>NC_042626.1:30400546-36264000 GCF_901001135.1 Rhinatrema bivittatum
AATGAGCTAGGGTGGGTGGGAGGGAAAATAGACACTAGAATTATCTACCTCATGTTTGCTTTTTATTTCAGGCACGCACAAATTCTAAACAATTACCTACCTTATGCTAGCATTTTATTTCTTGGGCATACCCTATACCCACTATTTTACCCCTATTTTCCTCACCCCCAACTTTTTAAGTCTGAAAATTTTCCAAAGCAATACTCATCGATCCTCTTCAGCAAGAAGCAATCTTCTTCTCTTCTTAATATTCTCACAGTTGTCTGTCAGGTCTCCTTTCCTTGAATCCAGACAGACCAGTCCAGACAAGTGGGAATTACCCCTGCACACCAGCAGGTGGAGGCAGAGAACGCCTTCCTTTCTTTTACATCACTTGAAACTATATATTCTGAGATGGCAGGATGGGCCTTCAGTAGACTGTTGCCCTGGCCTAGTTCCTTCTACTGTTATGTTTCCCTTTTTTTTTGAAGATGTAAAAAAGGAAAGAAACTGAGACAATTATTGTCCCTATCAGATTTTAAACAGGATACCCTGTTCTTCCTTCTCTGGTAGTCCCCTGAATTCTACCCCACCACCTTTTTTATTTGAGAGTCGCTGAGAGAGTGAGAAAAAAAAATATACTAGGGGTAGACAACAAAAATAAATTATCATCCATTCTGTACCTCCCTTCTCCCTGTATTTTGTTTTGTAACATTATTATATTTCTGTGTGAGTTCTGGACTGGTCTGTCAGCACTCAATGAAATGAAATTAACCAATAAGTTTAAATTTCACCTTCCTCATGACCCCGTACACCAGTCCAGACAAGTGGGATGTGCCCAAGAAGTGCTTATCCCCGGTGGGATAAAGTCATCATGGCCTCTAAAACTCTCTTGCCGAAATCAGCCTACAGTGTTTGGTAAACGAGTGTAATGAGGACCATATTGGTGCCCCTGCAGATATCCTGTGGGATTGCTAACTTACACTCTGCCTACGAGGCTGCCTGATCCATTGTTAAATGCACACACAATTTGAGTGGCCACCTTTTTGTCTTCCTCTATGTTTGCCACCACAATCACCTCCTTGATCCATCTTGCAATGGCCACCTTAGATGCCACCTAATCTTTCCTTTGGCTTTCTAACAGGACAAAATCCTGTCTGATTCCTGAAGTTATTCATTACTTTAAGGTATCATTACAGGACTCTCCAGACTTTCAAGCAGATTAAGTCTGCTATTTGACCCTGTGCATTCTTCCTTTCTGTAGGCAGCAAAAGAAATTTCCTGGTTCAGATGAAACTCCAACACCACGTTTAGTAAAAAAGAAGGGGTACTGGCTGAATGGTGACTCTCTTCTTATGGAATATCAAGTTAAGGTCTCTACATGATAAGATCTGGAGCTCCAAAATCCTTCTGGCCGAGCAAATCACTACCAAAAATGCCATTTTCATGTCAGGTCATTAAAGATGCTTTCTACAGGGGACAGGGCTCTCAGTACCAAGTTTAGGTCCCATGCCAGCACCACTTGTCACCTAGCAGGGTGCACGAGCTTCACCGCTCTCAAAAAACTATGCTAAAGCTGGATGGGAACTGAGCAAGTTTCCTCCACCTGGCTCCTGTAATTCGATAGTGCTGCACTTGAATCTTCAGTGATCAGAGCTAATTCCTTATCCAGGCCCTCCTGCAGAAATCTAAGCTTATCCGTACCTGCAACCTGGAAGGTGTGATGCCCCTCTTCCTACACCATCTCTCAACACCTTCAGACTCTGCCATATGCAAGGGATGTGGAGTACTTCTTGCTTTTAATAGTATAGTGACCACCACCTCCAAGCAGCCTCATTTCCTTAACTTTCTCCTTTCAATAGTTAAGCTGTAAGACAATACCGATTTGGCTCTTCCGTCACTGCTGGGTCCTGACTAAGCAGGCCTCTGGCTGTTCCAAGTTTACCAGGTATGCATACCATGATCATCTGGGCCAATCGGGTGTCCACAAGAATGACCCTCCCTCATGGTGTGCCACTCTCTGTAGTGTCTTTGCTATCACTGGCCATGGAGGGAACATGTATTGTAGTTCCTCTGGTTGCCACGGCTGAATCTATTCCCCTTAAGTCCTTCTCCGGGATACAACTGTAGAACTTCTTGGCCTCTGTATTCCTTGAATGACCATCAAATCCTAATGGGACCTCCCCATACTCTTAAGTCATAAGAACATAAGACATTTCCATACTTGGTTAGACCAAGGGTCCATCAAGCCCAGCATCCTGTTTCAACAGTGGCCAATCAGGCTACAAGTACCTGGCAAGTACCCCAACCACACTAAGTAGAATCCATACTACTGATGGCCAGGAATAGCAGTGGCTATTCCCTAATTCAATTTGATTAATAGCAGTTATGGACTATCTCCTCCAAAACTTATCCAAACCTTTTTAAACCCAGCTACACTAACTGCACTAACCACATCCTCTGGCAACAAATTCCAGAGCTTAGTTGTGCATTGACTGAAAAAGAATTTTCTCCAATTAGTTTTAAATGTGCTACTTGCTAACTTCATGGAGTGCCCCCTAGTCCTTCTATTATCTGAAAGAGAAAATAACCGATTCACATTTACCTGTTCTAGACCTCTCTGTCCAATAAGCGTACACTACAGATGACCAAAATGTAGGCACCCAATATCCAGTTCAGGTAGACGCCCACCCGAGCACGCAAGCGCGAACTGACATCAAACACTGATTCACGGCAAGCCTTTGTGCAGAAAAAACACAGGAACGCTGCTGTGGCCTACCACATGTGGTATAAGTAAAAAACCTGAGAAAGGACCTAGCCAAAAAGGCTGCTCACCCGCCAAGTTGCCATGACTTCCCAAGCTCCCCTGGAGATGGGAACGAACATCGGTAGTGCGCGCCAAGCTCGGAGACCAGAAGGGGAATAAAATCCTTAAAATTAACTCCCCTTCTCCTTTTTCTTTTTATATATATATATTCTTTTCTCTGAGCTCAGCCCGTCCTGGCCGAATACAGAGTTGGTCCTCTGGTTGCAGGCGGGAGAGGGCAAAGGCCTTTCGCTGCCAGCAGACTGCTTCCTGCACCACTCTAACCTCTCAGCTATTTGTCTCTCTACAGCTAAGGTCCATGCTGGAAAACCAGCTACCAGACCGAGGAAGTCTTCTGAGGGAGGGATCCGCAGATATCACCACAGGAAAACTCAACTGAAGGAAGGTCCATAAGGGTATCACCACAGGAGAGTGGGCGAATTAAGTTCCTTCTTCTTTTCTCCTTTAAAATTTTTTTAAGCAATTCCCAGTAGGGAGATTCATGTCCACCATCTATTGAAGATGGAGTATACTGGCAGGCTGATGTCGTTCAGGGGTATATATACTGTGACGTCAGCTTTGCTCCATCTCTATCTGCTGGTAGAGGTGCATAACCCACTGGTTAACCTGTCTGAATGCTAAGAAACACCTCTTAATTCTTCATGTAGAAAAAGAAAAACCTCTGTCTTTTATTTTTATTTATTTATTTATTTATTTATTTATTATTTATTGTTTTTGTTATACCGAGTTTCATGATAGGCATCACATCAACCCGGTTTACAAATAACAAGGAGTGTAAAGCATAACGTAACGTAAAAAACAATATTTTCAATAAGAACCTGAACTTTAAATACAGTGAATCAGAAAAAGGGAGAGGGAAAGTTTACAAAAAACAAGGAAAATAAACTTGGGATGGAAGGGGAGAAATTGAACAGCACAATATTTACATTTCAGCCTATTGATACATTAGAATAGCAAGTGAAAAAATAAGACTATGAAACGGTACATAGGTTAATCAAATGAATGAATAAATATGTACAGTTTGTGAATGGTAATAGTATGATAAATATTCAGCAGGAATTAGTGAGAGAGGGGTTTGAGGTTGGTTGATTCGTGTTTACATTCATTATTGCATACGAGTTAGTGCTAGTGAGAGAGGTTTTATTCAAGGCTTGGAAATGCTTTTTTGAAAAGCCAAGTTTTTAGTCTTTTCTAAATGTTAAAGAGCATGGCTCTTGTCTCAAATCAGGTGGGATCGAGTTCCAGAGAGCTGGACCTGCTGATGAGAAGGCTCTGAGACTCAAGGATTTATGTTGGTAGGTTTTGGCCTTTGGAATTTGGAGTGACTCTTTGTAGTGTTCCCTGATAGGCCTGGCGGAGGTGAATTTTTTAAGTGGTATTTGTAGGTCGAGTTTGCGTGTGTTGGTTGATAGTTTTGTAAATGATGTTAATGGTTTTGTACATGATTCTATAGTGGATCGGAAGCCAATGGAGGTTTTTGAGCATAGGTGAAATGTGGTCAATTTTCCTGGAATTTGTAAGGACTCTGGCTGCAGAGTTCTGAACATTTGTAAAGGTTTGGTGTAAGAAGCTGGGAGGCCTAATAGTAATGAGTTGCAATAATCTAGTTTGGAAAAGATTATTGCTTGCAAGATTGTTCTGAAGCTTCTCCCGCTATCCCAGTCTAGGAACCACCAGCAGGAGGTGAGAACTACTGAAGGCCCATCCTGCTTTCCCAGAATATAGAGCGACTTAAACAAAAGGAAGGAGTTCTCTGCCTTCACCTGCTGGAGTGCAGTAATTCCCACTGGTCTGAACTGGTTTGCAGGGAGAAAGAGGAAGTGCACATTTATGTGGGATGTCTGAAAACTGACTTTCTCCATGCTAAAATGGCCTTAATCTGCTCAACCAAATCTTTCATAATTCACTGGTCCATGGCTCAATCTCCCTAAAGGAATCACATGGGTGCAGTTGTCTGACTGCCTCTAACCTCCACCTTCCCTGGGTTTCTCCTCTCAGTTCCCTCACTCCTTCTCCCCATCTGATAACTATCAGTAGATTTTTGGATTACTGTGAGGTTGCCAAATCACAGCTGCTCTCTGGCAACAGCAGATGCACCACAGTTCTGGCCCTCGCACTTCTACTGCTAAGCCCTGGCTGTGAAAGAATTGCTCAAGAAAGATGATAGAAATGCCACCGCAAGAAAAATGATATTCTGAAGAAGATAAAGTGCAAGTCTCGTCATAGCAGGAAATGATGTGATCTGTTAACTCCAATCTTCTGCCCCATAATTTATATAAAATTCCTGATCAACCTTTCAGAGCTTGCCAATAACCAAAATGATTAAAGAGCCTGGAAGGGAGACAGGACACTTCATCTTTTCCCCTGTGATATCTGTTACAGGAATGGAACTGCCCATTAGCTAAACAAATTGTATCTATTAATCACAGTATTAACTGTGGCCAAGGATTTAAAAAAAAAAAAAAAAAAGAAAAAAAAAAGGCAAAAAAGAAAAATATGTCTAGATATTTTCTAGGGCAAATTATTATTCTCTTTATAACAAAAGGGCTGCTTAGATTTTTTTAGAAAATCAACAGGAAGCTTGCTTCCAGGGTTGGCATTACTCCAGGGTCTAGTAACAGTATTGTCCAAATTTAGTTTACTTTTACACCTTTTCTTTTAAAGAATAAAAGGCAAGCACTTTTTACTCTAGCCCCACCCATGCTTGCATGCATTGTTTTCTTGGGGGGCCCTCTTCAGCTGCTTATATTTTAGGTCGGTGATGGGGAGCCTGTGGCATGGGCGCTAAAAGTAGCACTCGTGGCTACTTCTCCCGGCACTCAAAACCACAGCTCCCAGCTGAAAAAGGAAATGAAATCCCACTGGTGCTGGTATTACCTCCACCCCTCCGACTAGGTCATTCTAGACTGCTTGTATACGTGGGGCTCACAATAGTTACCCATCGCTGCTTGCGAGGCATCTCTAGGGTCTGGACAGAAGTGGGCTGGCTCAGGCTTGGTGCCTTGAATGGTTTCCACCCTAACCCGAGTTTCAACTGGGAATCCAATGAGGTAGGTTAAGAGGCGAGGCTGATTTTAACCTTGAGGAGGTAGTGGGTCTTTTCTGGCAACCTTCTGTTTCTGTCTGGGCTTCCAGAAGCAGCATTGTGCTTTCTAATAAATAATTATCAAAGCCGTCAGCAATGGACAGTGTAACGCATCACAGAGCTTAGATAATAGCTAGCCTCATCGGGGAGGGATGCAGCACACATGGCCATGCTTGCACAATCTTGTTAGTCATTTGGCACAGCAAAGGCTGTGCGCACCCAAAGGCAGAATCCCCCCTCCAGTTTGGTGGCCATGTGAGGCATCTAATGATGAAAAGGGCCACTGATTTCTGCTGTTGCTGTCCCTTTTTGTGCTCCAGCTTAACTGCAGTCACAAGATCTTAAAAACGACTATCTGGCAGCACTGGCACGGGCTCTAAAAGAACTTACAGCAGAATAGGGGAAAAGATCAAGGGCATTCTAGAGTTGCTCCTGAGTTTACCCCTTTGGAGTCCTCTACTACTGTGACCTTCTGGAGGGCTCCAAACTCAGGAGTAACATCAAGAAAATACTTTCTGTGGGGAAAAGGTAGTAGATGCATGGAATTGCCTCCCGAAGGAGATAATAACAGACAAGAACAGTAACTGAATTGAAGAAAGCACAGGATCCTTGGTTACAAAGGAGTGGAAGGAAAAGCCAGAAATCAATAGTGACGATCTGAGATCTCAGGGATTGTACCAGGAAACAAAGCGGGCAGACGAGATGGGCCTCAAGGTGCTTGTCTGCCTTCATATTCTGGTGCATCTGCTTATGCTTCAGACACATGCTCTCTCTTTCCCATCTCCTCTGCTTTTCCATGCCAATGACAGGCTTGCGGTTCTCAAATCGGGAGCATTGTTAAATAAGACCAGCTAGCTATTCCTAAGAGTTTTCAAGTACTGCCCTTCTCGCTCCTACTAACATAAGCATAGAATCAGCGGCATCATTACGCCGCAAAAGTGACAACGTTCTTTGGCAGCTCTTCAGGAATAAGCTATTTTGGAAAGCAGTTTCTGGTTTTGCTGTTGCTTCTTCCCCTCTCCTAATTTTTGTATCCCCTTTGGGTCCAATCATTGCAGTGACAGACCTTGGCTGGGGGGGGTGGGGGGGGAGACCATACACCAGGCTCCTTCTGGAGCCCTGCAATCATGGGCCCTATTTCTGGCCACCAGGTGTCATCACTGCATTACAGCTATGCCTCCTCCCACTCCGCCCCTCCAGGACTGCGAATGCTGCCTTGACAGCAACCCCAGCCCACGTGGACACAGAAAGTGAGCTGGGGATTGAATGCAGGACCCGCCGAGCCACAGGGCTGGCCCTTTCTTAAGTCACTGCACATTGCACATTGGCCCTTCCTTAGGTACCTTGTGATCCTGTTTTGTTAAACTTTCAGAAAAAGGTTAGAGGCCAGAGTCCTCCACCTTGCTGAATTTGTGCTCCCCCCCTGTAGACAGGAAAGAAAGACAGAGGGGATAGCAGTCATATTGGTAATCTGATTGTCTAACCATCCCGTTGATGCTCACAATGTAGTCAATTTACAAGGGTTTCGCTACGGTATGTTCCCAGCTAACCACAGAGCAAATTTACTAAGCCACAATAAAACAACGCTAGATGCATAGGTTTTAATCGGGGGGGGGGGGGGAGGGGGGGGGGGCTTTTGCAGTTTTTTCCTAAACTGCGTTACTTAAGTACCACAGTTTAATAAATCCTGTGGTTTTATTCTGTGGTTTTATTCTTCGTGTTCCCGACCTGAGCAACGCGGGATGATGGGCCCCCATTCCCACAGCCGCCATCTTTTAAAGGGGTTACAAGGCCCATGAAAAGCCTTCCAACCTCCCTTATCCAAAAATTCCTGGGGGGGCCTAGTGGCTACACCTCCAAAACAAGCCCTAAATTGAAAAAAGAATACTCCCCTCACTCGAGATTAAGCCCTCGAACCCTATGGCTCATGTCTCACCCCATATTACTAAAAGTAGCCCTCTTTCCCTCACCTCCTACCCCCTCCTTCCCATGGGAAATCCCTGGTAATCTAGTGGTGGCAAAATCCCTGGTAATCTAGTGGTGGCAAAAATCACGCCTGCCCCTCTAGTGCCATTTTTCAAAATGGCGTTGGTGGACCTTAAGCCCTTCTTTGTTCTGCACGTAGAGAGGTCATCTGATGTCATTGAAAAAATGGCACCAGTGGGGCAGGAGCGATTGCAGTATCTCACACTTCTACACTAAAGTGTTTTATCTGCATGTACAGACCGCATATGTATTTTAACATTTTTTGAATAACCAAAAATGTTTACAGCATGACGAAATAAAATCTAATTTCCCTCATCTTCACTCATTCTACGTTAGGTAAATTGGCCTATAAAATCACTTGTGCATGGAATATATATTTACATAATTAGAATAGGAGGCGGGAGGGTGGAACATATATTGAAAAAATTGGGATTGCTCCTACTCCCCTACACCTCCAGGGATTTTCTGGTAAACCTCGGGGACGGATGATGGAAAATCAAGGGGACATTTAATAAAATGGGCAGGGTTTGAGCCATAGGGGACGGGGCTTAATCATGGTACGGGGTACTCTTTTTAAAATTTAAGGTCCGAGTGAGGATGCAAGGATGGCCACTAGACCCCCCCCCCCCCCAAACCGCCTGCAGGGATTTCTGGATAAATGGATTGGGGAGCTATTCATGAGTCTTGTGGCCCCTTTCAATTCCAAACCCAGGGTACTCTCTCAGGATACAAAGTTAATTTTTAAAAGTCCAAATTTTTTCCCATAGATTGTAAACTGCCTATTCCAAGCTTCCTGTTGGAGTTCAGGGTGGTGGAGGAAGGCTTTATATACCTGGGTGTTTATTTCACTAGGAAAGCTTGGTGCCTGTTTTTCCCAAAACTATAGTGACTAATTGGAAAGATAAAGAGGCAAGTGCAGACAGGGATGCCGATTTCATGGGTGGGTAGAATCAGTCTACTGAAATGAATATTCTTCCCAAACTGCTTTACCTCATTCAACATGCCCCATGTGAAGTCCCTCAGCAGGTGTTTTTCCGATCTACACAGTTCTATGGGTAAATTTATCTGGAACTATTAAGCCTGCTAGAATCAAGATGAGCAGGTTACAGATAGGTAGGCAGCAAGGGGGGATAGCTTTGCTTAATCTCCGAATGTATTACTGGGCAGCTAGGCTGCTGTGTCTTCTGGCCTGGATATGTGGCTCAAGTGCTTCTTGATTATCCTTGGAACGAGAACAGGCTGATATAATCAATTTGGCTGGGCTTCCATTTATGTCCCCTGCCCTACCGCAGTGCTGAAGAGTAAGTAGATGTAGCCCAAATATGGCAAGCAGGACAAACGGTAGTGATCGGTAAAATAAGGGATTCTTTATTGGTGTTAGCCCTTATTTTACCAATCACTACCGTTTGTCCTGCTTTCCAGCATCATTGATCGGCTTCCGATTTGCTTCCTGGGTCCTGCCCAAATATGGCAGCAGGGTTGTTTATTCATTTATTTATTTAAAAACTTTTCTATACCGTCATTAAGTTAGATAACCATCACAACGGTTTACAAAAAGGCACGATAATGAAAATTAAGAGTGGTATAGATTACAAATTAATCATGTGCCACGTAGTACGGTAACAATTTAGTAAAATAAACTATGGGTTTCAGTTAGGAAATTATTAGGCGGTTTGAAATTTCTAGGACTAGCCTTGGAAGAGTTGCCGTTGAGAACCCATTACGGTCATTAAATGGAATGGAAAAATTTATTAGCGATCCTGATGCACGGACTCGGGGTGTAACACTGATCCACATTGGTAACCTGCTGGAGGGTAAATATGGTAATGAAACTTCACAAGCCCTTATAGATGTCTGGAATGCAGACTTAGATATGTCTTTGGTCAGCCGGGATTGGAAAACACTATGGGCTTCAGCCCACCATCTTTCTATTTGTGCAAAGAGAGTAGACCTGTTGACACGATTATTGCACAGAATTTCCAGAACCCCAGCATTTTACTCCAAAATGTACCCAGACTCCGATGATACCTGCTGGAAGGGTTGTGGGGAAACAAGCACATTCCTGCATATGTGGTGGCACTGTCAAAGCACTCGACATTTCTGGTATTTAGTTACTCAAGGAATTGCCGATATCATGGGTTTCCCTATCTTTATTAGGCCAAAGCTGGGATTACTAGGTTGCTGGGTTGGCTCTTCAGTACCGATTAAACACAGGGCGTTAGTGGGTCACTTATTATTGGCTGCTAGATTTATCATAGCTACCTTTTGGAAAACTAGTCCAAACCTGGATTATTGGCATAAACAGATGCAGGATATTGCTGATATTGAAAGGTTATGTTACAACTTAAAAAATACAAACTGTAAGTATGAGAAAATTTGGGGGCCTTATCCGGAACATTGTAAACAGTAACTACTGCAAATCGGTGAATTGTTGATCTTTTTGTATTGCTGGGATTTTGCTCTAAGATTTGTCTTGTTTGTTTAACCTGACCTGAGATATCTCTCACAGCGTATGCCGGAAAACTTTGTTAAATAAAGAGTTAAAAAATAAATTCCAACCCCAGGAGCTTCACCAGGTGTATTAACCTGTTGATGCTCCCGGAGGAAAGTTAATTTCACCTTCTGAGGTGTAGTTAGCTTTCTGACTTGCAAAGTTTAATGCAAGCCATGTTCTTCTATTTGCATGACTATGAGCTGCTTGGAGTGCATTTGCATGTGACACAGCTCAATTGCGTACAAACATTACACTGAGTTTAGGGTAGGGAAAGAACACGTAGAGCTTGTAAATTCCTTGTGTTTTTTCTATTTTTGCTGTGCAAATGCATTAACACAGCTTAGTAAATAGGCCTCTAAACAAGATACTCAAAACTAGTATGAAATAAAATGATAGGAAGTACTGTGCACTTATTACTTACTATAGTCTTCTTCTGGAACTTGGTGTGCAACATTCGGAGCTAAAAGTGATAAATAAAAATCGAAAAGTGAATGCCTATTAGCATCAACATTAACTGAGCCATATGGAAAACATGAAAACAATTCTCAACTGAGGAAAGCTAATGAATCCCAATCAATATATCACAGTCCAAAATAGGGAAACAAACCAAGAATCATAAAGGTTCTGTACAAATATCCAAAGGTGTCAGCAAGCCAGTCAGTGTGCCCTGCGTTGCATGGGCCACCCGGTCTATTCATTTATTCACCTCGGGGCAAGAGCCTATTTTTTTAAGAATTTTAAATGCACATTAAGAACTGGCATTAGACAACCAGTCTTGTTATTTGTTTTAAATAAGGAATAAGCCCAAAATTGGCTGGTGTTTCGCAGAATGCATCTTCAGGAGCTACATAGTAAACAACATCGTTCCATACAGAAATAAGTAGATTGTTGTCATTTTCATCCAAGGACAAAACGTTTCTGATTTTCAGAACCCCGGTATTTTATTCTGTCATGGCACACTAGCTAGCTCCTGAAGAAGTGTTCTGCGAAACACCGGCTGATGTTGGGCTTGTTCCGTATTTAAAACATATAACAAGACTGGATGTGCATTTAAAATTCTTAAAAAATAGACTTTTGCCCCGAGGTGGATAAATGACTAGACTGGGTGGCCTGTGCAACGCAGGGCACACTGACTGGCTTGCTGACACCTTTCGGTATTTGTACAGATCCGTTGGTTAAGATTCCTGGTTTGTTTTCCTTTTTTGGAAACGTGAAAAAAAAACCCTGAGCAATTCACGTCATACAAACAGATGTGATTAGAATACCTGGTGAATGTAAACTTACTGATGAGTTTAACACTGAAACTGCAAACATCATTTGTGTTTAAATAACAAAAGCAGATGATAATTACAGTAAAATAAGAAAAAATGCAGCGGGAAAACAGCCCGTCAGTCACTGCAAAGTAGAGAGAGAAAGCTGATGCTGGGCTTTCAACTGAACGTTAAAGATTTTTGTTCAGACTCTATTACCACTTTCTCTTGATTTATAATGCTCCTTCCTGCTTTATCTTGATTTATTATTACAATCAATATTACTAAAAAAAAAAAAAAGACACTACTGCATATTAGTCCTTCAGTAGCCGGAGAGAAGATATTCTTCTAACTGCTGAGCCCACTAAAAAGGATGAAATGGTGCCTTGTTATCACAAAAAGTTGAACAGTGTTATTTCTCACATTTTCTATCCAGGGGGAAATAATTCAATGAAGAATGCACTAGGAAAGAAAAAGGAGGGATTGGCCCACCTTTCATTTGATGCTGGGCTGAGAGGAAAGGCATAAGGAGGGAATGAAGGCAAGACTGTGGACCGCCCATCAGTTTTTCACCAGCCACAATGGCTGCTTTTGTATTGTTACTATAGGAAAGTGCCCTTTTCAGTGTCCATTTACTTTCAATCAGTGCAGTTTGCTAAAGGGCACCTGCTTACTCAAGGGAAAACCCCTTTTAATGAGTGCCCTCGTCCTTCTGTACAGAAAAGGGATGGGGGCCAGGGTGGGCCGAAGTACATGCTGGAATTTCATTTTTAAACCCCGCGGACTTTGCACCTGTAGATCATACGGGGTAAGAGATCCCTGTGGCCCCACCTGGCTGGCAGATTGTAAAAGGAAACTCCCTTGGGAGCTTCTCTTTAAAATTCAGCTGGCAGTCCCATAGCTACCAAGTACTTGCAGGCCTGCAACCTTCCTGCACTCTTTAAAAATTGTCAACCAAATGAATTGCTGAAAGCCTGTAATATTTTAATCAAACATATATGGGTGATGATACATATATTTCCCTAATAACTCTTTTTATTACCTTGAAAGGACCACTCTTAAAAAGTATATGATCCCATTTGCTCAAAAAATATATGCACAATGTAATTGTAAAAGGCGGCTACAAACGGATGAACGAACAAAAATAGTTCTTATAGGAAAAATCTATGTCAAAGTTTGAATGTTGGATGTCAACACAGATTTGCCAATCAGTAGTAGATTTAGCAGTAGCAAATCTGTACGATCAGTAAGATCCATGAAAATCTTGCTGCAGAAAAAAAAAAGTTCAGGCCTATGCAATATGAGTGCGTAGAAATCGAGCGTTCAATGCTGAGGGCTCGCTTTCCTAACGCGCATCCAGCTACCTCTCCTGGGCGTGCGATCCAATATTTAAATGAGGGGTTGCGCTAAAAAGGAGGCACGACGGAAAATTGTGCAACCCTGGCGCCTCCTTGGCATCAGGCACCCAGGAGAGGTGGCTGACAGTGTGGGTTAGGAAAAGGGACGCTCAATACAAGTGTCCATTTTCTCCGCTACCAGCATAATATATACACACAAGGTACATATGCTGGAGCATGTTATCTCTTGCGCCCTGACTTTTTTTTTTCAAGACCTTTCTTTTTACCTGGATCTGCTTTCTGTTTTTCCCTCCTACTTAGTATCTTGACAATTCTAAGAGGAGGAATCACAGAAAGCAGAATTTTTTGTTTTTCCAATGAGCCCTTTAGTGCGGCAGAAATTTACGCCAGCCCTGAGCTGGCGTAAAATTTGCCACATTGCAACGGGTGCATCGGCTGTGTGGGAAATTTTTTGAATTGTGGGAATTAGCTAATAGCTAATTTACATATGATGAGCACTATTAGCTTTGCATTGGTTTGGCCGTTTTTTTTGGCTGCGCTAATCCCCATATTGCATCGGGGTTATGGACGCATGTCCAAAACGTGTGTAAAGTTGTGCACTTGGCTGAGTGCACTATATTGCATCCGCCTGTAAGAGTTTTGCATTTTGATGGGGAAGG
Source organism: Rhinatrema bivittatum (assembly GCF_901001135.1). NCBI lineage: Eukaryota > Metazoa > Chordata > Amphibia > Gymnophiona > Rhinatrematidae > Rhinatrema > Rhinatrema bivittatum. Next base: position 30,414,185 of record NC_042626.1, read on the forward strand.
AGGAACACATAAAGAAACCCAATTTCAAACTGACCTACCCTGACAAAATTTGCCTGTCTGAAAATTGACCTCTTCAGAACAACTTAGGTGGCTCACAGTGCTGGTACTTTTAGCAACATTAAACAGAGGCATTTTGGGCTGGAAGGTCCCTAGTTCAATTTCCACATCAAGCCTGCCACACATGGGTTGTCTGTGGCTGGAGATGCTATGGAGGCAGGTTTCACAGCCCCTGGAAGGGGGGGGGGGTGTCTTCATGACCACCTGGGTGGCCAAATTTAGAGTCCTGGTGTATGGCTCCTGGCCTCAAAACCCTTGCTGCAGTGACCAGACTAGACACAGTGGCAGGCTCGGTTTAAAATTAGGGAAACATCCATAGGTGTTTGCAAATGAAGACTCATGACATCAGGATCCCAGCACTGGCTCTGATTCAGCTGGAAGAAAAGGCAGAAAGAACAAACTACAGGGCCATAAAAAATAAATAAGAAAATAGAAAGGAGTATTTACACTGGTGAAGCAAGGTATGCATGCATCAGATTTTTCAAATCTGCACAAATACGTTTACTCATATTTCCTCTGCCTGCAGAAAAAGGAGATACAAAACCCATGGCTAATTTTGTCACCTCGTACATGTAGTTTTCTTCGAAAGTTGCCTATCAGGTCTGCGGGTACAATAGTGGGCTATTGAAATTTGCTTTCAAAAAGGGCTGAATACACAATACTGGTCCAATGATTCCTGAATTTACTGGTTAGTGCACACACATTTCACACTGCACTGCTAATGTTGACACTTTAGGGTCCATGATGTTTTGTTCAGTTACTTGCAAAATTATAATATATAAAAGGGGGAGGGAGCTGCTGGCTGTAAATAAGATAAAAATGATTTCTCAGCTCTGAATGAAAACCTTGGTTATCGGTAGCTTTAGGGAAGGCCCTTCGCATTCTAGACCTAAGGAAAGCAGGTAAAGAACTTTCGCTAGTCCACTTTGAAAGCCGCCCCGCCCCCTGCCTTGACATCACAGCGTCACGAACTCACGCGGGCTCTGGGGCTGGGCCACCTTCAGGCGCTGCTGGATTTCGCTGGACACCAGCCTGGATTCGATGGGTGGATGGAGGGTAACCGACTTCCAGAAGAAACTGGCGAAGGCTATGTCTTGCTCCGAAGAGCCAGCGAAGATCATAAAACGCTTGTCCACTTCGCACAGCTCGTCTTCCGCCATCTTCCCGGAAGTTGGCGTTGCCAAGGTGGCGAGCCGGGACGCTCGGCGTTGCCATAGGGACGGTAAGCTGGGCCTTGAGCAGGGAGGGCTGTGTGATGGAGAAAGGTAGGCGTACCTGGTTTTGATCATTTCTTTCACACGGGATAATAAACCAAAGCGTTCACAGATTCTAGAAAGACGCGAGCCATTAAACTTGCCAAGGTGTTCCCATTTGGCAGAAGACCATGTTTCCAGTTTCTCCCTTTAAAAATGGCTTTTTACACACTAATTCATTTCCGTGGAACTTGTGGAAACAGAATTTATCGTAACTATTATTCCGAAAAATACGTGTACTTGTACGGGACACATACAAGTAAGTGCACGCAACCAGTTGGAAACTTGTTAGTGTCAAACATGAAGATTTCCACTCTAGTTATTGACGTTATGAGTATTCATAATTCATTTACCTTAAAGTACCAAAAATATCGATCACAAGTAAAAGTAAATCTCACATTCACTCATCTTATGCTTGGATCAACAGGAACAGCTCTGAGGTCATTGAGGGCTCCTAATAGAAACATTTAAATATCAATAGGAAAAGGAGGCTTGCCGAGGGTGGTGCTTGCCCATGGATGGAAGAGGGGAAAACAAAGGATTAAGGAAGGAACATTTTGTAAAGTAAGACAGTTAGGTAGGGGGTGTGTGTTTGTTTGTTTTAAATGACATGAAACATGCAACAAAACAATGTTTTGTTTCAAAGCGAAAAGGAAAATCCAATGTACAACAGAATGGTGCTGGTCTCAGGACCAGGGAGTGCCATTTTGAAAATGAGACCCAGCAGGACAGGAGCAATTGTGGATCGCTCCTGCCTCATTTCAACTTCTGTAACCCCAATGGTGGGATAAAAAAAGTGGGGAATGGGAAAGACCCAGCTTTGGGGGGGGGGGGGTGCTAATTTTTTTATTGCAGCACAGTGAGGGGCAAGGGAGATTTAGTAGGGAAGGAGGGAACCAAGCCTCTTCTTTTGTTTTGTTTTCTTTTTCTATTTGTTTTTTCCCACTTTGATGTTTGTCATTCAATAGTAAAAATGAAATAAATGTCAGATGAAATGGAAAAATAAAATGAAACAAAATCTTTTCTGTGCACACTCCTATATTCATCTTCCCACTTAAGTTCCATTACATCTCCTTTCACTTCTCCACTAGTTCATCTCCATTTATTCTCCCTCTCCTTCAGATTCCTCTCAGTTTTTTGGGGCACAGTACTATGAGCAGAGTCAGAGGCAGCTCAAGACAATCTGCTGTCTGAGGTGAGCGATAAGATGGCACCCCCCCTCTACCCCCTACCCCCTCCTGCTCCCCCATAGGCTCCCTCTCTCTGGCACCCACACTCAAGCACCCTCACACATGCTCTCTCACCCCCCCCCCCCAGGCTCGCAATCTCTCACATACACACACACCCCTCTAAACACACTCATTCTTCATCTTTTTCCGTGAGTGGGAAAAGCTCCACTTGCTGCACGCCGGGGTCTTCATCACGTGCTCCGCTCGTGGCACGACGGGAGTCTTCATCTTCGCTGCGAGCGGGACAAGCTCCACTCGTGGCACACTGGGGTCTTCATCACGTGCTCTGCTCGCGGCACGACGGGGGTCTTCATCTTCGCTGCGAGCGGGACAGTTTTTGCTGCTTCCAAAGTTTTCCACCTGAAGTGGTCGCCTCCCCCTGCCTCATTATAGAACTACCCCTGAACAGAGTAATGGCAAGCCAGCAGAGGAGATGGGATGGGAGAGTGTGAGACACAGTAAGCATGTGTTTCCTGTCCCCTTAACTATGCTTCCTTCATGATGTTGCTTCCTTTGTAATGAGGATCCATATGAAGTGGAGGAGGAGCAAACGCAGAGACTGGGATTGTATGCTTTCTGCCTGCTTTCACTGCCTCTGGTCTTCCAAGGAGGAGAGGATGTGAAGGAAGTTTGACATTTTAAAAGTGGTAAAATTTGGTGTGGCTTTTGCCAAGGGGATTCTCTATATTCTGGAGATGTGTTAGTGCCCACCTTACTATCACATGAAGAAAATACATTCTAAATTAAGTTATTTTCTCTGAAAATGTAAGGTAAGGTTCCAGTGCAGTGTGCATATCTGCCATTTAATTCTCTTCAGAGACTAGCATAAGGTGACCAGAGCTATGTCTAGGAATAGAGTAAGTGAGGAAAAGCAGAAGGTATGATATCACAGGTTTATTCAGGAGCTCAGGGCCTAGGGCCTGCATATTGCTCACACAGACACCATGAGTCAGAGAGCCCCTGCAGCAAGCAGTTATGAAATGAAACAATAACCTGTCAGCTAGCATACATTTGGCTGCCACCTAGGCAACCCAATTGTTAGGTTTAATGCATGACAGCCAGATAAGTCCCTGCCGAAAAGGCTAGGCTGAGCCAGTCCTGGTTTTACCCTATTGCATCTACAGTTCCAGTTTCTTCTGAGTGAAATTGGAAATATAAATCCATATGGTGTGTATTATATGATATAGAGCTATTTAGTCATTTTAATCCGGAAACAGCTACAGCAACACGTGGCTTCCTGTTATAGAGCTTAGACAAAAGGTACACCAAATTCCGGATTATGGAGAAAATTCACTAAGGACCTGATTTTAAAAAACATTTACATGCTTAAAATTGGGTTTTACATGTGTAAATGCACTTTACTTGAGCAAGTGGGTGGTGGGAAAAGTCACTGCTGAAGCTTGCCTTTCCAGAACCATCTTGTTAGCTTAAAGCCTTCTCTACATCTCTTACTACACTTTTCTGTTTATTTCTCTCCCTCATATGGTTTGATCTGTTATTAATCTTAGTCTTTTTCATTTTTTTCATTTATTCTGGTTCCCTCTGAAGAGACCCTTAGTCACTCTTTTGACTTTCCCTTTTATTTTATTTTTTGATTTATTTATTTATTTATTTTATTTTATGTTATTATTTTTATTTTTATTCTATTTCATTCCATTTATGTCTTCTGCTTTTCCCCACTCCTTTTTATACATACCTGCTCCCTAACTAAGCCTAGTACAAGAACAACAAATTTTTGAATTATACATTTACTGGACTTTTATCACTTATGACCTTCATTACTATGTAATCCAATCCAATTCTTATCTACCTTGATTACTATGTAATTTAAATTGTATATTTAGTTTTTCTTCTCATTGACTGTTACTTAAAGTTGCTTAAATGTTCATTGTTCCATGTAAGGCCGTCTGGCAAGTTTTTGTTCTTTGTAAACCGGTTTGATTTGCATCTAATGTAGGAAGATCGGTATAAAAAAAAACAAAAAATAAATAAATAAATAAGGAAAGAAGGAAAGTGGGTGGTGGGAAAAGTCACTGCTGAAGGAAAGAATAGTGAACTATCTACAAGCAGCAGAATTGCTGGACTAGAGGCAGCAAGGTTTCACCAAGGAAAGGTCCTGTCAGACGAATCTGATAGACTTTTTTGATTGGGTGACTAAGGAATTGGATCGAGGAAGAGCGCTCAATGTCATCTACTTGGATTTTAACAAAGCTTTTGATACGGTCCCGGACAGGAGGCTAGTGAATAAAACAAGAAGCTTGGGAGTGAGTGCCAAGGTGGTGGCCTGGATAGCAAACTGGTTGAAGGACAGAAGACAATGTGTGATGGTAAATGGAACTTACTCGGAAGAGAGAGCGGTGATGAGCGGAGTGCCGCAAGGATTGGTGTTGGGGCAGGTCCTGTTTAATAACTTCGTGAGCGACATCGCGGACAGGATAGAAGGTAGGGTTTGTCTATTTGCAGATGATACTAAGATCTGCAACAGAGTGGACATGCCGGAAGGAGTGGAGAGAATGAGACGGGATTTAAGGAAGCTGGAAGACTGGTCAAAGATATGGCAGCTGAGATTCAATGCCAAGAAGTGCAGAGTCATGCATATGGGGTGTAGAAATCCAAAAGAAATGTATTCGATTATTCGATGGGGGGTGAAGGGCTGATGTGCACGGAGCAGGAGAGAGACCTTGAGGTGATAGTGTCTAACAATCTGAAGTCGGCGAAACAATGTGACAAGGTGATAGCTAAAGCCAGAAGAATGCTGGGCTGCATAGAGAGAGGAATATCGATTAAGAAAAGGGAAGTGATGATCCCCTTGTACAGGTCCTTGGTGAGGCCTCACCTGGAGTACTGTGCTCAGTTCTGGAGACCATATCTCCGAAGGGACAGGATGGAGGCGGTCCAGAGAAGGGCGACCAAAAAGGTGTATGGTCTTCATCGAATGCCTTATGAGGAGAGAATGAAGAATCTAAATATGTATACCCTGGAGGAAAGGAGGAGCAGAGGTGATATGATACAGACCTTCAGATACTTGAAAGGTTTTAATGATCCAAAGTCAACGACAAACGTTTTCCATTACAAAAATATCAGCAGAACCAGAGGTCACGATTTAAAACTCCAGGGAGGAAGACTCAGAACCAATGTCAGGAAGTATTTCTTCACGGAGAGGGTGGTGGATGCCTGGAACACCCTTCCAGAGGAAGTGGTGAAGACCAAAACTGTGAAGGACTTCAAAGGGGGGTGGGATAAACACTGTGGATCCATAAAGTCTCGAGGATGTGAATGAAGAGAAGAGGCATGGGGGTGGCTTGCAGGAATGACGGCTACTTCCTGGTGATTAATATCCTTATTCAATAAACATACACATCGTTAATGCGACTCCAACATTGCTCTATGCTTCAACGGCAAGAGGAAATGTGGGTAATTGCCAGGTTCTTGTGGCCTGGTTTGGCCTCTGTGGAAAAAGGATGCTGGGCTTGATGGACCCTTGGTCTGACCCAGCATGGCAATTTCTTATGTTCTTAATGTGGGACAAAGGATTGGTATTCACAAAAAATGGGTGGGAGTAACTTGCTTGTTGCGGCGGTTACTATCCCGAACCAATACTTCACTTTGAATACATATACAGCGCAGCTCATTGCTTCAACAGCATGGGGGAATGAAGAAAAGAGGATTTATATTAAGACAACCAACAAGGACTAAATTGCACAGGCTGGGTAAACAAATAAGCGTGGGAGTAGCTTGCTTATTGCGGCGGTTACTACCCCTAACCAATTAGGCTTGATACTTCACTTTTATGCAGCTCCAGCACTGCTCTCTACATCAATGGCAGGGGTGGAAGGAAAATTAGAACCAAAAAGTTACCAATAAGGGCCCTGACCTCAGCGGTCAGAGTAACAGATAAGTATGAGAAAAATAACTGTGAAAGCTTGCTGGGCAGACTGGATGGGCCGTTTGGTCTTCTTCTGCCATAACTTCTATGTTTCTATGGGCTTTTGAAAATGGCTACAATATATGCCACTGAATTGTCCATAGGATATTCCCATGTAAGTGCACTTTACACGTGTAAATGGCTTTTGAAAATTGTTACAATGGTATGCTACATTTACATGCATAGCTCCTTTGAAAATTACCTCCTATGTTTCTTTTCCCAGAGACAGAGAGGTGCAAAGTCCACATGTAATGTTGTACCTCATTTTAAAAGAGAAACTTCCAGTCTAGTTTCCCTTTGAAAACTGTCCACGGGTACAAAAGACCTGCAGATATTGCCTCTGTTTTTGGTGTGGGTTGATTTCTTTGGTGGAAAACAATGCATGCAGATTTGACAATCCAGTCTACGTTTTCCAGCCCTATCTGGAGCATGATGTCCGGAATGCCTCTTCTTAATCTTGCTAAAAGTACATAGACTATGTATCTCCATGTCTACTTTTAGCTGGATTGCGTGAGGGCAATTTTCAGACAGTCAATTTACTTGGGTAAATGGTTTTGAAAACTGCCTTACTGAATGAGGCCCAACATTGAAAATGTGTTTTGTCCTTTAGCTGGCATCTAGCATTACATGTTCCTGCTATCATTTCTTCAAGTATAAGTTGCCAAGGCTAAAATGCCTCTTTGAAATACTATTGGGTAGGTTGTCATTGTGAGACACTGTGCCGCCACTCCTAACAACCTCATGTTTTGTTTCTGTTTTACATCTGGAAGGGAGGTAATAGTTATCATAATCAAACTAGTATTGATTAAAGTGACATAAGGTATCAGAGAACACATTACAGTCTTTTCTAATGAATTTCTGTTGTTAACCTGAAATGAGTGTGTATTATAATATGAGGAGATTGCTCCCTTATGCCTCAGTTTTAATTTAGTAAGACAGAAGAAAAGGCACAAGCTTAAATGTAAAAAATGCAGCCCTGCACTAACATTGCAGGCCAAACTTGGTGAACCTGAAAAAAGGTATTCATTTTCTCTGGAAGTGGTGAGTACACCCAGCTTACTACTAAAATGCATTTGCCTAGATTAACTTTATAGCTACTCAGCTCCAAGGCTGTAAATAGCAAGACATCGTTTAGTCATAATAATGGTCTGACTCTCCTAGAGTCATTTGGGAGCATTAGAAGGGGGAGCTGAATGCTGGATCCAACATTCTGCAGACTCATGCAATGCCCTTATTTGCATATTGACGACATCATTAAGTTGCTACATTAAAACTGATTAAGACAGGGTTGCCGAAGGCAGCCCACCCCAGCATCCACCACAAAACCACTCAAGAATAAGAAACTCAGCATCAGTTATGTGCTGTTTGTTTTCATGATGGTAGCTCAAATATGATACATGTGTTTTTGGATCACCTGTTTAGGGAACAGGAGCTAATTTGCTGCCCCCATGTCATTTCTGGAAATAGAAAACAATTTTTTAGAGCTAGGGCTGCGTTTACCTATGGGCAAAGGAGCAGCTGCCCTGGGGCCCATTGCCTTAGCACCCAGGACTCTGCTCCCATGACTCTTGGCCTTTGGCAGCAAAGAATAGTCCTCTGCTTCCTGCTCCAGCACCTCCCCTCCCAGAAAGCTTTCAGAGAACAGGAGGAGAGGGAGGAGACTGGAGAAAACAGAGCATAAAGCATAGCAAAGAAGAGCCACTTTGCTCCCTAAGCCAGCCCTTCTCCTCCCTTCCTGTCATTCAGGGCGAGGAGGGAGGGTTAGCCCGGAGCACACACTGCGGAGCAAAGAATAGCCACTCTGCCTCCTAATCCAACCCCCTCCTCTATGATCATCCTCCCCATCCCTGTTTACAGGAGAGGATGTGGTGATGCTGGAATGGACAGCAGAACAGGGAGAAATTTAGTTTTTCTCACCATGGAGGTCATTTACTAAAGGTTTTCTCTCATTTTATGTCTATGGGAAAAATGCTTAGTATATTTCTCATTCTTATTTGTGGTCACTTATTCTGCATTTAGTGAGGGTCTGTGTTCTGCATGTCTGACCGAATTGAGGTATTTTACTAGTGTGTAGGGAATGTGGAAGATCTGTTCCAGTTCATCTTGTTCAATTTTCTCAGTAGGAGGTATGTTGATGTTTTAGCGCCCAGTGGAATACTTGCAGTGTTGCCTTTTCATAGGTAGGGTTGTTGCCTTTTGGGTTTTGGGAGTCAGTACTGTGTTGGTATGGTACCGCGTGACAGTTTTGCAGGCTTTTATACTGCTTCACAAAGTTTCTGATGTGTCTTGGATGGAGTTTGTGTCATTGTTACCGAAGTGACAATCTGCTCTGCCATTCAGACTACGAGCGGGCTAGAGCGTGTCTTACAGTTAGATTGTGAGTGGCGGATCCCATGTAACTTAGAAGGACCATTGCTCTCAGCCCCCTTATTCTAACTTCTAGGCCATGCCCTCTCCCTACTGATGAGGATAGAGATAAGGGCTGTTTAAGAGGTATGCTTTTCAATAAGAAAAAAACTATCTTTCTTTTATACTCCACTGATGCTATCCTTCCCTGCCAATGGTGAATGTTTATGGGTTGATTTTTACCTTTAAACCTGAACTGACACAGATTTGGTGGACTTAGGCAGGGTGGGTGACATTCTAAATGAATTTTACATTCTAATCTATGATTTCTTCATGAAATTCTGTACTGCAAATGTGGATTCCTATCCAGAGATCTAGCTATTTTAATTGTAATTTATTTATTTTTATATTCCACTTTTCACAGCACTTCAAAGTGGATTACTTACAATGGCAGATTGTAGGAAGTGGTATTATGGGCAGGGGGTACTCTTCTCTAAAAAAAAAAAAATCCAAGACTGTGGCAAAACCAAACTTTATTCAATACAAAAATTAAATGTCTAGGACAAAGCACATGTGGATGGATATTTGTGCCACAGTCTCATCCGTTGTCATATTCAGACTTTTTAAACTATGATGATTAACTGAAAGCTCATTTTTACATTTATAAAGAAATAAAAACAAGTAGTGTTGCCCAACTCAGACATAAAATGGCATGGGCATATGCCAGTCTGCTAGTGCCAACTCTTGTTTCTGAGCAACCCAATCTGGCTGCTCAACAAATGTTTCGTTAGAAATTTTAAATCCTTCAGAGGCTGGCAGTGGGTGTGTTGTCATTTGTTTCCAGGGAGTTCTGCCCTAGGTTAGTGTCTGCTCTCTGCATGCTGATTTCAGTTAAAAGGCCATGGTTGAAACAGAACAAGTTCCAGACGAGAGCTCTGTCTGAGGACATCTAGTGTGTTTGTGCACTGTAAGACTTTGGGGTCATGAGCTCTTTACAGTGAGCTCCTAGAGCCAGCTCCTACAGAGCTCCTACTGTAAGCTCTGTACAGCCAGCATAAATCCTAAATATACCATCAGCTTCTGTACAGAAAAGCACATTAGTTAATTTTTTTAATGTAATACAAAAAAATTGAACAGTAATATAGAAGAGAAATTGTTAATTCTGCAATGATGATGTTTAATCCAGACAATTACATTATAACCTGTAGGACCTGCCCTGGGCTTAGATGTTCTGAGATCCTAGATGCTCTGCAGGGATGGTCATATTATTTAGAATGGCAGATTGTGCTACTGTGGGAGACATTGAACTCAGTTTCACAGTAGCACAGCATCCCTAAAGCTATGCTGGGACAGTTTTTCATTGAGAGAAGAGTACCCCTGCCCATAATACCACTTTCTACAATTTGCCATTCTAAATACTCAGTATGCTCATCCCTGCAGAGCATCTAGGCTCTCAGAAGATGTAAGTCCAGAGCAAGTCCTACAGATTATAATGTAACTGTCTGGATTAAACAGCAGAGGAGTATCACTCCCTGTTTTAACAGATTAAACTGTTTAACTCTCGACTTTAAAGATCCCACAGTCCATTTTAGCCTATGATAAAATATAATAACATATTAAATGATGGCAGAAAAAGACTAGATTGGACATTCTAGTCTGCTCATTTGATATTCTTCCACTTGGGGTAGATAAGCATATACATTCCTATATGCAATCCAACAATATTTGCAACTTCCTGCTCTATCTTATCTTTTACCAAGCCTTATAATAGCCCACACAGCCACCAAAACCAGTTAAGCAAAATATCCAAGACATCTGGCTTTCACGTGCTCATTGATTTTATTTTGGGTTTTAATTATGGTCACGCCTTACAGGTTACCCCACTGTCTTCATGGAAGCCTGATGCAGCCATATCACTGGTGTTAGGGTTGTAACCGCTGCTCCATGCAGGTTAACTCAATACCTTCTTCTATTAAGATTGTAACCACTCTGTGCAGGTTACCTCTAGTCTACTTCCAAAGCTTGTAGGGTCACTAGGTCCATGCTGCCACTGTCCCTTCACTTTTTGCAAGAAAGGATCATTTGTGTTTCTCTCAGAAATAGAGGGGTAACCTAGTGGTTCAAGCAGCAGGCTGAAAACCAGGGAAGCCAGGGTTCAAATCCTGCTTCTCCCACTGATGCTCCCTGTGACCTTGGGCAATTCACTTCACCCTCAACTGTCTCAGGCACAAGCTTAGATTGTAAACCCTCTAGGACAGGGAAATACCTATTGTACCTGAAATGTAATTCAGTTTGAGTTTGGAAGAGCAAGTAATCCAAATTCAGAAGGGAAAAAAAAACCTTATGAGTTCACTCTGTGTGTGTTCCCCGCCAGGGGTGCTTCTATCATGAGGGAGGGTGAGGCAGCCGCCTCGGGTGGCAAAAAGAGTCCCCCAAAAACACTCCTACAGTAGCTGCCTCAACTTGCCGCAGATATGATGCCTAAGTACCTGCGGCCTGAAGAGCAGCGTAACTGCGGCTGGAAGAGAGGCCCAGCAGGGCCCGAAGAGCAGCGGAGCCCATACTGTCACGGCTTGAAGAGAGGCCCAGTGAAGTCTAAAATGTGGCCTGGCTATGTGGAGCCCAACCCTCCATGGCCAGAAGAAAGGCCTGGCGGGCATGAAGAACAGCATAGCCATGGCAGAGCATATCCCATTGTGGCTGGAAGAGAGGCCCAATGGGGCTTGAAAAGTGGCACAGCCACATTGGAGCCTATCCTGCTGCATCTGGAAGAGAGGCCCAGCAGGGCTTGGAGTAGCTGTGGCCCGAGGAAGAGATGGGGAGGGCCTGAGTGCATGCATGCATTTGTGTGTAAAGGATAGAGTAAGCGCCTGGGTTGTGTGCATGAGAGTAGGAGAGAGCCTATGTGTTGTGTAAGAGAGTGAGAGCCTGTATGCATGTGTGTGTGTGTGTGTGTGTGTGAGAGAGAGAGAGGGTATGAGTGATTACCTGTTTGCATGTGAGAGAGGTGAGTGAGAGAGCCTGTCTGCATATGTGTGTGTGAAAGAGAGGGTGTGAGTGAGCCTATAAATGTGTGAGTGTGTGAGGGAGAGAGAGCCTGTGTATGTGAGAGAGGGTGTGACTTTTTAGTTTTCTTAGAAGCCTCTCATGAGGAACTTTGTCAAATGTCTTCTGAAAATCCAAATACACTACATCTACTGGTTCACCTTTATCCTCGTTTATTAACCCCTTCAAAAAATGATTTGTGAGGCAAGACTTCCCTTGGGTAAATCCATGCTGTGTCCCATTAAATCATGTCTTTCTATATGCTCTGTGATTTTGATCTTTAGAATAGTTTCCACTATTTTTCCCGGCACTGAAGTCAGGCTAACTGTTCTATAGTTTCCCGGATCACCCCTGGAGCCCTTTTTAAATACTGGGGTTACGTTAGCCACCCTCCAGTCTTCAGGTAAAATGGATGATTTTAATGATAGATTACAAATTGTAACTAATAGATCTGAAATTTCATTTATGAGTTCCTTCAGAACCCTGGGGTGAATACCATCCGGTCCTGGTGATTTGCTTCTCTTTAGTTTGTCAATCTTGCCTTCTACATCTTCCTGGTTCACAGTGATTTGGTTCAGTTCATCTGACTCATCACCTCTGAAAACCCTTTCTGGAACTGGTATCTCCCCAACATCCTCATTAGTAAACACAGAAGCAAAGAATTCATTTAAGCCCAGATTATAAAAGCCTTGAGTGCATAAATTCCGGGGGTTATGTGTGTGGAAGGGCCCTGCGCATGCTGCGTGCATTTTCTAAAGCGCCCTGCCACACATGTAACCCCCCATTACACGCAGTACCAGGCCAGATAAAAGGGGCGGGCTGAAGGCGTGGCTGGGCCAGCTGAGTCAGCGCCATTAGCCACTGTTCTGGGGAAGCACCGGCGTGCAGAATTTACTTCTACTCCGGAGGAGGAGTAAGTATGAAAATAAAAAATTTGGCGATAGGGTAGGTTTAGGGGGCAGGAAGGAGAGGGTAAGAGGGAGGAAGGATAAGTTTAGGAAAGTTTCCTCCCAGTCTGTTCCTTTATTGGAGCAGACTGGGAGGAAACTGGGAAAAACGCAAATCGCGTCGCTGTATGTAATTTGAAAAATCCTCTTCCTCCGCTTGTGGAGGAGGCCACCCGTTCGCACATGCACAAGTGAATATTATAAAGTAGCCGTGACCATGTGTACGCGTCAGGAACCATGCGCACATGGACGCACGCCTGCACGTTTTAAAATCTACCCTTTAGACTTCTGCAATGGCCTTATCTTCCCTAAGAGCCCCTTTAACCCCTCGGTCATCTAATGGTCCAACCAAGTCCCTTGCAGGTTTCCTGCTTCGGATATATTTAAAAATGTTTTTATTATGAGATTTTGCCTTTATGGCAGACTTCATTTCAGATTCTCTCTTAGCCTGTCTTATCAATGTTTTACACTTGACAATGCTTATGCTTTTTCCTATTTTCTTCAGATGGATCCTTCTTCCAATTTTTGAAAGATGTTTTTTGACTAAAATAGCCTCTTTCACTTCACCTTTTAACCACGCTGAATCATTTTTCCTTCCTTCCACCTTTCTTAATGCATGGAATACATCTGGATTGTGCTTCTGAGATTGTATTTTTAAACAATATCCATGCTTGTTGTACACTTATAACCTTTGCAGCTGCACCTTTCAGATTTTTTCTATTTTCCCTCATTTTATCAAAGTTTCCCTATTGAAAGTTTAGTGTTAGAGCTGTAAGAACATAAGAAAATGCCACACTGGGTCAGACCAAGGGTCCATCAAGCCCAGCATCCTGTTTCCAACAGTGGCCAATCCAGGCCATAAGAACCTGGCAAGTACCCAAAAACTAAGTCTATTCCATGTAACCATTGCTAATTGCAGTGGCTATTCTCTAAGGGGCGGATTTTAAAACGAGCGCGAACAGCCTACTTTTGTTTGCGCTCCAGGTGCAAACAAAAGTACGCTGGATTTTAGTAGATACGTGCGGAGCTGCGCGTATCCGCTAAAATCCTGGATCGGCGCGCGCAAGGCTATCCCCGTTCCCTCCAAGGCCGCTCCGAAATCGGAGCGGCCTCGGAGGGAACTTTCCTTTGCCCTCCCCTCACCTTCCCCTACCAAACCCCCCCGCCCGGCCCTGTCTAAACCCCCCCCTTACCTTTGTCGGGGGATTTACGCCTCCCAGAGGGAGGCGTAAATCCCCGCGCGTCAGCGGGCCTCCTGCGCGCCGGGACGCGACCTGGGGGCGGGTCCGGAGGGCGCGGCCACGCCCCCGGGCCGCCGCCACGCCCCCAACACGCCCCGAAAACACCGCACGGTTCGGGCCCGCCCCCCGACACGCCCCCTCCGAAAACCCCGGGACTTACGCGAGTCCCGGGGCTCTGCGCGCGCCGGTAGGCCTATGTAAAATAGGCTTCCCGGCGCGCAGGGCCCTGCTCGCGTAAATCCGCCCGGTTTTGGGTGGATTTACGCGAGCAGGGCTCTGAAAATCCGCCCCTAAGTGAACTTAATAGCAGGTAATGGACTTCTCCTCCAAGAACTTATCCAATCCTTTTTTGAACACAGCTATACTAACTGCACGAACCACATTCTCTGGCAACAAATTCCAGAGTTTAATTGTGCGTTGAGTAAAAAAGAACTTTCTCCGATTAGTTTTAAATGTGCCCCATGCTAACTTCATGGAGTGTCCCCTAGTCTTTCTACTATCCGAAAGAGTAAATAACCGATTCACATCTACCCGTTCTAGACCTCTCATGATTTTAAACACCTCTATCATATCCCCCCTCAGTCGTCTCTTCTCCAAGCTAAAAAGTCCTAACCTCTTTAGTCTTTCCTCATAGGGGAGTTGTTCCATTCCCCTTATCATTTTGGTAGCCCTTCTCTGTACCTTCTCCATCGCAATTATATCTTTTTTGAGATGCGGCGACCAGAATTGTACACAGTATTCAAGGTGCGGTCTCACCATGGAGCGATACAGAGGCATTATGACATTTTCCGTTTTATTCATCATTCCTTTTCTAATAATTCCCAACATTCTGTTTGCTTTTTTGACTGCCGCAGCACACTGAACCGACGATTTCAATGTGTTATCCACTATGACACCTAGATCTTTCTTGGGTTGTAGCACCTAATATGGAACCCAACATCGTGTAATTATAGCATGGGTTATTTTTCCCTATATGCATCACCTTGCACTTATCCACATTAAATTTCATCTGCCATTTGGATGCCCAATTTTCCAGTCTCACAAGGTCTTCCTGCAATTTATCACAATCTGCTTGTGATTTAACTACTCTGAACAATTTTGTGTCATCTGCAAATTTGATTATCTCACTCGAATGTAGATTTACTTATTGTCCCCTTTCCAGTTATTAGTTTAAATTTGATCATGTTATGATCACTGTTGCCAAGTGGCCCCTCCACTGTTACCTCTCTCACCAAATCCTGCATTCCACTAAGAATTAGATCTAAAATAGCTCCCTCTCTCTTTGGTTCCTGAACCAATTGCTCCATGAAGCAGTTGTTTATTCCATCCAGGAACTTTACGTCTCTAGCATGTCCTGATGTTACATTTATCCAGTCAATATTGGAGTAATTGAAATTTCCCATTATTACTGAACTGCGATATAATTTGTACCCCGATATAGCACAGTCCCATTGGTTATCCTCCTACCACCAGGTCTCTGGGATGCCAATTATGTCTATCTCATCATTCACTGCTATAAACTCTAACTCTTCCATCTTATACTTCTGGCATTGGTATCAGACATTTCAAAGTGGGTTTTTTGTTTGTATTAACAACCTGCTTTTCAGTTGATAGGGATAATTTGGAATCCTTTAGCTCAGGTGATTTTTTACATATAGGCACATGGACTACTTTTGCATTTATTGGAACCTCTCTGTTGAGATGCCCTAACTCTCATGTTTCCTTTGAAGATACCTTCCTCAAACCATGCACTGCTGAGTGACTGTCAGCAGTGCATGGTTGAATGGCCCTTGCACTTCACTTCTGAAAGGGAAATTAAAATTGTATGAGGCTAAGAGGGATTTGCAATCAAAAAAAGGCAATTCTCTTGAATTACCTAGTGTTAATGCTTTTTGTAAGAAGCGACTGCAAAATAACTCATTTGCAGCAGGAATTCCAGCATGATGGAATTCACTTCTACTGGGTTTAAGGGAAGAGAAGGATGGTTTAAAATTTTGAAAAAACTTGAAAACATGGCTTATGACAGTGGCTTTTAATGATTTTGGTAACTGACTCGCTGAAGTGTAGATGTCATAGAGTTCAGTATGTTATGTTCTGCTGGATTATTAGAGTAAAATTTGTTTTTTTTTTATGATTGTTTTATTTTATTATTGTGATTATTATTTTGATTTCTTTAATTTTATGTTGTAAATTGCTTTGGAAGTCTTGTCTGGAAGGTGATTTAATAAATGATTTTAAATAAATAAATAAACACACACACACACATCCTCCCGATCTCAAATACATACACACACACACACACATCGGCCCCCAGCTGCGCAGCTCCAATCTTTGGCCATGCTGGCCTGGTTTCCGGTGGCAGTCAGCAGCTCTAGCCCTGCTGGCCTGGTCTCTGGCGGCAGCCAGTGGCTCCAATCTTCGAATCCCCAGGTCTGGTCTCCAGTGGTGGCCAGCAGCTCCAGTCTTCGGCCCCGCCAGCCTGGTCTCTAGCGGTGGCCAGCAGCTCCAGTCTTTGTCCCTGCCGACCTGGTCTCTAGTGGTGGCCAGTGGCTCCAATCTTCGGCCCTGCTGGCCTGGTCTCTGGCAGTAGCCAGCAGCTCCAATCTCTGACTCCGCTAGCCTGGTCTCCAGCGGCAGCCAGCGGCTCCAGTCTTTGGCCATGCTGACCTGGTCTCCAGTGGCGGCCAGTGGCTCCAATCTTCGGCCCCACTGGTGTGGACTCTGATGGCAGCCAGTGGCTACAGTTTTCAGCCTCGCCGGCCTGGTCTCTGGTGGCAGCTAGCGGCTCCAGTCTTTGGCCCTGCCGGCCTGGTCGTTGGCAGCGGCCAGTGGCTCAGTCTGATATTGGACACAGTGGGTCCACAGGCATGGGGCCGCTGTGACCAACACCAACCACATGATTGGGTCACTGGCCCAATGGGGCATGCCTGAAGCCCTGAGAAGCCAATCCGCCCCTGAAGAAGAATAAATAGATAATACCCTGCTAACTAGAAAATTAGGTTAATAATTTCCAGCTTCTTTGACTGAGTATGGATAGTCATTAAAGAATTTACTGCCCTACTGATTCAATGAGTTCCTCCAAAACAACCCATAAAGAATGGATATGAACTAGAAACTGAATGAAAAAAATACTAACTATTTATTTATTTATTTATTTATTTAGTTTTTACCAAGAAAAGTAAAACAAAAAACCCACATAGGAAACACTCTACGTCTTACATAATAAAAATAAATTCTTTCTCCAATAAAGATAAAGCAGGCATATTTTAAAATATCCATACTTTAAATAAAATTATTCTCAGCATTAAAAAGCATGAGACACATTTTCTGACTACTTCTTGACCCAGTGTGAAAAAGCATTGTGCACAGGCTACACTTGATGCAACAGCGCCCGCCCTGACAGACAAATGACATTGTCAACTGTATGATATATATTATATAGAAATTTAGAAAAATGATGGCAGAAAAGAGACCATATGTTCCGTCTTGACTACCCATCCACAAAACTGCTCAGCTGTGCAATCCCTACCACTCTCTCAGAGATCCCCTGTGCTTGTCTCACACTTTCTTGACTTCAGATACTGTACTCATCTCTACCACCTCCACTGGGAGGCTGTTCCATGCACCCACCACCCTTTCTGTAAAGATTACTCCTTTCACCCTCATCCTATGACCTCTCATTCCAGAATCTCCTCTCTCTTGAAAGAGACCTGCATTTTGCCAGTTATAAATGCCTAACCACTTGGCAGGAGATCATTCCCAGGAAGGCATATTTCTTAATCAAACAGAAGGTGCAGACCTCAGTCAATCTTTCTTTCTGTATACTGTATATAGATATAATACATTTGAGGACAGTGGATTCTGTCTGTCGGGGCTGGTGTCTGTGATTGGGCAGATTGGATGAGCCAAATGATCATATCCACTGGACTGCTATGTTAGGCATATTATTAACGCAACAACTTTTTAACATACTTGCAAATGCTTTGAAGGAAAAAGAAGGGCTCTCAATGTATTGAAAGAAAAGATTTTTCTGTAGAAGGAACAAAGTGGCTTGTCCACTGACTAGCAAACATCGATGTCTTAAAAACATGACATGGCTTATAATGGACTATCAGAAAGTTCTTATCTACAGCTGCTGTTATCCCACCTTCTTTGGTAAGCAATGTCCAGAACCTTGTGCTTCCATCAGTCTTTGTTAAGGCTGGTTGTTTAATGGGAAAACGTTGAAACTATTTATACTGACTGGATTTCATAAATTCCCAGGAAAGAATGCAAAAAAAAAAAAAAAAAAAAAAGATAACGCAGAGTTGTGCTATCAAAGCAATTCAGTATTACTTTCACGGCATGCATTCCATGTTTCAAAACCCATGGACTTTCCAGATGTTTTCCAGATCTTTTTACCTGGCTATGTGGTTAGTGATTGGTAGAGTTTCAAATCAGCTAACTACACTGCCTGGTAACTAGATTGATTAAATAATGTGTTGAAAAGTTTGTCGACAACATCATCCTTGTAGAAGCAGCATTTTCCTCTGGAAAAAAGTGAGCTCAGGCCATACCAGCAGAGACAGATACTGCTGATGGGAAGGCAAGCTTACATGCTACTCAATAACTGAGGAACTGAAAATCAGTGAAAAACTGTGTTAATAGCTTCATTTGTTTTCTGCCACTTTAAAACTCTCTGACAATGTCTTGATGAAAATAAATGTCAATTAATATTTTTCTTCCAAAAGAAAGTGTTTGCACAGATCACATGAAAACCGTAAAATGAATACTTATCGAAGGTTCATTTTTTCAAGAAATCTAAGCCTGAATTTTACTTCAGTTCTGCCTTAAGGTACTATTACGTGCAACCTTCCAATTTGCTCTAAGAAATAATCACTGGTAAGAACCCAATGCTGAGTGGTTAGAATTTGTTTAGTTAGCTGAAAATAAATCTACTTTCACAGGCTTAGTTACTAGACTCCGTTTGAATTGTCTCTCTTGGGCAGTGTTGCTCTTCAAAATCCTTGCTTAAAACTCTGGAAGCTCTCTTGTGCCTTGTTTTGATGGTAGTGTGGTTAGTGATTGCAAAGCCAGAAAACACAATCAGCTAACTACACTGCCTACAAACCAAACACCAGTTCTGAGAAGGCAACGGAAGGAACCAACCTAGGAAAAAAAAAAAGCTCTTTTACATTTTCTTTAGATAAAGCAGTTGTTAGAGCATTTAAAAGTCTTTCTTCTCATTTTATAAAACCTAACCAGTGAAACTGAGAATTTTCAATTAGTATATAACAAAGCTATGGCCTAGCCGATCTCCTTAGTGCATAAAAGAAATGTTACAGCATGCAATATCTCATCAAGAATATATATCAGATCAAAATATTTGTGAATGTTAATTATAGCCAGATATTATCTGTTGCAGAGTCTTATATTCCAAGATGTGAGTCTTAAAATAATACTAAGGTTATGCAGGTTCTCTGTTAGGAGTTTAGAACATTTCACAGCATATGACTCATGCAATACCCAAAACCAATAGCATATCCAGAAATGTAAGTACTCACCCCATGACAGTGTAATAGAAGCTGATGCTTAGGCACTAGAACTCCCATCAATATTTCAGAAAAGGACTGCATTTGTTTTAGTGTTGGAAAGGGTGAATCACGCTAAAGTCTGCAGAAGCAGATTGACCCTCTGCAAGAAGATCTTATGACATAGTAAATGCTGGTCTTCTTTTGAACTCTAGGGCCAGCTCAGGTCTGTGAAACTTTTTGTGTGTACACTCTGTAGCCATGGACATATCGGCGTGATGTCATGGCAGTCAGGTGTAGAGGAGGAGACTCCTACCAATGATCTTATCTGATTACTTTGTATGTTTCCATGGTCTGCTCTTACCAAGAAAAAACAGGTAAATAAACATAAGATTTGCCATACTGGTCTGACCAAAGATCCATCAAACCCAGTATTCTGTTTCCAACAGTGACCAATCCAGGTCACAAGTACCTGGCAGGATCCCAAAGGGTCGATGGATGCCATGCTGCTTACCCCAGGGATTTTCCCCAAGTCTACCTTAATAATGGTTTACAGACTTTTCCTCCAGGATCTCATGCAAAACCTTTTTAAACCCATCTACACTAACAGTTTTCACACAACCTCCAGAGCTTAATTATGCATGGAGTACAAAACATTTTGTCTTACTTTTAAATGTTATCACCTAATTATAACTTCATTTTGTGTCCTCTAGTCTTTGGACAAGTAAACAACCGATTCACATTTACTCGTTTCACTCCACTTGTGATTTTATAAACCTCTATCATATCTCCTCTCAGCCGTCTCTTCTCCAAGCTGAAGACTCCTAATCTCTTTTGCCTTTCCTCATCGGGGATTCATACCATCCCCATTATTGTTTTGGTTGCCCTTCTCTGTACATTTTCTAATTCTGCTATCTCTTTTTTGAGATGTGTTGACCAGAACTGTGCACAGTACTCAAGATAAGGTCGTACCATGAAGTGATACAGAGGCATTATGATCTCTATTTTATTCTCCATTCCTTTCCTAATAATCCCTAGCATTCTATTTGCATTCTTGGCTGCTGCTGCACTCACTGAGCAGAAGATTTAAGTGTATTATATCAATGATAAATCCTAGATCTTTTTCCTGAGTGGCAACTCCTAATGTGGAACCTTGCATTGTGTAGATAAAATGTGGGTTACTCTTCCCCCAGTTTTGCAAGGTCCTCTTGCAATTTCTCACAATCCTCTTGTGATTTGACAACTTTGAATAATGTTGTGTCATCGGCAAATTTGATCACCTCACTCGTTGTTCCCATTTCTAGGTTATTTATAAATATATCTTTTAAAAAGTGGTCCCAGAACAGATCCCTGGGGCACGCCACTATTCACTTTTCTCCATTGACAAAATTTACCATTCAGCCCTACTCTCTGTTTTCTCTTTTAGCCAGTTTTCAGTCCACAATAGGACACTGCTCCCTATCCCATGACTTTTTAATTTTCTCAGGAGTCTCTCATGAAGGACTTTGTCAAATGGTTTCTGGAAATCCAGATACACTATATCACTTGGCTCACCTTTATCCACATGTTTATTTAAGCCCTCAAAAAAGTGGGAATATATAATCTTCCTCCAGTCAATCCATTTTCACATCTCAGTGAATTATACAACTGGATGAGATTAACTACAAAGGGCTTTATTAAATAAATATTTTTTTCCAGAGGTACTGAATGCAGAAGTCCTTCCTTTGGGGGTAATTTTCAAAGGAGTTACGCGCATAAATGTAACTACTATTGTAGCAATTTTCAAAAGCCATTTACTCACGTAAAGTGCACTTATGCGAATAAATCCTATGGACGATTCAATGGCATATATTGTAGCAATTTTCAAAAGCCCACTTACTCGAGTAAAGTGCATTTACATGCGTAAAACCCAGATTTACGCATGTAAATGCTTTTTAAAATCAGACCCACTATGAATAAAGCCCATGATACTACTGTTATCAGCGTTGCTTGCTATTTATTTTGGATGGCTAGCAAATTTCTTTAGCTTCAGTATTTTTATTTGCACATTTGCAACCTGAAGATTTATATTCTTGCACCAACCACAATCTGGTTTTGTTGACATGTCACTGTATATTGCCTTTTTAAGTGGCCTGAATAGAAAAAGTTTTAGTTTTTCCAAAAGCTCACAGGCCAGTCACTATAATTATCAAGAATAATAACAACAACATTTAATACTGAGGGCAAACTGATCTTCAGTTAACCTAAAAATGGAAATTCTTTGCTTCATAAAATCTAGAAACATTTAACTTCCAAAAATTGCTCTATTTTTCTAAAATCTATTATTTTGATTTTCAAAAACCACAATGATATTTCCAGATTTGGACGTACTGATTATTTTTTTTATTTCCAACACCTGAAATTTAACAGGTACCAGCTAAGAGATAAAAGATACACCCTACTCACCTTAATGGCATCATCAGATTGTGTGCTCCTGCTGGATTTGCCCAATATGTCGTACCTTTCTCTAGGTTGCACATTTCTGAGCTGACGTGAACTAAAAATCCTCTATTTATATAGTCCGGGGTCACCGCGTGTCTTTGCAACCGAAATTTTGAATTTGGCGCCCCTCAAAGGCAGGGAGGGAGAGATAGCGGGAAGGGTCGGCGCGCGCGCGCGGCAAAGATCCCCGGGGAGCTCGCGCGGGAAGAGAGCGCGAGGAAAGTATGCGTGCACGCGCTGTATGCTCTGGTGCAGAGCGGTGTTGTGCAGTTCAGTCTCTGCAACGCTTACAGCACACACCAAGGGAGAAATGTTGTTATGCAATCAATTCTGACGGATACAGAACGATCAGCCTCTGATCTATTCCCGAAGTCTTTTGTGGCGTTTACACCCTCTCCATTGTTTACACTTGATCTTCATTGTTAAATTAACGAAATTACAGTTGGCAATATGCCTTGCCTTATTTGTAAACTATTCACACTGACTGTTGGTTTCGCTAGGGTTGTCACCTTTTCTTAAATTAACCGAATCCAGTCGTGATTTTAACCATTGCATGAGTGGATTTTTAATTTTGAGTTTTCCCATTGCTTTAGGTAAGAAAATCAGAACTATAAAGCCATAGGTGAGATGGCAGCACTGAATTTTGGAGCCACCCTCCCCCCCTTGCTATTTTTTGGTAATATGGTGCTGATCTTACATAGAAGATGTAGGACTTAGAATATGGCAGTGTCTTGAGCTCTTGAGTGCAAAAATCCAGGGTTGGGGCTAGTCTATTATATAGTTCAATGGCATAAAAAGACATGGTGATCTAGCACTGGGTTTTCACTGGCACATGTTCTGAGATAGATTTGCATGCACTGCTTCCATTGTATGCAAATATATTTCATGCATATTCATTGTAGATATCCTGAAAACCTGGCCTGTTTGCAGCTTTTGAGGACTGGAGTAGGCCATCCCTAACATGGAGCTAAATGGTCACCCTGGAATTGCAAGTCTCTTCCCAAACTTGCCTCACCTGGGAGCTCTGTGAGGGATGCATCTTTATCTCCCATTGAAATACCTTGAATGGAGGATTTCTCCTTGCACTGCAAAAATATTACACAGTTCCATCACACATTATTTCTGTCCAGATCAAACTGGAACTCCACTCTCATTCCATGTTGCCTGATTTGATTTATCTTGCACTGCACACATTATATACATTGCTTGGACTTATATCTTTTACTGTACAGGCTGGGGCACTGAAGAAAGGCACACAAATAATATTCAGGCCGATTCAGTAAAGTCTGCGGGAGAGCGGCGAACGCCCGCTCTCCCGGCACGCACACAGGCCACTCGCCTGTGCGTGCGATACAGTATTTAAATGAGGCCCGGCGGTAGAAATGGGCAAAAGGAGGCGCTAGGGACACTAGCGCGTCCCTAGCGCCTCCTTTTTGACAGGAGCGGTGGCTGACAGCCACGGGCTCAGAAACCAGAGGCCGGCAAAATTGAGCATCCGGTTTTTGACCCGACAGGCACCGGCCAACTTCCAATTTTTTTTTCTTTTTTTCTTAACTTTTTCTACTCTTTGGGACCTCCGACTTAATATCGCCATGATATTAAGTGGGAGGGTGCACAGAAAAGCATTTTTTACTGCTTTTCTGTGCACTTTCCTGGTACCGGCAGAAATTAACGCCTACCTTTGGGTAGGCGCTAATTTCTGAAAGTAAAATGTGTGGCTTGGCTGCACATTTTACTTAGTGAATTGCGCGGGAATAATTAATAGGGCCATCAGCATGCATTTGCATGTTGCGGGCGCTATTAGTTTCAGGGGGGTTGGACGCGCGTTTTCGACATGCTATTACCCCTTACTGAATAAGGGGTAAAGCTAGTGCGTCGAAAACGCACATCCAAGCGTGGGTTAACAGTGCGCTCCACCGGAAGAGCTGACGCCCACCTGAGCATAAGCCTATATTGCACCTAGAGGTCCTCTATAATGATAATTAATTACAGGGTTGTAATTCGAAGTGTGAATCTGTTTGCTTAGGGAATTGAAGATTGAATTTCTTTTTGCTTTAGGAGTGTAGTCAGGGGTCACAGAGGAGAAAAAGAGGATTTTGACACTTTTCCCATATACCTGACTAAAAGTGTGAAGCTTGAACCCACAGAGGCTGGTGCCATGATCTTAAAACCCAGCAACACACGTTCTTATTTTATGTGCCCTGATGGGGGTGGGGAGGGGGAGGGTTACACAAAGAAGGAACTGAAAACCATTGGTGTGCAAGTATTTTCTAGCACTTTTCAACTTTTTTATTATTTAATCTAGCTCTTTTCTCCTGCTCCTTTGTGCTTCCAGCTCACCTAGGATATGATGCAGACTGGATGGGCCACTTAGTCATTATCTACCATGGTCTAGTATATTATCACATTACTTTCTGAATGCATATTTTTTAAAAGTAATGTATATCTTTGAAGCCAAGGGTCCATCAAATACTATAGACTGCTGGATCTCCAAAACTTACCAGCTTGCCCGCCCAGTTGCCCCAGCCTATCAATGTTCTAGCTAAGGATATCTTTCAGCCTTCAGCAGTACAAGCTTATGCACCTGCAGGAGATCGTCCCTTTTCCAAGTTGTTTTTGCTGTTTCCCCATTTTTTGTCCTCTTCCGTTCAAGTAGATAAGTATGTAATGTTCTTTATCTAAATCAGCATTCAGGCCCTCCATTTCATTTAGTCAACTGCTCTCCACCTCTGTATCCATATGAAAGATGCTTACATTCTGGAGAGGCAAAGAGTCCCATAAACCTGTTAAATCCTGCTAGAGGTTTTTGGGTTCTAGAAATGTAATAGTGCAATACACATCAGGAGAACTCACCTAAGTTGGAATTTACTTAAAAACTGGTGTGTTGGCCCCAGCTTGGTCTGATCTCTCAGATTTCATGTGAGGTGTTTATTTATTTATTTATTTTATAATTTCTAGCTCGGGTGTGAATTCCTCTGATCAGGGTCAGTTCTTCCATCAGGGGAACTAGGTGGTTGCCTAGGGTGCTAAAAGTTTGGGGAGCAGCAAAATCCCTAGAAATCTCACGGTGCTACCTACCCACTTTTAAGGCATGGCATCACAAGACAGAAGGGAATGGATGCTGGAGAGAAGTGGAGAGTGAAGACAGAGAGAAAGCTGGGTGGGCAGGCGGGGGTGTGGTGGAGAGAGTGAGAAGATTATGGATAGGTAGGGGGCATGGCCAATAGACTGGGGTGATGATGTGCTGAACAGGGAGTAAAGAGAAAGAGGAAGATGGAGTGGAGAAGAGAAGGGAGATGCGGAACAAGGGGACAGAAGGGATACTAGGCACTGTGGACAATGGGAAAAGAAGGAGAATGCAGAACTTGGGA
This sequence comes from Rhinatrema bivittatum, assembly GCF_901001135.1. Lineage (NCBI taxonomy): Eukaryota > Metazoa > Chordata > Amphibia > Gymnophiona > Rhinatrematidae > Rhinatrema > Rhinatrema bivittatum. The sequence goes on from NC_042626.1 coordinate 30,439,590, forward strand.
GAGGGTGAGAAGAGAGTGAGAGACTGATGCTGGGCCAGAGCTGCAAGAATGAAAAGTTCTCCTAATACCCTTACACCAGCCCTGCCTCTGATATTTGCATTTTGAGGATTTCCTTACATTTGAACCCATGGAGCAGTCTTTTGGGCACCACCATTTGGTCTATAATAGTGCCATTTCTTTTAATACAGCAGTTTCTGCTTGCCCTTTTAGGCCTACTGGCCTCGACTGGGGCTGTAGCACCACCTTGAGCATTCACAACCACCCTATGTTCCTCCCCCCACCCATTTTTAACCTCCTCCTTATTCAGCCCAGCCATCATGGCAACAATCCTTAGCCAAGGAACATTGATGGTGGCTTTCTCCAATTTATCCCTGTCAACTGAAAAGCAGAATGTTAATACAAACAAAACACTCACTTTGAAATGTTTTTATGCTAATGCCAGAAGTCTAAAAAGTAAGATGGGAGCGTTAAGAGTGTATAGCAGTGAATAATGACATACTTAATTGGCATCTCAGAGACATGGTGGAAAGCGTATAAGCAATAGGATAGTCCTATACCAGGGTACAAATTATATCGCAAAGATAGAGAGGAGCAACTTGGTGGTGGGGTGATGCTTTATGTCCAGGATGGCATTGAGTCCAAAAGGATAAAGATCTTGCATGAGACTAAGGCCTAGATTTACAAAAACACTGCGGTGGCGTGAATCCCGCAGTAGCGGGGGGGTGAAGCAGGGGGTGGTCCTGTGATAGCCAGCAGCAATCGCACCTCTGCAGAGCGATCACTGCCGGCGGTGCGCCGAATAACTACACCTTTTATGGCAGCAATAAAGAAGTGTACCTTTTCGCTGTCAGCCCCAGCCCCATCCCAGTCCTTTCCAATTAAGAAGCCGACTGGGAGGGAACTTCCCTATCCACCTAACTACCTTTTCCCCTTTCCTCCCCGATCCCAACCTTTACCTAACTATTAGATTTTTTTTTGTTTTAATACTTACTGCTCCTTTGGAGCAGAAGTAACTTCAGTGCGCTGGCCAGCTGCCACCGCGCACTTCCCCAGGACAGGGCCTAATGGCCGCTGTCCCATTTGTCCCCCTCCCTGCTCAGACCACACCCTCAGCCCACCCCTTTTCATTGACCTGGTACTTCTGTGGTAGCAGGGGTTACATGCGTGGCCAGGCTGTTTCTAAGATGCGCTTGGCATGTACATGGCCCGGCCACATGCCTATCTCCCCAGCTCTCTTAAAATTCGGGTGTAAATGCACAGTCAAATCTTTATGGGTAGAAATCCCTTGTATGTTGGGGAAGACTATAGTGATAGGAGTATACTACCGTCCACCCGGCCAAAATGATGAGATGGACAGTGAAATGCTAAGAGAAATTAGGGAAGCTAAGCAAATTGGTAGTGCAGAATAATGGGAGATTTCAATTTCCCTAATATTAACTGGGCAAGTGAAACATCAGGACATGCTAGAGAGATGAAGTTCCTGGATGGAATAAATGATAGTTTATGGAGCAATTGGTTCAGGAACTGATGAGAGAAAGAGCCATTTTAGATCTAATTTTCAGTGAAGTGCAGGCATTGGTGAGAGAGGTAACAGTGGTGGGGCCGCTTGGCAATAGTGATCATAATATGATCAAATTTGAATTAATGATTGGAAGGGGGACAGTAAGTAAATCTTTGGCTCTAGCACTAAACTTTCAAAAGGAAACTTTGATAAAATGAGAAAAATAATTACAAAAAACCTGAAAGGTGCAGCTACAAAGGTTAAGAGTATGAAATAGGTGTGGACATTGTTAAAAATACCATTTTAGAAGCACAGTCCAGATGTATTCCTCGCAGTAAGAAAGGTGGAAAGAAGATCAAACGATTAACGGCATGGGTGAAAAGTGAGAGAAAAGGCTATTTTAGCCAAAATATTTCATTCAAAAATTGGAAGAAGGATCCATCAGAAGATAATAGAATAAGCATAGCATTTGAAGTTAAATGTAAGACATTGATAAGACAGGCTAAGAGAGAATTTGAAAAGAAGTTGGCCCTAGAGGCAAAAACTAGTAATAAAAACTTTAAAAAATATATCTGAAGCAGAAAGCCTGTGAGGGAGTTGGTTGAACCGTTAGATGATTGAGGGGTTAAAGGGCACTTGGGGAAGATAAGGCCATTGTGGAAAGACTAAACAAATTATTTGTTCGGTGTTTACTGAAGAGGATGTTGAGGAGATACCTGGTCCAGAGAAGGTTTTCAAGGGTGATGATTCAGATGAATTGAACCAAATCACGGTGAACCTAGAAGATGTGGTAGGCCAGATTTACAAACTGAAGAGTATTAATCAGATGGTATACACCCCAGGGTTCTGAAAGAATTAAAAAATGAAATTTCAGACCTATTTCAGTTAATTTGTAACCTATTATTAAAATCATGCGTTGTACCTGAAGAGTGGAAGGTGGCCAATGTAACCCCGATATTTAAAAAGGGCTCCAGGGGTGATCAGGGAAACTGTAAACCGGTGAGCCTGAATTCAATGCCGGGAAAAATTGTGGAAATTGTTGTAAGAGTAAAATCACAAAACATTTAGATACACATGGTTTAATGGGACACAGCCAGCATGGAATTACCCAAGGGAAGTCTTGCCTCACAAATCTCCTACATTTTTTTGAAGGGGTGAATAAACATGTGGATAAAGGTGAACCGGTAGATGTGGAGCATTTGGATTTTCAGAAAGTATTTGACAAAGTCTCTCATGAGAGGCTTCTAAGAAAACTAAAAAGTTATGGGATAGGAAGCAATGTCTGTTTGTGGATTGCAAACTGGTTAAAAGACAGGAAACAGAGAGTAGGATTAAATGGGTTTTTTTCACAATGAAAAAAGGTAAACAGTGGAGTGCCTAGAGATCTGTACTTGGACTGGAGCTTTTTAATATATTTATAAATGATCTGGAAAGGGGTTCGACGAGTGAGCTGATCAAATTTGCAGATGACACAAAATTATGCAGAATAGTTAAATCTGAAGCAGACTGTGATAAATTGCAGGAAGACCTTGTGAAACTAGAAGATTAGGCTTCTAAATGGCAGATGAAATTTAATGTGAACAAGTATAAGGTGATGCATTTAGGGAAAAATAACCCTTGCTGTAGTTACACAGTGTTAGGTTCTATCTTAGGAGAAATCTAGGCATCATAGTGGATAATACATTGAAATCTTCGGCTCAGTGTTCTGTGGTGGTCAAAAAAGCAAACAGAATGTTGGGAATTATTAGGAAGGGAATGGTGAATGAAACGGAAAATGTCATATTGCCTCTGTTTCGCTCCTTGAATACTGTGTTCTATTCTGGTCGCCACATCTCAAAAAAGATATAGTTACACTAGAGAAAGTGCAGAGAAGGGTCCAAAATGGTAAGGGCATGGAATGGCTCCCCTATGAGCAAAGGCTAAAGAAGTTAGAGCTGGTCAGTTTGGAGAAGAGATGACTGAGAGGGGATATGATCGAGATCTACAAAATCATGAAAGGACTTCAAAAGGTTAATGTAAATCAGTTCCTTACTCTCTCAGATAATGGAAGCACTAGGGGGCTGTTGTGCAAGGAACGGACAGCTCTTTCTTCCCTCAACAGAAGTTATGAATGCCGCCTCCACAGAATCATTGGCAATCAAAACCCAAATCTCCCCAAATTGGTCATTATAATGCTGTTTCCTGCTCTTAAAGTGTCACTACTGCAAAATCCAGAGTTCTCTTAAACAGCAATTTATCTGATGTACTTGTTGAATCTGTCAGATTGGCCTTTTCCAGTGATTACAGCCTAGGCATGGAAAAAAATGTTTTGTGGTATTTTCTCTTGGATTTACTGTACAACATTTCTATCATTTTATTTCCAATTTACATCATCTATTTAGTGTCTTTCCTTTTGGTATGTTACACTTTTTACAGTTTGCATTATATTTTTATAATGTGTCTACTTTGGTGAATTTTGTGAATGGCGTGTGCTGAAATCCTTTAGCAACTGTGAAGTGACATACATGATATTTTGGTAGGTTTTTGTTTGTGTCGATTGGGATGGGAAATGAAACAAAACAAAAGCAAGGGACATCAATGGTGTTTTCATGTCGGTTTGAAAGGATAGCGCCTCTCTGTGAAAGCCCAGGATCATGAGAGAGGATCAGGATCATGAGGAAGAATAGCCTAGTGGTTAGAGGAGTGGACTATGAACCAGGAGACCAGGGTTCAAGTCCCACTGTTGCTCCTTGTGACCGTGGGCAAGTCACTTTACCCTCCATTGCCTCAGGTACAAAACTTAGATTGTGAGCCCTCTGGGGATAGAGAAATGCCTACAGTACCTAAATGTAAACCAGTGTGATATCTCAATTGAGATTGAATGTTGGTATATAAAAATAATAAATAAATAAATGATATGTGCAGCCATGATATTGTCTATTGTCTTCCCCTCAAGATGTGCAGCCAAGCCAGCATTCTAAGTCAGTCCCATTACTGTGCTATCTGGAAAGTGACATAAAAATGAAGGCAACCATACTGTGCTACACAAAGGGGTGACGTAAACATACACACTGTCTGATACAGAGCAATCAATTGCAACATTTTCACTCGTCTTTTTTTTTTTTTTTAATCCCGTCAGAAAGCAATTGGTAGTCAGATGTTTTGTATTAGAACAAAATGATTACAAGAGCCAGAATGCATTAGGCAGGGGGGTAGCAGTGTTAATGGTATAGACTCATCTCGTTTTCCTACACAAACATAAGAAAATGCATTATTAGGCGTCAGACCTTTTGTAGCACCATTAGCAATGAAACATTCTTTGCATTCTGCTACCATTCATTTTGCTGATCTCAGTCTGTTTTCCGTGCTTTGTTTTAACATGTAGCAAATCAGGACTTGGTTACATTTTAGTTTTAGAATAAAAGTCATAAATAGCAGGCATCCAAATGCAAAAGGATGCACATGTTGGAAGCCAATATAAAATGAAGGCCTCAGGTTTTTAAAGGAAAACAGGCTTTAAAAAAAAGCTTGCTAGTCACACTATTCCCACCCTTCTCTGGGCGGTTTCTGGTAGCTGAACCCCTGTTGCATGATGTGCTCAGCAGTCATGGCTTTCCATTCCATTATAGCAATGGTTCCCAAACCTCTCCTGGAGGGCCTCCAGCCAGTCAGGCTTTCAGGATATCCACAATGAATATGCATGAGATAGATTTGCATGCACTGGGATGCAGTTGAGCAAGGGGCAGGCATTTTAGTAGCATTTGAGAGCTTTCCAGAATAGCTTTAGCTTTTTTTATTTTCTAACTGGAGCAGTTTCCTCCTGTTCCTTTTCACTTCCAGCTCAATATAGAACCAGAGCTAGGATCAGCACCATGAGCCTTCATTCATAACTGCCTGGGAGATGTTCCTCTCTTTCATTTTCTGCCCTCCCCCTAGTGTGGTCATTACAGTGACACTCCTGGGCCAGGGGCCATGCACCACGGCTCTATTCAACACTGCTACCGTAGGTCCTGAATCTGGCAATCATCCTGACTCCATCCCTCCTGCTGCCCCCACCCCTGCCCCCCACTGCCAGGGGCTGTTAATGCTGCCTCTGCCACATCTCCAACCTCTGTTGTCCCGAGAGCAGAAAAACCTAACCCAGGGACTGAGCCCTGCATGGCAGTGTGCAGGTCTCAGTCCCTGAGCTACAAGGTGGCTTTCAGACCAGGTTTTGTTAATGAATGCAAAGTAAAAAAAAAAAATCACAACCAACTTGCTCTTGATCACCTCATATGGAGGTAATTTTCAAAGGAGTTAAGCGCGTAAATGTAACATACTATCGTAGCAATTTTCTAAAGCCATTTACGCACTTAAAGGGCACTTACATGTGGAAAACTGATTGACAATTTAATGGCATATATTGTAGCAAGTTTCAAAAGCCCACTTACATGCGTAAATGCATTTACATGTGTAAAACCCAGTTTTATGCTTGTAACTCCTTTTGTAAATTACCCTTTATATGTGACTTCATATCCTGAGATGATGGCGCATACTCTCAGATTTAAAAAAATCTCCAGCAGCCCAACAACTTATTTTACAAGCTAGCAGCCTTAATATCCAACAGGATGTAAATGCATTTGTAGGTGACTGCACCTGCCAAGAGCAAATTTACCTTCCTTATAAAATAACAAGTGCTTTCCTATAGCTCTGCAGAATAAATATGGGAGTTCTACCCTGCAGCAGTCACTTAAGGAAACACTGGCATTTCCCTCTGTCATCATGCCATTGTGTCAAAAGCAGAGCGAATTGCCTTTGAACCCCCGCCACTGCGTCTGCTGGAAACCATTCAAAGGAGTATGCGACTAACGTTTCACCCAGTGCAACTGGAAATCAGTAGCTGCCTTTCCCCCAGCAAGGTTTATTTCTGTTGTAGCCCAAGCTTTCCTTTAGAACACACCTTACCTGTCCTGGATATCTGCACTGAAGCTGCAGGGCACCTGTCAGACCAGGTACTTCTGGGAAGGAGACATCAAATTCTCTTCACCCCAGGCCACCCAAAACCAATGCAAATGATAGGCTTTGAACCGCAACTCCCAAAAGTAAATGCGCTTCCAGCTTCTGGCTTTGACTATGGAAGAGTCCCTAGGGGGAAGGAGAAACCACAGAATTCCCTAGGCACGGCCTAGCGTTAAGTTCCATAAAAAAGTAACCCAGTTTCTTGAGCTTCTATTCAGCCGGCCTGAAGTTTCCAGAGAAACTCTTGCCTTGATTGACTCCTTCCCTTTGTGGTTCATGTCTAGGCATGCCTGGAGATCTGGGAGACCCATAATTTAATCTAAGCAAGAATGTTGGTGCTGCTTTTGGTGTCTAACAAATGTGCAGTTTGCTGATTACATATTTTTAAGGAGTCTGAGAAAAGTGTGCTTGCCCTCTATCTTGTAAAGTTAGCAAGAACCTTATTCTATTTTGAAATACTCTCCTAGTAATCTGTAAAAGTGAGGATTTAAAAAAAATATATTATTATTACTTTCTCTGCCACCTAGGTGTATTTCTCTGTTTGTCATCTGCCCTAATCTTGTTCCCCTTCTCTCAGTTGTTCTGAATGCTGGGGTTTCTTTCAGATTTAGCTGCAGATCAGAAGGAAGCGCATACAAATAATTCAGAAAAACAGCCACTGTAGACGTGCTCTGACTAACTGCTGACGTGCAGCGTACTCCAACCGTAAGGGGAGAGACAAAAGCAGGGGCAGTAAAGATTCCCTGTTTTTTGTTATTGTTGTCTGTGTATTATAAAAAAAGTTTAACCAATCTGGCTGATAACTGATTTATTGTGAGAGAAAACAGCAAAACGTATCATAAGACATGATAATCGTAGAAGAGCAGGAAGAGAGGACTTTACTGTAAAAATGTAATGCATGCTTTTTAATTGTCATTATTTTCTCCCATTTGGGCTGGGAGTGTAGCACACTGGCTAGAAGACCCTGTTTCAAGCCCTTCTCTACCACTTCCAGTGTAATCTCAAGCAAACCACTTATCTCCCTGCCCTGTGCTGACATTTTGAAAGTAAGCTCTTTGGGGAAGGGACACTAACTCATGCAAATCCTCTTGTCTAGCACTGTGCACAGGAATGGCCTTATTTATCCAAACAAAAATATTTTTGAAAACTACTACAACTTAACATTTTTGAGGCACTACTAGGTGTATGCAGCCACATCTGAAGTCACAATTTTGCAATCTCCACAGCTATTCAGAAAAATTAAGTTTTTTTTTTTACAAGCACCAGCTTGAGAAAGAACCTTGTTTCGTTTTATGCAGTGCAGAGTAAATGACGGCTGATAAAGACCAAAATGGTCCATTCAGTCTGTCCAGCAAGTTGTTTAGGATTATAATTGCCACTCTGTGCAGGTTACCCTAAGAGTGAGGAGGCCCAATGCAAGTTGTAAAAGCAGATGGTAGCCAGACCTCCCCCTCCCAACGTTATTTATTCAGTCCTTCTTGCGTTGCACAGAGGGCCTAAGCCTGGCCACAGCAACACAAGAGTGAGCTGTCCCTGTCCACCTGCCATCTTAAGAGAATTTGATCAAACTTCATTAAAGTAACGTAAACAGCCAGAGAATTAAAACTTACATCAGCTGTAAGAAATGCGTAGACGGATCCCTTGACTGCATCACTGGCTGGTGGTAATTGCCACTTGGGAAGGTTACTTCCACGCAGAAATGTCTCACCAAAAGTTACCATGGATTCTTCATTTCCATCCTTTAGCCACTAGGGAGCTTCTGTGTTTATCCCATTCCCTTTTGAATTCCATTATGGTTCTTGTCCTTGCCGTCTCTTCTGGGAGGGTATTCCAGGCATCCATTGCTCTTTCCTTGAAAAAGTATTTGCCAGCATTGCTCTTGAGTCTATCCCCTTGCAACTTCATATCATGACCCCATATTCTACAGCTTCCTTTCCAATGGAAAAGATTTGATTTTTGTGCATTATTAAATACATTTCAAGTATTTAAAAGTCTGTATCATGTCCCCCTGTCTCTCCTCTCTTCTAAGATATACATATTTAGGTTCATCAGTGTTATCTCATATGTCATTTGGTGCAAATTGCATACCATTTTGGTTGCCTTTCTCTGCGCTGCTTCTAATATTTCTCTATCCTTTTTGAGTTATGGTCTCCAGAACTAAACACAGTACTCAGGCGAGGCCTCGCCAATGACCTGTATAGGGGTATTATCACTTCCTTTTTCCTGCTGGTTTTGCCTCTCTCTATGCAGTCCAGCATCCCTCTGGCCCAAGTCACCACCTTGACAATTGCTTTGCTACCTTCATATCATCAGACACTATCATCCATAGGTCTCCTTTCCCGTCCATGCACATCAGTTTCTCACGCCCTCCCTCCCCCCATTATGTACAGCTCCTTTGGATTACTACCCCTCTAGATGCATGACTGAACTTCTTGGCATTGAATCCTAGATGCTAAACCTTTGACCGCTTCTCAAGTTTTCTTAGATCACCTCTCGTTCTTTCTACTTCAGGGGTGTCCTCTCTGTTGCAGATCTTACTATCATCTGCAAAAAACAAACTTTTCCTTCTAACCCCTCCACAAAAATATTGAACAGAACAATCCCAGAAACAATCCCTCAGGCACTCCACTCATCACCCTTCTCTCCCCAGAGTGAGTTCCATTTACCACTACCTGCTGTCATCTGTCAACTAATTTCTAATTCATTTCACCATCTTGGGACCCACTCCCAGGCTTCTCATTTTATTCATAAGCCTTCTATATAGGACTATATCAAAAAGCTTTGCTGAAATCCAGGTAAATCACATCAAGTGCTCATCCCTGATCTAATTTTCTAGTCACCCAGTCAAAAAATTAAATCAGATTAGTTTGACACAACCTTTCTCTGGTAAATTCATGTTGCCTTAGATCCTGCAACCCACTGGATTGTAGATAGTTCACTACTCTTTCCTTCAGCAGAGTCTCCATGAATTTATCACAATCAGCCTGTAGTTTCCAGCCTCTTCTCTGCTTTTGCTTGTGTGAAGAGGGATCACAACCACCACTCTCCAATCTTGTGGCACCACTTCCGTCTCCAAGGATCTATTGAATAGATCCTTCAGTGGACTTACCAGCACCTAAGCTCCTTTAGTATCCTGGGATGTATGTCAACGGTATTGGTAAAATTCCTGCTCTTTTTTTGTATTTCAGTAGTATTTTCCTTGATGAGTTTTTAGAATTTTAAGAATAATTTCTGATCTGGTCTGGAACAGCTCAATTTGCTTGCAGTTCATTTGTTCCTACTGGAATGTGAATTCCAACCTGGATGTCATATGTACTGTTTTAGGCCATGTATAGATTCCAAGGGAAAAAAAGATCATTCCATTTTGTGATTACTACATATGTGTATGCCCACACACGTGTGTGTGTGTGTGTGTGTGTGTGTATGACACACACACACACACACACACAAATATATTTATAAGTAAAGAAATATATACATTTTGATGGGCTCTTTCAGCTAATGTATGTGTGTGTATATATACACACTAGCTGAAAGGGCCCATCAAAATGACAGGCAAAAAAGATCATTTTGGCCAAGTATTCACTATTCCATCCTTCTCACACTCTCCCCCCCCCCCACCCCCCGTTCTTTCACACACTGCTTTAATTCTCTCTCAAATACTCAAGTCTCTCATACACTGTCCATCCCACTCAGTCCCTCTTGCACACATGCTCATTGCTCACTGTCTTTCTCACACACACACATTCCTTCTCTCTGTAACACACACACACACTCACTTTATTTTTATTTTATTTATTTATTTACATTTATATACTGCCCATATCATAACCCAGGGTGGTTCGCAACAAAACATGCATAATTGGCTAAAAATATCATACCAAAATATAGAATAAACAAAGAAAATGCAAGGCAATCATCAGCCATTTACGAATCAAATAACTAAGAAGAAAACAGCAAATCAACTGCCCTTAACATCTCAGTCATAAGCTAATTTAAAAAGATAAGTTTTAGCATAGCCTTAAATGTCTTTAAGCAAGTCAAGTCCTGTGGGATTGAATTCCAGAGTTCTGGAGCAGCAACTGAGAATGCACACTTGTGTCAGCAAGCTGAGCCTGATGGGTATTTATTGTTATTTGTTTGATTTATATTCCGCTTTTCTGCACTTCAAAGTGGATTACATTCAGGTACTGTAGGCATAGATGGAATATCAAGAAATCCACTGCAAGGACCTCAAAGCTTGTGTTGGATTATAAAGATGGAGCAATGAGTCAGCCCAAGAGGACTCCTGATCTGTTAGTTTATGGATTAAGGTCAAAACCTTAAACATCACTCTGTATGTGACTAGCAACCAGTGAAGTTCTTTTAAAACCGGAAATATGTGATCTCACATTGAGTGATCAGAAATTAACCTTGCTGCTGCATTTTGCAGTTTTTGGCAAGCTAATGCATAGGCAATTGCAATAGTCTAGAAATGGTAAGATTAAAGCCTCTACCACAGTGCAGAATCGGTGGCTGAAAGTAAGAATTTTAAATTATGCACTAGACACAACTTATAGAAACCAGATCTAATGAATGATTTGATCTGGTTCTTAAATGAAGACCAGAATCAATCACAATTCCCAGACTTCTTGCACAGTTTGTCGCACATACTGACATACATACAGTCTCTGTCTCTGTCTCACACCTTCCCTTTCAGTGCACACTTTTCCTTTTGTGTGCTCTTTGTACTTTAGTATGGGCTATGAGCATTTTTTGGGTGTTATTTCAATATTAGTGCATGCTCTGTTTAGCTTTAGTATGCACCGTGGGCATTTTGTCTGCTTTATTTACCATTTGTATGCTCTAGCTTGCCTTAGTACATAGTAAGGGCATTTTGTGTGCATTATTTCACTCAAGTGCATGTTCTTTGCCACCCAGATCTACAGTAAACACTCATATGAATTTCCTCCAATTCCCATTCCCAGGGAAATGGGTGGCAAATTAATAGGTAATACAAATACAACCATATACCATATACAATCATATGGGAGCTTTAAACAGATTAATTGGAAAAAGGAACGGAACAAGGGAGTTTCATGAAATTAATCGGGAAGGAAATGAAGTAAAGACTATAGTGCTGGTGTTTTCTGTCTGTTATAAATGAAATTTGAATAATAGATGAAATAGGATAGGAATGGATAAAGAGTCATGTTTACAATTATTGTATAATAAATGATATGTGCAATATATGTATGTATTTTAATGTGTTAGTAATAGGTACAATGTTGTATTAGTGATAGGTGCAATATTATAACTTGTGGATGAATGTGGTGTGAGTGATGAGTGTTGTTTAATTTTAAATGTTTGTGATATTAAATTATAAATGGAGAATTAAATGGTAAATAAAAATTGGTGTTGAAATATACACAGGTATATGGTTGTATTTGTATTCATGTAAGAATAATACCTGTGGGTTGCCCATTTGTTGCTATATGTACTAAATTCATAGGTAAGCCAAGACACTACCAGTCAGTCGTCAGGGGTCAAGAAAGTCCTAGGAAATAGGTGCTTTTGAGTAAGAGTGAGAGAGTGATTAACTAATAATTGCTAGCTATTTATATTTATAATATATATGGGGCCACACTGGGATCCCTACTAAGGAGAGTGGCCTAGTAGTTAGGTCCTGTACAGTAGAATAGAGGAATGTATCATCTTTGCCACAGCACCCCCATTAAATGCTGCTGCTAACACACATAATGCCCAGGGCCTTGGCGGTTTATCCTCCCCCCAAAAGGAAGACCTACATTTGGAGCTGTTAGATGGTATGTAGGACTTAGCCCTGCTATTGAGCATGTGCCTCAACACCTCTATCGGGCCAATACAGAAAGAAGCGCGGGAGAGCCGGCAAGCGCCCGATCTCCCGACGCACGCACAGGCCAGTGTCCTGGGCGTGCGATTCAGTATCGGCCCACATACAAATGAGGGCCCGTGGTAAAAGGAGGCAGTAGGGTCACTAGCGCGTCCCTAGTGCCTCCTCTTTGACAGAAGCGGCGGTTGTCAGCGGGTTTGACAGCCGACGCTCAATTTTATCGGCGTTGGTTCTCGAACCCGCTGACAGCCACGGGTTCGTAAAACAGACGCCGGCTAAATTGAGCGTCCGTCTTCCAACCTGCGGGCCGCGGGCAGATTTTTAATTTTTTTTAATTTTTGGGGCCTCCGACTTAATATCGCTATGATATTAAGTCGGGGGGTGTACAGAAAAGCAGTTGGTGCTGGCTGAAATTAACGCCTGCCTTTGGGCAGGCGTTAATTTCTGAAAGTAAAATGTGTGGCTTCGCTGCACATTTTGCTTTTTGTATCGCGCGGGAATGACTAATAGGCCCATCAACATGCATCAATTATCAATTATTTTAATTGATTTGACTGTAAAATTACATTTTGGGGGTCCCAGAATTGCCACCATGATCCAGTAGAAAACTTTGTAAACCATGCACAAATTACTAAAATAGCTGCCATTCCCACTATTGGGGCAAGATGGAGGGGGAGGGACATGAATGAAGGAAGAGAAAAGCAGTAATCCATATGCTCTTGATATCATTGAGAGTGTCATTCTGAGGCAGCTAATTAGAGTAGCAGAAAAGTGGAGCAATCCACAAGAAGTCCTGTTCATATCACTCATGCTAAAGAATACAAAAGGCAGCAAACTATGATAGATTAGATAGGAGGATTCAGAACTATGAGGCCTCGTTAGCAAGCCTAAGGTGTAAAGACTGGAGAGAGAGAGACAGCAATCCCTGAGGTATGGAAATGTGAATGCAAAACCATTTTTTTCCTCTTTCCAATCGCATGGTCCAAAATGGGAGACAACTATCTGGGGTCATGTCCTCAATGTGAGGAAACATCTATTGATGAGATACAGAAGGAGGATAAGATAGTGAATCAGCGGGAAACCCAGAGAGCTTACAGGGTACATGGGCTTGCATGGTTGAGTGTAGAGGATGCCACTGTCCGAATTAATTTCAAGTGTCAAGACTATTATTTGAGGCAATGTTAGATGCCAATGATACTTCAGTGTGAGGCCTGTCAGGAGCCAACTGGGGAATTACAACCCTATATAGTGCTTTTTCAGCTCTTTAGGAGATCAGAGCAAAATCCTTGAAACCACTGGCCCTTTGGGAGTTCTTCCCCAAAGTCCTCCACTGTGTCTGGCAGCAGTTCCAGAAGTAAAAGTAAAAGCAGGGAGGCCATCCCAAAGAAGTCCATAGGAGGAAAGACCCACGAATCCTGCAGAAGTACCCCATGTCAAAGGAACAAGCCTACAATTTCCCTGTCTGGTGAACCTGAAGTGGAAATAAAATTTGAAAGGAAAGCTGAGAAAAGACCCAAGATTCAACTTGGGTGCCTGTTGGGGACCTATAGTTGTGTGAGGTCTATAATCAGCACTGTCATCTAGTGTGGTATGGTCAGTATGGAGAGTGGGACATGGTGTCAGGAGCTACAGCTTCCAGAGAGAGCCAATGGTCGCGGGGCCAGGGCTGGTCAAATGAGAGAGGTATATGCTGCAGAAATAGAGACGCTAGGAGTAGCTGTTTCAGTGGTGTCGCTTAACACCATCTAACAGTGGGTAAACTGCCCTTGAGAAGTGGGACTCCCTGACCAGTTCTCTGGATTATTTGAGCCAGGAGGCGGGCACCAAGAAAATGCCTAGTTTATTGGCATCAATACCACAGACCTGTAATAACTGCCCTGATTTGGCTTATGATCCCATTTATCCTTCCTCATTTTCTGGAGTGAGTAAGGGGTATACCAGTATGCCCCAGAGTCTAGATGGAGTATTTTTCTGACCCAGGGGAAAACTTTAGCCATTTGTTCTAAGTCTGGCAGGAGGAGGGATTGATTATACATCTCTGCCTGAAGTAGATAACTGCTGCCTGATGAATAGGGACTAAGTCAAGGAAATCCTCCAGAAAGTAAAACCATGACCCTGTTATCTCAGGCAGGCTGAAATGGGTGCATAAATTATTTGGACAAAATCCTTCAGGATGGGAGCATAGTAAGGAAAACATATCCTGTGCAGAAAGGCTTAAGAACATAAGATATGCTGCCCCTAGTCAGATCAAAGGTCTATTGAGCCCAGCATCTTGTCTCTGACTATGGCCAGGCCGAGCCACACATACTCAGAAGATGCCAAAGAGTAAATTCATTCATCATTGCGGACTCCAAGGGCTTTCTCAAATCTACCTGGCTAATAATGGTTTAATGACTTTTTCTCCAGGAACGTGTCCAAATCTCTTTTAACCCCAGCTATGCTAGATGCCTTGGCCATAACCTCAGGCATTAAATTCCGCACATTAATTTTTAACCTTCATTTCCAGAGACAGAATGCTGGGTTTGATGGACCTGGCTTTTATATTTCCTTAAATTGAACTGTTTCGGCATTCTGGTTCATTATTCTGCAAAAGAGGGCTGTTAAATATGGAATGGTTTTCTCTCTTTGTAGTGTGTTAATTTGTCTTTTCTTTCTCATAGCTGCCAGTTAATGGAGACCAGTAAAGAGAGTGGTGACCAGTTTGAACAGCATGAATAGTTCTACTTAGATGGAGACCTGACCTGGACATTGACCTGTTGTTCGACTGGACTGGGCCTGGTGCCATAAAGAATTGATTAATCAAGAAAACGATTGATCGTTAATCAACAAGCTGACCTGGCCAGAGAAGAGACCTGGAAGAGCAGAAGAGGTCTCTTGTGACTTATATTGAAGGGTGTGATCTTCAAGATTTAACATTAAGTTGTTGCCTTAACAGTGGATTATTTGATTAAATGTATGGTTAAAAATAATGTATCTAGAGAAATTAAAACCATGTGGATCATGGAATGTACAGAAATGAAGCTAACAAATAAAAACAAAAAAATACAAAAATATATTAGGTAATACCTTTTTATTGGACTAACTTAATATACAGTATGACAGCCACTACTTTGTCCAGTCTTGTAATATGTCAGTATTTTGTGTGTGTGGCACTGCACAGCATGGTATTGTTTAGAAAGAAATCCAATAAAAAGCATGAAATAATAAAAGTAAAAAAACCAGTGTGTTCCAATATAGTTGGGTTTTGTTATCATTCCATATTAACCACTTGATTTTTCCTAACAGATCACATTGGACCATTCTAATGGAATGGCCTTGTTCCTGTTTAACCTACATATTTCCTTTACAGTAATCCATCTGGATGGTTCCTGCCTGGACTGAGAGTTTACACAGGTTTTGTGATCTACTTGCGAAAGAAGATGTAGTGAAGAAACAGCATGGACAAATTGCTGCAGTGGTGATTATCCAAAGAGTGATAAAGAATAAAAGATCTGAATTATCGTTGTACATTCAGATGAGGTAAGAGAGTCTTGCAGGCTGAATGATACTGGCAGGATTTTCATTATAGTGATTTGAGCATGGATTCAATTAGTTTGAACTCATGATCTTTTGGTTAAACCTGTAAGAGCCTTCAATGTCCACCTCATTCACGTAGGTGGTGTGGCAACATAGTATTTATTTATTTATCGAGTTTTATATACTGTCGTTCGGTTTCGGCATCACAACGGTTTACAAAGTATCGATGTTTAACAGAGTACAGAAATTTACATGCTTGTTAACATAGTATGCTTGCTGGAAGTAACCACGTAGAAAGATGAGAACACCTTGTTGTGGTTAGCAACTCGGTGAGAGATAAAGTATTGCTCTGGGTAACATTTAATTTCCATTTATTTTGTTAACAGCAAGATGAATGAGAAAAAAGAAATTGTTCCTGTAAAATGGTATTTTTCCTGATTAGCAGTCTGCTGAGATGGAGAAATAAATTTACGAGTTTACTGTTTTCGACTTGAACACTGGGATCTGGTGTATTCTGGTGATGAGTTATACCTTTTCCCCCCTTTTTTAGAAGAAGTGTTTTATTTCATAGTGTATTTAATGTAATGGTTTGAGAAGGAGAAGAGTGCTACTGTTATGTATCATGCTATGTAAATTGAAGTAACTTGATTTTTATTACAGCAGAAAAGCAGTGAGAGTGTTCTGTAGTACCCAGAGCAGTAAGAAAACTAATTGATAACTGAGTACTGAGAGTATTTTTAAATTTTGGTGGGGGGTGGGCGTGGCAACTTCCTCCTACTCCATTGGGCTTACAGCTCAACTCCCTCTAGACCCCTGTATATGTGCACCAATTAGTGATGGTTGGGGCTTTCCCTGTGGCCTGTGGATGTGGCCTCCATATTATCTGTGGCCAACCCAGGGAAAAGAGTACTTAGCCTGGGAATTAACCCAGGTTCTTTGCATGACAGCTTACAGCAATGCCATTGAGCCATTGGACTGGCCCCATGATCACTGCATACTAATATATATCTCTCTCCAGCTATAAATATTGGAAAAGAGGTACAGGAAAAGCTCCATTGTCTTGCACCAGCCAGCATCTAGCAATGGGGCTTTTTGGTTTTTTTGCAGTGGGGCTTTTTTTTTTTTTACTGCTGCCAAGAAAGTTTAAACAATGCTAATCAGCTTTTCTCTTCTCTGCTGGGTGCTCTGTCCAGCCCTGTATCATCCCTTCTCCTCCTTTCCCTAGAAGGGAAGAGGAGGGGAAAGGAAATGACAAGAAGGGAGGGGTTGAGTTAGGGAGCAGAAGAGATTTTCTCTTCCCTGTGCTCTGTCCACTCCAGCATCATCCCCTGGAGCAGGAAGCAGGGGCCTTTCAAATAGCCAGCATGTCCCAAAATGGGGCTTTTGCTGTAATAAGTTATGGATGGTGCCTTTAAAGGATCAGAAATCAATGAACCCACTTAATTAGAAAAGGCAATCCTCTGCAATCCTCGATGGAAATTGACTGTCAAAGAATTTGACATCTGTATAATTTTTTTTGCGTGGGTGTTTTAATTCAGTGGGCTCATTAAAAGAAGTGTCTCAGATCCCTGCATTGAGCAATTCATTTAAAGTATTCTGATATGTTCTCTGACTCGGCTCTCTCAGCAAGAGCCATCTTTCAGGTTAGTCAAGGGTGGTGTTAACTGTGTGCTCTTATGATGACTTTAATGTTGTCAAGAGCCCTGTGGCTTTTTTTTTAATCTATACTATTCTAAGAAGCTGATGTTAGCATTTTATTAATACGCCACAATTTATGAATCTTGTGGTACTGATGGTTTAAAAACTGTCTTCCTAGGAAGCATTGCATTATGACACAATTACCTTTTGTACTTAGCCCTTTTAGCATTACTACATTTTTTTTTTCCAAATAAGACTTCAAAATAACCATTACATCTTCGCAATAACTCTTCTGTTTTATTGATGGTGCAGAGCTACTCCCTTATTTTATTTATTTTATTTAAAGGTATTTATATACCGTTTTTTAAAATAAAATTTTATCAAAACGGTTTACAACATGTTAAAAATAAAATAAAAAATTAAATATAACTAAAATAAACTTAAATACATAAATTTGACTAAATAGCTAGATGATAACTAGCTAAAAACAAATTATTAATTAAAATTAGAATAAAATAAAGGTAGCGTGCCTTGAGCAAGGAGGGCAGGGAGGGTAAAAGGGGAACGAGAAGGGACGAATTGTAATATCCTTAAAGAACACTGATGGGATGATAGGGGAAGGGAGAAGTTAAAGTGACATGTAACTGATGAGAGAAATTTGGGAGATGAAGCTTCATTTATGATCAGGGGGTTGCTTAGTGGAAGTATTAAATGCTTGTTGAAAGAGGAATGTTTTTAGAGCTTTTTTGAAATGATGAGGATTTGATATTAAGCGAAGAGGGTTGGGTAGTGAGTTCCAGAGTGATGGTCCTGCTACTGAAAAAGCTCTTTTCCTGGTGATGTCTAGTCTGGCCTGTCGTGGTGATGGAATGTCTAAGAGATTTTGAGTAAGTGATCTTAAGTGTCGGGTGGGTTTGTAAATACGGAGTAAGGTGCAAAGCCAGGTGGATGAGGAATTATTAATTAGACTGTGAATGATTGAGATTACTTTATATTTTATCCTGTACTTTATGGGTAGCCAATGAAGAGAATGTAGGATGGGTGTAATATGATTGCGAATGGAGGTACCGGATAATAAGCGAGCAGCACTATTTTGAACTAGTTGTAGCGGATGAATTGATGAATCAGATAGACCTAGATAGAGAGCATTACAATAGTCTAGACCAGAGAAAATGAGAGATTGAAGGACAGTCCTGAAATCACGATAGAAAAGAAGAGGACGAAGACGTTTCAGAAGCTGTAATTTATAGAATGATTTCTTTGTTAGGGAGGAAATTTGTTGTTTCATGGATAAATCTGTATTTATGGTTACTCCTAGATTTATGGCGTGACAATTAATTGGGATGGTTGAACCATTGAATGTGAAATGGGATGGCGGACCTATAGAGGAATCTGTAATGGATGTTAAATGAACCAATTCAGTTTTTGATGGATTTAATTTTAAACGATTATGAGATAGCCAAGAATTAATGGTAGATAGGTAGAGTGAAACTAATGATAGGGTGTCAGACCAGGAAGTTTTATAGGGTACCAGAAATTGAATGTCATCTGCATAAATTTTGAATTGTAAATTGAGTGAAGATAAGATGTGGCAAAGTGGAAGAAGATATATATTGAATAGTATGGGAGACAATGAAGATCCTTGATCCCTTCTCTGCAGCCCCCAAATACTATTTTGAATGCAGTCTATAAATAATATCATTGTTACAGTGGCAAAGTGCTTTAAATACTGGTTGTTTTTTTTCATTCAGTTTGTTCTGCTGATGCTGGTGGGGGAAGAGCCAGAGAGGAAAAGAAGATATTTAAGTTAAAAAAATATGCAATATAGGGTTGGGCAATATTGAGAGGGGATGAGTGACCCCCTGCCCTGGAAACATGGGTCAGTGTTTGAAAGTGCCTAAGAATGAGATTCCGAGACAGAAGTCTTCATCTGCCTTTGTACTGGGCTGAAACTTTGTAAGGGTTTGTAAAAGCAGAGGCTGGGGTCAGAAAACAGGTTTTGTGTTTTGCAAAACATGAGGGGAATCTCCTTCCTAACAAGGGAGGAGTTGAGATCGAAGTGGTGGTGAACTACCAGCCAATCGTTTCCTGCTTTCCCCTCTTCCCTGAGAATGATTCCTCCGCCCTTTCCCCATCAAACATTTACAAAGAGTGGAACAGCCACTGATATAGTAGATCGCACCATTTTAGTATGCAGATGAAGGCCACAGAGGGATTTATCAAAATTTAGCTCCAGTGCAAATCTTGCTCCAGACTTGGAAGTGGGGCAAAACACTTGGATTTCCACTCCCTTGCCCCAGCTCTCCCAGGTGCGCTCTACTTTTCAATGACCCAGCTCCTTCCCAACAGCAGTGCCAGCTTTCCAATCCCAGAAGAAAGCTCTGCTTGCCAGACCTTGGGTTTTCTTTCAGCCTTACCGGTTAGGGCACATGGCTGCCCATCCTCCGGGTAAGGAGCAAAACTGCAGCAGAGCTGCTGAAAGAGTTTTAAAGTGACAGTAATTGTAAAAAAACCCAAAATCACCTTGTCTCCCTTTTATGAAGAGTGAGCTTTGCAGTTACCTCCTCCCCCTCTGACATATCACACAGGCCATGGGCTCTCTTTATCACTCAGCTTTCAGAACAGCGTGGATGTTTACAGTTGATCGGTAGCTGGAGGATTAAAGAACTTGCATCTATAATGGAACAAAAAGAGGTGTTGCACCAACTGAACTTTCTATTTGATTGTTCCTTTTGTGGAATCCAGGCCCTTTATTCTTCCGTTGTATTATTTCATAATTCCTAGGGCCTGCCCGGACCTGTTGGAGAATGCGAAAGCCAGTGGTTGGAAGGTTCAAAGTCCCATTCGGCTGATGTGCTTCGTCACCCCCCAAACCTGGTGGCCTTTGATTTGGCAAGTGGGAAAAAACAAACAAAAGAAACCCAAACAAACCCCAGCCCATCGTGTTATTGATACTTTGCTGGTATAGCAGGAGCAAGCAGGCAGGCAATGTATTCCTAAAACAAAGGCAGCACATATAACAGGTGAAGAAAGGGTCACCAAGAAGCTTGGCATTAACCCCTTCTCCCAGGGTATCCAACATTCCTCGATTGCCGCCAGCACTTACCGACGGCACTGCTTCTGGCATATTCCTGTACCGGTGACCACCTCATACTGGGAATATGCTCAGGCTACTCCACAAACTTAAGGCTGATTCCATCAGTATGAGAAGAGCATGACATGTAGGGTTGCATTTGGCTTGTTCCTTTTTTTTTGGCCAATTATTGTTATTATTATTTTATATTAAACTTAATATACCACCTGTAAGGCAGTTAAGTTCATTACAGTGAAGACATTATTTTAGGAAACATAGACAAACAAGTTGCAGGTGAAACCCTTTTTATTGGACTGACACAATACATATGTGACTAGCGATTGAGTCCCATAAAAAAGGGCGCACCTAGAGCTTGTTTGCTGACCTTTATTTCCACTTATCCAAGTGAGCTAATATGGCAACCAACACAACTTTATTCAGTAAACAAACATCAGTGCTTTATTGAAGAGCTCGATAAACTTAAACATCTTCAATAATTATAGTAGCTTTGATTTATATAACCCCTTGTATCCAAACAAGATTCCAACATGTTCTACAATTTTGTACCTCTGTCATTTAATTTTTTTTTTTTGCCAATTCAACATTAGAAAAATTCATGAAGCTGTTCTCCGCTGGAGGCTCCCTCAAACCTTTGGGAGCAACCATTATAGAAATAAGATCTTATATGACACAATACATATGTGACTAATTTGTTTGTTTTGCACCCAGTGGAGCTGATTGGCTTAGCCTGCTACCATGTCACTGTTGAAGTGACTGGATGCATTCCATTTCTTTTTTTAAATTACCTTTGACTGCCCTCTTGTGACATCAGTTTATCATTAAATTATCGCTCTTCCATTCTGAATGTGCTCAAGCTGGGGGAGAGATTTTTGGAGAGGATATACTGGTTGTACTGCTGTTTACAAACAAAACGGAAAGGGGACCCAGGGGGCACCTAGAAGGAATATTTATTACAAGTTTCTTAAAAGTTAGTGTGTTAGCTCCTGGGTCTGCGGGTAATCTGCTGTCAGGAGCAATTGGTTCAGGAACTGACAAGAGAGGGAGCAATTTTAGACCTTATTCTCAGAGGAGCACAGGATTTGGTGAGAGAGGTAACGGTGGTGGGGCTGCTTGGCAATAGTGATCATAACATGATCAAATTTGAATTAATGACTGGAAGGGGGACAGTAAGTAAATCCATGGCTCTAGCACTAAACTTTCAAAATGGAAACTTTGACAAAATGAGGAAAACAGTTAAAAAAAACCAAACAAACCTGAAAGGTGCAGCTACAAAAGTAAAAAGTGTGCAACAGGCATGGACATAGTTTAAAAATACCATCTTAGAAGCACAGTCCAGATGTATTCCACGCATTAAGAAAGGTGGAAGGAAGGCCAAACGATTGCTGGCATTGTTAAAAAATGAGGTGAAAGAGGCTATTTTAGTCAAAAGGTCTTCATTCAAATACTGGAAGAAGGATCCATCAGAGGAAAATAGGATAAAGCATAAGCACTGGCAAGTTAAATGTAAGACATAGTAACATAGCATAGTAACATAGCAATGACGGCAGAAAAAGACCAAAATGGTCCATCCAGTCTGCCTAGCAAGCTTCCCAAGTTAGTAACTGCCGCTCCGTGCAGGTTACCCCCATGTTTCTCCTAAGGGTAGTAACTGCCGCTCCGTGCAGGTTACCCCAATGTTTCTCTTAAGGGTAGTAACTGCCGCTCTCTGCCGGTTAGCTTTTTTATTTATTCCCATCCTCTTTCTATTTATTCCATTGATAAGACAGGCTAAGAGAGAAATTGAAACGAAGTTGGCCCTAGAGACAAAAACTCATAATAAAAACTTTAAAAAATATATCTGAAGCAGGAAGCCTGCAAGGGAGTCGGTTGGACCGTTAGATGATCGGGGGGTTAAAGGGGAACTTAGGGAAGATAAGGCCATTGCGGAAAGACTAAACAAAGTCTTTGCTTCGGTGTTTAATGAAGAGGATGTTGGGGAGATATCTGTCCAGAGACGGTTTTCAAGGGTGATGATTCAGATGAACTGAACCAAATTATTGTGAACCTGGAAGATGTGGTAGGCCAAACTGAAAAACTGAAGAGTAGTAAATTGCCTGGACAGGATGGTATACACCCCAGGGTTCTGAAAGAACTAAAAAATGAAATTTCAGACCTGTTTAGTAAAAATTGTCCATTGTACATGAAGACTGGAAGGTGGCCATTGTAACCCTATTATTTAAAAAGGGCTCCAGGGGAGATCCGAGAAACTTTAGACCGGTGAGCCTGACTTCAGCGCTGGTAAAAATCGTGGAAATGGTTATAAAGAATAAAATCACAAAACATTTAGATACACATGGTTTAATGGGACACAGCCAGCAAGGATTTACCCAAGGGAAGTCTTTCCTCACAAATCTTCTATATTTTTATGAAAAGGTAAATAAACATGTGGACAAAGGTGAACCAGTAGATGTGATGTATTTGAATTTTCAGTGGCGTTCAACAAAGTCCCTCATGAGAGGCTTCTAAGAAAACTAAAAAGTAATGGGATAGGAGAAAACTAAAAAGTAATGGGATAGGAGACAATATCCTTTTGTGGATTGCAAACTGGTTAAAAGAAAGGAAACAGTAAATAGAGTTAGTCTGTTTTCACAGTGGAAAAGGGTAAACAGTGGAGTACCTCAGGGATCTGTACTTGGACCGGTGCTTTTCAATATATTTATAAATGATCTGGAAAGGGGCATAAGTGAGGTGCTTAAATTTATGGATGACACAAAATTATGCAGAGTAGTTAAATCTTAAGCAGATTATGATAAATTGCAGGAGGACCTTGTGAGATTAGGAATTACCATCCAGGAAAGAGATCTAGGCGTCATAGTAGATAACACATTGAAATGGTCAGTTCAGTGTGCTTTGGCGGTCAAAAAAACAAACAAAATGTTAGGAATTATTAGGACGGGAATGGCGAATAAAATGGTGGAAGTCATAATGCCTCTTTATCGCTCCATGATTAGACCACATCTTGAATACTGTGTGCAGTTCTGGTTGTTGCATCTCAAAGAAGGTATAGTTGCATTGGAAAAAGTACAGAGAAGGGCAACCAAAATGATAAAAGTGAAGGAATGGCTCCCTTATGAGGAAAGGCTAAAGAGGTTAGGGTTGTTCAGTTTGGAGAAGAGACAGCTGAGGGGGGGGATATGATAGAGGTCTACAAAATCATGAAAGGACTTGAATGGGTACATGTAAATTGGTTATTTACTCTTTCAGATAATACAAGAACTAGGGGGCACTCCATGAAGTTAGCAAGTAACACATTTAAAACAAATTGGAGAAAATTGTTTTTCACTCAATGCATAATTAAGCTCTGGAATTCATTGCCAGAGGATGTGGTTACGGCAGTTAGTGTAGGTGGGTTTAAAAAAGGTTTGGATAAGTTCCTAGAGCAGAAGTCCATAAATTACTATTAATTAATAAGGATTAGTAGCCTTGGATCTATTCATTTAATGTTTGGGTACTTGCCAGGTACTTGTGACTTGGTTGGCCACTGTTGGACACAGGATACCGGGCTTGATGGACTCTTGGTCTGACCCAGTATGGCATTTCTTATGTTCTTAGCATTGATTTCCTTTAGGAGTAGTTTATTGATACATAATTATATTTTGGATCTGATGGATAAAATCTCTCTTGGAATACGGGTTTGGAGTGCAATTGTAAAAACACGTCTTTGCCATTGTTCTTTAGGCAGGCCGAGTCTGAATGTTGGCTTCTGCTGTAGTTTAGGAGAGGTTCTTGCTCATCAGAGACCAGGTGCAGGTGCCCACCAGGTAGAGGTCAATTTTAGAGTCCTGGAGACTATGTTTTGAACTTATCAGCTCCTGAGATGATTCATGGGGAAAGGAAGGACTGAGATAAAGCAATGGACTAAAAAAAAGAGACAGGCTAAAACCACTTCTAAAGGGGCATCTTTAACTAGGGTTACCATCAGATTCCATTTTTGGAGGACAAGTTGAATCAAGCCTGGTTTCACACCACAGCATGCATGGTTATGTGGTTCTGATTTTCTTATGAACCTATTTCAAGGCTTTGGTGTTTTCCCCAGGATCTGTTAAAACAAACAGACCTCAAGCATTAACTTGGCAGGGAGTTGCCATTAAGCACCCCTTGCCATGGGTACTTGCCCTGAGGTCTACTATAAAAACAGACCCCCAAGTGTTGATGCAAACACGAGCTATCAAGGCAACCACTGTCGTGGGTATAAGCAGTTGAGGCCTGTATCCTGCAGGGTAACCACAAAAGGAAAATGACACTGAAAGAATAACAGTCAGGTGGTTCATCTGATAGACTGAAAGCTCAGTGACCTTCTTCAAGCTCAAAAGGAAACAAAACTACTGCCATTGGTGACTTTAGTGACCAAGTGAGGGGATATTTGGATTTTCTTTTGGAAGTCAATGGGACAAATCAGAACTTCAAGTCCATGCATGCAGTGGGATAAAACCAGGACTGGATCAACTTGTCTTTAAAAAATGGAGCATCCTTAACATATCACTGGAGCCATAGCGGAGAAGATGAATCAGATACTCATTGGCTCCTGACAGTAATTTTTTGCTGGTTAATCCAAGGAAAATCTTGGAATTTTCTCAGTTGAAATGGAACTGGACATCCCCCACATTCCATTATCTGTGATGTTGGTTGCTGGGCAGCCATTTCAGTATTTTCAGAGAGTCCTGACAATCCGAGGTTCTGCGACGAAGTGGCCAATAGCGCTATCCTATGAGATAGAAACCTGGGCACAGAATGATGGCAGAAAAAGACCTTACTGCCTGTCTAGTCTGCCCATTCACACACCTGCTTACCTCCACCAGCCCTATCACTCCTTCAGAAATCCCCTATGCTTGTCTCATGCTTTCCTGAATTCAGATACTGTCCTTGTTTCCACCACCTTTACTGGGAGATACTAGAGGAATCAGCCTTCAGCCAGTCAGCTCAGGAAGGTAAGGCCCTCCCATCTCCCAAGGTTTAATAAATCAAATAATTAATACATAAATATAGGAAATAAGAATTGTGAGGCATCACAGAAAAGCAAAAAATATATAGGTGTGTGGAAAAAATACATTACAGAAGAAAGTGCATAGAATAGGATATCAATCAGGTATCCTTTTTTTGTGCCTTTGTCAGAAAAAAATGTAAGAAGAGAAATAGATTCAGGTGCCCAGGTATTTGTGTACTGTCATGTCTTTCAGGTCCTTGTGAAGGGATGCACGAGATGGTCCTTGAGCAACTAGTTGTGCTGGTCACCGACATAGAAGACCTAGATAGCAGTGAAGTGACAAAGGGCAAGCAAAATCTTGAAGGGAACACAATGAAAACCAGCACAAAATAACATAAAGTTGTTAAGCAGTCATGACACAGGCACAGCTGGGGACACTGGATTCTTGGATATTGACCAAACAGCTTTGTGTTGTTATTTAAAAGCCAGGACAGGCTGAAGTGGCAGCCACCGAGGTAAGAAACACAGCGTGGAGAGCAATGGACATGAATGACTGGCATTGATCCCAACTAGGCATTCCTTTGCCAGGACAGTTATCTGCTGATGAAACCTACTTGGAGCATCTGTGGCAGTAACTAACGACACCCAAAAGGTTGCAAATAAATGTGATTTTCTTTTCAGATGACGCCTTTCTGTACTTTCCACCAAAGGTAGCAGTGTCCGTCCGTCTGTAAGCAGGGAAAGGCTAAAAAAAGAGACAGAAAGTCACCAGATTTGGCAAGCAGGAAGAAAATATGATGATCTCAGATAAATTTGAAAACCAGAAGCACTGGGTCAGGATTTTCAGAGAACTGAGCCGCCAAAATGATTTCCCATTGCTTTTTCTGTTAGCGCTGTAGAATATTGATTTCTAGTCCTGTACAAACCCCGTCCCTCTCCCACCCTTCCAGCAATGCAGGCAGAAAGAAAAAGGAAAAACGACTGACATAGCTGGCAACCAAGCCACCACCTGCACATTTCCAAAGCTTCACATACACCCACACCCAACCCACCCCTCATAGTGCACTATCCCCGTCACACCCACTAACATGTACCCCCATACATTCCTACACTTCCAGAATAACCACACCCACACACATCCACAATCACACCCCCTCACACACACATATTCACACTGCCCTCATAGACACATACCTACTTACCTCCACCTGCTTCTCCTTATACCCACTGGCACCCCCACACCCATTCCTACACACCCACCACCCACCACAAACCCACATCCCATACCCACACCCACTCATACACACTCCCACACATATACCCACCCCAACTCCCCATATACCTTCTCACCTGTCACTACCCACCATCCATGTCCCCTGTACACACCACAGACGTACACCTCTTACCCCCACATATCCCATATACACCCTCATACCTACCGCACACACACTCGCAGCCCCATACACAAACCCACAACCCATACTCTCCTACACCTGCACACCTACTTCACACATACCTACATACTTCTACACTGCCACAAACCCCTCACGTATCCACTTCATCACCTTATACACCCTCTCACCTGCCACCCCCATGCATACACTTCTACCTACTTCCACCCATCTCTACCCTATTATCCACACCCACAGATTTCTACACACCACACTATCTCACGACCCACACACACCTCCACTCAAACATAGGGTTGCCAACCAGCTCCAGAATTTCAGGACAGCTTGATCCAGTTCTAGTTTTACCCCATTGCATGCAGGGACTTGTAGTTTTCTAAGGAATGGCAGGGAAGAAAATCAGAACTACAGGCCTATGAAGACGGCCAACCCCTCTTCAAGAGCTATCCTGGGAGTGTACCTAGTAGTGGACCCCCCTGCCCCCCCATGTTCTGAGCTCAGGAACCAGGGACACCTTCAGACAGCCAGGTCACAATACCATCTGTGACTTTTATTCAGGTCAATTTGTGGGGCCCCTGCGGGATGCAGAGGCCACATTGGTATATGAATCATGTCGAGAGGGAGGCTAGAGCCACCCTCCTGAATTGTGTTTTTGATGGCTTGAAATATGAGAAAATCAGAACTACAAGTCCCTGCATGCAGTGGGGTAAAACCAGGACCGGATCAACCTGAAAATCTGGAGCCGGTTGGTAACCCTACTCACACACTCCACACACTTCTAAAAGCCTGCATCCACCACATACACATTCAGACCCCATACACCCCCATATACACCATACACCCATCTCACAAACCAACACACTCCTACCCCCATGCACCCACCAAGCATAAAACCACACACATATCCCCATGCAGAACTCCACCCATCCCTTCACACGCCTACCTAACCCCCCCCCCACAAACATCCACACCCCCCAAATGCAACTTCACCATAAAAGCCCCCAATCTGTGTTGGAAAGCATGCCTGATACCATGCCTCTGTATGTTTACCCTAACTGTGTTTTGTCTACTTGTTTTGTTTTAGAAATGGAGGAAAATCTTCTCTGGGCACAAGAACCAGCTCTGTGGGTGCTTAAGCACCCTCAGTATTAGATCTGCCTCTCACGTCACCTCTTCCCCCGGACTTGAGACAGCTAAGAGGAGGGGGCAGATTGAAGAGGTGATGTGGGAGGCACATCTGATACTGGTGGTATCAAGCATACAACACCCATGGAGCTGGAGCTGTTATTCATTGGTGGGGGGGGGAGCATTTATTTTGGTTTGCGTGAGATTAGTTTTCAGAAGTCTAGAAATATCAGTTCTGGTCATTAGCCTAGCCTGCTTCTTGGCTTGGAGAATGCCCCAGTCCCAATACTTTCAATTGTAAATATTGCTGCAAGAGTTAAAAAGATTTCTATGGTTAACAGTAATATTTTTTTGCATTTCCAAACTTTAACTCAAGGCAATTTCCAACAGTTTTTCACAGATAAGTCCCTGCCGTATAGAGCTTATAATCTAAGTGGGTACCTGAGGGAACAGGAGGTAAATTGGCTTGCCCAAGATCATGAGTGGGAGATGTGGGATTTGGACCCTGGTTTGCAGCCCGTTGCTCTAACCACTAGGCCACGCCTTCCCCTATTTACAGTGATTTGACTTACAGCAATTAAAAACTACAACTGCATTCATAAAATGGGGCAAAACCAAGACTGGATCAGCCTCTTCAGGTTGACCTGGGTGAAGTGGCAACCCTAGGTAGGGGTTATTTCTGAGAAATACTAGTTTGAACTTTTACTTCAGTTGCCTTTGTGTGTGAGGCAGGGTCAAGCCACTTCCTGAGTTATTTTGCTTCATTCAATAGAGCCACCATAGAGTTTTGTGTCAAAAGACACATGCTGAGGCCATCCTGCTTTTACCTCATTGCATGTATGGAAAGTTAGCTATAGGCTTTTCCAATGTTCCATATGTTATGAAAAATGTAGAATCCATTACATGCTTAACTACATCAGAAACCCTCTCATTTTTTGTGACACGTGAGAGATCTGATGCACCTCGCTACCTGCAAGTGACAGAGCTAACTCCTGGAGATAGACTTTTGTCCAGTCCTTGTGTTTTGGATTTAAATCCAAATGCATCATGGTATTTGTAATTCCTGCTTCCTTTATTTGAAATCAGCGTTATAGGCATCATAATGCACCAGGGGGGGAATGTTAGAAAACTGGGACAATTTTTTTTAATTCACCTGGAGCAGGGGTGGGCACTTCCGGTCCTCGAGGGCCACAAACCAGCCTGGTTTTCAGGATATCCCTAATGAATATGCATGAGAGAGATTTGCATGCACTCTGCCTCAGTTGTATGCAAATCTCTCTCATGCATATTCATTAGGGATATCCTGAAAACCAGGCTGGTTTGTGGCCCTCGAGGACCGGAAGTGCCCACCCCTGACCTGGAGGAACTGGGTGGATACTTTGGCAACTCTGATTGCTTCATAATTTCATTATATCAAACTTTAGCAGGTTCTGTTTTTGTTTTGTTTTTTTAAGCTAATGCTCACCTAAGAAACAGGTGTACATTTTTCTTCCTTTAGATACAATTGAACAATAACCAGGGCTTTTATTCAGGGGGGGGTCCCTCAAAAAATCCCATGCATCCTGCATGTGAGTACCAGCACTGGTTTTTTCCAGAAAGAAAGAACTGATAAAAGCCTACTAATTTTAATAGAATTTCTAGCAAGATTTGGGAGATAATTCAGGAAAGAATAGGTCAAGGGAAGGCAACTCCATTCCTGGAGTGCCACAAACAGGTCTGGTTTTCAGGATATCCACAATGAATATGCATGAGTGAGATTTGCATGCACTGCCTCCATTGTATGCAAGACTATCTCATGCATATTCATTGTGGATATCCTGCAAACCAGACCTGTTTGTGGCAC
Organism: Rhinatrema bivittatum; assembly: GCF_901001135.1. Lineage (NCBI taxonomy): Eukaryota > Metazoa > Chordata > Amphibia > Gymnophiona > Rhinatrematidae > Rhinatrema > Rhinatrema bivittatum. Next base: position 30,469,507 of record NC_042626.1, read on the forward strand.
TCCAGTTGCCTTCCCTTGGAGTAAGTAGCCTTGTACACTGTATTTCATCATGATATTTTATTGCTGAGTGGGTCTGGGGTCTGTATGAGGCAGAAATGAACTGTATTGCCTCTCCCTTGTCCCCTAACCTGCTGTGCCTGGCTAATTAACAAAACACCACACCTGACTCATGTGTCAACTACTCAGAAGGCCCTGGTCCCCCAAGTTTATAAAAAACACAAGTGCAAGGCCTTCCCTAGGAGAAGTAAGAAGGGAGTGTTTGGGTAAGAGAACGGTTTCTTGCCTCTTCCAAATAATATTTTTAAGTAAGTGGTGTGTTGGAAGAATTTCTTTTCTGTAAAACAATGACTAATTAAAATGTCTGGCTAGGAAGCTGATTAGTCAAGGATATATTTTGAATTAACTGGAATTTTGCTTGTGGGCTTTTTGACTTTGAATGTTTTGTAATAATTGGATATAAATGTTGTTCCAGCTTAAAGTGTTTTCTAGTGTTGCTATGAATATCCAAAGTATCAGGTAGGTAGTGTTTTTTGTGAAGAACTTCCTATCAGTATTTTATGCTCTTGCTTAGACAAAATCTTATTTGTGGCATTTGGTTCATATTTAATCAGTCTCTGCCATCCTCCATGCTGTTCTGATGATAAAAAAAAAAAAAAAATACCAAAACCCCAGCCAGCTAGGTGACAGTGCCTAACTAATTTTCATTAATATATTTCTGTAAACCTCTCCTGAACATTGGCTCCACCTAGAGCTAATGTTGCTGCCAAATAGCCATAAGAAAAACCAAACTGTATCTTTTTCTTGTCTGTTTCAATACCTATTGAGCACTGGCTTCCTCTTATGGTGAACTTATTATTGAGAAAAGCCAAAGGGCTTAATTCTATTATCTGAAACAAAAAGTGGGAAAAAGATAAAAACAGAAAAAAAATTATATATATATTGTGTGTGTAATAGAAAGTACAAGTGTGCTGGCATGCTTATGTGGCTGCTTTGAATGTATGAGCTGCTGGTAGCTATCCTCATGCAATACTAGCTTCACATTGTGTTTTCTAACTTCTCCTGCACGTCAAGGGCCAGATCCATCCCATTCTGGCTTTCAGTGTGTGATAGTCATTATCTTAGCACTTTGCTTTACTGCTTGAGGGTTTTAGGCAACCTCGAGTCCAAAAACTACTTCAAATCTGACTCTTCAAATCTGTGTTCATTTTGTTAGAATGGCTCCTTGTAGAAATCAGCAATGTGGTTTACAGGTTAAATTTTTTTAGGTGATTCCCTTCTAAAGGAAAAGAGTGCAGCTGCTTGTCTTTATTTTCATGCTCTGCTACCAATCAGGCAGTAATTCAATTCTTGGGACTGAAAGCAATGTGTGTTTTTTTTTCTTTTTTTCCTATCCCTCAGTAATTATGATAGCTAAAAGCAAACTCTTCCCTCTGCCCCCCCTCCCCCCATCACCTTCTATAGTGGGCTCATTCCTGAGGAAGAAAGACTAAGATTGAAAAATTTGGGCTAACTTACCCATAGCTATTAAACAAATCACAGGACAGTTGTATCACTTACCAAGATCCCACATAAGCATCCCCATGGGTGTAAGTGAGCTGCAGCAAAGGAAAGGCAGATATGTGGCCATGATAAAAGGGGCTGCATAGTATAATATGAAATGCATTGTACAAAGGCCAAGGGAGTAAGGATGCATCTATTGCAGTGGATTTAAGATGATCATCAAAATTCCAGTGCATTTAATTCTCTATATGGGGTAGGAGGGGAAGAGAAATGGTGTCGGGCATTTAGTATATAGGGAAGAAACGAGCTCCCTCAGAGGTCCTAGATGGTCTTCCTGTAAGCTTCAGGCTGGGAAGGTAATGGTTGTCTCTTGTTCAGGGTTTGTCTCTTCCCAGTCATGGAGATGACTTACAGAAGTCTGCTGGTGTACCTTTCTCTTTCTCCTCTTCCTTTCTCCTCTTAACAGCTCATAATCCTCTGTGCTTTGCCCAACAATGAAAGAAGAGATCGCTGCCACCGTTGTCTTCATCACAAGGCTAGTGAAGAAGCATGAGAAGCTGAGCAAGCAGAAAATAGAGAAATTTGCAACGAAGCTGACTACCATGCTGTTTGTCAAATATAAAAACCACTGGTATTCGGAGAACCCTTCGAAAGGTCAGGCTTTCAGGTACTGTAGTTCCAGAGCAAGTTAAGTTGCCATTATGTTCTCTAATGTATAGTGTTTCCAATTTCTGCTAACATCACTAATTCACACTACAGTGTTACAGGATCTAACTGGATGGAGAATGAGACCATAATAGGCTGAGGTGATCATTACACTAATTGCTTGGTTAGATGTTCTAGTACAGTTGGGTTGGATGTAAAGAATAAGGTCTTGCATATGAATCTGCTCCAAGGAAGTGAATTATTGATGTTAAAACTGATAAACATTCATATTCTGGAACAAATGCTGAAGCCTCTTTGATTAGCTACTAAAAATCTATTAAGTACTTAATTCATGTTTGGCTCCAGCCATAGTTTAAGAACTTGAAAGCAAGATTCTCCTTGTAGGGCATTTGCTGCCCCTGTCCATTATCACTTTATCAGCGTCCCTTCAAAAAACACGTTTTTCAGGCTATATAATCACTTAAGTGAGGCCCCCATTTTAATGGTTTACCAAGTCCTTGGTAAATGAGGCTTCATAATTGTAAATTAGAATTGACTTGCTCTAGATCAGTGGTTCTCAGCTCTGCTGCTTATGGTGCCCCAAAATGCTTGATTTATTTCAGGTTAACTTAATAACTCGTGAATATTCATTGTGGATAGCTGTAAACTAGACTTGAAAACTGCTTTAGTGCTATAGAGTTGGTCTAGTGTAATCTGAGAAGCCATATAGAAAGGTGAGTTCTCCTTGTAAGAGCCCCTATGGTCTAATAAGCTGAGAAATGTAGGCTCATATTCATAAGCTTCATCTTCCAGGTGCATACGGATAAACAAATGCCAAACAACGGATTCTGTATTGGAGAGAGCCTGTGCTGAGAGCAATGTGGATTTTAATGACCTTGGACTGCCACCAGAGATCACAATATGGGTAGATCCATTTGAGGTATGCTGCAGGTAAGCATTTGACAGTCAAGCCATGTAGCTTTTGCCTTAGCATTGATAAGCAAGTCATCTATTTCCCATAGATCATAAGCCTATTGATTGAACCATATATCTATGACTTGGGGGTAACCTGCACAGAGTGATGGTTATTACCATAAGAACCTTGCTGAGCAGCTGTATGGATCATTTGACCTTTTTCTGCCATCAGTACTGTTTCTATGTGCTTGTAAATTTGTATGGTAGTTCATAATGGGCAAACATTACCATACATTGGCTTTGAAAAGCTTTATTTCTAGCATTAATATGCTGTCCTTTCCCCATTTTTAGAGACCTCTTGTATGGATTTTTTAGGGTACACCAAGGCAATCCTTGTTCTAGTACTACTAACTAGGTCTCCACTGGGATTTGATCTTTATCCATTAAGTGAAGTACCAGGTTCTTTTGGGCTTCTTTCAGTGTGGTGAACATGATGTTATTGGAATAACTTATGATCTGGGCGGGGGGGGGGGGGGGGGGGGGGGGGAGTTTCTGAGGAAATGCCAAGCAAAATTGTATCTAATTGATGCTTGTCCACTCATATATAGATCATGGATTTTTGGTGAGTAAATGTGTGAACAGTGAATTTTTATGATCTGGAGAAAATGTCAATAGAACTGGAATTTTGAGGTCTGAGTGGTCCTGTGAAGATCAGATTTCATGAGACCTCTTGCAAGTTTGGTGTAGTGAGAATTTTAGCTGCTTTGTACAATGCTTGACTTAGATGACTCAACGGGTACTATAGCAGACAGGGGTAGACTTGTTCTTCATAGCTATAGTATGGTAACAAAATCTGAGACAATTCTACAATAGGTACAAATATAGCTACCTTTAAAATGCATGGAAAAACAGGCAAGACCTTCCAGCATTGCGCTAAATTAGTTGAAGTGTGTGTTCTCTTATTTCTGTTTTGAGACTTGGATATGGGTGGGCATATTGCTCACAGCTTGTACATATAATCAAGGTATCAATTACTAGATTGTCTGTATAGACAACTACACCCACTATACAGTTTTACCAGTTTGTACTATGCTTGGAGTACTAATTGTAGGCATATAACAATGTGACTGCACAAATACATTTCATTTAGTAAGTTTGTGTGTAAAAAAACCAAAAACCCTCTGATACATCACTTAAACATAATAAAATGGCCCATCATAACTGGATAACCCATTATCAACAGGACATAAATGCTAGCATCTTAACTGGGGACACCTAATTTTCAAAACTGTCTAAAAATCCAAGTTTAACTACTTCTTTTTTTTTTTTTTTTAAATGGGGCTATATCCTTAACTTAATTTCCATCTGGTAAGTAATTCCAAGAAACCCCCCCAAAAAAACAGGCAGATGACAACTGAGCAGTTTTGAGGGAAGGAATTACCAAAAATACAACTCATAGTCTAAGCAAGCATAAAAGAACATATGGAACAATCCACTCTCTGGGACAGAGAGCCCTTCCTAGAAAGAGCTTTTATACTAGATATGACAAGACAGGGAGCTGATGCAGATTAATTTGCTTTCTTATACTAGTGCCAGAGAACTCTGGCAACTGAATTTTGAAGATCTGCCTAAGGTATTCATAATTACTGCCTGGACCACTGAGGTTAAATCGGTAGGGTTTAGATATATCTGTATCCAGGACTGCTTTAATTGCTTAAGGGGCACTGGGAAAACGTTCGTGGATGGGGATCCCCTTTCAGTTTTTTTTCCATATTGGACCATGGCCCTTTCTCCTTCCCTCCCCTTGTTAATCTGACGCTGCTGTCCACCTTTGTGCTGTTCCACGTGAGTGAGATGCCATCTCTTGGTCTGTGCAGGCTGGCACGAGCATGGTGTTAAGGGACTTGCACTATGGGCAGTACTGATGTAGGCGTATTAGGCAACCTAAGTCGGTGCTGGGCAAACTAGAGCCCCTTGGGCCAGAACTTGCTCCTTGCTTTTTTAGTCGGAGGTGATATTTGGGTCTTTGATATGTCAATTTCGCCAACTTGGCAACTTTTTTTTTTTTTTTTTCTTTGCCATAGCCTGCAGGAAGCCAATTGTAGGTGGCAAGCACAGGATAACTGTTCACATAATGAGCACCTCCACTGCTATGTTGCCTCGCAAACTCCGAATCTCACTGCAGACACATCTTGGATTCTGCTGCCACTGAATGACTTCCTATTCTTCCTCTGCCGAGCCTAAACTCCCAGCCCCAAGAGATGTGAAGGGTTTTTCAGAGGCGGGGGATGTTTTTAAGCATGTCTAATGTAATTTCAAGCCTTTGGTGCAGAATTTGAGATAGCAATGTTGTCCCCTCCCAGAACTATAGGCTTTCAAGGGGCCATCTGGATGATGGCCAACCCAGAAAACTTCTTTTGCTTGGGTTTAAAGAGATTGAGAGCCAGACCTTTTATTTTTTTTTTTTTAATATAGGAAGACCTTTGTGTGACATCAGTGTTTTGTACTGCAAAGGTTTCTTGTCCAAGCTTTATTTTTGCATTTTTATTTTTAAGGAATATTCCTTCCCTGTATGTTTCAGATATGGTGAAAAGAATAGACCTTTTACAGTTGCTTGCTTTGAAGGCAACAAGGGTCAAGAAATTTCCCAACAGATCAGCCTTGCTGTTGAGAAAGCAACATCAGATGATCATTCTGGAACCTCCTCGGATGAAGAGAGCAGGGTTAAGGAGCCAAAGACCATTCCAACAGTCAGCAACCCAAACAGCATCTATCAGGTAAATGACTCTGCTGATACAAACCGATGCTGATTAAATTGCATTATAGATCTATACAATCCTGTTTCCATATTGCTGTACTTACATTTTCTGTGAATATGCCGTGTGATTTTATTCAAGAGCTCATGTGATTTGAATTGTCAGTGCTGGCCAATCAACCATTAATGAGAGTGACTGTTCTTTTATCATACTTGTCAATGATTGTGACCATATCTTTCCAAATGAAAGAAGCAGGTAACAAAATGACTTGATCAACTTAATGTTTGGTTTTTTTTCTTCTGGAGAAAACCTGAGCCTCAGGATTCGGCTTTTTTTTTTTTTTTTAAGGCCTGACAAAGATTAATACAGATGCTTAAACCACACGGGTCTCCTGCACACTCACTTCCAGTACTGTAAGAAATGTTCTAGGACCTACTGCTGGTGGTTTGTGAATTGCTGTAACCTTCTACAGCATTGCACTAACGGAAGTGGTTTAATTACTTAACATTCATTTGGGCCCATGAGCTAAACTTTTCCTCCCATTTTGTGTTTATGGGGGAAAATGCGCAGTACAGAGGTTCCTTGCAGACCCTATTTATTTATTTATTTAAAGAATTTATATACCGGGGTTCCTGTATAGTATACATATCACCCCGGTTTACAAGGAACCTCTTCCCCCCCCACAGATCCAAAATATAGGAGAAGGGGAGACAGGACCCTTCAGCATATCTGCCACTTACACTTGATCCTAGAAAAGTAGGAACCAATAAAAAAAAAAAAAAAAATAGGCTCCTCCCTTGCAGCACAGCAATAGCTTGCTCAGCAGGTTCAGCCTTTCTTTTAAATTAACTTTTAAGACAAATCTTCTTGGTGCAGTTTAACTGTGAAAGCTTAATCTTCCCTATATTAGAATATTTCTGTTTGTATAATATTTTAACATATCCATTCTCATTATTCTCTTTTAGAGCAATTACAATCAGCCTCAGGCCATGCCCACATGGTCTCAGTACCCTCGCCGGAAAATGTATGCTATGGATGGCTATCACCAGCCTGGCTATGTGCATCACAAGCTGTACAGACCTTACAGGCCCACAGCTGCGTTTACAGGACCACGGGTAGACAGATATCATTGGGTCAACACCAAGCGCTAAGGCTGCAATGACCTGGCACTTAGCTGCTCCAGTTCCGCTTTATTTCCAAAACTAAGGGGACAACATGATTGTTTCATTTTCTCCTGAATTGGACTCCTGGACCTTCTCACTTTCAGCACTTTTTTTAGAAATAATTTAAAGATTTTATTAGTTTCAAGTTTAACTTTTTATATATTTTATATGTTTATAGCACGACCACTGTGAACGTTTCAAACTTGCGCTCTTTATTGCTATTGAAAAAAGTGAGCTAAATAAACGATGTCTGTGTTTTTAACGACCTTGTTGTGCTCTTCAGAACTAGGAATGGCATAGCATTCTCCTTGCTCTTGGTGCGGTCCTATGCCTTACACTAAAGCTGTACCACAGTATTGGAAGTTTATGTACATTTAATGCGAGAGGTGAAACTCGAGTTCATATTCTCCACTGCAGCTGCCTTTAGAAACTTGACCAGGTCCTGCTTCTAAAGCAGGAGTGGGCAACTCCAGTTCAAGGGCCACCAAGCAGTCAGGTTTTTAGGATAAGATCTGCATATAGCTGAGGCAGTGTGCAGGCTAACTTCTCATGCATACCCATCGGGGTATTGTGAAAATCCTATAGGTTGGTGGCCCTTGATGACCCATTGCCCACTCCTTTCTCATTCTCTTTAGTGCGAACATTTTTTTGTTTGGATTTTAACTTTTTCCCTTTAGTGTTCTGTCCCTCTTCCCAGATGGCATGCATGGGCAGCTGACTATCCCTGCTAGCCTGGATGGATACGAGCTTTCTAAGTATTGTCACTTGTAGGCACGCAGTGGCTACTACAGTAGCTGCAGCTTCCTTTCCCTCCCCAGGTCTAGCTCTGTAGAACTTCCTAGGCCCAGGGCTGGCGTACTCCAGACCTTAAGGGCCTCAAACAAGCCAGGATTTCAGGATATGCACAATGAACATGCATAGAAAGTTGCATACGTTTAGGGGGCAGTGCATGCAAATCTCCCATGCATATTCATTGGGGATATCCTGAAAACCAGACCTGTTTACAGCACTCTAGAATGAATGTTGCCTATCCCCTACCCTACAGTATGGGTGACTGGCACTGGATCACCAGTTTTATAGTTTTGAAGCACAGGTCTTAAATCTATCATTTTCATTCTAATTGCCTCTCCATCAAAACAGGACCACCAACATTGCTGCTGTCATAGCTTGCAGCTTAGTGGACAGCGATAGGCAAATAACATTGCATTTTTATTTACAGGTGCAAGCTGAGCAAGCTACAGCATGTATGTACCATAATACAAATAGCATAGAAGTACAAACATGTCGATGGATCAAGTGAGAATATGCGCTTACAGTTAATACTACAAGCAACTTTCTCTGTTTAGAATTATCAAAGCTGGCCCATAGCAGGCAGACTACATAAACATCTACTGTTGCATGCTTGCAACATCCAACCAAGAAGCAGAGTTGTTTTGACAGGTACATCTATAATGCAGATCCTTCTGGTTATGAAACTGCACCCATTCACTGCTGTGATTACTTAAGTGGTGGTTGGTGAGCATAACATTCATAATATCTTGGCTTATACTGTTGATTAAAAAAAAAATTGTAAGTCGTTCTTGGGCCTGTGGAGGAGATGCAGTGCCTCTGGATCAGAGCTGGATAAGGCCGTTTAATGGAGAAAAAAGGCAACAGGATGGCTTAGGTATCATTGGTTTAGATGCAATGCAAATTTATTGGGCTATAACAATGTTGCTCAATGGCAGGTATATTTTGTGGAGAAATATGCTGCATTAAACATTTTTTTTTATAGTAGAAAATGCCATTTAACTTGGTTTAGTTAAGGAAAAGGTTGAACTTAAGCTTGCACTCTGATCTGTGAATGTCTGGTTCTAGTTTCGAGTGGCCCTTTCATTAGCTATTCAGCATCACCCTTTCATCTCTTCAATCTTTAAGAATAAGTGACAATGGATGAAAGGCTTGGCAGGCCCAGCTTGAGGTGGAAGCAGTGGCCTAGATTCCTAACTCTTGGAAGCACTAGTACCTGGGCCAAAGAGGGTAGCTTTAGGCTCAGGTGCTGGTGTAGCTTCAGAGAGGAGGTGGTGCCCTGCCACTGCCTATAGGTTCCAAAACTTAGGCAGCCCTGAGCCTTGGTAGATGTACGGGGGATGGGAAGGGAGTTGGAGAAGTAGCAGAGGTGCTTTTTATAGAGAAATAGCTTGGTACTTTTTTTTTTTTTTGTGGAGCTCTTTACACTAAGTCCAAATCTGTCCTCTCCCTGAGTCAGGAACAGCTAAAGCTGATATTTCCCTCAAGCTAGCACCTCCTGCCGCAGGCCTACAGTGCTGGCAATCTCTGCCAGAGTCCTACACTCCCCTTCTTCCCAATTTAGCATTGTCCCTGGCCCCATGAGGACTATGGGCTTACACTCCTTGCCCCTACGTCTCTCTTCACAAAAGACTAGCATTCACTCTCTTCCCTATCTACCGCCGTCCCGCTGAATTGGATTTTCAGGACCCCTAGGCAGCCTTTGGACTCAGCAGAACCTCTGGTCCGAGAGGGCTAGGCACAGCCATTGGCTAAGAAAGGAGCGGTCCTCTTCCCTTGCAGAAAGAGACCCCCCCACCACCAGTACCTTGCTGTTGTAAAAGGCACACCTGCCCCACCTTGCACAGAGGAATTTTGTTAAACTGCTGCTCTCTCTCCCTTGGGAGGGTGCTAACTCCTATCGCTCCTACCTGACATCACTCATTCAGTTGGGGTCTAGTGAGAGCACTGCTGCACTCATAAGGGAGCAAAGGTGTGATCCCCTTATATACAAAAAAGCTTTTCCAAAGAGGTACATAAGAACATGCCATACTGGGTCAGACCAAAGGTCCATCGAGCCCAGCATCCTGTTTCCAACAGTGGCCAATCCAGGCCATAAGAACCTGGAAAGTACCCAAAAACTAAGTCTATTCCATGCTACTGTTGCTAGTAATAGCAGTGGCTATTTTCTAAGTCAACTTAATAGTAGGTAATGGACTTCTCCTCCAAGAACTTATCCAAACCTTTTTTGAACCCAGCTATACTAACTGCACTAACCACATCCTCTGGCAACAAATTCCAGAGCTTAATTGTGCGTTGAGTAAAAAAGAACTTTCTCCGATTAGTTTTAAATGTGCCCCATGCTAACTTCATCGAGTGCCCCCTGGTCTTTCTATTATCCATAGCTGCAATGAGTGGCCATACATATACCTGCAGTAGCTACAGCTCTCTGTATGCCAGCAGATTCTGCTTATTATAAAAACAAGTCCCCCTGTGCATATACTATAAAGTCACACACCCACCACAACTATCTTTATCAATATTTATATGCCACAGAGCAAAGCAAGTATTAGCAGGGACATTCATACAGTTAGGATGGTGTAAGCAGTCTCTTACCTTTTACTTTTATATGTTTGTATATGCCGATTTATCAGTCCATTGCAGCCATAGCTTGTGGGGTTTTTTTTTTTATATACTATTTGAAAATCATGGAGTGAAAATCTTATTTCTTTGCTGTGTATCATAATTGAAATATCACTGTTCCACCGCCCAACAAGCATCAGTGTTTTGATGGAACCTCTGCTTTAAGAGCATGCGGTTATCTGCATCTTGCTTTGTCCCTTAGCCATCCAGCTGGCTATTCCTTCAAAGTGGGAATTAAAAACCAGTGCATGGAGAACTGCAATGTCACACCAGGTGGGGGTTTGCTTAATTTACTGTCAATGTACCAATGAGTATCCAAAAGCTCACAGTGACTGTTTTGACACACCACTTTGAGTAGAGCACATGGCTTTCGTACTTGAATGGTCTGACATTTTGCACACAGTTTTGGTATAGAAATGAGGCTGAGAGATGTTTTGTACTTGAAAAAATCCACAGTCCTCTAAGGCAGTAGAGGAGCCACTCTCCCTTCAACAATAAGCCCCCCCCCCCCCCCCATCTCTGCCAATGTGTGTTTAAATTTCACAAAATGAGCAATGATGTGGGTTTTGTTTATTTTTATTTAAAAGTATTTATTGCCTGCACTTTCAGAAAGTGTGGGTGGGGTATAACCAACCATACATAAGATCATTAAAACACATGCAAACCAACAATCTGATCATGCTACTGCTTAACAATGGGAGCAGTTATTAAAAATATGGTATGAGTGAGATAATATACAAAGAGCAAAGTCATGGGAGGTGGGGGGGGGGAGTCTGATAAAGCTATATTAAACAGGTTTGGTTTGAGAAGTTTCTTGAATTCCTTTGCCAGCATGGGTGAGACAGATATTATTGGGTAGTGAGTTGCATAGTGCAGGACTATAGAAATGAAGGCAGAAGAAGACCAATCGGCCCATCCAGTCTGCCCAGCAAGCTTCACACTTTTTTCTCATACTTATCTGTTTCTCTTGGCTTTTAGTAACCATTTGTTCTATTTCCCTTTCACCCCTGCCATTAATGCAGAGAGCAGTGATGGAGCTGCATCCAAGTGAAATATCAAGCTTGATTAGTTAGGGGTAGTAACCGCCGCAATAAGCAAGCTACACCCAGGCTTATTTGTGTACCCAGACTATGTTATTCAGCCCTTATTGGTTGTTTTTCTTCTCCCCTGCCGTTGAAGCAGAGAGCTATGCTGGATATGCGTGAAGTATTAGTTTTTTCTTCTCCCCTATAGATGGAGAAAGAACACGTTCTTGGTATAGTTAGATGTGTTAGACTAGAAGAAGCAATAACCAGTAGATACTGGCTTGAAGAATGCAAGAATTGTGAGGCTATATGAATCTGCAAGGTGGATTCAATCCAGGGAGATGAAACAGGATCAAGAGGTCCTGTATAATTGCAGCAGTTTTATATTATAGCTGGTGATAAACCAGTAGCCCAGGGAGTGACTTAAGAACAGGTGTAACACGATCATGAATGTGAGTCCTGGTCAATAGGTGAGCTGCGGCGTTCTGAATTATTAGAAGAGGGCATATAATAGACAAGGGGAAAACTAGTGTAAAGCGAATTGCAATAATCAAGACCAGTTAGGATCAGGGCTTGTAATACAGTGCAAAAGTTGACTGGTTCCAGACATGGCTTGAGCTGACATAAGTTTTTAATTTCATAAATGAGGTCTCAATAACAGCTTTACTTTCAAAGTATCATTGATAAAACTTGGGTCCAAATATATTCCCAAATCCTGCACTTTATTAGATGATAGGGTTACCTTCATAGAGAAGAGTGTAGGGAAGTGACTCTCCAAGTACAAGGGGCAGCAGTTTTCTAGGTTTAGAACTAATCTCTCGTGCTCGAGCCCTGCTTTAGATGGAGGTAAGGCATAATGAAAGGAACTGGCTAGTACCAGAGCAAAAGGCTTTCAAAGGAAAGGAAAACTGGATGTCACCTGCATAGTTATGTCAGGCCTAATTGGCATCATAGTGTAAAATGAATGGTAAAAAGTGCAGCAGAGAGGGCTGAACGCTAAGGTACTCACCATTTTATTGGGTACCAGGAGGAAGCAAATGAGTCTATTTTCATCCATGCCATCCAATTTGAGAGAGATGATGAAAACCAAGCCAGTTCTGCACCAGTTCTCCCAATTTCCTTCAGCAGTGAGAGGGGAATAGAATGGCCCAGAGCTGTGGTTCTCAACAAGTGTGGCCGGAGGTCTGTCTTAGCCCAAACAGAAAGCTGCTCTTTCCTCATCAGTTTGGGGCAGGAGTTGGCTGACTTCTCTTTTGGGTATGACAGGAAGCTGCTTGTGCATCTTTCTCCTCCTCTTCCTGGCCCTGTGGGAGTTTGTTCCCTCCTCCTTCACTCAGATCAGAGTGAGATACCATCAACTCCTGTTCATATGGGGCCCAGCAGGACCCTTTATCTGCCCCTGCCTGGCCTGGCAGTGAAGCCGCTGATGGTCTCTTCACCCCATGGCATTTGGATGTGAAAGCAGGAGCATGCTGTATAGATCCACTGCTGCTACTTCTTCATCTTCTTCCTCTCCTGAATGCTGCTGGTAAAGAGAGAGGAAGACTCTGGACTGGACGGAAGGCTTTGCTGCTGGCTGGGAGGCAGGAGGAGGGGGGAATGTGCTGGGCAGGAAGGCATGGGAAGATAGAGGCAGGGGTCTGCTGGGTAGGAAGGGGTGGGGAAAGGAGGTTGGGGTTGCTGGGTAGGTAGAGGAGGGAGGGGTGGGGGTTGCTGGATGGGAAGGAGAGATGGAGGGGTGGGGGGGCTGAAGAGCAGAAAGAGGTGGTCAGAGGTATGATGGGTGGGGAAGGATAGGGAGAGTTTAGCAGGGGCGAGAGGGAACACAGGGAAGAGGATGCAGGGGTGGAGAGGGTCAGGAATGTTGGACAGGGATATGAGCATGTGAAGGGATGACTGAGTAGTTGGGAGAAGCGAGGGGTGATGGGTGCATGGAGGGGAGAGCCTTAATATGTCAGTTTTGAGAATATGCATTTCTTCTATCTTTGAACTTTGCTTATTGTAGGAGTTTCTAGTTCTCCAGTTTTGCACTACATGCAGAATGGCTTTCTGGGGTTTCCATTCTAGGTTTTTTTTTCCACATTTGTTATTTGTGTTTTTTTTAATTCTCTTGTTGGTAAAGGTAGGTCATTCTGTGTTCTGTGTGTGTGACTGAGATGAGGTACTTTACTAGCATGTAAGTATTTGTATTATTGGTTGTATTTTCTCAATATGATATTGCATGGATGGTGAACTACTGCATTTTCGTGGGTAGGGCTATTGCTGCTTCATTTCTTGGAGTTAGTGCTGCTGCGGTATGGCAGGTTTGATAAATGTACAGAATGGTGGCTTTTTCCCCCCTTGGTTTTGTATTATGTACAGGGAAATGTTTTAGTTCTGCTCTGCATCCTTTGTTAGAAAGCTGGGGATCCCTGTGGATGCAGAGTATGTTTTATATTAAGTCCCATGATGCTCATATGTTCAGTGTCATGCATGTGAGCATCATCTCTCAGGTGTCCTGATAGAAAAAAGGTTGAGAACCACTGGTCCAGAGTATCAAATGCTGCACTAATGTCCAAAAGGACAAGCATGAAGCATGTGCCAGATGTGAAGTATCTAAGCAAGAAAAGAGAAGTGTTTAAGTATTATGAATGTATGTGTAGTTAGTAGATGGAATATTCATTGAGGAATTGGGATAGCTGGTGCAGTACAGCTAATTCAATAGCTTTTGCTTGAACAGAAGAGAAGATATAGGGTGGTAATTTGAGAACTCCTTCAGCTCTAATCCCATTTTTTTTGTTGTGCAATGGTCTTACTGAGGCCTTTTTTAAACAGAAGAGAAGTTCTCCCAAGAGTTGTGAGAGATTAATGGGCTTTGCAACCTGCTCGCAAATATGCTTGGAGCAACACTTTAGACCCTTGTTCAACTGATCTTCTAAAGCAACTGTAGATGAACATAGGGAAGAAATGATATTAAGGGTTTCACACTGTGAAATCTCTGAAAACTGATCCCAAATTTACGTATGAGCCTTCTTCTCAATGTTTGTTGCGTTATTTAATGCAACCGAAGAGCCCAAATTTGAAACCTTGGAGCTAAAGTACATAGCAAGTGAATCACATAATGCCTTAGTCACATGAGGAGCAGGATAAACATGAGTGGGTAATAGTACCAGTCTGTTGTTTTACTGTTTAAAACAGCTGTTATGCACGGCTTCCAAATGCCAGGATTCTGTTATAATAGACGTGTTTTGGCATTCCTGTAGAAGGCAAGGTCTTGTTTGTATAGGCTCTGATTCTCAGGGGCATTAATCTTACACCACTGTGTTTCTGTCCTATGGACCTTACACTTCTGAATAGCCAATAAGTTAGAAAATGAAGGGCCAAAGTTAGAGCACTTGGTGTTTCAGGGTTTCAACACTGCTAATTCAGCTACTCTCATATGGATTAAATCCTGCCATCTGTCACCCAATGGGGTCAGATGAATCAGTCACTCATCCAGTTAGTTTTTCACAGAACAGTGCAGCGTCAACAGGAGCACATTTATGAAATTTTTTTTTTTTTTATTTCCTCTATCACCTACGGTAGAGCTTTCAACTCCTTAGGTCACATTGATCAAAAAATGATGAGACTAGGGAACCTTGGACCCCACAACATTAGCTACATTTAAAGAAAAAAACGGATAAATTAATGAATATTAAGTCTAATGTAGGGCCAGCCTTGTGCGTTGGACTCCAAGCCACACCCTTCATAGTCACGACTCGTAGCTCGCCAGCAGTTGTAAGAGGGGAAGCAGCCCCCTGCATGCTGAAATTGCCAAGTATGATAATCAAACTTTAAGCTTTTGACACAATAGAAATTTAAAAATAATACAGTTCCTATGCTCCATTACCCTGGCCCTCATCATTTGCTTGGTTCTGCCCACCTCCTATTTTTTTTTAGATGGGTATGCAATCATATATAGGACTAATATATATTTACAGTTGGTAAAATGTCTCACTGGGGCCTGCAATCCAGTTGATTGAAAAACAAAGATACTACAGAGAAGGGCAACCACAATGATAAAGGGGATGGAATGGCTCTGCTATCAGGAAAGGCTAAATAGGTTAAGGTGGTACAGCTGGGGGGGAGAGATGATAGAGGTCTACAAAATCATGAAAGGACTTGAATGGGTACATGTGAATCGGTTAATTACTCTTGCGGATGATACAAGCACTAGGGGGTACTCCATGAAGTTAGCAAGTAGCTCATTTAAAATAAATTGGAGAAAAATCTTTTTCACTCAATGCATAATTCTGGAATTCATTGCCAGAGGATGTAGTTATGGGAGTTAGTGTAGCTGGGTTTAAAAAAAAGGTTTGGATAAGTTCCGAGTGCAGAAGTCCAAACACTGCTATTAATCAATAAGGATTAGTAGCTTGGGATCTAGTCATTTAATGTTTGGGTACTTGCCAGATACTTGTTGACCACTGTTAGACACAGGCTACTGGGCTTGATGGACCCTTGGTCTGACCCTAGAACGGCAAATCTTATATTCTTATGCATCTTTTCTAACATGGGGGCATATTGTGCATTCATCACAGGCCTAGTGCCCTTTAAGAACCAAGCTGGCTTGCATAGACTGCAGGAAATGCCTAACCCCCACCATACCCTCTCTCCATGCAGGAACTCTTTCTCATTTCATAAGAGGCTGCTGTGCTGGTGATACTCTCCCTGCTGAAGAAGGAAATGTCCTAGTCTTACTGCCTCTTCCTGTTCTAGGGTAGTAAAAAGAAGAGCTCCCTGTCCTGATGCAAGCAAGGTGCCATCTCCAGGAAGTAGTGAGGGAGGGTTAAGATACCCCTCCATGCTGGAGCAATACCAGTATCCCCTTCTGAAGCAATCCAGGTTTATCAGCATAAGGGTGCGATGCAGCACCACAGGAGAATTGAACTAATTGTCTAATAGTTTGTCATGGAAAGGCTAGTGGATGAACAGAATGCCCTCCTGGAAGAGGGGGTAAGGACAAGAAGGTTAATGGAACCCAAAAGGGGATGGGATAAAGGCAGAGGATCCCAAATGGCAGAAGCTGGAAATGAAGAACTAGACTAACCTTTGGGCATAACCTGCACACAGTGGCAGTTACAAGTCTACGACGAAGGCGGGCGGGTCACCTGCATGGAGTGGCAGTTTCAGCCCTCAAGCCCTTGCTGCATGGACTATTTTGGTCTTTATCTGTCGTCGTTTACTATGTTACTGTGGCAAAATAATAAGCCAAAGTTTTTGTTGGGAATGTGAGAGGCAAAGTGTTGTTAGGAAGAAAAAGTGATCTGTTTGGGCCCCGGTAACTCTATTCTATTACAGCCGCAGAACATGGAACCGGGGGAATCCTATCCTATCTGCCGTACACAGCTAGCCTTGTTTAGGCCATTTAAGATTCTCTGAATGTCTCCTTAAGGAATGAGAACAGGTTTCATGGTATTGTTTTAACCAAGATACACAACAGTGAAATTTCCCCCCTAAGGTATGACTAGTTAAACAAGGGCGGCACGGCTCGATATGTATATGCTGGTTATTGTATCATACACTTTGTTGAAGAATAAAAAACAACATCAGGGAAAAAAAACCCCCCAACCCTCTTAAAATATAGACGAAGCATCTGTTTCATGCTCTGTTTTGATTTCAGTACCTGATAATAGTGACATATTAAGACATTCCAAGGGAGCGTTTTACCTGGCTATCACAGCAAGCCTACAGCGCACTGCACGAGCAGCGCGATTCACTCCCCCGTCCGACTGAGTATCTGCTGTTCATGGTGGTGCACCACTGCTATGGTCTTGTAGTGTGAGAATGTGGGAGGGCGAGGCTAGAGCTCTTCATGCTGGTAAACCTGGTCTGGGGCCGATCTTTTAAAGTGAAAGCTCTGCTAGCAACATTTAATTGACTCTTAGCCACATGACTCTGAAATTTTTTGGCCGTTTTTTTACCCATGTTGCTGCTATAACTTCCTACGACATTTCTCTAATCATTTACTGTACCTGTCAAAAGGAAAGGACTTCCTTCCCGCACCTTTCAAATTATTTGTAAACCGATGTGATATGTAAATCGAACACCAGTATATAAAAATAAATAAATAAATAAATGAGTAGGCATCTGTCAGCTTTGGTGACCATTTTTATCGCTACTGTAATTTATTATTTAGTAATTCTTTGTAAGCTTTAAACTGACTGTACCTGTACCTGTCCCTCCCTGTACATATACCCGACCATGATGTACTACCCATCTAAAACTATCCCTCCTGTCGAAATTTGTAAACCGTTGTGATGGCATAACCGAATGACGGTATATAAAACTCGACATAAATAAAAAACCAGTTCTTTCCCATTGAAGAGTGCCTTTCTGCCTGCCACTTCTATAGCATCCTCAAATGGCTAAATCCGTCATGGCACCGAAGTGCATCAGAATAGAAGGGCAAGTTGAGTGGTTCCCTGGTACCCTAAGCACAGAATATATCATAAGGAGGAAGGAGAGCATCAGCTGCGGACCCTCCCTCCCTGCCATCGCTATGCTAGATCCTGAGGTCTTAATGGTTCTCTGTAATGCACATTGGCACCAATTTAAATTTGATGGACTGGAAAGTAAATCAAATTAATCAAGCCAATTGCCTGATTAATTTCCAGACCCCTAATCCCGCCTTTACCCTGCATCTATACTTATTGTAAGAGGAAGGTGGGGGAAGAGATGGTGTGATCTCCTAAGGCTGAAATAGGTCCTTTAATTATCTTCCTTGTGAAGACATGACTGCATCCAC
Source organism: Rhinatrema bivittatum (assembly GCF_901001135.1). Classification (NCBI taxonomy): domain Eukaryota; kingdom Metazoa; phylum Chordata; class Amphibia; order Gymnophiona; family Rhinatrematidae; genus Rhinatrema; species Rhinatrema bivittatum. The sequence continues at coordinate 30,487,688 of NC_042626.1, forward strand.
ATATTGCTGCCTGCTAGGCTGTGCTTCTTTCCTGAGCTATATAATTAGCTTTCATGGCTTATCCTCCCCTATTCATCTTTAATTTATTTGTATAAATATATTTTATCTTATAAAGGTCTAGCCACATCTATATAGCAGAACTTAGGAAAAAATAAGCAGCTCTTTGGTAATATTATTGACAATGCAGATTGCAACTCTAGTAATTTTGGATTAGATGTACTTAAAGCAGATGAGCAGACAAATGGGGAGGTGGCGGTGGTGGTGTGTGTGTGTGTGTGTGTGTGGGTCTCCAGAAAGTTACTGGAGGTGCTAGGGACCCGGAACACCCTCTCAAAGGAGGTGGCTGACAAAATTAAAGCTAAAAGAACTGCATACAAGAAATACAAAAGATCCCAAAGGGAGGAGCACAAAGAAGAATATCTGATTCAACTGAGGGAGACTAAGAAATTAATCAAGTTGGCAAAAAGTCAAGCGGAAGAGAGGATTGCCAAGGAGATAAAATATGGTGACAAAACATTTTTCAGATACATCAGCGAAAAGAGAAAAGTCCAAAGTGGTATAGTGAAATTGAAAGGTGGAAAGGATCAATGTGTGGAGAGAGACGAAGAAATGGCAGAAATATTAAACGAATACTTCAGCTCTGTGTTCACTAAAGAAGACCCTGGAGAAGGACCATCTCTACACAACAAGAAACTGGAGGGAAGCGGAACAGAGGAAAATCCATTTACAGTAGATAATGTATGGGAAGAGCTAAAGAATCTGAAAGTGGACAAAGCCATGGGGCCTGATGGGATTCATCCAAGGATACTGAGGGAGCTCAGAGATGTGCTGGCGGGACCGCTGTGCGACCTGTTCAATAGATCCCTAGAAACGGGAGTGGTGCCGAGTGATTGGAGAAGAGCGGTGGTGGTCCCACTTCACAAGAGTGGGAACAGAGAGGAGGCTGGTAACTACAGACCGGTTAGCCTCACTTCGGTGGTGGGAAAAGTAATGGAGTCACTGTTGAAAGAGAGAATAGTGAACTATCTACAGTCAGGAGAATTGATGGACCAGAGGCAGCATGGATTCACCAGAGGAAGATCCTGTCAGACAAATCTGATTGACTTTTTTGACTGGGTAACCAAGGAATTGGATCAAGGAAGAGCACTCGATATCATATACTTGGATTTCAGCAAACTTTTGATACGGTTCCGCACAGGAGACTGGTGAATAAAACGAGAAGCTTAGGAGTGAGTGCCGAGGTGGTGACCTGGATTGCAAATTGGTTGACGGACAGAAGACAATGTGTGATGGTAAATGGAACCTTCTCTGAAGAGAGAGCGGTTTTAAGTGGTGTGTACCGCAAGGATCGGTGTTGGGACCGGTCCTGTTCAATATCTTGTGAGCGACATTGCGGACGGGATAGAAGGTAAGGTTTGTCTTTTTGCGGATGACACTAAGATCTGCAACAGAGTGGACACGCCGGAAGGAGTAGAGAGAATGAGACGAGATCTAAGGAAACTGGAAGAGTGGTCGAAGATATGGCAGCTGAGATTCAATGCCAAGAAGTGCAAAGTCATGCATATAGGGAGTGGAAATCCGAATGAACTGTATTCGATGGGGGGGGGGGGGGGGGGAAGGCTGATGTGCACGGAGCAGGAGAGGGACCTTGGGGTGATAGTGTCTAATGATCTGAAGTCGGCGAAACAATGTGACAAGGCGATAGCTAAAGCCAGAAGAATGCTGGGCTGCATAGAGAGAGGAATATCGAGTAAGAAAAGGGAAGTGATTATTCCCTTGTACAGGTCCTTGGTGAGGCCTCACCTGGAGTACTGTGTTCAGTTCTGGAGACCATATCTTCAAAAGACAAAGACAAGATGGAGGCGGTACAGAGAAGGGCGACCAGGAAGGTGGAGGATCTTCATCGGATGACGTACAAGGAGAGATTGAAGAATCTAAATATGTACACCCTGGAGGAAAGGAGGAGCAGAGGTGATATGATACAGACTTTCAGATACTTGAAAGGTGTTAATGATCCAAAGACAACGACAAACCTTTTCCGTAGGAAAAAAATCAGCAGAACCAGGGGTCACGATTTGAAGCTCCAGGGAGGAAGATTCAGAACCAATGTCAGGAAGTATTTCTTCACGGAGAGGGTGGTGGATGCCTGGAATGCCCTTCCAGAGGATGTGGTGAAGACCAGAACTGTGAAGGACTTCAAAGGGGCGTGGGATAAACACTGTGGATCCATAAAGTCAAGAGGCCGCCAATGAAGAGTGGGTGACTCGCCAGAATGATGGCTACTGCCTGGAGACAATACCCTTATTAAATAAACATACACATGCTTACTGTGACTCCAACATTGCTCTAAGCTTCAACAGCAAGAGGAAATGTGGAAAAAAGGATTCACACTCACAAAGAGGGGAGTAGCTGGCTTGTTACGGCGGTTACTACCCCAAATCAAATAAGCCTGATACTTCACTTTCAATGCATATACAGCATAGTTCTCTGCTTCAACGGCAGGGGAGAAGAAAAACTGATACTTCACACATCCAGCAGAGCTCTCTGCTTCAACGGCAGGGGAGAAGAAAAGAGGGTTCGCACTCACAAAGCGGGGAGTAGCTGGTTTGTTACGGCGGTTACTACCCCAAACCAAATGTGCCTGATACTTCACTTTCGATGCATATCCAGCATGGCTCTCTGCTTCAACAGCATGGGAGAAGACTGATACTTCACGCATATCCAGCATAGCTCTCTGCTTCAACGGCAGGGGAGAAAAAAAGAAAACTGATACTTCACACATCCAGCAGAGCTCTCTGCTTCAACAGCATGGGAGAAGACTGATACTTCACGCATATCCAGCATAGCTCTCTGCTTCAACGGCAGGGGAGAAAAAAAGAAAACTGATACTTCACGCATATCCAGCATAGCTCCCTGCTTCAACGGCAGGGGAGAAGAAAACAACCAATAAGGGCTGTATAACATAGTCTGGGTAAAACAAATAAGCATGGGTGTAGCTTGCTTATTGCGGCGGCTACTACCCCTAACTAATCAAGCTAGATATTTCACTTGGATGCAGCTCCATCACTGCTCTCTACATTAAAGGTGGGGGTGGAAGGGAAATAGAACCAAGAGCTAAGAGAAACAGATAAGTATGAGAGAAAAAATGTGTGAAGCTTGCTGGGCAGACTGGATAGGCCATTTGGTCTTCTTCTGCCGTCATTTCTATGTTTCTATGTTTCCCCCTTGCTAAATTCTTCTCTTTCCCAGCATCCCCACCCTGAACTCGAATGGCAGTGCTTCTGGTCTTGTTATAGTGGCCCTGGCCCTGTCGCTACAGCTCTGACCTGAGTGCAGCAGGGCCTGCAAGCCCTCGCACACTGACATGTCCTGTGACAACCCTACCCCTTTCATGAGTTTCCCTAGTAATTGGAAGCCCTTGTGGAAGAGGAAACGGGGCCACCACTGGGCCTGTAAGTATGAGGGGCTCACAGGCCCTGTGCTCACTTTTCTGGCTGGATTTGCTGCTGCTGTGGGGCCAGCACCATTCTACAAACTCAGGCTTGGATTTTCTAAGCTACCGCGGCTTCCTGAATCGTGCGGTACAGGGGGGCGGGGGCGAAGCGGGGGAGCGGACCTGCGAAAGCCGGCAGCGATCGCACCTCGGCGGTGCGATCTGCTGCCGGCTTTCGCACCCAATAGCGCCATCATAAAAGGTGGTGCTGTTGGGCACGAAATTGGCAGTGAAAAGGCTCCTTAACTTTTCACTGTCCGAGATGTCTTCACGGCGTCCGCCCCGGTGCCGCCTTGACTCCTCCTGTTTCCGGTCTTGACGCCGCCCCCATTTATTGATCGCACGCAAAAAGGGACTTTTCGCGTGCAAAATGTCCCCTTTTGCATGTGATCGCTTTGGAAAATGACCCCCTTAGTTAGCAGCGCCATGGCAGCAAGCCTGGCTGACAGCAGGGCAGCAGTGGTGCCTGTTTACAGAGGAGTAAGTCACTCCATTACTGTCCTGCCACTCCTTATAAGGAAGGAATTAGCAAAGTTAAGTTCACGTATCTTGATGATATTAAAGTCATCAGGGTTTTATTACCCCTGCCTGGCAGCACTGTACTCCACCTTACTGGCTTATGTCTTACGTAAGCAGTTTAGCAACCCAAGGCTATCTATCGAACATTATTCTGGGAAGCAGATCAACCTTCTGCCTGCCTTACCTGCATCATCTCATCTAACGGGTGACAAAGGCAGGGACCGGCACTGAAATTCAAGCTCACGTTTTGCCCTCCAGTTAGACATCAATCCTCATTCAGCAAATCACTTCTTAATCATCCAGTTCGTATAAATACTTATGAGTGCAAGTAGAGTCCTTGAAGATACGGACCATTCCAGAAACTCAGATTCAGGTAATATCGTTACTGTCTTTGCACACATTCTGTGCACGAGTGCCTTATATGAACCAGGTAATTTACAGAGATTACCAGAGACCAAGGATCATTAATTGCCCCTTTCTCCAGTTGCATATTCTTTAAGAGGCCTTTGCAGTGGGGGCTCTGAAAATGAGATTCTGTTACTTTCCTAAAAACCTGAGAGATTAAGATTGTGCCTGGTTGAAGAATGAGGCTCATTCCTGTCATGGTATCCACAGGACAAACTCAACAGAAGACCCCTCCCTCCCCCCCCCCCCCCACCCCAAGAGATTTCCCCGTTTAATGAATTTTGCTTTCCAGATTTCCGTGCACAGAAGATGCTTGCGGTTTGCGTTCTGCTGCTCGCTGCGCTCACCCAGCAGTGTACTGGGGACGCGTACAACTGCTCCAGTGCCTACAGCAGATACCCGGGCAAGTACAGCAAGTTCATTTAAACACAGAAAAACATAGATATTGCTAGATGAGTACCCAGCCTGCCCTTTTATCAAATGCACCAAATGTGTGGAGAATCAATGTGGGGTAACTGGCAGGTTATTCTTGAGAGTGAGGAGGGAAGGGATTTTTAAATTTTAATTAAATTTTTTTTTTTTTTTTTGCAACTCCAAGGTTGTTAGGGGCTTCACTGTACACAAGAGGTCTGACTGTCATTTTACATTTCGTAAGTGGAAAGGTTACAGATATCCATATTTGTAAAAATTCTCTTGGCATTTGAAAGTTGAAATAATAATAAAAATATGGTCATTTTTAAAGAAAAATAGAGAATTCTTACAAGCCAATTGTTTCCCTTTCTTATTTTTGGACATTCTGCGTGGTTAAAATTAATTCCAAAAAAAGATGTTGAAATCATTCCTGGATTTAAAAAAACTGTTACAGTAGCTCTGAGGTGCTATAAAATTATAAATAGTTGGTACAGTGTCTTAAGATTGTAAAAGATTTGAATGTTGTGAAGCCATCTTCTTTTAGAAAGAGTAATTTCCCCCAGCATATTAATCCTTTGATTAATAAAGGGCTTTACGATGATCTCTGAGAGGGGTCACTTACATGCCCGGAAAGCCAGCCTTGCAATAAAGCAGGTAAGGAAGAGAAAGTCTAACGTCCTTATTTGTCTGCATTTTGTCTCCAGCAAACAGTGACATAGCTGTTACCTGTGGACCAACTAGCATGTTCCTGTCCATAAACCTCTGCCCAGTTGTGTATGCAAACTTTGACCCTTTGCTGCTTGCCCTGAATGGCATTCACAACCAGACTAACTGCGGGGGCACACTGGACAATAGCACCGACCCTCCGGTCATGACCTTTACTCTTCCCTTGAATAATACGGCCTGCGGCAACTCTGTCATCCAAGTACGTAATGGCATCCGCTCTCAGAGGAAGCATGACAGTAAGTCCTAGTGAGCGCCTCCTGAGCAGGGCTGCAGGTTCCCGCTGGACAGTGCTCTTGCGCCTTGACTGTCCAGTAGACGTCTCACATGCTGCCCTGGTACTGTGGATGCTGTAATTGAGGGGAGTACCAAGAAGAATATTCTTAAATATCTTGTACACAGATCTTGTGTTATTGCACCAGACTTGCTAGGAATGCTGTAAGCTGCCTTCAGCATTATTTGGAAAGGCGGACTGAAATTCCCAATTATTATTATTATAGCAAGTTAAGCAAGTTTTTTGTTTTCAATAGTTGCGGCTATGAAATAATCAAATAATAAATTTGGGTAAAAAATATATTTTATATTTAGGTGCCACTATCTTACAGCTGTTCCTTTGTGTTTCAGACTGAGCAAAACATAGGCAGTGGAGTGTTCAGTGACTATTCTGTTGTCCAAACCGTGGTCATTTCTGGGTTCGTTGACACTCCGGCATTATCAGAAGGTGGACTGATCAGCTACAGCACCAACTTGTATTACAATTTCTCCTGCCGTTATCCCCTGCAATACCTGCTCAACAACACCCTGATCCAAACGTAAGTTGGGATGTTGACCGAGCATCTTTCCTTGGTCTGCTGTGATGGTGGAGCCACATTGAGAACTATTGCCGGTGTCACAAAATCTCCCATCCTTGCTTTCTCTTGTATGTTGTCATGTGATGTTGTCTGCAAATATTAGCTATTTTTAAAAAAAATTTCTTGATACCAACAAAGATTTATTATTTTTTTCTGTTTTCCAATGTACTTCAATTTCCACATTTCACAGTTTGTTTCTTTACCTAAAATAACAAATGGTTTGCTTTAGGTTTATTGACATCACAGTGGTTAGCTGGCAATCTGGTTCTGAATAGTTTGCTTCTGCACAATTAGTATCTAATCATGCATTTTTAATCTTTCATGGTGCTGGTGTGCTTCTTGGCGCTTTTATTTATTTATTTTTTAAATAGCAAATTGACAGATTTCCTCCAGTGCTCGCAGACAAGTCGTGGTCTGGTCATGGACTCCTCTGATATAGAAAAGCCAAAATTTTACAGCCTTCTTTTAGAGTTATGGGTGCCATGATTTCTAGAGATGTGCATTCGTTTTTCCCGAATTGGAAAATTTCAACAAAATTGTCCAATTCGGCATGTTTCGGGGAGCCCGAAAAACGATCGGGATTTTCCCATTTTTTCGCAAAAATTCGTTTTTTGGATTTGTGCGTGCTAACTCCCCGTTAGCGCGCACTAACAAAAAGTAACAAAATCTAATGGTTTTTGTTAGTGCGCGCTAACGGGGAGTTAGAGCGCACTAACTAAAAAAAAAATGATTTTTCGCGAAAAAAAAAAGACCCAAACCGCAAAAAAACCCGACATTTCCCGTGGTGGCTGAAAAATGACACGAACACAAAAACGATTCACATCTCTCTTTCTGTAATGCCTCTAACCAAACCTGATCTGTGATCTGATGCACCACTCTTCCTGCTTTATAGGTCTTCAGCCGCATTAGCCGTCAACACCAACAATGGCAGCTTTCTCAGTACCCTCAGAATGAGCTTGTTCTCTGTAAGTGTAAAAGCTTTCCTATCTCACCACTTTTCAAGTTTTGAAACAAAAATGTCTTAAAAATAATTATGTAGTAATTTTGCATGGGGACTGATATTAAAGTGTAGGGTACCTTTGGGTGCTGAGATACAGGGTTAAAAGATTAACAGAGTGACTATGTAGAGCCTGAGGTATCTGGTTGGCTGAAGCAGAGGGCCTTCACTCACTAGCTGCTTAGAATCATGAAAGTAACACAATCCCCAGCACACGCGTATTTTATAGAAACAATATTTCATTCAGAATAACAGCAGTCCCTTCCTGACCATGTATTTACTGTCAGTTAATACCCTGCTTGAATTACAGGCCTGAGGCAAAACTCCTTCAAACAAACCAATAAATGCACTCTTTGTTAGAAATTTTTGCTTCAAGAGCAGAAAGAAAGTCGATAAAATTGAAAGCTTGGTGAGGAGTACTTGTGCTAATTCAAGCCCTTTTTGTGTCTGTTACCATATGTCCAATATAACATATTCACACAGGTATTTCTCTGCTCAAATGTAGTGGTGATGGGAGGGACACAGTTTAGCTGGATTTTTTGTCTTTCTCAAACGTAAAAGAAATATTGGAAATAACATAAAACACACACCTGGAATATACAGTAACCAGTCCACAAGGTGTCATTACAGTTGCGTTGACACCAGGCAATGTGCAGGACCATGTATAAACGTGAATTGGTTTTCTAAATACCTAACATGAATCCACCGGCACTGCTTTTTTTTTTTTTTTAAGAAAGCTAGAAGTGATTTGTATTACTGCAGTAATTTTACTCCTTGGTGTGGTCTTTGGAGTGAGTCAGATTCTGAGGGCCCAGTGGGGTTCTGTTATGATTGTGAAGGGGGACGTCAACAGCAAAGAGTTTTGTATGACCATAGGTTCTGAAATCGGTTTTAGAAACCTTAAAAAAAAAAAAGCCATCATGAATTGAATCCACTGAAATTGTTAAGAATTCATTTTATAGTCCTTCAGACCCTTGATGGTGGTGGCATTTCATACGATACGAATAATTCAGCAAGGATGAGTCTAAAGGTGGTGGTGGTGCAGTCTCTCAGTGGAAGTAGAGGGGGCCTGGGGCAGGAACAGAGGATCCGTAGCAATGATAATTAAGGAAAAAGCTAGAAATCGCATCGGGCCATTAGGGTATGCGGTATTGCAGTATTTAGGGGAGATGTGTAGACTGCTTGGGCCTGATGATCTTTATCTGTACTCATGTTCTTTTCTTGTTAAATTTTAATTAAACTTCTTTAGTTTGATTGGTCAGCTAGAGTGTCCTTTGTTTCACCAGTGGTTATGACAGAACAATGTCATTTGTTGTCTTTTCTGATTACTTTTAATCCTTTCTTTGTCATATATGATGTTGTGTTTTGCTGTGTTCACACTGTACGCTGTAAGTCACCAGTTTGAATTGTTTAAAGGATTCAGCCTTCTCTAGTGAGATGCCAACAAATGGAACCATTCTTCCTCTGAAGACCACAGTTTATGTCCAAGTTAATGTCACTAATCTAACCAAGTAAGTTTTGCCATTGCTTGACTTAATCCTTAAGTGTTAAATAATAACTCTATCTACATTTCGAGTAGAATAATGCTATGAGCCTACTTCTGGGTTACACATTTCTGATTTCCATGGCTAGGTGAGCTAAGCTAGTTATAGCACATACTATAGCACATACTGATGCCTAATGTTGCCAGTCATGTGCTCTGAGTGACAGATCATCTTTTATTAACCCCGGCAATTTCTTGCTGTTTTGGGCTTCCTGCTTAGTTGGAATCAGGTCTAGAAAATGGCACCATAAGCCCTCGTTTGTAACTCTCCGGGATCTGAGGATCTTTTCCCCTATTCTCATATTTCCATCCAACATACTTTAGCCCAATCATTGCGGCAATAGTCCTCAGACGGGAGCCCATGCACCAGCGCTCGTGTCAGAGCTTTGCAATCAGGAGCCCTAAATCCAGCTGCTCTGCGTGTCTCCATTATGCAAGGACCATGATTCCCCCCCACTAAGGGGTTGTGAATGCTGCCTCTGTGGCATCCCTTGCCCTGGCTGAGTCAGGGAGCAGAAGACCTGAGCTGGAAATGGAGCCCACATCTCCTCTGCATGACAATATCCAGCTCTGCCACTAGGCTGGCCACCGAAACGTGGTCTTAAGCAGGAAACTCTGGTGGTCTAGTTTTCAGAATATCCATAATGAATGTGCAAGAGCTATACTTACCTACACTGCCTCCATGGTATACAAATGTATCCCATGCATATTCATTGTGGATATCCTAAAAACCCGACCTGTTTGTGGCACTTGAGACCAGAGATGGTTACCCCTGATCTAGAGCTTTTGACTGAAAATGATTTGACTGGTGCAATGGTTCCCAAACCTGTCCTAGTGACCCCACAGCCACAGTCAGGTTTTCAGGATATCCACAATGAATATGCATGAAATATATTTGCATGTTCTGCCTCCATTATACGTAGATGTATCCCATGCATATTCATTGTGGATATCCTGAAAACCAGATCTGTTTATGGCTCTTCAGAGGGGAATTGCCTATCCCTGGTCTTAAGTGCATGCTTCATAGCTCATAAAGGATTTCACTGTTGGGCAGTCTAATAATCCTTCAGTGTTCAAATACCTTATGTAGATGTACTTTACAGCATGACAGTATCTCCCAAAGAAACACATAGAGTTAGAGAATAAAAGTGAGACACCAGCTTAATTTGTCATATCGTCTGGCTCATGGTGGATACTTTCCATGTTCTCAGGTGACATAGCTCCTACTAGATATAGCCTCTTTGACTCACAGACTTCACCTGGAGACCTGCAGGACCCAAATGGTTGGCTTCAATGCTGCTCTGTTTGCATTCCCTGCCTACCAGTATTACATGTAATTTGATGTAAAAGATGCTGCAGAGATATCAAATAATGATTTTTCTTTCATAGCTTTAATGTGCTGTTGGCTGAGTGCTTTGCAACCCCATCACCAGTGATTACCACCATACCAGCCGAGAGATACAGCTTTTTAACGGGGTACTGTACTTTCTATGTTAAAACCTGACTGTGAGACGTGTTTTTAATCTTTTATCTTTATCTCAAAATCTATATCTCTATACCTTCATCTTCTTCCCATCTGTTTATCTACCTCTGTCTATCCTGCCATCCTTCCTATCATAAATGACAAAAAAGAAAATCAATACACACATGAATCATTCAGAAAACTTTTGGAAACAGGAGAGAATATTTATTTATTTATAAAGTTTTATATATCGTCGTTTAGAGAGGTTCCATCAAATCTAGGGAACTGAGCAACACTCTTAGTACAGTTCTAGTGCAGTTCATTTTGGTTCTGATTTTGAAAAGCATTTACATGCATAAACCACAGTTTTACTCATGTGCTTTTGGAAATTGCCGCGAGGGTGTGTTGTTGTGGGCATAAAGGAACGTATGGATACAGTTCCTTGCGTGCTTGTACGTTCTTTGGAAAGAGGTGCTCGGGGGGGGGGGGGGGGGAACGATGGAGTTTGGATACCATTTATGCACAGGTGTTTGATTTTTGAAAGTGTGCACGCGAATCTACTCGCAGACACTCCCACCCGCTAACGAGCAATTGTAATTGTGTGCGTGCCTGCCACGCTTATCTATATATTTATTTAATTTATTTATTTAATATTTATTTCTATACCGGACTTCACGAATAGAATTCACATCAGGCCGGTTTACATGGAACTTAGGGGATAAACAAGTGTAACCAAGAACAAGAAGGCTGAAACAAGCAAAGTTACATAAAACAAGGGCATTGAACTTGGGGGCTAGAGTAGCCAGGAAGAAAGGCAGAGCGGAATTAGCAACAAATAAATAATATAAAACGGGTTATGAGATTAGTAATTATCTCATTCCTTGGGCTGAGGAAAAGCCACGTCTTCAGTTTTCTTCGAAAGGTATGAAGGCAAGGTTCCAGTCTTAGGTCGGTCGGTAGTCTGTTCCAGAGGACAGGGCCTGCTGTGGAGAAGGAACGATCTTTGGTGGTTTTTAGACGGGTGTATTTTGTGGGTGGGACTTGAAGGGTTCCTTTATAAGCTTCTCTGATGGGTCTTTTGGACGAGCGGTGTTTGAGAGGGTTCTGAAGGTCTAGTGTGAGCTGTTGGTGAATAGATTTGTGGATTATAGTGAGAGCTTTATATAGAATTCTATATTTTATTGGCAGCCAATGTAGGTTTTGAAGGATGGGGGTAATGTGAGCACGGCCTTAGAGCTAAAATCTGTGGATATTTTGTGTCCGCAGCCTTTAGCCCTATCCAGACCACTGAACATTACCCTCCCCAGAATTTAATAGAACGGGTATGGAGTGGGCTTGTCAGGCACAGGTGAACCAACCTGAAATGACAACATGGTGAGGAGCTTGCTCCAGAATGATTTTCCCTCTAGGCAGCCCAGCACATAGAGGGGATAATGTTGTAGTGACCTGCATAAGTTAATCGGCACGTTATGTGCGTAATTTACAGTAATTGTCACTAGGAAAAGTAGGTGCAAAGTTTCCCTTTGGAAATTATCCCACCAGCACTACCTAAACACGTGCTCCTGCTGAAACGTCCGCATAAATTCACCGAGATAATGCCAAGCAGAAACTTGTGAAAATTTAAAAAAATATGTGTGTAAGTGCAAACCCCCTCCCCTCCTCCATTCCCAGGACAGCTAAACTTATGTGCAAACCGGCACACACACACGTAAGTGTACCCACATATTTGGAGGGTAATTGTGGAAAAGGCCATTTCTGTGGATAAAACAATGTTTTTACCCACAGAAATGCTCTTGAAAATGACCCTCTTCCTGCATTTTTTTTTTTTAAAGTGTAGCCATCACCATTAAACTCTCTGGAACTTTTCACTTTAGGAATCAGCGAGGAAGCTCTTAATATTCACTCTCTGTTCTGTTCTAATTGTACCCAACCTTAATTAGTGTCTGATATGCTATTGTAGTTGACCTTGGCGATTTAAAAACATTTTTTTTTTTTTTTGCTGAAAATGGTCAGCAGCAAAATTCATCATATTGGAGGCAGTGTTCATGTTTGCCTGCATTGCTGTAAAGTCCTGGGTACAATCACTTTCCAATGGGAAAGGGTGAGCACGATTTCCCCTTAAAAATTGTAGCTGCAGACCTTTGCACTTGCTTATTTTTGTGGCTACTTTCTCCATGTAAAACAACACGTGCAGATTTGAAAATGTAATCTGCATGCGTTATTTCCCTCCACCCCTCAGGAACGCCTGCTCGGGATGTAGGTAGAAGTGGGTGGTGATGCTGATTCCTGTGCCTACTTTTAACCAGCTAAGTTAAGGGCCAGGGAATTTTCTGAGAGCCAACTTCCCTGGCAAAAATAAGATGTCCTGCACTACATTTCCTCCTTATGTCAAATTGGAACAAATTCTTAATAAGTTAAGACCCCTCCCCCCTCCAAGGATCAAGGTTCAGTGCCCTTCTCTTGGTTTCAGGCCATGGTATGGAGTATTTTTGAGCCAAGTCCTCTGACTGTCACTTCCCACGTAGCAGTGCATAGCATGAACGCCACAACGTGCCACTCACTAATAGGATTTTATATTTGGACAGATGCAATGTAAACAATAAGACCACGGTGATTGCCAACGGGAACGGCACGACTGCACGCTTCAGCTTTGAAACTTTCAGATTTCTGCAGCACAGTGGTCAGAAGACGTCCAGCATCTACCTCCACTGCATTACCAGACTCTGCCAGCCGGACGTCTGCACGCAGACCCTGAACGTATGTCTAACTGCATCGTAGCCTCCTCTTGGGTGTTTTTTGTGCATCTGTTGTTGGTAGCAGCACATCGCTCCTCAAATATTCCCAAATCAACATGTTTCTTTTCAGAGATGAATTACTAGCACTCATTTTTGTGTAGGCTAGATTAAAAAAAATAGTGCTTATGCTCCGAGTTTGATTCATATCCATGAATCATTTAAGTTTTCTTTTATTTTTTTTTTTAAGCAGGAAGTGTGAGGGATAAGTGTGAGTTAGATACATGTGGCCTAAGAGGATGAACATAGGACTTCCTTTCTTCAGGAACAGGCTGATCCAGTCCTGGTTTTGGCTCATTGCATGGAAGGACTTATTATGCTGTTTTTCTTAGGGAAAGGAAAGTTTAAAACTAAGCATCGCTACACATAATGGGATAGAAGTAGGACTGGCTCATCCTGTCCGTAATGGTGGGAGCCATCTGGTAATCCATATGTTTAATCATGAGTAGCTCGCACAAACATCTGAGAGTGAGAGAGGTCCCTTGTTTCAGGCTTCCTGCATAAACCTGGTTCTTTCCAGAATGTTCTTTGCATGGCATATTGCTCTGTTCTATCACATGACCAACCTCTGAATAATAGGAAGGTGCTGTCATTTGAAAATGACAGAGCAACAGCAACGAAACTTATGCTTTCACTTTGCGTTTTGGGTTAGGAATGGCAAAAAAAAACCAACCGAAAAAAGTTTTATTTTTTTAAATTTTAGTGCACACTAATGATTTTAACACATACTAAAACCAACAAACAAACAAAAAAGAAAAAACAAACAAACAATAAAATGAAACAAATCTAAAAAAGATTGTTTTCGCTGAATACCACTACTGAATAATTAGAATAGGATGTACAGCCCAAGAGGATGGATTTGCTACGGTCAAGCACACATGTAAAAGCAAAGGGAAACAAGGTAAGCTATCAAAGGATCCCTGGCAGAGGCAGTGCTTCTTCAGACAATCACTGTTAAAGTCTTGTCTAGTGGCCAAGAAAGAGAATGTTCTTATACTGTGCAGATCCTCACTACGGATCGTGCACTAGCTAAACCTAACAATCAAGAACTCAGCCACTGCTGTAGCATTTCCTTCCTTTTCCTTTGATTTACTGGAGGAGGGGTGGTGGTCAAAAGCAGCCCTTTAGTAAGCATCATGAAAAAAAGAGATAGTGGTAAAGGAAAATAAGCTCTTTGTTTTGGGAAACTGAACTCTGTCCTCTAAGGGCAGCCTTGAATGGTTTTGGCCACACAGTCAGAATCTGTTGCAAGAGATTTTTTTGGTTCGTACCTTACTGTTCATGAGGAGGATAGTTGATGTTATATAGAGGGACTGCAGTGCTTATATGTACTTCTGGTTTAATATTTCTGTGTTTTGTTTCTCAATACAATTGATCAGAGCCCAAGACCACTGGCCCAATTAATGATTTGCTTTCTTTTAAATAGTCGTGCAATAATAATAGCACAAGGAGAAGAAGAGAGGCCAATGCAGCCAAACCCATCACTTCCCCAGGCTCTTCTAATTCAGTCACTGTTTCTTCTGGACCCATTTATACTGGTGATGAAGGTAACAATGTTGGAATCCCACTTGCCGTAGTGATACAGTTGTTTATTTTCTTGCTGGATGCCGAAAAGCTGACAGGTTGTGTGCATCGTGTGCTCTTGAGAGGTTCACCTCTTTGATGAAAGGGTTCGGAGAGGCAGTTAATAGCACCAGTGAGCAGTTAACATGGGGGAGGGCACTGTGGCATTTGCTATTTTTGGAGATGGGTTGGGAACCTGGTGCAGAAAGATGTGAGGTTACGTTGAGGTCCATATTCAAAAGCCATTTAGATGGATAACATAATAGTTATCTGTCTAAATTGCTTACCTGGCTATATTCAGCCTTTTTCAGGATAAATTCTAGCCAGCTAATAAGTTAGGGAACTAGAATTTAGCCAGATAAGTTAGGGGTGGTCCAGGGGCATAACTGGGAAGAGTTGAGTCAGCTGGCTAAGTTAATTGGCTAACTCCAATATTCAGAGTTAGCCAGATGACTTAACCGGCTAAGTGTGCTCAAGTCAAAGAGCTGTCCTAAAGTCAGCCGGCTGCAGTTATTCGGCTAACTAATTAAGGGCCTCATTTTCTAAAGTATCGCAGGCCTGAGATACTTTAGGGAATGAGGGGCAGGGGGCCGAAACGGGGAGTGGTCCTGCGCTAACTGGCAGCGATCGCACCGCCGTGGTGCGATCGCTGCCGGTTTCGCACCCAATACGCCACCGTAGAAGGTGTAGCTATTGGGCACGAACTAGGTCGCGAAAAGAGCCTTACCTTTTCGTCGTCCGCGGCGTCTTCGCGGAATCATCCCCGGTGACGCCCCGTACCTCCTCCTCTTCCGGGGGCCGACTCCGCCCCCATCTTGGTATCGCACGCAATAAGGGACTTTTCGCGTGCGAAACTTCCCTTATCGTGTGCGATCCGTCTGGAAAATAAGGCCCTAAGATAGCCAGCTAAATTCAATAGTGTGGTTGCATTGTTGAATATACCTCCAAATTTTGCCAGATAAGTTTCTCTGGTTAACTTCGCTATCTGGACTGTGTCTGAATATAGAGCTCATTAGGATTAACTTTTGTATTGGGAAGGAGGAGTTGGAGCCAGGAGAGAAGACACCAAGAGGACTCAACGTAAGGTTTTCAAAGCAGAGTGAGCCTGCTTTAGTTGTGTAACATATGTGAAGGTGAAAAGCTTAAGATCAGAAGCAGTTTTCAAGAAGACTGTGCCTGAACTTTGAATTCTGTTTGTTCCATGGACGTACCCCAAGTGATTTTGATTAGCAAATTGGTGCACATACAGACACCAAGTCCATATTTCCACACTGTGACTTTTTTTTTTAATAGCACTGGGGAAGGGGGTCCATAAAATTAGAACCACTGTCGGCTGCCATAGATGGTAATTGCAGGCACCTGAAGTATTAAGACTCTTAGTAAACAGAGCTGATGCTCCCTTGGAGAGGCACTGACTAGGGCTGGCAGTGCAGTTCAGTATCTGGGACGCAGAGCTTTGAAATCTGGAGATCAGTTCAAAATTAGATTGTAAGCCCTATGGAGAGAGGGAAATACCTCTAGTACCTGAATGTAATCCGCATTGATGTACACTTTGAAGTGCTGAAAAGCGGAATATAAAAATCAAAATAAACGAATAAATCTGAGTTCTGATCTCACTTCCATCAGTCAGTGTGGCCTTCAGCAAGTTACCCAACCTGTCCCAGTTCTCACATTAACCCTTTAGGACAGAGACCCTGTAACCCCATAGTTCTTTTATCCTGTCCCATGTCCTGTAAAGCCAATGCTCTATTCTTTGAATGATGTCCTATTATTATTCCATTTTATTTATCTTTTGGTTATGTTTTTTTCCCCTACAGATCGAAACCCTGCAGTTTCCAGTGGGTTAACTGGTTGTAAGTATTTAGTTTTGCTCCAGTTTCATCACAGTTAATAAAAAATAGCTGTTACTATATGAGATTATCAAGAAATGATATGTATCATGGCCTGGGAAAATTCGGGTTCTTATGGTGTATCTGATCCTGTTCTGGATTTATCAGGAATGAAAGGTCAAACAAATATTAACAAAAACCAGTTCTGATCAATGTGAACGTAACACTTATGATATGAGGTAGGCTGACAGCACACCTAGGTAGCCAATGAGTAGCTTATGGAATGGATAGTGACAATTTGGTCAATTCAGTGTCATTAACTCTTGAGCCCAAACAAGAGTCTTGAGCCCCCCAAGTTACTACCTCCTTGTTATATGTAACTTTCGCCTCTTGTTAAATGGTTGATTAAGTTCTACCCCTTGTTACATGTAAACTGATTTGATTTGAATTTATTCATGAAGGTCGGTATAGAAAAGTGTCAAATAAATAAATAAACAAACAAACAAGGGAATCAGTTCCAGTTATGATGCCGGGCTAGAGACATGAACATATACTGACTGGAAATCGGGTTGAGACTACCAGCTTATCTTACATAGGCTACCGGGTGCCTGCATGTCTAACTGGTTCCACTTTGAGTTGTCTCAGAGAACAGATCAACAGCTATGGCCATGCATGGCCAGTGTTAGACAGACGAGGTCCAGGGCAGAAACTAAGGAGTGGGCCCATCATTCTGCTTTTCCAAGGGGGCCCCTTGTGGTGCTGGGACAACGGACAATTGCTCTGCTTGTTCCTCCTTAAAACAGGCCCTGCAGCTACTATGCTTTTCAGGTAGTGCGATGCTGCCTGAGACCCAACAGCTGCCCGAACTTTCTTGTCAAAGAGATAAGTGACTTTTTTACTCCTCCATTTTTAAATACAGCTATACAATGAATTTTCTGGGCAGTTCCAGTTGGCAGGCTCAATGTCCGTTCTTTCAGAGCTCTAGAAATTGACTTCAGCAGGACCACAGGAAGTCACAATGTTGTCACCACTCTGAAAGAGTTATGACCCGCTCTTTATGCTTTTTTTTAGTCATAATCTTACTTAATTTTTTTTCCAACCAGATGTTGCTGCTAACATTTCCCAGGTCTACTGGTGACCTCATGCTCTTTCTTTTCCAGCTGCTGCTACCGAGGAGAAGCAGTTACAAAGCACTCTGACAGGACTCATCGTTGGCCTCGTCATCACTGCCATTCTTGGCACCTGCCTCATCGTCATAAGTGCATTCCTAATTAAAAAGTATCGTCTCAGGGGTTCCCAGTCATACAAGAGTGGCTGAGATGGTTTTGGCTTGAATGGAAGATGAGTAATCCATCTAAAGGCAGATATGTTGGCATGATGAATGTACAGAAACCACAAATAAGCTTCTTGGCTTGAAAGAGAAACATTATTCTAGGTTAACTATATTTCTATAAAGAATATATATATATATATATATATATATATATATATATATATATATATATATATATATATTTTTATTGCTGAACAATAAGTTGGGCAGCTTGGGCTTGGGTATAATCTTTAAAGAGTGATCTTATAAAATATTTTATATTTTTGATTAATTTAAATGATTTATATATAATATGAGAAAATATGTAAGTTCCCTTTTGGTTTAAAATCTAGGAAATGCTTCTTCAGGTATTCAGTATCAGGGGAGCCAGATATACTAAGGGCTTTCTCCCAGATTGCGTCTGTGGGGATAATACTTAGTATATTTGACCCTTAGCATTTACCGTAAAGTGGGATGAACACTATAAGCAACAGAGCCCTTTGAATTTGCTTTCTGGTGCTTCAGTTTCCTGCTTTTTCTCAGCCAGATGCTTTTACTGAAGATACAAAATAATGTGGGAGAGCACATCTCTCTCTCAGGATTACCAGGAAACCTTGTCTTAGTTTTATAACATTGTACATAGGGACTTGTAGTACTTATTTTTAGCACTTTCTTTTCTATAAAAAAAAAATCTATTCACTTTGATGGTAACATTCAAACAGGTGTGTGTGCGTCGGTATGCGCCCAGGGAAATGGCAATTTTATTACATTCGCACACATGTGTGCATATGTTATAAAATAGGCTAACTGTGTGCCCATGTGCGCCCTATTTTAAGTGGGCGCGTGCATGGGCACGCAAATCCTGATCCTACCAAGTAAATGTGGGAATTTTAAAAGGGTCGCATGCCCAGGCTATGGCCAGTTTTACCAGTTCATTCACCAGTTCACCCAGTTACCAGCTAGTTACTGCCAAACCCCCTAATTAGATAGCCTGCTTCTCCCCACTTGGCCCAGACCCCTTAAACCCCTCAGATCTCACTATCTTTTAATTTTTTTTAACTTACCCCATGTCCTTAGCAGAAGTAAAGATACGCGGCGTTAGACCTGGGCATGCGCCCAGGTGCGTAAAAAGATACGCGCTCATCTCTCAGTCCATCTCGGAATGTCCCTGCCTTGCCCCACCCCTTTCTGAGGACTTCCGAGTTGTGCGCGCTCCAGGAAATTCGCATGCATCTTAGCAGCTTTCAAAATTCGCTTGGTTCATGCGAGCTTGACATATTCACGCATCCCCTAATGAATGTACGCGTCAGGCATTTTAAATTCACCTTTTTGTCTGTCTATGTACACTCTCCCAAACCATTCAACTCACAGTAACCACATTTTCAGGATAGGTATATCTATATAAAAACTAGAAACTGAAATAATATTTTTCCAAAAAACTTATGGATCTAGCCCAAAATTGAAAAAAAGTGAGACTTTTTTTTTAAAAGAAAAAAAGGCACTCAATATGAATTGCTCTACATCTCTTTCCTTACTTGTTATTCAATCAAATCTATGTCTGTACTTGCAATGGGAGAAAGCCAAAATGGGCACGGAGTCATCTAATAAGCCTGATTTCCACATTATGACCCTTTCCTTATGTTAGTAGATGTTGGCAGATAAGGGCCAATTGATCCACCTCGTTTGCCCAGTTGCCCCTGCCTACTCTGCTCTAGCTCTGTTAAGCTCCAGCTGTTAAGTGTGATATGAGGAGCTCATTTTTTTCACACATGCTTTTAAACTAAAATGGTCATGACCATAACAAACTTCTTTCACCCAAACCAGAATGAGCAAGATTGGAATATGTAAGCTGAGGTCAATCTACCCAAGGGCTCCGCACTAGTCCATGAGAAACATTAGACACACTCATGAGGGCATCATCGGTAACATGAACACATTTATCACATTTTAAGCTAGGAATGGTCAACTCACCTTTGCTTTCTTGAAATGATTATTTTTTTGTGTTTAGCTGTGAGCACTTTGGAGGATTTTGATGATTTTTTTTTCCTGAACTCACATTTGAGAAAGAACTTAGTGCTCTTGTGTAGGGCAGAGTACACACCATGTTACAGTCTGCAGATTAATACTTTTTCAACATGATGGCTATGGCTCGTTATTTGCAGAGTTTGGCTTGAAAGATGGTGTTTGGTCATGGAGCAGGACCCTCTTCAAGATGATGGTGGTTGTGCAATTATTTGCAGTCATCTGGACCAAGGCAAGACTCCTTACAATAGTGGGTACAAATTCCTTCTTGATTTGACCAAGAAAGGAGCCAGAGCAAATGCCTAGATTAGTACCTATTGCTGAGAATGGGACTGAATCAGAATACGCAGTCAAATCTTTTAATACCTAGGACCTAATCTAGCTTTTAAAACTATTTAATGAGCCTAAGTCGCAGCATATTCTATAACTTGATTGCATTTAATGGAATGGTTAATAAAACGGAAATTGTCATAATGCCTCTATATCGCTCCATGGTGAGACCGCACCTTGAATACTGTGTACAATTCTGGTCGCCGCATTTCAAAAAAGATATAGTTGCGATGGAGAAGGTACAGAGAAGGGCAACCAAAATGATAAAGGGGATGGAACAGCTCCCCTATGAGGAAAGACTGAAGAGGTTAGGGCTATTCAGCTTGGAGAAGAGACGGCTGAGGGGGGTTATGATAGAGGTCTTTAAGATCATGAGAGGTCTTGAATGAGTAGATGTGAATCGGTTATTTACACTTTCGAATAATAGAAGGACTAGGGGGCATTCCATGAAGTTAGCAAGTAGCACATTTAAGACTAATCGTAGAAAATTATTTTTCACTCAACGCACAATAAAGCTCTGGAATTTGTTGCCAGAGGATGTGGTTAGTGCAGTTAGTGTAGCTGGGTTCAAAAAAGGTTTGGATAAGTTCTTGGAGGAGAAGTCCATTAAAGGCTATTAATCAAGTTTACTTAGGGAATAGCCACTGCTATTAATTGCATCAGTAGCATGGGATCTTCTTAGTGTTTGGGTAATTGCCAGGTCCTTGTGACCTGGTTTGGCCTCTGTTGGAAACAGGATGCTGGGCTTGATGGACCCTTGGTCTGACCCAGCATGGCAATTTCTTATGTTCTTCTGAATAAGCTTCATGAATAACTCTGCTGATGCTGGCGACTTAGATGTGTCATGATTCTGTAACACCACAGGTCATGGAGTAGCTGGGCTGATACCAGCATGGATTGGTCCTGGCAGGTTGGGGTGGTCTGGTATTGTCCAGCAATACCATAGTGATCTAGGAAGTCTAGTGTTTGGGCAATAATGTTGGTAGCAGTGCAGATTATTACAAAACTTGGTGATAAGAGATTGGGGTGGATGGGGAAGGAGATAGGTGTTGGATTATGTATGAGAATTTAGGTGCTCATCTACCCAGGATGGTAGAGACTCAAAGAGAAAGCAACAAATCTGATGTAGATCAGGAACAATATCCTACTAGTGGTCAAGTTTTTAGGGCTAATATCTGGGATATATTTTTTTTCAGTGTGGAAAAGAATAACTTGGCAGACTGGATGGGCCACTTGGTTTTTTTCTACCATTATTATCTACTATGTTATTATGCCTTCTGCCCGGTCTTGATAAGACTGTTTGATATAGTTGATATACTCGCATAGGACAATCAGATCCTACCTCAAAATCCTATTTGGCAGTTGACACAGCCATTCCTCCTAAGCTAAGGTTGCGGCATCTTTCTATTTTTCCTAATTCATTGCTATCTTTTTTTGACACGTGAGCCACGTATTGAATGCAAAATGTGGCCAGCGCTGCTTTGGGCATAGTTTTCTGGTCCTGTTCGTACCCTTTCAGAGCTACAAGAACTAAGGGGAAATCAGTGTAATCAACAAGCAAAGTAAAATAATCAAATCATGCTATCACTGCACAAATCTTTCATCCACAACAAAATTGCCAGTAAGCCTTTCAGATTTTAAATGCAATGCAAAAAGGTATCAGGGACCCAAAAAGCAAACCAGATCACTTCTAGCTGTAAGTGATTTCGCTGCCAGCTCATTGGGACCCATCTGTAAAAAAATATATATATACTTTTGTTTGCTTTTTGGGTTCCTGGAACCTTGCTGCACTTCAGGTAAAATCTCCAGATTTCCAGGGGAACCTCCCTGGCCCCTGTTTGCCATCCTCCCCTCCGGATATGACCTCAAGGCTAAAATGTTTGCCACCCCTGAAGCAGTTACAACTTCACCACATGCTCTGTGAATAATGAAACAATGAAACATGGAATGGTAAGACTTCTTTGTAATTGTAACAAAGTATCACAGTGCTGAGCAGTTAGGGCTGCATTCATGAAAAGCATTTACCAAGCTTGCATTCTCCCAGGGAGATAGTTGGAGGCTTGAAAGCATACTGTGAAATCAGATTGACTGATTTGGGACCGATACACAGTATGGGGGTAATTTTCAAAAGGAGTTACATGCGTAAATGTAGCTACTATTGTAGCAATTTTCAAAAGCCATTTACTCAAGTAAAGTGCACTTATGTGAGTAAATCCTATAGACAAGTCAATGGCATATATTGTAGCAATTTTCAAAAACCCACTTACTCAAGTAAAGTGAATTTACTCCAGTAAACCTGGTTTTTACTCGAGTAAATGCTTTTTAAAATCAGGCCCTTTATGTCTGTCACGTTGCCCAGATGGAAATATTTAGAGATGGGTGAGGGAGGTTTAAAAATTCCTTCTCCTGTGGACATGAGCGGTTCTGGTAGCTATACTAGTTTTGCAGAAAATGGAACTCTTTACAGATTGTGATACCTTTTATTGGATTGATGAAAGACTTATCCAATAGCTGCCTTTTTTTTTCTTTTTGAAATATTACAGTGATACACTGTATCTTTAAAATCTTGGCAAAATCTCCCCCTTACCAGACTGAGAGTGTTATTAATGATGTTTGCTCTCTTTTTATCCTTTTTGTTTTCAATTTGTTTTCCTAAGTACTTACAGCTGCCATGCATTTGAAAACTCAATAAATAAAATGTCAGAAATGCTATTTATCCAACGAGGATGCAATTACAAATAGACTATAGATTTTCCCAATATGCTTAAACTAGGAAAACCCTGTAGTAAATCAGCTTTTTACAGTGGCACTTTGGAAATAAATAATGTTGAAAAACCTAGAGTATGATGGCAGATAAAGACATGTAGACCCAATTTCATTCCTAGTGCAATACCAGAGGCCAGCCTGGTTGTTCTCTGGCTTTCCCCTCACTTCCCAGCTGGGGCTCCTCTGGGCTTATCCAGGCTCTGTTGAATTCTGTTAGCATTTTCGTCTCCACCAAATCTACTTGGAGGCCATTCCATGCATAGTGTAACTGAAAGTCATCGCCATGGTGAATTAAAAATATAATATAATCATAGTTATCTTACATATGCTGCATAGGTGAGATGGAGCCAGAAGCTTTTATGCTGAGTTTAATCAGTGATAAAATGCACAAAATATTCAGTTCAAAAGTTAGCAGCTGGAAACAAAAATAAATCTCCAGCTGATTACAACCCTGTCATTGTGCTTTCTTCACCTGACTTGTGTCTAGTTTATCAGTGGATAAATAGTCAAATCAAACCATGTGGCTGTCACATGGCACGCTATATATAATATATAGCAATCTATACCCTGCCCCTAGTGATGAGTTTCACATTGCATTAGACATCCACAAATTATAACTCTTGTTTTGTTTTTTAAGGTGCATCTCAGAAATAAGCTTTTTGATTTCATATGCAACTTCAGATGTTCTCTTTATCTTGCATGCAGTGGGAATGAAGCTTAATTCTAGGTTTTCTCTTTCCTTTGTGCTAAAATAAAGTCTCTGTTTTTGTGGGCAAGCATAAAATGTTATTTTTTTAGTGTGCAATATTACATTGAGGGTTCTTTTTCATGTGTATCTTTCCTTTTGTTATAATGGTCACAGGGCTTGTGTAATCTTTAATAAAATATGCATAAAAGCAAACACATCTGTTGTCAGCAATAAAATCAGTGGGTTGAAAGATAAAGATAAGATAGATAAAATGTATTTTAATATACTGTCTTTCTAGGTAAAGTCCATAGCTGACTTAACCTGAGGCAAAATTTTAAAGTCTTCATGGATCTGTCTGGTAACCTTAGGGCAGAATAGAGATACTTTTCCTGGGCCAGGAGACAAACTGGGCCCTGGAGTTCTTAGAAGAGCATCCCCACTCTCATAATGAGGCCCGAGCAGAAAAAGCAAGAGTAAGCCAGTTGGGTGAACCTGTGATGGTCTTGAATAAGCTTTAAGGAAATTGCCAGCTGTCTACTGGTATCACTTGAAATTTCAGTGAGCTTTATTAGATCTATGGATGGGGATGAGGTTCAAATAATCAGTTGGACTGGGACAGGATATGAATGTCAACGAGGAAAACTTGTACCCTTTTTATGATGTAACCCTTTGTTAGGTATGCAGATTGCCTGGGCTGTGGGTTCTTTAACAGTCTTGATCAAGTAGATGTTGTAGTGGACCACCTGAAGCAAAGATCTACACTGGGAAACATTGACCAGACCCTTCAGTGGAAGGTATTCTCTGATTTACCAACAGACTCAATGAAGCTGTAAGGGCCACACTATTAATTCTTTTTACCCATGGATCAGTTCTCAAGGAAACCACTTCAAGCTGACACCAGGTTGAGTGGTTCTAACAAATGTTGGCTTAGTCACAAAGATGAAAATAATCGCAAAAGATCCATTCCACAGGTGGATCACAGTGAGATGTTGTTACATTAAAAAGTTCCCTGTTAGCAGCATTCGCTATTGACCATCACAGGCAGATCTCTTTGCATTCTCTAGCAGGAGAATCAAATCCATTTTCACATAGCAGAAGGATAAATCTCCAACCATTTAGAACTGTTCTCCCTGAATCCCTGAAAAAAAAATCCTTCCTGTTCTCCATTTTAGTATCAGCCAAATCCATAAAATAACTCTCAAATTCTGATTCCTCATTTTTTCAGTGTAAAACATAAGATGAATTTATTAGAAAGCATAAAAAAAAGTTGTTTTCATGGTTCTAGAGCTAGCTGGGTGCCTAGACCAGGAGCCTGTTGGAAAAGTCCGACACTCATACTTCTTTTAGGCATTGATCATCATTGTTCCTCTGCTTCCGTCCATAGAACTAATGGCTTGTATCCCTAGTTGTCGCAGTACATAAATACAATAAGACTCATCAGATGAGTCAAAAGGATTTAAAGGCATAGGGGCTAATATTAAAAAAAAAAAAAGCTGAGCCCCCTAAATTTAGGTCCCTAACCCCTAGATTCATCATTCTGCTTCATTTATAGCAGATAAACGTATCCAGCTATATTTAAGACAGCCGTCTATATTCAATAGTGTGACTGCATCACTGAATATCCTTGCAAAGTTAACTGGATAAGTTTGTCTGGCTAACCTTGCAATCTGGACATGTCTGAATGTGGACCTCCATTTGCCAAGATTTAGAATCCTAAATTAGGTGCCTAGTTCTGAAAATCAGTGCTAAGCTCCTAACTGATGCCGCTCCCAAAGCCACCCACTTTTTAGCATCCTAAATTTAGGCACTCAGCCCTTGAAAGTTTTCAAAAGGCCAATTTAGGTTCGAACTCCAAAAGGTAGGAGCCTAAATTCATTGAAAATTGGCTCCTTAGCATTTTCTTTACCAATAGGATCCCTAGTAAATGTAGGAGCACCTGAACACACTTAATGATGGCGCTACTACTACCATCACTTGAAAGAGTTCACCCTCATTCTGACCCTTTTGGCCATATACAGCTGCAGATATTTGCAAATTTGCACTTATGTTCAAAATATTTTAAGACTTGTGCTACTCTGCAAATAGTTTCATATGTCTGAAACAATCCACACAAATTTGAATTTTCCAAGCAAACCCAAAAAGCTGAGTCTGATTTGAACTAAGACTGATGTGTGCCTGAATATGAATCTGGATTTGAACCATGCTTCTTCCATTGCTATCTACAATTAGAAGAGTTGGGTGGGAATAAGAACCTAAGAAATGCCATACTGGGTCAGGGTAATGCTTCCCTGAGCCCAGCATCCTGTCTCCAATAATGGTCAATCCATTTCCCTTTGAAGCGTCCGGAAGATCCTAATGAGGAGAGCCATTTCCCGTTGTGCACTCCCAGAAGTAAGAAATGGCAATCCTCAAGTCTCCCTGAATAATCATTGCATATGGAATTGTCTTCCAGAAATTTGTCCAAATCTTTTTTAAAACCCAGCTATACTACTTGACTGCATTCTCCAGCAACAAATTCCACAGCTTAATTATGTGTTGATTTTAAGAAAGTATATTTTTTCATTGGTTTTAAATCTGCTACTAGCTCTTTTCATGGTATGTCTCCTAGTCCTAGAGCACTATATGAAAGTCTAAATAATCATTCCCTATTTAATTGTTCCACATCCCATATCTCAGTCGCCTCTTCTCCAAGCCGAAGATCCCTTACCTGTTTAGCCTCTTTTTAAAGTAAAGGAGCCATTCCATCCTCTTTTTCATTTTTGTTGCCTTTCTTTGAACCTTTTCTTGTTCTGTTGAATCATTTTTGATAGGGGGTGACCAGAACTGCACACAATGTTCAAGCAGCGGTTGCACCATGGATCCATATAGAGGCAGTATGATATTAGCAGTTTTCTTTTCTTTTCTGTTCCAATTCCTAACATTTTATTTGCTTTTTTGACTGCTGCTGCACACTGAGCTGTACTAAGAGTTGTTCATTTGCGCTGGCTTAATTTTGCAGTTTTGGGGAGGTGATGTTTTTATAATTTTACTAAAGCCCTTTAAGTTCTAATTGGAAAAGGATTGGAAATCAAATCACTGCCATAGACTGTAGTGACATGCTACCAGAAAGTTAGGTGCTGGAAATACGGAAAGTAACTTACTCCAGTCAGGAAATGATCAACCCTTATCCATTTGCCCAGGAGCTGTTGGGTCAAGCCTGAAATGATAACAAGCACACCTATACCACTCCAAGTCCAAGATATCTGTCAATCAGGCTTTAAGCATTTGAGTACAGGGACAGCTTGGTCATGACAAACATCCTTGTCTTCAACAAGGTCCCAGAAGGACAGGGAGATGGAGTGACCTGCCCGAGGTTACAGGGGAGTCTTGAATTCATGGGTCAGGATAGACTGATGCTCTGCTCATTAGACCTCTCCTCATCTCTTGACTGGATTCAATAATAGGTTTTGGTGACAGTCTGGATTAATCATTCTAGAGACTGAATGAATTCTAGTATTCTAACATGATCACCTAAAATATTCCCATTCCAATTAACGAAAAGCTCAATGCTAGAAAACTGCACATGGTGGTAAAGGAGAGAAACACACTCTAGCCTTGGGGAGAAGCGGAAGAATGCTGCTGGGGTCCAGCCTCGATTGGGGGGGGGGGGGGGGGGGGGAAAGGGGGAGGGTGCTTCTGGGGTGAGAGGTGTTATGTTGGAGCTGCTGGACTGTAATCTTTGTGTAGGCTGGGGGGTTGGAAGTGGTATGATCTAAATGCATGAAGAAATAATCCTTCATTTTTTTTGTGGGGCAAGAGGCGCTAGTTTCAGTTTTCACAAACCTCATCCTACCATGTGTTGCTTTCAGTTGGAACAAGTCAGGAAAATACGAGCATCCTTGATTTCTACAACTTTGTGTGCATTTGCATATATGTTGGTGGTGGGTGGGATATGGGAATGTGCAGTCTCATCTACCCAAAGCAGAGGAATTTCAACTGGGCAGACCAGAAGGACCAATTTGGTCTTAACTTGCCACCATCCATTATGTTACTATGAGACTATCAGGCCGATACAGAAAGAAACGCGGGAGAGCGGGGGATCGCACAGGCCAGTGTCCTGTGCACGCGATACAGTAAATAAAATTAGGCTAATTAGGGCCCGCAGTAAAAGGAAGTGCTAGCACCTCCTTTATGACAGGAGCGGCGGCTGTCAACAGGTTTGACAGCTGCCGCTCAATTTTGCCGGTGTCTGTTCTCGGACCCGCTGACAGCCACGGGTTCGGAAACCGGACGCCGGCAAAATTGAGCATCCGGTTTTCAACCCGCGAGCCACGGGCTGATTTTAAATTTTAAATTATTTTTTACTTTTGGGACCTCCGACTTAATATCGCCATGATATTAAGTCGGAGGGTGTACAGAAAAGCAATGCTCACACAAGCATGCATGCAAGATCACGCAAGCATGCACAAGCTCACATAATTGCACATGCAAGCTCATGCTAATGTGCAGAAGGCTCACAAGCTTGCAGAAGTGCATACAAGCACACATGAGCTCGCGCACACAAACGCACAATCATGCACACAGTCAGGCAAAGGCAGAAGCACACACACACACACACACACACACACACACACACACACACACACAAAGGCCCAGGCCCAGGCCTCCCCCCACCCCCCCCACACACAGGCACATGTACCCACAGACTGTTATAAACCAGACTATATGAGCAACGCCGGTTACTGGGTACTTTGCTGAAGTAGAATTATAAAAGAATGCACATTTTTTTGTACATCAAGTTTAAGTAGAGATTTTATTATATTAAAGAAGCTTAAAGTTCCAATGGCTTTATGACTTGTCATATATTTGAATACATTTTGAAATTTAAATAAATAGAAAATGGAAAAAAAAAACCCCCTCCAGACTGAAGAATATTTTTAATTTAGCTTAGTTTATAAGGAGTTATTAGAACCTTTGTATGACCTGATAAATGACAACTGTGGATGATTTTTCTTCAAATCAAATGCAGGTTTCTGTAATGGTGGGAGGAGTAAGAGCCCTGTGTGGAAGAGGATGGACACTGTCAGTGAAAACTTTACTCAGCGTCTCCCTGTGCTCATAATTTTCACAAAGGGTGACTGGAGGGGCGAGATAGCAAGCAAACAGGCCGATAACAGTAAAAATCGCGAAAGAGTGGGCGAGTGCCTGCTCTCCCAGTGCATGCAAAGGCCACTCTCCTGTGCGTGCGATTCAGTAAATAAAATTATTCAAATTAGGGCCCGCAGTAAAAAGAGGTACTAGGGACACTAGTGCATCCCTAGTGCCTCTTTTTTGACAGGAGCAGAGGCTGTCAATTTTGCCGGCATCGGTTCTCAAACCCACTGACAGCCACGGGTTTGGAAACTGGACACCGGTGAAATTGAGCATCCGGTTTTTAACCCGTGAGCCACAGGCCGATTTAAAATTTTTAAAACATTTTTTAAAATTATTTTTAACTTTTGGGACCTCCGACTTAATATCCCTGTGCCGAGAGAAATTAGCGCCTACCTTTGGGTAGGCGCTAATTTCTGAAAGCAAAATGTGCGGCTTGGCTGCACATTTTGTTTTCTGTATCGCGCGGGAATGACTAATACGGCCATCAACATGTGTTTGCATGTTGCGGGCGCTATTAGTTTTGGGGGGGTTGGATGTGCATTTTCGACGCGCTATTACCCCTTACTGAATAAAGGGGTAAAGCTAGCACGTCGAAAACGTGCGTGCAAACGTGGGATAACAGTGCACTCCACCGGAGCGCACTGTACTGTATCGGCCTGAAAGTGGGTAAAAGGTGGTGGAGAACGAGCAAGAGGCACAGGGGAGTTAAATAGTGATCCAGGGGGCCAGGAGATGTGAGAGTGAACAAGGGAGCTGGGGTGGAGAGGTGAGAAAGGAAATCTAGAAGAAGAGAGAGTGGGACAAACCTGATGTGGGAAAACACTTCATCTTTTCATCCAGATGGGAAGATCAGGAATGGGCCCACCTTCCCATCGCATTAAACGTAAAAGAAACAACCTGGACCTTTTTAAAATCATATTTAATTTAATATAATTTTAGAATTTTTACTTGGCCTTTCCTATTAATGCTCAAGGTGGCTTACAGCACAGTATAATGTCTGAGCCTCAAAGAGCTTACAATCATACAGGGTGATTTTCAAAGGAGTTATGCATGTAAATGTAACATACAGTTTTAAATAACATTTATTTGTTTTAAATAACATAAGATACAATAACATAAGATACAATGACAATGAGCTCGCGCACACAAACGCACAATCATGCACACAGTCAGGCAGAAGCAGATAAAGACAGATAAAGGCCAAATGGTCCATCCAGTCTGCCCAGCAAGCTGCTTGTGTTTGTAACTGCTGCTGCTTGCAGGTTACCCCCACATTTTTTGTTAACATAGTAACATAGTAATGACGGAAGAAAAAGACCAAAATAGTCCATCTAGTCTGCCCAGCAAGCTTCCCAAGGTAGTAACTGCCGCTCCATGCCAGTTAAGCTTTTTTTTTTTAATTCGCTGCACAAGGGCAAAACCTATTAAAAATTGAATAGCATTTATTGTAGTCATTTTCAAAAGCTCACTTACATGGGTAAAGTGCATGTGTCAAACCCAGTGTGTAAATGCTTTTGAAAATCAGGCCCTTGTGAGTGACTAAGCCAAAAGGAAATAAAGGACTTGCTAAAGCTCACAAAGGAGGTAATTTTGAAATGGATTTAAGAATGTAAAACTGGGTTTTTACACAATTGCTATGATAGTGCATTACATTTACACACGTAACTCCTTTGAAAATTCAGCTGTAAGTGCATAAATGAGCTTTTGAAAATTGCTACTTTTATATGCGTAACTTCTTTGAAAATTCACTGAATTGTACTTTTATACACTTAGGGCCAGATTTTAAAAGCCCCGGAAACGCGCGTAAAGCCCCAGGACGCGTGTAAGTCCTGGGGCTTGCAAAAAGGGGCAGTCTGGGGGTGGTCCAGGGGTGGGGCCAGAGGTGTCTGACACAGTGGTCATTACCGCTGTGTTGGAGGATCGCGTGCCGGCAGGCTGCTGGGACGTGCAACTTGTGCCTGCCCGGAGGCAGGCACAAAAGGTAAGATAAAAGTCAGGGGGGGTTAGAGTAGGGCTAGGGGGGGGGGAAAGGGTTAGGGGAAGGGGTGGGAAGGTCAGGCTAGGGGGAATGGGGAAAGGCAGTGTGGCTTGGCGCACGCAAGGTGCACAATTGTGCACCCCCTTGCACGCGCGCCGACCCCTGATTTTATAACCTGCGTGCGCATGTTATAAAATCGCATGTCCATCTTAAAATCTACCCCTTATCTTCTTTGAAAATTATCTCCAAAGAGTGTTGGAGGAGGGAGAGTGTAATTTGAACCCTGGTTTCCCCTGTTTCTCAGTTCATTAACCCTAGGCCACTCTATTTAAAATGGTTTACACATAACATAAATGTTGAATTTTAGGAGCAATAATTGTGATTCTTTAATTTGTCTAAATGTTGGGTTGGGGGTGGGGGGGAGGAGGGGAGGAAGAAGAGGGAAGGACCAATGGGCCCCTCTGCCAGCTGATACACATGCAACCCCCAATAGAGATCGGTGCTCTCTTCTTTAAAAATTCTATCTGAATTTTGGGTCAAAACCAAAGCTATAGCAACTAGTTTTAGAAACGAATAGATCACGCTGTCGGTGTCTGATTTGTTTGCCTTTCTCTCTGATTTCACATTCAGGAAAATGGATGGTTACCTGCTTGGTACTGTGAGACCATCCGCCAGTATCCCCCCCTATTGTGAGACCACGCTTGCCTGTGTCTCCTCTTCCAACCAACAGGGTAGGGTGAAGGATCGGAGCTGAAACTCAACCCGGCTTTCAGCCCTCTGGCCAGATACCAATCCCTGTTTCACAGCATCGCATTTCCATATTGCGCCAGTATAAATATCGGCAGCCACAAAGCTAGAGCCCATGATACTGACTGCAGCACAGGGATGCCCGTTTCACTTGAGCAAGAGCCCTAATCTGGGTACCGCTTCCAGGAGATGCAGGTACCGTAGGAAAGAAACGAACTGTAGAGAACAGCGCTAAACATTACTTAGCAACTGGGTCATTATTTGCTGGAGGAAATGAAAGCTCCGGGAGAGGTAAAGGAAAGTTTCTTTAGAAGACACATCATGCTTAGTATTTTTCACTGCTCTGTGTCCCTCTTTTTTTTGTTTAACAGATTTAAGCGTGCAATGATGTTTGCTTTATATACTTGGATCCTTGCTGTTGTAATACAGCAGAGTGCTGGAGACGTGTACAACTGTTCCGATGCGTACAGCAGGTACCCAGGCGAGTGCAACAATAATATAATTTTTCCAAATACTTACTGGAAAGCCGATTCACTCGTGTTAAGTGCACGTAACATGGGTAAAATCCGCAGGTGATTCAATAGCATATATTATAGCAGAACTCTTTGAAAATCACTACGATAGAATGTTACATTTACATTTTCCTTTGAAAATTATCCTGATAGAGTTTGCAGGTGAATGCTCCCCACTAGGAAGTACGTTCGGAGAGTTAAAAATACACTCCCCCATGCGTGCTTTGCAGGGACGGCCCTGGCAGGCCCTGCTCCCAGTTCCGTCCCTTTTCACGATGTGCACTATGGATGGACAGTGTGGGGGAGGGGGTGGGGGGTGTGTGAAGGGACAAACTTTCAAAGACCTTTTTTCCATGAGTAAACACCTATTTGCCTATGGAAATCTCTTTGAAAATTGCCTCCTGTGATGTAACTGTTTGCTCTAAAACTTTCCACTGAAAAATGCTTCTTGTGCATAATTTGCACCTTGGAGGTATTTGAATATCTGAATCGTTTGCCACCTCTCTCTTCACTTCCTTTTTTTGGGGGAGTACCTTGGTATGGTTTTAAAGGGAAGCAGAGTGCAGTGCCTTCCAAATGGGTAATTTCATGATATAAGGCATTTCTGGGAGTCTGTTTTCCAGGCAGTCTGACCTGTTGAGGACGTCACTCAATCAAGGACACACTAGATTAAGTGTCATCCAGTGAGGTGAGCCAGAATCTAAAATGGTCCCTTTTGCTTCTTCTTTTGTTGTTGTTGCTGCTGCAGTGAACAGTGACATAACTGTGACCTGTGGACCTGCTAACATATTCCTGGCCATAAACCTCTGTCCAGTTGTGTATGCGAACTTTGACCCACTGTTGCTGGCCCTGAATGGCAAACACAACCAGACAAATTGCTTGGGCACATTGGATAACAGCACCAGCCCTCCAGTCATCAACTATGCCTTCCTGGTGAATGATACGACACCCAACGCTTGTGGCAATGTTATCCAGGTAACGCCGGTCCATTTTAAGTAATTAATTGGACTGCCACTTTATTTGGCATTTAAAAAAAAAAAAGATCCTGCATGCACTACAGCAAATATTCATCTTTGTTTTAGATTGAGGATAGCAGAGGCAGTGGAATGTTCAGTGAATATTCTGTTGTCCAAACTGTGGTCATTTCTGGGTTCGTTGAAACTCCGCCATTATCAGAAGGCGGACTGACCACCTACACCACCAACTTGTTTTACAATTTCTCCTGCTACTACCCCTTGCAGTATCTGCTCAACAACACCCAGCTTCTAACGTAAGTATGGTGACCCTTGATGCTCCTCATAAGCAGCAGAATGGATGAGCCAGCTGATTAGCCCAGGGATACAAAATCTTTCACCTCTAGGACTGGAGGGCTCAGGGAATGGACGCAGGGATAGAGAAAAGGGAGCCTTTACTTTTGAGGACTGGATGGTTCAAGGAATGTGTGCAGGGATAGAGCTTGTCTCCCCCTAGGCCATCAGAATTCTGGCATGATTGGTGTTGGCCAGAATTGCCTTTGGATGATCACTTGGTTAGTGGCTACTTATTTTTATTTATTTAAAACAACTTATTACTCACATTCAAAGTGAGATAGAAATAAAACATCCATAAAATTGTAAACAGAAACAATACACATAAAAAAGCTGGTTTGAGTCTAGTGCTCCATGACCTTGCCTTGTCCAGTCTACGTGAACTTACATCCTATTCCATTCTGGATTTTTTTTTTTGCCTGTTCCTTTGGGTCTTTAGTTCAGTTGAAACCAGGGCTGGAATTCTGGTACCATGCACCTGGGGATATTTTTCATCTTCCCTTCTTCTAACAATATACCTTGTCTGGTCATTGTAGTGATGGTTCTGGGCTGGACGGGGGCTGCCTCCAGAGATCTGCATCAAGAGCCCTGAATCCAGCCAATAGGTGTCACCTTGAGCGATCACCACAACCGTCTCTCCTCTGGGGCCTGTAAATGCTGCCTCCACAGCATCCCCAGCCCAGCTAACCTGGGGACCGGAAAACCCGGCTCGAGGATCGAACTGCTGACATTTTGATATTGAACCATAAAATCGGCCCTTGGTCCTTTTTTGTAATAAGGAACCCCCTCGCCCCCCCCCCCCCCCCCGCCATGTGGATTAACAGGGCTGATGATCTCCAGGGCTGAATTATTCAGACAAACTGATGTTATGGTGTTATTTTGTAGGTCATCAGCCAATGTTGCCATTAACACGAACAATGGCAGTTTGATCAGCACCCTGAGCATGAATTTGTTCATTGTAAGTACAAATTGTGTAAGATAATCTATTTTTGTATGGAGTGTGTGCTATACTCAAAATTGCCTAATTCCTGGTGCCAAATCTGCTTTTGTTTCTGGCAAATGCATTTATTGTCAGAATGATGGCAATAAGTGAGGAGGTGCTCTTCAGGACACTGCAGGAAGCACTTATTACACCCATATTATTGCATGTTATCCAGTGCTGTTCAGAATGGTATGGAATGACTTGTTTAACCCAATAATGAAATCATCAATTTCTTTTTGTGAAAAGGATTCAAACTTCTCCCATTCATTGAACCAGAGTGGCACTGTGTATCCATTAAAGACCAAGATTTATGTCCAAGTTAGTGCCACTAACCTTACCACCAGGTAAGTTATGCAGTTACCAACCCACTGAGTTATATATTATTGCAATACGCGACATAACTTATTTAAGCAAGCTGTAGCATGCATGCTAGAAGCATGACACAAAGGCATGTTTCCACTCCTCCAAGTGAGTAAAAGCTGGCAATGGCGACGGATACTAAAAGATGTTAGGCAGTTGTGATTTTGTACCAATTTGAACCAAAATTGCAATTACCTGACAACTTTTAGTTTCAGTTCCCAAGCTGGATTCCAGCCCAATCCATGTAGCAGGTTCTGAGTCTGGACATGTACAGACAGATGCACTGTCAACAAGAGATGCTTTTGCACCAGCGAAACGTGCCTAAAAATGATATCATTAAGCCGCTTTGAGGTAGATTTCCAGAAATCTACCTCAAGCTTATCTGGCGAACTTACATGCGATATTCAGCAGCACAACAGCTCCATGGCAAGTCTAACTTATCCGATCAACTTCTGGATAGGTATGAATATAGCTACTTAACCAGATAAGTAGTCCCTCCCCAATTTGCCAACTGCCTACCCAACAGATATTCAGTGAACTATGTAGCCGTATAAGAGTCTTATCTGGCTAAGTGGCAGCCGCTAATGGTAGCCAGATATTCAGTGGCTGCCACTTACCTGGATAAGTCGTTACTTGTCTAGCTCAGTGGTGCTGAATAGCAGGCTCCATAAGTTGTGATTTGCCTGAGGCTGTAATACTTCTTGGAGGCTTGCACAACTCATGCTTTAGCCTGGTACCACAGGAGTGTTATAACAGATGGGTTAAGTGCTCTGTCTTAATATTAAATTGACACAGGTGCTGTTTAATATCAGTATTATATGTGTACAGGAGTTTATTATTATATGTGATAATATGATTAAATGTAACTGGAAAAAATAACACATTCACATAGTGCATCCCATGCAATAATCCACATACAGAGCAGCCACTTTTCTTGCTTTAAGCACATTTGGCATGCTGTAGGAGAGCAGACACTGCTCGTTTGCAGTGTAAGCTCACCTCTTGCGAGTGAAAATGCAATCCCTTGGCACCACCAATAGCAAAAGTTATTTTCCATCTTCTGAACAAGACAGAGAAAAAAGTTTGCAATTATCGCTTAATATTCTAATGTCTCTTCTTTTCTCTTGCTCTCTCTGAGCTTTTACGTACTGCTGGATGAGTGCTTTGCGACTCCAACACCACTGGTTACGACCATACCGAGTGAGAAATACAGCTTTATAACAGGGTACGGCACCATATAGGGAACCTATCTTCCAAGCAAGACATTGTTTAGGCCTTTTAATATTATTTATTTGATGTATTATTTATGTAAGCTTATTAATGTAATTTTAGTGATCTACTGTATATTATTTGTTATAGTATTGCTGTGTTATTTTTATTACTCTATCAGTTTGTATAATCATGGTATATCTGTAAACAACATTGATGATATTATTGAAATGCAGGTAATCAAGAAAATAATAACAATAATAATAATAACCTGAGATCCTGTGTTCATTGAGGTTGCCTTGGCACAATTTGCCAAGTTCAGGAGCCTAATTGCCATGGCATGGCATAGCTCAGTCCCCACCCAGGCTTCAAAGCCTGGAGCCTGGGGAGATTCTTATACAGAAAGGACCTTGTTAGCCTCAAAATCAGCTCTGCCTCTTCATCTAGTGTGTGTATGTCAAAAGATACCATAGTGCTGTGGAAATGTAAGCGATTCAAGTTCACTCAATAATAATTTAACAATTTCTGTCCAGAACAATCTGCCCGAGGCAGAGTACAATAACAGAAAACCAACCAAATGGCATGAAACTTCAATCCACAAAATAACATAAAACCAAGCTAAAAAGAATAAACTAAATGCAAGAAACAAAACATGAATTAGAGTGGGAACAACAATAAAAGCAGTCTAAGTAAAATAAAACCAAGAAAAAGACTACATTCTCAATAAGAGAAAAATCATATGGAAGGTAAAAAAGAAAAACACTAAGAAGGAGATCTGGTTTGGGAAGATGGCACTTGTACTGTTGTGGCTCGGTTTGGCACACACACCATGCATGTTCTACAGAAAGAAATCTGCCACCTTTCATCTTTTGTGCAGTCACCAATCAGCTGTTCAACTTTGAAAATGTAAGACCTTCTGAACCCTTCCCCCCCCTTTTTTTTTTCAGATGCACTGTGCAGAACAAGACCATGGTGATAACTAATGGCGTTGACAAATTTGCTCAGTTCAGCTTCGATACCTTCCGATTTGTACAATACAGCGACCAGAAGCCATCCAGCATCTACCTGCACTGTGTAACCAGGCTGTGCCAGCCAGACTCCTGCACGCAGCTTGTAAAGGTACCACCACTCCCTATGCTACAGGAAGGCATTCCTGCTGCGGTTTGCTGGACTAACCCAAGAATTAGCTAAGGATCTTTTTTGCCCTGAGCTTTCCAAATCACACGGATCTCTTCTTGACATGGGCTTCTGCAGAAATGTGCTGACAGTATATTCAAACCTAAGACGTGCCACGTTGGCTCAGACCGTTGTATTCCATAGGTTACTGGGTGTACATAGCAGATTCTGAGATCCCCTCACTTTGTTCACTCCCTGAAGTAAAAGGTGGCAATCTCCTTGTCTAGGTGAATAGATGTTCTGAAACATGTCCAAACCTTTCTTAAACCCAGCTATACTAGTAACCTTGACCAAATCCTCAGGCAACACATTTCATAGTTTAATTCTCAGCTGACTAAAAAAATATTTTCTTAGATTCAGTTTTAATGCTGCTAGTTTTATGGCATGGACCTAGCCCTAGTGCTATTTGATAGAGAAAATAGCCAGGGCTGGTGTAAGCATATTTGGTGCCCTAGTGAACCTTTACTTATGCTCCTCTCTCCTCCCCAACTTCCCTTCTTTGGCAGTATTAGATCTGGCACAGGACCCCTCTAGGCCTCACACTGAGGATTTTGCTATCCTCAACATTTTGGCACTCTAGGTGACTGCCTAGTTTGTCTAATGGAAGCACCGGCCCTTTAAATAGCCTTTCCCTACTAACTTGTTCCACACCACTCATGACTTTATTACAGGGCTTCCCAAACCTGTCCTGGGGACCCCACAGCCAGATGGGGTTGGGATATCCACATGAATATGCATGAGATAAATTTGCATATCCGGATTCTCCATGACATGCACATTTATCTCCTGCATATTCATTGTGGATATGCTGAAAAACCTGACTGACTGTGGGGTCCCCAGGATAGTTTGGGAAGCC
Source organism: Rhinatrema bivittatum (assembly GCF_901001135.1). Taxonomy (NCBI): domain Eukaryota; kingdom Metazoa; phylum Chordata; class Amphibia; order Gymnophiona; family Rhinatrematidae; genus Rhinatrema; species Rhinatrema bivittatum. The sequence goes on from NC_042626.1 coordinate 30,525,654, forward strand.
CGGCTCTATTATATCCCCTCTCAGTCATCTCTTGGCCAAACTGAAGAGTCCTCCCCCTGTTAAGCCTTTCTTTATAGAGAAGCCATACTATACCCTTTATCTTTTTTGCTGCCCTTCCCTGTATTTTTTCTAGTGCTGTTGTTCCTTTTCTGAGATGGGGGTGACCAGAATTGCACACAGAACTCCTGGTGCGGTTGAAGCATAGATTTCTCCAAAGGCATTATGATATTCTCAGTTTTCTTCTCTGTTCCTTTCCCAGTACTTCCTAACATTCCATTTGCTTTTCTGACCACTGCCGCACACTGAGATGAGCATTTCAATGACTCCAAGCTCCTTTTCCGGGGTAGTAACTCTCAGTTTGGATCCCAGTATTGTGTACATGTACATTAGGATTGATTTCCCTATGTGCACAATTTTGCACTCGTCCACATTAAACTTTGCCTGCCATTGAGGTGCCCAGTTCCCCAGTCTGGCAAGCTCTACTACAGCAAGATATGGGGAAAATATAGAACATTCATCCTAAAATATTCTATATTTTCCCTTCATCCTAACCTAAACCATGAAAAACTAAAGAAGAATGAAGAAAAGGGTGCATGGGGGTAACCTGCCCTGAGTGGCAATTTCTACCATTAACACATAGCATGAGGACTGCTACCCTTCACCAATTAGCCTTGATGCTTTTTATGCAACTGCAACATTGCTCTCCGCTTCGGCGCGGCGGGGGAAGGGGACTTGGATTCAGATGACAGCCAGCGCTGGGCTCCTAATTTATGGTCCAGGGTACTGATATGTAGAAGGTAGGGAAAAAGCACAAGACTGATTCTATGGCCAAGTCCAAAAGCAAAGCTCATCAAGCAGCATTGTCTGAAGGCTATAAATATGTTACTAGTAGTAATTTTATTATGGGATTGACAGTTGCTTGGTTTTGATTATAAATATTACTACCCTTAGGGACAGATTTTATAACATGCGCGTGGGCGTAGATTGGTTCGCGCAACCCGGGCAGGCGTAACTTGCGCGCACCGGCTCTCCATCCCCTGGCCCAGTGGCTGTTCCGGAGGCTTCGGTCCCGCCCCCGGAACGCCCCCAGGTCGGCACCCTGCCCACGTCCCCGCCCCCAGAACGCCCATTTTTTTTCAAGCCCTGGGACTTGCGCGTGTCCCGGGGCTTGTGCATGCCGCCGAGCCTATGCAGGTTGGCTTGGCGCGCGCAGGGGGAGGTTTTCAGGGCTTGTGCGAGTATCTTACGTGCACAACCCTTTGAAAATCTACCCCCATATGTAAGGCTTGGGGGGGTAACCTGCACAGAGCGGCAGTTAATACCCTTAACAGAAACATGGGGATAACCCGCATGAAGTGGAAGTTGTTACCATGAGCAACTTGCTGGGCAGACTGGATGGTTCTTTATCTGCTGTCATAACTATGTTACTAGGAGGATTGAGAAGTCTGGTGGAAGACATGGGCAATGGGAGATTTGGTGTTGGGTTGTATTTGGAGGTTTTATGAGGGTAATTTTCAAACAGCCTGCATAGTGAAAAAGTCTGTGTCCACATAGCACATGCAGATTTTAGAGTATTTTCAAGTACGTATACATTCACTCGTGCAACGTTATACCTCCTCTTCGGAATGCAAAACTCATGCATGTGCACTTACAGGTGAATTTTCAAAGGAGTTACGCATGTAAATGTAACAAACTTTTGTAGCAATTTTCAAAAGTCATTTACCTGCGTTAAGTGCACTTAACACAGATAAAACCTATGGAGGATTCAATGGCATATATTGTAGCAATTTTCAAAAGCTCACTTACATGAGGAAAGTGCATTTACATGGTTTAATCCCATTTTAAGCATGCAAATGCTTTTTCAAAGAGTTACATGTGTAAAAATTAATATATACACATATCTAGGTGTCATAGTGGATAACACAATGAAATCGTCGGTTCAGTGTGCTGCGGCAGTCAAAAAAAGCAAACAGAATGTTGGGAATTATTAGAAAGGGAATGGTGAATAAAACGGAAAATGTATCGCTCCATGGTGAGACCGCACTTTGAATACTGTGTACAGTTCTGGTCGCCACATCTCAAAAAAGATATAATTGCGATGGAGAAGGTACAGAGAAGGGCTACCAAAATGATAAGGGGAATGGAACAGCTCCCCTATGAGGAAAGACTAAAGAGGTTAGGACTTTTCAGCTTGGAGAAGAGACGGCTGAGGGGGGATATGATAGAGATGTTTAAAATTATGAGAGGTCTAGAACGGGTAGATGTGAATCGGTTATTTACTCTTTCGGATAGTAGAAAGACTAGGGGGGCAGTCCATGAAGTTAGCATGGGGCACATTTAAAACTAATCGGAGAAAGTTCTTTTTTACTCGACGCACAATTAAACTCTGGAATTTGTTGCCAGAGGATGTGGTTCGTGCAGTTAGTGTAGCGGTGTTTAAAAAAGGATTGGATAAGTTCTTGGAGGAGAAGTCCATTACCTGCTATTAAGTTCACTTAGAGAATAGCCACTGCCATTAGCAATGGTAACATGGAATAGACTTAGTTTTTGGGTACTTGCCAGGTTCTTATGGCCTGGATTGGCCACTGTTGGAAACAGGATGCTGGGCTTGATGGACCCTTGGTCTGACCCAGTATGGCATGTTCTTATGTTCTTAAGTAGCCTGTACTCATGTGATCGCTATTTTATGATATGAAAGCACACATGTACTTTAGGGTCCACGTGAACATGTACGTGCAGAAAAAGGTGTGGTCTGGGGCATTCTGGGGTGGGGCCAACCATTACGCGTGTCAGTTGCTATTTTAAAAGAGATTTATGCGCATACATTGGGCAACTTGCTTGTGCAATTTTGCACCTGTTAATTATCTTGTGTAATTGATATCAAACCTGTGTCGTACTGGCTGGGTGGGAGGTCTGGGTGTTCAGCCTGAAGAACCAGGAGGGTCCCAATGACCAGGAGAAGGACTTGGCAAACTGGTAGAGGAATTGGAAAACTGGTAATTTCAATTACGTGCGCATGCTTTAAAATCTACCAGCTTACGTTCATAAATCGGATTTTACATGAGCAAATCCTACTTTATTGTCGTACGTAAAATATATGCACATATATTCTAAAAAATGTTAGGAGAAATGTGTGTGTCCAATGCATTGAAATACTTCCAATCCATTACATGGATTCACGTGTAGGCGTACATACGTGTTTTTTGTAACATGAGCGTATGAGAGATGTACAGGATACAAAATACTATCGTAGATCTCCATGCGGCCATATACGTGAATATATGCGGCGGTGGGGAGTCGTTTGAAAGTTAACCTCATTCTTTTTTTAAATCAGAAATATGTGTTAATCCCCAACTTCATCCCAGTACACCTCTCCTCAGTATGCATAAAAGTACATGTAAAACAGGGTTATGCATGTACTTTTATGCACATACTGAGCCTGGATCAATTTTAGAACATGTGTCAAAGAATAGCATTAGCCAACTACTTCAAAATTGTTTGCTATATAAAGTGAAGGACCATCATACCACCCATATGTACAATGCCAAATTTATGATGGCTCACATCTAATCATTGTCTAATGTGCTTGGTTATTTTTTAAAATTTCTAAATACTTTTCACTTTCATGCATTTAAAACCATTTATATTCTGGACATCAAGGTACTTCAAAATTCAGGCAGCTTTAACATGCTTGTTCAAAGGGCATCTGAAGTCAAGATCCGACATAGCACTATGTGTCGGAGTTTTGAGTCAGGGGTCTAAGCAGCACTTGATGGTACTTCTGTGGTTACTTTGCTTTAAAAATAAAAAAAACAGAGTCAGAACTCAGTTGCAACAACCACTTGGAAATAAGCATTAACCTCTTCAAGCATCTATGTTTCTATGCAAAATTGAAAACCCAAATCGGGTAATTTTATTGCAGCACGAGCAACATTGGATCTTTCAAATACAAACCATTGCACTTAATGGTTTTAACAGGACATTGAATGGAGTCACTTTTTCCTCATAGTCTATTTTTTTGACATGATATTTTGGATGATATCATTGACAGTTGTCACCACTTTAGATCACCTGATTATACATCCCTCATGTGATCATGTGAATGATTAATTTGCCCAGGACTTAAAAAAGCTCCTAGTACTGGCATGTGGTGAACATCTTGAAAGGAATGGACATTTGGGTTTTCAGTTTTGCATAGAGACAGACGCTTGTAAGTGTTAATACTTATTTTCAAGCGGTTGTTGCAACTCTGGATTTCTGACTGTATATTTTATTTTTAGTGTAAAATAACCGAAGTAGCCATGAAATGCTGTTTAGACCCCTGATGCAGAACTTCGAAACATAGTGCTATGTCAGGTCTTGTCTTTGGCTGCCCTTTGAAAAGCATGTTAAAGCTGCCTGAATAGGGAAGAACCTTGATGCCCAGAATATAAATCGTTTTAATTGCATGACCATGAAAAGTATTACAAAAATAAAAAAAATAATTGTGCATATTGGACCGATGATTATATGTGACCAGTTTAAACATGTAGCAGTATGTTTGGCTTTACACGTATGGGTGGCATGATGGTCTTTCTCTTTGTATAATAAAGAAGTTTGAAATAATGCGTAAATGCTTATTCTTTGACATATTTACTGAGGATGCATTCGCGAGTTGACTCTTGTTTATTGCAGTGATTATCAATTTTAGAACATCCATTTACACACACAAAACAAGGTTTTATGCAATGTGAATGGCTTTGAGAATTATTCCCTTCATGTGCATCTTCCAAAAGACGATGAGTCTCACTCAACTGGGCAGACTGACTATTTTAATCTTCATCTGTCCTAATTTACTATGTTATTGCGTTAATAAAGGAAGCAGCAGCATTGTCTAAAGATTAATGTTTGTGCTCAAGATGTTCAAACACTAAAACTAAAATCCCATACTGATATAAGAATCACCATCTGACAGTCGCTGGGGCTGAATTTTACGTCCATCTTAGTTAGATCAAGCGGAAAGGAAAGCACTACCCTCTTTGTACCTCTTTTATACAGCCGCTGGTAAATGTTTGAAACGAGTATGGGATTGTTTCTGTTGTGCCAAGTGACCCCACTCCTCCTGCTGGACTTCTCAGAGCAATACTGGCCATCCTGTTACTGTCACTTTAAAAGCAGCTCCAAATGGGACGTTGCAGCTTTTTCCTGAGGCCTTTTTAAGATTTCATTCCAATGGAGTAAAAGGAATTAGTGTAGCAGCCACAGGCTGGCTCCCATGATTTTCTATGGAAGAAAAAATATATATATTTTTGTTCCTCCTATAGCAAATAATGGGAGTTAGGCAGACAAATGGGAGGCTCACTAGACTTACTTCCTGCTCTGAGCTGGAGTAAATATATTTGGGGAACTGACTGTCAGGGAGGCAAATAGAAGCCATATTTTCAGGTGGGTTAATAAGACTTTGGGGGTGGGAGTGGAGGTGAAGAGAAGTCCAATAAGGCTTTGCCTCCTGAGCCCTCTGAATATCTTTAATCCGCCTCCTGCAAATAACGTTTGAGGAGTTTAACAACTCACTGACTAATGTTGAGAGGACTAGAATGGGAAAATGTGACTGGTTTATTTCATCTTTCAGACATAATACAAGAACTAGGGGGCACTCCATGAAGTTAGAAAATATCACATTTAAAATAAATCGGAGAAAAATCTTTTTCAGTCAATGCACAGTTAAACTCTAGAATTCATTGCTAGAAGATATGGTTAAGGGAGTTAGCACAGGTGGGTTTATAAAAGGTTTGGACAAGTTCCTGGAGGAGAAGTCCATAAACTGCTATTAATCAAGTTGACTTAGGGAATAGCCTCTGCTTATTACCAGCATTAGTTGCATGGGATCTATTTATTGTTTGGGCACTTGCCAGGTGCTTGTAACCTGGCCTGGCCACTGTTGGAAGCAGGATGCTGGGCTTGATGGACCCTCGGTCTGAACCGGTATGGCATGTTCTTATGTTCTGAATAGCTGAAGAGTGGACATCCCCCTTTTATGAGTCGATATTCAGAAAAACTCAGTAGGTAGCTGCACTTTATCTCCTGGAGGCCAAAACCACTAGGGTGGGGTGTGGTACGTGAATCAACCCCTATGTAACTAAGGAAAACAAATTAATCATCTAATATGATTACAGGTTTGGTGTTTTAATGTTTGAATGAGGGAGTAAATCTTTTTGGATCTGTGGAAGAATAAAGATGCCTTTCAAAAGCAGTTGTGATTGAAGGCATCCCTAGTAGCCTGGATTTTAGATATCCCAGGTTGTAAGGGAAACCCTTCTGAGTGCCCTCTTATTATCAGAAGAAGCCTACATGCAGCTACCCCGCACACCCGACAACTTAAACACCCTCAATCTAATAACTGGTAAACAAAGAGTGATAGTCTACAATTGTTCGAACTTCTATGACTAGCAGCTGGGATGTATCCTTAGCAGTGTGGACAGGTATAACTGGATGGGTAAGTTGGTCTTTTTCTGCCATTGTCTACTGTTACTCTGCTTTTCTTGTGCTTACGGAAGTCCACCTGAATAGCAGTATAACCCGACTATCCTGCCATATGACCAGTGGTCCTGATGAGTTGTAACAAACCCTACTTCATGCTGTCTTCAAACAGGCATGTGGCAATTTAAATACTACTGCCTCCCCATCACGAAGAAGAAGGGAGGCAAATGCAGGCAATCCTGGCACTTCCTCGGACCCAGTCACCATTTCTTCTGGACCCATTTATACAAGTGATGGAGGTAGGAGGATTGCTAAACCTCTACTGCTGTACTGGCGGAGCTAGTGTGTCAGCTCCAGCTATGGTATTTATATTGCTTTTCAACATTTCTTGGTGCCTGCGAAATATCTTTCCAAATAGCAGCCATCAGCTGAGCAGAAGCAAGGCATCCGAGACTATGGTTCTCAATAGATCTCTGTAAATGTTGTAGACAGTACATCTAGCCAATTAATATATTTTTATTGAAAGCTGTGCCAGTGGGTTAGTTATAGAGCTCCTGGCTCTCGCAGATGAAGGGTTAGTTAGTTTGGGATTGCCATGCCTCGAAATCTTCTCCATACCTGTGAACAACACGGCACCTGTGCCAGCGCTGCCCATTTTTAAATGGCTTTCTGGGTGTAGCAACGTCTGGCAGCTAATTCATGCCCGTTTGATTTCCAAATTTAGAAACACAGACACAGGAATCCAGCGACTCAAGCGACAGTGAGTATCTAACCCCTGTGCTACAACCACGGCAAATGATACAGAAAAATAAAACGTTTAGTGGGAAGGACTGGAAATGATGCAGAAAACCATCCTTTCAAGGATTCTGTTTGCTAGTCCGATATACTGACCATACGGAGAAGAGGGGCTTTTTCCAGCTCCCGTCCTCCCTCCCTCCAGTCTGGGACTGTGGGTCATGACATTATTGATGTTCTAAGAGTATGACAGATAGGAATTATTTTGGTTTTGTTATTGGATTAACAGGGTCCTAATTTACTTTAACACAACACTTTTGGAACATGCATCCAGGCACCTCTGGGGTACATGGCCTAGCATGAAAGCAGCCAAGGGGGTAAAGGAGAGGAAAATGAACAGTGTAACTCTTACTACAATTATCCAATTACAGTTATCCAGACTGCACCACTCGGAGACATGGGGGCAAAGCTGGGATTAGAACTGAAGTACATAGTGTGGATGGTCCAAGGTTACATTAAAAGTCTGTGGCAGAGGGGAGACTGGAACCCATGTCCCAGGACCTCTCTTGACAACATAGGTCAAAGCTACCCCCCCCCAACCTTCCTTTCCAGATCTGAGCCTTCTGCTCCAGAAACACCATCAATGTTAGCAGTCACAAAATTTCATAAACTCCGAAGCTGTGTTTCTGTGGCAGCCTGTCAAAATCCCTTCCCATGCAAGTGAACTTCCGAACTGGCTTTGAGGCTTCCCCAGTTGGACAAACAAGTGAGAGAACCGGCCATTTACCCTGCTGATAAAACAACGTAAGTGTAGGCATGCTTCCTAAGCAAGAGGGCAATTTTTTAATTATACACAGGTTTGCAGTTCTGCAGGTGCTGTGCTACTGTAAGCATATTTTCAATGGGAAACCCTGCGGAGGGTTAATTAAAACATTGCCCCCTTAATTGGGAAGCACGCCTACATTTAAGTTATTTTATCAGCAAAACGAAAGCCCCCCCCCTCCATGTATTTTCTCTTCTCCATCCTAACCCCACCCCCTTTTTGATGCATAGTGATGGGGGAGGAGAAGCAATTTTCAGCCGGGCTTTTCATGTGGCTAGACAGCTGTTTATCCATATGAAGCTCCCCTTCCTGATGCAAAGGTTAACTGGGGGTGGGGTGCTTAGTTCTGACTCAGTTCTGCAACTCTGGCATGAATTCTTCAAAAGGGGGGAAGATTAACCTTCAGTATCGAAAGTAAGACTTAACAAAGGTATGGTGTAGCAAAATCAGAGTCTTTACTGAAAAATAGTGCACTTTAAAACAGGTGGCAATTTACCATTTTGGGCATGAAAAATCCAGAATGCAGCTAGTGAGATTTCATAAAGGGGTTTTAATCCTTGCTGATACACCCTCCTGGAATCCCCTCGCTCCTTTTCTTGGAGTCTAATGGCTCCCCTGGACAGATGCTGGCCTCCGTGACTCCCCAAGACCCTTGTTGGTACCCGATTCTCCACTGCTTGAATTTCTCCTGGACACCGTTCTCCTCCTCTCCTCCCAGACTCATTTGGATCTTGGATCCTGGATCACTGGAACAGAGCACTGAATGGGCAGTTCCCTCCCTCCTCTCCTCTTCTCTTTCCTGATTGATTGCCTCCAAGACATACACCTCACACACACTTCTCGCTGTTCCTGTGTACATCTTCATTCACCATGAATTTGAATCAGCGTCTCCTTTTCCCCAGAGAAAAGCAGGCCAGGGTTGAGTGGGAATACTCGCCACTACATGGCTGGATGCCCCAGGTACAGCCAACCCATATTAGAAGCCTGTGTGGTCTTGTATACCCATTACGACATATGAAGCAAAAGGGACAAAGGCAAGTTTTACCCCCTTCCCAAGCTCCACTTTCTATGAGAGAGATGAGAAATTGGACTTCTCTACTTTCAGCTCCCACCCTTCTCCGCAGAATGATCTTGGTTGCTCAAACCCAGCTCCAGGACTGCAACACTGTGGTCACTCCAGGAGGGAAATGCCATTGCAAGTGTTTTAGTGAAAGCACCACTCTGCCACTCTTAATATGTCCTCCAACTGGGAGGAGCATAGACCTAGGCCTTTTTCTACATGTGAAAAGCTTTGAAAATTGTCCTTTCCTAGATGACCTGATCCGCATCATCAAGTTAATGGATACTGATAACCCCATGCGTTCTCTCTTTCTCCCTCTCTCTCTTCCAGTTGCCAGTGAAGAGACTCCATCACAGGGCTGGTTGCTGGGACTCATCATCGGCCTCATCATCGTTGCTGTTCTGGGCACCAGCCTTGTGGTTACCAGCATGTTCCTGGTGAAAACATATTGCCTCTTAAAAGGCCACTCCAAAAAGGAAGGCCTTGACATCTTGGGCTTTGAGGGCAAATGAAGACTTTGAGAATAGGCAGCCATGAGGTTGTTGTTTTCTCCTCCCCCCCCCCCCCCCCCCCCTTAGCAGGAACTGTTAGGCAGTCAGAAGATGTTTGTTTGGACTCAATGGATCTCTGGCCTGCTTCCACCCTAAACCAACTATGAACGATGTAAAGAGCCCACTAGCTTTCCCTAGGCAGTCTTTCTCTCTGACCGCAGACAAATGGACTTTTACAAACGTATGGTTGTTTCTGCTACCTCTGGCACCTGTGATTGAGAAGTGCGGAATGCGGGCTTTGCTTATTAACAGGAATGAAAATACAGATTAAAAGTTAACTTTTTGTTTTAGGAAAAAAAAGTGTACAAGCCCGGTCTTTTGCTTATCTTTTTCCACACAGCAGCTTGTAAACACCAGCAATATGTGAAAGACAGAGCAGCTCATGTTTTACCTTTCTGTAAAAATTGTCATAAATGTCAATTTCAGTAAAGGTTTATGCCAACAAGTTTAATGGGGATGTCTCTGATTAAACAGATGAAGAGTGGAAGAATTTTCCATCTCTTTTTTTTTTGTTGTATTTCCCTTGGTTTTTTTTAATTTCCTCATAAAACACGGAAGATCTGGGCAACTGCCAAACTTTGCCATTTTTTTTCCATTTTGGGGAGCAGATATTTATAGTGCACGTTCTCTGTAGATTTTGGGGAATCTTGGCAAAGTGAAATTTTGACTTTTTACACACAAACACTTTAGCGTATGGATGAAAGGATCTGAGTACACATCCCAGGTGCTTGAAGGCACTTAAGCCTTTGAGCTTATTTCACCCAAAGTTCAGCCATATATCTTCATCTGTTAATACTTGCGTATTATGTGTTTTCTACTACATAGATTAGGTATGTTTCAGAGGTAAGATTTGTTCATTTTTAATTTGAATGACTGCAGTCATTGAAATGTGCTTTATCCTCCTCTCTCTTGCGTGCAGCCCGAATGCTGCTAAATTTCTTGTCTCTTTGATATTAAGAAATATGATCTTACAACTTGTGTAAGACAATATATTATGTAACATGTTCTCTTTATCTTGCATGAAACTGGAATAAAATTCTACTTTATAAATTCTTTTATTTTCAAAACAAAAAATAAAATAGTGTCTATTCAGAATAAAGCATATGCATAGTAATTAAAACCTGCTGTGTTTTGTAAGGTCAAGTAGAGGTATTATTGCTGTTCTCTTTAATTCTTTGTCATCACCCTTCTCTGTTTTTGTTAGTTAGGATGGGATTTTTTTTTGCTCAAAGATTTACATTTTTTACATTTATTAAAATGTATTAATTGCTTAATGCAAATGTCCTAAGTGATGTCAATAAGAACATTCATATTCAAAATGTTGAATTAAATAATTATATTGCAACATATAAATTATAAGGTTTCTTGAGTTCAGTCAGTGCCTATAGGATCAGCTCATGCAGGTATCACAAACATAAATATTGAGTCCCTTGAAGTCCATTAGCACCTAGCAGGATAGCCTCAGAATGAAACAATGACCATTGTTCTTATAGATAAGCCTGCCTGTAAAGAAATGCCTGCAGGAGACCTCTGAATGTCTTTAAACAATCACACAATTGTAATTCCATTGAAATGGAGTTCCACAAGAAAGAAGCCACCACAGAAAAGGCACATGCTCTGATCACAAAACGGTGGGCACACATCACAGAGGGGATGACAAGGCCTCTCGGTGATGGCCGATACAGTAAAGTGCGCTCCGGCAGAGCACACTGTTAGCCCGCGTTTGGCCGTGCGTTTTTGATGTGCTATTTTTACCGTGCGTTTTCAACGCGGCCAAACCCCCTCCCCTCTGAAACTAATAGCGCCTGCAACATCCAAATGCATATTGATGGGCTTATTAGTTATTCCCGTGTGATACAGAAAGTAAAATGTGCAGCCAAGCCGCACATTTTACTTTCAGAAATTAACGCCTGCCGAAGGCTGGCATTAATTTTGTCCGGCACCGGAAAAAGAGTACAGAAAAGCAGAAAAAACTGCTCTTCTGTACAATTGTACGCAAATCTGCCTCATGTAAGATGAACTTTAGACCAGAAACATCTCGTAATTTGTAGAAACAGTTTACTTACAGCCTTGATATGTGAATAAAATGAGAGGTTAGAATCCAACCAAACACCCAGAGTTTTGACACATTCATTAATAGGAAAGGACAAATTGTCAATGATGATTTCTGAATCAAGGAATAGGCTCCCTGAATCAAAATAAATTCTGTTTTAGACATATTAAGAGAGAGTTTGCTGTGGTGTAGCCACGATTGAGTTGACATACAGATTCGCAGGTATCTAAGGATATCTTGCCAGGTACTGTGCATGCAAATGACAAATTGTATGTCATCAGCTTATATTTTATAACTATCACTGAGGCATGCCAGAATCTTACAGATAGGAGGAGCCAGGCAAACGTTAAATAGGACTGATGACAGGGCAGATCCCTGAGGGACACTACTTTCAATGGTGATCATTGCAAACATTCATTCTTGACCCTGAATTGTTGTGAATGATTTTGTAGATAGGAGGTAAACTAATTTAAAAATGAACCAGCTTTGCCACATTCTTGCAGTCAGTGTAAGAGTGTTACGTGATTGATGGTGTCAAAGCTGATGATAGATCAAATCACACAAGAATGTAGACCACTGTCTAGACCTCTTCCAAGAGTGTAGTACAGCAAATTCAATTATTTTTGAGAGAAAAGACAGTGATGAAATTGGCCTGTAATTATTAGGGTCTGCACTGTCAAAGCTTCATTTTTTTCTTAAGGCTATCAGGAAAATGACCATGTTAACAATGGAGGCAATGTCATGTGAAATTATTTCTTTCTCAGCTTTAAAAAAACCCAATAGCACTGTTGCTAGATGGATAACAAACATTGGGCCTCATTTTCTAAAGCTATCGCAGGCTTGCGCTAACAGCACAAGCTTGTGATAGCTTGCGAAGGTAGCGCACGCCTGCGCTACCTAAATTGGGGTGGGGTCGGCCCCGGAAGAGGAGGAGTTGGGGCGTCACCGGGGCTGACTCCACGAAGACACCACAGACGGCGAAAAGGTAAGGGCCTTTTCGCATCCTATTTCGCGCCCAATAGCTACACCTTCTATGGTGGCGCTATTGGGTGCGAAACCGGCAGCGATCGCACCGCGATACTTTAGAAAATGAGGTCCATTGTTCATTCCAGCAATAATCTGACTGACTTCACATGATGAAGAATTTGAAAATAAAGTCCAAAGAGTGCCATATAGGAAGATTAGAGACAATAAGAGTAATTTTCTCAATTTTAAGCATGAAGTGCTTGAGAAAAGAATCTGCAGGCAGAAAATCAAGCAGCCTAGAATTTGTGATGGAAGAGCTAATTAATTTTTTTGCCTAGGTAAATAATACTTTGCAGGGTCGGTGCTTCCATTAGGCAAACTAGGCGGTTGCCTAGGGTGCCAAAATCATGCCAGCGCAAGGCATAAAAGGGCACCGTGCCAGATCTAATACTGCTTAAGAAGGGAGCACTGTGCTGGAGTCACTGCCGCTGCTAGGAGGGAGTGCAGTGCTGGAGCAGCCACCAATAAGTACGTTGGAGAGGGGGCAACATGGCCGAAGGTACTCTTGCCCCAGCTCTGATATTTTGGGATTATAACCAATTTCTCTAATTTGTTTGGAATAGAAATTCTTTTTGGCCTCCAAAATTTGAGATTGATAATCATTCAGCTGTGAACTAGAATTAGAGATAAGTTCTGGGGAATGGAGTATGCTACATGATTTATCTGCTCTTGAATCCAAGTCATATTGCCAATATCATAATCTGTTGAAGGAATAATGTTGGACTCTGAATTCGTTAATGTCAGATCCTATAATTGTGATTGAACCTGTGTATGGTTTTAACCCCTATATACCAGATACAAGACATATTTTAGAAATTTAGTAAAATGTTTATTATAGGAAATAAATGATTGTCAATCACAGTATGTGTGTCTGGGAAGAATGCATAAGATCCCTCCTGCCTACGTCACAATCTTACAAGGCTTATATACATGTTTTCTAGTTATTTTGCCAAGTCTTGATCATTTCTAAATACGTCATTCTGGCCTGGCTTCCTTTCCCTAGACCACCTGCACCCCAACATCTGTTCTCCTTCTTCCTTTCTTACTTTTGGGTCCAACTTTCCATTCTATTTTCATCTCCCCACAATACTTTTTAGGAAGACATAGATCATCTCTTATCAGGCTCTGTATTCTCCTTTGTAGTTGGTTCTCATAAAGTCCACACACACACATCCTTCACTTCTCGCTGACTTAGGGCCACATCTTGTAGTTGTAATTAGCTGCTTTCCTTACAGCAAACAGCTGTGCCAGCACAAACATGTTTGATATGTGCTGGCACAAGCTTAGTAAGGCCTAATAAAGCAGTCCAGCAGTCAGATTTATACACCTGATGACAAAGGGGATTGAATGGTTCTTCTGAATAAATTGGATTATGTTAAAGAGGTTATCCGACAACTATCAGATTCTACCTTTTACTCTGAACTTTCCTCGGACCCTATGTCCCAGTTAAAATCAGAAATATTTTGATGGTTCAATCGGGTCTTAATGCCCACTGGATCACTACAAGGGAAGCAAACTTCCTGACTGACAAACATCCTGTCGTACGTGTATTTCACACAAATCCATGACTCATCCTCTCGGTCACCCAATTGTTTTGGGGATAGGATTGATTTTAGAGCCTTTGTCTAAATTCGAGGATTATATTTTTAAAACGTTGATGCCATTAGCCTATCTTATATACGAGATTCAAGCCATTTTATGACCATTGTTGAGAGTTTACAGTTACCCACAGAGCATCTTATCAATGTAACTTTGGATATTGAAGCTTTGCATTTTAATGTCCCTCAAGAAGCAGCCTTAATTGTAGATCAAGCAGTGTTTGATTGATGGCCTCAACCATCTCATGTCCCGATGGAATTTCTCATTGATCTAACAACTCTGGCCCTTACCAGAATTTACTTTATATTTCAAGACCGCTTTTTGCTGTAGGTCAAAGGCACAGCCATGGGGGCTACTATGGATGGACCCCGACATTGCCTGTCTTTACAATTTGTAAAGATTTATCTATAATCTTCTTCCTTTTGGTCATGTCAAATAGATTCATTGCTGACATCTTTTTCATCTGGTGGGGATCGGAAATACAATTATTTCTTTTTTTGATTGGCTCAATACCCAAGATTCAAATTTCAAGTTCACCCACGCATTCAATATTTTCCAAATACCATTGTTGGATGTCTTAATAACCCTTTATGATGGAAGTATTGTTACCTCTATATTTAAAAAAACAAAAAACTGATAGGAATACATTATTGCTTTATTCTATTTATTTATTTATTTATATTCTTTTATATACCGAAGTATAGCATAGTGCCTTCACCCCGGTTTACAGCGAACAACAACAACATCATACAGAGAACGAGTTATACAACTTCATACAGAGAACGATTTATACAGCTTCGTACAGATAATTAGTACGAGTTTTAAGTTAAGGATAATTATAGATAATAAATATAAAGAATTGGCGAAAACTAGATTAGAACAAGTTATCAGTAGTTAACATATAACTTAAGTAAGTAGAATAGTTTTGTTATAGAAATCAAGAAGTGGGATAACACAGGATATGTCATATCAGTCTGTGAATGATTGTCTAAACAACCATGTTTTTAGTTCTTTTTTGAATGTTTTGGGATCTCTGATGGAGCTTAGGTATCCTGGGATAGAGTTCCATATTACCGGTCCTGCTATCGAGAAGGCTCTGTCTCTAGTGGTCGATAGTTTCGCAGATGATAGTGGTGGGATGATTAGAAGTAGTCTGTCAGAAGATCTTGAAGTGCGTGGTGATTTGTGTATTGAGATCATGTTGTTTAGAGAGGAATTGTTATCTTTGTAGATTTCGTTGTGGAGGATGGTTAAGGATTTGTATTTGATTCTTTGTGTAATGGGTAGCCAATGAAGATTTTTTAGGGTTGGAGAGATGTGGTCAAATTTTCTTTTGCCGGTGAGTACTCGTGCAGCGGCATTTTGCAGTAGTTGTAGTGGTCTTAGGGTAGTTTTGGGAAGACCTAAGAAAATTGCGTTGCAATAATCCAGGCTTGAGAAGATGAGGGTTTGAAGAACTGTTCTGAAGTCATTTGGGAACAAAAGAGGTTTGAGGTGTTTGAGAATCTGAAGTTTATGAAATCCTTCTCTAGTTTTTATAGCGATACAATTTTTAAAGCTTAGGTCATTATCTATCCAAATGCCAAGATCTTTTATTGGGTTCTTCATTTGAATGTTGGAGTTATCAATTTGAATATAATGTATTTGTGAGGGTTGGTCTGAGGAATTTCTTTTTATTAGGATCCATTCGGTTTTGTTCATATTTAAACATAGTTTTAGTTGGGTTAGAAAAATTTGGATTGATTTGAGGTATTTTACTGTTAAGCAAATGGTTTCTTCAATGGTAGATGTTATAGGGATCAGAAGCTGGATGTCATCTGCATATAGGAAGAAAGGGATGCCTAGATTGGCAATGAAGTGGCATAGTGGTAGAAGATAAATATTAAATAGAATGGCAGATAATGCAGATCCTTGCGGCACTCCTGTTTCAAGTGGGTAGGGATCCGATGAGCAATTATTAAAGGTGACTTTGAAGAATCTGTCTTTTAGAAAAGAGGTGAACCAATTGAGGGTGTTTCCAGTTATGCCTATGTTGGCAAGGCTTGATATTAGTAGATTATGGTCTACTGTATCAAATGCAGCAGATAGATCAAGCATAACCAGTAAGTGATTCAGTTTGTTATCAAATCCTCTTGTTAATTTATTAGTTAAATTTATCAGAAGGGTTTCAGTGCTGTGGTTCTTTCTGAAACCATGTTGTGCGGGGTGAAGTATGTTGTTGTTTTCAAGATGCTCATTTAGTTGAAATAGTACAGTCTTTTCAATCAGTTTGGCTAGTAAAGGAAGGTTGGAAATTGGACGGTAGTTATTTAGATCATTCTAGTCATTATCCATTTGCCCTACGTGATAGTATTCCCCTCTGTCAGTTTTTTAGGTTACAGATGTATTCCAAGATGCCCAGGTTTGCTTTTTATGTTGCGCTATTGGTCTTCTTGGCCCATGTGACTTTTTCACACCACAATCTGACATTACATTACTCAGGAGGGAGCACAGCTCCTGTTTAAATGCTATGGTTAAGCGCTGCTCCATTTAATTGATGTCACATATTAGCTTTCAAGGTTGTCCAAGGTATGTATTTGGCATTATCTTATTGTATTTTTGCTCTGTAACCTTTATATAATTCTATTTGTCAGGTACTTGTGTGTAAATTTGGGGGACTTAGTTATGTTTGCTTTATTTGATATATTCTGAGCACTCTTTCTAAAATCTGCATCAACTCTACTGATTTATTTTATGGAGCACCGTGTTTAAAATGTATGCAATTTAAGGGGATTGATTTGAATATGATTGTCTCACACTCTTCTTAGTACACTTTGTTTACATTTGTGTGAGTTAGTTTATATGCATCTTTGGATCTTTGCTGAACGATGTTTGTGACAACAGTGCTCACATTTTCATAAAGATTGTCTGAGTGACTTGAGAGCTGGGGTTAGCCATGATTGTGGGGTTTTTTTGTGTTTGAGGCTAAGGTATTGTGTTTGGAAGTAGCTAAGGTATCAAGCACAGAAAGAAGGGAGGTGATGAATTACAGAGCACAATGAATTACACATTATGGCAAGTAGCAAAGTAGCAGCATCCATTCATTGAAAATATGATATTTTGTGACAAGATTTTAGCGATATATCATGAATTAGGATGTTGGGAACCCTAAGGACTGGCTAACACAATCTTTTGTGTCATGATCAAATGTTACGACCCAAAACTGTTGATTGCTTTGATTTGTTATTGGAAACAAACAGAAGTGCAGGAAAAACACCCCCCATAACGGCTCCTTTTCTGCGCCTTCCATACAATGCTCAAAGAATGCAGAGTTTGCCACCTCAGCGCTTATTGTATGCCTTATTCATTCATGGCTGCTGCCAGTTCTTTCTTCTTGGCCCCTGGGACCATTTAAAGGTCTAAACAAATCATACCTAGTTTTGTCCCTCCCTGAGATAAAATGTCAACAGAAACAGGCCTTCATTGTAAAAGTACAGTGTTTCAAAAATAATAGAAAAAAAAGAATCCTCAGTCTATTAAGTATCCTATTCCAGTGAATTTTCCAAAACCATTTCAAGAAAATCACTTGAATTGCAAACAAAGGGACAAAAAGGAAAATACATACTTAAAAAGGAAAAAACAAAAGAGAAATAAAAATAGAAATAATGATATTGTCTCTTATAATTCAAGTCCTCTATAGCAGGATCCAAGTCCACAACCTCAGGAAACTTCCTTTCCAGTCATTGCAGGAAAATAAGTAGCATAAACAGGGACCATAACCAATAGGAACAGACTCATTGCTAGAAACTTATGCTCTATCAGGAGCAATAGGAGAAGAGCTAAAGACAGATGGTATTTTATCGCTCAAGACAGAGGAGAGTTGTGAGGGTAAGAAAAAAAGATATGAAATATCCTGGTATTTTATAATACATTTGCAGGGGAAACTAAGAAGGAAACAAAGCACCCAACTCTAATACTCTGGGCCTTAACAGTAAAAACTCCCTCCTCTTTCTTTGGGTCTGTCTTGCCAAATCCAGATAGACACAAACTTTAAGATCCAAAAAACTGTCCACATGACGAGGAAAAAAAACCATCTTTAATATCCATTCTCTGTCAGACTCCAGGAGAAAAGGAACAGTAAGTGCAGCTGGCGTGATCGATTTCTTCTGGATAGTTTCCAGTATATTGGTAAAGATCCAACTGAGGTGACCCAATAGTAGTGAGAAGATCCCCTTTTGATCAGGAGGACCCTTTTTAAATGGTGGAATACAATACACTCTTGAAACAAGAGGCAAAGCTTGCTCAGGAATTTTAAGGACTTCACTCAGATGTTCTTCCACAAATCTTTGGGAGTAATTAAGGGATCTTTCGGGGAAACTGATAAGACAAAGGGTTTTCCCCCGCACTTGATTTTCCAGTTGTTCCAGTCTGTTGGAAATAAACTTGTTTTTCCTTAAGCATAGTTTGTTGAGTTTCTCATAAATTTCCAATGTCATTTTTAAGGGTCTCGCAGGAAGTTTTATTCACAGTAACTCCATTTTCAACAGATTTCAAACGACTGTCCAAAATACCCAGAGAACTGACCTCTGGTTTTATTTGGTTAGATATATTATTATTTAAAGTTTGTATCGCATCCCAGGTGATCAAGGCAGGTCTTACCAGCTCCGTTGTCTGTATGGAAAGTAAATCAAAAGCTTCTCCTACCGTTTGCCTAGAAGCAGCGTTTCCAGCAACGTCCCTGGCTTCACCGGAGGTTTCAAGCAGCACCGAGGCGTTCCCCGGAGAGCTCCCAGTCTGAAAACGTGGGCCGATGCTTTCCTCAACTTGGAGCGGGTCCAGCGATCATGCTTCGTTGGGATTAGCTGGGGCAGTCCGTTCTTCCGGGGAGAAAGAGACTGAGGATTCTTGTATTTCTTTATTATATTATGTGAGCAGTCAAAGACATTGAGCAAAACAGCCAATACAGCCCTGGAACTGTCAGGATTCAGTGAGCACATGGCACCTTGCAGTTTATATTCAGAAGCAAGGTGAGATAATATTAAAATCCATGGAGAAATAATGCGATTAATAAGATGCAAACATAGTTACATAGTAAATGACAGCAGGTAAAGACTAATTGTCCCATCCCATCTGCCCAGCTGAGATACTTCCTCTGGTTTTCCTCCATCCTGAGCAGATAAGCATGCAAATTCCCATGCGCAAATCGACACATCCATGTCTTCCACCTGACTTCTGACCTCCCTTCCCATCACCGTTTTCCACATCTGACCCCACTCCCCCCACCACACACATACTCACCCTTCACTCCCACTATCTCCACACACCCACCCCAAAACCCCCACTTCAAACAGCCCATTCCACATACATTCCCGTTTCCTCATTCCACACACATTTCTGTCACTCCCACAAATTCCCAGTTACTCCCCAACTTGCATTTCACACATACACACACCCTTCCTAGATCCCTCATACCAAACACATAAAACAGAAGAAACTCCACCCCCTCCCCCGCCACACACAAGAGCAGAGGAGAGGGGTGGGGGGCAAAGTGGAGAGTATGAAGGGGAGAGTGCACATGCACACACCTTTACCTCACACCTCCTCAACATGTCCTCACTCCCACACACCCAGAGATGGGAAGGGAGAATGTGGAGAGCGCGAGGGGGAAAAAGTACATTCCCAGACACCCCCCCCCCTCACTCTCACCTTCCCATGACACAGGCACACTTGGGAAGGGGAGAGGAGAAAAGAGAGGGGAGAATAAAATGGAGAATGGAATGGGATGGGGAGAAAGAGTGTACATCATACACTCACTCACTCTCTCACTCACACAGGGGAGGAGATGAATAGAAAGGAGGAAGGGTGGGCAGAAAATGGGGGAAAGTTTCCACCCCACATACACAACCACTCACCTTATGATACCACTTACACATCCTCCACATACACCATACCCACATGGGTGGCGAGGAGGGGGGTAGGAGAAGAACGTGGAGAGTGCAAGGGGGAAAGTGCATTCACACCCCCTGCAAGCCTTCTGACCCACACTCTTTCCCACTGAACCTCCCTCCCCTCCCCCACCACACACACACAGACACCTAACCCCATGCCTCTACCCCAATAGAAAAGTACAAGACACCAATAATAATCATTCCAAGGTCATGGAGTCATAAAATATGTTTTTTGAAGCTGCCATGCAATTATCACTTTTTTTTTTTTTTGGGTGGTGTTTCCTTAACATCCACACACAGTCAAGGGGGGGGGGGGTGGGAAGGAGGGGCAGGGTTGAGAATTTTATAGCTCTCTTCCTGTTCTTCCTTTCATTAAAGTCACTTGCCTCACCCAGCCATTTCTTGTATTTTCCACTTAGGCACGAACATAGAGTTTATAGCGGAGAGCGCATTGGCGGGATTGGTGAGCAAAACCTCAAATACAGAGATATATATTGTCACGATCAGGTCCCTCCGCTCAGCGTGCTGTGGGGCTTTGCTGGGCTTCAGGCCTCTGGCTTCGCTCCTATGACACGTCTTGTCCCCTTGCACAGCTCAGGCACAGCGCTGCTATGGACTCCTCACAGCCTCTAGTCAGAGTGCCAGGCCCAGTCCTGGCACTCCCAAGCAGTACACAGAAAAAGGATCTTAATCAATAAGGAGTTTAATGTGGTGCTGTAGCTCAGCGGCTGCAGCCTTATATTAATGCGGGGTTGTCCTTACAAGCCCCAGGGTACACAGCATTTAAAACACATTTCCCTTCCCGCCTGTCTCATACATCCATACAGCAATACAGGATTTACCATCCCCCAACCTCCTGGTTATTCCACCTCCATAGAGGAACAGCTGGAGCTTTCCTCTCCCCAGCTTACCTCCATCTCCTCCTCCAGAGACTCTGAGGAGCTGGGCTTTTGTGGCCAGGTCCACCATGGGGGCACGCCCTCTTCCTCAGCCTCCATAGATTCTGCTGAGTCATAGGGATCAGTCCCAATTTCCTCCACCTGTTCCTGCTCAGGCTCCAGCCAGGGGTCAGGTGTTGGTTCGGGGAACCTGGGAAGTGTAGTCTTTGCTACCTTCCTCAGCGCCCTCCGGTGGCTAAGTTTGGTACCACTAGCTTCTGCTCGGCTGTGTCTCAGATGTTTCTGCCCCGGGCCAGGTCGTACTGCATCACACAATATATATATATATATATATATATATATATATATATATATATATATATATCAATATATATCACAGTACCATGTTTCTTATACTGATGATTTAAATCACATCCAGAGGCCAGAAATGCTGCCTTTAGTGCCATGAGCATGCCTTGTGACTATTTAAGTACTAGAATGGAATCTGGCACAAGAATCTGGTCTTCGATTTCTTTTCTTTTTTAATAGCCTGCAGTTTCCTCCTGCTTCTTTGGGCTTCCAAGCCAATCAGAACTGGCTTTTACTGGTGCTCCATGAGCCTTGATTCACAACTGGGGGTTTTTCCCAATTTCTTCCAGTCATTTTCCCTCGACTGTCCTCTCTGCCAAGGATCATAGACCACAATTTCCTCTGGAACTTGGTGCGCACGCAAACCAAGTCTGGCCAGCAGGAGTCATGTGTGGCACAATGACAGATTTCCACCCTCTCCTGCCTCCCCCTCCACTGCACCTCCTCTCCCTACAAGCCCAAGGAGAAGCAAACTGGCTTGGAAACGTTGATTTCTTATCCCCATTACACCTAACATCTTCAAATTCAAACAATTAGCTGCCTTAACAAGCATTGTTCAGATATTAGGGTCTTGTAAGTGCATTGGAAATACAGTTCCCAGAAGTAATGGAACTGCATGATTAAATGGTTCAACAGGCAGTGATCAATATTGCTGCATTAATTTGTATAATGCTTCTAATTAAGAAAAACAGCCTTCATTAAAAATCTACGATGGCGCTATATTAACAGACTCGTATTCCAGTGGAGTCCACTGGAAACTTTATTCTTCAATAAATTAACAGGATGAGGTTCTTGTGCTGTATATGGGTGTTAAAATAAGATCACAACCATGGATATGGCTGGATTTTGGGTAATATGCATAGTACTGGACCTGCAGACTAATCGGATCAGTAATTCCAGATCTTCCAAAGTGTGATTCAAATCTTCCTCGTCTCCCACTTTGGATCTTCCGGAGTCTGCTTAGCTGTGGATAGTGGTGAGGTTTGCACTGAAATTCCATGGATTGAGAGGTTTTTACTCAACACTGGCATGCTGTTACCATTTCCCCTACACTTCTGCTTCCTCACCTCGCCTCTTCCCAAAATAACGAGTTCCTTTGTTGCCATTACCAAGCTTTATTTAAATATATACCACACTGACAATTACAAAACAATTAATATAAATTAGATGTATAGGCAACAGCTTTTTTTTTATCATTGACTCCATGCACCTGATCAGCCTGGCAGTCAGCACTGGCAGTGCTCACCATCAAGGAGACAAATTGTTTTCATTTATCATAACATCTCTGTCCCTCATTCAGCTGTGCCATACTGGGTAGTTGGGGGAACACCATAATGTCTCTGCACAATTTGTAATCACATTATTTTCTCAGACCACCCATATTTTATAGCCTGAGCACGTTCCTCAGTTTCTTCTGAAATCATAATATTTGCCACCCAAAACTGTGGTCCAAGCCTCAGGAGTTTGCCTTTAATTAAATAATGAAGCAAACGGCTTTAACTGACCCAGGTGCCCCCATTCCCTATTTCTTCCCCTTTTTGACGATGAGACACTGCCACCATTCAGTTTCAATGAGAGCCCAGTATGCACAATCCTATCCTTACACTTGTTGAACTCTCGGCTGCTTCTTTGATCATCCTTGCACTTCCAAGCTTAAGTTTTCCTAAACCAAAACCAATCCAAGTCAATCTGGACTTTGGTAAAAAAAACAAAACAAAAAACCCCACATCAACCACAGATGTGAAATGGATCAAAATCATCTTTGGTCTGGGACAAAAATTTATAGATTTATCGAAACCTAGAACATGATGGCAGATGAAGACCATATGGCCCATTGGGTTTGAAGTGAGTCAGAGAAGGTTCATCAAACCGATTAGTGCCAGAGAGGTCTTCTTTCACACTGAGAATGTGAGGGAAAGATGTTGATTTTAATTTCTCCATCGTCATTGATAAGAAATGTCATTTCTGGGCTTCCTCCTTTTGGCCAGTTTCTCCTCCAGCATCTCAATTTGCTCCAGCAAAGATTCTTTCTCCAAAGAGACTGCTGCATGATGACAGAAGAGACTGCCTTCACTGACTGAACTGCCTCTCATGCTAAGTTCCTTCTCCCAGACTTTCACTAGTTCTTCATTCAGAGCATCCAACTTCTCCTCCATCTCCTCGATAAGGGCACAGCAAGGAGGACCTCTCCCTTCCGCTCTAGGGTAACCAAAGAGATTGAAGAAAGATCAGTGCCAAGAAGTCAACAGATGCCTTTCTTGCAGAAAGTCTAGTACTGGCACTGGCCAAAAACCATCACAAAGCCAGAAGAATGAGACAAATTCAAAATGACCTAGTGAAACATTCAGGGATACAAGAAATCATTCGAAAGAAAGTGGCATCCCCCATAGACAATAAAGCATGCATAGCAAGCAATGATACACTGCAGCAATTTAAAAAATGTTACATGTGTATGTGTATCTGCGTATGTCATGTGCATGTGTGCGTGCATGTGAGGGTTTCTAGGGTTTCTTTTACCTGTAGTAAAAGGAGTAGCTGCCCTGGGTCCTGCGTAACTGGAAGCCCATTGCACGACCATACCTTGCTCTGTCACAGGTAGCAGAGAACAACCCTCTGTTTCCCACTACAGCCCTTCCCATACCAGGCAGCATGGAGGGAATAAGAGGAAAGGGTTGAGCCTGGAGCAGGCAGAGCATAGAGCAGGGCAAAATAGAGGCACTCTGCTCCCTAATTCAATCCTTCCCCTCCTGTCATTCAGGAACAGGAGGAGAGGAGATGATCCTGGAGGAAACATTCACACAGCACAGAATAGCCATTCTGTTCCTGGAAATGGAGGGAGTTGGTGTCATTATTACTGAGGTGACAACAGAATTTGAATTTTTTTTCCTTTGGCGAATATTAAGGAGAAACATCCTAATACAGCCCTGCCAGAGATTACCTTCATCCAATGCAGTATGGGTTTCTTTTAATTTCTTGAATTTTTGCAGTCTACCTCCAAAACTCACAGCGGACACAGTCTTCAGACACTGTGACATGATTGCAGGGAATAGGACAAGAGGGGGTAAGCATGGAGTGGGCAGTAGAGCAAAGAGTAAGTTGCTTTATGTTGCATATTTTATTTCTAATTTGTGTTAGTTATTCTGTATTTGTGTGACTGAGGTGAGGTATGCTGCTGGTGCGTAGGGATCTGTAGCAGTCTGGCTTGTTCTGTTACATTGGTATTATAGTGTTAGGTGCAGTACTGCTTTTTCATATAAGGTTGTTGCTGTTTGAGTTCTGGGAGTTAGTGCTATTTTGGTATGGCAGGTTTGCTATATAGATTTGGTGTTTACTTTTTTGCAGGTTTTGTGTTACTTTACAAAATAGCTGGAAATGGAGGGAGTTGGTGTCATTATTACTGAGGTGACAACAGAATTTGAATTTTTTTTCCTTTGGCGAATATTAAGGAGAAACATCCTAATACAGCCCTGCCAGAGATTACCTTCATCCAATGCAGTATGGGTTTCTTTTAATTTCTTGAATTTTTGCAGTCTACCTCCAAAACTCACAGCGGACACAGTCTTCAGACACTGTGACATGATTGTTGAAACATATTTATATTATGGTGAAGGAGTCGTAATCATTGTTTAGTTTAATTATCAAAATCTTGGGGGGGGGGGGGGGGGAGGGGCTATGGGCCTGAAAGGTAATTGGAAAAAGAGGCGCAAGGCTGAAGGTTCACCGAGGGTGCCGGCAGCAACAGGTTAACAGCAGGAGAGGGAATTAAGAGAGTGCTGGGCCTGGGGAGGAGAGGGTGGCAGTCAGTATGGACAAATAAAAAAAGGGTTCACCCATGGCCCTGAGGATGTCACACAGTTTGATGACACTAACCTGAATCCTGCAAAGAAGAGTAAGTAATAAAAGAAGACAAATCAATGTATTGAAGCCGGGGAACACTGTGACAGAAAGGAAGAGCTGAGGCTTGGCAGGTACCTAATGCCTCCTGTGTAGTCTTCTGCTTTGGGATTTGCACTACAAAATGCTTTTTTCTTTGTAGCCAGTTTACACTTCAACAAGTCTTCAAATTTCTGCTGCAATAACAAGTCCTGGTTTTTCATCACACACTGTGCAGAAATAAAACAAATTAAAGTTTAAAAGTAGTGTTTACGGTGTCTTCAGTCCTCGGACCTCCTTCAGGAATTACTGTCCAGCGCAAAGTAAGAATGACTTAGTGAAACTCTAAAATTAATATTGAGATTTTGCCATGCAAACAACACGGAGAGTCATCTTTTGCCCAGATGTGGAAAGGTTTTGTGAAGCTCATCTCAATATATAATACGGGAGAGAATGAAATAATATTCACAAGGGGAGGATGGGAGAGAGATTCACCCATGAGTGAGAGCAGGAAGGGTAAGGTTGTACAGAATGGAGTCTCAGCTACCTCCTGAGAAGACTCTGTGGCAGGTTTCACACTTTTGCAGAACAGCTCAGAGATGAGATTTCGGGTCTGCTCGGAGAAGGGTTCCCCCTTCAGAAGTGCATCACTAATGGCCGTGAAAGATTTTCCATCTGGGACACCTGCTGAGATCCGGAACCTGCTAAGGAACACATCACTAAAACAAGCCTTGAGAGCCTAGATGGGAAGACAAACCAGTTCCATAATCCTTACAGGCACTGATACGAATCTGATGTAAAGCTCTCAGCCCACAAGTAACTAATAAATTGTGATTTATGAATGAAGGTGGCCAAGAGCATAACAAATCTGTACTTATGTAGTCTTTAGAGCAGCGGTTCTCAAACCTGTCCTGGTGAACCCAGATTTTTAGGATATTCACAACGAATATTCATGCAGCAAATTTACATATACCTGGTTCCCATTGTGTGCAACTTTATCTCATGCATATTGGTTGTGAATATCCTGAAAACCGGACTGGCTGTGGGGTCCACAAGATCAGCTTTCAGAACAGCTACATTAGAGTTAACATTTAGCTCTGATACAAAGACACTGTCCTCAGCTGGAGGTTTAATAATATTATTGCAGCACAAGGCACTGTTCTGTAGTTTAGGCACATTAAAAAAGCAGAAAGCTTTTATGTTGATAAAAGCAAACATCTGTGTCTTCCTCTCTAGGAAGCATCTGATACAATTATGCAGTTTCCAGCCTTTTTACTTTGTGTTCTGTATATCTTCGAAATGGATCAGGATCATTTAGTTGTACAAATACCAGATTGCAATGGGGGTATGGCGCAAACATGGGTTTTATAGGCAGGGCCGGCTTTCAGGTTGTGTGAGCTGTGCAGCTGCACAGGGCGCCATGTATGAGAGGGTGCCGACATGCTGGCAACCCCTCCCCCCATATCTTCCTTCCCATATAGTCAGAGGGAAAAAAAGAGAAGGGGGTCGGGGGAGGGGAATAATGGTGCTGGGCAAAGGGTAGGAAGGAGATGCTGGCCGGGAGAGAAAGGGGGATGCTGTGCTGGAGCCGCTGCCACTACTGAAGGAAGGGCTGCCAGAGCTTACATCACTAAAGAGGAGAGGAGATGAGTGCCAATTTCTGTTTTCGCATAGGGCGTCAGTTAGCCTAGCGCCGGCCCTGTTTATTGGCTACCTTCAGAATCAGACAAGTTACCTGGACAGCCTATTTCTGACCCTAACTATTATAGACAAGGGGCGGGGGGAGGAGAAATATTACTCTCCTCCCACGTACCCTCTAACAAGTAGTATTGGGTGGATGCACTACTCCGAGTAAACAGAATTATCTATGGTCAGTGTGAAAGCTGAGAAGCTGACACGTATGTCAAGGCTGGAGCAAGATGAGAAGACTGCAAATCATCTCAAAAAGGCACGCTATTTACATTTTTAAGCTTGCCGACAACTAGTTAATGATATCAATCTTAAAGCAGGTTTGCCATCTGGCTCCAGTTTTTCAGGACAGAATGAGCCAGTCCTGGTATAACCTGCATTCCGTGCACAGATTGTAATTCTGATTTCTCTACGTAAAAACAAGGACAAAGCATAGCATGCAGTCGGGGACAAAGCTAGAACAGGAGCAGCCTGTCCTAAAGAGATGGAGTCTGTTGGCAGCCCTATTAATAGCATGCTTTGCAGGGCTGGATTTAAGATAATTTAAAAATTAAAAATAAATAAATAAATAAATAAATAAATAAATAATTTGCACCCATAGACCGGATCAGAGTGCAGAGAGGTAGAGTGGAGGTCCAAAATACCCCTTTTGGCCTCAGTGCGCTTCCCTAAAGTAAGGGTAAGCAGGTTTCTTTAGCCCAGGCATTTGGTGCTTTCATAATTTGGCACCCTAGGCAGCCACCTGTGCTGCCTATGCCTAAATCCAGAGCAGATGCTATAGTTCTGGTTTGGCTTCTGTCATTTGCGGTGTGGATTCTGGCGGTTTTCAGTCCTCTGACACTGTCACGGTGTTTTCACAAAGCTTGTAGGCCACGCCAGGCTCTGCACCTGCTTAGGGAGGGTAGCTGAACAGGGCGGAGGGGACGGCCTTGCGATACCTGATAAAAGAGCCTCCGAAAGCCTGGATCCCAGTCCTGAGAAATGCTGCCGGCTGCAATGTGAGCTACGCAGTGTATCAGGAGGAGACTGAAGCTGCCGATAGAGTCCAGGTATTCTCTGGCAATAAAGAGCCGCTTCTCAGAAGCCTGAACAAAATATCCAAAGAATGCACACACACACACAAAAATCAATAATTGATGTAATACAAGCACAGAAATATATATTGTTGGTTACTTTATCCTTTTTTGCAGTTCTATGGGCTTCAAACCTTCTTTCATAAGCTCGAGGGTAAAAGTTTAAAACCTTCTCACTTCCCACAAAACCTCCAAAAACTCAAGGAAAATATCCACATATTTAGGGAGTTTGATTTCATATGCCAATCACTTAGTTGCCAGCTAATGATTAGCTACTTGAAAAACAGATCTGAGCTTTCCATTCCATTGTTTCTGCAGGACCTGCGGCTGCAAAAAAACCAAAGCAGTAGAAATTGCAACATTCTAATTAGCCTCGGTTCCAACCCCAATGCATTTCTTATGGCAAAACTGCCAACTTGGCCTCCCTTTTGTGTTTTCCCCCAACCTTTCAACTGCTCACCAACTTTGAAATCTCCAGGGTCTGGTGCCTGTCCAAGGACCTACCTCAACACCAAGTTTGGCAAACCTATTTCCTGTCATTTCCAAGTTATAAGAGGGGGGATACACAAACATGCAAACTGCATCACCCACAGACTTTTGGTACAATTTACTAAGCCTCTGTTCGTACAAACCAAGACAAAAAGAAGTGATCTTGACCCGTAAACTGAGTGGACCTGGCCTAGGATCACATAGTAGGGAAACACAGGGTACAGGTCTGATTTTATACAATGACCTTCACCAACAAAAGACTTTCTCCCCTTTCTATTCAAATTCTTCACGACTAGGAACCTCAAGAGCCACGTAATGTGTTTCACACAGTGCTGAATATATTGACAATGCAGTAATACATATTACTGGTTACAGCCATAGACTAACATCTCATTCTTGCCTGTTTGTGGGAATATTCAAAGAAATTACACGTGTCTTGGTTTGATATCAAATAATGACTCTAGGTGTGCACACTGCGAGCCCGGTATCTATAAAACACCACATCAGAAAGCCACATATGTCACTAGTGACAAAGAATCGCACCTACCTGATAGGAGAAAGAGTGCCTGAAGGCATTTCCTGCATAGTTATTTTCAGGTACACTGGAAGCAATATGCAGGCTAATTGCTGGAGCCTATGGGGACAAAATAATCCACTTTATTGAGAAGACATGGATCTGTAACTTGCAATGGTAGGCACATCTGTTTGTCATGTAAGGGCAGAAACAAAACTCTTCATGATTGTGCTGGACTGGTGCTCGTTGTCCGAGTCTCTGTATTTCTGTGGCCAATTTTGCCAGTTTTGTCTCTGGTTATCCGGTCAGGAGGCTGCCCCTTTCTTGTTACAGTGGTGGAAGATAATCCCCCTCTCAGACAGATCACCAAACCTGAACAAGTCTCTCAGTTTAGCCTTACAGTTACTCTATTACAATTTGTGGCAGCTATGAAAACCGTAAAGACTCTCCAGGACTTCCACTCGCACCTTGGCGGTCCGAGCTTACATCAAGGGCAGCTTCAGGAGATGCGAAGGTGGGCAGGCATCCTAGTTGGATCTTAAGTGCTGATCCATGAAGATATATATATATTTTTAAGTCAGAGAAAGGGTCCTGAGGTATTGAATCCTGCTTGAAAAGAAAAATAATTCCCCAAACAGTTGGGGGAATCAATAGTCTTAGGTTTGGGCTCACTTTAGTAACTAGAGTAATAGAGTGAACTAGAAACTTGTCATCACATTTTGTGATAGAGTTGCAGCCTGTACAGCTCAAGTTATAACATTTATTCATGCACCCCTAGATTTCTTTAAAATGATGCTCCTCTTCAAGACAACACAATGCTCTCTAGAATCCGTATGGCACTGGGATGTGTACATAACTTACGTGGATATGAGGCGTCACATGTTGTATAATGAAGATCCCATATTGGAATACGATGAATTCTCTCGCAGAAAGGTTTTCGGGTAGCACAGGGTCAAGGTTCTGTTTACAAGTTAACTGCGCATCAAATGTATCCATGAAAAGATTTCCTGTGTCGATGAAGAAAAACTGTAGAAGAACTTTGATCTGTGTGATTCAGCCAACTCTCTTTACATTATGGATGTGAATTTTGGAGATCAGCGTTCAGAAAATTATATGTGCACATGTATGAACATAATATATGTATGTTTATTCCCACTCAAAACATAATTCATATTATGAGTCAAAGCAAATCTGTATTCCATAAAGAATGAATGTAGAATACAGAATAGCTTTCCATTAAAGCTTTTATTCTCACTGCTCACAAGTGAGGGAAGATGTTGCTGTAGTTCATGGGTGGCAAAGTCACAAGTTAGTTATGGACACCCCTAATCCAAAAAAGGAACCTTGAGGAAGTATCTTGAATCTCTGTTTCTCCCATTCTTGAAGGACACATTGTTCAAACAATCTCAAATGAACTCCTACTGTGGTTGTGCTGGGCTGTTTTGGTTTGAACATAACATTAATACTTTCTGCCCATGGCTCTGATGAGGAGTTATTTTAAAGCCTTCTCCTGACCACAGTTCTTCTGAATACCCATAAGAACATAAGAAAATGCCATACTGGGTCAGACCAAGGGTTCATCAAGCCCAGCATCCTGTTTCCAACAGTGGCCAATCCAGGCCATAAGAACCTGGCAAGTACCCAAAAATTAAGTCTATTCCATGTTACCGTTGCTAGCAATAGCAACGGTAACATGTAATAGCAGTAATAGCAGGTTAACCCCTGATGACTGATGCCAGTTTAATCACCACTTCACACCTATTAAAGATTCTCCTGTAGGGATAAGCCAGTCACCCAAAAAGGAGTGTGCAACTGAACCAAACTTGCAGGCCTGAGCAACACAAGATAGAAGTCAAGGCACTTGATGGCCCTTGCAGTTTTAATGCCTGTGAGAACTATACTGAGGAGAAAAAGTTGCTACTGTTCTTCATATTGAACAATCTGTCTTCACCTTACAATTTTGCTGGTATTGCTGGATACAACCTTGCTGATTCTGTGGCCTTTACAAACTTTATGTCTAGTTATAAGGCCTAGTATTGTTCTCCAGATGTCTTCTGACTGACGCCAGCAACTCTGTGAGAATATGCATATATAATATATACTGGCTACGAAGTCATATAGAAGCTCACTAAGCTTCTATATGACTTCCAATCAAGATAAACTTTTGGATCCTATGCATATGCATATGTATGAGGTCCATAGAAGAGGAAAAGTCTTTGGATTCACCAATTTGTGACTACTCACCACATTGCTTGCTGCCATTCATGCAAACTTCATACCTGTGAACTTTGAACCCGAGACCTGAAGCTAAGCTTCGAGACTGGGCTCCCAGCTTAGCCCGGCCCTGCTCAATTAACCGTGGCGTACCTGCTGATCTTATCCTTGTCTGCCAAGCTAATTTTCGCTGCATCTCTTGTTGCATAGCTTGCAGAGGCTTCAGTAAGCACTCTGGGTCTGCCACTCTGAGGTGGTGGTGTTAAGCTGTTCTTTGCCTGACGGAAGTCTAGCTGGCTGCCATTCATGCTGACAGGTCTCTGATTCTCCAAAAGGACAACCCAACTGCAGCAGAATCAGCATAAGATAAACTGGCTAAATTGCTACTTTAAGCTGGGGTAGTTTAACTGGCATTGTATTTGAGAACTGCAAGTTGGCTTTGAACTATACACATGAATTTTCTTAACCTCTGTAACAAGAGTGATTTGCTCTGTTAAACCAGAAATCTAAAATGATATCTTCTGTATATAAAGCCGTTGTATAATTTATGCTGCTACAATAAAACTCTTATTTACTCGAGAAAGGTATAGATATTCTGCTTTCTTTACACGAACTTGGACCTTATCTTATTTGATTTAAATGTAAGATAAAACCATATAAGACTAATTATCCTTACACTTGCTCCACAGGGGGAATTTCTCCCAAAAGGTTATATATTCATCCTTCTTTCAGCCTTACAGTCACATCTGAAGAAGGGATCTGTGTGATCTCAAAATTTCATGACCATATCATCTTTAAATAATTATTATGTTGGTTGAATAAAAATGATTACAACCAGCAGACGAACCTCATATAATGATCAGGGTGCCTTTGTGACATTATCAACCACCATTACGTGAAAAGAGCAGAAAATGCATTGGGGATGGAGCTGGAGATCACAAAACCAGAAACGGACCCAAGCACTTTGTAGGCAGTCATGAACAGAACACATAGGAAAGTTTTGTAGAGTAGAGTAGTGTGGTTTGGAAGCCTTTGATACTTCTGGTCTTACATGTGGTTCTATTGTACTATAAGCAGCGCTCAGTGCAATGTCATTTGAGATGTATGATTAAGGGAAACACCCTATTCGGATAAAAACAGCACTTTCAATTTTATCATATTTCTAATATGCTGAAAAGGAATATTGGAACCTGGATACGGATACCATGCATAGTAAAAAGGGGCCTTTGTGCAGCTACAATATAACAATATTGGATGAGCCTCAATGATTTTTGGATTTCTTGACATAAACCAACAGACTGAGTTACTCACATTTCTGCTTTGGTACTTGGATTACATGGTTACATATAGATTGAAATCTAGAAAACAAAGATATATTTAACCCAGCTGCCTAGGGTTGGGGTACCTCCAGGGTAGACGGCCGAGAAGCTATAGATTCTCACCGATGACCTGCAGGTATTCACAGGCCGTTCACTTGTGTCACCTGGAGCCATCTGCTGGGGGTCTATGGCATTTCAAAAGGAAGCAAACTGTCCAGATTAGATGGGCCTCATGGTCCTTATCTGACATCATTTTCTGTGTTTCCATGTTTCTCTGTGGACTATGGAAATCTGCAGCTTTCCAGTTTTTTGCATTCTCATGCCTACCGTGTGGTATCGGCAGTGCAAAACTGATACCATAGTCATGTCACTATGGTCTGCTCATTGGAATGGAAGCTGCTTTGAAAAATAGGGTTTGCTGTGGGGAGAACATGAGGATTACCTCTGACAGGTCCATTGCCTTGAATGACTCCAGCTTCCACTGCACTGGCTCTCAGTTTGCGGTCTATCTCCTTTATAAGTGAGAGAAGATGGGAGGACTCAGTCACTTTGCTCACATCCTGCCCTATGGAAGTGGACAAGAACATCAGAAGTATCTCAGCATGGTAGTATCTCAGCAGAAGGCAAAGATCATTACATTTACACTCTGAAGAGTCTAAAGCATCTCCAGGGAAGCACTCACCTGGGAGAGACAGGCAGCAGAGCTGAGGATTCAGGGCAGTAATTCTTAATGCAGCCATTTGCTCTGCCTGTTTAAAGAGTCTGGTATCTGTTGAGTAAAACACAACTTCTTACGAGCAAGGAATGCAAAAATCCACCTCTCCTGTCAAGTCCCTAATGAGTGTCATTCTGTGACTGTCAGCAGTTCTACTAGAGAAAGTCCTGTTTATAATACAACTATTAGATTCCTCAAAAATTGACAATTTGTATGTTTCTTGATTGTTTTACTTTGGCTGACATGATTATGATTGTCTTTTTTTTATTTTTTATTTATGAATTCTAACATAATTTTACAAGTATCCACTTGATATGAAATTTACAATGTAGTATGCAATAAAGGACATATTTGTTATAAATTATAAACAATCAAGGAAAAACAAATAAATCTACATATGTATAAAATAAAGGAAATATAAAGGGAGAGCCGGAGAAACGGAGCGTTACATAATCACAATAAACAAAAGAATCCCAGGAAAATAGGCCTTTTGAACAGAGACCACACCAATTACTTCAAACCAGACCATCCTTGGAAAAGCTTTAGGTGTGAGAATCCAAGAATGCTCTCAAATGGGACGGCTCATAATACACATACTCTTGCTGCTGGTATTTTAAATGACATTTGCAAGGAAAATGTAACTGAAATACTACTCCTTTTTGCAAGGCCTCAGCTCTCATTGATAAGAACATTTTTCTTCTAACCTGGGTAGCTTTAAATAAATTGGGATAGCACCAGACTTTATAACCATGAAACAAATTTTGTCTATTCCTGAAAAAATACTTAAACACAATGGGGTAGATTTTCAAACCGCGCGAATTGGCGTACTTTTGCTGGCGCATCAGGCGCAAGCAAAAGTACGCGGGATTTTAGTAGATACGTGCGTAGCCGCGCGTATCCGCTAAAATCCTGGATCGGCGCGCGCAAGGCTATCGATTCTGTATAGCCGGCGTGCGCCGAGCCGCGCAGCCTACCCCCGTTCCCTCCGAGGCCGCTCCGAAATCGGAGTGGCCTTGGAGGGAACTTTCTTTTGCCCTCCCCTCACCTTCCCCTCCCTTCCCCTACCTAACCCACCCGCCCGGCCCGGTCTAAACCCCCCCCTTACCTTTGTCGGGGGATTTACGCCTCCCGGAGGGAGACGTAAATCTCCGCGCGCCAGCGGGCCGCTAGCGCACCGGGACACGAACTGGGGGTGGGTACGGAGGGCACGGCCACGCCCCCGGGCCGCCCCGGGCCGTAACCACGCCCCCGGGCCCGCCCCCAAACGCTGCCGACACGCCCCCAAAACGCCGCGCCGACCGGGCCCGCCCCCGACACGCCCCCGACACGCCCCCGACGCCAAACCCCGGGACTTATGCGAGTCCCGGGGTCTGCGCGCGCCGGTAGGCCTATTGAACATAGGCGCACCGGCGCGCAGGGCCCTGCTCGCCTAAATCCACTCGGATTTAGGCGGATTTAGGCGAGCAGGGCTCTGAAAATCCGCCCCAATATTTGTATCCATTAGAAAGGCGAAAGAGACTAATAAAGGTCTCCTTGAAATAACTAATTCTTGCAAGGTCTCTAGTAAGGCAGAAATGTCCAATGGTACCGCTGGTTCCTCAGAATTTGTTTCAGCATATGGCAAGTAATAAGTTTTAGTTATTACCAGTGCTATATGTTCAGGCAGTTTTAATACCTGTGTCACACATGATTTAAAAAGTTCCAACGGGGAAATATTTTCAATTACAGGGAAATTCATAAAACGCAAATTATGAGCTCTCAAACTGTTCTCTATATTTTCAAGCCTTCTGTTGGTAATTTTTTCCCCTTGTAAGATAGTATTTTGAACTTTTTCCATCTCTTTTAGCTGACTTTCCATTTCTCCTATTTTCTTATTTTGAACTTCAACCTCTTTAGCATTTATAGTAACTCTTCTGTGCATGCGATTTAGTATTCAAATGAGGGCCCATGGTAAAAAGAGGCGCTAGGGACACTAGCGCATCCCTAGCGCCTCTTTTTTGACAGGAGCGGTGGCTGTCAGTGGGTTTGACAGCCGATGCTCAATTTTGCCGGCGTCGGTTCTCATGCCCGCTGACAGCCACGGGTTTGGAAACTGGACGCCAGCAAAATTGAGCATCCAGTTTTCAACCTGCGAGCCGTGGGCTGATTTCAAATTTTTATTTTTAATTATTTTTTACTTTTGGGACCTCCGACGTAATATCGCCATGATATTAAGTCAGAGGGTGTACAGAAAAGCAGTTTTTACTGCTTTTCTGTGCACTTTCCCGGTGCCGGCAGAAATTAACGCCTGCCTTTGGGTAGGCGCTAATTTCTGAAAGCAAAATGTGCGGCTTGGCTGCACATTTTACTTAGTGAATCGCGCGGGAATAACTAATAGGGCCATCAACATGCATTTGCATGTTGCAGGCGCTATTAGTTTCAGGGGAGGGGTTGGCTGCGTGTTTTCGACGCGCTATTATCCCTTACTGAATAAGGGGTAAAGCTAGCACGTCGAAAACATACATCCAAACATGGGTTAACAGTGCGCTCCGCCGGAGCGCTCTGTATTGTATCGACCTGATTGTAACTTAACTGGATAAGTTCTAACCGGCTAATTTACCTATCCAGCCAGTTTTGAATATTGAACCCCTTTTATTTTCATACTGTTTAGGAATGAAAGGGGGGGGGGGGAGGCAGCTCTTTATTATATCTCCCCCCCTTTGTTTTAAAAAAATCTCTTTATTCAAGTCTACACCTAAGTTCCTCATGTTGCAGTCATACTTTATATGCACACGTGACACTCACAGGAGGTTCTGGAAAGGATCAACACATCAGCACCCCCAATTCATAATGAGTGGAACAACAAAGAGCTGTGAAAGACTTTATCACCTCTGTCATGGAATAAAAATGCCAACTAAAATAGGAATCAATGATTTTGCTCATTTTAACTACATAGTATCAAAAATATAGGTATACGTATATGCATTTTCACCCGCCGCGGCCTCACCGCACACTATCGCCCCCATAGCGTCACTGCAAAAGTGGTATTTCTGGTGCTACTGCCGGCGACAATGTGTAAAACGCGACAACGTGTAAAACATTATCGCCCGCAGCAGTACCAACATTTTTTTTTTACTCTGCCCAAGCCCCGTCCTAACCCCTCCCCTTTCCCACATTCAAATGGTAACATCGTGATGCGGTAGTTATCGCGTTTTGATAAATGACCCTGTAAATTAGGTTCCTAAGTTTTTAGTTGAAAATTCACATAAATTTGGGAGCCTAAAAGTTAGGCTGCTATATTTAGGTTGCTATTTATTTGCCTAGATTTAGGATCCTAAATTAGGTGCCTAGTTCGGAAAATCAGTGCTAAGCTCCTTCTTTGTTTCCTTGCCCTAACTCTGCCCCCACAGCCACCCACTTTTTAGACCCCTGAATTTAGGGACCTAATAAACTAGGAGCCTATATTTCGGGGCTCTCAGCCCTAGTAAATTTTCAAAAGGGTTCATTTAGGACCATCACTCCAATGGTTAGGAGCCTAAACCCTTTGAAAAACTGACCTCAGCTACTTGTATAAACACACACATGCATATATCTTTCTATATCTATTTATCTATCTCTGATGTTTTGGTTAGTGCTGCCTACTGCTTCGGATCCAACATGATATGATAATCAATAACTTGAACTCTACCTCACTGCATGCTACCCTCTAGTACTCTCACAAGCCCTCAGGGACTTTCGTTTGCATTTGGTTGCTAAACTTGTCTCATATTTACTGGATAATGTCAGAGACAACACACAGTGTGCCCAAAAGAGTACGGGAGGAAAAGGCTCTGCAAAGTATCACCTTGGGATCTCTATTAGCTTACAAAAACAATAGTAATGTATATGCCAGCTGCTGGAAGTGACTCAGGAATGAAGGATCCATGTATAGGCAGCCAGATTGCTGGTGTCATCTGTCTCTCAGCGCTGAATGTGAAGGAACCCTTGAGGTCTAAAAAGGGGGCAGGATAGATTCACCATCAATGGGAGGGGGGGGGGGGGCAGGTTGTGCCCTGCTTAGGGGAAGTGCCCCGGGCAATGTTAACTCGGTGTCATTGCTCACTCAATGTCGGGAGGGTGGAGGTTGCTCTCCCTTGGGTTCTGCTTCCCTCTATCTGCAGGACAGAGGGGAAGGGCTGTAGGAGAGGTCAGGCAGATGCAGTCTGGCCAGCAGGTAGGGGTATAATAGGATGCGAGACGGGTAACTCGTCCTCTTTCCTCTGTTCCTGCTCTTGCCCACCCGCCCTAGCGCCAATCTAGTTAAGGGGCTCAGATCTGGGGATGTGGTGTTTAAAAAGGGGTTTGCAGAGTGATGGCTATATTGCAGCTACGGGGAGGTTGATACCTAAGCTAGTGAGTACACAAAAATGGTGGATTAATGAGGAATGAGTTGGACATCGACTGCCCCATTGACCAGAGGCATAGGCATTGCCCAGTCTGCCTACTGGAGGGTGATGGAGGTGGCATGTGGGCTGGACCTGGATGGCCGTGGCAGTTGCTACTTCAGCCTGGCTGATACTGGGCAGCGGTCTGAGGGAAGTGGAAGGGAGAGGAGACCACTGGCTGAGTGATAGGGGCTGGTTTGGACATATAATAGCACATACATAATATGCAATGAAGCTGTGACCCTTTTATACCAATAAGCAAAGTATGCCATGGTGATTTGTTTGGTGTTGGTGTTCGCGAGGGTGGGAGTGGGAGTGGGGAGGGGATTGGGGTTGAATGGGAGATGAGAGGGGTGAAAGAGGGGAGCTCATGGCTGCCTAAATCATTGCTCAGTTACAATGCAGATAACTGTGACATGTAGAAGGCTATGCAAACATTCGCAGACCTACTTTCTACTAGAAGTGCTAGCACCCACTGCCCCATCTCTCCCAGTCTTTCTTGGTCCCATGTAGACCCAGTGACAGGGTTACTGTCTTCCTTCTTCCTTATTTCTTCCACTTTCCTCTTCATCTTTTGGAGATCCTGCTGGAAAGTCTTTTCCAGGAAGGTGACGGTTTCATCATATTCTTCTATCACCTTCTGAAATTAAATATAGAGGAGTAAAAGGTACATTCGTTTGGAGA
This sequence comes from Rhinatrema bivittatum, assembly GCF_901001135.1. Taxonomy (NCBI): domain Eukaryota; kingdom Metazoa; phylum Chordata; class Amphibia; order Gymnophiona; family Rhinatrematidae; genus Rhinatrema; species Rhinatrema bivittatum. Next base: position 30,564,107 of record NC_042626.1, read on the forward strand.
AAATCAACCTTTATGAACAAACCAATCAGAATTGAGATATATCAGATTCTGTCTTGAAGGAGCACCTTGGGGGCTGTCCACTGAAGGTACGTGGAGAGTGACAGGACATCCAGCTCGAGCGGCTATAGTTATTGAAACAGAAGCCACCCTGGGTTGTTTGGAGTCAGCCTTGGATTAGCTGCATGGTTTTAGTACTGTATCTCTAGCTCGCTAGACAGAATGAAAAAGTGGCTGTGGCTATGCAGGTGTACAGCAGGGAGCGTGGCTCAGAAAGTTAATAGGGGGCTCAAGAAGTGATTTAGTCCACCTCTTTGACTCCAGGCATGTGCCTAAACCATCCCAGACAGATGCTGATCTGATCTTCTCTAAGGAAAGCTCCAATGACCGAGATTCCACCACCTCTCTGGTTTACTTATTCCTGTTCGACTACCCTCACAGTCGGGAAGTTCTTCCCAATCTCTGATTTAAATCTCCCCTGCTGTAAGTTAAGTCCATCACATCTCATTATGTCCCCAGTGGAGGCAGAGGCCTGACCATCGCCCGTTAAATAACTCACTATTAATCAACAAGACTAAGTCTGTCCAAGGATTGCAAAGTTACCCAGCAGATGCGTAAGCATCGTTTCCACTTCATTTTTTTCTGTTTTACTTGTTACAGTTTATTTTCTTCCTTCCATCATTCTTGCCTACACCTTATTGGGTCTGTTGGAGACGTGAATGATAAAACTGTAAATCAAGTAGAGTCTTTAGCACTGAATTAGCTGGGAAAATGGGCTGAGTAATACTAGTCTGGCTCTGCTTGTCAAAGAAAGCTCTTTATAATTAAGTGTGAGCCTTGTGTAATCATTCTTTCCCCGAGTTCCTGCTCATGTCGTCCTGCTCTGCACCTGTTTCATCTGCCCGTTTAGCTCCCCCCGTTCCAGCTGGTCTTGCAGCCTCTGCCTCTCCTCTGACATCTGCATTCGATGCCAATCTTGCAGCTCCAGCCGCCTTTGCTGGAAAGCCTCCATCTCTCTCTCTAGTCTCTCGCTGTCTTCTGCTTTCAGGGTGAACTTTGTGTCCTGCAAAAAAAACCAAAAACAAACAAACTGTGTTGGGGTCCCTAAATCATGAGCACCAAAGTTTTCTCAAACGTTATGCACAAGCAGGGTATCAGCAAGCCAACGACGTGCATGGTTTCACTTTAACACCACCGGACTTCTCAATCATCTACCCCACAAAATCAAACTATTTTCATAGCAAGTAAAACAGAAGTTTAATGCCAGCAACGAAATGTAAAGCCGACACCAGCTGATGTTTCATTAGAAAACTGCATCAGGGCACAAATATTTGAAAGTGCTCTTCAATGGACCCAACTTGTCTCCAGCGTGTAATGGATAACCAAGGTAAGGAGGGAGTAAAAAGACAGTAGATACAGAGTTTTGCCAGAAATTAAAGAGTTTTGTAGCTCCTGCCATGAAGACCCACATAGGATGAGGTAAGGGATGGGGTGGAGAGGGGGCTAGCACAGTGCTCCTTCCATGTTAGCTTTTGGTGCCCCCCCCCCCCCCCCAATTATTCAGCTCTGGCTATGCTCTTGTTATGGTCCTCAGCAGCTTAGTGGAAACGTTTAGGGAGGTGAGTGAGCTGCACCGCTGGGACTGGGACAGAGAAGAATTCTGGGAGTAGATGTCAGTACTGAGTCTCTTCTGAACTGAGGGAGAATGGGAGATAGGTTTTGTATTTTGCTATTCAGATGAAGATTTGGAGGAAGAGTGTTTTGCTGTTGTTGATATGAATTTTAACGTTTGCTGGAGACCCCAGAAAATAAAGGGTTGTTTTGTTGATGATACCTTTTGTGTGAGACCCTCCTTTGTCCAAGGGGCGGGTTCGGGGGAGGCATCTTTCAGTGACACAAGGATTTTGGATGTCCTGGGGTGCTCTCAGAATGGTCACAGAGTGGAAATAAGTGTTTTGGTTTCTAGTTGCCTCTGCAACGTGAAGAATGCATCCCTTGCCTCTGTGCCAGGGCCACTGCATCATCTGCTTGACCAATGTTATGTTTTTGAACCCCCAGAGGGTTGGGACTGGGGGCCACATTTCCCCTTTAAGAAAAGACCCCCATGATGTGGGCCCATCATTGCACATTGCTGTAATAATTTCCCCTGCAGTATTTAACCATAGGGAAAATAACCTCACAATTTGCTAGCTTGTCTTACGGAATATTGCAGTTTAGTAAACCGGATCCCGAGATAATGTTTATCTGTGGTTCAATACTGCAGCTCAGCAAATAGACCCCTTTAAGCAGGAGAACTCAAATATACCCAAGTTCATTTCACCTTGTTTATTGTAACTTTTGCTTCTTGTTAAATGGTCTGTTAAAGGTATAACCCCCTTGTTCCTTGTAAACCGATGTGATATGATACTGATCATGAATGTCGGTATAGAAAAGAGTTAAATAAATAAAGTAAATAAATATATTCAAAGCTATCCAGACAACTTTAGTTATGCCGGAAAGCAGTCCTAAGGTTATCCAGATAACTTTATCCTTATAACTTGGCCTTTATCCGGGTACATTCATTCGAACGCATAACTGGCCGTGTTGCACTGAATATGCGAGTAAAGTTATCCGGGTAGCTTTATGCAAATAACTTACCTGCTCCCTGCTCTGCTGAATATTGACTTGCATGTAACTAACTAATGAGATCTGGGCAGTGGTTTACAACTGACTCAGAGAGAAATAATTACAGATCCTATCTCCTCTTACCTGCAGTGGATAAAGATTTCTTCTGGTGTTCTTTCTGGCTCTTGTAGCTTTGGGAATACAGTCCAACTGTTTTTTTCAGCTTACTCAGCGTCTGCTCCCTAAAGTTGTGCAGCTCATTGGCTAAATAATTAGCTTCATCTATGCAGTGGAGCAGAAAGCCCTACAGAGATCACAAAACGCTATAATCCTGCTAACAGACTTTACAGAAGTACTCACTACAGATATGTTTATGCCTAAAAATCGAGCCGTGCCTTTTCACCACAGAGCAGTCTAGAGGCGTGCTTTCTACATATTTAATGGAGACAAGAATTGTCCATCCATCGATCATATCTCTTTCCACTGATAAGCATGAGCTGGCCTCAACAAGGTCCCACACCGTGCATCGCCCAAACTCAAATGCTGGCCAGGTCAAGGTCACAAGTCAAAATGTGTGACTTGGTCTGCCTCCCACCATAATCACAGATCTGAGGTCTGCTAGAGTGTATCCCCCATTTTGCCGAGTCAGCTCGTGACCTGCTGACGGATACGGAGTGATTTAGAACCCACCAATTGCCCCAATTCCTCCCTCGTTCCTGCAGAAAAAGCTGCTCAGTTACTCTGATAACTGAGGCAGATGTGATATAGTGAACTCAAGAGTAACATCAGTCTCAGAAACAACATTCCCGTCAGAGGAGGTAGAAGCAAATGCTGTAATGGAATAAAAAAAAAAAAAATGGGATAAGCACAGAGGATCCCTGGTGACGAAGAAGTGAGGGGGGGCACCAGTGATCATTGGGGTCTGCGGCATTGCACCAGAGGTGGGGTTGGGCTGACTGTGATGGACTTAATAGTTCTTTCTCTTGTCATAGTCTAGAACAGTGGCAGGAATGGGGATGGGATGTTGCAATATTGCTAACATACCACCCTTTAGTCTCTCAAAAGCAGAGACAGGGGGAGAAGGGATAAGGACATGGCAAAGGGTATTGAAAGGAAGCACGGCCTAGCTTTGCTTTCTTTCAATACCCAGATAGCCTGATCAGCTACAACTCCCTAGGAATTTCCAGGGCTTTCACTCCAGCGGACGGCGCCCTTTTGATATATGGCAATGTGCATGGCCCTGATTTGTTTTGGGGTCCCCGAATGAAACAAATTAGCCTTATTCGTCACGTTTTGCAGTTTCGTTTTAAACGAATGCACATCCCTATATTGATTCTTGGCTTTTAGCTTCTAGGGGACTTTAGAACTGTAGCTTCCAATGTATCCACTGATAGGTAGATGAAGCATCTAAATTCTATCATTTAATAAAAACAATATCACCGCCACTAAATAAAGTCTATAAGGATTCAGGCACGTCTTCCATTTAAACTGTTTGACAGATCCAAACCTTGTTCATTACTTGATGGTTGATAAATAGAACATTATACAAAATGCCAGGAGATGAGTAATAGGACATTCAGCTCTTTCTAAAACTGCGGCAGCCAAAGAGCTTTGATGGATGCAGGAAGAGGAGTCTAGGCAGAGATAGTAGGTGGGTTGTGTGGAATGGAATGGGAGAGGAACCTGCCTCTAAAGAGGAGGCCAGTAAATTTCAATAGCTCATGTACTACAGTTTCTATTTTTTTGGTTTATCACTTAAAAGGTAAATAAATCTACAAAGATTCCATCTTGGCAAATGAAAGATATTTTTGTACAAAATGCTCATTTCAATACTTTCTGCTTTGTAGAGATGAACAGTGGGACATAAAATGAGCACTGAAATAGCATGATTTTAAGGGTAATCATGGCTTGCTAAAGAGATCTTCTTATTTTCAGACTGAAAAGAGATTAAAATGTTACCTTGTCAGAAGAATATTCTTTCATTCGCTCAGCTAGCTCTTTAAGATGGCTTTCTCTCAGTTTCAATAATCTCATAGCTTGTTGTAGCTCCATAACTGAAACAATATTCTGTTTGTTACGTCCAATAAGCTGTGGAAGACTCATTTTACCATCTTCTATTAAAAAATTCTGAAACAAAGTGAGACACATCCATAAGAAGGAACATACAGTACAGAATTTTGCATTTAGGGCCTATAGTGGTCAATGGAAGTAGTAACAATTTAGGAGTTTTAACTAGTCCTTTACTATGCTAAGAACAAATCCAAATGCAGTTCTGGGCCTGCACATGGTGTCCATTGGTCCAGCAGGGCCTACCTTAAGTCTCCTAACCTGTACAGGTTTCAGTATCCACAGAAACAAATACAATTTTGAGACTTAGAAAAGAGTTCTTGTGGGCTGCCAGTGCCTCACCCATGCCACTGCTAAACTTACTCAATCAGACTTGTTAACTATAACCTCAGGGTCCCTCTCCTACCCTGAAACCAAGTGGTTGCCAGAACCTCAGAAAAAGAGAGCTCTTCTGCAGGCCTACCTGGTCCTAAGAGAAAACCCTTCCTTAGTTCTCCCTATGGCTTTCTCCTCCAGCGTGAGTTGTGCTGTGTTCTTTCGCTTTAGTATTTCTGCACTACTCCCCATCTTCTCCCGGATGTGAAAGTGTAGTCTGCGAGAGGTGTGACCCCAAAGCCAAGAGCAGGCAGCACAGACAGGACGAGGCTGGCGGGTTCTAACGACCAGAGGCAGGGTGTCTTCTGCCTGTTCTTCCCCTTGGGTTGAGCCCTCAAGTTCTGGTGGCTGGCAGGACTTGAGACAGGAGCAACAGGAAATACTAGGCACATACTAAGACAATGTAGAACCCATACCTGGAGACATGAAGCAACTATAGAATCAGTGCAGGGCCACTGCAGGAGAGCTGTATATACAAAACTAACTCGGACCAAACATGAACATAGGATCTATGAAGCAATCTAGGAGTAAACAAGTACACAAAACATAGGACCAAGTGTAGGACCAAGTCTTGGGCCATAGATAAAACCAAACATAGGACCAAGTGTGGATCACAAAGACCAAACAGGACCAAGCTTTGGCAAAGTGCAGACTGTGAGTCTAGAATTCAACAAACAGGAATAAGAATCCTCCAACTCTATGGCCCACCAGCAGGAACTGTGGGCCATAGAGTTGGAGGACTAAGCAGAGTATCCAAGAGGCCCACTGAGGCCCTCTGCTGGGGGGAGGCAAGAACTGCCCAACAGGACCTTACATTCAGAGCTTGCATCTGTGTGAAGAGGGAAGTACGGGGCTTTCAGCCTTACAGAAGCCTCCCCCTCCAGGTTCCCATTTGTCTTCATCTTTCCCACAGCTGCTGGGAAATGAAGTCCTCCATTCTTTTTCTCTAATTTGGAGGCTGTATCTGGTTTTGTGTCCTTTGCTTTTGCTTGCTGCTCCAACTTAGGGTGGTTAGAGCTTGTGGCTGGATGGTCCTGTCACATTATGGGATTGAATATTAGAAAAAACTGGCAACAATGTGACTAGATAACAACAATAGAAAGAAAAGGTCACATTCTATTCATGGTTTTAAAATGTGGAAAATACCCTCATACCAGGGCTAGTGCACATTTCCGCCCACCGGCGTCTTTTACTTTTATGTACTACCGCCAATTTGGCTGCCCAATTAAATTGCAATCATGGGGTAACCACCTTTTTGTTTAAACCATGATACACTGCCGCATTTCTTAGCAGTTTAATTCATTTCTCATTTTGTTTTCATTTCCCATTTTTGTCTTTACAAAAAATTTTTTTTAAAAAAAGATTTTAAATATTTTCTTCTTTTTATATATTTTTTATAATAACTTATTTGCTTTTTCAACCACAATTTTGGTCCCAGAAACTCTTTTACTCTCTATCATTTCTCATTTTCAAATTGGAAAGTGCTAAGAAAAATTTTTTATCTCGCACTTATCTTATTCATTTTCATGAGAGTCAGAGTTCCAGTGTTCCGCCTGCTAGTAAGAGCCGAAGTATAAAGTGCTCCACAACAAGCCCGACACCGCTGGTGTTTCGAAGTTTCTTCTTCGTCAGGGGCTTGACAACTGAATAGACAGGCGTTTCCTGAATTAGATTCGCCGCGTGAATCTAATTCAGGAAACGCCTGTCTATTCAGTTGTCAAGCCCCTGACGAAGAAGAAACTTCGAAACACCAGCGGTGTCGGGCTTTTTGTGGAGCACTTTATACTTCGGCTCTTACTAGCAGGAGGAACACTGGAACTCTGACTCTCATGAAAATGAATAAGATAAGTGCGAGATAAAAATTTTTTCTTAGCACTTTCCAATTTGAAAATGAGAAATGATAGAGAGTAAAAGAGTTTCTGGGACCAAAATTGTGGTTGAAAAAGCAAATAAGTTATTATAAAAAATATATAAAAAGAAGAAAATATTTAAAATCTTTTTAAAAAAATTTTTTTTTGTAAAGACAAAAATGGGAAATGAAAACAAAATGAGAAATGAATTAAACTGCTAAGAAATGCGGCAGTGTATCATGGTTTAAACAAAAAGGTGGTTACCCCATGATTGCAATTTAATTGGGCAGCCAAATTGGCGGTAGTACATAAAAGTAAAAGACGCCGGTGGGCGGAAATGTGCACTAGCCCTGGTATGAGGGTATTTTCCACATTTTAAAACCATGAATAGAATGTGACATTATGGGATTGGGCAAGTTAAGTAGTTTGCTCAATTTGCAACATATGATGCCAACTCAAAAATTCCAAATAATTTAATATCAAATAAGACCTTTGAATTAATGATTCGATCCTTCTGATGAAAATGCATAATTTTGCGATTTATGTAGGATTTTGATACTTCTTATAGTATTTGACCCCAAACTGGGACAGAAATGGTTACCTACCTTTGGTGTATGGTAAAAAAAACCCAAAAAAACCCTTACTATTTATTTGTGTAGTGTGTAGTTCATACCAATACACAATAACTATTGGTGCACTTAGGACAGAAGTAAGAAAGAGAATGGATGCATCCTACCATGGCAGGATCTTCACCCCTGTTCATATCCTCCAGCAGGGTGGCCAAGTCTTGAGGTTTGAAGCTCGCTTGCAGCAGTATCGCTGCCTGACGCAAGTGTCTCTGGGACAGGATACAATATACCACGTGTTCAGTCTGATCTCTCATGCCTTGCCTTTCTGCCTCCTGGATTATTAGGTTTTCTTTGAGCTGCAGCTGGGAATTCAAAGATTGCACCATTACTAACACTGCTTTATCGTGGGACCTTAATGCTTAAGAGAGGTGTCAAGTTGACAGTGGAAAGGGTAGGAAAATGAAGGCCTGTGCTTACCTGTGGAAGAGATGGCACAAGCATGTCAGCTTCCCAAGGCCATGGGCAATTGCCTAGGGTGCCAAATACGCAGGCCAGAGAGTAGCCCACTTCACTGCACTTCCAAGGGATACTACCGTGGCACTTTGAGATGTGGTGGTGGTGGTGGTTGGGGGGGGGGGGGGGGGGGGGGGGGGGAAGGGATATTTACCACATTCTGATCTCCAGGGTCTCCCACCTCACACTCTCCAACATTGCCTATGGGAGCCATACTGCTCAATCCAGCCTGCAATGCCATCTCTGCAAAGGTGCCACTACTCTGTCCTGTGGAATATAGAAGAGGGTAACATTTCCCCCTCTTCCTTCCAGCTCAAGTTTTTCTCCTGTCCTTGATGTCGCTCTTCAGGCCAGGGCTATGAAACTCTGCTGAAAGCTCTAAAGAGGAGGGACAGATGTGTGGAAAGCTTTCCGGACTTCACCATAGATTAAAATGTGGATGCTTCCAGAAATGGGACTTTCCAGGGGCATAGTATATTTCCAGAATGATTGTAACGGCTCATCCCTAAATGAGCAGGTCTCTGTCTAAAATCTATATATAGTTGACCCCATGAGTCACTAAATGGCGATGATGTCCAGAGGAGTTATGGACAGGCAGCAAGGGCAGCAGTGGCTCTCCAGGCTCCTGAAGGAGAAAGGAATGAGTTCCATAAGGTAGTAATCCCCAACCATGTCCTGGGGGCCCACCAGCCAGTCAGGTTTTCAGGATATCCACAATGAATATGCATGAGAGAGAATTTGCATGTTAAGGAGGCACTGCATCCATTTAAATTAAAGTTATCCATTCAAATATTTAGTTTTGAATCTTGACCTCCAAGCATTTTTACCATAAACTCAAAAAGAGAGAAAGCCTTTAGTAAACAGATCCCTTAGCTTGGCTATTTGCAGTGAGAAAATTATGCCCGGAGAAATTAGCACCTATCTTTGGGTAGGCGCTAATTTCTGAAAGTAAAATATACGGCTTGGCTGCACATTTTCCTTTCTGAATCTCGCGGGAATACCTAATAGGGCCATCAACTTGCATTTGTATGTTGCGGGCGCTATTAGGTTCGGGGGGGTTGGACGCGCATTTTCAACCCCTTACTGAATAAGGGGTAACGCTAGCGCGTCAAAAACGTGCGTCCAATCGGCCTGAAAATGAGAGATTACTTTTAGTACGTCTGAGTACATCTCACAACTCCATCTAACCAAGACAATGCAATAATCTAACAGAAATACAGTCTGTCTTGTCTTATTAGTTAAATAAAGTATATCTGCTTTGGGGAAAAGGGGAGATTACTTCCTTCTACGCCCCAGGTCTGATGGCTCTTCAAATTAATTGTGCTATCTGGAAGTAGCAGCCTAAGCCGTATCCCTTAGGCATCCACAGTCTAAGTAAGTGCACAGCTGAAGATGCTAACATACTGAAACCCAGATGTTATTTACCGCCGTTTCTGTTAGACCCTGCAGTTCCAGCTTTAGCTGTGTTTGCATTCTCTTCAGATCCGCTGATGATGCCTCCTTTAAGCCAAGCTGCGGGTCCCCTTCTTTCGGGCAATTCTGTAGAAATGTTGCCGTCTCTTTTACTTGCTCTTCCTTGATGCTATTTGCTACCTCCCGAGCTGTTGCCTCTGCAGAGGGTGCGTACAGTAGGCTGCTCAGGATCTTTAGCACATCTTCAGGGAAGTTCTGTTGCTGAAAATAAAATGCAGAGATGCAGCATGCCCGAGAGTTGCTGGGGTGTGTGTCCTAAGAGACGTCTCAAATTGCCGGACTGACAAATCTAAAAGTCCTCAGTTGACTGAATATGTACAGCGCGTGCACAATCTTACAATCTCCCTTCCCCCGCACACTGCCCGGCCAATGTCCAGCCAATGCTGGCTGCCTATGGAAATGCAGAAATATGGACTTTGATGGCAGATAAGGACCGTAAGGCCCATCAAATCTACCCAATTTCATTCCTGGCACAGTATGATAGACCTCACTTGATCTATGGCATTCTCCTCACTTCTTTGCAACTAGGAAAGCTCTGCCTTTATCCCTAGGTCCAATCTGAATTGTGCTACAGATTCATAAGCATGTGCAAGTGTATTTATTCCTACAGTGAACCAAAGATTACAAAGAGCAATTTCGGCGGTGTTACCTGTTGGCTGTTGTACATATCCAATACCTTGAACAGGCGGATTTGTTTCAGAGTTTCTTGCATCACTAATTTTAATGCTTTGGATTGCAGTAGCTGATGTCTGTCTTTTGAGCCTTCAGGAAAGGCTTTTGCTTTTCGGGAAGCTTTTTTCTGTCAAGCAAAATAAGACTCTTTAGGTTAAAAGAGACCCTTGGAGGTGATGTCAAAGTACAGGACAGAAAATGTTGGTCCAGTACATTACATGCACCCATCGACCCCAGGCTCTTCCTTCTTATTCAAGAGTACAATTAAACTTTCCACATGCACGATATTGATCATCCGCATTATAATTTAAGGGGGCTAGCAAGCTAATTTTCAAAGGGAAATGCCCTATGGAGGTATAGAGAGTGGGAGATTTTTTTTATTCCTTGTTAGTTTTAATTATTGAATGTGATGTATCTGCTGTTTTGAAATATTTTATTAGTGTATGGTAATATTTTAAACATTTTTGTACGTGCTTTTTATTGGCTAAATTTATCAGCAGATTTGACATTCTTTTTATTGGTCTGTTTAATGTTTTATATTTCTTGATTGTGTTTACATTGCTTATAGAGTTTGGCTTCTTGTGATTTCCAGTTCAGTTTTTGTCTACATGTTTCAATTTATATTTTATGATCTCTTTATTCTATATTTGGTGAGAGTCTATTTGTGTTCTGCTTGTGTGACTGAGGCTTTAGGTATTCTGCTAGCATGTAGTTTCTGTGTAGGGATTTACAACAACCTGGCTTTAATCTGTTTTCTTAATAGGAGGTGCATTGGTGTTTAGGGCCTGATGTAATATTTGCAGCATGGCTTTTTCATAGGTTGAGTGCTGGCAATTATGATATGGAAGATTTACTATACTGGAATTGTAGTTCAGTTTATTCCTGGCTTTCTGTGGGCCAAGTCAACACCCAGTGTACTTTATATATTTATATTACATATTTATTTATTTATTTAGACATTTTATATACCGTCGTTCCACGTAAAGGTCACAATGGTTTACAAAAGTAACATTCGTAGCTATAATCAACAAATAATGATGGGTTACAGAGGTATCATATGGGATCCAGTAAAATGCCTTAATTACTAGAGAAAGGTAATTTATTAAGTCTATTAAACTATTATTATTGAAAGTATATTTTTTTGCAGTGTATGCCTATATGATATATATGTTGTTGTAAGTGATATTTTTACTTCAGGAGATTGTACTTTGAATGTCTTTTTTCCATATGCAATCTGCCTTTTTAGGTTGGGGAAGTTAATAAATTTTCAAATGTAAAAGAATGCATAAGTTTTAATTATGTGGGGAGGGGAGGGAAGGGTGAATGAAAGGCTGTAAGGTTTGTCTAGGACATCTACCACCCTTGTATGAGCCCTAAGAGAGAGTGTGTCTCACACACACACACACAGACTCCCACCATTCACCAACCTCTCACACCCCCAGGGGGCAGATCCTGGAGAAGGGTGGGAGGCAGGCAATAGGGAATGGAGGACCCAGGAGGTGGGGCCGCCAAAGGCCGCCCCGCCCCATTAAACATTTCTCCGGTGCCCCCTAGTGCGGACGCCGAAGACTGAGAACATAAAAATAACAGGCCCAAAAACTGAGTGGTCAGAGCAGTGGGCTGCAAACAAGGGAAGCCAGGGTTCAAATCCTATGGCCATTCCTTGTGACCTTGGGCAAGTCACTTCACCCTCCATTGCCTTCCCCCTGCCCTGGCCCTCGGTGATTTCACCTACACCCGGCCATGGGGGCAGGGCGGGGGGGGGGGGGGGGCATTTCATCCTTCGCCTCAGGCAGCGGATTGCCTTGAGCCGCCCCTGCACTTACGTGGGTAAATCCTATGGACAATTCAATGGCAAATATTCTAGCAATTTTCTAAAGCCCATTTACCCGTAAAAAGTGCATTTACATGTTTAAACACCATTTTTAAGTGTGTAAATGCTTTTGAAAATCAGGCCCTTATAGTGGCTTGGGGTTTTCAGCTGATGTTACTAAAAGAAAAAACGGAAAGCATCCTTTGACTGAGACTGGTACTTTTCCTCTTTTAGCAAATGTTTCCTATTTTTGTGCAGCAGGAGCAGGTTTCTGCAAAACTAACATGAGATGAATAGCAAATTCTCATGAACTATGCTCATAAAAACAGGTGAAAGCAATGGCTGCAGAATATGCTTTTTATAAGTTTGGGGGGGGAAAGTTAATTTAAAATGGGGGCGTTGGCCTTCCATCACTCCCTGTTGGGAGTCCCTGCTCTGGTATATAAGTGACATCATTTTATGAAGCTTTTTTAGTGACAGATTCTGGCATAATCACAATATTTCATGAAGTAGCATCTCAGTTTCCCTGTGCTGCCACCTCAGCTCAGTACTTACAGATCCCTCTCGGGCAGCATCATGTCCGACTTGGAAACAAGCCTTCTGTACATCACTAGCCAACAGCATTAAGTCAGTGATTTTGTCTTCTGCTGTACTGGCACAGGTTTTAGGGGTAACTAGATCTGGGTTCAGCCCTGCATACATCACTTCCACCCGGTGTTGTTGAGACAGGGCTTGCTGTGCGCCCCTGTGATGTTCAGCCAGGTCCTTGAGGAGCGTGTCCCATTCACTGTTTCTCTCTAGGTCTCCATGCTGCGTCATGCCCTGAATATAAAAAGAGTAGGATACATAGGAAGATCAATTCTGCTGCTTCCTCCGATTTATGACCAAGATCCATTGAAGCTGGAAATCCATCAGGTACTTAATGAGCATATGGAACATACGCCTGCTCATGAAGTTAACTCTTACAGGAATCCACACATAGGGCATGATTTAAAAATATTCTGTTATGTGATACATGCGGCACACTAAAATGTGAATTTTAAAAGCCCGGCGCGTGCCAAAACCGGGAGGTGCACGCACAAGTCGGGCCTGTGCGGGCCGAGCGGATTTTAAAAGCTGCCCGAGTTTGCACATTCTTGCCTCTATGTGCACAAATGAGAAGTTCCCATAAAGGGGCGTGGGTATTCCTGGATTCCACTTTGAAATTAGCGTGCAATTATTTAGGGGCACAGGCATGCCCTGGGGTCCCTTGCCACGTAACTTTACTTCCACTATGGATGACCTGTAAGTTGTAAAACAAAAACTTCTAGGTAGACCAGCGGGGTTTTAAAGAATGGGGCTAACAGGGAAGAAGGGAGACTATTAAACTAAGGGGGTTTGGAAGTCCTATCCCTTACCTGGGCGAACTGGGAGCAAACTGAGAAAACTGGTAATGGCGTTGGCGCGTGTGTCTATTAAAATCCCCCCCCCCACTTATGCGGTAGAAGCAGTATTTGCACGCATATGCGCACTTCCACTTAAAATTCGCACATATATGCGCGCAGTCAGGCTATTTTATAACATATTGTGCATATATGTGAGTATGTTATAAAATAGCCGTGTCCCGGGGCGTGGGCCGATGAACGCGCGCACATGTGCACCTGCGCATCTGTTTAAAAGTTACCATCTAAGGAAGTAATTTTCAAAAGGATTTACGCATGCAAAATTAGGTTTTATGCATGTAAATGGACTTTTGAAAATTGCTTCTTCTACGTGTGCAACTCCTTTGAAAATTCACTCCATTGGGCTGAACTGTCAAAAGCTTTTGCTCACAGAAATGGTCTTTATGTGCGTGAATGGGCTTTTGAAAATTGCAATGATATATGCTATTTTTACAAGTGTAACTCCTTTGAAAACTGCCTCCATAGAGTTCTGTAAGGGTGGTAATCAACTTTTTAAACACTGCCTACCACTGGACTGGCGGCAGAACTCCACTGAAACATGGTGGCCATTTGATTACCCATTAGTGAAACCTAGTGGTAAAATCCATTTTTATGTTTGCCCCTAGCCACAATTTATTCGCTGCCTTAATTGCCACTCAGAATAAATATATATCAGTAAATTACTTTGGAGACTGACAGTAATTTGTACATAGGACATGCTGGCTGGGAGCTGTGCAATTTGTATATGGCATAAAAGATTTGACTGTTATTATAATTAGGGTTGAATTGTACGACTACAATTCATTATAATGAAGTGCTTGTTGGAAAGCTGTTGGCCATACTGTGGGTCTGCTGAATTTACTCCTTGGTATGTGTGTTTAATTTTGGAAGAGTTTATCTTAAGAGTGATTATTCAGTTTTGCATTTTTCTTTCTGGTCCTTTTCACCATAGGCTGCTTAGTTGGCTATGTTATTTAAGGAAAGAATCAAAGGAGGGTGCAGACATTACCAGATTTATTAAAATGGAGGGGGACCAGGAGAGATTATTAGTACTGACACACATGCACTGAAATCAGGCCAGGAACCAATCTGGAAAGCATGCTTAGCTTTTTATGGACGTTCTTTGTCTACTTACTTCAGGTGATGCATAAAACTCCCATATCTGGTTCATTTCTTCAGTCATCAAAGACAGCTCAAGATGGCCCAGTTCGCTGGCATGTTTCTCCAAGAAAAATCTGCAGCATCCCAATTAAACACACAACACAACATTGCACAATATGGACAGCATAGGCTCTCTCTCCAGTATGGGACTATGGGGTCAGTACCGAGTGGCAGCAGAGTAGGGAATTAATCATTTTAACTTTATCCGGAAATTCAGCTGCATTTAATCAGTGAAGTACGCAGCTGAATATTTGGTTAAATCTAATCTCTCACAAATTTAGGGCAGTGATTTCTGTGCCTGGAATCGTCGGCACAAATTTAGCCAGTTAATGCTGAATCGTGCTTACCTGGTTAAATATGAAAAGCATGCCCTGATATGGGGCTCTTTTTGTAACTGGCTAAATTTTTGCACACAGTGCTCTGGAGTGCACAGATTTAACTGGTTATCAAGGGGGAAATTTCTAACCAGTTAGAATTATGCGGTTTGAGAGCTGATTTGTAACCACACAAATCTCTGCTTTCTTTCTTCCAGTAGGGATGCTAATATGATTATATTTAGTAACAATACAGTTTCTTGGCTCATCCTGTTCTTCTGTGTCTCTTTACGAAAGCACTGAGACAACCAGAAATTCGGAGCTGGTGATGTTACCTGATGAGCTGCTCTTGCTGGATGTGGGATCTCCTTACTGTTAAATGCACTGGCGATGCAGCAGCACAAGCCCCTTCCCGACTGGTTTCTACTTTGCAGGACTCGGCCTGAACTGGGAATTCTTTCAGGGTGCTTCGTGAGGAGTAGCCTTTGAACATCCAACAGAGAATGCATTACTGTCATTAGTAACTCTTCACCGGGGCTCACTTTGTGAAATCATGGCACAGGCTCCTAGCAAATCTCCCCCCAAAACCATAGTGATTCAAATAACATGGCCATCGAGACACTCCCCTTAAATACATAGAAACAAAGGACAGCAAAGGAAGCTGCGCGTGAAGGCCTGCTCTTGGACTATGTCCTGCTGCTGGTTCCTCTCCCTCACTCCAAGTCCCTGTTTGCAGTGTTGGAAAAGATTTCTCCATAGCTGTAATGGAGAATCTGAAAACTGCTCAGGGGACGCCACAACTATGGCTGATGGTGGCTTAACATTTCTATAAACCTCAGTCTGCCTCTTGTGGCTTTTACCCTGGATTGCTGTAGAAGCTATTTGTCTTCAGACCTGTTTGGAAATCTTCTCTTGAGTCACCATTTCAGCTGTGATCAACTTCAAGACATTGGAGGTATAATACAGATAATTTAGTTTTAGGGTAACCACAACTAGTGCAATCCTTAAGTACCATATGTAAGTTATTCATTACACTGTCTGTAAATGGGCTTGTCTGTGGCCTTTGAAGACTAGAGTTGGACATCCTACAACTAGTGACTCAACAGATTCCCAAATCTATGGAATTCCAACCTACGAAATTCCATTAGTTAAAGGAGGAAACAGACAGAAGGTTTAATAGTGGGGAAAACAGCTAAGCAAGGTAAAGCAATTCTGAAAAAGAATTTCACTTTCTAAAATTGGGGCAGACTCCCTCCCCCCCCCCCCCCCTGGTCTGGTCACCAGATGTCACTGTCTTAGAATGTAAGGAGCCATCCATACCCCTCAGTCCCTCCCACCTGGAGGATCTGGATTGGATGCTTGAGCACTATTTAGCCCAGCCATGTGACGACACCTTGGGTTCAGTTTTAGGAAGCAGTTGGAGAGTAAGAATGTCTAATGTTTACACTCTGGTGAGGCCTCCCAACTTCACCCAGTTGGAGTTTCTGTTAGAAGTGATACCTCATCATGGCACTCCCTGCCAGAGGGTCCTTCTTTTAATTTACAGAGAGATAGATTTGTAAGTCTGATGTTACTTCTGCAATCGGTCATAGTTTGATTTTCATGCCTAAAACATGTAAGAACCAGAGCAGGGTTAAGGAAAAGGCTGTGAAAAGGCTGTGAAAAACTGGAATGTTATTTATTTATTTTAGAGATTGCTCCTAGAGGAAATAAGGAAGACTGATCTAGGAGTATGGCAAGTTGCTGGAACTTTCCATATTTAAGTCCTCAGTTACCCAGAAATTTAAGGTGGGATCTGTGTGATATCGAAGGATGGAGTTATCCTTCCTGTCAGTGGTGCTTGACCCCTTAAATCTCATGCTAATCCTGTAGCTAAACTCCTTTCTCATTTCCCTAGCATGCTCTATCATAGTAAAAATGTGATGACCATTTTACTTAATTTGTTCAAGCACCTTCATTCTTAGATGAATCCCAGTGCTCTGTATCCACCAGAGACTCAGTTACAACTGAAGAATTTTTTTGGGTTTCACAGCAGGGCTATCAAGTGCCCAGACAGACACAGATCAGAGGCTTTTATTTCTCTTCACTTGATCATTTGGAATTGAAGCTGTCATGTAGCCAGACTTTTCCCTACATAAATTAGCACTGATTGCTTCTTATTGTCCAAAGGAGCTGAATTATGCATGTATAAATGTTGGCAGAGGTAAAGTCACAAATGGCTGTGCATTTCTTTAGTCAGCACTGATGAAGTACTCTGTGTGCTGCTGGACAGATTTCAGTGAACCCAAAATATTGTGTAACCCTTAGTGGAGTTGGTAGTCCTGAAGGTACACAAACTAATTTGTATTTTCAGGGGCTTCTCTGGCTGGCACTTAATTCCCATGCTTGTCTCCCAAACCGTGGGGTGGGGGGGGGGGTGTTCTTTTTTATGGGGTGAAGCTGTTGCTTATGACCCAGACGCTGTATTAGTATTCCCAGTGTGGGTATGAACTGTAGATGCTTCTCATGGGGTGAGAAGCTGTAAGAATTCAGACAGGACCAGGTCTGGGTGTTAAATAAAAGTTTACTGATTACTTAAAGTTCATTCATCCATCCATAATACTGAAGTTACATCTGAATGTTGGTACATGTGTGGTTCTAGGCAGGTAGGTGTCCTTTTGTCAGGCATCTGGGTAGCCCCATGGTGATTTTTAATGCACGCAGAGTACCCAGCGGCTGTGAGGGAATCTTAGTGGAGGGGTCCCCAACTTTACTGCAAGAATCCTATCTTTGATCATCTTCTCCTCGGACACCCAGCCCTGGTCCCTTGGTGTGTGGAGATCTGACTGGGGTCTCCTGCTCTTGTCCTTCCTTCCTCAGTGGTTCTTTCATTCTGTATTACTGACACGGGGCAGCAATAAAGCCAGCACCGCCCCTGGGCAGGGGTAGGCCAGGGCTGGTGGCTAACAAGGATAATGAAATGAAAATTAATTACATTTTTTTTTGTTTTTCTTTTGTTTCAATGGTAAACGAGTTAAAAATTAAGAACAAGAATCAATCTTCATAGACATAAAACATTACAGAGAAAAAACGAATGACAACTTAGTAGGTGAACACTTTTCAAAGGAAAATCATTCCCTTAATGACCTCACAATCAGGGTAGTTAAAGAGAATTTTAGCTGTACACATGAACATAAAACATTTGAAATTAGGATGATTAAATACTTTGAAACAAACACAGAAAGGCTTAGTGAAGACATTGGCTTTCTCACTTATTACCTGATAAACTGTAGGCCCTCTGAACTGCAAAGATTTCCTGTTTCATCACCTATGGCATCCCTTTCCCTTTACTGAGCTGTCTCAGACTCCCCACCCTTGCTCCTTCTGTCCTCTTACCACCAGCTCTGGTGCTTGCTATTGGGAAAGGCCTATGCAGCAGAGCTGGCGGCAGGAGAAGGAGGAGAATGGAGACCCATCAGCTGCTGAAATCTTGTGCAGTCCAGGAAGCATCTGCATGAAAGGCACAAAAACAATGGCAGATCCAAGACACGCAAGGGTGAGAGTACTAGGGGCAGTGGTGGGTTTTTTTCTGTGTTTATCCAAATAAATACCTATTTTATTTTTTTGCATTGGGAGTATTTTTAGATTTTAATCAGTTAAAATCTAAAAACAGAAGCCCTAACCATACTGAGGTGTTGGTCCACTACTGACAGAGCAAAGACTGGACTATACTCTATTGAGCCACCAACACCATTTCCTGTATCACTTCGTATTCCTTGGACATCTTTCTTCCAAGAGGTTACGTCTGACCTACCTCCAAAATTAAAATTCAAGCCACTTTGGTATAGGTATAAATCTAAATCACATAGCCAATGGTTTGGTTCTATTGGATTGAGTGAGATCCCCTCAGGCCTAGGGAAGATGGCAGTCTAGATTTAATCCAAACTATTCTGCTAACCACTGTGGTATCTTTTCATTGTCTTTACAGCTCTGCTTCATGTGACCTCGACTGGCCACTGTTGGAGACAAGATGCTGGGCTCGACGGACCTTGATTTGACCCAGCATTTCATTTCTTACAGCTGTCCAGTTTTATTTATTTATTTATTTATTTATTATTTTTTATATACTGACATTTGATCTGAGATATCACATCGGTTTACATTCAGGTACTGTAGATATTTCCCTATCCCCAAGGGGCTTACAATCTGTTTTGGGGCCCTTCTATTAAATATTATGAATGTTTTACTATGTAAGCCGCCTCATGAAAATGAAGTGTGGGTTAGAAATGTTTAAAAATAAACAAAGAAACAAATAAATAGACAGATTCTAATTACAGGCTCCGGTAACGTGGATCCTGATCCAGTCTTGGATGCTGGCTACCTTTGAGCAGAACCCAACTGCTGTAGTGCATCTTTACCTGATACCTGTGTCCGTGTCTCAGGGGCCTGAACAGAAGTCTTCTGTTCTTTTAGCATCAAAATCAGACGTTTTAACAGCGGAATCAGCAGTCGACTGATCTCCTTTGTCCCCTGGGAGTCCTCGGTGATGCCGTAAGGTGCTGTTGCTGAATAGCTTTCAAAATAATGGCACGACGCAGATAGAAAAGTCTAGAGATACAAGTCAATAAAAAAAAAAGATCTTATTTTACAAATAGTATGGAATATTAAATGTAACAGAGATCATGAGGAATGTTCTGAATGATCTTGGGGGTTCTTTTAACTTGTGGCCCATTGGATGGTGTAGTGGGACTGCGGGGAAAAGCACTCAAGGCAGCTCAGTTTACTTCAGTCAAGACCTAAAATAAGGGCAGACAACTCCAAATCTGTGGTTCCAAAACTGGTCTGACTTTTATTCACAAGAAAAGTTCTTTACCAGCTACTCCTCCAGGGCCAAGGCTAGTTTTTTTTTGCTGCCCTACGCTGCTCCCTCCTCGGTCTGTTCTTTGTATGCTTAATTGTTATTGTCTTTCCAGTAACTGACACACAATGGAAGGGGAGGAGTAGTTTAGTGATTAGGGTTCAAATCCCACCAACACTCCTTGTGACCTTGGGTAAGTCACTTCACCCTCCTTTGCCTCACTTACAAACTTAGGGGTCTATTTACTAAAGGTTTTCTCCCATTTTGTGTGTACGGGAAAAATGCTTAGTAAACAGGGCCCTTAGATTCTACGCTTCCTGGGACTTGAGAAATACCTACAGTACCTGAATGTAATCCACTTTGAGGCGTCATGAATGGTGGAATATAAAACATAACGAAAGTAATAGCCTCTGTCTGTCTCGCTCACACTCTTTGCCTCACTTGCTCTCGCTCACTCTCAATTGTTCTCGATCTCAGTTTATGTCCCTTGCCCCCTTTCCCCACCGAGAACATTCCAGCTCCCCCTAGCGATTCAAACTTTAAAAAATGACACCAGAACCTGACTGCAGGCAACACAACAATGGAAAAGCAGAAATATCACCATTCCTGGTAAACATCAAACACCTGCTGGGCGGGCTAGGTGGGTCTTTTGGTCTTTATCTGCCATCATTAGCTCTGCTGTGTCACTGCGCAATAAAATCAGGAAATCTGATGTGGCCCTTTGTTAAAAAAGCTTGCTCTTTACCGTCATGCAGAATGCAGCTTCAGCTTGTCTGAGCGCCCTGGGTATGGGGCAGGGGACTCACCAGACCTTTATTGGTCAGGGATGTCAGGGTAGTGTCGGGGTGTAAGGAGGAGCACCACTCCCCATTGGGAGGGGTAAAGTAGAGGTATAAAACCCCCTAACCCCCCCCCCCCCCTCCTTAGGGCCTATCTCCAACTTAGAGGATCTCAGAGAAAGAGAGCTGGAGTGGAAGAGAGAAATCTCAGGGTGAAAATGCCTGGAAGGGAGAGAGAGAGAGAGAGAAGGTGACCAAAGTACTAGGAGGTGCCAGGGGAAGGAGCATCCTGCCTGGGAAGGTCACCAGGGTCAAAGACCAATCCAAACACCATCAGCCCAAGACTCCACCGGGAGATCAAAGAAAGAGGAAAGGACTGGGGAGGGAAGGATTACGCTGCCCTGAGGGAGAGTTGGAAAGAGATTGCGTTTTCTTTTTTTGTATTTGCTGGACTTTGTTACAGTACTGGTGCACTGCCCAGGTTTTCTGGTTCTGGATTCTCGTGCTTTGTCATCATTTTTGCAGTAAAGGTGTGGAACACCACAACTGGAGTGAAGACTGATTTTTCCAACTATGAAGAGACTGACTGTTGTGCAGAGGAGCCCTGGAAAGTGAGTAAAATATAAGGCCTTGAAAACTTGTGTTTTACCCCAGAACCCCAGAACGGCCATGGGGTCTTTCATGGTCCCGGACTCTCCCTGTGTGCTCCTCTGCTTATTGGAGCCAGGTCTACAATAAAATATCAATTATATTCGTAAAGCGATACTAATAAAAAGATTAAATATTTTAAATCAATAATTAAAAACTCATAAACAGTTTTTTAAATTCCCTAGACACCAATAAAATATTTCAAAGCTGCAAACACATTAAATAAAACCCAATATAACCAAAGCTAATAAGGATTAAAACAAATCCACTACTCTCCATACCTGGGAACTTTTAATTTCAGTCACCCTGCTTGTTGTGGATGAATGGGGGAGGGAGGCGCACAAACAGTCTCCTCTCTCTGTCATATATGCACACTCTCTAACAATCTCACTCCTCACTCACTTACATGCTTGCTCACACACGTGTACTTTCTCTCACTCACATACAGGCACATACAATCTCACTCCTCACTCACTCACATGCTTGCTCACACACATGTGTACTTTCTCTCACTCACATACAATCTCACTCCTCACTCACTCACTCACATGCTTGCTCACACACGTGTACTTTCTCTCACTCACACACAAGCACATACAATCTCACTCCTCACTCACTCACATGCTTGCTCACACACATGTGTACTTTCTCTCACTCACATACAGGCACATACAATCTCACTCCTCACTCACTCACATGCTTGCTCACACACATGTGTACTTTCTCTCACTCACATACAATCTCACTCCTCACTCACTCACTCACTCACATGCTTGCTCACACACGTGTACTTTCTCTCACTCACACACAAGCACATACAATCTCACTCCTCACTCACTCACATGCTTGCTCACACACACGTGTACTTTTACTCACACACAGGCACATACAATCTCATTCCTCACTCACTCACATGCTTGCTCACACACACGTGTACTTTCTCTCACTCACACACATGTTCTCTCTCATTCACACACCTCTCTCTCATGAGAGGCCTCTCCCTCTCTTTTCTTTCTTCAGCAGCCAATTGTTTGGACTCTGCCGGTGGCCTGCTGGGGGGGGATCCTCTCTATTTCTTTCTTTGGCTAGTGGTGGCATGTGCCTGCTGGAGCGGCACGTAAATACTGTCTTCTCTAGAGAAAGGTCAGACCAGTTCTGGAACCACAGATTGCTGATGTCTGCAGTTGTTTCAGGTGCTGGCTAATACAAATGAGTGCAGCCACAGAGACAACTTGGGTCATCCTTGCTTCTGAGTGCTTTTGCCTGCAATTTGCTACACCAGCTGCTAAACCACACATCAAAAAAACCCTAAGACCATTCAGGACTTTTCACCGGAGAGACCAGTTACGTTAGTATGACGATTCCTTGGCCTGGAAGACACATACCTCAAACGAGTCTCGCAGGTACTCTAACCTGCTGTATGCTGTGTCCACGCTTGCCTGGCTTTTCAGAATATGCTCTTGAAACTCACCAACCAGTTGCATTCTGACCTACGATCAATGGTTTTAAAAATTCAGTGAGCGGATTAACCGTCCAAGACAGTACTGTGACCAAGGCTCCGTGGAAAGACACCCACATAACCCTGCCTGGGAACTTCCGATTTCCAGTCACTGAGATTATCGTGGATTAGCAGTTGTGCACAAACTTCTCTGGCTAAATGGCAAGTTTTTAAAGACTGGGTCACTTATCTGATTAGATTTTAGCTGGATAAGTCATTATCCGGCTTAAATATAGTTGGATTAAAAAAAGAGGTATTCTGGGGTGTGTTCTAGGTTGGCCTTGAATTATTTGGCTAATTTAGTCACATCTCGGTTGTAGCCAGCTAAGTTCGTCGGGTGACTTTAGACCTGCTTCGGAGGTCTTGGAGGTCTTCCATGAGGAAAAGGACAGGAGTCATCCCCAGTTGCTCCTGCCCCGCTGGCGTATTTTTAAAAATGGCATCTGCCATTCCTGAGACCAGCACTAAACTGATGTCAACATAATGGTGCTAGTCTCAGGGTTGGCTGGCGTCATTTTGGTGTACGGCCCTCCAAACATGAGGACGCGGCCTTGGGGACCTCTATTTTTTTTTTACATGTGTTTTGGAAACTAAGCGAAAATACTCATATATTTTTGGGCAAATCTAATGAACTAAAAATAGACTTTTTCTTTCCAAAAAAACTATTTGCCTTGAAACTAATGCATATTCCTATTGTATTGCTCTGTTCATGGTGTTTTATTTTCTTCAAATAAGTAATTCAGTTTTCATCGTCTCTTGATAGAAAAATGTATGCACAGAGCAGACTTTTTTTTTTTCTTTAGGATTCTCTTTTCAACCTCAATACTTTAATGCACTTGTTTAATGTCACATTAAAGTGACTATGGTGGAAAGTGACTCCCTAAATGCAGCTATGGGAAAAATGAGCATTATGAGCAAAGGTTTTTTTATTTCTCAACTAAAATGCTCTTCCTACCTCTCTTCGCTTTAGTTTGGCATTTTCTGCTGCCTTTGGATTTTTGCCTTTTTGCCATTCCTCAAGCTGCATGTGGCACCCGTCGTCTTCCTGATGCATCTTTTTGATGAACTGCGCCAGTTTCTCCAGTACTTTCCGGCCCACGGACACCAGTCTGAGCTGATGCTCCTTCTCATCTGTGTCTGCCGCATGCACTGTGCGTTCAGAATATCAGTCAGGAATGGTGAAATCCTACAACTCATACATCCATAGTTACTGTAAAAAAAAACCTGCTTTCATGCACTACAATTAGATTGCAGCTTTCATTTTTCAAGACATGGGAAGATTTGCTAGGGGTTTCGAAGGGTTACATTTTGCACTGCAAAGTCCGCTGTGCTGTACTGAATAATTATTGCGACCCTAAAGTTCTGAAATCTAATTCCTCTTTCACTTCTCTAATAGAGTTTTGTGCATAAGATTATAACCTTGCTAAGTTTGATTTTTTCGGAGCACAGACATGGGATATTTTATAAGTCATGTAACCTTGAGGGATGGATGGACAAGGACTTTGGGCTAAGTGCTTTTTTTTTTTTCTATATTTGAATAGCGTCCTGCACGAGTGTTGTGAGCCATCCATCATTGGGACTGGGGTGAGATACAAGTTTGATTTTGTTGCACAAATACTAATAATTTGTGTATATAAAACGGACAAAAAAAATATGCAAAATTAAAACAAAAAAATACTTTTGGACATAGGTTTATATGATCTTAGCTGTCTGATTGATCACTGTGTTTGTCATATATATAGATATTTTAAAAAATGATTAAGTATTTTGGTCTACCTTTGCACAGATATAGCGAGAAGAGTGGGCCATAATGCTGGGAGGACGAACCAGATTGGAACTGCCAATCAAGGCCTTACATGTAAGTCCACTTTGAAAACTGGTATAATTTATGTGCACATCTGCTGACTTTTCTATGTGCAGTGTTACAAAATTGCCATCCAAATGTGAGTCCACTCTTGGGATGTTCACTCTTCTAACTCCCTGCGTCATCAGGATAGATCGGAAGACAAGTAAGAATGAATGATCGCAGACTCCCATTATATAGCAGTTTGAGCCATTCTAGCTTTTACTATAAGTTTCTGTTTAGATCCAAGCAGGTGCTGCCCGTGCATAACAGAACCAGGCACTCCATAATGTTGGAAAAATGGAAAGTAGATTCAAATGAGGAAAATAGGGAAGCTCATAAGCACTGATATGTGAGATTTAAAACAGTAATAAAGCAGGCCAAGAAAGAATTTGAAAAGTAACTTTCTATAAAGGTAAAAACTTTTATGAGTACATTTGAAGCAAAGAGCCTTTAAAGCAGTCATAAAAGGGAGACAAGGAAATAGAAAAAGTAAATTAATTTTTGTCCTTAATCTTTACTGAGGAAGATGTCGGGGGAATATACTCATACCAGAAACATTCTTTGATGGTGAGATCAAACTGACAAGCTAAAGAATAACAAGTCACCAGGACTGGATGGCATTCACCCCAGAGCTCTGAAAGAACGCAACATGAAATTGCAAACCTGTTGCTAGTAATCTGCAACCTATCATTTAAAACAGCCACAGTACCTGAATACTGTTGAGTAGCAGATGCAACACCGATTTTTAAAAAGGGCCCAGGGGAGATTTGAGAAACAATAGACTACCTAGTGACATCGGCACAGGGCGAAATGGTAGCAGCTATTCTTAAGAACAAAATTACTGGCCACAGAGATTGATATAGCTTAAAGGGAATGAGACAGAGTTTTAGCAAAGAAAAATTTTACCAATCTATTGGATTTTTTTGAAGGTGTAAATAAACACGTGGATAAAAGTGAGCCAGTTGATTATAGCGTATATGAATTTTCAGAAGGCGTTTGGCAAAGTCCTCAGGAAATTAAAAAATCATGGGCTAGAAGGCAGTATCCTATTGTGAACTGGCAACTGGTTAAAAGACAGAAAACAGAGAGTAGGACTAAATGGGCAGTTTTCCCAAGTAGAGAAAGGTCAATAGTGGAGTGCTCCATACTCATCAATGATCTGGAAAAGGGAGCAATGAAAGTGGTGATCACATTTGCAGATGGCACAAAGTTATTCAAAGCTGTTAAAACAGCAGCGGATAGTGAGAAATTGCAGAAGGACCTTGTGAGAGTAGGAGACTAGGCAACTAAATGGCAAATGAAATTTAATGTAGACAAATAGCACTAAAAGCAAGGCAACACTTCCATGAAACATCCAGCAGATTTTAAAACAAATAGTAGAAAGTACTTTTTCACGCACTGCACAATCAAGCTGTGGAAACTGTTGCCAGAAGATGTGGTTAAGGCGACTAGCATAGGGGGGTTTAGAAGAGGCTTGTACAAGTTCCTGGAGGAAAAGTCCATAAACAGTTATTAACCAGGAAGACTTAGAAAAGCCATAATTTATCTCTGGGACTGAGCAACAAGAAAAAGATCTACAACTTGGGATCTGCTGGGTACTTGTGACCCGAACTGGTAAGTGACAAGATGCTGGGCTCGATGGACCTTGGTCTGACCCATCATGGCATACCTTATGATCTTTTTGAAGATCCTTGTTGGTGTATAGTAATAAGGTGTTGTGGTGAATCAGCCCTTGGATATTCTATGTGCACAATCGCTTATGGAACCCTCTGTATATAGAGGCCGATGTGCACTAGGTAAGGAGATCCTGTGCATTTAGAGACTTCTCATGCTGGAACTGTATGGAGAAATTGGGAAGTTCCAGCGAGCAAGATGAAGAGTAAGAGTCTCACTAGGCGAGCTCTTGAATTAGAATGGAAAATTCCCGCCTAGGTGGTGCTTGCTTACTGCCTCTTGGAAGCGAGTACAAAGCTAGCAGCAGAGCCTCCTTTTTCTGGGAGCCTCTTATGATGCCAGGACTGAGAGTATTAATCTTTGCCATGCTGGGTGCCGATTCAGAAGCCCTTTAGCTGGAATGCCTTACTATTTCTGGGATTCCCAAAGAATATGAGAAAACTAACCACTAGCTCAAGGAAAGCACTATATCTTCCCTTGAAGTAACCGTGAGACTGTACCGTAAGCTAAAATAGCTTTTCCCCAGTACCAGTGCCTTTCTGGTTAATGCCATTGCTTATAATGCTTCTACAACTATCATGAGCTATGAATGTAAGGTTCCTGTGGACTGGACATTTGTAAATACTTCTGTAAACAAAAACAGACTACTTGGAACCAATTCTTCCCAGTGTGTGTTAGGGAGGAGAGTCAAACCATCAAGAGAGAGGTGGGTCAGCCTTTTCAAGTAAATGTTTCACCTGCTGATCCATCGCAACATCTGATCAAGCCTTGACTTATTAGAAAACCCAATCAGAAAATATCCTGAGCCACGGGTTACACAGGTGAAAAGCTATTAACTACAACTTTACAACTGGGGAAAGAAAATTCAAGCACGTCTAATTAGACTCATTGCAACAGCTGTAACTGCTAACTCATGTGTCTTAAAATAGTCTCCACTGCAAAGAATAGTTTTGGTAAAATAATTTCATAATAAGAGAAAATCTTATAATGTTTCCAGGCAGGAAATGGAATGGGCAGCCATGCAACCCAGAAGTGGCTGCATTTATATCAAGAGCACAGTGAATTTGTTTGGATGGAATATTCTAAATAAATCCAAAATGTTATTGTGCAAGTCCACCGTCTTGAATTTCATTTATAAGTAAGCATTTTATCTCTGTTTTTTTACCTTGAGCCAGCAAGGCTAGCTCAGAAGACCACATGCAGAAGCTGTTCAGATCCTTGGTAGCTCTTTGCTTGGCTTCCCACAAAGACGAATCTTCAAGGACGTTACAAGTTTCCTCCACTGCTACAATTTTCTCCTTGTACCTTACCTAGGAGTAAGAACACCAGGAAGTGAACGACACGGGATGTGTACCCTTACTGACCCCTTATTTAAAGAGGGAAGGGACTGGCCCGGTGCCTCAGTGCCATGCAGAAGACCTGGGTTTGATTCCTCTGTCAGTTCCCCTGCTGGGAGTGGGCATGCTGTGGAGGCAGTGCCCACTCCCAGCAGGGAGGAGGGAGTCTCGCTCATCGTACAATGGCGAAACTTCATAGCCAGATACAGGGGCCCGCAACTGCAAGGTTCCCAAAAGAGCCCTGGTGTGGGGGCCCCCGGCCAAGGACTGTCACTGGGCTAAGTGAGCTGGGAGGGGGAAATACGAGGGGTGGGAGGGAATGCCCGGGTAGCTGTGAATGAAGGCTCATGGATTTCCTCATGGCCCGACAGAGGAAACTCAAGGAGCATCGACGCAGGTGGAACCTGCTGGGATCAAAAAAAGGAAAAGAAAGCAGAACAGACCGGGTCATCCTTCAAAGAAGGATACATCAGTGCTTTAAGGCCTTTGTGTTTTACAAAGAAGTATAATCACTTAAAACTCAGCAAATAAGAAACCTCTCTCTGACAAGAATCCTTGCTCTCGTTTTGCATTATTTCTTGTTTGAAAGTACACGTCAGAAGTAAATGTATTTTAGTTTTGTAACTAAACCTTAATTAATTCTGTCCCCCCTTAAATACTAGTCTGGAAAATAAAAAAAATGGAGGAGAGACTCTACAAAAGATGGAGAAAGAAGAGAAAGCACAGAACCGCGCGCATCGTCCGCAGAGAATCAGTGTAAAATGAGTGGCCGAGAATGACCATTCACCAGACTGAAAGGGAACACTGTAAATTTAGGAGAGGGAGATCGTGTAAGCTCAAACTATGGTTTTTATTTTTCCCCCTGGTGTGATGGGAGTCCTAACATTCTGGAGGGGATGCACTTGGCCTCTACATTTGGGGCTGAGTGATGTATCGACGCGGTGAGGGGTTTATTCAGGGGATAATGTATCTCCGATATTGTGTGAGAGAATCCAAACTTTTAGCCAATATGACACCACTTTAGCCTGTGAAAATTCCCATGACCCCAGAGGAAGACCAAAACAATTGTGTTTATTTTTGGTGGATTCTATTGAGTCGTTTTTTTGATTCAGCACCAGCGGTAGCAGCAGCATTAGCAGTGGAAGGCAGCGTGGGGGCCTGAAAGCCAGCATAGGCTAAATGATGCTGCAGACCCATTATCATTATATGTGCCCCTAGAGGGGGGGCTAGTATTGCATCCAGGTACCTTGCATGCATATAAATTGAAGTGTTAATTATCTACTTGTAAGGAGGCTTAACTTCGGGCCTTTATTATATGTAGGTTGTATGTCTCTGCACCTTTTGTATCTTTCCTTCTTTTGCAGCATTGAGGAGATCAAGAATTAGAAGGTTTAAATCTCTCAGCAGTCGTTCTTCCATCTCCCTGTGTCTGTGCCAGTATGCCCGGCGGGAGCTGAGTTCCTGCCCCAAGATATCCACCTGAAATAAGAAGCCAACAGGTAATGCCTAGAGGAAGAGTCTGCGCAAGGGCATTGCTTTCCAACTCAAGCCTTTTATTTCGGTAGAACATCACAAGGCGAGAGTAACTTTATGTGTTTTGTGTGACTTTGCCAATCCAATTGACTAATATGTCCTAGCCAGCTAGTCTACCCAATCTCCTACAGATACATCCATCTGGGTGTGTGGTGGAAGAAAAAAGGTCTTGACTAAGCTATAAAAAAGGGTAATTTACAAAGGATTTCTCTGGGGAAAGTAGTGCTTTATCCGCAGGAATGGCCCTTTAGAAAGCTGTGCGACCAGTATGTGCGTGCACGCTGTGTACATGTACTTCCCATGTACGCCCGTAGGTGGGGGTGGAGCTTGGATGGACTTGAGACGTATACATAGCAGATAGCAGGTGCGAATGTATGCGTGCGGTTTAACCTGGATGATTTCTAAAGCGTTAAGTCCTCTTTGATAATTGGTGTAAATTATGCGTGTCCATGCCGGCTAACATATGCGGGGTTACAAAATTAACCCCTAAGAGGTCAATTTCTAACAAGTTTAGGTGCCTAACTTTGGGAATCAGGATCCTAAATTGGACCATTTTGGGTTGAAATTTGAAAGCCATTTCCACTCATAAAACATGGGTTTATATGTGTGTAGAGATCCTGTTGGATCCTTACCAGAAATTCAGAATATTCCATTGGTGTGGGGAGGAAACACATTAATTCTGTGGGTAGGTAACTCCCCCATGTTGAAGTATGAGCAAAATCTGATTTCACATATACTTTTAAATGCACAAAAAATGTGTTCTGGAATTAAATTTTGGATTTATGCATATACAGGCCAATTTTAAAATGAGCGCACATGCGCCCATACACTCACATTTTGGCACGTGAGTAGAGATATGCTGAAATTTTAAATCATGCACGTATTTATTGTGTTCTTAATTATAAGAGGTTATTGGAGCAAACCTATTTTGCATATCTTCCATAGGACTTTGCTGGCTTTAACGTGTGTATGTAAGCAGATTTTAAAACCTGCTCACGCGAGGGACATTCCACCAGTTTGCCCAGGACAATAATTGAGGTCTTCTAGACCCCTCTGGTTCTTCATCCTGCAAGCTTCCCAGCTGGACCCCTCACTCTGTCCTAAAAGCCCTAAGGCCCAAGATCTGCAGACTTGCTCCTCATCAGGAGCAGCAATAAAGTTATGCCAATAACAAGCCAATGAACACCGCGGACTCCAGTTTTAAAATATGGAATTATGTGTGGGTTGGCCACGACCTAGAAGACCTGTGTCCCTCCCCTTTTCCACCCCCTTATTTTTGGCATGCACACAGGTGTATATGCATGTAAATCTCAGCTTTTAAAATCCACATTGCTCGTGTGCAGCCCACATCCGTGCATATGTGGGTATTTTTGCATGTGCAATGCTTTTAAAATTGACCTCATAGTTTTGATTTTAAAAAATCTGCACATAAATTCACATGCACAAGTTACGATTTGTAGGGATGTGCAGCAGGGACGGATTCGTCCCATTCGGTATTCGGATTTGTTGGACCCAAATCCGTTGCATCCGTTCTCGGGGGACCCCGATCCGTTCATTAGTTACATATGTATTCATTTCTCAAAAAAAACCCCCATCCCAACCCTTTACATTTAATTTACTACAACCCCCCACCCTCCTGACCCCACCAAGACTTACCAAAAGTCCCTGGTAGTCCAGCGGGGGTCCTGGAGCGATCTCCTGTACTTGGGCTGTCGGCTGCCGGTATTTAAAATGGCACCGATAGCCTTTGCTCTTACTATGTCATAGGGGCTACCGGTGCCATTGGTCGGCCCCTGTCACATGGTAGGAGCAATGGACGGCCAGCGCCATCTTGTGCTCCTACCATATGTTTCGTGACCCCACAAATACAACGAATATGGCATATACGTTGCGGATTGCCAATACGTTGCAAACGAATGCACACCCCTAACGATTTGCAAGGAGCGAATATAACTTTATGCGGGTGAATTTCTGCACATATTTTCACATAATTTTCAAAGCAAACTTGTGTAGATAAGTTTGCTTTAAAAACTGGTGTACCTTACGCACCGTAGCTGCCACAAAAGTTGTCTCACTATGTTATGAAATTACCTCTTGAAAATTCACCAGGGCTGAGTGCCTAAACTTAGGCTCTTAGTTTCACTAGAGCTGGTGTTAGGGCAACAAAACAATGTTAGGAGCTTAGCACTGATTTTCAGCACTAGACACCTAACTTAGGGCCTTATTTACTAAGCATTTTTCCCATAGACACACAATGTGAGAAAAACCTTAGTAATTCAGGCCCTTAGGGACCTAAATCTAAGCAAATGAATAGCAGTTCTAAACATGACATTGAAGGAGCCATGTAGGGGAAGACTTTCCGCCAGCCCTTGGGAAGGGGAGAAGAGGAGAAAAATGGAGATGTGAGTTGAGGGGGGAGGGAGTAATTAGAGACCTGGCTTAGATGTCTAAATTTAGGAACAGCTTTTTTTGAATATTGGCCTCCATAAGTTTTGCTTCCCAATCATTAATTCATTATTTTTTAAAGAACTTTCTGTTCTAGCTTAATCATTCATTTATATTTACTCCCTCCACCGTCAACTCACATCTCCATTTTCCTTCTCGTCTCCCTTTCCATCATTCGGATTCTTTAGCCAGGACAGGGAAGTGTGTGGCTGTCAGCAGTTCTAAAATATTTCCGGTTGGTCTGTCCAGAAACTTACCAGACTTGACTCTTTTCCAGCTCGCGGTGAAACAGCCCAGGACTGAACAACCGGCATTATAAGGCGTGTTAAAGGATCCATTTGAGCACCTAGAACAGGCCCTGGCTCACCTGTGATTGGATCTATGGTTCTGGCACCAACCACGATCGGGACAAGACCTGAAAGAGAGTGGCCAAACTGGAATGGCTTCACAGATCATTCAGTAGTCTCCTTCTCCAGAGGACGGAGTCATATTAGAAGAAAACTTCTTTTGTATTATTCAGATCACAATTGCAATTTTCTGTTCTAGACAAGTATTAAAAGGATAGTGGTGAATGATTTACATTCTTGAGTTCCATCTGACTTTGGAAGTCTCCTTTGGACTACCATTCTGATCTCCTCTTTGTTTTGTGGCATATTGGTTAATTGGGAGTGGGGTTTGGGGGAGAATGGGTTGGGTACTTGCTTTCATCTGCTGTTGTTCTATATTTGTTCTTTTGGGAGGGGGATGAAAAATTGGAAAATATACATCCTGTATTTTTGTGTGTAGCGTGTCAGGAAAAAACACGCAATACACGAGTGTATTTAAAAGAATTAGTCCAAGGACTAGTCACTGAAAAACATTGTTAGTGATGCCCCTCTCCTTGGCGTGAACTCCATTTACCACAATCCTTTGTTGCTTCCCAATCAACCAGTTTTTAATCCAATCAATCACTCTAGGGCCCATATCATGGGTGCTTAATTTATAAGTTGCCTATGTAGAAAAGTGTCAAAGGCCTTACTGAAATCCAAGTTCACTACATCCAGTGCTCTCCCCTGATCCAATTCTCTTGGCAACCAAAGAGATTGATCAGATTTGGTCTAACAAGATCTACCTCAGGTAAAACCATGCTGCCTTGGATCTTTCACTCCATTAGATTGCAAGATCCATTGATACGTAGTGAAGCACGAGCAGGCAGTGTCATTCGGATTTCAGCAGCCAGGCTGGCAGGAGGTCTCTGCGGTCCCTCCTGCTGATAAAGAAAGGGAGCACCTCTAGAATGGTAAGGGTTGAGATCTTGAGAAAGAGGCACTTATGGCCTGCTTATTTTTTTGAGAGGAGATTGCCTGGAGAAGTTTTGTTGTAAAGCGGACTTTACGTATTTTTGGTTGCAGTAAATTTTTCTTGAATACCCCACCAAAGTGTTCGGCGTTTTCCTTCAGTGTCAAGGGTGCCCTCAAGCAAGTACATCCCAAAAATGAGTGTTGTGGATGTAGAGAGTTTAAAGGAAGTGAGAGATTGTGTGGGAGTCTCCGGCCCGAGGGCCCTGGAGTGTTCTCCTCCTTCCTGTCGGAGCGAATCCTGGCACCCCAGTGGCCTGCTGTGAACTGAGTGGGAGCAGAAGTGGCATCGGGGATAACAGCGTGCCCCTGCATTCCGGGAGGACCCCGAAGAAGAGGTTCCACAGAAATGTCTAGAAAGCTGCAGGCCCATGAGGTAGCCTTTGTGGCTTCACCCGATTCCTCTAGCAGATTGATGGCCTCCCATACATACCTTGTGCTTCTCAGCAATAGGCATAGCAGCTCCACAATGTGAGAGCAGTTTATTTTTCCTTTTCACAAGCTTTGCCAGGGCAAAAAGACTCTTGCCAGGCTCGAACCTGAACCACTGAACTTCTGTGGCTCTACTGAACTCAGCCTGGAACCCAAGCCTGGAACTGTAGCCCCATCTCTGATGACCCAGAAAGACTGTGAGTTGCCTTGAACATAAGTTGAGCCTGCGGAAGTGTTTATAGTAACTGTAAAGTAAACCTACTGAAATGTTTGTAGTATATGTGAAAACTAACTGACCTGGTCTGGATTGATTGTGAGTACTGTGATTGATTTGACCTGCTTTACTGTTACGAGATCAGAGCGCTAATAAGTACCTATGCACCACACTTGAAGAAGAGAGCTTGTGTGTTATGGTTAGTTAAGAAGATGAGGAGAACCTGTTTACCTTTTATATTAATTGGACTATATGTGAATAAACCTTACACTGAGCCTACAAGGAATTATGTTCACAAATTCTTTGGCCAGCAACCTGACATCCAGTCTGCTCAGTGTAGTGGTACCTTTTCCATCAGCATCTTCCATGGTTCCTGCCAGTGGGATCAAGTGGCCAATGTCGTCATCAAATACTACTCCCAGGATGGGTACCATCAGATCAGAAGCGCCAGGGTCAGGGATCATCATGCCCAGCACTGCAGGGAGCCACATCTCTGTTTGGGGATAGTTTATCATACCTAAGACATTGAAAGAGAGCATTGCTGCAAAGCTATTCAAGGTGGAAAGAGGTTCACAGGTGCAATCTAGAAGCACATGACACTTTTTTTTTTTTTTGTAAAGGGAACACAAACCCAGGTTTCCACCATTCCTTTGGAAGCTGTCAGCCATTGCTTTCTGATTTTCCAGATTCCATATCCTCTGCATGGCCTGTTGCCGTCTGACTGACTGTGACTTTTTCCAGTCCTCCACAGCAGATTTCAAAGCGTTTTGCTCCTGAAGAAAATCGTTTTTTGCCTTTGACAGGTCCTCAAGGACGGCTTCCTTATAACTCCTCAAAGCATCCATGACATGGATCTGGGCCACCAACAGGCTGGCTTCCAGCAGAGCCTGGTGACTCCCAGCATGAGGCACCACCGTATCATCCCGCTGTAGGCAGACGCCCTGTATCCGAGCAACCTTCCCACTCAGGGGTTCACGGAATGCATCCCCGAGAAGTGATAAGCCTCCAGAGGAATCCAGCAATCCTCCTAGTGGGATCACAGCTCCTGGTTGGAGAGGAGAAAACAGGAGTAAAGAAAAAATATAACATTTATTTAAATACATTTTCAAAAACTTACCAGTTATTACATTTTTCCAAATATACACAGGGATACCATATATCCGAAGGAAATGCAATGGACCAACCTAAAATATAACAAATGAAAATTGTCCATGCTATCAAGACATAGACAACAGCTGGCAGAGGTTAAAACGGACACTACTAAAAGTCTCAAAGCCCACAGTAGTGGGGACCAAGATGATACTGTGCTGACTCCCTTGGGATCTCCACTAGATAGCCCTAGTAAACAACCAAGGGGGTCATTTTCTAAGCCTATCGCACGCGAAAGGGACTTTTCGTGTGCGATAGCTTGCCGGGGGCGGAGTTGGGGCGGGCAGGGGAGGAGTCAGGGTGGCGAGAAGGCAGACGTGACGCTATCTTCGCTGGCGGCGATAAGGTAAGCACCGTTATCGCTGCCAGTAGCGCGCCCAATAGCACCTCCTTTCACAGTGGCGCTATTGGGTGCGAAAGCCAGCAGCGATAATACCACGGTGGTGCGATCACTGCCGGCTTTCGCAGGCCCGCCCCCCATTAATGCTGGGATTCACCATTCTCTGTGAGAATGGAAAATCCAGCCCTTAGATAGATAGCATAGGAAGGAAGCATACCATGTTGCTACAACACCCCTGTGTGGTAGCTGCGGTGGTAGGCTCCTACCTGTTAAGTACAGGCGGGTTCGGTGGAGTAGGAGCGATTTTATTTTTGTTTTCCCCAATTCCTTGTGCCAGACCTCACTGTCCTGGTTCACAGAATAGGAAGGAGGCAGATACCCTTCTAGTACCTGTCTATAACATATCTGGTAGGTTGTTTGTCTCAAGTTTTGAGTTAAGTGATTTTGGAATTCATTTTTTGAGTTTTTCTTGAGAATCCCTAACCCTGGCTTAGGGAGGGAAATTACCTGCCTTGGGAAAGTTAGAGGTAGAGAAGACTTGCTGACCCCATTTTACAACCTGTGGATGCACAGTGGGGACTCGCTGCAGGGGAGCTTCAAGTTTGCATTTTTGTGAAATGTTGCTTTTTGGTTTGTGAGGAAGTTTTTGCCACAACCCTTCCTCCCAGAAATGGGAGGAAAAATGTTTTTCCCATTGAGTGGAGAACTGGAAGTATTTTTCCTGAGAAGATCTTTTGTCATCATCTGGAGAGGAGAATCAAGAGTAAGAATATTTTTATCTGGAGATCTCAGCCAGAATCTTCAACCTGGGACAGGTAAAGGAGATTGGGAGCTGTGAAGTATTGGAGAACCTTCAGACAGGCATTTTTTTCGGGGAAGGGATTTCTGTTTATATCTAGGATACCCCTAGCCCATCTGCGATTTTCACTTTTCCATGCCCTGGAGGTTGAGATAAGTTCAGGACCCCAAATGCTGGGGGGACACCTGCATAGATAAAGAGAAACTGAGAAATGGATGTCAAAGAACAAATGCGCATGGTGCTAAATGATTATTATTATGACAGGAAATATACGCGGAAACGCCATGTTTTAAATCTCAAATCAAGACGAACTACAAATACAACGCTGAACTAAGCCCTTGAGAAAGAACAACGGGAGTTCGAAACATGGTTCCATGTCGGGCAGGTTTACTGTCCTTGGCTTCAGCGAAGTTCTTAAGTTAAGTTGTCGAATTTATACAAATTGCATGCTTTGCACATTGCATAAGAAAAAAATATATCAAAAAATTGGACTATGACCTATGATTAAATATAAGGCCACTCATCCAGCACATTTATGCATAAGATGAAGCCTATTATGACAGGTCATCAATACTTCTAAGCGTCTTTTTAGATTGTGACATACTATTGGCAATTTGGATTATCATGTTTGAACTTTTGCCATAGTTTCTGTATTTATCATAACTGGGATTCACGCGAGTTGTTGTTTATTATTGAAGAGTTACAGAAGTAACGTTAAGTTGGAACCGCCCACCCCGAGTGTCCTGTCGGGTTATTTGGCATTTACCTCCATCCACACTACACTTACTGAGAATGACACCGACAAAAGAAGTTCACCCCTTGTATCCGGGTTTAGGAGAATCCATGCCCTGGAGCTGCTAAGACCGAGAAAAGGACTAAGCTCCAGGACTGAGTGTGACTACTGTCTTTGTGAATAAATACCAGAACAAAGGTTACAATAAGAAAAAAGACAAGGAAAAGAAGGAACACCATGGTGACAATAGACTGTCTTATCCTTCTAAACATAAAATGGAGGTAGCGTCCAAATAACAATTAATGCAGCATGATTATTCCCGCACTCACATAATATATCATAGCAATCTTGTAGAAATACTGTGAAATGTGTAAGTTCAGTGAAAATATATCTGTTCTCATGATATTTCACAATACACATGGGTGTCTAAGAAAAAATTGTGCACCTGCAGAAAGAGCTACTTGGCACTTTGAAAGAAATAATCTGTGCCTTCATTTTTATTCTCAAACCTAAAAATAATTTTCCTCTATGCTGAAAAAGCAGTTTCAAAGTACTGCATAATCCTTATCAAGCATTGGAACACAGGAACGTAACTTGTGAACATAAAATTTGCCATACTGGGTCAGACTAAGGGTCCATCAAGCCCAGCATCCTGTTTCCAACAGTGGCCAATTCAGGTCACAAGTACCTGGCAGGAACCCAAGGGGTAGATAGGTTCCATGCTGCTTATCCCAGGGATAAGAGGTGGATTTCTGCAAAGTTTATGGACTTTTCCTCCAGGAACTTGTCCAAACCTTTTTTAAACACAGCTAAACTAACAGCTTTTACCACATCCTCCAGCAACAAATTCTAGAGTTTAATTATGTATTGCATAAAAATATTTTCTCCTATTTGCCTTAAATATATTACCTAGTAACTTCATTGTGTGTTCCCTAGTCTTTGTACTATTTGAAAAAGTAAATAACCGATTTACATTTATCCATGTTTCTTAGGAAAATCACATTTCTTAGGAAAATCTCAGGAGACTGAGATAGTCTTCCCTCCAAAGAGGTCTGAAGAGTTTGACTAATCATCTAAGTCACAGCTTTAGGCCTTACCAGATCACTGCATCACTCTGTCTGTCCTGGACTCACAGGGAAGCATTTTGTCTGCTGCTGACCTAAGTTGGCACCAGCCAGAAGATTCCTGGCTGAGATATATGTCAACTGTGGGCCTCCTCTTCAGAGCCACCCTGGTTCCTGCCTCTGGTCTCTCTACATTTCAGTGGAGAAAGTTTTCTGTAAGCTCCCGGTCAAGCCCTG
Source organism: Rhinatrema bivittatum (assembly GCF_901001135.1). Classification (NCBI taxonomy): domain Eukaryota; kingdom Metazoa; phylum Chordata; class Amphibia; order Gymnophiona; family Rhinatrematidae; genus Rhinatrema; species Rhinatrema bivittatum. The sequence continues at coordinate 30,601,838 of NC_042626.1, forward strand.
CAACAACTGCTTATGTTCTCGGGTGTTCCCAACGAGTCCGCACTGCCAGCCGCTGCAGGCTGTTTATCCTCAAGTCAATCCGGAGAAGGAGAACCACCAATAATTTTTACATTTCCTGGTGCCTGAAGGCATAGGTGCTCTTTGGGGCTGAGATATGTTTCCAGTTCCAACAGCAACACACCCATCGCCACCGGTGAATCATCCAAGGCTTTGCCAGTTTGTCCATAGCGCCGTCTTGAGGAGTCGAAGGGGGATCTGATGGGAATGTCCCAATCTTCCCTTCCCTCTTCACCATTTTAGGGCAGGGAACCAACGCTAACACTTAATGCTCACATTGTGCCAAAGGGAAGCTTCCTTCTGAAGTTCATGGGGTGCAGTTTGTACGGGCAACATGTCTAGATGCACCTGGAATTTCCTTTTTACTCAGATCAGGGGCGTCAAATATAGTTGGGAGCATTTCTGTATCTTTCTGTTGCATTTTCTTGGTCTCTGATTGCATCATTTGGTACTAGAGGATGTGCATTCTCTCCATACCGTCCGCAGAATAGTTGCTTGGTACCGACACTTCTGTCAGCAAATCAGCAATACTGTTCTCGTGCTTTTCTACTTTACCACACTATATAGTTTTCTTGCATAAAGCTTTATATCAGTGGGAATAAGACTGTTCCAGGTGATCACAACTTCTGCATTTTCTCCAGTTCTCTGAGTCACGATCCCAGTTCTTTTCTGCTACGGTGATATTATAATGTTTACAGTTTCCCAGTGGATGAGCTGTACGTAGCCCTTCTAATATCAGCATACACCCTGTGTGTGCGTAATTTTAAGCACATTCAGGAGAGGTTTTCTGGAGGGTTGGTCTGGATTTATGTGCATACTTTTTGCTTTTGAAAAGCAGATCACATCACTCCGATTCTGTTTCATCTGCACTGGCTGCCAATGATGTATAAAATTGCAATATTGGCACACAAACTTCTGGCGCTCGACTCATTTCCATGGGTAGACAGCTTGCTATGGATATACAATCCATCACGGGCTTTATGGACCTCACAAAAAGGCCTGCTCGATGTTCCAACTGTTTGGCATGCATGCCTGGCCAAGACACGCGAGAGAGCTTTCTCTGTGGCAGCCCCCACTATGGGGAATTTACTGCCGCAAGACCTACGTTTAACAACTTGTACTAAGAGCTTTAAAGTTCTATTAAAATCTCATTTATTTAGGTTTGCCTACAACTGATATGCATTGAGCCTGACAGGCAAACAGACTGGACTTTTTGTTGTGTCTGATTACGTCTTGATAATGTTATTTTTGTTGGTTTTAATTTTATGCATGCTATTCTGTGAGCCGCCTAGAGCTTCTTGCATTGGCGGCATATGAATTTAAATAAATAAATGCGGGTAACTTCCCCTAAAAAAATTCCCTGCACAGAGTGGCAGGCATAACTTTGTACAGGGGTGTTTTCGTGGCATAATTTTCAGAGCAAATTTATGTGTGTGTAAGTTTGCATTGAAAACTGGTGTCATTTAGGGATATAACAACCCACAAATTTATGCGGGCTGTTATAAAACTTCCCCCTAAATAGGTTGAGCTGCGCTGGTGTGTTATGAAACCTGGAGCAGCACAGACTCCTTAGATGTGCTGTTATAACAAGGATGCCAGTTAAGGCATCCTTGTTATAATGTAACTTTTATGCTCCTTTAAACTGTCTCTTGTTGATTGGTTATTTATATTTACTGCTTAGTTCGATGTAAACCGAGTTGATTTGATTTGTATCAAGAAAATCGGTATATAAAAGCCTTTAATAAACAAATAAATAAATAAATGTGCAGTTTTGTTATCAGTAGGGTATCGCGGGAGGACTTGCATATTGACTCAGTGTCAGTAGAGTAACCTTGAGATATCTGCCCACCAATGACCTGCGCGCCTCTACCTTTTGCTTGAAGTCACTTTAAAATAATATAATAAAAAGATCTAAACGCAAGGCTGCTTTATTTTGAAGTGAAAAATTACCACGTCACTTACCTGTATTGGCATCCAAGCTGACTCCAAGTATTGGAACAATTCGCTTCTTTTGTCGATCAAGCATTGGGCCTCCGATTTCAATAGGCGTGACCATTCCCGTGAGGGGACTGATGTATGTTCCCCCAAGGAGGTGCCTTTGTCCTGTTTGTGGATGCACTGTAACTGCGAGCACCGGTACCTCTATGCCCGTCTCTGGATCTAGCATGACCCTTCCTTGCTGTAACCCTCTTTGAGGTTGGATGCTGGGCAGTTTTGTCTTTGGAGGCAAACCAGTGTTTGGACAGATCGGATATGGGATATACGGGAAGACTGGTACGTCTGAGATACGAAGCTCACCTGAAGTAACAGAGAAGATTAAATACGTGACACTGATAAATTAAATCATGCCTCTGACTATTAACAAGTAGCAGAACTGCTAAAAAATAAATGTGACATGGAAGCTGATCTCCAGAGCTACATCTCATGCTAAATAGTTTATTAATTCTCTGGCTTCTTTATCTACAAAATTAAAGGTTTTCTCATCCGTAGAAAAGACTGCCGCACGTAGGCACAAAGAGGAATTTCAATAAAATCCAGCTTCTTTCAAATTACTTGACCTCCATGAAATTTCTGTTGGAATAGACAGTACATTTTTGATCTTTCACCACAAAAATATGCAAATATACACAATTCTGATTACATTTCTAGGGTAGGAAGTCAAAATTTCATCTTAGAACATAAGGAGATCAATGTTCAGTGCTAATTAGCCAGAATAAGTTCAAACTGTGTTCAGTGACCGTCACTTAGTCAGATAAATATTTAACTGGCTAAATAGTTAGCTGACTAACGGGCCAATACAATAAAAACTGTGGGAGAGCCGGCGCTCTGAGGCGAGCGCCCACTCTCCAGATGCGTGCCCAGGCCTCTCTCCTGGGCGCACGATAGAGTATTTAAATGAGGGCCTGCAGTAAAAGGAGGCGCTAGGGACACTAGCGCGTCCCTAGCGCCTCCTTTTTAATAGAAGAGACGGCTGTCAGCGGGATTGACAGCCGACACTCAATTTTACCAGCATCAGTTCTCGAACCTGCTGACAGCCACGGGTCTTCCAATCCGCGGGCAGATTTTAAATTTTTATTTATTTATTTGTTTATTTATTTAAATTTTGAGGCCTCCGACTTAATATCACTATGATATTAAGTCGGAGGGGGTACAGAAAAGCAGTTTTTTTGCTTTTCTGTATACTTTCCTGGTGCCGGCCGAAATTAACTTCTGACTTTGGGCAGGCATTAATTTCTGAAAGTAAAATGTGCGGCTTCGGTGCACTACAATTGCCTGCCACATGGATCTGACCCCTTGCCTGGACTTGACCACCGCCCCGACCTTGGCCTGTCTCTGACTCTATTAGTCTGCGACCTACCCTGATCCTGATTGCTCTTGAATTTCCATTATCTTCATCACTCTAGGGGCCTGCCTAAGTTTTGCCGGCCGCCAGAACCCAAAGGCTCAACCTGTGGGGGAGGTGTCTGGTAAAGGTGAAGCTTCAGATTGTCCCGCTACAGGAAGTGTCCTCCAGCTGCCGGCATAGGCCTTGGGGGTTCGCCCTTGAGGCTGTGTCAACTATGCTGCAGCATTAAGGGCTCACATACCTGCTACCCTTCACACACAGATGACAGCAAAATGGATTTCCCTATAGAAGTTTGCAGCTTTTTAGCAATCTCTGCCATAGCTGTTCAGGTTTTCCACAACGGATCTTACCCGGGGAAGCTAAGGCAGAATCAGCTGTGGCGATCAGTTGAGATCTGATAGGATCATACCCAACATTTCCAGCCATGGGCAACACCTTCCCAGTCCCAGTGTGCACAAAGAAATCGTCAGGAACTGGCATCAGGTCATTGTTTGCCAATAGCATAACAGAATTAGGGTTGGGAGTCAACAGTCCAATGGCGCGGTTTGTAAGGATGGCATCCGCGGCTCTCACAGAACCATCTGGTGCTGGAAAAAAAAAGACATATTTGGGAAAACAGACATAAAGTACATCGCTTAGAGCCTCTGTGTTGGAGCACTGTAGAATTTAGTTCTAGTAGCCATATTGATCCTGGAGAAAACTAGAATTTTTAGGGTGGGATAAGTTTTATTGGAACATCATAAGAGATCTAAAGATGTTGAAGAACATGAATTTTCAAGACCTCACAGGACCAGCCTTTCAGATATGACTGCAAGGCTGAAGGAAAGGAAGCATGTGATGGAAATGAAGATGGAAGATTAGTTCCATGAGAGGTCAGAGAATCAGAGGATGTCAGTTTAGGAAAGAATCATCTTGAGTTTCTTAATCCACTGTCAGTACAAAAGTAAAATGCATTTGCCTCATTCTTATCAGCAGTCAATGCAAAATGCCACAACATTAGCAATGCATAATTGGTAAATATTGTATATATTCACTTGTCCGTACCCAGTGGAAAAAGAGTATATGTTCAGTACTTTGGTTCTACTGCTGTTTTATGGCTAATCCTAAAATTGCATTAGGCGATCAGATGTACTACAGGGATTTTCCCATTTGGTGTCTATGGTAAAAATGCTTAGTATATTTGGACCTGGGTGTGTGCTTCTGAAGAGTGAATGGGTGAGCTGCTCTCTAAGCTTGCATGGGAGAATTCCTCCTAACTTTGCACTGAACAAGCACCTTTTAACCTCCTAATGAGGTGAGCTCGTGTGTTTCTTCTGAACTCTCTGTTTACTAGATGCATGCCATGCTCTCTCTAGTGCCAGAATTAAAATTGGGCAAAAATGTTAAAAGCCTGCAAGTTCAGCTTGCTTGCACACCTTTGGAATAATGCTTCTTTTGCTCACAGCTTTTCTTTTTTTTTTTTTTTACCTGCCTGTTTTCTCCTTTTCCTATGGGCTTCCATATCAATTGGAAGCAGGACTGGGGTCTGGCACTATGAGCCTTCATTTGCAAATGTCTGGGGATTTTCCCCTCTATTTTATATCCTGCTCCTACCTCACTTAATTTCAATCACTGCAGCAACAGCTTTGGAGCAGGGGATCATATACCAGGCTTCCTCCCAGAACCATCCAATCATGGGTCCTAAAGTTGATGCTGGGGGCCAGAAGGGATGACTAAGAGACTGCGTCTGGTTTGGAAGCTCCAGCACAGGGACAGGGAAACTTCAGATGCCTGAAGGAAGGGGAAGACGTTGTCTTGGGCCATTTCTCTCAAGGCTGTGAGTAAATTGGAATTTATGAGAGAATCTGCAACTGGACCATAGGAGGGCTGGGACAAAGAAGCACAGGGCTAACTTTGGGAGTGACCTACAGTGTACAAGATCTGAAGTTTGGAAGGAGTTTTTGGACTGTGAATATTTGTAGCCTATGTTTTTCCTGCTGTTTCTACCTGTTTTTGCTGTGAATTGAATTGTGTTTCTTGCTGAACTAGCTCTTGTTCAAAGTAAAGTTTTCCTTTTGTTTGGAGCACCAAAAACTGTATGTATGTTGTTCTTAAAGCTTATCCTCTGCCCGGTAGGGCCTTGCAGGAGAGCCTGCTTCCATTCTACAGGACTCAGAGACCGTATTCCTCCACCCCAGGAAAGTGACCTCAGCCAAGAGGGGGTTACAGACAGATCTGTAGATTTACAGTAAACGGGGCCGGTCACTTCTAGTGACCCCAGTCATATGTACAATGTATGTATTTGAAGTCGCTGTAATTACCAAATAAATCCTGTTTGGTGAGAAGTTTGGTTCTGTCCTTACTAACGAGGTTTGTGCCTGTTCCTTCCCCTAGCACTCCCCACGCTTTCAGCCTGTGACACTCCTCCATCAGGGTGGTGGCCATTCTGGCCCCTGAGGCTTCCAGGTGACTCAGTAATCTGAAAGCAAGCACCAGAGTCATTATCCTAATTGATGGCAAATCCTTATTGTTAATAACAATAACAGCAGTAATAATCATAATATTAATATCTATGTTCTCATGTAGCGATTTTGCCCAATGCTTGCACTGGAAGATTGTGCAAAGTTGTGGTACTAAAGAAGTGCAACTTTTTTTTTTTGATCTGCAGTTTCCTTCTGCTCCTTCTGCAGTTTCCTTCTGCTCCCCTCCCTGCTCCCCTCCCAGCTCCCAATCACAATCCTTGGCTGGGGACCATGCACCAATGCTCCTTTTGGGCCCCTAAATTCAGCCACTAGGTGTCACCATTGCACAATAACTGAGATTCCCTTCAACCACCCCCAGGCGCTGTGAACACAGCTTATGCAGCATCCCCAACCCTGGCTGACCCAAGGAGTGGAGAAACTGAGCTGGAAATCAAACCCAGGCCCACTGTATGATGACACACACAACTTGACATAGAGCCACCAGGCCAGATCTAGAAACAAACAATTAACAAGGCAACCATATTACTCCACATCATAAGGGGCATCTGGGCTAGGACCAGATATTTTAAAGGACCTTCCTTTCCACTGAATTCTTGGACTTATAATTCTGTTTGAAAAGACAGGAGTGATTCAAGTATCCATAACAATTTGGAGCCATCTGATGAAGGAAATAAATAGCAATAATTCTCAAGGGGTGTTGGTAGCGTACTCCTATGGCCACTTCCTTCTTGCTAGCATTTTCTGCAATTAAAATCATGTGCAATAGAAATGCATTTACAGATATTCTCCTGCCACACATTCAATCACTTTGTTAAAGCATCATTAGAGAGCTAATGGTGCACACAGCTACTCTACATCACTCACTTAATGGTGGCGTGCAAAACCTTTCTAAGCTTTCTCAGCTGTAGTTCTTCAGCTTACATTGAGGCTCACATTTTCCTAGGAGCTACAGTATTTAGCTAGGCACTGCTCACCAGAAGTTGAGAGGACTGCACCCAGCACAAGATAACAGCACTAAAACTCTGACCTTTTACAGACTGTACCTTGGGCAATCTTTATTAGGCTGCATGGTGGGGCACTCTTCCAGTGTCTCGTTGTCTTTTAGTACCTCAAGCAGTCTCACGCTCTCTCTCAGGGCAGCACTGAAGAGAACAGACTGATCTCCTTGGCACTTCAAGTCATGCCGGAGTAATTGAAGTTGCTTGTGCACAGTTTCCTCATACTCTGCGGCAAGCTTCCTCCTCCTTGTGATTTCCAGTTCAGCCTAAGTGAACGGAGAGACCAAAATGCTGACAATGATCCACGGTGTGTCTATAAGATGCTTTCAGCATTGGGCAGTTCTTTAACTCATGATAAACTAGTGGAGAAAAGGTAATAATACAACAAATTGGTCTAGATAGTTTTTTCTCTCGAGGGAGTCCGTTTCCTTACAGGTAGATTTTAAAAGCATTGCACGTGCAAAAACGGCCCCCATACACATGTATATGGGTCGCACACGAGCAACGCAAATTGTAAGAAGCTGGTAAAAGTACGCGCTTACTTGCCTGTGCGCACGTCAGGAATTAGGAGGCAGAAAAGGGGCGGAACATGAGCGTTCTAGGGTGAGGCCAAGACTTATGTGTATAACCCTAGAATTTTGCAAGGTTGACCATAGTGATGTGTGCCATGTTATCTAACTTTACTATTGGTCCTGATGAGCCACAAGTCTGGAAATTTTGGGCCAGAGGGATCCTGAACACCGAGGGGGGGCGGCGCGAAGGAGAGAGTGAGAGAGAGAGAGAGAGAGAGAGAGAGAGAGAGAGATTTTGTTAGAGAGACAATCAGACACTATATATTTCCCACTGTAAGAGGAGCACTTTTAACTCAGAGTGTTTTGTTTTTTTTTTGGGGGGGGGGGGGCAGTGTTACAAGGGTCTACAGACCCTTGTGCCACAGGCAGATCAATTTAACACTGTCCCCCGAAAACCCACCCTGAGTTGAAAGTGCCCGACAGTCTGCTTCCATGTGTCAAATTGTATCTCTAACATAGTCTCAGTCTCTCTCTCTCTCATGAGTACATGTGTAAAGGCTCCACACATATGCATGGTAAGGATATTTTAAATAATATGCATGTACTTGCACACACAATATAAAATTGAGCATATTTCTGCTCGCCTGCCCAATATGGGTGCTCCTTTTAAAATTTACCTGCTGGCTTTGATTCTATTTAAATGATACCCCATAACTAGAGGGAGCCAGGGATGCCTTGCTTAGGAATGAAACAATGTACGAACCTTTGGAAGATGCTTTAGGCTTTACAGAGTGACAGGTTGCAAGTCACATGTAAAACTCAGGGGAGGCAATAGAAAGTCAGAAGACTTTGATAAACCATTCGTAGCAAATTCTGACTAGACTGCCAAAAGATTGCATATTTCTGTGGCTGTCTTGTAGACCACCCAAAGGTGACTGTGAGCCGTTTGTAGGTGTTATCACTGGAAATGAATGGCATGGACTCAAGTGCCATGGGCTACCCAAGATCAACCAAAGGTACCATAGCTTGCAGCATATTTGTAGGGTAACTCAGCACCTTTATCAGTTACTTTAGCAATTAAGGTTGTTTACAGGTTACAGGAAGGACAGACATACTCTACCTCCTGCTTTGCTCTCATGTAGCTTTCCATCAGTGTGCTGGGAAGGGGCTCTGGCTGCTCTGAGAGACTGAGCCTCATCACCCAAAGCTCTCGGAGGCCACCCACATCTCTTAAAAGTTTTTCATAAAACACTTTTAACTGAGGGAGAAAATAAAAATCTATGTAACAATATACAGTATCTTTTTAAAAAAAATCCCAAATAAAAAGTTGAGACATGCCTGAGACACACAATGCATTCGTTTTCTTAATTTTTGTACTCAAAAACTTATTTTCATAATAAAATATAACATTAAACATTTCAACCTTGCAGCACAGATGAAAATTAATTGTTAATTTTAAGCATCTGCAGAAATGTACAGAACAGGCTACTTAAAGTTTGCGGGTAGTAGTAAGTTAGTGTTGGTTTTATGCTCCTGATCCTCCCAGTCAGTACTTACATTAATTGGCTGATGTTTTTGAAAGTATTTAAAATATCCCCTGAAGTATTAGCCTCTAGAATGACTCTGCAGTATCTAAAGGGCTGATTGGCTGATGCTCTTGTAGCGGGAAAGTCCATCCGCCACGCCCCTTTCCCATACTGTACTTGTAAGAGAGATCCTTGTGCATTACTTGTAGGACTGACTTACAGACAGAAGACAGAAAGTCATTGACTTTGGAATAGTTTGTCCTGGAATTGGGTGCTGTCATCTCCATCAGTGTGTACTAACCTCCCCCCCCCCAAAAAAAAAATTCCAGCACCGGACAAGGGACATGCAAAGATTGCATCTGGTCTTAGAAATGATGTGTGTGCCTTAGGGATGGGTGAGCCAGCTCAGAGCTAACCCAAACTCCCTCTAAACTGGGGGTGACCCAAGAGGAAGGTAGAGGACATGGAGAACATTACTTTGGTTTGGCTTGGATTATTTTAATTAAAATCAATTAAATTAAATGTCTTAGCTAACTTTCTGATAAAGGCTCTCCCAGGGAAAGTATAATAAAAAAAAATACAAAACAATAAAACATAAAAACTATAATAATATATTAACAAAGCCTCACCAACGACCTAATACATCTACTATTGAATGAAACCATGTGACCACTGTTCCACTGGGGTGGTCATCAAACAAGCCAGAAACAGAAAGGTACTTCTGACAACTTATCCTCCCTATCCCCCCCTATAAAAAGTAAGAGTTTTACAAAAAGGATCAAATTGTGGAATGATAATATCATTCTTTTTACAGAAATCAATCAAGATGCAAAAAATGAATTGTGACATTATCTGTTTGTTGAAACACAATAGCACAAGGATTAGGCATCATCCTATATATACAGTATGGATGTCACTTGTTAGTACTGTCAGTATAGTGTTATGGACAGTACCTCATCCTTGAGCTGGCTTAGTTTGGCTGTCACACACAGAGACTGCCGGAGTAGAATTTCATAGAAGGTGTTTGCGGAGAAGGACTCCAGGTCTACCTGGTGCTCATAGTCCCAGAACTCGTCATGCTGCAAGAAGCCGGCTGCTGGGAAAGGATACCAGAAACAATCAGCACAGACTCCTGTTTGTCCAATAATACCAGTGTCCCAGTCTCTGCTACATCCTGAGCACTGACTGTAGGGAATGCCTAGGTCCCAGCATGATATGAACATGTCAGGTAGGCTCATTGAAAACAAATGATAAGAAATAATTTAAAATCCCAAAATTCTGATTTCCTGACTGTTGCCTGCACCTACTCCTGACTGACGGACAATTCAATCATATATGCATATTTCTATATATTAAGCTATTTCACACTTGAACTTTGTCTTATCACCTTCAGCCTTTTCATCGACATGACCTTTCACCAGCAACCTGGGATGGCATTTTTTGATGGGAGTGACCGTGGATCCCTTGGAGGAATACGCATCAAAGCAAAACTTCATTTGCAGCCTTCGAAAGTGAGGATTGCTGGCAGCTGCCTTCCCAGCCCATCCAAGGTCTTGAAAATAAGCCTGCAAGAGTCACATGGATGAAAAAGAAACTCTAGTCTCTTCCGCAGTGCTCAACATACACACATATACTGTTTGAAAGAAGATGTTCACTATGGTGCTTTAAGGGACATAGCTGGGCCTGGATGGTTTCCATGGGAACCAAACTATGAAAATTAACCCAGTTCTTCGAGCAGATGCATGGAAAAAGATCAGGTGAAAAATATTCATTGTGGACACCTTGAAAACCTGTAGCCCTCAAGGACTGAAAATGAATACCACAGGTCAAAGATGATAGAATCCTGATTTTTCTGTAAATTGAGAGGATTATTTTTTTTTAAAGAAGTTTAATCCACAAAGCAGACAGTTAAAAGTAAATGAGGTATTGTTTTAGTATGCCAATGTTTGAATCCGAAGCAGTGTGGGTCTTTTACACAGTTACCTCCCTTGATTACTTTGAAGGATTAATTCATATTATGAGACCCGAAAATACTGATAATGTTCTCCAATGTATCTATAGGGTGCTCTCATTGTACAGTACTGTGGTGGGCATCTGTATCACAGAGACAGTGCCATGAAAGCACAAGATGATAATTGACTTCTCCTGGGCTTGTAATCACAGGAGTCATGGAAGCTAATAGGAACATGTAAATTGTAATCTTTTTTCATGATTACATATTTACTGAAATTGTTTAATTTATTGACTGGGTATAAACAAATTCCTCATTTCAGCTGGGTTCTGGAGGCATGGGGACAAAGTGACTCTCCCATGATAGCAGAGAGTGTCAGCAGCAGACAGAAATCCTCAACCCATGTCCCAGAGTTCTTCCTGAATCACAGTACAGTGCTCTCTAGAGGATTCTGATTTCAGCGAAAAACCAAACAGAATAGCATCACACCACCTGCAGAGCTGGCATAATGACATTGCGTGATATACATAATGACATTGCATAATGTCATTGCGTGATATCAATGACATAATATGCCATTGATATCAGGCAAACTCAAAAGGACTTCCTCTAGGTGGAATGGACAATAACATCTTACATAAAATCTCAGTTGTAATTTGATGGCTACTCTCTTGCCTTAAATACTTGTAGAAATAATGGTCTTTCATGGACATAATGAAGAGAACTTAGCTCTTGAAAGCTAGTCAAAGATGTATTAAGTCAGTCCAATAAGAAGTTATTACCTACAACTTGTTTGCTGACCCTTATGTCTACTCATCCAAGTGTAGTAACTGCAGCACTTTGTTTACAGACCTGAAAACAGACATTTCTGCTAAATGGCTAAAACATTTTCGAGGCCATATGTAATTCATCTAAGAAACGCTTCATGTACTTACAAGCAGGAGCAGACAGGTGATGAGAACCAACATGAGTCCTACGGTCACTCCAACAATGGCTGGCCAGTCTGGCTTTAGGAGTAGTGGGGGAATCCTTGCAATGCCCATTCTGATGACATGTCGAGGAGTGGTAGGGAAGAATGGGCCTTCTTCATAGCACTGCCCACCCATGGGCATGACCTTAACATACTGGAGGACATAAGCAGACAACATCAAGGCACCTGAGATGCACCAATGGTAATTCAGTCTTCTTATTTCTACACTGCTTTTAAAAAATATTATTACTAGGGATGTGAATCGTTTTTCAACGATTAAAATTATCGTCCGATAATGTTTATATCGTCTTAAATCGTTATAGAACACGATACAATAGAAATTCTAACGATTTATCGTTAAAAATCGTTAAATCGTGTTAGTGCGCACTAACTCGAGTTAGTGCGCACTAACTCCCCGTTAGTGCGCACTAACTCGATTTAGTGCGCACTAACTGAAAATGATACAAATAAACACTTTCCAGGTCACTGAAGGTCAGTTAGGAATGAATATGTGTTCCTATTGGCTGGCTGCCCTCTTATCTATTGATGTTACCAACGTTACCACTGAGGTGATGGTTGGGGGGATGGGAAATGGAACTGGAAACTAACGAACACCAACAGAAAATGAAACAAAGTGTTCACACTTCCCAGGTCAGTAAAGGTCACTTAGGAATGAATATGTATGTATGTATTCCTATTGGCTGGCTGTGCTCTTATCTATTGATGTTACCAAGGCTAATACTGAGGTAATGGTTGGGGGGATGTGAAATGGAAACAGTTGGAAGCTTGACAAAAAAAGTAATATAATGATCAGCACTCACGTGACTAGAACTTGTTTGTTTATTATTTTTGTTAGCAGGCACCTGAAATGCTAGTGCATGTTGAATTTGCCAATCACTGTGCATTTTAGAAAGGTGGTCCTGGCTGGAACTGTACACAGTTCAAATATATGTAATTGATTGTTGGTAAGTGTATTTTTTAAGTAGCCACACTGGCACAAGTATGTTTACTTTTCCTCCTACTTAACTCACTAGCTCAGCTTTGTAAGAAGGGCTTCTCTGCTTGTGTGTTGTTTTTGTTTGGTGTGAGGAGAGCAGAAACATCAGATCTTTATTCAATCTACTACAGTCATCTCTTACAGTGCCCTATCCCTATTAATACCAGGAGTGTTGTGATCTTCCTGCACACAGTGCCCTAACCCTGATACCAGTCTGAGACAGCTCCCTCCCTGCATTACTAGTGAGAGGCTGGCTTCACAGACAGGGGGGAGCTGCCTGACCCTCACTCCTGACTTCCCCCATGTCCCAGCTAGTGAATGGTGTGTGGGTGAGGGGGGGGGGGGGGAGAATGGTGAAGTCTGAGACAGCTCCCTCCCTGCATTACTAGTGAGAGGCTGGCTTCACAGACAAAGGGGGAGCTGCCTGACCCTCACTCCTGACTTCCCCCATGTCCCAGCTAGTGAATGGTGTGTGGGTGAGGGGTGGGGGGGGGAGGATGGTGAAGTCTGAGACAGCTCCCTCCCTGCATTACTAGTGAGAGGCTGGCTTCACAGACAGGGGGGAGCTGCCTGACCCTCACTCCTGACTTCCCCCATGACCCAGCTAGTGAATGGTGTGTGGGTGAGGGGGGGGGGGGAGGATGGTGAAGTCTGAGACAGCTCCCTCCCTGCATTACTAGTGAGAGGCTGGCTTCACAGACAGGGGGGAGCTGCCTGACCCTCACTCCTGACTTCCCCCATGCCCAGCTGGTGAATGGTGTGTGGGTGAGGGGGGGGGGGGAGGATGGTGAAGTCTGAGACAGCTCCCTCCCTGCATTATTAGTGAGAGGCTGGCTTCACAGACAGGGGGGAGCTGCCTGACCCTCACTCCTGACTTCCCCCATGTCCCAGCTAGTGAATGGTGTGTGGGTGAGGGGGGGGGGGGGGAGGATGGGGAAGTCTGAGACAGCTCCCTCCCTGCATTACTAGTGAGAGGCTGGCTTCACAGACAGGGGGGAGCTGCCTGACCCTCACTCCTCCGGGGTATTGTGATCTTCCTGCACACAGTGCCCTATCCCTGATACCAGGGGTGTTGTGATCTTCCTGCATGCAGTGCCCTATCCCTATTAATACCAGGAGTGTTGTGATCTTCCTGCATGCAGTGCCCTATCCCTATTAATACCAGGAGTGTTGTGATCTTCCTGCATGCAGTGCCCTATCCCTGATACCGGGATGTGTGCAAGAAGATCACAACACCCCCGGTATCAGGAATAGGGCACTGTGTGCAGGAAGATCACAACACCCCCAGTATCAGGAATAGGGCACTGTGTGCAGGAAGATCACAACACCCCTGGTATTAGGGATAGGGCACTGTGTGCAGGAAGATCACAACACTCCTGGTATTAATAGGGATAGGGCACTGTGTGCAGGAAGATCACAATACCCCTGGTATCAGGGTTAGGGCACAAGTTCTAGTCACATTGACTGATCACATTACTTGTTTTGTCAAGCTACCAACTGTTTCCATTTCCCATCCCCCATATACTGTCAGTAGGAAACTTGGTAACATGAATAAATAAGAGGGCAGCCAATAGGAATACATATTCATTCCTAAACTGACCTTAACTGACCTGAAAAGTGTCAAATTGTATCATTTTCAGTTAGTGCGCACTAACTCCCAGTTAGTGCGCACTAACTCCCGTTAGTGCGCACTAACTCGAGTTAGTGCGCACTAATCGGAAAAAACGATTTTTAACGATTTTTTAACTAAAAAATCGTGCCTAAGACGATTTTCTTGCCCTGCCACACGATTTCTATCGTTAAGACGATATGGAAAACGATTCACATCCCTAATTATTACTGTTAAAGGAAACCTGCTACCAATTTAGGATTAACTTCCATGCTTCAGTAGGGTAACAATATTGATTTAATGTACTGCTCTTTCCAATCACTCTAATAATGTATTGCAATGCAGACAGATTGGAAGAGCCCATAGCATTGCATTTCATAATGAGAAAATGTTGCAAGAAGGAAGGATACCTTTTTTTTTTTAATGTGGGTTTTGTTGGGAACCTGTTTTTCTTGTGATGTTTTCAATAATTCTTTAAACCAGACAAGCAAGTCTTGCAGAAATGATAGATAATACTGAAAATTAGGAGGTCCATATTCAAAAGCATTTAGTTGGCTAATGCAGATGTTACCTGGCTATTTGAGCACTTATCCAGCTAAATTCTAGCTGGCTAATAAATTAGGAGGCTAGAATTTAGCTGGATAAGTTAGGGATGTTGAGTTAACTGACTAAGATATCCAGCTAACTCCGATATTCAGAGCTAGCCAGATAACTTAGCAGGCTAAGTCTGGTTAGGATAAAGAGCTGTTCTAAAGTTAGCCAGTTATAGTTAGCCAACTAACTTTAAGATAACTTGAATATACCTCCAAAGTTAGCCAGATAAGTTTATCTGGCTAAGGCCTAGATTCATCAAATTGCTATAAATTCTACTGAAATATTGCGGGTTAGCTGCTGTGAAAGAAAAGGGGTGTGGTTAAGCACATTTCTTAAATACCGCATTGCATGGGTAAATTTCATAACCCATGATAAAATCTTGTGTCGTGGGAAAAGTATTTCAGTGTGTGATGCATTAGCATGTCACACATCCAAACCGGGAGATAAAGGCAAAGCTTTGGCTGGCACACACCGAGCGGGTTTTAAAAGATGACCAAGTACTCACATATTTCCCGCTATGCACACATGTGAAAAAGTGCAGAAAGAGGGACAGGGCGTAGGCGTGTGTGGTGAGGTCAATAGATGTGTGCATATATACTTATGCACACAGGTGCGCTTTGGTGTCCCCTGCCTCTTAACTTTACTACATAAAAGTAACCACATTCACAAACCTTCAGAGTGCACTCCAAAGGCTATTCAGAAAAACAATCAAACATTTTTTAATTATCACCTTCTCTTTTCCTCTCAAACTCCGCCCCCCTCTTGCAGCCCAGAACACATCCATAGGAACCCCTATCCTATCCTTAAAATACCCCCACTTACGAGATGGAAATGGGATTTGTGCGCACACGTGCTTGTACATTTCAAATAGGGCGCACACGTACGTGCTTTCAGCATACGTTATACCATGTGCGCATATTCGCACATATGTAATACAATGGCCGCCTGAAGAATGACCCTGTAGCTTTGTTATGTGAACCTCTAGATTTTTAAAAAATATTTGACCAGGGGGGGAAGGGATGCTTGGAGAGGGCAGAGCCATAACAGGGCCCTACATTAATAATTTGCATCATTAAAATCAGCCGCTGTGCCTGAAGACTGGAAGGTGGCCAATGTGATGCTGATTTTGAAGAAGGGCTCCAGGAGTGATCCAGAAAACTATAGACCAGAGGGCCAGACATCGGTGCTGGGCATAAATGCATTATTATTATTTACTGTGTTATTGCAAATTGAATCCATAAGAGCATAAGAAGTTGCCATCAAGCCCAGCATCCTGTTTCCAACAGTAGCCAATTCAGAATACAAGTACCTGGTAAGTACCCAAAGATTAAATAGATCCCATGCTACTAATGCTGGTAGGTAGATATTGATCAATCCCTACCATAATGCCCTTTTATCTCACCCCACAGGAACAGCAACTGGATTCTGGGCCATTGCAAACACAAAATATTGGTGAATCTACACCACTATAATTGCACAACACAACACAACACACTTCACTCGCCCTTTCCCCCCTCCCCAAATACTAGTTACTCTGAAACAAACCATCTTTTTGTGTTGGTTGCTACTTAGCCTCAAGACGTAAACACCAGACTGGTGGAACTGGTAGAAGAAGAGGTGGGAGACCCGTGTGATGAGTTCTGCTTCCTCTGCCAGGACTCGAAACGCTCCCCAGTCATATCTGTAGTTTGTGTTGTATAAGTTGTTACTAAATACAAAAAAAAAAAGAAGTGAAATGTTTAGTTTCTCACGGACTTTAAACATGCTCTTTTCGTTAAAGAAGCAGGTCAAGCAAAAAATCAGAGAGATACCTATTTTGTTATGATTTTTATATAATTCCTCAGCAGACAGCATATAGAGTTTTAGAACGTTCCCGTTACCTATCCACTCCACTCATTAGGAAACTCAGTTGATTGTGCACTCTGTGGGGCTGATCATTATCAGAGCTCCATGCAGGACTCACATTGACACACTCAAAGCATGATACAGCACAAACAGCTGAAGAGCAGAACTTCATCCAAGCCCCAGGCAGGCATCACACAGGCACAGTTAAAGCATGAATAACAGCATGGACAGCTGAAAAGTTGATCTTCTTGGAAATCCCATACAGGTCTCACACTGATCTTGATATTGTGGTGACCTTTTGAGTGTTCACAGTATGGGGCCAGACAAGATCAAGTCAAAGGGCTCTCTTAAATGTTTCCTGTTTCAAAGAAATAAGAAATATTTGGTTACGGGCTAGAACATTCTCAGTGGTGGTACCAACACTTTGGAATGCATTGCCCATAGAGTAACTGTCTAAAGACCTTGCTCTTTTTTCAGTGATCAGCTTTAACATCTTGGTAAAGGTGGCAGAATTATAATGGATGTTTTCATTTCTTCCTTTGAGACAAATTGTTAAGTATGGGCAGATTTAAAGTGTAAAATTAATTTTGTTAGGTTGGATAAATTTTTTAAATTTCCCCTTACAATATATAATTTTTTTTTCAGTTTTTTTAGATTATGTTTGTGCTTTTTTAAAAATGTGTTAATGTTATGTTAGAATTTTTGTTTTATGTGATTTATGCATGTTTTGTTGCACACCGCTTCAGACAGTTCGTGGTTAACAAGAAATTTAAAATAAATTAATAAATATGTCAAGCATAACTTCTGCACAGACAGCTAAAAAGCAGATTTTCATCAGAGTCTCATGCAGGCATTGTGCAGGTATGCATAAAGCATGAATACAGTATAGACAACTGAAGAGTGGATCTTCATCTGATCCTCATCCAAAGTGTGAATAGAACAGGGACTGCTGAAGAGCAAGTCATTATCAAAGCCCACTGCTGGTCTCACAGTGATATATGTATTATGTAATAAAGGTTGCAGTCATTTTTAACAAATTAGAATGTGACAGCGAAATTGTCTATTTCGTCCTGTTTTGGTAAGGCCATGAAATGAAAAAAAATCAATGAAACTTAGTAAAAATTGGTATTTTGTGTTAGTGTGCACCACATCTGAAAATAGAGAAACCTGAAATAAACACCCTTGAACCAGTTTAAAAACAAAATCAAACAGATAATGACCAAAATGAAAATGATACAAAAAAAAAAAAAAAAGAAACAAAACAAAACATAAAGCACACCCCTAATATGTAATGCATAATACAATTAATACAGCATGGACAGACAAAATGTGGACTTGGGGAAGGGGACTTTTAAAAATATCTAACATTTTTATAACAATAAGAGTTCTCTACTTATTCTTGAATATAAATCCTATAAAAATATATAAGAAATAAAATGTGTCAAGATAAAAAGGAAAGTATTCAGTGGAATAAAACCATTAGAGGGAGTCATAGATCCTAAAGCAAACCAGTTATTAGTATGAAGAATTCAGCTGGTACTAATGAATTGCCAAAGTCCGGCAGTGAATTTTACTCCTGTTAGAGAGCAGAATTGTCCCTTTCCTTAGAAAATGAATGATCCCGTCAATACAGAAGAAGATTTACTCTTTCCTGAAGGAGTCACTCTGATGATGAAGCATTGCAGTGTTGACATGTGTGAGCATGTGCCTTTCCATTGTTTTTTTGATGCGTTAGTGTCCTCCTGCTCACTTACGCTTCCAGTTCAATTGAAAGCTGGGCTGCCCCTATTATATATCTTCTTCTTACTTACTTTAGTCCAGTCATTGCAGTGACAGTCCTGGACTGGGCATCAGGCAGTGGGCTTTTTCCCCAAACTCTGCAATCATGAGCCCTAAATCCAGCCACTAGGTGTCGCCATTGTGCAACAACTATGGACTCCCTCCCCCAAGGGCCTGTGAGCACTTCCTCCACAGCATCCTCTGCTGTGGAAGAGCTGAGCCAGGAATCGAGCCCAGGACCTTCCACATGGCAGTGTGCAGCCGCTGCCATCGAGTCACCGGGCCGGCCCACGTGGTTTGTTTTTTTAAATGAAAATCCGTGAACAGCAGCTTACTAAAGTGAAGGTATAGTTAAAGCAGGTTAGGGAGAAGCGTAGGTGAAATGTGCATTTACTGCATCATTGCTCTCCAGTTCAGAATTTTTTAAAAATTCTATGGCATTTCAGTCTCACTGGGCTTGATTCAAATTTTGTATATGGTCAATTAGAAATTTTGCATGAAGGATTTGGTTACAAGGAAAGCAAAAGCTGACCCAATCGGATTGGCCGATTTGGGCTTTTCTGGTACAGGAGGGATTGCATGTAGGTGATGTAAAATGTTTGAATCCAGCCGAAAGCTTTTTGTCCAAGATAAAGAGATGTGAGAATTAGTGGAGTCTGACTGGCTCCGGCATGGATCTATCATTAATAAAGTTACTGCTCCATCTACTGGTATCACCAGCTCTTGGCCTCCAACCTACAGTCTTATGTGGAAACATTTTGCATCGAAAGCAAAAAAACAGAGACTCTTTCACTGAAATGGTTGAAAACGATGGAAAAATCCTAGTTTGTGTAGCTTTTTGGTAGATTTTGCACTACACCCCCCTACCCCCAATTCCAGTACACGTCCCTTCAAAGGAAAATGGCACCTAAGTAGTAAGGAAGAGAGGTTTTTTTCAGAGAAATTGTTAAACCTTGCAGGAAAAGCATAAATAAGTGTTACAAACGGGACTGGATTTAAATATTAAGCATTCCTAGGCAAAGGATCATCAACGCCTTCCTCCCTATGGAGAGAGGTTTGGCCCGGGGGAGTTAAGATTATGTGGACCTGATGATGCAGTATCACTGGTGCAGGTGCCCCCTAGGCACATTCCCACCGAACCTAATGGGAAATCTAGTCCTGGTTACAAAGCAGTGGTGTAGCCAGAACTGATTTTTAGGGGGTCCCAAGGTTAACATGGATGGGCAGTAGGCAATACTGATCTAAGCCCTACTAGTTGTACTCTTATCAGTAAATATTGCCTTGGACTGCACCCGACGATGGAGTTCTAAGTAGTCTGCAACAGCGGTTATGCTTCATGAGTGATACTTTAAAATATTTGTCCTCCATTATTTCAAGCACTTACCAACAATAACAATTCTTTAGTAATCTGTATTAATTTATTATGAGGTCAATATTCAGCGGCTGCTAAGTAGCAGCTGCTGAATATGCACAACTTGTGGGCATGAGGTGGGTTGACCGGGGAGGAGTGAGTTAGCCATACAAGTTATGCAGCTAACCACCGATATTCAGTCTTAGCCGCCTAAATTATTCAGCTAAGTTAGACATGCCGTAGAAAAGATCTAAACTTAGCCGGTTTATATGGCTAAGCGCGTATATATATCTGCATTCCTACAATGGATGAAGCCATAGCTAAAAGACAGGGTTACAGTCGATTAGATTACTTAACGGCGGTTAAAAATAATCATTTAGCTTCTCATTATAAGATCTGGCAACCAATGCATGAATGGAACCCGCCATGAGCACTTCTTTCACAGCCCACACTCCTACATAAGCTGACAATCTCTTCGACTGTCTAATATGACAAGTATTGCATGTGCTGTATCTCACTAGGGATCTCCTGTGGGTCTCAGCTGTATACTGGGACAGGGGGGGACTATGTTTTTATTTGTTTTATATCTACTCCCATTAGATATTATTACATACCTTATAAGTTGTTTGGTTATGTGACACTATCTGTACGGCTACTGAGTAAACTGCATCATTGACCACACATCCTGAGTAAATTGCATCATCGACCACACATCCTGTACAACTTAAGAACAACACCTAAAGCACATCAACAGATGCTAAAGAACTTTCTTGTGAAGCATCGACTTGGGACCTGGACTACCGGCAGTCCCTGTGGGGGAGGGGTGGGGGGGTTGTGGTTTAATGTTGTGAATATATTGATGAAGTATGGCTAGGACGTTCATGATGTTGTCCGTGATAACAATGTATCATATAACTGATGTTATTATTATAATTTAATAATTTAAATTATTAAATTTATATTTAAACCTATATGTCGAAATCAAGACACCGTTATTACGTGCTGTAACTGCTGTAAATAAGCTAATATTTTATATATATGTGTTTAATTGTTTAATAAGTTATCAATATAATCCACCATAACTGCTGTAATTAAGCTTTAATATATATCATTATATAATCTATTTATTCCTCATTAACCGCTGTAATAATCAACCATGTTCTAACCTCGTTAAGCAACCTATCCTGTAAATACTGATACGTTCCTTGTACCTTTCTCAGCTGCTGTCCTTCCTCCTTTACCTCTCTCCCCCCTCTCCCCCCCCCTCTTTTCGCTCCTGCTCCACTCCCCCACTCCCTGTTTTTTGTAATTTCCTCCTTTCTCAAGTTTATTGTAAACCGGCGTGATGTGCTTGCACGAACACCGGTATATTAAAAGCTGTTAAATAAATAAATAAATATACTCAGCCACTTGTAATTTTGTCAGATAAGTTATATCTGGCTAAGGGGGTCATTCGCGTGCGATAAGCCTCTATCGCACGCGAAAAGACCCTTTTCGCGTGCAATAGCATGCCGGGGGCGGAGTCGGGGCAGCAAGGGGAGGAATCGGCGGTGTCTTCGCTGGCGGCGATACGGTTAGTAACCTTATCGTCGCCAGTAGCGCACCAAATAGCCCCACCTTTCACGGTGGGGCTATTCGGTGCGAAAGCCGGCAGTGAAGACACCGTGGTGGTGTGAAGGCTGCTGGCTTTCGCAGGCCCACCCCTCCCTTTGCCCCCCCCCCCCGCCCCCCGTTTTCAAATTCTGGTGTCATTTTAGCATGTGCCATGTCTTTTACATCCGACGACACCGGTCTGAGAGTGCAGCTCGGGATACTGCCATCTCCTCCTCGCGGCGGGACGCCGCCATCACCATTGCTTTTCAGCCCCTCCTAGGCGCGCGCGCACCCAACGTCCCCAACCTTAAAGGGCCTGCGGCGGGAAGAAGTCGCGGCTCCCACCGATGATATCAGGGATGCAGCCCTGTTTATGGGTCCCTCGGCCGCCACTGCCTTGCCTTGGTGTTCCGTGTGTTCCCAGTGTGTGTTGCTTCTGTGCCCTTGTCCTAGTTCTTGCCTTGTCTCTGTCCCCTCCCCTGTTTTGTCCCTTCCTACCTTGTCCATTCTCTGTTCTGTGTTCCCTGCTTCCCTCGGACTGATTCACCGGTGCTGACTCCGGCCTGCTTCTCATCTCTGCTGTCTGCTGCCTGCCCCAACCACTGGCCTGCTTCTCGTCGCTGCCGTTTGCTGCCTCCACTAACCCTAGGCTGTTATACTTCTGAGCTGCCCCAGGGAGCCCCTAAGACCTACCAGCCGCCAGACCCCAAGAGCTCAACCTCCAAGCGAAGCTCCAGCCGGTCCTGCCCAAGGACTTCTCCACCAGCTGTCAGTGCAAGCCTGGTGGGTTTACTCACTAGGCAGCGCCAGTTTCACCACAGCACAAAGGGTCCACAACCCCGGGCAGTGTTACAATGGCTTTCACTGGAAATAGTCCTTGAATTGTTTTCCTATTCATTTCGGTTGGTGAAAATTTGCACTGACCAAATTTCACCTCAGAGTGAGGACATGGAGGGGAGTGAGAGGTGGTTACATGCCCTATAATGAAACAGACCATTTTAGTTAATCTCAGATAGGTCAGATTACATTGTGATGCCACTGAACATTTTTACAGCTGCCCTGCCATTGGTTGCCACTGAGCTTTTTTTTTTTTTTAACGCTGCCTTGCTATTGGTAGCCAGCTGACTCCATTTCTTGCCTACTTCTCTATAGCGAAAAAACATCTCTAATATTTATTGATGTACTGATTTCACAGAAATGTACCTAATAAACTTTCTCATAACCATATGTGAATTTCTGTTCCAAAGCAGGCATCTTGATTAATTATTATTTTAAATGTGTGTGCTTCTGGAACATTCTAAGTGTAAAGAGCACAAGGGTCCTGTTGGAACAGAAACCATTGTAGAAAGTCTAGAACATTATAAAAGTTACAGTTCCCTCTCCTTCCTCCAGCTGAGCCTTTGAGTACTCTCCAGCTGCCAGCAGGAAGCGGGTGGTGGTCCTTGTGGTCTCAGCGGACAACTGATAAAAACACCACTGCTTGGGGGTAAGGAAACCAATGAGGGTGACCATGTCGTCAGTTTAACGGCTGCCTCTTTCTCCCTAGATCTTGGTTTCCAGGGCAATGAGAATTGGTCAAAGTCACCCAAGGTAATAACTGCCCCCTTTACTTACACATCATATACTGGATAATGGTTCTTGGAAACAATAAATGCAAAGATGTCACCGATGCTGACGCATGATGTAGGGTTGAAGATACCAGAAAACGTGCTGTTTATGTAGGCGTCAGAAGACCTGTATTTCTTTATCCGGTGGAATATTCCCTCTGTCTCTCCAGATGTTTCTGTATGAACATAACAAATGTCAATCAGGAAGGGATCCCAGAAGGTTAAGCACTTTTTTTCATGGACTTCCCTGAAAGAGGCAATAGGGTCACCTTCGAGGACTGCAGAGTATTAACCAACTCGCTGCAGTCCTGGAATCAGGATTATTCCATGGGAGGGGGGGGGGGGGGGTCAGCATAGCTGTTAAACCCAAGGGGATCAATTCTCAGTCTCTCAATAAAAACTCCACACAGCGAAGTGTTTTTCCAAACAAAAGTACATTTTTCCGAAGTAAACAGAGTTCAATGGTATAAAAACAACAGAGACAGGCTAAGAAAAAGTAAAAGTGCCTAAGTGCAGAAATACAGTTTCTCCTGCTGCTTCAGCAGACTTTCAGAAAAGCTAAGACTCCCTCTTGTTCCCAATAGCTCTTTTTATCCCTTAGAAACCTGGGTGGAACCTAAACGGTCCAACTTCTCTCCCTTTGAACACAGAACTATCTGGTTGGTGCCCTCTGTCTCCCAGACACATATTCCTTGTCCCATGCAGCAAGGACAAGGGTCTTCTAGAGCACCTCGAGCAACTGGGTCCCTCCTGGGAGCCACTTCAAAAAAGACTGAGAAAGCAACCTAACTCTCAGGGGAGAAGGAAGGCAAAGT
The DNA here is from genome assembly GCF_901001135.1 of Rhinatrema bivittatum. Classification (NCBI taxonomy): domain Eukaryota; kingdom Metazoa; phylum Chordata; class Amphibia; order Gymnophiona; family Rhinatrematidae; genus Rhinatrema; species Rhinatrema bivittatum. Next base: position 30,625,850 of record NC_042626.1, read on the forward strand.
GCCCTTCCTCCTCCAGCTGCATCGAGAATTACTCCCCTTGCCGGTCTCATTGAGTCACCTACACAGAGAGGGAGCCACCCTGGGCGGAAAGGACCAGGATAATATCAATCACAGATAGCTCTACTTACTCCCTTGGACATTCTCATACCTAGATGTTTCCAGATTATAACTACCGTTGAAGGCTAGGAAAGGTATTTTGCTCTATAACTTGGGGATGGGGAACAGGTTACACTGTGGGCTTTCCTATATTCTTTGTAATCCATCCATCTTCAAGCTGTTTAGGTAAAATCTATTATTTTTGTGGCAGACCCTCCTGGTCTGGCCATGAGACGTCTCTGTCCCCGTCATTAGAAAACACTTTGTAAAGAGCCATCCATACCCTTCAGTCCCTCCAACCTGGAGAGTCTGGATTGGACGCCTGAAGGCTATTTAGCCCAGCCATGTTAATACACCAGGGATTCACTTTACAGAAGCAGTCAAGGAGTAAAGATGTCTTTTTTCCCATGCTCTGGTGAGGTCTCCCAGCTTCACCCGAAGGAGTTTATTTTAGAAGTGATACCTTCCTTTCCATTCCCTGCCTGAGGATCCTTCTTATAATTTAAAGAGAGAGAAATTGTTATGCCTGATACCCTTTAGGGGCAAAAGGGCTCTCACCAGGGGTCCAAAGACCTGTGAGCCTGCTCTAAACCCTAGGTAGGCAAGCACCAGTGATGGATCCTGCTGCGAGAGACAGTGAGGGCAGAAGAGATATCCAGTTTAAGCTTTAAATTATTTTTTGAACTTTATCAGAGTGGGGAGGTTTTTGGATTCCCCTTTCCCCACTGGAATTGCAGTGCTGAGATCTAGCCTGATCCCACTGACTTTTCCCCAAGAAAGGTCTCCCAGAAATATCAGTAAATACAGAATGAAAGAACCACTGAGGAAGGAAGGACAAGAGCAGGAGACCCCAATCAGATCTCCACACACCAAGGGACCAGGATGGACTGGGTGTCCGAGGAGAAGATGATCAAAGGTAGGATTCTTGCAGTAAAGTTGGGGACCCCTCCACTAAGATTCCCTCACAGCCGCTGAGTACACTGCATGCATTAAAAATCACCAGGGGGGCTACCCAGATGCCTGACAAAAGGACACCTACCTGCCTAGAACCACACATGTACCAACATTCAGATGTAACTTCAATATTATGGATGGATGGACTTTAATTTATGAGTATTAATCACTAAACTTTTATTTAACACCCAGATCTGGTCCTGTCTGAATCATTTCAGCCTCTCACATCATGGGAAGCACCAAATGACTACACACACTCTGATGACATTTTCTCATCATCTGGGCCATAAATAAGAGCTTCCCCAATATAAAAAAAAGAGTCCCCTCCCCAGCTTGGGATAGAATGGTTAACCGGAGCAGCCCTTGAAGATATAAATTTGTTATTTGTCCTAAGGAGAAACAATCCTTCAAAAAAAAAAAAAAAAAAAGAGGTTACTTTTTTTTTTTATCAATAGCTTCAGAGATAGGAATGATTACAATTGTCTACAAATATCAGCTCAGGGAAGAACATACAGTGAACTTTGCAACCTATTTTATCTTTGCCATCACTGAATGTGTAAAAGAGGGAATATTATATAACCAGCTTATGCAGAGCCGAGGTGGCCTGGCAGCTGTAGGCTGGAAGTACGGAAGTAGTGCCAGACAGCTGCCAACCTGGATAATCAATGGAGCCAAAATTGCTAATGTTTCATGGACGCTAGTGTTTCTCCCCCAAGCTGACCTAGTTTTACCTTCCGAGATGGGGAAAAACATTCTGAATTTGTTAAGGGTCTGCAGTTGCCAAAATTTTCCTCTCTTTTCAGCGGGGTTTGTTTTGTTATTTAGGTGTTTTTGTTTTAATTAGTTTCATTTCATTTCAGATATCTTGCATGCTATTTGCAAACAGTGCACACTAAATCCAAATAGCAAGCACTGTTTACGAAAATGAAGCAAAATTAAATTTTGTTTTCAAATGAAACTAAACAAAACAGCTTGTTTTGAGGTGTTTTTCTTTCATTTAAAAACAAAGACACATCCTCAAGAATTGCTATAAGACATCCAGACCAGACCAGGTCTCAACTGATGTAGTCATCATACTAATTTGTCCTCGTTTGAGAAACAGTGGACTCTATTTATCATGGCTCCCTTCTTCCCATGCTTGTAATATCCACCCTGTGTAGCAAAAGCCTGAGCTAACCAATCTGATTGGCCAACTTGACCTTTTCCAGTAAAACTCCTCTTCTTACCAGGATAATATATGCATGGGGAAAGGTTTGGCCTGGACCCCTTGCTTGCTATTGGACCCCCAATAAGTTCCCTCAATAGACTGTTAGTGTCATTGATGTGCAGCTGGAACTGCCTATGAGCAATCCCTTTGAAAAGCTGGAATAATTGTATTCAAACAACAATAATAATCACAATTAAAGAATGTGCGTTCTAAACTGTCTTACCTGTGGGTATGGATGATGTGTTGATATGGAGGTCTGAATTTCCTTTAGGCAGAATGAGGCTGTATATCAGTTCTGGTTCAGGACTATACATACCTAAAAAGCCTTGGTCTGAAATGTAGTACATAAAGATATCCTTCTCATCAGCATTCAAAAAAAATGTCTCTAACTTATTGCATTTTTCATTAAGATATCGTAGCTTATAAAGGACCATCATACCAACTGCGCCAGGTTTTACCATTGCCATCTTTGGTGCTGTGTGGTGTGGGGTCCATTTTTGCACAGCTTTCAATTTAACATTTCTCAAATGCCTATAAAATTTAAGAAGTAAACACTTCCTTTCCTTTGAAGACAACTCGACATGATATCACGTTTTTGAGACATGGATTCTCTGCATCAGCCGCTCCCGTATCTACAGCCCTGATAGTAATATGCAATTGAAAAATGTTAAATTGAAAGCTGTGTGAGCATACAGCACACCAACAGAGGTAGGTTTTTAGGATATCCCAGATGGGAGAGATCTGCATCTACACTGCTCCAACTGTATGCAAATCTATCTCATGCATACTCAATAGGGATATCCTGATAACCGGAATGGATTGGTGTTCTCGAGGACCGGAGGTTGCCTACCCCTGCACTCCAAAAGTGTAATTAAAAAAGAAGAGCATGAATATTTTATTTACGCTGTGTTCATGAATCCACCTCAAATGCATGTTTAGAGGAGGTTCCACCAGGTGATAACACACAATATGTTACAAACTTCTAAAGGTCTGTTTCTTGTATTTCTTTTTTTTTTTTTTAATATGAAATTAAACATTTAAAATTTCTTTTTCCATTTGTATGAAATTAAATATTTTAACAAGAAGTTTTCCATTATTTGTCCTTTACCAAGGAAGCTTACCATTGGTTTTGACCACATACACAGGGTGAAAGATTCTCTTCTCTGTATCACAGGGATTCCCAAGCTTCAGGACTCTTTTTGCTGTAGAAAGGACAGCCTAAAGAAAGGACAAGGGATTTTAGGCTCTGGGAATCTTAAAGTCACTTCCATATGTCAGCATTTTATCACAGTGCTTGAGCTGGTTTGTGCTGTCATTTATTGATGTATGATTCTCGTTTTATGTGTCATTTTATTGTTTCAATCACTATCTAATTGCTCATATGCTGACCAATTAATAATGGGATCGTTGAAAATTCACTAATAACGTTATTAAAGCCAACTCAATCCACTGATGTCCCACTCAATCTCCAGACGTTTAAATTCTAAAATCTAATAGTAGTCACGATTATATATGACCATCATACTAGGCTTTATTGCATAGTGAAAACTTTCTCAGCCTTATTTATAATCATCGGTCATGTGTTTGATTTTTAAATATTTTTTTGAATATATATATATGTGTGAATATCTATTGTCGACTCTGCTCCAAGTGCTTGTTTAATATATGTGAATGGCTTGGAAGAAAAGAAGAAGGTAGGAGGACAGCTGTGCGGGAGGCCTGTCGGGTTGTTTCTATTGCCCTTGGCAGCCCTCGAGGAGATAAAAAGAGTGCGGGTTCATTGGGCTTTTCTGGTACCTCACCCAAATTGAAACAGAAACAGAAAATAAACTTCTAGGGAACTTCTGAAAGCAACAGAATCCCACTCTTCGGGTTTAATTTTCTTAACCCAACACAAACTTGTATGAAATTTTATTTAGAAATTGAATTTTTTTAAACATTTATTCTATCCTAATCAAGAACAGGAAAGAGTTCCAGGCATGTGCAATTCCCCCAAATTCACAAACAATAGCTGTTCTATTTTATTTCCTAAGGCTACAATAGCAAGCACTGTATGAGTTTATTGTGTGCTCACTTTGCAAGCTTTTCTGGCTGCCATTTTGGCTCTATGTGATTAGGCATTTCTTAATTATTTTGTATGCACTTCCTCTAGAAAAGTACATAAGTGGAACCAAATATTCCGTTTTAACGGGAAACCTAATTTCTAAATCTTCACCTGCCTGCCCTCACCATTAATTGTTGGGACATTCCTATCCGTTTGCTGGCTGAGGGCTAGGAAAGAAATTTTAATTGAAAGAGGGGTTACCAAAAGGAAAGGCAAAGAGACTTCAAGAAGAAGCAATGAAGAATGTTTAGAAATTATTCAGAAAAGAATGAGAATAAAATGGTGAATATCCTAATACCGCTGTATAAATCTATGGTGCTATCATACCTTGAGTATTGTGTGCAGTTCTGGTTGTTAACTATAGTTAGCACACATTAAGTCCAAAATTAGGGAAACATGAAAAAAATACCCCCGAGCCATTTAAAAAATGAAATTAAGCACAAAAAACTTGAAACGAAAATGACACGAAAAAATAAGTCTGTGCAGATCCCTAGTATTAACAATACCTGATTACCCAAATATAAGATATGGTCCAACAATGAAACCAAAACGGTTTCAGTATTAATTCCTTTATTAAATCCTATGGACCAGATTTTAAAAGGCCCGGCGACGCGCATAAAGCCCCAGGACGCGTGTAAGTCACAGGGCTTTACTAAAGGGGCGGTCCGGGGGCGGGGCCAGAGGCCTCTGATACAGCTGCCATTGCCGCTGTGTCGGAGGATCACATGCCGGCAGGCTGCCGGCACGCGCAAAAGGTAAGACAAAGGGTGGGGAGGTTAGAGTAGGGCTGGGGGGGAAGGTCAGGCTAGGGGGAAGGGAACTTCCCTCACAGGCCTCTCCGATTTTTGGAGCAGCCTGTGAGGGAATGGGGGAAGGCAGCGCAGCTCAGCGTGCACAAGATGCACAATTGTGCACCCTTTTGTGCGCGCCGACCCCGATTTAATAACATGCACGCGCATGTTATTAAATCGAGCGTACATTTGTGCGTGCTGGGTATCGGACATCCATGTGTGCGCACTGGGTAGCACGCACACATTGTTGCCCACACGCACCTTTTAAAATCTACCCCTATTTGAATATCAGATGAGCATCCATTCTTCTCAGAAAATGAGTTTATCTGCTCATTAAGCTGTTTTTCAATAATCTGGGATACAAATGGAATGTTAGCCACTGGCTGATAATTTTTGCATTCTACATTATCAAGGCTAGTATTTTTTCAAATTAAGTGTAATAATAGCTTGTTTCTATTGTGAAGGGGTACACCCTTCCTCTAATGAATTGTTCATAATATTTAATAGGTGTTGTAAAGAATCTTCTGAGAGATCCCTCACTAGTGAAGGGGGGCAAGGTATCTCCCCCATGTCTCTCAAAACTGGACAATGTAGAAAGATCAAGGAACACAAAAACAGCTTCAGCACTGAGACAGTACTACAGCCTGGAGTTTACGGAAAAATGAAACATATACAATGGGTAAACATTTTTCCAGCCCGATATGCAAAGAAGCCAAATACTAGATAGCACAATGTTTCTGCTATTGAGGGCCCACCTTTCACTTGGGTCACCAACTGGCTCCAGATTTTCAGGGCAGGCTTATTCCAGTCCTGGCTCTTTATCCCACTACCTGCATAGACTTTTAGTCTTGCTTTTCTTAGGGAAATTAATAGGGACAGCAGATCTGCACATCCTTGTAGGCAGAGGAGTAAAACCAGGACTGGATCAGCTTGGCCTGAAAATCTGGAGCCAAGTGGCATCGCTACCTTTCGCTTGGCTAATAATTTGAGTGTTGCTCCAGCGCATGAATGATTTTAGCTGCATTAAGGGGTGGTGTTTCCAGGGGTGTGTATGAGTCCAAATGAATCTATTGTGGAAGCTTTAATAAAGATTTTCGGTCATTCCAAAGAAGAAGTGGTGATTAGTAAGAAGCAAACTCTTTGGTGAAAAACAAACCCCCCCCCCCCCCCCCAGAAAATATTTGAAGTATTTTTTCATGGTGGTATGCTGGTTGACAGCAGGCCTTGATGTTGTGTCAGAGAAGAAAAATTGCCTTCTCCTCTCATCACCTTTGTCCAAAATATGCAGAACAGCTATGAAGAAACTGAAGAAGAGTCATCAAGCAGAAACCACATAGTCAGATAAAATGCTAACAAGACGCAGGCACAAATTAATTTTCCCAGATGGAAGAAGTGAGAGCAAGCTATATGGCAGAGACAAGTGTAGTATAGTAAGATAAAGTTCAGATGGAACTAGAGCCATGCTCCGTGTTTTCACAGGAGCTGTGAATTTATTTGGTTTTCTGGCACGATTGTACAGCACTTCCCAAATCCATGGCGCAACAGGAAAGGAACACAGAAGCTCTAGTTAGAGCTTCCCTAAAGATCTTCAGATTTCTCTATCCTCCGACCTAAAACATTTCATTCGTTTCTTAAAAACTACAAATGGCTCTGAAACTACTTCAGATCTGATTGTGAAACTAATTTACAAGAAGGAAGTGGTTGGAGCTTTTCCAAGAGTTTTTGTAGCTTTCTGCCCTTATCTCTGCCCATTTCAAAGCCTGAAAGAGCAACAGCATTCTCCAAATTATCCTTTATCAAAAATAAATTATGGTCAACAATGCTGCAGACGGGGACTGACATTTTTATCTGTCCTCGTTACAGAAGGGATCTTCTGAGAGAAATTACTTTTGGTAATCTCATATCTTAGAAATGATATGATAACTTTGACAGCGGTCTGAATATGCTTTATCAAAGTGAGGACCTGCAAGCCGATTTTCAATGGGATACTCCCCGCAGAGTGTTCCCTGAAAGCTCAGACTGGCGGGAACAAAGCACACACCTGAAAGTTCAAAATGAAACCCTCACGCATACTTTCCTGTCCCCTCCCCAGTGCCACAGGTATGGGCATGGCATTCCTGTAGACCTGGCAGTATACCCTGTATGCCTTTCGTACTTGTTTTCTGAGGCCCTTTCTTCCTGTACCATGTATCAATGGAATTTTTCCCACAGCTTGAAAAAAAAACTAAATATGTATATTATCCTTTAAAAACCCCGCTACATTTGATATTCAAAGGAAAGCAATATGTTAACATTATCTTTCACTAAAATTGAAAAACAAATGACTCTAGTGGATTCATTTGCAAAACATAGCACTTTTTCTGTCTATGTAATAATATTTTGTATTCCTAGATTACCCTCTCAATCTTTGCTCAAGGCAGCTTTCAACATTTTTTCAGATACAATAAGTCCTCCTTGTTCCCTAGAACTTACAATCTAAGTCTGCCCGGTCAGTGTGAAACACAGCAATTGCAGCTACCACACAACACTCTCAAAACACAGCAAAGCACAACTTCCTTCCTCTCATCATTTTACCTACGATGCAAAGTCACAGACAGACAGACAGATGGACGGAACAATCTTCCAATAAAGCATTCTTACTATGCTTTGTTCAAGAATTCGAAAAAGGGCCTGCCCCCATCCCCCATACACTTGGTTTGGTGGACAAGCAATCTGAGCCTCCTGCCAAACCCCGAGAGCTCCTCTCCATGGTACCCTAGAACTTAGGATGTGCACAAGCAGAGGAAGCTTTTCAGCTAAGTGGATCACATTCTCACTAATTGTGCTTTTTAATTCTCCTTACATTAGATCAGGAGGACCCAAAAAAAAACAAAACAACCCCTCTTGCCCAATACGAATACATTTTTGAATAAGTGGGAATAAGCAGGAGAGAATTATAGTTTTTTGACCTGGATACTGGCTGGACAAGAGACAGGACTTCTGCAGAAAAAAAATGTTTAGGCCTAGCTGGCTTCTCTGGGGGATTTCAGGAGTTTTCTCTCTGCCTTTTCATGTTTCCCATGGACACTTTTGCTGCCTTCTAGAATGAATGAAGCAGAAGGAGGATGGATTTTAGCCCAGAAAAAGATCAAGGGCCATCTGTAAATGTTCTCTCTTCCAAGGTGGATGTTTTGTGGGGCAAGGGGGCACTTGATCCCATAATAAAAAAAGTTTATTGCTCTCATTAAAAGCCTCCCTACTTCTTCCCCAATGGAAATATGTAGATCCCAGGGGTGATTTATGAGGATAAATAGGGTGAGATGGAAAGCAAAAATTGGTGGGGTTTTGGACTCATGGATGCCATTGAGGGCACTCACCCCCCCCCCCCCTTATATTTTAATTATAATTTAGGCACTGCTGCCCTTATACACTTGAGGTGTTGGGTGAAACTACACAACAGCAGCAAAAATGGCCTCTTTCTCCATCTGGGCTACAGTAAGACTGCGCTCGGTAATGCGCGTCAGTCGTTTGGTCGGCTCGAGTCCGTACCTGTCTACCATTCCTGTCAGTAAGGTACAGCTGAGCACCTTCTCTTCCACACAGGACCTGCAGCAGGTGCTTCTGTCTCCTCCGGCACGGGTGGTCGCACACGTCCTCCAGGTCCTCGCTCTGACAGCGACAGAGGCCCAGAACTTTATCATAGCCTTGATAATCGCCAGGGGAAGTACAAACCTCCGGAAACAAATGAAAGAAAGAAAATCAGCCAAACCAATCAACTCTTCCATTGGTGGCATTGGTGTAATATAGCTGATTAGCTCCTATTGCATGCCATTGATTCATTTATTGATGGCTTACACATGTAAATCCTCCTTCAAGTGTTGCATATAAATTGGGTTCAGGTTATCTTAGGCTGATATTCAGCACTATTTGCCTGGCTAAATTTGGACTCACCTGAAAATATCAATGCCACCTATCAGCGATACACAATCAATCAAAAAAAGGGAACAAAACTGTTCGAATGCTGTCCCAAAGAATATTCTTTAGATATATTTAATTTGGTTTATTACTGATGTAATGAAAAGTTCTAACTTGTGAGTTTTTAAAGGTTACACATCTGTGGAAAAAATGATTTTCATGAATGCTTCACGTGAAGACAAGAAAGTTTAATCATTAACTCCCAACCTCCTCCTCTTGTGAAGATTTTTTTTTTCTTAATTATATTATAATATTATAAATACGCATTTCAGGTGCAGGGACACCTACAGGATTATATGAAACTTTCAACCAATTCCTAAAAAACGTTTTCAAATATAAAAAACGTTCTTGTCTTCACGTGAAGCATTCATGAAAATCATTTTTTCCACAGATAAATGGCAGGATTTGAAAATCCGGCCGCGCTGTCTGGTCCCAAGATAACCAGATAATGTGTTAGCTGGTTAGCTTGGTGGTAGGCATGGGGCTTTCCCGTGTTATCCAGCTAACATACTCGAATCCTCCCACAGGGGAAAGTCGGTTGATAGTCCACCTCTCAGTAAACAATCACCTTCTCTCCATTAACAAGAGAGAATAAATGCATCCAAATATGTAAAAAATAACTTGTTAGCAAAACAGGAACTGAGATCTTTAACCACAGCCTGGAAAATGGCACCATCCATAAGACAAATGTGGTGGAGAGAAGGTGATCACTTACTGAGAAATGGCCTACTGACCAACCTTCCCCAGTGGGCAGAGTTGACTTTTCCCATCATTGGTTTCCACCAGAGATAGTAGCTGTGGCAAGCCCTGAAAAACCAAGGAGCTCCTTTTGAGATTTCCACGTTTGGGAGGCTGCTTGGTCCACTCTTACAGTGTCACACATCTTTTTACTTCTGTATCTGATGTTGCATTCTCAAATCCCCTGATGCAGGTGTTACTGAAACATGATCAGGTTGGGAATTTTTATTTGTATTTTTAATTCTTAATGTTTGAATGTTTATATAATTGTATTACATTTTATTTTACCACATGAGCATTATTTCTTTTTTATTTTGTGGCTATTCTATTTTATTTTATTGATAACCTTTTCTTTTACAGCAGCGTTTATTATTTGTCTTTGTAGTGTGCCACTGTTTTGTTCTTTTCCTGTTTACTGTGGTCACTGTCTTGTTTTTTGCTCTCTCAACAACTGGACAAACTATAGATGGTAACTTTCAAACTGGTGCAACGGGTGCACTTTGGCCTACGTGCGTCAGTGGGCACCCAGATACGTGGCGATTTTATAACTTGCATGCACATATGTGCGCATGTTATAGTGTACTCTGAGCACATACACATGGGCACCCAATTTTAAGTGGATGCGCACCTAGCCATGTAAATCCCGATTGTAGTGCATACATCACAGAGCATTTTATATTGGGTGTGCATCCATGCCACTACTAGTTTCACTCATTCATCCACAAGTTCACCCGGTTAAGAGCTAGGTCCTCCAAACCCCCCTGGTTTGATAGCCTGCACTCCCCCAGTTACCCCAGACCCTTTAAACCTAACAGAAATGGCTGATTTTTCTTTTACTTTTTAAGTTACACCTCCTCCATAGCAGAAGTAAAGTTACACGGCAATGGACCCGGGTTCTTGCCATTTAAGTATTTATGCGCACATCTCTTGGCCACATCCCAAAATACCCATCCCCCACTCAGGCCACACCCACGCCATGCCCCCTTTTGAATGAACGTGAGATGTGCGCACTGTGGGAGATATGTGTGCATTCGGGTGGCTGTTCAAATTCAGTGGGCGTGCCCGAGCCTGACTTCTGCATTCATCTCCTGGTTTTGGTGCCTGCTGGGCTTTTAAAATGCACCTAATAATGAGGAGTAGAGAATGTAAGCAAAATCTAAGAAACCCAACACCCTCTTCTACATACAGGATCGAGCGGTAGGTGAGCTGAACTGTGCGTGCGGCAACCGCGGGTGCGCCGGGCACTAACGCAGCTCTTCCTACCACTCGTTACTGGATTGACCTGCAAGTTGGAAAGCGTTTCTGAAGCTAGGCTTTCCCTGTTTGTTTCAGAGAGCAAAAGAGCACAGAATCAGCTTTTACCTCACAGACAATGATACTGCCTTCCCAGCCCCTCCCTACCCCCTTTCTGAGCTGATACTGCATTGGGGCTGTGCGATAAGAGACTCTGTAGAGACAAAACGTTGGGGAGTTTGTCAAAAGAATTTAGAGCTCTTTGCAGGTGCTAAGTCAGAATGAAGAATCTGATGGCAGATGACAACCGCATGGCTCGTCTGTGATGCTTAATTTCCTTTCCTGTTGCAATGCTACAGACCCTATTACTCGATCACTGGACTTATCCTTCACTTCCACACAAATAAAGACCCTCTGTGCTGATCATCCCACTCCACTTTCCACTTCGTAATGGTAACTCTCTCCCTCTGTACTGGGATATAAATCATATGTGGGTGACGTGGCTTGAGCTGAGGACCTCCTCAGACAGGCATACCTGGTGTGAACAGGACTCTGCCCATTTTTCCTCTCTCAGGCACTGCCCTTCCTGGTTTCGGGTGGCTCCATCCCTACAGATATCATACACCAATTGCACACAGGCTCTTGTGTCATTAGATGTGCTTTGAAAACCTGGAGCACATGGACACCGAGTATCACTGGCCTGTAAAATGAAACAGAAGACACGTTTCTGCATGCTTGCATGGGGGTACTGGTTAAGTAATTTGAGGGAGATGATCCGTAAACTGAAGAAGTGGGATTACATTTATGCTTGCAATATGCTTCCAAGCAAAAGGATATTATACCTGAAAGATTTGCCCTTCGCTTGGACAGATGCAGGTGTCTTGACCCTCCTCGGGCTGCTCGGCCTCTGAGCCACAAGGGAAACAAGCTGCTTGCCCAGTCCTGTGGTTGAAAAAGTTGACCGCGCATTTCCTACAATTGTCTAAAGCCAACGACCCTGCCGAAGAACCGAAGGTGCCTTTTGGACAAGGGAGAGGCTCTCCATTACCTTCCGGGCAGTAGAATCCTTTCAGAATTAGCAGGGAAAAAGTTGAGCATACAATAGTATATTGGTAAGAAGGAACACAGGACAGGGCGCATATTGTTGCAAATTCCTCATGCGCATGCTTTCAGAAATCAAGAATTAAATTCATGTGTAAATTGGTTCGGAAAGAACCACAGGATCAACTATCCAAACTTCATCCAGACTGCCCATAGGCCTGTGCTGTGCAAGTGTGTTCAGGTATCCTACAGCCATTCATTTCCTTCTATTTTTCCCCTGGCATTTTCCTCCTGCTCTTTTTTTTTCTTCCAGCTCAGTCAGAACCAGAACTGGGATCTGGTGCTTTGTGCCTTCATTCACAATTAGGGATTTTTCTCCTATTTTAGATCCCTGCCAAAGATATTGCTAGGTGCTTAAAAGTCTTTGGGCTCAGGTCTATAGGTCCCTCTCCTCTAAGATTTTGCTAATTTAACTCAGAAAAACATGGTTACCCCCCTTTCTCTCCTTTCCCCAAGAGCAATCCTGTAAAACTGCAGGGCACTAGTGTAACTGAGATCCTGTTGGCCATAGAAGAGACAATTAAAAAAAATAAATCAGCAGGTGGCTTGCAGGTACTCACTGCTAATTTAAGGGAGATAAGGAGGAAACTGCATTCCACCCTGTCCTCGTGCTCCTCCCAGCATTCATCTCTTTCCTCTCCAACATTCACCCCTCTTTTGTACTACCCCCAAGGATTCACACTCCTTCAAATATTGTCCTCTTTCCCATCCCCCTAAGCATTCTTACCCCACCCCAATCATTCACCCCTTCCTCTCCCCCCCCCCCGCCAACATTCATGTCCTCTTGCTCTCTCTCTCTCCTCTCAAGCGTTCACCACCTTTCACACCACCAGCATTCACCCCTTTTTTAAAATTTATTTATTTATTTATTTATTTACAAACTCTTCACCTCACCCCCCCTCCCCCTTTCAGGATTTTCCTCCTCTCTCCCATAAATCATCCCTGACTTGTGCTTCGGGTTGTCTCCTCCTTCCTTCCTCCTTCACTCTGTCCTCCATTGAGTCGAGTTGCTATCACAGGGAGCTGCTCCCTTACTCCTTCCCTCCCCCTCTCCCCCATGCTGCCTATTGACATAGGGACAGGATAGCAGGGGGGGCTGGGCTGGAGCAGACTGCTGTCTGCAGGGGAGTTTCCGGAGCAGTAAACAGAACTGATGTTTTGTGCTGCCAGAGATTCAGAGCATGAGCCGTGTGTGTCCGTGCCAAATGATGCCAGTCTCCATCTGGAACCCTGCGATCACCGGCTCCGAATCTGCCCAGTGGCCACGGGGAGTCACTCTTAGAGCATTGACTGCAATTCCCTCCCCTCACCAAGGGTTGTGAATGCTGCCACCGCAGCATCCCCAGCCCCAGGTTTTTGGTTTTTTTTTGACCCAAGGCATGGATGGTCTAAGCCAGGGGTCAAATCAGGAACAAGTTCTTTTCAAAAAAGTAAATAAATAAACTAACTTTCTCCATTGTACTGAAGAGCCTTGCCACTCAGCCACTGGCTGAACTCAGAGGATGAACTTAAATTATGATTTCACAAACTGAGTTTATGTTAGACACCCCTGAACGATTTTTAACTGCCTTCAATTGCCCCAGTCTTACTGTCCAAAGTTGATGTTTTACCCCAGACACTTTATTAAGCTTTTGTGAAAACTTCCTAAGGGTGACAGAGGGCATGTCAAGGTCAGACAGGAACTTTATGCTCAGCCATTAAAGTTTGCCAGCCCAGCCTCCCCCCAGAGGCCATTGTGTTTGGCGGGGAGGGCGAACACACACATCTGTGTAGGAGTTCGAGGAGTGAAATTCATCAGAACTGATTCATCCATCCTTAGAGGACATTTCTCCACAAAAACAAAAATACACTCACAGAAAAGCGAACAGGATAGGCATGCAGGACCATACCTTCTGGGCAGGTTGCTTGGCTCTGCTCCAAGTGTGCACAGGAACTTGCATTCACACAATGACCGCTGTCCAGGAGAGCCTGTAAATCCGCGGGACAGAGAGCCAGCATCAGAAAAAGGGATGAAACAGGTAAGAAATGTGCCATCTTCAGCTGCTGGACAGCAGCCATCTGCAGCCTATGGTCCCCAGTGATGCGTGTGCCCTGTGTAGCCTGATACTGGAAGACGATTAGCAACGAGGAGAGAAAGTCGGAACAGCTGTGAAACATTAATGAAGGGGAAAGCTCCACTATTGTGCTGAGCTATTCCTGTCTCACATGGCGCTTAGGGACAGAACAAGCTGCTTAGGGGCAGGGGGTTTTAAACTGGCACCTGAGTGCTGCAAAGAGATCTGGTTTTCGGGATATCTGAAATTAGTACATTAACTATGAAAACGAGTCACTGAATTCCTGTAGACCTCTTGAATATCCATTGCCAGCAGCTTGAAAGCCGCACCTCTTTGCTGCCCTCCGTGCTTCATTCAGACCTCTGCCATAGCAGCTAGGGCCCTACGTCTAGGAAAAAAAAAACATTAGTGAAAACCTCTGCAAATCAGAGGGTGCAAGTATTTCATGTCCTAAATTTATTTTTACTTTACTATGCCAGGCCCTGTTATATTATTCTGATTTTCCAAATAGCATCGTGGACTCCGCTGAACTCCTTAGGTGTGACAAGAAGGTATTACTCTGATGGAGGCGCGAGAATATCTGCACTGTCCCCTCGTTAATTGTTTGTGAACATTTTTCGAGGGTTTCTAAGCTGGGAACGCCATTAGCACAGTAGATGGCAGCAGTGCACAGCAGATCATAAGGATGTCCCTCACAGCACTGAAAGCCAACACAGCCCTTGGTCCTAGACCTTTCCGTAGCGAAACCGATTACACAGAACACAGTGACGGCTCCGAGGTCGCCGGTAACTGGGGTTCATTCCATGTGGAGTCAGTAAAATCTACAACATACAAGACTGTAAAATGTACAGGGATCTTCGGTTTCATTTTCCCTGAGAATTTATCGGTGTTTATTACATCCAACAGGAGTCACTTTTCCCACTGATTTTCTGCCGTTTAGTTGGTTATAATAAACACCGATAAATTCCCAGGGGAAATAAAATAAAAACTGAAAATAAAGGTCCCTAAATACATAATACAAAAGTTATATAACAATGTACTCACCGAAGAGGGATTGAGTCTTTATTAGAGATATGAATCGGAACTGGAATCGGTTCCGGTTTCGGATTCGTGGACTATCGGGAAATTATTTTTCCCACAGTCCAATCGTTGTTTGTTTGTTTTTTTATCGGCTGCGCTGAGCCGATAACCCAAAAATACAGCCCGACCCTTTAAAATTAGTTCTTTAGTATCCCCCCCACCCTCTGGACCCCTCCAACCCCCCCCCCCCAAAATATTTTTAAGTATCTGGTGATCCAGTGGGGGTCCCGGGAGCATTCTCCCGCTATCGGGCCGTTGGCTGCCAGTAAACAAAATGACGCTGATGGCCCTTTGCCCTTAGCATGTGACAGGGTATCCGTGCCATTGGCCAGCCCCTGTCACATGGTAGGAGCAATGGACGACCGGCACCATCTTTAAAAATGGCGCGGGCCATCCAGTGCTCCTACCATGTGACAGGGGCTGGCCAATGGCATGGATACCCTGTCACATGCTAAGGGCAAAGGTCCATCGGCGCCATTTTGTTTACTGGCAGCCGACGGCCTGAGAGTGGGAGAACGCTCCCGGGACCCCCACTGGACCACCAGGTACTTAAAACTTTGGGGGGGGGGTGTTGAAGGGGTCTGGAGGGTGGGGGGATACTAAAGAACTAATTTTAAAGGGTTGGGCTGTGTTTTTGTAAGTGCCTTTTCTTCCCGCCCCCCCATAACGATAAGAGAACCCATGAAATTAATCGTGGGGTTTCCTATCGCTATCGGGGACCCCCAATATCTGACGAGATTGAAAATATCGTCCAATATTTTCAATCGTCAGATAAATGATTCACATCCCTAGTCCTTATGGGATAAGTCAGGAATTGCTTTGTTGCTGAACAACTGAGAGAAAATGGTTACTAAAGCTGCTTAAGAAGAAAACTGCAGACTGTTAGCAACCAAGAACAAAAGGATGAACCCCCCCTCCCCCCATTAAACTTTTACTCTGCCCAGTAAATGGAAATTGACTCCAATGCAGAAATATTAACACAGGGGGCCTGATTTAGCCAAGGCTTTCCCTATGGTCACAGAAGAGGAGGAAGCTCAGCCCATACAGCTGAGTCACCATCTCTTCAGAAGGGGAGTTTTGCCTTCTCTTGATGTCATTAAATTAGCCAAAGACAGAAAGAAATGTTATTTGTCATAATTCACTCGACCCTGCCCATGCATAACATCTCTTTGCTGCTTTTACAGATTAGGTTGAGTGACCTTGATCCTGAACTGAAGGCCAGTGACCGGATTTCATGGAGAGGGGTGTGTCCAATTGCAGAAGAGCTTTGAAGGAAACATCCACAGTGGAGTCTGCCTGGATTACATCCTGCTCAAAATTCTCAGAAAGCAATGTGATTCTGAAGTATCTCTACAGTTTTTAGGTAAAAGGGTTTTTTGTTTTTTTACTGGTTTTGGAAGTTCTTAAGTAATTAATTTTATACAGAAACCTCCTCTTCTCACTCCCAATAAAGTATCTCCTGCTTCCCCACCTCCCCTCACACACACACACTCTTCTGCTGAGAATGAGGTTAATTTTGCCAATTCCAAGAGTCTTGACTTCTTTTTTGGACTTTCAGGAGTTTTGTTCTGAGGAAGAGATTTCTGTCCAGTTCAGCAGGAATATACTTACTTGATACATAGGTAGGAGTGTCTCTGCAGAGGCCCGAGAGGGTTAATTGCAGTTATAACTGGAAAATAAATGAAATGCCAGGGTGGCAAACCTTCAACAAGACAGAAAAACACTTTATCATGACTCCTAGATGTCTCTGATGACTGTGACATATTCATCTTAGTCCCTGAGAATGACCTAAACTTAGATTATCCATTCTATGGATGTTCCCAGGGACGGATTGGCCAATCAGGGGGATAGGGCATCCCCCGGTGGGCCGGTTGCTCTGGTCACGTGGTCTGCTGAGCGTGGGGTATCTCCTGGGCCGATCTTTACCCAGAATCCTCCCCATAAACATAGGTTGTTATAGCTGTGAACTTACATAATAAGATGGTCACCACTTTGGCAGGATTAGTATATTTGTAATGGAGCCAGGACTTTATTGCATCTGCTACTTCACAAAGCCAGCCTAGCTCGGACCTGCTTTCATAACTATTGTATCTTATCTGTGCACCAGCTGCACTGGAGTATGGCCAGCCATTGCACTGGGAATATATATATCTTCTACATAAGGAAGACAGTCTAGGAGTACTTTCTGTTTTATCTTGCTGAAGGACTTAGTCTTCTCCTAACAGAGAGTTGAGTGTGGTAAACTTTACACACAACACAGAGGTTCGGGGAAGGGGGCAGGGGGTTGCCCAGAGATCCAGTATCGTATCCCTTCATTGTTCTCCAAGGAAAGAGGATCTACATCGGTGCCCAACCTACACTTGGTGCCATAATCTCATGACTACTGCCGAGCCTGACTTTCACTAGAGAGGTGAGTATATTATTTATTTAGATTCTTTATTTTATTTAGATAGCAGGAGCTGAGGGATAGCGACCTAATCCTGGTACAGGATGCTGATTTTTTTTTTTTAGTGGATATGAAATCCAACTGGAGTCGTGTACACTGAAATTAAAAAAAAAAAAAAAAAAAGCTTAAGACATGGCTTTTTAAACAGGCATACCCGGAATAGGACTCATCTTATTCTTCTCTATTTAATCCAGCTCATAGCAATTCCCGCTTCCTCCATATGTTACATTTCCATGTATTCCCCTGTAATGTTTCCCCCCCAATTTACATCTTCCCCAGTAAACTCATTATGCACTTTCACTAAGCTCCCCGTTTACTTCCTGATGTTAGATTCCTTGATCCTCCCTTATTTCTGCCCTCACCCTCTTTAAACTTTTCCCTTTAACCCTCGCCTGTAATGTTATCCTCCCCCCCCCCAATTTAAGTCTAAGTCCTCTCTTGTAAACTCATTATGCACTTTCACTAAGCTCCCCATTTACTTCCTGATGTTTGATTCCTTGATCTTCCTTTATTTCCGCCCGCACCTTTATAAAAATTTCCCTCCAACCTCACCTCTCTCTTATTAAAGTCTTCTCAGACTCCTATTTAACCCCATGATTTGTACCACTTTTCTTGCTCTTCTGTATAAATGCAATACTTTGTTCCATGTTATATTGCATTATTTTGCAAGTTACTGTTCCTTTTAGTTAATTTCCTGTCTTTTTTTCCTGCCTCTCCCTTGTATATTCGCCCCCTACCTCACACCCTGCTCCCCTCTCCCCGACCCTGTTTTTTGTATTCTTTCAGTTACAAGTAAACCGATATGATGTACCCACGAATACCGGTATAAAAAAAAAGCTGTTAAATAAATAATAAATAAACATGAGATACCGTCAAGAAATATCTACTGTGAATAAATGCATAGGTGAGAAAAATGGCCCATAGGAATGGAATACTTTCACAGAGCTGATACTGAGGCTGAACTTAACAGAAAATTAGTGAAAGAGAGTAAAACTGAATTTTTCTTTCTATTACAAAGGTCTCATTCATGCCATTTTTGCACAGAGAAGTGAAAATGAGGCTTTAAGGAGCAAAACTATTGAAGAAAAGCTCATGCTTAGAGCAGGTTATGCAAGAAAGGGACAACTTTAAGATTCGTGCAACACAGGCTAACAATTTATTACCCAGATTTTAAGGAATCTTCTATTAGGATGTCTCACTCTTGTCTCCCCCTGCTCCACTATAGTCACAGTTGTATTCTTCTCTTGCAGTCCTGCCTGCACATGTGAATGCATGCTGCTTAGCTGCAAAGAAAGCTGCTGTCTCTGTTCCTAGTACTGAACAAGACCTGGAACAGATTGCAAGTAGTTATACTCGGTTGTAAGAGAAGATCAGCACAGCTCTTCTGTCTGCTCATGCAAAACCTTTACTTACAGATTTGGAATAGTTTATTGGTTTTCTATACCACCGCATTGGCGTTAGCCTTCACAGCGGTTTACAGTTAAAACAAATAATGAAAATACATCAATAAAAGATAACAGCTACAATTTTTTAAAAGCGCATTAATAAAGTATTTAGCTGTTAAAGATAGAAATTAAAAATTATTAAAATAATAGAGCTATTCCTCGAGGTACTATTCAGAGCTAAAAAGTTAAGACAGATTAATAAATGAAACAGCATAAGTATTATATGACAAAATATAACATAAAATACGTTCTGCCTGTCGCTAAAATCTGAAGCATTCGTTTAAACCTGTATCTGGCCATTTGGAGTCTAGGGATATGTATTTGAGGCCTATGGTCCATTTTCCATGTACGCGCATTTAAATAGCCAGGTTTTTAAGTCTGCCTTAAATTTTTTCTGGTCTGTTGTTAATCTCAATTCTGTTGGTAGATTAATCCAAAGTTTGGTTCCTGCTATCGACAATGCATGTAAAGAGAGCTAGTTTGTTTCTTTTCTACACTGTTTAGAGGAAAATGAAAATGAGGAGGAGCACAAAAATGATTCAGCTCTAAAACCAGTGATAGCTGAAGGAACATTTAAAATACAGGATCTTACCAGCATTGCAACCACTATAGGTCTGATGCCTATGGAACCTAATGCATGGAGCACATGGATCTTAAAACTTGAGTTTTCACACAGAAGGATACTGGGCCTTAGAAGTGGAATATGGTGTGAAGATGCTGCATGTCGGCAGCATATTTCAATGTCGCTGACCATATTCACCCAAGATACATTATTATGCATGGCTTTGGTAAACTGCTCGGTGCAGAAACTTTCCTTGCTATGACAAAAATGATCAAACTTCTTGCTGATGAGTTTCTGTCTGAGCTATTCCACAGAGTATTTATCTTAATTGTACTTCTGAGTGATAGGGAAAGTGGAAATGCTCTTTATGTACTATTGGCTATACATTCAGTATTGCATACTGTCAGGTGAATTTTAAAAGCCCGACGTGCGCAAATGGGGAATGTACGAAGAACTCGGGCTCGCGCACGCCAACCATTGTTTAAAAAGAGCCCAGATACATGGTGAATGTTATGGCGTGCACATCTCAAAAGTTTCAGAAACAGGGGCGGGGCATGGGCAAGAGATGTGCCTGTAAATACTTATGCACTCTTTTGCATGCCCAAGTCCTCTGCTATGTAACTTTCTGCTATGAAGGCGGTGTAACTGTAAAAAAACAAAACAAAAAACCCCCCAGTCATTTTGGAGGAGTTTAAAGGGTCTGGGATAACTGGGGAGCGGGTAGGCTATTAAACTATGGGAGTTTGGAAGACCTAGCTCAACACTGGTGAACTGGTGGATGAACTGGTGAAACTGGTCATGGCATGCATGTGTGCTGGTTTGAAAATACCCTGACTTACGTGCTAGAAACCCGATTCATGCTCCTGGGCACACAAAATTGTACACACATGTGCACATACCCAGGCTATTTTATAATGTGTACACAAGTTATAAAATAAGCATGTATCTGGGTGTCCACCAACATATATGCACCAAAGTGCAGCTGCATGCCGGTTTGAAAGTTACCGTCCCTGTGCACACACAGATTCTGAAATAATTGCACACAGGAAAACATAGCACGCACATGAAAAGGAAAATAGAATGGTGTTTCAAAGAACTCTGCGCACAAATTGTTCACTATGTTGCACACAGCCCACAAAAAATTAGTTTTGTGTAATAACTGTAATAACCCTAGAACAGTCAATTAGTTTTGTGTAATTGACTGTAATAACCCTGGAACAGGGGAAGCCAACTGTGGCCCTCAAGAGCCACCAACAGGCCTGATTTTCAGGATATCCACTGACTATACATGAGATAGATTTGCATACAAAGGAGACAATGCATGCAAATCTCATGCATATTGCTTGTGGATATCCTGACAACCAGGCCCGATTGTGGCTTTTGAGGACTGCAGTTGACCACTCTAGCGCTAGAACCTTTTTTTCTCTTTAGTAGATAAAGGGAGAAGTTATGCCAGAGACATCCAAAGGTATAGCTAATGCACAAGAGATAAGAATCCCTCAATGGAACAGAAGTTGCAGGAGAAGGGGGCGGGGCTATGATGTGAAGCTAGAAGAGAGAAGACTCAGAGCAATCTAAGGAAGCTATTCTAATCTCTACAGAATCGGTGGCAGACCCATGGAACCCCCTCTCAGTGGTAAAGGGGCAGAAAAGATAATGGAATTCAAGAGAGCAGGCACAGAGGATCCTTAGTGGTGGAGAGCAGAAATTTTTAGATATTTTTTTTTTATATTCCACTTTTCGGCCTTCAAAATGCATTACATTCAGGTAGGGTTTGTTTGTATACTAGATGGGTCTCATGATCTTTTTCCTTGTGACAGATTGCAGGGTTATATGCTCCTTGAAAATATTTTGTAAAACCCCTGGCCACAGCATCCTTCAAAATTACTTTTCATCAAAGCAATCACCAGCAAAGTTTCCATAGCAAGCAGTAAATGCACCTTACCTGTTAGTTACCAAAACAAGGAAGATAAATAGAAAGCTTACAGCAAACCTACTCATGCTTCAGAATGGACCATTTTCAAAGCTATTTACATGGGCAGTGATTTACATGCATAAAATTGGCCTTCCCGCAATATCGCTAACAGTTCGCCTGGTGTTTCACGATGTGCATAGTTTTAACCACATTGAGAGGAGGCCTTCCCAGGGAGGCGAGTTGTGACTGGGATCAGAAAATAACCCTCGCAGATTGCATTTTTAATTCTATGTGTGCTTTTTTCCATGCCCACATGGAAAGCTGGTGTGAATGTCTATGGGTACAACATACCTTTGACAAGTTTCAAAGTGGAAGTAACTGCAGACTTTATCTTTGAAAGCTGGTACAAAATCCATGGATAAAAAAAACATCCCTGGACATTTTCTCAAGACAGGCAGTTTAGAACTTGCCCCCAGAGTTGGGTATTTATAGCATCTAAGGCAGTTTATCTCACAAGAGCAATTTAGAATTAATGACCTGGCCTGGAAATCATTAGGGATGCCAAACAATAGAATCCATGAATACTTCATAACTACATTGATTATTCAGCACTAAAAAATGGAACGTTAGCACTAACTAATCAGTGCCAGATTTGGTGGGCATTTTCCTAACCATAGATACTGGCTGGATCTTTCTTCTGATCCTTCTTCATTGTTATTCAGTTTTCTAACAGCTATAGTGCCCTTGGCAGTGAATATTATAGACCATTGCTTTCAACCCTGACCCAGGTATCTGTCAGCCTGGGTAAATAATCTCATGATAATGGCCTCTGTGATGGGTACTTTCGCTTAATTCAGTACCAGGGTGCAGTTCACCAGTTAGGAGGACACTCACTTGGCAAACACACCCTGCTTTCTCTGCATGCTATGTTATTGGTTAGTGGGACCCTTCCACTGCGAACCTCAGGGAGAAATGTGCTCTCATTCCCTTCGGGAGTGTGGTGCACGAGCGTGTTCGTGTGGGGGGAGGGGAAAGAGGCCTGTGCATACAGGAGACACAAGGATAGATCTCGAATATTCAACTCGCTCTACACCCACTATGTGATTTTTCAAAGGAAAAATAAAAACCTGTCCAGCTTGTTTTTCTTAGGCTCACATCTGGCTATATTCCATATCTGAAATTGTGTAGTCTTTGCTGCTTCTCTAGTCCCATAGCCAGTGCATTCACTCAGCTCCTGTCACCCTCACATTTTGAGACAAATCCCTAGGTGAGAATGACACAAACTCAATAAACCAGCAGAATGAGGGAGGCCAGCTCCCATGAATCTTGTGGGATACTAATGAATGTGCCGCTTAGCTTTAAATAACTTAGAAACGTTCTCTTCTGTCTTTTATACAAAGGTTGGCAACTTCAGCCTGCCCCCAGAATGCCCCCCACTTATCCGGCTAAATATGCCAGTTTTGCTATTTAGATGGATACATTTTATTTATTTAAGTATTTTTATATACGTGGCACGTTCAGAACATCACCTCGGTTTACAAGTAACATAATGTAGCAACAGGCTTTACAAGAAACACATAAGCGATATAATATAGCAACAGGCTTTACAGAGCAAACTTATAGAATAACAGGAACAGATTAACAATGGAAATATTTACAGAAAAAAAAAATATGGTGATAATAGCAATGCTTTACCAGGGGGGTTACAGTAAGTGCTATCAGGCGCGAGTAATACCAGAGAATTTACAAAGAGAGTAAACTGAGTGAAGAAAAGGAGTATACTGAGAGAAGATTAGGAGGGAAGAGAGAAAGGGGGAGAGGATAGTTCAAGTGTATGCCTTCTGACCTATGGATTATTACCTGATATAAAAACAAAGTCCAAGTTAAGTTTAGATAAAGAAGTTATATTCTATAGTTCAATAACTTCCTGTACCCAGTATAGAGGACATAGCTAAAGAAGCACTTGCAGATGTGCAGCCTTTATTCAGCCCTTCCTATTCTATAGGATAACAGACAACATACAGGACCAGCAGCTACACAGGAGCTCATTCACTCACAAACACACATATATAAGTCATAGGAGATCTTATTTATCAATCAGAAATAACAAAAGAAAGCCAAGAAACAAATTTGAAAATTACTTGTGGAAAAACCCCCAAATTTTACAGATCTGTTGAGAAAAAGAT
Source organism: Rhinatrema bivittatum (assembly GCF_901001135.1). NCBI lineage: Eukaryota > Metazoa > Chordata > Amphibia > Gymnophiona > Rhinatrematidae > Rhinatrema > Rhinatrema bivittatum. Next base: position 30,649,716 of record NC_042626.1, read on the forward strand.
CTCTGCCTCTAAACAAGGATGAAGGGGGGGGGGGGGGAGGGGAACAACAACCCTACCCGTGTGGGCCCCCTCCAAAAAAAGGTAGACAAGGAGGACAAGAGCCACATTAAGAGGCTCTCATAGGTTAATACAATTTTAAATCAAATTACACTAGCAGGTGTTGTGCTAGGAGGTGGACCCTTGTCTTGCAGCAGGGGAAGACAGCCTCCTGGTAGGGACCAGGAAGCACCTGCCCCCAGGGGGCAGATTACTGGAGGAGACAGAGGCTGGGATGAACTTTACCACTGGAAGCCCAAGGTCCCCCCAGACCACTTTGACTTAGGTGGGCCTCACAGGGTCTCCTGAAGAGATGGTAGACTGGTGTGCCCACAAGCAGGGAAGGAGCTCAGTCAGGTCCGGAGCTGGAGATCAGGTGTAAGCAAGGAAGACCAGAACAGCATAGGCGATGACAAGGCAAGGGACAGAGCAAGAAGACATAGTTAATCAGGCTAAGGTCAAATACCAGGAATCAGTCCAAGGGTGGTCAACATAGCAAGGTTGAGTTCCAGAGGTCAGGGGAGATCACAGGCAGGAAGAATGGTCAAGTAGCAGGCTAAGGTCAGTACCAGAGAGACAGTCCAGAGGTACTACCTGGGGAGACAAACAAGAACATTGGGATCCTGGAACAAGGCTTAGAACACAGTGACAATCTAGCAGAATAAACCAGAAGCAACACTCAAATCTTCATCCTACCAGGCCACATCTCCAGCCATCAGAGGAACAAGCAGGACCAGACAGAACAACAGGCAGGGTGAGCAGCTGAACAGGACAGAGGTGTTCCAGGTTCCAATCAACATGGATGTTTTTGGAATTCTTGAAGTGGAAGCTTGAACCCACAAGCTTGGAAATGAGTGTTCTTGGATTCATGGATGTGTGGGTTGGGACCCACAAGGTAGGAATCAATTCTTGGAAGCACCAGGAGTGGGGCTTGAACCCACAACCTCAGGATCAAGGTCTTTTCACCTTAGGCACTGTGCCACATGCCAAGGAAAGGAAGAGCAGACAGGAACTTCCTTAAGTAGTTCCTTCAATCAGAGTGTGCCGCAGAGTTAGGACCCGCCCCTGGCCCTACAAGAGGCCAGGCGCGCTTAGGGGTGTGGCCAACGCCGGACTCCAGCGTGAGGCCTGGTGCGCAGTGGAAGGCCCGGCGTCCGCCGCCACAGGATGCCGGGGCCTGGAAGAACTTGTGGCTGCAGCTGGGGAGGCCGACCCGGGACCTGCTGAGGAGCCAGAGAGGTGAGCAGGCCCATGCGTGGGACGGGCGGATGGACGGGGCGCGCAACAGCAGGAGCTGCAAACAGCTCTGGCACACTAAATGTTTGCACTTGAGCCTTAAAGCCATAAATCCTTCAGACTACTTTTGCTGTGTTTTAATCCAAACACAGCACTGCCCTACTTTCTCCTTTTTTCTAGCTTGGTATCTGGCACTTCCTGCATGCGCACTACATATCCCTTTGTTTCTGAACAAAAGGAGGCAGGAAATGCTTGCTGTCCTTCCCCTTATCTGGCAATAAGTTACTTTCTTTAATTCACATCATTTCAGATAAATTTGTCCCCCCTTTTTTCTCTGGGGCGTTATAATATGCAGTGAACAAAAACCAGGGGACGGGGACAGTAGCGATGAAGTCATCTGCTGGGCTCCGCTCGGCCCCGCATTTGTTCAGAACTGACCAGATCCAATGACATCAGTTTGGAACAGAATACGTTCATTTCCTCTCTCTTATTCAGCTTCCTTCAAGACCCATCCATGGTGCTAACTGATGTGCATTGCAAGCAGCAGAAAAAGAGATCTCGTGTCATGACCAAATTAAGGAAAATAGGCATGGGTGCACCTATGTCTTCCAATACCTTTTAAGCTTACAGGGGTCTTGCTCTAAATTATCCTTTGGGGAGACGTTCTTGCTTTGATTGAACATACATCGTCTGAAAGCCAGGGTCCGGAAGTGTCACTTCCTAGTATTCTTTAACTTGCATTCCATGAAGTTCATGCACAAAATAAAATTTTAGCCTTTAATAGAACATATTCTTTTCATCTTTCTAATGCTTTTTGCTTGCTTAAACAAAGGTGGATCATGCTGATATTTTAGCAATCTCAAAAAATGAAATAAAACACAGTGGTTACTTGTCATATAAAAGACTCAAACTAGACACACAAATCATAAATTGTATTTGACATACAAAACTAAACAAATAAAGCATTTATGATTGTGGTGATAGTGGTGATAGGCACTTATCTTATGTTTTCTGTTTACTGCTTCTGTTTTAACTTAACAGCATGCCTAGCCGTTTTCCTGTTTACTTACAGGCAGATACAGTAAGAATTGCGGGAGTGTGGGCGCTCCATGTTGATTGCCCGCTCTCCCGACGTGTGCCCAGCCACCTCTCCTGGGCGTGCGATTCTTTATTTAAATGAGGGGGTCGTACTAATAAGGAGGCTCTAGGGACAATAGCGTGTCCTTAGTGCCTCCTTATTAACTAAGAGGTGGCTGTCAGCGGATCCAGAGAACCAATGCTCTATTTTACCGACGTTGATTTCCGAACTCGCTGACAGCCACAGGTTAGGAAAAAGGATGCATTATATAAGATCTCCTATGACTTATATATGTATGTGTGCGAGTGAATGAGCGCCTAGGTAGTTGCTGGCCCTGAATGTTGTCCTATAGAATAGGAGGAAGGGATGAATAAAGGCTGCCCAGTGTTTTCTGCTTTTCTGTACACTTTTTTGGGTTGCTCAGACTTTGATGCCTGCTCTTGGGCAGGCGTTAATTGCTGAGAGTAAAGTGTGCGGCTTGGCTGCACATTTTACTTTCAGTATCCCGGGTGACTAACTAATAGCCTCACCAATATGGATTTGCATGTGATGAGTGCTTTTAGTTTTCGGGGGGTTGGCCAGTATAAGGGGTAATATATGCACGTCAAAAATACATGACCAGTCGTGTGATAAACGGTGCGCTCAGCTGAGCGCACCATACTGTATCAGCCTGTTACTCAGGTGGGAGCACCAAGAGCAGCCACCAAAGACAGTGCACAACAATACTGTACCCCATTACTTACCGAGACAAAGTCACAAATCATAGCTGCCTCAGTTCTTGGGAAAATGCTCCCTGGTTCCCTTAGTCACATCGTATACAACCACAAACTAAGCATAAAAATCACAATAACCAAGAAAAATGGACATAAACACAATCAAGTACCCAGTGATATTCAAGCTTCAGTGAATCAAAACCTGGCACTTCACTCCTGGTACCAAATTTTTTTGGGTTCAGACCAAGAGACTAGGAACATCTGTGACTTCTGATTGGGCTTGGTACCTTCCTGTTGTGTTCCACGCTCGTGGAAGGCCACAAGCACAGCCCCTAGCTTGCCCGCGATGGCGACCCGCCATGGGAACTCCGGGGGAGACCCCTGACCCAATGCCCGTCACTTTGGTGCTGGTCCCTGCTCTGGCCGCCGGGTGGGGAGCCGTCCCTGCTCCTCCCTCGCGGTGTCCTGCAGCATTTCCTCCACAGAGGAAATCCAAGATGGCTGCTGCCATCTTTAGGCGTGAGGCCGTGCCTCCTCATTAGATTTAAAGGGGCCTGATCCCTTTAACCAGGTTCAGCTGTTCCCTATGAGCCGGAGCAGAGGAAGTATAAAAGGAAGCTTCCTCTGCTCATTCCTCGATTTGGCAACTTTTGGGTTAGTCAGGTCTGCTTGCTTCGATGAGTTCTTCTACTTCGGATCCTTGTTCCTGTCTTGTCTTGGTGTTCCTGGTTCCGGACTTCGGATCGGCTAGAGGTGATTCCTAATGTGTGACTTCACATTGGCTAGCAGTGATTCTCTGGTGTGTGACTTCGGACTGGCAAGTGGAGATCCCTCGGTGTGTGACCTCAGACTGGTAAGTGATGACCCCCTGGCACTTGACCTTGGACTTCCTCTTTACCATCGTCTCCAAGGGCCCACCTAAGTTCCAGCGGCCCGGGTCCCTACGGGCTCCCAGGGGTGAAGCTCCAGTCAGCCCTTGCACCGAACACTCGACTTCCTGACCTCTCAAAGGTCCACCTAATTCCCAGCGGTCCGGGTCCCTACGGGCTCCTCCTGGGGGGTCCACGGGCTTCCAGTGGCGAAGACACAGTTCCTTTCCTCGACATCACGACTCTTCGTCTGCCTCCACAGTCGCCTCTGTCTACAGTGCCGAGGGTCAGCTGGTCACGTCTTCTGTTCCTGCCTCGCCACTCGACGGGAGAACCTACGGATCTTCCTGCTAAGGTATTCCATCCTCCCGTCGGCCCAAGGGTTCACAAGCCTGAGCATAACACTTCCAGTAACTCTGATTGGGCTCGGTACTACTTTCTCTCTCACACACTTGCAGAGTTGAAACACTTCAGTGCCAGGTGAAAAGGTTTATTATGAACTTACAGGAATAATTAGACAATGGCAATGGCTGCAAATAAAACTAAATGGTTGATTGCAATAATCAAATAAAGAGAACAATCGCAATAACACAATTGTATGAAGCAAAGCATACATTCCTTACAATGTTTAATTAGGGCCCAAGAAATCGATTGGCTCTGCCATTTCTGAAAGTCTCTAACAGTTCTGACCATTTTTATACAGTCCTGTGATGTACCCATGGGACAGGCACCCCTCTCCCTCAAACTTTTTGATTTTACAAGGTTGGAGACTTCATCCTGCTCCCCCAGCCTAAGTATGACCTTCAGGTTTTCATAAGGTCAGTGCACTTTTTATTATTTCTGTAAATAGTAGCAAAGGGATCTCATTACTACAGGGTCAAGGTTACTGCAGTGAGCTTTCTATTACGTCTCTAAATATTGGTAAAGGAGGTTTAATGACTGCTGGGTCAGGGTCAGTGACCTCTTTATTATTTCTCTAAATATTAGCAAATATGACTGCTGGGTCAGGGTCATGCCTGTACATGTCTTTGTATATTCTGTGCGTGGCTCCGAGTTCATCAATAGTCAGGCTAAATAATCCCATTACGCCATCGTAAACAGCACTGATGATAAGGTAAAATTAGACAACAGCAATAATCATGCTGGAAACTGGTCTGGTTTCCAACTCAGTTTTACTAATAATTGGTAGAATTGAATGAAAAAAAAAGTGCTTTACAGCTCTTGATGTTACTGTCCAGTTGATTCACACTCTGAGTATCAATAAGTTTGTAACCTTCAACTTCCAGCAAATCTCTTAGTTTGGCTTCTTCTCCTTGCCCCCTCACTGAAATTTGGGTTAGCTCTTGCCATTGTGAAATGGATAGAAATGCAATCACTTTACTTAATTGAATGTTCAGTCCCCAACCCTCCGTCCTTCTGCCTGTAGCACCTACTCCTCCTGTGACCCTTCATTTGGGATAATAGTAGATGCACCTAGATGGTCTTCTCCTCGCTCTTACTAGTACTCCTTCGCCCAGGTAATGGATGTGAACCAATTCCTACTTCAGGACCTTAGATGGTACTAGACCCCTCAGTCTATAGGGACACCTGTTCTGCCTGGAGAAGTCCCAGTCTGAGAAGTCAAAGAGAAGACAGTATTTTCACTTACAACTTCTCTCTCTGGGAACCTAAAGGACAACAAGGACCTCAGTGGGAGATATGAGTTTTGCTTGAACTGAAGAAAGTTGGAAAGAGTTGAGAACAATTGCGGAAATTTTGTCTGGGAAGTGAGAACTGTGAACATGCTAAGAACTGTGAACTGTGTACACGGAACTCTTTCTTGCTTTTCCTTAAACTACTGAATTTTGGGGGTATTTTATTTTTTCCGATATATTCTTTCTGCTGTTTGGTACACAATTTCATGGGTGAACTGAATTTTTTGGTGTGTGTCTCCCCTTGGGCCCCATAACATGCTGCCGTTCCCCAGCGGAGGGAACCCTGGTTCCAAGGCTGCAGGCAGGCATTTTCCAGCCTTGAAGTTGCTGGAGGTGACCACTAGTGAAGGAGGTTATAAATGGACCAGTTTACAAGACTAACTGGCCTGTAGCTGTCTGTCTATCTCCTTCCTGTTGCCGCCTCTCTCCCATCTTCAAGGCAAAGCTGCATAAACCTGCTAGCATGCCGACAACACATTCATAAACTCACATACTATCCTGGGAGGTACACCATTGGGTCTCATGGCCTTATTAGTATTGTTAATATCATTATCATGATTAGTATAGCACACAGTAGAGGTAGGCCAAAGTGCTTGGAATTTACAATTTAGTCAAGATCGACAAGAAGCAAATAATAGGTTCTGAGGTAAGGCAGCAAGGATTAAATCAGATTAAATTGAAGACATGAATTGAGTATCATCAAGTATGATGTTAGGGCCATTAATTGTTTAAGGGAGAAGAACTAAATCAGGTGGTTGCTAGGTGAAGTCTCCGATGTTGGGTTTATGAATTATCTATCTAAATTGGCCTTTGTCCCACAGGCATTGGCAATCTAGAAAAGAACAGCAGGACTTTGAGGAACAGGGAGAGAGGGACCCCTATGAAGGCAAAGAAGTGCATCGTATGCAGAAAGCTGGCGACTAGGTTATCCAAGAAAAAAAAGTTATGCATATGAAGAGGGACTTACCTGGATAAACCTGAGGTTGAATAAACCCGGATATGGTTAGATTTATTTCTAACCCGCCTATGCACAGACCTAGGCAGTTTACAGCAAGAACAGAAACGTTATCATGTTAGAGACCAGGGTTATACATAAAATAATCATGAAATACACTAGCAAAAGAATAAATACAATCAAAATAGTAAACCCTATACTTAAAAATTATTAGCATGCAAGTTAAAACAGAAATGTGCATAAAGGCGTCTTAAAACAGACCTGCACATAACTTTAGGGCATGTTTCTTGCTGACTAGACTTATGCATTGCATTTAACTTTTGCTGGAATGCACCAAAGCTATAGCATACGCCAGCTAAAGTTTTACTGCACCTCGGGAACATCTCCAGCCCTGCCCCTTTAGGTGTGCATAACGAGTTGCTCATACCAAAATTTATCCATTTGTATGTGTGTGTGTGTGTGGGGGGGATGAGAAACGGGAGGGAGGGAGTTTAAATCCCAAAGATTGGCTAACTTTTGGGAGGTAGCCAGACCAAACAAGTCTTTTGAATATCGACCTCAAAGTGTTGCCACTTGCCTTAGATCCCAGATATTTCAGTGCTATGTTAATACAGTTAAAAAGACAGAAAACTCCACCTGTAAAATAGACAAGATTGAAAACCCACAACCAGACTAGCTAACAAAAGAGTAATTCTATTTATCTGACAGAGGCTGGAAGAATCACTTAGCCAACTTTAAGTACTTCAAATACTTCCTTTGTAGTTTGGTTTATAATCCAGTTCTTTTGTAAATACCAAGCAAAAGAACTTATTTAAGAGGTCTGCATTTTGCCTGTCTTCCTGTTCACAAATTCCACTTTCTCCCTTTACCTTATCAATTCTCCCTTTGAGTTTTACCTCTCCCTTATATATCTAAAGAGGGATTTATCTCCTCCTGCCTGGGCTGCCTCCCTTTATTTTTCTTAATCATTTCGTCTGTGGCTTTTTTTTTTTTTTTGTATGTTTTGAATGCTAACCTCTTCGCTCTTTCCATTTCTGTAACCTTGGGAGAGAACCATGTTGGTCTCTTTCTCCTACTTTTGATCTTCACGAAAAAAGCCAAGATGTAATCAGGTCCACCATGTTGATAGACTTTGCCGTAATACATATAGGACAGATGTCCTATAGGTGCCCTCATACAAGATTTAAATCAGCCTTAGAGATGCAGAACCTTAAAACCAAAGAAGTTATTTAAATTGAGATGGGTGCAAAAAACCTATGGCAGGGTATCTTGCTGTTTAGTTCTACATTTTATGGAGGTGGTGAAAGAGTTGGGTTTCAAACTTCAGACAGTAACCAGGTGTGGATCAAACTTCCTGAACATCTTTTACTGTGGAAATTAGAAATAGCAGTTAATAAGATCAAGAAAAAAAAAAAGCACACGCTAGTTTCAATTGCATTTTTATGAATAATATAGGCCACCAGAATTACAAAATTTGCATAGCCATCACTTCCTTTTCCATGTCACCTCAAGCAATACAATTTCTAAATATGAAGTTAGTAAGAGAGCCATGCCAAAATGTTACATCGCTATCCTAGAACCTATAAATGCACATATTAATAAAATGCTACATAACAAATATTTCTGATTCTTCTAGCTGAGTTGACCAATTTGTATATGTTCCTGCTTTTAAATATTTCCCATTTAGTTTTGCTGTGATGGCTCCACATATATTTTATATGATCATTAATGAAAGACTGGGCAAAGGTTAGTAGAGTACACTCGTCCATTTTTGCAGATTCATTTTAGACATCTTGCAAATTGATTTTAAAAATTAATCTTGGGGAAGGTGTGGAGAGGTGGGGGTGCAAGGAAGGGGAATGAAAAATCACAGGGGTCCCAGAAAAACATAGTAGTGAAATTAGGGATTCGTGGGTAAAAAAATAAATTATGAAAATAAGAACAGTGGATTTTAGAGGGACCTATTATTACGGTAGACCCATTGGTTCCGTCATTGCTTGCATGACAGGATACATTTTCAGAACCAGTATATTTGAATATTTACTATTGTACAGAAACCTTAGATCCCTTCAGTCGATTGCTATTTGTTATAAGGTCCCATTCCACCAGTGGTATTTTATAGAACTGTTCACCAGCAGAAGTAATAGTTTGGAAGAGAGTTGGCCTATGGGGTGAGCATAAAGGATCAACCTTCCAAAATATAAAAAAAGTTGTCTTAGGATGCAAAAGCCACACGAATTCACAAAGGATATTTTTTTTCAAGTGTCAGCATGCCATGGGACAAACAAAACCTTTCATGAATAATGTCAAATGTTAGCAAGCTCTTAGAGCTGAAAACAATATTTGCTTACAGGCAAAACATAAAATATGTATGCCACAAGAAACAACAATAACATTAGAAAACTTCCATGGAATGTTACCTTCTACCTTTATTATTTAATGAGTTACATCTGTAGCAAACTTAGGAAGTTTCATGGAAACCAACAAGGTTATAACTGGAGTCTTCCATGTTTTCTGGAGATCAGAGCTGATATACCGTATATTTTTTTTAATCAAGGAGACAACATTTCTTTCTGATTTAAGAGAATGTCATGAATGAGGGGTGAGCTCTTGGGTTGATGCTACCTGAGCAGTGCAAGCACAGCTCAGGTAGCTGGCAGGAGGCAGCTGAGACAAAATGAGGCGAGAGCAAAGTCCAGGGTCAGCCTGAGGCCAGGCAGGCAGCTAGCGAGGAAGTCAAGGTCAAGGCAGGCAGTAAACAAGCAGAGGCCAAGAAACAAGCGAGGATCAGGGCAGACAGCAATCAAGCAAGGTCAAGATCCATTCCAAGATCCAGGACTGTGAAGACAGTCCAAAGAGGCTAACAGGAAGTGGGAAGGGGCAGGGCAGAGGCAAGGCTAGGATGAGGTAGGAACTGAAGTGAAGGCAGGAGCTAGAGACAAAAGCTGGAACTGTAGCCAAGACAGGATTTGAGGCAAGGGCAGGAACAAGGCAACACACACTGCAGGCAAGAGCATGGCAAGAGACTGGTTCCTGAGGTGCTGGCTGGTAGCAGATGAATTCCTTAAATGCTAAGCAGGATGTGATGTCATCAGCCTGCTAGCAGGGCCAAGGTAGTCCTGGTGGCAGGAAGTTCTAGCCAGGAAGTAAGATCCTGTCCCAACAAAACAAGGTCCAAAAACAGTCAAACAAAAATCCAAGTTAGGCCCTGTTGGCCTATCTTCCACCTCCCACATATCTCTGGGCCTTTACCACTCCTCCCAGAGATAACTCCACCCACACAGCAGTTTTCCAAAAATAGTTCACCAGCAGAAAAGAAAACAATCCAAAACAAAATAGAAGTCTCTGTGTTCCCTGGCTCACTGTTCTTGGCGCCACAGTTGTAGTCCTTCCCTCACTCTCTCCGGCATAGGCAGCTTCCTGGAAACAGAGTCCTTTCCAAGACAGGTATCACAGTCCAGGATCCAGCCTCTTCAGTCCCCAGAAGGAGACTGAGGCTGCTCTGGCTGAGGCTTGTTTTTATAGGGTGGAGGCTCCTCCCCTAGTGGCCAGGGATTGGTTCCTGGTTCTCTACCCTCTTCTTCCCACACCTGTGTGTCATGCCTCTCTATTACTGGGGGAAAGAACCAGTGTGACTCCTGGCCTTTCTTCCCCCTTTTACAACTTCCCTGGGGTTTTTGGTTCTGGGGGGTTTTTAGTTCCTGAGGTTGTAACCTTCCTCCCCCGGCCGGCATATAAACCCCATCACACTCTCTTAGATATGGATCAGGTTGTAGGCTCCCTGGAGATCCAGTTTTGTGAAGATATTAGCTCCTTGCAGACAGTCAAAGAGTTCATTAATAAGTGGTAGTGGGTATTTGCTTTTTACAGTGATGGCATTCAAGTCTCAATAATCAATGCAGGGGTGGAGTGACCTATCCTTTTTCCCTATGAAGAAAATCCTGCCCCAGCTGGGTAGGTTGAGGGCCTGATGATGCCTTGTTCCGGGTTTTCTGTTATATAGGAGGACATAGCCTGAGTCTCTGGAAGTGATAGGGGGTAGATCCATCCCCAGAAGCAGGTCTATGGGACAGTTGTAAGACTGATGAGGAGGCAGTGTCTCAGCTTGATTTTTGCTGAAAACATCAGTGAAGAAGTGTAAGCTGGAGTGAGGCCAGGTATTGTGTGAGGTCTGATTGTGCCAAATCCGGGGGAAGGGTGGGGGGAGGGGGTTATACTGCTTGGAGACAGCAGCAGAAGCAGGAGAGACCCCAGATGGTGATATCTCTGGAGGCCCAGTCACTGGTCAGAGCATGCTGCTGCAGTCAGGGGAGACCCAGGATGATAGAGTTGACAGATTTGGGCAGTTCCTAGAAAGCTATTGGCTCCTAGTGTAGGAGGCCAATCTGTAGAGTCACAGGTTGAGTCATGGCCAGGATGCCCCTGGAAGGGGTTCTCCATATATTGAGGAGATATTGACACAGTTTTTGAGGGGAACAACAGGAATATTGTGGTGCCTGACCAATGATGGTTTTAATGATGCACGAACGTTGGAAAGGAAACAGTAGAACTAGTGATCACATAATGAAACTCCAAGGAGGAAGACTTAGAACCAGCATAAGGAAATATTTCTTCACAAAGAGGGTAGTGGTTGCCTGGAATGCCCTTCCAGAAGAGATGATAAGGACGAAAACAATAAACAAATTTTAAAAGGCATGGGCTAAACACTATGGATCCCTAAAGGCTTGTAATGAAGAAAAGGGTGCATGGGGGTAGCCCGCACGGAGCGGCAGTTAGTATCCTTAACACCTGCATGGTGGCAGCAGTTACTATTCTTAACAGACATATGGGGGTAACCTGGATGGAGCAGCATTTACTACCATAAGAAACTTGCTGGGCAGACTGGATGGACCACTTGGTCTTTTTCTGCTGTCAATACTGTGTTACTATGAAGTAGACTCCTGCCCTAGAGTCGATAAAAGCATCAGCAAGGATGAGCTTCGAGCCCAATTTCAGTTGCTCCATCAGAAAACCTCTGCTGGGGGGAGAGGTATCCATGGAGCTTAGGGTAGCCTTTCCAACCCACCCTAGGCTCGGGAGTTTTACAATTTCACAGGGCAATTTGTTGCATTGTGCCCAGTGGCTGCACAATACAGGCAGAGGTTAAGAACTCATTGGTGCTTCTTTTCTTCAGACAACCAAGATCAACTTAGCTGCATTTGCTCCTCCAAAGTAGGGGCTGGTCTTTTGGAGGAAGTTGCAGGGGTCTTTGAAAGCTTAGGGCCAGGTGAACACACTTCCTTTGAGCATTCCTCTCCCAGGGCCGCTCTTGGAATCGCATGTTGATTTTTATAGTGTAATGAGTTCCTCAAAACAAGAGGGCATCTCATGGTCAGCCAGTTGATCCTTAATCCTCTCAGAAAGGTCTTGCCAGAATACTGCAGTTTGGCTCTCCTCATTTCAAAAGAGTTATGAAGTTAGTGTCCTGAATTGGAGCACATACTGCCTCATGGTTTTAATACCCTGGCGTAAGTGTAACAGCTCTGCTGCTGCAGAGGAGCAGTGACCCGGTTTGTCAAAGACTCATTGAAATTGAGCCAGAAACTGGATAAGGTCATCCATTATCAGGTTCCTCTTTTCCCACAATCGAGATGCTCGTGCCAAGGCCTGACCTGCCAGTAAGGAGATAATGTAGGTAACCTTGGTCCAATCCATCGTAAAGCTGAGTGCCTATAACTCGAATTGAATCAAGCATTGGTTTACGAAGCTTCTGCATGCCTAGGGATCTCCATCATAACTTGCTGGCATAAATGGGCATGGAAGAAGACCCAGTGGGGCTGGTGCTGGCGCTGGAGTTGTAAGTGCCAGAGGCACTGGACTTGTCAGTGGTCTGGCCAGTTGTAGTTGGTTGAGACGCTGGAAAGACCCTGAAGAAGTCCTGTTATATGTTCCATCTGGGTCTGCTGTTTTTGGACCCAGTAAGCCAGGCCCTGCAGGAACTGAGACGTGGGAGTCTCAGCTAAGCTCATGGCTAAGACAGGATATGATGTCATCAGCCAGCACCCTAGGGAGTCCCAGTAGAATGGCCTGTAAGAGGTAGCCCTGGTGGCAGGAAGTTCTAGCCAGGAAGCAAGATGCTATACTGTGTAGAACACTATGCTGGGCGTGCTGGGAGGGGTAAGGGAATTACAGAGAATAATAGGGAATTATTTATCTGAAGAACAAGTTAGCCACTGATGGTTGGTGTGATATCAGTTGACTATCATTATCAGTCATCAGCTCAAGTTTGCAGTGCAGGTTGGCTCAGGTTTGTCTAGTTCCATAGGTGGGGAGGAACATTTCTCATTACCATAGCCCTCCTGCCTAACCCCCAGCTTTTGGTACTAGTCTGAGAACAGTGAAACAGTCACGTGAGTTCCATCCTGGAACTGCCCCGTCCAAGCAGGATAAGCGAGGTCAGAAAATGGGAATAAGACCCTTCTGTTATACTTGAACCCCACTTTCATTTCTGTTTGGCGCTTAGGAACAAGGCTGTGAGAAAGACCACCAACTCTTCTAATCAGCAAGGCAACATTTACCTTTAACATGCTGCAAATACCACATTTTGCACTAATGCTCACATGAAACCTCAAGTATATCACTGCTCATATCATCTCCATGTCCCTATCCTACAAGTCTCCAGTGATGAGTGGTAATGAAGTCAATTCTGCTGATTGCACAAATTCCAGTAGGGATGTGCTGTCATTTTAAAATGTCATGGAAACACCAGCAACATTTTCTGTTTTGTTTTGTGTCATTTCCATCCAAACGACACAAAATAATTTTCTTTTCACTTCACTATGCCATTTTAGTACCTGCTATTTTTTTCACTACACACATTATTTTGTACTTTAGAGTACACTATTTGCAAAATAACGTGTTGTGAAAAAATAACATGCAGTCAAAAATCAACTGACATGAATGAAACAAAATGGAATAAAAAGAAAATGAAACAAAAGAAATAAAATATTTTTCAGTGCATCAGCCCTATTATCCAGGTGCAAAAGAAGGTCAGGCTGCAGTGACTTGGCAGTGTTTTCTTGCAGTTCCTCTGTGGTATTCACTGATAAGGTCGCAGTTACAAGCTACCATCAATGTGCCTGCAAGGATTGCCTCAGTGAGCCTCTGCAGTAGCTGCCTGAAATTAAACAGAAACATCCATCATTCAGGTCAACAGCTTTCATGCAGAAGAGGATCTTAGTAATTTACAAAGCATGCAGCCTTAGCATCATTTCTTAACTTTATAAATGTGTCATTTCTATTCAAACTACATTGCTGGTTTTCTTTTAACTAGTTTAATTTGATGAAAATTTTATTTTATAAGGTTCTATTTGTGCTCCACAGTTTATTTTCTTTAGAATACAGATGTGACAACTGTTCTATTCCCCATTCGTTTAAACAATAATTCTTTCTCTGATGGACTGATTTTTTTTCTCTGACGATTAATGTCGTCTTTGGGATTTGAAGGCCTAAGGACCCTTATGTGTCAGTAAAGGCACTGCTAGAGGAGATTATTAACATTCTAAATCAATGTTAACTTTAATTAAGCTATTTATTTTCTCATGATGTTCTTTATAAAGGGAGCAGAAGGCACCACCATTCTTGATAGGGAACTTCATGAAACAAAAGTCTTACTTTTCCCAGGTACCAGTCAGTCAGATCAATTGGAATTGGAGAATTCCACTGATCTTATAACATTTATTTATTTATTTTATTTAAGGGTTTCTTATATACCGAGGCACGTTTGCAAAACATCACCTCGGTTCATGGGAACATGGGAAACATAGCAAGATACTTTACTATCAACCATAAAAAAGACAGTAATTGGAATGATGCTTACAAAGAAATATACTGTCAGAAACTGATACAAAAAAAAATAATCTTCTAGAGGAACTTGTTCATGCTAGGCGGTTGCTGTTGCTACACAGCTATGATAAGGACATATATGTACCTTTCCAGGCTGATGCACTGCCAGTGACTTTGTCCTCCTTCATTAGTAGAAGTCCCTGCAGGATTATGATGATGGGTGCACACAATACATGCATGAATGTTGACTGTTGCCACGGATATCTCCACAATTCCAACCATATTATTTGGATTAGTGAAAACAGCAAACAACCCAAAAGAGATGCCATGCCAGCAAAACAGCGTGAATATTTGGCTGATCGCTATAAGAAGGTAATTTTATTACCTCCTGCATTTGTTCAAAGTCTGGGGTTACTTTTCACCCCCAGACTTACATTTTCAAAGGGAAAGCTGTGTGCCTACTTTCTTTTTGAAAATTATCCCAGGAAAAACTATGCATACATATTTACACCTGCTGACGCGTGCACCTAGTTTTTCAGAAAAAATAAGGGGCAGATTTTTAATCTTATGTGTGCGGGGTACATTTGTGCGCGCTACCCGGAGCGGCTTTGGAGGGAACTTTTCTTTCGCTCCCCCCACCTTCTCTGCCCTTCCCTATCTAACCCACCCCCCAGCCCTTATTTTATTTTTTACACCTGCCTCTTGCGGGCATATCTTGCGCGCGCCGAGCCCTAGGGGAGCCCTGATGACTTTCCCCGTTCCCTCCAAGGCCGCTCCGAAATCTTGCAGGCGTATCTTGCGCACGCCGGCCGGCTGCCGTCGTGTGAACCTCTGGCACGGCCGCTGTGCCGGAGGCCTCGGCCCCGCCCCCAGACTCCGCCGCCCCCCGCCCCCCAGACTGGCGCCACATACACGCGTCCTGGGGCTTGCGCGCACCGCCGAACCTATGCAAAATAGGCTCGGCGCGCGCAGGGGCAGGTTTTCGGGGTTACGCGTGTAAGTTACGTGCGTAACCCTTTGAAAATATACCCCAAGTGTGTAATTTGAAACTCCACCCCATCGCCACCCACAAGAATGTCTCTTCACACTGCGGCCCTATGGATGCACTTTTTCCCACATATGGAACCCGCCCTTTTCGCAATCTCATTTGCCCTAATGACTGAATGTCTACCAAGGCTTTGAGAGAACATGCACATCTGTAATAATCAGGTAAATAGATGCTTATTGATTTCTAACTTTACTTACCTTCTAGGACATGGTCAATTTGCTTGAAGATGCAACTGAAGAATATGAGACATGTTCCTTTTGTAAATATGGAAGAGTTATTCCAGCTATTGTATCCAGCAAAGTGTATGTGGCAAAATCCTTCAAAAAACAGGTAAAACCAAATTTTTTTTTTACATACCTGCAGCAGCTACTAGCTCAAGGTGACAGTGTACAGCCATGCAAGCCAACTTACCAATAGCTATGATTAAACTGACTAACTAAGGGGCCAATGCAACATAGTGCACTCAACCAAGTGCACTGTATAACTCGCAGTTGGATGCAGGTTGTATAGGTGCTAATTAATCCCCTTATGCAATAAGGGGATTAGCGCCTCTACAACCTGCATCCAACACGGAGTGAATCTAATAGCGCTCATCATATGGAAATGCATGTAAATTTTATTTATTTATTTTTATTTCGTAATTTTTTTATGAGGCTATTAGGCATTCACTCCTGATGCATAAAAAAAAATTGTCTAGTACGCACATTTAGCGATCAGAAATTAATGTCAGCCTGGAGCAGGTAGGAGTAACAATTTAAAAACTTCCCAAGATAACATGTTAAAAGTACAGGTAGACCCCCTACTACCTGCTGTGTGGGCTTTTCAAGGCACAGCACACTGGAAGGTTCATTCAATAAGTGTGCACGTAGTGCTAAAGTCTGCATGTAATTTGTGTGTGCAGACTTGTAGCCAACATTTCCAAAGCATAAATTTGGTTAACTTACTCCCAGGGATGGTAACTTTCAAAAGAGCATGGGCTTGAGTGCATGTGCGCTTGCATTTTATAAAATACGTCAAAGCGCGCACATGCGTGCTCCTATTTATAAGCATTTACAGAAGCATCTGATAATCACACTTTTTCCTTAGGATTTGTCGGCTTTGACCTGTGCTAGTGAGGTAATTTTGCAACATGCACCAGTTCGTCAACTAGTTTACCCAGTTTATCTCTAGGCCATCAAAACCCCCCTGGTTATGCGGCCTGTACTCCCCAGTTTACCCAGACCCTTCACCCAGTCAGTAACTGGTTATAAAGAGAGTTATTCTGACTTCCACCTGAAAAATAGCAGAAGTAAATGGGTGCAGGTAACAGCTGGACGTGGACTGCTTGTTCGGGTTATAAAATAGCAATTTGTGCGCGCAAGCATTGGCTCCGCCCCGGAGCGCCCATACTCCAACCCACCCCACCCCTTTTTAAAGCACATTGATTTCTTCATGCATCGGCATTTGAGCACTCATGTGTGAAGTTTATAAAACAGGGTGGACACGTGTAAGAGTGAAATGCACGCATTTACCGATTTTGGCACGCGCATCTCTTTCAAAACTCATCCTATACATTTTAAAATCGAAAAGTATGCACGTAAGTTCTGACTCTACCTTAGCTCCATCCCACCACTTCCCCCCAAGAATGCTTCTCTGCAGTTTGCATAAACCAGGTTATGTGCAAACTTTTAGGCTCCCTGAGCCCAGGCTATTTTACAACAAGCTCATAAATGAGTCTTGTTTTCCTTTTGAAATATTTTAATGAAAAAAAGCATGTATGTGCTCACAGATATATTAATCATTTTATCTGAAATGGAATAAATTCAGTATGCCGAAATACTAGAAGATGTTCACGTACACACAAAAGTTACCTCTTTGAGAAAGCCATGTAGGTTAGGGCAGCAAGTTTGGAAGAAATCCAATAATTCAATATTCCCTTCGGCATTCGCGAACTGGAAAGCAGTCTTATCATATCTGGGCTCCTAAGAAAGATGGAAGATGTCCATATGAAGGAAAGTTTAGGAAAGTTTAGGAAAGTTAAGTCATTATTTTTCAACTTTTGCGGGCTGTTCCCTGGCAATTTCCTGCAATCTTGGAAACAATGAGTCATGCATTATCTCACACGCACATTGCATGCAAATCATACGTAGTGGCATTGATATTACAAATGGTATCACATACTCGATCATGTGATGCCAAACATTACTAAAGCAGAGGATTAGCTAGGCCTCTGATCCTATCTCTGGAGCTTTTGCTCTGCCACTTTAAAGTGTTTTATGGGTCAAATGTTAGTCATTGACAGTATTAGAAGCTAGTACCCAAACTCTGGGAAAGAACTGGTGTAAGAATACCAGGAAAAGGGCAACGTTGCCTATCCCCACCAGGTTTGTTTTACACACTCCACGGTTCTTAAAGTAAATGCTGTCAGCGCGACTCACCCGGGCCATAGGACTGGCTCCCATCTGAAGTAAGCAGCCCATCCCCTCCAGCAGCTGGGCTTTCCTGATACTCAGAGACTTCTGGACATTGCTGGAGAAGGCAATGTTCTCAGACTCTTTCACCACCACGTTGTGTGCCAGGACTGCACTGTGCAATGGAGTTAAGCCTTAAGGAGAAGAAATGGAATAGTTTCTCTGTAGATCAATGAGGAATATAGGATAGGAGGCATGAAACAATGTTGAGTATAATGCTGCTGATCAAAAGTGTTTGTAGGATCTGTCTAGTGTCTGAGCCAACCAATACAAATCAGGTTTCCCCTTTCCGAAAGTCATACATGCCTCATTTCTGTAATGGGGTGACTAGTACAAAAATGGTATCTTCAAAGCCCGAAAAGTAGTATACAGTGAAAATCTTCCTGTTTTGCCTTCTTCTTGATTATTTCCTGTCTCGCCTCCTTCTTTGTTTAACAGGTTTTCCAAAATGCTTGTGTTCTCCATTCTAATCTTTACCTCTTGCCATAATCAAGCCAGATACTGGATCATGGTGCCAGGACATCTGACTCTTGGCGGGAAAATCCACTATCTGTGGATTTTCCCCGTCGCCACCCAACATATCTAGTCTCGTCTTACAGCAACAGTCCGGGAGCCATGCACCAAGGCATTGGCACAATCATTGATGCTAAATCCAGCCAGCAGGTGTCACCCTTAAACAATGACCATAGCTTTTCCCCCTCCAAGGGCTGTGAACGCTGCCTCTGCAGCACACCCCAGCCTCAGCTGACCCAAGGAGCAGAAGACCCAACTTGGGGAATCAAACCAGTGCGCAACCTGAGCCACTGGACCAGCCATCCTAGTTTGCGTTTGCTGTTCATTTTTTAAAAATTAAATCAAAACACATAGTGGATTGATCACAGTGAGATCTTGAATCAGACTCTGGCTACAGGGCTGCATGGGCAAAGATGGGAAGGGTATCTTTGACTTGAACAGAAAGGTGCATGACAGGATTGTGTAACAAGAGGAGAAAAATGAGCAACTAGGAAAACATGATAAGGTTGAGAAATACATAACAGCCTAGAATATTCCAGAAGTTATCTTGTTTATACATGTGGGATAGGGGTAATTGTGCGCCCTTGTTTTAAATTACCATCACAGTGTCACTGCACAAGGCTTTCGTGGGGCAGGGATCGGGAGGGGTTTGCACTTATGCGTGTAAGTTTGAATTGTCTAATGTGTGCACATAACGTTTTTTTTCCAGAAAATCTACCCACACCACTTAGCAGGTAGAAATGTTGTGCAGGTGGTTTTCTTGGGATTATTTTCAAAGTGGGATTATTACAAAGAATGTGCCCACTTTGTAAATTGGTGCAAAATCCACAGGTTAAACTTACCCACGTATTTTGCACCAATGTGGCTGTGAAGGCTTTTAATTCTCACCATTTTGGTCAATTGCATCAACTTCAATGTGAATGCCTTCTTCTTTGCTCTTCTTCAAAATCTGAAAAAAAGATAAGAAGCAGCCATTAAACCTCCCTGAACTGCAGCATGCAGAATATGACACCTAAAGAATCACTCTCACCCAAGTATAATTATCTCTTTAGCTGTTTTAAAGGGAAGGAACTTGAAAGGAACGTGCATAAACTGCACACATCCTTTTCTTCCTCATCCCATCTGCTTCACTTGCTCATGTTTCTGCTGGTGAAGCATGTATTAATCCTAGAATTCCCCACCACAACCTCTCAATTTTTAAGATCACCACCCACGGCCTTTCTCACAGCTGGCAATGGTGAGCATGCTCTCATGCTCTTTGGATGGGTAATTCATCAAAATGCACTATGACATTAATGCACGCAATAATATGTGCATTAACACCGATAATGCATGTGATAAGAACACTAATGCATGGTGCAAATTCTAATTTTTGAGAGGGGGGATCAAGGAGGAGTTTGGGTGGGATTTAGGGAAAATATACTGCACAGTGCAATAGCATAATGCATGCTCTCAACACCAGAAATGACTACACCTTTTTTCTTGGTGTTAGGTTGTGCAATATGCCCCGAAATAGCCATAATGCAATTTGCGATAAGTTTTTAGAATTTCATTTTGGCCATTTCGAGAGAGAGAGAGAGAGAGAGAGAGAGTTAACCTCTGTGGAGGGCCTCACAGTGTGCAACTATTTATATCTCTATGAGAGGGCCATCTAAAAGGTCAATGTGAGATGGTGGCGCTTTAGGGTTTAGGGGCCAGTTTCTCATGAAGAGTAAAATGTGCGAACAGCACAGTACACCTCGGTGAAGATTTAACATCATTTGGAGAGAGGAAAGTCTCACAAAGATTGACCACTGTTGGAAACAGGATACTGGGCTTGATGGGCATTTTGTTTGACCCAGTATGGCAATCTTATGTTCTTATATTCTAATCCTAAATCCATCCCTGTCCATAGTTACCCCCATCCCCAAAGAAATAAAAGCACTCTGATACCTAACATAGAGCCTACCCAGAAATAGTCCCCTCACTATGGAACTTATTATCAGAAATGCTATGCCAAAATGAAAATGATCTCCTTTTCAGGAAGCAGGTTGACAGTTGACCTTTAATCAAGCGTTCAATGGCACTCTTCATGTACCCGACCTATAAACTCCATGCATCCTTAAATGGCATCAGCCGAAAACATGAACCATCCTGCAGACATGACTCATTTTGCCTCTAACGCTCATGAAAACTGAGTCCATTTTTCAGCACCTGCTCTGTACCTGACTTTGTGTATCAAAGCCTAAATACCAATACCTGTCCTATGACTGACTCCATTATAGCAAATTAAATTATTGTAACTCAGCGCTAACTGAATCTATATCTGCACCTACCTACATCAATCCCTTTATATCAACACATATTCTATAATTCACTCTATCTGTGTGTTCACTCCTCCAGTTTACTACCTATGGTATGTGTTTTATTTATATACCTGCTTTACAAATTTACTACAATGTTGTTATTTATGTAACTGCCATACATCGCCTTAGGTGAAAGTTTACTTTCAAGAAGGTGGTTAACAAATCATAGTAAATACATAAAAATAAATAAGTAAAATACTGGAACATTCCCCATAATAAAATATAGTCAGCCAGAAAGAAAAGACAAAAAGAAACTTCCCCACTACTCTCCATCCCGGTGCCAAAACGGCAAAATTAACATCCCCCAGGGCTTCCTTTTAAGCCCCGTCACCCCTGAGACGTCTCTTACCCCTTTTCCAGAGTCTGTGAAGCAGAAAGAGGCAGAGGTAATCCCACGTTGCTTCTGCCTAGCCTGGTTTGAAAATGGCTCCATCTAGACCTGAGGCTGGCGCCATTTTCTTTTATGGCCAAACAGCATAGGCTCATACAACCAAATGGTGCCAACTGCCAACCTCAGGTTCAGCTGAACCTGGCCCAGAGAGGAACCTGGCCCGGAGAGGAAGAAATGACTGGGGCTCGCTCCCACCCCCCTTACTACTTTGCAGACCCTAGAAAGGGATACAAGTCTTCTGTGGGAAGGGGATGTGTGTGTGTGTGTGTGTGTGTGTGTGTGTTTATTTATGTAGGGGGGAGCTTATGGGGAAGGGCTGGTGCATGTTAATTTTGAAGTTTTGGTGGCTTTTGTTTTGGTTGACCTCTTGAAATGAAAATCAACAAAAAATTTCAAAGAATTTTGCTTTTCATTTAACTTTTAAATGAAATGTGGTTTATTTTTGTTTCATTTTTCATTTTGTTTGTGCCTGTGGAAAGCTTTTTTTAAAAAAAAGTACTCGTGTTATCACTTTGAGAATGCAGCCTACAGTCGAAAAGTGCGTGCGGTCTTTGCCCCTTTAAATAATTTCAAAAGTAAACTGGACAAGTGTGGTGCCGTAGTGAGACACTAGGAGTAAGTGCCAAAAGCTTAGGCCGATCATCATGTTTGTGGTCAGGGGGAATTCTTTTCATGGCTGTGGAACTGATTACAGAGGAACAGCATTGTTTTATTTGCCTCCTGCATCACCACATGCAGAAAGCCTTTGGATCGTCAGGGGAAGGTCGGGACTTGGCGGGCCTGTGTCAGTGTAAAGCTACCGACCTCCAGAACCTTCACGCGCCCATTCTCTGCGCAGAAGTGAAGCAGTGTCCTTCCCAAACTGTCCCTCTCGTTGGTGCTGGCACCCAGTGAGATCAGATCACGGACCATCAGGTGCTGGTTCCTCTTTGCAGCGAGGCACAAGGCAGTCTGCAGCCAAATACAGAGAATTCTCTCAACCCAGTGTGCTGGAGAGAAGGAGGAAGAACGAGGCAATGGTGGCCAATTGTGCTGGCTTACAGCAGGGGCGGGCAACTCTGGTCCTGGAGGGCCACAAACAGCTCTGATTTTCAGGATATCCACAATCAATATGTGTGATAACAATGACATTTATATTACAGCTGCATCTAATGGTAAAAAGAAAGAGATCGCAAGCCATAGATCATTTTCCGTTCCATTACCTTAAATGGCATTCAGGATTTAACTGCATTTACTAAGCCCAGTGCTCCCTGCAGCCATAGTCAAAGCAGCAGCTCCAACGCTGGCACCCCAACTGGCTGGAGTTATAAATGGCTCTCTGGAGGAAGGCGTTTTTCCTTCTCAACTTGAAAAAGATGTTATTTATCCAACCCTAAAAAAAGGTTTCACAGATTTCTCGCAATTTCATGGACTATGACCCATTTCCCGCCTCCCATTTATTGGAAGATTGAGAGGGTGGTTGAACAGCAACTTTCTGAATTTACAGACACCATACAATAGAAGTGGAGGCGTAGCCTAGTGGTTACAACCCACGAAAACCAGGGTTCAAATCCCACTCTCACTTCTTGTGACCTTGGGTGAGTCACTTTACCCTCCATTGTGTCTGGTACAAAATTAGATTGTGAGCTCTCTGGGGAGAGGAAAATACCTCCAGTACCTGAATGTAATCTGCTTTAATGTGTACTTTGAAGTGCCAAAAAGTGGAATATAAAAACCTAAATAAGCAATAACATTCTTGCAGCTAATCAAACTGGATTCTGGCAAAAGCATTGTTCAGAGGCTGCACCTCTAGCAGTAACTAATGATTTCAGGAGGAATCTGCATTCAGAGAAAAACTATGTCCTGACCTCATTAGACCTTTCAGCAACCTTTGACATTGTAATGATGCTATTGCAGCTTGAAGAGATTGCTATCGGGGACAAAGCGTTTACTCTGTTCTCTTTATTTTTATTGCTACGAACCCAGCAGGTGCTCTGGTGAAAATTAGAAGCCTCTCCCAGGAGTAGGTGGTGATTTCAGGAGTCCCACAAGGACATATACTCTCCCCAGTTTTGTTTAATAACTACATGGCTCCACTTGCTGTATTGATTGAGTCATGGAGTCGTTCATATCTCAGGTATGCCGGCGACATACAAATATACTGTTCATTAGATTCTAATTGATCTGAATCTATAGCCAAAGTGAACCTTTGAGCACTGCTGTTAAACAGCAGACTGAAGTGAAATCATAATAAAACAGAGTTTCTGTGGCTCAAACAGCCACATTGGCAGCTTGATTGCCCCTATTTACAGATTGGATTCTATTCCATACCTCCGAGTCCCGAAATTACTGTAAGGGTCTTGACATATGATTTGATTATAGGGAAATATATCATTACAGTGGTGAAAGCCAGTATCTTTCATTTCTGGAATATAACATATCTGTGCTCTCACTTGGAAAAAGGCGACCTTTGCACTTTAGTGCAGTTGTTTATTATTGTAATTATTTATTAATGGCCGCCTAAATTATTAGATATGCGGGGTCCAATTAATACAAAATACCGTTAGTCACTTAATTACTAATGTCAATAGGTAGGGCCATATACAGCCAGTGTTCAAGACCCTCTACTGGCTTCCTGTCATCTATAGAATAGAGTTCAAGTTGCTCTGGGTGGTTTTCAATGTTCTTCACAACTGCGCACCACACTATCTCTGACTAAGGCTATTTCTTTGTTATCAGGGTAGTGATCACCACCATATGGCCCTAGTTCCTAAACCTTTTTGAGCCAGGAATAAGAGATAGCTAGCAGAGGGAGGGGTGCACCATTTCAGAACAGCCCCTCCACAGAGGTCGCTGGAATGGCTAGACCCCCCCCCCTGCTGGTATAAAAGCAGCATTGCAAGGTGTGGCATTCTGAGTCAGAAATCACAGGAGAAGGAGCTGCTTTTCCTGAGTTGATTTTCTTCCTACTCTTGGCTTGCTAGGACCTACGGCCTGGATTCTGCCTTGCTGGTACACGGTCTGACAGTGAGGGTGTCCCAGGGTTGTGTAAGGGCTTTTTGGACTTGCTTGTGAGCTCCCTGGTACTTGGGCTGGGCTAGGAGACTTTCAGGAGTCCCTTTTCTTGGGAAGGCCAGGAGCAGAGGAGATTCTGCTGCTCTCTAGCACACAAACCATGGAAGGATGGCTTTGACTTGCTGCAGGAGAGGTCCAGTTTTTGTGAAGATTTGCCTTGTGAGGAGAATTTGCAGCCACCCTTCCTACCCTGAAGTGAACACAGCTGGAAGAGCTATTTGTTCCCTCCTGCCTGGACCTTTAATATGAAAGATCCTGAATATCATCTGGAGAAAGAAAACTGTGGGTAAGATCTTTGTCGTTAAATCTGGAGAACCCATCTGGAACCTTCACCCTGGGGAGACGAGGTACCAAAGGGAGTTGGGCAGTGATTGAGACCTTTTTGGTTTTTTTTGTCTGCCAGTACTTTTTGGAAGGGGATTTTCCACCCTCTGTCCCTCTGAGAAACCTTGGTTTTCCATGCCCCACAGAGTTAGCTCTTTCCCTGGCCCATTTACTGACAGACATTTTGCACAGAAAAACAAAATTGGAGAACTGTGATTACAAACAGTTGTGCCAAGAACTGATGTGCAAAGTCCCACAAGTTGCAATTGAAGAACTGCTACAGTGAAGTTTTGTCTGTGTGGACACCCAACTCAAGCGTCCAGAGTACTTTGTGGGAACTCACGGCCCTCCCACTGAAAGTGAGGGGAGCCCTCCCCAGGATAGAAACTGAGAGTCATCCCCCACACTGTGGGCCTTGCAGATTCCTGCTCCCTCTCCCCCCTCCCCCAACACCCTGTGGGGAGACAGAGAAAGGAGTTGGCCCTGGGACCCCGCGTGACCCCTGCCTTCCAGGTCCAGCCACTAGAACAGGCGCTACATCAGCCTAATCTTGCTCTTGGCCCCACACAGCAAGCATCACTCTCCATCCCCAGAGTTAAAGGGTGTCTGTGTGTGCTGGCCCTATACTATGGAAGGCATTCCCATTGCCCCTTAGACATTTCCGAAGCAATGTGAAACTTGGTTATTCTTAAGAGCACTTACATAATTTTATTGTCCATTATGACTGTTTATTTGTGGTCTTAGTATTTACGTTTATTGTACAACACCTTGTGGCACTTTATAAATGGAATCACTAAAATAAATAATAAATCAAAATGAATGGCGTATATTTGCATGCAAATGTCTCTCATGCATATTCATTCAGAAAACCAAACCTATGTGTGGCACTCCAGGTCCAGAGTTGCCTATCCCTGGCTTACACATTACTTAAGAAGAATTTCTGCAAATTTAAAAAAATAATCTAGCAGCTAAGAGTGAGCCTGAAGCTGTTTTGATTAATGTCACCTAGTGACTGGAACTTTTGAGTACGTTTTTTTTCACAGAAAGCTCTAATGGTTTTGCCACTTGAATTCAATCGACTTCTGGTTTTTCTTTCAGCTTTACCAATTTCTGCTTAAGCGATGCTATTAAAGGAAACTGGTCTGCATTTCTGGCTCCAAAAGTAGGACAGAAATCACAACAGCACAACCCAAGAAAATGTTTTCAAATCATGTGCATCACTGTATTGTGACATTGTTTGCCCAGGGAGGCTCATACCTGGTTTAAGGCATCCTTGACGTCAATCTTGTTTAATGCAGAAAATCTCTGAGCAAGGGCATAGACAAGTGCTCTCTTGCCCTGAATGACAGTAGTATGGAGCAACCTAGGAAAAGACAAGTTTTATGCTTTATAATAGCAGCTACAAACCTATCTTGACACCAGCATTGGTGTATAAATGAGATGCATGGAAGCTCAATTATTCTGTTCCAAGCCGACCTTTGCTTGCATTCACTACCTCACTTCCTTTTCTCACACAGTCATTCAATCACAGCTTTCACTTGCAACCCAAGCATTTTCTGCATGCATTTAAATCCTTTTGCACACACACATCCACCTCTCACACAGCACCCATCTGTGGCACTATGGTTGCCCAGCACCCTAAGAATATTAGAAGACACATGCAGTACAGCAAACTGCACTGTTGTCTTGGAAAGTAGGACTCCTTCAAACTGAATCCTCATAGCCTAACTATTGCATACAACCATCTCTCCATTACACAAACTAATGTAGATCTATATAACTCACACCCCTCCTTCACACTACATGCAAAACACCTGTGATGGATGTGCTGGCCACATTTCCATAATGCCAGATATTTAAGCAGTAAGCATCTGTGTGATCAGGATCCTGGAGATGAATTTCCAGAATGATTCCTAGAGCTGTGCAAGGGTTTTTTTTTTCCCATTATTTTTCAATTTTGTTTTATTAATGGAGATTTTTATTTCATTTCATGTTTTTTTTTAAGGTCATTTTGTTTGGAAAAAAAAGGCAGTAGTGGTGAGCGCTGGGGCCCCCTGCCCCACTGTAAAAAAAAAAAAAAAAAAAAAAATCACTATTCTAAACAATAAAACAAAGTCCTGGCTGGCCTTTTCCCCATCCCCCCAGCTTACCCACAATGAAAGCATCTTCATGGGACAGGATCCATCCCCAGTTGCTTCTGCTCCACCGGTGCGCTGTTGAGAATGGTGCCGGGGGACCCCGAGGACAGTGCGTTTTGTCGTACTTCCCTCAGGGCCCACTGGAACATTCTGAACAGAGCACCAGCAAGGCAGGAGCATCTGGGGATCTCTGCTGCCTCATGAAGCAGCTTATGATTGCAGGTAAGCCGGGGGGTGTGGGAGGGGGAGAAGGGCAGGGGGAGGAGAATTTGGAAAAGGCCCAAATTTTAATTTTTAGAAACACAATTTTTGCAGCATGGGGTGGGGCCCTAGGGTTAGCCACTACTGCCTTTTTTGGAAATGAAACAAAACAGCAAAAGAATGACATTTCATTTAATTTCTTTCACTTTGTTTTCAAAATGAAATGAAACAAAACAGGACCTTTTCTTTTAAAAGGATGCGCATCCCTAAAGATTCCCTTTGTGTAGAGTCGAGATGAAAGTGTGAAATGAATGTTATAAAAAACAGTTGTGTGCCTATGTGCCATATGGGGCATCCTCTCTTGCTCTGGCTATTAAATGCATTCTTACACCCATTTGCTGGCTTAGGTTTCTAGCAAGATCAGCCTTGTATTATACCAGTACAGTTACTGAGTGCACTTTCATTTTGTGACCAACACTGCAGTCTCCTGCCAAAATGTGCAATGTATATTAGGTCCTCTTTTCTTTATTTTTAAACATATGTAAGATACTCTGGTAAAACAAATATTTTTCTTCTACATACATATAAAAGGCTTATTTATTTATTTATTTATTTAACGCTTTTATATACCGAAGTTCGTATGGAACATCACATCGGTTTACATAAAACGAATAGAGAGGAGGAAAGGAAGGGAAGAAAAAAGTTACATAATAACAAATAACTGATTCAAATTCATAATTAATGAGTAGAAATTAAAGGTTAGGGGGGAACAGAAAAGGCACAAGGGAGGAGAAGCAATAGAGAGGCAGGTCCATGGAAAAGGGGTAGTGGAGATAATTCGTAGGAGGAGTATATACAGGGGAGAGTATATACATTGGAACATATGCAGGGGAGAGTATATACATTGGAGAAGGGTTGTAAGTTGGCAAGGGGGGGAGGGGAGGAGTTATGTGATGTTTGGTCACACTGTCGAGTCTGTCTGTGGCCACCTGAACAATGGAAGGTGCACAGTGCAAAACCAATGTGCTCTGTCTGCAAAGCCCTGTCACTCAGGCAACAGACACACAGGGGTAGATTTTAAAAGGCCTGCGCGCATGAGTGATGCTTTAAAATATTTTAATTCTATTATTGCAAACACGTACCAGCATTAAAAATACCTTATTAATCTGAATTGATTTATTTTATATTTATTGCAGTTTACAAGTATGCATCATGTAAAAAGTAAACAAAGAACTCTTAACAGAAAAATCAGATCCAATCACATAACAAATCAAATATCAATGTATTCTTTTATGAATCCTCTTTCCAAAAATGCAGAGAATATCATAACTACAATAAAACAGCAATAATCATAAGAATCATCCTAAGAACTTAAGATTTGCAACAGGTGCAGAACAGAACTAGGACATGGAAAAAAAAAATCAAATTCTGGTGTCACACACACACACACACACACACTGAACTTCTCCACTCCCACATGTTCTCTCTCATATACACGCACAACCATATACATACCCAAGGCAGGCTCCCATTCACTCACAAACACACACAAATTAAAAAAAAAAAAAGGCAATTGCCCCAATGGGAGCAGAAAAGGGAGCCCATTCTGCTGCCCCTCCTTATGCACTATTCAAAACTCTTGCGGCTAGTACTTCCTCTACGCTGATCTTGTGCATCACGAGATTAGCATACAGCATGGCTAGCTGCAAGAATTTTGAATTCTGTGGGGCCGACATATGTGGTGGAACAGGTGAAAGGGCACTCTCCTGGTGGGGTTCTCTTTTTGGCTATCAGTGGGATAGGGGTCCACCAGTGGTCTTCAGGACCTGCTGTTCTTCTTGGCTGCTGGTGGGATGGGAGCCACTGGTAGCCTCGCGGGCCGCCTTCTCTCTTCGGTTGCCAGTGGGATAGGGCCTATCGGCAGCCTCCCGGGCCTCCTCCCCTTTTTTGGTTGCTGCTCTGCTGAGTGTGCACACCTGGCAGCCCTGGGCTTCTTCGCGGAGGCCCTGCGACAGGGTCTCTCTTCTTGGGCTGCTGGGCTAATGCTAAGAGGGTGGGCCTGAGCTCAAAATGGGTGGGCCATGGTCCACCCAGGCCCATTCATGGCTACGCCACTGACGTGCGCACATACACACACAGACACACAAACACAGACACACACACACATGCACACACACACACACACACACACACACACACACATACATATACACACACACATACGTGTTACTAGTAGGACCTGGTTGAGCCCTTTGTTCTGCTAGAGAGAGAGAGGGAGAGAGAATAGATTAGCATGAATTGAGGATCCATTCTGGGGGTTCTGGAATGGCCGGCCCACTTGAAACAATATATAACCGGCGCCGCACCCTTGCTACAGCTTGGGAAGCAGTCCATTTAAGTTAGCACCTAGTTCAGAGGTGTCAGGAGCTAACGTCAGTAAAGGCAGGCTAACCCAGGCTGTTGGCCCTGACCAGGGTCGGGAGGGTCTCCCTTACAGTCTACTCACGAGCTGCTTGGGATATCACTCTGGGTCTAGCTTTAGGGTTTTTTGAGATTTTTATTAGGAGCCTCACTGGACACCTGGGCCTGTCTTGCATGCAGGGATCGGGGAACCCTGCGTATGAACCGCCCAGGGATAGGGAAGATTCAGCCCTGAAGTGGCGGTGACCCGCAGTGAGGAGGGGTCTCCGCTGTTAGTTTCTGTTCCTTTTTGGGGAAAGAACACTTTTGATTTAGAAGATCCAGGAGGAAGATTTTGGCTGCCTCTTCCTTCCTGCTAGAGGCAAAGGAACTGCTTGTTTCAAAGAGGATCCCCCACATCAGGGATCCAGAGAGTACTAAAAGGACTGTTTAAGATCAAAGAGATCCTGAAGATCTGCTAAGGGTGAGTAAAGGGAACAGCATCACTGGGGCCACCCTTCCGGTGTTCACCACCCTGGGGCGAGAAAGAGAGGATTCACTCTCCGTGCCACAGATCAGCTTGGAAGGGGTTTTCACCATCCTAAAGACGCTGCCCATCTGGGAGCTCCCTGCCCTGATATAAGTGAGTCCTGCACAGATAGAGGGAAGAGGCTGATGGGGATTGAAGAGAGATTTCTGCGATGTTTCACTTTAGAGTTTTGTGACATTCACCATCAGTGTTTAACAGTAAAGACTTTTATTTTGCTCATTAACCAAGTGGCTCCAGAGTATTTATTTCTGCCCTCACAACAGAGAGCGGCATCCTCCCCAGGGGAAACACACGGGAATGTGTAAGAAAACCACCCCTGTCACATCGGGACCGGAAAGGTCCTGATATGACAGGGGTCACATCAGGACCTCCAGCCCAGCAAATCCACACCTTGGGAAGTAAAGGAGGTGCAAGAGCTAGTCAGGATTCCTGCCTCGATGAGTATAAATCACCCGAGCTAGACCAGCACACTGGGCTGGGGTTACACACACATACATATACACAGGCATCCCCACATACACATACAAGATCCCCCAAACACACATACATATACACAGGCTGCCACACATATACATACAAGATCCCCCAAACACACATACATATACACAGGCATCCCCACATACACATACAAGATCCCCCAAACACACATACATATACACAGGCTGCCACACATATACATACAAGATCCCCCAAACACACATACATATACACAGGCTGCCACACACATACACACACAGAGGATCCCACAAATACACATACATTAGGGATGTGCATTCGTCACATCCGTTTTGGTGGGTACGCACATACCTCGCTGAACACAAGAATATAAGAACATGCATAAGATCTGCCATACTGGGTCAGACCAAGGGTCCATCAAGCCCAGTATACTGTTTCCAGCAGCACTAATCCAAGTCACAAGTACCTGGCAAGTACCCAAACATTAGATAGATCACAAGCTACTATTGCTTATTAATTACCATCATAGCAGTTTATGGCTTTATCCTCTAGGAACTTATCCAAACCTTTCTTAAACCCAGTTACACTAACTGCTGTAACCACATCCTCTGGCAATGAATTCCAGAGCTTAACTATGTGCTGAGTGAAAAAGAATTTTCTTTGATTTGTTTTAAATGAGCTACTTGCTAACTTCATGGAGTGCCCCCTGGACCTTCTATTATCTGAGAGAGTAAATAACTGATTTACATTAACTTGTTCAAGTCCTTTCATGATTTTGTAGACTTCTATCATATCCCCACTCAGTCATCTCTTCTCCAAACTGAACAGCCCTAACTTCTTTAGCCTTTCCTCATAGGGCAGCCGTTCCATGCCTCTTATCATTTTGATCACCCTTTTCTGCACGTTCTCCAGTGCAGCTATATCCTTTTTGAGATGCGGTGACCAGAATTGTTCACAGTTTTCAAGCTGCGGTCTCAACATTGAGCAATACAGAGGCATTATGACATCCTCCGTTTTATTTTCCATTCCCTTCCTAATAATTCCTAACATTCTGTTTGCTTTTTTGGATCACCATTGCACACTGGGCTGACTATTTCAATGTATTATCCACTATGACACCTAGATCTCCTTCCTGGGTGGTAACTCCTAAGATAGAACCTAACATTGTGTAACTAAAGAAAGGGCTATTTTTCCCTATATGCATCACTTTACACTTGTCTACATTAAATTTCATCTGCCATTTGGAAGCCCAATCTTCCAGTCTCAGAAGGTCCTCCTCCAATTCATCACAATCCGCTTGAGATTTAACTACAGTACCTGAAATGTAATCCACTTTGAAGTGCTGAAAAAAGTGCAAAAAGCGGAATATAAATCTAAATAAAAAAAATAACTACACTGCATAATTTTGTGTCATCCGCAAATTTGATCACCTCACTCTTCGTACCCCTTTCCAGATCATTTATAAATATATTAAAAAGCACCGGTCCAAGTACAGATCCCTGCGGCACTCCACTATTTACCTTTTTCCTCTGTGAAAACTGACCATTTAATCCCACTCTCTGTTTCCTGTCTTGTAACCAACTTGCAAACCACAAAAGTTCATCACCTCCTATCCCACGACTTTTGGTTTTCTTAGAATCCTCTCATGAGGGACTTTGTCAAACGCCTTCTGAAAATCCAAATACACCACATCTACTGATTCACATTTGTCCACATGTTTATTCACCCCTTCAAAAAAATGTAGGAGATTGGTGAGGCAAGACTTCCCTTGGGTAAATCCATGCTGGCTGTGTCCCTTCAAACCATGTCTATCTAAATGTTTTGTGATTTTTATACTTTATAACAGTTTCCGCGATTTTTCCTGGCTCTGACTTTCAAGTTCACGCAGGAAATTGAGACTATGTGTGTGTTTTTAATAATGAGATACACACATACTATCCATAGGCAGAGGCACCTGGTAGGAGATGTAGTAGTCCTAGTGGAATACATTTTGCCCACCTGCCATGCCTGACTCCAGACCCACAG
The DNA here is from genome assembly GCF_901001135.1 of Rhinatrema bivittatum. NCBI lineage: Eukaryota > Metazoa > Chordata > Amphibia > Gymnophiona > Rhinatrematidae > Rhinatrema > Rhinatrema bivittatum. The sequence goes on from NC_042626.1 coordinate 30,682,016, forward strand.
GATTACAAGCCTTCTATGCTTTGATGTAAGTGATAACCTTGCTGTTCAGCCCTTCATGTGCTCTTGCTTATATGAATATGAACAGGCATTCCAAATGACCATCAATAATTTATTCATAAAGGACATAATTCACCTGTAAATACAACGAGACAGGCTGGAACACCTGGAGAGAAGGAACTTAGGAGTTTGAACTGTCCAGGCACCTGGAAATATCTGTGGTGTCTTTCCAGAGAAACAGGTATTTCTTGCCAGCTGCTTGCAGTCTGTGTGCATGGTTATTTTCCATTGAAATAGGATCCGCCCATTTCTCTGGAACTCTTAAACTGGGCTGTAAATCCTATCCCTTATCTCCTTACACAGCAATGAAGGGTAGCACTGCAAATAAGGTCAGACAATCTCCTTACAATAAGGATTCAAAAAATATACCCTGATCCCCACCCTGTATATTTTGCTTCCTAGCTGGCAGGAATCTCTCCCTTCTCCTCTCTTCTCCTCTTTGCAGTCCGCAGTCCGCATCCCTACCTTCCTGGGCACTGGTTAGCATTTTTGCTGGTGCTAGCGTTTTTGCTCCCCTGTGGGAACAATTACTGTGCTGCCCCTCTCCCCCGATTCATTCAGTCTCTGTCCTGGGCCTGTCAAAAAAAAAAAAAAGCCCAGCTTCCTCCAGCAATCTATATTTTTAATAATTGACACCCGCACAGCCCCCGCCATGGTCAGTGGAAGGGTATTAGGTGCCCTAGGCAAACCTTACTGCCTTGCACACATGTCTCACCCCCGCCCCCCCCCCCCAAAAAAAATTAAATTATGCATTTATAACAGATTTTACATGCAAAAGAACATTCAAAAGTACAGCCTTCTGAGGCAAAAATATCACTTACAATGTGCATATTATATTTACAAGCACTGTTGTGTTGCCAACCAGAAAACTCTGCGAAAAAGACACTTGGAACTCCTATGGAATTAGACCTTTTGTACCGCGTGCTGCATGAAAGCCATGAATAAATGTAATTACCATTACACTATAGTAAACCTCCCATACCAAAACAACCCTGACTGCCAGCACTCAAACAGTAACAACCTTATCTATGAAAAAGCGACACTGAACATATTACATCAGGCCCTAGAACACCAATACACTTCCTCTTACGAAAATAGAACAAATCAGACTGTTATAGATCCCTACACAGAAACAACATGCCAGCAAAATAGCTCACCTCTGTTACACATGCAGAACACAGACAGACTGAACAAATACAGAGAAAGAGACAAGAAAGTATAAATAGAAAAGTGCTGAGAAGTACTGAACTGGAACCCATAACAAGCCGGTCTCTCTATATGCAGTGCAACAATGGAAAAACAGAAACATTACCATGCTTCATAAAACATTAAATATTAAAATCTAGAAATATAAAACATCAATCATAATAGCAAAATCCTATTCATAAAAAGAATAAATATTTCAAATCAATTACAGCCCGATTTTAAATAAGGGGGGTTATATGTGGCCGGGTCTTGTATGCGCCGCACGCATTTTTGGAAGGGCCCAGTCATGCGCATAATCTCCATTACGTGCCCCATTGCCAAGCCTCTCCAAAGGGGCGGGGTGGGGGGTGGGGAGGGACAGGGACAGCGCAGAAGTACCGTATTTTCCAGCGTATAAGACGACTGGGCGTATAAGACGACCCCCAACTTTTCCAGTTAAAATATAGAGTTTGGGATATACTCGCCATATAAGACTACCCCTTTTGCCCAGCACCGGCCAATCAGGGAGCGAGGGAATGGAGAATGAACATTTTTACAGCATCCGGTGGGGGGGGAGGCAGTGACTCGAGCGAAGGCACACTGCCCGATTGGTCGGTGCTGGGCAAAAGGGGCTTGCCGAAGCATCGGCCAATCGGGGAGAGGAGAATGAACATTTTACAGCATCTGGGGGGAGTGACTCGAGGAGCGAGGGCACGGAGAATCAATTTCTACGGCATCCGGAGGTGAGGGTGAGTGACTCGGGGAACAAGAGCGCATTGGCCAATCGGGGAGCGAGGGCGCGGGGAATCCACCAGACGCTGTAAATTTGGATTACCGGTGCATAGGACGCACTCCTTATTTTTCACCTATTTTCAGGGGAAAAAAGTGCGTCCTATACGCCGGCAAATATACGCCCTATAAGATGACACCTGGCATATAAGATGACCCCCGACTTTTGAGAAGATTTTCAGGGGTTAAAAACTCGTCTTATACGCCGGAAAATACGGTAAGTATGAAAAAAAAAGGGGGTAGGATAGTTTAAGAGTCAGGGAGGAGAGGGGAAGAGGGAGGAAGGATAGGGTTAGGGTTAGGGAAGTTCCCTACCAGTCCGCTCCTTAATTGGACATCCGGAGATGACATAGGCCAGACATTCGCCCGCATATGCCCGCTCATTATAAAATTGTTTCCCAAACACTTATAAAATATTTCAAAACAGCAGACATATCAAACACTAAGCAATAATTAAAACAAATAAGGTTAAAAAAAATCCTTCTCTCCATACCTGGGGACATTTTATTTTCAGATGCTCTGAGATTGTCATGGATTAATGGGGGAGAGGAGGGAAGGCTCAAACACATACACAGAACCTAAGCAGGCTCCCATTCACACACACACCATAAATGTACAATTAAGCTTTGGACTTCATTGCCAGAGGATGTGGTTAAGCAAGTTAATAAACGTGGATAAAGGGGGGGATGAAGGGGTTAATAAACATGTGGATAAAGGTGAACCGGTAGATGAGGTGTATTTCGATTTTCAGAAGGCATGTGACAAAGTCCCTCATGAGAGGCTTCTAAGAAAACTAAAAGGTCATGGGATAGGAGCCGATGCCCTTTCGTGGATTACAAACTGATTAAAAGACAGGAAACAGAGAGTAGGATTAAATGGTCAATTTTCTCAGTGGAAAAGGGTAAACAGTGGAGTGCCTCAGGGATCTGTACTTGGACCGGTACTTTTCAATATATATATAAATGATCTAGAAAGGAATACGACGAGTGAAGTTATCAAATTTGCGGATGATACAAAATTATTCAGAGTAGTTAAATCACAAGCAGATTGTGATACATTACAGGAGGACCTTGCAAGACTGGAAGATTGGGCATCCAAATGGCAGATGAAATTTAATGTGGACAAGTGCCAGCTGTTGCATATAGGGAAAAATAACCCTTGCTGTAGTTACATGATGTTAGGTTCCATATTAGGAGCTACCACCCAGGAAAAAGATCTAGGCATCATAGTGGATAATACTTTAAAATCGTCGGCTCAGTGTGCTGCAGCAGTCAAAAAAGCAAACAGAATGTTAGGAATTATTAGGAAGGGAATATTTAATAAAACGGAAAATGTCATAATGCCTCTGTATCGCTCCATGGTGAGACCGAACCTTGAATACTGTGTACAATTCTGGTCGCCGCATCTCAAAAAGGATATAGTTGCGATGGAGAAGGTACAGAGAAGGGCAACCAAAATGATAAAGGGGATGGAACAACTCCCCTATGAGGAAAGGCTGAAGAGGTTAGGGCTGTTCAGCTTGGAGAAGAGACGGCTGAGGGGGGATATGATAGAGGTCTTTAAGATCATGAGAGGTCTTGAACGAGTAGGTGTGAATTGGTTATTTACACTTTTGAACAATCGAAGGACTAGGGGCATTCCATGAAGTTAGCAAGTAGCACATTTAAGACTAATTGGAGAAAATTCTTTTTCTCTCAACGCACAATTAAGCTCTGGAATTTGTTGCCAGAGGATGTGGTTAGTGCAGTTAGTGTAGCTGGTTCAAAAAAGGTTTGGATAAGTTCTTGGAGGAGAAGTCCATTAACGACTATTAATCAAGTTTACTTAGGGAATAGCCCCTGGTATTATTTGCATCAGTAGCATGGGATCTTCTTAGTGTCTGGATAATTGCCAGGTTCTTGTGGCCTGGTTTGGCCTCTTTTGGAAACAGGATGCTGGGCTTGATGGACCCTTGGTCTGACCCAACATGGCAATTTCTTATGCTCTTATTTTCTTAATGTAGCTGGGTAAAAATAAATTTGGATAAGTTCCTGGAGGAGAAGTCCATAAACTGCTATTAATCAATAGGGAATAACCAGCATTAGCAGCATGGGATCTATTTAATGTTTGGGTACTTTTCAGGTACTTGTGACTTGGATTGGTCACTGTTGGAAACAGGATACTGGGCTTGATTGTCCCTTGGTCTGACCCAGTATGGCATAACTTTATGTTCTTATGTTCTAACATCCCAGGCAGACTACCATTGACATGCACACACATTCCAGGCAGGCTCCCATTGACACACACACACACACACACACACACACACACACACACACACACACACAGATATCCCAGGCAGGCTCCCATTCACTCACATACACAAACACACACACACACACACACACATACATATACACACACATTCCAGGCAGGTTCTCTTTCACATACACACACATCCCAGGCAGGTTTCCTTTGACACATACACGTACACACACACACACACACACATACACACACACACATATATATCCCAGGCAGGCTCCCATTCATACACACACATACACACACACACACACACACACACACACACTCCAGTCAGGCCTCCATTTACACATACACATTCAGGCAGGCTTCCTTTTTCATACAAGCACACACACATGCAGGTAGGCTTCCTTTTTCACACAGACACACATACACAGGTAGGCTGTACCATGGCAGTCAGCAGTGCCGCTGCCTTTCATCTTTTTCAGCTGCTGGCAGGTTGGGCTCCAGCGCAGCCACATAGCATCTCTTCTTCTTTGGCTGACGGTGGGTTGGGCTCTACCGGTTGCATAGCAACCTCTCCTCTTCTTCATCCACTGGCGGGTTGAGTTCCTGCTGCTGCTGCCCCCTGGGTGTGCTGCCCCATGCAAATGCACGGTATGCACACCCGGTTGCACCAGGCCTGCTAACATACTTATTTGTATTTATTTTATTTAAAAATTCAGTGGATCTCTAATGTATGTAACTGTGTCTCATACAAATTCATTATGGATATCCTGAAAACCAGACTAGTTAGGGTGTGCCTCCAGGATAGGGTTGTGACTCATGGTTCTAAAGGTGAGACTGTGGGGCTGGGTTCTAGTCCTGTCTCTACTGCTGACTCTCTGCTTGTCCTTGGACCAGTTTCTATATCCCTATGCAGAACTAAAAGTGGAGCGATGAGCTGGCGCTTCTTTCTGGCCTGTGTCATCCCCGGATTAGGAAGGTCTTACTTTGACAAACTGACTTCTCTCAGAAGGTCCATGTTAACCAACTTACAGGGCCTTCCGGTCATCATTTCCCCAAACACCACAGGCGAAACTGAATCTCTCAAACCATAAACTCTCTGAGAAAACAGCATACCAGTTGCCGTTGTCATCTGAAGCAGTTAATGTTTCCAATGGGATTTTTCCAAGAAGACTCTCCTCCCTCTGGAGTTGGAATTGAAAGAATGAGAGGGCAGAGAGATTGGGGTCTGTGGGAGCTGACCCTGGTGCTGATGACTCTAAACCTATCGCAGGGTTTGGGCAGTTGAGGGTGGCTTCTCTACCCACATCAGAAATCTCCGGAGGCGGGCTCTGGTGCAGGACATCCCTTGAGGCAAGCTCAGGGAGGTCCCTGGTAGAGCGGATCAGCGTATCTTGGGGTTGGCCACTGCTTTCAGTGCTTCCTCTTCTATAAAGGCAGGAGGACTCCAGTAGGTTTGAGGCTGGTAGGTCTGTTGCCTTGCAATTCAATAAAGACAAGGATACCAGAGGAGGAGCCAATGATGTGTGGAGCTTGGTGAAGAATGAACAGGATTGTACCGCTGACACATTTTGGTTTGCTTCCAGATGGCTTTTCTTCAATTCTCTGCTGTTACCTTCTCCAGGATGTCCCAAGAAACAGCTGTCAGAGCAACACTGTGGGCTTGGAGGTTCATGGCACAGGTTAGTCTGGTTCAAGTCATCCTTCAGTATTTCAGCTAGGATGTCCAGATCTTCTAGGCTCTTCAGAACTTGCTTTGCCTTTTTCTTGCTCTATGAGAAAAAAAAAATAGAATGGGTATCTTACTTCCTGCCACATAGCTAACATGTTTAAAGAGCTACTCTAGTATCTTACTTCCTGCCACATAGCTAACATGTTTAAAGAGCTACTCTAGAGCAAAGGATACTACTTACGGGTTTCTGTTGCTTTCTTGAATAAGGAAGGGAGCTGCTTTTCACTGTAGGATAGAAACACAAGGTAATGTGATGATGTGATGGAATAAAAGAATACGTCTGTTTTGCTGTGAGTGTTCTAGACCAGTGTTTCTCAACCACTGGTCCACGGACAGGCACTGGCCCATGGAGCAACAGTGATTGCAGAAGGATGGAGAGGAAGCGAGACCTGCTCTACGGTTGCATTGCACCCTGCACCACAGCCAGCAGATACTTTACCTAAATCCCATCCTCTGCCTTGCCTGGCCCTGTCTCGCCCTGCAGAACCTTTTTCCAATTGGGTCTATTCTCAAGGCCCGAGCTCTGGGAGGAGAGCAGCTGCAGATGTGAATATAAATGAGGTGGTGGGGGGGGGGGACACGACTGCGTCAGTATCTGTTCTGCTCTTGGGCTCTGCTTCCCATACAGGGGGACGAGGCCACTGCAGGACCGAAGAGTGGAACAGACGCTGATAGCTGCAGCTGCTCCCTTTCCAGGGAGTACAGAAAATACTGCTTTTCTGTACATCCTCCGACTTAATAGCGTAGAGATATTAAGTTGGAGGAACCAAAATTAAAAAAAAAAATAAAAAGATAAAAAATAAAATAAAAAATGTGCCGGAGGGTCAGCCAGGAAAACGGATGCTCAATTTTACGAGCGACCATTTTCCTAACCCGTGGCTCTGCACTGGTAAGGAAAACGGACGCTCGTAAAGCTGAGCGTCCGCTTTCCTAACCCGCAGACAGCTGACCTCTCCTGGGCGCCAGTTGCTAAGGAGTTACTAGGGGCGCGCTATTGCCCCTGACGCCTCCTTTTTTAGCACGACCCCTCATTTACATATAGTATCACACGCCCAGGAGAGGTGGCTGGGCTCGCGTAGGAAAGTGGGCGCTCAACACCGAGCCTTCGTTTTCCTGTAGACCTTACAGTATCGGCCTGAATGGCAGGAAGAAGTAAGGGCACAGGTTTTTTTTTTTTTTCATGCATCACAGGGTATCACCATGACACATGATACATGTAATCAGTCACAGGGAACCTCCACCTTACTCAATGAAATGTTGATGTGTTCTATCATATTATGCGACATTGTGTGCCAATAACTTGTGCTTACATTGTTGGTGGTGACCCCCCTCACTGAAATGCAATGTGAAGCACTTACCCAGCACCTGGGTTCAGTTCCTGGTTTAGAACTTCTGCTCCCAGGCCAGGCAGGGGGTGAGGATCCTGCAGAGGCAGTGCCCACAACCTCTTGTGGGGGGAGAGTGGGGAAGAATCCAAGTCGTTATGCAACTCCTATTGGACAAATGTGGAGCCTATAATTCCTTCTGACATTATTCTCATTAGGAAATAGTGTTCCAGATTCACAGGAAGGTAATAACGCTGTGGTTCTTGCACAGTAGCTTTGTTCAAAGCAGGCTGACCCAGTGGCTCCGTGGCGGTGCCCGGCGGCATGCTTCCATGTGGAAGATCCCAAGATTTGATTCCTGGATTGGGTCTTTGGCCCCCTGGGTTGACTGGGGCTGGGGCCAAGGATGCTGTGGAGGAATTGTTCACAGCTCCTGGAAGGAGGGGAGGAGAGAGCAGGGTAATACCCTGGTGCATGGCTCCCAGCTTCAGGACCATTACTGCAATAAATAGAAAGAGTGGATGAGTCAGGGCTGGTGCAAGGGTGTTAGGCACCCTAGGCGACCGCCTAGTTCACCTAATGGGACGCATCGGCCCTGGGGTGCGTGGATCTATTAAAATCGAGGATAAATCCTCAGGTAAGTGTGAATGGTGCAAGAATCCCAGCATTGGTTCTGACTGAGCTGAACAACAAGGAGAAAGGAAGAGCTAGTAGGAGACAAAACAAAATATAAAAAAAATCTTTGTGGAAAGTGTTTTGCAAATACAGAACCCATGTATATCCTTGTCTACCTTGGAAATTCAAATGACCATGCTGGGATTTGATCTTGTGATACACACAGACCTTATTGGAAGACATGTTAGATATAGGAACTTTCTCTCCCAAAATACTGTTATTTGCATTCAAGTACATACCCAAAGAACCCTTGGATGACACCTCCTTGATTGCTCCCTAAAGAGATGGAAAGAATGCAATGGTCAGCTTGGTTATGGAAAGGATGAGGAATAATGTTAGACATTTTCATGCGTATTCTAAAATGCTTAAGCAACAAACGCACCAGGGGTGATTAACCTCCACCAAGAAATAGGATTTAAACAACTCCAGTTCAAGAGAGCCTCATTGCCCTAATGATAACAGTTGTAATGGTTGGCATTCCAGAATGCATTTGTCTGACATAGACAGAATGGACTTAAAAGGGTAGCACTGAAGTCTCTTTCCAGACATAAGTCACCAAAATGGGAGGCAGTCTACACATGGCTCTTTTGAGACTCCCATTTCATACCCATGCGGGGTTTTCTTTTTATTAAAATCTGTTTTTTATTTTTACTTATACTGTCCCTGAGCTGTGGGAGCGGAGCATAAAGCTCAGGGTGGATTCAAGCTGCAACAAGCAGCTGATACTATAAGAGAAAACCTTTGCCCTTATCAGATGGCATTAGCTGCAGAAAGTTACACACACTAAGCAGTAACTGAGGGGCTAATGTAATCAGCTGAGCGTTAAAACCGTGCGCCGAAATTCAATGCAGTTTCTTATTGCACAAGCTAATATTTTGTTTAACTCCTGATGCAGCAAGCTAGTGACATGCTAATGCACCAGGGGTTAAAAAATGTGCTCCAACCAGAAAATGTGTTCCAAAAAAGGCATAGAATATAATTTATGAGCACAAAAAAAAAGCTTTCGGCATAGAAAATATGATTTATGCACATAAATCATGATTTTCTATATGTTAAACCTTTTCTTTGCAAACATTTTCTGGTTTGCATGCATTTTTTAACTCCCGATGAATTAGCATAGCATTAGCCTGTGAGCAAAACATGTTTGGAGTGTATGTGTGATTTAAATATAGAGAAGGATGTATATTTTTATGAAAAAGCATTGGGGTACATTTTAAAACATAGTGTGCGCACGTACTTTTGTTCGCGCACCAGGCACGAACAAAAGTACGCCGGATTTTATAAGATATGTGCGTTGCCGCGTGTATCTTATAAAATCTGGGGTCGGCGCGCGCAAGGGGGTGCACATTTGTGCAACTTGCGCGCGCCGAGCCCTGTGCGCGCTGCCCGTTCCTTCCAAGGCCGCTCCGAAATCGGAGTGGCCTCGGAGGGAACTTTCCTTCCGCCTCCCCCCACCTTCCCCCCACCTTCCCCTCCCTTCCCCTACCTAACCCACCCCCTCGGCCCTATCTAACCCCCCCCCCACCTCTATCATGAAAGTTACGCCTGCTCGAAGCAGGCGTAACTTTGCGCGCACCGGGCCGGCTGCTGTGCTCCATGTTCCGGTCCGGGGGCTGGTCTGGAGGCCGCGGCCACGCCCCTGGAACGCCCCCGGGCCGAAACCACGCCCATGGCACCGCCCCCGGATGATGCGCTGAACGCGTCACGCCCCCTCGACACGTCCCCGATGACGCGCCGACCGCATCACGCCCCCCCGACATGCCCACCCCAAGAAAGCCCCGGGACTTACGCGCGTCCCAGGGCTTTGCGCGCACCGGAAGCCTATGCAATATAGGCTCGGTGCGCGCAGGGGCGTTTTAAAAGGGTTACGCGTGTACCTTATGTGCGTAACCCTTTTAAAATCCGGCCCACTGTGCGATAAGGTTTAAATGGGTCAACAAAAAACATATTACAGAAGTAGTGCAATGTGCAGTCAGTGAAGAATAAAAAGATTTTGTTTGACAATTGTTAATTGGAAATACAGCTGTTTCTTGTATGGGAGATGGGGTATTCGATGTGTATAAAATACCACCTACAGATCCCGGTATTGGAACTCTTGCTTCTGTCCATAGACTAACAGCGCTAGAAACTTTACTCCACCTCAAACCAGTGTTAAGAAAAAATGAGTCAAACCAGCGCACCTCTCTGCTTTGGGGAGGGTTGAATACGAATGCCTTCATTCGCATGGGATTTCCATGCAAGGGCAGCAAGTATTTTTCAATGCACACATTTTCTGTGCACAAAACTCCTTGCTGCATTGGGAGTAAAGTTTGCATACAAAGTAATTGAATAGAAAATTATGACAACAGCTTAGCATGAACATGACTTGAATGTTTCAAGATGCAAGTTTCCGGTCCCTGCTTCAGGCAATGTGCTACTCTTATTTTAAACCAATTTTATTTTGGTGGGTTGGTACCATATTCTCTTTTGAATCTTAGAACCGATGAGCAGAATATAATTCACATTTTTGCTGCATTGTAGTTACATGTGTGGTAATGACTGAATGCCATAAAAAAAATGCATTGCTTGATGTAGAAAGCCGCTGGAATTTTTTTTTAAATTAAATTTTCATAATAATACAATCAAGAATTCTTGATCGAAGAACACATCTCAACATGTAAAACATAAGCCTCTTAACCAAGGTCAAGCAATTAGAGTACATCCATATATATTGATATAAACTTAGTCCACTAATGAGGAGAGAGAGGTTTGCTAATAGAGAAATTTAGGAAAAGCAAATAGTAATAATAAAAAAACCCAGACAATATTATCTTCAGGTCTTTAATCAGAAGCAAGAAAGTCTCTAACAGGTAAATTTTAAAAGGAGTGCATGCCTTTATGCACAAGTGACTGGGAAGAGGAGGGAGGGAGCGGGAGGAGGAGGAGTGAGGGAGGGGGAGGGAGAGAGAGAGACTGACTATGTCAGAGATACAATTTGACACATGGAAGCAAGCTGCTGGGCACTTTTAACCCAGGGTGGGTTTTGGGGGGGTCAGTGTTACAAGAGTCTCCAGACCCTTGGGCCCTAAGCAGACCAAATTAACATCAACCCCCCAAAACCCACCCTGAGTTGAAAGTGCCCCTCTTACAGGGGGAGATCTGTAGAGTGTCAGATTCTCTCACCTTCTCTCTCTCTCTCCCCCTGCCTTTCCCCCCTCTGGTTTTCAGTTATGCAGATAACATGGCTCATCTTGGCCCCACCCAAGAATGCCCATGCCCCGCCCATTTTCTGCCTTCTTATCCTTGACGCACGCACAGGTATGCATGCACATACTTCCCGGTTTCTTAAAATTTGCATGTATGGGGCCGTTTTCCATGAACAACGCTTTTAAGATCTACCTGAAATTGAGCAAAATCATAGAAAATATACTTAACTCCCTGGAGTTTAATATGACATTTACATGTAAAATTTAAAAGGAATTGAGACTTTAAAGCTAATACCCCACGCCTCAAAGCAAGAAATAACTTCCTTTTAGACTGTGTCTAAATTATGGGTACACAATGCAAGATTCTACATTAGGAGTCACCATTCAGGAAAAGGATTTAGATGTCATCATTGAAAATACATTGAAATCTTCTGTTCAGTGATTACAGAAGCAGCCAAGAAAGCAAATAGAATACTAGGAATTATTAGGAAAGGAATGGAGAATAAAACAGAGAATATCATAATACTCCTGTATCGCTTTATGGTGCGACCTCAACTTGAGTATTGTGCTCAGTTCTGGTCACCACATCTCAAGAAAGATGTAGCAGAATTAAAAAAGGAGCAGAGAAGGGCGACCAAAATGTAAAGGGGATGGAATTATTCCCCTATGAAGAAAGGCTAAAGAGGTTAGGACTCTTCAGCTTGGAGAAGAGATACCTGAGGCGAGATATGATAGAGGTCTATAAAATAATGAGTGGAATGGAACGAGTAAATGTTAATCAGTTGTTTACTCTTTCAAAAAGTATAAAGACCAGAGGGTACACAATGAAGTTATTAGGTAATATATTTAAAACTAATAAGAGAAAATATTTTTTTACTCAATTCATTGCCAGAGGATATAGTGAAAGCTATTATTCAAGCTGCATTTAAAAATGGTTTGGACAAGTTCCTGGAGGAAAGTCCATAAACCATTATTAAGGTGGAGTTGCAGAAATCCACTGCTTATTCTTGCAACAAGCAGCTTAGAATTTATCTGGCCCTTGGGATCCTGCCAGGTACTTGTGACCTGGATTGGCCACTGTTGGAAACAGGATACTGGGTTTGATGAACTCTTGGGCAGAACCAGTATGGCAAGTCTTATGTTCTTATATCCCTAGTAAAATCTGGAAAAATAGAGATCATTTTACCTATAAACATAGCTTCTCGGTTTGCAAAAAACAACCTAAAGGTTAAATATTTATTCGTCTCTTCAGCAAAGGTCACCACTAGGGTTACAATCTCTAAAGATTTTAGCTGTATATTTTCTAGATAAGCTGTCAAATCAAACTCTGCAGCTGTAGCATGATTAGCTATAGACTGACTCTCCATTGTGGCAGTTCGCCCTCATTCTGGTAAATAGTAAGCCTTTTCAAACCTAGGTACTGAATATTGGGAAAACTTTAAAAAATCAAGAAAAAATTGTTTAAGCATTTCAATAGGAGAAATAAGAGGGCATTTAGGAAAATTAATTTAAACGAAGATTTTGCTTACGAGACACATTTGAAAGATTTTCCAATTTTGAATGTAACATCAGATTATCCACAATTAAAAATGAATTACAGTTCTGTAAAACTGTACACTTTTCTTCCAAATTCTGAAATTTATCCCCCAAATCCTTAAGTGTTAGAGTGTGATTATTTACAGTGGATGATAAAGTTCCTTAGTTTGTTAGCACAGAATCCATCCTGCTGGATAAGGATTGCTCTATCTTTGTAATAGCTGCCCAAAGCACTGAAAGAAGTTCAACAGTTATTACTTCAGGCCTATTTAGAGTGAACAAATCTCTCCTTGAGGCAGTCCCCATCTCTGGAGTGCCCAATAACTGGGAAAGGCCCACCAGTGGGGGAAATAGGGTTAGATATCCCGAGGCCACCTTCGGCTCCAGTCCCAGAAACAGGAGAAACTGGCTTAGGGTGGAGAAAGGAGACAAAATACTCCACACTGATAGGGTTAATAGCAGCCTGATTATTACTGGGTAAACCTCCCTGAACAGCAAAGGAATCTATGGCTGAGTTTGTAGAGAAGAGGGAGCCGGTCCTGGTGGCAGGACTCTGACAGAGTGATTCTTGCCCATGCTGATGCAGGAAACCTATGGAAAATCCTCCAGCGATTCATCTCCTGGGGGCGCGCCCCTTAGGTGCATGGCATGTCTTAAATGAGGAAGCCCCGGTAATCCACGTCGGGGGCTGCGGGAGTCCTGGAAACACCGGAAGTAGAACAGGCAAGGGTCAGACAGCTCTCTCACTCGTTGCTGGCATGAACCAGGATGCAAAATTGATGGTAGCATCCTCTCTCTCCCTAGCCACTGAAATTATGACCAATGACCATGGGTGCATCAAACCGGCATGTGGGTGCACATGAGATGCATGCAGATGAAAAACATTATACAGGAGATACTGACCTGAATGGCATTTGTGTCTGTTTCTCTACCACTGCGGATTCTCCTGAGCAACTCTCTCACTGGCAATCTCACCTTCACACCAACGTACTGTTTCAGAGGAATTTTGCTGTTAATCTCTGAACCTGGAAAACAATGGGAACAGTTTAATCAGGAATCAGCCTTTCTCCTGAAGCTCTGTAAGCTCTCTTGGGCTTGCTGTCACCCCACCACCTCCACCACTTTCCCTCACATCAAAACCTTTGGTGGCAGCAGAGCTGCCGTGACTTGAGTAACAAATCTTCAAGGGTCATCAGCCTATTATCCAATATCCACCAGAACACTCATGGATCATTTGCTCCCTGGGAGAACAGGATGGAAAACCTGGAAGGCTGAGCTTTTCATGCCACTCTGCTAGACAACTGGAGGAAGATACTTGCAGAGTTACCAACCTACTGGAACTTCATGCCCTCAGAAGACCTGAATCCAGTCCTGTTTAATAACTGCCATCTCAACCCATTTTAATCTGCTTTTGCAAGATGACCTAGGCCAGAATGCATTGATTTTGAATTGTAATTTTAATTGCAATCCACCTTGAGACTATTCTAGAAAAAGGCAGAATAGCAAATGTTTATAAAATAAATATATAAATTAGCAAAGGCTATAGAAAACGAGGACTGAGCCTAAATTCCAGGATAATAAGCCACTGCATGAGGCCAAATACGCTGTCCTCTGAAGTATCTGCATATGGCAGGAACCAGAGATTTCTGAAATTTTTCTGTTGTAAAGGTACCATTTGCATGCTAAAAGCATCTCATGTTCTACCAAAGACATCAGAAATTTGGCCAGTAAGCTAATTCTTGGGAAAAGTTGAGTTACATTGAGGCCCCCATATGATATCAGAGCACTAAATTCCAACTCCTTTCCAACTTCAAAATGCAAAGGACAAGACATAAATGTCATTTTTGTATAATTTGCTTAAATATCCATGTCTTCATTTCTTTAAACAACATGCACCTGCAGGTTACCATGAAACAGGATACTCCTCTTGCAAAGAAAGTATTAATTACGTATGCAGTCTATCTAGTACTAGTGCCAAAGTCATTGTCATGTCTAGGATTGCTCTGTCTTACCAGTTAACACAGAGAAGTCTTGATAGAGGTGTGGGGAGCTTTGACAGCTCTCACTCTCCACGAGGTTCATGTCTTCTGTTGACTCAGAGGCTGGTAAATATGGGCTTTGTTGGCCTTCCGGTATGGGACTAGCAGTCTCCCCAGGCAAAGGGGAACTCTGGTCCCTAGCAATGCCCCATGCACCTCTTTCACTGCTATTCTGACAATCCTATGGATCAGGATACAGGCTGAATCACTGTATCATGTCCATTCTCTAAATTTAAAAAAAAAAATCCTAGTTAGGAACCACCTATACAAACTTCCACAATTAAGGCTTCCTTCTAATGATCATGTATCCCATCAATGCAAAAGGATGTTAGCATTTTCTTCTCACCTCCTAATTCTCCACCTACTGTTTACAAACCAGATATGTTTGTATTTTTAAATGTAATTGATTTGCAATGCTCAGACATCATAGCGTCCACAGAAGCTGTCATTAGCAACTGCTCCTGAGTGTTTCATGGGCTTGCTAATTTATAAACTTTAACAGCGTCATACAGAAGAGGGCCGCTCCCTTTTTCCCTGGAAATTACACATAGGCAGCACAGTACTTTTGTCCTCCAGCTACTGTTGTTTTATGCACACCACTCAAGCATGTTAGTCAAATGGAAGCCAAACTTTATCTTGCCTTTGACATCAAAAGTAGGTCTACCTAAAATCAAAGGTTGTTACTCATCTTTGGCAATGCTCAGACCCAATCAGAGCTCTGAGCTGCTTTTAGAACCAGCTTCTTTCTGCTCAGGATGCCACTGAAATATACAATCTGGAATTAATACACCAAAGAAGGGGTCATGCATAGAAGCACCCAGGAAATGAGATAGGAGATTGCAGAAAGAGGAAGACAGGCAATTGACTAGAATGGGTTATAAATTTTGTAAATATCTGGAGAGGCTAAGATAAGCTGAGAAAGTACCCAGGAAAGCAAAGATGCAAATAGAATAAAAAATAACTGATATGGTAAAATGGAGGTGGGGGCAAGACCTTTTTTTTTTAAATATGTTAGTGATAGGAAGAAGTGCAAAAGTGGCACTATAAGACTCAGAGGTGAAGGGGAAGAATATGTAGAGGCTGTTGAAGAAAAAGTGGAATTGCTTAACAAATATTGCCTTTCATTATTCACTTAGGAAGGGCCAGGAGGTTCTACATTATAACCCATAGACCCCATGATCCAATATCATGGGTTGAATAAAGATGCTGATGATCCATGGCAGAAAAATGCCATGCAAGAGACAGGAAGAAAATATTTGCACTCACCTATCAGACATCTGTCTTTGCTGCAAAGCAATTAGTTACAGGGGTTTGTTTTGCTCTATGAATACTCTCTCTTCCTCCAAGCCTTCTGTCCACAGTTCAGAGTCCAAGGAGGCACTTGCCATATGTAGATATGCTCCTCTCTTTAACTTTACTCCTCCCAATACATTAAGGGGCAGATTTTAAAACCTGCGCGCGGGCACAGATTTGTTCGTGCAACCCGGTGCGAACAAATCTATGCCCGATTTTATAACATGCGCGTGCAGCCGTGCGCATGTTATAAAATCCAGGGTCAGCACGCGCAAGGGGGTGCACAATTGTGCAACTTGCGCACGCCGAGTCGCACAGCCTGCCTCCGTTCCCTCCGAGGCCGCTCCGAAATCGAAGCAGCCTCGGAGGGAACTTTCCTTCCGTCCCCCCGCACCTTCCCCTCCCTTCCCCTACCTAACCCACCCCCCAACCCTACCTAGAACCCCCCTTACCTTTGTTGAAGAAGTTACGCATGCCGGCCAATGGCCGGCCCGCGATCCCGGGTACAGCGGGCCGGCCATTGGCCATTGGTTAAACTCTTGCTGAATGTTACGCTGTTTACTGGTCTTCTGTGGGTAGTCTCGCACTAGGGTGTGCAGGAATTTTTGATTTGTTTTGTTCTGTTGGTAGAGGAGGCTTTTGTTTCATTTCATTAAAAAATATATATTTTGTTTTATTTCATTTTGTTTTGGTGTACGCTATTTTATAATAGCATGAACTACATTAAAAATTAAAATTCCATGCTGCAAATATTAAAAAACAAACAAAAAAAAAGACCCTGGCCTTGTTCCGCATCCCACTTCACTCCAGACCATACCTAGACCATCTCCCCACCCCCCTCGCAGTTTATCCACTTGTCCATGATCCAAAGCCGGTGCCGTATTTCACAAAGATGCCAGCCGTAGGTCAGCCAATGCCATTTTGAAATACGGCACCGGCAGGGCAGGAGCATCTGGGGATCAGTCCTGCCCGCTTTGGACTATAGGCATGAGGGTAAACTGGGGTGAGGTATCTTGGGGGAATGGAAACTGGGCTTTAAAATATTTTTTAGGCTTGTTTAGTCAGGTGGAGAGGGGGAGGCTGTTTCCAAATAGAACACAAATGAACTAAAGTTTGTTCATTTTTCTTTCATTTCAAAAATGAAACGAAACAGGAAATGTTGTTTTTTTTCCTTTTTCGTTTGCAATGAAAGCACATCCCACTTTCTCCTCACTAGCGGTATGTTATCACATATTACATTAGATTTATTATTTTTGCCCTTTATTCATACATGCAGTGGGTAGAAAACCAGAACTGGATCAGTCTCAGGCATGGAGCTCTATGATAAGGTTAATTTCTAGTGTCACATGTGCATGTTCTGAGAACTTTACCAATGTCCCATGATGCACTGCTGTGTAGCGCAGTTAAGTGTCAGAGGTCTTCATTTTTTCAGAAAAAATCTAAGTTACCCAGAGAAAAAAACTCTGGAATTAAACATATCCCCTTCTCATTGGCTAAATTTTATCCAAGGGTGGGGTTGTTCCAAGGGTGGAGCTTAAGTATAGCCAGGGAAAAAGAGGGAAGGCTGGGCAAGGGAGCAGTTAAATAAATTTGAGCTGTTTTCAGAGCATAAAAGTTGCAAAACAAGACAGACCTCATGGCTTCTGTTCTTGTTCCCCAGCTCCTGAGCCAAGTTCCCACTATTTTTTATGTGGAGATTATCTTCCCCATCTCCACTTGAAATCTCACAGGTGACCAGTGAGAGCATAAGGCACAAGTCTAGAAAACAGGCCAGAGTGACAGAGTCTTTTAAAAAGAGAAATGTTAACAAAATGACAGATTCCATGATGTCAAGAATTCACAATGGCGTGGTTTTACTGAAAAAAAAACCCCCAAAATAAAAAAAGACATATTCATGTATCATTCAGCTGTCCCGGTGCCATATAATTAGGCATTTTTCTAAGTCTTGTTTCCTGGTTGGGAAGTGAATTTGAGTTTTAAATATAACCTTTCTGGGCTGGCCGTAATCCTGCAATTTTCCACTTGGTTGGTTACCTCTATAATACTGTAACATTTCCTGGTCTCCACAAACGGGGCAACTCTCAAACAAAGCCTGCCTAATTTCAAAAGGAAAGTCTGCATGAACTTCCTCTTTGAAATGTGCTCATGGGTTCCAAGGGCCCTGTGAGCTTTGCACCTGTTTTTGCCTTTGGAGAGATGTTTGTTGGAAAACCGTGCATGCAGATATGAAAACCTCCAGCGCATCCTACACCTCTTTCCAGGAATCACTTTAGGAGTCTGGGAATCAGGACCCCCCTTCAGCCGGAACCTTTTTGCCTTTCTGGAGTTACAAAGCCCACAATAGTTGTAGTTGCTGGTGAATAGTTTGTGAGTCTACCTTCTAAACTGGTTGAGCCCTGCTAGAAAGTGCAGGGCCGGTGTAAGAGTATTTTGGCACCCTAGGTGAACTTTTGGTCATGCACCCTCCTCCCCCAGCTTACCTATTGGTGGCAGCTCCAGCACCGCGCTCCGTCCTATCAGCGGCAGTGGGTCCAACAAAGTGCTCCCTTATTGGGCAGTATTAGCTCTGACACGGCACCCCACTAGGCCTTGTGATGGCAGGATTTTGCCTCCTCTAAAGCTTTGGCGCTCTAGGTCGGATTTTCACCATGATTCAGTTTTTAAAAATTGCTCTTTTTCCATGTTAGCACCAGCAGCCGGGTTCCACTCTGGAGCTCTTCCCAAAATGATCATTACAAATCTAAAGCCCACCTTCCCTGTGCCATCATCTGATCCATGCATTGAAACTCCACAGCTCATCCTGCCTTTGGTTGGGGGGGGGGGGGGGGGCTGTGTTTATTTTCTCAGTTCCCTCTAGAAGGCAGTGCTTCGCCTGCTTGCTTGGTACTGAAGCTTGCTCTGGCTTTGTTTCCTGCTCCGAGGCTCAGTTTTGCCAAAACTTCCTCTACCCACTGTGTGCTTGGAGCTCACACAGCTGCCTAGTGAAAGCTTTCATTGGTGCCCTCTTCAGCTGAGATCGCTGGTGGAACCTTGCCCTCTCATGAAATACTTTGTGCTTGGGGTTACAGTTAAAGTACTCCAGTACCTTCTCATACCTTTTCCTGTGTCCCTCAACCCAGGCTCCGTAGTGTAAGTGAGTGTGTACAATGGCACAGTCCCGTCCTATGCTTGCAGCTTGGTTGCCATCCTGTACCTGGCAAGCCCATGATGCCAGTCAAGCCAGGACGCTGGATCATCAGAGCTGGGGCCTGCAGGAGGGTCGAGCTTTGCCATCCTGTTGCACCAAGGGGCTCACTGAGGACTGGAACTTGGGCTGTGAGGCTGTCAGACTCCCCTGAGGTTCAAACCTCTGTCGCCATGTCACATTCTAGATGGTTGTAAACCGATTATTTAAGCCTAGCTAGGCCCTATCCCAGAACGACTCGCCCACAGAATCTTAACAGTCAGCGAACTTCCTTACCATTCCCCAGGGCACGCCCTCATGCTCCATGACCTTTGCTAACAACCTTATTAAAAATGCCTTTAAGTGAACATCGTGCATAGAACACATCACCTCTTCCACCTCCTTCCTCCCTGCTCTTCCCTCCACCTCTGCATATGCAGCCTTTTGCTGCAGGGCTAGGAGTGGGAGGGCTGCAGCAGACCCTCTGGGAATCCTGCTGACAGAGAGGAGAAGAAGAAGGAGGAGGAGGAGGAGGAGGAGGAGGAGGAGGAGGAGAGACTCATCCTCCCAGCATGTCAGACAAGCTGTAAGTGATTTGTGGGGAGAGACGCCAGGGAAGAGGTGAAAACTGAAAGGGGAGGTGACGAGAAGGAAGGGTGAAAGCTAGGAGAGCCAGGGGTGTGAAGAACAGGTGAATCCTGGGGAGTGGGCTGTGACTAGGAGGTGATGAATGCTGTGGGGAGACAAGGAGCAGGTGAAAGGTGGGGGGGGGGGGGGGAGCATGAGGAGGGGGTGAAGGCTGGGGAAGTAGCGAGGAGGCGGTTGCAAGGTGAGAAGGGTGGTGAGAAGAGAACATGTGCAAGAGGTGGTTTTTGGTTCTCCTCAGAGCTGGCACCCCTAGTGCTGGAGTACATGCAGCACTCGGCCTTGCTGGGCTGCCTGTGTCACCTGGCTCTTCTGTCCCTCCTGGAGCTATTGCAGCCTCTGGCCCCCACTAGGCACAGGCATTTCTCAGTTCCTCCAGCTGCTCTGGGTCATCAGCCATACACTTCTTCTGGCAAATATCACCTCTGTCCTCTTGGGGATGCTCATTTGTCTTATGTATTGCATTTAACCAGCTCTTTCTTTTGAGAAGAGAATCAAGTCAGATCCCCAGCTCAAGATAGCCTCTAAAAGGCCAATTTTTTTCTCAACTGTAGTAATTCAGAAACAATTGGGTTTTTTTTTTTTTTAAGATTATAGTTTGCTGCCCCAGGTCTTAGCAGTCACCTACACTATCCTACACCTGAACTTGGATTACGTAGACTGTAACTTGAAAGACAAATGCAACTCTTTCATGTACTCTGCTAGTCTCTTGTAAAAATGATTTTACAACTGTTTTCTTCTCTTGTGTCAAGAAAGGGCTGCATACCATCTTTTATTGGACTAATGTGCTTTATTATCTAAGCTGCCAACAGTCTACAGAGGGTCCTCTAACAAGCATGGCGGGTTCTCAGAAGCAGTTTGGCAGCCACATGGCTTTAATCAGCAGAGGCAGGAGGTATGAAAAAGCACCTATATTTTGCAGAGCTGTTCATCACAAGGAAAAGAGCCGGGATGCGTCTTTTCAGAGCTGAGTTATTATACAATACTCGCCTGTTCCGGGTTCAGACCGTGCACACTGGCATTCTGCGCTGACCTGGGGGGCTAATCTCACTGGGGGCTACCTGAGGGGCTTATCACCTGCATGCACACAGGACTACCTCGGGTGTTTACCCAATATAAACACAATTACAGGGATTATACCTGGGGGCTTGAACCCAGAAGCTTGTTCCCCAGACAAATAGCCACACATACACTTTGATTCAGTACATCACGGTTCCAGGTATTTAGGAAAGTAAGTTTATTTGAGCAATAGGAGGATAGAACAAATAAAATCAGATCATACAGAAGAAGTAATGGTAGATAATAACAATTGCTACATATATATAAACTTATATTTTTCCAAAGGATCGGTCTGTGCTATCACGTCCAGAAGCACTCTCTGCCTCCCTCTCTCTCTCTCCCTCTCTCTCTCTGTTATTACTCCTTATACACTAAATGCTTGGGAAAAGCAGCGATGTTCCCTCCCTCTGAGTTCTTATCAATCTCAGGTGCAGCTGTGAGGCCTTCTCTCTCCCAGGCTTTAGTATAAGTTAATTGCTTGCTTTCTGATCATAGACCTACTGGAATAACTAAAACAAACAGACTCTTGGCCTGTTTGTAAGCATTTAACAGTGCAAAACAGTAAATATGAGTTCACTCAGAAGTTGGCCTGAGGCCTTCAAACTAGTCTGAATCCATACAGTGTAACCTCTATATACATCCTCAGCCAAAGTAATAAAAAATGACTCCAACACCGCCTAAAGCAGGGCTTTCCAAATCTGTCCACATGACTCCATAGCCAGTCGGGTTATCGAGATATCCACAATGAACATGCATGAGAATTGTTTGCATATACTAACATTTATCTCATGCATAGTCATTGGGGATATCCTGAAATCGCAACTAGCCACGGAGTTACAGAGACAGGTCTGGGAAGCTCTGCCTAAAGATCCTGATGTCTAGTCCAGGGCTTCCTCCAAAATCGGTCCTGGGATCCCACAGCCAGTTAGATTTTCACGATAACCATGATGGATATGCATGAGATAGATAAACATATATTGTACCTGGCAAGTACTCAAAGCACTAAGGGGCGGATTTTCAGAGTTCTGCTCGCCTAAATCCGCCTAAATCCGGGCGGATTTAGGCGAGCAGGGCCCTGTGCGCCGGTGCACCTATGTTCAATAGGCCTACCGGCACGCGCAGACCCCGGGACTCGCGTAAGTCCCGGGGTTTGGCGAGGGGGCGTGTCGGGGGCGGGCCCGGTCGTCGCGGCGTTTTGGGGGCGTGTCGGCAGCGTTTTGGGGGCGGGCCCGGGGGCGTAGTTACGGCCCGGGGCGGTCCGGGGGCGTGGCCGCGCCCTCCGTACCCGCCCCCAGGTTGCGTCCCGGCGCGCGGGGATTTACGTCTCCCTCCGGGAGGCGTAAATCCCCCAACAAAGGTAAGGGGGGGGGTTTAGACAGGGCCGGGCGGGTGGGTTAGGTAGGGGAAGGGAGGGGAAGGTGAGGGGAGGGCAAAAGAAAGTGCCCTCCGAGGCCGCTCCAATTTCGGAGCGGCCTCGGGGGTAGGCCTCGGGGGTAGGCCTCGGGGGTAGGCTGCGCGGCTCGGCGCGCGCCGGCTATACAGAATCGATAGCCTTGCGCGCGCCGATCCAGGATTTTAGCGGATACGCGCGGCTACGCACGTATCTACTAAAATCCCACGTACTTTTGCTGGCGACTGATGCGCCAGCAAAAGTACGCCAATTCGCGCGGTTTGAAAATCTACCCCAATGTGTATATCCCATGACAATCATGAAAATTAAAAAAGCATTTTAATAAGAAAAGGAGGAATATATAAATGGGAATTCCAGCATTAGTCCCCTTGTAAGAGGACTTCAGCCCCCACCCATTCTGGTTTTCAGGTTATCCCCAATGAATACATTTGCACACACTGGAGAAGAGCAGATAAATATATCTCTTGTATATTCTTTAGATGTAACCTGAAAACTCAATTGGCAGCGGTGGGGAGTGAATCCCACTGCACCAGTCAGAAATAAAAATTACGGGCTGACGGACAGGAGTTTAGGGCAGTAATGATCAGGAGGAGGAACCTCGAACGTGTTTTACTGCATAACCTTGTTTGTGTATGTCAGGGCTTTATTCAAATAACATACAGTAGCTACATCACTGGGAAATGTGTTATTTTTCCTGAAAAAACAACAGGCGCCTTATCTGTAATGATCACCCGTGCGCCCAAGAGCACTCATTCATTTATAGAGCAGAATCTGCTTCTAGTCCATGGGAAAGAATCGGGCTCACCTAATCTGCAGCCACTCTCTATGCAAAGCTCCCCCACAATAGGAGAATGTCTAAGTATCAGACTTCAACGTCCAGACAAGAGAGTGCAACAGAGCATTAGTAATTAGGGCTGGGCAGGTTGTGGACAAAGCACAAAAAGAGAACCGGCAATTCACTTCTTGATGTGGAAGCGTCAAAAACTGCAAACCATGCAAATAAAAAGTACAAATTCTTGCCCCCCCTCCCCCAATTTAGGCCTTCTGGAAATTTTGGGTTTAATTGCAATTTACAGCAATAAAATCAACATGATGAGGCAACCCAGGGGACAATCTTCAAACTGTGCACTGAGGCAAAAGTCCGTGGGAACTTTTTACCTAAGGATATCACACCAATTTTCTTTTTCTTTCTTTCTTGTTTCTCTTCCTGCTCCTTCATACTTCCAGCGCAGTTAGAACCGGGGCTGGTAAATGGCGCTATAAGCCTTCATTCAGGTGCTTCCGTTAGACAAACCAGGCAACCACCTGCAGCGCCAAAATGCTGGGGGTGGCATAATCCTGACCGTGTGGGGCACAGAGAGGTGCTGTGCCAGATCTGATACCAACCAAGGTCAGCGCGCTGTGACTGAAGCCACTGCCAACAGGGAAGTTGGGGGTGAGGAGGGTGCTTGACCGGCCCTGCCTTTAATCCCAACAACCCGGGAATTTTCCCCCTATTTTATATCCCTCCCATCTCGCGGCATGCGGTCAAGGTCTTGTAGGGGGGTTTCGGTGAATCCCGAAGAGGCTCAACCCTTAGCAGAGCACGCTGGCACTGAAGATGAAGTGCAGCGGGTACCAGCGAATGCAAAGAGAGGGGAGCAGCCAGGTCGGGGCCAAGGAGCCTGAAGAGGAAGGGGGCGGGACAGAGCCGCTGTTGCCCACAGCATCATCTTGGTTTCCGGATTCCTCCCCCCCCTTCCCCCTGCCCCGGGCGATATCCTCATGCTGAAAGGAGGAGTCAGCGGTTATCTGTTCCCGCTGCCTCTTTTGCCAACTTCCTTCTGAAGTCAGAATCATGGGGACCAGTGGGGGGTCTCATGAGACTATGGGGGGCCTCACACGGTTTGACTTTGTGGGGAAGCTGGGGGATGAGGAAGCTGGAGCATGTAAGAAGCACTTCTGCGGGCAAACGCCTGACAACTGGAGGGGAACATAGAATTGCACGTGGGAGAAGGGGAGGGAAAGGGGGAAGAGGAGGATAGATGACTGGGCTGGGGGGGTGTGGAGATGAAAACTGATGATTGCATGGGGGGGGGGGGGGGGAGAGAAGAGGAGGACAGATGATGCAACTGGGAGGGGGAGTGAAGAAGAAGAAAGTGGATGATTGTTCCAGAACAGGTAGATGTGAGAGGAAGACAGGTGACTGGGCTAGGAGGGATGGTTTGTGGAGAAGAAACTAGATTGTGGCTTTAGGAGAGGGGCAAAGGATTGCACCCAGGGTGGAGGGTGGCAACCAAGATGATTATTGGGGGAGGGAGGAAAGGGAAAGAAAGGAAGAAAAATGATTATGCCAGGGGGGTGGAGGGCACAGAGAAATATAGGTGATTATGCAGGGGGGGGAGGGGAAAAGAAAGAAGGGAAGGTGATTACTCCAAAGAGATGGGGAGGGGGAGAGGGAAGGGAAGGGGAATTGAGAGAATGGGCTTCCAGGGGAGGTGATGAAGGGACAAAAACAGTAATGGAAGCCATGGGATAAGTACAGAGGATCCTTAATTGCAAAGAATTGAAGGGAAAGCCATAAATGACCTTTGGTCTATGCTATTGCAATTAAACTGGGCAGACTAGAAGGGCCTTGTCTGTAATCATATTCTCCGTTTCTGTGTTTCAACAGCACAGGAGGTCTGGAGCTCTGCGAAACACCATTTCTAACCTTTGCAAAAGTTAATCACGTCTTGTTTTTTTTTTTTTGGGACATGATACTGACATCTAAAGACCACAGCACTCCCAAGAAGGCCGAACTCTGCTAGGGTTCTAAAGATTTCATTTCCATAAGCAGCACAGTTGGGTGGCTGACTAACCTATACCGTTCATTGCCAGCACCTGTTTGCTCTGTAAACATGTTTTTCTCTAAATGTTGATGTATCGGATTAAGCACGGAAATATTTTCTCTGTTTGCTCAGCACCCTTAGCCCTGTGGTGCTGTATTAAATTTCACAAATAGAATCTCTTCTGCTTATGGTGCTTATATATGCAATGCCTGCCCATGCAAATTAAAGCTGCATTGTGTATTTATGTAGATCTCAACAAGCTTATTAACCATAAGTTGCCAAGTTTGCCATCCATCCATCTGTCCTCTCTTGACAACTGGACATGGCAGCAGGGCGTCGGTTAATCTCCTTTCAGAAAGGGTAAAAGCCGATTTCATCCAAACAGGGTCCCTGCTCACTTTTTATTATTTTGAGTTCCAAGAAAACACACACATAGGTGCTTCATGATTTATCTCGCATGGAATGTTTCGGTTACTAAAAATGTAACCGTAATGACCTCATTGACAGTTTCCAATAAGCTGTGCCTCAATTCATGTCCAGTCACTGATGATCTGCAGACTGGACACGATAATTCAGTAAATAGAAATAGCTGGAGGTCAACAGGGTTGGCATACAGTGGATTTGTTATAAAGAAGAACCTCTGTGTTTTGTGCTAGGGTATCCTTTCCAGGTTATATTCATGCACACCTTGTTACTACTATTGCTTATCAGTTTTATAGTACTACTGGATATGCAGTGGTAGGTAGATATATAGATACACATAAGAGACAGTCACGACTACATGGAGCTTGCAAATACGAGGCTTCATGAAATTTAATTATTTCAGTAAACATAGTTAAAATCAACAAGGATCTGTTCAGGAAGTTTAAAATTTAACAGTAATCTCAAAAAGGATTTTTTTTCTTTTTTAAAACAACTTGAATGTGGACAGAGAAGGAGCATGACCCACCAACTCAAGAAGAATGAAACAGGCATAGAATGCAGCAAGGTGGAAAGTGTGGAGTCAGGAATTGGCAGTGAAGGAGACGGGCACAGATGGAGTAGAGGTGGTGAGGAAGGGTGCAGCTGGAGATAAGAAAGGAGAGGGTAATGAGGGGCTGCAGAGTAAATGCACCTGGAAGTGAGTAGGATCAGGCCTGGATTTAGGCATAGACAACATAGGCAATTGCCTAGAGTGCCAAATTTTGAAAATGCCAAATACCCATGCCAAAGAGGAGTGCAACTGTGCTAAGGAGGAGCCTACTCTAGCAACCCACTTCAAAGGGGCACGCCCATGGCCCTCTGGGACTCTGGAGGAGAAGATGATGTAGAGGGATTTTTCAGGGATCTCAGGGTCTCCCACCCCCCTACTATCCAATCCTGCCTATGGGTGCCCAAATCCTAAATCTGGCCACAAAGCTTAAATGAACACCATGGTCCATCTTAGTCGACACCTCATGGAATGGACTGGATGGCAACAGATACATCCTGACTTACCTTGAGGAGGAGCTGGAGGGCTGGGGTGGCTGAAGTGGAACAACTGTGGGCCAGATTAAAAGGAATTATAATAAAGGCAACAAATCTTTATGTAACTAAAGCAAACAAATGTAAGAGGATAAGCAAAGCGATATGGTTCAGCAAAGAGGCAGCTGAAAAAATAAGGGGAAAAAGAGTGGAGCTCTAAAAGGAACAGAGAAGAATATCTGTGGAGTTGAAAATCAGGAGAGCAAAATCTCAAGTGGAAAACAGCATCACCTATGAGGAAAAGTGGGATGACAAAACATTTTTCAGATATAACAGAGAAAAGAGGAAGGCCAGAGGTGGCATTGTAAGACTTAACGGAAACAAGAAGCAATGTGTGGAGGAAGATGAGGAAACAGCAGAAGTATGCAATACTTCAGTTCAGTGTCCACTAAAGAAGACCATGGAGAAGGACCTATGCTGGTTGGCAAGAGGTCAGATGTCTGTGTGGATACCCCCCCTCCCCCCATTTATAAAGGAGTTGTTTAGGTGAAACTAGCAAAACTGAAAGTGGACAAGGCCTTTGGGGCAGGATAGAAAGGGAGCTAAGAGAGGTGCCGGTGGATCTGCTGATGGACCTGTTCTAAAGATCCTTGGAAACAGGAGTGATGCTGCAAAACTGGAGAAGGTTTTAGCAGGAAGAAGGCTGGAAACCACAGACTGGTTAGCCTTACCTCAGTAGTAGAAAAATTCATGGAGACGCTGAAGAAAATAATATTGAACTATCTACAATCCAATAGGTTGCAAGATGTGAGGCAACATGATTTTAACAGAGGAAAGTCAATGAACATGATTGATTTTTTTGATAAGTTGACTAGAGAATTAGGTCAAGGAAGAGCGCTCAATGTGGATTTTTGGATTTCAGTAAAGCTTTTGATATGGTCCCACATAGGAGGCTCATGAATAAAATAAGCATGGGAATGAGTCCCAAAGTGGTAGAAGGGTCTACAAATTGGCTGTTTGACAGATGACAGCATGTAATGATAAATATAACCTACTCTGAAGAGAGAAAGGTGATAAGTGGAATGCTTCAAGGGTCTGTTCCTTTCAACATCTTTGTGAGCGATATTGCAGAGGGTTATAGGAAAACATTTGTCGTTTTGTGGATGACACTAAGATCTGCAATGGCGTGGACAACCCTGAAGGAGTAGAGATAATGAGAAGCAATTTAAGAAATCTCAAAGATTGAATGAAGGTTTGGCAGCTTGGATTCAATAACAAGAAGTGCAGTGTTGCATTTGGAGTGCAATAATTCAAAAGAGCTGAACATGATAATGCATGAGAGAATGATGTGTAGAGACTGGGAGAGAGGCCTCTGAGTAATAGCATCTGAGATTATGAAGATAGCGAAGCAATGTGGCAAGGCGTTGGCTAAGGCCAGAAGGATACTGGGCTGCACAGAGAGAGGCATGATCAGTAGGAAAAAGGAGATGGTAATGTCCCTGCATAGATCCCTGTTGAGTCCCACATGGAGTACCATGTTCAATTCTGGAGACCATATCTCAAAAGAAATAGAGAAAGGATGGAAGCGGTCCAGAGAAAAGAGAACAAAATGGTGTGAGGTCTGCCCTGAAAGACTTGTAAGATGAGACTGGAAGACTTATATATGTATATCCTAGAAGAAAGGAGAGACAGGGGAGATATGATACAGACCTCTACATACCTTAAACATATAAATGATGCACAAGAATCAAACCTTTTATGATGGAAAGGGAGCTGTAGAACTCCAAGGGGGTAGACTATCCTTGTAAATATTTCCTCACAGAAAGGGTGATGCAAGGAGTGCCTTTCTGGAAAAGGCAGTGAAGACAAGAATGGTAATGGATTTCAAAAGGGCTAAAGGATAGAAATGAAGAACAGGGGCATTGCTAACTTTAGATATAAGATTAATGAGGAGTGGAGGTTTCGCAGGTAGCCCACACCACGCGGCAGTCACCACCCTTAACAGAAGGCATGGAGGGGAGTGGGTAAACTGCATGGAATGGCATTTACCACCACAGCCCTTAACAGAAAGCACAGGGTAACCTGCACAGAGTGGCAGCTAAGCAGCATGCTGGCGAGACTGGATGGACTGGATCAGAGCCTGTATCTGCCATCATTTACTATGTTATTCATACCTTCAGTACGAGTTCTGCTTGCTGGAAGACTGGCTTTCTCTATCCTGCATCAGTTGGCTCTGTAGTGAAACTCTGCTTAGTGTCATCTAATCTAAATTAGAACATCCTAACGATCACAGATTCTAAAAACCTCCTCGTTAGCCAATCAGATTGTGCACAGTGGCATATGAATTCCTCCCTAGACCTGGACAAGCTCCACAATCCTCTATGGATTGCTGTAACGCGGAACTTCCACAGGATGGAATCAGAGCTCCATGGGTGCTGGGTTCACCATTCTTTCCTAGGCTTGATGGATACTTACAATGCATCAGCATGCTAAACAGTAAGGAATTATATTTTTTCTCTGTTTTTTTTTTCTCTTACAGTATTCTCAATGCAGCTTTGCTCTTATTGATTTATTCTGAGCTAGTGCTAGCCAGCGTTGCATGTTATTGGAAGATATCTTAATGAGTTCTCTGGCACTGTTGCCTGCTGAAACATTGAGAACTGCAGGATGGGTTCATTTAAATTCGGTAATGCCAATCAGCTCCATGCTGCCATAAGATTTTGATCCAGGCCTGGTTTTCATTCTCATCCTGATTCACTTTGGTCCTTGCCCATGAGCAGAGAAAAATATAAACCTTCCATTGCATTGCATCTGGCTCCATCTCAGCTGTTCCAGTGGCTTAATGAAACAGAAACCCATATATATATATATATATATAGTATAAATATAGGATCTTAATGATTCCTTCCCGCAGTCTTATATGTCATAATCCAAACAGGTGGGGCCCATTCTCATATTTCCCAGAGGTGGGGAAGGAATCATTTAAATCATGAACAAAGATCAAAATAATGTGACCTGAAAAGTTTGGCATAAATAAGCGTTTCTGATCATTTTTTGCCTTATTAATGCAAATATTTTAATAGAAGACAAGATCAGCCTCCCCATGCCCTGGAAATGCCAGGATGGGCTCTCTTTGGTTGAATTACATGTTGTACTTCCTTCACAAAAAAAACAAAACAAAAAACCCAACCCCAAAACAAAAACAATTCCAGTTTTGTACATTGGGAAGAAATACAGCTTGCAGACGTTTTGCACATCTGCTTTCTACTCTCACTTGACAACAAACATTTATAAAGCATGCTGTAACCCATAAATTAAAGAAATATGTAAATAAAGTTAAGAGGTCAGGTGAAATACAGTCAGCACAGTGTCATATTTCTGGTTTCTCTAATCATGATGGGAACATTCTAGTGCAGAGGATGTTGTCTAAGCAAGGGCTTCTCATCTGTTCATGTACAGCCAGGAAGTCTCCCATTAAAATCTTGAAGAACCCAAAATGTTATACAAAGGGAGTCTTGGAGAAAATGAGTAGTCCTTACAGCTTTATCATTTTTATGTCTTTATTCAAAAGAGACTCCTCGATGTTTGATTGATAAACTGGTGCAATAAATTAACAATAGGATGAATCTCTGAAAGTATATAAACTTTGGTCTACTGTCCCTCCCGATGCAGCCTGTGGGGCAAAACACGGTATCCGTGTCGGGGGACATCAACTTTTATTATACCAGTTTATCAATCTAAGATTCAGGAGTCTCTTTTGAATAAAGTCATAAAAATTATAAAGCTGTAAGGACTACTCTCATTTTCTCTGCTCTCTACTGCCTTATATGATTATATATCGAGGGAGGATTTACTCTCCACTTGATTTTTTTGGCATACAAAGGGAGTCCTCCATTTTTCTGAGTGAGTAATGCAGATATTCTGATGCTGTCTCATGCTAAATAAAACAGCGGTCCATAAATGTGGTAATTATATTAGAGCCCAGGATGCCTGGGAGATAATACTGTCTATCTGGACTGTTTCACTGTTCAATGTTAAAACGCTTAAAGCTGTTTAGATGAGAAAAACAGAGGCACTACTTTTAGAAATTAGACAATTTGTAAGAAAAAAGGTTTCTTGTCACTAAACCTAGGACTGACTCAGTAAGAATTCTTCCTGTATTGTGTTAGTTCCGTGCTTGTTTAGATAGAAATGTTTTATTTATTAGCTGTCACCCCAGCACTGTCTATGCCTCCCCCCACTCCAGCCTGACATTAATATCTTGCCCTCTTCGCAAACCCCCCCCCCCCCAGCCCCCAGCCCAACTCCAGCTCTCTTTCCTCCCCACCAGTCCCAGCTTCTCCACGCCAGCCTGACCCTAGCCCTGCCTTTCCAACTTCCTCATTCTTGGTTATTAAAATTTCTCAGCTCAATGAACAGGTTCATTATTTTGCTTAAGATTTTAAAGATTCTTATACCTTTCTACATATGAACATAAGAGCACAAGAAGTTACCACACTGGATCAGACCAAAGGTCCATCAAGCCCAGCATCCTGTTTCCCCCCCCCCCCCCCCCCCCCCCCCCCCCCCACCTGCTCTCCAAGCTGAACAGTCCTAACCTCTTCAGCCTTTCCTCATAGGGGAGCTGTTCCATCCCCTTTATCATTTTGGACTCCCTTCTCTGCACCTTCTCCAGTGCAACTATATCTTTTCTGAGATGTGGTGACATTTTTAGGTTCTTGGGCATCATTTTCCTCAAGGTGCAGTCTCACCATGGAATGATACAGAGGCATTATGACATTTTCCGTTTTATTCACCATTCCCTTCCTAATCATTTCTAATATTCTGTTTGCTTTTTTGACTGCTGCAGCACACTGAGCTGACGAGTTCAATGTATTATCCACTATGATGCCTTGATCTTTTTTCTGGGTTTTAGCTCCTAATATAGACCCTAACATCGTGTAACTTCAGCATGGGTTGTTTTTCCCTATAGGCATCACCTTACACTTGTCCACATTAAATTTCATCTGCCATTTGGATGCCAAATCTTCCAGTCTCACAAGGTTCTCCTGCAATTTATCACAATCCTCTTGTAATTTAACTACTCTGAATAATTTTGTGTCATCTTGAAATTTGATTACCTCAGTCATCGCATTCCTTTCCAGATCATTTATAAATATATTGAAAAGCATCAGTCCAAGTACAGATCCCTTAGGCACTCCACTGTTTACCTTTTTCCACTGAGAAAATTGACCATTTAATCCTACTCTCTGTTTCTTTATTTTAACGAGTTTGTAATCCATAAAAGGACATCGCCTCCTATCCCATGGCGTTAGTTTTCTTAGAAGCCTCTCTTGCGGGACTTTGTCAAATGCCTTCTGAAAATCCAAATACACTACATCTACTGGTTCGACTTTATCTACATGTTTATCAACCCCTTCAAAAACATGTAGCAGATTTGTCAGGCAAGACTTCCCTTGGATAAATCTATGCTGGTTTTGATCCATTAAACCATGTCTTTCTATATGGTCTGTGATTTTGATCTTTAGAATAGTTTTCCTTGCACTGAAGTCAGGCTCACCGGTCTATAGCTTCCCAGATCACTCCTTGAGCCCTTTTTAAATATTAGGGTTACACTGGCCACCCTCCAGTCTTCAGGTACAATGGATGATTTTAATAATAGATTACAAATTTTAACTAATAGATCTAAAATTTCATTTTTGAGTTCTTTCTGAACCCTGGGGAGCATACCATCCGGTTCAGGTGATTTGCTACTCTTTAGTTTGTCAATCTGGCCTACTACATCTTCCAGGTTCACTGTAATTTGGTTCAATTTATCTGAATCATCACCTTTGAAAACAAAGACAGTTATCTCCCCAACATCCTCAATAGTAAACACAGAAGCAAAGAATTCATTTAGTGTTTTCGTGATGGTTTTATCTTCCCTAAAACCACTTTAACCCCTTAATCATCTCCCTGGTTAAATTTCAGTTCTATTTCCAAGTTTGTCCTTCCTTGTTTTATGTAATGCATACATCGTATGCTATGGTTATTCGTTTCAATGTAAACCAAAGTGATTTGTAACCTGTTACAAGAATATCGGTATATAAAAATTGTTAAATAAAATAAATAAATAAATCATCTAACGGTCTAACCGAATCCCTTGCAGGTTTACTGAGCTTTTTAGAAGATGTGTACAGTGTGTTTTTATATTACGATGAAGTGGACAGTTGGTACTAGCAGGGAGTCCAAGATATAAGGAGTTGCAGTAATCAAGATAATTTAGTACAAGGGATTGCAGTACTAACCTGAAATCATGGGACTCAAGGAGTGGTTTGACAAGTTTTAACAAAAGAAGTTTATAGAATGAGGATTTAATTACTGATGAGATATCACTTTTCACGGAGCAGTATCATTTTTATCTGGTGTTTCTTTTTCTGGTAGGGTGATGAGTTAAGTCAACATGACTACTGGATGTGGAAATGGGTGAAGGAAGGACTGGGAACAGACCACCAAAAATTTGCCTTATTTTCCCTAAGTGCATCAGTGTCTTCACTAAAGTGTAGTGGTTTTCAGACATTCTCTAATGGGAGTGTCTTGCATTGAGAGATGTTGTATAAAACTAAGGAGCCCATTTTAATTTTTTGTTCTACTCATCCTGTTCCTATCTTGTGAAAGTGTTTGGAACTCAAGGGTGGAGTTTTGGGCCTTCAGGATTAAAGAGTCTTCTTGAAGTCCAAGAGGATTCTGAGAGTAAGAGAACCAGAGGTGATTAGTGGTAAAAGAAAATTAGTCCCAAACTTCTTTGTCTACCCTGAAGAATACTTTGCCCATTCTAAAAAGTGAATTTTGAGGTTGGATTCACAGGAAGGAATTAGCTTGCGAAATTGCTAAATACTTACTGCTTTTGAGAAGAGTCAGCAGAACAATCTATAACTACTTAGGATATTTTTCCCAACTCCATCTGTTGGACTATAGAGAGCTGCATTCCAAAAAGCAGCTACCAATACAGGGAAAGTTCTAGAGAGGGAGCACCTCTAAAGAGTGAATTGTGGGGGAGTTACAAGAAAGAATTCCCTATTGCAAAGTGAGTGTGATCACTGACTGTGTGCTAATTTCCATTTCTTTTCAAGACCAAAGCGCACCATTTATTCATGTGCATCAGAAATCGTGTATTTTGGAACAACCCCAGACTGTATAGTCATGTGTTTATTTTTGGGAGATGATAGAGGAAATTCTAGAAATCTAAGAGCCTTGAAAGACTTTTTTTCTTACCCCCCTCCCCCCATTGGGTAAGGACCCATGAAATATGGAGAGTTTAGTGTTCTGACTGATCCTGATTGTGCCAAGTTCTACTAGTTGGCAGGGGTGTCACCAAAGTGTCCCTTACTAATTACTATGTGCCTCAGAGTCTTCTCAGATCTTGAATATATGTTCGCCTATGTAGTGTTCTATGACATTCCCCAGTGGGAGGTGCCTTGCAGGAAGCTTCTGTTTGACAAAACTCATAAGCCCACTTTGGCTTGTGTACTCTTTCCTCCATCTCCTGGCCTGACAGGGTGACTGGGACCTTAGGGTAATAATTGTTCCTAGGGAGATTTTCTTGGAGACCCAAGGAGGATTTTCAGAGTGAAAAAGACCAAGAGGTGATCTCAAGGAAGAGGGGAGTTCGCCCCATACTCCGTGGGAGGTTACCTAAGAGTCCTAAAGAGCAGATTTCTGGTTGGAGTCAGCTGGAAGACTGCCAGGCTGGGAAATCTTCTTGCAGATTTGCAGTTGCAAGTATTTATATCAGGAGGAGTTCCCGGTTTCCTCCTGAGAAGGAGTCTTCATCCAGCTCGCAGGTACCATCCAGGGGAAGAATCCTGGGAATGTCCTTTTAAGAGTCCCTACTGCCAGGGAGTGCAGATTTGACTGTGACTGTATCTGTGATTTACTGTGATTTTCTGTTCTGTGCTGAAATACACTATTGCAAAGTATATGTGCTGTGAATTTACATCTACAGTCAAAAAATGCAGTAAAAGGACTTATTGTTCGAATAACTCTAATATTTTATCCTTTTATCTAACTGGGATTTTGCTAGAAGACTTCCAGATAGCCTAAGGGTCTTGGAAATTTTTATATTTCTCCCTTGTCAGGAAAAGAACCAGAGAACATGGGTCGAAGCATGAGCCATGTGAGCTCCTGCACAACTAACTGGTGGAACCGGGGCTACGTATAGTTTCAAGGTTGTATCACTTTATTTAAAGTCTGTATATTATGCTATACTCCAGCGAGAATTGTGGACAGTATGGGCTAAAAAATGTTAAAAAAAAAAGAACCCTAAATTAAAATAAATAAATAAATAAACAACCATAAATAATATAGCCAGAACAATTCAAAGCATTTAACGGCTCCAGCCATTGTGCCAGGTAAGAGGTTAAGTATTTCTACTGATTTGTGATATTCATAGCTAATAACAGTTTCCATAAATTATATGAGCCTCAAAACATGATAAAATCTTCACTGTAGACAGGGACATGCAGTCTAATGGGCTCTGATTACATCTTGGAACATATCTCAGTAAAAGGACTGAACTTTGCTCTTGTTTTTGGTGTAAGTCTCTATTGTTAAGTTTCGCAATGTTTTACAGCCTTCTTGAGCAAATGTCTCCAAATTCAACTTTCCTTGTAAAGGCAAATAAGAAAAGGAGAGGCATGGCCACAGCACCACTCCTGACCAGTATTAGGCAACATTCATTCAGACTTTATAGTGATTTGTAAAAATCATTTGGCCACTGAGAAGGTTAGATGTAGTCCAACCAAACGTATGCGGCACCCAGTAAGCTGAGTCACTGGGCACAAGTTTCAACTAGTCTGCTTCAGCGGTACAAATCTGTACATAAGAATGGCCATACTGGGTCAGGCCAAGGGTCCATCAAGCCCAGCCTCCTGTTTCCAACAGTGGCCAATTCAAGTCACAAGTACCTGGCAAGTACTGAAACATTAAATAGATCTCAAGCTACCATTGCTTATTGATTAATAGCAGTTTATGGATTTTTCCTCTAGGAACTTATCCAAACCTTTTTAAAACCCAGTTACACTAACTGCCATAACCACATCCTCTGGGATTGAATTCCAGAGCTCAACTATGCACTGAGTGAAAAAGAATTTTCTTCGATTTGTTTTAAATGAGCTACTTGCTAACTTCATGGAGTGCCTCCTAGTCCTTCTATTATCTGAGAGAGTAAATAACTGATTTACATTAACCTGTTGAAGTCCTTCCATGATTTTGTAGATCTCTATTATATCCCCCCTCAATTGTCTCTTCTTCAAACTGAACAGCCCTAACTTCTTTAGCCTTTCCTCATGGGGGAGCTGTTCCATGCCCCTTATCACTTTGGTCTCCCGTCTCTGCACTTTTTCCAGTGCAACTATATCTTTTCTGAGATGTGGCAATCAGAATTGCACACAGTGTTCAAGGTGCGCACCATGGAGCGATACAGGGGCATTATGACATCTTCCTTTTTATTTGCCATTCCCTTCCTAATAATTCCTACCATTCTGTTTGCTTTTTTAAATCGGCACATCACACTTGGCCGACGATTTCAATGTATTATCCACTATGATGCCTAGATCTTTTTCCTGGGTGGTAACTCCTAAGATAGAACCTAACATTGTGTAATTACAGCAAGGGTTATTTTTCCCTATATGCATCATCTTGCACTTGTCCACATTAAATTTCATCTGCCATTTGGAAGCTCAATCTTCCAGTCTCACAAGGTCCTCCTGCAATTTATCACAATCCGCTTGAGATATAAAGACTCTGCATAATTTTGTGTTATCTGCAAATTTGGTCACCTCACTTGTCATCCCCTTTCCAGATCATTTACAAATATATTAAAAAGTACAGATTCCTGAGGCATTCCACTGTTTACTTTTTTCCACTGTGAAAACTGACCATTTAATCTTACTCTCTGTTTACTGTCTTTTAACCAGCTTGGAATCCATGGAAGGACATCGCCTCCTATCCTATGACTTTTTAATTTTCATAGAAGCCTCTCATGAGGGACTTTGTCGAACGCCTTCTGAAAATCCAAATGTGGTTCACATTTACCCACATATTAATTCACCCATTCAAAAAAATGTAGGAGATTTGTGAGGTAAGACTTCCCTTGGGTAAATCCATGCTGGCTGTGTCCCATCAAACCATGTCTATCTAAATGTTTTGTGATTTTATTCTTTATAACCGTTTCCACAATTTTTACCAGCACTGGTCTATAGTTTCCCGAATCACCCCGGAGATCTTTTTAAATATTAGGGTTACATTGGCCACCTTCCAGTCTTCAGGTATAATGGATGATTTTAATGAAAGGTTACACATTAATTGAAATAGGTCTGAAATTTCATTTTTTATTTCTTTCAGAACCCTGGGGTGTATACCATCTGATTTACTATTCTTCAGTTTGTCAATCTGGCCTACGACATCTTCCAGGTTCACCGTGATTTGGTTCAGTTCATCTGAATCATCACCCTTGAAAACTGTCTCTGGACCTCCTCAACATCCTTTTCAGGAAACACCAAAGCAAATAATTTGTTTAGTCTTTCTGCAATGGCCTTATTTTCCCTAAGTACCCCTTTAACCCCTCTACCATTTAATGGTCCAACCGACTCCCTCGCAGGCTTCCTGCTTCAGATATATTTTTCAAAGTTTTCATTATTTTTTGCCTTTATAGCCAACTTCTTTTCATATTCTCTTTTAGCCTGTCTTATCAATGTTTTACATTTATAACTTGCCAATGCTTATGCATTATCTATTTTTTTCTGATGATTCTTTCTTCCAGTTTTTGAATGATGATCTTTTGGCTAAAATAGCCTCTTTCACCTCACTTTTTAGCTATGCTGGCAATCGTTTGATCTTCCTTCCAGCTCTCTTATGCATGGAATACATCTGGACTATGCTTCTAAGATGGTATTTTTTAACAATGTCCATGCCTGCTGCACATTCTTAAACTTAGTAGCTGCATCTTTCAGGGTTGGTTTTTTTTTGTTTTTTTTTTACTATTTTTCTCATTTTATCAGTTTCCCTTTTAAAAGTTTAGTGCTAGAGACATGGATTTACTTACTGTCCCCCTTCCCCTCATTAATTCAAATTTGATCATATTATGATCACTATTGCCAAGCGGCCTCACCACCGTTACCTCTCTCATCAAATCCTGCGCTCCACTGAGAATTAGATCTAAAATTGCTCACGCTCTTGTCGGTTCCTGAACCAATTGCTCCATAGAACTGTCACTTAGTCCATTCAGGAACTTTATCTCTCTAGCATGTCCTGATGTTTCACTTACCCAGTCAATCTTGGGGTAATTGAAATCTCCCATTATTACCGCACTATCAATTTGGTTAGCTTCCCTAATATCTCTTAGCATTTCACTGTCAGTCTCACCATCTTGACCAGGTGGATGATAGTATACTCCTATCGCTATACTCTTCCCTGACACACAGGGGATTTCTACCTATAAAGATTCAATTGTGCATTTAGGGCCTTATTTTCTACGGCTATTGCACACTTGTGCTACCAGCGCAAGCGTGCGATAGCTGGAAAGCTTAGCGCAGGCCTGCGCTAGCTACATCGGGGCGGAGTTGGCCCTGGAAGAGGAGGAGTCGGGGCGTCACTGGGGCCGACTCCGTGAAGATGGCGCCGACAGCGAAAAGGTAAGGAGCCTTTTCGCTGCCTATTTCGTGCCGAATAACTACACCTGCGCTAGCCAGCAGTGCGATTGCTGCCGGCTAGCGCAGGACCGCCCCCCGCTTCACCCCCCCCGCCCCCTGTTAGCGCCGGGATTCACTAAGCCTTTGCGGCATTAGTAAATCCAGGCCTTAGTCTTTTGCAGGATCTTTATCCTGTTGGACTCTATGCCATCCCAGACATAAAGCGTCACCCTGCCACCAAGTATCATTGCAATATAATTTGTATCCCAGTATAGCGCTATCCCATTGGTTATCCTCTTTCCACCATGTCTCTGAGGTGTCAATTAAGTCTATGTCATCATTCGCTGCTATACACGAAGGGCCGGATTTTAAAAGGGTTACGCGCATAAGGTACACGCGTAACCCTTTTAAATACCCCCTGCGCGCGCCGAGCCTATTTTGCATAGGCTTGGCGGCGCGCGCAAGCCCCAGGACGCACATAAGTTCCGGGGCTTGCGAAAAGGGGCGGGCGGGGGTGTGGCCAGGGGGCACGGTTTTCGATTGGGGGCGTGTTCGGGGGCGTGTGGGCGGTCCGGGGGTGTGGCCGAGTGCCCCGACACAGCGGCCTGTATCGGGGCCTGCTGCGCCGGCGCGCATAAGTTACTACTGCCCGGAGGCAGTAGTAACTTTTAAGATAAAGGTAGGGAGGGGGTTTAGATAGGGCCGGGGGGGGGGGGGGTTAGGTAGGGGAAGGTGCAGGGGGGGTGAATGGAAAGTTCCCTCCGAGGCCGCTCCGATTTCGGAGCGGCCTCGGAGGGAACGGCCTCGGAGGGAACAAAAGTACGCGCACGCGTAGATTTGTAAAATCTACCCCGAAATCTCCAACCTTACTTCTTAGACTTCTGACATTACATTTCAAAGTGTGTTTTTTTGTTTGTATTTACATTCTGCTTTTCAGTTGACAGGGATAAATTGGAATCTTTTAGCTCAGGTGAGTTTTTAATTATAGGCACTTGGACTACTTTTCCTATTATTGGAACCTCTCTGTTGGGATGCCCTAACTCTAATGCTGCATTAGTATCCTTTGAAAATACCTCTGTCCAAACCATGTGCTCCTGAGCAACTGTCAGCTTTCCCCTTTGCTCCAGTTTAAAAGCTGCTCTATCTCCTTTTTAAAGGATAGCACTAGCAGCCTGGTCCCACCCTGGTTAAGGTAGAGTCCATCCCTTCGGAAAAGGCTCCCCCTTTTTCCTTACAAAACTGAAACCTTTTTCCTTGCACCATCATCTCATCCATGCAGCAGGTGTAAGAATAGAAGCTTTGGGAAAATTCACCAGCCTGAGGTTTAAATACCTTAAGGCATTTTCCACATTTTCAAGTTTCTTAACGTGAATGAACCCACCTTGAGCTAGATTGGATTCAACACTCTGGATCGAAGTTATCTGATTACCCATAACTTCAAATTTCTTAGCATGAGAGGCAACAACAACTTCTAAATCCTGGGTGCATTGTAATATATCAAAGGAAGCATCCACTAAGGAAGAAATTGATTTCTCCAGAGATTTAATAGCAACCCATACAGTTTCTAAAGTTATTTCTTGCAGTTTATCCAGAATATTTCATTGAATAACTTTAGTAGAAACACTCAATAGTGGCTCTCCAGAGGCGGAGTTGCGACCACCTCTCTCAAATCCACCGGAGTCAAAGCCTGGAAGATAGTATCTGATGAGACTACTTCACCGGAAGAGTCACGCTGTGCGGTCACGCTGTGCGGTCTCCCGAATCACAGACCTTGTGATAACAATGGAAGAAGCAACTCCAAATGTATCATGGCCCCGTTGAGGATTAGGGCAAGGAGTATGCAAAACTTCTTCCTCAGATCTTTTCCGGGGTGGAGATGGAGCAATAGGTGCTCCGGGGCTTAAAGTTGTTTGAAGGTCTGGCGGCAATGCAGCTCGCTCCCTGACATTAGTTTCCAAGGAACTGGCACCCAAAGATTTAGATGTGGAGGTAAGAAAACCATCAATTCTTGGTTGCAGCGAGTCAGTGGGGGGAGAAACTGGAGGACTCCCCCATACCCAACCTTTTCATTCAGTATGAGGCATGTAGAAAGGAAATCGAGAATCAAACTGAGGAGGTTCTAAACCAAGCCTCTCAGCAAGACACAATCTTGTTCCGTCCATGTTCTTTTTAAAATTAGCCAGTTAGTGAGTAGAAATTGGGGTTGGGCTCCCCCATGTGGGAGAAGCAGATGGTGGGTGCTTGAGCCTTTATAAACCCCGCCACCATCTTAGTGTGTGGATTCTTAGTTACATTTTTTCTGAGTTGCCCTGTTGTGGGACAGCCCTGTCTGTGCAGTCATACATTTTGTTTGTTTTTACGAAAATAACTGTGAGAGTCTTCTTCACAGAAACCTGGGTAAAGACAGAAACATAATTTCTTAACTCTATTTTTTTTTTCCATCCTCTGGCATGTTCTCTTCTTCCCTCCAGTACCTTCCCTAGTTCTCTCTTGTATACCCTCTTACACACCCTCCCCCATCTCTTTCTCTCTCTAACTCTTCCCCCTCCCACTGCCAAGTTTACTTTGCTGACTAGGAAAATGGCAGAAGAGATAGCATTCATTCCCTCCTCATGCTTCCCCATCTTCCAATGCCTTTCTCACTTCAACATTCACCCTCTTTCATACAACCCTCCAAGCATTCATCTCTTCCACATCATCTCAGAACATTCAGGCGTTGACTCTCTTTTTGGCAGGGGTAGATTGTCTGTCTGTCTGCTGCGGCACCCCCCCCCCCCTCCTGTTCCCTCCCAGGACAGGAGGAGAGGGGAAAATGACAGGAGGGGAGGGGAAAGGAGCCAGTCCTTTTAAGTTTTCAAACTTCTATTTCTCAGTATTCTCAGACTTATAATCCTGCTTTTCTCAGCACAAGACGAGAGCCTGCAATCCAGTCATGACTTCATATGTCCCAGATGACTTTATGGCTCTGGTAAATTTTGATATTTTGCATAAGTTCCTTTTGTGTTTCTCGATGTATTTTAACGGTCTGTCCCAGGTGGTATATCATAGGATATTTGTAAAGCTAAGCTAAAGCAGGTGTTCTGATTTGAGAACAAAAGCCAGACATATGAAATTGTGAGGCACTTTTCTATTCTTCTCTAGATAACAAAACGTGCACATTGGACAAGGCCTTAGGAAAACACCTTTCAAACTGATCTTACCACTATTATACTTTCTAGAGTTTTGGGACATTCCACAAACAGGATGCAGTTAAAATGCTTCATAATCAGTGTAGCCCCTGTTCCACTGGCTGGTAGAGCTTAGGGGCTCACTTGGGAATGCTGAGACCATGTTCTGACCCATGCTTCCTGGGTCTTTTTCTGACTGGGGTAAAAGTAAAGCCTTTCAAGGTCCTATGGTTCCTTCCTGTAAGGGGCTTCTGCTTCTAGTAAAAGAAATGTACTGCACATAGTCATCTGTTCTGTTGCTCAAAAATAAATCCTTTTACTGAGTCTTCATTGCAGAGGGGATCTTGGCATCCTTATTAAACACCTCTCCTTTATTTAATGAAAGAAATTTGGGTCTTGGTGAAGTTCAGTGAACTCATCTAGGCTTTATAAACATGTGGTTACCTTGCGTCTACCTTGATTGAATATCTAAGGGTGAAGTGCATTCCTTGTATTCATGTGTTATAAAATAACCACATCTATTTTGGGGAAAATGAAGCTTTTGTGTCCAGATGGAATGCAATTTTGAATGAGTATGGGATGGATCTGATGATCTTTATTGTGGAAACCACTCAAGTATCTGTTGTCAGTTTAAAAGAAAATATTGGAAGCACAGATAGTTGTTTTGAAAAGGTCTATGAATAATGATGCTTTTGAAACTAAATATGTTGAGTTATCTCAGTCTATGGAGTCTTTCTGCAGGGAACTCAAGCAGTTTAAATTGCAAAAGTTTAAAAGGGATTGCAATGACTATGGACAAGGTTTTCTTTATCCGCAGATGGTTGACTCTCATCATTTAAAATCTAGGAAAACGGTGACATTTGATTCTTCATCTGATCAGCCATTGGGAGAGGAATCTGTACAAAATACATTTTTAGTGAGATGACAACCACAGAGGAGCTGGTCCAGTTTCAGAGAGTAACAAGATCACAGACCATGAAGTCCTGTACGGTTGTGAACATGACCTCAATTATGACAAATGACTTTGGTACATTTATTAATTTGTCTAGTAGGCAGATTTCTGTTCATGAGGCTAGTATATTTCGGAAAGGCTTGTCTTCTGTTCCAACAGTGAGATATGATCCTTTTGAGTTGCACATTGTTTTGTTTAGATTTTTGTGATCTTTGAAGTTAAAGTTGTTTTTTCAGTCTTCATGATCCAATCTTCATCTAGTTCAGATTTATCGGTGTTGAGAAAGAAGTCATCCCGGGTACCACCAAGTCCTACTGACCCTATGTTATTGGATTTTAAATGTGTGGTAGTAAAGGTTGTATAACAATTAGAATCTGTTCAGCATCCATTTTTTTATATTTGTTGAGAGAAGAGAAGGTGTCTTTAGAGAACTTATCAAAAGATACTAGCATTGTGATAAAACCAGCAGATAAAGGTTGTTATATTGTAATCATGGATAGGTTAACATATGAAAATGATGTTTATAGACAGCATGTAACAGTGTACTATATATAGTCCACTTATCAATTGGACAGAGTTTGTTTATCAACTGCCCTACCCAATCTATTAGAACCAAAGGACACAAATAGTGGAAAAGCTTAATGGTGAGGTTGAGTCATGTTTAGGTAATATGCCAGGGCTCTCTTATAGTCCAAGGAGTGAAAAGCTCATTCTTCTTTGTAGGCATGTCTTGCAAAGAATGTAGGCAGTATAAAATACTTGATTGATGTGGAAAGCAGATAATACTTTCGGAAGAAACTTGGAGTAACTTCATAGTACCACCCTGTTATGAAAAAAATTGAAGGTGTAATGAATATAAAAACAAAGCTTGTAGTTCACGTATTCTTTGTTCCAAAGTGACAGCTACAAGATACACTTTCCAAGTGAGACTAAGTTCACTGACTTGAGAGGTTCAAAGGGAGGTTTATGAGTTGACCTAGGTCAACATTGTAGTCCCAAGGCACTAAAGGGTTATTGACTGGAGGTCTGGAATGCCACAGTCCTTTCATGAATACCAAAGGGTGGAGAGGTATCAGAGCCCCTTCCACCTGTTGGGGAAACACTGCAATGCCACTGAGATGCACTTTGACTGAAGAAGTGCTAAGGCCTAAGGATGAGATGAAGAACAATTACTGAAGCAATTTCCTCGGGTCACAGCAAAAAGGATCTAGATGGCTGGTCCCAGACCAAGTTAAGAACCTCTTCCATTTGAAACAATAGGATCGTCTGTTGAAGGCTTTCTAACCAAAATCAGTACATCTGCCACCTCCTTCAGAAGATGTAAGAAGGAGATTACTGCACATTCAACATCTATGCTGTGAGAGCCAGCAATGACAAGTTTGGATAGTAAAGCCTGAGTGATGAATGTTGAGATATTCTCAATGGAACCAGAGACCACATGGACAGACATGTAGATATGGATATCACACTTGCCATGGCCAGGATGGCATTATACATTTTTATGTATTTATTTATTTTTATTTATTTATGTTATTTTCATTTCACTTTTCAGGTGCTTCAAAGCCATGTAAGTATTGTGTCCCTAAGGATCTTCTGCACCATCTTGGCAATTAGAGGAATTGGTAGGTACAAATAGAGTAGACTGACATTTTAGTTGCAGAAAAGCATCAGGAGCTCATTTGTAGCTGCTCAGATGCATGGAGCAGAACTTTTCAACCTTCCTATTGACATCTAAGGCAAACAGGTAAATCACAATTTTACCCCAGAGGTCAAAGAAGATCATCTTGTATTGGTAAGGCACATCCTT
The DNA here is from genome assembly GCF_901001135.1 of Rhinatrema bivittatum. Classification (NCBI taxonomy): domain Eukaryota; kingdom Metazoa; phylum Chordata; class Amphibia; order Gymnophiona; family Rhinatrematidae; genus Rhinatrema; species Rhinatrema bivittatum. The sequence goes on from NC_042626.1 coordinate 30,726,208, forward strand.
CATCACGAACCTGAGGAATTTCCAATGAATGGGACGAATAGGAATTAATGATTTCTAAAAATCAAACCTTTTCTGATGGAAAGGAAGTTGTAAAACTAGAGGTCATGTTATGAAACTCCAAGAAGGAACACTCACAATGTCAGGAAATATTTCTTCATAGAAAGAGTGGTAGATGTATGAAATGTCCTCCTGAAGAAGTAGTGAAGACAAGAGCAGTAATGGAATTCAAAAGGGAGCGAGAGTTACTTTCAGATCCAGAGCACACATCCAATCCCTCATCTGAATGAAAGAGAGAATGATCTAGAGGGGGTTCATCTTTAACCTTTCTTGAACCAGCAATTTGTTTAGTCTTCTTAAATCCAGTATAGGTTTCAACCTACTTGACTTTTTGAGGATTAGGAAAAACCGGAAATGGAATCCCTGGCCACACTTCTGAGAAGGGACAGGTTTAACTGCCTTCTGCTGGAGGAGTGACTCCACCTCCAGCTAGAGTTGAGCAGATTGAGAAGATTCAGAGCTGAAGACTGAAAGAAGCTGAGGGCGAAAGAAGTATAAATGGTAGCCATAATCCACAATTTTCAGGATCCACTGGACCTTGGTGATCTGGAGTCATTCCAGGAGGAAGGACTGAACCCTCACTACCAGAGGAGGTAGGGAGGTGGGTCTCAGCATAATAAAAAATTGGTGCCTGACTGTTATGGCCACCGGGGCCGAAGACTCACCAGAGGCGTCAGGTCGCCTCCGGGGATCCAACAGAGGCAGGCAAGCCTCTTTTCTGATGCTTTCACGGCCACTGTCACTGCTGGGCCCAGCCGCTTGTGTTCACTCTCGGCCGGGCTGACTCCTCCCCCTCTGGTCTCCCTAGAGCCGAACAAGCGGCAGAGACCTTGCATTTAAAGGGGCCATGACAGGAAATTGTCGTGGCTCCTCCCTGTGAACTCTACCTTCCGGGTTGCTATTTAAGGCAAGGTCTGCTCCTCAGACCTTGCCTTGGCTTCTTGGCTTGTAGTTGGTGGTTCTGGTGCTCCGAGTTCCTATCTTTTCAGTTCCTGGTTCTGCTTCGCTCCCAGTTGGTTGGCTTTCTTCAGGCTTTGACCCTTGGACTGGCTACCGACCATTCTTCAGGCTTTGACCCTTGGACCGGCTTCTGACCATTCTTCAAGCTTCAGCTCCTGGACTGACTTTCGACCTGCTGGAGGCGCCTGCTATCTGGACTATACGACCTGCGGGAGGCGCCTGCATCCAGATCTCTTCTCTGTCTTCAAGGGTCCACTTGAGTCCAGCCTCGCCTTCCGACGGTAGGGACCCCAGAGGGGTTACCCTCTTGGGTAGTGTCAACTCTACCTCGGACCAAGGGTCCACCCTCAGAATCATAATACTGACTTAGTCTGTGTCTGCTGCTGAGCCTTGGACTGACCCTTTGTCTCTGCTGACCTTGAGTGGACAGCTGCTCTGCTGAAGTGTGGGAGGAGCTCAATGATGCTGAAAAGAATGAAAGGAACATCTTTAGAAGTATGGGTGCTTGTAAGAGAAGTATTGGTATCAGGCAGGAGCTGGTTGGTCTCCCGCCACAGCTGATAACAACTCTAATATGGATTGATGCTCCTTAATCAGATACGCATTCTCACCGAACAAGTTGTGCTCTGACATGGGTACATCCATGAGATGATTATGTGCAACCTCACGGAGGCCTTTTGCTTACAACGTTTTGAGCCTTTGTGACACTACAGAAGCAGCCAAAGTCCTGGCTGCAGAATCAAAATGTACGTATATGGAACAAATAAGATGCTTCTCACATTCCTCAAAGTCTTCTGTTTGAGGGACTGCCAAGGTAGTGGCAGAAAATATTTTAAAGCAACAGGGCAGATAGGGGCACTGGTTTCCAAAAAGTAGAAAAAATTGTAAGAGAGACTGGGACATGTCCATAGCTCGGGTGAGGAATGGCTGAGGGGCATATTTCACCATATGTAATGGCTAATTTATGTCTGCTTGTAGATAGAGAACTTGAATTCCATAGAGACAGTGAGGTAAAACCAGGATAGCCTCAATTTCTTCAGCAAATATGGAGTCAATTTTTTAACTCTAATGCAGGGCTTTCCAAACCTGTCCTGGTAACCTCATTGCCAGTCAGGTTTTCAGGATATCCACAAAGTATATGCATGAGATAAATGTATATACACTGGAGACCCATTCTTGCAAATGTATCTCATTCATATTTCTTGTGGATATCCTGAAAACCCAACTGGTTATGGGGTCAGGAGGCCATTTGGGGTCAGGAGGCCATTTGATCTATGTATGTTGAAGAGGTAATTTTATTTTTTTGAGTTCTGTATTAGGATTTCAACTGATATTTATAAATATATATATATATATTGAGGGCAAAATTTGAAGACATTTCTGTGGGTAAAATGCTGTTTAATCCTTGGAAATGGGCTGTCTGATTATTGATCACGCTCTACATGGGTAAAAGAACACATGTATGTCAACGGCGAGTATACTTTTACTTGCATATTTTGTAGGTGTTCCCAGGGGCAGGAGTAGGTTGGGGGAGGTAAATATGCTTGTAGTTTTGGATATTCAAAATTATGCGCATTGTTTTGCCTTAAATAGTACCCCTACTAAAAGCAGGCATAAATTTATGACGGTGCTTTTATGGAGTGGATTAGTTTTTCTTTGATTATAGTGGCAAACCCCATGGGTAAAATCTGACCAGAGGGGGTTTGATAGACTGTGGGTAGTTTGAATATGTTCTCCATTATGACTATGTTTATTTCATTTAATGTTGTTCCTTGCCTTGAGTATGTTCTATGGAAAGGCAAGTTATAGATCCCAATAAAAAAGCTAAATAAGAGCCAATGGTAGAGTGTTAATAGGATTGCCATTCATCCAGCTCAACCTAAACAGGCTGATTCAGGTCTATTTTTCCCACCATTGCCTGCAAGGATTTCTGGTTCTGATTTCCCTATGAAAAATAGGACTACATCTCCTAGAAGGCAATAGGGAAAAACCAGAACTGGATCAGCCTGTTTGGGATGATCTGAGAAATGTGGCAACCCTATGTGTTAATCTCAATAAGATATTATGAGATCAATATTCAAAAACCGGCTGTATTCAGTCTTTATCTGGCTAAATACTAGCTAGCTAATAAGTTAGGAGGCTAGAATTTAGCTAGATAAATTGGGGGCATTCCAGGAGAATAACTAGGAGGAGTTGAGTTAGCCAGTTGACTTAGCCGGTTGACTTAGCGATACAGTATTCAAATGAGGCCCGGCAGTAGAAACGGGCAAAAGGAGGCGCTAGGGACACTAGTGCATCCCTAGTGCCTCCTTTTTGACAGGAGTGGCGGCTGTCAGCGGGTTTGACAGTCGATGCTCAATTTTGCCGGCGTTGGTTCTCGAGCCCGCTGACAGCCACGGGCTCGGAAACCAGACGCCGGCAAAATTGAGCATCCAGTTTTTGACCCGACAACCGCCAGCCTACTTCAAATTTTTTTTCTTTTTTTTTAACTTTTTTTACTCTTCAGGACCTCCGACTTAATATCGCCATGATATTAAGTTGGAGGGTGCACAGAAAAGCAGTTTTTACTGCTTTTCTGTGCACTTTCCTGGTGCCGGAAGAAATTAGCGTCTACCTTTGGGTAGGTGCTAATTTCTGAAAGTAAAATGTGCGGCTTGGCTGCACATTTTACTTTCTGAATCGCGCGCGAATACCTAAAAGGGCCATCAACATGCATTTGAATGTTGAGGGCGCTATTAGGTTTGGTGGGTTGGACGCACGTTTTCTGCCCCTTACTGAATAAGGGGTAAGGGAAAATGCGCGTCCAATGGCAGGTTAACAGTGCGCTCCGTCGGAGTGCACTGTACTGTATCGGCCTGATTGTCTGCTATCCAGACTGTCTGAATATAGACCTCTATGTTTCTGAAAATTTCAGAGAATAAGTTAAGACTTGTGATACTGGGTTTTACCAAATGTCCTTCAAGCCCAGTATCCTGTTTCCAACAGTGGCCAAACCAGGTCACAAGTACCTGGCAGGATCCCAAGGGGTAGATAGGTTCCAAGCTGCTTATCCCAAGAATAAACAGAGGATTTCTGCAGCTTAATGGACTTTTCCTCCAGGAACTTGTCAGAATCATTTTTAAATGCAGCTACACTATGTAGGATTGCCATGCTCTTGGTAACAAAGGCTTTGTAACTAATTCCTGCGGTATACCACTTCCCAGAACATGACTTGGTTAAAACTCTGAAGGCAAATGCAAATCAGGTAGGTGAGAACAAAGCGATAGACTAATGGTCAAAGCAAAAGAAGGAGAGGGTGTTTCACTGAAGCATTTTTCTGTCAATATGTCAATAAAAAACTTGAAATAATTCCAATCAGTTTTAATCAATCCTATATAACATATGGCACAAACATTATGGAAAGATTCCTCGACACGGATTGTGTTTCGCCATGTGGCTGCATCAGGAGGGTCACCTCAAACTAAAATAAAATAGAATTCAAAGTCAAAATGACAGAACATATTTAAAGCAATACCAACAACATACAGAAATACATAGACTGAAGAGACATACTATGAACAAATTGAATCATCATACCAGATATTAACAGAACAACACTAAATGAACCAGCAGCTCCAAGAAAATAAAATAGTTTAAAAAACGCCCCACAAAGGTGTCACATATTAGTGAATGGCCAATCAAGGGCAGAGATAGAATCGCCAATCAAAGGAGCCACCAAGGGGAATGGCTAATCAGAAATGAGCCATTTAAAACCCCCAAAAAACAAATAAGTGTGAAAAAGGGGGGTTGTCAGAAAAAGAAAGTCCACTTGATCTCTCATTTTAGGCCAGAGGGGATCAAAGTCTGTAAAGTAAAAATCTACCACTGTTCATGAAGAATAAAGCATTCAAAATCATCCCCACAACCCCATGAATGGAGAATCTTGATAGCAAAACAATTTGGATCATCGATGGAATGATTGTGTGCAAGCCAGTGTGAAACTAATGGAGCTTCTCTAGAGTGTTGAATGTAGCTAAAATGTTCCAAGATACATGTCTTACCCACATACAACAAGGAGTGTGAGCTACTGCATTCTGTAAATCTGAAGGAAACTAATTAGTCTTGCAAATTCTTGCCCCTATTAAATGAAAAGTTGGGAGGGGGCCTTGCATAACATGGGATGGGGAGACAGTATAGGACAAAACCATTTAATGATGGAACAAATCTGGCCAATATCTGTAGAAAATGGAAACACATAGGTCAATCTACTGGAAGGTGCAGCAGACATAGGAGATAATAGCAAGTCACAATTAATGTAGAGGGCACGCTTCAGGGTAAATTTGAGCACTTTCTTGGGATCACCTCAAGAGAGAAAGTGGTCCATCATTATGTGCTTGTTGTAAAACATCTTGGCGCGAGGAACATATGTACATAGGTGAAAGAATTGACTGACAGAGTTATTGTCACGGAGTGTGCATGGGTGATGGCTGGTATAGCAAAGATTGGTGAGTTTGCAAAAAATAGAATTAAAAAAAGGAGCCTTCATGCATTGAAATCAGAACATCAAGAAATGCAGCTTGAGAAGGATGTATAGTATATTGAAAATGGAGATGTGGATCTCAAGTGTTGAACCAATCAAAGCATGAAAAAAATTGAACATCTGTGCCAATCAAACAGAAAACACATCATCTATATATCATAACCATAACAAAATCCATAGGCCAGAAAGAAGAACTGTATAACCAAGTAGCTTCAAAATATGCCACATAGAGGTATGCGATGTCTGGGGCTATGGTGGCCCCCATAGCAGTGACTTTCACTTGCTGGAAGAAGACATCCTGAAAACAAAAGACGTTTTTTGTCAAGGTAAGGCGAAGAAGGTCTACCCAAAAACTAGTAGGTACGTGTTGTTCTGGAGGGCTCCAATTTAACACAGACTCAACAATGGTAATAGCAGACTCTGGTGGAATATTTGAATACAGAGACTCTATTTCCAACATCACAAGAAAATATGTAGGTGAGGGGACTTAAAAGAATATTTTCAAAAGAATTCTGGCTTGGTTGTTGTGCAAAGTCATAAAAATGTTTAGTCTAGTTTCCACAAGAGCCTTGGCATGCTCCATGACATGAACAAGTGATTTTCTAGCATGATAGAGAACTATAAAAATGTTTGTTCAGACTTGGTACAGATTGTAAAGGTGGATAGGTATGGCATCATTCTTTCAATAATTCATTTCACATCCTAGCATGCCTATGTTGAATTCTTTTCAAAGGCAACTAAGCAAAGGTTTTGGCAGTTCCACATTTTGGGATGTCCTTCTGGTGACAAAGGCCACTGTATAACCAGATGACCAGATAACTAGGTCATACCAGTTATTCCTAACTTAGCCCTAGAGGCACCCTTAGCTGGTCTGGTTTTCAGGATATCCATAATAAATAGAGATGAAATACATTTGCATATGCTGGAGGCCCAGTGTATGCAGATCTATTTCACGCATATTCATTGCAACTATCCTGAAAACCAGACTGTCTAGATGTGTTTCCAGGACAGTGTTGCGTAGAAATAAAGGTCAATAAACAAAAAAAATATATATATATTTATTTACATGGATTTATTACCAGCTTTTCTGAACATGCAATCCTTCCAAAGTGGTTTCCAGTACACCAGAATAGCAGCAGATGGACAAGGTCATTCATAGCTTTTCAATATAGAAGGTGTATAACAATTAAATAGCAATCAAAGTTACAGTTCAGATTGCTAATTGAAGGTGCACAATAATGCTGACTAAATTTTCTAAACAATACAACAGAAACTACTAGTATTTTAAATTAGAAAAATAAATACTATTGCAAGAGTGGCCAGCTCTGGTCCTTGAGAGCCACAAACAGTCCTGGCTTTCAGAATATCCACCATGAAAATGCATGAGATATTTTCGCATACAGTGGAGGCAATGCATGCAAATCTATCTTATGGATATTCATTATGGATATCTTTAAAATCAGGTCAGCTTGTGGCTCTGGAGGACCAGAGTTGCCACCCCTTTACTATTGCATCAAAATGGTTATAGACAAGCATGGTGAAACCATTTTATTGGACTAACGTAATACATATCTTGACTAGCTTTAGGGAGCAAACACACTTCAGCAGATCTCAAACAAAATGTATTATGTGATTTTAATAAAAAGGTATCACCATATTTATTTTTTTTAATTTATTGAACTTCCTTCCATGCAATGAAGTGGACTACCACAGCAAGCACATATCCAGGACATGATTGCAAATCATTGTCATAAGAGACAGCCTAAGCCAGTCCTGGCTTTATCTCATTCCATCTATGGGTTTTTTTTTTCCTTTTTAGAGATACTAGAATTACAAGTCCATAGATGCAAATGGGTACAACCAGACACTGCCTCCGCCTCTCTGATATAAGTCATCCGGTCACCCGATTGTTGAAATGAGACCTCCAAGTTGCTTGTGTGAGGAAGGTTACTAGATGGCTCCAAGTTATCAATGGCAGGCCTGTCCAATCCTTGTGGAGGAGAGACAGAGCATGTGTATATGTGTGTGATCATGTAGAAGAGAGCATATGAGTATGATGTGGAAAGACAGCATATGCTTGTAATCATGTGGAGGACAGAGCATGTGTTTGTATGAGTGATCATGTGGGGGCTAGAAAGAGAGGGCATGTGTGTATGTGATGTGAGAGAGAGAGCATGTGTGTGAGAGCATGTGTGTGGGAGAGCATGTGGGAAAGAGAGGATGTTTGAGAACATGTGTGTGAAGTCATTTGGAGGAGAGAGAACGTGTTTGTATGTCTGATTATGTGGGGCAGAGAGAACATTGTATGTGATCATATGGAGAGCATGTGTGTGGGACAGCATGTAGAGGAGAGAGAGCATGAGTGTGTGGGAGAGCATGTGGGAAAGAGAGGGTGTGTGTGAAAAAGCATGTGGGGGAGAGAAAGTGAATGTTTGAACATGTGTGAGTAACAGAGTGTGTATCAGTGTGTATGTAAGAGAGAGAGGAGACAGTTTGTGCATTGTCACCACTGTCAGCTGTTTAGAAATATAATTTTATTAATATGATTTTACAATTATGATTAATGACTATATTTCTTGATTTTATTATATGATGTTTGAAGAGGAATGGTGATGTTTCTGTTTTTCTATTGCTGCACCATCTATAGAGTGTGGTTTGTTGTGATTTACAGTTCAGTTTTTGTCTACACATTTCTATTTACACTTTATGGTCTCTTTATTCTGTATTTGGTGAGGACCTGTTTGTGTTCTGTATGTGTGACTGGGTTTTGAGATGTTCTGCCAGCTTGGCAGATCTATAGTAGCTTGGCTTGTTCTGATTTTCTGATAGGAGGTGTATTGGTGACATTTAGTCTGCTGTAATATTTGCAGTGTTGCCTTTTCATAGGTAGGATTGTCACTGGCAGTTAGTGCTGCTTTGTTATGGGAGAACCAAGCTCACACCCTACATTTTACAATAGCCTAATATCATATGGGTTCCAAGTATCTCTTTTTTTTTTTTTTTTTTTTTGCAGTTATGTGGTTGTGCCAACCACATAACTGCAAAAAAAAATTATCACAATAACATGCATATTACATTTTTACCTCAGTGTGTCCTTTCTCAAGGAAAAACTATTGATATAAATGCATAATGTTAAACTGCCGGGGGGGGGGGGGGGGGGGGGGGGCAGGCGGTAAGGTTCGCCTAGGGCACTCAATGCTCTTGCACCAGCTCTGCCCCCGAGGCTGCTGTAGTGGTTGCTGCCTGTTCTTATTTCAGGATAACTCCCCCCCCCCCCTTACGGATGTGTTGATTTTTAGTTGGACATCAGAGAAGAAGGTGTCTTTTACTGCCGAGTTCCTGATTTTGAGTCTGAAAAGAAATTCTAGGCTCCTCATTCTAAGCCTGGATTAGGGGAAGCATTGACAGGCGATCTCTTTAGAGTATTGTCCCTTTTGAGGACTGATTGCTCAGGACTTCGTTGAAGGAAGTTTTTATTTATTTAAAATTTTTCTATTCCGCTGCCTCCATACAATAGTTCGGTGCCTTCCATCTTTTCACATTGGGGATGGTTTCGTATTCTTTCCTGCTTCTCTCCAGTTGAGACACACAGTATCTACTTAATCCAATTAAAGAGCAGGACTCAGACATAGAAAACATAAGAATTGCATTACTGGGTCAGATCAAAGGCCCGTCGAGCCCAGTATCCTGTTTCCAGCAGTGCTCAATCCAGATTACAAGTACATTAGGGATGTGAAGGCCCAACATTTCTGTTTCTGTTTGGTTTTTGTTTCAGAGATTTTATTTGGTTTTTCGGTTTGTTTCATAGTTTTTTTTGGTTCGGATTGTGTGCCGAATGAGAAAAAAAAAATTAAAAACCAAAAGCCGGCCCCAAACAAAATAAAAATAAAAATGTACCTCATGGAGGCAACTCCAACTCCCTTCCTGCCCCAACATAAGCCTCAGGACCTCTCTGGCCCCTCCAACGCTCCTTCCACTGACAAAATACCTTGGGGCCCTAAAACAATTACGCCAGCTGTACCTGAGAGTGCCCGCACCAGCATTTTTTTTTAAAGAGGAAAGGCTGGGAGCGAATGGGTATCATTCCTGCCCTTTACAACCACCGGACCCCTTTTGTAACAAACTGAAAATGGCCTCATTCATCCTGTCTTTCACATTTGTTTCAAAAAAATGTGCATCCCTATCAAACATGAATCCAGTGTCTGAGGGGAGAAAAGATGCCAAGGAGCAGAGTGGAACCCATCTGGACTCTGATCCTAGGAGAGGAAGAAGAGGTGCTCTCCGGGTGCTACAGGAGTTGATTGCCAGGGCAAGTGAGTCTAGGAATGGAAAAATGGGAGTAAACTATTGGTCAGATGCCCCGCCAGTAAAAGCTTTCCAGTGTAGAACCCGAATACCAGTAGTACAGAGAGGGAACTGTTTGCAGATTTCATGCACGAAGAAAAAAAATCCAAGTCATAAATTTACCAAAATTAATTTTCTCTATTGAATTTCTGCAACAAAGTCAGGAAATTGCAAGAAGTATTATGTTTGATCTTTAAAGCATCTTTTAGTAAAACTGTGTTGGAACACCTGTCGTTTCCAGCCTGGTTATTACTACTCAGTATTGAGAGAAAGTAAATGCCCAGATATTAACCAAATGTTTTCATGAGATTTTTCCCCTTCCCATCAACTTTAAATTAAAAAAAAAAAAAAAGTAAATGCCCAAGGAGTTATTTTCCCGCCCGCCCATTTCAGTTCTGGGGCTATTTGAATGCTATGAGATGTGAAGGTGTACAGCACAGTGGGCTATTCTTCAGATAATGCCCACTGGATCTTGCAGCTCACTGACAGATGAAAACCTTCCATTCTCTAATGCTAGATATCACAGGAGCAGAGCGTTCTTAATTGTCTGTTTCAGTCCTTACCTCCTTTGCTGCCTGCCTGCCTGCCTTAGTCATCTTTCTGAGGATGCCCAGTTCATTCTGTGCCAGTATGAATTCAGGACGCCTGTGAGTCATGCAGACATCTACAACTGGGATAAAGACTCCGAAGGAAAAACCATGGCCAAAACTGCATGCCCTTGGCAACCACACTACTGTCATTTGGTTTTAGCAAGAAATAATTGTGATGAATGCTCTTTTAATAACATTTTATCCTGCCTGGCCTCGGGGGAAGTGAACTGGTGAGAAATCCTCGGAGGTGCCAGGGCTGCGTAGACGCGAGCAGCATGCACTCTCATTCAACGGCGGACACACAGACTCGGATGACTTAAGGAATAAAGAGGGCCTTGCTTGCCTCATTACTCAGGCTCCGCTTTTGGTCTGTTCATCAAAGTCTGAGTTCTGCTCAAGTAAGGATTTTTCTGCCAGGGGCAGACACAAGGGAAGAATCTCCCACTGAGGTGCCTTTATTACAAGCAGGAAAGGATGAGCAAACAGGGAGTGATTTACAGAGGAAACACAAAGAGTTACTTCAGCACAATTGGTAGAGCCAAATCTAACACAGGAATGGTCAAAGAAAGGAGAACTTAGACCTAAGGATGAGAAATTGATAATTGTAACATGAGACAGTGGACTACAGACAAGATGGTTTACAGCGAGCATAGAATAAACTGGCAAAACCAGATGTGTAACCCCTTCAGAAGGGATTTGGAGCTGAGTACTGGTCTTTCATTGGCTTCACTAAAAATGTGGACCTGTCCAAGCCAGAAAGGGAACCCAACCACACCTGCTTCTCCTCTTTGACCCTCCTCTGACCCCCCCTGCTCATCAATAAGGGAAGGCTTTGTTGATTAAAGACATACAGTGTTGCCTAGTTTAGCAGAAAGATGTCAAAGTACATTTTGGAGCGATTAGGGGAACTTGGATGTTTTGGTGCTTTGGGTAGTTTTTTTGGGATATTGGATATTAAGCATATGAATTATTTTGATTAGATGGATTGCAGCTCTCTCCTTTTGTAGAGAGAGTAGGATATGTATATATATAATCTAACATGCTGAAAACTGCTTGCCCAGGGATCACCCTGACTGCTATTGCAAACCAAACTCTCCAGGCTAGCAGTTCCTAACAAGTGCATTCCCAAAGACTTACAACTCAGTTCCAAGAAAAATGATCCTTTGTGAACACTCAGTAAGGCACAGTTAATTCAACAGCAATTTGTAAATTCAGATTGCAAAAAATCTGAGGATCATTAATTTACAAACTTTACAGCTTAATATAAAACTGGAGTAAAAAAAAAGAAAAAAGCTGTTTGAAACTGCCAAAAAAAAAAAAAAAGACTTCATATATCTGGGGCTGCATCAGAACCTCATTGACTTGATCTGCCACAAAGATATCCTAAGCTTGACTTCAAACATTTAACTCTCTGCAGGGCCTCAACCCTGGCTGCTGTCCATTCGTGTCAGAAGTATCCATTAACTCACGCATTTACTGGGAAAAAAAAAGTGAAAACAATCACTGGCTTCACTTACCTCATGCTAACTGCAGAGGCTTGGGTTTGTAAAAGAGATCAGAGAGTGGTTTTAAGAACTACTCTCAGGAAAGGGGATGTGTATCGTTCACAGGAGGGAGCATGTGGGTAATGGGGGTGAGGGAGCACATTTCCAGCTCCGTTAGCTTTCATCAGGTGCAGCTCTAGCCTCTTTTCACTAGAGGGAGCTGTGTTTCCACCTTGACATGATTTTAACTTGGGACTCTTAGGGTTATACAGCCACAGCTGTGAAAGGGACGCACATCATTTTGTGCCCCGTCCAGTGCGTCCACAGCTGTATCAATGATGCAGTGGACTCGGTCACGGCTGGTTTAGAATCATGTCACATGTACACTGAAATGGTTATTAAATTGCACATATAGTCTGTGGCGTCTTTGTCCAAAGTGCTCTACAGACCCAGGACACAAGTTATTAGTAACAAACAACAACTGGTACTCATTTTAAGCAGCTCAAAGGGATGAAAGGTGGTGTGAACCTTACTGGGATTACATCCAGGAGAAGCAAATTTCTTGGTTTCTTTGAAACCCAGTGTCCGAAACCATTGTAGTATATTCTGTCTTTCCTTAGCACTGTGATTCCAAGGAAGCTGGAAATATATATTCACACTGCCCCCATTGTTAAACTACCTTATTATGACATTGTTTAATGTATAATCCAAAACATACACTGATGGGTCCTGCCAGAATATGGAAATTTTTCCTGGCTATAAACACAAGAGCAATTAACAGCTCCTGTCCTGGAAATCACCTGGCTATAAACTTACAAAAAAACATAAAGAACAAATTTGTCATTGCCTGTTTAATATGCAAGTTTAGATCTGTTAATCCTGATTTCGGTTACACGCATGTTCAACCTGTTCGGCAGAAAATCGCCATCTGCCTAGCCTGTTATTTCCTAAGAAAGGCTGGACAAGAGATAGGACAGGCACTGTTCACACAACGGCAGCTGCTACAGGGAAAAGGGAAGTTGAAAGTTCATTTCTAGGAGAAAATGTGAGCCTTTCCAGGTTGCGGTGCCTTTCTTTGGAGCAACAAAAAGAGATAACCAAAGAATGAGCTTTCAAGATCACATAGATTTCACCTTCAGAAATGGCTATCTGCCATCTGAAGAAGGGGCCCATGTGGCCTTGAAGCCTCACGTACAAGGAATTCTTTGGCTAATTCTTTCGTTGGTTCAGTAAAAAAATTGGGGGGGGGGGAGGTTTTGGGAGGGGGAAGATGTTTACATGAGGTTTAATCCTCCTACTTCGACAATGGTCTTTACACCATCAAGTCTTCAATGGGTCAGGTGGCAAGATGTTACCTTCCCCTTTATACTGGGCAAGTTCTCGGTCTCAGCCGAAAGGACAAGATGGGACCATCCTGAAGTCATGGCTCCAATCCAGTACTTGCATCCCAGCCTGTAAGAGACTGAAAGCGATATGCCAGTTAATTTGATTTGAAGAGAAGCCTGAAATATCTCAACCTGCGAGAGCAGGAGACGTATTCCAGCTGAGAAACCGTCACCCTCACGGTCTATGATATTGAGACATCCTACAAATTAGGAAGGAGTGGCTCTGCTGAGCTGGGACCTGACTGCTGAGTGGAGCTGGATTCAAAGTCTGGTTTGCTATATGATTTTTTTTTTCTTTTGAGGATTTAATTACTCACCTTTCCAAATCCTAGCTGAAGCCGAATTACAAATTCAGTTACAGTTAGCAGGCTTTTGCCCCAGAAGGCATACAATCTAAGGGTCCTATTTTCTAATCATTTTTTCCTATAGACATACAATGGAAGAAAACCAAAACCTTTTTACTAAAGAGCCCTAGGTTCGTATCTGAGGCAATGCAGGATGAAGTGATTTGCCCAAGGTCACAAGGTGCATCAGTGCGAAAAGGAGGATGTGAACCCTCTTTGCACCCATATGACACACTTCCCTCCAAAGCCCTGCTAGACATCCCAAACATAATCGCCAAACCCCTAGCGCAAATAATCAGCTGCTCCTTCACCACTGGAATAGTCCCTGCCACATTAAAATCGTTAAACCCATCCTAAAAAAAAACCCAACCTTGACCCCTCAGACCTCTCTAACTACTGACCCATCTCCAACCTTCCCTTCCTCGCCAAAATCATGGAAAAAGTTGTTAACGCCCAACTCTCAGCCCACCTAGAAACGCACAACATTCTTTCACCCAGTCAATTCGGTTTCCGAAAATTCTTTAACATGGAAATCCTCCAGTTCTCCCTTACAGACACCATCCTCAAAGGAATTGACCATGGCCACTCCTACATTCTCACCCTTCTTGACATCTCAGAAGAACTTTGATACTGTTAACCATGACATACTAATCAGACGCCTCACAGAAACTGGAATCACCGGATCAGCCCTTCATTGGTTCACATCCTACCTAGAGAACAGGCAATATATAGTCAAAATTGGAAATTCTGAATCTACTCTCACACCACTTACACAAGGCGTCTCCCAAGGGTCCTCCCTTTCATCCACCTTATTTAATATCTACCTCCTTCCCCTCTGCCATCTCTTCACAGATCTTGGCCTCCCATACTTCATATATGCGGACGATGTCCAAATTCTCATTCCCATCCAAGAATCCCTATCTAAATCCATCAAAATCTGGGAGAACTGCCTCAGTGTGATAAACCTCCTCCTCACCAAACTCCACCTTGCCTTGAACATGGCAAAAACTGAACTCATCATTATCGCCCAACATAACATCACCAGTCACCCCCCTGACATGAACCTCTCCACATTGCCAATTTCCTTCCAACAACATGCAAGGAGCCTTGGCGTTACCATAGATAGCCAACTGAATTTAAAAAAATGTATCAATGCAACAATAAAAGACTCCTTCTTCAAACTCCACATCCTCAAAAAACTGAAACCACTTTAATGATTTCTGCATGGTCCTTCAAGCCACGATCCTTTCAAAAATGGATTCCTGTAATTCCCTATTCCTAGGCCTCCCTTTCTCTTCCATCAAACCTTTACAAATCCTTCAAATTGCAGCAGCCAGAATACTAACCAACACCTGTAAAACTGACCACATCACGCCGATCCTTAAGGAACTACACTGGCTCCCGATCTCCTCCCGCATCCTCTATAAGATCCTCTCTATTATACATAAAACCATTCACAACAGCAACATACATTGGTTTGACAATACCCTCCACCTCCATGCCTCCAATCGCCCCTCCAGAACTGCATATAAAGGCACCCTACACATCCCCTCCTACAAGACCTATCACCTGACATCTACAAAAGAGCAAGTCTTCTCTATCGCAGGTCCCACACTCTGGAACTCCATGCCGACAGAACTGCGACTTGAGCCATGTACCCCAAAATTTAAAAAAAAGCTGAAAACATGGCTTTTTAAACAAGCATTCCCAGATCCTCAGCTCCCCTGACCTCGCTGACTTCCACTCGCTCTTTTCATTCCTACCCGTTATGCACCACCGTATATCCCTCCGTACACCCAGTCTCTACCGCCACTACCTGTTAATAATAGTTACAATGTCTTTGTTCTATGATCTTCTTCTCCCCCCCCCCCCAAGTTGCATTCTCCCTGTTCAATGTACTTTTGTTGCAAGTTATATGTAAACCGATATGATGTTCCCACGAATACCGGTATATAAAAACGTTAAATAAATAAATAAAATAACCCTGGTTTCTCTGGATCTTAAACTGCTGCTCTAACAACTGGACCACATCCAAAAGGATCAAACAAAAACTGATGATAGGTAGCAAAGAGAAGGCTGAGCAATTTCTGGACCAAAGATGCACCTTGAGGCCGAGATTTCATCCTGGCAGGGCCTAGGCTGACTCAGCGTAGATAATGAACCTTTATCTAGAGCTACCACATGGGAATTTTGGCCCCTCACAAACTGCAAGAAGCCACCCAGGGGGAAAACAGAATCCTAATAATATTTCAGGGTTCAGTAGAAGACCATTTGAGGCTCATTGCAATCTGATAATGGTGCTCTAATTTAGAGATTTGCACTGAAAAGAAATGTTGTTTTGTTTGCTTTTTTAAATTCCTTTTTTTTTTTCATTTGATTTTACTTTGATTCAGATTGTTGAACTGAAATGAAATAAATACCAAAGAGGAAATAAAACAAAAGAAAAAAAAAAGGAAAGGAAAGGAAGAGACTGTCTTTCTCCCCCCACCTCCCTGTCAGTGCAACCATAATAAAACATGAACCCTCTCGGGCCTTCCCCTACCCATCGTACTCCATCTGTGGGGTTGAAGAAGTCAGGGATGGTAACTTTCAAACCGGCACACGATTTATGAAGATGTTTTTGAAAGTTAAAAAACGCTTCAAAAGACAAAACATTATTTCTCACCAACAACTAGAACTTTTAAACTCTCAGCCAACTGTGGATATTCTGGGGCAGATTTTTAAACCACTGCGTGCAAGGTACATTTGTGCGCGCTACCCGGTGCACACAAATGTACACCCAATTTTATAACATGCGCGCACTGCCATGCTCACATTACAAAATCCAGGCTCGGTGCGCGCAAGGGGGTACACTTGTGCATCTTGCGCGCGCCGAGTCCTAGGGGAGCCCCGTTGGCTTTCCCCGTTCCCTCCGAGGCCGCTCCGAAATTGGAGCGGCCTCGGAGGGAACTTTTCTTCTGCTCCCCCCCACCTTCCCTTCCCTTCCCCTATCTAAGCCACCCCCCAGCCCTACCTAAATCCCCCCCCACCTTATTTCAAGTATTTACGCCTGCCTCTGGCAGGCGTATCTTGCGCGCGTTGGCTGGCTGCCGGCGCGCCATCCCCTGGCACAGCCGCTGTGCCGGAGGCCTCTGTCCTGCCCCTGGACCGCCCCCTGGACCTGCACCACGCCCCTGCCCTGCCCCTTCCCGCCCTTTTTTTAAAGCCCCGGGACATACACGCATCCAGGGGCTTGTGCGTGCCGCCGAGCCTATGCAAAATAGGCTCAGCGCGCGCAGGAGGGTTTTTAAAGGGTTACTCACGTATCCCTTTGAAAATCTACCCCTTTGTGTGGATGACTCCAGTTTCTTCACCAACTGAGGGTTGGCGACGAAGTATCCTTTGAGAATAAGCTTCCTCGGCATGATCTGCAGTCCGCAGAGGTTACTGAATTAGTGGCATCATCTCCATGGCACAGCCAAGCTCTAGTTTGGACAGGAAAGCGAGTCCCATAGCTGGTTTGGATTTTTTAGCTTTGAAGTACAATGACATGACATCTGCCTTTTGACTTCCATTTTACCAAAGTCTTCCTAATGAAAGTCAAAACAATGAGCTTTAATTATTAACAAAGGAATCTACCAGTGATCTGTCCAGACTTTTATTTTAATATGAAAACCAAAAAACATGTCTGCAGTTTCATTCAGAAGACAAGTTCAAGGCCATTTATTTTTCTGCAAAACCATTTATTTTTGTGACAGAAGCCCTAAAATAGGTTGTGACAAGACAGTATCCATTCTTGCCACTATTCCATGCCCTCGGATGCCATCTACAAGAGATAGATCTGTTAGTTGCACTACTCTGCTTCAGCAGGAGATTTGGGAGGGTCAATTACTATCTAACATAATTACAGTTCTGTAAAACAAGAGCGGTCACCTTCTAATGTGGTTATAATGTACATCAGGGTCTGGCCTTTCCTTCCATTATGAATTCGGTTCCTCCTCCTATCTGGCCCCTCCTCCCTCCTCCCTCCTCTTACCCTCAACTCCATTACAGCCATGGAGTGTGCCACTAAGCACTACATCTTCTGTAGAGTCGGCAAACATAGAACTTGTTTCATAACGTCAGGATTATTGTGGTTTCCTGGTTTTAACAGGCTGGACGTAATCTGTCTTGAAGCAATAATTTGCATGATCTGGCAATTTACCAAGAGGGGCTGCACAGCATTTTGTGACATGCAACTCTGAACTGCATTAACCAGACATCCTTATTCCCACGAAGAACAATAACTTCCTGCTACAATAAATCGGTTATCAATGTTGTATCCATCTGTTGCACTTATGTTATCAACCACCACTGATGAGTACAAAAATGTATATTGTTGCTATATTTTAAACTCATTGCCTAGTACATTTGTATATAATCTTGTTTGACAGAAACCCTAAAATAGGTTCTGGCCACTAAAAGGTTAGCGTAAGATTAATGTTAAAGGAAGTCACTTAACTTCTACTTTTGGGTCATGGAAACGAGTCACTGTGACAGAAGTGTACTAAAGGGATTTTGGTATATTCCTTTCAGAGAGTGTTATAAGGGAGAATCAAACGAGTTTCTCTGAGTTAACATAAGAAGGATTTCAGAACAGGAAAGGGTCTTTTTTTGGTTCTTTGCTTGGGTTCTTCCAGCTGCAGAATTACGAGAGTTGAATAAGGAGCTAGCCGGCCTACTCAGTCCAGCAAGACCAAGGCATGGGAGACCAGCAAACAATTCCTGTTCTTCTTGGTGGTGTCTGGTGGCAACCTAGGGAGATTATGAATGCTTTTTGGAAAGTGGGTAAGCTGTATGGATGGGATTATGACTGGAAAGAATTATGTATAGAGATTTGAGTTTTGAGACCTCAACTGTTATTGGTAGAGAAAGAATCTTTTGTTATTGTTGTTGATGTTTCTGTTAGTCAATGTTGTAAGAGCCTGTGAACCCCTTCAGTGAATTTTCATTTTGTTTACCTGGACAGCTCTTCCAGAAATAAACATTTTGTTTTGCTGAAAATACCTTTTGTATGAGACCCTCCTTTACCCCCAGGTGTAGGCTCTAGAGAGGCTTCTTTTATGGACAGATAAGTAGAATCTGATGATTCTTGATGTTGCAGGGTGCAATCAGAGGAATCACAGGTAGGGCTGTTACATCTTTAAGTGCTGGCAGTTAGAGCTGTTTTGGTGTGGGAGGTTTATTATATTTTAATTGTAATTTACTCATGGCTTTCTGAGGGTCAAGCCCATACCTAACACATATTACAGTAGCCCTAATGTTATATGGGTTTCAAGTGTCTTTTTTGTAGGGTTTTCTGGTTGACACCAAAGAAGTACATGCAAATTCTTGTGATTTTTTTATATCTTAGAAGGCTGTCCTTTGAATATTCTTTTTCATGTAAAATCTATCATAAATACATAATTTTTAATTGTGTACATGGCGAGAGTAGGAGGTGGGAGTGTAAGGGTATAAGATTTGCCTAGGGCACCTAATACTTTTCACCAGCAATGGGTTCCAGGGGACGGGGTGAAGACATGGAGGTTAGAGGGGTGACAGTGTTTAAAGTTTAGGTCGCTGGAAGGAACTGGACTTTTTTTTGGCAGGTCTGAGCCAGAGAGTGAACGAAGTATGTGTGTGTGTGTGTGTTGGGGGGGGGGGGGGGGGGGCACATGACATAAGTTCAGAGGATCCATACAGATGGAAATGAAGTACATTGGGATAACCTGAACAGAATGGCAATTACAATCCAAAACTGCAGTGATACACCTGCAAGGGGGTAAACCTGCACTTAGTGGTAGCTACAACCCAAACAACAGGAGTGGTATGACTTAATCAGAGCTCAAAGAAAGCACAGGAAGCCCAAAGTGTGATGATCATATTTGTCAGCGATGTTTGGGACAGCTATGAAAGGAGATTTAAGAGATAAGGTGGAAGACCCAAGGGGAAGTTGGTATTGGGTTGCATTTGCGAATTTTATATACACATCCAACAAAAGAGGATGAATCTCAACTGGGCAGACTGGATGGACCATTTTAGTCTTTATTTGCCTCATTTACTATGTTGCTAATGTAGAGAGTCCTATTAGGTCTCTACTAGTAGGAATATATCAACTATGTAGGTAGAAGTATCTTTAGTTGGTGCACAGCTCTCTCATGCATGCTGCTGTTGTCTTCCTTGCTCCTTACTTCTATAAAAAGGAGAAACATCTAGAGGGTGTAGATTTTTGAGTTGACCTTTGAGAAGGAAGGTTGGAGATTTCCTACTCCTGGTTTGTCCCCTTTTGATTTAGAAGGGAGTACCCTTGGACCTTAGGAGTAAAGTGTGGGTTTGAAAGAAGAAAGGGTAACTCATCTTCTCTTTTGAGAAACTGTGCTTATTTGGACTTTTCTTTGGAGGAAGTTTTTATCCACCCTTCCTTCACCTTTTTGTTGCCTTTGAAAGTCTGGGCTGTTTTGATTGATCAAATAACTAAATTCTCCAAGGCCTAAAGAATTTTAGTTAGTGTCAGGAAGCAAGGTATTTTAATGTCTCTCACTCAGGGAGATCTAAGGACCCATCAGAGTTCAACAGAAGGAGTGGCTTCACATTCATTCCTGAGAGGAGGAGAGAAAATGGAACAACCCAAAATGGAATGAGTGTGTCTTTCTTACTGAAACCTAAGAGGAGGTCTCAAGCCACATGATGGGTATGATGGCCCCTTTGCGATTGCCCCTTTGTCCTGTTTGGATGTGGATGGAGAAATGCACACAGAAAATCAAAGCAAGGCCAGAAATAGGAGAAAAAGATGGCTCCCAATGACTTCCCTTCCTAAATTTTCATCCGGATTATATGGATTTAAAAAAACAAAACAAGGAAGGAAGTGAACACTAGGTATTGTCATGTATTTTCTAGTGTTGTCAAGGTTACCCTGTTGAGCCTGACCAGGACTCCAGTAGGTGCCAATCAGTTTCAATAGTGTAACTTGTAAGACCAGGGTGGACATTTCTCCCATATCTCCCCTGATAATGCAGTTTAGTAGAAATTATTACATCTCCAGAAGGATAGATTAAACCAGTCCCTAAGCGCTTTTGATACATCTTGGAAAATGCTAAAAAGGACGATCATATCAGAGACATCGTACAAGTTTCATCAGGCGTTCATTGCTCCTTTAAAAGCTACCTCAGTTTGATAGCGGCACTATCCAGTTACAGCTGTGTCATAAAGTTAAGGCTCTCTGTTTACCCAAATGGGACGTTGGCAGAATTTGTTTGCTCATTTCTGTTTACTCTGTACCTTGGCTGTGTTCCATTGCTCTCGACACTTTCAGACAAGCAGCCGCTATTTATCAGACCTGACCTCTGCTAGCCAGCTTGAGGAAGAGTGAGATGTGGAAGCCCTGCATATTGCAAACATGAAAAACAAAGGTGCGTACAGTGGACAACTCAATGTTCAGACATTGAAATGAATGCTACATGTATCTAGTAATGTTTAAAAATGGAGCAATGTTTGGAGCCAGTTGCTCAATTGCTCAAACCCAGTGAAAGAAGGCCAGACCACCTTAAAGCACCGGGTTCAGATATCTAGCCCATTCCACCCTTAGACATACGCAAGATGGGAGATCAGGTGGGAACTGCTGAGGTAAGCTGGCTCTGTATATTTTTGTTTTGTATATAATAAAAGTTGGTTAACTGGAAACAGGAGTCTAGGCTGTTTCTTGCCTTCTGGCCTCTCCTGGCCACTGAAGCCCAAAGCCACACACCATGCTATCACAGTCCAGTTGGTTTACCTAGTTGTATTTAATATTCATCTATTGAATGCAATAATTAGTTATACAGAACTTCATGAAACATCTCCAGGGAACTAATCTGGTACAGTATTTTATATATATCTATATATCTATATCTATGTCCATTGATAGATTCATGCAGAAATCTCTGAAAGAGATGTCGACAAAGCCGACTAGAAAAGACAGAGAAAAACCAAAATCAATTCATGACAAAATGGCCGCCAGCAAAGAGAAACTTTCACGATCCACACTGGATGCAGCGCTGGTAAGCGAGTTAACAGAAGCAGTGTTGGCAGCTCTTGTAGGGAAGTTAGATGTGATTTCGGAGCAAATCTCTGATCTTAAAAATTCTTTGCAAGAAATAAATCTGCGCCTCAAAGAAGTTGAAGGCTGAGTGGTGGAACTGGGAGATGATTCCATAGCAATGACGGGCAAAATACAAAAATTGGAGAAAATAATACAAACCGAGGAAGAGAAACTAGACAATCTAGAAAACAGATCTTGATGTAATAATTTTAGATTTGTGAGTCTTGATAAAAGCATCAGTCATAATGTCTTGACTTCCGGAAGAACTGGGCCTAATGGACATGCAAGGGCCTTTGGTTATAGAAAGGGTGCATAGTCTTTGAGGCCAGACAGAAAATGAATGGCGCTCTAGGATGGTGATTTTTAGGCTACTAAATTTTGTACACAAACAACAAATTAAACAAGCCTAGCATAAGAAAAATCAATTGCAATATAATAATCAAACCATCTGAATTTTCCAAGATTACTCAATGAAAGTATTCACGAAACACAGGGAATTCAGGCTGCTGTACTCAATGTTAGTGGCACATCAAGTGTGCTTCACATTGCAAATTCCTGCATGCTTGCGAATTTGGATTGCTGGTAACATACAGATTTTTGAGGATCTAGATAAGGTGACAGCATTTGGACAACTTTGGGGTAACCCTGCCAAAATAGAAAGGAAGCACTCAGTAAATACAGTTGCAAAGTTTTTACTTGACAGGTCTGTGGACTCTGCAAGGAGCTTAAATCTGTGACATTCATAAGCATGGCTATAATTGAGGATATGGTCTTTGGAATATAAATGGTCTGTGCTCATTCTGGCCCACAGATGGCTGTGAACTGCAGGTTCTTACAACAATGGAAGACTATTTCAGATGTTTTCTCGAGAACATTTTCATAGATATTTCATTGTTCAAAGGGGCTTCATGCATCTGAAATAAGGTTTTGGTTAGTCTTCTGTCATTCTGTTCAATGGATATTCTTAACAATAGTTATATCTTCCATAATTTTTGACCAGATGGTTCTGTTTATTTGAATTATTATGGAATTGGTGTAGCAGGGGAGGACACCTGAGCACATATGAAGGACTCCAGCTCTCTATTGGTGTTAAATGTGGAGGGGCGTGGGGAAGGGCAGGGTGGGTAAAGAAGGTAGAGTAGATGGGAGAAGGGGAGGGAAGACTGTAAGCACATGGGCTACAAATTATGTATTTTTTGTAGAGACAAGGAAAGTGTGTGTGTGTGTTGGGGGGGGGGGGGGGCGGACTTGCCCAGGCAGCGGGGAGGGGGGTGCGGTGGGGTGGGGTGGCTTCCTATATATATACACAAAGATTTACTTGCAGATTGTTTATTATCTTTCTGGGAACCAAGTCATGGATGACCAGAATATTGACTTGAAATGAAGGCAGGATAGGCTGTTGCTAAGGGCCATAAAACGTCTCACAACAGATATATATCCTTTATACAAGAAATGAAATTGACAGATGAGGAACATAAAAATCTATGACAAAATTGGTATTTTTTGCATCCCCTTTTCTTGGATGGACCATCTTTGGTTCTTTTTTCAAGAGAACTAAGGAGCTACCTATGGTCTCGCTCAAAAATATAATTGTTTTGGAGGAGAGTGGTACTCCTATATGGAGAGGATTACTTCACAATCACTGGTTTCTGATGCGTCTCAGCATTGTTTGGAGATATACGCTCCTCAACGTATTGCCCCACATCGCAGACGTCATGGATACAAAAGGACCTTTTATTGGCTAGAATCACCATACTGTTCTGGAGACAACTGGCACTTCCTTCAATTACCTTCTGGAGAAATAAAACACATCAATTGTTAGTTATGGAACAGATTAGGGATGTGAATCGTTTTTTGACAATTTAAAATATCGTCCGATATATTTTAAATCGTCAAAAATCGTTAGAGCCGCAATACAATAACAATTCCCCCGATTTATCGTCAAAAAATCGTAAATCGGGGGAAGGGGGAGGGCGGGAAAACCGGCACACTAAAACAACCCTAAAACCCACCCGACCCTTTAAAATAAATCCCCCACCCTCCCGAACCCCCCCAAAATGCCTTAAATTACCTGGGGTCCAGAGGAAGGGTCCCGGTGTGATCTTTTACTCTCGGACCTCCGGTGCTTGTAGAAATGGCGCCGGCGCTACCTTTGGTTTTTCCGTACGGAAAAATGATTCGCGGCAGGAGATCGCTCCCGGACCCCCGCTGGACCCCCAGGGACTTTTGGCCAGCTTGGGGGGGCCTCCTGACCCCCACAAGACTTGCCAAAAGTCCAGCGGGGGTCCGGAACGACCTCCTGCAGTCGAATCGTGTTGTCTACGGCCGGCGCCATTTTGCGCAAAATGGCGGCACAAAATGGCGCCGGCCGTAGACAACATGATTCGACTGCAGGAGGTTGTTCCGGACCCCCGCTGGACTTTTGGCAAGTCTTGTGGGGGTTAGGAGGCCCCCGCAAGCTGGCCAAAAGTCCCTGGGGGTCCAGCGGGGGTCCGGGAACGACTTCCTGCATGCAAATCGTTTTTCCGTACGGAAAATGGCGCCGGCCATACGGCGTTTGGCCGGCGCCATTTTCCATATGGAAAAACGATTCGCATGCAGGAAGTCGTTCCCGGACCCCCGCTGGACTTTTGGCAAGTCTTGTGGGGGTCAGGAGGCCCTCCCAAGCTGGCCAAAAGTTCCTGGGGGTCCAGCAGGGGTCCGGGAGCGATCTCCTACGCTCCTGACCTTGGGGGACAAAAAACAAAATGGCGCCAGCGCTACCTTTGACCTGTCATATGACAAGGCAAAGGTAGCGCCGGCGCCATTTCTACAAGCACCGGAGGTCCGAGAGTAAAAGATCACACCGGGACCCTTCCTCTGGACCTCAGGTAATTTAAGGCATTTTGGGGGGGGGGTTCGGGAGGGTGGGGGATTTATTTTAAAGGGTCGGGGTGGGTTTTAGGGATGTTTTAGTGTGCCGGTTTTCGATTTACACGATTTTTACGATTTTCACGATATTTAAAAAACCCAAACGGCGACGATCCGATTCCCTTCCCCTCCCAGCCGAAATCGATCGTTAAGACGATCGATCACACGATTCACATCTCTAGAACAGATGTCTTGTAAATCAGTGCATTCTAGACGAAAGAAAATGTCTTTAGATCTTTGGCTTCCATATATTTCAAAACTCCCACATAAAGCCCAAAAATCAAATACTGAATGATTTTTAATTGGAGATATGGTTCTTATTTCATGTTTCTGGACTTTATGTTGTTATTTCAGCATGCTCTGATTAGAATGCCTTCCTTTTAGCGATATTGCCAAACCCAGTCGGGGGGGGAAGGGGAGGGATGTAAGGTTTGAATGGACTATGGTTGTTACTATATAGCTGAAAAATTACACCGCTGAAAAAGTTATGCTGTGATGTGTATCTGACATCACTGTTCATGCAGTATTATGTATTTGTTGGAAATTCAATAGTAAAAGATATATATATATATATATATATATATACACACACACACACACAAAAAGAATAACTTTTAAGAAGGATATCTGGGACACCTCCCTCCCTCAGCCCCACATATTTCACTTTAACTTTTTGCAGCTAAGTTGGGACAAGCAGAGTTTGCACAAGCTTGAAGCTTATAATAGCCATCCTCTTGGACTATAGACTTTGACTTCCCACCTGATAGACTGCACAAGGCACAGGCATGTGTCAGAAGAAAAAACACTCAGCCCATGATGGCAGGAACCCAGGGGCCACACCTGTGCTAAAGGGTTTTCCGAGCCGAGCCGTCTGAGTGCAGATTATCAAAAGCAAATCCATAACACTATAGATTGCATTTCAACCCATTTTCATGTGCCCAACAGCAAGGCCCGATGAGGCAAAGCAGATCCTCTTTCAAACTGTAAAGCACAGTCATCCTCACTGCCACTGGGGACTGGATGACCCAAGGAAATTATCACAGCACTACAGAGACTTTCACCTCTAGGTCACCAGTTCAAATTCGACCCAGGTGATTAGGGAGCCTTTATGAAATGAGTTGTTCTCGGTCCAGGTCTAGTGGCCATAGCAGAAGCATTCAAGTCATGGCCCCTGTCAGATTCCTACAAACTTGTGAATTCTCTTGCACACTTCTTTAGCACAGTGGTGCTGAATCAACAAATCTAACAGCCCCCTAGCTCCTCTGGAACAAAAGCCTTTCAGGGCCAGCTCATGAGAAACCTCGTAATATGTACTTCATCCTGCAGCATGGAGCACGGCCAAGCACAGAGTGAAGGCTGCTAAGCAGGAAGCAAAGTGAAGACGGATGAGAGAATTTTGTCTATTGTCTGCCAGACAAAGCTGAATCTTTTCCATTATGATTTAATTGCTAGTTGGGACTAATATCTTGGAACCAAAGTGTCCAGCATGCAGTAAGCAAAGACGCTGTGCAAGGGAGTGTGGACACAGAATCCTGATTATTATTGCCAGTTACCTTAATAGTCCAGACGTTAGCCAATTAAATGTATCATTTTCACAATTACTTTGTTAACTCTTTTTTGAATGCTATTAATATCAGTGCAATGGGAAAGAAACAAGATTTCGGTTTACCCACTTGGCTTTGGTAAATATTCATGTTTAGGACAGTTTGTGATCTGGGCCTCGTCTGTGATGATCAGAAAATGAGTTCAAAGCACACGTGGATCATAGTTGGCACGGCTGCCTAATTTCAAAAGGACTGGGTGTTCTGTTTGCAATATAAAGGTGAAAGGAGGGAAACGTAGGGGAAATGTGAGGAAACACCATGTTGTGAAGACATGAGGGGAGGTCTAGAATTGCCTGCCACCAGCAGAAGTGGTAAGTAGCAACCAAAACAGTGACTTAATTCAAGTGCAGTTGGGGCAAATGCAGAAGGATAAGGTAAGGGATGAAGATGGAGATGGAGATGACTGGTCCGTGGTGACACAGTAGGCCAGGGAAACTGGACAATTCAAGAGGTCCATATCTGTCCTGGGGGGGGGGGGGGGGGCAGATGCAGCAGAGATCAGTGAGTGCCAAGGGGATGGGTAAGGAAAAGCTAAATCTAAGCTGTAAAAGTGATACAATATGCAAAAGAAAAAAACAACTCTTTGGCTTGCTTTTAGATAACAAATATCTTAGTTCTTGTGTCTATAAATATCCACATTGAAAAAGGCCTAGGAAAGTGAGGGGAAATACTGCATCTGAGTCATTGTTTTAAATAAAATAAATGCAGAGAAAAAGCATAAAAAGAGATGATATTAGGGTTACCAACTGGCTCTAGATTTTCAAAACAGGCTGATCCAGTCCTTGATTTACCCCACTACATGCAGGGACCTTTAGTCTTGTTTTTCTTAGGGAATGCAAAAGGGAAATCAGAACTACCAATCCTGCATGCAAAGGGGTAAATCCAGGCCTATTTCAGACTGGTGGTGGTACCATATATACCAATATATCAAAACATAGTCCCTATATGGCAAACTAAGAGAAGAGTCCAATCTAACTAAAATTCAACATAAACATATAAAATTCCTGTAACTCAAAAATGAAATACTGTGCACAGGAAAAAAAAAAAATCAAATGATGAGGTGTAAAACATAATCCAGTAGGACAGGGGTTGAGCAGAGCACATTATTTAGTGCACACTGGCTGGCAAAGGGATCCACTGAGCCTGTAGATGCAGCGACATAGTGTTCTGCTCTGAGACGGGGACGCACCAACATCTGGAACAGGGCATCACAGTCCCTCCTCATCCACTTGTTGCCTCCTGGACTTATAGATGGCCATTTTTGCAAGAGCCAAAAGAAGGTTGACGAGGAGGTCCTTCCTCTGTAAGCTGGGTCTGGGAGATGGTGTGCCCATCGATAAATGTGGGAAGAAAAATGGAACTGCAAAAGCTCTCTGAAGCCTTAAGACTGATGCCGTACAATAAGTCTCTGGGCATGGATCGTGGAATTCTGTGGACCTCTTGCAGATCCTAGCAGAAGCCCTTGAGACCAAGTAGTTACTGCTGTCATGCTGTGGCACCGTGTTAACTCTAATACCTAAGAAGGGGGACCTGCGCAATGTGAAGAATTAATGCCTGGTCTCTCTGCTCAGCACAGACTATAAAATCATAGCCAAAGCCATCTTGCTGTGGCTTAAGTCTGGGTTAGCCGACATGATTCACCCCAACCAGTTCTACACAATCCCAGGCTGGACCATATTTGAAAAGATCTATTTGGTCCTGGATCTGATCTGGCTTGCTCGCAGGACTGGTCTGCTGGACACCTTTCTTGCTCTAGACCAAGAGAAGGCATTTGACAGGATGGATCATGGATACCTCAAGGAAACCCTTTGTTCAGTCCAACTCCTGTATAGCTCTGTAGAGAGGCTCGTGGAGGTCAATTGGTCTCTGGCAAGCAAGTGAGGAGTACATCAAGAGTGTCTCTTGTTGGGGCAACTGTGTGCACTGGCCATTGAGCCTTTCCTGCACCTCCTATGCAGGACATGCACCGGGCTGGTGCTGCAGGAACCTGAGATGCAGGTGAGCCTTTTGTCATATGCCGAAGACATACTCCTCATGGCCTGAGACCCATTCGATTTAGAGAGGGTGCAGGCATGTCAGCAGATGTAGTCTGCTGCATTCGCAGCAAAGATCAACTGGGCCAAATGTTCTGGGCTTCTAATAGGATGACAGGTGGCCATGTTTCCTGATGTGTTCTTTCATATAGCTTGGAGCGGGGAGATGTTGCAATACCTAGGAGTCCACCTGTTGACTGTGCAGACCTCAACCCCTGTCAACCGCAACCTACAATATGACCGGAAGATTTTTTGGATATGGCAGGAACCTTTTGAGGCTGCCAGTATTCTATCAAGATCTGATAAAAGCCCAGAACATGATCTCCATAATCAGAGAAGCTCTAGCAGCCATGAGTGAGGAATTTCTAGCTGAGCCTCTACTCTTTAACCCATGCCTGGGTGCGAGCATGCTTGGATCCCCCATGTTTGCTGTCAGCTAATGCTAGCCAGGTCACAAAGGTTGGGGATTTTCTGGACTACAATAGACATAAGTGGGTGACCCTAGCCCATTTAATGGGTCTTGCAATCCCTTGTGTCACCTGTCATTTGCTCTAGAAGATCAGGAAAATCTTGCCACCCAACCAACACTCCTTCCTTGAGGGGGTTCTGCAGACTGGATGTCCCTATCTGACTCAGAGCCCCATAAGTCCAGATATGCTTATCAACATCAAGCCACTTGAACCCCCTCAGCCTCCCTCCCCCTGTCAATCCATCCAGGTTAGCAGAATTCATTCTGACACATTTCTGCACTGTGTCAAGGCACAAGATCTACTCGCTCATGCTACACACCATGCATTTCCTCGCCCTCACCTCTCTCTCAGACACCATCTGGTGGGAAGCTCTTCTAGCATCTGAGGGCAAGAACCCCCGGTAGTCATCCTTCTATTCCTAGATCATCACAAGACCCACCTGAGACCTAAGATGGAGAATCACGCATGTTGCTCTTAGTATGGATGAGTTTTTAGCCTGCTTTACGGGCTCCTCACCCTCCTGTCCCTTCTGCAATATGACAGAGTCCATTTTTCATGCATTTTTCTTTTGTTCCAGATTGCAACTCCTTTTTATTTGACTTAAAAACCTGTTCCTGCAGTTCTATCTTCATTTACCATGGCCATCTATAAGACCAGGAGGCAACAACTGGACAGGGAGGTACCCCAAATGATGAAGTCCTGTTCCAGGCACTGTGTGTTGTGTCTGTTGGTAGCAGTCAGCTGCGACTGCTCTGCCTTACTTCTTTTTTGCCCTTCTCCTCCTCCATGGGTAAGATGGCTACCTCCGATGCTGAGTGCTGAAAACCTCGGCGTCTCCAACTCAGCATGGGTGACCCCGTCCGCCATGCTCCTTCCTGTGGCCTCCTAGGGCGTGTGCACTGCCTACACTTATCTATACGTCAGGGCGGGAACCTCAGGGGCATCCCCACCGCATGACGTCAATACCTCCGGGTATTTAAGCCTCCGCTCCGCTCCCAACAAACGAGCTAGCAAGGACTTCGGTTTAGCTACTCTGACCGTTTTCTAAGCTGCATGCTTAGACTCCTCGCTACCCTCCGGGGTATCTTGCTCCTGAAGAAGCTCTGGGTACCCACTCCTTGGGGCCTCTCGCTTACAACTACCCTTCGGGATTTCTACTACTAACATAGACAACCACTCCTCAGAGGTCTCTCTTCTCTTTTCAGGATTATCTGCGCTTCCAGATACTCGCTCCTCGAGGGCCTAACCAGCTCAGAGTATCCTGCACCATGGACCTCGGGTCCCACCTTCATCATCTACCAGGATGATTCCTGCACTACTCTTCAGTGAGTACCTCTATGATCCAGCTATTCATTTCTACCCACCAGGTTCGGCTTATCCCGCTCTGCGGAACACTACCAACCATGTACATCCAGGTGAGAGTTCTACATCTGAGACTGTCTGAGCGTATTGGCACCTTGCTGGATTTCAATGCCATCTCTTCCTGCACAATTACCATCTATCTACAGCAGTACAATAAAGCTTTTCATCTCCAGTGTCTGCTGTCTGTGTCTAGCCTATCACTGTGGTTCCCCACGGGGCCCCTCCCCATGGGAGGAGTCATTGCCACTGCGACTAAGAGTCCACACTATGCCTCAAACCCAACATTGTGCACTTCCTCCTTGAGCACAGCACTACGTAGTGGGGTCTGCTGGCTTGGTTGATTCCTTTACCAGTTAGTGGGCACTGAATAGTGTGCTCTGCTCGCTCCTTGTCCCCCCAGATTATGTTTTACAGTTGAACATTTTATTTTTTTACTCTGCATTGTATTTTATTTTTAT
The DNA here is from genome assembly GCF_901001135.1 of Rhinatrema bivittatum. Lineage (NCBI taxonomy): Eukaryota > Metazoa > Chordata > Amphibia > Gymnophiona > Rhinatrematidae > Rhinatrema > Rhinatrema bivittatum. Next base: position 30,756,802 of record NC_042626.1, read on the forward strand.
GTTATAGGCACGTTTATGTTGAATTTTAATTTAGATTGGTCTTTTCTCTTGGTTCCCCTTATAGGTATCCAAGTTTGTATGTACTGCTCTGGTACTACCACTAAGTGGCATCAGACTGAGCTTGGTCTAAAATAGGCCTGGTTTTACTCCACTTCCTGCATGGATGTGGTTTTGGTGTCACCCATTGATTTCCCTAAAAAAAGCAAGGCAAGAAATCCATGCAGGCAGTAGGGTAAAACCAGGACTGGATCAGCCTATCCTGAAAATCTGCAACCAATTGGCAACCCTAGTTTCCATGTGTACTGTACAGCATGGATACAATTATCTTTGAAGGACCAAGTCAGCTTGGCAACAGAAATATAAACAGCTCACCTCTGAGCATTGCGGTGAAATTACCTGACAATGGGCGTAAAGAACGTGCAGAGAAAGATGAGCATATGCTTGGGCAACTGTTTCCTGCAACATTGGAAAGCCCCAGTGTTTCCAGTGAAGCAGAACCTGTTTATAAAGCACATTTCTTGTGGGCAGAGCGCGGACGTGGACTCCTTTTACAACATCTCACTTGCAGGTTGAGCAGGAAGAGAAAACACTTGGATGGGAAAATATAAGATACAGTACACAAACTTTTAGCCAACAATATACGTGAGCTTATTCCCTCACCCTGCCCCCTCTATCACCAACCTTGTGTGTGACTGGCACAGAGGAAATATTTAGCAATAACTTGGAATACAAGAATCGCGGTGAAAATTTGAAACTCTCTGGAGCTTTGTGCACCAGAGTTCTGGCAAAACAATGAGCTTCTGATGTTTGAATTTCATTTTGTTTGACTCTACAATGGATGATAGAAAACCAGAAGAGACAAGGAGGGAGATTTTAGGCCTATGAGCCGCTTCCTCATGCGTTCCTGCAGTGCTGATTCAAATGGTAGAAGCAGGGACTACAAATTAGGGATATGGTAGTGTATTAAAATGACGTTTTATGCCATTTTTCATCCAGAACAACACAAACAACTAAGGTAGTTTCAGTTTGTTTGCCATGTTGGTCCACTTGACTGCACAGAAGGTGGGGTAAGGGTGAGGTTTGATGGTTCATAATTAGGGGTGGGAAGAGAGGAAACATTTGTTTGTTTTATTTTTGGGGAGGGCTTTTCCCATGAATTTCATTTTATGTACTGTTTATTTTGTTTCTTTAGTTTAAAAAAACAAAATAAACATTGAGCCCCCCACCCCCCAAAAAAGGAAAGAAAAATGAAACGGAGCCCAGCTCCCACCCATCCCTTCCACCCAGAAAAATGCCAGAGCTGGGATCCTTCCCAGCCCCCACTTATCCAGTCAAGGGAGATCTGCAGATGAGGCCTAGGCCTTGGCCCACGTCAAAGCCTTGCGAAAGGCCTAGGCTGAGGTTGTGGTGACCTACCACACCCTAGGTCTACGCAAGGCCAAGGCTTTAGGACCAGCTGGTCCCGAAGCCTCGGCCTTGAATAGGCCTAGGCTGCAGTAGGTCGCTGCAACCTCGGCTTACGTTCTACGCAAGGCCAAGGCTTGGAGGCCTGGACCTGACATTTGGGCCTCAGCCTAGGCCACAGCCCGGACCCAAATTCGACATTGTGGCCTGACCAAGAGGCCGGGTTATGACACCAGGGCCTTGATCTGGACCCAGGCCTGACTCCGGGGCCTCGGCTTAGAGTCAGGCCCAGGTCTCGGATGTCCAATGATCACGTCCTCTTCTTTTTTTCTTTAAACTGGTGCTTTCCGCTGGGGAGGTTGTGCCAGAATTAACTAACTCTGGTGCGACTCCAGCACATGGCATCAGTTTAAAGAAGAAAGAAGAGCTTCAAGGCCTGGGCTCTGGGAAAGGGCCTGACCCTAGGCTGAGGTCCAGGTGTCAGGACCTGGCCTTCAGGCAAGGCTGTGACATTGGCCCTGGGTTTGGGCCCTGGCCAAGGCACATGCATTGGACCCCAGCCTCTTGGTGGGTCTGGGTCGAGGCCCAAGCATTGTGACCTGGCACTCCAGGCTGGGCCACAATTTTGGGCCTGGTTCTGGGCCCTGGCTGAGGCTCAGGCATCGGGACTGACCAGGATGCAGTGTTGGAGTTAGTAAGTATGGGGGAAAGTCATTAGGAAATTTCCTGGGCCTGGGCATTTGGTTGGGTCTTGGCATCATGTTCGAGCATAGGCCTTGGCTCATTCATCGGGCTGCATCCTGGGCCTAGACCTAGGCTGAGGCTGAGGCACTGGAGTTGCGCTTGGGTGTAGGCCGGGACCCCTGCTTTGGGTCTCGGCCTACTCCCTAGACCTAGGCCTGACTGGTGACCTTTTTTTTTTTTTTTTTTTTTTTTAATAGGTTTTCAAAACAAAACTAGATTTCTGCAAAATTTCATCAGAATAAAACTCGTTCCATTTTGAAAACGATCCAAAACAAAATAGGAAATTTCTTCTCATTTCCGATTTCGTTCCTCCAAAATGCCCATCCCCCCACCCCTTTTCCTTTACTCTATCATTGTAATGCTTTTATGATTTCTACATTTAATTTATTAGTGTGATAAATAATGATGTTGTTAAATATTGCAGATGAAGAGAGGAAAAGAGGAGTGACTCATTGCGAATACTGCAGATATACTCAGAAGGAATGTGTACACATATACTTGAATTTGGTTGCTTAAGGTGAGATGGGCTGTATTGCCTTTGCACCTTTTTAGATTAGATTTTAAGAATATAAGATGTGCTTTGCTGGATCAAGCCAAAATCTATCAAGCCCAGCATCCTGCCATTAACAGTGGCCAGTTTGGGTCACAGGTATCAGGTAGATCCCAATGAGTAGATCTATTTCCAGTGCTAAGTGATGGCTTTCCCAAGTCTACATGGCCAATATTGGTTGATGGCAGGAGTGGCAAATTCCAGTCCTCAAGAGCCTCAAACGGGTCTTTTTTTCAGGATATCCACAATGAATATACAGTACATGGGATAGATTTGCATGCACTATCTTCATGGTATGCAAATATAACTCCATGCATATTCATTGAGGATATTCTGAAAACCAGACCTCACTGTGGCTCTTCAGGACTGGAGTTGGCCATCCATGGTTTATGGATTTTACCTCCAGGAGCTTGTCCAAACCTCTTTTAAATTCTGCTGTGTTAATCACCCTCACAATATCATCTGACAATAAATTCCCCAACTTGATTACGCGTTGAGTGAAAAAATACTTTCTACAATTTGTTTTAAATCTGTTGGGTTGTTAGTTGGGAGTGCTCCCTTGTTTTAGTATTATTTGAAAGGGTAAATAGCTTTTTTATTTTTATCCATTCCACCCCACTCGATTTTATAAACTTCTATCACATCCCTTCTCTAGGTCATCACTTTTCCAAGATGAAGAGCCTTAACCTGTTAAGCCTCTCATGATATGGGAGCCATTTCCATCCTATCTATCAAATTTGTTGTTCTTCTCTATATTTTTTCTAACTCTGCTATGGGGCCGATATTCAGCCATGGAGTGGGTAGTTAAGTTAGGCCTGGATTTTCTAATGCCGCACCTCATATTGAATCCTGCAGTAATGGGGGGCGAAGCGGGGGGCAGGCCAGCGAAAGCCGGCAGCGATCACACCACCATGGTGTTATCGCTGCCGGCTTTCGCACTGGCGGCGATAACAGGTCTTACCTTATCGCTGCGTCTGCCCCGACGCCGCCCCGACTCCTCCTCTTCCAGTCCCGACGCCGCCCCGATTCTGCCCCTATCTAGCTATCGCAATAGGGATAGAAAATCACCCACTTAGTCGACTATAGCTGTCCAGCTAACTTAGCCGGGATATTCATTGGTGTCGCAGCACCGCTGAATATACCTGGCTATCTTAAAGGTAGCCAGATAAGTATATCTGACTAACTTTTGGTAAGCCCTATGGTGTGACCAGAGTTAGCCGAAAAAGTTATGCAGGTGACTCCAAATACCGGAGTTATCCACATAACTTATGCTGCTAACTCTGCTCCTCCCCGGATGCCCCTGACTTATAGGCTAAATTCTAGCCACATATAGCATTTCAGATCTCCAGTTAGCCATGTAGAAGTCAGACGATAACTTTGAATATTGACCTCTATGTTTTTTGAGATGGTGAGACCAGAACTGCCCATAATACTCAAGGTGCAGTCGTGCCATGCATTGATACAGAGACATTATGATATTCTCCATTTTGTTCTCCACTCCTCTCTACATAATTCCTAGCATTCTATTTGCTTTTTTGATCACTGCCACACACTGAGCTGAGGATTTCGATGTATTGTCCACAAGGATTCTGAGGTCCTTTTCCCGGGTGGTGATTTCTAGTCCAGAACCCAGCATTGTGTACCTGTAGTTGGCATAATTTTTCCCTATGCACATCTCTTTGTATTGTATTTGTATGTATTGTGTGGAACTTGCTGCTGTCTATGTGTGGGATAATCGCAGTGGAGTAGAAGTACTTGGAAAAGACATAAAATAATTATGGTTCTGAATTATCAAGGGATTTCAACCAGGCCAATGAAGCTTTCACAAAGCAAAGGCAGCTTTGTTGTACAGTTAAGTGGACACTCAGTAGAGTCAGTGAATGCATTGTCATAACATGAGGTTATGTATCTCATTCCAAAATCACACTTGTGTTCTTTTCAAAATTCTACCCTTTAGCAAGAAAGCAATTTGGCTAGAACAAAGCAGCTCTCTTTGTAATGTTGTCTCCTGTGTTATTTCGGAGATGTATGGGTAGACAGTCAGTCTGCAGACAGATGGCTAGAAGTATAGACCTTCCCCACCGTTAAAGGTCCACGGTTCCTATCCTATGCCCTCTATTGCATATTGCTACAATATGGGCCAGTACAAAGTTAACAGATTTGCGCATTTGCCCTTAGGAAATGCCATGGCTCTGCACTGAACTGCACAAAGATAACCCCAGATTTTCACAGAAATGTGGCACTATTTAGTGCTGCATTCAAATCTACTGCTAGCTGAACTCACCGACTAACAGGCCCATACAGAAACAATCGCGGGAGAATGGGCGCTCCATGTTGAGCACCCGCTCTCCCGACGCGTGCCCAGCCACCTCTCCTGGGCACGCGATCCTATATGTAAATAAGGGGTTCAGGAAACCAGTGCTCAATTTTACAAGCGTCGGTTTTCCGAACCCATTGACAGTGATCGGTTAGGAAAATGGATGCCAGTAAAATTGAGCATCTGTTCTCCTAACCACACCAGCTGGCACATCATTTATTTATTTTTAATTTAATTTTTACATTTTTGGTTCCTCCGACTTAATATCGCTAGGATACTAAGTCAGAGGGTGTACAGAAAAGCAGTATTTTCTGCTTTTCTGTACACTTCTCTGGGTTGCTCATAAATTAACGCCTGCCCTTGTGCGGATTGGCCACACATTTCACTGTTTGAATCCTGGGTGAATGACTAATAGGATCACCAACATGCATTTGCATGTGATGAGCGCTATTAGTTTTCAGGGGGTTTGGCCGCGCGTTTTTGAGGCGCTGAACCCCTTACAGTATAATGGGTAATAGACGCCCCTCAAAAGCACACGGCCAAACGCCTGTTGAACAGTGCGCATGGCCCAGCGCACTTTGCTGAATTGGCCCGAAAGTGTATCTACATTCTTCAGATAAACTTTCAAGTTCCTTACACCCATTTCTTCCTGCATCTAAAACCTCCATGCTTTTATGTCTCAGAGATTTTGTTTTCTTGTATTTTTTTTTTTTTGTTTCTTTGGACTAAAAAGTGCATACTCTTTTCTTGTGACCACACTGTTTTGTTCTTAAGCCTTCTCTAAGTGCACTTTTCAGCAGCTGTTTTTACCCTCCTGTGATTGATACTTTGGATGTGTTGGGAAGGTGCCAGAGCTTCTGAGGATGATCAGCACAGCGGCACCCCTATGACATTGTTTCTTGGAATCACCTGGACAGGAGGAACTTTCAGAAACCTCACATGGCTCCCTGGACCGCTTCTTCCCTGGGAATTAAAAGCCCAGCCACAGGGCACGGAGCCCTTCGCATGAAATGGAAATGCTGTGGCTGCAGGTTCGTAGCGCCGGGAGGGGGGGGGTCATGTCCAGCTTGAGGGCCCACCACAGCTGGCCCACAGCTTCTCGGAAAAATGGCCCCATTTACCGCCTCAGGACTCAAATCAGCAAGGCAGAAACCGGGAATCCCTCGTTTAATTCCGCCTCATTGGGGGGGGCTGCGTTATTTTGATAAATAAACGCAGTAGCGCCGCCTTAGCTGGTTGCGACATTCAGGGACAGTTTCTTCACACAAGTGAAAAAGAGATGAGAAAATCGGATTTCTGAGCCCCAGAGTGAAAAATGGCACCGAAGCAGAGGCTTTCTTTTCAAGTCAAAGCCCGGGTTTGTTTACCTCCCCGAGAGAACGCACACAGGCTCAGAGGCGAAAGGCCTCCTCTTCCGTACAGATTTGATAGAGTGATTAGCCCAGTAAACTCAAATTTGGCAAAGTGCTATTACAGTTTTGCCTGAAGACTTTTAAAGCAAAGTAAGAGACAGGCTTAGAGCAGACTGTCACATAAAATGTATTAATCTTGACGTTGAAAAAAAATGGCCTTTTTTTTTTCACAATAGGGTGACACAACCTTATGAAAACAGCAACAGTTCCTTTTAGCAGCTCTGAAAAGTTGCGTTTTGGACTGGAGCCCTAAGTGTTAAGCTCTAGTGCAAGTCTCAACACTTACAATAATTAGATGCATTACAATGGCTTGGCCATTAGCGTTAGTGTGCACAGACAGAAAGAGGACACCCCTAATTAATATGCTTAACTGGCACGGTGTGTACCAGATAGGTAAAGTCAGCCGATCTGCTCTCCTTCCCCTCTAACATGTTCTGAAATAAATCTTCCTTTCAGAACTGCAAAGCCAGTCCCCTGCATCTTTCCTCGGGCGCAATCCAAGCCTTGGACTGTCACAGAATGCATTTTAAAGCAGTCTTCAGGGTCACCGGTGGGATTGGGTGAGGGGGTGGGGGGGGGGGGGACCTTGAATGGCAGAGAGTTTTGCCAATGGGTCAATAATGTCTGAAAGTCATTACCATCTGAAAACCATCTGTCCAAGCTCTCAAGTGCCCACAGGACAGAGCCCACAATCACAGTTTGGCGTTAACCGGCAGTCTCAGCAGAGAGGTCACAGCCATGGATGCCGAAGAGCCCTCTCAGACCCAGGGCTCCTTCCCTCGGAGCTGTAATGTTGTGTGTGTGTGTGTGAGGGGAGAACCTCCACTGCTGCTGCTCATGCTTTACCTGTTCTACACGTAACCCCCTCGTCAGCTGTACCGGAATTCGGGAGCCACATAAAATCCCCAAGGCCAAACTCACTACCCCGGACCTCTCGGTTTTCTCTCTATTCATGTACTGTCAGCCACTGGGGTGCTGGGGTTTCCCTGGTGGAAAGTGGGACAAGACTGTGGGGCCTTAAGCTCTCGCTACCTCCAGACGCTCCTTCTGTAGTACTCACTTGTGAGGGTCTCAGCAGGCTGGATATTAACTTGGGAAAAACAGGCAGAGACTTGGAGCGGTGTTCAATGAAAAATTTGCTGTAATTGAAAAAAATAGAATCCAAGCCAAAAATAGCAAAAAATCATGAGAATGCAGGTCAAAACGAAAGCTCCAAGTGCCACAAACTCCTTCTCCATCTTCAACCTCCCTTCCCAGTGACAGGAAAGAAAAAAAACCTCTCTTCTCCAAAGGAGATGGTGGTGGAAAAATCTCTCCCTCCTTCATGCAGGCAAAAGAAACACAATATCTCCAAAAATCAAATCTTTCCTCCTGAGACAGTACTGACCTCACCTTCACTGGGCACAGGGCAAAGCAGTGCCCGAGCAACTACAGATTCCTCTTTAAGTGGGCACAGAGCACAGAAGCCTAGTCCTTTCTCCTCAGGCAGGGGGTAAAAGCCTTCTCAGAACAGGAGCAGGTCAAAACAGAACCCCCTCTCATAAAGGCAAGAAATGTTTCTCTTATGAACACTTCTTGCCAAGGGACCACCTTCCAGGTCTGTGAAGGCTCTGGCCGGGTTATTGTCCTTGCATATCCCAATGGTGCAAGCTGGGGTCCTACTGGGATCCACCAGAAAAACCCGCCCCCTTCTCCCAAAAAGAAATCTACATCCAGTCACACTGCTCATGCTCAGACAAAGGTTTTTATGGCCTGAGCAGGACCAATCCCAGCCCTCTTAACTGGAAAAAGAAAATCTTGAAGATGGTCTCCAAAGATGATAAAGATCCACAGTGCGAGCCAGAGGAAATATAGAAGGGGGAGATGAGGTATCCCTTGCAAATATTCATTTTTAATACCTATTTTTGCTGCACTGTAATGAAGCTTTGCAATCACAGGTTATGAGATAAATGACTCCCATGATGCAGTATTAAAGTGATCAGCTATGGATCTGGGTGTTGATTGGAACTTTTGGGGCCATATCGGCTCAGTCACCATAGACATTTTTCCAAAGATACCTAATGGAGAAAGCTCTTTTAGACATCTTACTGCAATCATCTTTAAGCATGGGATCTACACTGAATTAAGGCTGAATCAGGCAGAGTAAGCCGTGAGTGGGACTCTTAGGAATGTCGGTATAGAGAGATACAGTAGTTATTTTTCCCTGTGCATCACAGCCCTAGGGCATAAAAGGATGAAACTGAAGCATGTCTTTCACACATCTGATAATTGCATTTCACTTAGCTACAGAGGTTTGTAATACAGGTACTTTTTGAATGAAAGAACACAAAAACCCCAAAGCAGTACAGTAGGTGAGGGGGAGGGCCGTGGGAAGATGGAGAAATAGGCCAGCAGCACTGGTCTAAGAATGCAATGGATGCTTTTTAATGTAACCCCTGCTTCACTGGTTGCTAGAGGTCTAAGGCACATTCAAGATTGGTGGGACAAGTAAACATTCCATACCTCCTTGGGTTCTTTTCTCAGGGGTAGGGTGGGAGGAAGTAACACTCTTCCAAGGCCCTTAGGCAGGGGTGTTGCTAGGCAGGGGCATGCAGAGCTCATGCCCCAAATCTCAAACAACTGTTCTGCTTAGTTCTCCAGTCTCCTCCCCTCCAGGCAGCCTGCAGGGAACAAGAAGAGAGGGGCTGAACAAGGGAGCAGAATCATTTGTTTCTTCTCTTCTGTGTCCTGCACTCTGTGCTCATGCCCTTCCACCTTGTCCCCTTGTGTCAACAGGCGGGGAGGGGCTGGACCAGACGCTGACACAGTCACAGCTTGTGATCCCAGGATTCAGCTGAGGACAGAGTGGAGGAGGAGGGAGGGCATTATCAGGGAGCTGTAAGTGATTGATGGGGAGGGAGAAGAGGTAAATGCTGAAAGGGGGTGAGGTGAAGAGGGGCAGGAGGGGAGATGGGAGCCAGATAGGAGACTGATGGGGGAGCTACTCAGTAAGAGGGTGAAAGGAACAATGGAGGGGAGAAATGCGGTGCTGGGAGAAGAAGAACTGGAGAGTGAGAAATGGATAGGAGGGTGAGATCCAGGTGTGAGAGGATAAGAGATGCTGATGTCAGTGAGAGGTTTAGAGGCAAAGAAGAGAGAAATGAAGGAAAATGGGATGTAAGGAAAAGATAGATGTTAAGGGAGAGGAGGAAATGATGAAGACAGGAAAGACAAAAAAATGTAAAATGTAATGGAGAGCCTGAGTTAGGAAAAGACAGACGAGGAAATCGGAAAAAAAGAGACAGAAGTCAAATGCAAAATAAATCCCACCTAGATAACAAAGGTGGGGAAAAAAACCCATTTCTTTTCACTCTAGTGCCTAGAATATGTAACTCAATAATCTAGGAGCTGAATGGTTCTTAGAGTAAACTGGATTCTCTGCAGGCCGTGATGGCTTTTATTGGATCAATTTGTGCTTTTTTCCAATCATTTAGTTTCAAAACAAAATAAAACGACATAGAGAATATTGTTGATGTTTTCTGTGTCGTTTCAAACGAATGCACATCCCTAACTTCCAGTAAAGTTCTGTTGGAGCTACATTCATCGTCCAGTGTGCTCTTTTACTGTAAATGTTAAAGACTGTGAAAACAATGCTGCGGGCTTAGAGAAAAGTCTCTCCCCACTTCCTGACAGGAAATGTAGTAGAGGCAGCTTGGACATCTTAAGCCCTTGGAATTGGAAGTGGCCCTTGGATTCCCAATCCAGGTCACAAGCACCTGGCAGGATCCCATAGATAGATTCCAGGCTGCCTACACCCAGGGATAAGCAGTGGTTCATTAAAAAAAAATGTAAAAACAATCTGTCCATACTGTGCAAATCTTTTTTCAAAACTCATATTGGAAGAATCTGTTTCCAACAGTGGCCAAGCCAGGTCACAAGTACCCGGCAAGATCCCAAGGGATAAATAGATTCCAAGCTGCTTATGCTGAGAATAAGCAGTGGAATTCTGCAACTCTACCTTAATGATGGTTAATGGAATTTTCCTCCATTAACTTGTCCAAATCTTTTTTAAATGCAGCTACACTAATAGTTTTCATCACATCCTCTGGCAACGAATTCCAGACCTTTATTATGCGTTGAATAAAAAAGTATTTTGTCTTATTAGTTTTCAATGTATTATCCAGTAACTTCATTATGTGTCCTCTGGTCTTTGTACTTTTCGAAAGAGTAATCAACTGATTAATGTTTACTCATTCCATTCGACTCATTATTTTATAGACCTCTATCATATCTCGCCTCAGCCCTCTCTTCTCCAAGCTGAAAAGTCCTATCCTCTTTAGCCTTTCTTTAGGTGGGAATTGTTCCATTCCCTTTATCATTTTGGTCATCTTCTCTGTACCTTTTCTAATTCTGCTATATCTTTTATGAGATGTGGTGATCAGAACTGCACACAATATTCAAGATGAGGTCACACCATGGAGTGATACAAGGGCATTATGATATTCTCTGTTTTATTCTCCATTCCTTTCCTAATAATTCCTAGCATTATATTTGCTTTCTTGGCTGCTGCTACATACTGAGCAGAAGATTTCAATGTATTTTCAAAAATGACATCTAGATCCTCTTCCTGAGAGATGACTCCTAATATGGAACCTTGCATTATGTAGCTAGAATTTGGGTTACTCTTCCCTAATGCACTTCTCTACATTAAATTTCATTTGCCATTTGTATGTCCAGCCTCCCAGTTTTGTAATGTCCTCTTGCAATTTCTCATAATCCTCTTGCGATTTAACAATTTTGAATAATTTTGTGTCATCAACAAATTTGATCATCTCACTTGTTGTTCCCAATTCCAGGTTGTTTATAAATATTTTAAAAAGCAGTGGTCCCAGAACAGATCCCTGCGGCACTCCACTATTCACCTTTTTCCATTGGGAAAAGTTACCATTTAGCCCTACTCTCTGTTTTCTATCTTTTAACCAGTTGGCAATCCACAATAGGACACTGCCCCCTATCTCATGACTTTTTAATTTCCTAAGAAGTCTCTCATGAAGGACTTTGTCAAATGCTTTCTGGAAATCCAGATATAATATATCAACTGGTTCACCTTTATTGACATGTAGCAGATTGGTGAGGCAAGACTTCCCTTGGCTAAATCCATGTTGGCTTTGTCCCATTAAACTATGCTTATCTATATGTTCAGCAATTTTTTTTCTTTATGATACTTTATACCATTTTGCCTGGCACAGACATCAGACTCACTGGTCTGTAATTTGCTGGATCACCCTTTGATCCCTTTTTAAAAATTGACGTTATATTGGCAACCCTCCAGTCTTCAGATACCATAGATGATGTTACTGTTTTTTGGAAATCAGGCTGGAGTCGTCATGAAGAGCGGTATATATATATATATATATATATATATATATATATAAGGATAATTTTAAAAGCCTAGTCAGTTGTACACTTTTCTTTCACATCTGGTTAGTTGTCTAGCCCAATCTTTTTCTTTTCTTTTTATGAACAGAATCACCCCTTACCCCACTTTGGAGGACACAGGCCCAGTTTCATTTTAATTGCATGTTTTTTTTTAATGTAATCTGAAACAGCAAACCCTCCCTCCAACCCCTTTCCCCATCCAGTCCTCACCTCTCTGCAAATGCAATTTCCTGGGGTGGTGCATCAACTTTATTTCTTCCACCCCCAACCCACACTTTCTCACACACATATTCTCCTTCTTTCTTCACCCCTCTAGGAATGGCCCCCGCACTCCCCCCCCCCCTTCTTCAGCCCTTGGACCGACTCCAGAACTCTTCCCTTCCTTAGCCATAGAATCCCCTACCAGGTAGCCTGCAGGGTAAGAAAGGGGAGGGGTATTGTAAGGCAGAAGCTGAAGTAGAAGAAGAGAAAACAGCAGAGCGACTCTGCTTCCTAATCCAGCCCCTCCCCTCCTATCCTGCAGAGAAGAGGAGGAGATAGGAAAACTTTGGAGAGGACAGAGCAGAACAAACAAAGAACTACTCTGCTTCCTAATGCAGCCCCTCTCTTCCTGTTGTTTCCCTCTGTGGTTTGCAGAAGCAGCAGTGGCCTGACACCCTTTTGGCAGTGGCACCTTTGGCCCAGGTCCTATTGGCCATAGGGTAACTAAGGCTCTGGTCTTTGTGGTATTTTTGATACTTAGCTAAAAGTAAGTGCTCCAGCGGTGGGATGGAGGTTATCCCTGCTCTCACTCTGAATTTGTCTTTCTGTGTGGAAAAGAAGATCCTGATAGGAGTTCGAAGTGAATGAAAATCTTCACAGGAACAGCAAAAAGTTGTATGTGCCAGTCCAGAGGGTGACTCAATGTGTGCAAAAACAGAGGAGAGAAGGATGGGCAGACTGGATAGGCCATATGGTCTTTTTCTGCCATCAATTTTCTGCTTGTGAGGAGACGGCTGCCCATCTGGGGCTCTCCAGGAATCCAAAGACGTCCAGGAGGGGAGAGGAAGAAGCCTGTGTAGGAGAGATTCAGGCAGAGAAGCAGGTACTAAGCAGGGGCCCTTGGAGGCCAGGAGCCCAAGATAAGGAGTGAGGGGATCCCCGAAGGGTGAAACAGCAAGGATTAGTAACCACCTGCCCGTGGATCCTAAGAGCTTTACAAACTGTACCACTTGCATGTATTTTCAGCAAAACTTTTTCATTTTGGAGCACCATACCTTGTGTCAGGTGTCGGCTTGGTTAACATGATCTCAGTGCCTTGGGTCCTGGAGGTTAAACCTCTCCCCCTTTTGGAGAATCCACGCCGGGGTTGTAGGGCTGAGTCAGGGCTTAGCCTTGCTATCGAGTGTGTCCCCCAGCTTAACCATTGCATGAAGAAGGGATTACAGCAAGACACCAGGAAGAGTTTATATATCTACAGACACACACACACACCATGGGTATATATACATATACTTTCTGGAAAGAGTGGTATATAAATATGAATATAAGTGAATAAATTATATATATATATATATAGAAACATTTCAACTCTTAACAGTACATGCCTGTATGATCAGCAGTTCTCCTTGTAACTACATTCTCATGTCCATTGTTAGCTCCTTGGAAAGAGAAGGATACCCCTAAGTCCTTAACGAACAAAAGTTCTGTGATATCCTTTGGCTGGTTTTGGGGAAACAAGAAAGGATGTTTTAAGCCTAATGTTTTGAGGTTGTTTTCATGGCTTCAGTGCTTCCTCCTCAGCAATGGCACTATTGTTCCTGCCTTCGAGTTGCTGGCAAGGGTGGGCCCAATCTGCAGGAGAGCTTGGGCTACAGCGCTGGAGGGCTTTGGAGACTGGAGCCGTTTGCTTGAAGAACCTGACTCCCAGAGACCTCAGACTGTCTCCACACGCTTTGTTCGCGGCTGGCAAAAAAAAAAAAAAAAAAAAAGCATTGAATGCTCTTTCTGTGTGTGAGAAGAGGTTCTCGGAGCCTGAGAACTTGTCGGTTCTCGTCAGACTCTTCTCTTAACCTTTCCGGATTAGCTGAAATGCTGCCGGTTGTAATAGGCTTAAAGGGTAAGGAAGGGTTCTGGAGCTGGAGAGTTGGGCATTAGTTGTGGGGGTCCCAGGCAATGATCAATGTGATTATACTGGTCATCGAGGCCATATGCATCCCTTGGGAAGGAGTATACGTGGCCTTCCTGCAAACACATAAATTCTCCTCTTATTAATCTGCCTCAAATGCCCAGTTTTAGTAGAGTATCACATAAGTCTTTACTGCAGGTCTGTGCCACAAGTGACTCAGTCCTGAATGTCGGTAACATTTCTCGCCTCTTCCATTCCCTCTCTGGTCTCAGTGCTCCATGTCACTGGAGGACAGTGGGTAACTGTAATGAATCCAGATTTTTAAAGTTTGATTTATTTATTTTATTTCATTCACTTTATATAGCTCAAAGTGGTTTACATAGCCCATAAAACACTACAAAATAGCAATGATAATAAAAAATGTTGTTACAATTAAATCCACTCTCTTACCGTGGCAATTTTTTTTTTACTACAAACATACTAATTGTAGCACCTTTTCACCCAAAATAGATCCCAACACACTTTATAGTCACAATATAACCCTTCAGGAGCATAAACTCTATGTGCAGCCATCTCTGGGGTGCATGGCTTGGGAGTACATTTTGCTTGGCACTTCCACTGCATAAAAGCTTCCAAAGAGGGGAAGGAACAAAGGTTTAGTTGTTGTTAAATTACAGTTGGCTAAACTGAAGCTCAGGGAGACAGAAGGGCTTGGCAAAGCTAAGTAGAAATGCAGGGGCAGAGCCGAGATCAGGACTCGCAATCCAGGTTTTCTGTGGCCGTGTAGCCCTACAGTGATGTGCTGCAGGGGCACAGGCCAATTGGCAAAGGCTGCATTTTCTGACAGAGATTGCTGCAGTGTAACCTGACTTCTGGAGTCAGAAATGAGCCGTTCCCTAAGAGGAATACAAAGTATCACAACGTTTCATAGAGCCCTGTCAAGTGTATTATGTTGCAAGACAGCTACCCAATTCGTGTCTAGGACAAGCGGTAAAACCTGGTGTCTACTAATATTGTGCTATTTTTTTTGAAAGTTCAGAATTGTTTAAATTTACTTTTCAATGTTCTGAAGCAGCTTCCCTGTCCCTCTGGGAGCGGCACACGTGCACACAGTATGAACCAATCGGATTCTCTTCCATGGCAGGTCATAGGGGACCGTTCCAAGTGTGGCTTCTGCAATGGAGGAGGAGAGGGGTGAGGGACAGGGTGTGTTCAGGGGTGGGGGAAATTGAAAAATAATTCACAAACAATGACTTAGCAGTACAATTATTCGCTGTTAAAAGGTGGCTATTAGTACTTGAGTGTTTGAAATGCTTCGTGGCACAAAGAGAAGGTGGCTTTGCTTTTAAATGGCCAGGTAACCATTTGCATTCCTGTACAATTACTGTGAGTGGAAAGCCTGCATCCTCCTGTATTATCTGACATACAGCACCAGAAGGCTATAACAGGGAACCAGCAGGTGGCGCTATTCCCACAATAAACCCAAACACTATCATTTGCTTTTTTTTGAAATGAAGTGTCCCTATTGGTGCTCATTATAAGGGGATGGAGGGGCATAGGGAGGAAGTTGCTGCTCCAAATGCTTTAGGGTCTTAAATTTTTACTTCACCTTTTACACCATGCAGTTTTAAAGGGGAAAATCTGTGGATAAGAAGCTAGTCCTTCACAGTGGGGCAATCAGACTGAAGGGGTGGTCTGATGGTAGTTTCTCGTTCACTGGGTATGGGCTCTGCTCAAACAAGCTGCCAGTTACAGATACAACTAAAGCACATTTGTAAAGACCAAAGCAGGAAACCAACAGAAAATCAGAGAGGGTACTATTTTCCTGCTCTTTGCTAGATTTGAAGTATTCAGTGGCTGACCACCATAATCTGAGCATTCTGAATTCCAGATAGCATTTTAGGATTCTGAGTAGGATCCTGGGGCGAGGGGTGGCAGGTTACCCTCTTAAGAGACCTCTGTGCTCTCTGGGACCTTGCTTTGCATCTCACTCTAGGGTGGTATTCACACACCTCTCACTCAGTCCTTGAAAATCGAATCTGAATATTTTGTATAAGAATTGTTACCAAAGGTCTTTAAATGTTTAAATGTTCCTCGTTTTTTATGTAATGCTCAGAAGCACTCATTTGTTCTATGTTCTTTGTTCCATGTAATGCTCTTAGGCAAGTTGAATTGTTTCACTGTAAACGGGTTTGATTTGCATCCAATGCAAGAAGATCGGTAGATAAATACCATAAATAAATAAATAAATAAATATTCTGGAGAGGAACATGGGAGAGTGATCTTAGTAGCATAGTAAGTGATGGCAGATAAGCAATGGTCAGTCCAGTCTGCCCAGCAAGTTGTTTAGGGTAGTATTTTCTTCTCCCTGTGGGTTATTTCCTCATGCCTTCTGATAAGGGTAGTAATCGCCTCTCTGTGTAGGTTACCCCCAATGCCTTCTGTTAAAGATAATAACTGCTGCTCCATGAAGATTATCCACCCCTTCTGTTAACGGTGGTAACTGCCTGTCTGTGCAGATTAACCCCATGCTGAAATATTATACCTAAACTCAACAAAGGTTACTCCTTTTCTTCAGTCCCATTCTCTAAACTTAGAGATGCATGGTAGATCACACCTGACCAAGATTTGATTTTTCTAAACGTGGCCTGTGTCGGGGGTTTCCAGGAGTTGGATGTTGAACATACATCACACTGCCATGCTCAGATAAGTTGGATGTTTTAACTGCATAAAATTTGTTAAAAAGCAAGTATTATAAGACTTTTTGCAAGGAGGAAGTTGATGATTATAAGGGGGCATTGGTTCAACAAAGCTTTCTATATACCAATAGTGATTTATGAGTATTCCCCTTGTGCCTTTATCTATAATCGCAATATAGTGTATTAGTAGACAATCCTTACTAAGCGATTTTGTTTGTGTTTGCTACATCTTACCCAAGGGGAGTAAGTAGCGCTGAACACCTGGCTGAGTAGGGATGTGAATCGTTTTTTGACGATTTAAAATATCGTCCGATATTTTTTAAATCGTCAAAACTCGTTAAAGAGTGCTAAATTCCCCCGATTTATCGTGAAAAATCGTTAATCAGGTTTGTGTCCACTAACAGGAGTTATTTGGGGGGAGGGCGAGAAAACCGGCACACCAAAACAACCCCTAAACCCACCCCGACCCTTTAAAATTAATCCCTTACCTTCCCCCACCCTCCCAAACCCCCCCAAAATGTTTTACAATCACCTGGTGGTCCAGTGGAAGCCCCAGGACCGATCGCCCGCTCTCGGGCCGTCGGCTGCCACTAATAAAAATGGTGCCGATGGCCCGATAAAAAAAACCCCACCCCGACCCTTTAAACAGACCCCTTAGCCTCCCCCACCCTCCCGACCCCCCCAAAAAACGGTTTTAAAATTACCTGGTGGTCCAGTGGGGGCGTGGGGAGCAATCTCCCGCTCTCGGGCCGTCGGCTGCCACTAATAAAAATGGCGCCGATGGCCCTTTGCCCTTACCATGTGACAGGGTATCCGTGCCATTGGCCGGCCCCTGTCACATGGTAAGGGCAAAGGGCCATCGGTGCCGTTTTTATTAGTGGCAGCCAACGGCCCAAGAGTGGGAGATTGCTCCCCACGCCCCCACTGGACCACCAGGTAATTTAAAAACATTTTTGGGGGGGTCGGGAGGGTGGGGGAGGCTAAGGGGTCAGTTTTAAAAGGTTAGGGTGGGTTTTTTGTTTATCGGATCTGGCGCAGCCGATAAACAAAAAACCAATCGGGCCGGACGATAAAAATGATAAGATTTGAATCGGAACTGGATCCGAACCGATTCCGGTTCCGATTCACATCTCTATGGCTGAGTGCTCCCAGCTGTGGGAGAGTCCCCTGTGAAGGATATTCTTCTTCCTTAATGGATGCACCATTGTGATCATTGTGCTGGTGAAAGTCTTTCCTAGGTGTCAATAAAAGATCCTTTAAATGGTTGTGCAGAAAGATGTTAGGTTGAAATTTACTCAAAATTAGCAACAGCCTTGGATGCCTCATACAGAAAAAGCAAATAAAAATTTCACGGCCCCCCCCCCCCCCCGCGATCTCCTTACTCCCCACTAATGTTTGACTTCTAGCAAAACAAATGACTATTTTGTATGTAACTTCTCTTTCAGGTATGGGGTACTTAACCTCTACCTGGGTCCTCCTCTTCGGGTTGCTATTTTGACCCTTTTTGTTTTTAGCACCTTGGTTCCTCCACCTGGGGGGAAGGAAATGTCTTACCTTTTTCCCCAGGAGCTACAAATCTTTCAGTTTTCAAAGCTGTTCACGGAGTTGAATGCTAAAATAGCAATTTACCTGGGTAAGTTAGCTTTTAGAAAGCCATTGTCCCACAACCTTGACTGAATGCACACACAGCGTTCCGCAAATGTACGTGCCGCTAGCTGCATTTGGGAGGGAGGCGTTTCCAGGGGCTTGTTCTGGGCAGGTTGAAAAACAATGGGTGCAGATTGTATTTTCAAACAGGCCGATTCAGTAAAAGTCGCGGGAGAGCAGGCGAGCACCCGCTCTCCCGGCGCGCGCACAGGCCACTTTCCTGTGCACGCAATTCAGTATTTAAATGAGGGCCCGCGGTAAAAAGAGCGACGGCTGTCAGCGAGTTTGACAGCCGACGCTCAATTTTGCCGGCGTTGGTTCTCAAACCCGCTGACAGCCACGGGTTCGGAAACCGGATGCCGGCAAAATTGAGCGTCCGGTTTTCAATCCACGAGCCGCGGGCTGATTTAACTTTTTTTTTTACTTTGGGACCTCCGACTTAATATCGCCATGATATTAAGTCAGAGGGTGTACAGAAAAGCAGTTTTTACTGCTTTTCTGTGCACTTTCCCGGTGCCGGCAGAAATTAACGCCTACCTTTGGGTAGGCGCTAATTTCTGAAAGTGAAATGTGAAATGTGCTTGGCTGTACATTTTACTTAGTGAATCACGTGGGAATAACTAATAGGGCCATCAACAATTAGTTTCGGGGGGGGGGGGGGGTTGGACGTGCGTTTTCGACCCCTTACTGAATAAGGGGTAAAGCTAACGCGTCGAAAACACGCATCCAAACGCGGGTTAACATTGCGCTCCGCCGGAGTGCACTGTACTGTATCTGCCCATAAGTGCATTATTTTCCACACAAAAATTCTACCCTCACAAAAAGCAGTTCCAAGAGTTCAAGTACCCGTGACAATTTTCCAAAGGAAAATATTTATATTATGCATTTCAACTTAGTTCCTAATTTTTCATTCTTTGCTGAAGGTGAGTTATGTTCAGCTCTGTAAGTATTTCCCTGGCCCTAAGAGGCCTTACAATCCTCGTTTGTATAGGAGGGGTGAAGTGACTTGTCCAAGGTCACAAGGGGCATCAATCCTGGCTTCCCTGGTTCTTGGCCTGCTGTTCTAATCTGAATCCTGGCTTCCCTGGTTCTTGGCCTGCTGTTCTAATCTGAATCCTGGCTTCCCTGGTTCTTGGCCTGCTGTTCTAATCACTAGGCTACTTCTTCACTCCAGTAGTAGTAGGTCTATATTTTTCCTTTGAAATTTTGTGCAAAGCCTGTGGGTGAAAAAATACCTGTGGACATTACACCAAAGTGGAAATTGAAAATTTGCCCCTCTCTGAATAACCACACTGTGGCAACTGTGATTTTGGTCCTTTCTTCTACAAACAAGGTCATCTTCTGGTTGCTCTTTATCGCTTAACATTTAACGTGGTCTGTGGTTGAACAGGCTAACATTATTTCCAACTTCAAATAACTCACTAGCTGCCACTCTTTCAGGGAAATTCCTCTTACTCTCCAATCTTCAAGACACCTCAGGAGACGTTTTAAGCTCTGGAATTCATTGCCAGAGGATGTGGTAAAAGCTGTTGTGTAACTGTGTTTAAAATGGCTTGGACCCTGAAGGAAAAGTCCATTAGCCATTATTAAGGTGGGGTTGCAGATATTCACTGCTTAGTCTTGGGATAAGCAGCTTGAAATCTATCTATCCCTAGGGATCCTGCCAGGTACTTGTGACCTGGATTGGCCACTGCTATTAATTGGATCAGTAGCATGGGATCTTCTTAGTGTTTGGGTACTTGCCAGGTTCTTGTGGCCTGGTTTTGGCCACTGTTGGAAACAGGATGCTGGGCTTGATGGACCTTTGGTCTGACCCAGTGTGGGAAGTCTTATGTTCTTATGCTCACAGCTCGGCAGGCCTCCTTTAGTCTTGGAGCCGCAAGCCTTACCCTCCTCCCTCCTTCAACTCCAAACTCCAAAGCCCAAGAAACTTCCAGAGTCTCTATTTAACTGGATTCTTTCATTACTTTCCTCCTTTAAGGGTGGTGTAGGGCCATTCCTTAGGGTAGTTGCTGCCCAAAATGCACCATAAAAATGTTAACCAACTATCTTTAACAAACATTAACATTTTATCAAAAAATAATATTCTAACTAGGATGCCAATGTGCTAAAAACTGTGCTGATTTTCACAATAACAGTAACATGCATGTATTACCTCAGTTCTGCTCTTCATTGATGCTTTTAGTGCATGTTAATTTGCTAATGTAATCATCAGCACAAAAGACATGCAAAATAGGTAATATGCTGAATAATTATGCAAATCAGCTCCTTAGATATACATATCTTCAAAGCTCATTAGCTGCCACTCTTTGGGGCAAACGTATACTTCTCTCACTCTCCAAACTTCAGAATACCTGGAGGTCCCCAGCTTCGCAGGCTCCTTTACCCCTGGATCCTCCAACTTAATCTTTCTCCCTCCTTGAACTCCAGACTTGGAACTACTCAGAAACTTCCAAAATTCCTTCTCTCCTTGCCAGGACTCAACCCAGCGTCTCACCTTCCTCTGGGGTGCTTTGAAGCCATGCTAACATGCCCAATACTCCCCATGTAGTCTCAGTTTTTAACAAACATTAATATTATATCAAAACAATTTTATTTAACTACATTTCTACAACTATCATTTCTTATTTTACTGTAATACAAATTTAACACTATGCAATATCTACTTTCATTGAGGCTACGAACCCCACTCTTTACACCAATGGCAACAAATCCACCTGTGCATTTGGACCCACCATGCAACTCATAACATTAGCATTTGTACCCAGGAACAGTTTCAGATAAGCTTCTGGTCTCTCTATGCACTTTTCTTTCGTATTTAACACTATTAAGTAAGCCACTGCCTTACATTGTATTTATTAATGGTTCTGCTATTCTGGTGTTCCTGTTACTCAACATTTGGAGAGGCAAGAATATGTTCAACCAATAGGAAGTGTTCTTCCAGCCGCCTGTGCAGCCTTCCACCACCTTCCATCAATAGGAAGGCACTCCCTCGGCCATCTATACTCACCCCCACAGCTCTCAGTATCAGTATCACAAGGTATCTCCCAATTGCCTGTCCTCCCTCCCACAGCCTCTGACCACTAGAGGAGCATGATAGTTTTGTTCCTAAGCTAGCTGAAAAAACACTTTGACCGACAGGGATGGCTCCCTTAGGTGGGCAGAGCTAATACCTTGCATGGCACTACAAGGAAACAAAGGAGAAACTGGCAGCTGTGAAACTGTGTCACCCATGACTAAATAATCTTCTCACACAACAATGCCTCCTTGTTGAACTGGTTACAATAAGATAAGGTTTTATAGTTGGAAACGAATGCACACAGGATCATGAGCACAGGTAATTTTAATCCCATGAAAGGATGGAAGAAACTGAAGGGAAAAGCCCCAGGTGATAAAGTTGAAGAATAATTATTTACATTATATACTAGCCAGGAAATTCAGTTTTCCTCATGCTGTCTGAGCTCTCTAATGCTACCAGAATTGTAACCTCAAAAGTTTTCATTGGTTCTTCTCCAAGCTCTCTCAAAAGCCAACCCAAGAGCAGGCAGTGCCTCAGTTAACCTGAAAACTTAATTTCATTCCATGGTTAGAGAGTATGATCACATTAGGTGCTCTCCCAGTGCATTTTTACACAAAAAGACAATTAGGTCTATATTCAATCATTGTGCAGAGCCAAGTTAGCCAGATAAACTTATCCAACTAACTTTGGAAGTATATTTAATAGGGCAGTTGCACTTTTGAATATAATCGGCTATCTTAAAGATAGCTGGCTAATTTTATCCATCTAACTTCAGGTCAGCATTTTGGCCTGACCAGACTTAGCCACATAACTTAGCCAGCTAACTGAACTGCTCCCAGTTATGCCCCTGGAACACATGTTTATGAACATGGACCTCAATAAGAACTGCCAAGTCAAACACACTGGAGGTAATAGCAGGGGATAACTGGTGCTTGGTAGTGCCAATGACCACTGTGGCTGACTATTGGCTGTTTGACCATGATTATCCCTGTGCTTAGCAACCTCTGCCAAAGGACATTCAAAATACTGTTGAACACTGGTCAGTGATTCCAATTCAGTAGTTGAAACTGACCTGTGCTCCTTTCCACGTGTCACTGGGTAAAGTCAAACCACTTCTACCAAGCAGAATGGTCTGTTCTCATCCATCTTTTTCATTGCGCTGCAGGTTCTCTTGCTCTCCAAGACCTTGTGGAAATTCTGCATGCGATGCATTGGTTTTCAGACTATGGGGGTTCACCAGCCCAATGTAAATCTCTGATGTCTGAGTTCAGTTTATTGTGTGTGCATTTTCAGCATTGAAGTGAGTCCCCAGGAGGGTCTGCCCTAGCTCACCACCCTCCTGTGGCTGAGTCTAATCTCTTTCCTTTCTCCTGGGCTTTTTTTTTTTTTTCGCCTTTTTCCCTGGCTCCATAGAAGGAAAGAAACTCAGCCACAACTGCTCCAGCATTGCAATGAATGTTAGATTGCCTTCCTTACTCAGACCAGATCCTCCATTTCCATTGATTCCTCTTCTATTGAGGCTGAGGTTTCTGGTTCCAGGGCTTTCAACTTCTCCAGTCTTGTGGCTGTGAAGAGAACCCTCCATTTCTTCTTCCTCCTCCTCCTCCTCAGGACCTGCTCACAACCTGTCTCGTGGGATCCCCTCCCCCCCCCCCCAGAACCCCATTGGATATTCCACCCTGAGATCCGAGGGGTGAGATACCCGCTGATCTCCCTTTTAAAGGGCTCTGACCACTTGCTCTCACTCAGACCATATCCTGGCTCTTTCCCTTATTCCTCATTCCTTCTACAAGGCGGTGGATCTACCTCATCTCACCAGCCATACATAATCTGATCTCTATGCCTTGGTTTTTCTGGCAATCTGCCACATTTCCAAAACTTGCCTTCTTCATTTTTGTAGAGGGTTCCTGAATACTCAACAGCTAGAAATCGGTGAAAGGTGTCTTGAACTCTGCCAAAACTTTCTAATGCCTTTAAGTTAGGTGCCTCTATCTTTTGAATATCAAGCCTAGTTCAGACATATATATTTGAGAAATTTCTTGTCTAGCTCATTTGCTTTGACCTGATGAAAGGTAGCTAGCCACATATTTATTAAGCTAGTCCAATAAGAAGGTCTGACTTACATCTTGTTTGTTTATCTTTATTTCTATAAGCCAACAAGAAGGTATCACCAGCAAAAAAAAAAATAAAGGAAACCGGTACCTACTCCAGAGAATGCATCTGGCATATGGCATCCAGTTCTGTAGACTGCATCTCTGGCGAGATTGAAACAAGGGTAGAAGCAGTGCAGAAGGTAAATGGAACAAAATCTGTACCACAACCCCAGTGAGGTGAGGTATAAGGAACTAAATCTGTACGCCACCGAGGAGAAGGAAAGGTGGGATATGATAGAGAAAATGTACTACTTCAGGTTTGTAGATAATGCACAGGAGGCAGGCATTTTTTTAGTCATAATACAAATCTGCAGGTGGGCTGGGCTCATTGGCAGGAAAAATATATTGATTTATAAAAAGAGAATGGATGCATAGAACAGCTTTCCAATAGAGACGTAAGGGTACAAGCAACATGCAAATTCAAGAATAAATAGAGCAAATTCAGAAGATCAAATGCAGTGGGAAAGAGAGGCTAACGTTGGAGATCCAATAGAGTCTGCGGTAGTGCAGTAGGAATGGTAACTAGACAGAGTAGATGGGTCTAAAGGGTCTTTGCCATCAGATTCTGTTTCCAAGGTTACCCAGATAGGTTCCAATAAGTAGAAGGTAGCCTGGAACAGATGACTCACCTCTCAGGTGCAAACATCGTAAAGATATGGAAACCTCTTTTGCATGTGTCACATTGTGCAAGTGCCATAGGACTAAATACAAGGCTGAAGAGCCAGCCCTACTACTCTGTTACAGCAGGCAAGAGCACATACAGTCTCTCTCTGTCTGTTTCTCTCTCTCTCTCTCTCTCTTTCTCTCACACACACACCTGAAAATCATTACCTTTCTTTCAAAATCAGCCCTTCACCTCTTAATCATCCTCTTCTCACTCAAGAACAGAAGAGCTATACCAGTGTAAACTTTGACACCTCTTTGATGCATCGAGGATGTGTTCAAACAGTCAAAGTGTTGATTTAGAACCTGTAACCGTAGCATTAGTCACCCTTGCATGCCATTCTGTTTTTTAAATATGTGAGTCAGTCTTAAGACCCAAAAAATTATTTATGATACTGGTTTTGATGTCAGATGACAACGTGGAATATTATGGGTATTAGTCAGTGCTGCTTCTTAATCTGTTGGATATTTTATTTAGTCATTTTCAAGACTAATTAAGTCACATAAAGTATAAAACCATTCGTATCCACAGGAAATATCACAGGCTTTATATAATTGGTCATAAGGTATGCCAATCAATCTTCTTATTTAATCCTGAGGGTGACACCGTGTTTAATAAAAAGATCCAGTATTGCTTTTGCTTGTTCAAAAGTTGTCTAGTTGCCACCACCCTGGGTGGACAATTTGACTGTTTCAAAAATGGTCCAATTCAAGTCTGAAAAGACATGTCAGCAACTAGACATTTGGACTATTGGCATGTGTATCTTTTTGGTATTAATACAGCTTTGGTGCTCAATCAATCTAGCACAAAATCGGATAGCTTGGTGCATCCAACATATATAATGTTGCAGGGACACTGGAGTACATACAACTACATTCCTCATAATACAATCTGCAAGTGGTTTAATCAGATGATATTTCCAGTGTCAAGATGCTGCCAGAATTGTCAGTCTATGTCAATGCATACATATCCAATGCTCCACAGCTTAAAAATGACCAGGTGCTTACAAACTTATTTCAGATTGATGAGATAAGTCGCTTTATACTACATGATCCCTAATGCTGTTACCCATCACATGTATACAATATGAGGAGAGCTTCTAAACATTGGACACATGGCCATAATTTCATTTGTCAGTAATAATTCACCAGAGCCACTTAGGGGCTAGATTAGAATATTTCAGAACACTTCTGATGGTTGTCTGGATTTATAGTTTAATAACAAGTGTTGATCAGAATATTTAGCCCATAAGAAAGCATTTCTCACAGCTTTCTTAGGATATCCATGAATATAGAATATTTGCTTCAAATCATGCAAACAATGTAAAAAATCTTCTGTGCCTGAGCATAATCAGCTGATGCTAAAATATTGTCCTCCAGGAAGCCACATTTAAACTGCCGGGATGGAATCTTCAAAGCGGAGAAGATTATACATTTGATTCATTTTCCTGAACACCAATGTCTTAATGTCGACCATGTTTCCAGATTTCATATCCAAAAAGGAAATCATGTTGTGATGATAATTTAAAGAAATACAACAAGTTTGCTGCCTTGATGATTACGCCAGTCATAAAAAAGATAAATGATCTCTTTCTATCCATTCCAGATAAAGAGAAGTATCATCTATGATCCAATTTCATAAACTCACCATTCTAAGGTCCTTCTGATGGACATATCGACTATTCTTCGAAGGGAGAGACATACAAATTCACACACATCTGGGGCCACTGGGGAGCCCATGGAGACTCCATGTTTTTGGTGATAGTAGATATCTTGAAATGAAGAAATTTTCACATGAACTATATGGGCTATTGCTAAGATGGATTCTGTGGGGAATTCTCTGAGGCAAAAGTCTTCTTTCCAATATTTTTTGCACTAATCAGTTGCAGCTTCTTGCGGCACATTCGTATACAAAGATTTGACATCAAGGGACACTAAGATTAAATCAACAAATGCTAAAGGGACAGATTGGAGCCATCTCAATATATGAGATGAATCTTGAATGTAGGAAAATAGCTAATGGTTCAAATAATAAGCCATTTGCAGCTACTATTGGGTGACATAGTGGTTTTACAATGATTTTCCGAACATTTGGTTACACGTAAAGTACAGGGACCCTCAGATTCTTACGGGCGGATTTTAAAAGCCCTGCTCGCGTAAATCCGCCCGGATTTACGCGAGCAGGGCCTTGCGCGCCGGCGCGCCTATTTTCCATAGGCCGCCGGTGCGCGCAAACCCCGGGACGCGCGTAGGTCCCGGGGTTTTTGGCAGGGGCGTGTCGGGGGCATGTCGGGGGCGGGGCCGAACGACACGGCGTTTTGGGGGTGGGATGCGGCGTTTCGGGGGCGGGCCTGGGGGCGTGGTTTTGGGCCGGGGCGTTCCGGGGGCATGGCCGTGCCCTCCGGAACCGCCCCCGGGTCGGGTCTCGGCGCGCCAGCAGCCCGCTGGCGCACGTGGGTTTACGTCTCCCTCCGGGAGGCGTAAATCCATGGATAAAGGTGTGGGGGGGGTTTTAGATAGGGCCGGGGGGTGGGTTAGGTAGGGGAAGGGAGGGGATGGTGAGGGGAGTTCCCTCCGAGGCCGCTCCAGGATTTTAGAGGATACGCGCGGCTATGGGCGTATCTTGTAAAATCCAGCGTACATTTGTTTGCGCCTGCTGCGCAAACAAAAGTACGCGATCGCGCTTTTTAAAAAAATCTACCCCTAAATGTGTAAAATGGTTCGCTCCTTGATGGCAAAGAAACTTGATATCATAGTTTCCTCCAAAAGCTTAGAAATCTGTTGTGACAAATTACTGGTAGGATCAGATGTTAAAGGGGTATAGTGTTGCTGATCATTCAATTGTTTGCAGCACATCACAATAATATAGTCCTTAGTGTTCAGAATCATGACTCCTCCGCCATTATCCATTGGTTTGATGGTAATATCTTTTTTCTTGCTTAATTAAACAATGCTTGTTTCTCTTATGTAGATAAATTATAAAAAGTTTTAATTGGACTTTGTTCCAAATTCTTTAAGTCAGATAAGACCAAATCATTGAACGTTTGAAGGTGAGGATCCAGGGGTTCTGGTGGTGTCAAACGATGGTTGGGAATTAACAAAATATAACAATTTGACTTGCAGTAAAACAGAAAATTCTTTGCAAAGATATACAGCTTTCAAAAGGATCATGTCTGACGTTGAGATGAAGGAAAGGCCATAATCAAGGATCTGAGTTTGTATCAAAGATGGCAGCCTATCTGAGAAATTAATTACCGTTATGGCTGTCTCACCTGTGAGCGAGTGACAGGTATGTGCCATTGGTCATCTCCTATGTATTAGTCGCATTATGTCCGATACGGACGTCTGCAGGGATGTCTTCCTGAGGAATCCTTGAAGACACAAACGGAAATTCATTTTTCATGGTTGCTGGAATAATGGAAGGAACTTTATTCAGCCAAGGGTAAACTGCAGCAGAAGCACAATCTTTCTCATCCCTTCAAATTTAGCAATCTTCATATGTTAAATTTTGCATTTCAACTGTTTTATGTTATTCTTAGTCTCAGTTAAAGATTATTCCAATTTATCAGAAGCAAATGTACTTTTAACTTCTGTTTCCAGGGCTACAATTTGTAATTGTATTTCTTCTGATGTAATTTTTGTATATTCCACAATCAACAGCATAAGGGCCAATGAACACTTGTTCAAGATTGCCATCCACTTATTGAAAATTTCTGCATTCTCAGTGAAAACTTTAGGTTCTTTATTGATCCTTAGGCCACGAGAAGCCATTTATTGTTTTATTTATTCAATCAATGTGGCCCCTTGCAGATGAGCTGGGTGGCTTTTTTTTTTTTGTAGCTGGGTTAATTTGCCTAGCACTATTCGAGATACTTGTTCAGTAGTTTAACTAAAAACATGTTTCCATTATGGTTTCCCCATTCTAGAGATCAAATAGTAATATCACAGTATACTCATCGGTCACAGTTCAAGATTAAAAAAACTTTGGAACAGTGACCGATGATTATACTTGAATGTACTAAAACAAAAGCTATATAACATATGGGCATTTTGTGCTTGTTATATGAAGGTCACACCTCTAGGTGTTATTGGTTGTCAGCATATTAAACCTCTACACCCTTCAAGTGCATATTTTGAGAAGCTAAGTAAACATTAAAAAAAAAATAGGGAGGTGCAGCCAAAAAGATTTTGTATCATTTTTTGTTTAGTTTCTTATTTTTTTCTACTTTCATTTTTATGTTTTGTTGCATATGCACACATGTTATAAAATAGCCTGGCCGCACGCATATAGGCAAGAAATGTTAAGTGGGCGCATGCCTAGCCACGCAAATTGCGAAGTCAGGGAATTTTAAAAGGGCCGAGTGTCCTCGCCCTTACCAGTTTCACCAGTTCATCCACAGATCATCCAGTTAACATTTAGGTCCTCCAAACCCTCCTGGTTTGATAGCTTGCACTCCCCCAGATACCACAGAGAATCTAAACCCGTCAGAAATGGCTCTTCCATTTTATTTTTTAACTTACACCTCCTCCATAGCAGAGGTAAAATTGCGCAGCAGGGGATCTGGGCGTACGCCCAGGCACGTAAGTATTTACATGCCCATCTCTCGGCCATGCCTCAGAATATCCATACTCCGCCCAGACCATGCCCGTGCCCTGCCATTTTTTGAAAATTTTTGCGACGTGTGCACAGCGGTTGATATGCGCATGCGGGCAGCTTTTAAAATTTGGTTGGTACACAAAAGCCTGGCTTGTGTGCCCCCTCCCTAATTAATGCGCGTGCCGGTCTTTTAAAAATTCACCTTTTATTTTTTAATTAGGGATGCCAACTTGCATAGGTGTGCAGTAACTCAAAATGAGTTCACACTAAAAACAAAATGAAAAAAATCGCTGCACATCCCTAAAAAATTAAAGACCATAAAGACTGTCAATTGTTTTCAAGATGTAGAATGGACTTTGCATGCTGATGACGCACCTGTTTCGAGGCACAGTTTGAAGCACTGTACAGAAATAAGTGAACAAAATGAGCTTTCGAGGGCTGCCATGATGATATGAAAAAGCGCTGTGAAATTTGACACGTTCAGGCACCAGATTAATGTGATCCACTGTTAAAAAAATCATTGTGCATTTGAGTTTTTCCTGCTGATAGCTGGATTGTTCCAGTCTGATATCAAACTGCCATGTTTAAGAACATAAGAACATTAGAAATTGCCATGCTGGGTCAGACCAAGGGTCCATCAAGCCCAGCATCCTGTTTCCAACAGAGGCCAAACCAGGCCACAAGAACCTGGCAATTACCCAAACACTAAGAAGATGCCATGCTACTGATGCAATTAATAGCAGTGGCTATTCCCTAAGTAAACTTGATTAATAGCAGTTAATGGACTTCTCCAAGAGCCTATCCAAATCTTTTTTGAACCCAGCTACACTAACTGCACTAACCACATCCTCTGGCAACATATTCTAGGGTTTAATTGTGCGTTGAGTGAAAAAGAATTTTCTCCGATTAGTCTTAAATGTGCTACTTGCTAACTTCATGGAATGCCCCCTTGTCCTTCTATTATTTGAAAGTGTAAATAACTGATTCACATCTACTCGTTCAAGACCTCTCATGATCTTAAAGATCTCTATCATATCCCCCCTCAGCCGTCTCTTCTCCAAGCTGAACAGCCCTAACCTCTTCAGTCTTTCCTCATAGGGAAGCTGTTCCATCCCCTTTATCATTTTAATTGCCCTTTTCTGTACCTTCTCCATCGCAACTATATCTTTTTTGAGATGCGGCGACCAGAATTGTACACAGTATTCAAGGTGCGGTCTCACCATGGAGCGATACAGAGGCATTATGACATTTTCTGTTCTATTAACCATTCCCTTCTTAATAATTCCTAACATTCTGTTTGCTTTTTTGACTGCTGCAGCACACTGAGCTGACAATTTTAAAAGTATTATCCACTATGATGCCTAGATCTTTTTCCTGGGTGGTAGCTCCTAATATGGAACCTAACATCGTGTAACTACAGCAAGGGTTATTTTTCCCTATATGCAACACCTGGCACTTGTCCACATTAAATTTCATCTGTCACTATTTCCATTATTATTCTGTCCAGGTCCTGCCAGGGGACTTTAACTCATAGTCTACTGATTGCAGAGGTGAGAATATAACCAAGTTTTTGACATTGATACCATTAAAGAGTACATTTATACTGAAAACAAGCAAAGATTCTCAGCTCTTTATTTTATCTATCAGAGAGAAAGGGAACTAAAAAAAAAACTGCCCAAGTGGGAACTGATTTCAACCTGTCGATTTAGAACAGTAAGGACAAGGGCTGTAAAGAAAACTGTGCTTAGTACTCACCATGCAATATTTCAAAAGTCTACATGATAGTATGCAATAGAGCTTTAAAAAAACTGGTTGAAAATTTGATAAAGCTTTTTTTTCAAATTATTTAAGGTCTGCCATTTCCTGAAACTTTGTAAGAGTAGTCAGAGCAAATGGTGTTTCGGGGGGGGGGGGGGGGGGGAAGAAATTTTCAAAAGGATTTACACTTGCAAATGTAACCATTGTAGCAATTTTCAAAATCCATTTACTAGTGTAAAGTGCACTTATGCGGGTAAATCCTATGGACAATTGACTAGCATATATTGTAGCAATTTTCAAAGTGAATTTACATGTGTAAAACCCAGTTTTAAGTGCATAAATGCTTTTGAAAATCAGGCCCTAAGAGAGTCAGCCACAAGATTAGGTCACGCATACCAGATGTGGTTGTTACCTACAATCCACGATGTAGGTAACAACCACAACCACCAGATGACACGCGTTGCGTGAATCAGTCGCAATGCTGGTGTGGGTCTGTGTG
Source organism: Rhinatrema bivittatum (assembly GCF_901001135.1). Classification (NCBI taxonomy): domain Eukaryota; kingdom Metazoa; phylum Chordata; class Amphibia; order Gymnophiona; family Rhinatrematidae; genus Rhinatrema; species Rhinatrema bivittatum. The sequence continues at coordinate 30,787,789 of NC_042626.1, forward strand.
TCTGTGTGTTTGAGGTCACTGCCAACTCTCTTCCAGACAGCATGTTATGCTTTTGCACTATTGCACTGTACACGTGGAGGGGGGCGTAGTTTGTCTTTTCAGAGTGGAGCTGGAGTGAGGTGGAAAACAACTGCCTCAGAGGAAGCAGAAGTTTAAAAACATGATCCACGTGTAAGGGAAAAAAAAACGTTGTTGAGCTAAGAGGCAACAGGTTTTCTGAGACCAAAAGGAAATGGAGCAGAAAATGAAAGCTTGGACCCTGCTTGCACTTAGCCATGCATATCTGTAAATGCACAACACCACAGCACAAACAAGAAGCCAGCTTTTTTTGCTTCAGTTTTTAACCTTTTCAGCCAGAAGAATTAAATGATCCATTAAACGGAACAGAAGAGCCAGCAGAAACAGTGGCTTTGGAAGCAAATGGGGATTTAAATTTACAGAGATTTCCAGAAGCTTAATTTTGTTACCTGTCATGTAAATTGCTTTGGTATTTTACCGTTTTCTAGTGTTTAGAGGCATCGCCATCTCCAGCAAGTTTCCTACAATTGTAATCCAAGAGTTGTTAGAGGGTGCAATAACTTTATACACTACAGTAGGGGATATCCATGAAATGAATGAGTTAAATTAAAAAAAAAAAAAAAAGACTAAAATGTGACAAATGAGTTTGTTTTTGTTTCATTTTAAAGAACCAAAATAAAAATTTGTTGATTTTTTTTGTATTTTGGAAATAGTGTGCCCTATTTTCAATTAGGTACACTACACCGAGGGCACTGTTAAACTACCAGTTCTCTTAACCAAGTAGTTACACCACAATAAGAGAACTCAGAAACTTTCTCAAGTTATGTCAATATTCAATTTCCCATATTTATTCACGAAACATACATTTCTTAAAAGATCCTATCTAGACAATAATTCCTCTCTAGCACACTCATCCTTCCATACATCTATCATACACACCCATAAAAACAACATATTATAATGTGAATTCCATCCCCACAAATTTGATTACAATTCAAATAACAATGTAACATAGATTTTACAATATTATATAAATATAATTAATATTATTATATAACAATGCATTGGTTTGAAAATATCTATGTTTTCATTTGCTTATGTCACCACATCTAGGCTTTTCTTTGAATTCTCTCAATCACAGCGACATCGTCCATGGGACCTATCCGACAAGGCCTCCTTGTTTCGCCCACTCATCTGGGCTTCATCAGGGATTTTATCGTCACCAATGCCTCTAATTCATTCTGTATTAAATAAAGCCTCATGTGAATATCACAAAAACCCATTTTTTATTATTTATTTTGTATGTTATTTATATAATGTGAACCCTTAAAACTAACCCCTAAGACACCTCCTTAAAACCTAGAATGGATCTACCTCTGCACAACATGAAATCGTTATTCACCACTTGACAAACATTAATCTCCGAAACTGTGTTCAAGTCTACTTTCATCCATATGATTTCCAAAACGTAGTTGAGAACAATTTCACATATATAACATCGCTAAATCTGGAAGCGAACCCTGCAACCAAAAAAGATAGCGAATCATAGCATCTAACAACAGTTTCAAAACCACAGCTTAACAAACCTGGAACAGGACGCACAACCAACTACCCACATACTCACATTTCCTCCGGAACTGATGACATCACGTACAACGGCATGATGTAAAACTATCACCTTGAGGCGAATCCTTTATACCTTCCAATTGGAAACTAACTGATCCCACCTGTAAAACAATTCTCATTCCTTAACCCGCAAAAAATTACTTCAAAGACAACTCATAAGGACCCAAGCAAACCCCTCATAGAAATGCCTGCCATTCAATTGGACCATTTAGTCCATGGGGCGCACTAGTTTGCCAATCAAAGATAAATCTCTGCTCTACTCTCCTCAAGATTGCAGACAGGTCACCTCCCCGCTGTAAAGTAATTCGTTTGATAATGAAAAATCGTAACTGTTCAACTTCGTGTTTGGCCTCTATCCAGTGTTTCACCAATGGGGCATTAATTTTCACCATCCTAATCCTGCTTTTATGCTCAATAATTCGTGATCTTATAGACCGTATGGTTTGTCCAATATAAATTAGCGAGCACGGACACAGAATTACATACACCACTCCTGCTGTCTCACAAGTAAACTTTTCCAAAAGAATATAAGGAAACTTTAATTTGGGGTGACTGAATTGTTGTATCTGTAAAACCTGTGGACAAACCGAACAACCCCCGCACTGCACTTGTCCAGCCGCATTCTGATCTCTATAATATGAATGCTTTGACGATTTCAAACTGTCCCATAAATTCTTCCGTTTTTTAATGGCGAAAATCGGGAGTTCATCAAAAACTTTCAACGGGGACAAGATCTTCCAATGTTTTTTTATTAGATCTTTAACTCCAGAGGACTTGGCTGAGAAAGGAATAGAACAAATAGTTCTACAAGGTTTTTCTTTCTGAGCTTTGATCAACAAATTTTCTCTGTTAGAGTATAATGCCCTTTTATAAGCTTTTTTGATAATTGATCTAGAATATCCCCGAGCCAAAAATTTTTCACTCAAAACTTGAGACTGAAGTTTTAAACTCTTCAACTGTAGAACAAAGTCTTCTGTATCTCAAAAATTGCCCCGTTGGAATATTATTTTTTAATTGTCTAGAATGAAAACTACGGGAATGTAACAAATTATTTTTATCCGTGGGTTTTCTGTATATTGTGGTGGCAATCTTATTGCCCACAATATATACCTTCATATCTAAAAACGGTACCAGTTTTGTATCTATATTGAAAATGAATTTTAAATGAGAATTCCCTCCATTAACCTCTTGCCAAAAAATTTTTAACTCATCTGCTGTTCCCCTCCATACTAAGAAAACATCATCAATATATCTGGCCCACCACACCACTTTATTCCACCAAGAAGACGTATAAACTATACTCTTCTCAAAATTTGCAACATATAAGCAAGCCACCGTAGGTGCTATAGGGGATCCCATAGGGATACCAGACGACTGTAAAAAATATTGATTCTTATATGAGAAGAAATTACTGGTAAGTACCAACTCAGCTATATTTACCAAAAATTGTAATTTCCTATCTGAAAACCCCATGCTGGATAATACCTTTTTTACCATCTCTAATGCTTCATCCTGCGGAACATTCGTATAAAGCGCTTCAATATCAGCTGTTGATAACAAAATTTCCCCAGAAAACGCAGGAAACTGTTCAATACGATTAAGAAAATCTATTGAATCTTTAATGTATGAAGGTATAGAAAATAGTTGAGGTTGTAATATATTATCCAAGTATTTGGCTAAAGGTTCTAAAATTGAACCGATGCCAGATACTATAGGTCTTCCAGGGGGTGCTACCAACGATTTATGTACTTTTGGTAAAATAAAAAAATGTGGAGTAACAGGGTGCATCACAGATAGAAAATTAAACTCTTTCTTAGAAATGAGTTTACTATCAAATGCTTCTTGAACCAGGTTATTCACCCGTTCATGTAACTGAACAGTGGGATCACTCATCAATTTCCGGTAAAAATGTTCATCACTAAGCTGTCTCATTATTTCCAAATCATAGTCACCATCATCCATGATTACCACACCTCCCCCCTTATCAGCTGAAGTAATAATGATGGATTCATCCTCCCGTAACAATTTCAAAGCCTGCCATTCCTCTTTACTAAGATTATAGGCAGGATATTCTACTGATTGTTCTAACTCGGAAAGATCACTCAAGACTAAAGTTTGGAACGCTTGTAACAAAACACTAGGGGGAGTAGGAGGTATCCAACGGGAAGGTTTATACAGTTTATTATCTCCTCCATCAAAATGTGTGTCTCCAAAAAATTCTCTAATCTGTAACCTTCTAAAGAATTTTTGGAGTTCCACCCGCATTTGAAATGCATCATAAACTGCATAGGGTGCAAAAGAAAAACCTTTATCTAACAAGGAAACCATCGAGTCAGATAGTGATTTTTTTGAAAGATTAAACACTATTGAATCATCTAATGTCACCTGCGTAGATTGTAACTGGTTGATGTTTGTTGAAACCCCTGAGGTCTTGTCTCTCTGAACTGTCTGCCTCCCCGAGCCCGTGACCCTAAAAAAGATGAAGATGAAGACGTCCCTCGCATAGAGGACTGGCCTCCCGTAGGCTGATCTATTGCTGGTTCATGAAAACCCACTCGTTTATTATCTTTTTTCTTTCTATTCAAAGTTTCATTAGAATCCTCAGTGGAGTCATCAGAGGATGAAAAATCTCCACGTTTATTTACCCTACGTTTTCTATTTGCATTCATCCACGGGTAAACATATCCCACCGTATAGTCCTTTTCATCCCTATTAAGTTTTTCTATTTTCAATAGTCTAGTCTCCTTTCTGTATGCATCTAATTGCTCTTGAATATCCTTTAACTGGTCTTCTACTATTTCACTAGAGGCCTCTACCTGTAATTTGGATAGTTCTTCCCCAATCTCTTTTTTAAGAATCTCTATTTTCTGTGTTGTTGTTTCCACAATTAACACCATCAGGTCATGGGAACACTTATTCAAGATGGAATTCCATCTATGAATAAAGTGTTCGTCTTCTGCAAATAATGAAGGTTCCTTGTTAAGTCTAAGACCACGTGGTATACGTTTTATGTTACAATACTCCGCCAACGTGGCTGCATGTAATTCCATTCTAATCTCTTTACGTCTATAGTTGGTATAATTATCCCAACTACTCTTAGGTGGAATATGTGTGCCGGAGTCAAATAAATGAAAACCTGCCAATATCTCTGACGCGGCCTGTTCAGAATATGCATACATATCTTCCATGATCCCTCAAACTCTGGAAACCGTAAGGTACACTACACCGAGGGCACTGTTAAACTACCAGTTCTCTTAACCAAGTAGTTACACCACAAATAAGAGAACTCAGAAACTTTCTCAAGTTATGTCAATATTCAATTTCCCATATTTATTCACGAAACATACATTTCTTAAAAGATCCTATCTAGACAATAATTCCTCTCTAGCACACTCATCCTTCCATACATCTATCATACACACCCATAAAAACAACATATTATAATGTGAATTCCATCCCCACAAATTTGATTACAATTCAAATAACAATGTAACATAGATTTTACAATATTATATAAATATAATTAATATTATTATATAACAATGCATTGGTTTGAAAATATCTAGGTTTTCATTTGCTTATGTCACCACATCTAGGCTTTTCTTTGAATTCTCTCAATCACAGCGACATTGTCCATGGGACCTATCCGACAAGGCCTCCTTGTTTCGCCCACTCATCTGGGCTTCATCAGGGATTTTATCGTCACCAATGCCTCTAATTCATTCTGTATTAAATAAAGCCTCATGTGAATATCACAAAAACCCATTTTTTATTATTTATTTTGTATGTTATTTATATAATGTGAACCCTTAAAACTAACCCCTAAGACACCTCCTTAAAACCTAGAATGGATCTACCTCTGCACAACATGAAATCGTTATTCACCACTTGACAAACATTAATCTCCGAAACTGTGTTCAAGTCTACTTTCATCCATATGATTTCCAAAACGTAGTTGAGAACAATTTCACATATATAACATCGCTAAATCTGGAAGCGAACCCTGCAACCAAAAAAGATAGCGAATCATAGCATCTAACAACAGTTTCAAAACCACAGCTTAACAAACCTGGAACAGGACGCACAACCAACTACCCACATACTCACATTTCCTCCGGAACTGATGACATCACGTACAACGGCATGATGTAAAACTATCACCTTGAGGCGAATCCTTTATACCTTCCAATAAGGGCATTTTATTAGAAAATAGTGCACCCTATTTGAAAATAGAGCACACTACTTACTAATAGCATTCCCTATTTGCAAATAGTGTGTTTATTTGCTAATAGTGTGCATTATTTGCTAATAGTCACACTATTTCTTGAAACTGGGCCCAGCTAATCCCAGCCAGATAGGCCTGGGCCCCAGAAATATCTTGGGGGGTAGAAGGGGCTTAGACAGTATCAGGCAGGCCCAGTTTGGTTGCTTTTTGTTTTGATTTTTTTGGCCTTTAATGGGGGGGTGTTGGTTCAGAAAACAAGCCGAATAAAATAAAAACATTAAATGAACTGAGAATTGAAACTCCTGTCCTCAAATGAAAAACAAATCCCTACTCTATAGTGGTATTTCTGAACAATGCCCTGGATGTTACATGATGGAAGGAGATCATGAGAAAAGTCACCACTACCCTTAGCCAATAAGCCTTCATACTGTTGATACAACTCCATCATTGCTCTCTGCTTCAATGGCAGGGAGAAAAGAGGAATTAGATTCAGACAGCAACCAACAAGGACCTTGGCTTTTACGGTCTGGGAAAACAAATAAGCATGGGGGTAACTTTCTGATACGGCTATTATTAACCTTAACCAATAAGCCTGATACTTTTGATGCAACTTCAACATTGTTCTCTGCTTCAGTGGCAAAAGGTAATGGGGAATTAGATTCAGACAGCAACCAATAAGGGTCCTGAGTTTTGAGGTCTGTGAAACTGATAAGTATGGGAGTGACCTGTTTGGCTTGGCAGATACCACCATAAGCTTGCTGGGCAGACTAGATGGACTGTTTGGTCCTTTTCTGCCATCATTTCTATGTTTCTGTGTTTCTATACTATCAGCAGAGAAAATATATCTAGAAAATAATTCCCTATTCACATCCAAGAAAAGGGCATTAAAATTTCAGCTCAAGGAAAGACAAAAAAACAAAGCAAAGAGAAAATGGAAACACAAAACTTAGCAAACAAAATAAAATGACAGGAGGAAAAGCTCTGAGCATAGGTGTATCTCTTGCCTAGTGTGCTGATTGACTTGTGTAACGTTTGGCCAGTCACAAGGAGGTCCTGCAAATGGCCACACTCATCTAGGCCACTGCCAGACTACCCAAATGCCGATGTGGCGAAGACATTGAATGCTGCTCCTCTTGCGGGCCACCCTAGGCATGCACACCACCTCTTAAAGATCCTGCAGTGGGAATTGGAGCAGCTGGCGCAGATGGATGATGTCAGCCATGCTTCTTATCCTTGCCTCAGCAACAGGTCCCCTGCAGCATTGTGGTGCATGTTGCTACCCTGGATCCTGCCTCATCCAGCCTGACCAGCCTGTCCTGCCCCATCCAGCCTTTCCTGCCTCACCCAGCTTGCCTTGCCTTGCCCAGCCTGCCTTGCCTCATTCAGCCTGTCCTGCCTGCCTTGCCTCGTCCAGCCTCATCCAGCCTTGTTCCAGCCTCCTTCCTGTCACTTACTTGCCTATTCTCCTGCTGCTAACATCGGCTATAGATCCTGACTATGCCTTGCTTGCTGCCTGCCCGGAACCTTGGTCTGCTCCCAGTATCTGTCTCTTTGCTGCCTGCCCTGACCTCAGCCTTGCTCTGGACATTCTCTCTCTATCTCAAGGGACTCTCACCTAAGCCTTGCCGGCCCCTGGAACCCAAGGACTCAACCTGCAGGGAACAGGGCTGGAATAGGTGAAGATCCAGCTCAGTCCCGTCAAAGGGCATGTCCACAAGCCATTGGCATGGGTCAAGTAGGTTCACCTGCTAGGCTGCATCAACCACACCACAGCACAAGGGCTCACAACCCTGACAAATTGAAAACTAGCCTCCTTTGGATTTAACCATAAGATGGTTATTAGGGGTGGAACAAACTGACAATGGCCTCTTGTTTTTGGGAAAAATTAAAACAAAAAGACCTCTCTGAGGTCCTGCAAACCACCCTCCTACCCCCACAAAGCATTCCAGGGATTTGAGCCCAGCCCTACCAGGGCTGCTCCGGGCTCAGCTGACCCCATTCCTACCCATTAAAAATCGAGCCTGTGACCCAGGCCCACCCAACTGGGCTTCCCTGGGCCATCCTCCCAGAAGCATGGATCAGAGCTGTGAACCTCACTCCCCAGTCCTCACTTACCCTTGCTGCAAGTCTGGCCTGAAAAGAATAAAAAGTGCAGGAGCAGCCCTACTACTCCTGCCCCACACCCAGATCTTTAAAAATGGTGCTGGCTGGCAGTGGCCATACAACATAATGATATAAGCTGCACTTGAGACTGGCCACAAAGTGATATCACTTTGGCACCAGCATCAGAGCTACCAGTGCCATTTTTAAAGATCTGGATGCTGAACCCACGGCAAGGATGGGTAAGTGGGGGCTTGGATCTTTTCCAATACTTTATTGATGCAGAGACGTATTCATAAAATTGCCCGACTCAGGCCGAGTTTCACAGCTCTACAGCCGCTGCCTCAGGGGCTACAAACAAACCATACAGTAATCAATCATACAAAATAAATAAATACTTCATAAATCATAAAAATGTATTTTCTCAAAAAAAATCTTAACATCATTAAGATCTCACAAATATTAAAAATAATTTTTATAAGAGAATAAAAACCCTTTTTAAACATCATTAAGATCTAAAATATGAAAATCATAATGTCAAAATTAAAAAATGGTGACAACAATGATTAATTGAACTAGTGAAGTTCTAAAAAACATACCAATCAATTTAAAACATACTTATAAAAATATTTTCTTACTCACTTAAAAGGTAATAATATGATATGAGAAAAAACTATCAATCCTTAAAAAATGATAACTAATTTACCTCCACTATTCCAATCAGTGATGTTGTTTCTTCCAATGAACAATGATTATATGTCAGCAATACAAGAACAACTAGAAAATATGCAGACCATTGTTTAAAAATTACAGTTCAAAGGTATTTACTAAAAAGATCTTAATTAATTAAATATTATATAAACATGTGGCAAAGCTGATTTTTAATATTACTCAATTAATAAAACATGTTAATATATGCTTCTGTGGCTCTTTTGTGTTTACCTGACGGCTATCATAGATCACCTACCTCTTTGTTTTCTTGGGTAAGTGGGGGCTACAGAGGGAGATCCATAGCCCCGGCCTATGTTTCTGTGAGGCAAGAGGGGCCCAGAGAAGCCAAGCCAGGTAGGCTTAGACCTTGGGCTAGATTTTTAACAGATGGGAGGGGGTTGGAGGGGCTTGGGGAGCCATCAACTGGGCCTGGTTCAGGCCCGCTTGATAGGCCTGAGCCACAGAGATGTCTTACAGGATGGATGGGGGTTTGGAGGGAATCAGGAAAGTCAGGTTTGGGGTTTTTTTTTATTTTTGTAGTTTAATGGGGAGGGGTTGATTAAAGAAACAAGATGAATAAAATAAAAACATTAAATGAACTGAGAAACAAAACCCCTCTTCTGAAATGAAAAACATATTGAATTGAACATTTTTGGCTGCACATATATCAACCCCAAAATTCAGGTACAATTTTCAAAATCATTTATTTGGGTATATAATATTTACCTGAATAAACTGGTCTATCTGAAAATTGCCCTTCTCAGTAGGGATGTGCTTTCATTTGAAATGAAATAGAATATCTCAACAAAATTTCCTATTTCATTTCATTTCATTTCATCTTAAAAATGAAAGAAAGGATAAACAAGCCTTTTCTGAGTTTTCTAGAATTTCCATGCAAGTGGCAAGATGATTGAAAGCACTTTGAAAGTCTTGCTGCCACTCTGTCAGCTACCATGCCCCAGATGTATCACCATGATGGTCTTGCTGTCTCTTTGCCTAACTATCATGCCCCAGATGTATCACCTTGTGGGATTTAGTGCCACACTGTCTAACTGCCATGCCTATATGTACTACCTTAGGGGTCTTGTTGCCACTATGTCTAGCTGCCATGCCCTTAACACTACACCTTAGGGATTTTGATGCCTTTTTATTGATTGCTGCTTGGATCCCAGACTAGTTCTTCCATCCTACTTCTTTCTTGGTTATACTAATGTTTTTTCCCCCAAAATAAAATGTAAGAAAATTGAAAGAAATACAAGTTTCTCTTCACACCCCAACTCATTTTTGGTTCTTTACTTTATTCTTTTGATGTATACCTCTAAGATTCAAGTCTAGTTCTTCCACTCTGCTTCTCTCTTGTTTATACTGAAGAAAGAAAGAATGTTAAAATGTCTCCAGAAAGAAATAAAATTTAGAAAGATTAAAATATCTTCTTTTGTGCATATAAAAGAGTTTCTAGAAAAATTAAAATTGTTTGCAGACAATGGATGGCGGATCCAAGAGATGCAAGCTCAGGAAGCTGCTGAACCACGATTAATTATGAGAGCTTCGGTCTAAGAGAATGATGTGTATTGTGCTTGAAGAACTGAATCCATTTTTTATCAGACACAATCCCTGATGAAGCACTAAGGCACAACTCGTGTCGGGTTGGCGTTTTCAACTTTAATAATGTCTCAGTGGCCAATACATACAGAAAAGTGTTAATTTTTCTAGATACTCTTTTATATGCAGAAAAGGAAAAATATTTTTTGAAAAAAGTTTAGATGAGACCTATGATTAAAAGTATTTGAGCGGCACACCATTTGGGTGATTAACACAAGATTTGTTTAACCGCTGTTAAGTGAGATATCATACGCTCTTTATATTTATGATGTCTCAGATCAGCTACTTATAACAACGTTTTGTGGTTCAAATTGAATGAATTTATCTGAGTGCTTTTTTCTTGAAACATAATTATTGCCACGGAAAATAAGGGTTTTTTTTGCTATTGTTTATACAGAGTATGCTACAGCATTAGCAGGCCAGGAGCTGTTGCAGCCCATTCGATGAACAAACACAGTGCCAGACATTCTATCCCTGCTCTTCAGTCTTGGGGGATCCTCTTTCCCCTGTTTTTCAGTTACAAAGGGGCCCCATTCCAGACAATTTGCGTTTGGTCCCACACCTCCCTAGGATCAGCATTGTGTTCCAATGAATTTCACGCAATTACTGCCCAGTTCTTGTGCTTACTGGGAATATGATCAAAATGTAACATTCCAAACTAGAAATAGCATCAAGGATTGCAAAATCCAAACAGATTTTGCAGACTTGAAAGACGTTTTCTGGGCTGAAAAGACAAGTCTTGTCACCAATCACAAACAAAGGAATTTGACAGAGGACAAACTGTGTGTATCTGCAAAGGACAAGAGGGAAGAGAAGGCAGATTATATGTGAGTCTAAAAGGATTAAATTCAGGGTTTAGGATTCAGATCATCCATGTCTAGTGAAGGAGGATGTGGAGTGATGCGGGGGGAGGGGAGGGGGAGAGGAGGAGGAGGAAGAAATTAAGATTAAGGGAATGTCCACATTTAACTTCCATCCCTAATTTTCAGTTTGTGTCAAAGTGTTTGAGAGTGGGAATTACAGGAACGTTGGCTGTCAAAAACCAGATCTGTGGTCTTGGCAAGCTCACAGTAATTTTTAAGGCTTAAGTAACTGAAGGTACGCTAGCACGCCATCATTCATAAATCCTTTGCTAATAAAGGGTCAGGGATTTGTGTCATAAAAACCTTGGGGTCAGCAGCATGTCACTCAGTATTTGCTGCCAGACGCAGTGAACTTCTCCTATGACTTCAACAGAGCCTCACAATACTTTGAGCTTGCGGTTTCTGATGGCTTAGGAGCCTCTTTCTTTCTGGTTAATCCAGTCTAATGCGGTTGATGAAATCTTGTCTGTGGAGATTGACAATTTGTAAAACTAAACACCATGTATAGAACATACATTATACCACATTATCAGCCCTTCTTTGATGTCATTTACTATTCAAATGGTGCTGCTAAGCCATACCATAGCTTCAGACTCCTCTGCGTTATCCTTCTTCACTGTTACATTAATAGCTATAATTACCAAAAACAAATTCCTCATTTAGAATTTTTTTTTTTGTGGCATTCAGAAGTCATTCTAAAATGTAAATTGCTTGATAGGAATAGGCTAAAATTTAAGTAAGGATGGTTAAGCCGTTTAGTATTTTTCTTTTTATTATAATAACATAAATGTACGCAGTTCTGCACACGTGACGATAATACATATTACTACTCCAGAAAACGTATCATTGAATTATGTGCACAGGAATGTTCAATGACTGACTTGGTGTCTCAAAGTGACTTGTAGAGCATTGTATTGGCAGTTCCAAGCATGTAGCCTATGCGCATCAGAAAGCCAACGTTTTCCAGATTCTGCTCAGGACTGAAAGAGAACTAAGTCAACTAACATGATTTGGACAAGCTGAAAATGTCCAGAAACCATTGTTGGTCCTGTTCAAACCTTTTGCAAGGTTTGACAGCTAGCTGCATAGGTTTGAGGTTTATCTGCTGGACAAAGCTGATTCAAACTGAGTTTTCACTCCATGTAAATGTTCATGGGTCATCTGGGAAACCAAGGGTGGGGTGGGATGGGATGGCATGGAATTGCCAATGGAGATAGACATCTGGATAAGTGCACAGTAGTGGGCTGGATGTGAGAGCTCTGATTAAATCTGATCCCAGAATGAGTGCCCACCTTTTCCAGAAAAACATTTGGAACCAGGTAGCCTACAGTAGATTACAAGTAGATGAATGGATCTTCTGAGTTCAACCTCTTTCTAATTCCATGAGGTTGCCTATTTTCTTTGTGTTACTGCATGCGGCAGAGAAAGACAAAGCCCCCCTGTAGCTGGGGATTGCCACTGTGATGCCATAGCATGGTTTCTTTTTGCCTTCCAAGGTGCTGCAGAATGCCAGTTTTGTCCTGGAACCAAAACTGCAGTCTTTGCCCTGCCTTGGTTTGGCTTTAACTTTGCATTTTCTGGCTTGACCACTTCTAGTTCCAAGGAAAGTTTAAGCTTCCAAGATCTCTTTTTCTGCACTATGATGCCTTCTCTAGTGTAAGTTTGAAGATGCAATCTTTGCTGAACCCTTACCAAAACAAAATGCTCTTCTTGTCCAAAGCAAAGCAGTTCCACCTGTATCTTGAGAAAGAGTCAAGCTTTTCGTAAAAGGGATCTTCATAAGATTGATTAGTAATGAACAATTTATTTGCTATTCCATGGGTCAATGAGAATACTTAGACATCACACACGGGCCGATCCAGTACAGTGCGCTCCGACGGAGTGCACTATTAACCCTCTATTGGACGCGTGTTTTCGACGTGTTAGCATTACCCCTTATTCAGTAAGGGGCCGAAAACGCGAGTCCAACCCCCCCCCCCCCCCCGAACCAAATAGGGCCATCAACATGCAAATGCATGTTGATGGCCCTATTAGGTATTCCCGCGCGTTTCAGAAAACAAAATGTGCAGCCAAGCTGCACGTTTTGCTTTCAGAAATTAGCGCCTACCCAAAGGTAGGCGCTAATTTCTTCGGGCACCGGGAAAGTGCACAGAAAAGCAGTAAAAACTGCTTTTCTGTGCACCCTCCGACTTAATATCATGGCACCCTCCGACTTAATATCATGGCGATATTAAGTCTGAGGTCCCGAAAGTTTCCAAAAGTAAAAAAAAAAAAAAAAAATTGAAGTCGGCCCGCAGCTGTCGGGTCGAAAACCGGATGCTCAGTTTTGCCTGCGTCTGGTTTCCGAGCCCGTGGCTGTCAGCGGGCTCGAGAACCGACGCCAGCAAAATTGAGCATCGGCTGTCAAACCCGCTGACAGCCGCCGCTCCAGTCCAAAAGGAGGTGCGAGGGACACGCTAGTGTCCCTAGCGCCTCCTTTTGCCTGTTTTTACCGCCAGGTCTAATTTGAATAGTGAATCGCGCACACAGGAGAGTGGCCTGTGCGCGTGCCGGGAGAGCGGGCATTCGCCCGCTCTCCTGTGGACTTTACTGTATCGGCCTGACAATTATCAAAGCAGTAAACATTTGGGAAATCCCCTGGGTAGCTGTGAATGAGGGCTCATGGCGCCATGTTTCAATTAATTAGGGCTGAGCATGTCATCCCAGGTCAGCTTGAACGAGCTGATCCCAGTCCTGCTTTTTCGCCCCATTGCATGCATGGATTTGTAGTTTTCATTTTCTTAGGAAAATGAATGGGGGGGGGGCGGGGAATCAAAATTACACATCCACACATGCAACTGGAGCACATCTAGGATGGATCAACTGGGATAAGTTAATTGCCACTTAGCTGGAAGGCCAGAGAAGCTTAGGAATAGGAAACATCTCTCACCTACAGCAAAACACAGAGCATCCATTGCTGCAAAGAAGTGAAGGGAAAGGCAGAGATCATCTGGGGTCTCTGGCATTGTAACAGGTGGTAACATTGTACAGAAGCAAACTGGGAAGGCCGAATGGGTCCTATAGTCCTTATCTGCCATGATATTCTATATTCCTGGGTATGAAAGCCTAAAGTGACAAAAAAAGAAAGCAGAGCTCATTTTAAAGTATATTTGTTTAATATAAGTCAAACCAAGTACCTTATATTCACTCTACTATATACTGCTGAGTTTAAGCATATACCCTCTGGGTGTACAATATAGGAACACTGCCCCAATCACAAATATAACATGGGATAACACGCAATTGTAGTAATATACAAGAAAAACAAAAACAACTGCCGCATATAGATATGGACACATCTGGAAAACTACAGGGTTAGAACCAATAGAGTGAGTCCATGTTCTCAGCCTTCATATGAGGTATAAACATGGCAATGGTAAAATGAGATACCACAGTGAAACAACTGGGTAAGTCATAAAACAGGTCTCACATAAGACATTTTGTAGTGTTCCTCATAAAATAATAGCCAAAGCATAATCATGACTCCAGAAACCTATGAATAAGTGCCAAATTTGAAGGTAGTCTGATTAGCCTAACCCAAACACTTATAGCCACACTCATTCATAACGAAACACCTCTGTAATCATAATAGCCCAATTTGATGAGTTTTGACAGGAAATTGTCGATATCAAGGGTGTACCTTTACTTATCTTCTAGGTCAGGGGTTCTCATCTCTGGGCCGCTGAGGGCTGCAAACAGGCCTGGTTTTCAGGATGTCCACCAGGAATCACCAGATATGTTGGCATGCATGTGATTTTAAAAAATGGATTAATTTACCTATCTTGATTACTATGAAAACCAATTGAGTCAATGCAATTCTCTGTTTAAGCAATATTAAAGGATCAAATGAAAGAACGAGGCCTTTATAACAGTAAGGGTGGTATTATATTATTAAAAAAGGGGGGAGGGGGCAATGAAGTGCGGTATAGCAGGGAGCATATAAACTGTGAGGAAGAGAGAGTAAATGGTTAACTAGAGGTGATTATCAATACCACGGTACTGAATACTAATGCATCCCCAAGCATGGCTTAGTTTGACCTGAAATCGAATCTCTTCAGATCTGAAGAACATCAGGAATTATTTGAAAGGGAATGGTGAATAAAATTGTGAATATCACAATGCCTCTGTATTGATCCATGGTGCTGTGTGCAGTTCTAAGTTTTCCCATCTCGAGTAGATATAGCGGAAGAATAAAAGGTACAGAGCAGGGCAGCAAAAATAAGAAAGGGGATTGAACAGCCCCCTTATGAAGAAAGGCTAAACAGGTTAGGATTATTCAGCTTGGAGGGAATATGATAGAAATGTATAAAATCGTGAAGGGGTGGAACAGATAAATAGGGAACAGTTATTTACCCTTTAAAATAGGACTCGGGGTCACACCATGAAACTTTCACTCAGCACACAATCAAGCTGTGAAATTTGTTGCCGGAGGACGTGGCTGAGGTATCTAGCACACGGTAGTTAGGTTTAAAAGGATCTTGGATAAGTTCCTGGAGGAAAATTGCATAAATAATGATTAGACCCACAAAACAAGAAGGGAGGTGAGCTATGAAAGCCGTAATGGTATCAACAAACAAGATAGATGCCAAATGTCCTTTGTGAACATTTATTGAAGTGGAGACGTAAAAATGCCCGACTCAGGCCGAGTTTTGCCGCTACCCAGGTGGCTGCCTCAGGGGCTGACTTGTTGAAGGATCTGAAACTACATATATCATTCAGTTTACAGCTTTGAGCAGCATCAGTCAATTCTTATCAGTTCGATAATATTCAGCAGTGTAGTCTCCATTATTGTAATGTGGAGACTACACTGCTGAATATTATCGAACTGATAAGAACTGACTGATGCTGCTCAAAGCTGTAAACTGAACTATATGGGCCGGATTTTAAAAGGGTGACACGCTTAAGGTATGCGCATAACCCTTTTAAAAAACCCCTGCGCGCGCCGAGCCTATTTTGCCAGTTGGGTGGGGGGTGGAGAGTGAAAACGGATATATATATATATAATTCCATTCCTTCCCCCCAGCCTGCTAATCAACTGCAATCTCAGGGTGACTATAACCGAAAAGTTCTCATGTATGTTCATAAGGCGTTGTATAGGCAACTCTTTCGCTGTTTATTCGACAGATGTAAGTCCTCCCCGAAGCAGCTTATTGCAAGGCATGGTTCCATGTCGGGAGTCCGTAGACTCGTGTGTATTTCAGTTTGTGAATCATGTTTGAATGATTAAAAAAGATCGGACTTCCAAACCCCCCCTAGTTTAATAGCCTCCCTTCTCCCCGTTAACCCTGACACTTAAAACCCCGCCGATGTATTTACCATTATTTTATGACTTACCTATGCTCCATAGCAGAAATGCAGCGGTGTAGCCCGGCTCACGCCTGTGCGCATAAATATTTACACGCTAATTTGGAGTTGAAATCTTTCACCCCATCATCCCACACTAACATTTTCATCCCATTTTACTCAGCTCCTCTCCCAGTCTCCCATCCCCTCCAGTTTGACTCCCTTACCACATCATCCCTTCTGGCTCTCGCATAGCTGCCCTTTCCCCACTCTCTCTTTCTTTTCTTCTATCAAACCCTTCTTCCTCTCAAGCTCTACTTCTGGATCCCTCTTATCCCTCCACACCCAGTGCCACCTTTAAATTATTCGTCCCGGAACCCCCTCAACACGCCTCTTACTTGTTCGGCTAAACCTTAGCTGGACAGTGCCAGAGAACATTTGTGAGTTATCAGGTGAAGTGGCTTTGCGTCTGCAGGGAAGCAGGCCCAATGTACGTGCCAGAAAGAACATGCGGCGATCACCTTTCCCATCCCTGATCTGTCCCTGCCCCTTTTCTTTAAAGCCTGGTAAAGGCCTCCGTGTTATAAATGGTCTACACTGGGAGAGGGGCTGATAATCGAAACTCGTCTTTATGGGGGTGAGCATACATTTACCTGCATAAAACACTTTGATCACTGGTCCCTTTAAGTTCAGTTAGAAGGTGACACTGCTGACATAAGCTCTATTTTTAAGCGCGTGCAATAGAACTCAATGCACATTTCTGAGGAGGGAATGTGATAATTATCTTATGTGAATCTGAAAAACAATGGAAATTTAGTTGATGGTGTGTCCCGAAGCAGCACAAACTGCAGTGATTCATTTTTGGATGGCAGTTGGTTATGCTGACAAGAGATTTGATCTGTGGGTGCAGCTAGGCCGGTGGCAACTCCCACAGCCAGCTCACCAGTCATGTGCCGTGGTACGGTAAGAAAAGCATGTCAATAAAGAAGCTTTCCATTTGTCACCGACCCTGCGACTCTCTTCTCCCCAGTTTCGGTGGATCGAAAGATCAGCATACAAACCAAAGAGGGGAGAGATAGACTAAGTCAATTAGGTTCAGCAGCGCAAAATACTGCTGGAGACACAGCAACAGGGTTTTACAAGCCTGGCTGCTGTTTTGGGCTGCATCACAAGAGCAACTGAATGTCAAAATGCTTTACATCTATGGGACACGTGATCTGAACCCCTGGGACGCTGCAAGTAAACACAGGCAGAATTGCTGAGACCAGGGGAGAGAAAGGTCAAACTTCTTCCTGTGATTTTTGTCTGCCACTCGCCTGCAGGCTTTTGTGATAGTAGGCGAGAAAGCAAAGATACGAAAATAAACCATCCTGCCTCTCTCCGGCACCTGCAGAAGTGCAGAAACTTAGGAGGCACCACCGAGCAGCACCTCGGTTTCCAGTGGCAGAGAGAGAGTCAGCACTCAGCAGTGCAGAGGGAGCTTCAGAATGGGGCAAAGAGAAACAGGAGGAGCTGTGCAGTGCACTTACTCCTCAGGTCGCCTGACTGGCTGCAAACCTGGAGCCCTCTAGTGACCTTTACCTTCTTGGCTGGCATCATAACTATTCAAAAGCTCAGTGAGTGGCAAAGTTACCCAGATAATTTTATTCAGGTAACTTGGCCAATGTGATGCCAGTATTTAAAAAGGTCTCCGGGGAGATTGGAAACTACAGACTGGTGAGCATGACTTCCGTGCCAGGAAAAATCATAGAAACTATCCTAAAGAACAAAATCACTGAACATCTATAGATAGGCATCTATAGATGTTCAGTGATTTTTGCCTTTATGTACCTAATTTTAATTTGTTTGCCTAGACTTGCCAAAATCCAAGCAGGTGCTGTCTGAACTCAGATTCCTGTTTTTGACCACTTTCATGAGTCACAACAATTAGCTTGAGGTCACAGTAGGAGCTTCCAATTGGGTAAACCCAGGAGCAACATCAGAAAATATTTCCCTACAGAAAGGGTGGTGAATGCATGGAAGAGACTCTCAGGGGATTTTGGTAGAGACAAAAAGCAACAGTGAGATTCAAGAAAGCCTGGAAAGAAGTGAGCGGAAAACCATCAATCAATAAGGATCTATGGCATTGCACCAGGAATGAAATCAGGCTGACTGGATGGGCCCAATGGTCCTTATCTGCTCTCTGATTCTATGGGATGTGCAGGGAAATGTTTTTGTTTTGGTTGATTTTGTTTTTTCATTTCGGAAGGAGGGGTTTGATTTTTATTTCAAGTATTGTTTATTTTGTTTTCGATTTGTTTGCCGAACCAAAATAAACATTCAGTTTAAAAAAAAACAAAAAACACAATTAACTACATTAAAAAAGAAATGTCATCCCTCCTCCCCCCCCCCCCCCCCCTCCGCAGATCTCCAGCTCCTACTTATCTATTGGGGAATTGTAGAAATAAGGGACAATAAACAAGTTGTGGGTGATTATTTTTTTTTATCAAGAGCTGTTTCTTGCAGAGCATGCTGAAAAGCTGGCAGCTTTGGAGCAGCAGTCGAATCTGCTGCAAAACTTTGAATGCTGCTTTAATCCAGGACAAAGCTTTCCAAACTTTCCCAAGTCTCCACTTGGATCACCAAGAGACATGTGTAACCCCTGTTCCGCCAGCTAGTGAGCACGGTTGGGATCGGTGAGGCAACTGAACACCCCAAGCTCCCTGGATTCTTTCAAGACCCTTAGGCTTGTGGAGTGCCTTCAGGTACCTCCCAGTATTCATAAAGCTCGCAAGACCGCACAAGGCTGGGGTCGGGCCAAGATAAATCAGTTTTCTTGGGCACCTAATGCAAATGAACAATTTGGCAGATGGCAGACTTTTGTCTAGTGCAATCCATGCAGAAATCAAAATCCAGACACAGTCACTGATTGTACAGTCCCAGAAATCTGTTGCACTAGGGAATCCTTCATAGAGCACTCTTTAGAGAGTCTTCCAATCCTGTGACTTTTCCTGCTCACAGATGTATAGATTTCTGTGTTCCAGCAGATGAAAACTGGACAAGCAGATGAGCTCCTACTGAATCTCTAGAGCTGCTGTTGTAGGTTCACAAGCCTGGCAGTCCTTCCTCCGACTCCAGCCCGCAGATTCACTTCTTAGCACTGACAAGGTGATTGTCAGTGTAGATAAGGAGTATAAGACCAACTCTCCCTTCAACACTAGTCATCTCTTGTCCTCTCACTCTTAGAATCCTCTTGGGCCCCTACAAATATTCCCAAATCCTGGAGGCCCGGAAACTTCACCCTTGAGTCCCAGCTACCTTCTTAGGAAAGGAGATGATGAAGAGAAGACTGACAGAAAGAACAAGGAGCTAAAATGGGCTCCTCAGTTTTATAGAAACAGTTCCCCCTCCAAGACACTTCCCATGGGACAGTGTCTGATAACCAGTAAGACATTCACTCTGGTTCTGTGAAGACACTGATGCAATTAGTGAAGGATACGTTTAAGAAGTACCTCACGGAGCTTTTAAAAAGATCTTCTTAGAAGTTATCCCGCCCAGTGGTAGAATATGTGGAAAGCAATTTTCAAAGCAATTCCCATGGGTAAAAAGCATTTTACACACTAGCGGCAGTGGCCAGTCCTTGAGAGCCACAAAGAGGTCTGGTTTTCAGGATAGCCACAATGAATATGCATGAGAAAGATTTGCATAGAATGAAGGCAGGACATACAAATCTCTCGCCTATTCTTTGTGGCTATCCTGAAAACCAGGCCTGTTCGTGCCTCTTGAGGACCGGAGGTGGCCACCCCTGTTCTACAGGTTTTCAGCTGCATTAAGAGGAGAGGTTCCCAGGGGTGTATTTAGTTCAGAGGGGGAAAAGTGCATGCATGGATAGGATTTTCATATTTACACATGGAGTTTACCAGCAAAGTTCTAGCCACACAAAAAGCAGGTGCAAGTGACCACCTGTACTTTGGTTCAGGGGCAACTTTCAACGTGAGAGTCCATATGCATTTTCACTTTGAGAATGGGTGCAAACCCTGCAGATAAAAAGTATGATCTTCGTCCCAGTGTGGGCAGTATGAAAATTGCTCCATTATTTGCCATCTGGGAAAATAAATCCTGTGACTGACGGGGAGGAGAAGGGAGAAAGCCATCTCTCTCTTGAAAGTTTGGACCTTACTGGATACCTGGAGAAATCCATGAGGAAGTCAATATGGTCACGCTCTTAATGAGTTTTGTGTTTGAGCAGGACTATAATTTAATTGTAGCCCCTACTCTAGTTTATGGGCCTAGATGACAGAGGCATACGGGGCCCCTGGGCCACTTCTTTACCCTCTCTCACAGTCCTACAAGCCCTGGGGTAGGGTTCTTTACAATGGTGGTGGGGAGGATTCAGTTTTCCAAGGCCCAAGGTGTTGGGGTGACTCGCAATGGCTCTGTCCCTGGGGAGGTATCAGTTCACTTTCACTAGTAAAGAATGTGCCTCCGACTTATCCGGCTACGATGGTTTCAGATTTCGGGCTCCATATATCTCCAGCAGGGGACACATATGACTGGTGAGACAGTAGGAGAAGTAGGGTGCCGAAGACATACTCCACTGGTTGGTGCCTTAGAAGTCAGAGGAATAATAAAAGAGACCTTTCCAGGCTGAACCCCTTCTAGTCCCGGCTGATCGCATTAAAAACAAAAAAAAAGTTTGAAACAAGAGGCTCCAATGTGCAGAGATTTATCTTCTCTTTTTATGCCCCACTTGCATTTCTTCTCCTTATTTTATGATGCAGTTTTTTATAATGTAATTGTGTATGGTTTTTACTGTAAGCCGCCTCGGGCAGTTCTTGTCGAGTTCTGGATTGAGCGTTTCTTAAATAAATAAGTCAGTAAATAAATAAATGTGTGAGATCTGCAGACTTGCTCTTCATCAGGAGCAGCGGTAAAGTTGTTCACCTAACAAGCCACTGTGCGCTGCCGCCTCCGATTTGAAAATTACGGAATTATTCATATAACAGTTGGCCCCCTTCCCTGGAACGCCCATGCCCCACTCATTTTCCACACCCTTAGGTTTTGCACGCACATACATGCACGTAAATCGCAGCTTTTAAAATCCACGTTGCTCACGTGTGGCCCACGCACATGCCTAGGTGGGCATTTTAGCGCGAGCAACGCTTTTAAAATCGACCCCCTTAAGGTTAGATGGCTTTCCGATTGGACACTCATTCCCCATATTATACCCAAAGGTAAACAGGTCATAGTTATAAATCATCACAAAACAAATTGTTAGATGCTTTGTTTCAATAGTTGCCAGGAATGTAAATATTCCGTGGTGTCTGAGCCACAGAGCAGCTATACGTAAATGTTTTTCATAAAGATAAATAGCTAGCACTACGTGTCAGCTACAAACAGCTGTCAAATCCATCCAAAGGGAATCTTCTTGGGTAAGGATCAAGCATAGGATGGGTGATCCAGATCTGGGTTTTTATCTGGATTCAGAACTGAATTACAATGAAAGGTTCCTGGCTCCACCTAGAATCTTGTGAGACTCTCACAAAATCCAGTGAGACTTTCATGAAAATGTCTGGTTCTTTCCTAGTCAAAGTCTGTGATATTTCAGTAAATCTGATCCTCTTGAGATCTGTCCTTCAGTGCCACTTGCTAAAAAAAACAGCAGGCTGATGGGTTGTAGTCAATGGTTTGGTTGCTACCTATAAATGAATAGTACTATTCATGGTTCTCACTTCTCAATTATGACCACCAGGAGCAAGAGTATACAGCAGTCATGTAGAAAGCGAGGTGTTCACATGTACCTCTTTTTGGAAAACAGGTTCTTTCTTACATCTAAGGGCAATAAAATATGGTTACAAGTGGTTGCTTTGTCAAACTGTAATCGACTCATCAGAGATCAAGCTGTAGAGGTTATGTCCACACCACTCCAAGTCACAGAGACTCATCTGGCTCAACCAAAATCACATGAAATCTAACTCGAGCAACAGCCTTTTGTCTAGCATCAAATACACAGTATCTTCATATTGAGTGAAAGTGAACTGGAAAAATTTCCTGCAAAGTGCTGAGATGAGTTATTAAACCTTTAGTGCCTGCAGTTGGGGCTAGGAAAGGGATCTGACACCGTGACACGAAGTCTAAGGATCCAACAGCCAGAAGAGAAGAATCCTATGGAAACCAACAGCCTTGGTGTTCTTCTGATTCTTACTGGGACACTGGAGCCAAGTGAAACATTGAGAGATCGGCAAACAAGGAATGCTATTATGACTTTGGCACATGCTCCCCATTCTCCTGCCAAGGCAAAGTTAGGCAGCAGTCCAAAAAATCCCTTGGGTTTCATTTCTCTCCAGAGTCAGTCAGACAAAAAAATTCCCTAATTTCACAAAGCTTTGGCTAAAACCTATACTATTTGCTAGTTGTTTATTTTTCTCTTTAGGTTCTTATGAAATACTAAATCTTAAATGTGGTTTAAGATTATTGTTTTGACTTGTTTCAAAAATAGGCCAGTTTCCTCAGTCGACAGCATTGCCATCTACACAAGATGCAAACATTTGGCAATAATTGGATATATTCTATACATTGAAAAAGACCTCAAGAGTTAATGAGATAATCATATATCCCCTGGTAACTCAGAGAAATAAATCATTGATAGTTTCAGTTCTTCTCTTTACATTTATTTTGCTCTTACCTTCGAACCACTAATGAATCAGTTCTAACCTTGGCTTTACATTGAGCCTTGATTTACTGGGAAATGCTGAGCTAGCTCATTGGATCATTTTTTCTTTCCAGTAAATGCATAGGATTGAATCAAGTCCTAAATGTCTGTGGCTTTTACCACAGATTAAGGATGTGCATTTGTTTGAAACAAATGTGTAAAATGTGACAAATGAGGCCATTTTGTTTCATTCATGGTCTCCCAAAATGAATGAAGGACATCCATGAAAATAAACAAACATTTTCATCTCCATTCATTTATGTTTGTCATTAAAGTCTATGACACAAGTAAAACAGTGGCAGCTAGATTGCCCCCTTCTCTTTAAGGTAACTTAGCAACCAAGCTATGCCAGTGAGGTCACAGTCTGACCGAGCCAAGGTGGGAATCAGCAGGGAAAAAGACAGGAAGGAGGATCTATCAAGGTCAAACATTTTTATAACCAGCCTACAGTTGGTACCTGTATCGTGATGTTTATGTTCTCCTACAGAAAAGTCTGAGCATGTGCAAACTCCCTTTTTGAGATTTACATCTCTGGTGGATTTCATAAGGGAAGATTGTGTTTTCTGGAGCTGTGAGTGAAAGAAAAAGTTCAAATAAGTTAAATGAAGGTGATAGGAGAAGATGGGCAAAGGAAGGCATTTGTTGTCAAATTCACTGCTGCTTATTATGTCAGAGAGATAGAGGCACTGGAATTCTGTCTGCCCATTCACTGGGTAGTGAAGGGAAGCACCGAACGGGGGGTGGGGTGGAGGGGTGTTAGTGTCTCTGTCTTATTACAGTGCACTGCAGTCTAGTCTTGAGAGCATCCTGAGCCCTGAGCCTTGCCTGAGAATTTTTATGTATATAAAAAAAGTCAGAAGCACATATACACTGTGTGTGTTAATATGGGTGAAACATTTTGTTCACTATGAGGATTACTGAGTATCTATTCTTGTTCATTAGGCATAGTCAGCCAGTAGACAGTTGGTGCAGTTGCTAAGCCAGTAACTGTTTGCTAAGCATAGCAATGCACTCAGTTTCTGGACTTTTTTATGCATATGACAGTCACTCGGTAATATAAAATTATATTGTGCCATCAAAATCTTCAGTCTTGGGATATGAGATGACTTCTGTGGTAAATTGTAATATTGGGGTTGAATACTGGTTTTCTGTGTATACACTGTATTTTCTTTGCTGTGATTCATTACTAATGTTTCAGTTGTTCTGGCTAGCTATGCCTTTAAAATAAAATAAAAATTAAAAATAAACTCCAGTGCCACTATTTTCAATCCCATCATGCCACTGCAAGGAAAGAGAAGAAGAGGGATTAGCAGCAGGTAGATGAATGGATGTTCCTGCAGAGTCAACCATGCCTGCCAGAAGTACAAGCACTGGCAATAGTAGTAATAAGAAAAAAGGGAGTCCTGCCCCTAAGTTAAAGAGAATTTTTTTTTTAGCCACAGAAAGCCAGAGAGGAAGGCTCAAGCCATAAGAAATTAAAATTGGGAGAGCATGAACCACCACTGCCTGTTCCTCTCTCTGTTGTTTTGGAGCAAGCACAAAAGGCGGCAGCATCATTGCAGATTGGTGCAAGCACAGCAGAAGGAGGAGAAAAGCAGCACCTCCATGATTACTGTTTCTCAGATAATGGAGGTAGAATTTGCAAAAATTCATTCAGAAGGACAATTGTGTCTTGATTTCCCTAAATCATAGGATACTGAAGAGCTAATAGCCAACAAGAATTTGGGGCCTCTAGTCAGTAGCATCTTAGCATCCAGTGAGGAGACAGAGAAGGGAAATGAAACTGATGGAGTTGAGTGCACTCCCCAGGAAGAGCAGGCATGCAATCAGTGTGAGTGATGCCCATAGCCTTTTATCTCCCTGTCTGACGTCAACCCCAGTTCCAGCAGAGCAATCCCCAAGGATCAGAGATAGAGAGGAGACCAAGGATCAGAGATAGAGAGGAGATCCTGTAAGACATCCATGATGTGGATGTACTTTAAAGAAAAGTAGGGCCCACATTTTGCTCAGTGCATTCACTGTAGTAAGGCCATCGGTTAAGGGAAAGTCCTGGGGCATCTTACAAACACTGGTACACAGCATACAAAAATACCACCTGCTAGTATTGGTATCAGAGGAAGATGTCACGACTAGCCTGGAAACTCCAGCTGCCATACACAGCAGAAGCTGTAGCAAGAAGAATAGTAAAACTGTTGAAAAGGGGAAGACTTATTTCCAAGCTGACCCCACAGTCCCTTCCACCAGTCAGGTAGCAGGCCAGCAGCTCCCAGCCATGCATCAGCAGTGGTACGCATAGAGCAGATGGGGTGGTGTTCTGTAACACTATCCCGGGGCAAGAGGCCATACCCTGATGCTATACCTTTGAGGTTTAGCTGCCACTCTGCCTTGCTACTCCTTTGAGGTATTGCTGCTTCTGTGCCATGCGGCCATACCACTGATGCTACACATTGGGGTTCTTGCTGCCATTCTGCCTTGCTGCCATACCATTGATGTAACACCCTGGGGGATCTTGCTACCACTCTGCCTTGTTCGCTCTCTACATTGCAGTCTAGTCATCCCATCTAAAGCTTTTATTAACTGCAGTGAACATGAGCCTGAGACTTGTCTGTTTCTTCCCTGTCTCACAGTTTGTATGTGTCCAAAAGGAGTCAGCACATATACATAGTGTATGTGAGACATTTTTGCACCCATTGTGAGAGTTTCTGAGTATATTATTGTACTGTACAACTGTAGTACACTACATAGGCATAGCCAACCAGCAGTTGATTTTCCACTATCAAGCTTTCTATCTCTGCTTACTAAGCAGTGCCACTCTTCTTGCTGCATTGCTCTGTAGCTACAGTTAGTGATTTTTTAAATTCCAATGCTTCTGCTGCTACAAGCCACTCTCATTCTTGTGGATGGTTACACCTGTGCTACAGCTGTCTTTGAAGCTCTTTCCAAATTCCCTTCCCTTACAATACTTGCTGACTTTTGGCCTTGCTGTGGCAATCCGAAGCTTTGCACACTTAGACCCTTGTGCTCTTCTTGCCATTCCTGGTACTGATTTTCCCCTCTTTGGACTTATGATGCTATTCTTAAGAATATAAGAATTTCCATACTGGATCAGACCAAGGATCCATCAAGTCCAGTATCATATTCCTAGCAGTGGCCACTTCAAGTCACAAGTATCTGACAGGATTCCACATAGTAGACACTGTAACTACCATGCTGCTAACACCCAGGGATAAGCAGTGGCTTTCCCAAGGCTGCCTGGTTAATAATGGTTTATGGACTTTTCCTCTAAGATCTTGTCCAAACCTTTCTTAACTCAGCTAACTTCCTTTACCACATCCTCTGGCAATGAATTCCAGAGCTTAATTGTGTGTTGCGTGAACAAATATTTTCTCTGATTTGTTTCAAATGAGCTACTTACTATCTTCATGGAGTGTCCCTGAGTCCTTGTATCACTGCCTATCTTGGGACTTTGTTGCCATGCTTCTTGCTGCATTTCTCTGCACCTATCATTTGAAATTTTAAATGCCAGTTCTGCTGCTGCTCCAAAACTTTTGATACCTTAGGGCTGGTTACACCTATGCTCTGGTAGTCTTTGAGATTCTTTTTTAAATTCCCTTATGTGCTTGCTAACTCTTGACCTTGCCATGGCAATCTGATGCTTTAAACAGACCTTACCCAGCTACTTTTAATCGTTTCTTTCAAACTTTCTTCCTTTATGGTTCTTACTGACTATTGGTCTCATCTGGTATTTAGTCTTTGATAGAGTATACCACAGCAGAAGACAGGCATAGGGGCAGAAGAAATGCAGCACCCAAAATCAGCACCACACTCCTCCATGATTACTGCTTCTCAGTTAATGGAGGCAGTATTTACAAAAACTGATTCAGAGGAAGAATTGTGTCCTGATTCCCTGAATCACAGAATACTGAATGACTAGTGGTTGAAGAGAATTTGGGACCTCTATACAGTAGTGTCTTAACCTCCAGTGAGGAAGTGGAGTCAGATGATATAATGGAGCTGAGATTATACCCCAGCAAAGGGGAAGACTATCTCCAAGCCTAAACCCCAAATGATGCCTTAGGAAAACTACATCAGGCCTCCTCCTCTCCAGAGGTTTTCTCTGGCTTCTTGCTGCCCAGGGATGCTAAGTTCCCTATCTTCAGGCTTCTAGATGCTTTGATTAGGCTTTTGTCCTATATAGATGCAGTTCTGAGGTCTGATTTGCACATCGACAACTACAGACCTTCTTCAGCTTCTCCTTGTCCAAGGCTTTGTACCAATTAGCTTGCTGTTCTATTTTCCTAATTTGTAGCCCTGGGGTGTTCTTGCCCCTATGGGTGGCTATTTTGCATCTCTCACGGTGCTTTGGGATCTTCATGCCACTCTTTCTGCTGCTTTGACCCTATATCACTGCCTTGGGCTTTTTTCTGTCACTTTTGATGCTTTATTCCCCCGTCATGCTGCTTTGGGATGTTCATGGCATTCTTGATGCCACTTTGCCCCTCTTATGCTTGTGGGTTATGGCCATTGTTTTTAATGCCCATTGCCCCTATTTTAAAGCCTTGAGTTGTTCATGCCAATCTTGCTGCTGTTTTGTTCCTCTAATGGTGCTTTGGAGAACTCCTGCTATTGTTGATACCATTTTGCTCCTTTATGGTACCTAGGGCTATTCGTACCAAGTTTGGTGCCACTTTAACATTTATCATGGTGCCTTAGAGTCCTCTTCCCCCTTCTGTTGATGTTTTATTAGATTTGAATGGAAAACCCCAATTTTGAAGCCCAAAATATGCTGCATTGTTTCCTTCATTGACTTTAATGGGAAACAAATTGACAAATAGAAAGAGTAAATTAAAAAAAATTTAGTTTGAAACAAGCCAAATGAATTATGATGATCTACGAAATGAATAAATGAACAGAAAAAAATCTTTCCTTCTGCACGTCTCTATCACAGATGTTCATGATATACAGTAAATGCTGCTTCATCCACCATGCTAGTGACTGCTAAAATGCTTTCAAATATGTTGTACCATGGCTTAGGTGAATTCCTTGTTCGAAAAGGTGGGTAATAAATCTGAAATATATAAATAAATAAATAAATAAATAAATAAATATTTTGACAGTTGGCTACCTGCACAAAACCTATGGTCCTGTGGTTTAATTCCTTCACTCCTGTCTCATGTCTGCCACCTATTCTGGATAATCTTAGATTAGCCCTCATTTTCCTAGGCCTTGATTGTCCCTGCTATAATTGACTAATAATGAATTAGAGAAATTTACAATGATGTCCATTGCCATTCCTCTTGTTGCTGATTCTCCATTATGGATGCCAGAAATAACGTGCCCTATAGATGGCATTGTTATCAACTGAGATGTCAGCCTGTCAGCTTCTCTACTGTGACGGCAAAAACTGTGGCAATGGATGCCAGTGTAAACTGCAGATTTACATACTGTTTTGAGATGGGGACCATTGTTGAAACACCCTATTGCTGCCTTATAATTAATAAACATTATTTTGTCAATGCTATTTTAATGTTATCTTTCAAGCTTCTTAGAGTAGGACTTAAACCACTGAGTGAAGAGTAATTTTTTTGTACTGTTGCTAATGGAGAGCAGAGGGCAATCCTACAATCCTCGATTCTTTATTATAATAATCTTTTCATGAAACTTAGATGCATAAAGAATGTTAAACACAGATATTGCAAACAATGGTTGTTTCAACAGACGCAAAGAAAAACAAAACACCCCGAAGACATGATCTTCTTACTTCTCAGTATGAAATTTGCTGTATGTCATAAACATACATGTAGGTATTTGTAAGTCTAAGTCACTTCCCTCAGGGTAGGAATGAATAAAATATATATTTACCTTAATATAATTTGTTTGTCATACATCAATATACAGTACTGAACATATAAAATTACAAGATATAAATAATTATTCTAGACATAAATTCTGTTTTCTGTTATTCAAACTACCTCAAGCTATAGAAGTTTAAGTTTATATGGTGATTATAGATATGAGTCTTAACCTGTTAATGAAATGTTCAATACAGTGAATGTTGTAGAACATTATAGTGACCTTGCAGTCTTAAGGACCAAATATCTGGAGATGTAGTGTGGCACTGTCTTCTGCCATTTACAGTAGCCTTATGGTTATTGTTCACTAAAACTTCTAAGCACAGAAATAATAGGTTAATAGAAAGAGAGAGAGAGATGGTGATACTTTTTCATTGGACTAACTCAATATATTCCACTTGTAGCCCACCATTGCACCTATTTCTAGATGACCTATCTATTCCCATTGTCTCAAAAGCACGAAACCTTGGGGTAACCCTAGACTTGTCAAACCATGTCATCATTGTTAGAAACTCATTTTTCAAACTTCACATGTTAAAACATCTTCATCACTTACTATTTCCTAATGACTTTTGCACTGTCCTACAGTCCCTCATTCTTACAGGCATAGATAATTGTAACGCCCTCTATCTTGGTCTTCACAGCAATGCACTTCGCCCTTTACAACTAATCCAAAATACAGCCACATGCATTCTAACTGGTACTTCTAACTCCAATTCTAACTGGTACTTCTAACTCCAATTCTATACTCATTACATTGACCTCCAGTTCAATACAGAATATATTATA
This sequence comes from Rhinatrema bivittatum, assembly GCF_901001135.1. NCBI lineage: Eukaryota > Metazoa > Chordata > Amphibia > Gymnophiona > Rhinatrematidae > Rhinatrema > Rhinatrema bivittatum. The sequence goes on from NC_042626.1 coordinate 30,817,588, forward strand.
AAGTTGTATCTATCATGTACAATCTAATTCATAATGATTCTTCTACATGGCTCTGTTCACTTCTCTGCATGTACCAACCCAGCAGGTAGTTAAGCTCTCTACATAGAAACCTTCTAAAAATACCATCTGTCCATTTGCCAGGATTGATATCACCAGAAGGTGCGCTTTCGCATTTGCTGGCCCCTCAATCTGGAACTCTATCCCAGATCACTTAAGACAGATAACATTGCACAAAGAATTAAGAAAAACCTAAAGAAGCATTTGTTCTCTGTGGCTTTTAGATCACTCTCCATTGCTCGGTAGGCATTCACGATTCTGTTTTAGTTAACCCTATATAATTTTCTTTGACTTTGCCAGGTCCCTTTTTATCCCCTCCTTTTTATTTTCTATGTTTTATGGTATGTCTTTTTACATTATTTTAAGTATGTATATTAACAGATGTAAACCATTTTGACCGACATTTGTTGTAAAAGCGGTATATAAACCCTTTTAAATAAATAAATATTTCTTGACTAGCTTTTGAAGGAAATGTATTGTTAGTCCAATAAAAAAGTATCACATATATTTATATATTTTTTTGTTTTGTTTTTATTTTCTATCCTTTTATTTCTATACATTCAAGTGGACTGACAAGGCAGCCAAACTACTTCATCTAAAAAATCTAAGTAATGGGTAATACCAATAAATAATGAATTCTAAAATCATTACTCTCAGGAATTTGCAATATTTTTTCCAGAAAATTCTGTACTCATGTTGCATCTCTAATTGCATGAGACGTTGGGTTAACATTCTGATTTCTAAAGGAAAGGTCCTGTGAGGTCTGGAAAGCTCATGTTGATGCAGTAAAGGCATATCCCCGTCTACATAGATTCCAGTTCACTCCAGGCTCAATGCAGCTAGTATGGACAGGGACCCTTCTGTTCAGTATAAAATAATGAACACTTTCTACCATGTCACCCACAACTGATTGAGATTTTTGTTACTTCCAGTAGTCACAATCAGACAATCCTGATACACAAAGAATGAAGCTGTTGAAGAGATGAGTAACAAAATGAATTGTCTACCTATTAGGATATCACTCTAGCAATGAGAATGAGGTGCAAGAGACAGCAATGTGTCAGCGTGATGTAGGTAGTATTAAAGGCTTTTTTTTTTAACCAGCTGAAGGCTAGAAGACCAAGTTTTAAAATTTTGGTTAGCATATTTCTTACAAATAATGTTTATATAGTATAATAAGTGTACATAGCACTGTACAAGATACATTTTATACTGCACCTGGCCAAAAAATGTCTTCTGAGTCAATTTGAGATTGAGCTAAGGATTGTTAAGTAACTAATTGAAGGACACAAGGAGTGGTGGAGATGAGACTGGAACCAGGATCCCAGTGGTGTTCAAAAGGGAAGCAAAATGGGGGAATCCTACTTGAAGGGCTGGTATGAGCAGATGTTAAGTTCATAAAATTTGTGCCTATGGACAGTTCTCAGTGGGAAAACCCGTGCCTACTTTCCCTTTGAAAATCAAGTACAAGATCCATGGGTGGACTCAGCATTTAGGAGAGCAGTTTGAAAATTGCCCATTGATATTTGTAAGCTATTCTAGGTCAAAGTACTATTGAGAATTACTCAGCAGTGCAAACTCAGTTAAATGGCCAGAAGAAGCAAAGTAGGACATGAAATGCAAGCTATTGCATAGGAAAGAGAGGAGCTTTGTGAATGTGGCAGATATGTAAGGAGACCAGGCAAATTCATGTCAGAAGAGACAGATTGAGCAGGTTCTTTGCCCCATTGAATCTATGGAGTCTTAGTCCCATTTAATTTTAATTTTAATTTTTACAGGAAAGCAGGAAACCAGAGGTCCACAGATATAATGGCGTAAAACCAGGATTGACACAGTCTACGCAGGGCTGGTGCATCCCATTAGGCGAACTAGGCAGTCACCTAGGGCGCCAACTATTAGGGGCCATGAGCAGAGCCTATCCCACTCATGGCTGAGAGGAGTAGAGACTCGGCAGGCTGTGAGTGGCACCCATCCTGCTCGTGGCCGAGAAAAGCAAACATTCGGAGGGCCACAAGCAGCGTCTCAGTGAATGAGGTCGGGACCAGAGGGAGGGGGCAGGTGCAAGGCAGAAGGTTTGCCTAGGGTGCCTAACACTCTTGCACCAGCTCTGGGTCTATGACCTAGTAACATAGTAAATGATGGCAAATAAAGAAGAAGATCAATTGGTCCATCCAGTCTGCCTAGTTCTTCTTGTCCCATATTGCTAAGGATAAATTCCAGTTACCAGCGATAGAAGCTTGATCATTTATAGGATACATTTCCTTATCAAATCAGTTGTCTAGTCACCTTATGGGTTTGGGTCTTTAAGCCTCACCCCATTCTCCCTAACCACTAGAGTAGAGAAGGCCAAGTTAGGTTCCCAAGAGCCCACAAGTTATGCATCAAGTTAGACCCAGTCGGGGAGGGGGAGGGGCAATGTTCAAACTGTCCACACTGGGGCAAAGCCTGAGGGTACTTTATACTCATGGACTTTGCATCAAGTTTCCAGGGGAGAGCGTGCACACATGTTGCCTTTGAAACTTGCCACGGGTACAAAATATCCTCAGACTTTGCACCTGTATTTTATTTTCATTTTAGAAGAAATATAACGCATCTTGACTTGAAAGTACAACCTAAGAATATTATTTTCCTTTCCCACCCAAAAAAAAAATGTGATCTTGGAAACGCCTCCCCCAGATGCAGCTAAAAGTGCGTGCATTGTAGAACATTGTGTGTACTTTTAGCTTCATTGAAAGAAGGTGATTTTCAGACTTTTGGTTGCTTTTAAAAATTTAAATACCACTTTTTTTGGGGGGTGGGGAGGGGTAGCCCATGCAATGCAGTGCTGAGTGCAACTATTGTAAAAAAAAAAAACAAACACCAGAATTTACAATCTCTTTTTTACCCACATAAAGGTGCCTCATGTGCATGCATTGCAGAAGTTCTGGAGACAAAGATTGTTTGTGGACCCTGGAAACCAGCATCCTTCAAACCTGATCTAGGACGCAAGCCATGGCCTACAACTGAATTCAATCTGATGGTAGTCCGTGTCTTGAACAGCGCATTTCAACCGGAACCAAACAGAAATTTGTCGAAAAAAGGATGTAGTCATTTAATGAAGAATGAAGTTCTCACAGGTGTTTCCTAAACTGTGCAGATGGAGTGACCCCCCCTAGAGAGTTATGGTTTCTTGTAAGGCATGAGCAAACATACAAAATTTGCTGTTCTGCTCCAAAGCTGTTGGATGGGACCACAAACAAAAGAGAAAAACATAATCTTAAGAAGTGTGTTTACAGTTTCTCTTAAGTATAAATTAAATCCCATACTCCTTGCAAACTTCTCACAATTAACATGAGAGCACACTTGACCCTCCTCCTACAAGGGCATTATGAGTTCATGTAAGCCCATGCCCTCATGGAATACCCCTGCAAGCCATCTGATGTTGACAATTTAAAAAATACATTAAAAATCTACCTTGAGGCATTCCCCTGCCGCTGTTTTTGGAGTATTTCAAAAGCCTTTTGGTTTCAGCCTTAGCTGCAAAGATTGGTAGGATGTGAGAATGCAGTAGGGCATTGTTTCCGAACACCTTCAGCCATGGATGAGACTTGTCTAACGTGAAGACGTGCAGCATGTGATTGAAGAGGGGGGTGGGGGGGAGAGAAAAAAAGCAAAACAGAGCTGCTTGTTGTGGTCAGAGGGCGTGATGACATGCAACTCTGCAGCGGGAACCTGGGCCTTTTAAAAGAGCTGAAGGCAACATCCTCTTAAATCAGTTGTCAGGGTCAGAACACATGCAAAGAAGCCGGCTCCTAGATATACCACAGAACTGACGCCGTGAAACACCCAAGCGCACCAAGCTGTCTGCTTCAAAGAGGAAAGACTGCGGCCTCTCCCAGAACATGCACTGGCAAAGATGTAAGTGACGTCTCCTCGTTTTCCAGCTTAGCACCAGGGATGCAGAAATATAGGGTGGCTTGTGACCACAGCTACAGGGTAGAGCTGGCAGTGAATTGTGCATCAGAATATCAGCAAATCCAAATAAAATCAAGATGAAGGCAATGCTAAAGTGCAACTATAACACATTTCTTCTAGCACTTGAGGAACACAGCTTAAATATGTTGGAACTCTCCACACATACTCTTAATTCTGTCTGCATTCACAATAAGCCTAAATGGTGGGCCAGTCTGGAATACTTGTTAACATACTCAGTAAAAGTCGCAGTACTAGCATTTCACGATTATTTTTTCAGAAGGTCTGGCTGTATTGTTGTATTTGACAATCCAGGGCAACTCTAAGCTATGGTTTTCTACAAAAGGATTCCGTTTGTTGCACTGGTCCCAGGAAAGATAGGGTACTTTGGAGGTTGTGACATCTTTTAAATGACCAACCAAAAAAGAAATTAGACAGAAATATTATTCTCTAATAACCATCGGGGGTCTCCCAGGATGGATACAGACACCCCGATGGGGCAACGGATATTTTAGCGATATAATAATAGTAGTGTGTTGCAGTGTTGACGCTAACCTACAGAGGCCAAGACGGTTCACGGGCAGACGGCGTTCTTAGTATTATTCACCAAAAAGTTAAGTATCAGTTAGTGAGTCACAAAGGAAAGTGACAGGACAGATGAACTACAAAGTGTTATGTATGGAGCGAAACCTACAAAGCTCTGAGTTCTGGAAGTAACGGTCGCTGCTCGAGTTGGTGGTTTTTATGTTCCTCTGCTTTTATCCTAATTCATGCAGTTATTTTGCACAATCTCACTGTGATCTAAGAACGTTTCGGCAGCCATATGTGCATTGGAATACTTGAACTTCACGATGTGCATTTGTCCTTCGGCCTGATCCTTCCTGGAGCTGAGCAGTTTTAGCCTGGCTGGAAATGGAGTGCCATTTAACTATCTGGCATTGATTTTCCTCACATGGAAATGAGATGAGTCTTATTTTCCACTCTGGCAAATGATCATAATTGGCTGTGATCAAAGCATTGCTATTGAGTAAAAGTGCACATTTTCTTCAGGTTACAGATTTATATTCTGTAATACATTTGGTACATTCATTTCTCCTTTTGAAAACATTTGCATTCTTTGGATTATTTAAGGACCTATACAATTAAGCTCAACATTCATGTTCATGTGTCCCTGGCAGTGAGGCCTTAACATGCACTTTAAGACAGTCCCCCATCGCGGTAATATGTAAGCGCTAATATTAGTGCTTAGCCTTATGTAAATGAGGGAGCATCATATGCAAATTAAGCTGTATCAGGCCCAGTGGCAAAAGTGTGGTAAGCTCTCCGCACACGATATTTTTCATGTAAAGCCGGAAAATTTAACTCCTGCCTAAGACCTGTTGTTACATTCTCATTGGGCCCAGAAAATCCTGAAATCCCCCTAACAAACCTGGCCGCTCTCTTCCCCCAAGACAAATTACCCAATAACCAGCCGGAGACCTACCTTTCTCCCACTCTGCCCCTTCTCCCACTAAAGAGACTCTTCTTCCTTCCATCACCCCCCACCAAAGAAGAAAAACCTGATGGCCCACTGGAGTCCGGGCCCTTCCACTTTGGTTGAGAGGGGGGGGGGGGAATGAAAGGGGGATGTCTTTCGGTAGGCCACCTGGCTCTCTCTCTTTGGTAGGGCCGGAATGGATGGGGAGAATTTGCCCAGGGAAAACGGGGGAGGGGGGAAGGGGAGGGGAATAAAATCCTCCCTGCCAGCTGAACTTTTCGCTTTAAGATAGTTTGAATGGCGATTTTGTGCTACGGTTAGCACTGACAATCTTTTTTTGGGTTAGCATCCATACCGTCGTGCTATTCATGGCAATTTTTACCTTGCCCTCAGTTCAGTTTTTCCATAGCATGTTAAGTCCTGCTTTAAAATGCACATAAACATTTTACTGAGTTGTATGGTAAACCCTTTTAGCACAGGTTTTATTCCCCGGGCCCCAAAATGCTATTTTTCAAAGCTGGCAAGCAAGGAAGAAGGTTTTATCTGAAGAGGCCCGGGATTCCATCTTGGAGATTCCTGCTCTTTGTATAATCACTTTTCATGCTGTGCACCATGATGACAAGAACCAAAAACTTGTTCCTTCTGGCTAATGCATTTGAAGCTCCAAACTCCTTTGTAAGAACTTGTAAAACTGGAGCCTAATTTATTGTCAGACTTTTGGAACACCAGTCTCTTTCAGGCTCTAAGTTTTATTTAAACCCATTAGGGATGCGCATTCAGATAATCCAAATTTGATACGGCCTCCAGAACTGAACACAGTATTCCAGGTGAGGCCTTGCCCCTTGCTGGTGACCCATATAGAGGCATTCTCACCTCCTTTTTTTTTTCTACTGATTTTGTCTCTCTTGATGCATCTCTCTGGCTCTAGCCACTGCCTCATCACATGGTTTCGCCAAGGTCTCTCTTCTGATCAGTGTACACCAGCAACTCCCCCTTGCAGTTGTACACAGCTCCTTTGGGTTTTTGCACCCCCAAATACACGAACCTGTATTTCTTTGCATTGAATTTAGCTACCAAGCCTTTGACCAGACTTTTTTAGGTCACTTTGCCTTCTGTCTACTCCCTCAGGTGTGTTCGCTGTATTGCCTATTGTGTCATCTGCAGAAAGACAAACAGATATTGAAGAGAACTGGCCACAAGACCAATCCCTGAGGCAGCCCACTAATGACCTCGCCCTCCCCTGAGAGGTAAATGGAATTTATCAGGGGAGGACGTGGTGATTACTTTCAGTTGATTTTTTTGTCAGTATTTTGTGAAACCGAAGTCTGATTTGGCTTGGATGTTCTTATCAGCCTCATAAGTTTTAGACAAAGTAATACAAGAATAAAAAGAAAATGATCCTACTTTATCTGAAATATGGAAGTCATTTCTAAATTGGGGGGGAGAGAGGCAGTGGGTGGGTGATGGCTGGGGAAACAAACATGGAAAGATGAGTGTGACTCCGGTCATGAGATTTCTGTCTGCATGAGTAGAATATTGTGATTTTGGAATTTTTTGTTTTGTGGGTTAGAAGCTTTTCATATATTTTTGGAATGTTTTCTTCTTATTTGAAAGAAAAATTTCTTCCCGATATTTTTGTGTTTGTGTGTGTTGGGGAGGGTGGGGGTGGGGGGGAAAGGGACAGTGTTTTGGTGTTAATCGGAAACTGTATTGAGCCACACAGTTATTTCAAACTTTTCCATTTGTGGACTTCATGTTCAAAACTATTTGTGTGCATAAAACCCAGTTTTGAATGGGAAGATTATTGAATTGAGATAGCCCTGGTTTTGCATGTACTTTTATGTAAACTGGCAAGAGGTGTTCCTGGGGGGTGAGGGGGATTTGGAGCAAGGCTCAGACTAATGTGCATACTTTTTGATTTTCAAAAGCATTTACAAATTTAAAAGTGGGTTTTACATGTGTAAATGCACTTTACCCATGTAAGTGGGCTTTTGAAAATTGCTACAATATATGCCATTGGATTGTCAATAGGTTTTACCCTCATTAATGCACTAAATGTGGGTAAGTGGCTTTTAACATTTAATACAATTGTATATTTCATTTACATACATAACCCTAAGTTACACCCATACAAGTTACACCCTCAGCAGAGAAAGGTCAGATGTATCTTTTTGTGCCGGTGCATGTCCCATGGTACTTACTTGCAAATTTTCAAAGTGAATGTATGTGCACAAGACAATTTCACTTAGAAAATTTGGGTAAACTCTGGGGTCAATATTCAGAATCTAGCCTGTTATCAAATGGATAGACATATCTGGCTAACTTACGGGCCGATACAGTACAGTGCGCTCCGTTGGAGCGCACTGTTAACCCTCTATTGGACGCACGTTTTCGACGCGCTAGCGTTACCCCTTATTCAGTAAGGGGCCGAAAACGCGCATCCAACCCCCCGAACCTAATAGCGCCCGCAACATGCAAATGCATGTTGATGGTCCTATTAGGTATTCCCGCGCGATTCAGAAAACAAAATGTGCAGCCAAGCCGCACATTTTGCTTTCAGAAATTAGCGCCTACCCAAAGGAAGGTGTTAATTTCTTCAGGCACTGGGAAAGTGCACAGAAAAGCAGTAAAAACTGCTTTTCTGTGTACCCTTCGACTTAATATCATGGCAATATTAAGTCGGAAGTCCCGAAAGTTTCCAAAAGTAAAAAAAAATAAATAAATTTGAAGTCAGCCCGCGGCTATAGGGTCGAAAACCGGACGCTCAGTTTTGCCGGCATCCGGTTTCCGAGCCCATGGCTGTCAGCGGGCTCGAGAACTGACGCTGGCAAAATTGAGCGTTGGCTGTCAAACCCGCTGACAGCCGCTGCTTCGGTCCAGAAGGAAGCGCTAGGGCCGCGCTAGTGTCCCTAGCGCCTCCTTTTGCCTGTTTTTACCGCCGGGCCTAATTTGAATAGTGAATCGTGCGCACAGGAGAGTGGCCTGTGCGCACGCCGGGAGATCGGGCATTCGCCCGCTCTCCTGCGGACTTTACTGTATCGACCCGAAAGTGCCTATGAATACCAAACTGTGATTTCTTTTTTAAAGTGATGTGGACATGTAAATAAGTTAATTGTAGATATGTTTCCAGATTTAGTCTGTATTATAGAAATGTGGTTCACTGATTCTGATGGGCTTTCATTGGCACAGTTGCTTCCTGATAGATGCAGCATTTGCTATCAGCCTCACAGGGTCATTCATCAAATTGTGATGGGCTGTTATCGCGTCGCAGTTTATACATTTAAATTAGAGAAAGGAGAGGAGTTTGGGTGGGGTTTAGGGAAATTAAGGGCCTGCAGCGCTGCGGGCAATAATGTATCACACGTTATCTCCCACAGTTGCATCAGAAAGAAATAGCTATGAGGGGGATCTATTTTTACAATCACAGTCAACACACAAATAATTGTTGTTCCAAGGAAAATCTTTAACTCAAGCATAAAAGTCAATGGGGATAATATGACAATAAGTACATTTTGCACATGTAGCATCCATACTTCCCACGGTTCACAATAAATCTTCAGAAACAGTAACTTCTGATACAGAGAGGAACGTACACATTCAAACAGGGGTGAACAGCGTCACTGGCTCTTCCTTTCTCCACCCTCTGCTGCTGACCTGGAGCAGCTGGGTGAATTTATTTGTCTCTATGGGAAAAATAAAAGCACTGAGATTGAGATTTAAAAGTACTTAAATGTAGGTGTCTTAAACCACAAGGCTCCTAAATTAAGATTCCTAAAAAGTGAGTGGGTACAGGGCAGGAAAATGAATTTAGGTGCTGAGCGCCTAAATAAGGTGCCTTAATTTAAGTCTTCCCAACACCTGTACTTATTGTAGGGCTCTCAAATGAAGGCTCCTTAATTAATCTCCTAATTAAGGCACTTTAAAATCAGTATAACATTCCTGCTAGGGCTCACCTTTGATATTCCATCCATAAAAGAAATGAGGAAAAAGACCTTCTCATATGTAGGTCCAAGCCTATGGAATAATGTCCCTAAAGAACTGAGATTCATGGGGAATTATTTGAGTTTGAGAAGGCATAGTAATTTAAAGCCGGGCTTTTTAGTATGGCTTTTAATTAATGATGTTTGAGTGTTCTGTTTGTTTTTACGATTCACACCAGGCCTCTGCTAGTTTAGGTTGGTTGTTGTATTTGAGTTATTAATGACTACATGCTGTTGTTTAGATACATTTATTATTTATAGGGTTATACTGTTTATTATTTTATGTTAATTGTTTTTTATTGCGTTTTTTATTGTCACTACTTAATTAATCGTCTTTTTATTATTTGTTTTTAAAGATTGCATTTCATTGTTGTTTGCTGTACTTCACTCTGAACCTGAATGAATGAATGAATGAATGACTGCAAGAGAAATCAAGCAAATAAATAACTAAATATACTTTCAGGTGCTCCACTGTCACGTACTATATGCTTTGCTTCATTTCCCATTGCACCCTGAGCAGCTAGTTCAAAAAATCTCAACGCCTAGAGATCCTCATTCCTATGCATCTTGGCCTGCAGGCCTACAGATAAGAATCTTCTCTTCCTTTTTCCTTCTACAGACATCCCTTGCTTTAATAGTCTTCAGGAGACCTCTGGAGACAAAAGCCTCCGGAACTCTCCAAAAACTAGGAGAGTTCCACTTCTTATGCTCCCGTTGGGGTAATATTCTCATGCCTTCTCTGCTCAGAGTAGTAAATGTTCTGTTTCCAGAAAGCTTACTAAATGTTCATTCCATTCATGCACCACTGGCAGGGGTGCATATTTCAGGGACTAAAATATCCTTGAGCTAAGGCCTGAAAATATAATGCTAAGTATCCAAGGGGACCCTACATGTATAAAACGATTCACCAGGAAAGAATGATAAATTCCTGTATAGTTTATAAGAACATAAGAATTGCAAGCTGGGTCAGACCAAGGTCCACTGAACTCAGCTTCCTGTCTCTGTCAGTGGCCAATCCAGGCGCAAGTACCTGGGAGATCCCATAAAGTAGATCTAATTCCTATTTCTCACTCCCAAGTATAGCAATGGCTTTCTGTGGTCTACCTGGGTAGTAATGATTTACGAGCTTTTCCTCCAGGAACTTGTCCTCTTTTAAACCTCGCTATGCTAGTCACCTTGATCATATCCTCACCTCACCAAATTTACCTATTACAGTTGTGTTTGTTCCTGGATAGTAAATTACACATTATTCTCTCTGTTAAGTCTCAGTAAATGATTTGAGGAGATATTTTGTTATATGTGCACTAGTATAAAGAAAGTGATGGAACAGATTGCAGTTATCTGTTGTAGTTCTGTTGTAGTTCTACCAATAGTTGCTAAGGGATTTAATTGAAAACAATTTTTTAAAGAAAAAAAAAAGCATCCTGCTAGTAGTAATACCCTTGAAATTAGTGGTGTATGCACTCCCTTTGCAGTAGTCTTAAAGCTATCTTGGGGATGTTGAGGGGTGAATTGCGAGAGGATAATGAGCAAAGGGATTTACAGATGGGAAGGGAAGCTCCAAGGGGTAAAGGGGTACAAAACAAGGGGGGAGAAAATGTAAGAGGAAGTGATGTAAAGTGTTTGTGAACAGCAGTTTACTTGTTCTATGTACCTGTTGCCACTGAGGTACCTTCAGTTGTGTTGTTATGGAACATATTGTATATGTCTCTTGCGTTCACTTCAATAACATTTTTTATAAAAGAAAGCTTTAAAAACATCCCTGTTTAGTTGATCTAGTTAACTTTTCCAGCATAATGCCTGTGGCTGCTCAGGATCTGTATATGTATATGCTACTTTTATATTCTGTTCGAGATTTTCTGTGAATGCTTTTATTGTACTCCCCCTGAACTATGGAAGGGCGGGGAACAAATATTTTTTTTTCAGTTCAGATATTTTTATTGAATACCAAACAATGTAAAGAGTAACAAAAAGAAAAGAAAATATAACTCTATCACGCAATAGGCAGCAGAATGCAAAACATTAGAAACGCAATGCATACGTCAGTGTAAAGACTGTGTCCAAGAGTACATTTATTTATTTATTTTTATTTATTTGTATTTTTCTATACCGGCATTCACGGAGTTCGTATCATGTCGGTTTACATAAAACAAGGGGTGAGAAATACATTATAACGTAAATAACTAATAACATAAGAGTATACATTAAAAAGTAAAACAAGTGCATGGAAGAAAAAAGTTACAATAAAACGGGGGTCATTCTAACTGGGATTAGAGTTAGAGGAAAGATAAACAGTTTAACGAGAAGTAAAACATTGTAATGATTGGTAGATAGAGACTGTTTCAGTTTAATAGGAAATGATCAGCAATGCTGCATTTGATGGTAGTGAATCTTTAAGGGTCCGGAAATGCTTTCATGAACAGCCATGTTTTCAGTCTTTTCCTGAAGGTTTGAAGACATGGTTCCTGTCTTAGTTCTAGGGGGATGGAGTTCCACAGTGGGGGACCTGCTGTGGAGAAGGCCCGATCTCTCAATGTTATATGTTGGGTGGTATTGTTGTGTGGTACCTGTAGATATTCTCTATATGCTTCTCTGATGGGTCTGTTGGAGGAGTGTTTTTTAAGAGCTATTTGTAGATGGAGTGGAGCCAGTCCATGAATATTCTTGTAGATTGTGGTGAGGGATTTATGAATTATTCTGTAGTGGATTGGTAACCAGTGTAGGTCTTTAAGGACTGGTGTAATGTGATCTCTTCTTCTTTTGTTTGTTAGAATTCTTGCTGCGGTGTTCTGTATCATTTGGAGCGGTTTAGTATGTGATGATGGGATGCCTAGTAGGATGGAGTTGCAGTAATCAATTTTCGCAAATATTATTGCTTGGAGCACTGTTCTATAATCATGGAAGTGAAATAGGGGTTTTATTCTTTTTAATACGTGCAGTTTGTGGAAGCAGTCTTTGGTTGTTTGGTTGATAAACGATTTCAAATTTAGCCTGTTGTCTATGGAGACTCCTAAATCTCTTACTTTTGAGGTTTGCAAGTTGGCTGGCGGATTTGTAGTGATTTTGCAGTTATCTGGAGAGATTAGAATGAATTCACTTTTTGATTGGTTTAGGATTAGATTTAAGCTGGATAAGAGCATTTACAGGCATTTACAGGCATTTAAAGAGCATTTACAGGCATAGAGCATTTACAGGCATAGAGTCCTTAAATATTGATCAAGTGGCCTACACACCACGGACCACTGGGCCAGTCTATGAAACTTAATAGCAATGGCCTTCTCATATTTATAGTACATGCAGACTGAGCTCCACCGGAAGTGATTGTGCCACTATTCTTCCTGTTTGAGGGAATCATTTTGATGGCTATTGCCAATAGGAAGTCAAGAAATTTCTTACTGGGGGATGGAAGTTAAGATGGGAAAAGCTGTTGCTTGCAATGTTACAATGTGATGTGTAATGGGGCAATCAGTCTCAAGAATATGTGATACTGCACAGCATACTGATTTCCTAAAGGGGCATAAGAATAACATATGAGACAACAATGCTTTGGGGGCAGCAGAAGACCAGCAGTGGTGATCCTTTAATAGACCAGCTGTAAACAAACAATGCATAAGAAAAAAATAAAGATTGAGTAATACTGGAAGGAAGTGAAATACGAACTGAAGAGTTCCAAAGATAAGGCAAATCGACATTAGTGTTATTACAGTCCAGTTCCGAGATCCAGGTGGTGTACAGTCCAATATAAACAGGAAATGTAATGACTTTTATTGTTTTATATAAATGATAAGCAAGATAACCAAGCGGGCCATAATCAAGATAAAAACAAGCTAGGTAAGGAAAACATGTTAAGGAGATAAGAGTAATAAATCTCATGTTATGTTTAAGTTGAAACCAGTGAAAGTGCTGGGATGGGGATAAAATAAACCATACAACCAAAGTATCAGATTATAACAGTTGAGCCTCATCGATGATCTGCTCCAGAAACCATAGACCACTCTTTTGCTATGTCTTCCAGTTTAAGCATTTATTGGAAAGCTTAATTTGGGGATGGTACCAAGGAGAAGAAAGTTTAGAAAATTTCCATTTAGGGAGGAAGGAGGCATTCAATCGATCACATTCCAAATATGCTTTATGAGTTGAATGAATTAAAAGATTATTAGCCAGAAAAGAAGGGCATATCATACCAGGTAAAGCTGCAAGTGTAAAGGGACTTGATAAATGACAGTCAATATTTAATCATCCATTGTACCTGAAGACTGGAGGGTGGCCAATGTAACCCCAATATTTAAAAAAGGCTCCAGGGGCAATCCGGGTAACTATAGACCAGTGAGCCTGACTTCAGTGCCGGGAAAAATAGTGGAAACTATTCTCAAGATCAAAATCGTAGAGCATATAGAAAGACATGGTTTAATGGAACACAGTCAACATGGATTTACCCAAGGGAAGTCTTGCCTAACAAATCTGCTTCATTTTTTTGAAGGGGTTAATAAACATGTGGATAAAGGTGAACTGGTAGATGTAGTGTATTTGGATTTTCAGAAGGCATTTGACAAATTCCCTCATGAGAGGCTTCTAAGAAAACTAAAAAGTCATGGGACAGGAGGCGATGTCCTTTCATGGGTTACAAACTGGTTAAAAGACAGGAAACAGAGAGTAGGATTATATGGTCAATTTTCTCAGTGGAAAAGGGTGAACAGTGGAGTGCCTCAGGGATCTGTACTTGGACCAGTGCTTTTCAATATATATATAAATGATCTGGAAAGGAATACGATGAGTAAGGTTATCAGATTTGCGGATGATACAAAATTATTCAGAGTAGTTAAATCACAAGTGGATTGTGATACATTACAGGAGGACCTTGCAAGACTGGAAGATTGGGCATCCAAATGGCAGATGAAATTTAATGTGGACAAGTGCAAGGTGTTGCATATAGGGAAAAATAACCCTTGCTGTAGTTACACGTTGTTAGGTTCCATATTAGGAGCTACCACCCAGGAAAAATATCTAGGCATCATAGTGGATAATACTTTAAAATCGTCGGCTCAGTGTGCTGCAGCAGTCAAAAAAGCAAACAATGTTAGGAATTATTAGGAAGAAAATGGATAATAAAACGGAAAATGTCATAATGCCTCTATATCACTCCATGGTGAGACTGCACCTGGAATACTGTGTACAATTCTGGTCCCCGCATCTCAAAAAAGATATAGTTGCGATGGAGAATGTAGAGAGAAGGGCAACCAAAATGATAAATGGGATGGAACAGCTCCCCTATGAGGAAAGGCTGAAGAGGTTAGGGCTGTTCAGCTTGGAAAAGAGACGGCTGAGGGGAGATATGATAGAGGTCTTTAAGATCATGAGAGGTCTTGAACGAGTAGATGTGAATCGGTTATTTACACTTTTGAATACTAGAAGGGCTAGGGGGCATTCCATGAAGTTAGCAAGTAGCACATTTAAGACTAATCGGAGGAAATTCTTTTTCACTCAATGCACAATAAAGCTCTGGCATTTGTTGCCAGAGGATGTGGATTGTGCAGTTAGTGTAGCTGGGTTCAAAAAAGGTTTGGATAAGTTCTTGGAGGAGAAGTCCATTAACGGCTATTAATCAATTTTACTTAGGGAATAGCCACTGCTATTAATTGCATAAGTAGCATGGGATCTTCTTAGTTTTTGGGTAATTGCCAGGTTCTTGTGGCCTGGCTTGGCATCTGTTGGAAACAGGATGCTGGGCTTGATGGACCCTTGGTCTGACCCAGCATGGCAATTTCTTGTGTTCTTAACCATTTATATTTAGGGTGGCATGCAACCAATGATAGCTTTGTTGTAAGATAAAGGAAAACAACAAGAGTGGTACACAAAAAACAAAAAGATAATAAATAGATAATAAATAATATAAAATAAATAAGTATTCAGAAACACATAGGGGTTGATTTTAAAACGAATGCGCGTACGCCCTTACATGAGCATATCGGCATTCAAGCGAGGATATGCTGTAATTTTTAATTGTGCACACACTTGCACGCGAATATTTTCGAATGCACCAACTGCACATAGGTGTGCTCCTTATTTTAAGAGGTTACTCGAGCACAGCTGGCACGCGTGTCTTCCATAAGATCTTGTCGGCTTTTACATGTGTATGTCAGCGAATTTTAAAACATGCTCATGTGAAACACATTCCCACTTTTGCAATTAGTCCACCAGTTTGTCCAGTTAATTGTCCAGTTAATTGTGAGGTCTTTCAGACCTCTCTGGTTCTTCATCCTACTCCCCCCCCCTCCCCACTCACCCAGTTGACCCAGACCCCTCATCCTGTCCTATAAGTCCTAAAGATCCTCAGACCTGCTCCTCATTAGGAGCAATAGTAAAATTATGCGAATATCTAACATATGCACACTGTGGGCTTCATGCTTAAAATTTGGAGTTATGTATGTAAGCCTTTGCCCTGCTCCTTTCCCACCCTCTTATTCTTTACACGTGCACGGGTACAAATACACATATATTATGCAGTTTTAAAAAAATCCTCGTTGCGCATACGTGGACATTTTTTGTGCGAGCAACACTTTTAAAATCCCATTTATCTGCATAGTTCACCCACCTCTCTTTTTGTCTTTCTGGGTTCAAGAAGGGAGTCAAGCAGATGGTGAAGTGGACCCAGCTAGAGGCAGTGGGGTAGGTTTCTTTGTCTTAGACTAGTCAGGGAGCTATACAATACTCTCTCCTCCATGAAGCCTGTCCCTCTTTAGCATATTAGATTCACAAAATTCACTCCATTCCAGGGCCAATCAAATACTCAACTTTATTTTCTGGAATGTTCAGCCAGAAACTATGTGCACATCTTATAGAGGGCAAGCAGAGCATACTGAATTACATCAGAGTTCATGGGATTTATTTATTTATAAAACCTTATATTCCACAACTTCCAAAAATGTTTCTGTCCACCACGGAATACAAAAATATACAACCATAATAAACCAAATAATAAACATAAAACAAACATACATATAAAAATAATAAAAGTCCATTAAAATCTTCACCTCCAATCATTTAAAAGCTTCAGTAAAATGTAAAGTTTTCACTTGCTTTTGAAGTGATTTAAGTTCCTTTTCCTCACAAATCTCTGCAGGAATTACATACCACAGAGTAGGCCCAATAAACGAATAAACGTATTCTCTTATAGATTACAACTTTAACTTATAGTTCTTGTAAGATGGAATAATAAGTAAGTTCATTCCAGAAGAGCATAAAGGCATAGTTGGGACATAATGCAGTAACTTGTTTGCCAAAGAACAGGTTGGTTCAGCATAAAGGAGTTTATGTATTAGTACCAGCATTTTAAATTGAGCTCTCCATCTCATCAGTAACCAATGGAGATTTTTCAGTACAGAAGTGATATGTTCAAACTGTAAGTTCTCTGCCCAGGTCCTTGGAAATAATTACTTTGTTTCTGTTAATAACCTAACCACAGAATTTTGTATCAGCTGTAAAACTTGAGTATAGTTTTTACACTTTAAATCTTTCTTCTTCCATGGTGGGGATAGTGCAGCAGATGATGCGAAGATTTCAGAAAACGTGTTTCTGAAAGCATCATATGATGATTCTGAGAGCTGAAACTAACATATGTTTGCCTTTCGTGAGTTTTGGTATTGATGAAATGCTCTCTGGGAAGAAGGAAGACAGCAATCATAAAAGGAAATTATTCTGAAACCCAGAGTCATGGTCATGATACATTACCAGTCACCACATCAGTCACCGTGAGGGACAACCAGCTTTCAAATTCTGCTTTCAAGAATGTTTTATATGTTAGTGGGACTGAAAGGTGTAAAAAAAAAACCAAAACAAAACAATGAAATACATCAAAGTGAATTTGTGCTTTTTGCGGGGCACAGCGTTAATCAAGAATGTGGACCTGCCTCTCCAGATGCAAAACATCAGCGTATCATATCACAGTGAGATTGGTCTATTGCAGGCGATTTGTATTATGGGGACCTGGTTAGTGCTGCGCAAAAAAAATTCAAGATTGAACTTGAACCAGGCGGCTACCAGAAAGTGTACCCGCCTGGTTTAAGATATAGGGAAAAAAATGTTTAAAAGCCCAAAAGACCACAAAGTGATCCATTGATTTGAGAAGTCTGAAGCAGATCCAAACAAATTTGCTTCAGAAGAACCAAGCCAGTTTTTCCAGGTTCAATGTAGGTACTTTGAAGATTTTCGCCTACTCTTGATATAGTCCTGCTAATATCAGGTCACCTTGCATCATTCTCCAAGTATTCAATGCCCTGCAGTCCTTTTCTGTCTTAAAGTTCCTGAAACTGAAGTCATATCACATAGGACAATTTCTCTACAAACACTGTATTCATAAGAACACAAGATTTGCCATACTGGGTCAAACAAAGGCCTATCAAGCCCAGTATCCTGTTTTTAACAGTGGCCAATCCAGGTCACAAATACCTAGCAGGATCTCAAAAGGTCAATAGATTCCATGCTGCTTATCCCAGGGGTAAGCAGTAGAGTTCCCCAAGTCCACCTTAATAATGATTTATGGACCTTTCCTCCAGAAAATTGTCCAAAACACTTAGAAACCCAGCTATACTAACAACTTTCACCACATCCTCTAGCAATGAACTATGCATTGAGTAAAAATTATTTTCTCCTATTTATTTTAAATGTATCATCTTGTAACTTCATTGAATGTTCCCTAGTCTTTGTACTTTTTGAAAGAGTAAGCAATCGATTTGCAGGGCCCCATATGGTAACCTAAATACAACTATTAGCCAATCAGTTGGCTATATGTCATACAATTTTATCCTTTCCTCTTTTTCATTTTATTTCTTGAAGAGGGGCCTACCTCTGCTTCTCTACATTGTGAAGTGATGTCACTGCAGCGACAAACATCAGGAAGTATCAGACAGAGCTATGGTTACCTCCAAGCCAAAAGCATTCACCTTCCTTCCAGTGCATTATCCTGTGGTATTCTACTAAAGCAAACTTTTGAGAGTAAAATTCAGCCGCAATGCAGCTTGGAAAGTTAGCCAGAGGAGCCACTGAATCTACCCAGCTATTCTAAAGTTAGCCAAGTACGTTTATCTGGCTAATGATAGGACAACCCTGTAGCTCAACCAGACTTAGGGGGGTCATTCATCAAAATGCGATAAGGCGTTTTTGCATGTGTAAAGCCCCGTTAACACATGCGATCGCACCATATTGTATGGTGCAATGCAAATTCAGAAAATAGGAGGAGTTAGGGGCAGAGAGTGGGCTGGGTTAGCCTGTCTGTGAAGAGCTATTGCACAGCTGATTTTAACTACACCTCTTTGAATTGTGTTAGGCTGTGTGATAGCTGCTGTGACTGTGCAGTAAGGTTTCATTGCCCTTTGTGATGTCTCCTGTAAGGCCTATTTCAGGTGAATTGAAGGGATGAGAGAGAGAGAGAGAGAGAGAGAGAGAGAGAGAGAGAGAGAGAGAGAGAGAGAGAGAGAGAGAGAGAGAGAGACTGGCTGTAATGTCATGGCCCATAGGTAGGTATTTGTATCCCTATGGTAGGCCCACCTAGTAACTCGAGGTGGGGATTAGGTAAGAGTGTAGTGGGTTAGGGGCCACTTTGACATTGTACATGACACCTACGAAAAGAACAGTGGTCTCATGAAGATTTGATGACCTTTGGTGTGAGGAACTCACTCCAAGATGAGATTTGGGCAAGGTTCTCTCAACCTAGCTTGATGGACTCTTTCCTGGGTAACATCAAGCTAGGTTGAGAGAACCTTGCCCAAATCTCATCTTGGAGTGAGTTTCCTCACTCCAAAGGCCATCAAATCTTCAAGAGACCACTGTTCTGTTCGTAGGTGTCACGTAGAATGTCAAAGTGGCCCCTAACCCCCTACACTCTTACCTAATCCCCACCTCGAGTTACTAGGTGGGCCTACCATAGGGATTCAAATACCTACCTATGGGCCATGACATTATGGCCAGTCTCTCTCTCTCTCCCTCTCCCCCTCTCTCTCTCTCTCTCTCTCTCTCTCTCTCTCTCTCTCTCATATGTCTGGGACCATTAACAATGGTCCCCCAGTGGTTGAATGCAGGAAATACAACAGGTCAGCACTTATTGCAGAATCTGAAAAGGGTATTGCAATTTGCACTAACTTAGCTCTTCACACAGGTAATTAGCATAAAACACACCCCTTTTGCTATCGCATGCAGTACTTACCACATTTTGATAAATCCAGGCCTTAGCCAGATAAGTTATACGGCTAATTCTGAGATTCTGTCTTGGCCAGATAACCCATTCGGCTAAGTTGGCTCCTCCCCAGAATGCTCTGGCCCCACCCACCGCTCAGCCTGCTAACTATTGAGCCAGATAGCTAGTTACCCGGATACGTGGCAGCTGCTCAGCAGGGCTGGCTGTTCAGTTGCCACCACTTAGCCTGAGGGATATTTTCCCTTTGAGATCTGATGCAAGTTACCCGTGGATTTTGCACCCAGGTGGATGAGTTTGAATGTTACCCCCCTCAAGGCAGCCGAACTGCTCTCTCTCCTCTCGGTTCCCTCACGCACATCCCTTGGAGTTACAAACCCAGCAGGTGGCTGATGCCGTGGTTTCGGTTTCTCAGAAACCTGCTGGTACCTCAGCTTCTCGCTTCCTCTGCTATCGTGGCAGAATTTGTACTCAGAATGAAAACAAGCAGGCACTGAGAGCTTCCTGAGAGATGCAGCTTAGTTTCAAAAAAAGATTAAAAAAAAAAAAAAAGCTTAATGTTCTCTGATTACTGGGGTTTGTTTTTCACCTGCGGGTGACTTTTTCACACTTTTTTTTTATACAGGGTGTGGTTTAGTTCTTCAGTTACAAGCCTCAGGTGTGCAGTGGCCCAGGTAAGTGTCCAAAACCTAGGTGGCTTTGTCCAGGGGATGCTTTGCACTGGATCAACATAAGAATAATCCAAAGATGGTGATTTCAAGAGCCAGAGCCCCCTGTGCTCTCGAAAGCACTTATAGGAGGCACCGCTCTCTTTGTGTTGGCTATATCTGAAAAAAAACAAGGGCAGCCACAATCTCCAAAATCATGATGAATTCAAAAGGAGGGGAGCGATAAATGCAAGGGCAAGAAATCTACCCTGCTTCCAAAGAAAGTTCTGTCTGGTGAGGGTGGAAACCCCCACTGTGGGCAGCGGGTGGCGGACACTCGGGGCTCAGCTGTATTGGGGATCCTGCTGTGCCCATTGGCATCCGTCACCTAAACCATCCAACCAACCCCCCATTATGACGATGTGCACTATTTTTAAGGGTTTATAAAAAGAAAACTAATGCAGTGTATAAAACGTGTACAGTGTGGTGGGCTGTTGCACCACGTTTTTTTGTTTTGTACACTGCATATTAAAAACAAAACACTCACAAAAGCAGTGCACATCGCTATATATGGGGTTAAATGAGTGGAATCCCCTCCCTCCTATACACACACCAGAACCCCTCCTCCCCACAGGCACCCGCAAGCCACCTACACACACAGGCACACCCGGTTTATATTTATATGATTGCTTTACTTATTTATTTGCCTCGCTTGGAGGCCTATGGGGTAATTTTTAAAAAGGATGTACATGCAGACACCAGGTTTAGGCACGTAAATTGCTTCTGAAAATCAACCGGGGGGGGGGGGGAGGGGGCAGAGCTTGTAAGAGTACGCTCATGACACGATTATGCACTCACAAGAGGCATTACACACTTTCAATTTTCGGAGGTATAGGAATAAGTCTACAGCAGGGCTCCCCAAACTTATCATGTGTAACCCCCCCACCCTCCAGACTGGGCACTTAAAAATGTTGTGAGGGTCCAACACCTGTGTAGGCCGAGTGCCAGTCTGTTGGCTTCAAGGTTCAGCAATGTGAGTGAAGCAGACGGTGTACTTCAGGGGCGCTCAAACCGGTCCTCGGCCCCCACCCCACCCCCCACTCCCACTCCCAGCCAGTTGAGTTTTCAGGATATCCCTAATGAATATGCATAATTAACATTTGCATACATAGGAGGTAGTGCATGCAAATAAATCTCATACCACACCCTCACCCAACACACCAATGCAACCTCCACACTTATACCCCATACTCCATGCATCACCACGCTCACTTTCTCTACACAAACTCCCCATAGCACACACATCTCACACACACACATCTCACACACACACACACACCCTTCTTTATACACACTCTTACAACCAGAACCCCCACATCTCTTACACACATTGACTACTGTTATATCCTCCATACCCACATGCACATATCCCCTTACACACAGACACCACATCCTCCACACAATCCCTTATTGCAATCATTTTTTCATACCTGTAAAATCGTGCTTGCTAAAAAAAATGTAAAGTCACATTCGTAATGCAGAGGCATTGACAATAATGAACAGCTAGACATAGAGATTCCATGCTACAGTTAAGATATAAGATTTTCTCCTTCCCGGTGCAATCTCTGGCAATATTCAAATGTTTCTTTTAAAGAAAGGCCACTAGAATCAACCAGGAAAATTAAATTTTAGAAAAGCAGGGAAAACATGCAGAGGCTTGGCTTTGGAAATGTTTTTCAAGTTAAGCCGTGCTTCACTGTAGTATTACGTTTTGTGAGAGAAGGAGAGGGCTTTTAAGAGGACCATATCCCTTGTTCAGCAGAGACGGGGGTTAGGAAACTGGGAGAAATTGCAATTCCTGTGCTGGGTCAGTAGGGTTTGAGGTATGAAGGAGGAAAGGGTTGTCCTGAGCAGGCCCTTCTACAAACCTATGCCGGAAAGCCCCGTCTCTGCATGCTTTCCCTACTCGTAATGCTTCCCAGCATAAGGAATGTTGGAAAGGATTATGGAAAAAGGATCCATGTCTGTCTGTTCTATCTGTCTGCCTGTCTGTAGGCAGTAACACAGAACCTCCAAAAAAGGGACAAAGTCACAACATTTAGCATGCAGGAAGAAGTTTGAAAACTGAAAACATCAGGTCAATATTTCTGGAGAATCAAGTATCCCCTAAAGTTTCATTCACTCTCTATGGGAAACCGTTACAGACTGCAGAATATTGACCAGTGCGTCAATTTTAAAACCTTCCCCCACATATGCCCCCTTCAGCAGCGAGGCACAGGGCAACACAGGCAGGTAGGCATGGAACATGGTGAAAAATGCTACTGAAAGGTGCCTTCCAAGTCACCTCCTCCCACACTTTCAAGTCAATCCCTCCACACCTCCCACACATGCATCCCTCCACACACATTCACCTTCATACCCAGCCATCTATGTACCTCACAACCTCTCCCCTCCCCCACACATAGTGACTCACCTTCCACCTACACACATGCACATATCCCCCCACATACCCAACCACAAACCCCACTCACCTGTCACATACCCCACATGTATCCCCCACATACACAACCACATACCCCCACTCACCTGTCACCCACATAAATACCTAAACACTCCTCCACCCCACACAGTGACTCACCTTCCGCCTACACACATACACATATCCCCCCACATACCCAACCACAAACCCCACTCACCTGTCACATACCCCACATGTATCCTCCACATACCCAACCACATACCCCCACTCACCTGTCACCCACATAAATACCTAAACACTCCTCCACCCCACACAGTGACTCACCTTCCGCCTACACACATACACATACCTACACACTCCCCCATACATGTAAACACACTCCACACACTCCTCTGCCTGAAGATATCCACACACTCCCGCAGCCACACCCACATACCCCCTCAGAGAATTCATCCCTCCCTCCAACACAATGGAGAGCTTAGGGGCTAAATGTTCAAGAAACGTTAATACGGTCTTAAATAAAATGTTTTCTTCTGAACCAGTCTTGTTTTCTATTTTCCAACAGATTTTTCTTTTCTTTGTAATCAAGACACTAAGCATTAAACATGTTACAACAACTAGAAAAACCATAATGAGGCATAAAATGTACTCAAAATCTAATGCAAGAAACCCAACGCTCCCTTCTACAAATCTAAGTTGGAAAGCGTTTTGAAGCCAGGCCATTCAACGCTTTCCTTACTTGCTTTTTCTTCCAAAAATAACACCTCTTGTTATTTTTACTTACAGTACAGAGCATCTTATTAAAAAATAATACCAGTTTTGGGAAACGATAATACACGTTTCATAAAACCCAGTGCCAAAAAAAAAAAAAAATGCTCATTTCATTTTGAAAAAAATGGGAATTTCATGAACGTGGCAGGGCCCAATTTTGTTGTATGCTTCATGGGAATTATTTGCAAAACCCCACATGTAGTCATCTTCTCAATTATGAACCAGGCCTTCCGCACCTGCTCAGTGCCAAGTGTACAGATGTTAGCTCTGCCCAAAAGGATAGAAGTCCAGCTGACTCTTGCTATCTGTTCCTTCAGAAAACACGGATCTGCTGCAGCCTGTAGAGTTTTCATAGTACTGATTAGAAAGCAGATTAGATTAAGTAAGTAACGGCAATTGCCACCTTGGGACAGAGAAGCAAGGTGCTGCCTGACCTGGGTGGTGGGAGGGAGGAGAGAAGACAGGAAGAAACAGTGTTTATTCACTGATAATATTTGCTTGCTGCACTATCAACCTTTCTAGGTGGCTTATAATTTGACATCCATAAATATAATAATAAAATTCATATATAGTAAAAATACAATACAAAAATGTACAAAATGAGTACAATCCTTACCTTTTGGACTCAGTTGTATGCACAAGGGATAAAGAGACATGAAGAAGTCTGAGAAATCAGAGGATGAAGAAGGGGGTATGAGGATTTCATAAAGTAACAAGGCTGGAAACAAAAATATGGCATCTGAGTGATACCTAGATAGATTGATGCATCACCCCAAAATCATTTATTTGTTTTATGCCCATACTCAGTACATGAAATTCTTGACTTTACTTCTGAAATGAAAATAAGCAGGAAAGGAAGGGAACTGATACATAGGTCATGCTCTTCCATGCCTGAAGGTCTGTGGCCCAGTGGCGCAACTGCAGAATTCACCTATAAATGAAATCCCCACACATAGATCACCAGCCCGGCCTGGCCCTTTGCGGGGTGAGTTAAAGTCCCTGTGCTGTGCCACACCCCGAGGAGGAGGAGGGAACTTTTTAATCCCTGACTTTTCCATATTACAGCTGAGTGTGCTGAATGCTACTGGGCATTTCTAGCAAAGACTAGTCCAAATGATCCTTTAAATGGAGGGCCATCTTTCCTGAGAGTCAGAAAGGTTGCACTAACCCTTGCCTACAATCCTCAGGGGATTCACTCCCTCAGGATTTGGGATGCTGCCTTTTTTTTCTTTTTTCATGTATTCGGGGTTGTTGCTTCTTCTTTTTTTTTTTTTTATGCGGAACAGGTAGACAGTTTAAGACATTGCTGCTCTCCTGTGGGGTGGGTTGGTACAGAGAAGCGAAGCATGAGCATAACTCTCGGGTCAGCTACACTGGTATTATTTTGGAAACAGAGGATGTCTGAAGGTTAATTCTCAGGGGAACTGAAATACCAACTGCAGGCTTTCTTACAAAAAAGAAATAAATTCGTGTTTTAGGATACTCTATAAGAGGAAACCCTTCACAGGTTCATTTAACTTCCAGTTTTACAGTAAGCGCACAGGAAGGCACGCTCTTCTTTTCAAAGGCGAATGCACTGAGTGGAATAGAAAATTATTCGACAAGTAGCAGACGTGCCTCAGATGTGGACTGTGTATGAATTTAGCTTCTATGTGAACGGAAAGCTTGGTGAGGAGAGTTCTTTACTGGGAAGCCTATGACGGTGGTGCGCAGTCACTAACAGATGACTGGGGCTCCTCAAGGAATTGGTGCCCTGGACTCTAGGAATACATGCGGCGAGATCCCAAAAGATCAGAAAATTGAAAATATGCAGAGAGCGACAGCTGCGGTGTGCACTAAGAAAAAGCCATGCACTAAATCGAAATAGTGTAACAGAAATCCGATAGTGTGCGCTAAATGAAATTTAGCACATACTAAAATGAAACATTTTTTTGGCTGCAAGACCTAGTTAATATTACAGGGGGGGCTGCTTCCCTAGTATATAGACCCTAGGTCTTCAGGGTCTACAAAGTCACTAGCAGGAATACAAAGACTGCTGTGCAAAACTTTGCTGTCTTCATATGGAGTCTTAACACCAACCCCAACCAAGGGACTGAGTATGCCCTTGACTTTGTATAATGAAGGGAGAAGTTGCTGGGAGTCCGGAACCAGAATGTAGACTTGGAATAAGCTAATTGAAACAGGGATTATAACCCAGCTGGTTGGAGGATCCTAATTCTGGCTGTGGGACTGCTGGGTCTGGTTTTTGTTTGAAAGATTTACTAAGAAGTTTAAGGGAAGAAGTCTGCAGCTGCTGAAGTTTGTGTAATTTAAATCTATCTGCATTTTGATGTCTGTGGAAAGGACTGTAGGAATTTATTTTTCTTCTTTAAATGAACAGACTTCGTTGGAAGCACACTACTCATTGCATCAGTTCTCAGTTTGTGGGGGTATGACTCGGGCGGCCATGACCAGTGTAGAGAACATCCCAGGAAATCCACTACAACAGCTGCTTGACCGGAGACTATTTAGAATCCAGTAACCCAAGAAGGGTGTAGAACCCATCCTCCCAAAATAGGGCTTCATAGTGTAATAGCACAGTGTGGCAGTGTGGCAGGAAAGCATTAATAGAGAAGGAACCCCCTTAGTAAACCAATCCCATCTTCTCCATTGACTTTGGAAGCCCCGCTGAGTGCTGGAGGCTTCCTGGAATATCTCTCGGCCGCTGAGTTTTCTTGAACGTCTCTCATTTCAGCCTCTGCATGTTTCATTTGTAAGGGAAAGCCGGGGAGGATATGATAAAGAAAATTCCAGCAGAAGGGTGGACACTTTGGAGTAACAGGAGGCTCCATCCTCCAGAGGGTGGGCCGGTAGATGGCGGTTCAAATAATGTTGGCTCCAGGAGTCAATTAGGGAGTTGTTGGCGTTTGCTGTAAAATTCCAGACAGGCTTTTTCCAAGAAGCCAGTGAGTGGCAGCCAAGGAGCTGTGACTCGCTCGCTCACTGGGCTTGTGGAGGAGAGAGGGCTGGTTGACTTTTTGTTTTTTTTCCCCAATATCACAAGCAAAGAGGGATTCGATGGCAGTTCCAGGGTGCTCAGATCCAAGCTGGATTCCTGATAGGGATGTACATTTGTTTCCTCCAAATCGGAGGTACGTGTGTACCTCGCTGACTTTATAGCACATGCGGGAAAACGGAGAGTACTTGTGCAGTTTTAATAAGGAGATACACATATACTCTCCGTTTTCCCGCATGTACTATAAAGTCAGCGAGGTACATGCATACCGCCGAATCGGAGGAAATGGAGGACCATCTCTAGTTCCTGATACCAGAAAAGAAGGTCTGGCAAAAGACTTGACAGCCATTCGGGGGTAACTTTGGGAACAAGAATTTTCTACATTTCTTTTGGCGCTGACGAGCCACAGGCCTTTTGAATAAGAGATTCCAGTGTTGCTGAATAATATTTAAGCTGCATAAGGAATTGCATCTGCCTTTAGGTGCATTGAGAATCAAAGAACTGTTTCCTGTTTTTGAGGATATCTGCAATCTGGATCGTGTCTACTTTTGTGCCCCCGGTGAACTTTTCACTTGATCAGTTAAGCTCTGGGGTTCATTTTCACTGTGCGGCTCGGCTAGTCAGCCGGATAAGTTTTATCTGGCTAACTAGCAGGGTATATCCAGTTGGATGATCATACTGCAGTGCTGAATATACCTGGCTATCTTAAAGATAGCCAGATACGTTTAGCCAGCAATCTTTAGGGCAGATCTGTGGCCCAATCAGAATTAGCTGGATAAATTATCCGTCTAAATGGATTTTGAATATCGGCCTCTTGGGTTTTTTTTTGTTTGGAACACAACTCTTTGAGTGTAGATGGTTTATTTGTAAGAGCGATCCCCTATATAGAGCTCTACAGGGTTATCCTGTCCCCATCACAGAATCCAAGTCTCCCAACCCTACAACCAGTGACTCTTCCCCCTTCCCAAGAGGGGGCTTAAAAATTTGGTTGCAGGCTCCAATCTCTTCAACTCCAAAAAGTCAGACTAATTGGATTCTGAGTTTCTATCAACATCAGCAGATTTACAACAAAACTCCATGGAGGTTCTCAGCTCTGAAGGTGGTTGGAGTTTGGCCATTGCCTGTTACTTTGTCGGGCAGAATCAAATCAGATCTGAAAAGTTTTGATGTGATGCCTCTCATCCCTCTCCCAGGGGAAGGGGAGTTTGGTTAATGCAGCTCGTCACTATTTTTCAGTGCAAACCTTAAAAGCAGACTGTACTGCGCTGTCCGGGCTCCCAGGCTGCTTCAAATTTACACGGGCAATCTGCAGATCCTCTGGACATTAGCAGGCAGAGGTAGGAAAGCATTGCTTTTCATGGAAGCGTCCACAGATTCTCTCGCCAGTCTGCAGCACCCTGGGGTTACGCCATTAGATGGCTCCATCGCCTGGCCTGGAAGTTACCTGCAAATTCACAGGGTGATGGGTTTCCCACAGGTGGCTCTGTGCCTTACCTGAAGCTGATCTCAGATTCACACGGGGATCCTGCCTAGCATGGGGGCTGCCAGGGTCACTGCTTTACTTCACATCACGGCACGGAGCACGGATTCCCTCAGCAGTTTTTCACTCATCTGCTCAAAAGAATGAGAAGCTTGAAGACAAGACATACCCACACACACAAAAAAAGCAGGAAACCTGTTGGCTGTTTGCCATGTGCGATTTGAGATGTTATGAAATGGAGTTTTGATGTTCTTATATGTATGGGGCTGCAAAGTGAAGGAAACACAGCAACAATGAGCAGGCACTAGAATAATCTTATCAGAAATAGTGTGCTGGAAATGATTAAACTGCCCTTGCACCACACCTAGGTCGATACTAGGAGAGATGTGTGTTTCAACAATTAGCAGGCGTTTAGTTCAGCAGTCCCTGATCCGTTACCATGGCATTGCCTTAAAGAACAAAAGAAGTGCCAAGCTGAGTCACAGCAAAGGTCCATCAAGACCAGCATCCTGTCTCCGACCGTGGCCAGTCCCTAAAAGTACATTAAATTTCCTGCTGTTCACTCCCTATGTCAAGAGCTGGGTTTCCCTGAGTCACCTGGTTAATAACTATTTATGGACTTTTCTTCCATGAACATGTACAAGCCCTTTTTAAACCCAGCTAGTTTAGTTGCCTTGACCACATCCTCGGGCAATGAATTCCACAGCTTGATTGTGCATTGAGTGAAAAAATATGTTCTCCAGTTTTGTTATAAATCTGGTACCTGATAGCTTAAGGGAGTATCCCCTAGTTCTAGTGTTATTTGAATAGGGTAGAAATGTCCTCTTAGAATAGGATGCAACAGTGGTGTCATCTTGTGGTCACTGTGTAGATTTCAACAGTATA
Organism: Rhinatrema bivittatum; assembly: GCF_901001135.1. Taxonomy (NCBI): domain Eukaryota; kingdom Metazoa; phylum Chordata; class Amphibia; order Gymnophiona; family Rhinatrematidae; genus Rhinatrema; species Rhinatrema bivittatum. The sequence goes on from NC_042626.1 coordinate 30,846,496, forward strand.
TTTCCTACAAATTTACATATTCCTTAGAATTTTCATGTAAAGCCTGATTTGCTATGTGTTTTTTTTTCTCATAGACTGAATGGGAAACGGGCCCTTAGAGAGTCAGCATTTCCAAGTCAGTACCTCATTATTATCCTACCCTAGATCTGCAGAGTACTTTAACTTATCGCTCCACACTTATCTCACTATTTAAGTATTGCTCAGTCAGAGTCGCAGTTATGCCTAGAGATGCCAGTCCTGGTGAGACACTGCTGGCAGTGGAGCAGCACTGCGGTGCCACACTCATCATGGCTGTCTGCCTGGGGCAGCTGCATTTAACTGTATTCATAGTAAAACTGGATCCACTTTTTTTTCAGCCTGATGTCAGACACCCATGTTGAAACCAGGACTAATCTGGACTATAGGGCACTGCTCTGTCCTTCTATTCTCAGGTTTAAAGCTGCAGAGCTCATCAGGTGTTTGAGAAGCGCTTTGTGTTTTGCAAAGTTCCCTGTGCAAAAGTCAGAACTAGGGCTGCAAGCTGTCCTGTACGTTGAGTATTGCAGATCCCGCCTTGCCTTCTCCTTATGCATGGATGTCTGTTTCATGCCTCCTTTTAATCCATCATTAATAATAGAAAGGGGGGAAGGAGTCTACAGAATGTTAAAATACACTTAGAACACTTTTAATAGGAGAAGCTGCCTATGGCAGGGTTACTGGTAACTCTGGAGACATAATAGGGGTCATTTTAAAGCAAAGAGAGAACACACAGACTTCAGCCCAGATTTTCAAAGCAGACTTTACACCTACAAGTTGTCAGCTGTAGATCTAGGCCCCTATTTTCAAAAATCAAAAGCATGAATGTAAATGGTTTCCCCGCCCCCCACCCCCATCTCCAGCAATTTTCAAGATCCCAGGTTTTATGTGTGCAAATCCTTTCAAAAATTCACTCCATTATTTCATTTATCCTTATTTATATTTAATAAAAAAGAAAGTGGAGCACTGATAGAATCAGCCACCTTTATCAGCTGGTATATTTATAAAGCAAAGTTAGTTCAATAAAGGCTAGGTAGCCAAGGAAGAGATAACGGAGGTCAACATACTAGAACGTAGCACTTCCTGAACTTTGATTTGCCAGGTTGGGCTAGCCAGCTTCTCTTCTGGAGTTATCTGTCTCTAGAACTCCTGTGCGATAAGTCCTATCCTAATAGTGCCACCTGTGACTTCCATGGAACAAGCCTATCTGCACACGGGCTGCTTTTCTGCTTCCTGTGGATTCTGTTGCCAAAATAAGAGGTTTCATCTGATTTAATGCTGCTTGCGGGCCACCTGTGCCACTGCATCTGGGCGAACCTGTCCTGCGCTCCATTGCCAGCAGTGGTTTCAGAAAAGAATGAGCTCCCTTGGAGGAAACATTTCTTATATTCTAAACTTTTTTTTTTTTAACAAAAATTTCACTGAAGCCCGACTCCTTTCTTTTTTTTTTTTTTTGTTGTCTTGTCCCTTTTCTTCCCATCTCTACTGAGATCTGTGCCATGGCAGCGGGGTCCTAAACTTTCCTATTCAGAACCCACGTTTGAGTGAAATTGAGGGAGTGACAGTGGAAAGGCTCAGAATGGTAAAAGTGTGGTGTGCTGGTTGACAAGGACAAGGGTCCTTCTACACAAGAAGGCATGCCTGAGTTAAGACTTTAGAAGTGTCTAAACAAATCAGTCATGAAGGCAGCCTGCACTCGATTACCGTCCAAGTACCCCCCAATAAATACACAACTACCTGTTGGCTTTAAAATAGGCCGCAGTTTAATAAGAAACTAACCCACGCCCTTACATCAACTTTAACTATAACAAACCCCCTCCGCCACACACCCTCCTCCCCCACCTTTTCCTTGTCCTCCACCACCTTAAGCCCCAATGGTGGAGCTCCCCTCTCCCCTTTCCACTTGCTCCGCCTAGTACCAGCGAGAGCAAGCTCTACCGGGAACCTTAGCCCCACGGTTCTCCGGTCCTCCCGTGTAGCAGCCCCCCCCCCAACTACACGAGGCACTCCCCCCCCTCCACCAAGCAAATCCCCCTTCACAACATTACAACATAACATGGGCTCGGGTATACCGCCACTAACAAGCCGACTACTGGCTTGTTCCCCCCACTGCGGCCCATTTACCATTTGCTAATTTCTTTTTCTAAACCCTCTTGTAGCGCATTGTTAAACAAGTCCATTCCCACCTCTGAGAGATGAACCCTGTCCCCGCAAAATAATCCCACCTCTACTTCCCAAGACCATGAGTGTCTTACCCAGAATCCCCATTCCCATCCCATCCTCTTCCCCATTTGTCGGTTTAATTTTTTAACCCCCGAATTCCACAGTACCTCATCCTTATTCTTCAAACAGACTATAATGTCCGACCACCCTCTCCGTACCTGAGGCCACGTAATCATGACTTGAGCCAAATCCTTCTTAATACATGTCAGCAAAGCTCGACACGTTTTAGAGCCAACGTCATTCCCTCCCAGATGTATTAACAAAATATTCGGGATGCCCCACATGTCGATCCTCTCCTGTAAAAATAACAACAGATCATCCCAATGCATGCCTCTTCGACTGAACCACGCCAGCTGCCAACCCAGTCGCTCCAATTCCAGATATTCCCCATAAGGGCATTTTAAAGCTCTTCACTGGGCTCTGTGCATGAACAAATGGCCCACAATCCAGGCGCATCCGGTCCCACGCTTCTGCCCCAAAAGTTCTGAAACAAAAGACATAGCGTTAGTTTTGTGAATCCTCTCTACCCCCCCGTCCCCCCACCCTACGCCCCCTTTTTTTTTTACTCTTTAATTATCCTTTCCCATCCGAATGTACTCCCTAAAAGCCTCGGACCTCCATCTCCCTATGCTTTGAATGCCGTCGGCAGGGAGACCAGCCTCTACTGCTGAAGTCACCGCCCCTATACGAAAGGAATGCGAGCTATACCTTAGGGTATCTCTGCCGTCCGCCCTGACCACCCTACTCAAGACCTGCACAAACTGGTATCTTGTCAATGCTGCACCATCTGCATGCACTAAGAAAGAGCCTTCCACTGCAGGTCGTATCCGCGAGTAATGTATTGCGGTCCGTACTGGACATGCCACCTCGCTGTCAGCTGGTAACAGTGTGATGAATGTGCCTTTCCCTGATTGATCCATCTTAGATTTTGGGAGGAACAAAGTTATTGACTCTGCTGTAATTTGAACTCCTTGTGTCGTAATTCCCTTGTCCTTCGCGCTCCAGCGGAACTGGGCTATTAACTCACTGATTCTCATGGCATCAAAGAAGGCCCACGAGAACGCCAACCGAAATAACACTACCTCAAACCCTGATCAACATGCCTGTACTAACAGTACTGAAAATCTGATCAAGTCATAGTATCTAATAGTCATAGTATCTAATGGTAAGAGCAGTGGGCTACGAACGAGGAGACCAGGGTTCGAGTCCCACAGTTGCTCCTTGTGAAGTTGGGCAAGTCACTTTACCCTCCATTGCCTCAGGTACAAAACTTAGATTGTAAGCCCTCTGGGGATAGGGAAATACCTACAGTACCTGAATGTAAACCGATGTGATATCTCAGATCAAATGTTGGTATATAAAAATAATAAATAATAGGCAACCTTTTATCCCTGGGTCTTCCCACCCTTTTTTGCCAACCCCCAAGTACTTTACGTAGCCGAAAACTTTGCATTGGATTTCCCCAACCCTTCAACTTTTGAAAAAATGAGAAACCTGCCAAGTGCGCTCAAACTGTGGCTACTGAATAACCTGCTTGTTTGGCCCATAGGACAAAACTAACCAACAAACCGTCAGGCACCTTTCCCTCGACCCAGCCCCAATAGTGCAAATAATTCGCCAGTGCTGCGCTTCCTTTTAAATACGTCGTCTGCATACTAGGGGCTACTGAACCCTGAATTAAAGCCCATTCGTCTTCGTCCTATGTCTCCCATAAGTATCCTCCGTCATTCTTGTACAGGAAGCCTATGCGACCTTCATGGAAAAAGAAATTGTCAACCACCGGATTACATGCCATACCTCATCTTCCCAGCCTGTTTCCCTTTTTAAGCTTGCCTTAAAACTCTTTATCCCTGAGTTGATTTTTTTTTTTTTTTTTAGGGAGCCACTAAACTCTCTGCCTTTACTCGGAACTGAACCCACCCTCACCACCCTGTCAGTCTGTGCCCCATCCTTTGCTGCCCCATCCTCTGTTTGTCCCACCCTCTTTTATGTGCTCCTCTTCGTCCCACCTACTTATCTTCCTCCTCAGCCCCCTATTTCTATCCCCCTCCCTATTCCTGTTTTATTATTTATTTATTTATTTATTTTTGGGATATATCCCTCCCCTTTTAGGGTTTTGTACCCTTCATGGGTACTTTAGCGTTGCCGGTAGTACCCTTAGTACTAGGATGGGCTCTGTTGCACGTCGAGCACGCGTGCCTAAACTTACACTCCGGAAATAGGCAAGTGGCCCTGTTAAATCTCCAACAAACATCACTGCTGGCCCCTCCCACTGTTGGCTCTCTACTTGTCTTGCTGCCACCTCCTGCTCCCTTGTCCCCCAACGCCGTGCCTCTGGAAATTCCCACTCCTCCCGTCGACCCCCCCACTGTCACTTCACCGACCTTTCCTGACCTTTCACTCTTATTGGTCATCTGGGTAAGCCATAAATTGATGTTCTGAGTGCCGCAGGACATGAATTTGTTTCCTGCCATCTTTTCTTGAAATTTTTCATTATAGTTGAGCCAGGCCCAACCTTCGTAATCCTTAAAAGCCCCCGGGATACTGTCACAATACGCTAACAATGCCGCATGTTGTTCCAGCTTGTAATGTCCCACTACGCTAGCTAAGCGAAGGAAACCCCTCATCCAATTTAGTATATTCTTCAGCACTTTGGTTCCTGTCTCCCCTTCACTCCGCTTTTTGCCACCCTTTCTCCTTTGTCTCTTACCTCCCCTCCTGCCATCCAGTAGCTGGAAAATGTTAACCTATCTTCTACGTCTAATTCTCCTACGCAATTTGCTGGGTAACCCTTCCTACAATTCCATTAAGGATGCCAGCACTGGGTGGCCCATGTCCTGACTCGGCCCTGCTCCACTTGACCTGGCTACTCTCTCTTTGTCACTGGAATCCGTAGAAGACTCTGTCGAGGAACCTCTATCTGTGGAGCTTGAGGAAGTACTCCTTCTACGTTTTCCCCTGCTTTTCTTCCCTTTCTTGCGATCACCATCCCTCTCATTACTTTCTTCCGCGCCAGGCAGCCTGCTCCTTGCTTCTGTCCTGCCTTCTCTGTCCTGCCGACCCACCTGCTGCATTGCTCGGCCTGCATATCCTGGCTGCGTCTCCCTCCACTCTACGCTCCTTGAAGTGCTGGGATAAGCCTGGTCCTCCGAACCTGTAAGCACAAAAAGACTGGCCGCAGTACCTGGTCTTGAAACCCTCTGCTGTTCTTTACATGCTTGTCCTGCACCCTGCCACCTAACTCCTTCAAGCTCACCGAACACATCCCATGCAGCCCTACTTCCCGACGCTTGTGGTCTCTGCCTCTCTGCCCTAGGGATCCCCTTTTTGTTCCATTGACCATGCGGACCAACCCCCGAAACCCCTTACTCCTATCTCCTGCCTTGAAGGGAACCCCCGGACATCTTGCTGTAGGCCCCATGCTTCCCTCTCCCTCTGACTCCTACCACACTCATCGCACACATGTGCCATCTCTTCTCCCGCAGGAGCTCCGCCAAAGCTCCGCATACGATCATGTGGGCCTCCGCTCCGTCCGCGTCCTGCAGCTCTTAGCTCCATGCCTACATCTCCACCCGTCTGCTGCTCTCTCCGCCCCCTGGTGGTGCTGGGCCCTCGCCGTGGTGCAGGCCTTGTCCCAAGCCGCTCGGTTTCCTTCCTCCTTGTGCCTCCTCCCTTGACGTCTGGCACTGTCGCGACCATCTGGGCACCACCCGGCTGCGCTGCTGGGCCTGGATCCTCAGCCACCACCAAACTCGATTTTCCCTCTGCCGTTCTGCACCTGTGCCCCCTCCTGCTCATGTTGTATCAATGTTTCAATTTCAGACTCGGAGACGTGCAGGGACAGATCCAGAGGACGGTCCTCCCCCTCTCTGGTGGCCTGCTCCACTTCCCAACTGTCTCCAGCGCTTGCTTCAGGGCCGCTTTCGCCAGAGCTGGCCGCATAAGGCCTAACTGACGGCGCTCCGGGTGTGGGGGGAGGGGTGCTACCTCGTTCGAAAGCTGACCACATGAATTGCGCCGCGACGGCCCTTCTTTTTAATGGCTTGCCCGTTCGTCCCCGACCTGCCTCCTCGCTCTCCGCTCCTCCTCATGTTCGGCAAAGTCACTTCAAAAGGCCCCTAATGGAAGCTTTTTCTGAGGAGCAAAATTCAAGCGCTCCTCTCTCGTTGCTTGCCACCCGATTCTGCTGCCTGCCTCCTGACGTCATCAGCTGCTGCGCAATCAGTGCCTCCTATTCAAAACTTTCGCCCCAACTGCCTGTCTCCCTTCCCCCCTCCCTTACCCTTCCTTGCTCATTCTTCCCGCCTTTCCCAATGTTACCTTCCCCTCCCCCTTTAACTCCTTCCCGTCCCTCTCGCACGCTTCCCCCATGTTATACTCGCTGCGTTGTCTTTTATTTTCTCTTGTCACACTCCCATTGTTTGGGGAGCAGATGAGTTGCAGCGGTTTCTTCCTGCTCCTTCTGTGCTTCCAGTTCAGTCAGAACCAGCCTCTGTTGGGCTACAGCAGCACGAGTCTTATAAAACCCGGGGATTTGTCCCCTCTTGTATATCTGTCTGCCTCCCCCCAACCCCCTCCAATTCATTTAGCCCAGTTATCCCCCTGGCAGTCCTTGGCCCGGATCCAGGCACCATGAAGTCATGGGTTACTAGGTGTCAACATTGAGTGATCACTGGGACTCCACCTACCAACCCCGACCCTATCGAGTGTGAGGGCTGCCTCCGCAGCCTCCCCAGTCCCTGCCAATCTGAGGAGCAGAAGATCTGCTTCTCCACAAAAAAAAAAAGATTAAACATTTCTCATTGGGAGACTACTCACAATGAAATATTATTGTAATTGAGGTTAAAAGAAAAACAAAAATAAAAAAGTATCCCTTCATCACTATTATATGCTAAAACCCCCCTTTGATTTCTAATTATTATTGTAATTGAGATAAAAAAAAAAGACAAAAATAAAAAAGCATCCCTAAATCACTATTATAGTCTAAAAAAAATACCTTGATTTCTAATTATTACTGTAATTGAGGTAAAAAAAAAAAGGCAAAAATAAAAAATAAAAAAGCATCCCTTCATCACTATTATATTCTTTAAAAAAACCCAACCACCTTGATTTCTAATTATTTCAATGATACATACCCACTGGAACTGAGATGTTTCAAAGTTATTCCAGCTTTGCACCTGTGCAACATTTCCTTCAGTACCGCCCTGCTGACTTTTCTTGTTGGAAGAAATGGGGATATTTTCATGGAGAATTCTGAAACATTTCTGTTTTCATGAAAGAGGGAAAAGGGACTGTTGAGAGAGTGAAATCTTTTCTAAGACCACTAGATGGCACTGTTCTGTTTTATGGGATCAATGCCTTTTGTTGCTTCCCCTTCGTACTGTGTGTTAGTTGTTTTCTGTTTAGTTACTGATCTTGATTTTTTTAGAGGGGGATTGTACTCGCTCCCTGTCTCAGGCTCTGATAAGATGAAAAGCTCTGAATGCTAAAGAAAGTCCTGTTTCAGATCCTTGCTCCATCTTGCTCTTGAGTGAGTTAGAAGAAGCTCACTCTCAGCTCGATCCAGTATCGTCCGCTCGAGGATTGCCCGTCTGTAACGTGCTCGTAGCGCACAATTCGGGCACGCAAGGCAGTTCGGCGATACAGTCTCCAGTTTCACGCGTCCGTATCGCTTCTGAAAACAGACGCATAACCCTTTCCGCACCCGGCATGTAAATGAACGAAAAAGCTGTATAATGAAGGAATTATCTATTCCCCTGCGATACTGTAACGGGCGCTGATATTATCTCCTCCCTAACCCGCTGTTCTGCCGCGGCCTTAACCTGCTACTTTACCGCCTCCCCCTAGTAGGAGTTAGTGTAGTGTAGTGTAGGGTAAAAACATTGCTTACCCGCCCTGGTCCCGTCCGGTCTCCTGCAGCCCCGTCCGGACCGGACGGGGCTGCAGGAGACCGGACGGGACCAGGCAAAAAAAAACAAACGAAAAAGTAGCAAGGCTCGGGCCTGCTAAAAAAAGTTTAAAAAGTGTAAAAAACAAAAATACCTGTGTGTTATATAAAAAAATAAAACAATTTTAAATACCTGTCGGAGGGCCATGGGTCCAGGCGGCCGGTGGGCGGCGGGCAGCCATCAGCGGCATCCGGTAGTCCCTTCTCCCTTCCTCCCTGGATGAGCGCCAAAATCGCACGGGCGGGTCGGCAGCGGGGGGGGGGGGGGGGCGGCAGCAGGATCCGGGAGCGGCGGGTAGGCAGCAGCGGGTCCGGGGGGGCAGCGGCAGGATCCGGGAGCGGCGGGTAGGCAGCAGCGGGGTCCGGGGGTGGCAGCGAGATCCGGGGAGCCAGCAGCGGCAGCATGATCGATCGCGCAGGCAGGTAGGTGGCAAAGTAAAGATGGCCGCCTGCACGGGAAAATCGTGCAATTGGCCGCTGAAGACGTGACGTCACGACGTTTGGCGTCACGGGGTGTGACGTCACGTCTTCAGCGGCCAATTGCACGATTTTCCCGTGCAGGCGGCCATCTTTACTTTGCCACCTACCTGCCTGCGCGATCGATCATGCTGCCGCTGCTGGCTCCCCGGATCTCGCTGCCACCCCCGGACCCCGCTGCTGCCTACCCTACCCAATTGCACGACTGTATCGCTGAACGCTGAACAGGCGCGCATTCATTCATTCACTGCCGGTGGGGGCTGCCGGAGAGGCAACCCCCACCGGCAGTGAATGAATTCATTCATCCAGGCGGAGGAGCCGGCTGCTTTCGCCACCAGCTCCTCCGCCTGGATGAATGAATGCGCGCCTGTGCGACCCCTGCGTTTCGGCGCTCAAGGCTCGCCGAAACGCAGGGGTCGCACAGGCGCGCATTCATTCATCCAGGCGGAGGAGCCGGTGGCGAAAGCAGCCGGCTCCTCCGCCTGGATGAATGAATTCATTCACTGCCGGTGGGGGTTGCCTCTCCGGCAGCCCCCACCGGCAGTGAATGAATGAATGCGCGCCTGTGCAGACCCGGCCTAGATTTAACACGCGACCACCCGCCGCCCGCCGGCCGTCTCGAACTAACGCGTGTCCCCCCGCCGCCGCTGCCGCCGCGCCCACCCGCCCGCGGCCTAGATTTAACACGCGACCACCGGCCCCCCGGATCCCGCCGGCCGCCTGGACCCACGCGGCCCTCCGACAGGTATTTACAAATTTTGATTTTTACACTTCCTGGTACCTGTCATTTCAAATGTCATTTGAAATGACAGGTACCAGCGCACCCAGGTTACTGTATAGGCGCTGTATTAAGCGCCTATACAGTAAAATGGGTTACGCGGCCATAACCCTTCCCTACCGCTTTAAAGCCGCGGCATGCATTTGCATGCGATTAGAGGAGAGTATCGGGGAGTTAGTTAAGAGAACTGTGCGTGCGGGGAGGAAGGGTGCGCCTGACACTGCCGCACTGTTTTTACCGCGGCCTTACTGGATCGAGCCGTCTGTTACAAGGGCCACTATGATGATGTTCATGGTACATGGAGGAAATGTGTACCTCTGTAGGCAGAGATGACCAACAGGGACATCCCGAACTGACCTTCAAATACAATTCCTTCTGCACAATGAACCCCAGTCTCCCTCATGGCAGCGTGCATACAGCATTTGCTTTTTCACTGTGTGAAAGATTTAGCACTAAATGCTATAGCAAAAAATGTTTGTAAAAAGCTCTGATGCAGGGCTTAATCTGAGGGGGTACGACGAGGAACGTCGTCCCCGGCACTTCCTTACAGGCTTAAAGAGGCAGAGCAGCAGGGGTGTTCTGCTCCAGCCCTTCCTTTCCTGGCAGCCTGCAGGGAAGAGGAGAGGGGGTGAACCTGGAGCACACAAAGCAGCCACTCTGCTCCCTAATCCAGCCCCTCCTCTCGTGTTCCCCTTCCCCCACCTCTCCTGTATTGCAGGGAACAGAAGGGGAAGGGGGTGAAACTGAAGCATTGGAGAGCAAAGAACAGATGCAAACAGAGTTTGAATTAGCACAAGTTTGAAACTTGTGAGCAGGAATACCAATTGCCAAGGCTTTAACCCCTTTTTATGTCCATTACCTACAGAGGGCTTAGTCTCTGGCAGAACAACTCGGCACAGGGTTCTGCCACATTTTCTCTGGGACCCAAGAAAGTGGAGCAGGCCCGGCAGTGCATGTCAGTTCTGGCTCCCCTGAGGAAACAGAACAGAGCCAGTGGTTGCATGGATCATTTATGGCCCCCAGGCCCTTGGAGGAAGCAGAGCAGAACAGAGAGCGTTGGGGCTGCTCACCCTGAGATGAGGGCAGCCACATGGCTTTGGTTTTTGTGCAATTTCTCAGCACGATTTAGGAGTCCATGAGGGACAGCAGCCAAGTTAAAAATAAGACACAGGGTGAATCCTGTCAGCCCCACTGCTTCTGCCACTCCTGGGTGTGTTGGCTTCCTGCTTATCACATCGTCATCCCAGGTCCTGCCGCCTCTGCTGCTGGTGAGCACACTGGTGAGGGTGAAAGGGCCAAGAGAGTCAATGAGGGGATTTGGGGGAAGGAGGGATGGAGGGAGGGAGAGAGTGAAGGGATTGGAGTGAGAGGAAGGAGACTGAGTGATGGGATGTGGGAGGGAAAAAGAGTGAGTGAAGGGATCGGTGAAGCTGTGGGTTATGTTGGGGAGAGGGGGAATGAGTGAGTCAGGGGATCAAAGGTGCTAAGGGGCGTGAGTGAGGGGATCGGAGGAACTATGAGGTGTAAGTAAGATGATCAGACTGGGGGACAGTCTGAGTAGATGGAGACAGAGTGAAGGAGAGGAGGAGATGGAGAAGAGAGTGAGTGAGTGAGCAGAGCCTTTGGCGTTGCTCCCTTCCATCCACGCCAGGGAGGCAAAAAGCAGGCCATGATTTTGAATTCCAGGTCCCACATCCCTGACCAAGGAGACTGAGGACAGTGAACAGTGCAGAGCAGTCTCCCCCCGCCCGAGCAGAGGTGAGCCAGCTGATTCCGGCTTGAAGAGGAGGCTTGTATTTTGCTGGCCAAGGAGGGAGAGGAGAAAAGTTGCTGGAGAGAACGACTTTCCAGGGGGAGGAGGGGCTGGAGGATCACCAGGGATACTGGGTTAGGCATAGGGGCTTTAGCAACTCTGGGAAATTTAAGAGGAGGTTGGGGATGGACAATCAGGATCACTAGAGGAGGAGGAGGAGGGGGGGTTAGAAAGAAAGAGCGCCATTCTCTCTATCCGTCTTCCTCCTTACCCCAGTGATCCTGCATCCCCAGTCCTCTCTGTCCTTTGCCTGCCAGTGCTCATCAAGCAGGTTAAGGAAGAGAAGATTGTGTTCGGGTGTGTGAGTGTGTGAGAAAGAGTCCTGATCCCGCCCCTTTGCATAGGTCACACCTGACTCCACCCATCTCACCCACTTCCTTTTTGTCTACAAATTAAGCCCCGCTCTGATGTATTCCTGAAATGAAAAATGAACTTGTCCTGCATCTTTACTCTTAATGGGTTTATTCAGATGGTACAGGCTTTGTGGTCAAGTTCCGATAGGAAATATCCCATTTCCCTGATGAAAGAGACCAGGATTCTTGTGCGATCTACATCTGTAACAGTTATTTTATTAAGAATGCTTGCCAGGATTGAAGCTGGAAGGTTTAATAGTAAAGATTATGTTGGGTTTTTTTTCCCCAGCTGCCATATCAGATCAGCAGCAGCAGCCCCGGCCATACCAGGGAGTCCGTGTCAAGGAACCCGTGAAGGAGTTACTGAAGAGAAAGCGGGGATCCATTAACAACACTAATGCAACGTCAGCAGCAACGGTGAGAGATGAGGACTGTTCTGCTCCCAGTTGCAGCCAAGTACAGCCCTGCTCTGGCAGTCATCACCTTCCCAGAGGCCTCACCATGTGCTGCCATGGGTAGAAAGAGCCTTGTGTGCCAACAATAACTGAAGGGGGCCTGTCATCCTGAATGTGCCCCTTTTGACAAAATATTATTATTTGTGGGTTGTTACTGGGCAGCCAATTGCTGCCCAGCAATAGCCTACAACATCAACTAAAATCGGATTGTTAAGAGAGCATACAGACTATAAAACTCAGTGGGGCCCAAATGACTGTCTGTCCTAGCCACAGCTAGTATCAGCTTACTCTTTTAGCATAAAGGAATTATTTTGAGTCTCCAGCTTCGGCAGCAATCAGACTTCCACAGTGGAGACGGAGGTTACTTGCTGAGATTACACACAATGTGCAGTAAAGTGATTTTACTCAGAAATATTAGTTATAGCAATGGGATTTCCACACTTGTGTTGTACCATAACAAGGAATTCATGCCTTCGCCACATTGTCTGCCTTTAACACATCAATTAATAAAACCTAAACTGATGTCCAAAAGGACAAAAGGAGCCAATGAAAGGAATGAACGGGACAGACTGGCATTCTATATCTGTGCCTGTTCTTCTGTACAATAGCGCTCTGTACGCTCAATGTGGGACTGCCTGCAAGCCCCTGGGGGAATGTACGCCCAGAGAGCAGCACATGCTCCCCCTCCTTCCAGTATTCAGCACAAACTGATAAAACTATAGAGAGACTCAAAGATTTGAATCACCAAATCTTTATTAATACGTTAACAAACTATTCAGAATGCAGATAACTATCAAGAATACTTTGCTATTCGGAAACCTCCAACAGCAAACATTTATTTTTCTCTTCTGCAGGTTTTTCTACCTCATCAGACACTCTCAACATACTCAACTATCGGTAACACTACCAAAATATTTTCATTGAATTTCCATTTCCTTGCCAGAGTAGCTGTAAGAGTCTTTTGGCATTCAGGATCATAATTGTTTCCTTCTCTGGTTTCTCCAGATCAGTCCTGTATTGACATGGACATTGCAGCAACTTCGTTGCCGATTGCCGACGAGGGATCTTTATATGCCGGTTGGATTTCACAGCCTTCCCCCGCCACGCTACAGCCCTTATCCCAGTGGGCAACCTGCCCAGAGTACATGCCCCATGAAGCAGCCACGTATCCTTACACAGCGGACATGTACATACAGCCGGTGTGTCCCAGCTACGCAGTGGTGGGTCCCTCATCAGTGCTGACCTACACTTCACAGCCACTTCTCACCAACTTCACGGTAAGTGAAAGACCGAGGGCCCAATCTGTTGAATGCCTTTCCTGCAAGCACGAGGAAGGGAGAGCGCCAACTTTTCAGATCAGGCCTTCTGTCCATTCCCAACTTTAGGGCAGAACCAGGGCAAGAGTATTTGGCACCTTAGGTGAACTTCCAGTCAAGCACTCTCCTTCCCCAACTTACCTACTGGCGGCAGCTCCAGCACAGCGCTCCCTCCTATTGACGGCAGCAGCTCCGGCACAGCGCTCCCACCTATTGACGGCAACGGCTCCAGCACAGCGCTCCCTCCTATTGACGGCAGCGGCTCCAGCACAGCGCTCCCGCCTATTGACGGCAGTGACTCCAGCACAGCGCTCCCTCCTATTGACGGCAGCGGCTCCATCACAGCGCTCCCGCCTATTGATGGTAGTGGCTTCGGCACAGCGCTCCCTGCTATTGACAGCAGCGGCTCCGGCACAGTGCTCCCTCCTATTGACAGCAGCGGCTCCGGCACAGCGCTCTCGCCTATTGACGGCAGCAGCTCCGGCACAGCGCTCCCACCTATTGACGGCAGCGGCTCCAGCACAGCGCTCCCTTTTTTTGATGTTATTGGCACTGGCACAACACCCCTCTGCGCCTCATGCTGGAAGAATTTTTCTGCCCCCAAACTTTTGGCACGCTAGGCGACTGCAGAGTTTGCCTAATGGAAACACTGGCCCTGCTTCAGGGAACAGAACAATGTTCTGAAATCTGTGGCATCTTTACATTCGTGGTTTCTTTTTTCCTATCGAATCACAGGAGGGTTATTTCCTAAAGCTGCAATAATGCATTAACACGTGGTAAACAGTGGTTGCTGCCTGCTAAAATGAGTTATTTCCAGCTCTCTAAATCAGGCACAAGGTGGGTAATGGTGATGAGGCACGGAGCAGCTTCTTTCCATGCAATCTTCAAACACTGCGCTACCCCTGAAAAGTTAGCTACACCTCATGAAAACATTATCACATATCTTGGGGTTCCTGAGGTCTTCAATTAAAGAGGCTAACTGGCCCCAGAACCTCCAACCCAGTCCAGAATAAAATTCCCGGGAATCTAGAAGGACCCTCTCTCCCCATCCTTCTCCCCCACCCTTGAATGGTGAAAACTTAACAAGAAAATACAGGTCCACCGTCCCTCCCCTCCCCAATGAGCAAGCTCCACCCCTTTGCCCATAAAATGAAACCCCAGGGACCTCTTCACCCACCTCTAGCGGTGACAGGAGCCGGCTGACCCCAGGCACACCTCTGTCCCACCCCGTAATGGGCCGATGGTGTGCCGGGGATTGATCAATGCCATTTTGAAAATGGAGCCAGAAGGGCTGAAGCGTGTAGAAGCCTTTCCTGCCACTACCACACAACCAGGGAGTTAAAGTATGTTTTAGGGGGAGGTCCGGAGCTGTGGAGCTATTTTCATGGGCGAGAGGGTGGGGGCTTGCTTAGTGGGGGGGGGGGGGGGGCGGAGCTGGGCGATTGCATTTTCATTTCAACTTTATGCTGCTCAAGGGTATGAGGGGGGGGGGGGGGTTGGGAGATTTATTGTTTCTTTTCATTTCAGAAACCAAAGAAAACTCTTGAGTGCTGCAGACAAAAAAAAAAGTGAACTCCCCCTCCACCTTGGGTCTGTCCCTATCCCCTCCCCCTCCCCAGAATCCTCGTGCCCCATCTGTAGCATCTCCTGAGGCAAAATGGGGTGGGAGTGATCCTCAGTCATTCCTGCCCCCTCCAGGTCCCATCTTCAAAATGGTGTCGGCCAGACCCGAGGCCAGAGCCAGTTTGAAGATGGGACTTGGCAGGGCAGGAGCGATTAGAGATCACTTCTGCCCCATTGCGCCTTGGGAGATGTCTCGCATGGGATAAAAGGAATTCAGGGACGATAAGAGGAATGGGGAAGGCCGGTGGCAAGGGAGCCTGAGGTTCAATTTTCTTAAAGTCCATGGCGCTAGGGGTTTTCGGCAGGGAGAGGGCCCTTCATTTCCTATTTGTTTTGCGATTTTTTTCTACTTGATATCTTTTCATTTGGACGTTTATTTTGTTTTATTAAACGAAACAAACCAAAATGAATATCAAACAAAATTAAAAAAAAATAAAATAAAAAAGTAAAAAAAAAACCAAAAGCTTTTCCATGCACTCACCTAGCGTCTGTGGAAATGGATGGCCCCTGTGGTGTGCGGGCATGCGTCCGCAGGAAACATAGATGCAGCACTGGGATCTGTAGTCAAGCTTTTCTGACAAACAGAAAAGGTCAGGACTAGACGGAAGGAGGTAACTATTTAGTTTATCCCAGGGGAATTGCTAAACATTTTCACTGCCTTCTTTCAGCAGCCGAGGAACAGCCCTGCTGCAGCCATGCCGCCGCTGGAGCTCACAGAGCAGCAAGCACCGCTCACTTACTTCCCATGGGCTCAGCCAGTCTCTGCGCTGCCCACGGCCACCCTGCAGTATCCATCGCCTGCAAACACACTGGCGGGACCCCAGTTTGTGCCGCTCCCCATTTCCATACCCGAGCCAGCAGCGCACGACCTGGAGGAGGCGAGACGGGTCATCGGTTGTGTACCCATTGAGAAGTTGCTCCAGGAAGACGAAGACAATGATACGTATGTTTTAAATAACGCTCTCTCTATTGAGGGGTTTTGAAAATGAATTTTGTGTTATCTTATTTTAGCAAGGATGGCCAAGCCCGTTCAGGATTTTTTTTATGGACTATTTCTCTTCCGAGTACTGGGCTGGAGAAAGAAGTGGTGGGAGGGTCAGTTTGACTCGTATGAGTCAAGTCCTCTCCAGTTTTGGTCTACATTTATTTGGAACCTTCCTACAGCTCCATTCCACCCCCCACTCAAAAATAAATTTCCCTCAACTCCACCTTTTCTCCATTCTCTCGCCTTTCCCATTTCTTTTGCCCTTCTCTGCCCCTCCATCTAGGGCATTATTGCTAATGCAAGCTAATATTAGTGAAAGGAAACCCATGAACTAGTTGGGTAGGAATGATATGAAACCTTTATTGGGCTAATGGATGTTTCAATAGATGGCTGCGCAGGAATTCAAAGGTTCCCCTTCCGCAAGCCAACCACAACCACTTTCTGGGTTCTTTTGTAATCCATCGTATTTCGGCAGACTACCACAGTATTTCCTTTCCCTTGTTGTACAAAGGGACGTGATAAATACATGTCTCAAGGCTTTGCATTGTATTTTGAATTTTAAAGATTGAAAACAAAAAAAAAAGAAAATGAATCAGCAAAAAGGTGGGAGATTCTTAAACCATCCTCCCATGCAACACACCACTTATACCTCTGTCCTAGTCGATGGCAGCTCAACCAGTCAGCCGACTGGGCAAGCACAGCTCAGCCAATCAGGGAGTTGCTGATGCAGTTGAGGGTTCAGGAATGATACCAGTTGGTTGTTTTAGAGGTGCTGTCAGATGTCAAAGCTTAACTGGAACATGGAGTAAAATCATTTTAAGATTGCTTAACTTCTGTTGTCTTAAATAACAAATAATAGCCCATGACAAAGTATTATTTTTTTCTGGGTTTTTCTGTTTTTCAAAGCACGGGACTTGCTTCAGATCATAGCATTCTGATTTGTGTGAAATGAGGCTATTACATAATGCAGGAGAAAAGATGACTTAAGGAAAATGATGTTACACTTCACAAGACAACAAATGTAGACGTTAATCAGCTGATTCACAAGAATGATAGGATCTGCATCAGTCAAGTGATCTTTAATTTATAGATTTAGGCAGTACAGGCCTCATTCAGCACTCTCACAAAACATTTGTTTTCAGCTCCGTTTCAAATGCATTTCATGATGGTCAGCGACCATTTCTTTCAAAGTTCTAAACTGGTTGGAAACTAATTGCAAAATGCATTGAGTAGCCAAAGTTAAAAAAGGAGGGTACTGTCCTTATATTAGTGGCTTACAAGGGCAGAAAAACCCAGCAAAGAAATTACATACATTTTTTTTTTATCTAAATGCATTTGTAAGCTACATGCTGACAATCACCATGTTGATAGAGGCTATATCGTGCCATGGTAACACCATCAGCCCAGGGAAAATGGCTGTGGTACATCCTCCAAGTTGGTGCATCCCGCTACTGGCACACAAGGCTTGGCGATTATCAGTAGTGTATTTCATGTCATCCTCTGTAAGATCTCACAGCAGTGATCTGTAATTTTAATACCGGTGTTTTGCATGTGAATTTCTTTCTGGGTTGTTCTGTTTCTTTTTCCAATAAAGGGTTTTGCTTGCAGAAGCTTAAGAGTGTTTTCTTTTGGAACAAATTAATTTATCATTCCATTGGTTAGACGTCCTCACGGTTCTTGAGCAACTGTTCCTCAGGTTTCTATGCCAATTTCAGGTGCGTAAGATGGGAAGGGGAAACCCAGTTTAATAATTAATGTTAATGTGTTGACTGGCAACTCATAAAGGCACATACCTTATTTTCACCTGGATCCCAGAGGAACAGGAAAAGAACAGTGCTTGTTCAGAGTCACATAGGGAGTCAGAGGAAGAAAAGTGTCCCAGGTTACTTCTAAAACATAGTCCAATATTCTTATCAGAAGGCAACTTTCTGTATCCGTATCCCGTCCCTGAACTGGAGGGCTGAGCTAAAATCCAATTCCTTCCACTCCACACTCAGCTATCCAAGTGCTGGATTTATAAACCGTAGTAATCATTACTGCATAAAGAGTTGATGACATTCTGACTTTTGACATTGCAATTAGTTAAATCTCCAGAGTTTTCCCAATCTTTCATGACATTTTCAGCGGGCAAAGTCACATAAGGTCAAAAGCAATTGCTACAGCCGGGGAAGAACCACAAGGCAGTTGCTTGTCCAAGCTGCCCAATGGCACTGAAGCTTCCAAAATACTGTATATATGAGAATAGTCTACTGAGCCAATTTCCAGAACTTTCAGTTCTAGTTAAGCAATATAATGCTATGCGTAAAAAAATGAAATGGTAAGCTAAAGTAATTGGCATGTGGAAAGTCATTAAAAATGATTTTGAAAACACCGACATTCATTGTTTTGTTTTTGTATCTGACATGACAGAAATTAAAAACAAATTTCTGTTTGGTTTTAGTTATGCACTTTAGTGTATGCTGAAATGATTTTGGTATGCACCAAAATGCAAAACAAGAAATAACAACAACAACAAAAAAATTGTCCACAAAATAAATGCAAAACAAAAGATTTTCCCATCCATGCCTGCAGTATGGAATTGACTGACTGCAGTTCAGGAAATGATGCTACAAACTTATTGAATCATCTTACACAACTTGTAATCTAAATTAGCTTTTATTGTATTTATTTAAAGCATTTTCTATACCGCTTTCTGATTAACAACAAAAAAAAAAAATTCAATGTAGTTAACAAGAAGGGCAGACCCATCTATTGGTAAAACTATATACTTGAGTGCTCTTTCCAAATTTCTTTTCTTTGTCACATTTTGCCACCCTTGGCTTTACAGTTATGATGAGCAGAAGGCACAGATAGAGCCTGCCCGTTAGCTCATCAGCACAACGATATTAGCCGCATGCTCACCCTGGGAGGTTGAATCAAGAAAATGCATGGTATTCTTCTTACTGGAATACATCTGAGAGGTAGTACTGGTGACAGAAGATGAGCCAGTCTGATTAGAAACAAATTTATGGTCTCCAAAATCATATTTCTATCCTATGACTGACATTCATCAAAAGAGCCCTGTGCGAGATGTCTTCAACAGAATAAAAAAATTGTCCAATGACTGTAATGCTCTCTCAGGGAAACGCCGATACTGGTAACAACCACTTTCCACTGAGACCAGCATATACCATCAGCAAGCGATGAATGAAAGCTTACTACAGTGTTCTTCACCGTGTTCAGTGGCATATCACGTGTCACCCAAATAAATAATCATTATTGTCTTCTGTAGAAAATAGTGGGCTTTGTCTGCAATAGCTATGCAACTCTGTCAAAAATAGTGCCATGACAAGTCTCAAATGCAGACATCTAGCAATCAAATTATTCCTGGAGAAAACTGAACTGACATACGATTTATCCAACGACCATGCTGTGTATGAACTTTACAAACCAAAGACGATCACCCTCCCAGGATCATCCAGTTCCTAAATAAAGAAACCAGACTGCGTGAACTAACTTTGCTGTACCTGAAATGCCACAACTTTTAAAGCAAAACATGTGCCCATTCACCTGGTATAATATAATATACAACAGTGGTTCCCACCCGGGGGTCCACGAGTCCATCCCAGGGGGTCTGCAAGAAGGGATGCAAGACATTTAAGCTGGGCTGCTGCTACCTGTGATTAGCTGAGCTGCCAGGAGTGGGGGGCCTACCGCTGCCCTGGAAACTTCACCCACATTGCTGCAGGTCAGGAGGAGATGTGACAGAGAGAGGCCATTTTTACCCAGTAGGAGCCTCAAACCACACTGTGCATTGGGATTGTCTAGAGGTGGTAGGGAAGAGAGGGACCGATTGCAAGCCTTGAGAGTCATAAACCGCACCGTGAGGATGTGGGGAAGAGGGGGGAGGGGGTGATTGTAGCTCCCAGAACCTTCAGCAGCCATTGATGTACAATGAGGAAAGCAAGAGACAGCGGGGTGATCACAGCGGGGTGAAGCATTTCCTGCTGCTGCTATCTGCTCTGTCACTGACCTGATAGAGGAGAGGAGAGGAGAGCTGCACTAAAGCAGTGAGTAGAATGACTGAGAGGAGGAAATGGAACTGACAGCACGAGAGGAAAGACAGAAGGGAGAAGGAATGAAGTAGGAATGAAGGAAGAAAAGGAGGATAAAGAAGGAGACAGGATACCACAACTGACTTGGTTAAAGGGAGTAAGAGTACATGGCTGCCTATCAGGGGAGGGAGGACCATCAGAGACTGGGGAGAGAAGGAGAGGACCCCCCAGGGATCATACTGATCAAGAGGGAGGGAGAGAGGACCACCATGGTCCAGGAGGGAAGAAGGGAGAGACGACCACCAGAGATCGAGGAGGGAGGAAGAGACAAGAGCCAGGGGTGGAGATAACAACATTAAACGCACAAAAGTTACTCAAGGGGAGACACAGACAGATATGGAGATCTGCTATGTCTTCTCGTTGAAAAGCAGGCTATCGGTTTGCTTTTTCTAAAATATACATTTTGTGACTCTTATGTTCTCTATGTGTTTGTAAGAATTACAAAAGAAAAGCAGTAAAGGGTGGTCAGTTTTCAGGGAGAGTCATTTTCAGAACTTTTTATGTGGGGTAAATACTTCTTTACCCTCATGAAAAAGCCCTTCTAAAAATTGCTACTCCCCGCCACCGAGGGCAAAATTACCTGCACTGTGAACAGCAGCAGACTTACCTGCGGAGAAAAAAGGAGCCCAGCTGGTTAGGGGAGAGGAGCTGCATGCAGGGATTTAATTTTGAAATCCTTGTGCATTCTTTCATGCATGTGCTTCAAAACAGATGCACAGAACACAGCTACAAAAGCACTGGCTCTCCCCTGCCGGCCCGAGTTTTTAAAGGAAATTCCAAGGCTAGTTTCTCTGTGAAAATTACATTGCAGGTCTGCAGGGACTGGTGCTGATTTTCTGACCAGGTCACCCTGAGCTGCCAACCTGGAACCTTTTGGAACTGGCTTCCTGTTCCCAGCTGGTACAGGCCACTGTCGCCTTCAGTTATGAGGGCAAGTTTTAAAGAGCTTTGGAAATTGCCCTCCCTATGTATTCAGTTCAGGTCAGTAAGCATTACTTAATATTAAATTAATATTCATAATTAATATAAATTTATACTTTATGAATTATTCAGCAGTTTATAATTTTTGTTATGTCTTGAAAAAATTAGAGACGTGCGTGGGGGGCCAAAAAGGGGTCCACGTTCCCTGAAAGGTTGAGAACCCTTGTTGTACAAGATGTGCCTGCACCCTATAGGGTCCTGGTGCTTAAGAAACAGGATATAATCCCATAAGAATATAAGAAATGTCATCCTGGGTCAGTGCAATGGTCCATCAAGCTGAGCACCCTACCCCTGAGAGTGGTCAGTCTGGCTCACTTGGAAGTAGCCAGCGGATCCAAAAAGGAAAGTCCTTTCTGTAATACTCTCCATCCCAGAAGCAAGTGCTGGAGACACAGTGACCCAAGTCCATCTAGCTAATAATTCTGTATGGACCTGACCTCAAACCTTCTTAGAACTCAGCTATATTATTAGTTGCCTTGACCACATTCTCTGGCAACAAATTAATTATACAGTTCAATTCAGGGCCAGAGTTAGGTAGAGATAACACAGGCACCTGCCTAGGGCACCCAAAGAACCCGGACTCCCTTCTGCTGTTCTCTGAATTCCGGGGATAAAATCTCCCATCCTTGGTCCTCTGCCTATGGTCTGCCTAATCTTAGATCCAGCCCTGGATTAATCGTGGGTTTACTGAAAAAGCACTCTCTTAAATTTGTTTTAAATCTGCTACCTGCTGGTTTCATGAAGAGCTCCAAAGCCTTAGACTAGTTGCTAAATAATCATTCCCTGTTCATTTGGTCCACCCCACACATAATTTTCTAAATTCTATCCTATCCCCAATGCTCCCTACCCACAATGTAGAAAGCATCTCTTCCCAACAGTGCCAACATTTTTACTGACTAAGGCGCAGATTCATTTCTTTATTACAGCAAATCCAACATCGATCATGTACAGGCACCCTAAGTGCCCCTGTTTCCAATGCACTTTATGATAGCCATCTTTCCTTCAGATTGTGCTTCTCTAAAAGTCAACTACGTTTGTACCTGGGAAGCAAAACCTGTCACCTATATGCTGACTGAACATGGTAGACAAACTGACCAATCACTTATATGCTGACTGAACATGGTAGACAAACTGACCAATAACAGACCTCATGCACCTTTCTGTTGGACCCACTGTGAATTGTTAGCTCTTCTCCTTCTATTGGTGCATTTGAATGGTCTTCCTGCAAGAGTAAGAAGCCTAAACTTTTCACAAAAACTGCAAAGAATCACCACAAAATTGAAAACATTCACCTAGATCACAAAAAACAGAGTGCAACCCATTTCTCCATGTTAGAGCAGCAGCTGCACATGTCTACAACATGTAAACCTATCTTAAAAACATGAGATATTGCCATACTGGATCAGACCAAGGGTTCATCAAGCCCAGCATCCTGTTTCCAACAGTGGCCAATCCAAGCTACAAGTACCTGGCAAGTACCCAAACACTAAGGGCCAGATTTTCGAACCTACGCGTGGGCGTAGATTTGTGCACGCAACCTGGCGTGCACAAATCTCCGCCCGATTTTATAACATGCAGGCGCAGCTGCGCGCATATTATAAAATCCGGAGTTGGTGCGCACAAAAGGGTGCACACTATTTTTCCTTGCACTGAAGTCAGGCTCACTGGTCTATAGTTTCCTGGATTGCCCCTGGAGCCCTTTTTAAATATTGAAGTTACATTGGCTACCCTCCAGTCTTCAGGTACAATGGATGATTTTAATGATAGGTTACAAATTTTAACTAATAGATCTGAAATTTCATTTTTGAGATCCTTCAGAACCCTGGGATGCATACCATCTGGTCCAGGTGATTTGTTACTCTTTAGTTTGTCAATCTGGCCTACTACATCTTCCAGGTTTACAGTGATTTGGTTCAGGTCATCTAACTCATCACCCTTGAAAATCATCTCTGGAGCTGGTATCTCCACAACATCCTCATTAGTAAATACAGAAGCAAAGAATTAATTTAGTCTTTCTGCAATGGCCTTATCTTCCCTAAGAGCCCCTTTAACCCCTCGGTCATGTAATGGTCCTACCTACTCCTTCACAGCTTTCTTGCTTTGGATATATTTTTTAAAGTTTTTATTATGAGTTTTGCCTCTACCGCCAACTTCATTTCAAATTCTCTCTTAGCCTGCCTTATCAATGTTTTATACTTAACTTGAAAATGCTTATGCTTTTTCCTATTTTCTTCAGATGGATCATTCTTCAAATTCTGAAAGGATTTTTTTTTGGCTGAAATAGCCTCTTTCACCTCACCTTTTAAACATGCCGGAAATTGTTTTGCCTTCCTTCCACCTTTCTTAATGCGTGGAATACATCTGGACCACGCTTCCAAGATTGTATTTTTAAACAATGTCCATGTCTATTGTATACTTTTAACCTTTGCACCTGCACCTTTCAGTTTTTTTCTATTTTCCTCAATTTATCAAAGTTTCCCTTTTGAAAGTTTAGTGTTAGAGATGCAGATTTACTTATTGTCCCCCTTCCAGTTGTTAGTTTAAATTTGATCATGTTATGATCACTGATGCTAAGTGGCCTCACCACCGTTACCTCTCTCACCAATTCCGGCATTCCACTGAGAATTAAATCTAAAATAGCTCCCTCTCTCTTTGGTTCCTGAACCAATTGCTCCATGAAGCAGTCATTTATTACATCCAGGAACTTTGTGTCTCTAGCATGTCCTTTTGTTACATTTACCCAGTCAATACTGGAGTAATTGAATTCTCCCATTATTACTACACTGCCAAATTGGTTAGCCTCCCTGATTTCTCTTAGCATTTCATCATCTGTCTATTTTAGCCAGGTGGATGGTAGTATACTCCTAATGGAAATGTATCAAAATTGCCTCCATGTGAAGGAACTGTAACTCAATCCAACATGTCTTCATAGCAATGATTTTTCTCTACTAACAAGAAGTTAGTTCACCCATTCTGGTTTCTTTATATAGTAGTTTGTGTGGCTACTATGGTTTTTTTATTGTAGCTGTCTGTATCATGACATCCAGCTTCCACCACTTCAATTTATCTGGATTCCTTCTGGTGCTCTCTGATTTTCTTCCCTAGGTTCTGCTTGCTATCCAGCCTGCAAGGCAGTGTGTCACCCAACACAAACCAATCCCAGTAGCAGTTTGATACACAATGTGGCATACCACTCATGAAGTTACAGCATATGTGCTGTTCACCATTTTAAGTCAAGAACAGAATGGCTCGGCACTTCTTTCTCCTTGACTTGAATGACTCCCATGCTACCTGTTCATAAGTCTATCACATGGAACCCTGAGGGACCCTCTCAAGATATGTCGCACACACATGAAGCCACAAAGATAGTGCTGTTCTAGATGCATGTATCCTGGTGTTCACAATGGGCAGACCATGACTAAAATCTTTTGCTGTCTTAGAATGCTCCATA
Source organism: Rhinatrema bivittatum (assembly GCF_901001135.1). Classification (NCBI taxonomy): domain Eukaryota; kingdom Metazoa; phylum Chordata; class Amphibia; order Gymnophiona; family Rhinatrematidae; genus Rhinatrema; species Rhinatrema bivittatum. The sequence goes on from NC_042626.1 coordinate 30,871,007, forward strand.
TATATGCAGCTAAAGGTATGAGAGAATTATCGCTGGCAGCTGCAGAGCGCATGGCAGACCTGAGGAGACTTGATGTGAAGGAACACAAAGGAAAGGTAATGTGAACCCGGCATGCCTCCAAAGAGACAAGAGAGCAGCATCCAATGAAATTAGTGTTATTATGGAAAAATATTGACTGTACAACAGCATCAGCGTACTTAGCACCATGAAAGATAAGGCTCATGGTAATAATGCTTTCTCCTCAAGGAGATTCTAACGTTAATATATCATAGGAAAAAAACGCCACATTGTTGGATGAGGTACTTCACCTGGTATAGCATAGACCAGTGCTACCCTCACTGTAGCTAACTTATCGGGTGTCAGTCTTGCCCACAAGAGAATTTCTGAAACCTTACAGACTAAAGTGGAGCTTTTGCTTCAGTTCTGAAGTTCAGAAAATTTAAATGTGAGCAGGTGGTGCATCATCCTCTAGGTGTACAAAGTTTCTTGTATAACAATGCATTATGAAGGGGGAAAAAAGCATGAAAGGCAGATAGTTTGTCCTATACTGGGGAAGGTGAGTTGAAACAGACTTGAAGAGGGGAGTCAAAGACACAAGTGGGTCCCAAAGGAAAAGACGCATTAACAAAATCACATAACCCTTCCGATCTCAAATTTACTATTGCTGGGTTTAATATCAGCATTAAAATATAGCCAGCAGAGTTACAACATACTCCTACTTTATAGATCATATCTCAATATATCTTTCCAATGGAAAAAAAAAAGGCAGAAAATATTATCAAAGAAATAAGGTCATGCGCAGAGAGCTTCTTTTATGCCACCGGCCACCTCTCCTTATTTCAGACTGAAGTGCTCAGCAACAAGCCTGGACTTTAACAAAAATGCCCTTACATGTATAATTGTGCTCCTAGAAATTGTGTGACTGACTAGTGCAGTGTGTGCTGCACAGTTAAGCAGTTTGGATCATGTTATCCAGAATGGTTAAGGCCAGGCTTGTTCCAGATAATGGAAGATCTGAATAATGGGAGTTTCCTGACAAAAGAGATTTCAGATCATGGGACTTTTCCCCAGGAAACAGAACGTACAGCACCAACTAATTTTTAGGGAATAGAAGTTTTTCCAGGTCTAAGCCCATGATTTCTTTTTCCAGACAATGGCAATTTTCAGATAAGGGGGGGTCTACTCGTATTGCTGAACATCAGGTGTGGTTACCGAATTCTTCCCTACCAACCCATAGTCAGTCCTGGGGTTTCAGATTAAATTCCTAAAAAAAAAAAAAAAAGCAATTCTTAGTAATAGATATCAGAAACACTGTGGGCTCTAAGTATGTATTGCATTATATGTTAGGCTTTTATGTTTGTTTGTTTTTTCATGTAACCCGCCTACAGCCTTTGTACTAGCAGGATATAAATAAAGAAATAAGTAAATGTAATAGTAATGGCGGTCCAAAATGAACCTGTCTGCTCCTACTGACCTCTGGACATTTGGTAGGTAGCCCTGCAGTTGCAGCCCATGGTAAACCTGCCAAAAATAAAAGCCTAGCCACGCAAATATCATGCTACCCACATCACGGGATCTCACATTCTTATGGTCAGCAATGTAATTCCCAGCAGCTCTTAAGAGTGTGCATGCTGTGTGCACAATTTTTTATTTTATTTCATTTTGGAAGGGGAGGGGTTTGTTTATTTTTCTGTTAGTAGTGTGAGCTATTTTTAAAATCTCATGCTCTAAAATGTTTTAGGGCATGCTATTGGCAATGTGACCCAAAAACTGGCCAGAAGTCCAACCTCTTCCCCCCCCCCCCCCAACTAAACACAACACATAACCTTTTTTTTTAAAGCCCCTTTAGGTCCCCAGACCCACCCAGCATCTTTCCCCAACCCCAGGGGACAGGAACGATCCCCAGTCACTCCTGGCCTGCCAGTGCTGTACTCCAAACTGGTGCTGGCTGACCTGGGAGAGGGGGAGATTTTGGCACACGTTAGAGTTGGTGGGAGGGGAATTGTAAATTAAATGAAACAAAAAATGAATGAAGTTTCATTCTTTTGTTTTGTTTACAAAATGAAACAAAAAAAGATAAGCACATTCCTAGCAGCTATTCATTCTCTTTGAATATTCCTGAATGATCAGGGTCAGAATTATGTTCTTGGCAAAAGTAATATTTAAAAAGAGTGCAAAGAGCCCAAAAGCCTCTTAGGTTTGGCAGGTTTTTTGGCAAAAGGTTTCACAGTGTTTCCTGGCCCAAGAAATAACACTGCTGCCGAGGTGCAATTGCTGGTTCAGATTAGTCTTCCTCGGGGAATCGGCCTTGCCAACAGGTTCCCTGATTACTGGCCTGGTGCTCTCGGCTCACCTGCCTGAAATGTCAGTGTCCCGCACCGAGATAACTACCGAATGGCAGGAAAAGCTTGCTCCTCCACAAGGCCCAGAGGTAGGGCCATCATTGCACGATGCTAATGTTGTGCCTGTTTATTGCTGTCATGCTGTTTTCAGACCCCTCTCTTGGTCGCTGTTACTGCCAGGCAGCCAGCCATAGTGCGTGACCTGATCCTCGCTGGAGCTGATATTCATGCTGTAGACAACAGAGGGCGGTCTGCTTTACACCTTGCCGCGACCTACGGCTACTCCGAAGTCATCCAGGTACAGAAGAGCTGTTGTTTAATCCAAACACAAAATATTTGAAAACAGCAGCTCCTGTTCCCACAAGATTTTCTTTTAAGTGCGATAAAAGTGAAAGAACTTGAGTTGAAGCCTTCATCTAAAATACGTAAGCCTGCTCCAGTATGGAGTGGTTTATGAGGTCGGCCTTCTTCACAAGGGAGTACATTTTCAAAGGGGTTCTGCATCTAAAAATAGCATCCACATGCGTAATATCATATCCTCGCAGATATGCTATATTATAAATATCGAGAATACGCATGCATTGTCCATTTCGCATAAACAGTGGGGGGAAAAAAGGGATGAGCTAGAGGAATTCTAGGGCAGGATTCAGAAATACGAGCAGTAGTTGCTATTTTGTAAGAGAAATGTGTGTGTATATTACTGAACTTATTCATACTCTTTTATGCCTACTAACTTACTGGCCCAAGTGAAATTAGACTTATCTGTTGGCTGCAGTTTTTGGGTGGGAGACCTGGGCAAACCAGAGATGGATTTGCAAAATGGTATGTGCGCTTATGTTATAAAATGCACTTCCACTTCCGCACGCAAGCTTGAAAGTTAGACTCAAATGTTCTGGAGGTATTAGTACAATGAGACTGCAATACCGCGTCTCCATTAAGGGTAGAACTATCCACAACCCTGCCATGGATCCAGCTTGGATTAGGTGGCTTGGTTTTGGATTTGCTCCAGCTCTTTTTTGAGACAAAACTAAGCCTGCTTATATTGTAGCTTCATTCTGGATGCGTTATTAAGCAGTTTGGGGTTTCAGAACAATGAGATTAGATGATGCCTCTAATTTATTTTATCCAGAAATCCTGGAGTCTGTAGATGGAATGGGAGCAAAACCAGCCTGAAGCTTTTCACATGGAGCAATATGATCATCCTCCAAAACACACACACATACTACTCACCATACTGAAGAACGTGTATAGCACGTTAGGTTGCGTAGTACAGAACCTAGGGACAATATTTTATTACTTAGTAGAAGACAACAGGTGAACTGATAAGCTTTAAAACAATGTTTGCGGCTGTGCATTGACCAGTTAAGGAGTAGTGGGGCTGCGAGGCAGGCATGACTGGTGAGACTGTCAAGCCATTTGATGACAAATTCCACCCCGAGCCACCTATACCTTCATGGGAAGCCTCCAGATGCCAGTCATTCCTTAACAGAGCTACTGGTACTGCTGTATCTGGAAGGAGAAGGAAGGTGCTGATGAATGTGAAATTGCCTTTGGTTGGGAACGTTTATTATTTCGTTGAACAAGCAGAAACCACTTGAAGTCATATTTTACTGCAACCATTTCAGCAAAACAAGGAAGGGCCAAAAAAAAAAGCAGCACTTGAGTTTGCATAAGGCCCATCCTGTAAAAGTTATGACTTCCAGTGCTACAAGGGTGTCTTTCATGAAATGTTTTGGAGACAAATACAAAAATGATACAGAACTTTTAAGGGAAAAGTTTTCAGATTCCTGTTACAAGGGTAAAAACAGACTTACACTGCCTAACTCAGCCAGACTTTGGTGAGTGGATTTTCATCCTTTCATAACGAGTTCATCCTTTCATAACGAGTGCATCCTTTCATAACGAGTGCAAACTCAGTCACAACAAAAGGCATTCCGGGGATGTTTTGGAAGTGTGTATTAGATGTTTATTAAAGTATGTGAATATATGGTATGCGGCAATCGCGCCGAACTTTGCGCCCACATTTTATATTCCCTAAACAATTCTCAAATACAAGGTGCATGGGTGTCTTCTGTTTGAAAACCACCTTCTTCTTTGTGGACTTTCAAATACAAGCTGAACTTTATGGTTTGGTGCCTTCCTGAAAATGAACCCAGTATGGCTTCCACACATCATCATAACAATCCTACAGTGCAGCTTACATCAATATTGTACTGGGGTCTGGTTAGTCCGTTGGTTATCTGAAGCCATTTATGAGAATGAGCAAAATGGCTGCCTCCATGGGAATTGCTTGAAAAAGTGACAGTGATAAGGAAAAAGAGAATCTTACAATTTGCCGAGATCTTGGAAGCTCATGATGCTGGGTAGATAGATTTCTTTTAATTCTTATTCTAAATGGTCTTAATGAACATAATACTTGTGAAAGGTGATGCATTAACAGCAGTGGAAACTGAAGTCCCCCGTTTATCCACAGAAATTGGTACACCACGTTCAACAGTGAGAGGTGCTGGGAGAGAAGCTGCTTAGGGTATAACTAATGCCATTGCAATCTGGTCAGATAAGAGGACCGCAAAGCAAAACTAAACCCCTTATGCGGGCATCAGTCATCTCAAGATGACACCTCTTATTCCATCAGTCACAGTACTTATTAATAGAAAAGTGAATGACTTAGAACTGGTTTTCAATGTGTAATGTACAGTGCTACTAGTTGACTAGACTTGGAAAAGACTGGATTATTTCAATCTTCTGATACTTTTTATTGTAGCCTGCCATGGAAAGGTGGTTTATAAACTGATAAATTAAACATGAGAATTATGGAAAGATGATGATGTACATGAGATTTTGAAACCAAACGTTCCATCGACAAATGTGAAGGAAGAACCTATAATGTCACATCTGAAGAAAGGACGCTGGGGGTCTCAAAAGCTCATGTAGATTCAAAATCAACCATGCAAATTTCAGCAGGTTTCAGTTTTTCCAGAATTTTCTGATTTTCCTCATATCTACTGGAGAAATCCATCAGATTTTTATCAATGGGTTTAGGAGAAATTTGAAAGACATTCTGAAAAGTTCTATTAGGATTTTTTTAAAAACCCTGCCAATTCAACAAAATTTGAAGCAGATTTCTCAAAACTACTTAGCAATGTTTTTTAAATCCATTTTGGATTTCCTCAAAAAGGGGTGCAAAACAGCTGTATGAAGCTTCAAAATGTTTCAGGTTTATTGAATTGTTCAAAGAACATATTTTGAAACAATCACTCATCTTTAGTCATGTAGAATATCCTGTAAATAATCCAAGTTTGAACGTTGTGAATAGTTATTACCATGCTTCTCTGACATGCACACTAACTTATTGCTCGTTGACCATATTGAGCTGAGAGTAAGAGGAGCATCCTCTGCAATCTTCAGGAGACTTCAGTGGGAGACATTAATCACAGCTCATAGTGCAGGATGTTCTGTAGAAATCTCTACCACTCTTCTAGCAGAAGACTGCGAGTAGAACCTAAGTGTTTTCTTCTTGACTCTTCCTGGTGAGGTTCCTTAGTTTTGTGAACAGCACAAAGTCTTGACTGCTGACTGGCGTGATGCCAGCTCCTTAGAGTCACAATCGGTTCCTGGTTTTGTACCATATCTCTGATTTTCATAAATAAAATAGGGTTATGAAATCATGTATATAATGAGTTTAGAGACAAGGCGGTCTCCACCCATGCCTGATGACCTGGCGATACCTCATAACTTTACACCAAGGAAGTGCTGTATCAGCAACTGACAAGTATCAAGGTCACACAGGAAGCAGTTTACTTTTTGCATTGTCTGTCTTCCCTGATACGGAATCCTGCCTATGTTTATTAGATTACATTTATCTCAGTAAATTAAATATGGAAAGACATGTACAAACAGTATGACTCAGGATTAGTCTACAAACATCTGTGCTATCTGCACCAGCAACCTCATTTTGAAATGTCTAGTAACTCATTCATGGAGTTTTATAGACAGTATGGATTATTAAACACCATAACAAGTGGACTCCTGCTTAGATGTTGTGATGAAGGTGCTTTTGACAGACACAATTCATAAAACCAGGCACAACCAATGGTACTCAGCAAAGTCTTTTTTCCTTTGAAATATGACATGGAGGTGTCACACTACAATCCTCGAGGGCAAAAACAGGTCTAATTTTCAGCATATCTTTAATGAATATGCATGAGACATATTTGCACACAACTGAGCCAATACATGTATAACTGTTTACTCAGGGGGTCAATACCTGATGGTCTAAGGGCTCTTTAAAAGTCTGGTTGATCAGGTGATGTAGTCTCTAAACTGTCTGATCAACTACACTTTAATTAACCCTTAGATTGTCAGGCGCTGACTCCCTGAGCAAATGGTTACAAGTGCACTGTAGTGGACTACGGATGAAAGCACTCTAATACAAAGGGTGACCAAATCCTCTCTTTGGCAGCACCAATAGTTGGAACCAGTACCAGGAATAATTGTGGGCAACTCCCAAGGTGCGGTTCCAACTGCTATGACTTATTTACATAGAAAAGTATTTACAATGCTACTCCACGGCTACAGGTTAAGTGCACACAGTTCTAGTTTTCTTTCTGACTGAGCAAAGAGGTCAGCTTCAAAGTTCCAAATCATAGAACATATAGTTTGTATTACTTCCTTTCTAGACACTCATCTCATGGTAAACCTAAGGATATCAAAACATGCTGCTTCTCCCAGCCTGCTGAGATACTCAATCTTACAATAAATTCCTCCTACTAATGATTTTGACTTGGAGCTTAACAATCATGATTTACAGTTCAATAGTAAAATCACTGATACATCTTACTCCAACTTCAGATATGCTACTCAGAGTAAAGCTCTGAGATACTACAGTGGGTGGCTTCTACCCAGAGAATCTTCTGACATGTTTATTGCAGCGTACATTCATTTTAAGCACTTCTTGTAAATCAGTTCTGTTCCATCAATTCCACACAATACGATCTAGTACAGTATTTTTCAAACTTGTCCTGGGGGAAGCTCCAACTAGTTGGGTTTTCAGGATATCCGCAAAGAATATGCATGCAAATCATGCAAATCTATCTCATACATATTCATTGCGGATATCCTGAAAACCCGACTGGCATTGGTTGGTTTCCTTTTCCTTGCAGATGGGACAGCAAACTCCTTTTAGGAGCACTGGGATTTATTAGGGGATTGGCTTCCCTGCTTGCTGTCTCTTCTGGAACACAAGCTTCCGTCTCACTGAGCTCACACTGAATTGCACTGAACGCACTCCTTCGAAAGCACACTCACACCTCTTGGGCGCTGTCACAAGGGCTGAAAGCACAGCGGTTCACAATCTCTGGGTCAAGCCATGTGGCACAGGTTCCACACATGCAAATACATCTCATGCATAGTCATTAGGGCTATGCTGAAAGTCAGACTGATCTCTGGCCTTTGGAGATTGCAGTTTGACATCCACGATATCAGAAAGGCAAAGCAAAATGATTACCAAAAAGAACTTCATTCCCAGTGCTTGCTAGCACATTATATAGTATCTAGGAATGGATATGGATTGGCAGCCCTTGTTTACTTACTTAGACCCAAAATGCTGAGTGGAATTCAATTGGAAACCAAACTGAGAATTTGGTTTCCAGGAGCTTTCTGTGGCTCCGCCTCTGAGGACCTTGAGACATGTCAGCCTCCAGCCTGCCTTGGCTTGTCCAGCTTCCCTTCTGACAGCCCCTTTTATATTCCAAATGAGATGTAGCGCTGCCGTAACACCTCTCAGATGAAAGATTCTCCTGTGCCACGTTGCACCAATGTGTGCCTGTGGGAAAAATGTTTTTTTTCTGAAGGAAGCAGAGAGAGCTGTCAAGAGTGGGGGGCAACACCTGAGACATTTCTCCAGCAGTCAGGTCAGGAGGATATTTGCATGCTCTCCATATATATCTTTGTCATTCTCCTGTTGGGAATTATTTCAAGGGAACTGTTAACCCTATACTGTAAAGGACAGTTTGTGTTACAGGGGAGGAAAGAAAAGTATCAGGTATCTCCATTTTTTTTTTTGTTTCCTAGTAAGTTACTTAAGGGCTACAAATATCTGCAGCCATAGTTGGTGAAAACTATTTATTCAACATGTGCCCAACCCAGAAACAAAATTAATGTTAGGTCACATTGATAGTGACCTCATTCATCAGAAGAACCTGGGCCAGGGGAACTGGATGGCTCAAGAGAACTGGTAGAGAGTTTCAGATCTTTCTCTTCCAGCTCACTTGTTTAAATCTGACTCAGGTGAGTAGCGACTGAAAGTCATTCGCATATGAAAAATCATTTGGAGGCCTGTGTGAAATGAGCAGGGGAGAGAATGGGTGTTCATCCAGTTCATAGCAGGCGTGCGTCTACCTCAGGGGTGGGCAATTCCGGTCCTCAAGGCCCACAAACCAGTCGGGCTTTTAGGATGTCCCTAATGAATATCCAGGACATAGATTTGCATACAACTAAGGCAGAGTGCATGCAAATCTCTGTCATGTATATTCCCTAGCGATATCCTGAAAACCCAAGGACCGGAATTGCCCACCTCTGGCCTACCTGATTTGGCATGAATTGCCTTGCTGTTGGCAGTCTCAGGAGAGAGGTCAAAGACCGCATAGGCATGGAGGCTGACGTAACCTATCGGTCTTGGTGGCGGTCCTTCCCACGTAGGGTTGAGGCACGTAAGCACCGGGACAGCACATGAGGGAGGCTTGCACTGCTGCTAACCGTGCTGGCCCTGTTCCGTGGGGCGCGGATATCTGGCTTCCATCCCTGCTGTTTCTGTTCTGTGGATAAACGGAGGACTTTTCTTTCCAGTGCTGCTTGTCGGGTAACTTTCACACACACAAAAAAAAAGCTTAGCAAAGCAGGCCCTGTGTTTGGGCTGAAGGCAACAGAGAGCGAAGTGACTTGCCCAAGGTGACAAGGAGCATCAATGGGATTTGACCCCTGCCTTCCTTGCTTCTCAACCCACTGCATCATTCCTCCATGCGTCCTACTTAAAAAATCCATCTCTGGGTAAACTTTTATTTCTCCGACCTATACACACAAAGCTTCTCCCCCCCCCCCCCCCCCAAAGAATGCCTCCGCTCTATAGATGAAGGGCAATTCTTAGTCCTTTTATCCGGGTAAATTGGTATTTACCCAAGTGAATGACTTTCAAAAACTGCCTTCCCCATTCTCAGGAAAAAAGTGGGTCTTACTCTTTTCTTTAACTGAGTCATTTGATTCTGAACAGAAGGAAAAGGTTTTATACAATGGAAGCAACTGTTAACTCCGGCTCTGTTAGGATATTTCACACCGTGGTGTCTGCCAGAGTGGATAGACGGATTGATTATTGTTTCCCACTTAAAAAAATCTTTCAAACGTTTCATCTGGCAGTTAAAACTAATGAAGTCACAAAAATCAGCTCTTTTATTTCTGTTTGTATTCAGTTTCTGAGGAAATATTGTATTGAGGTTTGTTTTTTTTAAGCTTTTTCAAAATTTTGCTGGCTTAGTAGGGGGTGCCAGCCTTTATTGAATGCCCGACGCAGACATCGCATTGATGAACAAGACGCTGAAATGTAGCCCAAGGAAAAGAGAGTTTTAAGAATCAGGACTGTGAACATATTTTAAAAAGTGCTTAAGCATCCTTCCAACAAATCTTTAAAAATAAACAGCTAAACAGTAGACCTGGGTTTGATGCCTAGAATCGGATCCTGCATATCGGGCTGGGAAGGCAGTACTCAGTTCCTGAGAGAGCAAGAGTCCCAGTTGTCGCACACCGACTGAAAACATTTGCTGAGTGGATCAGGAGAGCCCTTGTATCGAGTTCCAGAGGGAACCATGGTCCGTGCCCCTCAGCTAGAGGCTGGATGCCACAATGACTGGACTGCACTGGACAAGGAGAGGGATTTTAAAGATGGGAAAACTTCCCTATCGTCCCTGCTAACCATGAATTAAGCTGCCTAGCCAGAGATGTCAAGGCTGGACCACCCCCAGAGACTGAGATTTACTGCCCCAGTGAGTGAGAGTGAAGGCCAATAAGGAATAGTTTCTAGGTGGTACGTCTGAGATATAAATTAGCCTTTACCCTGCAGATATGGAACCAGGTACCAACACTGACCCTGTATTTAGAAACCTTTGTTATTATCTTTTCCTAATATTATTTATTTATTTAGAAGTTTTTATATCCGCTAAGCAACTGCATGTTACATCACTAAAACATATACCAATAATAGAACCACAAAATAAAAATAAGACAAAATGGACATTACATTAATACTAAAACAAACTAAAAAAAAAAAAAGTAATTACTAAGCAGCCAAGTGGGATTTCTGTGTACAGGTTCCAAGCTCACGGACTATAGTTCACCATTTTTGGATTGAGGAAGTAATTATTGTTGAATAGAGTAAAATCAGAAAAATGAGAAAGAAATCATGAATAATAATATAGAAATGAATGCATGACAGTCCAGGCTTTAATTCTTTTCCTATTGCATTAAAATGCCCATAATCCCAATAGTAAGCATGGTGATCTTTTCCTGTGAATTTCACATTGGGTGCCCAACTCAAATTTTCTTTTCTTTTTTTTTGCATCACGTTTCATGTTTTTTTTATTTCTTTTTTCACTTTTATACTTTTTGTTTTTGGCAACAGGAAACATTTTTCTGCTGCATGCCCTCCCACAGGGCTCCCCCCAGTAAAAGGCTTGCACACAATGCTGGGACTCCAGAACATAGGTTGGAATCTCTTTGTGCACATCACCCTGGCCCTGGCAGCATCACGCACAGGGGCTTCCTGCCAAGGGCTGGCATTGTCTCCATGGATGACTCAACAAGGGCAAGAGGAGGGCAGAGAGGAACGGGTTAAACTGCTGCTGGTCCTCTGCCACTGCTGTCATGTCTGCTGGAGGCTGTGGATGTGCAAGAGGATGGTCTCACTGCATGTGAGCACAAGACCCTGTCCAACTGAGTCAGACTCATGCTTAATACTTGAGATTTGGCGTGTCTGCATAGTTCCATAAATCCCAAATGGACTATATTCCAGGAGGGCTGGAAGCCTAAAAAGCAGATGGAGCTTACTTATTTAAAAAACAAACAAACCATTAAAGATATCAATTTATATATGGACATAGAAAAAAGGAGTCCTAGGAATAAGACTATAAAAGGGAACTAGTACATCCTTAAAACAGACAATTTGATATTTTAGGCAATCTGACTAGCGTTGCAGGCTTATATGTCCCAGGTTACTAGAACACCTTAAGGTAGGCACCAGCTAATCCCAGGCAAGTCTATAATAAGCACTGCCATCCTCCCCATCTCTTCATTTAGCTTCTTGTACAGACAAGTTGGACACAGTGCAGCAGCAAACACCAGGTGGGAAAGCTCATTTATTTATTTATTTATTTTTAGATTTTTATATACCGGTGTTCCTATATGAAATAAAGATCACATCTCATGAGGCATCTCCTGTAAGGCAGACTCTCATTTTCACATAATCTCAGGCAACCTGAACGTTTTCATAGCCCGAGTCCTTGCCTCCTGCTGAGAGGCAATCATCGCTTACACAGATATCAGAATTTTGCAACAGGCATCATAAATAATTTTATGCCAGGCGCACATACAGGACTGTGTGGCATATAGCAAGATTTGCATGATCTACCACACTGTCGCTAGCCATAGACCAACTGGGTGGCCACCCAGGGCTGTAAGGAAAGGGGGCTCAATTCATTGATTTCATTAGGAGCAATGTAAGCATATAGTCACAGCTAAGGTTTTATGTCAGCTCTGAAATGCCACTGGCTCCTGGCACGAAGATCAAGTTTCAAACTCTGCATTTCTTGCCAAATCCTTACCTCTCTCCAGTCACTTTCAGGTCAAAAGGAGCAGGCTAAGTCAATTTTGCCCCGTCATATGCATCAATACATTTGTATTGCAAACTATGTTTTACCCTCTTGCATGCACTGACTTCTAGCTCTAATTTGTCTAAGCAAAGCAGAATAGCACAAGTTTTTATGACATTTTGTAGTTCCATAAGAACCTAAGATGTGCCAAGCTGGGGTAGACCAAGGGTCCATTGAGCCCAAACATCTTGTGTTCAACAATGGTCAACCAGGTCATTAGGAAGTACCTGACAGATCTCAAACAGCAGATCCAGTTCCTTATGGCTCATTCCCATGGATAAGTGATGGCTTTCCCAAGACTTCCTGGTTAATAATTGTGTATAGACTTTTCCTCCAGGAACTTGTCCAAATCCCTTTTACACCTTGCTCTGTTAGATGTCTTGACCACATCCTCTGGCAACAAATTCCACAGCTTAATTGTGCACTGAATGAAAAAATACTTCCAATTTGCCAGTTTCATGGAGTGTCCCCTCGTTCTAGTACTATTTGAAGGGGTAAATAATTATGGTGTGGATTCCCCGTTTGGTTTTATCATTGCCATCAAGAAGGTCCTAAACAAGAATGGGCTTAGATGCACAGCTTTTGAACCTTGCTTACCATGAGAAATGGTGCTGCAGAACTGTTTTTCCTAAGCCTTTTTTTGTGCTGAGTGCTGACCTGCAAACAAGACTTTGGTGCAATACCCACCTCTAATGTATCACCCTACCACCACCTAAAGCCTAACTTTGCACCTGCTTTTCCAGCTTGTGGAGGCACAAATGGAATGTAACCCTTGACACAGCAAGTCCTAAGAGTTGCACTATTATGCTAATATTTAGTGGTGTTCTTTCACCTTGTGAGTACAGACTACAGCTATCCCTATGAAGTTAATGGTTGACTTACTGTACAATTAAAATAGCATTCCTTTCAGCACCTTTAACAGAGTTATACAATTCCATAGTACCCTGCTAATATCCCGTGCAGCAATACATGATCCGTCACTGCACACACCCCTAAGGATGTATGCTGTCTTTAGTTATACAGAGAGTACTGTCTGTTCCCACTGTTTGCCCATCTGAGAAAAACCTTTACAAAATATCTCATTTTACACTTTAAGCTAGTTTGGGTTCCAGATGAATTTTCTATTCACTTGAGATTAGCAGTGAAGCAACCCAAAGCTATTGTCAATATTTGTTCTAGATAAATGGCATTTAAGCCACAGAAAGGCACTGCTTAAGCAGCCAGTACCAGTGTTTGCAAAACCTTGGCATGAGTTCAGAAGAGCATTCCAGTCTACAAAGTGAGGGGTGCAGTTGCACAGTTAATTTGCAGCAAAGCTGGGGCAATAACTTATGTTGAATTTTGTTATTACCAGAAGCATATCTGTGCTACATACTTACCTTAGAGTTTCCTTAAGGTAGACTGTAAATTCTAGTAGCCACATTGGTCCAGAAGATAATTAGATGCTTTACAGGTAGCTACTATAAAAATGAGAATCTCTTTTAAAAAAAAAATGTGTGCCCCCAATTCGATGAAATTGCAGAACAATCTGCAGATTTATTTAGAAATAAGTATCAATAAATAAGGGGTAGGTTATTCCTTGTTTGCAGATTCATGTTTGACAAAATATTTTTGCTTTGCTCTTCTTTAAAGAGAACCACATCGGAATTTTCCGGATCCATTTGGGGGGTTTTCCCTAAACGCACCAGAGAAAATCCAGCAGATCTGAGAGAAATCCAAAATTGCCATCAAGCTCGAACCAGGCTCATATCCACCATGTCTTCAGAATCATATACGTATACGCCACTCCAGTTGCAACCACATGAAGAAGGGATCCGTTTGTGTGCAGGATTGTTTTTGCACAAATCATATTTTGGTCCAGTGAAACGTGGGGCAAGACCTCCACATAATGAACTGTAATTGCACTGATTGCCAAAAACGAATCATTTTCAGCCTATTTGCCAGTATGGGAAAAGATATTAGAAGTGATTAGTAAAGCTACCCGGATAACTTAATTTGAATATTCAACAGAACATTCCCTGTTAAGTGTTCTGCTGTATATACCAGCATAAAACTACCCAGAAAGAGCTGTCTGGATAACATTCGGACAGGTATTTATCTGACTGGACTTATTTGGCTAATATCTGAACTCATCTGCTAAAACTGAGCCTTGTCCCCTCGGAGCACCTCAATCACTGCCTTTTTTTTTTTTATCCGGCTAAGCTTTGCACAGGCAATGAGCTGCCAGGGCAAAAATTAGCTAGGGAATGGGGAAAAGTTTCTAATCGCGGATTTTGTCCTGGTAATTTCAAAAGCTACCTGGTCAAAGCCTTTGAACATTCCCCTCTTAATGTCTAATGTTTTACACTTGATAAATGTTCAGGCTGACAATACTTTGTAGAGGATGTTCAGAAAACCTGTATGGACTGGTTGATTTTAAAACTCCCACGTATGCCAAAGCTGGGAGATACGCGTGCGACTCTGCCTGGCACCCACCGCGTGGATTTTAACACCTAGGCGAGTACCTTCCCCTCTGTGCACAAATCTAAAAAGGGGAGGGGACTAGGCGGGGCCTGGGTGGGCCGGATTTATGGCATGAAATCTGCACGGAGGTATTTACACGTAGGAGCTTGTCCTGGGGACCCCTACCATATAACTTTACTTCTGTTATGGACGGTGTGTAAGTAATAAAATAACAAAAACTAGGCAGGTCAGTGGGATTTTAAGGGTCGGGGCTAATAGGGTAAAAGGGAGGCAAATTATCTAGGGAAGTTAGGGAGTTCTCTCCTTTACTGGAGCGAACTGGGAATGAACTGGGGAAACAGGTAACTGCATCGACGCACATATCTACTAAAATTCCTCCCACTTACGTGCTTGGGTCAGCATTCGCTCGCACATGCGCGCGTCGATATAAAGTTGTGCGCACCTGTATGAGCATATAGCCGATTTTATAACACGCGAGCACATGCGATAAAATCACTGTGTCCATGTGCACGCACTGGCAAACGCGCGCACATGTGCGCCCACCGCAGGTCTTAAAATTTACCTCTTAAACAATATCAGTTTCATATCCCTTCATTTTCTAAGCTCAAAAACAATTCTCCTTTCACAGCCATTCTTACATTTGAGTAGTCTAATGAAGTCCCCTGATGACCTTTTTTTTTTTTGTGCATAGCCACAAAGAAGCTAATGCTGATCTCTCAAGCAGGCCTTAATTCACCTGGTTCTCAGGAAAAGAAGAGGCTGGTAATCTGATCCAAAAGGGCTGTCACAGACAATTAAGCAAGCAAGTATCTCACAATTTAGAAGCTGCAGCACAGCTTGAAGCGAGCAAAGCTTCCTATGCCCCGCATGGCACCCAGGCATGACGAGTGTCTTCTGAATTGTAGCATCAGGCCATATTGTGTTTGACATGGAAATACTCCAAACTTACTCTCAGCCTGTTAACATTTCATCCTGCAGCTTCTCCCTCAGCCGCCACTCTCCCTGAATGCCACTTGAATAAAGGTTAAGAACAAGAATAATGATAGTGACGCCTTTTTAGTAGAGTAACTTACTCCATTTCTTGATTAGCTTTTAGGAGTTTCAACGAGAGTTAGCAGGTTGGTTAAGTTTTAATTCTGTGCATTCAAGTGAACTGATATAGCAACCCCACAGGCTTATTTGGAATGGCACTTGCAATGATTTAACAGCAACAATCATTCTTCGTGTACTTCGGTCATGACATGGTGGCTGGGGATTTTAAGTAAATAATCCATCCTGTGTCCTTCTGTGTGAGATTGTGCACTAAAAGAGCACAAAGCTGTCTAAAAACGCATGCTGACATCCTGGTTAAATCTCTTGCTGCCGTGTACTTCTTTAAATGTGCACAAAGTGACCTGCACTGCAGGAGGTTGTGCTCTGTAAGAGGCCCTCGATCAGAGCTACCCAAACCTGTCCTGGGGACCCCCACAGCCGGTCAGTTTTTCGGGATATCCACAATGAATATGCATGAGATAGGTATACAAATACTGGAGACCCAGTGTATGCAAATTTATCTCATGCATATTCATTGTGGATATCCTGAAAACCAGACTGGCTGTGGGGACCCCAGGACGGGATTGGGATGCTCACCCCTTGATGTATCCATGCTATTAGAGCAAGATGAGATCTAGCCAGTCCTGCTTCCAAACTTTCATTTCAGGGCAAGGATGGCATAACCTATATAATCTCCTCCCAATCTCCATTAAAGTCGATGGAGTCGCCGTGGGGTGTCGTGGCGACCAGGGGTGGATTGGCCCACCGGGGGATCGGGCATCCCCCGGTGGGCCGGTCGCGCTAGTCACGTGGTCTGCCGAGCGCGGCCGTGACAGAGCCGCGCTCGGCAGACCACGTGGTATCTCCTGGGCCGACCTGGGCGGTGAATCCCCGGGCCGGTATTCATCGGGAAGCTGCCACTGATGGCGACCTCCACAGGATCGATGCAGATTGTTGGCAGTTAGAAGCGGTCCATGATGCGTAGACATCTCAGTCTGCTTTCCTTCAGGATAGGAGAACCTTTGCAGTCTGCCCACGTACACTGGGATCAAACCACACATGATTCCGTCTCCTTGGGTCTTCACTTAACCTTCATGTGCTCATGCTCTCTCTTCTGGATATCTTTCTTAGTCCTCTTTCACCTTACTCATCTTTCATCACCAGCTAGTTGTGCATCCAGACACTATGTGGGCTCCTTTTCTAATGATGGGCCTCAGTGCCATCTCTAAAAGAAAACCATCTAGGTCCAGGGAAAAGCAGAAACAAATATAAGAGATAAAACTGTAGACATTATCCTCACACTTTACCGCACAACTCACTCATTCCAATCACAGTAGCGTCAATCTTCATGCAGGGGCCCATACACCAGGATTCTTGCTGGAACCCTGCAATCGTGGTTCTTAAATCTGACCACTAGGTGTTACTGTTGTGGATGACGGGGACACCTCCCTCAGCCCCCAGCCAAGGACTGTGAATGCTGCATCTGTAGCATCCCCAGCCCCGGCCAGCCCCCAGGTGAGCAGACCTGACCCTGGAACCAAACCCATCTGCTCTGCACGGACTCAGTACACAGGACTACCACTGAGCCACAAGCTTTGCATTAATTTCTCAGCGTTTTATTGCAGGACAGTGTGGTACCCCATAGCCTTAAGAATTTTATTCCTCTTCTAGGCTCTAGCGTCCTTCGATGTAGATGTGGATCTGGAAAGAAATGACTTTGAAGGTAAGGAAAGAAAATTCTCATTTTTATGACTTGTTTCTGCCTGGCTCTCATTAACACGTGGTGGCTCCATCCGTCAGGGCACATAATGATTCCTTATAAGCAGCGCGGTTCCTAAGCATGAGTTACAGATGCTGTGCAGAATGGTTAAGTAATATTAACGAGCACATCATGACACACCTCTTCTTCATGGCTTAGTATTTAAGGAGGCCAATGTAAAGTCCAAGCATACTTTTACCTGTGGAAGTGAAAGTAAAGGTTGTGAAGCTGGTTGAGAGAATGAAGGAGAAGGTTAAGGTAGATTAAGGTGGGTGGGAATAGTAGGATTTAGATAAAAAGAGGATTAGGGTGTGCCTGGATTGTAGTTGATGGGATGGGTTAGGATAATGGGAAGGATCAGGAAGGAGGTTTAATATGTTGTCATTTGTAGGGTGGGGTGGGATCACCATGGTGGGAGGGGGGAGTGATGGGGTTTCAAATTGGGCCACTATTTATTAAAAATTTGATCATAACCCACTTTGATGTCTATGGAATTGCTAGGATAACAAGTTATAAATAACAACAATAAAATACTTCCTCTTTGGAAACTGCCCAAGGAAAAGGCACCAGCAGTTTATCACAAGTACTCTTTCCAGCCAAAGCAACGATTAAAGGGGTGAGTTATGTGCTTAAAACTGGGTCTTGTGCACTTACCGTAAATACACTTTAAGCACATAAATGGGCTTCTGAAAATTGCTAGAATATATGCTGCCTTAACTCACGTGAATTGCTTTGAAAATTACTCCAAGTTTTGAAAATGCAAAACTGTGTGCTTTGGTGCCTCCCCTGGCTTAATTCCGCTTTGGGAACACCTCCACAATAATACAAGTGTGGGGGGGGGGGGGGGGGGCAGGGAGCAATTTTCCAATTTTTAATCTGGGGCAATAAGTATTGACATGGGAAACTGGATTTTGAAAGTTCCCTCCCTAAGAAGATCTCTGTCCTCAAAAAGTGTTTTTCTTCTTACTTTTTATTTGATTTTTTAATTTGCTTTTTTAATAGTTCGCTTTTCCAGCCCTTTCAAAGTGGACTGTATTCAGGCACAGTTGGCATTTCCCTATCTCCAGAGGGCTCACAATCTGAGGCAATGGAGGGTAAAGTGACTTGCCCAAGCTCACAAGGAGCAGCTGTGGGATTATGTTTTGAGCAGTGCTGGCTTGAACGCAAAAATACACCAGCAAGAAGAAAACCAGAGACGTCCAAAATAGGTTCAAGTCCCAGCAATAAAATTGTATCACACAACAATTGCATCCAAGTGAAAAAAAATATTCTGGAAAAAAATCACTTGGGACATGAAAAATAAATATATGAGGAAATGAATACAGGACACATAAGCAAGGCTCAAAACATAGCAGAAACCCAACTTGGCTGAGTTTTGGTCATAGAGAAGACCTGTGTCAAGGCAAATTACTTTATCATATTTATTTTTCACACCCTATGTTTTCTTGACAGCGCTACTTCTCCTCTCCCGTGGCTCTCCCTAGTCATTGACAAATAACGGTTTATGTTTTGTATTTATTTTTTTTAAATGCGATGCATTTTTTTTCTTCGCGTGGAAGGTCACACGCCATTGCACTGTGCCGTCCTGTCCCATAACTCTGTCATGCGAGAGCGGCAGAACTGCGCAGCCCTTCCGGACGAGAAGCAGGACGAGCTGGCGTCTCGCAGCAGAGGGCTGAAAGCCTGCATTAATCTGCTGGTGCACATGGGAGCCTCGGCCAGCAGTCAGGTACAATCCCATCTTCATCTCTTGGACCCTGGGATTACTGCAAAGTTATTCATGCACTAGAAAACCAAACAAACAAACCCTAAATCAGAAGTCAGAATCCCCCTGGGATTATTCCTATATCCCCATCGTGCAGTTCTGGAATACTGCTTTGAAAGAGACTTGTGATGAATAAGAAACGTCGACGTTTGTGTGTTTATTTTGTTTTATTTCACTAGGATCTTAAAAGCAACAAAACAGTGCTGCACTACGCAGTACAAGAAGCCAACCTCTCCCTGCTGACCTTCTTCTTGGAGCTGGAGACGCAAGGACCTTCCAAATGTATTAATAGCCAGGTGAGCAGGTATTGCAGAGTGCCAGATTGAGGCAGCAGTGGGCAAACCCCTGGAATTCAGAAAAGGAGCACCTGTACCGTCAGCAGACGGCAACCTTTTCCCAACAGGCAGGACTGGTTTCCGAGTACTAGCTGGGAGAGGGATTCCTCTCTGTTATTCATCCAAAGCATGGGTGCATAGAGTGTTGAATAAAGGACACAAATATCAAAGGGAAAGAACTGAGTCCCGTTCTGGAGGCTGGGCCTCCGAAAGGACATAAATAGGCTGGAGGTGGACCAGACAAAGGCTGCAGAAGTGGTGAGGGGGTTGCACCAAGAGCCACACAGGACAAAACAATAAGGACCTAAATATGTAGAGGAGAGACAGAGGGAAATGTGACAGGGACATTTACCTACCTAAAACACAGAAGCAAGCAAACTTTTATTCAGAGGAAAGAATGCATAAGACTCCAGGAGTTACCCCGGAGCATGGGTGATGGAGCCGTGGACGGGACTCCCAGTGAAGGCTGTGGAGACAAAACCAGTAAAGGACAAAGGATCCCTAGTAGAAAAGAAGTGAAGGAAAAGTCAGAGAGAGCTTGGATTCTGTGCCATTGCACCAGGAGGCCAAACTGCAGGGGCCTTACAGGCCTTATCTGCTGTCAAATTAAGGGACTTTGGAGGGGAACAGGGGTTGGCAAGATCCAGTATTGCAAACAAACCACTCCTCATGTCCTCAGAGCGGAGGAAAGGAGAGAGGTAATAAGGATCCGGGATGTGCAGGCCAAAGAAATTGATTTCAATTTGGGGGTTTTTTTGGGAGGGGGGCACTTTTTAGTTCATTTAGACGTAGATTTTAAAAAACCCCGTGCGTGCCAAAAGCGGGAGGTTTGCGCACAAGTTGGACCAGCGTGCGCCAAGCGGATTTCATAGGCTGCCCGTGGATGCGCATATCTCCTGGCGCGGGCACAAGTGAAGAGTTTCTAAAAAGGGCGTGGGCATGGTCTGGGCGGGATGTGGGGATGTCGGGACCTGGCTAAAAAATGTGCGCGCAAATATTTACACACACAGACGTGCGCCGGGGGTCCCCTGCCACCCAGATTTACTTCTGCTATGGAGGACGTGTAAGTAGTAAAATAAAACAATTTAGGCCAGGCAGTGGGGTTTTAAGGGTTGGGGCTAACAGGGGGAAAGGGGAGGCTATAAAACTAGGGGGGGGGGGGCGGGGTTGGAAGTGCTATCCCTAAACTGGGCGAACTGGGAACGAACGGGGAAATAGGGGATGGCGTCGGCATGCTTGCCTTATAAAATTCCCCCCCTGGTACAGGCGGCATTTGCACCCACATGCGTACGATCATCGAAAATGAGGGGCACGCGTACACACGGTCAGCCTATTTTATAACACACGCACATAAAATGGCCATGACTCTGGACGCGAGCCGGCATACGTGCGTACATGTGCACCCGCGCAGCTTTTTAAATGCTACTCTCTTAATGTTTGTTTAAGTTTTGTTTGTTTCCCAAACCAAAATAAACATTACAAAAAAAACCAAAAAGAGACCTCCATAAGCCTTCCTGCCCCCCAAGAATCCTGCGGGGTGTGGGCTCTACCCAGCTGGGTTGTGCTGAGCCCAGCTGGTGCCTCCCCGGGCACCTTCAACCCCCCCCCCCCTCCTCCTCCCCCCTCCAAGTCCAGGGATCTCCCTGGCCTTCACACCTCTTCTGTAGGGGTTGATGCCAGAGAAAGAGGGTAGGAGCGTTGACCACTCACTCCTGCCTGTCACAAATCCTTTTAAAAATGGCGCCAGCTAGCTCTCAGACCGGCACTATTTTGACATCACTTGATGCTGGTCTAAGGGCTGTCCAGAATCATTTTTTTAAAGGATTTATGGCGGGCAGGAATGAGTGGGCATCACTCCTGCCTCTTTCTTCAACATCAATCCCTTCAGAAGAGGTAAGTGGATGCCAGGAAGAGGGAACAATTCTCAGGTGTGGGAGGGAGTTGGAGGGGGCCCAGGGAGGTTCCAGTGAAATCAGATCATCCCAGTCAAGTAGACCTGGGCCCCACAACTTTTTGGAAGGATGGGAAAGAGTTTGGAAAAGTCTGTGGAGGCCCCAGGGAACCATGGTGGGGGCCAGGGAGGCCTTTTTTTTTTTTTTTTTTTTAAACAAACTAAAAATGTTCAGATATTTTTGAACAAGACCATTTTCAGTTTGTTCCATTCAGAATCAACTGAAAATGGCTTTTTTATTTGTTCAGATATGCCATTTGTCGCAAAGGAATGCACATCCCTAACAAGAACACAACAATGGGATACTGCAGCTCATGGGTAGCTTAACTGGTACCAGCAAGCTATGACTCACTGGAAACCAACTGGGTTGGTACCAGCAGGCTGATGGCAGCCAGGTACTGTCCAGCAAGACCAAAGGGTTCTAGGAGACTGGACTTTCAGGCAACATCTCATTAGGTTTGGTAGGCATTAAATTGGTGATAGGTCATGTAGATAGGTGGGGAGTGGCTAGATGTTGGATTAAGTATAGGACTCTTTATGGCCATCTAACTAGAATGGTAGAGAACCAATGAGGAAGCAAACAAATATTGACTTGGATAAGGAGTGGCCAAGCTTCTACAGCTAACTGGCAGCTGGGATATATCCTTACTATATGGACAAACTAGATGGGCCAATCGATTGTCTTCTGCCATCAGCTACTATGTTACTATATGTTACAATGTTGTTATGACAGACTTTTTGTGAGTCTTAACTAGGGTCCTTCTATCTAAAGGCATTTTCAGATAACCTAAATTAGACTCTAGCCATTAACATCCTATTCTGCAAAAAGTGCCACGGGATCCTTAATGTTCATGGTGTACACGAGACCTTGGCTTAGTGAGGGAGTGCAAGAAAACTGGGGGATGGTGGGTGCATGGAGCGGGGAGGGAGGGGGAGAGCCCTTAGAGTTGACAGTCCTATGGTTCGTCTTTGCCATGCCATATAATTCCAGAATGCAGTGCTAAGGCAAAAACATTTTCGTAAAGAACTTCTTCCAAAATGCTGCGGTTAGATGAAGTGTTAATACGGAAGTAGCCAAGCCTGCAAAAAAATATTCTGGGCAAGCTAATGTTTGCCAGTGTGTAAGGGCAGGGGTGCGAACCGGACTGCCTAAGCCCCTATACTTCTCTTCCACAAAATAGCGATGATAAGCCCTGTTCCTTCCTACCCCCCACCAGAACTAGCACACTGGTCAACCAGTACCCAACAAAGAAAGCACCAGAAAACGGCGAGATTTTATTCATATATTTATTTATACTTTTCTCCCATTCTGTGTCAATGGGGCAAAAAGTTTAATAAATCAGGCCCCAGAGTGTTTTTAAATGCGCAGGGTCCAGTGAATGCCCATCGGATGCATTTCCGGTAACTCTTTGCTCTGTTTGACTTGGCGCTCGGACCACCAGAACAGTGATCGTAATCTAGGTGCTCATGGCAGCTGCAAATGTTTCCTTATATTATGGTTGTAAAGTTTGGGTTTTTCTTCTGTTTGCTTTTAAAAATATACTTTACACATTCATGCTGACATGAATTGGATGTTAGTCCCTTGGCATAGTTCCTATGGGAGGGTGCCTTTGTTATGTCAGAGAAGTCCATCTCTGGACAGGTTGAGACTTGCATTGCTTTTTCTCTACTACAACAATTCTGCTTGAGGATTATTCTTACTGAAATGATGCATGCTTTTGTATTGCTCCGGTCATGGATTTTAAATTCAATCGGGGAAATGCATGGCTGGCTGGAGACAACAAGCCACATTTTAAATCACTGGCATTGTCTTAAGCAAAAGATAGATTAGTTTATATTCAAGATGTCCAATTCCCAGTTGTTCTGTTCTTTTAGTACATTATTGCAATAATGTTTGCTAATCTTTTATTTATTGCTCTCAGCTAACTCTAATATGTCAGGTCACTCAGACAGGCCTAGTTTTCAGATTTCCCATTTCTTTAGCCTGTGCTGTTTTTCTGGAAAATAAGAAGCCGGTACTGACATGCAGGAAGTTTTTTAGGGACTACAGATTAAATCAAGCAGGTGTAGGAAAAAGGTACTGGTACTCAGAACTGGTAGATACCCCCTGAAAAAAGTCCTGTCTTTAGCATTCTAAGACAGTGCTTCCCAAACCTGTCCTGGGGGACCCCTAGCCAATTGGATTGTCAGGATATCTGTAATGAATATGCAGGAGATAAATTTGCATGCAAATCTGTCTCATCCATATTCATTGCAGGTATCCTGAAAACTGACTGGGAGGCCCCTAGAATAGGTTTGGGAAGATTTGGGAAGGACTTCAAATCCCAGAATGCTTAGTATCAGGAGCTGAAAGCCAGGAATCGGCATGTGTCCCTGATGGATGGGAGCTAGCAGAAAGGCATGCTTAGATTTGTAACAGCTCTCCTGAATGGTTTAGAGCAGTGATGGAGAACTCCAGTCCTCAAGTGCCACAAACAGGCCAGGTTTTCAGGATATCCACAATGAATATGCATGAGATAGGTTTGCATACAAATAGAGGCAGTGCATGCAGATCTTTCTCATGCTCATTCATTGTAGATGTCCTGAAAACCTGGCCTGATTGTGGCACTTGAGGGCTGGGCTTCGCCATCACTGGTTTAGAGCATTGTTTCTCAATCCGGTCCTGGAGCACCTCTTGACCAATTTGGTTTTCAGGATATCCACAATGGATATGCATGAGATTGATTTGTTTGCGCTGCCCCCATATTCATGCATATTCATGCATATTCATTGTGGTCATCCTGAAAACCCTACTGGCTCTGGGAGAACTCTAGGATTGGTTTGATAAACCCTGGTTTATTTATTTATTGACAGGTTTTATACACCGTCCTTCCAATAAAGAGCAAAATGGTTTACATTTTAAAACTATACACAGTATATACATATGGTCACATATAATTTCACATACTTATATAGTTTAAATTGGTTTAGAGAAGAACACTTGGTTTCAAGTACAACAGAGCACTGCCCTTTCTGGGGGTAATTTTCAAAGCCATTTACTCACATAAAATCTAGTTCTGTGCACATAAATAGCTTTTAGAAAACTGGCCGGGGCTCTATTCGCGTAAAACTTTAGCTATGCCTGTATTCTACTTTCACATGTAGTTTTAAGCAAACTGAGCAGAGGCGTTCCAGGGAGATGAAGTTGGCACTTACATGCAAGCATTTTGATTTTTAAAAGTATGTGCACAAATTATCCTGTACAAGTTATGCAAGGGTTAGGTTATTCTAATCCTTGAGGCCCACCAAGCGGTCAGGTTTTCAGGCTATTCTTAATGAATATGTATGAAATAGATGTGCATACACACCGCCTCAATTGTCTGCAAATCTGCAAGAACTGGAATTGCCACTCCTGAGCTATACTCTCTGAAAAGGAGGTGTAACTTTGCACAAGTGGATTTCTGCATACACAAGCTCACACGAGCACATGCAAGCTCACACAAAAGCATGTGCAAGCGCACACAAGCTTGCACAAATACACACAAGTGCACCCAAGAGCACATAAGCTCACACAAGCCCACACAAGCTCATTCATACACACACACACACACACAGGATCACACACGCGCACAGACACACACACACAGGCACCTCCACACTCAGGCACAATCACCCACAGACATATACACAGATACAGACCCCCACACATACACAGGCTCCCACACGTGCATGTACACAGGTGCACACAGAGGCAGGCACAGGCAAAGACACACATACATATACACACAGACACAGGCACCACACTCACAAACAGGCTTTCCAAAACACATATACACACAGGCACAGGCCTCCACTGAGTGCAGACAAATGCACAGGCACAGGCACACACACAAATGTAGACAGACCTCCCAAGCAAAGCCGAGCACGTTTCCCTAGAATGAATATATTTTAGATTGCATATATCAACAGATTAAAATATTACAATTCATTTCAGTACACACTTTTTTTCCTAGTGCAGTTTATATTTATTTATTTTTCTGTTAAACTCCAGGCTTCTAGAGGTTCTATTTTTTCCTCATCTTTTTGTCCAAAAGAATTACATGAAAGAATGTTTGGGCACAGGGACTTCAGAAAAAAACAACTTTGAAAATCAGGATGGGGAAGAGGATTCAAGGTTAGAGATGGAACTGTGCTAAAACGAAGGCAAAAATGAAAAACGAAAGGAGCGCATGAACGCCAGCTACTGTAAGGGCCTTTGGTTCTCCTATAGAGAGTACGTTTCTAAAGATATTTACCCGGGTAAAATGGTCTGACTGCAAATTGCCCTCCTAACATGCGGCTAACATGGCTTCCATAGTGCGTGTGCTATTAGCCACCTTACAAAGGGGCGTTGCTGCCAGCGCGCTTAGGCAGGGAGGAGGAAGACGGGATGAGACATGGAATTTCTATAAGCACCCACGCAAATTTGACCTCGCTCCGCCATCCACACAGATAGCGAGAGAAGAGCATGTGGACATTTTGCACCTGCTTATCGACCAATAGAAAGACCGCGTACTTTACGTGCAACGCAGGCTGTTAAAAATGACCCTCTTGGAGCGCACAGAAAGCCTTGGCAGTGTCTTCAGTCTCTGTAAAATGAGCTCTAGACTTCTAAAGCAAGTTTAGCATCATGTAGCACTGGCTGCAATGCCTTAATCTTGTGTCTGGGAAAGCAGAATAAGTCCCTCCCCCCTCATTGTGTTTTATTAAGCTGTCCGGGGCTTTGTGTCCTGGACCTAATAATCATGTTGCTCAGCTCCTTGACCTCACCTGCTCCCATCGCAGCCCTGTTATATCATCAAATGCACAGTGCAGTGATACATGGAAACAAAAGGGCACAGTAGGTTTCCAGCTTGTGCTTTTGTTTATTGGGGGGGGGGGGTTTATTTTTAAGAGGATTATTTGGGGGGAAGGGGTTAGATGACACCAGTGCTAATCAGGCTCCGTCCCCCTCCCCACATCTGAGAACTTCAGGGTGTGTGGATGACACATGCTGCATCCCTTCCACGAGCTTCGTTTAAGTTAAACACTGGGTGGGGTAGATATAGAGACGACCAATGACCCCAGGCTGTGTGTTTAAAATGTCTCTCTGGCTCCGATCTTGTAATGCAAGCTCTGCTTATATTCAACACGCTGCAGCTTTCTGGCAGCCCTTGGTTAATGGTCACGCTACTTTTAAAGCAGGTGCACAGTTAACACTTGCTCATGTGATGCACTGAGTACACACAAATGTTGAGTAAAATAGGGGGTGAGGGGAAGAAAGTTTAAAGAAAGGTAAAAGAGCCACTATAATTCCTGAACTGACAGCCAATAAGCCTTTTGGATCACGGGTGCACCCTCACGCTGGCTCAGATGTGCAGGCACCCCTCCCCTCCCCCCCCCCACACACACACACTTGTCAGTGCCTTAGGTCTTCTGGATTGCGTGCAAAGCAAGAGGAATGCAATTTTATTTTTAAAAAAATGCAATTTTTAGCCCTTCCATGATATAATGAGATAATGTAAGTAACCACCATTTATTATTTATTTATTTAGGACATTTCTATACCATTTTACCAGTAATAGTACTGTTCAAAGCGGTTTACAATGATAAAAATAAAGAGTAAAATAACATAGTTAAAAATAAACCAAAGTAAAATAAAAACAGAAAAAACAGTAAAGGTAAGAATAAAAATACAGTGTAATAATTATCAATAACATACAATTAGGATGGTATAAGGAAAGAATTGGCCGCTACCTTAATATAAATTTAAAAAGTCAGAAAAACATATAAAAAGGTATTAATTAAATGTTAATGAAAGCATAATTAAAGAAAAACAGCCCATCTGGTGTAATTACTCCAAACTAATGAGTTTTCATATCTTTAAAAGCTATTTGAAACAGATGAGTTTTCAGTGTTCTTTTAAACCATTAATTATGTTAATGCTGTTCAAACAGGTCAATATTAAGACAGAAGAAAATGAAGGCAAAAAAAGTTGTATAAACTTGCAGCGCTTAATATCTAGGGGACAATTTTCAAACTCTCCACGTTGGAACAAAGACCACGTGCATATCTTTACCCACCACCAATTCTCAAAGCAAAAGTACAAGTTTCGCCTTGAAACTTAACCAGGAGTACAAACGTACGAGCCAGTCGCCTTGCACCTGCTTTTTCCGCGGGTGGATTTTTGCTGGAAAAGTGTGCAGCAAGGTTTGAAAACGTTGTCTGCGTGCATGCTATTCCTTCTTGTGGCCTAAACATGCCCCCCACACCCCGGGAATTTCTCCTCTCAGTAAGGCTAAGAGTCCACCCCCCAGGGGGAGCAACGTGAGGAAAGGTCATTTCTCTGCACGGGTACAAGGCTTTTTATCTGCACAAATCACAAACAGGCCTTTACAGTACAGTGCGCTCAGGCGGAGCGCACTGTTAACCCATGCTTGGACGCGCGTTTTCGATATGCTAGCACATCAAAAACAAGTGGCCAAACCCCCCCCCCGAAACTAATAGCGCCCGCAACATGCAAATGCATGTTGATGGCCCTATTAGTTATTCCCACACGATTCAGTAAGTAAAATGTGCAGCCAAGCTGCACATTTTACTTTCAGAAATTAGCGCCTACCCAAAGGTAGGCGTTAATTTCTGCCGGCACCGGGAAAATGTACCCTCCCACTTAATATCATGGCGATATTACGTCGGAGGTCCCAAAAGTAAAAAATAATTAAAAATTAAAAAAAAAAATGTAAATCTGCCCCGCGGCTCGCAGGTTGAAAACCGGATGCTCAATTTTACCGGCGTCCAGTTTCCGAACCCGTGGCTGTCAGCGGGCTTGAGAACCGACACCGGCAAAATTGAGCGGCAGCTGTCAAAAAAGAGGCGCTAGGGATGCGCTAGTGTCCCTAGCGCCTCTTTTTACTGCGGGCCCTCATTTGAATACTAAATTGTGTGCACAGGAGAGCGGGCGCTTGCCCGCTCTCCCGCGACTTTCACTGTATCGGCCTGTTTGAGAGTTATCCTCCCCATGTAGAAACTATTACTAAAGATGTCATTCAGTCTTACCGTTTGTGCCTGCCTGCCTGCAGTGCTGGTATAAGTCTTCACTCAATCTCTGCTCTTCCTTCTCCCTTGCCCTGCCTCGCAGGTTCGTTTTTTTCTCTCTATCCCATCCATGCTTGAATTCTACCCCTGTTTTGGCTCCAATAACCTCCATTGGAAGTTCTCTTCCAGATGTTCCCCACCCTCTCAGTAAAAAAGTATTTTCTCACATTCCTGTTGAGCTTCCCTCCCTTCAGCTTCATATGACAATCCCGTAATCATTGCTTTTCATTATATGGAAAATGCTATCTTCTGGTACGTTAATGAAGCCAACTAGAAATTGGGGAGTTTTTTAACTCCCTTTTCTGTAGTTCTGTCTGCTTGCTCCTGTATCACTTTAGATAAATATAGGGATGTGCATGCTCAAAATGTTTGGTTCGTTTAGTTCATTTTCAGAGGGGGAGGTAATTTGTTTCAGTTTGGTTTGTTCCAGGGGTCCTGGTTGTATTGGTATGTTTCTTTCATGGCATTTGTTTATGGTAAATAAGGTGTCTATCTGCTACTAGTGCACCCTATTAGCAAACAGGACACCCTATTTACCAAATATATGTTTATGTGTGTATATCCATGAAGAAGACTGAAGAGACTGCAGATTAGACATTTCAGCCCTATCAGTGTATTTTCCAACCTGCTTTAAAAGATGCTGCAAGGCAGCACATGCTGTGGACATTCAGATGACAGCAAAGATGGATAACTGCCATGTAACAGTGACTACTTTTCTACAGCCCCAAGTGAACAGCTAAACTGGTCAGGTCCTGCTCAGTTCAGTTCATAGTTTCATGTCAAGTGCAGCTCTTGGTTTTTAAAGGCCCTGCGGCAAATATGCAAATGATTTTACATTTCAGCGGTAAACAGCCAGGTCCAGTGCAGGTAGAGTAGCTTCATGTTGGTACTTGCCTGGAATGGGACACTAGTAAGGATACAATCTCCTTCACTGATGCAAACCATTTTGTAGCTTTCATGGCTTAACACAGTATCACATCGGCAATCGGCTTGGATTTCAGGGAAATCATATTTCACCTTCATATTGCAGGGTCGTAAGTTTTAGGATGTGATGTCTCAGAATCTCATGCTAGCCCTACCATGGAACTCCTGGTGGCCTGATTGGCACATTCACATGAAATTTAAAAAACGTGACTGCATAAGTTCAGTTAGTATCATGACACTTGGCGGGCTGTGAAAGGAGCTGAAAGCACCTCACAGGTGTATAATAGGGAGACCTCTGGCCAAGTGTTTTCACTACTTTGGAAGTCAAGCGAAACCCTTTCAATGAAAGAGAGCCATAACATGTCCTAGGATGCAAACTAACCCAAGAGATTTAGCATTTAAAGTTGAAAAAGGGTAACCTTCCAATCCCTGTGCTCTATTGAATTAGTAGAAATGTCAGCAGCAGCAGCAGCGCCGTGGAAAGTCCTCAGTCATTGTCAACACTGCTCTGCTATTGGGCTGATGTCACATGCTTGCTGGACTGTGGGTTGAAGGATCTCGAGACATGGTCACACAGTGCTGGCTGACAAACTGCAGTGCGTGATGTCTCTCAACATAACCCATGTCCACGCTGTGCAGCAGGAATGGGGTGGAGCAGCACTGCGGGAGCCGCTATGTTTAGGATAAGCAAACAGAGAAGACTCTGCCCTTCCACCCACTCACAAATAATCATCAGCTCATCTAGAAAATTCACTGTCACAAACCTTTCAAAAAGCAGGCCTTACGGGCCGGCTGGGTGGCTTAGTGGCCATGCTGCACACTGCTGTGTTGAAGGACCTGGCTCACAGACACTTGTGGGGGAGGGGAAAAAAAATCATAGTCATTGCTCAACACTGACAATTAGTGGCTGGATTTGAGGCCTGTGATTGCAGGATTGCAGAAGTCCTGGCGTGTGGCCCCGGGCCAAAGATTGTCTCTGCAGTGACTGGGAGGGGGATTTTAAAAAGGGGGAACAGTGTGAATGGTGCCAGATGCCAACCCAGGTTCTGATTGAGCTGACAGTAGGAAACTACCAGACAAAAGAACCCAAAAAGGAAGCTTACTATAGGAACTGAGAAAGACCAAACTTCTTCTAAGACAAGCTGAAAAGAAATGGAGATGAAAACCCATCCCCCAGCTAAAAGACAGCTACAAAACTATACTATACATCTACCAAACTGATATTGACAAAGCCAAGCGCAACTACTATGCCGTCAAAATCCACAAATACCAACACAATCCAAGAATCCTTTTCGCTTATGGCAATGAACTTACTCAACCAACCCAAAATTCAATCACAACAACCAAGCAAACAAACACCAGTGACCAACTGACAGAATTCTTCAATAACATGGATCCTTTCATGGATTGCAAACTGGCTAAAAGACAGGAAACAGAGAGTAGGATTAAATGGACAAGTTTCTCAGTGGAAGGGAGTGGACAGTGGTGTGCCTCAGGGATCTGTATTGGGACCCTTACTTTTCAATATATTTATAAATGATCTGGAAAGAAATACGAGTGAGATAATCAAATTTGCAGATGACACAAAATTGTTCAGAGTAGTTAAAACACAAGCAGATTGTGATAAATTGCAGGAAGACCTTGTGAGACTGGAAAATTGGGCATCCAAATGGCAGATGAAATTTAATGTGGATAAGTGCAAGGTGATGCATATAGGGAAAAATAACCCATGCTATAATTACACAATGTTGGGTTCCATATTAGGTGCTACAACCCAAGAAAGAGATCTAGGCATCATAGTGGATAACACATTGAAATCGTCGGTTCAGTGTGCTGTGGCAGTCAAAAAAACAAACAGAATGTTGGGAATTATTAGAAAGGGAATGGTGAATAAAACGGAAAATGTCATAATGCCTCTGTATCGCTCCATGGTGAGACCGCACCTTGAATACTGTATACAATTCTGGTCGCCGCA
Organism: Rhinatrema bivittatum; assembly: GCF_901001135.1. Classification (NCBI taxonomy): domain Eukaryota; kingdom Metazoa; phylum Chordata; class Amphibia; order Gymnophiona; family Rhinatrematidae; genus Rhinatrema; species Rhinatrema bivittatum. The sequence goes on from NC_042626.1 coordinate 30,902,559, forward strand.
TCTCAAAAAAGATATAATTGCGATGGAGAAGGTACAGAGAAGGGCTACCAAAATATTAAGGGGAATGGAACAGCTCCCCTATGAGGAAAGACCAAAGAGGTTAGGACTTTTCAGCTTGGAGAAGAGACGGCTGAGGGGGGATATGATAGAGATGTTTAAAATTATGAGAGGTCTAGAACGGGTAGATGTGAATCAGTTATTCTCTTTCGGATAGTAGAAAGACTAGGGGGCACTCCATGAAGTTAGCATGGGGCACATTTAAAACTAATCAGAGAAAGTTCTTTTTTACTCAACGCACAATTAAACTCTGGAATTTGTTGCCAGAGGATATGGTTAGTGCAGTTAGTACAGCAGTGTTTAAAAAAGGATTGGATGAGTTCTTGGAGGAGAAGTCCATTACCTGCTATTAAGTTCACTTAGAGAATAGCCACTGCCATTACAATGTTAACATGGAATGGACTTAGTTTTTGGGTACTTGCCAGGTTCTTATGGCCTGAATTGGCCACTGTTAGAAACAGGATGCTGGGCTTGATGGACCCTTGGTCTGACCCAGTATGGCATTTTCTTATGTTCTTATGTTTTTAACAAAATTCTAAATCTACTTGCAAAAAACTGCACCCCAAATTTCGAGGCCACTACAGATCCACACACAAACAACAACAAATGGACTCACTTCGATGACGTTGCATCAACTGAAATTGAATCCATCATACAAAACATGATCCCTGCAGTCCATTCCATCTACCCAATTCCTATAAAATTCTTTAAACAAATACCGAGCCACATTGCCAAACCCAATTGTTTCAATAATCAACCTCTCACTTGAGCAAGGCATCTTCCCCAAAAACCTAAAATGCGCCATCATCAAGCCGATACTCAAAAAACTGCATCTCGATGAAACTGATCTAGCAAATTTCAGACCAATATCAAACCTACCCTACGAAAAAATTGCAAACCGACAACTCGTCGAACACTTGGACGCCCACAATATTCTCTTCCCCACACAACCTCCCTCAGCACTGAAACACTGTTATTCTCCCTCTCAGACACAATCCTCAAAGGACTCGACTGCAACACCTCCTACTTACTCCTCAACATATCAGCCACATTTGATACTGTCAACCACAAAACATTACTACACAGACTACAGGAAATTGGACTACAAGACACAATACTCAGCTGGTTTGAATCCTATCTATCAAACAGGTCGTACAAGGTCAAATTCAATTACATCGAATCCAGGCCAATCCTCCACTTTATTCAACATCTATATGACCCCACTATGCAAACTCCTCAAGGAAGCAGGTCTATTGCATTACGTATACGCCGATGATGTACGAATCTTGCTCCCAATCAAAGACTCCATCGAACACACCCTAGAGAGATGGAACACACACCTCTCTTCAATAAAGCATCTATTATCACAATTATCCCTTACCCTCAATCACGCAAAAACCGAAATCTTATACATAGCCAGCAAACTCCCCCTACCACCCCCCACCTACTCCTCCATGCAGCGTCCTACAAACCTTACACTCCCTACAGTCAAAAACCTTGGCATCTTTCTTGACAACCATCTGAACTTCAAGAAACACATCAACAACCTACTAAAAGACGGCTTCTACAAACTCCAAATCCTAAGAAAGCACAAACCACTACTATACCCTCAAGACTTCCGAACAGTTCTACAGGCTCTTCTCTTCTCTAAACTTGACTACTGCAATGCCCTGCTACTAGGCCTTCCAGCCTCCACCCTCAAACCCATTCAACTACTCCAGAATGCTGCGGCCAGAGCACTCACAAACAATAAGAAATCAGACCACATCACACCCATCCTCAAAAACCTACACTGGCTTCCAATCCATCAGCGAATACAGTACATCATCCACAAAATCATCCACAACAACCAAGACAACTGGCTGCCCACCCCCCTTCTCCTCCATACTCCCACACGGATTCTTCGCTCCTCAAACTCTGGCCTCCTACAAATACTGCCCCCTAAAGCCACTCATTGGATATCAACAAGGGAATGAATATTTTCCTATGCTGGCCCCATCCTATGGAACAAAATCCCTTCAGAACTTAGAACAGATCCATCCACCCAATCTTTCAACAAAAATCTTAAAACATGGTTATTCCGCAAAGCCTTTCCAACATCACACACGAACCAACCTGAAACCAAACCCTAACCATGTGCTCAAGGCAACCCCCCTTCCCACCATCACAACAATAAATTCACCCCCTATTACACCAATGCTAACTGCTCTCATTATATTACTGTTTATGCTGTATATTTATGCTGTCTATTCATGCTGTCTACTTATGCTATCTATTTAACTATTTATACTATCTATTTATCTATGATACCCATCCCTATTAGCCTCCCTATCTCAAAATATACCTAATGATAATTATTGCTACCCTGTTACTCCTGTTTATGCAATATATTCCGTCTACCATACCATTACTATTTATGCTATCTTTTGGCACTGCTATACTACAATTATTTATGCTATTGTTCTGGCACTGTTTTTCTACCCATGATGCGACTATAACTTCCTATGACATTTCTCTAATCATCTACTGTACCTGTCATAAATTATTTGTAAACCGATGTGATATGTAGATCGAATACCGGTATATAAAAACAAACAAACAAATAAATAAATAAATGGTGACATTTAATGAGATTCTGTGCAGTTCCTCAAAGTCAGATGTTAGAATCTGCTCCCGTTCATATTGTCAGAGTCTGCATTTTACTCAGATACTGCATCTTATAACTCCTTCTCCGCCTCTAATTCTAGGCTCATGGGAACACAGCTCTGCACATGGCCGCTGCTCTGCACCATGAAGCACAGCAGGAAGAAATCATCAGACTTCTTCTAAAACACGGGGCCGATCCCAGTATCAGGAACCTGGAGAACGACCAAGCCATCCACCTGGTGCAGGCAGGAGAGACAGGAGATCGGGTAAACCTTGCGTGCAGCGTTATGCGTCAGACATCAGCGGGCAACCCTACAGTTCCTGTTTAGCTTTCCCACAAATGGGTCGGCAGTGCTTTCTAACTCAGCTCCCAATGCACTGGAGGTAAAGGGTTTGGAAGGAAAAGCATTGAGAAAGGAAACCTATGGGATCTCCAGGAGCTCACGCAGAATTTTGCCTGTGGATGTCACTTCTGTGGGTCCAGTAAAAGTGGTCACACACACACACACGCTCTAACTTTTAATGGACAGTCCGGACGCTGAGAGCTCCTAGTGTGAAATCTGCTCTGCAGCAGCAGTACCCAACCATCCAGCTTCTGGATTTCTGCCTGCAACAGAACTATTAGGGATGAGCACAGACTTTTTTTTTTTCATTTCATTTTGGTTTTTGCTTAGTTATTTTTTCATTCTCTGCTTTTTTTTTTATGTGTTGTTTCATTCCTTTTTGTTTATTTAAAACAGATAAAAAGAAACAAAGGAAATTAAAAAAAAAAAGAAACTAAACAAAAAAAAACATCAGTACCCCCCCCCCCCCCCAAAAAAAAATGAAACACTCCTGGCCCCTTCCTCCCGGTTTCCTCTACCCCCACCTGGACCCTCTTACCAAGTTATTGTTCCTCAAGGAGCAGGAGTGATCCTAAGTCGCTCCTGCCCCGCCAGTACTGTGATTAGAAACGGTGCCGGCAGATCAAGGCTGGCACCATTTTTAATTTCTTCCATACAAAATGGCACCAACCTCAGCCTGGCCTGGGCTTGCGCCATTGTTAATTTTTGCCACACAAAATGGCACCAGCCAGACCCAGGCCAGTGCCACTTTATATGAAAAAAGTTTACAATGGTGCCAACCTCGGTCTGATTGCATCGTTTTTAATCACAGTACCAGCAGGGCAGGAGCAACCGAAGATTGCTCCTGCCCCTGGCAGAGCTTCAACTTGGTTAGAGCATTTGTGGGGGGGGGGGGGGGGGGAGGATGAGTATTTGTTGGCAGGGGGTGAGGGGGAATCAGGAGTAGGTTACTGGACTGGATTTTTTACATTTTTGACACTTTTTTTTTTTTTTAAAGAAAATGAATGAAAGCAAACACAATTTTGTTTTGTTTTTCTTCTGTTTCCTTTTAAAAATGAATTGAAATGAAATGGAAAGGTTCATTGAAATTTCCCATTTTGTTTCAAGCAAATGCACATCCCTAAGAAATACTGGGCCGCACTGAACCACATACATACGGGACACGGAAGATATAGGTACATATTGAGCAAATGGCACACCAAGGACTTTGTATATGCAGAGAGCTGCTGTCCACATCGCAAGCTCCTGAGCCAAAGTTGAGCTTGATGGAGCGTGTGAAGCCGATATCACACCTCAACATAAAGATTCAATTAATCGCTGCCTTTTCTCTCATTGCCTGCTTCCTCCAGTCATGCAAAAGAAGTAAAAAATTAAAGGCATCACAACTTGCCAGGAATCGACCAGAATGGCACTGACAATGCTGCAGTTCAGAATGAATGTGTTTAAAACACTGAGAGAATGCACTTCCAGTTCCTAGGAAAGTGATATGGGGGATGCACTTTAGGTTTGTGTGTACAATTTCTGCATATGTATGTATATCACATGCCATGGTTAAGGATAAGTTAATTTTCAACTAGTTAATGAATGACCCATAGCTTTTCAATTTGCATATTTTGTTTTCCTGTCATACACAACTGGTGCACAGCACTGCACTGTGACTTAGACTGAGGAAATGGCAACCAGCTTGTATTGCACTGAAAATGCATTAGAGACTGGCTTGCAACTCAAGGGCAATTTTACTATGCCAGTTCATACCCTAGCGCTGGCAAACAGGTATATCCTTTCCTGGGTTTCAGCGGGTTTTACCAAACCCAACCCTAACCCATAACAGGAGATTGCACTGTAAGTTTAGGGAGAGATTGACCAAGAATGAATGGGCAAAGAACAGAAACTAGTCCCACTAATATTCTGTCCATGTAACAGCATCTCTTTATGGATGCCTTTTCTTCTTACTGTAATTGAATTTCTTAAAAATATGAAGTTATTTATGATTGGGCATCAGCTGAAATGACAACGCAGGAATAACTTCACAAAGTTATTTCATCAGCCAGTGGTATTGCAACTTGCATCTATTATGTTACATGTTCAAGAAAACATATATAGTGTATATGAATATATATATATATGTATTTATCTACATCTAACTATCTATCTATATATATGTACACACCGTGTGTATATACAATTTTAATAATAGCAACAAAAATATGACCTTGTTGCTTAAAGAACCTGGGTTTGTCAAAAGCAAAACTATCACAATAGCCTATCATGTGCCCTGTCATTTGCCTTTACCAAATCAGAATATCACTCCATGAGTAGGTTTCGGGTTCATGCTCTGGATGGAATAATAACATCTGCTTCCTCTTGACAGATCAGGAAGTTGTTGAAGAAAGGAAGAGGCATCCTAGCCTAACTTGGCCATCACCCCCGTAGAGCCTGTCCCAGTCAGTACATCCCAATGTGCCATTTTCTGGCGTCTTCTCCTCCTCTAACCTGGAAGAGCTGATGGAATTGCCAGTGCGTGGGTAGACTGGACTGCCGCAGGCCTGACTGGAATGAGGTGCAGTTTCTTCTAAGCACATGGGTAACCTCTGCCCTGCTGTGATAATATGAGCTTCAGCTGAGCAAGAGCTGCCAGCCAGCGGTCTTTTCTTAACATAGGCGTATGCCTCCAAACTGAGGTCGGTGAACAGGCTTCCCTTCTGACCCAAGTCAGTCTACAACAGACCATCTCTTCCTTCCCCTTCTCCATTCAGAACACAGTATTTCAAACTGATGAAGGAGAGACACTTTCACAGAAGGATTTGTCGGAATGAATGTAAAGAAATATGTAAACCATATGGGCATGGCTCTGGACTGGGTACAGTGAGCACCGTGGTCTCCAGTGAACAAAAGGCATGAAAGTGCCTGCTTGGCATGCAGTGCCAGCACTTCCCCCAGTAACTCTGCCATGGCATTTCATTACAGTCTGGACGGCATTGTTATCTGGGAACAACTGCTTCTAATTAATGCAATGTCCTTTCTCTGTGTAACAGAATATCAGGCAGCAGAGTGTGTTAAGTTGTGCGTGCCACTACTGAAGTATGACTCACGGTGTCCCTTTCCTGGGAACCCGCTTAGCCCTTTTTTGGCGTCAGGACCCATCCTACTCTGAAGCTCACTGCGGAAGGCCTGTTCTACAGGTTCTTGCTGTACTAAGAAACTATAGGGCCTGATTCACCAAGGCTTTTTTCCCCATTCTGTGTCTGTGGGGAAAACGGCTTAGTGAATCAGGCCCATGTTTTATTAATGAGCAGCAAAATAAAATAAGGTGCTTTGATTTTGTGGGAGATAACTTCAGGAAAGAGTAAATTGAATTATGTAAATCTGCAAAGAATGAGGCCTCTTAAGCATCTATATAAGAAACAGACAGTGGCTAAATTGAGAAAGTAAGCATCCAGGCATCTAAAGTAGGGATAGTCCCCTGCAAAATTTGTACTCTGCAAATCATTTGCAGTTTAGAATTCCTATCCTGTAATTTGGGAAATTAAGGAGCCATAATTCTAATTTGGTCCATGTTGAGTCTACAGTATCTGCTACAAATATAACCTATTAGCATTGTGATATCTTTTTTTTCAGGTTGGAGGACTCTGCAAGAACAAAGTGCACTCAATTCAGAATTCCAAGGAGGGTTTTAATCAAGTAGGCACTTAACAGAAATATAAGTATGCCCTGGCTTTCACTTTGCAGTCTTAAACAGAAAACATAGCTTTCCTTTTCAGAGATGAAACAGGAGTTTCAGGTTCCAAACAACTTAAGCAGGTTCAATTACAACACTCACAATTCAAATCCAATCCCGGTCAGGTTGCATAATACTTTTAACGCTTTATCTTTACAGGCACAAACACACTTATTTCTAGACTTAAGACTTCACAGGTCTCCTCCGGGCTCTCACAGCTTGGCCCTTTCGTCCTCGAATTCCTTGGAACACCATCCGAGCACCCTCTTAGAAGCTCTGAGGACCTATCTGGTCCTCAGGGGGCTGAGGTGGCAGGGCCAGGTCATGCCTTCAGGCTTACTCAACAGTAAGGCATCAAAGCCAGTGGCTCCAGGGGGCAGAAACTTCGGTCACTTGACCCAGCAATCTGCCAGTTCAAGGGCAACCAGAGCTCTTATTACCCTTACACTTGTGCTCTTCACGTGCGGTGTCCTCAAGCACGTGCTGCATCAACAAGTCAAGGCATGAGGGACAAGGATGATATGTTGCTCTCATGACAGGTACCCCTGAACAGAATCTGCAGTGTAAGGTAGTAGATACTCTTTCTATGAAATGAATTCTTGATTGCTGTGCAATTGCTCACTAATCTCTAAGACCGTTTCTTTGACAGGTCTAGTTTCCCTAGGTGGGGCAGTTGCCAGTCATTCATCTGATAATTAGTCATGAAGAAGACATTCTTACACAACTTAATGTAATAATCTAATTTATGTGCGTGTGAATGTATTGATCCATACCCAAAACCAACACTTTATTCATGTTATATTGTGTGCGGGTTGTGGACTTTGGCAGGGAACATGTTTTTCTGATGAAATGTGCTGATTATATTTTATTATTATGAAGAGACATTTATTCATACCTGCAAGGAATTCAATTGTAAATTCAGTGCTCAAGCACAAATCTGGCAATTATTATTCCATTTAGGCCTCAGAAACAGAGCAAGATGTCTGCCTAGATTCCTGCAAGCCCCTGTCCAAACCAGAATCATGCCATGCCCCTGGCACTGGTGAACATTTGGGTTATTCTTTCTAATCCTTGCTCACAATGCTGAAAATATAATTGCTATTCAACACGTCAGGTTTGCAGGGTACTGTGCTTTCTATAGTTCTTGAAGGACTGAAAGGCTATTTGTTCTTGCATGGTTTTATAATTGGTCGTAAGCATTGCTCATTTATCTTTATATGTACTAATTGTAAATTCATGCATATTTATTAGGAAAAAACAGTGTTGTAAATAAAAACATGGTTTTCTTTCTCTGCAATAAATGTTTCTGAAGGATAAGTGCTGAAGTTTCTACTTTTGCTTATAAAAACAGCGATTTTTGATTCGGGTACAGAATTCAAGGGATGGCCTCTTGTTGGAAAAAAAAAACATTTTTGTTGAAATTTCTTGTTTCATTTCATTTTGTTTTGAATAATAAATGAGTGAAAGCCAAATTAAATTTCATTTGGTTTTCGTTTTCGTTTTGATTTTTGTTTTTTACAAAAAAGGCAGTAGCAGCCAGCCCCTGGGGCCATCATTCCCCATAGCAAAAAATCCTGATTCTAAAAAGTAAAGCAGAGTCCTGCCAGGCCTTGAACTCATTCCTCTACCCCCCAGCTTACCCACCACCACTGCTGTTTTGCAATGCGGAGCTGCCCGTCAGCACCGCTCTGAATAGGATTCTGCCGGTGAAGGAGAATCTTCGCCCTGTGACACTTGTGATTGTGGGCAAAGCTGAGGGAGGGGATAGGGAAAAGGTTTCCAATGTTTTATGTTTTAGAATCACAATTATTGCTGCAGGGAGGAGGGCACTAGTGTTGGTTGCTATGCTCTTTTATTTTTAACATGAAACAAAGTGAATTTTTTTTTTTTTAAAGGAAACAAAAACCCCAACCAACAAACCAAAATCAAAATGAAATGAAAAAAAAAACAAAAAAAACCACGCACCCTTGATCACCCTTACAAAGATACTTAGTAATGTCCTATAGGATCAAATCAAAGAGTTACTTATTAAGTGGGCAATTTTCAAAACTGTGTTGGCAGGTGCAAAGTCTGCAGGCACATCACAGGGGGATTTTGCACCACTTCTCAAAGGAAAGTAGAAATATGCTTTCCCTTTGAAAATTGCCCAAGGAGAAATTCCTGCAAAGCTCTGCTCCTGCTTTTTCTGGGGGTCCTTTTTTTCCAGAAAAAAACAAAATGACATGTAGTGTTGCCTCCATCAGCAGCTTCCATTTCCCTCGGGGAGGGTTGGCGGGATTAAGCCAGGCTGCCACCTCAGTGTATTACACAGTTCATGAGTGCTTTTAATAGGAGGATCAATCTATATATTTCTTTTCCTGGAGATGTACCTCACCAACAGCAAAGCTTGACAGAATTTATAGCATTTCTGATTTTCTATTAGTTTTGGGAGTAATTGCTTGTACACACTTAGGGGTAGATTTTATAAGCTTAGGTGCGCCAGGCGCGAACAAAAGTACGCTGGATTTTATAAGATACGCGTGTAGCCGCGCATATCTTATAAAATCCGGGGTCGGCGTGCGTATCTTATAAAATCCGGGGGCGGCGCACGCAAGGGGGTGCACATTTGTGCACTTTGCGCGCGCCGAGCCCTATGCGCTGCCCATTCCCTCCGAGGCCGCTCCGAAATCGGAGCGGCCTCGGAGGGAACTTTCTTTCCACCCCCCCGCACCTTCCCCGCACCTTCCCCTCCCTTCCCCAACTAACCCACCCCCCCCGGCCCTATCTAAACCCCCCTCCTACCGTTGTCAGCAGAGTTACGCCTGCCCGAAGCAGGCGTAACTCTGCGCGTGCCAGTGGGCTGCTGGCATGCCATCACCCGACCTGGGGGCTGGTCCGGAGGCCTCGACCATGCCCCCGGGCCGGCATCATGCCCCCGACACGCCTCCTGCCCCGCCCCGAAATTTGCGCCGCCCACCCGACACGCCCCCGACATGCCCCCTTTGCGAAGCCCCGGGACTTACGCGCGTCCCGGGGCTTGCACGCGCGTCGCGGGGCTCGGCGCGCACAAGGGGCTTTTTTAAGGGTTACGCGCATAACTTATGCGCGTAACCCTTTTAAAATCCGGCCCATAGCAAACGGAGAGGAAAGTTACTGCAACCACAAGGGCTTTCACTCCCTCAATATACAGGTGGGGTGCAATGTCACAGGTCACATCACCAAGGTCTTCCCAGGGTTTTTTGAATCATGCCACAATGCCTATAATCTGTCACATTCAGATATACATGACTATTCTGAGCATGGAAAAATCACACAGAGTGGCTTATAGGCAACTATTGATCACTTCTCTTATTATGCCTTTAACATTTTTGCAGCTCTGAACAAAGAGATCCACTGAAGCTTCACCAATGGCCAACAATGATGCACTCCACCTTTGCCTTTCTAGCATTCATCAACTTTGCCTTCTCCTAGAGAACTGATAGAGGATATCCCTTCAAGATCTAATTTATGAACCCCTAGCACACGCCGAGAGTCCTGCAGATTAACCTTACAACTAGGCCCACAGGAAGATCAAGGCTGTGAAGGAGAGGACCTTTGGCCTTATAAAAACCTAATTTAGATGTCTGGGCAAATCAGGGGGAAGTCTCTTATACATTTCCACTAAGGCCTGTGACTATTGTTTGGCTTGCTGCATGCTACATAATCTAACAAAGAACCATGGCCAGCCTCCTCCTGAGAGTGATGGGCAGAAGCAGGAGGAAACTGAAACAGAACTGGAAGAAGTACAATGCCACACCCATAACCAGGTTGCCTACATAAAGATTGCCTTGATACAGAGACATTTAAATTATGAGTAGCTATTTATTTAATGTGACTAGAAATATTTATATATGTACAGATGATCACTTGTTTTATGGTAGCCCACAGCTTCTCACAGTTGACATTGGCTCTCTGATGTGGCTCATTTTACTGCTATGCCACAGGAGGGTGTGATCAGAACTCACATGGACCACCGAGGGGGCTACAAACTCAACATGGGCTAACTGGGGAGGGCTTGGAGAAGTAATGAGCAGGCCCAAGGCATCTTGCTGTAGTGTTCCTGAGGGTGCAGGAAGGGGAGGAAAAGGAAGGGAAAAGACCTGTGACCTTGCCTGACATTATTTGGAGAGTGGACCTGTGACTTTGCTTGAAACTATGTACTCCAGAATACACTCCAAATTGTTCCCATTTCTTTGTAGCTCTCCAGCTCGATGATCCAATCATTCTACCAAATTAATCTCTCTTCACAGGCGTTGATGGGCACCTCTGGGGTGGCTACATGGTACTGCACTAGATCTGCAGCAGTGGGGCTGAACGATGGCCTCTTTCTGTACATCTGGAAATAGCTGGGATGACCGTGGATCATCAAAATGCATCAAGGGCTCATCTTCAGGCATCAAATTCTCCTTGTCCTGGTCCTCTTCCATCCCCTTCTCTGCCGGCTTACCTCAGCCTGAATCTTCATTGCGGCCAGCTCCCTCCATGCCTCTTGCCTGTTCCAGAGATGATAATGCAGTAAAATGTCTATGCCTGGAGTGAGACCAGGAAAGCCTTCCACAGAGGTGGGTTGCCTAGACGGGCAGTAATGGCTCAATCATGAAAGCTGCACATATGGACAGCTTACCTCTGTCCCTCTCCAACCAGTCCTACTCATGGATCCTCACGGGCAGGGCCTTCTTTTTTCAGGTTCTTGATCTGGAAACATAGAAAGATAGAAACATATGGGGGGAAAGCAAATACAGACCATAAGATCCAACCAGGGTGCCCAATTTCCTGCCAGGGCTATAGCCATAGAAAGTTAGAAACTCAGTTGCTGTCAGACTTTTCTTGCATCTATGGATCCCCTGTGTTTTTCCCTTGCTTTCTTGAACTCAGTTACCATCTCTGCCTCCAGTACTTCCCTTAGGAGTCAATTCCATGCACCTATCTTCCTTTCCGTATTCATAGTTACATAGTAACAGCTCATGCTAGCAGCAAAAGACCATCTTGCCTTTCCAGTTATCCTGTCCCCACTGATAAGGATATTTCCCAACTGTCTACCAGAGTGTGACCACCTGCAAGATTTCTCGTTATTGTCCTCCTTCTGTGTACTCCACCATCTCAGGCAGAAGAGCATCCACTTTTCCCATGACTACACAGAATAGGTCCTGAGTTTACCTCCCAGGAGGAGGAGGTGGCCCTAGCTTTGAGGAGCAGTGAGGAGAATCTTCCAGGCATGGGACAATCTCCCCTGCCTCTCTCTAATATCAGGGGAAGGGCAGAGATGGCCCTCATCTGCCACAATTAGCTAGGCTAGCGGCCGTGCATTCTCCATATCAAAGTTGGGCTTGCAGATCCGCAGTACCTTTTTGGAAATGTCCCTGCACATTCCCAGAAACAGAAATCATGTATGCATAACTTTTGTGCACATAAAAGATATGAACCTAATAGCGCACACGTCTTCCTAAGTTAGTGGACGCAGAAATGTGCGTTTTATAAACTGAAAATTATTAACAAGGGACAACCTTGTAAAAAATATTAATTATATAAACTGTTATTAGCATTTTTAAAACAAGTAGAGGAAAATAGAAAAATTTAGAGTAAAGATTTTATAGAGTGAAAAAGACTCAATCATTCCAAAAATTAGTTTCTGCTGTAAATGAAAGCCTTTTTCCAGATGATCATGTTGATTCAGAAAAACACTCGAGTGACTTCAATATTTAAATACACATATCCAAACATCAAAACCACAGAACTGTGCCTTATTTCTTTGGAAGCAGTCAACAAAGTTTCACTAATTGCTACTAGTAGATTATAACAGTTAATACTTCACAAGAGACCTGAAAACAATGTCTGTTATGATTTGGTGGCATTCATCAAATTCTCAAATTATTGGTAAACTTAGAAACAGTGAGCTTCTCCGATTAATAGTGTAACTTACTCCAGTAAATGCCAGTGGAATAAAACAGGAGCTTTAATCAATTAAGGCCTCTCTATCCTCAAATTCTGACAAAAGTCCTTTGTTTCACCATAAGCTTGCCTTTCTCAAGGAGCTCCTATAATAAGTTACTTATCTTTGTAAATGCTCATTCCACGCAGCAGTATAAATCTTCTGAGGAAAAAGGTTTATCCACTGGAGGCATATAATGAATTCTGAAACAAAGTGAAAAATAAAACATCTGAACTTTCTATTTTGCGCTCAGATCAATTATACTCATGTTTTAAAATGCAAAATAACACATTTTAAATACAAAACCCTAACTATATAATGACTCATTACAGTGATTTATCATGGAACTAAAGAGAAAATGGGAGACAATTCTTCTTATTGCAAAGCAAATGTCACTGCTAAAAAAACACAGCCTCATTTAGAGATGTCATCCAATCAGCTGCCTCTCCCACTTGTAGGTGCTCATCTCCTTCCATAATCACAAAATGGCTTATTATAGAGGCTATTTTGAAACTAAATTTTCCATACTGGCAATTAATGAAAAAAATCCACTCAAAATTTTCTGTTACATACTGTGACATGCCTCATACCCCCCTTAATAGAAATCCAGATAAAATATATCCATTGACAGAGACATGTACAGTCGGATTAGAATACAGAACACAAATGTATTCAAATATTTGACCTTGGAATCCCATCTGACGTAGACTATAAAATTTAAAAAGACTTTCTCTGCATCAAGTCCCACAAACAAAGGATTGACTGTCGCTGTAGGTCCTAATCAGTTTTTGCACATTAACAGAGGAGCATCGTCCCATCACAAATCCATGTCTTAGTTTATTAAGGAAACAGGCCGGTAAGAAGCTAGATTTGACATGTCTTTCCCTGATGTAAGAATAATGGAGATCACAGCTTCTTGTAACTTCCTGGGCATTTGCTTTAATTTCATCATTCCCCCCCTGCCAAAAAAAATACTACATAGAGGTTCTGCCATCTGAGAGGATAATATTTTATACAAATCTGAGTTTGAGCCATCTGGCCCTGGAGATTTCAAGGAAGGCAATGAAGCAATAACCTGAAGGATATCCTTACAGGTAACAGGAGCACTCATCTAGAGCTTAGAGTGAGAAAGCTGAGGCAGCTGAAGCTCTTTTATAAAGTTATCTCTCAAATGCATGTCTCTGAGTCAGCCGTATACAGAGTTTTATAAAATTCTTGAAATACCTCACCAATATGTTTAGGAGACTAGAAAGTATCACCTTTAGAATTTCTAATAGCTGAGATAAATTTAAAGCTAGCTTGTAACTTTAAACATACAGCAGAAATAAAGATGGCGAGAACGAGCAGTACACTCAACGGAAAACGTCCAAATGCAGAAGGTGCAGTGCTAAAGCCATTCTTTTCCCAGAAAAACGTATGCTTCAAAGTTTGCAATGAAAATTGCGCTTTTTGTGGTATTAAATTATTTCGTAAATGCTGCATCTCAAGGAATGATCATTTAGCATCTTCTGAATTATGTTCAATAACTTCTTTTTTGGGAACTTTCAACTTAGCATCTAAATCTGTAATGTCTTTGGCTATTTTTTAATTTATTTTTTTGTAATAACAAAGCAGATAATACTTTCTCCCCTAAGAGCAGCTTTGGCAGTTTCCCAGTATAAAATGGGGTTATCCACATGGCAAAAATTGTGATTAGCTTATAAAGCCCATTTTTCGTTAATAACAATTGTAAATTCTTTGTGATTGCTTAACCACAAAGGCATCCTCTATATATCATCTACCATACCAGAGAAACCTGTTTCTATAACACAGGCCACTGGAGCATGATCTGAAATAAAGTTTCAGTTTTAGCATGACGAACCCTGGGGTCACGTGTGCCCTGGAAAAGTGAGCAAAATCTCTAGCCAATGGGTGGGTATAGGAACCTACAAACATTAAGCGAGTGTCTGCATAGCAAGGAATACGTTTATCTACTCCCATATATTTCTGTGTGGACCTAGGAAATGTATCTAAGCTTGGATCGATAACAATAGGAGACTGACCAAATGATGACATCACTGATATAAAATCAACATAGAAAGAATGAGAGCAATTGTTAGGGGCATAAACTGAAGTTGAAACAACTGGCTGGCCCTATAACTTCCCAGGAATTATAATAAATCTACCTTCTGGATCAAAAGTACCTTTCTCCAGTTGAAAAGCTACACTTTTAGGTAATAAATTAGCAACCCTACTGCTTCTATTAATTCCTGAGACATAAATATTTGAGGAACGCTCTTCTGCTTTAGCTTAATGTGTTCTAAATCGTTCAAATGTGTCCTTGGATAAATGCAATTTCTGCCTTTAACCTTGCCAAATGGCACAACACCTGCTCTCATTTTATTGGAATATTAAGACCAGCTACATTCCACGTTATATCATTAAGATGTGTCACACAACTCGCCAAGTAGAACATAAATGTAAAAGCAAATATATACACAGGCTGCCAGCTTCCACCCAGCCTAGACAGCAGCAGACTCCAAGCAAGGTGGAAACCAAATGAAAGGTAGAAAAGCAGAATCACCATCATCCTCTCTCTCAGGCACAACCTAACACTCCCTACATTCCCTCCCATCCCCCCCTTTTCCCCTCCCACAAGCAACTATTGTAAACACATCCGACACCAACAAAACCATGTATCCATAAATGAATTGTAAACAGTCTGTTTTGGATCAGAGGACTGCCTACTGAGCGCTCAGGTACCAGCCCTAAATGCAAAGTTAAATCATCCAACAGATGCAACCTATCAAAGATTCCTGTAACAAATCTCAAGGTCCAAAGAATAAACATACGAGTGCGCGTAAGTCCCCGGGCTTTCCTGGGGGGCATGTCGGGGGCGTGTCACGGCCAGTGCGTCATCGGGGGCATTCCTGGGGCGGGGCCGTGGGCATGGTTCTGGCCCAGGGGCATTCCGGGGGCGTGGCCACGGCCTCCAAACCAGCCCCCAGACCGGAACATGGCATCCCGGCAGCCGGCCTGGCGCGCGCAAGTTACGCCTGCCTCGGGCAGGCGTAACTTTTGAAATAAAGGTGGGGGGAGGAATTAGTTAGAGCCGGGGGGCAGGTTAGTTAGAGGAAGGAAAGGGAAGGTGGGGAACACCGGAAAGAAAGTTCCCTCTGAGGCTGCTCCGAAATCGGAGCAGCCTCGGAGGGAACGGAGGCAGGCTGCCGATTTTGCGCAGCCTTGCGTGTGCCGACCCCGGATTTTAAAAGATAGGTGCGGCTACGTGTGTATCTTTTAAAATCCGGCGTACTTTTGTTTGCGCCAGTTGCGCAAACAAAAGTACGCGTGTGCGTACTTTTTAAAAATCTGCCCCTAAGTGTATTAAACTGTGAGTACAGTTTGTCATAATCAGTTTTTAATGGATTAACCACCAAGTTGGTTACCTTTTGTATTAGGCTTTTATCCGAATCAACCACAAGACCTCCTCTGTTTTCCCGATGACCATCTTGGATTCAGCCTCCTGCAACTTTTCCTTCTCTTTCCTTGCCATTTTTTTGGTCATTCCAGCAGCGTTTCACTGCAGCAGGTAACACAGCACTAGATCAAAAAGGATGGTTTTCTGGGTCACCACATCATATGAACTCCTATTGAAGAATTTTTAATGCCTATAGAAGCAAAAAGTTCCTTCTGAAAAAGATATATTCTTAGGAGAATTATCAAAGGTTTTGTACAAGTAACTTTTGAATTTACATGCACAAAAAGCAAGATTTGTTTATCTCCCCTTGCCGATTGCATATATTTTATGTGCAAACATACATATAAGGGTCAACCACAGGTATTATAATCTATAAATAACAATATACCATATACCTGTATATTTGTTATTTATACAGTTTATGTGGACATAGCATTGTGCGCATAAAATGTATCCAGATAAAAAGGGGAGTCAATGGAAGCGTTCCAGGGATGCCTCCAGCTAATAGTTACATGCACAAGTCTGGTCAGAAAAATAGCTGTCCTAAAGTTATCCATGTATATTTAGCAGCAGACTTGCACATATCCAGGAGCAGTTACACGAATAACTTTACCCAGTTAACTTACTCACTCATCGGTTCTCTGAATATCAACACCTTCATGGTCAGCCTTCACTTATTTGTGACCATCCAAATTGTGCTGGGCTTGGTTAGTGAACACTGAGCTTTATTTATTTTATTTGTACAGTTTTTATATACCGTTGCACAGAAACAAGTTCTATCTCTACGGTTTACATAGATCATATTATAAGAACATGATAAAAAGGATAAAATGAAAAAATACAATATTAATTAAAATCAAATTAAAATAAGAATTGGGTGGGGAACAGGCTGAGTAGTTCTTCTGATGTCTACCTGCTGCTAGCTCTAAGTAGTCAAGTCAGAAGAAGAGTTGCCAAGGTTCGATTCTAAGAAGAACTGAAATACAAGAAGCTGGCAACATTATCAAATAGGTGTGGTTAATACTGAGCTGGCATCGGAAGCAGATAAGATACTGGATTGTTTAGAAAAATGATTTCAGATTAGGCATGTCCTTTGCTATGTTTATTCATTTAGTCTACGTGTTAGAAATGTTTATGAGCTGGTTCGACAGTTCATTCTTTGTCCTCAGGCTGACCAACTCCATCCATATCACAGTTTTCTTTATAGTTAAGCTATGTACACTCCTACCCTCCTTCCTGACCTAAGTGGCTTTTTATCAAAGCCTGCTGTAGGATAGAAAACTGTTTATTAGCTGAATAAGGAAAGTCACTTTTCAAAGCATACATCTTTGCAGTAGCAGGCGTATGTTATTTCAAGCAAATATTACAAGAGCTTTCCTGACCTTACTGCACCTCGCAAAAGAACAGAAGTGCAAGGCACACACCTTTCCTGACAGAATGATAAGTTGATCTGCTGTACTATTTAATCTCAAAATGTCAAACAAAAATGCAAAACATTTCAAATTGTCATCCCCACTGCTGCATAAGGATTCTGTCCATTCACGACTCTGGTTGCAAGAGGTTTTTAGCACTGCAAGTCAGCACCTGTGGACTGTGCTTCTCATTTCAGAGTTAGAGAAGCAGTTTCTGTCTCCAGTCTCCCTCCTGGGCCATCATGTCTATCTCATGCAATCAGCATGGAAGAGAACCGGCGGGCATCTCAGTCTCAGCTGGAATGTGCAATTCAGGGGCTGCGTGGCACAGTGGAGCACTGTTTGTTTGGTTTTGGTTTTTCATCTGCAGGTCTTGTCAGTCCATCTTGACTAAATTGCAAGCTCCCAGGAACAGGGACTGTCCATACTGAGGGTCATTTTCAAAGCCATTTCTGTGACTAAAAAAAGCCAAGCTTTTTTAAATTGTTCTCTCTGTGTCAGGCCAATGCAATATTGGTGCGTGTTAAAGGGGCACTCATGATTGAGCACCCGCTCCCATAACGCACACTGATCCACCTCCCAATGCAAAATGCAAATAGGCTGCCACGGTAAAAAGGAGGCACTAGGGGAAATTATGTGCCCCTAGCGCCTCCTCGGAAGCGAGCATCTGGGAGATGTGGCTGTCAGCTGGTTAGAAAAATGGACGCTCAAATTTAGAGCATCTGTTTTCCTAATCTGTCCACAAACACATGTTTTTTTAATTTTCAATTTTTTGGGGGGGGGGGGGACATTTCTAATTTTTTAGTTCCTCTGACTTAATATCGCCATGATATTAAGTCCGAGGAAGTACAGAAAAGCTGTATTTTCTGCTTTTCTGAACACTTTTTGGGCTCCTCCACAATTAATGCCTGCCATGTTAATTTGGTGCAAATTTTTTTTTTTTTTGCATAGGGGGAATAGATAATTGCCTCATCAATATGCATTTGCATGTGATGAGCACTATTACCTACGCGTGTTTTGGACACGTTAACCCCCGTTTTGCATCGGGGTTATGGACACAAGTCCAATTGCAGGTTAAACCGTGCGCTGCGGCCAGCACATAGTATAGCAGCGGTCCGTGTGTGAGTAAACTTCCATGTGTAGTGCCACTGCACACGTTACTTTACTGGGGTGGGCTGGGGAGGGGTGTGCACTACATACATATTTTTGGAAATCTAAAAGTATGCATGTGAGTTTTCTTGAAAGAACAACCCACACAAATTAGCAAGGGTAAATGTGTCTGGGTAGCTTTCCTGGGATACTTTTTAAAGAGAAATTAATTTGTGCAAAATTTAGCCAATAAAAGTTCCCACAGACTTTGCACCAGTGCAGGCAATTGCAAAATTATCCCATGTGACTCTGTACAGTGCTGTGTGCCTCTGGTATGCATTATACAAATGAATAATATTTTTTTTTTATTAGAGCAAACAGCTAGGAGACCCTGGATCCATTTCTCTCTCTTCCACTCACTAAACAAGTCATTTAGAGCCCTAGATCTACAAATTTGGGACATGAAAATTGGAATAAATACCCTTAGGATCACATATACATTATCAGCTTCATTATGTTACACATAACTTGCATTATCCCCTTTCCAATATGCAGAATCACATTCTTGATGCCACTAAAATCTACGAAGGGGATGGAAGGAGCACAATATAATGTAATTTCAGTTTGCAGCACACTTTTCTGCTAATAACCATTATTCAATGCATGTAACAATGTCAATAAACATAATACAATGAATACATTTATGCATGATATAGAAAATCATCAAATACATCAGTTCAATAAATACATAAGCATAATAACAATATCAACATATGTATAATGATGAGAATGCTCCCTCCATGATATCAGCTGAATTTAAGGTCAAGAAGTAAAAAATGCTTGCCAATACTTCAATCGACATGCTGCTTCTTTCAAATATGCTCGAAAGTACTTACATGACCCAATGCCATAGAAAGCAAAGGGGATAAATAAATGTAAAAGAAAATTAGAAATCTTTGATAGAAAATGACTACCATAAATAGAATAATGTTAAAGAAAATGCTGTGTAAGATTTAGGAAAGAGGAGAAATCCTATTTCAAATCCCTTTGCACAGCTTGCCTTATACTCATTCCCTTACTATCAGCACTGCACATCAAGAAGGAGCAGTGCATTCTACAACTAGGACACATCATTCCCCACTGCACCCATCCTAGAACCAGCGCAGAATACTGAACAGAGTCTGGAGATCTTTTTCTGCCACCACATTCTTTAAATCTGTATTTAGACATTAAGAGGGTAATTTGATAACAGCCCACGTAGGGCTGAAGTCCCCGTGTACAAAATGCATAAGTTAGCTTTCAAAATTAGTGTACCTTAACGTGGCATTGGGCAAGAGCATATCTGCCTGCTAGAGAGCAGGTTTAAAATACCCACATGAATATTTACAAGCAAGGGTTGGAAAATTAAAATTACACCCATCAATGATTTCCACCCCCCCCCCCCCCCCCCCCCACACACACACACACACTCTCTCTTTTGCAGTGCATAAAACATGCATGCTAGATCACTTCCTGGAGTACCTTTACACGTGCGACCCTGGAGTACCTTTCAGAAAGTCCATTTCCATGCAGAAAACCATATTTGATGAACAGAAATGCTTTGAAAAATTACCTTCAAACAGCCCAAATAGAGCTAACATCTGCGGGTTCCTTTTATCTGCAGACTCCAGTCCAAAATTTCAACACATAAATCCGCTTCTAAAAGGTTGCAGGGGTGCACGGAATAAGCCCTGACACACACACACACACACACACACACACACACAGTTGCACCTGCTGGGGAGCAAGTCAAACTCTGTGTGGGCCCAAGCTCCTACCCCAATGCCGTCCCTTAGAATGCATCTTTGTACTGCGCGCGTGTGTAAAGTTCCTTTTGTGCGTATTTTTACACGCAGAACCTCCGAGTAATTTTTAAAAGGTCATCTATACCCATAAAACCAGGGTTTATGAGCTTAAATCCTTTTGAAAATTACCACCTCACTTGTAAGAATAATCGCCTTGTGGATGGGCAGACTAGATAGGGCCATGGGGACTTCTTCTGCCATCACGATTCTATACACACTGCATAAAAAGTGCAGACTTGTCTTCTCATTGCAGAGTTTCCATAGTTAACCTGGGGACTTTGCTAGCTTTCAAGTTAATCGGCGAGAGCGAAATCTTTCTCTAATGATCTCCCATAATGTGCTTTCTATGGATTCTGCTTGTTGATAGTGGGAGACAGGTGTTGCAGCTGTACAAGTAACCTTTGTGTTTCCAATGAAGCGTAGTGTAGGTGAACAGCAAGTGCAGTCACGGTCTGTTATCTCCCTGGATTACTAAAGCGCTGGGAGGTTGTTGTCTCCCCGAGCAAGCTGTCACTGCAGAAAAGCAAGCCTTATCATCAGTCAGTGTGATCTGCTGATAGAAGGCGCAGATAACTTTACTAAACTGGCTGCAGGTTATTCTGATTTGCTTTGCTTATATTCCTCATAATTTTGTGTTTGAACAATTCAGTTATGTTCCACTTTTAAGATTATTTAAGTCTTATGCAGCATCAACTGGGGGAAAAAGTCTTCTATATACTGTACAATATTGTTAAACAAACAATAGTTTAAACATAGAAATGATGGCAGAAAAGGACTAAACAGTTCATCCAGACTGCCTAGCAAGCTTATGGTAGCCTCAGCCACGCCATGCAAGTCACCCCTATAATGGTAGCATCAGGGGGTGGCATCTGCCATAGCAATCAAGTTACCCTCATACTTAGTTTCCCAAACCGTTAAAGTCAGGACCTTTGTTGGTTACTGTCTGAGTCCAATTCCCTGTACTCTCGTATCTCTCACCGTTGAAGCAGAGAGCAATGTTGGAGTTACATCACAAGTTTAAGGCTTATTTGTTAAGAGTAGTAACAGTCGCATCAGCAAGTTACCCCCATGCTTACTTGTTTTCCCAGGCCATAAAATCCAATATTCTTGTTGGTTGCTGTCCAAAACTAATTCCCCCTTTTCTCTTTTCCCCCTGTCATTAAAGCAGAGAGCAATAGCGAGTTGCATCAACAGTTTGAAGGCTTAATGGTTAAGGGTAATAACCACCACACCAATAAGTTACCCCCATGCGCTCTTTTCTTCATTTCCATCCTTCAGCCTTTAGGAATCCACAATGTTTATCCCATGCCCCTTTGAAATCTTTCACCATTTTTGTTTCCACCACCTTCTCCAGAAGGGCGTTCCAGGCATCTACCACCCTCCCTGTGAAGAAATATTTCCTGACGTTCGTCCTCCCTGAAGTTTCATTTCATGACCTCTAGATCTACTGATTTCTTTCCATTGGAGAAGGTTTGTTGATGATTGTGCATCATTAAAACCTTTCAAGTATCTGAAGGACTGTATCATATCTCCCCCGCATGATCTCCACAAGCCTCCCTGGCCTTCCTGCTGTGAAGAATCCTCACAACACAATGCTGCCACCACCAGGCTCTACTTTTGGGATGGGGTTAGCAGGGTCATGTGCTGTGTTTGTGATACACCACGCATCTTGCTTAGCGTCGATACCAAACAGTTACATTTTGCTCTCATCAAACCACAAAACTTTCTCCCACGTGTGTGCCATGTCCTCTTAGAGTTTCTTTTTCCAATATTATGCAGCACATCATACGGTTTTTCTTCAGTAGTGGCCTCTTCTTGCCCCTTCACCCCCTACAGGCCATTTTTGTGGCGAAAACTTGACATTGTTGAACAGCCAACAGTTTCCCTAATCTGAGCCAGAGAAGGACTACAAAGTAGTCCTTTTCAATTAATCTTAGGACTCGCAGTGACCTTTCACAGCATTAACCCTCAGCTACTGACTTCAGAGGGACGGCCTGATTGTGGCAGTGTCTTGTTGATGTCAAACTGTTTCCACTTTACAATGATGGACCTGTCAGTGCCCCAAGGGATATTCAAACACATTAAATTTTCTTATAACCTCCACCCCCACCCCTCCACACACACAAATCTGTATCTTTGAATAACGTTATCCTGGAGTTCTTTCGGCAGCTCCTTGCTCAGCTTGTTTTCACATTTGCTTCAAAGTCACTTCCTCCAGGAGTATTGGAATCAGCTCAGCTACAGGCCAATGCAATATCGTGCACTGAGCCTAGTGCACAGGTTAACAAGTGCTTGGAAGCACATTTTGGATGTGCATCCATAACCTCCGAGGCAATAAGGGGATCAGCATGTCCAAAACGCACTTAGCTAATAGTGCTTGACACGTGTAAATTCAATTTAGATGAGGCTATTAGCTATTACCCCACAATGCAAAAAATCCCCATGTGTCCGAGGTGCACTTTTTAACCCATCAAATTTTATGCCTGCCCAGAACAGGTGTAAAGTCTTCCCAAGCATCAGGGGCTCAACTTAAAAACAAAAAAAAGCAGCACCATGCAAAAAAAAAAAATCTTGATGTAAAAAAAAAATATTTCAGGTGCACAATATACACCCACAATATACATGCTCAGGTCCGTGGCACGTATCGTGCCGGTAAAATAACTGCTGCGGGATAAACTGGACACTCATAAATTGAGCGTCTGTTTTCGTAACCTGCACACAGGGCACTTAATATTTATTTTACTGCTTCACTTTCTGCCGATTGGTCCATTCATTGTCACATGTCAGTGAAAGGACCAATGCCTTTTCAGAAGCCTGTCCTGAAAGGGGATTGGTCCTTTCACTGACACTTTCAGTGAAAAGGACCAATCAAGAATAGCCCAGCTGGGGAGTGGGGAGAGAGCTCTGGCCAGGCTATTGTGGATGCACAGCCACTTCTCCTGGGCGCTCAATGCAGAGCGCTAAGGATGCACAAATTATCCATTGCGCATCCCTTTTAGCATGGCAGCTCATTTGCATTTGTTTCGTATTTTTTTAGACAGCAGAATGTGAAAAATGTACAGGGGTGTGAAGACTTTTGTAAAGTGCTGTAAATAAGCGTGAACACCTGTATAAATCATGACCTGTACAGGATGTGTCAAGAGTGGATTAGGGACAGTTTGGAGCTGTGATAGGCGTTTCCTCTTGTCCTTTGCCAAAACAAGTGGCAATGTTATTCCAAATCTGTCTAAAACATATTGAATAAACTACTTGGGACCTCATTATAAATATGACAAAAGGTCTAATCTTCCCAGGCAAAGCACAGAGTGCTAACTCTTTTCATTCCAGTCCTGATCAGCAATGTGACAGGAGAATGAATAAACGAACTAAAGACAACAAAGGCTGTTTGACAAAAAGTGGGTTCATGGCTTTTGATATTTGGTTTGCTTAGCGCAGTAGCAGCTTTTCAAAAGTTGATGGAGCAGGTGTCTTGACAATTATTTTCTGCAGTCCTGTGACTTGTTTTACTACATTGAGAGTCTGACAGTCCCAGAGGTTTGCTGTACGTCTATCTAGCTCGCATATGTCACTTATCAGACTCTGAACACAGCGTCAACCCTGGATTTCTGCACAGGCCTGCCCAGGACCTCCAATCATACTGCCCAATTCTCCCTCCCCCCCCCCCCCCCCCACCTAGATTTACCAACCCACCCTTCTCGCTTCTTCCTGGACCTCCAAACCAATTTAAGACCCACCTCCCTCTCTGGTGCAGACCTCCAATTCTGTCATCCTCCCTCCCCCCACCACAACCCTATCAGACTAGAAGGCAGTGGGAGTAGGGTGGAGTTTGCCTGTGGCTCAATGACCAAGACTCCACATGAGGTGTGGAAGCCAGAGAGCAAAGGGGACAGATGAAAGGGGGAGTGGAGGTCAAGGGGTGTCAGAGGTTCACCAGGGGATGGGTAATCAGAAATCCACTGGGGGAGTCTGGAGGGCTTAGAAGTCTGGAAAAGTTGGGGAGTAGGGGGAAGTTTATCCCTGAGTACCATGCAGATGTTGGCAACATACTATTCATAATATCAAGCAGTATATTTATTTATTGGTGGCTTCATATGAACCAGGTGTCATGCAGCAGTCATTCGTACTCATACCAAATTTTTATGCTGCCCATATAGCTCCATGTTAAAAGGGGACAGATTCTGCCAGGTATGGGGTTTACTGCCATTGCACACGTGGTTCTTATGCAGCAGGCCTTCGTGTGCAATGGTACCCACCAGCCCGCAACCTAATTTATAAAGCGAAAACAAGAGGGAAAGTCTGTACATCCTTTCCAGGGGTACCAAGCACCCACAGACTTTGTACCCACCTTTTTGTGAGGGAGAAATTATTTCAGTGGAAAAAAAAACGCAGGTGGATTTGAAATTTACACAGGTTACTTCCCTCCCCGATCTAAAGATGGCCCCCTAGGAATGCTGCCTTAGAATCTAGCTTAAAGCACACGCGCCGTGGAAGCCCAGGCCAGGCGAACTCTGAGCCAGACTGAGGAAGAGTCATTTTCAGGCAGCCAGTTTAAGGGGGTAAATCCTATTTCCCCCCATAAATGGCTTTGAGAATGAAATTGCAGATTTGGAGATGCCATAAAAGTAAAGGCAGGACTGGAGCAGCCATCTGGGCACCCTAAAAAAAGTTCTTATAATTTTTGATGAAGTTGCATTCATTCCTTGAGATGGCATGCGATGTTCTCTCACCTAAAACCAACCTCAGCATTCCCCATCCCCATGACCTTATTGAACCTACAAATCAAACTACGTTGCCATCTACTCTACCCTACCCTCTTCCCAGCACCAACTGAAGCAATACACAGAAAACAAAGTCTGTGTGTGCTTTCAATTCATCTTCTGAACAGGTTCCCTATTTCTGTTCCAAGCTGACTTGGGCACAAGAAAAAGTAAATACTTGAATGAATGAATCACGCCCTGAAAAATAAAGGGAAAACACAGAGAAACACGGAGGAGCAAAGGAAATGTGCAAACTGTTGAGTCATTAAACATTTCGACCTTCGCTGTTGATTCATCCTTCCCTTGCTTAGCTCTAGTGTTTATCATAAGGAGAACAGGTGGACGGATTTAATTCCCCCTTTCTTTTAGGGACCAGCAGTTGCATGATCCTACTCAGTGCAGTAGCACAACACACAGACCGCACAAGGGTTTGTCTCGAACCCAAAAACCTTCTGAGCTCATCATTGCCCACCATCACTCCAGGTTGCTTTCCAGCTGTACCTCTTAACAACTGATGAGCATTACAATGGATTCGCAAATATTATCTTGTGGTTCTACCCTTAATACCATAGGGTCTGATTTTCAAAAGCATTTACATACCTAAAACTGGGTTTTATACATGTAAGTGGGCTTGCTGTGCTGGTATGTTACATTTACACACATAACGCCTTTGAAAATTCATCTGATAGGAATTTCACAGCCTGATGCACCTGAATTTTCATGCATCAGATTGAAGCCCTTGCAGAAAAAAAAAAGGGCCAAGGTGTGTTCTCTTTGTTTATTGAGCTTTTCACCCTAAAGCCTGTCACCACTTGCATTGCATACCATCTTGTGCAAAGAGTTTGTTGACAAGGCAAATAAAGATATTGAACTATGTGTCTTTTTTTTTAAAAAAAACCTACCTGTCTTACTTTCAGAAAAGAAACTGAACCTGCGTTAAAAAAAAAAAAAGTTGTGAAATTCTAATCCGGTCATTAATCTCCACTGAACCAGGGAACAACTTACAATATGTGGAAGATAATTTTGAAAGAATCTACCTGTGTAATGTAATGTGCAAAAAGTATGAGTATTTGTGTGAACTTTTACCCATGGTGAAAAAAGAAATTCTTGTGGACAGGTTTACATCTAGGGAGAAAACCACACAAATGCAATTGAATATTCAATTAAGCATGCGTAGTTCCACACCCATCCCCCGCACCTAATCATACGGTAGCAGGTGCAAGATACATGCTTACTTTTGTACCCGTGTACCTTGCACCTAATTTTCAAAGAGAAACTGGTCGAGGACTGAAATTGACCTAAATTAGCTTTTAAAAGCAGTGGGGCAGATATTAAAAGCTACGCGCAGGTGTAGATTTGTGTGCACAACCCGGCGCGCACAAACCTACGCCTGATTTTATAACATGCGTGCGCAGCTGCGCGCATGTTATAAAATCCGGGGTCGGCGCGCGCAAGGAGGTGCACACTTGTGCACCTTGCGCATGCCGAGCCCTAGAGGAGCCCCAATGGCTTTCCCCGTTCCCTCCGAGGCCGCTCCGAAATCGGAAGGGAACTTTCCTTCCGCTCCTCCCCAGCTTCCCCTCCCTTCCCCTATCTAACCCGCCCCCCAGCCCTACCTAAATCCCCCCCTACCTTTACTTTGTTTTTTACGCCTGCCTCTGCGTAACTTGCGCGAGCCGGCCAGCTGCCGGCACGCGATCCCCCAGCACAGCTGGATTGCCCCCGGACTGGCGCCCCCGCCCAAACCCCTGCCCCTTTTTCAAAGCCCCGGGACATATGAGCGTCCCAGGGCTTGCTCGCATCGCCGGGCCTATGTAAAATAGGTTCGGCGCGCATAAATCCAGCCAGATTTACGTGCACAGGGCTTTTAAAATCTGGCCCAGTGTGTGCAAAGGGTTTAATGATAATTCAAGAGCCGCAGATCAGCATTTCCCAATTAGCATGCTGTCAGACTTCAAGAGATGTTTCTTGAAAAAAAGTCACCACTACCTGATGCTGAAGCACAGAACAGCAGCAAGAAAAGACACCAGCAGTTGGCATAAGGAAGCCCCTTTCTGAGAACATGTGTAGTCAAGCAGCATGCCTCTCCTTCCTGGCTATAGTATGAGCCCCGGAGTATATGAAAACAGGCAGCATGCGGAGCATGGATACATGGACCCCTCCCTTTCTGCAGCACACACATTCAGGCCAATCTAAAAGCTGAACAGAA
The DNA here is from genome assembly GCF_901001135.1 of Rhinatrema bivittatum. Taxonomy (NCBI): domain Eukaryota; kingdom Metazoa; phylum Chordata; class Amphibia; order Gymnophiona; family Rhinatrematidae; genus Rhinatrema; species Rhinatrema bivittatum. The sequence goes on from NC_042626.1 coordinate 30,930,039, forward strand.
AACGGCACTCAGTGATGACGAGCGCCCGCTTTCCTGACCCGTGCCCAGCCACCTCTCCTGGGTGCACGATAGAATATTTAAATGAGGGGGGTCGCGCTGCCAAGGAGGCGCTAGGGACAAATGTGCGCCCCTAGCGCCTCCTTGGCAGTGTGCGCTCAGAAGAGGTGGCTGTCAGCAATTTAGGAAAATGGATGCTCATTAATTGAGCATCCCTTTTCCTAACCCAACCGCGGCACACTTTTTAAAAAATGTAAACCTTTTGGTTCCTCCGACTTAATATCGTATTTGTTGCTTTTCTGTACACTCTTTTGGGCTGCTCAGAAACTAACACCTGCTCTGGGCTGGCATTAATTTCTGAGCATAAAAATGTGCGCGTCGGGCGCAAATTTTTTTTTTTTTTTGGATCTGGGGAGAAAAGCTAATAGCCATATCAACATGCATTTGCACGTGATGAGCGCTATTAGTTTCGCGGGGGTTGGAAGCGCGTTTTGGATGAGCTAATCCCCTTATGGAATAAGGGGATTAGCTTATTCTCAAGCTAAGTAAGATGGGGAGAGCATGCACTGAGCATCGGTTGTGATCCGCTGAGCGTTGGGAGCAGCAGTGGTGGATGACTTCTGGCAGTCACATGGCAGCATCCAGGGTAACTAAATGAGTCGGCTGCCCATACCACAGATTCTTTTCCCTTCGCCTGCACTTGTATATAAAGGGAGCTGATCCACTGTGATGGGTTCATGAGTGTCTCCGTGCCCCCTCTCCCTTTATTTTAAAATCTGGAAGAGAGACTGGTGAGGCTTCCCTGGCTCTTCATTGGTCATATGAGTCCTTTCCATGTCAGCACTGCCTGCTCTGCTAATGTGCCTTGGGCTTCAAAAGGTTGGGAAACACTGATGTAGATCCTTCTTTGAGAAAACCTATCTAATGGTGAGCTGGAGACTAAATGCAGCAGAAAGACTGGGCAACCTTGCTCCTTCATTATAGAGGTATTAACATTTTGGGTAGGTTTTCACATACCAATAATTAATTTCTTCCATAGATAAGATATTGTTCTTAAAAATGAACAGTACTTTTACTTATTTTTCTGTTACTGTTATTTCTTTCTTGATTGATTGATTTGTAATCATACTTTTAACCAAAGTCCATTTGCAAACGACAATTAATAAGGCAGATTCAATATGACAGCTGAGATCAAAGTCAGGAATCTCAAAAAGTGGAAAAAAAAAGCAGGATGAAAATATGAAGTACTTCATGGATTTGCAGAATCCAATCATATTCCACTTTTGTTACAATCTGCGTGAAAGAGACATGTGGTGGTTTTATGCGGAGCAAATGTACAGAGTTTCACAGCTAACCCAGAGTGAGGCTTCAGGCCATTACCTTCGGGTGGAGGATCAACAAGCTTTCAGCTCCATGTTAGATCTTTATTTCAGAAGTCTGCATGCAGAGATCTTATTGTGATAGTGTACATCTTATTCAACAGAGACATTAGCTGGGATAGCCAAAGGCTACAAGCTGTCAAGTCCGTAAGTCTTTCTCAGACCATGCATCATCGTTTTTTGGAGCTAGGAAACTGTAGCTAGAACCAACCAGCTGAAGCAGGATTGCAAGCAGAGGGAAGGAGAGATGGGGGTGGCCAGGAGAAGCAGCCCAACTGGACAGAAAGAGGAAGGGACAAAAGAGAGTGAAGCAGAATTAAAGGCTGAGATGAATGTGTGCATACATTTAGATGGAAACAAAAGGGAAGAGAAGAATACTAGCAAGCCAGACAGCGATATGGAGAGAGGGAGAAAGAGAGTGTCTGCAACAGACAGTGTGTGTGTGAAAGAAAGAGAGGCTTTGTGGACCAATGTTATTTCTAACAATGGGACATTTTCTCTGAACCCTAATCCCAGACCCTGTTCAAGGCATTTTTGGTCTCAATGCAATATCAGATATGGAGACCCACACACACACACACACCTACATACATTTTGTGGAAAAGACATTTTTTATTACATCCCACCCCTAGCTACAAATAAAACTTCCCTCCCTTCTTTTTTTCTCTCAAACAGAAGATCACCTCCTTTACCTTGCAATGCAGTCTCTCTTCCCCTCGTGGAGCGGGGACAGTTTCGGCACGCCGCTGCTCCATTGCTGCAGAGCAACCATGCAAGCAGGTTTTTTTTAAAAGACCTGCAGGGAGGAAGTAGCAGCAAACAGGGACACGGGCAGATGCCATGCTGGGAGATTTGGGAGCTCCCAGTGAGTCTGCTCGGGGGCCCCCAGGAATGGAAGGGTCCAGTGCAATCGCATTGATTGCTATAACCTTAAACTGGCCCTGCCCAGTCCCAAAGCCATGGATATTCAGAGTATCTGAAGATTTGTTCTGTCTCTGAACCTATGAATATTTATTTATGTCCCAGAAATGTATATTCCGCACGTCTAAAAAGATGTTCATAGTGGATCACAGAATTGCATGCATGATTACATAAAATAAAACCTTACATAACTGATGTACGCAACCTGATCTCATTGGCCAAGTTGCAAACTTCCAAAAAATGAACATGAAAATGTACAATATAACTGTAAACCAAAAACCTCAAATATTCACATGTGACCAAGCCAAGCCAAATGAATGTACATTTCTAAATATCTATCTATCTATCTTCTATGTATCTATAGATATATGGCAGATTGAAACAGACTCTGATTACCTGCATAAATTATAATCATTCATTTGTAGATCAGAGGCTGGACTCAAACTAGGTGATAGGAGTTTGGCCAAGCTCTATCATAACTAATCACATCTTTATTTATTTATTTTATTTATCGAGAAGGATTTATTCCCACACTATCCAACGGGAAGAACAGGGTACAATGAAACATCCATAGTCTAAAAACATTCAACCATTGAATCAAACATTAAGAATATACACAGCCTGCATGAGAAGCAGGCCTGAGAAGCTCATGTGTTCTTGCTCTGTCACTGATCCCCTGTGACCTTGGGAAGCTGCGTTTTCTTAAACCCTTTCTCTACCCCTGAAGTTTAATCTGGTTACAGATGTTCCTATGGGATTAACATGCATTTGGTAATTACTTCCACCAATAATCTCTCGAAAATTTAAGGTGAGGTAATCGCCATATATATATGAACATCAAAAGAAGGGCTGATGTACCTTTTTCATCTAGAGATAATCAATCACCGTTGTGGATATATTTTTTTTATATCATTTAATAGACCTCATACATGCACATCATCATAAATGCTATTTTAGAATAACTTTTTATCTGCTTCTGCAGATGTTATAATCATAGGTCATAAATGATTTTTTTTTAATGCGTTGTGAATCCAAAAGCCATGTGCAAAATCAATTCTTCTTTTGGGGTTTAAACGTAGAAGATATTATTCATTGCTTATTTGTTAAATATCAAAGCTACTTAGCTTAATGTGGTCGGAGAAACACTTGTAAACCCAGCGTATTGAGAGGCTGCAAATGAAATGGGGCAAGCGGAAGGAGAAGGAAAAGGGCAAGACACTGGGTTTTCAGGGTGTGAAAGGGAAGGTTCCTAGAACTAGATTGAATTGGGTCCAGTGCTTTCTTAGACTGACCAGTGTGGTGGGTCATTTCGATCTGTCTCAAAATGGTTCTTTGCTTATTTATGCGGATACTATTATTGGGGCTCACAAAGACTATGAAGGATGGGCCTGACTCAATTATGTTGAGCACTTTAGGGATACGATGGCGGTGAATAAGTCAATGTGTTGGGGAACTCAGGATGTGAGTCTCTGGTTCAAATAGATGAAGAATAAGGTGCATGTGGCAGATCCCTTGGTTTTGGGACAGGAAGGGTGTTACGCAGATGGGCATTCCTCAGCAGAGCCAGCCCTTTCGTGAGCAGGGTGTTGGTGTTGGGCAAGGGAAAGCTACGGCACCTCAGATGTCTGCTAGTGTTTCAACTGGTCAGGGTGCCTCTTTCCCGGCTGTAAATTCAAGCACCTCTGCTCGGTGTGCGCCGCCGGCCACCCTGAAACTAAATGTCCCTGGAAGACAAGATCTGGTTCCACAGTGGAACTAAGTAATTTGAGTATGGATAGGGCTTCTACTCTGGTTGCTGTTTCTGCTATAGTTTCTTGGTTGGATGTATATCCCAAATGTGCAGCTGCAGGTACTTTGAAGGATGGTTTCACTGTTGGTTTTCATATCCCTTATGCTGGTACCTGGAAGCAGGGCCAGCACATCCATTAGGCGAACTTGGGCAGTCGCCTATGGCATCGACCAGTAGGAGACACCAAAGAGCAGCCATGTGGTGCTGCAAGCAAAGCCTATTCCGCTTGTGGCAAAGAGCAATAGAAATTTGTCGTACTGTGAGCAGCGCCCAATCTGCTCACGGCCCTTACAAGCACACAGTTAGCAACACGAATGAGGTAGGAGTTGGGGCAAGACCGGGATGGGGGGGGGGGAGGGGGCTGGCGCAAGGCAGAAGGATCACATAGGGCACCTAATCCCCTTGCACCAGCCCTGCCTGGAGGGTAGGGGTTCTAATTCAGTTTCTTTGGGTAAGTTGGAATCGGTGGTGCATCAGAACCTGGTTGAGGAACTTTCTTTAGGCCTAATTGCTGGTCTTTTTATTGACTTTCCCTTTCCTAAAATGTTTTTGTCTCCCTTGGCTGTAGTTCCTAAGAAAAAGCAGGGGAAGTACAGATTGATTCATAATTTGTCATTTCCAGAGGGTTCTTCAGTCAGCGATTTCATTCTTAGAGAGTTTTGTACTGTGTGTTATGCTTCTTTTGATTTTGTGGTTCAGGTGGTTCACCATTGTGGCTCAGAAACCTTAATGGCCAAGGTTGATACTGAGTCTGCCTTCCATCTTCTTCCGGTTCATCCTGACAGTTTCCTGTTGTTGGGTTTTCAGTGTCGGAATAGGTATTATTTTGACAACTGGCTGCCTATGGGCTACTCTGTTTCCTGTGCTTATTTTGAGATGTTTGGGGTTTTTTTGTGCATTGGGTCATGGAGCGAGTAGCTGGTTCTAGTGGTATTGTTCATTATTTGGATGACGTTTTGTTTGTAGGACTGGCTGGCTCTGAGGTCTGCACATAGTTTTGGCATTCCCATTACATGGTATAAGACTGAGGAGCCTGTTATGCGTTTGGTATTTTTGGACATTGAATTGGATTTGGTGGCTATGGTGTCCCATTTGCCATCGGCTAAGGTAGGCCAATTGAAATTACTAGTGGCACGTGTGTTGAGGGTGAGGAAGGTTATGCTTCACCAAATGTAGTCGTTGGTGGATAGCCTCAATTTCACGTGTCGAGTTATTCCCATTGGCCGCATTTTCTTGTGGTGTTTGTCAATGGTGATGTCTGGGGTTTGGAGACAGCTCCACCATATTAGGATTACCCATAGAATCCGTGAGGATCTGAGGGTTTGGGACACCTTTCTGAGTGGTTTTAACAGTGTGTCAGTTTGGCAAGCAGAGCCTCTTTCTAATAGGGATTTGGAGTTATTTTCCAAAGCTGCTGGTGGAATTGGTTTGGTGTTTACTGCCAGGGAGCTTGGTGTGCTGCTGTATAGCCTGAAATTTGGGTTGTGGCTGGTTTGACCCAGAATATTACCTTTTTGGAGTACTCCCTATTATTGTTGCTTTAGTTATTTGGGGTGACAGGTTGAGAGATAGAAAAGTAATATTCTGGTGCGATAACTTGGGGATCATACAGATCATAAATAAATTGTCAGCTAAGTGTGTTCTAGTGGCCAATTTATTGCATGAGTTTGTTTTGTGCTGCTTGCAGTTGAACTTGGAGGCTTTGGCTCGTCATGTCCCTGGGGTTGATAATAAAATTGCCGACTCTCTTTCTTGTTCCAAGTGGGATCTGTTTTGAAAGCTGGCACCGAATGCGGATCAAATGGAGCAGTGATTCCTGATTTCCTTTGGTGTTACGGAATCCCGAGGCATGGAAATTGTTGAGGGTGTTAGTGGCAGCATCGAAATGGTCTTCTTACAGCAGTGGGTGTTCTAAGGTGCTACAATTTTTGTTTGCTCATGGTTGGTCATGGGGATCAGTTTCTGAGGAATTAATGTCCAATTATATCACTTCATCTAAGGAGCGGGGTTTAACTTGGACTTCGGTGGAGGCTCACATTTTGGGTTTGTCTTTATCAAGGCTCATGGTTAGGGTAATCTGGCTGACAGTTGCATCGTTAAGTGCTTGATGGCCGGCTGGTTGAAGGGTTTGCCTCCATCTGTTGATGGTAGGCTGCCCATCACACACAATTTATTGCTGCAGATGTGGGAGTGTCTTCCTGACATATGTTTTTCTCCTTTGTTTCAAATTGCTTTCGTGCTGGCCTTTTTTGGGGCATTTAGGGTTGGGGATTTTGTGGATCGAGCTGGAACTTGTAGTGATCACTCTAGCTTGTGAGATGAGAATGTTTATTTGGAAGGTAACAGGCATGCCTGAAAATATACGAATCTAAGATGGATCAGGCAAGAAAGAGATCTTGGCTTTTGTCTGCAGGTCCAGGGTTGCTGACCTGCCTGGGCTCTAATGTTAGAGTATACTTGCTTGTCCACCCATTTGGGGGTGCCCCCTTTTTTGGTACACGCTGATTGCACCCTTCTTACCAGGTACCAGTTTGCTACGGTGTTGCAGAAAGTACTGGGGGCACTTGGTCTAGGGGGTGGTAAATACGGAACTAATTCCTTTCATGTAGGGGCAGCCACCTCAGTGACAGATTTGGGCTTTTCTGGTGGTGCAATCTTTCACATAGGTTGCTTGAAGTCTGGGGTGTTTGCATCCTATGTGTGTAGAGATAAGTCGTAACTGAGACTGTGGAAATTTTGTTTGGTTTGTTTGCTGCGTTCATTTTCTTGTTTTTCAGGTGCAAGTCAGAGTGAACAGATTATCGGCCACTCTTATGTGGTCTGGACGCATAATTGAGCTGTGAAGTGGCCTTATGGCCCTCATCTTGGTCTGGCTTGGTGTGGTGTGAGAGTGAGATGGCTTTGGTGCCATGGGCTGTGCTGGGACCAGTTGCTGTCATTCATTCAGTCATTGTTGACCAAGTGGTCACCTCCTGAGGTGCTGCTAATTCATCTTGGGGGCAACAATCTGGGTGATTGGTCCTGCTGTCAACTCTTGGATGCAGCTCGGAAGGACTTTTCTGTTTTGATGTCTTGGTTGCCTGGCACGGTTTTGTGTTGGTCAGATATCATTCCAAGGCCTGTCTGTATGGGTTCAAACGTTTGGGGGTCACAGTAGGGCTAAGCTAAATAGGCAGATTGGTTCCTGGTTGGATGCCCTTGGTTGATTGCATGTTATGCATGCTTGGTCCTGCAATGTTTGTGTGGGATGGCGTGCTCCTTTCTGCGATTGGCAATGATTTGTTTAATAATGTAATTCAGGAGGCCTTGGAGTGTGTCTTGCAATTGAATGTCTAGGCCGCTTTTTTTTTGGTGGGGGTGCAGGGTGGATTTTACCTACTCTTCCCCCTATGGTGGAGTTACCAGAGCTATGGTTAATTTTCGGGGTAATGTCTAGGAATCCGCTAGGTGGCAGGTTACCTTGACGCTGTGTACCCTGATTATATACATGTGATTGGGTTCAGTCACATGGAGGGGACTCCTTGCTAGGCTGCGGTGGGGGTCCTGGTGAGCAGCAGGATGCTGCTCGTGGTTACAGGGTAGGTGGCCTGTGGAGGGAACATCTTGCTGGGGTGAGGTGGATGTATCCATGGGGTGGGAGTGGGATTTATTGTGTTTGGCATTTGGAAGCTCTGGTAGCTTTGGTAGCTGCATCCTTTTTGATTTCCCATTCAGTTGTTGGTTGTATTATTCAGGGTTGGGTCTAATTTTGTAAAGGGAGCCGAGGGAGAAGGGCCATGAGTCCTACTTGTCCATATTATTAAAAAAAAAAAAAATGTATAACGTGCTCTAGGCCAAGTCCAAGGCAGATAACAATGTAATAAGCATAAAAAAAACCAGAAAACAAGATACAATAACAAACTAATGAGCTCTTCTGCAAGCCACTACAAGTTTGTTTTCTGCTGCAAGCACAGTTCTTAGCATACAGTACCTGTTAGGTATGGCCCTGACTTTCCTGGACAAAAACCTACATGGCCATCCAAATACCTCCATCCCAAAAGCCAACTGGAAAAAGTAGGTCCGTAAATGTTCCAGCAGCACAGGTTGTGAACCCCAGTTTTTCTGGCAGACATTTGCAGCAGATTGGGCCTGCACCAGAGAAGGCTTTCTCCCAAGCCTCTGCAAGAAGCGTGGACTCTGAAAGAAGAAGGCATCAAGCAAAGCAAGCCGTGAAGGTCTTAAAGTGCGTGAAGGATTAAACCTGCGAAGCACAGCGCCAATCCGGGGAGATGCCAAACCAAACCTGAATCAGCCTGGCCTGCTATACTCCTACTAATCACTTCTGTAGCTCTACGTGACCTACGCAGCGCTGTACAAAATCTCATAAAAGACACTCCCTTCTCCGTAGAGCTTATCATCCAATCAAGACAAACATGCAGGGCAAAACTGGGAATTTCATTTACTAGGACAATAGTTAACAAAAAAAAATCAGTAAAGCAGTGAGTGAGATAATCAGAGATTAAGATTTAAAAACAGCCTAGAAATGGTGGGTTTTGAAACTGGATTTGGATAAAGCTAGGGAGGGAGCACAAGGCACCAACTTGGGAAGTGTATGCCAAGTATGTGTTGCGGCAAGGTAGAAAGCACACATTGCTTGTTGGCAGCTCGAGGATGATTAATTAAGTAATTGTTGAACAGGCAAGTCAGATTAAGGTAAATGCCTTGTTTTCATCTGGAGTCCGGAGACAAACAGAGATGGATTGGCTTTTCCCCAGGGTCACATGGAGAATCAGTGACAGAAAAGAGTGACTATTGAATTCATGTCCCAGGACGTCTTCTAAATCACAACCCAATGCTCTAACCACTGGGCCGGGCCACTCTTCCATGTACACACACACACACACACACACACACAAAAATACAGTAGGAGGAAAATCACTCCAAACGTTAAGTCAACAGTGCAGGATGGCACCCTTAGCAAACAAGATATGGGCTCCCACCTGCAGGTTTAGCACAATCAGTTCTTGCTGCAAACACAGCAGCCCTTAATGCATTAGATACCGAATACTAAGTTGCACCCTGAAAAAACAGCGTATCAGCAGTCAAGTAAAGGAAAAGAGCACTTTGCTCAAACAATAAAAATGCAGACCTGAATTGTTAAAAGAAAGAGGTCCCTTGAAAAATAAGTTTTCAATAGTTTTTCATTTATCTGGATAGCAGATTCAGAAAGAAAATAAGGTACATTAGTCCCGGGAAAACTTGGGACTTGGAAAATCTAGAAGAAGGGCAGAAGCATCGTGAAGGAAAGCAGAGAGTGATCTATTCCCCAAATACCATTTTCCCCCTTTTCTAGGGAATTCAGTGCTGACAGGAGTGGAACCTGAAGTCCTCCACACATATATACAGGTACCTACTGTGCCTGAAATGTAACTTACCTTGAACTCAGGTTTGGAAAGGCGAGTAATCAAATCCAAATCCCTTCTCCTGTCTGCTTATGCTTCCCTGCATCCAGGACGTGGGGTGACCTCCAGACCAGGATCAGCTGTCTCACGAGGTCCAAACTATTATGGTAACTTTCAAACAGCTGCACAGGCATATATATACGCTCATATGCCGGCTCGTGTGAATGGACATGGCCATTTTATAACATATGCATGTATAAGCACAAAATCAATAGTACACAAGTACATGTACGCACATTAGTTTCCCCAATCCATTCCTTGTTAACCCAAGTAAAGGCTAAGACTTCCTAACCACCCTAATTCACCTGCCTCCCTTTTACCCTTTTAGCTCCCAACTCTTAAAACCCCGCTAACTAGCCTCGTTGTTTTTATTACTTAGATTGTAAGCCCTCTGGGGATAGGGAAATACCTACAGTATCTGAATGTAAACCAATGTGATATCTCAGATCGAATGTCGGTATATAAAAAATAATAAATAAAATAATAAATAAATTATACTAGTTACACATCATCCATAGCAGAAGTAAAGATATGCAGTCAAGGACCCCGTTGCATGCTTGTGTGTGTGATAATAGTTGCATGCTGTTTTAATGCTAAAATATGGGAATGCCCATGCCCCACCTAGACCATGCCCACGCCATGCCCCATTTTCTCCAAAAATGTTTGTACATGCACCAGCCCAAGAGACGCGCATATCTCCCAGCTTTGGCACACGGCAAGCTCTTAAAATGTACCCCAATGTGCAAAAACTCCAAAAATGAAAAAGACACTCATTAGCAGACTGAGTCCAACAAATGCATTTATTTATTTATTTGTAAAACTTACAAACCACAAATGACAAATAAAATTGAGCTAAGTGGTATACATAGAAACATAAAACATCAGTAATATAACATATAGGGACAAAGCAAAATATAAAACTATTAAAACCAACTAAAATCCTTCTTAAACAAAATTACCTTCCTTTAAGATCTCATTTCAAATCAGCAATTGGGATAAGCTTGCAATTGTCTCTGGAAGATTTTTATATCTGCAATTGCTCTCAACTGTAGGTGCAAAGTATTCCACAGTTATGGTCCTACTAGGGAAAAGGCTCTTTTACAAGTTTTGGGCATAAGGAAAATATTTGTTTACAGAAAAGACTCGTTCTCGTTATGGCAGTACCATCAGCAAGGCTCTTTCATACAGAAAGAGAGAAAATAAGTAGGGGTGTAGGACAGACATTTTTTGTTTTGCTATTTTGTTTTGGCTTGTTTTATTTTCATTTTGTTTGCTGTTTGCTTCATTTCTTTTAAAAAAAAACAAAACAAAAAACCCAATTACAAATAAATAAATAAATATTGTAGGCCATATCCCAATAAAAAAAACCCACAGTCCTGGGCCCTCCACCTTATTTCCCACCTCCTACCACCAAGCCCTCTTCCCATGTCAATGTTATTCAGGGAGCAAGAGTGATCCCCCAGTCGCTTCTGCACCACCAGTTCAACGATTAAAAGTGGTGTGGGTGGACTGAGGCCAGCGCCTTTTTAAAATTCTTCCATACAAACTGGCCAATGCCACTTTGTAGAAAAGAAATCAAAAGTAGCCCCAGCCTCAGTTCACCAGCTCCATTTTCAATTGCTGCACCAGCGGGGCAGGAGCAGCAGGGAATTGCTCCTGTGCCATGAAGAAGGTTCAGGGGAAGGGGTGAAAATAGAAAGTAGGAAGGTGTGGGACTGGATTTTTTTTTTTTTGTGGCTTCCTTTTTAAAAACGAAAGAAACTAAACAAACAAAATTGTTTTTCTGTAGTTTCATTTTAAAAATGAATTGAAATTTCAAATGAATGCACATCTCTAGAGCTAAAACATACCAGACTTACTAGAGAAGGCAGCAGGACACATCAGGGCAGTCTCCTTCATACCAGTATTGCTCCCTGAGGTCCAGCTGCAGGAATGCAGGCTGGTGGGCATCCCTCTCTCACAGGGTCATTCATCAAAATGTGTTATGGCATTAATGCCTGCGATAACACCATAACGCTTGCAATATTTATCACAATGTGCAGCGTGAATGCAAATTTTTCAAATTTATTCAAAGGGGTGGGATTTGAGTGGGATCAATAAAAATGAGGGGCACTATCACAGTGTAATGCACGCTATTGCATGCCAGAAATAACTACACCTTTTTTCTTGGCGTTAAGCTGTGTAATATGCCCAAAATGGCTGAAACACTATTTCTAATAAATATTGCAAATGCTATTTTGGGCAGGGAGGGGGAGAGGGAGAGAGAGAGGAGAGGCATGGAGTGGAGTGCCTCTAGCTGGAGCTAGAGATAGAGAGAGAGCCTCTGGGGTGGTACACATAGTAGTCAACTATTTATACTGCTATAGGATGGCCAGCTAGTAACTCAAGGTGAGGTTTTGGTGATAGTGTAAGGTTTTGGGGCCAGTTTTACATGCAGAGTGAGACATATGAACAGCACAGTAGACCTCAGTGAAAATTTGACATCATTTGGAGTGAGAAAAGTCACACAAAGATGAGATTTCTACAATGTTTTCTCGCCCTATCTTGATGGACGCTCTACCAGGGTACCATTCACTGTCACATGTAAGTGAAAGGACCAATCACCTTTCCGAAGGCTGTCCTGAAAAGGGATTGGTCCTTTCCACTGACAAATGACAGTGAAAAGGACCAATGGGCAATAAGTGAAGGTGTGCATAAATAAATATTAAGTGCCCGACACTTTAATATTGATTTATTCATTCCTTACAGTGCGGACAGTCAGGTTCGGAAAATGGATGCTGAATTTATCAGCATCTGTTTTCCTAACCCATGGATGTGCCAGGGGTTCAGGAACCCGACACTTGTCAACTGAGCGTCCGCTTCTTGCACCCGACTGCTGGTGCTTTTTTTAAACTTCTTTTTATTATTATTTTTTTAAAGAGTTGCTCCTCCTACTTAATATCCCAACGCTATTAAGTAGGAGGCACTACAGAAAATCAGTTTTTTCTGCTTTTCTGTACTAGTTTTAGGAGCACTCAGCGTTAATTTCTGATCACTAAAATTTGCGTCCTAGACGCACATTTTGTTGGGTTTTTTTTGCATTCGGATTGAATAGCTAATAGCCTCATTCACATGCATTTGCATATGATGAGCGCTATTAGTTTCACTCCACGTTGGATGCGTGTTGTAGAGGCGCTACTCCCCTTATTGCATCAGCCCCTAAAGGATGGAAAAGAAAAAGGAAGTGGATGGGGTAACTTGTTGTGTGGCGGTTACTACCCTTAACCAATAAGCTTTCATACTGTTGATTCAACTCTAATATTGGTCTCTGTTCCAATATTACTCTTCACTTTAATGATAGGGGGAGGGAGGGGGAATCAGACTCAGACAGCAACCAACAAGGACACTAAATTTCAAGGTCTGGGGAAACAAATAAGCATGGGGGTAACTTGCTGATGTGGCTGATGCTACCCTTAACCAATAAACCTGATATCTTTGATGCTACCATAAGCTTGCTGTGTAGACCGGATGGACTGTCGGTCCTTTTCTGATATCATTTCTATGTTTCTATGTGCAAGACAGAGTTTTGAATGTTAATCCACAAAGTTTCTTTGTTCTTTGCAGTGCACGTCTTTTGAATTTGGTTGTTAGTGATGCTGCAGTGCCAAGTATTGCTTGGGGGCAACAGCTTTCTTTGACCTAGTACAATGTGTTCATGTGTATTTTTCAGTTTCATCATATCATTGAGAAGTTCTAATGTGACATGTGCCTAATCTTACAAGTTAAACCATTAAATGAAACAGGATGGAAAAGTAAAATGCTATCAACTAGATGACATCTAAGATGTGCTAATTGAAATCTCTGATGACACTACCCTAACAGGATCATCTGCCAACACTTATGAGTAGACTCATAAGTAGACCTTGCAAAACATATTTCTGGTTTCAAGTTTGTGGTTTTTCTCATAGTGTGGTGTGACATCTTCTTTGAAATCAATACGACTAGCAAACAACTTCAAGTGAATGAATGTGACACGCATGATGCCATTAAATAAGCAACTGGGATAAACCAAGAATTTTCTTGTAGACTGCAGGAATGATGAAGGGCTTACAAAACCACTAGTAGATGCACAGAGACTTGTTGAGTTGAAGATACCAGTACAGTGTGAACCAGATCTGGTCCATATTAGGAGAACGAAGAAGCCGATCATATATGAAACAGACAATTAGCCTATTCAGAGCGCCAAGAAAAAATGTGAACTTTTATTTTGCAGTCCTTAACACTGCAATACAATCAGTTGAAGATAAATTCATGCAAATGCATATAATTAGTTTTGTATTTGGCTTCTACTATAGTGTTCACATTTTGCAGATAATAGAACATAAAAGTAAACTCTAAAAGATTGCTTGAGGCAAGAGCACGCTTTACAGAAAGGGGAGTCTGAATATTAATGCTTCATATTTGTGCAGTGGATTATGAGCCATGGCAAGCATCATCACAAGATGTATTGACCCTTGTATGTAAAAATTAGCTGACAGATAGTGTCCCCAGCACATTTATTTATTTATTTATTTTGATTTTTTTCTATACCGGCATTCGTGATAACATCACATCAAGCCGGTTTACAGTAAACAATGGGGTAATAACCGGAACATAGAACAAAATATGTAATATACATATTATAAATACATATTATAAATACAGTTACAATAAACAAGGATACGTACAACTAGGAGTAAGAAGAAGAAAAGATAGGAACTTTAACATGTTGTATTAACCTGTAGAATGGTAAGGTTTCCAAAGATGGAAGTGAATGATTTACAATGAATTGTTCAGTTCAAAAATGCAGTTTTTAACAATAAGGAAGAAATCATAAATAATGAAGATTCTGGATGTTTATAAAGTGTAGGGGAAAATTATCAGGATAGTTATAAAAGAAAATTGTTGCTTGGAATTTGAATATCGGAGAGAATTGTTTTTAGACTGAGTCTGGGAAGGCTTGTTTGAAAAGCCATGTTTTGAGTTTTTTTCTAAATGTCAATAAGCAGGGTTCTTGTCTAAGTTCCGTTGGTATGGAATTCCAAAGAGTGGGTCCTGCTGTGGAGAAAGCCCTATCTCTATAAGTTATATGGAGGGAAGTTTTGGAAGGTGGTACCTGCAGAGACTCTTTGTAGTACTCTCTTATGGGTCTGGAGGAAGTATGCTTTATGAAAGGGATTTGTAGGTTGAGAGGAGCGATTTGTTGGATGGATTTATAAATTATGGTGATTGACTTATAAAGAATTCTGAAATGGATTGGCAGCCAGTGTAAATCTTTAAGGATCGGGGTGATGTGCTCTCTTCTCCTTGTATTTGTTAGAATTCTAGCTGCCGTATTTTGAACCATTTGTAGCGGTTTAGTATGTGTTGATGGGGTACCTAATAATAAAGAATTGCAATAGTCTAACTTGGAGAAGATTATTGCTTGTAGGATAGTCCTGTAGTCATGGATGTGGAACAGAGGTCTTATTCTTTTTAGAACATTCAGTTTATGAAAGCAGTCTTTAGTGGTTTGGTTTATGAATGCTTTTAAGTTAAGCCTGTTATCGATGATTGCGCCCAAATCTCTTACTTTTGTTGTTTGTAGATTAGTTGGAGGGATTGTAGGGGTGTGGCTAATCTCAGATGATATTAGAAGGAGTTCCGTTTTTGAGGAATTTAGGATTAAATTCATACTGGAAAGGAGGGAGTTGATTTCTTGCAGATAATATTCCCAAAGATCGAGGGTTTTTTTTAATGGATTCTTTAATTGGTATCACAATCTGGACATCATCTGCATAAAGGTAGTGTTTAAGGTTCAAGTTGTTTAATAGATGGCAGAGAGGGAGGAGGTAGATGTTAAAGAGGGTGGGAGAGAGGGATGAACCTTGGGGAACTCCTTGAGATGAAGGGTATCGTTTAGATTCTTTACTGTGTATTTTTACCTTGAAGCCTCTGTTTTTCAAGAATGAGTGGAACCAGGACAGTGCAGAGCCTGTTATGCCGATATTTAATAGTTGGTTAAGGAGCATAGAGTGGTTAACAGTATCAAAGGCGGCTGAGAGGTCCAAGAGAATCAAAAGGAAGGACTGGCCTTTATCTAGGCCAAGGATGAGGTAGTCTGTTAAGGAAATTAGTAGAGATTCTGTGCTTAACGATTTCCTGAAGCCATATTGTGAAGGGTAGAGAATTTTGTGGTCTTCCAGGTAGTCTGATAATTGAGAATTAACCAGTTTTTCCATGACTTTAGCAATGAATGGGAGGTTTGAGATAGGGCGAAAATTGGAGGGGTTGTCAGGGTCTAACTTTGGTTTTTTCAAGAGCGGTTTGATTGATGCCATTTTAAGGTCGTCAGGGTAGAGTCCTTTAGATAAAGAGCAGTTTATTATGTCTGCCAGAGCTTTGGATATGGTATCCGGAATAAGGAGGAGTAATTTGGAAGGGATTTGGTCTAATGGGTGTGTCGATGGTTTCATCTTTTTCAGTATTCTAAGGATCTCAGAAGTTGTAGTTGGTTCAAATGAGTTGAGTGAGATGTATTTGTTATGGTGTATATAGGTACTGTAGGGGGAAGAAGTATTAGGCGAATTTTTAGAAAGGAGGTTAGCTATTTTGTTGTTGAAGAAGAGAGCAAGCTCCTCTGCCTTTTCTTGTGCTTTGTTAAATGGAATGTCAGGTGTTTGGATTTGAGTTAAATTGGAGACGTAGGTAAAAAGGGCTTTAGCATCAAAGATCATATGATGGATCTTATGAGCATAGAAGTCTCTTTTGATTTTTTGCAAGGAATTTTTGTAATTGTGGAGAGCAATTTTGTAGGTAGAAAGGGTGGATGCTGAAGGGGATTTGCGCCATTTGCTTTCGTTCCATCTGAGGGAAAGTTTTAGATTTTGTAGTTCTTCATTAAACCAAGGTTGTTTTTTTGGAATATTGTGTTTTAGTTTTTTTGTTGTTAGAGGACAGAGTTTATTAGCTGCAGTTTCTGTAATATTATTCCATGAGTGAAGTGCTGAATTTGGAGAGGAAATTTATTTATTGTTCTCTATATCGTTTGACATAAGAACATAAGAAATTGCCATGCTGGGTCAGACCAAGGGTCCATCAAGCCCAGCATCCTGTTTCCAACAGAGGCCAAAACTTCCTTTTTCTGTGGCCACTGGTGAGAGAAACTTTTCCAAGCTAAAGTTGATCAAAATATGCATTTGTTCCCTAAGCCAGCCAGTTCGAATGGTATCCCTAAAGCTCACAACTCTACAGGTGAGAAGCATTGTAGCCCTGTGTTATCCAGTTCAGTGCGTATGAGGCACTGTGTGCTTAAGCCATCCAGAATATGAACAAAGTCACTGTATCCCTGAGCCATCCAGTTCTATGTGTAAGAGACCCTATGTCCCTGAGCCACTGAGTCCTACGGGAAAGAGGCACGGTATCCCTGTGGCATAAAGACTTATGGGTAAGAGGTACTTTATTCCTGTATCATCCAGAGTTATGGGAAAATTGCACTGTATCTATATGCTATCCAGTCCTATAGGTAAGAGACACTGTATCATGATGGTATTCTGTTTGGAAAATATTTCTGAAGCAAATAGTCACCAAATAGTCACCTCCACTGGTGTTAAAATCATATTGTACTTCTCAAAGCAATAATAAAGCTAAAGCAACCAAGTTCAGCTGCTCCCTCAAAGAAACAATACAAATTGTCACACAGCTAATGTCCCCAGAGAGGTTATCTCTCAGGTCCTGAAGGTACTCCCGAAGGTATCAAACAAGGCACATTTTCAAAGGTGTTCATTACCTCCAGCATTTATTCATCAAAGATGAAATGCACTCAGCCTGTACTCCTGCCACAACTTCCCCCTCTGAATAATTTGTTTTGGTGAGTGCGGGTGGCAGAAGTACAGGGTGAGAGCAACACTTCCCTGCTGAGTGCACACTCCTTAACTCACCCCCATGAATTTCTATCTCTCTTTCCCTCCTCCTCCTCTTCCTCCATTCTCTACCCCATGCAAGTGCCATCTTCTTACTTCCCTCCACACTCACACCCTCAGTCTCCTTTCTCCACCCTAACTCCCCCCTTCATTATCATCTCCCTCCCCCTCAACCAGTCCTATCAGTTTCATGCTATACTCACCCCACCTCCTGTTGCGGCACTCTGTCCTCCCTGCCAGATGGGGACTGAAGACCTGCCAGCTGTCTTCAACCCTCACAGCTGCATCAGGAGTCGGTGACAGTTTTTGCCTTCACATAATGGAGCATGGGGATCCCTGCTGACCCAACAGCTGACTCCTCACTATGGCCTAGATTTTCTAAGACGCTGCGGCATCATGAATCGCGCGGTACAGGGGGCGGGGGGGCGAAGCGGGGGGCAGGCCGGCTTTCGCACCCAATAGCGCTATCATAAAAGATGGCGCTATAGGGCGCGAAATAGGCAGCGAAAAGGGTTCTTACCTTTTCGCTGTCCGCCATGTCTTCGCGGTGTCTGCCCTGGTGCCGCCCCGACTCCTCCTGTTCCGGTCTTGACGCCGCCCCTTTTCGCGTGCGATCGCTTTGAAAAATGACCCCCTATGTTCTTTGGCTGGCATGGCCTGGAGAACCCCACCAGCCTACGGCTTCGGCTGCCAGCTCTTAACTATTTTTTTTCTTTCACTGGTGGGGACTGGGGAACCTGCCAGCCGCACTGCTTTAGCCGCTGGCTCCTCCTGCTGTTTTTTTTTCTGTGTGGGTTTTCGTCTCCCTTGTATGGAAACCTACCTGCGTAATCTTTTACTGCCGGGAAAGATACGTGTGTAAGTTTCCGCACATACAGAGATGAAAAATTATACAGACAGACAAACTGTCAGGTACATAAGGTAAGAGGTGCTGGGTATATGTTATTTAAAATTCATGTAAATATAAATTCTACAAGGAGTGCTATAAAAGTATTTTTTTTTACTTATAAAAAAAATGGCAGTTTTTTCAATGTACAAAAAGCAAGGATTACATTCATTCATGGAAACCAGAAAATGTATACAGCATAAACAAATAATACAAAACAGATCATTAAACAGCATGGCAGCACTGAGAGAACTGCTAATCTGAAGACAAGGCCTATTAGCTGTGATTAACTAAAGTCAGCATTTACTGATTTTCACCCATAGGTTTCCAGGAAAATACATTTGCTTGAAGTGAGACAAATGTTTTACCTCCATTTCAACCAGCTCCTGGAGCATTTTTAAATGAGATATTGAAGAAAAGGGGGGAAAATGTGCATTTTCATCCATTTATGAAAGTCACTTTTTGCTCAGCCTTGACTGTTGTTCTGGTGCTGCCATGCCGGCTTTGCAAGTAATGAGAGAGTTGAGCAATATTCACAGGCACAGACCCCAGGAGGACACCGAAAGTAACCATTTAAAGAAGGAAAAGGCTATGCAACTTGATCAATGAAAACCTGCTTCATTGCACAACATATTAGTCTACCTAAAATGGGAAG
This sequence comes from Rhinatrema bivittatum, assembly GCF_901001135.1. Classification (NCBI taxonomy): domain Eukaryota; kingdom Metazoa; phylum Chordata; class Amphibia; order Gymnophiona; family Rhinatrematidae; genus Rhinatrema; species Rhinatrema bivittatum. Next base: position 30,949,026 of record NC_042626.1, read on the forward strand.
GCATTTAACCTATTGATTTGCTGTGACTTCGTCTAAGATAAAAATGCTCTTTCATGAATTTCCAAGAAATGCAGTTAATAAGGGGGGGAAGGCAATTTTCAAAAGATTTTACACGGATGGCTAATTGGTTACCCAGGTAAAATCAGGAGCTGATAATTGCCCTGCCCACTCTGAGAGTCAAAGCATCCATGCCATAAAACATCGCAGGCACTGTGACTAGCACTGCAAAGGAGCAGGGGGACGAGCAGAGCTGGCAGACAATGACTGAGGATTTCATTTTGAAACCCTTGCATGTGATTTAGGGTGTGGTCTCTTTGCACCTTCTTTATAGCAGCTGCAAAGTCCATGTCTTTTCATTTGTTTCAGTAGTTTTTGCACATAATGTTTTTTTTTTACGTGCATAAAATTCAGTTTTATGCACGTGAAACATTAACTAGCAAAAGAAATGAAATGAGCCAAAAAGAAACAGATGGAACAATTAATGAATGAACCAAACTGAAAATCTTTTGTGGGCACATCCCTCACACCATGGCACTGCCAGCCCAGCGATTTTCAAAGGGAGTCTCCAACAGAAGTTTCTCTTTGAAAAATCACTTTCAGGCTTGAAGATTCACTTGCAAGCCCCATACCAAGTTAAAAAAAATGGTTCTCAAGGGGTAAAAATATTTTATTCTGCCTAACTTTACGGGAAAATGTACACAATAAGAAGGAAAGTAGAATGCAGTTGGCATTATGCTTTTTAAGCTCAGTTCAAGAAGTTCTGTTCCCTCAAAAGAAATGTATCAAAGTTATTTTTAAAGAGGAGAGGCTCTGTTGTATTAGCTGTAACACATGTCAAAGCTGTTCAGCTCTCGTCTGAGGAAATCGTCTGTGGCAATAGAAGGGTGATAGTCCGTACAGTCTGTGCTTGGGTAAGGGAGGTACTCTGCTCCTCTGGTGGTCTCGAAGCCTTGGGGGCTGTGGCAGGCCGTGCAGTAACACGTGGATGGGTTGTACTGGGCCTGATAACTGTATTCCTCAGAGGCCACAAAGCCACAGTTCTTCACCTCTAGATAAGAAGAGGAGCCGTGGCCCGCCACAGGGTAGAGAGGCTGCTGATGTGGGGGGGAATAACTGTAGTCAAAGGAGCCCGAGAGGTCAGATGAGTCCGTGGGAGATCCTGGATCCTGGAAGAAAGGAGAAAGTTATTTTCTCTTCTGGCTCTCTTAGGGTCCTTCAGTATCTGAATGTAATGCACTTAGTGTCACGAAAGGTGGGATATAAATTTTTGAAAAAAAAAAAAGTCTGTCTAAACCAATTTATGGATACCTAAACTCCAAATTGGTCAATATGATTGATTTATTCATTGAATAATGACAATTACCTTTTAGACTTCTTAAGCCTTCAGGCATTTTCTTTTATTCACATCAGACATACCATAGATGTCAACCAATCAAGAAGAATCAGTCAAGGAGATATTTAAATTCAATAATGTATACATCATTATTTACAGGTTTGTGATATTTTTAGTGGACCAGGAAGAGAACTGCTATAAAGCAAGAGTGTATGTGATCAATTTAATTGTCTTTTGACTAAGATCCAAGCGTGGGGTCTGAACTATGGGCTCAGGATAGGCCCTTCTTGACCTTTGGCTGAGATTGAAAATCTGTACAATATTGGAGGGGCATGGGGGGGGGGGGGGGGGGGGGGGGGGAGAAAGAAATGCTCTGCCACTCGACCTCCACCGAGGTCACAATTAGGTTCTGGCCCTTGCCAAAGCAGGAAGATTAAGCCTCCCATTAAAATACTTAGATAGTTATCAATATATGAAAACCGTCCAAAGATATGACCTACAGGGCTTTGAAAAGTCAGGTACAGTGCCCTCATCGCCCGAGCAATTTTCATGCCAAATCTAATAGAAGATGCAAAGAATCCAGTTGTCTCCAGGGCTTCAATCTAGAACTCTCCAATATGCTAACTGAAAGGATTCTAGGTACAGATTTATCCAGCAACGGCGTATATATTCTAGAATTAAAATATTTCCTGGTATTTAAAGGTGGATATAAATTTCCTATAAAAGGCAACTGTTCCTCTTTTAAGGAAACGGAACTAAAGCTGTACCAGGCTTTGGTTGAAGCAGAGTGGAGGTGGCTGGTAGCTGCTGCTGGCTGGGGAGCCTTGCAAGATGTCCTGCAGAGAGGCGAAGACGTTGTCAGGGAGAAGTTCCGGGTGGAGGTAGGTCTCTAGAAGCTGCTGCTGCTGCTGCTCCACGTGGCAGGCATTTTCTTCACTAGAAATATAGTGGGGAAGCTGTCTGGGTTGAAAGTAACTGGGAGTAGAAGGAAGAGGCTCAGGATCAAAACAGAGTGCTGAAACAGGCAAAGAAAAAAGAAATGTGCAATTCATTTCAGCCACACAAGAACATTTGGATATTTGCATAAATACAGCGGGAGATGCAAATTTTTTAATTTAGCTATCTCAAACTTGGCACTCAGCAAGAAGTTAAAAACGGACAATAAAAGGAAATCATAAATAGAATACATGTACTTAGAATACATTGGGGGGGGGGGGGGGGGGGGGGGGGGGATTTACAGGAAAATAGCATATTTTAGGCAACATACAAAGACCTCAATAAGGTGCTGATCAATTTTGGCCAGAAATAGACCAATCTGATATGAAATGACAGTAATTCAACTAAAATGGCTATATGTTTAATAAATGTATAATTACCTTAATATTTTAAGTAAATATGTTTTGAGGATTCATTATATGTGCCAATATGATTCCAGTGTTTACTGTTTTCTCAAGGATTAATTATATCTGAGAAACGAGGGTTCCCCTGACAGCGGCATCTTATGTCAGGCATTGACTAACAGTAAATGCTGTTTTTATTATTTCAGTTGTAATGAAATCTACACAAAACCACGTTTTTCAATATTTATTTATTTGATTAACTTCAATGTGATCTTTTATACTATTCTGAAGGTTGCTTAAAATTTGGCATGCTCTATATTTTGCCTGTTATACAGCCCCCCACCCCAATCACACACATAATATATTCAGTGGCTATGTTTCCTAGCAAATTATTTTTTTTTTAAGTGCTACATTGATCTGTTGTGGTTATATCTGTACCCCTAAAATCCTAGCCCCGGGCACACAGGTCCCGGAGGACACGAGCTAGTTAGGCGACTGATTCCACACATCAGCCATCCTGCACAGCTCACGTTCACCTGCCAGCCTTTGGCAGCAGTGCTGAATGTGCTTGGAAGACAGGCAGGAGCTGCTGCCTGGCTGGGCTAGTGCTTGTTAGGACTGACTGTGCAGTGCACAGGGCTGCTCTGAGCAGGTTTTTTTTTTTTCGTTTTGTTTTTCTCTGCCGTGAAATTGCCTTCTAGGGGAAGGAGAGCTGAACGCCCCTGTCAAGCCAGCTAGAAATCAAAATCAGACGATCACTTATGGCTCCTTCTTAGGAGTTTCAGGAAAGTGAACATCCCCGTTTGGTACTCACTAAAGGGGCAGTACCAAGCAGAAGAGAGAAAGAGCAAAGCATATATATATATATATATTATATATATATAGCATGAATTAGGAAAGCACAGAACCGTTCAGTGTTGCAGGTAAGAAACCCCCTTCATTGCAGTCCTGGGGTGGAACCTTCTACATACATATCAAAGCTCACTGTTTGGACAAGAAGATCAACTTATGCAAAAATAAGGGGGAATACCCTCAACTGGATAGATTGGTTCGCCCTCATCTGCATTCAGTTTGCCTTTTCCCGGTCCTGATTGGCCGGATCTGTAATTGAGTCTTGCCTGGCTTGAAGTGTTAGATGAAGGGCAATAAAACCCCAGAGACGTGGGCTTTAAAAAAAAAAAAAAAAAAAAAGAGCGAGAGAGAGAGAGAGAGAGAATTGTCAAGCAGTGCACATGGGGATTTGTTGTGGGGAACCAACCTGCGTAAGAGGACACTGATTCAGAGACCTGGACGCTGTTGCTTCGAGGTGCCTGCTAAAAAAAACAACACACACACACACACAAGCGTTGAGAAAATATCTTACAATGCACAATACTCTGCTTATAGGTAGCCCACAGCAGTGCCTTACTAACACTTGTCACGTCCCGCATTTTAAGGTAAGTCAGGTATTTTGTTCTAATTTTACTTTACATATCGATTTTCTTTTTTTTTTTTTGTTTGTTTGCATGGGGGCTTCTGTCTCGAGCGTGCAAGTTTGGACTCCTATCAAAAGAAAGTATTAAATTGATGGTGTGGAATCAGAGGATATTAGCCCCTCCCCTTTTTTTCCATGTTAGTTTTTAATTACTTTAAAACATAAACAAACAGGAAATGTGTGCTGCTGCTGTCTTAAACTTCAGAGCACCGGACTTCTTGCAGGTCGGAAATGACATTTTGTTAGATGCTGCAGCTGAGCCCGGACACCTCATGACACCATTGCATCGTGCATCTTCCTGGAGGACCTTTTTGGCACGATCAGAGTAGTTGCCTTTCACGCGGAGAAAACGTATTTTTTTTTGTCGGCATTATATTTAAAAAGTTGCTTTAATACAAATCTCCACAGCCTCGAGATTTTAAAAAATAATAATAATCAGGAAGTCTCTCTACCCGTGTATCATAATGTTGCAACCTGCAGTCGGTCAGGTCTATGAAAGCCTTGGGAAGTTAAGACAAAAATCCAGGCAGTGTAGCCTTGCCTCTTCTATAGTTTGTGTAGGCTGAGACGCAATTAATGGTAACTGTAGTTTAAGCACCTTTTTGGCTTCTGATCGTCACGACGTTTGCCTTTTCAGCTTTTGACTGGGAGACTCATTAAACGCCGGGCAGCCTTTCCTCGCGTTCCTGTTTAAAGGGACTTGTCAGAGGGCGAGAGTTGGCCTGGGGAGGGGGCTCTCTCTCCGCTTTCTTGCATTGCCCGCTGCCAGCCGCTGGGGTGAGGTGACAGAGCCCTTCCGCAGCTGCAGCTCGGGGAGGCGGTCCCAGCTTTTACAAACCGGGAAGCTCTGCATGCAAAGGCTTCTCTGAACATTTCTTTCTGCCCTCGTCTCCTCTGCAGCCGCCATTAACCCTTTTCTTCCCGGACAGCTGCCTTCCCTTTCGTAACCCCCTCTTGAACCTCTCTGCATTTATTTCCTCTAAGCATGTAATAGTTCACGATTGGTTTTGTTTTGTCTGCTTGCCTTACAGGAAAAGAAAACCCCCCATTCGATTTCTTTAAAAATTGTGTCTCATAAAGGATGTTTTCTCTCCCCCTCCCAAGATGAGGTTACAACGTTACAACTTTGGCGCTGGCTGGGGAGATGGGGACGCAACAATTTTTTGTACTTTTTATTCTGAATAGAAAATGAGCTTGGCCATCCCAGTTCTAGTCAAAGCCAGACGTCTGAAAACAAATGAAATAAATTCGCCAGCAGCCTTTGTTCTTTAACTGTACAAGCGGATCGTGCTTCCTTGACATGATCTAGATCAGTGCATGCATCCCTATGAAGTTAGGGATCGTGTAGGTATATATATATATATATAAAAAAAAAAGTGTGCAAAGTGTATGCAAGAGGGGATACGTGTTGGATTTTCATTTTGCAAAACCGAACCCTTTACCAGCTGAAAAAGATTCCGTGGCTGCATGAATCTGACAGGAAATCTTTTGCGAAAGAAAGCGAAAAAGGCAGCTTCCTTGAACCTCTTCTCTGTACCCAGAAATTGCAGGAAAGAATTCCGTACTACGTCTTGCTAAAGAGCTGGGCGAGCTGGGCTGGGAGCTGGGCTGGGAGCTGGGCTGGGAGCTGGCTCCCCATTTGGCTGGTGCTGCGGTGAGACCCAACTCCTGGAAGGCCTGGTGGCTTTCTTTTTTTTTTTTTTTTTTTTTCTTCTGAAGCTTCACAATTTGTCCGCCTCTTACCGACTGCCCGAAGCAGAGAGGGTACAGGTGTCCTAGTGTTCACTGTGTAATGTTCAAACAGCCTTTGAATTATCGCAAGTGCTTAAACAAAGGGCCCCTGTGCTGCCTCTTGTCTTCCCCCTGCGGCTCTCTCGGCTTGCACTGCCGCAGTAAGGGATAGGGGGGCAGGGGGAGGCCCAGCCAAGCTGCAGGGATCACGGAGTGGAAAGACTCGGTGACAGTCAAGAAGCAGGGGGAGGCTTGCGCGCACAGCACCCGCGCTCTTGGCCGAAGTTGTTGTTGTTTTTTGTTTTTGCTTTTTTACAGGGTGCAAGGGTGAGGTTTATATATATAGTCAGAACAAAAAGTGTCTTGAGTCAAAAACAAAAAACAAACCCAACAACAACTTTGTAACCATTCCCTGGAAAACAGTTCCGAATAAGAGAAATGTTAGCGCGGAAGGCTCTGAGGGACTTTGCATTTTTTAGAACAGCAGCGGAGAAAGTATTTATATAATATCCAACTGTAGGAAACAGCGGCATTTTGCAGTGAGCGGCATTAGAATGGGCAACGAGCTGACAATAAGAAAATAATTGCACTATGACTGGATCTAAGGGCCTTGCCCTTAAATATATGAACTAGTGAAAGCCTGGGTGTCCCAAGCAGCCTCTTTGATATGAGCAGGTCTCAGAACTGGGGCTTGCTTTTCTGCTAAACTCAAAGGTGGTTACAGCACAGGAATGTGGTGAAAGGACTTTGTTGTCTCCGAATGCAGGTCTATGCTTATATACCCTTGCTGGGAGTTTCCCCCCTTTTAATCACCTGCAGCGGCACAGCGCAAGAAGGAAATGTTGGAAATCGTACAGCAAGAGAAGCAACTCTTCTTTGGAGATGATCCAAGCGATGGAAGAGATTTCCGCGGAGTACTTACTGTGGCCTTGCTTTCTGCTTGCAGCGCCCTCCGCTGCTGCAGCATTTCCTTCACCGTGATCTTTACTCGGACCCCTTGATACACCTTGGGTTTTTCTGAAACCACAAACGGAGAGAACAGAGGGAGGGGGGAAAGGAGAATGAAATATTCAATAAAACCCCGTTTATACTTTCGGTTTTTTTTCCTATGGTTATTTTTTTTCCCCTCTCTGTGTTGTGTATTATTATGTTTAGTTATTCACTTATACGGATCATTATTTTTCCACACGTTTTATCAATGAGCAATATAGGGAGAATCGCCTCCGGACTTTCACAAGTGAGGGGGTATTTATTCCAATTTGTCCTTCTGCCCCTCCCCGCACGCAAGCCTCCCTATCAGCTGAGGAAAAGCAACAGCACAGTAAAACAATTTCTGGAAGGGACTGCTGCCACTTATTGAGATAAAAATACCAAGTCTGTTTTATAACCGCATTATTTATTACACCATGCCCTGCGATGTAAAGCGAAGGATACAACGGCGGGGACAAGCTATTCAAACAAATGATAAATTATATCATGTATAAATTCTAGTAGTAATAAAACAAACCCACACAATTTTATTTACGTCGACTGATTAGCAGAAGGCTCCATTCCACCAAGATGCAAGAGAACCTGACCATTTCCATACCATAAAAATCCAGTTTGTGGGTTGTGTCAGAGTCGCCAAAACATTGCGCTGAAGGAAGATTTCTCAGTCCTTAGAATCTGCAATGGCACCGATTCTTCTGACTGCCAGAAGATCTTTAAATTAGATCTCATTCCTATGTCCCTAGGCCTATGTACTAAAAGTTTTCTCCCAGTTTTTCTATGGGGAAAAAATTGTAGCTACACAATGTTAGATGCCATATTAGGCGTCACCACTCAGGAAAATGATCTAGGCTGACAATATGTTCAAATGTTTAGCCTGTGTGGGACAGCAGTCAAAAAAGAAAACAGAATGTTAGGAATTATTAAGAAAGGAATGGAGGATATCATAATTCCTCTGTTTCACACCATGGTGTGACTGCATCCAGAGTACTGTGTGCACTTCTGGTCACCACATCTCAAAAAAGATATAGTGGAACTAGAAAGGGTTCAAAGAAGGGTGACCATGATAAAGGAAATGGAACAGCTCCCCTATGAAGAAAGGCTAAAGAGGTTAAAGCTTTTCAGCTTGGAGAAGAGACGGCTGAGGGGGGGATATGATCAAGAGGTCTATTAAGTCATGAGTGGAGTGGAATGGATAAATGCAAATCAGTTGTTTACTCTTTCAAAAAATAAAAAGAGTAGGGCACATTCCATGAAGTTACTAAGTAGCACATTTAAAACAAATCTGAGAAAATACTTTTACACTCAAACTAATTAAACTCTGGAATTTATTGCCAGAGAATGTGATAAAGGTGTTAACATAACTGTGTTTATGGACAAGTTCCTGGAGGGGAAGTCCATAAACCATTATTAACCAGGTAGACTTGAGGGAAGCCATTGCTTATCTCTGGGTGTAAGCAACATGGAATCTACTAGGTACTTATGACCTGGATTAACCACTGTTAGAAACAGGCCACTGGTCTTGATGAACTCTTGGTATGACCCAGTATGACAGTTCTTATGGTTTTATGTAAAAATACTTAGTAATGCCCTCTCGTGGTGAAGACAGACATCTAAATTTTATGGGGGGGGGGGGGGGGTCTGCTCTTTATTAATAGAGTTGTATGATTCTAACCTTTTAAAGCAATTCCACTAGTTCACTCATAATTGGGCAAATTTTATAAAGACCATGCAGGTAAAAAGCGAGGGTTACACAAATTTTAGAATGGACCCTGTTACGCAAAGAAGTTCCGGGCCCTGAAAAAGGGGGACAAGCCGGAGGGGTGGGGGTTGGCTGGGACAGTGGCCATTAGGCCCTGCCCCAGGGATGCGCATGCCGGTAGCCGGCTGGCACACGTAACTTACTTCTGCGCAGAAGGAGCAGGTAAGTTGCAAAACAAAAAAAAAACCTAGCTATAGATAGTATAGGGGCCGGGGAGGAAGGGTAGATAGGGGTAAGGGAAAGTTCCCTCCCAGTCCTTAATTGGAGCGGACTGGGAGGGGAGCTGGGCAAAGGCCGATTGTGTCGCCGCTCATAGATTACAAAATTCCCCCCCTGCGCGCATGAGTCGAGGGGTGCACGCGGCCATCGGATAACATGCGCGCGCCGGCACGTGCGTGTTATAAAACCAGCGCATCCCGGGAACGGCGCGTGCGTCGACCCCCAATATCTCTCTTTGTTCCATGTTGTTTTATTCCTAGGTCTCCTTTCTTTTTAACTTTTATGCTTCTCTCTTTGGTTTTTGGGTGGTTTTTTTTGCCCCTAAACTATTTTGGAATAAAAGGTGCACTGTTACGGCCTTGCCCCCCTTTCTGGAGTGCAGTTTTCAGGTTATTCTGCATTCATGTATTAGCCTCACACCTTCCTGGAGTTCCCATAAGAGCCAGCAAACAAGTGGAGATCTGATTAGTTGTAACCTGCAGTTGAATTAGGCTGTTCTTTTTACTAAGTCTATTGCTGTAAAATCTACCTGCTTTTCCTATTACTGGTTCTGATTTTATAGACATCTCCACAGAAACAAGCCCTAATGTCACTCACAAAGAGAGAATTATGACTTCCTGTACTAAGCAAGAAAATAGAACATCATAAGAACCCATTGTCTTTTTATGCAGAGGATTTGGGGAAAAGGAAGCGGGATATTATTAGTAATGTGCATAAATATAAGTCCAGTTGTGTGTGAAACTTTAAACTCAGCAGACGGTACAAAGCTTATTAGCCTTCTCCTATTCAATACTGAAGAGTTAATCGTTTGTGAATTTAAAACATTTATTTGTCTTAGGTGCATACGATTTAGGATACTTTTGTATTGCAGAGGTGCAGTCCGCTACTGTTTTTAGAATTTGCAAGAGCAGAATACACATCTAATACTGGTCAGCACAACTAGTTCGAACTCCAGCTGGACAAGCATGAAATAAATACAGGATGATGATGATGATGATAATTTTGGGATCAAAGGCTCTCCCTAAAATGACCTTCCTGTATACAAATTTACAGGCAGATGCTTTTTGAATGACCCCTCTCCCTCCAACCTGCGGGGTGGGTTGCCGATTTGAAACATCTGGATCTTTTTTTGCAACCCCTGTTGTCACAGCCCCAATGCAGGTTGCATTGGCCGCCAGATAGTCCGAACTCAAAGACCCACACGTCTCTTTAAACCACCCTGTTCTGTTGTATGCAGCTGCACATGCTAAGGTACTAGTACAGGCATGTGCACAGGCACCTGCGGCCGAGCAGCACTGCCCATGCCACTTGTGCGCTGCAACCCTTAAATAGAAGCCCGTAAACAAAGCTGCAGCTTGTTAACATGCACCCTCCTCCTCCTCCTCCCCGAAATCTAAGTGCACAGCTCCTGAGAGCACGAATCAGTTCCTCCAACTCAATCCACTTGGATTTTTTTTCTTCTTCATTTATTCAGTTATGGTGGAGGAGAGCTGCTTATGCCTGGGTGCTTTAGCTATTCATGTGGCACCTTATATATATATATACCTGGGTTGAATAGCACATGGTAAGCGCTGGAGGAGTTTTCTGGTAGAGCCCGCAGAGGGACGGTCGGAAACATAAAATAAAATCCCGATATGTACTAAAGCTTGGCATACACCTTGTATTTGCCATAGCGGGGGCTACGGCCCCCGAGAAAGATCTTTGCCCAGCTCTTCTTACTTTCTAAAGCGACAGACTTTGCTTGCTTGCTTTGGTAATAAAAGCAGAGGAGACAAAAACTCATGAAAGCTCCTGCCAACACCTATTTGCTCAGGAAAACTCCCTCTGGGAGCCGTAAATAATCCTCGGCTCTTTTACGACACACTTTCCCCCCTTTCTTTGCATTATAGCAAGCTCGCGGGTTTGCTTTGTGTAGCTCACGGGGATATTACTTTCTGCTTAGCGATAAAAAAAAAAAAAAACAAGCCCGCATACAGTCCCTATGATCCTCTAAAGGACGTTCAGCCCGACACTCAGCTGGGTGTGAGAAGCCTGCCCTGTAAGTAGACTCTAACTTTCAGTTTTAGAGAGAGGAGGAACAAACGCTTTGGGGAGAAAGCAATCAAAATGGACCCAGGGCTGCAGGCTGGGAACCCGGCAGCACCTGAAACGTTTGCCGCCGACTCGTTTTGGAAAGGGGAAAACTGCAGGAGCACCGGATTGCAAAAAAAAAACCAAAACTAAACCCAGACCCGGCCCTTTAACATACAGTGTGGAAGTTTGCATGTCACGGATCTCCCCCAACTATTTTTTTTTTTTTTAGAAGAAAACGAGTGGGAGGTTTCGTTAGAAACCTTTGGCGTGTGGGTGGGGGCATGGGATGTAAATAAAGGGGGGGGGGGGACACACACACAAAATGGAAAAAAAAGCGAAATTAAATGCAATCGGATAGTAAAGATGAAAAGGTGGTATCCTTCATCCATGGGGGAGGAGGAAATATTTCGAATGAAAAAAAAAATCGTTAGCAATCGCGTTATTTCGGAAATCAAACTGCTTTCAAGTGAACGGAAGAGAAAGAGGGTAGAATGGTAGATCAATCGATTTTTGGGTTTGTTTTTTGCTTTTGCAAATGTGACTTGCAGGAGGAGGATCAGGCTGCTCCAGGACCGGACTCCCCCCCGGGTCCTGCACCTAGAGGCAGCCGCCTTCCAGGAGAGGGGAGCGCGGTCTGCCAGCGTCCCAGCTGCGGCGGCAACAGCGCCAACCGCTGGCCACAGCTGGAGAGCCGCAGCCCCGCGATCGCGCAGAGAAAAGCCCCGGCAGGGAGCCCGAGCCACCTTCCTGCTTTAACGTCAAACTGGGGCGCCCTTTCTCCCCTAGCGCTACAGACCGGGGGGGGGGGGGGCCCAAGCCGCCGATAAACCCGCCGCATTCTCAGAGCAAGTTGCAAGGTCTTGCGATCGCGCAGTGCGAAGCGGACGGTGCTGCAAACGCGCAGCTTCAGAAACGCCCATAATTTAACGGTCAGAGGGGGGGGGGAGAACGACGACGACGCTACTTTCAGATCCGAACCGGCTCCTTCCCGGGCTGAACGCGAAGAATAAGCCATAGCCCAGTCAGTTTTGCCAAGCTTCACCACAATGTCTTCACTCCCAACATTCAAAATCCCCCTCCTTTTTTTGAAACCTACCATCATTACCTACGGTTAAAAACTACAGTGCAACACACTCCAGAGGGAACTAATACTCCTGCCCCTCCAAAAAAGGTTAATAATGCAGTTTTTTTCTCTATTAAAACAACTTATTTTACTAAATGGAAAGGGTTCTAGGTGAGTTACTAAGGGATCTGAGGTTTAAAAATAAATTCCTAGAGAGCTGTGCAACTTTTCATTCTCCTGCAAACAATTTGCTTTTTTTTTTTAAGTGCAATATAGCTGCATTATATAAATGCACATGGGAATCATATCTGTGTTTAAACATAGGATTTACTCCTTTTACAGTGTAAATTGTTCTAGATTAATTTACTTAAGACAGTGAAATGATTCAGTTGGTTCATTTTTAATCATTTTAAAATACTCCTCTTGTTTCCCCCCCTTTTCTTACAATTAAAGACACAAAATGACCAAATACTGCAAGACAACTTAAGGCACAAAAGAATTCCTGAAGAAAAGGAAAAAAAATGAACTTACCAGACATCTTTAAAAGGACAAGAAAGAAGAGACACCTGAGAAACTGATGCTGCAAAGGAATTCACCAGCAGAGCTTCCTAGATTTGAAAAGACACAAGAGTGTAATATTTTTAAAATTTAGAAACACAAATTTCATTGTCCAAATTCAAGCAGCAGGCAAACAATACTTATGTATTATACCTACGGATATAAGTTTGAGGTTCTCTTTCCCCATTGCCAAGTATTTAAAACCTCTAGAATCCAATGATTTGACAATCAATGATTGCGCGATACTTTCAATTTGAATATTCAAAGGCTTAACAAAAAGGGAGATCTTTTTCTGAAACACAGCACATCCACATCTAGAAGAGGGTCTTGGGGAATAGGATTTGATGTCCCTGCCTTTCCCGATCCCTGCCTTTGTGACATTTTTAACATTTTATCCACCTTTTCAGGAAGAAGTAAGATGTGCCTGAAGATGCTCAGTATTTTCACCTCAGAGGGAGAGGCTTTCTCCTGCACTGCTTTCATTTCACAAGACACCGCTAACGGAAATTCTGCCGGGGAATGCGGCCATTTCTGCGCATCCAGGGGGATTTAAAATCGAATTTTGAGGATTTTTGGAGCAAATATGACACTTGGTGGGCGTGGCATGACAGAGATACAGTTTGGGGCATCCCTACAACTGCAACTGTTGACCCAAAACATTACCTTTCCCTAAATAGTTTTCTCTTTACCAATTCACATTAGGTATTGGGGTTTGTTTTTTTTCCCCAGAGTGCGACTTTTTATTTTTTCTGGTTGCCTTTTCCAAGAAATTGCTGTCTCAGCATTTTTGATAAATCACCCTCTGTTTGACAGTTATGTCTAGATCAAATGTCGAAAAAGCATGAAGTCAAACACATTTATCCTCCTGTATTTAAATTATTTAATGTACATTTTCTACCAATTTTTGTATATTTTTCCCTTTAATTACTTAGAAGCTGTGTTCTCTGGATCACACAGTGGGTACCCTTGCTCTTAACTTGAAACTGCTGCTTGAGAAGAGGATTACCTAGAATATAAACTGGTAGAGGTGGGGTAGGGTGTGGGGCGAGGGACTGGTTCCTACTCCTACTTTTCTGGGTGAATATTTATTTTATTTTTTTTATTTTAAACTATTTGCCCAGAAGTTAATGTGGAGAAAAGGCTCTCGCATGGAAATGCACGTGCTCCTGTCTCCAGGCCGGGACTTCATTCTTCAAACTTCGAACCCAGCCATCCTTCCTTCGGTTAACTAAGGAGGGTCCACATTCAGTGTAGTTTGTTGCAGAGGAAACATTGATTAATGCCGCTGGAGCCTGTTGAATGAGTTCAGCAGTTGTTCGTCCTAAAGGCCTTTGACAAAAGCTCCCCTACCCACACCCCCCATCCTGCCATATTTGTGTGTCTGTCATTGTATGCTAGGGGTTCACAGCAATACACAAACATGTCAGGGGTGGATTTTTGTACAGGGGAAAAAAATGGAGTATGATTTAAAGTTGGATTCTTACATTTTTTTTTTTTTTATAGTTAAGGCCAACTACAAGGAGCCAGAATCCAACTCCATTATTCATATGGGTAGAAAATCGCTTTTAAGTGATTAAAAGACATTACAATAATTTATAAGGCACGTTCTTACTAGTTTTTTTATGGAGTGACATTTTCAAGTTTGCGGTTGCCACAACTTACTGTGGTATCAGCTCACCGGATGTTGCAGAACCTCAGATGTTTCCTGAACCGGTGGCAAAACACCTTATGGAAAAATGTTATTTGGAGAGAGGGCAAACTCAAGAGTGTGGAGAGAACATCAGGACATTCCCCCTTCCTGCCTCCCCCTTCCCTGGTGAAAAAAAAACCATATTAAAAACTAAAAACCTGTTGTCTGTTAGGCTACAGTTTTACAGTTTTTGGGAGACTGATCTGCATGGAGAGAGACTGCAGAACCTACAAAACCATCAATTCTGCACCGAGGTGGAGCCTCGGCTCTAGGACCCTGATTTAGTCAGACATTGTTTCCCCATCCCGAGGACCTCGACTTGACTTATTTAAGACAAGACGTCTGTGCCACACAAGCAGGGTGCTTTCTCACCCTAAGTCTTCCCATATTCAGAGTGCAGTTCTCTGTTGGGTGGCTGGAAGGGAGTAAAAGCTTTGGGTCCAGGCTGGGATTTTTTTTTTTACTGAATTACCAGCAAATGAAAGGTAACACCGATGTCCTCTTTTTGGGCCAAGTCCTCTTTTATAGAAACCCAAGGAGCAGCTGAGAGCCTTGCAAATAAAGAGCGTGCTCTTGTGTGGCTGCTCATTAACTTCCATCGGCACTTTTACAACCTGTAAACACATTAGCACTAACGGGTTTCTTCCCTTTGTGTGCCTGTGAGAAAAGAACTATTGCATCTGGGTCCTCCTTGTGTGCTTCAGGTGCACTCTCTCGGCTGCTTCTCGCCTGATTATTTTCGCAGGCTGCGGTGGCAGGCATACCATAGGATTTCACCTTGAGCTAATTTGGCAGTGTGCAGCTTTTCAACTTATTCTGTAATGGTTACAGTAATTAGGTGGTGGGGAAAAGTTTTGAGTGGGTGTATTCCAAGATTAGTGAATTAGTGAATGATGTCCTAGGTTAACTAAATGTTAACACTTTTAGCCATGTTCTTTTTTTTTTTTTTTTTTAATCATTTGATGAAGAAAATGCACAAAATGTGCATCGACTTTGAACGCGCTTCTGTCAGTTGCTTCCCAGAATCCCCGCTAAGCCTGACCAGCTCCTCTTTTGCCAGAGGAGTAAATCTCCTGGGTTTTGGCCACACTCCAGTTTCTTGTCCGCCGTGGGGGTCGGGGGTGCCAGGAGGTTATTTCTCCCCGCCCATACCTGCCACACTGTACAGGCTGTCAGTCTCAGCCAAAAGGCCAGGAAGCGACTCCCCCCCCCTCCTCAGCTCATGAGTCAGCCCTTGCACTTGATTTATGACATTTTTATCAGAGGCGCAGAAAAGGAATTGAGGAAAATTCTTTATGTACTATAGCTAGCTAGGGACAGGTCCCAGGCTTAGACCGCAGGAGGAGCCCAAGTGGAGGAGGGAACTCGGAGGCCATCACAGCCTCTCCAGAATTTGGTAATTTCCTTCAACCAGCCAGTGTTCCTCTACTTAATTAATTGCAAGATAAGCCTGGTTTGTCCTAGGATATCCTTATTGTAATGACTATTATGAGGATGAGTATGCCGTAAAATTCTGTAAATATTAGGCCAGGAATATGCTGGAGGAGCCAAGGGAGGCCCTTGTTAAATTATTTTCTGAAAACAAAAATGAACTTATTTGTAGAGGGTGTTTTTATATGAGGCTGTGACTGCCATAATCAGTATTGTAAATGATTTTTCATGTGGAAGCCCGGCATCCATTTATTTATTTGTTTATTTTAGTTTCCGCCTGCTCCTCGGGGCTTCTAGTTCATTCAGAACCAAAAGCTGGGATCGGGCACATGAGCTTTCATTCACAACTAAGCAGGTATTTCTCTCTTTTTTTTATATCCTCTTTCAACGTACTCTAGCCCAGTCCTCAGCCGAGGGGGCCACACACTGGGGCTCCTTCCGGTACCCTGCAATCATGGGCCCTAAATCTGGCCAGTAGGTGTCGCCATTGCATTGACTTCCTCTCCCCTGAGGATGTGAAGGCTGCCTCAAAGCATCCCCAGTAGATGTGAGAAGTGATCCCAGGTCCCTTCAAATCAGGGTGGCCAACTGGCTCCAGATTTTCAGGACAGGTTGATCCGGTCCTAATTTTACTCCCCTGCACGTAGGTATTTATAGTCTTGATTTTCTGAGGGAATGCAATAGGTAAATCAGAATAAGTCCCAGCATGCAATGGGATAAAAACCAGGACCGGATCAACCTGTCCTGAAAATCCAGAGCTGATTGGCAACCCTACTTCCAATCAGCCATCAGACCCACCCAAAGCGGCTGTGTTAAACATGGACCACTATTTATTCTTTCTTGAATTATTATGAACCTTCTTTGTGGCTCTTTTTATATTAATGCTTGTTCTGGCAAAAAGAAATTCCTGCTGATAATTACATGGGGAAAAGTTTGAGGAATGCTAAGGAATGAGTAGGTTCCTCTGTAATTTGGGGCAAAGGGAGATGCAAGGTAGAGATACCATGTTAGTGTAACAAAAATAAAACTAGCTAAGAGAAAAACAACCGGGTAGCTGGATAGAGATACAGACCTTATTGAGCTAAGCTATGGTTCCTGGTGCAAGCTTTTTTGGACTTCTAGTGCCCCTTAGGCCTAGTGAGGGATCTTATCATACTGAATGCTTTCATTTTCAAATACTGGCAAACCTAGTGTCAATATCAGCCGATTATTAGTACTTTAACTCAGAGAGAGAATGTGTGCTTTTAACTATAGTTTTATAATTTTTTTTTTAAATCTGTGCAACTAGAGCCTTTGGGAACAAGTTTCATGAAACTAAGATCTTATAAGGCAGAGAGGTAACTTTTCCTGTATGCTCCAGCTGGCTTAAAATTTCCGAAAGTGAGAGCATGATAACCACAAATGGAAACAGTACAACAGGTGGAAAGGACTGGAGGATAATACTGACAGATGACATTTATTGAAATCCAGAGCGCTTCACTGTTGTGGTTTCACACAAGTCTGAGCAGGATTGATGATGAATCAAGGAGTTTCATCAGACGTCTTGCTTGGGATTCTGCTTCAGGACGATCCGGATTTCCTTGAATATGCAGCACCCTCTACTGTCTGAAAGTAGGAATGTTTCGTGTAAATGCACAAGACCGTGGTCATACTGGGAGTTGTTTTTCGGTGCTATAGTTTGCAGGTGTCTGTATGGCAGAAACCTACTGAGCATGTGCACAAGTCAGGTATGTAAGATATGGGCCTGATTGATCAAGAGACACCGAAGGATACAACATGTAGTCATGAATCCTCTACATGTATAAGATGCACTTGTTTTATTCAGGGCCGGATAGGCATAAGAAACCAGGGCACCAAATTCTGAAGGCACCCACAAACTGGGACTCCTCCAGCTGCTCTCTGATTTCTGGGGATGAAACCACCCACCCTCAGTCTTTTGCCTATGGGTGTCACAATCTTAAATCCAGCCCTAGTTTTATTTGTATTATAGCCAGCTCTGTCAGATATGTATGTAAGGTATCCTGGAATATAGGTTGTAAATCGTTATGACACATTCACTTTATCAGTAAAGTGTAGATAAATTAAAAGCAATGAAATTAATTTTACACTGTGTCTGGATAGCAGTAGGAAGCTTTATTACCCAACAGCTGTGAGATGGAAGCATCAGAGGCCACCAGATGTGTGCCCTTCCCCCTTCTGCCTTCAACAGAAGCTCTGTGCCTGCAGTGGTTATAAAGACATTGAATAATGCAGAAGGAAATCTAAATTTGAAAAGATGCCCCTTGACACAGAATGTGGATACATCTCTTTTGCCACCAATTCTTTGGACCACATTTTATTTTTTATTGCTGTTTTATAGTATTGAGTTTTATACGAATCAGAGAAATAAAGCTATTAATAGCCTACTGACAGAGATGGAGGCAAGGGGGGGGGGGGACAGCATTGTAAGAGAATTTGGATTTGCTTTGGAGAGATATAAATAGAAGGCCAGTGGTAGGAAACAGGGTTGAAAGGTCTAGTAGAAGTCTTAGGGTGCAGGTGTGGGATAACTAGTATTGGCTAAATACTAGTGTTTATATTCTCCTCTATCCAAAATGGTAGAACTAGGAAAAGAAAATCTCAACTGGGCAGACTGAATGGGCTATTTGGTCTGGCTAGTTGGTCTTTATCTGCAGTCATTGGCTATGTTACTATGTACAGTAACTCAAACAATTTGGAAAAGCTATTTGTGCATCATTCAGTAAGGACATAGGATTGCCTGATGACAGCCCTGGAAGACTACCCACATTGAATGTACACTGAGGGCTTGAATGTGCCACAACATTCAGCAAGTATGCACATCTGTACTGCATAGAGTTGCTAATTCCAGTCCTCGAGAGCTACAGACGGTCCAGGTTTTCAGGATATCCACAATGAATATGCATGAGATGGATTTGAGTAAATAGAGCCAGTACTGCAGAGTGTTGGCCACCCTTGCCTTAGGTCATGGGTGGGAAAACTACATCCCACGGCCCAGCTTCCTTGTGCCAAATCTCTATTATCCCTGGATTGCTGACACGACATCATCATCGATGATGTAACCTTGCGCACTTCGTGGGCCTCTTTTGATGACATCAGCATGGGTGGAGCATGATTTAGGGGAACAGTTATAGTTAACAGCTGAAGGGACTCGGATATTTTGTCTTCGTGCTCATTAGCCTGCATCTGTTCTGTAAAAAAAAAAAAAAGAAAGAAGAAAACATTCTGTGGACATCTCTGAGGAAACTCAAGAGGCATTGTTATGCTGATGGCGCACTGCGGGAACACTCTCTTCTGTGACAGTGACTTGGTGAGTAACACCTAATGTCTCCTTACACTGCTGGTTATAGCTGATATTCTCTGTTGGTGCTGCTTTGTCATTCTCACTACATCTTAGGGGTATACACGCCACTGCTGGTGCTACTTTCTCTTAGTATTGCTGGTTATGGTTAATACATCTCTTTGTTGGTACTGCTTTGCACACTTATCAAAAATCTGTTTTCATTTTCTTTAAATTGGTAATACATTTTAAAAAGCCTCCTACCCCCCCCTCCCCCAGCTGACTTATTCACTTTTTAGTTCAAAAATTTTATTTATTTAGCATTGAAAGATTGAAGAATTTTTTAAATAGAGGCTGTTAAATTTGAGATTTTCAGTACTGAAAGAAAGACATTTCAGAAAATAACAGAAGTTGTGGACATTATTGGGTAAATTTTTAAATAAACGCATGCGCGTCCATGTGCGTGTGGTTCCCGTTGGGGGCAGGTGGGGAGGGAACAAGCCCAGGAGGGGGCCTTTTTAATTTTATTTGGTGGCATGGCCAAGTTGGAGGAGGTCTCGAGATGGAGGCAAAGCCTATAGATGGGGTAAGAAGTAGTGCAGTCTGGGGGGAGGGGTATGAGGATTTTTAAAATGTGTTGGCAGGGGTCCTTTTTGGAAATAAGAAATGAAAAACAAAGAAAAATAACAATAACGAAATGAAACATGCACACTCCTTCTCCCCCTGCCAACAAAACAAAATTTTAAAAAATCCCCTTTCCACCCCTACAAACTAGGACTGGTCAGTCTGTTTAGTTGACTTGGGGTGAAGTGGCAGCCCTGTTTCTGCCTCAGGCATGCTGTGCCCTGATTTCTTCCAGCAGAGGACCACATCAGACACATTTCTTGTTCTGCCAGGTGGCTGTTTATTGCAGACCAGGGCCCTCTAAGAAGAAGCAGCATTTACTGGGACATTCCCAACAAATAATTTATTTAAGGTCAAAGTATTTGAAAATGTTTGAGCTAGTGTTTGAAAAATTATTTATGAAATGAAAACAAAACAAAAAGAAAACGTCTTACGTTCTTCATAGTTAAGTTTTGCTCATTTACACATCTTCTCTGTACTGTACCTGGGGTTTGCAGGTCAGGTGTTTGTGTGTGTGGGGGTGGTTGGGTGGGTGTGTGTGTGCGTGAGCGTCTGTTTAGATTTATTTATTTTAAAAGTAAAGCATCTTTCCAATTTTAGCTCAAGTCAATTTACAACATATTTTTCCAGGCACGATAAGTCCCTGCCCCAAAGAGATTACAACCTAAGTGGATACCAGAAGCAATGGAAGATGAAGTGACTTGTCACAAGAAATGTCAATGAGAGAAGCAGGATTTGAACCCTGATTTCCCTGGTACACAGTCCGTTGCTTCAACCGCTCACACAGAGGTTCCAAAAGGACACCAAATTTACTTCTTGCATACAAAAATGGAGGATTCTGAACACATGATGAAAGCTGATAAGCAAACTCTAGCATCCTACATCAAAGTCCATATTGAAACGGTTGTCCAGCTCATTCGGAGTTTTACTGGATAAGCTGCGGGATTTGAATTTCCTGCTGAGCTGACCACTGCAGGTTTTTACATGGATAAAATGCACCAAGATATATCAGAGATGTTCTGAGACAGTCCAAACTTACCTGGGCAAGGTAACCAGACAAAGCCAAAATTCAGTGTTATCCAGGTAAGCCTGGTTATGCTGGAAAGCAGTACCAATTTATCTGAATAACTTTGGATAACTTGGACTTTAACACATGATCGGCTGCATTCTGCCCAACATCCAAGTAAAGTTTATCTGGGCAGCTCTATCCAAATCTTTTACAAGCTTGCCGACATTCTAAACAGGGATTTCTTGGTAACTGTTGTTTCAGGTAATTCCATTAACAGCGGAAAGAAAGAATGGGTGAGCCTGGTGGATCAGTGGCCGTGCACTGCCAAGCGAAGGGTTCACTCTCCGCGTTCACTCTAAATAAATCCCAGCCGGGGCAGAGAATCCTGCAGAGGCAGATTTCAGGGCCCCTGGAGAGGAAGGTGATGGTCATTTCACAGTTGCAACACACAGTATTTTATTTATTTATTTATTTACACTCTTTTCTATACCATCGTTAAGCTAGATACTGTCACAACGGTTTACAATAAGGCACATACATTAATATTGCTAACTGTATTAAATTATATCAACTAAACAGGTGCCATTAAGTTACAGTAACACAGTTTCGTTAAAAAAAAAGAAATACTCATTGGTGGGTGTGATAAATCATGTCCATTCCTGTCTGTATCAGTTTTAAAATAGATTAATAATAGTATCTTATCCTTTGTTGGTGAGTGAAAATAAAAATAAAATACACACATGTTGATTAACGTGATGTGTGTGGGAGTTCTACTGACCGCATCCTTCATTTCCCTGGATTCTACTCTCCGTTCTCTTTTTGATATGCTTATTTAAATAGTCATGTTTTTAAACTTTTCCTGAAGGTTTTAATGTCTCTTGGTAATCTGATTTCTAAAGGCATGGTGTTCCATAGTTTAGGTCCTGCTAAGCACAGTGCCCTTTCCCTTACTTAGGTTAGTCTTGCTGTTGTGACTGAAGGAATAATTAGTAGTTAGTAGCAGGATGCGGGGTCCCATGATCTCAGGGTTCCTGGTGCATGGCTCCCCAACTTAGGACTGTCACCAAAATGGTTAGATAAATTAGGAGGGGATATAAAAATAGGAGGAAATCCCCGGGTCATTGCAAATGGAGGCGCAAGCTGCAAGATCCCAGCGCTGAATTCAATTGAGCTGGAAGCACAAAGGAGCAGGAAGAAACTGCAGAATCAAAAAAAACCGAAACAAACAACAAAAAAGTCAAAAGAAACAAACATCATTAAGCTCTTTTGTTTTTTGTTATGATATTTATTTCTCTCCTGAGGAGACATCCCAAGCCATTGGGTTGAGAATGAAAACTTGGTAGTCCTTAATGTGCGCTGTATTTATGTAAAATGGAACCAGAGGCTTTCACCTAGTGCTACATCTAGGTAGACCCCATTCTGAAGTCCATAGCACTAGTGATTGCCTTTTCTCTAATTACATAAATACTGTGCCAATGGTCAATAAAATGCTGGCTAAACAAATCCATCATTAAATAAGGACAGCCATATACTTTGGAAACGGATTATAGTTTTGCTTTATTATTACTCGATTACTATTGGTTAGACTGAGGCACAGGAAAAAAGAAGCGAGTTGTCCAAAGACAGGGAGAGAGACTGGGGATTTGAGATGAAGTGCAGGTAAGATAGAGGGCATCCTGCAGCAGCACTGTGCTCTCACGGGCCAAGGGGGGGGGGGGGGGGAAGGGGAAAAGAGAGGGGGTTATCAGCCGTGATGAAGAGGCCATGGAGAAGAGTTGCTGCCTTTCTCTCCAAGCCAGCGGTATTCACTCCCAGCCCTTGAAGGCCACTGGCGGGTCAAGTTCTCAGGATATCCCCTACTGAATATACATGACAAAGATTTGCAGGCGCACTGCCTCTATCTCATTCATTAGGGGTACCCTGAAAACTTGTCTTGTTTGTGGCTCTTGGGGGCTCGAAGTGACTACTACTGCTCCAAGCCTTCCCTGGTTTCAGGTCTGGGTAGCCACTGACTGTCACCATCCTCCAACTGTTTATTAAGTACCTCAGATCCTTTTCAAAATTCAATTTGATTTGATTATTTTTAAAGTTTTATAGATTACATTTTTTCCATAAAAATATTACTTAAAGTGGCTAAGAACAGGCAATTTATATATTCCAAATGTCTTTTTCCTATGTTCCTAAGTCTATAATATGTGCCTTAAAGTATGGCTTATAACCTTCTTTACCCATTAAGAACTCCCACCACAAATGCATCCTCACTCACATTATAAATTCTATTGCATCCCACTCAAGACAACACCTTGGGAGTTTTACAACAAGCAGAGGTTGCAATATTACCTGTGTCCCCACCCTAGAATACTCACCCCCCCCCCCCAACAAGGCACTTTAAGGTGTGACTGATACATCCCTCATGAGATAACCTAGGTCTGACATCTATGATGCTCTGCTAGCATGGCATCTCTGCACTAGCAGACCACATAATCTTTAGCAGGCAGACCTTGCAGTTTCTAGGGGACTGGTAGCAAGCATTGCTGTATTGCTGTGGGATCTATTCCTTCCAATCCAAACAAATATTAGGGTCAGAGTGAAATAAAAATGGGTTTTATTAATTAATTTATTTATTTATTTATTTGTGGCTTTTATATACCAGACTTCGTAATGTAACATCAGCTCGGTTTACAGTAGAACTTCAACATCAGCAAACAGGGGCTTTACATAGAACTTATAAAAAACAGTGATTAAAACTATAAAATTAGTAACGATGCTTAATAACGAAGCTTAAATAGTAATTATTTGGTAGCAGAGATAACATTGAGAGAAATGTTTGGGAGGAGGAGTAGGAAGGAAGGAAAAAAGAGGGGGAGAGGGAGGGGGGATGGGGGGAAAGAAGAATTGTATAGGTTGCATAGTAGAGGGGAAAGGATTGCAAAGGTTGCAGAGAGGGATGGGAATGATGATTTGCATGGGATGCATAGGGGAGGGGAAGGAGGAATTGCATAGGTTGCAAAAAATCTATTTACAAAAATGCATTGGTGTGGTTATATAGCATAAATTGCAAGGATCAATTTACAAAAAGTACATTGGTGTGGTTATATAAAATGACATAAAGGAGAATTTCCAAGATAGTAGCGACTATGAGAGATAGTCATCATATGCGAGACCATGAAATTAGAACTAGGAGATCTGACAGGAGCAGGGACGTGAAAGGTGGGGCGTTGAGGGACGGTGGAAAGGGACTAATGGAGGGGAGCTGATAGGGTTTGGAGGAGAGATGAAAAGAGGTGAGGGATGAACAACATTGTGTGGTAGGGGATAGGATATGGTCAGCAAGGAGGATTGTGTGGAGAGGCGATATGAGTAAATTTTGGTGATGATTGCTATGTGAATGCCTTAGAGAAAAGCCATGTTTTGAGATTGATAGTAATGCACTACTTGAAAATGAGTTGTCATGTAACTAACATGCTCTTATACCAGCAACATTCTAGCCTGGGGAGCAAATGTCAGCTCCTTTATTGAAAAGCATTAGCTCACACTCTCCTAATCTGATCTTATTTCTCCCATACAAGAGGAAGGGGTAGGCAATATTCTGCAGACCCCAGGCATCAGCTCATGCAAACTAGTCTTGGTGTTCTCACCATCTACAGGCTTGGAGCTACCACCTCTTCCCTCCAGCAATCCTCATCCTGGGGCTCTGGGAAGTGAGTCTCCTCCCTCTGAAGCTGGCGATGTTGACTTGGGTGCTTCTTTTCTATGTTGTCCAACTCTTTGTTCTCTCTAGTTCTTTTCTTTGTTCTCTCTAGTTCTTTTCTGTGTTGTCCAACTCTTTGTTCTCTCTAGTTCTTTTCTTTGTTCTCTCTAGTTCTTTTCTGTGTTGTCCAACTCTTTGTTCTCTCTAGTTCCTTCTTCCCTTGCACATGCTAACTGATTTTGCTGTAGTTTCTCATTATAAGAACGTAGAGGTTTGTTCTAGGAGACCACATGGGTTCTTGTATAGGGCGTCTGCTGGGGGTGCTGTACCATACAAATAGTTAATTATTTCTGCAACTTTGAGTATAAACTGCTAAATTTGCATCACACTCAGTTTCTCCACCTAAAGCTCTGATTGGTAAGTTCATTATTGTAACTCCTTGGCAATATTCCCAGGCTTATGGCCTGGTTCATTTGCTGACCAGAACATAATGTAAAATAAATGTTCCCTTTTTCTCTATGCCCAGTAGAACAGCACCAAAAATAAAGACCTATGTAATATAATAAGGAGCATTCATAAAAAATACTAAGGCTAAAACTCAATGACCATGGAATTTTAATCATTTTAATCCTTAAAAGATAACCCTTTTTCTCTTATAATATATAAAAGATGCCCATTTATAAATCCCTTGAAAGATAACCCTTTTTCCTCTTATAATATATAAAAAATGCCCATTTATAAATCCCTTGAAAGATAACCCTTTTTCTCTTATAATATATAAAAGATACCCATTTATAAATCCCTTGAAAGATTACCCTTTTTCTCCTATAATATATGTCCCTTTTCGCTAGCTCCCAAGATGTCATAAAGCTCCAAATGCAACAATTACATTGAATTCTAAAACTACCATTACATTTTTGCCTGCAAGTTTACCGTTTCTGCCCCATTGCTGTTCAGTCCTTCTCTGGTCTTCTGCCAATATAATTGTCCAGGCCCAACAAAAGTTAAATAAGCAGTTTTCTTAGCATGCCCAGGTAGTTATTGACTTTTTATCTGACTTATTATTATTATCATCAATGAGATCCATATTCAGACACAGTCCGAATAGCAAAGTTAGCTGGATAAGCTTATTCGGCTAACTTTGGAAGTATATTCAATAGTGCAACTGCCCTATTGAATAAAATCAGCTAGCTTGAAGATAGCCGGCTAATTATATCTTGCTAACATTAGGACAGCTCTTTGGCTCAACCAGGCTTAGCTGGCTAAGTCAGCTGGCTAACTCTGAATATCAGAATATCTGAATATCAGACTTAGCTG
This sequence comes from Rhinatrema bivittatum, assembly GCF_901001135.1. NCBI lineage: Eukaryota > Metazoa > Chordata > Amphibia > Gymnophiona > Rhinatrematidae > Rhinatrema > Rhinatrema bivittatum. Next base: position 30,974,626 of record NC_042626.1, read on the forward strand.
ATTAACGTAGCCGGCTAACTCAACTCCTCCCAGTTACGTCCCCAGAACACCCTTAACTTATCCGGCTAAATTCTAGCCACGTAGCACATTAGCCAGCTAGAATTTAGACAGATAGGTGCCCAAATATTCATTTAACTGGCTAACTTCTGAGGTATTTGACTAAATGCTTTTAAATATTGACTTCATTATTATTAAAAATTTATTACCCACTAGCTCTAAAGTTCACAGCAGATTACACCGCAAATATCCATATCAAAAACAATTATTACAAAACAAAACACAAAAATAAAAACATGACATTATCAGGATTGATGCAAGCACAGTCACATCTGATCTAAACAATACGCTACAGAAAGTTAATAAACTTCTTTCCTCCTACAGGTCCACCTCCCAGTGCCTATTCCTTCCTTGCACTTTAAAAGTTGATGACATTAATTAGGACCCAGACTAATTAACCAACTTACTCTGCCAGTTCAAAACACCTGTTTAAAAGGTCTACGTGTTCTTGAGTGAGGTGGGGAAGTCTGGACCCATTCCTGACATTTCACCTGCATGCATAATACGTCTCTGAGCCCAGATGATCAAATACTACCCCAAGACCATCCTGCCAAATAGCCTGAAGATGGCTAATGTCTCTCCAGCTCTGAACCCTACCTTGATAGTGCTAGGAACTGGCTCAGGCAGAAGGGAGGGGCCAGGCTGGGATGCTCTGCTGGCATTTTTTTAGATTACTTCTGCTCCCGAGGAGCAGAAGTAATCTAACAAAAAACAATAAGTAGCTAGGAAAGGGTTAGGGGTCAGGGAGGAGAGGGGAAAGGGTAGGAACATTAGGTAGGGGTATAAGGAAGTTCCCTACCAGTATGCTCCTTAATTTTTAAAATCCGGCGCGCATGTGTGCACGGGAAACACGTTATAAAATACCTGTGTCCATGTGCACATTTAAAAATCTACCCCTATATTTTCTTCCCTAAATTCAGCGTGCACTTATTGCAGAAAAATGTTATGTTTTGTTGAGTTGTTTTTTTGTTTTTTAAGGCATGTGAAATTCTTCATCTGGCTGGTTTAGTCCTGTTGAAAAGTGAGAGCTCTGTGAGATAATTATAACTTATTTTAAAAGATTCTTTCCCTGTTGATCGAGTAACATAGATTGGATTATCTTAGTGGCCTATGTACTTCTGGAGCAGTGAACCATATAAATGAGTTATCTGCTGTCATATAAACTCACAACGGGTAGAACCTGTTCCAGGTGTAAAACTACAGTAACAGTTTATTTTGACATGATCCTTCTCTTCAGAAAACTAAACTTTGTGCTTCAAGGAGAATTGCCCTGTCCTCAGGCTGTAACTGTGTGTCATACAAGGCAATGCTGTTATCAGGGCCTGTGCTTCCATTAGGCAAACTAGGCAGTCGGCAGCCTAGAGCACCAACATTTTGTTTGAGGGGAGGGGGCAGCATAATCCCATCAGCGCAAGGCCCAGAGAGGTGAGGACAAATAAGGGAGCACTGTGCTGGAGACACTACTGCCAGTAGGAGGGAGCACTGTGCTGGAGCCACTACTGCCGGTAGGAGGGAGCACTGTGTTGGAGACACTACTGCCGGTAGGAGGGAGCACTGTGCTGGAGACACTACTGCCGGTAGGAGGGAGCATTGTGCTGGAGACACTACTGCCGGTAGGAGGGAGCACTGTGCTGGAGACACTACTGCCGGTAGGAGGGAGCACTGTGCAGGAGACACTACTGCCGGTAGGGGAGAGCACTGTGCTGGAGACACTACTGCCGGTAGGGGAGAGCACTGTACTGGAGCTGCCTCCAGTAGATATGTTGGGGGAGAAGGGAGTGCATGAACCAAAGGTTCACCTAGGGTGCCAAAATCTTTTGTACTTGTGTTATTTTTTTTTTTTAAGTATTATTACCCGCCAGAAGCAGTTCTCCAATCTGGCAAGTTATAAATCTAATTAAATAAATAAATGATAGCTACGCATCTAAACATTTTAAATTATTATTTTTTTATATTTAAAGACTTTTTATAGAGAGAAGGATATAAATTTTTTTTTTTTTAAAGGACTCACAGAAAAGATGACGTCTGTAGAAGGGACCTAGGTGGATTGGAAAGGTTTTTTTTTTGCTGGCCCTTTAAAAGGTACCACATTCTTTGAAGAACCTTGCTTCTTCCAGGGCCAATACAGCTTACTAGGATTGCACTCAAGACTTTTAAACAATTTAATTTTTAAGATACAATCCAATTGGCCTGGGGAGAGCCATTTGGGTAGAACAGTGATATCAGTGAGTCATTGATGAGACATTAAGGAGGTCATTTTAAAAGGAGTTAGATGTGTAAATGTAACATACTATCATAGAAAATGTCAAAAGCCATGTATGCGCATAAAGAGGCAGATTTTCAAAGCCCTACACGCACTGGGCACACCGGGCACAGCGGCCATTTGCTGCTGTGCCCGGGATCACGGGCCGGCCATTGGCCGGTGTGCGCAACTTACGCCTGCTCAAGGCAGGCATAACTAGATAAGATAACTTTTTTAGGGGGGTTTAGCTTAGGGCAGGGGGAGCAAGGGAAGGTGGGGTAGGGGGGGTAGGGAAGTTCCCTTCGAGGCCACTCCGATTTCAGAGCGGCCTGGGAGGGAACGGAGGAAGGCAGCGCGCCGACCCCTGATTTTATAACATAAGCACGGCTGCGCACATGTTATAAAATCGGGCGTACATTTATGGGCGTCAGGTTGCGCGCATGTTTTAAAATCTGCCCCAAAGTGTACATGGATATCCTATTGTCAGTTCAATTACTGTAATCCTTTTCAAAAGCCCACTTTACACGGGTAAAGTGCATTTACACATGCAAAACCCATTTTTAAGCAAGTAAATGCTTTTTAAAATCAGGTCTATTGCGAGTTTTTTTTTCAGCAGAAACACTTTATTGAAGTGGGACATAATTTATAGCCATTGATGCCATTGCTCTTCAACACAATGGCTCCCTCGATGTCTGTTGGGATGAGTAAAGAAAATCTTGAAAATGGAAAGGAAAAAAAAAAATAATTTAATTGCCTGGTAACAGACATGAGCACAGAACCTGTCCAAAGCTGAAAAATACAAAGATATCAATAACCGCTTTTATACAGTAAAATAAAATAAGAGGATTGCATGTGTGCTACACAGAAATACACAGTAAAATGGGAGCGCTAAATCAAGCATTTGTAATCTGTCAGCAGTCACGTGGCCGAGGGGCATTAACCAATGGGAGGGGAGCTCTAACATGCCCTGGTGACGTCACAATATACCCTGGTTGTGTTGACTTTTCCCAGGCATGGAAACATGACAGTTAAGCATGGGGTAACACCGATTTAGAGAAACAGAAGAAAATATTTGATCTTTTTTTTTTTTTTCTATAGCGGGATAGATTTTTGGATCTTATTGATGATAACCGAAGGAGAAAGACGTGTGAATTTTAAAAGTCCCGCGTGCGCCAAAGCCGGGAGATATGCGCGTGTATTGGCCTGGCACGCGCTGTGTGGATTTTAAGAGGCACCCCGGGTACTTGCGTAACTCCCGGTACGCGGGTAAAAAGTTTTTTTCATAAAGGGGGTGGGGCGTGTGGGCATGGTCTGGGTGGGTCATGGGCGTTCCAGGAAATATGAATGATACCAGCGCGTAAGTATCTATGCACACCAGCACGCGCCGGGTCCCTATATGCATAACTTTACTTCTGCTATGGACAGCAGGTAATTCATGAAACAAAAAAAAACTAGGCTAGATGGCGAGATTTTAAGGGTTGGGGCTAATAAGGTAAAAGGGAGGCAAGTTATCTAGGGGGTTCAGGAAGTCCTTTCCTTTACTGGGGCAAACTGGGAAACAGGTAATTACGTCGGCACTCGTATCTACTAAAACCCCTTCCACTTACGCGATCAAGGCAGCGTTCGTGCGCATCAATGTAAAATCGTGCACACATGTACACGCATATAGCCAATTTTATAACAGGCACGCATGTACACGCGTATGTTATAAAATTTCCGCATCCACATGTGAGAGCAGTCAAATGCCCGCACATGCGCTCCCGCAGGCAGGTCTTAAAATTCACCTTTGAGAGTGACTGGGGATTTTCAGATTCATTCTTCCTCTCCGGTTATAATAAATCTCTTTTTTTTAATTTGCAATTGTACTAAAAATTGATCCACAATACTACAGTCCAATATGCTGCTTCTAAAAATATCCTGATGAGCCCAGCTGCCCTGGATTATAACCTTCCTTCAGGGCTAACTTTCCAATTAGTCAAAGTAGACACGTGCTTAGATTGCCTTATGTCTAATGGGCGGCTGAATGTTGTGTCAGAGAGGTGTCTTGTGATCACTACAGAAAGCAAGCCAAGAAAGCCTGCGTCTTCAGAAGAGAACCCCTCCCCCCCGTTTTTGAATCCTCAGATGGGAAAATGCCCCAAGAACCCTGCTTAGGGGCATATGAAAATGTAGCCTTACTATCCTTATTCAAAAGACCGGCCTATCTCTGTTTTTTCCTATTACTAGATGAATGAACAGATCAAAAGAATGGTTCGGAGCAAAAATCCCCATGAGAACCAGTGAGAATGCCCGGGCCTTTCCTTGAATTAACTTTCCAGAAGTTCATCAGTAAAAATCAGGAAGCAATTGATTTTGCCCCGGTACGCAATCAGGGCTGGATTTAGGCATAGGCAGCATAGGCACCTGCCTTGGACGCCAAATTCTGAAGGCGCCCCAAAAAAAAGTGGGATCCCCTCTACTGCTGTCTGATTTATGGGGGCAAAATCACCTTCCCTGCCTATAATGTTAAATCTGGCCCTGTTTGCAATGGAGCAAACTCAAAACGGGACAAGCTGCAAGGGACTGGCAGCTGAGCCTGGGAAAGTGTTTCGTCCCTTTGGCGTGTAAAACAGTTTTTCCACAGGCAAGTGCATCTATAAGCAGTAGAGGGAAAATAACCAGAAATGGAAGAAAAAGAGAGCGGGTGCCATTTCTCCATACCTTACATACCAGGTGAGGTGGATAAGGAAATGTGTGTGTGTGTGTGTCACATGGTTCCCTCCTGAGCAGCCTTGGGCAGGAAACAAATTCCTGATTTTCTCCAGTCACGGTTATTAGGGACAGACGGAACTGTGCCTGCCCAGCTGATTTCATTTCTTCTCAGCAAACCGGCTCAGTCCTGGCTTCATCCCAATGCGTGGAACCCTGCTTTTGGTAGGGGGAATCGTAACTTCAGGTCCGTAGATACAGCAGGTGAAATCCAGGTTTGTATCAGCCTGACAGGAAATAACCTAGGACAGTCCTCTTTCTGCCAGTGCATATAAGGAACTGTAGTTCTGTTTCCCCCTAAAGGCTGGGACCATATCTTCATTTATTCAACGGGACAAACTTTTAAAAACCAGAACTGGATCAGCCTGCCCCTGGTGTAGGGCTGCCACCTCACCCCAGATTTAGCAAACATGCTGATCCAATCCCGGTTTATCCCCATTGAATTCATGGAGCTGTAGTTCTGATTCTCCCATTGTTTTCCCTTAGATAATCAGAACTACAACTCCATGCATGCAATGGGGTAAAACAAGGCTTGCATCAGTCTATTTGGTTGACCTGGCGTGAGTTTGGCAATCCTGGTGATCCTAAAGGTATCTGGGAATTTTGTTGGTCTGCCTGCGAACTGAGATTTGAGAGTGGCTAGGCTTGTTAAAATGGAAGAGCTGAGGGATGGCCCAGTAGGTCATGGTGATGCCAAGTGGGCAGGACTAGCCAGAGAATAGACTCCAGGCCAGACACTGGCAACAATATAAGCTTCTTTATTGTTAAGCAATAGTAAAGAAAACAAGTTAGCTGGTTTGTGCATTTCAACAAAATAATTGTAACTTACACTTCATATTCTCGAGGCTTCTCTCTCTCTCCCTGGGCCTCCCTCATCCCTCTGGCCCTGGTCTCTTATTCCTGCTTGCAGTGCTCCACCCTATCCCAGAATCCATTCCTGGGTTGGGATTTAAGGAGGAGCGCACACTTATGTGCGCGGTCAGGCTATTTTATAGCACGTTCACATATAAACGCGTATATTATAAAATAGCAGCCGTGTCCCTGGGCATGCCACTTGACAGTGAAAGGACCAATCCATTTTCAGAATTCCTAAAGGGCAGCTTTCTGAAAAGGGATTGGTCCTTTCTCTGATATGTGACAGTGGAGGTACCCATCAGCAGACAGTGAAGGAATGAATAAATTAATATTAGCACAGGTTTTATTTCATTGGCCCCTTTGTGTCTGCACCTCTGGCAACAGCAGCCTTTGACATTGTCGACCACACATTACTATACCATCAGATGAGAAAAATTGTAATAGAACTGTCCGCAAGTGGTTCTCCTCCTTCCTAACTGATAGGACATTCCAAGTCAAACTGGGCAGCCACTTATCTGACACATTTCCAGTTGATACAGGCATCCCCCAAGGCTCAGCCCTCTCGGCCAAACTTTTCAACATATATAGGTTTCCTCTATGTAAATTACTAAAAGAACTAGGAATTAACCTCTTTTATATGCAGATGATAACCAGCTCTACATTCCTATCACCAAATCAACTGAAAATACAACATCGACACTCTTAACATACGTGAAGGAAATTCAGCAAGAACTATCTCAGCTTAAACTAACACTAAACACAAATAAAACTGAAATTGTGTAGCTAAGAAGAAACCCTTCTATTATTAAACCGCCTAGTCTAGACTTAAGTAACTTCTACATTACACTCTCAGAAGAAGTACAAGACCTGGGAATACCGTTCGATGAGAACATCACTATGAAAAAGCACATAAATAAACTAATTAAAACAGGATACTCCAAGCTGCGAATATTACATTGATTGAAACCGCTACTAACATTTCAAGACCTCTGAACTGTCTTACAAACACTAATATTCTCAAACATAGACTACTGCAACTCCCTATTACTTAGCCTAACTTCACGCCATTCATCAAAATTCGTTATGGTATTAACGCACGTGATAACACGTTAACGCCAAAAGAACATAAGAACATGCCATACTGGGTCAGACCAAGGGTCCATCAAGCCAAGTATCCTGTTTCCAACAGTGGCCAATCCAAGTCGCAAGTACCTGGCAAGTACCCAAGCATTAGATAGATCACAAGCTACTATTGCTTATTGATTACAGTCATAGCAATTTATGGATTTATCCTCTAGGAACTTATCCAATGAATTCCAGAACTTAACTACGTGCTGAGTGAAAAATAATTTTCTTTGATTTGCTTTAGATGAGCTACTTGCTAACTTCATGGAGTGCCCCCTGGTCCTTCTATTATCTGAGAGAGTAAATAACCGATTTACATAGTCCTTTCATGATTTTGTAGACTTCTATCATATCCATAATGCATGCGATAATAATGCTTGCGCACGGCGTGAATGCAAATTTTGGGAAGGGGCCATCTAATAGCTCGAGGTGAGGTGTTGGTGGTGTTTTAGGGTTTAGGAGCCAGTTTTTCATGCAAGGGCGAGAGAACATGATAGAAATGTCATATTTGTGAGACGTTCCTCACTCCAAATGACATGAAATCTTCACCGAGGTGTACTGTGCTGTTCATACATCTCACTCTGCATGTAAAACTGGCCCCTACACCCTAAATCACCACCAACGGCTGAGTTTTGTACTACTTGCAAGGCTCGTGGGACATAACCTGGCATACTGATATAGATGGAATTACAGTCATCTAAACCGGGTAAAGCAAGTGCCTGTAGTACTGTCTGCAAATGTACTTTAAATATGGTTCAAACCGTCTCAGCATTCACAGTTTAAAGAAGGAATGCAAAGGCACCTAAAGAAAAAAAAGATGAGCTTTTAGTTAGAGATGGGTGATTTATTCAAATATTCTGTGCATCCCTTTGGAAGAAAAGAGACCAGGAATAGATATAATAACCTCTAAAGAGTTGAATAATTGTGTTAAGGAGATAAGTAGGTGCTTGCAAGGCAGATTTCTATTCTGAATAAGTGATTGTCTATGGGATGGATTACACCTGGAGGGATATGAGTTATTTTTACAAAAAGTTTCTTCTAAGAGAAGCATTAGTCTGAAGTTACGACCACTCGCAGCATTCATTAAGATAAGTTTGTCAGACTCTCATTGATAATATAAAATTGATAAACTCATACAGGGGGGGGGGGAGGGAGGGCGCTAAGGCAATCAAAGTATGAACATATAGGAAATGATGAGAGACTTTTTATGTTCAAAAGGTATAAGATAAATCAAAAAAACATTTTCAAAAAGCATCCAAAATAATAAATAAAGAAAAAACGGTATTGGGTGCACGGTTTGAGACCTAACCAAATTAACGGTTATCAGCCATAAAACCAGTACTGAACATCTGAAGTCAGATCATATTTATTCTGTTTCCCCAGTTTTAGTTATCTGATATTATTTAAAAGAGGGGATATTTTGATAGAGGCATTAGTTTTCTCCTAGTTGGCACAAGAATACCTGCAGCCAGTTCCAATCAGGATTCTTCTTTAACAAAACACTTACAATATTTGCATCATTTACAATAAGCTTCATTGTAATTAGAGAGCGATTTTAATATTGCCATTAAGCCAGAGGTGGATAGCTCTAGTGCTAAGAAAGATAACAGTCAAAATGCAGAGCAAAATTAATGTTTGTTACAGGACCTGGGAGTATTGGAATGTGGAGGGCTCTAAACTCTAGTGCCAGAGATTATCTTTCTTTTTTTCACATTCCCATCAATCTTACTCTAGATCCGATGTGTTATTTTTGGATATGAAATTGGGGGGGAGGGGGGCGGAGATTTGGAAGAAGCACAAATTGGGAACATCACATGGTCAAAACATACACCACCATCACCATCATCATCGTTTGTTTCATGCCTTTCCAGCCAGAGATCAAGGCATTTTACAAGATGCACATGGATGATACATTTTACAAGTCATTAAATACGATTATATGGTTACATAATGGGAAATACAAATTCAGACTTAGTAAGAGTGAGACAGGAGGCTACTAAGGATATAGAAGAGAGAGTAAGGCTTCAGGAGATGATAGGCATAGAGAAATTATATACATCTTTATATGCAAACATATAGGAGCTATATAAAGCCATTGACATTATAATGATCTATATTACATATCGTTGTGGTGGCTAACTTCAGAGTTTTAAAGTGACTACTGTAAGTTTAAACTCTGTCGAAAGATCTTATGGGATATCTTATATAAAAAAATAAATATATTAAATATTAAGGTGGTTATGTGCACAGTAGGCATGAGTTATTGGTGAGTAGCAAATGCTGCATCAAAGGACCAGGTCTTTACCAGGTTCCTGAAGAATACACGATCTGGAATGAGTCTGTTGCAGAGTGGAAGGGAATTCCATAATGTTGGGTCAGAGCCTATGAAAGGTTTTTTCCTAGCTCCAATGAGGCTAATAGTTTTGGGTGATGGTCTTACAAGATGCACCTGTGTTTGTAAGCATAGCTGGAGAGTAGGTATGTAGGTGTGAAAGGCAGGTAAGTGTTTTATAGGCTAGAACTAGACATTTACATTTAGTGCAATAGTGAATTGAGAGCCAGTGTAATACTTTTTTAGAATGGGAGTAATGTGTTCAAATTTCTTTGTCTTCGTTATCATATGGGTTCCCAACAAGGAGCTCTTTGTCATCTCAAAGAAATTCCTGGAGAGGGTTGTGGGTGGGGAAGGCTACCTGGTCCCAGCTTGGAGTTGGATTTACTGATGGGAAAATTTATAGGAATGTGGAAATATTATAAAATAGCAGAAGCTGTCTATTTGCTGATAATTGCATGTGTAGAGTTTGGTATTCTGAATGGTTACTAGATGGCATCCTTTCTGGTAATTTACACAATGCATTGCACTGTATCACGATGAAAGAGATGATTTAAATGGCCTGTGTGAGATATCCCCCTTTGCATGAGGATCAAGGTCCCATAGAGGGAGTGTTCATCCAATATAAAGGGGCTACATGAGGATTTGGAGTAGGAGCTGAAGAGAACTCAGCTGGCGACTGGGTTCACCCAGGGTGGCATCTCTTTGGAGAAGGCCCTGCTCTGGGGCATTCCCCCTCAAGGGAAAAAGCCTGAGGCAGAATAGGTGTTTCACCTCAAAGGGAAGCAACCAGGGGGCCCGATTTGAGTCCTGGAGTTGGAGGGGAATCTGGAGATCTCACAGATAGTGGGGAGAATGTGGAGTGAAGAAGCCACGAAAGGGTGAAAGCTGGGGACACTGGGGAAGTCCTATGCTTTTGATAGGATGGGGCAGAAGTAACTTCTGAAGGATTACAGTTTGTATGGAGAGTGGAGAGAATTTCTAAGTGTCCAGTGAACGAGTACCGAAGCACTTAGAGGTACATTTTAAGATCCACGCATGTGCGCACATATGCCGGCTCTCGCACATGGATGCAGAAAATTTCTAACATATGTTCACATATGCACAAATGTTATAAAATCAGCAGTTACGCATGTAGATGTGTGCTCAAGTTTATACAGAAGCGTATATGTGTGCAAATGCTACATCTACCGCGTAAGTGGGGGGGAATTTTATCAGGGGTGTGCGCCGAGGCTATTTACCCTTTTCCCAGTTCTCCCAGGGTAGGGCTAGGACTTCCTAACCCCCCCCCCCACCCCCCCAGTTTTAAAGGCTCCCTTCTCCCCGTTAGACCCGACCCTTAAAACCCCGCTGACTAGCCCTGATTTTTTTAATTTTTGACTTACACGCCAGCAATAGCAGAGGTAAAGTTACACTGTGGGGAACACCCCCCCCCCCCACGTGCGTGCTTGTGTACATAAAGCATTCACATGCACATCTTTATTTATTTATTTATTTTAAAACATTTCTATACCATCTTTCAAAAGCGAGATCGCTCACCAAAACGGTTTACAGATAAACACGAATTTAAAGAAAAATAAAAGAAAAATAAAAATAGTAAATAAAATGAATATGAAATAGTAACGACTAAATAAATAAATAAAATAAAATATAAATGAACTAAACTAAAAAACAATAAAAATGTAAAGCAAGAGTAGTAAGAATAAGAAAAATACAATAAATTCAATTAAACCCCAACTCTAATAAATATCTCTTAATAATTAAATTAACTATACTAAATTATTTTACAAAGACAAGAAAAGTCAGAAATAAAGAATAAAATAAGACTAGAAAGGAACAAATCTAATGTCTTTTGATAATCTCTCAGTCTCCTCCCGACACACCCATGCCCCGCCCCTTTTTTGAACTTTTTTGATTTGTGCAAGTACCGGGAGATACGCACATACACGGGTGCTTCTTAAAATCCACGCGGCGCGCACTGGCCCAAGACGCATGTATCTCTCGGCTTTGGCGCACATAGGACTTTTAAAATCTGCCAGATTATGTGAAAGAAATTGATGTTAAGACTGTCAGAAGCAAAGTCTATATTTTGATGGAAGAAAGAAAATGTTTATAGTTGGGAGGGAATTTCTTTCACTGAGGGTAGTTTGAAATGTAGGAGAGAAGAGCGTACTTTGAAATATTAAAGAGGAAAGTGGGAAAGACATTCATAAGAAGTTCTCCTAATCTAGGGGAAATTATTTATAGAAAGTTCTCCTAATTCCTGGGAAGGTTTGTTACTTGGAGATCAATATTCAGCACCATTTAGCCGAATAAGTAAGTATTTATCCAACTAAGTGGTGGTGATTGAATATCTAGCCGCCTTTAGCAGCTGCCACTTAACAGGGAGGAGCTTCTAATCTGGCTAACATAGCAAGATAAGTAGCGATATTTAAATAAATTAAACCTGCTCAATAGCAGCAGGAGATGACGTTGCATCAGCGTGACTCCTGCTGTTGTCCATGCCCACAGAAAGAGCCTGTGATCCAGCAGGCTGCCACAGAACCCATCCTGCAGCGGCTAAAGAAGAGAAGAGACTTGAAGGATGTCAGCAGAGCCCATCGTGCGGAGGTTGAAAAAGATCGGACCCATGACCAGGTAGCATGATGAAGAGGTGAAGAAGAGAGCAAAAGGTCTGAGCCTGTGTGAGTGAGAGTGAGTGTGTGTGTGAGAGAGCAAGCAGGCCACTGAATGTGAGAGAGTGCCTGTGTGTCTGTGCATTTCTATGTGTGTGAAGGAGAGAGAACCATTGCGTGTGAGACTGCCTGAGTATGTGTGTGTGTGTTTGTGTGAGGAAGAAATAGCCTCTGAGAGAATGCCTGTCTGTGTGTGAGGGAGATACACTGAGTGTGAGAGAGTGCCTGTGTGTTTATATGCGTGTGAGGGAGAGAGTGCCATTGAATGTGAGAGAGTGCCTATACGGATTTGTGTGTGTGTGTGCATGCGTGTGAGGGGGGAGAAAGTCACTGAGTGTAAGAAAGTGCCCGTGTGGTGTGTGTGTGTGTGTGTGTATGCGTGTGAGAGAGAGTGAGAGCCACTGATTGTGAAAGAGTGCCTGTGGTGTATGTGTGTGTGAGAGAAAGCTACAAAATGAGTGTGCATGTCTGTGAGGGAGAGAGTGCCTTTTTTGTGTGAGAGAGTGCCTGTGTGTGTGAAAGCCACTGTGTGTGAGAGAGTGCTTATGTGAGTGTGTATGTGAAGGTAAGAGAGCCACTGAGTTTGAGTGCGTGCCTTTGTGTGTATGTGTGTGTGTGAAGAAGAGAAAGCCACTGAGTGTGAGAATGCCTTTGTGTGTATGTGTATGAGTGTCTGTGAAAGAGAATGAACACGTGTTAGAGTGTGTTTATGGCAAAGAAAAAGAGGATGATACAATATAGGACCTGTCTTTAGATGTGAATGTCTTTAATCTGACATCTCAAGAAGGGGGCATATGAAAGTTTTTGTATAATAGTTTCAGGAACAGGTATTTATTATTTTGCAGATATTTTTAGGTATCATGGCTTCTTCGGTTTACCTAACAGGTGGCATATTTGTGTTTTAGGGTCTATGTAATATTTGCAGTGTTGCATTTTTATAGGTAGCGTTGTTTCTGTTTCAGTACTAGCAGTTAGTGCAGTTTTGGTATTGGAGGCTTACTATATTGCAATTATTTACTTATGGCTTCCTGAGGGCCAAGCCCACAACCAAAGCATGTTACAAAAGACCTAATGCAGCAGAAGAAGGCGAAGCATCCAACCATCAAAGAGGCAATCAATCAAATAAGGAGGAAGGATATAATTACTGTAAATGTCCATATAGTTCCTCAAAAGTTATTTAGGTCTTATGTGTTAGCATAAAACCAAAAACATGTATAAAAGGGTAGATGGTCCCCAACATGGGCCGTGTTTCGTAAGAACTGCATCAGGAGGGAACCTAGCAACATAATAACATACAGAAAACAAATGTTAAAGAGTGGACATAGAACACAATAAAAAAAAACCAAGATTATATATACCATCAGCTTACCCTCAATAAGAAAGTACTTCAGACACTCAAACGATCAGAGAACACTGTGTTAAATCTAATAGAGGTAGAAAAGAAAAATTTAAAATCTTCCAAACAAACATATAGGGGTAGATTTTCAAAGCAGCGTGTATGCGTCCATGTGCACACGGTTCCCGGAGTGCGCACATGGATGCGCTGATTTTATAACGTGCATACATTATAAAATTCGATGCATGCGGGTTCCAACCTGCGCACACAAGGGAGGGTATTTTATAAAAAACACGCAGCAATGCGATTGGGCCATCCCCAGTTCCCTCCCAGGCTTCTCCAATTAAGGAATGGACTGGGAGGGAACTTCCCTATCCCCCTACCTATCCTTCCTCCCTTTTCCCCTTTCCTCCCTTTCCTCCCTGACCCCTAAACCCTCCCTAACTAAACTAATTTTTTTTGTTTTTGAACTTACCCGCTCAGTGGAGCAGAAGTAAGTTCCGCGCGCTGGCCGACTGCCACGCTGTCCTGGCCACGCTGCCGCGCTGTCCTGGCCGGCCCCCACCCCAGCCTGCCTCTTTTTAAAGGCCTGGCACTTCCGCGCATACCGGGAGATACACGCGTGGCTGGGCTGCTCTGATAATGCGCTCGGTACGCGCGCATCTCCTGGGATTTGCTTGCGCCGGCCTTTTAACATCCCCCCAGCATTGTTCAAATAATAACCATTATCTGGCATTATGGGTTGGGTCAGACACAATATCAGTACTCGGAGTTCATTTCTGATGCTTATCATTTTTATTCATGAGTCCACATCAATTCTTAAACTTCTTAAGTATGTATACATTTTATCTAAGGTTTAGACCATATTATAATTTAAAATTATTTTGAAAATTCTTAGCTAGGAGCTTACATTTTTCTGTCACATTTTCATTTTTTTTTTTTTAAATTCTGCCAGTATAATTTTAAATCCCCTCTCTCCAATTGGGACTGACCAATCAAGGTACCAAAGCCTAATTTGTAAATGTAATATTAAATTTTGTAAAAAAAAGTTCATCAGGAAATGAAGTTTCCAGGTATATTTAGAATATTTTACTTTTGTATATTTTATTCTGTTATTGTGATATGATGTGACGTCTTGTTTTATATTTTTTTAGCTTTGTATGCTTTATTCTTTTATTATGAATGTCCTTTATATGAGCCACTTGGAATTTTTAAGCGGTTTATAAATTAAAAATACAAGTCATAACCATAAGGATATTCCTACAAAAAAAGTCACTTTTTAAGGTGAATAATTATTTTTCCCATTTTAAATTAGCACATTGAGCATGTTTGTAACATTATCATGACCACATGTCAAAAATATTGTTTTATGACGATATCATATTTTGCTTCAGTACTACTGTATATGCCAAACCCCTTTCCCTTAAAAACAGAAATTCCAGAGACTGATCCATCTAGTAGGTGGAGGAGCCAGCCAGCAGAAAAACAACCAAGTCCCTCTTGTCAGTAGTTTCTCCTGAACTCATAGGATCCCCAGATAATATTTGCATCTTCCTTTGGCCAAGAAGAACTGTCATGGAGGGCACTGGCCTCTGATGTTTCCTCAGAAGGCAGGTGGGCTATCTTGGATGATAACTCATTTGCAACAGTCATGAAGGAGGGGAACGAGTACGAGGGTGTGGTGGGGAAAGCAGAAGTGTAATGTGCCTCATCAAAGGCATGCAATGAGTAGGATGGGGTCCCTGGGACTGCAGCGCCTCGAGTCGAGCTTCTGTACTGTGCTGTACTGCCTTGGTCATGGGTCACAAGGCAGTTGGCCATGGATGAAGAAACTGTTTGTAAGGTATCTGGACACAAGGCATCTGATTGGTTGATTCCGTCAGGTGCTGATTGCTCCCATGAATCTCTCTGTGAACATAAGAAACAGACAAGACAAAGTAACCAAATACAAACTAAGGGGGTCATTTATCAAAGTGCTATATGGCGTTTTCGCATGCGAAAACACCTTTAACGCATGTGAAAACATCATAATGCATAGTGCAATCAAATTATGAAAAGGGGAGGAGTTGGGGCGGGATTTCTGGCCAAGTGGACCGACTTCATAAATTGCAAAGCCATATCGCACAGCTTTAACGTGGATTTTAACTACACATTTTTCATTTGCATTAAGCCGTGCGATATGGCTTTATTGCACTTTGCAATGTTTTCAGTATTTTAAGCTGCTGAGGGAGTGAGAGCATCTAGCTATAAGGCCCTCACACTAGGTAAGTATTTATACCTCTATAGGAGGCCCACCTAGCTATTCGAAGTGAGGTTTAGGTATTAGTGTAGGGGTTAGGGGTCACTTTGACATGCAGAGTGTGAAGTACGAACAGAACAGTGCACTCTTGTGAAGATTTGATGACCTTCAGAGTGAGGAAACTCACCCAAAGATGAGATTTGTGCAGTGTTCTTTCAACCTAGCTTGATGGACTCTCTACCTAGGTAACATCAAGCTAGGTTGAGAGAACACTGCACAAATCTCATCTTTGGGTGAGTTTCCTCACTCCGAAAGTACTCGTATACGCTATTTTATAAACATTTACTTATGTATTTATTTACAAAATTAATATTCTACCTTTTTCAAAAAACATTTTACAAAGTTGATTACAATTAACATCAGTAAACAATAGAATTGAAACAAATCAATAATAAAACAAGCTAAAACATCATAAAACAGCTACCATCCATTTAAAATTAGCTAAGTTAATCTGCAAACGCCTGATTAAACAGGTGCGCTTTTAAAAATCTCCCAAAACGTTTTTATATATCTGATTTAGATCCAAGTGCCGATGGAAGACTGTTCCACAGAAAAGCCGCTGCCACTGAAAAGGCTCGCGCGTGCACCTAGTCTCTAGCATCCCGCAGTCTACTGATGGCAAAAGTCACCCAGGTACTTAAGGCTTTAGCAAGCAACTATTTTAAATATTCAAACCCATTGTCCCGCAAACCTTTGAAGTTCATCATTGTAAATTTAAACCGTACCCTAAACGGCACGCTACAAGGAGCCAATGTAACTCCTTCAAAACTGGGGTTATATGTTCATGTCTCCCAAGGTCAATGATCACTCAGGCCGTGGCATGCTAGGGAACCTACAGCACCTGAAGGTGATTTTTTTGGAAGCTCAATATAAATCCTATTACAGTAATCTAGGATCGACAAAATTAAAACTTGGGCCACAGTACCAAAATCTTTTTGACATAATATAAACCTCAGACGCCTCACCATCCTAACCCTAAAAAAGACATTTTGTAACACATTTCTAACTTGTGGCTTGAATGACAATCTTGAGTCAATCAACATTCCTAAATCCCGTGTACTTGAGAAAAATGAAGAATTCCTCCCCTTAGTATTGAAACAGAGGGATCTCTTCAGCAGAGAAAGTACGACTTATCAATAAGAATTCAAAACAACTTCATTGATCCCCATCCAATTCTCTACTACCTGTAGTCATTTGTACAAAAGTCTTCTGAAGAGAATCGCAAACAGGGAAGACAAGTTGTATGGCATCAGCATATATTTTATAAGTAATATCTATCACCTGAATTTTAAAAGCCCGGCGCTCACCAAATCCAGGGGATATGCATATGGCCAGGTCTTGCGTGTGTCGAGCGCATTTTCAAAAGGACCCAGCCATGTGCTTATCTCCTGGTATGCGCAGAAGTGACAGGCCAACGAAAAAAGGCGGCCTGGGGAGCAGGGTCTGGGTGGGGAGGGGCAGAGTGGGTTGGAAGCCGGCCAGGACAGCGGCCATTAGGCCCTGTCACGGGGAAGCGTGCGTCAGCAGGTAAGTTTAAAAAACAAAAAACAATAGGCTAGATAGGTAGGGGTTAGGGGAAGGGGAGGAGAGGAGAGGAGAGGAGAAAAGGTAGGAAGGTTAGATCAGGGAATAGAGAAGTTCTCTCCCAGTCCGCTCCTTAATTTGAGTGGACTGGGAGGGAAGTGGGGAAGGCCTATCCGTGTTGCCGTACGTTGCTTTTTAAAATTCCCCCCTGCGCGCGTGAGTCCCCATCAGCCCGCATATGCAAGCGTGGATTTTAAAATCCGGTGCGCTTGTGCTTGCGGGAACCATATTTTATAACATACGCGTGCTGACTCTGATGCGCGCGCATGTTATAAAATAGTCGCACTCATGTGTTCACGCCGGGCACAGCGCACACATGGACACACACACGGATGTTTTAAAATCGACCCCTATATACTTATTTATTAATTTATCAAAAGTGCACTCTTATTTTTGGTTTGTGCACATATAAGTGAATTTTAAAATCCACACACACACTAAAGCCGGGAGATACCCATGTGTCACGGGCCAGCATGCACTGCACGGAATTTAATAAGCGCACAAGTGTGCACACAAATCAGAAAGTTAAAAAAGGGGCAGGGCATGTGCGGGACATGGGCACGTGGAAAGGTCACTTGAAAAGTGCACATGCCGAGGTCTCCTACCACGTAATTTTATTTCTGCTCTGGGTGATGTGTAAGTTTTAAAATAAAAAAAGTCTGGGCTAGTCAGCAGGGTTTGAATGGTTGGGGCTAATAGGGTAAAAGGGAGGCCATCTAGCTAGGGGGGTTAGGAAGTCGAAAGCTTTTACCTGGGTGAACTGGAAACAGATTGGGGAAACTGGTAATTGCATTGTTGCATGTATCTATTAAAATCTTCTCACTTACGCGGTAGAGCCGGCATTTGCGTGCACAAGCGCACATCCATACAAAATTGCGCACACATGTATGCGCGTACAGCCGATTTTATATCATATGCGCGAATGTTATAAACTGGCCACATCCATTTGCGTGAACTGCCATACATGCCAACATGTACGCCCATGCGACTGTTTAAAAGTTATCATCATATTGCAAAAAAGGGGCAGTCTACGGGTATTCCTGGGCAAGGTCAACAGAAGCGCGCATAAATTGCTACTTCATTTGAGATTTACATGAATACATTAGACAACTTATTATGCAGTTTTATGGCTGCTAATTATCAAGCACACTTGATATCAGCCTTGTCTGTTGTCTGCTATTGGTTGGGTGGGAGGTCTGAGTGAACTGGGGGGAGTTCAGGGTGAAGAACTGGGAGGGTATCGATGACCTGGAGAAGGACTGGGTGGACTGGTGGAGTTTTCAGCAAACTGGTAATTTCAATTACATGCACATATTTGAAAATATGCCGACTCCCATGTATAAATCAGGGTTGTACGCGAGCAAGTTCTATTTTTTTTTTCAGGGGTAAAATAGGAAAACTTTGCACTTTCAGTGACTTGCAGGTATTCACTCATAACCAAACATACACGCAAATGCTGGGGATAGACCTACATGTATTTTCTACATGTACCTAATACGCACAGGTTATAAAATACTGTAGTAGATCTTCATGCAACATATACACGCGTATATAGGGCCTCACAGAGGTAACTCTATGCTGTCCGGGAATAGAGTAATACCTATAGTACCTGAATGCAATCTTTTTTGAAGGTTTAAGATTTAAGGTTTGTTTATTTTTATACCGTCATTTCGGTAAAACCATCATAACGGTGAACAATAAATTAAAGTAAGAAAATACAATACATAAACAAATAATATAACATGCTTAATAATCAGTGAACCATCAATAATCATAAATACTAAAATAAACTTTAAATTAATTAAAAGGCAAAAAGATAAAAACAATAAAATACAAAATAAGAATGTGCTATGGTAAAACCATATTCTGCTGTCACTGTGTTTCTAAGTAGGCACATTTAAACAGCCACATTTTAAGATCTGCCTTAAATTTTTTGATATCGGCTTGCAATCTAATTTCTTCAGGCAGAGAGTTCCATAGTTTTGGACCTGCTATAGATATTGCTCTTTCACGAACTTGACAGAATTTTGCCGATTTGATTGTAGGTACTGTTAACAATCCTTTGTTGGCTGACCGTAAGTTCCTCTGCGGTACATGCAAGCGTATTGTTGTGTTCAGCCAATCAACATTTGATCCATAGACTATGTTATGAATTATGCATGCGGTTTTATACTATATACGATAAGTTAATGGCAACCAATGTAGAGATACAAGTATCGGAGTTATATGATCACTCTTTTTTGTGCCTGTAACAAAAGGCAGAATATAAATTTAAACTAATAAAAAAAAAAAAAAAAAGAAACATCAAACACTGCATTGCAGGGCATTACTTTAAGACCAAGATCCCTTCTTGAGACTGATATGGATGACCATGAAGGGGTAAACTGATGGACAGAAAAATGCAAAGCAAGTAATTAGGAGTGGAAACAAATGCCAGTACTTACCAATAAGAAGTGGGCAGAGTCTCCAGAGAAATGGGGCAGTAGTGGAGGCAGCGTGGAAGCACTGAACAGGGACCCCATGCTGGGCGTGGTTAAATGCGTGGCCCGGTAATCTCCGAATGGTTCTGTGAAGTAGGGGTCCAGCATGGCCGGGTAGCCCTGCGCTGACGAAGGCTCACAGGCTAAAGGTTTTGCGCTGAGGGTCGATGTGCAGCCATCATTGGAGTATTGCTTAGGGCTGTGGAAGTCCGGGTCGGAGAGAAACGATCTTCTCATGCCATAGTAACTTGACAGTAAGGGAGGAGAACCTGCATGCAACAAAGAGGGTTTGATGCTGTGCTACACTGTTAACGACGATTTCCTGGAACAGCAGGTCCTCACTATGAGGTTGGAGCGTCGCACACAGGCAAACGAGTGTGGCCAAAATCTGTGAAACTCAGAGAGCCCTGTTCCAAACTCGCCTCCATCCTCACTGCGTGACCTGGAGCCGGTCGCTTGAACTTCCCCTACTGAACCTTAGACTGTAAACTCTCTGGGGCAGGGACCTTTTTAATTATGTGGTTTCTCTTATTGAGTGCTGCACACACTGAAAGCAAGTGCAGGACAAGGTTTGTTTAAGTGTGATCAGAAGCAGGCAGGGGCAGACGGTGGCTCTATGGAACAGCCTGGGGAGCTGGGGCCTGCCAAAAGCAGGGATGCATTTTCATTTGACATGAAAGAGGAAATATTTATGAAATTATATTTATTATTTACATAAGAACATAAGAAATTGCCATACTGGGTCAGACCAAGGGTCCATCAAGCCCAGCATAAAATAGAATAAAAATACATTTACAAAATAGAAGGCAAAAAACTCAGGGGGGAAAAGGAACCCTCTGTTACTGAAATGCCTGTTCAAAAAACTACATCTTTGTTTCGTTTCATTTCGTTCAGAAAACAAAATGAAAGAATAGTGAACAAAATGTGTTTGTTTTTCGTTTCATCTTGTTTTCCTCACTGAACAGGGGGGGGTTTGATTTTTAATTTATATTGTTTATTTTGTTTCAACTAAATGAAATAAAATAAACCACAAATAAAATTAAATAAAAAAAAACAGAAAAAAATGAAACCCAAAATGAAGTGCATACCCCTAGCCTGCAGCTACCCATCACAGCAAAATACAGTAAGATTCGTTGTAACAATGTACCTGCCTTTTCTTTTTTTTTTCTTTTTTCATTTTCACTGCTTCGTTATACTATTATTCTGCTGTTGCACTTTTCAGATGGCTAAGGTCTCGTACTCTTTGGCCTTGTGGCTCACACATCACCCAGTTCAGTAAAAGTGCTCTGGCCCCCCATTAGTCACAGCAAACATGCTGTTGCCTCTGAAAAGTAATTCTTACCATTCCTCCTGGTGAGGTCTACATGTGCCCTTGTGAAGGGAGGTAATTATAATACAAACCATGTTGTGTCCCAGTGCTGTAACCACCAAATTTAAATCAACAAACATTCTCTGGCACTTTGAAAATCTATACCTATGTCTATATTGACATCTGCTGTCTACTGGTTATCTGTTTATTCAGGCTATAAGAAAGAGGGGACAGAACAAAAGGGAAAAGGAATAAGATAGAAAGTAGGGCCAGTTTAGTAGTAGACACCCTATACAGACCTTTAGCCTTGTTCTCCCCCACCCCTAACCAGTACCGCACACACACACACACACAATTAATTTTCAGAATGTAATATTGTGCATTAATATAAACAAATATTCTGTATGTATATACTAACAGACTTATTTTACATGAAAAAGGAAAACATGATAACTGGATATTTAAAGACTTTCAAAATACAGGCTTCTGATATAAAATGATCATTTATTGTGGACATGTATATTATATTTACATGCACTGCTTTGATGCCAACCAAAACAATTACTGAAAATCCTGCATCAAACACACTCAGAACCTGTGAGGCAAACCTGCCATAACATAACAGCACCAACTCCCAGATCTGACAGTGCAACAATCCAGCCTAGGAAGAGGCAGCACTACAAATAACATACTGGGCCTTAGAGCACCAATACACCTCCTACTGGAAAAAAGAGCAAGCCAGATTAAGGGCCAGATTTTTAAACTTATGCACAGGCATAGATTTGTTCGCGTAACCCGGCACGAACAAATCTACGCCCGATTTTATAACATATGCATGCAGCCGTGCGCATGTTATAAAATCCGGGGTCGGCGCGTGCAAGGGGCTACACACTTGTGCACCTTATGCGCGTCGAGTCCAAGGGGAGCCCCGATGGCTTTCCCCGCTCCCTCCAAGGCCGCTCCGAAATCGGTGCGGCCTTTGAAGGAACTTTTTTTGCAACCCCCCCCCCCACTTCCCCTCCCTTCCTCTATCTAGCCCACCCCCCAGCCCTAACTAAATCCCCCCCTTACCTTTTGTTTCTGAAGTTACGCCTGCCCGAGGCAGGCATAATGTGCATGCGCTGGCTCGCCATCCCCGGCACAGGCCGCTGTGCCGGAGGACTCGGGACCACCCCCAGACCGCCCCTGAACCTCCGCCATGCCCCCGGACCACCCCCTGACCCCAGGACCTGCCCCTGGACCTGCCCCCGGACCGCCACCACGCCGCCAGACCTGCCCCCCCTTCCCACCCCAAGATAGGCTCGGCGCATGCAGGGGTAGCTTGGGGCAGCTTTTCAGGGGTTACGTGCGTATCCCTTTGAAAATCTACCCCTAAGGGTGTAGATTAGAAAACATTTTTATTTTATTTTGTGTTCTTCGTTATGCTTTTTTTTTGCAGGATTTTTTCATTTCCTTTGATGTTTGTTTCTGTTCATTTCATTTATTTGAAACAAAACAAACATGAAACATAACATGAAAAAATGGGGTGGAAAAAAACAAAAACCAAACAGAAACTAAGAGGCTGGATCTGAGATCTCCCCCCCCCCCCAACCAAATTTAAATTCAGTGCCACAAAAATTTAAAAACTGACCCACTCTGCCCCCCCCCACCCCAAGCCTTTCTCTTTGCCCCACCCTCCAGATGCCTCTTATCCCTTCTATGGGTTGTATGTGGGGCTGAAAATTATCCACATGGGCAGACCAGAGACAGGGTCTCCTTGGCTGGAGCTATGATGGGGGGAAAAAAATGGAAATGAGAACTGCAGTGGGGGCTGCACTAAGGGTCCGCAGGAGCTGCCACCGGCCTGCAGGCCTTACTTTGAAGAACAATGGCCGAATGGTACGGAGGAAAGGGGCAGGAGAAAAGGGAATAGAAGAGAGGAGAGAAGGTGGGATGGGAGGGCACTAGAGGCTGGAATGGAATGGATAGGATGGGGGGAAGAGGGCAATAAGGCGAGGGGATAAGATAGAAGGGAAGGGAGAGGAAATAAAGTAGAAAAGGACAAGGAATAAGTAGAGGGTAGGAGAGGACTGGGGATGGGAAGAAATAAGGTAGAAAAGAAATGAAAGGGTAAGAGATAGACCGGAGCGGATGGCATATGGACAGGAAAGAGGGCAGACTGGATAGAGGGGACAGGATAGAATAGAATATGGACAGGGCAGTGAATAGAAAGAAGCAGAGCATGGGATTGGAAGAGACAGGGGATAGATTAGAAGGACAGGAGGGAGGAGGGGACAGGAGAGATGGAAAAGGATAAGTTAAGGAGAGGAGGTTGGGGAGAATAGGATAGGAGTGAATCGAAGAATAAGACAGGAGGTGGCTGTGGGCAATGTGTATTTTCTTTTCCTTGGAAATCTTGAACATGTGCCAACGGTAATGAAAGCAGTAAGTGGAAGCTTTTCCTCCTCTGCCAGTCCGGCTCCCAAAAAGCTGTAAATGTTATCACAGCTTGCACGCTTCTCCTTTCGGGCTACATCACGGCTTGGGTAAAAACCTCTGCCCTCAGCTCACTGGCAAGGGCATCCCACTGCCAAAAAGCACAATAAGCATACCCAGGATTGTCAGTGAAGCCAGCAGGGCGAACATTTGCATCTTCTCTCCAGCTAATTATCCTGGATTATCCCTAAACCTGAGGCGAGGTGGGGGTGATCTGAGGGAGTGTGGGAGGACCTGCAGCTGCTTGTTTCAAAGCATTTTATCACATCAATTCCTTTTTTTTTTTTAATTTTTCCCTCCACAGGTGCTAGGGAGGAGGTAGAGAACTATGAGTAAGGAATGCAAGACTTGCTTTTGCCAAAATTACTTGAAAGATGCCATGCCGCACTTCACCCTGTATATACAGAAGAAGTGAGGGAGAATTTGAGCAGGGCAATGCCGCCTATCGCATTGCACTGGCTGTCATCAGCCAGCTATTTGTCAGACGTCGTCGTCAAACAAGGCTCCTGTGTCTTCACAAATAAATACAGACTGAAACTGTTTCCAGTGTGCTGCTGAATCAGTTTTGAAATTGTTTAACCTGCTTCCCTTGCATTATCCCCTTTGCTCCCCCTCCCCTCCCCCACATACACTCTTTCTCCTCTTCTTCACCAAGGAGAAGCCATGTTCAAAGCAGTGTCATATGACCTCACATGGAAAGAAATCTTATAGGTTCAAGCAGTGAATGATGTCATCTGTGACAACACAGTATCAGATCCAGATTGCATGAGTTAATTTGTTGTTAGCTTGATACCATTGTTGTTTTCAGAGTTATTTTCTCTAATTGCTTAAAGAACTGCCACTTTTTTATTTTTAAAGAATATGCTCCTTTTTTATTTTTAAATTTTTTCATGAATGCACCAAGCCAAAAGAGTCCCACATATGGAGAGGGCATGCAAAATGGTATTAGGGCCTAAAAAGGAACTCAACTTATTTCAAGAGGTCTGCATTAGTCTACAGCATAAAAGGAACCACACTCCAATACACTCAATAGTGTTTAGCCTACATATTATATGTAGTAACCCCTCACTCTCTATCAATGACAAATTTTATTTTCTGGTTATGATTCTGAAGATGCTGCACTGTAACATGACTCCTAGTGGCAACTGGTTTGGTAGATCTTATGCAAACTTACATCTGATTGATTTCTATCTGGCACATGCAAGGTCTTTTATGGCATCAAAGCTAAAAGTCTTATGAGAATAGACTTGAGGATCTAAATATTTACATCCTAGAGGAGAAGACAGACAGAAGGGATATGAAACAGATATTAAAAACTCACAAGAGACAAATCTTTTCCAATGGAAAGGACGTGGTAGAACTAGGAGGATTCAGGAAATATTTTTTCATGGAAAGGATAGTGGAAGCCTGGAATAACCTTCCAGAGCAGGTGATAAACACAAGAACAGTGAGAGAATTCAAAAGGGCCTAAATTAAACACAAGAGATCCCTACTGGCAAGAAGACAGAAATGAAGCACTTGGGGTAACTTTGCTGTAGGGAAGGTAACCTGCTTGGAGCAGCAGTTAGAACCCTGAAGAAGAAGGCAAGGGGTAATCTGAATGGAGTGGCAATTATAACCCCGCATACCTTGCTGGGTAGACTGGATGGATGGACCATTTTGGTCTTTATCTGCTATCATTTACTATGCTACCATGAATGTAGAGGCCAATTGGATCAAGCATGTGACACTTTCAAATAAGGCTGCTCCCAGGGCTTTCAGGAGATGCTTCAACGGTCTCAAAAATAGCTTTCGAGTATGATTTGTTTATTGACCCAAGGTAGGCGCTGTTTCTTGCCGCAGACTCTTGGGATAATGTGCGGCAGGCATTATTTGGTCAATAGAGAATTTTAAGTGCTCTTGACTGCACCTCTATCACTCTCTAAGAAGTAATTTACATTATAAATGAATATTATTCATTTATAATGTAAATATAAATATTTTATTATTTTTATTATAAATATTTTATTATTTATTTATTATAAATAAATATTTTATTATTTATTTATTATAAATATTTTATTATTTTTGCTAGACTCCAAATTGCTTTCTTATCAGAAACCAGGAAAGAATAGCCTCAGTCTGCCAAAAATCAAAATATAAAATGTACAGGATAGTTTGGTAGAAAAATACTCACCTGACATTTGGACAAATGGAGTCTGAACAGGACTGGCACTGCCCTAAAACAGAAAGACAAAATATCTAAAAATGTTTTCTACAAAAGCCCAATCACATTGAGGTCAATTGTAAGATGCGCGCATGTAGTTCCCGACGTGTGCACATGGACGTGCCAAGTTTATAACATGCGCGCGGTTTCCCCTCTTCTCCCAGACCCCTAAACTCTCCCTAACTTTTCTAAATTATTTCGTGTTTTTACTTACGTACTCTAACGAGCAGATGTAAGTTCCTCATGCCGGCTGGCAGCCGGTGTGTGAGGGCCTAATGGCCGCTGTCCCGGGCAGCCCCAGCCCCGCCCCTCCCTGCCCAGATCACATCCCCCACCTGCCCCTTTTCCCTTGGCCGGCACTTCTGCGCGTACCGGGGTTTATGCGCGTGACTGGGCCTGTTGTAAAATGCACGCTATGGGGTAGATCTTAAAAACATACGTGCGTGCGTACTTTTGTTCGCACCTGGTGCGTGAACAAAAGTACACTGGATTTTATAAGATACGCGCATAGCCGCGCGTATCTTATAAAATCCGGGGTCGGCGCGCGCAAGGGGGTGCACATTTGTGCAACCTGCGCGCGCCGAGCCCAGCGCTCGCTGCCTGTTCCCTCCGAGGCCGCTCCGATTTCAGAACGGCCTCGGAGGGAACTTTCCTTCGCCCTCCCCCCACCTTTCCCTCCCTTCCCCTACCTAACCCACCCCCCCCCAGCCCTATCTAAACCCCCCCCCTTTACCTTTGTTGGCAGATTTACGCCTGCTGAAAGCAGACGTAAATCTGTGTGCGCCAGCGGACTGCTGGTGCGCCATCACCCAAACCGGGGGCTGGTCCGGAGGCCTCGACCACTCCCCCGGGCCGGCGCCATGCCCCCGGGCCCACCCCCGAAATGCTGCGTCACGCCCCCGAAACGCCGCGTCATTCCGCAACGCCCCCCGACACGCCACCGACACGCCCCTTTTACGAAGCCCCGGGACTTACGCGCACCCCGGCACTCTGCACACGCCGGCAGCCTATGCAAAATAGGTGCACCGGCGCGCGAAGGCCCTGCGCACGTAAATCCGGCCGGATTTATGCGCGCAGGGCATTTAAAATCCACCCCAGTGTGCGCAAGGCCCAGCCACGCGCATAAACCCCAAAATTTACACGCGTAGCCCTTTTAAAATCCGGGCTATAGTTTGCAACTTACATTTCTGGAACCTGAAAGAAGCAGCAAAGTGGCTACAAATCATGCGAAGAAGGGAGGCATCCCAAAAACACAGGGGGAGCAGGTACAAATTTGCCTTTCTTTGGAGACAGGCTATTCTCAGTGTTATATATTCTTATCATCATTATATGGATGCAGAGGTTGATGGTTGAATTCTACAGAACCACTGGCTGATAAGATCAGTCTGCTTTATCGTGTCTTAGCAATGTCATACTTGCTATCTATTGGAACATTATGCTCAACAAAGCATCATCATGTTGTGTTCATGCGATGAAGTGTCCTATCCAGAAACTGGGAGGAAAACTCCAGGCTCCACCAGCCTAGCCTAAACCTGGTCATTATCCCTGACCTCGGTACCAGCCAGTGAAACTGCTGACTCGGCCTGTGGCCATGTAATCTTCACAGAAACCAGTGACTATGTAATCATACAGAGAACTCATGGGTTGGCAAGTAGGCTATGTTGGGACATTAAAAAACTGCAAAGAACTGGAATAACATTGCAAATCTTTAAAACAAAACAAAAACAAACTTAAAAACTGAACCCTACAACTGCAATGTGACAATCCAACTCTGTAGGTACTTAAAGCCTAAAACAACTTTCCAAGTTGATTGAATCACTCAGATACAGATATGAATATGCTCAGAATGCATACAGCAAGCCATAATACAATTTATTTGATAAGAACTATAAAAATGTAATAAATATATACCAAACGTATAAACACATTTTCTTCAGAAATCACAGCAACCCATTCTAAAACACGTTGACATTCATTTTAAGAGCCCCCATCGCATTATGTATTTTATTTCATTTCATTTTAATCAATTTTTCACCCGCTCAGTAGGGCCAAGACCCACTTGGCAAGAAC
Organism: Rhinatrema bivittatum; assembly: GCF_901001135.1. NCBI lineage: Eukaryota > Metazoa > Chordata > Amphibia > Gymnophiona > Rhinatrematidae > Rhinatrema > Rhinatrema bivittatum. The sequence goes on from NC_042626.1 coordinate 31,002,419, forward strand.
AACATAAAACTCTTCAAATGCAATGTAAACAGTTACAAAAAACCAACAGATAAACACATTTTAAAATAGTAGCTAACAACATATATAAATCCTATGATGCCTCCCCAATCAATTGTGAATAGGCCTGATGGAAAAGCTTTTCGAAATCTTTGAAGAGCCTGACATTGTCCAATCTCCAGTGGAACTTTGTTCCAAAGAGAGCAACAATAGTGGCAACCTGAGAGCGGGTTGCCACAAGCCAAGCAATCCGTACTGACAGATCAGATAATATAGCTTGAGAGCAGAGTAGTAGATGTGGTTGCCGTTACTAAGTCAAGTGGGTTGACAAAGTGAGCCCAAATTATGCATGGCTTTAAATGACAGATATAATGATTTTAAAAATAATTTTGATAGTTTATCGGTAACTGGTGAAGAGCATACAGTGTGGGAATAATATAATCTTTGTACCCAACACTCATCATGCCTCTTGAATCAGTTGTAAATAGTAAAGACGGTGTTTAGGCAAGCCCACTAACAAACCATTACAATAACCCAGCTTAGAAAAGATCAGGGAAGAGGCTTTAGACTTCAGCAAATAACACCCGGTTTCCCAGTTTGCATAGGGCAAACAACAGGTTCCTGCAGCACAGGGCATCCAAATTCAAAGGTTAACATTTGAATGAAATTTGCCAGCCAACGACTTCCTTTCACTAACACTGAAGCTTAGCAGGTGCGCAGAAGCCTCCTCTAGGGAAATCAGGCTCATTAGCCCTAATGGGACACCCATGCTGGAAACCAAAGCAAGCACTTGCCGAAAGCTTCCGTGCATTCGTGCACCCCCACACAATGGTAGCTTGTGTAGGAATTCTGATGGTTTTAGTGCCCCTGCCGTGTTCCCTTCCCTGGAGTCACTAAGAATAGACACAAAAGGCAGGAGGGCATGAGACAGGCTCCTGTGCAGTGTGGACATGCTCCATTTTTTTTTTTATACCATCTTTGTCTTACAGAATCACTGCAAGCCAGTTAGATAAATATGCTCATGCTTTTCTTTAATACTGAAAACAACCAATAATTACGTTGTATGACATCAATACTTAATCCCAGTTGCGCCACAAACTTTGACTATATTATGTGGCATTAACATTAGAATAAGGCAGGAAATGTAACAATTGATTTGGTGATCCATAGTCTAGTGGCATCTTCTATTATAAGCTTTGGATTCTCCCTCTCCCCTCCGAGTCATAGTTTTTGTTGCTTTTCAACGCAAGTTAGAAATGCACTTATGCAGTGATTCAATCCACATGTCTTTCCGTCCATTCAGAGGCAGAATAGCTTTCCTCAGAGTAAACCAGTCAGTGTCAAATTTGGGGAAAAAGGCCAACCATGGGCCTGAAATTTAATCTATTGAAAAAGTCCCCAACCTAATAAGGGGTCATTTTCACTAGGGCCATATTGTCATGTGCTGGCAAATGAATGCATATCCATAACGTTCATTTCTTTTCTTGTTGTGCTAAATATAAGCAGTGGGGAATTGTTGAAGAAATTCCAAAACTAAATTTTGCATTGGGGAGAAGCTCTGTGAGGAAGGCTAAGGATGAGTGGTATCTTTATACAGCGAAGATCCCGCAGCCAGTCAGTATAAAATACCAGTGGGGTTTGAGAGAGATTGTTTTGCTATAGTTTTTCTCTTCATACTCCTTCTCCACCACCTCTCATGTGGAGCAGCCTCCACATTCACCTAGGTTCTCAATCCCAAATATGGGCCAAGTACTGCAAAGCCCTCCTGTGATTTAGGGAGTTACTTGTAGGGATATATACACAGGAAAAAAAATCATTGATTCAGTTCAGATTTTTGGTTCAGTTTCCTGTGCCATTCAGTTTGCAGCCACAGCTCATTCATTTTGTTACTTTCCATGAAAGTCAATGGGGGAAGCAATGCATCCTATTTTTGACTCTAACTCTGAAGTTTCTCCAGCCTTAGTTTTATGAAACTTGCTGGCAGGATTCAGCAGCAGAGGCAAAAGCAGCCCAGGACACCAAGAATGGCACGAACACCCTACCGCATCAAATGAGGGGCAAAGGGCAACAGCAGTGGTTTGAATGCCCAAGCCACTGTGAGCGATAGTGGCAAGAACACTCCAAAGCACCAAAAGAGGGACAAAGAGCACCAACAGTGGCATGAAACCCCCAAGGCATACAGTGAAGGCTATGGCAGGAAAAAGAGTGGCATGAACACCCCAAAATACTGATCTAAGCGTATGGCAGCAAGCACAGTGTTATGAAGACCACAGGGCATGCTTGCTATGTACAATATCAGGTCAATTTTCAAAGGAGTTACACGCATAAATGTAACATACTATTGTAGCAATTTTCAAAAGCCATTTTCATGCATAAAGTGCACTTATCTGGGGGAAATCCTATGGACAATTCAATGGCCTATGTTTTAGCAATTTTCAAAAGCCCATGTGTAAATGTTTTTGAAAATCAGGCCCTAAGAATTCAGTGCCAGACTCAAGTACAGAAGAATTAGTACAGTTCCATAGTGTCACTGTCTCTTTCACACAGTGTAAACAAGCTGCTCCATGTTACAGTCAATCACTGATAACTTTGCAGATGCTGCAAAAGAAAATTAATTACTGTGTATTTCTTATAGACACTGATACATGCTAACTACATTCTGTAGAAGAGAAGTACAGTCTTGTACTGCTGACATTTTAGATTGTAAACCTTTGGCAGGGAGATTATAGTTGCTTTTGCTGCTAGCAGCATGGCTAGCATACAATAACAGTGATTGTAAGAGCATATCATGCTTTCTCTTCTAAATCCTCTAATCTCTTCTTTAACTCTGAAGTTTGAAGCAAGGAGCTTCAGAATCTCTGCCCCCCCCCCCCCCCCCTCTATCTCTAAGATTAAACAGAGGAATAATAGAAAAAAATGATCACTGGCTGCTCAAACTGATCTTAATTTTCACTGTTACCAAAATAAAAAGATGAAATTGATCCATGCAGCTGCCAGCTGAGATAGTATGGTAGAAAAAGTACTGAAGAACTTTTAAGGAAAAATATATAATAAAGAAACATTTTCTGTTTATAAAAACAATTGGACATTATTTTTAGCTATGATTAAATCTTTAGTGGTATTTCATTCAAAGAAGGGCATATATGGCCTTTAATGATTTTGACTGATATTTATAACTATTCATAATATATATTTTTCAAAATGTTAAAATAATTTCATTTGTGTTAGAATATCTATCACTTTATAAGATTTTTGTATTATCCATGGTGGGTTACTTTATTTGATAGTGCTGAAACATGATTGGTCATGCGCTGTCAGTTACTGGGTGGGTCCTCATATCTCCCTTCTCTCTCCCAAAAGGCCCAAGTCCAGACCTCCTAAGTAACAGAGCTCAAGCAAAAAATCAAACTCTGGTCTCCACCTTGATAGCCAAATCTAATCAGAAGTTATTATGATGGCCTAGAATCTGTTTTAGTTATAAAGCAAACTTGTCCATTATGAACACTAAAACAACCAGAATCAGAGTGCACCTAGTGCTTTACATATGAGGAAGTTCCAAATCAGTCATTTTGAAGCTATGCAGAGAACATAAGGTCATAACACTTGCCATACTGGTTCAGACCAAATGTCCATCAAGCCCAGTATCCTGTTTCCAACAGTGGCCAATCCAGGTCACAAGTACCTAGCAGGATCTCAAGGGGTAGATAGATTCCAAGCTGCTTATCCTAGGGACAAGCAGTGGATTTCTGCAGCTCCACCTTAATAATGGTTTTATGGACTTTCCTTCCAGGAATATATCCAAACCTTTTTTTTTAAGAAAAACAGCTACACTAACAGCTTTCACTACATCCTCTGGAAATGAATTCCAGAGCTTAATTATGAGTTTTAGTTAAAAAAAATTATCTTATTAATTTTACATTAATCACATAGATCTTCATTCTGTGTTTCCTAGTCTTCATACTTTTTGAAAGAGTAAACCATTTCACTCATTATTTTATAAACCTCTATCATATCTCTCCTCCAAGCTGAAGAGTCCTAACTTATTTAGTCTTTTCTCATAGGGGAATCGTTCCATCCTCTTTATCATCTTGGTCACCCTTCTCTGTACCTTTTCTAATTCTGCTACATCTTTCTTGAGATGTAGTGACTAGAACTGCACACAAAACTCAAGATGAGGTCATACCATGGAGTGATACAGAGTCATTATGATATTCTCTGTTTTATTCTCCAGTCCTTTCCTAATAATCCCTAGCATTCTATTTGCTTTCTTGGCTGCTGCAATGTATTATCAACTATGACACCCAGATCTTTTTCCTGAGTGGTGACTCCTAATGTGGAACCTTGCATTGTGTAGCTATAATTTGGGTTACTCTTCCCTAAGTGCATTCCTTTGCACTTCTCTACATTAAATTTAATTTGCCATTTACATGCCCACTCTCCCAGTTTTGCAAGTTACTCTTGCAATGTCTCACAATGCTCTTATGATTTAACAACTTTGAATCATTTTGTGTCATCGGCAAATTTGATCGCCTTACTTGTTGTTTCCATTTCCAGGTTGTTTATAAATATATTAAAAAGCAGTGGTCCCAAAACAGACCCCCTGGGGCACTCCACTTCCCACCTTTCTCCAGAGGGAAAATTTATCATTTATCCCTACATTCTATTTTCTATCTTTTAACCAGTTTGCAATCCACAACAGGACACTGCCTCTTATCCTATGATTTTTTAAAATTAATTAATTTAAAATATTTGTTGCCCATCCTACCATAGTTCAGGGCGGGGTACAATAAAAACATACATAAATATTAGTCATATTAAAAACATATGTGATACATGTAACGTACATAACTCAATAGATGAAAAACACAAACAACATTTCCCAAGAAGCCTCTCATGAGGGACTTTGTCAAATGCTTTCTGGAAATCCAGATACACCTTATCAACTGGCTCACCTTTATCCATATATTTATTTACGCCCTCAAAAAATGTGGCAGATTGATGAGGCAAGACTTCCCTAGGCTGTGACACTGAGCAGGACAATAGGGCAGTGATTCCACAAATATATGCCCACAACCAACCTCATATTCTTGCTGCTGTTGGCACCCACCAGATGTTTAGCTCACTATAGTACACGTGCTGAGAGACTCTTTCTCTGCCCTGCATTAGAGATATCATTACTGGTGCCAGTATTGCATCATTTCCTTTGTGTGTGAGGGACATGCATTCGTCACATCTGTTTCGGCGGGTATGTGCAAACTGTCCCAGCTTTTTAGTACATATGAGAAAACAGAGATAGGCATGTATCTCATTATTAAAAATACACGCATAATCTCCGTTTCCCGTGTGTACTAGAAAGTACACCAAATCTATGTGACGATTGCACATCCCTATTGTGTGTATTGTTGTTACAAACCATGTCACCTCCAGTGAAAATTCCACTTCTGGTCATTCAAGAATATTTACAGATTTCGGGCTATCTGCCTAGGAGTTTGCTGTCTTGTTAAATTTGACATCTTAGTTACCAAATGCCAAGAAGGCACAGCAAGGCAAAGGGTTATAAAGCAACAGGGAGAGAAAATTCAGCAGGATTGATAGCAATCCGGTGGAAATTTGTAGAATAATGTGCAAACTAAACTGCACACGTCAGCAATGGAAGAACCACTCAATAGCTGTCTTTTAGTTAATCAAGGGAAAACTCAGGAGATGAGACCAGTGATAATTCTGTTAGTATAAAGGACAATTTATTAGGAATTCCCCCAGCTTCTCAGACTCTGGATCTAAAATTATGCTCTTTTCTATCTCATCAGGATGCTGTAAGAAGGAAAGGGCCTCATTTTAGGATTGCTAGCCTTAGAAATATTATTTCCATGTATTGTTACCTATTAGATCTTTATATTTTGGCAAGTTGCCAGACCTCATTGGCCTCATGCACACATTACAGTGTATTGTATTATTTAGCACCAGTGTGTTTGCAACAGGATTTCTTTTATTTGATTTTTCAAAGCAGTCAGAAGGCAGCCTTCCATGCTATGCTGCTCACGCACAAATCAACCCATTTTTGAGCCCACCATCTGGCAGCGAGCATCTGGAATGTGAGAGGGAGAGAAGCCTCACATCTCAGTATCTCCTTGGGTGTGGTTATAGGTGTAAAACCCCTGAGAAATCTTGGGAAGTGTTCAAAAAAAATAAAATTCATGTAGACTGGCAACATCAAGACCTTTAAAAAAAAATAGAAGAAGAACTGGGAGGTTGAGCAAAGTTATCACAATTTCATCGTCGTAAAAAACTGAACTACATCCCAAAAAGACTCTTGGATGACAGGAGGAGGGCATGGGCGAAGTATGATGTGTTGTTGGATTTGTGGTAAGAGCAAATAGGAAAATAAGGTGCGTCAATAACTGATAAGAATCCCAAAGTGACCCTGATATTACCAGGCCTAGCTAACGTCAACCAAAGAGTCTACACCTCAGCCTGCAACCCCTAAGAAAATTTCTGAAGCCGCCTCTCTAGCTGGATTGCTCAGAACATCCCGTTTCTTGGCTCTTGCTTCTTCTTTTAGTTGTATTTACAATTTAGTTATTTATCTATTTTTTAAATCTTATAGTCCACAGATCCAATATGATCAATGTGGATAACAATTAAAACAAACACAATAAAACAATACAGGCAAGCTTAAAGCACAACAGTCACATCATCAAGCTTTTACATACTAGTGGTCACAAATCTGCATAAGCCTGTAAAAATAAAAAAAAGTTTTAAATTTCTTTCTAAAAGTCTTGTAATCATGATGGAAGCATCTAATAAGGAGGAAATTCCACAAAATCTAAATGCTTATTTCTTGCAAAAAATGGGAGAAATTTAGAATGTTAAAAGGGAATCTGAAATGATTTGCTTACATTTAAATGCCATTTGTATTTTTTCTTTTTTTTTAAAGTTAGTGATGATGCTCTCTGCTGGGAACTCAGTGAAAGATAGGGAGAAATCGTCCTTTGGTGGTATTCTTTGGTGCAATTGACATGTTTAGGAGACAGACAACGAGACAACATTAACGGTTTTGTCCTTAATAGAGGCAGCATCCTTTCCAGAGCAGGAAGGCAGGCACTGCTGACACAGCCCCTTGCAGAGCCTATGTTTTCACCAATGCCACAGAATCTGGTCAAATGCATGGAATTGTTTCTGCGCCTATCTATTTGCCTGGTGCTAGAATGACATTATTATTTCCAGAACGATAATACAGCTGCCCCCCCTAAAATTCCTCAGCTGTAACACATGGATGACATCTTTCTTCCTCATGCTATATAACAGTTACATAACAGCTGGTTCCATGTGTGAGTGAGTTCACCTAAAGAAAGCATTCATGGAGCACACCTCATGCTTCCCCTGGCGTATGGCAAGAATGTGCCCCGGCTCAGCACGTGCCTGGCCTGGTCATGGCATCGGTTCCTGGCGTAGGACGCCAAGTCTTTGCATTCTGAACCCAAGCACTCGGCCTGTAGACAGCAAGAAGTTCCATGCTCCTGTAACAAACCCTCAGAGAATGTTTGAGGGTTTGCCTGGACTGCATGGCATAGCAGCAGAAGTTTAGACCCTTCGTCCTGCTCCTGATTTTTCCTCATTTAATCTATGAACTTGCAGTTTCTGTTTCATCCCTGGATGCGGTGCTGTAAAACCCCGAGTGGCACTGCCTGTGCCTTATGAAGTAGAGAGGTCGTTCATCCTTAAATGAAGGGACAGTTACCTGTGGTAGGGTTTGATCAGGTTTAGGCCTGCTTGACCCTTCAGATCTGCCTAAGAGGGCCATCTGGTTGTTCTCTCCTTAAAAGATAGAAGGTTTGGCAATTACCAGAAAGAACCTTTTTTTGTGTGTGCCATACTTTGCATTTGAAACCCGTTGGTTATTGTTATTATTATTATTATTATTCTGCAGTGAACCCTATGCTAGAAGTCAGATATGCGGGGCTGTAAGAGAATGCACCGAAAGCAAAGGCAACTCCAGTCTGCTGGTAAAGAGGCTATTAATTTTAGAAAATCAAATTTAAAAAATATTAAAACATGACATAGAACATATTGGTTATTTTTATATTGTTAATCTGCTACATCTGGCAGCTTCCTGTTCTAGAATGCCCTCAAAATCCCCATGGCAAAGCACGCTGAATGTTATTACACCAGCACCACTACAGATGGGCAAATGGCCACAGAGCATCCCAGGACTGCTGAGGGAGTGCTGATTGAGCAATGCCAGAGCAACTGGAAGAGAAATGTTTCTAGCCTTACCCCTCCTATTCATCTAGCTTGTATACATCAAGTATTTTATCACAGAGCATTTTGCTGCTCTGCATTATTGACAAACGAGAACAGCTTAATATAGTTTTGAATCTTTAACCTGCCAGGTTGGCACATCATGTTTGCTTTGGTGATTCATCACTTGATGTTTACCTGGGCCTAAAACATTGGACCGAACCTTCCCATTTTTCCATTAAAGTTCCCTCACATATCCCTGTGTTTGAAGAGAGTTCGGCTATGATTAATTCCTACTTTCTAGTTCATCATTATGTAGTATGAGGTACTTCCATAAATGTTGATTTTATTGCTTTGAAATATGACCAGCTTTGGGCAAGATTTATTGCCATTTTTTACTCAAGCAGCTGGAATAGGCAAAGCTCAGTGAAATCTGTTTACTGTCCTTCCAGACAGATCTCTCCAGAGTTGGCCCATGCTCCTTCAAGATCCTGTGCAATGGCGTAACCACATTTGGTTGTGCTAAAGTAGAGAAAGTACCTTCTATATACCACAAAGCATACAAAGGGCAATTTTCCTATAGGGAAGTTGGCAAAAATGCATGTAAGTAACACCAATTTTCATAGCAGATTTAAGTGCATAAAGCCAGCTTTGAAAATTATACCACCAAATCTACCACGTGCAGGTCACACACCTGTGCACAGTGTTTTCCTTATAAAGCCCGTGCATGAGTCCAAACTTCTCTGCCCCCCCCCCCCCCCAGGAATGCCTTTGCATAGTCCAGGTAAACCTAGGCACAAACATGACATTCATGTGTCAGTTTACCCATATAGCAAGCAAAGTCGTCTCCACAGACAGCGGGACTTGCGACCTGTGTTTTGAAGAGGTTGGGGCGGAGATCATTGAAGGAAATAATTAAATAAGCTTTTGAGAACTGCTTGGCCAAAACTTGCTGTCTTGACGTGAAGCCTTTTCTAGGCAGTAATGAGCAGTGAAGGTGTGGACAGAAGACCAAGTGGCAGCCTTGCAAAATACCATCTATGGAAGCAGAGCAAAGATGGGCCAAAGAAGCTGCAATCAGAAATCCATGCGGAAAGAGTTCTTTTTATCACTGAGAAGCCCGGTTTGACCGTGTTAGAGGAAAGGAATAGTTGTGAAAACTTTCCGGCCCCTATCACATGGTAGGAGCACTGGCTGGCCGGCGCCATCTTTAAAGATGGCCGCCGCCTTCGTAAAGATGGCCGCCGCCGTATTTAAAGATGGCTGCCGCTGTCGTAAAGATGGCCACCGCCATCTTTAAAGATGGCGCCGGCCATCCAGTGCTCCTACCATGTGACAGGGGCCATATTGCAAAATGGCGCCGGCCGTATGGCCGTATGGCCGGCGCCATTTTGCAATACGGCAACACGATTCGAGTGCAGGAGTTCGTTCCCGGACCCCCGCTGGACTTTTGGCAAGTCTTGTGGGGGTCAGGAGGCCCCCCCTAAGCTGGCCAAAAGTCCCTGGGGGTCCAGCGGGGGTCCGGGAGCGATCTCCTACGCTCATGATGTTGGGGGACAGGAACCAAAATGGCGGTGGCGCTACCTTTGCCCTGTCATATGACAGGGCAAAGGTAGCGCCGGTGCCATTTCTATCAACGCACCCGTGGCCCGAGAGTGGAAGATCAAACCGGGACCCCCCCACTGGACCCCAGGTAATTTAAGACATTTTGGGGGGGTTCGGGAGGGTGGGGGATTTATTTTAAAGGGTCGGGGTGGGTTTTAGGGTTGTTTTAGTGTGCCAGTTTTCTCACCCTCCCCCTTCCCCCAATTTACGATTTTTGACAATAAAATCGGGGGAATTCCTATTATATATCGCCTCTAACGATTTTTGACGATTTAAAATATATCGGACGATATTTTAAATCGTCAAAAAACGATTCACATCCCTAGTAACAAATAAGAGTGTTTAATTGTGATTAAAGGGCCTTACCCTCTCCAATTAAATACCTGTTATAGAATTGAAGAGTTAAGGCCAATAAAAAATAGGGAAAAGCTTCAGATACTTAGTGAATCATCCAAACATGCCTTGATTTCCTTGTAGCTAATATTTAGCTTATTGGCTAATTCTACACACAGATTATCAGGAAAATGCGTGCATTCTACCACTTATAAAAGGCACTGTACATGTGTATGTAATATAAATGTATGTGTGTACAGATTCTGCACCAAAATTTCAATCTATTGTATAATAGTACACATGTAAGTTTTATGTGCATAAAACCTGCCTTTTTACTTGCATATTTACATTGTCTTTATGCATAAATGAGAGTATGGTATATAAATGCAGGTCTCATAGCCTATCGTCCTAACTGCACCATGTCTGGAGGAAGGGGACCCTTGCTTAGGAAGCTGAACTTCTAGCCATAGAAGGTTAACCTTCTTGTCAAGAAGGTCATAAAGGTCCACAACATTTTGAATGGGAAAGAATCCAGGAAAGTGGGATCCTACTTTATTTACTTTACTTTATTTCAGGCTTATGAATCACTTAAAGCCGATGTATAGAGTAAAACATACATAAAATAAGACAGAATAGTACAAACATAAAATAAAATGCTAAACAAAACCCAATTATTTCCTGACTTCATATACAACTCAGTGCAACTCCAAACTAATTTGAGAAATGTCCAGTTAAATAGGATATGATAGAGAAGTCCTACCATAAGTCAACCTTATCCTAGGTACCTATAAATCCAACTGTTTCCTGATATCATATACAGCAAAGTAACTCAGTGCAATTGCAGAATAATTTCAAAAGCATCTAGTTATATAGGACATGATGGTAAAGTCCTAATATAGTCTGCCTTATTCTAGGATACCTACAAATAGGCCAGTTTAAGAGCAAAAATGTTTTAAACGCCTTTGTGCTCTCCATAAGGCACAGCTGTTCCAGAAGAGAGTTCCCCAAAGATGGTGCAGCCATAGAAAAGTCTCTCTCATTTCTATAAGACAAGCCTGTTTGAACGATGGAACATCCAACAGGCCTCTCTGACTACACCGCATAACACGTGTAGACTTGCATATTTTTAACAAGGCCTTTGTCCAAGGAAAAGAGTTAAGTTTCATCAAATAGTGGATCATAAAGGTAATCTTATACTGAACACAAAAGTGTATTGGTAACTAATGAAAACCCATTAGAACCAGAGTGATATGTACTCTAGTTGTTCTATAGAAAAGAGTAGACCTGGGAGAAAATCCATTGTAGACTGAATGCTGTCTTCAACAATAACGAAATTGGGTAAAACCTCAGTCGTAAGAGGCAAGACTTTAGATGTGAGGTCAAGGACAAACAGGCTAGAATGAGGACAGAGGGGCTCACAGGCAGATAATCTTCAGCTAAACTGAACAGATGGTCCTGAGCACTATATCTGAAGCTGCAGAGAGGAGTTGGTGAGCTAGACAGTAGACACCTCACACTCTCAAGGGCGACAAGGTAAGCAGTCTTTGTAAGAAAGACATATAAGATACTTTCATATAGTAACTATAATAAAGTTTCTAAAAATACAAATAGATATACATGTTTACATATTTACAGATAGTCAATAGTCCAGAAGGTTGACAGGGGCTGCAGTCATGAGCAACATCTAACTGTCAGTCCTCTTTCTGTCCATGCTTGTAGGTAAAAAGAAAGTGCATAAGGATAGCTTTGATACCCAAAGAAATCTAGACTAGTTCTACAGTAGCTGGAGCCATAGAATGTGGATCATTTAGCTGTTCTCCATGCCTGTAAAGAAGATCCAGTGGGTGATAAGGCTCCATAGAAAAAGTCAGTAGTGACATTTTGTGTACTTTACCTTCTTGCAGGCAATGCCACACAAGATGATTCTGACCAGCTGGGACCCAGTGACATTGGAAGGCCAAGGCATCATGCATGAGTACTGCAGGACACTCCTGAGGAACAGAGTGAGTCAGAGGAGTCTGCAACTGACAAAGAAGAGTCTGATAGGGATGTGTCAACAGATGAGCACACCTGGGCTTTGTTGCAGGATGAATCCCTACTAACCTTTAGAGAACCACCAACTCCAGATGTCTTGGGGTAAGATGTTTATGAGGTGGAAGGGAAGAGGTCAGCTTTTTTGCAAGAATTGATGATGAGGTGCCTTGCACTCCAGCTGAGAGCTGAATGCTACTCCAAAATGAAAGAGTGGCTGACCTTCTGGTTAGTCTAAGGCAGAACATACAGGGCCTCAAAGAAATGGTGCAGAAAGAGCTACAGAATGTATCATGGGAGTTGCAGGGTCTTAGCTAAATGCTGTAGGAGGAATTGCAGTCTCTGATTTCTGTCTGGAGGGAGATGCTCCAGAAGATGCATCTATGCCAGCCACAGCCTCAGGCAGAGTCCCTGGAGGCAGCCTTTCCAAGCATTTCCTCTACCTGCTATAGTTCCTCAAGCCCAGTGTTGGCTCCTACTCCTATGCCTCCACCACCTTGAAGGATCCTTCCTCCATCAATGCTTACACTTCCTCAGAGGATGTATCTCCAGATGATACAGGTGGAGATACTCCTCTGCTGACACAGCAGCGGCCTCATCATGTAAGCTAAAGAGGAGAAGCACACCAGTGTTGCCCGGCCTTCATCCTCTGGCCCTCCCAAATGTCAGCTCTCAGGAACTCCTTTCTCCTCTGGAGCCCTCTTGAAGTAATTACCCTTTGTCACTGCCTTCAGTGTCTGTGACCTCTGAAGGTACTGTGAGTAGTGACCACACATTGCTGCACAGAAGCACCAGTCTTGGGCAGTCCAAGGAACCACAGCCACCCCCCAAAAGAAAGGACAGAGCAGGAAAAAATAATTTGTTTGCTCTGCATATATCACATTTGTCTTGTAAATAATTGCACCTTCACCTTTGAAAATTTCTTTGTATTAGAGTGTTCTTTTCCTCTACAGTCTGTTGGTGAGTCTGGTAATAAATCTCCTGCAGTTCCTACTCTTGGGTTGCATGCTTCCTCTTCCTCCTCTTCATCATATGACCCTGAAAGATGATCACCTTATCCCTTTGAAGAAGACTGGACTTGGCTTTTGGGCAAGTCATGAAGCACACACCAGGCTAGAAAGATCTCACATATCTTTGTTGGGTTGTAGAGAAGGCATCCCTTTGATCTCTACAGGCAGTGGAAACATGTTATGAGTGGGCCAAAGGTTCTCTTAATGATTGTCCTGGTCTGCTAAGTGGGCCCTGATGTAGTGGACATCTGCTGCAGTCTGTGTGTATGACAGCAGCAACTGCATGAGTCAGGTTTTGAATGAATACCCTCTATCACCTGAGAATAGCAGAAAGAGATATCCCAATCTGATAGGCAGTGAGGCTGTCCCCTGGTAGAGGCTGAAGTGGGCCTCCTGGGCCAAAGTGGTAAGATCACATAGGGAGAGAAAAAGGGCAGAGGATAGTTGCTATTTGCTTGTAGTGAAAGCAGAATACCTACCTAGAAGCTAACCCCCATTGATGAGACCTTCCTGGAAGTGGTCATGAATTCTTGACTGTGAAAGGATGTGGGCATGATGACAGGATCCTAGAAACTTGGGCGCTATGCTCATAATGATCCCCTTGGCATCTCAGACCACCAACGTATTGAGGGAATGGAAGCTCTTGCGGTTACAGAAGATGACCTCGTTGCCTATAAGGACATGAGTGCAATCGATTGCCCCCAGAACAGAAGGAAAATGTGCAATTTGGTAGAAATCAGTCATAATTTGTTGTTGCTGTCTTCTCTGAGGGAAAGATGTATAGTGATGAGATTTCCTGAGAAATGCAGTCAGAATCTGTTCAATAAAAATGGAGGTGGCTGACTGGCTTATTCCAGCTATGACCCTTAGAAGTGTCTGGAAAGTGACATGGTAAAAAAAAAGGCAAGGCCATAGTGACCTTGAGGTGTTCTGGCAAGCCATGGCCTCTCCAAGTGGAAGGGTTGAGGTCCTGCTCTAACTGCTGGCATAAGTGAGGCATGGTTTCCTTGTTGAACCTGAACCTGAATCTGCATAAGACTTGCTCCTCAGACAGCTTCAAAAATTGTGCCTTGGTCCTGTATACTCTCTCTAAGGAGTAACTCCTCCGTTCACTCTCCCTCCTTAAAAGTTGTGCCATAACTTTATAACACTCATGTTCAACATTAGTTCACCTCCACTCACACATACCCCAAATAAGCCCCTATGACTAGGGATAAGCAATAGTCGCATCCATATCAGCGTGTGTGTCTCACCAACTTTCTAGGACACGAGAAAACCGGGTATCATGCGTGTCTTTTCAGTAATGATCTATGCGCACAATACTCGTTTTTCCGTGTGCACTAGAAAGTCGGCGAGGTATGCATGTACACGCCAAAACAGATGTGACAAATGCACATCCCTACCAGTGACCCACTCACCTAAGCCCCTGGAACCAAGGGAGGTAGTTACTAAAGGAAGAAGGGGGGTCTTCACTATTGGAGGCTTTTTAAGAGCAGGTCACATAATCATCTATCTGGGCCAGTTTAAGCTCTGTGCATCCTGTATGAAGGGCAGAGGATGGATACCCTATTGAGATTCCTTTCAGACCTGTCTTTCTATGATTCTATGGGCCTGGTTTTTAAAAGCACTTATCTGCATAAAATCCGGTTTTATGTACATAAATGGGTTCTTGAAAACTGCCTTGGGGTTGTGCATATAAAAGTGCATATGTAACTCATATACATATTTTTACATGCACAAGAAAGAGAAACTATGGGGGGTCAGGGGGGGGTCAAAGTTGGGGGCAGGGAAATCATTTATGTTTGTACTTTTGATGCTCGAAAGTATGCATGCAAATATATTTATGCACACACATTTATACCTACTCTGGAGGAAATGTAAATGTGTGTGCGTAAGTCTAGCAGAATTTTAGGTGAATTTTAAAAGCCCAGTGCGTGCCAAAACCAGGAGATACACACACAAGTCAAGTCAGCGTACGCCGAGCGGATTTTATAAGCCGTCGTGTTCGTGTGTATCTCCCGTTGAGTGCACAAATAAAAAGTTAATAAAAAGCAGTAGGGGACTGTGAGCGTGGGCGTAATCTGGGCAGAGCATGGGCATGCGGGGCCTGGCCAAGGGATGAGCGAATAAATACTTATGTGCACTGTTGTGCAACTTTACTTCTGCTATGGATGGCGTGTAAGTTTTAAAAATATTTAGGGAAGTCAGCAGGGTTTTAAGGGTCAGGGCTAACAGGGAGGAAGGGAGGAAGGGAGGCTATTAAACTAGGGGGCTTTGAAGTCCTATCCCTTAACTGGGTGAACTGGGAACGGGCTGGGAAAATGTCCCCACTTTTGCGGTAGACAGGGGATTTGCGCGCACATGCGCATGCCCATTTAAAATGGAGTGCACATGTACACGCGTCCAGGTTATTTTACAACACGCGTGCTTGCCTAAATCAGCATTGAAATTTTGAACTGATTTCTGTGAGTACTTTCTCCTCATAGATTTAGGGAGCCCAATTTTATATCGTTAATGCAATAGAATGGGATTTTTAGAGTCACTCAAAATGGCCGAATCACGTAAGTGAATCTAAGCCAAAGGTCTCATTCTAGACATTTATTTTTTTTTTATATCACAAGAATTGAGCCAGACGGTTGCTTTTGATAACTTGATTTACAACAGTTTGCTAGTCTACTTCTCGTTGCTCCAGTGCAACTGCACAATTGATGTCTGAGACAGGTGAGCCAGCCTTGCCTCCTAGTACTGCACTCCATATCTCACAGCTCAGGCCAAGCAAGGCTTTAACCCTGCCTTTGTTTATTTTTGGGTTCAGACCAGAGGCGCACCTTGGAACTTTCTTTTTAAATCTTTGTTACGATGTCAGCAAGCATCTCTTTGAACTGTTTGTCCCTATTCCTTTGTCACATGTGCTCAGCAAATAAGAAAGCAACTTATAAAGACTTATTCTTTCTCTGTCACTAAGATCTAGCAGATGTACTGCTCCGGGAACAACCACAGAGTTTCTAATTTCTTCTGCTTATAGGTGCCATCCGGTAAAATACAATTAAAACTCAAGATGCTAGGGAATAAATGTGTCCTTCATGTTATGCTTGTTTAGTGCATGAGCCAAACCACCCTGACAGAAATTTGTGTGCAGCTGCAGTTATGAACATGTGCAGGATGTCTATTGGTGCAGGGAGTGCGTTTACAAAAAGCTGTCTCCAGGCAAGCATTTGAGTTAATGGTTACAGCCAACTTACAGCTTTTTATTTATGGCCAACTGATAGGACTCAAGTGTTAAGAAATGCCAGCTATAGACACATCAAGGATGTGCAATCTTAAGCAACTGGTTCAAGCAGCATAGTCACATGAGCTTCAGTTCTGCAAAATGTGGGATGCAAAAAAATCATACAAAAATGAAATCCCTGAGAGACAGAGCTGAATATTCCCCAGGCCAGCCCCAGTATCTCTTTGCAGCGTGCCAAATAGCTCCAGGTTTTTGGACACTTGTGTAGTTCAGGAATTAAGCAAAATTGAGGCCATCAGTCCATCAAGTTCAGCCTTCTGGTAACCTCCTATATACTGGAGGAATTTTGTTGACTTTGATTCTGTTAGCAGGAATGTATTTTTATGAAGTGTTATGTGCTACAATCATAAGATTATGACCAAATACTGGCACTAATTGGCACCTATGTTAACATTTTCAGAGAGGTCATAGACTGGGCATATAGACCTTCAGAACAAGCTTGAGGACCTGTCACTCCTGCCTCTTCTGCTATACCGACTTCTGTCGAGCTAGCAATTCTAATGAGCACAAAATGTACTACATAATTTTATATTTAAAGCCTGCTGACAATTATTTGCATACCATTTCTGTAACCAAGTAATTGAAAAGTCAAACAGAGATACTATGGGCCTTATTAAAAAATGAATTTTTCCCATTCTGTGCTGATAGAAATAAATCTGTATTGAATAAGGCCCTATTAATCTACACATCTGATAGAGTACTGGCAATAAACTCCACTCTCAGATGTCAGGAGTTTCATGTTATCTCTTTTTGTACTATTTCATAAATTAGGTGATTGACTCAGAATGGTACGAATCTTTGGCACCACAAGAACTTGCATTCATCCCTATTTATTCTGGCAGGAAAGGTTAATAAAATTGCCTATTTCTTTTCTAGAAATAATATTTTCACTCTACTTGGCATCCAGTAATGCAAAAATATCCCATTTTCTAAAATATTGTGTAAGACCCGGACTGGGCTCCTATGAAGGAATCCATAGGACACACACAATGCCCAGGGCTAAGTGGCCTTCCCATTTCTCTCAAATTCTTCAGTCCTGCTTCTAAATAATTCTCCGCAGTGGGGAAGGATAACCTTCTGTGTCCCGACCTGCGCATGAACTTTCAGCTTTGCCAATAACCAAACTGGAGGCAAAGCTGGTGTTCTAGCACAACTTTACTGATGATTTGGCGTAAACATGACATATAGCACTTTGTAAAAATAGCTTCCAAATGATATCATTACATATATCACATCGGTAACTGTGCAAATCTCTGCGTCTTTGATTCTTTAAATCAAGCATCAGGGTCCCTTCCTTTCCTTATTCTGGGTTAGAATAATGAGGCTTCTTTGGGTCACTATAAATGGTAGGGTTGTCTTCCCAACTTAGACTCCCAGGTCAAATACCTTGAATCTGTTTGCTTGGTATCCACTTCTCCATGTCTCTTCTCCTTTCCATACTCTGTGGCACCGGATGGGTACAAGTAAAGATTAACACCAGATGAGTGCCCCAGTCACTTTTCTCTCATGACTCGGTCAATTCACACTGGTTACTGGACAAGCATCCTACCTCTTCACAAATCCTGCCTGACAGGCACCGACCCTCGCAGGCTGAGGGACCAGATGGGAAAATAAAACAGATGATTCCCACACAAAGGAGAAAGGAAAAGTGGAAAACTTCCTTTCAGCTGAAATTCCAGGCAGGAAAAAAAATGTGACCTTGAAATGGTAAAACAATTGGGGAAAGTCTCTTACATCCTATAAAATCCTTCTCCCACTGACTGGGGCCTAGGAGTTTCCAAGAGAAAAGGAAATGAAAAGAATACTCCTGTCCCTCTGACTTTTAAACATAAAATCTGCACCACTTCTAGGAGTCTCTATCTTATGCAAATACAGGAAATCACCATTGTAGCAGCCTCACGTGGGGGTGCTGTGGCATATATGCTGTGCTCCTCTCTCCTTCGAATGTATGGTCTTTCTACAAGGCTGCACCTTCGTAGAGATCCCAATGGGGTCCTACAATTGTAGAGGCAGCAAGGTTCTTTTCGCATCCAACACATATGTACAAAATAATTTACCATCTCTTTCCATATGTAATGGCTTAATTATCACATTCTGCCAGGTCACTGGCTGAATATTCACTCTCATGCAGTTGACATTGATTGGATGGTACTACACCGTGGTTAATTGCCACTGTCACAGATAGTAGAGTCATTGGTGAACCCCCCTCCCTCCAGCCTCCATGCAGTCAATGACTATGCGATTTTTTGTACAATTTAATGGAATTTTGTTCTTGTAGTCTAGGATTATGAGCTGATAAACACTGGAAATTATCTTATTCATCAGTTTAAGCTAAAGCTGCCTAGTTCTAATTTAATAAAAACTAATCAACCATCAATCACTAACTACTTAACTATCTACCCAACCCAAACAATCAAGCAACCAATCAATCACTCTACTAACTGATCAATAAAGAACCAATCATTTAATCAAACACCCAAGGAAACAAAAACTCACACCATCAATTAGAAAATCAACTAGCCAACTATACACACAACTAATCAGCAACAGTTTATTCAACCAACAGCTTAATTACTCAGTCATCCACTAGGTCAACCAGCAACCAACTCAACTATCCAACCATCCATTCTATCAATTAACATCCATCCAACAATTCAACCACCCAACCATCTAACCTCCCAGCTGACCATTTCAATCAATTATTCATCTACCCTACTGACCAATAACCTATTGAATCAATTAACTATTGAACCACCCAACTATCTAGTTACCAATCAATCCTCCATCCAAAAAACTGACATTTCAACCAACTAATCATCCATTCCTCAAATGTACATCACATAAAGAAAAATATTTTTAAGAATAATATACTAAGAGATGACTTACATTAAACCGGGAACCTGTTGTCTGTCGAGATCGTTTTTCTGCAAGAAGATCTTTGACGGTATGCTTTACTCTGACGCCTTGATAAATTCGCTTATTGAAGTCTGCAGGTACTAAACACATGGATTACAATTATATTTGCATTACTAAAATATATAGGAGGCCTATTCATGTTATTCATATAAAGGTCAATATTAAAATCTGTGTGCGGGCGTCCATGTGCGCTTGGTTCCTGGCAGGCGCATATGGACACGCTGATTTTATAACATGTGCGCATGTTATAAAATCCGCTACCCACGCACACATGCGCACCCAATTTTATATTGGTGTGCGTGTGGTGGGGGGGGGGGTGCAAATTTTACTACATGCACATGGCAACACAATAGGGCCTTTCCCCAGTTCTCTCCCAGTCTACTCCAATAAACAAGCAGACTAGGAAGGAACTTCCTAAACCTCCTACCTACCCTGCCTGCCTTTTCCCCTACTAACCCTGACTCCTAACCCCCCCCCCCCCCCCCCAACTAACCTACAATTTTCTGTTTCAAAACTTACCCGCTCTGCCATGCAGCAGCAAGTTGCGCATGCCGGTCCGATTCTGGCGTGCGCGTCAGTGGGACAGCGCCTAATGGTACTGTCCCGGCCCACCCATACCCCACCCGGCCACGTGTGGATCTCCCAGTTTTCACACACGCTGGCATTTAAAAATCAGGCCTCAAAGGAGTAAATTTGTATCATCAAGCAAAGGTTAGCCGGCAAATATGTATATAAGTTACACCAATTTTCAAAGCATTGTGCTCATATGTCCAGTTTGAAATGTATCCCAGCAAACTACACACACAATTATATGTGCTATTTAGTGCACAAAGAAAATGTATGTGCATATTTATTATTATATAAAGAAATATGCACATAACTCTCTAACCTGCCTAGACTTCACCCTGAAATGCCTCTATGTGTATAAAAGTATGCACATATTTTTTATACATATATTGGTCACACAATTTTCTAAAGGACCATTCCTGTGAAAATTATCCTCATAAATGTTAATCCAAACAAAAATAACTTCACTAACTAATAATCAGGTCTGACTCTATAAAATATTACTCAAGCCATTTTCTATTATATGCAATGCACAGCAAATGTGGAACATAGTAAACAGCTGGTCGTATTCCAGAAGGGATGTAATGACACAGATAAATGCTATTACATTCTATGGGGTAGATTTTATAAGAAGCGCGCGGGCGTACTTTTGTTCGCACAAACCCTGCGGCAAACAAGAGTACGCTGGATTTTAATAAATACGCGCGTAGCCGCACCTATCTTTTAAAATTCGGGGTCGGCACTTTCAAAGAGGGTGAACATTTGTGCACCTTGCGTGCGCCGAGCCCTGCACGCACTGCCTGTTCCCTCCGAAATCAGAGCGGCCTCGGAGGGAATTTTTTTTTTGTTCCCTCCCACCTTTCCCTCCCTTCCCCTACCTAACTCACCCCCCAGCCCTAACTAAATCGCCCCCCCTACCTTTATTTTAAAACTTATGCCTGCCCGGGCCAGCTGCCGGAGCGCCAGTCCGCGGTCCGGGAACAGTTTCGAAGGCCTCGGCCATGCCCCCGGAACGCCCCCGGACCGGCCCCACGCCGCCGGCACGCCCCCGACACGCCCCCCAAGCAAAGCCCCGGGACTTACGCGCGTCCCGGGGCTTTGCGCGCGCTGGCAGCCTATGCAACATAGGCTCAGCGCGCGCAGGGGGAGCTTGGGCAGGTTTTCGGGGGGTACGTGCATATCTTATGCGCGTACCCCTTTGAAAATCTGCCCCATAGGAAGTTTCACTCAGCAGAACAAGGGAAAATGAATGTGTTTTTTCCCATGATTAGTTCATCATCAGATCTGCAAGCAATAATGGTATCTTTGTCTTTACACTTGCGTACCATTGCATAAATGAATTTTCCAAATGGAAGATCAATTTAAAAAGTAGTGCACACACATGTAGCTTTTTAGTGCATATTGGTTTATATATATTCATGTATGTTAAAATCATCCATATCATAAGTAAATGACTAATTCTTTATTAGAACTCATATTAATACATAGACAATTTTTCCACTCCTCTGTAAAGTTTGCAGAATTAACAAGTACAGCATTTATGAATAAAATACAAATTTTCACCACATTAGGCAATAATTCAATCAATATGAACTTTTATTTTCTTATTAAATATCACAATTAGGATAAATAAATAAATATACTCAGGTATTCGACTAAATGTTATGATATGTGTGCCTGAGCTTGAGATCAACATGGAGACGACAACTGACCCAGAATCCTCTGCTATCTTAGCCTTTCTGGCTGTGTGAACTTTAAATGCCCAACTGAGCCTGACCTGGAGGAATTCCAGGTACATTTGGACAGCAGTTGAAGCTGGCGACAATTTGTGATGCCTAATTATAGGGTCACAAGAGCAGAACCTCAGGCTAGAATGTCGATTACAGGGGCATCTATAAACACAGCACACAGCCTAAGATATAAAGATTGCCCTGAGCAGCAAGATTTTAACAAAACAAAGAATTATCTAAAGCAGTGGTTCTCAACCGGTATGTCACGACACACCAGTGTGTCGCCAAGAACACGCAGGTGTGTCGCCACACTTCCCGTTCCCCCGCTGACCCAACTGTTCCCCCTCCCAAGCAAAATAGGTCCTCCGCCCGGGCTTAAAATGCTGATAGCCCGGGCGGAACGCGGCAGGACAGCTGGAGTCAGCAGCACCGGCATGCTCTCTTCTTCCCCCCCGTGGCCCGGAAGAGGAAGTGGTGCACCACTCAGAGCTGTTCCCTGGAACCAGGTACTCGCTCCTCAAGGGCCTGCCTCTATTCCAGCTCCTGTGATTCCTACCGAGAGAAACCACTGTGTGAGTACTCAACCAACAAGGCTCTATTCCAGAACCCTGCTATACTTCATTGTACTCACTATCTCAGTTTCTCTTCACTACAGCACAGCCATTGTGGGATCGCTGTTCCAGAGCCCTGAGGGACTACAAACCCAGCCGGGCTTCATCTCTGCTCACTACTGCCACCTATGGTGGCTCCTCAATACTGTTAATAAAGATCTATCTGAGTTGTGTGTCCTAAGCTGAGCCTGACCTGTGGCCCCTCACGGGACTTCCCCCTGTGGGAGTAGTCAGCAGCCACAGTGTCCAAGGGTCCACCCAAAACCTTACAAACAATAACAGCAAACGAGAGAAAGAGAGAGAGCATGTGTGTCTGTCTGTGACTGAGAACTGTTTAGGTGAGAGAGCATGTGAGTATGTGATTGCGAAGCCTGTGTGTAACTGAGAGAAAGAGAGAGAGCATGTTTGTAAAGATTGAAAGAGAGTCTGTGTGTGAGAGAAAAGCATGTATGTGAGAGAGAAAAAGCATGTGTATATGTGAGTGATTGAGAGCCAGTGTGAGAGAGAGAGAGAGAGAGAGAAGAGAAAGTTGCAAGCAAACCATCCCTCCTCCTGCTAATTCAAAACAATCTCAGGGCACCTGGATATCAAACGTTCCCAGGTATGCAGAGCAAAAAATTGTTTGTATCATTATTTTTCATTACTGGGTCTTTGTGTCTGCTATTTTGAAATATTTTATTGGAATCTAGAAATGTTTGATATGAGTTTTTAATTATTGGATATTCCATTCATCTGCTGTTTCAAAATAATCTGTTCTTTTTGTTAGTATGGTTTTACTGCTACTGATTTTAAATTTCTTGATTTGTTTTATAAGGATGGGTGATGTTTCTTTTTTCCTTTATTATACTGCATACAGAGACTCTGGCTTATTGCAGTTTCCAATTCAGTTTTTGTCTGCATGCTTCTAGTTATACATTTTGATCTCTTTATTCTTTGTTAGGTGAGGGTCAGCACATGTGATTCAGGTGAGGTTCTCTGCTGGCATGTAGTTTCTGTGTAGGGCTCTATAGCAGCCTGACTTGGTCTGTTTTCCTAATAGGAGATATATTGGTGTCTTAAGGTCTGGTATAATATTTTCAATGTTGCCTTTTCTTAGGTAAGGTGGTTATTGTTAAGTGCTGGAAATTGGTGCTGTTTTGGTGTGGGATGTTTACTGTTTATGCAATTTCTGTTCAGACAGAATATGTATCTTTTTCTTGTGTCATTCTTAACAATAAAAATAATACTGGACCTTTATTTTTTATTTCCGTCGTAAATTGTAATGAGCAGTGTGTCACACATGTGAGCGTGGTCTGTCAGGTGTGTCACGATGGGAAAAAGGTTGAGAACCACTGATCTAAAGAGTGATGGTAAATGGGTCCCAACTTGGAGAACTGGTCAGGGTAATGTAGGGACTCTCTATCATGCAGTTGACATGGCAACCTAAGTAAATGATACTCCAGGTGGTCTCGCAACTTAAGAATTTCTGGCCTAGTACTGTATTGTATTTTACCTATATAAGAAGGATCAGTTCATGTATATAGACGAGATACTGGTTGGTCAGTTTGTCAGAGAACTGGCAGCCAGCAGTTCTCAAGAATACTTATAGGGCCAGGTTTTCAAAAGGTTACGCATGCCGGGCCTATTTTAAAAAGGCCTGGCGATGTGCATAAAGCCCCGGAATGCGTGTAAGTCCCGGGGCTTTACAAAACGGGCTGTCCGGGGGCACTGTTGGTGGCCTCCTAGTTTGCCTAATGGCCTAAATTATTTTAAGTTGGTGTATGTTGGCCTCTTGCAGACTGCCTTCAGGAGACTTCAGTTGGTGCAGAATACTGCAGCCAGGTTGGTGGGTGGTCTGAGAATGAGAGATCCCCTGCTATAAAGCACAGACATTGGCTGTCTGTTGAGGCACATTGTAAATTTAAGATTCTAAAGCTGGCATTCCCTGTGCCAACTGCTCATAAGCAGGTTGTAAATAAAGTTTTTAAAAAAACAGGTTTTAAATTGTCTGTTTGCAAATGTCAGAAGTTTAAAAAATAAGATTAGAGAGTTAAAATATATGGCTTTTAACAAGGATTTAGATATAATAGGTGTCTCAGAGACTTGGTGGAAAGAGAATGACCACCCTGTGATACCAGGCTACAAGTTACCTTGAAAAGCCAGGACAAGTCAAATTGGTGGCAGGGTGGTACTCTATGTCAACGATGGCATGAAGTCAAACTGGACAAAAGTCCTACAGCAAACAAAATGCTCTGTTGAATCTTTATGGATAGAAATTCCACGTGTGGCGAGGAAGAGCATAACAGCGGGGGGTGTACTACCATCAGCCTGACCAGGGTGAAGAGTCAGGCAGGGAAATGCTAACAGAAACAAAATTGGCAATGCAATAAGATTTCTCTTACCCCGGTACTGATTGGGTAAATATTTCACGAGGACATTTTTAGGAAGGAAAATTTCTAGATTCCGTGAACGATTGCTTCATGGAAGCAGCTGGAGCTGGAACTGGAAAGAGGGGAGATTATTTTACATCTGGTCCTCAGTCGTATGCAGGGCCCTGGTACGTGGGGGTAACGGTGGTGGGGCTGCTTAGCAATAGTGATCATATTGCAATGAAATTTGACATAATCAGTGGAGGGAGGACATTAAGTAAAATTACCACAGAAGCAGTTCACTTTTAAAAAGGGAGAGTGCAAGGAAATGTGGAAATTAGTAAAAAAAAAACCCAACCCTAAAAAGAGTGGTTGTGAGGGTTAACAGCATAACCCCTGGACTGGCGTCCCTTCTAGGAGCCCCAAGACACACACTCAGTAGCAAGGCTAAGTCCCTCTTTCCCAGCCCTGGAATGGAAGGATTCTCTGTATGGAGGAAGGATAACTTCCCGGGCCATGGATGTTAATTATCTGTTTTGTTTTGTTTTTGTTTTTTTGCAGTGAGTGCCAATAAGCAAGCCGCGCACAAAACTAGTGTTCCAACTCAGCTTTACTAATGAAGCACTTCAAACGTGTCAAATGGAACTTACTTGGTATAAGTCTCTTAAAGCCAATCTCTATACAGCAAGTCAAAATAGTAAATTTGTGACTCTGAGATTCCCTTGAACCAACCCTCAAGGTCCCTTTCTTATCCTTGCAGTGAAGGTGAAACCTCCCTGGGTTACTGTGAAATACAGGGTCCTCTTCCCAATTTAATTCCCCATTCAAATGCCTGGGATCCAAATACTTCATCTTAAATTCCCCAACTCTTTGTCTCCTCTCCCTCTCTGTTGTTCTGATCTTGATCCTCCTCTGTATACCGGATGGGTATGTGTAGTGGTTACACATAGAATGGGTTCCACTTCTCTCACCTTTGTCTTCTCTCCTTCTATTGGATACTGGATAGGTATCTGTTCTCCTTTTTCCTCCATGTTTGCTGGGTGGAACTAAATGATACCAGGATATGATGGGGTATACAGGAGAAAGCCCCAGGACATCTTGGCTTCCAAGATCTGGCCTGCTCCACCTTAAGCCCTATAGCAGCAGAGAACCTTGGGCCGAGGCGGTCCCTAGGGAAAGGGAATGACTAGCTAGGCCTAGGAGGGGAGAAGAGGCCCCAGAGGAGAGAAGGAAGCCCGGGGAAGGCTAGGACAGCTCAGGTTTGATGTCCTATATCGCTTTGGTAAATGGTTAAAAATAGGAAACAGAGAGTAGGACTAAATGGTTGGTTTTCCCAATGAAAATGTAATGCCCTGGGGATCTGTACTGGGACCTGTGATGTTTAACATATTCATAAATGATCTGGAAAAGGGCGCAACAAGTGAGGTGATGCAATTTCCAAGTGATACAAAATTATTCAAAATTGCTAAAACACAAGCATTTCCTAGAGTCATAGGGGAAATTCCCTTTGTGACTCTAAAAAGATTTCTTCAGGAAAGCTTAGGATTTATAGAAGAGGAAATGCCAGGAATCAATACATGCTATTTCTTGCCTAGATCCAAGAATTCAAATAGAGAGCCAAATGAACAGTTGCAAGCCAACTTGACTAATTATCTTGAAAATTCAGATATCGTAGTGTTAGATAAGGGTACGCTTTTGGTCTCTCTATTGTCTACCTATGATGTTAATAAAATCATGAAAGTTTATTTTAGAAAATTTCCTGTAAAATTCCTGGATATTTCCATAAAAATTTTTCCGGATTTGGCTTTAGTTACCCAGTTGAGACGCAAGAATTTTCTTGCATTTTGACAAGAAGTGACTGATCTGGACTATACGTTTATGCTACGTTTCCCATGTAAATGTCTTGTAAAAAAGAGAGATGAATGCTATATATTTTTTTCCCCAGATCAACTGAAGCTGTTTATAGATTCAAAAAAACCCACCACATCTACCCCAGTATTGTAACATATCATAGATACCAGGTATTGCTACCGCTAGCCATTTAGTTTTCTTCAAAGTTTCTGATTTTTACTTAGAAAATAACTCCCAAGAATTTGCCTCTTTTTTTGAAATATCTTGAATAATTGACAGAAAAATATCAGGCAAAAGTCTATTGGATTTAAATTTACTATTATGTATCTACAGATAAAGAATATATTAAGTTTATATTTCATGTTTAAATATTGAAAGTTTTCATGTAAGACCTGACATTTCTGCTACAAACGTTTTGTTTGATTTGTAAAATTGAAAAGTTGATAAATAAAGAATGAAAAAAAAAAAAAAAAAAAGCACAAGCAGATAGCGAGGAATTGCAAAAGAACCTTGTGAGACTGAGGGACTGGCATCCGAATGGCAGATAAAATTCAATGCGGAGCAGTGCAAGTTGATGCACATTGGAAAAAAATCTCAGCGACAGGTAACATAATATGCTGGGCTCCATATTTGGAATCACCACACAAGAAAATGACCTTGGAGTGGACAGTATGTTGAAATCCTCAGCTCAGTGTGTGGCGGTGGTCAAAAAATCAAATAGAATATTGGGAATGATTCAGAAAGGAAAAGAAATAAACCAGAGAATGTCATGATACTACTCTATCATGATGGCTCTACCGAATAATGGTATATAAAACTCTACAAATAAATAAATAAATAAATATCAATCCAATGGGTGACTGCACCTTCAGTATTGTGAGCAGTTCTGGACAGCCCCCCTCAAAAAGAATAAGGCTGAAGTAGAAAAGGTAGAGAGAATGGCAACAGAAACGATAATGGATCAGCTCCCTTATGAAGAAAGGTTAAACGGCTTAGGGCTCTTAAGCTTGAAAGAGAAGGGATATGACAGAGGTGTATAAAGTGATGAATGGAGTGGAATGCGTAACTAGGAGATGATGATATACCCTTTCAGATTGTAGTAAGAAAAGGGGACTTTCATGAAGCTAACAGATAGCCGATTTAAAACAAATCAGAGAAAGTGTTCACCCAACGCATAATCAAAGTGTGGGATTTGTTGCCAAAGGTCGTGGTCAAGGCATCCAGAATAGCTGGATTAAAAGAGGTTTGGACAAGTTCCTGGAGAACAAAGTCCATAAACCATTATTAGCCAGGCAGATTTAGGAAATTCACTGCTTATTCCTGGGAGTTAATATTAAGGGATGGACCTACTCTTTGGGTTATGTTGTATTCTAGCGACCCCAATAGGTCACTGCCAGAGACAGGATGCTGGGCTCGATGGACCTTTGGTCTGTCTCAGCATGTCACATCTTATGTTCTAATCTTCACAGTTTCAAACTTGCCATGGATACTTACGTAGCTGCCTTTTGTTCAGGTGGATCTTCTATAGATAATTGTGTACATAGCATCCTGCCTAAAACACGCCCCCAGGAACTTCCCTAAACAGAGTGACAGGTGTGCATATTGTAGAACGGAAACCACATGCATGCTTTTAGCTGTACTGAAGAACAATTTTCAGACATGTGTAAATTGTTAGTTACCCACATAAATGGCTTTGCAAATTTTCCGCAGTACTGCATGCTCGTGGTTCTGAGTCTAAACTAACAAGAAAGACACACAAAGAAATGAAGATGATGGAAAGCTGGTATCCTAGTTTGTAATCTGAGCATAGGGTAGAGGAATGATTGTCTCTAGGTGCCGGCTGATTTACTCACCTGTGCTAGTTCCTATCCTCGACGATGTACCTTACAATATTTTCAGTTACGTTTAATTTCCTAGCTGGTGAAGTCAAATGGGATTGGAAATGATAGAAACATAGAAACATATAGAAACATAGAAATGACGGCAGAAGAAGACCAAATGGCCCATCCAGTCTGCCCAGCAAGCTTCACACACTTTTTTTCTCTCATACTTATCTGTTTCTCTTAGCTCTTGGTTCTATTTCCCTTCCACCCCCACCATTAATGTAGAAAGCAGTGATGGAGCTGCATCCAAGTGAAATATCTAGCTTGATAAGTTAGGGGTAGTAGGGGTAGTAACCGCCGCAATAAGCAAGCTACACCCATGCTTATTTGTTTTACTCAGACTATGTTATACAGCCCTTATTGGTTGTTTTTCTTCTCCCCTGCCGTTGAAGCAGGGAGCTATGCTGGATATGCATCGAAAGTGAAGTATCAGGCACATTTGGTTTGGGGTAGTAACCGCCGTAACAAGCCAGCTACTCCCCGCTTTATGAGTGCGAACCCTTTTTTCTTCTCCCCTGCCGTTGAAGCAGAGAGCTCTGCTGGATGTGTGTAGTATCAGTTTTTCTTCTCCCCTGCCGTTGAAGCAGAGAACTATGCTGTATATGATACAAACAGAAACAAGTCTCTGACAAGATCCTTGGCAACAGACAGCAAGGCAAGCAGATTAAAAAAAAAAAGGGTGCAGCAAAATGGGCTATCAATAGATGAGATGTTTAAAGCAGTAAACCGAGAAAGAGACAGTGATGGAGGCCCGTATCCGCAGCTTACGTTGTACAAACTCCACGGGTCTGGGAACTAAAACCTTCACTGTAACCGGGTAAGCGTGCGGTACAGACAGCGCCCGCGCCGCTGAATGCCGCAGGTTCTTGGAGAACATCACTGAACACCGGGGCTGCTCTTTCTACTCCTGCTTCTCCAGCACCGGGTACTTCCTCTCTGACCCGTTTACAGGAAGCGCAAGTCCAGAGGCCGAGAAGACCCCAGCATGGCTCCAAAATGAAAACCAAAGACAATATCGATATTCTTTCCATAGGGTCGCTGCCCTGGGTATTTGCGACAATCCTTGGGTCTCCTGTGCCTCCCTGTTTTCTATTGAAGATGAAACGCCCAGGCGAGCAGAGCGGCTTTCATTAAACAATAGCCTTTGTCATGGCCCAGCTGAACAAGTCTCAACAGGGTCTTTATAATCCAATTGATTTAAAGGCTGGAGTTTTTTTTTGTTAATAATTCTTTGTTTCTAGATGGAAGTGCCAGACCAAAGATGCTCCCCCTCTCAATAGGTTGGGACCAACAGCAAACTTGCCCAGCTGAAAAACATTTACCTTCTTTTGCCAATGAATGCAAAAGAGCACATATAAAATAAAGCAGATGGTAAGGCATTAACAAAGGCTGGGGGAGCTCAGTTAAACAAGCCGTTGCTTACCATAAAGGCATTTCTTTGAAAAGGCAATGAATAGCCCTGAATACTGGCCCTAGCACAGATTTTTCCATAAATACAATCCCTGTTCTTATGAACCTTTGATCCATTGGAGGAGCAGGTGAGATTTCAGGACCCAGGCAGTTACCATGGCATACAGTAGAGTTTGGCTGAAGTACTGCGTGCGCTTTTTATTTACTCTTTATGGTACTTTTATTAGAGAATAAGGGTCTAACAATATACCATACATTTCAGTCAAAATTCAATATTTTTAAGCACCATCACAGTGCACAGTGTTGTACGGTACAGGCTTGCACTGAAACCCAGTCCTACAAATGTACAGGCGCAACTACTAAAAAGATACAAATGTACAGGCGCAACTACTAAAAAGGTACAAATGTACAGGCGCAACTACTAAAAAGGTAGTTTCCTGAAACAGCTCTAATTGCATTTGTTGATTTAGACTGCTCTGTTATTGATCATTTACAGCCTTTTATCCGAGGGCTGGGGTGTGTGGGGGTGGTGAGTGACAGCTCGAACAGAGGTGGATCTGACCTTGAAAAGCGATTGCTTCTCATGGGCTGAACAATGAAGCTAAGTAGTGGTCTTTTTTGGGAAGCTTTTGTTTAATATCTTTTGAACATGTACTGGTTTGGGGGAGATCCTGCTATGAATTGACAAGCTGGGATTTGCTTTACTGCCGTCATTCCCGCATTGATGCAGGCCCCCTGAGGCAGCGCTCTGTGCGAAACACCAGTGTCGGCACTTTCATCTTGCAGCACTTGGGATTCGAGAAGCTGGATGTTGTGCTCGGAGTCTTTGCCTGAGGAACTGAAGATGGGAGGGGCCAGAGAGAATCTATAAGCGACTCTTTCAAGTCTCTTTACATCTCATCATTCATTGTTTTTGAAACAATTTATGGAGTCAAAAACTTTAAAACAATGGTGGCCAATGATAACAGGCGTGGGGATTCAGTGAAGTGATTTACACCGCCAAAAAGCCCTGTTTGAATGCCTGTGTTAAAAATATTTTCTTAAAAATTGTAGTGAATTATATTTTCGGGTTTTTGAGTTATCATAGAAATTGGTTGCCTTTCACTTTTTATACCTTGTGGCTGTTTAGTCAATACCGGTAGAATAATTAATTTCCTGAAAACTACTTATATACATACAAATTAGCATATCTCTTTCATGCCTAGAAATATGAATTTTTCCCCAGGAAAAAATAGCTGAGATAATAGCTGAGATAAACCCACACTGAAAATTGGTGGGCGTATGCAGACCCCTGAGCGGCGTATGCACAAACATGTACACCTCATTACAAGCAGGTGTAAATATGGATACGTATATTTGTATGTGCAGAAATGGTTTCCTCGCCCCGACTCGGGTCTTAGTTTGCTTTGTGTAGCAATGGTCCTTCACTGCTTCTGTGGGCACCTTCATGACTCTAGCTTTTCCTGCAGTGGTCCTGCCCTTCTCCTGCGGACACCATCGTGCCTCCGGGTTGAGGTTCTACATTGCCTAAGTGTGTGCCTTGGGTTTCCTGCCTTCCTGCCCAAGTCCTGCTGGCCGAGCACCCGAAGGTCCAACCCAAGAGGAAAGGTGGCTGAGTCAGGCGAGGATGCCTCACTCTACACTTGTTTACAACCTGGCTTTTGGAGTGACAGCTCTGATGGACTGTGCCATTACAGGAATATTAGACAATAGACATGGGAGATTGTGTCTGCAAACCTGAGAAATAACATGACATTGTACATGGTTCCAGTAAGTCCCCATTTCTGACAGGAACAACTGTGTGAAGCAACAGAGTTCTTCCATCTATCTACTCTGAGTAAGCTTCTTGTTCACCACGATACCAACAAAGGCAGTGGAAGCAGGTCAGCAAACTGGGGGAACCTCCATGGCAAATAGATTAGAAATTTAAGAAACAAAAAGCTTTGAAGACCCTCTCTCCTTTTTTTATGGCATAGTAATGGTTGTTATGATCGCCTATTAAGCTTGAATTCCTCAAAACAAAGTAAGTGCTGAATAACCTGCTGATAGGCAATGCAGCAAGAAGTGGGCAGCACAGGGAAATTGAAATTACCCGGCCACTCATTAGAGACAAAAAACAGATACCAGAAAAAGAGAAATCTCACTCTCACGAGCAACACATATAGCACTGGGACTGCATAAAACAATTCTTATGACTTATGTCCTAGCTTTTCCTGCAGTGGTCCTGCCTTTCTCCTGCGGACACCATCGTGCCTCCGGGTTGAGGTTCTACATTGCCTAAGTGTGTGCCTTGGGTTTCCTGCCTTCCTGCCCAAGACCTGCTGGCTGCAGCACCTGATGGCCCAACCCAAGAGGGAAGGTGCTACAACGGTTATAATCATAGGTTATTATCTTCACATTAGAAATACTTATGTAAAATTATTTGAACATCGAAGTCCTTCGTTACATCTATCAGTACGACCCCTGACAGTGGAAATTTTTGATAGTAAAAGATAAGTTCAAATAATTTCAATATGAGAGCATATACGGTATGTGAGGTCTCCGTGATCTAAGAGAATAATAGTGTGGACTGCATATGAGATTTTTAATTGCAATACAGAAAACAAAAAAATAAAAATATTCAGTCCCAATTCTACATGTGATGCTCAAATATTTTTAAGATCTGTGACTCATTTGCTGCTGGTAGGAGTGAGATTCCTCTCTTTTTCTTTTGGAGTTTGTTTTCTTCACTCAGAAGGCTTTCTTCACAGTCTTGTCACTCATTAGAGACAGTCATCCTGGCACAAGGGTCATGCTGGATGTACCACCAGTGCTGTCAGTCCAATACCTTCCACGAGCACCAGGATCATTCACATCGTGTCAAAACATAACTGTGAGGAGCATTCCTAAGCCGTGTGTGTGAGGATGATCTTAGCAGTATGGTTTCAGGAGGTGAGGCTGGCGCACGCCTCCCGCCATCAGACGCTTCAATACGCAGTGAGTGCACGAGACAATTAAATTGCCTCTTTGCAGAAAAGGAAGTATTATGTTGGCCCAGTAGAAGCAGACTTCAGAAAAGAGGAACCGACAAAGTGGTTGGAGTGGAAAGCGGTTCTGTCATTAGGCTAATGAACGTTTGCAGCTGTCACGGTCCCTTCCTCAGCCAATGTGAGCAAAGTGTACCGTAGTGGGCAGGGGCCACTGAGGGAAGAGGAGGTGCCACTAAGGGCAAGGTGCGAAGGGGACAATCAGGGTACGCTTGGCAAGCAACCAAAGCAGGACAACCGGGTGGCCTTTCTCAAACTGTGACAAGGAAGAGCTCGGGGCTCGGCAGCGGCCGAAAACGTGAGTGGGTTTGGAGCCTAGCCACTAGACTGGAGCCTAAGAGGAATGTGGCAGGAGGAGACCAGGACAATGGAGGGAGAAATTGCCTGGTCAGCAAATTGAGACCCAGGTTATAAATCAACCCCATTTACCGTCTCTTTGCATGAGCCTCCTACAGATTTTACCTCAAGAGTGGCATTTGTTGGAAAACCTTTTTTTTTTTTCCTTCAAATGTTGCCTTGGGAAGAGGGGGAAGTTAAAGTCCAGAAGTCAGTGCAGTTCACTATAATATAAAACCCTAGCTGGAGAAACTGAAGAGAGATTGTCTTCCTCGCGTAGATGGAAGATGCATCATTAGCCAAGGCTGCGCGAGTAGGGGGGTTTAGATATGGATTTCATCCCCCAACCCCCTCCTTTTTTCCCCCACATCTCTCCTCCTTGCCCAGTTCCTCCCACCGATTTTTCCAGCCTGCTGCTCAAGCACTGCAAACTCGGTGCAAGGCCTCTAATTTGGTTTAATTGTTGTCCTAGGAAAGGATGTTCGTGCTCATGATGGAAAAGTGGAACTGGGCGTGTTAAATTATATCACTGATGCCACATTCAAGCCCCCATCCCTTTCCCCTGGACAATCCTTATAGAAAGGGAGAAAAATGGTGGCTTTGGTACCTTCAAACCGTATAAATGACAGAGTAATATGATTGCTAAAAAATAGTAGTTCAAAATAATTATGCTGTAATGCATGTTTGTTCTTTCTTATTCTTTCAATTTGCGACAGTTACTAACCTTGATAGAAGGCCTGGGGATAACCTGCATGGAGCGACAGTTACTAACCTTGATAGAAGGACTGGGTATAAACTGCACGGAGTGACAGTTACTAACCTTGATAGAAGGACTGGGGATAACCTGCATGGAGCGGCAGTTACTAACCTTGATAGAAGGACTGGGTATAAACTGCACGGAGTGACAGTTACTAACCTTGATAGAAGGACTGGGGATAACCTGCATGGAGCGGCAGTTACTAACCTTGATAGAAGGACTGGGTATAAACTGCACGGAGAAACAGTTACTAACCTTGATAGAGGGACTGGGGATGACCTGCACAGAGTGGCAGTTACTAACCTTGATAGAAGGCCTGGGGATAACTTGCACGGAGCGACAGTTACTAACCTTGATAGAAGGACTGGGGATAACCTGCACGGAGCGACAGTTACTAACCTTGATAGAAAGACTGGGGATAACTTGCACGGAGCGACACTTACTAACCTTGATAGAAGGACTGGGGATAACCTGCACGGAGCGACAGTTACTAACCTTGATAGAAGGACTGGGGATAACCTGCACGGAGCGACAGTTACTAACCTTGATAGAAAGACTGGGGATAACTTGCACGGAGCGACACTTACTAACCTTGATAGAAGGACTGGGGATAACCTGCACGGAGCGACAGTTACTAACCTTGATAGAAGGCCTGGGGATAACCTGCACGGAGCGACAGTTACTAACCTTGATAGAAAGACTGGGGATAACTTGCACGGAGCAACAGTTACTAACCTTGATAGAATACTTCAGGGTAACATGCATGAAGCGGTAGTTACTAACCTTGATAGAAGGCTCGGGGAAAACTGCACGGAGTGACAGTTACTAACCTTGATAGAAGGCCTGGGGATAACCTGCATGGAGCAGCAATTACTAACCTTGATAGAAGGCCTGGGGATAACCTGCATGGAGCAGCAATTACTAACCTTGATAGCAGGCTTCGGGGTAACCTGCACAGAGTGGCAGCTACTAACCTTGGTAGATGACTTGGGGATAACCTGCATGGAGAAAAAATTACTAACCTTGATAGAAGACTTTGGGGATAACATGCACAGAGCGGTAGTTACTAACCTTGATAGAAGACTTTGGGGATAACATGCACAGAGCGGTAGTTACTAACCTTGATAGAAGACTTTGGGGATAACATGCACAGAGCGGCAGTTACTAACCTTGATAGAAGACTTTGGGGATAACATGCACAGAGCGGTAGTTACTAACCTTGATAGAAGACTTTGGGGATAACATGCACAGAGCGGTAGTTACTAACCTTGATAGAAGACTTTGGGGATAACATGCACAGAGCGGCAGTTACTAACCTTGATAGAAGACTTTGGGGATAACATGCACAGAGCGGTAGTTACTAACCTTGATAGAAGACTTTGGGGATAACATGCACAGAGCGGTAGTTACTAACCTTGATAGAAGACTTTGGGGATAACATGCACAGAGCGGTAGTTACTAACCTTGATAGAAGACTTTGGGGATAACATGCACAGAGCGGTAGTTACTAACCTTGATAGAAGACTTTGGGGATAACATGCACAGAGCGGTAGTTACTAACCTTGATAGAAGACTTTGGGGATAACATGCACAGAGCGGTAGTTACTAACCTTGATAGAAGACTTTGGGGATAACATGCACAGAGCGGTAGTTACTAACCTTGATAGAAGACTTTGGGGATAACATGCACAGAGCGGTAGTTACTAACCTTGATAGAAGACTTTGGGGATAACATGCACAGAGCGGTAGTTACTAACCTTGATAGAAGACTTTGGGGATAACATGCACAGAGCGGTAGTTACTAACCTTGATAGAAGACTTTGGGGATAACATGCACAGAGCGGTAGTTACTAACCTTGATAGAAGACTTTGGGGATAACATGCACAGAGCGGTAGTTACTAACCTTGATAGAAGACTTTGGGGATAACATGCACAGAGCGGTAGTTACTAACCTTGATAGAAGACTTTGGGGATAACATGCACAGAGCGGTAGTTACTAACCTTGATAGAAGGCTTGGGGGTAACCTGCACGGAGCGGCAGTTACTAATCTTGATAGAAGGCTTGAGGGGTAACTTGCATGAGGTGGCAGTTACTACCTTAAAAATAAACTTGTTGGGCAGACTAAATGGACTATTTTGGACTTATCTGCCATCATTTACTAGGTTACTATATTCTCGCCTGAGCCACAGCCACCCAGATCATACCCATGCAAAAATGGCTTCATTAACACAGAAAAGCCTGCAATACCAATCAAGCTATGACCATTCACTGTTCAAAAGCCAACATAAATATATATATATATATATATAATGTCTTCAGCAGCTTTCAAAAAGCACAAGTACCTGTTTCTACCTGCAAGTGGTTTGGAAGTGCATTCTAACATAGAGGACCAGCAGCCGTAAAAAACCTGGTGCACTCCTTTGCCAAGCGTGCCTTACATAAAAGAGGCATGTCAAGCAAATTGCGAGATGGTCTGTACATTTCTAACAATGTAGTAAGGCAAACTGACTCATTGCCACTCATTATTTTGTGGATAATAGTTAGGATTTTAAATGTAATGTGCCACCAGACTGGAAGTCAGTGCAGGGAGTATAACATTTAGACTGGAGCAATCTGATTCCTAACATACGTGCCTGTTAATACCCCAGACATCTGCACTCTGTAAGGCAATCCTACATATAAAGAATTACAGCAATCAACCCATAACAATTCTAGCACCTGGAGAAGCATCCAAAAATCACTGACCTCTAAACAAAGCTTCAATGTCCACAACATGCGTAGCGTATAGAAAGCACTTTTCTACCACAGCTTTTACTTGCAGACATAAAGAGAATGAAGAGAGCAAACCGCCACTCAGACTCTGAACCTGGGAAGATAACAGGATGGGTAAGTTTCAAACGGAAAAACAAACGGAGCATCCACAGATGGAGACCTATGGAGGATTTAGCATTTCCACCTTTCCAGCATTCAGTGCTTGTTTCGAAACATCCTGCAATTGAAAACCGCAAGGCGTTTTGATACCATAGCCAAAGCATTATCAAAGGTGATAACAACTGGGACAGAAAAACTGGAGATTGTCTCTACAAGGATTGCAATCCCCTGTTCTGCCAGTTTGCAAACAGGACAAATATAGATGCTAAATGGCATTTCAGAAAGAGCTGAGCCCTAAGAAATGCCCATATTTACAGAGAACAAGGGGAAAATAAAGAACTCATTTTGACTTGCTGGGTGTAAAATCTAAATCATTTAAGAACTGCAGAAGTAATTTCCAAGCAACTCAGAGAGAATAGCGGAATTGTATGATTCAGCGAATCAAAAGTGGAGGTAGTATCCAATAATACTAATATTATGGTGTCCAAACCATGCCTGAACATGTCAAAACTGGACAGCAAGAGCATTTCGGTATTATGGGCAGGACAAAATCTATACTGGAAAGGATCCAGCGGATGATAATTGTCCAGAAAGCCCTGCAATTGTTTCGGAACTATTTCCACTATTTTATTTGTACATATTTTAATAGAAGGCTTTCTATGGACATCTTGACCATGGCCAACCCATTGTAGCATGCCCGATTTTTATATTATTTAGCTATTTCCTTGTACCTGAACTTTCCTCCCAGTGCAACAGAAAGGGATCTCCTATCTCCGAATTCTGAAAGCAGTGATGGGATATGGCAAGGCCTGGAGTAGCATAACCAGCCGAGGCAGTGGAGACTAGCACTGCAGCACTTGTCTGCATGAAATACAGAAGGCAGGGGTGGGAACGGGGTTGAGAGTCTGGGCAAAAGAGACAGGAGGCAGCTAGTGTTGCTTTGAGAACCATACGTGCCCCTCTGCCCAAAGTGGTAGGAAACCAGAGAGAAAGACAACTGGGCGAACTGGATGGGTCAATTACACTTTCCCAGTGTAATACACCTTAAAGAAAACACTGTGGCACATGTCTACATTAATAGGCATGGATTTGACTTAGTACTTATGGAATGTGTGCTCTACATTCTGAAGCATTTAGGATTAATTTAGTTGCCATGAAATAGTAATAACCAGTCCTAAGGCAACACGGATCATATGACAATAATTTTAGCTCCTCAGTAATCCCCCCATGTTGCAGTTATTCTGGCAGATGGCTTGCTTTTCCACACAATGACCTGTAATAATCTACTGTACGTTTATGAATACATAGATTTCTGATTTCCCAGGTCTTTGGTGATTGTTTTTTTCCCCCCAGTCCCAGCAAATCGTGCACGAGCAATGTAAAAGCGATACTTCCCCGGACTGAAGAATGAAGCGGCACAGGAATATACAAAAATAGCTAAGAGTCACACTCACCAGCCTCCATTCTGTGGGACGCTAGAACGCGGCTTCCTTAAAACCCCTTTGCAGTTTCTGCGAGACCTCATAAGCTGTCCAGGTTACTGAGAAGGAGAGTGCATGGTGCTCTCAGATAAAGTTTCATGGGAGGTTGGAGAAACAAACATTTTGTCAGCTTGTGATGAGGCTGAAATGACTTTTCCCCCCAGATTTGTTTAAATGCAAATTCCTTCGCTGCGTGCTTCTTTGTAATTTGCATTGTCAGAGAAGATTATGATCAAAGGTGATTTTTTTTTTTAACTTCTACTAACCCGAAGAGATGTACTAAGGGGTTTGTCAGGCCTCGACTGTATTGTAAGAAGTAAGGAAAAACTATGCAGGAGACTACGGGATAGATTTAAGTTTGGGGCAGGAGTAAGGTGCAAATATTCTTTGCTTGCACAGTTTTGAAATGGAAAGATAAATAGGCAATCCAATATAAGTAAGGAGCCACTCTGGTTCAATTCCTGGTTCAGGCCTTCTGTTCCCCAGGTCGGCCATGGATGGAGAAACTATGGAGGCAGTGTTGACAAATCTTGGGGAGGACTGTGGTCATTGGTTAAGAGTGACATCTCTTGACCTGATTTAAGGCCCATGATTGCAAGGGTCTGGAAGGGTCTGGAAGGGTCTGGAAGGCGCCCTGGGCGAGGCTCCCATCTGAGGACTGCTGCTGTGATGACTGGGCTGTGTGATTTGGGAGGGGATGTAAACAGAGGGAGCTGAAAGCCCAGACAAGCAGGAGGCAACAGCTGGGCCCGCCCCTCTCTCCACTATTATATTATGGCCTTTACATATTGCTGATGTTTTGGTACCCTAGGAAAGACCTTCATTGGTCCTCATCCTTACATTTTAGCCATTTCAAGCAAAACCTCCAGTGAAATCTTTGTACAACTTTATGCTTCTTACAAATGTTATATATATATATATATATATATATATAACA
The DNA here is from genome assembly GCF_901001135.1 of Rhinatrema bivittatum. NCBI lineage: Eukaryota > Metazoa > Chordata > Amphibia > Gymnophiona > Rhinatrematidae > Rhinatrema > Rhinatrema bivittatum. The sequence continues at coordinate 31,041,648 of NC_042626.1, forward strand.
TTTGTATATATATATATATATACATATACATATATATATATATATACATATATATATATATATATGTATATATATATACATATATATATATATATATGTATATATATATATATATATATATATATACATATATATATATATATAATGTTATATATTATAAATATAATGTTTTATTCCTTTTCAGAAGTTGCAGTAAATGAAATCTTTGGACAAACGAGGCGCTGTTTTCCAAGCTGTCCTTTTGCACTATTTTGCTTTACTTTGGGACCTAAACTTAAATCTGGCCCTTGGTTTGAGAACTGATGACTCTTTTTTTTATTTTAGTGATCAGCAATTGTATCTGCATGTAGAAGAGGGAGGAAAAGACTATAAGTTTCTTTCTTTTTCATGCTCCATTAAGAAACTGGAGATAGATTTGCTGCTAGAAGTTTGGGTGGGGTGGAGGGGGTTTCACTTATTTTCAGACATTGCATGAAGGATATGAACATTTTTACATTTTTCATTTCCTTTGATGCTGGGGCTACTCTATTTATACAAACATTATTATTATATTCTCAGCATTTTTTTTTCTATTCCTTTCCTAATAATTTATAATAATCAATTTCAATTTTTGACCATGGCTGTGCAATGAGTTGAGAATATCGACTTCTCCAGGGTCCTTTCCCTGAGTAGAAAGCTTCTAGTGTGGAACCCAGCATTGCCTACATATACTTAGGATTGTTTTTCCTTATGTGCCTTACTTTGCACTTGTCCTCATCAAATTTCATCTGCTGTTTAGATCTCCAGTTTCTCAGTCTTGCAAGATCCTTCTGCAATTCCTCACAATCTTCTTGTGTTTTAACTGTGACTAATTTTCTGCAAATTTGATCACCTCACTCATTGCCCCCTTTTCCAGATCATTAATGAATTTGTTAAACACTGGTCCCAGTACAGATCCCTGGAGCATTCTGTTTTCTGCCTCTGTCCTTTGGGAAAACTGATCATATAATTTATTTTATTTTTTTTTTGTATACCGATATTCATGGTAGCTTCACACCGGTTTACATCAAATGTAAAATCAATAACAGATAAAATAGACATAAGAAACAATGGTAAAAAAAATGACGTTAATTACTAACAGGCTGATTCAGTAAAGTCCGCGGGAGAGCGGACGAACGCCCACTCTCCCGGCGCGCGCACCGGCCCCTCGCCGGTGAGCGCGATGCAGTATTCAAATTAGGTGGCGCGGTAGAAACGGGGAAAAGGAGCAGCAGCTGTCAGCGGGTTTGACAGCCGACGCTCAATTTTGCTGGCATCGGTTCTCGAGCCCGCTGACAGCCATGGGCTCGGAAATCGGACGCCGGCAAAATTGAGCGTCCGGTTTTCGGCCCAACGGCCACAGGCCGAATTCAAATTTATTTTTTTTTACTTTTTTTACTCTTCGGGACCTCCGACTTAATATCGCCATGATATTAAGTCGGAGGGTGCACAGAAAAGCAGTTTTACTGCTTTTCTGTGCACTTTCCCGGTGCCGGAAGAAATCGCTACTTTCTGTATCCCGCGCGCATACCTAATAGGGCCATCAACATGCATTTGCATGTTGAGGGTGCTATTAGGCACCGCAGGTTGGACACGCGTTTTCCTCCCCTTACTGAATAAGGGGTAAGGGAAAACGCGCGTCCAATAGCAGGCTAACAGTGCGCTCCGTCGGCGCACACTGTACTGTATCGGCCTTTAAATAAACAATACTAATCTAAAAATAGCATAAAATAATACATCCTAAAACATAATAAATATTATAAAAAACAAAATAATACTAGCCTAGAAATGTGCTCATCCATGCTGATCTCTTCATGTAAATGCTTGCAGAAAAATTAAAGCCATGTTTTCAATTTTTTTTTTTAAAGTCTGCGGATTCCTACTTTATTTCCTATCCTTGAACCAAAGACCACAATAAGACATTGCCTCCTATCTCAAAATTAGCCTAGGAGACTTTCATGAAGGACTTTGTCAAATGCTTGCTGTATATCCAAATTCACCATGTCGACTAGCTTACCCTTATCAACATGCATAAATATTTATACCTTCAAAGAATTCTAATAGTTTGGTAAGAATGATATCCCTTTGTTAAACCATGCTGTCTCTTTGCCATTAAGCCATGTCTATCCATATGAGGAGGAGGCAGAAGGGCAGATACAGGGGAAGGGGGAACAGGAAACAGGGGGTGCTGGGGACAGGATAAATACAAGATGATTGGTTGCAAGGGTTAAGAATGGAAATGGAGTGAATGATGGGAAGTGTACAGATAGAGGAATGAGAGACTAAAGGAATGGAAGGCTAGAAGAAAGGAAAATAGAGAGGTAGGTAAGAGCTGAAAAATGTGAGAAAAACTTAGGAGGAGTGAGAAGAAATGGTAATGAAGAGAAAAGAGACGGAAGCTGAGAAGAGAAAGATGGGGAGAATACAGGAGAAAGAAAGAACTTGGTCCCTTGGTGATGGGCTAGCAGCAGTAGTATACATAGTCTCTTTCTCCTTCTCCAGCACCTCCTCCTCCCCTCTCCCAACACACACACACACATTCTGCTCATGTGCAATAGTTATGTGCTCAACGGTTGGGCACATCCACACACAGCCTGGAAAAAATTAGAGAGAACATTAACTATGCAATCTACCAGCAGTTCGCCATGTCCAGTTTCAAATGACAACTGACAAGTTACTGAATGTACATGCAGCCCCACACAACAAAGAGAGAAATGTTAGTTTACCACTCATGGCAAATAATAACACATGTGCCTGATGCACCTTGCTCTGAGCTTAACATGCAGCAAGTGACAGACAAACTTAACTGTGATTGTCAGTAGGGAGTCTCAGGAGCCTGAAAAGGAAATAACTATCTAAAGGTGAGGAGTAGAAACCTCTTCAATGATTGTGCCTATTTATTTTATTCTAGAAGTTAGGCTGCAGACATCAGTGTTTACAGGACTTGAGTATGGACCCCAGAAAGCTTATACATGGATGATGCATTAATAAAGTATTGCTATTCAGCCATGAAATGTACAAAAACAGGACAGCACAACTGCAAATTATTTTCAATGTACAGCATCCCTTTTGACCACATTACATCTGTGATAAACAACATATTGAGTTGGATTTTTATGCCATTCTACTTAGGGAAGAGGTCCTATGATTTTGCTGTAATTTCTAAGTAGGGTCTGAATGGAAACATTTGGCAACCACTATTATGAATTATGCTGAATACAATTAAAGGTGTAGAGAAAATTAGCAACGATAAGGATCTTACAAGATAATGCGGCATTATTGGCTTTTCATGACTGGTATGAATGTCAGAAAGGGAGAACAAATGTCTTTGTTTCCTTCACAGAAGATAATGCTCATTATAAAGGTTTAAAAGTCCCAGAGGAGCTTCCTATCAGGTTGGAGAAAGAATGATGCTTGTATTCAGTGATGTGTAACTACTGTATCTTATTTGCCTATTGTCATTTGCATGCCCTTGTACCTAAGGCACTTGTTACCCAGGAATATCAGATGAGCCAAATATGTAACTCAAAGGTGACAAAGTTCTGATGCCAGCAAAAAAAAAAAAAAAAATCAGTACATTTACATTGCCATTACAGTAGTGCAGTCAGGGCTGACCCTAGGGGGATTCAGGGCCCAGGGTGAATCAGAGAGTTCAGTTCAGTTATTGCCTGCATATTTTTATTTATACTTTATGATCTCTTTATTCTGTCTTTGATGAGGGTCTGTGTTCTGCATGTGTGATTAAGCCGAGGAATTCTGCTAGTGTGTAATTTCTTTGAGGGATCTATAGCAGTCTAGTTTGTACTGTTCTACCAATAAGAGATATATTGATGTTTTAGGGCCTGGTGTAATATTTGCAGAGTTGCCTTTTCATAGGTAGGATTGTTAGAGTTTGAGATCTGGCAGTTAGTGCTGTTTTGGTATGGGAGGTTTACCATATTGTAATAGGGAGCCAAGCCCACACCAAACACATTTCGATAGGAAAATAGCTAGAAAAAAAACTGGAAAGTGCAGCTGCAAAGGTTAAAAGAGTTCAAAAGGCATGGACATTGTTTAAAAATACAATCCTAGGCGTGCAGTCCAGATGTATTCCATGCATTAAAAAAGGTGGAAGGAAGGCAAAACGATTTTATTTTAGCCAAAAAAATCCTTCAAAAATTGGAAGAAGGATCCACCTAAAGAAAATAGGAAAAAGTATAAGCATTGTCAAGTGTTGCGCTTCCCAGCCGCACTGGAGCCGCGACCGGGCCTGCTCACCTGGCGCGCCCGTCTACAAGTTCTCTCAATCCCAGCACGGCTCACCCGCAGCATCCACGAGCATCCCCAGGCCCATCGGGGCCCTCTACCTCACAGCGCTCCTCGTGCTGGGGCTCAGCATCCTCCTCGGCATCGGCCTCACCCCCTAGTGCACACGTGCGGAGCTCTTCTATCTTTAAAGGGCCAAGTGTGGGAAACTCACAGGCGGCGCCCGATTCTGATGTCACTTGAGCCCTGTATATATAGCAGGGCTCAGCCACTAGCAAATTGCCTTGGCAATCGGGTTGTACACTCTGGTGTCTCTGCTTTGCCTGTTCCAATGTCTCCTGTTCCAGCATCTCCTGTTCCAGCATCTCCTGTTCCTTCATCTCTCCAATCCTGGTAATACCCTTTGGACTGATCTCACAGTACTGACCTTTGCTTGCTCCTGACCTCATCTGACTGCTGCCTGGATCCAATCTCTGCCTATTCACCAACCACGTCTGACTGCTGCCTAGAACCTCTGCCTGTACACTGACCATGTCTGACTGCTGCCTGGAACCGACCTCTGCCTGTCCACTGACTACATCTGACTGCTGCCTGGAACTTGACCTCTGCCTGACTTGACTAATCCCAGATTGACTACAGGATGATGATTCTGGACTGATACTCTGGCCTTGATCCTCGCTATCCACTCGGACACTCTATTCTGGCCTCCTGCGACCTCTGGACATTCTTGCTTGGACATCGACCACACACCTTTGTTTGTGGTGGGCACTCCCCTGTGCTTCCTCTCTAGGAGACCCTGCGAGGCCCACCAAAGACCAGGCGGCCTGGGTAACCAAGGGCTCAATCTGAGGGAACCCCAGGTTGCTATTGGCAAAGCTCCAGCTAGTCTCTGATCCTCCTGTGCTCCTCCTCCTGGTGGTAGGCACTCTATGGGTCTGATTAGAGGGCCATACCAATCCTGCACCAAGCCAAGGGTCCACCTCAGCGCAACATTAAGTGTAAAACATTGATAAGACAGGCGGAGAGAATTTAAAATGAAGTTGGCTATAGAGACAAAAACTCATAATAAAAACTTTTTAAAATATATCTGAAGCAAGAAACCTGTGAGGGAGTCGGTTGGACTGTTAGATGACCGAGGGGTTAAAGGGGCTGTTAGAGAATATAAGGTCATTGCAGAAAGACTAAATTAATTCTTTGCTTCCTTGTTTACTAATCAGGATGTTGGGGAGATATCAGCTCTGGAGATGGTTTTCAAGGGTGATGAATCAGATGAACTGAACCAAATCACTGTGAACCTGGAAGATGTAGTAGGCCAGATTGACTAACTAAAGAGCAGCAAATCACCTGAACTGGATGGTTTGCATCCTAAAGTATTGAAGGAACTAAAAAATTAAACTTCTGATCTATTAGTTAAAATTTGTAACATGAAAATCATCCATTGTACCTGAAGACTGGAGAGTGGCCAATATAACCCCAATATTTAAAAAGGGCTCCAGGGGCGATCCAGGAAACTATAGACCAGTGAGTCTGGTGGGAAAAATAGTGGAAACTATTCTAAAGATCAAAATTACAGAGCACATAGAAAGTCATAGTTTAATGGAACACAGTCAACACGGATTTACCCAAGGGAAGTCTTGCCTAACAAATCTGCTTCATTTTTTTGAAGGGGTTAATAAACATGTGGATAAAGGTGAACCAGTAGATGTAGTGTATTTGGATTTTCAGAAGGCGTTTGACAAAGTCCCTCATGAGAGGCTTCTAAGAAAACTAAAAAGTCATGGGATAGGAGACAATGTCCTTTCATGGATTACAAACTCATTAAAAGACAGGAAACAGAGTAGGATTAAATGGTCAATTTTCTCAGTGGAAAAAGGTAAACAGTGGAGTGCCTCAGGGATCTGTACTTGGACCGGTGTTTTTCAATATATTTATAAATGATCTGGAAAGGAATATGATGAGTGAGGTTATCAAATTTGTGGATGATACAAAATTATTCAGAGTACTTAAATCACAAGCAGACTGTGATACATTACAGGAGGACCTTGCGAGACTGGAAGATTAGGTATCCAAATGGCAGATGAAATTTAATGTGGACAAGTGCAAGGTGTTGCATATAGGGAAAAATAACCCTTGCTGTAGTTACACGATGTTAGGTTCCATATTAGGAGCTACCACCCAAGAAAAAGATCTAGGCATCATAGTGGATAATACTTTGAAATCGGCAGCTCAGTGTGCTGCAGCAGTCAAAAAAGCAAACAGAATGTTAGGGATTATTAGGAAGGGAATGGTTAATAAAACAGAAAATGTCATAATGCTTCTGTATCGCTCCATGGTGAGACCACACCTTGAATACTGTGTACAATTCTGGTCGCCGCATCTCAAAAAAGATATCGTTGCGATGGAGAAGGAACAGAGAAGGGCGACCAAAATGATAAAGGGGATGGAACAGCTCCCCTATGAGAAAAGGCTGAAGAGGTTAGAGCTGTTCAGCTTGCAGAAGAGTCAATCTTTAAAATCAAGAAAGGTCTTGAACGAGTAGATGTGAATCGGTTATTACACTTTCAGATAACAGAAGGACCAGGAGGCATTCCATGAAGTTAGCAAGTAGCACATTTAAGACTAATCGGAGAAAATTCTTTTTCTCTCAACGCACAATTAAGCTCTGGAATTTGTTACCAGAGGATGTGGTTAGTGCAGTTAGTGTAGCTGGGTTCAAAAAATGTTTGGATAAGTTCTTGGAGGAGAAGTGCATTAACGACTATTAATCAAGTTTACTTAGGGAATAGCCCCTGGTATTATTTGCATCAGTAGCATGGGATCTTCTTAGTGTCTGGATAATTGCCAGGTTCTTGTGGCCTGGTTTGGCCTCTTTTGGAAACAGGATGCTGGGCTTGATGGATCCTTGGTCTGACCCAGCATGGCAATTTCTTATGTTCTTAATGCCATATTGAGTATCTTTTTTTTTTTGCAGGGTTTTCTTGATGGCACCACAGCAGTGCATGTAAATATAATAGACATGTCGTTGTAAGTGGCATTTTTACTTTGGAAGACTGTCGTTTGAATGTCTGTCTTTTTTTCCATGTAAAATGTGTTATAAATGCACATTTTTATGCGTGGAGAAAACTATGTTGGGGGGAGGATGCGAGATTGTAAGATTCACCTAGAGCACCTAATACCCCTTCAAAGGGCCTGCTTGTGTGCACCCCCTGGCCTTGCTTTCCACACCAAGCACCAAGGGGTGGGGATCAGTAAGTGGGTGAGTGCCATTTATCTTATATCTAACCCTGGAGGCAAGCCCTTTTTACTGGCCTAACAGTAAATTTGTGACTAGCTATTGAGGGCTGCGTCCCCTTCTTCAGGGCAATGCAGAATGAGGTAGGCATGCAGTATCATGTGTAATTCATTCTGCACTTACCCAAGGAAGGGAGGGAGCATGGCCCTCAAAAGCAAGTCAGAAGTGTTGTCAGAATCTCATAAGGCTGCCCTCGAGCAACAGGGCAGACAAAGAGGCAGGCATGAGGCTACAGCGTGTAGATGAGGCAAAGATTTATGGCTGGAAATTTATGAGCACAAATGCTCATAGAGTAGGCAATAAAATTCCAGACCTACAAGTGCTCATGGTGGAGGCACCCCTACTGTAGATAATAGGGGTGTGCATACCAGTAAATTCCATTATATTCTGTTGGGGGGGGGGGCATTCTTTTGTTTAATTTCTTTTTTTTTTTTTTTGTTTTATGGTTAGTGCAAGCTATTTAGAATAGCAACAAGCTCATGCTGCCAAAATGTTTAAATGGCTGTCCCAGCCTTGCTGCTATCCCCCTCAGCTCCCTCCTCCCTTATCTTACTCCATCTGAAGGTAAAAAGGGCTCAGAAGCAATTCCCAGTTGCTCCCTGCCCACCAGTACTAAAGCTCAAAATGGTGCCAGTCTCGGACCAGCTTCGGCCATTTTGAAGTAAGTGCAGAATCCAAAATGGCGCAGGTCTATTGAAATACAGCACTAGCAGGACAGGAGCAACTGAAGATCATCCTGCCCCCTTTTCTCCTATGGATGGGGTAAGATAATAGGGGGAGGAGGTTCAGGAAGGAGGAGCTAGGGAATTGATGGCAAGCCCAGGAGAGGTTTTTTTTATTTTGATGGTGCAGATTTTTCAGTGGGGGGGGGGGGGGGGTAAAAAGTGGCTATTTGAAAGCAAAACAATAAATGAACAAAATTGTATTTTTTTTGGGTTTTTTCAGAATGAAATGAAACAAAATATTTAATTGAGACTTCCTATTTCATGTCAAATGAAAGCTCATCCCTATGGGACATAGTTCATTGAGTCCTATGAATAGAATATGGCCTATAAAATCATGAGTGGATGGAACAGGTGAATGCAAATTGGATGTTTATGCTTTCAAAAAATGTTGGGTACAATATTCAAAACATGCTCAGTGTTCGATAGACCGATAAATAGGACTTATCCGGCTTTCTAGCAAGCTGTTGAATATTTGGTTATATTCAGTGGTTGCTAGATAGCTGGATAAGTCACTTATCTGCCTATATCTTAGCTGCATAAAATGCGGGCAGGCAGTGGGCGAATCAGGATGGCGCTACGTATCCTGTTAGCCAGATAAGTAGTGATATTCACTCTTATCTAGTTGAGTTAACCAGATAAGTTAGAACAGCCATAGAGCTGATCTAACCTAGCCAGATATAACTTATCTGGCTAAGTAGCAATTTATGCACGGATATTCAGTGGCATAGCCACTAAATTACATACCCAGATAGTTCTGAATATCAGGCCCTTAAAGACTAGGGGACACTCCATAAAGTTACTAAGTAGCAAATTTAAAACAAATTTGAGAAAATACTTTTTCCATTCAATGCACAATTAAGCTCTGGACAAGTTTCTGGAGGAAAAGACTACCTGGGAAAAGCTACTGCTTATCCCAGGGCATAAGCAATATGGAATCCATTTGCTATTTGGGATCCTGCCGGGCACTTGTGACCTGGGTTAGCTACTGTTGGATACAGGATACTGGGCTTGATGGATCCTTGGTTTAACCTAGTTTTGGGGTTCTTATACTGAGCTATAATCTGTTCAGGAAGGAGAGAGATGACAGCAAAGGAGGAGTAGCAGCAAGCAGCCAACTGACATGCAGGGGGCATGGGGAAAGGAGTCAGTACTGTGGGTTATCTTGGAAAGGGGAGATGGTACTTCTTGTTACCAGTTTTGTCAGGGGAATTACCCAAAATATTCAATCACATTTGCAAACGAAACCAAGTAAATGTTGGAAACCAGAAAAGTCACCCAAATAAAATAATATTTTATTATAAGGACTAAAAAGACTACAGATTGCAGCACTAATCAGATTATAGCATATGTTTATACTGTTTTTATATTTTGCACTCATTAGGGATCTATAGAGATAAAGATATGTGAACAGAAAGCAAGGCTTTGCTATTATTCTTGCAAGCAATACATTAGGATCTACTGGCAATTGGCCAAACTGATTCTTGTACATCAGATGGGAGGAGAGGTCAGGTGATCAGTCTGCATCCATGCTCTGAAGTTTCTCTGTTTTGTTTCATGTCTTATACCTTTTTGGCAGCTTGTCTCTAACAGTCGTGGGTGATATCATCCCTGGAATCATGGCTCATATTGCTTGAACTCTGGAAAGTCACTATAACTTTCCAACTAGGATGTGTTTTGACTTCATGAAGAGATGACTCCCCTTGTTTTGGTAAAGCAAGAGAAAAACAGCAGTGCGGTCTTGCAATGTCTACACACACAGCTATAGACAGTTCTTAGCAGTTTCTACAAATATGTGGATATCAATTTTTCACTGTCATCAGCATTTTTGTAGTGTTCCATCTTAGTTCCTAGCATGGAATGTCACAGAAGTTAGCATGACATGTCTTCAGCCTATAGAACTGGACCTGGAACCAAACTGCTTGTATCATATCTAAATAATAATTGCCACAGAACCAAGCAAACCCCAGATCCCTACTACATATTGTTGCAATGATGGAGAAATGGCTCAATGAATCCTGTGAATGGGAAGTGGCCATACTGAGCTGTCAACTGTTCAGGAAGTGTAGGGATGGCAGCAAAGAACTGAGCAGTTGTGTGGATGGGCAGACTAGACAGGCCATATGGTCATGGTTCTATGTTTCCAAATGGAAAAAAATAATATCAAAGAAACTAACATGCAGGTGAGGGGGCATGGGGAAAGGAGTCAGTAATATGGCTTATCTTTGAAAAGGAAAAAGGCATTTCTGATAGAAGAACTGAATAGAGATCTGGTCGAAGACATCTCAAAGGTGGGAATGAAGGCAGAGATGTTGATGGTGGGAGATTTTATCCTGCTGAATCTGGATTGGAATATTCAATTGGTGGAATTGGTTAGAGGTAAGGGAATCTTGGATTCCCTTCAAAGGTCCTGGAACCAATGAATGAAGGGCTGATACTGGACCTGATGCTTACAAATGGAGAAAATGTTTCTAAGATTCAGGAAGGGGGCACCAGTGATCATTAGACATAAGGTTTAATATAACAGCCTAGGTGGGCCGAAGTCGCACCAAAGGCCAAGTCCTAGATTTCAAAGCTACCTAGTTTGGTAAAACAGAGAAGGCATTGACAGGATGGGAAGATACAGTAGACTAAACTAAAAGGAGCTAAAGAAAATACAATAAATGTTTATGTTAAGAAAGGAAATACAAGTAAGATGAGAAAGAGATCAATATGGTTTTCAGAAAAAATGGCTAAAAATTGAAGGGCCAAAAAAAATTGGCATTCACAACATTCCAAGAATGTCGGAAAGAGCAGCACAGGGAAGAATATCTGGTGGAGCTAAAAGAGGCAGGGAAAACAGTTAGGATGGCAAAGGCACCCTTGGAAGAAAAGCTAGAAAGATAAAAGCAAAACAACAAAACATTTATCAGGTTTGTCAGTAAAAGTAGGAATTATGTAGAAATGTGTAGAGGGGGCAAGGAAAGAGCAGAACTGCTAAACAAATGCTGTCTGCTATTCACTAAAGACGGGATTAAAGGACTGCTGATGGCTGGCGAGGGTAGGGTAGATGCTATGTATTGAACACAACGTCAACATTTGGGTTCCTTTAAATTTAAATAGATTCTAAAGTTTAAACAAGATCCCAGTTTTCAGTATTTCACATTTACCAGGTATGAGTTTAATAGACCTTCATAACACCCCACGGTATTCGGGCATTACTGCTCCATTTTTAACCACTAAAAGGGGTCATCTTTAATCATTGGTCATGCTCAGTCCTGTATTCAAAATTAATTCTTGTGCTTCTTTTTTCTTTTTGCTTTTTACTAAAATCAATGTTCATCGTTCAATAGGGTAGATGCTATGCCATTTACGGAAGAGAGGGCTCGCGTGAAACTAAAAAAATCTGAAAGTTAAACAAAACCATGGGGCTGGACAAGATGCATTGTAGGATCTTAAAGCAGCTCAGAGAGGTTCTGGTGGGTCTGCTAAAGGATCTGATCAATAGATCTTGGGAGATGGGAGTGGCTGTGCAGGACTGGAGAAAGACGAATGCTGTCCCTCTTCATAAGAGCAGTAATAGGGAAGAGATTGGAAATTATAGACTGGTTAATCTGACTTCAGCGATGGGGGGAAATTAGGGATGACACCTTTGAAGGAATAGATGGTGAAACATTTTGAATCCACCAGAAAGAGATTACATCAGACAAACCTCATCGATTTTCTCAATTGATGGAAGGTGGGGTACTTGATATGGTATACTTGGATTTCAGAAAATATTTTGATACTCTCCTGCATTGTATTCTTATAAATAAGCTAAGCAGCTGAAATGTGTGTATGTGTGGGGGAGCTCCTAGGAAGGCAGACTGGATTATTTGCTTTCCATTTTAGTGGACTTCCATAGAGATTGTACTTTATAAATAAAAACATTAATTTTGGGTTTCTACAGCACTCTGACTTCCTGTATAAAAATGCTAGCTGTGTTTTATAACATATCTGAACAGGTGAGTTGGATTAAGGTATAGAGTGATCATAGAGCTTTATGTCCAGAGGGACAGGCAGAACCAATCCTGGTTTTACTCTATGGCTTGCAGAAAGATGTAGTTTTGATTTCCATATTGAAATCCCTAAGGAAATCAGGAACAACACTCTCACTGCATGCCATAGAGTAAAACCAGAACAGGGGCAAACTGCGCCAGGCCATGGAGCTTCGAGGTCATCTATGTAATGTGCGCTTTTTAAATACCTTGTTGAGATGACAGAGTTTTGACAGCAGGGTGTGCAGGATTTTGTTTTTTTTTTTTTCTGTTTATTTTGTTTAGTTGGTGGGAGAGAGGGTTCATTTCATGTCAGGTTTTATTTAGATTTAGTGTGCACTATTTTTACAACAGCATATACTAAACCCCTTCTCCCTTCAGGCTTTCTGCCACCCCAGGAACTCCACTTACCCCTAGGCCACTCAGACCCTCCCAAACTTACCCGCAATGCCAGGAGATCCAGAGAGGGGCAGGAGCGATGCCCAGCCATATTTCAAAATGACGCTGGCTGACCAGAGGCTGGCATCATTTTGGAACTGAAATTGGAATCCAAAACGACGCCAGCCTCAGGTCAGCCGGTACCATTTTGAAAAACGGCACCAGTTGGACAGAACTGATTGGAGATTGTTCCTGCCTTTCTTTGAACCTCAGGCATCGTGGTTAGCTTGTTGGGGAGGGGTCTAGGGTATATGGAGGGGATGGCAGAAAACCCAGCAGGCTTTTTTTTATTAAACAGGCATTCATTTCGTCAGCAAATGCTGGTTTAGAAGTGTAACACGAATGAAATTTTGGTTTTCTTTCTTTTCATTGATAAAATGAAATAAGAAATGTCAACAGCATTTCCTGTTTCACTTCAAACAAAAACACATCAGTAATGGGCAGGACATCTGCACTAAACGTTGCCAAATAAACCTGCTTTTAGTGATTTTTTCAAACAAATGTCACTGCACACTGATCATTAAAACAGCTATGTACCACACATCTCTGCATTCAGGAAATATACTGTATTGTTCTTCAGAGGTCTAAAAATCAACATATGCAAATTTTGCACCTGAAATCTCTTCCACTTTATTTTGATAAATATGGAAATCTGATATGTCGGAGGATTATTACTTCAAAAACAAAGGCAAGGAAAAACAAACCAGTAACTTGATAAAGAAGCTTCCCACAAGCATTTCGAGGAGATTCAGCCCCCATTACCTGATGTTTTCCTTAATGATGCTGTTTTCTTACCTGGATTGCACGGAAAGGCTGTACCTGAGCATGTTGGGGGTGGCGGCAAGGCCAGTGCAAGGTTTTTGGCTGCCCTGTGCAAGTTCAAACACCGCCCCCTCCCCTGCCTCAATACCACTGTTGATGATGATGCCTCCTGCCAATTTACCACCGCTGCTAATGTGTGCCCTGCACGCCCCCTAAACCCTTCCCCCACCGCTAACACATTTGTTCCTCTCTTCAGGTAGACGCTGGATGATTGGCAGGTGCCTGAACACAGGAGCTGTGAGCCGCCATGTGGCCCCACCAGTTCCCCTTCCTTTGGAAGTATGCTCGGGGGGGGGGGGGAGAGGAGGCGTGGCCTGCGGTATTGCACAGATTGTGAGTGTGCCACTGTCGACCACTTAATCCATGGCCGACCAGCATGGCAGTGAGGAAAAAGAAGAGGGCTGCATCGAGGAGCTAGGGAGTTGCTACGGCAACGTGGCAGGAATGAGGAACAGAGAGAGCATCGGTGGGGGAGGGGGCAGCAGCAGAAGCACCAAGCAGCCTTAAGTGAAACCCCCCTCAGTCTATGTCAAAGTTAGTGGTATGCAGAGTACAGAAATTACTAAACTCTATGGGGAAATGGGAGGGTACGTGGGTCTTAGGAATGTGCACTTTTGGACAGTATGAATATCAGGGCAGGTACAAGAGTGTTTGGCGCCCTAGGTGAACCTTGGGTCATGCACCCCCTCACCCCCAGCTTACCTATTGGCGGCAGCTCCAGCACAGTGCTCCCTTCTTTGGCAGTATTGGCTCCTTCCCCCCCCCCCCCCCCCCCCCCCGGGCCTCATGCTGACAGGATATCGCCAGCGCCAAAATTTTGGCGCTCTAGGTGACCGCCTAGTTTGCCTAATGGAAGCACCAGCGCCGATGAATATGCACAGCTCTGTCTCCAGCGCACCTGATCTCGCCTTGAGCCAAATTCACTTTTTCTGGAATTATGTCCACTCGCTTGCCTGTTTGAATGAGCATCATTTTGCTGCAAGTGCCCGCTGCCAACTTTATTGACTATGAGTTCCGACAGATTGATGCTGAAGGAGGTCTCCTGCCGGCCATTGAAATGGACATCCTGCTATGAGATTGTCCCTGGCCACCCACACCACCAAGGGCTTTCTAAGTTGCCCGATTGATCACTCTTATGCTATGACTGAGATTATGGGAATACTGCTGCTGAGACCTCAGGAACCACTGAGACGGCTGCACGTGCATCCTGATCCTCAGGAACATATGAACCACCGAGGCCATGTGGCCCAGCATCCCACGAAAACCTTTCGTTGGTGTGGATTAGCCATGCTAACATTTAAAAAGGAGATAAAGCAGCTTCTAAACTAGCTGGGAGGAGAAGGCCCGACCGTCGCTCAGAAGCACATGGATTGGAGGGATATAATCTTCCAGAGATACTTGCAAAACAGGGAAGTTAGAATATTGCAGTAGAGAGGTCGTGTTTAAGACTGAAGTAGCCCAGAAGGATGTAGACAAAGAGGACCTAGATCTGAATGACTTTAGCCTCTTCCATTTATTAACAAGCGGGTTGTGAATACAAAGAGTACAAATAAAAAAAAAATCACTCTTTAAAATGTCTTTATTCAAATGCCAGAAGTCTGAACAATAAGATTGGTGAGTTGGCATTATGCAAGGCAGTAGACATACACATTTCGGAGGGGTGGTGGAAGGAGGATAACCTATGGGTAAGGACTTTTGTTTTTAGTTTTTAGTTTATTTTGCCTGGGAATTTCACTATTTATTTTATTTATTTATTTAACATGTTTTGTATACCGTATATTAGATTTGCCATCATAACGGTTTACAGGGCAGGAAAATTAGGAAAGTAACAATAGAGTAATAACAAAGAAATTATAACAACAAAAAAAGAGACTGGTAGAAAAATGACTTTTCTGCTGATTTTCTTCCTGTGGGTTATATGAAAGTCATTCTTCCACTTATTTTGTTATAACATTGACATTCCCAGGCAAAATAAAATAAAAACTGAAAATGAAGGTCCCTACGAATGGGATACTCAGAAACCAGGGTATAAATTATATTGACATAGTGCGGATCAAACTGGTGCCCTATATGTAAAAGATGGCGTAGAGACGAGCATGATAAAAATCCTATGGGGAACAAAATGCTGAGTGGAATCCTTATGGATAGAAATTCTCTGTGTGATGGGTAAGAGCATACCAGTGGATATATATATACTACCTGCGAGCTGGCAAAAATGAAGAAACAAATTGTGACATGCTAGCTGAAATTAAAGAAGCAAATACATTTGGCAACATAATAATAAGAAGGGGAGATTTCAATTACCCCAGTACTGACTGGCTGAATGTCTCATCAGGATGTGCTAGAAAGATTTGCATCTAGATGCCACAAATGACTGCTTCATGGAGCAGCTGTTACTAGGGGCAGCCACTTTAGATCTAGTCCTCAGTGGAATGCACGACCTGCTGCAAGGGGTTACTGACTGGGGGAGTTAAGCAATAGCAATAATAATGCTATCCTCGGAATTTTGATGCGCTGAACATAGGCCTAGTACGTCTGCGCATAAATCCAGGCCTGGCTGAGGACATTTCCTCTTACTTTTCAGTGAATGATCAGGGAGATGTGGAACTCCATGCTGGAGTTATGTCAATGCCCTTAACAGGCTGCACTACACCTACATACGTCTGCTGTTTCCTCACAGTCATCTGCTCCTTATAAGTGAAACTATTAGTGGACCCATCCTCATTAAGCAATCAACCTTATTAATGCAAGCCCTCACCACAAAAAATATAATGGTGACATTTCATTAATATACGGGAACAGACATTTTGATCATAATTATGTACAGGTACTTTACATGTATCAACACTGATATACGTTAATCTGTAGGAAATTCTCCTATTTCTAGTTGTATCTCATTTTCCAGGAGATCTTCCATATCCTCTTCCAGCGTCTTGCTCAGCTCTGTCAAGATGACATCTAATGCCTGAGATATACAAGAACAAAATGAAAACAGAAAAACACAGCAACAGGTGACAGCAACACTTATTTATTTAGGACCATTTATAAATTGCCTTACATATTACAATAAATCTCCCAAAGCAATGTATATCTTATAATACACTCAAAAATCACATGACTAGAGCAATTAAAGGAAAACAATAGGAAAATTAAGAAAAAAAATCCCACTTATAATGCAGTGAAAAGGACGATTACTATTGTTACATTTCTCACTGAGGACCATCGCAGGGTTAAACAGCACCCTGAGCAAACATGCTTGGCACTATCGGGTGTTCTGTTCATTAGTATGGTCTTTCTATTTATGTTTATATTTCTTGATTTTATTTTTTGATGTTTTATAAGGAATGGTGATGTTTCTGTTTTTCCAGTGTTGCACTGCATATAGAGTCTGCCTTGTTTTGGTGTCAGTTTTTAAAATTTGGATTGCTGGAGGGAGCTGGCTTTTTTCGGAAGTGGGAACCAGGAGAGACTGAGACAGAGAGAGATTGAGATTGAACGAAAGTAAGATTGAGACTGAGATAGACAGAGACTGCTTTTAATGTGTGACGGTTATTGGAAAAACAATAATTAAGGTTATAAAACAAAACCAGAACAAGGAGAGTGCAGCACAGTAATTGTTCGCACAGGGCAGCAGACAAACTAGCACTGGCCCTCCAGACAGCTGTGGAGTGGGAGTTCCCACCATGGAGACATCTGGCCCCTTCAGTGGTGGAAGTAAGTTCAGATAGTGGAAATAGGTTTTCAAGACCCTGCAAAAGCAGCCATAGGAACCTATTTCTGCTGCTATACTGCCAGCAGCAGCTTCAGTGGCATAGTGCGTGGGCATCCATCTCACCCGCCACTTCCAACAACCCTGTTCCTAACCACAACTGAATAAAGAAAGGCACAGGCGAGAGTCACTGGCCTAAAATCAGAGAGTGACTGGCAAAACTGGAATTAAACTGAGGTGCACGAAAATGAAGTTGGTTTGCTCAAGGTCACATAGAGTCAGTGGATGAGTTGAGTCTTGAACCCATGTGCTGTCAGAACACGTAAGTGTAAATGTGCCTTACTAATTATCTAAGAGTCTTTACAGTGATGTCAGAGAAAGGACGTGCATGGTAGAATAGTTATAGACACTCCCCAGTAGGGAATGGTCTGGAGAGTGGAATCTACAGCAGTGGGCTCTTTCTTTTCCTTCTTAGTTCTTCTCCAGGGAAGGGGGACAGAGGCTCAAGGTCAAAGCACTCTGATCTTCAAAGAGGTAGAGGAAGCGTGGAGTCTTGAAGGATCCTGAGCAGGGATCTCTTGGCATTGAGGAGGAGGCCAAAGCTCCTCCTCTACTAGGGAGATATACAGTTCTGTTCCAAGAGGTGGAGTTTACTTCTGGAGGGGAGGAAGGCGGCCAGCCTTGTCAATTTGACCCATAAGCTTTTGCACCAAGAAGTGGCAAATGACTATGTATTTCATAGAACTCTCAGAGAAGGAAATGTCAAGAAAAGAGAGGAGAGTTCATCGTCATACAGGAGAATTTAGCAAGTTTCCTATCTGGAGAAGATAATCTGCATATATTACTCAGGTATCAGTACAGTAAACATCCCAGGGTTGGGTGCATCTCTAAAGAATACCCTACTAGGGAGCTGGGAGAAGAAGAAAGCCCTAATGCTGCGGATTCTGTGGATTATAACTATTGTGTGTGTTTGAATTTTTGATATCTGTATGGATTGCACTAGATGAAAGTGTACTTTCTGCCATGTTATCCTCGTTTACCAGGTACCTCAGTGGACTTTATTTTAGAGCACCTTGTGTGGCTTAGTGATCTGTGCAGTGAGGTATTGAAGAAATACAAATCATAAGGGCACTGAAAGCTTGCCTCCTACACGCTCGCCCTCAACCCTACCTATCAGAATTTGCTCAGGAGCCCCAATGGCTTGATGCAGTCACATCCCTTCTATCTAACTGCATTAGATGCATTTTTGTTATATTATTATTTTGTTATATTGTTTTATATTGTTTTATTGTATTTCCCGCCTGAGTTCTTTGTAAACCGGCATGATGTGTTTCACGAATGTCGGTAAATAAAAGTTAATAAATAAATAAATAAATTTTGGGGCAGATTTTAAAACCTGCGCGCGGGCACAGATTTGTTCGCACAACCCGTCGCGAACAAATCTACGCCTGATTTTATAACATGCACGCACAGCCTATAAGTAGGCTTGGTCAAGGTGAAGCATCCCTTACAATAATTGACACTGCCTAGTAATTCCTCACTGGACAGGAGTTTTGCTGCACTAAATAAAGTGGAACAGTTCATGACAGTGGGAGACCCACGGTAACAGAATTCTGCCATATGACATATCCCAGCCAATCACAAACCGGCATTCATTTCCAAATGAGTCAATTAAATAAACTGTTTAGCAGGATGCTTCGACTCTGCAACAGACCACCTAAAGGAACAGTGAATTCTGGCTGGGTTCACCTGAGCATATCAGGGGCATTCCCATCACACAACCGGTTGATTCTACCTTAATTTCCTTCTTTGGTGTGATGGGGAAATTCAAGAAGCCACAAATGTTTCAATGTTGAAAGCTGGAAGCACTTACCACCTCTTGGAATGCTCGTCGATGAAAGTCTGCAAGGAGAAGGCTCCCCACGGTGTCTTGCTGTTGCTCATGCATGTGCATGTATTGTCTCAAAAGGATGTCGAGCATCCAGCCTAGAAGATACATCATGAAGTGCAAGTAACTGGAAAGGAAGGAACTGGAATTTTACTACAACACAAAAATAAGAAACGGCTGGGGAGCTGTGAAATAAAAGACAATGCACATTGAACAGTCCCCTTTCTACTGATGAGTTTCGATTCCCTGTTGCACGGTGTGGGGAAGGAATGGGATTACTGTATGAGCAAAGCTTGTCTCTAATTCTTTGGATGCATATTTTGCTGGCATTATGGGTGCCTGTGGGGGTGAAGGGGTCCTTTCCTCCTCTCTTGGATCTTGATAATTAAATATTTTTGTAGCTATTTCCATGATTTTCTGTTTATACATTCCCATTTCTTTTTCTTAGGCTCTCCCACTCTCCCTGCCATCATCAAATAATTTCTGTAGGTACTCATGGCTGAGATTAATATTCCCCTCTGAAACAAAGTACTCTTGTATTTTTGAATGACAGAAAATTGCCCATTGGCACTTTGTAACCTTGGGCAAGTCATTTTATCTCCTGTTGCCTCAAGTGCCCACTTAAAGGTGAATTTTACAAGCTTGGCACAAGCATTAATTAGGGGATGTGCGAATAAGTCGGGCTCGCATTCGCCGATCGGATTTTAAAAAGCGCTTAAATGCGCGCATAAATGCCAAGGCGTAGACATCTCAAAACTTTTCAGGAAGGAGTGGGGCGTGGGCGTGCCTGGGCCTGGCCAAGAGATGTGCGTGCAACTACTTATGCGCCCCAGTGCCTGCCAAGGTCCCCTGCTGCGCAACTTTACTTCTGCTATGGATGGCGTGTAAGGAAAGTGCAAGTTGAGATTAGGTTGGCATAGATGTTCTAAGGCATTCATACCAAGAATGCTTTCTATATGTAAAACCACAAATTTAACTGCCACAATTAAACTCCAATGAACCATGGTAAACGTGAAAAAAAAATGTAATCTCTAAGAGCTTGGGTGGTTATGTCTGAAATCTAAGCAATTTCAGATAAATTATGTGAGCAAATCCTGCTACAACAGTCCATTACTGCTTCTGTAATACAAATCAGTTCCTCCTTAAGAGGTGGATTTTAAAAGCGTTGCTCACGCAAAAAAACAGCCTTAAGTGCACTTAGGTGGGCTGCGCGTGACACAGATTTTGAGAAACCGCGAACTACATACCCGTGCAAGCGTTAAGAAAAGGGGCGGGGCACTGGCGTTCTGGAGCGGGGCCAAGACTCACACGTGTAACTCCGAATGTTAAAAAAGCTGACCCTGGCGCACGCCGGCGTGTTGCATGCTGGTCCTGGTGAGACGTTAGTCTGGAGATCTCGAGTCTTAGGGCTTTCAGCACAGCGCGAAGGTTCGGCGTCAACTGAGGGGGCTTACAGGATGAAGACCTCAATATCAGCTGGACAAACTGGTGGACTAATTGGAAAAACTGCTTTTTCCCTCGCGCGGGCAGGTTTGAAAATCCACCTGCATGAGCGCATAAAATCCCCTAAAGCCCCAGCAGAAATACGCCCAGGATATTAACTTGAGCTGCCTTTTAAGATCACGCATGCACATAAGCGCAGCAGGGGTATTTTAAATGATACACGTGTACTTGCGCGAGTGATATAAACATTGCAGCGTGTCCCCGCTCGCGGGCCGATACGTGCGTTTCTGGGCGCACGCGTGTTCCTTTTTAAAATTAGCCAGTATGTTATTTAGCTACAGCTGCATGCATGAAAACGAAGGAAGATGGACGTAGAATAAGGAACTCATGACCATACTTTGTCCCTAGAATTAGACTGCTCTTCAGGCAGCAGTGCGCAGGAATGAAAACACTTCCCAGTTCAGCACTCACTGTCCAAACATCTGCTTGCTTCGTCCTTCCAAGGTAATGCTGGCCCATGCATTCCAATTAAGTGCTCCAGGAGCAAGGAGTCAATCAGTTGTTTTCTAGCACTGGCTGCAATCTAGCAGAGAAAAGGTAACTCCAGCAAAACGTAACACAGGTGAGGCGGCTACAACAGGACAAACAGCTAGTCACAGCGCAGCCCTTGGAAGAACACGTCAACCAGCTGTTTCACTTCAGTATCTGGGACAAGCTGACAGAGAAACAACTCCAGGGATATCTGACTTTTAAAAACAGCGAGGTAGTTGCTGAGTGACCACTGAGAGGGTGGTCATATAATAACTGACTAAAATTAGATAGTTCTCTTTAGGAGACTATTCCCCTGACCCTGACTGGTTAGCTGAATATTCAACTAATCTACTTGGTCAAATTAGCTGATTAGTGCATTCCTTAACAAAATACACAGGCTCGCCTTCCCTAGCCCCATTTCCTTCCCTCCTTCCACACTCCTGACATTTAAAAAAGTATCCAGGAAGGGGATTTCCCCTCCCTCCTTCTGGCCAAAAAAACATTCAATCTCCTAAGAGTGGGAGCGAGGGAGGGAAGGGATTCGGCCACTGCCCAGGCATTGTTTTACGTTTTTTTTAAGAGTCAGGAGGGAGGGGGGCTGGACAAATTTAGCCCCGCTCTGGGAGCACCTAAGTTCACCTGGCCAAGTTGGGCAGCTAGTGCTGAAAATCAGTGCCAGCCACGCACATTTCTCCCCCTGACCTAAGCCTGGCTACATTTAGTCACCTAGCTAAATGTAGCCGGATATCCTGGTCAATTTTCAAAGGCTTTGATTTAACCAACTAAGTCCTTACTTAGCCAGCTAGATTTTCTCGAATATTGAACTCAGTGTTTCTGGGCTGGCCCACTAGTAAGGTCCTCAGGTTGATCTCCGAATAGGGACTTCTACTCCCCGGGGGCCTGGGAAGGCAGCCTCTGGGGAGGGGGAAAGAGGGAGTCATGGTTATTGCTTAAGGGTCTAAATACAAATACATTCAGCATTAATCAAACATACAAAGTCAGAATCTATTCTGGCAAGACCCTCATAAACTAGCATAAGGTATCAGGCAATTTTAACTTTAGTTGGCCAATATATTCTGACTTTGTATGTTTAACTATTGCTTAATGCTGAATGCTATTTGTATTTAGAGTGGAATAAAATCGCATTTGGGGAGACTTTTCCTGTCTTGTATTGCTTCAGGACCCATGATTTCAGGGCTTGCAGAAGGAGCCCTGGTGCTTGACCCCCGGCCCAGAACAGTCATGCCAATAACCAGACTAGGTATATGGAGGGAATAATAAAACAGGGGACAAATTTACTAGATAATTTCAAATGAAGGCTCATGGTTTCACATCCCAGCTCTGGTTTCAATTGAGCTAGGAGTAGAAAAGAGGAATAGAAAATTGCCAGGTCAAAAAACAAATCAGTGCTTCTGCTATTTAACCCCTTCAGCTTGTAATGGCTCCAAGCTATAAAAACAGTTTACAGGCAATAGCTTGGTGGGCACGTAATTTCTGACTGGTTCACCAAATAGATTTATCACAAGGAAACTGGGGGGGAGATTTTCATTACAATTGTGGATATCTTATTTACATAAGAACATGCCATACTGGGTCAGACAAAGGGTCCATCAAGCCCAGCATCCTGCTTCCAACAGTGGCCAATCCAGGCCATTTGGGTACTTGCCAGAACCTGCAAGTACCCAAAAACTATGTCTATTCCATGTTACTGTCGCTAGTAATAGCAGTGGCTATTTTCTAAGTCAATTTAATTAATATCAGGTAATGGACTTCTCCTCCAAGAACTTATCCAATCCTTTTTTAAACACAGTTACACTAACTGCACTAACCACATCCTCTGGCAACAAATTCCAGAGCTTTGTGGTGCGTTGAGTGAAAAAGAATTTTCTCTGATTAGTCTTAAATGTGCTACTTGCTAACTTCATGGAATGCCCCCTAGTCCTTCTATTATTCGAAAGTGTAAATAACCGATTTACATTTACCCGTTTTAGACCTCTCATGATTTTATAGAACTCTATCATATCTCCCCCTCCAAGCTGAACAGCCCTAACCTCTTCAGCCTTTCCTCATAGGGGAGCTGTTCCATCCCCTTTATCATTTTGGTTGCCCTTCTCTGTACGTTCTCCATTGCAACTATATCTTTTTTGAGATGTGGCGACCAGAACTGTACACAGTATTCAAGGTGCGGTCTCACCATGGAGCGATATAGAGGCATTATGACATTTTCTGTTTTATTCACCATTCTCTTTCTAATAATTCTTTAGTCTCATTTTCTGCAGAACTCGCGAATCTGTGTTAGGGCTAGGATTGCTTCATTCTGCCTCTACAGCTCAGTTGGATTTAGAGCTGCACAGAGGGCAGACAGCAGGTTTTCCTGGCTGGGGAGCTATATGTTTTCCTTGGCTCAAATGTAGGTTATTTTTTAAAAATAAAACATTTTATTTAGTTTGATCCCCCATTTGGTTCTTCCTCTCCCCTGGTCAACTGGAACTGGGGATGTTGCAAAAAAAACACAGGATGAAGTTGTCAGTCATGGTCATTGCTCAAGGGTGACTCCTAGCAACGGATTCAGGGCCTATGACTGTAAGTGTTTACTGAAAAGTGACAGCTCCAGAGTACTCAGTGGACATTAAAGATCCTTCTGCACTTTTTGCAAAACAAATAATTAGATGAGAAAGCCCAAATAGTACCGTAGTTGTATTTTAAACTCTTCATGACAGATATTACAGAGCATACCGTATGTGTCTAAAACTGGTTGTTTAGGAGGAGAAAAGGTTAAGATGTTATTCTATTACTAAAATTCAGATTCCTTTGCAGACAGAATAGTTGATCCTGCTGCTATTATATAAATTCTGCTTCTTTATACAACACACATAGTCATATGAAGTCACACACATTTGCCTACTGATCCTCAGACATGCGCCATGCATTGAAAGGAGCTCGTACCTGATTGTGCTGCAGTTTTAGCAGCTCAGTGTCATGTTCACTAAGAACCGAGAGCACAATTCCTCTTACTTCTCCCTCGATGGCACCAGAAATCACTGTTCCAAGTGTTTCCTCCCATTCAAGCTCGTTCTGCGAATCTTGAATCTGTACCAATACACAATACATTCCAGTCACCTTTTCTGAGCATAACGCGATATCACGCCGTAGTGCAAAGTACACAGATTACAGAGATGATAAAAGCGTGTTTCCTTCTTGGAGAAATCAAAATCTCACGTTGGCTCGGAGAAACCCCTTCAGGACTCAGTCCCCTGCCACTGCAAGTCAAGGTTGCCTTTGCAGAGCATGGCCACTAGTCCACCTAACTGGGCCCAAAATTTTTATTTTGATTTTATTTAATTATTCACCTTTCCAAGCCCCCATGCTCAAGGTGTATTATAAATTCAGGTACAGTAAGTAGGTCCCTTCCCCATAGGGTTTACAGTCTAAGGCCTGGATTCACTAAGCTGCGATATTTTATTGTGGGAGGGGCCCGATATTGAGGGACGTGGGACAGTCCTGTGATAATTTTCCCCACCCCCAACAAAATATCGAGGCACTATTGCCACGCTCTTTTGTCTTGCAGAAAAAGTCCATGAAACAATAGCTCGCGGCTGAAGCCCAGTCAGAGCGCGATGGTGGTCCCCATAGCCTGAAAAGGCCCCCCAGAGGAAAAAAATAAAGTCACCCGGGCTCACCCCCACCCTTCTGGACTTTGCCTCTGTCATGTGATAAGGGCAAGGCCTGGTCGGCACCGTTTTTTAAAACAGTCCCGACCAGGCCCGGGTCTATAGGGTGCGCCCTGAGCCCCAAACCTGATCACCAATGAGGATTTTAAGGTAATGGGGCATGGGAGGGGCCGCGATGGAGTCCACCGGGCCACCGATGTTATTTTTGAAGAGTTGGGGGAAGGAGGAAGGGCCACTACCTGCCTATTATTTATATGAAAAGGGAGGCTCACTCTTTTGGGGGGGGGGGGAGTTGAGTCAATAAGGAGGGGATTGGTGGGGGGTGGGGGTCATCGTCATGCAACACCTTTCATCTTATTTTTAACATTTTTTTTGGTGGGGCCACCTCAAATGGCAGCTCTAGGGTGAGGGGAGGGGAGGGTCTAGTAAGACCCCCCAGAGAATAACTTTTCTGGAAAAGGTGTTCGTGGCTGAAAAATTGTAAGTCAACCATGTTATTTTATTTACATAGGATTAGATATGCATGAGGTACTTTGCATGGATTTGCAAAATCCATGCATGCAAATGCCATGCAAAGCAGCTTATAATAGGGACAAGTTTCTGGCCCAAACATCACGCGATATACCGCGTTTATCACTTGATATACACTCTTTACCATGCATTATAGCCCTAGCGTGGCTTGATAAGTTGATACCTAAGTTGGAAGATGAAGTGATTTGCCCAAGGTCACAAGGAGCATCAATGAGAGAAAGTAGGTTTGAATCCTGGCTTCCCTGTTTCTCAGTCTGCTGCTCTAACCACTAGGCCACTTGATTTGTATTTTGCTTTTCCAAACAAAAAAATAAGTTGCTCAAAGCAGATTGCAATGCTAGAAAAATAAACATAGTAAAACAGATAACAATTCTATAAATACTTGAAAAATAGAACATTAATAATTCTATTCACAATGTGCCTGAGCCAAGTTACAAGATCAGCCACATCTTATCCTCCTTCACACAGACATCTACTTACAGCTACAGACAACTGGGACTGAACTGCCTCGGTCACTATCTCATCCATAACGTCATGCATGGCGCTCCTGGTTAAGTGATCATCCACCAGCTCCTTCATGGTATTTCGCAGCACATTGACGGAGAGCTCTCTCAGGACTTCCAGAACGAGCTCCTCCAGTAGGGAGCTTAAGAACTGCTCGGGAGAAAGGCTGTACCCCACAGCCTGGAAGCTTGCAAAGGAGAAAAAGGTATGAGAGGTGCAGGGATGGGACTGATTTTCTCGACCACTATTGAAGTAAATACTAAAGATGTGCTGACTTTCTTTTTTTTTTTTTTTTTAAATGACAGGGAAAGCACAATGATATTTATTGGGGAGGGGGTGTTCTTTCCCATCCCATCCCAAATGACTCAACCCCCCTCAAAAAAATGTTGTTTTGTTTCTACATTTCAGCAAATACTAAAATACAGCAACAAAATGAAAAAAAAAAGTAAATGAAAACAAAACAACAGCCTTTTCCCATGCACACCCCTATTAGATACTTTATCCAAGAAATACAAAATAAATCCAACCATTTCACAAGTACTGAATTATGGTAATTGGCTATATTTTAGAAAGAGCTGTAAGTTTACATCTGTATTTGGTAAAAGAGCAGTAGACATGAAGCATGTACACAAGGCACTTGTAACTATGGGGCTAATTCACGAAGGTGCAGTAAGTTTATAATGAAGAAAACGTGCGTTATTTGCTGCACATCCCTTTTTTTTTATTAAATGTGCACTATTCACTAATGCAGGTTTTCCATGTCATTTACGAGAGCAGAAAGAGGCAGCCAGGGAAGGCTGGGATGCAATGAAAACAAACCCCACCCAGAAGAGCTCTGATTTAAGTGCGTGCAAATATGTTATGTAACCAAACCAATTCTACACTCTTGAATCACTCACCCCAGTAATCTATTCTTTATTTGCCTCTTGTCGTGGGATTTCTGTGGGTACATCTGCCGGCTCTGTAAAGTGTATTACACATTTGTACATCAACAAATACAACGTAGAAGTCCAGCCCTTAATTATTGGTTAGATCAGGGGCAGGCAATTCTGGGCCTGGAATGCCACAAGCTGGCCAAGGTTTTTAGGATATCCAAGCTGAATATATATGAGATGAAAACCCAACCAGCTTGCGGCACTCAAGGACTGCAATTGCTACCACTGGACTAAATGAAAGCCAAAGCACAACCACAAATAAAAACAGGCCCCCATCCTCTTTCTTTCTACCCCAAAAATACAGCGCCAACCTTTTTAGAGGCTGCAGCGTTATTGCACAATGAATATCAGACTAACATAGCCTACAGGTGTATTTATGTGCATTTATTAATAATCACTTTGTCTTAACTACAACTCAGGGTTATCGATATCACAAAGTAATGCATATCCATACTATAAAATGGGTCCTCAAACCAGGTCCCTGAGGTCCACAATACAGTCGTGTTTGGGGGATTTTCACAAGGAATATCAGTGCACATTGGAGGATGTGCATGCAGACGGATTTCATGCACATTCCTTGCGGAAAGCCTGAAAATCTGACTGGATTGCAGCCCTCAAGGACCAAATTTGGGGGATCCTGCTATACACAGACATAAAAATACTTATCCATGCCCACCCCCACTCCGAAATCGCGTTGGCAGCAATGAAAAGGGTATTTTAAACCCTGGAAGGATACCAGCACTGCCAGCTGGCATTAGCCAAACCCCCCCAGCCAGGATTCCAAGAGGCCACCAGCCTGGCCGGCAAAAACCAGAAGAAGTCCTCTGGCTCCCCGCAGATCCAGTCACCCATAAAACACCTTCTTCTAGCTATGAATTGAATTTCTGCAATGGGTCAGACAAAATTCTCCGATCCTGTACGTCTGGAAACTCGAATCATAAAAGCCATTTTTCCAGAAGGGCGGAAAGGCTCTCTGCGAAGCTCCAGTCTTCTTCACCTTGGGCCCTTGGGATTTTGCACTCCCTTCTTTCATTTTGGTCCTTGAGGGCTGCAATCCAGTCAGATTTTCAGGATTTCTGCAAGGAATGTGCATGAAATCCGTCTGCAATACCGCTGCGCAGTTCTAGTGATTTGCACATAAGATATAAATACATCTATAAACAAACTGGTTTTTCAAAGGAACAGCAGTTCCATTTAAATGCAGCCAAAAGCAGATTACGGGGCAGGTAGAGGGGCCGTCTCGCATAACAGGAGAGTCTGAAAACTCCATTCTCAAATCTGTCCCGTACGAATTAGGTCCTTATTGACTCAGGCAAGATAAATAAAATATGGGAGGTAATTTGCAAAGGAGTCGTGTGTATGTGAATGTAACACACTATCGTAGCAATTTTCAAAAGCCCATTTACTTGAGTAAATGCTTTTTACAATCAGGCCCATAAAGTTCTGTATTCCACTGCTGAATACCCTCTGAGCACTGATCTATGCATTGCATATACTTTACATACAGCAGGAACTGTTTATAGTCACTACATAAAAACATTTTCTGCTTTCACTGATTACCTTTCATTATTTCTGCTTTCACTGATTACCTGTCATTAGTGGTGCAGCTGGTGCAGCCAAAAAATGTACGCAGTGAGCCTGATTTTCAAAAGCATTTGCTCCAGTAAATGGCTTTTGAAAATTGCTACGATAGTGTGTTACATTTACATGCGCAGCTCCTTTGAAAATTACCCCCTGCATCTTTTAGTGCTCCACTGTATAGCACATATTCTTTAATATTTCTCTATACCTTGGCAAAACAGTGCGTTAAGGTCTCAATAAGCACATCTGGTACCAATTCATCTGCAAGAACCTCAGAGATAAACGCGTCTGCAAAATTCCAAGCAAAGTCTTTGTTTTCAAGAAGATAGTAGTATGCGGCATGCACCTTAGAAAAGAAGGGAGAAATGAGGCCATGCATTTGTCATCCCCCCTCCCTACAGCATCTGGACACCCCCTGCTCCAGCAATCCCTCCATCAAATCCCTCCCCCTGCAAACCCCATCCCCCCTTACCCAACAACCTCCCTTCACCAGACCCCCACCTCCTCCTGTTCGATCCCTAGAAGTTTAAAGGGGCCTGGAGCACACCCTAGGCTCCGGGCTGGCCACTATTTTTCAAACTGGTGCAGGCCGGCCTTTGCCCCATCAAGTGATGAGGCAAAGGTTGAGCAATGCCATTTTGAAAAATGGCAGTGGCCAGCCCGGCACACAGGGGGCACTCTGGGCCCCACCAGACTACCAGAGATCAAAAGAGGTACCCTGGGAGGGTCGGGATAAGGTGAAGGGAAGGGGAAGATGGGGACAGGGGAGGGGCCATCACCACACAACTTTGAGCCCTGCAGCTTACTTCTGGAGGCAATGGGGGGGGGGGGGAATGGAAGTCTTTTACACTTTGGGGGGGGGTGCTATTTTGGGCCACTGCTGGCCCTTTTAGAAGATGGTGGCCCAGGCGATGCGGGCCGCCATCCTGCAGTTTTTTTTTTTGGTGAGAAAAAGTATCGCAGGGCAGCCGCAATAATATTTTAGCACAGAGAGGGAAAAATAGCGTGGGAAGCCCCTTGCGGTGTTTTACTGAAGCTCACGGTATTTGCACCCTCCCGCTGTAAAATATCACGGCAGAGTAAATGACCCCCCTTAGACGCTTGTTAATTTTTTGGCTCTTGGTAAGTTTTGTGACTTGTTTTATGTTCATTCCTATGTCATTTTTATTATGGGCTGGGGTCTCAAAAGCTGGAACTGGCCCAGGACTCTTTTGACCTCCGACAGGACCTCCGACAGGACCTTGTGGAACACGTTTATTAAACACTTTTCGAAAAAAAGAAAAAGAAAAACAGACCTTAAGTTAGCAATAATAGCTGGATAATGTAGGAACACTAAGGAGAAACAGAGAAGAAACAGCAAAGAGTGGAAAAGTCAGAGGGAATACCCACAGTTTTTGCACTATGGGCCTCTGCAATGCAAATCAATTAGATGAAATAAATGGGCAAACAGGAGCATCTGAAAATGAGAATCACTTAACTAGTGCCCCATTGGCAAGGCTACTAAAGTCTGTGTGATAAGGTTTGCATGTGCAGAAAAACAAAAACTGCAATCATTACACTATGGAGATCACTTACTCCAGAGCCAATCTCCGTAACGCAGCATAATGGGAGTCATTTTCCCAGGGACAAGTCAGAGGTCATGGGGCTCATTTACCCTAAAACCAATCACTGTAATGCTGCATCATGGCGATCATTTTTCCCCAGGGACAGTCACTGCCGTGCTGTATCGTGGAGGGATCATTCCCACCTACCCAGAGACAGACACTGTTAATACAGCAGCATGGGGGTCATTTTATCCAGAGCTGATCACTGATCTTGCGGGACGTTTCCCCTACAGTCAGTCATTTTATGCTACATCCTGGGGGACATTTTCCCAGAGCAAGATTTGGTTGGAATAATTCCTTACCTTGTTGTGCATTGATCCACGTTGGCCTGTACGTTCCCCAACAGCATTTTCAAAGATAACAAAGTCACGTTTCCTCCAGTTTTTCTTCCTGTTAGGCATTTTAAGAATCTCTCAGAATTTTATACATAGCCCATATTTACTCTACACCAGAATGAACTAAAAGAATGTAATGGTTTGTTCTGCAATTTACTGGTCAGGACAAGGAGCCACAAGGCCTGGCGTTATTTTCTCCCCAATAACTTGTTGGATTGCATGTTGGGAGTCCTATTGATGCCACTCTCACCATGCAATCCAGCTAGCTATTGGAGAGAAAATGCAGGTACCATGAAGGTTTCTCTCCTCTCACCCTCCCATGTCACTTCATTTTTTCCCAAAGTTTGTTCCTAATGTCAGAAGTGTTATCAACATAACTGCATAGCAGTTTGACCCAGTCCTGCTTTTCTCAATATCATTCCACCTTCAGTAGCATAAATTGCTGGTAATGGTGAAAGTGATCATTGCAGCAGGGAATAAAGACAATTGCACTACCAAAACATGGACCAGAGAACCAAGTTTGGAACCGGTGTGAGGGAGCAAGGACTGGAGCCCGGACAACCTGGGATGGCTGGTAATGCTGTGCCAATAAGACCTCAGCCATTTTCCTTCTGTCTACTAAACATTGTGTTTCTCAACTCAGTCCTCTGGCATTGCCTGGTCAGTCTGTTTTCCAGGATATTAATAGGCATGAGACAGATTAGCATACAAAGCTATCTCATTCTTATTTATTGTGGCTATCCTGAAAACCAGACTAGCTAGTGTGCACTCAAGGAATGAGTTGAGAAACACTGCACTAAACAACACGCACAGAGAGCGGTATCAGCTAAAACTGGGGGAGGTCAAACATTTCCATCCTATATAATAAAAGCCAAAGCCAGCCTGGTGGCTCAGTGGCAAATGCTGTGCACAGCCATGTAGAGGATTTGATTTCTTTTATTTGTTTGATAAATATTCCGCTTTTTCAGTCACTTCAAAGTGGCTGATCCCTGCAGGCTGGGGCTGGAGGTACTGCGGACACCGCCTCTGAAGGAGGAGGAAGGGGGGGGGGGGGAGGAGTCATTGTGCAATGGCAAGTCAACACCCAGTGGCAGAATTAAGGTGCCATGATTGAAGGGTTCCAGAAAGAGCCCTGATCGATGGTCCATGGCCAAGGCCTGTTGCTGAAATGGCTGGACTAAGCAAGTTGGAAGGGACTATAAACTAAGGGAAAACTGGGGAGTTACACATTAAGGATCCTGGCGCCATAACCCAATCATGGTTTCAAGTTAGCTGGAAGCTCAAAGGGGCAGGAAAACACTGCGGAGTGAAAAGAATTAAAGTCTGCTCATCTGTCTTGCTCCCCTGCAAAAGCAGTCCGACGACATAAAGTCTCTCGCCATCGTCTGAGCCAGCTGCTCAACAGGCAGGCAACCACACTGCCAGCCAGCGGCTCAAAGCCCCACTTTTGTCTCTCTTCACGGAAGAAGGTTTCTCACACACACACACATGGAATTTGGTTGATGGAGGGGGCCGATGAGGATGAGGGGGAGATTAAGGCTGGGAGGCTGCTAAAGTTGAGGGAGCGATCAGAGGCTGGCGGTCAGGGGGGCTGTCGATTCATTCTGCTGAGAGAAGGGAATGAGCATCTTAAAGGGAAGATTGAGATTAAGGGAGGGGGGAGAATTAAGGCTGAAGGGAGCTGAGAAGGGGACATTGAGGTGGAGGGGATGACTGAGACCAAGAGGGGTATCAAGGAAGGTGACAGAGGATTGGTGGAGTGAGAGAAGGGAGGAAATGAAGGAAGAGTAGATGGTGGGGTAGGGGAGAAGGAATAAGGATTGAGCATGGAGGAAAGGGAGGAGAGAAAAAAATGGGACTTGACCAAATCCCCCCACTCTGTAAATAACACCTCTGGAAATTCTGTGTTTCACGCAGCGCATCTATCTCGCCTTGAAACCAGATGGTCTGCATGTGTGCTACACTGGGAAATGTTCAAACTCTCAAATCCTGTCATTTCTGATAAGCATTCACCCTGTTTAAATAACAAGATAATAAGCACATTTCTTTTTAAACTGCGCTGAGTTGCAGCACTGCCAGGCTGTAGTGCAGCAAAAGAGAAGTCACCATTAAAGGAGAACTACAGTACTTTAGTCTCTACTTATATTATTATTTAGCCATCCATATAGTTGCAAAATGTTTCATGGACCCGTGGCAAGCAACTCATACAAAAAAAAAAGCAAACAAAAACAAAACATGATGTCACCAGCCTCTGTACGTTGTGATTAATTACCCTGTATTATGACAGTTCAGTGCTGTGACTTTGCAATGATTAGTCAAGTTTAAACAATGTGACGCCTCTCCTTACCTCACTGAGCTTATTTACCTGCCATCTTTTCCAGAGTCTGGGTGAACAACTGATTTCTTTTCTCTTCTGACACGGGGCGCATCTGCAAGACTACAAGGGTGCACTTTAGCAGAAAGAGGGGGACACAGTGACAGTCCTGACTAGGGGTGTGCATTCGGATTGACCGCATTAGTAAAACGCAACTCATATTTTTTTTTTACTTAAAAAATTGATTCAACATAAACGATCGGATTTCCCACATATCGAACATAGATATGTTCGATATGTGGGAAATCGCGATTATTGAGCCAAAATAAAAATATAAACCCCCCTCACCCTCCTTAATCCCCCCCCCCCCCCGACTTACCACAACTCCCTGGTGATGGAGCAAGGAGTGAGGACGCCATTTCTGCAATCCTTGGCGAGAAGCATGTGACGTCGGCGGCACGTCGAGTGACGCCGGCGTCACGTGATTCCCGGCAAGTTCGCGCCGGACGGCTCGTTCGGCCCAAAAAGAACTTTTGGCCAGCTTGAGGGGGTCAGGAGGCCCCCCCAAGCTGGCCAAAAGTTCTTTTTGGGCCGAACGAGCCATCCGGCGCGAACTTGCCGGGAATCACGTGACGTCGCGTCTGAGTGACGCGGCGCCACGTGATTCCCGGCTCGTTCGCGCCGGACGGCTCGTTCGGCCCAAAAAGAACTTTTGGCCAGCTTGGGGGGGTCAGGAGGCCCCCCCAAGCTGGCCAAAAGTTCTTTTTGGGCCGAACGAGCCGTCCGGCGCGAACGAGCCGGGAATCACGTGACGCCGCGTCACTCGACGTGCCACCGACGTCACATGCTTCTCGCCAAGGATTGCAGAAATGACGTCCTCACTCCTCGCTCGATCACCAGGGAGTTGTGGTAAGTCTGGGGGGGGGATTAAGGAGGGTGAGGGGGTTTAAATTTTTTTTTTGCACATATGTACATATACCCAACTCATTAGATTTTTTTTATGTCCATATTGGCCGCAAGTGGGACCCCCTTTCGGACATAAAAAATATGAACATAAAATTTTGCTCTGCACATCCCTAGTCCTGACTACCCGAGATTACATTCAGGCCGCATTTCCGTGACCAGTTAATGACACACTGAGCGGCCTGCATTAACTTTAATGGTGCTACCAGCATGTTGCCATGGCAAGTCATCCTTCTCATTTCATTGTGCTAAATCTGACAGCTGGCTCAGAGAAGACAGAGTGTAGTTATCAGTTACTTGAATTAAGCCACCACATTATCCATTATTGGCAACACCCATTGCAAACTTTTTATAATGTATATCACCTCGATTTACATGTTAGAAAGAAAATTAAATAAATCAATAAACTAAAGTAAACTACTGCGGTAACATAAGAGTTATGACACCCCTGGGTTATTTTACAAAATATGGCATCGACTGGGGTGCATTATTTGCCTTTCCTGCTGGAATATAATTGCGAGAGTGAGTCAGGTACAGTTTGCCTTACCTTGGCAAGAAGGGTGAAGAATGGGTTCTCTGTCTGATTCTCTGATTTGCTGAGTGGGCACAGAGATGGACATTGCTGGTAATCAGACTGTCCCACCCTGCCCTGGGAACCAGCCCAAGCTGTTGGCGCACACGATTTAAACTGGATAAGGTGGAAAGAGAGCATTTTCAGCGTGCTATTACCACCATTCCATGCTAGAGAAAACTGGTAACTAATTTTGTTCGGAGCAGCAATTCATTCCTTGCCATTACAAATGTAATAGGTAGTGAGGAAACTCAACCGCCATAATCTGCACAATACCAGAAATACTTTTAAGGATCAAAATGCAAGGAATTCTACAAAAGCTGTAATGTCGTCCTTTCATAAGTGGAAGCCATGAGTGCTCCAAAGCATGAGAGATCAACAGTAGCACTTAGAAACAGCACACAGTTGGTTTAATTCTGTACAAGATCTCCTCTCAATCCAGTTTATTCTGTATATATAGTATATACCTTGTATGTTTTCCTTTCT
The DNA here is from genome assembly GCF_901001135.1 of Rhinatrema bivittatum. Classification (NCBI taxonomy): domain Eukaryota; kingdom Metazoa; phylum Chordata; class Amphibia; order Gymnophiona; family Rhinatrematidae; genus Rhinatrema; species Rhinatrema bivittatum. The sequence continues at coordinate 31,076,267 of NC_042626.1, forward strand.
TACACTGCCACCCGGTGACCTGTGGTTATACTGATCAACTTAGTTGCACTACACATGTAACCTTTGATCTACTAGGTCATTAGAGCTGCATTGAGATTGATCTGATCCTTCTGGATGGACATTCCTTTTACATTTCCTTAATCAGAGTGTAATTCTTTTCCCAATTGGTCCCCTAGAGACCCTAAGGCACCCTAAGACAGTTTTCTCAGGCAGGGAAATCTCCATTTTAGGCAAAGGCTATGAGCTAAGCCTGCAATGCCTCTTCTGTCTCTGCCTCTGAGCCCAGAAGATACAGTGCCTTTTTACCATAACAATTAACAACTGCAAAATTGCATCCAGATGCTTTCTATTGCAATCTAGAAAAACTCTTTACAGCTGTAACAATCCAGAGACTCTGTACAGATATTCTTGTTTCAGTTTCATCTTATAGCAAGTGCTATATTTATTCATTGTTCTGAAATAAATGTTTTAGAAGTTAAGAAGCAAGTCAATCTGAGTATCTAAAGTTGAATCAGAAGTTGTCTGTCTGTCAAACAACATAGGAAAGAAAAGATGTGGAGCGAGGGCAGAACACAGATCTATTAAGCAGTGGCAGAACCAGAACTGAGCTTTGGGTAGACAGTAAGCACACACGTCTGAACCCTACTAGTTGTACTTGTATTGATAAATAATGGCTTAGCATACATCTTACAATGGGTTCCTAAGTAGTCTACAACAGTAACACAAACCCCTGCAAAAAAAAAAGGCGCCTAGAACCTTGCCATACCATACAATCACAGCACTGACTCTCAGGACTCAAATAACAGCATCCTTATGAAAAAGAAGCAATGCAAATAGTACACCAGGCTCTAGAATATTAATACATCACCTACTGAGCTAATAGAACAAGGCAGGCTGCTACAAATCCCTACAGAGAACTACACACTAGCAGCAATACTGCACCTCAGCCAGCTTGCATGAGCAACTTACTGCTGCTCCAAAGAGCAGGAAAGTTAAAAAACTAAAAACAAAAGATAATTAAGGGGTTTCTAAGGGTTGGGAAGGAAAGGGGAAAAGGCAGGCAAGTTAACTAGGGGGTCAGGAAGTTCCCTCCCGGTCCACTCCTTTATTGAAGCGGGCTCGTAAGGAACTGGGGAAATGCCATCCCACGTCGCCGCACGTTTCTAAGAAAATCCCCTCACGTGTGTGAGTCGGCACTCACACGCACATGTGCGCGCTGATATAAAATCAGGTGCGCATGTGCGTGTGGGTAGCTGATTTTATAACGCGCCCACGTCGGCGCGCGCATGTTATAAAATCAGCATGTCCATTTGTGCGCACATGGATGCCTGTGGGGTTGTTTTAAAATGTATCTTTAAGAAAGCAGCTCTCACTTTATGCCTCCTGCAGGCTGCTCAGTGGCTTCCTGCACAGCTTAAGCTTGGCTGCTCTCTAGGGGCCTGGTTCTTAGGGAACCAGGCCTTACTGCCACCTCCTACTGTAGTCTACAACTGGGTGACTCCCTTCTCACTATGGCTGCAACTGCATCCACCCACTGGCAATGTTCACTTAAAGATTCTGACCTGCAGTCTCTATATGTCTCCTCGTCCCCCAACTCCATCAGTTCCGGCTCGTCCTCAGGGCTGCTCAACACTTCCACCTCCATCTCTTCTGTCTCTTCATCTGGTTCTAATAGAGCTGCTTCCTGCTCCTGCCCCAGCCGTCCTTCAGACAAGCTCTCACCCTTCTCCCACCAAGTCTGGGCTCTCTTGTCCTCTCGATAGGATAAAGCCCAGGAAGTTCCTCCCCCTCCTGAACCCTGTTCCTTCTGGAAGTTAGAGTCTACACCTATTCTGATTTCTTTTATATGCTTGATCTTCTTTCCAGGTTTTCCTTACAGCCTGCCTTTGTTTATTAACCAGGAGACTATAATGCCCATCGCATTATGTAAATACATGTAAAATAATTTCAATATAGATGTGATAGATATAGTTGGTTTTCCTTAATTACTTATCAATTGTTTATATGCGTACTAAAATACTTGATTGCATCTACTTGAGCTTGAAACTTAGCCATTTGTTTGTTCATTTTCATAGTAGTACATTTTACAGCAATTAACAATCCATTAACAAACAAAATCACAATTGCTTGTGAATTAGATAACATAATGACAGGATGTAAGGGTACACTGAGAAAATTCTGGGCAGTGGGGCTATAGGCATAGAGGCTTTCCCACCAGGAGTGAGTTGCAGTAAATAGATCTACTTTATGAGATCTGCCGGGTACTTGCAACCTGGATTAGCCACTACTTGAGACAGGATACTGGGCTCGTTGGACTTTGGTATGACCCAGCATGGCATGTCTTATGTTCTACAATAAATATACTTCCCATAGACTGATTTGACATATATGTTTGTCTTGACTACATGCATGGAGCAGGGACCATCTCTTATGGGTAATGGTACAGCACTGTATGTGTTTAGTAGTGCTTTAGCACTTGATAAGTACAAAAGGACAGACTGGGTGAATTAAGTGACACTTATCTGCCCACATCTTCTAGCTGTCTCTGCTTCTATATGTGTTTTACAGGACAGTGAAGCTGTCTGGTCTTGGTCATGTACCCGGTTTAAATTCAACCTGTACTCCTGAGAAACACGAGGTGGGGGAAGAACGTTTTCTTACCTCTCTTGAAGATCTGTCCATGTTCTTACAGTTCTCTGTGATGCCATCAGTGGAAGAGTGACACCAATAAATACTGCAAATAGGTGTCATAATCCCATGAAACGAGAACCCAAAGGCAAAGAGCTAAAATTAATCAGGAGTTTGTTCATATCATTTCACCAAGAAATGTAAATTCAGAATCTATAGTTACTTTAAAACTTATGCCCATTATTCTAAATCCAATGCTTTTTAATACTATAACACAATGTTTTTTAGTTTCCTCAGAGCAGCTAAATTCTAACTGAAAGGAAGGCAAGTTACCCGCAAACAAAAAAATGTCTAAAGCAGAAAAAGCAAATTTGCTTACCATAAACCATGTTTCCATAGATAGCAGGATGAAGTAGACATGATCTGCGGGTGATGTCATCTGGCTGCACTGAACAGACTTGTCTCTCCAAGCTAATAGAGCTTTGAGCTCTACTGAGCATGTGTAGGAATTCCCATATGGGTGCTGCCTCAAGAGCAAATTCAGTCTATAACATAGCCAAATATATAAAGCTAGGTAGTCGACTCTGCAAAGAGGCAGGTGGGCATCTCATGACTAATTCAGCCTGCTATTTATGGAAAACACCATTTATAGTAAGCAAACTTTCTTTTTTCCTTCAATAAGCAGGCTGAATTAGTCATGGCCTGTGGGGGCTCCCAAGCTGAGGGTTGCAGTGAAGTGTTTATTGAGTAAGCAACCCAGACACCTCCATGTAGAGCAGACCACTGCAAGAAGTCATGCAAAACTGCTTCTCTGAAACTACTGTCATTCCTTGAGAGGTTGTTCAGACAGCAATGGAATGTAAAGATGTGAACTGGTGACCCAGTTGCAGCTTTGCAAACATACTCAAAGGATACTACCCTCTGATGTGCAACAATATGGCATATAATGGACATGAGCTTCAAGCTTTCAGATTCTCGTAGTTGAGGTAACTGCAGTGAGGAATGCGATTTTCCATGTCAAAACTGAAGAAAATCCTTCTGCAGTGAACCAAAAGGTGAACCCATGGGTGAAAAAGGACAACATTCAAATCCCACAGAAGAGGAGGTAGTTGTGCCAAGGGCTAAAGTGGCACAAGCCTTTCAGAAAGCCAGATATCAGTGGATGAGTAGAGATGGGTTTAGTGTCCTTGAAGTGAAATAAGCCACTAAGGCCTGGATTCACTATTCTTGAGTGGTACCGGGGGACCGAGGGGGGGGGCGGGCCTGCAAAAGCCGGCAGCCATCACATTACTGCGGTGCGCTGGCTGCTGGCTTTCGCACTGAGTAACTACACCATAAAAGGTGTAGTTATTTGGCACGAAACTGGCGGCGATAAGGGTCCTTACCTTTCGCCCCCAGCGATGTCTCCGCAGCGTCGGCCCCGGTGCCGCCCCGACTCCTCCTTTTCTGGGGCCGACTCCGCCCTGATCACCCTATCGTGCGAAAGCTATTGAAAATGACCTCCTAAGTCATCGAGATGTAGTTTCGCTGGTATTGTGGCAGGCCTGAGTTAGAAAGGAGGAGCAAACATGTTAGCAAGTGCTTGGGCACACAAGAAAATAGGTTAAAGGTTTTCTGTTGATACCATTTGGAATAACTGATCCAAGGGAAGGTATAACTTTCTCTGGCACATTATGTTCTAGGTGGAACCAAAATGTCCTCAATCACTCTAGACAAGGAGAGATGAGTATTCAATATCCAACCCATCAGTTTGAGATATGGAAGGCTTGGATTATAGTGTTCTTTCATTTATCTATCTATTTATTTATTTGTATAGTTAGGTGTTTTATATACCGTCATTCCATAATAAGATCACAGCAGTTTACAAAATCAGCATTTAAATTCTGGGTCAACAATCCCATTCTGAGTCAATATTTATTTTCTAGTTCCTTGCAGCAGTACATACTTACTCTAGAGCATATTTTTATATATTCTAGTTCAACATAACAGCAAGTACATATTCTGGGTCAAAGCATGAACATTAGGTTCAGGTTAACTAGGAATTTGTAGTCCATAATTTCCATTTCATTATTCTTATTCTTCACTTGAAACTCAGTATGTTGCCTTGATGTACTTTACATCACACAATACTTACTATTCAATATACTCACATGATCTATTGTTCTGACATGGACGTTATTGGCATATTGTTCGTTTACGTTAGATCATATGCGTTTCTAAAGAGCCATGTTTTCAGTTTGCGTCTGAAACTCTTTTTTTCTGTTATCAGACGTAGTGACTCTGGAAGAGAGTTCCACAACTTGGGGCCTGCTATGGAAAACATTCGGTCTCTTATGTATGTTAGATGTGTGCTCCGTGTTGTAGGCACTTTTAGAAGTCCTTTGTTTTGCAATCTGAGAGCTCTCTGCGGTGTGTAAGGATGAAGTATCACTCCTATTAAGCATGTGTTAGTGTTGTTGATGATATTAAAAATGTATAATGAATTCTGGCTTGTATATGGAGCCAGTGCAGGGCTATCAGCGAGGGATTTTGTAGTAGTTGTAGTGGTTTTAATAGTCCTGAGGGTAGTCCTAGTAATAGCGAGTTGCCGTAATCTACAATACATCTTGAGTCAACAATGTAGGATCTGTTCCCAGGTATATTCTGGAGACCGTATCTCCGAAGGGACAGAGACAGGGTGGAGGCGGTCCAGAGAAGGACGACCAAAAAGGTGGAGGGCCTTCATCAAATGACTTATGAGGGGAGATTGAAGAATCTAAATATGTACACCCTGGAGGAAAGGAGGAGCAGGGGTGATATGATACAGACTTTCAGATACTTGAATATGACCGATGTTCCAGTGCAATGTCAGGGGCATCCAGAAATGGATTAGGAGATGCATTTGTAGAACCCTCTCCTAAAAGTGAGGGTTTGCTAACCCATGATGCCAATTGATGACCAAAGAAAATTGGAGGGCTCTTACGGTTTCCTTAGAGGGAAATGCTGCAACTAAGTGTGAAGATCAAGAACCCCGTATCAAGGGTTCTGAGTGAGTGTTTCCCGTGATGGGTGATACTGGGACTCTGATCCGAGGAACTGCTGCAGCAGTGCTGAAGAGGAGCGGCTGCTTTATTCTTTCTGTCTCTTTAAGTGAGGAGACAAAGACGTTTTGTACTAGATCTGCAGTCTGACTGAGTGTCTGATGAGCCCTCTGACCTGGCACATGCAGTGAAACATCCTCTCCCGGGACAAGAATAGGTTCCTGCAGGTCAATAGAGGGTTTCTCTTTTTTCTTTTTTTTGGAGACAAGAGACAGTATGAAGCATGCTAATCAGAAACCATCAGCCTAGAATAAATGATGAGGGCTGTGGTAACTGGAAGGTGTAGATAAGATAAGGTTTTCAGCAGCTGGCCTGCATACAGCTGCTCCCAGTGCCTCCTGTGGCATACGGTGAGTAAAAGACCTGATGGCTATCGCAGGTTTTTTCGGCCTGTGCAGTCCAAAAATAAGGGGGGAGGGGGGGCCATAGGGTAAAGAAGCCCATCTCTACAGAAGGGTTGGCAGCTGGGGCTTTCGGTGAGGCCAGATGAGCCCTCCAGCTGAGGCACAGACAGCGACTGTGGCACAGATGCTGCAGACCCGTATAGGAAACGAGGATTTGGCCAGCACGTAGTAAGGTAAAATGGGCTGAAGAAGGGGGTCAGCAGGCATTGGGGCGAGTACTACGCAGCTCTATTTTTCATACTTCTGATGCCATAATTCTCACCCCGAACTCCAGTAGCCTTTCGGACATTTGCTGGAGGGCTACGATTTGTATGAGGGACTGCATTGCTAAAAGTTAAATGTAGAGACTTTTTAAAACAGTACTTTTTTGTATTAAGGTTACACAGGAGTTTGATTTACCTGCAGATCTGTTCAGACAAGTAGAAATTTGAGACCGTTAAATAATTGTAACCCCAGTTCCACAGTGGGGGGGGGGGGGGGATTCAGCTTCCCAACCTGGGGGAGTATTGGGGTCACTCTACCGAGATGGGGGGGGGGGGGGGGAGTTTCTGGAGCCATGGGCTGGGGCAGGCTAACCTGCATGGCCAATGCTAGGCCAGGGACACTCCCATGAAATAAACCATTGTTCACTCAATCATGCACCAACATTAAAATGGTTTACTGCTGTAGCTGCAGAACAAAACATCACGAAACAGCACAGGAAGTAGCAATAATAAAAACACAAATCACAATTCCTAGTCAAAATTGTTCTCTTCTCTCAGCAACAATTACTTTTTTCTCTTTGCACAGTATCTTCTTCAGCCTATCCTGGCCCTTTCCATTATCAAAATTAGTTACTCATAAGGTCCTGATCAGCTCAAGGAAGAAATCCCTCTGGTTCTGCAGACAGGAATCCACCAAGCCCTGCAGAGAGTCTTTGCTGGCCACAGTTTGTCTCCCGGTCCAAGCAAGTTCCCATCACAGTTAAGTACTTTGAATCTTCAAAGAATATTTAAAAAAACCCTTAGTTTCCTTTCCTTCAGACTTGCAGACTCTGGTTGAGAATCTCTGGCTTACTCCTGTAATAACCCTGGGAGAGGGTCGCTGCTCCCTCCTCAATTTAGATCTGCACCCCTGGAGAAGCCCCAGACCAAGTACAGTCTGGGGTTTTATAACCTTCTCCTGAAACCAAGCCTTTAGGGGCTGTAACAGGATGTCTGTCGAAGAGTGTAACACCCGCTGGCCAAAAGATGACCTTTAAGCACTGGAACCTTCTCGCTTTACCTCAATGCAACCTTTGCACCCTGTGAAGACTTCCCACGAGGGGAAAATCTCCACTTTACCATCGCACATCCTTAGATTAACAACGTTTACACTTCTATGGTTCTCAGGGGCCATATCATTTTTGGACTTTTTTTTTTTTTTGAGAGAGAGCCTGGTGGGGTAGGATGGAGGGGTAGGTGAGAGGCTGGTGGGACAGGGTGGATTTGGCTTTTCAGATTAAAATAGTCGCCTTTCCAAATCCAAGTTCAAGGCAAGCTAGAAATGTGTGTTATAGGTCCCTTCTCAAGAGGGCTTACAAATCTAAGCCGTGCTCGGCAGGACACAGCTTTACTCCCCTGCAGTTGTGCGGACATTTTTTTGTGGGCAAGACTTACTCCCCATACAGCAAGGAGCTTTGTGCACAAAAAACACCCCGTGAGTGCACAGGTTAGCACTCTCCCTTGTAACTAAGAGGGCTTGGCAGAGAGGTGCACTGGTTTAATTCATGTTCCTTTTAGCCTGGAAACTCTACTCCTGGTCAGTTCTGGCGCTAGTGTTAGTTTATGGGGCTGCTCTGACGGCTGCGCTCATTCCTTTTAAGAAGAAAACCTCATTGACTTTGTTCTATCTTTTCTGATTATTTTGGTTGCTTCCCGTAAGAACAGAAACAAAACAACAAAACAAAAACAAAAAATCATTCAAATAGTGGGTAGAAGTAAATTATTCTGATCATAAGTATATTTTCTTTGAAATCTCTCAGCTTAGCGTGTTTCTGGACTCCCGTGCCCCAATGACCACACAAACTGGCTAGGAGAAATGTAAGGTTAACCAGTTGTAGCCTCTCATTACCAAGGATGTCGGATCCTAGAGGTCTCCGTTCATTTACATTTGCTCTCCCCATATTTCCTAATGTAACAGATAAAGTTCAAAAATTTGTTAAAAATGTTATGTTATGATATTTTACAATATATCTGTAATTCTATTACTAAATGTAAATAAGTGACTAAAAATGCATAAATAAAAAAAAAAAAAAAATTTAGTGGGTAGAGAAAGCCAGAGGTTTGGCAAGAACAGAAGAAAATAAGAGGTGCACTTTGCCAGAGCCGGGGAAACAGCGGAAGACAGCAGCTCGGGGGGCAGCAGCTAAGCTTTCCAACGCCAGGGAAAGCCGCCCCCTTGCTCAGGACCTGCTGCTGCTGCTAGTGCTCACTCAGGGGATCCTCCTCGCAGAGCTGCTACCATGCCCAGCCAGGATCCCAGGAACCCCCACCTCTACCCCCCCCCCCCCCGAGTGCCATCTGACGTGCTACCCAGGAAACTCCCAAACCCAGGGCTGCCTCCTCTGCCCATGGCTTCCCATGTAGGGTGGAGGTTGGGGGGGGAGGCTCTTGTGCTTTGGAAAGTCTGTGGAGGAGGAGAAGGAAGGTCTCTCTCTCTCGGTGGGACCTGGGCAAGAAATACCCTCAGAGCTGACACCCAACTCTGCACCAGTCAGCTCAGCCCTTTAAATTCACCATCTCCAAGTCCTGCAATTGGATTGAGCAGAGCATCATTTTTTGTGTGCATAAATTATGAGTCCAAAAGACTCCGCCCACACCCCCCAGTTAAAATGTGCACACAGCCTTTGCAAAAACAAGGAGCATTTTTTTCTACCAAGGTAGGGGGCGGTAGCACACACTTTATTGCATCAGTTGGTATCGGAGGCAATGGAGAGTGAAATGACTTGCTCAAGGTTACGAGCAGCATGACTGGGAGCAGGATTCAAAACCAGGCTTCCGTGGGCCCCAGCCCGCTGCCATAACCATTAGACTACTTCTCCACTGAGATGGGTTTTCAGAGAGAGAGAGAGAGAGATTGAGAGACTGGTGGAACAGGGTTGGGAGGCGGCAGCACTGAAAGAGACTGATTGGGCAGGACTGGGAACGTTGAGCGAAAAAGAAATTGGTGAGGTAAGGAATGGTGGGAAAAAAAGTGAGTGGATGAGAGAGAAAAGAACTGGTGGGAGAGGGTGGAGGGATGAAAGAGAATGATAGGACAGGGTCTGGGAGTTGGCAGAGACAGAGAAACTGGTGGGGACAGGTTTCATTAGCCTGTGCCAGCCGACAGTGTCATTGGCCCATGACCACGTCAGGAAGATTTCATCAGCCCAGCTCCAGCCCCATTGGATCCAAAGTGACCCCTGCTTGAAAAATGGTGAAGACCACTGATCTACAGCTTGTCTGTTGACCCTTATTTCTATTTTAAGTCAGAGTATGGAGTTTGGAACAAGCTCTAATTATGCCAAGATCACAGACAAAGTGGATGTGACAAAATATCATGTTAATTTAACTTCAATTATGTATTAGGCTGCCTAGAAATATGTTAAACGCAAATTAGGTAGACAATGAGAGAACAATATTAAAACCATATATAAAAAAAAAGTAAAACACCAAGCACCAAGCACCAAGCAAGACTGAAGCAAATAAAACACAATGAAAGAGGAATTCAAGCAGGTCAAAAGTGTACAATGTCATACACACCAGTTCTGGATCTGAGAACTTGCTGTGATCTCAACATCTAGCCATTCTGCAGCACCCTTGCAACTGCTTGGACAGATCTGATCCTTGCTTTACACTTTTCCCATGGTCGTTTTGCCTTATAAATCGGAAGCACAAGTACACAGGAACCGATTCAGTTTGTAATAGAGCTGGCCCTAGTTACAGCACACATACAGCATAGCAACCCACTCTGCACAGCACACAAAGACTCGGAGGGTGAAATCTACAGTGCTGGTAGTACTGGCTTTGTAACATGTGAAATAATGCGTACAGAAAAATCTCATTCAGCGAATCTGCTTTAAACCTCATTTCTATAACTGGGAAACAAGATTATTTTAAGAAAACCATCACAATATTTATCTTTTTCTGGTGTGGATTTAGGTCTAAATATGAACATGGAGAATCTGAGAAATTTCAACCTTGCATTACTGCTGATCCTAATATCCCTGCATTAGCTTGGTGAAATTTCTCTTAGAAACTACGAAATCTCGCTTTAATATCTACATATTATCTACATATAATAAGTTGTTTATGTTTACTGTTTTATGTCCCTGTTCGATGTAAACCGATCTGATAAGGTATTTAACCTTGAAGGTCGGTATAGAAAAATGCTAAATAAATACATAAATAAATAAATATTATCGGCTCTCGTCATTTTTGCTGTTCATCTGATCTTCCCCCTCCTTCTCACTCTTTGCTTTTCTTGCCTATCTAGAAGAATAGCCTGCTTCAAAGTGATCAGTCCTCTCTGACCCTGAAGATGTTTAAAAACCAACTCAAATCCCATGTTTTCACTGACTTCCATTCCTTCTTCCACCTCCTTTTCTCCTCCCACATTTTTGTTCCTCTTCACATCTTCCTTATTCACCAACCTATGATTTTCTTTTTCTTTTACAGAAACATTCCTCCCATGCATTCTGTCTCCGCTTTTCAACTGAATGAGGCTGGAGGGATAACAAAGAACGATCTTAGTTATTCTGAACAGAGCATACATGGAATGCAACCTGTGCTCAGGGAAGAGAAGCTGGCCTTAGGGGCCTCAAGCTCAATTGTTGCCCACTCCCACCCCCCAACATAACACCATGCTGCAGCTTTTGGTTCTTCTTCTCTTATGGTCCCTGTGCATAGACTCAACTGGAAGTGCTCTCTCTCCATCTGGTGGATAAATCTCGAACTACGTTTGACTTATAGAGCCCCTCTCACAACAGGACCATTCTAGCCATGTTTCCTGGAGGGCCTTTGGTTCAAGCCTTCCAAAGTTAAACACCACCCAAGAGAACTTGAGCCAAGTCAAGGATGGTCCTCTGCTCAAACATTTGGCTGCACTTCAATTTGAGCAACCTGGTTAAACATAAACATGGTATAGCGAGTGTTGGAGAACCAATAGCAAAAGTTCATCCTCCAGACCAGACAGCCAGGGGTTAACATTTCTCAGCTGTGTCACCTCATCCTGTATGGAAAGCAGTGGGACTGCAAGGGTTACCTGGATGGGATGTAGCTTGTATTAGTGAACGGACTCTTCATTTCCTTCTCTGCTTACTGTGTCTAGTCCTTCCAGCACAATCCCTCTGTACAGAGTCATGTAACTGTGTGCATAATGTTTGCTTTCATATCCCAGTAAAGAGTCCTTGCATGTTGCCACAGAAGAGTTCTGAGTCATCCCCACAGCACACAATCCATTCTAACTCTGAACAAGTAAATTGGCCAGACTTGTACCAGAGAAGAAAAATTGAATCAGCAAGAAATTCTTCAACCTTTAATGTCATATTTTTCTGTTTTATTCTCCATTCCTTTTCCTAATAATCCCTAGCATTCTGTTTGCTTTCTTGGCTGCTGCTGCTGCACACTGAGCAGAAGATTTCAACTTATTATCAACGATGTTGCCTAGAACCTTTTCCTGAATTGTGTCTACTTATGTGGAATCTTGCATTGTGTAGCCATAATTTGGGATACTCTTCCCTAATTGTGTCACTTTGCACTAGTTCACATTAAATTTCATTTCCCATTTGCATGCCCAGCCTCCATGTTTTGCACGGTCCTCTTGCAATTTCTCACAATCTTCTTGTGATTTAACAATGTGAATAACTTTGTGTCATTGTTGCGAACGTGAACCCCTAGGCCGAGGTGGAGTTGACACTACCTGCAGGGAGGAGCCCTGCAGGTCCCCACCATCAAGCTGGCGGAGCTGGTTGTGGCAGAGGCCCAACTGGAACTTCACCTATACTAGCCCTCTTAGGTTGAGCCCTCGGGTACTGGATCTGGCAGGACTTAGGCGCGGGCCTCTGGTGGTGAGGTAAAGATCAGTAGTCGAGTCACAAGTCAGGGTCTGGGACAAGCTGAATACAGGTGGATTCAGAATCAGGCAGGTGACATTCAGGTTGGTCAGTCAGGCAGTGGTCAATGGCAGGCAATTGTAGATGAGAAGCAGGCAATGGTCAGTAGCAGGCAATCGTAGACAAGAAGCAGGCAGTGGTCAGTGATAGGCAGAGTTCAAACAGAGTCAAAGTCAGGTAAGCTAAGGTCAGAGCCAGAGATCCATCCGAGGGCAGGCAGAAAGGCAAGGATCAGCACAGGTGGAGGAGAAGACGCTGAAGAACAAAGACTGGCCACAAAAACAAGGCGAAGGAACACTGATAAGACAAAGCCCAGGAAGACAGGAGCGAAGACCAGGAACACGCTGAGGCAACTTGCTGCTACCAAGGTTGTCAACCTAATGCTGAAGCAAGGAGCAACTGAAGAAGTGGCTTTTATAGGCCCCAAGTAGTGATGAAATCAGGAGGTGTTGGTGGAAGTTTCCCATCGCAGGACCCCTAAGAAGGGCAAGATTGGGCGCGTGCATGCCTAGGAGGGCCCAGGGATGCTACAATGTCGGGACAGGCTGTGGTGGCCTACCTCGCATCCACAGGGAATCAGTGTCAGCGTCCCTGTGAGTGGCAAAGGCAGGTGGAAGGCGGCAGTCAACCTCCCCCGACTTATGCCATCATTAGAATGGATTTGGAGCCAGAGATAAGAGCGTGGACTACCAAACACAAATCATTGGCAAATTTTATCACCTCACTCATTATTCCCATTTCCAGATTATTTATAAACATATTAAAAAGCAATGGCCCCCGAGCAGATCCCTGGGGCACTCCACTATTCAACTTTCTCCACTGGAAAAATATACTAATTAGCCCTACTCTCTGTTTTCTGGCTATTAACCAGTTTGTAATCCACAGTAAGACACTGTCCCCTATCCCATGATTTTTTAATTTCCTAAATCTCTCATGAGGTTCTTTGTCAAATACTTTCTGGAAAACCAGATACACCATATCAGCTGGTTCACCTATATCCACGTTTATTTGCACTCTCAAAAAAATGCAGCAGATTGATGAGGCAAGACTTCCCTTAGCTAAATCCATATTGGCTTTGAGTCACTATCTAAGGGCCTGATTTTAAAAAGCATTTACTCGAGTAAAAACCAGTTTACTGGAGTAAATTCACTTTACTTGAGTAAGTGGGTTTTTGAAAATTGCTACAATATATGCCATTGACTTGTCTATAGGATTTACTCACATAAGTGCACTTTACTTGAGTAAATGGCTTTTGAAAATTGCTACAATAGTAGCTACATTTATGCATGTAACTCCTTTTGAAAATTACCCCCTATATGTTCAGCAATTTTGTTCTTTATGATAGTTTCTACTATTTAGCAATGCACAGATGTCAGACTCACAGGTCTGTAGTTTTCTGGATCATTCCTTGATCCCTTTTTAAAAACTGACATTACATTGCCAATCCTCCAGTCTACAGGTATCATAAATGATTTTAATAATAGTTTACAAATTTCCAATAGCAGGTCCGCAATTTCAGTTTTCAGTTCTTTCAGCACTCTGGATGTATACCTTCTGGTCCAGGTGATTTGCTACTCTTTAGTTTGTCAATTTGCCCTAGTAAATCTTCAGGGTTCACTGAGATTTGGTTCAGTTTCTCTGAATCATCATCTTTGAAATCTTCCCTGGCCTGAGTATGTCTCTTACATCTTCCTCAGTGAAGATGGAAGCATTTAGTCTCTCTGCTATGGCTTTGTCATCCCTGATTGTCCCTTTTAACCCTTGATCATCTAATAGTCCAACTGACTCCCTTGCAGGCTTTTTACTTCAAATGTACATGTAAAAGTCTTTATTGTGAGATTTTGCTTCCATGGCAAGCTTCTTTTCAAATTCTCCCTTTGCCTTCCTTATCAATGCTTTGCATCTAACTTGCCAGTGTTTATGCTATTTCCTGTTTTCTTCATTCTGATCCCTTTTCTATTTATTGAAAGATGTTCTTTTAGCCATTATAATCTCTCTCACCTCACCTTTTAACTATGTGGTTAGTTCTTTAGCCCTCCTTCCACCTTTTCTATTGCATGGAATACATCTGGTTTTGGCTTCCAATATGGTATTTTTAAACCTTTAAGCCTGATCTAAATTCTTATCCTTTGCAGTTGTTCCTTTCATTTTTTCCTAACCAGTTTCCTCATTTTATAATAGTCACCTTTTTGAAAGTTAAATGCTGTCATAGTAGACTTCTATAGTGAACTCCCTCAAGTTATTAAGTCAAATATGATCACGTTGTGATCACTAGTGCCAAGTGGCTCCAACACTGTTACCTTTCATACCAAATCCTGTGTTCTACTAAGGACTACGTCTAAAATAGTTTCCACTCTTTTGATTCTTTTATCAGCTGCTCCATGAAGCAGTCATTTATTTCATATATGAACTTTACCTCTCTAGCATGTCCTGATGTGACATTTACCCAGTCAATACTGAAATAATTGAAATCACCAATTACTGCTATGCTGCCGATTTTGTTAACTTCCCTAATTTCTTTTAGCATTTCATTCTGTTTGTTCATTCTGGCCAGGTGGACAGAAATATACCCCCACTGCTATTTTAATCCCCTTTTCACCTGGAATTTATATCCAAAAAGTTTCAACATTGCATTTTGTTTGCTGCAGAACTTTTGACTCAGTGCCCTCTTTAATATATAGACCCATCCCTCCACCAATTTGATCCATCCTATTATTTCAATATAATTTGTACCCTGGTATCAGTGTCCCATTGGTTATACGTACTTCCACTAAGTCTCTGAGATGCCAGTTATATCTAACTCTCTCATCTTATTTTTTAGACTTCTAGCATTTATATACAGACATGTCAAAGTATGGTTTTTGTTTGTATTAAAAACCTGCTTATCAGCTGACAGGGGTAATTTGGAATTTCTGCTCCTTCTGCTCTTTACTTACCATAATACTAGATCAGACCGAGGGTCCATGAAGCCCAGTATCCTGTTTCCAGCAGTGGCCAATCCAGGTAACAAGTACCTGGCAAGATCCTAAACAGTATATAGATCCCATGCTGCTACCACAGTGATAAGTAGAGGATATTCCTATTTGGTTAATAACAATATAGACACTTCTCCTCCAGCAACTTGTCCAAAACCTTTTTAAACTCAATTACACTAAATTATCTTGTCTATATGCATTCAGCATAGAAACTGGCCCTCATTTCCCACTTGCATTAGGGTCTCTGTAAGGAAAGGGTGCTCACCCCTGCTATAAAAAAAATATCTTAATCTATCAGTGAAATGAATTGCAGCCAAACATTTTTTGATGGGGGAGAGGGGACACATCAGAAGCGGTGAATAAAGTGATTTTATTATTTATTTTGACAATGTAAGAGAGATTCTGACTCCCAGAGCTGAGAACTCTGCATTTCACCATAACACTCCTTAGTTCCTCCAAGAGATTGTGTGCCTGATAACAGGGTTGTATTTTATCTCAAAGACTAATCCAGCCCGTTTTGCTCCAGTGCATAGAATTTTAGCTCTTATTTCGAGGCCTTGGTGACTATGGCAAGACCCCACCACAGGTTAGGCAGCCGTCCCCACGGGTACGTGCCCTGAGGTCTATTAAAAGAGAGTCCAAGTTTTGACGCGACAGGAACTGTCAAATAAAAAAATAAATAAGGCTGCCCCTGTCGTTGGGCTCCCCATCCAACGGAGTAACTACTACAGGAAACCGACCCTGAAATGATAACTATCAGGTGGTTCCCCACCTGACAGATTGAAAACTATTTTTACAGACCTATTTCAAGGCCCTGGTGAACATGGCAGGAGGGTGCAAAGGTAGACCCCACCGTGGGTTCTTCCTCGGGATCTGTTTAAGCATGGAGTTGCCATCAGGAAGCCCTCACCACGAGTACCTGCCCTGAGGTCTAAGGAGCTGTCAGAGCAGCCCTTGCCATAGGTATAAAACACTTTTGAGTCCCACATCCGGCAGGGTAACCACAAACGGAAACCAACCCTGAAATAACAACTCAGGTGATTCACCGCCTGACAAACTGAAAGCTATTTTTACTGTTTATTTCCCTAAAAACTACAACTGAATTCGTGCGATGGGGTAAAACGGGGCCTGAATCAGCCTTTTCAGTGCACCGGGTAGCCATTTAATGCAGGCTTACAATACTAATGTATCTTTTATCTATATTTATTAATCGCCTACAAACCCCAACCCCCCCCCCCCCCTAGGCGATGTACAGCATGAAACATACATAAAATAAAAATCATACACTGCATACATATATCAGCAAATATACTTGAACATGGACAGACAGTACTAAATGTTTTCTCGATAAACTCCGCCCCCGGCAGGCGGCGCACAGTTTCCCCTATCAGGGAACGGAGACGAAGGCGACGTCATCGAGTCTATTTACGAGCGCCCTCACGCCGCAGAACGCGGGAAGTTACTGGGCTGCTTTACTTCCTCCATGCGCTCAGCTCAGCATCTCGCCACCGACGTCAGATCAGGCTATTCTGTCACGCCCCCTCTCCCCTTTCGTTCGGCAAGCTGGCTGGAAAGCTCGCGAGAAGCCAAAGTAGGAGGCGAGGACCGGGGGTTGCAAAATTTTGCCCTTACGGGAAGTGAGAGGGGGCTCCAGGTTTTTATTGTACGGTGGCCGGCGGTTTGGAGGTGAGCGGACACCGACCTCTCTCCCACCCTTGGCCTCGCTACTTCTGGGGGAGGAAGGACGGGGCGCGCTGGGTGGGCGCGCGGAACCCCCTCCCCTGCCCGTCTCGTGCCTCTCACATCACTTCAGGTAACTGAGGTATGACAAAATAGGCGTGAATGACGATTCGCTTCTTTTAATTTAAGTGCAAAACTGAAGATGGTTAGAAACCTTCAGTTAGCTGAAGTTCGGATAAAACTTGCGGAAGCTGCAGATTTAAAAATGTGCACTAATAATGCTTAGGTCTAATCTATATAAGGTAACGGTTGAAGATGAATACCAGTGCATTGAGGGTGGAGTTATTTGGGGTGTCTTTAGGTTCACGACATATAATCTTGCAGTTGGTATAAAGTCAATCACAAAAGCATGCATCAGGAGTGACTAGAAAAAAAAAACCGATTTTGACAGAAGTACATACGGGCTCGCTGATGCTTGTCATCCTTAAGTTTCCAAGGTAAAGACTATTATATATGATGGCTAGATAAAGAGAGCATGTTACTCAGCCATATACTCTGTATTGGTTAAATGTACTATTAAATATATTTTCTCTTTTGGGGTGTATAGGAAAAGATGCTTGGTTAAGCAATGTTTGCCAAATCTGATCCTGTGTCCCAAAAGCCAGTCAAGTTTTTAGGGTATTCCACAATGAATTTGCATGGAAAATGTATAGGAGTCATTTTTGTTTTTTATTTTCCCTTGGAATTTATAAGGGTTTATTTTGACAAAAACAGGAGAAAATCGGTTGAAAAAAGTGACCAATTTTCTCGGTAAATTATTGGAGTTTAATTTGGTGAACAGAAGACAGGACAGTAAAACAATATAAAAACATTCACCCACCCACTCAGCAGCATGCCCATTTCTACCCCCATCCAAGAATCTCCCTCTCCCCGTCTCATAACAGCATTTAGCCTTATCAGTGGTGACTTCAGGCTTCTCCTCTCTTCTTCAGCAGCATGCTTACTAAAGCTTCTTTCTGTGCTTTGCAGCACTGCACTTCTGCTTTTGTGCAGGGCCACTGTGCCTACCTGGTAGTGCTTCTGATGGACTTCAAATGTGGCACCAGTCAGCAGGCACTTTGGCTGCTTGGGGAGGTGAGGAGATGGAGGGTGAGTGCTTTCACTGGGGGGGGGGGGGGTAGGACTTGAAACACAACTTGCACTTTGACCCACAAAACTTCATCTGCAGCTCTAGAGCAACTTTTTAAATCAGCCTAAAATTAGGGTGAATATTGGTTTAAACTGTCACCTTTGGGAAAATTAGGTTAAATTGAAAATGAAGGACCCTAAAAATGTACATAAACTGGGTCTCCAATATAGGAAAATTTGTCTCATTCATTCATTGTGGTTATTCTGAAAACTGATTTGGAGGGGAGCATTGGGACCTGGCTTAGTGCATGTGACCCTATTGGAGCTGGAGAAGGCAATTTTCAAAGTGATTTATGTCGATACAAAGCATTTTACCTGTTATTCTGCAGTCTGAAAATTGCCCCCAGTGCCACGCATTATGGAAAAATGCACTGACTTTTAGCTACATTGAGGTGGATGGGGCATGTTGAGCCTGGGAAAGGAAAAATAGATGTATTGATAGTATTTCAAATCTTGATATATACTTTTCCAAGAACTTCTTCCCAGAGAAAAAAGCAGGTGCAAGTGACCAAGCACACTTGGTACCTGCAACAAGTTTCAAAGCAAATGTGCAGTCTTTGTCTCTATGCGGACAATTTGAAAATTGCTCTTGAATGATTTTTGCAACTGAGAAATGTGATGACTATGTAAAGCATGATAGAATCTTAGTGTTATAATAGACAGAACTCATGGTTTATTTTTGTTTATAATAACAATTTTGTGCTTCAACATCAGTTCTGTAACATGGAAAGTAG
The DNA here is from genome assembly GCF_901001135.1 of Rhinatrema bivittatum. Taxonomy (NCBI): domain Eukaryota; kingdom Metazoa; phylum Chordata; class Amphibia; order Gymnophiona; family Rhinatrematidae; genus Rhinatrema; species Rhinatrema bivittatum. The sequence goes on from NC_042626.1 coordinate 31,095,068, forward strand.
ACGTATATAACTTGTTAATGCACGATAGCTGTTGTGTTTGACTTGCGTTGCTCATGCAACTTTCCCTCCCCCCGTTTTCCCCCCCCCCCCCCAGATTTCATCTTTTCATTTCAGAGTTGCACTAACATTCCAGATCCTATTAAAATTTCTAGCCACTAAGGCCATGGGTAGAATTTTTTTTTGGCCCTTTCTCAACAGACTATTAACTAACAGGCCGATACAGTACAGTGCGCTCCAACGGAGCGCACTGTTAGCCTGCTATTGGACGCGCGTTTTCCCTTACCCCTTATTCAGTAAGGGGAGGAAAACGCGCGTCCAACCCGCAGTACCTAATAGCTCCCTCAACATGCAAATGCATGTTGATGGCCCTATTAGGTATGCACGTGGGATACAGAAAGTAAAATGTGCAGCCAAGCCGCACATTTTACTTTCAGAAATTAGCGCCGACCCAAAGGTCTGCGCTTATTTCTTCCATCATCAGGAAAGTGCACAGAAAAGCAGTAAAAACTGCTTTTCTGCGCACCCTCCGACTTAATATCATGGCGATATTAAGTTGGAGGTCCCGAAGAGTAAAAAAAAAAGTAAATAAATAAATAAAGAATTTGAATTCGGCCAGCGGCTGTCGGGCCGAAAACCGGTGCTCAATTTTGCCGGTGTCCGGTTTCCGAGCCCGTGGCTGTCAGTGGGCTCGAGAACAGACGCCGGCAAAATTGAGCGTCGGCTGTCAAACCCGCTGACAGCCGCCACTCCTGTGAAAAAGGAGGCGCTAGGGACATGCTAGTGTCCCTAGCGCCTCCTTTTGCCCGGATCTACCGCCAGGCCTAATTTAAATACTGCATCGCGCGCACCGGCAAGTGGCCGGTGCGTGCGCCGGGAGAGCGAGCGTTTGCCCACTCTCCCGCAGACTTTACTGTATCGGCCCGTAAGAGAGGATTCCAGACTTGGAGGTAATCATTGCCACTACAAAAAAATTAAATTGCAACAAAGAGATAAATACATAATTTAAACTGGAAGCAAGCATTTAGAGAGCAATTTTCAAAGCCATTATATGAGGGTTGATCTCGGACTTTCCCTGCACTTCTTTGCCAGTAGGGATCCTCTGTGCTTATCCCATTAATGTTTTTATCTCCGCCTTACTGGATTGCTAGTTACAGAACAGAGACTTTTTCAGTGGGCCCTCGTAGCAGTGTAGGGTACTGCCGAGCATCACCTCCTAAAATGTAATAGATAGTACATGTTTAACTGTTGCGCTAAGGGTGCATGTTGTAAATGTGGTTTTGAGAGCCTGTAACAGACTATAGTGTAGTGAAATTATTCATTTGTATCACTCAGGTATAAAGATGGACTTGGTACTGGACTATGCTGATTATTACATTTTTACACCATATATATATCCAGCTATCTGGCCAGAGGATGATCCCTTTCGACAGATTATAAGTCTCCTTACTGTAACAAATCTTGGAGCACTTGTTATTTACTTTTTATTTGGAACTCTTAGCTACTACTTCATTTTTGACCACAATTTGATGAAGCACCCGCAGTTTTTAGAGGTGAGATTTCTTTAAATGTCAGATATCTGCACAATTTAAGATTATTGTAGATAGAGGGAACCCAAAATATGAATATAAATGACAGTGGTCAGCAAATGTATCTTAAAAACCAAATTACCAATTGAAGGTGACAGCAAGCCTGAGGGCGTGTCCTGCCAGAAAGAGGCTTAGGCCCTGATGAGGCACCTTGGCAGAGACATTGCATCCCACTTTGCATAACAAGTCATGTTATTGGATTACAAGTAATTGTACCCCTGAAGAAGATATTGCTAGCAAAACACTGGCTGTGTTGGGCTTTTTTTCCTACACTTGTGATTAATTGATTTTATATGCTTTTTGAAAAATTCTTTAAACAAGGTGGATGATTGAACAGTCCGGGTGGCCCTAAGCCTTTTTGTTTTTTTTTACAGGACACGCCATCAGGCTTGCTGGCACCATTCATTGATAATTTGGTTTATAAGATACATTTTCTGTCATTTATATTCATATTTTGGGTTCCCTCTATCTACAACTTGATCATTTGTTTGGGTTTCTTTTTGACTCTCTTTCTTATCTTTGATTTTTATAATTTAAAATTAAACCATGTGACATTAAATGTTGTTCTAAAGAATAATGTGATAATGAAATTCCCAAAGTCTTTTCCCCTGTATGTTTTTCTTGATTAAAATGTAAGTTCTGCTGAGAAGAGACTCTCATGTGTTTTTGAACAGCGCGCATATGTCGAGTTTCACTGTAGAAGTAATAAGTCGTAGTAGCTATTCTGCGCCTTCACTGTTCATTTGAAGGAGCTGATTATATATTCCTTTTTTTTTTTTTTTTTTTTTTTTAAAAAGGATTTTTTTTTCACTTACATACAGTGTAGAAGGATTTCTTTTCACTTACATACAGATAGAAAATAATTGTTTTGAGTTGTTAAAGTATTTGTCTTTCCAAAATGTATAATTTAAAAAATTATTTTTCCTAATAGTGAGTAAAGTGCTTCTTTAAAAATAGTGCAGAGTTTTCTATTGTGGCATAGAAAACTCCCTTTTTTTCCATCAGTAACCAGGGCTGAATTAGATATGATCTGTGAGTGATGTCATCCAGGCGGCACGGGATGAAACTGTCTCTCCAAGCTAGTAGATCTTTGAGCTCTACTGAGCATGTGCAGGAGTTCCCACACGGTCATTGTTTCCAGAATCTCTCTATAACTGTCTCCTCTGTTAGAAACAAAGGGTATAATTTCTCCTCTCCTTGCTACCTGTAGCGAGCCCCAAACAGTACTTTTCAGTGCTACCAAAAGAAAAGACAAAACAAAATTACTATAATGAAGATGTCAAGAAAACCAAAACCCTGTTTCAAGGCCTGCCTCTGTGGATGCCTCCTGTCCAAAACAGACAGCCAAGATCTTTGCTATCTCTGCTTAGTTCCCGATCATGACCAACCAAACTGTGGAACCCATGGCCGCATGTTTCATCATTCCTGGAGACGAAAGCAACGAAGATAGCTTCCTTGCACTCTTCAAAGAGCAGGTCTTTGTAACAGAGTTGCCATTTCTTCTCCTCATCCCGCAGTGTCAACGCAGGACCAGGATTGGCAAGTGCAGAGACCTGTGTCGATTCGTAAGACAAACAGTCTGCAGTGACCTCAGTCATCGGACTTCAAAAAAGTACCTTTTAAGGTGGAACACTGGGATCCCTTGATACAGTCTGTGCCATCTTTAAAAAAAAAAGCATATGCAACACTAAGTAAAGACCAATAAGACATCAAAGTCACCAAAGCGCATTGACAAACATACACCGCCCGGCACATCCAAGAAGCATTGACTGATAGCTAAAGAAACACAATGTATTGATGGCCCTTTTGACCCAGGCACCCAATGACTCTTGCATTGACGCACCCAGTGCATGGGACCTTGACGCATGCCTCATCATCACAATCTGCATCACCCCTTCGATGCAAATCATGCACCCTTCTTCTATACAATCAACACATGACTCAGTTTATCAATGTGATCATAGACATGATACAACAATGGGCCTTTTTGCCACTATGTTATAATTAGTGAGGTTTGGGTGGACCCTTGGACACTGTGGGGGGAAGTCCCGTGAGGGGCCACAGGTCAGGCTCAGCTTAGGACACACAAACACAGAGATTGATCTTTTATTAGACAATGTGGTGAAGCCACCAGAGGTGGCAGTGGTGAGCAGCAGAAGTAGCCTGGCTGGGCTAGTATCCCTCAGGCACTGGAACAGCGACTCCTCCGGTAGCAGTGCTGTAGTGGAAAGAGCTGAGAATGAGTACAGTGGAATATGCACAAAGCCCCAGTATGGAGAACCCCAGGATAGGGAGAGTAGGCCCTCGAGGAGTGAGTACCTGATCCCTGAGAGCTGAGAGGCTTGAAGGTAATGTACTCGCACAGCGGTTCCACGTAGGAAATGGCACTAGGGCTGGAACGGAGGCAGGCCCTCAAGGAGCGAGTACCTGGTTCCAGGGAACAGCTCTGAGATGAAGTTGGTAGTACCCACTGGTGTTGAAGATGGCGAATCTCTCCAGGCAGAAGAGAAGGTAGGAGCAGGCAGCGAGTCAGGGAACATGGGCCCTCGAGGAGCGAGTACCAGTTTCCTGATAGCAACCTGAAAAGCAAGTGAGGCCCCCAAGGAGCGGGTACCCCGTTAGTGTTAAGAGTCCAATGAAGATTGGAGAGGCAGAGTAGCTGGGTACGGAGAGCGAATCCCATCCGTAAGATTACCCCTTGCTAACTCAAAGGCTAGCAAACATTGTAGGCTTTAAATATCCGGCAGTGTGACGTCATCACAGGGGGACGCCCCTGAGGTTCGCGCCAAGTAGGAAATAAGAGCGAGGGCCGCACGGCGCGCACGCCCTAAGGTACCAGCGGAGCATGGAGGGAGGCAGCGCCCAAGCCGGTCCGGGGACACCGGAGAGGATGGCAGGCAGACGCCGCGGCAGCCAGGCATCCATCCATAGCGAGAGGAGGTGCAAAGAAAGAAAGGTAGGCGGAGTGAAGCCATTGGGAAGGGACGGTTGCAACACTCTGAGTCCAAACTCTTTTCAGAGTAGCGATTGACTACTGAAAGCAAACTTCTCCTAGCTCGACAGATGCTGGTCCTTCTGGGCCCCTTGTCTCCAGCCATTCTTGCAGTTCCTCTTAATCCATCAGCATATGAGATCTCTCCAGTGGGGTCTCACATCATAATGAACCAACTACTGCATCCCCTTTCGTCAAAAATCTCCATCATCCCTCAGATGAAAACAGACATATGCTAGTGGCTCTACCCATCCAGGATACAAGAAGACACCCAGCTCCATCTGATACCACATCAAATAGTCCTGATTACTGACACCTCCAAGCTGGGGTAGGGAGCACATATTGGCCTCTACAAGACGCAAGGTCTTTGGTCAAGCAAGAGGAAAACATATCAAATCTACTAGAGCTCAGAGTGATATGCTATACCTTTCAGACTTTTCACCATATTCTAAAAGGAAAAAAACACAGTGATTCAAACCAACAGTCAAGTAGCCATGTTCTACATCATCCAGCAAGGGAGAATGGGAACATGGACCCTCTGCCACAAACCCTTATGCATATGGCAATGGGTGACTCACAACCATGCAACTCTTCAAGCATCTTACCTACCAGGTATCCACAGTACGGTAGCGGACAGACTCAGAATTTTCAGCCTCCATCAATGTCCATTACACTAGGACATAGCCAACTATCTTTTCCAAACATGGGGATTGCTGTGGATCGACCTATTTGTGACAAGAGCACAATCGAAAAATCAATTCTGCTCTGTCTATCAGAGCCCTCTACAAGAGGACCAAGATGCATTTCTGATACCTTGGAACACAGACCTCATGTACGCTTTTCCTCCAATACCACTTATATCTCAGATGATCCAGAAGCTACTGAGAGAGCGTGTCATGATTCTTGTAGCACCAGCATGCCAAGTCAACCATGGTACATGTATCTTGTTCAACTGTCCTCGAGACTGCCAATTCCCCTGGGGGATGTCCCCTCTCTGCTTTCCCCAAGAAGGAGGCAAACTCTCACATCCTATACTACCTTCCCTTCCCCTGACAGCATTTATGTTGAATGCACTATCTTGAAGAAATGGTCCCTTTCAGAACCCATCCATCAGGTCGTCCTCATCTCGTGTAGAAAACCTTGCACGAGACTCAGCTACTCCTTCAAATGGAAATGCTACTCTTGGTGTTGCTTTCATCATATAGATCCATTCATTTGTGGTCCTAGACCTTTACTGTCTAATCTTTATACCATAGCTCAATCTGATTTTGCAGTAGCATCAATCTGAGTACATCGGACAATGACAAACCAATCTTTCTCTACATGCTCTCAATAAAGGGTTGCTTCATGTGCATCCTTCCATGAAGAAGCCTCCAGTTCCTTGGGAAGTTAACATAGTCCTAGCGACTCTCGCATAGCCTCCCTTTGAACCATTAGGTTTGACTCCTCTAAAATACCTGACATGGAAAGTTCTGTTCTTGATAGTCATGACCTCCACTTGAAGAGTGAGTGAACTCCCCTTACTTGCAATTTTTTCATGCTAAAGTAGTACTAAGAGCTCACCTGAAATTTGTATCTGCATTCCATTTAAACCAATCCATCGTATCCCTACTTTTTCTCCAAAACCTCATGCGCATGAGGGGGAAAGACGTTTCACATGTTGCAAGAGATCATTGGGGTATTACAAATGCCATACTCAACCTTGCAGAAAAACTTCCTAGCTTTTTGTCTCATATAATCCCAACATGTCAGGGGTGAGCATAACAAAGAGGACTCTTTCCAACTGGATTACAAGCTGCATTCAGCATTGCTATTCTGCCGCCAGACTGGATTTTGCTAACCCAGTCTAGCCTCACCAGGTTCAAACAGGTGCTTCCATTGTATACCTCAGAGAAGTTCCAATCAAGAACATCTGCAGGGCTGCTATCTGGTCATGAGTGCATACCTTCATCTCACATTACTGTCTGGACTCTCTAGCCTCTGCAGATAGTGCAGTGTGGAAAGCAGTACCACACCATCTTATTCACAAATAGTCTACTATCCACGCCAGAGTCTGTTGCTTAACATAACCGCTCCGCTTCTTCAGCTTGGGACTCCCCGTGGATCATGTCTAATTCAGCCCTGCTTATCAATGGAAAAGAGCAAGTTTGCTTACCATAAATGGTTTTCCACAGATAGCAGGATGAGGTAGATGAGATGCCTGCCCTCCTCCCTAGACAGCAGACTGTCCTACTCTTATCAGCTTGGATAGAGTAGATTCTAGTAGCAACAATCACGTGGGAACTCCTAAAGTTTTTAAAGCTTACTAGCTTGAAGAGACAGTTCCATCCAGTACTGCCTGATGTCACCCACAGATCATGTCTAATTCATCCTGCTATCTACAGAACACACCGTTTATGTTAAGCAACCTTGTTCTTCTTTTTTTCTGATTCTTGATATACTTTGAAAGACATACCGATCTCCTCCTTTTCCTGTGTTGGCATTCATTTTAATCTTTGTCTACTGATGAACTTTTAGAACCAGGTCCCACGTGAGATAAAGTTTGCAGTGCAGTCTATGCCATGGATCAGTATTCCCACAGTCGCCCTCTTCTTTGCGGAAGTCAGAGGTTACAGTAGACTTTACGACAACATTGAAGATTCTCCATATGGTAAAAATTATGTTGCTTAATTGATCCATTGTTTTGAATTACAGGTTTATCACATGAAAAATGTAGGGTAGAATATTTAAAAATAGTTATAGTGCACTATATTTTCATCATGAATAGCTTCCTCTATCCCTACAATTACTGTAAAGTTCAATTAATTTGCAGAAATTTACATTCTCCCACAATTTTACAGTGGTATAGAGTATTATATTGATTGTAAAGTTAGGAATCAGGCATTGGTTGTATAATTCTTTTTTTCTATTTGTTGCTACTTTATAATTACCATTATGAAGTAAAATCCTGGTAAATAGTAATCCATGTTTATTTTCATGTACTGGAAACTTTCTCCAAAAGTAAGTACTATCTGTGGGTTCATAGTGATGAGCGTTTAAACACACGTTTGAGACCTCGGAGCATTGTTGTACCATGACTATCCTAAAGCACTAAAAACCAGGCCACATGCTTGAATACTGAGGTGTCAAGTCTTGTGATCCATTGAATGACAAAGAAAGCTTGCACCTCCAACACCTTTTGATCTATCTTCAACTGGCTTCTCTATATTATGCACACACAATACCATAAGAGACAAAGATTAAAAATTTCAATAGTGAACACAGGTGCTGTATGCGAGATTCAGCCAACTCAGTTGGACCAATACCAAGTGCTGCTATATCTGAAGAACTAAGTGTATCTTTGTGTGGCAAACACTTGGAGGTGCATGCACCCCCAAGCTGGAGAGTACGAATATTTCTTTTAAGACAAATCTTAATTGGCTAAAAAGGAAAATCAAGCATGAGATGCTCCTCAATGAGCTGCGACAGAAAAGGAATAGATGTTTGAAGAGAATTGGATGGTTGTCCAGAAGAGTTCCAAATCTTTGAACTCCTAAGCTTGGGAAGTTGTTCAGGGAGGTGCCCGGCCTGTCGTGTGTTTCGTCAGTGTGAATCCATGCAAACACCTGCAGTAAACTATCCTGCATGTGTTTTATATCCTTCACTGTACATCAGAGTTCATGCCGAACTTTCACTTTACAGGACAGTGTGGAGTAAAGAGAGAGAAGTACAGCAAAGGAAAAAAATGAGTTGACAATAACTTGTTTACTTTTAATGTAGAAAAGGTTTGATGCCGCTGAAAGCAGGCAGCGCCAACATTTGTCAGTAATGTGCAGCACAGTTCAAACTGAAGTAAGGTATCAACAAACAAAATTTTAGTCGGACCTTTACTATACCCTCTGTCCACTACTCAGATATGTATTTAAAGTTTTGATAATCCCCTTGCCTCAATCAATCCCCTCCCCGCCCACCATATCTCTCTTGCAATCTAGCAGTTCGGTTCTCCCCCGGTTTATTCAGTTCTCAACACAGTTAGTTCTAGTTTATATTTGCTGTTAATTGTATAGATGGATGCCCCCCTCGCCTCTGTTATTTTGATTCCACTGGTTCATTGTATCGCTCCCGAGCGAATGTTGCAGTTGCATTGTAAACCGATGTGATTTGTATTTTTTACAGGAACGTCGGTATAGAAAAGTTAAAAATAAATAAATAAACTATTTTTCCTTTTTTTGTAGGCTGGTTTGGAGTAGTTTTCAGTATGATATCATTCCTTTTCTTCACGGACATGTGTATCTATTGGATCCATCGATTTCTGCATCATAAGCTTATATACAAGGTAAAATCAATTACTCTTATAGGAAGCTTCTTCTAAATGAGATGGGATCAGAGTTCTTTCTCTTGACCTTTCCTAATGAAATGTTTTTCAAACGTGATCTTATTGCTGAAAAAAAAATGTTCTCTGTGGACAAGCAGGATAAATTAGACACTCAATCGGGGGGGATAGGAGGGGGTGTCATTCCGACAGCACTGACACGGTTAGCTCTGTGAGTTCAGAAAACCTTAAGAGGCTTTTCTAAGCATGCGCAGGAATTCTCACATTGCCACCTTCCTCACGAGCTCCCTCGCTTATCTTTTTTTGTCTGTCCTAGTGTCTGGGTATGATTAGACCTTACGTTGTCACAAGACATTTATTTCTTGTTGCGTGTTTTATTGGGGGGAGGGGGCGGTTTTGCTGTTTTTTTTGTTTGTTTGGGGGTTTTTTGTTTTGTTAAGTTTTTCCCCTTACTCCCTCTTCCCCCCCCCCCCCCCCCAAAATAAATCTCTTCAAAACTGAATTTGACCTAGCTAATCAAGTCTTCATGCCATCCAGTTTTAAATTCACTATTATGGGTACAAAATGACAGTTTCAAACACTCATTCAGTGTCATCGCTGCCTGGACATCCCTAACTGTGAGCACTTAGCTAAGATGACCCAGAAGAAAAGGAGATACGGGTCATTATAAAATGGGACCTGCTGCCTACATCTTTGAAGTTTCCTCAGCCTCTACAGAGGAGAAAAGGTGAGCAAATGGGAAAAGGCCTGCATCTCTTCGAGAAGTGATTTCATCCTCAAGGGATGGGAGGTGCCCTTCTAAAAGGGATAGCTCCTCCAGAAAGCACACAGGATTCTGGATCCTTGTGCGCAGAAGGAACAGGCACAGTTTACACAACAGCAGTGGCTATCCACACCGTGCCTTCCAGCTCTATTGCCTTCCCAGAAAGCTATGACACAGAAATCTCATTTGTCACAGAGAAGCCTCTTCAAAACCATGCTGAGCACAGGACATAGGCCTGGTGCAGAATCGCTCGTATCATGGATGTGGGGTAAAAACACCTGCATAGACACCGGCTCATGCAAAACTGCGCAAAATGAGCTGCAATCGCAGAAGGAATAGAAAGAGTGCAAAAGACTGCACAGCTTAAAACTATCGGTCCTAAAGTCAATATCTGAAACCAAATTATTGGTTATGATACAATAGTCAGATGACTTTTCCCCTGGCCCTTCCCCAAGAATCAACCAACAAAGTAATAGACCGATGGAGAAAAGTGCAATCAGCCGAACACACAGTTTTTGTTTTTGTTTTTTTTGTTGTTGTTTTTTTTGTTTTTTAAACCAGTATTTCAATGAACATTTTCTGAATGCAAGATTTATTACTGATGCAGAAAAGAGTTTTAGAGCAGAAAATATGCATTTGAAAACAGAGCACTGCTTCGTGCCCTCACATGGAAATCCGATGCAGATGAAGGCGTTAAGCAGTACTCCTCGATGCAGAGAGGTGCGCCGGCCCTAACCCAGGTTCTGATCAGAAGTAGAGTAAAGTTTCCAGTGTTGTGGTACGAGCATAGAGATCTAGAGATAGGCGAAAAGAAGAGGTCTTTCCTGCTGGCCAACTAGCCAGATAAGTCCATACTTATCCAGCTAAGTGGCGGCAGCTAAGTGGCGGCAGCTAACCACGATCAGATAGCTGGATAAATACGGATTTATTCAGCTAAGTGACAGCAGCCGCTCCCTGTGAATAAACCTTCCTAACCCCACAGCCCAAACAGAGTGCAGCTTTTTTTTTTTTTCACACGCCCTGCCATCACTGCCATTATGGCTTACTTCTCTACACAAATAACAGCACCACCACAGCTGGGATAAAAAGAAAAACAAAACCAGGTGTATCAAGCCATAAAAGATCTGGCTGATCTGGAGACATATATTTTAAGGGAGGTCTGGATGCTCTGGTTCAATGTTAGGTAACAGAGGTAGTTCTATACGTGATTCCTCTGTGGCCCTTGTAGTTCAGAGAATATCGGGGCATCTGGGTCTGGTAATTTTGGTGGCTCCGGTTTGGCTAAGGCATCCTTGTTTGCACTGCAAACCATTGCGGTTCCATCACAGGCCAAGGCAATAAAGTCCATTCAGCTGAATTCACAGTTTTACCCACACTTAAACTCATTACTCCTGATGCAGGAAGGAGTTTTACCTGCACAAACCGTGCCGTTAAAAATGTGCGCTCAGCTCAGTGCCCTCGCCTGGGAAATTCCATGCAAATGAGGGCCGTAAGCTGTAAATCTGTTTTTCCTATTTCTGTGTAAGGTTTTCTTAAGCTTGGAAGCCTTCGTGTCAGGGGGAAAAAAAAAAAAGAAGAAAATAACATTTTATTGTGCGTGAAATAGGGGAATTAATTTGTCCACAGTTACAGGTAATACTGACAGGCTGAGGTCAGCAGAGATGCGTATAAGGGTGATGTCAGCGAACCTGTTAATATCTGTCTCCATCTGCTAGTCGGGGTCTATAACCCACTCATCTGGACTGGTCTGACTGGATTCAAGGAAAGGAAATTATCAGGTAAGAACTAATTTCTCCTTATACAACAGGCCAAAAGAAGGTGATGAAGGCATTTTTTGCAGACATGGTACAAATATATATATTTTTTGTTTCATTGTAATCTGTACTTCTAAAATTCATTGGAATAAATTAAACAAAATAAAATCTGTTCTACGTCATATGTACTTGGCACTAATTATCTCAATTTCTTCTTCTGCAGAAATTTCACAAGCCCCATCATGTTTGGAAGGTTGCTTCTCCGTTTGCAAGTCATGCTTTCCACCCGGTGGATGGCTTCCTTCAGAGTCTACCATATCATATCTATCCTTTTCTTTTTCCGTTGCACAAGGTGGCCTATTTAGGTCTCTACATCTTTGTCAATATCTGGACAGTTTCTATTCATGATGGCGATTATCGGGTCCCACAGTTCCTACGACATGTTATTAATGGTTCTGCTCATCACACTGACCATCACCTGTATTTCGACTACAACTATGGTCAGTATTTCACTCTGTGGGATAAAATTGGGGGCTCCTATAAAATCCCCTCTTCCTTTGAAGGGAAGGGACCCCATGATTATTTGAGAAAGTTGAAAGAGTGTGCACTGAACAGGGCAAGCAATGGTTATGAAAATGAAATGCAGGAAAATAGGAAAAATAAGTAGTGTCTTGACCCTACTATTGTAGAGCCTTGAGTTTATACATGAAATTGAAATGAACATCAACCTGTCTTTACACCATAATTCTTGGAATGTTGGCCTTGGAATAGAAGTGCATACCTTTCCAAACACAAACTAATGGCAAGTTAGTTTTGGGTTAGTTCGTATTTCCCTGCCTCTATTCTAAGTTTGATTCGGAGGCATTGAAGAGTTAGTGACATGTCTAAGGTTACAAGAATCATCAGGAGAAGCAGGATTTGAACCCTGGCTTCCTTAGTTCTCAGCCTGTTGCACTTAACCCCTAGGCTACTCCTCCATGCCAAATGATCCTTTTTTTTTTTTAATGGTAACACAGATTTTTTTTTTCTCCACCTCATGCTGCCTTCTTAGTCTTGCTACCACAAACTAAATTCCCTGTGCTGCTATAGATGTGGTGTGGTTTTTTGTTTTTTTTTTTAAATACAAATCTTTACTGCTTCTCTGGAGTCATTCCTCCTGGATGAATTTGACCTTTCCTCACCTTCTTTGGGGGGCTGAGCTGATCATTTCTGTGACGTGTCTTAGTCCCGAGCAGAATCTGGGATCTGGAATGTCTGTACTGTAGTGTAGTGCTGCTGCTAGGCCCAGGGGACTGGCTGTGTACTACTGACTTGTATTACGCCTGCTTTTAGTGTGACGACTTTTCATGAACATTCATGGATTAGTCTTACCTGGTTAAAAGCCCGCATATAGAAGTAACATGGTATGTTTGTAGGAGACTTTATATAAAGTGGTGAAGATGAAATTCCATTTGTGTTGATACTGAAAATAGCACTTTATACAAATACTGCAGCAGTAAAGGCTTTTAAATGTAGTTCAAGTAATGTTTTATTAACATCTGTAATGATTATGAATTGAGATTACCCTTAACCACTGTATGAAAACAAAACACTTTCTTTACCAATGAAGATATACTTCCATGGTTCAATGATTCCAAACACTGTACTTTAATTTTCAGTTTTGGTATATAATACAAATGTTACAGATAGTGTTTTACATAGTGTAATCGCAACTTGTCAATGTATAAAATATACTGATCAACATTTGTTCTATTTGAGTTCCCTTGCCTTTTTGTTTTGAAGGCAAAAAAAAAAAAGACCCAGTTAGACTTTATTTATAGTTTTTCTGTGATGCAGCTCTTTGACCAGAATGCATTTTAAAGGGAAATTTAAATAGTCAATAGATGAAAATCAGTATGGTGTATTTTTGTAATTTATATATTATGTATTGGTTATGTTGATTCCAATAAGTTGTTTTTGGTTTTTTTTATATAGCGTGGTGTTAGTGTTTTTGTTTTGGTTTTTTTTCCCAACAGGCCAAAAGTCAGGAACTGAAAGTTAATTTTGTAAATCCCGAGCTAAGCCATAACTGATTCATTTTCCCACTGTGGGAGGCACTTTTTATGGGTACAAGGATGCTAGAAGCGCTAAACTGCTCTAGGCGCCCTTCATTATTTAAAGGATGTGAGGAAAAAGCATATTTTTCTAACCACGCTCCTCTTCTGATGTTTTGATGCTTCCCACCAGCAGCTGCATGGCATTTGGAACAGTAGATTCGTGTGGACATTTGTGTTCCTCACAGTCTGAAATTCTCTCTCACTGTTACTTCTCAGTGTGCAATGAGGTAGCTCACAGGAAGCCATTGCTATTCTGCAGAACATTAAACATTTTTATGAAGCTTTAAAGGTGAATATGTTTTTAAAATATTGAGCTGTGTTTTCAGAGCATCTCTTGCTAGTGTTGTACATGGAGCTAAATCCTTTCAAAAAGTATTCCACACACTTAGGACAGGACATCAGGTGCAAAGGACAATACCTGTAGAAGAAGGGATGACATTGATCTTTCCATAGCTACGGAGGGTTTTATTTCATATTTGGTGTTATTTGGAAAGCTGAGAATCAGAGCTTTCATTCGTATCAATATTTGAAGCTGTAGAAATATTAGCATTTAAACATATTTTTCTAAAAGAAATTTCTAATGTTCATCTGTAGGAACCCATTGCTATATTTGGAGATTATAAGAGTAAAAAGTATATGTATAGTCTATGGCTGCAGTGTTGTAAAATTACTTGTACACAACGGATTGTACAAATCAGGAATGGTTAAATAATAAATACTGGAAAACATTCTGCCAAAGCGTTGCAAGCATTTAATGTTGTTAAAATAAAGAGTGTGGTTGCTGTGTCGGTCTGCTTGAATATGGAGAAAGAAATGGCAGTACATGAGCCCTGCATAAGACCTTTTTATTGAACTAAAAGGCCTGTGCTTGACTTCCCAGAGTTCTGTTCCCTTCAAGGCGGTGCAGAAGCGTGTTGCCCCCCCCCCCCTCTCCCCGTGTGCAAGTCTGTTTCAGCTTGCATGATGATGATGGCGGTGCTTTGCTTCTCAAAACTGTAACGCAAAAGGATTTGAGAAAAGGGTGCTGCGTTTGCACAGAGTCAGGATAAAATTATTTAAGAGGTGCGTTAAGTTTCCTCGCACGGGCAGCAGATACCGTCCTCATTCTCTACACAGTCCTTTTTACTTTACAACCCTTTTACAGTTTGGAAAGCAGAGATGCCGCCCTAGTTGTGCTGTAACTGCCTGTTCCAGTCTGCCAAAAACCTAGCAATGGGGGCAAAGGTTTACCTGGGGCAGCTCCGCGAGAAGCAAGGCAAGGTCCTCCAGTGGCTCAGGCAAAGCCCAGACTTGAAGCCAGTAGAAAAATCGCTGCTTGAGCTCTTCCGCCAGTAAGAGTGGGCTGAAAGTGGTAGACGCTTATCCTAAATGACTCATGCCTGTTATGGCTGCAAAAGGGGCTTCCATCAAATATCAATTCCAGGCATGGGAAGACTTAGGCAATCAAGACTGGGGGGGTGTTAAATTCTTAAATGACTGTAGTAATATTTCTATACTTTTTATCTCATGATGATGGCACAGAGTATATTATGTTGGGCAATGGAACAAACTCTTCCATTTTGATTTGTATTTTTTAAACAGCAGAACATGCACTGTACAGAGGTAATAAGACTTTTTATAAGGCATTGTACATTGTCCCTGCTTGCTTAGTGGAGCCCGTAGTTCAGGCGCCTGTGCCAGAATAACCAGCATCCTCTACTTTTTTTATTCTAAATAGTTGTCAACATGCAAGCAAGCCATTTCAGTGATTTCTCAGGGTGTGGAAGCAGCTGCTAAATTTAGACTTATTTACTGGCTTCCTTGTAAAACTATATAGAGACAGATCCACTCTTGAATGGTTTGGTTTGTTGATAATCTCTGCCTACAACCATGTTGTCGTAACCAGTTTGCATTTTCTCTCTGTTTCATTCCTTTAATGTTTATACTGTTTTGTAGGGGGCCTACTGTGCATTAGAAAATGTTTGAGAAAAGCAAAGTACTGTGGCTTCTTAGCCTCAGGTGCCTTGCTGTGTTGAAATGTTTTATACATGAACACTAATAGCGTTGAATTTCTTTAACAGCATTCTGTATCGCAGTGGGCTGGATTTTTCACAGAAAATGAGACCCACGAGCCTGCTGTAAACAGGAAAATGAAATGTTAAAAGGCAGGGCCAGGCCCAGGGCTTTATGGAAATGGTAATAAGGAGAAGGTGTGAAGTTGCAAGTCTGTTAACTTCCCCTCAATAGCACAAAAACGAATGGAGACTCTAACGAAAGGATAATGAAATATCTATCACTCTCTCAGGAAATAATTATTTTCTTGTGTTTCCTTTGTATCGTCCTCCCTGCAAATTCATATGCTGCAATTAAAAAAAAATCATTTTATGTTGGAGGGTTTTTTGGGGAGGGGGGGGGGGTGCAGATGAGATGCTAAAGTTGTTAAAAAAGGGAGGGAGGCATAACCTGAAACGTTTGAGAAAAGCTGCACTAGATGGCAGTGCTGGGCAAAGAGTCCCAGTCCATGCCTGACATGAAAAAGCTGAAATGCTGTACAACTTTCAAGGTTAAGGGAAGGAAAATGCCAGGTTTTGAAAGTCAGAAACATCCCATATATACATATTTGGAAATAGTCCTCAATTACTTCCACCCTGTGTCAATGACCAGGTCTTTCACTGCACTAGATTTTTATTTTAATTTTATTTAAAAAAAAAAAAATTGTGTGGGTCTTTGACAAAGGCTTTCCTGTTATCTCAGAAATTGCAAGACATAGAATAAAGTTGCAAAGGCAGAGAAAAAGTATTGAGTATCCAGGATATACCTATTGAGAGGGTTACATATATTGCTAAAAGTTTATTGTGCAAATGAAGTGTCCTGTGGAGCAGGGGATTCAGGTTTGGATCCATCAGGTCAGGCTGCGCTTGAGTGCCTCGTGCAGGCTGTGCACGTGGACGCGGGAGGGGGGGCAGTTCCCACTACTGGAGCAGCCTCTGCTGGGCAACAAGCAGCGTTGTTGCGGGGATTCCCTCTCCAGTCTCGGTCTAGCGGATGTCATCTGGGTAGGGATGGAGGACTAAAAGCAGGGGAAAGAGCAAAGGAAAAGTTATTTATGCTGTTAGAAGCCATATATGTATCATTGCATCTGAAGAAGTGGAATCTTGGCGCCGAGTGCTTAAGCCCCAATAAATCTGTTAGTGTCAGTTTGTTTTCAGATAATCACAGTCGGGGGTATCTGTTTGAAATAAACTTCCCTCCAAGGTAATCCTGTACAGTATTTACAAAGCACCCAATCCTGCTAAAACGTTAAAACAAACTTCACGCCTGTATTATATTGAGAAAAAAATCACAAGCTCACAGTGATGGAAAGGTACACAGAGAACCATAAACGAAATGCATTGCACAAATAAATCTATTTAAATGCATGCAAGTTCAGTTTTCAGGGGCATTTTGTACTAAAATGAAAGCACCTATTATCCGTCTGGCTGTACATGTATCAGGCAGGCTCTGGCTGAATGGATTTGTCTGAAATTTGAAATGGGAACTTGGGTTCCAACGCGGGGAGGCTAAAGATGATACTTTGGACCCAGCGAAAATAAACCCCTGCGTATTGTTTGCTGGATCTGGTTTCATACTATGACACGTGTCTGCTGCTACGGTATAGATTACAAAGTGGTGTTTTGTTTTGTTTCGTTTCCATCAGACGGTTCCCTGCTGTGTTGCACACAGCAGTGAAGGAAAGAAACAGTATTTGGGCAGTGCTGAGGCCATGCTGTTCACGTGTCATTCTCCTGTACGGTTTGCATTCTTCATCTGGAGAGAGGAATGAGTCATTCTCCCAGTATGCCAAACATCTCTAGGTAGGGCAGTGTTTGTTTTGGAGGGGGCGTGCTCCCCTGGGTTTGGAGATGGAAGGCGGGGAGGGGGAAGTTTTCTAAACGTCAGACCGATGGGGTTAGTTGGGCGTTAAAACACTGCGCGCTGGATTTAACTTTAGCTCCCGATGCAGAAAGCTAATGATATGCTGATGCATCAGGAGTTAGGGGGTTGCCTATAAAATGTGCAAATTTGGGGTAATTTATTCTGTATTTGATGAGAATCTGTCTGTGCTCTGCATGTGTGACAGAGGTGAAAGATTTTGCTAGTGTCTAGTTTCTGTGTGGGGATCTACATCAGTCCAACTTGTTCTGTTTTCCCAATACGAGATATACAGGTATTCTAGGGCCCTTTATTATATTTGCACTGCTGTTTGCAGGCCCTTAGTGTTATGGTATTACTGGTTTGCTAGAAAGGTTCTGAATATGGTTTGTTTGTTTTTGGCAGGATTTTCTGGTGCTTCACAATGTGCCTGGAAGTGGAGGGAGTTTGCTTTGCTGTTGATGAGATCTAGAACCTGATAGTTTAAAATCACAACTTCACTAATTCAATAGAAGAGAATAATGCTTGTTCACTGAAACCATTATTTCTGCTGACAGAGGCAATCAGGAACTCTTGGTTTACAATTTAAATGTCACTTCTCAAAAAAACACTTTTTTAACTGACTTTTGAAATGGCTGACATTTTAAAAGGTTCATATATTTCTACTAATATTCTTTAAAACCAAATGTTTTGTCACATTCAAAAATTACTATTCAAAATAGTTTATGGTAATGGAAGAATTCCCTCTCCTATTTCTTTTAACCTTTGATTTTCTATTTTTTTTTTCACTCAAGTAGGTCTTGTCTCTTCTCCCTTTTTCCTTGAGTATGGGGGATATTCAAATTATTTGTTACTATTTCTTTTTATGAATAATTCTGCTTTATTGTTTTATGTGAATTTCTCTCAGTTTTTTCTGTACAAGTTCTGCTTGTGTTTAATTTTGAATAATGATAAGTAAAGAGTTAAAAAATGTTTATGGTAATAACTTTTTATAGTTTATTACTTTTTATATACTGACGTATCAGAAATTCATTACAACGGTTTACAATAAATAAACATAAAACAATAAAAGCACATTCAATAAACACTGTAAAACAATTAAATAAAGATAATGCTAAAAATTTCAAAACAATATAAATAGGTGCTAAGATTAATTACATACATTAAACTTCACAGGACTTATCTTAGGACCCATGCCTGCCCCCTCCCTCCTCTCAAACTATGCTTAAGGATAGGTATCCACTTCCCAAAGTTTACATAGTAATGTTGGCAGAAAAGGACGAAATGGTCCATCCAGTCTGCCCAGCAAGCTTCTTAAGATAGTAATTGCCACTCTCTGCAGTCCACTCACATGTTTTTCTTAAGGATAGTAACTGCCTCTCTGTGCAGTTGTCCCCAAGCCTTATGATAACCCATAAAAATTGCAGCTAGCAACATTTTTACTAGATGATGAGCTTTCTTGAAAATTCAGACAGTGCTGCTTGACGTGCTTTGCTTATGGGCTTGGCCGAGGAAGCAGTCCTGTGCTTTTTTTCCTTATGTCTGCATATCAGTACCCCAGAATGTAGAAGTCAGAGCCCTCAGTTGTTGTTTGAATCTAATTCCTCTTTTTCCCCCTGTGTCTAAATGGAGAGCAATGTTGTAATTGCATTAAAAGCATCAAGGCTTATTGGTTAAGGTAGTAATCTCCATGCCTTCTGCTAAGGAATCCACAGTGTTTATCCCATGCCCCTCTAAATTCATTGACTGTTTTCATCTTCACCACATCCTCTGGAAGAGTATTCCAGGCATCAACTACCCTTTCCATGAAAAAAATTTCCTGTCATTGGTTCTGTGTCATCTCCCCCTGGAGTTTCATTTCGTGACCCCTAGTTCTATTGTTTTCTTTCCAAAGGAAAAGGTTCGAAGTTCGTGCATCATTAAAACCTTTCAGGTAGCTGAAAGTCTGTATCATATCTCCCCTGCACCTCCTGTCTTCCAGGGTGAACATATTCAGATCCTTCAGCCTCTCCTCATAAGCCTTCTGATACTGACCCCACACCATTTTGGTCACCCTGCTCTGGACTGCGTCTGATCTGTCTCTATCCTTTTTGAGATATTTATTTATTTATCGAGTTTTATATACCGTCGTTCGGTTTCGCCATCACAACGGTTTACAAAGTTTTGATGTTTAATATAGTTTAAGAAATTCACTTGCTTGTTAACATAGTTCTCATAGTCGTACTCGTTATAAACATATGTACAGGTTAGATTACGTGCTTTGTATGAGCTCCAGAATTGAACACAGTATTCCAGGTAAGGCTTCACCAAGGACCTGTACAAGGGCATTATCACCTCCTTTTTCTTACTGGTTATTCCTCTATGCAGCCCAGCATTATTCTGGCTTTAGCTATTGCCTTGTCAATTGCTTCACCATCTTCAGACCACCAGACACTGTTACCCCAACACTGATGGTCCGTGACATCAGTCTTTCACCCCCCATCACATACAGCTCTTTTGGATTACCACACCCCAGATGCATGGCTCTGCACTTCTTGGCACTCAATCCCAGCTGCTTGGCCACTCTTTAAACTTGTTTAAATCACTTTTCATTCTTTCTACTCCTTCAGGCGTGTCCACTCTGTTGTAGATCATCTTAGTATCATCCGCAAATAGACAAACTTTACCTTCTCTCTTCCGCAATGTCACTCAAAAAGATATTAAACAGAACCGGTCCCAAATCAATCGCTGTAGCACTCCACTTAACACTGTTCTCTCTTCAGAGTTGGTTCCATTTACCATTATACGTTGTCTCCTATTAGTCAACCAGTTTGTAATCTACACCATCACTTTGGCGCTCACTCCCAAGCTTCTCATTTTACTCTCAAGCCTCCTATGCGAGATCATATCAAAAGCTTTGCTGAAATCCTAGTAGATCACAACGAGCAATCTTCCTCGATCCAATTATCTAGTCACTCAATCAAAAACATCAATCAGATTTGTCTGACAGGACCTTCCCCTGGTGAATCCATGCTGTCTCAGGTTCAGCAACTCATTGGATTGTAGATAGTTCACCATCCTTTCCTTTAGCAGTGTCTCCAGGGGTGGTTCTATAATGAGGCCACTGTGGTGTCCACCTCACCCTGCCTGCCCCTGCCATGGCTGCCAACCCAGGTTGGCAGCAGCAGAAAAGAGGAGGGTTGCTGCCATGGGCTGCCGCCACCGCTGCCGGAGGCTAGGCCAGGGGTGTGGAGGAGGGAGAAGGAATGCCACCGCCGGCAGTGTGGAGGAAGGACGACAATGATGGAGGCCAGGCCAGCGGCAGCTGAAGGGAGGCGGGGCGGGGCAAGTGGGGATGAAGCGAGAAGGGGCAGAGCAAGCAGGGGCAGGGCCAGAGGGGTGCCTTCTCGTCCCTCGCCTCAGGTGGCATCTCCATTAATTTTCCCACCTGCGAGGTGAGGCTCACTGACCTGTAGTTTCCAGGCTCCTCTCTTCTACCACTTTTTGTGAAGCGGGGCCACCGCCACTCTTCTCCAATCACATGGCACAACTCCCATTTCCAGGGATCTATTGAACAAGGTCCTTCAGCAGACCTGCCAGCACATCTCTGAGCTAAAAGAGCCAGTGAATTCCCCCTAAACCCGCTCTAACCTAGGCGTGCATTCCTTTATTCAATTCCTACTGCTGACTAAGGTACAGATGGGTAGGGGTTATTGTCACATTCATACAGACCTAAAGATCACACTTTTGTGTCTGCTTATAGATTATGAGCATAACATTAGTGTTATGTTTTTAATTTAAAAAAAAAAACAGTTTCTCAGCTCTTTATTTGGTCATAGATGCCAAATTGCCAGCTATGGCTGTGAGTTGAAAATGCACCTGCTCTTGGAGTTGAGCAAAAGGGAGATGCATCCCCAGAAACAACCCATAGAAGAACAACAGAGCGCCCTTGAGAGACACAGGAGGAAGAGAGGAAATTACCTATGTAAAAGAACACCACTGCTTTCCCCGGGAATTCCCTAAGACACACCTCACACTTGTTTATTTGCTTTGTAACATTTGTAATATGTAAAATTAATAAAGATTGGCATTGAAAAATATTCCCTAGTCATATGTTCTTTGTTAAGGAAGAGAGCTACTGGATAATTCAACTTGTTAAGCAGCATTTTCCTTGTCTACAGTATCAAAGAGATTACATCAGGTCTTATCTCACAATACTTCCTTGCAACAGCTCATTTGCAAGGAGGAAACAGGAATCTAAACACTGCAGAATATAGCACAAGGGTGGTTGGTTAGGGCTCACTAGCACAGCATACCTACTTAAGGTTGCCTTTCCTAAATACAGGCACTTCTGCCTGTCATCTGAGCACCTTTCCTGGGCCCAGTAACTACTGCACATTGCCTGGGACACCTTTCTGGAGTATAGTTGCTGATGTACATCACCTGGGGCACCTTTTCTGGGTACACTCTGACAGTACGGCACATCACCTGGGCACCTTTTCTGAGAACAGATACTTTTCTCCACATTACCTGGGAACAGTCTCTATGCATATCACCTGAGCAAAGTCGCAGTTGTAATCACCCGGGGCACCTCCGATCCTGGTACAGCCACTATGGCACATCAACTGGAACACCTTTCATGAGCACAGGTTTGGTTATTTTTTGGATTTTTTTTTAGATTCTTTGACCTGCCTTTCCAAATAATGCCCACATCAGCTTATGGCATTAGAATTCAGGTACAATAAGCCCCCTCCCTAAAGTGCTTACCATCTAAGTGCAAACAACAGGAGATAAAGTGGCTTGTCTAAGGTCACAAGGAGTATGAGTGGGAGGAGTGGAATTTGAACCCTGGTTTCCCTGGTTCTCGGCCCATTCCTCTTACCAATAGGTCTCACCTGGGACACTTTTCTGGAGCAGAGGCGCTGCTGCATTTCATCTTGAGAACCTTGTCTGAGGAGCAACACTACTTACTACATATCACCTGGAGTACCCTTCCTGAGGACAGACACTCTGGCACAGTTCTGTAAAATGAAATTAGAAATATTTACACATCTCGTTCTTGGATGCTACAAGGCCTGTACTCAGAAAAGTGTAATATGGCGGCATGGCTCATCCACTGAAAGCATCACTGTGCTAGAAAAGCACTGGGATCACGATCCTGAGAGATCTGTAGAGAAGTTATAATCACCTGGGACATTCCTATTTCAACTGATAGCTCAGTGCAAGAAACCCGAATACTGTGGTAAAGGAGAAAAAAACCACAAGGACAGCATTGCTGATGGAAGTGTCAGTAACAAGTAATTATTTTACATAACACAAAGATAGAAACATAGAAATGATGGCAGAAAAGGACCCGCAAGCTTATGGTATCATCAGCCGTGCCACATGGAGAAGAAAGATATAGAAATAGTCCCAGTTGCGTTGGGCACCACTGGCCTGATTAAAAAGAACTTTCAGATGCATCTGGTCATGTTGCTTGTACATATTACACCCAGGGCTGGTGCATCTTCAAAATCTGGCACTCCCCACCATCCAGCTACTAAAAACATGGCTCTTCCAAACAACATTTGGCCCCTAGCCGTTCCCCAAGGGAAACCCATACTCCCTGCCAGTGATTACTGCATCTTAATAGGTACCCAAATGAGAATTTCTGCAACCCAGGAGCCCTATGCTCCCTACCATGAGGATGTCTGATATGGTGTAGTATGAATGCATCAAGGCAACTACAATCCCCCTACTGTTCTATACTTTCATCTCCTACTTCTATGGAATTTAAATGTCCCCCATCTCTCCTCCACTAAACTATCATGACTATGACAAGTACCTGCTACTAGCTACTCAGTTTACAATGTATACTGATGCTCCCTTTATCTCCCCGTAGCCATAGAATGAATAGTAAATATATGATAGCTTGCTTGTAGGGCGAGACAACCTGATGAATTTTTATTGCTCTTTGTTCATTTTAACCGTTATTTTATGTTCTCTATAGTAGCTGATAATTTTAAGTTGTTGTTACAGAATTTTAGGTTTGTTTTTCATATATGTCTTTAGATTTGATTTGAACTAAAATCTGCTTTTAGGTTACCTGCATTGTATTTTAGGTTTATTTATTATGTATTTTAGATTAGGAATGATGTTTTTTTCATTCTTGTTGTGAACCGATACGATGGGCTCCTAGTGACGGTATATAAAACTGAATAAATAAATAAAAATGTGACATCAAATCGGAAGCCAGTGGAAATTACAAAAAAAAAAAAGAAGAGTATTAATTATTTTATTATAAATAGGAATTTCCATACTGTTTAAATATATCATATGATTGCTTCAGGGCATTATGATGTGCATTTAAATTTCTCTGAATCTATGTATGACTTGTACTGTCTTTGCTGTTTGATTTATGTTGGGGTTTTTTTTTAAATTTGAACTGTTTATTGTTGAATACTGCCCTGGGCACGCTCATGTTCAAAAGGGCGGTCCACAATTTAAATAAATAAATAAAGTGTGAATAAAGGGATCCTGGAGGATAAGCCACATTCTAAGCTCACTGCTGAGGAGAAAGGAAGGGAGGAGGAAGAACTGCAGAAGACCAGTGAGCAGTTTCTGGGAGGGACACAGGTGCCTCTCTGCACTTGACGGATGTGTCAGGTTCTCCAATAGACAAATTCTTCTCAGGCTAATATGATTCTGGTTATCTCAAGCTACCACGTCTTGCTGAATTATGTTAAGACCGATGCTGGGGGTGGGTGGGGGGAAGTTGTATGTGTTCAGCTGGCTCTGTGTATCACATGCACTTACAAAGGAGCAGCTGAAAGCCGCTGACTGCACTCCACGCCACTTCTTCTCCAGTCAGCCCTGCTCTCAGTGACTTGCAAAGGACATATGGGCTCTGTTTTGTTTGACTTGGGGCTCCTGCTCCTAAGCTGCTGCTGCTGCTCCCGGCTGTGTCTCTGATTTCTGTTTACTAAGGTGTAACAGAGCAGCTCGCTTGGCAGTGCCATGCTGCCTGACTCGCAGGGCCTGAGGTCTGTGCAGAACCGGCGCTGTGCTTGTTTTCCTTTGAGGTGGTTTTGACACACAAGTTATTTATTCAGTTTTATATGTCGTCACTAGGAGCCCATCGTATCGGTTCACAACAAGAATGAAAGAACATCATTCCTAATCTAAAATACATAATAAATAAACCTAAAATACAATGCAGATAACCTAAAAGCAGATTTTAGTTCAAATCAAATCTAAAGACATATATGAAAAACAAACCTAAAATTCTGTCATTCAGATAAAGCCATACCTTCAGTCCACTGCATTTTTTAAAATTATACTTTTCGGGGAGTTGTTCTGTGTATATTGTCCTGAAAATGTGGGAGGCTGCAGTATCAGCCTTGGCCACAATGTGTCAGTATAACATATTACTGAGAATCCTACAGCTGCAATACCAACAATGACCACAACTGTTTAATATCAGCATCATGTTTTCATTTCATAAAGGGAAAGGAGAAGGCCTGAGGGATATGAGGAGAGGGAAGAAAGATGACAGAGGCAGAAAAAAAGAGGGAAGAAGGACCAAGGGGCAAAGAGAGGGAGACTAGCACAGAAGAAGGGGAGAGGGTCACAGGGAGCACAGAGTAGATGCAGGGAGGGAGAAATGGTGGGCACAGATGAGAAAGAGTCACAGGAAGTAAGGGGAAAGGACAAAGGTGCACAACGAGGGAGTGGAATGAGGGGAGAAGAGGGAAAATACCATTTAGGGGGAAAAAGGAGAAGGGTACAACTGATGGGATGAGAGGGAGGTAATATTGATGGTGTGAGAAAAAGGGGGAAAGTACAATTGACAGGGGAGAGCAGATGGAAAAATACCACTGACAGGTGAGGAAGGGAGGAGAACGCACCACTAATGGGGTAACACTGACAGAGTAAAAGGGAGGGGGAGAAGGTACTACTGATATGATGGCAGGGGTGTACCACTGAGAGTGAGGAGGGAGAGGGGAAGATGATGTGATGATGAGGGGAGGTACTACTGAGAGGGTCAGAAAGGCAAGGTACCACTGGCAGCACCAGGTGGAGGAGGAGAAATGGTAGTTAGGCTTTCATGACTATGACTATGAGCAAGTCACGTGGCCAGGCATTTAACAAAACTTATATTCCTAAGCCACTTTTTACACATGGATAACCTTATGTAGTTTATTCAAGAGGGAGACATTTTGATTCTGTTAAAAGACTTTGGTCAAAGAATAGCTAGAAATCCTGATTATAAAGAAATACTGTTGAAATAATAAAGGTGCTAATTTGACCGCAAATATTTTGTGGGTCTCTGCTAATTTGAAATACTACACGGCCAGTAGGCAGCAGTGCTCTTTCAGTATTTCAGTAGTGAGTACTGCAGTCCTTTCCACTGAAGAAAAAAACATTATTAAATCATCGTGCGTACTTGTGCACCAACTAACCCGAGTGCACAGGATCAGCCTGCCTAGCTGTATCCCTGTTTTCCACAGCGTCTTTAGGCTGCAGGATGTAACTGGCCCCATCTCACTGTTCCCTGACCCCAGGGGTTTGACTGGTTCTCTTTCTTCCGCCTGTGATCCTTTCCCTGCAGTAGCAACCTGTGCCTGGTCATGGATCTGAACAACCTGAAAGCAAATGTCAATGTCTGATTTCATAGGGATCTAAGTCAACCTGCCCTCTCTATCTAATCAGCTTGTAAGTTTTTTGGGAGCAGAAAGCCCACTATACTACACCTGTACTACTCTTCTTAACCTTCTACTTCAAAATCCCTCTAAGTTAGTGGTTTGAAATTTTGCTTCAAAACCCAGTTTTTGTCTGCTTCACCTTCTTTCCTGAATTACCCCGATTTTAATTTTGGGTGACTGTATTACAGCTTTGGGCCCTGTTGGCAGAAGGGGTTCAGAATTAATGGGGCAGAAGAAGAAGAGCAATAAGTAATGACAAGCAAGATGCACTCCCATGTGGCAAAAAAGGACTTTTGTTTTAGGCGCCGTGTCTTTATCTTGGTCTGTGGTATGGTTGTGGTTATGAATGGAAATTGTGCTTTCTGCCGCACTGGGTCGCTATTGTAGTTGTGCTTTCGTTTTGTTATGGCTTTCACGTGAATGTAACTCTTATTAGGTTACAGCAGACGTGGTTCACTATTTCTCAGTTGTTTTTCTATGGCTGATGTTAATATTATGATGTTAAATGTGGATGCATTCACCAGTCAAAAGGAAAAAAAAAGGTGGACATCTCTTGAGGGAGTAGACAGAATAAGAAGTGATCTAAAAGAGCTTGAGAAGTGGTCAAATACTTTGCAGTTAAGACTCAATGCCAACAAGCGCAGAAAGCTGAAGGAGAGGTACATGTTGGGAGATGAAGAGGTAATGTGCAGGAGAGAGACCTTCAGCATGACAGTGTCTGATGATCTGAAGGTAGCAAAACAATATAATAAGGTGGTGGCCAGAGCCAGGAGGATGCTTAATTGTATAGAGAGAGGTATAATCAGCTGATAAAAAGGGGTGAGAATGCCCCTGTACAGATGAAGATCCACTTGGGATATCGTGTTCAGTTCTGGTAGCATTATCTCGGAAAGGACAGAGAGAGGCTAGAGGCAGTTAAGAGAAAGACAATCAAAATGGTGTGTGACCTGCACCAAAGCCATATGAGACCGAAGAACCTAAATAAATATGCATACACGAGAGGAGAGGAGAGATAGGGGAGATGTGATAGAGACATAGAGAGATCCATATTCAACTGCTGTGCCGCCTGGCTAGTTAAGCCAGATAAAGTTATCCGGCTAACTTAACCCACATATTCAGTGGCGTGGCCATGCCACGGAATATATCTGGCAATCAAAGTTAGCTGGATAAGTTTATCTGACTAACTTTAGGACAGCTCTATGGGCTGATCAGAGTTAGCCAGATAAAAGATTTTTAAAAAATGAAAACTGTTTTTTCCAACAGGCTGCACAGCCATTGCTTTATTGCATTGGTTCCTGCCATGAGTGTGTGTGTCATTGGCCCGCACAACCCCAATAAAAACAAGGCAGCACACAACCACAAACGAGGGGCATATTGTTCTGCAGTGACATTAACCCATGTGTTACAGCTACAGCTGCAGTGTGGTTTAACGTCTAAAGCAACATGCTGTGTGAGGTCTGAGCTAGCCCAGAATGTCGTCTGCGCTCTCAAGGGCTTCAGTGCAGGGAATGCAGCGTTCCAAGTGGTCATAGCACTGAAAGGCCTACTTTATCCATTTGCAGTGAGATAGTATTTCCGTACTTCCATGTACAAGGCAATTCACAAGGCTGCAATGTCCCTTCCCCATTCTACGTTCCAGGGTAAGTGATATGCTCAAGGTCACGGCGTGAAAAGCAAGGCCTTTAGCCTGCTACAAGTCTGAGGCAAATAACACCATCTCTGCACCCATAAGGCGGTCCTTTCATCTAATTGGGAAATTATGAGGAGCCACGCGCAGGATTTGTCTCTCACCATTACTGTCCCCTAGGCTTTTACAGAGATGTGTAATGAGCACTTAGAAAATGGTCAAAAGCTTTTATCTTACTTTTTCTTTTCTTTGTTTCTTCCCCAGATTTTCCCTATGTTTATACCATCTCCTTCCTTCCCTGCCTCCAGCCCATCTATTGCAGCAGCAAACCTTTGGCTAGAGGTCATGGGCCGTGGCTCCCTTCAGAACCCGCTCCATGCCACTCTGAGTCTGGCCAATAGGGAGCACTAATTGGTGATGCCCAGAACTCTCTCCCTCCGAAGCATCCCTTGTTCTTGCCAGCCCAAGGAGCAGACGCCAGGTCTGAGAGTCAAACCTGGGCTTCCCACATGGTAGCACTTTCATCGGGCCATCCTGCCAGCCCTTTTATCTTCTCTGTTTCAAAGCATTCTCTGTCACTAATCAAACTGTTCACACTCAGCCAGGGGTGCTTGCAGAAGATTTTTCACCAGGAGAGAGGGCAGGGGTGGCAGGCAGAAGGCATGACAAAAGAAAATAGGGATGTATAAAAAGGAAATAATAGCAATAGTTACAAAAAAACCCCAATTAATTATTAAAATTCAGGCAGAGGATGACCTCCTCCCCCTCTCTCCCCTGGTGTGCATCCATGCAGACAGCCAACCAAACTGTGACCTTGGCTTTGCTGCACTAGGGGACAATTTTCACAAACTTAATTATTATCATTTTTCATGAATGCGCTTATCCTCTCCTCCCCCTCTCTCACCCAGCAGAGAGAAAACCACCATTGGCAGCAGCCAGCATTTTTCCCCCTGTGCTGTTACCTTCCCATTGAAGGGAAAGGACTGGGGTTGACAGAAGATGCAAAGTAACCTCCAGTGCTGCTGGCCAATCGGCCAGGTATGATTTAAGATTCGGAGCAACAAAGGGCTTTTGATCTGCGAGGAGGTGGGCAAGACACGCCCCTCTGGCTTTGGAACCCCCGAGGCCAATGCTTGCTACAAGCACTGTACGTCCGAGCCGGGTGACTTCCGAAGTCACCGAAAGCCACTCTGCTCTGCTGTACATTTCCTTGTTTAGGTTAACTCTCTGAAGATCTAACCCAGCAGTTCTTTGAAATATTATTGGAAGCCCCTCCCCCCACACGTTCTGCCACACAAAGCTGGTTTACATTGCCGGAGAAGCCGCCTTCGTATCTGTTTCCTTCAGCACGGGGAAAGCTGGGTTAAGAAGCAGGCTCCAATCCTACAGAGGAAAAGGAAGTTGCAAGCAATCCGAAGCCAGCAGCAGCGAAGTGAAAAGCACCAGGCTGGACTGGTTTGTTTCTGATCTGAGTCACTGTACTCAGGTGATAAGAAAGGAAATGAACTACTGTCAAGCCCGAACCAGCTCTCATATTATCACCTCTTTTATTTAACATTTCTACCCAGCCTGTTGAGAATGTGGTTAGATCTGAGGGCTTAGATTGTCCATGTCATGCAGGCGGCATCCAAACCTACCTAGAAATCGGTAGAGTACAGTTAACACAGCTTACCTCCTATTTGCAGTCCATTAAAAGATGGTTGACTTTGAATAACTCTTTCTTTATCCTGTATTTATTATATTTTATTGTTATTGTATTATGATTGTATTATTATATTAATTGCTGTTTATCAGGCAGAACCATTTAAGTCCGTAAGATGATAAAGAAACAGAAATAAATGAATACATAAATAATATAATCCCCAAGTTTTAATAGTACTGCCCTAGCCGCAGATTTATAGCCTCAGCTGCCCTTAAGCATGTGTACGGCCGGGCCCCCTCCTCCCCTGAAGATGCACTGCCCAGCCGGTGCCCGCTGCAATGACGCAGCTGCGCAGGAGTGGCTGCTAGAGTTTACTTCTATATTTCAGCCATTTCCCTCCCCTGATGATGAACTGGATGGCCAGTCCCCACTACAATGATGCGGCCATGCAGGAGTGGCCACTGAAGCCTATTTCAGCATTGTGGCCACCCCACTAGCGGGCCGATTCAGTAAAGTCCGCGGGAGAGCGTGTGCGAACGCCCGCTCTCCTGTGCGCGCGATTCAGTATGCTAATTAGGCCCGGCGGTAAACCAGGTAAATGGCGGCGCTAGGGACACATGTCATCAGTCATGTGATAGCTTGTGCTTTCTTTTGGGTTTCCATTGGGGCAGTTGAGGTTTGGTGGAGTAATTTAATGATTAATATCACAGATCATTTTACAGTTATTCTGAGGATAAGACAGATTGGCTCTAGTAATGGTAGATATATATGTAAAGGAAAAGTGATATTTCTCCTGTACCATTACAGTGTTGGGTGACGTTGGAAGAAGATTAAAGGTCCATTGCGTTCAGCCTTCTTCTGAATTCCCAATAGCTCTCTTTACCTCAGGGGTAAACAACTCCGGTCCTGGAGTGCCACAAACAAGTCTGGTTTTCAGGATATCCAAATATCCTTATATATATTCAATATGGACATCCTGAAAGCAGACCTGTTTGTGGCACTCCAGGACTGGGGTTGCTACTCCTGTTCTAGCTGCTAATCCAGGAAATGGAGAGACACTGTGCATCGGTAGACAATTCTGCCCTAGTGAAAATAAATTCTTTCCTGACCCCCAAATTGATTCGAAATTGCTGAATCATCACTTTCCCATGAAGTGAAGCTGCATCATCATAGTCATGAGTATAATTTTCTTCTTCTTAAAACTTATCCCATTGTCCAAAGCAGCTCAATCAAGACTCAGTAATTTGGGGTGGGTACTGGGTAGGGAAACAATGTCTTAATATCTAAATAGGAAAGAACAAGCTAAAGATAAACACAGCATGGTCTGTACACTCCTGGGCGAGGGCTGATCTCAGTCCATAAAGAAATATGAAATATGCTTGGAGGCTATCTAAAGTTTTGGAGGAAAGTTATGAAATGATTATGCCAGATGGCTTTTGGTCATTGATGTGGTTTATTGCTGGATAAGTTAATAGTGATAGCAAAATTGCTTTCCTGTGGATTAGGATCTATTGGTTTATTTTTTGGCTATGGGGTTATTTATTTGTGATTTTTGTTCACTGAGTATCAAAGTCATTTTGCATTGATTGTAATTATATTTTATTTATGTGGATTTTATTGTAACCCACTTCGAGATAAAAGGTAGGTCATTGAAATAAAATATTCAGTGCCAATTTACTGTTGTGAACTCTTAGAGAATTATGTGACTTAGGGAACACTGAGCCATTAGTATTTATTTCCCTCCCTTTATCACCAGCATGGACACTTTATTGTGCTTTTGGAGCCCCAGAGAGAGATGAGTTTCTGAGAGAGGAAGCATTGAGATGGGGATCAAGCATTCTGGCTGAGTGACAGAGAAACAGTAACTCCACAATTTAACTGTAAAGAAAAGAACTATAAGAATTCAAACTCCAAACAGCAGACTCTTTCCTGATCAAAATATTTAGCTAAGGAGGTAAACTTCATGTCTACAAGTCCATTGCCTCTCCAGACTTGTATTGCTGGCTGTCTTAAAATTATTGTAATGGGAAATCCATAAATGTAGTGGAGCCATCTGGTCATCTTACTTTTACCCTGTAAGAAAATAGCTTAAGTGTCATTTAACCTCTAATAATATTTGGCACTGATCTCTCCTGCACAGATGTTCTCCATTCCTTGCACTAATTTATTTGTAAATGTCATAAAGGCAGTGGGTCGCCTAGCACTGAAAAATTTGTAGCTGATCCTGCAGTAGATCAGGAGTACTCTAAAACAGTATTATTATTATTACTTAAATTTATTATTTGCTTAATGACGAAATCCACTCTAAGCAAAGTACAATAAAATCAAACAAATTTTGGCAAAAACCAAAAACAACACCCAACAATTGTACAAAACAATCACTAAAAAACAAACAAACAACATACAGTATCAGTTGTTTGAGAGAATCAGAATCCATTTGGGCTCTGACAGTGTTATCCTTCGAGCTATGTACCGCCAAGAGTTAAATCTAGTAGCCAAGAAAATAAGTAACACAATGGCACGTTATTCAAGATAGGACATTATGAGGTCAGTGTCACGCTAGAAAGTCCTTGGTTAAACTGTGAAGCAGTTTGTGGGGTAGGATCTTTCCTGCCTCTGCGTGATATAGAAAGTTCCCAGTGCCTAGAGCGGTGCTATGTGTTTGGCTCTTTTCACAGAATGGGACAAACAGTTGGTCCCACGATTAGGCAGATGTTTTGCAGATTTCTGACCGCATGGCCAACTTTTGGATTGTTCACCTGCAAGCTGCCGAGGATTACACGACTTACATGTCTAGCTATTGTTCTGAATCTCTCTCTCTCTCTGCTGTAAGTCCTGTCAGTGTTCAGAAACTTGCCAGAGCTCTGCACTGTACAGCCTCTGGTGACTTCTCCTTTGTGCACAAAATTCTTTGCTATTGCTTATAAAATAGAAGTCTCGTTGGTGCTCCTGACTCTGGTCCTTTGTCTATGCAGACAGGAAGGGAAAGGCAGCTCCTGGGTGATCATAAATCTTCCACACAATCTGCTGCCACCTTCTCACACCCCCAATACTTTACCCAATATTTCACCTGAATCAGTCATACTTATGAGTGCAGCACAACATAATTTTCTATATATCGCTTGGAGGGAAAGCAATAAATTGAAATATATTATTACTGCTGTGGTTTCTCTGCTCCTGGGTGATGCCTGAGCGCTTCCCCTCCCCCTCCTTGGGAACCTATCTGTAAGTTTGGGGGGGGGGAGGGGGGAAAGAAGGCTCAAGCTGACCTGAAAATGAGGAATGAAACAACTTTTCCTTTTATTTTAATTTTTTTCCTGCATTTCCAAATGGCCAGCTTGGCTGAAGTGCCGCTTTTAGCAGATAACAGAAGTGGGTCTGTTCCCCCCCCCCCCCCCCCCCCCCCCCCAACCTCCAGCCTCCTACTCCCTCTACTTGGAAGAACAACAGATCTAGCTAGTGTCAGCCTGCCAGAAATGAAGTTTTGTCAAACTGAAAAGAGGGATGACTGGCTCTCACCTTCATTTGCTGTTAATGCTTTAGGAACTGCAAGTTCCTTCCTTAGTTTAATTACAGTAAACATATAAAACGGTGTAATATCGTCCAGCTTATCTGATCTCAGGCTTTACCTTCACAGTTCTGCATTAAGCAATCCACTGTACTTATTACAGACCCTCGTCAATGCTGCTGCAATTCTGGCCTCCACTACCTCAGCTGGAAGGCTGTTGCATGTATCTGGCTATAAACACAGTTGGTGTAGTGCAAAGGAAGTTAAAAAATGTAGGGATTATTCAAAGGTATTATCTATTCATGGCAAAGCAGAAGAAAGGCATTGTCAAGTGGCTGACTTCAATACATGGCTCAAAGTCTTGTACAAAGAAGGTTTCAGATATATTGAGAGTTGGGGCCATGTATGGAACAATAAAAGTCTTTACCGTAATGATGATCTACATCTTTCTGCACACCTAGATCTTTTTGTCCTGCCAGTGCCTCCGTAATGTATTTTCCCATCAGAACAAAGTTGATATGCTTGAAATCCAGGAATTGGAACTTTGTGTGATTCCTTCTCTACCTTTGCTCTTATACTAACCCACATAAGAACAAAAGCTGCCATACTGGGTCAGACCGAGGGTCCATCAAGCCCAGCATCCTGTTTCCAACAGTGACCAATCTACATTACCAGTACCTGGCAAGTACCCAAACATTAAATAAATTCCATGCTACTAATGCCAGTAATAGCAGTGGCTTTTCCCTAAGTCAACTTGATTAATTGCAGTTTATGGACTTCTCCTCCAGGAACTTATCCAAACATTTTTAAACCCAGCTACACTAATTGCCCTAACCATATCCTCCGGCAACGAAATCCAGAGCTTAATTGTGCATTGCATGAAAAAGAATTTTCTCCAATTTCTTTTAAATGTGCTACTTGCTAATTTCAAGGAATGTCCCCTAGTCCTTCTATTATCTGAAAGAGTAAATAACCAATTCATATTTACCCATTCTAGTCCTCTCATGATTTTATAGACCTGTATTAACCTGCAAAGCAATTTTTATTCAGAAAAAACATTCAGTGACAAATACAAATGTTACTTTTGCAGCAAAAATGTACAGCTCTACAGCAAGCATTCCCCACCTCACTTGGCTTGCAAACATTAAAACTGTCCCAGCCAAACAGAAGAAAGTGGCTCATTATGCAGTTCTAAAGAAGAAACATTATTAACCAACCCACTCATAAATTTCAGGGTCTGCCATCTTGGTCTCGCAAAGGTTATTACCCCCACTCTATTGCACTTGACAGAAGCAGAATATCCCCTTCCCCACTCGGTATCAATGGCAGATTCAGAGGTTCCAAGAAAAATAACTGGGTCATCAAAAAAAATCCCCTCAGCCCCCAATAGCCTGCTAACTTGGTCAAATATCACATTTGTGGGTGTACCTACAGAGCAGGCATCATCACATCTGGAACCAGAGGGTGTACGTGAGCTGTCAATGGCTACTCCGGCTTGTCGTGACATCATCGCCTCATCATTTATTTATTTATTTTGAATTTTTATATACCGATATTCCTATAAAGAATATAGATCACACCGGTTTACAATGGAACAGAACTTTCGCTGGGAAGGCGATACATTGAACAATGAACATTAACCAATGAACATTTAACATTTAAACAGTTGGAATCAAGGAACAATAGAAAACAGAGAGCAATAAATAAAAATATGAATAAATAATAAGATAAAATAAAATAAATAAAATGAATAAAGTGACAATACATATAGTACATTATTTAAAACTAGAATGTGTCCTTAAAGGGCTGTGAAGAGAAAGTTCAGAGAGTCCACTAAATGATAGTCATAGGACTTGCATTCATGTTTTGGGACCTGCATCAAGGAGAACCAGGGTTTTCAGGGAAAGTTTGATTGAACAGCCAAGTTTTTAAGTCTTTCTTGAAGGTTAGGAGACACTGTTCTTGATGGAGGTCAGGAGGGAGAGTGTTCCAAAGAGTCGGCCCAGATGTAGATAACGCTCTTTTGCTTAGAGAGGATTTAGTAGGGGGGACTTTCAGAGAGCCTTTGTAAGCTCTTCTGATTGGTCTTTCAGAGGAGTGAGCACGGAATTGATGCTATAAATTGCATTATACACAAGCTGCCCTGGGATGGATGCTGTAATCATCAGAGGTTCTGGTGTTGTGGCAGGGAGGCGGGAATGCAGAACAAAAGTGGTGATCCCAACTCCTCCATCCAACACATAAAACAGTAAGAAATAAGCAATGTGTGGCAAAACAGCAGGGCCTCAGCTATTGACACGGGCCACTTTGAAAATCCAAAGAGAAACCGGACTGAGCAAAGCATAGGGAGAAGGGAACCAGGCCAGGACAACCAGGGACTGAGGGAACTGGGATCGAAGAGGGGGGGGGGGGCATGGATGGGGGATGGGGAGAAACAGGCTTGCACATATCCGGGGCCCGGGGCCTCACCTTCCTCAGCTCCTGGTCCACTTTGAGCAAGGAGGCCATGGCGCGTGCATGCGCAGGTGCTTCTCAGGCCGCTAAAGCTCTCCCGCCGGCACCAAGGAGTGTAATATGCCACCACCGCATGCTGGGCCAAGAAGTGACACGTGCGCCGCTGTCCACCGAGCCAGGAAGTGACACGTGCGCCGCTGTGCACCGAGCCAGGAAGTGACACGTGCGCCGCTGTCCACCGAGCCAGGAAGTGACACGTGCAACGCCGCCTCTAAGCCCCGAATTAGTTACAGCCAAAGTGCCACTTCTGCCGCCGCAGGGATGGGATCCCGCAACGACCTGGCAACCGGCCCTCCTCTGCACAGCCGCGGGGATGGGATCCCTGAGGTCCCATCCCCGCATCGGCATTACTGCAACAGTTCTGGTTTGGTGGGCCATGGCCCACCTGTGGCTACCCCTGCGCACTGCGGCGACGTGGGATGCTCATGATGCTCTAGTTTCGTGAGGCATTGAGATGAGGCAGATGCTGAAGCGGTATTTTCTTTTTTTGGGGCGGGGGGGGGGGGGGCATTTTTTGCCACCACAAAATTTTGCCACCTGAAGTGGCTGCCTCAACCTGCCTCATTATAGAACCGCCCCTGGCAGGAATTGTTAAATACTAATAAATAGAATTGCCAGCAGAAGACAACATCCTATGCCAGAGAGCATGACTGCGGGGGAGCATGTGCATTCAGTCATAGCAGCTGGCAAAGACGCTACAGAAGGGGTGCTAGATAGTTTATACTAGAACCAATTTAATTTTTAGAAAGCTGAAATTAGGGCCGGTCCGGAGACTCGTTTGCACAGTGCTTTGCACTGCCATGTGGAAGGACCCTGGCTCAAACCCACATTGGATCTTTGACCACCCAGGTCGGCTGGGGTTGGGGATGCTGCAGAGGCAGGGAAGGAGTTATCGTCATTGCTCAAGGGCGACACCTACTCGCCAGATTCAGGACCCATGATTTCAGGGTTCGGGGGGGGTGGGGGGGGGGGGGGAGAGAGCCCTGGTGCATGGCCTTTGTCCCAAAACCGTCACTGCAATGATGAGACTGGTTATGCTGCAGTAGGAGAAGATGTAAAAGAGGGGAAAAATAATTCCCTGGTAGTTGTGAATGAAGGATCATGGTGCCAGATCGCAGCCATGGTTCTGATTCAGCGAAAAGCCCAAAGAAGAGGAGAAACTGCTGGTTCCAAATAAATAAATAAAAGCAGAAATTATAATCCAACATAAGACCAGTGGAGATGACCAGGACCAATGTAACTAACTGCTACAACTGCCGAGGGGCATCCTGAGATCTGCTGGGACTGAAGTCACTGTTGTGCTAAGGAAAGTTTCAGATTAGTAGATTTAGGGAGAGGAGAGAAAGTGTGGTTCAGGGCTCCTGCTGGCACTTCTGGGAACAGATTCTAAGAGTTTTCAGTCCTGCCTCCTACCCCTGTCATGTGTATTCTAGCACTACTTTGGATTTTTACCTCTAGATAATGTTTTATTTTTCTTCTTTTCCTCATCTGTGCATAGATTGCTGTAATGTTTCATGGCTGAACATTGCGTATTGGCCTATAATCCCCCTGAGTCATTTACTACACTCTGTCAGACAAACTAAAAGCTTTATTAGTGTGGTTTACACTATTTGCTCTATTATGGCCTGGATTACTGGGCAAAAAAACACACTGGAGAGAGATCAGATTTATGCCATTATTGAAAAAGGCCGAAGGGACTTATTTATTGTTACAATCACTGGAGCAGTCAATGCCAGATATGGAATTTTGCTATTTTATGAGAACTCTGGGCTTTATGATTTAATAGTATCCCACTTTGTTTAATAAAAAAAAGCCCTTAAAATGTTGTCTCTGCTTTATGCTCTAGAAGCCGGAGCACACTAATTCTATGTGCAATGTTAGCTTCACTGCATGTGCAAATGTTCTTTCCTGCATGCCTTGGAGACCAGGCACTTTATTTAAGGCTCTTTTGTGGAGGCTGTTAGTTCCATCACTGGATGGACAGAGGAAATATTTTCCCTGTGAAGTCTTAGAAAGTGAAGAGAGGACAGAGGACAGCAATCTGCAGGGAAGTGAGCCTAGGGAAGATAACTACTTACCACCAAAATGAATTTAATATAAATTGCTCATCATATCAACTTGCCAGTTTCTTTAGCTATTGCCATGGGCAAAGTTTGGGGAGTGATAATGTCCTCTCCTCCTCCAAATATAAGGGGCAGCCTGTGGGGCTGGAGCACTCCCACTGGCCAGAAGAGGAAGAGAAGGTTGCACTGGTGTCGATCCTCATGAGTTGGAAGGAAAAGTTGGCATCTACCTGTGTGGGATAGTGCAGAGGAGGAGGAAAGGTGGGACACTTGTAGAGTCTAGCCTTGTAGGTGGGGAGGGAAGAGAGGAAGGGGGAGAACACTGGTGTTAGGAGCGGTAGAAGGGTGAGAGCATTTAGGATGGGGGACACTGGGATTGGGAAGGGGGTAAAGGGGAAGAATGCAAGGATCCATGTCTGGGGAAGTGGGAGAGAGAAAGCAAGAGTGTGACAGAGTGTGTGTGAGAGAGTGTGTGTGAGTGAGTGAGGGGGAGACTGAAAGTGTGCTTCCCCCCAATCCATGCCAGTGGAAGTGATGGAAGGAGGGAGGGAAGAAAGTTTGCACCCCTCCTCCCTCCACTAATCTCCCTATCCCTTGCCTCACCCCGAATTAAACAAACAATGCCAACAACCATAGGAAATCTTCCTTTTGTACCCTACAACATTTAATCTTTGTTTTATCCACTTTGTGGCTGATACAATAAAGTGCATGTAAAAAAAATGTGTCCAGACTGGGCGCCTGATTTTTTAACATACGCACATCCACCTCTCCTGGATGCCTAATGCTATGTGTAATTGAGCTGCTGCACTAAAACAGATGCACTAGAGATAAATTGTGCATCCCTAATGCATCCTTGGCATCAGATGCCCAGGAGACATGGCTGTGTACGGGTTACTAAAACGGACACTCAATTTACGAGCGTCCGTTTTATCCCATGGCAACGAATTTACCAGCACAATTTACACGCACAATATATATAGAGCTTGAAGTGAATTGGAATCGTTTCCGATTCCAATTCACATCGCTAATTTTTTTTTTAGGGAGGCCCGTGCAGCTAAAAAAAAACCCCACCCGACCCTTTAAATCGACCCCCCCTTAGCCTCCCCCACCCTCCCGACCCCCCAAAAACCTTTTAACATTACCTGGTGGTCCAGGGGGGCTTCAGGGGACGATTTCCCATTCCCAGGCATCAGCTGCGCTAAAAAAAAAAAAAAGGCACCGATGCCCCTTTGCCCTTACCATGTGACAGGGTATCCGTGCCATTGGCCGGCCCCTGTCACATGGTAGGAGCACTGGATGGCCGGCGTCATCTTTAAAGATGGTGCTGGCCATCTTTACTCATCACCCCCTATTATACTATACTCTATACTATACTCTATAATAGGGGCTGATGAGTAATGATGGCTGGCGCCATCTTTAAAGATGGCGCCGGCCATCCAGTGCTCCTGCCATGTGACAGGGGCCGGCCAATGGCACGGATACCCTGTCACATGGTAAGGGCAAAGGGGCATCGGCGCCTTTTTTTTTTTAGTGCAGCTGATGCCTGGGAACGGGAAATCGTTCCCCGAGGCCCCCCTGGACCACCAGGTAATGTTAAAAGGTTTTGGGGGGGTCGATTTAAAGAGTCAGGTGGGTTTTTTTTTATCGGGCCATCGGTGCCATTTTAATTAGTGGCAGCCAAAATGGCGCCGATGGCCCGAGAGCAGGAGATCACGCCGGGACCCCCCCCCCATTGGACCACCAGGTAATTTAACATTTTGGGGGGGTTCGGGAGGGTGGGGGAGGGTAAGGAATTGGTTTTAAAGGGTCGGAGTGGGTTTTGGGGTTGTTTTGGTGTGCCGGTTTTCCCGCCCTCCCCCAAATAATTCCCGTGCCCTATTTAACGATTTAGGACAATTTATGATGATAAATCGGGGGCATTTGTATTGTATTGTGCACTCTGATGATTTAGGACGATTTTAAAATTATCTGACGATAATTTTAATCGTTCAAAAATGATTCACATCCCTAATAATAATCCTTTTGGTCAAAAATATTTCATAAACAGGCTGGAAGGTTTGAAGTGGCCAATTTGGATGATTCAGGGTATGGACACCCATAAGCTGTCAGATATATTTTTGAAATAAATCCTCAAGAGATTGTTCTGTATTGTATCTGCGATTCCAGATGGCGACAGTGAACGGAGCACCACCCCGAGCGTCGGCGGTCACGACATTAAAACCTTGCTTTTCACTGAGGCAAGCGACCTATTTCTGTTTGCAAACTGAGCCTCTAAAACTGCTTCAAGCATTCACAAAATAACCTACTTGGTTGGCACAAGCAATGATGATTATGGCTCAATGTGATCCTACAGATAGCTTCTTTTCAAGTTACAAGCATATATAAAAGTATCACATAAATAAACTATCATGATGATAATCTCCACATTTTGGACCCCTATATGCCGCTGCAGGCTGTAAGATATTTGTGCCATGCATTTGTCAGAATTGTCAGAAATCCCAACAGCGAGTAACCATCCGATATAGTTCAGCCTCTGACAGATAGGGATGTGCGGTCAGTTTTAAATGGCAGGGGAAATTACATTTGTTTCGTCTTGTGGTGTGCTCCATCTGAAAAGATTAAAAGAAAACAACAAAATGTCATTTCATTTTATTTCTGCAGAAACAAAACAAAACAAACGAATCTGAAAAAAAGTAAATGAAACACATTTTTCCCATTCTCAACCCCTATTGACAGCAGGCTTTCAACCTTTTCCTTTTACCTCTGAAGTTTATTTCATTCCTGCTCATCCATTGGAAAACAAGCTTGTGAAGGTTATCTGGCTGTCTTAGAAGCCAATCTTATACCTCAGAAGAGCTGCTATAACCTTTTCTGAGGATGTATCATGCCTTCCAAGGCTCGCTACCTGGCTATTCCTATTATTGTAATTGGCCCCCGAACAGACCTCTCCAGGAAATATTCTGAAAGTAAAAGCTTTTCGCATCATAATAAAAGGCATTTGAAGAAGATGGGATTGTCTAAATTGACAAGGTGGGACAGCATGAATTTTATTCTGGGTGGATAATCTTGATTGATCACAACTACACATTATTTCAGCTAAATTATGTGGTTTGTATCTTTCTTTTCTTTTTTGTTAGTTCCTTTGGGCTTTATAGAGAAAGCAACTTAAAGATTAACAATTGCTTGCTTGCTTGCTAGCTACCTGTTTTAGGGTGTCGGACAGCTATGAGCACTCAATCCTGGGGCATCAGGAAGAAAATCTACCATTCCCCTTCAAATTAAAAAAGAAACATTCCAGGGCAATTTCTACCAGAGCTTTTACTTCTTAGTTTAAAGGGAAAATGCCCAGATTTGGTCTATTTGCGTAAATTTTGTGGATAAACATTATTTTGGTTTCTAGCTTTTATATCCGGAAAATGTGGTTGCTATAGGTTAAATGGGTCGGAAGATAATGTGTGCACAAAGTCAAAGTGAATACAAGGTAGAGTTTGATCAGGAATGTTTGTTTAGGTTTTATGTTCCCTCACTATAGGGCCAGGTGTACACAAGGTTTTTTTCCCTACATTTTTTGTGGCCACGGAGAAAAATGTTCAGAACATCTTCTAGCCTTATTTGCGTCATCCTCTACACCCCCAAAAGCCTCTGCTTTTGGCGGTGGAGAGAGAGTTATTATCACTAGTATGCATTTTTTTCTCTCCTTTTATTCACTTGGGCAACACACCCGTGCGGAAGAGAGAAGTATTAAAATGTTAGTAAATACATTTTCACGCGATGCTACCAAAATGTTCCGAATCTGAGAGAGAGAGAGAGAGAGAAATCACCTACATGGCGCGAGGACAGCCAGCGCTCTCTTATTGTCATCGTTATTATTGTTATGATAGGCTCGCGCGTGCCCTCGCGAAGACAGGCGAGAAACGTGTGCTGCGCAGGCGCCACTGCCAAACCTCGCTTAGTCGGTCTAGTGCCGGGGACGCGGGCGCGCGCGCGCGCGCGCACCCAATCAACCGCAGAGCGCGGCGGCTCCCTTGACCAGTCTGGCGAGCACTGCAGGGAAACATGGCGGCAGCGGG
Organism: Rhinatrema bivittatum; assembly: GCF_901001135.1. Taxonomy (NCBI): domain Eukaryota; kingdom Metazoa; phylum Chordata; class Amphibia; order Gymnophiona; family Rhinatrematidae; genus Rhinatrema; species Rhinatrema bivittatum. The sequence goes on from NC_042626.1 coordinate 31,136,549, forward strand.
CTGTGGAAAGCGGCGGCTCCTTGCACTGCCGGCAGCGTTTCTCGTCCTCTCCGTCGCCGCGTCCCTCTGCCGCGCTGCGGGGACACTGTGGCTGTGGGGCGGGGAGTCGTCCGCTCGCCCTCAGGACGTCGGTTTTGCGGAGGTGGAGGTACCGGACGGTGGCAGGGTAAAGGCACGGGCTGCAAGGGAGAGTCGGCGGCTCAGGAGCCCGAGGAGCGCGGTCCAGCCCCCCGAGGCTATGAAGTTGAGCGGACAGGTGAGAGCAAGACATGTAATCCTCCCTTCCTTTCTCCTTGGTATGGCTATTCCTCCCCCCCCCCCCCCCCCCCTTCCTGCAGGTGTCACAGGTCAACAAGTTTCCGCCACCTTTTGCTTTTTATTTTTTTGCCACTCCTTTCCCTTGTGCATTTATCTCTCTCCCCATGGGATTTATTAAGTAAGCTTATGTTTTGTCTGTACTGTGCAGCCCTACTTATTGTAGCGCTGTTACAGGGTGCCCGAATGTGAGGTGGGCAGACCATGCACACTGCTAGCTAGGCAGGCACACACCCAGCACACTATGATACAAGGTACAAGATATACAGTAACAAAAATACAGCTTTATTTACAGCACACATACTTCATTTCCCGTGACTATTATACATACCAAATCAGCATCCTGCCACTCATCAGGTTGGGGCACCCCGGTGCCACGCGCACAGCTTCAACAGGAAAGATCCTGCGCCACTCCTCAGTGCACAGGTGAGGCTCCAGGCTCGCACTGGAGAACCCCGAACTTTTATAGGGCTTTGTAAACAAGTGTACCTGCAGACAAGCCAGCCTGAGAGCTTCCCGTTTTAGGAGAGGACTGCTGGCCATGCATCCCTCTTCCTGCTAGGTCCCACACAAACCAGCTACTCTCTTGCACAACAGCTTGCTTTAGTCCTGCTGGCACAGTTTTTTGCTTAAAAAATAAGTTTCCCAAGCTTAAAAAGTGACAGGACAGCATAATATTTGTTCTGAGAGCACCTTTTAACCCATCGTATTACAAGCGCTTACGTTTATTTTCTAGACTTAGACCATGGTTTATTTGTTTGAGCATTTTGATTTCTCTATAATGTAGCTGAGATGCAGGTGATTTAAACTTCAGTTTTAGTTTTGTGCAGTTACAGTCTGGCAACATTGTCTCTCTCTCTTTCTCCCTTCGGCATCTGTTGTGCAGATCAGGTGCCAACATAAACAAACATTAGGTTCACTAAATCACCTCATAGGTGGCTGCAGACACTTTTTTAACTGTTGCTTACCAGGGCCATACTAAACTATTGGGTTTTTTTTTCTAATATTTTAAAACTTTTTTTAAATTAAGATATGTAGGGTCTGATTTACTAATGTTTTTTTTTTCATATTCTGTATCTGTGGTGGGAAAAAGTATAGTAAATTAGATTTTACACTTGTAACACAATTGGCAAATTGCCTACATCAGCCACTTGTATTATACTTTGGTAGATATGTGTGTTTCTTGTAAATTGGATGTTGAATATTGTGGATCCAAGCTAAAATTTGTTTCAGGTTTTGTACTTGTATGTTTGCTTTTGTCCATGTCTATAAGATTGGGTTAGTGTAGAGTTTGTGCTGTAGTATGTTTGCAACTGTAAACCAGGTTTGTTGCTTGTTATTTTTTACCTTGACATAAACATCTGAGAAACTTCTGCTTTAGATAGCAGTCACTGGAAACCATTGTGCTTAAAACATAATTCATTTTTTAATTGAAGTTTTCATATTCACATTTCAAGAATTCTTATTTTATATTCCAGATATAATGTAACATGTAAGCCTTTTGCAGTGAAATTTAAATTTTTCTAAAATGCCCTGGAAGTTTCTTGATGATTCTTTTAGAGCAGAGTTTTCCTCAAATTATTTACAGTAAAAATGGCGATTTGCTATAACTTATTGAAGTTTTACTACATTTTATTCTCAATGGATCAAAATGTAAAATCTGTGTGTGTGTGTCTTAACCTGAAAATCATGGAAAAAACTTGTAAGGGAAAACCAGTATAAATGGTTCTAAGTTTTATAACAAAAGCAACTAGGATGACTGCCCTTATTACAGTAAGGCAAGAGAACTAATTAATGATCTCAACCAATCCCCAGGGTTCTCTTCTCTTACACCAGTAAAGGTTATTGTCCTATTTGAAGAGAACGTTACTGATAGTGTGTGTAGTAGAGGATAAGCAGAATAGAGACAGGTTTTTAAAATTATTCATGCTTTTCTTGTTGTTCACCGTTTACTAGGTAATGTCAATATTTCAGGAGTTCATGCATTTGGATTCCAGGGGTGAACATTAATAACCTTTATAGTTAAATTTTGTTTATACTGCTGTATCCAAACTGACACAAGTTTTTTGGTTATGGGATCACAAAACGACTTCAGCAGTTTTGAAAATATTCCTTTTTTTTTTTTGTGCTGCAGCTAGGTGAAATAGGTAAATGTTTGCTAATTTCTGGTATGTATTTTTCTTTTTAAGTGACTTTTTTTGAGCTCTCATTTTTCATTTTAACCTGCTGTAGACATGAAAGATATTCAGTTTTTCACCTTTTTAGAAAATATTTTATTCCTAGAAGCAAAAGAATTTGCATTTGACAATTAGGAATGCACCTTTAATATATACTGTAGAATTCAGGGACTGTATAGCTGAATTTGATTTAAGATGAAAGAACAGATTGTATGCTCTGTGGTTAAGATCATATGGACTGTTAAGTCTGGAAAACCAAGGTTTCATCAACTGTATGAAACGTTTGGACTTCTGATATGGGATAGCCTAAGACTTGAATGTGTAGGAGTCCGAATAATAGTTCTGTAGAGACATGGCTTGCAAGGATCAAATATCCATAGTAATGCAATTCCTGTAAAAGTTTTTATTTATTGATTAATCCATATCTTACATTTTGTAATCTATGTGATGTACAATAAAATTCATTAACTAAGTACAACAAAATAGTTAAAACATAAAAGCAATAATGAATAAGTCATCAAAATATAATAAACATGAACATAAGTTATCAAAATATAAAAGAATAAAGAACATAAAACTAACTAAAACAAATCCTGGTAAAATAAATGTTAAGATTAAAACAAAATCAAATAAAATATAAAAGGACATCCCAAGACATACAGCAAGAAAAAAATATCAGGATAATAAACCAATGCATAATAAACAGCATTAAAAACAAGAAAACATAACATTGATAGAACCTTAACAAGTTCTTCAAGCATAAATAACATGTAAAAACAAATTGAACTAGTTATATGGGAAGGCTTGTAAAAAAGAAAAATCTTCAAGCTTTTCCTGATTTTAAAATACGGTAATCATTTTCTAAATGCAGGTCTAAAGGAAAAGAATTCCAAAGACTTGGAGCAAGAAATGAAAAACTGACTACTCTAGTTCTCTCAAACCTAATATCTCATGGAGAAAGTAAAACTAATAATTCTTGTTGTGAAGAACATAATAACCATCCAGGTTGGTGAGGAACAATTAAGCTGGAAAGGTTAGATGAGTTTCCCACATGACATTTGGTTTTACAAATAGTGTATTTGGCTGTCATTGCAGGAACCTGTTGGAATGCCTGTGCACTTCAATATATAACTCTTTTATCATACATATAGAACTTGGTCTCAATTTTTTATATTCAACATAATTGAAGATATATCTTCAGCAAATGTGCAAATTGTGAAATCCTGTCAATGCAGCCTTTATCAATAATTGATCTTGGTCTTTATCCAGTGTTAATGGCTCATAACAAGGATCACAGGGCCTCACAGGGTCTGTTTGGCTATTGCTCTAAAACAGATCTTTGTTTTTTACTCAGATGTTCTGGGCATTCCAAATCCTCATGTTTATGGACCTGTGAATTGGAACAGCAGCATTTTTCACTGTTCTGCTTTAGGTCAAAAAAGGAGATTGATAGTTTAGTTCATCCTGTTTGGTCACACAAGGCTGTAAATGTTTGAGAAAATATTCACTGCTCCATGCTTAGGACTTAACATTTTCAGAATTTGTTTGCATAAAACTGGAGAACTTCTTTAAAAAAAAAAAAAAAAAAGACCCTACCTGGAAACTGAAGAAGGATGGAAGGATCCTGCCTCATAAAGAATTTTAGGTTCATCATTATGGCATGCTCATAACAGTATGGGGTCAGAGTACTAAAACATGATTATACAAGTGTTAACATTCATTACATGGCTGCGTTATACACTAGCATATAAACTGGCTTGTGTTAGTGGTATTGCAAAATCTATACTAATAAAGGAATGAGATACAAAAGTATGGAAAATTGTGCATTACATATCAGTGCAGTGAAAAAGTATGCATGTTAAAATATGCAAAATGAAATTCAGATGCATTAATACCATAAGTTTAACTACATCTCAGAGGTGTAATTCATTTTTTTTGTCATCTGCTTTAACTTGAATATTTAAGTCTGTACTAAAGCATGCCTCACTTGTATCTATTAATATTATTTTTATGTGCATAAAACACCATGCTTATGTATGTTATAATTACCAGCCAGTGTTAACACAGTTTAATACATTGGCCCCTATGTTATTAAATATATAGTCAAGTGAAGCAACTTACTTCAGTGTCCTGAAAAAGTTGAGCAAATATCAAACTACAGAGAAATAGTTTTTCTATGTAACTATCTATTTTTCATTTTTCTTTTTGTCTAATAGCTCAAAGCATCACAGGATGTGGCATCGTACTCAAACTGTTTTTCAATTACAATTTCCTGTCTTTCAAGTTTCATATTTCATTGGATTTGGGACAGCATAACAAGCTTATTGCAGTGCTTATAATTTTTTCCTGTAGAACTTTTATGATAATTTATTTGGTATGTCTTGTTAGCCTGGCTTGTCTGACAAACTGTATTCTCCACTGTCCAGTGCTTTACAACGTCTGTGAACCTAGTAACCCAGTTTACTAAGTAACCTTTCCATAGCTACAAAAAGCAAATAAATGCTTTACTGAATATTTGCATTAGACTGTAGCTTGCTTAACAAGATCTAGTTCATATTTTCACAACTACCCTTCAGTGAAGGTGTCTGTGTTGTGTGAATTTTTTGATGTATGTTTTTACTTCTAAGATTTCTTCTTTATGTTCCTTTTTTTCAAATGTTAATACTTCTGAATTTATTAATATTTATTTATTTATTTTTATTTTTTATATACCGAAATTCTTGTAAGGATACAAATCAATCCGGTTTACATAAAACTAGGATGCCAACGGGCTTAAGGAAAGCCAAGGTTTACATGAAACAGTTTAAACAGAACTGATTTCAACTCTTGATATACAGAATGTGATTTGCACTATGAGTTCTTCTACATGTGCCTTGGATCCATGCTCAACAGCACTTAAGTGCTGTTCTGATGTGTAATCTTTTACTTAAATTGTTAATTTATCCAGTGGGGATTTTCCAACTTGTCTTAAGCAAGCAGTAGTGATGTCCTTTCTAAAAAAAAAAAACCCCAACATCCCTGGACATAACTGATTTTTTTCACAAAGATAATTGAATCTGTAATTCTCAGACAGCTATCCCAATTTTTTGACAAATGTTCAGTTCTGGACCAACATCAATCTGGTTTTCATTCCTTTCATAGCACAGAATGATTTCTAATCTTGACACAATTCATCGCAGTTTTGACAGTGAAACCTGGTATATGCTAGTGCTGCTAGATCTTACTTCAGCATTTGATTCTACTGATGATTTTATTTTGATTCATTAATTAAAATAGATTAGGATTGCTGGCTTGGTACTGTCCTGGTTTACTTCATATTTGTCAAAAAGAGCTCAACAAATTAAGATTGGTTCATATTCCTCATTTTGGCATCCAGAGTATTTCAGGGTTCAGTGTTTTCGCAGCCCTATTTAATATTTATCTTACTCTGCTATGTTGCATTCTTGCTCAGTTAGGGGCATGATACAAGCTTTATGCGGATGATATCCAGTTTGTTTTCCTTCAAATCAACATGGACACTCGCCTTACAATTTCTTTCACATGTCTGAATACCATAAGAAGCTGGTGCTTTCTAATAACCTCATACTAAATAGTGGTAAAACTGATATTATTTTAGGTGAGCCATCTCTTTACGCCATTCCTCCATCTGTTATCTTTGATGGTAGTACAATTCCCATATCATTGAAAGTCTGAAATTTAGGAATTTATCTAGATACATGGCTATCTATGATTCCACAAATTAAAATCTGTTGTTCAGAGCTCATTTTTGAAGTTAGTTATTACTTCGCCTTAACTTTTCAGATTTTTGCACCGTGCTATAAACTTTCATTTTACCAGGCATTGACTATTGTAATTCCATATACACAGATCTACCATTAGCTACATTAAGAACTCTTATGATTATTCAAAATGACAGTCCTTTTATTATCGGGCACAAAGATACGTGAACACATTTTTCCAGTACTTAAACCATTACATTCGTTACCACTCATATATTGCATCCAACATAAGAATGCTATAATCATTCATCATCAAATTCATAATATCTTCTCTCCCTGGTTAGAGTTCAGTCTACGAATTCACATTCCCTCATGCCCCTTAAGCTCTGCTGGTCAGTTTTTGCTAGACATCCCTTCCCCAAGAATTGCCCATCTCTCAGTTACTCACAAATGATCCTTTTCAATTTATGGTGCTATGTTATGGAACTCCCTTCCAAGAAACATCTATCTTACTAGAGATTCGAAGGAATTTAAGAAACTCCTTAAACCCCACCTATTTGCCCTTGCCTTTGCCAGTATCGATTAATAAGTGATTTTCTCTATTCCATCTATGGATTAAAACCCAGTTATGGATTGATTTGACATATATGTTTAGTTTATTTTAATTGCTTTCTTTTATATTTTGCTGTTTTCTTAACTTTTTATTATTATTATTATTATTATTATTATTATATATGTTATGTTATCCTCCCCAGACTTTTTTTTTGAGGGGTGGACTATACATATTTTTAAATGAAAATAAAATAACGTGCAGTAACGTTTCACTTTTTATTCGTTGTGAATATACTAATATGTCTTAAGGCCCCCCCCCTGCCCCCCACAGCAATCTCTTATACCAGGCCTTGACAAATCTTCCTTGGGTCTAGGAGCCAAGCCAAGCCAAAAAAAATAAAAATAAAAAAATAAAAAAATAAAAAAATAAATATATATATATATATATATATATATATATATATATATATATATATATATATATACACACACACACACACACATAATTAAATAAATAAATAAATAAATAAATATATATGAGCCTGCAGCTGAGCGTGATGAGCGAGGAGATAAAATTCCCAGACAGTACCAAACTATGCAGCTGATTGTGCAAAACTCCATACCCACTGGGCATATGCAGCCCTGGCCACTCCCCCACACCCCATGCAGGGCCCCTCATCTTTTTCATGGAACTTGAAGGTTGTGGTTTATCTCTCTTTCATAAGTGCTGCGGGGAAAGTTTCTGAAGTTGCAGAAGTCGTTCCTCAGGGTCCCAAAAGTTGTTTTTTTACCCTCTAGTCAGGTTTTTTCATTTGGTTTAAATGGATTTATTTTTCTGTCTTCTGCATGCTGCACTATCTTGGTGCTCCAGGGTGGCTACAGTTAGTTGTTTTTTGTAATTTATTCACCTTGCTGTGTCTTGAGACCTCAATGTTCTAGATACGCATTTAATGAAAACTACTTTCAAGCTTCTGGACTCTTGTGAGCTGAAGTATCTGACCTAGGAGTTCATATTTTTGCTGACGGTCACTTCAACATGTGGCGCCCACCCTTTTATACAAAATGTTTCATAACACAGTGGTTCTGTGCGTGCATGCTAAGTCTGCCTTTGTTAGCTTCTGAGAATGCAAGGTGAAGAATGTTGCAGTTTAGATTGCCAGGGAACCCTTGCCCTCTCTCTGGAGTTGACTGAAGCCCTCAGATAGTCCACCCAACTTCTTGTTTAGGTTCCAATAAGCATGGAATTGCTGTAGCCAAACTCTCTAACTCTATTTGGCTAACAGATTACATCTACTCCTGTTACACCTTGGCAGGCTTGGATCTGGTGGGATATACAAAAGCTTACAATGTTAGAGCCATGGTGGCATTGACTGCCCTTCTGAGATCCGCTTTTATGGAGGAGATCTGCAAAGTTGCAGCATGGAGTTCCACTCTGCATGTTCACATTTCTCTGTTTTGGACAGGAGCTCCTGAGTGCAGTAGTTTTCTGTCCTACAGAGGCTCTTTGAGGAGTAGAACTCAACTCCATCCCTCCTAGGGCCCAGTTTATTGGTTCCATATTTTTGGCACTGTTGAGTCTTTGGTTTTTCTCTCTCCCTTTTTTTTTTTTAATTTTTTTATGTTGGGGGCATCCTGTAGCTTGAGATTCCCTGTGTGTGAGGACTGCCATCCTGTTTGTCCTCTGAGCAAGTGGAGTTACATATAACTCATCTATGTGCTCCCAATAGATATGTAAAGGGAGTTACCAGTGACAGGAATTCTGAAGACAGCAGGATATCAGCCCTCACGCACATGGGTGGCACCAGATGGTGCCCAGCACAGAACTTTGACATTAAAGCTTCTAGAAGCTTTCAGCATGAGCATCCCTGGCCATTGTTCTGCATCCTATGCAGGGCCCCTCATGGGATAAAGCTAAGAGTTGGAGAAACCAACTCCAAGGGAAGTCAGGAGGGTTTGGTGAGGACAGCATATTAGCCTGGAAGGATGTGTGATGAAGAGGAAAGACGGGCAAGATGGGAGGACTTGAAGGTTGGACTGCAGAAAGGGAACCCTGGTGCCTGGCCCATAACCAAGGACTGCTATTGCATTTATTACATTTACATTCTGCTTTTCAATAATACACAAAACAGAAGGCAAGCAGTATAACTAAACACAAACATTTCTGATATAAACACAGACAAGACATTAAAATTTAGATATTCAACATAATAACATTAAAAAAAAATGTTAACACAGCCCAATGTGTTACAATGACTGCATTAATTGAGTTGAGAGGAGACTTGTGTGTTCGATGTAAACCATCTTGAATCCTTTTAGGAACAGAGAAATATACAAATGTAAAATGAAAATATAAAATGTGAAGGGTGAGGGGAATGTCCAAGCAGTCATAACACATTGGGCTGTGTTAACATTTTTTGTTATGTTGAATATCTAAATTTTATATATATATTAGTCTTTTTCTTTTCTGTCTTACCAAAAAATAGATCAAGACAGAGGATAAATTTACCACCTATATAATAAAATCATGGTCACCCTGACAACAGAGAATCTCTCTCCACGCAAACCTTATAATCTGAGTCCCAACCCCTATATATTTAGCTCCAGCAAACAGTACTCCAGCCAGTACCAGGAAAATCAGATCCCTCCCTCAGTAACTCCTTCAACCAGAATCTGCCACTAAAATAACCTTTAACCAATCTAAGATCCTGTGATAGTTGCAGGACCCGTGCTACCTTTTATGCTGCTCTGTGTGAACAATTACTGTGCTGAACACCCCCACCCCATTCATTCCTTCTCTGTCCTGGGCCCATTAAATAAAACCCAGCACCCTCCTGCAATCTATATTTTTAAAAACTGTGATCCCTCCTCCCCCGGAACTCATGGATAGAGAAGGGTATTAGGTACCCTAGGCAAACCTTACAGCCTTGCATACACGCCCCTCCCCCCCCATACCCTTTACAGTCACACACAAATTATGCATTTATAACATATTTTTCCTGTTGATAGCAGAGCTGAATTAGCCATGCTGTCATGGGAACTGTCATTCAGGGCCCAGGAGGCGGAGCTTTTCTAAGCAGAGGCTAGAATTTTGCTCTCTGCGGCTGCTCGTGTGTTCTCGCGCAGGAGAGTAACAGATTCTCTTTAGTCTGTTCTTTCTGCGCGTGGGATCGCACGTGGAGCTTATTTCTCCTCAACGGATTTTTCCACAATTGGATTTAAAATGTCCAAAAAAACAATCGGGGTTTAAACCCTGTCGATGCGGGAAAGTAATGTTGGTCACCGACAGCCACGACTGATGCTACCGGTGCCTCGGGCCGAATCACAGTCAGAAAGACTGTGAATTTTGCGCCAGATTGTCGCCAAGGGCCCAAAGACAGCGGGCCTATAAAATGAAAGAGCTCCAACCCTGCCGGTGCTTCTGAGGCGCACTCTTCACCGGGGCCATCCAAAAGTCCGACCCCAATGCTGAAGAGAGCTGCGTCATGGGATCCTAGACCCTCCAGGCCTGGAGGTAAGCAGGAATCACGGCGTCCTTGACTTACTTTGGATCAGGGACCTGATCCAAGAAAGCTGGACAACGGTTTGGCCTTGATAGCAAAAATTGTGCTGTCCCCGAAGCACAGTGCGTCAGAGTTGAGAGTTGACGCACATGGGGCCGAGAGCGGCGCAGGAGGCGCCGAAGACTACACCTCCAGCGTTGAAACGGAACGAATCAACATGTACGGCGCAGAAGCTGAGACATATGGCGCTGGGACACAGCGCGACGCAAGCGACACACACGGCGCCGAGGGGGCCATGCACAGCGCCGCAGGATACGGCGCAGACAACGCATGCGGCGCAGGAACCGATGCATATGATGCAAAAGTCGACGCATACGGCGCAACAGCCGGTGCATACGGAGCATATGCCATCCCATAAGGTACAATACCCATTAAAACGAAGGCATGAATCTCCAAGTGTCTCTCATTCAACATCTAAGAATTCGACACCAAACCGCTCCCATGGTTCATGGTCTTCAAAATCCAGATCTACGGGACATAAATTAAAACATAGAAGACTTTCACCGATGGGAAGAGGAACCCGTAGAGAAAAACATGGGACAACATCTACAGGCCATCGCCATGGACATTCCCGCCACCATCGAAGGTATACGAAGGCGATCCAGAAGGATAGTAGTTGGGACCTAAGCCCCTCAGCTTCTACTTCATCTCGTACACGAGGTTCAAAACCTTCATATGAGTCGAGCACGGAGATAGTACACATTCCTTCCTCCAATGCCTCGATGTCTTCTCATAATTCCAACGGGCATAAGGAAGACGATAGGTCGCTTATGGTGCCAGGAAAGATACAACATGAGCACTCCGTCCCATATAAGCCACCAAAGTTGTTCCCTTTGGAACCTAACACAGGGGATACATCAATACTACCTAAGCAAACAGGTTGTTCTTCAATGCCACCACAAACAAAAGAAGCGTTTTTCCAGCTATCTCAATCATTGGCAGGATTTTTTTAAATCCTTCAGTCATCCTTCAAAATGCCTACAGAAACTTCTGTAAGTTCACCGGAAGTAATACAAGCTTCCAGAAAAGCATCAGTGGAGTCTCCGTCATCTCCCGTAGCAACACGCCCAACTTCACCAGTTCAAAACCCAGAAACTCCAATTGAATCAGTTTCCCCGCAGACTTCTCTGTCCTCTTCTACTGGGTACCCATCTGACCCACCAGAACAACCTCAGGAACCATTTTCCCTCCGGAGGACCTAACTTACCTGAAATGTTTGGAAAAAATGGGTACAATATTGCATCTGGACGTTCAAAAAGATACTGATCCCAGAGCAGAAACTATAGGTCTCCTAAAGATTTTTGATACTCCAGGGGAGCCCACATCTCTTCCACCACAAGAAGTCTTACACAACGTTTTACAAAAATCCTGGGAAACGCTGTTTTTCTCTTTCGGCTGTATCAAGGAAAATGGATATAAAGTTCCGAATGCAGAAAACATCGCACTACACTGTACCCCAATTGCCACATGCATCAATTGTGGTCGAATCCACAATGCAAAGGTCCAAGAAGACAAAAACACATACCTCTTATCCACCGGGGTGGGACAACTGATGTTTAGATGAATTTGGAAGAAAAGTTTACCAGAACGCAATGTTAAATGCCCGAATACTGCACCATCAATTCTATATGGTACAATATATGTACGAGTGCATCCAAGCAACAAAATGTATGCTTACATCTACTGGAGAACAGATACCACCACCTCTTCTTGATATGGACGAGTGTTCTAGGCACCTTTTACGGGCCGTATACAAAGGCTTTGAGACATCTTGCAGGGCGTCTGCTACAGCTATTGCAGCCCGTAGAATGGCATGGCTTCGATCGAGTGCCATTAGGGAGGATTTACATGAAAAACTTGCCAACCTCCCGTGCACATGGGACAATTTGTTCAGAGAACGCTTCCAAGAGACAGTAAGTAAATTAAAGGAGGATGCTATTGCGGTTCAGTCCTTAACAGCGCAATCACAATTTTTGTCCACCCGCTGTTATTTCGGCTCTACTCGTAGGCAATCGTATGCCCGCAGACCCTATAGATCTTACCAGTCATATCGAACGCCTTCCTACCAATCATATCAGCATCCACAAATGCAACAGCAGACTCCACATCAGTGAAGGGGTAAACCACGAAACCAGAGACAACCGGCCCAACAACCTTTGGCTCCGGTAAAATCAACATAACCTTTTTAGTACCTCAGCCGCCACCACAGCACCAAGCACCACCGGGCAGAATCCATGCGTGCCTAGCAGCCTGGGAAAGTATAACATCAGATCAATGGGTTCTAGACATTGTACGGCATGGTTACCAACTCCAATTTACAATGAAACCCACATTGACCCACCTTGCAATCGAATGCCTCAGAGGTCCCAAACACAACTTGGGCAGGAGATTACCTTACTTCACAAACAAGCAGTACAACTAGTTTCCCTGAAAGCCCGAAACTCAGGATTTTATTCCCCATATTTCCTCATTCCCAAGAAATCTGGGGGCCTCCGCCCCATACTGGATCTTCGGAAGTTGAACAAATTCATGATCAAAGAAAAATTCAAAATGGTATCATTGAAATCCATTATACCTCTGATTCAACCCAACGATTGGATGTGCTTGTTGTGTCCGTCGGTTCCCAACGCCCTGTCTCCGCCCTCCTTACCTCTTTGGCGACTCCCTCTTCGCCCGCGGGAAGATTGGCTGCCATGGCGTCCTACTGCCGAAGTCCTCCAGCATCCCCAGACCAGCTGGACGCTGCAACCCACCATTTTTCCTGGAGGCCTAGGAGCGCGCGTTCGTGCGGTGCGGCCCCGACTGAAGTACCAGCGATGGCGTGAACCTCCGGGGCGTCCCCCTGAGATGACGTCACCTGCGATGGATATATAAGGTCTTAGAATTTGCTAACACATCGAGTTAGCAAGGAATGTAATGGAATGGACTTGCTTCGGATTCTAAGCTACTCTGCCTCCTCGGACTTACCAGGGGTACCTGCTCCTCGGGGGCCTCGCTCTCTCCTTTGTTTTTCAGGTGGCAGTCTGGAACCGGTACGCGCTCCTTGAGGGCCCTTGTTCCCAGACTTGCTCTGTATTCTCTTCTGCCTGGAAGTCATCACTGCCAATTACATCAGTTAGTTACCGTCGCTCTCTCAGAGCTTTCCCTGGAACCAGGTACTCGCTTCTCAAGGGCCTATTCATTCCAGCTCCTGGGCTTTTATGAGACCATTGTGTGAGTGTTCTATCAAGGTTCCTTATCTGAACTCTGCATACCCTGCCTACTCACTATATTCAGTTTCTCAACAGCTCAGCAATCCAGGGATCGCTGTTCCTGTACCTGAGAGACTACAGCCCTGTCGGGCACTCCAGCTCACTACTGCCACCTCTGGTGGTTCCTTATATGGTTTAATAAAAGATCTAGTGTGTGTCTGTCTCCAAACTCTGAGCCTGACCAGTGGTCCTTCTCGGGATCTTCCCCTGGGGGTGTGGTCATCTGCCACCGGCCCAAGGATCCACCCACAAATATCCCAAAACACTAACAGTTTGCTAACTCCTATCTGATTACTAACTCCTGACAGATAGCAACTCCCTAGCAGATTGCTAACTCCTAACAGTGCTCAATAGATTTGAAGGATACTTAGACACACATTCCAATCCACCCATCCTCTTGGCGATACGTATGCTTTCGATACAAGCATTAACACTACCAATACAAAGTTCTCCCCTTTGGACTATTGGCTGCGCCCAGAGTTTTCACCAACTGCGTGGTGGTGGTGGCTCATCTCAGACAACAAGGTATGACAATCTTTCCATATCTGGACGATTGGTTGATAATAGCCTCAACTCAGACATCTTGATAGACCACCTCAGAGGGGTGATACTGCTTACAAGAATTGGGGCTGGTGATCAATTTCCAGAAATCACATCTACAGCCAACACAAACTCTGTAATTCATTGGAGCTTGTCTAGACATGACACAGAACCGAGCATACCTACCGAAAGACAGGGCGATACAAATGTGTCAACTCCTTCATTCGCTGAACCTAACACTAAGACCTTCGGCGAGACAAGTCTTAATTGTGCTAGGTCACATGGCAGCAGCCATTTTCACGGTTCCAAACACCAGACTACATATGCGACGTCTGCAGTGGGGCTTAAAATGTCAATGGAAGCAACACTCACAACCATTGACACAACGTCTATCATTAACAGCCGAGATGAGGAAGGACATAATGTGGTGGCTCCTGGGCTCCACCCTTTCCAAGGAAGCATTGTTCAACCCCCCTCTTCACAATGCAGTATTGACCACCGATGCGTCCCGCAAGGGATGGCGAGCACATCTCGAAATTTACGAAACACAGGGTTTATGGACAATGTCCGAGCAGACCTTGCAAATTTATTGGCATTCAGAGTGAGTCGAAATGCACTCCAAGTATTTCAAGATCACCTGAAAGGCCGCAGAGTCATGATCTGCACAGACAATCAGATGGCGATGTTTTACATCAACAAACAAGGAGGGTCCGGTTCATGGTCCCTATGCAAGGAGACCCTGATAATCTTCGAACACGCTCACCAACATTGCATACATTTGCAAGCAACTTACCTACCGGGAGTAGCAAATACAAGGGCGGACAGGCTAAGTCGCATCTTTCATCCACACGAATGGGCACTCAATCCAGACGTAGCCCACAAAATCTTCATACAATGGGGCACACCCTCAATAGATCTCTTTGCAACGGAAATAAACTCTCAAGTTTCCAGCTTCTGCTCAATAAGACCCAGCCCGCTCAGAATTGCTCATGATGCCTTCCTCATTCCATGGACAGAAGTCCTCCTGTATGCCTTTCCTCCCATACCACTCATTATCAGGACAATTTAAAAGTGCATAGCAGACAGGGCTCAACTGATACTCATAGCCCCAGCCTGGCCCAGACAGCCGTGGTACAGTTTCCTTCTACGACTGTCCATCAAAGACCCAATTCGACTACCGAATCGACCAGATCTACTGTTCCAAGAACAAGGGACACTCCTGCATCCGCTACACTCATCTCTCCATTTTGACAGCATGGAGATTGAACGGCTCCTCCTAATGGAACAAGGAGTTTCCACTTCAACACAATTCATCTTGTTAGAATCCAGGAAACTCTCAACTAGAAAGAATTATAGCTATAAATGGAAATGCTATTCTACGTGGTGCATTTCCAATGGCATAGCACCATTGGACTGCTTACCTGAGCTACTCATGGATTACCTTCATATACTATACACAGCTGGTCTAGCAACATCATCTATTAGAGTTCATCTTAGTGCCATAGGGGCATATCATAGGCCAGTTAACAATATTCCTATCTCCAATCACCCCTTGCTCTCTCGTTGCATTAAAGGGCTAACTCAGCTTCGTCCCCCAATCTCTAAACCTCCAGTTCCATGGAACCTCAACGTAGTTTTAGAACAGCTCATGCTTTCTCCGTTTGAACCTATGGACTCTGCACACATGAAATACCTTACATGGAAAGTAGTCTTCCTGTTAGCAGTAACATCTGCACGCCGAGTCAGTGAATTACAAGCCTTAGTCCACTATGCACCATATTTACAGTTTTATCACCAAAAGGTAGTTCTCAGGACTCACCCATCCTTCCTCCCAAAGGTGGTTTCTCAATTCCATCTCAATCAAGCCATAGAGCTACCTATCTTTTTCCCTAAACCTCATTCTAATGATAGGGAAAAACTACTGCATACACTGGACTGCAAAAGAGCGTTAGCATACTACAAAGAGAAAACACATTCTGCTTCCTGTGCTTATCAACTATTCATCTCTTTCGACCCGAAATCCCCTGGTCTACCAGTAGCTAAACACACCATCTCCAGCTGGATAGCACAGTGCATAAAATTCTGCTACGAGAAACAGAAACTACATCTACATTCTGTTCCAAAAGCTCACCAAGTCAGGGCAGTAGCTGCATCATTGGCATATCACAAGAATGTGCAACCTGTAGACATTTGAAAGGCAGCCACATGGTCATTGCTACATACCTTCATGTCCCACTACTACCTGGATCAACAAGCAGCCACTGATCCAAAGATAGGGCAAGCAATCCTGCAATCTCTATCCTCCTGTCCACGGTGACTGCCACACTAAGTAGATCACGCAAACATATACACATCATGGGCAGTGTGATCGGGAGCTTGGGACTCCCATGACAGCATGGCTAATTCAGCCCTGCTATCAACAGGAAAAAGCAAGTTTGCTTACCGTAAACGGAGTTTCCGTAGATAGCAGGATGAATTAGCCATGCTGACCCTCCCTCCTTCTGGCAGTTGACCGCCTATTCGACTACATTAAAGCTTAATCACAGACTGAGGAGAATCTGTTATTTTCCTGCGCAGGAACACACGCGCAGCCACAGAGAGCAAAGTTCTAGCCTCTGCTTAGTAAAGCTCCGCCTCCTGGGCCCTGAATGACAGTTCCCATGACAGCATGGCTAATTCATCCTGCTATCTATGGAAACTCCGTTTACGGTAAGCAAACTTGCTTTTACATGAAAAAGAACATTCAAAAGTACAGTCTTCTGAGGCAAAGCTATCACATACAACATGCATATTATAAATTTCATGCCAACCAAAAAGACACTTGGAACTCTTATGGAATTAGACTTTTTGTAATATGTGTTTAATATGGACTTGGCCCTCAGAAAGCTATAAATAAACAAAATTACCATTACAATATAGTAAATCTCCCATACCAAAACAACCCTAAGAACCGTATCTATGAAAAGGCAACACTGTTCATATTACATCAGGCCCTAGAACACCAATAAAACTCTTATTAGGAAACCAGGCTGCTATAGATTCCCACACAGGAATTACATGCCAGCAAAATTCCTCACTTCTGTCATGTATACAGAACACAAGACAGACCCTCACCAAATACAGAATAAAGAGATCAGAAAGTATAAAAGCTAAACTGGAACCCACAACAAGCCAGCCTCTATATGCAATGGAAAAACAGAATCACCATCATTCCTCATATAATATGAAATTTAAAAAAAACTTCAGTCATTTCGCAACAGCTGATAAATGGAACATCCAATAATTAAAATCAATTTGTAATAATTTCCCATACACCAAGAAAATATTTTAAAACAGCAGACACGTCTAATTTAAACTAATAAGGATACAAAATCCCACGCTCTTTATACATGGAAACTTTTGATTCTTATTAACTTGAGATTGTCATGTATTAGTCAGGCGTAGGGGTGCACATAAACTTTTTTCGCTTATATACACACGTTATTCTCATACATACTCTCTCATATGCACCCTCACAAATATGTTCTCACTCATGCTCTGACATACATGCTCACTTACATGCATACTAACATGTGCTGTCACATATGGTCACTAGCACACGCTCTCACACACGCTTAGATTCACACAGGCTCACGCTGCCATACACAATTCCTCACTCCGATGCTTCTCCCCCTCTATATCTGAATAAGAAAAAAAAAATTACTCTCATTGGTGATCATGAATATTCAGGAAGGGCCCCAAAAGAATAGGGTATAAGTAGAATCCAGTGGCTGTTCCAGCATGTAGTGATCCTCATGGGTAGGAGCAGGCTAGAAGGCCTGGATGCTTGTGGTGGTGGTGGTGGTGGTGGGTGCTGGTAATTTTTTTTTTTTTTTTTTTTTATAGCGGGCCAACATAAGATCATTCATGCCTGAGAGCAGGGGGAAGTGCTCAGCCCGCGGTGAGGTAGTGCTGGGAGGTTTCTGTGTTCCTGAAGCCTGCAGAAGAAGAGCGACCAGGCGAAGCAGTGCAGGGCAGGTGTAAGGGAGTTGGTTGATGTACTTTCTGTTACCACATTGCCCATGGAGCCACATTACCACTGCCATTGCCTCATGATGCCTAGAAAGTAAGGAGAGCCTTGGGGAAGCTCCCGCTAAGCTGGTGGTGGTGGGGGAGAGAAAAGGAGAGCAGGCCCATGGAGTCTAGAAAAAGAAGACTTATATTCAGACAACAATCAACAAGGACTAAATTGCACAGGCTGGATAAACAAATAAGCATGGGAGTAGCTTGCTTGTTGCGGCGGTTACTATCCTGAACCAATCAAGCCTGATACTTCACTTTGAATATATATACAGCGTAGCTCACTGCTCCAATGGCAAGGGGAATGAAGAAAAGATGATTTATATTCAGACAACAAACAAGGACTAAATTGCACAGGCTAGGTAGACAAATGAGTGTGGGAGTAGCTTCCTTATTGCGGCGGTTACTTCTCCAAACCTATTAGGCTTCTTACTTCACTTTGATGCAGCTCCAGCACTGCTCTCTACATCAGTGGTGTGGATGGAAGGAAATTAGAACCAAAATGTTACCAATAAGGGCCCTGACCTCAGCGGTCAGAGTAACAGATAAGTATGAGAAAAATAAGCGTGAAAGCTTGCTGGGCAGACTGGATGGGTCATCTGGTCTTCTTCTGCCGTCATTTCTATGTTTCTATGTCTCCTTACTGCTGCCGTGTGCAATCAAAATGTAAGGAGAGGCTTCTTGCCCCATTCCTTATCTTCTGTCCTCTCATCCTCTCTTGTTACAAAATCTGTACTTGAGGTTCTGCAGGAAACCATGGCACTGTGTCTTAGACCTTCTGCTCCATGTCTGATCTTATGGAAGGGATGGGGAAGGAGGGAGGGGGAGATAGCACCAACAGTGCCTAGGGGTGCCAGAAACCTAAATCCGTCACTGATGAAGGCATAGATTACATTTTATTGCCTGTTATGTAAGTTGTATTGAATTTTTAACATAGCACTTCAAGGTAATGGGGTGAAAAATTAAATTGTCATATCCAGTGGCTCTGCTTATGCAAAGCCAATGGGTAAAGCATCAACATTTGTATATAGTTATTAACACTGTTTGCTAAGACTTTTTTCCCCAGTAAAATACTTCTGCAATTTTAATTGATGAACTCATGTTTTAATTTGCAGACAGATATTGTGTATTCTTGGAAAATGTACCATATTTTTTAATAAGCTAATTTGGTCAAATAATTCGGGATATATTTGCTGCAATTTTACTTTGTAAGTGAAAACCATAAAAGCAGTTGGTTCCAGGCTTACTCTGTCTGTATTATCTCATGTTTTTTGACCTGTGGAATACTATGGAATTTGTTGCCAGAGAATGTGATCAAGGCATCTAGCATAGCTGAGTTTAACAGGCAGACCTGGTGAAAGATACTGCTTATCTTTGGATGTGCTTGGTACTGCCTAGCCACTGTTTACATAAGAATATAAAACTTGCCATACTAGGTCAGACCAAAGATCTATCAAGCCCAATATCCCATGCCAACAGTGGTCAATCTAGATCATGAGTACCTAGCAGGATCCCAAGGAGTAGATAGATTTCATGCTGCTTATCCCAGGGATAAGCAGTGATCTCTGCAACTTCACCTTAATAATGGTTTATGGACTTTTCCTCCAGGAACTCATCCAAACCTTTTTTTTTTTTTTTTTTTTTTAACACAGCTTTCTGGCAGCAAATTCCAGAGCTTAATTATGCATTGAGTAAAAAAATATTTTCTCTTATTAGTTTTAAAGGTATCACCTAATACTTCATTGTGTGACCCCCAATCTTTGTACTCTTTGAAAGAGTAATCCGATTAACATATACTCATTCTACTCCAGTCATTATTTTACAGACCTCAGTCATATTTCCCCTCAGCCTTCTCTTCTTCAAGTCTTTCCTCGTAGGAGACTCATACCATCCCTTTTATCATTTTGGTTGCCCTTCTCTTTCTAATTCTGCTATGTCTTTTTTGAGATGTGACCAGAACTGCACACAGTTCTCAAGATGAGGTTGTACCATGGATCAATACAGAGGCATTACGATATTTTGTTTTATTTTCCATTCCTTTCCTAATAACCCTAGTATTCTTATTTGCTTTCTTTGCTGCTGTTGCACATTGAGCAGAAGACTTCAACTTATCAACAGTGACACCTAGGTCCTTTTCCTGATTGGTAACTCCTAATGTGTAACTTTGCATTGTGTAGATATAATTTGGGTTACTCTTCAGTCTCCGTGGTATTCCACTGACTACCTTTCTCCATTTGGGAAAACTGACCATTTACTCCTACCCTCTGATGCTGGTCTTTTAACCATTCATTCATTCATTCATTTATTTGTTTATTTATTTAGACATTTTATATACTTTTGTTCCAAATAAAGATCACAATGGTTTACAAAAGTAACATTCATACTATAAATCAACATTAATGACAGACTATGGCAGTAGTATTCATAAACAGGGATTATTATGACTCTGAATAAATGTTCTAATACATGTTAACTATGGATCTAAGACATCAGGCGAGTTGCACAGGAGTTATAATTTAACACATTTTACACGTTAGTACGTTGTCTTAAGATACTTCCATTCTCTCATTAATTTATTACTCATTCTTCAATTATTATCTCTTGTTCTTCTTGCTATGTCAGTGAAAGCCAAGAAGAGCTCTGCTCCTATCCTACCTTTCATAAGACCTTCCAGCCCTTAGGGAAGGAGTTTATTATTTTAGAGATGAGGTTTCCCCAATAGAGTTGTTTAGAGAAACGAGTCAGTCTGGATGTATGAAAATAAGTCTCTTTATTCAGATAACAGTTATAATCTTTTAAGGCATGTGATTAGCTTATGAAGCATAATAGTTCTCAAATCTTATCTTAATCAAACAGTACATAGCTATAAGTATAAGTATGATAACAATAGTTACTGAAACTATAGCAATCAGATAAATATCTACTAAAGACATTTTTCTTATAAAATAAATTCCTTCTGGTACATATCTTGCTAATACTAGCTAGGGTTCTCTTATGTAGAAATAACTATAATCAGATGCTTACCAATATCATGAAGCAATTAGCCCTGTAATGTCTCTCTTGTGGTGAGAAAAGATTGTTCTCGCTCCTCTCCCCTGTACTGTCCTTATCAGGGGTTTAAATAGACAGAATAGCCAGATGGGGGCTAGTCTGCTCCTAACCGCAATTGTGGTCATTTTTGTCTGCGCCTTTGCCCACAAGGAGACAGGTGGCAGAAGCCTTGAGACTTCATTCTGGGGATTTTATTTCCCCATATTTTAAATTGTCCTTCCAGCTTACTTAGTCCAGTCAGTGGCAGTATTTGATCAAGGCTCGCAATCATTTGATGAAAATCTGGTCACCAGGTGTCATTGTACGGTGACAGTGACCCCTGCCCCCCGCCCTCCCCCCTCATAGGCTGTGAATGCATCCTCTACAGCATGCCCCGATGATCCACAGAGCAGAAGACCTGAGCTGGGGATTGAACCCAGGTCTTTCCACATGACAGTGTACAGAATTGCCACTAAGCCCATCAAATTTGTCAGGCTGCCACATTTTGAAGTGTACAGGGATGTGATTAAGATGACTAGTTCATCACCTCCACTGGCTTCCAGTACTCATGTGGCAAATTCTGACTCCTGATGCTAGCCTTTAGGCTAGGACAAGGGATAGACCCCTATTACCTGATGAACAGGCTGGCTACTTATGTCCCAACTTGTGAGTTGAGACCCTCTCAAGATTGCTGTTTGAGTTTTTCTTTGATAAAGAGAGCGCATCTGTAGAAGCTGAGGAGAAGAGCTTTCATTGGTGGTAGCCCTGACCTCCTGAAATAGCTTACCAAAAGAGAGAAGTCAGGAAATATATTTGTATTACTGCAAATCCATTAAAAAGCCTGCTTATTTGCCAGATATTTTTAGATGTATAAATTAATGATGGCATGATGCCAATGAACGAATATGGTGGGGGAAGAAGTTGGAAGGAGGTGATAAAATAGCGATTTAATCCTTGAATTGGTTTATGGGCTGTTTGATAAGTCCTGTCATTGATGAATTTATTTATTTTTTTTATTAGTCTATAGCTTTGTTTATATATGTAATGATAAACATTTAATTAGAAATTTTTATTAAGAATTGTATTTATATTTTATGAATAGAAATTAGGTAAGAATAGACTTCTTGTACAGAAGGCCTTGGAAAGGATATGTCAGGGTGAGTTGATAAATGTGGCTGGGTTAGTTATATTGCTAGGTATGTGACTATGTATGTTATATGTTTAAATTGCTGCCAGCAACTTGCAGTTGTGATAAACAACAATAAAAAGTAAATACAATAGACAAGCAATAGAAGACTGATCCAATAGTGTTTCAGTCTTGCAAAAAAACCAAAATTGCAGCTATATAACTTAAGATAAGTGATTGGTCATACAAATGATCATGTTGCTTTTTCTGATACTAAGGGCCCGACTTTAAAAGACCCGCGCACGTAAAAAATGGGGGTTACGCGCGTGGCTGGGCTCTGCGCACACCGCACGTATTTTACAAAGGGCCCGGCCACTCGAGTAACCCCTGATACGTGCCAAAGTGCCGGGCCTTTAGAAAGTGGTGGGCCGGGACAGCGCCATTCGACACTGTCCCAGGGAAGCGCACACCGGCAACCGTCCGGCATGCGGAGATTACTTCTGCTCCGGAGGAGCAGATTCTTAGCACTGTTTTCCTTACTGTATTTCCAAAGAAAGCTGCAAGTGAGAAGTATAGGTAACGAAACTGAAATTTTCAGCTCAGTAGTGAAAATGTACCTGTGGTTTGTCAAACCGGGTCAGACAAAATCGGGATTCCATACACTGTGGGGAGATGCCATAGGCAGGGTTGTCAACTCCTGAAAAATGTTTGTACTGATTGTCTCATTATAGCAGTAACACCAACGACAAATGCTGTGTCAAAAGAATGAGAAAAGTTAATATTAACACTGCTGTGAAAGAACCCTTATATAGACAGAAATTCATTTGATAATTAGCCAGTCATAATGGGCACTACTGGCGGAATAATTCCTTCATTGCCTTATATTTAATCATAGGCTATAGTGTATAAAGCACACTCAAAATCCTTTTTTTTTTTTTTTGGTGCAAATAAGTCATATTTTAATCTTAAAGCCGTTCATCTGAGTCCATCTTTGAATCAAAAACTACCCCGACATTAGCTGTGTTTCGCTGATCTGCATAAAGGGGCAGAAGATAGAACAATTAGAAATAATCCATGTAAGTCTTCATGCGCTTGACAATGTTGCCAGATTTTTACACGTTCCTACTGTCATCATTTTGTGTGCTGCTGAACTTACTAGGCAGAGATTAATCTCTCTTTGTGCAGTGGGTGTTTGCCTGAATTGGCAGATTTTGTGGCTATGGTTTCAGTCCCAGCCGTGAATGAGGTTCTGTCATGGGCAGACAAATGTGCTTCTCCTCACTACATGTCAACTTAGCTGTGCTTTCCATCCAGGCCAAGACCAATCCCGCCAGTAATTGCAAACTCAACGGCAGAGGTGGGACAGTTTGCACAGATCTTTGGGCTCTTAAATACTGTTTAGTTGTTGAATGCTGCTGCAACAGGAGATGCTCTTATTTCCCATGATACTACATCTGAGGACAAAAGGCTTATGTGGGAAACCTGAGAGAGACAGGTGTGTGGATGCAACGTGACAGAATCACATACGATGCAGCTTCTGACTCCTGAGTGCTGCAGAACCTTTGAGTGTGAACCCTTGGCATCGGAGAGACAGCCTTGGGCCCAGCTGATGCTCCATGGAAAGACATCATATTCTTGTGATGTTTATACTGAGCAGAAATTATTTTTTCTGATTTTTTTTTGGTAAAAATACAATTTTATTTTATTTTTTTGCTAGTTTTATTGACTCAGTAAATCTGATAGTTGGTAATTCCGAGCAAAGGGGATGGCTTCTTAATTTCTTAGAGTGAGTCAATGTGTCTGTCTCAAAATACCAGTGCCTCCTACTTGCAGCATATTGAAAACTGCAGTGAGAATTACAGGAGTATACCAGGAAAAACAGTCTTTTGTTTGTCTTTTTATAAAGTCATTTTAAAATAACAGACCTAGCAAAACTGAAAAACAAAATCTAGGTCATTGTTTCTCATCCATTTAAGTAGTAAGTACCTCTTTAAACTTCAGCAAATTTTCAGACGTATCCCCTGAGGGACACCCCTGAGGCACATCAAATGTTTTAACATAGTATTCAAAAATTATTTAGACAGATAACTTACAAATTATCAATCTTAATGGCAAGCTTTTCCATATTCAGCCACTTATCCGACTAAATTACAGCCAGATAAGTCGTCATCCTGCTATCATTTAAAAGGCGTTTTGGGGGCATTTCTGAGAGGGGGTTTAGTTATGTGACTCACTTAGCCAGTTTTGAACTACATCTGGCTATGTTAGTCAGATAACATTAGACCTGCTTCAGATCAGGCGTCTAAAGTTATCCGGTCTTAAATAGTAGATAGTCGCGGGCCTCCCAGCCAGATTTCTCCTCCCCTCACCACCACCAAAAAAGTCCCAACTCATCCACTGGCTGGGACTTCCGCCCCACCCCCCACCCCAAATCCCTTGAAATTAAAAAAAAATTAAAAAGATATCAATGCCAACTGGGCCCAGCCCTCCCCTTAAATGGAACAAATAAATTGCTTCCAAACACCTCCTCATGTCGCCGCCCTCCCATCTACCTGGTACCTGAATCATGACCCCCCTCCCCTGTTTTTGTCCCGGGATCACAATATAATGTGTGGGGGAAGGGTGGTGGCATGGGGGGAGTGAGGAGGCAATTTTCTTGCTCCATTTAGTGGGAAAGGAGGGGAAAGTGCCAGGCTAGGTCGGCACCGATATCTTTTTTTTTAATTTTCAAAGTATTGGTGGGGGGTTGGGTGTCCATGCCAGCAGATGAGTTGGGATTTTTGTGGTTGGGGGATGGAGTGGGAATCAGGCTGGGGAGGCCTGTGACTGTATTTTTTTTTTTTTTTTATCTAAGGAGTATTACTTAACCAGATATATATATATATTTTTTAATTTTTTATTTATCAGCTTTTACCATTACAACAAAGATTACTTTGCTTGGAAACATAAGAGTGCATATCACGAGATATTTTTCCAAAATTATAACAATACGGAAGTATACATATATAGAAATACTCTCTTTCTATATGCGGTAATACAGGGGGAAAACCCATAGGTAATGAAAAGGGGAGAAAAAGGAAATATATAATCACGTCAAAACTTCCCTGATATCCATATTTTACCTCATGCACGGTTAATTGCTGTTGGGGGGCCTGCTCTCTGGAACTCAAAAACTGCCTAAGCTGTTCAGGTTTATAAAACACAAAGGTATTACCAGAGGATTTAATGACACATATAGCAGGATAACGTAGTACAAAATTGGCACCTTTTGCCAATGCTTCAGGGCGCAATTGCAAAAATTCCTTGCGGCGTAATTGTGTCCCTCTGGAAAGATGGGGGAAAATACGAATCATATCCCCAAGATAGGTAATATTTATACTTTTGGAATAAAGCTTCATGATTAACCCTCTGTCATATTCAGAATAACAAGGTAACAAACAAAACAGTTTTTTCTGCCACTTCGAATCCAGAACTCTCTAGATAATCTGAAAGGTTATCAAAGTTCCCAGGATCTCCAGTTGGTGAAATCTGAAACTGTGATTGTTTCTGTTGGAGGTATATTATCTTTTTTACTGATGGTATTTGTTCTTCTGGTATCAAAGGGACTTCTTCCATTACTCAGGGAAAATTCAATAATCTTATATTCAATTGACGTAAATAATTTTCCACCGACTCTAGTCTGCGTGTTAGTATAGATTGTTCCTGCATTATAATAACGTTAGAGTCAGTTATTCCTTTCAAATCTTTTTTTATCTCTTTTATGGCTTGGTTTTGTTCTTCTAGTTTCATTTTACAGTCTTTTTCTAGAGAGGCAATTTTCTGGGAGTTATCTTCAACCCTATAGGCCTGTTCGTTGTATCCAGCGGCAAGCCCCGCAATTAGGTCCTAAAGGGACTCCAGCGTTATAACAGCTGGTTTTTTTAATTTCTAGGGGCTTCAAAAAGGTTTTATTTACCTCCACTCCTTCAGAACTTGATGTTATTGCCTTTCCTCCTACTGCTTCTCTCTCTTCTGTCACGGCGGAGGCACCATTAGACCTCTCCCATTCCCCAAGTACGCCGAACAACCCATCTCCTTGGGTCTGACCTGGGGACTCCCTCCCCTGTAGCACCAGCTGGTCGACGGTGTTTGGGTGAAATGCTTCCGGCTTCAACCGCGGCTCTGGAGGTCTCAACAATACATCCCCAGGAGGTGTTGGGGTTCCCTTCCCCCCCCCCCCCCCCCCCATGCCTCCAGCGGGGCTCGGCGTCCTCATCTGTAATATGGGGGAAGCAAACTGCAGGATGGTTCTCTGTCCGGCAGGAACTTGAGGTTCAGATGGGAAAACTCTCAATTTTCCTTTCCTCTTGTGAGGCATCCGTTCAGGGAGCCATTTTGGTTTTCCCCCCAACCAGATATCTTTTGGTAAAATAGTTGTCCAGTCACACAAGACTGGATAAGTTTAGGCTTAAACGGCCATGTTTAAATGCTGGCATATTAGGGTTAAATTTATCTGGCTATATATATCTGGATAACTTTAGGCTGGTATATTCAGCGGAACATTTAGCCTACTGCATGTTGGGCTCACACTTTCCAGAGTGGAATGAGAGGAAAAGAATTGCTCGGTGATCGTAAACATAACATTGCTGCACCCCACAGAAAAACTATAGGGGTTTGACTGCCCCAACCAAATGCTCCTCTGTTCCCAGAAAAATTGGGGTGCCACAGCCCCACCATAACATCTTCCTCCCCTTCTCCACAAAAAAAAAAGGATTTGGCAGTCCCAAAATATCTCTTACAAACAGGGGCTCAGCAGCCTCAAGATAACACATCTTGCCTCTTTCCCCCTCCCCAACAGTTACCTCCACCAGTATGCCCCTGCTGCTCTTTCTCTCTGCTCCTGTAGTCCTCAGTAAGATTAGTCCCCCAGGTCAGAATACCAGCGTGCACAGTCTGAACCCAGAACAGCCCCTCATTCTTCTTGCTCAGTTTGCCCTACCCTCCTATCCCCCTCCCCTTCCCCAAACCTCCTCTTTCTCACTGCCCACGCTATTTCTCTGTCTCATTTTCCACTCTCCCATCAGGCTTATCCTCATACCACACAAAGAACTGCTCCTACCTGCGGTCCATCTTTTTTTTTTCTTTAGGCATCTTTCAAAATAGCAGGCATATGCAGGAGCTTCTGCAGCAGGAAGGGCTCCAGGGGTGGCGAGGGCTTCCAGACACATTGGGGGCTTCAGGGTGGTGCGCAGCTCCTCTAACTGCAACACGTCTCCCACGTCTGTAGCAGACCTGGTGTTCCACGTTTGGGTTGCTTCTGCTGCCTCCTCAGACTGGCTGCCCTCTATCACCAGAAGACAAAAGCAGGAGAGTGCCAGAGCAGCTGTATTCGTCATATAGTGGCCCTGCATATCCCCAGGAGTGCACATACCACATGTTGAGAAATTCTGAACTAGGTTCCAAGAAAATTCAGAATAGCAGATCATATCAACAATTAGTCTCTCTTGCTCCTTTATCATGGATTAAAAACTATCAACTGAAAGAAATTTGGGGAAAAGTACTGCTTATTTTTTTATTTTATTCATAATTCCTCTTTCCTTCATCATTTATATGCACCAACCTCTTCCCTCCCATTTCAGTCCAGATTGCATGCCTGAGTGTTGATTTTTAGAAACCCTCTTTGGCCTGAGAGCTGGAGGGAGATATCTCCCTCAGTACCACTCTGTCTGGCAAGGGTCATCAGAACACATGCGGCCTTGCCACCTCCTTTGCCTTTGTGGTGCCTCCAGACCCTACCAGCTCCAATGTATTGCAAATTCACTAATTTAATTTTAATTTTGTAGTTTTACTACGGAGTTTTTATGTATTCTGTTTGTGTTCTAGGTTAGCCTGAATGATTCTAACAGACGAATATCGGTTCACTGGGCAGGAGAAAAGAGTAATGTGATTTTGGCATTGACCAGAGATAGTCGGAAAGGGCCACTACGTAAGAGCAGTAATGTAAGTACCATCCTGTGATTTTATTATTATTATTATTATTTTTTAGTTTGTTTTACTTTTTTTGGATTGTTGAGGGAAACATTCTGACATCTGTTTCTTATCCACTTGTGGTAATCTTTTTATTCTGTTTTGCAAAGCAACAAACGTTTTGTTTTTTTTAATTTGTTTGCAGTTGAAATGAATAGAACTATTCAAAGCCCCTAATTTAGTTCTCTCTTTATTTCATTCCTGATGTGATGGTAGCGTTTGGAAGCTTTTTCTGCTGCTTTACATACTCCTGTCCTTATGATTCTAAGGATCAGCTGTACTGAAGGTTTTTTTTTTACCTGCACCCCCCAGCCCCCCCATTTTGTGTTTATGGGAAAATTGCTTGGTACATGCGCCCTCAAAGTCTGTTGTGGTGCTACTGCTTTGCTGGTTCTCTGAACATTATGCAGGCATCACAAATGCAGAACAAGCAGCTGAAGAATGACCTTGGATCAAAATTATTAAAAATTGGGTGTGACAGTTTTATAAAATATGCACATTTTATTCTAAAGAGGATAAATGAGAGAGAGAGAGAGAGAGAGATTTATTGGGACCAAAAAGAAGCCACCTTGGAAACAGACATAAAGTGGGAACAGTAGAACAAAAAAATGGGCAAATATACATTTTGAGAAAGCTAAATATGTAAGTTATCTAGCTAAACCTGGATTTGAGCCAAGTAATTCTAAGCTGTTAGAAATCTGGCCCTTTAACCAGCTCAATTTGCAAGATGCACAAATTGAGACACTTAAAAAAAAAAAAAAAAAAAAAAAAAAAGTCAGTCATTCCTTGGGCAGGTTTTTTTAAATTTAACTAGTTAGTCTAATATTCAGCATTAACCAGCTAAATTTACTCTCACACATTCAACTACACAAATGGCTGGCCTTAATGTACCTGCTCAAATTTTCAGCAGGCGGATTTATCCAGATATTCAGATGCAGAATTAGCCAGGTAAATGTGGTTTAATAGTCAGCTAAAACATAACCAGGTAAATTTATTATCTTTACTTGCTTAGCATGCTTTGCATATCGGTACCTTTAATATTTATACCACACAGCTCTGGCATCCACATTTTGTCCTGGAGAAAACGTGATTAATTGCACCAACAGAAGAATTATCCAAAGAAGATGGATGCTCGTTAGTTTTTTTTTTTTTGTCTTCTTGAGTTCTTGTCTTTGGATGTGATCTAGGAGTCTCAAAAGCACATGTATATCATCCTTGGGATAATGCCAGTGATGGTCCAATGAAAGAGGTATCACTGTCAGCAATGAGGCCATCATCAAAATATCTTAATTATCTAACTATCGTATTTTCTAACATAGTTAAGGATCACAATATACTAAAAAAAACCCAAAATGAAAATCACAAAAACATACAGATCAGATACATCCATACAAAGAATAAACAGAATTACCAAACTGCAACAAACGCGCATTAATCCTTATCACACCTTGTTCTAGAATGTCATCATTGGTTCCAAATGCCTGCCTGAAAAACAAGATCTTTAGATACTTTTTAAATGTTTTCAGGCACCTCTCATTCTATACTTCGTCAGGATTGGAGTTCCAGAACTGTGGTTAAGCCACCAAAAAGTTCCTTGCCCATGTTTCTACTAACCAAGCCTGTCCAAGTGAAGGTACATCGAGCACATTTTGCACCTGAGGTCTCTCTGTGCCCTTAAGGGGTTTGTAGATCTTCAAAACCAAACTAAACCAGATTGGACGTATCTCCATTCTTTACACTGTCATCACAAGAGCAGTAAACATGACAGTCATGTGTGTGTTTCTGCAGATTTATTTGTCCGCTGATTATGGAAAATCTTTCAAACGGATATCAGAGAAATTTTCCTTTGGCTCCGAAAATAAAACCGATGTGGCAATTATTCAGTTCTTTCATAGTCCTGCTGACAACAAAAGGGTAAGCAATAAAATATGTGTGTTTATACGGTGTTCTTTTGTCCTAATTCACAGTCACTTACATTTTATTCAGATATGGTAATAGATTCTGGAAATCTGACAACTTCTACAAAGATATAAACATTCTTAAGAGTTACATACCAGGTTCTAAGAAATTTCTCCATATGGTAGAAATTTCTCAGGATTTTTGAAACATGAGAGGCGATTCTCACTCTGGTTGGCACCAACAGTGTTTTACAGGCAGGCAGGCTAAGTCAGTCTTACCTATGCATGATGATATGGGTATTGCCCTGGATGTGATGGCTCACATCCGCATGCTGCCGCACGCATGTTATAAAATCCAGGGTCGGCACACACAAGGGGGTACACACTTGTGCACCTTGTGCGAGCCGAGCCCTAGGAGAGCCCCGGTGGCTTTCCCCGTTCCCTTCAAGGCCGCTCTGAAATCGGAGCGGCCTCGGAGGGAACTTTTCTTCCGCTCCCCCCCCACCTTCCCCTTCCCTTCCCCTATCTAACCCAGCCCTACCTAAATTCCCCCCTCCCCCCCACCTTGTTTAACTTTTTACGCCTGCCTCTGTCAGGCGTATCTTGCACGTGCCGGTGCACCATCCCCCGGCACAGCCGCTGTGCCGGAGGCCTCTGTCCCGCCCCTGGATCGACGCCACGCCCACCACCCCGCCCCCTTCCCACCCCTTTTTCAAAGCCCCGGGGCATACGCGCGTGCAGGGGGCAGGCTTACGTGGTTACCCTTTGAAAATCTACCCCATTATGGGCACTTGCATGCCGAAGCCCCCCTCCTCCCCACAGTCTCTCTACATCAGTGGAGCGAATCTGATATGACTTGTGGTGCTCTTGTCTCCACTTCAGTTGCCAGGCTCCCTCAGGAGCTAAGGTTTGTTTGTTTATTTTTTTTACATTTTTCTAACTAGAATTGTTCTACAGCTTCCCCAACTTGAATTTGGGGTGGGGAAAAAGGCATGGTGGTTCTAAAAGTTTTTTTGCTTGTTTTTGAAATAAACAATTTTGCTTTTGGGCAGGGTCCATTTTCCTGCAATGGCTGACAAAAAAAAAAAAAAAGTCACAGGTTCAGATGGTGCCCTGTCTGTAACAGAAAAATGTCTATTACTGACCACAACTAGGAGTGTATTTGGTATATAGGGACTGAATATGATTTTGAAAATTGTGTAATATGTTAACATTGGTGTTCGCTAAAAAAAAAAAAAAGAGCAGACAACAAAAAAAACCAAAACTAAGGAAAAACAGTTTTTAGTCCATGCCAGAGAGATCCAGACATGTGGTTAGGATGAGATTGCGGCTTGAAAAAGGGGTAATGCCTCAGTGGGTAGGTTCTTCAGGAGAGTAAAGCTGGAGTAAACTGGCGCTGCTCCTACAACTAGGCCACTTCTGGGAAGGCCCTGCTTCCTAGTGGAATGTAGGTCGAGACCCACCAGAACCGTCACCCAGAGTGCCCCCAAGACTTGGTCTCTCTAATGGACTGGTCTGACAGGACTAAAGGAAAGGAAATTAACAGGTAAGTTTGCATTTCGCCTTTTTTTTTTTTTTTTTTTGTGGATTTCTGTTCATTTCATCTATTTGAAAACTAAATAAGCATCAAAAGGAGGAGGAGTAAAACAGGGAAGGGAAGAAAAACAAAAGGAAAATAAAGGGCTAGATTCCCTCCATTCCCCCTCCAAAACAGCTCATTGCTGCTGAAATGTTAAAACTTGAAACCCCTGCCAAGCCTTCTCCTGGGTCCCCCCCATTCCCCCAGATTTCTCTTATCACTTTTGAGGGTCTCCCAAGTCCAAATGGGGTTAGGCGTAATGCTACTAATTATAATAATGTGTAATATAAGATATTACCTGCCTTCATGTATCTGTGCTCCGCTAAACTGATAAGGCTGTTCCCTGCATTATCCCTCCTGATGCAGCCCTACAGTGGCGTAGCTAGGCAATTTGGCGCCCGGGGCAAGAGACTTCTTCGCCGCCCCCTCCCTCCATCAATGATTTGCATTGAAATCGGTGCTATTTTTCTGCAGAGCCAGGCGTTTTGGCGCCCCCCTTAGACCCGGCACATATGCTCAGTGTGCATGGAGTTTATACAGTGTCTAATTAGCATGCATGGCTGTTATTACACCCCGTACTTCCACAAGTTTTTGCAGGATGCGCACAAAAAAAAAATCCACGCAGAAAAATCAGCAGTCTTATTACATTGGCCTGTCAGATAGCAGCATCACCCCGCCCCCATTAGACCTTCTGAAAGATAAGAGAAACACGATAGTGGCGCATGTGATCACCGTGGAAGTCTCCAAGATCCCAGTCCAGCTCAGTTCACAGATATACTGATTTCCCTGCTGCCGGCGGCTAACACACAACATTCAGTGTCTGACCTGCACTCAGTACGCGGTGCTGCAGGGGCCCTCCACGGCCACACGCCTTCTTCCTGTACCACCCCCCTTTCCTTTTGGCCACTACAAAGAGGAGTGCAGTTCTGCAACAACGCTGCTGGACTCCTCTCGTTTGACTAACAGGGAAAGCTCCCAAAAGAAAGGCGGCGCCACCACCGCCTCAGTCAAAACAGAAACCAAGCTCGAATGAGCTTCCGCCCGCCGCGGTCTACTCCAAGCAAGTCCACTTGCCGTCTCCCGGGAAACACCTCTGACTGCCGGCCGGCTCCGCCAATCAGAGGGCAGCAGCAGCGAAGACAGATGAGAGACTGCCGCCAATAGGGAACACGCGCAAGCGAGGTTGGGGAGGCTTCGCGGCCAGTTTTTCTCGGCTATAATCTGCGCATGCCGGCAACGGGAACGATTGGGGTTCCTTCCAGTTGTACGTGACGAGCTATGATAAACTGCTGCCACGAGGTGGTGCGCAAGGGAATGGAAAAAGTTGGTCCGAGAGCGTAACAGGAGCTTTGTGATTCCTAGAGCGTATCCCTCACGCGTTTTGGCGCCCCCTTAGACCCGGCGCCCGGGGCGGCCGCCCACCCCTCGCTACGCCACTGCAGCCTTGGCTAAACACAGTCCTATGTTGGGGGACTGCATATTTTTTGAACTTTTGTCTCTGATGGCACTTTTTTTGAATAAAGCAAATTTTCATCTGAATCCTTAAAGCAGCTTACACGTTTATTCTGTATATCGACTGTTACACCTGTCAACCCACTCTGTACTTTGTGACTATGTATGTTACTCTCCATATATACAGTTCTTCCATAATAGGGTACTGCTCTGCACCCACCCCAAGTTTCTTCCAAAATTGGTGTCAGCTGGTATAGAAATTGAAATGAACTATAAGTCAAGCTATTGTATTACCCATGGTCTGTCCAAGACCATATGCCCACGAAAGGGAAAAAATTCCTTCATTCATTAGATGGCAAGTATCTTGGCTTATTACAGAAATGGAACTCAGCTGCATTGCCAGGCCTTGCAACTATTCATCTCTTATGATCCTAACCATTTGAGCATAGGAGTTGCCAAATGCACATTGTTCAACTGGTTAGTAGACTTTATCGCACATTATGAGCTTGCTGGCCTCCAGATTACAGAATCCATTAAGGCTCATCAAGTGAGAGCCATGACTGCATCAGTGGCTTATCTAGGAGCTGTATCTATCAAGGACACCTCCAAAGCTGCAATCTGGTTATTGGCATACACCTTTACATCCCATTACTCTCTGAACAGTCTATCAAAAAGTGACAGTAAATCAGGATAAGCAATTTTGCATAGCCTGTTCATCCAGTAGTCCATTCTCCACAGTGGCATCCGTGTTGCTTATTCAGTAAATGCTCACTGCAACTCTCAGCTTGGGATTTCCTATGTGTAATGGCTAATTTAGCCCTGCTTGTCAAAGGAGAATGTAAATTTGCTTGCCCTAACCAGTTGTTCTGTAGTCAGCAGGATAAATTAGCCAGGCTTAATACTTGCCCACGTCCCTGGACAGTTGACTACCTTTCTAAAGCTTAGCTATAAATCAGCTAAGGGGCTCACAACATAATGCTTGTGCAGGAACTCCACACAGTAAAGCAAAAGCTCTATGAGATGCCATCAGATTTATTTTTATTTATTTAGGGATTTTTATATACCGCAGTACATGTGCATTGGCTAAGTCATCCTGCTTTTTATGGAGAACACAGTTTATGGTAAACAAACATGCATTTCATGCACCTCATGGCTCCCCCTGCAATGAATTCAAGAGATCTTAATTGTTTCCAGGAAATTCTTCTGCCGGAAAGTCTTAGATGCCAATGGAAAACATTCTCCATATGTTGCTAACAGAATTGAGAAAATAATGTTGGCCGCTCCTAATACAGATGCCAATGTGAAGTCACTTTGTTGACATCCTGCAGGCCACCAGTAGCACTTTTAAAGCTTAAAGAGTGAGAGTGGGAATGAGTGGGCATTGCTTCTGTCCTTTACAATATGCTGGGCCCCATGGATGTGGTAAATAGGGGCCAGAGAGATCCCCAGACCTGGAAAATTTTAATAAGGGAGTGGGGATAGACGTGGTTCAGGTAGGCCCGGGCTCCAGGCTAGATTTTTACTGATAGGGTTGGGGAACAGAAAGGGCCTGGGTAGGCCCAAGACCTGGGTTTCTTTTTGCTGGGTGGAGGGATAGAGGACCTGAGGGAGACACATTTTTTTGTGAGCAAAAAGGAAAAGACAATTTTCAAGTATTGTCATGAAGCAATTTTTGGTTCCATTTGCAACAAACCAAAATGGCCTCATTCATCCCATTTAGCACACTTATTAAAAACTAATGTACATCCCCTTCCAGCGACAGGTAAGCAACTTTGCTTTCTCAATTTCTTTTTGACAATTGTCTAAGAAGGAATGCTTTTCCTGACCACTGCTGTTCTTTTCAGCTTCCATTTTCCTTTTCTCCTGTCTAGTAGGCTTTTTTGTTTTCTCAATTTTTTCTTTATCATAATGGATTTTCAAGCTCTGTGGGCTTTCAGTATATGTGCATTGAAGTGGATGGACTATAAAGATCATGCTTGGATTTCTGTTCAAAGTTTTGATTTTGTTCATTTTGGTTCTGTTTTTATGAACGAGATGGCAATCAAAATTTTTTTGCTTTCTCTGGCAGCAGGTCATATAGCTGGCTGAAAGATCTACTCAGATACTACCTGGCATAAATAGCTCTGAACCTACCTAACAAAAAAGTTTGGTCTAGCTGTAATTTCTCGGAAACCTGAGGATAAGGCCTGTTTGTATGAGAGGCAAATGTCAGGCACGAAGTGTCATTGAACTTCGAAGGACTTGAACCATTTGACCCATGTGTTGAGCAACCAACCTAACACAGGAGAATAGGCACCTTTTCATGGTAGAACAGACATGTTTATAAGGTTAAAAACTGACTTTTTGTATCTAATATCCTCTTTTATATGTTCCTTTTATTTTACCTGTTAGTACATTTTTATTGATGCTAATGCCCCATACGTGTGGATCACCTTTGACTTTTGCAACAACGTTCGTGGCTTCTCTATCCCATTCAGACCAACGGACCTGCTGTTACACAGCACAAATCCCAACCTTGTTCTTGGTATTGACAAGACCCATTCTAACAAACAGGTAAGAAGAGCTTTCTTCCTGTCAGAAAAAGCTAGTTTATCAGCAATAAATTTCATAATGTATTCTTTTTATTGGAATGCAGAATTTAGAAGTTAAGTATACTGCACCTGCTGGTAATTATGAATGACGTTTGCATGTTATAACAAGACAAATGTTCATGAACTGAATGCACAGTATATACTATATACACTGCTTTCACTGGAACAGACAAACAATGTAGTAGTAATATGATGAAACATTATACAGGAAAAAGTGTACTGTATTTTTTAAAACCTGTTTTATAGATGTAATAACAGTCAAGGGGCCAGAAAATCCAACATATCTTTCAGATTTTGGTTTATGAGTTATGAGATAATGGTCCTGATTCATAAAGACTTTTCTCTTCTAGCATCTCATTGGTTTCCTTTCTTCATTTACCTGTAGATTAAACAAAGCTATACATTTCCAAGAACTCTAGTTGGAATTTATTAAGGTTCTTATCAATATGCTAGACATGAGACTAACATTCACTTTCTGTTTTAGTCCCCTAAATTAATGCTTTAGCTCTTCAAACTGTCTTAAGTCTTTGTAGCAGGCTTTTATTCAGTGCTTGTGAGAAATAGGAAGGACTGTACTTCAACATCAAATATTCTCAGTTTCTGAAAAGAAAAACTGCCCCATGCCCTGACGATGGTGGGATTTGTGTTTTTAAATAAGGAACCCCCATTCTGTGGGCTAAAACATTGACTTGCTAATTTGCTTCCACGCATAATACAAAAGCATTACATATAAATGTAAATCACCGGGAGGGAATATTCCAGACTACTGCACAACATGAGCACCTTCTGGGCAGTCGGAGCTACAATCTCGAGCCCCTGACTGACGATTTTCGTGTGATGGTTGGGTTAACTTGGGGGGAAACTCATCCTCAGGAGCTATGAATGAAGGCTTATAGTGCTATATTCTCCCATTTTAAGGGCATTTTGTGATAGAAGGAACCTACCTGATGATAAACATACATGTATGTGTAAGTTGGTGTAGCACATAAATTGTAATCTGCGTCTTCTATTCCAGCTTTGGAAATCGGAAGATTTTGGTCAGACTTGGATAATGATCCAAGAGCATGTAAAATCCTTTTATTGGTAAGCTTTACATTTTTACATTTGTATCCCTTCTGCTCTTTTTCTATAGTCAATGTTGCACAAAGGCAATGCATCTGTTTGGCTAAGTGCAGGAAATTTTATCAGTCTTCTTAGAATTTATTTTGCAGTTTTTCCCAGTTTAGAAGAGGTTTAAGCTGCTTAACTACTTAGTTGAATTAGAAGAAAATAATCTATTAATAAATAATCTTTTTCAAAGTACCCTGTGTAGTTCATTTGAGAAGAGATGCGCTTTTTTTCCTTAAAAATTTTGTTGGGTCCCGTAGGGTTTATTTCTTAGAGTACAATTTATTTACTGTTTCAACAAGGAATGCTTCGATTTGTCAAGATTTAAAGCAATTTATTAAGGGTTTAGTTTTCCAAGGATTTCCTTGTGTAAGTAGCGTGTATTTATGTACATGCTATTTTGGGAACATCAGTATGTGCATTCTTTATAAAAATACATACCTCCATGTATAACTTTGAATTATTATGTGTACGTTATAATTATTACGCATGTAAAAATATGCATACTCTATTATAAAATGGGTAAAAGTATGTGTTTTCCTGCATTACGAATGTACATAAGTACTGAAACACATGCATGTAGTTTGGGGGCAGAAATATGAAATTTTGTTTTAATAAACCATGCGCACAATTTATAAAATGCTAACAGAAATGTCCACCAACCCACTTGCACGTGTATTTGGTGACTTATGCAGACTATTGAAGATCGGGCTCTAAGTTTTATCAATTAAATATGATTTGTATATTATACCCATGTAGCAATTGCTTTAGTGATTCAAGTCAGATGCATTTTACACACATGCCGAGCGGTAAGAAGAGCTGCGTTAGTGCCGGGCGCACCCGCGGTTGCCGCAAGCACAGCCCGGTTCACCTACCGCTCAATACTGTATTTAAATTGCTTGCAAATGCAAGCCGCGTCCAAGAAGCGTCCGTGAAGCATTAGGCCCGCGCAACCCATTTTACTGTATAGAGCGCTATACAGTATCCTGGGTGCGCTGGCCTAACGCTTCACGGACACGCTGGTATCTGTCATTTCAAATGTCATTTCAAATGACATTTGAAATGACAGGTACCAGAAGTGGACGGTTCTCCTATGCTCGAGATTGCCAGTCCTCTCTCCCCTCCTCCCGAAGCAAGGTGGGAAAAGCAGTTATTCATGGGGCATTTCATACTAGATCAGTGTTTCCGAGCCCTCTCCTGGAGGCACACCTAGCCAGTCAGGTTTTCAGAATTGCCTCAATGAATATGCATGAGATAGATTTGCATTCTCTGGGTCTCTAACGTAGGCAAATCTATCTCCTGCATATTCATTATGGGTATCCTGAAAACCAGACTGATTAGGTGTACCTGCAGGAGAGGGCTGGGAAACACCGTATTAAATGATGGCACAAAAAGACTAGCCCAGTTATTCCTGTTCAAACTGCTAAAGATATGTCCCAGCTGCCAGTCATAGAATGTAACTTCCTAAGGATATCGCTCCTTACTCAAGACAGTTTTATTATCTTTATTCATTATACTTCACCCTTCTGCATAACTGAACATGCAAGATCTCCATTTTAGTTCAATTTCCAATCCCAGGGTTCCACCACCATACAGTAATTCTACTATACCTGATTGTAGTTTGCCTTGAGCTTGGATTTGGAAAGGCAACTAAATTAAATCTAAAATTCAAATCCAAACAGCCATCAAAATCAGTGCAACTGCTGCCCAAACATCTAGGTTATATAGTCTTTCTGGACAGCTACTTGCCACCACCAGCTTACTACTTGTTCCAGTCAACATGAAACATAGAAATGATGGCAGAAGAAGACCAAACGGCCCATCCAATCTGCCCAGCAAGCCTTGCACCCTTTTTTTTTTTTCTCATACTTGACTGTTTCTCCTGGCTCCTAGTAACCCGTTGGTTCCATTTCCCCTCCCCCCCCCCCCCCCCCCACCCCCACCATCAATGCAGAGAGCAGTGTTGGAACTGCATCTAAGTGAAATATCTAGCTTAGTTAGTTAGGGGTAGTAACCGCCGCAATAAGCAAGCTACACCCATGCTTATTTGTTTACCCAGACTATGTAATTCAGTCCTTGTTGGTTGTTGTCTGTATATAGCTCCACTTTTCTTCATTCCCCCTGCCGTTGAAGCAGAGAGCTATGCTGGATATGCGTGAAGTATTGGTCTTTCTCCCCTGCCGTTGAAGCAGAGCGTTATGCTGGATATGCGTGAAGTATCGGTCTTTCTCCCCTGCTGTTGAAGCAGAGAGTTATGCTGGATATGCATTGAAAGTGAAGTATCAGGCATATTTGGTTTGGGGTAGTAACTGCCGTAACAAGCAAGCTACTCCCCACTTTTTTGTGAATGCAAATCCTTTTTTCCACATTTCCTCTTGCCGTTGAAGCTTAGAGCAATGTTGGAGTTGCATTAACCGTGTGTATGTTTATTGAATAAGGGTATTATCTCCAGGTAGTAGCTGTCATTCCCGCGAGCCACCCACTCTTCATTCACGTCCTCTAGACTTTATGGATCCACAGTGTTTATCCCACGTCCCTTTGAAGTCCTTCACAGTTCTGGTCTTCACCACTTCCTCCGGAAGGACATTCCAGGCATCCACCACCCTCTTCGTGAAGAAATACTTCCTGACATTGGTTCTGAGTCTTCCTCCCTGGAGCTTCAAATTGTGACCTCTGGTTCTGTTGATTTTTTGCCGACACAAAAGGTTTGTCGTTGTCTTTGGATCATTAAAACCTTTCAAGTATCTGAAAGTCTGTATCATATCACCTTTGCTCCTCCTTTCCTCCAAGGTGTACATATTTAGATTCTACAATCTCTCCTCATAAGTCATTTGATGAAAAACCTCCACCTTTTTGGTCGCCCTTCTCTGGACCGCCTCCATCTTGTCTCTGTCTCTTTGGAGATACGGTCTCCAGAACTGAACACAGTACTCCAGGTGAGGCCTCACCAAAGACCTGTACAAGGGGATAATCACTTCCCTTTTCTTACTCTATATTCCTCTCTCTATGCAGCCCAGCATTCTTCTGGCTTTAGCTATCGCCTTGTCACATTGTTTCGCCGACTTCAGATCATTAGACACTATCACCCCAAGGTCTCTCTCTTGCTCCGTGCACATCAGCCTTTCTCCCCCCCATCGAATACAGTTCATTCGGATTTCCACTCCCCATATGCATGACTCTGCACTTCTTGGCATTGAATCTCAGCAGCCATAACTTCGACCACTCTTCCAGCTTCCTTAAATCCCGTCTCATTCTCTCCACTCCTTCCGGCGTGTCCACTCTGTTGCAGATCTTAGTGTCATCTGCAAAAAGACAAACTTTACCTTCTATCCCGTCCGCAATGTCGCTCACAAAGATATTAAACAGGACCGGTCCCAACACCGATCCTTGCGGTACACCGCTTAAAACCGCTCTCTCTTCAGAGAGAGTTTCATTTACCATCACACATTGTCTTCTGTCCATTAACCAGTTTGCAATCCAGGCCATCACCTCGGCACTCACTCCTAAGCTTCTCATTTTATTCACCAGTCTCCTATGCAGGACCGTATCAAAAGCTTTGCTGAAATCCAAGTAGATGACATCGAGTGCTCTTCCTTGATCCAATTCCTTGGTTACCCAGTCAAAAAAGTCAATCAGATTTGTCTGACAGGATCTTCCCCTGGTGAATCCATGCTGCCTCTGGTCCAGCAATTCTCCCTACTGTAGATAGTTCACTATTCTCTCTTTCAGCAGTGACTCCATTACCTTTCCCACCACCGAAGTGAGGCTAACCTGTCTGTAGTTACCAGCCTCTTCTCTGTTCCCACCACCGCTCTTCTCCAATCACTCGGCACCACTTCCGTTTCTAGGGATCTATTGAACAGGTCACACAGCGGACCCGCCAGCACATCTCTGAGCTCCCTCAGTATCCTGGGATGAACTTCATCAGGCCCCATGGCTTTGTCCACTTTCAGTTTCCCCAGCTCTTCCCATACATTCTCTACTGTAAATGGAGTTACATCTACTCCACTCCCCTCCAGTTTCTTATTAACTAACGACGGTCCTTCTCCAGGGTCCTCTATAGTGAACACATAGTGAACACGTTTAATATTTCTGCAATTTCTTCGTCTCTCTCCACACATTGATCCTTTCCACCTTTCAATTTCACTATATCACTTTGAACTTTTCTCTTTTCACTGATATATCTGAAAAATGTTTTGTCACCTCTCTTTACGTCCTTGGCAATCCTCTCTTCCGCTTGATTTTTTGCTGTCTTGATTAATTTCTTCATCTCCATCAGTTCTACTAGATATTCTTCTTTGTGCTCCTCTCTTTGGGATCTTTTATATTTCTTGAACGCAGTTCTTTTGACCTTTATTTTGCAGCCACCTCCTTTGAGAACCAGATAGGTTTCATTTTTCTTTTGCTTTTCTTTTCTTGTCTAACATATAGATTAGTTGCCTTGGTAACAACTCCTTTTAAATTGGTCCACTGTTGATCCACATCTCTCTCGTTCTTCCAGCTTTTTTGTTCTTCCTCCAGGTTCTTCCCCATTTCATCAAAGTCCATGCTTTTGAACTGCAAAACTCGGGTCTTTGTGCTTCTTTTCCGTATCCTTTTTGTGATATTAATCACTGCTGCTGAGGTGGGCGCCCACCTGGACATCATAGACATTATCTCCATTAGTGAGCACTAAGTCGAGTGGGTTCCATTACCATTTGTTTGAACAAAGCTACTTGCAGGGCATCCACTATTTCTCTACTATTATTAGATTCTGCAGATGGGATTCTCCAGTCTACATCTGGCATATTAAAGTCTCCAACGATCACCACTTCTCCCTTCTTTCCTATCTTTTGGATGTCTTCCACCAGATCTCTGTCCAGCTCTTCCTTTTGGTTTGGAGGCCTGTAAACCA
This sequence comes from Rhinatrema bivittatum, assembly GCF_901001135.1. Lineage (NCBI taxonomy): Eukaryota > Metazoa > Chordata > Amphibia > Gymnophiona > Rhinatrematidae > Rhinatrema > Rhinatrema bivittatum. The sequence continues at coordinate 31,178,405 of NC_042626.1, forward strand.
CTCCAATAAAAATGGATGCCCCATCTTTTTTTAGGTTGGCCCATAGTGCTTCTTCATTGTCCCATCTTCCTTGCAGCTCAGATGCTGGATATTGTTTCTGACATAAAGAGCCACTCCTCCCCCTTTCCTATCCTCTCTGTCCTTCCTTAACAAGTTATAGCCTGGTATTGCCGTATCCCAGTCATGAGATTCCGTAAACCACATTTCTGTGACAGCAACAACGTCCAAGTCCACCTCCACCATTAGGGCTTGCAGATCTGGGATATTATTGCCCAAACTACGAGCATTTGTGCTCATAGCTTTCCAGCTTTCTTCGTTCAGTTTACTGCTGTTCCTGGACTCCTTTTGTGACCTCTTTAGTTGAGTTTTGTTATCCACTTTTCCCTTTGAATTTGTGCAAGGGAAAAGATTAGTGCCTCTGATGACAGTCACCCATCACAGTGAGCTTTTTTCTTTGGTTTCTGATCTGGAATTTCTGTATGCATGGGTTTCTTCTCTCTTTTCAATTAATACTTCAATCTTTTTCTCAAGAACTTCTTTAGTATTTAGTACAGAGAAGGCATTTTGTACTTGTTGCACTTGATACAGTGTTGTCTTCGGATCACAGGTCTAATTCTTCCAGAGCCCACTGTAATACTGTTTTTTGAGTTCCTTAATGCCCTGTGTGAGTGTGTGTGTGTGTGTGGGGGGGGGGGGGGGGGGTGGGGGGGGGTAGAGTTGTGGGCTGCACAGCTGTCAATAACGGGTGTCTGTGGGTCACAGGTCTTATCCTTCCTGAGCCCACAGTAAATCTCTTTTTCCTTGACTTTTGGTTATTCTGTGGTAATGGGAAATTAATTCCTGAATAATGTAAAGTGGCTGGGACTCTCTTTATTGAAGCTAATTCAGCTTTAACTTCAGCCAGTTCCTTTTCCATGGTAGAGAGTTCTGAACAAATGGGGCAGGCCTTAAGTTTCCATATGATTACCCTCAATGTAAAGGCTCCACAGCAGTTGCATTGGATAGTTCTCATTTTTGTAAATTTGATGGATAACACGTAAGGAATTACCAAATTACCAGCCTATAAAGGTGACAAATTATGTATACAGGCAGATTATATCAGAAACAAAACATGAAGTGTACTAAGCCTGCCAGACCCTGCTACATGCCAGACCTGTATTTCCACTAGGATTTTTAGTTATTACTGTACCTGCAGCCTGCCACAGACTGAACTGCTAATTAGGTCTTCTGCTGTTTAACTTTTTTACAAATAAGGATCCTTTTTGCTTATCCTATGCCTTTTTGAAGTCCATTACTATTTTAGCCTCTACCACTTGCTGCCTTTTTTTTCTTTATAGCTGCCACAGACTAGGGTAGTGAAAATAATATACATGTGTTTTAATTTATAGGGGTGTAGATCCATATGATAAACTGAATACAGTTTATGTAGAACGTCATGAACCAATGGGCTCTTCAACTATACTACGCAGTACAGATTTTTTTCAAACCAGGGAAAACAGAGAAATTATTCTGGAAGAAGTTGAAGATTTTCAGCTCAGAGAAAAGTATTTGTTTGCCACAAAAACTATGGTAAGTAAGAAACATTAACAAATTACTATATCCAAGAGCTAGAGATTTGTTTTAAAACCATTCAAGTTCATTGTGTTACTTCATTTTCTCTTTTGAATCCAGTAATAAAATGTATCTTAATATAGATGGTGATAGGCCCCATTGTTTTTACCTTGAAATATGAGACTATTTTCAAAGTATTTAGTCTCCCAGCTTTTAGAATTAGACACCTAAATTGGCCCTTTTGAAAATATACTAGGACTGAGTGACTAAATTTAGGTGCCTAGTCTCACTAGGCACCCAAATTTAGGACCTTAAATTGAGTGGCAACAGGGGGCAAAATTAGGGCAGGAACAGCACTGATTTTCAGAACTATGCACCTAAGTTAGGAGCCTAAATCTAGGCAAATGAATAGCAGATGTAAATTTAGGGTCCTAAATTTGTGACTTTTCAACTGGAAATTTAAATGTAGGAGCCTAATATTGTTAATATAGGTTACCCCATTTATTTATTTTCATCCTGTAGCATCTAGGGATCTGCCATGTATATCCCATACTCTTTTGAATTTGATTACCATTCTTGTCTTTAACACCTCTTCTTGGAGGCATTCCATGCATCTTTTCCATGAAGAAATATTTCCTTATGTTGGTCTTGAGTCATTCTGCTTGGAGTTTCATATCAATATCACCTTTTACTTCTTCAGGTGTTGCCTGTTTGTCGCAGTGCGAGTTCTTTTCTGTTTTCACATTCTTGTTTAGATTGTTATTTTTTTTCAACAACCCTCTATATTGATTTTTAAGCTTTGTGACTGAAACCTAGAAAGGGTTTGAGTTTTGTGTTTCATTAATACCTTTCAGGTTTTTGAAAGTCTGTATTGCATCCCCTCTGCTTCTGTCCTGTTACTGCCACTGCTTTCCTCCTCCTCCTGGCTGAGATCAACTACAGTGAAGTTCTAGGGACAAAAAGGAGACCATATGAGAGAGGAATTATTGTGGTGGGGCAAAAGAGGGCCTGAAAGAGAGGGATCATCTGGGGGGGGGGGGGGGGGGGAGGTGTAAGGAGGGGAATGAGCATTATTTTGAAGATATTAGGAGAGGCGAGAGGAGAGGATCATTGGAAGTATGGGGATTGGCTGGAGGGCGTATGCCTTGTATATATGAGAGAGAAAGGAATGGGAGGAGAGCAGTGTTTGAGAGAGAAGGGATCTGTGCTGGATATATATATTTGTGCCAACTTGGGTGGGAGTTTAGAGAGGAGATAGGGATGCAAGAAGGTTTGGCCTACTGGTTAGAGCAATGGGTTAAGACCCAGCACAAACAGGGTTCAAATCCCACTGACATGCCTTGAGTCACTTTATCTCCTGTTGCCTCAGCTACCCACTTAGAATGTTAACTCTTTTTTGATTTGTAAATGTTACTAACCTTATCATAAGGCTTGTGGGTAACTGCATGGAGTGGCAAATACTACCATAAGAAGCTTGCTGGGAAGACTGGATGAGCCATCTGGTACTTGTTTGCCATCCTTACTATGTTAAGGGAGAAGAGGACTAGAGCAAGATAGGATCCTCTCTCCAGATCCTGGGAGCTTCATGCCTTCTAATTTTCCCTTCCTCCCCTGATCCATGATCCTCCCTCCTCTGACCTCCTCCTCCTTTTCCTTCTTCAATCCCAGAACCTCCTTCCTTTTCCAGTATTCCAAATTAATGGTTCTCCCTCTTTTTTTTCCCCTTCTTCCTTGATCTTTCCCATTCCCTGTCTTCTTGCGATTTTACCCCCATTTCTGTCCTCATTTTCTTCTCCCAAATCCCCTAGTGCTTTCTCATCTCTCCATCCCTGAGATGTCCATATCAATACTTGAAATCCCTTTTTCTCAACCAATAAAAACATACTATACAAACATAAGCAAGGTTGGAAAGCTACTTTGAAGTCAATATTTAAAGGGCTTATTAACTGCACAAACCTGAAATTTGAATATTTCCCCTGCTTCCTGGCAAAATTTTATCCAGGTAAAAAGTGGTGGTGTTGGAGGTGTTCCCAGGGTGTGGTTTCAGTGCTACCTAGACTGTTGGCTGGGTGAGTTTGTTTGGAAATATGTTATAAAGTTATCCAGATGTTTTCATGAAGCATTTATTTGGTTAAGTTGCACTGAATATTTGGTAAATTATCCAGATAACTTCAACTGCATAACCTTCCTGCTCCCCGGCTTATTCAATATGTACATCTTTATTTTCATAATGTAATATGTAAATTTTTGTCAATGTGCTTCAGAATTTCCAAATTCTTGCTGAAGAATCTACCACCATGGGGCTGCACATTAGGCCCTCTGCACCTTGTTGTTTGGCCTCGAGAAGAGCCCAGTGGGCCCTCAGATCACAGTGGGATCAAGCCATTCGGGATCTTTGGGATAGCATCCTAATCACCTAGCATCTAGTGGACTCTCTCTGCAATCCAGTACAATCTGGCCAGGGTACACCCTTTCAAATTTTTCCAGTTTAAATTGTCTTAATCACAGACAATATAGAGGAGCTCGGTACTTGGGGCCTTTGGTCTGTTGAGGAAAAACTTCATTAGATAGACTAACTTGATGTGGGGGGAGGAGGAATAGCCTAGTGGTTAGAGCAGTGAACTATGTGACCTTGGGCAAGTCACTTTACCCTCCATTGCCTCAGGTACAAACTTAGAGAAATATCTACAGTACCTGAATGTCTTGTTTGAGATCGAATGTCGGTATATAAAAATAATAAATAAAATAAAAATAATAAAATGTTACCCAGGTAGAGAGTTACCCAGGTAGAGAGTCTTTGGGTGAGTTTCCTCACTTCGAAGGTCATCAAATCTTCACAAGAGAGCACTGTTCTGTTCGTACGTGTCACTTTGACATTCAAAGTGGTCCCTAACACCTACACTAATACCTAAACCTCACCTCGAGAGACTGGGTAGGCATCATATAGAGGTATAAATACCCACCTAGTATGAGGGCATTATGACTAGGCTCGCTCGCTCTCTCTTTTCCCCCACCCCCCTCCAGTGGTTGTAGAAGGGCCCTGATAGCTAGGCTGGTTGTACGTAGGAAATACAACAATTCTGGCATTTATCGCAAAATGCGAAAAAGTTATCACAGTTTGCGCTAATACCTATGCGAAGAGCTAAGAGAGTGCACTCTGCGATAAACTGCCTATTACCATAAAACACGCCCCTTTTCCTATTGCATGGATATTTAGTGCATTTTGATAAATCCAGGCCTAAGTTCCTGCCTCATGTAGTGTCTGACTTTCACCTTAAACAATTGGCTGTCTTTCCAATGTTTTTCCTCAAGCCACATATCCACAAAGGTGAACAAGCACTACACAATTTGAACTGAAAGAGAGTTTTGGCTTTCTGTTTGGAGCAGACTGAAGCCTTAGAAAGTTCACCCAACGTTTTGTTTCTTTTGGCACCAAAAAACCTAGAATTACCATTGCTAAATGCACTCTTTCAATTTGGCTAGCAGATTTCATCTCCTGTTATGTCCAGGCAGGCTTGTTTCTGGTGGGCCATGCCAAGGCTCATAGTGTCAGCAGACCCATGGTGGTGTCAGTAACCCACCTAAGATCAGTCTTAATGAAGAGATCTGCAAGGCTGCAATAAGGAGTTCTCTCCACATATTCCTATTGCACTATTATTTGGACAGTGACTCCTGACGCTACAATTGGTTTGGCCAATCTGTCCTAATGGGCCTATTTGAAGAGTCGAACCTAACTCTGTCCATCTAGAACCTGTTGTTATGTTTCCAGGCTGTCCCTATAAAAAGACAGAAAAGGCTTGTTGCCACTGGAAACAGTTTTTGCCTGTTGGCATTGTTTCGAGGTTTTCCCCCTTTTTGTTTGGGGTAGTCTGTAGCTATGGATTTCCCATGTGTGAGGACTGCCATCTTGCTTATCCTCGGAGAAAGCAGAGTTGCTTACCTGAAGCAAGTATTCTCCCGAGTGCAGCAAGATGACAGTCCTTACAGAACCTGTCTGTCTCCCATTGGAATTGGGTTTCTTCAAGTTTAAGCTAAACTATAACCTGAAGGGCATATTCAAAGTTTCTAGAAACTTTGATGTCAAATTTCCATGCTGGGCTCTAGCTGATGTCACTCATGTTTGAGGACTGATATCTTGCTGTCTAAAGAACACCTGTTACAGGTAAACAACTTTGCTTTTTGTTAGTACTGCAGTGATCATTAGAACGCCAGCAAATCACTGGTAGTCTTGAGAAAAAAAATCAAAGCTTCCTCCATAAGCTCCTGGGAGAAGCCAGAAAGCACATGCTGCTACTCATGAACAGACGGGAAGAATAAATTTGAAAAGCCATTATTGCAACAAACAAATGATTCATGGAAAGAAACATGGCAAACATTTCAAACAATTCGTGACTGAGCCTTCTGTTTCCTCATGACGACTGGCTGGAGGCCATTGTACTGCAGGTCAATATTTCTATTGGATCTTCCAATGTGGAAATATGAAAGCAGATTTTACCAATGTACTGTTTACATCAAAATTATTCAGCATGTAACTCCAATTAGCATGTTGTAAAATAAAAACAGAATATGATGCATGGGAAATAAAGATGGTGTTAGCTATGTTATTACGACTGGTATTGAATGTTTGACTATTTAGCAGGTTTAATCTAAGAAAAATTTCAGATGTAATTTTAACACATTAAGGGCTTCATTTACTAAGCATTTTTCCCATAGACACAAAATGGAAGGAAAGCCTTAGCAAATCAGCCCTAAATCTGAGCCTAAAACATTTAATTCTAGAAACTTATTAAGCTTACTGCTTGAAAGAGAATATTTTTTATTTAGAATCTCTGAAGTGTTGTGCTCAGGCCCTGGAATATCAACAAAGAATATGCATGGGATGCAATTGCATGCATTTACGTTTACAAAATTGTCATTATTTTCATGTTTTCATTACTAAACAGAGAGCTTTTTCATGTGCAGGTCCTTCATTTTGGAATGCCTTATGTGCTTTTAGATTGATTACTTTTTTACCCTTTCAAAAATGAGAAAAACTAGGATTTACAAAGGCATTTGATTGATAAAGTTTATCTGAAATAATGATTTGATGACTGCTTATAATTTTGTTTTATTGTACACTGCTTTGTAGCCTCTTAGGAGAGGCAGTTAATGCATTTGAAAAATAACAACATTGAAGAAATGAAAAATAATTATCTCCTGGTTTAGAGTTTCAAATGAACAGCTAAAAATCGTCATAAAGTGTGCATTTCTGAAAATGCAGAGCCAAACAAAGCTGCAATGTTTGAGAACACAGTTTATTAAAAAAAAAAAAATAAATTGGGCAACATAATATGATTGGACCTTTTCATACAGACTAATGATTTCACTTTTGCCTAAGAGAATCCAGGTCATAACATACTCACAGGCCAATACAGTAAAGCGCGGCCGAGGTTACCATGCTTCTAACTCACAATTTGGCCGCGTAAGTCCAACCCGTGATTCACTATCCCTTTTAACTCATCCTTACCACTTCTTTAAATCAATGGGAAACCCTTTCCGCCCGCAGCATGTATATGAGATGTAAACGCTCCGATTAGCTATTCCTTCCCATACAGCAATGTGCGCCCCGATTATCTCCTTTTTAACCTGTAGTTTTGCCGCGCGTTTAACCTGCTAACTTACCGCCTACCCTTACCCCTGCGTTAGTGTGGAGCGTCAGGTCAGAGAGACGAAATTTAATGGGCAAACGACCCCCTCACCCCCCGGGACCCTTACCCTGGCGTTAGTATGGTGTGACAGCAATAGGCAGGCTCCGGTCGAAATCCCCCCCTCCCGAAGCAGGGCGAAAATCGGCTCGATATGTCATTAAAACAAAAGTAAATAAAGTGTAATAAAAGTAAACTTACTGCATATGAATTTTCTTTGAACAGTCCTCTCTCCCCTCTTCCCGGGGCGCGTACTGCGGCTCCCCTGCCTCCTGGGGGCAGCCGGCGGGGAAAGCGGCGGGCGAAAGTGAATGAATGCACGCCCGTACGCGGCGGGAGCCGGCGGGCGTGCATTCATTCACTCACCTTCGCCGGCGGGCGTGCATTCATCCAGGCGGAGGGAGCCGGCGGCGAAAGCGGCTTCCAGGAGCCCCCGCCGGCGGTGAATGAATGCACGCCTGTGCTTGCAATTTGGGAGCTCAAGGCGTGACGTCACGACGTTTGACGTCACGGCGTGTGACGTCGGCGTTCGCTAATGCACTGCCTTGAGCGCCCAAATTGCATTCATTCACCTTCACCGGTGGGGGCAGGGGAGCCAAAGCGGCTTCCAGCAGCCCCCGCCGGCGAAGGTGAATGAATGCAATTTGGGCGCTCAAGGCAGTGCATTAGCGAACGCTACAGGTACCACCGCCCAAATCTACCAGACACATCACGCTAAGAGATCGGGCATTCTCTACAGCCATTCCACCGTTATGGAACTCCATCCCCTCAAACCTCAGACTGGAAACATGCATCTCAACTTTTAAAAAAAGACTAAAAACATGGATATTCATACAAGCATTCCCGGACTCAAACTGACCTATCTCTTCCACACCAATCCTTATCACCACCTACACCATGATTAACCACCTCCACTATTGTTTACATGTTTAAATTAATTATTAACCTGTCCTTTCTCTTCTTTCTCTGCCAAGTTCTAATCACCCTGTTATATGTAACTGCCTTTTTCCGCACCATTGTTTTAGTTTATGTTCACAAGGCACCCCTGTTTTATGTGAACCAGCATGATGGGACTGCGCTCTCGAATGCCGGTATATAAAAACCTGAAATAAATAAATAAATAAATAAAATAAAAACGCCGACGTCACACGCCATGACGCCAAACGTCGTGACGTCACGCCTTGAGCTCCCAAATTGCGCACACAGGCGTGCATTCATTCACCGCCGCGGGGGCTGCTGGAAGCCGCTTTCGCCGCCAGCTGCCCCCGGGAGGCAGGGGAGCCGCAGTACGCGCCTCGGGAGGAGGAGAGAGAGAGAGGACTGTTCAAAGAAAATTCAAATGCAGTAAGTTTACTTTTATTACACTTTATTCACTTTTGTTTTAATTTTCGCCCTGCCTTGCTTCGGGAGGGGGGAGGGAGAGGACTCGCAATCCCCCCTGGTACCTGTCATTTCAAATGACAGGTACCAGCACACCCAGGATACTGTATAGGCGCTGTATAGCGCTCTATACAGTAAAATGGATAGCACGGGCCTAACGCTTCACGGACGCTTCTCGGACGCGGCTTGCATTTGCATGCTATTTCAATACAGTATCGAGTGGTAGGTGATCCGAACTGTGCGTGCGGCAAACGCGGGTGCGCCCGGCCGTAATGCACCTCTTCCTACCGCTCCTTACTGTATCGGCCTGTCGGTGTACTCAAAAACCAAGTGTAACAACTTACATAAGTTTTATCATATGTTCTGAAACTCTGTTAAAAATAAACTTTATTAAACTTTATTAAAAGTTATTGATACCAAATAATATTTTTTATTTAAGAGACAAAGACCTCAGAACTGGCAAAAATAAGGTCTAGCTGACCATAGATTTTGTAACCAGTAAGTTCAATCATAGGTCTTAATTACGTCTCTTTTTTTCTTTTTTTATAAAAACGTGTTTGACTCTTTATGTTGAAAGACTAAGAGTTACAATCCGCCCTGAGGAAGCGTAGGGCGAAACGTTAATGTTAGCGGCGACGTGCAGCACAAACTTGTTCAACATGAAGGAAAATTATAACAAGTTTTAAGATAAGTGCTTTATCATGATGTCGGGCAAAGAATTACTGAAACTAGAGATATGTTAATTCTGTTTTAGAAGAAAAAAGACACTAAATTGATGGGCTTATAGCAAACATAAGTTATCGTGGCAGCAAACGGCGAGAATATACATGCCGTTAGCGTGGCAACAAATGGCGAGAAGATACATGCCGTTAGCGTGGCAACAAATGGCGAGAAGATACATGCCGTTGAAAGTGGTCAGCACATAAGGTTTTTGGATTGCTGGGACATTAGCCAATACATTGTGCTATTTAGTTCGCTGCAACATTGACAAAGTTTGTTGCAACAAAACAAGCGATATCAGTTGTTTATATACAACGGGAATTGAAAAGCTACTCATTTATAAAAACACGTTTTTATAAAAAAAGAAAAAAAGAGACGTAATTAAGACCTATGATTGAACTTACTGGTTACAAAATCTATGGTCAGCTAGACCTTATTTTTGCCAGTTCTGAGGTCTTTGTCTCTTAAATAAAAAATAAAAAATATTATTTGGTATCAATAACGTTTAATAAAGTTTATTTTTAACAGAGTTTCAGAACATATGATAACTTATGTAAGTTGTTACAGTTAGTTTTTGAGTACACTTGAATTGAACACTAGCTGGTCCCTTTTTTCCATAACGTACTCAGTGGCAGAAAGTGCTGTATTTTAGAATGAGACACTGCTTATCTGTTGCACTGTGCCAGCTAAAGCATTGTCTTTCAGCTAATCCATTCTATATATTTTTCAGTCACTTGAATTATTCTTCATTTCTAGATTTTTACCCCATAATGTACACTGTACATTTGGTTAGGATTGATAATTGCTTCTTTTATTCACCTACTGCCTGCCTGGCTCACACCTAAAGCATTTTTAATGAGAATTTTCTAGTGCCCACCCTTTCATATGGTATGTAAATTCTGTTTGTTAAATTTGATTCTTTTTTTTTTTTTTTTCTTTTTCCCATCAGCATCTGTTGGGCAGTAAAGAGAACACGTCAGTTCAGCTCTGGGTTTCTTTCAACCGCAGGCCAATGAGAGCTGCACAGTTTATGACCAAACACCCTATCACTGTAAGTTACTTTTTTCAAATTTGATTTGCTTTCCATATCTGTGCATGTATGTAAGCAGTATGCCATGACTGAATGGTGAAACAGATTTTATTGCAGGTCTTGGGGGTGCAGGGAAAACGGAGGTGTAGCTGAGTGGTGTGTGTGGTAAAAGTATGTGTGCTGTTACACAGCCAGGCCTGGATTTGCCAATAGGCACACTAGCTCTGTGCCTAAGGTGGCAAACCTCTGGGGGCTAGCAGGCAATCTGAAAGTTTGCTGCCCCTCTGCTGTGCTGAATCTCACTCCGCAGAAAACAGCCCTCTTCCTGCTCCGGCCCTTCCCCTCCTAGTGCAGATAACAAGAAGGGAAAGGTGAGGCTAGAAGGGACAGCTTTAAGAAAAACAGCTCTGTTCCCTATTACAGCCCCCCCACCCCCAGCCACCGCACATCCCCAGCTATCCTGGGAACACACAGCAGAGAGCAAAGAAAATCCCTGCTCCCTAATTCAGCCCCCCCCCCTCCTCTTATCAATTCAGGGTCTTGAGGGATGAGCTTGGAGCAGAGCGGAGCAAAGAACACCGTGCCTTACACCTTTTGCTCTGTTGTCCCGTGTTTGGGGAGAGGGGAGCGGGGAGGTGGGGTGGCAAAATCCTAAATCCATTACTATACCGAGCACACGTATGTTTTACCTGCAGGGATGTCGAGAGGCATGATTTATGCATGTACATGTGCATATCCATGGGAAACAGAGAAAACGTGCATTTAATTATATTTCTTTAATTATGATCCTTAAGGGACAATTTTGGGTGGGATAATGAAAGTACTCTCTATAGAAACAAAATAAATCTTTAAATGCCCTGAACAGGCAGCACAAATATACTTTTTTGAGCACGACTAACATTGGCCAACACACAAACTTAGCAAACTATGTATCGAGATCTCTGATGCAAATAGTTATAGCTTTTTTTGCAGACGATTCAAAATGTAAAATTATCTTAAAGCACGATATTCTATTGATTAAATTTTAGGAGTTTGTACAATAAACATTTTCTATTTACTGTAGTATTGTATGAACTTTATTGGAGGGTCATCTTATAATTGAAATAGTATATAGTAGAAGGAGGCTGACAAATTTCTCTTTGCTGAATGTATTTTATTTATACTTACCAGGAATATTATATTGCTGATGCTTCAGAAGATCAGGTGTTTGTATGCGTCAGCCATAGTGACAACCGGACAAATCTCTATATCTCGGAAGCAGAGGGTCTGAAATTTTCTCTGTCTTTGGAGAACATCTTGTATTTTAGTCCTGAAAGAATGAGCAACACTACTTTTGTCAGGTGAGAGCTTGCAAAGGTGGTTCAGTATTAGAAAGCATAGTAGAATATTACTTCTATTTGTGGACCCTAGAGAATTACTTTTGTTTGGCATCTCACAATTGTGTTGCCATTACTGTTGGATACTTCCCTTTGTGAACTTTAAGTTGATTATATGTTAAGGGTACATTGTCATTCATACTTATATGAATATTTGATAGATTCTGACCAGGAACAAAAACTGCAAATTGATGACTTACTGGTTTTGGTAGTTGTTTGAGTTATACTAGGATTGGAGGTGGCCTGAGTGTTGGATTAAGTATGGAAAATGTAAGAACCAAAGAGGAAGATGACAATGCCTGAAATGATTTACCAGTATAGGTGCTGGAGGCCAGCACTGTAATGGAATTTAAACATGCTTGGACAGATATAGAGAGCCAGTGGTAGGAACAGGCTTGAGAAGGTGGGTAAAAAACTTGGATGCTGATATTTAAGTACGCAAATTTATATTCACATTTGCCTAGAGTGGAGAGAGAATCAGCAAGGATGACAACCGGACAAACTGGATGGACTTTATCTGCTGTCATCTACTATGTTACCTTGCACAGTATTAAGGAGAAAGTCAGCAGAAACTGTCCTGTGTGAGGAGTGATATTATACAAGCAGTCAGGCTCTAGGGGTGGCAGCTGGGATGTGGATAGAAATAACAAAGCAGATAGGATAGGCTGATTGGTCTTTTTCTGCTGTCATCTACTATGTTACAGTTGTGTGAAAACGTTTAAGCACGCCTGGTTAAATTGTATATTTCAATGAATCTCGAAGTCAGATAAGGCCAATTCCGGTCCTCAAGAGCCACAAACTGATCTGGTTTTCAGGATACCCACAATGAATATGCATAAGATAGATATGTATGCACTGTCTCTGTTGTATGCGAATATATCTCATGCATATTCATTGCATTTCCTGACAACCAGAGCTGTTTGTGGCTCTTGGAGTTGGCCATCCTTGGTCTAAGTGAACTGAAGCTAAAACAACCACTACAAGGTACAATGATACATGACATCTTTTTACAGCTTTAATGCAAAATTACTTTTACTGTTTTTAACAGATTGAAAATAATACAGTGAATGGCATGTGCAAAAGTCTGGACATACTTTCAGTCAGTACTTTGTAACACCATCTTTGGCATATGTGTTAGCTTCCAAATGTTTCCTGTAGCCAGCTAAGAGTCTTTCTATTCTTGCTTTTGGAATTTTTCCCCACTCTTCCTTGCAGAACTCTTCTAGCTCAGAAATATTCCTTGGTTTCTTTGCATGCACTGCCTGTTTGAGATCTTCCCACAGTTTTCAATAATATTTGAGTCTGGGGACTGTGAAGGCCATTCTAAAACCTTCATCTTTTTTTTCCCTATAAGTCATGGTTGAGTTTGAGGTATGTTTTGCATCATTGGCTTGCTGAAATATCCATCCTCTCTTGAACATAAGTTTATTCAATGACTGTGATACATTAACATCTAGGAGATTCTGATGTCTGGTTTAATCCATTCTTCCACCTGCACAGTATTTCCTGGCCACTGGCTGCCACACAACCCCCAAAGTATAATAGAGCCACACAAGTGTTTTAACAGTTGACAAGATATTCTTTTCTTCAAATGCTTTACCCTTTTATCTCCAAATATATTCCATCTTGTGTGGTTGTGGCTGCACCTTTCAATTTTTGTTTCATCATTCTAAAGCACTTTGGTTCAAAAAGTTTCAAGCTTATCAGTGTTAATTTGAACATTTCAATCAAGAGCATAAGGTTGACCCTTTGTTTTTATGGGAGACAGTGAAAGCCACCCTACGTGATGACATTAAAGCTTATGCAGCTAGGAAAAGAAAGCTGAAAGCCAAGGAAACTTTAAATCTGGAAAAACAATTATAAATAGACAAGGTGGCATTTACTAAAAGCCCAACTTCTAAACATAAAACACAATTCCTAGCTACTCAAACTGCCCTGAACACATTAATCCACCAACAAACAAAAAAAGGTCTTTTGTATTATAAACAAAAGTTATTCTTTCATGGAAATAAGGCGGGTTTTATGTTAGCTAATGCTGTAAGGAATTGGAGAGAGAAATCATACATAGTATCCATGAAAAAGAGTGGAGGACAGCTAGTCCATGACACTAAAAAGACTGGAAGACTTTTTTTCTGAATATTATAAAACCTTATTACTCCTGCAATGTGCAAGAGGTAGGGGAATACCTATATTCTGTGATTCTTCCTCAGTTAACTGAGGAAAACCTCTAGAAGTTATATGCTCCCTTACAATTATCTGAGATCCAATCTATTATCCAAAATTCCTCTGGCAAAGGCCCCGGGCCCGGATGGAATGTCTGGAGAGTCTTGTAAGATTTTGGTTACTCATATTTGCCTCCCTTTGGGGAAGGTATATGAGACTCTTTAGACACTGGTGGATTCCCCCTGGACACCAATATTGCAACTATAATCATATTACTCAAACCAGGCCAGGATCATATAGACCAATAATATTACTAAATTTCAGTATTAAATTGTTAGTGAAAATTTTGACAGATCGACTTTCACTAATTTTGCCCACTTTAATTTCTCCTGAGTAAGTAAGCTTTTGTCAAGGGATAGCAAGCGGTTTCAAATGTACACAAGGTGTTGGTGTCTGTGGAACACTCAATGCAACAGAAACTGCAATCTTGACTTCTAAGCTTTGATGCAGAAAAAAACTTTTAATCAGGTCAATTGGTCCTATCTTTTTGCAACTTTACGAGCTTATGGATTTTGGGAACTTATTTGGATTATATGTCTATATTTATATAATCAACCAAAAGTGAAAATATTGGTCAATAGGGAGTTGTTGGAGGCCTTTGTTTTACAACAAGGCACCTGTCGGGGATGCCCATGATCCCCCCTCCCCCCCCCTGTGTATTATCCTTAGATTCCTTTATACATAAAATTAGCATGCATGCTGCTATCTCTGTAATTATGAAAGGGTCTAGCTCTTTTAATATTGCAGCGTTTGCGGATGACTTGCTTATATGTATATATCTAAACCTCAGGAGTCTTTGCCCACATTTATCCAATAATTCTCTTCCTATGGCAAAAATAGAGGTTTTAAATTAAATTTAGACAAGTCAGAGACTATGCCCTTAGGGCAATGGAGTGCAAGGGATTGGGTGGGGATTTCCCATTAAAATGGACACTTTGTGAAATGAAATATTTTGGTATCTGGCTCCCTGAAGATTTAAATTTTTGTCTATTAATCTTTCTAAATTACAAGCGGCTACTAAGGCTGTATTTATCAATTTCACTAGGAGGGAGAATAGAATTGTTTAAAATGACCATATTCCCTAAATGGCTACTCCCTATTGTTCTTAAGGCAGATTTGCAAGTATTCCATAAAGAATTATGATTCTTTCTTTGGAGAAGGGGGAAAACCTAAGATATCCTTGAACCAGTTGATGGTTTCTTGGAAAAGAGGTGGAATGGGTCTCTCTGACCTTAGCCTATACAGCTATGGGGCTAATCTTAGACATCTGGGTGACTGGTTTATAGGCACTTCATATTATTGTGATTGTGATTTTGAATTTGTATTGGCTGTTTAACTTTAAGAGGTGTGTTGCATTCAAAACTTTCCCAATTGCCTGACTCTTTGAAGAGGCATGTACTGGTGGCCTTTGCCTGTATATCCTGGCGATGATTAACCTTGAAATTTAAATTGAATCCCTAAATACCTCCTTTCATCCCTATTACTAATAACGATTTTCAACCTGAAAGGTTTTTCATAATTAGACCCGATGAGGGATTCCAGTCTTGGCACACTTAATGAGTGATGAGGGGAAGTTACAGCAAATGAGGACACATTGTAAATCATTTTAGTTATTTACAACTCAGGCATTTTGTTTTTTCTTTGAAGCCTGCAGACCTGGGGGCTTGCAATTGGAAGGTTCTTTAGGTTTGGTTTGATTTAGAGGAACCTAGTAGACATGCCTCATCTTCCTTGCATAAGTCATTACAGGTCTCCTTCACACCCATATCACTGGAGGGTTTATGGAATAAGTAGGCACAAGAAATAAATATTTCGCTATGGCTCCCCTCATTTATTGTTTGTTTTGATCACATCTGTAAAATTACAATCAACATGCAAATGCAAGAATTGCAATATAAAATTTTAGGTAGAGCATATATATCTCAGAGGCAGGCTTACTTGGCTGGCCTTTCTGACTATGACCTATGTCTTAAATGAGGACCTCTTCCTGGAACATTGGGTCATGCTTTGTGGTCAATGACAAGGTTCAATTGTTTTGGAAACACATTTACCAATATGTAGAGAATGTCCTTACTTTGTCATTGCCATTTAATTTTGGATGTATAATGTGGGGGTCGCTATACAGCAGCCCAAAATTTGAGGATTGTGAAGGTCTTTCTTTTGGCCAGGATGGCGATTCTTCATCACTGGAGACAGGAGTCGAAGGCTTCTTTTACGTTGTGGAGGAACTCTATCCACAACCTTCTACTTATGGAATCATCTGTTGGGATGATGGGTACTCCTAGAGGAAAGAAAAACATTTGGATGCCTTACATTTTTTCTTTACCATCTTGAGCCAGAAGTATAGTCTTGAACGCTTATACTAAATAATATTAGTTACCTAGTCTACAAAGCTTTTGGTTTACAATATTCTATTGTGACGGAAGGGAGAGAAGGAGGAGATGAGGGGTGGAAATGTTTCTGGGTGTTTTATTCATTACTCTCTGTTTCTGCCTGGAGAACTCAAGAGGCAAAACTTGCGAGCAACGCCTGCTTTGTACCATGTAATACTTCAATAAACAGAGTAAACATTAAAAAAAAATTAAATCACTAACTGGGACATGTCACATTATAATGGGTTTACCTAAATATAGATGGTTCCATGGCAGGAAAAGCTTACAGATCAAAGGCAAGCCACTTTAGTATAGCCGTGTCCACATTTTATTTTCATGGTGGAATTTCCAGATTTAGTTCCAAAAAAATCAGCTGAGGCTATTTTGTCTTTATCTTCTTGCTCCTTTAGTATTTTTTTGGTAAATATTTGAGTGATATCTTTTCAGATATCTCTTCTGATTGAAAGATTTTTCAGTTAGCTTTTCATGGCAGTTTGTACTGTGCTTTACTTGATGTAAAATTCCAAAACAGCTAGCAACATCTGTATAACTTTCTTCATTTTGCTTTTGCTGTTTCTGTGAATAAGCCATAATGTCAAAATAGATGAATATTCTTTAAAAATAAATGTTAGACCTTCCGTAACCATAAGGACAGATAATTGGTCTTAAATATGTTTGCTTTTTTATCTGCTTGCAAGGTATCCCTGGTTTTGATGTTTCTCAAGAGAGTGCCATCTGGCATGGCGTCTAGTATTTTTTTTTATTTTCTGTCACATCCTTTAGTTAGCATTTGGCTTTGTATTATGGTCCAAGGAGTGAAATACTGTTCCCTTCAGAATTATACCCAGAACTACTTTTGGGCATACAGTCAGCTGACTCTGTATGCACAGATAATTTCTCAGCCCTTGCCTTCATAATCTCTGAAATATTTCTTCTGTAGAATTGTCTGAACAAGCAGGAGGAGCCTGAGACAGAAATAAAACAGCATGCAGTATAAATCTATATATTGACTCCCTTAAAAATAATTTTGTTTAATAAAAGTACATTAATGGTAAACTGTATCTTTCTTTTAGATACTTTGCTAAAGAGGTTTCTGCTGACTTTCACCGTGTAGAGGGTGTGAGAGGCATATATATTGCCACCATGATAAATGGCACCTTTGGCCATGGCAAAAGAATGAGATCTGTCATAACCTTTGACAAAGGAGGAACTTGGGAATTTCTTCAGGCTCCTGCCTCCAATGGATATGGAGAAAAAATAAATTGCGAGGTGAGATGGGTACTTTTCTAGTTCTTGCCTACTAGGATATAAAATTCAAGGAAAATGTTTGCCCTGGAAGTACGTTACAAAAATAAGTACCCTGTAAGCAATATTGAAAAGCTGGACTCCATGGACTTAAATGCACTTGTGCGAAGGAGTGTATTTGCTTCAGTCATCAGTGGGGGAATGCCTGTGTGTTGGGTGGGAGGAGAGTTGGGATATGTATATATGGGACAGTGTAGAGTGTGTATGTGCTTCAGATGTTAGTGGGGGAATGTGTGTGTCTTAGGAGGGGTGAGTGCGTGCATGTGTGTGTGTGTGCTCCAGCCACCTTGGAAATGTATATATATGTTTCAAGGAACATGGAGGATATGTGTATGCTGCTCTGTTGGGGGGAGGGGGAGTATGAGTGCACTCCTGCCACTAGCTCCTCTCGTCCACAGAATTTTAAGCGGAAAACTTTCTGACGACAGGATTTTGTTTGTAAACTGTCCACATGTGCGCATGAAAAAGGACACAGTTTGGATACCATCATCAAGCACATAAGGCATACCTGTAGTACTTCACTGCCAAGAATTCTTACAGTTTCTTGGTTGACTAACAGAGTGATCTGCCGGATGAGTGGATGATGTCATTTGATGGTGCCAACACTAAGAATTTCTTTCATAGCTCAGAAAAGCCTTCTAAGGCATTCCCATGCAGCTGCTGCCCCTGGAGCCGCTTCAGTATTTATCTACTAGAGGATTCAGAAGTATGATTTTATTTTCACCCTCCCCCATTTGTGGATTTTTGGCAATTTTTTATATTTTTTTCTTGTTAAAAGCATCTACTTTCTGCTGCAGATCTTTTGGTTGTTCAGGTAGTTTATTAGTTATTTCTTAAGTTGGTTTTTTTTTTTTTTTTCTTTCATCATTGCAACTGCTCTGGGCTTTACTCTGTCAAAAGTTTGATTTCACCTCATCCTATGGCTTTAAGCGATTCATAAGTCCAAACAAAGATGATGGCAGAGAAGCAGATCAGCGTCTACAAGAGGTGTCCCACATAAATCAGTAGATGTCTATAAGAGACTATCAAAGATCGTATCAGGTGTTTTGGACTTGACCACAACATTTCTAGATCTGATATGCACCAAGATGTCACTAGGGCTGTTGGATTCCAGCAATTGAAATTGATATATTTGACTCAACATCCAAGTTAGACACCCCCCCCCCCCACCCCCCTCACTATTAAAGGCATCGGTGTCAAAGGACCAGGGAACTGCTTTGTTAACTTGTGGCTTGTCAGCATCCAGCAGAGACTTGCATAGCCTCCACTGATGCTGGTCCAGAGATCAGGAAACTGCTGGTCACTGGAAACTCAGGGTAAGGCAGATAGGGTGACGAGCCAAGTCCCTCTTCCAAGCCCTACCTTGGAACCTAAGTTTCAGATGTATTGCTAGGCTGATTAAGCCTTCCAATGTATCAGGCTGATCCCGGGCAGCCAGCTCAACTTTAATGCGCTCCAGAAGCCCTTGCCTGAAGATTGCGATTAGGTTATCATTGCCTCAGTGGAGTTTGGAGGCTAGGGTGCAGACTCCTCCATGGACCCGGAGCCTTGTCTGATTTGCCTAAGAAGAGGGCCAGGAGCAGAGAACACTCCTACTTCTCTACTTACCAGTGGACAAGAGTTTCTCTGTGCTGAGGTCAGTGCTGAAGAGTCATGTGCAGAGGCATCAAAGCCAAGGCACCATTTCAGATTGCTGTCTTAAGTTTGAGAGTGGAGAAAACCATAACTGCTCCAAACAGAGATGGGGGCTGGGAGGAGGGTAGTTTTGAAGGTATTACCTGCAAATTCTTTTTTTGCATTTGTATTAGACTTTACTATGTAGATTTTATTGATGCCTAAATAGATTAGTGATCTGATTGGCATGTTATTTGACCTACATATTTAGTACACAAAAGAAAACAAAACAAATGCACCATCTTAACTTCTCACGCTGTATCTGTTTTTCAAGTAGCCAAGTAGTTGAATCAAAATCTGACATTTAAAGTGATTTAAATGTTTTACTGAAACAAATTCAAAGCTTTATGTGGAAATACATTCTTTTATTAGAATATTTGTAAAATGTATATATAATACACAGTAGCATGAACTTCTATTACATTGTTTAAATTTAAGGGAAAAATAAAACTCACTGAAAACTGATACTCATTTTAGTACACCCAAAGAACACTGCATATGATATGCCATCATTTTCTACTTACCTATTTCAACAGAGTTTAACTTTATTCCACTGACGTCATTGTGGCACCTCCATTTTCACTATCTACAAAATCAATGCACTAATTAGTTCCATTTTTAGGATTGCAAGAGAGGCCTTGCCTTCTATTTAAAGTAGACTCTTAAAAATTCCTCCCAGCTTTTTGCTTCTTTTGAAGTAGATAGGCCTGAGACTGCTGTAGCCAAATTAACCCTTTCTAATTGGATAATAGATTGCATCTCCTTTTGTTACACTCAAACTAGTCTAATGCTAGATGGGCTTTGTGGCCCTTTTTGTTAGAAGGCAGCCATTAGTTAGAAATTCTCATTTGTGTGACTGATCATCCTGCTTGTCCACAGAGAAAAATGAAGTTGCTTCCCTGAAGTAGATGTTCTCTATAGACAGCAAGATCATCAGCTACATACTCTCCCTTCTTCTGTTTGGAAATTAAGCATATATGACTGAGGAGGCTTGTGTGGTGGTGGTGATGGTGGTGGTGGCAGCTGCCCAGGAACCATCTGTACATGCTTGGGAAAGTCTTCTGAGCTCTGAGAACAATTCTGCATGTTGGAGCCATTGGATGACATCATCCAGTTTTGTGGCTGATTATTCTGCTATCTGCAGAGAATACCCATTACAGGTAAACAGCTTAATTATATAAGTATAACCATGAGCATGAAGCTCAAAGATGTAGGATTGCTATTATAAGCTAAAGTGTTTTTTTTCTAGTTTTGCTGCTTTTTTTTTTTTTTTAACATGATACTTTTAAAATGAAAGGAAGTGAATATTTTGATTTAATTACTTTCTGAAACTGGACATTTCCAGGATATCAATGTTCTTATCAGATTACTTGTAAGCAAACTGAATGTTCTGTTCAGCCTGTAAAGCAAATATTTTTACATTGTAGTCTTCCGAGGGCTGCTCTCTTCATCTCTCACAGAGGCTGAGCCAGTTACTGAACTATGAGATCCTTGAAAAACCCATTCTCTCCAAAGAATCTGCCCCGGGGCTCATTCTTGCCACTGGTATGTTCTTTCTTATTCGGCATTAATAAATTGGGTGTTCCATTGATGAAACAAAAGCTATATTTGCACTCTGATCTCAGCTAATTATTTCTGCTTCATTTGTAAACACGTTTTTGCTGAGCAAGGGTTGTGG
Organism: Rhinatrema bivittatum; assembly: GCF_901001135.1. Lineage (NCBI taxonomy): Eukaryota > Metazoa > Chordata > Amphibia > Gymnophiona > Rhinatrematidae > Rhinatrema > Rhinatrema bivittatum. The sequence continues at coordinate 31,199,398 of NC_042626.1, forward strand.
CTGAAAATAAATTGTTTTTAGAATGAGAAGCAGTTTGAGAGAATATTAGCAAGCAGGTATGTTAAAAATTCTTGATATTGCAAAAAGATAATAGCAGGCATTAGTTTTTTGTGAATATAAATTAGTATTTTGTAAAGGTTTGGAAAGTTTGAGAAGTCAACCTGACAGATTTTCTAAAATAATACTTAGTTAATCCTTTGATAAGGTAAGGCACAGACTCACCCTTTTTCTGTCTGGGCTTTCTGTCGCTGAAATGGAAGAGAAGGCCATGTTGCAGGCTCTTCATTAGTGCATCTGAAGAGAATGCAAGTCTAAAAATTGTGTAGGGCACATCTTTTTTGGTAGTCCCCCTTCATGTAGGCTCAGTGGTTTTTGTACTTGAAAAGAAGACTAAAAATCAAAAGACAGAATCGGTGCTGTTCTGAATCTGGTGATTTATTGATTTGGCACAAGTGTGCAGTGCTTGGTCTTTGTGATTTTTGTCCTGAAAAGGATTAATCTGCAACTTGTCTGACAATTGTCTTTCTACATCTTTGACAGGAATACGAGTTTGTTGTACTGATTCAGCAGGAGGATTGTTTTTCTTACACAGAGGCCTATGCATTAAACATAGCATGCACTTTTAGGCCCTCATGTTCAGGCTTAAAATAGCAAGCTATGCATTAAGGCCTTTATGTGCATGTTAAAATGGTCTGGAAAGAAGTTAGCATGAGCGTGCTAAATTAGCATATCTATACATGCAAATGAAGGATTGTCGTATGCAAATGACAGTTGTGTAGTCAAGGTAAGTAATGTGCTATGCTCACCCTCCATGGCATTTAACAAGTGCACACTAATGGCACATTATTTAATAGCTATCTTGAATCAGGTGATAATTTTCTAACATACATGCTGTTTAGAGGGCTCAACCTTCTGCAAAAGAAAGCCACAGACAGGAAATGACACTGTAAAACTTGTACCTATTGTCCCTTGGGTATGATCAGGGATGATTCAAGGCAATCTGCTGCCTGAGGTGAGGGATGAGATAGCGCCCTTCCCCCAAGGCATGGTAAGGCACAGGTCAAATCGGTGAGAGGGCAAAAGGAGAGGTCCCTTGAAGTCTGGCATTTTGGGTGATTTGAAATGCTAGGGAAGGGGGGAAGCAGAGTCAGGATTCCCAGAAGAGTGACAGAGAGTATCAGTGATAATATTTCTAAAAAGTTGGCAACTCTGTCTCACTCCCAGTAACCCTACAAACCTGCCTCCTATCCTTTCCCAGCATCTGCCCTGGGGAAGTAGGAGATGGGTGAATCATGAGGGTCTGTGAGTGTGGTGCATCTCTCAGGGCTGGTACAAGGGAATTAGGAGCCCTAGGCAAACCTTACAGCTTTGTTCCCTGCCTCCAGTCCCCACAATTAAAAATTATACATTAATAATAAGAAAAGGACATACAAAGTAGAATTTTATGAGATAAAAACATCATTTACAAAATTTATATTATATTTATATGCCCTATTATGATGACAACCACAAAACAATGCAAAAAACATGCGGAACCCAAATGGTACTAGGCCTATTTTAACAAGTATTGGATTAGAATTGGCCCTCTGAAAGCCATGAGTAAACTTAAATACAATTACAATATAATAAACCTCCCATACCAAGACAACACTAACTGTCCAGCACTATTAGGAAATGAACAAACCAAGCTGATATAGATCCTTACACAGAAATTATAAGGTAGCAGAATATTTTACCTGGTCACCCATGTAGAACACAGACAGATCTTTACCAAATACAGAATAAAGATCCATAAAATAAATAGAGCATGTAAACAAGAACTGAATTGGAAACCGCAACAAGCCAGACTCTGTATGCAGTGCAACAATGGAAAAACTGAAATATTACTATTCCTTATAAAACATCAATCTAACAGCAAAACCATTCTAACAAAGAACAAATATTTTAAAACAGGTGACATATAGAACAAATAATTAAAAACTCATACATTTTTTAAAATTCCCAAACACCAATAAAATATTTCAAAACAACGGACACATCAAACAGCACCCAATAATTAAAACTAATAAAGATAACAAATATTCCCCATTTTCCATACCTGGGAACCTTTGGTTTCTGATCACCTTGAGATTGTTGTGGATTTGTGAGAGGATGTGGAGATGCACAAACTCATATTCAAACACTCTAACAAACACACGACCAGTCACGCTCTCTCACACATCCCCTCTTTCTCTTATTTGCACACATGCTCTCGCACAAATACACACTTCCAGTTTTCCTTTCTTCCATCACCAGCAGCTCTACCAGGGCCTCTCTCTCTCACCTTTATTTCTTCAGCTGTTGGCCCTCTCTCTCATTCCTTCCTTTCTTTCTTCGGCTTCCCTTTCTACCACCGCTGCTCCACCCTTCAGGTGTGAAACCCCATCCCTTCTCTCTCATTCACCCTTCTCTCTCCACTCTGCACCCTTCTCTTTGCTCCATCCATCTCTTTCACTTCCCCCTCTCACACCGCCTTTCATTCACTCCTTTCTCCTCCCGTTCACCTCACTCTTTTTCTTCCTTCCCCTCTCATTTCTCCCTCTGCTCTCTCATCCCAACCTCTCCCCTCCTTTTCCTTCCTCGCTTGATTGGTCCAGTCAGGTCTTCTTTGGTGTGGCCTTGACTCCCAGTCAGTGGCTGAGCACCTGCAGTGCCCTATTGGTCTTTTTCTATGGGTGAGGCTTGGCCTCCCCATTGCACTCCCGGTAGTGATTCGCCGGATCCCACTTTCCCTTCCCCTTTCATCCCTCATTAACCCACAGCTTCTTACCCTTCCCACTTACTCATTCACATCCTCTTTCCTTTTCCTTCCATTCCTTCTCACCTTCCCTTTCCTTCCCCTCTCACGTCATACTCAACCCCTTCACTCTCTCTCAACTCTCCTCCACTTGCTTTTCTTCCTGGCAAGCCTCTGCTCTGCAGGCAAAGGGTGGAAACCCAGCCAGTGTACCTTTTTTCTTTTTTTCATGGGGCTTGGAAGCCCCCACTGGTACATGGAACTCTCTGCCTGCCGGGCAGTCAACAAATCGCGCCATTCTCGTCTTACCAGTGGGGCTGGGAACCTCACCAACACATCACTAAATCGTGCCGTCCTCTTCTTGCCAGTGGGGGTGGGAGCCTCACCAGTAAACTGATTAACTGCGCTATCCTCAATGGCACATTCATAAACCACGCTGTTCATGTCCTGCCAAGAGGGGAGGACTGGGAGCTTCACTGGTTCCTCTACTCACATCGCTGTACAGGATTTTTACTTATTTTAGTCTGGGAAATGAGGTGGTCACCGCAGAGCTGTTTTGGGGGGCACTTTCTGCTGCTCCAAAATTTTGCCGCCTGAGGTAGAACTGCCCCTGGGTATGATTACATTTGATCAAATTTCTTTTCCCAAAAAAAAAAACCACAGCCAACACATACACTCTCAGAAATATTTATATATGCTTATTCACACCATAGATATGTATTCTCAAACAAAAACAGTGACTGATCACAGAGGCTCTTCAAGCACCGCTTCACATTACACCTCACAAAGTACAATGCACGGATTTTTTATAATGGTTTGGAAACATTGATTTCTTGCTCTCAAATGAAGTGCTCTGTGCTTACGCTTCGTATTAACTATAAGAGCCGTTGGTGAAATGTGCTGTTGTGTGCAGCTTAATTACAACACTCCGTTTTAAGCAGACATTGGATCAAAAGATCTGCCTAGGAATATTGGTCAAGATTTGACTCTTGAATCATTTTCACTATCATACTATATTCAGTCGAAACAGTCGACATTCACTACATTACATATATGTGTGCCTGAGAGCACAATCTATACAATACGCCATTTTAAGAGCCCCTGATGCTGCCAAAAGGGCGGGCACTGTATATTAATAAATAATCTTTCCAAGGCATCGGTCTTGTTTTTCTTTTTTCTCACAACTGAGCATTGCAGAGCTTCATCTTGAGCAGCAGTTTTTGTGGAGGATCAACCCTTACCTCCTGGCTATTCAAAAAAAAAAGGCAGGGAATCTCCTTTTAGGGCTCCCATCACTCCAGAAGTAACTATTTAGTGGGCCTCACCATTTTCCTCTTGCACCCCCCAAATTTGTAAAGAGATTTTGCAGGGCATCTGCAGAACAGGAGAGAGACAGAGGAGGGGGAGAGAATGGCAGAGTGTGAGAGGAAGTAAGAGAAGACCCACTGACACATACTTGGAACACTTCAAAAATAAATCTATATTTACACAAGGCACATATATTTCCAAGCACTAGGTTGCCAGAGGACAAAGGTGTTTTCTGTAATTAACATTGCTAGTGTGGCCAAAAACCCTTGGTATATAACACTTATGCTATTTAGCCAATGCATATTTGAGTTTCTATGTACAGTAGCAGCATGACCTCACTATCAGGGACATTCCTTTTTTTAATTTTTCACTGTGACTGTGCTAAATCTTTTTATGTCTCTTGTTAAATGGCATTTTAACATACACATTAAATATTTTTGCCAGGCCAAACCTTTTTTTTAATGCAAGTTTTATTGCATAGGCCCGACATCTGTGCTTGCTTTTTGTTCTATTAAATAATTCCAAATGTTTTCTGCCTTTTAGGGACAGTTGGAAAGAATATGACCAATAAAACAAGCGTATATGTTTCCAGTAGTGCAGGAGCCAGATGGCGAGAAGTAAGAATATATATATATATATATTTTTTTTTTTTTTGCTATGGCAACATTTATGTATTTTGCATGCAATTTCCTTTCAATCAAAGTCGCTGATCCTGTAATCCTGGAGATATTTGTTTTTTAATGGTTAACACAGTCTCCAAGAACAAGCAAAATAAATCCTTACCAGTGGGTGACATCTGTGAAGCCCAGTTTGTAAGATGTTACAACATAGATTCTAGAAGCTTTTGGCATGCCCGACTGAGCATATGCAGCATGATTTGTATCGCTGCATTGTGCAGGGCCCCCTCAGTCTTTGTTTTTCTGTGGAGCCCATGGTCGCTGTTTCTAATCTCTTGGTGAGGGAAAGTTCCTCAAAATTCATTTTTCTCATGCATGGCCTCATGGTTCACTTGATTCCACACTTCTTAGCTTCTTCATTAGATAGTTTGAGTGTTTTCAAGTTTTATTTTTCATTGGTTACCAATTGCACTGATATCAGGGCATCAGTCGGCATTGGTCAGGTTTCGGTTGATTGAGTTTGATTTTGCCTCACTTGTTTTTCAGCCAATGTCCTAGAAGGCCAGCAGTTTCAATAAGCACATGATAGATGTGTGCTTTGCCTGGGGGAGAACCATAACATCTCAGTATTTCCACAAATGGAATCATGACCCTTAGAAGATGTTGAAAAAGCTCTTTGGGAGAACTGAGTTCAGCCCATTAGCATCCAAGGCATCAGCACTGAAGGCGAGGAGCTGCATTGACCACTGGCAGTGTATTGGCATCAGGAGGGCATTAATCCTCCTTGATATTGAGTGCCCATAGGAGTGATGAAGGAATAGGCCATTGTCCAGCAACTCCTACCCAAACAAAGCAAAGAGTTCCACTTCTTTAGTTCTGACATTAATGATATGCACAAGAAACAAAGCGGTAGCCGATCCAGTGAGCTGTGTAACAGTGATGACAATGGGAATCGGATAAAAACAAGCCCTTTATTAAAACGCCCGACTCTGGCCAAGTTTCGCTCCCTTGCACAGAGCTGCCTCAGGGGCAATTGATTCAACCAGGACTTGAAATGGTCAATGTAGAAAATATCGCATTGGTTGTCAGCTTAGATGATTTCACACCGAAACAATTAGATTTTCTCTTATCCACATAGTGATGCTATGTGATACCAGCAATGAAGTCAAAAACGTTCAGTGTATATTAAATCCAAAATGACGAGCAACATTGACTTCAGTCTGTCTGTATATGGTGACAGGAGATGGGAAATTCTGGCTGCTGCCTTGAATACCCCTGATAAATCAAAAATAACCAAAAAAAAATCCACGTAGTGAGAAAAATCCACAAAATATCAAATAACACCCACTGCTTATCAATAATTTATAAAATGATACACTATATCTTACTTCAATAAAAAAATATATATTTTAATGAGGTTGGAGGTGGTTTCATATGTTGTTATTGTTAATGGTACCAACCAGGTTACCTTAAAACAAACATAAGAATAATCATTAACCACCTCAAATACCTCCTTTTTGAAAGTCAATGTAGTGTATCAACAAATAGTGATACATCATCAAAAACAATCCATCAAAGCTGAGATCTCTTCTTCATTAAGAGCAAAAACTTAAATATATACGCCTTGTTGGTGGTGATCACTTTCACTTGCAGAGTCAGTGAGCTCCAGGCTCTAGTGACTTATCTACCCTATAATAAGTTTCATCATAATAGGGGGTGGTGTGCATCCATCACCAGTCAGTTGTTCTGCCAACGTGCTTTCCAGGCCTCATGTAAATAAAGATGAATAAGCCCTGCACAATTTAGATCATAAGAGAGCTGTTGTCTTCTAATTGGAGAAGACCAAAACCCACAGAAGGTCTACCCGGCTTTTTGTTTCCTTTGACTGCAGTAAGCCAGGGATAGCTGTAATCCAAATGAAAACTGTAATTGGATAACAAGTTACGTCTCCTTTTTGTTACGCCTAAGCAGGACTGATTCTAGAAGGGTATGCCATGGCTCATAATGATAGCGCCATGGCTCATAATGTTAGTGCTATGGCAGTGTTGGTGGCCCATTTAAAAATGGTCTTCATTGAGGAGATCTGCAAGGCTAAAACATGGAGTTATATCCACACATGTACATCCCATTACTATTTGGACATTGACTCCTGAGGTAACAATAAGTTTGGTCAGTCTGTCCTTTAGGGTCTCCTAGATGAGTAGAACTTAACTCCATCTCCCCTATAGTACCCACCTTTTATTATTTTATGATGTCTTCAATAAAAAAAACAAAAAACTAGAATATGTGAATAAAAAAAAAGTGCGCTGAACATCACGCACATTTTCTTTACTCACGTGCTAAAAGACAAATTTAACTCCCAATGCAATAATCTGCTAATATGCAGTGCATTGAGAATTTTAAAAAATGCAAACTTAAAAATGAGTGCAAAAAAATGAATAGCGTGCATAAACTACGTTTAATGTATTCAAATGATGGTTTATGTTTATAAAACTTGATATATGTGCACAAACCATGATTAAATAGCACAAAGCAAGACTTAGGCACATAGATGATGTTTTGTGCATACAGAATGTGCATACAGTTTTGTGCACACAATGTTAATTAGGAGCATTGTGTGTGTAAAACATGAATTCTATGCATAAAAGTTGTGCTCCTATGAGTTAGGCATATAAAACACATTGTTTTATCTGTATAAATGCTGAGTACCAGGATGCCAAAATTCCAGGTTCAGTCCTCTAGACTATCGCTAGCCCAGAGACTTTACTTTCATCTCTAACCAGGAGTTAAATTACCAGAAAAACATAAGTAAAACCTACACATCTTCCTTGATTGTGATGGGATTTATATGGAGGAGGGCTGATCTGTGCGCACGTTTTTACTTGGGGTTATTGTGCATAAAATTCCTTGCTACATAGAAAGTACACAAAAATGTGTGGAGAAATGCATACTGATGTGTGCGTGCCCAGCCTAGTGCACCTTGTTACAGTGAGGCCTTAGTTCCACACAAGTTGATGAATGGTGGGAGAAATTCTTGATTATGTTGTGTGCTAACCACACAGCATCTGTTCTTCCAGCTCATCTGGAAGATTTTACAGACCACAGTAAAGTTCATTCTCCAGCTGCATATTGTAAGGCTTGTACTATTTGTTAAAGGTTCATGCCTAGTGATGGATACTGGTGTAACAAGTACCTGAATGTAATCTACTTTGAAGAGCCTGAAAAGCGGAATATAAATCAAATAAATTAATGAAATGAAGGGAAGGGAAGTATTCAGAATATAACACAGCTGGGCATTTATATCCATTGTCTGACACAGAAGTACAATGTTCTTGACTGTAGCCCATAAAGCTGGATGTAAGCTAGAATCGCCGCCAGCTTTACTTGTAATACATAAGACTGAAAATACCATCATCAGTATATCTATCAAACTGATTAACAGATATCAACACTTCTATCCTTCTTTAGACTGACACAACTGTTTGTCTTGTGTATTGAGGAAGTGTGAGGTGAATGCTGGTTAGCTATTTTACTTTATGCTGTGCTATGGGTATTTTAGATATTTTATAAAACTACTGTAGTGAACTGAGTTTTCTAATCTCCTTTTAGGCACTTACTGGACCCCATCATTACAATTGGGGTGATCATGGAGGCATCCTGGTAGCTGTTGCACAGAATACTGAAACAAACCAATTAAAGTAAGTTACTTCATCCTGTTTTACCTGATTGTCAAAAAGCAATTAGAAATTAGCTGAAAATTAAGACTAATGCTGGGTTAAGGGTGGCCAGCCTTTCACATATCAAGAGCCAAGGAACCAGAATGCACAGTACCAAACAGCCTCACATTTTCAAGGGGGGGGGAGGTCCCCTACCCCCACCATTTTCTCTTTCTCTCTTGCTGCCCGCCCCCCCCCCCCCCCCCCCCCACACACACACACACAAACAAACATACACTCTGCTCAGGATCTTGGTTCTTTTCTTAGATCTCCTGTGCATTTTCAGTGTATCCTTTTGAAAGATTCTCTTTCACCACATCAGCTGGTGTGCCTCAGTGCTCTGTTCTGTTCCATCTTCTTATAGAAACATAGAAATGACGGCAGAAGAAGACCAAATGGCCCATCCAGTCTTCCCAGCAAGCTTTCACACATTTTTCTCATACTTATCTGTTACTCTTGGCCTTTATTGGTAACTTTTTGGTTCCAATTTCGTTCCCCCCTGCCATTGATGCAGAGAGAGTGCTGGAGCCGCATCAAAGTAAAGTATCTAACTTAATTGGTTAGGGGTAGTAACCGCCGCAATAAGCAAGCTACTCCCACTCTTATTTGTTTACCTAGCCTGTGCAATTCAATCCTTGTTGGTGGTTGTTTGAATATAAATCCTCTTTTCTTCATTCCCCTTGCCATTGAAGCAGTGAGCTGTGCTGGATATGTATTCCAAGTGAAGTATTAGGCTTATTTGGTTTGGGGTAGTAATCACCGCAACAAGCAAGCTATTCCCCCGCTTATTTGTAAATGCAAATCCTTTTTTCCACATTTTCTCTTGCCGTTTAAGCATAGAGCAATGTTGGAGTCGCATTAACCATATGTGTGTTTATTGAATAAGGGTATTAATTACCAGGTAGTAGCCATTATTCCCGCAAGCCACCCCCATGCCTCTTCTCCTCATTCACATCCTCTAGATTTTATGGATCTACAATGTTTATCCCATGCCCCTCTGAAATCCTTCACAGTTGTGGTGTTCACCACTTCCTCCGGAAGGGCGTTCCAGGTGTCTACCACTCTCTCCATGAAGAAATATTTCCTGATATTGGTTCTGAGTCTTCCTCCCTGGAGGTTTTAAATCGTGACCCCTGGTTCTGGTGATTTTTTTCTGATAGAAAAGGTTTGTCATTGACTTTGGATCATTAAAACCTTTCAAGTATCTGAAAGTCTGTATCATATCACCCCTGCTCCTCCTTTCCTCCAGGGTATACATGTTTAGGTTCTTCAGTCTCTCCTCATAAGTCATTCGCTGAAGACCATCCACCTTCTTGGTCGCCCTTCTCTGGACCGCCTCCAGAACTGAGCACAGTACCTGTAACTGAGCATAGTACCTGTAACAGGTGTTCTCACAGGACAGCAGGATGTTAGTCCTCACGAAACCCACCCACCACCCCGCGGAGTTGGGTTTGTTTACATTTACGTTTCTTATTTTATTTTTTCACACGTACTTTTTGCTGGATGCAGGGTCAGTGCATTGCTGGGCATGCCCAGTAGGTGCCATTCAAAGTTCTAGAAACTTTGACAAAAGTGTTCCGTGATTGGGCTCCATCCTGATGATGTCACCCATTTGTGAGGACTAACATCCTGCTGTCCTGTGAGAACACCTGTTACAGGTAAGCAACTCTGCTTTCTTCTTCTTAAAAATAATAGTACAACTCTTATTCACACTCTCATCATCTCCTTCCTAGGCTACTTGCAATCTGCTCCTCATGGGTCTACTACTGCATAATCTCTCTCCATTGTAGTCTGCTCAAAATTCAACAATGTAACTTACCTACCTTCAATACCTTCACGACCATATAAAGCCTCCTCTTAAATCACTACATTAGCTCACCATCCACATTTCAATGAAATTCAAACTTCTTATACTTGTTTCCAAATGCATTCACTCTACAGTGCCCCATTAGCTCTTCTCTTTCATTGCCCCATACACTCCAAGTCTCATTCTTTGGGCAAGCTGCTCTTATTGGTGCCATTTTCTTCCATCGCCAAATCTTGCATCACAAAATGCCTTAAATAGTCTTCCTGAACATATGTACCATGCACCCACTCTTAAATTGAAATCTAGCCTAAAAATTCAATTCTTGAGGCCACTTACAAAACTTCTTCCAGCACATAGCCACCTTAACTTATTCACTGGCTAAAGAGGTCTCATTCCTCACAGCTTTACCTAATTAAAGTTGCCCCTCTCTTTGTTAATCCCACCTATGGCTCACCTGGCTTAGCTTTTTCCTATCATGATCTTGCTGAATTAATTCTACATCTCTTATTTGAGTTTTATCTATCTGTGTTTGTCTTGACTAGAATGTATGCTCCAAGGAGCAGGGATTGTCTATTATGTATCTGTGTAAAGTGCTGCATATGCCTAGTGGTGCCTACATAAATAATGTATATCAGTTATGACATATTTGATAATTGAGTAAAGGTAATGCAATTGTAATTTATATTTAGTCCATTAATTGCTATTAATCAAGTTTACTTAGGTAATAGCCACTGCTATTACTAGCAATGGTAACATGGAATAGACTTAGTTGTTGGGTACTTGCCAGGTTCTTATGGCCTGGTTTGGCCTCTGTTGGAAACAGGATGCTGGGCTTGATGGACCCTTGGTCTGACCCCGCATGGCAATTTCTTATGTTCTTATGTTTTTTTAGTTATTTTCATTCTATTTTGAAGATAATTATGTAAGCATTATGGTCTTCAAGACTCTAGGATGAAATTAACATAAAGTATGATATATGTATGTATAGTTTACAAGAACATCTTTTGTGATTGTATTTTATTTGTGACCATTTGTTTTCTTCCACTCCAGGTATAGTACCAATGAAGGAGAAACATGGAAAACATTTAATTTCTCTCATGAGGGGGTGATTGTTTATGGGTTGCTTACAGAGCCTGGAGAGAAAAGCACTGTATTTACCCTCTTTGGTGCATACAGTAATTCCTGGGAGCACAATTGGCTGATACTACAGGTCAATGCAACAGCTGTGCTTGGTATGACACTGGTACATTAATTGACAAGAACCTAGTCTTATCACTGTACAATTTTCTGACTTCTGAATTACTATAAAAAACTAGAATGATACTGTATATGCACAGTTCACATCATAGATGTGTCACATACTGCAATGTGAAATTTATCTTGCACATTTCTAGGACTTAATATGTTGTGGGGGTTTTTTTTAACATGCCCTATCTTCTGTTGTTATTGTCCTTTAGAAAAAAAATATAGCATAGTGCTATCCTGAAATATTTATGCAAGGAATAAGACATGACAAGCTTTCTTGTAACATTGTGTGAATGGACTCCTCGAGGCATCCAGTTCTTGCTATTCAACCCTTGGAAGTTCATACTGTGTAACCAGACAATTTGGAACAGTGATTTTGTCATCATCATGCTTACTCTCCCTGGCAGATGGAGACAGAGAAGAAGCCTTTTTTTTTTCTGTGACGCTTGTAGTTACAGTGGTGCAGCTCCAGCAAAAAGCCATTTTCTTTCTCCTGCAGATGGTAGGACATACTGATCTAGTGCAGGTTTTGCCAGTCTGCCTGGTTGAGTAATTTGGAGCAGTTTTGGTGTTTGGTGGGCCAGGTTACTGGCTTCTAGCCCAGTGAAGCCCTATCGGGAAACCCTAGAGGGGGCTTGGTAGAGTTCAGGAGGCAGGGGAGCCCTGTTTTGTACCTCAGAAGCATCCTCTAATGAAGAAACTCTCCTTTTCCCCCCTTCTTCCTTCCATGCCTCTTATCGATTTACAGTTTATTTAAAAACATCTTTGAGAGAGAGATCTGGGAAATTTTCAGTGGTAGCAGCTGAAATAATCCACTGGAAATGATGTAAGTTTCTGGCTATCAAAGGACAGGGGGGGAGGGGGTGGACTTGAGCAGTTGAGATCCTCTCCCGCCTCTGTTTGCTGTGCAGTTTGTTCCAAACAAGGGGGATGGTTGAACGTATTTGATGCTGTGGGGTCTCTGGCAGTCAGCACTCTAGCAACATAGTTGGCTTCCTCCGCCCCATTTCTGAGAAGGGAAAAATGTCCATGAGGGAACCTTTGACAACTCCTGAATTGGCTGGCACAGGTGAAATCAATATGAATAGCTCTTTGAGTTTAGCCATGCCTATGCTTGAGCACCAGAATTGTGGTGAAAGCACCTCAGAAGAGGTGGCCATTTAGGTGGAAATGGCCACCAATTTGAAATCCTGCAGTTCTCCATAGACAAGCAGGACAAATACAACCACACAAGTGGAGTGATATCATCCAGTGCTGAAACAGATGTATTCTCTCAGAGCTCAGAAACACTGTGTTTCTGAGCATGCATGGGAGGTCCCACATAGCTGCTCCAATTTTATCCACTGAGGCCAAAGACAAGTTCCTGCTCTCTTACTGCAATGTTTTAGTTTTTCAATATACTTTCAGTTAATGGCCGCAGGCACCTTTCCTCTGTGCTGAAGGTGCCTTGTCTTCATAAATTTCTTTGCAGTTTCAAGAGTTACTTTGGTTATTTTCATGGGCAAATGAAAGATGAAGGCTCACATCTTCCCTGGGATTCCTCCTATGGCAGTGTCTTTCCCTATCGACGTTTCTTTTCAGCCTGGATCTGTCAGCACAGCCTTCTGAGTCTGATGCGGAGGTGTCCTTGGGAGCCATTGTGCATAAAGGTGATGCGACAACTTTGTCCTTGGGCAGCCGTGTCTCCCGCCGCCTCCCCCCCCCCCCACCCCCACTCAACCAGAGCCCCATGGTGGGCTGCGTGTAGATGCCTGTGTTGCATCGGTAATGCAGCTAGATAACATCACAGCAATTTCTCAGGGTGCCTCTGCTCTGTCGATTGCGCCCATAGTTTCAAGAAGAGGAGAAGGAGGAGCGGTGCATGAAAATGACATTTCCCCTACTGGACTTTGGTACAAGACCTCATTGGAGTGTTTGCCTGTGACTTGGGTATCTCAAAGAAAGAATGAGAAATTCATACTTTTAAAACCTTCCATAATAACTCTGGGTACTGTCTGGGAATTAATTGCAATTTCTTTCATCTCATTTGGGACACTATGTGATAACTCAACAAAATATCTCTGAATCATTACAAATTTGTCAATCTGATCTTTCCAAAATGTCTGCTAAAATTGAGGAGTTTCAACCAAAGGTTTCTCCTTCAACAATAATGTGGGGATTTTATCCAAGGAACATTTGGTTCTTCAAAATAAAATGGAATCCTTGGAAAGCATGATTAGGTCTAAGAATATAAGATTAATACATTTTCCAAGACAGAAATTAGTATTTCCCTTACAGATCTTAAGAAGATATTGTAAGTTTTGAAGATTACAGAGAATATTTTGCCTCCTATTGCCAAGGCCTACTATCTTCCTCAAGCTAAGAGAGCCCTGCATTCTGATCCTATACTACAAGTTTCTTTACATGTTTTGAATCTTGCTCACTTATTTGGATAGATCTACAATTGACAAAATAAGTTCAATGTACCAGCTATCCAAATATCAGGCCCCACATGTCTGCCAGTGGACTTTCAAGTCAAATTTATGCAGCATCTTCTTGAAGCAGGTGAATGCTCAAACCATTTAATAAGATCAATTTATGAGTTTTGATACATCTTCAAGATGTTCCGCCATTATAGTAGGAACAAGATGATTAACATGATTGAAAGCCTCAAGCTTAAGAGAACATGTTCACAACAAACTAGTAGACGATCCATGTTCAGAAGACAATTTGTGGATAAAGTAAAGGAAACAGTCAGTGTTCTAAAGTGACAGCTCAACTTGACAAACTGACTATAGCAACCTCAACAGCAATATGCACAAAGAAAATATGTCTCATTCTTACAAGAAAGGAACCAGCCTTATTTGTGCCAAAGACTGTTTTCAACAGCTCCAACCTCAACAGCAGTAGCAGTCACAGAATAGACCTCGTCCTAGAGAGAGAGAGAGAGACCAACAAAAGCACCTCAACAGCAACCTCAAAAGTCAGCACCAAATTTTTAACTACATAAATCCAATTCCAATCAAAGATCTTCCAGTGAGGGGAGGGGTATTTCAAAGCGGATTACATTCAGGTACTGTAGTTATTTTACCTATCCCAGAGGGTTTCCAGTCTGTTTGTAATTTTTCCAAGGTCATAAAGAGCAGCAGTAGGATTTGAACCCTGATTTCCCTGGTTCATAGCCTGCTTGCTCTAACCACTAGGCTACTTTATCACCACCATTCTGAAGGGGTATTGCCTAAATTTCCAAACTTCTATACCCTCTTTCTCTCATTATCCATATCAGGAATCTCTAGAACAGCTTCTAATCCTAAAAGATGAACTGACTTCACTCCTTTTGTCATGTATAATACAGTAGAACCAGTCCAGATAACAGAAATAAGCAAAGGTTTTTGCTTGTTACTGACTTATACTGAAAAAATCAGGGGGGGGGGGGGCTCCACCTTATCTTGGACTTGAGGAACTTGAATTCCTCAAAAAAGAGATGTTTGGAATGAACTCTCTCGACCATCCTGCCTCATTTGGAAATCAACAGTTAGTTAACCACCTGAAGGCTGCTTAAATCTATATGCCCATTCATCCCAGTCACAGGAGGTAGCTCTGCTTCATCATAGCAGAAGAATATTATCAATACAAAGTTCTCCATTTGGCCTTTTGCAGTTATAAGAGTGTTTTCAAAATTCCTGACAGAAGTTGCTATCAGGAAAAACAATGTCTTAATTTTCTCATATCTGGATGATTGATTAATATCTAGTAGATCCTTAAAGATGACAAAGATCAGCACAGACTTTCCTATCTACTCTGTTTTCTCATTGGAATTTGTTACAAGAAATCTCAGCTTCTGCTAACAAGTTGAGTAGAATTCATAGGAGGGTGGTTGGATTTCAATATCATGAAAGCCTTCCATCCCTTTCAAAAGAATGAATAAATTAATTCATGTTGAGGTCAATATTCAAAGCCATTTAGCTGATAAAATCACAAGTTATCCATTTAAATGGCAACTTTTGAATATTCCACATGCTCCTGCTATAAGTTAGCTGGGTAAGTATTATCCAACTAAAATTTTGCTGAGTAAGAAAGGGACATTTTATGACTATTATGGGGTGGGGATGTGTTAGCCGAATAATACATCTGGCTAACTCCAATATTTGGACCTAGTCAAATAAATTAACTGGCTAATGAAAGATGTGCTTGAAAGCAGGTCTAAAGTTATCTGGGAGCATGTTCTTGGGATATTTATGGCCTCAACCAGTTATATCCAGAAGAGCATTGTTGGTAAGTGCTGAGCTGCAGGTTTAAACAAACAAAAAAAAAAAAGATTGCAGGCCTAGTGACCCCAGACTGCAGATTTGGCCCAGCAGAGCATTTGGAGCTTGTCTGGGAAGGGATCTGCGATGGAGCATCTAGGCCTGCAATCTCTGTCATCCTGCAGCTCAGCACTTAATTGGCTATATTCTTCTGAACATAGTGGGTTAAAGCTACAGAGGTTTGGCTAATCATAACTGGATGACTTTATATCTAACCCCTGAGCCCCTACCTCAGCAACAAAAATAAGTGCATGGTAAGCAAGTAAAAAAAATATATAGAATCTAAAACAATATGATAAGGGTTATCAAAAGAAAAGGGAGTCCTCCAGCAACTAACTACCAAGCTGCACTTATCAGTGTATTTATAACATACTGAATAATCAAGGGTGGAACAAACAGATTTGTATGCAGTATATGTATGAATTGCTTGAGGGCTTGATGATCAATCATCATGCTTGTTTCATCAGATCGTTGAATTTGTATTATTGATCATTATAACATAGCCTAGTAGTTAGAGCAGTGGGCTGTGCACCAGGGAAGCCAGGGTTCAGATCCCACTCATGGTACCAGGCAAATTACTCCTTCTCCAGAACAAAAGAAAAAATAATCTACTTTATGGGATCTGCCAGGTACTTGTGATCTTCATTGGTCACTGTTGAAACAGGCTGCTGGGCTCAATGGATCTTGGTCTGAACCTGCATGGCTGTTCTTATGTTCCTATGTTACCTGCTTTACTCTTCTGTTTCCTTAGGAGTTGCTTGTACGGAGAATGATTATAAGCTGTGGTCCCCCTCTGATGAACGAGGGAATGAGTGTTTACTGGGGCGTAAAACCATTTTTAAAAGGAGGATTTCTCATGCCACGTGTTTCAATGGTGAAGATTTTGATAGACCAATTATAGTCTCTAACTGTTCTTGCACAAGAGAAGACTTTGAATGGTAATTACCAGTTGCACTTATTTAGTTTAAAATGTTTGACAGTTCTTGCTTATTTATTAGTTATGCGCTGCTCTTTTTTTACATAGGGACTGGATTGCCATTGTTGCATATGCTACATCAGGAGAGGAAACTTCTATTCAGATGTATAAATGTGCAGCAGATTTTTGATTGCACACTAAATATAAATGCAACACATGGATTCTTATTCTGTATATGTAGATAGATGTGTATGTGCGAAATAGGTGCATTATCATCTTAGTGTATCCATAGAATAATGTCAGTATAAATGTTACTGAAGAAGCTAATTGCCATGATTTTCATACTGTATTTAGTCGTGAAGAGTAAATATAGGTCTGAAATACTGTTGAGCCAATTTAGGTAAAAGAGATCAAGCTGCTGCATTTTTCAGTTTTCATGAACTATCACTAGCAATCATTCCAGCATTTGCACATTTCTTTCCTATGTTTTCTGTGTCCATAAATCTGTATGGAAAGGGAGTTTATGCGGTGCTGAAGCTCTATAGCTAGTATAATAGGTAGCAAGCAAGAATTCTGATCTTGAAAATAAGGATTCTTTACTGTTTATTTTTATCTAGTGAAGTAACAGCAAATCTGGAGGCATTTCAACTCCCTTGCATGCATAGCATGCTCTAACCACCTAGTATGTAATCTTTCATTACCAATAATGACATTTTTTCCCCCTTCTGGTGGCAAAGCAGAAATTCATCTGTGCACTGTCTTAGGAACTGGTTGTCAGATTAAACTGTGGTAGTCATGGAAATGTATGCTTTCATTAGCTAGAAGAGGAATGACAGAAACGTCCTAATTACAAATAAAAACTCATAGCATTAGTACAATGCCATGTTAGCAAATTACGATATCTGTGCAGCCTGAATGTAAAGTCCATTGGTTATAACCTGTTCTTTATTTTTAGTGACTTTGGCTTTAAACTTAGTGATGATTTATCATCGGAAGTGTGTGTACCTGATCCTGAGTTTGCGGGTAAACAGTATGCACTTCCTGTTCCCTGTCCTACGGGCACTAGTTACCAGAGAACCAGAGGGTATGTGCTGTATATGTGTAAGTGTATACGCCCCTTTATCTACAGTTTAATGTGGCCAGCTCAGTGACAGTGCTGTGCTCTGCCATGCAGAGGGTTCCCAGTTTAATCCTGTAATCATGTCTTATGTTCCCTGGGTTGACTAGGGCGGAGAACGCTGTTGAGAGAGTTCATAGTTCCTGGTGGGGTGAGGGAGGAAGGGGAAAAGTCGCTGTAGCTCAAGGGTGACACTTAGTGGCCAGATTCAGGGTCCATGATTGCAAGGGTCTGGATAGAGCCCTGGTGCATGGCCCCCAGGCGAAGGACTGTCACTGCAATGGGCAGTCTAGGTACATTTGTTGAGATGTGGGGGAAGGGAGATAATAAAATTGGGATGAGTGTGAATGAGTGTGTGTGTGTGTAGAGGGGATTATGAAATAAGGGTAGTTGCGAATAAATATACATGGTGCCAGGATCGGCACTGTGTTTGTTGTGTAGCACTATAGAAATGTTAAGTAGTGGCAGTAGTAGGATCCCAGCCCTGGTTCTGACTG
Organism: Rhinatrema bivittatum; assembly: GCF_901001135.1. Taxonomy (NCBI): domain Eukaryota; kingdom Metazoa; phylum Chordata; class Amphibia; order Gymnophiona; family Rhinatrematidae; genus Rhinatrema; species Rhinatrema bivittatum. The sequence goes on from NC_042626.1 coordinate 31,217,683, forward strand.
CGCTGGAGGAACCAGGGTCAAAACCTGCCCCTGCCCCCCCCCCCCAAAGAAAAAATAGTTCAGTATTGACATTAGGTTTGGTAAAATTTCACTAGCAAGGTGTTTATGGCCTGTGCAGAGAAAAAGCTTAATTTTTTTAATAGTTTTATTATCCTTTACCTGATATCAAACTTTATTGAAAACTGGGCTCTGCATATTTAACCTCTGAAAGGTTTGCCTTTGGATCATGTTTGTTTTCGTAGTGGATTTTTAAATTATATTTTAAGTGGAGGGAAAAAACTTCTCTTCATGTCATGTCATTGAAACTGCTTGTCCTTCGGGGAAGTATTTTCCATAGCCAGATATTTAAGTTGATTGCCACCAACCAAAACATTAGTCAAAAAAATTTATTTTTTTTAAATTAAAATCTAGATATCGGAAGATCTCTGGAGATACCTGTAGTGGAGGTGATATTGAAGCACGACTAAAGGGTGAAATGGTACCTTGTCCTGTGATAGGTAAGGGAAAATGGTCAGTGTTGAGCCCAAGCTTCTAAAATACTGTACTTATTAATTTAATTGCTTAACTGTAAAGAGACTACAAAAAATGGCCCTTGTTAGAGAGGGTTGTAGCTTAGTCTGACCCAAACTGTGCAAGATGGCAGAGGTTAACATTCAGGATATGCTAGAAATACAGCATTGCTCATAAAAAGATGGTGAGCATTGACAGACATGCTTGTTGGGGGCATAATTGATATATGTGTATCTATGTATATAAAATGCGCTTAGCTGGATGTGGTTTCTGTCATCAGAGGAGTGAAGGTGCATGCAAATCCCTTCACTCAGGAGCTACATTGGGATGGATTTCCTCCCTTTCATGCACCAGCTGTGCCAGAATTTATTTCCCAGCTGTAGAAACCAGCTGCTTACAGAGAAATGCTCTGGCGTGCATGTGCCTACCCTTCCAATCTCTGGCTAGGGTGTTGTTTTCCTTCCCAAGGATGGTGGTGCTCTACTCAGGATTCACTGTGAAGCTAGCTGTGGGTCTGGTTCAATTGAACTACAAAACTGAAACTGAAATATCCATGCACTCCCCAACTCCCCGCCCACCACTTCTTCTCTGCCTCGGTCAGACGGGGATGTCTTAAGCTTGCTAGAGGTGTGGATGTGTGCGTGCACATCACATCCCAGGTGCAGGAGCTTTGGCAGCAGGCGCCTATCCTGCATGCAAGACCTTGCAGTCGATTTTCTACAAAAAAAAAAAAAAAAAGAGATGGGATAGTTGTAGGCTACAGTGTCACTCAGTGCATAATCCTGCAGTGCTCAGAGCCTGTGGTCCTAATTTTGACTGTACTGGCCTTACAGGAGCTGCCCTTATATTCTTGTGTCCTTCCTCCCCCTGCCCCCCCCCCATCACATTCATCCAGAGCCCTGCAGTGTTCATTGCCCAGACACACACTCCTTCTGCTCCCCCTACACACACACACACACTCACACTTCTCCTGCTTCCCTTTCACACACACACACACACCTCCTGCTCCCCCTACACACACCTCCTGCTCCCCCTACACACACACACACACACACACTCCCCCTATATACACACACACACACACGCACTCCTCCTGCTTCCCCTTCACACACACACTCACACTCCTCCTGCTTTCCCTTCACACACACACACTCACACTCCTCCTGCTTTCCCTTCACACACACACTCACACTCCTCCTGCTTTCCCTTCACACACACACTCACACTCCTCCTGCTTCCCCTTCACACACACACACTCACCCTCCTCCTGCTTTCCCTTCACACACACACACACTTCTTCTGCCTCCTTACACACACCCCTTGAGCAGGGTTGAAGAAAGGTCTGGTTCTCCTGTGGGGTGATGGGGAAACAAGGGTTGAGAGCTCTGGCTGTGGGTGGGTTGAAGGGCAACAAAAGTGTTAGATATGAGTCTGGAAGGGAGCGAGGTCCAACAGTGCTGGGATCCAACCAGAGAAAGGTCTGGGAAAGGGGATATGGACTTGCTGGGATCAGGCTGGGGAGAGGAGTTGAGCTGAGGAAGAGGGGATCAGTATATGCTGGGTTTAAGTTGGGGTGGAAGTGAAGTAGTTGGGCAGGGGATGGGAGTTGGAGTATGGAGGAATTGAGCTAGAGAGGATAGGAAAGAGTGCTGGAGTTGTGTTGGGCATGGAGTCTGAAGAAAATACTGGGGTCAGGCTGGACAGGAAGTGAAAAAAGTTGCTGGGAGAAAGCATTAAGGTTCAGCTGGAGAGACATTGGGAAAGAGGATCAAAATGTGATGAGGTCACATTGCAGAGGAGGGGGAGTCTGTCCTGAAGTGTGGCTGTGGATGAGAAGTTGAAATGTGCTAGTGACACTGGAGTGCAGCTGGATGGAGGGAAAGGAGATACTGACAGACTATGATGCCAAGTGGGCTGGGGTCACGATGGGGGGAGGGGGGGGGGATGTAGGAGACTGCTCAGGTTCAGTGAGATATAGGGTAAGGTTGGACTGAGGAGGGGGTTTAGTATGTGCTGGGATTTGGCTGTGGAGGGAGGGAAAAGCAGGCTGGGATCAGCTTAGGGAGAGAGAATGCTGTGAGCTGACGTTCATCAGGGATCGGGTATGTGGATTTTGCTTATTGGTCCAAGTGTAAGTGCACCCATTTTTCTTCAGAAAAAGTCTTCAACATAAATAGCAATATTTTTTTTAAAACTTTTTATTTATCCCATTGCTGTAATAATTTGTTTGCATTTTATAATAGAATATATTTTTTACTTTTACTGCGTGAGTCAGCTATCAGTTCATTGGTTTATTTATTACATGGTAAAAAAAAAAAAGGCGGATTTTAAAAGCCCCACGCGCGCAAATTCCGACATTTTCGCACGTGACTGGGCCTTGCGCGCGCGCTGGACCAGCCTCGCACGTAAACACTGATACGCGAATAAGTGGCGGGCCGGGACAGCGCCAGTCATCGCTGTCCTGAAGACTTGGCTGCTGGCACGTGCAACTTTTTTCAGGTCGGGCCCTGAAGAAAGTAAGAAAAAAAAAAAAAAGAATAGGTAGGGTTTAGGAGGTGGGGAGGAGAGGAGGAGAGGGAAAGGGGAAGGAAGTGTAGGTAGGTGATTGGGAAATTTCTTCCCAGTCCGCTCCTTAATTGGAGTGGCCCACGATTTTCTAACATGCGCGAACTGGCGCACGCATGTTAGAAAATTGGCGCGTCCATGTGTGCATGCCGGGAAGCATGTGCACGCGCACAGTGGAAAATCTACCCCAAAATGTACAAAATTACAGCAACATTGAATGTAGATAACTGCTGGCCATATGGTAGATAGTCTAGGACTCTCCAGCATGGATACATTTGTTCAGCAAATCTAGCTGTTCACAAAAATCGCAAGGCAAAACTGGAAAACATATGGTCAAAAATAAAAACAGACAAACTGATGGCTGGAGGCAACCTCTAGGCCCAAGTCTGCCATTTTCTCTACATACTTTGGCCTAGACTTGATCTCAGGTTTACAAATTACTCCTATCAGTTTCAAAGGCTCTCCCATGTGCATGTGTTTATTTGTATACACAGAGGAGAATGAGTTTATTCTGTTTTCCATGAGTGGCGCCATCTACCGCTATGACCTGTCTTCTGGAGTCAAAGAAGAATTGCCCCTAACAGGGCTGCAAGATGTAGTGGCACTTGACTTTGACTATCAGCGCAACTGTCTTTACTGGGCAGACATTATCCTTGATATTATTCAGGTAAGAAATTGTCAGCTCCTATAAAATTAATTTTTAAAAACGTTCTCTAGAGAATTTAAATGCTGCCAAGTGCTGTTTTCCACAGAAACACTGCTGGATTGCAGATTAAATCATGTTGGTCCTGGAGAAAAAAAAAGGATTCTTTGTAGATTGTAATTTTCAGTGGAACCTCTCCCAGGTCCAGTATCATAGGTATTTTAGCATTACCAGGCTCTTACTACCTAAGCAACATTGTACAAGTATAATTCATTCAATTGCAACCAATTAATGCCATCTATTTTACTTTTTTTTTTTTTTTAATTCATGAGACTGCATTCCTTTTGCCTAGACTTTTTTTTTTCTTCAGGCTTCTTTTATTACATATATGTAAATACATTGGTTATTAAATGATTAGTCACCCTGTAGTCTCTTAGATTTTGGATTATTTTTATCTGTGAAAGCTGACAATTACTGAACTTGAAGCTCTGAAAATTTTGCAGCGACTCTGTCTAAATGGCAGCTCCGGTCAGGAAGTGATCATCAGAACGGGCCTGGAAACTGTAGAAGCTTTGGCCTTTGAGCCCATCAGTCAGTTGCTGTATTGGGTGGATGCTAGTACTAAAAAGATAGAGGTAAGTGCTAAATCAGACTTCGTGGAGTCAGGTACAGTAGTTCCACCAATATTGCCATTGTAAGTATGTCGCAGTACAGCAGCAGAATGTCATCTAACATGAGAGCATAGAGCATTGGGAATTTTGACCTGCAAATTGCATTTGCTGGTTGAATGTGTAACGCATGCATATTTTGTCAGTAATGTATCTGCAGCATGGTGTACAGATTCAGTTCTCAATAACTGCTTGTTTGTTTATTTACATACGTTTATATCCCACAACTCGAAATCTTTGGTCAGTGCAGCTTATAAACATAGAATCTTAAAGTGTTCACAAATCCATCAAACTTTACAAATATTACAAAATCAAGCATAAAATGTACTGATCAGTTCAGTCTTCACAGTAATCATAGTATACAAAGTAAACTACTTCATACAAAATATAGGCAGATATATCATGAATATTCATGATACGTGACCTAAAAATCAGATTTGTTTGTGGCACTGAAGGGCCAGGATTGCAGCACCCCTTATTTAATATATTATTCTGTAATAATTAACTAGTTGTAATCTATTTTTGTCTCCTGTTATGATATAAATCTCTCAGAAGAGGAACAAACTTTTGAATTTATTTTTTTTTAATCTGGGTAAAGTAAGAATATACAGTATGTAAGAATATGGCTATTACTCTCACTATTAAATGCACACCCACAATTAAAATGTACATATTTTGGCTCCAGTGGACAGGGCTGACCAATCTAATATGGAGGTGGTAGTCTCAGGGGCAGAGAGAGAGAGGAAATGGCATTCCTCCATACCTCTGGCTAACAAGAGTATCTTCAGCCATTCAGGTATGCCATTTGGTGAGAAGTGAGGACTGCTGAAGGGCAAAAATAAAAATCCCACAACCAAGTAATTGTGTGTAATTTGGAAGCATTATAGAAGCACCTTTACAGTTTGCATTATATAACCCCCTCCCCCAAAAAAGGCAAACAAATTACAGCTTACCTGATGTAAAAGTGAGATGCTTACTATTCTCAGTATTCTTTACTATGAAAAGGTGGGATGCATGGTTACTGTTTTTCTTTTTGGATTAGATAAAAATGAGGAGCTTGGATGGTAAAGCAACTTGTCCCAGGTCTCAAGTCTTGTCTATGAATTCAAGTTTGAGAGTATTTTGCACATTGATTTTTGTATATACATTAAAATAAAACCGTTTTCTGGTTAACCTTTTTACAACTTTCCTGTATTGTGTTCTTAAATGTGATTAGATTTGTACATTTTGTCATGTGTCATGCTTGTTGCATCTGGCTGCAGAAGGCAGATATGTGACCAGAGGTGCTCATTGCAGTGAAACAGTTTACAAATCTACTGCTTGGAAAATAAATGTTATTTTGTTCAGTTTAAAGCTAAAACTTATAAAGCCTACATTAAAACCCAAATAATTACATTTTTAATTAAAATGCTGAAAATATTGGAATAAAAAATGTTGATGGTGCATAGTTTGCAGGGATGGAAATAGCTTCTTTTGCAAGTAGTGCACTTCATAGTAGTTAAATAAATTTAGCTAGCAATGTTGAGGCAATGTAAATATAAAATGAACACTTAACCCACTGCATCTTTATCCATAATCAAGCTACATATATCTACTACCAACTCATGTACTTTTAACTTCCATATGCTATTTTGATTAATACTATAGAATTAATTTCATTTTACAGAATAGTCTATTCCATCCCTGCATTTTGTGATCTTACATTAGGTTGCTAACCCTGATGGAGACTTCCGACTCACCATTCTAAATTCTACTGTACTTGAACAGCCTCGAGCTCTGGTATTAGTACCTAATGAAGGGTGAGTAGAAGAATATAGTAAGCACCTTTTTATTAAATAAAACTTATATCTCCTGTCAATTTTTTTCTGTCTTGTGATGTAACCTTCGTGGACCCCTAATCCACACATAGTCCAACACTATGAATGGTAGTTTATCCCAAATTTATCAAACAGATTCTAGGTTTTCACACCTTTTATAAAGCACCATGGATGATAAAATATGTCCATCTTAGTCAAGCGTTAGAAATGTGGCACTTAGTATAGATGACTATTAATCTATATGGAACAAGAATAAAATAAAAAATTAGCAGCACTTTGCACATCAGAAGTTCTCTTAGTAAATAGTAATATGTGAATTGAGATGATTTTAGTAGCAGAGTCTGTTTTCTCAGTCGTTGAGCTGCTTTAGGCTGGGCTGTGTTTCACTGGTCTTGTGGCAGTGTGCTTTGTAATTACACAGACGGATATAAATGATATTTTGATTCCCTTACTTTGTACACATTGTCAGCTTGATGTTTTGGACTGACTGGGGAGATAATAACCATGGTATCTACAGAAGTGAGATGGATGGTTCCTCAGTGATTCACATAGTCTCAGTTGGAGTCAAATGGCCAAATGGCATCTCTGTGGATGATCAATGGGTCTACTGGACAGAGGCTTACTTGGATAGAATTGAACGGGTCGATTTCAATGGTCAGCAAAGATCAGTTATACTGGACAACCTGCCTCACCCTTTTGCTATAGCGATCTTTAAGGTAATTGTGTTTTTACTTTGCTAACAGATCATGGCATTTACACTTTTAACTTGCTTGAAAATAAAATAGTATGTTTTTATTGTTCATATTGTTTTCTGTCTGTTTTGTAATAGTAACCAGACCTAATAGCTTCTCTTTAAACCTGTTGCTTACAGTTGACAGTATTAAGAGATCTGTCCAATGACATGAACATTAAGATGTTTGACTATGACTTGCTTCATGTATTATCTATACCCATGACTTGTTGCCTTACTTCTGGCCTTTGACTTTTCATCAGGATAGTCTGAAGAAGTGCTTTCCTATAGGACAACACAAATAGCTTTCTGCACGTTTGACTTCTGTGGTAGAGCTGAGGCCATCCTTACTGACATATCTTTAGTCTTAATTTTGCTTTTGCGTGAGGTAACATAATTAAATTACAAAGCTGAGTATTTTTTAAATCATGCCACAAGTGAGATATGATTGACTGCAGAGTCTGCTTGCTTATCTTATGTGCTTAGAGAAATATTTATTTTGTAATGATTGGTTTTTCTGCAGTTAACATCATATTCTTGTAGTAAACTTGTTTGCAAAACAAAAAAATTATCATGGAATCGGGTTTTATCAATTTCTCTTGATCCATTTGCAGCATCCTACGGTCACCTTTCATCTTGCTGGCATTTATTGATGTTAGTGGAAACATGAAATAGCCATCAAGCATATGAGTTGGTGCTGGTCCTAGCTATAAATTCCATGGGTTCCTGGATCTGTAGTGCAGAAATTTCAGTATTTAAGAATTATTATGTAACAGCCAATTGCACAATAATTTTTGAAAAGGCAGCCAATTTACAATTATTTTTTTTAAATGGGACATTTCAACACAACGCTGCCTGGTAGAATTACACTGCTTTTCTTTGACATATTGGAAAGACACTGTTAGATTAACCACAGTGTACCTTTGACATCTTTGATTTTCTGCAGGCTCATTTCATTCTTCTTAGTATTGCTTGGCTGTGGCACTGATGGACTATAGTCCATGTTTGTATCATGATTGCTAACTGAAACTTCTTAGAATTGTGATTCTCTTCCTTTACCTGAAGATTCATAAACTGATTAACCAGCAAAACAAGCTTTTATAAAAATAATTATCCCAAATTGAGCCTGTCTGTATATTTCAGAATGAAATTTACTGGGATGACTGGTCAAAGTTGAGTATTTTTAGAGCATCTAAGTACACTGGAGCAGAGATGGAAGTTTTAATTGGTGGTTTAATGGATGTTATGGACATGAAGATCTTCTACAGAGGAAAGATGACAGGTAATGTAAGTGTTGCTTTTAAGGAAGCTGGACCTAAATAGGAAACAGCATAAGCACTGGCAAATTAAATACTAATAAGAGAGAGAATTTAAGAACATTTCCAAAGAGGTAAAAACTTATAACTTTTTCAAGTAGATCAAAAACAAGATGCCTAGTTGGATCATTGGATGACCGGAGGGGAGGGCAAAAGAAGTGCTCAGAGCAAAACTTCAAAACAGAAAAACTAAATTAATTATTTTTGCTTCAGTCTTCACTGAGAGTATGTTAGGGAAAAACCCACACTGGAACCATTCTTTGTAGCAATAGAAAATAGGCTTCCCCCATTAACATCTACCAGGTACTTGGTATTGATCCAGACTGGCCACTTGACAGGATGTTGGGCTTGATGGATCATTGGTTTGATCCAGCATGCCAAACATTTGGAAAAACCTGTAGTTCTTTAACACTCATTCTAGCTGAACATTTGATAATTCACTACTGTATGACCACAGAGAGTGGCTTCTCTTCTGTACCATCTCACACAATGAAAAGGCTTCACAGTTAAAGCAGCAGTCATTTGACATTCAGCAGTTCATTTGTCTTGGTGATAGAACACTCATGCCTTGCTTCTCCCAGAAATTTCTTTACCACTAATGCTGTAATAGTATAAATGAAACCTCCAAATGGTGGCCCTTCTCAGACTTGTAGAGCTTCATTGAAATCATCAGAGTCAGGTTCTATTTGAGGAAGGAAACCTTCAAAAAATGTTTTACCAAAAGGAAATGTACTACTTTCTTATCCTGAATGCAAATCAGCTGTCAGACCTTCTAAAAGAAAAGGCACAACTGGTTTCTTTTTAAGGGAATCTGTTACACAAAACGACAGAAGGTATACCACACAGACACCCACAGTTAAACTAACAGAACAAATAACTGGTGCACAAATATTTCTCAAAAATGTTTATTAATATTCACTTTTCAAAAATGTCCAAATACATAAGATTTCAAATACAGATGGACATGTGGGCTAAAACAAAAAAAAACCATATAGTCCTGGCTAGGACCCTAGTTTTCATCGGCAGTCAGCTTCTTCAGGGAACTTAGTACACCCAATTATAAAAACCCACATAGACAATATGATTTACCACATTTTATACTAACAAATACAATTATGTATGTAGAGGTGATGTTGAATCAATATTTGTCTCTAATGCATTTGAATAATACAGGTGTCTTATTTTTTGCAATATCCGGACGTGTAAATGGAAGTGATGTTAAACCAATGTTTATCTCCAGCGCTGTTGGTTAATAAAGAGATGGTTTTTTACATACACATTTCACACCATCTATCCAAAATTTTCTTACTTCACCATCTGCTTGATATTGTGCAACGTCTTCCAGAACCATTCAGTGCACATTCTGAGACTCTGCCAGCTGCAAGTATCAGCACCAAACACCTTATAGTCACTGCACTCCATGACTAGCTGTGTGTTGGCACCAATGCCCGCCATAGTTTTCTTTTTTTTTCTACCACAAGCCCTAACAGCACCCCTTACATTGACACTTTCCAGAAGACCAGGTCACCAAATGGTACAAAGAGATATAAAAGAATGATCAGGGCTGGAAAAAGGGGAGGACATTACCATTTAGGGAGTTTGGAGGGAGTGCATGCTAGGTGAGGTCTGCCATCTAGTTTTATTTCCTAGCATACAGCATGTACCAGACATGGGCCCTACAAGTGCAGGAAATGTTCATGGCCCATTGTCAGACCTTGTTGAAATACTCTATACAGTTCTGAAGACCACATCTTCAAAGGGAAAAAGGTAAACAGTGGAGTGCCTCAGTAATCTATTCTTAGACTGGTACTTTTTAATATATTTATAAATGATCTGGATAGGGATATGACGAGTGAGGTGATCAGATTTGCAGATGACACAAAATTATTCAGAGTAATTAAATCAAAAGTGGATTGTGATAAATTGCTGGAGGATCTTGTGAGTGGAAGATTAGGCATTCAAATGGTAGATGAAATTTAATGTGAACAAGTGCAAGGTGATGCATATAAGGAAAAATAACCTTTTTGGTAGTTACACAATGTTAGGTTTTATCTTAGGAGTTACCACCCAGGAAAGAAATCTAGGCATCAAAGTGGATAATACATTGACATCATTGTGTGCTGTGGCAGTCAAAAAAGCAAACAAAATATTAGGGATTATTAGGAAGGGAATGGCAAATAAAAACTAACACCATCACCTTAGGTCTGAACAGAGACAATGGCTTCATGGCTCACTACAATTATCTATAAACTTAACTGTAAGCAGATCATTCTATCATTTTCCATAGATACAGGCTGAATTAGCCTTGCTGTTTGGGTGACGTCATCGACGGCGCGCTCTCGTGGACTTCTCCCAGAAGGCAAAGCTTCGACTGTACTGCTTCTGCCTAGTTCTTCTCGCGCATATCGCGTCAATCTCTTCAGTGCTTTTTTATCCGCGCTCAGCATGGACGTGTTTTGTCTCTTGTGTCTCCTCAAGATTCTTTTTTCGATAACTTTCACTCAGTGATCCTACAAAAAGCACTTTAGTGCTACACAACAATGTCAAAAAAGCCGGGCTTCGAGTATTGCCAGTGCGGGGACACAGAGTCCATCACTGACAACCACTGCGACTGCTACCTGTGCCTTGGCCCAGACCACGACCAAGCCTTGTGTAAAGACTATGGGCGGATGTCTCCCAGAGTAGGAGACAGAGAGCAGATAAAATGGCCAGTCTTAAAGAAGCAGAGGAAGCGCTCTCGGACACCCATGTATGCCCTCCCCAAGGCGCTTTACTCACTCCTCGCCGGGACGAAAGTCTAAATCCCATGAAGTCCATAGAAGGGCTTCTTCAGTGGACCTTCATGGAAAATCAAAGCAAAAAAAGAAGAGGTGACAAGGTCACCTTAGCACCTTCAAAACCCAGGTTCAGTCCTGTGAACCGCTCCAGGGTGGACAATAGCATTGTTGCATTAACGGAGTCATCTGACACATCGAAGTGCTGACCTGACCAGTCATCTGCATCGTCCTTGCATCATCTCCGTGATGCATCCACTCAGGCCTTGGGTGAGTAGTCTAAAATGAAGCGTCGCACAGGGCGCAATGACGCAACCACCAAAGCCTGCGCCAGGGCCCCATGCTTCGGCATCAGATAAAGTGCACAACGTTCAGGCCAATTCAGACGGCGCATGCATCTTTTTTCTTTTACTGGAGCTTGGGACTCCCAAACAGCATGGCTAATTCAGCCTGCTTATCGATGGAAAAAAGCAAGTTTGCTTACCATAAATGGTGTTTTCCCAGAGATAGCAGGATGAATTAGCCAGGCATACCCTCCTTCCTGGACATGTCTCCTCCAAACATAATCACATCACTGCCGTTCAGCTTTTTTAAACACTGAGAAGACTATCTAGATACCTGCGGGAAGAATCATGCAGAAGCAGTATTTTCGAGATTTGCCTTTTGGAAGAAGTCTGCCAGAATACACTGTCGATGATGACACCCAAACAGCATGGCTAATTCATCCTGCTATCTATGGAAAAACACAGTTTACGGTAAGCAAACTTGCTTTTTCACACTTACCTCAGTTGTCTGTAGGCTCTACTATAATGCTATTAACACTCTCTCCATACCATGTCCTGCCTAAGCCAGTGCCTTCTTTCTGTTCTGTATATATTTTACCCATCTCTTGTACATCACTTCATGTATCTAAGTGGACTCTGTTCTCGAAAGCTCATGCTTTAATAAATTGGTTAGTCTATAAAGGTGCCCCTTGACTCATGTCATTTTTTGCTACACCAGACTAACATCGCTATCCCTCTGAAGAATTCACACACCTTTTTGTTTCTCTATTTGCGTAGTATGCATTTTGGTTGCTGATCTGAGAAATACTGCTATGAGTACTTAAACTGTAATGTTTAAACTGAATGATCATTAAGTTGTAGTAGTAGTAAAAACAAAAAATGTTCAAGGCAAAAATGATCACTGTAGGAAGTAATCATGAAATCAAGATTGTGTTAAAAGTGTAAAACTCATTTGAACAGCTGAGTATATTTTCCTTGATAATTTAATTATAAGATGTGATGTTTTCTAAAAAAGACTGTGGCTATATGTACTTCAGTTAGCCCTTCAAATATATGAAACATGAGTGGTTAGTTATTTTCTATGGTTTCAAAATGACTACTCTGTGGTGTGGCCACACTTTGAGTACTGTGTGCAGTTTTGGTTGCTGCATCTCAAAAAAAATATATATATAGTTGCATTGAAAAAGGTACGGTGAAGGTTGACCAAAATGATAAATGGAATGGCATTGCTCCCCTTTGAGGAAAGGCTAAGGAAGTTAGCGCTGTTCAGCTTGGAGAAAGACAGCTGAGTTGGGGGGGGGGGGATATGATAGATATAAATGTAAATCAGTTATTTACTCTTTCAAAAAGTACAAAGACTAGGGGATACTCCATGAAGTTAGTAAATAGCACACTCAAAACAAATTAGAGAAAATTTTTCACTCAACGCACAATTAAACTCTGGAATTTATTGCCAGAGGATTGTGATTAAGCCAGTAGGTTTAGCTCGATTTGGACAAGTTCCTGGAGGAGAAGTCCATAAACTGTTGTTAACCAAGTGGACTTAGAGAATAGCCACTACTTGTAACTGTTCGATAGCAGCATGGGGTTTATTTACTGTTTGGGATCTTACCAGATACTTGACACCTGGATTGGCCACTGTTGGAAACAAGATACTGAGCTTGATGGACCCTTGATTTGACCTAGTACGGCAATTCTTATGTTCTAAATATTTTGCCAGTATGTTTCGTATATGAATCAAGCTAACTGTGGAATCTTACTAGAGGACATGGTCAAGGCAACAAGCAAAGCTGGGTTTAAAAGAGGTTTGGATACATTTCTAGAGGAAAAGTTTGTAAACCATTAATTAGCCAGGCAGACTAGGGAAAGCCATTGCTATCCCTGGGAGTGAGTAACAAGAAGTAGATCTACTTTTGGGATCTGCTGGGTATATATGACCTGGTTTGGAATAACTTAATGTTCTTATGAATATATTAGCGATTCATTAGAGTTTTAGTGGTACTTAACTTCTGGTTTTCATCAAAACAGGACATAATGCGTGTGTTTCAAAGCCTTGCAACTTGTTGTGCTTGCCTAAAGCCAACCTGGGTAGAAGCTGCAGGTGTCCTGAGGGAGTTAAGAGCTCCGTGCTGCCGTCGGGAGAATTGAAATGTGATTGTCCACGTGGTTATGTCATGAAGAACAACAACTGTATCAAGGAAGGCAAGCTGAATTTTATTTCTATTTTTAGTTTTGCATTTTAGTTTGTGTGCTCATGCTTTCTGAAATAGTGCTCGCAGTATGACATTATCTGGGGTTATCCTAAAGTATTTTGACTGCTTTTACTATGTCTTGCAATTGGTTAAGGAAAGCCGAACCAAAGCTAGCATGTCTGGCTAACTGAATAGTAGCTAACGGAAACTGTAGCACTGTACAAGTTATCAGGAGAATATCTGTGATGAATTTAGATCCGTTCATCATTAACTTAGAAGTACATAGGGATAAAATAACTTGACCCAAGATCACTCAGTGTACCCATTACAGCAGGTGGGTAGTAGTAACATTTGTTGATAACACATATCCATTTTATACATTTTTATGCAATCTATAATCAAGAAATGTACTGTCAGGTTTCTTGTCCCAAGGGCAGCTACGTTTATGCTTCTGAAATTACTTGAGAATCTGTTTGAATGAAAAAATGCTATAGGAATTGACAAACCAAGAAAGTACAAATCTAAATTAATTGCTTGAATCTTTTTTAAATAAATCTTGTGGTTTAAGAACAAGATGAAAATCCCCCCCCCCCCCCCCTGTCCTCTGTGGGTAAAAGTAACTGCATTGTTTACTTGTACTGCTAAGGGGGTGGGGCAGGGCTGACTAGGAATGCGTGGGGATTTCAATTTGAAATCCCTGTACCTGCTTTATGGTGTAAGTTGTGTGTCCTGAAGTACTTGTAGCACTGGGCCTGAATTTGCAAAGAGAAACTCCCACAAGGAGTTTCCTTTTGAAAATTCGCTTATAGGCCTGTGAGTAGAAATTACCCACCTAACTTACAGCCCCAGTGTTTAATATCCCTTAAGTTGTATTACGTTAATTACTGCCTTTATTTTTAATAGCATTTTTTTTAATTTTAACCAGTTATTGAGGTAGAAATCTAATTTGCACAATACTCAATGTTTTTCCTTTTTAAAATGTTCCCACCAGAAAACACTTGCCTGCCTAACCAGTATCGATGTTCCAATGGGAACTGTATCAACAGCATTTGGCAGTGTGATAGTGATAATGACTGTGGAGACATGAGTGATGAAAAAAATTGTCGTAAGTAGTAGAAATATATTTAGTTTGGGGTGGAAGGAGGTTTCTCTTTAAAATTGTATTTTTGTAATCATTTTGATTGTTATTTTTATTTATTTTTATTTATTTATTTAGAGTTTTTATATACCGGCAATCATGAAAACATATCTTGCTGGTTTACATCGAACAGGAGTGCATTATAAACAAAAACTAGAACTGTGGTGTCCGAAAGTACAGTTACATTTAACAAGGGTAGCCGAACTTGGAGAAGGAAGAAGAGAGGAGAGAAAAGAGATGGTTAAACAATATACAATTTAAATATAGTATACAGAATAAATGTAATATACAAGAGGAGTGGTGTTTTAGGAGTCATTGGAATGTGTCATTGGGTTGTGTCCGGAAATGCTTGTTTGAATAACCAAGTCTTAAGTTTGATTGTTATAAGTCAAGACACTGCATCTCAAATGACAAATATGGAATTTCAGAAAGTTAACCAAAATAGAGAAAAAAAGAAAAAAAATGAAATATGCATACTCAGTTATATAAACCCATAAATGGTCATAGGAGCCAAAATGAAATATAATCCGAGAAACAAAAACAGAGGCAATATGTAAGTATAGAACCATAAAGCGATTTGACACTTTAATTCTCTGGTAATCTGCATCTGCTGGGTGTACTTGTGATAAAAGTCCCTTTTCTCATGTTTTCTTTTAACAAAAGAGGGAAAATGCTCTGGTTGAAAGAAGGCATGTAACACCTTACATATCATTACAATGGAGGCCCTCTCGTCTTCGCTAGTACCAGTTTTTCACCAAGTTTGAAAGTGTGTGTTTGAACAATGGCAAGTTCACTTCTTGTGATATGTGATTTCAGATCAGGGGTTTGAGATTGACCCAGATAAAATAACAGCAGTACTTAATTAGCTGATACTTTTGGTCCCCAAGGCCCTCCAATGCCGATTAATAGTTGGCAAAGCTTTCTGGGCTTAGCTAATTATTATCGTGCTTCATTCTAAACCTCTCCAAAGTGGTGGTTTCACTTACTGCTGTTACACATAAGGGCACACCAAATAATTATTGGAATCCCTAAACTCAGTGAGCCTTTGAAGAACTGAATTTGCATCAGCTCCAGTCCTGCCTTTCATTTTAGAAGTAGATGCCTCTGAGGTTGGCGCAGATGCAGTCTTGTCTCAACAACCTGGTCTGAATTCTTGGCCCCAACTTTGTGGTTACCTTTCCTGAAAGTTTTCTCCTGTAGATGTAACTGATGTGGGAAATAAAAAAACTCCTTGTCATTAAGTGAGTCTTGGAAGAGCAGACACACCTGCTGGAGAGAATTACTTTTCCGATAACAATCATTAGGGATCACTAAACTTTACTTTATATGGAGGCTGCAAAATGTTTGAATGCCCAGCAAGCCCGGTGGGTCATGTTCTTCACTTGTTTCCAGTTTATCTCCTATTGTCCTGACGTGAAGATTTTTAAGGCCAATGCGTTATCATGACAGGAGGAGACCCCTGAACCTTGCAATAAAGACCCCATTATATCACCTCCAGGATAGTGGAAAACTCAGTCAAAAGCAATCTGATGGAGAAAATTAATCTGGAATCTTTGGTCCAGGAACCTCTTGTAGGGGTTCCTATTGGGCATACTTTTCTTCCAGACACTTGCCGCCCAGATGTTTTCAAATGTGGGGGCATGATTCCAAACTCTTCTGATATCCAAAGATTAATACAACTTTTAAACTGATTTCCGGGTTGTTGTTTATTTATTTATTTATTGGCCTTCTCTACTCATGGATTATAAGACTTATGTCTCAGGCTTTCCAAATCATGCTAGAATTAAAGTCCCTCAGGCTAAAACTTCACCCACTCCTGATTCTTTCTGTACTGTGAACTCGCTTATCTGCAGACTTCATTATAGACCTTCCGATTTCCACTGACTGTACTGTCATCTTGGTGGTGGTGAACCGTTTTTCCCAAATGGAGGACTTCACTCTGATCACTAAATTACCTTCAGCCTGTAAACTGGCCATCATCTTC
Source organism: Rhinatrema bivittatum (assembly GCF_901001135.1). Classification (NCBI taxonomy): domain Eukaryota; kingdom Metazoa; phylum Chordata; class Amphibia; order Gymnophiona; family Rhinatrematidae; genus Rhinatrema; species Rhinatrema bivittatum. Next base: position 31,234,304 of record NC_042626.1, read on the forward strand.
ATTAGGGCGGTAGTCCATTTACATGGAATCCCAGTCACTATCATATTGGTTTGAGGTCCTCAATTCGTTGCCAGATTCTGGAGGGCCTTTTGGAAAGATTTGGGTATCAAATTTGCAATTTTCCTCAAGATACCATCCCAAAATAAATGGCCTTATGGAGAGGATCAACCAAGATCTTGAGCAGTTTCTTAAATATTTCGTCTCTGCTCATAAGAATAATTGGGTGGATTGCTCCATTGGGCTGAGTTTGCTCACAAAAATCATGTTAGCGAATCTACAGGGTTTTCTCCATTCTTTACAGTCTATGGCCGTCACCCTGTTTGTCTACCTCCTGCTACTCCAGCTATTGAAATTCCTGCAGCCAATGACTTCATGTAATACTTACAGAAATACTGGGCACAGGTGCACAATAATTTGAAGAAAGTGTTTCGGCAGAAGAAATTCATGGGCCATACAGTCCAAATATATAGGGCCATAAGCCATTATTGAGAAAACCAACACAGTAATTATGCGCTTTCAGCTTTCCAATACACTTAAGATACCTTCCTCATTTCACATTTCTTTGTTGAAACTGGCCATGCTAGATCCTTTGAATAGGCAAGAAACTCCATTGGGTCTGGTTCTGGTTGATAGCCAGCCTGAATTTGAGGTTGAGGAGATTCAGCACTCTAGAGTGACTCATAACAGAGTACAGTATTTAGTCTATTGGAAGAGATATGGCCCCCCCCCCCCCCCCCCGAAAAAAGATTTTGGATTGATGCATCTGACCTACATGCACCTCGTCTCGTGAAGAAATTTCTTGCAAAGCAATGCACAGGGCTGTCCAGAGACCGTTCCTGGAAAGGGGGGAGGTAAAGTAAGTATCCATTGTTGAATTCTCCACTGGAAACAAGACGGAAGCCAATTCAGTGTAGCAAAGTAGCAACCAAAGAGAGTAGATCAGTAAAACAGGGATTCTTTATTATTACAATGTGGTACAGTTGAAAATAAAGCCTGACCCAGGCCGAGTTTCGCTCATATGACCTAGCTGCTTCAGGAGCTGTAATGATCAGATCAGCTCACACATAGGTATATAAAAGCCCACATTCGGTTTTTCCTCTGTTACCAGATACAATGTTGCACTTAGACATCTACAGTGTTATTTAAGCTGCACTCTGCAGACTGAAGGTTCGCAGGACTCAGCATCGCCAAACCGGAAGTGTTCATTTTGAGAAAATGATCAGAAAATGGTCTGATCATTACAGCCCTTTAAGTAGTACGATCACATGAGCAAAACTCGGCCTGAGTCTGGCTTTAATTTTCAACTGTACCACATTGTAATAATAAAGAATCCCTGTTTTACCAATCTATTCTTTGGTTGAATTCCCCACTGGACTGTATATAGCTCTGTGAGCTGTTTTGGACCTTATACAGTCCTCTCAGTCCTCTTAACCCATTGCCCCTCACTTCCAGCTGGCAGCCATCTTGTTTCCTATAAAGACTTCTGTTTATACTGAAGCGGTTTAATCAGTCAGTTGCCAGAACTTAGTCCACCCTTCTGGTCCTCGTACTCTGACTCCATTCCTGTATTTTGAAGACTTCGTCTGCAGATTCTACAATCAGCATTCTTGCCTGGTCTCCGCTATGGATACCTGGTTTGTTCCAGCTACTTACTACTTTTCAGGCCTAATGCTCCTTGTTTGCCTCAGGGGCTTCCCTGATTCATGTGTCTTGCCGGCCTCCAGCACTGGAGGGCTCAATCCAAAGAGAAGGTGGCTGGCATAGGTGGAAGGCTTACTACCATCAACAGCCAGTATTTAACACTCCTGATCCTAGGACACTCATTCCTGGGGCAACTCACAGACCACAACAGTCACACATGGTTCTTATCATCATAATAGCTGCAGGTATTTGGAATCATAGACAGCTTTAAAAATTTGCTGATAAGCCAAAATCTTGATTTTGATAATTAAAAATCCAACATTTTTATGGATTCACTTAAAAGCAGGTAAATTGATATTTTGATGAATCTAGCTACATTAATATTCTGTATTATACAGGTACTAAAATACTGTGCTGAGCCGCTTTTATGGACACTTTGTACATATTCTATAATTTCTAATTCATTTTCTTATTGCTTATATATATATATATATAGTCTATATATAAGGACTATATATATATATATATAGTCCTTTTAATTTTTTTCTTATTCTTTGTATACATTGTGAAGTCCTTAAGTGTTTTTCTCCTAACAGCAACTACGGTATGTGACCCTGATGTATTATTTCGATGCCAGAGATCTGGGACCTGCATCCCTCTCTCTTACAGATGTGACCATGAAGATGACTGTGGTGACAATAGCGATGAAAATCACTGTGGTGAGCCTCCTTGACATGATGCATTGTGATAAGTGGATGTATATCCATAGAGGCAAGAATGGCAGACACATGACAGGGCTGTACACAGTTGTCTGTTGATGGACCGTGGGAGCAAAGCTTCTGCAGACCAAGTACATTAAACAGAATCATAGCAAAAAATTGTGCAAGACAATTAAGTAATCATATTCTGTATTTTATAACTTACAACTTAATGTCTTATATGCATCTCTGTAACACTTGAAAAAAGTTGTAGGCTTTTCAAATTGTCTATGCAGCGACAATAATTATCTGTCTAGTAGTACTTTAGAAAAGATTAGTAGTAGAGAAATGTATTGTCATTCAACTGTTTGTCTTTGTAAAACTTCTACAGTGTTTTTGCATTCTCGCTTTAGAAGCTCATCAGTGTAAAGTGGATGAATTTAATTGCCGTTCAGGGATGTGCATTCGTTCCTCGTGGGTCTGTGATGGAGATAATGACTGCAGAGACTGGTCAGATGAAACGAACTGTACAAGTAAGCATTTTTTCAAATTTGTATTAGAACTCTAGAGCTTTGGAAAGAAAAATTCATAAGGTAGAACTTATTTTTTTTCTGTAATTGTAATAATAGAAGAGAGAATTTTGTGTATAAATTTTCCTTCTGAAGACATAGTAACAAATGATGGCAGAAAAGGACCAAATGGTCCATCCAATCTGCCCAGCAAGCTTCTTATGGTAGTATCTGCCACACTTTGCAGGTTACCCCATGTTTCTCTGAAGAATTTTACTGGGTGATAAGCCATCTTGAAAATTCAGACAGTTCTGCTTGATGTGCTTTACTCATGGACTTGGCCATAGCAGTCCTGTGTTTTTTCCCTTATGTCTGCGCATCAGTACTCCAGACTGTAAAAAAAAGTCAGGGTTTGTGTTGGTTGTTTCTAATCAAATTCCTCCCCCCCCCTCCTTTTGAAGCAGAGAGAGATGTTGAAGTTGCATCAAAAGCATAAAAGCTTATTGGTTAAGGGGTAGTAATCCCATGCCTTCTGTTAAGGATAGTAACTGATTCTCTGTGTATTTTACCCCCATGCTTATCAGTTCCCCAGACACCCTCATTGGTTGCAGTTTGAATCCATTTCCCCTTTACCCCCTGCCGTTAAAGTGGATAGAAAAATTGGAGTTGCATCAAAAGCATCAAGATGTATTAAGTGTAATAACCGCTGCACCAGCATTCATTTCTATCCTCTAGCATTTAGGGATCCTCAGTGTTTATCCTATAATACTTTGAATTCTTTGTTTTAGTCTTCACCTCATCTTCCGAAAGGGCATTCCAGGTATCCACCAACTTCTCCGTGAAGAAATATTTCCTGACTATGGTTCTGAGTTGTCCTCCTAGCAGTTTCATTTCATGACCTGTACTTCTACTGATTTCTTTCCATTGGAATAGGTCTGACATTTGTGCAGCATTAAAACCTTTCATGTATCTGAAAGTTAGTATCTTATCTCCCCTGTACCCTCCTCTCTTCCATGGTATACATATTCAGATCTTTCAGCCTCTCCTCATAAGTCTTCTGATACAGGTCCCACACCATTTTGGTCACCCTTCTCTGGACTGCCTCCATCCTGTCTCTGTCCTTTTTAAGATATGGGCCCCAGAACTGAACATAGTACTCCAGGTGAAGCCCCACCAAGGACCAATACAAGGGCATTTTTACCTCCTCTGTCTTACTGGTTATTCTTCTGGCTTTAGCTATCTCCTTGTCACATTGCTTCGCCATCTTCAGATCACCAGATACTATCATTCCAAGATCCCACTTTTGGTCCATGCTCAGTCTTTTACTCTTTATCATATACAGCTCTTTTGGATTACCGCATCTCAGATGCATGATTCTGCACTTCTTGGCACTGAATCCCAGCTGCCAAATCTTTGCCCACTCTTCAAGCTCTTAAATCACTTTTCATTCTCTCTACTCCTCCAGGCATGTATGCTCTATTGCAGATCTTTGTTTCATGGGCAAATAGACAAACTTTACCTTCTATCGCTTCCGCAGTGTCACTTACAAAAATATTGAACAGAGCCAGTCCAAATACCGATCCCTGTGGTACTCCACTTAACACGGTTCTCTCTTCAGAGTAGGTTCCATGCTGTCTCATATATGTCAACCAGTTTGCAATCCATGCCACCACCTTGGTGCTCATTCCCAAGCTTCTGATTTTATTCACAAGCCTCCTACTCAGGACTGTATCAAAAGCTTTGCTGAAATTCATTGGGAGCTCTTCCTCTATCCAGTTCTCTAGTCACCCAATCAAAAAAAATCAGATTTGTCTGTTAAGACCTTCCCTTTGTGAATCCATGCTGCCTTGGGTCCAGCAACTTACTGGATTATAGATATTTCAGTATCCTTTGTTTCAGCAGCGTCTCCATTAACTTTCCTACCAATGAGTCGAGGCTAACCAATCTGTAATTTCCAGCCTCCTCTGCTACCACTCTTATGAAGCGGGACCACAACCGCTTTTTTTTCCAATCTCTCAGCACTACACCTGTTTCCAAGGATCTATTAAACAGGTCATTCAGCAGACAAGGCCATAGTACATCCTGGGATGTACTATGGCCTTGTCCACTTTGTTTTCCTAGCTCTTTCCATACATTCTCTTCTGTAAAAGAAGTTGTCTACCCCATTCCCTTCTATGGTCTTTTCAATCAGTGATTGTAGTTCTCCAGGGTCTTCTTTAGTGAACAGTGAACTGAAATCTCTCTTTAATATTTCTGCCATTTCTTTGTCTGTCTCTACACATTCCTCCTCGTCACCTTTCAATTTCACTACATCACGTCAGGCTTTCCTTCTTTCTCATATATTTATGAAAAGTGTTGTCACCTCTTTGGCAATCAACTTTCTTCTGCTTGACCTTTTGCTTTCCTGATTTCTCTCTTTGTCTCTGTTAGTTTTGCCAGGTATTCTTCCCTGTGTTCCTCTTTTTGGGATCTTTTATACTTCCTGAGTTCTGATCTTTTTGTCTTTATTTTTCAGCCATCTCCTTTGAGAACCAAATCGGGTTCTTTTTTCCTTGTACTTTTATTTACTTTTCTAACAGATTTGTTGCGTTTGTATTAACTCCTTTTAATTTGGCCTACGGTTGTCCCACCTCACCCATTTTGTCCCAGTCTTCTAGTTCTTCCTCCAGGATCATCCCCATTTTGACACAGTCTGAATTTTTTAAATTCAAAACTAGAGTCTTTGTGTGACTTCTCTGTATCTTAATTGCGATATCAAACTATACCATATGATGATCACTTGTGCTCAGCTGGGCACCTATCCAGACATTATCCCAATTTGTGAGCACCAGGTTGAGTATCAAACCCTCCCTTGTGGGTTCTATTACCATTTGTTTGAGCATAGCCCATTGAAGGGCATCCACTATTTCACATCAGTTTACAATCTTTTAAAAAAACAAAAACCATATCATATACATGAAACAATAATAAATGGCAATAGCAAGTAAACTACAGAATTTTACGACAAATCTTGCATCTCCCAAAAAACACATTCCCAAACATAATTTACTTCTTCAACACTTTATCGTGACTGCTCAGTTGACGTAACGTCTTGAGCGGCCAATTGTACGCTTCCCCCGTGCAGGCGGCCATCTTTGTCTTCGTCGGGAGGAGCTACGATCGCATGTGTTCCTGATGATGGTTTCAGAAAAGTAAGTTGGCAGGCGTCCAAAAGCGACTTACTTTTGGGATCTTGACAGATCCCAAAAGTAAGTCGCTTTTGGAAAAAAAAAAAAATTGTCTCTTTTGAAAAAAAAAAACCCCAAAATTGCTTTTGGTTTTTTTTTTGCTTCGCCGCTGTCTTCGCCATTGCTTCGCCGCTGTCAGTGTGCCCCCTCCTCCCGGAGCAAGGCTGCTTTTCACGCCCTGCTCCGAGAGGAGGGGGGACACTGACAGCAGGGAAGCAAAAAAACCAAAAGCAAGAAGTAAGTCGCTTCGCGCTTCACTCTTCCCTCCTCCCGGAGCAGGGCGCGAAAAGCAGCCTTGCTCCGGGAGGAGGGAAGAGTGAAGCGACTTATTTTTTTGCTTTTGGTTTTTTCGCTTCCTGGTATCTGTCATTTCAAATGACATTTGAAATGACAGATACCAGCGTGGCGTGAAGCCTTAGGCCCGCGCACCCAGGATACTGTATAGGCGCTCTATCCAGTAAAATGGGTTGCGCGGGACTAAGGCATTACGGACGCGGTTTACATTTACATATAATTAGTGTTCAGGATCGAGCAGTAGGTGAGCTGCACTGTGCGGGCGGTAACCGCGGGTGCCGTAGGCACTAACGCAGCTCTTCCTACCGCTCGTTACTGGATAGGCCTGTTAGAGAATAGCCACTGCCATTAGCAATGGTAACATGGAATGGACTTAGTTTTTGGGTACTTGCCAGGTTCTTATGGCCTTGATTGGCCACTGTTGGAAACAGGATGCTGGGCTTGATGGACCCTTGGTCTGACCCAGTATGGCATTTTCTTCTGTTCTTAAATATTTATTCTTTTTACAAATATGATTTTACTCTTATGATTGTTTTATATTTCTTGCTTTTATTTAATGTTTTATAAAGAATGGTAATGTTCCTGTTTTTCATTGTTGCTCTGCATTTAGTGGCTGGCTTGTTGTGGGTTCCAGTTCAGTTCTTCACAGCATGTTTCTGTTTATACTTTCTGATCTCTTCATTCTGTATTTGGTGAGGTTCTGTCTACGTTCCTATGTGAGGGGGTGGGGACGTGTTCATTTTTTAAAATATAGATTGCAGGAGGGAGCTGGGCTTAATCTGATGGGCTGAGCCAGAGACTGAGTGAATCTTGGGAGGGGGGGGGAGGGTGAGGCAGCACAGTAATTGTTCACACAGGGCAGTAAAAAAAAAAAAAAAGAGAAGAGAACCTAGCACTAGCCCTGGTCTTATCCTACCTGAGCCCACTGTCAATTGCTTGTTTCTGGGTTTCTAAATTTTCTGTGGTAGTGGGGAAAAGATTCCTGAATGCCATGAAGTGGGTGAGGATTCCTTGGTGGTTGCTAATTCCTTTTTTATTGTAGCTAATTCATCTTTGAGGTGAGCCAACTCCTTTTTCGTTGAAGAGATTTGTGAACAAATGGGGCAAGCCCTAAGCTTCCAGATGGTTTGCCTCAAGATAAAGATTCCACAATTGTTACACTGAATAATAGTAATTTTGTTCATTTGATCTGAAAGAGAACTCCTTTAATCTGATAAAGAATTAGCAAATTATCTTGTTACCAATTACGTTCCCCAGCAAGACTATATTAGAAGAGCAAGCCCTGGGGAGGGTAGGTATTAAACAGTTGAAATTATTAGCTACTATCATTTTGCCTTACATGGAGTTATAGGGATTTTGTCTAATCCTCTGTATAATTCAGGTTATTTTTCTCCTCTTTTTTTTGCATAGCTAACAATCAGTATCTAATAATCCTTCAGTTTTTAAATCTGAGCAGTCCTCTCAAAGGTACACCAACAGTGCAAATATAGAAAGCGTTTTTGCTAAATCTCAAATATTTAAAGCAGAATGTATACTTATCTTAGAGAGCCCTTCTGGACAAGGATATACCTGAAAAGATATTGGCACTAGCCCCTGCAATTGACAAGACTATCTTGCTGCTATTGATTAGCATCAGCCACACCCCAAGAAAAAGCAGATTGCTGTTGGGTGAGGAGTGGAGGGTTTTTTTTTCCCCCTCTTCTTTTTTTGCACAGCTAACAATCAATATCTAATAATCCACACTTTATGCCCGTCAGTGCTTATACATCAAGTTTGTAAAAAGAATTTAGTATTGAAGATACTGAATTACATCGTCACACTGACAGCTGCTTAGGCCATTTATCCTTCAAATGAATTTATTCTCTATGGACAAGCAGGATAAAGTCAGCCACACAAGTGGGTGATGTCATTCGACAGCGCTGAGATGAAAAAGCTCTCTCAGAGCTCAGGAAAGACAAGGTGAGTTTTCTGAGGATGTGTAGGCCTTTCTGTCCATCTGCCTGCTGAGCAAATCGCCTCAGTATTTTTCATCCACTGATATGGATGTATTTTGCTTGCTCTCAAGCTGTTTGTTGAAATTTTTTTGCATGTAATCCCTTTGTTTTTCCCTTTGTTTTGCAAGTAAAAATTAAAAAAAAAATGAGTTTTTCGTTTTAGTTCAATATATGTATTTAGACATTTTATATACCATCGTTCCATATATAGATCACAACCGTTTACAAAATAGCTTTCATATTAACTATAGACCTATCACATAAGACATGAAGTACTGAAATAAGTTAACAATAACAGATTTTACATAGTTCATTGAGCTTTTTTCAAACTCTAGTAAAATAATCATATGCAACCCTTTTCTTGTGAAGCTGACTTTATCCTGCTCGTTCACGGAGAAAGCTAAGGTGCTCACCTGTAACATATGTTCTCTGAAGACAGCAGGATAAATCAGCCACACAGTCCCACTTATCTCCCCTTCAAGGTGAAGATTAGCTTGCTGTAAAGCCTGAGGAGACTTGTACAACAGGTGGCTGCCCAGGAAATCCATGTATGCTCAGGATTTATAAAAAAAAAGTTTGATTTTTCTAAGCCCTGAGAAAACTTTTCCATCTCGGTACTGTCAGGCAATGTCACCCACTTCTGTGGCTGATTTATTCTGCTGTCTACAGCGAATACCGGTGACAACCTAGCAACTTAATTTTATTGCTGTTTGCTTCTAACATGTATAATATTGTACTAGGTACAGGTAGATCAATCAGCGTGGGGAATGCAAAGAACATCCCAAGTGATGGAGGTACTATAGGTGCTATATGTAAGCAATTAAGAAAAACTAAAGTGCAACTGCTGATACCTGAAAGCCTTCTTTGGCATCCTGATACCAGTGATGACCTCTGTTACCCGTGAAAATGTTATGTAATAGGCCATGGTTTTAAATGGCTTATGCACATCGTTTTTTAAAATAAGTTTGGAAAACATTTTGGCGGGAAAATAGTTACATTTTTTTTTGTATTCATTAATCGCTTAATACAAAATAGGTCTGAGCGATTTACAATAACATACATAAAATTCATAGTAATAAAACACGCAATAAAAAACACAATAACTAAAGATCAACCAACAACAGCACAAGATAAACATAAAGATGATTCGGAAGACAGTTCTTCAGAAAGAGTTTGTGTTTTATAGAAATCAAATAGACAAACATCACCCGATCAAGCCTCTGTTAACTTAGGCTAGCCATAGGCCTGCTGTAAAAGGAAAAGCTTCAATTGAGATCTAAATGTTTTTAAGTTATCCTTGAGTACGGAGATCATAAGGTAATGAGTTCCATAAAGATGGTGCTGCTACTGAGAATGAGGTTTCTTGGGTTGAGGTTAGACGGGCAAGACTAACAGAAAGTATGTCTAGTAATCCACGTTGTGAGGATCTTAAGTCACGGGTTAGCTTATAGATCCTTAACAGAGCATTGGACCATGAAGGAGAGTCAGGACTGAGCAGTTTAAAGGTGGTCATAGCAATTTTATACCAAATGCATTCAAGCATTGGTAGCCACTTTAGGCTATTTAGAATAGGTGTGATATGATTAAAAACATTTTGTATTAGATACGAGTTTGGCAGCTGAATTTAATAATAATTGTAGCAGTTGCAAAGAAGTCTTAGGCAAGCCTAAAAGTAGACTATTACAATAGTTTACATGGGGGGAAAATAGCACGTACGATGGTGTGGAAATCAGGATTATGAAACAAATGGCATAGTCTAGAAATTAAATGTAGTTTGTAAAAACCTGTTTTGATAATTGATTTAATTTGAGCCTGAAATGATAGGGTTGCATCAAGAAAGATGCCAAGACTTTTAATGGGATTTGCTAAGTACTACAGGAAAATGCTACAAATTACATAATTGTTTTTCTTATTCTAGTAATAAGCCATACCTGCGATACATCAAGTTTTCAGTGTCTGGATGGCCATTGCATTCCACAGCGATGGGTGTGTGATGGTGATGCAGACTGTCAGGATAGCTCTGATGAAGATGTCACACACTGCGGTATGTAGTAGTAGTGTATCATCCACTCTCATTTATTACTTTGTGTTTGAATCTTGATTCCTTACCAGCCCAGAATAGCATCCAGTTGTGCATGTGCTCTGTTGCCAGGTAAGCTGAATGTTCATGTTCTTTGTGGGAGAATAATTTTAAAAGTGAAAACCAAATGATGTTTAGGTTTGTTGAATTTTTATAGATAATGAAATTAACATGTCTTTTGCTATTTTGTATATAATCCCAATTATAATAGTTAGGTTTTGTCTAAGAATGTTCCTTTATCAGTAGATGAATGGGAAAACACATTTAGCAGCAAAATTGTGTTGAAAGTGAACCATTAAAACTAATAATGTGCTATGATGAAACCCCCAATGCAACTGCTGGGTAAGAGCAGTAAGTCTGTTTGGTGGGGTGGGAATATTATATATTATTTATTATTCACGTATGTATGCAATGCATTGAATATATTGAAAAGATGTTTACATTTTTATACTTAATTGTTCATTGTATCAGACTATGGAATTGTTCTCCAGCTGTTTTCGTTTTATATAAACCGGTATGATTTACATTTAATGTAAGAATTTCGGTATATAAAAATTAAAAATAAAATAAATAAAAAATAAATATACTCTAAATGAAGTTTTGTTGTTTACCGTAGATTAGTATTTGACATTTATATTCCACCAATCCAATGAGATCTCAGGGGAGGGTAACAATGGAAAATAATTCAGCAATTAAAAATACAAAATATATATGATCTGGAAAGGAATACGATGAGTGAGGTTATCAAATTTGCGGATGATACAAAATTATTCAGAGTAGTTAAATCACAGGCGGATTGTGATACATTACAGGAGGACCTTGCAAGACTGGAAGATTGGGCATCCAAATGGCAGACGAAATTTAATGTGGACAAGTGCAAGGTGTTGCATATAGGGAAAAATAACCCTTGCTGTAGTTACACGATGTTAGGTTCCATATTAGGAGCTACCACCCAGGAAAAAGATCTAGGCATCATAGTGGATAATACTTTAAAATCGTCAGCTCAGTGTGCTGCAGCAGTCAAAAAAGCAAACAGAATGTTAGGAATTATTAGGAAGGGAATGGTTAATAAAACAGAAAATGTCATAATGCCTCTATATCGCTCCATGGTGAGATTGCACCTGGAATACTGTGTACAATTCTGGTTGCCGCATCTCAAAAAAAAGATATAGTTGTGATGGATAAGGTACAGAGAAGGGCAACCAAAATGATAAAGGGGATGGAACAGCTCCCCTTTGAGGAAAGGCTGAAGAGGTTAGGACTGTTCAGCTTGGAGAAGAGATGACTGAGGGGAGATATGATAGAGGTCTTGAACGAGTAGATGTGACTCGGTTATTTACACTTTCGAATAATAGAAGGACTAGGGGGCATTCCATGAAGTTAGCAAGTAACACATTTAAGACTAATCGGAGAAAATTCTTTTTCTCTCAACGCACAATAAAGCTCTGGAATTTGTTGCCAGAGGATGTGGTTAGTGCAGTTAGTGTAGCTGGGTTCAAAAAAGGTTTGGATAAGTTCTTGAAGGAGAAGTCCATTAACTGCTATTAATCAAAATTACTTAGGGAATGGCCACTGCTATTAATTGCATCAGTGGCATGGGATCTTCTTAGTGTTTGGGTAATTGCCAGGTTCTTGTGGCCTGGTTTTGGCCTCTGTTGGAAACAGGATGCTGGGCTTGATGGACCCTTGGTCTGACCCAGCATGGCAATTTCTTAAGTACAGTTTTTAATCTTGTCTCTTGTGGAAGTATATTCTAAATGGTAGGGGTAGCTCTTAATCTACTCTCTTTTAAAGGCAAATTTCTACTAGTAGTCGAGCTGTCAAAGATTTTAGCATACAATCAAGGCGTATAATACGTCAAAACGGATTGAATGTATTCCTGGGCTATACCTGCTAGTTCTTTAAAAACAATTGTAATTATATTTTGAATTTGTTCCTGGTGTTTCATAGATCCTATGCAGAGCCTTCAAAGTCAGTGTAATATCAAAACATTTCAACCCAGATAGTAATAATAATGACAGCAGAAAAGGATTAGATGGTCCATCTAGTATGCCCAGCACATTTCTTATGGTAGTAACTTCTACTCTGTCCAGGTTACCCATGTTTCTCTTAAGGGTGGTAATTGTCACTCTGTGCAGTTATCCCCAAGCCCTATGATAATCCATAAAAATTTACTGCTGGCAACATTTTTTCTGGGTGATGAGCCTGTTTGAAAATTCAAATAGTGTTGCTTATTGTGTTTTGCTTATGGACTTGGCCTCAGAAGCAGTCTGTACTTTTCCCCTTATGTCTGCATATCAGTACCCCAGACCATAAAAATTAGGGCCCATGATAGTTGTTGTCTGAATCCAATTCATGTTCTCCCCCCCCCCCCCCCCCCCCCCCCCCCATAGAAGTGGAGAATGATTGTTGCAGTTGCATCAAAGAATCAAGGCTTATTGGTTAAAGGTAGTAATCCCCATGCCTTCTGTTAAAAGTAGTAATTGCTGCTTCATGCAGGTTACCCCAGACCATAAAAGTCTGGCCCTCATTGGTTGTCTGAATCCAATTCCCCTTTTCCCCCCTGCTGTCAAAGTGGAGAGAAATGTTGCAGTTACAGTAAAAGCATCAAGGCTTATTGGTTAAGAGTAGTAACTGCTGCACCAGCAAGTTACCCCCATATACACTTTTCTTCATTTCCGTCCTCTAGCCTTTAGGGATCCACATTGTTTACCCCATGTCCCTTTTAGTTATTTGACTGTTTTTGTATTCACCACCTCCTCCGGAAGGGCATTCCAGGCTTCCACCAAATTAAACAATCAACGTATTGAATTGGCCATAACACTTGCATTGCTGACAAAGGAAGGCCTAAATAAAGAGAGAATTTCAATAATCTAAGTGAGAAAGAGCTAAGGATTGCACCACAAATTAAAAAAAAAAAAAAGTTTACTGAAAAATATGGTTTAAACCTGTTGTAGCCTCAACTTATAGAATGCAGTCCTTGCCACAACTCAAATAATAATAATAGGAAATCAGCCACTTTGAAAATTGGGAAAACTGAAGGGACAGTAGAATGTGAGACCTACAAAATGCTTTTGTTTTGTTTAAGTTCTGAGCCAGTTTATTAGCGGACATCCACACATTTTACTGCTAGAAGACAAATCGATAAGTTCAGATGGAATGATTGAAATATCAGAATCCAGCAGAAAAATAAGCTATATATCAGCAAAAAACTGAAAATGAATTTGAAATGAGGCAAGCCATTTGGCAAGTGGAAGCATTTAGATATTAAATAATACAGGTGATAGGGCAGATCCCTGCAGGACCATTGAATATAATATCATTCATTCTCAGTGAGATAGCAAAATCCTTACTTGTCAATAGCAGTCTTTAAGGAAGGAGTGAACTATTTAAGAATGGCAGGGCCAAGGCCATTTCCACCAGTTGGGCTAGCAAAATAGTAAAATCCAGTATATCACGTGTTGGAAGCATCAAGAAAGACCATACAAAAAAAGGTTTTTCCACAATCTGAATGCCGTCTTAAAACATCTAGAGTAGAAAGTAAAACTTTGCTTTACCAATCTCAAATTTTGAAGAGTCCAAAATGCTTAGTCTTCCTTTCTTTCAAACTTTATTACTACATCTGTACCATAAGGTTGATATTTTGCATAAATGTACAGTAATTGATATGTTTATAGTGAAGTTGTTTCTTATGGTGAAGACACATTGTTAATTAAATGTTTCCTGGCATAGAACAATAATGTGAGGGCAATTTTTAAAAGCATTTACCCAAGAGGGCTTTATGAAAATTGCCCAGCCTGGATATGAGCAAATGTACTTTTACCTGTATTTTCGTGAAGATTTCCCTGGGCCAGGGTCCAGCTGATGGACTCCACTGCTCTTTTTCCCGGACTGGTTACCTGGCTACGAACACTCCCAGGCACTCAATTATAAAATGTCTCCACTGGTTCCCCTGGTGGGACTCAAGCCCACAGTGGCTGGCTGGGAGGCAGGCGCTCTTCCTGGTGAGCCATGAGGCCCAGCCAGAAGATGCTGAGCTTGGCTTCTGCCCTTGAATCTCAGTCTTTATATTCTAGTCTGCATCCAAAAAAAATCAGTCCTGACAACAAAATTATCCAAAAATAAGTCCCCAAGAAATTTAAGTCCGGTCCTACCTGCCACCTCCCTCGTACCTCTGCGTTCTCGCAATTTTTCCCCATAAGAACATGCCATACTGGGTCAGACCAAGGGTCCATCAAGCCCAGCATCCTGTTTCCAACAGTGGCCAATCCAGGCCACAAGAACCTGGCAAGCACCCCAAAACCAAGTCTATTCCATGCTACCATTGCTAATGGCAGTGGCTATTCTCTAAGTGAACTTAATAGGTAATGGACTTCTCCTCCAAGAACTTATCCAATTCTTTTTTAAACACAGCTATACTAACTGCACGAACCACATCCTCTGGCAACAAATTCCAGAGTTTAATTGTGCGTCGAGTAAAAAAGAACTTTCTCCGATTAGTTTTAAATGTGCCCCATGCTAACTTCATGGAGTGCCCCCTAGTCCTTCTATTTATCCGAAAGAGTAAATAACCGATTCACATCCACCCGTTCTAGACCTCTCATGATTTTAAACATCTCTATCCTATCCCCCCTCAGTCGTCTCTTCTCCAAGCTGAAAAGTCCTAACCTCTTTAGTCTTTCCTCATAGGGGAGCTGTTCCATTCCCCTTATCATTTTGTAGCCCTAGAGATAACTCCACCCCACTTGACAGTTTTAGCAGGTTATCAGCAAAAAGAAAAAAAAAACAAATTAAAAAACAAAGGGAAGGTTTTGAATCCGCACCCTCACCTTCCTTTCTTTCTTTCTCCTGCAGAGGCAGCTTCCGGTAGGAAGGTCCCAATCCGTCCTCCTCACTCTCCAAAAGGAGAATGAGAGTGCTTTGGCTTTGGCTCCTTTTTATAGGATGGAGACTCCTCCCCTGGTAGCCAGAGACTGGTTCCCGGGGCTCCAACCTCAGCATTGCCCTCCCCCCAGTAGCGAGGGATTGGCTCCCGGGGCTCCACCCACCTTTTCCCACACCTGGGTCTCTGGTTTCTCTGATGCTACAGGGGGAAGGAACTAGTGTGACTCTCTGACTCTGTGTCACCTGGTTTTTCTTCCACCTTCCCTGGGGTTTTTGGTTCCGTGGAGTTTTTTTTTTTTCTGGGGTTTTGACCTACCTCCCCGGGCTGGTATATAGACCCCATCACAGGAGACAACAGGGCATGTAGCTTTGCATTTTCAAAACTTATACATTGTTTTTGCTGGAAAACAACAACATAGAATGAGGTCCAAATCAGTATGGCTACTTTTTCCTTTGGCAATTTTCAAAGGGATCATATGTTTATACTTCCCTTTAGAGAACTGGTACAAAATATGCAGCTAAAAGAACCCGTAGACTTTGCACCCGCCCACACATTTTTGAAAATTGTCCCATTTATATTTATAGTTGGTTTGGTGGTTTTTGAAACAGTAGTTGCTCCTTTCTCCTTTTTTCATCTAACTCAGTTGAAATCTGTGCTGGGATCCTGGCTCCATGAGCTTTCCTTTGAAGTTAGCTAGGGATTTTCCCCCTATTTTAATAGACCCTCCAAATCACTGTTTGTAGTCTGATTGATGATCCTGAGAGAACCTTTTCTCATGGGCTATAAATCTGGCCCCCAGATATCATCCATATTGATGACAATACTCCTTACTCCCCAGGGGCTGTGATTGTTGTCTTTACAGCATCCTCAGCCAACCTAGGGTTTGGAAGACCTGAACCAGGAATCGATTAAAGGACCCTTGACACGGCAACATGTAGTGATGTCAATAAGGCTATGGGCTGGCCCCGTAGTAAATATATTAAATTGTAGAGTTTCAGGTTCACCAGTTAGGTCATGGGTTGAGTGTTTTGATTCCCCATGTTCTGACCTAAGACTTAACCCTTTAATATATTTAAAATAAAACTTTTACAGTTCCTGCTAATATTACTTATGGTAGTAACTGCTGCATTGTGCAGCCTACTCCCATACCTATCAGTTTCCAATTCCCTGTTACCTCTTGCCGTTGAAGCAGAGAGCAATGTAGGAGTTGCATCAAAAGTATCAGGCTTATTGGTTAAGGGTAGTAACAGCCACATCAGAAAGTTACCCTCATGCTTATTTGTTTTCCCAGACCATAAAGGTCAGGGTCCTTATTGTTCAACTATATAATTGGCCTAACGTACATTGTACTTGGTCATTAAATGATTTTTAATGAATTGCAGACAAAAAGTGCAATGGATATCCATGTTCAAATGGAACTTGTATCCCTTCTGTTAAGCACTGTGATGGAATAAGAGATTGTCCTGATGGTGGAGATGAGCAACAATGTGGTGAGTAATCATAGTTGGAATTTATTTTCTCAAGGCATGTTTCAACATGCTATGCAGCTATTTAATCAGTGGGTATATCGTAAGTTGCAGTCTTCATTACACATTGCCCGATAATGTACTACGGCTACTTTATGCCTTGAGCGCCTTGCTTCTCCTAACATTATGAACAGATCTAGCTGCAGAATTTTAAATAAATGCAATTGAGACAAAGCAGTTGGGAAGATATTGGGACCTTAAGGCAGGGATTCTCAATCCAGTCCTACGGGCCTCCCCAGCCAATCGGGTTTTCAGGATATCCCTAATCAATATGCATGAGATTTATTTGGATGCACTATTTCTCATGCATATTCATTAGGGATATCCTGAAAACCCGACTGGCTGGGGGTGCCCATAGGACCGGTTTGAGCATCCATGCTTTAAAAGTAAGTTCTTAGTGCGTCTGACAAACCCTCCTTCCTTAAAAGTGGTAGAAGAGGAGGCCATTCAAGAAGTTGTTCTTTATTTTTTTCCTTCACAGTGTTGTGTGAGCTTACCCAAGTATTTAAATGTGATAACTTTGCCTTTTTCTTATCACAATGCTTAATATTTTTGTTAATTGACTTTATATTTAAGAACCTTTATGCACACGCTACATGGATTTTGTGTGTAAGAATCGTCAGCAGTGTTTGTTCCACTCTATGGTATGTGACGGTGTTGTGCAGTGTCGGGATGGCTCTGATGAAGATTCCAGCTATGCTGGATGCTGTAAGTTTTTCTTTTTTTTTTTTTTTTAGTGGTGATTTTTGTCAGAATTGAAATAGGAAAGACCTGAACAAAACACAAGAAAATGTTATAGGGAAGGTAATAATCAAAAGCATTTCCATGGGTAAAACAGTGTTTTAACTACAGAAATGGACTCCTGATTTTGTTTATTGGTGAAAACCCTGTAGGCAAAAGTACTTGCAGTGGTTTGCACCAGCTCACCTACTTTTCATTATTTGTCCCTAAAAGAATAAAACCGATAAATTCATTTATCATTCAATTATAGTGGCATGGCCACAGTTTTGTTCTCTAAAGATGAGCAATTAACCACTCATGCAACTGGGTGACATCGCCAAAGGTGCTAAAAACATGAAATATGTAGTTTACAGAGATTTCGGGTGTTTTGGTTTTTTTTTTGCTTGCTTTTTTCTTTTTAAAGAGATGCACGTCTGCTCTGAGTATGTGTGGAAGTTCTCATGGTCTTACTGTGTGCACCAGTTCATTTTTCCCATCGGCTGAAATGGACACTATCAGCAGTTTTCAATTTTCTCAATCAGATTGAAGTTTTGGATACAATATGTGTTCCCCAGTGTTTTTTGTCCCATCAAGTTTCAGTAAAAGAAAATTATTTATTTATTGTTGTCATCTGGTCAGTAGCCCTCTCTTTCTCCGAGGCTTCTGACAAGGACTCAGACAGTACTCCTTCCTTTGTTTTTTTTTGCTGTCGTTGGGACTTTAACGTGGTTTCATAACATCTGTGGGTTGTTTTGTTTTTTTTTAAATGATGTCTGAAAGAAGACCAGCTTCAAAGACTGCCAGGGCTGTAAACAAAGTATCAAAACCATCATGAGTTTTGTTATTAGTGTGTCACAAAATCTTATGATATAAACTCGCACCATTTGTTCTTGGATGGACCTTGGACAGCAGGTTTGGGCAATCTGTTCTCCAGAGTCTGTCTAAGGATTAGAGCCCAATAATCATGTTATCTTTTTGTTTTATTAATTGACCTTTATTTCTGCGCATTAAAGTGGACTAACATGGCAATCACACTACGTTATCCAACATGTATGAATCAAAATATTTCAGCATGCATCTTTGTTGTTTTTGTGTAATTGTCATGCTTGTCTGTTCTTTGCAGCCAACGTGCCAGAGTTCCACAAGTCTTGTGATTCCTTCAGCTTTCAGTGTCAGAACGGACTGTGCATTAGTCTGGTGTGGAAGTGCGATGGAACGGATGATTGTGGAGATTATTCTGATGAAGCAAATTGTGGTGAGTAATGTAACCACTCTGCTTTTCCTAGCTTACCCTGCTTTGTTTCTCCTTTGTTCATGGTTTCTTGTTTTTGCCACAGAGGACTTCTATAACTGTTTAATAATACAATCCATCCATGAATGCACTATAAACATTTAGCTGTAAAGAAACCTTTTGACTTTGCCAGCTCAAAAAGTCAGATAAATTGAAATGATCCCCTCACTCAGGTGTATGGGATTAACACATGATACTAAAAAATCTTCAGATGGTGAAAATGTTTGATATTTTCGCTGAAATTTGAGGTGTGGTGTTAGCTAAAAAGAATTAATGCTCCCTGTCTTGCAGCGCTTAAAACTAAGAGCAATGACTGCCATGTCAAAATAAGGACAAGACTTGTTTTTCAGCCAGGTGAAAGAGACTGCCTGGGCAATAATTCCAGCATGCAAACGGCTTTCTAGCAATCTTACTTTGAATGCAAATCTTCTGCTGCTGCAAGGAGAAATTAATCTTGCAAACGTTGTTGTGGTGCCAGCTTGTTTTATGCTTCCCATTTTGGAACAAGATGGTCTGACATCATAACTGTGGTTGACATAAAATGAATTTCCTGAACAGCAGTGGAAGCCTTGTATTTATATATTGTTGGAGAGCCACAAGTTGGTACTGACTGTTACTGGAGTTAATAGAAAAGAAAATGTAACCGTGAGAGCATACAGGGACTTAATCATTTTGAAAATGACTAATAGTTGAAATCTGCTTATATTTTGTTGGTCATTTGTTTTTCTGCAGATTTTCTTTCATAGACATTAGGGCTGCAGTAAGGGTAGAGAAATGGATAATGAAAATTTAAAGGTTAATCTTAAAATATCACGTAGTAGTCTAAAATACAAACAATGTGACAAACAATGTGACAAAATGGACTCTGTCCTCGCCTCAATAAATTGGTTAGTCTAACAGTGGTCCCGAAACCTGTCCTGGAGGGCCACCAGCCAGTCAGGTTTTTGGGATATCCTCAATGAATATGCATGAGAGAAAATTTGCATGCACTGCCTCCATAACATGCAAATTTTCTCTCATGCATATTCATTGATGATATCCCAAAAACCCGACTGGCTGGTGGCCCTCCAGGACAGGTTTGGGGACCACTAGTCTATAAGGTGCCACCTGTCTCTTGTTATTAAACGTTTAATATGTTTTGAAGAGTCCAAGTATACATGTGAATAGAAATGATGCTTACACATGTTTGTGCATTATGGCCTGGAGAAGTTTGTTTTAACTGAGGAACATGTTTTTCATTAGAAAACCTGACCGACGCCCCGAGCTGCTCTCGTTTTTACCAGTTCCAGTGCGCAAATGGGCATTGTATCCCTAACAGATGGAAGTGCGATCAGGAAAACGACTGTGGAGACTGGTCTGATGAAACAAGTTGTGGTGGTAAGGGCGCACATTTTTTAGTTTCTTTCAGCAGCTTGCAAATACATTTAAGAAACAAGTGGTTAGAGGGATTAGCTTGTAAGCACCATGAAATTCTAGCTTTGTGGTCCTTCCCACCTTTATAGTAAACATTGGCCTTTGTACTAGGAGTACTTTGCAAGATTTCTGTCTGCACAAAATATTGAATGGAACAGGAAAAAATTAAGTTCTTATGTTTGAGATGTGCCTCATCCTCTCTGTGAAAGATGTGCTGATCTGAGTATACCATCTACCTGCGCTCACTGCTGCAGAAAGCTATAACTCTCTGAAACCCCACAAGAACATCCTAATGTCTAAACTTTTTGTGGGTCCAATAAAAGATATTACAACCCCTAAAGTATCATAATAAAAGCAAATGACTGTTCTGTTGCATGTTCCATTCATTCATATATTACACCAGGACCTAGAACACCCATACACCACCTACTGATAAAACAAGCTGGACTGGTATAGATTTCTGCCAGAAACAAACTAGCAGAATCCTTCACTTCTGTCACACACACAGAATATACAGACCCTCACAAAATACAGAATACATGACTGCAGATTAGAAATTAAAAACATGGAAGCAAAAATTGAAATGGAAAATCTGAAGTCAGATTGCATGCAGTGCAACACTGGAGAAAGAGAAGCAGATGTACATTTTCTCCTATTATAGGCAAAATTCCAAAATATGTGGTGTATATTCCTAAGCTTACAGTCCAATCACAAAACTGAAAATAAAATGTTTTTATTTCTACCTTGGTTATCTAGACATAAAAAGGTGAATTTTAAAAGCCTTAAGCATACCAAAACTGGGAGATACGTGCAGAAGTCAGGCTGGCATGTTGCACCGCATGGATTTTAAAAAGCGTGCGAGTACATGCATATCTCCTGGTATCCGCACAAAAAATATTTGGCAAAAAGGGGGCAGGACGGGGCATAGGCGTTCCTAGATTTCTCAATGAAATCTGCGCACGCATCTACTAAAATGCGGTAGAGGCGGCATTTGCGCGTATCTGCGCACATCCATATAAAATTGCGTGCACACATACGCACATACAGCCTATTTTATATCATGTGAGCGTATGTTATAAAATGGTCGCATCCATTAGAATGAGCCAGCATAAGTGCATACATTTATTTATTTATTGATTGATTTTATATACTGTCATTTGGGGGAACCATCACAACGGTTTATATAAGTATCATGGTATAAAAGTAAAATAAAGGTACAATGTAAATTAAAATTATTAATATATCTAAAATAAATTTAAAATGCAATAAAATTGCTAAAAATACAAATGTAAGTAAATAAATAAAATATGAATAGAAACAAAACAAAGTAAAAATCACATAAAATCTCATTAAAATATAAACAATTGGGGAAAGGGGAGGGGTATTAAAAACAGACTGCTGTATCTTAGACTACTAAGTCCTGATAAGCTTTGTTGAACAGCCAAGTCTTTAGATCTTTTTTGAACAGTGCCTATGTGGCTGTTTCAAAGTTACTATCTTTATTTTTTTTTAATCGCATTGCTACCAGTCTTTTTTTCTGCTTTCCTCTTATCTATCTTCTCCTAACTTACATGGTCTTCTGTTTCTCCCCTTCCTGTCTGACATTGATCATTCCTTTTCATCTCTTTTCTTCATTTCTCTCATTTCTGCCTCTGTATATGCCAAACTAGATTTCATTCTTTCTCCCCTGTCATTCTCCAGTTCTTAGTCTCCCTCTTTACATAGAAATATGTCAGCAGAAAAAGACCATATGGCCCATCTAGTCTCCCAACTAATTTAGCTTTACAATTCCCATCACTCCCTCAGAAATCCTCTATATTTATACCAAGCTTTCTTGAATTCAGATACTGTTTTTATCTCCCCTTGGAGGCTGTTCCATGCATCCACTACCCTCTCTGTAGAGAAATATTTCCTAACTTCTGAGTCTACCTACTTTTAACCTCATCCCATGATCCTGCTTCTAGAGCCTTCTTTCCATGGAAATGTCTCACTTCCTATGCATGGAAATTTTAGAGATATCTGAATATCTCTATCATATCTCCCCTATCTCCCCTTTCCTCTAGGGTGTACTTGTTAAGAACTTTGCCTATCCTCATATGCTTTATAACAAAGATTAGTGACCATTTTAGTAGCCACTCTCTGGACAGACTCCATCCTGTTTATATCCTTTTGAAGATGCGGTCTCCAGAATTGTACACAGTACCAAGTGAGGTCTTGCCAGGGACCTATACAAGGGCAATATCCTCTCCCTTTTTCTGTTGACCATGCCTCTCCCTATGCAGCCAAGCATCTTTCTGGCTTTTGCCAGGGCCCTCATACAGCTTCTGTATGCACCGCATGGGCCGTGTCAAAAAGTGAGGAGGAGCCAGCTCTACAGGCAGGTTATACAGCATCAAACTGGGACATATGTGGAGGGCAGTAAGGGGGAGTAAAATCAAGGCCAAGGGCAGAAGCCAACGTCAAGCTCCAGGAGGGGACAGCTGAGACGGGGCACTTTTGAGCAGACTTGGGGAATGGGCCCCCCACACACATAATTAACAGTGACCCTGGATAACGAATAAATGCTAGGGCTACAATTATTGTACACTTTATTAAAATAACAAAATATCAAATGTGACGCCAAAAGCTTTATGCTGTTAAGATTATATTTTTATTCAGTTTCTGACTTTTTCTGTGGACAAAGCAATCGGTGAGGGCTGCTTTCTGTCTGGTCACTGCTTCTACTTGCCATATGAATAGAAACAGGGAACCAAAAGTTTTTGGGTTTTTTTTGTTTTTGTTTTTTTTTTTTTTTTTTTTTTTAAATAAAAAGCCTTTTGTCTCTCTGAAATACTTGTTTTCAAAATAATGGTGCTTATTATGTTGCCAGCAACAGTACACAAAGCTATTATAAATGTTTGTGCCAGCTGGCATGGGCTGATGGTTCTACGAGGCAATTTCAATGTTTGCAAAGTTCTTTGCTGTGCTGACTGAGCAGCAAGAACATTCAGCATTATCAGAATTACTTCCTCTTTCACAAAGGACATAAACCCCCCACAGTACAGAGTTTCTTCTGTTTCATTAATTGAGCTTATGGAAACAGTGATACACTGAAGCGAAATAGGAACCCAGGCAGAGTTTTCATCGTTGCAGATGCCTGCACAATATCTTGTAAATGCAGAATGAAGGTAACTTAAGTCACTCTTCTGTGCTTAAAAGTGAGACACCAGAAGACACTTGCTGGATTTTCCTACAATTCCTTCTGGGTTTTGTATGTAGACTACTGTCTTGTCAAGCAGAAAACTATACAGCAAAACTTACCAGATTTGACATACTAAGTAATGATGCTCATAGCATAAAGAGATAACCTTGGCAACCATAATATAGGGTAATCACATAGGAGAGTTGGTCTTTTGGTATTTGATAACTTACCTCTGTTACAAAAATTGTTATGGTGTTTATTTTGTTGGTTTATGCTATAGAATTTAAAATAAATATAGTAGAAAATCAAACGGAAAACAAATACCCCAACACTGGAGACCAACTATAAATCATGTAGTTAAAAAGACAAATGTTCTCATACTTTGCCAATGAAGGGGGTCATTTTCAAATGGCATTTTATAAAATTGCCCACCCAACATATGGGTAAACTTTCCCACATGTGTCATATTTGTGGATAAATTTACCTGAACTGTACAGAGGTGTTCCTGGTGGCAAGGTTGGGACAGAATTTTCACTTACATGCATACTTTTCGCTTTAAGGACCGGATTTTAAAAAGGTTACACGCATAAGGTACGCACGTAACCCTTTTAAAACCCCCCTGCGCGCCGAGCCTATTTTGCTTAGGCTCGGCGATGCGCGCAAGTCCCGGGGCTTGCAAAAAGGGGCAGTTGGGGGCGTAGCCAGGGGGCGCGGTTTTGGATCGGGGGCATGTTCGGGGGCGTGTGGGCGGTCCAGGGGTGTGGCCGAGTACCCTGACACAGCAGCTTGTGTCGGGGTCTGCCGCACTGGCGAGCGTAAGTTACAACTACCCGGAGGCAGTAGTAACTTTTCTGATAAAGGTAGGGTGGGGTCTAGATAGGGCCAGGAGGGTGGGTTAGGTAGGGGAAGGTGTGGGGGGGGGGTGGAAGGAAAGTTCCCTCCGAGGCCGCTACGATTTCAGAGCGGCCTCGGAGGGAACGGGCAGCGCGCGCAGGGCTTGGTGCGCACAAGTTGCACAAATGTGCACCCCCTTGCGCGCGCCGACCCCGGATTTTATAAGATACGCGCGGCTACGCGCGTATCTTATAAAATCCAGTGTACTTTTGTTCACGCCTGATGCACGAATAAACGTATGCGCGTGCGCTCTCTTTTAAAATGTACCCCTCTGTTTACTTGATCCAGATAGCAGGTGTAACTTATGGGGATACTTTCAGTGGGATAGTTTTCAAAATGAAACATATAGAAACATAGAAATGATGGCAGAAGAAGACCAAACGGCCCATCCAGTCTGCCCAGCAAGCTTTTGCACTTTTTTTCTCTCACATACTTATCTGTTTCTGTTGGCTCTTAGTAACCTTTTTTTATTCTATTTCCCTTCCGCCCCCGCCGTTAATGTAGAAAGCAGTGTTGGAACTGCATCTAAGTGAAATAGCTTAATTTAGTTAGGGGTATTAACCACCTCAATAAGCCAGCTGCACCCATGCTTATCTGTTAATTCAGACTGTGTAATTCAGTCCTTGTTTATTGTTGCCTGAATATAGATCCACCTTTCTTCATTCCCCCCTGCCGTTGAAGCAGAGAGCTATGCTGGCTATGCATTGAAAATGAAGTATCAGTCCTGCTCCCCCGCCGTTGAAGCAGAGAGCCATGCTGGATATGTGTGAATTGTCAAACTTCCTCCCCTGCCGTTGAAGCAGAGGGCTATGCTGGATATGTGTGAAGTGTCAAACTTCTTCCTCTGCCATTGAAGCAGAGGGCTATGCTGGATATGTGTGAAGTGTCAAACTTCCTCCCCTGCCGTTGAAGCAGAGAGCTATGCTGGATTTGCATTGAAAGTGAAGTATCCGGTATTTTTTGGTTTGGGGTAGTAACTGCCGTAACAAGCAAGCTACTCCCCTGCCTTTATGTGGTTGCAAATCCTTTTTTCCCACATTTCCTCTTGCCGTTAAAGCATAGAGCAATGTTGGAGTTGCATTATTGAATAAGGATATTCATCTCCAGGTAGTAGCCATCATTCCCTCAAGCCACCCCCATGCCTCTTCTCTTCATTCACATGAATGTACATATATGTTCCCCTTGAAAATTTGTGTAACTTATGCATTTATCGCCCCTTTAAGTAACAAAACCTTTGAGAGTACCTACCATGTTTTAAAGACCCTGGTTCTTAGTCTTTAGGTAATATGCATCTGCAATATGTATTTCTTATGTCCTGTTTTTAGGGTCCTTCATTTTCATTTTAAACCAGTTTTCACCCATAAATTCCCAGATTTTTCCAAAAGTGACAATTGGTTTAAAACCAATTTGTACCCTAATTTTAGGATGATTAAAGAGCATCTCCAGAGCTGCAGATGCAGTGTCTCAGGGCATCTAGCAACTGCTGAAAGCCGGTGTGGGCCAAAGCACCTGCAACATTTAAAGTCCTTCCCCCTATCAGCGACAGCACTTGCCCACCAGTGCTGCTGATAATGGCATTTCAAGTCCAGCCTCCACCTCTCCCCAGACAGTCAAGGTGCCTGCTGCTTGGTGCTGCTAATGCCCACCAGAAGCACATCCTGGCAGGTCCCCTTGCCCTACACAAATGCAGAAGTGCCATACTGCATACTGCAGAGGGCAGGAACCTCCCTAAGTATGCTGGTGAAGGAAAGAGGAGAATCCTTGTAGCCTTCACTACTAAGGCTGAATGTTGTTTCAATGGGGGGAAAGAGGGAGATTGTCAGGAATGTGGGAAGAGATAGGCACATGCTAGGCAGGGGATAGGGGTAGAGCTAGGGATACTGCTGAGTGGGTGAATGGGAGACACTGCTCAAGATTGTTTTATTAACTTAGCTTCTGTCCACTAAAATAAACTCCAATATTTACCCAGAAGAAAAACAAGTCACATTTTTCAGCTTATTTTCTCCTCCTATTGTTCTTGTCATAATAAAACCTGATAAATTCCCAGGAAAAAATTAAAATTAAAGTCCCTACTTGTTACCTAGCAAAGGAGAATGTGTAGACAAGGCATTTTTTGGTTCAGTGCAGACTTCCCAGGGTTTGGAAGGGGGAGGTTTGGAGGTTAGCAAGATAGACGAAAGATCGCTATTGCTATCCCTGGGAGTGTGTAAGAGGAATTAGACTATTTTTTATGGGATCTGCCAGGTACTTGCAACCTGGATTGGCCACTGTCAGAGAGAGGATGCTGGTTTCGATGGACCTTGGCCTAACTCAGCATGGCATTTGTTCTAATGAAGGAAGAGTGTAACAGTCTGTTGTTGCATAAGCAGCTCAGGTGTGTATTTGCCTGTGAGAGAATGGGACTGGTGAAGCACTAACACACAGATTAATGTCTACCTCTAGGAAAGCCAGAACTGTGGAGCATTTTGAAATGGTTATTAAAAAATGTTTGTAACAACTGAGGGAAAGATTTAACTGGCCATTTCATAATCATACAAGAATGCTAGAAAAGACAATGTGTTTTAAGTTGTATCTAATATTTTTTTAACTGAAGAATAGCATTTTCAGAATAGAGTTTGGTAAACAATTGTTTTATGAGGCAGTAGGATATACATGACTTTATTTTGAAATGGGTCGGAGCAATGAGTACTGGCATGACCTATGCAGATAGTACATTTGCTGTGTCATGTATTTTACATGAATACTGCAGTCTTGTTGATCTAAAAAAAATGTATAAGGTGTGTGCAGTTCCAGTAGATGTGGTGACCTCTGCTGAACAAATTAAGAGCTATTTCATGTTTCAATACAATTTGCTTACTGAAACCCTTAGGGTTAGAAATAATTGTACACATAAGCAGTAATCCCAGAGAAGACATTAGTTAATGGTTGGTTTGGGGTTTTTTTTGTTTTGGTTTTTTTAACCCAATAGAATATTTAATGTCAGATAATCCAACAGTTTGGAACTTCAGGCATTAATTCCCAAAAATGTCTAGGGATCATGTCATATAATACCTGCTTAATGCCTTTATTTATTTTTTTTTTTTTACTATAGGTCTTTTGCTGTCTAGTCAGGGCCATAGGGGTCAACAAATGCACTGTCCATGAAGGATTATTGCTGAAATAAGATGTAGAAATGAGTTTCCTTAGAAACTTCTCACATCTTTCTCATATCCTCTCAATTTGATTGCATTTGTTCTGGCATCTTCTAACAGAGCTATCAAAATCTGTTTTACTGTCTCTGGTTTTGATTCAGAATCACTTCCTCATACCACTAAAGCACCTTCTACCTGTCAGCCCAATTATTTCCGATGTACCAACGGAGCATGCATCAGTAACAGATGGGTTTGTGATGGATACAGGGATTGTATCAATGGCTCTGATGAGGAGGGATGTCCTGCTTACACAAGTGAGATTATGTTTTCCTTTATCATCAAAATTGCAAAGAATAAATTCCTGGGTTTTTTTTGTCTGTTTATCTCATTAGAGGTGATTTTCCCTCTCTGGAAATCATGTATCAGCAATATCTCTGGGGTTCTGTCAGTGGTTGCTGAACAGCAGCTGTAAACAAAAAAATAATTCAGCTTTAATATGGTGCCAACTTTGAATTATTCCTTTCTGCTATCCATAACAGATTGATAGATTCCATGCTCGTCTGCTTCCCCTTGGTATAGCCCTCCATGATTTTAACATTACCAGTGGAGCACAAATGATTATCTATATTCTTGATTTTGACTATTTTTTATTTTGATCTTGACCTGAAATTGTTTTATTTTTTTTATTTATTTAAAAACTCTTCTATACCGTTGTTAAGTTAGTTCACCATCACAACGGTTTACATAAAGGCATAAAAATATGATTGGTATAGATTACAAATTAAATATGTGCCAGTATAGAACGGTAACATATTTTTAATAAGAGAAACTAGGTGTAAATTAGAGTTTATACGTCGGTTAGGTAACTGTTACGTGGTTCAAGTCTACATTTCATGTGTATTTGGAGACATAAATGAAAAAAACTGATTGCTTAGTGCTACCTTATCTATCAATTGTTTTCTTTGTCTTTATAAAAAGCTTGTTTAAAAAGCCAGGTTTTCAGATTGGTTTTAAATAGTTTCAGATTCCTCTGTAGCCTTATTTCGAGTGGCATGGAGTTCCATAGAACAGGTCCAGCCAGCGACAGAGCTCTCTCCCTTACTTATTGTAGAAAATATTTATAACGATAATCTAACAGGACTTGAATTTGCCAGAGAGCAGCAGTACATTCAGCTCTTAACATGAGAGCAAATGCTGCCATCTGGTGGAAAACAAAGATTGTAAAATTTGTGTTGGGCCTCTACAGAAAACTATTATTTGGTATTTCCCAAGGAAGAAAATCTGTTATTACTGGTATCCTTTTACGATTTCCTTTTGACATCTTCTTTTTTTTTTTTTTATTTATTTAAAGCACTCAATACGACAAGCAGCACAACACCTGTCCATGAGCAATGCAGCAAATCAGAGTTTAAGTGCCAGCAATGGCAGGAATGCATACCCAGCTGGAAGCATTGTGATGGTCAGAGGGACTGCCGGGATGGGACAGATGAAATGGCCTGCCGTAAGTTCCCCCCCCCCCAGTTAATGTTGACTTACAGGACAGAATTCCTTTCTGTTGCAAATGCAATGAACTTCTTTCCTACTTAGTTACCCAGTGATCTTATTTACTCCGGGTATATATATTTGTGCAGTGAAACTTGACCAAGTACTACAGACAGCTTTTTGTGAACATATCCGGTCTTTGTAGCTGACTCTGGTCAATATGCTTTTTGCACATGCTGTCACTATACCTCTCTTTGACAGGATACCTTTATGCTGAGAACAAAATATATGGTTTTGTTATTGTTTCAATCACATACACATCTTTAAAAAAAAAAATACTTGAAATATTAGCAATAGATAATCAGCGGACTCCTTTATTCTGAAAAAGCTGTTGTCTGACAGCTGAATACTGCATGGGATTATATGGGGCTCAAGTTTAAAAAGGTCACCCATCCACCTTCCCTTTTCTCCATCTTTTTATCAGCATGGAAATTTCTGTGCAACGAAAAAAAAAAAAAAGGACAGTTCTGCTTTAGAACATAAGATATTTGTGCTTCTTGCAGCTACCCACAGGTCATTATCCTGTGTTAATGGCTCACTGTGTGAAGATGGGGAGACCTGCATTGCTCTATTAGAGCACTGTGATGGATTTCTGGACTGTTTGGATGGTAGCGATGAGAACAACTGTACAGGTACAGCAAAGTCTTGATGTCTGCAATTCTATGGTGTAACTATTACTGTCTGAAACCATTTTAGAGAATTCCTGTACCTGGGGTAGAGGGAGGCAATGTGTTATAATTTACCTGTGATGTAGTATATAATTGTTTCGTAAGAGGACTAATCTTTATCTTTATTAAAATTTCTTAATCACCTAAGAGAAAATGCTAGACATATATATAATTAAAACATTCATAATTAAATACCAAATAACATAAAACCAATGTAAAACACATAAAATGACATAAAAACATGCAGTACATAAAGTTAAAAAAAATACATAAGACCTGAAAAGCAATACAAAGTGCCTGATAGAACATCAGTAAAAATAAATGTAAAAGCTTCAAGGTACCTTACAACAATATCTGTTTGATAGCATTTCTGAGAGCATTAAATAAGAATTAACAATAAGCCTGCTTAAAAAGAAGAATCTTAAGCATAGACAAATGTTTTTAAACAGTCCAGTTTCCCAATCTCTTCAGTAAAGAATTCCAAAAGGCCGGAGTAGCAACAGAAAAAGTGCAATCTCTAATTACTAACAGACAAATTTGATGTGATGAGGGTATGTCCAATAGTCCTCTTTGTTGTGACCTTAAGGCACAGATAGGACGATAAAGTCTTACTAAAGCATTTGCCCAAGGTGATTTGTTAGATGAAATCAGCTTAAAAGTCAACATTGCAGTTTTATATTGCACCCGCTGTAAAATTAGTAGCCAGTGTAAGCTAGCTAAAACAGGTGTGTAATATGCTCCCTACATTTTTTTCCGGTAAATAGTCTGGCAGTGAAATTTTGTAGAAGTTGGATTGGTCTTAAAGATGAAGTTGGCAGACCTAGGTAAACAATATTACAATAATCTATCAATGGGAGAATAGATACCTGAACAATCGTATGAAAATCTACATCCTCTAAAACATATTTAAGCCCAGATAAAACTCATTTAAAAAAAAACAACACATTGAGTTAGTTTTTATGTGATGATGCAAAGAAAGATGGAAATCAGTTCAAACCCCTAAATTCCTTATACTTGTGTGAAGGGGAAAAGTAAAAACATCAATGGTAACAGAGGAAAAAGTCAGCTTAGGAGGGATTTTTGTATCAAAAGTCAGTTTTTGCCATATTTAATGCAAGTTTATTAAAAAAAAAAACCAAAAAACAAACCAAAAAACATTTTTGAATACTAGATAGGAAAATTTGTAAAACTTCAACAGTCAATGTCAAAGAATTAAAACTGAATATTGTCCTCATATATCTTATAAGCTTCACAGACGCTTATTAGAAGCTTACAAATAGGGGTTATGAAGACATTAAAAAGCAAGGCAGACAATGCTGAGCCCTGTAGAACTCCCATTTTTTAAATGAACCAATTAGAACAATTTTTCCCAATCTGAATTTGTTGAAAGCGCTCAGATAAAAAAGAAGCAAACCAATCCAAAATCACATCTGTAATACATTTCTTTGAGTCTATATAGCAAAATATTATGGTCCTTGGTATCAAAAGCCAAAGAAATATCCAAGGAAACACCATACAGTAACTATTACCGGCATCCAGTCCTCTTCGCACAGTATCTAAAAGTGAGGAAATTAAAAGTTCAAAGCTCAAATCCTTCCGAAAACAAAATTCATGGGGATCCAACATTTCTTGTTCTGCAAAAAAATCAGACAATTGTTTAGCGACAATTGACTCCAAAATTTTTGTCAAAAAGGACAATGAAGAAATTGTTCTATAATTTGAAGGGACACTACCATCAAGGCCTGGTTTCTTTAATAACGGTTTTACTGAAGCTTTCTTTAAGACACTAGGCACAGTACCTTGAGAGAGAGAATTAACACTGCCACCAAAAGAGCAATACAAATTTTAGAGGCTTTCAAAACAGGTACATCACAAACATTAAAAGAGCTTAAAGAAGGATTTAACCTTGACATGTACTGAGATGCTTCACTAGCGGAAACATCCTGAAAAAGAAGATCAAATATGAGACCTGTCTAATGGGAGGGGTCAGGGCCAGTGGAAGCACTAGGTGACCACCTAGGGCGGCATCGGCATGGTCTCCCCCTCTTCCCGCCCTTGCGGGACTGCGCCATGGCGCGTTCTCTTCCAGCCACGTGGGCAGGAAGAGGGAGAGACCATATCAATGCCAACGTAGGCAGGAAGAAGCAGAGTGCTTCCTTGCCGCAAGAAGATGTGGTACTTGCCTGGGCCCTGCTGCAATGAAGAGCAGGAAGAGCAGCAGCAGCCAACCAGCTGGGCTCCGCCCACTCAGGAAGTCATAACATCGGCCCCGGTTCCTGCTTGGCCGTAGGAAGCTGCGCAGGAGGCAGAGAAGCGTCAGCCCCCGAAGGGCTGAAGAAAGAGAGAGAGCACCGTGGGTTGCAGGGGCTGAAGGACGAGGCTGTTGCTGTTGGTCTTGTGCTACTGGGGGAGAGGAAGTAAGTGAGAGAGCCATATTCATGTATGTGTGTATGAGAGAGGGCGTGTGTGTGCATGTATGAGAGAGGTCGTGTATGTGGGTACATGTATGAGAGAGAAAACATGTTTGTGTGCATGTATGAGAAGGCATATGTGTGTAAGTATGAGAGAGCAAGCATGTGTGTACATATGAGAAAGAGAGAGATTAAAGTATATGAGCAACAACCCCTCTCCTCTCCCCCTGCTAATCCACAACAATCTCAGGGCATCTGGAATTCAAAAGATCACCGGTATGGACAGCAGGGGATTATTTTTTATCTTTATTAATTTTAATTTTTGGGTGCTCTCTGATATGTCTGTTTTTAAATAATTTATTGGTATTTGGAAAATTTGTTTAACTTTTAAATTACTGGAACTCTTATGAAATATTTATTCTTTTTTTTAGTATGTTTTACTCTATTGATAATTTATATTTCTTAATTTTATTGCTTGTGAAATTATTATAAATGCATAATTGTATTTGTGTATGTGGTGGGTGGAGGCGGGGGGGGGGGGGGGGGCAGCAGGCTGCAAGTTTCGATAGGATGCTTAATAACTTTGCACCAGCCCTGGGAGGGGTATCATACCAATTAGGTACTGAAGAAAAACCAGTGGCAATTACAGAAACTTTAGAAGAAAACAAGGTTAAAAAATTCATCACAACTAAGTATACTTTATTGATCTGTCTTAATAGTATCATTATTGTCTTAATATTATCATTACTAATATTAATAGAAAATATTTACTCTCATTTGATGTTGCCCAGTACTGCTGCCATGTGCCCTGAAAAGTCCAGTTCATGTTAGTTTGTTTTTATCTGGCATACACTGTACTGTTTAATGGTTTGTTTTTTTTTTACTAAAATAGCCCTTGATCTTATCTGTTTAGATGACACAGTTGTATATAAAGTTCAGAATCTCCAGTGGACTGCTGATTTTTCAGGCAACATCACTCTCACATGGGCACGGCCCAAAAGATTGCCCTTAGCATCCTGTGTGTATACTATATTTTACAGGTAAACTGCATCCTGTGTTTATACTATATTTTACAAGTAAACTGCATCCTAAGTATTTTGTTTTATTGTTGAACAGTGCATATTGAAAGCTTTATTTAAATAAGAAATGCACACCCATCCATGGGGATCTTTAAAGGAACCGTTTGATTAACCTTACATTTTTTCATTTCTTCAGTTTATTTTTATGGTAGAACTGGACATGCGGTAATATAAATTTCTGCTTGTCATATGCCACTGTGATATTTAGTAAGTAATATAGTGCATTACCCAATAACTGAATATAAACCAAATTGATAGTATGCTCCTCTGTCCCTCCCCAACCCCAGGTAACACACATCTGTTCCCTTGAAAAATAATAGAAAGGTAGAGAGATGATAGCATCTTTGTTTTTTGTTTAAACTTGACATTTTTCTCAGGATATCACCTATTTCTCTGAGAACAAATCGAGGTAGCAGTCCTCACAAGCAGGTGGTATTATTGATGGAGCCCAGGGATAGAGATCTTCTCAGAAGCTTCCTGTGAAGCATGTGCTAGAGGGCCTGTTTCCCATGGACGTTTGCTTCTTTTCAGGAATTTTTCAGATTTTTTTTTTGCTATTTTTCAGCCTTCCTAGGTTGTGCTTCTGTTGCCTCCCATTAGTTTCAGTTTCTAGTCAGGTTTTTCAGCAGTTTTTCTTTATTTTTTTGTATACAGTGACCCCCAAGCACTTTTTTTTTGCTGTGGATTCTGTCAACATCAACTGGAGTTTTGTTGTAATTGCGTTTTGATTTTGTAACATCTGTCTTTCTAACGAAGCTAGAGCAGCATGCCTGCGGCTTCAAAAAGTGTGTGCACTGCAGTTGCACGTTGCCTATTACAGACCTTTATGTTGACTGCATGCACCGCCTTGCTGTGAATCCCGACATCCTTAGTTGTGGCACTTGTCAAAAGATGTCCTCCTAGGGCACTGAGTCTCTGGAGAGAACATAACCATATTTTTGGCCTGGCCTCAAAGTCCAATCACTCTGTATCAGTGTCAGTGGACCCAGGAGCTACATTTTCTGCTGGCAATGTAGCAGCATAAGGGGAGCAAGATGTGAACAAGCAAGATGTAATCAACCACACAAGTGGGCGATTTCATCCAGTGGCATCAACAGTAAAAACTCTTTCAGAGATCAGAAAGACTGGGAAGGTCTTTATCAGCATATACGGGAGTTCCTATGCAGCTGCTGCCAGGAGAGTCTCCTCAGTATTCTTTCTTACTCCCAGGCTCTCTTCAGCTGCTTGTCATCATTTTTGGGTTGAGGTATTAGATATTTTTCTTTCCTCCTTTCAGTTTTTCCTTCTGTTTTTTGCAAGTCAAAAAAAAAAAAAAGAAAAATCATTAGAGGTTTTGGTCTTAAACTAAAAATTGTTTTATTTGGCTTCTGCCTCTTTTACTATGACTGATAGAAAACTGGGTTTTAAAAAGTGCCCTAAAAGCCCTTTAAGATGACTACATGACTGCTGCCTATCTTGCCCAGGACCCCGTCGTATGATGTACCAAATTGTCAGGCCGATTCAATAAAAGGTGTGGGAGAGCCGGCACTCTGAGTTGAGCACCCGCTCCTCCGATGCACGCTCAGGCACTTCTCCTGGGCGTGCGATTCTCTATTTAAATGAGGCTGGGCGCGTCCCTAGCACCTCTTTATTAGCCGACGAGGCGGCTGTCAGCGGGTCCGACAACTGACGCTTAATTTTACTGGTGTCTGTTTTCGAACCCACCTACAGCCACGGGTTAGAAAAATGGACGCTGGCAAAATTGCACGTCCATTTTTCTAACCTGCTGACCGGTGGGCAGATGATTTTTTTTTTTTTTTAATAGTTTTTTGTATTTTTATTTTTGGTGCCTCTGACTTAATATCACTAGGATATTAAGTCAGAGGGTGTACAGAAAAGCAGTATTTTCTGCTTTTCTGTACACTTTTCAGGTTTGCTTAGAACGTAACGCCTGCCCTTGGGCAGGCGTTAATTTCTGAAAGTAAAATGTGCGGCTTGGCCACACATTTTACTTTCAGTATCCTGGGCAACTAACTAATAGGCTCATCAATATGCATTTGCATGTGATGAGCTCTAATAGTTTTGGGAGAGGGGTTAGCCATGCGTTTTCCACGTGCTACTATCCCTTACAGTATAAAGGGTAATAAGAGCGTGTCTAAAACCCGCAGCCAAACAGGGGCTAAATGGAGGCCCTTCAATTTTGGTAAATGGGCAGGAACAATGCCCATCTCCAAGGAGTCTGCCTTCTGGGAATCCAGAGCATGTTGGCTTACTGCTTCAGTAGAGTGTGCTACACAAGTGATCCCTGGATCAAGGAATCGCAGTTTACTTCAGTTATTTATTTAAAAGAACTTACCAATCGTGCCCTCCAAGGTTTGGGGCGGCTTACAAATATGCAAACATAAATAAGTAAAATGAATAACCTACAGTATTAACGAAAATAACATTTTAAAACTTATTAGGGAACGCTGATGATTAATTTGTTCATTTTAGAAGACAACAGAGAGATTGAAGTTCTACTGCATGCTATAGATCAGGTCCCAACCCTTTTGTGCGAGACTGGGACATCAGTCTACTGTGGGTGTACCCACCGATTCCTCTAATCCCCATAATTGTCTAGAAGGTCCTTCAGGGCAAGGTGAGAATAATCCTTGTAGCTCCAGTCTTGTGACGACAAGTATGTTATCCATATCTAGTCGGTTTGTCAATTCTGTTGAGGACATATGCAAAGCTTGGTTATCTGTTTATACCTTCAAAGCCCATTACTGTCTAGACAGCATGTCCGGAGGAGACAGTAACGTTTGACAAGCAGTTCTGTGCAGCCTGTTGACCCAGTAGTCCTCTCTCCACTTGGTGGGACTGGGTTGTCTTTTAGTAAGTGCTTCCACTGGACAACCTCAGCTTGGGATCCCTCATGCATAATGGCTAATTCATGCCTACTTGTTGACAAAGAAAGCTATCACATACTTGTAAACAGAGTTCTCCATAGACAGCAGGATGAATTAGCCATGCTTAATACATGACTGCTTCCCTCACAAATGTTTAAGCTCTAGAAGAGACTTAAGGGCTCACAAGGCAGCGGGCATGCACAGGAATTCCCATGTATGTTCAGTAAAGTTTTCACAGAGTTCTAGCAGTTAGTCCTTGTTAGCTCCATTGGATAACATTACACACACATAATGGGTAATTCATGCTGCTGTCAATGGGGAATAGGGATGTGCAGCAGGGATGAATTTTTCCCATTCGGTATTTGTATTCGTCAGGACCCAAATCCGTTGCATCCGTTCTTGGGGGACCCCGATCCATTCATTAGTTACATATGTATTCGTTTCCCAAAAAAACCCCCATCCCAACCCTTTAAATTTAATTTACTACAACCCCCCACCCTCCTGACCCTCCCCCCCCCCCCAAGACTTGCCAAAAGTCCCTGGTGGTCCAGCGGAGGTCCTGGAGCAATCTCCTGCACTCGGGCCGTCAGCTGCCAGTATTTAAAATGGCGCCGATAGCCTTTGCCCTTACTCTATCACAAGGACTAATTCATCCTGCTGTCTATGGCACCAATAGCCTTTGCCCTTACTATGTCACAGGGGCTATCGGCGCCATTTTGAATACCGGCAGCCGACAGCCCGAGTGCAGGCGATCGCTCGAGGACCCCCGCCGGACCACCAGGGACTTTGGCAAGTCTTGGAGGGGGTCAGGAGGGTGGGGGTTTATTCGTTAGTGATACGTTGTATTTGGGGGGGTTTTCCATATGTTTCGTGACCCCCCACGAATACAATGAATATGGCATATACGTTACGGATTGCCAATACATTGCAAACGAATGCACACTCCCTATGGAGAACCCTGTTTAGAGGTAAGCAGACTTGCTTTACTAGAGTGAGCAGTGTGTGAGGGTGATCATGGGGCAGAATATCGCCCAATCATGCCATAGGCTCCACTCTGCCAAACATATTGGTTCTGTCATCAGGGACACAATTTATTTTTTCCCATCAGATCTGCACAACAAACTCATGAAAGTTCACTGGTGGGAGACCAGTGAAAG
Source organism: Rhinatrema bivittatum (assembly GCF_901001135.1). Lineage (NCBI taxonomy): Eukaryota > Metazoa > Chordata > Amphibia > Gymnophiona > Rhinatrematidae > Rhinatrema > Rhinatrema bivittatum. The sequence goes on from NC_042626.1 coordinate 31,271,512, forward strand.
AGTCACTTTAATCAAAGGTAACATTATCCTGACTCAGCAGTTTGTATCTGGTGCCCATTTGGATTCAGTGAGGACATTGGTCAAAAGTGTAAATCTCTGCTCTGTGTTTTCATGTGACTTTAAGTGATTTTATTCTTCTGAACAGGCTGGTTGGGGAGAGCATTTGGAAAACCTTGGAAACACATAGCAACAAAACTACCACCGTTTTAAAACTTCTTAAACCAGACACATTATACCAGGTGAAAGTGCAAGTCCATTGCCTGAGGAAAACTTACAATACTAATGACATAATAACTTTAAGAACACCAGAAGGATGTAAGTAATCACTTGTATTTCAATGCAGGCTACATTTTCTCATTAACAAGAGTGATCCCAGTACCTGTAATGCATGTGAGGAGACCAGGTCTATAACTTTGGCATTTGTTATTTCATGGAGCTGATCCCTAGACATATGCGATGCTCAGTGTGGGTAAACATTAAGGGGCAGATTTCCAAAGTGCCCCTCCGCGCGCCAAACCTATTTTGCATAGGCTCGGCGACGCACGCAAGCCCCGGGATGCGCGTATGTCCCGGGGCTTTGAAAAGGGGGCGGGGGTGGGTCGCCGGTCCGGGAGGATTTAGATAGGGGTGGGGTAGATAAGGGAAGGGAGGGAAGGTGGGGGGGGGAGTGGAAGGAAAGTTCCCTCTGATTTCAGAGCGGCCTTGGAGGGAACGGGGAAAGCCATAGGGGCTCCCCTAGGGCTCGGCGCGCGCAAGGAGCACAAGTGTGCACCCCCTTGCGCGCGCCGACCCTGGATTTTATAACATGCGCGTGTGGCAGCGCGCGCATGTTATAAAATCAGGTGTACATTTGTTCGTGCCGGGTAGCGCACACAAATGTACCCCCCGCGCGCTGTTTCTAAAATCTGCCCCTAAGGGTAAACCTAAGCAATATTAGGCAATATTTTTTAAAACAATTGGTGGGTTTTTATGCTTGCAAGATGGAAGATATTAATACTGGGATCCATACTGAGTAAACCAGCAGAGAAGAAAGTTGTCTGGAGAGCTTTAGCATAGCTATTTTTCCAACCAGAGCGCTGTCTAGAAAAAGTGAAAATACTTTTTTTTTTTTTTTTTTTAATTTGGAAAATTTTGTGTGGGGAACAAGTTGCTCAGAAAAAATTTAGCCAGGGCGTGGGGGGAAATAGTGAAATCGTGGGTTTTCTCCCATTATCTTAAAAAGGTAGCAGGACAAAGTCTTTGAATATCAACCTGATTGTAACTAGCTTTGTCCTCCTTTTATATTGGCTTTAGTGTTTTCCGTGACTTTATAAACTAGATTTTGTAATGTGGTTGAACTGGTCATTTTTTGTGCATTTACACAACTGTGTCCATGTCTGTAGACTTATTCTCTAATGTTCCAGACTTAGTTTTGCCTTGTGTGAATGCATTTTGAGGCTATTCCTACCTTTTGCAATTAAACAGAAAATGTTTCTAGTAGCAGGGACCTTTGTTCAGTTTTTATTTTATTTTTTCTTGGAATATATAAATTTGTTACAACTGACCCAAAAACCGGGAAAAATCAGTGGGGGGGGATAAAAGTCTCATCCATGTTTCCAGGTAAATATCTTTTTTGTTCTTGTCATAAATACTGATAAAACTCCTAGAAAATAAAATAAAAGCTGAAAACAAAGGTCCCTCCCTATACATTTGTAAACCTCTGCCTCCTTGTCCTTGTCGAGTCCATTCCTAAGGCGTGCAGTTTTCTTTTCAGCCTGCGGTTTTCTTGCATTCAGAGCATAGTTATGTTCATTTCTTTCCATGACTCATACACCTGCATTTAAATTGGTTTAGGGGTCAGCACAGTGTTCTCTGACTTTTGAGGCGTTAGTGCCTTCATAGCTAACAGCGATCTCTGGTCTTCGTTGGAAGTCAGATTTGAATTTTGTCTGCTCAGACTGTCAATTGGTGGTCTGCAGCCAATGAACCTTTAATGCATTATAAATGTACATATTTTCATTTGTTTTCAATAGTGCCTGATGCTCCACAGAATCTCCAGTTGTCCCTGAATAAGGAAGTTGATGATGCAGTTAGTGTTTGGTGGGCTTCTCCTGCAAACACTCATGGTTTACTCAGAGAATACATTGTAGGTATTCCAGTGTAGCAGCACTACCTTCTATTTGGAAAAGCCAATTAAAATGACATATTAATGCAGATATATAGATATTAGCCATGTTTCATTTATTTAGGTCCCCACTAACTTTTCAACTTTACACTGCTGTGCCCCATTTATGTTGACTTTGTTCTAATACCCCCATTTTTCCAAGGGCCCTGTGAAATCTTTGCTTTATGTATTTATATAATACCGTTGTCCTAGCACTATTGCTTTGTACTTTGGTCATGTCTTTTTCCAGGTCAGATAGTCGAGTCATTACTTAATTTGTCTTTTTTTTTTTTTATGTAGACACCTGACACATGTTTACTAATAAGTCTGCGCCTTCCAGGCTATAGACTGAATTGTACTGTTAATAGCCATAAGAGGTGGTAGATTTCACACAAGGCTTCATGTGTTAAAAAAAAAAAAAAAGAAAGAAAGAAAAGAGAGTAGAAAATGTGTGCCAAATCTCTGTGCACATTTTCTTTACTCAGGTGCAAAGATTAAATTCCCAGTGCAGTAAGCTAATGGTATTCTACTGCATCGGAAATGCACTAACCCAAAAATATGAGTTAAATCTTTTTATGCAAGCTAAGCATTTTTTTAAGTGCACAAAAAAATATTTCTGTGCAGAAAACATTGCCAATAAATCATTTTATGCATGGAAAACCAGAGTTGTGCACAGGACCCAAAGACCCAAGTTCTGAATTTCAAAAATGCAGACTTTGACAAAATGGGACTGAACCTGAAGGAAGAACTAGAAGACTGGGAGAAAATAGGAGGTGGAGCAATAGTGGGCCAAATTAAAAGGAGCTATTATAAAGGCAACAAGTCTATGTTAGAAAAGTAAACAAATGTGCAAGGAAAAAGAAACAGATTTGGTTCATAAATGAGGTGGCTGAAAAAAATCCCCATTCAGAATCCCAAAAAGAGAAACTGGGGGAGACGAAGAAAAAAATCAGGAAAGCAAAAGGTCAAGCAGCAGAAAGGATTGCCAAAGAGGTAAAGAGAGGTGATAAAACATTTTTTAGATATATCAGAGAAAGAAGGAAGGCCTGAAGTGGTATAGTGAAATTGAAAGGTGACAAGGAGCAAGGTGTAGAGACAGATGAAGAAATGGCAGAAACAGTAAACAAATAATTCAGATCTGTGTTCACTAAAGAAGACCTTGGAGAAGGATCGTTGCTTGCTGACAAGACCACAAATGGGAATGCGGTAGACACAATTCCTTTTACAGAAGATAATGTATGGGAAAAGCTAGGAAAACTGAAAGTGGACAAGGTCATGGAGCTGGATGAGGTACATCCCGGGATGCTCAGAGATGTCAGGATGGGTCCACTGAGAGACCTGTTCAAAAGATCCCTGGAAACGAGAGTAGTGCCACAAGATTGGAGAAGAGCAGCTGTTGTCCTGCTTCACAAGAGTGATAGGAAATCCCTCAGAGATTATTTATTTGTTACATAATTTTCTTAGTTATATGGAAAACCCTAGCTTAGCTGATTCTGATAAGATTCAAGCATTCTTGAGCAGTTTAAATCTGCTTCAAATGAATGATATGCAAAAGTAAAAGTTTGATGCCCCTATTATGAGATTCAGTCAAGGCATTGACGGGGGTAAATATCTGGGCCCAGATGGTTATGAGATGGAATTTTTAAAAAAATATTTGCCAGAGGTGCCCCCTTCATTCTTCCTTTTTTCCAATGGTCAGGGGAGGTGGGAAGGTCATTGGGCACTATGGCTGATGTTACCATCTCCCTTATCCATAAGAAGGTCAAGATGCAACTACAACATTACTGAATGCTTTGACAGCAGTGCGGGCTGGGGGGAATGGAAGAGGAATCGGATTCAGATGACCACCAACACGGGCCTTGACTTTTATGGTCTGGGGTACTCATAAGCAGACAAGTGAAAAAATACAGGACTGCTTCTAAGGTCAACTCCATAAGCAAAATACATTAATACTGAATTTTCAAGAAGGTTCATCGAATAACTGTACGGAGCAGTAGTTTCTACCTTTAAGAGAAACATGGGGAAACCTGCATGGCAGATTCTACCATAAGAAGCTTGCTAGCAGACTAAATGGACCATTTGGTCTTTTTCTGCTGACATTACTAAGTTACTGTGACCCCCACCATACCACCACCGTGAGCATCAGGTTCAGTCCCATAGAAAAACACTGGCCCCAAGAATTTTACTTCCCCTCTGATCAGAAGTGGCATTTTCTTAACACTCAGAATCTGAGTTCAGCCTATGCATCTGTCTGCTTTTTTTTTGGGGGGGGGGGGGGGGGGGGTAAAAGCTGTTACCTTCATTAGTTTTCGATTTACATGTGAGGGTGTTAACCAATATGTGCAGATTTATTTGCACATTTTTTTAATAAAAACTCCATGCTGCATCAGTAGTAAAATTTGCACATAAAGAAATTGTGCACAGCTGTGAGTAAAATTATGCACTCTTCTGACTGCACCTTATTACATCAGCCCCTATAAATGGCTTCCTCTTTGTAAGGTGAAAATACTTATCCTGTTCGTTAGTATTGGCATAGTTACCGCTTTTCCTACCTGTTTTCTCTAGGTGGAGTACAGTGCAAATGATGAGGAGTGGTTTTCACTGAGGACAAATAAAAACCACACAGAAATCCAGAACTTGCAAGTCAACACAGTGTACAGAGTCCGGGTGAGTGATAAACGTTGTCTTGATTCAGATTGTACTTAGAAAGCTTATAATGGCGATCTAAGTCCTTTACGTTTTGCTGGTGCTTTTCTAGAATAATCTGAATTAAAAGCACATCGGGAGACTGAACTCTGTATATTTCTGGTTCTATGCCCTCTTAATAGCCCTAGTGAACGAGAAAGATGTTGGTAACTGTTGTAGGGCTGCTGAGGGTAAGACATTGGGAATGGGTGCAAAGGGATTAAAATAGTCTGAGATACAAAAATCAGCTTCTTCATGTTACCATGCAACCCTTAAGGGAGAGGAAGAAATACTTTGGAAAAACAGAAAGTAAGTTCATTAGGGAAAAAAATAAACCATTCTCAAATAGTGCTAGCTACTTTCAACTCTTTTATTTTCCAAAATTGATCTGAACTGTAGCTGTCAGGAGGGATGCATTATAGTCTAAAACAAAGGAACTGATTCAAAGCTGAATGAGTATTTTGCATGAAAATAAATTATTTCATGCACACATTTGATAATGAGCCTTTGCAATGATGGTCGCCAATCTTTTAAATCAGTGAAGACATGAATCGGGTCAGTTTTGTTTTGTTTTTTTTCATCCCTTTCCTCTCCCTCACAACACATTCAACCTTTTTTCACCTTTCTTAGTATTTGTTAGAGGAGTGGTTTAATTCCCTTCTTGTGATTCTTCTGTTTTCAGTAATGACATAGTTATAACATGTGCCTGTTTCACATTAACCAATTTTAAAAGGTTGCTGCCGTTACTAGCCGGGGTGTAGGAGGCTGGAGCGATACAAAATCCATATCTACCACCAAAGGAAAAGGCAAGTCTTTTCATAACAATCTGTGTAATGTTGGAATATCTCGGAAACAAGTGTGGATATAAATTGTTGCTTATTTGCGCTTCAGTATATTCTGCTTCTTGAGTGCCAATCTGCCACATTTACAAGTTTCTAAAAAGAGGTGTTAGTGGTATTAAGCGCACCCACTGGTAAGGCAACCTATTGATGCACTAACCAGCTACAAGTGAAGGGCAATTTTCAAAGCCTTTTATCTGAGTGAACTGAACTGGCTGAAAATTGCCATCTTCTGCCAGCCTAAATGTGTACACGGGCTTGGGAATAATCTTTAAGATAGGTTAAACAGGAATTTCCAGGGGTGGTTTAGATCAAGGGAGGAAGACAGCATGTTTGTGTATTCAGCTTTCAAATATATGCATGCCGTTTACCTCTGGTACAGTCACCTGCACAAAAAGCAGGTGCAGAGTCTACACACATCCTTCGTACATGCATACTTTACACTAATTTTAAAAGGAAAACTACCTGAAAAAACTGACATCAGTTTTGGGTTGGATGTTTAGAAATGACATCAGATGCAGCCATTGACTATTTCAGTGCCTCAACAGATGCTATAATGACCTTCATGGCATTCTGCTGCTTTTCAAGTTGGCTTACCCTGACCAAGAAAGCATCTCTATAAATCTGAGAGTGGTATTCTGAATGCTGAAAAAAGATAGATTTTTATTTTAGTTTTTATCTTTAGCAATTCCACCCCCTTCAATCCACATTGAGAGTTACTCAGAAGATTCTGTAACATTCACCTTGAAATTGGATTCTGCTGTAAAGGTGTGTTTCAGCTTATGAATTATTGTATGTTAATGTCATACCTCATCTTTATGGAAATGGATGTAAAAAAATCATAATAAATTAATAAGGCAGCATGGCACCATGTTCCTGGGCTGAGCTATTATTCATTCAGTAACTAGATACATTTACCACATGAACTTGATGTCAGTAAACACTTTTGTCTACTATTCTCCTCTCTCCATCCATGGGGTATTTTGAATGCAGTTAGGCTGACGGGTCATGTATTTGTAGTTTGTACTAGTCAGGAACATTTCTTGATCTTAGAACTCATGATGAGTGTTAAATGTGTCTCTTGCTATTGCCCTTATCCAAAATGATTGAAAAAGTTGTCCACAAGCAAATGATGGATTTTATTGAAGAAAAAAAGCTTTATACCTATGTCAGTCAGGATTCCAGCTTGGGCATAGATGTGAGACAGTCCAATTAACACTGATCAATAGTATGTGTGTGTGTATGTATATATATATATATATATATATATATATATATATATATATATATATATATATATATATATATATATATATATATATATATATATATACATACATACACAATCTCTTCCTTATTTGCCTATAGGCAAATAAGGAAGAGATTCTCTTTTGGATTCCTTGATCTATCTGCTTCATTTGATACTTTAGATTATATTGTCTTGGGCCAGCAATTGAGAACTATTGGTTTAGGTGTTGTGGTGTTTGACTGCTTAACCTTTCTTTTTTGGTGGGGAAAAGGAATTCTGTGGAAGGGGTGATCATCCCACACCTATAGACTATGGGTTGCCACAAAGGTCAGTATTCTCACTGCTGCTTTTTAACATTTCCCTGGTCCCTATGGTTGCTGTGGTCCAGAGATTTTGGACGGAATATTTTTTATTTGCTGATATCTTCCTGTTGGTAGTATTGTAAATACTGATCAGTCAGAAGCAGCCAGTAATCTTAGTGTTTGCCTTAATGTGCTAGCTGGCTGGAAAGCAATCAGCTAAAGCTTAACCCAGCTAAACTGGATATGCTTTGAGTTAGCAGACTTAAAGAAGAAAAAAAAAAACACTCTTGGTCTTTCCTTCAATGGCAGGATATGACCTGATACCTGAAGAGAGAGTCTCTAGTTTGGGCACTCAGCTTGATGCACAATTATCTATGGAATTTCAAGTATCTCAAATGAAGTTTATGGTACATTTGGAAGTTGTGCCCTCTGCTGGGAAAAAGGATCTCTTAAACATTGTTCACGCACTGGTTTCAGGAAAACTAGATTATTGCAATTCATTGTATCATGATCTCTCAGCTGTTAAAAGGTTACAACTCTTAGAAACTATGGCTGCGCAGTTGGAGAAGGGAATGGGGGAGCACATGCTACTCCAGTCATGAAGAACCTGCATTAGCTTCCGGTAGAACAGCGAGTGCAGTTTAAAATATCATTGGTCTTTCAAGGTTTGTATCACACGCCATTCGTAAATACCTGGCTGAATTTTTTCATTACTTCATACCATCTCAGATGCTGCAGTCTTCGTGAATCCGCCGCTTGCGGATTGCTTAGGAGCAGGAGCACAGAAGGCTGTTGGGGCCAATTCACAAACTCCAAACTCTATCAACACAGTCTTTGACCCCAGGGCCAGGTTCGTTTACTGGAGAGGGAAGAAATGTCTCCTCCAAGACCCTGGCTATCAGAAGTAACTGACTCTCTTACCTGGGAAAGATAGGCGTTCTTTTCCCCTGTTAGTGATGTGAGTGTCAGTAATTACACCAGAGACTCTGGGGGAGTATCTAAACTAAATCTTTACTGAAAGTGTTCTTTGATGAAAAACATGGCACAGTTCACAACTGTTATAGACTCGGCAGATGACATTCATAGTTCACAGCCTGTCCTCTTATCTGCGTACGGGTATCTTTCTCTTTACAGGGCAAGGGAAATACTCTCCAGGCCTTGGATAAATAAGGTTCCTGAGGTGGCAGGGGTATTCTTATTTGGTCAAAAAAAAAGCCCTTCCAAAACTGGTAAGAATACTGGTAAAATCAGTCTTGACACAGAATACCAATGTACCTCTTCCCCAGGGTGAAGACTCTTGATGGGGGAGGCTCTCAGAATATCTCAGATTTGCTCTTACTCATGGTTCTCCAGAAAGTCTCAATCACTCAGGATCCCTTTCTGGAAGAAGGATCCAACCAGGAACCCAATAGCTCTCTTGATGTTGCTCTTTCAGGGCAGGAAGGGGGGGGGGGCAGCAAACCCTTCCTCCTAGGTCTTCTAACCAAATATCTTCTTCCCCAAAGCTGAGTGAAAACCTTGGCATCCTCTTGCGTTGGGTAACTACCATTCCTCTGTCCTCAAGGAGGGGGAAGAGGGGCAAGTCTTCCCTAACCTGCTCCCCTGGGGAGGGACTTCCTCTTACTCTCTCTCCAGGCCAAAACCAGGGGTCTCACAAAGTTTCCTACAACTAAAGTAAAACTCCCGAGAAACATAACCTGGAAGACAAACCCATCCAGGCATGAAGTGGACTGGAAAGACAGTTTCCTGACCTTTTTTCCTCAAACTCTACAGGCAGGTAGTGCCTGAGTCCAGAGACAGGCCCAAAAAAACAGAGTCACTCCTGGCTCCTACTAACTCCAAAACCAAAGCTGCACTGCCCCATACTCCTAAGGGAGATAGCTATTTTCATACCACAAGGGGAATGGCCATCCCAGCACCCTCACTGAATGGTGCCTCCCCTAAATTACTCATTTGTCTTTCTTAGATCAGGGAGTTAACTGGGGCCTCACTGGTTACAAACGCAAAGGCTCATTACATTCGCAACAAGTAAGACTTCCTGAGACTACCATATTAAGGCAAGCACTAAGATTACTGGCCGCTTCTGACTGATCAGAATGTATAGTGCTGCTTACTGGATGGTACCTATTTATTACATTTTTGAATTCCACAATTTTGGAAAAAATTCACTTAGCAAATAAAAAGCACTCCATTTCAAATCTCTGGCTCGCAGGGACCAGGAAGATGTTAAAAAGCAGTAACAATACTGACCTCTGTGGCACCCAAACAATATGGGGGGGTGCAATGATCATCCTTCCATAAAATAATCTATTTTCTTCCCACCAACAGGGAGAGGCATGCTCCCTCCCTGGCTATATTCAAATCCAGTTTAAAAACTTACTTTTTTGAAGCTGCTTTGAAATCCTAGTCACTTCCCTATAATAAATTAATTCTCACACTTTTGTTTGATCTCTGTTTCTCTTTGATAGTCCCTGCTCCATGGAGCTTACATTCTCTTATGTATATTTGTACAGTGCTGCATTTATCTAATAGTGCTTTAGAAATAATTAGTAGGTAATGCTAGTGGCACCTTCCCGTCCGTTTGAAGTTGATATTAGCAGGTGCTTGTTCTGCATCCGCCTTGTGGTATCACGTTCTACTGGATATCAGTCTTGTGGTATCAAGTTCACTTAGGTATCAGTCTTGCATCTGCCTTGTGATATCAAATTCCACTAGATATCAGTCTTGAGCCCTCTTATTTGCTTTTTTATTTAAAAAAAAAAAATTCATGACTCTCTTAACAGGCTTTTTCGATATAAGATGTTCACCCATGGTAGTTACAGTTCCATTTGTTTTTATTATTCAGGAGATTTTTTTAGTGTAAATTATTGATTAAATTTGAATTGCACCAAGCTACAAGGTTTGTTTTTTTAAATAGTAAGTAGATGATCAAAAGTAAGATAATCCAACAGTGATCCAGAGCAACAATCATGATTCCTTTTCTTAGCACTATTCTGACGCTGGATGCATCTTCTCAGCAATCTGTTTCCTCTATGAAGTTCTTTATCAGCTCCTCTTTGTTCCAGATTTTATCAGAAAAACTTGTTAACTCTTTTTTTTTATTTGTCTCTACTATTTCACCTCAATACTTTGACCCTTATATATAGTAGCAACAGGCCATTTTCTCCTTTCCCTCAATGGATCGTTTTCTGTTTTAGCATTTCTTTGCCTTCACAGAACTAGCTTACAGCTAAGCAAATGTGACACACAAACAAAGAGCAATGCTTTTAACATAGATGTACCTATACTTAAAACTACCAGTGCACCTGATCTGAACCTTTGCTATAAAAGCTTTGCAACTATGCTGATGACATCCAGCTCATACTACCAATTAACATCAATAAATAAGCTAAGTATGTGTGTCTCAGTCATCCAGGAATGGACTGAAAACAAACTCCATCCGAATCCCAATAAAACAAGATTATCTAGATACAAAATATGCACAGAAACGTCCCAAATCTTTAAATCCCATTCGGAATCTGTGAGTTCCTGCTAAAAGCGTAGGTAAAAAGCCTCAGTCTTGCTGGTCTTGTAACTCACATGTGCCTACAAATCTAGGCAACAATAAAGAGCTGTCACTTTCAACTACCTAACTTACAAAGACTCCATCCTCACATCAAGACTACGAACCTCATCATTGTTGTCAATGCCACATTAACCTCGTGGCTAGATTACTGCAGACCCTCCACAGACTCAGGATAATACAGAACTCTGCTGCACGACTAATAGAAGCAAACTACACAACCATTTCTCACTGGTCCTACACAAGCTACATTGGCTACCAACTCCCTACAGGACCAAATTCAAAGCCCCGATCCTGATTCTCAAGGCAGTGAGATGGACCTGTCTGGTTGAGAGAGAGAGAGGTTATTCTTATACATGCTGTCCAGCCCACAAAGATCCTCACCATGGATCCTCCATGACAACTCTGTCAATAAAAAAAATCAAAAAGACAGATACACATCAATGATCCTTCTCAGGAATAGCACCTGCCCTATGCAACTCTCTCCCAGATGAGCTCCACCAAATGCACGACCATTCCCGTTTCAGGAAACAAGTAAACGTCTGACTTTTCTGCCAGACCTTTAAAGCCAAACACATAGCTTCTTCCACACTAGAAAGCTGCTAAATTGACTATGACAGATTGCCTGTCATCACTATGAGTGCTTTGAATATGCTACCACAACTTGTTTTCCCTAGATTCTATTTATTTTAATCTGAGTTTGGTCATTGCTGCTACATTTATTTTAAATTAAGTCATTACCTTTCATTTACTTCCAAGTTTTGCCCTTATCTGTACCTTATTCAGACTAGAATTGTAAGCTGCTACTGCTCTCTGATTGTATATTCCCATTCTAATATGCTGTACCCCGTTTTGTTGAATTTCCTATTCGAAAAGGCAGGTAATAAATCCAAATAAATAAATTAAATATATGGTTCACTAAAGAAGAAAAAGCATGCATGTGTTAGACCGTGCATTTAGTAATGGAAAATACCAGCCACTTCAGTTTGTTTTCTGGTTGGTAGGTGAATAAATACGTCATGACTATTTTCTGGGAGTTTGACATGCACTTACAAGAAAACAGAACTTTGTTTCTAGATGGAGGGACATCAGCAGTAAAAGGTAAAAACTATTTTACACCAAATACTTTTTCAGAAAGCTATAGTAACCATATAGTCAATTTAGAAAAACATAGCAGCAGGTTAATTGGTGCTGGACAGATGTAACATTTCACAGGTATTTGATTGGGCCCTAACTAAATTCCAGGATTTACTTTCAGTAGTTGCAACTGGATAATAGACAAGACAGACAAAACTGTGGTAAACAATTTATTGTTTGCCTCTGCCACATTTAAATAGGAGCTTTTTCATCAGTGACTGAAAGGATACAATTACAGTGGGCTTGGAAGCTATTTTGGTTGGCAGATCTTGCTAGAATAAAGGCAAAACTTATTACGTGATCTCATCAGGAACCTGATTAATGACTAATGAGGGCCACAGTGGAAATTAAATATCCTGTGTTCCTCATACTTTAATCTGCTGTAATCGAAAGCTGGACCAAGACTCCTGACATGGTGTTACCTTGTTGTTTTTAAAGCACTTTGCACTTTTTCCTTGGCATTACTTTCTAGGAAATAATAAGCAAAACGAGTCCCACATTATGGAATACGCTTCTAAAATAGAGGCATTTGTGACTGAAGTTTTCACCTTTTGTTCATTTAAAATAAGCATGAAAATAAACACCAAAACTGCTTAGCAAATATTGTTAATCATAGAATGCATGTTAGGTATGCTTTTAGATACCTTAGATCATAATAAGTTGTCTTAAGTTTTGTTTTCTGTTCTCTTCTTAGTGAATAATTTGACAGCTCAGACAGCATATGAGATTTCAGTGTGGGCCAAAACCGATTTGGGGGACAGTGCTCTCTCTTTTGAGCATGTTACAACCAAGGGTGAAAAACCTGTTACTCCAAGCCTCAAAGCCAAAGCCATCAATCAAACTACCGTAGACTGCAGCTGGACAGGCCCGAAAAATGTGGTAAGGATTTGTTTAACAGCAACCCTTTTTAAGTTGGTTTTTGTTTTATATTCATCTTGGACATTCAGAGGTCAATTTTAAAAGCATTGCTTACGCAAAAATGCCCACATTTGCACGTGCCAAAAATAAGGGGGGGGGAGGGAAGGGGCAGGGCATAGGTTGCCAGGGCGGGATCAACTGCTAGACGCATAACTCCGTATTTTAAAACCAGAGCCCGCAGATGCTTGTTAACTTTACCATTGCGCCTGATGAGGAGCAATCCTGAAGACCTCACATTTTAGGGCTTACAGGACAGGAATGAGGGTCAACAGGGGCATGCAGGATGAAGAACCAGAGGGGTCTGGAAAACCTCAATATTGACTGGGCAAACTGGTGGGCTAATTGAAAAAACCTGGGAACTAGCTCTCGCGTGAGGGCAGGTTTTAAAATCCGCTTACATACACACGCTAAAGCCAGAAAAGTCCCATGGGAGATACAGAAAATAGATTCACTTTAGAGTAACCTTTTAAAATTAAGAGCATAACTGCGTGGTAGGCGTATTTTAAATCATAAGCGCACATGATTTAAAATTCCAGCTTATCTCCGCTTGCGTGCCAATACACGTGTATGGGCGCACGTGTGCTCATTTTAAAATTAACCTGTATGTATGCAGTTTTGATTTTTGGTTATCTTGTATTATATGTTTTTTTTTTGTTTGTTTTGTTTTTTCTGTGCCCCATTTTTTGTGTTTTCTTCAGTCCTCTGGTTGGAGTGTTTCTAAAGATAAAGTTAATGCCCCAATCAAATTTTGTGCAGTCATCCCAGAACTGCTCCTGCTTCAGTGCATGCCTCGTGACTTATGCAGATTAGCGCAAGAGTACAAGCACCCGTGCTGATATGCGGGTCTTGTGAGACTGGCATGAGACATAGAGAGAGCCACGTGCCACTGGGAGAAGCATTTCCCAAACAGAGAAAAGGCTGGAGGCTAGCTGAGGGGGGTGAAGTCTGGGACTGTCTGAGGGAGGGAGGCTGGTTGGGGATGGTCTGAGGCTGTCTGAAGGAGGAGGGGGATCGGACCCATGCCATGTGGCCAAGGTCTGATCCCTGGACCTTACCCTAGACACGTGGCTAGGTTCTAGGTCAGGTCGCGCCATTTTGGAAAATGGCGTCAACCAGGCTGGGTGCGAGGGTCAGCCAGCCCCAACATGGGATCCATTTGAAGGTTCAGGGGGGATGTAGGAGTGGAGTTAGGGGAGAAGGGTGGAGCCTGCACCCTAATTTTTGTATGTTTTGACTTACGAGGGGGAGGGGGTGGGGGTGGGAAGGCAGGGGCCGGGACGCTCTTGGTCACTTGGGGGGACCTGCATCTGTTTTTGTATTTTTTTGTGGGGGGAGGGACTTGGTGGGTTAGGGGGCTTACGCTGTCTCATGGGAGATGGGAAGGGGGATGGAGCCTCAACTTTAATGGACTGAGGGTGGATGGGCCATTGCGCACCTACATTAATTATCAGTTTGGTGGGAGTGCAGGGCCACTTCCACTGGTGGCCCGGGTTGAGATTGACCCCTGCTTAACCTCACTGTTCCCTGTGCGTACCCGGATCAGTCCAGACTGTGGGTTATATCCCCATTCCAGCAGATGGAGGCAGAAGAAAAAACTTGTGAGGCGCTCGGAATTACCCATGAGCACCCTCTGCATCCCATCAGTATTCTTCTGTCTCATGCGGCTCCCACCCAAATTGATAATCTTTTCCAGGGAAAGTTAGAATGTTATTTTCTCTTTGTTTCTTTCTCTCTCTCTCTCTTTTTTCCTTTGAATGGATCAAGTTAAAAAAAAACAAAAAAAACTTAAGTTTTCTCAGAACAGTATTAGGCTTAGTTGGCCTCTCAGTTTATTTTTGACTGCTTTGCAGCTTGCATCTGTATCTGGCCTTGAGAATAGTTTCTTATTCTCAGGTAGGTGTTTGTTTACTCCGTTCCTGGCTCTTAGGGCTGCAAGCTGGTGTTCCAGCCGCTCCCTCTATCTGAATACCGGCTCACCCGAGAGGCGCCATTCCTCGGAGCTGGTAAGGCTGAGAGGCAACATTCCTCAGCTATTAAAAAACCAAAAAGAAAACGCTAAAATATTTTTGAGCCAGTGTGATTTTTAAAAGGAAAATTACTTTACCTCAGTTTCTTTTGGTGGTTATTGACTGAAACTGTTTTCGGGGGGTTTTCTGTCAGCTGTTTTCTCCCCCCCATACCGCGTGGGACGCGATGCTCCGCCGGCGGGGAGCCTGGGTCATGGCTCTCCCGCGAAGGGATTTGTTCAACTTACCTTCCCGGAGGGGAGGGTTCTTCGAGGGCGGAAAGTCAGACCAAGCCGATAGCTTTTGTCTTGCGGCCTGGCTTTTGAGAGGAGTCGGCTGAGAAAGAGAGGTTATCCAGAAGAGGTCATCTCTACCCTCTTGCAAGCCAGGAAAACTTCCACTTCCATCTCTTATGTTCGAATATGGAAAGTTTTCGAGTGTTGGTGTGAGTCCGGAGGGATTGCTCCTCGTCAGGCGTCTGTGGTGCAGATTCTTTCTTTTCTGCAGAGCGGGCTAAGCAAGGGTTTGGCTTACAATTCCCTTCATGTTCAGGTAGTAGCCCTTAGTTCACTTGTAGGCCGTATGGATGGGACCTCTCTGGCTTCTCATCCAGACATTACCCGTTTTTTGAAAGGGGTAAAGCATTTGAAATCTCCAGTTCATGCTCTGTGTCCTTCGTGGAATCTTAATCTGATGTTATGCACTTTGTGTGTTCCTCAGTTTGAGCCGCTGAAAAATTCTGCGCTCAAGGATTTAACTCTAAAGACTGTGATCCTAGTCTCTATTTCTTCAGCTCGCAGAATATCGGAATTGCAAGCTCTGTCTTGTAGGGAACCCTATTTGCGCTTCACGGATTCAGGAGTCTCCCTGACCACTGTGCCATCTTTCCTCCCGAAAGTGGTATCCTCTTTTCACCTCAATCAGTCGGTGGAACTACCTGCTTTTCAGGAAGAAGTCTCTAGGGAGCTACAGCGACTCGATGTTAAGCGAGCTCTTCTTCATTACCTCGAGGTCACCAGTGATTTTCGTCTTTCGGACCATTTGTTCGTTCTCTGGAGTGGCCCCAAGAAAGGACACCAGGCCCTCAAAGACCACTATTGCTCGCTGGTTGAAGGAAGCTATTGTTGCTGCTTATATAGGTTCCGGGAAACGCCCTCCGGATGGAGTGAAAGCTCATTCTCTTCGTTCTCAGGCGACTTCCTGGGCGGAAAGTCAGGCTGTGTCTTAAGAAATTTGCAGAGCGGCAACATGGAAGTCACTGCATAACTTTGCGCGTCATTATCGTTTAAATCTTAGATCACCGGGTTTGGGTTTGTTTGGTGACCAGGGCATTCGAGTAGGGCTATCTGGGGCCCACCCTATTTAGGGAAGCTTTGGTACATCCCACAGTCTGGACTGATCCGGGTACGTACAGGGAAATGAAAATTATTCCTTACCTGCTAATTTTCATTTCTGTAGTACCACAGATCAGTCCAGACGCCCACCGCTCTTTTCGATAGTAGATTTCTGGTCCAATATCTTGCTTTTTCAGTACAGTTAGCCTGCTCTTCGGTGGTTTAACAAAGTTTCAAATTTTTCTCGAAGGCTTCGGGTTTTGCATTTGTAAGTTTGGACTACAGACAATAATTGCCTTAAGGGCAACTTGTAATTAGTTCACTATTTGGTTGGGAGTTTTTTGCTTGATCCATTCATCAGTTAGTTCTGAGTTTTTTGTTCTGCTTTGATATTCTTAATACTGATGGGACGCAGAGGGTGCTCATGGGTAATTCTGAGCACCTCACAAGTTTTTTCTTCTGCCTCCATCTGCTGGAATGGGGATATAACCCACAGTCTGGACTGATCCGTGGTACTACAGGAACGAAAATTAGCAGGTAAGGAATAATTTTCATTTTGCTGCTATTTCTCTTTTCAGGCTAATGGCCCTTTAAGGCAGTGGCAGTCCCTTGAAGTTGGGGGCCACCATCGTGTTAATGGGCCGCTCGCTGCATTCTTTTATGCAGCGAGTGGCCAAGACATGCACCGTACAGTCACATTGGTTTTTTTTGGGGGGGCCCTCACTTTTGTGGCAATTCCCCCCCCACACACCCCTCTTGCAATAAAACATCTAGGCCATAGATTTTAAGTCCTGTGGGGACAGGGAAATATGTTTTGTACCTGAATGTAAGTTGCCTTGAGCTACCAATGAAAAGGTATCAGCTAAATCTAAAATAAATGAAAGAGAGATCATAATGTATTCATGCAACCCTCAACGTTGGAGTCCCTACAGGTGTGGCTGATTACAGTCCTGCTTGTCCATGGAGAAAGCTAAGTTGCTTACCTGTAATAGATGTTCTCCATAGACAGCAGGACAAATCAGTCTCACTGTCCCACCTTCCTCACCTTGGAGCTGAAGGTTAGCTAGCTACAAAGACCAAGGAGACTTGCATGGCAGCAGAAAGCTTTCTGGGATTTTCTGAGCTCTGAGAGAACTTTTCCTTCTCTGCACTGTCAGGTTACATCACCCACTTGTGTGGATGATTTGTCCTGTCTGTGGAGAATTCCTGTTGCAGGAAAGCAACTTTGCTTTCTTTTTGAACGCAAGGAATTTTTATTTGCCAGTTTCTTCCAGCTCAATAGGGACCAGTGTCTGTTGGGCTGTGGTGTTATGAACCTTCATTCACAACTAAAACTCAGCCCAGCCATCACACCGCAGTCCTTGGACAGGTGCCACCAATCATGGCTTCCAAGCAAGGGAAATCATTGTTAGTGAAAGTTAAAATTCCACTTGTGTGATGACTGTAACTTCGCCTCCCGCAGGCTATGAATGTTGCCTCTGCGGCATCCTCAGCCTCAGCCGGCAGAGGAGCAAGAGACTTTACCTGTGAATCAAACCCAAGTTGTCTGCATCTCTCCGAGCCAATGGATTTGACCCTGCAAGAGTCATTGTTAATGCTGATGAAGACTTTCAAGCAGTGCATAGACCAGTTTACTTATAATGGGTAATTAATCAAGCATTAATGTTTCTCACTCACTTCAAATGCCTTCTCTTGTTTTGCAGGTTTATGGACTGTTCTATGCTACATCGTTTCTAGATCTGCACAGAAATCCAAGCAGTGTAACTACAGCCCTCCATAATATTACCGTACTTGTTAACAGGGATGAACAGTACTTATTTTTGGTATGATTATTTGTTTGCTATTTATGGTATTACATGTAAGCAGTAGAAAGAAGGGATGTATGCCTGGATGATCTGAATGTGAAAAACATGACACAGGAGTAGATTTTTGGTTCATATCAACCAAACTTATTGGATGCAGTGCCCACAAAAGATTTGAATCCATTTTAGCTCATTTGGTCCCATTAAAGGCTATAGGGGAAGTGGAGCACACATTCTTTGCACTTGAAGCCAGACAGCGCAGAGCCTGTTGGAGAAGGAGCATAATCAATCATATTTCAGCAACCAGCCTGTGCCAACTGGCAGCTTCATCATTTTATTTTAGGTGAAAGTTAAACTAAGAGCACTTTGATCAGCCACTATTTTATTTAGTCTGATCTCAGAGAGAAAAGGCAGAGATTCTGAAGTTCCTTGCTGCAAAACATAGAGTGTAAAATATTAGAAAAAAAAAAAAAGAGTTTACAGGAGAAACCAAACTGAGCTGCTAGGGTCACTCACTGACACTGTGCCTACCTGTTCTTTGGGGTGCTACCTAGTAGCAAGAGGCTAATCTCTGTGAGAGGGTTACAGTATGTATCATCAGGATAAGACTCACTGTGCCATTGGCTACAGGAAAGATGCAGAGATTTTCTTGCAACATGTACATTGACTTAAAGGCAGTCTCCTGCTTTCTCTGTGTAAAAGTGTCAGTACTGATTCTTGTGTGTGTCTCTTACACTAATTTTGGTTTATTTTCTTAGAGGGTAATTTTATGACTGTGCAGGTAGGGCTCAAGTCTGTGTGTAATGTAACCATGCAGACTTTAGTCAACGTTTTCAGTGAACTTATGCACATAAGTTCACTTTGAAAATGCTTGGGTAATTGGCCCAGTGCATGCATAGATTAACTCACACAAAGTTACACTTTTGCGTAACTGGTGCAGGTTAATTTACACGCACATTTTTTCAAATCAAAAAGTATGGACCTAAGTCCAACTCCATCCGCAAATTACTCTTCTGAAAATTGGGTAAAAATATGCATGTAATCAGGTTACGAGCATATTTTTACAGACACTGAGCCTCAGCCAATTTTAGAAGAGCCATTTACATGCATAAAGCTGTGCATTATGTGCATAAATGACTTGAAAATTAACCCTTTAGTGTACACAGTCACTCAGCTAGCATCATCTGTTTACTCACTGGGCTCTGTGATAAAAATAACTGACAGATCTGTTCTCTGCTTGTTTCCAAAATAAGGTGTACAAACCACTGTAACACTAAAAGCCCCTACCCCCTTAGTGATCTGTTTTAATATATTCCATCTTATCACTGGCATCAAGAGGCCAACATGGCAGTGGGAGAGGAAGAGACCTGGGACCAGCACAAGTAGCAGAGGTGATGAGAGAGAGGATGATGACCAGGTATCATCCTATCAAGCTTAGAAGGGATTATTTTAAGAGGGGAAAACCAGCTAGAGAGGCAGGGAAGACTGAGGAGGTGCACCAGCAGTTGGCTGCTCCCATCTTCACTGTCCGTATGGTGCAGGGGCAGAAAAAGGCAAACTCAGTAGAGGGTTACAGTAGCAGTTGGGAGTGCAGTAGGAGAGCTTTGGCTAAAACCAGCTCAGCATCCCTGTTCTGACATTTATGCGTGCCAGATCTTTGCTGAACCTACCATGACAGAGGAATCGCATGCAGGACTTGAATGTCTAGTAGCTGAGCATTGGAGAACCTAGCTACTAGCATGATATCCAGTGAGTAGCCATAAGCATTAAGCAATCCTGCCAGGGCCAACATAACCCCCTAGGAACAGCAGGTAGTCGAAAGTTCGAGAGATACCCCTGGCCTTTTAACTCCTGGTTCACTTTTGACCCTAGCCCCAGCAACCAAGAATCCAGAGTGCTGAATCTCCACACTTTACAGCTACGGAGGATCAGAATTTTGCAGAATTCATTGGCAAAAAGCCATCAGTAGAGGGGGAGGGTATGGGACCATCTTTCAAACTGTGCAAAAACACCACGTGTTAGTGTTGGTTTCAGGGGAGGCAGGTACTAGTCTGGAGACACCATCCTCTACTCAAAGCAACAGGAAAGGCACAGCAAAGGGGGCTTCCACCTCCAAAGCTGACCCCTTGGCTCCCTCCTCCAGTGAGGTGGCAGATGCACTCCCTGTCTATGTCAGAAGTAAGCCATCATGGAGCAGATGGTGTGGAGTATCACATTACAGTCTAGGAGCAAGAGGCAGGCAGAACTGAACATGATGGGAAATGATTGCCCTGCATGGCCAGGCCCGGCAGGTAGTTGAGCATGTTAGATATAAGCAGCTGCAGCATGTCTTGTCCCGGTACTAACATTTAGTAGGTAGGTGATTCCCTACCCTGTAATTTTCAAAAGAGTTGCATATGTAAATGTAACATACTAGCATAGCCATTTTCAAAAGCCCATTTACCCACGTTAACTGCACTTAATGTGGGTAAAATCTATTGGCAATTCAATGACAAATATTGTAGCAATTTTCAAAAGCCCACTTACATGGGTAAAGTGCATGCTTGTACACATGTGGAACACCGTTTTAAGCATGTAAATCTTTTGAAAACTACTCCGTAAGTGCTGTTACCCGGATGCAGGCATAGCTGGGCCAGAGTGGAGGGAAATAGTGGCATCCATTTCACTGGTAACATCTGGACCAACCAGAATGCTGGGCATCCCTGCCTCTCCTTGATGATCCACTGGTGGCAGCATCAGGCAGCAGCTCTAGTGGCAGTACACCAGTAAAGTATGGGTTCAAATGATGGACCAGTGCAATACAATATCTGAAGTGAGAAAGGTGATGACGAAAGACTGGAAATGCACATAACTGTCCCTGGAGGATTTCTTATTTCAGTGGCAGGAACATGACCAGGGTAGTGAGCAATGGAGCTACTAGTGGATGCAATGCTTTGCACACTCACTGTACTTTGCAGTAAGGGACTTTCCTGGGGCTGGGAGTTAGGAAAGACAGCCAGTTTTTCCTGTGGGAACGGATAGCGAGATGCAGGAAAATAGAGCATTTTAATCAGAGCATGAAGGAGATGGGCAGCAGCAATGTGAGAAGCAAGAAGCAGTTGAGGCACTTGTGCACCAGCTTATTTAAGAAATCCACCTGTCCAAAGATGTAGAGGTTAGCAGATCACCAGACACCCCTTCATGAGTTGGCTGTGGATGTCAGTTTTAGTGTGGATAGTCCCCTATGGCATCAGGATTGGTTACACATGATGCAGGTGGTACAATTCTTGAAGCCCTTCAAGGATACAATGGAGGATCCGAGTTCAACAAG
Organism: Rhinatrema bivittatum; assembly: GCF_901001135.1. Lineage (NCBI taxonomy): Eukaryota > Metazoa > Chordata > Amphibia > Gymnophiona > Rhinatrematidae > Rhinatrema > Rhinatrema bivittatum. The sequence continues at coordinate 31,292,799 of NC_042626.1, forward strand.
TCACCCTGGGCAAAGACATCCTAAAATCAATATCCTGGAGGTAAAGTTAAGGGTTTCCAGCAGGAACAGGGACTGGCATCAAAGATGGTGGTGCTCATTGACTTTGCAGCTGCAAGTGCAAAATTGGCTATTGCCCCTCACTCTTACATGTTGGCCTCCATGTGTAACCTATGGATAAAAGGGAGTATTTCCCTCCAATCCAACAAGTTGACTTACTGGAAGGAGAAGTTGGTGGCCAAGGTGCAAGAATTGGGAGCACCAGAAGAAGACGGGCAGCGGGGATGCAGTGGAAGAAAGAGCAGGCTCTGCATGCAGCACTGTCAGGAAGCAGCTACCACTTTATCAACTACCACATCTCTCCCTCCCCCCCCCCCCACCCCCAATAGCCATTAAACAGGCTACAGCTTCAACAGTTGATAACACTGACAAGTATCCTCCTTCCAGCAAAGACCCCTGAACAAATTGCAGTCACCTAGGCAAGCCTATTAATGGCATAGACACAGACTCATTGATATACTGGGCACAGATGACCACGTTCTGGCTAGACCTCACCAACGTCTCCCAGTAATTGATTTTCTACCCACCAACCAGCATGCCGCAGGGGGACATTATGAGTCCTGTGATGCTGTACAACCTGGCCAGGGGCAGAAGCAGCCTGGATATAGAAAAACAGAGGCAGGTAGTACCAAACATATACACCAGAGGGCGCTTAGGAAAGCGGTTCCCTGAACCGTCACCTGGCCCTTTGTTTGAGAGTGAGCAAGAACAGGTGGGGGAAGTAGAGACTGATGATCATGACTCAGCAGAGTCTATGGAACTGGAGGAAGAGGGTGAGCCGGCCTGGTGGCGTTGGCCACAAAAGCCCTGCTCCTCAGAATCAGAGGTAGGATCGGAAGGGGAAAGGTCCACCAGCTCTTCTATGGAGGTGGAATGACTGTGAGGTTGGGGGATGGTAAAAGAATGTTGTTTTAACCAAGAATGTTTTGAGGAAATGTGTGAAAGCAATGTTTGGTTTAAAAGGCTTTTCCAATCCTGTTAACTGAGGTGTGGTGAAAGGAATAGTTCACTGGAAGGGCAGCACTCCTCAGGCATGAGCTGCTTAAGAACAGAGGAAGGCCCTAGCCGCACACAACGTGGGGGAGACGGGGGAGAGTTGTGTGCTTCCCTAACAGGGAGCGGTAGTGGCTAGCTAAGGATAGCCTGGGTGTTTGACACTTGTGCTTGCGAGAATAGCCAGAGATTACCGTATGGACAACAGCGTTGTGAAGCTGTAGAACTGCATTAAACCTGATTGTGATAAAGACTTTGTTATGCTGTTTGGGAGTGCCGGGGCTAGGCCTGGCACTCTGGCTAAAGGAGCTGGTGAGTCCAGAGAAGCGGTGCGAAAAGGGCCGTACGAGTGGCCAGGCAAGGGCGCCAGGCTGAAGCGGCATCCTAGAGCCAGGACGAGCGGCTGCGGAGAGCTGAGAGGAGGGCGTAATCATGACAGTCCACATCATTTATGGCTGGCACCGGAGTTAGTAGAAAGGTTGTTCTTCCTTAAGATAAACATCCCCCTGCTGGGTTTCCCAGAATTTCCATGCACGTGGCAAAAGGACACAGCTATACCAAATCAATGCCCACACATTTTGGCCTGGATGCCTTACTTTGCTCACTACCACTCTTGCTGCCCCAAAATGGAAAACTTTCTCCTGCCTGCCCCTCTCTGAATGCCTTAAGATCTTGAAGATTTCCTGCTGCTACCTGGCCTGTTCCTCACACCCCGGCTGTGTTGAGCCACTGTTGCTACCTGGTCGGCTCCTCCTGCCCTGCCTCTCTTGTTCAGCATTCTTCTCTCCTGGTTGTACTGGGGTGTTTTGGTCCTCTCCTCCTTCTAGGTTGATGCCCGCTCCTCTTGCTGCCTTACTCTGTGCCTTGGGGAATTAATGCCACTTCTCTTGCTATCTTACTGCTCAGCATCTAGAGGTGTTGCCTCACTGTATGCCTAGGGGAATTAAATCCACTCTTCTTGAATCCAAACCCTCACTCAGTGTGTTGATGCCACTGTGGTTGCTGACATACATCTCACTTGGTGTTTTTGGGGGTGTTAATGCCATTGTTTGTTTTTGTTTTCTCCTGCTTGGGTGCCTTGGGGTCTTCATTCCACTGTTGGTGCTGCATTGCCCCTCTCTTTTACTTGGGGTATTCATCCCAGTGTTGTTGGTGCCTTTTGCTCCTTGTTTGATTCCTTGGGGTCTTCAAGCCACCGTTGTGGTGCTCTCCATCCCTCTGTTGGTTTCTTGCAGTGTTCCTGGCATTGCTCGTCCTGCTTTACTCTCTCTCAGTGCTTTTTCCCCTCTTTTAGTATCTTGGAATTCTGTTCCCTTTGCTGCTGGACCCTGCCTGCAAGTTTCATTAAACTTGGAGGGAAAACCCCGGTGTCGGTGTCAAAAGCAGAATGCAGTGCTTTTCCCATTAACTGACATAAATCAAACAAATGAACTTGGGAATCAAAACACATTTTTAAAAAATGGCAAACAAACCAATATAATGAACTAAATTGAAAATATTTTTCTGTGCACACACCTTGTAAAAAGATGAAATAATTACAGAAAAGCCCTGATTTCCCTTCCCTTCTTCTTTCTCGGAGCATAGTGATTAACATTAATTCAATCACTGGTAAAGAATATGTTGAAATTAGCCGTGCATCTCATGCAGCTTTTCATTGTGCAACTGCTTTATCATTTTAAGGTCCGTGTGATAATACCTTACCAAGGCCCACCTTCAGACTACATTGTGGTAAGGATGATTCCAGATAACAGGTTACCACCACGCCATCTGCATTTTGTACAGGTCGATAAAACATCTGCAGTCCTGAAGTGGGAGTCGCCCTATGATTCTCCAGACCAGGAGCTGGTAAGCAGCTTGTGCACACCAATTATTTCTCATTTAGCTCGGGCTTGTTAAAAATTCAAGTCTGGGGTAGCTGATGTTGCCAGTTACAGGCCGACACATATAGAAGATTATTGCCTATGTAAAGCTATAATGACCTGATTTCAAGCACTTAAAGACGTGAACTGGACATTTTGCCTTCAGGGTTTCACAAGAGTACAGGATTGACTGGTTTACATATGAAAGCTGTTTATTAGCTCAGTGCTCATGAACAGCATGGAGCATATCCTCTCTCTGCATTTACTAACCTTTTTTGTTGTATTATTTATTAAAAGTTTTCATATACCACTTACAATAGAAAAAACATGCTAAGCGGTTTACTTATAAACATAAAACAGATTTGTAGAAGCATAAGCGTCTGGGTGGAGTAGGCCACTTGGGTCTTAGCTCAACCAACGTTTTGGCCACGCCATCCCACTATTTTGCAGCCTGTCTTGTGGGACCGACACAAGAATACAGCTCAAACTCCCGAGACAGTGTATGAGAGACTGCAGGGTAAGGGACTGGCTGGATGGCTGGGGGGGGGGGGGGGGGAGGATTGTAGCTAACTGGAGAGGGGGGAGGGATGGCTGACTAGGAGAACTAGCATGCAGACCGAGGATGAGGGGACCAGGGATGCTGGGTGGCTGATAGAAGAGAAATGTTTTGGAATGAGTTGGCTGCTGGGGGCAAGGCTAGTTGGTTGAGGAATAACTGGGGGCAGGCTTACAAGCTGCTGGTTACAGGGGAGAGTGCTGGGTGTGTGTGTGTGTGTGTGTGTGTGTGTGGGAAAGAGACAGGATGTGCAGGATTGGGGATAAGAGATGCTACAGAAGATGAGGGGATGAGAGAAGAGAACAGGACTAAAGTAGGGATAGGGACATCTACCTTCCTTTTCCCAATCCAGATGTCTCCTTGATCCCATCTGCCTCTCCTCTCCTCCCCGATCCTTTCCCTCTCTCCAACCCTGGTCTTCTGGTTAGGAAAGAGGAAGAAAGAGAGTATGGGAGGGGGAAGCTGCTGTGCATTGGGAAAGAGAGGGGTCAGGGGAGCTGGGTGGGTGGGGGGGGGGGGGGCCAGCAAAGTACCACAAGAGGGTGGGGTAGGAGGTGTTGAAACCACTGAGCCCCCGTCGTCTTCCTTGTGGGTGCTTTGCAACAAGAGACCCTATTCTCCACAAGAACAATGATGAGAGCTTGGGCAGACCCAACATAACTCCCCTCCACCCCCCACACAAACACACTCCCCACAAGAATGACAGTGAGCTTGGCTTAAGCATGGGAGGAAATGTATTTGTGTTTCTAGTTTTCCAGTTTTTTTTTACTGCATATAAAGTCTGGCTTCTTGGCATTTCCATTTTAGTTTTTGCCTGCGCATTTGTAATGTGTGGTCACCTATTCTATATTTGGTGAAGGTCTGCAGATGTGACTGAGCCAAGGTGTTCTGTTAGTATGTAGGGATCTGTAGTGGTCTTGTTCGTTGTGTTTTCCCAACAGGGGGTGTATTGATGTTCTAGAGAACAGTGTAATAATTGCAGTGCTGCCTTTTCATAAGAATCCTGTGTTAGTGCTGCTGTGGCATGACAAGTTTGCTTCCTATGTGCTGAACATTTTTTTTTCGGGGGGGGGGGGGGGGGCGGCTGCAGGATTTTGTATTTCACAATGTACCTGGTAATGGAGAACGTTTGTGTTACTGAGACAGCATCAGAATTTGAATAGCTTTTTTTGTATCGTGAGAGGCATACAGGGCAATATCCTAGTTCTGTTCCTATTATTTAAGGGAGCAGGCATGAGGGGCAGGTCTGTGGCTATAGATCATATATTTATAGAACTGAAAGTGCAGGATTTATGTTGTTTGTTTTTGCACATACAAGAATGAACCTCAAACCAGGAGATGTTGGGTATGATCTCAAGTTCTCAAATTTACTGCTAATGCCCTTCAATACAGGAAGAAGGAGGAGAAAATAACAAAATCAATCAGCACAAAAAAGTAGAAAAGGTGTCTAGGAAGTAAATTGGAAAGCTATGACTACAAATTCTTGTAGTTTGGGCAATAAAATCCCAGACCTGCAGGCCCTAATGGTGGAGGCAGATTTGGACATCATTGCTGTTACAGAGACATGGTTCATGGATTCTCAAGATTGGTATACGGCTATACTAGGCTATAACTTGTTAAGGAAGGACAGAAAAGCAATATCTAAGCAACTAGACTGCAAGGAATGTGGGGTAAAGAAGCATTATGAGCCATCCTAAATAAAAGATGATGGGGCATCCGTTTTTACTGGAGTGGTTTACAGGCCTCTGACTCAAACAGAAGAACTAGACAGACATCTCTCTAGGGACAGGTGATAGTATGTGACAGGGTATCCGTGCCATTGGCCGGCCCCTGTCGCATACTAAGGGGCTGGCCAATGGCACGGATACCCTGTCACATGCTAAGGACAAAGGGCCATCGGCGCCATTTTGATTAGTGGCAGCCGACGGCCCGAGAGCGGGAGATTGCTCCCGGGACCCCTGCTGGACCACCAGGTACTTTAAAAATTGGGGGGGGGGGGGGGTCAGGAGGGTGGGAGATGCAAAAGAATTAAATTTAAAGGGTTGGGGTGTTGTTGTTTTTCGGCACGACACAGCCGATTAAAACGGGTAAGAATCATGGGAATGAAGATTTCCCGCGGTTTTTACCCGAACTCGATACCGGAAATGAGTCTGGTACCAATTCACATCCCTAACAGAACCAACAAGGGAGAGAGTTATACTCGATCTAGTCCTCACTAACGGGGTGGGTGCCCACCTCAGCACCAGTGATCATCAAACAGTATGGTTTGTTATTGCAAGTAGGATACAGAGAGGTCACACAAAGACCCGAGTGCTGAACTTCAAAAATACGGACTTTGTTGACGTGGGGACGTACCTGGAGGTAGAACTGGAAGACTGGGAGAAAATGAGAGAAGTGGAACAACACTGTCCAAACTAAAAGGAGCAATTACAAAGGCAACAAATCTATATGTTAGAAAAATAAACAAAGTTAAGAGAAATAAGAAACCGATCTGGTTCTCAAAAGAGGTGGCTGATAAAATAAAAGCAAAAAGAACAGTTTTCAAGAAATATAAAGGATCCCAAAAAGAGGGACACAGGGAAGAATATCTGGTGAAACTGAGGGAGATGAAGAAAGGAATCAAGAAAGCAAAATGTCAGGCGGAAGAAAGGATTGCCAAAGAGATAAAGCAAGGTGACAAAACACTTTTCAGATATATCGGAGAAAGATCCAAAGTCGTATAGTGAAATTGAAAGGTGACAAAGATCAATGTGTAGAGAGAGAGGAAGAAATGGTCAAAATATTAAACAAATACTTCAGTTCGGTGTTCATTAAAAAAGTGACCCTGGAGAAGGACTGTTGCCAGTTAACAAGACTATGGATGTTTACAGAAGAGTATATATGGGAAGAGCAAGGAAAACTGAAAGTTGACAAGGTCATGGAGCCGGATGAGGTTCATCCCAGGATACTGAGGTTGCTCAAAGATGTGCTGGTGGGTCCTCGGTGGTGGGAAAACTAATGGAGACTCTGCTGAAGGAAAGGATAGTGAACTATCTACAATCTGTTGTTTGCTCGACCCGAGGCACCATGGATTCACCAGGGGAAGATCCTGTCAGACAAATCTGATTGATTTTCTTGATTGGGTGACTAAAGAATTGGATCAGGGAAAAGCGCTCAATGTGATTTACTTGGATTTTAGTAAAGCTTTTGATATGGTCCCATATAGAAGACTCGTGAACAAAATGAGAAGCTTGGGAGTGGATGCCAAGGTAGTGTCGTGGATTGCAAAATGGTTGACTGACAGGAGACAGTGTGTAATGGTAAATGGAACCTACTCTGAAGTAAGAATGGTAAGTGGAGTGCCACAGGGATAGGTTTGAATCCGGGCAGTAGTAACTTACGCGCGCCGGCAGGGCAGGCCCTGACAAGGCCGCTATGTCGGGGCACTCGGCCACGCCCCCGGGCCGCCCACACGCCCCCGATCCCAAACCATGCCCCCTGGCCACGCTACCGACCGCCCCTTTTTGCAAGCCCTGGGACTTACGCACGTCCCGGGGCTTGCACGCGCTGCCGAGCCTATTCAAAATAGGCTCGGCGTGCGCAGGGGGGGTTTGGGGTAGGTTTTCGGTGGGTACACGCGTATCCCTTTGAAAATCTACCCCTATGTCTGATACTTTGTTGCAACTCCAGCATTGCTCTCTGCATTCATGGCAAAGGTTAAGGGAAATTGGATTCAAACAGCATCCGAGGGCCCTGACTTTACGGTCTGGTAAACTGATAAGAATGAGGGTAACTTGCACAGTGCGGCTGATACTGGCATAAGCTTGCTGGGCAGATCATTTGGTCCTTTTCTGCCCTCATTTCTATGTTTGTTTTTGGAGCTTGCACAGTGAGCTTGGAATTTCTTTTTAATCAGGCCAGTGGTGCCCCAACAATTAGGACTGTTTCTGTATTTTTAGCCACATTTTCTTGGTCTCTGCATCATTTGGTACTTTAATGATGATCTCTCTCTGCATTCCTAGTAAAGAATAGTTGCTTGGTATTGACCTTCTATACTAATGTTTTTGTTGTAGTTTCCCCTTTCTGGTTTTCTAGCATCAAGCTTTTTATTGGTTGGTCTGAGAATGAATAATTATATTCTGTGACTTACACACAGTATGTATGTAAGAAAGAATGACAAAGTAAGATGTGGTGGAAGGTAAGGATGGAGCTGGGTTATTTTGCTAGCCCCTTCTGTCTGTGGCGATCCTGGATTAGAATACACAATACAAATGCTGAAAATCCCAGATAGCTCTTTGCTTATCAGCATATTCAGCACATTCCAAGGACGCTTCTTCATCTCCATGCACCATCCACAGAAGCAAAAAGTGAGTGTGTCCTCCATTTCATTGCTGCTTGTGACAAGTTCTTCTCTGAAGGTCTGTAGACAGGCGCACTATAAGGTAGCATGGCTCATTCACTACAATAACCAGGAAGCAGGATCATGATCAGAGAGAATTGCTGAGAATGAAGAAGCTGCGATCATATTTGGTTCAACACACACAAAACTTGATGCCAACACTCCCAGTGTAATGTTAGATGAGAAAAATGTAAGAATGGCATTGTTCACAAAAGTATAAGTACCAAATTATTATTATATACTACATATGGTGAGAGAGAGGATGTTTCAAGTTCTTTGACATGCAAAAAGGTATAGAAAATAGTATCAATTGTATTAGGTGCTATAGGCCTGATTAAGAAGAATTTCAAGGTCTTCTTGTTATGTTGCCTGTTTATATTGCACCCTACAAGCTACAGCAGGAAGCTCTCTTTGGCAAATTGCAAGTATTAAGAAAAGCACTAGCATTAACTTTGAGAGAGGGAGATTGTACCCAGCATAGGATGTTCATTCTTGTCAGGGTATGAACAAAACAAAGTAATTTAAAAACATGAACCTAAGGCTGAGCTGCTGACCTCAAAGCATCAGCTTGTGTGATCGGTGGACACCGTACAAAGATCATAGCAATTGCTTATAATGCCTTTTTACAGCCTTGGCTATTTTCATCTTTTCATCAGTTTTATATATTACAAAAGACTTCTTTGAACATCTGTCGGGTAGCATTGCTTCTAAGGTAGGATGTGGATTATGGACTACTTTGTGGTAAAAGGGAAACTGGAACAGTTCTGCTTATTGTGCTGGAAATAGAGATGACAACATTGTAGACTATATGCTACATTTATATAAAGGAACCAAAAAGTGAAAAAAATCGGAGAAAATACCATAAACAAGATCTCACTTTACATACAATGGGAAAGATGAAGGAACTTGCATCTCAGAATTTAAATGACGTTTCATGCTGAACAGGGTCAGACTTGAAAGATTTCAAGTTTCTGTAACATCATAATGTATAATCGTATTATCATTGGTCATAGTGAGTTTCTCTACTCAATGTTAAATTTTAAGCCAAAAAAAAAAAATGTTAAGTGATTTTTTTTTCTTTGCATATAAAAATATTTATTTTTATTTATTTATTTATTCTTTTTATATACCAACATTTGATCTCAATATGAGATGATACAAAAGCTGAATTTATCTTAAGCTTGCTAGTCAGTACGGAGGCTTATTCAAGGATCAGGAATATAAAGGATCACTTTAATGTACACTTAACATATAGATAGAATCATTTTGTGTACTAGGGATGTCCATAATATTCAGCACGGCTCACTTAGAATAAATGTTGAAATAGTGTTTCACTGTTCAATCTGGCTTATATTGCTTCCTTTGTAAATGCTGTAACTATGCAGTGCAACATCATAAGTAAATCACTGATGCATCATGGATGGTACACTTTAAATCACTGTTAAAAATCTCCCTCATGTTTCAGAAAACACTTTCTTTGATCACGCGGTTTTGTTCTTTTGATTTCCATGATGCCCAATGAAGGTTGAAGGCAGCTAAGAAAAATGTATGCCTGGGGTGCCTAATGACAGATAAATCCATTCCTTTATATTCACTATGGGCCAGATATTCGTGAATACACGCGGGCGTAGATTTGTGCGCGCAACCCGGCACGCAAAAATCTACGCCGCGCGCATGTTATAAAATCCGGGGTCAGCGCGCGTAAGTGCACCTTGTGCACGCGGAGCCTTAGCCCCGTTCCCTCCTCCCCCCTTCCCCTCCCACCTTCCGCTATCTCTAACCCAATCCCCCCTACCTTTATTATTTTATTTACGCCTGCCTGTGCTGGCCAAGTGCCGGCGCACGATCCCCAGGCCCAGCAGCAGTGGAGAGGCCTCTGGCTACGCCCACGCCCATTTTTTCAAGCCCCGGGACTTACACGCATCGCCGGACCTATGCAAAATAGGCGGTGCTTGCGCAGGAGCAGGTCTTCGGGGTTACGTGCATAATATACGCGCATAACCCTTTTAAAATCCGCCCCTATGCTTCTCCCTTATCATAGTTTTATCTGAGAAACTGATTTGCATAAAATGGGAATTCAGAATGCTCACAGAATACTTTGATGTACATTCTGGCAAGTAGCTGATAAGATCTTCAAAGACTAAGCTCTTCTTTTTCAGCTATACTCTGTCACAGTCAAGGATCTGATCAGAAAGACTGATAAGAGTTACAAAAAAATAAGTTCTAACAGCACGATAGAATACACCATTCGAAAGCTAGAGCCTGGTGGAAAATACAATGTGATTGTCCAGTTGTTGAACATGAGTAAAGAATCCAGTGTAAAAGTTAATACAGGTAAGCAAACAGAACTAAAGTACATATTTTTTGTTGTCTGGATTTGTTTTTACTTAAATTGTATTCAGTTATGATAGCTATAATAGATTATACTGTCAAACATAAAGATAGCTTTAATTTTGCTTTTAACCATCAAGCAACCATAGAAATATCTATTAACTATTAAAGGACATATGCACAATTTACACAGGCCATAATTTAGATTAGACTGTGTACTAGTTTACTAAATCTCAGATTTTGTGTTCTACATTAGGAGAGAGAAAAATTGAGGCCAGTACCCGAAAACGGAGAAGTTCACACGCAGTTTATGATTGATGCATGGGGCATTAATTGCACAGAAGCTGCCTGTTCACAAGAACTGCATTGCCAACTAAAACGTTATATTTTGGTTTATGATGGTCTCTTGGCCAGGCTGTCCTAATAGTGCACATTACAGATTTAGTTGTGGCTGTCTAAAGTAGGTGGGTCTACCATATCCAGGACTGGGACCAGGATATGGCCATTTCATTCATGTTTAATTGTAATGGAGGGTATTTACTTATAATGTCTGTGATTTCATAACTCAAGTGTTGCAGGGGAGGGGTAAGGCTCTTTTAGCATATGACCAGCCTTGGATTTAATATTGTTGGTTTTCCTCTTGGGCCTTTAGAATTAACATCCAGTTAATACCCAGGTCATCAGGATAAGCAAAGCTCTAAGCCATTTCATGGGCGGTATGTTATATCTACAGGAAACGTTGACCTAACAAAATTTCAAAAAAATGCACAATTTTATTGAACCATATGCCCTTGTTATATATAAAATTACCTTTTATTTTCAGTTCCATTATCAGCACCACAATCCTTAAAAATTATTAATGAGCGTGACCACATTTTGCTTTTTTGGAAGAGTCTAGCCTTGAAGGAAAAGAATTTTAACGAAAGTCGGGTATGTATATAACTCAATCAAAGATGTACTGTTTTCATTATGATGTTGAAGCAGCAAGTAAAATTAGCAAAATAAGATCACGGGGTTTAGGGGTTAGTTTAATAGATTAAATAAAAAACCCAAACAAACTTCATACTTTCCTCCCCCAGAAAATACCTGCTCTCCTTTTTCATATTAAGTGGGTATTCAGTATGACCACTCCTGGCATTCTTCAGTGTTTTAATATCTAGGGGTTCTTCTTGATAATTAAAAGCAAAAATGGATACCATCTCTTACGAAAAGGAAGAGCAGGTACTGCTTAAACAAGACACAGGGTGATTATAGTTGATGTAGCTAAAGTGAATTAAAAGGAAACAGAATAGAGGGATACTGAAAAGTGGTATTATTCCACATCACCTTTTAAATTTGATGGAAATTATGGGGCTTCTCTTTGGTTTAAGATGGTGCATACATTTATTATTGAAATGTGCTGTTAGGATATACACAATTTAATGGATACACACTAATGGGACACAGATATTGCAAAGTTTTATTTGTAAGACTCAAACATATGCTGTACGCAGTAATGTGTATTCTTTTCTGTTCACTTTTATGGAGCAAAATAATGTTTGATGGAAGTATTTTTATTACAAGCTTGCTAGTCTGTTTTATCTCCTAACAAAATGTTATGTTTAGGGACCTTTGTTTTCAGTTTTGATTTTATTTTTTCCAGGAATTTCAGTGTTAAATAAATGAACATTTTTGTTCTTGTTTTATTTATTTAACAAAAAACACCAAAGAGCACTTAAAGGGTCCTGTTGATCAAAATAAAACAGCAAAAGGCACCACTCTTGTCAAATATTTATAGAGGCTCCAAAACAATAATATATATTTCTTTCACAAAACTTAAATAGTAACAAGATAGTATGTATATATATCTCTTGTTAAATATTTATAGAGTTGCAAAACAATAATATATACTTATTTCACAAAATTTCAACAGTGACAATATAGTATATTTATCTATATATTCCGTCAGAAAAATTCATATATCTTAAACAATAATATATATTTTTTCACAAAACTTCAATAGTAACAATATAGTATATATATGTCCCGTCAGAAAAGTTCATATATTGTCCATAAAGACTGAGTACACACAGTTTGTGGATTAATCTTGAAGGTACCCGACAGCGGCCGGTGTTTAGCTGCAACTGTGCAGCTTCTTCTATCTATCTACAGTTAGCGGTTTCTGTCCCAGTTTATATGAAAGTTCGTTGTGAGACCTCGAGTCCAAAATAAGGAGTGTCTTGTTCTAAAGGTTCACTAACCCCTGAAGAAGCTGCACAGTTGCAGCGAAACACCGGCCGCTGTCGGGTACCTTCAAGATGTTTAAGTTTTGTGAAAGAAATATATATTATTATTTTGGAGCCTCTATAAATATTTGACAAGAGTGGTGCCTTTTGCTGTTTTATTTTTATTTTATTTATATACCAAAGTTCGTATGGACATCACATCGGTTTACATAAAACGATAGGGAAGAGGAGGAAGAGAGATCGGAAGAAAAAGTTACATTATAACAAATAACTGAATAAATAGGTTAAATTATATTTACCTGAAAAAACAGCAAGACTGTTTTTTTTTCCCACTGATTTTTTTCATTTTTGTTCTTATAATAAATGCTGATAAATTCTTGGGAATAATAAAATAAAAACTGAAGCAAAGGTCCCTAGTTATGTTTTACTTGTATACCACCTGCCTAAGACAACACTATAATAGTTAAAATACAGCATCAAACTAATAACTCAGTAATACAATACAAAAATACATGATTAACAATTCATACCTACAGCAGTAAAACAGAACAATAACATCTAAAATACTTGCCCCAACATAAAAATCCATCAGTAAGTAAAATTCATCTATAGAACCATAGCCTAGGCCACCCACTTTCACTAGAGAGGAAGAAGGCAGTGGTCCAGCCAAACAGTAGATACGTGCAGTGCAAACAAGGAAGGATGAAGAGATGCAGTACCCTAAGCAGTGCTGCTGGAATTCGTGTAGAGCAGAGCTCAACAAATCCTGGGCACCAAGTTACCATAGTGTCTAGAAAATTGCATTGTAACAGCTGGGATTTTCTTGCCCTGCAAGCCCTGCCCTTAAATAGCAATATGTACAGCTGCCACCAAGAACCCCCTCAGGACAGCTCTTCTCTTCTGGTTAAGTTCTCAGTGAGAGAAAATGGAAGGGACAAAAAAAATTGTTTTAAAAAAACTTCTGTGTTCTTTTTTTTTTCTTATATAAATTTTAATGAGCATAAAGAATTTGTGCCACCTGTGCTGTGGCTGCTGAGAATCTAGTTGTTGAACCTGCTGATATCCACAGTCTTCTGCCGGCAGGGTTACGAAGTACACATGTATGACAGCGTGACGAATATCACCACCTGTCTGGGAAACACCACTGACAACTTCTTCAAAATCTCCAACCTGAAGCTGGGCCATAACTATACGTTCACAGTCCAAGCCAAATGTCTCTACGCCGGGCAGATCTGTGGCGATCCTGCGTTGCTGCTCTATGATGAACCAGGAGCTGGTAAGGAGATTAAACTCTGAAAAAGAAAAACACATTTTGATTTCATTTTCACCACCTTCTTTTTTATTATTATTATTTGGTTTGGTCTTTTATCTGTTTCACCCCTGCAGTTCCCCTCTCCCCAGACTGTATGCCCAGGTGGCACTAGCAGCCCCAAGGGCTGGAGGGACAGGGGTTTTTTTTGAGCGGCATCCTCAGTGCTACTCATTGCCCAATAGGTGCAGCCACAGTAATAACACCTATCTTCCCTCCCTCTCTGGCCCTGAGCGCACCACACATGATTGACATTTTAACTCATAACTTACGTTTTGTTTTTTTTATTAAATATCAATGCAAGAATACAAGCAGAACCACAAGGCACATTTGTTCCTTATGCCTTTCATAGCTCTTATATCCATTTCCATTTCCCCTCTTTGCATCCCTCCTAGAATTTTTATTTATTTATTTTTAAATCGTCAGAGTGGTGGCAAGATTCACCTAGCTTGTCTTAATATCTGCTCAATCTAGCCACAAATTGGCCCACAAAATGCACTTTTTTTTTTTTTTGCAGTTCCCATACCTTGGCTTGAAACTGCTATATTTCATTTATCGAATGATAGTGCCTTCTGGCAACAGGATTTATCACTTAACGCAGTATTACCTTTTTTTATGTTGTTTACTTTATTCCTGAAGTGAATAAAGTCTACCATTTGTTTCAAAAGCTCCTCATACATAACCACTCCCACTGTTTTGTACCTAACTAAATAGGGGTATTGTATTGCTGCTGATCTTTTCAAGGTATGACTGCCTTACCGGCATAAAATTGTGACAAGCCTGAATACATCATAAACAAATGAATTAGTCGCCTTGAAAGAAGGTGATGATGGGAAAAAGTGTTAAAATAAAATGTCAACCATAAAGAAAACTGGAAAACAAGAGCCAAGAAATAGGCAGTGACATTTTAAAGAATCTATCAAGTATGACTGCCTTAAGGGAGCACTTGTTTTTTCTCAAATGCAGTGATTTATAAGTTATTATTGTGGTGCATGGCTGGTTAGCAGTTACAGCCACAGAGCGCCTGAGAATAATGCATTACAATTGCTGGCTGGGGGGGTGGAGGTTCCTTCTGCACTATAGACGGGTGCCAAAGGAAATGGGAGGAGCTAGCTGCAGCTGTGATTGACAAGACGTCAGGCTCTGCAGCACATTAAAACTGCTCTAGCCTTCTGAAAAAATCCGTTTGTAGCAGGTATTGTAAGTTATTACTGGGCAGCACAGGGTTTCACAGTAATAGCTTACAAAGGATTTTCCAATTCCTATCCAAAGTTGCATATCAGTAGTGACATGCAGTTAAAAATGGAAAGCAGTAAATAAAATATCTTCTTAAAAATTAGTTTAATAACGGAACTGCTAACATATTTGCTTTAATGAAGAAAACAGCTGGGCCAGTGGTAATGCTGTGCCCTGCAATGCAGAAACTCATTGATTCAAGCCCAAGTCAAGTCCTCCATTCCCTGAGTCAGCTGGGGATGCTGGAAGTTGTAGTTTTCTCTTTATATTGCTACACCGCTGCTTTTCCCAAAAAGGGAAGCCATGTCCCTACTATCTCTAGGGAAATGATAGGCTGTATCACACAGCTACAATAACACTTTTCCCCCTCAATGCAACAAGTTTCCCCACCTCAAACAAATACAGCATCTTAAAATATCGAAATACAATCCATCACAATATAAATAAAATTAAAGTCACCCAAATAACCGATTATAAAACCTTCTCTCCAGAACATGCACTCAAGCAGCCTGCTTTGTACAGCAAGAGACTAAAACCTACACTCAGAAGCAAGGAACAACAGGATCCCACAGACAAAACTCCCATCAGACCCAAGTGGATAGCAGAGGGGCAGCCCCCTTTGGATTGCACTGTTGAAGGCAAGCTGCCGCCCTCAAATGGGCATTGACATCACTCAGAGGTGGGGCTCAGGTCCATGGCAAATGAGGATGGTTGTGCAGGGGGGGGGGGGGGGAAGCAGTTTTCACCAACCCCTCCTCATTGAGTCTCTCTGAGTCTGGCTGCAGTTCTTTTCTGCTCCCCAGCCAGCCCTCGTCTTATGGCCGGCACTGGATTATATATCACTTGGGGAAGTGGGGCTCAGATTCAGACCTCATGGCAGATGAGGAAAGCTTGTTATTGTGTGGATGCAAAATATACAGCTCAACTAGCTCCTGGTTTTGAAAAGAGCCAGCTAACACATCATTCAGTGGTAGCGGAGCAGCGCGGATAAGAAAAAATCCAAAAAAAATCAAAGGCCTTTGTATCAGCTCCACAGGAACGGATCCTCAGACCTTAGATCTATCTGGTAGAAGGCTAGTTCATAATATCATGCTCTCTTCTTGCATATCCTCGTACCAACTTTGTATGATAAAATACATGGCTTGCAATTTTTTAGACTCCCTCCCAACAAACACGAGGAGTTTTTCAACTTAATATCTAGGGGGGGGAGTGGTGGGCAGGATGAGTGTGGAAAACATCTAGTAAGGGCTGCTTATATTTTCAATATGGCAGCAAGAGGGTTGCCCCTATCTATAGGGGCTCATAGGATGACCTGGCTTCTGTTATCTGGCCTACAAGAAGATACACATCAGGCTAGCAAATGCCCTTATATAAGAGATAATCTCTTTGGTTTTAAAGTAAACAGTGAATTTCATTAAAGACAACTGCGTTGATGTCCAACAAAATTAAATTAATTCAAATGGACAATCAAGTGTCAATGTTATACAGTAACAAACGAAGTGAAGAGTATCATATTCCCTGTGCTTGGAGTGGGTAAGAGCTCAGACTTCTGTCTTCCAGGCACAGAGAGTATGATGGTGGACAAACTTAGCTGCGTTCTCAGCCCTTATGAATGGTTTCTAAACTGTCATGTGGCAAACTATATTTCTTTGGTGGAGAACCTCAGAAACACTTCACTACCCATCTCAACAACAAAGTGCAGACATTTTCTTCCAGACTGAATCGGATACCTTTCTCAGTACATTGGGGGATTTATGCCTATCCTCTGTTTTTGTTTTATTCATTCATTCAAATTTTAGACTACCTTCCAACAAAAAATTCAATGTATACATAACATAAAACAAGGACATATAAAGATAAAGATTTGAACATAACAAAAACATAATACAACTAATTCCATATTACAGCCCATGTACATAACACAGAAACAGACATCAATAAAAACTTTTACATATATTTGCCAAGACATTGAGATCATCTTAACATTTCTAGTTAAAATCTGGCTTTATAAATAAGACAGAATATCATCTTATCTTTGCTCAGTTCATGAAAATTAAAAGTATATCCAATTTACTATATTATCACCTCAAAATTCATCACACTCCATGTACCAAAAGGAGCATAATCTGACACTTGTTTTAAATCCAAAAAAAATAAAATAAAATATATAATAAACTCATCCCTCCAATGAGCAAGTCAGCCTAAATGATATGAACTATCAATGACATTAACATCAATCTTGGCTTATATGTCTTAAAAATGAATTCTCTAAAATAACAGAGCACTAATATTGCCAATATCAAAGCATATGCTACTGCAAATCAATTCACATTAATTACAAATGCTAATGGAAGAAAACCTGCCTTAACATACTTTTGTTTTTTTTTTCCCATTTATAGTTTATTCCAACAATAGCAGTATACAGTACAAATATCAAACACACAAAAAACACAGACTGACCATATACACAGATAATACATCCCTGCACAGATATAGAAGTATGTAACATAAACCCTATCCCTAAACATTATACACAAATGTAGACATGTCACCCATCCCCTCCCTCCCCCCCCCCCCCTTATAACTTCCCCATCAAGAGATCTCTGGCAAACACAAATATCTCTCAAGGTCCTGAAATCGGACCATGTAGTGCCCGCTGAGGCTTTATTAATAGACAGTAACTACCTATTGCTATAACAATACATGAAAGGATTCCAAACCCCACAGCACATTGAGCCACCTCCGTGATTAAATGTGACTCATCACTAATGACCAATATACTTAGGTGAATATCATAGGTTAGGATACATATATACAACAACTATCCCCTGGATAACTCTCCATGACTACACAGCTATTCAATGTAAGGTACCCACATTTTTTAAAATCTGGTCAAAGAACCCCACTCGCTTTGCTGTTAATTTCTCCATAACAAACACTTTGTGCAGCCTGTTCTGTATAGACAATGAACTAGGAATGTCAGGCAAACGCCACTGATAGGCGATTTCTCCTTTAGTAGCCAATAAAACGTTTGTAAAAAAATGTATACTCCAAATCAGTTTGAGACTGTGTTGGTATACCTAGCAGAAGTGATTTCAGGACCCGTGTCACAGAACTCCATGTAATATCCCGAAAAGCAGGGAGATATGGGCATGCCTGGGGTCGGCGCGTGCCACATGGATTTTAAGAAGCACTCGGGCATGCGCATATTTTCTGGTACACACACAAATCAGAATGTTCAAAAAAGGGGGTGTCTGTGTGTGTAACCGGGGGTACCCACTGCGTAACTTTACCTCTGTTATTGCTGGCGTGTAAGTAAAAAAAAAAAAAAAAGTCAGGGCTACTCAGCAGGGTTTTAAGGGTTGGATCTAAACAGGGGAGAAGGAGGCCTTTAAAACTAGGAGGGTTAGAAAGTCCTAGCCCTACTCTGCGTTAACTGGGAAAAGGGTAATTAGCACAGCGTTCACCCCTTTAAGATTCTTCTCATGCGGTAGACGCGGCATTTGCGTGCATATGTGCACGTCTATATAAAATTGAGCACACATACAGCCAATATTATAACATATGCGTGTGTATGTTATAAAATGACCATTTCCAGTGGCACGAGCTGGCATACACATGCGGGTATTAAAATTCACCTTTTGGTGTGCACGGGCGGGCAAAAAATCCAATGGAATGTTAGGTATTTGCCTCTATTTTCCATTCCTTTCCTATCATAATGCCTTTTATTGACCCATGCCGTGACCGCACCTTGAGTGGTGTGTGCAATTTTGGCCACACTATCTTAAAAAGATATAGCGGAACTAGAAAAGGACAACCAAAATAAATGGGATGGAATAGCTCTCCTATAAGGAAAGGCTAAAAACAGCCAGGAGAAGACACAATAATAAATAAATCTTGAGAAGGAACAGTTATTTACCCTTTCAAATAAGACTGGGGGCAGTTTATAAAGCCAATCAATAATACACCCAAAATAAATCAGGGAAAGTGTCGTTTACAATCAGTGCACAATTAAACTGTAGAATTTGCTGCCAGGTGATATGGCGAAAGAAGTTAGTGTAACTGGGTTTAAAAAGGGTTTGAACAGGTTTCTGGGGGAACTGTTCTGGCCATAAACTATTATTAGCCATAAAGATGGGCAAGTCACTGGTTATGAGCAAGGAGGACTGGATCTGTTCTGTGGGATCCAGCCGGGTACTTGTGGCCAGGAATGGCCATTGTGGGAGACAGGATGCTGAGCTTGATGGACCGTAGGACTTCAAGTTGTTCAAAATACTGCTGCCAAGCTAATCTACAGAAAAAAGAAATTTGATCACATTACTCCCTTTTTGTGGGATTTAACCTGGCTTCCTATCTCGTTGCGTATCTACTTCAAGATAGGCTGCCTTACTTTCAAGGTACTACAATGGGTTATTCCACCATATCTAGCATGTCTTATTGCTCCTTACCACCCCACAAACTCACTCCAGTCTTCTCAGCAGGAGCTTTTGATTATTCCTTCCTCCAGAGAGATTAGGCCAGAAGGTACTAGAGACAGATTTGGTTTTCCTTTTTGGCTACTATATGGAATTCTTTTCCTCTATCATTATGCTTGGAAAAAGACTACCTGAAATTTAGGAAATCTTTGAAACTTTCTTGCTCATTAAAGCCTATCCTTCTGACTGCTAATTTCTACTACATTTTACCTGCTGAGACTTATTTTTATTTTTAATTTTATGGTTTACTGTTTTTGTTTTATTGATTGCTAGTTATTGTTCATGTCTTTGTTTAGTTAGGTGATTATTTTATGTTTAATTATCATATGTAAGCTGATTATTTTACTGTTTTTAGTTATAATGTTAGTCAGTTTAATAAATTGTACATCACTTTCATCTCTTATTGTTATACTCAGTCAGGAACACAACTCCAAAGTAAGGTGAAAGCACATCAAGTCAGCGCTATGGCAGCTTCCTTAACCCACCTCTACTTTGATTTCATAGATGGTATTTTGCAAGGCTGCCACCTGTTTCTTTTGTTCAAAACTTCACTGCTTATTATTGCCTAGAAAATGGTTCATGTCAGTACAGCTGTTTTGGCCAAGCAGTTCTCAAGAGCTTATTTCATTAATTGCTTCAAATCTCTTCTAGCCTCTATCAACAAACAGGTTGCAGTTTTTCACTACTAATTAAGAACATAAATGTTTTTATGTAACCCTCAGCTTGGCAATCCCCACTTGTGTGCCTGATTACAGTCCTGCTTGTCCATGGAGAAAGCAAAGTGTTCTCCACAGGTAGCAGGACAAATCAGCCACACAATCCCATCCTCCGCCCCTTAAAGTTGAAGGCTGGCTTTCTACAAAGACTGAGGAGACGGGTTTTCTGAGAGAACCTTTGTGTCTCAATGCCCTTAGATGATATCACTCAGTTGTGTGCCCAATTTGGCCTACTCTCTACAGCGAACACCTGCTATAGGTAAGCAACTTTGCTTTCTGCACTCATTGCTGCCAGATAACACCACCCACATGCGTGACTGAGTTAGCCTGCTTTTCACAAAGATCACCACTTACAGTTAAACAACTTTGCGCCCCAGCTGGTTCATCCCTGAATTTTAGTAGTTCTTCCATTTACCACTCTCGGACCTCTAGAAGGGCTACCACAGAGGCGATGTTTACAGCCATTGCTCAAGGAAGGCTGAATTCAGGGGCCATGATCACAGGATTTTGGGGGGAACCCTGGAGCATGGCCCCCAGCCGAAGAACTGTCACTATAAAATGATCAGATTAAATATGGTGGGTGGGGAGGGAAAAGTTATAATTTAGGGGAAAAATCCCTACCTAGTTAGAAATGTAGGCGCATTGTGCAAAGATCCCAAGCATGGTTCCAGTTCAGCTGGAAGGAGGTACTACTAGGTTAAAAAGAAAATAATGGAAACACTTCAGAATATCTACCGGTAATTGATGGTTGCCAGTGTTCATGGATTGATATGGCTACATAATGGGTTTTAAAAATGTTCTTTTTAGAGAATGTGTAGTGCAGGTTCAACTTAAATATTTATTTTATTTATTGGCACAGACTACTCTCCACTTAAGACTGAAAAATCCACGGATGTAGCTGCCATAGTAGTACCAGTTTTATTTCTCTTACTCGTGGCGATGGGTTTTGGGTTCGTTCTACTATACGTGCGGCACAGGCGGCTTCAAAATAGTTTTACTGCTTTTGCAAACAGCCACTACAGCTCGCGTCTGGAATCAGCCATCTTTTCATCTGCTGATGATTTGGGTGAGTAATATGTATGTGTGGTCATTGTTTTCAAATGCTAAAATGTAAAGGCATTCCCCTTCGTGCATCCTAGTTTTAAATATTCCCCTTATCTTTTATCCCTTGTTAACAATTTCTTCTTTATAATTGTTTTACATTTCTGACAAAGGTAATGTATGCTTTTTAGTATAATTTGTTGATTGTTTTATGTAACGCTCACAGGCGAAGTTATGTTTTATTGTAAACCGGTGTAATTTGTATTTTATACAGGAATGTCAGTATATAAAAGTTAAAAATAAATAATAAATAATAAGGCATGTTGGTCGATTTTTAAGACCTGCGTGCGCGCACATGGACGCACCAATTTTATAACATGCGTGCGTCGCCATGCACGTTATAAAATATGATGTCCGCACTCACGTACATGCCAGATTTTAACATCCGCACGTGCATGTGTGGGCAGCCTCTGACTCACGCACGCGGGGAGGGGAATTTTCAAATTACACCTGGCAACGCGATCGGCCATTTTTCCAGCTCCCTCCCAGTCCACTCCAATTAAGGAGTGGACTGAGAGGGAACTTTCCTACCCCTAACCCTACTTTCCCTTCCCTGACCCCAAAACTACCCTAATTAATCTATGTTTTTTAATTTTTTAACTTACCCGCTCCTTTGAGCAATAATAAGTTCTGCGCGCCAGCCGGCTGCTTCCCCTGTTGCAAAATGCGTGCAGTGCGCACAAGGCCCGGCCACGCACATAAACCCCGAAATTGACGCACGTCGCCCTTTTAAAATCCGGGCTTATATGTATAACAATTAACATAGGACAGTTTCTCTTAACAGACAAGAGACACAATCTGTTTAAATCAGACCCTGGCATGGTTTGCAAAGGCTCAGCAGGGTGCAAACAATGTTTCAATAACTCACTTAAGTTAAGTTTCATTCTCATTTTTATTTCATTCTGGAGGCCCCCCTTGCTTGGTCACGTGCGGCTTCTGCAAATCTGACTGCCTCTGTGCCAGGGCTCATCAGAACACTATAAAAGCTGCACTTGGGAAGAAAGTGTTTTAAAAATGTGTGGCCACAATATTGTTTTTAAAATGAAAAGTTATATATACTAAAACAAAGAGAGACCTAGGAAGAAGACTCAAAGAGGAAACTAACATCAATCAGGCACTTTGCCTATTTTTGCTAATACTGGTGCTGCTTCTCTTCCCGCCATTGTCCACTTTATTTTGTTGAATTTTCAAAATGTAAGTCAAAGTATGTTTCCTGTAGGGACAAATTTAGTAAGTCTATCAGCAATGCTTTGATCAGCAGAATTTCTCCAGCAATTTTGTGGGTCATCAGATGTTAATTCAATGTCCATGTAGGGGGAAATATATAGCTCTCTAAATCCACTCCCAAAAGTATGCATAGCTGTGCTGCCTACAACCTGGTTGCAGTTAATGCACAAATGATTAAGAGACCTTTATAATCTAGGGTTCATTAATGTGACTAGTAATTAAGGCATGGTCCTTTTTGCTTTTCAGGAGATGATGAAGATGCTCCTATGATAACTGGATTTTCAGATGATGTCCCTATGGTCATCGCATGAAGAACATTTCCCTCTCTCTCTGTAAACCAAATAGTGTAAATATTTTATTTGATAAAAATAGTGGATTGTTTTTATTTTTCAAATGCACTTTCAGTTGCAATATGTTATTTTTATATGGGCCAAAAATACACTTTGTAGTACACAACTGTGAAATGCAAACCAGATTCAGTAAATGGCTATGGTACTTTGATTTAACTTTAAATTTGGTCTTACAAGGCTATGCTTGCTGGGCATGCTTTTAAGCTTGTGAGATATTACTGTTAACCAAATGGACTTATGTTTTATTTTTCTAAGATAAGGCTTATTTAAAATCAAGAAATATTGTATTGTAGTTCCCAAAGCGACACTTAAAAAATAATTTGGGATTGGACATTTTTATATGAAAGTAGTTTTGTTTAATTTATTGAAAAAACTTTTTTAGACTGTTATCAGCCAAATACAGTTTTCAGAAGGGGGTGAAGGTCATGCAGAGGGAGCTGTGTCCATGCACGTTTGTCACCTTGTATGGGCCACTTTGTGTACTAAGTGCCATGTTCTCATTAAGAGCTATATAGGTTAACAGAAGAAAAAGTAATACAGTCAGATGATTGTATAATCCTAATCTTCTTTCAAGTAATATCTCCTTTTCTATAACATAGCCCTACCAGCTAGTGCCATACACTGAAGCAAATACTGTTTAATTTAATGAAAACACAAGGTACAATATGTAATGAACATATGCTATGTATTTGTCTTTAATCATATTCACTCTTGTACAGACAGTGATGTGGCCTACACTATAAAACCAGTTTCCCTGATGTGTCCCCATTAGCCATACTTATTCTGTAGCCATGCTCATCACCAGCATCTCTTAAAAGACACTAGGATTACATCTTTCAAAAGCTCCCTTGTCCATTTTGTTTTTCCTAATATTACTGTCACAGCATTTCCACTTAATGGAAGGCCACTGAAAGTATAAATCACCGTGGATGAGCAGGTTTGCTGTGGAACTGGACTCCATTTCAAGATGGTAATCCATATAAAAATAATAATTCAAAAGTGAAAACTCTGCAATTGATAGCTCCCTGCAAAACGAAAGTCAGTATCAAATTATCTTAATGTTGAACTCTGAATGTTTTACACTGTCACTTTTTCCCCTCAGTATTGTACCTCCATATATTTTATTTTACCTCTAATCTTAAGAAGTCAATTTGTAAACAGGCCATGATTAGGTAAACTACCTTACATCTGCGGGAAATGATCTGCACCTTGTAGTAGTGCTCTCCCAAGAAGGACCTAGTACTGTTGCAAACTAGCTTTATTCTAAAAGAAAAGATGGAAACAATACTTTTCTAAGAGTAAAACGATATCTTTTTGAATGGACTAATCTAAGGAAAAATACATTTTTTCATAAGGCACATTTATTACTGTCTAGAGTAAAACTATATGTGATTGAGTTATTACATTCTCAATAAATACAGGTATGGCCAGCTAGCTTTGCAGTCTACACTTTCATTACATGGTTTATTTAATTCCCCTTTTTCTAAACAATTTAATGGTATAGTGCTGACAGTATAAATATGCAGCATTGCGCAAGGTTAAAACAAGGGAAGTCAAAACAGAGAAAAAAAACTAAGGGGTAGATTTTTAAAGTTATGTGCAGGCGTAGATTTGTTCGAGCAACCCGGCGCAAACAAATCTACGCCCGATTTTATAAGATGCGCACGTTTATAAAATCCAGGGTTGGCGTGCGCAGGCAGGTGCACAATTGTGTGCCGAGCAGCCTGCCTCCAACGTGGTAGTGTGGTAATAATGGGAGATTTCAATTACCTCAATATTGTCTGGATAAGTGTAACATCAGGGTATGCTAGAGAGAGAAAGTTCCTGGATGGAATAAATGACAGCTTCATGGAGCAATTTGTTCAGGAACTGATGAGAGAGGGAGCAATTTTAGATCTAATTCACAGTAGAGTGGTAGGGCCACTTGGCAACAGTAATCATATGATCACATCTGAATTAATGACTGGAAGGGGGACAGTAAGTAAATCCACAGCTCTAGCACTAAACTTTCAAAAGGGAAACTTTGCTAAAATGAGAAAAAAAGTTAAAAAAAAAACAAAAACCTGAAAGGTGGAAGGTCGGTCAAACAATCGCTGGCATGGCTAAAAAGTGAAAAAAGGCTATTTTATCCAAAAGATCTTCATTAAAAACTTGGAATAAGGATCCATCAGAAGAAAATAGGATAGAGTATAAGACACTGATAAGAAAGGCTAGGAGAGAATTTGAAAAGAAGTTGGCCATAGAGATAAAAACTTAAAAATATATCTGAAGCAGAAAACCTGTGCAGGAGTTGCTTGAACCGTTAGAGGATCGACAGGTTAAAGGGCACTTAAGGAAGATAAGGCCATCGCAGAAAGGCTAAACAAATTCTTTGCTTCGGTATTTACTGAAGAGGATGTTGGGGAGATACCCATTCTGGAGACTGTTTTCAAGGGTGACTATTCACATGAACTAAACCAAATCATGGCAAACCTGGAATATGTGGTAGGCCAGGTTAAACTGAAGAGTAGTAAATCCTCTGGACCAGATGGTAAAAACCCCAGGCTTCTGAAAGAACTCAAAAATGAAATTTCAGACCTATTATAATTTTACCCTATCATTAAAATCATCCATTGTACCTGAAGATTGGAAGGTGGCCAGTGTAACCCCAATATTTAAAAAGGGCTCCAGGGGTGATCCAGGAAACAACAGTCTGGTGAGCCTGACTTCGGTGCCGGGAAAAATTGTGGAAACTGTTAAAGAATAAAATCACAAAACATTTAGAGAGACATGGTTTAAGGGGACACAATCAGCATGCATTTACCCAAGAAAAGTCTTGCCTCACAAATCTCCTACATTTTTTTGAAGGGGTGAATAAGCATGTGGACAAAGGTGAACCGGTAGATGTGGAGTATTTGGATTTTCAGAACACGTTCAACAAAGTCCCTCATGAGAGCCTTCTAAGAAAACTAAAAAGTCATGGGATAGGAAGCAATGTCCGTTTATGGATTGCAAACTGGTTAAGAGACAGGAAACAGAGAGTAGGATTAAATAGTGGGGTGCCTCAGGGATCTGTACTTTGACTGGTGCTTTTTAATATATTTATAAATGATCTGGAAAGGGGTATGACAAGTGAGGTGATCAAATTTGCAGATGACACAAAATATTACAGAGTAGTTAAATCTCAAGAAGATTAAGATAAATTACAGGAGGACACTGTGAGACTAAAAGATTGAGCTTCCAAATGGTAGATACAATTTAATGTGAACAAGTGCAAGATGATGCATATAGGGAAAAATAACCCTTGCTGTAATTACACAATGCTAGGTTCTAAGGAGTTACCACCCAGGAAAGAGATCTAGGCGTCATAGTGAATAATACATTGAAATTGTCAGCTCAGTGTGCTGCAGCAGTCAAAAAAGCAAACAATGTTAGGAATTATTAGGAAGGAAATGGCAAATAAAACAGTGGATGTCATAATGCCTCTGTATTGCTTCATGGTGAGACTGCACCTTGAATACTGTGTGCAATTCTGGTTGCCACATCTGAAAAAAGCTTTAGTTGCACTGGAGAAAGTACACAGAAGGGCACCCAAAATAAGAAGCATGGAATGGCTCCCCTATGAAGAAAGGCTAAAGAGGTTAGGGCTGTTCAGTCTGGAGAAGAGACGACTGAGGTGAGGATATGATAGAGGTATACAAAATCATGAAAGGCCTTAACAGGTTAAGTAAATTGGTTATTTTCTCTCTCAGATAGGACTAGGGGGCACCATATCAAGTTAGCAAGTAGCTCATTTAAAACAAAGAGAAAATTCGTTTTCATTCAGTGCATAGTTAAGCTCTGGAATTCATTACCAGAGGATATGGTTACAGCAGTTAGTATAACTGGGTTTAAAAAAGGTTTAGATAAGTTCCTAGAGAAAAAAAATCCATAAACTGCTATCAGTAAGGAATAGTAGCTTGAGATCTATTTAATATTTGGGTCAGTGGTCAATTTAATAATGCCTCAGTAGTCAAGGTGCAATTCTGGTCACCACATCTCAAAAAAAATATATAGTTGCACTTAAGAAGATACAGAGAAGGGTGACCAAAATGATAAAGGGGATGGAATGAATTCCCTATGAAGAAAGGCTAAAGATGTTACAGCTACTCAGCTTGAAGAAGAGATGGCTGAGGAGGGATATGATAGAGGTCTAGACAATTATGAAAGCACTTGAACAGGTAAATGTGAATCAGTTATTTACTCTTTCAGATAATACAAGGACTAGGGGCACTCCATGAAGTTAGCAAGTAGCACTTTTAAAACAAATTGGAGAAAATTATTTTTCACTCAACACACAATTAAGCTCTGGAATTCATTGCCAGAGGATGTGGTTAAGGCAGTCAGTGTAGCTGGGTTAAAAAAAGGTTTGGATAAGTTCCTGGGTAACAAGTCCAAAAACTGCTATTAATCATCTTGACTTAGGGGCGGATTTTAAAAGGAGCGCGAATAGCCTACATTTGTTTGCGCTCCAGGCGCAAACAAAAGTACGCTGGATTTTAGTAGATACGCGCGGAGCCGCGCGGAGCCGCGCGTATCTGCTAAAACCTGGATCGGCGCGCGCAAGGCTATGGATTTTGTATAGCCGGCGCGCGCCGAGCCGCGCAGCCTACCCCCGTTCCCTCCAAGGCCGCTCCGAAATCGGAGCGGCCTCGGAGGGAACTTTCCTTTGCCCTCCCCTCGCCTTCCCCTCCCTAACCCACCCGCCCGGCCCTGTCTAAACCCCCCCCCTTACCTCCGGGAGGCGTAAATCCCCGCGCGTCAGCGGGCCTCCT
The DNA here is from genome assembly GCF_901001135.1 of Rhinatrema bivittatum. Lineage (NCBI taxonomy): Eukaryota > Metazoa > Chordata > Amphibia > Gymnophiona > Rhinatrematidae > Rhinatrema > Rhinatrema bivittatum. The sequence goes on from NC_042626.1 coordinate 31,320,405, forward strand.
GCGTGCCGGGACGCGACCTGGGGGCGGGTCCGGAGGGCGCGGCCACGCCCCCGGGCCGCCCCGGGCCATAGCCACGCCCCCGGGCCCGCCCCCGGAACGCTCCCGACACGCCCCGAAAACGCTGCGCGGTTCGGGCCCGCCCCCCGACACGCCCCCTCCGAAAACCCCGGGACTTACGCGAGTCCTGGGGCTCTGCACGCACCGGGAGGCCTATGTAAAATAGGCCTACCGGCGCGCAGGGCCCTGCTCGCGTAAATCCGCCCGGTTTTGGGCGGATTTACGCGAGCAGGGCTCTGAAAATCCGCCCCTTAGGGAATAGCTCTGCTTATTATTAGCATAAGTAGCATGGGATCTATTTAACGTTTGGGTACTTTCCAGGTTGAAACCTGGATTAGCTGAGCTTGGTGGCCCCCTCGGTCTGACCCAGTAAGGCAATTGCTTATGTTCTTATCAGGTCTTCAGTTTGTTCTTTATTGGATTCACTTGTGATAGTTGCTATTAGTTTTGTAATGTTTAAGATTGTGCATCTGCCTGGGGTAAAACCTGCTTGTTTAATGTGTGTTAAATTTAGGCGGTATCTTTTATTTTCAGTGCGCAAAGAGTTTTGGATTAATTATAACATCTTAATTTGAGAGCGCGCTATATGAACTCGGCAGGTCAGGATCTCTGTTTTCTCTGAATGTAACCATTAATAAGGTGGTATTTAGAGAAGGTAACATTTTTCCCCTGAATGATGCCATTTAGAATCTTATAGTTTGCTCCAAATTCATCTGAACCTGGAGCTTTCCTGGGTTTCGCTGACCCTGTGATATCCAGCACCGATGGTGCATTCTTGGTAGGATGTGTGTTTATATGGTGGACGTGCTAAGCTTGTGCCTTGAAGCATTAAAACTTTCAGCTCTTAACAGCTAAAAATGAATTAGTGGCCTTTGTCACACTGCGAGGTCTTCGCCTGTCAGGCTAATTTTAAAACGAGTGTGTGAGTGCCCATCCACGCGCGTATGAGCGTGCGAGCAACCCTATGCTGGAATTTTAAATCGTGCGTATGTTTATGCATGTAAGATTTAAAAGACACCTAGCGTGCATAAGTGTGCCCCTGATTTTAAGAGGTTCCCTACTTCGCATATCTTCCCTGGGACTTTGCTGGTTTTAAAGCGCATATATATACGTGGATTTTAAAACATGCTCACACGAGGGACATTCCCAGTTTGCCCAATCTACCTCTAGCACCTCCAGACCCCTCTGGTTCTTCATCCTGCACTCCCCGCAGCTGATCTGTCATGTAAACCCCAAAATGCAAGATCTGCAGTTTTGCTCCTCATTAGAAGCAGCAGTAAAGTTAGGCGGATAATAAGCCAGCGGGTTGTGACCTCTGGTTTTAAAACACAGTTACAGGCATTACTCATGCCCCGCTCCAAACTCCACCCCTGGGCCGCCCCCTAAACTCTGGCTTTTAAAATATGCATCGCTCGTGCATGGCCCCCATACTTGCAGCTATAGACGTTTTAGCCTGAGCAATGCTTTTAAAGTTTGGTCCTGTGTCTACTGCGTGATGAGCTCAGTGTTGTCATGTTACATGTCAAGAAGCCCATTACAAATCCCATGGATAGACACATTTCCTCTTGCTTTATTCGTTCCATTTTAGCATTTTGTTGCTATATACCATAGCATAACAACTCTGATGCGGTCCATTTGAATGGACTTTCTTGTTTCCTATATGTTTGCACTGGTTCCTTTAACTCTTAAGTTCAATGCTTCTGTGTTTGATAAGGCTTCTTAGAGAGACCTATTTCTTATTGGACTGGGTTGGTTTTCCATATATGTGCAACCCTGGTTTTGAGAAAGAGTTGCCAGGTGTCTGTTCCAGACTGGAGGCTTAACCTAAACTTCTACTGCGCTACTCACTGAAATAAAAAAAAAAAAAAAGAAATCAGAAAAACAGCATAGGAATTTGTGTTCTGTTTTAAATAAGGAATATTTTATAATGGTGCCAAGGTTTCAAAACCATCAGTTCACACTTAACTAATCAGCAAGTTGCTTCACACAGTGCATAAAGTTTTCTGCCATTTTAAATACCTGTAGGAATTATGTTCATTTATCATAGGTGAACACTATACCATGTGCTCAGTTTATAAAACTACTACTGGGAGTTAACTATTTATAGTCCCATCCAGTCTAATATCAACATCCTTAGTGCAAACATTATACATTGAAAATGTCTACTTACAATTTCTGATGGGAGGTCCTCTGGAAATCCAGAAATGGCAAACCTTGAAAATAATAAATTATTGAATATGCTATGAGGTGTTCTGTCTCTTTATAAATGTTTAAAAAAATATATCAGATCGCTGGAGATGTTCACTCTTTTCTCTCTCAGGTTCATCTGTGAAGCAGGGATCTCAGAATAATGACAAGAGGCAAGTCAGTTTTATCTGATGACTAGGCTAGAACCAAGATTACCTTCTTGATAGAGGTAGGAGGGGAAACAGTGCCCTCTCTCCAGAATATTTTACTAGTTCAGTCCAATGTGTTCAGTTTCCTCTCAGCACAGTCTGTTCTTATCTGTATTCTTGCAATAGATATTTTGTTCTCTCAAAATGTACAATTCTTATCTCAGAAAGGAACTGAATTCTTTGCTTACTCGTATCTTGTCATTTTGCATGTTTCTGCTGCATATCTCAGAAAGCCAGGGTTCAGGTTTGGGCCTACTTGTGCTGACTCTGGTGCACTATGTTGTGGGATATGGACATCCCTAATGCAAGCAGAAGCAGGAATAACCTAAATCACCATTTTCAGTCCGAGCTAGTCTATCCAATTCCCAAATACCATTTTAGCCAACTACATGATGCTGCAGCAATGAATTTTCCAAAGCATTAATGAATTTTAGTTTCATCTTTGCTTTGAAATGTTGGTACCATTCTATAAGTTTCTTTCTTCTTTGAATCTTGTCTTGTAAGCTCATGGTCTTCTCCTTTTCTAATACAGCAGGAAGCTCTTCCCAGTTTTTAATAAAGACAAAGGGAGCACCCATTGCCTTAAGTAATTGCAGTGGAGCCTTGTGGTGCATAGATGAATTGCCACAGTTTCCCGGTGTCATTAGGTCTTCCACCACAGGAACGGAGCCATATGAACAAGCTTCATATATTCTATAGCACTCCACATTTACACCTACTGGGCTTAAGGTGAGGTCACTCTGTAGCAAGGCATCCTGATAGCTTCTTAAGCTTTCATTTGTTTCCTGAGGCTGCCACTGTTCTCGGCTTGCAATCCAGCAAAGACGATCAAGTCCTTCTTGTTTCAGAACTCCCAGTAGGGCTTCCCTGGATGAATTCTTATAAATGGTTCCCAAGAAGTTGCACAGGTAGGGTCTGGAAGCATAGAGCATTGACCGGTCAGGATTCACCACAGGAAAGTTCCTGTAGGTAGCCACCCCTAGGGGCCACTGGAAAATGTCTCTCTCATTGATCCAGGGGCTGTCATACACCAAGAAAAGCAACTTCACAAATCCTCCATGGTTTTGAAGATAGGGTTGAATCCATTCATTATTGCACTGTTCGCTTCCCAGGAGTACTACAGCAACAAATTGCAGCTTGTGAGTTTGTACTAAAGTCTGTGCATAATGCAGCCACTGTGTGGCAGACGTGATCTTTGCTGCTTCTCGGCCATTCAAAACTAAAACCACATTCTCCGTCTCAGCTGTTAAATACCCTGGCACTACAGCAGGACCTGTGACAAAATTAAAAAGTATTTTCCCTGCCCTTAAGTGTCCTTCTCTCCACTGTGCTGTTGTATCAGCAGGCTGAAGCAGACCTTCCAAAATGTGCTGCCAGAGGTAAAGTCCAATAGCGGCTTTGCCCCAGATTTGCACTCTAAGCCTGACTGGTGCATGGGGCGAGAAAGCATGGCTCTGCTCCGCGGCACCCTGCTCCTGTCTTTCATCTTCTTCCCACGGGTTCCAGTCTTCCTTTCCCAAAGAAGGGGGCTCCTTAGCACCAGTTACTTTTTTACTTGCCGGCCTGTAGACACGAGAACCAGTGCGACTCTTGAAGAAGACGCTGTAAGCAGCATAGAGGGAGAACAAGGTGTAGACGCAGAGAAGCAGGGAGCAGAGCCGCTTGTGGGTGACTCTCATCCTTCCATGCCCAGACCACCTGGTCCTGTCACTGCTCCTTGCTGCAGGAGATCAGACATACATATATACATGATTAGTTGAATAAGCAGTAGATTTCTTTCTAGGAGCTGATAACTTTTATTGGAACACCATAAAGATATACAGAGGGTTGTAAAGGCTCATTTACACTACCGTCTGAGCAATATAATCTTTATTTGATCAAATAAAAGGTATTGCAATTAATCATTTATTTAGCTACTCAAACTCCATTTTCTGTAAACTGGGAAATTCATGGGGCACTTGAGTATATGGGCCTAGAGGTGTTACTCCAGTGCAATGCAAAATATGTCAGCATAATGGGGCATAGATTTCTTTTATTTGATAAATTCAAATGCAGTAGGTATAGAAGAGTAGATTAAGTTAAAAGTCATAAACTTGCATGGCATTCAATTTTGTTTTAAGCTGATTATCTGCCTCTACCAAAAATGTTCTCACCCTTAACAGCACTATAAAGTCATTCCCTTTTGGAAGATCCTTAAGTCAAGAGCCCTTCTGCATCCTTAGTAACATAATAAATGACTGCAAAAAACCAAAGCAAAACCAGCCCATCAGTTCTCATTGAAATCTATTTGATTTGTTTTATTTTTTTTAATGTACAAGTGTAATTTTTGCCCCTCTGAAAAAGAGAGAGGCCGGGTTTAACAATTTTTTTTTTTAGCATTTTATTACCTGAAAAGCTGTTTCTTCAGTAATTTGTTTAGACCAGATATCATAGCAGCAACCTCTCCTCTCAAATTGGCATCTAAGCATCATAAAAGGCATAAGGAGAAAGAGGGGTGACAGATGAGAAAAATATTTTATTGCAAAACATACCTTAACCTGTTGAAATAATACATGCACTCTAAAGAACTCCAAGACCTTAAAATCAGATTACCTGACCCACTCAATATATAATTCTTGTACTGTATTTTTATTGCAAAGTAAAAATAGCAGAGTTAGGAGTTCTTTACTGAAGGTTCTCTCACATTTTGTGTCTGTGGGGAAAACGCTTAGTAAATAGGGCCCAGAGTTTGACTTCATCTGTGCTCCCTGGTTATTATCATTACTTGATCTCTTAATATGTGATTAGCAAAATTAAAACCTTACATCAGCTATACAAAACTTAAAGAGAAAGAACTATGGCCTGGATTTATCAAAATGCATTAAATATTGCATGCAATAGAAAAAAGGGGCGTGTTTTTGCCCTAATACCTATGCAAAGCGCTAAGTTACCGCAAATTGTGATAACTTTTTCGCACTTTGAGATAAGTGCCAGAATTGTGGTATTTCCTACATCCAACCACCGGGGGGACCATGTTTACTATCAGGCCCACTGAGGGGAGGGAGGGGGAGAGAGAGAGCCTAGCCATAATGCCCTCACACTAGATAGCTATTTATATCTCTATGGGAGGCCCACCTAGTAACTCGAGGTGAAGTTTAGGTTATTAGTGTAGGGGTTAGAGGCCACTTTGACATTCAAAGTGAGACGTACAAACAGAACAGTGCTCTATTGTGAAGATTTGATGACCTTCGGAGTGAGGAAACTCACTCAAAGATGAGATTTGCACAAATCTCTCTAGAACGGCCTTGATAACTAGGCTGGTGCTCCGGGAGCTTCAAAACTACTAAAACCCGGTATTTGAGAACACATCGCAACACGCGATAAAGCTTTAACGCAACCTTTCAACGGCTTAACGCTACTGAAAAAGGTGTAGCTAAAATCAGCGTTAAAGCCATGCGATAGGGCTTCGCAAAACGGTGAACCCAGCCCACTCCCGCCCCTAATTCCTCCTCTTTTTCTGATTTGCATCGCACCATACGTTATGATGCTATCACATGCGTTAAAGGTGTTTTTGCATGCGTTAAGCATGCAAAAATGCGATAACGCTATTTGATAAATGACCCTGTATGTTTGAAGTAAAACCATATTATTTTTATGAAGTTTTAAAGCAGACTGTGTTTCACATTAAGATGTTTACTGTTTAGTTATATATAGACAGAATGGTTTTTTCCACTAGGCCTCTTAAAATGTGAAGTGAATTATTACAGGTAATTACATCTTGAAAAAGTGACTAGGTATTCTCACTGTGATCCAGAGGAAATGTTTGTATGCTTAAGTACCAGGCTGTTATATCTTGACAAAATTAATTGCAGTTTATTAACTGATGCAGAACATTTGACATCCTGTTAACATATTTAAGTTTTATAATGAATGATCTTGGAGTCAAGCTTGCATGCCATAAGTTCACTGACAGAGACTGGCAGTTTTCATGTGACTGGATGTAGAAGACATTAGAAATGAGCAGCAGCGAGTTTGGGTTGAGATGGGAAGGGTGATTTAAAATGTGATGGATCAGATATAGGCTTTTGTGCCGTTGATGAGAAAAGCTTAGTCAATCTGGCCCAGGATGGATAACAGCTATTTAAATGTAAAAAAAATCACAGTTCCACCCTTAAATTTACATTTAAAAATCATGCATTGCAAATAAAAACTGTGTGGAAGAGATTATGCAAAATAAACTTATTGTAATATGTGCATTTCAGGTTTGTTGCGAGCTCTTGTATAAATGGAAAACTCATACCTCCTAACTTTAGGTTATAGAAACAAAGGCCAAGCCATCCAACCTGTATGCGTTTAAAACATTACCATGGAAAACTTGTTGGGATTCCAGGTGGATGAAAGTTGTTAATATAAGGAAAATGTACAGCCCAGAAATGGTCCAATTAAAGTCTTTTTGTGATTGAAAGCCTTTTTCCCTTTTACAGTACTACCTGAAAAAGTGGTTTCAAAGCACTATTTATACAGAGATTTATAAAGTAGTACGTTATGGGATTGCTGAGCCATTGCTAAAGCTTGAGCAATATTTAAGGTTATGCCATGTGGGGCCCCGAAATAATTACCCTTCCTGGTTCCAGATCAGTTTTGAAAAGTAATTTAATTGGATCATTTTACAAATCGGGTGATATTTGATACACTGCTTTCTATGCTTACTGAAGAACTCTCCCCTAGTGTCTTAAGTTCTGTTTCTCTTTTGAAAGTAATGAGAGAATTGCAGTACAAAAACCATGAACAAGTTGTTGCACAATATTTATTATTTTCTGCATTATTGCATACACTCCCTGTTCGCCTAGAGTGTCTCTATCCTTGCCATGTCAGACTTCCTGCTCATTCTATGATACAAAAAAGGGAAATTCTTCAATCAGAACTCTGATCTAGATAGTTGTAGCCATGCTTTCTGCTGCTGATTCGACTAGGTTGTTGCACACTTTTAAAGAATCTTGTCTTTTAATGTCTACTTTTTTCACTGAATAAAATTTTAATTGGGTGACGAAATCTGCTGTCTCCTGATTTTTGTATGGAAAAATCATTCGTGTAGAGCGCTCTTTAGTTTCTTCTGTTTGGAAAATGGAGTTTACAAAGGACATCTAAAAATAGTCCTGAATGTCATGAGCCCCAGACAAGAATGCAGCCATCTAAAGCTGCTTCGTTTTGTTGCCTACATGAGTAACTAAATCTTCAAAGTGTAGTTATTCTTACTCCTTAGACATATGCATAGATCTAGATGATTTAAAAACAAATGACACCATTTTTCAAACCCTTGAATGAATTCTCTCAAATCCATGGCTCCATGCTAGGCAACTCTGGTCCTTGAGTGCTACAAACAGGTCTGGTTTTTAGGACATCCATAATGAATATGCATATGAGAGATTTGCATGCATTGCCTCTACTGTATGCAAATATTTATGTTCCTTGTGGATATCCTGAAACTAAATCTGTTGTTTGCAGCACGCAAGGAGCAGAATTGCTTACCCGCTGCCATTTTCAAACACCACCAGAAATTGCAAAATTAAATAGGCCCCTTAAGAGAACAAAGTATTATTCTGCTCTAGCACTTGTTTCCAGTTTCTTTATGGGGTTTGTACATATGTATCCTATCTTCATATTAATCAAATAAATTTTATCACTGTCCTTTAAAGTGCTGGTTATGAAGCATGCACCTGAGAGTCCTAAGTCCACTTGCTGAAATCTTGTCAAGCCTAGTTGAGTTTAAGGGGTGCTGATAGTGTGAGAAGAAATGACAGGGTGACAGAAGTGTAATAGTTTAAGAGGGCATGGGATAAGCACATAAGATAGCTGTTTAAAATGAATTATGCAGAAACATGCACTATATTTAAGTGCTTCCAGAATGTATGGCTGGCATAGTGCTTAATATAAAATGTTAGATGTCCTAATGGCAACACAAAACCATGGGTTTGGTAGGCTGCACTAGTAGAATCAACTAGCAACTGGGTCTGACTAGCAGCCTACAAATTCTGTAATAACTAGAAGTCCTCATGGAAATGCTGCAGGCACTGCCATAACCAGTCTTGTCTGGCAGGCTACATGAGATCTAAGAAGATGGATATTCAGGCAATGGCCACATTAGTACTGCTAGCTACTTCGTTTATTAGAGCTTAGTTCTCATTTTTGTGTGCCTAACCACAAAGTGGGGCTCTTCTATGTAAGATGGTGGAGTACAAAGGAAGAAGACGACAGACTGGCTTAAATATGGTTGGTAGCTGGGATGTAGCCTTTGCAGCATGGACAGAATGATTGGGCAGACCCAATGGTCTTTTCCTGCTGTCATTTAGGTTAGGGTTAGGTTAGAGATTTACCAAATTGAGTGGAACAATTCCTTTTAAGCATCTGGACTTCTCTCATTTGTGCCTCAGGTTTTTCTGACGATTATGCCTGTCCATGCTGGGTTTTTTTTCATCTTCCTCCATTTGTACTCAACTCTTCTGGGTAGATGAGCATGCAAGATTCCCTTTCTAGTTCATACTCAGCAACCCTCCTGTATCCAACCACAAGTCCTCCCCAATAATCCAAAAAGCCATCAACACCAGTAGGGCTGTCTGACCCAGTTAATAGACTGCCAGACAGAACCTGCTGAATGGTTGCAAATGTTTCCACTAGCACTTCCAACATTTAATATTTCCCATTTTGCCATTCATTGTGGCAGCCCCAATCCAAGAAAAACAAAATCCCGAATTTGCTTCTGTGGCTCGAACTTCCTATCATGACTAATACTATGCAGATATTTGAGTGTCTGCATGATGGTAATGAGTAGCTTGCCTGATGTAGAGAAGTTAGCTGATCGCAAATAAATTGTGCAGCTAAATCAAGGTCAAAGAGCATCTCCTCCACAGGACATGCAAGTCCCTGTCCTTTTTTCTGATTTTGTACAAGTGAATGCAGTAAATTTGAAGTGTTGGTTTTTATAATAGCACAGCAAACTATCCCTTGCTTCAGTCCAACCTTTATCCTGCTGGTAAAACTCTGATGTGCTATTTTGGAAGCATTTTCCTTAGTACTTAATTTAGGCATATTTCCATATTCTGATGGTGCTGACATTTTGTGACCTTAGTAGTTTTGCATAGATGGTGGAAGAAAATAGGGTCAAATACTGATGGCTACAACTTGGAGGAAAGATGGAGCTACAATTTGACATTGCTGGTAGAAGAAAAATAAATTACTGCAGTAGCATTTAATGTTAAGAGCATTCTCCAATAATTAGAAGGAAAGTAAAAGGAGAAGTTGGTAAGGGCTTTCAAACTGAGGCATCTTATAAATTAAGCCTGTAGCCTGTGAGGAATTAAGTAAAAGGGCATTTGAGGAGAACAATTTGGGAGAGACCCAAATTGTTGCAAAGTGCCAGGACCGGATGGTGTTCACCACAGATTTCTGAAGAAACTCTTATGTTCCTGAGGATTGGAAGGTAGCCACTGCAATGCACGTTTTTAAAAAATAGTTCCAAGTCATACCTTACTAATTTGTAAGGACCAGCTGGTCAATAAAGACTAGGACTAAACAGTCCATTTTCTCAATGGAGAGAGATGAATAGAAAGCGCTCCAGTGGTCTGTACTAAGACCAGTGTTGAAAAGGCAGATGACATTTCATGTGAGCAAATGCAAAGTGGCACACGGGAAAAAAGTTACCACTCAAAAAAAAAACCAACTTAGAACAATATAGAAAACTGACAAGGTACAGAGGAAGAGGACAACCAAAATGAAGGATATGGAACACCACTCATGAAGAAAGGCTCAACAGTTAGGGCTCTTAAACTAAGAAACTTGTGCGTGGCGTTACTAAGGAACACTTATTTCCCCTAATAGCACTGACTGTCAGAAAGCTAGTAGAGTGGGGTTTAAAAGTGAACAACAGGGACTGGATTGCCACATGTGGATCTGCTGGCTGAGATAGTATGCTGGCCCATTTATTTGACACAGCATGACACTTAAGATACCTGGCACTCCTGAATTCAAACCATAAAGCAACACACATGGTAGCAAGGACGGAACATACTAGACTGTCACAGACATCATCACGTGACAAAAGACCGCTTCCCACCCTGATAATGTTGGCTCGCAATAACTTCTTTTCCAGGGTGGTTTCCTTTCTGGTGTTCCATACAAAAGCATTTTTGTCTGTATTGTGACACCTAACAAACTGCAACAGAACCAAGGCAACTTGATTTTTCACAGAAGCAAAAAAAAAAAACCCAGAAAAAAGTCCAGTTAAATCCAGGAGTGGGGTTTTATCCTGACTATGCAGTAACAACCAGCTCCATCACTTGCTTCCTGTGGCATGCTGCAACACTAAAGACATACATGAATGAATAATCCCATGTCAGCATCATTTAGCAGGGCACTAATGTACTCTAATATGGCAAAATCATGCTCGCACTGCACTGACCAGAAGTAGTTGTTGCTTCAGATCACTAAATTCTGTGGCAGCTTGCAAATTTTGCTTAACAAGATTTTATAGAAAGCTCACATAGAATCAGCACTCTCTGCCCATTGTGTCCATGACTGCTACTGCCAGCTTAAATTGGGAAATAATTTAAAACCCTTGTCCCGTAACACCTTACCTACAGCCATAATACCCATGCGAGGCTTGGCCACTCAAATGGCTCAGAAAGCATAACACAGGCTATGCCTGCACCCTTGTATTTGACCCCTACATTGGCAAACTCTCTTACCATTGAGCAAGTACCCTGCGCCCCCCCCAACCAAGCTATCCAGTGGTCACTTCTAGGGACACTGCAACCCCCTGCAAAACCCAGTGGTCTCACAGTTCCCAGAAATGACAAAGACCAAACACCCAGCCTCTCAATTCTACAGGACACTGATCAGCCACAGCCACAGACATAGGACTAAAACTAAACAGTTTATTGAGAAAAAGCTGAGGTACAATAAACTGGAAAAGATGTAACTTGTAGACAGCGAATGGGGATTATACAACTAACACTGCTAATTAAGTTTTATTGTAATTAGCTAGTACCAGGAAGTTTAGCTAACTATCCACATGATGGATGCTGTAACAGGATCTTGACCACAGGTCTGAGCTGCTGCACATCGTAGTCAAGAATAAAGAATTAAGACAAAATTCTTAGCCAACTTTCTCTTGGGTCTGGCTCCCCCATAGACCAAATCATAACTCAGTGCAATGGCTTCTTAACCAATAACCCTGTAACATTAACATACTCACAGATTACAAAGTTAGAACTGCTGGAGAAACAAGCAGTTAATGTCTCCTTTTTACATTAATGCAGCATATGTAACGCCTTCAGTCCTGGTTAACAGCTGCAGCCCAAAGCAGAACCTTGCACAAGGCAGGCTAACATTTCAAAGGCTGCCAAGAGGAGGGAGTCCTCCCTGGGGGAAATAAAAGGCCTGTGGTATATCAGAGAATCCCAATGAAGCATTCACACACAGCTCTAGCATGGCTCTCCAGCCTCACTGCTGCTTCCACTAACACTGAAGGGCTGACAGGCAAAAAAAGGGAGAAAACCTTTTTAGTACATGGGGAAAAATGCTTAGTGCAGACAGGCCCTCCATGGCATTTATAGCACAAATTCTGGTGTACCAAACTCAACCAGGTTGGGGGACGAAGAGGGAAGGTTATAAACAGGACACCCCCCCCACCCGCCGAATGCAGAGGGATGAGGTTTATAAAATTTAGCCTTCAGCTATATTGAAGGTTTAAAAATATAAGGGGGTATTTGTGAGGCTATAACAGGTGCACAACTTTCACTCCAACAACTGTAAAAGGAACAAAAAGTAGGACTAAGCCATAAAGAAGAAGGGAGACAGATAGATACTACAAGGATGTGAATAAGCACTGCTGTGGCTTCTGGCACTAAAGGCCACATGATGTAGCTATCCCCTTCCACTGCTTTTCAGGCCTTCCTCATCTCAGGACATGTCCTACCTTCACTTCCTCCACTCTCTTGTAGAAGCAAGTGACTTTGCTACCCGATTCCGCCTTTGCCAGTAGGCAGGTGCATGCTAACACCTCAGGGATGGGAAGAAAAGTAGTGTTAGGTACAGTGACAGAGAAAGTGGGAAGGACAAGGAAGTGGGGTTTGCCATATTAAGCTTGAGGCAACAGTGAGGCATCCAAAAAGCAATGTCAGGCAAGCGGGCTGAGATTTGTGATTGGATTCTCAGTGAGAGTTCTGGTACGGCGATATAGATTTAGGAGTTGTCCGCATAAAAATGGTATTGAAGTCCATGGAAAACGGTCAACTTACTAAGGGAAAGGATGTAGAGAGAGATGAGAGGGCCTGGGAGAGAGCTCTGAGGCACACTAACCGATAACAGGACAGCGGTGGAAGAGGATACGGTGAACATGCACTGGGAAAGGAAAGATAAGAGTCAGGATTGAACAGTCTCAAAGTCCAAACAAGCACAAGATGTGGAGAAGCAAATGGTGGTCAATGGTGTCAAAAGCAGGTCTTGGTGTCAAGGAGGATAAAGACAGGCTTTGACCATGAGGTGGCTGTTGGAGACCTTTGTAAGGACTATCTCCATAGAGCATACAGGGAGAAATCTGGACTGAAGGAGATAAAAATATTTATATATCCTGAAATGAAGTCAAGACAGCAGAGGTAAAGAGGAAAGTCTGCCATACTGAACTTGAGGCTATTTTGATTTAAAGTTTTTATATACCATGAAATGGTCAGGATCTGGCCGTCTAGACGGTTTACAGTAAAACATACATAATTAAAAAATTCAAACAAATGGTATACATTATATAAAATGATACAATTAATAAAATAAAATTCTAATAACTATTAAATTGTAACAATTAGAATTCTTTGAAGGTCTGTATAAATGTGGCTAAAGGTGAGCTAAATGATATAATATATTTGGATTTTAAGGCAGCATTTGATAGAAGTCCCTCAGGAGAAACTTCTCAGAAAACGAAAAAAAGTCATGGGATATGAGGCGATGTCTTACAGTGAATTGGTATCTTGTTAAAAGATAGAAAACTGATCTACTCCTTGTTTCCTAATGAACAAAAGTAAATAGTGGTGTGCCCCAGGGATCTATATTTACTCATTAATGATCTGGAAAAGGGAGCAATGAGTGAAATGATCAAATTTGCAGAAAACACAGAGTAGCTAAAACACAAGTGGAATATAAGGACCTGCAGAAGGACCATGTGAGGCTGGGCATGTAAATGTCAGATGAAAATTAATATGGACAATTGCAAAGTAATACATACAGGGAAAAATAATCCCAACTATAGCTGCAGAATGCTGTGTTCCTTAGTAGGAGTAACCAACCATCCAGGAAAAAGATCCTGGAATCATTGTTGACAATATCTTGACATCTTCAGCTTGCTGTGCAGTGGTAGTCAAAAAAGCAAATAGGAATTATCCAAAAGGAATCAAGAATAAAACTGTGAATATCATAATGCTTCTGTCTAAGGAGGAGGAATGTTCTGGAGGATAAATTTAGGCTTTAAAATAGGAAATTGAAATCCAGAACTTCTAGGGTTGCATTCTCGGAAATGTTCCCCATTCCACATGCAGGAGACCTTCTGGTCTCCTGCAAGTTTGTTCCAATATCTCATTTTGGGGAAAAGGGAGCCTGTTCTGACGGAATGGGCTCCACCTTAACCAGGGTGAAACCTGGTTGCTGGAACTAACATTTAAAAAGGAGATATAGCAACTTTTAAACTAGATCATGGCTTGGACAGAGGTATCTTCAAAGAATATTGGCAAAACAGGGAAGGTAGAATATCTTATAGCCCGGATGGATTTCAATAAAGAACCCAGGCAGTCCGAAGTCAATCCTATTTGTGCATCGCCTACTATTAAGTAGACTGTTAATCTAAATAAAATACAAATACAATAAAAAAAACATATTTTAGAATATCTGTATCAAATAGCAGAAGTCTGAGAAATAAGACTGGAGAATTAGAATCTATGGCACTTAATGAAGATATAGACATAATGGGCATCTTAGAAACCTGGTAGGAAAAGGATAATGAGATTCCAAGGTACACATCATAACATAACAGGGCAGATCAAACAGTGCATGAGTGGCACTATATATTAAGGGAGATAAAAGTTCTGCAAGAAACAAAAATGCACTCTAAAATGAAATTCCAAGTTTGACAAATAAAAATTTAAAAAAGGAGAACAGGAATGGGGGGTGGGGGAGTCCTACTACCACCTGTCTGGCAGTCTGAGGAAACCTTCTGTACAATCTTAACAGAGGTTAAACAGGCTAATAAGATTAGCAACACAATAATAATGGGAGATTTCAATTACCCAAGTATTGAGTTCATGTCACTTCAGGACATGCTAGGGAGGTAAAGTGCCAAGATGCCATAAATCACAGCTTTCATTGAACCGAAACAGAGGGCAACTACTCCTTTCATTATTTTCTATTCCATCATTTCCAATTTGTTCAAGATGGATTACAAATAAAAGGTACATAATAATAAAATTAATACATTTTATTTATTTATTTAAATATACCGATGCTCAAGACCAAGTCTTATCGTACCGGTTTACAATGGAACAAGGGGAAACCAATTAACACAGATATAGAAGGCAAAATTACAAAAAACAGGGAGCATAAACATGGGCGTTAGAAGAGAAGAAGAAGATCAAATGAGTACAATTGGAAAGTAATGTAACAAAATAGGCAGCGAACAATTGATTAACATAGAGTATCTGAATTTTGACGGGTAAATTTGTCCTAAGCAGTTTCTAGCATAAAATTAATATACATATTACAGAAAATTAAAAGAATCGATCTCTAGTTTAATCGAATCCAGGTAAACTTGATTGAACAAGACTGCTTTCACCTTCTTTCGAAGCCGCAAGTAGTTCTGTTCGTTATGGACATCGAACAGCAGAAAATTCCAAATTCCTATTCCTTGTTTCCTGCAACTTAAACTCTGATAAGAACATAAGAACATAAGAAAATGCCATACTGGGTCAGACCAAGGGTCCATCAAGCCCAGCATCCTGTTTCCAACAGTGGCCAATCCAGGCCATAAGAACCTGGCAAGTACCCAAAAACTAAGTCTATTCCATGTAACCATTGCTAATGGCAGTGGCTATTCTCTAAGGGGCGGATTTTAAAACGAGCGCGAATAGCCTACTTTTGTTTGCGCTCCAGGCGCAAACAAAAGTACGCTGGATTTTAGTAGATACGCGCGGAGCCGCGCGTATCCGCTAAAATCCTGGATCGGCGCGCGCAAGGCTATCGATTTCGTATAGCTGGCGCGCGCCGAGCCGCGCAGCCTACCCCCGTTCCCTCCAAGGCCGCTCCGAAATCGGAGCGGCCTCGGAGGGAACTTTCCTTTGCCCTCCCCTCACCTTCCCCTCCCTTCCCCTACCTAACCCACCCGCCCGGCCCTGTCTAAACCCCCCCCTTACCTTTGTCGGGGGATTTACGCCTCCCGGAGGGAGGCGTAAATCCCCGCGCGTCAGCGGGCCTCCTGCGCGCCGGGACGCGACCTGGGGGCGGGTCCGGAGGGCGTGGCCACGCCCCCGGGCCGCCCCGGGCCGTAGCCACGCCCCCGGAACGCTCCCAACACGCCCCGAAAACGCCGCGCGGTTCGGGCCCGCCCCCGACACGCCCCCTCCGAAAACCCCGGGACTTACGCGAGTCCCGGGGCTCTGCGCGCGCCGGTAGGCCTATGTAAAATAGGCTTCCCGGCGCGCAGGGCCCTGCTCGCGTAAATCCGCCCGGTTTTGGGCGGATTTACGCGAGCAGGGCTCTGAAAATCCGCCCCTAAGTGAACTTAATAGCAGGTAATGGACTTCTCCTCCAAGAACTTATCCAATCCTTTTTTAAACACAGCTATACTAACTGCACGAACCACATTCTCTGGCAATAAATTCCAGAGTTTAATTGTGCGTTGAGTAAAAAAGAACTTTCTCCAATTAGTTTTAAATATGCCCCATGCTAACTTCATGGAGTGCCCCCTAGTCTTTCTACTATCCGAAAGAGTAAATAACCAATTCACATCTACCCGTTCTAGACCTCTCATGATTTTACACACCTCTATCATATCCCCCCTCAGTTGTCTCTTCTCCAGGCTGAAAAGTCCTAACCTCTTTAGTCTTTCCTCATAGGGGAGTTGTTCCATTCCCCTTATCATTTTGGTAGCCCTTCTCTGTACCTTCTCCATCGCAATTATATCTTTTTTGAGATGCGGCGACCAGAATTGTACACAGTATTCAAGGTGCGGTCTCACCATGGAGCGATACAGAGGCATTATGACATTTTCCGTTTTATTCATCATTCCTTTTCTAATAATTCCCAACATTCTGTTTGCTTTTTTGACTGCCGCAGCACACTGCACCAACGATTTCAATGTGTTATCCACTATGACACCTAGATCTCTTTCTTGGGTTGTAGCACCTAATATGGAACCCAACATTGTGTAATTATAGCATGGGTTATTTTTCCCTATATGCATCACCTTGCACTTATTCACATTAAATTTCATCTGCCATTTGGATGCCCAATTTTCCAGTCTCACAAGGTCTTCCTGCAATTTATCACAATCTGCTTGTGATTTAACTACTCTGAACAATTTTGTGTCATCTGCAAATTTGATTATCTCACAAGTCGTATTTCTTTCCAGATCATTTATAAATATATTGAACAGTAAGGGTCCCAATACAGATCCCTGAGGCACTCCACTGTCCACTCCCTTCCACTGAGAAAATTGCCCATATGGAGGGAAGCACTAATAAATTCTGCAATGGGATGTATTTTGTCAATCTAGCTTTCAAACAAAAATCTTCTTCATAAAGTGCTTTATGAGTCAAATTTTAATTTTATCTTTTCGGACATTGGGAGCCAATACAATTCTTTTTTTTGTAAGATGTAACACTAGTATCCCATGTCAATCCATAAATTGTTCTGATTGCTGCATTCTGAACTAGAGCAAGTATATGGATAAGATAGTTAGACAAGCCCAAATACAATGAATTGCAATAATCCAAATTACAAAAGGATGAACGATGGAACCAAAATATGAAAATCTTGAAATGGCAAGTACTGACATATAGGTGCTAAGTGCAGTTTATAAGATGTTTTAGATACCTTTCCAATGTGAGATTTTAAAGTGAGATGAGAATCCAATAGCACACTTAAATTATGTACTTCTCTTATTATTATTGGAACTACTTTAAATCTGGTTCTCAGAGCAATGTAGGATATGGTACAAAGGAGAAAGATGGAGGATCCGCTTGGCGATACTGAATACAATGCAATTAAATTTGACATAAATCACTGGATGTGATGCATATAGGGAAGAATAATCCAAATAACTACACAATGCTGGGTTCCATATTAGGTGTCACCGCCCAGGAAAGGGTTCTTGGAATCATTGTGGCAATATATTGAAATCCTTTAGCAGTCAAAAAAAGCAAACAGAATAATATTAGTGTTATTAGGAAAGGAAAGCAAAAATATAACAGAGGATATTATTATATTAATCTATGGTTCTTATGAGGGCAGATACTAAGTTAACATTTAGCATTTGACTTTAAAAAGGAGACTACAATAAAATTAATTTATTAGAAAAAAACTAAAAGGAGTGGTTGCCAAGATTAAAAGTTTGCATGAAATGTAGACATTGTTTTAAAATATCATCTTGGAAGCCCAGATAAAATGTATCCCATGCAGTAAAAAAAAAAAAAAAAAAAAAGTTAAAGAAAGACCAAATGATTGCCCACATGATTTAATGGTGAGATGAAAGAGCCAATTAAAGCCAAAAGAGTCTTTCAAAAACTAAAAAGCAGACCTAAATGAGAGGCCAATGTAATAAGCCCTGTGTTAAGACTGTATGCTGAAATTCAATACAATTTCTTAATGCAGGGACTAAAAAAAACCCCAATAATTAACTCCTGCTTCAGAAGGCAAAGATTATGCTAATGCATCTGGAATTAAAGATGTGCACTCAGCACAGGCTGATCACACATTTTAACTTAGGGGGCAGGGCCTCCGAGACAGAATTTATGCACACAAAACTCATGTTCTGTGCGCACAAAAATGCTTTCAGCATGGAAATTATTTTGTGTGCACATAAACATGGACTTCAGGTCCTGCCACCAGATTTCCTGCTTCTGCTCGGAGACAACACAACTGCAAGAAACTTTGATCAGGAGTAAAATTTCTAGCACTAAAAATAAAACAGCTCTTCGCACTGGGGGAGGGGGTGTGGTAATAGCTAATGCCTTCATTAGTATTGGATTTGCATGCAAAGGCATTAAACACTCAGTGCAGCTTTATGCATACATTACTTTATGAAAATTCCTTGCTGCATGGGGAGTAATTTGCTCACAATTGTGGGTAAAACTGTGCACATTGCTAAGTACATCTTATTACATCAGGCTCAAGGAAAATAGGGAGGAGCATAAGCACTGGCAAGTTAGATGTAAAGAAGTAATAAAGCAAGCCAAGAAAGAATTTGTTTTCTTCTTTGTAAGCCACTTTTTGAAAAGAAGTTTGTCATAGAGGTAAAAATAATAAAAACTTTTCAAGTAAATTTGAAGAAAGAAAGTGTGTGAAGGTGGTCAGTTAGACTACAAAATGACCGAGGGGTATAGGGGGAGCTCAGGGAGGACAAAGAAATAGCAGAAACACTGAATTCTTTGCTTTGGCCTCCACAAGGGAGGATGTTGGGGGACACACCCCACCAGAAATGTTCTTTGAAAGTGATAATTCTGAACAACTAAAGCCAATCACTTTGGAAACTGGAAGATGTAACAGATCAAATTGACAAAGGAAAGAGTAACAAATCACCAGAACCTGATGGTATTTACCCCAGAGTTCTGAAAGAACTTGAACATGAAACTGGCTAGTAATCTGTAATTTATCATTTAAAACAGCCATAGTGCTGGAAGATAGGAGGGTGGCCAATGTAATACCAATTTCTGGCCTACTAAAGCCCAGTGAGCCTGACATAGGTGCTGGCAAAATGATAAAATGTCTGGCCATATAGACACACAGCTTATTGAGGAAGAGTCAACTTGATTTTAAATGGCAGGACAAGACTTCCCTATCAGATTGTTTTTGAAAGTGTAAATAAATGTGGGGAAAAAGTGAGCTAATTGATATAGCGTAACTGGATTTTTCAAAGGCATCTGACAGATACACATGAGACTCTTCAGGAAAGCAGGCAGTCATGGGCTAGAAGGCAGTGCCCTAGTTTGGATCAGTAACTGGTTAAAAGACAGGAAACAGAGAATAGGACTAAATGGTCAGTTTTCCAAAACAGAAAAAAAAGTCAACAGTGGAGAATCCTAGGGATCTTTATTGGGGCCTATGCTGTTTAACATAATCATTAATGGAAAAGGAAACGATGACTGAGGTGATCAGATCTGCAGATAACACAAAATGATTTAAAGTGTTGAAACCACAGCAAATTGTTAAGAATTAGAGAAAGACCTTGTGAGACCAGGAGACTGGACACCTAAATGGTAGATTATACAGTTTTTTTTCAAGTTTTCTTTAAAAAACACAGAAACAACCACAATATGTCTGGTACACTAGCAGAATGAACAGAAACTATGACCAAAATGTATCACAGAGAAGAAAACAAATCGTGATCCCCCCCCCCCCCCCCCACACACACACACACACCCAACTCCTTGATCCAAATCCCTCCCCCCCCCCCATCTAAAATAAATCTTGTCTCAGCAAGAGGATTTTCAAGGATTCCACAACGAAATAAAGCAAGTGTTCAACCAAATGGTTCTAAATCTCCTCAAATCAAGTCAAAGCATCACTTTTACAGGTAGCAAGTTTTCTCATACAATATATTCTCTCAAGACAGTCGTACCATGGGTAATGAAGGTAAAGAGGGTTTCTTCCACTATACTGCAAGCCACAGTGATACTCAGCTGAATGAAAGATTGCTCGAAGCAAACATAAGGAACGATAATTCCAACTACAATCACATTTATTTATTTATTTAAAATTTTTATATACCGGCATTCATGATACAATCACATCATGCCGGTTTACATATAACAGGGGTGTACAATGAACAATTGAATAACCTAATAGTGTGGAAGGAA
The DNA here is from genome assembly GCF_901001135.1 of Rhinatrema bivittatum. Classification (NCBI taxonomy): domain Eukaryota; kingdom Metazoa; phylum Chordata; class Amphibia; order Gymnophiona; family Rhinatrematidae; genus Rhinatrema; species Rhinatrema bivittatum. The sequence continues at coordinate 31,340,944 of NC_042626.1, forward strand.
GCAGTTACAAATAACAAGGTAATAGAACTGGGAGAAGAGAAGAAGGGAGAGGATAACACTAGATATAGATATATACATTTGCTATAACATTTTTACATGGGGAAGTGGTAGAACTGGCTGGATCGAATTAGTTGGTGTCCGGGAACGCTTTTTTAAACATAATGCCGAGTTCCTGATTAGAGATCTCTACCCATGAAAAGGACCTCCAGAGTCATTGTGGACAACCATAGAAATCTTCAGCTCAGTGTGTGACAGCAATCAAAAATGTAAAAAGAATTATTTGGAAAAGAATAGAGAATTGGACAGAATATCATAAGAACATAAGAAATTGCCATGCTGGGTCAGACCAAGGATCCAGCAAGCCCAGCATCCTGTTTCCAACAGAGGCCAAACCAGGCCACAAGAACCTGGCATATACCCAAACACTAAGAAGATCCCATGCTACTGATGCAATTAATAGCAGTGGCTATTCCCTAAGTAAACTTGATTAATAGCAGTTAATGGACTTCTCCAAGAACTTATCATTTATTTATTTATTTATTTTGCATTTTTATATACCGGCATTCTTGTATCAGATACAAATCATACCGGTTTACATTAAAAACACAGTATGCAGGAAAATAGGTTTCCTAAGTCAAATACATAAAGCTTCTGTACTGATCCATGATGCAATTCATTAGTATTATGTGCAGTTCTGGTCACCCACTTCTTAAAAAAAAAAAAAAAGACACAGAACTAGGAAAGGTGCAGAGAAGGGCAACAAAAATGACACAAGGAATGGAATGGCTCCTTTATGAAGAAAGGCTATACAGCTTGACCAACAGCTGATGAGAAGGGGATATGATAGAGGTTTATAAAATCATGAGTGGGGTGGAATGGGTACATAAGAACATAAAATATGCCATACTTGGTCAGACCTAGGGTCCAACAAGTCCAGTATTCTGTGTCCAACAATGGTCAACCAAGTGTCACAAGTACCTGGCAGGATTCCAAATATTAAATGAACATATCCCAAGCTACTAATCCTTATTAATATTAGTTTATGGACTTCTGCCTTAGAAACTTATCCAAACCCAGCTACACTAACTGCTGTAACCACATCCTCTGGCAACGAATGCCAGTGCTTAATTATGCATTGAGTGAAAAAGAATAGGAAACAGTTATTTATCCTTTCAAATAATATTAAAACAAGGGACATTCCTTTAAACTAATCGTCAGTAGCTTTAAAACAAATTGTAGAAAGCTTTTTTTTTTTTTCACTCAGCACACAAATTATGAATCTACTACCAGAGAATGTGGTCAAGATGACTGACAGAGTGGGGTTTAAAAATAGTTTGGACAAGTTTCAGGGAGAAAAGACCACAAACAATTATTAGGCAGATAGATTCAGGAAAGCCACTGCTTATCCCTGAGTGTGTGCTTGCAAAAAGAAATATATCTACTTTCTGGGATCTGCGGAGTACTTGGAACCTGGATTAGCCACTGCCAAAGAAAGGATGCTGGGCTCAGTGGACCTTGGTCTCACTGAGCACGGTATTTTTTAAATATTATTTGTGGTGCAAAAGAATGTTGGATAGTGCATGGAACTAGAAAAGGCCCGGAGAAGGGTAACAAAAATGAAAAAGGAGATGAAAAGGCTCTCTTATGAAGCAGTTAGCAAATTTACAGCAAACTGGAGAAAGTATTTTTTCATTCAATGCATAATTAAGCTGTGGAATTTGTTGCCGGAGGATGTGCTCAAGACATCTAGCAAAGCTGGGTTTAAAAGGGATTTGGACAAAGGAATAGTCCATAAGCATTTATTATGTCAGATGGACTCAGGAAAAGCCACCGCTTATCATTGGGAACAAGCAATAATGACCGGAAGCTACTCTTTGGGATATCCTGGGTACTTAGTCATGCGTTGGCCATTATTAGAGAGGTTCAGAGCACCTTTAGTTTGATCCACATCTTATGTTCCTATAACCATAGGCAAGAAGATTTTAACAATGAAACTTCAAATCAGTTATCTACAATGCAAATGAATAAAAAAGAGCATGACATATAGCAGAAACTTTTTTTTTTGTTTTTTTTTTTTAGATAATAGGTTAATCTTTTATGGACTCTAACGACAAAAGCGACCTTTGGGGTGTACCCTCCTGACGGTCCCATGGCTTCCAGATCATACATGCTCAGGTTATTAGATCCGATTACTTTTGGACACCGTTACTGGACGGTGGAAATGGGCTTAGAATTGCAAGCTCTCCTCTCTTTGCTCCTAATATCAGACAAGCTGAGGGTCAGCACCGTAAACCGAAAGAAAAATGTTTTTATTTTACTTACTTTTGGACGTCCTGACAGCGAAAAGCGAGGGGGGGGGGGGGGAATGAAGCCTTCTATGCCATGAAAATAGGGGTTTCGGACGGCAGCGGCGACCAGGACCGATGTTGCAATATTGGGATTCCGGAGAGAAACACAGGCCGCTGGTGCTGCAAGAAAATGTGTCCCCCCGCAGGGGGCATCATCGCTACTGAATACAAGCTGCGGCAGCGAGTCGGAGGGTGGGTCGCTCTGCTTGCCCTCGCCGCTTCCGCTCCCCCCGTTACAAGGGCTCCTCGGTCCTTGCAACTGACAGAAGCTGGAGGTGATGGGTGGGGCTCAGTGAACTGGGGCCGTGACCTCATATGCTCGTGACGTCATTTGCAACTTTTTATTTTAACGTTTAAAAAATTAAACAGCCACCGCTTGGTCCAGAAAGGTCATAGAAATTTGAGTGAGGGCTCGTTTTTAAAATCCGGAAAAGATCGTTCAGGTGCAATAGCTTGACTAGTTTAGTTGAACATTCCTCAGCTCGGAGCTCGCTTTCTTTTCTTCCCGGCCCGCGGCTCTTTCAGAGGCTGAAGGCTAACGGATTTGGTTTCTGCTCCTGCAGGATCTCGCCAACCCTTATATTACAGAACCAGGGAATGTTACTTCATCCCAACCTCCAATCCCGCTCTCGGGTTGGATATTGAAAGCAAAGCAATTTGTTCCTAAGGTCTCGCTGATCCAGGTTGTCACATTCTTCTTTCCTCAAGAAAGGAATCGAGTTTGTCCAATTCTGGTCGCCCCCTCTCAAAAAATAAGAGTTGTACTAGAAAAGGTACAGAGGAAGGTGACTAAAATGATAAAGAGTATGGAATGGCTCCCCTGTGAAGAAAGGCTAAAAAGGTTAGGGCTGTTCAGTTTGGAGAAGAAGAGATGGCTGAGGCAGATGTGAAGAGGTCTATAAAATCATGAAGGGATTTGAATAGGTAAATATAAATCGGTTATATACTCTTTCAGATAATATGAGAAGTAGGGGGGAATGGCATGATGTTAGCCAATAGCATATTTAAAACAAATCGGAGAAAATTATTTTTCTCTCAACACACAAACTCTGGAATGCATTGGCAGATGATGTGGTAAAGGCAGGTAGTGTAGCTGAATTTAAAAAAGTGGTTGGAAAAGTCCATAAACTGCTATTAATCAAGCTGACATAGGGAATAGCCACTGCTTATTACTGGCATTAGGAGCATAGGATCTACTTCATGTTTGGGTACTTGTATCCTGGATTGGCCACGGTTGGAAACAGGATGCCGGTCCTGATGGAGCTTCAGTCTGACCCCATATGGTAACTGCTTATGCTATCCGGTATGAGGGCAAAGTTTTAAATCCCTTTTTCTGCCCCACACAAAAAACTTTCAATACCTTTTATATAAGACAGAGTCTAAGCTCAGGACAAACTCTGTACAAGAACTTATTAGTGCAGTAGGCATATACCACCATTATATAGAAGATGGACCCATTTCTCTACAACCCTTAATGGTATGTTTCATGTGGGGGTTTGCTTCATTTGAAGCCTCCCATTAAGCCATGTGTGGCCTCATAGGACCTCAACATGGCTATAACTCAGCTGCTGAGAGCCGCCTTTGAGCCCCTGGAAGTACCTGAACTAGAAGATCCTCTTTTTGGTAGCATTCACTTTGGCATGCAGAGGCAGAGAGCTTCAGGTCTTAGGAACCTATCACCCTACATTAATTTTCATGAGAATAGAGTACTTTGCGCTCACGCAAAGGTTCTGTCACCTTAGTCAATCAACATTTTTTTCCAAGGTTCTATTCCATTAAAGAGGAGCCTGCCCTTCACATTTTGGACTGAAAGCAAGCCCTCACCTTCTACCTGAAGCAGACTGAAGTCCTTAGAAAATCCATATCAAAGAGGACTCTAATTGGATAACAAATTGCATACCCTTTGCTTATTCCCAAGTAGGTTTAACCTTAGCCCTGACTTATTGGGAGTGATACAGTAAATCTGTACAAAATACAGGCTTTTTAACATATTTATAAATGACCTAGAGATGGGAACAATGAGTGAGATGATCAGATTTGCTGATGACACAAAATTATTCAAAGTTATTAAGTCACAAGAGGATTGTGAGAAATTGTAAAAGGATCTTGAGAGACTGGGCATCCAAATGGCAGATGACATTTAATGTGGACAAGTGTAAAGAGACACATAGGGAAAAGCAACCCTAATTATTGCTACACAAAGCAAGGTTCCACATTGGGCATCACCACTCAGGAATAGGATCTAGGCATCATTGTGGATATGTTAAAATCCTCTGTGTACGGTGCAGTGATGATCAAGGAAGCAAATAGAATGCCAGGAATTATTAAGAAAAGAATGGAGAATAAAACAAAATCTCATAATACCTCTGTATCGCTCCATGGTGAGACCACACCTTGAGTATTGTGTGCAATTCTGGTCACCACGTCTCAAAAAAAATATATAGCAGAATTGGAAAAGGTACAGAGAAGGGTGACCTGAATGGTAAAGGGATGGAACGATTCCCCTATGAGGAAAGGCTAAAGAGGTTAGGGTTCTTCAGCTTAGAGAAGAGACAGCTGAGGGAAGATGTGATAGAGATCTATGTAATAGTTGAGTGGAATGGGTAAACATGAATTGTTTACTCTTCCAAACAGTATAAAAACTAGGGGGCATACAATGCAGTTACTAGGATTTAAGACAAATAGCAGAAAATATTTTTTTTTACTCAATGCAGAATTAAACTCTAAAATTCATTGCCAGAGGATGTGGTAAAAGCTGTTAGTGTAGCTGTGTTTAAAAAAGGTTTGAACAAGTTCCTGGAGGAAAAGTCCATAAATAATTATTAAGGCAGGGAAATCCACTGCTGCTTATCCTGGGACAAGCAGCATGAAATCTATTTAACTTTTTGGATCCTGCCAGGTATTTGTGATCTGGACTGACCACTGTTGGAAACAGGATACTGGACTTGATGGATCTTTGGTCTGACCCAGTCTGGAAAACCTTATGTTCTTAATGTCAGGTAAATAAGCCAACGTGAGTATAGCTGTAGGTGACTGCACTGGCCAAATGGAGTCCCTGTGTCCCCAAGTAGTTCAACCAGCAATCAGTGACCTCACTGCACGCACAGCCTCTTCCATCCTGTTACAGCCAGGGGCGGATTGGCCTATCGGGGGATCGGGCATCCCCCAGTGTGCCGTTTGCTCCAGTCACATGGTCTGCCGTGCGCGGCCGTGACGGAGCCGCGCTCAGCAGACCACGTGATGCGGCCTGGGTGGAGAATCCCCGGGCCAGTCTTCCTCGGGAATCCGCCACTGGTTACAGCTCCAGGCTGTTGTTAGTAAGTGCCTTTGGCATGGTAGGCCAGGTTGTCATCCATCTTCCTTATTTCAGTGCCAGGCTCCTCTTCTATGGAATTCTTTAAAAATGTAACGTTTGTAGACAGATCAAGATTATCTAGTGACAAGCATTGCCATTTTGCGCCATATTTCTGCACAGTCAAAACTATAACCAGAATACCTGGCTACTAAGATCACCTACTATAGTTTGGTTTTCAGAATATTCGCAATGATTATTAATTCAAAAACGTCTGGAAGCACAGTGGGCAGCGGCAGCAGCATGAAGTCAGCGCCTCTGGCTCCTGTGATCCTTGGTTGGATGCTAAGGCTGAAAAGCAAAACAGTCTCCAAATAACAAGTGCCCTATTTATAACAGGAGAGATGAAACCAATGTAAAACCCAGTCAGTGGGTCCCATGATAAAAGAGCAACCCTAGAGTGCACTGGCTGAACTGTTTGTAGCGTCATAATAGGTTCCAATTAAAAGAAATTCTTTTATGTTTTTGATTTAGATCACTGGCTGCTGGATATATAGAATTTCTATCCTGTTTAAAGTACTATAATCCCATTTTCCTTAAAAGAGTTTCATATGTTCTCACTTGCCATAAGCAAGTTTATATTTCATAATTTCAGAGCTATGTGTATGTCTATGTAAAGTGTCTAGAAATAAACACCGTGATCACTGGAAAATCCAGTTTGAAAAACTACATTTTATACAAACCCATGAGGTTTATAGCAGAATGTACAATCCTTAGGCATTCAGCTGCTCAATAAAAGATGAATTGTAAAATCTTGGTGCCTGCCAAAACCAGGAGACAAGCGCACAAGTCGGGCCAGCACGTGCTGAGCGGATTTTAAAAGCTGCCCGTGCACGCGTGTATTTCCCACTACACGGCCCAAATGAAAAGTTCCAAAAAGGGAGGGGAGTGGGCAGGGCAGGAGGGTTCCTGCATTTTAACTTGAAATTAGTGTATACTTACGGGCACAAGCACGCGCTAGGGTCCCTGCCGCGTAACTTTACTTCTGCTATGGAAAATGTACAAGTTGTAAAACAAAAATATCTAGACAGATCAGTGGGATTTTAGAGGTCTGGCCTAACAGGGAGAAGGGAGGTTTGGTATTCCTTAACTGGGAGAAATGGGAACAAACTGGGAAAATGACTAATGGCGTCAGCACGCATGGCTTTTAAAACCTCCCCATTTACGTAGAAGCAGCATTTGCATGCACAGGTGCGCATGCACTTAAAATTGCACGCACATGTGTGCGCGGTCAGTCTATTTTATAACAAGCGCACATATACGCATGAATGTTATAAAATGGCAACATCCCCCCACATGGGCAGACGAGTGTGCGCACATGTGCACCAAGGTGTATGTTTAAAAGTTACCGTCTAAGGCCTATATTTTCTAAAAACACCGCGGCGGCGTGAATCACATGGTGCAGAGGGGCGGGCCTGCGAAAGCCGGCAGCGATCGCACCTCTGCGGTGCAATCGCTGCCGGCTTTCGCGCCCAATAGCGCCATCATAAAAGGAGGTGCTATTGGGCGTGAAATGGGCAGCGAAAAGGCTCCTTACCTTTTCGCCATCCACGCTGTCTTCGCGGCGTCCGCCCTGACTCCTCCCTCTTCCAGGGCAGACGCCGCCCAGACTCCGCCCCTTTTTAGCTTTTCGCGGGCAAAACGTCCCTTTTCGCGTGCGCTACCTTTAAAAAATGACCTCCTTAGTCACACGGGTTCAGGAAGAAAGGAAAACTCTCTCTCAAAGGAGATGACCTGCCAGCTCTTGAGTTGGTGAGGGTCCCTTGCCCCTTGACATTGGGGGTAGGAGGCAGAGGAGAGGAGGGTGTGAAAAGTGGCAGAAACCATCAAGAGTTTCAATTTTGAATAATGGGATCATAACAAAGAAGTTACAAGTAGCTGTACATGGCAAGCATGCAATTATGTCACCGGAACCAGTCGACAGAATTACACCTCAACAGGACAATATTCAAAGCCATGTTAACTGGCTGCCGGAAACTGGCCCTTCCTCAACGCAGTTAAAAGTGTGCACGGTCTTCCACAATGCGTGTACTTTTAGCTTCACCAGTACATGCTGCTGTGGCACAACAGCTGGGACCTCCCCAGGACTGTAATTAGTGCCACTGCAGCATTGCCGGCCCCAGCAAGCGCATGGCACTGAAGCTGCATCTCCTGAAAATGCTGCCACTGAGCCAGCAACAGAAAAGAAATTTTAAGCTGGTGTATTGTCTATGAAGATAGCCCCTCGATGTGGGAACTGCAGAAATTCTCTCCTCATGATCACTGGACGTAAAACCTGTGTCTGTGTGTGTATAATATTTTTATATTATACACACATAAACAGATTAAAGATGGGCCCTGTTTTACAATGTTATTTTTGATTAGACGGTTATTCTACACAAATTGGGTTCAAAATCAATGTGTTATGAATTGCAACCCAAAAACCAGGTCCAACCCTGACAAATGTCCAGATTAGGCTCTGCATGTTTGTATCTTGAGCATCACCAACCAACATTCAGCACTTACATTTGCTCTATATAAATGTTTTATTCTCCATGATCACAAGTGAGAAAAGTTTCTATAAACTCACAAAGTTACGGCTGCCTATAGCTGAAAAGGCTAAAACAAAAGCCTACACACTTTGAGCCAAACTTTCAAACCTATCCATGGTACAGCATTTCCATGCGTAAGTGGACACATGGAGATTAATCCTACTATTTTATAAACAGTGCAGCAGTTGCCACACTATTTCTAAAATACCGCATAGTTCTGCTCCAAAAGTACACACACGTGTTTCAGTGTGCACAAATATTTCCAATGCAAGAAGATGGATGAGTATATTTTAGGCTCTTCTGTCCGCTGTCACCTTCTGACGCCCGTTATGGCCCCACTTCAAAATAAAGTTACCTTCTCTGCACCTCCACTGGCCTTGGGGAATCTGAGCCCCTCTCTGGAATGACAGCCCAATTCAGCTGGGCTTGCAACACCATGCTAAGATTCATATAAAGTATTCGCTTAACCCTAAATTTCTCCTGCTCAGTTTAATGAGTTTATACCTCCAGCTTGGGTCTATCTCTAACCAACTGGCCATTTCATCACATTTTCCTTTTATCAGGAACCTGTTGCTTTAAGTTTGGATCTGATTTTAGACAGTTCATATAATTTACCTTCTGTCTGAGCTTTTTTGACTCCTATTGGGTTTGTTTCTGTCCCTCCCTATACAGCGTCGCAAAACATGGTCTCGTGTCGGGGGGACTGATTTCTATTACATCTGTTTAAACCATTATTGTCTAAAGATACTCACAGGTGTTCACGGATGTTCTCTGATTAAAAGGATATGTGAATTATTGATGGGTTATTCTCTATTTAGTTTTTCAAATATTTTTTGTTTGTATGCAACCGCTCTGACCGTTAAAGCGGCACACTATTGTTTATTTTTTTATTTTCCTCTTTTGTGTGTTATCTGCGCATCAATCCACTTTATTTTGTGGCATAAAAAATATACATTTGTGTGCATTAACCCTGATTTATATGCTCATGCAGGTATTTTATAAAGTACATGCATGATTTGTTTTGAAAATACTTGTGTGCATACTAGAAATCATCAGTTCACCCAGTCCAATTCAACTAGAGGCTCTAGCACTTCTCTGTGAAGCCCCAGAAGTTCACTCAGACCTACCACCCCAAAACTGCAAACAGACAAATCTGATTTCACATGCAGTAGTCAATCAGTAGGAGTAAAAGTAATGTATACATGTGCATCTTACAAAATAGCAACTACAGCTTGTACTTCTGAACCCCACCCCTCTTTTCCACATATATAATGTTTGTGCAAAATGGAAAATATATTTGTACTCATGGCATTTATAAACGAGCACACACAAGCAATTTACGTGTGAAACCCCTGATGAGTATTGATTTGCATTCAAATTTCCACAGCACTTATAGTTCTAAGTACCAAACTGGTATATGTAACATGTGTGGGAAATCCATTTCTCAGTTTCATCTGATTAGAAGGCAGAACACTTGTGAAAATTACAACTTTGGGATAACTCAGCGTGACTTTATAGCTCATCTCTATTCATTTTACAAAATCATGGTTTTACAGATTCAAATCACTGCACAAACGAGAACTGTAATCCATGGCAGATATGTGGTGACATAATAAAAAAGCGACTGATCTCTTGATGTGGGTGGCGCACCAATCCCCGATGCTTTGTAGCTCAGTTTCTGGCCAGCAAATAGTTAATTGAAACAATTTTTTACAGTCTCATCTACAGAAAGCAAAACTACTGAAGGGGCATAGCGATGCATTACCCAAATGTTTCTCAAAATCATATCTGTATCTATACACCCCTCCCCTTACACATTCCACACAAATTATTATGGTAGGGCTGATACGTCTAATATAACTTGTTTTCAGAGATATTTTCCACAAGCTCAGGGTGCTTTTTAAACTGCGATAAATCTGGGTGTTAGGTATATTCTGCACTTCATAAAGCACAAGTAATGTAAGGTACAGTTATTCTCTCTTCCCATATAGTCAGGTGTTCAGGAAAGCTGTAGTCAGGCATATGGCGCATCGGCCTTTTAATTGTCTGCTCTCTGGCATTGCTCCATCAGGAGACTGCAGCTTTGCACGTCTCTGAGGGCTTTTTTCTCTCTCTCTCTCTCCCTTCTTATTTTAATAAATCTATTTCTCGCCACTCCTCACTCCTCACCCCACATTCAGCGTCCCAGGCGGAAAGCTTTGTCTTCGCTATTGGCTCACGCCGGAATCCGGCAAGCCAATCGGGTGCAGCTTCGCCGATTCCTGTCCTAGCAACAAGCCCTGTTCCGGGGGCTTTCTCCGGCAAACTGAAGCCTGAAAAATTACCTCATGAATATTAACGCCGCAGCCAGGGCCGGGAGAGCCATTTTTTTTCCGCTGTCTGCTGCAGAGTTCATTTCGGGTGTTCTTGTCTAGCTTCTTAAAGCCACAGCTCTCCATTTTCTGTGGGGGGCTTAATGTCGTGTGTTTTGGGGTTTTTTTTTTGTATAAATGTATTGTTTTTAAATATTCCAAATACAAATCACAAAATTAACTATGCAAAGAGAAACATATCCAAATGTTAGTGTACATGGCAGGTCGTGTGATTTTAACGGTATTTCGTGCTATGCTTTTAACGTGGGCTTTGTGTGCGGGTTGCGGAGGTAGATACGGAGGACATAAGCAAGAGGGGGGGGGAGCTGCACACAGATAATTTGTGGGGGGCTTTCATGCTTCATGCACATTTCGTATGCCACTTGCTTTAAAATGCTTTGTCCTTACAATCTGGTGTGCTTATACGTACAGCAAAATATGCTGCAGTAGGAACGAACTGGAGAGAAATATAAATCTACCCAGACACAAATCTTCTGGAAATGAAAACAGGTAGACTTCAAAGAACGACCAATGACACCCCTTAGGTTTTCTGTGGCGAGGGTTTGACCCAGCAGTTTCCTCCTACTCTAGGGTTGCCAATTGACCAGGCTAACCCGGTCCTCCCTTTTCCCCAGTGCATGGGTAGATTTATAATTTTGATTTTTTTTTTTTTTTGCCAGTGATTTCCCTAAGAAAATCAGCACGACAAATCCAGGCCTGCAATGGTGCAAAATCAGGACTAGGGCAGTTGGCAACTCTCTCCTGCGCCATTGTACTTCCAATACAATTGGAAGCATGAGCCTCCACCCAAACATACCTAGCCTGGGCATGAGCCGGAGGATCCTGGGCGAGATGTCAGGTGCTCCTTTCAGCACTCTGCCATCATGGGCCCTGAATCTGCCCACTAGGTGTCACCCTTAAGCAATGACCAAGAGTCTTCCAAACTGAAGAGTTGCAAACAGTGGCGTAGCCAGAATTGATTTTTTGGGTGGGCACAAGGTTAACATGGGTGGGCTGTAGGCATGCAGGTCTACTAGTTGTTTTTTTACTGATAAATAATGCCAAATTATGCAGCATAGCATTCACATCTACGCCTAAGTATGAGGTTTACTTAATGATACAAACATAATTCACGGTGATTTGTGGTACTTTAGCCTTCTTATTATTACGATTTTATACACGGCTCCTACCTGTCCATAAATTTTGAGAGAGCGGTTGTGTTGCTTATATTTAAATTGCTAACATCTCAAAATATAGATATATATTTTTACCTTTGTTGTCTGATCTTTGTATTTTTCTAATCAGTTGGTCCTGGTCTCTTTTTCCCATTTTTTCCCTTATAGCTCATTTCCTAATTCCTTTTCAGTGTCTTTCTTCTATTACTGTCTTCTTCCCTTCCACACACACACACACACATATACACGCTTTCTCTCACAGACTCCCTCTCACACACTCAAGCTGTCACTCTCATATGCTCTCCCCCCCCTCCACCCCCCCACAAGCTCACATTCAAGTTCTCACTTTCTCACCCCTCCCCAGGCTTATATTCTTATGCACACACAGACGCACATCCAGGCACCCATTCTCACCCACACACATAAACCCAGACTCCCATTCTCACCCACAAACCCATGCTCCCAGTCTCACCCACACATATTCAAGCTCCCATTCTCATCCATACATATACACATTTAAGGTACTATTCTCACCCACACATACACACATTCAAGCACCCATTCTTATCCACATATTCAAGCTTCCATTCTCACCCACCCACACAAACCCAGGCTCTCATTCTCACCCATATATACACACATTCAAGCTCCCATTCTCACCCACCCACAAACCCAGGCTCCCATTCTCAACCACACATACACACATTCGAGCTCCCATTCACCCACATATTCAAGCTTCCATTCTCACCCACATACACACCCAGGCTCCAGTTTTCACCCACACACACTCCCATTCTCATCCTCACATACACATTCAAGCATGTGCACAGCTTCCGCTTCCTCCCCCAAAAGCAGGAAGATCAGCTGCCTCTCCTGCTGCCACTGGACCCCTGCTATCTTCGGGCGTCGGGCCGTACTGCCCGCCGAACTTCCTGTCGGGGGGGGGAGCGGAAGCGCAGCGCACAACGTCCGCTTTCTCCCTCCCCCCCCCCCCCCCCCAAGCAGGAAGATCGGCCCGACGCCCGAAGATAGCAGGAGGCCGGTGGCAGCAGGAGAGGCAGCTGATCTTCCTGCTTTGGGGGAGAAAGCGGAAGCTGTGCGCAGCGCTTCCGCTCCCCCACCCCCAAACAGGAAGTTCGGCGGGCCGTTTGGTCCGAAGATAGCAGGAGGCCGGTGGCAGCAGGAGAGGCAGCTGATCTTCCTGCTTTGGGGGAGAAAGCGGAAGCTGTGCGCGGCGCTTCCGCTCCCCCATCCCCAAACAGGAAGTTCGGTGGGCCGTTTGGTCCGAAGATAGCAGGAGAACAGGTGGCAGCAGGAGAGGCAGCTGATCTTCCTGCATTGGGGGGAGGAAGCGGAAGCTGCACGCGGCGCTTCCACTCCCCCCCCCCCGAACAGGAAGACCGGTTGGCCATACGGCCGCAGCAGCGCTTCCCCACGTGTGCCGTGATGGCGCGCGAGGCGTGGGTTCTCTTGTTCGCTGTCGCAGGGATGGGATCCCGCGACAGCCTTGCAGTTCCGGTGCTAGTTGGGTGGGCCTGGGTCTAAGTTGGGTGGGCACCTGCCCACCCAGGCCCACCCGTGGCTACGCCACTGGTTGCAAACCCTGCGTCTGTCGCATCCCCAAACTCGGGGATTGAACGAGGGGCCTTCCACATGACAATGCACATCATTTGGCACTTGAGCCACCAGGCCAGCACTTGGCTTTATTTTTATGACCATGATGTCCTAGCAACTAGACTTTTAAAAGATAAAACACAACCTATGTCCCATTCCCCCCCCCCCCCCCCCAAAAAAAAGGAAAAAAGTGATCGTCCTCTGAGTTAAGATTATTGCCTGGGAAGCTGTGCCTTGTTCTTTCACAGTATAAAAACACCGTGGCAAATGTTTTTAAAATAATTTTTGTTTGTTTTGAAAACTGGTAAAATATAACCTGGGTCTCAGTTTGTTTTCATTTTGAGAAGTTATTCATTTTTCTTCCAAAAAACAAACAACCCTCTCTTTAAAAGCCTTTTGACATATGCAGACACGGCTTCCCTTTGAATTTCAAAAACTAATAACAAAAAAGAGAGACATTTGTGTTTTTTTATTATGCATCTAAAAATCGCAGGGAAATGAAGATGAGACAAACATTGTAATAGCCAATGTGACAAAGTCTGCAGGCACTGAACAGATGCACGTCTCCCACTGGCCTACTAGAGAGCTCTAACACTGCATCTGACTGCGGGACAGAGCACAGAGAGACAAAATGTTATAATTTTTACTCTCTTATGATGGCTGCACACCTGGGGGACAAAGGGGTTGTAGATTATTGTGATGCCCCAAACATATGCTGCCTTCTCATGTCAGAAAGTGGCAGGCATATCAGGTCACTGCCGATTAAAAGGGTTATTTTACAGCAGGCCAGCGATGCGTTGTTTAAGGTAGTGCTTCACAAACCTGTTCTATTAAGCCCACAGCCAAACAGATTTTCAGGCTATCCACAATGAATATGCATGAAGTAACATTTCATATACTTGGTCTCCAGTGTTTGCAAATATATCTGATGCATATTCAATGTAGATATGGTAAAAGACCAGAGGGGACCACCTTTGCAATAGGGCATAGGGACCTTATCATGGATTAAATAAAGAATCTATAGATACAGACTTAAATGCATAACATTATTGTAGCCCTTGCTCCAAGGAACCTTTCGATTAGGGATTCACGATCACCATGATTTCTTTTTTTTTTTTTTTCTGACCACAATCCAAAAATGATCCGTAGTCACCAAATGCAAACCTTGAATTGGCTCTTCGCCAGTTCTTGTTTGTTTTTTTTATTCTGCCTTTTGTAGTGTTGTGGGTACTGACCAATCTCCAGGTTTACAAACTAAGGAGTTCATTTGTTAAACGTTTTCCTCTCATTGTTTGTCTTTGGGAAAAATGCTTAGTAAACAAGGCCCTAAGGCCTGGATTTATCAAAATGTGGTAAGTATCGCATGCGATAGCAAAAGGGGTGTGGTTTATGCAAATATTCATTTTATTGCAATTTGTGCTAATTACCTATGCGAAGAGCTAAGTTAGTGCAAATTGCAATAACATTATCAGACATTGTGATAGGAGCCAGACCTATTGTATTTCCCACATATAACCATGTTTAGTAGTGTTAAGGGGAAGAGAGAGAGACAGAGAGACACTGGCCATAATGTCATCTCCCTAGATAGGCATTTGTATCCCTATGGTAGGCCCACCTAGTAACTCGAGGTGAGGTTAAGGTATTAGTGAGGAAACTCACTCCAAGATGAGATTTGGAAAATGTTCTCTCCACCTAGCTTGATGGACTCTCTACCTGGGTAACATCAAGCTAGGTGGAGAGAACATTGCCCAAATCTCATCTTGGAGTGAGTTTCCTCACTCCGAGGGTCATCAAATGTTCACAAGAGACCACTGTTCTGTTCGTACATCTAACATTGAATGTCAAAGGGGCCCCTAACCCCCTACACTCATACCTAAACCCCACCTTGAGTTACTAGGTGGGCCTACCATAGGGATACAAATACCTATCTTGGGAGATGACATTATGGCCAGTCTCAGTCTCTCTCTCTCTCACAGCTTCAATTCATCTAAATAGGCCTTGCAGGAGACATCACACAAGGGCTATCGCACAGCCTAACACAATTCAAAAAGGTGTTAAGTCTGTGCAATATCTCTTCACAGCCAGGCAAACCCAGCTCTCTCCCCACCCCTAACTCCTATTTTCCATATTTGCATCGCACCATACGATATGGTGCTATCGCATGCATTAAACACATTTTCGCATGCAGTAAGGGCCTATCACATGCGTTAAGCCCTTAACGCGTGCGAAAAAGCCTTAGCGCATTTTGATAAATGACCCCCTAAGTTTGCACCTGAGGCATTGGAGGGTGAAATGAGTTGCCCAAGAGCAGAAGGATCTGAACCTTGGCTTCTAAATTACTGCCAAGCAAGCTGGATCCCTCCTGAAGGAGTTGTATTCCAAGGAATGAAATAAGACTGTTTCTGAGAAAGAAGAGAGCTTTGGGAAAAAAAAAAAGCTTAAAGGGTTTGTTTTTTGTTTGTTTTTTGGGGGGATGAGGGGACAGGATGCTAGAGAAACATGCGGGACTATGAGCAAGCATGGGATTATTTCTGTAGGAACCGGCAGCGCAGGACATGATCTGCCCTTTAACAGATGGTGCAGTTTATTATGCTGTTGGTAGATGAAGGGGATGTGTTTTTGAACATGGCACCTGCAGCCCACTCCATTCCAACAACCCAAAGGCCCTTTTCCAAAAACATTACTGTCCAAGCACTCAGTTTTTTGTAGGGTGTTCTCTGCAGGCACAAGAATATGCTTCAGTGTTTAAGGCTGTCTAAATCTGCACCTCACTGGCATGCACTGTCTCTCCTACAGTGAGGGTACAGAGCAAGCAACTTTTGGAGACATCCTGTCCAAGAGGAGGTAACAAGCTCTGATCCTCATATCTATGAATTGCCATAGAATGTATTATAGAGTTGCAAAAAAAAAAAGCCCCCCCCCCCCCCCCCCCACTATTGGTATCTCAGGCCAAGGTAACTAGCATTGAAATGTAGCAGCTGAACCTTCCCTATATCCTAAATGAAACTTTTCCACATAGGAGAGACATTTCTAAGGAAAATTCTTAATTTTCGGTTTGGGGCTGGGGGAATACCATTTTAAATCCTAGTTCAGTGGTTGTTTATTGGGCTTAAATACATTACATTTAACTCTCTCTTTGGCTATACCAGCATGGAGGGGCCACAGCGTGCTGGGGTTCCATTCCGGCAGGGAGGAGGATACACCTCCAGGGCCCCAGGCTCTTGCTTTCTCCAGGCACTCCTTCAATAATAGTAGCTCTCAGCAGGCACAGACTTGAAGTGGTGTTCAATAAAAAATGTAACTTAAAAAACAGAATCCAAGCCAAAATAGCAAAACTCATTAGAAGGCATAGCACAATGCAAACTCCAAGTGCCACAAACTCCTTCTCTAGCTTCTTCAGCCTCTGAGTCAATATCCACAGTCCCATCCTGATGATAGGATAGAAAAAAAAAAGTCTCCAAAATGGTAGGGAGATGGTGGGGGGAAAATATTACCCTCCTTCTCCCAAGCAAAACAACTTTTCCAAAAATCAATTCCTTCAACTTGGATGCTACAGACCCCACTTTCACTGGGCACAGAAGCCTCATCCTACTTCCTCAGGCAAGGGGGTTAAAATCCCCCCCCCCCCCCCAAAAAAAAATGGGAGCAGGTCAAAACAGAACCCACTCTCTTAAAAGACAAAAATCCTCTCTTGCCAAGGCAGTACCCTCCAGGTCTGGGAAAGCTCTATAGCAGCACTACTGTCCTGGCTTGTCCCGATGGTGCAGACTGGGGGCCTACCGGGATCCACCAGGCAAAGTGTCCTCCTTCTCCCGAAAAAGAAACTACATCTAACCACACTGCTCATGTGCAGACGAGAGTTTTATAGCCCGAGCTGCACCAATCCCAGCACCCTGGGCGGGAACAAGAAATTTTTAAGGATGGTCTCCATGCATGATAAAGATCCCCTAGAGTTTAACCAGAGGCAATTTAGTAAGGGGAAGTATAGATCAGAGGTGGCCAGCTCCAGTCCTCGAGAGCCACAGGCCGGCCAGGTTTTCAGGATATCCACAATGAGTGTGGCATGTGATATTTTTTTATACAAAGGAGGCAGTGTATGCAAATCTATCTCATGCATAGTCATGGTGGATATCCTGAAAACTCTCAAGGACTAAAGTTGGCCACCTCTGATGTAGATGGTGATTTTAGGTTTTGTTTGTTTTTGGATTTGTTTGGGTTTTGTTTTTTGTTTTTTTATCTTGATACCAGTTGAATAGGAACCCTGGTACAGACTACATTCAACCATTTTAGAGATGGTTAAAAATACATTTCATCTTCAGCCAGGATGCAGTAGCTTCAGAAAGGGGCTTATTTACTAAAACTTGCAGTAAAAGCAATAAATTACCATTCAAGTTAGTAAAAATGTAATATGCATAGTAAAATACTACTTAACATTATATGCAATAAAATTCACTCTCTGCGTGTTAACTTTTTGCCGCACTAGCATGACCATGGTAGCAGTGTGCACAGAAACTAAACAAAAAAAACCCTATGCAATGAACACTAGCTACTGGCCAAAATCCCCTGCCCATTGCAGTACCCACCATCACCACCCATCAAAATCTCAGCTCCCTTGATGTCAAATGAAAGGTTTTCCTCAGTCTCTGAAGCATCTGAAGATGGGGCCCTTTGCCTATTTCTGGAAGGGCCTGGTAAAAGGGGGGTTACATTAGCATCATCTGCCAAAAGACAGATCTCGCCTATTACAAGATCATGAACGGAACTGACCCAGGCCAGATCCCTGAGGGATTCCACTAATGAACCTCCCCTCCCACCCACCCCCAATTCCCAACACCTTTTCCTCCGAATGAACGCCATTTATCACTATCACTCAGCCAGTTTCTAGCCCAGCTTGGCACCTTATTCTCCACTTCTAGGTTGCTCAGTATTTCTGGGCTTCCTGTGTGGAACAATGTCAGAAGCCTTACTGAAATTCATGTGCACCATCTCGCATCTCATTTTTCCCAGTTTCACTGCATGTTAATGCACCTCCCTCTTTTCAACTCCAAATAGCCCTGTTTTAGGAGCTTGCAAATTTTGGCCAGCATTACAAAGCACTGCCTTTCTTTCCATGCCAGAGCTAGCCTGGAGTTTTTCTCTTTTTTTTTTTCTTTGCTTCTATTCATTAGGGACTAGATTGCCTACCCCCTTCACCCCAACCCTTCACCCCTTGCTAAACACCTGCAAAGAACTCCATAAAAGTCGGCTTTCACCGATCCTGGCAGCACCGGCCCAAGAATGGCACAATACAGGGCAAGAGTTATTGTATCTCCAAAATAAAAAAACATTCTCTCGCCAGGGTCTTGGAAAGAGCAAAGCAGCTTCAGTTTAGTTTCCGTTCTTTACCGCAGGCCATGGGATAGGAGAGAAACATATTACTTGACCGTGTTCTTGTCTGAAGTTGGCTAAGGGATGCCGGAGCTGAGGGAGATGATAAAGTGACTCACCCAAGCTCACACAGAGTCCAATATTCTGGATCACAGAACAAACTCCTTTAAAGGGCAGAGAAAGAGTCATCCCTTCCTAGAACGGTACCCAGCCAGATATCCTCAGCAAGCCTGAGCCCAGGCATCCATTTCTTCAGTTTCAAAAGCAGATTTATTGGCTGCAGGAAGACTCGGCCATCTGTGAGCGAAATGGATTCTCTGTTCCTCCCCTCCAAGCATTTGGGCCTGGAGGTAAAAGAAGTCTGTCCTACACCTTCAAGTCATCTAAACACGTCAGTGGGATCTGAATAAATATTGTAGCCAATTTTATTATAAATCTAGAAAGCTGACATCCAGGCTGCCTTATCCTCTGCCCTTCTTTCTTCTTCCCAATTTCTCTCCGGTCACACAGATGCAGAACAAAATTCGGTGACCTGTGCTCGGCTTAACTGAAACTGCAGGACAGGCAAAATCAGTGAAAAAGGGAAACACAATATAATCTCCTCAGTGAAGTCGAGATACAAGCAACACAGCAACCACCACTGTGATCTTTCTTCAGTTCTGTAACTCGGGAATAATTCACCTTTAATTTCTGTATAATTTAGTTCAGTGAATTATTTACAGTTTGCATCATTGTCAGCATATCCGGGGCAATTTTCAAATTCTCCAAGGTGCACAATCCATAGGCATGTATCTATTAGATACATGCCTATGGATTGTGCACTATCTAATCTAATTATCAGAGGAAGACGACAACGGTCCATGACTACAAAGTACCCTTTGTACAAAGCTGTGTAGCCTTTCTTCATAAAGGAGCCATTCCATTCCTTGTGTCATTTTTCTTGCCCTTCTCTGCACCTTTCCTAGTTCTGCTGTGTCTTTTTTTTTTTTTTTTAAGATGGGGGTGACCAGAACTGCACATAATACTAATGAATCGCATCATGGATCAGTACAGAAGCTTTATGATAAGTTCTTGGAAAAGTCCATTAACTGCTATTATTCAAATTTACTTAGGGAATAGCCACTGCTATTAATTGCATCAGTAGCATGGGATCTTCTTAGTGTTTGGGTAATTGCCAGGTTCTCATGGTCTGGTTTTGGCCTCTGTTGGAAACAGGATGCTGGGCTTGATGGACCCTTGGTCTGACCCAGCATGGCAGTTTCTTATGTTCTAATGTGCACAGATTTGAAAATCCAATCTATGCACGTTGTTTTCCTCTTGTAACCTTAAATACTTCTCTGAAAACTCCTCCTCAGGCTTGTGAAAGTGCGCGCACTGTGGGAAGCTGGGCATGCTTTTAGCTGAATTGAAGTTGAGTGATTTTCAAACAACCAGTTTGTCCAGCAAATAGTCTGGAAAGTTTCCCACAGAAGCCAAATTTCAGCCTCCCTCAGAGCTTGCAGGATCATGGGCAGAGAGTTTGTGACCTAACAGGGGCCGGCAGACACATTCATACCTAAAGAGGTTTCAGGTGCAAACTCCCTGCTGGGAAGGGTGCACAGGAAGTAAATAAAAAAAAAAAAACAAAAAAAAACTCACCAGGTATACCTGGCCAGGATGGCTCCTGGCTCCACCTTAGCTTTTCACTGTAGCAGGCCAGGGAGCAATTTTCAAAGGAGCCTTCTCGCAGGTGAACGCCCGTCGTCCTGCAGAGAATCCCTTTGAAAATTGTTCCTATAATGTTGAATGGGAGATTTTGCGGTTTCCGTGTGAACCTGGACCACAGAAGATCGCAGCATCGCTTTGCCATCCTAAACTTACCCCCAGACCTCAAAAACCACTATTCTGGTGGAAGAATGGGGTTTCAGGTAAGGACAGATGAGCAAACCATTTAAAACACACAGAAGCGCTTAGAGCAAGCGAGGTTTCTCTGAGTTTTTTTTTTAATGTGTTCTTCTTCTGGTTTCTCCTTCTCAATTATCTTACTATCTGAATGATTTCTCTTAACCAAGTCCCAGTTTTCCTGGTCTTCTCCTCTCAGGGACTGATCTCACACACATTCACAGGGGTGGCAGTCTCCCCTTCTCAGCCTGTATGCCCCGTCTCTCTCTCTCTCCGCACACCTCCCTCTCGCTACCTCTTTTCTCCTCTCTGTTCCGCAACTCACCTTGCTTTCCGCAGGACCTAACATCTCTCCTCCCAACTTATGTCTCTGCAGCTCCCCTACCAACTGCTCCCACAGCTCTGGGAACCTCAAAGTCTTTTGTCTTGCTGCCTCCGTCGTCCCTGTCCATAGCCAAATGAATAAAGTCATCGACTATTTTGCTCAACAGCGCAAACACTATGAGTAAGCGCCCAATAGTCATGCAGGCCGATACGTTTTTAGCGTGACCGTATTGTAAGTCCATTTTGGACGCCCGCTGTTTCAGCACGCAACAGAATATTTACATGAGGGGTTGCGCTGCCAAGGAGGAGCTAGGGACAAATGTGTGCCCTTAGCGCCTCCTCAGCAGCAGGCACCCAAGAGAGGTGGCTGTCAGGTTAGGAAAACGGACGCTCAATTTTACGAGCATCCGTTTTCCTAACCTGTGCACAGCCACGGATTAGGAAAATGGACACTCGTTAATTGAGCGTCCATTTTCCTAATCTGACACCCGGCACACTTTTTTTCAGTTTATTTTTTTTTAAAGTTGGAAGAACCAAAAGGTTTAAAAAATAAAATAAAAAAAGTGTGACGGCTGTCAGGTTAGGAAAATATTAAGTCGATAGTCGGAGAATGTACAGAAAAGCAGTATTTTCTGCTTTTCTGTACACTTTTTTGGGTTGCTCAGAAATTAACACCTGCTCTGGGCAGGTGTTAATTTCTGAGTGTAAAAATGTGCAGGTCGGGCGCATGTTTTTTTTCAATCTGGGGAGAATAGCTAATAGCCTCATCAACATGCATTTGCCTGTGATGAGCGCTATTAGTTTCACTGGGGGTTGGACATGTGTTTTGGACGCGCTAATCCCCTTGTACAATAAGGGGTTGTGGACGTGCATCCAAAACCCACATGCCTGTTTGTCAGCTACACAGAGTGTTTAAAGGGTTACACGGTCTGGCTCCCCAGAGTTTTAACACAGTGTTAAAAATCTATAAACCTACAAGATTTCTGAGGTCAGCTATTCAGCAGCTTTTGGATATTCCTTGCTTTAAACTGGTTCGGCTTGATGAATTAACAGAACAGTTATTCTACTTTATGGGATTCACTTCCACTTTGTATCAGAGAGGAATTTGTTTTACAGAGATTCAGAAAACTATTGAAAGCTTTGATATTTCAGCAAGCTTTTAGCTTATGAGCCTTAATTATGAGCTTTGCCTTTGTGCTTTTATGGATATATGCTTATGCTTTAGGATTGCAGCAGGTTTTAGTTGTTTTTATTTGTCTTAATCTATTTTTATATTAATTTTTATTAATTTACTGTATGTTTATTTTTATGCTGTATTTAACTTAGTCTTATTATGTTTGTATAGTTCTAATTAGGAATGGCAACATGTAAACTGCTTAGAAATGTTGATAGGTGGTCTATATTTTGAATAAATAAATAGATAAATAAATGGCAGCAAATACTTGAATGAACACTAACATTTGGTGTGTGCTGCCACTCGCATGCTGAGAATGTAAGGACAGCTGAGAATCAGCTGTCCTTACATTACTCAGAACTTCTCAGTTCCTTTCTAAACAATAGCAATAAACCAGTCTAATAAATATTGCTGCATTGTAGGTTTTCTTATTAACCACGAGCCTACTATCTATTGCCGCCTCAGTTCAAGTCGGGCAGCAACAGAAAATGGATCAGAGATTATAAATCGCTGGTTTTTCTATTTCCTCAGGTGCAAATGAATCATATTTTATCAGTGTTATCAACAATTGGGAAAGATCTAACAGGGTGCTGTTATAAGTGGCTTGTTGCTATCTGAGCTTTTATTTAAATACTTGCAGTAAAATTAGGTTTCAAACGTCCTTCCTTATCATTTGGTCCTTACTCTAAACTCTAGGGTCCTTTGTGTGCGCTGGACTTTAGAATGAGGACCAAAGCCAAATGGATAAAATGGAAAAAGGCAAATAAGGGAATGCCAGCCTGGTTAAAAAAAAGAAGGATGGACGAGAGAGACAGTATTAAGTGTTAATTTATCTTATAGCAGATATACTTAAAGCAGACATGACTTATCACAACCACTAAGTAATATTTAATATGAAACTATGTTACAGTATTTGATGGCACCTGTTTAGTTAATATAATTCAACACATCTAAGTTTGAAATTATGTGCCTTATTGTGAACCATTGTGACGGCAACTAGCTTAACGACGGTATAGAAAAGATTTTAAATAAATAAATAAATAAGATCAGTACTATTTTGCCAGAGCAGAGAGCTGGGAATGTAACAAAGAAAGAACAAACAGGTAATGGGTGTGATAAATGCGAGGACGCCATGCTGGATGCTCAAAGATCAGAATGAAGAAGACAGGGAAAGGCTTAAGATGTCCGAGATCGCAGAGGAAATGAGGACCAGAAGACTGGTATGGGCTTGGACACATGGAAAGAAGAAACAAAAGTCACATCAGCAGGAATGCAGGTAGAGGGGGGCAAAAAAAAAAAGCCCAGAGGAAGAACTACATTGATCAATACCATTGAGCAGGATATCGAGACCCATGGCTCAAGCAAGAGAACCACGCTTGACCGCGTAGCACAGCAGATGTTTGGTAGGACTCCCGAGCCCACGGAAGTGGGAAATACATGTAGGAGAGAGAGAGAGTAGTTTAGTTGACAATAGATTAAAAATATGAAGTTACATTTTGAATGTCAGAGTTGTGTTTGTAACTGCTGGATTATTTTTTTTCTTCGTGATGCCAGCACACATTACAAATGCACTTTAGTACATTTTTGCTGTTCTCTCTAAGCAGCACTAACACTGGAGGGCAAATCTGGAAATGTCTTTGCTTCTTTCAGCTTTGCCTTCTAGTGCAAGGTTGGTTTTGGAGAGGCTTAAATTACTTGCAAAGCTTAATGTTTGATCAGAGCAATTCAAACCAAGAATGTTGTTGAGGTAGACAGGTGGTCTTAATTTTAAGTTTCAGCCCTGTGTCTGCAGATGAATCCTGTAAGTAAAACTTTCTGCTAACCAATTTCTACCCTGGGAGAGATTGGGCCTGGAGCAGGAACAGTTATAGCATACAACGTCAGCAAAGCCAGCTTTTGAATCAAATATGAGAACCACTGGTTTGGGCAACTAATGCATTTACCTTCCCTAGCCTAGCTCAAGTAAATCACAGATGACATCTGGAATTAAGAACACTTCAAACTTCAAGTGTCCTTTTGTTGTGTTGTGATATCTGAAAACACATATCACTTTATTTATTTAGTTATACAATTTACATAAACAGTCATAACAATGAAAGTAGCTTACAAATCCACATTCATAACAAAAAACCAAGACCATGTCACTGTTAGATCATTCTTATACTGGCCCAGTGAAAGTTATCAGAAACTTGCAAAGAATCCAGTTCTCTTCAGGACTATGGCTAATAGACATCTGCACCACAGAACAATGCGGTGCTTACTGTACTTAATCTTCTCTGAAAAAGGCTTCCGGATTACTGAACAAGCATTTTATGTTGTACAATGAGCCCAAAAAATAATAAGTGGGTAAACAGCAAACCTCATACTAGAAGGTAAATTCAAAAACTGGAATAGTGCGGGGAAAATTGAACATAGTCCATCATAAATGAAAAAGATCCAAGTTTAATCCAACTGAATGGTAGTGGTGCAAACACATTCAGTGGGTATTCACAGTTATTAAATATTAAACATCAGTGGTTCACATGAACCCACAATAGTCCATTTAGATCAAAGTAAGTCCCATGACATGGCGGCTTTTTCGGGAGGGACATAGCTGGGGAGCCCTCTTGGAAACGTATGACTATAGGATAATCAGTGGGTTTCTAACAGCATCTGAAAGAAAACGGACTCCCCAGCAGGCAGATAAAAGCTACTCCAAGACTGATTTCTGTACCTCCAATTCAGCAGGGGCAATTCAATCCAGTCCTGGAGCTTTATACCTAAGCACTTTGGGGGCTGTAGTGCTGCAGTCTGTGTTGACAAAAGGTCATCATAAGGAAAGGCACTTATGGCACAAGGAAAGAGTCAAAGGGTCCGTTTTCAAAGATCCACTGAGTAAATAAGATAGCCAATTTTAGCTGCTTTTTTATTCAGGAACATTTTTCAGCTGAACCCGACTGGTTAGGTTTTCAGCTGAAAATTCGCCTACCTGTAGCCAGACAAAATTTGCCAGATTTAAGACTCTTTGTGCAAATGAGGTTCCCCACCTAAACTTAGCCAACTGATGCTGAAAATCAAGACTCATCGGCTAAGTCATGAGCCTGCTCCAGGAACACACCTTTTTTAGATCTGCTAAATTTGGCTGCCCTGTGAATTTAGGTTGTTAATTTCAGCCAGTCACTGGGGGGAAAATCTTGTAAAGCAGGAGTTGAGCTGGTTAATTCCTGAATTTAGCAGATTAAACTTTTTGAATATCTACTCCTCAAGCTGTCCTTAATGGTCTGGATGCAGTTGAAGGCTCTTTTTGGTTTTGAGGCTGTGGTTCCTTTGATTTTTTTCCCCACATGAAGTTCTTATGAAGGTGGATTTTTCTCTGCATATGTGTTCATGGCAATCCAAAGTCAATGATGGACACGGAGGAAGATACAAGCAAGGTGGGCGCAGCTAGCACATCACCAGCGAGCAAGGTTGAGTGGTAAACACTATTTAAATAGCATCAATGTACATGAGGGTGCTGTGCTCTACAGGGAGGCAGAGGTTACTTTTTTAGAGAGCGAGGAACATCAGCTGCTGGAAAGGGGAGTAGAGGAGCATCTTAGAAGGCACAGAGCGAGCAGCCATTCCTATTCCTTTAGCCTGATGATTTCCCCAATCCCTATTTGACCAAGTCAGAGCAATAGGAGAGCCAAATCATGATCACTTGTAGGAGTGTGTACTGAAATTATTTTTTATTTTTGGGAGGGGGTTCCATTTGTTTTCATTTTATTTGTTTTATTTTGGGGTTTTTTTTTCATTTCATTTATTTAAAATGAAAAAACAAACAAAAACCCACAATTATAAAATCAAAAACAAAAGTGGAAAAAAAAAAAAAAAAAAAAAAAGAGGCTGACCCCCATTGAAGAAACAAAAATTCCTTTCAGGCCTCCTCTCTGATCTCCTCACCCTGTCCACAGGACATGAGTGATCCACAATTGTCTCTGCTCCAGAGGTCTGCTAACAAATGGGTCCAGCAAACAGAGGCTGGCACCCATGTTCTTTTCTTCCATACAAAATCCAAGTCCCAACCGTTCTGCCCCTCTATCTGCTGTAAGCAACTCTAACAATGAACAAACGTTTTTTTGTACCCTCAGCGAAGACAACTCCCAACATGCTTTGCCAAGCTAGGCTACTTCAGGGGAGTATTTCACACTGCCAAAACTTTATCAATCAATGCATTTTAGCACACAAAACTCCTTCAGGGGAACATTTTACAGCAGCAAAACATCAGTGGTCCTTGCCTGTTTAGAATACAACGTATCCTTAAGAAAAATCAATCCAAAAATATCATATAGCAACGTGAAAACACCAGCCTAACAGATCTCATGTAACAAAAAACACCAACAACCTTGATCGCCATTCTTTTGAAGACAAAGCACGTGACCCAGCTACCCCAATCACAATCATTTATACCACTAACCATCAGTCAAAGATGTCTCTGCTTATTTTACAGAGAGCAACTGCAATTAAAGAGCAAACCCCATTCAGAGAGATATCATAAAAAGATAACCCATTCAGGTTTGGGTTTTTTTAACCCCTTAGGGGATGCAGTGCTTAAAGTGAAGATTCACCACTGTTCTTTACATGTTAATATCCTCCTTTATATCATCTGGCTAGACAATTGTAGCATTCAGTTTATAACGAGGACATTTTTGTGTCTATGAATATTGCTTTTAGTCTTCATTGAATCCCATGTGTATTGAGATACTTCATGGCTCACACACACGAGCTTACAGGTCCTTAATTAATCGCCTGTTCTGTGCTCTAAGTGTGTGTGTGTGTGTGTGTGTGTATTTTTCTGAGGGAGAATTTGTTACAGATCCCAAGCTACAATTTCACACCACTGCTCATTAAAAATTAAAAAAAAAAAAAAAAAAATAGATGTTTCTCATTGTCTCTTAAGAAAAGCTGGAAACGTTTCTGTTTTTTTGGACATATTAAAAAATAAACCTACAGAGCAGTTCTTGAGTCTTCCAAACTAGACACAAACAAGACAATCCGGTTACAGTAATGAGCAGGACGACAGGAAAATGGAGTGGCCACCGAATGATACTCTCGGGCCAATTCTCAGCCTCTCCGCAGAGCTTGCAGGCCCCTGAGCGCTTTTGTACTCGCGAGCCTACAGGGCTGATTTTTCAAAGGCAAATCTTCCTGTGGAAAGCCGTGTGAAGATCCCTTTTTCTCCCAGTGCGGCCCGTTGGCACTTACGTACCACAGAGTTTGCAACTACGAACAGAGAGTTTGAAAGTAAACGACTGGCACATACCTTGATGATGCAGCCGTGGCTCCGGCCCTGTGTGACCTTTTCCTCTACAGGTGCTGGGGGGCAGTTTTTAAAGGGTCCTTCTCTGCTGGCAAATTCCTGCTTTCCCACGGAGAACCCCCTTTGAAACTGCCCTCCTTATGGCTTTGCCACTTAAACCGGATCAACTCTGAGAGGTGAAGTCACCCCTGGTTTGCATTAACTCTTCATTGCATTGCACTCTGGGATTTGTAGCCTTTGATATAATATAAGGAGCAGCCTCAGGACAGGGGCATACCAGAATCATCTATAGTGCCTGTAAGAGATACTTTTGCTTCAGAAGACTGTACACTTTGAATGTCATTTTTCATGTAAAATCTGTTATTACAAATGCATAATATTTAAGTTGTGCGTAAGGAGGATGTTACCGGGGCCAAAAGGTTTACGTAGGGTGCCTAATATCCTTGCACCAGCCCTGGGCCCAACCTGAGGCCTCTTTGGGGAATTCCTTGGTGCCAAAATGGCACTGGTCTCGAGATCAGCTGAACCTATTTTCTTTTACAGTCATACAACAAAAATGACGCAGGCTGGCTCTGAGACCAGTGCCCTTTTGATGTGGCTATGGCATCGGTCTCATGATCAACTGGTGCCATTTTTAAGGGATGTCAGTGGTGCAGGAGTCGAACGGGCATCCCTCCTGCCCCTCTCTCTGTGCAGGACCCCCAGAAATGGGCAAGTGGGAGCCGGGGGGGTTCCAGCCCCGGCACTTTTTTCAGGAGTATGGATTGGTGTGGGGCGCAGCCCATACTGGTGCTCCACCAACTTGGTCAGTCACCTTACACCCCTGTCTCAGAATACAATAGAATCAAAGTTGATTTTGTGCAGGTGGTAAGACAACCAGAATTAAGATTTAAATAGCTCCAGGCTAGACCTGTCAGTTTGTATTGTCTATACCTATAGGAGCAGTCTTGCTTTTACCTCCATTGAATGAAGGCAGATGCTCTATTTTAATCCAGAAATGTAAATGTCGCAGGTACTAACCAGTGAACCCTGCATCCTGTGGTGGCCACAAAATTCAGTTTTGAAATAATATCTGTCAGATGGATTCTACCTGACAGACTAATATTCCACAGTTTGACGATTTGTTTTTTTTTTTTATGGACAGAGGACACTGTATTTTCTCTTTTGTACACCGATGTCCGGTATTACTAATTAGGCTACCCCATATATTGGTGATAGCCTTGTAAGTACTAATACCGTTTTTAATTTTTTTGATTTGACTTTTTATTATTGCTTAATTAAATGCACAGGTCTGATAGCAACATGGCCTATTAGAAGGATAAAAGTTCAGCAAAAATCTCTCTTAGTCCCTGAGGAAGCAGGATGGTCGAAACACTGCCAGTGTCGGGCTGACGGCTCCAATCTCGCTATAACGAATGGTTTTTACAAGAGAAGATAATCTCTTCTTAAATGTAAGCTAAGTATAAAATAACCCTAAGGAAGGCGACAGATGGAGACCGTGGAAGAGAGGTAATTTTACCAAGATCAGCATAATTTGAAAACGCTTTGGCTGAGGGAAATCACTAATGGGCAACAAAAAGAAGTACATTTAATTAAGCAATAATGAAAAGTCAAATCAGAAAATTAAAAACGGTATTAGTACTTACAAGGCTATCACCAACATATGGGGTAGCCTAATTAGTAATACCGGACATCGGTGTACATAAGAGAAAATACAGTGTCCTCTGTTTGTCGATACTTTGATAAGTTTAAGAGAGGACCTCTTTGGGCTTTGTAGTTTTTTTTATTTTTTTTATGCCAAACAAAAAAAAAAAAAAAAAAAACCCCTATAGGGCAAGATGATAGACTGATGGGTGAAAATTCATCCAGCAGACTAATTTCAAATGTTAGCAACACCTTGCTCAGCTATATCAAAATCCTCCTCATCCACTGGGCCAAGTTTCTTCCTTACCCATTCTCTTTCAAGAGAGAAGAAAAAGCCACAAAGGGAGGTGCAAAGCAGACTATTGCCTGTTCAAGAGAGGGAGAGATATCGCCTTTGCCCAGCCTTAGGCATAAATATATACACACACACATACATGCTTAAACATGTATGCCTACTATATAATAAATACATGCATAGCATATACATACCTTCATACACATATGTACAGCCACACATACACATGCACCGATGATCCATAGACTGGTCGCATCTATGCAGCCATGCAGATTTTACATGCATGATCCCACTCCAACTAGCATGTATACTGGTGAATCAGTTAAACTAACCAGATGTGTCCCATCTGGTTAGTTTAACTGATTCACTTTTGTTATTCTTACACTGGAGTGTTGAGTTGCCAGACCAACTTTTTAAAATCAGAAGTTGGGTTCCTGCTCCGGGAACACACTGAGCAAAAGGTGACTCAAGTACATCACTGCATGAGTCCCATGCAGCAGAATCTGGTCTGCCAAAGACAGAGAAGAAAACTGAGGTCCTGATAAAACACTTTCCTCTCTCAATTGCTTACAATTGGACTAGGGGAATAAGGTCCTGCTGGAGGAATGGCTGGATCATGAGCTACGTCAACTGACAAACAACAAAATATGAACAATAGCTAAAAGGGAATAGGAGCTAAGTACCTTGGGCTTGCAGCAGCACCACTGCAATTTGACTTTGGGGCTTCCTCTCCTACTGTACCTCACACAAAAACAACCGCTGCAGTTCAGGGGCCAACAAGAGCACAGGGTATGCAGGGAGGAAGGGAGACTCAGGAACAGCAACAGCAAAGATATGCAGGACAGGGTTGAGCCAGGCCTGGGTTTATCCCAATTGCATATTCAATTTTAATAGGGATCTCATTAGGGAAGTCAAACTACATCTCCCTTCATGCAAGGGAGCAAAAACAGGACTGACTCAGCTTGTTTCCCCCTTGCATGTAGAGCTACAGTATATGCTCATCCTCTGCATACTAAAATGTTCAGGTAACATACTGGTACCTGAAATCTTCATGTATGGTACAGGTTAAGTAGATGTGGTGGGCTTTACTACTCTAATTGGCGGCTGGTTCCATTTCCTCTCTACCCCCGCCAAAAGGCTGATCCAGTCCCGGTTTTACCCTACTGCATAAGAATTGCCATACTGGGTCAGACCAAAGGTCCATCGAGCCCAATATCCTGTTTCTAACAGTGGCCAATCCAGGTCACAAGTGCCTGGAAGAATCACAAAAAGGTTAATAGATTCCATATTGTTTATCCCAGGGATAAGCAGTGGATCTTGCCAAGTCTGCCTCCTGGAACTTGTCCAAAACCTTTTTAAACCTAACCAAAATAACAGCTTTTACCACATCATCCAGCAACAAATTCCAGAGTTTAATTATACATGGAGTAAAAAAATAGTTTCTCCGATTTGTCTTCAATGTATCACTTAGTAACTTATTTGCATGTCCCCTACTCTTTGTGCTTTTTGAAATTGTAATCAACCAATTTGTGTTTACTCATTCCAGTCCACTCATTATTTTATAGACCTCTATCATATCTCCCCTCAGCCGACTCTTCTTCAAGCTGAAGAGCCCTAACCCTATATATAGATACACTGGGGTAAATCCAGGACTGGCTCGGGCTGTTGGGTTTCCACTATCCAGTCTTTCAGCTCCTTTCCACCTGGCTCCAATTCCCCAGGAGTTTCCAGCTTTTCCCAGATGTATATGATTTGTATTTATATGCAATATGCCACATCGGGTCTAACTGGGCCTCTATTGGTATCTCTCTTCTGCAGCTGTTGGGTTTATCCGCTCAAGATTCACTCATCCTCAGTACCAACACAGTCATCTATTTTCCTCTACATTGGTATCACTAAATTTTGTGACAAAGCCCACAAGAGAGGTAATCATGAAATGTCTTGATTGCAAGCATTTGAATGCTGTATTTTCTTCTTTTTTGTTGTTGTTGTTTTGCTTCTGTTCTGCACTCTGCAGGCACTCAAGCCTCCAGGGTCTGTTAAGTCTGACACCTTCGCACGTCTGTCAAGCTGCAAAAATCACGTGGGAAGCAAAGAGGAGCAGAATGAACGCATGGCATTTCCCTCCCTCTTCCATCTGCAAGAGGAGCAGGCGATTTTAATAATCAGTCCAACAGGCTCTTGCATTCAGGAAGGGGGGGGGGGGGGGAAGTCAGTGAATGGCGCGTGTGGATACCTTTGCCTCTGCATTCACGACAACAGAGTTAATTCCTCTCCTGCTTAGCTCACCCTAGGCTCGGCCACCTCGTGGGTGCTGCTGCTGCAAAGAGAGGGGGAGGGGGAGGGGAGAGAACCCCCTCCCCCCCGCAGTTTCTCCAAACTCAATGAATGCGCTGTTGAGTTCTTTTTGTAACTTTTACTGGTTTGGGTTTAAAAAAATATGAAACAGACCAGGGAAATGGCAGCATTTTGCCATCTCTTTCTCTCTCCCCCTATTTTTGCAGGGGAGGATGGGGAGTGGAGAGAGCTTTAAAACAGAGTTTTATCTGCAGGCTGAAGACTCTTATTACAAAAGTCATAGCTGACAATAAGGCCTTATTGTAGCAGAAATTAAATAGACAGTGGAGGCCGCATAGTCAGACCTGGGACTCACTGCATATAAACACCACATCCTGCTGGGGCAAGGGTCCCTAATGATCCCTTGTTTAACGAGGTTACTGTTCAGGAATAAGCTTAACAGAAAACAAATAAAGAATGATGGTGCAGCTGGAAGACAGGAAAAAAAAGATCATTCTGCTTCTCGCTGTGGAAATCTTGTTAAACTTGATCCTTGGGGGTAACCGTGTGACCCTCACCTTCCAGACTCTCAGTTCGGAAGCCATCCCTGTGTAGATAAGCTGGAGGGGGGCTTCCTTGGCCCGCGAAAGGGATGCAGAACCTCTCAGCTGTAGGTTGCCTGTTTCAATCTGGCCTAGATCGATGGCAATCAATCACAAATTATCTGCAAGACCTCAAAAGTGCCAGGAAGCAGAAACACCAGAGGAGAGGGCTGCACTTACCATTCCCGAAATAGGACACGCTGAAGCCATAGATCCCTGCACCCGCATTCCCTCCGCCCCGCTCCCTGTCATGCCCCTGTCCAGTCACAGCGGCTGTAGCTTTCAGAAACAGTAGGAGGAAAGGCGGCTCTTTGCAGGTTGTTCTACCTTTTATTTAAAAAGTTATGACTTATACGAGCTTTCAAGATCACCTAGATCCCTTCCTGATACGAAGCATACACACAGGTGTAGATACCAACACACCGATGTTTTATGCCAATTCATTGTTTTGGACAATATTATTAAACTTGGAGGGGATCATAATCAAAGCCGTTTGCGTGTGTACATAGTGATTTACCCATTTAATGCGACTGTCCGAAAACGGCGCATCTTCACCGAGGCCAACAGTGCATGCATTGCCCCACAAAGCACAGCATCAACAGGGGGTGCTCCCGCAGAGATGGGGAGCGGGGAACAGCATTGTTTTGCTCAGAGGGAGGAACCTAACCTGCATGGTTTTGTGGTTTCAAATCTTAAAGCATTCTTTTACGTTCAAAAAGTCGCCTGCAGAAAAGCAGGCGTGAACGTGCAGCGGCAGCCGATTTTGGAAGCGAAAGCACGCACGTGTACCTCCTACCTTTGCTTTGAAAATTGGGGTAAAGTCCCAGGATAAAAAGTGTTTGTAGACTCTGTCCCAAAACAGAGAGGTTGAGATTCAGCAGGCTAGGGAGCAGGAAAGTTATCCAAGTAGCTGTACTGGGCCGTCACCCAGATGTTCAGCAGAATATACCAAAATAAGCGATCCACTGAATATACCCGGTTAAAGTTACTTGGGTAATTTTAGGACAGCTGTTTTTGTGACCAGACTTACCTGGCTGATGCTGAATGTCGGCGCACGGGAGCCCTACCCCCAGAATGCCCCCAGCTAATGAGTTACCCAGACAAAACGTATCCAGGAAGTAGAGGGGAATACTCTAATCTGGTTTCTTTTCCCCAGCGGACTGGAAAAGTAACTCGAACACTCTGAACATCAAACTCATGGTTTGAAACGTGGCCCCTCAATCGTTTATGGAAATGTATAGTTAGTAGGCTACGCTTTTACCAGTTCCTTAGCTCTTTTGAGGGCCAGAACAAATGTAAGTCACTTGCAGTTTGGGGATGAAAGGGCTGCTTCCACGTTTCTTAACAGCTCAACCACTGGAATGCGTTTTTTCCAGGCCACCTTTCCCCAAACATCGTGACAGTTTCCCTTTTGGGGTCTCCTTCTTCAGACAGGTCAGCTGGTGGGTGAGGACTATGAGATACAGATGGAAAGGGGGTGCCAGGAACAGCAAAGTGAGATTAGTTAGGATTTAAAACTGTACTTACAATACTTGAAGCAAGCTGCATAAAATGGAGATGTAATTTATAACAACAAAGGTTTAAGACAAGTAAGGAACACAGAATATCTTCAGTCAACAGGCAATGGAGCTACTTTAATAAAGAATCAAATAAAATGAGATGGTAACCTGGAAAAGTGATTTTGCCCCCTTAAAACATGTCCTGCAGCTTTAAAGAATTGACAGAACATGGCCACTTGAGGGCACTATGACCTAATGAATGGAAGTAAACCATTCTAACTTGGGTAGATGGCCACTAGAGGACTCTTGAGTGATTTGTAGAATTGTATATGACAGCACCACCAGACCTGTGCATCCCAAGCAAAATTATTTTCCATATCTGAACAGTTCAGATTAAGTTTTTGCTACCCAAGGCAACAGAGAAAGAAAAAAGCATTTTGTTACCTAGTGATGTCATCAGTGTAAGCTCATGGGCAGGGACTCTATTTGTATTTTAACCCTCAACAATTAATCTAAAAGATCCATGGTACAACTTTTATTGCAGTTTCATGGATAGGGTAAAGTCAAATATAAGCCTCTAAGGTGCCTCAAATGACTCTTTTGCACGGGCCTCAACAGCTCTACGGCCACCACTGTTATAGGCCAGATTTAAGGAAAATTTTGCTCTATTTTGTGCGGATGGGAATATATCAGCCCAAAATATATATGGCCCATGTTTCACTTCAGGAATAAACCTTCACGGCAAACATTAAATAAACCTCCAGGAATCAGTGTACAAATTTATTGCTCTCAGATATACATACATTCAAATGTAATCCACCACCCACAACAGAGTACATAAAATTATATAATGGTACGTCCATGTTATGGTCATCCCTTCCAAATTTATGTTGGGTTCTTAAAATGGTGGACAGATGGTGAAATGGGCCCTGTTGATGACATGATTTAGATGGAGGATGGAAATGAAGAAGAGTGTGCATAGGGATAACTTGCTGGAGCAGCAGTTACTATCTTAACAAAATGAATGGGGATTATTTATTTATTTATTTATTGGTTTTTATATACCGGAAGTTCCTGTATACAATACATATCACTCCGGTTCACATTTAACAGAGATAACTATCGCCGGGTAGGCGGTTTACATGGAACATGGTTTACATATCAAATATAATATAATGAACAGAAGAACTATAATACAGTATAATATATTATATTAAGAAACAACTAAGATCAACTTAGATAACAACTTGGAACAAAACTGACTCAATGTGAGCATTACATTATTGTGGTAAGACAAGGCTGGATGTTTGTTCTTCCTGCTTTAGCTCTCTGGGAAAGCTTGAAGGAAGAGCCAAGTCTTGAGTTTCACCTTGAACGTAGTATGGCACGGTTCTAGGCGGAGGTCCGGTGGTAGTGAGTTCCAGAGTGACGGGCCCGCTGTGGATAGAGCGCGTTTCCTCAGGGTAGATTTTGCAGGTTGGGTGATCATTCTGTTCTGGTATGCCCTTCTGGTTGGTTTGTTAGAAGAGTGTAGTTGAAGCTGGAAAGTTAGGTTGAGGGGGGAGATGTTATGTAGTGCCTTGTGAACCATCATGCAGGTCTTGAACTGGATCCTATATTTGATGGGGAGCCAGTGGAGATGCTGTAGGATTGGGGTGATATGGTCCCTTTTTTTGGCATTGGTAAGGATCCTTGCAGTGGCATTCAGAACCATCTGGAGTGGCTTGGTAGTGTATGCTGGAAGGCCCTGCAGGAGTGAATTACAGTAGTCTAATTTAGTTACTACCCTTAACCAATAAACCTTGATGCAACTGCAACATTGCTCTCCATTTCAATGACAAGGGGAAAAAGGGAATTCAATTCAGACAACAGACAACTTTTACAGACTGGGGAACTGATAAGCATGGGGGTAACCTGTATGGAGCGACAGTTACTACCCTTAACATAAGACATGGGATTGCTACCCTTAACCAATAAGCCTGGATTCCCTTGACACAACTGCAAATCACTGTCCACTTTGACGGCAGGGGGTGGGGAGTTAGGGTGGAAAGAGGTATTGGATTCAGACAGCAACCAACATGGACTCTGACTTTTATGACTCAAATTGTAATTCAGTGATGAAACAGACCACTCTGGTCAACCAGATATGACAAATTTGGCAAGCAAAACTGCTTCCACAGTGGTGGATGACGTCACAAAGGCCCTGCAACAACTACAGCCAACTCACAAACAGCCATACTAAATCATTTTTCAAAATGGAACACTATTCAGCTATCTCCTGGCCTCAAAATCCACAAACAGGTTTGGTTTTCAGGATATCCACAGTGAATATACATGAGATACATTTCTATACAATAGAAGTAGCTCATGCAAATCTAGCTCGTGCATATTTATTATGGATATCCTGAAAACCAGACCCGTTTGTGGCTCTTAAGGCTCATAGTTGACCACCCCTGAGATATAGAATATGCAAAGTATAGAATGATTACTCATTAGGTGAAGAATTTATTCTGGTGGCTTTCAACACTTGTCTTCAAAACTAAATCCTCTCACCCCCAACCCATTCTTGCTTTGAAAATACACCAAAGGTTTCTTGAAACATTTTCCAGGATACTATCGCAGACACCTGAAGTCAATATATGTGGATGAAACCAAACAGTTTCGGAAAGCTCTACACAAGAATCAAAAACTGAACCAGTTCTTTCCGGCAGAGGCGGGGAGGGCAAGTCTTTCACAGCCATTAGGGTGTATCTGGAGGTCCTCTGTAAGACTCACCTAGGAAAAAGCATACCAGCACTGTTTGTTCAAAATAAAATCCTTTGCTGGTAAAACCTGATTGCAGGAGAAAGTGACAGAAGCTACACTTTTGTAGTGGGTACTTGGCCAGGTACTTGTATCCTGGCTTGACCTCTGTTGGACACAGGATGCTGGATTTGATGTACCCTTGGTCTGACCCAGCATGGCATGTTGTTATGTCTTCTTCTTATATCTGCCTGAGCAACTGATGAAATTGGCAGAAAATACATTTTAAATAAATAAAAGTACCTGCACACCTGGATACAGATCCTGGAATCCAGTAAATTAGAACTGAATGCACCTCTTTTGACAAAGGCAATGTGAGCCTCTCCTGATACTTCCTCAGACAGCAACTTCTAAGTTGTCTTCCTTATGTTTCCAGCTAGGAAATTATTCTACTGAAGCAATCTTCCAGAAGCTGAGAAGAAGGGTAATAATTGCTCTCTCTCTCTCTTCCTTGAGACCAACTCTAGTTCTTCAATAAATCTCAATAGTCCCCTAGGAACCCCAAGACAATAAAAAGCTCTACGTCCTGAAGCCTGGACACCCTGCCCCTGGGCCTCAGCCACCTTCCCAAGAAAGGAAACAGGCACTCTTCTCCCCGGTGAAACTAACCTCAAAGAAGAACCACCACCAATCTCCCTATAAGGCTGATGCAGGACCCTGTACCACGAGGGCATGAGAGTTTTGTTAAAGTACCAACACTCTTTGATTTCACATTCAGGGTCTGTTGAGACTCTGAGGCCTACTAGTACACTCTTGTCTCCAAATGACAAGGTCCTTTAAAATAAGGCCAAAGTTTACTCATAATGCAAAGCACATTGCTGAAAATACAACTCTAGGTTTCAACTTACAGGAGCTTTAACATAACAATGTCTGAATCACTTATCTGTTTTACTGTCTCTAACTGGTGACACTCTCCTTCCAGGGCAAATGTTCTTCATCTGAATCTACAGCCAGCATGGGAGACCCCGTCCAGTAAAACTGAGTGAGAATGAAAGCACAAGATGGATGCCTACAGCCACAGCACATTTATATGATAGTCCGTGTTTCGATTATATCTGTATCAGGAGATGTCCACTGTGTCAGGTTGATGCAACATCTGTCTTCAAATTAAAGGCATATTTGCATAAAAATTCTTCAAAAAAGTGAATTAATGTGAACTGAGCTATTCATTTCATCTCTATTGTGCGGATGATTAGAATTTAGAATCACTACATTATATGAGTGGTAGATGAATTGTATTGATGTTCCTAGTATCTTAGAGAAAATGTTTTCTTCTTCTCTGGATTTGAAGATGACTTTATTAAGTTGAAGGGATGATATTTATAGTGTTGTATTACTGTTTTCCTCCCCTGCAAAGGACTTTTTTTGTGTGTGTGTGGACCCCTTCATTTACATCTTGCAATTTGTAAAAATGTACCACCCTGTTATGACCACAGATACCGATTTGGTAAAATATATACTGATGGTTATTGGTGAGGCTGTTTTATATTCTAAAGAATATGAAGACACTGAGTGTTATCAGAATGAGCAGCTGAACCCCGTGGAGAACAAAGGGCTCTGCATAAGATATGTCATGTCCTAGGTAAGATGGAGAGTAATACAGATATTTCATATATCAAACCTGTGAGATAGACACGTTTTGTTTAGTTTGTTTGTTTAGTACTTGGATTTATTACCCACTTGATATCAAAACATGTGGAAGTCGGGATAGTGATTTTTTAGCAGTTTTTTGAGTTATGATTAGGCTTTGGACAGCCTACCTCGAATGGTGCATAATGGATTCTGAGGTACCATGCTTCCAGACAGACCTATTGGCCTTCCTGAAGCCTGGTTATTTTTGTCTGTGTATCTATAGTGTTCTCCTTGGGCTTAGATTAGCCTAGATTGACCCAGCAGGGGGATCAGCTCTTATTGATCAGGGCTCCTCCCCTACTTAGGCTGTGTTCCCTTCTGGTTCACTGATTGGGGGTGATTGCTTACTCTACGGATGTCTCCTGAGTTTGTTTGCCGTGTTATCTTGCGCCTTGTTTCTTGGACCTTGCAATTCTTCTCGGACTCTGATTCTTGATGTTGCCTGCCATGTTTTTGTCTTGGACTGTTTACCATAAAGGTACAGAAAAGTGCAAACTAACCTATCTGGTTCCTAGTCTGTTTGTGGCAGGCATATGTCAGCAGTGAGCCTCAGGGATCCCTTTCGATGGTGACTGCCTGGGTCTTAGCCCAGAGGGTTCTCTGACACCTGAGGGTTTTTCACTGACCTTTTAACAACTGGATCAGTTTTTGTGCGGAGCCATCCACAAATGCTTAGTTACACCAAATATATTTAATGTACCTGGTTTTCAGAACCTCCAAAAAATGCAAATAAGTCTGGTGTTTGGGCCAGGTATATATCATGAATATCCATTGTGGATTTGCTGAAAAACCAACCCATTTTTATTTGGGGGGGAGGGGTGTGGACACATCAAGGGACAGACATGAAACCCAGTACTGTGAAAGGAACACTTCCCATCCTGTGGCTTCCAGGGGAAAATGTTTCCACTGCAGTGGCCATATGAAAAGGTTCTGTTCATGTCGATCTATGGGAAAACATTCCAACCACCTACGATGTGTAATAACAGGCAGGAAACCACTTAACAAAAGGAAAAGGTTACCATAACCAGAAGAATTCAGATTTTTCAATGTCTTCCAAACCAAGAAAAAATATTTTCCAACAGCATTAGATGATTGGTACGTTAGCTATGGGAAGGGCAATTTCCAAGAGATCTTATCCGGGTAAATAAGCAGTTATTTGGGCAAAATCAGCCCTTCCCTAGCACAGGTACTTTTACTCAGGCCACAAAGCAGCAGGGCTAGAGACTGGCAAAACCAAACAGACATTGCACGGGCATTTATTTTTTTTAAATCCCCACGCGTGATTTATGTCACGGGCTTTGTTCTTGCTCTAAAGCAGGTGCCAAGTCTATGGGTAGTGAAGTCCCCGCAGTCCTGGTCAGCCCCACGTTTTCAAAGGGAAACGTCACCAAGGGTGGGTGAGAGGTAAGGCATAGTTCCTTTACAAATAGGCTTGCAAGCCTTGTACCTGCAGGGCTGCAGCCTCCTCTGTCAGTTTAATTATTGCCCCAATCTGGTTAGCAGTTGCTTGCTTTCCTGTACCACACATGCAATCATGATGGTGTTTCCCCCTTTATATAATCCTGATCTTTGTAGTATTAACAATTTAAAGTAGTTCCAAGCCTCTTCTTTATGGGTCGGCCATGTTTTGAAATTGAGGCTCATGAGCTTATTCCCTTAAGCAGATCAGGAAGTTGCCGGTCTGTAATGGAACACAGCGTCCATGGCGGCTCTCCAGTAAGAAAAATTAAAAACTCTTCTAGAACATTTGTGTTTCTTCTACAATAGCACAGTTCAATACTTTGTAGTAAATGATCCATCTTGTCTCTCATTCTAAAACTTCTTTCTTTATCCTCTTCATTCATCTTGTTTATTATTACACGAATAGGTCATGTTATTCACTTATGTCATCTGATGTATTTACTGAGAATATTGTAAAATCATAAGTCTAAAAGAAGTAGAAATATGAGTTTGTGATATTATTAGTATGACTGTATAGTTCCTTTTACTTGTGGGAATGGTCTCATGTTCAGTCATTCAGTGTTGACCTCTACAGAATATTAATACTTTGCGGCTGACTCATGGCAACCCATACTACTGGCATCAGTAGCAGCTCGGGGGTGTCTTTTGATCCCAGGCAGTATCCAAGCCACAGCTTCCCCCATGTCACTTATGTAAATACTGTTTACCTTTACCCTTAATCGGACACTGTTGGGGTCCCCTATAGATACTTGGACCATATCTGCCATACCTTCCCCCACATTAATCTGTAACTGCTCATGGTAAACTCATGATGACACAGCGCTGGTATTAACACCCAACAGGACATCTGGTTCCTACACACA
This sequence comes from Rhinatrema bivittatum, assembly GCF_901001135.1. Taxonomy (NCBI): domain Eukaryota; kingdom Metazoa; phylum Chordata; class Amphibia; order Gymnophiona; family Rhinatrematidae; genus Rhinatrema; species Rhinatrema bivittatum. The sequence continues at coordinate 31,381,414 of NC_042626.1, forward strand.
GATACAGACACACACACATACATAATATATTATGTACACACCTATGAGTTCAGAAGCACTGACATATACAGGCATGCAGACCATTAAAAGCTGGAAGGTTTCTTTGGGAAACTCTGAGCAATTTGGCAGTGACAGTGGCCGATCTGTGAGACTGCCTGAGGGGGCATCGTCAGCTTTTATAACTGCCTGCAGAGTGTATAAACCATTTTCACACTTTGCACTAAAAAGGTCAATGAAAATGCCCTGGACTCTTCCAGGCCCGAGGGCAATGAGCAGTGGATGCTCTCGTTTTGCAGAAAATCACTAAATGTGATCATTCTGAAGATTTTATTGGACAAATCTATCAATTGCGAGAACTACAGCGGTGATGATATGACCTGGGTAGCAAGTAACCTGGGCAATGAGCTAGGCAGCTTCCAGCAAGATTATACAACAGTAACAGCCAATATTTTTATCACTTTTACGTTTATTAAAATGTTTCAAAGCACAAACATTTCAAAAACTCCCATAACGTGAAATACGGACACACATTAAGGAAAACAGTGCGAATGGTATGATAAAACTATGATAAACCCCTTAATCTGACTTTCTAAAACCACTATGGGCCTGGTACCTTTGGTAGAAATCCTTAAAAAGCGAACTAATACAAAGAGTTAGGCAGACAGTTATTGACAATGGGGAAAGAATAAACTGGATCACTCAGCAGACGTCAGCAATGTGCCCCCTGAGAGTCAGTGTATTAAATCGTAGTGTAAGTGGCAGGGTGAAATTGAAGGGCTAAAATTCAAGGAGTGATTGGGGAAGTGAGGGTAAAACGAGAGATTAAGTGGGATTTGTGGCACTGCAACAGGAAATGACAATGGGTAGACGAGATGGGTCTTGCTATGCTTCTCTGCCACCATTTTCTCTGTTATTAGATTTCTGCAATCTGTGTGCCTTAATTATAATGTCAAAGTATTCCAGTGCTAGATTTTTGTTTTTTTTTTCCTGCCCTGTGTGAACAATTACTGTGCTACCTCCTCCTCATTCTGTTTTTTTTGGGGGGGGGGGGGGTTTAACATTTAATTTTTATTGTTTTTCCAATAGCTGACACACAATAGAAACAGTCCGTCTCTGTCCTGGGTCTACCAGAGCTTCCTATGGTAATCTAAGCTTTAAAAATTGGCATTTCAAGAAGCGAGACCCTGTATGCAATGCAACAGTAGAAAAACAAAACCAGCACCATTCCTCCTAAGACATCATTAATACAATCAAGAAATATAAAACATCAATAGTAAAACCCATATTAATAAAAATAATATTTCAAAATATCTGACAAGCAGAACATTCAATAAGAACATAAGAACATAAGAAAATGCCATACTGGGTCAGACCAAGGGTCCATCAAGCCCAGCATCCTGTTTCCAACAGTGGCCAATCCAGGCCATAAGAACCTGGCAAGTACCCAAAAACTAAGTCTATTCCATGTAACCATTGCTAATGGCAGTGGCTATTCTCTAAGTGAACTTAATAGCAGGTAATGGACTTCTCCTCCAAGAACTTATCCAATCCTTTTTTAAACACAGCTATACTAACTGCACAAACCACATTCTCTGGCAACAAATTCCAGAGTTTAATTGTGCGTTGAGTAAAAAAGAACTTTCTCCGATTAGTTTTAAATGTGCCCCATGCTAACTTCATGGAGTGCCCCCTAGTCTTTCTACTATCCGAAAGAGTAAATAACCGATTCACATCTACCCGTTCTAGACCTCTCATGATTTTAAACATCTCTATCATATCCCCCCCTCAGTCGTCTCTTCTCCAAGCTGAAAACTCATAAAATTTTTCAAACACCAAAAAAAAAAAAATTCAATACAGCAGACACAAACACCCAGGGCCAGATTTTAAAAACAGCGCGAGGGCGTAGATTTGTTCGCGCAACCTGGCACGAACAAATCTATGCCTGATTTTATAACATGCGCTTAGAGAGGTAGTATAGTTAGGGTAGAGATAGTATAATAAAAATAAAAATATACATTACCTTGGTATAAAATCAGAAGAGTGAGATAATTATGCTAATAGCTCTTGGTAGGCTTGTTTAAAAAGCCAGGTTTTAATCCCCTTTTTAAATAATTTTATGTCAGCTTCTAGTCGTAATTCCTGCAGAATAAAGTTCCATAGAAGGGGTCCAGCAATAGAGATAGTTCTTTCTCTTACATTATTTAGGTGGGCAATTTTGGGGGAAGGAATTGGCAGCATCCCAGTTCCAGTTGATCTGGTGATTCTTGACAGGGTGTGGAAGTGAAGTAAAGAGGTTAGCCATTCAATTTTTTCATTGTATAGGGTTTTGTGAATTAGTGATAAGATTTTATGCTGGGCCCTGTATTTGACTGGCAGCCAGTGAAGTTCTTTTAATATTGGGGTGATATGTTCGGATCTTCTAGTACCTGTCAAAAGTCTAGCTGCAGAGTTCTGCAGAAGTTGCAATGGTCTTGTAATATTTGCAGGAAGGCCTAAGAATAGTGAGTTACAATAGTCTAATCTTGATAAGACAAGTGCCTGTACAACAGTTCTAAAGTCTTTTGGGAATAGGAGGGGTTTTAATCTTTTGACCATGTTAAATTTGAAGTAACCATCGCTTATGATTTTTTAACGCAGGATTTCATGGAGAATTTGCAATCTATAAGAATCCCTAGATCTCGTACTTCTAGGGAGATGGGGTAGTTTTTGGCCGCTTCTTGAATTTCAAGCTCTTTTGTCTTGCTTAATTTAGGTGAGATGTATAGGATTTCAGGTTTTGTTTTTTTTTAGAATTTAGGGAAAGATTCATTGCATTGCATGCAGGGAGATGTAGTTCTGACGGGGTAAAACCTGGTTTGGCTTAGCTTGTCCCCCTGATCATGGAGCTATATGCACAAGTTATATAATATGGACAAGTCTGTAATACAAAGAACTACTCCATAAAACTGTGACTCTTAGAATAGGATTATCAGATGACCCCCAGGTCTTGCTTTTACAGCAGCCACATCAGTTATCAGCTGGAATTCGCAGACTATTAACTTTCCTTTTTCTTGGCTCTGTGGCTTCCTCTTTTGATCTTATTTCTCAGATTGCTTCCTTGGTTTTCTAAAACATTTTTCTTACAGTTTATACTTCCTTAGAACAAAAGGTATGTCCTTTTTATTATAACCATGCTCTTAAAAAAATATATCAAAAACTTTCCTTATGAACAAAATAAAAAGCAGAATCAAAATGTGAAATCTTATTGACCTTGTCTTTTTTTTTTTCATTTTTTAAAGATTACTCATCAGTCAAAGCCAATAATTGTGTTCATTCTCCTGCTATATAATATAAATCAGGGATTCTTAACCCAGTCTTCAGGGCACATCTAGCCGGTCAGGATATCCACCATGAGTATGCATGAGATAGATTTACATGCACTGCCTCGATCTATCTCATGCATATTCATTGTGAATATCTTAAAAACCTGACTAGCAGAGTACGTCTCAAGTTGAGAGCCCCGACAGACTGACCTCCTTTGGGGGTCTTAATATTCTACACTGGTAGATCCCAACCCTGTCCTGAAGGTGCATCTGGTTTTCATATTATCCATAATGAATATGTATGAGGTACATTTGCATATATTAGAGACCAGTGGATGCATATCTATCTCATGTATATTCATGGTGTCTATCCTGTAAACCAGATAGATGAAGAAGCACTGCTGTATCTAATCAATGCAGAGTCAGGGACCATGGTGTTTCCAGAGGTACTGTTCCAGTATACCACCTCGCCCCAGATTAACCAAGCATACTAATCCAGTTTTGGTTTTTCCCCAGTGCATGCACAAATTTGTTGTTCAGATTTTCTTAAGGAATTCATTAGGAAGATCAGAATTACACATCCCTCCATGCAGAGAGGCAAAACCAGGATGGGATGAAGCTGTCTGGTTGACCCAGGGTGAACTGTCACACCTAGTGGTAGAACGCAGGGCTACCAGTTAGACACACTGGGGCCTAAGGCAGGGAGCTAAGGTGTGGGCCCAGCCAGCGCCAGGTACCTTGCAGCTCTGCCTCAGTGACATCACTCAACTTCACTAAATGGGGTCTCTTTTAGAATTGGGACTGCAGGCAATTGCCATGCTTGCCTCCCCCACTCCCACCTAAAATGTGCCCAAGGTAGCAGATCCCAATTTCAACTCTACTAGGTCTGATTTGAAGGAGTAAAAAAAAAAAAATCAACTGGTTGCAAATGCAGCTCATGAATATTCATTTTTGAAAGCCAGAAAACCCATTTGAGACTCCTGAAAAGCAAGCTGGGAAACCCTGTAGATAGTAACACTAAACTGGAACTGTTCTTCTTGACCCAATCCTTGGGAGCTGTTTAGCCCAGGGGTAGGCAACGCTACTACAAACCAGTTAGGGTTTCAAGATATTTGCACTGAATATTCATGAGATGCATTTGCATTTATTTAAATTTATTTATTTATAGACATTTGATATTTCACCTTATTCCAAGAATGGCCTCAAGGCATATATTTAAGAAGTAGCTACACCTCCCAAAAAAAATTCTCCTTTGCTTCCCATACAAATTTGGAAATGTTTACCTAATTTATACATTGCCAAAATTTGTTGAAAATAAAAACATGTAAGCATAGTTATTCGCTTGACAAAATAAATGTGTCATTGAAAATTTCTAATAAAACAAATCTGATTAATTTTTGCCACTTATTTAGATATGCCTTGCATTTCATTTTGCCTTTTGGCTGTTTGATTCTTTTACTTTTCAATGAAAATGTTAAAGGTTTAGTTTCCTGGTCTGAGTTTCAGCAGTGACCGACATTCTATTTATAACTGTGATGCAGAAGCAAAGAAATGCTAATTAAAGGTACAGAAGACCAGCAGGATGGGCCAATCTTGTGTTACAGTATCAGGTGGATTTTCAAAGAGTTATGCATGTACAGGTAAATGTAACATTATCATAGCAATTTTGAAAAGCCATTTACCAGTATTAAGTGCACTTAACATGGGTAAAACCTATTGACAATTCAATGGCATATTTTGTAGCAATCTTCAAAAGCTCACTTATATTATTTAGCAAAGTACATTTGCACATGTAAGATTCTGTTTTAAGCATGTAAATGCTTGTGAAAATCAGGCCCTTGGTTCTAAACAGAAGGTCGGCCATTTTACTATTTTCCCAACTATGGCGATGTCCCTTTAAGATATCCACAAACAGGCAGCATTGCACTTTGCTGTCACACCAGCTGATGTTCTCTGCATAAGTATACTGTAAGGGATTTCAATTCTACATTATTTCTGAAAGGAGCAGGTGGCTGCGGCCAACCACAGAGAAACTGAGAGCAGTCACATTTTTGCCACATTATTTGGACAAAGGCCCTGCAGCGCGACTCCACAGCTTCGGTTATGGGCATCTCCAACTGCAATTTTCAATTCGTAATCCTTTCCAGTCCTTTCTGATTAACAAGGGAATGGGAAATGTATGAGTATTTGAGATGAAAGGGAGCGCCTAATGTAACCAGCTTTTAACAAGGGTTAAATCTGCAGGCTGTGGTGGACCTTACTTGTTATATGCAGAGAGGAAAAAAAAAAAAAAAAAAAAAAAAAAATCAATGAAGCAGGAAGCCTGAGGGGCGTCCATTTTGAAAAGCCATAATGAATCTTTTTTTTCTCCCCCTTGGTAAAACTTGGCAGCCGCAAGGTCCCTGTTCTCCTGCAGCCTCCTTTCATATGTCCAAGCCCTCTGTGACACATCAAACTTAATGAGACTCCCCAGACCTCAGGGAAGGAACAATAGCACTGCTGGGAGACTTTGCAGAGGGGGAGCAGGGCAGGATGTGTCTCTCCTGGAAGGCCCCGGAAAGGCAGTGTGGAGAGGAGAAAAGCTCCACTCTTCCCGTGGCAGCAGGTGGGGGGCCAGTTGGGGGTGAGGGGGGGGGGGGGGGGGGGAACGACTAGGGAGTGCAAAACAGAAGCTTCCTGGGAAGATTCTTGTCTGGGCTGATATAGGTACGGTTCTGCCTGAGAAACGGGGGTTGGGGGGGGGGGGGGGGGGGGAGTTCAAATAGATGAGGGTTTTCAAAACGTGATCTTCGGAAGCCCCACCCGTGTTGGGTTCTCAGAAAAGCCACAATAAATATTCGCCTGCTACAATTATACACATTTGCCAAAAAGTTTTTTGAAATAACCTCAGTTGCACACCCTAAAATGAAAAACCGCATACACTTTCTCTCATCTAACTGTAATTCCATTTATATAGTTAATATCTCACAATCTTTGTGCAATCTATTGTATAATAGGGATGTGCATGTTTACATTTTTTTTTGTTTTGGGGAGTTTCATTTTTTGATTCGTTTAATGTTTTTTTTCGGTTCATTATTGAACCGAAACAAAAGACTGAACAGCTAAAAAAAAAAAAACCCTCCAAAAGCTAAAAAAAAAAACAAAAACAAAATAAAATAAACCTCCCTGAGGCTTTCCAAGCCCTCTCCAGCCCTGAAACAAGCAAACCCCAGGACCTGAGCTTAACAGACTGGGCTGAGCCAGGTCCCCCCTAACCCCCAATCTCACCCATAAAAATCTACTCAGGCCCTTCCAGTCCCCCTCCTATCCATGAGGTTCAGCATGGTCCAAAGGGCAGGACTGATGCCCACTCGCTCCTGCACCGACAATCTGCACATTAAACACGGCAACGGTGGCCCACAGGACAACGCCAAAGTCAAGGTCAGTTTGGTGTCCGTCTTAGTGATGGTTGGCGCCATTTTCATCTACAGCTGTAAGTTTACCCAGATAATATTATGGTGAAATCTTTATTTACCCAGATAATATTAAATTCAACTAGCTATATACTGAATATAGACAGTTAGGTAAAAATAAATCATACCATGTCTTTTGAATGTGAGATGTTGATTCTCTGAAGCAGCCATGGTAGATGCTGAAACTTGGCCAGGTTGTGACTCTGAGTACGAGAGATGGATGCAGCTATGTAAACATTTCTTTGCTTTTTTTTTTTTTTTTATATTTGAAGCATTTTTAATTCTTTGGGAGAGGGATTTCAGTGGGTCTGCATATATAAAGAAAACAAAATATGCTTTCTAATTGAAAGGATTCTCTGAGGAGCAATTAATATTACTACAGTAGGCAAAGTACCTAAGTTCATATATATGAATGCACCTTATAGTTGACAAATATCAAATTAAACATTATAAAACTATTGGAGCACCTTGAGTATTTTTTCGATAGCGTGCTATCTTTAGTGGTCTAACTAAGTTATGGGGTCATTTATCAAAGGCTTATCACACGCAATACGGCCCTTTTCGCATGCAATAGCATGCAAATTGGGGGGAGGGGAGGAGTCTTGGCAGGGAGGGGCGGAGTCTGTGTCTTCGCTGCCGGCGATAACGTTACTGTCAGCAGCAGCGCGCCAAATAGCACCACCATTCACGATGGCGCTATTCGGTGCGAACGCCAGCAGCCAGCACACCGCCGTGGCACGAAGGCTGCGGGCTTTCGTAGGCCCGCCCCCCGTTTTTGCTGGATTCATCATTCAGCGATGAATGATGAATCCAGGCCTTAGTTTGCATATGTTGCTGATGCTGAACAGTGCACCTAGTCAAACCCTAGGGGAGATGACCTAGATCATTTCCAGTTCTATTGTTCTGTGATCAAGTGAAAATACGTTTGGGCATTGCTGGTGGCCAGGGCTGGTTCTTTCATTAGATGAATTAGACGATCAACCGGGGGGGGGGGGGGGGGGGGGGGTCAACATTTTTTGGAAATGACAAGAACCCTGGAAAACACCACCTACTTATTTTTAAGGCATGGCATTACAAAAGAGAAGGGATTGGATGCTGGGTAGATGTGGGGGGTGAGAGAGAGGAAGCTGGGTGGGTAGGAGAGCTGTGATGAGAAGGTGCTTGGCAGGTAGAGAGAGAAAGAATGCTGGGCAGGTGAGGGTGGGGAGAATCAGGGGCAGTTTTATAATGAGGCAGGGTGAGGCAGTGGCTTCAGGCAGCAACATTTTTAGAGCAGTAAAAATCCTCTTTCCGGCTGCCGCCTCACCTTGCCACATGCCTGGCCCTGCGGTGTTGCTATCCGCCCCCGCCAAAAATGAGTTGGCCTCCATGTGCTGCTGACAGCAGAAAAAGGAGAAGAAAATTCACATGCCCCCGGCAGGGCCCAACGAGTACTTTTGTCAGCTGCGCCTGCACACACACAACTTTTCAGTCCGGTGTAGGAAGGCCATGTGGCTGTGGTGGAGCTCATCCCACCATGGCCCGAAGTGAAGAGGAGGTCATGAGTGCATGTGTGACAGCCTGTGTGTGTGTGCACGCGCACACAGGCTCCTATGTATGTGTGACAGCCTGTGTGTCTGTGTGAGAGCCTGTTTTTGTGTGTGTGTTTACCTGCAACAACCCAAAGGAGGTCCTATGGGCAGGTGGCAGAGCCCTACCCACTGGTGACTGAAGAGGAAAGGAGGCCCCATGGGCTGCTGGCAGACCCCAACCTGCCTGCTTCTGAAGAAGAGAGAGGACAGGTTCTGCCAGCAGCAGAAGAAAATGAATCCCTGGCTGCATCTGCTCAAACAAAAAAGACAAAAAAGGGAGATCCTGATTGACAGCACACCTGTGAGTGAAGTAGAGCAGTGGTCCCCAACCCTGTTCCTGGGGGCCCACCAGCCAGTCGGGTTTTCAGGATATCCACAATGAATATGCATGAGAGGAAATTTGCATGTTATTGAGGCAGTGCATGCATATTTTCTCTCATGCATATTCATTGTGGATATCCTGAAAACCCGACTGGCTGGTGGGCCCCCAGGACAGGGTTGGGAACCACTGAACTAGCGGGTGTGTGTTTGTGTGATTATATGCATGGGTGTGTGAGCAAATCATGCGCATGTGTGGGTGAGAGAGCATGTGTTGTAAGAGCATGTATGAGAGCGTGTGTGTGTGTGAGAAAGAGCATCTGTGTGTGTGTGTGTGAAAGAACATATGTGAGGGCATCTGCGTGTGTGTGAAAGAACATGTTTGAGCATGTGTATGAAAGAGTATGTATGAGAGCATCTGTTTGCATGTGTGAGAGCATGTGCGAGACCATCTATATGCGTGTGAGACAGCATGTGTGAAAGCATCTGTGTGCATCTGTGTGAAAGAGCATATGTATGAGAGAAATCATGAATATGTTGTGTATGTGTGTCTGTATACAAGAGGAGAAAGTTCACCCTCCCTGACCACTGCACTAATCCACAGCAATCTCAGGGAGACTGGAAATCAAAAATTCCCAGGTATGGAAAGCGGGTATTTTTTAAATCCTTGTTAGTTTTAATTATTGGAGGTTATTTGATATCTTCTATTTTTAAATAGTAATGATGTTTGAGATATGTTATAATTTTTATATGAGTTTTTAATTATTGGCTGTTCTATTCATGAGCACTTTTTAAATATTCTTTTTATGTAGTCTGTTTTTACTATTATGGGTGGGAAATAAATGTTTTTAAGAAATAAACAAATACTATTATGATTGGTATTTTATATTCCTTGATTTTATTGTTTCAGGAACATCATTTCTATTTTTCTATTGTTGCATTGCATACAGTCTGGCTTGTTGTGGTTTCCTGTTTAATTTTTGCCTACATGTTTCTGTTTATATTTCTTCTGTATTTGGTGAGTGCCTGCCTGTGTTCTGCAAGTGCCACTGAAGTTGAGCTATTCTGCTAGTTTGTAGTTTCTGTTCTGTTTTCCTAATAGGAGGTGTATTGGTGTTTAAGTAGTGTAATCTTTGTAGTGTGCCTTTTCATGGTTAGGGTTTTTACTGTTTGAGTGCTGGCAGTTAGTGCTTTCTTAGTATGGGAGGTTTACTGTCATGTAATTTAGTTTCCTGTAGGCTTTCTGAGGGCAAAGCCCAAACCTAACATGCATTACAATAGACCTAACACTATATGCATTCCAAGTGTGTGTTTCGCTTTTTTGCAAGGTTGTAATATTTTAATATTTTTACCATTTTTTTCATGTAAAATTGATTATTGTAAATGCAGAATTTTTAATTGTATGTGGTAAAGTTCACCTAGGGTGTCTAATGCCCTTGAACCAGCCTGGAAGGAGTTTGCCAGACAAAGACCATCACCATTCACCCCTCTTCCACTTCTCCAGGGGGAAATTCCGGGGAAAAGGTAGGAGGTAGGTTTTAGGATTAATGGGAATATGGCAGGGTTGCCAGCTTCCTAGAAAGGTTATCACCAACACTCTATCTGCCACTCCTCTGGGAACTCAGACTCCTGCTTTTCCCCTTCCACAGCATTTGAAATCACCAAAAGGGCCAGACTACAAAGAGGACCCCCCCCCCTTGATGAACTGACCTGTACCGTGCCTTGGGGGGGGGAGGGGAGTGCCATTTCATCCCTCACCTCAGGCAGCAGATTGCCTGGAGCTGCCCCTGGAGAGGATAGAGAGATGGAGGATTCTGGGCAGGTAGGGCATGGAGAAAGAGAGAAGATGCTGAGCATTGCTCAAAGGGGGGCAAAGAGATTGGTGTGACACTGGTGTGCTGAACAGAGAGTGAAGGGGAGAATGCTCTAGGGGAAAGATGCTGAACAGAGCGATAGAGAGAAGAGATGTTGGGTACTGAGGACAGAGGGCAAAGAGAGTGGCATGCTTGACTTGGTAGAGGGTGAAAGGAGAGTGACAGATGGAAGCTGAGAGGGGCGAGAGAGGGGGATGCTGTGCCAGAGCTGCCACTGATAGGGCATAAGACTGAAGGTTTGCCTAAAGGTGCCTAATACCCTTGCACCAGCCCTGGTTGTGGCAGCTGGAGGTAGTGGAATATAAACTCATAGAGGGTACAGCTACCTGGAAGGTCAATGCCGTCTATATAATCAGAGGTTTGCACTCTGGAGTGGCCAGGCCCAGCGCAACCAGGTGTGCAAACCGTGCATTTGCATGGAGCGGCTCACCCAGGGAGGCGTCAAGCCGGAGGCAGCAGGAGAGGCCACGGGCTGCTGGCAGAGCCTAACCAGCTGGCAGGAGAAGAAGGAGAGAGAGTGCAGGCCTCCTGTTGTGTTCGGGCCGTACGGCCCACTGATCTTGCTGCTTGGGAGGGAGCAGAAGTTGTGCACAGGCATGCGTGTGCTTCTTCTATACAACAAAATGGCACTGGCCACGGGGCCAGCTGGGGCCATTTTCAAATACTGTGATTCCAAGAGTCATTTGATGTTTTTAGAACCACAGACAGGATAAGATGGCTTTGAGGGTTGGGCAGTCAGTGCTGCTACTCCCTCCACCCCCTGGTTGTGCTATCCTGTGCAACTGCATGGTTATTCACACCTGGTAGCACCGGGCCTGGCTTCTGCCACACAGTTTATAAAATATGAATATAACTCTCTGCGGGCCCACTTATGCACGCATTTGGTGACTTATGCAGACTAGCAAAAATTAGATTCTTTATTTCCATAGGGATACTGGCAGTGAGATGCAGGGTAGGGAGGAGGGGATTTAATGGGGAATGAGGGCCGGGAGGAGAGAGAGGCTAGTGCTGTGTACTGTGTGGGGGAGAAGAGCTTGTTTGCAGTGATGTGGGGGAATCTCCTGATCCTGGGATCAGAAATAGGTGTCTGTGCCGTAGTAGATCTCTTGCTGCAGTTGCATTGCTGAAAGGAACGCAAGCTGACATGGAAAGGCTGCCACATGGGAATCGTTTAGCTAATGGCTCTTTCTTGGATGAGATGTAGGGCACAAGGGAAGAGGAGAGAGAGAATGAATTCAAATATATGAAAAACACTTGCCACCTTAGGAAGAATTATTGGCCAGCAAGTGGTTGGACAATAATTTAAGGAAGGGAATAACCCTCCCCAGGTACCCTACAATTCTGGCACGCTGGGAGCAAACAGCATGCTGCAGTGATGCCACTATGCAAAAAATAATGATCACGGAGTGAGAGTGTTACACATGAGGTGACTACCAATACACATGACAGTAAAAAGACACCAGCAGTAACCATGCCTCTCGTTACGTTCTATAGCGTTTTTACATGGTTTCTACTTTTATCGTACATTTAGAAAAGCAAAAACACATCCATGGCCTCAGAGTACAATATTTTTGGTAAAGCCCTATCCATATATACAGCACTGGACAAGTTAAGTCACCCGGTTGCCACATTGCCATTCAAAAGCACTGACAGCGCACATCTGAGCACAGGGAAGTTGAGTGACTTGTGCAAGGACATCGGCTGAGCAAGAGAGAGGAATCAAGGGAGGGTCTTCCATCTGTGCTCTGACCAAGATCGCCACACTCTGCTGGAGTCCATGCTGGCTTCTGTATGACTTCCAGGAAATGCGTTGGAATCGAGAGTCTAGCTGCCCATGAAAGACTGACACGTGAATCGGTGCTGCAGGTGAACCAATCCATTGTGCACATCCCACACAGAGTAGGCATTAAAAAGATATAGCTCTCACCATAATCAGATTACCCTCATGCTCACAATTAAAGCAATTGTAAAGGAAAAAAAAATCCCCTCTCTTTTTTAATAATTAATTTGTTAGCTAAAAAAAACCCCAAAAAAACCAAACAAAAAACCCTCAACTAGTCAACAATTTTCTTGTGCTGATTTTTACCCATTTCTATTGCTGCCAGGGTTTTGAGAGCTCCTCCTCCCTAGTCACCGCCACTGTTGCATATGAAAGTAATAGAAAGTGCTACTTACTGGGGTGAGTAGGAGCAGCTATGTTGGAGGCAATGGGAAAGGCCTTGAGGTGCAGGTGCTGCAGCCTTTGCCAGGCTAGGGGGACCAAACTGTACCACCCCTTGTGTGTTTTACAGCTCGATAACGGACCGTAAGGGCACCCAAAAGGAGTCGAGGGCTGTGGCCCTTGCCAAATGTTCACCAGTTCACGTGGCTGATCGGTCATCACTGTGTTCAAGAAAGGGCTGTCTGCAGGGCCGGTGCTTCCGTTGGGGGGGGCGGGGGGGGGGAGGGCGGCAAAAACCTGCCAGCACAAGACCCGCAAGGGGTGCTGTGCCAACGCCAATACCAAAGAAGGGAGCGCTTTTCTAGAACCACTGCCAATAGGGGAAGGGGGTGCATGACTGAAGGTTCGCCTAGAGCGCCAAATACTGCTGCACCGGCCCTGGCTTTCGATCTCTGAAGTGCAGGTAGTGGATATCATGTCCATCCTCATTGACTTACTTAAGGCATAATTCTAGTTTCATGTAAACATTTGTGGTCCTGGAAGAGCATGTGTCCTGCTTAGCACCGTGCGAGGGAATGCGGACTTATTATTTATAAAAGGAACGAGCCTTCATGCTGTGCAGTACTCCTCAAGAGCTTTTACAGATGTATTGTTTTCTTTTTTTTTTTTTTATGTATACCAATATGGATTACATAAATGCTTCTGAGCATATCTGCATGAGGCAATGTGGCCACCGAGGTGCAGGCATGTGTGTGTGTTTTTTAGCTCCTTGTGCTAAGTCCAAGCTGGCATCGTGGCAGCAGCATGCTGGGCAAGGTCCAGCCACCCAGTCCCAAACGCTGGCAAACGTCAGGAGAGCCGAACTCCGCACAGTCCAAGAGGGAACGACCAAGCTGCTGCATTTCGTAAAGAAGCTGACCGTGTAAACTCCTTGCTTCAGAGCAAGGGGATGTCGTCCTCGAAACCCACCTACAGGGAATGGATTCGGTGTCCAAGTTATGCGCAGGGCCTCAGAGACAAGCCCATCTTTTTCACGTAGGACGCAACTAGTTTTCATCCGCTGATGGAAAGGCTGTTTTTCTAAGGCCCAAGTTTAACAGAATCGAGGGCTATATCACAATGGGCCCATCCTCCGGAGCCTGAAACATGTAAACATGACTTTTGCCACTGCTGGGGGGGGGGGGGGGGGAGGGAAGGAGCAAACTTGCATTTGAACAGACCCCCTCCCCTCCCGCCACACACACTTCAGGGCATTGCAGTCCCTGTGCGTTCTAGCGCACACAGAGGCCACTCGGGCCAGTCCCGCTAGAAAAGCCAGATGTGAGGAGCTGGAAGGCATACAGCTGTGGACAGCTGCAGGGCTGGTACTCGGAACAGAAACACTCTGGCATGCGGCGATGAGGCCCAGTCAGGGTCCTCCTGTCGGAAAGCACAGAGTCGCTTCTGTCTTCGCTTGCCTAAGTGAGGCTTCCTTCGCAAGATAACCAATGCAGTGTGTTTCTTTTTTTAAAGGCAAGAGAATAAAATTCATGCTGAAGTTAAGGGATATTCTTTGCGCGTGTCCTGTAGCCTCATTTTTACTTTATCACTTTTGAGAAAAGTCCTTGCCTGTAAAGCGAATGACGTACTCTAAAGAAAGCGAGCTAAGCTGTGGATCACCCCTGTGCATGGCACAAATACATCTCTGTCTTTCAAGTTTGAAAGAGAATTCTCCGATTCACCACAGATGTCTAAACTGTTCCGTGCCTTCCAAAGAAAAGAAACAGCATTTTAGTGAATGAAGTAGTGTTCATGTAAGGTATCAAACTGAAATCCTCCATCCACGGAAGAGTGCAAGCTTCCGCAGGCTGCTCCCAGTTAGCACGCCTCAGCCTTTTTTTTTTTTTTTTTTACACGAGGAGCACCTCTAATGGGGGAGAAGGAAGCCTCCAGTGCTCAGTCAGGCCTTCATCTCTCTACTGAGACTACCACTCTGCTAATTAATTACATTTATTCAATTTATAATTCACCTCTCTTCACCCAAGCAAAGTACAACATAAAAAGAACAATAAAATACGATACAATACAAAAAAGATACAGTAATGATTAAACATTTATAAAACAGTGGTCGCAAAGCAGTTGGATTAAGGTACTTATGACAGGCAGTTTGAAAGTGGAAGAGTGCCATAGACAACCAAATCTACCAGTCATCCTACAGACCACTCGGGTCAAGTCAGTACCTGGAGAAAAATACACATAAGGCAGGCAACAGATAGTTTAAAGATTAAAAATGACCGTGAAAAGCCACATCTTCAAATGTCTCCTGAAAAAGAAAACAAACATTAAGTCGGGACAAAAGTGAATCTCTTTGGGCAACTACTTCCAAAGCTGGTGGCCAAGCTATGAAAGTTTTCTTGCAGGTGAACTACAGTGAGATGTCTTTCAGAGAGGGAATTCTTAGGCTGTCAGAAGAGGTTGGGACGTACCAGTCCAGACAGTCTCTCCAACAGGATGGCCCAATCCCAATAAAAGCTTGGTAAATCCATGACAAGTATTTACATTTTGCCCCGGAGCCAACTGGTAGCCACCAGTGAAAATTGAAGATGACAGGAGTGATAGGGCCTCTGAATGTACAATCCGAGAGGAGGTAATCGGCTGAGTTTTGGATAATCTGCAATCTGAAAAGTAACCTTTGAGGAAGATCAACAGATAAAGAATTGCAGTAATCACGGTGAGGACAAATGAAAGACTGAGGTGGTGAGATCATCACTGGATAAAAAGGGGTGCAATTTTCTAATAAGATGCAAATATATAAAAGCCCTGAGAATCTAAACTTAATGTAGAGTGTTAAAAAACACACCACGACTTCAGTTTTAACCATTAGAGGAATATTGTTCAGAGGTACTAAAGGTCAAGGTGACTTAATAGTTTGCTTACTCATAGAATCTTAGGTTTTAAGGGTTTTAGTTTAAATATATATATATAATGAAGCCCAATTTAAAACTTCCTTGAGGCAAAATTTTAACTTAGCTGTCATCTCCTCTCATTTTGGTCCTAAAGGCATAATTATCAGCAAATCGTCTGCAAACATAAAATACTTTATTCCAATTAATTCCATAAATCAGGAGTTAGCAGAAGGCCCCATGGTTATTAGGGATCGGATGAGCCAGCCCTGGTTTTTTACTTACATCTTCCTTGTGGTCATGCTTTCCCTGGGGATATGGGAACAAGTCTTTACATGCTAACGAGCAAATCCAGGGCTGGCTCGGCCTTTCCCTGATGACCTGGAAGCTACCTGTAACCCTATAATTAGTATCAGGCCATCATAAGGGATTTAGAGAAAAGGACACCTGTCCAATGTCAAACTTCCACTGGAATTCATTTTATATAGATCATCTGTCTTATGAAAATAATGAACATAAGATATGCCATGCTGGGTCAGACCAAGGCCCATTGAGCCCATTGTCTATGACAGTGGCCAGTCCAAATCACAAATGTCTGGAGATCCCCAAAAGCTTAGGGATAGTGATGGCTTTCCCTAGACTACACGGCTATTAATGTGGTTTGGACATTTCCTTCACAAACCTGCTCAAACCTCTTTTAAACCCCGCAATGCTAGTCGCCGTGACCATGTCTTCTGGCAACAGATTTCCCAGTTCAAGTGTGCGTTGAGTTGGAAAGTACTTTCTACAATTTGTTTTAAATCTGCTGGTTGTTAGTTTCATGGAGTGTCCCCTTGTGTTAGTATTATTTGAAAGGGTAAACAACTGACTTGCTCATGATTTGTCCCCTCTTAGCCATCTCTCTTGATTTAAGATGCCATCCTACAGAGAAAGATAGTTCTATGCCCCTGGAAAAATCCACATAATTAACTAATAACCCCTACAAGGATAAGAAAATGATTTAGAACATAAGAACATAAGAACATAAGAAATTGCCATGCTGGGTCAGACCAAGGGTCCCTCAAGCCCAGCATCCTGTTTCCAACAGAGGCCAAAACCAGGCCACAAGAACCTGGCAATTACCCAAACACTAAGAAGAACCCATGCTACTGATGCAATTAATAGCAGTGGCTATTCCCTAAGTATAATTGATTAATAGCCATTAATGGACTTCTCCTCCAAGAACTTATCCAAACATTTTTTGAACCCAGCTACACTAACTGCACTAACCACATCCTCTGGCAACAAATTCCAGAGCTTTACTGTGCGTTGAGTGAAAAAGAATTTTCTCCGATTAGACTTAAATGTGCTACTTGCTAACTTCATGGAATGCCCCCTAGTCCTTCTATTATTCGAAAGTGTAAATAACCGAGCCACATCTACTCATTCAAGACCTCTCATGATCTTAAAGACCTCTATCATATCCCCCCTCAGCCGTCTCTTCTCCAAGCTGAACAGCCCTAACCTCTTCAGCCTTTCCTTACAGAGGAGCTGTTCCATCCCCTTTATCATTTTGGTTGCCCTTCTCTGTACCTTCCCCATCGCAACTATATCTTTTTTGAGATGCGGTGATCAGAATTGTACACAGTATTCAAGGTGTGGTCTCACCATGGAGCAATACAGAGGCATTATGACATTTTTCGTTCTATTAACCATTCCCTTCCTAATAATTCCTAAAATTCTATTTGCTTTTTTGACTGCTGCAGCACACTGAGCCGACGATTTTAAAGTATTATCCACTATGATGCCTAGATCTTTTTCCTGGGTGGTAGCTCCTAATATGGAATCTAACATCATGTAACTACAGCAAGGGTTATTTTTTCCTATATGCAACACCTTGCACTTGTCCACATTAAATTTCATCTGCCATTTGGATGCCCAATCTTCCAGTCTTGCAAGGTCCTCCTGTAATGTATCACAGTCTGCTTGTGATTTAACTACTCTGAATAATTGTGTATCATCCGCAAATTTTGTATCATCACAAATTTGATAACCTCACTCGTAGTTCTGTACCTTTTCCAGAGGCTTGAAAATCCCAAACAGATCTGATTTTTAGGATAATCTAAACACTTATCATTACCCAGGTTCTTAACATCAAACATATGCCAAGTATATCTAATGAATATTAGTTATAGAAGATATCTAAAAACCAAAGCAGTTATGATTCTTGAAGACCAAAGATACTTATCCTGTCCCATTTATTAAATATTTTGTATTGTTTTGGACCTGCCAACTAACTCCATCTGGAACATTGAGTCATTCCTAGTGTTTTTAGCAAAGCCAAGCAAATCAAGATACAGAACTTGAATTTTTAATCCAATCCAAACTATCTTTGATGACTTGAAATGGGTCTAACACTGCAATGTTTTAAGAAGGAAAAGCTCATGGAGAACAGAAGATGATGACTTTACCAGAAATGGCATGCTTTTGTCATCAGTTGACAGGACTGGCTCTCTCTTTCATGTTATTTTCATCTGGAAAATATTGTAAAGGTTTTAAAATTTTTAAATATATAAATACATAGCATAACTGAATTGTTAATTGAGCATTATTCCTTCCAATTCAAGAGCACTTTGTTTAAAGTCAAGTATTTGGGTCTCTATTTAGAAATCATTTCTTCAGTTCTTTGCCTATGGGAGAACTCCTTTTGAAATGAAGGTCGTACTGTCTTCAATAACTATTAATGTAAATGCTGCTGGACTGGATTTCGGTTGCATTGCTTTATAATTTTAATGAGAATCATATAGAGCTTTTTAGCCAAGGCATATGCAGTGTAGACAAGGAAGAGTGTAAGTCAGATCATTCATAGGAAAAAGTTAATTCTTTTCAAGCTGCAGTACTCTCCTTGGAAAAAATTCAGAAGCATCCAAATGTGGTTATGCATGAGCTTTCAGGACTGCATAAATTTGCCTCTGAAGAGTATACAGCCAGTCCAGGAAGTTCATCCACAGTATCTTTGGATGATTTGTGCATCAAGGGACCAGATAGTCACACATTATAAGGAACAGAACGAACCAATACTGGTTTCAGCCAGGGTTGGATTTTCTATTAGGCAGAGGCACTGTGCACCTTTATGGAGCCAGGACCCTTTGGCGAGAGGGTCACCCGGAGGAAGGTGGTGGTGGCACCCATCAATTGTGGTGCATATTTGAGAGGGACACCCTCCTCTCTTGACCCAATGCCACAGTTTCCATTCAGGACCCCTCGCTCCTGCTCCAGTCGGTCCCTCTTCCCCTGGACTGGTGACTGCATGTTTGTTTCCCTGTCACTATAAACTGCAAGGGGAAAAACCTCTAAATAACTTGAACAAATACAAGGCCTATATAATAAGCTGTGTGCACACTAAAATATTTAACTCCCGATGCAGTAAGCAAATGGTATGCTAATGCATTGGAGTTAAATAAGCATGCAAAACCAAGTTAAAATATGCGCTCAACCTTTTGTAGCAGCTGGGGGCAGAAGGAAAATGGAGTCTCTCGGACTCATGTTTTGTGCACATAAAAATCTTTCATATGCACAAAACATGAACTCTGCTTGTTTTATGTGCACAAATCATGCGGCAGGAGAAAGAAGGAGGGAGATCCAGACACACCGGTAGTTGTTTCTTCTTTCCCTTGCTCCCTTTGCTGCCTCAGTGCCCCTGGATGGAGGCCCAATTGCCGGGCTGCAAGTCCTCAGCCGGGTATGGACCAGGACCAGCAGCTTCTGTGCCAGGCAGCACCCTGGCTAGCCAGCCATACCCAGGCTGGGCGAGTAAATATGGGAGCATTTTAAAAATATTTAAAGAAAGAGTGAGAAGAGGGGAAGATTTATGAGCACAAATCACCTTTTGTGCCCATAAATCCAGCGTGCAGGTCCCCAGTGTCACGAACTCCTGCTGAACAGGAGTCAAATTCCCAGCTGTCCCAGGAAGAAAGAGTTAACCAGCGCACCTCTCTGCATTCTGAAGTAGTAGCCCAATGCCTTCATTACCATGAAATTTGCATGGTAACCTGTACACACATTGTTGTGATTAAAATTCCTTGATACATTGGTAGTAAAGCATGCACATGAAAAACGCATGCACATCTGTGGATAAAACCATGCACTCTACTGAGCCCACAGATAGATATGGTATTGTTTATATTTAGAGAAAGTATGGTAACTGTAGAAAATGTAATAAATAAAAGTAAAATCTGCATTCATTTATCACATTTTGGGTCGGCCTAGTTGCTCAATAGTAGTTGCACGCTGCCATGTGGAGGAGCCTGGGTTCCATTCCCCTCAGGTCTTCCGCTCCCTGGGACAGCCAGAGCTGAATACGCTGTGCATGCAGCATTCTTGGCTCCTGGTGGGGGAGGACGTCAGTCCTCATGCGACTGCAACACCTTGTGACCTTACGTAAGACCCATGATTGCTAGGTTCTGGAGGGAGCCCTGGCACATGGCTCCCAACTGAGGGCTGTTGCTGTAATGACCAGGCTAGGTGAGTTGGGAAGGGACATTAAATAAGGGGAAAGACCCCAGGTAGCTACGCATGGGAGCTCACAGCACTAGATCCCAGCCCTGGTTTCGACTGAGCAGGAGGAAACTGCTAGAAACTCCCCATTCCCCCCCCCCCCCCACCCCCCCTACCCCCCCTACCCCCAGTAAACACCATTACATTTAATTATACCTGGAATCAACCAGTCTCAGAATATGTGGGAATACAGATTTTCATTCTTTTATCAAAAGTTATTAAAAGCTTGAAACACGATAATTCTTTACCATGGTTGTCAGAATGGACTGCACTGCTGATCTTTCATCCCCTTCTTCCCACTGTGCTGCCATGAGAATGTGGATGCATCTCTTCCCTTTGCAAGGAGGGCACAGTTACAAGGACTGTCCTCAAAGATTAGAGAAGGATTTTCCCCTTCCCCACCCAAACCACACCTGGCTGGACCCTGAAAACAAACGCCGAAATGGAGGCTCTTGAGAAGAGGGAAGCAGTTCAGGGAAGGGCGACCAAAATGCTACAGGGCCTGCGAACAAACCCACACAGAGAGGCTTCAGGTACTCAACATGGACTCAGAGAGAAATTATGGTAGAAATATTCAGATATCTAGCAAGCTTCAATAATGGATAAGATGGAAGAAAGCACAAGAGCAAAGTGTCATGATTTGATCTTGGAAGGAGCAAGGCTTAGAGGAAGTGCGAGAAAATACCGCTTTACTGAGGGAGTGGTGGATGTCTGGAACAGCCAAGAGCAGCGGGGTCGCATAACTAACACCGACAGCATCCAAGCACACTTGGAACAAATACAGAGGACCAGAGAGAGTGGGCCCGAAAGATCTCCGCCCATAAGGTGGTTATAGCTAGCTATGCTCACAACACTAACGTTTACATGTAAGTGAACAGCAGCGGGTTTTAGCACTGGGAACCATAATGTTTTGGTCATGGAAGGTCCTTTGGGCTCAGTGCTCCTCCAACTGCACCTGTTAGCAATCTGTGAAAAGTCTATGTGGAATCATCCACAGCATGGCAAAAGCAAATGCCACTAAAGTAAAAGCAAGAAACCCCCCCCCCCCCCCCCCCAGTTTCTGCTCAGTCTTATTTCTTTCTGATCCCTAAAGAGAAAAAAGAAATAGCTAGTTGGTCAATCTCCCTCAAAATTAGCAATGCCCTACAATTTCAAAGCTCACCTCAGATGCTTGTGGTTAGCATAATCCACCAGGATACTGAGGAGTAAGGCTGAGCCAGCGGTGCTAATATTTTGAAATTTCATTGCTAAAGGATAGAACTATAACACATCAAAGTTTGTTTTTTCCTGTGTCGGGTATCTCTCGTTTGTTAAAGCATGGGAGAGTGAAGATCCTTCAGCACTGCCTCATGCCCTCCACCTTCCCAGCAATACATTAACCAGCAGGCATTCCCTCCTGCTCTGGGCATTATTCCTGAAACACATTAGAAAGAGTACATAACATTGATAAGGGTTCTAACAGTCTCAGGAGAGCCAGGTCACGTCTCTTTTGAATGAACTTACATTACTATGAACTCTGTTGCTGGAATGCGAGATTGTTAGTTTACTTAAAAATCAATGAACCCCTGATGCTAAAGATCTGGTTGGACTGCAGCAGAACAGAAGCTTTGTGACCTCATCAGTCGCTGGCTTTGTGACATCATATCGTTACATTCTATTCCCAGAGCCATTCTTTCATACTCTATCACCATAGAGCGAATGAAGCTGGCTAATGATCATCATCAATTTCTTATTGCATCACAAAGGTCACAAGAAGCAAAAGCACAGCTTGATAACTGTAAGCCATTCCCCACTGGGCAGCATCCAAATTCTTTTTTTTTTTTTTTAAAGTGATTTTAACCAGAAAACCGAGCAGATAAAATCTGGAGATTGGAGAGAAAAATGCACCAAAGTTAAGCGGCCTCATTCTTAAAAAATGTCATTTTTTTAAATTTTTTTTTACACCCTCGCTAGATTAAGGCTACAAAAGTTCATAACTAAAAATGGAGTTTTTGCTGCCATACATTTGATAAACTCTTTTCAAAGTGGGAAACCCAAGAGATTAGTTAGAGAGCCACCAATGTTTTTAGACTGATGGTCTGAACAGG
This sequence comes from Rhinatrema bivittatum, assembly GCF_901001135.1. Lineage (NCBI taxonomy): Eukaryota > Metazoa > Chordata > Amphibia > Gymnophiona > Rhinatrematidae > Rhinatrema > Rhinatrema bivittatum. The sequence goes on from NC_042626.1 coordinate 31,403,597, forward strand.
TAGGCCAGTTTCAGACAAACGCTGCTTTCACTCCTGGCATCCCTCCAGTGGGAAACAACAAACGTTACTCACCCTCAGCAGCCTCTGAAAAGGGCAAAAAGTGATGGATGTAATTTAAGGAGATTGCACTTGATTAAGAGAGACATTTTGGATGTTTCAATAGTGGCCTTGTTTCTCCTTCCTCCCCCTCCCCGCTCCATGGAAACTTTATCACTTCGGCAAAGTTACCTGCTGGCTCTTACTTGTCCACTGATGCATGCTGGATCCATTCAATTCAGTGACCTGGTTATCAAGAAGCAAAATATGGGGTCACCCATGCCCGTATATTCCAGCACTGTGCTGAGCTGCCCAAGAGCTCAAGCCACAGCAAGATTATGGGATGACTGGATCATCATGAACTGATTGTGCTGTCCAGATATTGTTTTTACACTCATCTCCCAATGCATTCTGGGATTAGTAGTCCCGACTTCCTGCCCATATGGGTTCAAGAGAGAGCGAACAAGCCCATGATGATTTCTGCTCGTCTCAGAGACGGGAGCTTGCTGATTGACCTAGGTATACACAAAGAGATTGATTCAGCCCTTAGATGTAGCCCTGCATTATCAGTTTTACTCAAAGAGCCCAACATGGTACAGCATCTCTGACTTACTGCTACTGGGTGCAGAGTCTCTGCATAATGCTTAACCACCAAGGGGGCAATTTTTAAACTGCCTGTCTGGGTACCTGGGAATATTGTATTTAATTTTCAACAGCAATGTATGTGGCCCAGGTACCAATTTTGGTCCATAGGCTACTAATGTTTTGTTCCTTGGCTTGAATGCCACTCAGACTCTGCCTGTTTCAGTGATAGCAGGTTGACAATGGGAACTGTACCTTTAAGTGTTGGTGATGTCACAGGAGAACATCAAAGGCAGGGATGAGCAAACTTGAGAGGGGGCTTGAACAGTCCTAAAGGGGGCACACTGGATACTTAATGAAGGGAAAGCCCCGGTGCCATGGAGGCACTGCAAGCTCAGGAGGAAGGGAGCTGCCCGAAGGAAGTGACATCTTTGTAAGCAAGATAGACCTCTGCAGTCATAGCGAAGGTTGCATTGATAATAGAAGACAGGGGTGGTTCTATCATGGGGCAGGGTGAGGTGGCGGCCTCAGGTGGCAGAATTTTGAAGCAGCAAAAAGTGCCCCTCCAAAACATCGCTAGTGCAGCCACCACCTCACCCTGCCCTCCAGAGTCAAAACATCGGATCGGGCAGGGGATAAACCAAACCCCTGCCCGATCTGCTCAGTGGCAACACATGTCCCTAACCCAGGGCAGCAAGAGTAGCTTTCATCCCAACGTCATCTCCTGCTGCCACGGGGCCAGTCTCACAGCTTTTACCATGAGACTGCCCCCCTGGCAGCAAGAGATGATGTCGGAATAAACGCGATTCCTGCTGTCACCCACCCCACAACTGGTGACTTAAGAGAGGAGGAGGACGCCATGGCTGACAGCGGACCTTATCCTATTGGTGGCTGAAAAAAAGGCCTAGGCCCTATGGGTATGTGTGGGTGACTGCCTGCCTGGGTACATGGGTGACTGCTTATGTGTGTGTTGGAGGGGGTGAGAGCCAGTGTGTATATGAGAGGGTGGTGGGTGGGTGTGGATATGAGAGGGTGGTGAGTGTATGTATATATATATATATATATATATATATATATATATGAGAGGATATGTAATGTATGTATGTGTGTGTGGGTGTGTATGTGTATATATGAGAGGGTTTTTGTGTGTATCTATGAGAGAGTGTACCTGTACACATGTGTGTGTGTGTGTGTGTGTGTGTGTGTGTGTGTGTGTGTGTATGAGAGTACCTGTATATATGTGTGTGAGAGAAGTTAAAGTTTGTGCACCCTCCTCCAATCTACGACAATCTCAGGAGGACTGGAAATCTAAAGTTCCCAGGTTTGGAGAGTGGGAGATTTTTTTTTATCCTTGTTAGTTTTAATTATTGAATGTGATGTATCTGCTCTTTTGAAATATTTTATTAGTGTTTGGTAATATTTTAAACATTTTTATACATGTTCTTAATTGGCTGAATTTATCAGCAGATTTGACATTCTTTTTATTGGTATGTTTAATGTTTTATATTTCTTGTGTTTGCATTGTTTACAGAGTTTGGTTTCTTTTGGTTTCCAGTTCAGTTTTTGTCTGCACATTTCAATTTATATTTATGATCTCTTTATTCTGTATTTGATCTGCTTGTGTGACTGAGGCTTTAGGTATTCTGCCAGCATGTAGTTTCTTTATAGGGATTTATAACAACCTGGCTTTAATCTGTTTTCTTAATAGGAGGTGCATTGATGTTTAGGACCTGATGTAATATTTGCAGCATGGCTTTTTCATAGGTTGAGTGCTGGCAATTATGATATGGAAGGTTGGAATTGTAGTTCAGTTTATTCCTGGTTTTCTGTGGGCCTAATACCATATGGGATCCAGTAAACCGCCTTAATTACTATGAGAAAGGTAGTTTATTAAGTCTATTGAACTATTATTATTGCAAGTGTGTTTTTTTGCAGTGTAGGCCTATATAATGTAAAGGTTGTTGTAAAGTGATATTTTTACTTCAGAAGATTGTACTTTGAATGTCTGTTTTTCCATTTTCAATCTGCCTTTTTAGGTTGGGGAAGTCAATTTTAAAATGGAAAAGAATGCATACGTTTTAATTATGTGGGGAGGGGAGGGAACCTGGAGAAGGGGGGGGAGGCAGGCAATAGGGAATGGAGGAGTTCTATTTCTAGACCCAGGAGGTGGGGTGTCTAAAGGCCGCCCCGCCCCATTAAACATTTCTCCGGTGCCCCCTAGTGCGGACGCCGAAGACTGAGAACATAAAAATAACAGCCTCAAAACTGAGTGGTCAGAGCAGTGAGCTGCAAACAAGGGAAGCCAGGGTTCAAATCCTATGGCCATTCCTTGTGACCTTGGGCAAGTCACTTCACCCTCCATTGCCTTCCCCCTGCCCTGGCCCTCGCTGATTTGGGGGCACCACTTCATCTTTCACCTCAGGCAGCAGATTGCCTTGAGCCGCCTCTGATGGAAGAGTAGTAAGTTCAATTTCAAAAGAAGAAACCTATGATTTAAATGCTTGCTGAATTTAATGACTTGTCTCTTTATTTATAGAATTGCCCTGATGCAGCTTGGATGTGAAAACGTGGGCCACAACGATGGTGTCTTGATTATCCCAGCATTTGTTTAAATTTGAGAAATGAGAAGAACTTTACTTGCCATGTAGATGGGACATTAAAGACTTTCAGATAAGGTTTTGTTTTTTTTTTTTTAAATTATATTGACTTTCAATTGTTTTTTTAAAGAAACTTTTTAAAAAATTACAAAAAGATAAAAACAAGTTGAACTAAAAGTTGAATGAAAATTAAAAAAAACCACAAAAAAAATTTTTTTTCAGACCAATGACTGCATTGTTGAGTTCTATTCAAGCTGTGGTGGTTTAGGCTCAATTCTGAGGTCTCTTTCTCCTTTTTTTTTTTTTTTTTTTAAGGAGTGAGCCTGGGGGAAGCCGCTTACTCCTTCCACAAGCCAGGAAGCGCTGCCACCCCTAGATCTCAGCCTGGGAGGCGTTCCTGCTGCTGCTGGGCCCTACACCCAGGGAAAGAGATCACACAGCTGTTGCCCGCTGGGGGGGAAAGAGCAGTGAGTAGGGGAGAAGCACTGGCAGTCGTCAGGGGCTGGTCCCAAGCGATAGCAGCATTAGTACTGAAAGTCTACGTGAGGCCTGTGAGCCAGTTCAAGCTCCCTCCCTGCACGGGGCTTCCTATTACCACAGAAACTCATGCAAGGGCAGGACCAGCGCAGGGGCCTGTGAGCGTGTGCTCAGCGCCGACTTCCACAGGCCCCGCATTGAATTCAGCACTAATGGTGCTGCTGGAGCCTGAAGAGCACTGCTCTTTGAGGCAATTGTGACTGCAGCTGAAGGTTTTGTGACCCCATTTGTAGGAAACATAGGGACACCACCAGAGAGATCTTGGCACTCGGGAGTCTCGTAACTTATCCTAACTTCCGATTAGAGTAAGGGATGGATTTTGCATTGATGGACTGTGCTGGAATTTTTGCGGAAAATGAATTCCATATGCTGAGGTAGTATGTGGTGCTGTGAAGGTTTTGGGGTTTTTTTTTTTTTTTTTAGTGTTTTGTTACTAACTGCACATGCGTTATTGTGGAATCCTGTGGGCTTTCAGTCTATGCATCCTGTGTTTTGTTTTGTTTTTTTTAATAAATTTTGGCCATATTGGAACCACCAGCAAAGTTGTGGTCTGACTCTTGATCCCAGGGTTTGGGTTTGCATGAGGTGGAAGTGCCAATTGCTTGTTGCAAATCTGGAGAGGTGTAGGGAGTGAGGAGATTGCTCACCCGCAGAGAAGGTTCCCTGTCCAGTAAAGAAGCCCCCTCTAAGCCCAGTCCATTACACCATTTGATTTATTTATTTATAGAGTTTTATATACCGTCATTCGGTATTGCCATCACAACGGATTACAATTTTATCATTTTAGTTAACATGGTTAGTGCTTTTTCATAGGCAGAGTGTTCAACTAGAGTAAGAGGAGAGGATCAAACAACAACAACATTAGAGGGAAATACAGTATAACGTTACATTTTTTCAAGGGTGATAAAGGAATAAATATAGAACAAAATAGTAGGAAATATAGTATAACGTTAGCTTTTCAAGGGTAACAGGGTCAAATCTAGAATGTGGCTTCTGTTATAGGTATAGTCATGTAGCATGAATATTTGGGATCTTTCAGAATGGTGTGGGGGAGGGGGACGTTAGTGGCAGTGTGAGTCTTGGTAGGCTTTGGTGAACAGCCAGGTTTTCATCAAGCAGAGCCCATTCACTAGCACACAGGATCCTAACCCTTGGCACCTGCTTTTATAGTATATACCCTCCTTTCCCTTAGAAAATTGCCCTTAGGTACAGAGGTAGGGGTTTTTTTGCTGATAAACAGCATGCAGAGAAGATAACTTTCAAAACTACTTGCATGGAGCCACATAGGCACACGTATATAGGCCAACACAGTACTTTACTACTTTGTTTTATAACTTGCAAGCAAACGATATACGCAGGTTATAAAATACAAGAACTTATGCGCGCATACATGCTTGCGTATGTAAAAACTGCGAGCCATGAAAGCTCGGACTTATCTGGAAGAGTAGTAGCATTTATCCAGATAAGTTTCAATTTATGCGGCTAAGTAGTGACAGTTTGCCAGATACATCTGAAAAGCTCTACTTGTTTAAGTACTTTTTCAACTTATGCAGGTATGCAAGATAGTCGGCAAAAGTCTAAACAAAAAGTGGTATTTATCCGGATAAGTTTACATTCGTCCGTTTAAGTAACAGTAAAGGTGCTACATAGCCAGATAAGTCAGAATTTAGCCGGATAAGTTCACACAATGATATACGCGCGTATTGTACTTCAGTTTTTGAAGGGATATGTGAATAGATTTTACTTGCATTATTTAGACGCATTTACCCCCCTAAGTTAGTTCTTACACGCATATGTCAGGAGATTTTATAACATCTGTAGCTCACGAAGCCCCCCCCCCCCCCATTATCACCCAGATCCCCTCACCCAGTCATTTCCTGATTTTGAACCTGTTTATGATCACTTACACCAGATACTGAGTAGGTGTAACTATATGCAAGTAAAAAACCTATGCGTGTCATTCTGGAAGGCTGTAAAATTACAATCGCGGGTAAATGTTGGCTTCCCCCTGGAACATCTCTGGCCTGCCCCTTTTTTTGTACATGTAAATTTATTCACAGTCCCTGATTTACATGCATATATTACAGTTTTTTAAAATTCTTAAGTAGACTTCAAGAATATGGCATGTATTAGATTTTAGGTATTTGTGTTTGAGTATTTGTTTAGCATGATTGGTAGTATGTGGTTGAGTAAGTATGGTATAAAGATATCCGGATAATTTAGAGTGGTTAACCTTTTATGTATTTTAATGATTATTGAAAATTGGAATTAAAATGTATTAAAACATTTTTGTTACATCTTTTGTATGTGTATGTGCAGCTTTTAAAATAGCAAATATGCATGTGCTATTTTATGCGCGCACGTGCTACTTTATGCGCGCATGTGATTTTTTTTTTTTTTTTTTACGCACACATCTTTTGAACATGCTCCTCATACATGCTGTTTTTCCAACCCTGTCCTAAGCACACCCCGCAGGATAAAAGTGCATTCACTTCGGCACCCCTGCACGCACTCTTAGCTGGCTGGAATGAGGGCAGTTTTCAGTAAAGCCAACTGAACCGGATACGCGGCTTTGAAATTTGACCCTCAAGTGCCACAAAAAGAGCAAAGATTTCTTTAGATTTTCAGGTGGAGCTAAACTTCCGTATTGTAACAGAAACCTACAAATTTAGCACTTTTACCCCAAATCTCAAAAGCATCAAATCAAAATCAGGGACAGTAAGTTTGACACAGCTGCGCGGGCGCACACGTATTCACGTGCGCTGGCTCGCACCATTGGATGTGGCCATTTTATAACATACATGCGTATATGTGCACATGGTATGAAATAAGCTGTACGCGCGTATATGTGTGCACAATTTTATATAGGTGTGCACATGTGCATGCAAATGCTGCCTCTACCACGTAAGTGGGTGGATTTTAGTAGACACTTGCGTCGATGCACTTAACAGTTTCCCCAGCTCATTCCCAGTTTGCCCAGGTAAAGGATAGGACTTCCTAACCGACCTAGTTAACTAGCCTACTTTTCACTCTGTTAACCCCAATCCTTAAAACCCCACCTTGCACGCCATCCATAGGAGAAGTAAAGTTACGCGGTAGGGACCCCAGCACACGCTCGTGCGCGTAAATACTTAAGGGCAGATTACACTGAGAAATTTAGGAACACCCATGCCTTGTCCCTTTTTTGCAAAAAAAAAAAAAAAAAAAATTTTTTTTGCACATACTGGGAGATATGCACATGCTCACGTGCTTTTTAAAATCTGTGTAGTGCATGCTCGCCTGACTTCTGTATATATCTATTGGCTTTGGTGCACGTAGGGCTTTTAAAAATTTGTCTTTATTTTATTTTTTTTGTTTGCGGATAAGTTGCTGAAAATGTATTTGAGATCAGAGAAATGTACTTCCCCCTCGGGTTTTTAATCTTCTTCTTATTATTATTATTGCAGAGCCTAAGACTACCTGTGCTCTGTACTTTGTCGTAGCAGTCCCCTGAAGGGAATGTATAATAAATAAGGTGATCAAAATGCTTTTCCAAACTCTGGGACCCTGGGCAGATATGTCTTATGCCGGCTGCCTCGCAGGCACCAAATTCTCCTATAACTAGACCATGCTTGTGTCCTTGAATAATCCTGCAAACTGAACAATGAAGCCCTGTTAGATCACGCAATACATAATACGCAACCATTTCTCCTCCACTGATTTCCTTTCCTTTTTATAACAGTAAGTGCACAGAAAATTTGATTCAGGATAAAAATTGATTTAATTTGTAACATATTTGTGCTACTTTGTTATAATAGTGGCTTCTTGATATAGTGCACTTATGACGTCCAGGATCATTCTATAATGTATTTCACACCCTCTGACAGTGCCCACTGAACAGAATACAATACCTATTTTCTGAATCCAGTCCCTATCTCCTCCTTTGGACATTTTCAGAATAATGGGTCTGATTAACTGATTTTCAAAAGGATTTACACATTTGAAACTGGGTTTTACATGTGTAAATGCACTTAACCCATGTAAGAGGGCTTTTGAAATTCATACAATATATACCACTGAATTGCAATAGGTTTTACCCGTGTAAAGAGCACAATGCAGCAAATGGCTTTTGAAAATTGCTATGATAGTAGGTTACATTTTTATGCATAGCTCCTTTGAAAATTCACCTGTATCTCTTTTTTTCCTATGTCTATTGGAAAAGACATTGCTGAATCAGGCCCTGTTTGTAAGCAAACTGAGAAAGTTATGGAAGTACCACTAGACACTAGTAGACAGTGCATATAGAGATAGTGACTGAGCAAGCCGAGTCTCTCCCTAGCACAACCAGGAATCTTCTTCTACCCTATTCCCTCCCCCATCCTTCTCTGCCTAAAAATACATTGCTAAAATGCACTTTTCTGTTTTTTAGGGGGGGTTTTGCCTAGGTCTTCTGCCCAAGGTGCTCACACGTGTCCCTCATGTCTATGGTGGGCACCAGAATTGTATCCATGTCCCATGGAAGCAAAGTTTGGAATCTCTGAGCTATAGTTACCCTCCAAGGTTACCAGGCGTTATTAGCCCTTAAACTCTATGCAAGCATTTACTTGGAATTGTAATTTGAAATTGATAAACAGAGGGATGGTAACTTTAAAATGGGAGCACGGGCACCCATATACACGTGAAATTTATGGAGACATTTATGGCCAAAGTTACTGGAAATTCAGGTCTGTTATTCAAATTATTTGTGTGGCAAAGTTTGGGATTTAGCTGGACAAACCATGGGATTTGAATTTCCCATTGCACTAACCATCTCCAATTTATCCAGATTTTAGTTGGATCAAACTTGCTTGCAACAATTGGAGGCATTCCAGGGGTGTTTCAGGGTGGGCCAATCTTATCCAGATAACAAACCAGAACAACTCCAATTATTCAGAGTTATTCAGGTTACGTTATCTAGGTAAGTCTGGTCATGCCTCAAACTGGTCCCAGATAACGTTATCTGGATAAGTTTGATTTAGCTGGGTTAATTCAATGGTGCCTCTTAATATCTTGTTTATATTATCCTGATAACTTACCTAGTCTGTCTGTGGCTCAATATCAACCTCTCAGTTTATAAAGGTATTTGAGACTAGAACCACAAGTACGGTATCTTTTCACTACACCAACAACAAAACAATAATGGAGATGTGGTAACTTGGGTGATAGCAGCTTGAAAACAGCCAGAGAAATAAGGAAGCCGATTCTGGCTGTTCCTTAGGTGCAAAAACCAAAATCAAAACAATCAGTGCAGCTCACCTTAACTTTAGGTAATGCACAGTCCTTGGCATACAGTGAGTCTCTGCCTGCTCAACCCTTTCCTATAAACTCCCTCACAGGAGACCAATGGTGAGTCATATTTTAATATACCCTTAATTATTGGAAATTCTAAAAAAAAAAGTCAAGGTACTGTGGGAAGGAAAGAAAATGTTTATGGTTACACATCTAAAGAAAGTCATAGAAGAGAAAAGTAAGACGATTGTAGCTATGCGAGTACTAATGAGAAATTTGAAAACAAGTTTTGGATTGTTCTTTCCAGTGGGGATGAAAACCACTGTGAATAATTAGTCCAAAACATTTGAGGATCCTGAACAAGGCTATATTAATTCTCTTTCAGGAGACAAAATGGAATTCAGTTATTTATGCAGGAGGGACAGAGAAACAGCATATAGCAAAGTGAAACCATGAGTTTTATGTACTGCACTCCTGGCTAAGAGATTACGTGCCGATTTGCACTGTCACTACTGTATAACCCAAAACAAGAGTCTCTATAGAGGTTTGAGTTTAAGTAAGATTCTAGATTTCAAATCGACTAACTGCAGAAAATCTTTGAGTGCCTGAGAGACTTGGGGAGAATGACTATGAATCAGTTCACGTTGAGATCTGCAGCTAGATTGAGTCTATCTGTGCTGGAGATTGAGAAGAACTACTATACATTGTGCAAATTTATGTGTAAGAACTGAAAGACCTACTTGGTGTATACGCAAAGTGTAAAACCTTCCAGAAAACTCCTTGGAAGTGTGGAGAAGATATGGAGAACACGTGGAGTAGCAACAATTGTGCAACTATTTGCTGTCAGCGCATCTCTTGATTTTGAATGTGATGCACTGAGCTTTCTGAATTTGGAGGGGTAGGCTTAAGAATACACCAGGTGGTAGGGACCAAATATGGGAGTATGTTTCTCATTATTGGGGTCGATTTTCAAAAGTCCAAGCGCGTGCGTCCATGTGCGTGAGGTTGCCGGCGCGCGCGCACATGGACGCAACAATTTTATAACGTGCGTGCATGTGCGGACAGGTGGCCTCTCGCGCGCGCGCAAAGTGGGAAGATTTTGAAAAACAACATGTGGCGACACGAATAGGGCCTTTTACAGTTCCCTCACAGTCCGCTCCAATTAAGGAGATAGCCGGAAGAAGTCCTACTTATCCGGCTATCTAGGGCTGAACGAACTTCCAATATCAGGCCCCGCAGCTTTTAATAAGAAACTTTGTTTTGCAAAATATATGTTTCAGAAATCATGTGTCACAGTGTCTGGTGAACATGTGCTCAGCGATTTTTGGAAATAGATTACAAGAAGAAAAAAAAAAGAGATCCCAAGGAATACCTAAATTTATCAATTAAGAGGTCCATACTCTGCCGCTATGCGGCTCTGTTACTTAGCTGGATAAATTTATCTGTGTAAGTAGTGATGTATATTCAGTGGCACACCCACACCGCTGAGTATATCTTAAAGTTAGCTGGATAAGTTTATCCAGGAAAGCTGTACGGAATAACCAGAGTTAGCCGGATAACTCTGAAAATCAGAGGTAGCCAGATAACTTATTCGGCTAAGTCAGCTCCTTTCCGGAACACCCTTCGCTTATCCGGCCAAATTCTTACTGGACAAATAGCTATCCAGCTAGAATGTAGCTGGATAAGTGACCACATTTTCACTTAGCTGGATAACTTCAAATGCGTTTGAAAATGGACCTCTAAAAGATATTGAAGGAAATCTCTGAAATGGGTGGCTGGGCTGAACTGGAATTTTTTCCTTTTACTACTCACCAAAGGGAAAACATTCAAATTATGTTGTCACTTCAGTTATTGTGACACAAAGTCCCTCATTTACCAGACACTTTGCGAAGTAACACAAAAACCTGCAAAAATAAATCACACAGAATCTTCAATGCAAGCCTGCTATAGCAACATAGCATTAACTCCCAGAACTCAAACAGCAACAACCCTACCCTACATCAAAAGGCAACACTGCAAATATTCCACCTGGGCCTACAACACCAATACACCTTCCAGTGGGAAAAAAAGAACAAGCTAGACTATTGCTGATCCCTACACAGAACCTACATGCCAGCAGATACTTCACTTCCGTCACACACATAGAACACAGACAGACCCTCACCAAAGACAGAATAAGGGATCACAAATTAGAAACAGAAATATGCAAATGAAAACTTCTCTGCTATCCTCTCCAGTTCTCCCTCCCTTCCCTTTCTGTTTCCTGCAGATAGGAGGGGCGAAGAACAAGAGAGGCGGAAGGGGCTGGATTAGGGAGGGTTCTTCCTTGCTTTGCACTGTGATCTGTCTATGCCAGGCTCCCATCCACTCCTACCCAGCTCCTTGCATGCTGCCTGGGAGGGGAGGGGCTGAAGTAAGAAGCAGAAGGCTGATCTTTGCTGCCTGAGATTTTGGGCATTGGCCAATAAAGATGTCGGGGAACAGCCTGGTGTGCTTATGCCCACAGGTAAAAGCAGCCTTGCTGATTATGCCCCCTGGGGACTGACTCCCGGGGCAGCCACCTCCTTTGCCCCCCTAGTCCCAGCTCAGGTTATAAAAATGTATGCAAGGGTCTTACAGATAGCATAAGGGGGAGGGGATAGCACTAGTAAGTCTGCAAATTTAATCTGAGATTCTGGAAGTTACAAAATGAAACATCCTTAATGTTGATAGGAGTAAATTGAATGTAATGTTATTGAAATGTGCCAAAATGCTGAGATCTGAAAGGGCTAGTACAGTCTCAGTATGAAGTGTGTAATCATGTGGTATAGAATTATGCTCTTTGATTTCTTACTGTTGTTGTGTTTATACTGTATATATAAAACAAAAGGTTTTGCGAATTCAATAAAAATATGTGAACATAAAAAAAAATAAAGCTACAGTACCATCATCATCTGTCCTGGATTAGGCCCAGTTTCATTATTGACCACCATCCATCCACCTTTTCCTAGGTCTGCCATTTTGTTTTTTGGTCAATACTGAAGAGCTTCTTTTGGGAATCTTCTATGTTCCATTCGGTCGTTCTTTATAAGAATGGAGTTTCTCATTCACAGGATAAATATTTAGTTCTTTTCTTACATCTGGCATATTCCCTCCTAATCATATCTTGTCTATTGCATCCTTCAGCTCATCTTTAAAATGTCAATTCCACTGCCTGGATTCTCCTAACATCTTTGTTATGCAGAACCCAGGTTTCGGATCCAGTGCAAAACTGGGAAAAAAAAAAGAAAATGAAATTTAAGTTTCCCTTCTATGTTGCTTCCTGTCATGCCTAATCGCACCTTCTCCAACCCTTGTCTGTCACAGTTTTGTACAGCCCAGGAGGTTAAAGTGAAGGGTGGATTGTGAGTATTACAGACTCTTCCCCCCCACCCCCCCCCAAAAAAAAAAAGGCATGTAAGTTTTTCCATATCCATGTTTCATTCTACAAAACAGCCCCTGGTAGTAATCAGCGGGCAAGAACCTCCTGGCCTACCCGGTGGCATAGTGCGGACCTAGTGTGATCACCAGTCCGCTTCCTCTCTTGGCCATACCACTTCCATCTCTGTCTGTGTCATGCTGGCTTGACTTCCTTCACAATTCTGGACACTGTCATCTCTGCTAGTACTGATTCCAGGCATCCATCCCCTAGCATTCAAAAATCCTCCGAACCTCCCTCCTTCCCTCATGGAGAGTGGTGGATGCAATGAACAAGAACAGAATACAGAAAGCATGGGATAAGCACAGAGATCCTTAGATAGGAAGAAGCAAAGGGAAATCCGACATCAGCGCAGGAAGCAATTTAGGCAAAGTAGGGAGACCTTCAGGGCCTTCTCTGTTGCCATGGTCCATATTTCTGTCACTCTGTATCATCAAGCTTCTTTGGCTACCAACAGAGCTCCTTTTTTGTAATTATCGAAGCCTGCTGGATAATCAAGGGGGTCATTTTCAGAGTGGCTGCTTATCTGCAAAGTCTGTGGGTACTTTTTACTCGTGGACTTCACACTTATTTTCAAAGTGAAAAGTGCATCCCTTCACTTTGTAGGTCACCTAAGGAAAATTACCCAAATGCATTTACAGCTACTATTTTGTGCAGGTAATGTTTCTTTTTAAAAAAATACCTGCGCGCTTTAGAATTTCCAAACGTTTGCATATAGTTCCAGGAACATCTCCCCCTCCTGCAGGGAAAAGCCCAAAGCTTACTGCCACGGACTTTTGCCTGCCTATATGGTGGGCAATTTTCAAAAAGCCCAGTCAGAACTGTTTTCCATGCAGAAATGGGCTTGAAAATTAGCCTCTAGGGGTAATATTCAAAAGGGATTTCTGTAGGGCTAAACAGTGTTTTATACACAGAAGCAGCCTTTTGCAAAATTGCCCACCTATTATACAGATAAATTGATGCATGTATGTCTTGGTCACGCATAAATTTATCTGGACTAAGCAGAGCTGGAGGGTGGAGTCTGGATTTGCATGCCTGCTTTTCAAAATCAAACATATATGCATACACTTTTAGGAAAATTGTATGCGCAGCAAACAGCAGGTACGATTCGTGTGGGCTACATTTATTGGGATAATTTGCAGGTAAGTCTGCTTTGAAAATTGGTGTAGCTTTTGCGCTTTGCGGGTTAAGTTATGCAAGATGTTTGAAAGTTGCCCTCCAAATAAGCAGGTCTGGAGTATGATTGTTTCGTGCTCCATTCCTACGTCTTATTCCTGTTTGGAGAGGCGTGTTGGATCCAAGCTCCTGCTGTATACATTAATTGGGAGGACCGAGTTCCTGCTCACGGTAAACTTGAATAGAAAGCGCGCTGCTTCCCCGTCGGAGCATTTCTTTGGCATGCTAACTCAAAAAAAAACCCAAAAAAACCCACAAACAAGGGTGGAATCTGAAAAATCAGGCCAAGGCTAAGAAAGGGAAGCAGACGAATCCAGGTACCCAACGTTTTCCAAGGCCAAAGTGCAGGAATATGCAAGCAGACAATCTTGGAATCACAACGTGATGCCATTTGGAAATATCAGAGTTGTAGAGTTTCAGAGTGCATAGTTACAGAGAAATGATATTTCTTTCCTCCCCATTTCCTAAAACCTAAATATTTACCAACATTAAGCTGAAATTATGCCCTTCCAAAAGAGAAAAACGTGACAGGAGAGACAAACTTTTTTTTTTTTAAACTCTTATTTATATTTTCAAAATAACATACAAGTATAACTTGGAAGGCAAAATAAGCCATCATATAGTAGGAAATCTCTCTCATAAGAAGAAAAAATATATAAGAAATAATTACAATATAACCATATTGGTTAAGGTCATCCCAACATAAAAAGGACAAACATCTTTTTTAAAACTAAATCATTCCTTTTAATAACTCAAATCAGTAGACTAACAGCCCTATTCACAAAGGTTTGTTACTGTGGTAATGCAGAAAACACAGATTATTAGTGAGTAGGCCACATTAGAAATAATGAAAGCCGGGGTAAATAATGCTTGTTTTTGCACATTATTTGTTACTATACCATTGTGAAGAGAAGAAACATAGATTTTCCCCCTTTTCTCAGTGTTTTATTTGGCCTTGAAGGTAAAAATAAGCATAGAAATTACTACTACTTTTTTTTTTTTTTTTTTTTTTTTAAATTAAAGTTTGGTCACACATAGATACTGCTGTCCTGTTCACAACAGATCAGCAGTGCAAAGCTCCAGGGAGAGCCAAAAGAGAGCATGCACAGCTGAAAAGGCAATTTAAAAAAAATCAGACATCATCTTTTTATTTAAAGTCTTTTTTTTATATACCGAAGAATAAAAGGTGCATATCTTGATAAAAGGTGCATATTTCTGATCATCCAACAAAGGTAAAATCAAACAGGTTGGCACTTCAAAGTAAAGAGGCAGTCCTGTTACTGTAACTGGTGGCTTGGAGATAATGAGATTGGAAGACACACATAGCAGAGCTGTATGCATGACAGATGTAGTGTTATAGGCTTAGTAGTGCTGTATATATGCATGAAAACAGGTCTCTGTAAAGGATGATGGTCTCTATATAAGGATTAGCACTAAGGCTCTCTCTGTAGGGTATGGCTGCACATATAACATGCCCCAACCAGTACCTTGACCAGGGTCTGAGGTACTTCCATGGCTCCCCCTGCCTCAGGCTCTGCTTTTGCTATGTCACTTATATAAATGCTGTTTAACCTTATCCTTAAATCCAATCCCATCTAGGCTTAGGTGCTTGGTGACGTCCCCTTCTGCTCCCCTTCCTCCAAATCAGTCACTGATAACATATTAAATATGCATAGCTAAGTTTACAGCATCTCCCAGGAGTGGTGGTGGTGATGGTGGTGGGGGGGTCCATTTAAATATGAGCACAGCCACTAGCTGCCCCTTGGCTAGCTTTGCATCTGGCTAAAATGATAGCTGGCTAAGGGTCTAATTTTAAAAAGGACTTAACACACATACAACTGGGTTTGATGTGTGTAAATGCACTTTACCCGTGTTAAGTGAGCTTTTGAAAGTTGCTACAATATATGCCACTGAATTGTCCATAGGATATTCACATGTAAGTGCACTTTATGCACGTAAATGGCTTTTTAAATTTGCTACGATAGTATGCTACATTTACATGCGTAATTCCTTTTAAAATTACCTTGTGAGGGGCAAAAGGGGGGTGTTCCAGTGTAGAGACACTTATCCGGCTAACTTAGCTGAATAAGTGCCAACATCCAACGTCGCATGGCTGTTCTTAGCAGGATAAGTCTAAGGCTACTATTCTGCTGTCCTAAAGTTAGCAAGATAAACTTATCTGGCTAGCTATAAAACAGCTGAGAACATTTAGCAGTGTGGTTGCGCTGCTTAATATCTTGGCTAAGTTAGCTGGACATAAGCATATGTGGCTGGATACTGACTGAATATTGACTCTAACTGTACAGAAAATATATTCTGAATTTATTTCATGAATTATAAACATTTATTTTAGACTAATTTAGCAAAGTTAAAAAGAATGTGAAACCTTAGCAAAGAGGTATGTTAGCTTTCAGGAGATATCATTTGTGCTGATGCATCTTTATATCAGTGTTATGCTCACTATAAAACACTTAATAGCTTAAGAAAAAAAAAAAAGGTTGCATTGTTTTCTAGCGTAGGGCCAATGTCTGATGTTATATCAGATAAACCAATTCTGAACAAAAACTAACCTAAAAGTACTGCCTGGGATTATTTTGTCTTTAAATCCAAGAGATCCGGGCGTTTGGAATTCTTTGGCTCTCTTGTGGTGCCATATTAGCTCATGAAAAGAATGCTTTGTTGAGGACAGGGCCGAATCTGGAATCTCTGCTCCACTGGACTGATAAAATGGCAGTTGATTTAAAATAACCCATTTGTCTGGAGAAAGGATTAGCAGGATTAAGAGATTCCTTGTAATTTAAAAGAGAAAAAAAAAATGTAATGTTGCATTTCATAAGTGAAAGGGATCATTCAGACGGTAATAGGAGAGAAGTTTTATCCAGAGTGAAGCGCGCACACACACCTTTTAACTGCTTGCGTCTAAGCACAAGGGGATGGGGGAGAAAGCTTTTCTCAGGAGGGCAGAAAACTTCCATGCTGCGCCTTCGCACTCCCATGCCCAGTACTAGTCCCAGTGGAACTTTGTACTGATGAATTAACTGCCCAGTACGGTGCATGGACTGGTTCCATCCAATGATGCCCAGTTCTCACCAAGTTATAGATACACTGGGTGGCCTGGGTTACTATACTTCAGGAACTCCAGTCATAATCTTTTCACAGGAACTAATTAAGTATGAGGTCAAGAGCAAATGGAAACAGAATGGAACCTTAAGAAGAGTTTGTTGGATCTTTTGGCTAAGATCCAAAATTAAGCCCCGAGATATGGGGTGAGAACAGTCCTCATGCAGAAGCCAGGAGGGGATGGATCGGGTCTTAGTTCAGTCTGCAGGGGACCAGGATGGCCTGCTTAGATAAAGTCTGCAAGAGATGGGGGGGGGGGGGGGGGGAAGCAAGTGCAGAGAGGAGGTGAGATAGCAGGAAAGAGAAGGTGGAGGATGGGGAGAGAGAGAGAATAGAAAGGAAATGGGGGGGGGAAGCTGCTATGTTGTCTAGACAGTGGAGTGCAGCCCAGCAATGACAACATTTTGACTTAAATGGCCCTTGTGGGCCAGGTACCCCTTGAAACCTCTAGCTTTGAGTGTTATGATGAAGTCAGTGCAATAAAAAGCTCTTACCTACAAGCTTGTGTGCTGACCTTCAAGTCTTGGTATGTAAGTGGACTGACATGGCAACCACAGGGCTGTATTTGGTGTGTGAATCCAGCTTACATAACAAGCGCCTGGCAGATCCCAGGTACAGACCGCCGGCTCTGCAGCCTCGGCTCTGCAGAAGGGCTAGAGCAGCAGAATAGGGGCTGGCCCGGAATCAGGAACGAAAAACATCTTTCCCGAAAATTGTCTTTTATGCAAACTAGTTTTGTATGGTCTGACTGACAGTAAAAAAAAAAAAAAAGGGAAAGGGAGGGGCATACAATCTCCAGTACACTCAGAGTTTGAGCCCAGAGCACAACAGCAATTTATAAAAACAGAAGCTTTAATCTGAATATTTTGTTTGCAGGGATGACGTGCCCTTCACCACTAGGCAAAAACCCAAGACAATTCCGCCATCACTTCTGAAACAAAATTATGATTATTATAAAGCCTTTTCAACAGAGGGCAAAACCCTTTGATTTCCAAATAAAGCAGCAGCAGCCCCATGAGGGCAGCAATGACATTTTGCAGACAAATTCGTAGTGCAACTCAGATTCGAATATGCTAATTTAGCTTCAGCGCTTCACTTTATTCTGCATTATTATTATTTATCTTATTCACCCACTAATTTAAAAAGGCCACCCCCTTCCACCCCTCCAAATCAAGGTTTCTCTTTCTTTAACAGGAGGAAGGAGCACAGGGCCCTCCCTCCCTCCCTCTCGGCTCTTTGCAGACCATCAGAATTCTGCTCCTGGTTTTAATATTCTGTGCAGCTCTGCCCTTTCGGATTTCACGCTGAAACATTAACAAGGGCTGACATTGGAGATTAGAAGCAGACAGCTGGAATGCCGAGTCTTTGTTGCAGGATGGACCCCGGCCAACTGCGTTCACGCCGAGCCAAGAGGGACCTGGGAAAGTCGTCTTAAGAAGCAGGAGGGGAGGCATGGAAGGGGGGGAGAGAGCAAGGTAGTTTGCGGAGGGCCTGTATATTAAAGATGATCTATTCACAGTCCTTTCCGTGCTTCAGATTCTAATGCTGACCGGCCTTGTCCTCTTTCAAATAAAAAGGGCTCCAGTTAGTTTGGCGGGATGAGACAAAGTGACCTCTACCCCACTCTTAACCACAGCAGGATTGACACCACATCCACTTAGCCGCCCCCCCCCCCCACCTCAAAAAATAGGAGGAGGGACGCCTCTGCCTTAAAGCAGATTTAATCTTCTTAGTTCCAGGTGAATAAAACTGAGCAGCAAAACCCAGCTGCATTTGAAGGAGCTGTAAGTTTTGAAGGAAGAGAGAGTGGAAGCCATGGTCGGCTCACACAGGGGCCTTTCACTTAATTGCTACCTGAAAATAAGGCTGGGGGTGGGAGAGGGGTATATATATATATATATATATAGATAGATATAGTTTCTATATAAATATTCACATTAGATTATAGCAGTACTGTACCATTACAGCAGCAATGCAGATTGTATTCTTATGGAGAAATTGTACAACATACATGTAACATGAAAAGAAATATGCAGATAACCGCATTTTAAAGAAGCCTCCTTGTAAAGCAGCAGTTTTGAGTAGCCCGATCTTTCTGTTTGTGTGTTTTCACAGTATATGAAGCTGGCAGTTGGTATGCATGATTTAATCAATCAAAATCTAGAGAGCCTTAAATCTAGGAAATGAATACAAAATTGAAGTTTAACTAAAAATCCTTGCCCTTCTCTTACAGGCGTTCAGTAATGGTAACAACCAGCTGGAAAGCAGTTGTTTTTCTAGACGGCAATGCGAGTGATGGGCTTGGGCGGCAGCAGCAGCCTTCTGACTGTGTTGCAGTCCAAAACTGCAGCTGGAAGCCAGAGAAGCATGGTCACATAATATGGTAAACGGCGGCAGATAAAGACCACTTGGACCCACCCAGTCTGCCCAGTTTTCTTCCTCTTTGGTTCTATTAGATAAGACCAGCAAATACATTTTCCATACTTAAACCATCACCAGCTCTCTCCCAGTGCTGGTGCAAGAGGATTTGGCATCCAAGGCGAACCTTCAGTCATACACTCTCTTCCCCAACTTACCTATCAGCGGCAGTGGCTCCAAGAAGTGCTCCCTTATTGGGCAGTATTAGCTCTGGGCCTCAGGATGGCAGGATTTTGTCTCCTTGAAATTTTGGTGCTCTAGGCGACCACCAGCCCTGTTCCCTCCATGTCTGTCCCCCAACCTCTCAACCTTGGTTCCTATCCTTGTCTTCCAGTTCTGTCACAAGCATATTTAAGTTCAGTTACAGTGTTAACCTCCATCACTTCTAGACTTGTCTTCCTCTTTTGTTCTTACAAGTCCCATATGTAATCCAACACCCAGGTACCCCCTTCCTCCAGTGTCTTTCCACCAAACTATGTAACAATCCAAACAACCCCCAAAACTAGTGACGTCGTCTGAAATATTTTGCCATCCTGGAAATAAAACACACAGTAGTGCCTCGGTATCACTATACCTATCTGTTGGCAGAAATTGAGTTCCTTAAAATCCTTTCCTGCAATGTACATGTCATTTTTCATTGCTACTGATTATTCAGGCGGATCTTTGTACATAAACGTTGCCTTTTCAATCAATCAGTCTTGTCTTCTCCATGATTCTTTTAGTGCTAGGGAAATATTTGAGCTCAGATGAATTATTTTCTCTCTAACCCTACATAGGTCCCAACCTTATAACTAACCAAGACACGTTTCTTGGTGCTGACTACATCACATGCTCGGTACAAACCAATCAGGTACCAGGGTAGGTGATGCAGTTTGGGACTCTCCTGCAAGAGCCTCTTCATGTCTGGAGAAGGGGCCAATGTGATCCTAAAAAAAAGTCATGAAAGTGGGCGTTGGATAATCCTGCCCTTGGTCCAATTAAAAGTACCACAGCCTACAAAGAATCCAGTTTCCTCCAGGATCACCAAGGCTAACAGAGCTGTGTCCTCCTGAATTGTCTCTGCTCCAGAAATGACTGTAGACGTTTTAGGATGAATAATGCACCTCAGCACCTGCCCCATTGTGCAGCTCACAGAGTTTCTTTTAAGAGGTGCACTTCAATGCCAAGCCTTCTGCGTTACGTTTCCTGACCCGTGCTCAGGCCTCACACAGGTGTCTGGCTCAGACGCGGCAGTTACACAAAAGCAGCTTCTCAGAGAAGAGAAGGCTTTAGTTTCCACGGCGAATGATAATCCCGAGGAAGTGCTGCAACTGAAGAGGAATTCTTCCGTCGTTGCACCTGGTCGATCTAAACTGAAGGGGAAGCTCCACTCCCATGGTTCCTTCTAGCATGCAGGCTAAGAAGAGATCTCTGCCACAGACCGACAGCACCGACGGCCCAGAGATGGCCATAACAAGATGGATCCATTGAAAGGAATGGAGCTGTTTGGGGGGTTACCCTTGATAGCTGTGCATGGGCCACCATATAGTAGTTGGCTCTTGTTTCATCCACATTAAAGTCTATAGGTTGGCTCACACTTTTTTGGCCTCACAAGGAAAGGCCAATGGGTCAGCATACTGTGAAGCCTGGAGCTCTAGGTTCTAATGCCACCATGACCTCTTTTCAGTCTGAAACCTTGCACAAGATGCTGCCTCTACTTTGCAGCACCTTCTGCTTTGCTCCTAGTTATTTAACTGAGTTTGCAACATGGTGCTGATTTAATAACTGCACATGGTGTTTTGGTTTAAAAGCCCTTCCTAAATGTTCGTATACATTTTCAGTGTGTGTGTGTGGGGGGGGGGGGGGGGCTATAGAATCTCCTCCACCTCCTCCCTTCAAACCCCCCCACCAAGTGCTTGTACAATAAAAATGCAAGTAACTTCACAGCAGCAAGCAGGAACAAAAAGTTAAAGTATTCAGTGGCACATTGCATTAACCCAAAGACAACTCAAAAATCAAACTCTCAGTAATACCAATTGACAGAAAAAACACCAAAATGTTAAAAGCTGAAACTCTCAGTGTGACTTGCACCTCATTCAAGTTTCCAAGGAACATGAGGGTCTGTTACAGACAGCAATAACAATTTTTAAGCCTGCCTTTCCATAGGATGCTCAGTGCAGCTTATAGCATTATTAGTATTCAGGTAGGTTAGGTCTCTGCCCCCCCCCCCCGAAGTTTATAATCTAAGTGGGTACCTGAGGCAAAGTGACTTGCTCAAGGTCACAAGTGGTATCAGGGGAAGGAAGTGGGATTTAAACCCTGGTTTCCCTCATTCTCAGCCCATTGCTCTAACCACACCATCAAAAAGACTTATGACCAAACTGCAGCTAATCTGTGTGCCTGCCCTATTCAGAAGTGGCTTGTGGCACAGACTCTGGGCACTTGCACTGCAGGATCTGCTGCAACTTGTGCATTGGTTCACTGGGACTCTTGCCTCACATGTTTCAGCTCCTCCAGGCATCCCAGTAATTAAATCAGCCTTTCCCTGGGCACAGTGAAAGCAGAGATGGGCAGGTAACAAATCGGGCACGCCTGCATCCAGGGAGAGAAACAGCCCAAAAGAATCCATATAATGGAGCCCTACTGCTCTTGGCATTTACATTTCTAGGGCCTGTGCCACTTGTGCAGAAAAGCACGGAGACTTGTGCTCTCAGGGTACTCCTGGAAATGATAAAAGATTTCATAAACTCTGCCGAAACAGAAACCCAGAACAAATTCAGAGAACAGCACAAGAAAATCGGCCAAGAATAAAATACACCAGAATGCTTTTGACCTGACTGGCACAAGTACATTGGATGGCTTGCGAGTAGCTGAAGAATTTAATGATGTAATCTTAGGCGTGGGATGCACAGAGGAAAACTTTGCTATGCAGCATGGAGGTCGTTGAAAGACTGATGGAACAACTGAAGCCATTCCGTTTGAAGTTTGCATATCAGAGTCCTGCAGGTTACACTTGCATTTCTAGAGTTTTTAAATTGATAGCCCCAATAAAAGCTACGCAATTTTGTCTCTCCACTTGGCTCTTCAATAAGTTCTCCTGTAGGAGAAAATGTCTGGGCTCAGGAGTATCCTCCTTTAACAGCTGGGTCTCTGAATATTTTAGTATGCTATTCTGGTTTATCTTTTGGCACTTCACACGTTCAATTGCAATATCAGTTTGTTGTCAGGCATCCAATTTAAGGCTGAAGTGCCAAAAAGTTGCAAACTGCCACCCCATCCCCCTCCATACACACACAAACAGCATTGCAAGTTGTGTATACACAATTACATTTGTGCATGAGCCAAATGTGCATTTGTGCATCTAATCTCACACCCTCGGCTAAAAACAAATCACATCATTTCCAGTATTACACAATTGTACAGAAAAAAAACCAATCTTTTTTTTTTTTTTTTTTTTCTGTAGTGCTTTTTATTCAACATTTTCAACACAACTGGTAGGAATACAGCCAGCATACACGTTACACCTAGGCCTAGGGCATATATTTATTGCAAATGGGAAAAAAAAGGCCTGTACAAAAATTGCAAGCAAGGCAAGGTGCATGGAAATGCTGCTGGGTCTTTGGCCCGATTTTTAAATCTGATACTGGCCCCTCCCCCACCCATCCATTTCCCCAGTCTCACTGTAACACTGTCTAGTTTTCAGGCTGAGCTCACATAGAGGCTGAGGATGGCCCCTGGGTTCAAACAGGGTATACCTTAAAGTAAGAGAAAAGTGACTTTGTCAAGATGAGGATACTCTGTGACTTACAGGTCACTTCTAAAAGTAGGGATGTGCATTCATTTGAAATAAATGGGCAAAACAAAACAAATGAGCCCATATTTGTTTCATTCATGGTCCCCTGAAATGAATGGAGGACTCCCATAAATTAAACAATCTCTCTCATTTCTTTTTTGTTTCCCATTCATTTCTATGGCCTGTTGAAGTTTATGGCTCTGCTGTAAATAAATATACAGGTGCAGGTAACTTAATAACCAGCTCTTGCCTGTGTAACCTCATCACCTTATCAGAGCCAAGATAGTACAAGTTTGCAAGGAGACTCGCTAGAGGACAAATCATGGTGCAGCATCTTTTTATCTAGCCTATAGCTGCTATCTGGATCAAGTGACGCTGATGTCCTCCCACTGTAAAGTCTGAGCATTTATTTGAATTTCCAGAATTTTCATGCAAGTGGCAAGATGACTGAAAGCACCTTGAGGGCCCCGATATACCACCTTAGGGATCTTGCTGCTACCACTCTACCTACTTATCATGCCCAGATATACCAGCTTAGGTGTTTTTCTGCTACTGCTCTGCCTACATGTCTTGCCCCTGACATACCACCTTGGGTGTCATTGCTGTTAATTTGCCTACCTGTCATGCCTATTATATGCCAACATGGGCATTTTTGTGCCTCCGGGTTGTTTGATGTTTGGATGTCAGCCTAGTTCTCCCACTCTGTGTGTTTGTTGGTTATACTGAGGTGTTTTGTCCCCTGAAAAAAAGAATAAAAAAAAATACAAATTTCTCTTCCCACCCATATCTCTTTTCTAGGTTTCTACCTTAGGGCCCTATTTACTAAGCATTTTTTCCATAGATACAAAATGGGAGAAAACCTTTAGTAAATAAACCACTTACTGTTTTGTTGTACTCCTTTACAATCCCAGCTTAGTTCTCCAACTCTGTCTCTTTGTTGCTTATGTTTTGTTCCCAAATCCCTCAAATCAGGAAGAAGCAATAGAGGTGCAACAGAAAAAAAAAAGGCACAGGAGAGACCTTCTGCATGTTCTGAATGTGGGAAAGGTTTCAGTAGGAAGAGAGAACGAATGCCACACCAGAAAATCAACAAAGGGAAGAGGAAGAGACTGTGTTCAACTACAGAATATGGGAAAAGTTTTCTTAAAAAAGCAAATCTCACAAATTTCCAGGAAAGCCACACTGATGAGAAGCCATTGTCATGTTCTGATTGTGACAAAAGTTTCAGTTGGAAAGTAAATCTCACAAGAAATCCAAAATTTCACCCAGCAGCAATATCAGGTTCAGGCAGGAAATGTAATAAAACCTTATGTTACAAAAGTGATACTGATGACAGATCATGCTCTTATACTAAATCTGACAAGTGGCAAATTCTTCAATAGGAAGTTAGACATCTCCTGTGCCTCTCTGCCCTACTGTTATACCCCTTATCCTACATCTTAGAGGTTTTTCTTCCACCCAGCATTGCTGCCATACCCAGACTTTGCATATTGAAGGTCTTGCTGTCACACTCTAGATTCTACACCTTGGGCTGTTCTTGCCACTGTGGAGGGCTCCTTTGTACCTATCATGGTGCCTTGGTGTTTTGATACCACTCTTTGTGCTGCTCTATTCATTTATTGGTTCCTTGGATTTTTTTCCCCTGCCATCTTTTCTGCTTTGTTGCCTTAGGATGTTAATGCCACTCTTGTTACCACTTTGCCTCTTGTGCTGCCTTCAAACGTTTATACCACTCTTGGTGCCCTTTATTGAAGCCTTGGGGTGTTCTTCCCATTCTTGCTGCTTCTTTGCTCCTCACATGGTACCTTGGAGAATTCCTGCCACTACTAGTACCCCTTTGCCCTTTTGCAGTGCCACTTTTGGCTCCACTTTGCCACAGCCTTTCCCCCTTCTGATATCCTTTCAAAAGTTTCATTTGAATTGATGAGAAAACCCCAATTTTTGGAGCCCAAACTAAGCTGCAGTGCTTGCCCCTTTGATGATAATGGTAAACAAATGAAGAAATAATATGAACAAACAAAAATTTATTTTTTTTCATTTAAAACTAATGAACCATAAGAACATAAGATATGCCATACTGGGTCAGACCAAGGGGCCATTAAGCCCAGTATCCTGTTTCCAACAGAGGCCAATCCAAGTCACAAGTACCTGGGCAAGTACCTAAACATTAGATAAATCACAAGCTACTATTGCTTATTAACATCATAGCAGTTTATGGATTTTTCCTCTAGGTACTTATCCAAACCTTTTTTAAACCCAGTTACACTAACTGCTGTAACCACATCCTCTGGCAATGAATTTCAGAGCTTAACTATGCGCTGAGTGAAAAAGAATTTTGATTTGTTTTAAATTAGCTATTTGCTAACTTCACGGAGTGCCCCCTGATTTACAGTAACTTGTTTAAGTCCTTTCATGATTTTGTAGACTTCTATCATATCCCCCTTAGTTGTCTCTTCTTCAAACTGAATAGCTCTAACTTCTTTAGCCTTTCCTCATAGGGCAGCAGTTCCATGCCCCTCATTTTGGTTGCCCTTCTCTGCACATTCTCCAGTACAGCTATATCCTTTTTGAGATGCAGTGATCAGAATTGCACACAGTATTCAAGGTGCGGTCTCACCATGGAGTGATACAGAGGCATTATGACATCCTCTGTTTTATTTGCCATTCCTTTCCTATGAAACGAATGAACAAACTGGAAAGAAAATGTTTCCTTTGGACATTCCTATCTAAAACCACTTTTAGGACAAATTTGCTGACCTCACAGCATCACTGGATCCAGACTAACAGCAGTTACAGACAAAATCTTAATATTGCTATTTTTCTTCTCCTTTCATATACAGCAAATGCTGGCTAGATTCAGTAAACTCTTGACATGTCTTGCTCAGCTGTCTGACCTTGACTTTTCACTGCATATAAACTCTCCTTATCCATTCTAATTCTGACACTTCCCTCATTAAAAACTCAGTCAATAGAGTCAGATTTCAAAACAGCAGTCCGACTTTTTTTTTTTTTTTTTTTAAATATTCCTCCTTTCTTAATCCCTACATATAGGTATCCAAGCCTTCATGCCCCATTGTTGTCATCCCTGAGTTTTAGGGCCGCTGTCCTTGGTCTCTGTGCCAGGGAGTTGAGAGGTAGGGACATGAGCAAAAGTATCTATTTCTGCTGCCAAGCACAGGCACAGTGGAGCCTTCAGACACTCCTTCTCTGCAATAACCCTTTCTGCTATGACATCAGTATACTGCATCATTATAATTACCTATGTTTGGAAATTATCATCTTCATGGAATATTACATTGACTGGCTTTAGGGGAAATTACCTCTGAGGTGTGCTATAGCGACTGGCCATGGGGGGAAACTGACCCCCCATGATGCAGCGTTATAGTGACTGTTCCTGGAGGAAACTGACCCCCATGATGCAACATCACAGTGACTGCCTCTGGGGAATGATTCCCATGATGCAGCATTATAGTCTATCTGGGGAAAGTAGCCCCCATGATTGATAAATGTGGAATAATAATTGATTCTATTGTTAATCTAATTATCTCTGGGAAAGAGAGAATTACTGTAATGTCTGTTCCATAAATAGCATCCCAGATGGGGGACACGTGAACCCCTGCCCTTCTACTGGTTCCCTGCTTCCACCACCTGCCCGCTTAACCACTGCCTTCTTCTGCCCCAGTCTTCTCCAATCCCAGTATTCATTCCAACCTACCATATTAACAGAAGCATTACGGTTGTTCACATTCCCTTTCACAAGGGAGGATGAACGGCTTTCATTGCTCTCTCTATTATCCCATAACAATGAAGTAAATCATAGCTAAAATAAAAACCCCAGATTTAGATGAAGTACTACCTTGCACGACATTACCAACGCTGTATGAAAACCAAGGAATCAAATCTTTTTGTGTGTAATAAACTCTATTATAGAGTCACTAATTTGCAGGAAAAGCCATCTAATCTCTGTAAAGCAGCAGTTCAGGGGTAGTTTCTCTGAGAAAAGTTAGAAGATTCTGCAGCAAAGTTTCAGAAATTCTGCAATTACACAACAGCAAAAATTTGAAGTAATTTTGCAAATTAATGTACCTCTATTTTGCATTATAAAAATATAGATTTTTATTATGCAAAAAAGTTTTTATTTACTAAAAGTTATATTGCCTATTTTTAAAGAACTCCAGGTGGCATACAAGATAAAACAGCAAAAAATACATAACAAAAATTAACATAACAGCCATATAAATAAAGTAAACTGATGGACAATAAGTTCAAGAAATTCATATCATACCTATTGATCATTACCTCTTAAAGATTTTTAAAAATGTTTTAGACATCCTTTTGAAGCTCACATATTCTCTCCCTTGCCTAACTCTTATGTGGAGAGAGGCTACATAAAAGATGCAATGTTTCTTAGTTTCTTCATAGTTTACTGCAATGCACCGGGGGGGGGGGGGGAGGAAAGGAGGGGGCTATGACAGTAAGGCATCCTGGGATGATCGCAAGGTTCAGGTGGGCTAATAAAGAATCAGTTTCTCTCAGATATTGGGGTCAGCACCAAAAGGTGTTGTAAATGTAATCAATAAAACCTTAAAAGGAATCCTAAAGTCCACCGGCAGCCAGTGTAAACTTTCCATCACCAACAAAATATGGTCATGGAGCTTTAATCCCATAACGATTTGTGCTGCTGTATTTTGTACATACTGCAATTGCATCAGCTGTTTCTTTTGTGAACCTATTAGTAATGCATTGTCAATCCAGCCCATTAATAGGACATGAATCACTATGGCTAAATTTTCTTTTGAAAGATATGGGCACAGATTCTGAACGTTTATTAAATGCCAAAAGGTGACTTTTACAATATTGCATATTCAATTGGCTATCCAAGATTATTCCTAGAATTTTCATCTGTCAGTAAGTGATCATCCACATATATGTTGTTTGATGATATTGTTTGATTGTGATGTTTTATTTTGTATTTATGATTTTATTTGGTGATTGCACATCATTTCAAGCAATTTTTTAATCTAGAGGAGTGATTAAGAAATGAGTTTTAAATAAATAAATATACCACCAGGATCAATTACAATAATTTTTTCACCCAAAACAGCTCTGTTTTTGTAAGTTTTAAAACAGTTTTGTAACAAAGTAAATGAGGGCAGATAAAATGGTCCATCTAGTCTGCCCAGCAAGGTTTTTAGGATAGTAACTACCGCAACATGTGGTTTACCCCTAAACCTTCTGTTAAGGATAGTAACTGCCACTTCGTGCAGGCTACCCCCTTAGCAGAAATGTAAACTTTAGGTGTAACAGAAGTTACCTCATTTCTATCTCTAACCAATAGGGATCCACTATATATGTCCCATATTCTTGAATTCCATTACCATTCTTGACCACACCATCTCTTCCAGGAGGGCATTCCATGCATTTGCCACCCTTTCCATGAGGAAATATTTACAGACAGTGTTCCTGAGTCTTCTCTCTTGGAGTTTCATAACATGACCCCTAGTTTTACAATTTCCTTTGAGCAAGATATTCAGTAATGCAGAGAGCAGACAAGTTAAGCAGACTAAAGTTAGCAGGATAACTTGTCCAGAATATTCTGCAGAGTTCTACTGCTTAGGCACTCTGCTGAATATAGCTGGATAAGGTCCCAATGAGCTAGATAAACTTATTTGGCTAACTTTAGGACTATTCTCTGGCATGACCAGACTTATTTTTCATGTATTCTTTATATATATATAATATATGATACAAAAACCAGGCATATCAAAAGAAACAAGTATAATATACTGAATAAAGCATCTTTCTTGATTAAGTCAACATTACTAGAAGGACCCTTAATACAAAATAAAAACATTACAAAATACAACCCCTCCCCCCCCCCCAAAACAGCCTGATTAGATCAAATAACCCTCCCAGCACACTTAATCCTGCCCTGCCGCCACGTTATCCAGATTTATCCAGCTAGCTACTTAGCTGGATAACTTGGAGGCAGATAGTCAGAGCATGGAAATGTTAAAAGCCTGTGATTTGTCCTACTAAATCTCAAGCTTAGCCAAACCATTTGAATATTGACCCCCCTTTATTTCTAGTCATCCACTCATTGACTGATTTGAGAATGGTTGAAATAAATTGATCAGCTTTCTGCCTATCAGTGCCAAGTTTACAGTTGATTTGAATATAGTCTGCATGTAGCGTACAATCAAACTCAAACATTAAGCAGAAAACCTAGCAGTTGCATTTACACATAGACAAGATGATTTTATAAAAGCCCATTTAGCACGTACCCCAGCACAGCATACGCACATACATTTCTCATCCCTGGAAACATCTCTCTCAAATACGTGCAAGATTGCTTCTGTTCATACCTTTATGTGCACAATCCATAGGGTAAATTTTCAGAAAACATTTTAATGTGCATAAATGCTTTTGAAAATACACCATAAAGAGAAGGAGAGAGAATGGAGCCTTGTGATAGCCTAAAATTTATCTCCCATTCATCTGAAATATCCCCTCTGCAATTCTAACTCATTGTTGAGTCCTCTGACTCAAGGAAATAAAACCATTCTTTTATTCTGCCTCAGACACCAAGAATCTTATGATCTATAATGTTGAAGGTAGAAGATAAATCAAAAAGAATAACCACAGTCTCTATGCTCTGATCCAAACCTTTCTGAAATCTGTCTGTCTGCGAGGTCTCCATTCTGTAACCCGGATGGAAATCAGACTGGCAAGGGTGAAAAAGATTTTCTTCCATCCACTCACTTGACTGTGTAGCCACTGCTTCTTCAGTCAACTTGCCTGAATAATACAGATTACAGATCGGCCTATAATGAGCCAGTGTCTAGGTTAGTCTTCTTCAAGATTAGTTTTATAATGGCCTCTTTCAATTTGTTGGGCAGAGATCCTGAGCTCAACAATGAGTTTACAATGAATTTTAAGGACTCAATCAAACTGTAGCCTCATGCTGGGCACAGATCAAAGGGACTCCCCACTAGGCTTTGAGGGTTTTAGAATTATCTCTACCTGTTTATAAGATAAAGGTTAAAAAATGAGTCAAAAGAGTCTTCGATAACACAGCAGGTATCTCACATATCGTTTCTGGTTGCATCCATTAGACTTTCTGAGAAGAGATTCTATTCTGAATTTAAGAAAGACAGCAAAATCAGGTGCACTAAGAGGAACTATGGCTTACTATTTGAATTGGACAGAGTCCTCTGTCCATGTAATTCTTTGAGCACTTGAAACAAAGCTTTAAGATAATTTCCTGCCTAAGAAATCTTAGTAGAGAAGTAAATTCTTTTGGCTTTTTTCATCTTCTGACAGTATTTATTTATTTATTTTTTATTTTTATATACCGATGTTCCTGTAAAGAATACATATCGCACCGGTTTACAAGGAACTGAACAGTCGCCTCCAGGGCGGAAATACATTAAAACAGTCGCCTCAAGGCAGAATACATTAACACAAGTATACAGGAAAACTATTAAAGAGAACTTTCATAAACTCAATTAAATGTAACTGGGAACCATAAATCAGGAACATATGTACAGAGGTAGGTATATCGTCTGTTGCTTAGTATAACCTAAGATGTTGTCAACGGCATAATTTGTTCTGGATCCCTGCTTTAAGCCATAACCATTCTAACTTCCCACCTTGTACATTTTAAAAACTTTCACTTGGGCATGTACAACAAGCCTCATCTTTGAGAGATGACCCTTCGCTCTTTTAATGGGAAAATTTTTCAATCGCTAGGGCTCTTGACCTGTATCAGTGTGTCACTAGCTGCTCTACAGAAGCACCATCACTAAAGGTTGTCTGTTCCAATACTTCTAAAAATCTCAAAGGTGTCAGATCTTTCTTTGACCTCTGTTTACAATTTTCTTGTACTTGGGGGTATGTTTCAATATCTAGAGCCCATAAACTGAAAAAAATGAATTAGAAAATAATCAGACCAGAATATTTCAATAATTAAAATGTCCTCAGTCCTCCATCTTAAAGATCTTGACTCATGTAAATATAGCAAATCCAACATATTGACCTCACTGAATGCTGAGTCAGTGATTAATTGATCAAAACCCTGAGAGGATAAGTCATTAAAAATCAGAGGCTAATATAGAGTAAGTCTCATCTACATCTCATCTAAAACTAGCAGCTCAGTTATTTTCAATTGTGCTGGGTTAAATCTCCCATTAGTTGACTATTTCGTTTTGGTGCCTTGTATTCTAATAGTATATCTGTCTTGTAGATATCACCAGCTTCTACCAAAAGACATTCTCCTCCATCAGGCCAACCAATCAAGACACAGCTATGTGTAAGAGAAATCTGAATAATTATATCCAGCCTGCCTCTCTTGCCTTCTGACCAGGGATGTGAATAACTAACATGGCCTGCATCAGGATAATGGAGTCATTTTGCATACTCTCTGTAATGCAGAGCATATTTAAATCCTGACCTACCATCTTTTCTATTGATTGAAGCCTTTTCTATATGTTGCAGATACTCTTGTTTTATAGCTTCTTTTTAGAATTCCTGCTGCATTTTATTTATTGATGTCATATATGTTATTTTACGTTTTGTTACAGTTTTGTGTTTTATTTTGATGTTTCTTGTTTAATTTTATCTGCTTTGTAACAATTTTATTGTAAAGCAGAATAGAAATATTTCAAATAACTAAATAAATAGCAAAGAAAACACTAGATTTAGATCAATCAGAAGAAGCACGTTGTAAGTTTCCTTTAATGATCCAAGTTTCAGAGTTATCACACATTAGGAGCTGCTCTAAGGAAATGGGCATAAGGAAAGGCATGTCCTTTAGTTAACTTTTTAACCAGGACACCAGAAAGATATCTACCCCTACCTAACATAGCTATAATAGCAAATTGTGATTTGGAGTGTAAACACATAATAAAATGCTTCCAAAGAAATTAGTAACAAAATACCTAATAAAATTCTGTATACATTAGCAAAACAAAATGCAGTCTCCAGACCTAACAGTGATTATAATAAACCAGTATAAATTCTAAATAAGTCAGTCGGCCTAAATCAAATGGCTAGCAGTATTAGGTCAAATAAACCAACAGATTACCAAATCTGAATTTGCTTGTACTTTCAGAGTTACACATTTATAATATATAATATGTAAAATAAATCAGATGTATCTACATGTGCCGCAGAATTGTTGCAGAATTTCAGAAACTTTGTTGTAGAATCTTCTAACTCTTCCTTGAGCTGTCTTAGGGAATTGAGGGGCTCTGAATAATTTTTTTTTGTTTTTTTCGGGGAGTTTTATTGGTGGGGAGTTTCAGTTTCTGGTAGGGGGGAGGGAGAAGAAAAGGGAGGGAGGGGAGTGGAAGGGGAGATTAGATGGAGGAAGGATCAGGGTCAAGAATGGAGGATCAATATAGGGAGGTAGGAAAAGAAGAATTAGGGATGGGGTGGAGGAGGAGGAGGAGAGTGAGAAGGAAGGAAGATAAGGGAGGGGGAGAGGAGTGGAGGAAGGTTCTGGAATCTTGGGACACAGAGTTCTGAGATCTTGTTGAGGGTGTGTGCCTCCAACCTGCTTCCTCTCGTATCCTCCTCTTGTCCTCTCCTCACACCCAGTCTTTGCCCTCTTTCTCTTTGCCTTCCTACATCTCTTTTTCTCCCTTCAACCACATCCTTTCTGTCTCCATCCCAGATGCCCATACACTCCCCCCGGCCACTCTCCCTCTAGCACCTCTGTCACATATATCGTGATCCCCAAACCCAACCTTTCACATAAATATATCACCTCCAGCCCCTATCCCTCCCATCCCCTCTATCACACCCCTAACTCCTCTTTCACACAACCCAATCCTCAGCCCTTGTTTCGTAGAATCCCCTTCCCAGGGCTGATTGGGTGGCAGGTCGAGAAGAAAGCGGCATCATTTTGGGCCATGCCCTCTGCCACCAGAGGCCCGACTGCTGCTTTCAGTCATGCAAGAAACTGTACAGCTGCATATTCAAAGCAGCAGTCGGGCCTCTGGTGGCAGAGGAGGAGGATTCAGTCTGAGAGGTGATGTCACTCTCCTCTTCCTCCTGCTGCCTGATCAGCACAGGAAGCGGGGAATGGACCAGAGGAGGGGAGAAAATTTGAAATACTGCAGGACAGCCTCCGCACTGGGTCTCCCATGGCGATTCTGCAGGGACTGGCATAATCCACTGGAATGGTCGGATTTTGCAACTCTTACCACAGTAAGACAGGTGCAGGAGAACGGGGTCCCTGGCATGTCCTAGAGGCATGCCTAACTATTGGAGACCACATATATGCAAACCTGTCTCATGCATATTCATTAGGGATATCCTGAAAAGAAGACAGGGTAAGTGTGCCTGCAGGACAGGATTAGGATACACTGCTATAGAGGATTTCTTTTTGGTAAAAACCTCACAGTGAAGAGAGAATATCGGGTAGACGACTGCACATAGAAAAATGTCTGAATAGGCCTAAAGTTTGAAACCTGTCAGCAGACCACTGGTTGTCAAGACTTCCATGCAAAATGGGCACAACAATAGTGATGCATGAATCTCTTTAAAAGAACATCACAACTGGCTTACCAGCATGCCACAATATTTCATGGAAGAGCTGGATTGGTGTAGCAAGATTTAAGAGGAGTAGCCTAGTGGTTAGAGCAGTGGGCTATGAACCAGGAGACCAGGGTTCGAGTCCTGCTGTTGCTCCTTGTGACCTTGGGCAAGTCACTTTACCCTCCATTGCCTCAGGTACAAACTAGATTGTAAGCCCTCTGGGGGTATGGAAATACCTTCAGTACCTGAATGTAATCCATTCTGAAGTGCTTAAAAAAAAAGTGCAAAAAGCAGAATATAAATATCTAAATAAAAAATGACAAAGAAATTGTTTATATGCAGGTTAAGGAGATATCCCAGAATTTTGGAATAAAAATGTTCTTGTACTTATATAAGTTGGATAGTGCCTTTGGTGCCTAAGGGTACGTGTTCTTTTCTTTCACACTTTGATACTTGGAGTACTAAAGAGATTTCTAGTAGCCTGATTGGTCCTGGAGAAAGCTGGGTGCTTAAATGATTTTGTAACTTTCAAAGACTTTCTGGCTTGCAAAATGCACAAAACCAATGGTAAAGTTATGAAACCACAGCACAGACTGCAAAGGGTTAATTCTAGGAAGGTCACTTGGCGCTGCCTTGTAGGAGGGCTCAAGTTCAAGGGCTCCCAGAGGCAAGCAGGTGGATAATTAGGATGCTGGAATACAAAAAAAAGGAAGGAACCGACTTTGGGGGGGAGAGAGAAGTAGAATTCAAGCAGAGCAGGGAAGAGCAAAGCTAAGGGGGAAAGGTTATTCCCTATTCATTGTGGAATAAGCCTGGTTTCCCTGCCTTTATGTTAAAGTACTGAACTAGAAATTGGAGGGAAGGCTGTTTGACAGGGCCGGACATATTTAACCCTTCGTTTCTTTCCCCCTCACCTTCTTTTCTGCTCTTCTCATGACTGGACACCTTCCCCCTCCCTCAATATTCACTTTGAAGGAGAACGTTCCTCCTTCTGGGATTGCAAACCCCACAGTTTGTGTCTGGCTTTGGCAATATAACGATTCAGTTAAACTACAGATGTTTTTCATTTCCCTCACCGAGCATTAACACTTTAATACATTGTCCAGCCATAGAAGGTACTGTTTTGGTTCGTGAGTGATATCACTTTAGTATCACATATGATTGATCAAGCATTCTGTGTGGTGCGGTTTTACTCAGCTTGCAGCCTCTGAGCTGTAAATGTGTCATGCACACTGATCAGGCTAAGCTAAAACTAATCTAAAGACTGTAGTTTCTAACTCTTTCATGCTCAGGTCAGATATTAAGCAATATCACCAAACATCTCTCTACTACATTATTATGTAATCAATCTAATATACCAACAGCAGCAGATACAAATCAAAAAGGTCCATCCAATCTGCCCAGTTGATTCATTCTCTCATGATAGATGTGCATATAAAATTCCCAAATGCAAACCAGCACCAACTCCCCTCTAGGGACTTGCACCCAATCTCTCAACCCTCCTCTATCTGTCCCAAGAATGGCCAAGCACATCACGGTCATCACACTGTTGGGCTCTCCATGCTTTCTTTGAGGCCTGGTGCTATCACTGCTGTTTTAAGAACATAAGAAATGCTATACTGAGTCAGACCAAAGGTTCATCAAGCCCCAGCATCCTGTCTCCAACAGTGGCCAATCCTGGGCACAAGTACCCAGTAAGATCCCAAAGAATAGGTCCAATCCTTGTTCATAACTGAGATAAGCAATGGTTCATATTGGTTTATAGACTTTTTCTTCATGAACTTGTCCAAACCCTTTTTAAATCCAGCTATGCTAACTGCTTTCACCACATCCTCTGACAAGAAATCTACAGTTTAATTGTATGCCAAGTGAAAATGGTTTAAAAATGGACTGGCTGGCAGAAAGTAAAATCTGGAATAACTCAATTTACCATGCATGATAGGAGATAGAATCCTACTTCTTGCGTCTCCTACTCTGTCCTTAACAAAAATGTCTTTGTGGTTATAATATAGATTGCCCCCCCTAGCTACATTGGTATTCCTGGTTCTGTCTGGAGTTGTATTAGGAATGTGTGACCCCAAATATACCACTTGCACATTCTTTGTAGAAATCCTGAAAATCAGACCTATTTGTGGCTCTTGAGGACCAGATTTGGGGAACCCTTTGGGGGAGAGGGAGGAGTGGTCACCGAGAGACCCCGAGAGAGGGATATTTTGAATGCTGAAATGGTTCTCTTTGAAACCGAAGTTCTGTGAATAGTTTGAGAGAGAGAACAGGAGAATAAATATATGGCTTTCATTAAGATACAGCCAGGAAGGTTTCATGTTTCTTATCCATGGGGGAACCAAGCTCTCTGGACTGGATTTAGTCAAGTGGAGTTGTTTGCTTACTTGGAAATCTAAAAACCTCGAAGCAATGATTTAAGCCGGTCATAAACCATGAGCCATCACCAGGGTCTCAGCAATGCTCACATGAGCCGGGTGGGCTGAAAATGCGTGCACTACAAACCCCAGGCATCAACTGGTTGGCCCATCTCCAACCAAATCTGTTAACTGCATATTAATGCAACAATAAAATCTATGGTAATATCATCTGAGCAACTTAGTGTACGCTTGTATCTAATACATTATTCATTTTAAAACGGAACTTGCTTTTAAATGTTTTATAATTATTTGAGGACATTCACTATTTGCTCCTCTATCTACAGACTGTAGTTCCTGAATATAGAAAATTGCATTTCTTGACCTTTTTCCATGTTAATAATTAGCATTCTGTATTTATACTATTAGAAATAGAATTTGATTGCCCAATATGTAGAAGAAAATGGCAAGGACAATAAGCTTACATTTTTTTAAATTTGCTCATCAGGAAAGCCAGATTAAGAGAAACACATTGGCTCCCAAAGGCACTCAAGGTTATATATAGAAAGTCAATGGCAGAGGAGAGTCTAGAACTCAAGGCTAACACTGAAGTCTAATCGAATTTTCAGGATGCCTGCAGTGCATATT
Source organism: Rhinatrema bivittatum (assembly GCF_901001135.1). NCBI lineage: Eukaryota > Metazoa > Chordata > Amphibia > Gymnophiona > Rhinatrematidae > Rhinatrema > Rhinatrema bivittatum. The sequence continues at coordinate 31,440,089 of NC_042626.1, forward strand.
TATGAGCTACTTAATTCTGCATGGCTTTGTTGTCCTGAAATTCAGACCTGGTCCTGGATACCAAGGGCTGAATTTGAGAACCTTGAGCTAGAACCTCCCTGCCTCCCTTTGGGAACTATGAACTATAGTGTAAATTAATCATCACATGCTACGCCAATGTAAACAGAAAACAAGCAAAGCAAACAAAACAAATCACTGAAACAGCATACATCTGCTTATATTTACATAAAGGAAGTAATTTTCAAAGAGTTATGCGGGGGGCTGTGCATGTAAAATTAGCATGTATGCGTATATATGCTATTTTATAAGCCTCAAGAGTATGCATGTACTTGCAGTTTGGCGCCTAAATGTGAAGAGGGGGGAAAAAAAGGCCTGTTGGGGTAATTCTGGGATGAGGTACGGACGTGCACACACAAGTTGCTGTTTTGCAACCAGTATACATGTATACGCTCTCCATATGCATAAGCTGTCCATAATTTTTTATACCTTCTAATTGTATTTTGTCTGTAGTTTTTGGGTGGGAGTTCAGGGTGAAGCATTGGAGGGTCAACGTGAACTGGTGGAGATATCAGTGAACTGGTGAGTCCAAGTGCGCATGCAGGTTTTTAGAAGCGGAGAACGCGCAGACTTTATAAAATCCCTGCCTCCGCACATTTAATTCCCGGTTATTACATGCAAATTGCTACAGTTATTACTCGCACATGTTTATAAAATGCATACAGAACGTATGCATGTTCCTGCATAATAAACGTATGCGTGTACTTCCGAGACAGAAATAAGTGGTATTTTATAAACCACGTGGATCCTGCCATACAATTTATAAAATACTAGCATAAATCTCCACAAGCCCACTTATGCTTGGGTTCAAAAATCGTAATTATTGCAACAAAGAAAGGAAAGAAACAGCTTAAAAATAGATTACAAAATGAATGAAAAGGAGATTGTGCTAAAGTAAACATGGGATCCATGGCTATCTTGCACCATCCATGTTGTACATTTTTTTTTCTCTCCTTAGCATTCCTGTTTTCACTACTAGGTTATACTGCTCAGTGTCGGGAATGCTATCCACTGATACTAGAAACATAGAAACAGGATGGCAGAAAAAGACCAAAATGGCCTAACCAGTCTACCCATCCATCCGATTTATGTAGTCCTTTCAATTCCCATCACCCCCTCAGAGATCCCCTGGATTTATCCCAGGCTTTTCTTGAATGCAGAAACCGGTTTTGCCTCCACTGCGAGGCCATTCCATGCATCCACTACCCTCTCTGTAAAACAAATATTACCTAAGATTACTCCTTTTCACCCTCATCTCATGACCCCCTTGTTCTAGAGCCTCCTGCGCATGGAAACCTTTGAGATATTTAAATGTCTCTATTATATCCCCCCTTTCCTTTAGGTCTGCTAACGTGTGTGTACATTCCCAGGCCCAGATGCTCTCACTGCACGCATTTTCCAATTAGGGAGCGTCAGATTTGAACTTGCTGACTTTGGATCGGGGGGGAGACTTCTAACATTCAGGAAAAGGAGCTGCTCCCCTAGCTGAGCTACTAGGAGCTCCCTTCCTCTGTCAACCTGATCGCTCTTGTCTTTCCTCTTTTCCACGCTTCCATGCTTTGCTTTTAAATGAAAAGCAAGGGCAGAAAACAGTGAGGCATTGTCTGTGTGGTGCATTAGGGTGCCTTTTACAAAGTTCTGAGCGATTCCTCTGAAGAGGCCTGAGAGAGAGACCGAGAACACAGCAGGAGGAGTTTGGTTTCCATATAGATCGCAGGTCTCTTCCCCCAGCAAGAGAAGAAAAAAAAAGAAAAAAAATCACCTGCAGCAGCAGGAGAGAAAATAAGCAGAGGGAAGATGTTTGATTTTCTTTGTGCCTCGAGTCTCAAATGAAAGAGAGAATGGCTTAACTGTTATTTGTGAGAATAAAAAAAGGAGAAAGCCTCACAGGGCTAGTGCAAGGTTTCAGCGCGAGCGAGTGGTTCCGCAATTTGGTGCTACCCTGGCCACACCATTGCTTATGCCGCCACCCTTCCCTCCCTGTCCTTCCCTGATGGATTTCCAAAGCTCCTCCCCCTCCCGCCAGGCCTCCATTTAGGATTTAGCATTTATTAATATATAGCATCCACTTTATCACATATAAAAGTTTGAAGCGGATAACAAGATAAAAACACACACAATCTAAAAGACAGCGACAATGACAAAAATAAAATCGAATGACAGGGGAAAATAAAATACCAACAAAAATCTGCTTTTAAACATTGCCAGACCATGAATAAGGCAGCATAGACAATAAATAAATGAATTTCTCAGGATGCTAATGGGCCTTCGAGCTAGTAAGCAGGTTTAAACAAAAATGTTTTCAGGGCTTTCTTAAAGGTGTTGTGATTCTCAATTATCTGGATCTAGGCTGGTAATGAGTTCCACAACGCTGGGCCGGCAACCGAAAAGGCTCTCTCTCTCTGGAATGAACTTCTAGGAAACCCTTATTTTCTGATCTTAGTGTTCGGGTTGGTTCATAAATTTTTAGGACTGTGCTTAACCCAAGAGTCTGGGTCCCCCTTGGGGAATCCGATGTGTCAACACGGCAAGCTTGTATTGCACTCGAAACTTAATGGGCAACCAATGAAGACTGCACAGCACTGGCGACAGAGCATGCCAGCTCATCCTAGGCACTCTGGGTGGTTCCAGAATTGCCTGAAGGCAGGAACTCTGAACCACTACTGCATGACCACATTTCCCTGCGGGGACGCCTCGCTTCCTCCCTTTACTTCGAATGCGTGCCCAGGAGGGGAAAGAGATGGGGGCTGTGATGTCACAGAGCCTGGGAACACGCGAGGGCCCACCACCTGATCCATGAGAACAGCAGTGAGCATGAGCAATAGAGGACAGCAGCTGTGAAGAGGCAGGGATGTGTCACGGGGGGTGAGGAGTAAGAAACTGAGGAGGGTGGTAGAAGGTAACTTTATTACTCCTTGCAGCTTGCCATCTGGGTTGCAACAGCCATGATAAGAACCTCTATAAGGCACATTCAGACAATCCAAGTTAGGATTATGGACTTTAAGGGTATGCACTGAAACATGTCTTCAGGTTTTTTTTTTCCTTGTTTTTAAATGTCTTTTTTTTTATTTTTATTTAGAAAAAAATGAAACAAAAAAATGGAAAAAGGAAACAAAAAGAAAATAAATTGTGGACACAAAGATTCAGTTGCTCTGAAATTTATATTTTTTCTAGGAGTGAGCCTGCTTCTTTGTTGGGATACAAAATGTTCCTAACAATCTTAATGTGGCACTAGCCTTATGGTTTGATTCCTTTTGATATTCTTATCTTTTATACTACTGATTAGCTTCAAGAGAATTCCAAGGGGAGGGTGGGGGGGGGGGTGTTATGGGAACAACAATGCTTAATTTTTGGATCTAATCTTGTATTGTATCTATTGGCAAAATCCTTACGCTGTATTGTACTTTTTGGAAAAAAATAAAATTCTAATTACAAAAAAGAAAAAAGTCCCCCCTCGCCACCCCCCCCAGACTCCCTGCTCCTTATCCGCGGGTCTTCCATGGCCAGGAGCGATCCCTAACAGCTCCTGTCCTGCCTAACTTAATTTTCAAAATGGCCAGTTCAGCCTAGACCAGCACCATTATGTTTTATTTGTGGGGGGAAGGGTTTAGGGAGTCGAAGGGTCCCAGGACCAGAAGAGGGAGGCAGCGTTAGGGCCTTTTTTTTTTTTTAAACAAAATGAAACGCACATTTCATTCATTTTTCTTGTCATTTCATTTTAAAAAGGAACTGAAATCAAGGGAAATTTTCTTAAATTTTTTTTCATTTCATTTTAAACAAATTCATATCCCTTAATGGACTTCAGGGTTACAGGAGGGGGTGGTGCAGGGAAGAATCGGAAATGTTACAGTGTGCACAATATTTTCCCACTCAAAGCTACAGGACACAGAGCTAACAAGTGTAGAACCTGCTGCTGTCAGGTGTCGGGTATTAGAGCTAGAATTAAAAAAAATACATAGCAGGTCATTTCAATCCTTCCCACATTTAATGGAAAATAAAATAAAGTGGTTTTCCCCACATTATTGTCTTCTTTCTTTTGCATTCATCTTCGTGTTTCTCCTTCCATTTTGCTTTTCTTATGATTGTCCTTTCTCCAGCTGCCCCTTCCTCTCTTTTGTGACTTTTTCCCATCTCTCTGCTTCTTCCATCCATTACCACTCACAGCTCGTTTTTTTGCATTTCATCCCCTCTATCAACCATCTTATTCCTTCATTAAGCTTTTCCATCCTCCATCTTGTCTCACTCCCAACTCAGCCATCTTTCTCTTACTCCCAAACCAGTTATCTCCCCACCTTTCCCTTAATCCATCCCAGCATTCCACATTTCCCTTGTGCCCCTGACTCTCTTCCCTCTGGTCTTGTATCCCCCTCTGTCCTCCTCTCTTTGTGCCAAATTTGTCACTCTCTCCTCTTCCCTGTGCTCCCCCCACCTCCATATTTCTGTTATTCTTCTCTCCCTTATGTCCCCTCCCTCTCTCTCTCTCTCCTCCCTCCCCTATGGGCCCCGTCTGCCTTTGCTTTCCCTCCCGTGTGGATCCACTGTTCATTTGCCCTTCTCTCCCCATCCCTTAAGGTTCCCATTGTCCTATTCCTCTGTTGTGGCCATCTTCTGTCCCTTCCAAAATCACAGTTTGCACACCTGGTTGCACCAGCACGGAAGCCTCAACCAGCTTTCACCGGCAAAGCAATGAAGGAGCAAACTCCACTAGGCATGGACACAGAAAAATGTTTCATTTTGTGTCATTTTTATTTGCTTTTCATTTCCTTTCATGTGTGGCCCTATTCATGCCATAAAAACTCCAGTTAATATTTTAAAATTTACCTCACCCCCCTGGGCCTTCCTCTATCTCCACACCATCCCCAAATACCATTCACCTATCTGTAGGGTTTCAGTAGTCAAAATGGGGCTGTATATCTGACCAGCAGTCTATATTTCAAGAGACTGCCTGACAGGATGGGGAAATCTAAGATTTGTGCTCCACAAATGATGTTTGATTTGTTCAGGATTTTGTGTGATTCCACCCTGCGATTCACAGTGAGGCCTAAGTACTTGATATTTTTCCCATAGATACAACATAGGAAAACCTCTTTAGCACACGATTAGGCCCATAGAATGGGATCAAGGGGGCATGGTATGAGATACAGGAAGCAGTTTTTGTCAAAGGCCAGAGGAGACAGCTTGCTGATCAGTGAAAGACACATAGGTAGAGAAGGAGGCAGGGCAAATATTCCACGTATTGGGACATAGTGATATTTCACACCAAACAAAACAATATTCCCAAAGAAAATTTTTTTTAATATAATTTTATCAATATGAACTGCTTGAAAAAAAAATTTTGAAAGTGGGAGGTGGGGTTTCATTTTCAGCCAATCATCTGTTCTAACCAGGTAACCCTTGGTTATTTAACTATAATCATAAACACCCAACCAACCAACCCATACATTCAAACAGTCAATCTTTTATTTAATTTCCAAAACATTTTTTAAAAAATATATCTTTTTATCAAAAATGCCAAAAAACATACAAAAACAACAGATTACCAGCAATCAAAAAAAATAGTTAATGCGAAGAATACTTGCACCACCGCACTGAGAAGTATACTTGCTGCATATAAACCAGACGTGGCCGCATTTCAAATCCTTGAATCCTTCATCAGGGGCAACTTAAATAGTCTTCTGAAGTGAAACAACATTCATAACATCTCAGCACACAGTCCTCCAGCATTGCAAATTCTTCACATGATCGCACGGAAAACATTGTATGAATGGCATGCATTTAAACAGTCTCATGTGATCAGGAAACAACCAATCAACAGCAGAGCTTGCAATACCATGCAGATATTGGTGGGTCACTATGTGGTGAAGAGAGAGTGGTACAATAATCTGCTTCATCTCTAAAACTAGATGTAGCCAATGGAGAGCAAGACAATGGCATTAAGACACACTAGAGAGAATGAAAAAAATGGTTGTATCAGCAATGTCCACTAATCGACAATGTAACATGATATGGAGCATGGCGTTGGGATGTTTTGGGTTAAATTGAGTTAAGAGGAAGGTAGGAAACCTGTGCACCCATCGAGAATGAGACCCTCTAGTTGTTCTAAATAACAATGTACCCCACCATGTGCACAAAGCTTCATGACAAATTTGCAATTAATATGTTATTAATATGTAAAAGAGTAATAAGAGCGGTAGGTATAGAGAGGAAGGGTATGAGATAAAATAGGTACAATGATATATAGAAGTGAGGATAGCAATATAATGAATGTAGTATACTCACCTTCCCCACTGGGAACACAGTGTAAAGTTCCTTCAACCTTAACAGTCCCAGACATCGGCATATTAATAGGAGTCGTGGGACTCGATTAGGGTCCCTCCTCCAGGGGTGCAGTGGGGACTAAATGGGAATACCCCACGGCAGTAACAGTTTCCTCTAAAGGTGAGGACTGTGTACTCTGCAATAAACAGTAGTTAAAAAACAAAACAAAAAGGACTCTACACAATATATCTAGTATGACATTTCCTATCTTTAGCATATACAAATATAAGTAGCTAGACTTGTGATGGCAGAGAGGTGATCCAGAAATGTCCTGAGGCCTATTTTCATCCCCAGCTATGCAGCTACAGTATGTACTGTATGAATGTGATATCCATAGAACAGCAAAGAGTGTTGCTGCTCTTAGCCAACACAGATATGTGGCTCTTGTTTCTAGAGTTAAATTGAACTGTTCAATCTCTCTGAACCATCAATGGGGTTAATCTTGCTAACCTCAAATGAACTTTAGGAATTGAGGTTAGTGATGGCAGTGCAGACTTATTTGTGCACAAAGTTGTGAAACTTATAGAGTGCTGCTGACATCTTGAAGAATGAAGTCCCTTGAGAAGGATTTACAAAACATGCCCAAAAGGATGGCATCTCCATCCAAGGAAGGATACATTTTACCTGTGCTGAAACCACTCATTAAGAAAGGTGGAAGGAAGGCAAAATGATTATTGGGATAGTTAAAAGGTGAGGTGAAAGAGGCTATTTTAGCCAAAAAAAAAAAAAAATCCTTCAGAAATTGGAAGAAGGATCCGTTTGAAGAAAATAGGAAAAAGCATAAGTATTGTCAAGTTAAATATAAAACATTGATAAGACAGGCTAAGAGAGAATTTGAAATGAAGTTGGCCATAGAGGTAAAAACTTATAATAAAAAGTTTTTTAAACATATCTGAAGCAGGAAACCTGTGAGGGAGTCAGTTGGACTGTTAGATAACCAAGGGGTTAAAGGGGCTCTTAGGGAAGATAAGGCCATTGCAGAAAGACTAAATGAATTCTTTGCTTCTGTGTTTAATAAGGATGTTGGGGAGATACCAGTTCCGGAAATGGTTTTCAAGGGTGATGAGTCAGATGAATTGAACCAAATCACTGTGAACCTGGAAGAGGTAGTAAGTCAGATTAACAAATTAAAGAGTAGCAAATCACCTGGACTGAATGGTATGCGCTCCAGAGTTCTGAAGGAATTAAAAAATGAAATTTCAGATCTATTACCTAGTTAAAATTTGTAACCTATCATTAAAAACAACTATTTTACGTGAAGACTGGAGGGTGGCCAATGTAACCCAATATTTAAAAAGGGCTCCAGGGGTGATCCGGAAAACTATAGACCAGTGAGCCTTTCAGTGCCAGGAAAAATTGTGTAAACTATTCAAAAGATCAGAATCACAAAGCATATAGAAAGACATGGTTTAATGGAACACAGTCAGCATAGATTTACCCAAGGAAAGTCTTATCTCACAAATCTGCTTCATTTTTTTTGAAGGAGTTAATAAATATGTGGATAAAGGTGAACCGGTAGATGTAGTGTATTTGGATTTTCAGAAGGCGTTTGACAGTTTCTCATGAGAGGCTTCTAAGAAAACTAAAAAGTTATGGAATAGGAGGCGATGTCCTTTTGTGGATTACAAACTGATTAAAAAACAGGAAACAGTAGGATTAAATGGTCAATTTTCTCAGTGGAAAAGGGTGAACAATGGACTGCCTCAAGGATCTGTACATGGACAAGTGCTTTTCAATATATTTATAAATGATCTGGATAGGAATACGATGAGTGAAGTAATCAAATCTGCAGATGAAACAAAATTATTCAGAGCAGTTAAATCACAAGCAGATTGTGATAAATTACAGGAGGACCTTGCAAGACTGGAAGATTGGGCATCCAAAAAGGCAGATGAAATTTAATGTGGACAAGTGCATGGTGATGCATATAGGGAAAAATACCCCATGCTGAAGTTACACGATGTTAGGTTCCATATGAGGAGCTACTACTCAGGAAAAAGATCTAGGCACCATAGTGGATAATACTTTGAAATCATTGGCTCAGTGTGCTGTGGCAGTCAAAAAAGCAATGTTAGGAATTATTAGGTAGGGATTATTAGGAAGGAATTATTAGGAAGGGATTACTGCAACTCTCTATTATTCAACTTACCTCTCACCACCATCCGACCTCTCCAAATCCTACAAAATACAGCCGCCAGAATACTCACAGGAACAAGAAAATCGACTATATTACTCCAACCCTAATTTCACTACATTGGCTCCCAATAAAATACAGGATTGACTACAAAATACTATCCATAATTCACAAAATAATATACGAAAAACAAACTGGCTCAGTGCATCCATAAAACTCCACTCACCAAATAGAAACCTCCGATCAGCGAACAAAGGCCTACTAAAAATCCCACCAACACGTCACAAACTCATTTCAACTCAGAAGAGAGCCATATCCCTCAGAAGCCCTGAACTATGGAACTCCCTCCCAATGGACTTGAGAACACAACAAAATTTAAAAACCCTTCAAAAAAGAGCTAAAAACTTGGATGTTTACAAAAGCCTACCAAAACTCCTACTGACTCGTTACCTAATCGTCTTTACCAGCTTATTCCAGATGATACCAGAATAACCCTATGAATGTATACCTTAATCTCTAATAGCCATGTCAACAAATTTACGATTGTAGAAATCGACCCTTTGTAAACCGTTGCAATGGCGAAACCGAACGACAGTATATAAAACTCGACAAATAAATAAATAAAATAGAAAATGTCAATGTCTCTGTATCGCTCCATGGTGAGACTGCATCTTGAGTACTGTGTACAATTCTGGTCACAGCATCTCAAGAAAGACACTGGAGAAGGTACAGAGAAGGGCAACCAAAATGATAAAGGGGATGGAATGGCTCCCCTATGAGGAAAGACTAAAGAGGTTAGGACTGTTCAAGCTTGGAGAAGAGACAGCTGAGGAAGGGATATAATAGAGGTCTATAAAATCATGAGAGGTCTAGAATGGGTAAATGTGAATTGGTTATTTACTCTTTCGAATAATAGAAGGACTAGGGGGCACTCCATGAAGTTAGCAAATAGCACATTTAAAACAAATTAGAAAAAAATTCATTTTCATTCAATGCACAATTAAGCTCTGGAATTTGTTGCCAGAGGATGTGGTTCAGACAGTTAGTGTAGCTGGGTTTAAAAAAGGTTTGGGTAAGTTCTTAAAGAAGAAGTCCATTAACTGCTATTTATCAAGAAAACGTGGGGAATAGTCACTGCTATTACTGGCATTAATAGCATGGGATTTACTTAGTGTTTGGGTACTTGCCAGATACTTGTAACTTGGTTGGCCACTGTTGGGCTTGATGGACCCTTGGTCTGACCCAGTATGCCAACTTCTTATGTTCTTAAACTCATGGCTACATGAAGAACTGGTGCCGTTTTGAGCCTTTAAACTTGTCTTCTGATATTGTATGCCTACTCTTTCTGTTCAGTTTCACCATGCAACACATGCCATCCAGAATTGGTGGAAATATAAACATTATACATTTGATCTCACACATATTGTAGTCTCATTTCTGTTGAAATAAGCAGCATGGAAAAACATATGAAGAGGATTTCAGAGTAGAGAGCTATTTATGGTTTTCTCCTGTACTTCTAAATATATATGGATGGATTAGAATTTATGAAATCTGTTCAAATAAATGAGAACAAATAAATTCAAATCAACTTTTAAATCTGCAGGAATCAGCGGTTTTAACTCAGTATAAAATAGAAGGTTTTGTTGGTCCCTACAAACTTTATGGCTAATATTTGTTATGCATAAACCATAGGTGTACTTGAATTACTTTTTATGCATTCACTGTGGAAAAGAACCTACTAAGAGGACACCACGTCCATATGTCCCTTGTCTGTCCATTCCAGTGAATGCATAAGGTCCATCAACAGGAAAGACTTACGCATGTGAGGCATTTGTGCTGACTGACTTAGCAGTGGACAGGTGCAGTCACACATGGCACAAGAAGAAAGCCATGATTTAGGGGTCCAGTTTGAAGAGGACTATCTACAATGTCCATGAAGAATGCAGTTGGTCATCCTTCGTACGGAAATGTGAAGGCCAGTTTCAAAATCACTTTTGTGTGTAAATCGGCTTTAGCCCCTCACTACAGCTAAACAAATGCATGTTGCTCCACAATGCATGCACCTTAGTCGCATTTAAGGGATGCATTCCTGGGAGCATGTTTTGGGTAAGATTGGAGCAAAAAAAAACCAAAACAACCCATGCGTAGATTGTAATTTCAAGTCTATATATGTTATTTTCCGTAAATTAATCGGCCCACACCAAACAGAGGTGCAGTCATCTTCAGGTTCCTTGTATCCAGGGCGAGTTTCAGAGTGAAAGTATGTGCACACTTTCACTTTGAAAATTCGATCAGAATTCGCAAGGAAAATGTGCCTGCAGACTTTGCCTCAATGCGGAAGTCTGAATTATTAGTAAACTGTATTTTCTACCCATGCTGACTGACACAAAGTTTGACAAAACCATACTACTTTTTTTTTTAAACTATTAAAACAACGTCATGGTCTTACAGGATGTTAATCACTTTCAGTCTAAACACGAAATCTAACTTGCTCCAGTTCCAGCCAACTAATTTGATTTTGCTTTAGTTTTAGTCATGGTCTAAAATTAATTTAAAACATATTTTAAATTTCAACCGCATTAGCAGACCAAAATTGACCCTGGCCTTGTCTTCTGTGCCAAGATCTTTATGTACCTTTGATTTTCTGACCTTCTACTTACTGTTCACGTTGCTGTTTCTACGAACAGCGTTTCCCAACCTTTTCAAGCCCACAGCACAACTACATTAATAAAAATGTGTGGAACAGCAACCTCCACAGAGAAGGCAGTGTGGAAATGGAAAGGACTCATATGGGGAAAAAAAAAAGAGCTGCAGAAGAACTGAAAGCCCCACAAACCTCTCTTCCAGCTCCCGTTGTATACAAAGTGCAGGAGTAGTGTGGGTAGATGGCTCAGTTAGTCACCTTGGCTGTTGCATATGGCTCTTAGAGGTACTCCCGTGGCTGCTGCCCCCAACACTCTGAATGAGCCACATATCCAGGGCTCAGTGCATGCTCTCCCTGTCTCACTCAGCCTGGGGCTAAGACAGAGGGTGGAAGGACAATGATAAGGTGCTGCTTGTGTGCGCTGCAACCTGTGTCCTGTATGTCGCCTGTTAATTCTCACACGCTGGGGTTCATGCAGTAGGCTAAGAAGGGGAGGCATGCATGACCACACATGCACTCAGAAAGGAGCTCCTGCACGTCTGAGCCACCACTCGTGCCTCCCTTTGCTGTTAAGTGCTGAGAGCAGAGCCCAGGCGCTGGTTTGGATTTGAGTGTCAGGCACTGATGTCTTTTCTCTGGCACAGCTGATCAGGTCTGTGATAGCATACTGGTTGAAAAATGTTGCTATAGATATAGAGAACACAGAATTCTTAGACGACAAGAACTGGTACAAAATAAAAAATGCACAGGGCAAAAGTACAAACATGCATCTGTTTTTGATTGAAAAAGGAAGAATTTTTTTCTGTGTTCAGTTGTTTCTATAAAGGTAATTGTATTAGAAAAAGACAAAATGAGGTTTGAGGCTTATGAATCTGTCCAGTATGGCAAATACTATTTAGTTTGGCTCATTGGAGACAGAAGATTGGTTAGGAGCGATTCCCTATGGGTGTGTGGATATTTTCATGGCAAGCGCGCACAGACACACACAGACCATTTCAACCAACCCTTATACACATGCTCTACATCTCCAGCAATCTCTTCAGTACTCCATTGCTCTCTCATTTGGAATGCAGAGGCCTTAAAAACTCAAAAAAAATTGTTTCTATAACAAGCATTCCATTAGGCAAGCTAGGTGGGTCGCTTAGAGCGCCGGCATTTTGGGGACGGCAAAATCCTGCCAGCATGAGGCTCAGAGGGATGCTGTGCCAGAGCTAATAACGTCAAAGCTGGAAGCCCTGTTCTGGAACCGCGAGGGAGCGTTGTGCTAGAGGTAAGTTGTAAGTGGGGAGGGGGTGCACGTCCAAAAGTTCGTCCAGGGTGCCAAATACTTTAGCACCGGCCCTGCATTCCAATCCAAAAGCATCTTCATATGCAAGAATGACGACAATTGTTGCCATGCACATTACTAAAAGTGCATAGCAAAACTGCTCAAATGAGCAAGAGTGCAGAGTCAACTCTCTACACTCTGGGATCAGTGTGCGCCGAGTTTCACGGTATATTTGGACTAGTAAAGTTCTCTTCATACAGCTACTGAGGGCTGAAACACGATTGTGCAAGTGTTTTCACTATGTAATTTTAGAAACGTTCACCGATGCAATTAATACCCACATTTTGCATGGAGAAGTCTTTATATTGAAATGTTTGTTACCTTAGTGCTTGGCTGCTGAGTTTAAGCTTCTTTCCAATCCAAACAGGAGGCTATTGCACATCAAAGACACAAAACTGAATTATGCATGCAAGCTGTATTTGAAACAGAAGCCTTTTAGGACACATGCATAGTGGTTTGAAATGAGTGCAAAATGATTGTTAAAAATTAATGCTTTAAAAGGCAAAAATGCATTATATAAATCAAAATTGGACATGCTGGGTCATGGAGCTGTGAACTTTCCATTTGTAACTGGACTTCTAAATGCAGTGTGAAACAAGCACTTTGTCCATTCAGGTAACCCTGCATAAACACTGTGCAGAATTAAGACATGTTTATGTAAGGGGGTGTCCCCTTTCTGCTTCTTAAAAGTACTCTTGCCCTTCACTTGCATGGCATCCGTGGATTCAGCTGCTCTGAGTGCTCTAAGCATACCACAGAGGTCTCACTAGACCTGGCCCTAAAGTGATGTCAGTGGGGCGTACCACTCCGCACTGGGAGGAGTCTTGTGGGTGTATAAATTCCCTGCACCCTCGTGATGCAGGGAGTGGGGAGGACGGAGGAGTAAAGACATCTGCAGTTCTGCTTGGGTGCTCTCTCTCTCTTCAGAGAGTGGTGCCAGCGGGAGGTTGGAGAGGAAGGGAAGAGGGCTGGGACGCAAGAGAGAGAGGTTGGTCGGGGCCTTACCAAGAGGAAGTAGTTCCAGGAGAGGAAAGGTTCTGGGAGTTCTACGGGAAGAATTGTTACTGAAGAAAATCAGGGTCTGAGAAGCCCTGAGGAGAAAAGGATTGCTTTGAACTTGTGGCAGGTTTCTAGGGGTAAGCCAGCTGAGGAAGAAAATCTGTCAAAGCTCGTTAAGGGAAGAGGCATAAGAAGAAGAGAAGAGATTTCAGTTACCCAGAAGGTACTGGGAGGGCTACCTGCCCCTAAGCCTGTACCTGATTGGGGAAGAGACTGAACTGCTCTGGATTTTGTGCGACTATTTTGGACTGTTGCTGTTGGTGCACTATCAATTAGTGGATTCTGTTGCACTTTTGTTTTCCTCCTAAATTTATACAGCACCTGTGGGAGTAAAGAGTGGTTTGTAGTGTGCTTGGACTGGTGTGCAGAACAGTGCCAGAAAAGACTGAACTCCCCCTCCCCCACCCCCATTCAGGAAACTTGGGAAATCATGGGGCCTTGTATGGTCTGTGACCTCCCCATGTGCCCCTGTGCCCAAGAGCTGATCAGGAAGGGGAGTATATTTCTATCCATTCAATATTACATTACGAATCTGAAACAATCCCCGGAATGTGCTTTTCTTACCCATTAAACAGGCTCTGTCCTGTGCTAAAAGGTGCAAGGGAGCTTAAAGAGATATATTTTTTTTAAAATTCTTTATTTATCAATTTTTTCTATAACATAACAAGAAACATCCTTGCAAAGAAATACAGAAAAGAAAAATGCAATGATAAATTGACACGCATTCACTCATGCATGTAAACAAAATTGTAAATTAACATTATAGTGTTTCATTGGAAATAAAGAGGTGGGGGAGGGAAAGGAAAAAATAAAGGAGTTCAAAGGAACATAATTGCTGTAATTTCGGTTTAACACTGCTCACAAACATTTTTTTTTCCCGAGTTAAACAGTAATTACGACCCGCCATCCAAGAACGGTCTCAATTGGTTAGGCATAAAAATATATATGTGTTACCAGCTGACTTCACAAAACATTTACACGGAAATCGTAAATGAAAACTTTCGCCTTTGGCCAAGACCTCAGGACGACGCATAGTGAGAAACATTTTCCTTCGTTGCTGTGTGGGTCTAGAAAGGTCCGGGAAGACTCTTACTACTCCACCCATAAATACATTGTTTACATTTTTGAAATATGGGGGAGTGAGAGGAGAAGAAGTGGGCTGTCGGCCACCTCTCCCCGAGGCTACCTACTGGCAGAGACTTGTTCCTGATTCCAACTGCAGCGAAAACCTAGAGATTCGCCGCCCAGGGAGAGTCCTGATAACACCATACAGCTGGGCTGAGACGGACGCGACTGCTGACGTCAGGAGGGGGCGTGGCTACGGATTTTAAATCTCTCCGTGGTGCGGCGCATCAACGCCGCTGGCGCGACGCCTTAGCCGCGCGCGCCGAAGGGGCGCGCGGCTTGGTCCGGCTTAGTCCGGGAGAGTTCGGGAGTTTGGCCAGGAACTTTGTTAATCTTCTCCTTGTGGATGGGCAAGAAGAGAAAGGCAAAGACACTAACATCATCCCCAGTGCCTCAACAGCACACCGGCCCTATGGATCAACATGTCATTAGACAGAGGGTTCATCAAATTGAGGAACTATCGGGAAACTCATCATTGGTTTCCCTAAGTCCTGGAGAAGGTCCTGCTTTACCTCCGCAGCCAAGAAAGAGTCCACAACTTGAAATGGCGAGTGAACTGGTAGGATTAAATCCCTTGGAAGTAAGCTTGATGACTCAAGCAGAAAACCAAGGGATAGAAAAACCTTTGCTTAATGTATTAAAATGTTGAATCTTTACCAGTATCTATAGGTAGCACTGTCTCGGATATTCCTCCAGATAATGTTACCTTATCTGATATATGGAGAATAATTTCAAAATTAGATAATAATGTGGTAGCAATGAATAGATCTTTGTCAGCTGTGATTAATGTGAATACTGAAGTAATTAAGGAACAAGGGATGAAAGTTTCAAAATGTGAAAAAGATATATTTGATTTGAAAGAAAAAATCCAAATGGTACAATCATCAGAGAATACTTTTATGAGAGATAGTTTAAATATTCATAGAGAATTAGAACGTATGGAAAATTTATTGAGATTAAATAATTTAAGGATTGTGAATTTTCCTATAACTCGTCTCTTATCCCCGCTGGAAATGTTTAAAAAATTCCTAAGAGAAGTATTAATGTACAAAGAAGAAGAATTTCCTACTCTATCTAAAATATATTATTTCAGGAAGAAAAAAAAGAGAGGAATATTCCAAATGATGTAGCAGGGGAACATCCAAGTTTGGGAATTTCAACCTTCTTGGAGGAATCCCTGGACATAATCGAGAATAGGGCAACTCTCTTTATTGCCTTTGTATCAGAGCAGGACAAAGATAAACTGTTCAGAAAATTTTTTGTTTACAGGGATGTCTCCTTTTGTGGATCCAAGATCCAAATCTTCCCCGATGTAGCCAGACCCACACAAGCAAGGAGGAAAACCTTCCTTGCATTGAAACATCGAGTTGTGGCTATAGGGGCTACTTTCTTTTTAAAATTTCCTTGTTTTTGTTATGTAACTTATAAGGGGAAGAAGTTTGGGTTTGTGGATCCAGTCCATTTAGAGACATTCTTGTTAGATAAATCGGAATCCGTATCTGAAATTGAAACTTAGAGGTAAAGGGGCCTTGAGAAATAAATAGAACTCCCATCTCCTATTGTGGTATATTTTATCTAAGGTAGTCCCAAGAAGGTAAAATTGGGATTATAATAGATATTGTATTTTCCTTAAGGTATTGATTATATAATCTCCCCCAATTATGTTATATGTATAACAATAATATTATAGTTATGTTTATGAAAAATTGCCTTAAAAAGTATTGGGATACATAATTGTAAATGTTTTCATGATGTTATCATTGAAAAAACTAATAAAGAATAAATTAAAAAAATTTTTTTTTGAAATATGCTTTCATCAGCTGTCACTTTTCCAATTCAGTGTACAAAGACACATTAAAGAGATATTTTACTACACATTAAAAATGTTTCTGGTGTGCTGTGATGTTGAAGATCGAAGTCGCTGAAGAGATACACTAGAACTAACAACACTTTTAACCTGCTTACTTTACATACGTTTCAAAGAGAAGCTGCTGTCATTTCTCTTTCATAACTGGCAAGGGCAAAGCACGCGCACAAAACGCATTTACTGACAGCGGAAGAGGGGCGTGTCCTTGGAAACCCCATGCGTGCGCCCGTCCCACCTCCCCCAACCTGAACACGCCCACAGGACCGCCTCTTTTCAACGCACTGCGGCAGCCAAAAATATTCACTCGTCAGGATCGCAATTTTCAGTCATTTTACCTTAATTTACTCAAGTAAATGCCTTTGAAAACTGTCCTGGAGACTTCCCGAAGCGAACCAAGGCAGGCCCCCCCCCATTTTGGATGGGCAAGGGTCAGCTTGGGAAGGGGGCTTGTACTTTTCAGGACAGAAACACTTCCCCACCCCACCGAACAAGTTGGAAGGCCTCCCCTCTCCCCCATCACCCGGGATAAAACCTTGAAAAAAAATATTGAATATTTTGTTTTCTTGCCTGCTGAACATAACCCAAGTATTTGAAAACAATATGTAACTTCATCCCCTACATTACTAATTATTACTATTATATATATATTAGAGGCACCTACGTGAGTGGGGCCAGCTGCATTATGCCTCTACATTGGGAATGTATTTTGATGCATACATTATGATGTATTTAGTGTGTTATATTATGTACCTGCTGTGCTTATTAAGTTCTTCTTGCTGAATACTGCTTTGGGCCGAAACCAATCTATAACGTAACAGAAGTGGGATTTCAGTATTCTGTACACTCCGTGCAGAACACTGAAAAGTCAGTATGCACACTCCCTTCCCAAGCTATGCAGAGTATAAAAAGAGAACCTTTAGCTATTAAAAATATCTGTTTTATAGTCATGAGTCATCAAGGCACAAGCTGAACAAAAGCAAATCTCTTTTACACCACGGCATTCAGTTTGAGTGATTTTAGATGGAATCGAAACATTCTAAAGTGAAGTCAAACAAATGAAAATTTTAAAAAAAAAATTACCCCCCCCCCCCCCCATCAGTTCAACCTAATTTGATTGTCAATAGTAATTTCTTTTCTGCTTCCCAGCTTCTTAAAATAACCCTTGTGAGCATAAAGGAGGTGGAGCTATGAAGCAGGGGGAGGGGAGGGGAGGAGAGGGGAATGGGCCCAGGCGTGACCTGTGTAAGGGGATGGGTACTAGGGACCAGATATGAACTTTTCCCCCCAAAACACAGACACACACAAATGCACTCTTCACATGTTTCCTTTTACTTATCTCAGTGATCCTCCTTCCCCTGCCCCCACCAGAGCACTGATGAGGGGTAGGGGGATGAAGGATCACTGGGGTTACAGAGGAAGAGGGTAAAGCGCAAGGTGCCCTCTCTCTCTCCTCTTTGCTGCTCTCATAATCCTGCTCCTCCACCCCCAGCTCACCCCATGATTTCTCCAGTGCTCCTCGTTCCTCCATAGTTCTCCTCCTCAGGACCCAGAAAAAGAAAAAAAAAATAGATGTCAGAACACAGTTCTGGATCATTCCACTAGAAACTAAGTCCTGGGTAACAGACACAAAAAGTGGTTGAAATAGCATGAATTTTAAACTTGTGAGCAGTAGTGCCAGTCATCAAGGCCAGGATTGAAGCCTTGATGATGGTCTTTATTACTCAGGAGTTGCAAACTTGTGCTAATTCAACCCATTTTTATGCCTGCTCTTCGCCCACTGCTGTGTCTGCTTCAGGACCACACCTTCCCCTTCGGGAGGGGGCGGGGAGCAACAGGAAGAGAGGAGGAGCTGGATTAGGGAGCAGAGTGGCTGTTCTTCTGCTGTCTCCTCCAGGCCCACCCCCTGTCTTCCTCTTCCCAGCAGCCTGCCTGGAGGGGAGGCACTGGAGCAGATCATCCCTGCTGTTCTGCCTCTTAAATCTGAAAGACTTGGGGAGGAAACGAGTGGACATGTTGAGGGAGCTCTTGTATTTACATCTCATTTTGCCTGCACATTTATGCTTACTTGCTGTTATGGCACTGAGACAAAAGGAAGGGAAGGTGTTATCCTCTCCTCTTCCCCCCCCCCCCCCCCCCCCCCCCCCCCCCCACCAAGACCGGAGAGACAAACCTTGACTCTCTTCTTTGCTGCCCACTGGTTACAAATTTTTAAAATAAATAAATAATTACTTCTAAATCTAGCCAGGGATGGCAATTGATTCCATCTGCCCAAGTCCCCCAGCCAAAATACCTTATACATTCCTGTAATAAAATATGGCTAGAATGTGTGCAGAGGCCATGGAGTCTACAGGAACATGATTTAGAGAGGTCCCTGATATTAATTTTCAGGTTGTTTATTGCTTGTACACTGTTGTCATTAGACAGGGCAGACCAAAGGGCTATTTTTTTCAAACATTTAACTTTTACCATTTTAATGCACAAAGAAATATCTAATATGAATATGAAAGCTTGGATGGCAATTCATAGGTGTCAAATGTATCATATTTTCACACCAAGAAGGCAGGAATAGACGGTAGACCCAGCTCATGTAATCCCTCCACCCTCAGTTTCTTTTTTCCATTTCCAATAGAGTTCCCATACTTTGTCACATTTATTAGGATATCCTCGTAACACATATGTTATACATTCCATAATCACCTTGTCTACCGCACAATTTTTCCAAAAAGTCAGCAAAGAGATAGTTACCAATAAAATGCAATGGTCAAATGCACAGCATGCAATACCGTGTTTCTCCGAAAATAAGACATAGAAACACAGAAACATCGAAATGATGACAGAAGACGACCAAATGGCCCATCCAGTCTGCCCAGCAAGCTTTCACACTTATTTTTCTCATACTTATCTGTTACTCTTGGCCCTTATTAGTAACTTTTTGGTTCCAATTTTCTTCCCCCCTGCCATTGATGCAGAGAGCAGTACTGGAGCCGCATCAAAGTAAAGTATCTAACTTAATTGGTTAGGGGTAGTAACCGCCGCAATAAGCAAGCTACTCCCACTCTTTTTTGTTTACCCAGTCTGTGCAATTCAGTCCTTGGTTGTTGTCTGAATATAAATCCTCTTTTCTTCACCCCCCTGCCATTGAAGCAGTGAGCTGCGCTGGATATGGTTTCCAAGTGACGTATCAGGCTTATTTGATTTGGAGTAGTAACCGCCGCAACAAGCAAGCTACTCCCCCCACTTATTTGTGAATGCAAATCCTTTTTTCCCCACATTTTCTCTTGCCATTGAAGCATAGAGCAATGTTGGAGTCACATTAACCATGTGTGTGTTTATTGAATAAGGTTATTAATCACCACGTAGTAGCCATCATTCCCGCAAGCCACCCCCATGCCTCTTCTCCTCATTCACATCCTCTAGATTTTATGGATCCACAATGTTTATCCCACGCCCCTTTGAAATCCTTCACAGTTTTGGTGTTCACCACTTCCTCCGGAAGGGCATTCCAGGCATCTACCACCCTCTCTGTGAAGAAATACTTCCTGACATTGGTTCTGAGTTTTAAATTGTGACAGGTCTTATATTTCTTTTTAGCTCTGAAAAAAAGGTTAGGGCTTATTTTCAGGGGATGTCTTATTTTTTTTTCCATGATTGGTGAATGAGGACAAGGCCCGCGCCGGCCGTCCATTGCTCCTACCATGTGACAGAGGCTCGCCAATGGCACCAATAGCCTGTCACATAGTAAGGGCAAAGGGCCATCGGTGCCATTTTGATTACTGGCAGCCAACGGCCCGAGAGCGGGAGATCGCTCCCGGGACCCCCGCTGGACCACCAGGGAATTTCGGCAAGTTTTTTTTTGGGGGGGGGGGTCAGGAGGGTGGGGGTTGCAATGAATTAAATTGAAGGGTTGGGGTGGGTTTGGGTTTTTTGTTTGTTTTACAACCTCCCATCTGCCCCCCCACATTTCAGTCCCCCAGGGACTTTCAGTAAGTCTTTGGGGGGGGGGGGGGGGGTCGGTCAGGCAAGTCTTGGGGTGCAACCGTGCATCCACCTATAACTAGGGCTTATTTTTGGAGTAGGGCTTATATTTCAAGCCCACTCCAAAATTCCTGAAAAGTCAAGCTAGGGCTTATTTTCGGGGTAGAGCTTATTATCGGGGAAACACAGTAAGTGTATAACCAATTGTTTGGCATGCCGAGGTGTCCCAAAGTTTTCCCAAATGCCCAAAAGACAAAACTGTGGAGTCCAATTAGTTTCTGCAGAACAATCTTCTGGATTTCTCATTGTATCCTCTTCAAGAAGGAGCCACCACATGTGAATGTATGTTCCCTGCTCCCTATATCCTCTTCAACAAAAACAGCTTGAATTATTAAATGTCACAAAAAATTGAAAAAAAAAAGGATATCTATATATATCTATATATCTATATATATCTATATATATATATATATATATATATATATATATATATATATATATATATATAGTGCAGTAATTCAATAACATTTCTCTTTTTAATTATTTTACATAGAGATCTCTGAAATAAAATTCCATATATCATGCCACTCTTCCTCATTCAGAATCAAAGATCAGTGCTCCAATCTATCAATAACACTGTAACTGCACTCCGTTTCTCAAAGAAATAAATAAATGGACTCTGAGACATTCAGGTTAAAGCACCGTCCTTAAGTTTTTAACTTGTACACTCTATGGTAAAATTTCTTTTACCGGCCTATCTTCTTTCCAGCTTGTTGCAAGCTTCCAAGTTCTCTCCCCCTGTTGATTGTAACTTTGACTTATTCCTACTTATTGTTATCTTTCGTTTACGTGAATTTGTTACTCTAGTTTTTTCCCTTTTGTTAAATTGTAAACCGATCCGATATGGTAATTTACTATGAAGGTCGGTATAAAAAAACTGTTAAATAAATAAATAAATAAACTGGTTTTGAGTTCCTTTATTGTATTCAGTAAAGAATATATCTGAGAAATACCCTTCAAAACAGGAGGTGGCTATGTAAGTATCTTAAACTTATTTCTTCATCGAAATTCTCCTGGATTTCCTGAAAGTTTAGAAATATTTGTAAATAAATATGAGTATGTACATCAAGATTATATTTTAAACTCAGATCCTCAAAAGACAAAGACAGAACTTTCCCAATTTAAAGAATGGCATGGATGTGAGCCCTCTGTGCTGCGGCACAGTTGGTGCAGCTTTGTGGGTGACCCTATGAGGCCTATGCTGGCAGCTGGTGAACGTGCCCAGTAGCACGACAGACTGGAGCTTCGCCTATATGAGCTGCCTCCCCGCAGGATGAGCCCTTGCGTTCTGGCCGGCGATTAGGCGAATCCTAGTACGGTGGCTACAACAAAAGTCCAATGGTATGCCAGGGTCAGGGCAAGCAGCAGGCTAATGGAGTTGGAGACAGGCCAAGTTTGGGACCAGGCAGCAGGCAAGAGTGGTCAGGTCCAGGCAATGGTGGTCAGGTCCAGGCAAGAGGTCAAAATCTGGAGAGTCAGGCCAAAAATACCCAGAAGTCCTTGGATGAGGCATGCAGAAATAGGCAAGGCTGGAGAGACAGAAACCAGGAACTTGAAGTAACCGTACGGCAAAAGCAGGATACCCATTGCTGAGGCACTAGAAATCGGTGAGAGCAAGGCTTAAGTAGGGCTGAGGTCTGATGCCATCAAATGGGACCTTGGCCATGCTTCTCGCCGTGGAGCCCATAAAGATCCGGGAACCTGAGAGGCCTAAGGGGCGGCACGGGGCAAGAGAGGGAGGACTGGATGGCAGCATTCCTGCTGCACAGAGGAGGGCCTAGTGTTGGAGAAAGTCGGTGCATCCGGAGTAAGTGAGGCAGCTGGCGGGGCCATCAAGTGTATGACACCCAAATCTGACCCCAAAAAAATTCAGTCTAACTGTCTGCTAGGCATGTAGGTCAGGTGATAAAGGTTACAAGGGAGAGCTGGGCAATACCACAGAGAGGTGATATTGGAGACACTATTTCCCCTGCAGCGCCCATTATCTTATCAATAACCACGCCAAATTTTCAACGTATGAGCAAAGACTGGATTATTTCAGCAGATTTTGTTGACAGTAGCGGAAGTTGTTAACTAAACTCACCCTGCCAAGCAAAGAGAATGGAAGAAGATTTCCATTTATTTAAATCCTGCATTATCTTCTAATCATAGGAGAGTAATTAGCTTTCTACAAATTTGCAAGATCAGAGGTCACACGTACCCCTAAATACTTAAATCCATTCCGTGTTATTGAAAAATTAGCAAGGCATGGTGGCATTTTAGTTATAGGGCTGATACAGAAAACCTCGGATTTAGAATAACTGATTTTGTAAACTGAATACTTACTATATTCCTCTAATAAGTTAAGTCACACAGGAGCAGATTTGGCAGTCTCTGCATCCCGTAATAGCATTATAAACCTGGATGGACATGAACAAATGCCTTAAAAATCATGGGAAAACAGAAAAGGATTCTGAGATTTGAATCGCTAGATACCACCACTGTTAAGCTTTAAAACTTCTCTGTTCCCATCTCGTCGCATACAAGAAATCTCAGTGTGAGTTTAGATCATAATTTTTTCTTTCAACCTCAGATTAAAGCAGAAAAGCTTATTCCAAGAATCGCTTGTTGCGCAACATGAAGCTTTATTGGAAAGTATAGTTGTTTTAACCAGATTTGGGTTACCCACATTCTCTTTGAGACCATTACAAGTCATTTTGTATTTGGATGCCCATGTCTTAACCAACACTTAGTGAATGAACATATTACTCTCGTTCTGAAGACATTATACTGGTTACCGATTGCACAGAAATTAAAATTTTACTGATGCAGAAGCCTTTGTGTATTAGTAAAGCTGCTCCAAATCAATCGTCCCTCCCCCTCAAGTTCTCAGATCATCGGGCTGCAGTCTGTTAATATCCTTTTACCTAGATGAAATGTGTGAAAAGACTAATCGAATGCTGGTCCAAAAATGTGGAATTTATTTATTTAAAATCTTTTCTATACCGTCGCTAAGTTATATACCATCGCAATGGTTTACATGTAGGCACATATTTAATGTAGGTAAAAGTGTACTATAGTACATTCTAACAGGTGCCGTCAAAGGTTCGGTTACAATATATCATTAGACATAATCATTTTAGAGAAGTAGGTTATGACCAAGTGAACCAAAGGTACTTTCATGGGTAAATTTATCATACATAGTGTTATAATTATGCTTATTGTGATGTAGAGTTCATAGACTACTCTACTGTACAGTCCTACGTACTGTGTGTCGGTGCTCTTCTGCCTATTCCTGTATAATTCCTATTCTCCCGTATCTTTGTAAAATGCTTGTTTAAAAAGCCATGTTTTTAAACTTTTCTTAAATGTTTTGAGATCTCTTTGTAATCTGATCTCTAGAGGCATTGTGTTCCATAGTGTGAGGCCTGCTAGTGATAAGGCCCTTTCTCTCACTTGGGTTAGTCTTGCTGTTTTTACTGAAGGAATGGTTAAGAGTGCTTTATTTGCTGATCGAAGGTTTCTGTGTGGGACGTGTACCCGTAATGCTGTGTTTAGCCAGCCCGATTTCTCATCATGAATTAGTTTGTGAATGGTACATAGGGTTTTGTATTTAATTCTGTGTTCAATCGGTAACCAATGTAGTTCCGCAAGGGTTTCAGTTATATGGTCCCTCCTCCTTTTTCCGGTTAGTATGCTAGCTGCTGTGTTCTGAAGTATTTGAAGCGGTCTTAATGTTGTATTTGTTAGTCCTAGCAGAAGGGCATTACAGTAATCCGTGCTGGAGAAAATTAGTGCCTGTAGAATTGTTCAGAAATCATTTTGAGTTAGTAGTGGTTTTAGTTTTCTGAGTACCATGAGTTTTGCATAATCTTCCTTTACTTTTAGTGACATGTGCTGTTTTAGATTGATTTCAGGGTCCATTATTATTCCAAGGTTAGGTACTTTTCCAGCTAGTTCAATTTTCTGGTTGTCTTTGAGGATTATTGAAGTTTGGCTGATTTCAGTATTTTTCCGTTCTAGGTGTAGAAATTCTGTTTCATCAATATTAATTACAAGTTCCATTTGGGTTAGTAGTTGTTTTATAATGCTTAGGTACATGTTAGCTAGATTTAATGTTTTCTCTAATGTGTCATCTATAGGTAGAATTAGCTGAATATCGTCAGCATAAATGTAATGAATGATTCCTAGTCCTGCGAGTAAGTGGCATGATGGCAGCATGACAGGGCTGATCCCTGTGGAACTCCTGTTTTGAGATTGATTTTTTCTGATAATGTGTTGTTGATCTGAACTTGGAAAAACCTGTTTTTTAGATATGAATTGAACCAGTTTAATGTTTTGCCGTGTATTCAGATTTCTTCTAGTCTATTTAGTAGTATTTTATGGTTTACTGTGTCAAAGGCTGCCGATAGGTCGAGCATTATTAGAATATAGTGTTTACCGTTATCAAAACCTCTTAGAAAGTTATTTGTTAGAGAGAGGAGCAGTGTCTCAATGCTGTAGTGTTTTTGAAATCCGTGTTGAGATGGATACAGTATGTTATTGTTATCCAGGTGTTCAGCTAGCTGTTTCTGTACTGTTTTTTTCAATTAGTTTAGCTATTAAAGGAAGATTTGATACTGGTCTGTAGTTGTTCAGGATAAGGGGATCACTGTTTTTTTTCTTAATGATTGGTTTTATCATTGCTCCTTTCAGTATATCTGGCATTGTTCCTTATTCTAGGGATAGGTTTATGATTTTAGTTAGTGTATGGGCGACTGTGTTAGCTGATTTCTTAAGTTCAATTGTTGGTATTGCGTCAATTTTGTGTGGGGCGGGGTTGACATTTTTTAGCATTTGTTCCACTTCCAATTCAGATATCTCAGTGAATGATGTCCATTGGTTGACATCTCTTTTTTGCATTTTAATTTCTTGGTTGGCAGTGTTTGGAAGTTTGTTTCTTAAAATAGTAATTTTGTCTGATTTACAGAACGATTCTGATCTGCATTCCTTTAAGAAAGAAACAGAAAACAATATAACATAGTAATGATGGCAGAAAAAGACCAAATGGTCCATCCAGTCTGCCCAGCAAGCTTCCCATGGTAGTAACTGCTGCTCCATGCAGGTTACTCTTATGCCTTATATTAAGGAGAGTAATACTTACAATCAAACCAAGCAACTGTCAAACCCATAACAAAATTACTGCTAGCAACATTTTTACATGATGACAATTCAGACAATTCTGCTTGAACATATTTTGCTTTTGGACTTGGCCATAGAAGCAGTCCTGTGCTTTATCCCTGTCAGCATATCAGTACCCCAGATCATAAATGTCATGGCCAGACGTTGGTGTCTTCAGAATCCAATATCCTCTTCCCCCTCCCAACAATCAAAGCAGAGAGCGATGTTGTAGTTGCATCAAGGCTAGTTGGTTAAGGTAGTAATATCCCATGCCTTCTGTTAAGGGTGCTAACTGCTTCTCCATGTAGGTTACCCCATGTACCTTTTTTTTCATTATCATCCATAAGCCTTTACGGATCTACAGTATTTATCCCAAGTCCTTTTGAATTTGTTTTCTGTTTTTGTCCTTACCACATCTTCTGGAAGGGCATTCCAGGTATCCACCACCCTCTCTGTGAAGAAATATTTCCTAATGTTGGTTCTGAGTCTTCCCCCTTGGAGTTTTATTAGGTGACCCCTAGTTCTACTATTTCCTTTTCAATGGAAAAAGGTTCAACGTCCATGCATCATTAAAATCTTTCAGGTATCTGAAGGTCTGTATCATATCTCCCTTGCACCTCCTCTCTTCCAGGATATACATTATTCAGATCCTTCAGCCTCTCCTTATAGGTCTTCCGATAGAGAACCCACACCATTTTGGTTGCTCTTCTCTGGACCGCCCCCATCTTATCTCTATCCTTTTAGAGTAACAGGCTTCAGAACTGAACACAGTGCTCCAGATGAGGCCTCACCAAGGACCTGTACAAGGGTATCACCACCTTCTTTCAACTTTATTGTTTAGGTATAATTTAATAACTCATGTTTAATATAACTATTCATTACTTTGTCCTTCAGTTAGCAGGTTAAGATTTACTCCCTGATATTGTTGCAAGTCATCTTGGTGTCACCGTGTCAAGTTACTGTTTATTTTTGTTGTCTTATCTGTTTTATTTTTGTACTTTGCTTAGTACCCCTGATAGTGAGAGTAATAAAAATATTTAAATAAATACATCCAGGCCTGCTTTTCAGTCATCTTTTTTCCATGCTGAAAAGCTCTAACTTGTGCAGCCTTAAATCATAAGGGAGCTGTTCCATCCCCTTTATCATTTTTGCTGCTCTCCTCTGCACTTCATCTACCTATCAAGCATGGTAGCAGACATATCATGGTGTGGGGCTGCTTTGTTGCATCAGGTCCTGGACGGCTTTCCATTGCTGATGGAACCATGAATTCCGCTTTATAATCAGAAACAGAGCTAAAAGTGGATAGATAAAGACAAGATTTTGAATTTTCGATTGGCCAAGTCAAAGTCTAGACCTAAACCCTACTGAAATGTAGTAGCAAGAACTGAAGAGCTGTTCATGAAAGGAAGCCTTCAAATATCACATTGTTGAAAACAGTTCATTATCATAGCTGGGGACTTGTGTTGTGGTCACTCCGAGATTGCTGTTGATTAAGGAAGGGGGGGGGGGGGGCACCAAAATGCATTTCAGCTTTTCTTTTATTACTCCCCACCCCAATAATCCGCACTCTCTCACACCTATGCACTTCTCTCCAGGAATGACCCCAGCACCCTCCTTCCCTCCCTACTCCCTCATAATTCACAGCTCTCTGACTCTACCCTCAGCTGAATCCTGAGTCCTGGAATCACAGCTGCTGGCTGTGTCTGTTACAGCCCCTGCCCTACAGTTTCTCCCCACGGATGGCCTGCAGTATTTACTCCAGGCTCACCTCTCCTCTTCTGTTCCCAGCAGGCTTACTGAGGAAGGACAGGTGGTGAGTTTTCTGCAAACATGGTAAAGCAAAAACATTTGCTCTGCTCCCTTCTCAAACTGCTCCCCCCCACCCCCTTCTTGTTTTCTGCAGGTTTCATCAAGGAGAGCGGCTACAGCAGTAAATATGCATGTATGATTTGCATTTGATGCAAGAATGTCGGTATATAAAAGTTAAAAATAAATAAAATAAATAAAGTAGCAAACAACAATCTGTTTCCCAGAGATCCAGTAATTGATACAAATTCCTGGAATCTCTAGGTGAAATCCAGAGAGTTCCAAGATATGTTCACTATGGAAGAATTGGCCAAAATTCATCAAGGGCGATATGAGAACTCAATCAGCAGTTACAGGGAACACAATTGAATTTATTGCCACTCAAGGAGGTGCCACCAGTCAATTCATATACTTTTTCACACAAGCATACTTACTTATTGTTGAGTAATCAAATCAAAATATAGCATTTTGCACGGAATTATTTATTCAAAGGGATTATCTTTCTATATTATCAGAGCTTTGATTAGGATCT
Source organism: Rhinatrema bivittatum (assembly GCF_901001135.1). Taxonomy (NCBI): domain Eukaryota; kingdom Metazoa; phylum Chordata; class Amphibia; order Gymnophiona; family Rhinatrematidae; genus Rhinatrema; species Rhinatrema bivittatum. The sequence continues at coordinate 31,468,132 of NC_042626.1, forward strand.
AGTTATGTTTGACTATAGACTATGCTACAGTACAGCTCATCATAGGAGGGTGACAGATTTTTTTTTTCTCAGTACTGTACCTATGGGCAAAAGGGGCAGCTAGTCCAGGTTCTGCATGAACACACAGGGCTCCACCTCATAACTTTGTTGGCCAGTGTCCTGAACCTTAGGCAACAGGAAACAGTTCTCTGCTTCCTGCTTGAGGCCTTTCCATCCCAGACAGCATGCAGAGAACAGAAGGGCAAGCCTGGAGCAGAGTAGGCACAGAAAAGAAGAGCCGCTCTGCCCCCAATCCAGCACCTCCCCTCCTCCTCGCAGAGGAGGGAAGAGGTACGGCTGGTGTACAGCAGAGCAAAGAAGAATTCAAGTTTTCAGTCTGCATATTTCTATTTTTTAATTTGTGGTCACATTCTTTATTTGATGAGGACCTGTATTCTGTATGTGTGACTGAAGTGAGGTATTCTTCTAGTGTGAAATTTGTGTGTAGAGATCTGTAGCAGTTTGACTTGTTCTGGTTTCTTAATAGGAGATGTATTGGCATTCTAAGGCCTGGTGGAATATTTGCAGTGTCGCCTTTTCATATACGGTTGTTGCTCTTTGAGTTCTGAGAATTAGTGCTGTTTTGGTATGGCAGGTTTGCTATATACATTGAAAGTGACTTTTTTGCAAGGTTTTGTGTTACTTCACAAAGTATCTGCTAATGGAAGGAGTTTGTATCACTGTTACTGAGATGACAGAATTTGAATGCTTTTTCCTATAATATGTCCAATAATGTTTTTACAGAATTGTTCTGGGATGGGTGGCAGTAGGTCATGACAGTTCAGTTTAATTATCAAAATCTCAGGGGAGAGCCTATAGGCTTGTAAGTTAATTGGGAGAGGGAAAGGTAGAAGGCTGAAGGTTCACTTAGGATGCCTAAAACCCTTCCACATGCTACATTTGTATAGGTCTGTGCAGACCAGAAGGCAAAGATATGCTTGCATTGGTCTATGCAGGGCAGAAGAAGGTAGAGGAACGCTTGCATTGGCCCATGTGGACCAGGAGGAGGCAGCATGCTGCTGCCATCCTATCAACCAATGCAGAGGAAGAAAGCTGCAGTGGCAGGTTGGCAATATCAGATTAATGGGGGGGGGGGGGGGGGGGGGGGTGTGAGGAAGAGAGGGCTGGAGTTGGGGGAGACAGTAAGGCCAACATGGAAAAAGTAAAAGGGGCCTCACCCTATCCACAAAAGTTTGCCCACAGCCCCTTAAGTAGTTAAAGCAGCCCTGGTAGAGATCCAGTCACTTCACGCATGTCATTCCATGTTTTACTCGTTGGGTCTGCAAGTGGTCCCTAATTGCAGATGATACAAAATGAAGAGGAAAGTGGAGAGGGATCTTATTCAATTAATGTAGTAATACCTTGTCTGAAAAACCAATGCATGAAGAAGCTTCATCTAAATGATGCATAATTTATTTATTTTTTTTAAATAAATCGGAATCCGCTATTCAGTTTAAGGCTCAGTCGTATTGTCCCCCTTGTCCTCTATAGACTGATCTCAGCCAGGTAGAAAATTGAGTTTCCTTCACTTCCCCTTTCATGAGCAGTTCCCTCTGCACTGCCCCTCGCTCTGGTTCTGTGAGAAAAAGGGCTTCCTGTTTCAATAAGTAAGCACATAAGACTTTTCTGGGCACATAATAGGTCTTTTACACTTTATAGCAAAATCATTCCACACTTAGCACATCAATGGAGGCACTTAGTCTCCACTGCATCTGAACTGAGGAGGCAATTGTGTGATCAAAGAGTGTGAAAAGAGCCACACAAGGAGTTCTTCAAACGGTTTTGTTGCATCAGATGCGCAAGACACCAAGTAAATATATGCATATCTCCAGAGCCTGTTGCACCAGATCATCTAACTGGACTAAGTAACTTTTAAATTAAATCCTGCTGTTAATGGAGGTTTAAATGTTGTATATACCGAGCCAGCTTTAGTCTGCATGTTGTATACTAGTTATCAGGATCTTGTGCATCTGGAGAAAAAAAAACCCCACAGAAGGAACATCTCAAGCTCCAGAAACCCATGAAAAGAATATTTATGTGTAATATCCTTATGCTGGTACCAGTAACATCAACTTGCATCAACTTCAAGGCAGGCTGTCAAAAATGCAAATAAAATATCAAAAGTAATCTTGGTAAATTACTTTTTAAATTAGATAAAAAAATAATTTCAAATATCATTTCTACAGAATTTATTCTGCAGACTTGTTTATAAGATTAGGTAAAAGGGGAAGGCTGGCGTTTTTCAGCCAAGGTTCATAGAAATAAAAAGGTCAACAAACAAATTGTAGGTTACGTTTGTCACAAATATATACAGTTAGCACCTTCATCTTGTTTATTGACTTTTATCTCAATGTAGCAAAATGCACCAACATGGCAACCACCCCACTGTTTTTCCACTAAGGTTGCAATGCAACTTTAACTTCTATGGGAAGGCTGGGCGAAGAGATTTCATTTCTAAAGTAATTTTGCAGAATTTGTGGAATTAATCCACCAGTAGATTTATAACAGGGGAACTTCCCTGTGCTGAAGGTGGAAATTCACCAGTTCCATTTAGCTTTTCCCTAATATTTAGAAAGCATTTCTCCTTTCAACAAATAAACAGCTGAAAACGACTCAGAAATACAGTGGTAAAAACACTGTTCCAACTATCACAGCAGAAGTATAAAGAAACCTGCATCCAGGAGCACTGAAAAGAACGAAAAATTCTTTAAAAAAAAATGCTACAAATTGATTCTTGGCGTGGGGTTTGTCCCTTCTGTTTATTTCAAAGAAAAAGGGGAACATTTCCTAAGAAAGAGAGAGTGATTTACACCTGTTTCCAAACTTGGTCCATGAGACCCTCAGCATCATGGATCTCTCCAAAGAATGGTAGCAAGCTATATTTCTATGGACCTGGTCCAAGTGCAGGTTCATTTGCACATTCTGGTTTGTCCAGAAAATCCAGACCAGGTCAAGGGTCCAAAGGACGGAGACCCTGGACCAGATGACTTCTTGAGCTCCCTTTCAGCCCTATTTTTCTGTAGTTCTCTTGATATTTTAACAGGCTTTTCTACTGCTGTGTGGTGCTGTGAAATAACAAATCGACTGTTGTATAACGAGAAGCATGCATTGAGGCTTTCCATCAAATCTCATCACCAATTTCATTTTATTTTTCCCCTATATAATACCCCAAAAGAATTTTACATTACATTCCCTGATCGCTATTGGCCTGGAAACATTTATTTACAAATTCTTATATACTGCTACCTACAAATATTGCTCTGAGTGATTTACAAGGTGACAAATATCCATATCAAAAATAAAACATAAGTTACTAATTACTTATAATACATAATAAAACCATGGGGGCCTTACAGCCATAGTAACTTAACATTTCAAACAGGTAACTGAAGCATTATTTCATTTCTAAAAACGTAATAAATGATTTTCATTTTATAAAATTTACCAAAAGTTTTATTAGTTTTGATGTATTGCTCTCCCAGAAATTATCCTGTTTGATTAAGAAACAGTTTATAGTTTTTAATATTTCCTTTTAGTATAAAAGCAGATTGACGACCAAAGATCAGGCCTTAATTTGTTTTTGCAGAATTAAAGGTGTGCATCTTTAACAATGGGGACCTCTTCCTCTCCTCTCGCACCTCAGTATACACTTTTTGAAATCTGTTTCTTCCAAATCCTTGCTTAACATATAACATGCATCAGCGGGATGTCTGCACGAAGCTGCCTTGAGAATCAGCACTCCCAAGCTACTTCAGATTGATGGGAGTGGCAAAATTAAGGTCACTTCCAAATGTTTAAATACTAAGGTCTTTTCATGATAGGAATAGACATCATAAAAATGTGGAGCTTCGCTGCTTTCCTTTTATCATCTACCAGTTTTCAAGAGAACAAAGTAATTGTAACAGTTACACGTGTGATAAGAATTAGCATACTGATCTTTGTCTGGTTACTCTTACTAAACATCTTTTCCAGTACCTCTGTCCTGTGGATACTTCTCCCATAAAGGAGGGGGACAATTTTCAAAGCATTTCCCCTCGCACAGTCCAGCTGACAGTATGTGCAGATTTTCACAACGAGCATAGATTTAACTGGGAATTTTCCAAAATGTATGCATGCTATTCCTCCCTCAAGTTGTAAGTGCAACGTATGTGGGCTGTTTTTAGCATGCAAACTTTACGCGTAATTATTGCCAAAAGAGAAACTACCTAGGTACGTGCAGTAAAAGAACATAAGAATGGCCAAGCTGGGTCAGACCAAAGGTCCATCTAGCCCAGCATCCTGTTTCTGACTGTGGCCCAGAGTCACCACATCAAAACCAGAGTTCTTCCAAGTGCTCCCTGTAGATCCATAAAAGTGTGAAGTCACTTGGCCTCAATCTCTAATATCTGTTTATGTCCTTGTCTTCCAGCAGTGCATCCAGACCCCTTTTGAAGCCTGCGATGCTGCTTGGCTTTGACTACATTTGGCAGCAGCTGATTCCACAGTTAACTACCCATTGACTAAAGAAATACTTTTTTCTTCTCATCTTGAAACTGCTAACATACAGCTTTCATTGGATGACCTGGCCCTGGTATTTTTAGACAGCATACACAAGTGCTTGTGTGTGGTTTGTTCTTTTCCATTCATTATCTTGCAGACCTCTATCACGCCCCTCTTCAGCCTTCTTTATTTGAAGCTAAAAAGCCCCAAGTCTTTTAGCCTTCCTTCTATGAAATACTCACCACTTCTCTCACCATTTTGGTTGGCCCTCTCTGTACCTTCTCAAGCTTTGCCACATTATGTTTTTTGAGATGGGGAGACCAGAACTATACGCCAGTTTTTCCCAACCTTTTCAAACCTAAAGCACACATACTTTAATAAAAACGTTGTGTGGCACACCAGCCTTCGTGGGACAGGTAATGCAGACATGGAGGGACTTACAGTGCATTCAGGAAGTATTCAGGCTCCTTCACTTTTTCCACATTTTGTTATGTTTAAGCCTTATTCACAAATGGTTAATATGCATTTTTCCCCCTCCTTAATCTACAATGACAAAGCAAAATCAGATTTGTAGAACTTTGAGCAAATTAATTAAAAAAAACCCCAAAACTGAAATATCACATTTACATAAGTAATCGGACCCTTTACTCGGAACTTTGTTGAGGCACCTTCTGCAGCGATTACAGCCTCAGGTCTTCTTGGGCATGATGCTACAATCTTAGCGCACCTGGATTTGGGGATTTTCTCCCATTCTTCTCTGCAGATCCTCTCAAGTGCTGTCAGGTTGGATGTTTAGGTCTCTCCAGAGATGTTTGATCTGGTTCACGCCTGGGCTCTGGATAGGCCACTCAAGGACCACAGTCTTGTGCCGAAGCCACTCCTGTGTTGTCCTGGCTGTGTGCTTATGGTCTTTGTCCTGTTGGAATGTGAATCTTCACCCAGTCTGAGGTCTAGAGTGCTCTGGAGAAGGTTTTCATCAAGGATTTCTCTGTACTTTGCTCTATTCATCTTTCCCTAGATCCTGACTAGTCTCCCAGTTCCTGCAGCTGAAAAAATCCCCACAACATGATGCTGCTACTACCATGATTCACCATAGGAATGATATTTGCTAGGTGATGAGCGAAGCCTGGTTTCCTCAAGACAAGACATTTGGCATTCAGGCCAAAGAGTTCAATCTTTGTTTCATCAGACCTGAGAATCTTGTTTCTCTTGCTCTGAGAGTCCTTTGGCAAACTCCAAGCAGGCTGGCATGTGCCTGTTACTGCAGAGTGAATTCTGCCTGGCCACTCTACCACATGGTAGAGTGGAGTGCTGCAGAGATGGTGAACCTGCTGGAAGGTTCTCCCATCTCCACAGTAGAACTCTGGAACTCTGTCAGAGCGACCATCGGGTTCTTGGTGACTTCCCGACCAAGGCCTTTCTCCCCCGATTACTCAGTTTGGGCAAGCAGCCAGCTCTAGATGAGTCCTGGTGATTCCAAACGTCTTCCATGTAAGAATGATGGGGCCACTGTGTTCTTTGGGACCCTCAATGCTGCAACAATTTTTTTGTACCCTTCCCTAGATCTGTGCCTGAACACAATTCTGTCCCGGAGATCTGCAGACAATTTCTTCAACTTCATGGTCTTCATTTTGCTCTAAACTAGAATGTATCTTACTTAAGACGACTAGATTTTATATTGGGAGTGCCGACACAATCAATCTCCATAAATTAATACCGACAGTGTTCCCAGTAAATACCAAACATTCATTCGACGCAATACTTAAAGGTGATGTTTGACTGTCATAATAGGCATCATCGTATAGTACTTTTGAGTTTAGTATTCTGCCTTATCTGTAATCATAGGTCAGTCCCAAGTTATTTTTTAAAACTATTTGGGGTAGATACGCGTGTAGCCGCGCGTATCTTATAAAATCCGGGGTCGGCGCGTGCAAGGGGAGTGCACATTTGTGCAACCTGCGCGCGCCGAGCCCAGCGCGTGCTGCCTGTTCCCTCCGAGGCCACTCCGAAATCGGAGCGGCCTCCGAGGGAACTTTCCTTCTGCCTCCCCTCACCTACCTAACCCACCCCCCTCCCCCGCCCTATCTAAACCCCCCCCTACTTTTGTTGGCAGATTTACGCCTGCGGAAAGCAGGCGTAAATCTGCACACGCCAGCGGGCTGCTGGCGCGCCATCACCCGACCCGGGGGCTGGTCCGGAGGCCTCGACCACGCCCCCAGGCCCGCCCCCGAAACGCCACGTCACTTGCGGCACGACCCCCCCCCCCCCCCCCCGACATGCCCCTCCATGCAAGCCCCGGGACTTACGCGCATCCGGGGCTTGCACGCGCCGCCGAGCCTATGCAAAATAGGCTTGGCGCACGCAGGGGGGGTTTGGGGTAGGTTTTTGGGGGGTACGCGCGTACCCCTTTGAAAATCTACCCCTTTATGTTGCTCAAGTGAAAAGTCCTTCACCACTGAAATATCGGTATTTTTACTTAATCATTCCATATGAAAAACGCTAAGAAACGCCATGAAGAACGCTAAGAAACACCATGATGTTTCCCTAATAAGTTGAGCCCTTGACAAAGGACTTCGCTGTTCGAAACTCGGACCCATATCAGGCATTGATAATGTGACCAGTAAAATATATGGGCAAGAAAGTGATTTCTACAAACCACAGATAAGTTAAAAATATGATGTATGCACATATGGAATGATTAAGTCAAAATACCGATATTTCAGTGGTGAAGGGCTTTTCACTTGAGCAACATAAAAAGTTAAAAAAAATAACTTGGGACTGACCTATGATTACAGATAAGGCAGAATACTAAACTCAAAAGTACTATACGATGATGCCTATTATGACGGTCAAACATCACCTTTAAGTATTGCGTCGAATGAATGTTTGTTATTTACTGGGAATACTGTCTGTATTAATTTATGGAGTTTGATTTTGCTCTGACATGCACTGTCAACTGTGGGACCTTATATGATAGGTGTGTGCCTTTCCAAATCATCTCCAATCAATTGAATTTATCACAGGGGACTCCAATCAAGTTGGAATAACATCTTAAGGATGGTTCAATGGAAAAAGATGCACCTGTGCTCAACTCTGTGTCATAGCAAAGGGTCTGAATACTTATGTAAATATAGTTCAGGCTTTTTAAATTAAATTGTTAGGGTAAGCAGAGCTGTTTTTTTGTTGCTTATTAATAAAAGTTGATGAAAGACAAGCCAGAATTTAAGCTGGGTCTAATTCTCTGGCCAGCCATAGATTGCTCATGGTGCCACATATAGCGTCAGGTTGGGGACTTCTGCCCTAAGCTTGGCACAAGCAGAGGACCACACCAACAGACAGAGAAAAGAAAGGGGAATTATATTTTCTCTTCCTCTTCTCCTGGGGTCTCTAGCTGCAGTGACGGCCAAGAGATTAATCCACAGCAGGCTAAGGAAGGTAGCTTCACCTGGAGTGGAGAGCCGAACAAGCAGTTTTTTGGTTTTTTTTGTTAGTTGCTTTTGGGGTGTTCTGGTCTGGAACAGGGCAGAATCTTCAAAGAAATCTCTGTGTTACTGGAGCTCAGTAAGCTGATATGGCGAGAGTAGTACAGGCCCTTGCTGAAGGGCAGCAGCACTTGCAGAGAGGGATTCAAATCCTACTGAAACTGTTTAACCAGCAACAGTTAGTCCATATAACGCAAACCACCACAGCGTGGACAAGCCCCTCACCTCCTGTTTTAAGAACATAAGAAATAGCCATACTGCGTCAGACCAAGGGTCCATCAAGCCCAGCATCCTGTCTCCAACAGTGGCCAATCCAGGCTACAAGTACCTGGCAAGTACCCAAACAGTAAGTAGATCCCATGCTACTAATGCCAGTAATAGCAGGGCCTATTCCCTAAGAAGACTTGATTAATAGCAGTTAACGGGACTTCTCCTCCAAGAACTTATCCAAACCTTTTTTTAAACCCAGCTACACTTAGGGGTCGATTTTAAGACCTGCGTGGGTCCCAGCGCGCGCACGTGGACGTGTCGATTTTATAACATGTGCCAATTTTCTAACATGCGTGAGCATGTTAGAAAATCCGACGGCCGGGCACACATGTGCGCCGGATTTTAAAATCCGTGTGCGCATGTGTGGGCAGCCCGTGACTTGATGCATGGGTGGGGGGGGGGGGGGGGAATTTACAAAGCAATGCGGTGATGCGAGTAGGTCTTCCCCAGTTCCCTCCCAGTACACTTATCTAACCTTCCTACCTTTTCCCCACTCCTCCCTGACCCCTGCCTATTTGAATCTTTTACCTTATTGCTCCTTCAGAGCATTAGTAGACTCTGCAAGCCAGCCCCCCACTCTGCTCAGACCATGCTTCCAGCCCGCCCCTTTGGAGAGGCCTGGCACTTGGGCGTGTAATGGGGTTTACGCACATGGATAGGCCCTTCCAAAAATGCGCACGGCACGCACATGGCCCTTTTAAAATCGGGCCATAAACTACACTAACCACATCCTCTGGCAACAAATTCCAGAGCTTAATTGTGCGTTGAGTGAAAAAGTATTTTCTCTGATTTGTTTTAAATGTGCTACTTGCTAACTTCATGGAGTGCCCCCTAGTCCTTCTATTATCTGAAAGAGTAAATAACTGATTCACATTTATTAGTTCTAGACCTCTCATGATTTTAAAGACCTCTATCATATGCCCCCCCCCCCCCCCCCCAGCTGTCTCTTCTTCAAGCTGAACAGTCCTAACCTCTTTAGCCTTTCCTCATAGGGGAGCTGTTCCATCCCCTTTATCATTTTGGTTGCCCTTCACTGTACCTTCTCCAGTGCAACTATATCTTTTTTGAGTTGTGGCGACCAGAACTATACACAGTACTCAAGGGGGAAGTCTCACCATGGAGCGATACAGAGCCATTATAACACTTTCCATTTTATTCACCAATCCCTTCCTAATAATTCCTAACATTCTGGTTTTTTTTGACTGTCGCAGCACTCTGAGCCGACGATTTCAATGTATTATCCACTATGATGCCTAGATATTTTTCCTGGGTGGTAGTTCCTAATATGGAACCTAACATCATGTCACTATAGCATAGGTTATTTTTCTCTATATGCATCACCTTGCACTTGTCCATATTTAATTTCATCTGCTATTTGGATGCCCAATCTTCCAGTCTTGCAAGGTCCTCCTGCAATTTATCACAATCTGCTAGTGATTTAACTTCTCTGAATAATTTTGTATTATCTGCAAATTTGATTACCTCACTCATCATATTCCTTTCCAAATCATTTATAAATATATTGAAAAGCACCGGTCCAAGTACAGATCCCTGATGCACTCCACTGTTTACCCTTTTCCACAGGGAAATTTGAACATTTAATCCTAATCTCTGGTTCCTGTCTTTTAACCAGTTTGTAATTCACGAAAGGACATCGCCTCCTATCCTATGACTTTTTAGTTTTCTTAGAAGCCTCTCATGAGGAACTATGTCAAACACCTTCTGAAAATACAAATACACTACAGCTACCGGTTCACCTTTATCCACATTTATTAACCCCTTCAAAATAATGAAGCAGATTTGTGAGGCAAGACTTCCCTTGGGTAAATCCATGCTGTGTTCCATTAAACCATGTCTTTCTATCTGCTTTGTGATTTTGATTTTTAGAATAGTTTCCATTATTTTTCCCTGATACTGAAGTCAGGCTCACTGGTCTATAGTTTCTCAGATAGCCCCTGGACCCCCTTTTAAATATTGGGGTTACATTAGCCACCATCCAGTCTTCAGGTAATGATATTTTTGAGTTCCTTCAGAACCCTAGGATGCATACCATCCCGTCCAGGTAATTTGCCTCTCTTTAATTTGTCAATCTGGCCTACTACATCTTCCAGGTTCACAGTGATTTGATTCAGTTCATCTGACTCATCACCCTTGAAAACCATCTCCACAACTGGTATCTCCACAACATCCTCATTAGTAAATACAGAAGCATATAATTCATTTAGTCTTTCTGCAATGGCCTTCTCTTCTCTAAGAGCCCCTTTAACCCCTCGGTCATCTAACAGTCTGTCCAACCAACTCCCTCACAGGTTTCTTGCTTTGGATATATTTTTAAAAGTTTTTATTATGAGATTTTGCCTCTACAACCAATTTCATTTCAAATTCTCTCTTAGTCTGTCTCAATGTTTTACACTTAACTTGACAATGCTTAATCTTTTTCCTATTTTCTTCAGATGGATCTTTCTTCCAATTTTTGAAGGTTTTGGTTTGGTTTTTTTTTACTAAAATAACCTCTTTCACCTCACCTTTTAACCATGCCAGTAATCGTTTTTCCTTCCTTCCACCTTTTAATGTGTGGAATACATCTGGATTAAGCTTCTACAATTTATTTTTAAACAATGTCCATGGCTGTTGTACACTTAACCTTTTCAGCTGCACCTTTCAGTTTTTTCTAACTATTTTCCTCATTTTAGAAAATGTAGTATTAGAGTTGTAGATTTATATATTGTCCCCCTTCCAGTCATTAGTTCAAATTTGATCATGTTATGATTACTATTGCCAAGTGGCCCCAACACCATTACCTCTCTCTCTCAAAATCCTGCAATCCACTAAGAATTAAATCTAAAATAGCTCCCTCTCTCATTGGTTCCTGAAACAATTACTCCATGAAGCAGTTTATTCCATCCAGGAACTTAATATCTCTAGCATGTCCTGATGTTATATTTACCAGTTATATTGGGGAAATTGAAATCTTACATTACTGCACTGCCAAATTGGTTAGCTTCCCTGGTTTCTCTTAGCATTTTATCATCTGTCCGATCATTTTGGCCAGGTGGATGGTAGTATACTCCTATCACACATTTCTACCCATATAAATTTTACTGAGCATTTAGTCTCTTGAATGATCTTTATCCTGTTGGACTCTATACCTTGCCGGACATAAAGCTGATCAACACCAAGTTGATCCTCCCTATCATTGCGATATAATTTGTACCCCGATATAGCACTGTCCCATTGGTTATCTTCCTTCCACCAGGTCTCCAAGATGCAAATTATGTCTATCTCATCATTCACTGCTTTACACTCTAACTCTCCCATCTTATTTCTTAGACTTTTGGCCTACAGACATTTCAAAGTGCATTTTTTTGTTTGTATTAACAACCTGCTTTTCAGCTGATAAAGATAATTTGGAATTATTTAGCTCAGGTGATTCTTTACTTATAAGCACATGGACTACGTTTGCTTTTATTGAAACCTCTCTGTTGGGATGCCCTAACTCTCCTGTTTCATTAGAATCCTTCAAAGATACATTCCTCCGAGCCATGCACTGCTGAGTGTCAGCTTTCCCTCTTGTTCTAGTTTAAAAGCTGCTCTCTTTTTTAAATGTTAGGGCCCGGAGCCTGGTTTCACTCTGGTTAAGGTGGAGCCCATCCTTTCGGAAAAGTCTCCCCTTCCCCAAAAGGTTGTTCAGTTTCTTACAAAACTGAATCCCTCTTCCCAGCACCATCATCTCATCCATGCACTGAGACTCCGGAGCACAGCCTGCCTCTGGAGACCTGCATGTGGAACAGGGAACATTTCAGAGAATGCCACTTCAGAGGTTCTGGATTTCAGCTTTCTACCTAAAATCCTAAATGTGGCTTCCAGAACCTCCCTCCCGCCTTTTCCTATGTCGTTGATGCCCACGTGTATCATGACAGCCGGCTCTTCTCCAGCACTTTCTATAATCCTATCTAGGTGACGCGTGAGGTCCACCAGCTTCGCACCAGGGGAAGGCCTGGATATCTTCTTGAAAAAGTTTTGAAAGAATCATTTGCAGGCCTGGTTGGCCAATCTAATTACAGGCAAAAGCCAAGTAGTCAATGCCGATAGCAGAGCCAGTTACTCAGATGTTAAAACCGCCATCATGGAAAGGGTGGTTTACATGACTGAAACCTACTGGCAGCAATTCTGAAGGAGTACCCTATAGTCTGGAGAAACGCCATGAAACTTCTTTCATCAGCTAAAAGATGCTGGATGGAAATAGCTACAGCCAGAAGTAAAGATAGGCCTCGAGGCAGCCAATCAAGTCCTTCCGGAGCAGTTACTGCCTGGATGGGCTGGTCCGGCCTATGTGGAACTGAATGTTGGCACACAGGGCTCATTCTTGAGAGGGTTGAAGTGGCAGACGCCTTCCATCAAGGTCAATTGATGCCAGAATTGGGGCAGAAACTAGAAAGACAACCCACACAAGGTTCCTGGCATGGAAGCAAGAGTACTGGATCCCAGCAATGGTCTTCGAAGCTGAACAGCTCTACGTCTGTACTCAGGCAACAACCACCAGGTTCCCCAACATTTCAACTGTGGAAGGAGAGGCCATTTGGCCAGAGATTATTGATATCAAGAAAGCTAGGCCATGGATGCCCACCTGGTAAATCAGCCAGTACCAGGGACTAAATTATACACGGTCAAGGGAGGACTTGCAAAGCAGGGGTGACCGTGGAGCCAGGAGAGAAAAGGAGTCCTTGAGGCACATGCACAACCAAGCAGCAAGGCCACAGATATTTTCTCCTTCTGCTCACTCTGTGCAGGGAACAGACATGAGGATAGGACAGGCTGAAAGCTTTAAGCTCTTAATATTTAGGGCTACAGGCTTTGTAATATTTGGAGGTAACACTATTTCCATTATTATTAAGAATGATTTAATTTTTAGATTACTGCAGGTGTGTATGCAATGTTAACAGAATAATGTTGTAAAATGCTATTAGTGTGCAATACGCATTGCATGCTTATAGGGCTCCTTCTCACTTACACTGTAAAAGGGGGAGGGGCTCTTTTCCCCCTTCCCCTATGGTCTCCACCTCCACTGCTTTGCCACCTCCACAATCAGCATGTACAGGCAGCTGAGGAGTCCCTTGCTAGCCTGAAGGGGCATCTCCTCTAAGGTGAACAGGGGTAACCACAATAGCATCAGCTTTCTTCCCTACTCCACTCTATTCCCCCCCCCTCCCCCCCCCAACACCCATCCATCTCCATGCCTGGTCCAGCAGCGATAATGGCACAGTGTAAGGTATATGTTAAGTGACATGCTTGGGAGGAGGGGATTGGTGGAATAGTTTACACAGGTGAGTGGTTACAATGAGATTGGAACTTGGGTTTTCAGGATTCACAGTTGTGTGGGGAAATTACTTTGTTAAGCTACCTGCCCTAAAATAAATACCAAAGAACTCAGAATCTAAGATTAGCATTAATCTGGGAGCACTATTCAAAATGATTGGAGAAGCTATTTAGGTCAAAATGTAGTCTTCTTTCCTCAGCAGACAAAACCAATGCTTTAGAGAGTCAGGGATGGATGAACTTCCTTTATAAAAACATCTTATACTGCTTTGGGTAGAATATATGTTTGCACAGCATTATGACAGAGCTGTGCATCTGTAGTCCTACCCACTGTAGCTGTGTTCAAAGGCAAGCGCGGCACCGCTGTACAGTGGCACAGCTTAAACATTAACCTCCCACATTGTTTTCAAGTAGAGCACACTTGGACATCTAAGGGTTAAGCCGAGGTCACCTCTGCACCACAACCACCAGGCGAGATATCCCTCAGCAGCAACCTGTACTGAGTTCTGCTTTACATAACACTGTGGAAACAAGGCACATTCAAAGATGTGATGTTCATAAGGGAATTCAGCTTCAAGGGCGTATGCCATTTTGTGTCTATACAGGAGTAGGGGGCTCATTTTGTAAGGTAAGATGCAATCTCATTAGCTGAGGTGAAGAGAACACCTGCCGGAAGTGGATGGAGTCATGGATGCCCTGCTACGGGCATTAAAGACAGGAAGAGCTCAAGCCCACACGTGTCAGCAACACAAGCATGGAAAGTTGCTCAGCAATGAACCGAGCTGCGTTACAATCTGTGTAATTCTTCCTACAGGGCACCTCATATGCTGCAACCGTCTGTTTACCATAGGACTCTTCCCTTGGAAACTCCATACAGTCGGCACCCGTACTGAGACTAAATGAAGGCTCAAGCTGAAGACTCTTATTTGTGGAGGAAAGGAATGCCCTAATTTCCAACCTACCAGATTATTCAGAATAGAACAAACATTCTCCTCAGTTTACTTACAAACAAATCTTAATATGGTAACACAGAATATGATGGCAGAGAGAGACCATATGGCCCATCCGGACTGCCCACCCATCTCCCTATCTAGTTTTACAATCCCTTGCTTTCCTTCAAAGAGGAAGGGTCTTCATTTTTTTCCTCCCCATGCATTGGCCTACACTCTCCTGACTGAAATAGGAAAGTTGCCCGATAAACGCAGGCATTTTACGCTACCAGAAATTCTAGATTTAAACAGATTAAAGTTTGTCACCAGAGGAACACGTTTTCTGGCCTAGCGGTTTCCTCCTGCTCATTTTGTCCTAACTCAATCAGAACCAGCCCCTACTGGGGGCCCCATGAGCCTTCATTAACTACCACCTGAGGTTCTCTCCCCACCCATTTTAACCCTAACTCCTGGCTCCTCTAGTTCAGCCACTGCAGTGAACTAGAGGAGTCCCATAGGGACTGTGAACTCTGTCTCTACAGCGCCCCCAGATGCCCCTTACCCTGTCTGCCTCCCCCTCCCAATGGAGCAGTAGCAAGACTTGGGGAAAACAGAAAGAACACGTGAAGGTATGTCTCAGACATGGATGTCACGGATGCCAGATTGTGGACTAAAGGTGGTTGGCTGGAGCTAATAATGAACCAAAATTCACGCCAAACTCTATACATGCTTTGCTTATGGTTTAGGAGGGGAATTTTGATATAGCTCACGGATACACTGTATCCGCAATCCAGCAAGCTAATTTGCAAAGGGAAACGCTCCACTGAGTTTCCCTTTTAAAAACAGGGTCCGGAGGCAAAATGAGAGTACTTTCTACCTGCTTACTTTGAAACTGCTTTGAAGCAGGTGCAAAGCCCCCCGTGTGTTTTCAAATTCCCATGCATACTTTCAATCTCCACACATACTTTCCCTTTCTGACCTAAGCCCATTCATTTATCCCATGGATAAAAATATGCGCTTGGAGGAGAATATTTATTTATTTATTTATTTATTTTTAGATTTTTATATACCGGTGTTCCTGTATGAAATACAAATCACATCGGTTTACATTGAAACTGAACATAAATTTTTGCCAATAGGCATTACATAGAACAAGGTTGTGGAACTTGGAAAAGGGTAAACTAGATCAAAATAAACATTGTAATGTAAATAGAATTTTCCAGCCTGCTTTTTACACAGGTAAACAATGTATCCACGTAAAAAGTTCTGAAAATTACCCTGCTCACCTACAGTTGCTTAATATTCAAAGTCACACAATGGCACTTTTAAGCCGAGGGACCGGAGGCTTATTCAAAATTTAGGAATTTGTTTTTCCAAATATGAATTCATGAAACATCAATGACCAAGTTTTTAGAAGTCATAATAATAAAAGAGCTACATTTTTAAAAAAGAAAACAATTTTTAGAAGTCAATTCTTTCCTTTATTTTTAGGAGCTCTTCCCCATGTATTTTGGAAAATAAAAAGCTGTGAATGGACATTGATTTGAAATCTTGCATTTGTCTAAGTATCAGTATATTTATTAATATTAGGCAAAGAAAGTAACTATGCACTGCTGGTCTTAAACCTGGGAGCCTGGACACGAGAATGGGCTAGGTCGGTGGTGCAGTATAGTGACGAGGACGATATAGAGCTGCAAAATAAGGAGCTCAAGGTTCCAATCCAAGCCATATACCTTCCTGCTCTTGCCTTATACATCCTGGATGGCAAACTACAGAACCCATTTTGTCTCGCACCAAGCACAGTAAGAAGGCTCGGAGAGGTGGGGAGACATTTTAAACTATGCAGTTTGGGACAGTCTGCGGGTCGTTTTTATACCCATAGGTTTAGCCCCAATTTTCAAAGCAAAAAGTACACATGTACTTTCACGTTGCAAGTCCAATGTACCCATGGACATTTGCACCTGCTTTTCTTGCAGACACTTTTTTTTTTTTTGGGCATGAAACACTACAGGTAGGTTTGCAAATGCAATTTACGCTAAATATTGTCCTTCCCTGACCAAAACACACAGCTCCCCCGCCCAGGAACGCTTCCTCCTAACACAGCTAAGTACATATACAACGTGGAACGCTGCACGTCCTTGCTGCCGCAGCGAGGGAAAGTAATGTTCAGATGGTTGATTTATGCGTGTGGATTGCTATCGACACATAAATACGGTAACACGGGAGTGGGGTAATTTTGTAACTTCCTGCCCTGGTGTAAAGTATGGGAGAGGTACTTTTTACTACCTGCACTCATTTACACCTGCGAACGTGCGCATATAGTTTATTTTCCAGGAAAAATCTGCACCTGATTCTTGAAAATGCGGAAGTATATATGCCTGTGTGCAAACCTCTCCCCAAATCCGAAAATGCCTCTGGTCGCTGCAGATAAAAGTGTGCGCATATGGGCCCTGGCAAGTATTTCTACCAACGTATTGGGCAGGCAATTTGGTAAGAGTCCGTTTCTGCATATAAAGCGCTTTTTTATCCCCGGAAATAGCTCTGAAATTAACCTTATAGTAGCAGTGCATGATGGAACAAAGTATGAAAGCTAAAAGTCTGAGGGATATTATTTTTAGACTCCTCACTTTCCTTGGAGACTCAAGTGGCGGCGGCATCATGAAAGGCTTTTGGTTGGCTGAGAACAGTCAGGCAGCTATGGGCTTTCCTGGGACCTGACGACCTATGTCTTGTTACACAGGCCATTGTAATTCAATATACAATGGGCCCCCCAAAAATATAATAGCTAGGTTGCTAACTATACAAAATGCAGCAGCCAAGATTTTGGCCTGTAATTCTAGATGGGATAGAGCCATGCCTCTTTCGCTATGGTCACATTAAGGTATGTATAAAACAAAGTTACTTACTTGTAACAGGTGTTCGCCATAGACAGCAGGTCAAATCAGCCACACAAGTGAGTGACATCATCCAATGCTTAGGACATGCTCTTTCAGAGCGCTGTAGAGGCGTGTATACCAGGACCCCCTTAAGGCCAGGAACCAGGGGAACCTCAGCAGACAGGGTATTGCCCTAAGCAGGGGAAATAAAGAGCAGGGAATAGGATGGCCCTAGGAAGGAAGAGAAGATAGGTACTATGCAGAGCCTGTCAATGACTGCTGTAAGTCTTGATTTAAGTTGATGAGGTAAGCAGGTCATTTTCGCAGCTGTTCTGTTTCATGGTAAATAAAACATTTTGTGAAGAAAGGCCAGAGTTCAGACTGCTCTGCCCTCCAGCATCCTTCTAAAGCCAAAGACTGCTCCACACGATATCACAAGCTCAAGAGAGACATTTTTCTGAGCATGTGCATGAGTTCCTGTGCACTGGTTCCACACCAGTCTTCAGTCTCTTCATTACTGACTTCAATTCTACAGGGAGGCAGGTGGGATTGTCCTGCTGTCTACAGAGAGCATCTCTTACAGGTAAGCCACTTTGCTTTCTCCATGAACAAGCAGAAGCAAATACAGCCACACAAGTGAGAAGTTCCATGCTGAGGGTTGCATCAAGAAATGTGTTTTTCATATGCCTTATTAAGATATGCAACCCAGTACTGTTTGGAAGGTGGGAGAGTTGAAGAGATTTTTTAATACCAAAGACAGTATCTGATCTCATTCTTAAGTCTATTCTTCTAGCCACAGGCAGTGTGGAAAGTGGACTTGATCACACCAGACAGAAGATCTTGTAGAACTTCATGGGGTTGTTTTGCTGCTTGATATATTTTAAAACACCTGGAAAAATTGCCTGTTCCTTCAGGTTTTTCTTGTAGCTGGAAGAGAATGGATTTTGCCATCCTTTGCATAAAAGCCAGATAGAACAGATCCTCAGGTAGGATATTACTTCTGGCTGTTTCTGAATAGGGATCCAGAAGTAGTCCTGGGGAGACTAAGAATGAAGGTTCAGATAAAGAATTGTAAGTCGATTGGTAATATGTTCTGCATTCAGTACTGGTGCGGTCCAAAGAAGAGTGACCAAAATGGTGTGGGTCAGACCTTTTCCATTGGAAAGAAATCAATAGAACTAGGGGTCATGAAATGAAACTCCAGGAAGGATGATTCAGAACCAATGTCAGGAAATGTTTCTTCATGGAGAGACTGGTGAATGCCTGGAATGCCCTTCTGAAGGAGGAGGTGAAGACCAAAACAGTGAAAGAATTCAAAGGGGCAAGGGATAAACACTGTGGATCCCTAAAGGCTAGAGCAGAGCTTTCCAAACTGTGTGTCGGGACACGTTAGTGTGTCGCCTGCAGTGTGCAGGTGTGTCGCGCAAGCCCGGTCAACTCTGATGCGAGTTTGGGCTTTTTTTTTCTAGAGATTCACTTTTTTTTTTCAGTTTATGGGTTGCTTATTATTGGGTGATTTTTGCTGTCAATCGCGTTTTTTGGGGGGGCTTGGTGGGTGGAACGAGCCCAGCCATCCTTGCATTGGCTGCTGCTGCCAATGAGGCCTGGCCATGACAAGTACTGACTGCAAGCAGCAGTGTCTGGTGATCATGGAAGGGAGTGAAGCACTTAACTGGCAACAATCAAAAAGACGAGGTACATGAGTGTGGGGGCCAGACATGTGCTGGGGAGAGAGAGATGAGTGAGTGGGGGGCAAACGTGCTGGGGGGACAGACATGTGCTTGAGGGGGAGAGATATGAGTGTGTGGGGGCCAGACATGTGCTAGGGGGAGGAGAGAGATGAGTGTGTGGGGGACAGACAATTTGTTTTATTATTGTTTCTCATAAATTATAACAATAACATGAATCTTGGAATATATATTTTTAATATAAATTTAAGGTTTTCATGAGCTAGGTTGTGTCGTGAAACATTTTATTTATGTATATATTTAAGGAAACATACATAAATTGTCGAAATATGTTTCGTTCGTTTAACCTTTAACCTCTGGTTTACTAGTAGACTGAATTACCGTGTCGTGAAATTATGTTTGTCTAAAAAGTGTGTCACCAACATGAAAAGTTTGAAAAGCTCTGGGCTAGAGGATGGAAATGAAGAAGAGAGTGCATGGGGGTAACTTGCTGGTGTGGTGGTTACTACCCTTAATCAATAAGCCTTCATACTGTTGATGCACTTCCATCATGGCTCTCTGTTTTGGGGAACAAATAAGCATGGGGTAATCTGCACAGTGTGACAAATACTAGCATATGCTTGCTGGGCAGACTGGGTGGATCATTTGGTCCTTTTCTGTCACCATTTCTATGTTAATGATAATCAGAGTCTTAATCCACAACATGAATTGGTGATACAGGTCTTTGGTGAAGAATTGATAATTGAGAGTCCAATTGTTATGTCATTCTCTCCAGCCATGTAGTTTCTTGATGTACTACTTGCCTTTCATGTAATTATGGACAAAACTGTATCACATGTTTTGTACAAAGGCATGGCTGTTATCTGGTGGAAAGGCCACCAGCGATGCACCTAACTCCAGTATTAATATAGATGGCAAATGCAATTTTGGCTTTTGTTGGTGCCAATTCAGTCATCGCAGAATATACTGGCACCAAGGTTTTCGGCGCTGAATCTATTTGCAGCAGAGTTTTTGGTGCCAAGGCTTTTGACTCTAAGCACCTTCGCATCAAAGAATGAGAGGTAGATGGGGGCTAAAAACTTTGCCGCCATAGAAAAACTGTGCATCTTCAAAGAGTGCCCTAAAGTTCCATGCATCAATTTCTCAGCTCAGCACAAAGACTTCAACCACTTCGAAGCAGGTACTGTAAGATTTTCTTAAAATGAAGTACATTGACTTCTTTATGTAAACTTTTATCTATATTGCATTTTGATATTTTTCATGTACATTGCATGCTATATTCGATATATTTTTGCTACATTTTAAAATTTTTGTTATGATGCAGTAGTGGAATTGGTGATCCACTTTGTCCAAATGTTTGTAAAATGCAGAATATAAATATGAAAATTAAATTAGGACAGGATGCAACACTGCAACACATTGGACAGCAATGGAACATAAAAATTCACTCCAACAGGTCTGTAATGGAATTTGTTATAAGCGGGTTCCCACTGCCTATTTTAGTCAAACTCTGAGCTAACTCTGCTTAATGGAGGGAATTTTATAACTGTGCACATTGGGGTAAAATCTGCAGGTAACGTTTATGATCAGACTTTACCCCAAATTTTCAAAGCAAACTTAAGCACATAAATTTGCTTTGACAATTCACAGGTAAAAGCCCAGGCAGGCACACAAATTCACCCACACAAAATTACACCTGTTCTTTTGAGGGTATAACTTATGTGGGCTTACGCACACATGTATTTTTTTTTTTTTAATACAAAAGTAGGCACACAAGTCCCAACTCCGCCTACCCTAGAATGTATACATAAAATTGAGTTATGTACACACTTTTGCACGTACTTTGCCCCGGGCTATTTTGCAGCAGCCATTTTTGCACGAAAAATCACATTTTATGCACACAAATTATTCTAAATCAGGCCCAATATGTATACTTTTGGAACACTGTGATTCATTTTGTGCAGAAATCTTTTTTGGAAGTGTGGGCTATACATTAATAAACCAAGTCAAGGAACTGTCTGGATTTCAAGTAATTGCATTTTAATTGTTATAATTGCAGCTTCCTCTGAATCCATACCTCCAGTTCATGTTGGAGGTTGGGGCAAAGTGTTGGCATAGAAGGGCTGACTTTCCATACAGCTAAAGTATAAGCTGGATACTCCCTATTTTTTTTTGTGTTCCATATTCTCCTCTCCCTGCCTCCCCACTATATCAAGGACTTGACAGGACACTTACGATATTTTTATGGTGGTTTGTTTATACATTTTTCTTGAGGGTGGTTGCCATTTCAATAATATTCTAAAAAATGCTGTGAAAGTAAAGGGGAAATTCAAATAAATGCCGATCCTCTCTCCTCTCACATAAAAGTAGCAGCCAGGCATTGATTCGGCATCTGTAAGTACAGGGGAGAATTGTGTGCATTTGCTAAAATGACATCTTCAATGAGAAAATCAGCAAATACATATTAACAATACTTTTATTCCTAAACCATATAATAAAATAGAAAAGCAAGTGTTATTATGCTATTAAGTGGGAATATGCAAATGCAACAACGAAATGGTAATAATCAGGGGTTACAGACAATCTAGACTTCTATATTCATTCTGATGATTGTATCAGACCAAATATACAATCCAAACTTATTAAAGGGTAATTCAGTTGGCAACTGTGGTATGAGACACCAAGCTAACAAGTAATTACTTTCTCCTGACTTTCAAGAACAATGAATTTGGCCCTTAGCCCAAACTTGCAAAGAATGGCTACAGAAAAATGACTGGAACCCTCCTGAGTTCTTTTTCCATGTACATGCTTGGAAAACTAAATACTGTACGTATGGTACTTAAAAACACTTTCTATTGCACTTACTATTATGGGATTCTAAAAAATAGAATATTGTATAGCCCCTGTCCTGGCAGCAAACAGGGCCATATTCTGACCCAGGCTCCTGCGTGCCTTTCCTGACCTTAAGCTTCCTATAGAGGCTTTCTGCTTCTCCTAGTAAGAGAGACACGCTATACAAGCCAGTGTTCAGAAATAAATCCTTTTACCAAATACTTGATTGCAGATGAACTATCACAGGTTACACTTTTGAACAGTGCATGTCAATACAGAAATAAAGATCCAGAAGAAGATCACAGGAGACTGTCAACCAGCAAATCTGCACTCCCTGGCAATAAGTCCTCTTTATAAGGAGCCCTTCCTGGTGGCACCTGCAAACTCCTTTCAAGGATGAAACTGGAGACAACTTCTGATACTTCTTCAGACGAGTATCTGCTGATGCTTTGCCACAGGACAGTCTTCTCTCTGACCAACTAGGAAGAGAACCCACGTTCTCCAGAACACTGAAGAAATCTCTCAGACTGATGAGGAGAAAAGTACAGACATTCCTCTTCTTTGAGACCTCTCCTCTGGTTCCTTGGGTCCACCAGCCCCCTTCTCAGGACAAGAGACTGAAGGAAGGAGCTCAACCCTAAGCCAAATGTGCTCCAGCTTTTTTTAAACCACAGATTAAAATAGACACCTCCCACTAGGGCGTGTCACACACCAGTATACTCCTATTCTTTTTGACATCCTCATACCAGTGTCTATGGCCACACTGAATTCAATAGTAAGGGACACACTGCTGACATCTCTCCTACAGAGTATAATTTGACTTTTCCACCTAGTTGTCTCAGCCACTCTTTGAATCCAATTTATACATGTTTATAAGCATCATTCAGCAATGCACTGGGGACGGCCTACTGTTAAGAGCATGGGCAGGGAAGCAGGAGACCTGCTTCCAATCCTGCTTCTCCCAGGGACACACCTAGTTGACCTTGGAAAGGACACTTTATCTTATTGCCTCGGGAACCAATTCAGATTGTCAGTTCTGTGGGGCAGGAACTTGTACTCATGTGTAATCTGGTGTATACTGCCTTGGTGTACAATGCTATATAAATATTAAAATAAAAAATTACATATATTTATATAGATGTCCAAAAAACCCATTTTTTGGGGTTCATATATTTCTATTGATCCAAACCTGTTTTGAGAGTGGGTATCAATCACTACTTGTGATGTGCAGTAGTATGAAATAAAAGAACTAAACAGGCATTTTAAAGGCTCTTTTACATACTTGCAAGCAAAGACTGGCAATTTTAAGCTGTAGACTGCAGGCATTTTGCTCCGTTGACTGCAGTGCTTCCTTGATAAATGACAAGGTAGGGTAATAGGCTCCGGTTGCCACAGTAACCAGACAGCAGCACCGTGTGCCTTGAATTTTCTTTTTTTCATTTGAAAAATCAAACCACAGGAGCAAAAGGAAAATGCTGGAGATTAGTTAGTGCGAGGAAATGAGGAGGTGGTGTGGGGCTAGAACTGTGGGAGAGCAGCGTTTAAAACGAAGGCTTCTTGTGGGAGAGCCGTGTTTAAGAACGAAAGCTTGTTGGGCGCGATCCCACCATCTTGTGTTTGCAAACGTCGTGTCTGGCAAACATGAAACAAAGGGGTCTCGTTCGCGGAAAGGTTTTGCCTGTTCTGTGCCTGAAGTGAAAACCTTAACTGGGAAGGAAATGTATTTCCTTCCCTTCTTTAAATCGCTAGTGATACTCTCTCCGGCTCTCGTATCCAACCGGTTCTTCTCTCCAGTTCTCTTCATTCGTTTTTCCTCCCTTATCAACAACATAATCGCTTCAGGATTAATGTTCTTCCAGCCACAGAAACCGGCAGAAAGAAATGAAGCTCCAAAGCCAGCCACCAGCAAGCTAAAAATAAATATGGGGGCTGTTTGTACAAAGAGAGAGAAAACAATGAGAACACCTATTCCTGCTCCCCCTTCCCAAGGTAACAATAGCCCTGATCTTTAAACATGACCCCACTTTTCTAAAGTCAGACACTGTTCTCCTCCGTGCATGTCACAATTATCAGAAATATACTTCTAGGAAGTTCACTCTCCATTTCCTGAGCTCTGAACATACCCTGGGATACTGATTCACCCAGAATAGCTTTTGACAGCCATAGTGGCGAAATCCTTGCATCTTACGAGGATGATCTTGTTGACTTTTCGGAAAGTGTTTACGGATGATTGAAACAGAGTACGATGGCAGATAAGAGACTACAAGGCCCATCCAATCATCCCAATTTATTTTCTGGTACAATGCCATAGACCCCAAATCAATCCCAGGCCTTCCCCACACTTCTTCACAACTGCAGATCCTCTGTGCTTGTCCTGGGCTTTCTTGAAATGAAAAGTTAGAGTCTGCCAGAAGTACATACTAAAATATTTGATGGCAGATCAAGACCAAGTTGGCCCATTCAGTCTGCCCAGTAGCAATTGTCCACTTTGGGTAGATAGGTTACATAGGGGAATTTGCATTCACAACATCCAGTCCCCATGAATATCCTTTAAGCTTGTAACTGCCACTCCACGCAGGTTCCCTTCCAAATGGAGAAAGGTCAGTAGTGGAGTACCATGGGAGATCTATACTGGGACTGATGCTGTTTAACATATTCATAAATGACCCGGGAAAGGGAATGTGTGAGATGATCAGATCTGCAGATAACATGAAAATTTCAACACTGTTAAAACAGCAGCAGATTGCGAGGGACCACAGAAGAACCTTGCAATACTAGGAGACAAGGCATATGAATGGCAGATGAAATTTAATGTGGAAACGTGCCAAGTGATGCACACAGGGAAAAATAAGCCTAACAGGTACGTAATGCTGGGTTCTGTACTGGGAGTCACATTCAGGAAAAGAACCTTGGAGACCTTGTGGACAAGACATTGAAATCCTCAGCTCAGTGTGCAGCTGTCAAAAAAAAGCAAACAGAATGCTAAGAATGATCCAAAAAGGAACGGAGAATAAAACAGACAGATTCATATTGCTTTTATATAGATCCACGATGCGTCCCATTTTGAGTATTGTGTAGTTCTGGTCGCCATATCTCAAAAAATACATAGCTGAACTAGAAAAGGTGCAGAGAAGGGCAATAAAAATAATAAAGGTGCAGATTAGTTCTCCTATAATGAGGCTACACAGGTTAGGGCTCTTCAGCTTGGAAGATAGACTGTTGAGAGGAGTATAGTAAAAGTTGATAAGCTCAAGAGTTGGTTTGAATGGGTAAATAATGGTCAGCTATTTACCTTTTCAAAAATACTAGAGCAAGGGACACTCCACAAAACCAACTATTAGATTTAAAATAAATCATAAAAAGTACTTTTTTACTCAACGTACAAACCGTGGAATCTCTTGCCAGAGGACGGGTCTAGATGACTAGCATAGCGTGGTTTAAAGAGAGGTTTAGACAAGTTCCCAGAGGAAATGTCCATAGAACATTAGCATGGAAACATGAAGGCGGAAAGGGACCATAAGGCCTATCCAAGTCTTCCCGCCCACTCAACTAATTCAGCTTTACAACCTCTACCACTTTATAGGATTGGCTGGTACTTGTGTCCTGAACTCGCCAACGCCGAAGACAAGGTGCCGGGCTTGATGGCCCTTCGTCAGACCCAGCGTGGCATTTCTTCTAAGAAGCACACTGCAGTCATCTCGCTGCACCTTTGGTCCTGTAACTGCTGCTGCACGCAGGTTACCCCAGTGCTTCATTACCGTTATTCCTGCCACTAGAGATCCTCTGCGCTCATCCCACGCTTTCTCTTCTGTGTTCACCACCTCCTCCGGGGACACATTCCAGGCATTCCATTTCCGATCATTCTCGCTGGAACAAAGAAAAAAACAGTGCTCTTCTGATTCCGCCACCTTCCTCTGGAAAGCTGTTTGTCACCCTTGCAGCAGGAGTAAAAGAAGAGGTAGGCCTAGGAACCCAGGTGGGGCAAAACTAATTCTTAGTTTGGTCTGGGGCAGCAAGAAACCAGCTGCCTGCAGGGGAAACTCTGGGAGTGATTTCAGCATTCTCATGGGCTGCAAGGGGGGCTGTGTAATAAAAGCATGCCAGCGGTGGAAGTATAGAATTCAAGGTTATCCATTCCAGGATGTGATTAATTCACTCTCCGAACAAGACCGAGTGGGTGGGGGGAGGGGAGAGGAAGCACAACATAAGAAGAATGGCATGGGAGAGGGAAAAAAAAAAAACCCCCAAAACCCACTGCGAATGGTTTAATTTAGGTTTCAAAATTAAACAGACTGTTGATCTGATTGCTTTGAACAAAGGGTGTTAGTCCCTTATAAATATCCTGTTTCACTGACCCCTCTTGAAAGTGTTCATGGTTTTCCGTTTTTTTTTTGGGGGGGGGGGGGGGGGGGGGAAGATGTTTAATGCAGATTGTGACTTAAAACAAAAAAAAAAAAAAAGCAACCACCCTGTCTGGATATGGCCATTTACTGCATGTTGTTGCCCCCCCATAAGAGCTGGAGAGCTTTAGCTGTTCCGCAGGCCTTTAGCTTTTCCAGATCCAGCAATAACCACCCTTAACTTTGTCCTGAAAGGATCTGATGCTTAACTCGGGGACAAATGCAGGCTCCCTGCCAAGAAGGGCTTAGACCATCAGACCCTTTTTTTTGAGCATTCCATGAACAAAATGCCTATTTTCCTAGACACTTTTAAAACTTTCATAAGCAGCATTTATTTATGCTGGACACAGGCAACAGTGCCCGACACAGAGTGAAATATTTATCAGTCTCTATGCACTGGGTGCTTACCGGGGAAAATCAAGAGCTGCGGTGGGGAAAAAATACAATCAGAAGGCCAACAGAATTGGCTTACATTATCAGCCATGTTCTAGGCCATGCTGTGGGGCTTTGGTTTGTTATTAAATAATGGTAAAACAAAAAAAAAAAAAAAATTGAGAAAACGAAATACCCATCTCATTCTAGAATAAGTATTAAAAGGGGTGAGTGAGAGGAACCAAACAGAAATATAAAGGATGTCAGCAGATAAGGACTGCATGGTCCATCCAGTATGTCCATAAGTTACCGCCTGGTCTCCTCTCTCCCTGCCCTGTCACTGTGTCTGTCTCAAGGCAGCAGGTTTTCATTATTACATTTTCACAGGTTTTTCTCAAACTCCTGACAACGTGTACCGTGGGTTTAAGCAGGGTTGAGTAGGAGCTTGCAAAGAATCTGTTATTTGTCCACCCCAATCCAGGAGCCATGCGCACGAGCAAGGCTGCCTTTGTGAAATGCACAGATAGAATCTGTTAATTTCTGTTCATAAACAAATATGGTGCACTTCCAAACAGCAGTGCTTAGCAATCACAGAGACTGTTTTCTATCTTTAACAAACAAGCTGGGGGAATCAGTAAATGGAGAACCTCAGCTGTCCTGAACGCAGAAATCTAAAATGAACTGGTAAGGAAAAGATTAACGAAAACAAAGGGGAAGCAAATTTCTCAAAATCGCTCCAGATTTATCAATTCAAACATATCAATGTTTCCTTAGGGAAGAGAAAACTGTTTTATTAGAATAGGTTAGTGTTGGAAAATTAAACAAGACTATAACGACAATGGTATCTTGGGGGAAATTCCTTTATGCTTATTTTATAAAAGCACCCTAGGCAGGACGTAACGTAATGTCGCCAGACATTTGATTTTAAGTGAATAAATCACTCCAGCGGGAGGGTGCTAAAGTCACCCCTTTGATGTCTGGTTTTAAGTCTGGCGGTAACACTGTATTAATATCTCGTCAGAAATACCCCGAGGAGCTGCCACATTGGGCAGCGAGCAGTCACAAATTTCAGCAAACTCTGGATAGCCGAATGAAAAGCAACACTACAAATGTGACATGAAATTGGAGGGGCAGGGGGAGTAGAAAGACACTGAGAATTTTCCCTCTAAGTGTAATTTCATCTATGTTTTACTCTTCACATCTGGATTATTTTGGTCATTCTTCCCCTTCTATCTGAAAATAGCTAGAAATATGCAAATACTGTTGCATGCTGCCTTCTTGTTGTCTTGCCAGCGCCCTCCTATCTTTCTCCACATTTCCACAGTCTTGGATCAGGACAATGCAGGGTGTGCAGGAGGTCTGCTCAAGCCATCAATCAGCTTGGAGTCGCATGGAAACCGGCTCCCTGACCTGCTCACTGTTATTGATGGGCGCCTGTAACAAGCGGTCATGAGTTATAAGCCAGATGTTTCCCATTTAACCCCCATTACCCCCAAACTGTATTCCGACTGCTGATAACCCCTTCACCCCTTCTCTGCGAGGAAATTGTCCATTTCCCTTATAACTGCAGTCAGAATGGTGCCTGAATATTTTGCTTGGTTGGATGAGGCTACTCAGCTCTCCCATGTGTTCCATTACAGCTACAGACCCTACCTGTTCTGGGGACCCCACAGGCTAGTTGGGTTTTCAGGATTTCAACAATGGGCATGCATGAGATAAATCTGCATCTATTGGGTTTCCAGTGTGTGCAAATTTATCCCATGCATAGTCACCGAAGATATCTGAAAGTTGGAGTGGCTGTGGAGTCACCAGTGCAGGACTGCCCTAATGGTGCCCTTTATTTCCTAGTTGATATAAAACAGTTTGGCTGCCTTTACTCTACTTGAGTACCTGGAATTAAAGATCACCATAAAAGATGACATTTTTTTTATTGGACTCTTAATACATTTGTTGACTAGATTTCGGGATTTAAACTCCCATTTCTCAGCTCAAATCGGGCCTTTACCTGCTCATTCTGTTTTGACCAGAAGATTAGTCAAGATATTAGGATTAGTCCACTAAGGTGTCACTTAATATTTTATTGATCTTTAATGCCACTATTTGATCCAAGGATATTTTCTCAGATTTTCCTTCTTTTGATCTTACCATGCACCCCTCCACACACCATGATTTATATCATTTTCCATGATTTTGTAACACGGAAGCTATGGGGGACTATGGAAGATGGGCTATCTTCTGACCTGAGCATCATCTTTGAATTTTCAGGCTATCTGACCTGATTTCCCTGGACACCCCACAAACTTGGAAAGGAGCAAGTGAGGCAGGGTCATGCTAAAGCAATGACAGCAGTTTGCTCCTGCTCCTTTGGGTTTCAAGCTCAGTTGAACCCATAGTTGGGATCTGGCACCATGAACCTTCATTTATTCCCCTATTTTAAATGCCCTCCCAACTTACTCTAGTCTACTCATTGCAGCTGGAGGCCATGCACCAGGGCTCCTTCTGGAACCCTGGAGTCCTGAATTCATCCACTAGGTGTCACCATTGCACAATGATGACTCCCTCCTCCCCCATAGGCTGTAAATGCTGCAGCCACATCATCCCCAGACCGGCTGACCTGAAAAGTGGAACACCTGAGCCAGGAACAAAAGCCAGATCCCTCCACACAGCAGTGCACAGCACTGGCACTTAGCCACCTGGATAGTCCATGACAAATTCTCTAAATCATGCAGACACCCCAGCAGCATATCCAGAAACAATCAACATAGCTAGTGCTTTCTGATGTGACTCATAAGGCTGGAGAATAGCATTTCCATGGGAGAAATATGTTCTGTTTATAGAGCTCGTCCCTTAAAGTTTAACCCAAAGAGGTTATGAAGAGCTACCTTCAGATACTACTTCATTCTATAGCACCACTAGACATAGAAGGCACAGTAAAAAGCATTAGCCCATGTAGGGGAACAAACCTGCATTACTAGCACCATGCTCTAACCAACTGTGAAGACAAAACTGATGCCAGGTGAAGTACTGATTTTAATCCACATATGCCTATAGACTGCTTTCTTTAGGGAAAATGGAGCTGCAACCCCACATCTGAAACAAGACAACATCAGGACTAAGTAATCTGCTCTGATGACCTAACTGCCATGCAGAAAACCAGATCCTAACCTTCCCTTTAGACTTTACTTTGCAGGTTTGCTTTCAAGGTTGTTGCTAATTTGGAGTTCTGGTGTATTAGGTGGGTACTGTACATGAAACAATGGAATCCCATACTGATCACCATGTTTAAGCTCTTTTCTAATGATCAGTGCATCAAAAAATATATTCAATAATGGTTCTGTTAACTATAGAAGCAAAAGTATTGTGTTTTCAAACGTAACTACCATCCAAGGCAAAACCGAAGGGGGTCCATACTGTATTATTTATAAGTTTTGACATTTTTTCAGGCACATATTTAAGTTATCTGTGTATGATGCAAATAAAATTTTGTAAATTATTGACTGCAAATGGTGAAGACATGAGATTACTTGCTCCAGGACTTGTTAACCTGAATATATAGAGATCTGATTTTTTTTACAATCTTCCTCAAAATCTGTAAAAAAAAACCCAAAAAAACCCCACAAAAAACCCCCGATTTAAACTAATAAGAACTAACCTATAAAAAATGTTATTTATTAAATCTGTGGTCTTGCTATTATTTAGACTTCCAGCCATTAGAAAGATGCAATTTTGTGACTTCCAAAAACCCATGTGAAACTGGGTCCCTGCTGAGGTCTTAGAAGCCTAGAGACTGCATGGGTGGTTTCCTCTCCGTGCCTGCAATTGTAATTGTCCAAGTTAATCAAAGTCCGCTTGAGAAGATCAGCAGAGGACATAAAATGTCTTGAAAAATGGAAACATTTCTGGTCTGATCTGATCACGTTAGCAGAAAAGCTATGAGAAGATGTAGTGACCTAGGACACAGTACAGAAGGTGGGCAGTGAAGGAGAATAGAATGGCAGAAACTAGCATTCCAATGTGACAAACTTTCTAATGCAATAGTGTTGCGACCCCAGTCGCTTACGCAGCGACCAGGGCTCTTACCTTCCCCGCGGGTCTCCTCCCTGCACCGCGAGCCGCGCGATTCTGGGCCGGTCTGGCCGCATGGCAGCGGCGTCCTCCTCGTGGGGATGCCGGCAAGCCCGAGGATAGCTCCGCCCCCTGCGGGGGAATGCGCGCGCGCGAGGGCTGTCCTTTTGAGCTCCCAGCACCCGGATGTGCCGATCCGCCCTCCTTCTGACGTCAGCCCCGGAGGGGGATTTAAACCCGCAGCTTTCTTCTTTGCTTTGCCTTGCAACGTGGTCACTCCTTGGAGAGAGTTAGTTGCTGCTATCCTGCGTGTCTTGATCCTGGTTTGTCTCACGATTCTGCCTGCCTGCTGCCTGTCTTGATCCTGGTTTGTCTCACGATTCTGCCTGCCTGCTGCCTGTCTTGATCCTGGTTTGTCTCACGATTCTGCCTGCCTGCTGCCTGCCTTGATCCTGGTTTGTTTCACGTCTCTGCCTGTTCACTGCCTGCCTCGACTCTGGCTCGCTTCTTGGAGCCACTACTTGCTGCATACCCAGACTCCGGCACACCTCCTCGTTCCTGTCTACAGCTACCAGTCCAGACTTCTGTCCGTCCTCGGTTTTCCCTCACGCCAGTGACTCTCCTAAGTCCCAGCGGTCCGGGTCCCTACGGGCTCCTCCTGGGGGGACCTCGGACTTCCAGGGCGAAGCCACCTAAGTCCTAGCGACCCGGGCCCTAACAGCTCCTCTGGTGGGGTCACGGGTTTCCAGGTGAAGATCCATCCCGCACTGTGTGTGTCTGCCTTCCGACCGTCCCATATTGCCGGTCGGCCCAAGGATCCACACCCGGAGCTCAACAAATAGCATACAAATACAGAATGTGACAGCATAGATAAGGCCCATCTAACCTCTGCTTTATTGACTTCTTGCTGCAATGGCATAGACCCCAGCTGATCTCATATTTTTCCTTTACTTCTTCATGGCTACAGATCTTCTCTCTTACTTTCTCTGCTACTACTTTCGCCTCCACTGGGAGGCTGTTCCATGCATCCACCACCCTTTTCTGTAAAGTATTATATTCTGATGTTATTTCTGAATCTCTTGTTCTAAAACAGGTGTGTCCAACTCCTGTCCTTGAGGTCTGGCTTTCAGGATAACCCTGCTGAATATGCATGAAAAAGATTTGCATGCACACTGCCTCAATTGTATGCAAATCTCTTTCATGCATATTCATTTGGCATATCCTGAAAACCTGACTGGTGTGCGGCCCTCGAGGACTGAAGTTGGACAACCCTGTTCTAGAACATCCTTTCCACTGAAAAATATTTGCTTCCTATGAATTATTTACATCTGAGATAGTTGAACGACTCAGTCATATCCCTTCTCTCTCCTGTAGCGTACACAATAAATGTAGATCCTTATGTCTTGTTTGATAGGGATTTGCTGCAGAGTGCAGCATTTTGGTAGCCCTTGCCTGGAGTGCTTCCAGTGGTCTCAAGACATGGACACAATACTCCAGCTGAGTTCTAACCAACAAGTTGTAGAGGCATATCACCATCTTTCTTTCTACTGGCTCTCTCTCTCTCTCTCTCCCTACGTACCTTCTCATACCACTGGCTCTGGTCACTGCCTGTTGCACTGTTTTACTACCTCAAGATCGTCCGATATGATCATGCTGATTTTGCACCCAAAATACATGACTGCACTTTTTTTTTTTTTTTTTTTTTAAACGGAGAACCTTCACTACCAATTTCTTTACCAATCCTTAAGGTTTTTTAGATCTTTCCTCATTTAGTCCACACCATCAAGTGTCTACTCTGTTGCAGATTTTAGTGTCATTTACCAATACACCAACCTTTTCTTCTAACCCTTTTGCAATATTGTGTATGAAAACACTGAACAGAATGAGCCCAAGGATAGATTCCTAAGCAATAACCCCCTATTTTTTGTGTACAAAAATAGGACTATAGAACATGAAGACTGTGTGTTAGTCCTGTGCTAAAAATGGTCATTTTTTCATGATTAATGTTATCGTTCAGAAGTGAGATTTCAGACTGATATTATTTTGATCATTCTTAAACTTCTTGGGTTGTATTTTCTATAGCACTGTATTATGAAGCAAGTTAGCTATTCATAAGCGAAAGAACGAGGAAAATGTTACGTTAACTATAAAGTGAAATGTTAACAAAAAAAATCATTGAGATATGTAGGGTAACTTCCATCACATCTAGATATACCAACATGCTTTAAAATCTTATTGCAGAACTATGGTAGGCTCCAATGTAAACATCTCTGTTGACTTTCGGTGGAACAGACCATGATTACTCACCATGTTTTTCGGCTTCAGGTGCTATTCTTCACACATCAGCATCGAGGCAGGCATCAGGGCAGTTCTTCCGGGCAAGAACACTGTAGGTTACCTCCCAAGTGGGCAAGCCATAGAACAACACCACAGGTATCCACAGGAAGCTATTCCGTCACATGGGCTCTTCTGCCCACAGATATCTGCAACTTCTTGTCAATCTAGACTCTTGCACGGAGACATATAGTCTTGCTTGAGGTCATATAGCGTCAGTGCACAGAGAGATTAGCTTGATCCCTCTTCCTCTAGTTTAACTATTTCTCACCACCTCCTCCTTAAGGCAAGGAAGACCAATTTCACATACAGTGTCAGTGAAGATAAAGAAAGGCAATGCAATTGTTTGCGACATACTAGTGAGGTTAATCGCATGTCATATTAATCAATGACCGCATTTTTTTTTTTTTAAGTATGGGTTAAAGTGGCAGTAATGCATTACAAAAACAATAATGACCTCCAAGTTGACTAATTCCTGTTAGATATTAATTGACATTAATCTCAACTCTTCCAGCAGGTCCATGCCTGCTAAGAAGTACCCTGGTTATTAGCAATTATTGCTTAAGTACCATAGCAACAGCAGGGTATGATATTGAAACAGGATTTATTGCACTAAATTATGTGTCTGTTTAGGCGATGCTCTGCTTGACACAAAAATAATTCCTTATTATGAGAGATGTCAAGATGGCATTCACAAATACATCTGAATTGAACTGTAGTGCACACAATGGTGGGAGTAGCCACAGAGTGCTAGAACAACGTGCAAGTTACACATTTAGCATACACAAATAGCATTGTGTTGGCATGGGTGCATTGCATAGTCAACATCAGAAAAATAACTGCATATTTACCCAGAGATGGCATGTCTGTGAGTGCCTTAGCACCCCAAATATCAGTTCTATCTCCTGTGTCACCTCATCAATCTCTTGGATCCCTCACACATCCGAGAGGAGAGATGAGATTGAAGAGGTGAGGCAGGCAACAGATCTGATATCGGGGGTGGCTCAAGAATCCACAGAGCTGATGCCTCCATTAATTGACCCCCAGGCTCATGTGCCAAAGGAACACCACTGAAAGAGAGTTAATTTAATACAGAAGCGAGCAATGCACCAATAATGCTGCTTTAGCCAAAAGGATGCAAACTTCACTGATAATACTGTAAGGTTGTTTGCTTACCATGTTATTTCAACGTTGGTTATGAAGTTCTGTGTGCAATACTATGCAGAATGTAAAATAAAGGTGCAGATCTGGGCATAATTCTGCGAGTGATATGCAGAGATATCCCATGTGAAATAACAGATATCCCTGTGGCTATCTGCAGCTTTTTAATGATTCATAATTTTCATCTTTTTAAATGAAAGCATGGAAAACTTCTCTCTCGCTCTCTTTCTCACACACATACAAATGTTAGGTGTTGGGGAGCTTTCTGCTCACCCTTACTGAGCAAAGCCATGACCTATGCCACTCAGAGGGCCTCTTCAGCAGTCAGTTACATCTCAAAGAGTCAGCTTACTATTTTATTTTAACCTTTGAAATTAAACGCTTAGCTTCATTATATCCTTACAAGACAGCCACATGCGACACCTTGGCCAGAGGTAGTGAAAGACTGGCATAAAGGTGGACATAGGACATCACACCTGGAGGCACAGTACATGCTCTTAAGTGTGCATTGTATGCAGTCCACAAAGCTTACAGTGAATGATCTCTGCCAAATACAGAAGATAAGAAAAAGCTTGGCACACACACAACTTTGCAGATTGAGCAAATCCAAGGGCCATTTTCTGTGTATTGTCTAACAGGCAGGCCCCCTTTTTTTTTTTTTGGACAGTACGCGCCAGTACTAAATACTGGCACCTTTTTTGCCTCCCCAAGTCATATAAATATGCCTCTCAGTGTTGTGCTGCCTCCCCTCCCCCTGCTTGCATCCTCTGTTATTCAGGCCAGTCAGCGCTTGGGAGGAGTATTCTGCAGCAGCCAATCAGCCCTGGCCTGGGGGAGAACATGGGAGGAGCATTCTGCAGCAGCCAATCAGCCCTGGGGGAGAACATGGGAGATTCCGCAGAGGTGGAGCTGAGCCTGCCTTTCGGCCTTGCACTGAGAATCAAGTCCCTGTCCTCAAGTTGCAAGACTGTGCAGCCATCTCCGATGAGGGGGAGCGAAGATCCACTCTCAAAGCCACACCACTGTGGTAGGAAAAAGGAACTGGAACTCGAGGAAGAAGAGATATTGCTTCCTGGGAAGGAAAGAAGGGAAACAGGGGATTCAGCCTGCCTTGGGGGGGGAGGGGGGGAGAGACAGAAGGGCCATGTTTTGCTCTCCTTCCCCCCACCCCAGCCTGAATCTCCTCTCTCTTTCCCCCAGTGCCCAGCATTCACCATCTTCTCTCTCCCAATTCCCAGGTGACAGCATAACCTCTGTCTCTCCTTCCCCTTTATCCTAGCGAGTGGGGGTGGACAGGGAAGTGGAGGGGGAGAGAAGAGGGTGATGCCAGTGAATCCCCTCTTTTTTCCCCAGGGCCATTCTGGGTGATGCTGGGCCTTAGGGAAAGATAAAGGAGATTCGGCCTGCCCGCTCGTCAGAGGAGCTTATACTGCTGCTGGGAGAGAGAAGAGTGATCCTTGGTCCGGGGGAGAGAGTGAAGGGGTCAGAGGGATACTGGTGCTGGGCAGAGTGTGTGTGTGTGTGGAGGGGGGGGGGGGGGGGGGGGGGGGGGTGGGGGGGAAGGGACAGGACAAAACAGTGTGAGGAGTGGGGAAGGTGCTATGTTGAGGCCTCTATTGCTGGGTGATGTTACGCTGGGGTTGGCAGTCTCCTGCCATCATCATTTTCTGGGTGGGAATAGGGGGTCTTATATTGGGGAGCTAAATCCCTGTTCTTTTATTTGCATGTGAGCGAGAGGTCTTATGTTGGGACTGCCAGTCCCTGTCATCATCATCTTTTTTTTGGGGGGTGGGGGGGGGACGGGGACCTGTTAAAGTCTTAAATGCGCAGAGTATGAAAGCAGAAAACAATTTTTGATTTAGTGATTCAAATGACACTTCAAAACATTAACTGCTCACATCTAAGGAAAGGCAGCTAAAACTCGCTAGATTCTGGAGGCCTGCCCAAAAATGCTGTGAGGACAGTTAAGCACTCCGTAGCCCCCAGTTTAAACCATGAAAATTCTACAGGGCATTTAAGAAATCATTTCACTGAAAAAGAAATTCAAAAAAGACAGAAGGTTGGATTTAATGGGCCCTGAGTCTTCTTTCCCACCAGATCAGTAATGGCCGACAATTCTGCTCGCCGGTGAATGTGTCTCTCTAAAACCATGAACTGTTTGGGAGGCAGGTAGTCCGAGAACCACCTATTCCAGTTTAAGCCATCCTAGCCACCCAAGCCCCAACCTTCTGGGGCTCTGCTGGCCTCCCTGACCTGAGCTGCGGAGCATCTCTGCTCCCTACTCTCTGGGAGTGCTGATGTGTGTACCACACCGTGAAAGTCTCTGCTAGCAGTGAAAAGTAAACTGGAATGTTTTCAGGATCTATGGGAGGGAGAAAGGTTTTGCACAGCCCCAGTGGTGCTATATGAGGGACCAAGTTGAGCCCTCCCCCCCCCAATACACCCACATCAGACATTCAGCCACGTGTCAGTTCAGTTAAATGTTTAAGGCAGACATTAATTTACCTGGTTTTCAAATGAACAGAAACAAAAGCTACCACTGAACCCTCTCATCCGATGCAAAACTGTTCAAGCGGCATTGTGCGAGAATGCACGATCAGCGAGGAATGTATTTGCAATGCATCTAGGAAGAGGTAAATTATAATAATTTCTCCAACTGGTAAAGGTCCTTCAGCACAGCTAATTAGCATTTATTGCCTGGATTATGAAACAATGTGTGTTTTCTCAAGGGTGAGCTTCAACAGCCTGCTTCCCTGGTGATGGGAAAGGAGAAAAGGCAGAGCAAGCAAAAGATAGTGCAACATCTCTCTCTGTCTCACATATACACACACATAACGAAGCCAGAGAAGTGAAAACAAAAAACCCCAAAACACAAAACAAAAACAAAAAAACCCCTTATAACTGGACTCCAGGGCACTACATTTCTCGGCGTTAAGCCATTACCATACAAATGGTTCTTATTTTACTTTGATAGGTTTTTGGCACGGGAAACTAGATTAAAGAGACTTTCCCTTCGAGAGGCTTTTATTCAGTTTGGTCATTATGGGTGCAGATTACAAGAACGGCTACATAACTGTGCAATCCAAATTACACATATTTTCCATTTACAAGATTTCAGGTTAGACGTTGCTACCCGGGCCAAAAGATACGAAGGGAGCCATTTTGCGTTCTGGGGATGTAACGAATGCTGGGCACGTTTCATTCCTGTACAAGCCTCAACGAATCGGCCTTTCGCTTTCATGCACGTCGCTTCCTTTGAGCTAGAAAGCTGTGGGCACGCGTGCACAGATGTGTAACACTAAGATAAAAAAGGAAAAATGTGCAACCACTATGATAAAATCTAAATACGGCTCTATTACACAGTACTCCAAGGGGAATAAAGCAGGCCACCCATGAAATCACTAGAACATACAATCCTCTCTTTCCAGATCCTGTGGACAGTATAATCAAAGTCCCAGACAATGTCTTGAAAACGAGAGAGTAAATTTGAATATGTCTGCAAAATCTATGTAATGAATTTTTATATTCGTGGCTAAAGCCTGAAAGGTAGTTCTCCCTTAACAAAAGAATTAGTCATAGAACGGGGAAAAGTCATCTCTGCCTGATGCTCAGATCCAGGCCAGCACCTGAGCTCTGCCCTTAGCAGCAACAAGAGACACCAGGGGTACCTCAAACATGCAGGAGCTCCTTTCTGAGAACGTGTGTCATCATGCATGCCATCTCTTCCTAGCTACAGCAGGAATCCCACGATGTGGTAATTATTAATGAGCAACATGCAGGTCACGCGTAGTTGGGCCCGGTGTTGTGCGGCACACACATTGCACGCGGCACCTCCTCATCTTCGTCCCCGACCCTCCTCTTTTGAGTCCTTCCGGCCTCTGTCTTATCCCCAGGCTGAGAAAGGTGGGGACAACTTGCACCGAGCACTGGATGTGACTCAGAGTTGGGAGCAGCAGTGGAGGGAGCTCCGGCAGCCACATACGACAGCCAAGTAACTAACAGAGCCGGTTGCCCACACCAGGCAGACTTTTCCCTTCTTCTGCACTTGTATGTAGAGGGAGCTTCTCTATTATGACAGGTACATGTGCCTCTTGCTCCCTCCCCATTTCAGTGCTTTCCTTAGCTCTTCTTTTGACCATTTAGTCCTCTGTGTCTGCGTTGCCTGTGTGTGTGTGTTTATATATATATATCCCACACACACAGATAACGAGAAAGAAAAATAGACTTCTTCACTAAAATAATCCCTAAAGCAGGTGGAAATTGAAGTTTGCCAGTCCACACTTGATCCAAATTGCTTTGGTATAATTTTCCACTTTTGCTCACACTGGTTGCAAACAATTTTCCACTTGGCCTCAACTGGTTACGAATAAGAATGATCACACAGGATAGGCAGGCAAGTTGCATATGAGCAACAAAACCAACAAGAAGAATAAGAAGAAAAAAAAAAAAGAGCTGAGAAGGAAGATTTTAGGCATGGAATTAGAAATCAATTATCCAACCCAACTCCGTGATGGGTTTTTCCTTCTGCAGACCCGCGGCGCTACCAGTGCTGGAGGGGTGTGGCGCACCCCCCACCCCTGGCCTGCATTTGTACTCACAATTACCTATTATAATTATGTAATTACCTGACCTGTATCAACCCTTTTCTGCACTGTGACTCAATGAGGACAGTGGGTG
Organism: Rhinatrema bivittatum; assembly: GCF_901001135.1. Classification (NCBI taxonomy): domain Eukaryota; kingdom Metazoa; phylum Chordata; class Amphibia; order Gymnophiona; family Rhinatrematidae; genus Rhinatrema; species Rhinatrema bivittatum. Next base: position 31,507,052 of record NC_042626.1, read on the forward strand.
GCCTAGAGTACAGGTCTGGGAATCAAGAGGCCAGGGTTCGAATCCTGTTTCTCCCGACCGACACTCTTAGTAACTGCGGGCGAGTCGCTTCATCTCCAGTTGCCTCAGACAGCGTGCTCAGAGCACAAGCTCTTAGGGGAATGGATGAAGAGTACTTGTCTATCTATTGTACATTAAAGCTACATACATGCTAGAGTAAGTAAGAGGAGGAGGAACATGGGTACTGTAGGTGATGTCAGAAAGCAGATGATGCCCAAGAGAATGACTGCCTATTGCTGCATACATCTTGCATGCGCCGCACAACTGGTAATAATGATGCTGATTGTAGGTCCCCGTCACCACGAAAAAGCGCCTCTAAGTAGCCAGCATCCTGAATAATGTTCAGGGCAAGTCTCTCAGCTATGGAGAATATGTTTTCATAAACCAACAGATCTATTTTGGCTGCCCAAAAGCCCAAATAAGGAATTCTCTTAGCATGGCAAAAAAACCCAGGATTTCCGGACTGTACATTTCTAGAATTACAGGAGCAGCCTTTTCTTCTCGACATGTTGGGTGTTTCAGTATGCGCAGCACCTGCTTTAGCAAGACTCAATTACTAGAAATCAACGAGACTCTGAATATTTTGTTCCATAGCCGATTGTTTGTGCTCGGTCTTAAATAATTCCTGCAACCTTAAGTCTAAATTCACTTAGGCACTTCTGTACATTTTGCAGCAGAGAAAAAACGCTCGGCATCGGAGAAGCCAGCACCCTCCTTCCTTTCCCTAAATCTGGCTTCAAACAGAAGCTTCTTTGAGTGATAATTTAAAAAAACAAACAAAACAAACAAACAAACAAAAACAAACAAACAAAAAAACCCCCCAACATATTCCATATTCAATTTCTGTAAGATTATATTCCCTGACCCTTGCAAACAGTAACCACATTCAAACAGTTTTGGCTGTCAGCACAACATAAAAAAAAAACCAAAACACAATAAACCCAAAATACAGCTTGTAGAGTGATTCTGTACTGCCACCCCTGGGAACTGAGTGCCCAGCATATGTTGGAGAGGAAGAGAAAAAAACAAAACAAAAAACCCAATATTAGGGTTCACTACTTATTCTCCCCCACCCACCTTTCATGCTTCTCTTTTTTCTTTTATTTATTTTAAGTTCTCTCAGCCAAGTTGGAAATCGCATTTTGCAGGACCGGTATCACCAAGGTACCGCTCTCTCCCATTTTTTTTTTTTTTTTTTTAAAGAAGCCAGAGTCCTCTCTCTAATTGATGTGTCTGAGCGAGTCTAGACTGGCAGCGAGTGAAGAAACTACCAATTACGTTATTCATTTCCCTGAACTTCAGTGGTGCACTCCAGTCTGAGAGGTGGAGGGAGGTACTTGCCTCTGCTGGCGAGGGAAGGAGGGCACAGACGGGACATATTTTGGCACTGGTACGATGCTCAGAATGCCCCAGAACACGTTAGGCTGCAGTTCACCCCGCTGCAGGCACAGACTCAGTATTTCCAGGGGGAGCAGAAGGAACCTGTTAGTAGACTACAGCACTAAACATGGTATCAGTCTTCCTATTAGCCTGCATCTTTATGCTTCATTTTTCTCTCTTTTTTTTTTTTTATAATTTTATTTCATTTGTTGCTAAAGGACTTTGAAGGTTTCGCTTCAATTGGCCATTTCCAGGTAAAATGAAAGGATTGAACCCAGGTACTATAAATGGAGTGCTTCAAGTTTGCATTGCAGATTCTTTTCACCTCAGAAATTAAATTGCATATTTTAATTATAAATCCAGAAATCCTTAACATGAAGAAGCAAACTTTATGAAGATAGGACTTTACAAATAAAAACTGTAATATGAAACCTTAAAAATAAATATCATGAAACTTAATTACTGGAAAAATAGATATAAAAATCAGAAACCCCAATTGCAAACCTATCCAGTATGTAGAGGTAGACATACATACATTTATTTTATAGCTTACTCAAACTCACATACTGTGGAAACTCAGCCATTTTTTATTCTTTCGAGAAAAGAAATTTCAGGGTAAAAATAAATGAAACAATGGAATGGGAAAATCAGACTAGTCAAAATCAATATGGGTTCAGTTGCTGAATGTTTAATGTACTTAACCACAAGGTATTAAACAATAACGGTAAGTCTATCTTTTGTTTGGGGAAATCTTGGACAAATTGGTTTCTTCTATAATCACTCACCAGAAATCTGGAAGACCCCCCCCCCCCCCCCTCCACATGCAAAATATAAATTTGGAAAAGCAAATTTCCATGCTACCTAGTGCAGTCGGTCTAACCTGCAGCATACAGTTCATATTTTGGAAAAACCCCAACCAAGCAGAGAAAGATATCTGGGTGGAACTCAAATATTTATTCTACAGAGTCTTCTAACATTCTGCTTCTTGCTTTCATTTCAGGAAGAAAGGAACATATTTCTCAGACATACGTGAAATAGTTTTATATTCTTTAGAACATTTTAATTCCATATATAGCACACATATCTAAATATTAAATAGCTGCACAGACAAATAGAGAGACAACATGGACTATTTCGATGCTGTACTTTTCTTTCTGATGTTGTTAAATATTTCAAAGATTCCACAATGGTCATTACTCTTAAAATGATGAACATCTTTATAGATAGCTTCAAAGACCACGGGTAAAGGTATTCTAAAAAAGTGTCAGCAACCCAAAACATAAAAATATAAGGATCCCATAATAATCTTATTATTTTCTGCCTTTAAGGAAAATAAAATGTTCCACGTTGTTGTATTAGCAGACCATGGGCCAAGCTGGTGCTATAACAGTTTCATCATACAGAAATTTCAAAATATAACAAAGGAATTCCTGATCCTACCAAAATTTGAAAATTAGTCCTTCCTGATTTCTACAGCATAAGTGCTCAAGGGGAACAGCTAAGATTCTGTACGTTTTCCTTTCCTTTTATAGTGAATATGACTCCATGCAGAGGGCCACAAGCCCCAGGGTCCTGGCTGTTGGGCTCAGCCTCTGACACATTTCCGAGATTAATGGTTCACTTTTTAAACTTGGAAGCCTGAGGCATGCTGGGATTTCAGATGAGATGTTATGAGGTCAGACACCAGTGTACCGAGCTGTTCCAGTTACGCTCTCAGAGTACTTGTGTGCTGCTCTCAAAGAAAAGGGGGGGGGAGGGGGGGTTAGATGCCATTCAAGGTGTTATGTCACTTTTTTTTTTTTTTTTACACAACGGTTCTGCAATAGAAAAAGCTACATCCTCCCTCCAAGTTACATGCACCTTCTTAAAGTAAACTCATATTTTCATAGCGGGGAAAAACATATTTAAAATAAATCAGGATCTTTAGAGCTATGTATACTAACAGTGCCATTTCCCCACTATTTTAAGGCAGAAATATGAAACAATGCAACAGGCACTTGCATCACTAAAATACGTCTTGCTCGGTTATAATGCACTTAAGAACTGTGCACTTGTCTAGTAGATGGGGAGACATGAAAGACTTCTGGTCTCCACTGAAAAACCTGGACGAGCAGCGGTTCCTCACTACATCATAGCAGACTGTTGGAATTACATTGCAAGTCAATGGAACTTGTTCACTATTTCAGAAAGTTACCATTACAGCTTGGTCTACAGCTCTTTACCCAGCAAAGATGCAAGGGCACAACTCTCAGCTCCCGAGAGCCTAACCCGTGGATTTAAAAGCTAAGCATCACAAGTTAGGGTCTCAGGGATTGAGAGGGATGCAATCTGACTTCCCTTTCACCATAACGGCTGGACAGACTCGATATTTACAAGGAAATCTAGCACATGATCAAAGATGGCAACAATAAGTGCGTGCAGAGAGAGCCTTGAAACAAAAGCAGATATAGAAACCTCATTCCATCTATGCGCATTTAGCAGGTTCTACCTCATCGGCCTCCGATCGACTGGATCACCGAGCCGGCGGCGGAATCCCATAGCATCAAAGTAAAAGAGAAACGAATTTTCTACTGGTGTTGCGCGAAGTGCCGTCCGTCTAACAGGCACGATCCAAGCCAGGCATGCAGAAGCCAAGCCCGCCGGCTGGCAGAGGGCATGGCAGGACGGGCAGCAGGAAGGGGGGGGGAGGGGGGTTTGAAAGTGTTACCAGCAAATCCCGCAGGAACTCACCGTTTAGAAGAGGAGAAAGGGTCTTTGCAAATTCGCAGTGCCAACAAAAGCCGCAGGGATAGATTTTTTTTTTTTTTTTTTTTTTAGGAGGGGGCGGCTCTCACTTATAGCAGCAAAAGAGCTAAAAAGACCGGGGGGGGGGGGGGGGGGGGGGGCAGTGGTACCGCAACAAGCAAAGAACAAGTAGAGGATCTGCTCCCGTTCGGCAATGGACCATGAAGTCCCCGGGCAGCCGCAATTCCTGGTTTCCTTCTTGCTTCAGTTCGGATTTCCCCCCAGTCTGGCAAACTGGGGGCCTCCCGTGCACCGAGCGGCAGCCGCTGAGCCGAAGCCAAGGCCACATTAATAAGGAGGAATCTCGTGTCTGCCACTCAGCGGGCACGAGTGGGAGGAGCTTCAGGGCCCCTCTCCGCTTTCTCCTCCCCCCCCCCCCCCCCGAGCCCCCCCTAAAACCCTTTACTTAAAAAAAGAAAAAAAAAAGACTCAAGAGGGTGGAGGCAATTGACTACCAAAAAAAAAAAACAAAAAACCCAAAACTGTTCTTTACAAATTGGATATCATTTCTCGGTTTTCCAGATTTGGACAAATGGAAATTTTTTACTTCCAAAAATTAAGACTGTAACTGAACTCCTTCCTGGGAGGTGGGCAGCTGGCATGACAGGCAGATATATCTTCGTCCTTAATACATAGCCGGCTAACTTTGCTGCCACTTTTTTTTCTAGGAAAATTAGAGGGGAAGGGGGGGGGGGGGCCGAGGACGAGGGGACGACAAGGAATATCCTCCTTTACTGCTTGTTGCAACGCCCCTTCCTCTTAACATGCTTAAAAGATCCCCAAGCAAAATAAAACAGAATATCATTCTCACCTCCCCCCATCCCACCAAGGAGGTATCTATGCAGATACAGAGCGTGACAAGGCTCCAGGCGGCCAAAAAACCACGAGATAGAAAATAAAAGAACTCTCCATTCATTTCCTTACCCAAGCGAAAAGATTTCATCCCGAAGGATCATGCATTTTAGTTACACCAGACAGGTTGCTGGATCACACTCACACTCTTCTCTCTCTATAGATATAAATACTATAAATTCACACGCATGGATACACTGAAGAGGATGATGAAGGTTCAACTTGGTTACTGCCTCACCTCTGGAGTCTACCTTTAGCCCATTAAATCCACCTTTAAGTAGCTCGGATTCTTCTTTTCTCCTTCTCTTCCAGCAGACAGTTAAACCTAGTCTGTCTTTCTTCCTGTAGCTCTCTATCTTTTTTTTTTTTCTTTTACTCCTCCCCCCCCCCCCCAAAAAAAAAAATTGAAAGGCGAGATTCCCGTAGATATAGCAGCTTGAAGTAGCAGCCTTTTAGAAGGCACATTTAATCTTTACTGGCTCCCCTAGGCTCCAGTAAAGGGGGAGAAAAAAAAAAGATAGAAGGGAGGCTGCAGACGGGCAGCGAGCATCAGGCACAAATCATGGACGGGAGCACACTGCCCCCTATCTGTCCGTCTCCACCGCTGCCAAGTTTCAGTGCCTATGTGACACAGACATAGACAGAGCCCAGCCTTTAACAACCCCCCTCGCCTTCGCTCCCCTCCCCAGCAGTCTGAATCGAGCTCTGATGCCAGGTCTGGCCAGAATAAGGCGTCTCACTCCCTAAGCAATTTTGTTTTTCTGTAAGAAAGCCCGGGGGGGCGCTCCACTTACGACTTTCTTCCGCAGGGCGAGCCTGGGATATAACTATTCTATATTCTGCTGGCTGTGCCTCGTTCGCCCCCCACCCCGCGCCCCTCCAGACTGCCAGCACCGGATGCTCCAAAGTAACTCCTTGCCTACTAATAAGACCAAAAATACTCCAGAGGTCACGGATAAGGCCAGACGGTATTATACACATAAAAACTCCCAGACGGCCAGACACACAGATCAGGTGTCGCGCCTCTTAAAAAGCCTGTGTCCTCTTTTCAATCGCTTCTCAGTAAACCAAGAAAAAAAAGGAAACAGATCGGAAAAAAAAAAAAAAGCAATTTTTTTTTAAAACTAGAGAAGCAGTGGACAGCAGGTAAGTATCTCGTCTGATTTAACAAAGAATTGCCTGTGCTTTATGGAAAGGCAAATATTGCATTCTCACCCTCTCTGCTACTTCAAAGACTCGGCACAGAGTTGGAAAGAAACCCCCATCTGGTGAGCGACCTCTCCAGGCTGGGGCATTAGGGACCTTTCAAACGGATCCTAAGCCATCAACGTAGCACTGAAAAACAAGTCAGGCCCTAAACGCAATCTCATGGCTAAGTATAGCACTTCACAGCTGCATGGCAAAAGCTATATGCAGTACAACAAGTTTGGGAAAGGTGTTCTTGGTGAGCAGACCTGCCCGCTGTGCCTCCACTGTGGACAGGTTTGCTTGCAAATATTGCTAGTTACAGGCACACGGAATCTAAAAAAGGAGCAAAGGCTGCCCTCTCCATAAAAATATTTTCCTGACAATAAAAAAAAAAAAATGTCAGGATCTGCAGACCTATCTGTCTCTCCAGATGCTCTGGGCTTGGATTCCGAGACAGCAGTACTCGGGGGCTGGGTCTTGCTGCACAAAGGGGTGAATCTCGGAATATTATCAATGCAGTTGATAAACAAAAAGCTGATGGTAAAACGTCTGTCAGAAAGAAAGGTTGTCAGGTAAAAAAAAAAAAAAAGCTATCTATATATACAGTGACTTGCAAAAGTATTTGACCCCTTAAAAAGTCAGCAGATTTGTGTGGATCACAAAGGATACTTACACAGATTGTTCCAGACAGTATGGGCCGGATATTAAAAGGCTCAGCGACGCACGTAAAGCCCCGGGACGCGCGTAAGTCCCGGGGCTTTACTAAAGGGGTGGGGCAGTCCGGGGCAGGGTCAGAGGCTCCAGGCACAACGGCCATTTGCCGCTCTGCCAGGGATCGCTCGCTGGCAGTCGGCCGGCACGTGCAACTTCAGCCCCAAGGCTGAAGTAAGTTTGGAAACAAAAACAACAAATCAAAAAAGGTAGGGGAGGGGAAGGGCGGGGGAGGTAAGGGAAGGTGGGGTGGAGGGGTAAGGGAAGTTACCTCCGAGGCCTCTCCAATTTCGGAGCAGCCTCGGAGGGAACGGGGGAAGGCAGCGCGGCTCGGCACGCACAAGGTGCACAATTGTGCGCTCCCTTGCGCGCGCAGACCCCGGATTTTATAAAATGCGCGCACATGTTATAAAATCAGGCATACATGTGTGCTTGCCAGGTAGTGCGCGCACATGTACGCCCACGCGCAACCTTTTAAAATCTACCCCTATGTTTATTGCAAACCAGTATGCTCTCAAAGTAAATTTTCAAGTCACAATTCATTATTTCTCTACATTTTTTGTAAAATAAAATTAAAAACTGAAAAATGCTGCTTGCGTAAGTATTCAATCCCTGTGCTGTGGAAGCTCCAAGTTCACAGACATGAAAGATATTGCCCTAGCAACTGGCCTCTACCTGTTATTAAAAAAAGGGCAGCTTTCCTGGATAAAAGATCCCCCTAATTCCACACACCCCAAACTGTGAATCTGAAGGAAAGCTGTGAAAAAGAAGCCCAAAGAGCATTCTAAGGAAATTAAAGATAAACATGCACAAGATAGGAAAAGGCTACAGAATAATATCCAAGTGTTTGGATATCCCAGTGAGCATTGTTGGATAAATTGTAAGGAAAAGGGAGCTGATCATACCACCCAGACATTACCTAAACAAGGCCGTCCCTCAAAACTCAGTGTCAGAGCAAGAAGACTTGTGAGGGAAATCAGAGTGAGGCCAACAATCACTTTGGAGGAGCTACAGAGTTCAGTGGCTGAGAGTGGAGTGGAGATGCACCAGTCAACCATATCAAGAGCTCTGCATACAACTAGCCTGCATGGGAGTGTGGCTAGAAAAAGCCTTTACTGAAGAAAAAGTACATCAAAGCATGTCTGGAATTTGCCAGAAAGCACTACAGTGACTCAGCTAAAATGTGGGATAAGGTTTTGTGGTCATATGAGAGAAAAATGGAGCTTTTTGGCCAACATTTAAAATGCACAAACCTAACACTGCCCATTCCTCAGCAAACACTACCCCAACAGTAAAGTATGGGGATGCTTTTTCTCAGCGGGGTCTGACATCTTGTTAAAACTGAAGGACGGATGGATGGTGCAACATACAGGGCGATACTGCAAGACACCCTGCTTCAGTCTGCAAAAAAACTAAAACTTGAAAGTTCACCTTTCAGCAGCAGGACAGTGATCCCAAGCCCAAAGCAACACAGGAGGGGTTGAACAACAAAAAGGTGAACATCCTACAATGGCCACGTCAAAGTCCAGATCTCAAGCCAATCGAGAATCTGTGGCACTATTTGAAAATTGCAGTCCATAAGCGTCATCCAACCAACCTGGAGCAAATCTGCCAGGAAGAATGGGCAAAAACCACTCCCAAACAGTATGCAAAGCTGGAAGAAACTTAACCCAACAGACTTAAAGCTGTTCTTGCAGCAAAAGGGGCTGAATACTTATGCAAGCAGCATTTTTCAGTTTTTAATTTTATTTTACAAAAAATGCAGAGAAATAATGAATTGTGACTTTGAAAATTTACTTTGAGAGCATACTGGTTTGCAATAAACATACTGTCTGGAACAAATCTGTGTAAGTGCTGTTTGTAATCCACCCAAATCTGACTTTTGTTTTTAGAGGGTCAAATACTTTTACAAGCCGAGTTATCTGTATCCATCATGAGTTGGCAACCCTGGACACTTTTCTGCACTCACTGGCTTTCTCTTATTCCTTTCAGCTTACAGCACCTTCAGAATTGGTCCCAAATGAAGTCATAAGCAGCTATCCAACGTTCTGTCCCCCCCCCTCCCTTCCTCATTTTAACCTTTTTGTTTGCAGCCCAGCACCTGCTGCCACAGGTACCTTGCTGATTGACAAGACCACAGTTCCTCTATAACTCAGTACAACTGTACTGTTAACTAGAGATGTGCATTCGTTTTTGCCGAATTGGAAAATTGCAACAAAATTGTCCAATTCGGCATGTTTCAGGGAGCCCGAAAAAAAATCAGGATTTTCCCATTTTTTTGCAAAAATTCGTTTTTCCGATTAGTGCGCACTAACTGGAGTCAGTGCGTGCTAACTCCCCGTTAGCGCACACTGACAAAAACTAACAAAAACTAACAAAATCTAACGGTTTTTGTTAGCGCGCACTAACTAAAAATTGATTTTTCGCGAAAAAAAAGACCCGAACCGAAAAAAAACGACATTTTCCATGGCGGCCGAAAAACGAAGAATGACACGAACACAAAAAACGATGCACATCTCTACTGTTAACCAGCCAGCACAGTACTGGCACTCTTCCCTCCCACACCTGCCACTAGGGGTTGTATCCGCTGCCTCCATAGCAACCTCAGTCCTGGTGGGTTTGAGTTGCAAAACCTGGGGCTGGGAATCCCACACAGCTCCCTCACCTTAGCTCAGTGTTTCCCAGCCCTCTCCTGGAGGCACAGCTAGCCATCTGGTTTTCAGGATTGCCCCCCCCCCCCCCCCATGAATATGCATGAGAAAAATTTGCAAACACTGGATTCTCAGTGGATGCAAATCTATCTCATGCATATTCATTAGAGATATCCTGAAAATCAGACCAGCTAGGTGTGCCTCTAGGAGAGAGTTGGGAAACACTGCCTTAAGTTTACCTCTCAAAAAAAAAAAAAAAAAAAAAAAAGACACCCCTCCCTACCGCATCCCCCAAAAATAAAACTTAAGTGCAAAAGCTTAGATTTTCACCATTAGCTCAAGAATATCAAAGTTAATGTACATTTTTAGGAGACTTCATGAACATATCTGGGGTGGGTTTTGATGCTTCCCTGCCTCACCTAAACTTCAAAAGTTAAAAAACAGGCATCAACCCATGGATTCCAACACCTACGGTTTACAACATCCATGATCACTGGCTAAGCTGGACTAGTCTTGACAGTTTCTGATATTTGCTATGGATGAATATAACAGGGGACAGCAAGTCACTCTGCAAGTTTAAACTGACCTTCATAGCAATGTTAACACTGGAGGAACGCTTGGTGGTAAAAACCATCAAACCACAGCCCAGGATGCCTCACCCCCAAGAGTTAGCAGGAATAATGATAACTATAGTAGGTAAGATAGGACAAGCCCAGAAGATGTCAATGGATAAGCCACTGCTTGGCCACTTCTAAGCTGAGCACAGCAACCACATGAACTATTTGCTATACTCTTCTGTATGTTATTATATTACAGAACAAATGCACTCCTTACCTGGGGCCTAATGCATCAAGTCTTAGCATGCTAATAATACGGGTGCTAATGGCAACACTTGGAGATGAGATGGTACCGAATATATGAGCAGCTTAAATAGCCTTTCATTTTTTAAAAGTGCAAATAACTGGGAAGCACACATCTACCTCTACATGCCTGCTCTGCGCTTTCATCTGAATAATCAAAAGAAGGCAGAGCAAATGTAAAAGGCTGGGGGTGAGGGAGAGGGGATTGGAATAAGAGAATGCATTAGAGGATGTATCAGGAAAAATACACCTCCAGGGAAAGAGATCTGTGCAAAAACAAGAAATGAGACTAGCAAAACGGCAGATACAAACCTGCAATTTCTCGAATGTGGAATTCAGTCCTCGGCCGCTTCCTCTTCCTTTCGAGCTGGCACACCTTCCATGGGACTTGCCTTTTTCTGGAGGGGGAAACGCATGCAAACCAGACCTGGCTGGGACCAGAGTCATAAAGACAGCCTGAAAGAACCGGGGGACTTTCAAAAGTTGACCGAGGACAGGCAGCAGGAGACCCAAGCTGAGAAGGCAGGCGGCAAAAAACAACGGAGGAGCTGGCAGACCAGAGGTTGCTCAAGAGCAGCAAGATGCAGATATGAAGGGAGAGGGTAACCCTGACCAGAAAGCCAAGAAAACCTCTTTCGTCTCCAACCATGAGAGGAATGGCGGTGTCCCCAAGAAGGAAGGAAGGAAGGAAGGAGCAGGGCATTGCAGCTTAAGGTAAGAGATCCAACCAAGAGAGTCAAGACATCCATCCCAGACAAACTTCTTGAGATCTCCAGCGAGCCCCCTTACCAGTTGGTAATTGCCCCATCCTTGTAGTTTAATTGGAGAAGAAAAAACGCCTGTGGCACTAAATTATTCATGCTAGCACAATGCCAGTTTTTCTTATTGTCTCCCCAGAAATAGATAACACCACAATGGACAAAAAAAAAAAGGTCATTGTCTATGCTTCTAGGTTTCTGCTATATGCACTTTAGCTATTGCTGTGCAAAAGTCATGTTGTCCACAGATGAAGAAAGAATTTAGATTTGACATGGCACCTTTCAGAAAAACCAATTCCAGAAACACTTTAGCAAAAGGAGTGCCTTTTAAAAAAACAACCCTGGAAACGTGCTATGAAGTTCAGCAAGCCGATGTTAGGTGACATGCCCAAGCAGTGAGGCTGTGGAGGCGCTGGAACTCAACCCTAGCTGGACGGTCTTTTGGGCGGAGGACAGAGCTGTGAAAACTGAGACCAGTACGGATTCCAGATTATGCTCCTCTTGGGGCCGATGCCCCTAAGGGGTGGTCCCCATTTTGGGTTTGTGTGTTTAGCACCTCTAGCCCTTATGACGGTGACCAGAAAACCAGTTAACCTTCCCCATGGTAAACTACTGCAGTGCCAGCTTGGGGGGGGGGGGGGGGGGGGGGAGATGATCCATGTCATGCGTCCAGCTACAGGAAGAGGAACAGAAACGTGGATTGCAGATTTTATAGATTGGTGCTTGAAGTTTTTGGGTGCTGCTATCCCAGCCTCCTCCCCCCCCCCCCCCCCCCCAGGGCAAGGATTATAATTTTGGGGTCAGGCATACTAAACATTTCCCCATAGACAAACAGTAAGGAAAGACACCTTTAGGTCATCTGGCCCATAGAGAAAAAAAAACAAAACATAAATCCTGAACAATGCATTTTTTTTTATGTCTTAAACGCTGAACATTATATTAACTCCATCCTACAGATTTTCCTAAAATGGAAAAATATGCCACTCACAGCCAAAAGACACCATAGCAGCACCTGGTTCTCCTAATTCCAGCATCTATGGCCTCATCCTGTGATCTATGAAACCTCATCCTCCAGCAACAGCAAAACTAAGGAAGTTTTGAAAAGCTTCCCCCCCCCCCCCCCCACCCCATGTAACAAGAAAATTCAGGTGATTTCCATCAGAAACCCACAGATATCTGAGTTTATCACCCATGATGGAACAGGTTGGTCCCCACAATGTGAGGAAATGATCACAAATCAGGCTGATTCAGTTGGGCCTTGCCTGAAGCTTATTGCTAAATGTATTATGTGGCTGGCAGTCATAGAGTCGTATTATGTGGCTGAAACCGGTCCTTGGGGGCCCCCTCCCAACCAGTCACGTTTTCAGGATCTCTCTAATGAATATGCATTAAGATTTGTTTGCATGCACTAGCTCCTACAAATGCAAACATTTCTCATGTATATTCATTAGGGACATTCTGAAAACCCAATAGGACCGGTTTCAGCACCCCTGGTACAGAGTCTAGAACTGGGATGAATAAAGACGACAAAAGATGAAGAAAAGAGTTGTAAAAGTTGGTTATAGAAGCGATGCAATGGCTGACTACGGAATTTGCTATGGCTGCTGCAGCTACCTGACACAGTCGCATTTTATTTTCCGGAAAATGAAATCACTCCCCTGTATCTTGAGATCTTTAAGTTCTTTTTTTTTTTTTTTTTTTTTTTTTTAAATCAATGGAAAGTGGGATGAAAGTTCCAGAATGCAGAGAAATAAGAATGGAGAAAAACCAGGACCTGACGACACGCAGGAGTGTCAAAACAGAAAAAGTTCCATTTTGTGGATGTGGTCAGCCTTATGGCTCAGCAGCAGATATGGAAGACCTGGGATCCATTCCCAAGCTTGGCTTCAGTGTTTTGGACCAGCCAGGTGATATGGGGGGGGGGGGAGGTGCTAGGGCAGCAAACACATCCTAGTTATTGCTCAATGGCGACATCTACTGGCTGGACTCTGTTGGATGCATACCAAGCTGCGACAGGAATCTGGAAGGGTATCCAAACTTATGCACATGCCATAGTCAATCTCTTAAAATCAGCAATGCAAAACAAATAGTCATTTTGCATTGAAAATAGCAGAAAAATGGCATGTTTAAGTCGTACAATGTATAGGATTTGACAGCTTCTGTTTACTTAGATTCAATGAAACACACAATTTGACCAGGTGTTCCCAAACTTTTGCGCACAACTGTGGTTTTTTCCTTGTTCAAGGATTTCTTATGCACTGCATGTCTACCCGGTTGGGGATGCCTTTGTTTTTACACACATCCAGGTTATCATAGATGCATTTAAGTACAGAATATGGCAGCAGATAAGGACCATCTCGTCTGTCATTACACTGTACAGATGGTATAAGAGGCTCAGTGGTGCTTCCATCCTGCAGTGACATCAGACAAAGAAGATCCAGTTGACCAATGAAGTCACAGCACCCAAAAAGAAACTGCAGGGGTCTTCAGAGCTTTCATTAGAGGGCGATGTTAAGCTCTACTTGTCCCTTTCATGCACTAATTCAACAGCTGGAAAGCTTGAAAAGCCCAGCTGTTCAAGGCATGAAACAGTGCTACCACACCAAAATATTCCCTTGGCTGATTTCCTGTACATGACTTAAGACAGCCAGAAAGAAAGAGCTATGACCTATACAATACTTCAGGAGCAGCTTAAACCACGATATTACATACAATTAGTTCGTTTTAGCTCCCTGAATGATTCAGTTCAACATCTATTGCTGATTTATGGCTTTGTAGATACATACAAGCTTTTACAAGATGATTTCTATAGTAAGACCTCTCTTCGGTACAGTAAAAATATGTTGGACAAAACACTATTATTGGATCTCCTTATCAAAGGGGGTTTTTTTTCTCTTTTAGGAATACAGTGCACCCATTGTTCCATTCATGCTGCCGACTGCAATGAGATAATGCCTTCTTATGGCAAGCAAGTTAGCCATAGCCAGCCTGGACATGGTGCTACTGCTGGTGGGTTCCAAGTCTAGGCTGATTCAGCTACCTTCCTCCACAGTTACTATGACATAGTTGGGAGTGACACTGCAGTCTGGTTAAAAATGCAAAGATTTAGGTAGGTTCTCTCCAGAAGTCCATGGGAAAGGCAAATTCTGTGGCTCTGCAGGTAGGGATACCAGAAAGCTCTCTTCTCTTTCAACCACCGCCCCCCCCCCCATCCCTGGATAGGGTGGCCCAGCCCTGTTTTTATTCCTTCTGCGCATCACGTAATCCTGCTCTTATGACAAGTCCACAGATGCCTTGGGGTGAAATCAGGACTGGAGCAGGCTTCTGGGAGAAAAAAAAAATGGAGACAGCTGGAAACTTACCTTAAAGCAGGTATTTGCGGAGACCTGTCAACAGGTCTGCAATGTGCTTGAAGAAGAAACACTGAAATGGAGAAAATTAAAAGATTTAGGAACTATTTTTAAATTCTGTGCCTGGCTCAAGTTGATTTCTAACAGAAGCCCCTGTCCCTAGCAACAAACGGCCTGAGTGTTCTCTTCATGTGCTTCTGGGGAAACCCTTCAAAAAATTAAGATTAAGACTTTTAGGTCAAGGCCAATATTACTTCTGAGAAACGGGACCAAAAACCCATAGCTTAATTTTCTTTCCCTACCTCTTCACTACTGCATCAACAGGCTTCCCCCATTAGACAGAGACCACTGGAACTCACAGCTGGTTTGCTATTATGACACTCAGCTGACCGACAGATGTAATAGCTAATTAGTTGATACTGGCTGATTGACTAAAGATAAACAGCACCTCTTAGCCAAACACAGAAAAGCTGAATTACATACTGGGCATCCAAATGGCAGATGAAGTTTAATGTGGACAAGTGCAGAGTAATGAATGTAGGGAAAAGTAACCCAAAGTGTAGTTACGTGATCATAGGTTCCAGGGTAAGAAGAGGAGCTAGGCATCATTGTGGACAATACGTTGAAATCATCAGCTCAGCATGCAGTGGCGGTCAAAAAGGCAAACATTAGGAATTATTAAGAAAGGAATGGAGAATAAAACAGAGAACAACATAATACATCCGTACTGCTCCATGGTGCCACCACATCTCGAGTACTGTGCACAGTTCTGTTCACTACAGCTCAGAAAAGATATAGTGGAACTGGAAAAGGGTCCAAGAAGGGCAAGCAAAATAATAAAGGGAATGCAATGGATCATTTATGAGGAAAGGCTAAGGAAGTTAAGGCTCCTCAGCATGGGAAGAGACAGCTGAGGGGAGATATGACTGAGGTCTATAAAATCATGGGTTAAATGGAACAGGTAAATGCAAATCAGTTCTTTACTCTTTCAAAAAATAAAATAAAAAGACTAAGGTACACTCCATGAAGTTATTAAGTAGCACGTTTATAGCAAATTGTAGAAAATACTTTCACTCAATGCACAACTTATTACAGGAGGAAGTGGTAAAGGCAGTTACTGTAGCTGGATTTAAAAAAAGGTTTTGGACAAGATCCTGGAGGAAAAGTCTATAAGTCATTATTAACCAGGGAGATTTGAGGAAAGCCAATTCTTTCTACCACTTGGGCTCATGCCAGGTACTTGTGACCTTGATTGGCCACTGTTGGAAACAGGATAATGGGCTTGATGGACCCTTGGTCTGACTCAGTATGGCAGTTCTTATGGCTGATCTCGAACAGAGAAGCATGAATTTAAAAAAAAAAAAATTGCACACCAGTTACTACAGTAATTATTTTTATAAAACAGTACTACAGGCATGCAGAGAAACTCACAAGAAGTTTGCAGATTGATCAGATTGGTTTAGTGAACTTAGAAAAATCTATTGTAAACTTTTTGAACTGGCAAAAGTGCATCCAAGTTGTAGCAGATTTGTCCGATTCACGGTGGCAGATTTCATGAGATCTCTCGCAAATCTGCAAAGAATCTGGTCAAATCTTCCCTAGATTTGCTGAGAGAAATTAAAACAAATATCCTAGCAAAACTGGGGGACACAATGAATTTGAGGTCCAGCTCAAAGTAGGTTGAAATTTGCCTGGTTCCTGATGACTCGCATCTCCCCCACCACCCTAGCTCTGAAACGGAATAAGGAGGGTCGCTGGAATCTTCTAACTTGGGATCCAGCTTTGCACCATCCCAATAGATCTTGGGACACACAGTCATATATCTTCCAGCATCTTCAAGGGCTATCAGGCTGCCCGTAAGCACTGCAAGACACTGTAAAAGCATCCTCCTCAGAGGTGGTACACTATGCCTGTTAAGTGTTGTGGGGGTTTTTGCTAGATCTAAACTGCTTTATAAAACCATGCTATCAATCAGCCCCATGTGCTAAGCATTTTTCTCATAAGACACTCATCGGGAGGAAACCTTTAGTTCACAGGCCCCAATGCTAGCCCTAGGAGCACTACAGTTTATAGACATAGTGTGTCATGGCTGTTGCAATGATACTGTATATAATTTGCTATTACTTTTTACTTATAAAAAAGTAAAAGTATACAATAAAAGTACATAAAAACCAGCTTGAAGGCTAAATTAATATTACAAAAAAAATAGTGAATTTTCACTTGCTACACACTTCAAGCTTTTCTTAAATGTAGCAGATGATCAGGCACACTATGAATAGTTTATCAAAGTGCTAGAACACACTGCCAGAAAATTCATCCCATGAGGCTGCAGAGGAAACTACAAACTGGGACTCAGGCCTAATATGGCCTCCATATAAAAGACAATGACAAGTGAATGTATGAAATTGATGCTGTTGCAGAAGATAACATTGCAAAAAAAAATAAGTGAAGAGCTTGCTGCTGGGCTTGGCAGAAGAACACTGCAGGTTAGGCAGGAATTGATTTAGAACACAGATATGATCCGCAATGGTAAGAAAGCTTGGTCTACAATCAAGGATCTGAGCAACGAGCCACGGAAGGCAGAACAAAACCATAAGCTAACAACCAGCCAGGCAGCACAAGAGAAGCTTAAAAACGGTAAACCACCAAACAGCACAAAAGAAAACTGCCAAAGCAAGCATGTCAAGAAGAGAATAACTTCTAGGATCAGTTCACAACGGAAGAAATGGAGAAATCCATCGAGATGATGAAAACTGGCAAGGCCGCAGGTCCCCCCGACTACATCCACACTGAAAAGATTCAATAATTCATAGCAGCAACAAGATGACTGGCTGCTAACTCTTCAGTTTCTATACAAGGACAGATCATACACCCAAAAGGGTGAGGGCCCCTTGGATCTGATGAAGCTTCAGCCATGCTTTGCCAAGTCTAGAAACTATATAAAAACCTCTACCCAGAGCAGCGCTCACCCATTCTGGAAAACCAATTTGTCCTTAAGCAAGCCATTTTTCAGATGGACAAATCATGTGCAGACCAGGTACGTAATTTTGCCCATTTTACTGAAAATGGCTTTTAGAAGTGCCAAATCACCAAGTTGTTCTCAGCCTTTCAGCAGCATACAACACAGTCAGCCATTGAATGCTACAAGATCCGTAACACGATGAAGGACTGCCAGCTAAGCAATGTGATCCAAATACTTAGCAAAATCCATCATTTCTATGTCGAACATGGGGGAAAATGTAGCAGCTGGTGCCTACAATGAAATGGCTTAGCAGAAGGTATTGTATTGGTATCATTCCTTATGACCAACCAATTCATTTGAACTCAAAAAACTTCTTTCATGCCCATGGGGAGCTGGCCCCCGAAGGGATCCAAAACTGCTGTAGTGTTATTTCATTCTGTAAAGTACCTATTGTGCTACCAGAAATTTTAATAGTCAGTCAAGGCTAGTGAGAAAATGATTCTGCTACTTTTCCAGTGATCTAATCTTATGCTTTCGTGCCACATCATCTTTTGGCGTTGCTTCAGGTCTATAGGACTACAATTTCAGCTGGATTCTTTCACCACTTCCTGCTAGTCAATATCCTAGCTCCACAAGCCACACTCCATTAACTTCATTCTCCCTAGAGTGATGTCACCAGAAATTAATTTGCTTAAATTTCCACTAATGGACAATTCTGTCTAAGATGTGCTTCATTTCTTCTTAGATAATCCATTTTTTCCCCCCACTTAATTATTAACATTAGCATAACAGTTTATTTAAGGTATGGCGTGAGGCAAAGCTCTCTTGGTGGTGCCCTCTAGTGGTATTTTCCTGATAATGCAGCTTCACAGTGATCTAATCTATAACAAAGAATATTATTATCCTGCAGGTAAAGCCAAAGCATCATGATTCTATCACTAAGCATAACCCCTACTATAGCAGACGAACATTTACCAACTCCACTTTGGTTTATTTTGTTTTTGCTGCTGCATCTTTTCCAGAAGACACAGTAGACACAAGTAAACAAAGGGGTCTTTTCTAAGCTTCTGTTTTAACCCTAAAAAAGTATTCTAATATATTAAGGCTTTTCCCCCTATTCTCTGTCTATGGGGGAAAAAGCTTAGTAAAATAGTCCCTAAGATAGAATCAGGTTTTTCTCTCTCTCTCTCTCTATATTTTTTTTAATCAAAAACAGTATTTTTTCAAAATGAATTACCATGGAAAGCTAGATCCATCTTTCCAAATTTTATTTAAAGTAATATTCCATCTTTGGGAACTTAGGAACTCAGAAGTGCTATCAAGGTGGAGGTTATTTTCTTTAGAAAAATGATGATTGATAAATTTCATCATTTTGCATAAATATATGGGCTTGTAACACCTACCAAGGAGGTGATAATTCATTTTTTTGCATTATTCTCTGACCATCAATACCCTGCCTGGAAGAGTTTCTCTCAGGCCGTTTTCCCAAGCAGGGCATTAAATGACAGTTGTGATTATTACTATTACAATATTTTTTGTTTTATTAAGTTTTCCCCATTTTTTTTCCTAAAGACAGTTGGCATGACAATTTTGACCAGTAGAATCAGTGAGGCGGGACATTTCTAAGGCGTTAGCAGAGAGGTGGCCAACTCCGTTCCTCAAGAGCCACAAACAGGCCAGGCTTTCAGGATATCCACAACGAATATGCATGGGATAGATCTGCTTGTACATGCATATTCACTGAGGGTATCCTGTTTGTGGCTCTTGAGGACCGGAGTTGACCACCCCTGTATTAGCACCTTGTGTGGAATCAGACTGCTTGGGATCTAACTGAGCATTCTCTTTGTTTTAGGTAGAGTTGCTAACTGACTCCATATTTTCTGGATGGGTTGATGCAATCCCAGTTTCACCCCAATGCATTGGTTTTAGAGCTAATCCAAAATGCAGCTAACATGGCTGATTACAAATTCTAATCAATGGGGAATAGCAGGTCCCTCAGACTCTATGAACTCCACCAGCTGCCTGTTCAGCCACAAGTTTTATTAAAAAAACAAAAACAAAACAAAAAATACAAAACAAAAAAAAAACCAAAACAAAACTTTATGCATCTATTCACAAGATTATTTATTGTGAAAATATTCATTGTTTGGCCAATTTGATTAAGAGGTACGTGCCAGCTCAGTTGTTGCATTCAGTAGAAAAGACCCTGTGGTTGTTCCTTTGGTTCGGGATGTTAGATTTCAGAAAACAAGATTAAACATTTCATGTGGATGCTCCATTTTTGTGGCACTCCCTGCTGCTGAAATTGCAGGTTGAACACGATTACTTAGCTTTTAAGAAATTGATAAGAATAAAACAATGCTTTTTAAAAAGGTGTACACAATTAGACGTACGTATTTAGCTCAATGAAATAGTTTCATGTATTGTGATGTCTCTGTGTAAATATTACATTTTGCAAACTGTGTTGAACATGTGTTTGGATTTTGTGCAATATAAGTACACTAAGGAGGTGATTTTCCAAGTGTAAATGTAAATTCTAATGTAGCAATTTTCAAGAGCTCACTTACATGCGTAAAGTGCACTCACATGTGTCAAACTTATTGTCAATTCAAAGGCATATATTGTAACAATTTTCAAAAGTCCAATTACATGGATAAAATGCATTTACACATGTAAAACCCAGTTTTAAGTGTGTAAACCCTTTTGAAAATTATCCCCATATAAATAAATTGCATGCAAGGACTTCTAGTTCTAACTTCCCCATTGACTTCTCTAAGCAAGGCAGTTCATACTGTATATGTAATGGGGTAAAACCAGGTCTAAATCAGCCTGTGTTTAAAAAAAACAGAAAAATAAAAATGGACCCAGTTGGCAACCTTAATTTTACGATTAGAAGTGGGAAATGCAAAGTTCTCTCACGCTCATTAAGACCTGCAAAGCAAGCCTAATGATTACAGCAGCAAGCTGGGGGACCAGGGACGCCAGGGGTTCAAATCCCACCGCTGCTCCTTGTGACCTTGGGCAAGCCACTCTTCCCTCCATTGCTTCAAGTACAAAAAACTTAGCGCCCTCATTTACTAAGCATTTTTCCCCCCCACGGTCATAGAATGAGAGAAGAGCTTTAGGAAATCAGGCCCTTAAGATCGCGAGCCCTCTGCGGCCAGGGAAATACCTACGGTACCTGAACGTAATCCACGTCGAAGTGCCTTTAACCTTAGTCGTCCACTTCCCCCATTTAAAAAAAAAACAAAACAAAAAAGATTGAAAAAGTCAAACCACTTCTGTGTATGATGCCAAGAAGTGTATAACTATAGCCCCACACAGGTCAAGGCCGGAGAGATGGAGAATGAACTCTTTGTGGGCTCCGAGTGTCAGTGCCAGTGCCCTGCGTGACAGTGAAATGAAAATAATCCGAGTTCGTCACAGCAGACAGCAGCAAGGGCTGCTAGCGCATTAGAGAGGTGATCTCTGGCACACAACATAGCAGCTCTGCTGGGGAATGGTCTATCTATACACACACACACACGCACACACACACATGGGAGCTCTAAAATTAGTCCTCAAGTCACTTTGATGCCCACAGATGTACCTGGTACATCTATGCGATCCGATCCGATCTCCTGGGCTCTGCTGACCACAGAGTAGGGCACATGGGAAAAAAAAAAAACACAAACACAGCTGCAGCTGCTGTCTGCTCCTCCTGGTGCCTGTCCTGTGGCTTCTTTGAACTCCTGACCCATACTGGGAGGAAGCTGAAAATGATCCCTACTTAGGGATTGGCGGGGCGGGGGGGGGGGGGGGGGGGGGGAGGGGGTGAGAAATGAGCAAAACTCCACAGAGTGGGCACAATGACTAAAGGGTAAGGAAAGGGGAGGTAGTAGTGGGGGAGGGAGAAAGGTCGATGCAACAGCACTGAATAATCGGACTTTAGAGGCTTAAAGGAGGACTGTCAGGTGGCAAGGGGTAAAGACTAAGGGAAGAAAATAAGAAGAAAAAAAAAAAAGAGCCTGCGATTAAAGGAGAGACAGGAAAAGGAGCAGCAGGAAGCTGGTGGGAAGGCTGGAATGATATTGAGAGTGTGTGTGTGGTGGTGGGGGGGACAGGACATGTAGGGACCAGCCGGTCACCCTTTAAAAAAAAAAAAAGAGCGTATGCAACTGTCAACCAAACAGAGTGCAGGCCGAGCAACATAAAATGGAAGCTAAGTTTACATGCGATGGTTCCCGGCAGTTTTAGCGTGAATGCCGGCGAGACTGCACCGAGAAGAAACCTGCTACTGTTCTTCATACAGAACAATCTGTCTTCACCTTACAATTTAGCTGGTGCAAGCCGAACACAAACTTGCTGAGCTTTGTGGTTTTTGACAACTTTGCATCTGCTCAGCTGAAATGGGCCTCTTGACCTGATGTCTTCCAGTACGCGTTACCATCCATGCGAGATCTCCATGCATGTGCCAGCCAGGAAGAGGAAGTGTCAGACACCCACCCACCCCCTGTGGCAGTGGACTGTGGCAACATCCAATCACAATATCGACTTTTGGATCCTATGCATGCAGTCCTGATGAGAGCCAGAGGAAGCAGCCTTAAAGGTGGCTGAACAACAAAGGGAAAAGACCTCTGATGAAGCTTCCAGCCAGAGCTTGCCGCCTAGATCTCTAGCTACAATTTCCAGCTTTAGCTTCTAGCCTAAACTTCGAGACTTGAGTTTCCTGCTCAGCCCACCCCTGCTCCACTAACTTTGGAGTACCTGCCAAATCATCCATACATGTGCCTATATAGGCCAAGCTGACGTTCGTTCTTGCTTTCTACCTGCATACAAAACTTACAGAGCCATCTGTAAATGCCCCGAGATTGCCGCCCTGGGACTATGGCATTAACCTGTTGTTTGTCAGCTGGGGTACAGCTGGTTGCTCTCTGTGACAAGATGGGGACCCCGACCTGATTCTCCAAAGGGACGACTGGGACCTATTAATTACCACACACTCCAGGGGCATGGATGATTAGGCCTGTTCTCAGAAAGAAGTTCCTACACATTTAAAAGCGAGGTTCTGAGAGCAGAGCCCAGGTGCTGGCCTGCATCTCAGCGTCAGGCAATGCTGACTTTTCCATTCCGTGGTACACCTGAGGTCTGGAGT
The DNA here is from genome assembly GCF_901001135.1 of Rhinatrema bivittatum. NCBI lineage: Eukaryota > Metazoa > Chordata > Amphibia > Gymnophiona > Rhinatrematidae > Rhinatrema > Rhinatrema bivittatum. The sequence goes on from NC_042626.1 coordinate 31,529,721, forward strand.
CTCACTGGCTGGGAAATGCTGATCTACCTCAAAAAGATGCAGATGGGGGGGGGGGGGGGGGGCTCCTCTAACTTGCAAGAGAAGGGCCACATAGGACATTTCAAATCGTTGAGGGCCAGGAAGGGAGGTGGGGTGGTCGGGGAGGGGGGGGAGAAAGGAGAGCGTTTCTCCAAGTATTTTCTGAGAAAGATCTGAGGGGGGACCATGGCTGTCCCTTTCAGTGATTTGAAATAGAATGGCAGAGGAGGGAGGCAGGGTTCGCTGGGGTGTGAGACGGCATCAGTAATATTTCTAGATTTCTCCAAAGTTGGCAGCCCTGCCCCTTGCCTCCTCCCCCCACCCAATGAAGTAGGGGGCAGGGAGGGTAGATGGATGGTGGGCTGGGGTGTTTGTGTCTTTATGGTGCATTCTCTCTCATGCTATCCTCTTCCTCCCTCTCTACGTCTTTCCCCATTCTCTCTTCTCCCCTCTTCTCATTTCCCTCTCTATGTGCCACATTCATGATATGAGCAAAACAAACCCCTCTGGAGACCCTGATCCAGGAAGACACACTCGGGACTTGCTATTTGGGTTATAATGAGGATTTCTGCACTCTGTGCCTCCAAAACCTGCATCCTTAGGGCAGAGATCCCAGCCTTTTTGTTTCACAGCACACCTGGCACAGGGTTTACTTCACTGTAGCACATCACCAGCTTCCCCACCATCACTTTCTCTTCCCTCCCCCATACTGGCCTCATCAACCTACCTTCCCTTCCTCTCCCACCTCCTGGCATTATCATCTCTCCTCTCCCTTCACCTTCCTTCTCCTCACCCCTTGACAGCATCACATTCTCTCTCCCTCCACCTCTCCTCCCCATCCCCTGGCATTATCAAGATCCACCTTTTCTCTCCTCCACTTCTGCCTCACCTGCTGACATCACCATCTACTTCACGCTCCCTCCACCCCTCTCATCCAACCCCAACCATCATCATCACCTTCCCTCCCCCACCACCCCTCCCATTCCCTGGCATCACCACCACCTTCCCTTTCCCTCTCGCATCATCTCCACTCCTTTCCCTCGCTTCCTGGCACCATCTCCCTTCCTCTGCTTCCTCCCCTCTCCCTCACCCCCGGCATCTTCACCACCTTCCCTCTCCCTCCAACCCCTGACAATAACCTTCTTCCCTTTCCCTCCACCCTCTGGTATGACCTTTCCTGTCCCTCGCCTCCTGGCATCTCCCTCTGCTTCCACCCCTCTCCCTCATTCCCTGGCATCATCATCAATGTCCTTCTCTCTCTATCTCCTAACATCACCTTCTCTGCCCTCTCCCTCCACCCCCCATGACAAATCATTTTTTCCCTTTTTCCTCCACCACCTGGCATCACTTCTCTTTCCGTCATTTCCTGGAATCACAGTCGTCATCCCCACCCCTTTGCATCATTTTCCTTATCACTCAGCCCCTGGTATCATCACCTTTTCTCCCTTTCCCCCCCGTCACCCCTTTCCCTCACTCCCTGGAATCATCATCACCTTTCCTCTCCTCTCCACCCTCTTGCATCATTATCTTCCCTCTCCTCTCCCCCCACAATGTCCTGAAGCTGCAGAAGCAGACTTACCAAGTGCTGCTTCTTCCTACTTTGCAATCGGAACAGCACAGGGCCAGCAGGTCTGGCTCAACTACAGAGCCCCATGCATTTCTATTGCAGAGAGCAGCCAACAGAGGGGAAAGCAGGAGTAGCAGCAAATAAGCACTGCTCTCTGGCTCCCCCTGCTGGCAGGAGGACATCCTGCAGGTCAGGAGGGAAATAGAAAACAAAGATTGCAGCTTTGGAACACCAGTTGGGAAAAGGTGCCTTAGGGGATGAAGTCCGTGCCCCTTCCTCTACAATCCTGAATAGATAGTGACAGGGTTGGGAGCCCCAGGAATCACCCCTCCTACATGCCTTTCACTGGCAGCCTCGCAGAGCCCACAGATCAGTACTGCTAGCACCTTCCTCCCTGTGGCCTGCACCACCGTTCACAGCAACCAAAACACACCTTATATCTAAGCTGCGGCCTTCTCTTCCTGTCTTTGGCCCACTGCATACAACAGCACTAATGCCAGCATTGCACAGTGCAGCCAATCAGTGGTGGCCTTCCACCGGTATGCCCCGCCCACACCGCTCTGACTTCTATTGGCAGTAATGGCAGATTGTGTTCTTGCCACTGCAGGCCATATCAAGCTCTTTTTCTCATCACTGCTGTGGGCTGGATCAAGCTCCTTCAGCCATTGCTACCAGGGGCCGGATAAAATCCAGCCAAGGGCTGCAACAGACCCTCGGGTCATAATTTGGGGGCCCCTGATGTAGACATTTCTGATCTCTTCGTTTTAATTGGCTCACATTTTTTCTGATTTAATCAAGTCAGATTAACTGTAAGACTAATATTGCTTACAGGCATACTTGTAGATAGACAGGGGACTGGAGAGAAGTCACTTTCCCCTTCCTTCTCTACGCTTTCAGCTATTGGAAGCTTAAATACCTCTCCAAACCTGTATATACAGAAGTTGAAGAGATAAGGGGATGGGGGTAAGAAGCACGGAGAAAGGCAAAGGGAGGAGAAAAGGGGGTAAGAAGGTGAAATCACACTAAAAAAAAAAAAAGTGAAAACACAAGGACACAAAAGGGGAAATGATGAGGAGATAAAAAAAAAAAATAAGGAAATAAAAAAATCAGCATACCTGGGAACTTTTGAGTTGTGGTCATCTCGAGATTGCTATTGATTAGCAGAGGGTGAGCGGCGGGGGAGGGGGAAGGAATGGAATAATATGTATCAGCTTTCTTTCTTCCACATACCCCCCCCCCCACACCTTCTAATCCACACTTTTTCTCCCACTCATCAGCATTACCGCTCCCCCCTCCCGAGACGACACAGCATACTTCCCCCTCCGTCTTTCCCTCACCCCAGCACTCTGCTCCCTACGGGGTAGATTTTAAAAGGAGCGCACGCGTCCATGTGTGCGCAGTTCCCGGCGCGCACACGTGAACATGCTGATTTTATAACATGCGTGTGCAGGCAGCGTGCACGTGGGGGGAGTTCATTTTAGTAAATTATGCGCGGCGACGCAATCGGACTTTCCCCAGTCCCCTAACCCCCTCTCCACCCCGACCCCTAGATCTTTCCTATCTATCCTTTTTTTGTTGTTTCAGAACTTACTTCAGGCCCGGAGCTGAAGTAAGTTGCGTGCGCCGGTCAGCTGCCAGCTCGCAAGTCCGGCCCGCCTCCCCCTTCCCCCGGAGGGGCCCGGCACTTGTCCGCGTATCGGGTTTTACGCATGTGGCTGGGCCCATTTTAAAATGTGCACAGCGTGCGCAAGGCCCGGCCATGCGCGTATATCCCGATTTTTGTGCGCGCGGGCCTCTGAAAATCCAGGCCTATATGTCTCAGCTCCATGAACTTATGCATCCTCAGCTGAGTGATTGCAGAGTCCTGGAAATCACAGCTGCAGACTGAGGTTTCTGTGTATTGCAGTCCCTCTTCAGTTTCTCCCCACATTCTGCATGCAGTGTGTCTACTCCAGGTTTCAATTTTCAAAGAGTTTAGATGCCTAACTTTGGGTATTTGGCTCCTAGATTGGCTCTTCTGAAAATTTACTAGGGTTGAGTGCTTACATTCAGGCTCCTTTCACTAGCTCTTAATTTAGGTGCCTTAAAAGTGGGTGGCTACAGGGGCAGAGATAAAAGTTAGGTGTTTAGTACTAGTTTTCAGCACTAGGCACCTAACGTAGGAGTGTAACTAGGAAAATGAATAGCAGGCCTAAATATATGTAATTTATTTGGTTTATACTCTGTCTTTCAGACACCTCAAAACAGATTGCATTCAGGTAATGTTTTAGATTCTTAAATTTAGATGAATTTTCAGCTGAAAACTTAGGTGCTTAGCTTTTTTGAATATCGACCTCTGAGGGTAGTTTTCAAAGGCACTTACACACATTAAATCCGGTTAAAGATGCATGTAAAAGTACACGATTTTTCATGCACTCTTGCGTGCATACCGAACGGGCATTCTGTGGGTGGAGTTGGGGGCAGGTCTGAGATTTACACATACATTTTTGATTTGCAAAAGGTAGGCATGTAAATGAACTTACACAAACAGGACGATACAGTACAATGCGCTCCGGTGGATTATCCCACATTTGGACGCGCGTTTTCGATGCGCTAGCTTTACCCCTTATTCAGTAAGGGGTAATAGTGTGTCGAAAACGCGTGTCCAACCCCCCCGAAACTAATAGTGCCCGCAACATGCAAATGCATGTTGATGGCCCTATTAGTTATTCCCGTGCGATTCACTGAATAAAGTGTGCAGCCATGCCGCACATTTTACTTTCAGAAATTAGCACCTTCCCAAAGGTAGGCGTTAGTTTCTGCCGGCATTGGGAAAGTGCACAGAAAAGCAGTAATTTAAAAAAAAAAAAATTTTTTTTAATCGGCCCGCGGCTCGAAAACCGGACGCTCAATTTTGCTGGCATCCAGTTTTTGAACCCGTGGCTGTCAGCGGGTTTGAGAACAGACGCCGGCAAAATTGAGCGTCGGCTGTCAAACTCGCTGACAGCCACCGCTCCTGTCAAAAGAGGCGTTAGGGACGCGCTAGTGTCCCTAGCGCCTCTTTTTACCATGGGCCCTAATTTGAATAATTTTTTTTTTCTGGATCGCGCGCACAGGAGAGCAGGCACTCGCCTGCTCTCCAGCAATTTTTACTGTATCGGCCTGAACGTGACTTTGTGCATGTATGCTGGCAGGGTGTTCTGCACAAACCCATGAATTTTCAATCTGGATTTATGTACATAAATCTGCTTGGAATGTTCTGGCTAATTTTCAGTCATTTATTGTTTTTTTGTAATTTTCCTCCTTTAAGTTCACTGTAAACCGGCATGATGTGCTTCACGAATGTCGGTAAATAAAAGTTAATAAATAAATAAATAAATTTGCTTAAGTCTATGCGTCTAAAGGTACAGCAGGATTTTATAACCTGTTTGGTGGGAGCTGCACAGTTTATAAAATACTGCACATCTCTGCTCCAAAAGTACAAGTGTATCTTTCACTGTGTTCGCGTATTTGTAATGCAGAAAACCGCATACTTTCTTTACCCATTTTATAAAGTAGGGAAAATTTTGTACATGTAATAATCCTGAGTTTCTTAAATTTCAAATTCCAATAAGAGGAGAGGCACTCAAAAATAATACAAATAATCAAGTCAATCCCCAAAAGTAGTATTACAAAAAACATCATTTCATAACTGTATGAATCTGGCTTTAGACAGAAACCATAGACCCATTAACATGCACGTAGCACTTCTGATCGTGAGAAAGTCCAAATTAGTGCCACAATTTTCAGTATAATCACCGGAAGCGCAGTATGAAAGTGGCAGCATCTGACGAGCAAGTTTTGAATCAGTCCTTGGGTCGAAAGTGCCCCCCTGAGGCAGAAGTGTAACATTTCTAAACACGGCCGGTGTTGGGATATAATTTTGTTCTCTGGGATAAAAATTTTTTCTTCTCTTGAATTTCCTATTGTCTCTTCTGGACTTATCAAGTTTTTAGGAGCTGTTAGGTGTAGGCTGAAGAATGAGATTGCGAGGTAAGAGAAATATGGCTTTTTCTGTCATTTAGACACTGGGTTGGTAACTTTCAAACCGGCAAGTGTGTACACATTTGTGCGCATACGTTCGGCCCGCACCCAGGATGCGGCCACTTTATAAAACATACTCACATATGCGTGTATGTTACAAAATAGCCTGGTCGCATGCACGTGCACCAAATTTTAAGTGGGCATGTGCTTGTGCGCACAAATACCATTTCTACCGTGTAAATCGGGGGATTTTAAAAAGGGTGCACGCCATTCTGAATTTTACCAGCTCATCCCCAGTTCATCCAGTTAATAGACAGGTCCTCCCAACCGCCCTAGTTTGATAGCCCCCATTTAGCCCTGACTCTTAAAACCCCCACAGATCTGCCTACTTTTCTTTAAATTTTAACTTACACTGCATCTGTAGCAGAAGCAGAGTTTACGCGGCAGGGGACCTTGGCACCCACCGGGTTGCGTAAGTATTTATGGAGCACGTCTCAGGTTCATGCCCCGAAATGCCCACGCCCCTTTTTGAAAACTCTCAAGATGTACGCGCTGCAGCATTTACGCACGTATCTGGGCACCTTTTAAAATATGGTCGACGCGCGCAAGCCCGACCTCTTCATGCATCCCCCGACTGATGTGCACACCGGGCTTTTAAAATTCACTTCAAAACATTTAAAGCGCAGCATTGTCACTTTCTTAAACAAAGTATCAGTAGAAAACATGGTTTTCTCCCTTATTCAATTTTCTTTTCCCAACTTTGTATTAAAAATGCATCCCATTTATTTATAGTCTTATACGTTCAGCAATACAATGTACCACTATTTTATCCTCCCTTCCATTGTTCCCTCTCCTCCCCCCCCCCCGGTTAATAAGTTAATTGTAAAGCACTGTTGCAAATGTTCGTTTTATTTAGCACAGTTTCTGTTTATTGTGAGGTTACTAAACAAATGTCTAAACAACTAAACCACCATTGAATTGATAAAATATTGCCGGTCTTTTATAGTACCATCTTAGTACTACATAAGTTGATTGTAACTGTACATATTTTTCAACTGTATATAGTTTCTCTATTTGTTATATTTTCTCAATCTTTACTGCCTTTCCCATCTCCTCCCTGTCTCCCATCTCCTCCCCCTCCCCTCTCCCCCTTCCTCCTCTCGCCTTTTTCCCCCTCCCCTCCCTTGTTTTATTGTAATTTTCCTCTTTTCTGTTCACTGTAAACCGGCATGATGTGCTTCATGAATGTCGGTAAATAAAAGTTCATAAATAAATAAATAAATGTCGGTATATAAAAACTGCAAATAAATAAATAAATGGTTTAAACCGGTGATTATACTGAAAACTGTGGCACTAATTTGGACTCTCTCGTGATTAGAAGTGCTAAATGCGAGTTAATGGGTAGGACGTCTGTGGTTTCTGTTTGAATCCAGATTCATGCAGTTTTGAAATAAGTAATATTACAAAAAACAAAAACTTTTTTGGGGATAACCTAAGTTACACACAGAGGCGTGCATTTTATAACGAATGCATGCACGCTGCTTAAGAAAATACTTACTTGTCCACATACTCTAAATCATCATTTAACCCAGACCTCCTACCCAAAAACACAAGCGCAGTTTCACTTCCGTGACTTTGTAAAAGCATACAGATACATTTGATACTGTTTGCACATTTACTGCCTGACTCCTGGACTTCCTTGCTTGCCGCCTGCCCCTGACTATTGTCTTCCCGAACACCACCTGCCATTGACCGCTGCCTGCCTCAGTATAGTCCTAGTCTCCATCTGCTCCAACCCGGCTACATCGCAGGATCTCCATCTTCCACAGAGGCCCCCTCCTAAGACCTCCTGGCCCCGGCCTCCGAAGGCTCAACCCAAGTGGAACGAGGGCTGGTATGGCAAAGCTACAGTTGGGTCCTGGCCTCACCCAGATCTACCTGCCAACGGTGGGGACCTGCAGAGCTCCTCCCTGCAGGTTGCGTCAATTCCACCTTGGCCTAAGGGTCCATGCCCTCAACAGAAGGGTAAGCAGTGGAATGCCTCAAGCATCTGTACAGAGACCGATGATTTTTAATTTATTTATAAATGATCTGTAAAAGGGAATAACGAGTGAAGTGATCACATTTTTAGATGATACAGAATGATTCCGAGTTGTTAAATCTCAAGTGGATTGGGAAAAATTGCAGGAGAATCTTGCAAGACTGGAAGAAAGAGCATCGAAATGGCAGATGAAATTTAACTTGGCCAAGTGCAAAGTGATGCACATGGGGAAAAGTAACCCACACTGTAGTTATGTAATATTAGGTCCCATATTAGGAGTTACTGCCCAGGAAAAGGACCTGGGTGTCATAACGGACAATACTTTGAAATCCTTAGTTAAGTGTGCGGTGGTGTTCAAAAAAAGCACAGAATGTTAGGAACTATTAGAAAAGGAATGGAGAATAAAATGGTGAAGGTCATAATGTCCTTGTATCGCTCCATGGTGAGGCTGAACCTTGAGTACTGTGTGCAACTCTGGTCGCCTCATCTCAAGCAAGATATAGTTGCATTGGAAAAGGTACAGAGAAGGGCAAGCTAAATGATAGAGGGGATGGAACAGCTCCCTTACGAGGAAAGGCTAAAGAGATCAGGTCTGTTCAGCTTGGAGAAGAAATGTCTGAGGGGAATGTGACAGAGGTCTATAAAATCATGATTAGACTAGAATGGGTAACTGTAAATTGGTTATCTACTCTTTCAAAAAATACAAAGACTAAGGGGCACTCCATGAAGTTAGTATGTACCACCTTCAAAACAAATCGTGAAAAATTATTTTTCACTCAACACACAATTAAGCTCTGGAATTAATTGCTGGAGGATGTGGTTAAGGCAATTAGCATGGGTTAAAAAAAGATCTGGACAAAACAACAACTTATTAACCAAGTAGGCAAGAAATAGCCACTATTTATCACTGTGTGATAGCAGCATGAGATCTGTTTATTGTTTTGGATCTTGCCAGATAGTTGTATCTTGGATTGGCCACTGTTAGAAACAGGATACTGGGCTTGATGGACCCTTAATCTTACCTAGTATGGCAATTCTTATATGCTTATCTGATAGATGCATCATACTTGTATACAGAATTTTGTCTAATTTCAGAGACCTTCTGGTAAGATTTTTTTTGTTGCTGAGATACTGTTTCAGCAGGGAAAAGATGAAACCCAATTTGCTTTCAAAAAGCCTTGGACCCATCTACAATTTTCCCTGTGGAAATAGTGACTTAAGAATAAGAGAGGCAATAATAAAAAGGTTTTTACACAAATAAACCCATGTTTACTTATGAAAAATGGATTTTGAAAATTGTTTACCCCCCTCCCACACACAGACAATTAATGTCAGGGGAGAAAAAGGACACACGCACTATGCACTGCCTGCAAGTACAAAAAGTACCTGCACTGTGTGTGTGCCAGCTGCATTTACAAATGGAAAATGCATGGAGGTTGTTTTTTTTTTTTTTTTTTAATTAATATAAGACTTGCCACACTGGGTCAGACCAAAGGTCCATCAAGCCCCGTATCCTGTTTCCAAGAATGGCCACTCATCCAGCAGGATCCCAAGGGGTAGAAAGATTCCAAACTGCTTATCCCAAGAATAAGCAGTAGATTTCTTCAACTCCACCTTAATAACGGTTTGTGGACTTTTCCTCCAGGAACTCGTCCAAACCGTTTTAAACGCAGTACTCCAACAGCTTTCACCACATCCTCCAGCAATGAATTCCATATCTTAATTACGCAGAGTAAAAAAGTATTTTCTCTTATTAGTTTTAAATATATCACCTAGTGTGACCTTTAGTCTTTGCACTTTTTGAAAGAATAAACAACAAATTAATGTTTACTCATTCCACGCCACTCATTTTGTTCTATCATTATTTTATAGACCGCTATCATATCTCCCCTCAGCCATCTCTTCTCTAATCTGAAGAGTCCTAACCTCTTTAGCCTTTCTTCATAAAGGATTCGTTCCATCCCCTTTATCATTTTGGTCGCCCTTCTATGTATATCTTTTTTGAGATGTGATGACCAGAACTGCACACAAAGCTCAAGATGAGGTCACACCATGGAGTGATATAGAGGCATTATGATATTTTCTGTTTTATTCTCCATTCCTTTCCTAATAATTCCTAGCATTCTATTTGCTTTCTTGGCTGCTGCTGCACATCAAGCAGAAAATTTCAATGTATTATCAATGATGATGCCTAGATCCTTTTCCTGATTGGTGATTCCTAAAGTGAAATCTTGCATTGTGTAGCCATAATTTGAGTTATACTTCCCTAAGTTTATCACTTTGCACTTGTCCACATTAAAATTAATTTGTCATTTGCATATCCAGTCTTCCAAAGTCCTCTTGCAATTTCTCTCAATCCTCTTGTGATTTCACTACTTTGAATAATTTTGTGTCATCTGCAAATTTGATCACCTCACTCATTGTTTCCATTTCCAGGTCATTTATAAATATATTAAAAAGCAATGGTCCCAGAACAGATCCTTGGGGCACTCCACTATTCACCTTTCTCCACTGGGAACATTTACCACTTAACCCTACTCTCTGTTTCCTATCTTTTAACCAGTTCACAATGCATAACAGACCACTGCCCCCTATCCCATGACTTCTTAATTTCCTAAAAAGTATCTCATGAGCGACTTCATCAAATGCTTTCTGGAAACCCAAACACACTATGGGCCTGTTTTTAAAAAAAACATTTACTCGAGTAAAACTGGGTTTTACTCGAGTAAATGCACTTTACTCGAGTAAAACTGGGTTTTACTCGAGTAAATGCACTTTACTCGAATAAATGGCTTTTGAAAATTGCTACAATAGTATGTTACTTTTACGTGCATAACTCCTTTGAAAATTACCCGCTATATCAACTGGCTCACCTTTATCCACGTTTATTTACACCCTCAAAAAAATATAGCAGCTTGGTGAGGCAAGACTTCCCTTGGCTAAATCCATGTTGACTTTGTCCCATTAAACTATGCTTATCTAGGTGTTCAGCAATTTTGTTTTTTATGATAGTCTCCACCATTTTGCCTGGCACAGACCTCAGACTCACTGGTCAGTAGCTTCCTGGATTTTATTTATTTTGTTTTATGCTTTTATTTTAACTGGTATTTTTTTTATTATAAGTTATGTTATCCACTCTGAACAAGTTTGTTAGGAAGATGCGGTCTATAAGAAACTGTAAATAAATAAGGTCCATGCCTGATGTCAACTCTTAACCTTTGCAGCTGCTCCTTTAAATTTTTCTAACCATCATTTTCCTCATTTTATCAGTCACCCTTTTGAAAGTTGAATACTATCGCAGTAGATTCCTTTAGTGTCCTCCTTCCAGTTATTAAGTCAAATTCGATCATGTTGCAATCACTATTGCCAAGTGGCTCCAACACTGTTACCTCTTTCACTAAATCCCGTGTTCCACTAAGAACTGGGTCTAAAATAGTTTCCCCTCTTGTTGGTTCTGGTTCCAGCTGCTCCATGAAGCAGTCTTTTATTTCATCTAGGAACATTACCTCTCTAGCATGTCTTGATGTGACATTCACCCAGTCAATACTGGGGTAATTGAAATCATCCATTATTACTGTACTGCTGTTTTTGTTTGCTTCCCTAATTTCTTTTAGCATTTCATTGTCTGTTTGTTTACAAGGTAGATGGTAAGACATCCCCCACTGCTATTTTATTCCCCTTTTCACCTGGAATTTCTATCCATATAGATTCAACATTGCATTTTGTTTCCCGCAGAACGTTTATCCTGTTTGACTCAATGCTCTTTTTAATACATAGTGCTAACCCTCCACCAATTCGATCCATCCTATCATTTCAATATAATTTGTACCCTGGTATCAGTGTCCCTTTGGTTATCCTTCCTCCACCAGAAGTCCGAGATACCAATTATATCTATCTAGTCATTCAGTGCTATACATTAACTCTCCCACCTTATTTTTTAGACTTCTGGCATTTGTATACAGACATTTCAAGGTGGGGTTTTTTTTTGTTTTTAGTTGCAATCTTTCAGATGACAGGGATAATTTGGAATCTTTCTGCACTTTACTTAAAAGCACCTGGTCCACTTTGGCATTTATTACAACCTCTCTACTGCGATGCTGTATTTTCCCCGTTCTCTTACTATCCTTTAAAGATACATCATTCCGAACCATGCACTTCTGAGCGACTGTCTGCTTTCCTCCATGGTCTAGTTTAAAAGCTGTGTTATCTCCTTTTTAAAAGTTAGTGCCAGCAGCCTGGTTACACTTTGGTTAAGATGGAGCCCATTCTTTCAGAAAAGCCCCCCCCATTTCCCAAAATGATGCCCGTTCCTAAGAAACTTAAAACGCTCTTCCCTGCCAAATTGTCTCATCCATGCATTGAGACTCTAGAGTTGTGTCCTGTACATGGAACGGCAGAATTTCTGAGAATGCTACCCTGGGGGTTCTGGATTTCAACTTTCTACCTAAAACCCTAAATTTATTTGGCTTCCAGAACTTCCCTCCTACACTTTCCTATGCCATTGTTACCCACACGTATCAAGACAGCCGGCTCCTCCCCAGCACTATCTAAAATCCTATCAATGTGACATGTGAGGTCCGCCACCTTCGTACCAGGCAGATGTTACCAAGTGATCTTCACGTCCACCAGCCACCCAGCTATCTACTTCACAAAATTGAATCACTATCTACAACGGCCATCCAAAACCTTTTCTCCTGGGCATGTGCCCCTGGAGACATACCCTCAGTGCAAAAGTATACCACATCACCTTGAGGACAGATCCAGGTGACCTTTCTCCTCCAAGAGCCGGCAGATTGGAGGTGGGACTGCTCTACTATGTTCCTGAAGACTTCCTCTATATATATCTCTCTGTCTCCCTTAGCTCCTCCAGGTCTGCCACTCTAGCCTCCAGAGATCAGACCTGTACTCTTGAGGGCTAGGAGTTCTTTGCACTTAGTGCACACATACAACCTCTCACGCCTGGGAGATGAGCAGGGGCGGATTGGCCTATCGGGGGATCGGGCATCCCCCGTTGAGCCAATCGCTCCAGTCACGTGGTCTGCCGGGCGCGGCCGTGACAGAGCCGCACTCGGCAGACCACGTGATGTGTCCTGGGTGGCGAACACCCGGGCCGGTCCGACCTCATGAATCCGCCGCTGGAGATGAGCAAAAATCTGGAAAGACTCCCCTCTGAGCTTGCGGTCCCATGGAAAGGGGGGGGGGGGGGGGGTTTGGGGGCAGGACTACAAGCTATACAGGGAAATTTAAAATTGCCCGCAATGTATCCATCTATAAGTTATATTTTTCGAAACTAGGCAAAGTTAGGGCTTCAGGAAGTGATACAGTTCTTCTCAAATTTTTTTTTTTACACGTTACCCCCTTGAACAGGAACATCATTTCTCAAAAGTAATGCTTTAGTTTCAAGTTCAAGGGGTTAGGGATAAGAAGCTTTTGCTTTGGGAAGAAAAATGTTCTCTCCATTTCTGAAATTCATAGTTTGCGTGGTTTCAGGAAACCTAAGTTAAGTTTGGCAGCCCATTGTTCAGATGTAGAACTCACAAAGAAAAGTGATGTGGGGTTAATAGGTCACATCAAGGCAGCCTGTGACTCGCTGCCTATTATTCCAATGAAATCCGTGACCTGCACGATAAGGCATCCTCCTCAAACTTAAGATTTTCTGAAACTAGACAAAATAAGAGGCTCAGATATGTATAATGTTTAACTCCCTATGAAATGTTTCGCAATCCCCCAAATTATCCTGGAATTGGATCACTTCTATTGTGAAACACTGTGGTTTTTCATATTTGCTCCAGTTACAGAAAGATTATGGATATGTGTGACCAGCTATAGTTACAGAAAGATTATGGATATGTGTTACCAGCTATCTAATCAACTTTTACATAGATGAAAAAAAAAGAGAAAAACATGAGTTTGACTAGGTGCACGTGAATGAAGAAATGCCCTTTTGTGGTTTAAACAGTCTATTATTAAAAAAAAAAAAAAAAATTCCCTCCAAAAGCAAAATACCTTTGGCCATAGAAGTTGCAAACATTTTGGCATTGAAGGGGGTAAGAGGATTGCAGTACATGGTGCAGAATTTGTTGAAACCTGCACTGGAATATCATTTGGCTCCACTAGTGTTCTACTCCCATTTATCTCCGTTCATTTCCCTTCAGGGTATGTGGTAGGCGCTGTTCAGTCTCTCAGAGACCAAAAGGGTGGTGCATCACAGATCTATGGCTTGGGTCAGCAGCACATTTCAAGGCTCCAGACAGATATACACACCCCTGGACTCCTCCTGGACTGTACCCAATTTATGCTTGAAAAGGTCTTTTGAAAAGGTCTTTTGAATCATCAAATATGTCAATGATGGATTTCCATGATGGTCAAATTCAAAAGTATTAGCTGGATAACTCAGAAGTTAACTTTAAGATAGCCGGATACATTCAGCGGCATGGCCGCCCCACTGAATATATGGGCTAAGTTAGCTGGATATGTTTATCCGGCTAACTTGCTGAGCTGCACAGTGGCTGAATATGGATCTCTAGATGTTCAAGCTGGAACAAAGTGAACTCCTCCCTGGAGTGACAACAGTTCAGACAGTCCGTAGCACCAATTGGACAGCATTATTTTAAGGAAATCTATACAGGGTTTACCCCAACACAGGCAGAACTGCTGAAATGTGGCCATGTTGGGGTATGGTTTATTTTGTTATTTTTAAGCATTTTAATAACCAATTTAAGTTCATGGTTATTTAAAAGAAAATGCTTGATTTATTGCTCATGCTTTCTAAATTTGATTTTATTGTTGTACATCCTATTCCCTGATAGGCAGACTTCACATACTTGTATGGTAATTTCTCCTCCCTCCACCATATTTTTTGGTATCTGTGATAACTGTGGTGGAGTGCCTTTTTTCTATTTCCATGCACAGCTTCCCAGAAGAGGTGATGACGGCACAGAGTCTGTCCTATGGCAGGCACCTAACCTATAATGCAGATAGACTACTGGTAGAAGAAGGCAGCTTGCAGATTAGTGATAAATGATGAATTATCATTTTGAAGACAGTAATACACATCCAGAAGCTGTGGAGTCACACTTGACTCTTCAGGGACCTCAACAGAACAGAGTGAAGCTGGATGTTATATTCCAGGTTAAAAGATTGTGAATCACAGAGCATAAAAGGCCAAGAACAGCATCAGTTTTGTTCTTTTTTTCTTTTCTTTTTTTTTTTTTTTTTTAATCATGGCCCCTTGGAAAATGCTCCTAAGCCCACCTTTTGCCTTCTTGCATAAGGGAATGAGCAGCCCAGCTAGGCAAAAGGCATTCTTTAAGCATTATAGAATACTGAATAAAATAGAATGTATTAAAATATATTTTAAAAAGGGAAAATGCAAAATTGATAGTTACAAATTCATGCAAAGGTTGGATATTCACATGGATCTGAGAAAGGTGGAATAGTATTTTGCTTTGCATATATTTCCACGTATAGGAGGATAACAGAACAAGACCAGGAAGAACCATATCAAAAAATGACAAACAGGAGTGCTAAACAGGGTAGAATGGGAATAAGTGGAGACCCCCACCCCTCAATGTACAACCGTCAGAACAAAAGTTAGTATTAAAGTTGTGGGAGGGAGAACAAAGAAAGACCTTGGATGGGAGGATAAGGACAAACACCACACTGTTAATATACACAGAGATACTTGTTCAAAGTGTCTTAAGGCAAGACTCCATGCTGAGAAGAAAAGATTATGCTGGCGTGTAATGGCTGCTAGAGCTATCAGAATACTAACTGAGTGCTCATTTGGGGGATATTTCTAGTTTGCTCATACTGCACCTAGCGCTGTTAAGAATATATGGTCTAGTTATAGCAAATTTTGTAGTTTCCTGATTATCTGCCAGCCACCCACAGGGGAAATGTCCTGAAGGTGGAGTCCTTATTCACTTCACCAGTGAGAAAATCACCTCCAATGGGGCAAGAACAAAAATATCTCCCCTAGAAATATGGTGACACCTATTTATTAAGAGCATCACTGCACCTTAGGGTTTATTACACAGGTCTCATATTACACTGCCAATGGTTTAAGCGTGAAGGAGGGGAGGGGGATCTGGTTGTAGTTACAAACTCCCGACTAGCAAGTGTCACTGAGCATCCTTCCTGCAAACGCACAAGGGTGCTGCCACCCGTGGAACTGTGGATGTGCGGGGGGGGGGGGGGGGGGGGGGAATACAAGTTTTGGAGGCCCGAAAATCCAGAAAAAGGTACTGCTGCTTTCTATTGATTTTTCAAAGAGGAGGCTCAGATCTCAACAGTGCCGCGAGAGGCAGTGGTCATTGCCGGACAGGTGGCAAGCCAGTCTTCCTCCTTTCTCCAAACCACAGTCCCTCAGGGAGGAAGAGGATATCCAGAGAGAGAGAGAAAAAAGAAGCTTCATTGTGAAATCCCCTGCTCTTACAATACCTATCTCTGTTACTCTCGAACATAAAAAGAAAGAAAGAAAGAAAAAAAAGGACGACAGATTTCCTATGCCAGACCAATACATATGACCTAATTTTAAAACAGAGACACATGGCATATATGATTTCTATCAAAGTAAAAGGAAACATCAAAAACAATTAACCCATTTACCCATGATCACTGATATCCAGCCGCTGTGTTCAGTATACAGGAAATGGCTGGACCTTTAAATGCTTTTAATAATTAATGCTTGGTGCAAAATATATCTCATTGATTTCAGAAATATTGTGGAGGGTGCAGGGCTGGCAATGCAACCTATTGTTCACGGCTTTTTATTGGAACATAAGAATTATCCAGACATGGTGCTGTAACCTGAGTTTTAAAGACCATCCAGGAACTTGAAAACTCATTCATAGCACTGTCTCTGGATAATTCTTGGGTTGGTCTCATAAAACGTATCACAGCTGCAAAGAATCCAGTTTTATCAAAGGACCTGCAGGCTGCCGCTCTTGCTTCCTGATTCAGTGGTGAGCCTAATTACCTGTTTCTATTGGTACCCGTTGGAGAGAGGGAGGAGCTGGACTGCGATAAAAGAACTGCGCTTGGCGGCGCGACGCTGCCGCTCTTGCTTCCTGATTCAGTGGTGAGCCTAATTACCTGTTTCTATTGGTACCCGTTGGAGAGAGGGAGGAGCTGGACTGCGATAAAAGAACTGCGCTTGGCGGCGCGACGCTGCCGCTCTTGCTTCCTGATTCAGTGGTGAGCCTAATTACCTGTTTCTATTGGTATCCGTTGGAGAGAGGGAGGAGCTGGACTGCGATAAAAGAACTGCGCTTGGCGGCGCGACGCTGCTGCTCTTGCTTCCTGATTCAGTGGTGAGCCTAATTACCTGTTTCTATTGGTACCCGTTGGAGAGAGGGAGGAGCTGGACTGCGATAAAAGAACTGCGCTTGGTGGCGCGACGCTGCCGTTCTTGCTTCCTGATTCAGTGGTGAGCCTAATTACCTGTTTCTATTGGTACCCGTTGGAGAGAGGGAGGAGCTGGACTGCGATAAAAGAACTGCGCTTGGCGGCGCGACGCTGCCGCCGGCGTGACGCCTAAGCCGCGCGCGCCGAAGGGGCACGCGGCTTTGTCCGGCTTCGTCCGGAAGAGATTGGAAGAGATTTAGGCAATCCAATTGTGAGTTATTGTTCAATTTTTCCTTGAAATTATTTCTGTGGCCTAAGAGACATATATAATGTGAAATAGTACTGACTATCTGTTTCTGACCCTCTCCTCTTGTTAACGGTTTCTTTTTCTTATAATGCCGCACACTAAGAGGAAGGCCCGAGTTAAGGATCCTTCCTCTACACCGATTACAGGCTCTCACCAACCGCGAATTGAGGATAGTTTCAGAAAATCTTCATTAAAGTCCCCGGGGATGGCCGCTGAGGGTTTTAGTTTAGAGCAGGAACTAAGCCCCAGGCCCCTAGAAATATCATTAAGCCCCGGGGCCCCCGAGAAACCTGAGCCACCGTCCGGTAGGAATATCGTTAGGGAACTGGAACAATCCCTCAATACATCTATTTCTGGTATCCGGAGGCATTCAGGGGGTATACCTGAAAAGCCGGTGAACCCTGTAGTTAAGGGTTCCAGGGAATCAGAAATTCAGGTTGTTTCAGCTCCAGTTGAAGGGGCAACTATAAGGGTAGGAGATGACACAATCCAGGTTATAACCTCAAAGAAATTTTCACTAGAAGAAATTGGGGAAATGATTGTCCAGATGCAGAAGTCAATCAACATTCTGTCTATTAAAGTACAGGATGCTTTACAAGTAAATCAAGTAATAGAACAGAGGGTGGAAAAATTGGAAACAGATCTTAAGACAGTAGAGAAGAAGGTGGAATACAATGAGGAAATACAATCCAATTTGATAAGATCAGAAAAAATGTTTTTGGATAGGATAGAACATCTAGAAAATCAGTCAAGAAATCAGAACCTGAGATTGTTGAATTTCCCAAAGACAAATTTGATGTCTCCTAATGATCTTTTTCGGAGTTACCTAAAGAATATTCTGAAATATTCAGAAGCTTCTATACCAACAATATCTAGAATATATTACCTTCCCCAGATCCAAAAAGGAGAATTGGGACAAAATCTAAGAGAGGAATCTGAAAATATAGATTTAGATCTGACTGATTTTTTGGAAAAATCCTTCGAAACACATATAACATCTAGAGCTACTTATTAGTACAATTTGTTTACATGATAGAAAGAGATTCTGTGTTGAAATTGTACTTTAGAAATCAAAATCAGCTGTTCTACGGTCAAAGTATCAGAGTTTTCCCAGATATTGCCCGTTCGACACAGATTCGTCGAAAGAAATTTATTAACATGAGAGCTGAAGTTCCAGAGAGAGGGGCAAGGTTTATGTTGAGATACCCATGCCGCTGTCTAATCATATACCAAGATTCTAGGTATGTTTTTCACCAACCTGAGCAATTGAGGGGATATCTGGATTCTCATTCCTAGTGATCCTTGCAGTGGGGGGTAAATTGAAATAAAGGATGGAGAGATAAGATAGTTTAGGTGTTTAGTTTATATAATTTCTTTGATCTGCTCAATATAATATGTATGTCTCTTTTTACTTTGCATTATGAATCATTTATGAAAACTCAAGGTAGGGTTGTATTTCCTTTGTAAAGTAAGAGAATTGTTTCTTTCTTTATGTACCTTGAATTTGTCTAAACATTTTGAAAATTCAATAAAAAAAAAAAAAAAAATCAAAGGACCTGCAAGGCTACTAGAGCCCAGCACTTCAATGTCCCACTCAGAGTAATGGCACCTGTAGACTGAGATCCTATTCTTTATTCCCCGCTTGTTGCATGGCCTTCAATAAATCACTTCATCTCTATTTGTTCAAAACCCTTTGGTAGAAGGGAAACCGTATCTCTGACAATTAAGAAGGTGGCTTTTAAACAAGAGTACAGGCACACAAGTGCGCATGTTTGTTGGCCTGCCCCCAGAGACGCAGTCATTGTATAACATACACGTATATATGTATACATGTTATAAAACATCCTGACTCTGCACACAATTTTAAGTGGACATGTGCCTGTGTGCGCAAATGCCACTTCTACTGTGTAAGTGGAGGGATTTTTTTTTTTTTTTTTTTTAAAGTCACGTGCAGTGACACCATTGCCAATTTTCCCACTTCATCAAGGGATAGGACTTCCAAACTCCACTTGTTTAATAGCCTCCCTTTTTTCCCCCGTTAGCCTCGACCGTTAAAACCCCACTGATCTAACAAGAATTTTTTTGTTTTACCACATACACGCCACCCATAGCAGAAGTAGAGTTACATGGCAGGGGACACCGGCATGCGCTAGTGCATGTAAGTATGACATGCAAAATTCATGTTGAAATCCAGGAACACTCATGCCCTACCTAGACCAGGACCATGCCCTTGCCACGCCCCCTTTTGGGGATTCATCGTTTGTGCGCTCCGTGGTATGTATGCACGTATCCCTGTGGCTTTTAAAATCTGCTCGGCGCGCGCCGGCCCAACATATTCACTCATCCCCTAACTTCAGCGCATGTCGGGTTTTTTTAAAATTCACCTTTATATTGTACAATGTTCTATAACTAATTGAGTTGTCATTTGGAATATTGTGTACAATTCTGGGGTGCACACCTTCAAAAGGATATAAACTGGATGAAATCTATCCAAAGGGCGGCTACCAAAATGGTCAGTGGTCTTCACTCCAAATCATATGGGGAGAGACCTTAAGACCTAAATGTGTATATCCTGGAGCAAACGTGAAATGGAGCAGATTCAGAAGTAATATAATCTAAAGAAATATTTATTTACAAAGAGTGTTGGATGCATGGAACTGCCTTCCAATGGAGATGGTAGAGACAAAAGACAACATCTGAATTCAAGAAAACATGGGATAAACCACAGAGGACCTCTGAGGAAATGAAATGGTAGGGATTGTAAAACTGAATAGTTGGTAAGTATGGACAGACTAGACAGGCTATAAGGTCTTTTTCTGCCATCACACTTCTCTGTTTTACTTTCTCACATTCATATACTGTGAATTTTTAACATTACACTCACTAAAAGAAAATTTAAAGCAAGGTCTTACCATTTGTGGAGAGTGATATTTACATTAGTTTCTGTGACAGAGAATTGGATTGAGTGTAGTAGTGCTGTTAAGTGCTATCATAGTCAGTATGAGTGAGCCACACTTAATATAGCAACTGTTGTGCCACAATATTGTCTCCCTAGAGCTGAATGCTGCGCAACAGAAAAGACAAAAGGTATGTGTGTAAAAAGCATTTGCAGGCATGTAGAAAATAAAAGGTGAATTTTAAAAACTGGACGCGCGTCAAAAATCAGGAGATGAGCGCGCATCTGGCACTTGCTGGTGTCAACCCGATTTTATAAGGTGGCCAGATGTGCACGCAAGTGGTGATGCATGAATTCCTCCCGCAGAATAAAAGGCGTGGGGCATGGGCAGGGCTTGGCATGGGCAATTCAGGGCGGGGCCAAGAGATGTGCGCCCAAGTAGCTGCGCGCCTGGACGCGCGTCCAGGTCCAGTGCCGCGTAACTTTATTTCTGTTGTGGAGGAGGTAAAAGTCTAAATTAAAAAATATATATATTCCAGGCATCTAGGAAGTGTTCGAGGGGTCTGTGTTAACTAGGGAGAGCACATGCTATCGAACCAGGGGGAGTTTGGAGGACCTAGCTGAACACTGGACTAACTGGTGGACGAATTGGTGAAACTGGTCATCTGCTGGATGCACAAGTGTTATAAAATACCCTCACTTATGTGTCCATAAGTCGACTTACGCTGATGGGCATGCACAAGCTTAAAATTATTTTGAAAAAGACCCAATATATAGCATGCACTAGAAAACACAATATCAGTCCACCAACGCCGAGTTTCCCTGAAGAAGAGCTCCGAAACATTGCAATGTCGGCTTGATCATCAAATATCAGTGGACTTCACTCAGATAAGCATGACTGGCACTTGATAGCTTCATTCGTGATAGTTTCATACAGAAGAATCATAAAAATTGTATCAAGTGACCTAATGATTAAAAAAAGCCCTAGTGTTCACAGGGCTTATCATGAGGATAGTCATAAATTGAACAGTGACACCATATGAAGGTTCACTTGAAACTAAATGAATCTCCTCACATATCAAGCTTAAAATTAGGCACACATCTATGCTCACCTATGCTATTTTTATTACATGTGCATATATGTTATAAAATTGCTGCTTACCGGGTGCGCGCCAACTCAAGTGTGTATATGCACCCAAGCGCCTGTCTGAAGTTACTGTCCCTGTGCGTGGTACACATGTAAGCATATTGGGTGCAACAGAGTGAGTGAGAAAGAGAGAGAGAAAGGGAGCAAAACTATGAACAAAACAAGTAAGAGGCTTAAATGTGGTATGAATGTTGCATACGGTAATGAAGGCCAAAGTGTTTTTTTTTGTTTTTTTTTAAAGCAAGCACTGCCATCCCTAAAAGCAAAAAGGGGCACTGGTCCTTACAAGTGTCTTTTGTGTCGGAAACTTCAGAGTTTTAAAATAGAAGGAACACTGGGAAAAATGTTCTTGGTGTTATCAAAGTAAAAGGATATATCTTAGCTGCCAGTCATAGAATCTTGACTGTATGCAGAATTACAGCCTTACTCCAGGATAGGTTTCACCATCTTCCTCTATGGTTCTGTACTATTCTGGGTATATGAGCATATGAGATCCCACACCTAGCCCATTACTCAACCCCCTCCACCCTCTCTTACCACTAAGTTTTGTAATAGTCAAAACAGCTATTACAAGTGAAGTGGCTGTCTGAATAGCTAAATGCCTAGATCCTGGGCCTTGCTGGGCGATACCTAGCCACCACCAAGCTGTCGGCATTGAGCAACCTGGTTCTAAAGATTAGATTGATGCCTATGAATTTTAATGCTACAAAATATACTTCCCAATAGAAAATGTCCTCATAGGCTTGACTCACTTTTAATACGATCTCCTTTTTCCCTTATGAACATTTTTTGATAAAAATAAGATCTATGAATATAAAATTCAAGAATGGTGACATTAAACTGTTTCCTAGCTATATAAGAGATTCCTATATTTGATCTTTGCAACATCAATGCTTATAATATTGAGAGGGAATCCTGCTACTCTCTTTTAAATTGGTTTCTCTGTGGAATATGCCGTGGCCTTTTTTGCCATGGACTGAGAACGAGAAAAACCCTTCCCCACAGTGGTTGAGAAAGCACGAGTATCAGATATTTTTTAAGCAGATCACATCTCTTATTCAGAAGCTGATGATCTGTAGCAAGTGTGTTGAATCAGTTTGATATTTCTGCAATTCACAAAAGGTTTTTGCAGTAGGCTTTGTGGTTTTCAGGAATCTCAGACTGTGCTTACACCTGGGAAACTGGAGCTAGAAAAGGTTTTGTTCACAATTGCTTTCCTAGTCCTGTGGGTCTGGTTTCCAGACATGAGACCTTGTAGCACCTGCATGTCCTCATATAGTGTCCTCGGCAATAAAACTTGCAGTACAAAAGACATGCAGGTGAATTTTAAAAGGCCAGCGTGCGCCAAAACCGGAAGATACGCGTGCAAGTCAAGCCAGCGCTTGCCTTGGGGCTTTTAAAAGTCACCCATGCACGCACGTATCTCGCGCTACATGAACAAATGAAAAGTTCCAAAAAGGGGGTGGGGTGTGGTCTGAGCGGGGCATGTGTGTTCCTGGATTTCACATTGAAATTAGCACATACTTATGCGTACAGGCTGCGCTGGGGTCCCCTGTCACGTAACTTCATTTCTGCTTATGGAGGACATATAAGTATTAAAACAAAGATAAATAGGCAGACTGGTGGGGTTTAGACGTCCTAATCTTTAACTGGGCAAACTGGGAACGGCATCGGTACGTGCATCCTTTAAAATACCCCCACTTGTGCGGCTGAAGTGGCATATATTATAAAATGGCTGCATCCCTGGGTGCGTGCTGATAAATGCATGCACATAAACGCGCACACATGTGCACCTGTTTAAATGCTACCATCTTAGCATTTTACTTGGTAAAATTGCAATGTGCACCTTAAAATAGACTTAACATGCTATGCAATAAACTTTCCTAAGAGCATACTAAAACTTACCTACAGTATCGTGGCCATGGTTCTAGCAAAGTCATGAACAAAGACAAGTGCATATCATCCACACTAGCTGCCTTGCAATCCCTCACCATGCGTACTAAGCTTTATTGCATAGGCCCTATAATTAGAATGTCTGGGTGCAAGCCAGCTCCGGACATATGCAAATATTTGTTGCACTGGTTACAGATATGTTGAATCCATTCTGGTTTTGTTTTTCATCTCACTACTGCCCTGTGGTTTTAAGAGGAATAATACTCTTCATGTGAGTTACCAACATGTTCTATGTCATGAGGGACAAGTAGAACCAATTCTGGTTTTAGTGCACTGCATCTATGGACCTGTAATCATGTCTTTCTTTGAGATATTGGAACTACAAGGCATTCCTGGTTGGTTTCAGGGACTTTATAAATCATAACTAGGGCTGAGTAGCTTCCCCATTTCATCAAAACCCTTTGCACTGCACTTTTTAGAGGTAATTTGGTCCCTGTCCGCATTGGTGTAACATTTGCCGGTGCTTTTCACCCACAGACTTTGCACCAATTTTTGAAGGGAAACCATGCATGTACTTTCCCTTTGAAAATTATTGTAGAAAAACTGCAACACACAATTACACCTGCTAATTTGTGCACAGATTATTTTTGGGGAAAAAAAATGTGTGCATAATTTTGGAAATTCAAAGGTAGGTGCACAGTTCCAAACCCCATTCCAACCCCGGCCACATAAGTGCCTCTTCAAACTGCAGGCCTATGTGAATACTTTTACCCTAATATCAGGTAGGCAATTTTGTAATAGCCCATTTCAATAGGTAAGGCACCATTTTTCCTGTAGACCTGATTTTGAAAATTACCCCCCCTAAAGGGTCGATTTTAAGAGGCGTGCGCACATGGACGCGCCGATTTTATAACATGCGTGATCTGCCGCACATGTTGTTAAATCAGATGTCCGCACGCACATGTGCACCGGATTTTAATATCCGCACACGCATGTGTGGGCACAGCCTGCAATGCGCGCAAACGAGGGGGGAGGGCAATATTCAAATTATGCATGGTGAACAGATTGGCCTTTTTTCCAGTTCCCTAACCCCCTGCCTAACCTTCCTGCCTTTTCCCCTCTCCACCTCGACCTCTAACCCCTACCTACCCTATTTTTTTTTGTTCTGTAACTTACATGCTCTGATGAGCAGAAGTAAGTTACCTGGCACGTGCTTCCCTGGGACAGCATCGAATGGGGCTGTCCCACCCCGCCCCCTCCCCGGCCCATCCCTTTGGAGAGGCCTGGCACTTTGGCGCGTAACGGGGGTTACACGTGGCTGGGCCCTTCGGAAAATGCACATGGCACATGCAAGGCCCGGCCACGCGTGTAACCCCCGTTATTTAAGAGTGTCGCCCTTTTAAAATCGGGCCATAAGTTTAGAAGGATTCCTGAGATTGCCATATGATTCTTTTGTACCATAGGATGTCCAGAGAATCATTTAGTTTTGGAAAAGGAAAGCCAAGTCGCTCTTTCCTGGACCTGAAAAGAATCACTGCTGCTTTAAAAGCACATATTAAAGCTCTAAGCATATTTTTAAATTAGAATATCAATTTAAAAGAAAAGAAATAATCTCCCTACCGCTAGACAAAATGGTATAACCCCATTGTCCACTACCCAAGTGTTCCGATTGGTCTGATGAACTACCGCTGAATTCTTCTGAGGTTAGACAGAATATTTTCCTTCACTTCAGTGATGTGATTGGTTGGTTCTCTTTCCTGTATAACATACAACGTTGTTAGCTGAATTAGCATGAAACTAGTAAATACCATTAAAAGAGAATTGATAGATCTGAAATACTGTACTATCAACTTCAAGACCAATAAATCTTAAGTTGCTTATCTGTAACAGGGATTTCTCCACAGTCTGTAGAATAAATCAGCCACATAAGTAGATGATGTCATCCAACAGTGCCAAGAGAGTCAACAGTGCTCTCCCAAAGCTCAGAAAAATCTAGAAGGTCTTCCTGTGCATGCATGGACTTTCCTGTTCAGTTGCCCACCACAACATGAGTCTCCTCAGTTTTTATAGAAAGCAAATTTTCAACTCTAAAGTTGAGGTGGGAGAGATTGTATGACTGAACTATCCTACTGTCTACAGAGAACCCATTACAGGTAAGAAACTTGGCCTTCTCTGTGGACAAGCAGGATATAATCAGCCACACAAGTGGAAACTCCTAAGCTGAGGGCTGAAATGATTAGTTTGTTATTTTGCATGTCAGCACATCATTGGAACCTGTCCATATTGTCCAAGGATGGATGGTAGATTTGAAGGAATTAACTGAATACGCTACAAAGAACCGCCTTGTCATAAAGCACTCTCCAGGCAATGTTGAGCAGTGAAGCTATGGCTATAAGACTATATAGCTGCTTTGCAGATATATGTTCTGAAAACAGAGGGCCGGATTTTAAAAGGGTTACACGCATAAGGTACGCGTGTAACCCTTTTAAACCCCCCCTGAGCGCGCTGAGCCTATTTTGCATAGGCTAGGTGGTGCGCGCAAGCCCCGGGGCGTGGCCGAGTGCCCCGACACAGCAGCCTGTGTCGGGGCCTGCCTCGCCGGTGCGGTAAGTTACTACTGCACGGAGGCAGTAGTAACTTTTCAGATAAAGCTGGGGGGGGGGGGGGGGGAGTGGAGGGAACAGGCAGTGCGAGCAGGGCTCGGCGCGTGCAAGTTGCCCAAATGTGCAACTTGCCCGCGCCAACCCCGGTTTTTATAGGCTACGCCCGAATCTTATAAAATCCAGCGTACTTTTGTTCGCACCTGATGCGTGAACAAAAGTACGCGCGCGCGCTGTCTTTTAAAATGTACCCCAGAGTGTAGATACACTAAAGATGTTGCTGCAGACCTAACCAGATGGGCTTTTTACTTTGAAGGTGTAATCCTGTTTAAATGTAGCAAAAAGTGATGTTTTTATTTTATATCTCCTTGAGTTTAAACAAAGAAAGGCAATTTATGAAATACAATTAACTAGTTAATTCAAGTAGAAAGAGTTCTCTTTGTAACTGAAAACACCCATTTGACGAGATTAAAGACAAACCCCAAAAAGAAGAGTTGCACAGACTCTATGGGACTGCAGCTTTACAAACAGAAAAATAATGCTTTTCTGCAATCCAATGCATGATGAGCCAGCTTGCTCTTATGGGCATGAGATCTTGGAAAAAAATATTGGAAACACAATGGATTGATTCAAATGAAACTGAAAAAACATTTTTTTGGAGAATTTTAGGATGCATTTTTTAAACTTCTGTTTTGCGAAAGAACTGAATATAAGGAAAAATGTGAGACTAATACTTATAATTCACTTATTCTTTGAGCAAAGATAATTGCTATTAAAAATAAAACTTTCCAAGAAAGGAATTTTAGTTTTGCTGTTGCCAAGGGTTCAAACGGTAGTTTCATGAGCTAAAAACAAGGTCTATCTTCAGATTCCAAGATACAGTAGGATATTTTATTGGAAGTTTTAGAGACCATTCATATTTGGCAACTATAAGCTGATATGAAATAGGAACATCTTCCAATTTTTCATGGTATGCTGCTATAAGCAAGGCTTAATAGATATTCAAGTGAAAGAAGAACATGACACTTAAAGGGGGACCTATCTGAATTTTAAACATCAGATAATAAATCTTTTACATTTTAAATTGTAGGATTTTCTGGTATTTTCTTGAAGTAACAAGAATTTCCTATACTCTAGTAGATAACTGAATGGATGCTATTAGTTGACTTTCAACACCCAAGCCATCAGCTCCAAAATCTGATGGTTGGGATATAGTAGATTCCCATTGCAGTACATGATGAAGGATGGGAATATCAGCAACATTCTCGATGGCTGAATAGCTAGATGCTTAAGGGAAACAATAGCAGATGAGGCCAAAATCATTTGCCCTTCCTCCCTTCAATTTCAATTTATTTC
Source organism: Rhinatrema bivittatum (assembly GCF_901001135.1). Classification (NCBI taxonomy): domain Eukaryota; kingdom Metazoa; phylum Chordata; class Amphibia; order Gymnophiona; family Rhinatrematidae; genus Rhinatrema; species Rhinatrema bivittatum. The sequence goes on from NC_042626.1 coordinate 31,556,896, forward strand.
TTAATCACATTTTCTTGCATTTTGCAAATCAGAGCGATGTACAGTTTCAATAAGACATCATACATGCAGTACCAATCAATAAAAAAATAACAGAAATGGAAAACATAGTAAAATATATATGCTACATAAAAAAGGATAAAATCAAATAGTATCTAAAAACTATCCAAATATATAATAATAAAAATGTGGAAACAAATTAAAAACAAATACCAATAATCTAAAATATCCTAATCCATATCTTGGTCAACAAATAAATCATTAACCTAAATGCTACCTGATGTAAATCAATAAGTAATTATCTAATAAACTCATAAAAAAAAAATCAAAAAAGGCCTTCCAGAAAAAGAGTTTTAAGTGCCTTACAAAACTTAAAATAGCCTTTCTCCAAATGTAATGATAATGTTCCAGAAGATAATGATAGAGTTCCAGAAGCTAGGTGCCAACCAACTAAAAACAAATCTCACTTGTAGTCTCCAGTCTAATTTGTTTAGGAAATGGAAAAATCGGGAGCTCTTGGCGAACTGATTTCCGGAATAATGTGGATTGACATGGAACTACCAGGGCTGCCAAATAAAGCGGGAGTTACAAATCAAAAAGCTTTAACTGCCAGGCTTCCAGTTTTAAATTGTATGCCTCCAGAGATCAGGAGCCAATGAAGGCCAGCCAAAAGTGGTGTCACATGATCGTATTTACATTTATTGAAAATCATTTTGACTGCCATATTTTGAACCAACTGCAGTCATCTAATCTGATTAGTAGTAAATCCATGGAATAGAGAATTACAATAATCTGGATGGCTTAAAATGAGGGAATGCATAAGCAGCTTCAGATTGGTTTAAGCTGCTGAATAAAGTGCAAGGAAAAAAAATGATTTTTTTTTTCATCAAGTTCAATAGATGAATGAGAAGGATAAAGAAGAGTCTACGCTAACACTTAAAACAGTAACAACTCCTTTAAGCTGAACAGGTTCTCCACAGGTAATACATTACAGTTCGCTATTTTACTAAACCATATTGCTTTTGATTTGGAAGAATTGACTGTTTGGAAGAACAAAGCCACTGGGATACTAAAGTGAGACAAGACTTACATTCTCCTCAGTTTTTGAACAGTTCTTGAAAATAGTGGAATTGGAGGACATGCTCAGAGAAGATCTAGATTTCACCAAATTGAGAAAGTATTCGCTGTTAATCTACCCCTTGAAGGTCTCTTGAAGCAGTATGTGGGAACCCTGTTGTTGAGGAACGTGGCAAAGATGTCTATTTATAAAGTGACCCAAAAGTTACAAAAGTTCCTGTACTATTTGTTGTGTAGTGACTATTCATGCAGTTGTAGTTGATGACTCAAACTGTCAGCTATCTGATTCTAGTTTCCCAAAAGAGATCTAGAAGAAAAGTTCCTTGGGAAACTGTCCATCTCCAAATTTTTGGAAGCTTCCAAGTAAAGCATGTAAGAATCTGCTCCCCTTTGTTTGTTAATATAAAACATTGCCACGTGGTTGTCTGTCTGGATCAACATCACCTTGTTCTTTAACCATGGAATGAACACTTTCAGAGCACTGAAGACTGTTCTCAATTCTAGGACACAGACATGAAAAATTCTCTTTTAGTGACCATGTTCCTTCAGAGGAGAAATGTTTTAGATGAGCTCCATTACCTTGACTGTAAGCATTCATCAAAATTTCTTATACTGAGGTTGGTAAAAGAATATACCTTTTAAAAGATTTGCACAATCTAACCACTTTGTCAGATGAGAGGATTGTGTATTCTCACTTTTGTCTGGTAATGGTTGGAGATATTGATTCCATTGAAGTTTTAGTTCCCACTATGCTTGTCTCATGTGAAGATGAATGAAAGGGGTGGCATGATATGTTGCTGCCATGTGACCTAACACCTGTATGAAAAGGAGGCCAGAGACATATCCTTTGCACCTGATCCATAGGATTAGTTTTGCTAAATAGTCTGCTCTGTTTGAAAAGAAACTCTTTCCTCTGGGCTGTGTCCAGATGAGCCCCTATGAAGTCACTTTAATGAGATGGCTTCATGCTGGATTTTCCAAGACCGATTAGAAATCCTAGGGAATGAAGTATGCTAATTGTAAGAAGAATGGATGAATGAGCTTTCTGAAGAAATTGGCTGGATCTGAGACGGTCATCTAGGTACTGGAAAACAAAATTATTTTTCTTCCTAAATGTGTAGATTTTAAGTGTTGCTCAAGCAAAAACAGCCACAAACGCACGTATGTGGGCTGCACGCAAGCAACGCAAATTTTAAGAAGTCGAGAAGGGTACATGCATGTACACGAATTCAGAATAAGGAGGCAGAAAATTTTGCAAAGGCGACGCGTGCATGTTGCCTGTATAACTTTGCTACTGCTCCTCATGAGGTGCAGGAACCTTGGGGGTGGGATATTAACTCTGTATAGGATCAGTGTGCTACTCTATATATAGATACCATTCTAGAGTGGCACTTTGAATCGGGATGGGTTTTTGGGAGGTGGGTTGGGGTTGGGGGAGGGTGTTACAGACACATTCACAGCTATTCATAGTAAAACTGACACCAGTAAAGAATTATAGCCCTTATAAGTGATGAAAAAGAGTAGATTTGTACAAAGCAGCTAGCACTGCAGAGTACAATCAACTCCTTGTTAGACTTTTCATTGCCTATAAAGACTAGTTCTTTACTGAAGTCAATTTTACTATGAATACCTGTGAATGTGTAACACCCCTCCCTAACTCCAACTCACCTCCCAAAAACCCACCCCGATTCAATGTGGCCATCTAGAGTGGTACCTATATATACAGTAGCAGACTGATCCTATACAGAGGATCTCTCTCTCTCCCTCAAGCGCGCAAGATACGCATGTAAAGGCTGTAGAAGTACACGCAGCCACAGTATTTTAAATGCTACATGCGTACTTTATAAAATGAGGCGTATTTTTGCTCGCGCTGCAATACATGCATTTACGGATGCACACGTGTTCCTTTTAAAGTTTACTCATAAATGAGCAGAGTGATGAGGAAATTAAACTTTATCATGTCCCAGAGATGGCTCAACTCTGCATTTAAGATTCAGCTTCCTTGGCACAGGAAGAATGTATGCAGGTGTTTGCCACATTCTGGCTTGAAGCAGCCTGTGTACTGGAATTGCCACTGCCTGCTTAAGCGCATGAATGTGCTTGAGCAAGCTGAAGATCTCTTCTCTATGGTCTGATTCTTCTTGTACTTTGAAAGGGATTTCCTTAGCCATCTTCTGGACATGACCTCAAGAGGAGGTGTACTCCTAGGCTGTTGAAGGGAGGGATCAGATGGAAAACCTGTGGATTGTTCATCTTCTGAACAAAAGGTGAGGCACTTGACTAAAATCACTCATGAAAGACTCCTCACCAAATTAAAAAGCAGAGACAGGAAGTAGTATTCTATTGTGGTTAAGACAGGAAACCGAGTAGAAATACTTGTCCAAATAGAGAAAGGTTAATCCCAGAGATCGGTACTGGGATCTGTGCTGTTTACTATGTTCATAAATGACCTGGAAAAGGGAGCAACATGTAAGGAGATCAAATTTGCAGATGACACAAAATTATTCGAAGTTGTTAAAACAGCAGTGGATTGCGAGGCATTGCAGGACCATTTTGTGAGACTACAAAACACAAGATAAATGGGCAAATGAAATTTAATGTGGACAAGGGCAAAGTGGTAAAGATAGGGAAAAATGTCAACTATAGTTACACAATTCTGGGTTCCATATTAGGAGTCACCACCCAGGAAAATCCTCAGCTTGACTGCAACAGCAGTTGAAAAGCAAATAGATTGTTAGAAATTCATTGGAGAGGAATGGAGAATAAAATGGAGAATATCATAATGCCTCTGAAATCAACTGCATCTTGAGTATTGCATGCAATTCTGGTTGACTTATTGAAAAAAAAAAAATTAAAAAAAAAAAAGGCATAGCAGAACTAGAAAAAGTCAGAGAAAGGCAACAAAAATGATAGATGGAATGTCTCCCTTATGAAGAAAGGCTAAACAAGTTAGAACTCTTCAGCTTGCAAAGGAGATGACAAAGGTGATACAAAAGATTAGAAAAACCATGAATGGGGTGGAATTGGTAAATAGGGAATGATGATTTTTTACCTTTCTAATTATACTAAAAGGGCACTCCCTGAAACTAACAACCAGAGATTTAAAATAAATCATAGCAAGTAATTTTTCACTCATAGAATTTTTTTTTCACTTGATGTATAATCAAGCTATGAATTTTGTTACCAGAGTATGTGCTCAAGGCCACTAATACCATAGAGTTTAAAAGAGGTATGGATGAGTTCCTGGAGGAAAAGTTCATAAACAATTATCAGTCAAGTAGATTTGGGAAAGCTATTGTTTATCTCTGGGAATGAGCACCAAGAAACAGCGCTACTGGGTACTTCAGCCAGAACTGACTATTGTCAGAGACAGGATGCTGGGTTTGATGGACCTTGGTCTGACCCTGCATGGCACATCTTGTGTTCTTATGAAGCACTAGAAATAAGAGTGTCTTCTTGGGAATCTGAAAAATCAATCAGGAGGACTTCCAGAGGCGTTTTATTGCTGAGAGGAAAATAACTTTGTGATTCTGAATAGATCTGACTAATTTTATCCTTGAATTCATATGGTTGAACAGTAGACTGGGTATCCTACTTCAAAAGTCATGGTGTCCAAAATAGGGGTCACTTCCTCTAAACAGGGAAGGAGGAAACAACTTTGATACATCAGCTAAATAATTCTTTACAAAATCTTCACACATCTGTTTCAGAAGGAGGAAATGCCAGAGAAGATCCATTTGATTCTGGGACTAGAATTAGCATTCTTAGTCATGAAATTAGTGGAGATTTTGCTGTAACATTTCTAGTCTTTTTGGACTGCTCAGTGCTGAAGATAAAACATTGGTGCCAGGGAGATTAATTGCTTGCTTATTGTCTGTATCAAAGAGACACCATCTACTAAGTCTCAATTCCTGCACTGATCTCCCTTCCATGCCATGCTCCTTCAAAGATGCCCAGTCTTTCACTGCACTAGTAATCTTTGGAGCCAGAGGGTGGAAGTTACACCTCTCATTCTCCACGCCAGTATCCTTTGGCTCGAAGAACATAACTTACCTTTCTATGGAAGGGGAATGGTGCTTGTGCTGAGGCTGCAGAGAGTCATGATGATGAGCATGAGAGGACACTGCCCTTTTTATTTTGGACAAAGATCCTTCTGCAGATATAGACTCTTTTTCCAGAAATGGAGGAGTAAGGTGATTCTAAAAGTTCATAGTCGGGCGGATTTTAAAAGCCCTGCTCGCGTAAATCCGGGCGGATTTACGCGAGCAGGGCTCTCGCGCACCGGCGTGCCTATTTTGCATAGGGCGCCGGCGCGTGTAGGTCCCGGGGTTTTTTGAAGGGGGCATGGTGCCGGCCCGGGGGCGTAGTCCAGGCCTCCGGACCAGCCCCCGGGTCGGATGACGGCGCGCCAGCAGTCTGCTGGCGCACAAAGATTTACATCTGCTTCTCGCAGGCGTAAATCTAGGGACAAAGGTAAGGGGGGGGGGGTTAGATAGGGCCATGGGGGTGGGTTAGGTAGGGGAAGGGAGGGGAAGGCGAGGGGAGGGCGAAAGGAAGTTCCCTCCGAGGCCGTGCGGCTCGGCGCGCGCAGGCTGCCCAAAATCGGCAGCCTTGCGCGCGCCGATCCAGGATTTTATAAGATATGCGCGTATCTTATAAAATCCTGCGTACTTTTGTTTGCGCCTGCTGCGCGAACAAAAGTATGCGATTGCGCTTTTTCAAAAAATCTACCCCAGTGTGTGTAGCTTTGGGATCTTTTGGCCTTGGGGGACAAACAAGCACAACTGTTGCAATTTGACACATCATAAGAAAATATGACTCAAAGTTATTTTCTTACAAGGATTTCAAATATCTTTTGAAGGCCAGTTTCATTTCAAACATCTTGAAAATCATTAAGGTGATGTCATACTCAATTGTGAAGGAAAGAAATCTTGACTAACAGGAAAAACAAAAAATTGTTCATATATATATATATATATATATATACACACACACACACACACATATACACACATACACACACATATACATACACATACATATATATATATACATATATATACACACATACACACACATATACATATATGTATGAACAATTATAAATATATATATATTTTTTTAAGAAAACTAGCTAAAACAAAAAATAAATTAAGAGAAAGGGAAAAAACCCAACAAGAGGCCGGAAAAAATACAAAAGGGCAAGTCACGTTCCGTTCATAAGAGGAGGTTCATACGGCAGGCGGCTACATGTGAAGGTCCATGTACATTCAGAAATATTTTCTAGGTTTTTATGAGCTGAGAGAACTTTCTGTCTTGTGCCCTTGGATGACATCACCCACTTGTGTGCGTGAGGATATCTGTTTGTACACAGAGAAAGCAAATCTGCATATGTGTTACAGGTGTTTTCTATGGACAATAGGACCAACCAGCCACACAAGTGGGTGACATTATTAGACAGCATCAACATGGAACACACTTTCTAGAGCTCAAAAAGATCTAGAGGTCTTTTGAACATACGTGGGTGCTCCTGCACAGCCACCATGTGAGCCTCCTCAGTTCTTTTCTTACCAGAACTTCATCTTTGGGGAGGAGGGTGGGACTGCATGGCCAGTTTGTCCTACTGTCCATTGAGAACACCTGTTACAGGTAAGAAACTCTGCTTTCTCCATGGATAAGCAGAACAAATCCAGCCACACAAGTGGGGATTTCCAAGCTGAGGGTTGCAATGAAATACTTGAATTTTTGTTGGATACACAGGAATTGCAACCCAGTAAAAAAAAAAAAAATAGGATGGAGGGAGAGTTGAAGCTCTTAGTTGAAAAATGTCTTGATACTGGCTTGGCCAAAACTACTATAATTACATGAGTCTTCTTTGAGACAGGAGAGCTTGGAAAAAGTATATACAGAGGACCAAGTGGCATCTTTGCAAATATCTTGAACTGAGGTGGAACAGAGATAAGCAATTGAAGCTGTGGCTCTCACCTGATGGGCCTTATTTCTAGACTCTGCATATCAATAGGAAATGCAACCTGAGAACCATACAGACAAGGTTTGCTTCTTAACCAATAAGCCTTGCTTAGCTAGATGATGAGGGAAATAGTTGTGGAAATTTTCTGATAGGCTTGGATCTTTCTAAGTAAAACAGCAAAGTTCTTCTACAATCTAAGGTGTGAACACAGTCTGTTCAGCTTTACTGGAATGAAGTTCTGGGGGAAAAAAACATTGACAATACAATGAATTGATTTAAATGGAACTAAAACAACCTTTGTTAAAACTGTGGGCAAATCCACAGGATTATTCTATTTTTAAAACTGTGGGTGTATGGAGCATGGATTACTAGAGCCTGAAGCTCACTCATTCTACTTGCTGAGTGTACTGCTATTAGGATTAACAATTTCCAAGAGAGATCCTTTTGACCTACTTTTGCTAAAAGTTCAAATGGTAAACATTAAATTTAGCTAGAACTATGTTAAGGTCCCATTGAGGAGGAGGAGGAGGATGGTAGAGGCCTTTGATGAATTTAGTTACCACAGGATGGCGAGAGACTGGATGACCTCCAAGTGGAAGTGGTAGGCAGAAATAGAACTTAAATGTACTATAACAGAGTTAGTTTTCAATCTTGAATCTGAAAAATTGAGAAGATAATGATGAAGAATAGAAGTAGATCATTTAAATGGATCTACATCTTAGCACATCAAATGGATAATCTATTTCATTTAAAAGTCATATGAGTGTCTGGTAGAAGGTTTTCTTGCTGCTAAGATTACATCTTATCTTCACAGGAAAAGTCACTGATGCAATAATTGAAGATTGGGGTGAAGATTGCCAGAGATTGAAGATTGGGGTGAAGAAATTACCCACTGCTGTCTGTTAACAACATTGAAAATATTTGAAGACATGCTGGAGAAAAAATAGCTAGCCTTTGCAGTCATGGAAACCACATCTGACGCAGCCAGAATGGTGCAATGAGGATCATCTTTTCTTTGTCCTTCCTTAACTTGAAGATTGTCAATGTAAGAGGAGAAAATGCATAGAGGTGCTGTGTGCCCCAGTGTGCTCCATGGAATAATTAAGGTGTTTGGTGCTAGAGCATTTGGAGCTGGTCTTTTTGAGCAATATTATAGAAGCTTGTGGTTAGATGGAGCTGCAAATCTGGGGTAGAAAAAACATTTATGAAGCTGAAGTCAACAGCTCAAGGAGTCTGCCAGGATATTGAGTTTTCCTGGGAGATAAATAGCTTTCAAACGTATGTTCCTTACTGTCACCCATATTTATGTTAATATTTATGTTAATGATATTACAGATTTCAATAAATCGCCCAAAAGCTACAATACCTAAAATTGAACAAAACAAAATTCTATAACATAAAACATCGGCACACCTGGACAAATCCAGCTGCTATCATTAAAATCAGTTTCTGGTCATTCAATTATCTTAACTCACCCATCCTCATACACATTACAAATCATCAACCACGTTTTTAATTTCCTACGAAACTCCATCAGTTCTTTCTCTTCCCTGATTTCAATCAGCATCTTATTCCACCATACTGGGACTACTAAAGGAAAAACATATCTTGCGTGCCTCTTTGCAAACAATTGTGAATCTTATACCTCTCTGTTTATGTAATATATTGCTATCTAATTGTAAATTTGTATTTGAACTACTGTTATCTTCAGCCATTTTTAGAAGATGCGCAGTGCTTTGAATATTGCTCTCAGCTCTAAAAGATTTATGAGAGAATGCTTCTTTCAAGCAAGTCACACTGAGATGGGCCTTATGCAGAAGCATCTGTTAATATCTGTTGCATTGGCAGAGGATGAAAATTTTGACCACGGAAACGATTCAATGGTTGGGTCCACTAATACAGGAACCAAATGAAAGTTTTGATGATTTTTATTTTGAAAGACATTGGGTGGATATGCAGATGCCGATGAAGACTCAAATACCACTGGGTTTGTCTCATGTGTAAATGAGCAAGCGGAACACCATAAACAGTAGCTGCCATATGGCCTAACACTCTCATGAAGGACCTTGTTGTTACTGAAGGCTGGTTGAACAACTTATGAACTCTATGAACTAAATTATTCATTCTTTGAAGAGAAAGAAAAGTTTTGCCTTCTTTGCCTTAGAATTCTTACTGACATTTTGGAGTTAAGTGGGAAATTATACTTCCTGACATGTGCAGCAGCTACTACTGCTAGGCACTTGGTGAATAGCCTTGAAGCTGCAGATAGGCTAAACAGTACAACATGATGATAATGCTCTTTATGTACAACAAAGCACATGTATGCCTGTGATTTTTGTGAATGGTTATGTGCATGTAAGTGTTTTACAAATCTAGGGTTATTAGGTAATCCCTAATTTCCAAATGAGAAAGAATGGTGCCGAGGGAGTTCATTTGGAATTTTTTTCGTTTTAAAGAATTTATTCAGATTCCATAAATCCAGAACGGGTCATAGACCTCCTGATTTTTGGAATTAGAAAGTATCTGGAATAGAATCCTTTTCCTCTTTTTCAGATTAGGGTTGGTTCTATTGCAAATGCTGTTAATAGTGTGGCAAATTGTTCTTTTAACATTTGACCTGGATCTAAGAGTCAGGAATGATAATTTGGAGGATTGACTTATGGTAATTCCAGAAAATGAAGGTGATAACCTTCTCAAACTACCATTAGGATCCAGCTGTCTATTGCTTTGAGTGACCATTGATTATGAAGATGCTACAGTCTTTCTACCTCCCTTCCCATTGGAAGAGTCTGCAAAAAAATGTTTGACCAAGATTTTGGTAGTCAAAACTGAGGAATTCAATTTTTGTGTGAACTGTTAGGTAGATCTTGGCTGAGTCCTGTCTTGGGGATGAGGTCTTTGCTGTTGTTGCTATTTTATTTGTGGTCCTTACCATATTGATACGGATAAGGGTGAGTAATAGTGTTTTCTGAAAGGCTGATGTGAAGATTGTTCCATAGTAGCCGATATCAATATTTTCAAATTTCAACATTGCATCTTAATCATATCCACAGCTTCTTTTATCTTGTCTACAGCCAGGTTCTCTCCTGTACATGGTGCATTAACTAATTTATCATGTACATTTTCTCTCAGGCCTGATACTTTTAGCAATGCAAGTCTCCTGGATCCCACTGCTATTGCTGATGACCTGGATAATGTACCAAAGGTATCAATGATTGATTTATTACATTTTTTGTACATTCTTTTTCATTAATATGTTGAGTAAATCTATCCTGAACATGCGACCACAGAGTTGCTGACTTTTTTCATTTTTTGTAAGGTATTGACTGGAACATCTTTTTACCTGCAGTGTAAGGAATAATTTAGTATCTTTTCCAGGAGATTTATTGAAATGTGTTAGCCATGGATTATTTAAGTAGTTGTTTAAATTTTAGCATGCTGGGAAACTCCTCATCGGAGGAGGTTTCTTCTTCCAGGTTAAATGGTATGGAACCTGCCATCTTCTCAATAAATGCTGGATAAGACATCTCATCTGGCAGAATAGTACTTCTTAGCTCCAGTGATGGTGGATGAAATAGTAATTCTACAGAAACAAAGGATTGAAAGGACTGCATTTCAAATGATGAACTTGATTCTTCCTCAGAATCTGAGATGAGTACTGGAGATTCTTTGGAAGACAGTTTATCCACTGATGAAGGCATGCTATGAGGGCTCTCCTCCTATGCGCTTAGAGATGTCTGGTAAGGAATAGGCTCTATGATTGAGGAGGAGGAGGAGCAGACAATCTTTTTCATGTAATTATAAATAAATTCTAACCATATATTTTGCATAAAAGGATGGAATTCTGATGTGGTCTGCTGATGTGTCACAAAAGTATCCGATTCTAGAACTAAAACTGGTGGAAAAGATATCTGATGTGCTAATTTAAGCTCTCTATATGAGAGTGCTCGATGAGGGACAGGGGGAGATTCTTCCACACACAGAGAAATTAGCCATGTCATGTGTGCAGCCGAGGTATCAAAGAGATCTAGACTTGACATCTTGTGCCTGCATTCAGAACAGAGTTTAAAAGATATCTTTTTTTTTGAGGTAGCTAATAAGTAGATTTTAAAAACCCTACGTGAATCTCCAGCCAAGCCAGGAGATTCACGCATGATTCGGAAGTGCGTGGGCCGTGCAAATTTTAAAAGGCCTGCGGCCACGCACATATCTCCCAGTACGTGCATTACAAAAGGTAATGTGGGCGGGCCAGGATAGCACCATGAAGTCAGTATCGCGCACACGTGCATGCTGGGATCCCACAACCGCGTAAATTTGCTTCTGCTACACAGACTGCGTGTAAGTACTGAAATTAAAAAAAAAAAAATTAGAGTAGTCCGTGGGGTCGAGGCTAGTAGAGTAAAAGGGAGGCAAGTTAGGTAGGGGGTTTAGGAAGTCCACTTCTTTACTGGGGCGAACTGGGAGGGGATAAGGAAATAAGCCTAACGTGTTTCCGTGCGTACCAACTAAAATTCCGCCCACTTATGTGCACGAGACTGCATTCGCAAGCACATGAGCTTGTCAATATAAAATCATGCGCATGTACATGTGGGTAGCCGATTTTATGACATGCATGTATAAAAATGCGCATGTTATAAAATCGGTGCACCCATGTGCGAGCTGGCAAATGCACAATGTGTGCACACGCTCGGGTATTAAAATTCACCTAAGTAAAAGAAATCAAAATGACACAAAAATATCCAAGAAAAGTGAAAATACAGTGGCAGCTAAGAGGAAGAGAGAGAGTATGATATTTTCACTTCAGCTGAAGAAGAGAGACTGAGGAGGATTGTGCGGCAGTGGCTGTGTGGGAACACCCGTGCATGCTCGGAAAAATTCCCAGTACTTTCTGACCTCGAGAGAGCGTGCTCCATGTCGTTGCCATCAAACGTCGTCACCCACCTGTGTGGTTGAATTCATTCTGCTTGTCCATGGAGAAAATTGGTTTTCATCAGAAAAAAAATTCTTGAGAATTTATGGGGCTTAAGTTGACAAAAATCAATGGACAAATCAAATCATATGATATTTAGAACAGCATCACAAAATGAAAACTTTTAATGATCAATTTTTCTTACCTTACTTCTACATTACTGTAAATGCAGTGCATAGCTTATTGACAGACCCATATATTTCAGATAAAGTTTAAAAATATTTTCTAATCCTAATGGTTTCTTGCCACCTAAATTATTATAAAACCACAGAAAGCAAGACATACAAAATTTGTGCAGTGTTGACCCAGCCATAAATCCTCCATTCCCCTCAGGTCTTTCATTTGACTGGGTTTTAAATAAATCTATAACAACTGCACCACGATGGGTACCACTGGGCATTTTTTCTTCTAACCAGGGCATGTACAGACCATGGCTGAAAGGTGGATGCTGCCAGCAGAAACCCAAGAGCATCTGCAGACAATCTGCAACAGAGCTGCCTTCAGGTATGGGCCACATTTCAATAGACAAAACTGCATGATCAATCTTTGCTCTCTGAATGAGCAAAAAAAACTGTATTTTGTAAGTAGAAATTGAATACTTTAATTGATCTTTCCATATATTGTAGTGCAGGTGACACAAAGTGTCATACTACATCTTACCTGGTTCCTTCTGTCACGAGGAAATAAGTTCTTTCACGTCGTTTTGTGCAAGCCCCAGGGAAAGCTAGGAGGTTGTAGAGTTATCTCCCTTGGTATAATTCTAAACTATACAACCTACTACCTCAACTTGGATACTTGCAGTCAAACAAGCTGGAAAACACCATACAGTCAATGCAATTTCATTCTTATTTAAGGGAAATATATAGTTTTTAACATGCTTTCCTCTAGCCCTCTGCTTCATTTTTTTTTTAACCTGTTCAACTACTGCACACAATTGTGCAATAGGACTTAAGACAGTTTTTTAAGGGATGATACACTGGGTAGTTCCAGCCTAATGTCTACTGATAGCAGCTCATAAAAGTAGCAGTCTGAAGATTGCAATCCTCTGCAATAATTTATTTTCCCACCAGGTTATTTTAAATCTTTAAAGGGGAAAGATTAGTTCACTGCCGACTTCCTGAATTTAATCTGCAGGAAAAGTTGTGGGGAAAGAACAGCTGGGATGGAGAAAAATTATTACATGCTCAGCGTAATCATGCATGACCAATGTATCACATGACCAGTGTAAATGGCAGAGAAGTATCTAACATGTGGTTTATGAAGTGGCTTGATTATGAGGACACTACAAGTGGAAGACAGGCAAATTAAGTGTCAAAAACATGATTGCAGATTAATTGTGAATTACTAGAAATGTAGGGCAATATAAACATCTCAATTCCTCCTAAAATCCTTAAATTTTTTTTTTTTTTTATTCCTCCTAAAGGCTTGAGGAGATCGCAGCTACTAGTATGAACTTCATGTGGTCAGTAGTTTTGCACGTTCTGAATAGTACATTCACTAGAGAACTTAGGAACCAGAAAATCTTAGAAAAGTACATTGCTTGCTACCAGAATAAATTAGCAATAGCATCAGCATAAAGTGAATGAAGGTAACCTGAAAGAATATGTCTGCTTTAAGAACAAAATCTGAGAGTAGTTTAATCCATTTTAAAAATCAATGCACCTTTCAATTGGGTAATCCTGTCGCTTCTCAGCACTCAATGGGGCCGATGTAATAAGACCCGCGCTGAAATCCACGCTGATTTTCCTGCAAAGATTTTTTTGGACGCAAGCAACAAAAACCAGCGGAAGCGTGGGATATTAATAACTACCACGTAGGCCAATTAGATATGCACATAAAATCCACGCACACCAAAACATATGCGCCATAATGCACACAGTAACATGCACACTCATGGCCCTATGTAGTAAAATGCGCAGACTTCCGCACAGAAACCCGTGTGGACACCCATCGGTGTGTTAACACCAGCAATTGATTCTTGGAGCGAAGGCCTTTCTTTTCCATAACAATAAATAAATTAGTGGTCCAGAAGTTGAGGTGAGATGGGTAGAGTAATAGCTAACCCCTTGATGATCAGACTCAGATCACCAGCAAGGGCATGAAATGCAGATCGGCGATTCTGCCTTCTCTCTACCAGTTCCATCCGCTGCTTGGCTGACCTGCAAAAGCATCAAAAAACTGGTCTCTACACCAACGCTTTCACTTATTTCCTGCCCTGATCCAGGTGCTAAAAACCCGGATTAAAAAACATGCACTAACCCGATCTCCCTGCTAGCGCAGCACCCTGCATTGACTGTAAATAGATAATCGCCTCCTTTGCATGCCATTAGCATGCACTCGCACAGAAAAACCGTGGGTCTGTAAGCGCACTTGTACGCACTTTATTCCTGCGCACAAAACCGTTAGTAGATACCCATCTAGGGCTTTGCATGGGAAAACGCACGTTCCAATGCACACAAACCCGCAGCAGCTTCAGTGCACCTTATTACATCGGCCTCAATATCTGCAAACATTGGTTTCTTTACTCTATATTCAACTGTAGCATGTAATGGTAAATCAGGGGTCTCTGTAGACAGCTACAGATTTATAACAATGGTCCCAACGTTTATGCTTTCACCAATATTTTGAATTCCATAAAGAGAACTCACCTTCAACAGTTTGAGCATCTTTCCTAGTCTCCTTTTTGAAGATGCTTGTGAATCTCGATACACAACACGACAGGATGACCATCCATCACACTCCCAACCTGCAGTATCAACAGATCCTTAAAGCTTGCAGACCAGACATTGGTGTAAGATCTCAACGAGCTCCTGGGCTACTCTTGTTGAACTGGAAGGAATATGAGGCACATGCAATACATTTTTCCTGTTCTGAAGGAAATCCCATGGGAATACTCACATAAAGATGCAATCTGCGCCAGTTTTCTACCCTTCCTCTTTATAGGACATTGCAATAGATTTTTCTAAGGGTATTTGCCACTTGCTTACGAGAAGCAGCAATCCAAAGCCCTTGTACATACATAATGTTCTGTTATTCACATGGAGTTGGATTGATCAAAGGTTTTTTCCCCCCCACAGGCACACAGTAGGAGAAAGCCCTTGATGAATCAGGCACATCACTCCATGGAACTGTTCTTTGGGATCATATTGCGAAGCGTTTTCAAATTAGCCAGCTTATAACAAATACTTTTCAGAAGACGAGTAAGAGAAGGGTTCACGAACAGTGTGCCAAATGGGGACATATGTTATATGTGGAGGCAACTTTCAGAAAAATGATAGGTACTATACCTACTTTGTTTTCTAGTAAATGATTGGTTTGCAGAAAATGTGCACAGATTTAAAAGTCTAATTTACACATATTGCTTATGAAACCCGCTCTCCCCCCCCCCCCCCCTCCCCTAGGAATGCCACTTCTGTGCCCAACCAGATGTATGTGGAGTCTGGGCCAGTTTACCGGGGTAAGAGAGCAAGTTCCAAAGCCTTTATTTTCACTACCATAGAACTTTAGAGATTTGCCCATTTCCACTTTTTACATCAGGAGATTGGGAAATATACTTTCACAGTAGCTAATCAAAAGCATGTTGGAAACACAAGTCCTCAGACTAGGATGTGGCATAACCATAACAAAATTTCTCCTCTAGCTGAATACCAAGAATGCATCATAGCTGCCCACAGTTAGCAACTGTGATTCTTCTGCTGGGTTTGCCACTCTGTGATCCAAGTGGTGTTATAATATAGAATACAGGAGTTTCCCTTACAGAGAATCCATAACAGGCATCTTTGGTTATAGAAAGTGAAAGCCTTGCTCCCCAAATAGTTCTTTCACTGTGTTTAGAGCCAAATTCTGCTATAATAAATGTTCTATATAACTAGGGACCTTTGTTTTCAGTTTTTATTTTTCCTGTGACTTTATCAGTATGTATTATAACAAGAACAATAAAGATATATACCAGGAAAAATGACATCTTGTTTCCACTTCATTTCTCCTGTTTTGGTTATAACAGACTCATAAATTATGAAACTATGATGGAAAAACAAAACGAAATATCAACATATATAATATGAGCATAAGAATATGCACTGTCATAGACGTATAATGCATCATGCAACAGTTACAAATGGGACATATTATCAGCTGCAGCATGAGGTCACCACAATACATGAGATACTGCAAACAAAACAAGGACACTGGAACTGCGCCTCATGGTATCATTAGGACATTCTCCCATGGAAAGGTATTATAACAGGGCCAAGAGGCAGAATAGAGATGCAAGTCAATGAGGCAAAGATTAAAATTAGGCATTATCTCCTAGTTAGAGATGTGAATTTATAAATAAGCTTGCAAATGTGCTAAAACCTGATGGAAGTAAAGCATAGGGCAGGGCTCTTGAAAGGTGTGAATGACTTTGAAAAGGAAGTGCTGGTGGTGGAGTGGGGGTGTATATATGGGGATGGAGAGAAAGGGGTGAGTGATAAGTAGAAGAGAAGGTCACAAAGTGCACTAAAGGATCAACTGGATCACATTTTCCCTGTATCATCTTCACTGGCTCCTGGAGCTTACAGGGGTTTCTTCACTTTCCCTTGAAATATTGCCTATGAGAAAAGAAGGTGAGGAAGAGGATGATTGCAAGAACAGCATTAGGTATCTTGGCAGCTTCTTTCTGACATGGACTTGCTATAATTACTATAGCAGTTTGCATAAATTGCATTGATTTATTACCACTGGTAATTGTGATTTCCGACTGTGTTAAGCTGCCTTCTTTGCAATCAATCCTTGCATAATAAATATATATTTTTTTTTTCTAGCAAGATGGCAGGAATAGATGAGTACAGGCATTCAGGGGTCAATATGATTTGTTCCATGTAAATGGCCATGTTAACTGTTCCTTGTAAACTGTTCCTTGTAAACTGTTCCATGTAAACTGTTCCATGTAAACTGCCACCCGGCAGTAATTATTACTGTTCTCTGTGAACCGGAGCGATATGTATTGTATACAGGAGCTCCGGTATATAAAAAAACCATAAATAAATAAATATTCAAAGCCATTTTGCCAGATAGCTGACACATTATTCAGCTAAATGCTTACTTATGGAATATTGGGCAGCTTATACAGCTAGATTTTTGCCAGATAACCCAATTATTTTTTGGATATAGACAGAAAATTAAATTGAAGAAAGGCAAAATAAACTGGAGAAAATGAATTTTACATGTCCAAGGCCTCACATATATTAGGGATAATGGAAGATGATCAGATATGAAACTATATGGGAGAGATGAATAAATTATATATATATATATTTTTTTTTTTTTTTTTTTATTACACACCAACATCGCAATTAATTGGCTCATTTCCTAAACTAACCACTCACCAACAAAATTGTAAACATTTATTCAGTGTTATAGGGATCACAAGGACTTCTATTTTCAACCATATTTCTTACAAAACTCTAGTATTTGTAGATTTAAAATGTGAGAATATCAGAGGGGAAAAACACATTTAGCTCATTTTTTGAAAAATATGACATGATACTATTTGTTGTGATTTTTTTCATTCTGTTTGCTTTTTCATGACTGTGGAGGTAAGTTTCTAAATGATTTATGCTCGTAAATGGGCTTTTGAAAATTGCTATTTTTAGATGCATATGTACTTTGAAAATTCAGTCCAGAGGGCTGAATTTTCAAAAGGTTTTACACAAGTAAATGGACTTTTGAAAACTTTTGATATATATACTACTTTTGTGTGTGTATCTCCTTTGAAAATTCACTCCTCTATTATGGCTTTTTAAATTTTTGTCATAAGTAGTGTGCTTTTGATTTTTGATAAAAACGAAGAAGAGAATCGGTATAAAAAGGACTTTTATTAAATCTTTCCCTTCGTTTTTATCACTGCATAGCTATCTTGGATCGGCTTCCGCTTTGATTTTTGATATGCACAGTATTAGTTTGATTTTATATTTATATAATTATGTTTGTCTGCTATTATGTTTATACTATAGATTTGTGCTCATTTTCAGATCCACCTTGAGTTTAATTTGTGGGTTGGTGGAACATTTTATATATATCTATGTAAACATAAAAATACCTACCTACCATTGTGTAGCACTGGCATTTGTTTTATTGTTGTTGCATATTGCTTATGTTACACTGTACCTTGCCTAGAGTGTTTTTGAACAAACTGTGTGCTAAATGTAATTAAAAAAAAAATTTCAGTAATTGTACTGGTTCTGGAAGAACCTTTTTCTTTTCAGATTGTGATACACCTCATATATGCTTACTAACATGACATATTAAGAGCAACCCATGCAATCTCAAAGACATATGATTAACACCATCTTTGCATAAATAAAAGGCTATTACAAGTTGCAAGGACTCCATGAACTGGGATGGGAGGATTCAGGAATTTACTGATCAAGTTTCTGCTCTTGACTTCTACAAACATACACTACAAACATCTTGTTCTTAGGGCAGTGTTTCAAGGAAATTCTAATGAATATGCATGAGATATTTGCATACATTGGAGACCCAGGGTATGCAAAACTATTTCATGCATATTCATTGTGGCAATCCTGAAAACGCAATGGTTAGGTGTGCCTCCAGGAGAGGGTTGGAAACACCATCTTAGAGCATGGGTGCGATCAAGCCTCAAATACAGTGAAAACCCAATCAATCCATAGATAGGAAATTTTCCAAATGCAATTTATTTTATGTGGGCAAAACAAAGAACATGGTTAAAAGCCACATCATTGAACATCAGTGCTGTATTTGAACAGGAAATGCACGTTGTTTTGAACAGATGTCCTGATTTGTTATCAATATAGTAAAGGAATCATAGAAGGGCGATGATAGGAAATCATGCCTTTTTATTTAGAACAATGGATTTGTACTTAATTGTGAGACTGAATGTGACTACTTTATATATTATTAAAGTCTCAGAATGGTACAGTAACATACAATTAGTGTTAATAATTTGACAAGACCTATTAGATACATGGAAACTGTTTCTTCCAATCAGAGCACCCTATTTTGACATTTTTCATTGGCTCTGAATGAAATATTTGATTGGTCATTAATTTATGTATCTTCCCAACAGAAGCACTGGTGCACTTTAAATCCTGTAATGAAAATATATACAGTACCTGAATGTAATATGCGTTGAAGTGTCTGAAAGGCAGAATATTAATCAAATTTAAAAAAAATAAAATAAAAACAGAAGAAAAGAAGTCCACTGCCTTCTGAGATGTGATTCCCCAAGGCAGGCACCATTTGGGCGCTGAAACAGAATTCATGTTGAGGATTACAATAACTAGAGACTAGCATAGACGTTTGAATAATCAAAGCCTCAATGAGCACCTCGAATAAGCATTGTATACTAAGGATAAAATGATGGAGCTGTGACTTAGGTAAGACTGCTGTTTTATTTGTACGAAACACCTTTATTGTAAAACATGGGTGATTGAATGCAAACCGAGAGGGTAAAACATGAGCATTATTGAAAAATGACAAAAAAAAAAAAAGGAGAGCCTATATTGCTTGGTGCTATGATTAGAAATACTTACCTCCTGCCCTAGTTAAATTGAGCCCACAGATTTTCAGCAATTTTTATGAGCACTAAAAATAATTAAAAAAAAAAAAATGCATCTCATCTTGAATAACAGAGTGCATTAATACATTACCCAGTTTTCTGGGCAAATCTACTGTTGTTTTTAAAATGGAACCTCACAATAAAACAAAAAAAGATTTCATAAAAGTGCAACAGCGTTATAGTACAACACAGAGACGGAGTTTTTTCCTTCCTAGCTGCAAATTATCTACATATTCAGCTGCCGAAAACGTGAAGCATCAAACTGGCACCAAGAACAAACAAAAAAAAAAGTGGTTCTGCAGAGCAGATGACATGCACTCAAAGGGTTAAATGCGTTTTCAAAAATTGCCTCTGCTAAAACTGCAGAGAAGTATTTTTTTCTTCTCATCTTAAACAGAGGAGATAATTGGAGAACAAGACTTGGAGTCCTCTTGTTAGGACTTTAAAAAAGGAGGGAGAGTGGTAATCTGACCACGTGATCTGTTGCAAACAGACTGCGATGCTTTTGCCACGCAGCCACCGCCCTGCAGATACGAGCTTGTGAGAGATCGGACCACAAGTTCGGATCTACGGGTTTGTGGCAGCAGGCACCGAGGTCTTCTTTTGTTTGCAGCTGCAGGAAATGAAAGGTTAAAGCAGTTAGTAAGTGGCAGAGCTCCTGTTCATGCATGCAAAAGTCTCAATGCATCTATCTGGAGAAATATCTCGCAAGCTACACCACCCTTGGATCCTTCTTACACTGGCCCAATAAAAGCTCTTGGGGCCTGTTGAGAATCCACACTGCTTGAGCAATGCTTTATCAGATCTACCAATGTCAACCCCCATTGGTGGGGCAGCACTGAAAGCCTTGGTCACCTTTGCCACTCAGCAGCAGCAATTGAAGGAGGAAAAAAAAAAAAGAAAAGAGATTGCATAGGCTATTTCGACAAAGGTTCAGTTCAAATCTTTAGAGATCCTGGCACTGTACAGATGCATGCCAGAAAAAAAAATAAGCCAGTTCAGTCCTCCTTCCAGTATTCAAGTCCCCATTATGCTGGGGTTATGTACCCAACTCCAAAGGTTCAAACAAAGCCCCAGATGAGTTAGTGCTCAGTTTTCCCTTAACTTCCAGTTTCAAATTCTCAGTTTTTCCACTGAAGATGCCAAAATGCCATAGCAAATTCTAAGCGGTTGCTGAAATCTTCCCACCGAAACAGAATCAAAAAGGAAGACAGAAATTGTATTGTACATTAACTTCTACGGGGCCTGCAGCTCCATCTGAATTATGGAATTAAGATAACTGTGTTATCTTACAGGAAGTAACCTTATCCTCTTCGTCCTTTTTTGTACTCCATAAACAGCAAACTAAAGGCAAAAAAGAAGCAGTTATAGTGTGAATTATTGCAGTGCTCGAAGAGAACGCATGCACACACGTTGTGGATGAGAAATCCACATACTCCATGTATGAAAATGGATTTTATTTTTTTTTATAGTGGTTTATTCCTTGCAACCGTGAAACCACAAAATACCTTTCAAGCAAAAGTTGGTAAGTAAAAAATAGAAATTGGATTTTGTTTTTGTACACAATAGGGAACAGCCCTTGAGCAATCATAATGGAACAAGCTGTTACGTGGCTGGTAACCTCAGTATTCGATATTCTCCATAAACATCTTTATTTTAGTAAATAAAACAGTGAAAGAATAATATTAGCATGCAACAGCTTGTCCCATCCTTGAGGGATTGGCCTTTAGTGGTTTCAGTTTTATTTATAGTGTCAAAGAAATAAATTTTATAATGATTTGCGGGTTAACATATTTAGAGAAGAAAAAAGTGCCATACTGAAAAAGTATAGATAATGGATAGCTATTTTGCAATTTCTTGTACACAGCCATTAGGGTGATATGACCTGGCAGAGAGCAAAAGCCCAGTAATTGTTTGCTGTGTCTGATATGTATTGGTTGTAGTTAATTCAGATCATGTATAATATTAGCAGAAATATGTAAAGAAGGGTCTGTGCCAGTGTTTTTATTACAATCAAACAAAGAGATTTGTTAAGACATTTCTCCACTTTATTTTTTTGGCAGCTCTGCAAAACAGCTGGAGTAAACTTTTATGCAGACAATAATAGAAGCAATCTGGTTTCCATTAGATTGCAATTATTCTTACATTCTTTCCCTACCTAAATTAAAATGTGAGCTACAGATAAAATGCTTTCACTTATTCAGACAAATCAGCACGGAAACCTACTAAAGAGAACCCCTTATATAATAGTTCTTTATATGGAGAAATATATAAATCCATTTGCAATAAAATAAAAATATATTTTGATATGTTATATACTGGCCGATTTAATTTTAACCATAAGCGAGTCGTTTCAGACTTCAAGTCTCATGATTCTTTTTTTTCTTAATAAAGCATAAGACACAACCCTGATGTCCCAAGGCAGTCACTAAGAGGCCTTTAGGCCTGCACAATATGTTGAAGAATATGCTGAAGAGGCTTGGATTTTTTTTTGTTTTTTTTTTTCCGGGAGGGGGATCTACTGATTTTACTGGAGATTCCAACACATGAAACTGATGCAGAGTAGTGAACATGGGGAGGGGGGGGGGGGGAAACCCTGGTAAAGGGTAGACAGCTCAAGCTCAACAATACCGAAAAACTAGAGGCGCTCACAATGCCAGGGACCCCTGCAAGGACTGCAAGCACTGAAAATGGTTAGGGACCTTCGTTTTCAGCTTTTATTTTACCCAGGAATTTATAAGTGTTTATTACAAAAAACAAAAATGGGAGAAATCGGCAGCAAAAAAAAAAACCCCATCATTTTCCCAGGTAAATACTATGATAAATTATGGGGAAAAATAAAATAAAAACTGAAAACAAAGGTTTCCTACAAATGGTTCAGTCTCCAATAATAAGAAGAGTGCAAGAGCTAAAAATTCAAGAGGCCTGGAAAAATGCACACAGATCAACAGAAGATTAATTCTGGGGTAATTTTTCAGAAACCCACATAAAGTTGGCAGATACGCTCACAAGTGATACCAATTTATTATTATTATTATTTTTTTTTTTTTTAAAGTTAACGTACACACGTAAGTTCGCTTTGAAAGTTACCCCACCAAACCTACCTGCATACAATTACACTGTTAATTTGTATGCCGAAATTGTTTGGAGAAAAATTACAACTTAGGGGGTAACTTTCAAAAGGAGTTACATGCTTAAACATAACTACTTTATAGCAATTGTCAAAAGGCATTTACTCAAGTAAAGTGCACTTACACAAGTAAATTCTATTGACAATTCAATGGCATTTATTGCAGCAATTTTCAAAAACTCACTTAGTAAACTGCATTTACTCAAGTAAATGATTTTTAAATTAGCCCCTTAGGAAGTAATTTTCAAATGAGTTGTGCATATAAATGTAACATACTATCATTGCAATTTTCAAAAGCCCATTTAGAGTGCACTAACGTATGTAAAACCTATTGATAATTCAATGGCATATATCATAGCAATTTTCAAAATTCCACTTAGATGGGTAAAGTGCATTTACACTTGTAAAACCCAGTTTTAAGCATGTAAATGCTTTTGTAAATTATCCCCTTAATTTTGAAAATTCAAAAATGTGCCCCCAAGTCCAAGCCCTTGCCCAAGTCCGCTCCAGGGAATGCCTCCACTCAGTTTGCGTGTTCACAAATATACATGACATATGTGCATTTGTCTATTCACATAATCACATAGGCAATTTCATAACAAGCCATTGCTATGGGTAAAACAGAGTTTTACAAGTGGAAATGCTTTTGAAAATTACCCTCCCTATTTTGTAGCACTATCCTTATCTAGAACTAAACCAGCAATAGTCATCAACTGCATCCCTTGGACCAAAAGGTATCAATTTCAAGATGTCATTCAGGGTTTAGAAAATTTAAGGATTAAGGAGGTAATTTTCAAAGGCGTTACATGTGTAAATATAAAATACTGTCGTAGCAATTTTCAAAAGTCATTTACTCAAGTAAAGTGCACTTACATGAGTAAATCCTATGGCAAGTATTGTGTCAATGTTCAAAAGCCCACTTACTTGAGTAAATGCTTTTTAAAATCAGACCCTAAGGGAATAATTTTCAAAAAGCACTTGCGTGACAAACAGAGTAACATGCTATGTGGTTCTTTAAAAATTACCCTGGCTTGTATTCACATAAAAATATGCATATGATTTCCCATGTACTAAATAGATGTTATGGAGGCAGAATTGGCATGGGATCAGGATTTACATTTATACTTTTGATTTTCTAAAGAATGCGTGAATGCCACAAGGGTTCCACATGCACCTGCAAATTTTCAAAACAGATTTATGCACATAAATCCACTTTGAAAGTTCTGGGTGGAGTCTGTAGATAAAAAGTACCTGCAGACTTTAGCCCACGTGGGCTGTTTGAAAATTACCCTCTAAAATCTTTGTTGCTACTGCTGCATGACAAAAATGTACTCGATAGATTGCACTATCCCTCTATGCTCAAGAAATGCACTTCACAGCTTCCAGTCAATTGTTGTTAGAGGTCTGAAAGGCTGGGTTTCTCTCATTGTGTTAACTAATAAAGTCAACTAAAATCTCCCACATTCAGAAAATCAAAATTATATATCTGGAGTCATTCGTATCGGCCTTTATAAATTTAATCTCAATTGGGCCGCAGTGGTCTCTTAGTTTCGTTTTCTTTTGTTAAAAATTAGTAGCCCACTACATCACAAGTTTCATAGTGGCCAAAAAGAGATCACAAATACATAATTTAAAAACAAAGACAGAAAAAGTAACAATACAAAATAATCAAAAGAAAAGCTTCTACTTCTTACTACTTAACAGAGGCAGTGTGTACCTTCACAGAGGTGTGTGTACCTTTAATGCACAGACATTAACCCTGAATTTTCAAAGCAAACATATTGACATTTCAAAACAAACTTATGTGCATAGGTGGGCTAGAACATGCACAAATTCACCTGTACAGCATTATGCCTGCTCTATTAAAAATGTAACTTCTATAGGTGCGAAGTTACATGCATGCTTTTTAAAATATAAAAGTATGTGTGTACGATCAATTTCAACTCCCAGAATACTTCTTCCCAGTGCTTGAAAAGAATGCATAAAAACTGAGTTACACCCATACATTTATGTGCACTGAGCCTCAGACAGTTTTACAAATCGCCATTTATGTGTATAACATCAGATTGTGTGTGTGTGTAAATTTCTTTGAAACCTCAGCTTTTAATTATTAGGGGCCTTATCAGCCAATCAAAATCCAAGGGACTAGAATGGTGAGACCAAGGTGAACTGTTTTATGCAAAACCCCAAATGGTGAACCAAAACCCCTACAGTCTAATTCTAGAAGCATCTGGAGCCTTGCAATCACATTATAAACTCATATTTTATTCACGGGATGTTTATAAAGTCAGTAGGGAGCACCTATCTTGTCAGAGTGAGCTCCTGTGAAAATTCTGGAATCATCAGGATTACAAAGCACAGTTGGGCAATCAGAGAGAGATGTCTCTGGTAGTATAGTGGTAGAGTCAATGCCTTGAAAATGACCGTATAGACTTGCAGCTCAGAAACAGAAAACAACAAGTAATAAAGAAAATATAACCAATACTTTTTAAACCGGCACACCCTCTCTGATCCCCACAAGAAAATAATTAATTGCAACACATAACCAATCTCCTCTCCCCGCTGCCAGCTCTTCTGAAATGTTTAATTATCAGAAGGTGGTACATTCTGCATTGGACCTCCTCTAGCCTTTGGGTCTATCACAAATCAAAATAATGTGCTCCATTTTTAAAGGTCCCTTGACCTCCTTTCCTCAGGAACCAGGGATCTCCTCAACGTTCTGCCTAACTGTAAATTGGTTTCCATAATGTGTACATCTTCATTTAGACTAAACAAAGTTCAACTGTAACTATGCATTCTTGATGGCCGACAAAATTTACAAATATTTTGTGCCAAGACCCCGAATTACTGAATGTTTTCTACCTACTAACAACATAGCAAGCTGTGAATCCCGAACACTCAGTCTTGACCCACTGCTTAACCATCTCCTCAGAGTTTCAGTTGTTTGGGGTGCAGAGGTCCTGTAATTGTGCGAGTCTGTTAAACTTGTACATAATACACTAATTTTATACTTGTTATCTACATGTTAATATTAGAGAAAACAAATTATTTGCATTTAACAACTAAAATTAATTGCTGGTAGGGTAGTTAGAACAAGTCCCAAGTGGTGAAAATATGAAACCTGAGCAAATTACTGACTTATTTCAACTGATTTTTTATTTTTTTTTTAAAGGGGGGGGGGTTAAACCACATTTCTTATTTGTAAACACCACCAATGAATTCTTCCCAGCCAAAAAACACGAGCGCCGCTTTCTTTTTATGGGCGACAATCTGGAAAGTCTAGGAATACTCAATTTCAAACTACAGAACTGATTACAGATTATTTTTTTCTACTGTCCAGGGGCACGTGCAATGAGTTTTACTGTTCCAACCTTTCTTGCCTCACAAAAAAAAAAGATGACTTGGCTGTTGGCACATTGGAAAGTAAGAAAAGCAACTAACATTTTGTATACTTTTGTAATTTGTTGAGTTGCATTCACGGCAAGCTGAGTAGCAATGCATCCCCATCAGAATTCCTCCTTTAAACTTTAGAATGTAAATATGGACATTTTCATCTATGATTCAGCAAATTTTAAGCTGTACCAAAGGCCTTTATTTAATTCGACTTCTAAATCGCCTAATCACATCATGTTCTAGATGGGGTATAGCTATTACCTTAACCCATTATCTCTGGGGCCTCTAGCACCTCCTGCACACCATAAAATGCACTGTGACCTTGTCTTATATAATGTCATGCACTAGGTTCTACGGGGTTTCTAGAGATATATAAGTGGATATGTCAACCCAGCATTGCACGGTAATCAGATATCACATCGTATTGCAAATTCTCCTTTCCTGCTACAGAAAAGACCTCCATAGATACATTTATTCCCTGGCACTTGCTTGCCAGGAGTGATAGCTGCCCATTCCTGAGCTGGGCAGTGCATTCATGCCTATCACTTAGTGTCACCATCTCTGAAACAGACAATATTCCGTGAATACAAAATAATCTTGTTTACCCCCTTCAGTCAAGAGCTGAGGTTTTCTCTCTTTCCAGTGCTTAACTATTAATAAGTCCAGCAGTGAAAAGCAAATGAAAACAAAACTCAGGAACTTTCCCCAATGTAAGCTGTTAGCATGTTACACTGGCAAAGAAATTGACAGGGCCAGCTGGGTCTTCTCTCTGGCAACACACGATACAGCCGAAAGCAGATGTGAATGATGCAGGAGAACCGCAACAACGGGAAATGCAAAAGTATCTTTGCGACACCTAAACAAGATATGCCAGTGGATATGCAATGGAAAGCCCCCTTCACTGGAATGTACTCTTACTGCACATATTTTGTGAAGCTTCTGCTACTTTCAATGTTCTTTACTCAAGCCTGTCACGATGCAGAAGCCTGGTCAGTCAGTGGGCAGAACAGTTCATGTTAATGGCCAGTCAACGTTTTATGCCCTTTGCACAGTTTTGCTCGGTATAAAAAGTTGCTTTATTTTTTGCAAGTGTGCCCTAGAAGAATGAGACAGAAGGGACAGTGCTCCTCCACCCCGTCTTCTGTAACGTCTTCATGGTTTTCTCGAATCCCCCATATAACACGATTACAAAATGTCTCGGCCAACAGAATAAAAATGTTGCTTTCCCTGCACCCCCCACCCCAAACAAAGCATCTCTATAGGAAATATCTGCCATAGGATTTCTATTTTGAGTAGAACATTGCCTGGACCACTGGACCCTTTCAATTCAGTGATTCCCGTTGTAATTAGCATGGATTCCAGTTAGACCGTAGGGTTTCTAGTCGCACAAACTGCACTGAAATGGTGACAGGCAAGCTAATAGGAACAGCTCAAACCAATTGCAAATAATCTCATTATATTTCAATTGTATTTAGATACTGTAGAAATATGATGGGAAATCAATGCAATCCAACAACTCTTGAATGCAAAATTCTAAACATATTATAGTCACGAAACCGGCAAGAAAATGTTTTCATAAAATTCTCCTACAGAGGAACTATTTTGAGCACATTCAGGCTTGTCTCTCATTCTGCATCCATGGGAAAAAAGCTTCATGAATCGAGCCCTTTATATTTTTCATCTCTCCATTTTTTTTTTTTGTCTCTAAATAACAAAACCTCCTCAGACAATGAAGAGGTAGACATACCGAGAGGAAAGGAGAAATTCTGGTACCTGACCACTTGCTCCATATGGACTTCGCATCCAAATCTGCTGCACCATGCATTGAAAGCTTGATCTGAGCATCCTAAAATAAAAAAAATTTAAAAAACGTTAAGATTTTTGCATGTGTTTTCCACATTCCTATTGGTATAACATAATTACAGACCTGGCTTGAAAGCAATATATAAGACTCTGAAGTTACAGTGATACAATGTTGGCCATAAAAAAAAAAAAAAAAAACCTCGTAGAATTGCTGTGTGTGTATTGTACGTGCATAAATATAATTTTTCACCATAAAGCTTAAAATGTATTCTTATAAGGCCAATAGGTGAACTCAAAAGCTACACCTAACTCAAAGAATGCAATTGCGCCCAGCAATAGATAAACCCTGGTATACACTGCTGTTCAAACCAACAGGTTCTTTTCTCAGGAAAGGGTTCGATTCCCAAGGGTTAAACATGGCACAGAACCCAAAGAGGGATCTCATTACTCAATGCCAGACTGCGCAGGCAGCTGACCGAGCGCCATTTTCATCTTTTTGTTTTCGACTCCCTGATTGCTAAGGAAGAGAAACCCTCCCTGCCCTGCTTGTAGGTGTTCTGGAAGCTTTTTAATTTGGTTTTCTCCTCTATGTCACCACGGTACCTTTTCCTGCCATCTCCCTGTCCTTTCGTTTGCCACGTTTAGAGGAGCAGGGAGGGTGGAGGCGGGTGGAAAGAGGGTGTTTCGCTTTCTTCTCTTCGACTGCATACGAACTCGTGCCGCAACAGCTTGCAGTAGAAGAGGAAAACTATTTTTTTTTTCAGTTCTCTGTGAAAGCGGATCCAAGTGACAAAACACAGGGTGAGAGCCTGAGTATGTGGGAAGAGAGGGGCAGATAGCCACAGCAGTGTTGCTTACATTTCAAGGTGCACCCCCCTGTAGAAGGCACCGATGGACTGTTTGGCCATGTGCCACAGATATTCAGAGGGTACCTGGGCTTATGACCTGCACCCTGTGCCACTTAACATCTTTGGCCCTTTTTTTTCCTAGGTTCTGGTCTTGCCTTCTCATTCTTTCCTTCTGTTTCCTATTGTAGCCAAAGTGCTGTCAATCCCCCCAAAATAACAGGGCTCCTTTTCGCGGGTACTTAAAACAATTTATCTGTTCCACACACGATCAGCCAGATTCCCTTTTAATAAAACAAGGCTGCCACCAAAATATGCGACACGGTGAAAGCAACATTTTACAACAGTGATCAGAGCACAATCTGCCAATTAATCCTATTGAGGGTGTCATCAACTAGAAACCATTGCCAAAAATAGCCAGAAACAGTCCTTTTACTTCACTTTCAGTTACCATAACTTTTTAAAGTTAACTAAGAATTGTTTTTGTGGATTTTCCAAGATGCTTATAATAATGTTCTACAAGAGAGCCACACTACTGTACCACAAGAAGATTCCATTGTGGCATCATCTGCTATACCTCTCACAGTACTCTTATGGTTCTGGCTCACACCATCAAGATAGATACAATTAATCATTTTAAAAACTACTTTTATATTATGAGCGATAACATGCAACAACATGGACCTGTAGCAGTACAAAGGGAAAATGCTTTTACAATTGAAGGATGCAATGTGCAAAATAAAAAAAAAAAAAGACAAAACATTTATGAAAACTACTGGTGGAGCCTTCGGTAAACTCGTTTTATGACTTCATTTAAGGTCTGTTCCACTCTATAAAGAGTTAAGAATGATGGAGCCAATGCTAATGCACTAAAAGCCTTGGTGTAAGTGAACACAAAGATGCAAGCTTTCCAAAACTGGCAGGGCTCACTTGTAATTTTTTTTTGCTTTCACTGAAACGAACTGGCCTGCTGTTGAAGCGCTGTCCTGATGCCAAGTACCTTTAACTCCTTCCTCTAAAGAAATGCACCCTGCCATCATACCTGGAAGATGACAAAACTCTAGCAATGTGCAGAAGCTAACCCGATACACTGAAATGTCTTGCTCCCCTTTCCTCCTTGCCCCAGCCACCTCTGCCACGTGTGTGACGAGGAGCTGTGCTCACCCAGCACGTCCTAAATGCACCCGCGATGAATCAGATTTCTTGCCACAGTGTAGGAGCAGAAGTAGTAGAGCCGGCGGCAGGCCCACGGTACACGCCACCGGCGCGCATAAACCAAGCAACGACGTGAGCACTGGAAGAAAAATGTGCTTGCAGAAGGAAATGGCAGCAACTGCAGAGCACCTCGCCCCCAAATCCCTCCTTCACCAACGCGCCCCCCCCCCACCCACATCTAAGTGGGGAAGTGTGGGTAGGTGCGGTGGCTCAGGGAGATGCTGGACAAGCTGACTCCCACTTACCAGGAACGGTCTGGCTATTTCCCACAGATTCTTCGCACACCAGATCGATTGCAATTAAAAAAAAACAAAAAACGGTTGTATTTCAATGTGGGTCACGTGGATTTCCTCACCCCCCCCCCCCCCCGCCCTGTTTTGCCAGCTTGAAACATGGCCCCGATAGTTCCACTTAATAATTCTGAAATAAAAATTTAAAAAAACACAGCATCCATAATTTCTCTTTAGCTTATTTTTCCCTCTCTTTCGACTTTTCAAAACTCAGCTGCAAGTTTCCCTTCTTCACCGCTGCTTTCTCCACTCCGCCGCTGCTGCTTAACAGAACAACAGAGTCACATCTGTTTGTAAAGGGGCCAAGATAAAATTTAAAAAAAAAAAAAAATTTTGGCTGGGTTTCTATTTTTTTTTCCTCTCTCTTTTTCTATGGAAAGCTTTAACAAAAAAAAAAAAAAAATAGGCTTGACTGACTCATTTGAGTTTCTTTTTCAATCACTTTCCTTTCTGCTCTCTTTTTGATGGTCAGCCTGATCAATCCTTCCTTCTCACTACAAAGTAATATATAGATGTATGTATTTATGTACACACACACGCACACAAAATACAACATACCTTACTCGTTTTTGCTAAGAGATATAGACAAACCCAGAATTCACCAGAGGACGTTTAAAGTGACTGAATTTTGCCAAACCAACAGGGGGATGCATGGTAATCACCCCACCTCAGCAACACACCCACACCCTGGCGATGGAGAATCCTCGAGAACAAGCAGTGCCAGAAAGCAACACCAGAAGCTGCCAAGGGCAAAGGGGAGAAGAGCAAATATCCCTAAGCACACCGAAGAAATAAGCAGCAAGCTAGTAGGGTAAGAGTGCTTTGTTCACCGGTAGCATCAGAGATCCGAACGGAATACAGACTTGGAGAAGTTACTAAGGAGACCCGAGTACAAACTCAGAGCTTCTCATGGCCTATTCCCTCCTTATTCTATCCTGTATTCTGATCACGCTGCACTGCGGCACCGCTGCACCAAACCACTGCATTAATCTTGGCCTGAAACATGCTGACTGGCAAAAAGAAAAACGGTGCGCCGTGTACATCGGCTTTCGAGCTGAACAAGTAAAAGCAGGTGGGGGCCAACGAGAAAACTTTATTCTGAATATCTGAGAAAAGAGAGCCTGGTTTCATCTATGGAGGAGGAGGAGGTGTTGGTGGTGGTGGTGGGGTGAGGATTGGATTTTGAAAGGCAGATAGAGCAGGTAAGATCAGAGCACTGATCACCCCCCCCCCCCCCCCTCAGAATACCCCACCTCACCTTACACGTGTCTGCAAGTTTCTGAATTGTTGCTCAGGCTTTACAATGCAGAGACGAGCACCTCTTTTTCCTGCTTGAATTTTCATAGCAACAAGAAGCTCAGAATGAGTGAGATCTTTTTGTTACCCAAAACCAATATTTCCCCCTTTATTTTTTTTTTTTACACAAAAATATTGAACTTTACTGGCTAGAATGTCTTAAAGATAAGAAGCCGAGAGATTCCTGCTCCTGCTCTTTTTATTATAAATGCTTGCTGGCATGTACTGCAGGTTGGCTGCCTGGAATGTGAAATTTATGTAATGGCTTTTCTTGTAGCCAAGGCAGAATTATTTCCTTTAACTGTTTAGGGTTACCAGTTAAAGGATGCATTTAAAAAGAAGAGCATTACAAATAATGCGAATCAAGTTCCCCCAGAAACGGTCGACAGTGTTATGCTGCATCGGGAGGGGAGTCATTTTCACCTGGAGCTGGTTACTATACCATAGCATTTTGGGGCCGGGGGGGGGGGGGGGGTGGGGGCATTCCCTCCAAAGCCAGTCCCTGCAGTGCTGCATCATGAGGGTCATTCTCTCTTGACAGGGTTGCCAATGGCTCTGTTTTTTCAGGACAGGCTGAAAGAGGCCTACTTTTACCCCCCATTGCATGCACGAACTTTAGTTCTGATTTCCTAGGGGGAAAAACTACATCTCTATGCATAGAGTGCAGTAAACCAGGACAATCAACCGGTCCTGAAAAAGATGAAGCCAATTGGCAACCCTCTCCCCAGAGCCAGTCACTGTACTGCTGCATCATGGGGTATTCTCCCCAGAGCCAGTCACTGTAATGCTGCATCATGGGGTATTCTCCCCAGAGCCAGTCACTGTACTGCTGCATTCATGAGGTATTCTCCCCAGAGCCAGTCACTGTACTGCTGCATTCATGGGGTATTCTCCCCAGAGCCAGTCACTGTACTGCTGCATCATGGGGTATTCTCCCCAGAGCCAGTCACTGTACTGCTGCATCATGGGGTATTCTCCCCAGAGCCAGTCACTGTACTGCTGCATCATGGGGTATTCTCCCCAGAGCCAGTCACTGTACTGCTGCATCATGGGGTATTCTCCCCAGAGCCAGTCACTGTGATGCTGCATCATGGGGTATTCTCCCCAGAGCCAGTCACTGTGATGCTGCATCATGGGGTATTCTCCCCAGAGCCAGTCACTGTACTGCTGCATCATGGGGTATTCTCCCCAGAGCCAGTCACTGTACCCCTGCATCATGGGGTATTCTCCCCAGAGCCAGTCACTGTAATGCTGCATCATAGCATACTGGGACTATGCACTGTGCAGGAAGAGGCAGCGTACATGATTGCTTCCAAGCATATTGCCTTTTCCAACATGTTGACAGATCTGTAATTAAACATTTTAGCGTCCAAGATAGGCAAGTGCATTAATACCCTTCACTGCTACAACTCTGATCTCTCTCCTCTCTCCCTCCACTTCTTCCTCTGACTCCCAGTCCTTTTTTGCTTTCTTCTTGCTTCCTCCTCTCCCATGGCTGAGGAAGAGCTGCACTCTTCCTGGCTTTTCATCTGCTGACCCGCACTTGCATTTCAGTCATTTTTCCACCCCTAAAGGGCTTTGCAGCTGCCCTTGCAAGGAGAAGGTGACCCCCTTGGAGTTTCTTTACAGGAAAGAGCCTTGTGCCCAGAATAAGAGCAGGGACTGCCCAGCCAGGCCAGATATCCGATTGGCCAAAAGCCTCGGTAGTTTGCAATATATTCAGTTCATTTTCATTAATTAAAATGCTTTTGAGCTACAGCATAGCTCAGTGAATTTGTCTTGCCCTGTGCAAACAAACTAAAGACATTTCAGCAACTAAAGAGTGGACATTGAACGTTCATGCGCCTGGCTTGTCCTGCATCACACTACCTACAGTGGAAAGATCCTTGGTGCATGGTCTCCATTCCTGTCATCAATGAATAATAAAGCACTTCTTTCCTGCTATGTTAAACTGCAATTCATCAAACAGTGAGTTTGCTGCCCTTAATAAATATTATGTGGAAATGCTGTACTCCATATCAATAACATTGGTTTCCGTGTGGTGCTGTTTTCAAATGGGGTTTGTACGACTATGAATTTAGGGCAAAACTTCTTTAGAAAACTGTGCCCATAGCAAATTTTTTTCTCCTTAATTGAGGTTTCTTCTCCCCTGGAGAACAGGATTAAACTCTGACTAAAGATATATCCTTTACCTGAAGATGGGAATCACTTTTATATCCTTTGACATGAAACACGTCATATATATAGAGTAACATAGTAATGATGGCAGAAAAAGACCAAATAGTCAATCCAGTCTGCCCAACAAGTTTCTTTTGGTAGTAACTGCCGCTCTGTGCAAGATGCCCCCCCCCCCCACCCCCATGTTTCTGTTAAGGGTAGTAAATGCTTCACCATGTAGGTTACCCCCAAGCCTTATGTTAAGGATAGTAATATTAACAATTAAGCCCTTAACAAAATTACTGCTAGCAACATTTTTACAAGGTAAGCAGCCTTCTTGACAATTCATACAATGCTGCAGCTTGAACGTGCTTTGCTTTTGGACTTGGCTGAAAAAGCAGTCCTGCGCTTTTTGCATCTCAGTAACCTGGACTGTAAAAGGGCCTGCATTGATCTCCCTCCCTCCTCGCAGTGGAAAGCAATGCTGCAGTTGCGTCAAAATCATGCAAGCTAACTGGTTAAGGGTAGTAATCCCCATGCTTCAAAATCACGTACGCTAATTGGTTAAGGCTATTTATTTATCTAGACACTTTGTATACAGCCGTTCCATAAAATGATCACAACGGTTTACATAAGTAACATTTATAACTGTTAATCAGCAAATCTTGACGGATTTCCTATGTGGTATTCGTAAGCAGGGATTAACGTTTCTCTAATGAAAATGTAATGTTCTAAAACATATTAGATTGTTTACTGACGTTCTAAAACTAAAAGGCAATAAATCTGGAAAATACAACAACAAATATCATATAATAGTCTGAACATGGTCTTAAGATTGTGCTCTCTTGTTATGTTTTATTCCTTGTTATTGTAGTTCATTGTGTTTTTAGCTTACGTTATATGTATTTCTGAATAGCCAGGTTTTTAACAGTGACGACAATAGGAATCGGATGATAACAAGCCCTTTATTAAAATGCCCGACTCCTATTGTCGTCACTGTTACACAGCTCACTGGATCGGCTACCGCTTTGTTTTTTGGGTCCTAGCCAGGTTTTTAAGTCACATTTAAATCCCCATGCCTTCTGTCAGGGGCAGAAGCTTCCGCTCCATGCTGTTACCCCTATGCACCCTTTTCTTAATTTCAGAATCTAGCCTTTAGGGACCCACAATGTTTATCCCATGCTTTTTCAAATTCATTTACTGTTTTCGTCTTCACTACCTCTTCTGGAAGGGCATCCACCACCTTCTCCATGAAGAAATATTTCCTGACGATGGTTCAGAGTCGTTCCCCCTGAAGTTTCATACCATGACTCAACAAAAACCACCACCACCCAAAATAAATAAATAAATAAATAAATAAAAAGGCTCAGTTCATTTTCCTAAAATAGCAGGGAACTGTGGGAGGAAGACCTATGGTCTGTGACACGCATGGCTACAGTACGCCAAACATTAGCTCTGCACACCATGCCTTCATTATGATATTTACCACTGCACTTGCCAGCTCCTGCTATGACAAAGGCAGCGGACCCACCGCTCCTCCTCTAGAAATTTCCATTTCTGGTATCATAGGAAACCAAATCCAACACAAAAATAATGGAAAGCATGTGTTTGTAGATCACAGATTTTTTTTTTCCCCAGCAGGGGTGTGGGGGGGGGGGGGGAAGGGGTGGAAAGCGTTCTGTGGTAAAGGACATTGCATGGTTCTAACTACCTGCATGCCCTCTAGCCAATTAACATGCCATCTTAATGGCTAGCATGAAGATCTTGCTGGATATATGATGTTAAGCTGATAATTAATACGGATAGGCAGTGCTGTGGCACATATTTCTTATGCAGGGAGCCCTTGCTAGCTCTGAGCCACTTGGTGACAGACTTTGTTTTCATATAATATTTTACCAAGAGGCTCACTGGAAGCCCTAAGGAGTGCCCATGCTCCACTGTAATATATTACTGCAGATAAGTATTGCTGATCACAACGGTGCATATGCCAGACAGGTAAACGTTGAGGTCATTCTCTGAAGACACCATCTTGAGAGAAATCCTTCTTAGGCTTCACTACACAAGGGCAGTGGGTGTCACCTGAGCTAGTTCCCCCTTACAGACCCTGGTTTGTGGTCAGATAAAATGAGAGCGGGGACAAACCTCTAAAGTCACCAGTGACTGTCCCATGTGATGCCCCACAGTCTTAGCTAGGACATGCATTTTTCCTTTACTGGGCACCCCCTCCCTTCATCTCAAAGCAAAAATATAGGGATCAGGCAGGTCCTGATTAGGCCCAGACTTTATAATAATAAAAGTAGCCCTCTCTGATCAAAGAGGTCATGACTGACCTCGACTTACAGCATCCTGAGCTACCTTCATTTTTCCCATCCTCTGATCCTGGCATTGTCCGGATGCAGCCTTCTGAGGCAGGAAGCTATAGTGGGCCCAAACTTTCAGCGTCCTGAGTAATCTTCTGGTTTTCTCCCCAGCACTGGAAGAAACAGGAAGTATACCTCTGATGCAGAAAGATATGGCTAGGGTTGCCACTGGAAACCCGGCAGCTGGCAGGACCAGAAAATTGGCCAACGTAACCGCCAGTTTTCTGTTGGCCATAGGCCTCTGGAACAACAGACATGTCTCCCCTCCCCCAGCTCTCCCCTGCCCCACAGGACCTTTGCTTTTATCGGCAGCAGCAGCATGTGTGAAAGCATGGGGGGGCGTGAGACTGCAGCCAGAACATGTGCTCTGCTCCCAGGCTCCAACCCCAATGACTAACTTCCTCCTCCTCCCATGGGCTGTGAATGCTGCCTTCACAGCCCATGGAAAATCCAGGGAGCAAGTCCCCTCCTCATGGCAGTGCACAGTCACTGACATTGAGTCACACAACTCATACAGTCCTTTTAACTATCTTAAAACACTTTTTCTATATATCATATAATTTCAGTTAATTGAAAAATTATTATTACTCAGTCATAATAATCAGTTTTAAAATGCAAGCTAAACATTTTTTTTTTATTCAGCACAACACACGGTCCTTTAAAAGGCATATATTGTGAATTTTGCGCCATTTAAAAAAATTATTAAACATAATTTAAATTCATACCGTACCTTTTATTCTTGGGTGATCCCAAATAATACACTATAGCTGCAGTATTTCAGAAATAGGTACAGGCACGTCCTAGCATGATTTCCGGGGATAAGAATCTGAAAGAAAGAAGGGATAATAAACACCATCACCTAATTACAGTTCGGTCAGCTGAGACCCAAGGTCACCCAGAGTCAGTGGCAGAGCTGGGATTAGAATGGAGACACAAGAGCTGTCCAGGATGGTCCCTCGCTCTTCAGCTCCCCAGGTCAGCTGGGGTTGAAAGGAGGGTCACTGCTTAAGAGCAACACCTGGTGCCTGGATTTAGGGTCCATGATTTCAGGGTTCTGAAAGGACCCTAGGTGCACAGGGGATGGTCACACTGTTTTGAGATGGGGGGAGAGGCCGGGGGGGGGGGGGGGGGGGGGGAGGAGGAGAGTGATATACAACCGGAGAAAACCCCTCTGTATAATTGCAAACGAAGGCCCGTGGTGCCACATCCCGGCCCTGGTTTCAATTGAGTTGGAAGTACAAAGGAGCACAAAGAAACTTCCAAATTAAAAAAAAAAAAAGAAGAGAGATAAAGTGACTCACTCAAATTTACACAGTGACAAAATGAGGCGTTAAATCAGCTCTCATCATCTGCAACACCCCTATAAATCTGCGAGTGGTTAGAAAAACATCTTTAGTCAGACTCATTAAATGAAATACCCCAAGCACAAACCAAAAATTAGCAATTTTAAGTTGTCAGTTTTGGCCCTGCTATTCTGTGTGCTTCCCCTTATTGCTCAGTATTGGAAATTCCTTTTGTCATCTGCTTCACACATGAACCCAGTCTTACTTTTAATTCTTCTCTGTTTATTTATAACATCTGTTCTATCCAAAGCAGGTTACTCTACATTGCATAATACAGTAGGAAATCAACATATCCACATATTTCAGTTTCAAGGAAACACAGAAAATTTGACCTTAAAACAGCGCTGTGCCCATCTGTGATTAATTCTGAAACTCATCTGGGAAAAATCAGGAGAAATCCTTTTTGTCTCCTTATCTGTGCTGTAGACCTACACTATTAAAGAATATTGGGAAAATCCAGCTAACTTTACCTTTTCTAAGACAGCTGGGTGAATTTCTTATTCAAAAAGGTGGGTAATAAATCCGAATAAATAAGTTTTCAAAGCCCTTTGTTCAGATAAAACAAGTTTGCTTACCTGAAAACAGGATTCTCCATAGACAGCAGGATATTATTCATAATGCATGGGTGATGTGGTCAGACGACGCTGACACGGACCCAGCTCTTAGAGCTCAGTAAAGACTGAGCATGCGCAGGAGCTCCCGGACTTGCATATCGCCTTGTGAATCCCTTAGCCCCTTCCAGAGTTTATGCTTCAGCAAGGTTGTTGACTCTCCAGGGAGGCAGGCAGGTATTAAAGAATAGCCATTTCAACTAGCTGTCTAAGGAAAACTCTGTTTACAAGAAAGCAAACTTGGCTTTCTCTGTCGACAAGCAGGCATGAATAAGCCATAACACATGGGGAGTGCCATGCTGAAGGTTGGCTTGTAAAGCAATTGCTAAAATCAACCCGCCCTCATCAGCTGTAGAGTGGGTGAACAGGCTGCACAAAACTGTTTAGCCAGACTGTAATGGGGCGCAAAGGTGTGTACTGATCACCAAGGAGCAGTTTTGCATATGTCTTCAATGGAAGTACTTCTCAGTCACTGTGGCTCTCTCTTGATGAGCTTTGACAGTCTAATCTGCAAGCTAGCCAGTATATAGCAGTGCACTATATAGTCTGCTAGCCAACAGGACAGAGATAGTTTGGCAACCACCTTCTCAACTGAGATCAAAGGACAAGAATAGAGCAAGATTGAATCTATTTAGATAGTATCCAGGGCTCGCTTACATTACAATGAGCAAAGAGACTGTTCTCCTCTGAGCATGTGCTCTTGGAAAAAATGTAGCTAGCACAATAGCTTGGTTAACATGGAACATTCGGAAGGAACTTGGAATGGGTTTGTAGAATCACCCTAATATGAAAAACTGAAGGTATGATGAATATGAAACCAGAGTTTGTAATTCGCTTACTCTTTGCACCAAAGGAATGGCCATGAGAAACACTTTCTAGGTGGAAAACTTCGTCCACTGACTCAAGAGCTTCGAGAGGTTTAATCAGTTGAGCTAGGACTACAATGAGATCCTAAGGCACTGAAGGTTTACTGATCCGAGATTTGGAATGCTTGACTTTTGATATGAAGGGTGTGGAGAAAGACTGGAGTCCCTTCCATGGGCTGGTAATACACCATGAAGGCACGGAGATGAACCTTGCCTGAAGAGATGCTATAGCCAGAGGACAAGAGGCAGAACAGATACTGAATTAATTCCTTAAGGATCCATTTGACTTTTCCTACACCAATATGAGCATCTCTTCCATGGCATGTTCTTATGTTCTTATTTGAAATTGAAGGATCTTCTGGTTGAAGATTTCGTGGTGGAAATCAGATCAATTACCTCTTTGGGAAGGAGTAAGGAAGAGCCTACTACATGTTCAAAATCCATGTTATGAGGGCCAGCAATGGAGGTTTAGATGGCAAAATCTGTCCTCCTGTGTGATGAGTTTGAGATTTTCCCCAATGGAACAAAAGATTGAATTGACAAACTGATGGGATAGATCTGGAAACTCAGAGTTTTTACCATCTGTCTTCATTTCTCTGCACTATAAATCAGAGTTGGCTAACCTTAGAGAGGAACTAGCTGTAATCCAACCATTCTGTCAGGTTACCAGTAAGCCCTGCGACATATCATGGTAGTGCAAATAGTGACGGGAGGATCCATTCAAGTGCAAACCCTCCCCTTGAGGGTGCTGGAATGGACATCACACTTCAGAGGTTTTATAGCAGCACTCTGCCAAGAGCTCTGGGGGCAGTATAAGCTTGCAGTTAAGGAAGAGGGTTGGAGATGTTGGGCCTATTCTTGGGATTCTGGCCCTCCCGACTGGCATCTGTGAGTAAGGGTGGGGGATCTCCCTGCCTATCCACTCCCTGGTGGGTAAGGGTCTCAACCCGGGTACTTTTTAGAATTTTGGACTTTTATATGGTAGGAGCCTTGCTGGATACTTGGGCCTTTCCTGGATTCAGGGAACGGAGAACTCTGTATTTGGGACACCCAGGAATAGGGAAGACCTCCCCTCTGAGGTGGTGACCCATTGCAATTTCCTTTTTGGGGACCAGAAGAGATTGTTTTGTGAAGATCTGGGAGGAAGTGTTTCTTCTGCCCCTCTTCCTACCCATCTAAGGACTTGTGAAGATACAGGTCTGGTTTGGATCCCTCCCATAAGGGATCCTCTTCATATTAAAAGGAAGAGATCAGTAAGAGACTGTTGAAAATCAGTGAGGACGCTCATCAGGAGTCTTTACCTCCTGGGGAGAGATAGGATTTACTCTCTTGTTCATGGACAGGATTTTGGCCATCTTTGGTTTTCCTGATCATTTTAGGATTACCCTGCCCTCTGAGAACACCACTTTGCCTAATCCAGGAGGGTGACTGGAACCTTGCCTGTTTAAAAGACTTCTGCACAGCTAGAGGATAAAGTGTAACACAAAGAAAGATCTGTGGTGCTGGATTTATATTTAATGTGCCATTATTCACCCAATTCTCAACAGTAAAGTTTTATTTTGGACACTAACCCAGTGCATCTTGCGTGGGTTTTGGCACACAGTAAACAGTGAAG
Source organism: Rhinatrema bivittatum (assembly GCF_901001135.1). Lineage (NCBI taxonomy): Eukaryota > Metazoa > Chordata > Amphibia > Gymnophiona > Rhinatrematidae > Rhinatrema > Rhinatrema bivittatum. Next base: position 31,597,416 of record NC_042626.1, read on the forward strand.
AGATTACCCCTCTCCCAAGGAAATTTCAGTAAGGATGAAGTCATCCCTGCACTGGGCCCTGAAAGTTAATCTCCCCCCCCCCCCCCCATAAAAAGAATCCACGCCCTGGGGAAAGGGGCACAAAGAAGAGCTAGCCAGGGTCCCTGCCCCAAAGAGGTATATATTCTTTTATGGCCCCACTCATACAGGACAGGCACACCGGGGTGGGGGTTATATAACTATTAAGGGACCCTCCACCAGTACACACCATATAGAAAATCTTCCTCCACTCCTGCAAAGGAACAAAAAAAAATCAGAAACAGATGGGTCACAATGGGCAGTGATAGCACAAGATCCATGACACACAGACATCCTCCTCAACTCATACTCAAACAAATTGCTTTCACAGCATTAGTGACATTTTATACTCTGCAAGGTGCATCTCTCAAGTGGTAGATGAGTTGAAAAACAAACAAACAAAAAAAAAAAAAAGACACCAACTGTTCACAGAAACCCAACGGCACCTGTTAAGCTGAAGAATCCTTGTCTCAGGGGACTCCATTACTAAAGGTATTACCCTTGGGGACAAACTTGGAAGGTTACACAAATGCCAGACTACTGCCAGGATCCTCAGTTTGCAGGAAAACAAACCAGATTCTTTGTATTATATTATAGAAAATGGAATTCTGACACTCATGTCACAGTCCATTTGGGAACCAACAACCTTGCTGAAAATTAAGTCAGTGATGTACAGAATAAACTTCCAGACTTTAGAGAATGGGCTCAAGCATCAGGTAAGGACAGTAGCAGGTTCAGAGGTGTTGCCTGTTCATAGTAAGGGAGATGACGGGCTTGGTCATATGCTAATTCTAACTGTTTCAGCTCAAGGCATCCGTGATATGAATGCATTGCTGCCTGGAAGGCATGGCACAAACCTGCATACCATAGCAGTTATAAATCTAAATGGGACATAACCAAACTGGAGACGGGTTCCATGTGGGAATTTGATCTACTTTGGTGAGATGTGCATAAAATCACTGCTGGGCAAACTAGATGGGCCCTTCCGGTCATTTACTATGTGACTATTGCTGTACCCAGGCTGATGCTATAAGGATTATCCTAGTTTTATCTGAAGGACCCTTTGGATAAGTCCTGGCAGTTAGAAGAATCGATGGGCACAAAGAGCAGATTGATGTTCCAGTCTAGCTTCAAACCCTAGGGAACGGATACTTCTGCTGAGCTGCATGGAGTACAACTTTGAACTTTGTTGTCTTCTGAGGTGAATAGGTTGATCACTGGCCTTCCCCCAGTGATTGACTAAGTCACCTGCAAAACCAATGAGCATTCGTTTGAAACAAATGCAATGAATGAGGCCATTTTCGGTTCATTCCAATGAAAACTAACCAATAACAGCCTTCTACAAAAATACCCAAGCTTTCAGGTATTTTCATATTCATGGCATTTACAAAAAAAAAAAAAAGAAAGAAAGAAGATCTTCTGAAGCCCTGGAAACCTCTGTTCCAAGAAAACATGAACCCAGGGCCCGGACACCAGCCACAGGATCATGCTTTGCAGAGTGGGACGAACTTTCCCTTTTTTTTTTTTTTTTAAATTGGTTAGGTTTTTTTGTTTGTTTGTTTTGGGGGTCTTGTGGAATCTTTTTCCCCTGGCCACGAGAAAACACAAAACTATGACCTAGACAATGATAAAAGAAACTAAGGAGATCTCTGCTGATCTGAAGAAAAACATTCAATAGAAACTCAGAATGAACTGATCCCACTTCTTCTCGTTCGTAAACCCATGGAAGAGGAAGAATCCACTACCACTCCCAATGCTGGAGGTTCCTAAACAGAGCTACGCTGTGGTGTAGGATTTTGGACAGCTCTTGCTGCGAAGAAAATGTTTCTCCATCTTGGACATGAGAGGTTCTAATTTCCTTCACCAGCCTTTCGGGCTTAGAGGCAAATACATTTTTCACTAGTTCTCACAGCTGGGCTCCCAACTTGAAGTTGGAGGAGAAACAACCTCATCAGAGTGAGAGATGGAGAGGAGGAGAATTGAAATCTAAGTATGAGTGGATAGAGAAGGTGAGAAGAGAGAAATTGAATAAAGTGTTGAAAATCGTATGTCAGAGATAGATGCAGGGAAGGAACGGAGAAGACATGGATTTACTCTTAGTTACTTACAGTTACAAATCCAAGCTCAAGACAAGTTATAACCAGGCACAGAAGGTATTTCCTTGCTTCAAAGGGCTTAACAATCTAAGTACCAAGCCATTTTAGTTGCTTACCACGCAGTAAAGTAAATGCCTTGCAGTAGCAATAATACACAGTATTTTAAATATCACGTTATTTTATCCCGAAATCATAAGTATAGGCAATGTCATGCAAATAAGATAGGCTTGCCTGAAAAATCACAAGCTGTGTTATTTTAAAGAAAGTTAGGTACAATTCATAAGCTATAGCTAACTTTTCCCTGGAGCATCAGGGCACTAATGCAGTCCTGATGCTCCCAGGGTTGTCAGTTAAAGGGCCAGAGCAGCCTAACTGAACCTCCTGCCAAATGTCCTGTGAGACCCTGTCCCACCCCCTCCACCGTCCCAATTTCAAAATAAATATAAATAAGCAAGGCGGAGGCCCTCCCCCTCATTCTAAACTCTGCATCTTTATATATAAAAAAAAAATGATCCCCTCCCCAGCCTCCGAGTAACAGGGGCATGAGTTGAAATGCAGTCGACTAGCAACGTTTTAACTCTGATGGTGCAGGTCCTGGAAGCTAGGAGGCACTCCGGGCCTCACTGGACTACAAAGGATAGTAAGATATGACTGGAAAGGATTGAGCTAGGGTGGGGTGTCCAAGTGTCTATGGCAGGGGGAGGTATTTCTGAGGTTGATGGTTGACCATTATTTATTTATTTTTAACAAAGGATAGAGTTGGGAAGGAAGAGGAAGGTCCTTTGCCACATCTATTCATTTATACGTTTATGAAATCGGGCACTGGGGCCACCTCTAGGGGCAGCAGGAGAGTGGGACAGGAGTTTCACAAGACACCCCTGAAGAGGGGTGGGGTTCACACATTGAGAGGCAATTCGTTTAGGCCACTCTGGCCCTTTAAAATGGCAGCCCTGGATGAAGGAGCCACCATCATGTAGTATTTGGTGCCTACTAACCAGAGGTATTTTACCTCCAGGGAGAATACCACAGCTTAGTAAGTTCTGTGGTATTTTCCTCCTTCTGGGGAAAGTACCATGGCTTAGTAAACGATCCCCTAACGTTTGCACATGAGGAAACAGAGGGTTAAATGACACATTTGGTCCTCTTCTGCCGTTATTTCTATGCTTCATTTCTATGGTTTTTCATTTCATTTCTTCTTTTCCTTATGTTTGTTTCAGTTAGTTGAAATGAAATAAACAGAAAACAAAGAAAAAGAATGGAAAAAACAAACAAAAGTAAAAATAAAAAGAAATGGTTCCCATCACCTTCCCCTCCCTCAGTTTGCTGCAATAATTAAAAAAAAAAAAAAAAAAAAAAAAAAGAAATCCCAGGCCTTCCCCATCTCCCTGTAGATAATAGCTTTTACCATCTATGAAGTCAAAGCAGTCCAAATGGGGCAGAAGCATTCTTCAATGGCTTCTATCTTGCCGGATCACTGGCTGATCCTGAAACTGGCACTGGGGTGACTGGGCAACACTCCTGCTCCATTTGAACCTGTTATGTCCCCATGGATGGGGTAAGCTACTTCCTATGGGGAGTGGGAAAGGCAGAGGGTAGGGTTAAATTACAAAATGATTGCAATTCTTCTTAGGTCCCCGTCCCCCCCCCAACAACTTTCCGAAACAAAACTTGATGAAAAACTAATGGCGGTGGTGGATTTTTTTGTTTCATTTTCAAACAAGACTTTTTTTGTCAAGTTTTTCATTTTGTTTGAAAATGAATGCACATCCCTATTGCTTTGTGCTTCGCCAGAGGTTCATCTTGAGTTTACTGACTGATAACTAGGTTGCTTGACATGTTCTCACTCTTTTACTCCAAGCACAACGATGGCATGCACAGAGAAATGTAAAAACTATTCTACTACTCACTGAAGCGCCTTATGAATTATTACATCGCCTTTCATAAATTACTATAGTAGTATTGAAATAACATGTCATTTCTCTTTAGCTAGCACGTTGTTAACTAATACCTTCCAACAGTTGTGGTCAGAATTGTATGATCTGATTAAGGATGAGTGAGCCTTTTTAAAACAAAGCAAACCTTCTACCCACCTGAATTTAATAATGACCCGTTGGAACCAAATTGCTTCCCGTATCTTGTTCATAATCAGAGACTTGACCACTGCTACATCCAGTTAAGTGACTTTATGTTTTGCTAAACATTTTAGTTCAATGATTGCCAGTGAAATGTGGATAAATCTTCTGCAGAGTTTCATCTGGGCAAGAGTCCTGCTAGAACAAAAATAAATACAAGTTAAATCAATATGGAAAACCTTGATCGTTTTTCTTCTAAACAGTATATCATCAGCCTCTATCGACATGTAGAGATCCTGTTTAGTCTGCTATTAATATTTGAACAGGAACATACCATTTAGGTATGGGGAGAGATAGGTTGGTGTTTGCTGGGTATGCAGCTCCCCCATGTGGTACCTGGAAATGGTAGTTTCCCCAATGTTTTTCCAGAGAGATCACCATTTTGCTTTCAAGAAGGCAGCATGTCCTAAGCTGTGCTCTCATTTTTCCAATTCTTAGACTTTTGTTTTGGATGAAAGTTTTATTTCACCCTCTCATTCCATTTGAGTTTGGAGTGTTAAATTCTTCTAGACTCAGTTATTTTGAATTTTTTTCTTCTATCTGTTGGAAGAGGTTCCCTTCATGCAAGTGGAACCTGAGATCAACCAAGATCCAAGGAAAGATGACATCCAAACATCCTTAGAGGAAACGAGAGAGGAGAGGAGATGGAAACATCATCGGCCCACGAGTATCTATCAACTATGAGGAAAAGGAATAAAAGGTATCACCTTTGATACTACAAGGAGGAGGTAGGAAACCAAAGACTTAACACTTTAAACGTACATTGGGAGGGAAACACCCCACTCGCCCTGAATTCCAATGGGAGAGAAAAAAATCAAGTAACTAAAAGGAATAACTAAATTGGAGAAACATATGAACTTAAGAAAGACTGTACGAAGTCACAAACTTACTTAAAAGGGCTTGAAACAACTTAAAAATGAAGTATACAGCTGTAAAGACTTTAAACTCATCATTGCATCTTATCAGTAAAAGAAACCACTAAAGAGCTCTCTCGTGTCTTATTGAATAGTGACTTTTGTATTCTCTAATCCTGAGATTATCAGTGCTGTGTGCATGAGACTTAACTATGGGGGAAAGTAAAGAGCACTGCGAGAGCTTTGGAAGGAAATTTCGCCCCCGTGCAGAAAACTCTGGAAACTTGGAAAGTAAATCTAATGGAATGACAAGGGTCCATATAAATAGAAGTGTGAGATATGGCATCTGGAACAGTTATCCGGGTTCAACCATCACAGGGATTATAGACAAAACAAATTTGAAAATTCTTTTGCCTTTCAGCCAACGAAAACTATTGCAATATCTCTGCTACCAGTACCTGTTTCCATGACTACAGAAAAAGCAAAATATTAAATAACTTATAATGCTCCATATGACCAAAAACTGACCAAAAGGGGGCAGAGCAAAATATGTAAATTGATCTTTTCTTCCCTTAGTGCATCATGTTCCATCATAATGGAAACATATCTATGGATAGATATAGGGCATGACTCACTTAAAGTTTGATCCTCAAAAGATTTATGTGGTTAAAATCAATTATTTTAACCACATCAATCTGAAATCCAACTGGTTAAATATTGCTCCTCCCCCCGGTTTGGCTAAATTCTGTGTGCACAAAATAGCTGGGCACACATTTAGCCAGAATTGTAAAAAAAAGACCAGCTCGGGGTGTGCTAGAGGGCAGGTGTTTCAAATTTAGCTGGTCTTTATTTTAATCTGTCCGGTTGTGCGGATTGTGGCAAACGTCTGCAAATGGAATTTCCTGACACGTTAGAATGTCTCTTGCTGAGGCTTTCTGCTGTGCTGATAATTTCTCCGTCTCTCTTTGTCTTTAGCTGAACCAACATCTCCAGTTCAATACATGGAAGCTTTCAGATGGCAGTCATTATGAAACAGAGCTAGAGACTCTGTACACATCTGTAAAAACCCACTATGACATTTGCCAGCCTACTAAGCTTTTCCCCCCCTTCAACAGGCTCAGGTTCCCAAATTACGGCTAATCAGATACTTCTATCCAATCGCAATTAAAATAAGATGAAGGGTTCATTTTTGAAATGGTTTTCATGCTACCACTTGAGCTAACCTTCAAAGCTTCCTGGATTAGTCTTTAGGGGAAAGAGTCTTATATTACATATTTTCCTGCCATTTTCGGGCCAGCACAAGTCACGGTCTCTAGGATCAGAAACAGAGACACATTGCCAATAGAAAACTACTATCTGATGATTCATCGGTGACTAAAGAGCTGAATCATTCTAAGCTTCTTCCTCCTCTGTGCCCATGGGGGAAAAAAATCCATGCTGAATCACACTCAAAATATTTAAGTAAAGGTTTTCCAAACCTAGTTAAGTTGGCATAGCAAAAAGGGATTTTTTTCAATCCATTCATTCTTTAATAACTAATGTAATTCATCAAAATGAAATCACTATGCCAAGAAATTCATTCATTCACCCAAGAATTTGTGCCTAACATGAGTACCATATCCCACATGCATACAGAACATATAAACAGGCATTTTTTTCAGCCCATGTTTCCCCTCTAAAAACTTTCCCTCTCTCCTCTTCTGGAACACTTGCCAACCTACAGGACTGGGGATGTCTTCTCTGAGACAATCCCTCAAATGCAGCAAGCTGGCAGGAGCCATTACAGTAGCAGTGGCCACTATCCCTCCCTGGATCAAGCATGTTACCCTCTAGGTTGCCTTCAACCCCAGCTGGGCCTGACCGACAGCCTACTTGAACCAGAGGTTGCTACCACCTGAGGCACTAGGTCGGGCCTAGCAAGAGGAATTTAAGTTATTTCTGACTTAATACCGATGTTAGAAGTGTGCCAAGCACTGCTCCACAGTACAGGACACTAGGGAACAGGAGCAAATATTAAAGGCTAACAGATGAGTCCATTGTAGTAATCTGTGCTTCTTGGCAAAATTCCCCCACCCCTAACAGGAGACACTGATCTGAAGTCATGTTGCAAATGGACAAAACCTAAGCAGGCAATGATAGCAAAACTCTGATTCACTAGGTTTCCTATGCTTTCTATATCTGTGAGGGATAATCCTAAAAGAGGACCAGGCCGAACATAAAAAAAAATTCACCGTGACAGACAGAGATGCACAAATAAATGAACCAGGTAGACTTCTGCCTGGTTTGAGTTTGTGGAAATTTTGGATTTCCCCTCAGATCTGGGGAGGGAGAGTGGGCAAGGAATTTTCCCACTTCAACAAAACCTAGAAATATTTTTAGGTTTAATGAACCTAATTTTGAAGTAGATCACAAATGTCATAACAGGCCTCCCTGTCACTTAAGTCCCTCCATGCTGAAGTGCACTATCAACATAAGAACTTAAGACTTGCCATACTGGGTCAAGACCAGTATCCTGTTTCCAACAGTGGCCAAGCCAGGTCACTAGTAATTGGCAGGATGCCAAGGAGTAGATAGATTTCAAACTACTTATCCCAAGAATACGCAGTGGATTTCTGCAACTCCACCTTAATAATGGTTTATGGGCTTTTCCTCCAGGAACTTGTCCAAACCATTTTTAAACGCAGCTACACTAATAGCTTTCACCACATCTTCTGGCAAAGAATTCCAGAGCTTAATTATGCATTGAGTAAAAAAAATATATTTTCTCTTATTAGTTTTAAATGTATTACCCAGTAACTTCACTAGGTGCTCCCTGGTCTTTATACTTTTTGAAAGAGTAAACAAATTAACCTTTACCATTCCATTCCACATATTTTATAAAACTATCATAGCTCTCCTCAGCTGTCTCTTCTCCAAATTAAATTGAAAAGATACATTTTTATGTCGGAAAGAACTATATAAAAAGGATCAATATGCATTCATCCGTAGACACAGTGAGGCCAATATTCAAAGCCATTTAGCCAGATAATACACAAGCTAACCAGCCAAATAGCAAGTTTTAAATATTCCCATACTTATCTAGCTAAAATAGTTATCCAGGTAAAAGTTAGCGGAATATGTTATAGGCATTTCAGAGGCGTTCCAGGTTGGGAACAAGTTAGCCAGGTAACGTATCTAGCTAATTCTGATATTAGGAGATAGCCGAATAAGATTTTTGGCTAACTCTAGGCATATCCCTGCAGCAGGTCAAAAGAACAGCACCGATTAAATGGCTAAGCAGATATTAAAAAAAAAAAAAGTCCAGTAAGGGCCTGGCAGCCTGAAACATACCCCCCCCCCCACCACCACCACCACCACCACCCATTCGGTAAACCCTGGGCCCTGCCAAACCTGCTCTCCCCCTCCAAACCCCTCTGATCGCTTTTTAAAACACAAAGAACTAGGGGGTCCATAGCCAGCCCCCAATTCATCAGAAATTTCAATGAATCAGCCCTCATGTGGCTCCCTCCCTCCCTTCCCCCACCCACTCTCTCGTTACCTTCTCAGAAGTGTATGTTTCGCCATGGAGAGAGGTACGCTTCTAGTGTAGCTAACATATCAACTAGAAGATTGCCTGCAGGGGGACTGCGGTAGCGATCCCAACAGGCTTCTGAGAAAACGCCAGGAGGGTGGGAGGAGGTAGGACTGGGTCCGGTTTAAAAGCAGAAGATGCATCCAGAGAAAGGAAACCCAACCTACTCCTAGAAACAGAAAAGCTGTCGAAATAACTTGCAGAAACCTGACTGTAATCTACTCTGAAGTGCAACAAGCAAACACACTCAGACAGTGGAAAGGAAAAAGAATGGCTCTCTTGGGCCCGCTGCAGCCTGGTTAAAGCAGCTCATTTTATTAAAATGTATTCCACTTAAAATATGACCTAACAAGGGAAAGGGCGGAGTGCTGTAGAATAACGATCACTGCACATGCAGAGTGCAGGATGGTGAAACTGGGAACAGCTGTGCTAAGCTCCGCCCCCAGAAGAGTTATTTCATTTGGTTCCAGCCACTTCCAAAATCCAGCTGTGCTAGCGTTTCAGGGGGCCCAGGTAAATGGAGCTATTTTTCAGCCCTTCTGAACCAGGGAAGGGCAACAAGACGAGAGAGATGGGATTGAACAGCTCCCTCATGAAGTAAAGCTAAACAGGTTAAGGGTTCTTCACCCACAAGGTTTATAAAACTCATGAGAGAGGTGAAACTGGAAAATAGGAAACAGCTATTTACCCTTTCAAACAATACTAGGACTTAGGGAGAACTCCAAGAAACTAACTGGTAGCAGATTTAAAACATTTGAGACAGTATTATTTTCAGCTGTGGAATTTGCTGCAGAGGAGGTGGTTAAGGCTAGTAGTAGGGTGGGCTCAAAAAAGGTTTTGACATGTTTCTGAAGGGCAGGTCCATTAAACCTTGTTAATCAGACAGGCGGGGGGGGGGGGGGGATTGTGACCCCAGGTATTCAAGGCTGGGGCACCTTGCAGTAGAGCTACAAGAGCTGCTGGTCCCACTGGTCCTGTATTAGCAGCGTCCCAAAGCAAGAGCAGAATATATGCAGCCCTAGCCTGACACACCTTTGCTGCTCCAACAATCTTCTTAAGAGCTCGCTCGGGGAAAACTGCAGTTTGTCTGGCCTGGTTCCTGCTCCCCAATTGATAGCTGTTTCCTGCCTGGTAAACCCTGGAGGCCACCTACAGCCAAGAGCTCAACCCATGGAGAACAGCAGCAGCTACAGGCCGAAGACTGCATGCTCCGAACCATGCCCTCTGCCCAGGAGTGGCACCTTCCTGGCCTTACCGGATCACCTAACTTTGCCTTCAGTGATACCTGGCTGCTCCAAAGCACACCTTGTGACCAGACACGGAACCTTCCCCAGCCTCACCAGACAAAATTCGTGAGAACTGCCACCTCCTAAATTGGGGAATGAGCAACAAGTGAGGTAACTGCCAGGTTCTTGTGGCCTGGTTTGGCCTCTGTTGGAAACAGGATGCTGGGCTTGATGGACCCTTGGTCTGACCCAGCATGGCAATTTCTTATGTTCTTATGATATTCCAGCTTGGCTATGGTCAGGGGGCAGGATGCTGGGCTCACTGGACCATTAGCCCGACCCAGCATGGCACTACTTATGTAGTTATGAACACTGCCCGATGTAGTCTTGAGATATTCTGAGTATGAAAGCAGAGTAAACATCAAATGTTCTCCTGCACTCCCTGCCACACCAATTAAATAGATGCAGAACAAATCACAAAGGAACACAGTGCGGTACTCAGAACCTGGGAATTCTCCATTATTTCACTTGGAGACTCTGAGAATTTGCATACCTGTTTACCTGCAGAAATCACTTTGAATATTGCCCCCTAAGGAGGAAATTTGGTACTAGCCTGTAAAAAAGTCAGGAAATATGCACATAAGTTAACCCAATTTTCAAAGCAAACTAATGCGCATATGGAACATTACCTAACCAAAACTATCCGCACACAATTACACCTGCTAATCTGAATGCAGAAAGTTTCTGGGCAAAACTGAGGTGCATACTTATGAAAATGTGAAAGTTAACATGTAAATGCAAAAGCTTCCCACTCCCAAGAATGCTTCTGCTCAGTCCAGGTATGTTTACTCTCATATCAGATGGGCAATTTTTGTAACAGAACATTTCTCCATGTGAAGCACCATTTTACTCTCAGAAATATTTTTAAAAATTACACTGTCTATGATTAAACAGCAAGGTTTTACTCAGGGCCAGTGGAAGGGTCTGAGGCGCTCTAGGCAGAGCAATTTAACACTACCCACTGCCTAAGTCATCCAGAGTTTAATGTGCCCTCTGACAGTGGTAGATATATAGTTATTGCCATTCTCTTACAGGGCTGTTGTCCCTTCACATAAGAAAATGCCATACTGGGTCAGACCAAGGGTCCATCAAGCCCAGCATCCTGTTTCCAACAGTGGCCAATCCAGGCCATAAGAACCTGGCAACTACCCAAAAACTAAGTCTATTCCATGTAACCATTGCTAATGGCAGTGGCTATTCTCTAAGATGACGCCCTCACGTACCCCGGCAGTAACCCACCCATTCATGCCGCCCTAGGCAACTGCCTAGTCCCGCCTAATGGTTGCGCCAGCCCTGGTTTTATTTACTGTTTAACCATTTAGTATCTTCCTTAGTAGAAAGGAGAATAAGAAAAACAAACTAGGTTTCCATCTTGCAAAACTGTCTTCCCATTTTAAGCACATGAAGGAGTTGCTTCAACATCCCACTTAATCTGGTCCCAGAGAGCTCCAAATGGGTCTAGAGTTTTAGGATATCGCAATGATTGTCCATTAGATTAAATGCACAGCTTTGGTTGAAAGAAAAAGATTCAGTTAACTTGAAAACCAGGTCTGTTTTGGCAGTTTGGATCTGAGGGAGTACTGATTTGGATGGCTGGTTCCACAGTGAAAAGTAGAGGTGCAATTGCAATGCAGACCCTCAGAGGCTCTCAAGCATGCTCTAAATTGCCATGCTGCACTGATGTTGGAACAAACTGCTTCAATCTCATTTTCTTTCAAATAATGATCTCCATCCTGCATGCAGTGCTGGAGCGAGAGAATTTAGCATCCCGAGCAGAAATTGTGGGATGTGCTCCCCCACCTTCACCAAGTGGACAGCAATAACCATTCTGCCACTGTTGGTGGCCCAGGCTGCATCTGGCACCCTTGCCCCTCTTTGCTACAGCCCTTCTTGTAAGCAGGTGAAATGGGCATTTCCACAGCAAGGGAAAGATTCTGGTTTCCTTAGAGATGACACATACCCCCCTTAGCAAGCACCTGAATCAAGACTTCAGGAGGGATGGATGAGAGAAGATGAATGAAATGAAAAATGAAGAGTGTGGTGAAAGAACCAACATTAGCCCAGAACAACAAACACTCATGCAAATCAGCCACAGGATGCTACTCGCTGATCATTAAACAAAACAGCACTAAAAAATACTCAAAGAGTACAGATGGGCAAAAATGTGCAGCAATCAGAGCAGATTAAAGATCACACTTCACTATTCCTTCCATTTGCACGCGCAAGGGCCCAAAATCAGGACATTACCTGAATTGATCTCCAAGATTCTCAGCAGAACCTGCGAGGGAAAGGGGAACCATGATGGTGTCTACGTGAACAGGCAGTGTGTTTGGGGGCTCTTGCTAGTAAGCATTCCATTTCATATTTTATAGTCTAAACTTTCTGATTTTTTTTTTTTTTATAACTATTTTGACACAGATGGTCCGATGCACTTACTTTCAAACCTATTCGTGGTATTGCATTTGCGGGCAGAAGTCAATGCGTGTGTGTTTCAGTACGTACAAATATTTGCAATGCAATGAAAGCTCTTCTTACTTTCTCTGCCTATTTTATGAACATATGCACGTGTATTTTAGGTGCAAAAAAACCCCATGTTCGCATAACAACTTCAATTTAAACAGGCGCACAGATATTTCACAAAGTAAGGGTGGATACCGTTCTGAAAATACCTGCTTGCCTACTTGAAGTCACCAGTTTCTGATACCTCCACCAGTTTACCCAGACTGTCTCTAGTTCACCTAGACCCTCTCGCACTTCACCCTGAACACTCACCAATTTACCCAGACCTCCCACCCAAAAACTGTAGACAACAGACAAGTGCAATTTCACTTGCGTGAGCCAATGAGCCGGTGTAAAATCGTATGAATAAGTTTGCTCGTGTATACGCATCTCTCTCTCGTAAAACAGCACCTTCCTCGTGTGCTTTTTGACCGCGCCCTGGAACACCCCTAGGCTGTCCCTTTTTTGGGCAGGTAAAATGTGTATGCCATTTGTGCGAATACAACTTTGAAAATGTACTCAGTCAAAAACAATACAGTCAAATATCAGCATAGTAAATGTAACAAAAATAAAACTACAAAATGAATGATGTGTGACTATAAATTGCAATGTACCAGGACCTTAATAATGGGAGGAATATCAAAGAGAGGGAACTGAATTGTTATTCATATCCTTATTGTGATTCAAAATAAAAAGACCAAAATTTACTCCATACTGAGCCATATAAGCCTCAAGCGTCTTTGAGAGGGAGTACGTCAATAAGAGCAATTACAAAAACATGCGCACTCCACTTGCCCACACAGTTGGCGTTTGCTTCCAGTATTAAGCTGCTGTAAACCTAGCCGCCAATAACATTTTTTGATGGGGAGGCAAAGAAAAGTGCAAAGTTCTCCTCTCCAGCTCTGCACAGCAGCTCCTGAGGTGCAGCCTTGTACTGAATCATTCATGGTCCTAAAGCCTACCACGGTATTGGATGTATCCATTACTGGTTTCGATGAGGCAGTGGTCCTTCTGGATTTTGAAATTATATTTAGTCCCGATGCTCTGCATACTCCCCTGATTCCAGACAGATTACTACAGTGGTGTGGAAGAGTAGAAGTAAGGTGGTAGATTTTTGCAGGACTCTGCAACTGCGGGAGGTCCTTTGCCTTGTTCATCTGGCTCCCTGAGTGGTCTAACTAAGGATTCATCAGCCCCGAACCCTGGGAGTCATTAGTTTGGTTCCAGTGTGGTGCTGAAAAAAGACTTACTCAAATCCTGGAATGTCCTGGTGGCGCAGAAGGTGGGGTAAGCATTGGAATGACCCTTGATGTAAGTGGGGTTAGTGCTATATCTGTGGGTCTTACATAGTTGAAGCCAGTTTTGGTTTCATTGACTCAATTTGGTCTGCTTTGGAGAAACTGAATTGTTCTATTTCCAAATGCTCTTATGACACTGGAACTCTAACTACTACATTTGGGTGCCATTCTCATTCACTGAAGAGTGCAACTGAGGATCCCTCTGGAAAAGTAAGGGTTTGGAGCACGACTCAATGAAAATTGGACATGCTGGAGAACAATGCAAGGCATTTGAATTTAAGATTTCTGAATTTTTCCAAGCTCTCCTTGAAACGTCCTTTAAATACTTAGAAAGATTTTAGTGATGTTTTGAAAATTCCAATTGGGGTGATTCCTGAGAATAAGGCCTACTTTTTACCAGTTCTCCCAAAACTCAGAAAGACCTAGAAGTATTTAGTAAGCAATGGTGGATGTCCCTGTGCAGCCACTCCCTTCCAAGTCTCCTCAATTTGTTTTCTAGCTTAGACCAGTTCTTTGGGAAGGAGGATAGGACTCTGTGTGGCTGATTTGTCTTGCTGTTTACAGATGACACCTGTTACGGGTAAGTAACTTTGCTTTTTCTGTGGACAAACAGAACCATATCAACCACACAAGTGGGGACTCCCACAGCTAAGGGCTGCAATAAAACTATGTCTTGTCTTATTGCTTTATTAGAGGAATCGCAACCCATGCAGTAAAGAGGAAGCCAGGAAAATTTAAGTGTTCAAATAGCATTTTTTCAACTGATTGACTAAAACTATCTTGTTGTGAAACATGTTCAAGGCAGTAAGAATTTGTGAAGATGTGAACAGAAGATCAAGTAACTGCTTTACATATTTCCTCTATGGCAACAGAGCAAAGATGTTCTAAGGAAGCTGCAGTAGCTTGAATCTGATGTATTTTCACCTTGTTCTTAAGTTGCTGGTCTAATATAGAAGACAGATAATTTCCTGTATGCCTTAGACCTTTCCAAATAGAACAATAAAGCTCTTCTACAGTCCAGGGTGTGGAGAGATGGTTCACCCCTGATGTGTGGTTGTATAAGGAGGGTACTGTGAAGGGTAGTGGGTGTGTGAGCCCTTTGTGCTGTGGCATAGTTGACTCAGCCTCAAGGGTGAACCCACGAGGTCTACTCTAGCAGTTGGCAAATGTGCCCTGTAACAGGACAGTCTGGAGTTTCACCTATTCCAACCACCTTTCCCGCAGGTTGAGCCCTTGGGTTCTGGCAGCCAGTAGGACTTAGTGGGGTCCCTAGGGCCGTGACGAGAACTAAAGTCCAATGGCTCACTGGTGTCAGGGCAGGCAGCAGACTAATTAGTCAAAGACAGGCCAAGGTCAGGGCAGGTGGCTAGCAAGAATGGTCAGATCCAGGTGGCAAGCAATTATGATGAGATTCAGGGAAGAGTTCAGGTCCAAGCAGCAGGCAGTCATGATCAGGTCCATGGCAAGAGAGGTCAAGATCCGGAGAGTCAGGCCAAGGATGGACAAAAACACACTGAAGACACCGGACAAGACTGATAAGACAAGGCAGCACTGGACAAGGTGGACTGGACGAGGCAAGGCTGGATTCAGGAATGCAGAACAGGAACAAGGAACATGCAAGCAACATGTACTGCAAGGCAGAAGACCCATTGCTGAGGCAAGGTACTGCTGTGCGGCCCTTGCTTAAATAGGCCAGTCGGCCTGACATCAGAGGGCGCTGCTCAGTGTTTCCCGCCACAAGACCCATATAACATGCACATATGCATGCACGTCTAAGGAGGTTCCAGTACAGGAGCAGCACAGCGGTATGTGGGGTCATGCTCAGCAGCGTTGAGGAGAAGGTGGTGTCCCAACCATGGGTGAGTGTTGATAGCATCCTGGGCCACTCTCGGTGACACAGGGGAGAGTACAGCAGCTCATGGGCCATCCCGCAAGCCGTGCTCCTAACAGGTGCACTACCAAGGCTTGCAAGTCACTCACTCTTGTGCACTGAGGTAATTACTATGAAAAACACCACCTTTCACAGAAGAAATTTTAAGTTTAGTAGGCAAGTGCTCAAAGGATGTTTAATTAATTGAGCAAGAATGATGTTAAAGTTCTTTACTGGGGAGGATGGGCGAAGATGATTTAAGCCCTTCATGAATCTAGCTACTAAAGGATGTAGACCTTCAGCACACTGGTGATATACAGCTATAAAACAAGTGTTTTTAAACTGGAGTTAGAAAGATTTAAAAGATATGGAAGAACTATCAAAAGCTGAACATAGGAATGGGTTCTCCTTTTGTTCTTCACACCAAATGGAAAATCTTTTTCATTTAAAACTACAAGATTGGGAGGGAAGCGCTAGAGAGCGCTGATGGTGTCAGAAGCTTGTTGCTAGAGCTCCGGCTGCAGCTCCAGTAATATCCCCAGTAAATCGGGGCAGCCCATGGCCCTCTACTTTGGTGCATAAAGACTGCAGAAAAGATGGGAACCAGAAGAACTGGAATTTTTCCAGATAAAACGAGAGAGATTACAAGGAGGCAAGAGAGGCGAGTGAGCGGGTCTACTCGTGCTGAAAATATGGCTGCAAAGAACAGACAATCAGGAGAGTCTGCTTCGCAGAATGACCATATCCTGCAAGAAATATGGGAAATGAGAAAGGGATATAAATAAGGATCTACAGATAATTAAAGACTTAGTGGCAGAGATGAATAATAAATTAGACAAATTATCCTAGAGGATGGAGGGCTTGGAATTAGAGGACTGGGAAACCAGAGCAGTTAAACTGTCAGAGCTTCATAAACAAATGGCAGTGTTGCAAGGCAAAATGGTAGATTTAGAAGAGAGATCACGCTGAAACAATGTTAGAATTGTGGGGCTTCCTGAAGATATAAAAGGAGCCAATAACTGTCTTTATCAGGCAGTTCTGACTGATGTGCTGAAGGTCACTGATTCCACCCTGGAGTTTACCATGGACCAAGTTCATAGATCACTGGGAGGGCCAAGAACATAAGGCTTGCTATACTGAGTCAGGCCAAGGGTCCATCAAGCCCAGCATCCTGCTTCCAATAATGGACAAACAAGGCAGGGTCCTGGCATGAGTATATCTCGAACAAGATATATTACAATTTAAAAATCAACTTAAACAGTTTAAAATACAGAAATTACAGAGAGATGAAACAGACTACAAAAATGATAATATCTATTTTTGGAAACATAAAAAGAGTGTCAGGAGACGACCACATGTTACTTTCCAGGACTCCTCAGATGATTCAAGCCATAGTGGGAGCGAGAATGAGAATAGAAACAACAGGTCCACCACTACATCTGAATCTTTTTTAGGGGCAGGCAAAGAACCCTTCCATTCCAGACCATACAGAGGACGCAGAGGCGGGAAGAGCTCGAACTGGCAAGGTCCGACAACACGCGCACAATACCGCAATCAGCAGAATTTTTGAGGGTGAGTGAGAAACAGGAAGGCCCGGGTATAATAAATATCTCCCAGATGGCACTATCTGAGTCCACATTGATGGCACTTGAAAAAGGTTTATCCTATATACCCGTATGCAAGTACAATCCATTTAAAACAAGAATTGATTTATATCGGTTTTTTCGTAGACTTCAATTGAAATTGTTTTTCAAGGATTGTTCAGTAACAGATAATTCGATCATCACACCACGTTCTACGTGGATTCCCCCTGGCCCTATGGATCCGGCCATCGCCACGTTCATACAATTAGTACTGAGAGATTTGGTTAAATTGGAAGAACAGGGTTTTATGTATGAGCAAACCAGGGCTGTGGATTGGTCCAAGGATCAGTATGAGGCCATTAAACAACTGGCGGATGATCCACATGTTACAATAAAACCGGCAGACAAAGGAGGAGCTATTGTCATCCAAGATACCAAAGACTATTTATCAGAAATAGAACGTCAACTTAGCCAAACTGATTATTACCAAATTTTATCTGTTGATCCGACAGAAGAACTGCAGGCAACTATTGAGATTTTGGTAGAAAAAGGGCTACAAGCGGGCTTTCTCACATCGAGAGAATCCCGGGCACTGAGGGTTAGACAGCCGGTTACTCCGGTTCTATATACCCTTCCTAAGATACATAAGGACATTAAAACCCCTCCGGGTCGTCCTATTGTATCTAGCAAAGGCTCGCTGTTAGAACCCTTATCAAGATTTCTAGATCATTTTCTGAAACCAGCCGTGGTGGAAGCTGCATCATTTTTGCAAGACACTTCCCATATGTTACGAATTTTGGATGACTTACCAGATCTTCCTCAAGATTACTGGCTGGTTACTCTAGATGTCACCGCGCTGTATACGAACATACCCCAACAGGAGGCCTTCGAGCTAATGGAAAAAATTCTACATACCCGTCCGCGTCCACATGCGGTACCCACAAACTTTTTGCTTGAAATGTTACATTTGGTCTTGTTTAAAAAATTTTTCAAATTCGATAAGTCTCTGTATTTACAAATTAAGGGTGTGGCAATGGGGGCTACAGTTGCCCCAGACATTGCCAACCTATATATGAGTGAGTTTGAGACTCAAACACTCTACAAATCCCAGTGGTACCAATATATGTGGATCTACAAAAGATATATCGATGATATATTTTTTATTTGGGTATCATCAGTAGAGAATTTACAATCCTTTTTGTCTTGGTTAAATGTAGTCAACAACAATCTAAAGTTCACAGCACATTTTGATCGCAATTCTATTGCGTTTCTAGACATTTTGGTGCAACGAAATGCATGTGGTATTAGCACCACCTTGTTTAGGAAGAAGTCGGATCGGGTCAACTATCTGAAATATTCAAGTGTTCACCCTTTGGGATTAAAAAATGGCTTGCCCATTTCTCAATTTTTGAGACTGCGAAGGATCTGCTCATCAGCTCAAGAATTTCGCGAGCAAGCAGTTGATTTAATGAATAGGTTCTCGACAAGAGGATATCCAAAATCTATTATCAAAAAGGCATATAAAAGGGCACTCTATGCCAATCGGGAGCTCCTTCTACAATACCAGCAACGCCCTTTTTCCCAAAAAACTACATGCACCTTGCAATATTCAAAACAAGTGGGCAGGGTAGTTGATATAATCAAAACACATTGGCATGTTTTGACCCTCCAGCCCTCCTTTCAGACTGAACCAAGATTTGCCTTCTTCAGGGGACAGAACATTAGGGATATAGTGGTTAAATCCACGTTTGTATCCACGACTATACCGAGATCAGCCGATGGCCTACAAGCTTGTGGTCATTGTGATATGTGCGCCTTGTCCCTGCCAGGGAACCGATGGTGTATTCCCAATTCTGACAGAATTTTGAAATTAAATGGATCTACTAGCTGCGAGTCCGAGCGAGTAATTTATGTAATTCAATGCCCGTGCAATCTGCTGTACATCGGCCGCACGAAACGGAAGATAAGAACTCGCCTTATAGAACATCGAAGTTGCATTAGAACGAAGAAAGTATCTGCGCCGATAGTACCACACTGCATTAGATACCAACATGACTTCACGGACTTAAGGTGGCTGATTTTGGAACAAGTGCGTCTAGATCCACGGGGGGGTGATATTCAATCCCGTTTAAATATGCGAGAACAATTTTGGATCTTCAATTTAAATACAATGGATCCGACAGGACTCAATGAGAGAGTGAATTGGTATTCGCTGATCTAGATGGCAGTTCATTTCTTCTGCCTGAGAGGAGAGCCCGCAGTGATATCCGCTGGGTTACTCGTAGCTAACTGCTGGATAATAGGGTCCCGTACCCACGCTCTGAAATGAGCGAATTGACTACAGATTGTTGACATGTTCAAATCGGGATTGCATTCTACCTTGGCCACGCCCAGGGGGAGAAGCCTGGGTAAAGATTCAGTGCCGTGAATAGCGCTCTCGTTCAGTTAGGGAGACCTGTGCTGTATTTTGTGACGTCACACATGGACGTGAAAGAAGACTGAAGTTTCGGTTTAAGACTTCCGTTCTTAGGGTATATAACTATCACTGGAGGCGGCTGCCATTTTCAAAAGGAGATGCAGTCCAACGGGGCTGCCACGGATGATTAAGGAAATGCGGTTCCAAGGAATTACAAGGCTTCCCTACGACGCTCTCAAATAAGCAAATTTTGAAGGACACCCCCTGAAGCAGGACGATTTCGTCCGAAACACAGCTGTGTCGGGTGCACTACTACCACGGAGTAGATGAGTATCTGTGTCCTCTCTTTCAGAGTGTGTGACATTAGTTTTTAGTATAATGAAAAATTTTCGAACAAAAAATGGACTATTGTTTATTTAAATTAAAGCAAGGTGACCCTATACAAAAATAGTGTCTGTTAGACTATACAGACTCTGTAAGTAAGGGGCCTACATATATATTGGGGCTTTTGCATATAGTGTTGAATGATAAAATACATACTGGTGATACCTTTCGTTTTGAATATTGTTGGCAGACTATTCGGTACACCGGAGTACAGTGGGTGTGGGTTATTTTGTTGTGGATGAGTATATCTCTTACATCTTCCTCACTGAATACTGAAGCAAAGAATTCATTTAGTCTCTCTACTATGGCTTTGTCATCCCTAAGTGTTCCTTTTACCCCTTGATCATCTAATGATTCAACTGATTCCCTCACAGGCTTTTTAACTCAAATGTCCCTTTTCCATTTTTTGAAAGATGTTCTTTTAGATATTATAGCCTCTCTCACCTCACCTTTCAACCATGCTAGTAGTCATTTAGCCTTCTTTCCACCTTTTCTAATCTGTGGAATACATCTATTCTGGACTTCCAAAATGGTATTTTTCAACATCCATGCCTGTGCTAAACTTAATATTTTCAGTTGGTCCTTTCACTTTTTTCCTAATCATTTTCCTCATTTTATCATAGTCAACTTTTTGAAAGTTAAATGCTGTCATAGTAGATTTCTTACTTGCACTCTCTCCAGTTATTAAATCAAATTTGATAATGTTGTGATCACTACTGCCAAGTGGCTCCAACACTGTTACCTCTTGCACTGTTACCTCTTTTCTGTGTTACACAAAAGACTATGACTAAAATAGTTTCCCCTCTTGTTGGTTCTTGTACCATCTACTCCATGAAGCAGTTATTTATTTCATCTAGGAACTTTACTTCTTTAGAATGTCCTGATGTAACATTCACCCAGTTAATTACTGGGGTAATTGAAAATCACCCATTAATGTGCTGCTGATTTTATTAGCTTCCCTGTAAACCTCTTGCAATAACTAATAAGATTTCACTTTTACCAATCCAAAAAGTGGGGCAGATTTTCAAAGGGGTACGCGTGTAAGATACCTGTGTACCCCCCAAAAACCTGCCCCAAGCTCCCCCTGCGCGCCAAGCCTATGTTGAATAGGCTCAGTGGCACGCGCAAGCCCCGGGATGCGCATAAGTCCCGGGGTTTTCCTGGGGGGGGGGCATGTTGCGGCAGCGCATCATCCGGGGTGGGGCCGCAGGCGTGGTTCCGGCCTGGGGGCATGGCCGAGGCCTCCAAAACTGCTCCCGGGCCGGGGAATCGTGCACCGGCAGCTGGCCCGGCGCGCGCAAATTACGCCTGCCTTGGGCAGGCATAACTTTGCCAACGAAAGTAGGGGGGAGGTTTAGATAGGGCTGGGGGGAAGTGCGGGAGGGTGGAAGGAAAGTTCACTCTGAGGCCGCTCTGATTTCAGAGTGGCCTTGGAGGGAACGGAGGCAGGCTGTGCGGCTCAGCGCACGCTGGCTGCCGATTTTGCACAGCCTTGCGCATGCCGACCTCGGATTTTAAAAGATACACGCGGCTACGCCGGTCACGCTAACAAAAGTACACGCGGGCGCAGTTTTTTTAAATCTACCCCAGTGGGTTTTACAGAGAGCGAGAAGGTTGGAGCATTTGAAATGTAATAACTCCCACATTTTCATCTTCTCAGATTATAGCTTTGAAGCAGTGAAAAAGAGAGGAGCTTATGCAGAGGTGAAGAAACTGTTGCATAATTAAAAAAAAAAAGAAAAAAAAGCTTTTCTTTTGTTGTCTATAAAGATAAATAAGTGGCGTGCATTTTACTAATCTAAAGGATGCACAAATCTTTTTTGAAAAGCTGGAATGGATCTTCATGCAAGATGGACGGGTCCTTGAAATCTCGTCCCATCCATATTCAAGTTTGTGTAAGAGCAGTGGGAGAAAGGTGAGGAGAAGATTTGGCTCCTTGGCACTGAATGAGGAGCTTGTAAGAACGTGAGGTCTTGCTGCGACTGAACCTCCATGGAGTGGCGCAGGAAAAGTGGAACATAAGCGATAAGGGAGAAGGCATCACAGAGAGCCTGCAAAGAAAATAGAGCAGCCTTCCAGGATGTTCTGACAAATGAAGTTAACTAGAGCGAGAATATTGCTTTGGTCAGAGAAGGCCAATTTATTCTAATTGGAAAAGGTTATTTTAGTTGCAAAGTAGGTGCTGGTTTATTAAGAAGCTCTAGGAGCATTCGAGAAACAAGGGTTGTAATATGATATCTTCTATTGCTGCACGTTGGTTTATTCACTTAATGGTGATTGGCTGTTTTACTTACCGTTGGGAAGGAGGGGCTGGGTTTCAATTTAGTGTTTATAGAAACAATTTGCATCTGGATTATTTATATTTGGAGATTTTACTGGGGTGGCAAAAATACACCAGGTTGATGAGGGTGGGAAGGGTTTGTTATGATGGTGGATAACAGGGTTGGGATTAGAGCAGAGAAGGGAGGTGTGGGTGGGGATAAGATCTTGGGCTCTATGGGTAAATATTAGTACCTCAGTTCTTTTAACCTGGCAGGAGAATGTCTGGCATTGGTGGTTATTTAAAAAAATGGCAGCTATAATGTAATATTATAATGTATCTTTGAAATTATGCTCCTGGAACGTGAAAGGCCTAGATCACCTTGTTAAATGAGAGAAGTGTTACTTATTCTCCATCAGATGAAAGTTGCGATAGCTTTCTTCTAGAAATATGCTAGCCGGGTGTTGGAGGAGAGTACAGGCTCAAGGCTAATTGGATAGCTGAATGTGCTTCCTCTTCGTTTAGGGGAAGAATTAATAGACATGTTAATTTTCAATGAGAGCAAATAATATGGGATCCTGAATGTAGAATTTTATTATTTTTTTTTTAATTAGTAAATGGGAATATGGTAACTTTGTTTAACATTTATGTAACAAATGGTCAAAGATAATTTTTAATAACTTATTGGAGATGGTTAGTCTGGAATTTTGTTCTTGGGTGGGGGTTTTAATGCAATTCTGGATCAGGGGTATGACAGGGGAGGTAAGCTGCCAAAGGGATGATAAGGGAATCTGTAGAGTCTTGAAAAATAAAAATGAGGGACATCTGTCTGATCGATGCATGTCATAAATGTAACCCCAGTAAAAAAGATTTATTCGCCGCCCCACATGGTTCATATACAAGAAATGATATGTGGTGGCTTGGGAGGGAAGATTTACGGTGAGTCCTGAGCTGTGAAATTGGTGTTATAGCAGTCTCTGGTCACACGCCTATTATATTAGAATGGGAGGAGTTCAGTAGGGGAATGGGAAGATGGAAATTGAATGACTCACTGTTGCAGGATCAAGAGATTTGCCAAACCATGGACCTGATTTACTTAAGGCTTTTCTACCATTCTGTGTCTATGGGGCAAATACTTAGTAAATGAAGCCCCATAATAGATAAGTGGGAAGAATACTCTACATTTAATGGTTTATCAGAAACTGATATTAATACTTTATGGGAAGCAGGGAAGGTAACAATGAGGGCAGCTTTAAAAAAAAAAAAAAAGGCAGAGAACAACAAAATTTAATCAATTAGAAGAATCTATTAATCAAAAAGAACTTGAACAAAGATACATGGTCTGACGTTTGTTTGAAAGAATTATGTAATCTAAAAGCACAATATAATGCTTTGCTAAATGGTAGAATGGAATATTTGCTGAAACATACTAAATCTCCATTTTTTGAGAATAATAATAAACCTGGGGTTAAGCTCTCCCTGACAATTGAGAGGTAAGAGAAGAAGTAAAAAAAAAAAAAAAAAAAATCAGAGAAAAGCAAGAAGAGGGTGAAGTTTTTGAAAACCCAAAGAAGTTGCAGAGGCCTCTAAAAACCTTTTACAATGAACTGTATTCATCACAGGAAGGGAGGGATTTAGAGGGTATTAGAGAATTTCTAAAAGGACTTAAGCTACCAACACTGAGTAGGGGGGAGAACGGAAGATTGGATGCCCCTATAAGTGAATTTGAAATAATTGGTGTTATTAAAAAATTAAAGGGGGGGGGGGGGGGCGGAAGACATGTGGCACCGACTGATATGGTACAGAGTATTACAAAAAAAAAATTCGATGGCATTGGCCGCTGTCCTAGTTCAGTTATTTCAGCATGTCAGATTCTGGGATGCTTCTTAAAACACTGTACAATGCTACTATAACAGTAATTCACAAAGAGGGGAAACCAAAGAAAGCACGTATGTCGTATCAGCCTATTGCTTTATTAAATATTGACATGAAAGTTTCAGTGAAAATTTTAGCAAATAGACTAGAACATGTAATAGGGATCAAGTAGGTTTTATCTCAGGAAGAAGTGACAACTTGTTGAGGACCTTAAGCATTTTGTGCACTCAAATGATGGTGAGAAGGATAATTCAGTAATATCATCATTGGATGCTGAGAAAGCATTTGGCAGAGTTGTGCGGCACTTTATGGAAGAAGTTATGAATGATTGTGGGCATAGGTCCGGGGCCAATTTCTGAAAATGGGTGCAAGCTTTATATAGTCGCGACGCAACCGACGCGACACTTAAGATCACTTAACCAAAATTTACTAGATATCCCTTCTCCTAAACAAGCCAGATTAGACCTCACTAGAAAAAGAGCCTTTTCAATAGCCGGTCCAACACTTTACCAAACCATCTTCGCTCGATATCCAACCCTGCACATTTCAAAAAATCTCTCAAAACATATCTTTTTCAACTTGCATTCAACACGTCTTCTAATTAAACTTAATCATCAATACCGAAATTACCCTCTTAAACATAGTTACACCCATTACAATCCCATTTATACTACACATAACTACAACATACCTGCTCATTCACACGTTTCCAACTATCATACCCTTCTCCCTTCTTCCCTTTATCTCATATAATTTTTACGCTCTATTTCTCCCACTTCCCCTTCCTCCTCCCGTTCCCCTTCCCCCCCCTTTTTCCCCAAAACAATAAGCCCATGGTTCCAAACTTTTTATATTTTTAATAACCTTATATACTAGCATTCTGTCTAGTTATTACCAATTTTTATGTAAAGTTTAAAAATTCCATTTTATTTTGATTATTTTATTTTTGGTTTTAAATCTGTGAACCGTTTTTGATAAAATTTCTTTTTTAAAAAACGGTATATAAATACTTTTAAAATAAAAATAAATAAATAAATAAGTATCCGAGAGCAGAGGTGAGGCTGAACAGAATTTCATCAGATTTATTTTTTTTTAGTTGCATAGAGGGTGTCTCCTTTCCCCACTATTGTTCAACCTCATGATAGAGCCTTTAGCAGAACATATAAGGCAATCATCAGATATTTAGAGGTATTATGGTTCAGGGACAGATGCATAAAATTGCATTATACACAGATGATATACGCCTTTCTACGGATGATTTGGAGAAATCCTTACTGGTGCTTCTGTAACTGAGAGCATTTGGGGAGGTC
Source organism: Rhinatrema bivittatum (assembly GCF_901001135.1). NCBI lineage: Eukaryota > Metazoa > Chordata > Amphibia > Gymnophiona > Rhinatrematidae > Rhinatrema > Rhinatrema bivittatum. Next base: position 31,622,907 of record NC_042626.1, read on the forward strand.
TCAGGATTTAAAGTAAATGTTAGTAAATCTGAAATTATGCCACCATGTAAAGAAAAGTTTGATTACCTGCAGAGAAACATTTTGTTCCTCTTTAAGTGGTATATACAGTAGTAACGCAGTAATGACAGTACAAAAAGACCAAATAGTCCATATAATCAGCCCAGCAAGTTTCTTACGGTAGTAACTGCCATTCTGTGCAGGTTAACCACAAGCCTTTTGTTAAGGGTAGTAATATTAATCTAAGCCACGCACCTGTCAAACCCATAACAAAATTACTGCTAACAATATTTTTACAGGGCAAGCAGCTTTCTTGATAATTCATACAATGCTGCTGCTTGTATGCTTTTGAACTTGGCCATAGAAGCAGTCCTTCCATTTTCCCTAATGCATGTATATCAATACCCTGGATCATAAAAGTCAGGTCCCAGCATTGTCTATCATCTGAATCCAATTCCCCTTTTTTCTCCCCCTTCCAAAGTGGAGAGTGATGCTGCACTTGAGTCAAAATCATATAAGCTAATTGGTTAAGAGTAGTAATCACCATGCCTTCTATTAGAGGGTAGTAGCTGCAACTTCATGCTGGTTATCCCCCCCATTCTTAATTTTCAACTCTAGCCTTTAGGGATCCACACCGTTTATCCCATGCCTTTTTTTTTTTTTAATTTGTTTACTGTTTTCTTCTTCATCACCTCTTCTGGAAAGGCATTCCAGGCATCCACCACCCCTCTTTGTGAAGAAATATTTCCTGATGTTGGTTCTGAGTTGTCCCCCCTGAAGTTTTATATTGTGACCCTTAGTCCTACTACCTGCTTTCCTATGGAAAATGTTCAAGGATCATGCATTATTAAAACCTTTCAGGTATCTGAAGGTCTGTATCATCTCTCTACTGCACCTCCTCTCTTCCAGGGTGAACATATTCAGATCCTTCAGCCTAACCTCATAGGTCTTCCGATACAGATCCCACACCATTTTGGTCGCTCTTCTCTGGACCATCTCCATCCTGTTTCTATCCTTTATGAGATACGGTCTCCAGAACTAAACACAGTACTCCAGTTGAGGTCTCACTACGGACCTGTACAAGGGCATCACCACCTCCTTTTCCTTACTGCTTATTCCTTTATCTATGCAGAGTATGAAATATTTAGGGATAAAAGCTTCTGCAAAGGAATTACATCAACTGAATTATGACATCCTTTTGAAAAGCTTAAGAGAGAACAGCTATAACTGGAAAAGTTTGTATGTTAGCTGGTTGGGCAGAGCTACAGCCATCAGAATGCACTGGTTGCCTAGAATTTTATATTTCTTATGCAGCCATTAGCCTTGCCACCTTTTTTTCAGATCCTTAAATATGCTAGTAATAGATTTGCTGTGGGCTCATAAAGTCCCAAGAATTTGCTTGAAAACTTTACAGAGACTTAAAATAGATGGGGGTATAAACTTACCTAATTTTTATGAATACTGTTTGGCATCTCTACTCAATATTTTGCTTCTGTGGAGCCACCCTTCTCTGTTAACACTGGATCGAAATCGAAAAGAGAAGCAGGAAATAATAGGAGTTGGTATCCATAGGGACTTGTCAAACAAAATCCCTTTGGTTCTTCTATAGCTACAAAGAAATGGTGGGCTTTTCTAAAAACAAAAACCAACAAAAAAAAAAAAAAAAGGGGAAGAATTATATCCTAGAGGTGACTCCCATATTGGGTTATGATGAGCTGTGCAGGTTCTGGGACCAGAACGTTAAAAATATGATACAACGATCTAAGTTGAAGACTTTTTCCCAGTTTCTTTGATAAAGGACCTTTTGGTAAATAGTTGGATTTTAGGATTAATTTTGAATTTGAGAATTCCCCTTATTTGTTTTTCTTCAGCTTCAAAATATGGACCCAAGCACTAGGGTTTGGGAATGTTTATTAGTAAAATAAATAAAGCAATTCAGTGGGCTAAGAACTTAAAGACGATACGAATATGGGAAGCCTGGAAGAAAGAATTAGTCCTGCAAATACCACAGGATTATTAGGACCAGATATTAAACGGTATTTGAAAATGCTGCAGATCATTATATCTAGTGAAGCAACGATATCAGATTTGTCTGAGAGATTGTTTTATGCCAACTCATTTAAAAGCTATTGATAAACTGAGATCATATGAATGTTTGAGAAAGTGTGGTAGTAAAAGGGATCTGACATGGTGTTTTTTTGTCCTGTAATTAAACATTTTTGGAATAAATGTTAAAAGTTATATACAGCGTATGTTGGGACTAGACATTCCTGAAGATCCAAGGTTATTTCCACTTTATTTGCCAGAGTTGGGTGATGAGGGAAAGAAATAGAATAGCTTTAAAAAGTTAATTGCAGTTGGGAGAAGAATAATCTAATGACAATGGAATATGGTATTCCTTCCATCTATCGCTTGCCCTGAGACATTTCCCTTACTATACCTTCCTGGTGGATGAAGTGACATAATTGATAATAAGGGTATAGATGCAAGGCTTAGAGTTGATATGCTTCCTCAATCTGTGCGTAAGGTAATAGACCATCGCTCCCCCAGATCTGTCGCAGCTGACTTGCTGGAAGAGTTAAGTCGATGGATGGAGATGGAATTACTTTCAGCTAAATGCAAAAGATCCAAAAGAAATGGGAACAGGTTAAAAAATTATTGGAGAGTCCAAGTACAGTTCATATTTAATGTATGAGGGAACTGGTATGTTCACGATGAGGAGAGAGTATGTTTAAACTTATGGGCTGCTGGGAAGTGTGAGACAACTAAGAAAAGGTAACATGGAGGGACAGGAACGTGATAGGAACGATTCGTTCATTACAGGCATACGGGTGAGGGACATAGATTACAAAATGTCTGTGTTTGCAGATGACGTGTTATTTACATTAGCAGAGCCGCAAAAGTCATTAGCCAGGGTCGTTGACTTACTGACAGCTTTTAGCGCAGTGTCTGGCTTTAAGTTGAATATAGATAAGTCAGAGGTGTTGAATATCTCACTTGCTCCCGAACAGGTAGCAGTTTTGAAAACTAAATTTCAATTTAAATGGGCTACGCGAAGTATTAAATATCTAGGCGTTTATCTCAGTAGTCAATTAGAGGACTTATTCAAATTAAACTATTCTCCGTTATCGACCAAAATCTTCAAGGATTTCGAATCTTGGATGAACCATTCTATTGCTTGGATAGGGCTTATCGCCATGATTAAAATGAGTGTCCTTCCAAGGTTTAATTATTTATTCCAGTCTTTGCCGATCATATCCCTACCAAGATTTTGAAATGCTGGCAGAAACGATTGTTCGCCTTCATTTGGAAAAGACATCCACCAAGGATAACTCAAAATGTGTTGCATCAACATAAATTAAAGGGCGGTCTGGGGGTTCCAAGCCTGCAGGGCTACTATACTGCGACGCAGCTTAGTGCAATTATCACTTGGCATAAAAAGGGTGAAGTGCCACGCTGGGTAGCTATAGAGCAAACTGTGTGGGGAAGCATGCCCATTAGGGCCCTCATTTGGCAGCCTCGAGAGATATGGCGAGTTCAGGGGATGCCTACTTTACCCATGCAAACCATGTTGCGGGTTTGGTCACAATGGAAGCACGTCATAATTGGAGTTAGAAATTATTTTCACAATACTCACCTGTTTTATATTAAGAAGTTCTCCCCGGGATGGGAATCCCTTTTTTCATAATGTGGCAAGGCAAAGGTATTACTACACTCGGACAGATCTGGGGGAGCGATGGTCTCTTATCTTACGCACAGATTGAGGAAGCATATCAACTCCAAGCCTTGCATCTATACCCTTATTATCAATTATGTCACTTCATCCGCCAGGAAGGTATAGTAGGGGAGTTGTCTCAGGGCAAGTTGCAATTTGAGGGATGGTGTGAGACCGCAGACAGGATTAGGGGAGGCTTATCCAAGGTGTATGACCTTTTACAACCCAACCTTGAAAGCATTAGGTATATTACAGCATGGGAGCAGGATTTACATAAGTCTTTTTCGACGGAGGAGTGAGAGAAGATATTTTTCCATACTAAAGGATGTTCTATTTCCGCTTCCCTCATGGAGAACAGTTATAAGGTACTGTTTCGTTGGCACTTTACACCGCTAAAGCTTTACCGAGCGAAACTCAGCTCTAATGATTTGTGTTGGAAGGGTTGCGAGACGTCGGGTACTTTCTTTCACATGTGGTGGGAGTGTTCCCAAATAAGCAGTATGTGGGGGGCCGTGTCAAATACTCTACATAGCATATTGGGGAAACCTATTGTATCAACTCCTGAGAGTGCGTTATTAAATGTTCCTTATGAAGGTAATAGGAATTCTAGCATGTTAATCACTCAAGTATGTCTGGGTACCAGATGTGTATTGGCGGCTAGGTGGAAAGCAGCCCAGGCAACATCCATGGATGCGATTCTACACAAATTGGACAATATGAGTATTCTTTACCAGATGACGGCACAAATACATAGTCAATTACCTCGATTCCATTAGGTCTGGACTCCGTACTTAAAATGGAGACGAGGCAATATGGATCAGCAGCAGTCGCCTTCATGGATCAATAAATGACGACGATGGGACACACTTCTTTTAATGCACACTTGCTTGTGGGTTTATTGGTATATAATTAACGTACTCCAGATAAATGCTGTGCTGACTGTTAATCATGCTTGGTTTTCTATACCTGTTATATGTTAATGTTGTATAGCAGTGAAGAAACTGAGATCGGTGTGTATAAAATGCCCTTTATTTGAAATTTGCCCGACTCTGGCCGAGTTTTGCTCTTTAGTTGAGAGCTGCCTCAGGGGCAATAAATCTCAGCAGGGCTTATCACATGCCCATAAGATTGATGTTATCCACTTTTTGAATTTTTCAGTCTTATTCTGGCAATACTCACATGGGTGTGCTGCAGCATGTGATTATGCAGTGCGGCATAGGGTATGAAATCCACCTAATGTAATTGTTTCTGTAGCATGTGTCTCAGCTGATTCAGCCGCCTTGGCTACAGGAATATCATGTTGTTTTCAACTCATTGAAAATATCATGTTGAAAATGTTGAAAGTATCATGTTTTCAACGCATGTTTTCAACTCATGTTGTTTTAACTATGTTTGTTACCTCATCTTATAGCCCCCCCCCCCCCCCCCCGACAATATCTTAAATTTATCACTTGTACTCAATTCCATTGCTTGTACAAAAGTTAAAGATTAATGTATACATGTTCAAAAGAAGAATATTGTACTTTAAAACTTCCATCCCTAATTATAGTTTCTCCTCCCTAGTTCACCCCACTTAGTAGCTCCTTGTTTATGTTCTTCCCACTCCCTAGTTTCATAATAAGTTCTACTGTAAAGCCACTGTAGCTTCATTTCTGTTTAATGGTAACCGATGTGATGTTATTAATGAATGTCGGTATATAAAAACGTTGAATAAATAAATAAATAAAAACTCTTTCCAACCTTCTGTTTATTCCATTTTCACTTTGGATAATAGTAGTCTGAACTTTCTCCATTTCAGACACTCGAACCTCCATTTTTTCCATTTTTTGCTTCTGCTGCGTTATTTCTTCAGCATTCTGATTTACTTGATATTTTACATCCATGACTTCCTTAGTTAAGAACATAAGAACAAAAGAACATGCCATACTGGGACAGTCCAAGGGTCCATCCTGTTTTCAACAGCATCCTGTTTCCAACAGTGGCCAATCCAGGCCATAAGAACCTGGCAAGTACCCAAAACTAAGTCTATTCAATGTTACCGCTGCTAGTAATAGCAGTGGCTATTTTCTAAGTCAACTTAATTAGTAGCAGGTAATGGACTTCTCCTTCAAGAACTTATCCAATCCTTTTTTAAACACAGCTATACTAACTGCACTAACCACATCCTCTGGCAACAAATTCCAGAGTTTAATTGTGCGTTGAGTAAAAAAGAACTTTCTCCCATTAGCTTTAAATGTACCACATGCTAACTTCATGGAGTGCCCCCTAGTCTTTCTATTATCCGAAAAAATAAATAACCGATTCACATCTACCCGTTCTAGACATCTCATGATTTTAAACATCTCTATCATATATCCCCTCAGCCGTCTCTTCTCCAAGCTGAAAAGTCCTAACCTCTTTAGTCTTTCCTCATAGGAGAGCTGTTCCATTCCCCTTATTTTGGTAGCCCTTCTCTGTACCTTCTCCATCGCAATTATATCTTTTTTGAGATGCGGCGACCAGAATTGTACACAGTATTCAAGGTGCGGTCTCACCATAGAGCGATACAGAGGCATTATGACATTTTCCATTTTATTCACCATTCCCTTTCTAATAATTCCCAACATTGCTTTTTTGACTGCCACAGCACACTGAACAGACGATTTCAATGTGTTATCCACTATGACGCCTAGATCTCTTTCTTGGGTTGTAGCACCTAATATGGAACCTAACATTGTATAACTATAGCATGGGTTATTTTTCCCTATATGCATCACCTTGCACTTATCCACATTAAATTTCATCTGCCATTTTGATGCCCAATTTTCCAGTCTCACAAGGTCTTCCTACAATTAAACCCAGTTAAACCCAGAGAGCACCCCATATGGTCACCAGGGTTATTTCCTTAGTAGGTTGCAATATTGAATCCAGTTTAGGAGCTTCCCGAGCCCCGACAGCCCCTCCTCCACCCAATGCTCCGCCAGCGTTTTCCTCCAAGTCACTAGCACCAAGTCTTACAGAGAGATTCAGTCCCTCTCCTTCTCGAGACTGTACCTTCGCCTGAGACTACTTGATGGTAAAGTAGTTCAGTTATTTCACGGTACTGCGCCGCTCCTTCTCCAACTCGAGTTCCCTCGGTCGGGTCGGCGGCCTCCTTCTGCATCATCATTTCTGCTGGGCCTGGTGGCGCTGGTCTCTGAAGTGATCCGGGACTCAACAAGATTTCAGTCTGGGAGGACGGCTCATGCTCCGTGGCTAGCCCTCCAGTGACTTGGTCTCCCAGTGTAAGTGGCGGTATTGCTGGAAAAAAGCTACCAATTCAGGGTTGAGATGTCTGGAGAGGTGTAGAGGTATTTTCTGCACCTCTAACCTGTGTTTTCCGTTTAGTATGAGGCATAGAGGCAATCAAAAACACTGAAATGGGAGTCTTTCTCCAGCACCTCTGTTCAAAGCGCCATCTTGGAAGCTCTCTGAATTCAGTTTTAAGTCTCCTTCTATATACTCCCAGGTTACAGACCTGTTTGGTTTGTTTACCAAACTGAAAAAAAAATTAAATAAGACCCCCCCCCCCCCTTCCAAAAAAAAAAAAAACAGGCCAGGGAAGGCCCTGGCTGAGTCTTCCCTGGCCCTAAAACTGCCCAGGTCCAGCCCCAGCAACAAGGCCCAGGCCTAGAATGGAGGCTTAGGCCTGGGCAGAGGCCTCCAGTTGCTGCTGGCCCTCGTTCTCCTGAAGGACAGCACCAAGTGATGTCACTTCAGTGCCTTTCTCCAATGCAGATGGCAAAATTTTGATATATGTCCATGTATATAGATCTGGTAGGAAGTGAATGGGATGGCAATAGCCATTTCCCCAAAAAGTTCATGCCCACTTCCTGAGTTAACAGGACTAACCTCGCACCTCCCCACTCCCTGGGAGTTTACTGCAGTTTGTTTCTTTGTTGAGTCTGAATTTTGCTGCTACTGATAATTTCCTTCAGTAGGAAGAAATGGAATGGAAACCATGATTAGACACTGGAAAGACATTGTTATTAACTCTATCTTAGCAGTACCGATGTTGATAGATTCATTGTTGGTAAATGGGTATCCTTCAATCTTAAATGATGAAAAACTGCTTCTTAAACATAACTGAATCCTATTCTAAAGATTAGTTGGGGCAGACTCTGTTTTGGTAACTAAAAGTAAAAGGCTATCATACAAGACAAAGGCAACACTGGTCGTGGGATTTAGCAAGGAAAATTTTATCATTACAACAGCTTGGTACTAAATTGGCATCACAGGGATTTTGTAGTGGGATCCTGTTTGGCATTTTAGAAATTGATATCGTTCACATTCAAAAAGCTTGCAGGTTCAATGCTTCTACCTAATGTGTTTTTCAAAGTGGAACAGGCTAAAAAGAAAATGATTTTTAATGGGTTGCAGGATCTCTCCTGACAGCTTTTGTTGGCCTAAGCCTTAAGAAAGTGACACAATAGTGAAACAGTACATATGCTGCTATCACTGAGGTGGCAGCTCCTGGAGCTAGCTCAGTGTAATGGCTCTTGGCATGGAAAGGGTTATGGAGGGACAATTCTACCATTGATTACTGTAGTTGAATAAACTGAGACAGAGAGAGATAGAGTGACAAGACCATGGTTACAAAGAGCCTGTGACAGAGCACAGATTAGGGCTTTAACTACAAGACCGTGCATTGTTCCACAGGTAACAAGGCCACTGTCTTTTGGTGGGGGGTGGGGGATGAACACTTTTTACATTTTTGGAGCAACAATGCTCCTAAGTATTGCAGGAAAAAGCTAGCACATACAAACCTTGGATGCATATTAAAAGCTTGTGTATACAGCATGGGACATCTCTGGTGTACTGCTATCATACACAAATAGATACATAATACTGGGATACAATGAATGATTTTGAGCTGTCATACAGGCAGGGATGGATTGTGGGAAAATAGTGGCCCGGGGGATTTTTCTCCATACTGGTCCATGGGTACCCAATTACATATACAATATAATTTACATGTACACACCCCTATATTTCGGCATGGTCCTCCCGTATCAACACTCAAAGAATAACAACCCCACCTATGAAAAAGAATATCACAAATATTACACCAGAATCTAAAATATCAATACACCTCCTATCAGGAAAACAGAACAGGCCAAGCTACTACAGATCAACCACATGCTAAAAGAATGCTTCATCTCAGTCTTTGCATGCAGAACACAAACTCTCACCAAATACAGAATAAAGCCACATAACGTATAAATAGAAATGTGCAGACAAATACTAAACTGTAAAACGTATCATGCCAGACTCTATACAGTGCAACAATGGAAAAACAAAAATGTCACCATTCCTCATGAAACAATCAATAAAACCAAGATATATAAATCCTGAATCATAATTATAAAATCATACTAATAAAATAATTTCAAAACAGCTGATGAATAGAATATCCAATAATTAAAGACTCAAGCAAATTTTGAAACCTTTACCAAACACCAATAAAATATTTCAAACAGCATACACATCACATACTACCCAATAATTAAAATGGTAGTCAAGAAAAATGAACTTTAAAAGCCACCTTTACTTACCCTCTCCAGCAGTTCTCCTACTCCTTTCCCTTGCAGGCCACACCAGAAGCAGCAGTAGCTGCTGAAGCTGTCCTCACCGTCCTCTTCCTTAGGGACCACAACCAGTCTCTTCTCACACACACACACACGCACCATTCCTCTCTCACACACACACACACGCACCATTCCTTTCTCACACACACACACAAGCACCATTCCGATCTAAGGCCCCCAGCTGAACAGCTGGTCTCCGGCGGTGGTTAGCAGCACCGGTGTTTGCTTCTTCGGCCCCCACCGGCCTCAATTTTAATTTCTTCGGCCCCCGCTGGCTTGGTCTCCGGCGGGGGCTGGCTGGGTGCAGCTACCACATGTGTCGGTAATCGGCCCTGCTTCCAGGGGCGGTTTACTATACTATTGCTGCAATCGCCACCTACCTTGATGGAGGTCACTGGGCTGAGGAAGATACTGCAGTGCAGGCTGCAAGAGACCATTAGCCACGCAGTCGAGACTACGTGACCAGCTAGACCGGCCCACCGGGGAAAGCCCGATCCCCTGATAGGCCAATCTGCCCCTGCATACAGGAAATAATAGGCAAGGGACGTCCTTGTCCAACAGATCTTATAATTTAAGCAAGAAGAAAGGGATACATGCAGGAGAGGTGACTAGCATAGCAGGGTTTAAAAGAGGTTTGGACAAGTTCCTGCAGGAAAAGTCCATAACACTTTATTAGCCAGGTAGACTAAAATTAAAAAAAAAAATCTATTGCTATCCCTGGAAATGAGTAACAAGAATTAGATCTACTTTACAGGATCTTCCAGGTACTCGCAACCTGGATTGGTCACTGTCAGAGGCAGGATGCTGGGCTCGATGGACCTTGGTCTGACCCAGCACAGCAATTCTTACATTATTATACTAGGGACAGGAAAGTGACAGGAAAGATGCCGCTACAGATCACAGCGGAGACGATGGACTTTTAAGGAGACTCGTGGGATACCATTCTGAAGAAGTGAATCCGCACTTGGAGCGAGAAGCCTTGGATGATTGCAAAGATAAGTGAGCTCCAGAGATGGAGGTCAGCAAATTTAAAAAAAAAAAGAAGGCATAGATGGGAGGGTAAGATTAGGAGACAAAGGGACTGGGGCAAAGAAGACTGTGCTTAGTATAGACTGGGAGAAAGAATGAGGGATCCTCAACCTGTGTTCATCAACTGTAAGGAATCAAAATCCCAGACACAGCTAAGAACCCACCACCACCATCATCACCACCACCAAAACATCCAAAAGAAGGTTCAATATGCTGAAAGGTTTTACTATTTGGTGCCTAGAAGAAAGGAGCATGCAGACAAATTGAGACCAGAGCAGGCATATTTCAGCCTGGTTCACGTTTATTAGGAAAATTGGATTCTTTTCACTCACTCCCTGCCCTATAACAAGATAAGTTGGATAACCTCTGAAGCAGATCCACCTGGTCTACTGAAATCCACTTTGGATTTTCCAAAGAAGATCCAAAGTAAACTCTGGAAGATTCAATACAAAACCTGGAAACTCCACTTGGCTTCATTCCGTCAAGTTTAAAATCGATTTGAATTTACCAAAGTTGGTTCAAATGCACCAAAACCATTCCCACTTTTTTTTTTTTTTTTTTTTTTTTTTTTTTAATTTAACAAGAAATCTGTGGCTTTTCCATCAAACTTGTTTCTGAAATGATGTGTACATCTTTCCTTGGGGCCTGCTTACTAAGTTCTGAAAACCTGGTAAGGTGCAGTAAATGCATGTGAGATGCAAAACGGAGCCTCAGTCCATCTGGTGCCATTTTGAATGACAGTGCTGGTGAGTCAGGAGTGCTTGGTGTTTGGCTCCTCCCCTGGGGGCTGGGGGAATAATCCAGAGTCTTCATGGGGGAGTCGTGGAGAGAGGTAGCATATGGTCTTCAGCCCTTTTTGATATATTCGATGGGGTTGGGGGTGGGAATTAAATGAAGGACTTAAATTGGGGGGGGGGGAACTGGAGAAGGATCTGCTTTGGGAGAGGGCTTGAATGTGCGAGGGGCTGCAATTTTGGGTTTACTGTTCCTTTACTGGGGACGCACACTGCCACAGGCACAAACGTGTGCTTTCCCGGCCGTAGCAACGTGCGTTCCCAGCACCACCGCAGAATTTATTATATTGTGGTACCCACATACCACAGTTTAGTAAATTCCGCAGGTAATGACTGGCATTAAAACAGCGTTGTCAATGTGCTGTTTTAACACAGCTTAGAAAGCAGGCCTCTTTTTTAGAAGAACTGTGAAACCTGGATACTCTAGTTCTCCTAAGCCTTCTCTTTCATTGTCCGACCGTCAGCAAATCACTTAACCTCCCTGTGTGCAAACTTAGGCTGTAAGCATTTTTGCGCAGTACAATCTTATGAAAGTCACGAACCGTCTGTCCGGCATGCTGCATAGACAGACACATTTATTGTGAGAATAAGCTCCCACTAGATTTTACCCCAATATTTTAAATGGAAACCGTAGGCACAAATACGCTGGCAGCAGCAAAGGGAGCTGAGGCTTTACAGCTATCCCAGCTTTGGCTTCCTTGCTGCCCAGTTTTAGAATTTCTCTCTTTATTTAAACTCTTCAAAAGCTATGGAAATCCATTCCCAATCAGCCACTGACTAGTTTCCTTGGCTACTCCATTCTGTTCTCAGATTGTCATTTCCTCCTTATGAGGCATTCCAGGTTTGATAAGACGTGTCCCGGGGCATGAGGGAGAGGCTGTGGTTTGCAAGGGTTGTGACTCATGGCTGCAGACTGTACGGTCCTAACCACACCAACATCCTGTGTAAGTGACTGCAGCTTCTCTTCCTGGCTAGCTCACTAATGACCTTTCTCTCTTGAGCATATCCCAACTCGTACCAGAGACCACTCTCTCCCATCACCACCCCAAAGATATTTGGCCCAAGCTTGACACAGTTTGAAGTGATGAAAACTGTTTTCGTTACAACGGAGGAAGGTCGACTCATCTGCATAAAATGTTATTGTATTGATTGCAGACAAGAGAAATAGTGATTGTGCAAAGTATCTTTTATTAAAAAAAAAAAAAATCAATCTGTGCAAGGCTGCTTATCATGTGCCTTTCTATCGGGCTCTCATCATGTAGTCAACTAAGGTACTTTGCCTCCCAAATTCACTGTAGCAACATCTTCTAGGTGTAAAGGGGTCCTTTAACTGTAATGACCACAGTGGTCTCAACAAAATCCTGCCCCTGTTAGTGACGTCAGTGTAGGCAGCAGTGTTTAAAGAGGTGCAACACTCCCCAGTGGGAGATGTGATAGGTTTAACTAAACTCCTGTGCCCATATGAAGAGGTCAGGAGTGCCTCTTCTTGCAGAGAGTGCTCAGAAGGGATTTTTATTCCCCCCCTTAAAGAAAAGTCCTGGATGGTCTGGAGGAGTCTGCCTTCAGCCTGATGGTGCCTGTCTCTTCAATGAGATTAATGTTCCGGAGACTCAGGTTCCTCTGATCTGAGGGGAGAAGAGACAAAGATTCAGGACCCCCAATGATGATGTAGGCAACTGAGGTGGAGTCCTTAGTTGCCCCAGAATGGAGTACTCCTGAGGAACATCCTTTAACTGGCTGGACTCCTCTGTGAGAGAGAGTAGTGAGAACTCAAATCCCCTCGTGGAGATTCTGATGGGGGTCCCTAGAATTGGGAGTGAAAGAGATGCTTTCTTGAGGAAGCAAATCTGATACCCTGGAGAGGAGAGGTTAAAGAGTGCCTTCCTTGTCCTTAGCTGCCAAGGAGGCAAAAAAAGCCTTCAACAACTCTGCCACTTTCTCTTCAGAAACCAAAATGAGCTCCTCCTGAAGGCCCTCTGCCAAAGCTTGCCTCTTCTTTTTCATTTACCTTGGGTGCCTTTTTTATAATCTCGAGGCCCTTGAAATAGGAGGAGGTAACTGAAGCATGTCTTCCTCCACACCTCCCATCCTTCCTGATTGTGCTGAAGGGGTTGGGATTTGAGGAATAGCTGTGTCAGCAGTACAAAGGTCTGGTGCATCAATGGCGCTGAGCGATGGCAGCATCAAGGGAGGAAGCATCATTGGTGTAGAAGCTTGATACATAATCAACGGCTCCAGGGCTCAATGCACTGCCTGCAAGGGCCTTATAGATGCCCAAGAATGGTGCTTATGATGCTTACTGGACCCAGACAAGGTAAAGGGGCCCCAGACCTGCTCCAAAGGGGGGGGGGGGGGGGAGTCTACTCGAAGAGCTCCTGTTCAAATCAGCACCTAGGGAGCTATAAGAGGATCTGCTTAGGAGGAGGAATGGCTGTGGCTCTTTGAGACTTACATAGTTCCTCCATCTCCTAGGCTCTGTACTTCTGAGTTCTTGCAGCCATCCAGCTGCAGTGATAGCAGTTAGATTGGTCGTGGCCATCAGTGATGGACATCTTACCACACATGCAATCCTTGTGAGAACAACATGATTACAAATAGTCTTAGTCTATCATATCTCCCCTATCACATTTAGATCTTTAAGTCTATCCTCATATGTTTTAGAACACTGAGCATTTTAGTAGCCACCCTCTGAACCAATTCCATCCTGTTTCTATCCTTTTGAAGGTGCAATCACCAGAATTGTACACAGTATTCCAGTGAGATCTCACCAAGCATCTTTCCGGCTTTTACAGTCACTTTATCCACTGTTTGGCCACAATTAACCCCATATTCTGCTCTTTGTGCTTAGAAGAATTTTGCTACCAGTGCTGTACCTTTCCCTTGGGTTTTTGCATCCTAAATGTATCACTCTGCATTTTTAGCATTAATTTTTAGCTGCCAAACCTTAGACCATTCCTCGAGTTTTGGTAGATCCCTCATGTTTTCCACTCCTTCCTGGCTGTCCACCATGTTACAGATTTTGGTATCATTGGCAAAAAGAAAAACTTATGCTGCTCATAAAAATGTTGAAAAGAATTGGTCCAAGGACAGATCCCTGAGGCACATCACTCCTCAGAGAAAACTGCATTTACCACTACTCTTCAGGCCTGGTGTGACTGCATTTGCACGGGGTGGCACATCTGGGTTGGGGCGGTGGCAGCAGCAGAGGCTGCGGTGCCACCAACAGAAATCAACCCGTCAATGCCAAAAATGAAGAAAGGTTGTAAAAAAGAGAGAGAGGCAGGCCACCAGTGGAGGTCAACCCGCCAGTGGCCAAAAATGGGGAAAGGCTGCGGCCTTTAGCTGCACGCACAGCTTCCCACCCCCTCCCACCATCATCACAGGAAGGCTGGCAGGGCCAAAGCAAAGACAAGCCCATGGGACCATAGTGGAGCTCATTCCACCACAGCCCAAAATGGAGAGAAGGCTGGATGGGGCTGTGGTGGAGCTCATCCTGCCGTGACATGAAGAAAAGAGGAGGCCGTGGTGTGTCTGTCTGAAAGCCTGTCTACACGTGTATGTGTATCTGTGTCAGATTCTGTGTGTATGTTAGAGCTTGTGTGGCATGTGTGTACATGTGTGTCTGAGAGCCTGTGTGTATATATGTTTGTCTGTGTGCACCTTTGAGAGTCTATATTTTACATATTTATTTATTTTAATGATTTTATATACAGACATCCGTTTGCACATCGCATCGGTTTACAAATAACTTATAACCAATGTATAAAATAGGCATAGCCTTTACAATGAACAGAAGGAACAGTCAACAAGAATATTTCAATAAACCAAATATTTTAACAGGTAACTTCAATTATGGGTAGTTTACATTAGGAGATGGGGATAAAATTACTATAGGAGGGCTATGTACAGAGTTCAAAAAGTAAGTTCGTTACAATTACTGATTCTGAAATAGAGAAAGAAATTAGGGAAGAAAAGGAGGTCATATAGGCTCTCAAAGGCATCCACTCACACACAACGTATCTGAGTGAGAGGAGCCTATGTATCCGAGAGAGAGGGACTGAGGGCGAGAGCATAAGCATGTTCATAAGAGAGGGATTGTACGAGAGAATGAATTTGTTGTGTGTAGGTGTGAGAAGATAAATTTTATGTGGCCTTATCTCCCCCAATTCACGGCAATCTCAGGATGACTGGAAATCAAAAGATCCCAGGTATGAAGAGCAGGATATTTTTTAATCCTTATTAGTTTTAATTATTGGATGTAATTTGATGTTTTTTCTGTTTTGAAATATTTTGGTTTTTTGGGGGAAATATTAGAACAGTTTTTAATTATTAGATTTTTTTTATTCATCTTTTTTTCCAAATATTTTATTGGTGTTTGGAACATTTTGGATGCTGGGTTTGTTAACTGCTTTGAAATATTTTTTATGAATATGATTTTACTATCATGATAGATATTTTATATTTCTTTATTTTATTATTTGTTTTATGAAGAATAGTAATGACTTTGTTTTTCCATTGTTGCTCTGCATATAGAGGCTGGCTTGTTGTGGGTTCCAGTTCAGTTCTTCTTATGTTTCTATTTATACTTTCTAGCGTCTTTATTCTGTATTTGGACAGGGTCTTTCTGTGTTCTGCAAGTGACACAGAGGTGAGGTATTCTGCTATCGTATAATTTATCTGTAGGGATCTATAGCATGCCACCCTGAATGTACTGATCTTGTCTCATCTTGGAAGCTAAGCAGGGTCGAGCCTGGATGGGAGACCACCTCGGTATGTATTGGTGTTCTAGGGCCTGGTGTAATATGTGCAGTGTTGCCTTTTCATAAAAAGTTAGGGCTGTTTTGGTATGGGAGGTTTACTATATTGTAATGGTAATTCTGTTTAATCATGGCTTTCTGAGAGCCAAGCCCACACCCAATTCACATTACAAAAGGTCTAAATCCATAGGAGTTCCAAGTTTCTTTTTTTTGCAGTTTCCTGGTTGACACCATAGCAGTGCATGTAAATATAATATGCCTCAGAAGACTGTATTTAATGCTTTTTTTCATGTAAAATCTGTTCTAAATGAATAATTTAATTGTGATTGTGTGTGTGTGTCTGCAAGGCTGTAAGGTTTGCCTAGGGTACTTAATATTTTTCTCTTGAGCATGGATTCTATTGGGGGGGGGGGGGGGGGTATCAGTTTTTAAAAACATAGATTGCTGGAGGGAGCTGTGCTTTTTGTGAAGGGCCCAGGACAGAGATCAAAATAATCAGGGGGGGGGGGGGGGAGGGGAACAGCACAATAACTGTTCACAAAGTCAGCAAAAAAAAAAAAAAAAAAAATTTGCACCTGCCCTACTACCCTTGGAATCCTGCCAGGTACTTGTGACCTGGATTGGCCATTGATAGAAACTGGATACTGGGCTTGAAGGACCTTTGGTCTGACCCAAAATGCATCTTCTATATTCTTATGTTCTTTGTTGCCTCCCACTCAGTCAGTTTCTAACCCAAATCAGTCACTCTAGGATCCATACCAAGGACTCACAATTTATTTATAAGTCTTCTGTGCAGAACCTTGTCAAATGAATTGCCGAAATCCAAGTTCACAAGTCTAGCGCTCTCCATTGATCCAACTCTCTGGCCAACCAATCAAAGAAATTGATCAGATTTGGCCCACAAGATTTACTTCTGGTATAACCTGGCCTCCCTGGATCTTGCAATCCATTGGATTAAAAAAATTGCTCTATCCTCTGTTTTAGCAGTGGTTCCACTAGTTTGTTCACCACAGAAGTCAGACTAAGTGGCCTGTAGTTCCCCTCCTCCTCACTTCCACTTTTATGAACAGGAATCACATCTGCCCTTTTCCAGTCCTCCAAAAACTACTCCAGACTCTAAAGAAGCATTGAAAAGGTCAGCCAGCAGAGCTGCCAGGACATCTCTGTTCCATTAGCACCCTTGGATGAATCCCATCCTGCCCAGTCCTGCTGCTGGTTAATCTCTGCCCATTCCGCTGGGTGCTAAATCAGAGTGCATTTCAGTACACCCCACCCACAGCATTTTGGATTTCTTAGAATTACGTTTAAGACATAACAATAAATGCTCTGTTGTTCATCTAGACCACTGGATTCAATGGAAAACGGAAACTGCACATCATCATAGCCTAAGGAATGCACCTCCGAAGGATTTTAACAATTTACAAAAAGATGACATAAAAATGTTAAATAGGGTAGACATGATTATTGAACCCTGTGGAACTCCAGAGGAGGGCACCCAACGATCAGACATGTATTGTCTACTACAAATGCTTGGAGATGACCAGTAAGATATGAATGAAACAGATGTAAACCAGTGATCCCGGCTGCCTCCACCAGCTGATGAACAAACAGTGCTCAACTGCATCAAAGGCATCAGAAAAACTGAGTTAACATCAGCAGTCAGTTTCTTTGCTATAAAAAACTTTCCCTAAATTCTGACTGATCATCATCTAATAAGGCAGAAGAAATCAAACTCCTGCAGTTATAATACAACAACCTTCTCCAAGATTTTAGTCAGGAAAGAAAGACTGGCCACCGGATGATAATTACTTCAAAATCCAAGTGTTTTTGTTCTATTTTTTTTTTATTTTTTTTAAGAAAGGGTGAACGCCTGACTTCTTAAAAGACTCAGACAACGTCCCTGTTACTAACAAGGTATTTATCACAAATAAAAACCTCTGCAACAATAAACCATCAGCTCTTAAAAAAAAAAATGGGCTGGACACCAATCCAGGTTAGAATAAGTAGAGTCTAAAGTTCCCTGGTACCAAATTCAAAAATTAAAAACATCCCACCTATAGCATATGGCTTTTAAAGGTTCAACTATATTCCCAGCAACCTCACTGATCCCTTCAACCAATCCTGTTGACAGCTCAGCATCTTCCAGAAATCCCTCGGTTAATTTGTTTTTACTATTAGAAACCTCTGTCTGAAAATATTCTGCAAACTGATTACACAGACGTAAAGAAAGCACAGATTTGGAATGAAGTCTGTAATGGGAAGTCATCTAACAACAACAAAAACAACTCTCTCATGCTATCAGCTTGAATGATCGAGTCTTCTAGACAAAATTTTCTTTAAATTTTTTTTTACCAATCTTATTTGCTTGGAAATAATTAAGATGAAACCACTTATAGACTAATCTACCGGTAATAGAATCAATTTTGTGGTTTTTTTTGCCATTGGTCCTCCAGTCTCCTTAAATTCCTTTTCATTGATCACAATTCCTCTAAATACCACTATAGACAGCAACTCATCGTACACTTAGCAGTGTGGACTGGAATAACTGGGAAGACTGGATGGGCCAATTAGTCTACTGGACATCATAGATAATGTAGTTGAAATGGCATTGTGTGTGTAATTGCTACATTCTGGTTCGTTAGTCATGCTCAGGGCAGCAATTGATCAAGAAAGAGGCATTCTTTTACAAAAATATATTTGGTACACTTTACTAGTTTCCCTTTCTTCCCCCAGTTTATATTTCTGCTCACACGAAAACCAGTCTACCCATTCCTAGCTGTCTTTAAAAAAACAAAAAACCAAAAAAAAAACCCCATTAAGGGGCAATTTAAGGGGCAATTCAGCACACTGTAATTAATTGTTATTGTCACTGAGTTACTTTCTGCTGTGTCTTCTTCTCCCCCCAGTCTCATTGTAACTTTTGCCTCTCTTCGCTATGTTAATGTTTAAGGTTATTTTACCCCGGTTCCTTGTAAACCGACATGAAATGATTGCATCATGAATGCCGGCATAAAAAAAAGCACTAAATAAATAAAATAAAAAATAAAATTTTGAATAGCCTGAATTTTTCGTGTACACTGAATCCAGTTTTCAAAGGGAAACCTCGCGTGTGGGATCCCTTTGATAATTAGCGGTCACACAGTATCTACTCTAAAAGTTCTCACATGGTGTGGACAGCCAATGAGAGATAAAATAGCTTGCGTAGGATTTAACGATCGAATGTACACGTTGCTTTAGCCCCCCCAATCTAAACATGCCCTTCGCCCCTCTCCTCAGGGAAAATCCTTTTTTTTTTAAAATTCAGCTAAGACGTATGCGTGCTATGGAAGCTTGCACCTGCTTTTTGGAGACCAACTTTCCAATCTAGCCTTTCTACTCCCAAAATTGGCTTTGAAACGTATCCTCTGAATGCCTGGCTCTGCGCTCCCTGAGTGGCAGCTGTTGCTCAGCCTCACTGGTGGCAAGTAACACTCTCGGTGGTGGGCAGGGCTGGATTATAGCTGCAGGCAACATTGGCACATGCCTTGGGTGCGAAATTCTAAAGGCGCCTGAAAACTGGGGCTCCCCGCACTATTAGCGTGATTTCCAGAGGAAAATTCCCCCTACCTCACGTTCTCTGCCCGTGGATGCCGTAATTTTAAATTCAGCCCTGTCTGTGGGGAAGGAGAGAAGCCAACACTTACAGAGACATTTTAAATCTGATTAAAGTGGCAGTGGGTCCCCTTCCCTCCCTAGGGTAGGCACTTACAGTCAGGGGGACAGGAGTGCACCGACTGCATCCTCCTTTGACCTTGGACTCAGGTGTCTGGTCAGATCCATTTTCAAGTCACCTTTAACCTGTGCTGTCTCTGAATTTTATGGGCAACTCAGATTTTCCCGGTTCAGTTTGGTTCCAAATTTTAACGCAAAGCTGGGGATATTTGCTCAGATGTCAGCGGAGTGGGGGTGGGAGAGGTCCCATGCAGGAACATGACTTTTAGCCCAAGTCTGGGTCCCATCTCAGCTGTGACTTTCAGCTGCAATGTTACTACATTTAGACAGGCTCACAGCAGTCACACACCTCTGTCCTGGCTCATAAAACTGAAAATAAAAAAAATCCCTACATGTCAAGTTGAGACTGGATAAGATTTTGGCAGGCCAAATCACGCACAAGTTTGTAGTAATCTCGGATTCACTTCAGGCCACATCAGGTTAGAGTTGGCTGCAGCTCATATTTGGACTGCACTGAAGGTCTACTACCTCCACTTCCACTCAGATCCCAAAATCAACTGCTACTCCAAGTACCGTCACCTAAAACAACCAGACTGGTCATCACCCGCAAACGAGCTCTCTCCATTGGAGGCTCAATCACTTGGAATGCACCTTCCTCCTCAAATCAGACTCATTACCGATACTAAAGATTTCAAAAAGGCATTAAAATTCCACCTCTTTAAATCTGCATTTGCTGATTTATGAGCATCTTAATTTCTTTCACTCATTTTCTTATGAAATTTTCCCTCTTCTGGCTCACTTCTATTCTCTCTCATCTTTTCTTTTCTTCCTCCCCCCCCCCCTTATTTTTAATTGCATTGTTCTATTTTATTTTATTTGTATGTTTGTAGCATTCATTTTATGTATGTTTTATTGTAAACCGCCCTGAACTGTGGAAGGGCGTGGCATAGAAGTAATCTTAAATAAATAAATAAGACAGGAGTTTAACTCTAACCCAAACCAGCCTGGCTGTCTATAGTCACTACAGATCTTGGGCTGTTCTGAGGCAAGAGTGCAGGAAAGAAACTAATGAAAGTACTGGAGGCAGTGCACGCAGGATCCCTGATGAGAGCCAGCTGCAAAAGTAGCAAGGAAAAGCAATGCAGGGAGGAAAAGATTAAAACATAAAATTCTCTCACTGTTCCTAGAGAAGACCAAAAGCATTGCTTCTCTCTCCCTCTCTCCTATTTTTGCCTGTAATACTGTATTAACGTTTTTTTTTCCTTCAGCTGAAGTGCAGCCCAGCCTCTCTGCCTTCTATCCCACATACTGTTCTCTGCCCTGCTGCTATCAGCCCAGGACTCATCCAAGATAAGCGCGCCCCAGCACCAAAAGAACAGTTTTCATTTTTGTTGGCGCAGGTACAGCTTAGAGAATTCTTTCAGGCCCGGCCAATTAAAACAAGCTGAAAACTGCTGAGTGCATCACTTTCCTTCTGGCATCCGCTTACATTCTCCTCTCTCAGAGAAAAGCAGGAGGCCTGCTTTGCATGGAGAGTAGCATGCAATGTCAATTTTTATTTTTTTTTTTAAAGGTGGAATATATTCACGTGACGCATACAGTTCCCAATAAAGCAACTGGGAAAGAACACCACACAGATGCGTTATACTATAGGACCCTGTTACTCAAAGCTGAATCTTGTTCTTGGAAGCATGCACGCAGCACTTAGCTATTAAAAAACCAGATGCAGGCTAGTAAATATGACCATGGAAGCCAGTGTCCTTCCCTACAAATGTGGTAAATTATTCCAGGACTCATTTCTTAATCCACCGCAGAATAAGCCAACTTTGAAGTTCAGCTTTGCAGAGTTTAAAAACTCTATACCATCACCGTGCTATCCTGTTTTGCTATTTGATTTTCTTTAGTAGAGGCCAGGGCTGGTGCACTGATGCCAGACGCACACGCTATGTGCGCCCAGAATGAACGTGCGTGTTGGGTACACGCATTTAGGATGGACGTTCTTGCGCTATGCGTACGTCCATCCCGAGAGCGCGCACACAACACGAACATTCATCCTGGGCGCACATGGTGCGCGCGTCCAAGTTGGGCACGCGCATTTTGCGCGCGTTTGCTGTGGACGCCCATGCTCTGCATGTACTTCTGCGTTGGACACACGTGTTTTGCACGGTCTCATAGTTTTCTATCCATGCCCGGAACTGACACAGCTCTGTCCACCTAAATACTCCGTGATATCTATCCAGAAAAATTAACAGGTGGAGAACTGGTGGCCTGAAGCTTCTGTAAACACTGGCAACCAGTGAGCCAGGGACTCTTGATTTATTTTCTTGTTATTTGTCGCTGAGCCAAGAAATTTCCTAATCTCCTTAGCCCCTATTAATTTTATCAACTCGTTCTGTGTCTCTGGGAAAATGATGAATCAGCAACACAAATTTTAGGCACGGTGAGATAATATTTTTTTTCGGGGGTAATTACAGGCCATAGAAAATGGGAGAGCACTACTCCAATGTTAGGTTCCCTGGCTACCTAAGATATTTTGGTTTCAATTTACAATCTTGGCCCTGACATTTAGAGCTTTGTATAAGGTGGGGCTACTTATCTGACCAACAAGGTAGATTAATATCAACCTGTAAGGACTCTATGATCCATCACAGATACAAGATTACAGATTGCTTCTGTGAAGAGAGTGCAGAATGAAAGCACGAGACTATTTGTGTTTTTCTATTTGTGTTTTTCTATGCATTTTCAGGTGGCACTCTCAGACTTTGAAACGAAATAGAGGAGCACACGAAATTCTGTAAATATTTAAAAACGTGGCTTCTCTCACCTATCTGTTTAATGATGCTTATAAATACAATACCTGACATCAATTTACTCTGCTACTTAACCTAACTCTTTGATTTGATAACCTGTTAAGACCTACAAGTTTGTTTTTATTATGTATGTAGGTTTGTAAACCGCCTAGATGGACATGTAACTGCCCAATTGTGCGGTATACAAAAAGCTTTTAAATAAATAAAATAAATAAATATAGGAGATGGGTTAGGAGTTTCTGCCAGGCTGGGATTCTGAGAAAGACTGAGGATCAAGAAGTCTATTTATCAAACTGCTAAGGTCATTTTTCAAACCGCAATGATGTTAAAATTTAAATAAGAGAAAGGGGAGAAGTTTGGGCGGGATTAAGTTAAACGAGGGGCTGGTAGCGCTGCGGTTGATAATGTTTCATACATTAAATCGCCAGCAGTAGCGCCGGAAATACCTATACCTATTTCATTGGTGCTATGGGGGCGATAGTGTGCAGCCATTTACCTGGTTAAAGAGGCTGTCTGAACATTGCTTTCTCTGTATCTGGGTAAAAAAAAATGGACAGGGATCAACAAAGCGCAAATTTTTACCCATGGGAAAGGCAGGCTCCGAGGTGGAATTAGGTCCAGAGAAGCAACAACATGTATAGTTTTGCATTTCCAAAACTACATACATAGTTTTCAAATTCAAAATTATCTTCTGAAAAAAACAGGTACAAAGTACCTGCAAACTTTCCAACTCCCCCTTCAGAAAGATCACAACTTTCACAGCAAAATGCAAAAATGACAGACAAAGAAGGTTGCATATTGCAAATGGAAAAGCAGAAAAAGAGGGTATGGTCCACTGAGTCTGCCCATCCGCCCACTTAGGGAGACCCTGCGACCGGCGAGACCTCGTTATTATGTTCTCTGCACAGGAGTCAACGTTAGAAAATCATTGGAGGTGCTGAATGCAACACAAATTACAGTGCCCCCAGCAAAAAAAAAAAAACCAGTGGGTTGCAGGTGTGACTGACCAGATTGTATTTAAAATGTCCAGAGAAATTGTGATCTGGTTTAAGTCTCATGTGGTCAAAACAGAAGCTAGGGAAGCACTCAAAGTTCACCCAGTCACTCATTCTTCACCCCCCCACCCCTGTAGCCAATCCATACCACTTGCCTATCCCACCATTTTCTCTCACATTCTCACTGCACTTTTAATTCTCCTTCTACATGGGCATACTTTTTTTTTATATTTGGAGTCAGAGGGTTTAACCCCTCTGTCTACTTCACTCCCTACTCCCCCTTTAGCTTGCTCTGCTCCCCATTTCCCCTTGATCTATCCTTCTCTAATCCCCACCCCAGTTCCTCTTACCATCTCTCCACTCCCAGCAGGTTCTTCCTCACCCCTCCTTAACCAGATCTCTTCTTCTGCAAGCTTTAGTTCCCTCATCCCTCCTTCAGCAAGTCAGGCTTCCCTTCACCGACAGGCTCGGGTCACCTCACCTTGCAATTTGTCATTTCCCCTCTTCCACAGGGCTGGATCCCCTTCTTGCTCTGCACTCCTTTAAGCCCAGGTACAGCACTTTTTCTGGAACTGCTCCTGCCTCCCCATCCCTTCCAGCACCTATCCTGGCACACACTGATTCCAGGCCAGAGCCAGTCCCCATGCCTGCGGAGTCCACCTAAGACGCTCCGGCGCCTGCATATCCCCAGCGCCTCTGAGCAACTCTCCAGTTCTAGGGCCATAGCTGCATGGATGCTTCCTGTCCTCTATTTGGAAATCCCAGAGGTAACTGCTGGACCCTGTGATATAACAGGGGAATTACTATTAGTATTTTTTTTTTTTTTTTTGTCGTCTTGACCACAGCCCCTCTCCATATTGGAGCTGCCAAGGGAGAGCGATTTTTAAGAGAGACTTTCAGCCCATAGCATCGCATGCCACCACAACCTCCTCCTCTTTCCTCATCCTTCCAGCAAAATACCATATTTCCAGGTCTGGAAGAAATGGGGGGATATCACCTGTCCCACACCCTGGACCTCTCTAGTAAAGATATCTTCACCAAACTTTAAATAATTGTCTAACCTTTGTGCCTGTAGTTTGAATTTAACCTCTTCTCTGCTTGCTCTTTGCCTTTCCTCTCTGTCTCATTTCAGGTCTTCCTCATTTCTTTATCTTTTCTTTTAATTTTCTTCCATGCCTATATCTTTTTCTAGCTGCCAGTTGTCTCTCCACAACTCGTTGTCTTCTCTCACCTCCTAGTCTAACCTTCTCTCGCCACTTCCATCCCTCCATGCCTCCTCCCTCCACTAGGATTTCCTCTTCTTACAGCCCTTTGGCTGATTTACCTCGTCAGAGGAGCTGTCCCACACAGCTCCTTTCCTCTTCACCTCTCTCTCTCTCCCCCTCTTAAATTTTCTTCACCTCTCATCGCAACCCATACCCTCTCTCTCGGCCCCTTTCCCCTTCCTGCATTTCATGTCCCTCTCTCAATCCCCCACAGCCTGTCTACTAATCTCTCATTCTCACAGCCCCATTATCAGCCCCTCATCCCCTCACAGTTCCTTCCTTAGCCAACATTCCCTCCCCATCTCCCAACAGTTCTGTCAGCCCCTCTCCCACCATCATAGCCCCTCTTTTGGCAGTCCTATCAGGAAGCTAGTGTGTTCTACACTACTTCTGCTTTCTAGACCCCTGCAGCTTATTAGTCAGACATTCCACAACCAGCAGGGGGAGACAGAAGCAGAAGCAGGAAGACAGCAGCACTTCTTTCCTGCTTAGAGCCCCTAGCTCCTGTTTCATAAGCATGCAGGGGACAATATTAGGGGTGCTCAAGTACCCACAGAACTGGCACCTATGGCTCTCTGTACTTGTTTTTTTTTCCCAGAAGAATGAGGCCTCTACTTTCAAACACTGCGCAAATCCTTTAAGGCTAAAACAAACAACAGTTCAGTCTGTTTGGCTGGAGCAGTTCAGCGGCCCTGTATAAAATTGCCTAATTTTAGCTTTGGCTCCAAAACCACAAAACCACTGGAAGCAAATCCTTTACCTCTTGCTATGCGCAATGGGGTGTGTAGGAGGCATTTCCTTCAGCATGCCTTCCAGTGCCAAATATATATATATATATTCCAGTTCATTTCAAAATACAGGTAGAGAGAGAGATGGAAACCAGAGCAACCATTTTTGCTCCCCTAAGTTCCATGTCCGATGTCGTTCATATTGTGTTGCTTTTGGAACCAGTACAGTGTCAACAGAGAAGACAGCAACTCTGGAACCAGCATCACACACATTTCTTTTTTGAGTCTCACTGGCTTGCATATATCTGCCGGTCACATCTGGGTGAACAGTGTGGAATGCTTTCTTGAGTCTTGGTGCAGCCCATTCATAGAAACATGACGGCAGAAAAAGACCATAAGGCCCATCCAGTCTGCCCATTCGTCCAATTAATTTAGCATCCCTTCCTTAGAGTTCCCCTGCATTTCCCATGCTTTCTTGAATTTAGATACTGCTTTTGTCTCCACCA
This sequence comes from Rhinatrema bivittatum, assembly GCF_901001135.1. NCBI lineage: Eukaryota > Metazoa > Chordata > Amphibia > Gymnophiona > Rhinatrematidae > Rhinatrema > Rhinatrema bivittatum. The sequence continues at coordinate 31,648,820 of NC_042626.1, forward strand.
TCTCCACAGGGAGGCTGTTCCATGCATCCACTCTCCTCTCTGTGAAGAAATATTTCCTTAGATTACTCCTGAATCTACCTCCTTTCACCCTCATCTCATGACCCCTCGCTCTAGATCCTCTTCCATTGAAAATGACTCACCTCCTGTGAATGGAAACCTTTGATGTATTTGAATGTCTATCATATATCCCCTATCTTGCCTTTCCTCTGAGGCAGTGGTTCTCAATCTTTTTCCCATCGCGACACACCTGTGACACACCGCTCATTACAATCTACGGCGGAAATAAAAAAAAAAAGCCCGTATTACTTTTATTGTTAAGAATGAAACAAGGAAAAGATAAGAGTACTATCTCTGAACATAATTTATTTAAATAGTAAACCTCCCATACCAGAAAAGCACCAGCTTCCAGCATCAAACAGTAACCACTTACCTAAGAAAAGGCAACACTGAAAACATTACACCAGGCCTTAATATTACAATACTCTTCCTATTAGGAAAATGGTATCAGCCAGGCTGCTTTAGAGCCCTACCCAGAAACTACATGCAGCAGAAATACCTCACCTCAATCACATGTGCAGACCCTCACCTAACAAAGAATAGAGAGACCATAAGGCATAACTAGAAACATGCAGACAAAAACTGAACTGGAAACCGCAACAAGCCAGAGACTCTATATGCAGTGTAACAAAGGAAAAAAAAGAGAGATCACCAGTCCTCATAAAATAAAGCAAGAAATATAAAATCAATAGCAGTAAAACCATACTAATAAAAAGAACAGATTATTTCAAAACAGCTGATGAATGGAATATCCAATAATTACAAACTCATATAAAACTTTTCTAGACACCAATAAAATATTTCAAAACAGCAGACACGAAGACCCAATAATTAAAAATAATAAGGATTAAAAAATGCTCTGTTCTCCATACCTGGAAAAGTTTGATTTCAGGTGCCCTGAGATTGTTGTGAAATTAGGAGAAAGGGGGGGGGGGGGGGGAGGTTACTTGTAACTTTCTCCTCTCAGTCACACACAAGCTGCTTCTCTCACACAGATTTTCAATCACACACATCTACACATGCTCTCTTTCATTTTCATAGGCTGTCAATCCACAAATGCTCTCTCGCTCTCTTATACACACAGGCTGTTAATCATACATACACATGCTCTCTCTCACACATAAAGGTTCTCAATCATACACTTACATAGATGCTGTCTCTCACTTAGGCTCTCAGTCACACAACACATGCTCTCTTTCTTTCATGGGAACTCTAAGGAAGTGATGCGAAATTAATTGGACGGATGGGCAGACTGGATGGGCCTTATGGTCTTTTTCTGCCGTCATGTTTCTATGAATGGGCTGCACCAAGACTCAAGAAAGCATTCCACACTGTTCACCCAGATGTGACCGGCAGATATATGCAAGCCAGTGAGACTCAAAAAAGAAATGTGTGTGATGCTGGTTCCAGAGTTGCTGTCTTCTCTGTTGACACTGTACTGGTTCCAGAAGCAACACGATATGAACAACATGGGACTTAGAAAAGCAAAAATGGTTGCTCCGGTTTCCATCTCTCTCTCAATCACATATACACATGCTCTCTCTCTCTTATACACACAGGCTCTTAATCATACATGTACATGCTCTCAATCCCTCACTTACATGCATGCTGTCTCACACACAAATACACACAAGATCTCAAACACATATGCTCACTCACTCACTCTCCCCCCCCTCCCCCCCAACGAAGAACAACTGGTAGCAGCATCAGCCTCTTCCAGCCCTCACGGCCTCGAGAAAGGAGTCCTATCGGCCACGGGGGGGGGGGGGGGGCTGATGTTGCTCCGGGCCATGCTGCTCTTCTATGGGCTGATACTGCATGCACTTGTACCTAGCAGGTCTCTTCTTCCCACGCGTGCGACCGCTACACACCACTTCCTCTACCGGGCCGTGGGGGTGGGAAGAAGAGACTGTGCTGCGAGGGCTGCTGACTGAGTGCTTCTTACAACACTCTTGCCGCGTTCCGTCCAGTCTATCAGCATTTTAAGCCCGGGCGGAGGAAGAGTTCTCATTTCACTAGGGCAGGGGGAGCAGCCGGGCCAGCGGAGGATGGGGAACTGTGGCGACACACCGGTTGAGAACTGCTGCTCTAGGGCAGGGATGGCGAACTCCAGTCCTCGAGGGCCGTGTCCCTAAAGGGACATGGATCAAGCTAACTAAACTGAGAGAGAGGCACTTTTGGACTTTTTATTTCTGTATGAAGATTATCTGAAGAATTATATTGTGAATTAGACTTTAAAGTATTTACGTTTGCAGTAAGTTTTTGCTAAATATCCAAGCAGCACGCTCAATGTGTTCTCTTTCGTGGAAAAGGTGCCCTCAAGCAAGACCATCCCACGCATGAGAACAGTGGGGCCTGCGGCCAAAGATAGACAGAGACTGTGTGACTTGGCCCCTCCCTGGTCCTCCCCTGTGAGCCTAGGGCCCCAAAGGTTTATCCTCCTCCCCGTCAGAACCACCCCAGTGGCCTACTGTGTCTGTGCTGGTGTAAATTGTTAAACAGAAAAGAACCAGGACTAAGATTTGCCCCAGGGACAGTAATTGTGTCTGTTGTATTCTGGGAGATCCCCAAAGAGGGGGTTACATAAACACCAACTTCCACACCACACCACAAATATGGTTACTAAAGTCTATAAAAGTCCAGGTATTTTTTTTGGGGGGGGGGGAGGGAGGAGAGAGGGGGGTCTGGGAGACGAGCCTTTGACATGTTTCAGCTTTCCATGAAAACTCAAATGTGTTTGTGCAATTTTAAAAAATCAAAACAGTGTATAACAAATGACCAAAGGAAGGCCTTAGGTCATTCTGCAACTATATCCTATGGCATCTATCCTCTATAGTCAGATAAATTAAGTATAATTAGAAAAAAAGAAAGAATGTATGCAATATCATCAGCAATAAGACATCCAAAACATATTTATTACCTGAAAGCAGACTGGTAAGTAATTAGCATTCTCAAAATTAAACGTTAGCAGCTTTTCAATTGATAGAACTAAAAAAAAAACTCCACAAAATGAAAACCGCCCAACAGCTTTGCAGTGGTGTATTACAAAGTATGCAAGTGTAACCAGCCTAGGAAATTCAGAGAGTTACACATAGCATACCTGCCACCTACAATTCTGTATTAAGGATTGACAAGATTCCACCAAAGGTTGGTTACACTGGACCACAGCTTTAAACCTCCAAAAAAAAAAAAAAAAACACCCCACAACTATACTGTACACTGTGGATCTCCATATATCTGTGACATGATATCAAAGCTGTATGGGTTCCACAGAGGTGACTAACTCTAGCAAAAGACAAACATCGCAATATGCAGTGGTTATTTCCACAATTTCTATTCCACTGATCCACCAATCTCAGCAGATTACAGTCAACATACACAGTGAGGCAGAACAAAACCATAAACATGCCAAAACAACTAACAAGCAACATTGCTATACATCTCTTGGAAAAAAAATAAAATAAAAAACCCATAGCTTAACAAGTTTGAGCTATACTCAGTCTGGGAAGGCTAGAGAAAAAAAAATGTGTCTAAGTCCTTCCTAAACTGAGAAAGATCTTCTCTCTGCTCTAATAGCTGCAGGAAGGCTATTCCAGAGAGCAGGGCCTAGTAATGCCATTTTCATAAATAAACACCAGACAGCTACTCTCATAGTATAAAGAGAATATTTTTCCTTTAGGTCACTGGGAAAAGATAGGACCTCTACCTCCCCCCACCCATATTTCAGCTTCTTCCTACTTCTCCTCTGGAAACCAAAGTCACTGTCCACCCTTTGGGCACTCAAAGGTCTAGCTCCAAGCTTGTAAACTTCTAGTCACCATATTGGGTCCTGGAGCAAAGTGGCTTCTTTGTAGGCTGAGATACTTTCATGGAGCCCAACATGACCATTACCTAAAGGAGATATACATGAGCTTTTGAGACCACTTAAGTCCCTTCTTCAGATGCTAAGCCCATTAAAAAAAAAAAAAAAGTTTCTAGCATTCATCATTCTACTTAAAATAAAAAAATGGAATCCAGGAAACAAAGGTTTAAAGAGGCACATTAATATACTGGAAAGGGTAACATTTGATAAGCAAATATCCATCCTTATACTAATTTTGATGAAGGAATGACTCTTTAAATACAGGACTGGCTCTGTTGAATTTTAAGTACTTTCTCAGAGCTTTTCTCCCAGAACGAATAATGCAGGCCAGTACTGAACAAGTGAAAATGTGTTTGGGTTCATGGACAAAACAATGCCAGAGAGGTAGTCCCAACACAACACGTTCAAACATTAAAAACAGATCATACTTTATCCCAAATCGCAAAGAAAAGCAGGTATCTAAAATCCTCCAAATGGACATAGAGAACAGGTCCTTTAAGCTACAAGGAGTTACAGATAAAATATCCACACATGAATCTGAAACATTAGCCATTAAAGTCAGTTTGGATACTTGTGAAGATAAGGTAGTGAAACTTAAGGATGTCAAAACATCTCTTCTTAAGGATAATATTGTGTTGAAGGATAATACTGGGTTAAAGAATAAAGTCGAGGCCTTGGAGACGGCAAGGAGGAGGTGCAATTTGTGCCTTATTAAATTTCCTTATGCTTCCAGCAGGCAACATTTAATAGAAATTGAAAAGATACCATCTGATTCAATTCTACTAATATATAAGGTATATTATTTATCAGCATTCCAAAGAAGAGAACTGAATGTTAGATTTGGCTGGATTACTTAGAAAATCAGATTCTGAAGTGGTTATTCCCTCCTGCTACCTTGGTGGTGTGTTTAGCACTGAATTCTGATCAATACTGGATATATATACCGATATATATATATATATCTTGTTTAGCATGACTAATATATAATATATTAGTCATGCTAAACAAGAGAAACATAACCACCATAAAATATAGTCTAGTACTGTCTACCAACTATCAATAAATGTTACAATCAAATTGAAAGAATAGCAAATAGAAAACAGAAAACATGAACCTATCCAATCTATACAAGCCTAATCCTCTACTACTGCAAATTCTAGAATATATTGAAGACTCAAGCAACAGAAAAGCACAGGTTCAGAATCCAGCAAAAACCTTACAAAATAACCAAGCCCTGCACAGTTTACGAAATAGGATGAAGTCCACAATAGCTCTAATCTATTTTGGTATCAAATTCCAAAGATGCATAAGAAAATGCACCATTTCTTGTATCTATCAATCTTAACAATGAAAGTGAGCCGTTGAGATATTACCTTGTGGGTCCAGCTGGTGAGAGGCCCGAGAAATTCTTCCTGCATCCGGGTCCTGAGGCGCTGACGTCGGAAGGAGGAGCCAGGTAGGTGATAAAAATCTAGCCTACGCCGGCGCGACGGCCAAGCCGCGTGCGGCCAAGGGGCGCGCAGTTTTGCCCAGCTTAGCTTGGATTGGAACAGAGGGGAACCGGAACTTTTGGTTCAATGGCCTTAAAGAACATTGGCAAGTTAAGTATATGCTTTTTTGTTGTCTAATTTGATCGCATCTCCGCTTGGGTAAACTTTTGGACTGAAAAATTACTTAAAATATAACACTAATTGTTATGCCTCATACCAAGAGGAAAGCAAAATTGAGAGCGTTCTCTTCGACCTCTACGCCAAGCAAAATGCTTCAACCTAGTATTGCGGATTGCTTTCAAATTGCTTCCACACCTACACCAGGAGGGGCCGCTAGTACTGTGGCTCAGGAGCAGGAGCCAAACTACCAGACATTTGAAACATCTCTTACCCCTGGTGCCCCAGAGAAACCAGTCCCCCCCCCCATCTGCAAAGTCTGAGATAAAATTTAATATTTCTTCTAAAGAATCCTTTAATTCCCAGAGAGATGTCGTGAATTCGACTAAAGCTTCAGAGGACATTGAAGAACGAAGTCCCGGGGAACTTAAAGACTTGCCTTTACTTGTTGCAGATGGAATTGGAGGGACATTAAAGCAGTCAAGAGTTGATATACAATTTCCTCCAAATAGTATTGAGGATATTTCTATCATCGTACCTAAAAAATTTTCTATTGAAGAATTAGGCTCTATGACGGTTATTATGCAAAAATCTATAAATTGCTATTACAGTTCAGGAAACATTAAAAAAGAATACTTATATACAGGAAAAAATAGATAATTTGGAGAAAAATATGAATATATTTGATTCGAAATTGGGAGAAATTCAAAAATTTCAAACCAATTTGATTAAATCAGAAGAACATGAAGGGAAAATTGAAATGTTAGAGAATCAAATTAGGAAATTAAATCTTAGATTGCTGAATTTTCCAAAAATTCATTTAGTAACTCCAACTGATCTATTTAATAGTTATTTGAAGAATATTTTAAAATATTCAGAATCTTCTTTACCTATATTATCTAAGATTTATTACTTACAGCAACCACAAGATGGAAAAAATGGAAAAATTGTAGAGGACCTGAACTTAACAGATTTCATTGAGAAATCATACGAGTCAAAAATAGATACAAGGGCTACCCTTTTAGTTCAGTTTTCAATCGGTTTTAGAGAGAGATGCAGTGTTAAAACTGCATTTTAAAACAACAAAACAAGACTTTATGGGCAACCCATAAGAATATTTCCTGACGTTGTTCGTAAAACTCAGTTACGACGTAGAAAATTTAAAGCAATGCGAACAGAAGTATTAGAAAGAGGAGCACAATTTTCTTTAAGATACCCTTGTAGGTGTCTGATAAAGCATTTGGATGCTAGATATATCTTTAATCAACCAGATCAGTTGCGTGCCTATTTAGATACACACTCTTGAGTACTGCTTTAGGAGGGTTAAAATAATTTAAATTGTGGAATTAGCTAAGACAGTGTATAAGTAAAATATGGTATTTCTTGATGTAATGCTCCATGGTTACTTGACAGCTAATGTTTTTTAATCTGCTAATGATTTCCTTTATTTAGTGGATAATATGATAAATAATATTGTACTTAGTTAAAAAAAATTTCTGTTAAATGTTTTGTGAGTACATATATCCAAATTATTTGTGTTTGAATATTGAAAAGCAATAAAAATAACATTAAAAAAAAAAAACAATGAAAGTGAAGGGACATTTAATAGGATTTAGGGCCTTATTTTCCAAGGCTATCGCAGGCTTGCGCTAAACATTGCAAGCCTGCAAAGGTAGCGCACGCCTGAGCTATCTAAATCGGGGCAGAGTCGGCCTCGGAAGTCTGGGCGTCACTGTGGCTGACTCCGCGAAGATGCCGCGGACAGCGAAAAGGTAGGTGCCTTTTCGCGTCCTATTTGGCGCCCAATAGCTACACCTTCTATGGTAGCACTATTGGGTGCGAAACCGGCAGCAATCGCACCGTGGCAGTGCGATGGCTGCTAGCTAGCACAGGACCACCCCCCCCCGCTAGCGCGATTTTCTAAAGTATTGCAGGCCTGCGATACTTTAGAAAATGAGGCCCTTACTGAGATAAATGCCTAAGTATTATAAGGGCACAAAACTGAAGTTGATCTGAAAGATATTATGGACGCGTGGTTACGAAGCCTTCATTTGCAACTAGCTGGGGGTTATATCCATTTTTTCTCTAAATACGAGCTTACACACATATACACACACACACGGATAGCCCAAACATCATAACAATTCTTGTCCAGAGGTCACAGACCCAAATGGTATGCATATACCTCAAATCTGCTCACTAGGTGTCACTGTCAATGGCTGAGGCTCTCAGCGCTCACAATCCTTGGGGAGATATTTCTTAAACATTGCCAACTCAGAGCAGAAGCAAAAAACTAAAAAGAAAAAAAGAACTTCTTCTCCACTCCCACCAAACCCACTCATATCCAAAGGCCCCCTATGGCTCCCAGAACCCCTCTGACCTCCTTCTAAACCCAGCTCTTAAGCCCATCAGCAAGTTTTCTATGGGCAGGAACGATTCGCAGTCACTTCTGCCTCACAGCTCCAGATTTTGAAAATGGTTACTGGTCAATCTGACAGCATCAATGGTTATGGTGGAGGGAAATGGATTCTCAGCATTGCAATGAATTACAGTAAATTTCAAACAAGATAAAGCATTAAAAAAAAAAAAATATATATATATATATATACATATACATATATATATATATACATACACACACACACACACACACACACACACACACTTGTGAATATTTTTGTTTTGGGGAAATAGGGCCCCCTATTTCCTGAAAAAAAAAATTGACAAAATAAAACCCTCAAAACAAAGAAAAACAACACACAAAAAAAAATCCAAAATGAATACGATAAAATTTAGTGAGCATATTCCTAAAGGAGATACTAAAATCTATGGCGGCAAATATTGCAGAGCTGAGATTTTTAAGCAAGTGATGTCACTGAAGTCAAATGAGTCTAAACCAACCAATTATTCAGTATCTGGAACAAGCAGCTCAAGTTTTTGGTTTTAAAGATTACATTTTCTGTTCTGTCTTGGAAAAAAGTTTACCCACTGGAATGGAGGGAGGTTTATAGCCCTCTCTCATTTTCATTTCAAAATGCCTCACAAACTAGAGTTGGGAATTCTATGACCTTGAAAGGACACACTCTTTGCGCCACATAGTTCCTTTATTCCCTTTTACCCATTCACAACAGGACACACACAGCCTTCCATATGCAGAGTTCCTCTCCATCATTCTTGGCATAGCCATGCCACTGTGCTGAAGAGTAGAAATACAAAGCACACACCACTTCTAATCATTGGTATTTTTAATCACCGTGAGGTTTAATTAGTATCATGGCCTTAATCAGACACTAAAACAACATTTCAAATAAAGCCATTCTCAACAGAACTTAATTATGTGATGGCAATAAGTACACTTACGTGCGATTTTGCAATAAGTGATGTTAAAAGCTTGCTCAACTTTCAGAAGCCTTGTTAAAGGTGAGCTGCAAAGCTTTTCTTTAAGTTTTAAAAAACAAATTAAAAAAAAAATCAGTCAGTAAATGTGGAATGAAAAATAAGTGTGTGGAAAAAGAAACAGAACAGTCCACTTGTAGTCATTTTCTTGCAATGGGCCATTTCAGAGCAACGCTGGGAATTCAGAATTCTGAACAGCCTTGCTTTTTCCTCGCAAGAATGACTTCACACAGTCACCTCTAAATACAGGAGTCGCAGCCAAGAGGTTTCTGGATGGAGGATAAATTACTGTGCAACACAACGGGGACAAACATGAACAGAATCTCCAACAGACTCTTAAGGTGGAACCACACAAAAAAAAAAACAAAAAAAAAACCAAACGAACACTACCACCAAAGCAAATAAAAATTGGCCTTCATTCTATTCAAAGTGGTGGCCAACACTGGTCCTCGAGAGCCACAAACAGGCCAGGTTTTCAGGATATCCACAATGAACTCAGAACACGATGCCCCCTGAACTCAGATTACAGAATAATCTCAAAACTTAAGAAAAATTTAAAAACATGGCTCTTTAAAATAGCCTTCACTAAAGAGTCTGGAGGGTAGAGAATGAAAGTACATGGAAACGCAGATGAGAATGATTTTATTCAATCATACATTTAAGAAGTAATATCTCAAAGAGATAGTAACTCAATAATATACCTGGACTAGACCAACCTTGCTCAAATATTGATTTTATTTATGAAATTGTAACCGAACTTTATTGGCACCTGTTAGAATGTACGAAAACCTACATTTACTTACCTTAGTCTATGTGCCTATTTGTAAACCGTTGCGATGGTATATAACTTAGCGATGGTATAGAAAAGTTTTTAAATAAACAAACAATGAATACGCATGGAGGTAGATTTGCATGCACTGCCTCCATTATATGCAAATCTCTCTCATGCATATTTATTGTGGTAATCCTGAAACCTGGCCTGTTTGTGGTGCTCAAGGACCCGAGTTGGCCACCCCTGCTTTATGGCATGGAAACATTACCAAGTGTCCAACCTTGAATCACTAATAAGAGGGACTTGGTCTGTTATGTGAGGGGAAGGTAAGAATTCAGGTACAAAGAGGAAACTCCATAGTTATTACAGAGAGCTTCTGGCAAGAGCAAGGACAGTGTTTTCAAAGTAAATACGAGTATGTGAGAGACAGAGAAAGAGAGAGTTTGAATTGCTATGAGATGCAAGCATCACCCCAAGATGCAGGGGAGTTTTTCAGTCTTGCATATGTTCTGCCACTTGAGGTCGTAAAGACCTTGGCATGGCCCAGGTTGCTAAACTCAAGAGGGATGTACAAGTACCAAACATAACAATAGTGATAATCTGAATTTATATAGCATCCTTCATCCAAACAAAATCCCAACACAATACCCAAGCTTATATTTAAAAAAAAAAAATGTGTGCGCTCAAGGCTTGGAAGGAATGGATGGGGGGCACATTTCAGACCCAATAATATATATATGAATGCCCACCCACAGACAACGTGCAGGTCCACAGGTGCACCTGCAAGCTCATTTTCTTTTCATAATTATTTTATTAATATTTTAGAATATCATACAGTCAAGAATACTTGATTAAAGAAAACTTAGCAATCAAGTCAAGTATTACAAAGAAATAATTAAAATACATTCAAAAGAGCAGGTTGCTATTACTTAGTCCACTGGGAGAGAGATAAAACAAGAAAAAAAAAAAAGGAAAAATCAGAGAAAATTAAGAAACTTAATTTTTAAGGTCTCATCCAGAAGAGCTGAGGACCTGCACATTTCTATTCTGCAGAACGTTATCTAGTTGTGAGGGATCACAGAAAATATACTTAGCTCCTTATGGAGTTTTCCTTTGAAAATCAGGGGCCAGCAAACACCAAGGGTACCAAGGCATCCACAAACTTTGCACCTGCTTTATTGCAGGTGCACAGTACAAGCAGGGAAAGGACATGCAAGAATGTAGTTTCCCTGCACTCTCCTAACCCCAACCTCCAGACCCTACCCTTTCACCCAAGACTAAGTTTGTGCATCGTGAAAAAAAAAAATATTGAAAGGAGAGCAATTCTCACATGTCAGGATTCTCCTGGGTAACTCTTGTTATCTGGGCAAATCCCTTTGAAAATTGCCCTTCCCCATGACTAGAGAAGAAGTCTGAATATTAAGAATAAGAGATATTCATTATCTGGGGGTAATTTTATAAAAGCCTGCAAAAATTAAACAGCAAATATGTGATTAAGTTACTCCAAGTTTGAAATTGTAAGTCCTCTTGAAACGTATCCCACTGCACCTCCTCTTTTGAAGATTATCCATTTACTTTAAACTCTGCAACCAATCCTGTATGCAAATCCCGCCCCCAACTCCACCCCTGGGAACACTTCCACTCGGTCTCGATAACTTTCGGGCTGATACAGTACAGTGCCACTTTCCTGTGCACGCGATTCAGTAAATTAATTTATTTAAATTAGGGCCCGCGGTAAAAAGAGGGGCTAGGGACACTAGCGCGTCCCTAGCACCTCTTTTTGGACAGGAGTGGCGGCTGTCAGCGAGTTTGACAGCCGACGCTCAATTTTGCCGGTGTCTGTTCTCAAACCCGCTGACAGCTGGTTTGGAAACCGGATGCTGGCAAAATTGAGTGTCCGGTTTTCAACCCGCAGGCCCATTTTAAATTTTTTTTTAATTTTTAACTATTTATAACTTTTGGGACCTCCAACTTAATATCTCCATGATATTAAGTCGGAGGATGTGCACGCGCCGGGAAAGCAGGCGCTCGCCCGCTCTCCCGTGATTTTTACTGTATCGGCCTGTTTAAGAGCAAACAGAATATGTGCGTGCAAGTTTATCTGCATAAATTGGGCTGATAATTTTTGTAAAAGCCCATTTAACAGACAGTTGGACCTGCAGATATCCCTTTGAAAATTACCCTCCCCATGGATAATACTAATAACCAGTTTGGCAGTTTTTGCTAATCAGGTAGGAGTCCGCTCATGTATTTACACTGGGGGCGTGTTTCAATAAGCCATTTAGCAGCAAAGTGGCCAAAATTTGGCTAAAGATAAACAGATACAAAAGTACCTGCTTTACCCGTGCTATGTGCATGGCTGGGGCTCCAGAATAGAAAATTCAATTCTACGTGCATGGTTTTCTCCCCTGACCCTAACACACACACCCCTTTGGAACACTCACTTTAACAGTGGCTAAATAGGTAGCCAGACTGCTTGTGGCAAATATCAAATCCAGGAATCTAGATGCCTAACTCCACTTTCCTTTCCCCACTCTTTCCTTTCTCACACACACACACACACACACACCCCGTAGCAGTTCCACCCCCCCTCCTATCCCCTCTAATCTTTACCCACTCCGATCCCCTTTATCCGCTCATTTTAGAATATAATATGTATCCTATTATACCCTTAATTCGCATATGTTAAGATACTACCTTTTGAATCTTGTAAAACCGTTGTGATGGCTTCACCGAATGACTGTACATCATAGGATGTACAGAAAAGCAGTTTTTACTGCTTTTCTGAGCACTTTCCCGGTGCCGAGAGAAATTAACGCCTACCTTTGGGTAGGCACTAATTTCTGAAAGTAAAATGTGCGGCTTGGCTGCACATTTTACTTTCTGAATCTCGCGGGAATAACTAATAGGGCTATCATCATGCATTTGCATGTTGCGGGCGCTATTAGTTTCGGGGGGGTTGGACGCGCGTTTTTGGCACGCTATTACCCCTTACTGAATAAGGGGTAAAGCTAGCGCATCGAAAACGCGCGTCCAAATGCGATGGTGCCGGAATGAGATGTACTGGAGACGGCTTAATTTGCCTCACCCGCTCCTGTGTCAATGTGCGCCACGTGTGCATCGATGATTGCTTCCCTGGCAGCGCCTGCGCACGTTTCCGGTTGTCATCCATCTTCTGGTCGGGCACAGTCTTCGAGCTTCGCTTCTGCATCAGCGCCGCTGGACTGGGTGCGCCGTGCCTCGGCGTCGATGAGGATGCGCAGTGTGCCTGCGTCGATAAGGATGCGCCTCTTGACTCATGCACGCCGTGCAGCTTGACTGAAGCCTTGGTCTGCGGCACAGGCTTCCGGACTGTATGGCTCACAGACGTCGTTGAAGCGTCACGACCATGACGGTCAGCGCATTTTTGGTCTTGGCCTCGAGACCTGTCATGCTTGGGCTTCTTCCGTCTTTCTTCCCCCGACTTGGATGCCGCCGGTTCCAACGACGATGCTTGACACATCTGTGGGGGCGTCAGGGTGGCCGGTCCTGGGGAAGATCGGGCCTCCAAGGGTGGAGCATAGGAGCCCTGTCACGCTGTCATCTTTTCGTGACGCTGATGGCGCGCTCTGGGGGGACGTTTTGCCACACAGCGGGCAGGTCTGAATCGGGTGGTCTGTGCCCAGACACCGATAACATTGGTCATATCCATCTGTGATGGATATGACTTTGCCGCAGGGGCAAGGTTTGAAGCCAGAGGGCCTTCCCCCATCTTTCCTACCATGCTCCTTCATTTTTGGAGGGGGTTTTTTTTTGGTTTTTTTTAAGAAGTTTTTCTCTTTCAGAGCCGAGGAGGTCTGAAGCTCCGCTTGCGATCCCGCCCGTGGAAAAACAGACTGAGGAGAGTCGATTCCAGCGCGGGAACTCACGTGCAGCCTCAGAGCAAAGCTCTGACATCACTTTGAAACTCCGCCTCCTGGGCCTGATTGACAGTTCCCATGACAGCATGGCTAATTCAGCCCTGCTATCGATGGGAAAAAATCCATACACCAATATTGGCCATATAGACTTGGAAAAGCCACTGCTTATCCTTGAAACATAGAAACAGAAATGACGGCAGAAAAGGACCAAATGGTCCATCCAGTCTGCCCAGTAAGCTTATGGTAGTTTGTGCTGTACCGTGTAGGTTATCCTATGCTTATATGGTTCCCAGACCATAAGAGTCAAAGCCCTCATTGGTTGCTGTTTGAATCCAATTCCCCGTAACCCCGTGCTTATCCGTTTCCCACACTAGCCCTCGTCGATAGCTGTTGAATCAATTTCCCTGTTATGCCTTGCTGTTGAAGCAGAGAGCAATGTTTGAGTTGCAAAGTATTAGTCTTATTGGTTAAGTGTAGTACCCGCCACATCAGCAAGTTACCCTCATACTTGTTTCTCCAGACTGTAAAAATTGGGGCCCTCAGTTGCTGAATGAATCCAATTCCCCTTTTCCCCCTGCCGTTGAAGCAGCAATGATTAACATTATCAAGGCTTATTGATTAAGGGTAGAAACCGCCACACAATCAAGTTACTCCATGCACTTTTCTTCATCTCCAGCCTTTAGGTTTCCACAGTATTTATCCCATGCCCTTTTGAATTCTATCACTGTTTTGGTTTTCACCATCTCCTCCGAAAGGGCATTCCAGGCATCCACTACCCTCTCCTTGGTTATGAGTAAGAAGGATTGGAACTACTCTTCGGGAATCTGCTGAGTACTCATGACCTGGATTGGCCACTGTTGGAGACAGGATGCTGGACTTGAAGCACCTTTGGTCTGACCCAGTATGGCACTTCTTATGTTCTTATTCCTGTGACCAGTGAGGGAAAATCCAAGCAGCTCCATGGAAAGCAACAGATCCAAATTTTGTAGGATATTCTTGGCTTCCAGGTATCTTCATTTTGCTAGTTGCCACGGAAAGAAGGCTTTACTCTAATGCAAGGTATTTCAGCCTAATTTGCAGAACCTTAGAAATGTGTAGGATTATTATTAGCCTGGGAACAAATGCAGGAAGTTTCCCAAACAGTCAACACTGCTACCAAAAGATAGCAAACAGAACTTGGCTGGCATCCCATACTGTCCTACATCAGCCCTAAAATCTCATAATGTTCTCCCTTTATTTGAAGCTACTACATATCATTAACGTGCTCACACAGTGCTACTCGTTATTGTACTTGGTAAGCTGGTCCTTTCACCTGACTGGGCTGACTGTTCTTTTGGAAGGATGCAAGGGTGGAGAAAGAGGGGGAAAAATATCCCACATCAACCTAAGCACAAAAGAATGCAAGCCAGCCTAAGCTAGATTTAATGATGGACTGATGACAGCTGACTAAATTCTCCAACAGTGTAGCCAAAGGCTTCCTGACCTAGACCTGGATTGGGTACACTCCTAAACCCGAAGCAGATAGGTCTCTGGGGCGGCCTCTCTATAATTGCACTCATTGCCTTGACAGATGCAGGACTACGGAATCCATGCCTGCTCTCAGCATGCAAAAACAGCGAGTCCAAACTGCGGATACTCCCAAGCTTTATTTAAGGAAGAGAGGGAGGCAGCCATTTCAGCAGAGGGCAATGAAGGTCATTTGCTACAGCCAAAAGGACAAAAACTTTTTTTTTTCCCCCAGTAAAGATCCAGCCAGAAATGTAGCCAAAAGATCTTGAACTGAAACAAACTTAGCCAGTCAGGTTTTCAGGGTATCCACAATGAATATGCATGAGATAGATTTGCTTGCACTGCTTCCATTGTATGCACATCTGTTTTGTGCATATTCATTGTGGATATCCTGAAAACCTGACTGGCTATGGGTGTCCTGAGGAAACCCCAGCAATACACAAATTTTTTTTTTTTTTACATTTTCTACTCAGAATAGAATAACAATTGCACTTTCCTATAATTTCCTGATAAGGGGGATCTTCTTTATCCCCTCAGATAAAATCAGAATCATCCTGGGGCAAAGTAGCATATTGGGGGACAGGTGGTGTTGTATTAAGGCTGCTTAGCCTCCATCACTGTTGCTGGATCGATGGGGGGCGGGGGGGGGGGGATGTTCCCCAAATCCTCGCTGTTATTTCCTGTGTGTGGGATACAGATGTTATATTGGAGATGCCAAGCCCCTGTTCTTTGGTGTGTGGTGTGAGGGAGGTCTTGTGTTGAGGCTGCTGGTCCCCATCATCGCTTTTTTGAGGGGTGGGGGTTGTTACAGTATGTCCAGATTATGAAAGTAGAAAGAAGAAGTATTCAGTCTCTGATATGTTTGTATTTTGCACGGTACAGGAGGAATTGCATTTCTGTTTGTGTCTCCAGTGTTGCATTACATACAGAGTTTGGCTTTTGTTTGCATGTTTCTATTTCTAATTTGTGGTTACTGATTCTCCATTAGGAGAAGGTCTGTCTGTGAGGCGAGCGTATGACCAGCTGTTCTACTTGCATGCAGTTTCTGTGTAAGGAAGACCAGCTTGTTTTTCCATTTCCATCCCTCCCCATTTTCTGCATTCCCTGTCCTTCCTGAACAGATTATAATCCAGTATGACTGTGCCCCTGTAATGGGTCTCACAGATCCACATCTCTAACACAGCAGCATGTAAGGGAATGTTTGTGTCCTATCATTTGGGAAAGAAGCAACAGTTCTCATCTTATTTCTCCAGTGTTGCATTTCATACAGAGTCTGGCTTCTTGGGGTTTCCAGTTCAGTTTTTGTCTGCACATTTATATTTCTAATTTGTAGTTCCTTATTCTGTATGAGATGAGGGTCTGACCTTGTTCCACCGAGGGGAGCTGTTCTGCTAGCAAATAGCTTTTGCGTAGGGGATCTACAGCAGCCTGGCTTGTTATGTTTTCCCAGTAAGAGGTGTGTTAGTGTCCTAGGGACCAGGGTAATATTTGCAAATGTTGCCTCTTCATAGGCTTTGCAGCCAGTTGCTAAGGGTGCGGGAGCCCCTACTTTAGGAGATGGAGTCCAGGGCAGTGCCCTCCCAAGAATGGCCTGGCATGTGAGCATCAGCACTTTTTTTCCTAGAAAATATAAAACAAAAAACACTGCTATGGCACTTTGGCATATGATGAAACTGCCCTTTGGGCATGCATAATTATTTTAAGAAAAGATGAAGACTTTATTGTGCCCATTCTAATTATCAGTAGTGGTGAAGTTGCCCATTGGCCCAAAGCAAGGAACTCATATTCCAAGGTAGAGGCCAGGCCTTACACTTCTGTCTTCCAAGGTTGGGAGGGCTGTGAAGGCCACGCACATGGTCCCTTCAGAATAGAGAGAGTTACAGCATGCCGTCATCCAGCATCTCCTGCTAGCTGGTAAACAGCAAGGATAGCCCTGAAGGAGGCTAAACCTGCTTTTCCACAAAACCAGCTCAAAATATGATCTCCCTAGCTCCACTGAAGAGGAGGAGGATGGTCAAAAAAGGGGGAAAAATGTCTGTGTGTTTTCATGGTAAAAGCCTCAAAAGTCATCAGCACAAAGTACCCAGCACCAGCCATCTGGTAGCCCCATATGAATCTGCCTTTGATCCTCTAAGCCCCAACACTGGGGGAGCACCAATGCATTGCTCAGAGGCTGTGCAGTCGTGAGGCTGGAAAACAGAAAACTTGAGCTACCTTCCAATTAGTCACATTCAATAGAAACCACATCCCCAACTGAAAGGAAATGGGCATCAGTAAAGGAGGAGCAGCAGCCTCCAAATGTATCCTCAACCCCCCCCAAACACACACTAAAATCATGCATGTAGACATGAAGCTAGGAGGACTATCAGTTTTGCAGTATCTGGTTCTCGGTTTTTACTGCCATACAGATTACAAATTAGGAGGTGCACCTGTCTCTCCACTGGTAAAAGTCATCAATCGGTTTCTATAAAAATTATCCCAGCATTTCCTCTCTGGAAGAAACATCCATAAAACATAATTAGCTAGGCAGACAAAGTTATTTTTATCCCTGGGGATGAGTAAGAAGTAACAGACCTACTTTTTGGGAGCTGCTGGATTGCGACCCAGACTGGCCACTATCAGAGACAGGATGCTGGACTCGATGGATCTTGGTCTGACCCAGCATGGCCCTTCTTATGTAAATCAATAAATCTATGAGACAATGAAACTTGTCCAATGTACTCCCTTCACCTCTGTAGGCCACCATTTCTCTTGCACGCACTGCTAGCGCACTACTTCAGCAGCAGCGGCACCTCCTCCCAACTGCAGCAAAATTAGAAAATGTACTCCAAGTAGGACAAGAAGCCTTATTACATGGCGCTTGACCTACTGCTGCCATGGCTTTTCTTGAATGGGCCCTTCTTTTGGGGAAAACCCTCCAAAATCCAATAAAACAGGGCTTCAGAAGCTTAAGGAAAAATGCAGAGAAACGTCCAGATTGCTGGTCGTGAAACTGCGCCTGGGAGCTGTTAGCATGACTGGCGGTAGGTATGCAATCCCCCGACATCTTACATCCCTGATCCCCTAAGTAGGCGCTTTGGAAGCAGCTCTCTATAGGGAGGGGCGGTGGAAACAGAAAGAGGATGGGCAAGGTCTTGCTGGCCATCTTCTCAATTCCCATCTAATTATGATGCTTTCAAAAACATCACAACCATAAAAAGAAAAAAAAACAAAAAAAAAACCTTCTCCCACATCACTAGAGGTTGTTGTCCATCTGATTGCAGGGAAAGATCTCTGCTCCTTAACCAGGTACTGTTCCCACAAATCAAGGTACACCATAGAGAGTGAAGCAAAGTTGGGGGGGGGGGGGGGAGGGGGGGGAGAAGGGTGAAGGGTGAAGGTCTTCCCACAGTGTGCATCGTTCTGCCATGACCAAAAAACTTACTGAACAGCGCTGCTAGCTGAATCTCTGCCAACAGCTCTGCTGTAGACACTGCTGCAGCATTATCGCCTGCAGACGGCAGGAGGAGTTTGAAAATGCAGCCAGGGGCTGGGATTTACACCTCGACTGCTCCTAGACATGAGATTCTCGATGTCTTTCCTACCCCTCCCCAGTCTGCTAGTGAGGAAGGGGGGGGGGGGGAGGAAGAGGATCATGATGCTTTGATGTCTAAGCATGGGGACCCCCAGTTTTAACCTGCAGTGCACCAAGCGGCACAGGTGCTCCTAGGCATGTGCCTAATGAGAAATCCGGCGCTGAATGCAGCACATTGTTGCCTTGTACCTTCAACCGAAATAACACACATCACCAGCACCTGTCTAAGGACGAATGATGAAGACCCTGAATTCATATGCACTGCATATCCACACATCTTCCCACACCCCTACCCACCACCGTCAGTGCCCCCACAGAAAAAGAATGAAGAAATAGTCTGCAGTAACCTGAGAAATGCACAGCTGAAATACACAGAGAGCAAGCAAATGATAAAATAGGAGAGGGACCTAGGCACTAAACAAGAATAGTCAATAACTTTCTATAGAAGGAAAAAAAAAAACAACCTATGGCTTGCCCCCCCATCACAAAGTGTCACAGAGACAATTTACCTTTATCTGCACCCCCCCCCCCTCCTCTGAAGCTTTCCATTGGCTGATCCTCTGCATCGAATGATCAGAGCAGCTCTGCGTTCCACTCTTCCCATTGGCTCTCTCCAACTGCCTATTGCCAAGAAGGGGGGGGATTGGGGGGGGGGGGGGAGGGAAGGAAACAAACCGGACTTCCAATCGATATTCTCTGCAAGGGCAACGGCGAGCCAGACGCCCTTCTCCCTTTAAATATATTCCTGATGATGTCTCGGTATTCCGATAAGCATCAGAGAAATGCACACAATAACCTGCAGGACTCTTTAAGACAGCCCTGTTCATCCGTCCACAGCCCACTATGAGACTGAACTGTTACCGTGTGCATGAGGATATGCTGCAAACAGTCCTGCTTAGTTCTCATCAAATGAAATATTTAACAGTGACCTGCAAATGCAGCATTTTTTAAGCAGGTAATAAAATACATCCTCACTGTGCAGTTTAGCTATAGGAGGAGTTGCCATGTTAAGGGAAATTTAGCTTTTCTTTCTATCTAAAGGATACTATTTGGGACAAGTAAGTGAGATGCAGAACTATAGAGCATATTTGCACTCCTCTGATCCCTCTCCTCCTCTCCCTCCACCCCCTTCCATTCTGATCCTGTCCTATTTCACAGACTCTTCTATCCCTCTCCCCACCCAACCTGGATAGTACAAGAATAGGTGCTAGCTCTGTAGTTGCAGCAGGTGCTTGAACACCCCCCCCCCCCCCAATACTGAGCAAACGTCTTTACTCTATCCAGGGAGGGATAATTTGTATTGACTGTAGCACCCCCCTGTCATTTGGAAGAGCTGGCTCCTAAGAGTAGAAGAGCTGCACTCTTCCTGTCTTTTCATCTACTGCCAGCCCACACATATTTAAAATCGTTTTTCTGCCCCCACCCCAAGAGCTCTGCATCCTACGCAGCTGCCCCTCCTGACACCACTAGTTACAGCCCTGGTGGCATCAGTCACTGTGCAACAGCAGAGTCTTCTTGTCCTCAAACACACAACCCCCAACATCCCATCCCACTCATCCCAACTTCTCATACCCAGACACCTTCTTCTCATTCTAAACACAACAAAATCTGAGATTTCTAGCCATCCTTAAGATCTATATCATTTTATAAACCCTAGGAGACATAGCCAGAACATCCTCAGAAACAGGGAGTGAATGGCTAGAACTCACCGACTTCTCCAGTCAGCTGTAATTTTGCTTTTGAAACAAAACAAAAAAAAAAAAAAGCTGCGTACTCATCTGACTGAGCAGAAAGCTTCCCCTGAATTTTGAGAATGAGCATTCCCCCCCCCCCCCCCCCCCCCCACCCTGGTTTTCCTGTAATCCTCGAGAGCCACCCGTTGTATATGCAAGTCACCAGTTACGTCCGTATCACCTGAAACTTCATGGGCTGCGAGAGTTATCATGGGACCAATATAAGATGAAAAGATGGTATAGTACAATGAGCTTTCACGTTCACAGAGGTCCCTTCTTCAAACAAAGATGCAAGGAGAGTAAGTTTCGAAGGCATTTTCTCAGGTAAAATAATACTTTGTCCACAGAAATGGCGAGTCATGAATTTGCTCACCCAACAGACGGACATGCATGGGCCCTGTATGTACATAAGCTTAGCGGCAATGGCATTCTGGGAGGAGGAGTCAGAGTTGGAGAAAGATTGGGACTCTTGTGCATAATCTTAGATTTTCAAACGTAGGCATGAAAATTTCCTCAAAAAGTTTCTGCACACAAATTAGCAAGTGTAACTGTGTGCGGGCAGTACTGGTGGTTTGCTTTGAAAGCTGGTGCAGCTTATGCATTTATATGCAGACATTTTTATGTGGGGCTGATACAAAATTACCTCCTTAACATCTGAAGGAGGAACCTATGTGCTCTCGAAAGCTCAGGCACTACATAGTCTTTTTATCTTTCATGCTGGCCCAATAAATGGCACTGTAGAGAGACTCCAGTTCTCTCTGGTACCAATAGAGCTACTACTGGAACTTTCCTCATCCCCATCACTGGAATCTCATTGATCCAAACTGGTCATGAGATCACAAACTACATTAGACACCCCTGCAGCAGGAACCAATCAGAATGTATCGCACAACTTCTCATATTCTTCCAGACATGGCAGGTAAAGCTAGCAATGCCAGAGTATGGATCAGTCATTAATTACCACCAACTACTTTGCTTAGTTTTTGATTGAAGACTTAAAAGCTCTGAATATGGCGGCTATGTTTTTCATAAAGCTAACATGCTGATGAACATGGGTCATCAGATTCATAACTTACTGAAACTATTTCTTTGGAATGCCATGTAGAGTAGTTTTCACAAAACTTCTTACAAAGCTGAGGCCCAAACGAAGTCAAAGCTGACCAGCCATGTTAGACAACAATCACTCTGTTGAAGGCTTAGGAACTTGGAATATTTGTGAGTCAGCTGGTTGGAATTATTTTGGGACCGCACACATTTTCCCTGGGTGTGGCAAAGCAGTCTGTGGCTGCTCTGGTGTGACTTGCCAAACAACCATCTACTGTCCACCTACTGGAGGCCTGTTAGACCATCGGAAGTGACTCGACCACCTGCCTGCTAAAATAATGTCTGTATTTTTGTCTCTGCATAATAACCCTTAGTGTATTGCTGTGAGTAAGGGCCCTTATGTCGTGCCTGCCTGGCTAAGACCCACAGAGAAGCAACAAAGGCCCTCAGCCAAGCAGTTTCAATAATCGATTTTAACATACAAGTTCAAGCTTCACAGATTTGGGACTTGCACCCAGGTTTTCTTCATGGTATATGTAGGTGTATCAATAGGCCACAGGGACTATCCTGAATTTGACTATTTTTTCCCTAGTGAATAGTTCTTCCAATAGATATCAGAATGACAGTACTGGAAGTTGAACAGGTTATGCTAGTTCAGACCAACATCCATCGAGTCCAGCATTCTAACAGTGGCCAGTTCGGGTCACAAGAACTCAGCAGATCTCAAAAATTAGATTTGTTTCTTGTTGCTTATGCCCAGGGATAAGAGATGGCTTCTCCCCCCCCCCCCCTATCTCAAGCAGATACAACACGAGCAGCAGCAATACAAGCTTTCCTTCCACACATAGACCCCACAACAGAATATGTACGGCACAGGAAGTAGCAGCACAGGTTTTACCCTACAGACCTGCCAATGTACTTCAGTTCTGTTCTGGAGGGTCATCTCTGAAGACAGAGGGTGATTCAGTCTACATGCCTGTGTAGGCCTTTGACCTCTCTGCAGAGACTGCCAACAATAGTGCCAGTTAGTGCTAAATGGAGATAGGGATTTTTGAGATGTGGACACCTGCCTCCAGGAACAGAAGAGAGACCTCAGATTCTTTTTAACATAGATCAAAACGGCTTTCAGATAATGAGCCTGGTTGGGAAGGGATGACCTTGAAGGTAGAAGACTCTGTGATCCTGTGCAAATCTCCAAGCAATCAAGTCACATAAAAGCGATTAAAAAATAAATAAATAGATGAGCTCCTAAATTTAGGGACCTAAGTTAGGTGCCTATTTTTAGCCAAGTTTTAAGCTGAAAATTCACATAGATTTAGGAGCCTAAAACTTAAGGGGCGGATTTTCAGAGCCCTGCTCGCGTAAATCCGCCCGGTTTTGGGCGGATTTATGCAAGCAGGGCCCTGCGCGCCGGTAAGCCTATTTTACATAGGCCTACCGGCGCGCGCAGAGCCCCGGGACTCGCGTAAGTCCCGGGGTTTTCGGAGGGGGCGGGCCCGAACCGCGCGGCGTTTTCGGGGCGTGGCCGCGCCCTCCGGACCCGCCCCCAGGTCGCGTCCCTGCGCGCAGGAGGCCCGCTGACGTGCGGGGATTTACGCCTCCCCCCGGGAGGCGTAAATCCCCCGACAAAGGTAAGGGGGGGGCTTAGACAGGGCCGGGTGGGTGGGTTAGGTAGGGGAAGGGAGGGGAGGGCAAAAGGAAGTTCCCTCCGAGGCCGCTCCGATTTCGGAGCGGCCTTGGAGGGAACGGGGGTAGGCTGCGCGGCTCGGCGCGTGCCAGCTATACAAAATCCATAGCCTTGCGCGCGCCGATCCAGGTTTTTAGCAGATACGCGCGGCTCCGCATGTATCTACTAAAATCCAGCGTACTTTTGTTTGCGCCTGGAGCGCAAACAAAAGTAGGCTATTCGCGCTCCTTTTAAAATCCGCCCCTAAGTTTCTAAATCTGACCTGCTATTCATCTGCCTAGATTTAGGCCCCTAAGTTAGGTGCCTAGTTCTGAAAATCACTTCTGAGCTCCTAATGTTGTCTCCCTGATCTAACTCTGCCTCTGTAAGTCACCCACTTTTCAGGATCCTAAATTTAGTCACTCAGTCATAGTAAATTTTCAAAATGGCCAATATAGGAACTTAACTCAAAAAGATAGGAGCCTAAAGTTTTTGAAAATTGGCCCCATAGAGTTTCCCTTTGCTTTGTTAATAATATTCAATTTGCTAAACATAAGCTGAGGAGCAGCTAAGTTAAGTTAATTATTTTAAGAA
The DNA here is from genome assembly GCF_901001135.1 of Rhinatrema bivittatum. Lineage (NCBI taxonomy): Eukaryota > Metazoa > Chordata > Amphibia > Gymnophiona > Rhinatrematidae > Rhinatrema > Rhinatrema bivittatum. Next base: position 31,672,533 of record NC_042626.1, read on the forward strand.
AAGATGAAGACTTTACTGTGTCCATTCTAATTATCAGTAGTGGGGAAGTTGCCCATTGGCCCAAAGCAAGGAACTCATATTCAAGGTAGAGGCCAGGCCTTACACTTCTGTCTTCCAAGGTTGGGAGGGCTGTGAAGGCCACGCACATGGTCCCTTCAGAATAGAGAGAGTTACAGCATGCCGTCATCCAGCATCTCCTGCTAGCTGGTAAACAGCAAGGATAGCCCTGAAGGAGGCTAAACCTGCTTTTCCACAAAACCAGCTCAAAATGTGATCTCCCTAACTCCACTGAAGAGGAGGAGGATGGTCAAAAAAGGGGGGAAAATGTCCCTTCAGAATAGAGAATTACAGCATGCCATCATGCTAATTTAACAGGGGGGGGGGGGGGGGGGGGGGATATTCAGCAGCGTGACCATACCACCGAATATCCCCGGCTATCTTAAGCATATCCGGCCAACTTTAGGACAGCCCTATGATGCAACCAGAGATAGCCACATACGTTAAGCAGCTAATTCCGAATAACCTATGCAGCTAACTGCTCTGCCTGAAAACGCCTCCCACCTGCCCCTGGAATGCCCCCAACTTCGAATATAGCTGGGTAGCCATTTAGATCAATAGCCTTTCAGTTAATCGACCCCTTAATATCTATGCTATCTGGAAATACCTCTAAATGATAAATTCTCACCAACAACTGTATTATACCAACATAAAGCCCCAATTCACAACAATTCAACAGTATACACCATGAATTTTGTGAAGACATTTTTACTTATGGACACAGAACAGAAGCATTTTGTTTATCCCAGTTATTTTTCCCCTATGGTGTCCCTATTTCATGGACTACTTTGTCAACTACTTTGTCAACTACTTTTTCATGGACTTCATGGACTTTTTCATGGACTTTGTCAACCCTATTTCATGGACTACTTTGTCAACTACTTTGTCAAAAAACCTATGTTTTTTGTATCTTACAGTTTTTGTTGATTTATATATTTTTCTCTCTCTAATTGTTTCTTAGTTTAAACTCTGTACTGTCTTCCATTGCCCAGGTTTTATGCTCCCTGTTTAATGTAACTTTACTTTCTACCTTGATGTTAATTGGTTTCCCCTCAGTTACATTGTAAACCGGTACGATAAGACCTAGTCTTGAGCATCGGTATAGGAAAAGAAATTAAATAAAATAAATAAATAAAAATAACATATTCATAGCACTAATTGATGGGTAATGCATTAGTTCAAGGAATCACTGGGCCAATAGGTATTAGGGAGACTTTGTTAATTTTCAATTAAGAGCTGGACCTCTGGGATAGCAATAAAATTAGTAGAAGTGCCATGTGGGGCACTCATGCCACAGGATGACCAGCACTGGATTAGTTGATCTTGATGCACTGACAATGCATTCTAACAAAGCTTTAATGCAAAAATGTGCCATGCTTTAATGTCATAATCCCTTTCCCCACCACACGATCGCAAGCTGTGCAAATAAAATTACATCCCCTCTATAAAGTGCGTAGATACACAGTATAAATTTGAACCTCTCTGCAAGTGGTGGGGGCAGAATGAAGAGGTAGGTGTGCTGATAGTCGTAGAGCAATAAGGATATGCTGTTGCACAATCTGGGACCTTTTTTTTTTTTTGTTTAAAGATCATTGCATCATTCGGGTAACATTTTTTGAATTGCAGAAACAAAAGTAGTATAATGCATAACATTAAAATTGTAAATGAAATTTTTTTGTGGTCGATATGAGACTTTTTTGGGTTTAAAAGTGGGTGCCTTTCCTGATCTGGCAAGGCCTACTCAACTGAGTAGGCGGCAATTTTTGCAATTAAAACCTCGTGTTATGTTTGGGTGCTCTATTTCTGTTGAAATATCCGTGTAAATGTGTGATTAAGTTTAGTAATAATACATATATTTTTTTCTTAAAAAAATGTAGTTAAATCTGCATTAAAACTGTGCAATATGGCTTCGCAAATTGCGAAGCCAGCCCACTTGGCCAGAAATCCCACCCCAAACTCTTCCCCTTTTCCTAATTTGCATCGCACCATGTGTGATGGCGTTTTTGCATGTGTTAAAGGCATTTTCGCATGCATAAATGCTTTAATGCATGCGAAAACGCCATATAGCACTTTGATAAATGACCCCCTTAGGCATTTAAGTTTTCAGCTGAAATTTCCCTGAACTTCCCAAAACTTGGCCATCTACATTTAGGCCTGCTAGTCATTCAAGTAAATTTGGGTGCCTAGTGTTGAAAAATTGATTCTGTGCACCTAACGGTTTCACTCCTTATCCAAACCATCCTCTGGCCCTGTGCACTCTTGAACAGCCAATAGGCACTCAGCCTGGATCTATTTTCAAATGGGCAGATTCAGCTACCTAACTTCCAAAGTTAAACCCTTTGAAGATTTTATCCCCATGTAAACAAGAAATTAAGACTTACATTTCTTTTTTTCCCCCAGAGCTGTTGCAGAAGATTTCTGGCCCTTCCATCCTGTAAGAAAAGAAAAGGAAAAAAAATCATTAAGTCCCATCACAATAGACAAAATTAAATTTGACAGTTTTAATTCTGTAATGCGCATGCCTTTGCAATGTAATTGATTAAAACACAAAAATTTTAAAAATTAAAAAAAAAAAAAATCAATGGACCTTCAGCTTTAGTGGGTCCTTAGTTTTCCATTACTAAGTGGCGTTCACTAGCGAGGATGATGTGTTTGCACCAAACTTTATACTGCTTGCGACAGTTAAAGGTTTAAGCAATACTTAAACACAGGTAGTTGACTGTGCTGGAAGTATACCCTGCTCATGACCCCTACAAGAGAACGTACCAACAACACACATGCTACATCCTTCACCTGAGCACATAAAGCCTCCTATTTTGTTATTTGCAATTTTGGGACTTCTTGCATACCAGCATACCAGCCGTTGCAGTCCTGATGTTTGGCATCAGGACTGCAACGGCTTTTCTGGACCCTGATCAATGAGACCAGGCAGAACGATCAGCTCCTTGACAGATTTTAGTAGGCATCAGGGTGCAATCATTGGCAAACAACCTGAAAGAAGCCCCCGGATTTGTGGCACAAACAGCTTTAAGGCCCCAGTTTCACCACAACTTGGATTATCAGTAGCACGTTTTGATCCCATTGCCCCCTCCCCCCCAAAAAATATATATTATATGGTGGCACTTCTGTAGCAACAGCATAGAAAACTAGCCAGCATGTGATGGAGCTCATTTATATAGCATTTTCATCACCAAAGGACATAAAATTGAACTGCATATAATGAAAATGCATTCCAGGTGATTTACTGAACAAGGATTCTTTGCAGGTTCTGATATTTTCCCATTAGAAACACTTGTTGTTGTTTGTCAAACAAAGAACTTTAACTACATGCGACGAAGCAACACTTCAGCAGGAAAAATCAAAATAATAAAAAAAAAGACAACAATGGTTTTGAACAGTAAGAAAATAGAAGGGGGTGGGAACCCCAGGCTCTCACAGCCCCAGTTCCAACACCTGTTTCTGTCACGGGAAACTGCTGGACATTAGGGCACAGGAAAAGTCAGAGCACAGAGCAGACATACCTCAACGGGTATTAAATGATCTTTTTTCCTTTTTGGTTTGAAGAATAGGTCTATGAGGGGTCAATTTAAAAAAAAAAAAAAAATGCCCGGGCATCTAAATCTAAGAAGATTTTCAGTCAAAAAATTAAAGGCCTAAAGTTTTCACTGAAAATTAATCTATTATTATTTAAGCACCTAAACCTTTAAAGCCTAAATGTCAACATGGAATTCATTTGCTTACATTTAGGAGCCTTAGGATTTGATTTACAAAGACTCTTTTCCTGTTCTGTATCTATGGGGAGGGGGGGGGGGGGGGGAGAAGCTTAGTAAATCAGGTCGTAAATTAGGTGCCTAAGTGATGAAAATCTGTGCCAAGCGCCTAAAAGCTCACGCACGTAAAAAAAAAAACCAAAACATAGAGGTTACATGTGCGGCTGGGCCCTGCACGCATTTTTCAAAGGGCCCGGCCACGCGCGTAACCCTCGTTATGCGCAGAAGTGCTGGGCCAAGTTAAAGGGTGGGCCAGGGGGCATGGTAGGCTGGGACAGTGCCATTAGACGCTATCCTGGGAAGTGCGCGCCGCAGCCGGCCAGCACTCAGAGTTTGCTTCTGCTCCTGAGAAGCAATAAGTATTGAAATAAAACAATTTAGGGTACCTAGGTAGGGGTTAGGGGTCATGATGGAGAGGGGAAAATGGAGGAAGGTTAAGAAGGGTAGGGAACTGGGGAAAAAAAAAAGCCAATCACATCGCTGCACATAACTGGAAAATCCCCCCTGCACAAGTGAGTCGCGGGTTGCCCGCACATGCACACGTGGATGTTAAAATCCGGCGCGCATTTGAGCACAGACATTGTATTTTATAACATCTGCGCAGGTTATAAAATGATCGCGTCCATGTGTGCGCATCGGGAACCGCGTGCATGCTCATTTTAAACCTACCTTTAAGTGGGTTCCCGTTCCCCCCCCCCCCCCAACCCCAACTCTACTCCTGGTGCCAACTACTTGTTTTTTTAGGCTCCTAACTAAAAACGAAGCACCTAGATTTAGGAACTCAGCCCTAGTCAGTTTAGGCACTGAACTTCCAAAATCAGGTGCCTAAACCCTTTGAAAAGAGATTCCTTAAAATGAGAACAAAAGGTAACAATTGGAGTCCTGGGCTTAGTGCATGTGTGCCTCTGGACTTCCAATTCCTGCTTCTCAGAGAAACCAGGACCAGGAGACCATACATTATGAAATGGGTATGGTGGAGAGGGGGCTGTGACTGGCTCCACCTGTCCATTTTGGCACGGAGTTTATTTGTAACTTTAGGTGATCTGTTAATGTTTCTCCAACCCATGCTGAACAAAATAGAGACTCCAGAGCCTCAGCTATCATGATCCTGCCTCTTTCTACTTTGCCATTAATATTAAATCACTATTACTAAAACAAACACACAAACCAGCATTTGCAACCCAGGTTCCCTTAATTGCATATTTTTTTAAACATCAGGACCATAAAAAGAAGCATTCTCTTTCTCTGAAAATAGCCTATTCTACTATAAAAGGTAGCCTTTTCTTGTTTTAGAGGGCCTCTCATCAGGTTCAATGACATCCCTTCACTGCCTGATAAAAGCGCAGTAAAAAAAAAAAAAAAAAAAACTATTTTCCCCGAGCAAAGTAATCCCGGCTCCGTTGCCATGGCACCAGACGTCTCTCACTTCTATTCATCGACCAGACGGGGTCCTTCTCAGCTTCCAGCTTCCCAGTTCAGTGCCTGAATTTTGTTCCCTCGCCTGGAAAAGTGGCAATTTGAAAGTACTGGTTTAGGTTGAACGGTTCTTCAGGGGAGGGGAGAGAGAGGAGACCGATAGCATTTCTGTGCGACTTCTGACTCCGTCTCAATCACATAAGCTGACAACGCTTTACAATGCTGAAACAGCAGCCAGGAAAAGCAAAATCCGATTCTCTCTTCCCCCCCCCCCCCCCCCTCTCTTTTCCGCTTCATTCAAACACAGATATAGGCCATACTGAAGGGTATTGTAAAGAGTTAATGACTCAAAGCAACAATTTCATGGTGGTCCTGAAATTTTTTTTTTTTATTTTTGAGAACCATGACTTAGCAATATACTAAAACGCAAGGAGAATCACATTAATATAATTTTAAAGTACATGGTAAAAAGCTAAAAAGGTCCTGTCATTTTAATTATGCAAAAAAATAAGTTCTGATTGATTGGTTTCCTAGGTCAGTGAAATTTAATTAGATACTACTAGTTATTTTGAGAGGCAAATTTTGACCAGGATTTTTCAAGTGTTTTACGATCAGATTAAACGTGTAAACAGAACAAGTCTGTAGATACACCATAATGTATTGTGAGCTAGTGAAAGGGATGTCTGTGCCTTGTCCGTGTTTTAAAAAATAATTCACATTTAAAGATGCAGTTTCAGGACTACAGACATCCCTTTAGGCTTTGCCTGAGAAAGGGACCTTACTCATCCTGAAAACCTACCTTATTCAACATTCGTTAGCTTTTTAAAGATTCATCATCATTGAACAAACAATTTGTTAGTTCAAATTCAGCTAATTTTATAGTATCCCACATTATAACTTGGACCTGGATTTGGGAAGCACATTGCTAAGGAATCTGGCCTGCAGTATAAGCATTTCAATTCTGTATTTCCAAATGGCAATTAAAAAAAATATATCACTTTACCTGTCCCACATTATCCATCGCGCACGAACAAACTGCAATGTATAAAAATTTTGTGCACACACAGAAAATCATTTTCTAAGGAGGGCGGCCTCAGAAGACGTGCACTGAATTAAGAAGGGCGTGGACTGCAGACTGTCAGGGCTCCGGAGAATAGTGACCTATGCAGTCTAGCTTGAGCATCCCTGGGCGTCTGCGTCTCGGGGGCTCAAAGTACCTGCCGGTGCTTAAGCAATGGCCTGTAATTAGATTTCTAAGAAAGCAGAAATGAAAAGCACATCTATGGCCAAGGAGCGAGGAGATGCTACGTGAGTGGATTATGAAAAAAAAAAAAATTATAGTGTATAATATGGAGTTCATTGTTTTGCAGCATTCCTTCTAAGCTGCTAGTTCATGAAGGAGAGGAAAGGCTGGGAGTGTGTGGACGGTGTATAGGAGGGTTTTGTGTGTGTGTTTGGTGCATTTGAGGCAGCACAGAGGTGCGCACGTGTTTGTTTTTTTTAAATGAAGCAAGCTGCAAATTTGCAGAGTTCCCTGGACTAATCACAGTACACAGTGATACCCATTTTGTAGATGCAACCTCGCCCTTTGCATTAACTGGTTCATTTTACCTTGACCTGAGGGAGATTATTAAGGACCTCAAATTCCCAGGAAATAAAAACTGAAAACGATCAGTGTTTATTGCAAGAACAAATATGATATTTAACGGGACAATGTTTTTTTTCTACTGATTTCTCCTGTTCTTGTTGATAAATTCCCAGGAAAAATTAAAAATGGAACACGAAGGTCCCTACAGACAATACAGTTCATGAAAGCTTGTCTGACATGTAATTTATTGTATTACATCAGTGCAATATAAAGATCTCGCCTATAAATTTGTTGACCTTTTATTTTTGCAGGTGCAAAAGCAGGGAAGAGGGTTGCAGCCTTAAAATGCATCTGCATCCCTCTGAGCTTCAAAAAAGCGCAATTGAGGAGAGACTGCTCCCAAACCCTGTAGCCTCCCACATCCACCCCCCCAAAAAAAAAAAAAAATCTACAGCAAGCAATTCTTTCTGGAAATCTCTCACTAGACCTTCCAAGCTCTGTGTTAAGAAAGAGAGCAACCATATGCACCAGAGACACCCCTCCCTCCAAATATGGCTGCTTCCAAGGTGGCAAGAGAAATCCAGCAGAAAAGCAGTTTGGGGGCAATTCTAAAAAGGGATTACCCCTGGAAATAAACCCCTTTAAAAATGATCCCCTCCCCCAACACGGGGAAAACGGGCAGTGTAGGGGCAGGGCCATTCCAAAAAAGAAGTACACAAAGTTTATTTTATTTTATGTTTTTTATTTACATTTTTTTTTTAACACCCAGTATTTACTTAGCAAAGAGTTTGCACATGCAAACTCTGCAGGTAAAAGTTAAGTACCTGGGAAGGGAGCTTCCCTTTGAAAGCTAGCTTGCAGGCCTGCAGGTAAAAAATATCCACTCTTAAGCAGTACTAAAAATGACACGTTAGAAGCAAACATTTTTAACTCTGAAAGGAAATTACGTTTGCCCCTGTAGTGTTTTTAACAGTGAAATAATATTTTTCCAGCCTACAAATATGTTTTCACTGTGCTGATTACTGTATTTTCCAGTGTATAGGCTGCACCTTTGTATAAGTCACACCCCTTTCTCAACATCCCTTTTCATGAAAAATTCAGTAGATAAGTCGCATCGTTAGATATGGTGTGGGAGATCACGGCGATGGGCTGCGAGAGGATGAGGTGTAGTAGGCGAGTGCCGAGCATTACGAATGTATGTGGGAGGCGTCCTAGGGGAGCACCGAACATTAGTGGGCTGCGTGGTATGCGAGCGGCCGTTGGTGAGGTCGCGTGGAGGAGCGAGTGGCACGGAGGCTCTTCCAGTAAGGAGAGAGAGAGTGAGAGGGAGACACGCTGACACTGAAAGCACTGCATATTAGTCGCACCGGTGTATATGACACAGTGATGGGAATGCCAGAAAAAAAAACCGCGTCTTATACATTGGAAAATATGGTAGTTAAAAAAAAAAAATACATCGTATTAAATGCAGCTTTGCTCACTTTAGTTTTTACAAGACATTTGGACTGAGATATGCAACCTTGGGGAAGATCAGAGCTCCCGCACAACAGAATTGAAGAGAAGGAAGAAGCTGTGATCACCTGGGACATTCGTATTCCATCGATAGGAAGGTGGACACTAGAGAGAAAGTTTTGGTGAAAGAGAAAAAACACAAGAATGTCATTACTGACAGAAGTGTCAGTAACCAGTGATTATTCTTTGACTTGTATGGAGAAAGTGAAGATCCTTAAGTAGCAAGAGATGCAATTAGATTTAAAAAATTTTCCAATTATAGTGGGTGTCATCATCCTGATTAAGAAGAATTCCCAAGCGCACTTTGATAGGTTGCTGATACATGTTATATCCTTCAGAAGAAGGCTCTCTTTAGCACAATGCAAGTATTAAGAAGGGCATTAGCAGTAAATCTGAGAGACTGAGATCATTCTCAACACATACCCTGGGCTTACGAATGAGCTTCATTCTTATGGAGGTGTGTGCAAAAATCAACCCATTTGGAGAGAGACTGCTCCAAAAGAACCTCTTTCCGCCCCAGATCACCTAAAACCAAAATCTTGACAACAGCTTGAAATGAATCTCCCCCTTCCCAGGATATGCTGCTATGCACCCTCAGGAGGAGAATACTGCGTAAGTTATCGCCCCTGAATTTTAGAGTTTGGTACAGAACATGGGCTTCCTTCACCATGCTCCTTTCAGAGGCTTGCTGATTGGGCCAGAACCCAGCGGGGGTAGGGGGGGGTAAGGCATCACCCCCCAGCATAAGGCAACACAACAAAAGCCTTGGCATTAGCAAAGAAAATTACCTATGTTTTGACCCTGTGCATTTGTATTCGGAGTATTCCAGCCTACCTAACCTTAGGGCTGGCGTTAGTTACACGGGCAACCAGGGCAGAAACAAAAGGTGCAGGTTATGCCTCAGTGTCACCACTTAACTTTGCCAAGGGGCCCCCCCAGGCGTGAGGCCAGGCAGCTGCTCTGCTTGCCTCCATCTCCCCTCCAGCACCAGCACCAGCCCTGCCTAACCTTTTCCACGTCAGCAGAGTTTGTAACACAGTAACATAGTAAAATTACAGCGGATAAAAACCATAGTGGGCCCATCCAGGTTACCAGTTGAGATTCTTCTTCGGCTGTATAAATACCCTGCTGCCATTTAATATCTTCTGACCTCCTTCCAGACAGTCACAGTCACTACTCAGCATCATTTGACATACGAGGGAGATTTGTTCAGGATGGAAAGCTGCTTCGCACTTGCATGCTGTTGTCATGTTGACTGTGGAGCTCAAGGACCTTTTCACACCTTAGAGACTTTCAGGGCACCGAATATCATCATGCATTTGCCATATTAGTCCACTTTGGTACATAGAAATAAAATCTCAACAAATCAGATGTAGGCTAGACCTTTATTTTTTTTTTTTTATTGGACACCAATTATTTAAGATTTTCCAATAAAAAAAAAAAAAGTATCCTTTATAGCTTACTTGTTGATCTTCTAAGGCACAGAATAAAACTGAACCTCACACATCTGGTGGTAAGGTTAAACAATCATATGGATCTCTCCAAAATCAGATGATTCGCTGCCAAGTCAGGCCAAGGTCGAATGCGCTATATTTTTACTTGTAAGGTGACACCTTTCCAAAGGCACATGAGCTCACTGTGAGGAGCGGGAGGCGGGACGGCAGCAGGGTGTTGCAGAGAAAGCACCCAGAAACAAAAAGTACACACACGAAAGCACCCAATAAAACCAAATTGGTCAATAGGAAATATCTTTCCAGCTGATACAAGGTTCCAAGCCAGGCTAACAATGAGCAGAGTAGATTACAAAGCACGGCTCTTGTAGGCCAATCTTTTTCTACAGAAAGACAAAATAGGACGTATAAAAAAAAAAAAAAAAAAAAAAAAGCAACGTAGTCCAAAGCCACATCACAGTTTTCAAAGTAAAAGATTTCCGGGTAAGTTTTCGGTAGTGCACCTATCTACAACTTGATTTTCGAAGTTACCTGCACAGATTGTGTTTGGGGCACCAGGGCTTGATAAGAGGCAAAGCATGATATTATCGATTTCAAAATGACAGCATAAGTTCTGCGCATTACTGGCATGTGGGTTAGGCACATTCCTTGTGAAAATTTAAGTTACGTGTGTAGATGATGCATAAGCCCCCATACCCCTGTCCCCACAAGGAATACTTCTATTTGGCCACATTCATGCTTGTTATGCAGCTCAAAATCCAATGAAGCACATTCAGCCAATCTACACACACACACATCTTATTTTAAGCAGACAAGTCCCAATTAAACTGCTGGAAATTTACCCCATAACTTGTACTTCAGAAAGTTCAATGTGCTCAGTCTACACAGGAACACATCAAGCTTTCACAGTAAGAGTCAGGCAGGGATGAGCTATCTTGGTTAACTGAAGGCACTACCTTACAGGGAAGAGATGGAGAGGTATACCAGTTTGGAAACTTTTTTAATTTTTATTTTTTTTTTTTTTTTTTAACTAGAGCCATCACTGACCCAACACAATCTGGATTAGTCAAACACCCCCCCCCCCCCCCCCCCATTTTATGGCAGACCCCCTACCTTTGACTCCTGGTTTGCAAATCAGGCCAAAAAATCATTTTGATGGGCACGTGACACACAACAGCTAAAAGTTCCTAGCAAAATTCACATACTTAAGTGAGTGAGGCTCTAACGGATGCCATCTTTTTTACCCATCAAATATAACTTAGGCAGGCAAACAGAATCAGCTCAGGCTATAAACTTGAACTGGCTCACTTAAACATTTAAGAAAAATAAAATCTTCTGTTGACCCAGAAAATTCTGCAATCTGTCAGAAACTCAAGCTGGGTCTGCCCAGGCCTAGTCATGACCAACTCCCTGACCCTAAGAGCAAAGCAGTAACCTGTCTATCAAGAGGAAGCAGCCTTCATTAAAATACAATCATTGCTGAAAGTTGCCAGCAGAGGGAGCTCCAATGTAAGAAGGCTAAGCCCTGGCAGGTCAGAAAGTAGTGTACATATATTAAAAAAAAAAAATGGATTTTTTACAAGTTTGCAGTTACTGCCCATTTTAAGTCATACACCAAGAAAAATGCACAAATTTGAGAGGTCAATATTAAGTGGGGGGGGCATCCGGATAAGTTAGTTGGATATTCGGCAGCACGAGCAGACTACTGAATTAGCTGGATAAACCAGAGGCATTCAGCATGTGAGGAAATTTAAATCCTGGCTTTTGTCTGACTAAGCACCAGACTTAGGCAGACAAATGTGCTGAATAAGGACCCTCTAGTATTTTGTCAGAGCAATGAAACCTGCAAAAACCTACAAATAAATAATAATAAATTGTTTTCCTTTTGGGGCAGGGGTGGAACATGGGGGGTAGAAGGAGCCTGGCAGTTCCCCAATACTTTTCTGGGTTTCCAACTCAAATCAGAAGCAGCCGCCATTAAACTGCAACACAATGAGCCTTTACTCACAACTACCTGGGTGTTCCCTTTAACCTTACATCCCCTTTCCAACTCATCCCCAGTTGTTTCAGTTGCAGTTCCTTGGCCAAGGACCAGATCTCCTTCCCAGTCCCTGCAATAGCAGGGCCTAAGTCTAGCCTCCAGGTGTCATCTTCGCACAATGAACTGGGACCCCCCAGCCTAGAGAACAGGGAAAACCCAACAAAGAATCAAACCTAGGTCTTCTACATGGAAGTACACAGGTACTAGGCTGCCCAATAAACCAGGATTATAAACAAAGTGGACCAGAAAAATGGCCTACCAGTACCCATAGACTGCAGCGATGGGATTGGCATCCCACCATAACCCCTCCACAATCACCACTGGTTCATTTCCTGGCTTTCTCGCTAGCTTCCCAGACCCCCCCCCCCCCCCAATGCAGATACCCTCATCTCTTAAACCTTGACAAAGAGCAGAGTTTAGATGTCATTTGAACACTCCCGTGGAATCTAAGGTCAGTAGAAGTCTGCAATTGAGAGACAGAATCCCCGGGACTTGAGATAAGTACCGGTCTTCATTTCTGAATTTACTAGACCTAATTTGGGGAATTGTATTTGCATAAAAATATCTTTCTAAAAAAATATATGCAAAGAGACTGTGGGAAAACCGTGACACCCCAAGACCGATGATTATAAATAAGCACATATTTACAGGACATAAGGCACAAAAAAATATGATGCAGTCCCGGTGCTTCCTGTATGAGGTCTTTCTATATAAAGCACGTTTTCTGAAATAGTGCGTGTTTGTCAAGAAGTGAGAGATTTTGTTCATGATACGGTGATTTTTTCTTCACTCTAAAGGTTCTGTATCTTTGACAGTTGTAAAGTTAGCATCAAACACCACAGGACAGGAAATTGTGAGGCCATGAATAACTCTCTTAGGCTCAAACCTGACAATGTGCATTATAGACAGGCCATTTGTAACCATGAGTAGCATTCTTTCAATAAGACACAAAAGGAAACTTCCACTTAAAATAAAGACTGAGAAAGCGTCAAGGGTTACCACGCCTAAGAATTTTAAATCAGTTTAGTTATAATAACAAACAAAAATGGGAGAAAATCAGTGGGGGGTGGGGGGGTGGGGGGAACGACAACTCTTTTTTTTTCCATTTAGTCTTTCCTATTTTTTTGTTCCCATTATAATAAAACACTGAGAAATTCCCAGGAAAAATAAAACTGAAAATGAAGGTCCCCAAGGATAGCCAACATAATAGCAAAATGAACCTACTGAATCAGAACTATCAAACAAGCAGAAAACTCATCTAAAGAATTATTCTGAACCATTAATCTCATGCAGCCTCACTCCCCCATACTTCCTTCAGAACAGAGACTCACTGAAATAAGTTAGTCTCATTCTTCGCAGAGATTATCTCCCACATTGGTAGCAAACTGGATAACACACCTGTTCAAAACCCTGGTACAACAGACTCCACCAACACATACCCTGTCCACCTTCCATCTGTTATCAGACTCCCTGTTCTCCACCCTTAGATCTACCACCTACCTAAAGGACACTTGCCCCACCTGATTCATTAAACAAGGTCTGCTTCATCGCATCCAGGCCATAACTAGCATGTCACTTGCAAAAGTCCAACTAGCAAGCAGCTTAAAAGAACAATTGTGAAATCTACACTGAAGGTGTTTAAATCTTGACCTAAACAACTACTGACCTGTCTTGAACCTCCCCTACCTAAACAGGAACAAATATATACTACAACACTTTTGACCCCCCCCCCCCCCCCCCTTCCAATCTGGTTTTAGGCTGCATTACCATACTTAAACCACATTTCTAAACTTGATGGATGAACCACTACTCTTCCTCAATCAAGGGACGTTAGCACTGTCATCCTCTTGGACCTCTCAACAGCCTTTGATTCAGTAGATCACAATCTTCTTATCACCAGTCTATGTGATTATAGGGCTGGTTTGATCAGCACACGCCTTCACATCTTTCCTCTAGAACTTCATCCAAACCATGGGAACAGCAATCTCTGAATCATACTCACTTTGCCTCAAGCTTCCCTTCTCTTACTCACTCTGTTCAATACATCTGTATCAACTCAGACTGCCACACCACCCATTTCTCCAACTCCTAATCCCTATAGGTACAAATCAAGACTGCGCCATCACTCAAGCTCAACAGATCCTGAGGAAAAAACATCAGCTGGTTGCACTAAAACAAACAACACTTCAACCCCCATAAAGACAAAGATGCTGTGAATTGAGAAGAAAGATTCAGATCAATAACTCCCAAAAGTAGTCCTTGGAGGAACATAAGTTCAGAGTCATGGCTTCATACTGGAATCCCAATTCACTCTCAAATTCCAGATCCACACATTAAGAAAAACAGCTTTCTTAAAATTCTGCCGTCACCTCCGACCATTACTCAAAAACAGTGCCATGTGCGCTGCTGTCATCTCCCATCTGGACTACTGAAATACATTATCTATAGAATCATGGAAAACATTGAACAGCGACTCGAATGTTAAATCATCAAAATGAAAAGAAAAATGTTTCTAGTACATCAACCTTGAAAATATAAATAATATTTAGAACCAACTTGAGAAAATAGTATCAGAACATTTTTTATGCTTTTGTTTTAATCTTCAGGCTCTTGTCCACAATGGGCTTCAACCAGTATCTGTAACCAAGCATTCAATTCACGTCATTTATCAATTTTCAAGTTAGAATCTCCCTTTCTATAATTCCCTACAAAACTTAACATTTATTAAATATAAAAAACACTTATGACCTGATTTTAAATGGACAAACATCACAGAGGAGCAAATACTGCACTCCAACTATAATATCCAAGTCACCAAGAAGATGCAGAGATATAAAGTCAGTCCCAAACTTCAAAATTTGTATACACAAATGTTTAATTCATTAAATCGGCAACTCCATTGCTTAAGAGACACAAATTTTGAAGTTTGGGACTGACTTTATATCTCTGCATCTCCTTGGTGACTGATTTTAAATGGGCCATGCGTGTAAAAAAATAAATAAATAAAAATATGGAGGTTACGCACATGCCGGGCCTTGCGCGCACTGCACAGATTTTCAGAAGGGCCCGGCCACATGCGTAAACCCCAGTACAATTAGCCACTATCACGGGGAAGCGTGCGCTGACAGCCGGCCAGCACACGGAGTCTACTATTGCTCCAAAGGAGCAGTAAGGTAAAAAAAAAAAAAAAAAAATCTAGTAGTTAGATAGGGGGTAGATGGTAGGGGTCAGGGAGGAGAGGGGAAATGGTAGGAAGGTTAGATAGGGGAAAAGGGAAGTTCCCTCTTAGTCTGTTACTTAATTGGAGCAGACTGGGAGAAGACCAGGGAAGCCCTACTCATGTTGTCACACATCGCTTTGTAAAAATTTCCCCCTGCGCACGGGATGTGTGGGCTGCCCACACGGATTTTAAAATCCAGTGTGCATATGCGCATAGCCATTGGATTTTATAACATGCACGCGCCGGCCTACATGTTATAAAATCGGTGCATGCGGTCTTAAAAATAGACCTCTTAGCTTTTAGAAATCCTCCTCTTTGAAGCCCAATATTGCCAATGTTTCAGTGTTTTATAACGCCTGCATCAGGGGAAATTTTTGACAAATTCCTATAACAAAACAAAAAATTAAATCAGCATTATCTCTGACAAGAAGAACATACATATCACTAAACAATAAAACAAATGCCAACTATGGAACTCATCCATAGCTAATGGCCTAACAGGCACAATCTTGTCAGGTAGTATGGTGATTGGCTCACAGATTCATTCACAGAACTCCTTATATCTACAACCAAAGCTCCAAAAGAGACCAATCAGTGGGTTATTACATCATCATGTTCACCTACGTTGAATGACACCATTCAACCAAAACAGGATCAAACAACAGACATCACGTCAACACAATCCAAGCCACTGGATTTGTTCTTATAAAAAACAGAAAACTAATCCATGACATATATATTAGGATATTCTCAGAAAAACACTGCCCAATCTACTTCTTTATTCAGCCCAAAAGGGACAACTGTATTCAAAATAAAAATCCACTTTTGCTCTCCTTGTAAGAGTTTTTGATTCACATCACCTCCTCGTATATACTTTTTATATTCCTCTAAGACTGTGAAAACTAAAATCTTCAAAACTGTGTTTAAATTGTAAACAATGTTCAATAAGATGAGCCTCTATTTTTTGACATCTAAGGGCACTGCAATATTCAATCATACATGTTTTCACCATGTGGGTGGTTTTACCAACATATAATATTGGGCAAGGGCACCATAATAAATAAGCCACTTGATTAGTGAGTTAATATTAGTGTGTGCCTGCGGACATACAGTGCAATCACTTCATGCAAAATGGCCAATTTCCAAAGAATCATCTTCTGTAATTTGCTGTTTAAATTGTGATAGCACAATTTGGTCTTTAATATTTCTTTTTTTTTTTTATAATTTCTTTATTGATTTTCATTATTACAAAATAAAATCACATTTATTATGCATAATACAGGAAAATTATTATAGCAGCTCTAATTCCTAAAAAAGATAACAAGTAACACAAAAGGAAATACCAAAACTACTGCTATAATAAACAAATAATGTGGGAGCCCTTCTTCTAATAATATATATTAGCTAAATAAAAATAGAGAAATTGGGAGAGAATAATTCTACCTATCTTATTAGGCTAACATTGATGATACATCATTCTCTAGATGTGCCTGACTTATCTCTCAAAATATTTTCCAGGTGAGACGGTTGTGAAAAAATAAACTTTTTCCCCTGATAATTAATAAAGCATTTACTAGGGTACTTTAAGAAAAAAGTAGCCCCAAGTTCTATTGCTCTATTTTTAAGGGCCAAAAATTGCCTTCTCCTCACCTGAGTCGGTTTAGAGACATCAGGAAAGATGAAGACCTTATGCCCACAAAATAATATATCCTTATTTTTAAAAAATCTTTCCAAAATAATCTCTTTGTCTCTCTCTGAGATAAATGACACAAACATAGTTGCTCTTTTATTAATCATATCCACTGATTCCTCCAAAAAAGTTGATATTCCTGGAGACCCTACTTCTTCCCTCCCAGGAATATCTCATATTTGGAAAGGAAAATAATAAATCTTAGAAACAGCAGGTACCTAGTTTAATGCTAGTACTTCCTTTACATATTTAGAAAACATCTCAAAAGGAGATAATAATCTTGTAAATGGAAAATTTACAATACGCAAGTTCTTTATACGCATTACATTTTCTAAATTTTCCACATTAGAATGCAAAATAATATTGTCAGTTGTATGCGAAACTTCTAATTTTTTTACATTCTCAATTTCTATATTCACATTCTGAACGGAGGTTTCTATATCATTTAAACGTTTTCCCTGCTCCTGTATAAGTATCTTATTCTTATTAACTACTGCTCCAAGAAAGATATTCATCAGTGAAACATTAGAGTCCAATTTTATCATCATCTTCCACAGATCCCCCAATGTCACATTGGTTGCATCTACGGCTGATAGCCTGGCGCTGTCAATGCTGGGTATTATATTATCCACTCCTGCTCCTTGCTGTGTTGGCTCTGAACAGGGAGAATTCAAAATATTCAATGGTTGAAAGACAGATTCAACGTCACTTACTGTTGCCAACCCTATAATGGTTTCTTCTGATGTTCCCAATGGGGGCTGTAGAGGTGTTGCCCTTGTGCCAGGACTCAGAGAGACTTCCAAAAGATCTCTCCCACTGTCCTCTTGTGGCGATATCTTGTAGATGTGAGCGTCCATAGGCCCTGATCTTAATCCTGCCGGGGAAGATGTAACAACTTTGGCCTTCCTTTTCCGCCCCATAAAATTCCAATAACCAAAACTTCAAAACGTTCAAGGCGTTCAAGGCGATCAAAGTTGATCTAAGTCACGCGTGCGCCCCTTTGGCGCGCGTGGCTTAGGCGACGTGCCAGCGGCTGTGGTGCGCCGCAGTCCCACGGTCTTTTAAACTCACGGGCGCAGGCGAGTGATGTCACAGGCAAAAGGATCGCAGGTGCGACAGATCTTTCAATTCTCTCCGCCTCCTCACCGGGCAGCCTGTATCTGCTCCTTCTCTCCCAATCTCTAGCCGATCAGGCCCCCTGGTCTTTAATATTTCTACCTGATAAGCTATAAGGGGCTTTTCTTGAAAAACAGAATGCAGTGTCAGTTGATGCTTCTAGTAACCTGATACATAGATTGGGAAAAAGGGAGAACCGCAAGCGAGATGTGAAGAATAGCACGAGGATGATTCTGCAAAGGGTCTCACTATCATTCCAGCAGGCATGCTTAAGGACTTTATGTACAATAGATACAGGGTATCCTCTTGTCACAAAAACTTCTCGCATTTCTTTTGCCCTAAGTTTATAATCTCCTACAGTAGAACATAATCGATGCAATCTCAAAAACTGCCTAGTGGGAATACTGTCTCTTAATCTTACCAGATGACAACTCTCATATTTCTGAAGTGTATTCCTGTCTGTAGGTTTCTGAAATATTAAGAAAAATTCTTGTTCTCACTTAGTAATTATAATATCCAAAAAGGAGACCACTGTATCATAAGTAAATGCAAATTGTAAATGTATGGTACATCTATTGAGGCAATCTATAAATTGTTCAAAAACCTGTCTCCCACCACAAAATCAAATGTCAGTGAATCTACATAACCACATGAATGTAAATAGAAAGATTCAAATATTCAAACATACATCACTTGAAGGAATCAAATATATTTCAAAACTTGTTTTATTTAGATTGTTTTTTTATTCCACTTTTTTGTATGATTCTTAATTGATAAACAATGAATTTAAAAAAAGAATATATATAAGAATATGCCATACTGGGTCAGACCAAGGTCCATCAAGCCCAGCATCCTGTTTCCAACAGTGGCCAATCCATGCCATAAGAACCTGGCAAGTACCCAAAAACTAGGTCTATTCCATGTTACCATAGGTAGTAATAGCAGTGGCTATTTTCTAAATCAACTTAATGAATAGCAGGTAATGGTCTTCTCCTCCAAGAACTTATCCAATCCTTTTTTAAACACAGCTATACTAACTGCACTAACCACTTCCTCTGGCAACAAATTCCAGAGTTTAATTGTGCGTCGAGTAAAAAAGAACTTTCTCCAAATAGTTTTAAATGTGCCACATGCTAACTTCATGGAGTGCCCCCTAGTCTAATATCCAAAAGAGTAAATAACCGATTCACATCTACCCGTTCTAGACCTCTCATGATTTTAAACACCTCTATCATATCCCCCCTCAGCCGTCTCTTCTCCAAGCTGAAAAGTCCTAACCTCTTTAGTCTTTCCTCATAGGGGAGCTGTTCCATTCCCCTTATTTTGGTAGCCCTTCTCCGTACCTTCTCCATCAAAATTATATCTTTTTTGAGATGCAGCGACCAGAATTATACACAGTATTCAAGGTGCGGTCTAACCATGGAGCGATACAGAGGCATTATGATATTTTCCGTTTTATTCACCATTCCCTTTCTAATAATTCCCAACATTCTGTTTGCTTTGACTGCTGCAGCACACTGAACCGACAAATTCAATGTGTTATTCACTATGAGCCTAGATCTCTTTCTTAGGTTGTAGCACCTAATATGGAACCTAACTTTGGGGTAGATTTTAAAAGCCCTGCGCGCCGGAGCGCCTATTTTGCATAGGCCGCTGGTGCGCGCAAAGCCCCGGGATGAGTGTGCGGTCCGGGGGGGGGGGGGGTGTCCTCCGTCTGGGAGTGTGGCTGAGTACCCCAACACAGCGGCCTGTGTCAGGGCCTGGCCAGCCGGTGTGCGAAGTTATGCCTGCCAGCGGCAGGCGTAACTCCATCGAACAAGGTAGGGGGTGGATTTAGGTAGGGCCGGGGGGGGGGGGGGTGGGACAAAAAAAAAAGTTCCCTCCGAGGCCGCTCCGATTTCGGAGCGGCCTCGGAGGGAACGGAGGCAGGCTGCGCGGCTCGGCGCATGCAGTCTGCCAATTTTGCGCAGCCTTGCGCACACCGACCCCACGTATCTTTTAAAATCCAGCATACTTTTGTTCGCGTCTGTTGTGCGAATAAAAGTAAGCGCGTGCACTGTTTTTTAAAAATGTACCCCATTGTGTAACTATAGCATGGGTTATTTTTCCCTATATGCATCACCTTGCACTTATCCACATTAAATTTCATCTGCCGTTTTGATGCCAAATTTTCCAGTCTCACAAGGTCTTCCTGCAATCTATCACAATCTGCTTGTGATTTAACTACTCTGAACAATTTTGTATCATCTGCAAATTTGATTTTCTCACTCATCTTATTTCTTTCCAGATCATTTATAAATATATTGAAAAGTAAGGGTCCCAATACAGATCCCTGAGGCACTCCACTGCCCACTCCCTTCCACTGAAAAAACTGTCCATTTAATCCTACTCTCTGTTTCCTGTCTTTTAGCCAGTTTGTAATCCACGAAAGGACATCGCCACCTATCCCATGACTTTTTACTTTTCCTAGAAGCCTCTCATGAGGAACTTTGTCAAACGCCTTCTGAAAATCCAAGTAAACTACATCTACCAGTTCACCTTTATCCACATGTTTATTAACTCCTTCAAAAAAGTGAAGCAGATTTGTGAGGCAAGACTTGCCCTGGGTAAAGCCATGCTGACTTTGTTCCATTAAACCATGTCTTTCCATATGTTCTGTGATTTTGATGTTTAGAACACTTTCTACTATTTTTCCTGGCACTGAAGTCAGGCTAACCGGTCTGTAGTTTCCCAGATCGCCCCTGGAGCCCTTTTTAAATATTGGGGTTACATTAGCCATCCTCCAGTCCTCAGGTACAATGGATGATTTTAATGATCATTATACATGTCAGGGATCTAGTGTGGTAAAAAGTGCATAATATTCTTACAAAAATTAAATAGCAAACATTAATATGAACACCATAGCATATACCTAGAATTTTTTTTTAATTTTTTATTTTCAGAATTTTCACAACTTTACATGTAAATTTTTCAACAGAATACGGTACATATTCCTTCATGTAATTTTTTTTTAAACAAAAGGTTTCAAGTAGAAACTAAGACATATCAAGGTTATGTACCTAAATATAGCAAATATGCATAATATTCTTACAAAAATTAAATATCAAACATTAATATGAACACCATAGCATATACCTAGAAATTTTTGCATATGTATATAAAACATATATATCCTGAATATATCAACAGACCTATAGAATCTTAAAAAATAGCAGAGGCTATTGCAATAGTTGAAACATTTGTTAATCTTTTGTAGCACTAGCAATCTTAAACATATTGAAGACAGCGGAGGGACCGGCAAGTGTGAAGGTTAAAGCCTGAAATAGCTCTTTGTAAAGTTCCCTCGGTTTAACATATTATCACATCTGTACAACATTTCAGCTGATTTATAAAGGTAATGGGTGGAATTTGGTAAGGACAACTCATAACCAAATATGCTCAAATGAGCTATTAATTTGAATATTAAAAAAATCTTTTGTAGATACCAGTTTGTTTAATGGTGGATTACACACTCATCAGAAGCCACTGCAAAATTGCGTTAACAGAATCACAGCATTTTTTTTTTCATCATATGCATCTTGAATCAGCAGTTGTTTTATGTATCCCCTGAGGAAGCCGATACAGAGTGAACCAGAGAGGATGCTACTTTGTTGGGACATCTTTCAGTTTATATACAGACATTTATTTTTTCACGTGAAGCACATTGTATCATTTGTTGGCAAATGATACATTGTAATTTGAGAAAAGTTTTTTATTCTGATACATTGTAATGATTGGTTGGTTGTATGTGATTTGTGAATGTTGGAATAGGGAAAACAGGTCTAAATAGTATGATTGAGAGTATGGTGTGTGTGTAGTATATGGAATGTGAGTAATTCAATATATATATTTTTATATACATATGCAAACATTTCTAGGTATATGCTATGGTGTTTATATTAATGTTTGATATTGAATTTTTGTAAGAATATTATGCACTTTGTACCACAGTAGATCTCTGACATGTATAATGATCAGGTATATATAATTTTTTTAATTCATTGTTTATCAATTAAAGAATTATGCAAAAAAACAAGTTTTGAATATATTTGATTCCTTCAATTAATCTACACCAGCAATGAATATGTTGCTTATATGGAGTTACTGACAACCACTTCTGCTCAAAAGCTCCCACATACAAACTCACCATGCTTAGGGCCATTGTCGCACCCATAGCAGTGCCACTAAATTTGTTTATAGAATTTGCTGTCAAACAAGAAACAATTTTCTTTCAGAGCCAATGATGCCAATTTTACAATAAAACTGGCAGTTGTATGTTTCATAAATGTATTAGTTGACAACAGAACATAAAGTACTGCTAAGGCATCATCCTGAGGCACATTTGTGTATAAAGACACAATATCAATCGTGGCTAATGCCAAGCCATCAAATGGTCAATTATAGTTCTGCAAAATACTGATATCTACTGAGTCTCATATATAAAAGAGTCTAATAAAGGCACCCTAAATCCCCAACACCAGTGGTCCCCAAACCTGTCCTGGAGGGCCACCAGCCAGTCGGGTTTTTGGGATATCCTCAATGAATATGCATGAGAGAACATTTGCATGCACTGCCTCCATAAAATGCAAATGTTCTCTCATGCATATTCATTGTGGATATCCCAAAAACCAGACTGGCTGGTGGCCCTCCAGGACAGGTTTGGGGACCACTGCTCAACACCCTAAACTATCGCTTGCAACTTATACAAAATGTGCCTGCCCAATTTTGACAGTACACAAATTGATTACATTACCTCAGTCTTTAAGAAGCTTCATTGGCTACCAATACACTACTGTACCAAAATCAAAATCTTGACTCTGACCTATAAATCCCTCCATCCTACCTTAGTAATACCATTATCCCCTACAAGACAGCCCACCCAATTCTCTCTCCATCCCAAGCCCTCCCCATGAGCTATGCATCTCAGCACCATGTACAGAACCTTTGCAGGCCCTACCCCTGAAATAAGGCTGTCCCCAGACCTCCTATCCATCAGAAAAGTACTAAAAAGTATAATACTATGATGTGGCTTTTGAGCCCTAACCACACAAATCACCTTATGCGTACATATTACCTGAATTCTAAAAACCTTGGCTCAGTCTTATTTCCCGGGAATGTCGGAAATCCTGCTTTTCGCACAACTGACATCTCAACCATAGCAGAACTATGAAGCAAACCACTATCCTGATATTCCTGGGATACATTTGAATTTGCAAACTGAACTGTTGTTGTCTGGTCTCTCTTCCTCCTGTCAAACAGTCCCCCTACAAACAGTCCCAGCTTCGAAGTTTCTATTTACTTGCGAAACCGTATTGTCGTCTCTCTTTCCCCTTGTTCTGTACTTTCTTACCTGGTTATCTATTAACAAGCTGTAGCTCGCTTTCTGCTCTTTTGGTGGGAAAGTATGTCATAAATAAATGACGACGACAATACTGGGAGGATGGCACAAGTAATATTAAAAAAAAAAGTATTTTCCATTGTGTAAAAGACTCTTATACTCTACAGTTACTCGAGAGAGAATTACAGCAAAACTGGCTTTGGTAAGGTAGGCAGAATATCAGTTTTACATAAATAAAAACGTGTGGTTTAAGTGGAATTAAATATGGTGATAGGGAGTAACAGCAAGTCAGGTATCTAGAAAGGGGGCCCCAATGCCTATGGGCCCTTACCAAGTTAAAATGCCCACAAAATTTCCACAAAGACAGGGTCACCACTCATGAGAGAGGAAGGGTTGTCCCAGGGCTGGTTTTTCTCCATTGAATGCAAAGCATTGTAGTTATAATTTTCTTAAGATTAAAAAAAAAAAACACAAAACAAAACAGGATATCTTCTTAAATGCAATGGTGTAGAACTAGGACAGGCTCAGCTGGTCTCTATGGTCATGGAGGTCTGTGGTCATCCTCCTCCTCCCCATTGTTTATTTGTATCATGCTTTTCCAGCAGGAAAGTTCAAAGAATGGCCTGATTCAGGTACAATGTGAGATATAAATAGCTAATTATGGCACATGATAAAACATTTAGGTAGGGACCTTAATTTTCAGTTTTTATTTTATTTTGCCTGGAAATATCAATGTTAGAACAAAAAAAAAAAAAAGTCAATGGAAAAGTGCCTGGTATAATCCCCCTAAAAAAAGAAATCAGTTAAGTTGTCATTTTTCCACCAATTCCTATTTTGTTCTGTTTTAACACTGAAATTCCCAGGGAAAATAAAATAAATATTGAAAATGAAGGACCCTACTTATAGGGCAATCACTGCACTCTTTTGCCATCACTAGTAACTATTACTAATCATTTTGTGATGTTTTGGGAAACAAAGTGACTTAAGGAGCCACAAATGTTAATACAAAAAAAAAAAAAAAAAAAAGTATAAAAAACATAAGAGAAAAGTAAAGCACTTTCAAATGGGAATGGAATGATGAGATTTAGATCAGGATTAGTGGAAGCCTCCAGGTCATCAGAACGATCCAGTTCTAGTTTTGTCCCATTATGTCTATGAACCTTAGTTCCAGATTCTTTAATACAATGGGACAATCCTGGAAAATCCTGCCCCTGGAGACCTAGACTTGTGACCTCACACCTGATCACACATGGCAGCTTTCGTTTACCAGAATCCAAGCCCATACTGCACAACTTTCTCATATGTCATTACAGAAGGTAAACTAGACTCAATAAATACTACTTGGGGCATGGTGGCAACTCTTCCCAGTTGACTCATAGGAAACCATCTCCTGTTGCTTCAGGCGAAAGAAATTGCAACTACAAGTCCATAGATGCAATGGGGTAAAATCCAGACTGGCTCAGCCTGTCCTTTATGACATGGAGCTTATTGGCGACCCTAGTGTTGCTTCTAACAAATATTAATTGAAAACTGGCATATAACTTTTTAAAAACATATAACTTTTCTCATTACATGGAGAAACATGATGCCACCATATAGCCTATTTAATTTGCCCATCCACAAAACTGCTCCGTTCTGCAAACCACACTAATCTCAGAGATTGCCGTGTGTTTGTCCCATAATTTCTTGATTTCAGGTACCGTCTTTGCCTATACCACCTCCTCTGGGAAGCTATTCCATGCACCCGCCATCCTTTCTGTAAAGAAATATTTCCTTAGATTACTCCTGGGTACCCCTTTACATCCACATCTCTCATTCCGGAGCTTCCTTTCTGTTGAAAAAGACCCGCCTGCTGTGCATGAAAACCTTGGAGATATTTAAATGTCTATCATGTCTATCCTATGCTGACTTTCCTCTAGGGCAGAGCTTCTCAACCTTTTTCATATCAGGGCACACTAAGTTTGCTTGATCCTTGTGGCGCACTGAACCAAATTTTACGTCACATATATTCATACTTGCTGGTCACTGGTCATTGACCATGAAAATGCCAAGAAATGTACTTTTAATTAAACTGAACTGCACTACCTTCCCTCCACAAAGGCCAATCCTAACAGCACTCTTTTCTCTCTAAACCCAACCCCTCTCAAGATCCAATCCCAATCTCCTTCTCCCCAATGCCATGTGCTCCCTTTAAGGATTGGTTTGTTGTACGCAAAAGTTTTTTCATGTGAGCAAAGGTTTTTTGTTAAATTACCAAGTGAACAATACTTTCTCTGATTGAAAAAAAAAAGAAAATCTTATCACTTTTATGCGAGTAGCAACCCAGTCCTTAAAAGGAACATTGGCTAAGTCCATCCCTCATCTAATTATTTACTAACAGCAGTGAAATAAAATGTTATGAAAAAATATTTTCAGTAATAACATTCAAAACTGCTTTCTGCATGCAGGTGAAATTAATAAATAGCAAAAAACTTTGATAAATTAGAAATGAAGAAGGGATGACCATAATGCCGTAAACGCCAGCGAGAATTAACATTACACAAGACACACCCTGTTATGGACTGCTGCCCGCGGGTTTCACCGCAAGCAGACTCACCTTTCTCACGCTGCTGTTCTTCACCCGACGCGGCAGGCCGCCGTCAGGCCTTCGGCGCGGCTGGAGCCGTGGTCTGTCCTGCCACGTGGCCCGGAGGCCGCCCTGGATCCTCTTCTGCTCCGCGGTCAGAGCCGCGGCCTTCCTGCGGGGCTGGGACCGCCCCCGATGTCGCCAGCTTCTTCGTGGCGCTAAGGCCGCATCCCCGGGCTCGAGTGGCAGCTGGAGCCGCCCCCGGGACCTCCTGCAGCATCTGGAGCCGCTGCCTACGTTGGGCCTGCGTCTCAGGCCAGTCCTGCCTCTTCTGCACGCTGACGTCGGTGCAGGCCGCTGTCCGCGGTCCTGCACAGCTCTCCTGCTTCCTCTAGGCACGCGGCCGCTCCTCTTCACTGAATTTAAAGGGCCAGGCCCAGGAAGTGTGCTGGCCCCACCTTTGATGGGACTTCCTGCCTTAGCCCTATAAAGGGCTGCTTCATCAGTCTGTTCCTCGCCTTGCATCATTGTGACTTCCCTCTGGAGGCTCCTGCCTGCCAGAGCTTGTAAGGTCTTCTGTTCTTCGTGGAGCTCCTCGTCTCATCTGCCTTCTCCCACGTCTTCTTGTCCTGGTGTTCCACCTGAGGTCCCGGTCCATGGTTGATGTCTCGTCATGATAGTCTACCTCCTGATATGCCCGCCTTCCAGGATGTTCTTCCCCGTGTCTTCGTTTGGTGCTCCTGAGCCTTCTGTTCCTGTGAGCCGATTCTCTCGGATGGTGTATGCCCGAGAATGGGCTGGCTTGCAGGTGGGAAGTGTCCCTGCGCTCCGGAGCCTCCGTTTCCGCCAGCCTTAGAGGGAGCTTCGGGTGACACCAGCTTAGTCATTGGAGTCCCTCTTTACCTGGACTTTTCCTGCTCTGTCCCGTTCTCCTCGTGGTCCATGGCCAGCCTGCAAGGGCTGTGTAGGGCGTGCAGTGGGACAAGGTGGTCTGCGACTCAGTCCTGCGGGTGGCCTGAGTAGGGCGCCCTGAGACACAGTGCCAATGTCCATGTCTTGTGTTTTGCCTGTTTGGATGTCAAGTTCCTCGTTATGCCCGTGATGCCGATGCATCAACCCAGCTGTTGTCAAGTTCCTCACCCGGATGCCGTCGCATCAACCAAGTGTCTTGTTTGCAATGCCGCCTCATCGACCAGTGTCCTGTCTTCGTGTCAAGGCCTCCATCTGCCCTCAACCTCAGGCCAGACCTGCTGCTCCATGCTGTTCGCAGCAGGTCCGAAAGGGCTCGGAATGGTCGGAGGACCATTCAACTTCCAACATCCTTGGATGTTGGCCTTGGGAGCTTGCAGGCCTGGCAGAGGGTCAGCCAGTCAGCCATGCAGAGCCACCATCAACCCTCGGCTCAGCCCTGAAGGTCGGGGCCTGGGCTGAGGCCCAAAGGCACACTAAACCACCAGTAGTGTAACAGAATGCAAGGCCTTTCGAGGCCCTTCCTTAACAGAATGCAAGGCCTTTGAGGCCCTTCTCAACACACCCTCCCTAAAACAAAACAGAAAGGCTATAAAGTATAAATAGAAATGTGCCAACAAAAACTGAACTGGAAACCACAAGCCCAACTGCGTTATGCAGTTTAACAATGGAAAAATAGAAACATCATCATTCCTCACAAAATATCAAGCAATAAAATCAAGACATAAAACATTCATAATATTAAAATTATACTAATAAAAAAATAAATGTTAAAAAAGTTAAACATCCAATAATTAAAAAACAACTTGTTATAAATTTCCAAAAAAACACAAAGAAAATATTTCAAAACAGCAAAAACAAACACCACCTAATTATTAAATTAATAAGGATTTTTAAAACTCCTACTCTCTATATTTGGGATCTTTTGATTTCCAGTCACCCTATTATCGTGGATTGCGGGAGGGAGGACTGCACCAGCTTAGTCTTTTCTCTCTCATAAACACACGCACCACATTCACTCTCTCACACACTCCCTCTCTTTCAAATTCACAGGCTCTACCTCCCTCAGACACACGTGTGCCTTTGAGAGCCTGTATGTGACACATAGGCTTTTATAGGCATGCACGCTCACACAGGCACACAAACATAGGCTCCCAATCTCTCTCTCACAGGCACGCACACAAGCAGGTTGCCAATCCCTCTCTCTCTCTCTCACGCTCTCTCCCCTAAATGATCTTGCATCTCTGGGATATACAGGCAGCAGTAGCTACCTACTTAGACCCATGCAGCATCACTCATATACATGCTCTTGCTCACAAACATACCTCTTCCACACGTACTGCAAGCACACCACCTCTCGCATATACTATTGCTCACACTCACACAAGCTTTTCCCCTCTGAACATGCATTTTGCAGATGGCAGCAGTCTCTTCTCTTTGGCCCTGCTGCAGCCACCTCTCTTCCACCACGTGGATCAACTTTCTCTTTGGCGCATAGCCCAGGCCTAACGCAACAAAGTTCTCATTGGCCACACGGCCTGGGCCCAACGTGGCAACATTTTCTTTTTGCTGCGCAGCCCAGTTGCGGCCAGGAACTTTCTTTCTTTAGTTGCATGGCCCAGGCCCATTCAGCAGCCTTTTTTCCTTCAGCCTGGGCCTAGCTGGGATTGAAAAAAAAAAATAGCAGGGCTGCTGAGACTCTGAGCACTAAGCATGAGACTCAGAGTATGGGTCCCATGTACTTGGTGCTAATGATGCCCGTGCTGCAATGCAGTTCTACAGTGGAGAAAGAAGGTTGGGGGGGGGGGGGGGGGGGGGAGAAGGAGACTACCACAGCACTGCATGGATCTTGCTGCAACACACCAGTTTCCTGTGGCAAAGTGGTTGAGAAACTCTGCTCTAAGGTACACATGTTTACATATTCAAGTCTCTCCTCATACGCTTTACCATGAAGACCACTGACCATTTTGGTAGCCTCCCTCTGGACTGGTTCCATCTGATTTATATCCTTTTGAAGGCGCCGTCTCCAGAATTGTACACAGTATTCCAAATGAGGTCTCATCAGGGACTTGCACAGAAGCAATATCACCATTTTTCTGCTGACCGTTCCTCTCCCATGCACCCAAACATCTTTCTGGCTTTTGCCATTGTCTTTCCTCCATGTTTAGCCACCTTGATATCAGATATGATCACCCCCAAATTCCATTGTTTTGTGCATAGAAGAATGTCCTCCCTATTTTGTCCCACTCCCTTGGATTTCTGCAGCTCAAATGCATGACCCTGCCTTTGTTAGCTACCAGATTCCAGACCACTCTCAAACTTTACTAGATCCCTCAACTTTCCACATCTTCCTGAGTGTCTACCTTCAGATTTTGGTATCTGAAGAGAGAGACAAGCCTTTCCCGATAGTCATATAGTTCTTTTGCAGTACTGCTTACAAATGGTCCAAGGACCAATCCATGCAGCACCTCACTAGTAATACCTCTCTCCTTGGAATGAACTCTGTTTACCACTACCCTTTTTTTGGCCTTCCATTCAACGACTTTCCAACCCAATTAGTCAGTCAATTTAGGGCCCATTTCAAGGGGCATTTGGTTTATTTATAAGTCCCCTATATGGAACCATGTAAAAGGCCTTATTGAAATCCAGGTACATCACCATCTAAATACTCTCTGCAATCTAACCTTTTGGTTAAAAAAAAAAAACCACACATTTTCACTTGACCCCTAGGATCTTGTAATCCACTTGATTCCAGAAATTGCACTATCCTCTGTTTTAGCAGTGATTCCATTAATTTGCTCATCATAGTGGTCAGACTATGTAGTTCCAGTCTTCTTTTCTTCCACTTTTGTAAAGAGGAACCCACAATCACACGTCTCGAGTCCTCCAGAACCACTCTTGACTCTAAACATGTATTGAAAAAGTCAGCTGGCAAAGGCACCTTTATACATAGGTGGTGGTTGTGTCCAGGGTGCAGTTCTGGAGGGAGCTTACCCAAGAGATTTGGGTTTCCTAATTCACGTTTTGATGCAGGTTGAGCTGCTGGGATACCTGGAAGATTTTGTGGGTTGCCGAACCAACTTTTACTTGCTGCTTGGCTCACGATAGCCACCTACTGGAAAAGACATCTGTGTCTGGATTGTTGGAGAGTTCAGGTACAGGAGCTGGTTATTATGGAGCAATTGAAGTATGCTGTAAAGCATGAACAGTTCAAATATGATCAAATTTGGGTTGTGTTGCCGGATTACTGTCGATCTCAGGGGAATGCTTGAAGTTATTTTCTATGACTGTTTGCCAGGAGTCCATACTACTATTACTATGGATGTCCACTGTCTGCATCTTGTAATTCTGAGAGGTTTTATATATTCCAATATGATGTCTTTAATAGCTATTTTTGTGTTTGATGTTATGTTTCATGTGTGCCTTGAAAAGTTTATAGAGAGTTTATAAAAGATCAGCCAGCATAGCTGCCAGAAATTCTCTGGTCTCTTAAAACCCTCAGATGTATCCCACCCGGTCCCATCGCTTCATCTAGTTTAGCTAGCACCTCGCAAATAGAGTCTTCTGAAAATCGATTGAGGTTTATCTTACTTTTAAATCCTATGTGGGTACTTCTGTGATACTACTCCTAGACCTTCTTCAGCGAACACGGAACAGAAATATTGGTTAAGCAAGTCTGCTTTTTCCTCTACATATTCCTTCCCTTCTAAGTCTCACAATGCCACTTCCTCTTATCACTAGCACATCAAAAGGTCTTGATTCCCTGTTTTACCATACTTGCTGGATTATTACCCATATGCATGTCTGCTTTCCTGATTGCTTTCCCAGCTTTTGTTCTGTCTTCCCTTTTCTGAGACCTCTTGTAGTTTATGAACACTAACTTTTTCCGTACCTTTTCAGCTACTTTTAAAAAACCACAGCAACCTCTTTTTCCTCTTACTTACTTTCCTAACTTGATTAGATGCCCTTATATATCTTTTAGTTTTGCCCACTGCCCTTCTACTTCCCCTAGATTTTCCTATCCAGCTAATACCTCATTTTAACCAAGTTAGTTTTCCTGAAATCTAGGGTCCTCACCTTTGAATGAACCATCACCACCTGCTCTCCAATACTAAAACCACACCATTCAATGAACATTGAGTCTCAGGTGATCCCTCAATATGATATCAGAAACACTCACAGTACCCCATGTGGTTTCCATTACAGTTGACAATTTACATGCATTCTGCTAGAGCAAGAACACCTATTGTTGGGGGTTGCATCCATTTGTCTGTCTGTGCAAACATTGCAACTCAACAACTACCGCATGGATGTGCCTGAAATTTGGCATGGGATACAGACAAAAAATTCCAGATTGTGACTTTTATTCAAATCGGTACAAAATTACAATTGCCTGACAACTTTTACTGTCCATCCCCCAAGCTGATTTTCCACTTTCTGTAAGGATGGGAAAATGTCTCTTCATCATGCATCTAGCACACACTTTTCGACTTGTTATAATTCTACCTAGGGAAAGGATCATGGAAATTTACCAATCCATTCAGCAAATTTTGACCAGGCATCATTAGGATTTGCTGAATGGAAGCTTAAGCTATTGGCGCATACCAAATAGATGCGGTGGGGGGGGGGGGGGGGAGGGAGGAGGCTGTACTTCCCTAACCCGCATAAAGCCCAAGCTGGCTACAGAGAAGGATCATAGAGACCGCGACAGCCCTTCCCTCCCGATTCCCCCAAGCAAAAATTAAATTCCCTTTCTTTATGCTCCAGAAAAGGGTGGGGGCATGCTCCATGGTAAACTATTGTTCAAACATAAGCGTGGAAGGATGACTACACAGTGTGGCGTGAATCTCTGGCTTAAAGTCCTTGAATCCTATTACAGAACTGTAGGAATTAGATTTTTTTTTTTTTTTTTTTTTGCCTTTCAACAAAGCTCCCCATGTGTTCAAACCTGAGACACATTCGAAGTTTAGGCTTTACCATTTTCAAAAGACAAAGAAAACAGAGAGGATGGATAAATCAGGATATTTACGACTAAAATGCTTTTATTTTTCTGTTGAGAAATGCCAACGTGCACTGGAAAAAAAAATGCTTGTTCTTGAAAATAAAATACAGATGCGCGCTGGAAGGAAAGCCTTGTGTAGCCAGGGTGGCCCCAGTTGCACACAGACTCCCATCTCAAACAGGGTCAGAGTTCCTCCATCATCTTTCTTCTGAATTTGCATTTGCAAAGGCATTTTGAACAAATGCATGAATTAAAGCCAGGCACAAGAGCACAGAACAGAGGCAGATCCAAAAATAAAAGGCAAGTATTTAAATAATACAAAACATATATCATTGACAATCTGGTTTTTAAATCTCTTTAACCACTATAATTTTTTTTAAAATGTAGCTTTAAATTTATTTATTTTTTTTATAAACTCTACGGGATGTGGGGAATAAGATGTCATAACTATGTACAGAAGTAGTCATGGATCAGCATGAATGAAAACCATTTGTGTTAAATGCAGTCTGGATAGCTATAGCTTTAATTGCCAACAGCTAATCAAGGTGGGTTTCTCCCCTGCTGTTAGATTCAGCCCCTCTCACACATAGAGCAAATATATACTGCTGCAGCTAGTCATAAGGGACCTGGGTTAATCAGGATGCAAAACAAATGAAAAGTATTACATTTCGAATTAATTTTTTTTCTCCAGTTAAAACTGCAACCATGCCAAATATGTGGAGCAATTTAAGGAGCAAAAATTCCTGGCAAGCTGCAAACTCGAGTGCAATCAGCCTTACCAAGGTCAAATACCTTTTCCCAGCTCAAAGAACTATAGTGAATGCTTTTTAACTGACATGTTTTACTTGAATGCCTGATTTTCTCAACAGCCAAACATTTAAGAGCCTCCCCATCAAAGAAAACCCTTTCAAATGATCTTTTCACGGAAGGCTGACAAATCCATTGCTGTGCTCACTGCCACTGCATTTTTCCAGGCTAGTCTTGATGGCCGATACGCATAGCAGACAGAAGGGGGGAAAAAAAAAAACAAAAAAAAACACACAACTTTCCAGGCCGTGGGTACAGCACACTCTAACCTTCACAAACTTTTTATGGATCTGCTTAAGTTCCAATTGTCCCATGCAGGCAAGGGAGGCAACCGGACACACCACTGCCCATGTAAATGACAGCATGCACCGAGGGTTAAAATAACTTCTACCAAAGAATTAAGACAGGTCCCCCTCTACCACCTCCCTCCCCCTCCCCAAATCATTAAAGTCTAATTCAAGATCAAAGCATGCAGCCTAGATTTTTAAGATATTATTTCCAAAGAATAAACCAAGTCACAAAACACCTTCTTGGATTACTTATGAGCCAAGATTGTAAACGCAATAGAAATTTCTATATGTACAGTTGCATTCTATATGTACAGTTGCATTCAAGACTGCAATTTCTAAACATCTGGTTTGCATTTTTTTAAACAGCATGATTAAAATAGCAACAAGAAACATTACCTGCTAGTTGTCCGGCTGTTTCTTCACTTATCTTTCTACTTTTTCCTGGGTTTGTCCTTTCCAATTCTGCTTTTGGCAAAAACGGAGGGCAACAGATACACACAATCAATAAAGACATTTCCTATACCTTTTAAAAAAAAAAAAAAAAAAAGATACAAGAAAGAAAAAATCCTGGTTTTGTTGGAACGGCATGGGCTAGGCTGTTTTATCATAAAAAGGGACGCCCGACCCTGGCTTAATTAACCTCTCCCCCCCCCCCCCTGCTGATGGAGGCCATGGGCAGGAGGGTGGGAAAGACATTGGGGAGGCAGAGCACTGAAAGGCTAAAGGATACAATAAGCACAACCCTGGCTTTGACAATGCAGCCGCCCCCCCACCACCAGGAAACCTTTTCACTCTTGCTGACACTTGCATTCAGAAGCAAGGTGGTGGTGGTGGTGGTATTGGGGGGGGGGGGGGAGGTATAGAGGAGGCTGCCAATAAGGGTGGGGGGGGGTGGGACAATGGCACAAGGAAAAGAAAGGAAGAAAAGGAAGGCAGATGAATTTGAGAGCTGAGATCGCCTGGGTTTTCACCCTTTTTTCCTCATTATTATATACCAACTCCCCACCCCGAACACCTCTCCCCCTTTCCCCATTTATCTTGAAGAAGAAGCATCCAATGGAAAAGACTTTAAAAAAAAAAAAAATCATGTTCGGAGCTGCCCAACGATTCGGAATTTGACAATTTTTTTTTAACTTTTTTTTTTTGAATAGCGGTGGTGGTGGGGGGGGGGGGAACCCCCATTTGCAGTTCGGCGCTTCTTGTCCCTCTCTCATTTTACGTCCCGCGGTCTCTCCGTCACGTCTCTTTTATCATATAGCAGGGAGGCTTTTCTGCCCTGTGGAAGTAAGTGACAGCGCGTGTTCCTCTACCTTTGAATCCAGCTGTACATCTGCGTCTGTTACACGTGCATGCACAGCGCTGCACACGCCTGGCAGCGCCGCAGGAATGATGAGTAGTGGATCTGCATGCACTTTTAAATTCAAGGAGTTGATACCAGTTACCACCACTAGCAATTAGTCAGCAAAGGCTAAAAAGACCCACCCTGCTCC
This sequence comes from Rhinatrema bivittatum, assembly GCF_901001135.1. Classification (NCBI taxonomy): domain Eukaryota; kingdom Metazoa; phylum Chordata; class Amphibia; order Gymnophiona; family Rhinatrematidae; genus Rhinatrema; species Rhinatrema bivittatum. The sequence continues at coordinate 31,706,895 of NC_042626.1, forward strand.
AGAGTCTGCAAAAGGTGGGAGCCCAGGCAAAAATTCTTCCAGCGCTTGAGGCACAGAACTTCAGTAGAAGGAAATTCCTTGCCAGTGTTCACGCATTCCCTGTGCTCTCTACATCTAAAGGCATGCACAGATTTAAAAACAAAAAAAACCACCCCATGAAGCTCAGAGATAGAGGGAGATGCATGGGTTCAGATAGTATAAATATTAGCAAATTATTAACATGACAACGTATAGCTTGACATGCTTTAAAATCTTTTTTTTTTTTAAAAGATAGAAATAATGCAAGCTAAAGGAGATGGACTGTGCCAGGCGAGGACGTGAAATCCTAGATTAGCCAAAGGAGTTAGCTGCTGAGGATATGCACAATATAGATTTGAATTTCAAAACTGTGTATAACTTGTTCTTTTCAATGCAAAAAAAAAGGAAAAGAAAGGGTTCAAACAGAAGCAGATTACAGCAGCATAGTGTCCCTGATAGCTAATGCAAATGCTACACACACTTCTGTACAGATAGTGAAAGAAAATGGTTGGTAATTTAAATGTTATATTTTACTGTTTTGTGATGTTTTATGTATGTTTGTGTTTTATTATGTATGTTTTTTCTGTAATCCATGTAGAACGATGTGGACATTTCAGAATATAAAATTGTTAAACCTTTGCATTGTTTGTTCGTGTAAATTTTAAGTTTTGCTGGTATTTTCCATTATTAAATACAAAATTGTATAGCAACTCCAAATCACTAATTTTAACTTTGAAAGGTATACTAAGTCTTGCAAAAAGCAAGCCATGCCTTCAAGTCACTATGAACCAGAAGTAGGCACTGGAGATGTAGTAAGGCAGACAGATGATGCATTAGGGGGCTTCAGGAACCACAAAAACCCAAAGCTAGGCCACATGTAATCTGACAGCTATAAAATTCTGTAAGTGATCTCTTTTTTAATTGTAATTTTTTCTGGAGGGTACTTTGACCACTATGTAGGTGAACTGCCCTTTGTATTAACTACAAATGTACCTAATGATCATGTTGTGAAATGTATATATAATTTGTTTCATCAATAAAGTTAATTTCACTTTTAACTCCCTCCCTCATCCTCCAAGCTATTTTTCCATGGAGGTTTGTCAGGGTGGGAGATTTTAGTACATACCAGCATCTTTTTCCTTTCATGCACCTCGAGGGCATAGGTGTAGAAGGGGGAACATGGAAAGAGAGCAAGGCTGAACACGAGATGCTCACAGTAGCCATATCTCAAGCACAAGTATGGTGAAACTTGCCTAAGGCAGCCCGTGTACACGATGGCCATCTCTTGAAAGTATGTGATTATGGGGCTGGGGGTGTTTCAGAAATCATGTAACCTGGACAGCACTGAAAAAAAAAAAATTTAAAAAAGCCCTATTCTTTTTCAAAAGCTGGCACACTTAAAAGAACAAATGGAAGAATGCCACAGTGAAAGCTGCTTGTACTGAAAGCTGATGTGAAAATGAATGCAGTATAATAGCTTTGGCAACAGCATCAGATATTGGCCTTTGTGTCACTGTTTCATAATAAAAGCAGGGCATACTCTGGAAGTTTTTTACATTTTATAACATGGGGGTCCCAGAGGGACCTATGTAATAATTAGGCCCAAACATAAACCTGACTACAGGAACCTTTACACTCTGGCCAAAACAGCTCTTCACTAGCTCCAGTACAAGTTACACCCTGTAGGATTAGTTTCAGGAAAACATAGTCAACTCATTATACAATTTGGAACTTCTGAGACAGTCCCATCAAAATCATTCTTGGAAAATTTCAGTTTTAATTACCATCTAGCATTCCTTACATGAATAAACTTTGTTCTGCTTAGGGGTGATTTGGAAATCTCATTCAATTCTCACAAACTAGTGTAGGATCATTAGAATAATCCACTATTCTACTCTACAGCACAGAAACCCTCAGAGTGCATCTGTAATCAGTTCAGGGGGCCAAATAAACTGCAAATATAGACAGATAGACCACCATTTTTTAGTCCTCAAATCTGCCTGCAATCTACTTTATGACAGCCATAATGATTTTCGGATCAGCTCCTCAAATTACAGCTATGTCTTTATTCTCAAGGATTTTCTTCTTTTGCTAAATTGAGTTGTATTGGCTATTAACATTTCTGCTGCAATATTTTATTTCACCTGAAAAAGGGACCTGTTTGGACCCAAAACCTCGTATGGTACATCAGCTCTGAATAATCCTTACACTGGTCTAATAACCCAGTGGTTCTCAACCTGGTCCCTGAAACGCCCCCTCCCACAAGACAGTGTGGTTTTCAGGATATCCACATGAATAATAATTATTTGTGTAATTTGCCTAGTGCTACAAAGCATAAACAGTGGTGTGCAGTCACATACAAGACTGCTACATGGAGCCTGCAATCTAGTCATGACAGACAAGGCATACAGACAAAACAGAAATAAACTTTGAGTTAAAAAAACAAAAACAAACAAAAACAAACAAAGTGAGGCCATGAATGGAAGAATTAACAGGCCGATTCAGTAAAGTCCACGGGAGAGCGGACAAACGCTCACTCTCCCGGCGCGTGCACAGGCCACTCGCATGTTGAGGGTGCTATTAGGTTCCGCGGGTTGGACGCGTGTTTTCCGCTCCTTACTGAATAAGGGATAAGGGAAAACGCGCGTCCAAGGGCAGGTTAACAGTGCGCTCTGTCGGAGCTCACTGTACTGTATCGGCCTGTAAGTCAGGTGGGTTATACTTGGGATTAACTAAGGAAGGAGCAGCCTTAATGGAGTGAAGCTTCAAGAAATGGGGTTTCTTAGAAGTCCATATTAGAAAACTACATTGGGAAGGAACTCTGTCTTTCACAAAAAATGTCTGAGCAATATTATAATCTGACATCCTAAATGGAACCCAGAATCACAAGCATGCCTAGTTATACAAGAGATAGATTTACATATAATAGAGGTAATGTTTGCAAATCTCTCTCATGCATATTCATTGCAGATGCCTAAAAAGCTGAGAGACTACTAGATACTCAAGGACTGGGTTGAAATAACCAATTTTCTCCAGGATGAAATGCAGCTACTACAATATTATCTATCTATATATATATACAGTGCATTCAGAAAGCCTCTTTAGACCCCTTCACTTTTTCCACATTTTGTTATGTTATTCTAAAATGGATAATATGCTTTTTCATCTCAATCTACATACAATATCCCATAATAACAAAGTGAAATCAGGTTTGTAGAAATTTGTGCAAATTAATAAAAAATAAAAACTGAAATATCACATTTACATGAAATATTTAGACCCTTTGCTATGACACTGAGTTGAGCTCAGATGTATCCTGTTTCCATTGAACATCCTTACAATGTTTCTCAAACTTTATTGGAGTTCGCCTGTGATAAATTCAATTGATTGGAGATGATTTGGAAAGGCACACACCTATCATATAAGGTCCCACAGCTGACAGCATATGTCAGAGCAAAATCAAATCCATGAAGTTGAAGGAACTGTCTGCAGATCTCCAGGACAGAATTGTATCGAGGCACAGATCTGGGGAAAGGTACAAAAAAAATATGCTGTGTCCCGAAGAACACAGTGGCCTCCATCATTCTTAAATGGATGAAGTTCAGAACCACCAGGACTCTTCCTAGAGCTGGCTAACCGATCAAACTGAACAACTGGGGGAAAAGGGCTTAGTCAGAGAGGTGACCAAGAACCAAAATGGTCACTCTGACAGAGCCCCAGAGCTGCTGTGGAAATGGGAGAACCTTCCAGAAGGACAAACATCTCTGCAGCACTCCATCAATCAGGCCTTTATGGTAGAGTGGCCAGAAAGAAGCCACTCCTCAGTAAAAAGCACATGACAGCCTGCTTCAAGTTTGCCAAATGACTCTCAGAGTAAGAGAAACAAGATTCTCTGGACTGATGAAACCAAGATTGAACTCTTTTCGTGAATACCAAGTGTCATGTCTGGAGGAAACCAGGCACCACTCATCACTTAGCAATACCATCCCTGCAGTGAAACATGGTGGCAGTATCATGCTGTGGGGATGTTTTTCACCTGCAGGAACTGGGAGACTAGTCAGGATCGAGAGAAAGATGAATGGAGCAAAGTTGAGAGATAGATCCTTGATGAAAACCTTCTCCAGAGCACTCTAGACCTCAGACTGGGGTGAAGATTCACATTCCAACAGGACAAAGACCCTAAGCACACAGCCAAGACAACACAGGAGTGGCTTTGGGGCAAGTCTATGAATATCCTTCAGTGGCTCAGCCAGAGCCTGGACATGAACCTGCTTGAACATCTCTGGAGAGACCTGAAAATAGCTGTGCATCAATGCTGCCCATACAACTTGACAGAGCTTGAGAGGATCTGCAGAAAATGGGAGAAAATCCCCAAATCCAGGTGTACCAAGAATGTAGCGTCACACCCAAGACTACTTGTAGCTGTAATCACTGCAAAATGTGCCTCAAAGTACTGAGTAAAAATGCCCTCATAATTAAAGACTGAAGCCAACAGTGGCCTCCACCTCCCACTCCAGCTGCAATGGGGAAAAGGAAGGCAGTTCAATAAAGTTCCAGGTTGGCAACTTGGCATGGCCTGGCAGAAAATCAGCACCAGTACCTGCAATCTAATTTTCAAGAGAGACACTGCCCACAGTTTAAAAAAAAAACAAAACACAAAAATCAGGCCAACAGGGGAAAGCCAGTACTTTTGTAGCCGTGTACTTTGCATCTGCTTTGAAGCAGGTACAAAATACATGTGAAAGTATGCATGATGATTTCAAAATTAATTCCTTGCATGCACGTTCCCTCCCCTAAACTAGCCCATTCTCCTTTTTTCCCTGCAGGTAAATAGCTCCTTTTACCCTCAGTGGCAGGGAGCAGCAAATTTCAAATGGCCTTTTCAGGAGGGTAAACGTGTATTTACCCACATAAGTTTTGAAACTTATCCTCCTCGAATATTGACCCCCTCCCTTTTTTTTTTTTTAGCATAGTTTCTTTTATACTTTATTATTTTAAGATTTTTGCAAACATAGAGAAAATGATAGTCACTAAATAATTTATATTTTAGAAAAAGGAAAAAAACAGCCTGCTTTTCAACAGTAAGAAAGCTAATGAGATCTCCATGTCTGTGTGACCCCCCCCCCCCCCCCCCCCCCCAATAACTTGTGTGTTTAATGTCATAGCCAAACCTGTCTGTTGTCTTGTCCTCCCTTCCCCTTGATTCCTGGCAGTCCTTTTCAGTCTTCCATCCTGGACCATGGTGGTTCTCTCTCTCTCTCTCTCGCACCCCTCTCCCCCAGCACGATTCCTGAGGTCCTCTCCTCTCCCCTGATAGGCTGCCATCCACTCTCACTCCCCTTAATCAGCTCAATCATGGATTCCTGTCTCCCTTCATTCCCGTCTCATTCCTTCCCCTCATACTGTTAACCCCAGTCCCATGTCCTCCTTTCTTCCTTGGAGCCATATCTCGAAGCTCTCCTCTCCCGCTCTCTGTCAGGCCAGTGGCAGAGCACGTGGCAGTAGTGGGAAATGCTTCTCACCACTGTGTGATAACTCAGCTTTCCTCCGCTTCCTTCAGTTGTTGCAGCAGAGGCAGCAAAAGCTTCCCATAGCCGTAATAGGCACCGCTCTTTCCCAAAATAAATAAAAAAAAATATCCCGAGGAAGTGCGGCAGTGGGGTTTATGATTCTCAGAGGCTGCAATCAGTCTCCCTCTTCCACACCTCCACTAAACATGTGGCAATGCAGTTTGAGGCTTCCAACGGATGGGAACAGCCCTGCAGCAATGTGGGTAAAGTTTTCGGGGGCCATAGTAAACCACGTTCCCAAGCTCCTGGCCTGCGGCAACAGCTCAGCTAAATCACGGGCAGCAGCAGCAGCCTGCTCATTTCCTCTCTAGCTAAAACTTTCTGGCAATCCCTTTCTGGGACAGTCTCATGGACCCCAGGCTGGGAACCACTGATACAGACAGATATATATTGTAGTAGCTGCATTTCTGTCCCCACTGTATATTTAATGGTGTACAAGTGGTAAACCTTAATTCAGCTTGGTACAAGAAGACAGGATTGCTTCTTACTTCCAAAGTTCAATGATAGGCAAGAGGAACTGAACATAGACACAAAACTTACAGACTGAAGAATGGAACCTGATGGAACTAAGAGCAACGAGTCTGATACAAAGTAACTGGAATGTCGCAGTTTTTATGAGTCTTTCTTGCATGTTTGCTGAATTAGCAGTACTGTTGGTAAAAAAAAGCAATGCCTTCTGTAGGTTCTGGAGAGACAGGTAGGCAAGGGCTGGCTGCAGGAACTCCCTAAAATGCTGGCACAAAATGGAGAGAGAGTCTTCTCACACAGGAGAACATTCCCAGCACATCTTGCAGCTCACACAAAAGATTATCCGTTTCTTGGAAACTCAGCATGTGTTGATGCAAGTTTCTTAAACAGCAGATGGCAGCATAACACAAACAAAAAGTGTAAACTGGGTCTAAGCAAACAGAACTAATACAAGGCAGTTATGTACCAAATTACTGTTGTGACCAAACACTCCCCATCTGGTATATGTAGGATAACACTATTTTAACTTTATATTTACCCCAGAAAATATTGCTGTATATACAATAAGTCTATGATATTCACATATCTCCATGAGAAGATGACTGGTCAAAGTATTTATTGGGCCTTGGTCTTCCTACCTTTATCTCAACCTTGCAGACTTTCCCTCCTATACTGGGCATAGTTTTGTCAATAAGGCTCATTGGTCATTTGTTCTATTGGTCTTGCTAGTCTTTGAGCAGGACAAGATTACTCATCTGGATGTTGGGATTTGTCATGACTTTTCAGGGTTGTCAGGTGCTCTCACCTTCAATGATCCCAAAAGATGTTAACGAGGGATTGTACCTGACAAAATGTCAGCAGAGATCCTTCAGGTTCAACTGTCCTTAGCAGTGATAGATTCACACAGGTGTTCTGAATAAGAAGTGTAAAGGCATTACAGTCACAAGAACTAGAGGTCTTGCTGATGGCTGAAACCTAAATCCATGAGAGCAGTGAGAACTTCACGAGTGAGTCAAATAATGCTGGTCTCTGACAGCATAGTATCCAGGATGCAATGAGCAACTCCAATCATGGGTCCTCAGATCCACCCATATGAGAAGAATGAGGTGATATGAATATCCATATACAACTTTGCTCACACCGGTACCTTTCAACACTGTTTCTCTTGATGTTGTCCAAACTGAACTCCAGCACTCTACAGGCTCCCACAAAAACTGGTTCCGCTATCAGAACACAATTGCTTACCAGAACCTAGATAGAGAAAAATCTTCACTGTACTTTAATAAAGCTTGAGCTATCCATGCATTCTCTGACCTCAACATGAACAGCTTGAATACTCATGAATGTGAACAGCACAGCCATTGTTTATGGTTCCCTTGTCCTCTTTTTCCTCGACAAAAGGTAACCATCCACAGCCCAAAATCATTTACTATTGCCACTATTATTTATCATTTCTAAAGTTGTATTAGACGTACATATGGCTGTACAGAAACACATACGAGACCGTCCCTTCTCCATGGTGTTTACAGTCTAGTCAAGTCAAACATCACATCCCACATATGTACAGGGTGGTTCCTAGGGATAGCCCCCTTTGGATGCTGGATCCCTTCCTTCACAAAGATGGCCTGCTTTGGATTAGTGATCAGTTGAGCTATGCCAAAAGGGCTAAAGATCAATGAAATCCTCTCATTGTTCCTGGTCAGCATCACAACATTACTTTGCTTGTGCGTCATTCCCACAGCAGGATCAACACATTAGCAGGATTGTGACTCGCTGGTATGAGATAGTGTATTGCTAAGGCAATCCACAAGTGCATGAAACTCCATAAACTGTGAAGCAAGCACCAAGAGCAGAATACGGCAGACCTGCCAGCTAACTGATTTGGTATAGAACATTACTTTGTTTATGCTTCTGATTTCTTCAGCATATGTATCTTGCTGCATGCACTGAGGAATGATTCTTTTCGCTTGTACAAAGATGACAGTGAGAACAGTTGTCTGTCATGTTATCAGGTATTTGGTAGAAAGAATGCACAATGTGAATGAGGTGAGCTATGGCTCAAATGAGTGTTGCCCATTTCAAGAAGCTGAAATCGCAGAGCAGTTTGTTGATTCTTGGTGGCAACTTTCGAAGCAAGGGTATTCACTTGCGGACCGATCTCTACAGGGCCACAAGTGCAAGAGTCTCCAATACTAGCTATCTATTATCGTGCTTCAAAAGGAATTCTGGCACTGTTAGCCAAGTTGTCTCCACCAGGTGTGCTGCAGGGACTGACCTTGTAGCATGATAGCAGGATTCTGGCTGATGGATACATAATGCTACTGTTCTGGCAGTGCTGAGCTCCTGATGCATACAGTTCTGTTGCTTACATATAAGCAAAGCCTTCTGGTTTGGTTGTATATATAACCCAATACTATTTTCCTGTCTGCGTAGAACTGGACTGTGTCAGGTTGAATATCTATTTCACTTATTAGCTCTGTTTCCTGTACTGCTAACACTGCTTCACAAAATTCAAATCTTGGAATAGTGTGATTAGGCTGTGGTGCTAACTTAGCCTTGACAAGGATAAATCCTACTTGTGGCATAATTTCTGTGTCTGTCATTTTTAAATAGGCCACTGCAGCTATGGCTTTTAAGGTATCTAAAAAGAATGGATTTGTCTATGTTGAGCTGCAGTGACAGAAACAGAGGTATACATTATGGATATGCAGTGTTTTTATTTTTATGTCATTTTCATTTTATGTTTTTTGCTCAATTTCATTTTTTAAATAATTCATTGGGGGTTTTTTCATTTTTTCCTAATTTTGTGGTTAGTACGCACTAAGTCCAATTAGTGTGCACTAACACGGATCTCAAAAAATAACATTTTGTTTTTTTAATTTCATTTTCATGGTTCCAATGAAATAAAATAGACAAATGTTATTGATATTGTCTATTTTGTTTTAAATGAATGCACATCTCCAGTATACATATGTGGAATCTGAAGTTGCTCTAGGGCTTGCAGAGTTCTTCCACACCTCCCATTCCTGCATGTGCTCTGGGCATAATACATAATGTTAGTCTCTTGTCTCTGAAGAAAGTTCTCTTAATAAAAAGACTTTCTTTGTATGGTAATTGGAGCTACAAATCCAAGTGGATCATACAGGCCACGTCATGTATACAGCTTCTCCTGTGCTGACACCTGGAATGTAAAAAAAACAAACCCACAAGTGTCCTTTCTAGGTCCTAGCATGGTCTTTGGCTATGCTGAATTGGTGGTGTGTCAAATTCTGAGATCCAGGCCTTTCAGATCCTTTGAAGAGAACACTTTCATTACCTTGGCACCACTGGATACTGTTTTGTGAAGTTTCAGCTTAGCAACAGTTAACATTGCTTGTATGCTCTTCAATAAGTCAATGGCTTCTTGTTTTGTAAGCAGGGAATTTGGTTCTACAAGCTATCTGGCATCTGTGCCATATTTATTTTCCCCTTCATGTGCTGTCCTTCTATCCATAGGTAGCCACAAAGGTGACGGATTGTTACCAAAGGCAAGCATCCTCATTCTGTACTTAATCTCATCGCGGATAATCATTGTCTTTTCGAACAATGAAACAGAACATTTGTTGAATGTCTGCTGTTATGGCAGAAAGCTTTCTATAACAGGTCAGTATTCCTAAGAGGCTCTGAGTTAAGTCTGGTCCTGTACAAAGCACATCAACATTTGATAAAACTCCTAGAAACTGATCATTTGAATCAAATGCCATTCTGATTTGACCTGGCTTTTGCAGGCAATATACATGAAAGGTTGCAGGATGTCGGCATTCTTCACCCTTTTTCAGTAGTGGAGCTGGCTCTGCACCATTGTCATGAAGGTCACAAAATTGCACATGGTGTCCTGCTTCCTCTCCAGCATCTGCCAAGTGAAGCAATTGAGAGAAAAGCTTGTTCTCCATTAGAAGTCAGTCAGTCAGTCAATCTCGAGGGCTGAGAAATGGAACTGGAAGCATCCTTGAACTATCCACTATTTTCAGAAAGTCTCGCCTTCCATGGAAAGAGCAGGTATATTATCTGCTGTAATCTGGAACACTGTGCTCCCAGGAATCTCATCGCAGTTTTCTAAAATGGCAATGTCCATATATGCTTGGTGAAGCTCAAACTGGGTGTTACTGTAGCAAGGTATTTCTTTAACAATAAAGTAGTTAGGACATAGATTAAAGAAAGACAAGTGTCCGTTTTCCAACACACTTGAATTAAGATTTATTGACATGTTCTGGTATAAATACTCTTTCGATGCAGACATCCAAGGCCAAATCTGAGAGCACAGGGGGTGCCCAAGAGGACCACAGAGTTGCTGGTGAGCTTTGTGTAGTGTCAGTGAGAGTAATGTTTAAAAGGGACTTCTGTGGTTAAAGTATTATTATTAGTTATTTATTTATCTAGCTCATCCCTTTTCATTGGTAGAATTACATTCAGGTACTGTAGGTATTTTCCCTATCTTGAAAGAGTTTACAATCTAAGTTTTTACCTTAGGCAAGGGAGGGTGAAGAGGCTTAGCTGTGGTCACAAGACGTGGTAGCAGTAGTGCTTTACCCACAGAAATGGCCCTTTAAAAAAAACAAACAAAAAACTGTGAAACCAATGCATGCATAAAATTACACACACACACACACACACACCATGCGCATAATTTTATATGTGTAGGGGGAAAGTATTCTGGGGCAAGAGTCTGAGCAGGATTGGGACTTACATGCATAATCTTTTTATTTTTAAAAAAGTGTGCATGTAAAATCTCTCAGCAAAACTACATGCAATCAAAATAGCAGGTGCAATTGTGTGCACATAGTTTTGCCAGGATAATTTTCAAAGCGGGTCTGCTTTGAAAATTGGCATAACTTAAGGAGACATATTTGCCAGCTAACATGTGCAATGTTACAAAAATTACCCCCAGTAGCTCTCTACCAATCAGAAGTAGAAATCTGAGCACTGTGGTCTAAAAGGTTGGATACAATTGACTGTAGATCTCAGGTGAGGATGATGCCATGAAGCCTCTGGTGAAGGAATCTCCCTTCTGTTATCCGATCACATTCTATTCAAGCTGGGAGAGGTAGCCTGATACTGCCATCTACAGTCCCCCCCACCCCCAAATCAACAGTCTCCACCATTCTTGCGCATGTACTGAGTGTACATGGTACTATTGCAACTCCTTACTACTAGGTCTTCCAGCAAGTCACTTAAAACCACTACAACTACTACAAAATGCCGCAGCAAGAATGTTAATAGGATCTAGGAAATATGATCACATGACACCCTCCCTGATATCGCTATATTAGTTACCATTACAATCCAGAATCTACTGTAAAACAATGATTCATTCCAATGACACTGGCTTGTTAGGAGTGACATTACAACCAAACACTAAGATCTCAAAATAAAGGACTATGGACTATTCCCACAATACGGACACATCAGACGCAAACAAGAGATCGTGCGTTTTCCATAGCGGGTCCAAAGCTCTGGAGTTCTCTGCCTGAGATGTTACATACTCTATCAGATAGAAAGAAATTTAAAGGAGAGCTAAAAACATGGCTATTAAAAAATGCATATAAATTAACTTAAAAACCTCAGAATATAGTGTGCCAAAAAGTCCAGAAGGACACAAGATAATAATTAAATCATGAAGAATAAATAAAATGAAAGAATGTAAGATTCTCAAAACAACCCACTGAATAAGATGTGAAAACTTTCATTTCAATTTATATTAAATACACTTTGCCTTAAGTACCAGATCTATTATTAATATATACTAGAAATTTCACTTGATAAATATCAATGCCTGTCTATGAATAACATCTCTGCAACAAATCATTGTTTGTTGAGCTATAACTATGAATGTCACTTTGTAAACCGTTGTGATCCATATATGGAATGAAGGTATATAAAATGTCTAAATAAATATGGAAAGTCATCCCCCTTTTAAGTCATATAAATTAAACTCTGACCTGGCCAGCAATCTATTACTTTCATCATTCATAATGACATACATTCTAACTAACCTCTTGGCCTGTCCCTCAGGGAATACCTTAACCTGACATATTTTTGAGCAGATCTTTTACTGTGGCCTTAGCCAGAGACTTCAGCACATTTGGGAACAGCTTCAGACAAAGATGCATTTTCTTCCTGACTCTTACCACTGTGCTTTAAAAGACAGGGATGGAAGTTTTAGGAAGTTTTTTTTTCCAGTGTCTGGGTGTAGAGCTGTAACATTTACCACTATCACACTCTATACACCTCTATATTTTGTTTAAATAGTATTGTTGGTTCACCGTCAAGGTCTCTGTTGGATTGGCGAAATATAAAGGTCCAAATAAATAGCAGTAATTTTACAATATTTAGTTAGGTGATTTGTGGAAGGAACAGCCTCTGTAACAAAAGGCCATACTCTTCCAGAAACTTTTTTTTTATTCTGTCAGGGGTTTTTCTATAAAGCCATGGCATTTCTTTGAAGGGTAAAATGTTTTTTGCAAAGGACACTGTCTGAGGGTTGACTTTCGTGTTTGTAGCAGAAGGAAGAGTAGAAGGAACAGACACTTCTGTTTTGTTTTCCCCTTATGTTTTTTACCTTGTAGTTATACTCTCATTCTCATTGGTCACTCCTGATATATATATTAAATATAAAACTTGGATCATGCCTCGTCTTTGCCAGGTCATGTATAAACTCTGAAAAGAATTCGAAGGGAGGAAAGGCAACTTAAATTCTCTTTTTTATACCTTGTTTAGATCCATTTCGCTTGTAGGCTATGTGGAAGTTTTTCCACTATGGGATTCACTCCATGAACAGTGTCTTAAGTAACTGAGATCGGACAGAAATGGATCAGCTTTAGCCAACTTTGAGTTCTTACTGCAGATCTCCAAGTTCCAGTAACTTATGGTAGTCTTTATCTGATATTTTAGTAACGCTCTCACTCAGTTCTCTTGAAGAGTTCATTTTCAGTTTCTTTTGGAATGCCATGACATTCTTCTAGCCTTTTCCACACTAATTTCAGATCTGCTGCGGGATTATTGATATGTACGGACCCGAGCCACTTCACTCACCCAGTGGACTCATTCTCCAACCATTTTACCAACAGGTTGAGCTCCTCACTTGCAACAAGGTTCAATAGAGTCTCTGAATGTAGAATTGCTATGTTCTGTGGTTTTCAAGACAGTAATCAAACTTGGCAAGACCTGCATTGATAAGCTCACAATGAGCTAAGTATTTGGCAAGGTCTGACAAATCTGATGCTTCAGTCTGACTGAGCATACTGAGGTGCTCGAGGAACACCACTTTGTGTTATGCTGCGTTGCACATTGCCTTTTCCTTAAGCTTTGAATAGTGACGTAACATGAGACTGTTCGGATGCATTTCGTCTGAGGGAAGGGTGTGCAACAGAGCGGTGGCAATCTTGTGGCCATAACTTGGATCCAGTTTATATGGGATATCTGGGTATAAGCATGAAGTAGCAAGTCTTTGTGCATGTGTTTGATCATGAGCTAGCTGTAGTACGTCCGTACGAAGATCATGGTGTTGGTGATTAGCATCCAGATTAATGCGCGCTTTGCCATGATTTCTATTAGGTGCAGAGTCTCCTTCATGGATAGACTGCATTGTTTTGGCATCTGCTAGCCCCTCTGCTTCAGGGTGAGAGTGAAACCACATACCTGGAAACATGGTTTGACAGACCCTGGTACATAACAGAATTTTCTGAAGTGACTAATTTTATATTTTTATTTATATTCCACCTTTCAGGTACTTCAAAGCAAATTACATTCAGATACTCTAGGTATTTCCCTGTCCCCAGAGGGCTCACAATCTGAGGCGATGCAGAGTGATGTCACGAGGAGCAGCAAGATTTAAACCCTGGCCTCCCTGGTTTGCAACCCACTGCTCTAACCACTAGGACAGTCCTCCACTCTGAAATGGCTCCCCTTACCAGTCACTTCAAAGTTCTTCGCTTGGGCTTCAGCAGCAGCAGTTTCCATTTTCAGATGCAGCATTTCTAGGCTGAAACCAAAAACTGGATGCATGTGCAGCAGCAGCCTTCCAACTCTGCGACCTCCAACTCAGCTTTTTTATGAGCGGCAGCAGCAGACTTCTGCTCTGTCTTCGATTCGCTTTCTTATGGTGGACTCTCGTTTGCTAAAGGAGGCGTGCACTCGTGCAGCTGCTGCCTCAGCACGTGCCATGGCGATGGTGGCTGCATTTGCTGTGGACGGGTTTGAACACACTGACCATGAAGGCCTCGATGTACGTCTAGGAGACGTGGAGCACTGCAACACAATTTCCTTTAGGTGCTCCGTTGCAGTCCTGCCTTAGCTCTATTCCTAAGCAGAACTATCACCCTGGACCCTGCTGTAGAGACACAGCTGCAGAAGAGCGACTGATGAGACAGATTCTACTGCTTTCTTAGTCACTTATCACTAACATCCACTGAGGAGCTGCTTTTTGCTAGGTCCCTGGGGAGCTACCTTTTCAGTCTCTGCTGGGAGGTTGTCTTCTCACCAGAACCTACTACTATTTATCATTTCTAAATCACTGCTAGACATATGCAGGGCTGTACAAATATTCACAAGACACCATCCCTGCTCCACTGAGCTTAAAATCTAGTCAAGAGAAAAATATGCATAAAAAAACAAGAGAGTCTATAGGAAGGGTATTTATGGTAAAGAAGTGATTAGAATTTAAAAACAGCCTTAGAAAAGGCGAGTTTAGACTGGATTTGAATATGGCCAGAGAGTAAGCCCGACTCCAACTCGGGAAATCTTATTCCAGGCAGACAGCGCATCAAGGTGGAAAGTACGACGTAGGGAAATTGTGATGGTGGAGAAGGAAACAGGTAAGAATGGCTTGCCTGATGAACAGTGTTCATGGGGAAGAGTGCAGGGAAAGAGCAGATAGTCTATGAGCAACTGAAGTTAATGCATTTGTAGAAGCTTAAACTGTATGCAAAAGCAGATGGAAAGCTAACGTGGTGACTTGGTCATAGCAGAACAGATTTGCTGCCCTTACCACTCTAGCTCCTTTAAATTTCATTCACTGTTCTTCTGCTTCACAAAGATCTTGACAGGAATGTTATTTTATTGTTTGGGGGGTATTTTTATTTACGTTAATGCTGTTTATTGTACATTGAGTTATTTTGCTGGGCAATTTTATTGTATTGCTGAGAGGGAATGACTGTTTTAGTTATAAGGCCTGGTGAGAGTTGGGCATGGGGTACGTTAACTCTAGGGATAAACTGTTATTGTATGGGTTTTTTTTAATTTGATGTATTGCATTATTTTTATGAATGATGTAACGTGCGCTGGGTTTCCTTTGGGAGTAAAAGGTGGTACAAAAATCAAAAGAACAGAATAGAAAATGGTAAAGGAAGAGAACTCGTGCAGCTGAATTTTAAATAGATTGCAGTGGAGAAAGGTGGTTCAGCGAGAGCACCACAAAGAGCAAGTTGCAGTAGTCTAAGCAGGAGGTGAACAGAGTGGGTGAGTTTTGGTAGATTGCTCTGAAAGGAAGGGACTGATTTTTCACAATGTTAAGAAGAAAAAAATGATGCACTTTAGCCAGTTTTTTGGATGTGTATGGAGAATGAAAGGCACAAAATAAAATAAAAGGACCCAAGCTACAGGTGTAGAAAAGTAGATCTGGGAGTTGTCAGCATAAAAAGTGGCACTGAAAGCCATGGAAAGAGATCAGATCAGGAGACTTGTAGAGGAAAAAAAGACTCAGGACAGAGCCTTGATGCACACCAACAAATAGTGGAACAGAAATAAGAAGCAGCAGCACCAGAGGATGCAGTAAGAAAAAAAAATCCAAGATGGAGCAAAGTCCCAGAATCCATTGGCAAACCGTGCGTGAAGGAATAGACTATTCTGTCCTCTGGCACCCTTAGAGAGCCAAAGACCTCTCACACATTATCACAGGGATAATAAGAATAATATATACGAGTCCATATTACGCAATCTGTTGAATTAGCAGTAGTGCTGGTAAAAAGCCAAGCCTTCCGTAGGATCCAGAGAGACAGGCAGGCAAGACTGACTGCAGGACCCCGAATTGCTGGCACAAAACGGAGGAGGAAAAACTCCCCACACTCCTTGCGGCTCCCCCACTTTGAGTAATGATTATTCATTTCTTAGGAGAGTCAATATGCGTTGATTCAGTTTTTCTAAACAACCAACAACCGGCAGCATAACACTTAAACAAAGAGTCTTAAGCAAACAGAACTATATTATACAAGGCAGCTCTGTAACAAATTACTGTTGTGACAGGACACTATAACTGAGCAGAATTATAGGAAAATGTCATTATAGAAATTCCTTATGCACTGCAAACAACGAGTAGATTCATTTACTATTATTGCATCTCTTGGTACACTGACATTTCCTAGCATAGAACACGTCGGTTGTGCTAACGCTTTCCCGAAAAATACTGGATTGTGTGTCAGCTTACAGCAGGTGCTCCTGAGGCAATGTCAGACCTGGTCCTTTGGGGGTGGGCGAGTTGAGCAGTTACCTGAGGCAACCTCATCCCCTCCAGCATCAACCAATCTGTAGCGACTGAGGAGAGGTCTGGCGGCGACGGCGAAGCTGCAACAGACTGCACCCCGCCACAGCCCAAAGAGTGGCCCGGTAGCGGAACCGCAGTGGACCCTCATCCTGCTGTGGCCAGGAGAGAGAGGAAGGCCCTGAGAATCTGTGGTGACAATCTGCGTTAATCAGGAAAAGAGAGAGGGAACACATGTGTAAGAGTGCACATGAGAAAGAGAATGTGTGCGAGACTGAACGAGTGAGATACTGTGTGCACGTGCCTGAGTGTGTCTGCATATGTGTGCACGTATGTGTGAAAGAGAGTGTGTCTGCATGTGTGTGCGCGTTAGTGTGAAAGAGAGCTTGGGCTTGTGTGTGTTTGAGAGCCTGTGTCTGATACACAGGCTCTCATTCTCTCTCTCACACACACATTTACACAGCTGGAGGAGAGGGGGACCATCAACCATTTCCATCTAGGGAGCCATTTGCCGACCCTGGGCAACATGATGCTAATAGTAAAATCCATCATGCTGAAAAGCATCAAGATGGGAATCAGGGAAAACCCTATGTCTAGGAACTGCAGAGCAGTCAGCTGGTTGCCTATAAAAGCAGCAAGCCAAATCAACCAGGATGGTGCCAGGCAGATTCCATGCTGACCTGCCAACATTGTTTATACCCCAGCACAAGTTGTGATGGGAAGTGACCACTGTTTTCACATCAAACACACCTGAAAAAGAGGTTTATCCTTGATGAAATCACACTCGGGAATAATGTGGTAGGGATAATGCTGTATTTTATTAGCATAACGATCAATGCAAGAGAGTCATTCACAGAACTCCAATTACAGGAAAGTTTCTTGAACTTCCCAGTGCTCTAAGGCTGTATCCTAGACTCCATCGCAGACCTCTCCCCCTCCTCAGCACCTTCCTACCTCCCTGCTTTTTTCCCTCATTGCAGCCCTATCTTGTGAACACATTCCTATGTATTTGTCCGTTTGCCAAGCCCTACCCTACCTCCAACACCAACTGCAAAAAAAAAAAAAAAAAAATCTCTCTCTATATCTATAATCTTCCCAGAACTCACTCCCCCTCCCGTGAAGCCAATAATGACTTTAGAACTTTAGCCACTGGGAAATGGACCAAGGCAATAACATCACTCATTAAAGAGCAAAGCTATCACAACGTTAGTCCGCAGAACAGTGTGTCTCAGCCATTAACCTGGGCGAAATACTAAAGAGCCAAGTGACCACAGAGAGGTCACTCCTCTTAATCAGTGGTTCTTCACCCTTTCTTGGAGATACATTTAACTGGTCTGGTTTTCAGGTTATCGGCAATAAATATGTTTCAACTTATGATACGTGAGCATCTCCTGCTGATAACTGCGAGGCCTAGTGAGTCAATCTCAACAGGAAGTGCACTGGGGGGGACTTTCTGTTGTTGAAGCAAAGCTTTTTAGACATAAAAAATTGTAATGCTTTAAAAATGTGTCTATGTTTTGTACAGTACCTTCTCTTACTACATTCTGGGTTATTTTGTGAAAATAGGTTATTTGGAACCAATCCTCCCATTAATAACACCGGGGTCAATTTTCAAACGGCATAGGCTCCTAACTTTTGGAGTCAGGCTCCTAAATTGGACCTTTTGAAAATTTCCTAAATGTAGGGCCCTAAAATAAGTAGGTGGCTACAGTTAGGGTGGGGCAACAAAGTTACAAGCTTAGAACTGATTTTCAGAACTAGGCTCCTAAATTAAGATCCTAAATCTAGGCAAATGAATAGCAAACCTAAATTTTAGGCTCTTAAATTTATCTGAATTTTCAGTAGGAAAAAACAAGGCTCCTAAGATTTTCTGAAAATAGGCACCAAACTTAACCATCTAAATTTAGGAAGTGAGCTTTTTTTTTCAAATATCAGCCCCATTGTGTCTTAAGTATAACCTTTCCCCAAGGTTCTGCCCTATCTGCGACACTCTTCAACATTTATGCCACTTCCTCTCAAATCTTAAACCGACTCACTTCATATATGCGGATGGTATCCAAATATTAATCCCAATTCACAACATCTGGAGGTCACCTAAAAAAAAAAAAAAACCAGCTACTTACCTCACCAAAATAAAACCACTAACTAACATGAAACTCATCCTAAACTTCGATAAGACAGAAATAATCATACTAGACAGAAAGAACGACACTACAAAACTACCACCTCTCAACTTAATGAACCAAAAAGCTGCAATTTCACCCATAACTCATGCCCGCAACCTAGGGAAGTCATAATTGACAAAGAACTGTCCTTCAAGAACCACATCACCTCTAAAATC
This sequence comes from Rhinatrema bivittatum, assembly GCF_901001135.1. Classification (NCBI taxonomy): domain Eukaryota; kingdom Metazoa; phylum Chordata; class Amphibia; order Gymnophiona; family Rhinatrematidae; genus Rhinatrema; species Rhinatrema bivittatum. Next base: position 31,725,805 of record NC_042626.1, read on the forward strand.
AAAGACGGATATCACAAACTCCTAACCCTATGACGTCTAAAACCTTTCCTATCCCCCAACTACTCATCTTCTCCAACCTGGACTACTGCAACTCCCTACTATTCAACTTACCTCTCACCACTCCAAATACTCCAAAATACAGCCGCCAGAATACTCACGGGAACTAAAAAACATGATGACATTACTCCTACACTTATTTCACTACACTGGCTCCCAATAAAATTCAGGATAGAATATAAAACACTATCCATACTACACAAAATAATATACGAAAAACAAACAAACTGGCTAAGTACATCTATAAAACTTCATTCCCCAAACAGAAACCGCCGCTCAGCTAACAAAGGTCTATTAAAGATTCCACCTACTCGGTCCAAACAACTTACCTGAACTCGGAAGAGAGCCATATCCCTAGGAAGTCCCAAACTCTGGAACACCCTCCCAATCGAACTTAGAACACAACAAAATCTAAAAACCTTCAAAAAGGAACTAAAAACCTGGATGTTCAACAAAGCCTACCAAAACACGCAAGGACTCTCAGATTCTACTCCACTCCTACTAGCCCTATGCAAACATGTGGAACCAACGCAAGTACATAATACATACAGAACTGAAACCGCATAGTTTGAAATACGATGTTTATAAGACCTACTATTTTTATGTTGACAATCACATGAATCTTTGGAAACTGTTAAACATCGAAACTTTGTAAACCGTTGTGTTGGCGAAACCGGACAGTATATAAAACTAGATAATAAATAAATAAAAATAAATAAGTAAGGCAATTGTGTGTATGTGCATATACTGTATATATATATATTTATTTATTTATTTAGAATTTTTATATACCGAATTTCCTGTTAGGAAACAAATCAATCCGGTTTATACATATACACACACACACACACATTCACACATAGCGCTTGTGACTTCTTTGCAGTTAGATTTTAAGGGTATCCACAAAGAACATGCAGGAAATAAAATTTGCAATCAGTCATGATACAGAACATTCAAATTTCTCTTGAATATTCATTATGGTTGTCCTGAATACCTGATGGGCTGTGCGGTCACCAGGACAGGTTTGGAGTCCAATTTTTTAAATATCTGGAAAGAATGTGTTATAATATATTTGCATAAACACTGTCCATGTAGTGGATGTCAGGATTCTGGCCACATAGTGAACAGAAGGCTGTGAGTGCAGGGACCGAGTCAGCAAATCCTGTGCTCACAGGCACCGCCCCCTGCACAGAAGCCTGGGGGGGGGGGGGGTGAAATTTGGTGTCCCACTGTGAGATGTACTGAGTTAATTCCTGCACTCGCAGCCTTCTGTTCACAGCATGGCCAGAGCCCAGATGCTCACAGCAGCTGCTGGAAAAGGATCAGACATCAGAAGTCTGGCAGGTGGAGAGTAATGGGATTGTGAGATTCAGGTGGGGATAGAATTGGAGGTCTGGGCAGATGAGATCAGGATTGGTGGTTTGCAGGATGGGCAGGCACTTTGCTGCCCCCAGATTTTTGCCACCCTAGGCATAGATCTAGCAAGCCTATGCATGAATCAAGGCCTGAGACATAGGGTTGCAGAAACCATCATTGGTCCAAATTAAGTTCAGGTCGTTAATGACCGAAAGTTATCTCCATCAGAATATTGTTTGGCAGTCTATGTGAAATGAGTTTTTCTGGTGGACAAAAGCGAACCCCATCACAATTTGGTACTAATTGGTACCACTGTTGACGGCCTCAGCAAAGAGAATACAGATTTCATGCCCATGGGTATATATCCTCTGCCAGTAAAAGTTGAGAGTGGAAAATGGGTACCATGGGGTAGCCTTTGTGGCTGCTGCGTACTCTCAACTCATTTCTCTATTCAGTTAGCTAGTCATAATCACTTTCTGCAACTCTATCGCTGCACAGAGTAAACAGAATACAAAGATAAGGATGTCTTCATTCTGGATCTGATCTTACTGGACACTTAGCTGATAGCAACACTCCCTTCATCCTATGACATCAGTTGCAAACAGAACACAGCCTGAGCTTCATTTTCCATTCTCACTCTGCAGGAGCCCAAGTGCATATAAACCAGAAAAATAGAGCAAGCCAAGCTGGTGATCATATCACAGTGGCACAAAGATAACCCAGAGGTCTCCTTTCCGCCCACAGATCTTTGCCCCTGGTAAGGAATAAATGAAGATTTTACCCTTTACTTCCTAATTTTGGCCCCTGCATACTAACTGGGTTACAACAAAAAGTAAAGAAGATGGCTCCTAGCCCTGTGGACCTCCTACTGGAGGTGGAAAGGGTGTAAACATGGTCACGAGTCTCAGATGTAACCACCATGTTTGTTCTCAGGTAGTCCGTAGAAACCTTTTTGTGCCTTGAGCCTTTCAGCATTGAAATGAACAACATTATTGCTCAAACTTTTGTTATCTGCCAGTGTGGTGGTTCCCAATTGTTGTGCTGGGTAATCACATATGCCACCAAAGGCAATCAGTCAATCAAGAAAAGGATTTCCTCCATTCATCTCTATTGAATAACGAAATCTTAAAAAAAAAACCAAAAAAACACTTTAAAATCTGGGAAATAATTGCAATTTAATTGTGCAGCTACCAAGTGATTGTCCGAGACCAAATACTCTGCACAGCGCATAGTAGAGTTCCCCAATCCAGTCCTCATGGCCCCCAGACAGGTGCGACTCGCTGGGTGAACAAAAGGATGCAAATTAACCTGAGCTCTATATGGAATATGCACAGATGTAACTTGTGTCTTCATTACAGATATCCAGAGGGGCCAGGACGGAGAATCACCAAAGCCTTAAAACAGGGAAGTTCCTTTTAATACCATTCACTGGGGGGGGGGGGTGGCTGTTTAAAAAAAAAAAAAAAAAAAAAAAAAAAAGCTCAGTGCTTCATTTAGGCACTTAAGTCTTCAGCATCTACATTTAGGGAAATTTTCAGATGAATGTAGGCTCCTGTTTTCAGCTGAAAATACATCTAAATTAAGGCACAAAAAAAAAACCCATTAGAAGTCTAAATTTAGGTCTGCAAGTCATTTGACTAGATTGAGGTTCCCAAAGTTTGGTTTTGAAAACTGTGCTAAACACCAAACTTATTATCCCCATACGGACTCTGCCCCAGTAGCAGGCCTCTTTTTAAGGCACCAAAATTTAGCTCAGCTTCTGTCAGTGCCTATTAAAGGTGTCTAATTTTAGAAGTTAAGACACCCTTTGAAAACCGATCCCTTGTTTTTAACCAAAGAGAGAACATCAGAACTAGGGGTCAGAGTATGAAGCTTCAGGGGAGAAGATTCGGGAGCAATGTCAGGAATGCCCTCCCACAGGTGGCGGTGATGACAAAGACCGTGGCAGACTTGAAGAAAAGCAGGAGATAAACACAGAGGATCCCTGGTGACAAGAGAATGATAATGAGGGTACTACTAGGCAGCCTTCACTGAGCAAGGGTTGCAGCCAGGCGCAGCAGCGATATGGTTGCATTGTGCTTCCTGGATGGCACTTGCAACTCTTAGAGGGGATGCAATGGGGTTGGGTTCCATGTGGGAATTTTATCTACTTTGAGTAAATGCACATAAAACCACTGCTGGACAGGCGAGATGGGCTTATTTTGGTCATTACCTGCTATCATTTACATAGAGGTCCATAGTCAGCATTACTTAGCCAGATAAGTTTAGACTTATCTGGCTAAGTGATGGCGGCTGAATATCTGCCTGCCAGGCATCAGCAGCCAACACTTACCAGATTACTTATCCGGCTAAATGGTAGGAATTGAGTATGCCAGATACTTTATCCAGCTAACTCTGGTAGTGCTGGAGACCTGTCCTAAAGTTAGCCAGATAAACTCATCCAGCTAACTTTTAGATAGCAGGGTATATTCAGCTGCGCCACTGAATATTGCAGCTATGTTAGCCAGATATGTTTATCTATCTAGCTAAGCCGGATAGCAGATGAATATGGACCTCTGTGTTACTATAAATATAGATTTTAACCATCTCCCATCTTGAATGTTACCTACTTCTCTGCTCCAGCTAAGTTTGCTTTCTTTCTTCAAGCAAAAAAAGGAAGGAATTTTTTTATTTTTTTTTAATTTCACAGTGGAAACATTCACTCACTTTAGAAGTTTTGATGATGAGCAAATGTTTCATATCAGACTAAGAAAGAAAGGAAAGAAAGAGAATCACTCCAATCAGTAAGGAAAGTGCTTTTTCTCCTGCAGAGCTTGATTGAAATGAATCTGGAATCCTAAGGTTCAGCCACCCGTCAAGTTTAGAAAAAAAAAAAAAAAGCCCTTCTTTTAATTCACTGCAATCAGATCAATGCAATGGGAGGAAGAGGGGGAGGGGAAGTTTTGACTTCCTACATCTGTTAAATTTGCTGGCTAACTCGCAGCAGCTAAATGCGGAGGCAATTTTCATGATGAAAGTTTGGATAACAGACTTCCCTTAAGGCAGCAGGATTTATGAGCCAAACAACCCATGGTGGAGTGACAATATGGCAAACTTTCCCCCAAGATTACAAACAGTTCCCAACATAGGTCTTGTTTCTTTTCCATACAGCAAAAATACCTGCTTTCACCAATGTACTAATATTATGGATACATCATTTATGTCTTTTTTTTTTTTTTAATTTAAGAAACTGGTGGGTGTACAGCTGAGCACTGCGATCCAATCTCCCAATAGAAGATCCCTCCATCACTAAGTACATGGAAGAGCTTCTTGAAGCTATTAGAAAGGGGGAGGGGGGGAAATCACACCATGGAATTTTAGTGACTAGATGCCCCCAAAGTGACATTTCTGAATTAATGACAGGAATCAGGAAGATCTTGATACTAAAATGAGGGAGCGACCCAGCCCTTATCAATAGATTAATTATTGTCCCTTTGCAGGTCATTGCTGAATTCATATTAAATATAAATTTCAAATTTAAAAGGATTTAATTTACGCATTCCTACTCCCTTAGCAACCTAAATTAAACTAAGAACTCAACAATATTAAGATGCAGACAAGAATCCAGCAGCAAGATGGGAGCCTTCCAGTCTTTTGCATACAGTGCCACAAATATGATTATTAGTGATGTGCATTTGTTTCATATGTTTCACTAGTATGCACATACCTCGCCAACTTTATAGTACACATGAAAAAATGGACAGTATGCGCATAACTCATTCAAAATACAAGCATACTGTCCATTTTTTCATGTGTACTATAAGGTTGGTAGTGTATGCATATACTGCCAAAATGGATAAAATGAATGCATGTCCCTAATGGGTATCTACCAGTTGGTGAGAGGTTTAATGTGTACACACCCAGTGCAAAGAACTCCTAGCTCTCACAGAATGAGTCCAATCTCTGGAGGCTAGAGTGGCAGACCTGAAGGAGCTAAAGGAGACAAATGTATATAAAGGGAGACCTTCAGGGACAAAGTAACTATGTCCCAACTCCCCTCTGGCAACCCCTGTGTTGCCTTGCAGAAGCAAGGTCACCTGAATGGAGAACATCACCTTGGTATAGCAGGAATTGATCTTGTAGATAGGACCTGCTCTCCAGGCGATGCATTTTCCTCACACAAAGGATTAGTCTCCAGGGGCTTGTGCCCAAGACGTAAATGTTAGGCCAGCCTTCATTGTTGGCAATTCAATTATTAGGAATGTAATAGTCTAGTGGCTGGTAAACGTGAAGATTGCTTTGTAACTTGCCTGCCTGGCATGAGGTCCACCACCTTTCACACATCACCTAGATAGAATTTTAGATAGTGCTAAGTTGGAGCTGATTGTTGTGGTAAATGTGGGCACCAACAACATAGGAAGGCATGGGAGGGAGTTTCAGGAAGCCAAAATTTAAGCTCTTAGATAGAAGTCAAAAATCTAGAACTTCCAGGGTAGCATTCTCAAAAATGCTCTCTGTTCCATTCGCAGGACTCCAGAGTCAGGCAGAGCTCCAGAATCTCAATGCGTGGATAAGACTGCTGCAGAGAAGAGGCTTTAGTTTCATTAGGAACTAGGTAACATTTTGGGGGAAGGAGGAGCCTTTTCTGAAAGGATGGGCTCCACCTTAATTGGGGAAGAACTAGGCTGCTGGTGCTAACCTTTAAAAAGGAAGTAGAGCAGCTTTTAAAATTAGGACAAGGGGAAAGCAGACAATTGCTCAACAGCACATGCTTCAGAGGGAGGTATCTTCAAAGTTTACTAAAGAAACAGGGTGGTTAGAGCATTCTGATAGCAAGGTTTCAATAAAAGCAAAGTAGTCCATAATTAAAGAACAGACTGAGTAAAGAGATTCCAAATTATCCGTTAATTGTTAAGAAAGTTGTATATAAAAACAACATGGGCAACCAGAATTCATAGCGCCCTCTCCCTCTGCTCCCTTCACAATATACCTGATCCCAAGTTAAAATACAAGAAACAATTGATTGGGATGTCAAAAAGGCCACAGCTTTATTAACGTAATGATTCACCAGAGCTACCAAAAGCCAAACAGAAGAGTACATCCGCCTCGCCCCAGCAAAATGCTCGCCTCCACAGGTCACCAAGCCTGTAACCACCAGCAGCATCCCGCCTCTCACTGGGATCCCCACCACAGCCCAGCAAGGAGGCCCCTCCATGTGACTGAACCCAATCACATGCATATACTCAGGGTAAACAGCGTCAAGGTAACCCGTCACCTAGTGGATTCCTAGACATTACCCTGAAAATTAACCATAGCTCTGCTGCAACAACCACAGGGCAATCAACAAGAGAGAGAGGGAGGGATGCAAGGAGCCACACTGGAAGGCAAAAGAGGCGGCATCACCAGGTACCACCCCTTATACTGGCCCATGGAGCTCTGCCCCATTTCCCTTGGTGCACTGGGGCAAAACCAACCAGTGTCCTGTGAAATTCAAACCCCTGAGCACCAAAGTTCAAAATTTAACAACTGCTCCGCCCCCGCCTAACTGCCATCTCATGCAGGAGGAGCCAAGCCTGGTGCCCACATTATCATGGGCATCCAGAGACCCGGCTCTGACTGCCCTCCACACAAAAATCATACCTTGTAATGTCTTTATGCTAATGCCAGAAGACTAAAAAGTAAGATGGGAGAGTTAGACAAATTGGCATCTCAGAGACCTGGTTGGAAGGAGGTAGAAGTATAACCAATGGGACAGCGCTAAAATCAGTTATATTGCAATAATAGGGTGGATCAACTTAGTAGGGGTGTGGTGCTTTACGTTAAGGATGGCAGTCCAACAGATCCTGCAAGATAATAAATGCAGAGAATCTTTATGGCTGGAAATTCCATGTACACCTGATCAAAATGAGCAGACGGACAACGAAATGCTAACAGAAATTAGGGAAGCATGCCGCCATCACAGCAATATTCTTTGCGCCTTATGCTACTTTTTTTTATTCATTCCACAATTTCTTCCTATCCCTACATCCAGCTACTGGATGTCACCACTGCATGGAGACTTTGGGAAAATTCAAGGAGGATATCGCACCAGGGCACATTTCAGTCTGGTTTGAGTTCGAGGGAGGTTATGGATCCCCCCACCCCCGATGTACTGGTAGAAACGTGTAGGTATTTCTCCAATAAATCAAGGAGAAAATTCAAGATGATGTAATGCAGATTCATCATGAATTATTTATTATTTTGCAGAAATCCACATTGGATCAGCCTGATGCAGACCACCACCCTCTAACCTCAAAATATATATATATTTTTTTTTTTGTTTTAAATTCGAGGGGAAAGTTTGCATCTCTCTTAAGATCCCTTGTCCTTGAACAGCTTCTTCCATGGAAAAGTGTTACCACCTTGTACCTTATTGAAGTCTGCTAGATATTGCTAGAATATACCACATGTATGGATTATTTCATTCGAATACCAATTTCCAAGACATCAAATTGGAATGGAGGCCTGGCTCTTCATCTCTAGTATTAACCTTAGAATGGTAAGGGACAGAAGATCTGTTTTTGCTATAGAGGTCTGGGTTTTTAGAACTTTCATGGAATATTTGTAATTCTTTTGTAATTTTAGGTTAATTATTGCTTTAGTAGTCTTCATTTTTAGATCACTTTGTATTGTGTATTTTATGCATGCAAATTTATTTTGTTTGTCTTACATGTAACCCACATTGATGTTTGTGGTACATCAAGAAAAATATTAAACTCCTGGCCTAAAACCAATGCATTCTCCTAAGATAAGGTGAGTAGCATGTCAGAAGGGATGGCAGAGCCATTCCTGGTCATAGCCTCACTGCATCTATGTATTCGTAGTTCCAATTTGCCTACGGACAGCAGGAACCACAAGTCTCTGGGTGCAATGGAGGGAAATCAAGAACATGGCTCAGCTGTCCTTTGTCACTTAAAACCATTTGGTTGAGGTTATAGCAGCAGTGAATGGCAATATCCTTTTTGTTCTGTATGCGGTTTTCATTCCAATGATGATCATTATCTGCTGCCCCTGCAAGTTTGGTTCTTGGCTCTGCATCCCGTTCCTGTTGCGCTCCCCCACCCTGACAGGGTGGGGGAGCGCAAGATTGAAAGTCTGCCTAAGCGCCTACTACCCTCCCACTGGCCCTGTACCTATGGACTAGTGCATCAGATCGGACCATTCCAATGAACCCTCATCGGGAAGGCCTTCTCAGGGAGCCATCACATACAGCTAGCAATGTTTTCCATCCCACAAACCCAGCTGCGACCTGCTGTGGCTCAGAATTTGGGTTTCAGTGCTCACATAAGCCCATTCCAGTGATGATGGGGAGTACCATAAGAGCAATTCAGGACCCTCATCCTTCCTGACACACATGGGCTCGGCAACTCACAGCCCTAGTCAGCAACAGGAACGGGATGCAGATCCAAGAACCAAACTTGCAGGGGCAGCAGATAATGATCATCATTGGAATGAAAACCGCATACAGAACAAAAAGGATATTGCCATTCACTGCTGCTATAACCTCACCACAGCAACTATGGTGACAGTTTCAGCATGGCGTTCCCCTTCTTTGGCAGCTCTGGCTCTGAGACAGCACCCTCTCGGCCCAGAATCACCTTTTCTTTTCCCCCTTCCCACAGTGCCCAGCATGACATCTCCCTCTCTCCCTGCACACCATGCCTTCATCCCCCCATCCCTCCACGGCACTCTCCTTTCTCTCCCCTCCACACCATAAATAGCGTTAACACCATCACCCCAATCTCTTTGCCCTCTTTCCACAGTGCCAGCATAGTCTGTCTCCTCCCCACCCTCATCTACCTGGCATCCTCTCTCTCTCAATCCTGCCAACTGCTCAGCAACTTTTCTTTCTTTACCCTGTCACCCGCTCAACACATTCTCTCAAATACCCTCCCACTCAGCATACACACTCTCCCCATCTCTATAACACATACTCTCTGCACACCTTTTTCACCACCCCCACCCAGTAACATTCTTGCCACTATCACCCATAGGATACTCCCTCACCTCCCCTCGCCCATGCACCTTCCCTCTTTTTCTCTATCCCCCAGCCTGCCCAGTACCCTCTTCCTATTTGCCTCCTTGCATTCTTCAGCTTTTGGTGGTATAGGCTCTGCCAGTGGCCCCGGGCCTCTTCCTGATCGTTGGCAGTAGGTGGGAGGCTACACCAACTTTGGAGCTCTAGACTGCCTAGTTTGCCTGATGGAAGCACCAGCCCTGCTTAGGAGCTAGCTGTGTGGTAGCAGTAGGTGCTTGAGTAGCCCTAGTATTGAGTTAACTCCTCCTCACTATATCCAAGGAAGGGCATTTTGTCTTGCGTTTAGAACTCCTATTCATGTTAAAAAGTTGGCTTCTATGCACTAGAGTGAAGGCTTTGAGAAGATCATAAACAGAAAAGGACAAAGGGAGAGTTTTAAGATATTGAACCATGTCAAGATGGAATGGGAGAGGGGGGGGGAGGAAGGGGAGTTTGAGGAAATAGAGTACTTGAATAGAGCTTTATGATCTACCATATCCCCGAGACCAATAGAGGGGAAGGGATTAGGTGTGGGGTTCGTTTACGGATGTGGAGGCTAGAGTAAATGGAGGAGGATTATCTGGCCATTCACATTGCTAACTGTGCGACATTTGTTCATGTATTTAACCAGTCTTGAATAGGTGCTTTGATACACACTCTGCTTTACTTATACTGAATTGGCAATAAGTTTTGAATCCCTTAAAAAAAAAAAAAAGTCTGCTCCACCCGTATCTCTCAGTACGCTTCAGTGAGGGCCTTAATGCATTTCTATCATCTCGTTCTGCATCATCTTTCATCAGAGCTTTCAAAAAAAGTTGACAGCTGTAGGTGAGGGCCACGAGGGCACATCTGTGATTATCTAGCAGTGCCATAGAGGCCCTCAGTCAATGAATAACATGTTATCATTAATTGATACCAAATAAAGTTAAATAATAATAACCACCATGCTGCTGGATGCTCTCAGTACAGCATAATCTCTTCTTTGCTTCTAAAAAGCAGCAAGAAAGCATTATTGAAAATATAATAGCCAGCGAGCTGTTTAGCACGTATTATATAGCAGTAAATAGTCTTGAGGACTGTTCAAACTAAACCCTTAAAGCAAGTAGTGAAAAACCTGGGAAGGAGTACATTGTAGGGGCAGAAGGCCAAGAAATCTACCTGCAAATCTAGTACTGGTTGAGTGATGGTTCTTGTGATCAGGACAACAGATTTATCCTGGAGAAATGCATTTGCTGTTTTTGCACTAGGACAGAGAGGGAATGGGCTAGACTAGAGAGTTCATGCTGGCACACCTATAGAGATGGGAGACAATATGGCACAATGCTCAGGCAGATAAACTGAGCCTGTGCTGGTTTTGCCCTATTGCAAGCAGGGTAATGTAGTTTGGACCTGCCTATTGAGTGCTCTGGGAAAAACAGGATTGCAACTCCCTACATGCCAAAGGGTATAAATCAGGACTAACTCAGCCTGTTCCCCTTGACACAGAGTTATATGGTCATGCTACCTATAGTGCAGGGGTGGCCAACTCCAGTCCTCAAGAGCCAAAAACAGGCCTAGTTTTCAGGATAACCATAATAAATCTGCATGAGATAAGATTTGCATACCATGGAGGCAGTATGTGCACAAATCTCTCTCATGCACTTTGGTGGTGGATAACTTGAAAACCAGGCCTGTTTGTGGCTCTTGAGGAGCAGAGTTGTCCACCCCTGCTTTAGTGCATCCAGATATCACTGAAAAGTGATGTGCAGTTATTAGTAGCTTCAGCAGAACAGTTTAAAGGCCTGGCAGAATTCTTCCTTCCCCTTCAAGAGCCACTGTAGGACACGATGTCATCGCATCCCACGTGTCCCCAGACCACAAGAAACAGATTGGCTTTTGGAATTGCTCATTGAGGGCCAGATGTAATAAAAGGTTTTCTCCTATTTTGTGGGTCTATGGCAAAAATGCTTAATGCATATGGCCTTTTCATATACTGAAGTCAGGAAATGCATATACCACATGTTATTTAAAATAGTTCTACCATTTTCAAATTATGCAAACCAGATTACAACTATTAATATAAAACATCAAAATGAGACACACAACACAAATGACAATAAACCAGAATTACAAATTTAAAATCCTGATCTCGTAAGATCGAATAAAATGTTTCCATGCACAGCCAGCTCCTCATAATAACAACCAAATAGAAAGGCAGCTTTGCAAGTGACATCACAGCATGATTTGCTTGTACCCCAACTGAAACAGCTAAACCTAGTCAGAAATGAGTCACAATTATTCTATTTTAAAAGAAAAATAGGAGGGCTTTTAATTCATTAATTTTTGCATTTTGCAAACAGTCATACAAGCCTTTAAAAAAATGTTTAGTGTGCCACATTTTATTCTCACAAAATGCTCCATAATTAGTGCCTTGACTAAGCTATATTTTTAATCTGAGCTGCACATGGGATTCCTGCACACTTAAACCAGGAAGCCGGAATCAATCATCATTGACTGCTGAGCACATCAGCTAATCTTCTCAAACTTCTCCCAATCTGCTCCAGCTTGCATGGCTTTCTTTCTCTGGCACTCCTGGCCTCTCCCCACATCACCTCCCCCAGCTCTGCTCTGTGCTCTGCCCTGCTGGCTCTGGCCCATTCAGCAGGATTTCATTTCTCTTCTGGTTTATGTCTGACAGCTTATGCTTTCGGCCACACAATAGAGGTGATAGAGGCCAGCATTCACGGGGATCTCCAAGTGCAACGTGAGAACCGGTTCATCTTCTGACCTCCATTTGCATATGAATCAGATGCTAAAATTCTAAACTAGAATTGGGGATCTCTCTTAAGCGGAAAAAAAAAAGACCATTTCACATTCTAGAGGAGATGTAGTGGTTTCACCCTGGAAGTTATCTGTTTTGACAACCAAAGTCTGCACACATGCTGAACATTGTCAGACACTGATCATAAGAGATGAAAAAAGTTAATTCTCACATGTGATATTTGCTCACAGGCAGACTTGCTAAAACAGTTCCTCCTAGAATTTATTTTTTTGCAGTTAAATGGCTACATGTACTTGTAGTTAAGTGCATTAATATGGGGAAACACTTTAGTAAATCAGTCCCATAGCAAGGAAGCGTGGCCTTGCTGGACAGTACCCAGTCACTACCAGCCTGCGGTGCCAAGCCGGCTACTCCGTGGCCTGCAGTAATGTTGAGTCACCCTTCCGTTCCCCATGCTTTCCAGGTTGAGTTGGAAGGTTTGCAGTTCCTAGAATATGGAACAGATAGGTCTGCCCCCCCCATTTCACGCCTGGTGCAATGCAATAGACCCCAGTTGATCCCTGGCTTTCCCTTCACAACCAGGAATCCTTCATGCATTTTAATTCCATTTTTTTTCTCCACCACCTCCACTCGGACTCCATTCCATGCATCCTTTCAGCAAAAGATAAAATGTTTTCTGATGTCGCTCCTGGAACCTCATTTCACAAGCCCGTGTCCTGGTGGATTCTTGCCACTGAAACAGGTTTGGCTTCTCACACCTGCACTCTAGATGCACAGAATGAGAAGACTTTCAAAACAAGACTTCCGTTATGATTCACACAGTTGGGCTTCTGAATATTTGTAAATGGCACTCGCATCACCTCCGAGATAAGCGTTCCCTTTTATCCCGATCTGCCCTCCTGTCATTTGGAAGAGGAATTCATTCTCCCAATCAAAAATTACCATACTCTGTTCTTTGGTTCTGCAGTTTCAAGCAACATTTTTCTCAGACAGATGCCATAATAATAAATATTCCATATTTGGAATAACATCCCTTCAAGCCTCCGTTTAGAACCCTGTCTCATAACGTTCAGGAAAAAACTCAAGACGTGGCTATTCCACCAAGCCTTCAATGATCCTCCAGACAATCATTAGTCGTCTTTTCCCTCACCTGGACGTAGAAGATTGAGGTCCTCTATCCATTCAAATGAAGGACCCTGGCACTCTCTGGTTAAAGCATCTTTTTGCTCTAACCCAAATTCCTTTTTGTATTATGTTTCAATTCTTTCTGCCTTTACCTTTCTTCCAGCTTTTAAGCTTCCCAAGTTTTTACTCCTTGTTAAATGTGACTTTGCCTTATTCACCTCTCTTGTTAATTACTTTTATTTATTGCTTCAGTTATACCCTTGTTTTATGTAAACCGATCCGATATGGTTATTACTATGAAGGTTGGTATAAAAAAGTGTTAAATAATAATAATAAAATAACAATGGCACTCTACCAGTGCAATCAATTCTAGGGCTAATACTGGTATTTCAAAGAGTTTCCGTTTCTGGTCCATTCTTAAAAAGTAATATCAACCATGCAGAGAAGCCAAGCTCAAAATTTACTTGTGATGCACCCTCTCCATCATGCAGTAGCATAAGCTGTCTAGTGGCTGAATTGGGTCTGGCGAAAAACACCTTTTATAGAACCTTTCATTTTTACTTGTAGAAACACAGAACATGAGGGCCGATAAAAAGACCATACACCCCATCTAGTCTGCCTAGCCACGTCTCCTGCTCAGCTTTATAATCCCTTCCTATCCTCAGAGATCCTGTGCTTGTCCCACGTTTTCTTGAATTCTGATACTGCTCCCGTCTTCACCACCTCCATTGGTGGGCTGTTCCTCTACAGAAAGGATGGTGGATGCATGGAATATTTCCTTAGATTACTCCCAAGACTACATCCTTTCACCTTCATCCCATGATTCCCTAGTCCAATCTCCTTTCTGATGAAAGATGCTCTCCCCCTGTGCATTTATTCCTTAGAGGTATTTAATTTGGGTTTGCTGTAACAAAAGGTATGAAGACTTACACAATCAAGACTTGGGGGGGTTATTCTTAATCATCTTTTGGAATATTTCTAGAACTGTAATCACGTGATCAAAAAGTGTAGAGTATGGTGTGTAGGTCACTGATAAATCCAATACACAAACAAGGCTGGTGAAGAATATGGAAAGAAACTTCACCCAGAGCACTCGCAACTCTGTCATTATATGCCCCGAACTCCAGGTAAGTTTTTATTAAATTCTTTTCAGTGAGGAATGAGAATGAAGCAAGAATAGAAATATGTTTTTTATTATTAAAACTACTAATTGTATGAATAAAAGATTATAATCATTGTTCTAAAAAATCTCCTTCATATAAGATTTAGTGTCAAGTTGCTTTCAGCAAGTAGACATAAATATTTGAGATTTTTTTTCCTCGTTTTTGTATATCAGCACCATTTTGAGAGTTCTAGGTAAGCTTCTTTTTGAGCGTGTAGATCAATGAAACAAGCCCTCATTTTAATACATACCGATTTTAATTTTTTTTTTAGACAGCAGAATGTGCAAAATTTACAAGGACAATATATACATACAGAAAACAGTTTTAATATTTAAAGGTATGATGCCCAATTATGTGTTTTTACAGGTGGTAGTAGGGGTCATAATGATTGTTGAGTTTAATTATTAAGATATAATGGGAAGGTCTATGGGTCTGAATTGAGGGATTCAAAGCTAAAGATACACCTAGGCTGCCCAATATCCTTGCATTACCCCTCAGAACCATGCACTTGCCAGCACACATGTGCCGGAAGACGACACCTGATGGTGTACTTGCACCTGCCAAAAAAAAAAAAAAAGGTACAGCTTGCATCAGCCTGCACAGGCCAGAAGGAGATGGCGGGGCATGGTTGTCCTCCAGTCAGTTGGCACAAAGGAGGAAAGCTGCAGTAGTGGTCTGCCAGCAGCAGATCAATGTAGTGGAGATGTGGGGGGGGGGGGGGTCAATGGTCAACAAGGAAAAAAATAAAATGGCCCCCATCCAAAAATGGTTGCCCAGGACCCCTTAAGTGGTTGAAGTAGCCCTGAGCAAGGAAAAGCGATTCCATTCAATTATTCACCACAGACTAACCGGCCTGTATTTCTCAGGCTCTTCCTTCCTTCCACTTTTGTAAAAAGGAACCACATCTGCCTATCGCCAGGCCTTTGGAACCACTCCAGACACTAAACAAACATTGAAAAGGGCAGGCAGAGGAGTTGCCAGAACTTACCTATGTTCTCTTAATACCCTTGGATGTATCCTATCTGGTTCCATTGCTTTATATGCTTTTATTTTTGCTAGTCCCTCATGAGCACAGTCTTCAGAAAATTGTTTGAGATCTACCTGACTTCTACTCCTGTTATTGCAGTTATCTGTGGTCCTAGTCTGGAGTTCCTTCTCAGTGAAGGCTGAAAGGAAATATTTGTTAAGCAATTCGCTTTCTCCTTGTCACTTTTGAATTTTGCAATCCCATTTTTGCACTTCTTCTAGTCACTAATATATCTAAGAAGCCGTCAGGCAATTTTTCTTCTATTTGCACCTTTGCTCTCCTGACTACTTTCCCAGATTCTCTTAGTTTCTCCAGATATTGCTGGTTTTCCTCTTTATGAACACTAAATCTTCTCTCTTACCTTTTCTGACACTTAATAAAACCAGAGACCTCTTTTGCATCTTTATTTTCCTACCAAAAAAAGTTTGTTGCTCTTACAATATCTCTTTTCAATTTTGCCCACTGCTCTTTTATTTCCCCTAGCTTACCCATCTTGTACCCATCCCGAAGTCTAGTACTTTTGAATGAATCATCATGGTCTGTGATCTAACAGAGAACCACATCATCCAGTGATCACTGGATCAGCCCCCATGATAACAGACACACTCTCCCCATTTGTAAAATACCATTCAGTACTGCCCCCTTATGGATTGGCTCAATACCAGTTGCCAGAACAGTTCTTCCTGCTTTTAGACCACTGCTTCCCAATCTTTTCAAACCTACAAATGTTGGGTGCAAACCCCACAGAGCAAATACTGCAGACATGGAGAGGCATCATATGACCAAAAGAAGAGCTAGGGAAGCACTGAAAGCCTTGCCCGTCTCTTCCAAATTTTAAATCAACGCGAGAGAAGGGGGGTGGAGACACTCATCAGGATGGATCAGCTCCCTCTATAATCAAATGCAGGAGAAGGAACCAGGCTGTGTGGCAAGGGTAGCTGGCTGAGTTAGTTACTTTGGCTGCTGCATGTGGCTGCCAGAGCTCCTCCACTGCTGCTAGCTCTCAACATTCAGAGTAAGCCACAGTGAGTGTTCAGTGCACTCTCCCCCCCTCTCAGTCAGCCTGGGGATAAGACAAAGGTTGAGAGAATGATAATGCAGTGATGCTGTGGGCATTATGTATGTCACATAAAGCAGGGCCCAGCTGTCCGTGCCCTTTAAGCTGCCTGTTAATTCCTATACTCCAGGGTTCATGTTGTAGCTAAGGAGAGGCATGTATCATCACACCTATGTTTGAGCCATCAATGACTCGTTTTTGCTGCAAGGGGCTGAAAGCAGAGCCCGGGTGCCAATTTGGATCCGAGCATCAGACAGTGGTGACTTTTCCATGGCACACCTGATCAACTCCGATGGCACCACTGGTTAGGAAACACTATTCTAGATGACACAACAGCTGGGATATCCCAATCAACATCTGGCAGATTGAAATCACCTAGCAATAACACCATCTCTTTCATAGCAATTTAGTGAATTCAAAGGAGGTTAATCTTATGTTTACATCCTATTTAACCAGACATCATCCCAAAACAAGAATTGTGACAGGCAGTTCATTGTTGATTTGTCAGATGATTTTATGATTGCTAGGTTAATTCAAATTTTTAATGTATATTTGATTAACATTGATGTATTTTATTAATTTTAATGTTTATTATGATGTGTAAACTGGTATGTTAACACGAATAATCGGTATATAAAAAAAATAAATAAGGCTAACTTCATCTGCCGCAGCTGGGTAAATTTCATTAGCTACCTATTTCGGTTAGGAGTACATTTTAAAAGACCTTTGTTGGCAAATGCCCATCCCCTCTTTAAGATCAATTGAAACGGGTAATGTTCCCACTAGGAACTTGAGGGCCAGTCAAACTGGTTCACTATACATTCCCTCAGTATAGGCAATGCTCCTGGTGCATTTTAGACACACGGCCCTTCCTATTACGGCCCCCTCGCTTGTGGAACAGTCATCCTGTGGAAATCAGACTAGAACTTAGTCTACCTGGGGGTGATATTCAGCCACCGCTCTACTCTCCAAAAAGCTGTTGCCACTTTTAACCATCCACCCGGCAAGGCCGAAGAACAGCTGTTGCCCGCCCGCCCCCCCCCCCCCCCCCCCCCGCCCCCGCAGCCCAGCCAATCAGGCAGAGAGCGACACCAGCGCTTCCACGCACTTCTGCCCTTCTGTGCAGGTCAGCTTGTACGAACCGCACAGGAAAGACCATCACAGCAGCAGAAGGCGTTTAGAAGCCTTGGGTGCAAGTGTAGCTTTTATGCTAGCAGGGAGAGGGCCATGAGGGGGAGGGAAGGTTTTCAGGATGAAGGGGAGAGATGCAAGATGAGGAAGAGGATGGAAGGTGAGGGAAAAAAAACACAAGGTAAGAGAAAGTCCTTCTGGGAGACAAGTGAACAGCTTTTATACTCAGGACAAAGCAGGGATTCAACATGAATTAGACGGGGTGGGGGCTGAACAGTGGGATTGGGACAGTGGATACTTATATAGGGATTCGTGTATTCAGGAGCTGGGGAGGGTCCAAAAGGCAGTGGTGATGACCAGCGGGAAGAGACTGGGTGTCGTGGAGGATGTCAGCGATTGGAAATGGGAGAACAGCAACTGGAAAGGAGCTGGGGATGGCAAGGAGATGCAAGGCAAAGGCAAACAGAGGAGGGCAGGAGAGTTGACAAGTGCAAAAGATGAGAATGAATGAAAGAAAGGAGAGGGGAAAGGAGTGAAGAGCAGGGTTTTGGGAGAGCAGGAAATGGAAAGCTGGTAGACAGACAAGAGGTGAAGAGAGGAAGACACTGGGAAGGACAATGGGTGAAAGAGACAAAGGTGGGATGAAGGAGTAAGACCAAGGATAGGGAAGGTGTTGAGGAAAAAATCCCGTTATTTGCTCCATTGAGAAATAATCCCTTTTGGCTGTCCATGTCTTCGAGATCTCTGGATTTGGCAATCAAAAGTGCTTTGGTTTGCATGGCAATCGATAGAGGGACAATTTATTCGATCTTTTGAGTTATTATAGAGGGAGTGTGTCCTTCCTAGTTCTCACAGATTATACAGGCAATTGCAGACAACTCAACTGGAATTGGGTTATCAGAGAGAAGTTGCTGTGTCAGATGCACACCTTGGTCAGACTTGGAATCTCATTATAGTATGGTTAGCGCTCAGACGTTGACTGAGCAAAGGAACAGGATGTGCGTCTGGATGTCTGTGATTGGATTAGGATCTGTATAGCAATTCGTACCTCGTTTCTCAGTTTTAAGAAGGTGGAATTAATGGTTCTGTTAGCAGGCAGAACCTACAAAACATCTGACATGCTTGCTAGATTAAATGTGAATTCTCCTCATCTCTGCTGGCAGGGGTGGGGCAAGGTGGGATCCTTTTTTGTCTCTGGATTCTGGGGGAAGGCAGAAGAGGAGATGTCAAAATGGAAACGTGATAATCCTTGACACGCCTCTTTTGGGGGCTCGTGGGAGGATGGTGCCCTCTTGGTTAAAGTTTAAGGCTCTGGTTTCTCGGCTTTTACTTACCGCCCATTTATCCCTGTGCTCAATCACTGGAAGAAATCTAAGGAAGTTGCTTTGGATTGAGAAGCTTTTACTATTTGAGGCATGAGAGATCAATCTGAACATCTCTGGGACCCATTTTTTGTCCTTTTATACATTTGCATCAATACTGTTTTGTTTTTCAAGGTGTCTCCTTGTGCTCTTTGGTTTTGGGGATCCTTAGCTGGAACATGGCTGTGTGTTCTTGAACTTGTGTGCTGGTGTTTTTGTTGCACTTCTGTTTTTATTGTGATTTAATTTTGTTCATGCTTGCAATTAAATAAAGAGCTTAAAAAAAAAGGAATGGTTGAGGAAGGATGCAAGATAGTAAAGATAAAGGATGCTGATGAGAAAGCACAAGAACACTCGAGAATGAAAGGGAATAGTTGGCAGAAGTGAAGGGGATGAATGGAGAAAGTCAGAGTGTGGATGTTTTAGGAGGTTTATTTATGTATTTATTTTAAAACCGAGCCAGAAAGGAAGCGGCTGTTCAGGTAAGGGGTGGAGGGGAGGACAAAAGATGTGAGAGTGCTAATCTAGAGGGCTGGGGGTAATAGAGGAGATTAGGAGCGATGACATCTGGCTACAAGTGGATAGACAGGCAGAAATATAAAAGGAGATGAAAGGGAAGCATCGATGTCAGAGGGAGAGATGTAAGGAAGCATTGAAGATGACAGGGAAAAGAAACAGAAAATGCAAAAGACCCTGAAAAAGATGTTAAAAGACCAACAAGAGCAAAGCAGAAAGAGAGAGACTAGGATCAATGCAATTAGAAAACAAAACATCCAGCCAACAAAAAGGTAAAATGTTTGGCAATTGTCAGCTTTAGGAATATGCATCTCTTATATATCTTTGTATTTTGCAAAGTACAGGAAAAAAATGCATTTCTATTTTTCTTGCATTGCAACATATCCAGAGTCAGTTTTTGTGTGCATTGTCTATTTTGTGGTCACTGATTCTGTATTTGATGAGATTCTGGCTATGTGATCAAAGTGGGGTATTCTATGTTGGGATCTGACACAGTCCTGTTTGTTCTGTTTTCCCAGTAAGAGGTGTATTGGTCTTCTAAGGCTCAGTGAAATATTTGCTATGGTGCCTTATCAAAGGTAGGGCTGTTACTGTTTCAGGGAGAGGTGGGGGGCAGGGATTACAGTTTTCACACAGGACCTGTTGGGACACTTCTTGCCTTCCACCAGCTGAGGGTCTGTCTGTTTAGTTCTCAGGTCTGTTCTTCCTATTCTACACTTTGTCAGAGCTTGGTCCTACTTAATAGTCTTAAGACTCCAGGCCTGTTTGGTTTTACTTTGTGCTCTTATGTTTGGTCCTACTCTCGGACGTACATTTCTTGTTCCTAGTTGGTTTCCCATCTCCTGGCTGTCTCGGCAATCCTATCCTGGTTCTGTGGGTGCCTTCATGCCTCCAGGTTTGAGTTTATTCTTGCTGCTGTGTGTGTCTTGCATTCCTGGTTATCCAAGTCATGCCAGTCACTAGCACCTGAAGGCTCAACCCACGGGGAAGGTGGGCATCACAGGCAGAAGGCACCCTGTTCCTGCTCCAGTAACAACTCGCCAGTTTCATTTTGTCTGCCACAGCCACTCCTGACTTTAGGGTCACATTCTCAGCAGGCTATGCCATCACACAACTTAAGACTAGCTGTGGGTAGGGCAAGCTAAGCTATTTTTCAGGATAGCAACAAATATATATACACATGAGATACATTTTCGTGCACTGGAGACCCATAAGATGCAAAGTTACGTCACACATATTCACTGTGGATATCCTACCCCAGGGTAGGTTTGGAATGCACGGATATACAGTATACAAAAGATAAGGTAAAGCTAGCTGTAAGAGAATGAACAAAGCTCATTTGTTTATTACACAGCACATCATTACCCTTTATGACAATGGTGCACACTAAGTCCTTGAGCATCGCAATCCCAACCAGGTTTTTAGGATTTACACAATGAATACGAGATCTATCTGCGCACAATAGATGTAGTGCATGCAAAACGAGCTCATGCATATTCATTATGGAAATCCTGAAAACCCGACAGGGTTATGGCCCTTGAGAACAGAGTTTGCGCACCACTGGTTTGGGAATTTAGATAATTGGCCCTTTGCCAGGTCTTTGAACAGATCCCACTGGTAAAATACAAAACTGGGCATCAGCTAGCATAGAGGATGAGGAACGAACTTTATAAACAAAACTTATTATGGGACTGAATGGCCATTTGGACCCCTTCATCCTCTCCCTATCCAGCATGCACACAAGAAATGGATTAAAATATGTGCAAAGAAGAAAATGAAAACCAGCTGCAAAGATGTCAGCAGCTACAAGCCTTGTTAACTCTCACAAATGAGGTTGAAATGCAAGTGTATTTCACGTCAAAACTATTTATAGGAAAGTTAAATATTGCATGTGTTTTGTACTGAATTTCACTTATTGTCAGAGGACCTCTCTCAGTGGATCATATCCTTAATCCTGGCTAACTTAGAAACACACGCCAGACTCAGTGTGCTCTAGATCAGTGGTTCTCAACCTTTTTTCTATTGGGACACACCTGACAGATAATGCTTACATGCATGACACACTGAACACTTGACGATCATGGAGCTAAATGTAAACATATACTCTGTATCCACAGGAACCTATTCCCCCCCCCCCCCTCCCCCCAAACAATGGCTGCAGAGGAGATTTCCCCATACAACTCGCCATATAAAACATATATTCTGATTCTGGTACTCTCTCAGTAACAGAAACACAAACTCCCTGACTACCAAGAGCATTGTAAAATACAAAACTGAAAAAATGAAATAAAATAAAACCACTCAGCACATGTGTAGCAAACCTGCCGTACCTTAGCAATACTAACGCCAAGAACTCAGACAGCAATATCTCTACCTATGAAAAGGCAGCAGTGCAGCACCAATGCATGTCCTATTGAGAATGAGACAACACAACAAGACTAATACAAATCCCCTCATACTAGTAAAATTCCCCACCTCACTCACATATACTGTTCCAACCTTCACCAAAATACAGAATAAAAGACCACAAATTACAAATGTGCAGACAAAAACTCAAATGGGAACCTGAAAAAGCATACATTTCTTCCTGTAAAGTACAAAGGTAGAAGAAATGCACATTCCCCAAACTGACATATGGTTCTTGCATCTCTTGCCACTCTCCCTTCTTGTCTCCATCATCCTTCATTTCTCCCAATCATCCGCTCACACTGGATACACTACTGAGGCAGGGTCCCAAGGCAGACTCTACAAGGGTTCTTTCCATAGGAGTGAGGGGAAGCTGGAGTACCAGGACCCTAGTGGTGGACACATTTTCCTTCAGAGCTCCATATGCAAATCAAATCACCACAATGTTGTATGTTCCCAAGGACAGCTTTGCTTGGGAGCCAACAGTTATCTTGTAGTAAATATACATACCGTAATTGATCTGTCACCCACACTGTGTACAAGGGGGACAATCTTCAAAACAAAATGATTTCACAGTCTTGCACAGATTAGTTAAACATACATTAGACCAATGCCGTATCACTAGATGACTGTTCTTCACCTCATGTGGTGTAAGAAGGTCAAAACCAGCCCCAACCCCAAGAAGGCAACTAACAAAATATTAGAGAGTCGTTTGGTGGAACTAAGTCCCTGTCTTTTCTTACCAAGAGAGAAAGGTCAAATCAATAGGTGAGATACCTGGGTATTCAGATCCCCTGTCCTTGATAGGCCCCATGATTAGCTTAATCCTGCTCTGGATTTTGGTAGAAAAACTCCCAAGGATATCACATGCTGGTGATCCCTTTCAACAAAAAGGACTCACTGACTCGCACAGTTATTCGGTCATTTATTTTAACAATCGACTTGCAACTCCCTTTATATGGGGTTACCCCAATGCCATCTCAAGGCCTCACAACTACTGCAGCATGCAGCTGCACTTCTCATGCTTATCTTGCTCCCTGAGATCACATCACACCTAAACTAAGGCAGATGCACTGGCTGACTTGAGTACAGGGGCTTAAGTTTTAAACTGAATTCTTTAGTTTTTAAGTCCCTCAATAGGGAATTTCCTTATCTTGCAGACTTACTGTCCACTTATCAGTCTCCTCTTGTTCACTGAGTTCTGCAGCCATGCTCTTGCTAAATTTGCCTTCCTTTAAAGAGGTACGTCTTCTGCTCACTCATTACTGCACACTCTGTGGCAGGGCCAGCTTACCAACTGAGTTGCATAGGCTGGGTGAGTACAGTGCCTTCCGCAAAAAAAAAAAGGAAGGTGCTTTTATTTCAGTAGGTTTTTGGTTAGAACTGTTTAATTTATTATTGTTCTAGGTTTTAATTGTATCGTATCATCATTTTATTGACTTGTGCTTTATGTATGTGCATCATGGAATCCGCTTTTAATGGTTGTTCTATAAGCAGCAGAATTTAAGCAATTTTAAATAAACAAACTTGTAGATAAGGACCACAACTGTTACTATGGAAGCACTGTGTGGGTTATGAAATGATTAAGGAAAATCTTTCATAGGACAAGCTGTTTAAAGTCCTTCACAGTCTCACACCTGGAGGGTCTCCCTCCAACTAAAAGCCTCTTAGTATCCCTCCAGAGAGCTTTTAACCCACCCTTGACTGGCACATACTATAAAGGCAGACACAGGAGCGCTCAGAACTAGGTAATGCCATCTCGTTTAGAGGTGGATTTCAATGTGGGTTTCAGTAAGGGATCACAGTGACCTTACACATTGGATACCAGGATCTCTAGCAGGCCGATACAGTAAAGGTCGCGGGACAGCCCACTCTCCCAACGCGCGGTCGTCCCTAGCGCCTCTTTTTTTGACAGGAGCGGCGGCTGTCAGCGAGTTTGACAGCCAACGCTCAATTTTGCCGGCGTCCGTTCTCAAACCTGCTGCCAGCCACGGGTTCGGAAACCGGACGCCAGCAAAATTGAGCGTCCGGGTTTCAACCTGCGGGCCGATTTAAAATTGTATTTATTTATTTATTTTAATTATTTTTAACTTTTGGGACCTCCGACTTAATATCGCCATGATATTAAGTCAGAGGGTGTACAGAAAAGCAGTTTTAACTGCTTTTCTGTACACTTTCCCGGTGCCAGCAGAAATTAACGCCTGCCTTTGGGTAGGTGCTAATTTCAGAAAGTAAAATGTGCAGCTTGGCTGCACATTTTACTTTCTGAATCGCGCGGGAATAGCTAATAGGGCCATCAACATGCATTTGCATTTTGCGGGCGCTATTAGTTTTGGGGGCGGGGGGTTGGATGCGCGTTTGACGCGCTCCACTGGAGCGCACTGTACCGTATCAGCCTGTATGTAAGGCTCAAAATGCACTTACACTTATTAGAAAGTTGACAAAGTCCACGTTCTTTTGTTTTAGCTACACTGTCCTGTGTATCCCATACCTGCCTTGATTTACATTTGCCCCCTATCCCATTATGACAAAGTGAGGGGGGGGGGGGGGAGGGGACAGAGGCCTCAAACCAGGAGCAGACTTCCCAGCAGGCATAACAGGGAA
This sequence comes from Rhinatrema bivittatum, assembly GCF_901001135.1. NCBI lineage: Eukaryota > Metazoa > Chordata > Amphibia > Gymnophiona > Rhinatrematidae > Rhinatrema > Rhinatrema bivittatum. The sequence continues at coordinate 31,750,404 of NC_042626.1, forward strand.
TTGACAAGGGGGCGGATGCTTTGCCCATGGAAATGAACTCCAGCAATGAGGCTGCATCGTCGCAGGGGAACTCTCCAGGTCAGCTGTGGCTGTTCATGCCTAAGGACAGCCAATACCTAAAATCCAAGTATCATAAGCTATTACTGCCGATTATGATATTTTCTGCCCTTCACCCACCACTCTCTCTTCCAGAGCCCGATTCAAGCGTAGATGCACGCTCACTACCGTAACACTCCCAGTTCCAGTCAAGCCAAGGCACCGAAACCTGAGAAACTGGAGTTTCATACAAGACAGAGTGCCAGGCAGAGGGTCCCCAGGTTGACTGGGGATGTTGCAGAGACAGCATTCACAGCTCCCGTGGGGAGAGGGATTCCTGATCATTGGTTAAGGGCGGTGCCTAGTGGTCAGATTTACAGCCAATGATACAGGGTTCCAAGAAGGAGCCCTAGGGCATGACTCCTGCCTGCTGTAACATTGCTGCAATGACCAGACTAGGAATAGTGGGAAGGTCTGGTTAAAAAAAAAAAGGAAAAATATCCCCCGATAAGGGTAAATGAAGCCTCCAGGCCAGCAGAAGATTTATACCTTGGCTGCCCTTGGAATACCCATCCGAAGTCACAACTGGCCTGGAGAGCTGTCCCTCTGCGATGATGCAGCCACACTGCTGGAGTTTACTTCCTGGCACAAATGAGGTGGACACAGGCAGGAGGTCGCCCTGTAGCTCATTGAGTGTTCTGCCTATTGGGAAGTCAGACCCTGGCACCAGATCCTAGCCCTGGTTCCTAGTGAGCTGAAAAAAAAAAAAAAAAAGGGGGGGGGGGGATGACAAAGAACAAGGCAGAACACAGTACTACCACCAAATCCGAGAGAACTTCTTAAGTATTAACTACGACATGGTATAAATGAAATCAATACCCAATTGATGCTGTACAATACAACATGGGCTACAGAAGCCTTTCCTGTGCCTCAGGAATTCAATTCCACCCACAGAGATTCAAGAGATGATTGTTTTAGACACTGTACAGAAATGGCACCGCACCTGCATGCAAAAGCCCGCAGCGATCAGGGCAATCTCTTAATCACGCAACGAAAAGCAGCAGAGTCAGGGGGGAAAAAAAAAAAAAAAACAAAACAAAACACAACTTTGAGGAAAAGGAATTTAGCAATTTTGGGGCCCGACCAGGAGGAAATCTCCCTTCTGAGAGGAGATAGCCGGAAGCCATCCCTCACAATCATCACCACCCGGAACATCGTCCGACCGTGTGGGTACCCGAGCCTGGATTTAAACATTTTTTTCCCACACAGTTAAACCCACCACCCCCACCCCACACTAATCCTACTGCTCCGACAGATATGAATGAGCCGGGGTGCAGGTCACACCTTCCAGAGCAGAACACTTTTTTTTTTTTTTCCCCTGAGTGATCAATACAGAAGATGGGTGGTTCTTCTGTTTGGTTTTATATATATATATATATATTTTTTTTTTTTTAAGGGGGCAGGGGGATGTAGAGCAGCTGAACCATGAGTAGAGCTGTATTGTTGTCTTTTACACAAGCTGAACAATAGGGGCTTGGGAGCTACTCAAAGAACTGCTGCCACGGCACACAAATGTTTATTTATCTCACCACCTGAACCCTGAGATCACAGCAGTCATTCCAAAAGAAACCCAGCTTTTTTTTTTTTTTAATGACAAGTCAGAATTTTTTTTTTGCAGGCAACTGCATTGAAGAAAAAAAAAATAAAAGTAACTTTCTACCCAAAAATGACAAGCCAATATCTTAAATAAATAATTATGGAGCCTGTTCATGTTGTTTTCAACTATACTGGTCAGAAAACAGCGGGCAAGTTGCTTGAAATGCTTAAATATTTTGATGTGTGGCTTATAAGGTTTAAACTACAAAAATAGAAGAGAGAATGGGGTAGGGTTTAAGTAGCCTGCTAAGTGCCCAGTTGTTTCTAGCACGATCTCTGAAATTGCATGATGCATATATTTATTTCCTGAAACTTTATAAAAACCACTCTTCCCTTACCCCACACCAATGCAGTGTACAATACAAATGTCCTCATTATTTACACACAGAGTATAGCTTTGTGGGATAATAGTTAGGTACACACCTCCATAATAATAAGGGCTGGGGTGAATTTTGTGAGCTGCCCCTTCCACCCCTTGCTCAGTTTTCCTTGTGGCCCAACACCAAAGCCTTCCCAGAGCCCAAAGATATAAAAGAATACAGAAACTAATAATTAAACCCCCTTGTATTAACTCGCCTTTCAGACTTTACATCTTTTGCTCTCCTTGCTCTCCTGTTTCAAATTGCAGAGAGCCTACTTTTAAGCTCGCCGGAAATGCTGCTCAGTCTGGGTTTAAATCTGGGGTCTCCGACTAAAGTATTACCTTGGACTTTTTGTTAAGGATACAGATTCACATCTATCCACTAGCTTTTGTTTTTAAATATAAAGAAGTCTCATTCCTTGCAGCTTTACTCAATTGTTCCTTCTTCAATTATTCTAAACCACCCAAATTTCATTTTTTCCCCCCCCTTCAAGCATGGCCTCCACTCTGAACTCAAAGTCTGTCTTCTTGTCTGTGTGCATCCTCACCATGTCTTAGCTAGACTGTAAGCTTTGTCTGTCTGTTTTGTGGTCTTTGTATGAATAATAATGAAATACAGTCTCTGGCAAATATAAGTGATATTTCACCTCCACAAATGGTATGAAGCCAACTACTTTGAGGTCCATATTCAGACATTGTGTGGCTAGCACTATTCAGTAGTGCAGCCACACTGTTGAATACAGCTGGCTATCTTAAAGTTAGCCGGCCAAATATAACCAGCTAACTTTAGGTCAGCTTTTTGGCTAAGTCATCGGGCTAACTGAATATTGGAGTCAGCCGAAGAGCTTACCTGGCTAACTCATCCCAGTTATATCTCCAGAATGCTTCTAACTTATCCAGCTAAAGTCTAGCCTCTTAATTTATAAGCTGAATATGTGCCAAAATATTCAATTTGCTAACGTCTGAGTTAGCCGACTAAATGTTGAATATAGATCTCTATATTAATGAGTTATTTGCACATGGTACAGCCTCTGTGAAAATATCTTGTTTTAAATCAGCTGTTTTTCCAGTCATTTAACAAAATTAAAACATCCCAGATCACTTGAAAAATTACCACCCTGCTTTCGAGAAAAAAAAAAAAAAAAAAGGCAGCTCATACTTTAAGAAGTAAACAGAAATAGACCTTGATGCTAGTTTTAAAAATTCCTTTTTTTTTTTAGTTCCAAAGCTAATAACTACACCACAAAGAATATAATATAGTGCACCTGGTCCACGCCACTTAGATAATTCAACATTGAAACTGTTACCTTGGCAGCCCGCCAATGCTCATTTGCAACAGTCAGTCAAATTTTAACTATGAAATTTTTCATCTTTCTCTCTAGGAGGGGAAAAAAAACCCAGAGCAACAAACCACGTGAGGTGGTCAGATGTGATATTTGCTAACCTTGAAAATAACCCATGTGGGATTTTGCCCTTTATAATGCTTCCCTCAACCCCCATTCTTACTCCTCAGCAGACTTCATATGGCCATCCCTAAAATGGTCTTTGACATTCAGCATAGAAGTACATACTTGAAACTCTGTTATACCAAGCTTGGGAGTAAAAATGAGCAAGTCTGGATCTGCCTGGAAAAGAACAAACCTAGTGCCCCAGAAAGGTTATTTTCCTAAAGTAAAAACCATCAGGCCCCTCGCCAACAACCAAGCAGAGCACCTCTGCCATAGGGACTCCTGCCTAGTCCAAGAACAATCCATGACCACAAGGCCATCCTTCCCCTATGCAGCTGGACAGCACTTGGGTTCTTGGTTCTAGTGAGTGGAGCGCGCACACACACAGTAATCTTACACCATACTTAATCCATGATTTGAAAATTAATGGTTCCAATTGCTGTGTAATATTGATCTGTAGTTTATTCTGAATTGTCCTTTATCTCAAGCAAACAAGCCCTATGGCTTCTAATCTAGATTAAAAAGAAGTTAGTGAAATCCTCGAATTGAATTTATGCTCTTAAGTGGTCATTGGTGGAGACCAAAGCAAGAAGCTAATGCAGCCATATTATCCAGCAAGAAGTTACAAGATGTCACTGCTCTATGCAAGATACTCTAGCACACACACACACTTTTTTTTTTTTTTTTTTTTAAATTAACCAATCTGACTTTAGTACCCTATGCAAGACAAACCCTACTATTATATTGTGCACTTGCTATGGACCAGTTCAGTACCCTGAACAAACATCCAGCTGGTACATTTTTGTCTGGGCTAATTAATAAGTGGGACCAATAATTACCAGTGTATTTCAAGACTGTACACATAGAAGTCATAGAAGTATTTGTACATTTGTGGCAGCAAATCCCTTCCCAGAGGATGCTACTCAGAAGCCATGGTATGGGGTCTAAAGAAAAAAAAAAGCTCGGGTCTCCATCAACCTGGAAATCCTTCCGTGCCGTTTCTGGTCTAGAGAAAAACATATGCAAGATGACGTGCATCAATAAACGCGTATATCCCACCCCCCCCCCCCCCTATTCGTTTAGATCCCCAATGCATATCGGGTTGACAGCAGTTGTGACTACGCAGTTAGTTTGGCACACCTGGGTTTCTGACAGGTGCTGGGATATTTTAAGGGCCGTTTGTCTATGCAGGTACACGAACGATGCAGAGCTAATGAAGGTCACAGGAGGAGGAAGACTGGCCGAGACTCACCAAACCCTCCCTCCCATTCATGGCCATGGCATGATGCGCACGTGTACAGAACAGGACAAGACAAGCGCGAGACAGGTGGGGGGGGGGGGGGGGGAGGGAGCAATACCCTTACCCTGTGCTAATTTACTAACACCGGTATCGGTGAAAAGGAAGCAAATTCCAAACGGCGAGGGCGACCTGGCCGAAAGTCACCACTGCACGTGCCCCTTTTGGGGGCCAGGGAGGGCTGGCAGCCGAGTGAGAGTTAAAGGGACAGAGGCGACGCCAGGCTTCCCATGTTTACATCTGCGCCAGGAAGCCAAGGCGGCTTCAGTCAGCGCAGGGGCAGGTAACATAACCAAGGGGGAAAACGTTGATAGGAACGGCATAAAGTGAGAGGACCTGCATTCTCGTAAGCAGTTTCAAGAGAAGGAGACGGGAGCTTTCCTGACAAGCCAAGAAGTTCACCGGAGCACATACCCAGCTTTTTCAAAACGCTGGGGGAGGGGGTTCCTTTACATTTCATATTCGCTTGCAATTGGCAACCTGGTCAGTGAGAAATGTACACATCCCAGGTAGAGAACCCCCCACATAAAGCACTTAACGCGGGCTTAGAAACCTTCGTTGCTGAAGGATATTCTCTGAGGAAAGCGTGGTCCAACTGTACCTTCACGAGTCTGGCTGCCTTTCGCCCGCTTTACCGAAGTCTTCAGGTTTGCCAACTTTTCGGACCCACTTCAAATCTTCGTGGGCCCCGCCCCCCACAAACCACCACGGGGCGCCCGACTTAAGAAAAGGGATTTCTGTCTCCAAACCCTCCGAAGTAACCGCGAGAAAGAAAGAAAGAAAAAAAAAAAAAAGCAAGCTCGCAGTCCGGCCAGGTAGTCTCCTTCCGACAAGCAAATCCCGACTCCTGGAAGGAGTTCAAACCCCTAGGGCCTGACAGGCACACGGGGGGAGGAGCTGCGCACTGAGCCGCCCGAAACTGCTACAGAAGAGCCTCCTCCCACAGGATATTCCTAGGGGGAAGACCACGCCCCCCGTCCCCGCCCCCCTCGGAGGCAGGAATGTAGCCGCGCTGAAACCAAAGTCCAAACAACGCGGTGCTACTACCCAGACAAGGCCTCATAGGTCAATAAACTCCCGGTGGCTCAGGCTGCCAGCTAGCACATCCGGCTAAGTTTCTGTTCTTTGCCTTAGCTTCGCTTTTAAAGCTGCAGCAATAGCCTCTCTGAAAAGTTAAAGGGGCAGTAGTAGCATGTTTTGAAGTATTATTTCAGTAACCTATGGAGCCAGTGAGTAGTAACGGATCAGGGCCGGTGCTAGGTTTTTTTTGCTACCCTGTGCGAACAGTTACTGTGCTGCCCTGCCGTTTATTCATTCTCTGACCCGGCCCCACCAAAAAACGCCCAGCTCCCTTCAGTGACACAAACTTTAAAAACTGACACCATCCCCCACCCCCAAACCCATGGCTGGTGCAAGGGTATTAGGTGCCCTAGGTGAACCTTATAGCCTTACACAATGCCCCTCCCTTGCCCCATTCCACACACAGTTATGCATTTATATTTTACCTAAAAATATCAAAGTACAGTATTCTGAGTTAAAAATATCACTTAAATTATATTTACATGCACTACTGTGATGCCAACCAGAAGTCCCTGCCAAAAAGACATTTGGAACCCGTATGGTATTAGGCCTATTGTAATGTCTGTTGGGTGTGAGCTTCACCCTCCGAAAGCCCTAAAACACTAATACACTCCTATTAGGAGAATGCCTCACCTCAGTCACACATGCAGAACATAAATCTACCTTCAACAAATACAGAATAGAGCAACCATAAAGTAGAAATACAAACGTGCACACAAAAACTGAACTAGAAACCGCAAGAAGCCAGACACTCTATGCAGTGCAACAATGAAAAACAGAACCATTCCTCAAACATCAAACAATAAAATGAAGAAATAAAATAAATACATAATCATAATACTAAAAACATACTAATAATATTTCAATAAAAGCTGATGAATAAAAAATCAAATAATTAAAAACTCATATACAAGTTTTTTTAAATGTCCCAAACACCAATAAAATATTTCAAAACAGCAGACACATTACACCTGAAAATATAACTAAAAAGGATTTTAAAAATTCAAGCTCTCCATACATGGAACTTTAATTCCCAGTCACCCTGAGACTGTCATGGATTAGTGGGAGAGGGATGCACAAACTTTCTCCTCTCTTTCTTATACACACACACAAACTCATATGCACATACGCTGCCTCTCAGACAAATCCCCAGGCATCTTCAGATCTTCTTTGGTTGGAATCTACCAGCAACATCAGGCCCTCATCTTCATTTCAGCTGCTGGCAGGTTGGAATCCACCTGCGCACCCATTCTCTCTCACACACATAAAAACCCAGACAGCTCCCATTCTCTCTCTCCCTCTCTCTCTCTCTCTCACTCACTCACTCACTCACACACACACACACACACACACACACAAAACAGGCAGCTCCCATTCTCTCTCTCTCTCTCCCCCTCCCTCTCTCGCTCTCACTCACTCACACACACAAAACAGGCAGCTCCCATTCTCTCTCTCACACACACACACAACCAAGGCAGGCTTGCATTTTCTTTCACACACAGGAAAGGATAGAATGTCAATATAAACCCTGCACCTCCAGTTCTGTAAGATACTGTGCATCCACTGAAATTCCCCCAACAATGGAGCTTGGATGTTTCCCTTACAGCTCATCATACAAAAAAATATTTTTTAAATTCTGGTGTCACCTCACAACAATAGCAGCACAAACACCTTCCACTGCCAGTCATGTTGTGAACCAACACAAAACCCCGCTAAAAAGATACACAAAATCTATACAGCAAACCTATCATAATGTAACAGTAGTAACACCAATAATTCAAACAAGAGCCTATCTGTGAAAAAGCCCAGGTAAATATTACACTGGGTCCCAGAATACCAATACATCACCTACTGGGGAAACAAAACAAACCCGATTGCTATAGATCCCTACACATACACTACACACTAGCAAAATCTCTCCCCTTAGTCATACGCACAGAGCAGAGACCCTCACCAAATACAGAATAAAGGATCACAAATTAGAACCAGCAATATGCAGACAAAAATTGAAATGGAAATCCCAAGAAGCCAGACTCTGTGTGTAACAGTGGAAAAACAGAACTACCATTCCTCATAAAACAAATAAAACCAAGAAATATAAAGCATCAATTATAATCGTAAAACCTTACTAATAAAATAATATTTTAAAACTACTGACAAATAGAATAACTTCTATTAATTAAAATCATATACATTTTTTAAAAAATTCCCAAGCACCAATAAAATATTTCAAAACAGCACATTTATTTAACAAATAACACCCAATAATTAAAACTAAGGATTAAAAAAAAAAGCCCCTGCTATCCAAACCTGGGAAATCTTGATTTCCAGTCACCTGAGATTCTCAAGGATTAGGGGGTTAGGGGGGTGTACAAACTTTATCCGCTCTCTCACACATATTTGTATGTCCATTCTCTCTCACACATACACTGTCACATACAGACACATAAATACATGCTCTTATACATACCTCTCTCCCCCCACCACCCCCTTACAAGCTCTTACTCTCCCAGATTCTCTCATATACACACGCACACACACACACACACACACACACACACAGACACTCTCTCTCTCTCACTGGCTCCCTGACATAAACACACACACACAGGCAAGCATCCAGTCATTCTCACACACACGCACAGACCCCAGGCAGGTACCAATTAATTCTCACACTGCGGATCCCGCTGCAAGGTGGGATCCGCAGTGGCTCTACCGGGGCTCCTCCTCTTTGGCCATCGCAAGTTGGGATCCATGGCAGCCCTGCCACAAACAGTGCTCCTCTTCTGCATACGGCCAGTGCTCCTCCTCTGCATACGGCCAGTGCTCCTCCTCCTCCTTCCTGCCCCCAAAGCTCTGGCAACGTTTTTCTTCCGGGGCCATGTAGACAGGAAGGAGAAGGAGCACCTGGACATGACTTTTTCTTCGGGCCGTGGTAGGATGAGCTCCACCATGGCCTCGCGGATCTTCCAGCTATGCACAGCCAGCACACAGCATAAAAGTAGCATGCGTCCCTGTTCAGCCGCCGGTGGGATGAGGTCCACTTCTCACAAGGATAGACACAGCCTGATCCAAAAGGAGTGACATTCAGCTCCTGGCAAATGACATTCAAACAATACCCACTGCTTTCCTATAGATTATTTCTACTTAGAGTTTAGCATGATTTTTTTTTAAAAATCCTTTATATTCAAACTCTAGTATGTATAAATTTATTTTTTGGGGAGAGTGGGATTGCAAATGCTAATTTGTAGTTATTCTTAATTGTCTTTCTAATTTATAATGTATTCTTTCTTAATGACCGTTTGCAATATAGGTTGTAATAATTCACACTCCAGAGAGCTGAAGGCAGTGATCTATATCACTTCCTCTTCTTTATATTCATTGCACATGTTATAACAATATTTATTGTAGGAAAGCTTGTTATGTTTTATAAGTTAAAAGTGTATGTGCTAACATAATATACAATTGCAGAGAACAAAACAAAACAAAAAAAATACATCAAGAAAATAAAACAAGAAACAAAATAGCCAAAATCTAACCTTACCTTTATGTACTCTGAAAAAAATTCGCATATTATAATTGCCTTCACAAAAAGAAAACATTTTTAGTCAAAAATATTTAAACAGCAGATGAAAAAAGTTTTATCTGTTCCACCGAGATTGCAATCATAAGGAGCCTAAGTGTAACCCTTTGATGGAGTACTTGAAACAATGGAAATGGTTTCTCCTATTGTTCTAGGCCAGGGTCATCCCTTCCAAATTTGGTGGGTGCTAAAGTTTGGTAATGCAGATGGTGAGGCGGACCTTAATGGTAACGGAGGGGGGTTTAGTGAATTATTCTGTTCTCTTGGAGCCCGTGCCTCATCCCAGTGCTGGCTAAATAAGTGTAACAGACACCAAGGTTCAAACTTCCTCTGGATGAACCAGCCAGTGTTACTCACTGAATACATCAGAAATTCAGGGGCTTCCAGCAATCAGAACCACATATAACCTAATTGACTTCTGGGAACATAATATTTCATTCCTGCCTTTCTTTTTCTTGCATAATTCTTTTACCATTCAGCAACCTTAACATAGTACCTCAGTCCTAACCCTGTTTAAGGAATAGGGTTCACTCAGTGGCATACGCATATCAAAATTCACACCCAATGGGGTCTAAATGCAACTTCCTCTTTTCACAGTCTACTCACACCACCGTCCTTCCAGTGCAGGTTCCCAGGACTATTGCACTTCAGGAACACTCTTCATTATCTGCAGGGCCGGTGCAAGGTTATTAGGAGCCCTAGGCTAACCTTCTGCCTGGCCTCCAGTCACACCCCCCCCCCCCCCAATTACACCAGCCCCCTGATCTCTGCCCCGACTCCAACTTCATTCACGCCTACCGAGTTTGTGCTTCTCTGGGCCGCGAGCAGGATGGGCAGTGCTCGTGGCCCGCCGAATCTCTACTCCTCTTTGCCACGAGCGGGATAGGCTCTGCTTGCAGCCCCACATGGCTGCTCTTCAGCGCCCCCTGGGTCTACCTGCCTGCAGGCTGGTCACACCTCTGGGATTTCTCACCCTATTCTGGAAAACGTCAGGACCCCCAAGGGCAAAAACCTGTCAAAGGTTCCCACTTTTATAGTTCTCGGTTACCTTGATCACCCAATCATACACACTTTTTCCCCAGCATCACTCATATAAAATGTCACCCAATGGTCTTTCAAACATGGTTAACATGGACACAAGGTCCCTACTCAGAGCCTCTTGTATGGCTACCAAGCTCAAAAAGAGTGCACCATATTTTGGGGGTCTCCCTACATAAGTTTCTGTACATGGTACAGAATTTATGTGCAGTGGACTCAGGGAGGTTAATGTTAGCATTTTATAAACTGTGTAGCAGGAGCCATACAGTTTATAAAATACTATGTAGTTCTGCTCCAAAAGTACGTGTATGTGTATATTTCCAGTGCAAGAAGATGCATATTTTCTCTACCTATTTTGTAAGCATATGTGTGTATATTTTAGATGCATATAAAAACAAACATGTACATGTAATAACCCCGATTTGTACACAGCAGTGGGTATTTTACAAAGTATACACATATCATTTTGAAAATACTTACTTGTCCGTGTACTTGACATCACCAGTTTGCCTATACCTCCTCCAGTTCACCCACTCTGTCTTTGGTTTATTTAGACTCTCTAGCACTTCACCAAGAATCCCCACCAGTTCACAAAAAACATCCACTCAAAAACGGCAGTCACCAGACAAATCCGATTTCACTTGAGCAAGACAGTTAGCAGGTGCAAAACTGTATGAATAAGTTTGGTAATGTATACACGTGTATCTCTCACACAATAGCAACTATCACATGTATTTCTCAACCCCATCTCGTTTTTCTGCTGGTAAAATATAGACAGAAAATGGAAAATACGTACGCTCTCTCAACATTTATAAAGAAGCAAGTACATGCTACTTACACATGTATATGCTATTTTTACGAGCAAAACCACTTTGAAAATTTACTTCATAGAGTTCAAACTTTAATAAATTCAATTAAATTAAAAATATGCAAATGTCCAAGTTAAAATAAAAATTAGTTCTTTTCATTATAGTCACTATTTGAATTTTAGAGGCCATAATGCAACACATCTAAGAAACAGGACATTTTTTCATGATGTTTTCACCAAAATTACAATTTAAAGCTGTAAAACAAATCCAGCAAATTGCCAAGCTGTCCCTACTTAACCTCTGAGACATTATCTGCCCTCCCTTCATTTTTCTCATAAAGCATTTATTAAATTTTCTTGGTTAATCTTGTGACTAAGGCAAACATGCTTTTTTTTCTTCAGCATTCCTAGTCCCCACACCCACATCGTGTTAAGTCAATAGGAATTTATAATCCACAGACACAGAGGGTTGGCTAAAGCTTCCCCCCCCCCCCCCCCCCCCCCCCTCCCCCAAAAAAAATAACAGACAAGTGGGCAGCTAGAGATGTGAAGGCCCAGTGAAAAAAAAATGGAAAAAATTCAGAAAAAAAACCATTGGACAGAAGTGGAAAACATTCTGGAAAAAATGAAAACATTTCTTTTGAAATACTTTCTTAACGTGATGCGTGAAATGCTGTTCATGACATGGTTTTAAGACGTTATCACTATCTTCCCATTACATTCTCAGAGTGCTTGCTAATAACGATGTAATGTAAGGGAATGAAAAATATTAGAGGATTACAATTCCAATCTTGAGCAAAATATTGTGGTTGTCATATTATCCCACTTGAATATGTAGAACAGGGACATGCACAGACATTTTGTTGTTTTGTTTTGTTTTTTCATTTTGTTTTTCCTTTTTTTCTTTATTTCGTTTGTTGTTCCATTTCTTTTAATTTATTTAAAATGGCAATGACCAAACAAACAACATTTAAAAAACAAAGAAAAATTAAAAAAAAGAACCCTCCCAAGCCTTCACGCGGATTCCCACCCATCCCAAATTCTCTTATATTTTAATTTCTTCACCAGGCAGGAGTGATCCCCAGTTGCTCCTGCACCACTGATGGTATGCTTGCTTAGAAATAGCGCTGGCAAACTGAGGCCAGCACCATTGTTAATTTTTACATACAAAATGGCACTGGTCTGGGTCTGAGAGTTGGGGTTCAGGGAAAAGAGGTCATAGGGGTTTTTTTTGTTGATGACAGCAGTGAAAATTTTTTAAAAAAATGAAACAAAGGAAAACAAAATTATGTTTGTTTTTTTCGTTTCAGCTGAAAGCACATCCCTACTAATTCAGTACATCTGTCACTAGCTTGGAGGTAAGTCTCTAGTACTGGATATATTTGTAATAACTGTTTGGGATATTTATGAAATCTTCATATTTAATTAAAGGCACTTGTGCATTTCTCATTTTCTGGGGTTTGTGTAGCGGACTGCGCATGCGTGGCCTGCATAGTACAGAATGCTATGTGCAGGCTGGCAGCGGAGTACAATACCACACTGGGACAGCAGACCAGTGGCACAACAGGGCTGACATCCCAGCACCCCAACAGAGAGCCAGGCTGGGGAAATGTGCAGCGCTGCTAATAAGGAGCCCAGGCTCCGAGCTAGGGGAACATAGCACCGTCCTAAGTGGCGTCGCTGCAGGGAAGCTGAGCGGTGCTGATGGACTTTACTGGCGCAGCTGCCAGGGAGCCCATGTATGACTGCCCAAGACCTGCAGCAGATGCCAATGGATGGGGTGGGAGCCGTCCAGAGGCACGGAAAATGTAACTAGAATAAGGGGAGGGCTAAAGGAGAACAAGGAGTAAGAAGGGAAGATTCAGGTTAGAACCCCCCATCATCCCTTATTTCTGTCATTTTATGATGGGCTTTTCTACTAGTTTAAAAATGCCTTAGTTTTATATTAAAAAAGAAAATTCTTATCTGCTAATGCAGCTATACATAGTACATTTTGTGTCTTGAAAATAGTAAAGTTTAAATATACAAAAATAAGAGCATTGCATATTTCAACTTTTCCCAAAATTGTTTTTCCAGAAAAAACCATTTCCTATCACTTTAAAATTTCTGGAAATTTTACACCTCTATGGGCAGCCATCTTTAAAGTGGGTCCACAAACATGATTTCTAAAATGGAGTATTTTTCTACTGTTTGTGAGAAGCATGGCAGTGAAAGATTCAACTGGATTACGTAGCCAGGGTGGTAATAGATCAAAATATGCCCCACTCAGATTTAATTAAGTGAGTGAGTAGTAGATGTAGATTGCCACCTCCTTCCAGGACAACCAAATAGGCTGATCCAGTCCTAGTTTACCCCAATGCATGCATGGGGCTCTGATATCTTGGGGAAATCAATGGGAAAATCAGAATTACAAACCCATGCATGTGGAAAAAGCATGACTGGTCAGTCTGTTTGTTTGACCTGAGGGAAGTGGAGCAGAGGTGGAACCCTAAGTAGGTACAGCCGCCTTAAAATAAGGCATGCATGCAAGTGTTGACATTTTCAACACAGGTTGACCCCCTAAAGGTCTGTGGAAACCTTAATTGCTATCTTAGCAACAGGAATGTCCGCAATCTGAGGTGACCCATGTGTTGATGTAACCTGACCTGCACCTGAAAGGGTTTGGGTCAGCTGAGGTGTCCGATATCAAAACCTGCAAGAGAGCAGGAATGTCGGGGTCTTGGCTAATCTTTAACAAGAGGGCCTGGGCACCCAGGGAGGTTAATACTACAGCAGAACATTAAATATCAAGACAAAACAAACTGAGCAGAGTGGTGTCCTACCCGATTAACTCAACATGTAGCAATATAGATTGTTAGGATGGTGAATGCTGACCTCAGCCATCTCTGTTCCCATATATTATCTCTCTGAAGTACACTTATGCGTTGTGGACAGCGCACCTTATGAACTGAAAATTAAAGCAGCTTTGTATTAGCACTTGGGCACAAAATACCACATGTTGAAATTAGTATCTCTTTTTACTTGCAAAAAAAATGTAATGGTGTTGGGTTGGTCCTGTGTGGCTCTGCTCTGACCTTCGGGTCACATCTGCTCAGCTTCCTCGTTAAAATCGCTTTTTCACCCACTTGGTCCCTGCTCAGCAGACAGAAACTGATTGCTGGGCTCTGTCTGCTCAAGAGGCTGTCGAAAGCGATGTGGCCATCCTTGTCCATTCATGTCGAGATTGGAGAGAACACAGCTTGCTCTTCACAGGTCAATTTCCCTCCACAGTGCCAGTGAAAGTACAGAGATGCAGGGAGGAGCTTTTAACATCTAAAGTAGCAAACTGTTCGTACATACAAACAATACCATACAACCTGGGGCGTGCATCATAAACTTGATTATACAGCCTGTCACATGTTATTGTGTTTCTAAAATGTTTTCTGACTAAAAGAATAAAAAAGGAGACTTGTAATGGTTCCTGTAAATAAGAGACAAGGAAGAAATGGAGGGCCTTCATAGGGCCCTTTCTGTTTTAAGTTAATTCTGAACATGTGTATTATATAAAAAATGCCTTCATATCCCTGATGGCACAGCTGTTAACGTTCCGCCAGTGAGAGCAACGTCTGAGCCACAGTCTACCCCACAGTACCATGGAGGAAGAGGGGGGATTTTCCATAGAGACTGCAGTACATGACCCCTGCTGTACAGCTCATAACCTAGGGTTGCCACATCACCCCAGGTCAACCAAACCGGCTGATTCACTGCTGGTTTTGCCCCATTGCATGCATGGATTTGTAGTTCTTATATGTAATGGGGTAAAACCAGCCCTGTATCAGCCTGTTTACCTGGGGACAGGACCGGTCATCCACTAGGCAAACTAGAGAGCCAAAATTTGGGGGACAGTAAAATTCCACCAAGCACAAGGCCTAGCAGGGGAGAGCCAATAGTGCCAAAGAAGGGAGCGCTGTGCTGGAGCTGCCACCAGTAGGTAATTAGGGTTCGCCTAGAGTGCTATGTACTCTTGTGCAGGCCATGCCTGGCAATTAGGTGGCAACCCTAGCAGGACCTTATTAAAACATAATGGCACAGATAAATCACTTCCAAATTTGTGTGCACTTCAGATGTTATGCGTGTTTTAATTCCATGTACAAACTTTCCATTCCCCCCTTTTTTCCTGTTAGAGATGGAATAATTTTTGGATTGGGAAGAGAGTGATATTCTGACCTCTTGTATGGGGGGTTGCAACCAGTGTTTTGTTTTGTTTTTTATGATAGATACATAACTCTGCCTGCGGGCGACAGACTGCAGCTTTAATGCAACTCACTGCTGAAGTCAAAACACATCAGGACTGTCTGGTAATCTAAAAAAGGCTTGAATAATCTTTGAACAGATCGCAGTAATTCATTACCAACCAGGGGATTATCTGGCTGGGGTGCAGCAGTACAGATCTGAAAGATACAGGACTGGCCCATCCTGCTCAGCTGCCAAGGAGCCTCTGGTGCTCCATTCTGCATATCTTGGTCACTGCTTCATGATCGTAGTTGAGTATCAGCCACAGCACAGCGGTAAGCTATGCTGGTACCCAAATCTTGCACTTTTCTTTTATTAAAAATTAAAGAAAGAAAGAAGGGAACTAATATGTTGGTGTGAGAGGCTGTATGCTCTATTCGAGAGCTGTTTCTTCTAAAATGCCAGCAAAACGGAAGGGGAGAGCGAGAGTTCGTCCCTGCAAACCCTCGCCTCTCCCTCTGGGCCAGAAGAAGATAGATCACTTCATGGACCATCTTCCCGGAGATGCTGAAAAACGAAGTCCTGTCGCCAGTGCTAACAGAGGAGTGCCAGACTGGCTGAGAAAGAGGGTGATCAGCCACCCCTCGCCATCGTACAGGCATGTGTCAAGTCCTGCAGAGGGACCGGTGCAGAATGATAATGGCACCACTGGCGACTCCGGAGAGGGAGCTGAGCTCTGGGCAAATTTTCGTTGGGTGTCTTGCATTGGCGGGGCAGCGGAGGGAGAGGCAAGCTGGAGTCTGGAGAATAATCAGAGGGGAGAGAAGTGGTTCCCTTGAGTAAGAGACTCTGAACCCCATGAAGAAAGAATGAAAGTAGCTGCTTTGGACTTTACCAGCATCAAAATTCAATAAGTTCCATACTTCACTGGTTCAGTCAAAGTGGTTACGTTAGATGCCTAATAGTTGGTTCTGGCAAGATTGGAAGCTTCTTAAGAATATAAAATTTGCCGTACTAGCTTAGACCAAAGGTCCATCAAGCCCGGTATCTTGTTTCCAACAGTGGCCAATACAGGTCACAAGTACCTGACAGGATCCCAAAGGGGTAGATAGATTCCATGCTGCTTACCCCAGGGATAAGCAGTGGATGTCTGCAACTCCACTTTGTGGAACTTGTCCAAACCTTTTTAAAACACAGCTACACCAACACTTTCACTACTTCCCCTGGCAACAAATTCCACAGCTTAATTATATGTTGAGTAAACAAATATTTCCTATTAATTTTATTGTACAACTTAGTAACGTCATTGTTATGTCCCTTAGTTTTTGTACTTTTTGAAAGAGTAAACAACCGATTCACGTTTATTCATTCCACTCCACTCATTTTATAGACCTCTATCATATCTGTCTCTTCTCCAAGCTGAGGAGTCCATTCCATTCCATTCCCTTTATCATCTTGGCCACCCTTCTCTGTACGTTTTCTAATTCTGCTACATCTTTTTTGAAATGTGGTGACCAGAACTGCACACAATACTCAAGATGAAGTCACACCATGGTGCAATACAGAGGCATTATGATATTCTCTGATTTATCCTCCATTCCTTTCCTAATAATCCCCAACATTCTATTTGCTTTCTTGGCTGCTGCTGCACACTGAGCATAAGATTTCAATGAATTATCAACGATGATGCCTAGATCCTTTTCCTGAATAGCTGTGTGTTTGTGAGAATGAGCATATATGCATGTGAAAGAGTAAGAGAGTGAATATGCAAGTGTGTGAGTGTGTGTGAAAAAGTTTGTGTGCATGCTGCTTCCAATGTCTCCTCTAAGGATTGGGTTGCTGTGAGCATACAATTGATAGGCTTTTTGCATCAAAGAAAGTAATGCTCACAGGGTAATGAAACCTTTTTATGACATATATGCACATATGTGATGGATTTGAAGTTTTCTGCGTTTGTTAGTGTTCTTTCAAAACAAAACGAAGGAAAACCAATGAATTTTCATTCGTTTTCTTTTATTCCATTTTGAAAACAAAATGAAACAAATGCTCATCCCGAATGGACAGGAATGATTGGTGTTTGTGGCTGAGCATTTTCTGTGGAGATTTTGGCCTTTTGTTTCGGGAGGAAGTTTGCTGTCATCTTTCCTACCCAAAGGCGGGGGAAAGAGAAGAGTTATTTTTCCCAGTTGCACTGGAACCTTTCATCTGAAAGATCCCCCGTTTACCATCTGAAAAGCAGAACTGGGGTAAGAATGGTTTGTCCACGTGGAAACCCCCACTGGAGTTTCTACCCTAGGAGAAGAGAAGAGACTTGGGAGTTTGGAGAATCTGAACCTCAGGTATTGTCTGGGAAGGGAGTCCTCCACATTACACAGGTCCCACCTGCCTTTCCATGCCCTGGAGAGTGAGACCATTTCAGAAATCGAATGTCAAGGGACACTTTTACAGATAGAGGAGCTGCATGAGAATAACTTTGAGACAAAGATGTGTGTGTGGTGCCAGTTGATTACTTTGGAAGATCTGCAGTAACTTTTATGTTAGAACATCCAGCCAGAGAGTCCCATCTAGTTATTCTGGCACCTACATCCGGTCAGCAACACATACCCAGTGGAGAGATTTCCCCCCACCATGATTTGGGCCCTGGAGGTCTAACTTCTCCCCCTTTTGGAGAATCCACACCCGGAGCTGTTGGACTGCACAGGAAAAAGTGTGACCCCTGCCTTCAAGGATATCACCAGAAGAGGAGCTACACGTACAGTTGTGCACAAACTGGTGAATTTTTAAATGTTGCACATATAAAAATGAACCCTTGCATGCATTAAATAGCACATACATGAAAACATGCTATTTTCAAAACTGCAACATACACGAGTAAATTGGGGTCCACAAGTAAATTAATGCATCTAAGAAAGATGTGTGCCAGAGGCATTCTGGGGCAGTTATAATGCCCCTCATCTCTAACATGAAGCACCTCCAACATAGCTCCGGCATCATGCTGCATCCAAAGAACATGGCTGAACTTCCTATAGATCTCAGCCCCTTTTATAGGTCCTCCTACTGGGACTTCTTGTGGTGCTGGCTGATGACATCACATCCTGCATGAACATCTGAG
This sequence comes from Rhinatrema bivittatum, assembly GCF_901001135.1. NCBI lineage: Eukaryota > Metazoa > Chordata > Amphibia > Gymnophiona > Rhinatrematidae > Rhinatrema > Rhinatrema bivittatum. Next base: position 31,769,035 of record NC_042626.1, read on the forward strand.
GAAGTCCCTTGCAATCAGCCAGTGCCTCTGCAACTGGTCCTTCTGCTCTGCTACTTCGGCACTTATCTGGATAAGTCTGAACTTGCGCAGCATTTGATTTTTACACAAGCGAGCATTTGTGCACACATATGTACTTGTATTTTATAACCTTTCCGCGCTGGTTATAAAATACAGTAGCAACTTACCATGCGCCCATATACACGCATAAATAGGTGCACACAAACAGTTTTGAATGTTATCCTCCCTGGTAATAGTACTGCTTCTCTAGTGTGAGAGAGGAAGGTGCGACAGAACTCTGCTACACTGATACACAACTCAATTCCAGTGAAAATTCAAGTGTCAAGGATCATTCAGGCCGATACAGTAAAGTTCGCGGGAGAGCGGGTGAGCGCACAGGCCAGTGTCCTGTGCACGCGATTCAGTAAACTAAAATATTTAAATTAGGGCCAGCGGTAAAAAGAGGCGCTAGGGACACTAGTGCGTCCCTAGCGCCTCTTTTTGGACAGGAGCGGCGGCTGTCAGCGGGTTTGATAGCCGACGCTCAATTTTGCCAGCGTCGGTTCTCGAGCCCACTGACAGCCATGGATTCGGAAACCGAACGTCGGCAAAATTGAGCGTCCGGTTTTCAACCCACGAGCCGATTTCACTTTTTTTTTTTTTTAACTTTTTTTTAACTTTCGGGACCTCCGACTTAATATCGCCATGATATTAAGTCGGAGGGTGCACAGAAAAGCATTTTACTTTCTGTATCGTGCAGGAATGACTAATAGGACCACCAACATGCATTTGCATGTTGCGGGCGCTATTAGTCTCGGGGGGGTTGGACGCGCGTTTTCAATGCGCTATTACCCCTTACTGAATAAGGGGTAAAGCTAGCGCATCGAAAACGCACGTCCAAATGCAGGTTAACAGTGCGCTCCACCAGAGCGCACTGTACTGGGTCGGCCTGTATGTGATTATGTGAGGAGAATCAGTGGATTTTTTTTTTTTAATTTTTGTCTTGTTTTTTGAATAAAGCTTCTTTTACTTTTGGAGCAGTACAATTTTTTCTATTTCATGATTCCTACTGAAAGATAAATACAGAATGTTGGAAAGAATTGTAAAAAAAAGGGATTGATGTCCACCACTATCCATCCATCTGTAAGCACAATAACTCTCCAAAATAAGGGATGGAAATTCACCAGATTTGGCATGCAGGGAGAAAATGTGAATACCTCAGACAAGTCTGAAAACCAGAAACATCAGATTAGTCTTTTCTGAGAAACAAGCCTTCAAAAAACCCAAATATTTCCCCATTCCTTCCTATGGGAAAAACAAATCCCCATTGCTTTTTATACCTGTTTGAACAGCTTCTAACTGTTAGAATGTTGACAGCCTTCCATTCCAACTGCCTCCCTCACCCCATCCACACTTTGCCACAGAGCAACACAGGCAGAGAGAGACAGAGATAGGGAAAATAACTAAAGCAACTGTCAAAGGATGGCACAAAAAGGTGCTTCCAAAGTACACACACACACACAAAACCAACAACCTATACCACACCCCATATTCCTCCCATATTCCTACACCCCAAAACATACTCATTGCTCCCACCACACCCATACCCCCCAAGAAAAAGAGAAAACAAATGATACTTCTCATCCTTCCTCCTCATACATACACCCCCCCCCCCCCACACACACACACACTTTCTCCAGACACACCCCCATGCGCATCCAATTTACACACAACCCAAACCACAATCCCCTCACAACCACATCCACTACCTATAAACCCACAGCAATGCCCCCAAAAGAACACACCCCACAATTCCCCATACACACACAACCCCCTACCCACCCAAAAAATGTACACCCCAAACATTCATCCCCCCATGCACTATGCACTACACACTACACACAGCCCTATACCTTCCACATTCCCAAACTCACAGCTCCGTCGCCAACACCCACCCCCACCCATCCACATACACTACTCACATATACCTACCCTCATACACCTATACCCTCCAGTCCCTCCCTCAAAGACACCCCCATCACAAACCACCCCATACCCATTACCTATTCAAATCTATGTTGGAAAGCATTTCCAAAACTATGTCTCTGCATGCTTTTCCTACTTGTGTTATTGTTATTTGTATACAATCTCTACTGCTGGTCACTCAGGATTTCTTTCACACATTAAGAACAGGTGTATCCAGCTCCGGTCCTTGAGGGCAGCAAACCAGTCTGTATTTCCAGGATACACCTAATGAATATGTATGAGATTGATTTTCATAGCCATTGAGGCAATATGCATGCACATTTATTTCATGCATATTCATTAGGGTTATCCTGAAAACTTAACTGGTACGGGGCCCTCGAGGATCAGAGCTGGGCCCACCTGATTTAGAAGAACCCATAGCCCATATCTCCTGCCTGCAGCAATGGGACAACCTGAAGGTATAAAGAGTTACACATGCAGCAGTGAGGGGGAAGTCAGGAGGTAACACCACGACTGCATCCTGAGAAAACTAAGCCTTTCCATCATGTTCTTATGATAAGGGGAAGCAACTTCAGTTCCGGAGTGCCACACACAGGCTTGGTTTTCAGGACATCCACAGTGAATACGCATGAGATATTGGCATACAGTGGAGGCAGTGCTTGCAAATCTACCTCATACATATTCATTGTGGATATCCTGAAAACCAGATCTGTTTGTGGCACCCCAGGCCTGGAATTGTCTACCAATTGTTTTAGAGATTTCCAAGCGTCCATTTGGTAACTCCACGTCTCCTAGGACAGGCTGAGTCAATCTTCATTTTATTCCACTGCATGCTTTTCTTAGAGAAATCAGATCTACATCGCTCTCTATGCAATGGGGCAAAACCAGTACTGGCTTAGCTTGCCCTCTTGAACATAGAGTCACCTGTTACCCTATTGTGCTGGTGCCTTTTTATGTAATGCAATTTCATGTTTTATTTCTGGCATGTCTTACCACAAATAAGCACTTAAGGCATGAAACAGCAAAGTCTGAGCACCAGGCAATAATAAAAATCGGGTATAATTTCACAATATATATTAACCTAATACAATATAACTAGATTTAAAATGAGCAGGACAAAACAGACACATGTTCTTAATCTAAATCTAAATTAAAAAAAAAAGAAAAATCCATAACTCACCCACATGAAGTACAAATGCTGTACATTCTACTGCTTTCCAAGCAAATATTGCACCACTTCAGCTGCTAGTATGAGAAGGTCTTTTAAGCCGTTCACCCACAACCCACCAGCTGGGGCCCGGGTATCAGCTGTTATCATTTGAGTCACGTCAAGTGCCAGGCAAAGAGGTCGTTCCATGGCAGGTCCGGAGATGAAGGGAAAGAGGAGCGCTGCAGGATGCGGGCCAGAATGCCGAGCTTGGCACAGGACGGCGTCTCAGTCAGCCACAAATTTTTTTTTTTAAACTTGGCACCCTTCTCTTGTTTCGACGGGCTTCCAGCTCAGTCAGAACCAGGACTGGGATCTGATACTATGAGCTTTCATTTGCAACTACCTGGGGGTTCTCCCCCTACTTTTTATTCCCCTACAACTCACTTTAGTCCAGTGATTGGAAGTGAAAGTCTTCAGCCAGGATTTATACACCAGAGCTATTTACCAAACTCTGCAATCATGGGCCCTTAATCTGGCCACCAGGCATCGTCCTTCTAGGAGGATTATGACTCCCTCCCTCCAGGAGCTATAAACACTACCACTGCAGCATCCCCAGCCTGACCAACTTGGGGAATGGAAGACTTAATGAAGGAATAAAAACCAGGTCCCTCTGCATGGCGTGCACAGGGCTGGATTAAGATTAAGGTGCCCATAAACAGAATACTGGTGGGTGGGGGATTTCATCCCAGAAAAGAACGAGCAGTGGAACAATACCAGTTTTTGGGTGCCTTCAGAATTTGGCACCCTAGGTACTAGCCTATGTTGCCTATGCCTAAATCTGGCCCTGGGTGTACACGCCCCTGCCACTGAGCCATCAGGCCTGACCAGTCAATCTTTTTCTGATCAGGCCTGACCAACCAATCTGATCAGGCCTGATCAGTCAATCTTTTCTACTGTAGACTAAGGTTACCTAAAACTGCCCAGTAGTAAAAGCCCTGAACTGGTTCCAACACCTTCGCCATTCAGTTTGGGCAAGTCCCCATGTACAGTTGTGCTCATAAGTTTACATACCCCTGACAGAATTTGTAAGACGTGTAGGATTTTAAGAAAACATGAGTGATCAGACAAAACACATCTGTATTTTTTATGTGTTTCAGATTAAATTATTATGCATCACAGAATAGCACAATCATTAAACAAACCATAGCAATAAAGGAAATAATAAAATGGTCCTGTTCAAAATTTTGCATATCCTTGAATGGTTGGGCTTACAATATCAACTTCACTCAAGTTTACACAAACAGATTGAGATGGCAATGAAAGGTAAGTATCCATACCTGTACCTTAGCTGATTGTGTATAAATAGTCATTGAGTTTCTTAGCTCTTGAGAAACTCTTGTGCATTTCATCCAGGGCTGCACTGACCTTGGTGGTTATTGAAGCATGAGGAAAACAAAAGAACTGTCAAAGGATCTGCGAGCAAAAGTAGTTCAACTTTCTAACTCAGGAAAAGGATATAAAAAGATATCCAAAGATTTGAAAATGCCACTCAGTACTGTTCAAACTCTGATCAAGAAGTGGAAAATTATGGATTCTGTTAATACTAAGCTACAGTCAGGTAGACTAAGAAAGATTTCATACACAACTGCCAGGAAAATTGTCAGGATGCAATGAAAAACCCACAAGCAACTTCTACTGAAATACAAGCGTGCACAATAAGGAGATACTTGAACAAAAATGGGCTGCATAGTAGAGTTCACCAACATAAAGGAAACTATGTAATATCATTTTGATCCTTTATTCAATTCCTTTATGGTGAATTCTATATGTGTTAGGAAACTTAATTCCTTCTGTGTTGTTACTGCATAGTAGAGTTGCCAGGGAAAAAAAGCCATCGCTGCATTAATGCCAAACAGCACCTAGAGAAGCCTCAAAACTTCTGGAACAAAATAATTTGGAGTGTTGAGACCAAAATTGAACTTTATGGTCACAACCATAAACACTATGGGGCAAATCTTTAAACTTACGCGAGGGCGCAGATTTGTTCGCGCAACCCGGCGTGAACAAATCTACGCCCGATTTTATAACATGCACGTGCTTCCACGCGCATGTTATAAAATCCAGGATCGGCGTGCGCAGGGAGGTGCACAATTGTGCAACCTGTGCGCGCCGAGCCGAGCAGCCTGCCTCCATTCCCTCCGAGACCACTCCAAAATCGGAGCGGCCTTGGAGGGAACTTTTTTTTGGTCCCCCCCCCCACTTTTCCCCACCCCCCAGCCCTAACTAAATCCCCCCTACCTTATTTCGTGGAGTTACGCCTGCAGCAGGCGTAACTTGCGCGCGTTGCTGGCTCCCTGCCCCAGGACAGGCCGTTGTGCCGGAGCACTCGGCCCCGCCCCTGGACCGCCGCCATGCCTGCGGCCCCACCCACGGACCATCACCATGCCCCCAGACACGCCCCGGCCCACCGCCACGCCCCCGGACACGCCTCCGGCCAGCCCCTTATTCGAAGCCCCGGGACTTACACTCGTCCCAGGGCTTGCGCGCACCACCGAGCCTATGCGAGATAGGCTCGGCATGCGCAGGAGGAGGCAGGGGTAGGTTTTCGGGGGTTGCGCACGTATTTTACACGTGCAACCCTTTGAAAATCTACCCCTATGTATGGACAGGAGTCAACAAGGCTTATGAAGAAAAGCACACCATCCCTATCGTGAAGCATGGAGGTGGATCTCTGCTGTTTTTGGGGCGGGAGGGGGGGCGGTGTGAGCTACAGCAGCACAGGGAATTTAGTCTAAATTGATGGCAGGATGAATGAAGCATCTTATCAGAAAATACTGGAGGAGAATTTGCATTCATCAGCCAGGAAGCTGTGCAAGGGGTGCACTTGGACTTTCCAACATGACAATGACCCGAAACCTAAGGCCAAGTCTACCCTTCAGTGTGGCTGCAGCAGAATAAAGTAAAGGTTTTAGAGTGGCCGTCAGAGTCCCCTGACCTCAATATCATTGAGCCACTTTGGGGAGAACATGCGGTTCATGCTGGACAACCAAAGAATTTACAGGATCTGGAGGCTTTTTGCCAAGAGTAATAGACAGCTTTACCATATGAGAAAACAAAGGGCCTCATTCACAACCATCGCAAAAGACTGCAAGCCGTCACCGATGCAAAAGGGGGCAATACACGATATGAAGCACAAAGGGTATGCAAACTTTTGAACAGAATCATTTTATTATTTCCTTTATTGATATGCTTCAATGATTATGCTATTCTGTGATGCATAATAGTTTAATGTGAAACACATTAAAAAATAACAGACGTGTTTTGTCTGATCACTCATGTTTTCTTGAAATCTTACAGATTCTGCCAGGGGTACGTCAACTTACGAGCACAACTGTATGCGAGCTCTTCCAAGGTGGCAGCATTGTTAGTTAAAGAACATGATTTTAGCATTCTTGCTTTCACAGAGATTTTTTTTTGTTAATCTCTTTGTTTCATTTTTTTCTCTTTAAGGTATTTTTGCTTGTAATATTTCACCTACATGTATTTTCTTAAAAAAAAAACGAAAAAGAATTTCTGAGCCCCAAATCTGCCTTTGCACTTTAAAGTCTGCCTTTGTCTTCCTTCCTAAGGATCACCTTCTTGGAGCCCTTTGCCCCAGGTGCCTCCGGCAACTCAGTCGGCACTAATTTCTCCTTCTGAGGACTGGGATAATGGGAAATAGAAGCGTTTCCATGGCGACAGACAAGCGACGGCCTCACGCCACCGGTGATGAGCTGCACTGCAGCGGCAGCAGCAGCGGGAGGATGCTGTAGAAGGACCTTGTCATGCACTATATTAGCCAAAACAAAAGAGCGATCAGATGCCACTTGAATATCTTGCTGCCACCTTTCCCAGGTCAAGCTTGCAGGCTGATTCAGTCCTGGCATTCCTATAGTAGCTGTCCTAGCAAAATTAACACGCTTGGATAACTCATTTGATTGATGAAGCAGACTCATTAAGATAACTTTTTTTTTGTTTGTTTTAATTCCCAAGGAACTATTTGTGTTTTTAACTATCCTAAAGCTCTTTCTCCTCATATGATTCTATGAAACAGAATAGCTGATGCCCATTTTCTCTAACCACTGCAGATCTCTGGCTTTGCCTTCACTTCTCTCCTACATGTGTGAGACACAAAGGCTGCTTTAAAATTCCGACAGTGTTTTCAGCCCCACCATCCCCAGGAGGCTTCTCCATTCCTTACCTTTATACTGCATCCCCTCTCTTCCAGACTTATACCATGAATCCATATCCCATTCTATAACTTCTTTTCCATCCACGAGTTCTTCCCCTTCAGGCATTTGTACTGCTTGAGGTTCACCTGTAATTGAATTTACTTGAAAGCAAATTGGGCACTGCTGTGCTGACCCCTTCTGGAACCTGGGGCAAGCTTTCCCAGCAAAGCAAGTAAAGGATGCAGGTGGTACAAACTGAATCATGGAAGAGAGGACTCAAGGCAAGGCAATGTGGCCGGTTATCCCTTTTCTTCCCAAAGGAACATAGAAATATCTTTTTAAAAATAATATATAATATATCATGACAAATAAGCAAAAGGAGACCTTGAGAATAAAAGGGAGAGAAGATTCAACAGTCAAGAGATAGGCAAGTTAATACTGATATTTTCAAGAATTCAGGGAGCATTGTTACTTTATCATCCATTCTAGAGCATTTTTGGTACTGCAGTCTTGTTTTTGTTTTAACAGAAAAAGAACTTTGATTCCCAGAATGAGGTGGAATAGGCAAGAACAGGATCAGACTGTCCTAGGTCAATGTTGGGTTACCTGTAGGGTTGCCAACTCACCCAGGTCATCCTGGAGAGGCTGTTTTTGCTCCATTGCATGCATGGAGATGTAGCTTAGCCTTGGAAATCATAACTATGATTTCTTGCATACAATGGGACAAAAAACATATAGAAACATAGAAACATGGAAATGACGGCAGAAGAAGACCAAACGGCCCATCCAGTCTGCCCAGCAAGCTTCGCATTTTTTTTCTCTTACTTATCTGTTACTCTTTGCTCTTAGTAACCTTTGGTTCTATTTCCCTTCCACCCCCACCATTAATGATCTGCTCCTTTGGGTTGACCTGAGTGAGGTGGCAGCCCTAAACTGGGGCCATCTGGTAATCCTAGTCAAGTATCAACATTGGGAATTCTGCTCATACTAATCAGGCCCTAGTGCGTTGTGCCAGTTATTACACTCTAACACAGTTGATTTGGGCAGGGGAGGGAAGGAACTGTTTACAGGAGAATTTAAAAGGGTGGTAGTGCCTATGAGAGCTTCCACAGTCCACAATCCCTAATCTCACTTGCTCTTATGCCCTCCAAGAACTGAATACTGACTCAGTGGTTCCAGCAGTTCCTTGTTTGCATGCATATTCTGGTCTGTTCTGCAAGCTACTTCCAACCCCCAGCAATCAGTTAGGAGGCCTATCTACTGTAACAGGAGTCAGGATCATGCCGCCTTCTTTTATCTGCATGCAGCTGTGAAGCAGCAGCGACATCTGGAGGCTGGTCTTCCCAAAGGATGATGTATTGGGCCTTGATTCTAGTTAAAAACCATCTATTTGATAACTATCTGGTAAAAAGTAATAACAATTCTTTATTTTCTTAAGGTCCTTTCTATTCTGGATCATTTCAGAGGCAATGCTGCAGGTCCTGCACTTGAGAAGCTACAAGTAACCAGTCATCTGCAGGCAGCAGGACAAGAAGCTATATTCTATTCCTTACACATATATACCACTTTTTTTTCTGCAAAAGGGGATCCAAAGCAGTTTATATAAGGAAATAGTAATATAATCCATACAATACAAATTTTAAAATTCCCAATGCTCCATTCCCCACTTTCACTAGGGATTGTGAGTATGTTGCATCATATAACAGAAAATAACACTCCCTCCCAAATTACTTAACATTAAATCCAAGCATTGGCAAATAAATATGTAACCCTCTACTCGGGGCATCCTTAATGAGTCACAGGGCATTCACACTTGATACCTGGGCTAAGTCTTCTTGAGGCCTGTCTAATGGATTCTAAAGGCTCTGGGCCATGAATGGTATTCCAACATAAAATCTTTATTAAGACAGTTATTCAATTGTCACACAATACACTTTCTCCTAGGTAAATCCATGCTCCAAAAATAAAAACGTCAGCCAGTGACTGTGTTACTGAGGTACCAATTCTCTCTTTTTTTAAAATTTTATTTATATCAATTTTAAACTTACATAATCCAGGTAATACATTTGTTAAGAAACAGCATAGATTTAAAAAAAAAAAAAAAAACCCAAAAACAACAACTCAGTACTAAAGAAAACAGGAAAAATAAAATTCAACAAATACATTGCAACCTATGGTTTATCAGACCCCCAACTAGAGGGAGAATAGACACAAGATCAAAGGAAATAAAACTTTACTTTTACAAAAACAAACAAAACAAGATGGCAGAAGCACTGTTAGACTTTCCTAATTTACAGCACCTTAACAAATTGGAGAGGAGGAGGTACCGGGAATAGGACTCTCAGAGCCGACTCCCTGTTGTTGTTTCCTACTTTAAAAAGCAGATAATTTAGAAGAGTTAAAGAAAACAAAACAAAACCCACATTTGATTCCCTGGTACTTTACTACACATTTTCAGGAAACACTGAACCAAAATAAGGCTCCCAATAGCAAAACACCAGGATGTAACAGCAAAAACCTCTTCCTTTTGGTCTGAGTCACTTTGGGCAAATCAGGGTAGATTCGGACCTTTAAACCTCGAAACAAGGGCTCCTTATTACAAAAACATTACTTTAAGACAGAATCTCAATCGGAGTCTAAGGTTAGAGTCACAACTAGAGTTGCAGGAGATATAATTTCATCCAGTGATTTTTCCAACTCTGCAGTCAAATTGGCTATCCAAAGAAATTTGAGGTGAATGAGGATCATGCAACGCATTTTTCGAAGGCAAATAAAAAGCTTTGGAAATTGGAGGTATTAAATTCTCAGGAATTTTCAGCACCTCAGGAATAAAACCTCAACATTTCAACAGGGAAACCATTTTTTTCCTTGGAACATTAATACGCCTGATAACAGGCTTCTAAGTTCTCAGTTTTATTAACAATTTTATTCTCAGTTTTATTAACAAGAAAGTTTCCTCTGATAACATTCTCTATCTTATTAACGAGATAAAGATGACCATTCCGGAGCCTGTATTTTCTGAGAGGTAGAAGCAGCCTCTTCCAGTAACTGCTGAGCAGCCGTAGTCAGACCCTGATGCTTGCCAACGAATTGACCCAGCTGAGAAGAAAGTTTAGTCAGGGCCTCCCAAATAAGATCCAAAGTAACCTGCTGAGGTCTAACAAGGAGAAAAGACTGTATCACCTCTGATGAGACCTGTTCCACTGACCTGGAGGAAGCGGGAGAAGCAGCCTCAGACGAACGATTTGTTCCATCTCCCAATGTACCAGACGCCGCCGTAGTCTCCACAGCTGGCAGCGTAGGTTCCCGCAGGGCCAGCACACCGAGGGGACGCTGCATGTTGTTATTCAGCTATAATGGTGTCATAGAAGTAAACCCGTTTGCAAAAAGATTCCGGCGCTGCTCGGGGGTTAGTGTGACTTCCGGGTCTGGAGGGAGAGTCGGAAAACTTTCAGCCTGCTAACCGCCCAGTGACCGCCATCCGGACTCAGAGTGAGAGTCCAAGGACCGGAGCAGATGGTGAGTCACCATCTTGCCCAGTGCTGGTTCTCCCTGTAAACCCTTTCTTGGGAGTTTTGAGTGCCAAGGGCACACAAACATATTTATTTTCTTCAGGGCTGCTCTGGCTAGCAGTTTACTCCCATGCTTAACCTTTTATCCTGGGGGGATTCTTTTTATGGGGGGAAGTTCTAACTTGTGACCCAGACGTTGGTGTCTTGCTTTCAGAGTGTGTAGATAGAAGGTGCATCCCAATGGGTGAGATGCTGGGACAAATCAGACAGGACTAGGACCTGGGTATTAAAATAAAGTTTACTGATTGATAATAATCAAAGTCCATTAGTCCACAATATTGAAGTTAGATCTGACTGTGATCACATGTGTATTTCTCTGTAGGTAGGTGTCCCTTTACTTCAGGCATCTGGGTAGAGCTCCCGTGGTGATTTTAATTGTGCAAAGCTCACCCAGCGGCTAACCCGGAATCCTATTGGAGGGATCCCCAACGTCACAGCAAAAGAGTCCTACCTGACTCCATATCCTTCCTGGACACCCACACTGCTAGACAAGGGGTAGTGAGTGAGAGTGGAGGGATGCTGTCGGACAAGGAATGGAGGGGAGGAAAAGGAAGATGCAAGGTAAGAACTGGGAAGGGAAGAAAGAAGGGAATGCAGGGGAAGAGATGGGTGGGGAGAGAAAAAGGAATGCAGGTTATGGAGTGGGTGAGGGTGAAAGAGGGTGAAAGAGGGATGCAGGACAAGTAATTGGGGACCAGGGAAAGCTGAGGGGGGGGGGGGGGGGAGAAAAAGAGAAGGGATACAGGGAAAGATGAGGATACAGGGTGAGGAGTGGAGGAGAGAGAGGGGATGCAGGGCACATAGTGAATTGAGTAGGAGAAGGAGATGCAAGGAGTATAGAGGAAGAGAAAAGAGAATGCTAGGCAAGGGGTGGGGGAAGAGAATAGGGGGGGTGTTGGGTAAGAGAGGCGAATGCTTTGCTAGAGCCACTAGCACTACCGGAGGGACAGCTATACCTTTGCTGTCAAAGGGGAAAGTGATGGAAAGGCTATTAGTAAGTCAAAGAGGTGGGGCATAATTCTGAATATGTGCCCAAGGTTCAGGAAAAGCTGGTCCTGGCATTGGTAGTCTGGCTTAGAAACTGGTTGAGTTACGGACAACAGAGGGTAATGGTACTTAGATTGTAAGCCCTCTGGGGATAGGAAAATACCTACAGTTCCCGAATGTAATCTGCTTTCATTTGTTACAAAAGTCAGAATATAAATCAAATAAGTTAAAAACAAATTAAAAGGAAGAGCTGGGCTGCAGGAAACTGAAAGGTATCCAAAAACAAACAAGGGACCAGGGCGAACACAAGACAAGGGGAAAAAAAACCAGACAATTGGAACAGCACAAACTAACAAAGACAAAGCAAACAAACAGCGCAGAAGGTCACAAACTTGGGCCAAATACAGGGCAAACAGAGACTAAGCAGAACAGGATACAAAGCAAACACAGACAGAATATCATAAGGCCACAGACTTGGGCCAGTACAAGATATAAAGCAAGGCAAGGCCGTGCATACCAAGGATCACAACTAAGAACTCCAAGCTGAGACACTTAAAGCACTGAGGGGCAGGCTTATATATTGTGGCAGTGGAAGAAATATGGCCTCAAGCAGAACCTCCAAGCCAGAGGGAGACGACATGACCCACTGAGGGCTCCTGCTGGCGGGAGGTGAGCCCTGCGCACAGGTCCTCACACTACTAAGCTTCCTAGCTATTATTCTGTGCTTATTATAGAATGTCTTCAAAATATACTATTTTTAAGACAGCAACTAAAAGGGAATAGAAGTTTCTTCATCTGTTTACATGCTCCCCTGCACATTAAAGCTATAAGAAAGATATTTAAATGTACAAAGTTGACATATATGTCACTGATAAAAGCACTAAGACCAGCTTAATTGCATCAGAGATTGACAGGAAGTTCAGATGCATTTTTGATGATCATCTTGCTCTTGTACTCATCTCTGTACATTCAAAATACCAGTTAGCTTAAAGACAGAGAGAAAGAAAATGTCAGTGGATAGGGACCACTTGGCCCTCCCAGTCTGCCCAGTTATACCTATTTGCTGTGCTGTCACAGGTCTTATGCCATCTGTGGTCCCCTCCCAAGTTTGCCCTGCCACTAAGGTTCCCCTAACTGTGGCCTATTCCGCTCATGCTACTGTCCGCCAAGCACCTCAGCAGTGCCTCAGACACACAGAGGAATGGTGCTGCTGACGGATTTGAGTATAAAAAGTGCTTCTAATAAATCTAAGGGTATTTCCCAGTGCAAAATGATCCCACTGTGGCCTGTACAGCAGATGTGCTCCGCTCTCACAAGTCCTTTATTTTCTTCCCTCTTTAATGCAAAAGAAAGTAAAGCAACTTGAGCTTTTTTTTTTTTTTCCTGTAACTCGGGCCTAATTTAGTCACAAGAAAGTGAAATGAATTACTTCATTTGCCAGAAACATTCAGCTTTCATCTTCCATTTTCACTTTTGAAACGGGTCCCAGACCCACCATAAGCAAAAGGCTTCAGCTCCATGCTACTCCTGTAGAGGGCAAAGGTTCTAGTCACAGGTATTTGCAGGGGTGTTATTTATTTATGTTATTTATTTATTTATTTATTTATGTTATTTATTTATGTTATTTATTTATTTAAAACAGAAAGATAGGAGGAGATTAAAAGACAATAAAAAGTGGCTTGTTATTTTTTTTTGGTTTTTTGCTTATTTTCCCTCTGAGCCAGAAGGTAGGATGGTAATACATGATGGGAAATGGAAAAATTCCTCAAGAAATTCCTGGGCACAAGATGACGCTGCAGGGCAGAGGACATGAAACCCAGCCACCCAGAGCCTTGTGTTTACTTCCAGCATCCAAATTTCTTTCTGTTTTTTAAAAAATAAATATATAGATATAGATATATATATCTTTGCAAAGACAACATAAAAACAGGTTGTCAGGGTTCTATTAGAAAGCAAATTAACATTTCTAATTAATGGAAGCAACCATTTAATTAAGAAGGAAATTATCATAATCAGAAGTAATTTAGTGCTGCTGAGCTTATCAGTGAATTCACTGCCTAGAGCACCAGAGCCTCCCATCCTAGCCCTGGGTTGCCCTGCTGTGATAAATGAATAAGTGGCAACTGCTGAACACCCAGCCAGAGCCAAGGTAGCAGATCCTACACCTTACTGCTGCACTCTGGGATAGCTACATCTATCCTCTTCTGTAAATCTCCTTTCATCCCTCTGTAGTTTCAACTAACATAAAATTAATAGTGGGTCAGATCATTGACATACCTGGGAACGTTTGATTGCCAGTCAGCCTGAGATTGCACACACACATAGAAAAAGACCATCTGGCCTAACCAGTCTGCCCATCCACACCAACCACTCAGCTTTACCATCCCTACCACTCCCTCAGAGATCCTCTATGTCCATTCCATGTGTTCTTGAATTCGGATACTGTCCTTGTCTCCACCACCTTCACTGGAAGGCTGTTCCATGCATCCACTATTCTCTCTATAAAGAAATATTTTCTTGGATTACTCCTGAGTCTATTCCCTTTCACCCTCATCCCTTGACCCCTCATTCCAGAGCCTCTTTTCCTTTAAAAAGTGGCTCACCTCCTGTGCATGGAAACATTGGAGGTATTTAAATATCTCTATCACATCCCCCCCAGCTTGCCTTGCCTCTAGGAAAGGAGTGGCCAACTCCGGTCCTCAAGAGCTACAAACAGGCCTGGTTTTCAGGATATCTGCAATGAATATGCATGAGATAGATCTGCAAACAATGGAGGAAGTACATACAAATTTATTTTATGTATTTTCAATGTGGATATTCTGAAAGCCCGACCTGTTTATGGCTCTTGAGGACCGGAGTTGGCCATCCCTGCTCTAGGGTTTACATGTTTAAGTCTGTCCCCATATACTTTAGAATGAAGACCACTGACCATTTTAGTAGCCACCTCTGGACCAACTCCAACCAGTTTATATCCTTTTCAAGATGCAGTTTCCAGAACTGTAAACAGTATTCCAAATTAGGTCTCACTGGGGACTTATATGGTCAATATCACCCCTTTTTATCTGCTGATCATTCCTATCCACCTGTTTGGCTACCTTAAGATCATCAGATACAATCACCCTCAGAACCTGCTCTTCTTTCGTGCTTAGAAGTATTTCATCCCTTATACTGTACATCTCCCTTGGGTTTTTGCATACTAAATGCATAACTCTACAATTTTTAGCATTAAATCTTAGCTGGTGATCTCTACATCATTCTTCAAGCTTCACTAGATCTTTCCGCATGTTTTTCACACCTTCCTGGATGTCTATCCTGTTGCAGATTTTGGTATTTTCAGCAAAAAGACACACCGCTCCCGATAAACTTTCAGCAATGTTGCTCACAGAAATGCTGAAAAGAACCAGGCCAAGGACTGATCCCTGCAGCACATCACAAGTAACATCCCTCTCTTTGAAGTGAACTCCATTTATCACCACCCCTTGTCGCCACCCACTCAACCACTTTCTAATCCAGTCAGTCACTCTAGCACCCATACCGAAGGCACTTAATGTATTTATAAGTCACCTGTGCGGAATCCAGAATCGTTCCAAAGGTCTTACTGAAATTCAGGTACACTACATCTAACTCTCTCCCCTGATCTAATACTCTGTTCACCCAACCAAAGAAATTGATCAGGTTCATCTCTCAGGTAAAGTCATGCTACTCGGATCTTATAATCCAGTGGATTCCAGGCACTGCACCATCCTTCTGTATACCAGCAATTCCACAGAGGCCAGACTAACCAGCTTCCTCCTTATTTCCACTTTTGTGAATAAGAACCACATCTGCCCTTCTGCAGTCCTTCGGTACTACTCCCGACTCTAAAGAAGCACTGAAAAGCCAGCGGTACTGCCAGAACTTCCCTAAGTTCCCTTCCCTTAATACCCTCAGATGTATCCCATCAGGCCCCATCACTATAGCTATTTTACGTTTAGTTAGCTCCTCCTGAGCACAGTTTTCTGGAAATCAGTTGAGGTTTACCTCACTTCTAATCCTATTCGTATTTGTTTTAGGTGATCCTACTCCAGGTCTTTCCAGAATGAGCGCTGAACAGAAATATTTGGTAAGCAATTTTGCTTTTTCCTCATCAGCCTCTACATATTCCTCTTCACCTTTGTGTCTGACAATGCTACTTTTGTACTTCCTTCTATCACTAACATATCCAAAAATAAAGTCTTATCCCCCGTTTTACTGTCTTTGCTATTTTTCTTCTACTTTGATTTTGGCATTCCTGACTATTTTCCCAGCTTCTCTTAATTGTTCCAGATATTGTTGCTTTTCTTCTTTCTGCAATCTCTTGTAGCTTATGGACGCTAACCTTTTCTCCCTTACCTTTGCAGTTACTTCTTTAGAAAACCAAAGCAGCCTCTTTTTCCTCTTTGCTTTATTTCCTTTCCTAACAGAATGGTTAATTGCCCTTATAATATCTACTTCCCCTAGATTTTCCCATCCAGTTGACGACGCCTTGAGGTACTCCCCCATTTTAACAAAGTTCGTTTTCCTGAAGTCTAAGACCCTCGACTGTGAATGAGCCTTCACCACCTGCACTCTAACCTTGAACCCCGCCGTCTGGTGATCACTGGCTCCAAGGGGATCGTGCAGAATCGCCTCCTCCTGTGTGAGTTTCAGTATCCATTGACAGAACAGTTCTCTCTGCAAAGAATCCAGGATCTCCCCATGCCCAGAAGACAAAGGAGCGGGGCTTATCCCATTCAACATCCTGCAGATTGAAATCCCCTCTCCTTTCATAGCCTCCATTCAATTTCTTTCTATTTGAGGGATTCAAGATGGCATCAACCTGATAGAATGTTTCTGTTTGAGCTCCTTAGTCTTGTGCTATTTCTTCTCGTTCCTATAATTTAATTTGATTGTGATGGGCAAAGAAAATGGAAGGCTAAAGCACAAATTTTCCCCTCAGCGGCTCCAAGGGCTATTGGTGCTGCACTCGACTCATGGGTCTCTATGGCAGCAAAGTTTTGATTCTTGTCTGGATTAGAAGCGAGTTCAAGTAGTGCAGGGAAGGCACTCTCGAGCGATTCCATTCTCTCTCTCACTCCGGAGGCCTACAATCCACCTTCACTGCCGGAAGGGTGCCTGCAGCTGGGTAGGAAGGACTCAGCAACCCATTCCAAGGAGGGTGTTAATGTCAGCGGATCTGGAGTCCCTTCCCTGGTCGACGCTCTGTTGCAGAGGGGCAAAGATCTGGGTACCCTGTTGGGAGCATGCACATTTCTGATATAGCAGGAGTGGAAGCATCTGTAAAAGTCTCCCTTAGAAGTGTTATCCTGAACCCGGTTCAGCTTCCAGGCATTGGAGTGTCTTCAACTGGTTCAACAGTTGCTGGTGACTTTGGAAGATGCCATTTGCATCTGTAGCTAAAGTTGAAAAATTGCTCTCTAATTCTCTTTCACAGCTCTGCCCTTTTATATCACAGGTGCCTTGGACATGGCAAGAGTAGCAAGGAGGAGCTTAGCAAGGCTGGTGGTGATACTGGAGCAGTGGCTGACACTACGTCACAGTGTGGTGTTACAGGTGGGTTCAGCATAGTGCTCCAGTAACACCACATTGTGACGTGGGTTCAGCATAGTGCACCAGTAACACCACACTGTGATGTGGGTTCAGCATAGTGCACCAGTAACACCACGCTGTGATGTAGGTTCAGCATAGGGCACCAGTAACACCACACTGTGATGTGGGTTCAGCATAGTGCTCCAGTAACACCACATTGTGATGTGGGTTCAGCATAGTGCACCAGTAACACCACACTGTGATGTGGGTTCAGCATAGTGCTCCAGTAACACCACATTGTGACGTGGGTTCAGCATAGTGCTCCAGTAACACCACATTGTGATGTGGGTTCAGCTTAGTGCTCCAGTAACAACACACTGTGATGTGGGGTCAGCAAAGTGCTCCAGTAACACCACACTGTGATGTGGGTTCAGCATAGTGCACCAGTAACACCACATTGTGACGTGGGTTCAGCATAGTGCTCCAGTAACACCACATTATGATGTGGGTTCAGCTTAGTGCTCCAGTAACAACACACTGTGATGTGGGGTCAGCAAAGTACTCCAGTAACACCACACTGTGATGTGGGTTCAGCATAGTGCTCCAGTAACACCACATTGTGATGTGGGTTCAGCTTAGTGCTCCAGTAACAACACACTGTGATGTGGGGTCAGCAAAGTGCTCCAGTAACACCACACTGTGATGTGGGTTCAGCATAGTGCTCCAGTAACACCACACTGTGATGTGGGTTCAGCATAGTGCACCAGTAACACCACATTGTGACGTGGGTTCAGCATAGTGCACCAGTAACACCACACTGTGATGTGGGTTCAGCGTAGTGCTCCAGTAACAACACGCTGTGATGTGGGTTCAGCAAAGTGCTCCAGTAACACCACACTGTGATGTGGGTTCAGCGTAGTGCTCCAGTAACAACATGCTGTGATGTGGGGTCAGCAAAGTGCTCCAGTAACACCACACTGTGATGTGGGTTCAGCATAGTGCACCAGTAACACCACGCTGTGATGTGGATTCAGCATAGTGCTCCAGTAACACCACACTGTGATGTGGGTTCAGCATAGTGCACCAGTAACACCATACTGTGATGTGGGTTCAGCATAATGCTCCAGTAACACCATGCTGTGACATGGATTCAGCATAGTGCTCCAGTAACACCACACTGTGATGTGGGTTCAGCATAGTGCACCAGTAACACCATGCTGTGACATGGATTCAGCATAGTGCTCCAGTAACACCACACTGTGATGTGGGGTCAGCATAGTGCACCAGTAACACCACGCTGTGACATGGATTCAGCATAGTGCTCCAGTAACACCACACTGTGATGTGGGTTCAGCGTAGTGCTCCAGTAACACCATGCTGTGATGTGGGGTCAGCAAAGTGCTCCAGTAACACCACACTGTGATGTGGGTTCAGCATAGTGCACCAGTAACACCACGCTGTGATGTGGATTCAGCATAGTGCTCCAGTAACACCACACTGTGATGTGGGTTCAGCGTAGTGCTCCAGTAACAACACTGTGACGTGGGGTCAGCATAGTGCTCCAGTAGTACCACACTGTGTCGTGAGGTCTGCATAGTGCTCTTATAACCTCACGCTGTGATGTGGGGTCAGCATAGTGCTCCAGTAACAACACGCTGTGACGTGGGGTCAGCATAGTGCTCCAGTAACATCATGCTGTCACATGGGTATAGTATAGGGCGCCCAAAGCCCCATTATGTTGTGGACTCAGCACAGTGCTCCTGCAGTATTATGGGGATTCCGTGTTGTCCTCCTGCTGTGACCCCACACTTTGAAATGGGTTTAGTACAGGTTAAGAGAGATGTGGCACTCCTGAAATCAAACTGGAGAATTGGGTCAGAGGGCTAAGTGCCCGCCTCTGAGCCACAACACCCAGCGCTCCTTGAGGATTTCAATCCAAATGCAGACCAAGGTCAACCCTAACTCAGATCCCAAAATCTCACACTGTAGAACTGCATGCGACCTTGCATGAATATTGGACCAGACTTACATAAACTAGGGAGGTGAGGCAATAGATGTACTGTCAAATAAGAGGCAGAGCAAAGGTTTACAATCCTTGTTAATAGAGAGGCACCATGTGACTCTCTTATCATCTTAAGTGTGATCCATGCAAAATGTTTTGGTTTTTTTTTTAGAAACAGAGCTGCCAATTCACCCTTCTTAAGTTCAGGGACTGCACATAGCAGACAAATGAGAGCTTATTTTTGATCAAGGAGGGATTTTTCTTTTAGGGGATACTTGCTGGTACTGAGTACTGGCACCTTTTCCTTCACCTGCTTGATTTACCCTGTGGCCCCTCACAGAAAAACCTGGCATCCTGCATGTGAACACTGGCACCTTTTCTTCCCAGAAAGATAGCACTGTCAAGAAGTGTAAAAAAACGGCAAATCTGTCACAATGCAGGAATTTTGCTGGCTTTTGAAAATCCACGCGGTCAAATGACATCACTACCTTGCATGTGAGGACCTCTTATCCAAGGAACAGGACCTCTCACATGAGGTGAAGAAAATGACATCTGATTGGGCAGCTTACATGCTCTCACTCACTTTCCAGATAGGATTGCCACCTGACCCAGGTCTACCCTGATAAGCTGATCCAATCCTGGTTTTGTCCCTAGTGCATCCACAGACTTGTAATCCTTCATTTCCTAGAGAAACCATAATCACAAGCCCATAGTTAGGTCATGTGACATCCTAACCCCCAACCCTACGATTGGATAAACTTACCATCCTGCATGTCTCCTGTAGGAAGCCACTTTTATTTGGTAAAACAACAAACCAAAAACCAACACACAATGGTTCCCAAAACAAAAACAGATCTTATAAGGAATCCCTAGCTGGCTGAGGTGGTGATGATTAGTGTTGCACTGCTGACATCTTGTGGTAGGCATAGGAATAACAGGTATTTGTTCCCTCCATGTAATTTCCTCACTTTTAATGCTATGAGGCAAACTGAGATCTGGAGAGATTTGGAACCTCATGTTGCAAAAGCACAAAATTTTGTGCAATTCCTAGCTCTGTTTTTTTTTAACCAGTAGCTTCCTCCTGCAACTTTGGCTCATGGAGAGCCTTCATTCGTGACTACCTGGGGATTTGTCCTCTATTTCATATTTCTCCCTCCCTTCCTCCCAACATTCTGGTCATTGTAGTGACGAGCAGGGCCGCCATCAGGAATTTTGAGGCCCCATACTGTCTGACGCGGCGGTGACGTCACAGCCGCGTCAGACAGTGAACGCTGGCAGGACAGAGCGCGCGGACGAGTCTCTGTCTGCGGTGCTCTGTAAATTAATGCTATGTGTGTCTAAAAGACACGCATAGCATTGATTCTCTCCCTTCTCTGGGGCCCGCACCCAGGGCCGGCTCCAGGTTTCAGTAGGCCCCTGGGCGACAGACTGTCGGAGAGAGCCTCAGTGGGCCTCTTTGCCATGAACTAATACATCCCCCAAGCGCACCTGCCGCCTGGCGGTTGCGGGCCCCCATATGTGGCAGTAGATCCTGGGGCCCCATACTGCAGGCCCAAGAATACTGCCCTGATGGCGGCCCTGGTGACGAGCCATGCACCAGAACTTCTGGGCCATGAATCCGGCCACCGGGTGTCACCCTGAAACAAAGACAATGACTCCCTGCAGCATCCCCACAACCCGCTGACATGGAAAGGTCCAATTTCGAGATCTAACTGGGGACCTTCCAAATGGCAATGCACAGTACCGGGCCAGTCCGTGTTTCCTTTTACTGAACCAAGTTTCACTGCAGACGCTTTCAGGCTTCTGCAAAGACTCATGATTTTCTCAGAAATACCTCCGACCTAAAAGCGTGTGTCAAAGCACCTACACGTTAGTCCGGTGCAAGGAACTGCACAACCTGTTTTGCTTTGCACGATGACTTAGAATCACCCCCTGTTTCTATGCTGCAGTCTTACACCCTCAAAATTGTGGCTCCAGATTGAGTGAGATGTCTGCAGGGCTGGAGTTCCCATTACGCAGAATAGTCACTGGCCTAGGTGAGCCCTGTTTTAAGGGGTGGCCGTGTTGTCGCCACTTTCAATACTTCATCCTCTTTTCCCAACTTTTCACCAGAGATGTAAAAAATATTGTTGGGGGAGAAAGGGAGAGAGAGGGGGGAACCTGGGGCTGGGTGACCAAAAAAAAAAGGGCACAGAGAAGGAATGCTGGGTCAGACCAAGGTCCATCAAGTCAGCATCCTGTCTCCAAGAGTGGCCTGTGACTCCTAATGAGGAATCTTGCATTGTGTAGCTATAATTTAGAATGCCGTTAGGGAAGAGCAACCCAAATTATAACTACACAATGCAAGGTTCCACATTAGGAGTCACCATTCAGGAAAAAGATCTAGATGTCATTGTTGATAATTCATTGAAATCCTCTCCTCAGTGTGCGGTGGCAGCCAAGAAAGCAAATAGAATGCTAGCGATTATTAGGAAAGGAATGGAGAATAAAACAGAGATCATCATAATGCCTTTGTATCACTCCAAGGTGTGACCACCTCTTGAGTATTGTGTGCAAGTCTGGTCACCACATCTCAAGAAAGAAATAGCAGAATTAGAAAAGGTACAGAGGGCAGCCAAAATGATAAAGGGAATGGAATGATTCCCCTATGAGGGAAGGCTAAAGAGGTTAGGACTGTTCATCTTGGAGAAGGGATGGCTGAGGGGAGTTAATGTAGAGGTCTATAAAATCATGAGTGGATTGGAATGGGTAAATACAAACCAGTTCTTTACACTTTCAAACAGTACAAAGACTAGGAGACAAGCAATGAAGTTACTAAGTAGTACATTTATGTTGGATTCGTGGACCCTTGAGCCGGCAGGAACAGATGAAGACTCATCATGGGAAGGCCCACCGTGGATGTCGAAGCCAGGAGGCGGCACTGAACAGGAGACTGGAGGGATTTTCACCACTGGAAGCCCGAGGTCCCCCCAGGAGGAGCCCGTGAGGACCCGAGCCACTTGGACTTACGTGCGGTTTCTTGTGGGCCGGTGACAGAAGAGGAGTTCCTGAGGATCCAGAAGAGTAGAACTGAAGCCAGGAGGCCAACTGGAACTTCACCACTGGAAGCCCGCGGTCCCCCTGAGAGGAGCTCGTGAGGACCCGAACCGCTTGGACTTAGGAGAGGCCTCCTGGAAGAAAGCCGGAGTCAGAAACCAGTAGTCAGAAGCCGGGGTCGGAAGCCAGAAGACAAAACAGCAACTAGTAGCTCTCACCAAAGAGTGAACCTTGTTGCAAGGCGACGTCTAGGCCAAGCTGCAGGGTTTAAATATCCCTGCAGCGTCTGACGTCATCTGAGGGCTCTCCTCCTTCTTCCCGCGCTGGCCCCTTTAAACCGTGAGCCTAGGGGGCGGGGCCAAGCGCGTCAGATCGGCAGCATCTCCCTCGCGGAGGGAGAGCCGCGGCAGAGGCCAGGATCGGGCCTAGACGAGCGGGGAGGCACTTCAGTGGCCCGGGCCGGCCCAAGGTGAGTGGAGGTACCAGGGCACGGCCCGGGACCGTAACAGTTTAAAACAAATAGGAGAAAATATTTTTTAATTCAATGCATAATTAAAAGCTCTGGAATTTGTTGTGGTGAAAACTGTTGGTGTAGCTGCATTTAAAAAAGGTTTGGACAAGTTACTGGAAGAAAATCCATAACCAGAATATGGAAATAATACACTATCAATACAACACAAGTCGATCCCCACAACACAAGTTTTTTTTTAAAGGTAAGATTTTTTGAAAGCAAATGATCTCATATCCAATATTGTACCTGCAGACACTGAATTCTCTTTCACAAGTGCTGCTATTTTCATTATAATCATTGGTCACATGTATGGTTTCACTTTATATTGTGTTCACAACTAGCATGTTCCTTCAAAACCATGAAGAACATGGTTCTAACTAGGTTTAACAGTTCTCATATCAGATTGTCTCATAACGTATCTTGAAATAATTCAAATTGCCCCAGTTAATAGACTCCCTAACAATGGCCAAGTCTTGAAGAAAACAGGAGGATGTTCAAGTCTTGTATTTCAGTTTCAGGCAGTGATCCATGTTGAAATAAGCAACATGGAATCTATCAACCTTTTTGGATCCTGCCAGGTACTTGTGACCTGGATTGTCCACTGTTGGCTTGGTGGACCTTGGGTCTCACACACTATGGCAAATCTTATGTTCTAATAGTCAGATTTGCAACGGTTTGGAAGACACCACCCCGCTTTTGTGTCCTAGCTATTGTTTAGAACACTGCAGCTCCTTTCTCTGTGATGCCAGTGCCTCTTTTTTTTTTTTTTTGGTCTGTGCAAGTGCAGTTTAAACAGCTCAGCAGCAAACTGTGCAGCCATGGATAAAGAAGAGAGACGGTGGCGCAGATAAGGAAGAGAATCCAGAGTCTGCTCTTTAATACAGGGTTCCATAGGCTGTTAGTGATTTCAGTGTGGCTGGCTTTAGAACACCTGTGCCTTTAAGTGGGGAGGACTCTCTGTAGCTATCATTTGCCTCTCTTGTGCCAGGTCCACACCCAGCCAGCAGTGCCGCTGCTCAGTCCAGTAGGTGCCCTGAGCGACCACCTAGCTTGCCCTACCCAACACCTAGCCCTGGACTTAGTATTTCTAATAGTCCTGTTGCACCATGTCAGAGTTCTTTTGTATGCATCCTTAAAGATGACAGAATTATATTTTCTGCTTAGCCAAATTATATAGTGAACAATGATGATAGCTGTTCTCCAGTCAATAAGGCGTCCTAAACAACTGAGAACTCAACCAATGTACTTTGAGTCAAACTACTTGAAGATCTTGTGCTGCACAATCATTATTTTTCAATGGCCAAAAATGACAAGAGTGCACCATTCATCACCATTTCTCTCTGTGCTCAGCTTTCCTTGTAACGTCGCCCATGTTTCAGATCTTGACCATTTTTTAACTGTTTATTTAAGATGACAGGCAATACAGCTGATCCATTTTTGAAGACTTCACCCCCAGACTGCTCTCTGCTTTCCTGTATCTCTTCTGCCCTCTGCCATGCCCTTCAGTACTAGATTAGCTCATTTGCCACAGGAGCATCTAAATACAAGGCCAGCAAATCTCAGTTTCCCTTCCGTCAGGACTTTTACCTGCTCTCATCTCCTGCATCCTTCTATTTGAGATCATGCCCTTCCAGATACTCTTACATTTCTTCTATAACCATTTCAAATGTCTGTATATTCCTTATATTTTTTCCATAAATCCATGTTTCACTTCTGCATCCTGTCACTGAGATGTACTCAGTTGCCTTTTCTTTAGATTTAAATCTAAATCGTTCCTACGAAGCTCTTTTTAGTCCTAAAATACGTTTTTTGTATTCCTGCTATTCGTTTTTCTAAAACAGATGGGGAAAATTCTAATCTTTGAATTTTGTCAGATGTCTGAGCTAATTACTGTTTTCAGATCAATTGCTGATGGCCACCCAAACAATGCTAAAAGGAGGCTGCTACAGTACATGGGTGGGTCAGGCATGGTAGCAAAGGGTGGAGAGACAACCCTGGAAGCCTTTGCAGGATGGATTGCTGGTGGAAGCTGGAAGGGAAGAAGCAGAAAACAAATCAACAGGTTTCACAGAGCAGGTCTATAATAATAATCTGATAGTGTGCGTGACCTCGGGCAAGTCATTTTTTCTCTCTGTGACTCAGAACCCCTAGCTATAATAACAATAACAATGTTATTTCTATTCTCTTCTCCCCCTTTAGAAGATTTCCTGCAGTTAAGACACCAGAAGTGTGCTGCGAAGCCATTCACACCAGAGCTGGCAGAATGCATGTTTGAAATGCTATCAGTGGCAAGTGCACTGAGATTCTGTTTACAGAGAAACATGGTAAATGACGGCAGATGAAGACTGAAAAGGTCCATCCGGTCTTCCCCAAGTTGTTCAGGGTTATAACCACCGTTCCCTGTGAGTTACCCAAATGTATTCTTGGCAGCACAAAGCAGTTATACCACTGCTGTTAAGAACATAAGAAGTGCCATGCTGGGTCAGACCAAGGTCCATCAGTGGCCAATATCTGTCAGATCCCCAATACTAGTGTGGTAATTGGGAACGGCCATAGCTTGGGAAACAGCCAGGTGTTATTTTTCGACTCCTGAGGAAGGAGGAGTTAGCAATCTGTTATGTTTCGGCTCCTGAGGAAGGAGGAATTATCAAACTGTTATGATCTACTCCTCAAGAAGGGAGGAGTTAGCAATCTGTAAAGAATCTGCTCTGTGGAAGGAGGCGTTAACTATCTGATATGCTCAGCTCCTATAGAGGGAGTACAAAACAATCTGTTAGGGTTTAGACTGTGGAGTAGTAATCTGTTATGAATCTGTTGCTGAAGACTCCTGATGGAGAAGGAGTAGCAATCTGTTACCAGCAGAGTGCTTGGAGAGGGCACTCAGCTGTAGAGGAATGTAGATAGGTGGATCCTTGGGCCGATGGCAGATGACTGCGCCCCCAGGAGGATATCCTGAGAGGGACTACCGGCTAGTCTTGAGTACGGAGACAGACACAGATAATTCTTTTATTAGACAGGATAGTAGAACCACCAGAGGTGACAGTAGTGAGCTGATATGCCCGGCAGGGGAGAAGTCCCTCAGATACTGGAACAGCGATCCCAGGGTTGCTGAGCTGTAGAGAAACTATAGATAGTGAATAGACAGGGTATGCTGTGTCATAATCAGAACTGGATGACAAAACTCACATAAGGTCTTTAGGAAGCTCAGTAGCTGGAAAGGGTTAGGCCCTCGAGGAGCGAGTACCTGGTTCCAGGGAAAGCTCTGAGAGAGTGATGGTAACTCACAAATGTCTGTATCTGCGATAGCTTCCAGGCAGTAGAGAATCTTCAGAGTGTTCAGGAACATGGGTCCTCGAGGAACGAGTACCGGTTCCTATCTGCAATCTGAAATAAAGAAAAGAGAGCGAGGCCCCCGAGGAGCGGGTACCCCTGGTAAGTCTGAGAAGGCAGAGTAGCTTGGAACGAATCCCTTTGCATTTCCTTGCTAACTCGATTCGTTAGTGAATACTGAGGCCTTTTATATTGGAAGCGGATGATGTCATCTCAGGGGGGTCGCCCACGAGGTTCGCGCCCTTGCTGGTACATCAATCGGAGCGCGCGCGCACCCTACGACATCAGGAACATGGCGGTTCCGCAGCGTCGTGCCAGTCTGGGGATGCCGGAGGGAGATGGCAAGAAGACGCCGCGGCAGCTAACCGTCCATCAGACCCGGAGGGAGTCGCCACAGAGGTAAAGAGGGCGGAGTGAGGGCGTCGAGCAGCAACGGACGCAACACCAGGAGGACAGAAGGAGGTAGATTCTTGGCTGTTCCCACATACCAAGTTTATTTACAGACAAAAATACAGAGCACAAAGGAGAAAGGCTGCTTATCTCTGCAGACCTTAAAACAGTTCAAAAGCATCAAACATAAATAGCCTGTAAGCTGGCTGCCTGCCTCTTCCCTGGGGCTCCACTAACCTTTCTGGGTCTTGACTCCTTACCCTGTAGTGAGAGGAGTCTCCCTTGGCCCAGAATCCCTTGTGGGGTTGTTGGTTCTTAAGGAGAACCAGCCCAGATATCAATGGATGGTCCTTTAAGGTGTTCTGAGAGAGTTTCCTATATATTCCCTCACAAGTTGATCTATTTCTTGTATCTCACTCCAGGGATAAGTTCTGTGTTCCAGTGAGAACCAGATCTGGTCATTGATGGCATCTAGGAACTTTACCTCCCTTGCATGTCGTGTTGTGACATTTACCCAATCAAAGTCGGGTAATTGAAGTCTCCCTTTATTATTGTGCTGCCCATTTTACTAGCCAGTGTAATCTTCAGCATTTTGCAGTCTGTTTCCTCATCCTGGATAGATGAGCAGTATTATATCCCCACTACTATACTCTTCCCTTTTACCCTTGGAATTTCTTTTCATAAGAATTCCAGAGGGCAGATTGTTTCCTGCAAAACCTTTAACCTGTTTGACTCTATATCATCCTTAACATATAGTGCTACCCCTCCACTGATTTTATCTGCCTTTTCATGTTAATATGGTATCACAGTGTCCCTTTGATTATCCTCCTTCCACCAAGTTTCCAAGAATTCCTATATCTTTCTTTAGTGCTATACATTCTAAGTCTCTAGTCTTAGTTTTCAGACTTCTGGCATTCGCATAAAGACTTTTAAAGTAGGTTTATTTGTATTTTTATTTTAATATGTACCCACAACCTGCTTATTATCAGATGATATAGGCAATTTGGAATCAATTTTATCAGCATTCTTTGTATTTAAATACATCTGTTGGGATAGTCTAACTTACTTGGTTTGCCAGTATCAGTTGAAGATATCTCCCTCCGAACCATGCACTGCTGAACAACTGTCAACTTTACCCCATATTCTAGTTTAAAAACTGCTCCATCTCCTTTTTAAAAGTTAGCACCAGCAGCCTGGTTCCACACTGGTTAAGGTGGAGCCCATCCCATTGAAATAGGCTCCTCCTCCCCTAGAATGTTCCCCAGTTCCTAACAAATCTAAAACCCTCTTCCCTGTACCATCGTCTCATCCACATATTAAGACTGTGGAGCTCCGCCTGCCTCTGAGGTCCTGTGGAATGGGGAACAATTCTGAGCATGTAACCTGGAGGTTCTGGATTTCAATTTCCTACCTAAGAGCCTAAATTTAGCCTCCAGAACTTCCCTCCTCCACCTTCCCACCATGACGGATGACTCTTCCTCATCAGTCTCTAGAATTTTATCGAAGTGGTGCATGAGTTCTGCTATCTTTGCACCAAGCAGGCATGTTATCAAGCAATCCTCACACCACCAACCACCCAGCTATCTACTTTTCTAATGATCAGATCACCCACTACAATGGCCATCTTAGCCATTCTTTCCTGGTATGAGAGGATAAAGCATCACCTAGAGGGCAGGTCCTAGCCACGGGATCACTTCCCGCCACTCCAAAATGATGGTCTCTTGACAGGTGACCTTGCATCTCCAAAGCAACACAAGAGCTGCTAGACTGGAGTTGGGGCCACTCTACTATGTCCCTGAAAGTCTCCTCCAAATGCCTCTGTCTGCCTCAGCTTCTCTAGGTCTGGCCTTCAGAGATTGGACTCATTCTCTGAGAGTCAGGAGCACCGGATGCATGCATACAACCTCTCACCAACAGGTAGATAATCATGCATGTAACACTCAGTGCAAAAATCTGGATAGCCCACATCTTGCTGCTGGGCTTCTGCCTCTTAATTGTTGAGTTGCTAAAGTCTTAAATGCTGATTAAGGAGTGGTTATGTCTGTTTGTTAAATCTGACTAGGGTTTTTAAATGTAGTTATTTCGTGTCTTTTAAATCTCTGTTTTTTTAAATTTGATTACTAGGTGACTAATGTGTTAGTGAATGACAAACAACAGGACTAAAATTAGTCAATCACTAAAATCAGGGTTAATTGAATGTTGTTCTAAATCATTAAGTGACTCTGATTTTGAAGAATTTTCTTCCTAGTGGGAGTAATAATCTATATATCAAAAAATGTGACTGGGGTGACTGGGATGCTGGGAATCAAACCAATGACTATTTGCCCAAGAACCAGTCCTCACACCTACTCAAATCAAGTAAGTAACCTTTTCAAAATCACAGTTCTAACACTGACAAACAAATAGCTCACAGAATTAACCAAAAGTCTATTTCCTGGGATCAGCTGTTTCCACCTGCCTGGGACTTGGGGGCCTCTTTGGAGGACGAATCACTGGCAAGCACATCCGAGGCTGCCTGACGTTGAAGCCATCAGTGCGCCGGGGGCCTTTAAGAAGCATCAATCTGTGGCGCACTGCACGCCAAACGGGAGCACCCCTTATGCTGGTTTATGTCCAAAGAATGGGAAGGAAAAGGGCAGGGAATATTATAGCACTTCCACAAATTTCAACCCCACTTCGAGGGCCCATAGATTTGTATGTTCACTATGCAAATTCACCACTGCTGCAGGTAAATCAGCGTCTGGAATCAAATCAATAAATAAATAAGCCTTGAGGTGCGCTCCCCCCACCTAGTCCTCTAACTACCCAAGACAATACAGAAGTGGGTTCCAAGTGTGACAGTTTGGCCAATAATTTTTCGTCTTTGAGAAGGTCCTCTTAAGTTATGCAGGAAGATTTGATTAGGAATAATGCTTCCTCAAGGTTCTGATTGGGTTTCATTTTCACTAGCAGCAGCCCCTGATCTTGACAGAGCTCAGAGTTTAATTCCAGAGCCTGTCCAGCCTCCCCTGGCAATGGGTAGATCTGAGATGAGCATCTCATTAGAGGATATCTCTCTTAAGGGCCATTCATCAAATTGCTTAAGGGCCTTATGACTTGATAATAGGCTCTAAAGCACGTTATATCGTGTATATCGTGTGATATACACAATATTTTGCATGTCCCCGCCCAGATACCCTCCCCTATTACAATGACCTTCTTTGCATACAATTTGCATGCATGAATAATGCACATGCATGCAAAGGTCATTATTAGGTAATTTATGCAAATATTTAAGTGCGGCCAACCGAGAAGATGGTCAGCTGCAATAAAATAACACCACCTCCTGGCAGGCGTTAGATGTGTGGTGGAAGGCCCAGGACCCTAACACAGGTCCCGAGACTCCTGCCGCACATTTAATGTGGCAGGGAAACAAAAGAAAAAAAACATGGCCAAATGGGGAGGTTGAGCGGGGGTCAGCAATGACTCCCGTTTCAACCCGGGGTCATTGGTTGAGGTGGCTCTGATTCCCCAAAACGAAAAATAGAGTTAACAGTAAGTGCACGGTGGCGGAAGTAGCAGCCTCCCCCAGACCCCCCAATAGCCATATACAAAGCCCCCTCCTCGGCCCCCCCAACAGCCTCAGCCCCCCTCCCCTGATCTGCCTGATGACGTCACAGGGACTCTGCTATTTAAAGCCAGCCAGGACACCTCCTCAATGCCTTGGCACTAGGACGCCTCTGTGTGCCTGATTCCAGGTTCCTGATCCTCACTTCCTGGTTCCTGTCTCTGCTATGTGTCTTCCTGAGCTCCTGTTTCCTGGTTCAGGTCCCTGGCAGACTGATTTGTCTTCTGTCTTCTCATCTTTATGGTCAGTCTCCTCTTCAACAGTCTTCAGTGTCTTGTCCTGCTCTTGTGGTTCCTCGTCCCCCTTCTTCGTCTCATTCGGACTGGACTCCTGGCTTTGACTTTGGCTTGGACCTCAATGCTGCTTGACTTCCGCCTGCCGCTGACCACTGCCTGCTTCTGCTTCTGATTGTACTCCACCTGCCCCAACCCTTGCCTGGACCATGACACTGCTAGAACGCTGCTTGCCTCCGACCACGGCCTGACCCTGATCCTGGCGATTGCTGCCTGCCCCGACTCCTGCTTGTCTGACTTCGCTTCCTCCTACGTGCTGGCCTGCAATGGCTTCATTTCGATGAAACTTCACCTCCACAGAGACCTGCACCTAAGACCAGCCGGCGCCAGCACCCAAGGGCTCAACCTAAGGGGAATGTGGGCTGGTACTGGTGAAGCTCCAGTTGGGCCTCTGCTTCAGCCAGCTCCACCTGCCGACGGTGGGGACCTACAGGGCTCCTCCCTGCGGGTTGCACCAACTCCTCCTCGGCCTAAGGGTCCCTTGGGCTTGGATCCTGAACAAAAGGCACATCTGCAACAGATTAGGTTAAGCCAATGTAAAGTCCTACTGAATATCTACTAAAAGGAATAGTCCATCAAGAGAGGAAGATGGGAAACAGATTATCTGGTTTACAGCTTCCCCATGTGGGCTACAGGATCGGTTGTAGCCTTTTGCTATATAAAACCTGAGCCCCGCTTGTTACTTCTGGATTTTTAGTTTCACTTTTGAGGAAGTAGGAGTGCTTTTATTTTAGTTCCTGTTTACTATCCCCTTCTCCTTTAATTATGGAAAAGAAAACCTTGAAGTCGATTTTAAAAGTGTTGTTTGCACAAAAGTGCCCACATTCGTGTATATATGGGCCGTGCACGAGCAATGAGGACTTTAAAAAGCCACACATTATGCACGGATGTACCTGTGTGTGCGTGAAAAATAAAGAGGTGGCAAAGGAGCAGGGTATGGGCATTCTGGGGCGGGGCCATCACATACATGTGTAACTCCATATTTTAAAACCAAAAACAGCAGCACGCATAGGCTAGATATCCGCATAACTTTACCGCTGCTCCAGATGAAGAGCAAGTCTATAGATCTTGAGTTTTAGGGCTTCCAGGTCAGGGTGAGGGGTCCGGGTCAACTGAACAGCGTGCAGGATAAAGAACCAGAGGGGTCTGAAAGACCTTGCTATTAACTGGACAAACCGGTGGGCTAATTGGAAAACTGGGAATGTGTTTTAAAATCCACTTACATATGCGTGTAAAAGCCAACAAATTCCTATGGAAGACACATGCGCTAGATTTGGTTGCATAACCTCTTAAAATTAGGATCATACTTATATGTGGTTGGTGTATTTTAAAACATACGGGTGCAAATGCGCTCACGATTTAAAATTCCAGTGTACCTTTGCTTGCGTGCTGATACGTGCATGGATGGGCTCGTCTTGAAATTTCCGCCTGTGTCTCAAAATCTGTGTTTAGAAAAGAGTGGAAAAGAGATTTTTCTTCGCTTTTATTAAGGACTAATCGTTCCTATTTTATGAAGTTCTTTTGAAGGAAGTTTTATCCGCCCTGCCTTCTATTTCTTTGGATTTTTTGGGACCTGGTCCTATTTTTGCTTTTGCCATCTGAATTCTCCTGTTAGAGGAATTCAGCGCTCACCATATGCAATTTTAAGGAGTCTAAGACATCCAATAATATTCCTGAAGAAGAAGGAAGAAGTACAGTTAAACAGTGGCACTGATCCGATATTAACCACTTTAAATATCACCAAGATATTCTGGCGAGGAGTTGGGAGGTCATTACAAGTTCACTATCAGGCCGATACAGTACAGTGTGCTCCAGCAGAGCGCACTGTTAACCCGCGGTTGGATGCGCATTTTCGACACGCTAGCTTTACCCCCTATTCAGTAAGGGGTAATAGCTCGTCGAAAATGCACGTCAACCCCCCCGAAACTAATAGTGCATGCATGTTGATGGCCCTATTAATTATTCCCGCGCGATTCACTAAGTAAAATGTGCAGCCAAGCCGCACATTTTACTTTCAGAAATTAGCGCCTACCCAAAGGTACGCGTTAATTTCTGCCGGCGCCGGGAAAGTATACAGAAAAGCAGTAAAAACTGCTTTTCTGTGCACCCTCCCACTTAATATCATGGCGATATTAAGTCGGAGGTCCCTAAAGTAAAAAATAATTTTAAATTTATAAATTTAAAATCAGCCTGCGGCTCGTGGGTTGAAAACAGACACTCAATTTTGCCGGTGTCCGGTTTCCGAACCCATGGCTGTCAGCGGGTCCAAGAACCGACGCCGGCAAAATTGAACATCGGCTGTCAAACCCACTGACAGCCGCTGCTCCTGTCAAAACGGAGGCACTAGGGACGCGCTAGTGTCCCTGGTGCCTCCTTTTACCACGGGCCCTAATTAGCATATTTTTATTTACTGGATCGCGCGCACAGGACACTGGCCTGTGCGCGCGCCAGGAGAGCGGCGCTCACCCGCTCTCCTGCGTTTCTTTCTGTATCGGCCTGTGTGTGTATAACAGGGCAGGATTTATCTACACATAACATCCCCTCCCCCAATGACACCCACTGCCCTGAACACTAAACCCAAACCAGTATCATGCAGGCAGCCTCCCCCCTGACAGGCGCTAGACATCAGACTCACACTCTGAGTTAGCACACAGTAGATTTCAGGATAGCAGTGTTTTATTATTAATGCTAAGTTCTGCTTCTAAAAACAGTGCAACTGAAATAATACACAATTACAGTAAAGGCAATAGCTGCAATAAAGTAATACAAATAGTTTCTTACTATTATTAGGAAGAATGCCCAGTCGTGTCTGTCAGTCAAGGATTCTCTCTCCGCCGCTCTTCTGACTCCCCTGCTGGCGTGAGGACATCCTGCAGGCTAAGAAAGAAAAAGAAAAAAAAACAAAACAATACCTCAACTTTGCTTATTGGGCTCTTTTCACGGCACACCTTCACTTCAGCCTCAGCACGCCAATTAGGAAACACTGATGTAGCTCTTAGGCAGATTCGTGGTTACCTTTCTAAGGATGACCTCAAGGCCGGATTTAGGCATAGAAAACAATAGGGAAACGCCTAGGGCACCAAAATCTGAAGACATCCAGAAATTGGGATTCCCCCTGCTGCTCTTTGATTTCCGGGGGCAAAATCCCCCTACCCCCAGTTTTCTGCCTATTGGTATCATAATCTTACATATGGCCTTGGATGACCTTCATACAGTAGTTGAGGCACTAGTGATTTCTGAGTTAGATTACTACAATGTTCTCGATGTGGGTCTCTCAAATTACGTCCTGCACATATTACAAGTCATGCAGAAAGCAGTAGCTCATGTTATATTAGGCACTTCACCATGGGAAAACATTTTACCTAGTCTGAATTCCTTGCATTGGCTTCCAGTACCCTTTCATTCACTTTAGTTAAGCTTCTTTCTTTAATTTTTAAATGATTTGGGACCAGTTTATTTGGAAGAGAGACTAAGTTGCTAAAAGATTCATCTGTGATCTTTTCAGGAGATCTTCCTGGCTTGACTGTCACCTACGGAGGCTACGCTGCAGTCACCTCACAACACAAATTTCAGTTTTGTTTGGCTGAAATCTTGAAAAGCCCTTCCTAAAGAAATGAGGGTCTTGGATAACTTCCTGTGTTTTAGCAAAACAGTAAAATCTATTGTGTCTCTGGCAGCTGATCTGATCCATGATTCCCAGATTACTGAGTACTTTTTTTCTGATTGTAGACAGCCTGTGGAGCAGTGGCTTACCTACACTGTGCCAAAGGTTAAAGAGTCATGTTTACCATGTTTGTTGCCTCCAAATCCCATGTAGCACCATTAAGAAGGGTAATCATCCCTTGCTTGGAGTTGTTTGGTGCATTAATTGGTACCAGACTCGTGAAGCATTTGTCAGGACCATTGCAAATGACATCTATGCCATCATGCATGTGAACTGACTCTATGGATTCAAAGTGCTGCAAAAAAATTGTAGTGAACAAGGTCAGTGAAATTCAGTCTCTCAGTGAACAATCAACATGATCACATCGCAGTAGAAGATCTTAACCCAGTAGACCAACTCACTAGAGGGACAATGAATTAATGAGCTGAAAGAGAACACTAGTTGGTGGCATGGGCTGAGTGGTTATCCCTAGAAATAAGTGAGTGGCCAAGAAACCTGCCTGCCCATAACAGCATCTCAAGAAGGAGAGATGTTGAGTTAAAGACATCCAGCAGATATCAGCACTAATCATTTACAATGTTGTACAAGTGGCATAACCACTGGTGGAGTTGAAGAAATACATCAGGCTGTGAGAGAGTGCCCCTGGTAGTAGACACACACCAGTGCGTCTTCAAGCACCAGCAGGTGTGTTGTGGCTTCCCGGTGGTCCCACTGCCCTGGTTGTGCTTCCCCCTCCTCCTTCGCAGTGAGATGCAGATATTCTTCCACTAACACTGCTCATGTTCCGTCCAGGCAGGAATGGCGGCAGCATTAGTGGGAGCTGGGATCGGGAGGCGCTCTTGCCCCTGTCAGGTAAGTTAGAGTGGGAAATATATTGCAAAGGGTGGACAGTTTATTGTGAATATTATTTTGCTGTATATCTAAAATAAAGAGAAAGCGCATGAGAAAGGATGGAGTCGGCATGCTTACTGCTCCA
This sequence comes from Rhinatrema bivittatum, assembly GCF_901001135.1. Classification (NCBI taxonomy): domain Eukaryota; kingdom Metazoa; phylum Chordata; class Amphibia; order Gymnophiona; family Rhinatrematidae; genus Rhinatrema; species Rhinatrema bivittatum. The sequence continues at coordinate 31,804,294 of NC_042626.1, forward strand.
GCCCACAAGATATGGTTCAGCTATCCTCACACAGGCAAAGAACTGTACTCTTTATTACTGCCTGGATTCATAGCTTTGTTCTAGGGATGTGCAGGCCCAATAATTTCATTTGGGTTCTTTTTTTCATTTGGGGGGGGGGTTTTTTGGGGGGGGGGAGGGGTTCATTTCCAAAACTGAAAAAAAAAATGAAACCCCCCCCCCCAAAACCTCCCAAACAAAAAAATAGAACCAAAACGGATCTCCCAATCCCTTCCAAACCCCTCCCTGCCCTCAAGAACGACTCTCGGCCCAGCCCGAGTCCAGCCAGAGCGTGCCCGGTGGGAAAGCCAGGGAACGTCAATTCAACAGCTAAGTGCCACTTAAAACAATAAAGAAATCTTCATACACAATGGAGGACACTCGTACTGCAGCAGTAGCGACACTTGGTCCGCATGAATCTATGTCCTACTGGAGGAAAAGAGTCAGAAACTGCAGCGCACACAAAGAGAATCTCACGTTGATGAAGATCTCACAATTTGGATGTTTTCTAGCTTTTCTGCTAAACAACAGGAGCCCGGCTCACTAGGTGCCGGGCTTCCAGTTAAGTCAGTTTAGTGACCCCCCCAAATGGGGGTCTAAGTTTTTATTTGGGTACCTCCGCCAGGGATTGCCTTCGCCCCATACTGACTTAAATAGATTTGTGAACAACAGACATATGATGATCGTGTGATGGAGTATCATCAGGTCCTTTATAATTTTTATTGACAAATGGACTGCTGTGTACTCTTTTCAAATCATATAAGTTGCTGTTAGAGGTTCCATCATAATTAAAATTGAATGAAACCATGAAGAAGTAATTTTCTTGCTGTGGTCCTGTGCTTTGGACCTCATTAACCCTGAATCTCATAGACTCCATGAGTAACCCAGTAACAACAGTCTTCTTGATCAGTTAGGCTTTTTGCCTGAGAGAGGTTTCCGTTATAGCAGTTGTAACAATAATAATTTCAGATTTATGGTATTTTAATTGGTTTTATGTATTTTAAATATTTTGATTTTTTTACTTTATTAATTTCCATTTAATTTGTATACCGGTAATTGTCTGATATCATGTTAATATTTGATTCGGGATATTGTGAGGAATTGTATGTGTGGGTTTTTTATTTTTACTTGTCTCCTTTAAATATGTACATTGCCTGGAGTCTTAGAACATTGCCTGTTTCAGAAATGTAAGAAATAAATAGATAAATGCAGTGCTGCAGTAGGAAGGGATAAACTGCAAGATAATAGGCTTGGAGATCTAAATCTTGCAATTGTATTCAATGTTTCTAAGCAACAAGTAGAGCACAGAAAAAGTTGCGCATATTCACCACTGGACACTAGAGGGGGCTAAGACACAAACCTAAGGAGAAGCAGATGTATGAACTGGGCAATGGATAGACCACTCCAAAAATCTGACAGAATCAGCGTGCATGTTAATAGCAAAGGCCTCTCTTTACCAATAAGCAGGCTATTAACCTACAGGTCTATTTGGCTGTAAAGACAGTTTGTTGTAACAAAATGTGATTTCTTCTCCTTTGCAAGTTTCACACTCCTGCGGGTCAGTGGTCCTAGCCACCTTCACCATGCTTCCTTATCAAAGGCCATGGTCTTGCTTGAGCCATGGTGAAACAGTATCAATCCGCATATTCTTAGGTCTTCTTCTGGGTCTTTTCTCCTCCATCTGCATTTCCAATACTTTCCTAATGACATAGCTTTTCATCTCTTTTTTCTCTAAATGTCTGAACCAGACCAGTCCTCTTTTTTCCTCATCTCTTCTGCGATCTCAGCCACATTCATCTTTTTCCTAACTTCTTGAATTATCCAGAGATGATGCGGTACATGAGATTTTGAAAAACAAAAGCTCAAGGTCAACATCATATTTGGATAATTCTTACTTTGGTTTCATTAAATTCTCATCGCCCATCTAACTGACCTAGGACTTTCAGGCCTACTACTAGCATGGTCTAACCACACAGACCATCTCCCTTAGACAGGCATCTTGTCATCCTTACCACCTCCCACGTGATGTACCACACGAATCCATCCTCTCATCGTGGCCACATGGCTGCGGTCTGCTGCCCCAACCTTTCCCCAGTCATGTGACTGGGGTGAGGTTAGGTTGGTACCATTTTGAAAAAATGGTACTGACCGGGCCCAGATTTAGGAGGCGCCCCGGGCCCTTCTGCTTGCTAGACCTCAGCGTTTTTAGATAATGGGGTGCAGAAGAGGGTTCAGGAGTAGGAAGGCTGGGGGGGGGGTCCCCACTTGATGCCAATGAATAATTAAACTGTGAGGATCCAGAAGGTAGGTAGGGGGGCACCACAACACAAACAAGGTGATTTGCTTAAATCTGGGGGTTGGGGTACCGGGACAAACCTGTCAGCCATTTATTTTAAAGAAAGGGAGTGGGGAAACCTTATGGCTGCATTTTTTCAACCTGCTGATTGAGTTGAGGGGGGACTGCATCGTCACGTGAACATTTACTTTTATTTCTTGACTTTGGTTGTTAGGGCCACCTCGAATGGAGGCCCTGGTCTGGTTTGATCCCTGCACCCTTTTTTCAATTTTATCTACTTATTTTTTTGGGAGGGGGGAGGGCGGGTTTGCAAAATTCATGCATGCAAATTCCATGCAGAGCAGCTCATTGGAATAGGGTAGGGAATCTGGGGCAAAATATGCACATTATCATGAATACCGGGCGATATCACTGCGATAGTGCTATATTGTGCGATATATGCTGTTTAATGTGCATTATAATCCTATCACAGCTTGACAAATCTCCTAGTAAAATCCCTTGGTGTGAACAAGTGAAACCATATGCTTATCCTTAGATCGACATCAAGGTCTCAAAACAGGATGTTGGACTACATTTTGTAATCATTACATACAAAAACAGTTGAAAAAAATAGTTTTAGCATGTCTTTTCTAATAATTATCAAACCTTTGATATCTGACTCCAAATATACCTCAAAATTAACTTCTTATAAAGATTCTTCCATGTACACTCCAAAAGATGTTTAAAGAAACTGATTTGTAGTGTAACGTTTTAGTCATACAGCCCTCCTACATAGTCCATGTTTCACCCCAGTGTCTTCCTCGAGGAAGTTCAATATAACCACGGGAAATAAACAGATGGAAATCTGGCGTATCCCAAGGTTTGTTATAGGAAGATATCTTCTTAGCACAAAATGCTGCTCTGAAAATGTAAGTCCCCAAATAATCACACCATTAGTGAAAAAATATTTTAAAATCTGATTTCAAAACATCTCATAACCAACAGGATTAATAGTTCATTAAATTACCAAACGCTACTGTTTAAAAAAAAAAAAAAATCCAGCTGGGATCCCAATACAATACATTGAACAGCCACATATATAAGAATCCCTGTATCAGAACCGCTTGAAAATCATGCAGATGCCATCAGCCCAACCTGATGCAGCTGCGCCAGCCACCACTCATATTGGTTCCTGTACTAAACAAACTTTTGAATTATTCAATGAGAGTCAAGGAACCTCCTAGGCCTCTCAAAAAGAGACCAATCCCATTATCCCACTGCTCAGCCTAACCCCATAGCAATGCCACTATTTCCAAAACAACAAAATGGAGATCAGTGATTTTATGGCCCCAATGCTCAACAAGAGGTGCCTCCTTGCAAGAGTTGCTTATGAAATAGATGTTCACATATACGTGCTTTTATGCTACGCTTGCTTTGGCCAATGTATAATAAATCACAAGGGCACTTTATTTCATAATCCCCCTGAGCCAAATTACATATTGTCTTATATTTTAAAAAATGACTCAAAGGCAAGGTAGGGTGCAAAAAATAATTAACTTCCAAACTAAGGTCACATACTGTGCAACCACCACATTTACTATGTCTGGGTTCGTCTGTCTGCTGCACCCTCCTTGTTGAGGGGACCAAAAGAGATGACACAAGGGTGTCTCTGGGAGGTCCATATTTAGAGGTATTTAACTGGATAACTCACTAGTTATCACTACTGAATATAACGTCAAAGTTACCAGATATGTTTATCCGGCTAACTTTGCTATCCGGACAGTGACTGTACCCATCTAATTTCTTCTACAACGAATAGCAAAATGAGGTTTTGATTGAAAGTCCGAATATTCTTCCAAAATATGCCAATTATTCAATATGCGTCGTCATATCAGAAGAGTATGGAAGAACACACACGAGGGCGTATCTGCAAGTTTTGACTGAAGAGTTAGAAGCCATTTATCCTTAGCATATAAAGCTCTTTTATATGCCCATTTTAAAACTTTTCATATGTAATCTCACTCTTCAAACTATAGATACATATCACAGAAGCACATAAGCGCCATAAGTGTAAATACTGCCCCACTGGGATGTTATCATTCAGAGCTTTGGGATGATTACTCTGATTAAATTAAAAGTTATACCAACCCATGGGTTTCTTAAAAATGGTGGTTTTAAAACCACACAATGTAAGCCTGATAGAAATATCCAAAAAAGACACCTGCTCATGACTTGCATGAGCAGTAAATTGCAATTGAGAATTGCACGTATTCAGCCATTGTAAAAAGTCAGAGACATCATCATCCATGCCTGTCCATATAATATGGATTCCTATAATGGATTATTTGGATTCATATAATATAAAATTCCTCATGCAAAAATCACGCACCTAGTATCAACCCGAGAGAGAGAGCTATAGCCATTGCCAGTCCGTCTCTATGGAACTCCTTATCCCTAAATCTAAGAACTCAAGTTGACACCAAAACTTTAAAAAAAGAATTAAAAACCTGGCTTTTTACCAGAGCTTTTTCAGAAGATCTTAACTACCAAGACCAACAAACTCCCAACCAGACAACTCCAAAGAAACAGAGACAACATCCTATCAACTTATGACGGATTAATAAAACCACGATCTCTACAACAGACATCTAAGAACTTTTCCCTATATAATCTAACCCTCTATTACCCCCCAATGCTACCCAATTTTATCTGATGGCAAAACCGAATATACGGTATACAAAACATGTTAAAATAAGTAAATAAATAAAATAAGAATATCATCTATAAATCCTTTCTACAAAGGGATATGGTTCCAATAAGGGGAAGTATATACATATTTAATTTTAAAGTCAGCTACATGTAAGCAGGATATTGAGGGAGCCATTGTTGCTCCCAAAGCCATTCCTTTTATCTGCTGAAAAAATGGTCTTAAAAAAAATAGTTTGAGGAGAAAGCCAACTCAGTCATGGCTCCCGAGAAAATCAGAATTTCTTCTAAGAAACTGTACACTTCTAAGGTGTCTAAAACTACCTTCATAGTGTCTCACTGAGGGATGTTAGTGAACGATGCAGTAAAATCTAATGTCATTAGCAACCAATTTGAATTGAAATCAGTACATAACTGCAAATGTGTAATCAAGTCAGTTGAGTCACAAACATACGATGTAATGCAAGGCCTCAAATATTTGTTGGCATAAATTGAAAGTAGTTCCAAATTGTAACCTGGACCTGAGACTAGGACATCCCAGAAGTGCTGTTAAATATTTATGGATCTTTGGAACAAAATATATAACTGGAGTTTCTGAATATCATTCAATAAGAAAATCCGATTGTCTAGCGGTCAAAAACCCAGAATCTTGACCTATGGATACCAGTTGTTTAACTTTAACAGAGATTTCAGATGTAGAGTTTTGTGGGAGAAAATTATAAAATTCACTGTCTAACAACTGCTTAAGCGCATCAGATAGATGTGCTTCTCGGTCTAATACTACTAGTCCACCTCCCTTATCCGCCATGTTAATCACAATTGAAGGGTCCGTAGCCAAAGAAGAGCATACTTTAATTTCTGCTAAAGAGAGATTTTTAAACTGTCTAAGCAGGCGAGATTCCATTTGAGATAAATCCCTCATAACTAGACGTTCAAAGGCTATTATCATAGGGTCAATGGGACCAGGAGAAATCTACTTTCATTTCTTGCTCACCAAAGGCCCAGCAGGTATCAATGAACTTTTATTATATGCACCAGAACCCACTTTGGTGGGGAACTGCACAACCAACAAAGGTAAAAGACAAAAACCAATATCAAGAGTGTGTCTAGCATAGAACCTGATCATTCCATATAACAAGAACGTACTCTGTGCCTACATCAGGGGTGGGCCATTCCGGTCCTTGAAGGCTGCAAACCAGTCACGATATCCTGAAAACTGGACTGATTTGTGGACCTCGAGGACTGGAATTGCCCATCCCAGCCTACATAACACCTCTTCCTCCAGTTGCAGGGGCCACCCTCAATTGTACCAGGGTCTCAGCAGATTTCCACAACTGATGGTTCTGAGGGCTGTATGTCAGTCCTAGTCCTTGATGGGTTAAGATTATTGGTTCTGACCAGGATGAGCGGAGTTAAAAGAGGAATTGTTGCTGCTGGGATGACAGTGTGCTCAGCATTAGTCTGATGAAGTACCTCAGTTGATCAGTATGATGATGCCAGATCTGTCCTTCAGTTGTCTGAACCTTGAACCTAGATGCTGGAAGTAGAGACTCACTTTAGTCTAGCCCCAAAACCTCTAGCAAACATCGGATCCTATAGCATAATACAGCACAAGATAGAATGGCCCCAGGAGGAATCTTGTTTCTGTTCCTGCTTCAATTGTAATTTTGCAGGGAGATCAGAACTGAGGCGGTCCAAGTATGATCTTAGCCAACATCTCATAAGCAGTTTTGCCAGACTGACCCTCATAAGTTGGAGAAGGCATGACACGTCATTAGATGAGGAACTGACCAAGCCTAGTAGGCCAATCTGCATTAATGATTCTTTTTAATGGATCTTTTTTTTATGACTGCACCATCTTCAATGCTCAGCCTGGTACATTGGTGTTATCCTAATGAGGTTTCTTTGCACAAAGTTCTTGAATTCATCAGATGTGAAAGCAGAGCCATTGTCTGACAGAATCATGTTTGGGAGTCCATAAGTTGCAAACAGCCATTGAAGCAACTTTACTGAAAATTCCTACCTCTAATAATCGTCTCCTCGGACACCTAGCCCGTCCTTGTCCTTTGATGGTAGAGAGCTGGATGGGGTCTCCTGCTCTTATTCTACCTTCTTGATTCTTTCATCCTTTATTCTCTGATCTTTCTGGGGAACTTCTCTTGGGGAAAAGTTATTGGGATCAAGCAAATTCTTTGCTCTGCAATCCCAGTGGGGAAAGGGGGATCCAGAAACCTCCCCACTCTTTTTGTCCAAAAAATACTTTAAAGCTTAAACTGGATATCTCTCATGCCCTCTCTGTCTCTCACAGCAGGCTCCATCACTGGTGCTTGCCCACCTAAGGTTTAGAGTAGGCTCACAGGTCTTTGGACCCCTGGTGAGAGCCCTTTTGCACGTAAAGGGTATAAGGTGTAAAAGTCTATCTCTCTGTAAATTAGAAGAAGGATCCTCAGGCAGGGAGTGCCACAATGAGGTATCACTTCTAAAATAAACTCCTTTGGGTGAAGCTGGAAGGCCTCACCATAGCATGGAAAAAATACATCTTTACTCCTTGACTGCTTCCTCAAACTGAACCCAAAGTGTCTTAAGATGTCTGGGCTAAACAGTCTTCAGGCATCCAATCCAGACTCTTCGTGTAGGAGGGACTGAGGGATATGGATGGATCCTTACAAAGTGTGCTCCCCCCCCCCCCCCCCTTTCCTGCCCCCCCTTTTTCTCTTGGTCTTCAGTGTCCCCACCAGGGGGCACCAGAGAAAAGGAAAATGTTTTTCAAAGGGGGTGGGGCTGCCCCACCCCTGACTCCGGCCTAGAAATAAACCTTGCAAAGTGTATTCTAAGAGGTGATTTGTATAGGGACAGTGACATCTGGTGACCAAACTGCCACACATCTATTGCGTTATCTTTCAGTAAAAGTATTGTTGGAAATGCTATCATCGTAGTTAGTGCATCCATTTTCATCTGAATGCTTATAAATGCTGTGATTGATTACCCCTTCTGTCTACAATATACTTTACTGGGGCTCTACTACCTGCAATGCAAAGGGCCTAGAAGATCTACATTCCCCCTGCCACAATCAGGCCTGGTTTTCAGGAAAACCGCAGCATTACAATCAAAGAGGGCTTCTACAAATTACAAGTCCTCAAAAAACTCAAACCACTTCTTTTCCACTATGATTACCGCTCAGTGCTACAATCCCTCATACTATCCAAGTTAGACTACTGTAACTCCCTCCTCCTTGGACTACCTGCCTCCACCTTAAAACCTCTCCAGCTGCTTCAGAACGCAGCAGCCAGATCCCTCTCAAACATCAACCGTTCCTCACACATCACCCCTTTACTAAAAGAACTCCACTGGCTCCCCATATCACACAGATCACAATACAAAATTCTCACCATACTTCACAAAACCATCAACAACCAAAAAACCAAGTGGACCAACAACCCTCCCCAACTACACCGCTGCCAGAAAAACCTGTGATCTCAAAACATGGGCCTACTCATCATTCCCCACACTAAACAAGCACACCTCACCTCCACCAGACAACGCACCTTCTCTGTAGCTGGCCCCACCCTCTGGAACAAGCTTCCTTCCCATCTCAGACTGGAACCCTCCATCCACTCATTCAAAAAGAAACTTAAAACATGGCTATTCCTCAACGCCTCCCATCACACAACCTAACCCCCACCCCTCTCCTTACCCTCAGCTCCCAGTTAAACTATGATTCTCTACCCCCTGCAGACATCGCTACCTAGACTCTCTATTTCAATCATTGTACTTTCGGCATCCAATATTGAGACTCCCCTCCCCATTAACCTTCCTTTTAACATCTATCGCTATTCCTGCCATATGTTACTCCTGCTACATGTTCACCCCACAAGGCTCTTTGCCACTCATTATAAAGTTTGCATCCAAAATTAGCGTTACATTGTATCATTAGAACCAGCACCAACCACAGTTAATGTTATAATGTTTAATGTATACTTAGAATTAATCACAGTTAATGTTAAAATGTAAAATAGTACGACCTCTTGTCATACTATTCCAGTTTTTATGATGTGAACCAATGTGATGTACACCAACAAATGTCGGTATATAAAAGCAAATAAATAAATAAATAAATATGTATGAGATATGTTTGCATACAATGGAAGTAGGGCATGCAGCTCTATCTCATACATATTCCTTATGGATATCCTGAAAACCAAACCTGTTTGTGGCACTTGAGGACTAGAGTTACTACCCTTGAGTTGCAGTATCCCCTGAGAGCTCCTTTGCATTACTTCAAATGGAATTCAAGGTCGGCATTCTTGAGTAATGACTTCCTTCTTGCCAGGCCAGATTTGTGGAGTACTTGGGATATTGTAGTTACATGCACACTTTGACCAGTCTTGGTCATAGACGCTTGTAGCACTTTCAAAGTTGGCCCCATCTAGGTTAAATTGTACTGATTCACATGAACATAGGATAAATTCAGCAGTTCTTGTTGGTTTTCTCTTCTGGATAGTGCATTTCAAAGAAAAGATCCAACCATGAGCACCAAGGACCTGTCAAAAGAACTCCAGGGCAAAGTAGGGTAAAAGCACAGATCTGGGAAAGCCCTTTAACATCGCTCAGAGCAAGGTCATGATGATTATTAAGAAGTGGAATGGGTATAGCACCACCAAGACCCTGCTTAGATCAAGTCATCCCTCCACACAGATGATCAGAGAGGCAATCAAAAGGCCAATGGCAGCTTTCAATTGGTGTGTGCTCTGGAAGGCGATTGGTTACACCAGAGTTTTAAGTACTTAGGGTTACTACAGATGTATAAAAGGGTTGGAAACTGTTCCATGTTGTAAATTCTATTTCATTTTCTAAGGAATTCTGGAATATATTTTTCATTCAGCAGTTGAGGAGTAGGATGTGTGGATAAATAGAACAAACACTGTTTTAATGCATTTTACTTCCAGGCTGTAAGGCAACAAAAGGTGAACATTTTGGAAGGAGTGTAGACTTTCATAGCCACTGTATAAATAAATAAATAAATAAATATAGGGCTCCATTTGGGCTCCCTATGGAGAAGTGTGGCCTAGTTGTTAGGTCAGGACAATACAGAGTAGAAGAAATGTCCGTACTACCGCTAGAAAGTTCAGAGATTAATTTTCAACTCACATCCCATGATTGATAAATTAACTCCAAGAGGTTTTCGAGTAGTTTCACTTCTTAGGAGGACTGAGGAAGTTTTCATCCACTCTTCCTGGCCAGGAGAGCAGAGAACTTGTTTTGCTTTTTTTTTTTTTTCCAAATCATTTTGGTGCCCCCCCTCCGGTCCCAAGGATTCTCTTGTGCATCCAGTAAAATGGGAGAAGAAGGAGTGGCTGCCCAAATGGTTGCAGAAGCAGGGGGGAGACAGGAGGAAACGAGTCCCCACACTGGTGCGCGTAGAGAGCCATCAGCTAAGGAGCTGCCCGAAAGGTACGAGGATCCCAGGCTTCACAAGGGAAGTCCCTACGGGCATTGTATCCGAGGGCAGAGAAGGGATCTAGAGGGAGAGATCAAGGGGTCACAGGTTCACCGTTATGGATATTATCCAAGAGGGGCTTGCGCCAAGGCCATATTTTCATGTTTGAATTAATTCAACAGTAAAGATTATGCTGGAGCATTACTATAGTAGCCAGTGTGTTTACTGGCGCTTTGATGAGGATGCATACAGTTAACACCCAAGATCTAGGAGGTTTCTCCCTTCCCCCTTTTGGAGAACCCTCCAATCAGGGAAAGGAAAAGGAGAAAAGCACAGTATTAATAGAGACTTAGCCTGGTACTGAGTAAATCATGTTGACTCTTTGAAGATTACCCGAGTCAGGGGTTACATGTATAATAGCATATATATAGTAACAGGGAGACAGCCCAGGTTGCTCATCCAGCCAGTAGAAGAAGAGGAGTAGAGAGGCCCAGTACTGCTATGGTAAAATGGGGGGAAAAGAGGGAGAAGAATGAAAGGGAATGAATAGTAGCCACTGCCAGATGGCAGCCATAGGATGAGCTTCAGGGGACAAATGCTAGGGAGGGGTATCTTTTTGCTTCTATTACAGTCAGTGAACACAGAGGGTCGCAGTCATTGACTGAAAAAGAATGAAACAGAAATGAAAACAAATATTAAATGAAATGAATGAAACGAATGCAATTTAGGAAACAAAAAAAAAAAAACCCCAGAATGTTTTACCTACACACCCCTGGTAAATGACAGTGGAAAAAGACCATCCAATCTGCCCAGTTATCTTGTCTATACTGTTAAGGACACAGTACTTTTCAGCTGCCAAATAGTGTGACCATCTGCAAGATTTCTCCTTATCCAGAACAAACTTTTTAATCCTCATTTGAATTCCATCTGCACCCACCTTTCCCATGCTTAACCACAAAGCTCTGTAATACTGTAAATAGCCAGCAAAACTAGTATGGTCATTGGCCAAAGCATCCAGCCTCCTAGGTTCCTTGTGCAGCCTACAGAGACAGATCTGGCTACATGAGCTTGTGAAGTGTGTCTGTGCTGCTTATACATTGTCGGTGTGTCATCATATGTCTACATACTATAGTGTGCAGTGCCCGTTTATTTGTACTGTCAGAATAATTATTGTACCAGATCTGCAAAAGAAGCTGCAGTTTCCAGCTGCACCTGTTTTGTTACCTGTACACACCTATTGCCAAATAATATCACACATCCCACTGCAATTCTTTTCAATGCTATAAGAACCAGCACTTACTAACCTATAATTACACAGAGCAAAGCGAGTTACCAGGTCGTAAGAGATAAACTGGAGCCAGGTCCTGTTTTGCCCCATTGTACACATGGACTTCTAGTTCCTGCTTTTCTTACATGAGAACCACAAGCACATAGACACAAGGGAGGCAAAACTAGGATTGGCTCAATCTGTCCAGATGACATGGCCAGTAACCCCGAAAGCAAGTGACCGAAAACCCTGAATAATTATTAGAAATGTATGTGTAAATCTATTTATTGACATTAGAAATTTATAGGCAGTAGATGAGTAGTTGTTTTTGAAAAAAAAACTCTTAATGATCTCCAGAAGCTAGGGCTTATAGGTTTAAAACTGGAGTCTCCTGCCAGCCCTATTCCCCCCATGCCCCCGTCTCAGCACCACAAACATATATTATTTATATCTGACAAAAAAAAAAAAAAAAAAGACTATTCCAGCAGTGATTTGAAAGGTAGAAAATGCTCTTCGAGCCTGCCTGACTCGATCAATGCTGAGCTCACTGCCTCTTTAAGAGAGGGGAGGGCTCCTGCACAGGAAGGCGAGCCTCTGCCCACCAGACATCTGCCTTTTGATCCATTCAAAAATTATTCCCAGCGAATTCCTGACGGTTGAAGCTTAAAGCAGAGGAAGTTGCAATGGCCTGCTTCATGTGGCCCCCGTGCTGCCAGCGGTGAAGCCGAATTGCCCGGATCACTCCCTGCAAATGCTGCGGATTTCGAAAAAGTCACTTCCTAGCCGGAGGATGAGTTTATAAGTGGCTGCTGGTGGTGCACCAGGAAGCTGTCTCTTACATGCACACGCACACGCCAGCCTCTTTCCTTTTATCGAGTCTAGGAGATGGCTGAGAGCCGCGCGGTTCCGATGGCACAGTGACTTGCACACCGACCATGGCTGCCAAAGAAGACCTGTACAGCAAAGTCACCCCGAGAAGGCACAGACAGCACCGGACTGGGACAATCAAGCATGGCTCGTCCCTGGATGTTCTCCTATCCATGGGGTTCCCTAAAGCTCGGGCGTAAGTGGAGACCTCCAGTTTTTCGTTTCTAGCAGGGCTGCTTGCTTGGCATGGCTTTTTTTTTTTTTGTAATTTTCTAGGGAGCAGCAGCGTTTTGGATTCTCGTTGGCGTGTGCTGTGCTTTGTAACCGGGGGGGGGCTGGGGAAGCGCCCCGTGACCCCGGGGCAGTGCAGTAAGCAGGTAATAAGGAAATGCTTCGCCTTTTGCTTTGCTTGTTTTGCTTTGAGCCGGCTCGCAGCTTTTTTTCCCGAGGAGCTCCGTCTGCGAGCCTGCAGCAGCCTGGTGCGCTGAGCATTGCAGGCTCGGTCTTGTTTCTCCAAAGGGATGGGTGGATGCTGCAGTGGAGGAAGGACACAGTCACCCACTGCGGTGCCTGTCTGGAGACAGGGGGGGCGGCCAGGCTTCACTTTCTGGGCTGGGTGCAGCAGCTGCTTTCGGCATGGCTGATGTGGTGGGGTTTTTCTCCCCACCCCTGGTAAGGACACCTTGCCTGGGCTAGTGGCGATAGCGCTGCCAGGTCCAGGCACTAGGCTAGCCTGACGCCGTTCCACAGTAGAAATGGAGCGTAAGATCCATCGTTTTACTGCATCCTAAGCACTAAGCAGCGGGCGAAAGCGTTCGGACCTTGAGCAAAGAGAGGTGTTTATATTACCAGACGTGAGCCATGTCACCCCCATGTTTTGTATTATTATTTTTTTTTTACATTTAATTCAGACACATACATGAGCTTGAGAGGTGGATGCATGAGTACTGAAACCGATTAGGTTTTCTTTATAACGATCTGTCTGCCTATATCCTGGCTTCTGTGCCTAGGCTCTCTGGCCTGCAGGAGGTAACAGCCATATTATTCATGACATAATTATTATCAATGTCTTTATAAAGCTGCATGACAAATCAGGCTTTCCACCCTAGGGGTGGCTGCATGTATGTTTCTGATGCAACTTGCGTTAGTCTCCTGTTTGGTTAATTACCACTCCATAATGATGCCTTTTGTTGCCAGGCTGGTCAGGAAACACTCTCTCGTTAGAGCTAGAAGTGTGAAAGCCTTGATCTCCAGGTGATCATCTTTACCTCCAGCACTTTGACCAAAGGCAAACTATTTCCAATTCCCAGGCTGAGATTTCAGTTCAAAGCTCTTTGGGGCAGGGACCACACAACCGTATGACTTTATTTCGTGCCCCGCCACATGTACACTGATTTTATGCTACTAAGTGTTATTGCAGTTTTAATAACAATGTTAGTGAAAGCAGCCAGGCGTCAACAATGCCTCAGTTACTCCGGTTCTCAGCTGTCACAGGGGTGAGGGATGGAGGTCACAGAGGAATCACAGTGACGCTAGGTGCAGTGCCATGCTCTGTTACTCTGTAGATCAGTTGTATTTATTTTGTAGTAAAACAAAGGCCTTTTGCAATTTTTAAGTCCATGTTTTAAGGAATTATAAACAGGAAGGTTATATTTTCAGTTTTAAAACCCCGAAACAGTCTGTTTGGGGGAGGGGGATACTAATTTAGCAGGGCTTTACAAAACAAGTCACTCATTTTTCTATGGCGAATGGCAGGAAAAGTGAGAGTACAGATTGGCAAACATGATCTGGGGTGGACATTTTGCTGGAAAATTTTCTAGAGATCAATCAAATCTTGTTTTAGGATTGCCAGCTGGCTCCATTTTTTCAAAACAGGTTGATCCAGTCCTGGTTTTACCCCATTGTATACAGCAATCTTTACTTCCAATTCCCCTAAGATATACATTTTTTTAAGGTTTAAATCCTCTTGCTTTGCCAATGGTGCTAAATCCCCCCCCCCCCCCCCCCTTCCCTCTCAATTTATAATCAACCTCAGCCAAAAGGCTAGGAAGGGGACAATCCTCAGCTCATAGTTCAAACCCCGCTGTTTGACGCTCTACTTGATTTATTTTTATTTATTTTTAAAGTTACTATAAACTGCTTTACCATGGGAAGCTCCGCTGAAAGCGGTGTACAAAAAAGTTCTAGCCAAAAGGCCCAGAAAGGAGCTGCCTAAGAGAAGCAAGGACTACAAGTCCCTTCATGCAATGCAGCCTGTCCTGAAAAATATAATTCTTGTGATCCTATAACCTTTGCAATTCATTGTGCCACCTGGCATTGAGCTGTAGGCTCAATCTAACAATCTGCAATTCCAGGACTTCTAGAGAGCAATAATCATTTTGTAAATAAATCCCTAATGGAGTTTTCCATCTTCTGTGCTAATTGAGAAAATCCAACAGAGACAGAAGGAGGGGCTCAGTAAAAGATACAGAAAAATGCATTGCTGGGTGCACGCCATCCTCTTTCTGGCTCTGAAATCAGCAGAACATCCACTAGCATTTTAGCCATAATCCTGTAAACTTTGTGGGGTCGTTACAATAAAGTGTGCCCAGCCTAACGCACAGGTTAGCGAGTGGTTGGACGGGCATTTTGGATACGCTAGACTAACACCCCATGTCCAAAACACGAGCCCAAACAACTGCATAGCTGATAGCGCTGATCACATGTAAATGCCATGTAGATGAGACTATTAACTATTATCCCCGGACACCAAATGCACAATTTTTTTAACTCGGCAAATTTAATGCCAGCCCCGGAGCTGGCATTAAGTCATTCACGAGTCATGGGCTTATGAAAATAAAAACCACAGAGAACAGTAGATCTACTACTAAAGAATTAATGAAATGGATCGATTACAAATAAAAAAATTTTAAAAAAAATTGTGCGTGTATATTGTGTGTCCAGAAAAGATCTTATTTGAAATCAATCCATTTACATTAATTCTTTCTTAGCGCCCATAGCAATAAGCGCACAGCCACCTCTCCTGGGTACTAGAGACCCACAATTTCTCCCTAGCGTGTCCCTTTTAACGCACCATCTCATTTACATATAGCATCAGGTGCCCAGGAGAGGTGGCTGTGCATGCATTAAAAACAAAAACAGGCCCTCAGCTTGGATGCACATTTTTACATGTCTTATTGCATTGGCCCGTCTGCGAGTGGCAGGGACTGCTTTCTAATGACCAAGCTGTACAGTGGTGTGAATTCACTAAGGTATAATCCTAAAATTCAACCACTGCCAGCTCCTGTCTGAGTAACAGGGATTAGAACTACTTTATGGGATCTGCCAGGCACTTGCGACCTGGATTGGACACTGTCAGAGGCAGGATGCTGGGCTCGATGGACCTTGGTCTGACGCCGCATAGCAGTTCTTGTGCTCTTATGGTTCACAAGCGGGAAAAGGATGGGAGATGTGAGAGAATGTAGCAAATAATAAATGGTTTACTGTTCAGCTGCACGAGAAAAAGAAAAAGTTAGGCCAGTGGGGTATAAAGTTGCTTTGATGCCATAAACTCCAGGGCTTTGTGATCTAGACTGTTTTGAAGAGGGAACATAAACCATGTTTAATGACTTTACTGTTATCTTCTAAAAAAAAAAAAAAAAAAAGGAGCTTTATTTTGTCAATATTAGAATTACTCTGGAAATGATCTCGGTCAATAGAATAAGCAATGTCAGAATTTCCCATTTCTATTAGGGATATGGACAGAACACAATTTTTTTTTTTTTTAAATTTGGTTTTCATTTTGTTTGCTTATTTCAGTTTTTCATTGAAAAAAAAAAATCAAAGAAAATGGGGGCCTGATTCCCTCCCCCCTGCTAAATCCTAACCCTCCCAGCACAGAAATTTAAAATACACCCGCTGCCAACACCTCCCCCCCACCACCCAAGTGCATAGAAATTAAAAAAAAAAAAAAAATCCCTCCTGGCCCCTCCCACTATGACATAGCTTACTCCATCAGTGGGGTTCCAGTAGTTCGTGTGAGGCTCCTGCCCCGCCAGCTTCTGTTTTCAAACTGACATTGGCTGATCCTGAGGCTAGTGCTGGCCGTCGAGCACGCAACCATGAAGAAATGGTGCCAGCCTTGGGATTAGCCGCCACCATTTTTTAAAATGAGGGCTCGGCAGGGCAGGAGTGATCGGGGGGGGGGTTGCCTCTACCCCATTTGCACTACCAGAACCCCACAGATGGGGTAAGCTGTGTTGGGAGGGGAGAGGCAAGGCTGCTGGCGGAGGCTGTGGCAGCATTCTGAAACAAAAGGACCAATGAATTTTTTGTGAGAATTTTGCTTTTTTTGTTTCATTTTCTAACAAAACAAAGCAAGGGTTTTCCTTGCGCTTTTAAAATGTCATTTAGAAAAAAAATGCACACACACCTAATTTTATATAAGGAGTGGCATCTCGCTCATTACACTTATTCTAGTGTTTTGTCCTCCAAAAAAAAAGGTAGAAGCTAGGATCACTGTGAATTAAAAAAAACAACTCTTAAAGGGCTAATCTTCACAGACATTAACCACATACTGCCTACGGGAATAGTACTAAAAATAGCAGTTAGGGGTAATAAGTTAAGCTTCACTCAGTCCAGAGGTCCCTGGCATGCTAGAAACACACATCTGCTTTTGTTTTTTTCTGAGTTCTGGCTCAAAGGTTGATCCTGATGGTAAAATACAATTTGCATTCCATTATATCTAATTTTACATTTTCAAGGATATCTCAACACAAATTCAGTTCCAATATCTCTGGTCTGAAATTCACAAACTTTTTATATCCAGATTAAGCTGAGCATAGGACATCAGGGCAAATATTCCCCATAAATAGTTGTATTTTTTTTTTTGGGGGGGAGAGAGGTTTTAAGGACCCATTCTCTGGTTCCAGCAAGAAGTTTATCAATGAAACAACTCTCTCAGAGACAGCATCAACAGAGGATTGTAATTCCAGCTCTAAACTCAAAGCCACATTCATTAGTAGATGATAGTGATGATACCAAATGTTCTTTTGCTGTTTAGACAGGGGGATAATTTCTGTAATATCTCCATAAGCGGGTGGCTCGCGGGAATGACGGCTACTACCTGGAGATAATACCCTTATTCAATAAACATACACACGATTAATGCGACTCCAACATTGCTCCAAGCTTCAACGGCAAGAGGAAATGTGGAAAAAGATTTGCATTCACAAAAAGCGGGGAGTAGCTTGCTTGTTACTACCCCAAACCAAATAAGCTTGATACTTCACTTTCAATGCATAACCAGCATAGCTCTCTGCTTCTACGGCAGGGGAGGAAGTCTGATACTACGTGCATATCCAGCATAGCTCTTTGCTTCTACGGCAGGGGAGAAAGTCTGATACTACGTGCATATCCAGCATAGCCCTCTGCTTCAACGGCAGGGGGAATGAAGAAAAGTGGATCTATATACAGACAACAACCAACAGGGACTGAGTCGCATAGTCTGGATAGACAAATGGGCATGGGTGTAGCTTGCTTATTGCGGCGGCTACTACCCCTAACTAATTAAGCTAGATATTACACTTAGATGCAGCTCCAACACTGCTCTGGTGGGGGTGGAAGGGAAATAGAACCAAAGGGTTACTAAGAGCCAAGAGTAACAGATAAGTATGAGAGAGAAAAATAAAAGTGCGAAGCTTGCTGGGCAGACTAGATGGGCCGTTTGGTCTTCTTCTGCCGTCATTTCTATGTTTCTATAAATTTTATTTTAATATTCTTCCATAAGAAAACAGCAACAATTAAATAATATCTGTAAGATACTTATTCCATTAGGAAAAACTATTTTTGTCACTTAAACCAGTCCACAAATAGAAAGAGAGTCCAAATAGGAAAAAAAACAGACAACTTCATGACCACCAAGGCAAGCCTTACCCCTCTGTTTTAGGGACCCACATGGCATAGAGGCCATATTAAGAAGGGGACATAAGACTTTAACTTCAATTTCAATCTGGAAGGATGGGTAACACAGGTTTTAAAGACATAAATACCTTATCATAATCCTAGAAATAAGAAAGAGGCAGTAAGCTGGAAGGGGCAGATGGGGGGAGAAGGGGAACCAGAGAAGGCCTAACGAACAGATTGTAGCTGGAATGCACATTTACAGGGATAATTTAAACGCCAAGTTGCAATAATTGGGGGCACATTGCAAGGAATTGCTTTCTTTTCTGTGGTGTTGCTCGAGCTAGGTCTGGGAAATACACGAATAGCAGAGTTTAGGAACAGTTTGTCTTTATGGCAAGAAAAAAAAAAAAGCTTCAATGGCCATTTTCTATCAGGTTCAAGGACAAAATTCACTAGTAGCATTGAAACGCTGATAGCTTCTCTTATTGCTCTACAGGAAAAAGAAGAAACACCCTGAAAATCAAATGAGGGTAAAAATGCTTCATTCTGAGATGGTTTGTTTTTTTTTTCTTGCGTAAAAGAATAATAGAATAAGCTTTGGCAATAAATAAGTGGGCAAGCATTTTCAGGTCTCTTCAATGAAATAGCCATAGAAGGGACGATTTTGAAAATAAAAAAAAAATGCAAAGTTCAGTTCCTAATAACAATCTCCAAATGTTCAGGTTTGTCATGAGTTAGAATCTTAACCTTAGTTAGGATCTGAACGTGCTCCTGGGTCCTGCCCAAAGAAGATTCCTCACAATCCAAAGATTTCTTGTGCTCTCTCCTTCCAGTTTCCAGTTCTCTGACGTTACACGGAATATCTTAGAATTGGGGAAACCAGCAGTTGAAACTGAGATGACAGATTTTTCAACCTTAGCCACAGCTTCCCAGATCCCCCTCCAGCCTAACAACCGTAGATCTTACCCTTCCTGATGCAAAGGAAGGACTGGGGAAGGGGGTAATCTGCCGAGACATTTTTTGCCGGGTCTATTGGGCTCAAGACTTTGCCTCCTAGGTCCTCCAGCTAGCCACAATACCCCACTAAACTCGTCGGTAGCCGCAGCTTCCACAAGCCTTATTTTCAGTCGGCATCTGATGTCGTCCTCATCAGGCGCCTCACTTCTGCTCCTGGCTCAGTATCAAAGGGGGTGATCCATTCCACCAGGGTCAGAGAGATCTCCAGGTCTGGGGGGGGGGATGGGAAGTGGCAACCCCATCACACAACTGGCCCAAGGACAACGCACCTGCTGATGTGTGCAGAGATTTTGCAGGAAAATCTACATGCATAGCTTTAGAAAATGCAAAAGTAGGCACAAATCCCTCCCTCCCTCACACTCTGTCCCCGGATCACCTTTACTCGTTTTGGGTACATTGACATGCATACAGGCCCACACCTGCTTAACTTTACCCACAGATTGGGCGGGCAGTTTTGTACAAGGTCATTTCTGGGTTTTTTTTCCCCGTATAGAAATGGCTTGGAAAATCAACTTCAAAATGTTGACATATAGCTGAATACCAGAAATATTTCAAGATCTAGGAAAATTCACTGCTCTCAGATTCTTAAAACTTGATTTTTTTTCTAACTTTTCAAGACTTTTTTTCTTCAAATGATTATGCTGTTGCTTTTGATGTGTAACAATGTCATCTTCTGATTAGAACTTTCCACTTTCTTTCCATGTTCTTTAACAAACGTATTTTCATCTGGAACCTTCCATTTGCAAATTTTTCACATTTTTATCATGGTGCCCAAATTTAAAGCAACAGCACACTCTGGATGCTTGATTACCATCCAGATTAAGTCCAAGATCATGTCTTACAGCTTCTCAGGAGGATTCAGTGTGTCGGCAACTATCCAAATAGTCTCCACATGTAACACAATGACTTCTCTCTTGGAGACAAGACTCTATGCATGCTCCCCAACTGCTGCTGCTAGTACTGAAAACATATCACCGCACCAGGCAAGTTCTCCATTCCCTCTTCTCGTACTGCTTTTGCTACTGGAAAGAATTCAGGTGATGAGTTAGGGAGGGATTTCAGATTCCCTGGGCAAGTTTTGCAAGATCAGAAAATTCCAAACCATAGTTGAACAGGGAGGCATGTTTGATCTTCAGGGCCATCGGTGGGACTCTTTATACACCACAGTCATTTTGACTTATAACAAAATTGAATGGCTCTTACAGAGTTTAAAGGTTAGACGATAAGAATGGCACTTGAATATGGCAGCTTCAGACTTGATTGTCTGGCACTGAAGTGCCTCCCTGAGTTAGGAAGATCAAGTACCACTGTTGTAACTCATCTGTCTCAATTCTGCACTTGTCAGTTCTGCTCGCCTTGTATTACCCTTAAAAGAGCTAACAATGCCCATCATAGTTCATGAGTATCCTTAGCCAGCAAACTTTCTGCCTGCTATGTTCATGGATATTTGGGATTTCATGTACTTGGCTCAGAGGGGCAGGTTTGCTTGATTGTTGTAAGGGTGTCTGGTGTGTAGCGTACCTTATATCAGCAAAGCATCAAGAAGGGGCCATACCATCTAAGAAGAGCATGGTGGGTAAGGTAGATCCAGGTTATTATTCAAGTGAGAGGGAGCACTACACTGTGTAAACAGCAGAAATTTATCCCAATAGTAGTGAGCGACACTGGCCTGATTTAAAATGAACTTTCAGGCACATCTAGTCATGTTGCCTGCACACATTACCCCTATGAACTCCAGGAGGAAGCTCTTTGGTATAATGCATTTATTAAGAAGGGCATTAGACTGAGATCTGACTCAACATACCTTGGCTTAAGAAGGAGATTCATTCCTGTCACAGTGTGCACAAAATTAACCCATTTAGAAACCTAGAAACAAGACTGCAGAAAAAGACCATATGGTCTTTCTGGTCTGCCCAGCCATCCATCCCAGCTGCTCGGCTCTGCAACCCCTGCCAGTCCTTCAGAGATCCCCTATGCTTGTTCCATGCTTTCATGTCTACAGATACTATCCTTGCTCTCCACCACTGAGAGGCTGTTCCATGCATCTGCCATCCTTTCAATAAAGACATATTTACTCAGATTATTCCTGAGTTACCATCATCCCATGATCCCTTTTTCAAGACCCTACTTTCTGTGGAAAGAGCCTCCTGTGCATTGATACCTTGGAAGTATTGAAATGTCTCTGTCATATCTTCCCTATATCCCACCTTTCCTCTAGTATAGGGGATATGTGCTTACATTTTTTAAGTCTGTCCCCATATGCTGTACACCGAAGACCACTGACCTACTCCATCCAGCTTCTATCCTTTTGAAGTTGTGGACTCCAGAATTATCCACAGCACTCCAAGTGAGGTCTCATCAGGGACTTACCCAGGGGCAATACCTCCTCCTCTTTTGCTGCTGACCATTCCTCTCCCTGTGCGTCCAAGCATCTTTCTGCTTTCTGTAGACACTTTGTCCACTCGTTTGGCCACCTTGAGGTCTTCATATACGATCACTCCCTGGCCTTGCTCTTGTTTTGTGCATAGAAGAATTTCACACACACACACCCCCCCCCCCCCCCCCCATTATTATATTGCTCCGTTGGGCAGCAGTACAACATAAGAGTTATTTGGAGACATTACCCCCTCGGAAACTGACATGAGTAATAAATCCCTGGTGTTTTCAGAACGGATTTAAAAAAAAAAAAAAAAAGCCAGAACCAGGTTCCTTTCCTTGTGTCCTTCTCACAAACTAAATGGTGGTGTTTTTTTTCCCCCGGAATCACGCACAGGCGATGGTTCTTTCTGCTGCAGTAAAGACCCCCTCATTAACACTGCTGCAGGTAGAGTGTCTGGCTTCAAAGTTTTTTTTAGCTTCTTTCATTTCAGGGCTGCAGGATTGTTTTTAGTCCTGAAAGTTCATGCAATTAATGCCTTATCTGAAAGAGCAGGCCAGGCCATTGCATGTCTTGTACTCTGTTTTAGACTAAATGAGAATACATTCAGTAGATGCGGTTAAAAGGAACCAGCCTGGATATGGTCGTCATGTTACTGAAATGGATTATACGCACTGTACCTTTTTTTGAATTCCGAGGTTTGCTCCTTGGTTTAGAATTAAAATTCACAGCCTGCTTAGCTCATGTAGTGGAATGAATTCTGCTCAAGCAGTCACCGTAGTGTGTGGGGGCCCCAAGCTGGCAGGGGGAGTCGGACGTCCTCTGCCCCACTGTTCTGGAACAGATGACTGGGGCCAGTGGACAACGTGGTTGTAGCAGCATTAGCAAGGGGTGGAAATCATTGCAGAGCTTGTGAGCTCGCAGGTCCTGAAACATCTGCACCTTCCTCCCGCATGGTCTTGCTGTGGGAGGCACAGGGCCACCACGGGGCTCGTCAGTGTGTGCTGGCTCTCGGGCCTCGCCCTGACTCTCCGTCTTCTGGGGGAGGGTAAGAAAGAAGGAAAGGACTGGAGAGAAGGGTAGGAGGGACAGAATCCAGGACGAGGCCATGGGGCAGAAGGGAGAACCAGGCGCAGGGACATCGCTAGCCACTGGCACACAAATGTGGTTAACCTTGAGCTGGCCTGCCAGCCCCTGCGCCTTTTTGAGGTGGTTGGGGGACGGAATACTCCCACCCTTAAAAGGCGGAAAAACTCTGACTGGCTCTGAACAGCGAGGAAAGGAGCCAGATCTTCGGAGGGGATCCCCCACCCACCCGTTGTCACAACTTCGGAGAGGGACTCGCTTACCCCCTGACCTCTGCAGTAGCCGTGGTGGAGGGGGGGGGGGGGCCGGCCTTCTAAAACCTTTGCTTAGGGACCTGTAATTTGAAGTCATGCTGCTGGTTATAAGAATATTAAAAACAAGAGTTATCATAAAACTTCCGAGGCACTAAATATTTGCTTTGAAACGGTAAGTTCTAAAACAGACCGTTTCATGCCTGACCTTTCAGTTGTGCTTATCAGCTTGTATAAACCCCGGCCACATTTCCTGTGCTTATTTTTTTTTTTGTTTTAACCCTTTTGGTGCATAACAATTGCTGAATCCATCCCTAAGTAACATAAGGGCTCTGCGGGCCTTCTGGCACCGACCACAGCGGTAGCTTGCAGGCAGGTTATTGAATACCGTTCGGTTTTTCTCACGGGCTGGTTCAGAAGAGCGTTCTTCCACGCCCCCCCCCCCCCCCCCCCCCCCCCCCCGACAAGACATCTGCTATCTCACCTTCTCATCTCAAAGTGTGGGAAGGAAAAAAAAAAAAGCATCTTAAAGCCTTTACCCTGCCGAGGAGCTTCTCAAGGGCCTGCAGAATACATTTGTGGCATCGTGCTCGCCACCACGGGTGGTGGAATCCTGGCCCACGTTGGGGCTCCTCCTCGCCACAAGAGAAAGTGGAATATTAAAATGCCTTTACGCTAACGAGTTTGATTTTTCAAATTGGATAAGCAAGCAACGTCAAGAGTTAGCTGCTTAAAGCTCCCTGAGCTCATAAGGTGGGCAAATCTAGCCGGGGGGGGGCTTCAGGGCAGGACTTATGACTTAGCCAGTTTAGTACTGATTTTCAGCCCTGAGCCAGGTTTAGCCAGGTAACCCCAGCCTGACAAATAAGTGTCCTGAATCCAGCAGGGCAAATCTTCTTCAGCTGAGAACCTAGCTGGTTAGGTTCGGCTGCCTACAGATGCTCGGCTGAAATGAACCAGGTATCTCCCCTCTAGCCCCCTTATTTATTTACTTACTTACAGACAGGCCAATTCAGTAAAGTCCGCGGGAGAGCGGGCGAATGCCCGCTCTCTCGGTGTGCGCACAGGCCACTCGCCTGTGCGCACGATGCAGTATTTAAATTAGGTCCTGCGGTAGAAACAGGCAAAAGGAGGCGCTAGGGACACTAGCGCGTCCCTAGCGCCTCCTTTTGGCCCAGAGCAGCGGCTGTCAGCGGGTTTGACAGCCGACGCTCAATTTTGCCGGCATCGGTTCTCATGCCCGCTGACAGCTATGGACTCAGAAACCGGACGCCAGCAAAATTGAGCGTCCGGTTTTTGACCCAACAGCCGCTGGCCGACTTCAAATTTTTATTTATTTATTTATTTTTTACTTTTTTTACCCTTCGGGACCTCCGACTTAATATCGCCATGATATTAAGTTGGAGGGTGCACAGAAAAGCAGTTTTTACTGCTTTTCTGTGCACTTTCCCGGTGCCCGAAGAAATTAGCGCCACCTTTGGATAGGCGCTAATTTCTGAAAGTAAAATGTGCGGCTTGGCTGCACATATTTTACTTTCTGAATCACGCGCGAATACCTAATAGGGCCTTCAACATGCAAATGCACGTTGAGGGCGCTATTAGGTTCGGCGGGTTGGATGCGCGTTTTTCGCCCCCTTACTGAATAAGGGGTAAGGGAAAATGCGCGTCCAATGACAGGTTAACAGAGCGCACTGTACTGTATCTGCCTGTTACTGATTTTTTATATACTGTCATTCGGTGTAGCCATCATAACAGTTTACAACAGTAATAAAAATTACAACAAGATTTATTTTTATTTATTTTAACATTTTGTATACCGTATATTCGGTTTTGCCATCATAATGGTTTACATTAGGAGAGTGACATTAGAGTTTTAACAAATATAATTTAAAGATAAAGTTGGGTAGCATTGGGGGGTAATAGAGGGTTAGATTATATAGGGAAACACTTTTAGATTTCTGTTATAGAGTTCATGGTTTGATTAGCCTGTCGTAAGTTGATAGGATGGTGTCTTTGGTTTTTTTTGGAGTTGTCTGGTTGGGAGTTTGTTGGTGTTGATATTTGAGATCTTCTGAAAAAGCTCTGGTAAAAAGCCAGGTTTTTAATTCTTTTTTGAAAGTTTTGATGTCAACTTGGGTTCTTAGATTTAGGGGTAAGGCGTTCCATAGCGATGGGCTGGCGATGGATATAGCTCTTTCTCGGGTTGATACTAGGTGCGTGATTTTAGCATGAGGAATTTTAAGGAGGCCTTTATTCATTGAGCGAAGATTCCTTTTTGGAGCATGTAGTTCAATGTGTCAGTTAGCCAATGGTTTTGTTGTCCTATGATTAATTTATGGAGGATTGATAAAACTTTGCATTCTATTCTGTATATGATAAATACAATAAAAATTACATTAGCGTAAGAACAACCTGGTAAAAATAGAAGTTACAATAAAATGTTAAAACAGCATGTTTATTACCTTAAAAATTAATCTTAAGACAATTAAAAACACAGAGGTTAGTGTATATGAGTAGGTTAGTTAGCTCTGCTGAAGATGGGTTATTGTAAATGACAAAGTGTGGGCTTCTGTGTAACAGATTTCAGCATTCGCACTTCTCAGGAAACTTCATTCCCACCTGCAGAACGTGAGAACTAGACAGGTGCATAGCCGGAGGTAAATAAGAATCCGTTCATAACCATTTGCAGTGCAGAAGCTAATTTGATACTCTAAATCGGGGACAGGCATGCCAGTCAGGAGATGCATCTGCATGGGCTGCTTTCATTGCATCTCATGCATATTCATTGTGGATATCCTGAAAACCCGTCTGGCTCGCAGCACTGGAGGATTGGAGTCGCCTGCCCCTGCTCCAAAAAAAGGATAGCTGAGGCTGCGTAGTTTAAAAAAATAGCACAGAAGCCAATGCAGTCTGAAACAAATGTTTTGTTTTTTTTTGGCACAGCAGTTATCGCCTGCTCCTTTTGGACTTCCAGTTGAGTCGGAGCCGGCCTCTCTTGGGCTACCATGCCATGAGCCTTTATTCACAACTACGGTACCTGAATACCTACAGCACCTGAACGTAATCTGCTTTGAAGTGCCGAAAAGTAGAATATAAATCAAATAAATTTTATAAAATCTACCCAGTCTGCAGTGACAGCAGACCACGGCTCCCTCTGGAATCTGATACATGCACACGCTGAGTCTGAACACTAGGTGTCGCTGTGCGATGGCTAGACTCCCTCCCTTTTCCCCACCCCCTGACCACCACCAATCCCCCCCCCCTCAGAGGCTGCAGGCGCTGCCTCTGCAGCATCCCCAGCCAGAGCAGAGAACAGAAGCTAGTCACTAGTACCAAACTGTGTTCTGCCTCACGGGCCGGTCCCGGCAGTGCGCAGGACTACCCCCTGAGCCTCCGAGCGTTAAGGTTGGTGAGACACCAAAGCAGTGACGGAATTCCAGATTAGCCCAGACGATCCATAATGGATGTGACGTGAGGGGAAAATCCAGGAAACCACTGGGGTCTGTGGCACAGCACGAAGAATAAAATAGGGCGGAGGCTTATCTGGGCCTTACGGACCTTAGCTGCCATCCTGTTCTATGTTTCTGCGTTTTCTGTCTTAAATGTTCTGCAAACGTTCTATCTATTTATCTCTATGCAGTCAAATCTTAAAAACCTCGTCCTACTCTTAACATCTGGTCTTAACGCCAGCCTACATTAGGCTCCTTTAACTATGTTATTTTATGTTGTTATTCCCAGTTATTTGTATCCAAGTTCGAATCATCCTGTTTTTTGTAAGACAACTTCTTGTCATGGTTATTGTTTTTGAATGTAAACCGACTTGATTAGTAATTCTGTTACTGGAAAATCGGTATATAAAAGTGCTAAATAAATAAAAGCCAAAAGGCAGTACCAAAGCCCTGTGAAACAGTTTGTTGTACGGTTTTTAAAAGGATGTCCAAGGATTTCCTACAGCTTCAGGGATTATTTAAAAAAAAAAAAAATAAATAAATTCCATTGGGAGGGGGCAAAGGTCGTACAAAAAACACCAGGGAACTGTTCCACCCCCTCTCCAAGCATTTCGGGCAAAGTCCTGCAGAGCGTTCCATGCTGGATTTTCTTTGCATCTGTTCATGTAATCTGATGCGTAAGATATTTTCAGGGAAAGAAGGGCATTTAGGGCTTCCAAGGTTCTCCAGGAGGTAACTTTTTTTTTTTTTTTCTCTTTCTTAGTTTTTTAAAAGAAAGTGAAGACCCTGCACTTTTAACGGGCAGACGATGTACAAAAGGGATGTCAAGCCCTGGCTCCCAACACGTTTGAGCTTTCAGGATGTCGGCAAAGCATAGCCAGGACCAGGTTTTGCCTTCGGCAACTCTTAGATCATGGTTCATTTCCGGAGCTTGCTGCTCCTGAAAGCCACCAGGCCAGCAGGTGACTTTCGTGGCCCAGAGTGTAACACCCCTGCTTCTACAAAGTCCTAAAATAATTGTATTGCTTGTGGAAAGCTCTTTCCAAGCTTTAGGACGGGGGGGGGGGTTGACTAGCTTTAAATGACACGGCGTGTTTCACACCTTGGTAAGACATGCCATGCGCACTCGGGGTCGGGCACATCCGGTCCTTGAGGGTCATGGACTGCTCTGCTTTTCAGAGCACCCGAAACGAAGAAAACGAATCTGTCCATTTTGGACCAAACGTGTGCAAAAAAATATATCTCGTAAATATTCAAGGTGAGAAAAATCACGCCGGCTTGTCACCCAGATGTATTACCCCACTTTCTGAAGACAGGCAGGCTCCTAACTGCTGCTGCTGAAGTTATACCGCCATGCTTTCGAAGTTGTTAAGCAGAGCCATTGGCAGCTAAGTATTTAAGATTGTACCCCTGATGCAGGCACGGTACGGTGCCAAAACATTGCCAGTGTTGGGTAGTTAATACAGCAGGAGCATTATGGTGGTTTTCCATGCAGAAAATAGTTGGTGTTTGAAAATAGTCAACAAATACACTGCAAGTTAAGCATATTTTTTTTTTTAATACAATTTTTACAAAAACCTTTCTGAGCATTTGATATTGAATGCAACATTGTTCATAATAAAAGATTTTTCGACTAATTATATAATAGAGATATAGGTTGGTGTAAATAAGTGCTTCCCGCATGATACGGTTTGTAGCCCATGGCAGGCAAGAGACTGTGGATTACGTTGTTGAGCACGCTTATTTGCCGATACTAAGTTCTCCATCCAATTCATTTTATATTGATTGTTTCTACACCTTTGTGGAGTTAGCTGCTCCTTTTTTTTTTTGTTCAATTTAAGGTGTGTTTGCTCTCATTGCCTTGATAAAAAAAATAAAAAAATAAATACATAAATGACATTTTTAGGCCAGCTCAGTGGTGGTGACGTAGGCCACCATGTGAGACCTGGGTTTGAGGTTGAAACCTGATTTCCGTTTCTCAGGCTGGCCAGAGGATGTTGCAGAGCCATCCACGCCCCCTCACCCCTGAGCGGGGAGGCTCAGCCTCTGTGTAATGGTGACTCCCTGTTACCGTGACCCTCTGGCCCAGCCAGTGGTGGAGAAGGGGGAAAAGGGGAGGGGAGAGAGTTAAAAAGGGGGTAAACTGCTGAGCAGAGTAGCAGGGCTGACAGTCAAACTCAGTCCCAGTAACACAACTACAGGTCTCCCATGCCGGTTTGTTCATCAAGTGCAAAATTAATTCACGTTTGAGTCCGACAGAGGCTTCTGGAAGAGAAATTTGATTGAGATCTAATTTATTTAATGTTCTTCAGCTTGCATTATGACTGGCTGTTAATTAAGTCACCCTGCCTCCGCTCCGGACGTAGGCCGCTCTGTGCTTGCTGTGAGCATCTTAAGCTCATTGACAGGTTTGGAAGTGATTCAACAAAAAAATGTATTTCTCCTTAAAAAAAAAAAGAAAAACAAAAGATGTAATTAAATCCCTCTGCTGTCTCCCTGCAACATGAGTCAGCTGCAAGTGAATACAGCTTCATGTTCTTATGAACAGTCAAAACCCCCCCCCAAAGAACTCATCGGCCTAAAGAGGAACAAATGCATTGAGTGATTGTCATGTCAGGTAGCACAAAATGCCCTTTATGCTGGAAAACAAAATCAGAACTAATTGTGAAAAAATGTTTTGGGGTTGTTTTTCTGTTTGTTTTGTGGGGGGTTTTTTTGTTTTTGTTTTTTTTTGGGTTGTGGTCCAGTAATTTCCTCTTGCTCCTTTTGGGCTTCACCTTCCAGCTCAATTGCAACCTGCCCCTTCCCCCTCTGGGGCCGCAGTGCAGCCAATTTTCACTTGCAGCTACCCAGCGGTTTTCCTCCCCAATTCAGCCATAGGCTGGGCCCAAAGGTCATAGGACACAGCTTCCTTCAGAGCCTGCCATGTTTGCTCCCTGGGTCTGGCTACTAGGAGCTGCTGTTGTATAGTGACCCACTTTGGCTGGGGGCTGGGCAGGCTGTGAGTGCTTCTTCTGCAGCATCAGCAGAAGTCTGATTTTGGCAATCGAACCTGGGTCTCTTATGTGGTGATGTGCAGAGCTGCCGAAAACTTTCATTTATTTTTAAAGAAGTCCTTTTTTTTTTTAGTTTGGTCAGGGACAGCAGTATTTAGGAAAATTGGGATTTTAAGCGCTGAATGTTGCAATGATGACTTTGAAAAGGAGTCGGCTAATGAAAGGAATATGAGATGTGCGAACAGCACTGGAAAAACACTGATTTAACAAAAGAAAATATGGAGAACTCTCATTTAATATTTCATTTCCTCATAGTCTGATAAATTATGTGCCCTGGAATGTCTTAATGCTATTGTAGAGGTTAAGTGATTTTTGTCTTGGCATATCAGTGGAGACAAGACAGTAGCACTGATATAATAATACATAAAATGTGCCCTGTTTCTGTCACGTTGCAGCTTTGGTGCTGGTTATCATATCAAAGCCAAGTCGTATGATGAATGAACAGGAAATGCTGTGTGAGGCTCAGAAGCGGGCTGCTTGGCTGAGGTGCATGACTGGGGTACAGCTCAGGTTACAAAGCAGTAGTGCTCCTCAAAGGGTCCCTAGCACCATATTATAGTGCTAGTAGACTCCCTGGTTTCTAGCAGTAGTTTGGCTGCTTCTGGAGAGAAGGGGGGGAGAGGCTTGCAGAACTCATCATGGCTCACCCTGTCCCCTAATATTTTACATGAGGAGGGATCTAATGAAGCTGAAGAAATAGCCTAGAGCAGGGGTAAGCAACTCTGGTGTCAGAAACAGTTGGTTTTTCAGGATATCTACAATGGCTATGCATGAGATATATTTGTATGTTCTGCTTCCATTGTATGTAAAGGTATCTTATGCATTTTCATTGTGGATATTTGAAAACCAGACCTGTTTCTGGTACTCCAGGACTGGAGTTGCCTACCCTTGGTTTAAAGTCTGGCAGATAAGATCTAATGCTAAAAAAATGCAGGGTCTTGCATCTGAGTTGCAGTACAGTATAGGGGGTGAGGTTCTGTGCACAAAACAAGAGCAGAATCTGGGGGACGATTACCTAATGATCTTAAGGTGGCCAAACAGATAGATAGATAAGGTGCCAGCAAAAGATAGCAGAAGAGGAACAGCTAGCAGAAAAACGGTGATATTGCATCTTATAAGTCTATAATGAGACCTCATTTGGAGTGCTGTGTACAGTTCTGGAGACCGCACCTTCAAAAGGATATAAACGGGATGGAGTCAGTCCAGAAAGCAGCTACTAACACGGACAATGGTCTTTTATCATAAAGCATTATGGGGACACTCTTAAAGATCTAAACATGCATATACCCTGGAGGAAAGGAGAGATACAATAGAGACATTTAAATACCTCCAAGGAATAAATGCAAAGGAAGCAGAACTATTAGTAAAAATTTTAACCTATCATTAAAATCATCCGATATACCTGAAGATTGGAAGATGGCCAATGTAACTTCTATATCTAAAAAGGGTTCCAGGGGTGATCCGGGAAACTATAGACTGGTGAGCCTGACTTCAGTGCCGCGAAAAATCGTGAAAACTGTTATAAAGAATAAAATCACAAAACATTTAGATCAGTGGTTCTCAACCTTTCTAATGCCGTGACCCCGAAATACAGTTCCTCATGTTGCGGTGACCCCTTGCCCCGCCCTCGCCCTGCGAGGGCGGGGTGAGGGCGGGGTGAGGGTGGGGCTTTGGTCATATGGGGGCGGGGTTATGGATGGGGTTGGATTTTAGTGCATACTTATTTATTATGACATTTATAAACAGAACCACCATTCCTCATAAAACAATAAAATTAAGAAACATAAAGCATCAGTTATAATAGTAAAACCATACTAATAAAAGAATATTTTAAAATTACTGATAAATAGAATTTCTATTAATTAAAATCATATACATTTTTATAATTTCCCAAACACCAATAATATTTCAAAACAGCACATATATCAAATAACACACAATAATTAAAACTAATAAGGATTTTAAAAAGCCCCTGCTGTCCATACATGGGAGCTCTTGATTTCCAGTCACCCTGATATTGTCGAGGATTAGGAGGTTATCCTCTCTCTCTCACACATACTCTCACATGTCCATTCTCTCTCATACATACACATTCATGCTCTTATACCCAACCATAACCTCTCACTCTCACAGACACTGATACACTCTCTCCCCCCCCCCCCCACTCACACACACTCTTACTCCCCTGGATTTTCTCATACACACTCATGCTCTCACTCTTACTGGCTCCCTCACAACCTCAGAGCCTCTCAGATAAAACTCTATGCAGCAGAAATAATGCTGAATGTTGAGAATTGTGTTATGCAGACTAATCTGGAAAATGCACTAATTTCTACATGAGTCATAATGAATCAGTCCTCAGCTGCAGGCATCAATTGATTATCCTGGCTCCCTTTGTTTGCCAAATACAGTTCATGTGTAACAGCAATCCTAATTCTCCACCAGATCAAGCTGATTTCACATCCCACTTCATACTTTGTCACCTCCAGCTGAGTCAAACAATTAATCTAATTGCTGCCACGTGGCTATTGGGGAGGCACTGATTGCTGCTATTGGCACTGAAGCCCATTCTGCTGCCTCCTCTGCGCAGGCCCCGTGGGTTTCCACTTCCTCCATGTTGATCTCGTACATTGTGAGATCCGCCATAGAGAAAGTGCTACTCTTGCACATTCCCAAAGATTACATGTGCCAATCAGTAAAAAGTATTTTTTTTTACATCTGCTTCCCTTTCTAATTTTTTGCCATTTCCTTTTATATTGCCTTTTTTTCTCTCTCTTTTCTCTCCACCTGTCTTCTTCCCTCAAACACACAGTCAGGTTCTCATTCTCACATGCATTTCTCTCTCACACACACACACACAGGCTCTCACTGGCACAGGCTGTCTGAGTCTCACACACAGGCTCTCTCACACCCCCACATGCTGCCTTGCTCAAGCACAGGCTCTCACTCTTACATGCTGTCTCTTTCACACACACAGAGGCTCTCACATGCTGTCTCTGCAAACACACACAGTCTCTCAACTCATCTCATACTTGCACACACCTCTCTCTCACCTCTGGGCCTCTTCTTTACGGGTTGCCACAGGATGGGCTCTGCAGTGGCCCTAGTCTTCCCGGCCCCGCTGCTCCTCTTCTGCACGCAGCTGAAGCGCCTCCTCCTTCCTCCCCATGCGGCTCCGGCAACATTTGTCTTCCGGGGCAGGGCGGGCAGGAAGGAAGTAGGAGGAGCACCTGCAGTGGCTGATACACCTCCTTCCTGCCTGCGCGGCTCCAGCAACATACGTCACTGCGACGCGCTAGCTTTTTGGGCCATGTCTCTTCCCTTTTGGGGTTGGAGGAGGCAGGTCGCCAGCTTCGCCCCGCCTCGCCGCGGCGCCACGGACCGGCAAAAAACCCCAACGGCCCGGTACTGGTCCGCAGACCGGTGGTTGGGGACCTGCTTTAGGCGACCCCTGCGTTTTGGTCGTTCGACCCCCGCCAGGGTCGCGACCCACAGGTTGAGAACCGCTGATTTAGATGGACATAGTTTGATGGGACACAGCCAGCATGGATTTACGCAAGGGAAGTCTTGCCTCACAAATCTCCTACATTTTTTTTTATTTTTTTTTTAAGGGGTGAATAAACGTGGACAAAGGTGAACCAGTAGATGTGGTATATTTGGATTTCCAGAAGGCATTCGACAAAGTCCTGCATGAGAGGCTTCTAAGAAAACAAAAAAGTCATGGGATAGGTGGTGATGTCCTTTGGTGGATTGCAAGTTGGTTAAAAGACAGGAAACAGAGAGTAGGATTAAATGGTCAGTTTTCACAGAGGAAAAAGGTAAACAGTGGAGCGCCTCAGGGACCTGTACTTGGACTGGTGCTTTTTAATATATGTATAAATGATCTGGAAAAGGGTACGATGAGTGAGGTGATCAAATTTGCGATGACACAAAATTTTATGCGGAGTAGTTAAATCTCAAGCAGATTGTGATAAATTGCAGGAGGAACTTGGGAGACTGGAAGATTGGGCATCCAAATGGCAGATGAAATTTCATGTGGACAAGTGCAAAGTGATGCATATAGGGAAAAATAACCCTTGTTGTAGATACACAATAAGATCTATCTTAGGAGTTACCACCCAGGAAAGAGATCTAGGCGTCATAGTGGACAATATATTGAAATTGTTGGCCCAGCGTACTGTGGCAATCATAAACGCAAACAGGGAATGGAAAATAAAGTGGAGGATGTCATAATGCCCCTGTATCGCTCCATGGTGAGACCGCACCTTGAATATTGTGTGCAGTTCTGGTCACTGCATCTCAAAGGATATCGCTGCACTGGAGAGTGCAGAGAAAGGCGACCAAAATGATAAGGGGCATGGAACAGCTCCCCTATGAGAAAAGGCTAAAGAAGTTAGGGCTGTTCAGTTTGGAGACGAGACGACTGAGGGGGGATATGATAGAAGTCTACAAAATCATGAAAGGACTTGAACAAGTTAATGTAAATCGGTTATTTACTTTCTCAGATAATAGAAGGACTAGGAGGCACTCCATGAAGTTAGCAAGTAGCTCATTTAAAACAAATAGAAGAAAATTCTTCTTCACTCAGCGCATAGTTAAACTCTGGAATTCATTGCCTGGGGATGTGGTTTCAGCAATTAGTATTACTGGGTTTAAAAATGATTTGGATAAGTTCCTAGAGGTTAAATCCATAAACTGCTATTGCAGTTATTAATAAGCAGTAGTAGCTTGAGATCTATCTAATGTTTGGGTATTTGCCAGGTACTTATGACTTGGATTGGCCACGGTTGGAAACAGGATACTGGGCCTGATGGACCCTTGGTCTGACCCAGTATGGCATATTTTATGTTCTTTTGCTATGTTCTTTTTAATGGAAAGGAGACTGTAGAGCGAGGAGTCATGGGATGAAGCTGAAAGGGGTAATATCTCCTTTATAGAAAGAGTAGTAATCATTTGAAACAGTTTTGTGGAAGCGGTGGGGACAAGAACAGTATCAGAATTCAAGAAAACACGTGACACTCACAGAAGGTCTGTAAGTGAAAGGGACAATAAAGCTGAGCAAGAGATGGATGGGCAGACTGAATAGATCATATGTATCTGTGGTCATGTTCTGTTTCTGTGAAATATAAAGTAAAATAAAGCCATTTACAAAAGGTTAATCATAATTTATATATATATATATATTATGATTAACCTTTTGTAAATGGCTTTATTTAGTGTGTGTATATATATATATATATATATATATATATATATATATATATATATATATATATATATATATATATATATATATATATATAGCATTTGGTACTCAAATGAGAACTTGAAAATATGGACCACTTTCATGTTGGCTGTGTTCAAATACCCCTTTAAGATGAATGAGCAGAAAATACTTAAGAGATGAACACTGTCTGTTATCTGTATTGTCCAGTAGATGGGGAAGAGGGATATCCTATCACCAGGAAAGAGTCACATCTTGTAGCCTAATACTGGAGTTTTCTGCACCCGTTGGCATCCTGACGGCACAGTACTGTTGGCATGTAGACGTTTGTTCCTTTACTGGAGATGGGGGGGGAATCACCATTCTGACTTGCTGGCGCAATTATCATTTTTTGAAAATCCAAATATAAGCATTTTTTCAGTCCCAGGGAGAGAGAGAGACACCGAGCCAGTGTGCAACAGTGTCACCTGCTGCTGGCTTGAGTGCACACTTCTGTCGGGTTTCCAGGGGACCCGTGGTCTCTCCCTCCCAGCCAAGGGGCTATTGCTATGGCATCTGGGCCAGAGGGGAGGATGCAGGTCACTGTAAATGACATAGTAGCCCCCCGGTACATACTAGTTAATGTTACTACATACATATTAATGTTAGTGGAGCAAGCAATAAGTAATGAATTAATTGAAGTGTATTGTTAGTAGAATTACAACTTGTATTTACTGTTAGGTCGACAAAGAAAATGTATGAATATGAAGTAGATGATGCAGTAGCTAGAATGATATCCAAGAACATTTATGATCATGAACTAGAATATATATATATATATATATATATATATATACACTATTGTGTTGAACTAGAAGATGAATGTTGACACACAGAATGTGATCGTTGATTATGAATGTGAATATTGTAAACTGTTGTGATCTTCTTTTAGGACGACGGTATGTAAAACGCATAAATAAATAGTTTATATTAAGCTGAGAGAAGCAGGATGATGCTGTCAGAGAAAATTAAAACCATTCAAAATAACAGAACCCCTCCCTTATTTATTTATTTATTTTTACCATATGAGCAGGTAGGAAGCCAGAAAGAGATGAGGTGGTGGGGAAGCACGATACCTCTTAGACTTCACTGTGCATGTTCAACAGGAAACATAACTCGTCGAATAATATGGACCAATATTGTAGGTTAATCCTCAATATCTACAAATCCCACCAAACCTACAACCAAATATTTATAACTGTGTGACTTGTAGATAGTGAAGTGTAACTGGCAGATATCTAAAGAATGAATGTGTTATTGTTTTCTTGACTCGCTCCACCTCTAGGGTTGCCAGCTGGCTCCAAGCCATAAGGAACAGATTAATCCAGACCTGTGTTTGCCCCGATGCTTGTAGGGACTTGAAGGCCTGCGGTTCTTAAACCTATGCCTGCAATGGGCTAGAACCAGGACTGGATTAGTCTCTTGCTGGAAGACCAGGAGTTGGCTGGCAATCTTAACCCTAACCCTCCCCAGAACTGGAGATCTGCCAGTTGATTTAAATTGGGGACGGGGACTTTTTCCTGAGTAGCAATAAATAACAATCTCCCGGTTTTCTTCCGAACTGTAAGTTGGAGATATTTGAAAGACTAACCCATCTGATTTAAAACAAAGAAACAAACAAACTGATTTTCTACTAAATTAGGAACATCTGGCTGGCCCAAAATATGGAAATGAATAAGATACTTAAAAAAAAAAAAAAAAAAAAAAAAAAAGGATGTTCTTCCTCTCCCAGCCTCATTCTCCCTTAGGAATCGAGGAATCTTGCTGGATTTGATATTTCCTATCTTGCCTTTTTAATTTCTTGTATTAAAATAGTGGTTCTAACCCAGCTGGTTGGGTTTTTAAGAAGATCCACAAAGAATATACAGGAGATTAGATCTGAATGCAGTGCTTCCATTGTTTGCAGATCTCTCCTGCAAATTCATCTCTTCTGAAAATCTGATTGGCTGGGTGTGTCCTGAGGACTGGGTAAGAACCACTGTATTAACTCGGCGCTGCAGCTGCTCACTAGAGCTTCTTTCCACTAAGGATAGCTCTGCCTACATCTAGTAGAGCTAGAGAAATAATGTCTGGGATAGGCAACTTGGTCTGGTTTTCAGGATATCCACACTGAATATGGATGAGCTGGAAGTGGTGCATGCAAGTGCATCTCGTGACTGGCTACTCCTGCGATAAGTAGTAGTAGCAGCAGTGCTACTAAGGGGAGCTCAGCCAAACGTAAGGTGCCACTCCCCCAACCCGCTCCTCCCCAGCAACCTGGCTTAGACAGGTTGCCGGTCACACATTCATCTAACGAGCATTACATTGTCCTGTGACCAGGTGCGGCCTCACAGGTTTCCTTTCAGGACTGGACTGGACTGTGGCCATGGATGAGATGCATGCCATAATCTGCCAGCATTGTGCCCGGGATCCACCAAATAAAAGATGGCGGGGGCCATGACCACAGTGTGTCCAGTAGAGCAAGGTTTCCCAAACTTAGCCAGCCCTAATTTTCAGGATAACAACAAGGCGTAATTGTGAGGTACATGGACATAGATGCTGGTCTAAAAAGCAGGTTAATTTGCATAATGTGGTTATTTTTGAAAACTAGGCCTGGATGAGTTTGGAAACCCTGCAAAATAGGAAGTGAAGGAAAAGTCAGAGAACAAATGGGTCTATAGTACAGCAACAGAAAAGGACATTGGGCAGGCTAGATGGACATTATAGAAGGTCTCCATCTCTTCCACTAGTGGTTCTCAACCCAGTCATTTGGGTTTTCAGGATAGCCACAATGCATATATATGAGAGAGATTTGCATATAATGGAGGCAGTGCATGCAGCCTGATTGGCTGGATGTGTCCTGAGAATCGCTTCCCTAAGTAATAGGTGAATCCAGTCCTGGTTTTACGTTATTGCCTGCAGGATCTACAAGTCCATGCCTGCAATAGGATAAAACCAGGACTGGATTAACCTACCCCTTAGAACCTGGAGCCAGATGGCAGTCTAACTTTGCAGTCCTTATCTGCCTTCCTGTTAAACATTTCTGTGAAAAATGTGCTCCCATCCCATATTCTTTATGGAGCAGACATCTGAAAAGCCTTTTAACACTATTTTCACAGCCTGGGATCTCTTTTATCAAATTGAGACAGAGTTGAAACAAAAATAAGGGGCAGGAGTTAAGTTTTAAAAAGGGGAAAAAATATTATTCTTCCAAACTCCTATCTAAGTAGTAGATTAACCAAGGGCCTCTTACAGGAAGCTCTGCTGTTTCTCATTGAAAATGTGCACCCCCCACACACTCTCTTTTTATAATTCTGTAAGCAGCCTGTACGCCTCCTTTTCTGCATCCATCTCTTTCTTTTCAAGAAACTTGGTATTTCTTTTTGAAAACTGGATACAGATCCCAGTTTGCAGGGCTGTTTTCCTGCAGCACGGTGGAACAGGAATTGATCTCATGACAGGGGTGAGCTTGTTAGCTATAGGAAAGCGATTCAGGATGCATCTGACATCTAAAAGCTGCAGAAAGAAGATGCTGAGAAACGCCTTGGCATTAGTGTGAGACGTTTTCCCATTCTCGCCAATGTACGTGCTAGAGCTGATTTTTCACAGATGCAGAGGGCCCTGTGACTATAGCATGGATAATGTCACAGTCCATGAGGCACTTTGCACATCAGCATCTCAACATCTGAACCTAACCGACATGTGCCAGAAACAGTCTCTCCCAGTACGTTTTTTTGTTTTGTTTTTTAGATGAATGGGGCTAGTGAACTGTGCATTTTATTGGCTTCTGTTAAGGGATAAAGAAAGTCAATTGCTTATCTAAGGCACAATTCCAGTAGATATATTTTGGGACTTGAGAACGGTGAGAGCAGATGCTGCAGATTACAATATCAGACAAGGATGCTGCTTGGCAAGGGATCTTCATTGACCTCAGCAAGTGACCTGAAGCATGGATGATGTGTGCTGCTGCTTACTTTGATATATATTTTTTTCTCAGTATTACTTCCTCTGTGGCAGACTGCAGCATGAATTATAGTGACAGTGGTCATTTGATGCAGCTGCACCGCGGGCAAACCTAAATGGCATCACCCAATCCTTCTACCAGTCATTCAGAATTGCAGGGTTGGCCTGACTGACCAGTGCTGCCTGCTGCTATGTGGGAGATCTGGGTTTAATTACCACATTTGACTTCTGCTGTACTCTGTCTACTTTCTGTTCTCTACAGAGTACTTGTGGTCTGCATTGGCCTCACCCAGCATGGCACATCTTATATTCTCCTTACCCAGCAAGGACTGAGGGTTCTGTGGAGGCAGCACTTGCAGCCCCTTGGGTCAGTGTTTCCCAATCAATCTGCCATGGCACATCAGACCTGATCAGGTGTGCCACAGAAGTTACCAATGCCTGACGCTCAGATCCAGGTCAGCACCTGGGTGGCGCCCTCATCTCCTTGCAGCAACAAGGGACACCAGCAGGTGGAGCTCCTTTCTAAGAACATATGTGGTCAACAAGCCTCTTCTTAGCTACAGCATGAGTTCCAGAGTGTGGAAATTAATGGGCAGCATGCAGGGCATAGATAGCCACGCCCCAGTTTGGGCGGTACAAAGACTGCACACAGCAGATCCTTTCTTCACACTCCTGAGCCTCTTCCTTTTGAGTCCTTCCAGTCTTAGTCCTGAGGAGAGGCTGCATGAGAATGGGAGAGCATGCACTGAGCACTGGATGTGACTTCCTTACTCTAGAGAGCTGGGAGCAGCAGCAGTGGAAGAGCTCTGACAACCACATGCGGTAGCCAAGGTAACTAACTGAGCCAGCTGCCCACATCACACTAACTTCTCTCTTCTCCCGTGCTTATATATAGAAGGAACTGGTCTAGCATGATGGTTTCATGAAGAAGAGAGGCTGGTGGAGTTTTTAATGCTTTCCCCATTCTTCCTTTGGCCATATGATTCCTCTTCATGCCTGCACTGCTGCTCTGCCACACAACATTTTTGTTAGTGTAGGTGTACCTTGAGCTTGGAAAGACTGGGGAAACACTGCCTTAGGGGATGGAGTTTCTGCCCATACTGTCCAGACTGTGAGCTAACAGAGGGAGCTGCAGTCTGTGAACTGTGGCTCGGCTGGACAGAAAGATGCTAGACTGAGGGAAGCTCCCTCTTCCCAGCTGGGTAAGAACATGCCATACTGGGTCAAACCAAGGGTCCATCAAGCCCAGCATCCTGTTTCCAACAGTGGCCAATCCAGGCCATAAGAACCTGGCAAGTATCCAAAAACTAAGTCTATTCCATGTTACCATTGCTAGTAATAGCAGTGGCTATTTTCTAAGTCAACTTAATTAATAGCAGGTAATGGACTTCTCCTGTTGTCATAGTCCTAAGAAAAGGCAATTCTGATTGATTGAGCTAGAAGCAGGAAAAACTGCTGGGCCAGCAAAAATAATAATAATAATTGGAAGGATGTCACAAAAGCATCCCTTACTGCATACATCAGAGTTTTCACAGACACTGAATGTATGAGGTCAGAGAGAGCAGGAGTGCGTAGCGTTCCCTGGCACTTCCCAATGGGTGCTGTCTTGCAGTTTAAAAAACTCAAGCCCACTTTGGTTTGTGTTCCTGTTCCTTCAGTCTCCCACTTGGACCA
This sequence comes from Rhinatrema bivittatum, assembly GCF_901001135.1. Lineage (NCBI taxonomy): Eukaryota > Metazoa > Chordata > Amphibia > Gymnophiona > Rhinatrematidae > Rhinatrema > Rhinatrema bivittatum. The sequence goes on from NC_042626.1 coordinate 31,844,862, forward strand.
AAGGGTGAGGTGCCCAGACTCTAGGACATGGCAGATTTCCTTGGGATGCAAAGAGGATCGAGAGGGTGGAAAGGGTCAAGAGGTGACTCAGAGGAAGAGAGGAATTAGTCCCCCCTACTCCTTGGCCTCCATGAGATATTTATCTAAGTCATCTGGTTGGAGTCAGAGTTCACTATTCCAGCTGTGAATTTAACTCGGTGTTGTCCTTTTTTTGTTCTTTTATTTACTGGGATTTTACTAAGCCTGGAGCCTGGAAAGACTTAAACACTGGGGAACATAGGTCAGAACATGGCCCCAGCACGCCCAAATGTATCCCTAAGCTCCTCTAGCCGATGGAATAGGTGATAGATAATAATAAAAATAGTGCTGTCCAGAAGATTACACCAGCACCTGCATCCTTTGAAACACTACTGATGATCAAGCGGTAAGGCAGAAAGATTAATTGGGCAGCTGTAGCCAAAGCAAAAAACTGAGTTAAGTTTCAGCCATCCAGTTCCCACCTTTGCCAGTAGCTTTCTTTATGACTTTGGGCGAATCATTTTATCCCATGACCTTGACAATAGCTTTTCTCTTGCTGTACCTAATTTTACTCATCTGTAAGTGGGTCACACTAGTAATAATTTTGCTCAGTCTCCCTTCTTCTCCCTTTGTAGCTGTCATATAGATCAGTGGTCAGAACTTCTGCCACCCCCTGTCCCCACAGTGTGCTTCATACATATTGTTTTGTACAGGACTTGGTGGGGTCCTTTTAAAAAAAAAAAAAAAAAAAAAAAAAAAAGTATTTTGTATTTAGCACACGTGTGTGTGTGTGTGTATGTATGTATGTATATATTTATATATAGATAGATATCTAGATCAGTGGTTCTCAACCCTGTCCTGGGGACCCCATCAGCCAGTCGGGTTTTCAGGATACCCACAATGAATATGCAAGAGAAAATTTGCATGTTATGGAGGCAGTGCTTGCAAATGTTCTCTCATGCATATTCATTGTGGATATCTTGAAAACCCGACTGGCAGGTGGGGCAGGAGTGATGGGGCGCAGCCTGCCTGTGGACCATAGTAGAGGATGTGTAGGTAGCATGCCTAATTTCTTAGTTGACTGCAAGAAAGTGGCAATTCACTTTTAATCATAAAGGTCAGACTAAGAAGCTTAGGCAGGGGAATTGTTTCTGTAATGGTGTTCAGTAAGCAGTAAATGATGACGACACTCAAGCCCACGGCTGGCACAAGGGTATTAGACACTTTAGATAAACCTTCGGACGTGTGACTCCATCCCTCTACATGGAGGATAACTGTCGGCGCCGATTGCAACTACCAACGTGTTTGCTCTGAAATGTAAATTTCTGAGTTCACCAGATAACACATTATATGCTATGAATCAACGTCCTCTTTCATTGCACACAAACATTTCAATATTCAAAACATCACCATAACCCTGGCATGCACCACTGTCACACACAACAACAAAGACTACACCCAGGTCCCTTCCTGACATATAAAACACATTCACCAACTTCACCACCACGCAGTCTCACTAGACAAATTCACTCTTCCATCAAATTATCAATCATCACCTGACTCATCAAACTTCTTCCCTTCCAGTCTATCTGTCACCAGGACCGGCGAACATGCTGACCCACTGAGATAGCAAATCCAACACAGTTATCCAAAACTAACACATCACGTCACCACATCAACTCCAACTGACAAAAAAACACTTCACACACACGCTCGCCATCATCCTCACAAAGGAACCAATCCCAAATAAACCCACAGTTCCACCAAGTCCCACATTAATGCCCCTGTTCCTCCAGTTGTTTTGAAAGGCTTGTCCACTATTACTGAATAATATCAAAGTAAAATAACACAACATAAAACCAAACTACATTAATAAACCCCAGAAAATGGGGGAAAAGTGCACAAAAGTGGCAACTCCATCACAGCATCCCCATCTCTCGCTCTTTCTTCCCCCTTGCCCAGTATCCTCTCTCCCCCCTCCATCTGGACAATATTCAGACCCCCCCCCCCCCCCCACCACCACCACCACTGTCTCCCTCACCACAGTAGAGCTCACTCTCTCACTCTCTCCAACCCAGCCCCAGTGCTGCCTAATTTAAAAAACTTCAAGTGCCCATGGGCTTACCTGCACCCCCACCCCTGGAGGCATCTTATCTTATGAGGTTCACCAAAATCCATATGGGGAGGGAGTGCATTCCAGGTGTCTATTCCAAATTGGAGCTAGCCAGCCCTGAGGCCAGTGCAGTTTTGCTGTATGGACTGGAGATTGCTTCTGCCCCATTGGGTTTTGGTGACTCCCCATGGATGGAATAAGATGCCTGTAAGAGAGCAGAGGCAGACATCCCTTTCACCTCTCTGTTGCCTTAGTTTTTCGGGGCCCTGGATAGCACTTGGCACTGAGGGATGGTCAGACCAGTGCAGTTCATGTGACTCCTCTCAAATTGTGCCGCTGTAGGTGACTGCCTAGTTTGTCTTGTGCTTGGGCCAGCCCTGACCAAGCCTTATCGTTGCCAGGCTGCAAGGAATGCAAAATCTTCAGCCCAGGGTGAGAAACACAAAGGCACATGCAGAGATACATATGTGCCCACACAGAATGATGGCAGAATGGCTGAGCCTTACAGCAAAGCAGTAACGGGAAGCATAAGGACCTCACAGACTCGCCAGATCACCTGGAACAGATGGGTATCTACAGAATCTGACGTGCCGGTGAAAGCTGATCTGCTAGAACACTGAAAGTCTGTCAAAAACAATATTTAAAGAATAATTTCCGCAGGTTTTACCCCACCGAGCCCAGAGTCCGGTTCTGATTAAACCAGAGCCCAAAGGAGCAGACGGAAAAAGCCTGGCCAAAAAAAGCATGTAAAAAGTGCCATCCAAGGTCATCGTGCCCAGCATCCTGTCGCCAAAGGTGGCCAATCCAGGGCACAAGTACCTGGCAGAACCCAAAAAGCAGATCTATTTCTTGTTGTTGTTTATTGCTAGTGATGGCGCTGGCTTTTACAAGTCTCTCCGGCCAGTTACTGTTTATGGACTTTTCTGTCAGGAACCTGTCCAAACTCCTTTTAAACCCCACTATCCTAGATGCCTTGACTGTGTCCTCAGGCAACAGATTCCACAGCTTCATTGTGTGCTGAGTGGGAAAAAAATATTTTCTCCAATTTGTTCTAAATCTACTGGTGCTTAGTTTCATGGCGTGTGCCCTTGCTTTAGCAGTATTTCAGTGGTATATAACCATCCTTCATTAATGTGTTCCATCTCACTCCTGATGTTATAAACTTCTGTCGTCTCTTCTCCAAGCTGAAGAGCGTAACACTGTGTAGCCTTCCCCTTTATCATTTTCGCTGCCCTTCTCTGTACTTTTTCTCTTTCTGCTAAGTCTCTTTTGAAACAGGGTGCTCAGAACTGCGCACAGTACCCAGGGTGCTGACGCACTGTAGACCTACCTCAGAGGTGTTATGACTTGACATTTTCAGTTTTTTATTCTCCCTTTCCAAATAATTTCTACTATTCTATTTGCTGCCCTGTACACTAAGCTGAGGGTTTCAAAGTCTTGGGCACAAGGACTCCCTAATCCTTTTTTCTGACTGGTGACCTCTAATACAGAACCCAGCTTGATGTACCTGTGGTTCACAATATGTTTCCCCGTGGGCATCACTTTGCACTTGTCCACATTAAATTTCATCAGCCATTTAGATGCCCAATCTCACAAGGTCCTTCTGCGATTCCTCACAATCTGCTGTTCTTTTAGCAACTATGAATAATTTTGTGTCACCTGCAGATGTGATCACCCCACTTGTTGCTCCCTTTTCCAGATCATTAATGAAGAAGTTAATCACAGGTCCCATTACACATCCCTGGGACATTCCTCTGAACTTTCTCCATTTAGTCCTCCTCTCTGTTTCCATCTTTTAACCAGTTATCAGTTCACCATAGGACGCTGCCTCCTATCCCAATGACTTCTTTCTTTAATTCAAGGCGTTTTGCCTTGAATGTACTTCTCCGGTAACCTTCTTTTCACATTCTTTCTTGGCCTGCCTTATTAAGGTTTTTATATCTAACTTGCCAGTGCTTCTGCTCTTCCCTGTTTTCCTCATTTTGAGTCCTTTTGGGCTCGCCTTCCATGCTTCCTGTGGAGGTAAGGGGGCCAACATGAATTATCCAGAGATGATGCTGTAATGAGATTTCCAGACCACAGAGGGACCGTGAAGGCTTATGAGCAGCATTTTAAAATAATTCTTCAGCTGGCCCAATTAAGGGTATCACAGTCTGCAGATAATCCGGTTTTGCCCAAGAGTGATAAGGCAGCTGGACCTCCGCATGGCTTGGAGGAAAGGAAAGAGCCGAGGGTGCCTGTGTGCTGGTGACTGCACATCCTTTACCTGTCAAAGGGGGGAGGAGCAGGCCAGAGGTCACCAGTAAACACAGTCCTTAGTGACTAGAGGGTGGACATAAAGACATCCCTGTAAAACCAAAATTTACATTTCAGCATGGGAAATGTAAACTCCATGCAGTTATTATCCTCAACAGAACATATGGGGGTAACCTGCACGGAGAGGCAATTACTACCCTTAACAGAAGGCATGGGGGTAACCTGCACGGAGAGGCAATTACTACCCTTAACAGAAGGCATGGGGGTAACCTGCACGGAGAGGCAGTTACTACCCTTAACAGAAGGCATGGCAGTTACTTCCCTAAGAAACTTGCTGGGCAGACTGGGTAAACCATTTTGCTCTTTTATCTGCTATCATCCGTCAGGATCTCTGCTGTAGGCCCCAGTTTTCAGTCCTAAATATAAGGAGAAAACATCTTTACTACAAAAAGTTAGTTACCTCTGAAGGCTGTTAGTGCTAAGTGTTCCCTTTCTGAAGGATCAGAAAGCCTGTAAATATTATCATTGGGAAAACAAAGATAATTGCTTTCTAAAGCATTGGAAAGACCAACAGAATGAGAATACTGAGAAGATGTGTAAAGGCTTAGAGAAGAGTAGCCAAATGTAGCTCAGAAGTAGGGCAGCCACCTCATCTTATGTGAACTGAACTAAGCAACTCGGTACTAGTTTTGTTCATTGCAATCATAGACCTGCAGTTCTGGTTTTCTTAGGGAAATGCATGGGGGAAAAAAAAAATCAAAATTACAAATCCGTGCATGCACTATTTGCAAAACCAGGACTGGCTCACTCTTTCCCCTATGACAAGGGAGCTGTCTGGTCCTTACTTATGTAAGAAGAGCCCAGGAGCCCTTGAAATGCATAAGGATTCAGCTCATCAACTACCAAAGAAAGATTCAGTGAGAGAAAGCAGGTGAGGAGAACAAATTAATTAAAAAAAAAAAATGGAAGGAGTCAAATTGCACAGTTTGAGTGATTTAAAGGCCCCAGGATCTTCCACCTTTAGAAGCCACAGAGTCCACGCTTTGAGGCAGCAGACTTCAGACAAATGCCCCACCCTGCCCCACCAAGGACTGGAATTCAAAAGATCCCAGCCAAGAATAATTTCTGCATTCAAGTAATGGCAACAGATGTGGAAATGCACACCCACACACCATGTGCACGCCCTCCACATGGCACCAGGGCTGTTTCGTGTTTCCACAGTCATAGGGGATGTGAGCAGAAATGCAACCTGAAGTGATCCACTTTTTACATTTTATCAGAATTTGACTGCCAGATGAAAGAGACTTTTTTTTGTAATATCACCAGCAGTCCCATGGGAATGCAGAAGCTGAGCTCAGATGTGAAGCATCAGCAGTGGGGCAGTGTCTCTAAAAATAAACCTGGCATTTTCCCAGCTGCTACAAATAGAAGTGGGCAGTGAGAGATCCTGCCATTTGCTGCCATTCGTACAGCGCATCTCTGAGAAATGTCTAGAGCGCTCTGTAGAAGACTGACAAATGCTTTTGTCCGGTCTGTTAGCTTTGTTTGGGGCTACCACATGTGCTCATGTCCTCAGGAGCAGGCCGAGCAAGGCCTGAGTTTGTACCTGCAAGTCCAGTCTGCCTGAGGCAAGACTGAGCTACAAAACTGAAGATGCAGTGGGATAAAGCCCAGACTGGCTTGGCCCATTTCCTGGTGAACCCAGAGACTCTGCGGTAATCGGAGCAACGCAGGAGAAAGCAGCTCATGAAGTGTTTGGAGGAGGAATCCTGATGGAACTCTAGTGAATTCCATTTGCGAGCAGAAATTTCCTGGTGAAACACAATAAAGAGACCCATGTTGCGTGATCTGGTTTCTTTCCATAATAAATGTTAATTTATACAATATAGTATAGGGTATCTCATAGTGATGTGTGTACAGGAGAAGACTGGATACTTTGCAGAATCCGATACCTATTTTTATTTTTTACAACTTTTAGAAATATGTGCAACTTTTTTTTTTTTTTTTCTTTTTCCCCCAGCAGTTTCCTTGTGCTCCTTTGTACTTCCAGCTTGGAGATGGGGCTGGGATCTGGCACCATGAGCCTTCATTTGCAAACTTCCCCTCTATTTTTATATCCCACCTGAATCCAACATAGTGACGGTCTGCTCTGGGCCAGAGGCCATGCACCAGGGTTCTTTCTACAACCTTGAATCTGGCCACTAGGGTTCATCCCTGCGCAATGCCCTGGACGCCCCACCTGGGGGATCGAACCAGGGACTTTCCGCCTGCAACGGAGCCACCAGGCTGGCCCACTGGCGACACTTGTTAATCTTCCAAAGGCAACAGTTTTTTTTTGCAAGAGCTTTCGAGACCCTGTCTGCATGGCTTAAAAGTTCATGAGCTACAGCATTCGTGGGGAACTGAAATATGTCTATTGAATAAGAGGGCTCACAGCCTTCAAAGAATCTAATTTACAAGATAAGAGGGAAGAAATCCAGGCTAGGTCAATAAATAAAAGACAAAAATCATACCTAGAACATATCCTGCTGTAGCGGTGCTCCAGCGTCCAAGTTCCCAATTGAAATGTTTGTTAATTTGTTTAATTGGCCTCAAAGCAGTGAATGGAGTATTATTCTTGCAACAGAATTTCCTGTCCCTCTCCACCCAGACACCTCTGCTGTTAGCCAGGCTGGAAACTGATTCGTTGAAAACTGATGATCTTCTCTTTAATCTTAAAAATGTGTGATGTTTGATCTGGGGTGGCTTTTTTCTTTATTATCTGTTTCCCTTCCTTCTGCACCAACAGAATTTCTTATTTCCTTCAAAGGGTAGAATATCTTACATGACAATAAGAGGGACAGCCTTTAGGGCCATAAAGATTACTGCCCCTAGTAACAGTTTGCATTTGATGATTGCAATCCGCCAAGCATGGTCCATCTATTATGGGTGGAATAGAACGGGCTTAAATAATTAAACGACTTTTATCCAAATGGGATCCCAATACACTTTACTGGTATACTTCACATGGCCATCTCAAGGGAGGGAGGAGCACTAAATGTCCACTTTTAACAGCTCGCAAAGAGGAGAGGATAGAGGGAATAATATATTTATTATTATTAGCCAAATACAGTTGAGCATCGGCATGGGGAGATAAGACATTCGCTCGGCGTCACAAGGAAAGTCAGTGGCAGAGCTGGGTTAGACGTGATGTACAGCAGGGGACCGAAAAGCTCAAGGACATTGAGAGCCAGGGCTTCAGAGTCTCTTTCTACTAGGCAACTACTTCCCATCTGTCTCAGGGTTGTTAATAATCGCCAGTACCACTGCCATCTGAGAGCCGTTTGGTGGTCTATGTGCAATGCTTCAGTCCCCATTGGGCACTGCCCACCGAATTACCCTCTCGGGTGCAGTGTTAACAGGGCAGAGTGGAGGAAGCTTGCCCTGCTGCTGCCCGTGCTGCATCTGCTCTGTGGTGGGGGGCAGTGTGTGTGTGTATAAGAAGCTTGCATTGCCTCTGTGCCTGGCCATGCCCCCAGCTCTACCTGTGCTGTGGGTGACTGCAGCGTCCGTGCTATTTAAGATGACCCCCTTTTCACAAAAAAAATAAATGTATTTCAGTAAAGGAAAAAATAGAGGCACAGGGAAATAAAAGTAACTTGCATGGGTCAGAGACTCGCTGGCCAGAACGCCCTGGTTTCAGGAGCGCTCTGCCACTGACCTCTGGCAGCATTTCTTCCCGTCTGGGGGGGGGGCAATGGAAATTGCAGGAGGGGAAAAAAAGAGGAAGCAAGCCCTGTCCTGCAGCCGCACTGCATCCAGACCACAGACAGCAGGGACTTTTCCTGTCCCCAATGTGCTACTTTCCTTTCCAGTTGGGGCCATCGGGACTGGGAGCAGCCCCTCATGTCTGGGAAGGGAGCAGCTGCAGCCAAATATTTATGAGCTGGCATGAGGCTAATATGAGGCTTTGCTCCGCTTTCAGGCCCTGCCTCCCCTACGAAGCCAGGAGGAACAGGGGCCACTGTGGGGCCTGAGAGCGGAGCCAATGCTGACTCAGTCTCACGCAGGCTTCTTAACGTCCAGCTGCAGTTACTCCCCTCCCAGAGATCAGGGCATCCCAACTGGAAAAAAAACAGCTCATCATGTAGTGTTGCTGGCTGGCAGGCAGGATATCTAGGGATTTCAAATTTTATTTTATTTTTTCTGGGAATTTCAATGTAGTAACAAAAAAAAATCAGTGTAAAAATTACCTTCTTATAACCAACAGGAGAAAAATCGGTGGAAACATTTTTTTTCCACTGACTTTTTTTCTAACATTGAAATTCCAAGGAAAAATAAAAACTGAAAACAAGTCCCTAAAAAATATTTTATCATTTTTTTATTTTTTTTTTTTTAATGATGAGCTGATGACCAACTGGATGGAGGAGTGAAAAAGAGAGGGAAAGGTTTGTTTTTTTTTTCCCACTAGCTTTTGGATGGGAGGGAGAGAGGGTTTTTTTTTTTTTTTTCATTTTCTGAGGACAATACTGTTTTGCTGGCAGGGAGAGGAAAGATAGGGAAAGAGAAGAAAAGATATTTTCTCTTTTTTTTTTTTTTTTTTTTGTTAATAAGAAAAACTTACAATTATCTTAAACTAGCTAGTTACCTTCTTAAAATGACATAGATCAGCTTCAGGGCTGACCCATGCGATTAAAGAATGGGTGGGGAGGGAGTATATCCTCCCCTGCCCCGGCTCATCGGTGCTGCAACTGGTGAACCTAATTTAAAGAAGGTAGCTAGCCTGTCCATGAAGTACAAAAGGTTGGGAAACGCTGCACTAGACCTCATGTCCACCTGATTTAAGTTGTTTATAGCTGTTCCACAAAACCCCAACCCAATACTATAGGTCTGGTTTTCACTATGAATATGCATGATAGATTTGCCTAGCAAAGAGATTAAATGAATTCTTTGCTTCGGTCTTTACTGGGGATACCCAAGCAGAAAATAATATTTAAAGGTGATGGTTCTGAGGAACTGAAACAAATCTCAGTGAATCTGGAAGATGTAATAGGGCAAATTGACAAACTAAAGAGCAGTAAATCACCTGAACCAGATGGTATACATCCCAGAGTACTGAAAAAAGAAATTGCAGACCACTATTAATAACCTGTAAACTATCATTAAAATCAGTTTATGGTACCTGAAGATTGGAGAGTGGCCAAAGTAATGCCAGTTTTTAAAAAGGGTTTCAGGGGTGATCCAAGAAACTACAGACCAGTGAGTGTGACATCAGTGCCAGGAAAAATGGTTGAAAATAATATAAGGAACACAATTACTGACATATAGATAGCCATAATTTAATAGCACAAAGCCAACATGGATTTAACCAAGGGAAGTCTTGCCTCACCAGTCTGCAACATTTTTTTTAAGGTGTGAATATACACGTGGATAAAGGTGAGCCAATTGATATAGTATATCTGGATTTTCAGAAAGTATTTGATAAAGTATCTCATGCGAGATTCTTGAGGAAATTAAAAAGTCATGAGATAGGAGGCAACATTCTATTGTGGATTGAGAACTGGTTAAAAGATAAGGGAATAGGGCTAAAGAGTCAATTTTCCCTACTCCCTATCTTTTTAACGACAGAAAGATGAATATTGGAGTGTCCCAGGGATCTATACTGAGACCACAAATTTTAACACATTTATAAATGACCTAAAGATGGAAACAAGTGAGATGATCAAATTTGCTGCTGATACAAAAGTATTCTAAGTTATATCACAAGAGAATTGAGAAATTACAGGATGACCTTGCGAGATTGGGCATCCAAATGACAGATGGCAATTTAATATAGATGAGTGCAAAGCAATGCACGTAGGGAAAAGCAACCCAAATTATTTCTACACAATACAAGATTCCATATTGGGAACCACCCAGGAAAAGGATCTAGTCTTCATTGTGGATAATATGTTGAAATCCTCTGCTCTGTGTACAGTGGCATTCAAGAAAGAAAACAGAATGCTAGGAACGATTTAGGAAAAAAATGGAGAATAAAACAGAGAATATCATAATGCCTCTGTATCGTTCCATGGTGCGACCACTTCTTGAGTATTGTGTGCAATTCTGGTCACCATATCTAAAAAAAGATATAGCAGAATTAGCAAAGGTACAGAGAAGGTGACCAAAATGATAAAAGAATGCAATGATTCCCCTATGAGGAAAGGCTAAAGAGGTTAGGGTTCTTCAGTTTGGAGAAGAGACGGCTGAAGGGAAATATGATAGAGGTCTATAACATAATGACTGGAACAATAAAATGCTAATAAGTGGTTTACTCTTTCAAACAGTTCAGACCTAGGGGACATGCAATGAAGTTACTAGGTAATACATTTAAGACAAATAGGAGAAAGTATTTTTTTTACTCAACGTATAATTAAACCCTGGAATTCATTGCTAAAGGATGTGGTAAAAGCTGTTAGTGTAGCTGGCTTTAAGAATGGTTTGGAAATGTTCCTGGAAGAAAAGTTCATAAACCATTTATTTATTTTTTAATTTTTATATACCGATGTTACTGTAAAGAACATTATTATCCTTGGGCTAAGCAGCATGGAATCCATTTATCTTTTGGGATCCCGCTAGGTACTTGTGACCTGGCTTGGCCACTGTTGGATGCAGGATACTGGGCTTGATGGACCTTTGGTCTGACCCAGTATGACAAATCTTATGTTCTTATGAACAGCTTTGTTCTCCTGCCCTGGATCTGTTAAGTGGCAAAGAAAAGGAACCATTATGTGCTTACTGAAAACTCTCTTAAGTCCCAGTCATTACACAACGGCAACGACCTAGTAGCTGAATTTAGAGTCCATGATGGCAGGGTTCCAGAAGGCACCTTTGCGTACCAAGGGCTATTACTGCAATGACTGAACTGAGTTGGAAAGGGATGAAAGATGGGGGAAGATTTCCTAGATCAAAAAATAAAAGGAACCCCTATCACGTTGTTAAACCATCTCAATCAATTGTTTTGATGAAATTTTAAGCCACATCAGCAAGCCTTAACGACGTGTTCTGTGCCAACAGCCGTTGGGTCTTTTAATCATTTGCGGCAAAGTCCTTATGTACAGCAAAAGCTTGAAATGTCAATTGTAGTCTATCCCCATTTTAACAGTTATAACTCTGAACACGACATCGGCCGGTGTTTCTCTACCAAGTGCGTAGCTTCTTCAGGGGTGAGCATAACCGGTAGAACGCAAATGCTGTGAACGTGATAGAAATAAAAATTAACGCTATGAATTTATTAGAAAGTTTCACTTAGCTGATTGTGTATGGACACGTAAGCTTTCGATCTGGACGCTGAGTCTCGAAATAAAGCTGCACAAGAAGTGAGACAGAGACCGAATGAAACCAGTTTCTGAATTTAAATAGCCCATGGTGAAAACCAGTGTGATGATGTCATGACTGAACCAAAATCATGACGTCGGGGAAAACCCTTGATCAGCTGAAAAACTTCACAGAAAAACATTTTAATTCTAGAGACGTAGTTAAACCAGCTGGATGTACTGTGTCAAGTCGATGAATCCAACTGTGAAGGAAGGCTCAAGGTGCCATTTCCCTGTCCCGGTTCAGATTCAGCTGGAAGCCCAAAGGAGCAGGAGGAAACTGCCACTCCCAACCTCTGAAACAAATTAGCTTTGATTTCAAAACTCACTTTTAGTTCCAGCTAGTGAAAACCACTGTGCGACCATTACAGTTTGTCGGCAGTGCCTGGTCACTGTGTTGGGGCGGGGTAAATTATCAGGACAATGGTAAAGCATATCCCAGTGGAGGAAAATCTACCAGAATTCAAGAAAGCCTGGAATAAGAAGATAAGATCTCTAGCTGTGAAGGGAAAGCTGAGGATCAACTGGGATCTGTGGCATTGCACCAGGAAATAAACTGGACAGACCAGACATTATCCTGCCATCATCTTCTCTGTTTCTGGGATGGGTGAAAGCCATTGTTCAGATTCAGGCTGCTCATAGACCAGTGGTTCTCAACCCAATTGCTAAGGTGCACCTGGCCAGTCTGGTTTACAGGATACCCACAATCAACATGCATTAAATATATTTACATGCACCACTTGTATTGTGCATGCAAATATATCTCATGCACATTCGTTCTGGATATCTTGAAGACAAGTCTGGCTGGGCAAGCCCCAAGTGCTTTTTTAGGGATCCATTGGCTTAGAGGGGTCTGTTATCTAGTGCTACTAAATAGTAGTAAGAAGCACCAACCATCTGCGTGAAACAAGTTTAATATGGCTGCCTCTTTAGTCAGTGCTGCTTTAAGGTTGAAAGACAACTGTATATAACTGCAACTCTTTGATGCTCAAATTGCAGTTCTAGTGGGCAATGGAGACAGTTACCACCGTCTTGCTGGAGACTTAAAGACATAGTTATCATAGTAAATGATGGCAGAAAAAGACTCAAATAGTTTATCCAATCTGTCCAGCAAGTTGTTTAGGGTAGTAACTACAGCTCCCATGCCTTCTGTTAAGGGTAATAACTAATGTTCCCTCAAAGTTTTGAAAGAATGCATGCGCAAAAAATGTTCTTTTTGTGCAACTTTGTGGACTATGAGCCAGTATAATGCAGATAGCATTGGAATTTCTTGTGCATGCTATGTCGTGCTGTGTGCGGGCGCACAGCTTTGAGGAAACAGTGGTAATAACTGCCGTTCCATGCAGGTTACTCCCATGTAGAAATTTTAGACCTCTGGTCAACACAGGTTACCCCATTTCTGCACATATGCAGTGCTGCTCAACGTCTTCACTAATGATCTAGAAAGGGGAGCGACAAGTGAAGCAATCAAATTTTCAGATGACACAAAAATATTCATGGTAGTCTAAACCACAGGCAAATATAGAAGGACCTTGTGAGATAGGAAAATCTGGCGTCTAAGTGGCAGATGAAACATAATGTAGATAAGTGCAAAGTGATGCACATAGGGAAAAAGAGCCCTAATTTTAGATACATGATGATGGGTTCTGCATTATTTGTTTATTTATTTGCAATTTTTGTATACCGACATTTGTTAAGAAAACATCACATCGTTAGGAGTAACCACACATGAAAAGGATCTAGGAGTCATTGTCGCCAGTACGTTGAAATCCTCCGTTCAATGTGTGGTGGTGGCCAAACAAAGCAAACAGAATGCTATGAATTATTCGGAAAGGACTAGAGAATAAAAGGGAGAACATCATAATGCTTCTGCATAAATCAATGGTGTGGGTGCGCCTTGAATACTGCGTGCAATTCTGGTCACCGCCTCTCAAAAAAGATATAGTTGCACTGGAGAAGGTACAGAGAAGGGCGACCAAAATGATAAAGAGTATGGAATGGCTTCCCAATGAAGAAAAGCTAAAGAAGTTAGGGCTGTTCAGCTTGGAAAAAAGATGACTCGGGGGGGGGGGGGGGATATGATGGAGGTCTAGAACGGGTAGATGTGAATCGGTTTTTTACTCTTTCGGATAATAGACTAGGGGCATTCCATGAAGTTAGCATGTGGCACATTTAAAACTAATCGGAGAAAGTTCTTTTTCACTCAATGCACAATTAAACTCTGGAATTTGTTGCCAGAGGATGTGGTTAGTGCAGTTAGTATAGCTGTGTTTTAAAAAAGGATTGGATAAGTTCTTGGAGGAGAAGTCCATTACCTGCTATTAATTAAGTTGACTTGGATAATAACCACCACTATTACTAGCAACGGTAACATGGAATAGACTTTTGGGTACTTGCCAGGTTTTTATGGCCTGGATTGGCCATTGTTGGAAACAGGATGCTGGGCTTGATGAACTCTTGGTCTGACCCAGTATGGCATGTTCTTATGACTTGAATGGGTAAATGTGAATCTGTTGTTTACTCTCTCAGATAATAGGACTAGGGGATACTCCATGAAGTTGGCAAGTAGCACATTTAAAACAGATTGGAGAAAATTCTTTGTCACGCAATGCACAATTAAGCTCTGGAATTCATTGCTAGAGTTGATGTGGTTATGGCAGTTAGTGTAACTGGGTTTAAAAGAGGTTTGCATAAGTTCCCTTATAAGAAGTCCATAAACTGCTATTAATCAATAAAGAATAGGAGCTTGGGATCTATTTAATGTGAGTTGGATTGGCCACTGTTTGGAAATAGGACACTGGGCCTTGATGGACCCTTGGTCTGATCAGGTATGGCAACTTCTTATGTTCTGATGGCCCAGCATGGCACCGCTTATGTGCTCAGATCACTGGTGACTCCAGCAATAGGGCAGAGCACATGGGCCCAAAGACATGCCAAGAAAATGTTGAAGGTTTTGGGGGAAATCCCCCTCCATAAATCTTATTCATTGTCACCTCAATTCTGCAAAACTCCCCTGCTGTATGGATTAGCGAAAACCCAGAGATATTCAGACTGTTTAGTATTTTTTTTTTTTTGCTTCTGCTGCAAAAAAATATTTGGGCAGGCTCAAAGCATACTGCTTCGTCTCTGTCCTGCAGCGATAGGCTTTTTATGTGCACTCTGAATTTTGCAGAACAAAAGTCTGTGTGGCTAGAACCAGAAAGCGCAATCAAGGTTTCTACTTCCATTGCAAAACACATTACTACTGGTGAGCAGATGAGGGAAGGGCCAGTGGGCAGATGAGTCAAAGGAAGGCTGATACAAATTTTGCTTACACTTCTTTAAATTTTTGTTTTAATGTAAATGGTTTGTTTTAAAAGGTTTCAAATTGTAGGAGATGAAAATGCCTTTTGTAACTGGATCCTGACTTTAGCCCAGACCTCCCTGTTAAGGTTACCCAAGGACGTAACATCTGGCCCCTCTGCTTACTCAAAAGTGCTGACTCCTTGTCAAAAAAATACAGCACTTCCTGTTCTTTTCATAACTTAAAGTACTTCCTTAATTTTTTTTTTTTTTTAAACCTTTGGCTTTTTGGCAGGCAGCCTAAAAACAGAGAAGCCGACCATAAGAAAAAAAAAAGAAAAAAGAAGGCAGCTTGGACTTTAGAGTGTTTTTATAAATAACTTTTCCGTAACTCAGGGGGCAAACCAGATGAAGTAAATGTTCATTTCCACCTGTTTCTAAGCAGATTAATTAATTGGGTGGTCCTGAGAAAGAAACACAAGAAGGTAGCTTTCGGAGGATTCTAGAAACAGGGCAGGGGCATCTGTAGCAAAAAAAAACAAACCCCCCAACTGGTCAATGATTACTTGGATGTCCTGTGGGGAGGAATTGTACATTATTGGCCTGATTCAGAAGTGAGTGAGGTGGTAATCTCTTCCAGTCCTCAAGGGCCACAGACAGGTCAGATGTTCAGGATACCCCTAATGAATGTACATGAGAGATTTGAATGCACACTGCCTCAATTGTATGCAAATCTATCTCATGCGTTTTCATTAGGGGTAGCCTAAAAACCAGACCCATTTGCGGTCCTCAAGGACTAGACGGGAATACCACTGATCTATTGTTTTTCCGTCCTCTGAAGATAAAGCAGCTGTGCTACCTTAATTTTGCAATGAGTAGAAGGGTTAGCAGCAGTAATGTAAAAGTATACATTCTGCCCTGTCTGTTAAGAAGTGGATCTATAAAGTTAATATTTAAGCCCTGGTTAAGGAGTTCATGGGGGTTTTGAGTGGATGGTGGCCTGTGGCTCTCCTGTAGGGCCAGTGCAAGGGGATTAGGTGTCCACGGTTGAATGCCCTTGTGCCGTGGCGTGGTTCATGCAGCCTAGTAGGTGAACCTACTAGGCCCACGTAGACACGCTCTAGACTGGGACTGAGCCGGACTTTCACCTTTACCTGCGCTGTTCCCCATAGGTTGAGCCCTTGGGTTCCAAGGGCCAGATGGACTTAGGGGAACATCCCTAAGGCGGTAGAGAGTGAGCATCCAGAGAAGGGCAGAGGTCAAGGCAGGCAGCAAGTAGACAGTTACCAGGTTTAAGCTGAGGGTCAGGGCAGGTAGTGAGCAAAGAGTGGTCCAGGTCTTTAGAAGAAGTCAGTATTTATTTAACAGCTTTTCTATACCGATATTCGTGGGTACATCATATCTGTTTACATATAACTGAATGGAAAATACAAAAAACAGGGACGGGGGGGGGGTGGAGCAGAAGGGTGAAAAACAACGAGGATATACTTTGAGCCGGAGGAAATATTGATAAGAGGACAGCAAATAAACTATTATAGAAACAGTACCTTGCAGAAAAACAATGTAAAAAGTTACAGGAACTTGCAAATAAACACTATACAATCTTGCAAAAAATACAATATAACATGGCAAGTAGTCTTGTAAAAGAACAAGGGAGGGTATGGAAGTGGAGAGGGCAAAAGTTACAGGGGAACAACAGAGACGTCTAACAATAGAAGGAGAAGAAAAGACTGAAAGAAATACAGAAGACAGGGCCGGGGAAGGGGGAGGGAGAAAACGGCGAGGGGAGAAAATTTGAACCGGAGGAAAGATTGAAAAAAAGAATGACAAAGGGATTAACTGAGGTAGGAACAGTACCTTGCAGGTCAACAATATGATACATGGTACAGGAACTTGCAAATAAACCATATACAATCTTGCAAAGAATACAATATGAAATGATAATTAGACCTGGAAAAGTACAAGGGAAAGTATAGGGGAGGGGAGGGCAAAAGTTACAGGGGAAAATCAGGGAAGCCTAACAGGGCAAAAGAAGGGCAGAAAGAGGAGAGAATAGAGGGGGTAAGGGGAAAGAAGGGGGTGAGTATTGGGTTACAGGGGGGAAACTGGGAAAAGGAGGGAGAAGTACCAGCCAGCAGGCAAGAGAATGGTCCAGGTCCGTAGCAGAGGTCAGAACCAAAGGAGGACCGGGACGGGACAAAGCAGGAGGCTGAGCCCTGGGGCAAGGCAGGGCTGGATCAGGAACATAGCAGGAAGTAACACACACACTGCAAGGCTGCAGAGGGACCTGCTGCTGAGGCAAGGGTCCAGAGAGCAGCTTGGGCTTAAATACAGAAAGGAGCTGACCTCGTCAGAGAGCGCCGACCACTGAGTTCCCGCCGTGGGGCTTGTAAGACAGGAGCCGGTGCATGTGCCTTAGGTGCAGTATGGTCGGGAGCAGAGTAGCAGCAACATTTATTGGCAGTGTCCATGCCACAGTGGGAGGCTGATGGCATCGTGGGGGTGAGTGCTGCCGGTCACGGGACAACTCCGTGAGCAGCAAACGTTAAATTATATGCTCTCTGAGGGAACTTCAGTCTTGTGCTCTCTGCCTTGCATACCTGCCTATTCAAAGCAGCTCTTGCACAGCATCCACCTCTCCCAAGTCTTGCATTCCTTCTCTCTATCCCCTTGTCCATTTCCTCTTCCTCCCCTTCACTCCTTCCTCAGCACATTTGCATCACCCCAATCTCTGCCTCCTTTTTGCAGTGCCCAACATCCCCGACCTGCCTGGAATTCTCTTTCACTCTCTCCACCCCACCTTCTCCTGCCCAGCATCCTCTCTCCAAAATGTTTCCACCCGTCCACGCTTCCTCTGTGTCCACCCCCCACATCTGCTCAGCATCCAGTCCCTTCTCTATGTTGATGCTGTGCCTTTAAAAATGGGTACGCAGCACCCGGAGGTTTCCAGGGCTTCTGCTGCCATCCCCCTCCCAAGATTTTGACACCCGAGGTGACTGCCTAGCTCACCTGATGGAGGAACAGGCCCTTTGGAAGTCCTTTCCTGATTACTCATCAGAGGGCAGCCTTCCAATAAAAGGACTTTTGGAGCAGCACCCACTTGGTGGTTTAACCTCTGGCAAGCCACTGAGGAAGGAGCTGAGAGGAGAGAAGAGGTGGCACAGATAGTCTGCTGCCTGGCACTTTCTCAAAGCATCATTAATTGCTTGCCTTGAATGCTGATTGCACCTTTTTAAAAAAATTATTTTTAAGTCCATTTTTTTTACAATCAGACGGGAGAATTTCTCATTCTCCCTCATTAGCATCCTAAGTTTTAAGATTATCATGATGAGAGACCACTTGGATGTGCCTTATATGGAAAAGCCTTGTGGGTTCGTCACTTTGCATGGTCTCTTCCTTTTTCCCAAAATATATTTACAATAACTTGTTCCCTCTGATAAGTTTCAAATCAGATTCTAAATTAGAAACTCATGAGAGACTTCTTTTCCTAGAAGCATCATGAGAGCCTTCTAGGAAAAGTAAAAAGTCATGGTATAGGTGGCGATGTCCTTTCGTGGATTGCAACTGGCTAAAAGACAGGAAACGGAGAGTAGGATTAAATGGACAATTTTCTCAGTGGAAGGGAGTGGGCAGTGGAGTGCCTCAGGGATCTGTATTGGGACCCTTACTTTTCAATATATTTATAAATGATCTGGAAAGAAATACGATAAGTGAGGTAAAAAATCGTTCAGAGGAGTTAAATCACAAGCAGATTGTGATAAATTGCAGGAAGACCTTGTGAGACTGGAAAATTGGGCATCGAAATGGCAGATGAAATTTAATGTGGACACGTGCAAGTTGATGCATATAGGGAAAAATAACCCATGCTATGGTTACACAATGTTAGGTTCCATATTAGGTGCTACCACCCAAGAAAGAAAGAGATCTAGGCGTCATAGTGGATACCACATTGAAATTGTCGGTTCAGTGTGCTGCGGCAGTCAAAAAAGCAAACAGAATGTTGGGAATTATTAGGAAGGGAATGGTGAATAAAACAGAAAATGTCATAATGCCTCTGTATCGTTCCATGGTGAGACCGTACCTTGAGTACTGTGTACAATTCTGGTCGCCGCATCTCAAAAAAGATATAGTTGCGATGGAGAAGGTACAGAGAAGGGCTATCAAAATAAGGGGAATGGAACAGCTCCCCTATGAAGAAAGACTAAAGAGGTTAGGACTTTTCAGCTTGGAGAAGAGATGGCTGAGAGGGATTATGATAGAGGTGTTTAAAATCATGAGAGGTCTAGAATGGGTAGATGTGAATCGGTTATTTAGTCTTTCAGATAATAGAAAAACTAGGGGGCACTCCATGAAGTTAGCATGTGGCACATTTAAAACTAATCGGAGAAAGTTCTTTTTTACTCAACGCACAATTAAACTCTGGAATTTGTTGCCAGAGGATGTGGTTAGTGCAGTTAGTGTAGCTATGTTTAAAAAAGGATTGGATAAGTTCTTGGAGAAGTCCATTAACTGCTATTAATTAAGTTGACTTAGAAAATAGCCACTGCTATTACTAGCAACAGTAACATGAAATAGATTTAAGTTTTTGGGTACTTGCCAGGTTCTTATGGCCTGGATTGGCCACTGTTGGAAGCAGGATGCTGGGCTTGATGGACCCTTGGTCTAACCCAGTATGGCATGTTCTTATGATCTTAAACTCTACTTTGCACTGAAAGGAACAGTCTTGCATAATTGGTGACATCATACTTTTGTTCAGTAAAGGCAGTAATGTGGTTGCCATGCTAGTCCAATAGGCTGGAACAAGCAAGCAGGCTCTTCTGTCCTTCATCATTACTACGCACTCGTGCTTTTCAGATCAAAGTAAAATTTTAAGACTCAACTGCTGAAGCGTGTATTAAACCAGCATGGAAAAAGTCCCAGCCTTGTGCCTTGACAACTAATTATAGAGACACAGGACAGCAGTTTTGCCTTTAGGAGGTTCTAACCCATAATTTCCACTCTGCTGCTCCTTTTTCTGTCTGTCGATAGGTTAGTAGTAGTAGATTCACTGACTCATCACTGGGTATCTATGAAACCTCTGTAAAGCAGAATGTTTTCCTGAGAAAATATTGCTCACAATGATGTCTGTTGAAAGATTACAAGATTTGGCTGTTTTGCTCATGGAGCAATTCTCTAGTAATACACTTTGTTTTTTTTTTTTTTTTTAACAATCTAAACCATGGGTCAACCCAGTAGCCTTAATATAACTTTGAAGGACCAAACTTGCTTTTTTTTGTTTTTTTTGTTATTCTGCAAAGTAGCCTGTCCATCTCCACGGAGGTCGCTGATGCTTTGTGGCATGACCCTCATTTTCCCCCTCATCACATGTTCCAAAATGTCTTTATAAACGGCAGTTGAAACCTAAACGCCTCATGTGTTCCAGTGGTTGGCTAAGGCTTCGGCAGCCTGAAGTGGAGGTGGCAGGATGGAATTCTGGGAAAGGCTCATGCTGAAGAGGTGCAGGTGGCCTCATACTTAGAATGATGAACAGGGAGCCCAAACACCTGAGTTCAGTCCTGCTTCTGCCATCTACACTCCATTGTGATCTTAGAAGTTCATTTATCTCCTATTGCCTCAGGTACCCTCAGAGATTGTAGGATCCCTGGGGCTGTGACTCATTGCACCTATAGGTAATTTGTTGTAAAGCAGCTTGGTTTAGGGAACTATATACATTTCAAAATTAGAGAAACCCCTGGGTTCTGCAATGGTACATTCCATTTCTAAGGCCATTCCTTTGGGGATGCACTGAATGGAGTGATCAAAGGGGAAGAGAAACCCCTGGAGAGAAAGGAATGTTGCTGGGACAAGGAGGGAATAGGATTTCTCCTGTCTAGGAGAGGCAAGTACCTTGTCCCAGAGAAGGAAACCCCTCTAGGTGGAGGTTGTATCTCAATGGTCTCCAGAAGCATTCTGGACAGTGGTCAGTTGTGAATCCAGGTAAAGAAGAGACTAACCCCGTCAGATTTACAGAGCCTACTGGTACGACTAAGCAGGAGAGGAATCTGATGTGAGAGCGATTTCAGAACCAGCATCTCCAGGTAGGGGGGTCATTTCAAGGAAAGTGACAGAGGAAGTCCCCATAGGTGTTGTCATTAATTTGGAACAGCAGGGAGTGTATGTTTCCAGTCAGTTGCAGCACCTGATTGCTGCAAAAGTTGCCAGGACCCTCCTTGGATGGGGCAGAACCAGTCAAGGTAGGAATTGTGCTCATTTAAAAAAAAAAACTGGGTGTAAATGGAGTCCACCTAGGCTAAACTGTATTTAGCTGAATTTAGTCTGCCATTGCAGTCTGTGAGATTACTCAAAATGAACTTTAGTTGAAATAAAGACTTTTCCTTGGAACACCAGACTGGTGTGGCGTGTGTTGACTGAATGCTGGCTACCTTGGTTTCACGGATAAACCCCAGTAGGGCTCTTGAAGCATATGTTACCCACAGAGGAAGGGTGTGGGAGTGAGGAGGCTACCTAAGCTAACGGGAAAGGCAAAGGCAAGAATTACTGTTTTTGTGACACCTAAGAGCCAGCTGCAAGGTTGTTCCAAAGGAAGCTGCAACCTGTGACTTCAGTTGAGAGAAAATCGCACAAATTGGTCCACACTAGAGAAAAATCAGGGAAATGGCAAAGAAAATTCCTGGAGATAGTTGTATGGCGTGTGGGGCGGAAACAGGGCGAAGTGTGCACCTTGCACAATACATTTGGCGATCCGGGGGCAGCACCATGGGACGTGCAGCAGGGAGCATGCTGACGTTTACAGCTGCCCTTTAATGCCGATCAGCTGAATGTTAAGGACAGTATCAAAAAGATTTTACCACTTTGCAGCTTCAGACTAATGATTTTGCTTTATATGGACATGTGCAGGCTGCTGTGAATAGAGAGCAGCTGTCAATCGAAGAGGCTCATTCATCAAAAAATCACAATGAAAGCAACAAGATGCTTTCAAAAGGCTAATGGGTTGTGGGATTTTTTTTCCTTGCATGTTGAAAAGAATCTCAATCCTTCATGAAAGGTTTCTTAAACTAGAAGTGGGCTATAAACATGTAAAAGCTAAAGGTTCACTCATCTATAAATATAGAAATGATGGCAGAAAAGGACCAAATGGTCCTTCCAGTCTGCCCAGCAAGTTTGATGTAACTGCTGGCCATATAAGTCACCTTTATAATTATCAGTTTACCATAATGTCAGTCAGGGCCCTTGTTGGTTGCTGTTTGAGTCCAATTCCTCATTTCCTCTTGCCATTGAAGAAGAGAGCAATGTTGGAGTTGCATCAACAGCATTAAGGCTTATTGGTTAAGGGTAGTAACCACCGTATCAGCACGTTACTCCCATGCTTATTTGTTTTCCCAGGCTGTGCAATTCAGTGTCCTTGTTGGTTGCTGGCTGAATCTAATTCCTCTTTTTCCCCTGCCATTGAAGCAGAGAGCAATGATGGAGTTGCATCAACAGCATAAAGGCTTATTGGTTAAGGGTAGTAACCACCACACTAGCAAGTTACCCCCATGAGCTATTTTCTTCATTCCCATCCTCTAGCCTTAAGGAATCCACAGTGTTTATCCCATGCCCCTTTGAAATCTTTTACTGTTTTTGTCTTCACCTCCTCTTCCGGAAAGGCATTCCAGGCATCCACCACCCTTTCTGTGAAGAAATATTTCCTGACATTGGTTCTGTCTCATCCTCTCTATAGTTTCATTTTGTGACCCCCTAGTTCTACTGATTTCTTTTCAGTGGAAAAGGTTTGTCGATGATTGTGCATTATTCAAACCTTTCAGGTATCTAAAAGTCTGTATTATATCTCCCCTGCACCTGCTCTCCTCCAGGGTATACATATTTAAGACCTTCAACCTCTTCTCATAAGTCATTTGATGGAGATCCACCACCATTTTGGTTGCCCCTCTCTGGACCGCCTCCATCCTGTCTCTGCCCCTTTTGAGATAAGGTCTTCAGAATTGAACACAGTACTCCAGGTGAGGCCTCACCAAGGACCTGTACAAGGAGATTAACACCTCCTCCTTTTTCTTATCGGTTATTCCTCTCTCTATACAGCCCAGCATTCTTCTGGCTTTTGCTATCGCCTTGTCACATTAGCGATCTGAAGACGATGAAGCAGACACTATCACCCCAAGGTCACTCTCTTGTTCTGTGCACACCCCCATCACATATAGCTCTTTTGGATTACCACACCCCAGATGCATACCTCTGCATCTCAGTTGCCATGTCTTCATTCACCAAGTTTCCTTAAACCATGTCTCATTCTCTCTATTCCTTCTGGTGTGTCCACTCTGTTGCAGGTCTTAGTACCATCCACAAATAGACAAACTTTACCTTCTATCCCTTCCACAATGTCGCTCACAAAGATATTGTACAGAACCGGTCTCAACACCGATCCCTGTGGCACTCCAATTAACACCGTTTTCTCTTCAGAGTAGGTTCCAATTTACCATCACATGCTGTCTTCTATCCGTCAACTGGTTTGTAATCCATGTCACTACCTTGGCGCTCACTCCCAAACTTCTCATTTTATTCACAAGTCTTCTATGTGGGACCATATCGAAAGCTTTACTAAAATCCAAGTAAATCATATCGAGTGCTCTTCCCTGATCCAGTTTTCTAGTCACACAATTAAAAAAACTCAATCTGATTCGTCTGACAGGACCTTCCCCTGGTGAATCCATGCTGTCTTGGATCAAGCCACCCACTGGATTGTAGATAGTGTTAGGGTCGCCGGTTGCGGCGGCCCGCAACCAGGACCAGGTGTCATGGCCGCCAGCTGCAGCGGGTTGCGACCCGGGTCGGGCCGACGGCCGCAGCAATAGTACTCACCTAGAGCATCGGGTCCTGCCGGAGGCTCCTGCGGTGGCAGGCAGCCGCCTTCGACCTTCCTGCGGGACTGCTGCTACTGCCCAGCCCGGCTGCATGGTTCCTCTCGGCCAGGCTGGCTCCTCCCCCTCTGTTGCAGCTAAGGACCGCGTGCGTGGCTGAAGAAGATATTTAAAGGAGCCATGACAGGAAATGGTCATGGCTCCTCTTGTGGCTCTGCCTCCTGGTTCCTGTACTTAAGGCAAGGTCTGACACTCAGACCTTGCCTTGGTATTGAGGCTCTGTGTTTGGTTCCTGTGTCGGTGTTCCGGATTCGCTCTTTGCCCTGCTTCTGCTTTTCTCCTCGTTGGACTGATTCTTTGGCTCCTGACCCTCGGACTGGTGGTGGTGGTGATCTTCTGGTATCGACTTGGACTGGTTCTGGACCCTTCTCCTTCTTTGCTCCTGGATTGGCTTTGGACCATTCTCCCGTCTGCTCCTGGACCGGCTCTCGACCTCTCTCTGGACTTTGACCCTTGGACTGGATTGGGACTATTCTTCAACGTATACTCCCGGACTTCTCACGACCTGCTGGAGGCGCCAGCCATCTGGAACCCAAGACCTGCAGGAGGCGCCTGCATCCAGACCATCTTCATTCTTCAGGGAGTCTACTAAGTCCTAGCGGCCGTGTCCCTACGGGCCCCTCCTGGGGGGATCACGAGCTTCCAGGGTGAAGCCTTCATCTCAACATCTTCAACAGGCCTTGCCCTCCGACGGTAGAGACCAACGAGGGTTAACTTCCTTCTCGGCAGTGCTGACTCTACCTCGGAACAGGGGTCCACTCTCCGATTCATAAGAGAGTTCACTATCCTTTCTTTCAACAGAGTCTCCATTAATTTTTGCACCACTGAGGTGAGGCTAACTGGAAATGAAACAGAGCAGGAGTGGCCACCTCTGATTCTCAAGAGCCACAGACAGGCCTGTTTGTCAGATATCCACAATGAATATGCACAAGAGATTAGCATACCATGAATGCAGTGCATGCTAATCTATTTTATGGCTACCAAGGTATCTAACTGAACTGAGCTCCACCGCTGCTGTGTTCAGTAAGCCACACCCAGTGCACACTCTCCCCATCTCACTCAGCCTAGGGATAGAACAGAGGCTAGAAAGTCTCAAAAGAGGGATGCTCAGGAGGGGGAAGATAAAATGGCAGTACAGCATGCATTGTGTGTGCAGCACCAAGTGGAGCCCAGCTGTCTATGATCTGCATGCTAGGAAGAAGATTAATGTAGGATTACAAGTATTCAGAAAGGAGTTAGTACACATTTAAGAGTCACCACTGGGGTCTCTTATTGCTGATAGCAAAGTCCCAATGCTGACCTGGATCTGTGCATCAGGAGGTGGTGACTTCTCTGTGGCACACCTGATCAGGTCTGAAGGCACACTGGTTGGGAAATACTGGCCTTTAGAATATATGAGCCAGTCCAAGTAAGTGAGGTTTTGTGATTTACAGTAGTTAGATAATGCTCATCTCCATAGCTTTTTAATGATATTATTATTGCCATTTGTATAGCACTGCAAGGTGCATGCGGTATTTTACAGAGACACATAAGGGATGACTCCTGCCTCTTGAAGCTTACAATCTAGTCAAGACAGACAGACAAGACATATAGACAAAAATCAAATGAGGCTTTGAGTTAAAATAGGCCATGATTGGGCACAACTAAGGCCTGGATTTATCAAAATGTGGTAAATATCGCATGCGATAGCAAAAGGGGTGTGGTTTATGCAAAGATTCAGTTTATTGCAATTTGTGCTAATTAGCTATGTGAAGAGCTAAGTTAGTGCACATTGTGATAACATTATCTGAATTTGCAATAGGTGTCAGACCTATTGTATTTCCTGCATATGAACACTGGGAGGACCATTTTTGAGAGAGAGAGAGACTGGCCATAATGTCATCCCCAGAGGTAGGTATTTGTATCCCTATGATAGGCCCACCTAGTAACTCAAGGTGAGGTTTAGGTATGAGTGTAGGGGGTTAGGGGCCACTTTGACATTCTATGTGACACGTACGAACAGAACAGTGGTCTCTTGTGAAGATCTGATGGCCTTCAGAGTGAGGAAACTCACACCAAGATGAGATTTGGGCAATATTCTCTCCATCTAGCTTGATGTAGTCCATCAAGCTAGGTTGAGAGAACACTGACAACAATTAAAACTTTCAATGTCTTATAAAAAAGCTTAATATCACTCATCCCCCGGAGCTCAGCTGGTGAATTATTCCAGAGTAAGAAAAATGTTCTCAATCTAGTTAACTGCAATCTATAGTCCCATGCAGCAGGAAAAGCTAATGCAGACCTGAGCGACAGTTTATATATCTAAACTAAAGAACATTCTGAAACCAGCAATTTATGAATTAAAGCCAATAGCTTAAACTGCATTCTCTTTCGTAGTGGTAGCCAGCGAAGCTCCAGAAGGATTGGCATGATCTGTTTACTGTATCCTCCACCGCTCAATATTCTGGCCGCAGAAGTTTGGACTAATTTGTAAAATTCTAATCAAATTATTAGGCCACCATACTAGCCTGGAGAATGGTTTGAAATAGCTCCTAAGGGAGAAGAACCCTTAGTGGCTTCAGCAGTTTTAATTGATACACTAACTCCGCCACAGGCTGAATATGGGCTTTCATATGGATTTCTAACTTCAGAAAATAATGGCAAATATAGCATTGTCAATTGTTAAAGAATCAGAGTTCTAAACCGGAGGTTCTGAGAAACATGTATTAAATGTGAATGAGGAGGAGGTTTGTGCAAGTCTGGTGGCCAGGGCACATACTCCAGGATGGCTGCTTCTGAGCAGTGAGTCAGACGGAGTATATCGTTACCAGAGACCCATTCAGCCACTTGCTTGAGTCCACCTACAAGGTGAGGGGGAGACGCATGCTGCCATGGAGAGTGCGAGTTCACTGACGGATCACAGGAGGAACATTTTTGCAATCGGCAGCAAAGCCGTGAATCTTGCACCAGTTTATTAGTGGATGGGGTCGAGCAATAATGCCATGACTCGACAATCATTCACTGCTCATCTTGTTTAAGAAGTTGTTGGAGCAAACCAAATGATCTAATATTGGCCAAGCAGTGGTTTTCTTAAGTATCATTCGCACTGAACTCAAGTATTGGAAAATGTGCCTAATTATAGGAAACCTAAATATCCTTATAGCTGGAAAGGTGGATGCATGGAACAGTCTCTCAATGTAAGCAATGCAGTGACAAATGGAATTGGAATTTGAAAAAGCATGGGACAAGCAAAGAGGATCTTTGGGGGTTGAGGAAGCATGAGGAAAGTCCGGCTGACACTATGGAGGTGCAGCAGGACAGAGACATGGCCGGAATAGATGGACTTTGAGGTTTTTACCTATGTCTTCTGGTTTAGCTGTAACTTTTTTGTGGACATGTGCTGGATTTCAGTTTCTGGTGTCAGTCTGGCACCTTTCACAAGCTCTTCAATGGGGACAGATTTAAAGATCTAAACGAGCCTTTGCTGATGCCAGCCCTGTTGCTTAGGGTGGCACTGGATGGGTCCTGCTGAGAAGAGGGGAGTGTGGGGTATCATTGTTGACTCCCCGGCCCCTAGACCTGCAGACTCTTCCGGCATCCAGACACCCCACAGTTCTGCCAGCATAGCTGACCCTCTTATGCTTCCTCTCCTGGAGATGTCGTGAGACTTTTCTTAGGAATCCCGGTACAGCCCCCTGCAGGCAGGGAACACTTACCATGAAATCAAAGGGGTGAACCAGAATCTGCCGTTTAAGTTAGACAAAGGGGTATGTGTGTGTGTGTGTACATAGATATATTTATTTTATTTAGATAGTAAATATAGATAGACTGCAGATATCTTTCCGAGGAATTCAAAATGTACCAATTTCTTTAGTATAAGTTGCCACTAGGGACTTGGCAAAGGCAGTGTATCAACGACATAAACAATTCTACTTTAAGTTGCTTTTTGATGTACTCTACAGATCCTGTCAGAGTTTGCAATTCCCACACTTATTTTCATGAAATCTTTTTCTCTGCTCTTCGCCACTGCATGGAACTAACAACAGCTTGGTTACAGCGCTCTATGACCTGCATTTAAATCGGGAACCTACATGTTTACTCCACTTTAATGTATGTCATTTCCCCAAATATTTTGTCTTTGTTCTGATAAAACAAACACAGCTGTCTTTCCTTGTGTTTTCTTCTTCTTCTTGGAATTGCTCTCACATTTGTTGATGCCACACTAACCCCTTGAGTACCCAACAGCAGGCATTACCTTGTGTGCTTGACAATGGGACGCTCGTGTGCCCTTTTGGACACATCCGCACTGCAAATTGTGTTCAGTCTCGTTCAGAGTCCTGCCTGGATCCACCAACTTCATTCTAATGAAAGATGGATGGGGAATCTCAAACTTGCCCCTTAGGTGGGACTCCTGGACTGTTTTTGGACTCTTTCTATAGCATTATGGTTCCACACAGTCCATTTGTAAAGGCATGTATGTTGCCCTCATCGCTAGTTTTTCATAGATCAATATGACATCTTATATTGATCTATGAGAGAGAGAAAATGAAGTCACTATGGGCTGCAATATTTTTTATTGCACCAAGAGAAGACTTATCCAGAGATGATGATGTATGTGAGCTTTCAGGATGCATCCCTTACACATGTGAAAAATAAATATATTTATGTTTGACCCTCATAGAAGAGCAGTCAGATTTTCCTGCATCTTGCCTTGTTTATATTGTTTATATTAATATTATATGACAGTTCTCAGCTTGTTAAATGTAAATGTTTTAAATCTTTTTAATGTAACAGGTTGTTATAATTGTGAACCAGAGTGAAGGCAACTCTGCTATACCTCGGTATATAAAAAATGCTAAATAAAATAAATAAATAAATATTTCTAGTTAGAAAATGACCTTTCTTCTGCTCAGGCCCTAAACATATAAATGCTTTTCAAAGTGACTGTATGATATATTCCTTTAGTTACTACTTATAGACCTGTGATATTCTGCCTTTTCCCAAGAATGGTCTCAAGGCTGATTACAATACATTTTAAATCAAGCTGTCACATTCGAATCAACTTTACAGTTGCAATCAAATTTACAATTAGAATAGACTCATCCTACACATTTAAAAAAAAAAAAAAAGTCCCACAAAATAATTTCAAGAGTTGGCCTCCCAGACGAATCCACTTGTTAGAAGATTTGACAGCGTCTTTCTGATTAAAGACATACTATTGATTTTGTACAGGGCAGGTGCCTGTCGCTAATACAACTGGTGGAAATGTTTGGAAAATCTCATGTCTCAAACACTCATTTCCTGATGATGCCAGGGTTCTTTATGAAATCCTTTGGCTCTTAATAATTTTTAATAAAATATATTAACAAAGGAGATGCCTTTTGCCTTCCAGCTCCCAGGCTGTGCGTGCATTCATGCATTGTGGTTTCTCTGATTCTCTGATATTTATTTAACATATCATAAAGCACAAGGAAAAACAACAGTAGCCATGTGTATTGGTGGACTGTGTTCACCGGTAAGAGACAAAGGGATATATATTCTTCCTGATGTTTTGTGTTTTGACTTTGCTGCTTATAACATAACAGTAAACTTTAGAAAACGAACTGAGATTTATTGCAGTTTCACTGCTTAATAATGTTGACAAACAAGGTTAAATAGCAGAGGTGTGGCTTTCATTCCATATGAAGCAGGGCAGTGAGCAAAACTAAGAGATAGTAAAAGCGCATCTAGCCTTTTTGTTAAAGTAAATAAAGGGAAGAGGGGAAAGAGGCCACTTTGGGGTTTTCTTAAGAAGTAGCTGAAAAGGTTAGCATCCATAAACTACAAGAGATGGCAGAATGAAGAAGACAGGAGACTATCTGGAAAAGCTAAGAGAAGCTGAGAAAGTGGCCAGGAATGCAAAGATGCAAATGGAAACACAAATTAGCAAAAACTGTAAAATGGAGGGATAAGAATTTAGATATGTTAGTATTTTCAAAGTTCTACTTGCATAAGTGACGTGACACATATGCAATGTTTCAACCTTTGTGTAGGAAATTAATAAAACTACACACTAGACTCCGAAGACAGTAAACCTCAGACTCTACGCCCACCCTATTCAACTCTCTCTCTTAAAAAAAAAACTTTCAAAACCCTCAGCAACCATCATATAAGGCACACATTTTGTCTCCTACTATTTTCCACTTTATCAAGCATAAACGTTAGCTTCCACAGCAGACTTGTGTCATAATCTTATGTATCTTTCCCTTATATATATTTTAGCAACTACAACTCCAAAATCTTTCCGTTTTTTACCACAGACAGACTTTTATGATACATGTGAGTTTTTGAATTACTGGCAGTCATTTCAGGCCAATTAAATGGCTTCCTCTGGGCTTGATTAAAAATTGCATTTGGCCTGTAAACTCCAGCCTTGCAAGGAACAGCATGATGTACTTGACTTTCTACTTGTGTAGCTACCTTTTTTACTTCATCAGATTTGTGCCTCTTTTGTTCTTCCACCGAAAAATCAGAAAATACTGCTATTTTCACTGATTTAAAGGAAGGTAGGCCTTTTTCCTTGCACAGCAGAAGGTTACAGTTTGTCTATGAAGTTAAGAATCTGCGCTATGATTGAATGGAGAAGCTCCTGTGAGTGCCTTTTTTCTATGGGCTCTTTCCAGGTCAATTACAGACATTGTACTTCACAAATGTAGATTTCAGCCACGTTTAAAACAAAACTTTTCTTGTCTGAACTTTCAGCTCCTTCCAGGATGCCAATAATCCCTATATGACTCTTCCTGGATGTGTTTTGCAGATCATCCAGTTTGCTAGCTTAAACCTTAATTTGTTTAACTTCCTGTTACAGCTTTCCAGCCCTTAACTTTGACCTCCAGGGAGCTGATCCCCCCCCCCCCCCCCCCCTCACTTTTTTTTTTCCCATATTCTGCCAGATAAAGGAGATATTGCTTGTGAGGTTATCAGTCTTACCTCCCAAAGACTTCTGACACATTTTGATTACACTAGGTCCTGTGGGCTTTCTGGAAGCTTTTCTACTTCCCCCATCACATGAGCACCTTCGGCAATCTGCCTCTTGCAGAAAGGATGGCAACTGGGCTTCAGCCCCACCCCCCCCCCCCCCCCCTGATTCTTCAGTCTTGTGGATAAACTTGTCCGGCCACCTTTCTGCCCAGGACCCTTGCAGCTATGTTGCTGCTTTGCTTTTCTACAACTTTTGACAAGAAACCATATTTAAATCAACATCTGCTGAGGAGCTCTGTGGGACTTGACTTTCTTCCTAGGCAGACATCACATGATCGCCAACAAAACTTGACTTGGATAAAGACAAAGAGCGTCTACTACTGGCAGCTGGGATCTGTCCTCGGCAATGTGGACAGGAACAATTAGGCAGACTGGATGAGCCAAGTAGTTTTTATCTGCCATGTACTACGTTACTGTACATTGTTTCCTTCATTTCCATAGTATCTGTCCCCAAAAGATATACTGCTTTGTACATAATGGATCAAGACATGGCCAATGATGTACAGAATTCTGTAATTTGGGCCGTAACAAATGTTGGAACTATGACTTGACCAGTGAGTTCCATCAAGTTTTATAATTGGACCCATAATTTCTCGCACATGTTTTTTTACCTTGGAAAATAACTCTTAGAAAATTCAGTGACTTTTACTGAATTTTCTTACTTGGCCAATACCTCTTACCAAATTCAGTGAACTGGCCAATGAATTTTAAAAGAATTATGTGATTTGGCCGGTGACTCTTGGAGAATCGTAGAATTTGTCCAATGAATTTTGACATATGGTAGCAGCCTGCAGCCCTATGCACTTTTTGTTTAACGCTCAGTTCAGTGGTGATATCTAAAAGATCTTCTGTCTCCTCTTCTAGGGTAAATGTTCTTTTCCACTGAGCACGCTTGCATCTTCAGCCTTTACCTTGGTTTAGAAAGTGCACGCAATATGGGAATAAAAGTCTACTGCTGAGAAAAGCAGAAATGAGAGCCTATGTATGTATAGTAACAGAGTACGCCAGTGTTTCCCCGACCTCTTCAAGCCCAAGGCACATGTACTGTGTCACACCAACCTCCACAGAGCAGACGGTGCAGGCATGCAGAGGGGACTCATGTGCTGGTCATTATTCTGCCTCTTGGGGTCTGTCCCCCCCATCTCAATGGCTATTCTGGCATTGAAAGATGAAGTTCAGATTGCATGTGTGGGTCATCTGCAGCTTCTGTATGTTTTTTAATAATACCTGACTCAGTCACAATTTGGCCCTGTTATGGGCAGGGAGGAGTCTCACCATGGAGCCCCTTCCTCTCTCTTTCTGCTGCTCTTTACGTCACTTTCTCCACGCTCATCTGCCTTAAGATGGGCACATCGCCCACCTGCACCAACTATTCGCTGTGCAGATGCTCCTGCTCCCTCTGCACCTCTCTCCCTATGGATTCCTGCTCTTTCCCTACTCTCAGCTCCTCACCATGCATGGACTCTCCTCTCTATCCCTTCCCTTCAGTTCCTCCTCACTCCCAGACTTCAGCTCTTATCTATACGCAGGAGAAAGCAGAAATCTGTGCAGTGTGATATAGGCAGCTGGCTCAGGTAGTCACTGCTTGCCACATGTGACTGCCAGAGCTTCTTCACTGCTGCTGTTATTGACATTCAGAGCGAGTCCCATCTGGTGCTTAGTGAACACCTTCCCCCATCTCACTCAGCCTGGGGATAAGACAGAGGCTGAAGGAAAGGGGGAAGTAGAAGAGATATGTGTAATGTGTGTGCTGCACAACGTATGAGCCAGCTATGTGTGCCCTGCCTGTTGCCTGTTCACACCTGCACTCCAGGTCCCATGCTGAAGCATAAGGAGACTCTGAACCAAGACCCAAAAATTTAGCAAGAAAAAAATCAATATAGATATAACAACATAAGAAATTGCCATGCTGGGTCAGACCAAGGGTCCATCAAGCCCAGCATCCTGTTTCCAACAGAGGCCAAACCTGGCAATTATCCAAACACTAAGAAGATCCCATGCCACTAATGCAATTAATAGCAGTGGCTATTCCCCAAGTAAACTTGATTAATAGCAGTTAATGGACTTCTCCTCCAAGAACTTATCCAAACCTTTTTTGAACCCAGCTACACTAACTGCACTAACCACATCCTCTGGCAACAAATTCCAGAGCTTTATTGTGCATTGAGTGAAAAAGAAGTTTCTCTGATTAGTCTTAAATGTGCTACTTGCTAACTTCATGGAATGCCCCTAGTCCTTCTATTATTCGAAAGTGTAAATAACAGAGTTACATCTACTCGTTCAAGACCTCTCATGATCTTAAAGACCTCTATCATATTCCCCCTCAGCCATCTCTTCTCCAAGCTGAACAGCCCTAACCTCTTCAGCCTTTCCTCATAGGGGAGTTGTTCCATCCCCTTTATCATTTTGGTTGCCCTTCTCTGTACCTTCTCCATTGCAACTATATCTTTTTTGAGATGCGGCGACCAGAATTGTACACAGTATTCAGGGTGTGGTCTCACCATGGAGCGATTATAGAGGCATTATGACATTTTCCGTTCTATTAACCATTCCCTTCCTAATAATTCCTAACATTGTTTGCTTTTTTGACTGCTGCAGCACTCTGAGCCGACGATTTCAATGTATTATCCACTATGATGCCTAGATCTTTTTCCTGGGTGGTAGCTCCTAATATGGAACCTAACATTGTGTAACTACAGCAAGGGTTATTTTCCCTATATGCAACATCTTGCCCAATCTTCCAGTCTTGCAAGGATATATATGGAACTTGCTAATTACAATTTCTCTATTGGTCTAGTAGTAAATCTTCATACGATACCAAAAAATGGTTATCGTGCTGATAAGCTCTGTTAATTCAAGAGCTTTGTCAATCATTATGTGACTTTGTATTGTGCTGTTCTATGTATTATGCTGTTTCAGTCCAGGAAAATTAATCATTAGGTATAGTACTCTTGGTACTTATCTTGAAATCCACTTATAGTGATGGTTGTTGCTGTCGGATATCGTGAGGTTTCGGGGTAAAAAAAACCCTTCTTCAAGGACCCAGCTTTCAATGAAGTGGTCAGTGGATGTAATATTTATGCAAAGCGATGCTGACCACTATCGCTAAGATTTCTTGAGAGTTAGAATTCCTAGGGATTGCAAATACAGATACTTGTAAACATCGTGGTGTCCGAGGTTGTCTGCCGACAGCACATAAGTTTTTTTTTTCTTCGCGCAGCACCGGTAGCCCGTTGGGCACTTCAAATCTTCAAGGAGAGATTCTCCCGTATCACCACCCACGGCTGTCATGACAAGAGTCCTCGTCGGTGTCTCTCTCTTGTTGCTGCGAGG
The DNA here is from genome assembly GCF_901001135.1 of Rhinatrema bivittatum. Lineage (NCBI taxonomy): Eukaryota > Metazoa > Chordata > Amphibia > Gymnophiona > Rhinatrematidae > Rhinatrema > Rhinatrema bivittatum. Next base: position 31,879,112 of record NC_042626.1, read on the forward strand.
TGCTGAGAGCAGAACTCGGGTGCTGGTCTGGTCCCAAGCACCAGTCAGTAACTTTTCCGTGGCACACCTGATCAGGTCTAATGGGCGTACTGGTTGGGAAGTGCTGTAGTAAGTGATGGCATATAAAGACCAAAACAGCCCATCTAGTCTGCCTGGTAAGGTGTTTAGGGTTGTAACTACTCTGTGCATATTGCCTCTAAGCCTTTTGTTTAGGGTTGTAATGATGGTTGTATAATTTTATAAGGCAGAGGTTTTAGCATATGGAGGTAGATTCCTTACAGACGTGCATAGGCAGCGGAATGGGATGGCCTCACTAAATTTTTCCCCAACTTTGCATCAGCAGCTAAGGCACTTAGGGAGGTGGGGTGGAGGCTGGTTTATTTGGCCCCCTCAAGCAAAAAGGTGTTCTGCTGCCCCTGAAGGTACGTGTTGCACCTGCTTTTTGATGGGCAAAACTATGTGTGTAGATATTTGAAAATCAAATGCATGCCTGCTGTTCTCTTCCCCTGACCTAAGCACGCCTCTGGGAATGCCTCATAAGAATACAACATAAGACAATCAAACTAAGGATCCATCAACCCCAGCATCCTGTCTCCGACAGTGGCCAGTCCAAGTCACAAGTAGCTGACAGGCTCCCAGAGAACAAATCCAGTCCTTATTGCTCATAATCAAAGAAAAGCAGGATCTTTCCCAGGTCTACAGGACTAATAAGTTTATGGACATTTCTTCCAAGAACTTATCCAAACCCGTTTTAAACCCAGCTACACTAACTGCTTTCACCTCATCCTCTGGCAACGAATTCCAGTTTAGTTGTGCACTGAGTGAAAAAATACTTTCTCCAGTTTGCTATAAATGTGCTATCTGTTAGTTTCATGGAGTGTTCCCTACTCCTAGTACTATTGGAAAGGGTAAATAACTGTTCTGTATTTACCCATTCCACCCTGCTCAAGATTTTGCAGCCCTCTTCTCTGTCGTTTCTTCTCCAGGCTAAAGAGCCCTAACCTGTTTTGCCTCTCCTCATAGGGGAACGGTTCCAGCCTTTTAATTGTTTTGGTCTTGCTGACCCAGCTGAAGTTATTTGCTGTGACATCCCATGCACACTTTTAGCTGAGCAGAGGGGAGCAACTTTCAGCCAAGCTAATTTATCTGGGTTGAAAATTGGGTTCCTCATGGTAGAATGGTAACACCATAAACCCCGCAGGTCTCACAGCAATGGGCAAGCCTTTGGGCTTAAAGGAGACTTGCAGCTCTCACCCATCCAACTTCCCAAGGCAGTGGAATTTGTAATTTTGATAAAAGCTGCACCAGGCTAAGATATTGGTCACTTTACCGTAGCCAGAGAACTATTCTGCACACATGACGAAGTATAAGAGCATAAGAAATTGCCATATTGGGTCAGACCAAGGGTCCATCCAGTATCCAACAGAGGTAGAGGAAATAGGAGAGAGCAGAAGTTTCATCCAAAAGGTGTTGCTCCACAGTCAGTACCTATGCAGTATATAGAGAAGAGCTGAGGAAGTACCTATAAGATATGTAAGCAGGAGAGGAGAAAGTGGAGAATTGAAGATCCTAGATATTTGGATGGGGGAACTAAATTGGTAGAAGCAATCTCATATTTTTATAGTTTATCCAAGGAGGCTTCATGTTCAATTCAAGAATAAAGGCGGGTCCCCAAGGGATAGATCAAGTGATCACAGAACTACATATTCACAGATATTCTATTTTACATTTCTTTATGAATACTGTCTGAAAGAGACTTGCACCAGTGTGATATTTGCATGTTTGAAATCATTCCACCAGCAAAGTTGTGTCGGAACATCAACTTTGCTTACAGATTGTTGGTTCTCACTAAAGAGAGAAGACAGTAAATGCCCAAAGCCTAGGAATTGTATCCTTCCCCTCTTATGAAGGACTCTCCAATCAGGGATTTGAAAGAAAAAGTGATACCAGAGACTTACCCCATGACTCACTGCAGAGAGAGCAGAGGTTACATGACCATATACAATGCAATATGTCAACGGTTTCCAGTTATTTGGGAGAAGGGGGGTGGAGATGGCCCAATAATTTCCTCCCAAATGTTTGGTCTACCTTTCCAATCAAAAACCAGCTTCTACTAGTGATTATGGCACCCCAAGCCTTCATTTGCAGCAATGCTGGGTGGGGATGAGGGGGTGTTCTCCATCTTATAAGGCTACCTCTCCAGCTCAGTCATCGCAGCAACAGTTATCATCTGGGGTCACTGACTGCTGGGGTCTGTGAACTCTGCCTCCATGGTTCAATGATTTCTAGTTATTAATGTACTTATATGTATGTGTGCAAATATTTAGGCACTTCTGGTCAAATTCTATGTTTCAGTTAATCTCTAAATGAACAGAAGCTGACACAATCTCTACATAATACCAAGTTAACATGACCTCTTTCTGCAATTTTTAATGAAAAATTACTATTTGCTAATTTTATCAGATTGAAACTTTTGCACATGCCATATTCACGTTTTTAAAAAAATTTTTCTATCGTCTTGCAGTTGATTCATTACTATTTTTTTTTTTTTTTTTGTTAATAAGACCCAAAATGTAGATTGATTCATTAAGCTTTCAATTACTTAGGTGAAGGCTATTTCTCCATTCAATAAATACTCTGACCCTTCTAACCTTTCACATTATGATGATGGTTCTGTCTACTTTTGACAACAGGCTCTTTAAAGCAGCTGTCTGAATTTGAAAATGAAAATAGTTTATGCTTACAAAGAAGGGGAGGGCTATTTAAAAAAAAAAAAAAAAAAAATCTCAAAATGCTTCCAGCTAGCAATTTCAGCTGTCAGAAACATCGTTAAGAAATGGAAGTTACATGGAACTGTTGAAGTCAAGCAATATCTGGAACACGAAGAAAAATCTGATAGAACTGCCCAAAAACTGGTTAGACCTGAAAAAGAGAACAGACTCACAGATCGTTGTAGATAACCTGCTGAGATGTGTTGCTTACATAATAATAATCTGCATGGGAAACCTTTTCTACAAACCCATCACAAAACTTATCTTGAGCTACAATGAAAAGGTGTGAGATAAATACACTAAATAAATAATAAATGAAGTATGCAAAACAAAATCTTGATAAGCCTGAAACTTTTTTGGAACAAGGAGTTTTTTGACTGGTGAAACAAAAAATGAATTTCTTGGCAACAATCACACAAGATACATCTGGAGAAAAAAAGGTGAATCATTTGAAGACAGGAATACCTTGCCAACCACCGAGCCAAAGGTGAATCTATGCTTTAGGGCAAACAAAATATTGTGCAGGTGGAAGAAAGAATGGATTTCACTAAATATCAACATAGCCTAGAAGCTAATGTCCCACAGTCAGTGAAGAAATTTAAGCTGAAAAGTTTAGATATTTCAGTAAGATGATGATCCAAAGCATACCTCAGAATCAACCATAAAACACTTACAGGACAGAATGATGAAAGTTTTTTGGAACGGCCTTCACAGTCCCTAGACTTGAATATTATTGAAAATCTGTGGGGAGATCTCAAATATGTAGTGCATGCAAGGGAGAGGAGACCTAAGAATATTTTTGAGCTAGAGTTCTGCAAGGAAGAATGGGAAAAAATTCCAAAAGCAAGAACAGAGAGACTCCTTAGCTGGCTACAGGATATATTTGGAAGCTTTCATTTCTAGCAAAGGAGTTGTTATAAAGTACTGACTGAAGGGTATCAAAACTTTTGCACGTGCCATGTTCACATTTTTTTTTTCAGTCTGTTAAAATTACTATTTCTTTTCTGATTTTTGCATTAAAGATTGCCCAAAGCAGAGATTCTGTCCCAGTATTCATAGGAATTCAAAACATGTCAGCTGCACGATAAGGACATCGTAAACAGGAACCCCACTGAAATTAATAGTGACTGTGTAGGTTCCGCATTCTAATCATCTGTCCGGAAGTCTTACAGTCGTGAGATTTTTTTTTAAATGTGTGTTAAGAATTTTTATATACATGACAAAATTCTCGGGTACTTATCTTGAAAGTTTCCAGAAACTTCATCAAGAAAGCTGGCATGTTTTGAATTCCTAAGAATATCGGGACAGAATCTCTGCTTTGGTTTAATTTTTTCTGTCTCATCTTTTGGATTTTTTTGGGTAACGTTTACCTCTGCATATGGTACAGAGTTAATGCCAGCGTCTGTTCGCTTACAGATTCATTATACACATAAAACCCTTTGGAAAAACATTATAGAAATACATTATTGCTGTTTCTTAGGACTTTCCTTTCCAGCCCCACCTTCATCAGGGCAAGAGGCGCTGCATCACTAGGAGAGAAGGAGGTGGCCAATACAGAGATGGATCTGTGTAATAACAATCAGTAAAAAGGAGGGTGCAGGGTTGTTGTTTTTTTAAATAATGCTGCTAATCGGTAACTCAAAGAGTACTGGGTGCAGGTACAGATCAAGGGTACCTAATTAGATGCAGGGCAGATGAAACGCCCTAAGTTAAGCCCTAGGCTTGAATTATTGCAGGCTGAGCTCGTGAGTGGCTCAACTTGCTAAGCAAGAGGAGTCTTAAAATAGTTCCTGCGGGAAATCCCAGATATTCCCCTCTTGTTCATGCCCTGGAATAGATGGGTTGACCTTTGCTCTCTACCTAGAGCTCCTCCTGTGATTGCTAATTTGACTGAAGAATACTAATGAGTCTGTTCCATCTCACTGAGTTCAGGTATGCTCAGAGGAAAATTATCTGTTTTTAGTCTTGTCTTGCTTTATGACATATCCCGAATTTCTTGTCCTGCATGTTTCTTATTAGACTGTAAGCTCTATTGAGCAGGGACTGTCCTTTTGTATGTTTGTACAGTGCTGCGTATGTCGTGTAGAGTTATAGAAATGCTAAGTAGTAGTAGAAACCCTAATATGCAATGTCTATCCTCCAGAGGTGATATTTACAAGTTGTCTTTCAGTTCTCACCCCAGCGATGGTTGCAGTGCAGCTTAAAACACAAACTGAGCAATTTGCTCCCTTGGAATCAAGCTGCCCATGGAATGCCGTCATTTTCATAGGGAAATTCCCAAGCAGAGTTCTACAGACTGGGTCACTGTTTTACATACAGTAAAATGACTTCCTTGGCACTCTGCTGTGTTCTTGTTTTTCTGGTTGGACTGCAACAGCTTTGGACAATTCTTATGCGGACCCAATGAAAGGCCTTACACCCCCGAACAGAACCTAGTGTTTCTCCAGTGTTCGTTCAGCCACCGGTCCCCTCAGCTTTTCAGTTTCCAGAAAGCATTCTTTGTAAAGAACATCCTTTTTTACATCAGACTTGATGCAATTGGACCAAAGTGCCTTTTAGGTCCTTCGGGGCGTTGCAACCAGCTAGTGCTGCAGACAGTCTGCTTGTGAGGGGGAGGACTGGACCACTGCCCATAGTCTGGTTCTGTAGCAGTTATTTCTGTGCACTTGTACTGCAAAGCAACGCTCTGTCAAAAGGTTAATTTCCAGCCTTTTTTTGTGTGCTTTTAGCTTGGAACCCAGGGGCATAAAAAGAAAAGGACCCACCAGAAAATCAAAGAACACCTTACTGAGGCCCAGTGCTTTTCTCAGTTCTAATGCCACAGACATGAGACGTGCACAGGAAGAACTGACAACCTGCTGGCTTGGGGCTCTGTGTGTTTTGTTCTCCTGAGTGTGTCTGGTGGGGCTTCACTTGGCACAACCCCTCCTCCCCCTTCCCGACCTGTCTTTCCCGTCCCACTAATAGGTTCAGACTCCCAGGCCCCGGTGTAGTAAGGCTTGCTTACCCGTGCGCACACAGTAATGCACGGTTGTGTGCATATTTTTGCGTGTACAGCTTTACTCCCAATTTAACAAGGAGTTTAGCACACACAAAAAAAAATTACATCCAGGCAAGAGTAAAACTGGGCGCACAGATTAGCATTCCTCCATGCAAATCCTATGTCAATCAAGCCATCATCTATTACTCCCCAATGCAGAGATGTTTAACTCAAGTTTTCTTTAACATTGGAAATTTAACTTCTGGTCTCAGAGGTGAAATAAAGTTTCTGGGGCTAGAGTTAGTGTAGGGGCTGAGCATGAGGTTTGTGGAATGGGCATCCTGTACGCGGGATCTTTGCGACTCACATGCCTTATGCGCACAAACCCTGCTTTGTGTGCATAACACTTCCTCTGTGTATTTTACCTGCGTTAAACATGTCTTTGCACGCGCGTTTTTGTGTCAGCATAGTTTTTTGTAAACTTCCAATGCATTAGCGTCCCAGCAGCGCATTACATTTGGAGTTAGCTCTTCTTTTTTTTTTTTTTTTTGTAATTTTTTATTTATCCATTTTCAGGCACACATTTGACATATTAAAGGTTACATGATAACAACCCAACCAATCAAACAGTACAGTACAAAGAAGTCGGGAGTTAACCGATGTGAACAAGCAAAACGCGCCACATCATTAGAACGATACAACATGAGCTGATACTTGCACCCTTGCCCCCAGATTATCTTTTACAAATGATCAAGATCATAATAAGAAATATGCCCCCCAAATCTGACGGAACTTAAATCCTTTATTAAGTAAGTCATATCTTACGTTTTTCGATATCCATAACACTCCTATCCTGGGCTTTCGAGTTAGCGAGTAAAGTTAGCGGGCTCTGAAATTCAGTGCACGTTTTTTTGTTTGTTTGCTTTTTTACTCCCATCACATTGGGATGGGAACATGTCCTACAAGCACTAGTGTGACTAGAGAGAGATGGCCTAGGAAGCTCGACTGCTTCATTTGCCTAGTTCCCTATAATTAATTGCATTATTGAGTATAGATTTTTTAATTTTGAAAAAAAAAAATTCTCTTGTCTCCCTAATTCCTTTCCGATTGCATCATCTCTTTTTTTTTGCCTCCCTTTTCCCCTTCTAGTTCTTCATTTCTCCCTCTTCCTCTTTTGGCCATCTTTCCCCATTCTTCCCAGCTCTGATTACCCTCTCTCTATTGAAGACTAGAGCTCTTACCTATTCCCAGTTCTTCCGGATTTTCCACTTTGAGACTTTGTCCTTGCATTCCCATTAAAACTCCTGTAATCCCGGTTTTCACTGGTGCTGGCAGCGGAAATGGGGAGAGCTTGATCAGGAAGTCCAGACCCTGGAAGAGAAGCCATTTTGGGAGGTATGTGAAATCTCTAGCATTCCCAAATTATGATAGTTTTTGTGTTAGCATTTTTTTCCCAAAGTTCTTACCCCTCCGTTTGATGATTGGAAGATGAAGAGATGTGACAATGTCTTCCGAGCTGGTGCCTGCAAATTCTTACAGTGAGTCCTGACATCACAATGCTGTGACATCATAGAAAATACTAGGCATAAAACTTAGTTTTGACTCCTTTCTTCCTTCCTCCCCCGAACCAAGAAAGAAATGTCCTATTGAAATCAGCTTACATTGGAGATGAAAACTCACAAACAGGTCCATTTAAAAGCATTGCTCATGCAAAAATGGCCACATGTGTGCACATGTGGGCCTCGCACGAGCAGCAGGGATTTTAAGAAGCCTCAAGGTGCGCATGTGTCAAGAAGGGGGTGGGAAAGGGCTAGAGAATGGGTGGGGCCTTGGTATTCCGGGGGAGGCCAAGACTTGGGTGCGCAAGTCCACATTTTAAAAAGGCTGACCATGGTGTGCGTGGACTTGTTATCCGCATAACTTTACTGCTGGTCCTGCTGAGGAGCAAGTCCGGGGAGCTCGAGTTTTAGGGCGTTTAGCACAGGGTGAGGCTTTGGGGTTAAGTGGGTGGTCTTGCAGGATGAAGAACCAGAGGGGTCTTGAAGACCTTGATGTGAACTGGGCCAACTGCTGGACTATTTGGGGAAAATTGTTTTTTCCCTTGCACGAGCATGTGTTAAAATCTGCCAGCATACGTGCGTAAAAGCTGCTAAAGCCCTAGCTGGAAGATGTGTGGGAGGGGGACTTTAAATGATATGCACGTACAACAGAAAATTGCATCATCTCTCCACTCACGCGCCGATGCACGTGTTTATGGGCGCACGTGCATCCCTTTTAAAATGACCCTGAAAGTGAGAGCCTTGCTCTCCAAGCAAACTGATAATTTTTTATTGCAACATCAAAACTAATTCTGAGAAAGAGGTTGGTAAAGTTTGTTGATGTATTGGTGTACTTAAGTAGCATGGGGAAGAAGGACAAAGGAAAGAATGATCTGGGCGACTTTAAATCTCATCCCAAAATACCATCACTGCTGTGTGTTCAACCAGCCACTAGTCCCTGGAAAGAGGGAATGGAATGCAAACAATGCAGAGATTGCAAGCTTTCCCAGATGCTCTGGCAAATTGTCCGTCCTTGCACGGTGAGGAGGACTTGCAGCTGCTGAAGTGCAAGTAGCACATTTCTCCCCAGAAGTGAGTTAGATACAAGCTGCTGGTGGATAAATGGAAATCTAAGAGGGACTTCATATTTTGGTCTGGCCTGCAGGCCTCATTATGCTACATTTATGGCTCTTTGCACATTTCCACCGTTGTATCACATTGCACAGTGCACCATTATGGTGCATTCACACCTACATGATACACCAAGTGCACCATTAAAGTTAGCATCCCTGATTCTCAAGAGTTCAAGCCTACTTTTCAAGATGGAAGCCAGCACCATAGGAATAACTGCTTACTCACTGGTTCATCAGGTAGTGTTCCTGATTGTACGCAGGAAGCAAATTCCAAGCGAGATACTGGGGTAAAGTAGAGAGACGTTTAGTAGTGAAAGAACCCTCACCAAAAATAATCCCAAGACAGAATCCCCAGGAAGGGCATATTCAGTTCCCCACAGGTCTATCCCTTATGTTGGTTCCATTGGCTCACTGTGTAATCATAACGATTTGAATCTCTTTGGGATTTTTGGTTCTATATGGGCTCCCAGACAGTTTTCACAGGTACACGGGACCATATGACACCTTCTAAAGGAACGAGGGAGAAAGCAATACCATTATTTATTTACTTATTTTTTAAAAAATTGTAATGTGCTCATTCCAAGGTGGATTACATGAGACATATATAAGAAAAGCCAAAAATTAAAATAAGTCAAATGTAAATAAAACCAAAACAAAACCCATTAGCTTTCTAATACCTCAAAGGTGTTGACTGAATGGAGCCATTACCCAAGGTTAAACAGAATCTGAGTGGTAGAGAGGAACAACTCTGTGTATCCCAAGACTTCTAATCAGTTGACCCTGCTTCCTCCCTATGCTGTCTTGGCAATCTAGGTTGATTTTCAAATTCTCTCTAATTTAGACATAAAGCGGTTCTTGAATCAAACAAACATGGCTCATTTTGAAAACCTCCTTCCTGCCCCCTATTCTTCTAAAGAAGAGAGTTTGGACTTTGCAAGCAAAGGCTTCAGGCAATGTGGATGTGAAATTCAGATTCTTCCTAGTTTTTGCTAGAGAACCTATTGTTTGAGCATGCAGAAGGCGTGTTTTAATAATAATAAATGGGAATTTTGGAACACCTGAAGACACACAAAGGAAAGGCAAGGTACTAGCTCTGAAGGGGGCTGGTGGCGGTGGAAAAAAATCAGAATCTGTGGTCTTTTTGAGATAACACACAGCCCCCACCAGCATCTGCACCCTTCAGCAGGGGAAAAGGAAGGGCCAGCAAACTGTGCCTGATGCAAAAGCACAGGTCCAGAAATTTAAAATTCACATGCCCTGAGCTTCCAATGAAATCTAGGACTTGCAGGGCTAACCAGCTTCAGTGACCACATAGAGATGAAGCACCTTCTCTGCCCCCAACGTCCTTCCACGTGACTTTTCTAGACAAATAGCTGGACAAATTAAAACAAACCTTTCTGTTTGCATGCGGTCGTTTTTAATGGTTGCTTGGTATTATTCAATCAATGCATTTCCAGAAAGAGGGTAGCAATGTTTTTCAGGACAGGTTGATCTAGGCCTGGTTTTGCTCTTCCCCTATCCCCACCCATCCCAAAGCATGCAGGGACTTGTAGTTCCAATTGCCCTAAGAAAAGCAGGAACTACACGTCCATGCATGCAATGGGGTAAAATAGAGACTGGATCAACCTGTCCTGAAACAAAACATAGAGCCAACTGACAACCCTTGGTGCCAGTGCCAGATTTAAGAACAAGCTACCTAAACTGTAGTTTAGAACCTCAGATTATGAGGGGCCTCTACATACAAAAAAATGACTAGGCTTTACATTTTTTTTGGGAACTGTGGGGCTTTTTAAACTTGACATAAGTATCTTGATGGCTGCAAACGTTGTTCGGTTTTGGGGGGGTTCAAATCTAATCCCATTGAACTTCAGCAGAAATTTTGTAGATTGGGCTCCCATCTTGTTCTGCTTTGATAATTTCATGTTTTCGCTATTACTGCTAATCATCGTTTCTATAGCACTAGCAGGAGGTGTTCACAGCATTGTGCATCTGCAGTGCTTTTTCATAGCTCAAGGGTATCGTCTTTCTAAAACCAGAGGACATCCCCCATAACAGTTTTCCAGTCCTGTTTCTGTCACTCCCACTGTGCTACCTTATGCTATTAATACATTTAGCCAGAAAGAATTCAGGTCTCGTTTCTTCTAGGGGTTTTTTTTTTCGCAAGAAATGGAGCACGAATAAGTACCTACATGTTTCCCTCAATTTCAGCAACTCATACTGCCTCATTGGAATGACAGAGCATTACATTTATTTGGTCTAATTTCTGTTCAGTAGCTTTCCCTGCGCTCAGCCTTTGGCTGGACGAGTTTTGGCAGAGGGAGCTGTTATTTTTCATCCGCTCTATGACCGTAGGGCACTGCGTGCTTCCCTCTAAGCTGCGACCGCAGCATTCTGCACCCTGGTGGCACTTTATACATAATTGTTGCTCAGTAACTGTAGGCACCAAGGATGCAGTGCTATGCAATTAATTTCATTCAATGACAACCTGGCTACCAGCGATACTTTGAAGAGGAGGCTTGCAGTAACGGCCCTATCAGATCAAAGTTTGACAAACTGTCTTGGTACAGAAGAGCCTTCCTGCTGATGCACACGGCTCTGGGTACCGCACAGGGAACGCAGACGTGCTCTCTCGCTGCCGAGAAATGTGGCAGAAAGATACAGGCAACAGTCCCAGTTTATATTGGGCGCCACTGACCTGATTAAGAAGAATTTTCAAGCGCACCTTGATCGGTTGCCTGTGGAGATTACACCCTATGAACTCCGGAAGAAGGCTCTCTTGCAAGCACTAAGAAAGGCATTCTCAGTAAATTTGAGAGATTGAGATCATTCCTATAATACGCTGGCGTACGAATGAGGTTCATTCCTCTCAAGATATGTGCAAAAGAAACCCCATTTGGAAAAAAAAACTGCCCCTCCCTCCCCCCTCAACAAAAAACCTCCTGAATAAGTGATTCTGCTGCCAGTGCTTATGGCCTTGGAGGCCTGTTCATTGAGGGCTTGATTTTCCGGAGGCTTAATGGAATAGCCAGCCGGCTGGCTCCTCGACCCCCACACCTGGAACAAAGTGGGGTGAGTGTAAGGAAAGAGTGGGCACCAGCAGTATCACCACCTGCGAGTCAGTGACCGCACTCTGTGACAGAGCCACTTGCTACCTTCCTGTTGTCAGCAAGTGGTTTTAACTGCCCCGTCGTTTTATCCTGCCTGTCTTGGGGGGAGGAGACCAGGACTCTAAATCCCACAATGCAGCGGGACAGATTAAAAGAGAGAATACAGCAAGACTAACTAGGGGTAATGACTTAGGTTGTCATAGGAACAGTAAATGACAGCAAAAAAAAAAAAGACCAACTGGCCCAGTCACTTTGCCCGGTTATTCCCAAGGATGTATCCCAATTGCCAGCCACAGAGTGGATATCACCTCTTATCCAAGACCGTTTTTGTCACCTTCCTTCTTCGTATCCCTTCATCCTGAGCAGATGGAGCATACAGGAGTCCCTGGTTTTAGTTCAAACCCAGCATCTCTCTCTTTCCCATGTCTAACCGCAAGGCTTTGTAACGCGATGGTGTAATTTTGGGTCTGCATCAGGTTTTGGTTTTTTTTTTTTATTCTGGTCTTTTAACTTCTGAGGAAACCAGCCAGAAGTTAAAGACGAGAATAAACTTAAACAGAGAGACAAAATTACACATCACAGAGAAGAGCAAGGCAGTGCTTCCGTGGAGGCGGGGGGGGGGGGTGGGGAGAAACATTTTTTTTCTGAATCAGACCAATGCCTCAATGATCTTATGATTGTGATACTAAAAAAGAAAATGTGAACAAGCCAGTGGTTGTAGTTAAAATGATTAAACCCTATGGAACGTGCATAAGAGAGACCTGGGTGTGTCAAGTCCCGGCTAGAAATCATTCTGTTTCCTCTCTGTCACCTTGCCCCTTCAGACTATCATTGTAAGGCATTTTATGATTTGCTTATATTTTCCAGCCACGTCATCCTTCTCTGATCTGCTCATTCTACGTTAATTCCTGAAAACTTCCATGCATCCAAGTGGACAAATGTGGCAACCACACTCCTCTATCCACTGCTATACGGCGATTACCAGATGTTTGTGTTTTTTTTTGTTTTTTTTTTTTTAAATCATCTTTATCTACTATCGTACGATATAAAATGCATGGGCTTAAGACATCTGCTTCAGAGACCTTCCAATGAAAGTATGAGCAGGGCGAGGTGGGGGGAGGGGGGGTGTCACCTGCCCCCCCCCCCCCCGTCTTCACTGACCGCAGTGCTAGGCCGCTGCAGCCAGTTGTGAGCAACTTTCGGAAGGCCCTTCCTGCAGCTGTCCAAGCCCAGACACTTGATCCCTGAAGTTATTTGCAGTGTGGTGTGGGAGGGGAATTCACAGTTGCTGCTTAGTGGCGAGAGCAGCCTTTCCTCATCTGCTCGTCTGTTTTCCTAGCCGTTAACCCCTTTTCCTCTCTCATGGTCTGCAGATCTGTCAGTCGCTTTTGATCCTCCATTGAGCTGCGCTGTTGAAAAAAGATTCACTCTCTTCCAAGAAAAAAAAAAAAAGGTTTTCCATAAGAGAGAAAAATTGCTTTTTTTTTTTTTTGTATCTTCAGAGTAGCAGAGCTAACTTTTGTTCTATTTTGCTTGTGGTGACTTTCTTTGCCTCACACTGATGCTTTTTAAATTTTTTTTTTTTTTTTTGAGGATATCGTTTTACGCCTTTGAGAAGCTGCACCTACAGGCCCTAAACCGAGCTCAGCAAAGACCATTGTAAATAATGTAGCTCTTTGGTATTTGCCCTCGCATAAGTGCAAACAACACTGTACGATTTATGCAATAGCAGACAATACTGGGGACTTATACTGACTTCCTAGGGTAGTGGATTAGTGGTAGTGTGGGAAACCCCTTCCCACAACTTCTATTTTCTACTGGAATTACTGGTTTCCAGTGGCCTGAATCTGCTACAAACTCTGGGTCTGGTTATTTGCCCCCCTCTTCCCCTATCCCCACTAAGTACAGCATTAAATAAGAGGCAAATATTCATAGCTGACCATACAACTCGTGGAGAGAAGGTATAAATAGCAAGCTCTCCCACAGGATTATCACCAGGCTAATGAACACCCTGGACAGGGTTGGGATGGAGCGGGGGAGCCCCTCTCAGCTGCTCAGAAGTTGCGGCTGCCGTGAGGTTGGGGGTGATGTTCCTCTCAGATGATGCAGTTTGCTGTGCTGTGGGAGCAGCCCCATCGGATGCCAGGGCTGTGCTGCAGTCCTGCTGTTATCATGGCGGCAGGTAATGCCTACCCTCGGCATTGGCCTGCTGGCACCCCTGGGAGGCTTCTCCATCTCTTCTAATGGCCCTGCTTCCCCAACCCTGCCCCCATTATAACTCTGTATCTTTAGTCAGAGGACCCTGTGTCCATCCGCCTGCACCAGTTAATATCACTTGCCCAGCCGTACAATTAACTAGCCCAGGATTTTATAGGTCCTGAGATTTTTTTTACATCAGCGGCAGACCTGTTCTCAGCCTGAGACTTGAGGTCCACATGTGGCCCTTTCCGGCCCTTAGGGTGAGCACAATTTTCAAAACAGCTTTATAAAGTTGAAGAGATGGTGAAGTCCATCTGGTGTGGGGTTGAAAGGGGGGGTGGGGGGAAAGGGGGTGAGCAGAGAGAGGAACACGGTAACACCTGAATGTTTTTATTTAGATTTTTATATTTCCGCTTTTCGCACTTTTTTTCAGCATTTCAAAGCAAATGTGGCCCTTTGAGACCTGACTTGCTGCTAACCTGCCTGATGGGCGAGGCTGGGGCCTACCTCTGGATTAAGGCCCAACACACCCAGCTGTCATCCCAGCCTCTGGGGCAGCAAGGGAAGACCGAAAGGCTCGCAAGCCAGTTGCATTTATTAAACACCAAAACAGGAAAAACTGACTCTAATGACCCTGATAATTGCCTGGAGTCAGTAAAATAAACAGTTATGTTCTTCATCTCAAGCTGAAAACACCCCAAACACTTGCAGATTTGCACTGGCTCCCAATAGAACAGAGAATTCAATTTAAAACACTATGCACAGTTCATAAGCTAATAAACGAAAACTCGGACTGGCTAAACCCCGCATTACGACTACATTGTCCCCCAAAGAAACCTCAGATCGGCCAATAAAGCTCTGCTGACCATACCCTCAGTCAGAACAGCAAAGTTGACCCAAGTTAGAGAGAGAGCACTATCTTTGGCAGGACCATTATTATGGAACACATTACCACTAGAATTAAGACTAATGAAAGAACTAAAACTCTCTTAAAAAAAAAAAGGCTTAAAAACATGGCTCTTCAAAAAAGCATTTCACAGTGAGGTAGCGGAATAACACATACACAAAGCAGGAAGTCACCAAGAAAAAGCAGTATTGCTTACTTTTATTTTCTCACAATTTAAGTATTAAATTATAAAGACAGTTAATCGTAAATGGTATCCACACCCATTCCCATTTAGAGTATATTATCGAACTATGTAACCGTATAATAATGGCACCCTTTGGATAACTTAGAAACCACATATTTGTGCCTAACTGTAAACCGTTGTGATGGTGCTCCACTATACGACGGCATAGAAAAGTTTTAAATAAATAAATAAAAATACAAAAGCTAAAAAATATCAGTATCCAGTGTATTAAAGAGAAATATTTATTTCCTTTTCCTATGCTCCATATCTGTCTATAGAGCACTTTCTGAATGTTGCTGCCTTCCTGGGTCTCCTCAGATGGACAACATGCGCGCGCACACACACACACACACACACAGTCTCTCTCTCACACACACACACAGTCTCTCTCTCTCTCTCTCTCTCTCTCTCTCTCTCTCTCTCTCTCTCACACACTCACACTATCCCTGCTCTCTAATATTGTATTCATGCCCTTTAGTCCCAGTTTTTATGATTTGCAAAAATAAAAATACTGTTCATCATTTCCCGCCTCACTGTAAAAGTGAGACCCAGCACCCCTCCTATAGACTTCCTTGATATCCGCCTCTTACATGTCAGAATTAGCCCCATTATACAGCCAGTGAATGGCAGAAGGATCTCGGTCATTACTGAGTCAGCAGGTTGAAAGAAATCATTTCTTAGCAATGATTCAGCAGCATTTTAGCACAAGCGACTGCATGAAAATTATGAATGCGGAGGGCCAGATTTAAGTCTCAAGCAAAGCAGAACAAAGAGAGCACAAAAGGCCCTGAAGTCTGTTTGTTGTACAAGGC
Source organism: Rhinatrema bivittatum (assembly GCF_901001135.1). NCBI lineage: Eukaryota > Metazoa > Chordata > Amphibia > Gymnophiona > Rhinatrematidae > Rhinatrema > Rhinatrema bivittatum. The sequence goes on from NC_042626.1 coordinate 31,894,782, forward strand.
AGAAGCAGTGTAGCTTTGACCCAAGGGTTTAATTTCTTTCAGTTGTTGAAACAGAAAAATCTTGAGAGAAAAAAAAGTGTCACAAGTTAAAACTGGTACAAATAAAAGCATGAGGATGGGAAGGGGTGCCAAGGAGTGCTATAGCCTGGTTCTTGCCTTACATTTCACAGACGTAGACGTTTTTGCTGTGGTCTTTTTCCTCTCTTATTGTGTTTATCTTTTTTTTTTTTTTTAACCTATTTCCTCCTTCCTTACCGCTCCAGCTCAGTTGGGACTGGGGCTGGGAACCAGCACCAAGAGCCTTCCTCTGCATGTATCTCGTGATACTTTGCCCCCTTTTATGCCAGCCTTTGTGGCGATGGTCCTTGGCCAGTGGTCATGCAACCGCGCTCGCTTCGGAGCCTGCAGTGGTGGTCGAGGCCACTAGGTGGTGCAGTTGAATGAGGGTCGAGGTTTCCCCTCCCACCAAGGGTTGTGACTGCTGCCTCTGCAGCATCCCCAGCCTGCCTGCGGTTCTGGTCTAGGATCTGAACTGAGGTCCCTCTGCTTTGCAGGGCATAGCGCTGCTGCTGAGCTGCCAGGCCACTCTTTTTTTTTTTATTTTTTTTTTTCTTCTCCATGTCTTAAAGCTGCAGGATACTGTAGCCTTGGGCAAAAGATGCAGCTATCGGCAAACTGTGTAAACAAACTGACGTAAGGGTTTGTGCGTTTTTTTGTTCTATTTTTACTGGAGATTTGAATCTTGCCCCAAGGTGCATTTGTGCAAGCAGTCTGACTAGCGACCAAGAAGCTATCTTGCTAAGGTCAAATCTGAAAACATGGGGTACTGTTTTAGTCACCTCTACAGCAAAAATATATGAAGGGAGAGTTAGAGGGAGGGGTCCCTCATGTTTTTCCATCTTTATCCTGGTGAGGGAGAACACCACAGAAGCAAAACAGTTAATCAGTGTTTAGCCATATAGAGGAGCAGTAACCCAAACACCCTCTGCAGAACCCAGGAACAAAGCAGCTATTGTACTGCAGCCCTAGCACTTGGCACAGGGAGAGGCTTTGTCAGGATCCCTGTTTTGTTTATCAGGGAAGGAATTCACAATTTTTTTCCAAGGCAGTAAGGAGGGCAAGAAGTGCGCTTATCTGTGCAGTGAAATGGGAGTTTGGCATAAGGCGGGGAAGCCAACTCTTGTTTTTGGGGGTTTTTTTGAGAACCACAAACAGGTCAGGATATCCACATGCATATTCACTCCGGATATCCTGAAAACCATGCCTGTTTGTGGCTCTCGAGGACCGGAGTTGGTATCCCTGGCAGTCGACTTCTGCACCCTCCCTGATAACCTAGGTTACCCAAGCACACCTCGGCAGAATGGATGGCTGCGCAAAGATGCTTCAATAGTTTTGCTCCTGTTTCGATGCAGTTCGGAAGTCCACTGGGGACCCTCAGCAAGAGTTTGCTTAGATCAGAGGTTCTCAACCCAGTCTCGGGGCACACCTAGCCAGTCAGGTTTTTAGGATCTCACAATGAATATACATGAGAGAGATTTGCATACAATGGAGGCAATGCCTCAAAATCTATCCTGAAAACCTGACTGACTTAGGTGTGCCTCGAGGACTGGGTTGAGAACTATTGGCTTTAATTTCAGAGAGAGGGTGCAAGCGTGCGCTTCAAAAAAAAAAAAAAAAAAATGTTTCCCTGTGAACTTCTGGTAGCGAAAATAACTCTTGAAAGTTAATGATTTTCTCTCCTGATTCTTCAAAGCTTCTTGAGATGTGAACATTTTATATCGTGAGGCAATAGAAATTCTAGGCGTCAGGAGCAGGTCATGCTTTACAGTGCACCCCCACCAGCTCTGTATGGAGCCGGACACTCTTCTCATGGTGCCCAGCAACTGCAAATCATTTATTCATTGTGTATGTACAGACGTTCTCCTGATGTATTTATTTAAATCGAATCGCTGGATACGCTAGTGCAGTGGTGGGATGGAGGGGACCATAAGGCATCATGGCTAACTGGGTTTGTTTGTGTTTTTTTTATCTGGGACTCTCCATTCCAGATAATAGTGATGATGATTTGGATTCATGTGAGATCATGACCCTTTGCAGCTTCCTATTCCCGAAACACGCACGCAACGGGCTCTGGGGGCGGCTGGCCTTGGGAGCACCTGGATAGTAGGGACACTTCCAAAGCTTCCTCCAGCGCACCACCTCCCTTTTGGTTTCCTTCCTCCCCAGCCCATTCCAACCCCTGCCGATCCGCCCTTCCCCAGACGGCTGCCACAGCAGTCGTCATGAAATGCATGACAGAAAACACCAAAAACGAAATGGGGGGAGATGTTGTTGTGCTATGCAGTGCACAACCATATGAAAAACCCATTTCAGGGGATAAACAAAGCAACAAAGAAGCTGGGGAAGGGGGGGGGGGGGGGGGGAGACAGAAATTATTTTAAGGTCCTCCTTTGTTGTGCAAAGGACTATGGGGAAAGACAAGCCCAGTGAGATCAGACAGAACTCGCAAGGGAGTTCTCAGGTGCTCAAAATTCAGGGCCTAGCAGGAAGATGAAAAAAAACAGAAACAAGCAGGCTGTACGTTTATCTTGGAAAAGAGGGTCCCAGTCCCTCTTCCCATGCCATTGTTGCTGGGGGTGGAATTTAGTGCTGCATCCGTGGGGCAGATGTACTAAAGGGTCCCCCCTCACTTTGTGTCTATGGGGAAAAATGCGCAGGGTAAATGGCCTAGTCTCTTCTTGTAGTCCTCAAATGGTGACGGCAGCGGCATCAGGAGCCCCCAGCTGGGCGCTGACAGGGATGGGTAGGCAGCAGGGTGAAGGTAGGACACCTTCGAAGTACTTGCAATGGCTTTGGAGGGAAAGGGAGGAATGAACTCTTGCTTGAGGGCGTTTTTCTGTAGCACTATCGTTCGGCACTCCATGACCCCGGGGAGCAAGGTTTAATAAGACACAGCTTTAATGTCTTGGCTGCGGATGCATTTCGGCCAAGGCAGGGTCTTCGGGGCGGGTGGGAGTAGGTAGTCGCATGGTACTGTGCACAGCTAACGTACCATTTCGCTCGCCACACCCTTTGGGGGAAAACAGAGCCACAGCTATTATGAAAAGAAAATCCAGCCTGATGTCATTTAAGCAGGGCACTGCAAGGAAGGAGTCTTCCAGCTCACCTTTAATATTTTTCCTTGCTGTTTTCATCGAATCTATAACTTGGGCCTAACTCCGATCCTGTGCCACGATTGCTTTGCATTTTTTTTTCTTTAACCTGTTGAATATAATTTATCTACCATTTTTGCATTTTCAGTTGTATGGCCTGTCCCATGCTCTTTTTATGTGCAATGACACCAGTGGCATAGCAAGCGTCTCCGGGGCCCAATACGTTTGTGTTGCCTCCCCAGTGCCCCATCTTCCCACCACTTAGCACCGCTCTCCTTGTAGAAATGCTTAAGGTCACGGAACCAGAAGATATCGCCTTTTACCTGTGGGTGGCTGGAAAAAAAAAAAAGCAAACAGAGGCCCTGGACACCCCCTACAGCCTGGCGTTGGGGGGGGCCTTGATCCCACCTCATCACTGCCATACAACTCTCATCTCCGTGACTGAATTCAGGAGAGCTAGTCGCATCCTCTTAGTGGGGAGAGAAAGCGGAAAAGCTTCTCTAATAATGGATGGTGCGCAGAAGTGTGCTCTGACGCAGCTCCCCCCGCCAAAGGCTTTTTTGGTAGCTGGGTTTAAGGGGATTTGATTTCTCAGCTTCCAGCTCTGGCCTGGGCAGAAGCTGTCGCATGACAGGCAGTGACTCAGCCCGGTGAGGGTAAGGATTAAGGCTCGGCGCAGATGTTTCTTGCAGCTGGCACTGCTCCCTGCTCAGTGGCAGTGTCCGTTCTGGCTTTCAGGTTAGGCACACCTGAGCTTCCACCCACAAAAAAAAAAAAAATTAAAAGGAACAGCCTGGGGCAACTCAGGTGCAGCTGCTTAGGCACATAACAAAAGCTGAACCAACTCTAACCTCCGGGGCCCGTGGGAATCTTGAAATGTTCCCCACGCAGTGGATGTTCCCCCCCTTGAGCTGGGAGGGTAAGAAATTAAGGGTACAAAACAGGCAGTTGCTGTTCCAATCAAATGTTGTTGTTATAACACAAACTTGGAATGACGCACAAAAAAAGGCCAGGACAGGCTCCATAGGAAGGCTGGGGAGGGAATAAGCTGGTGAAAACAGCAGAAACTACTTTAAAAAAGAAAAAAAAGCCAAGAACCCCCCAGACTGTGCAAGACTGGGTTCTCAGCCTTATGAATTACAACAGGATACATTCCCAATGAGCAGAAACCTACTCCAGGATAGAGAAGGCATGACTGGGTCTTGGGGGGGGGGGAAATGATCCAAATGCAGGGCCACTGGAACCAAGTATTTCAAGGAAGAGAAGAAAACACTTTATTTTATTTTTGCTGGATCACAACAATATGTGAGACCTCTATTCGGATAACAGGGATGTGCCTTCGTTTCCTCTGAATCGGCAGGTACGTGCGTACCTCACAGACATGGGAAATGGAGACTGTGTGTGTATTTTTAATAACACGATACACGCATACCACCCGTTTTTTCCTGCGTGTACTAAAATTGGCGGTGAGGTACGCACGTACCTGTCGAATCGGAGGAAACTAATGCACATCCCTACCATAATGCCTCAAAATAATTTGCATTACTACATGAAATACATCATATGCCCTGAAAACCTTGCACCACATTGTATCCCACCAATTAATATTAAAACAATGTACAAAACAACTTGTATGACCAATACCGCTCAACTTAACCCTACCAAATAACTCGCATACCATCCACACATATTGGGCAGACATAACGCTCCATTCGGACACATACTGTTGAGCACAAAAGCTGCATTCAGACGGGGAAGCTACAAGTATCCTTGGTCGAACATTAGATATCGTGTGATCACTTTCTTTACTATCTAAATGGTTTGTAATTTGTCACTAAAAAGAGTTGGTGATATATCACATGTGTTGGTAGAGTGTGCACAGGTTTAGGCAGAGCCACCAGATTTTGAAGGCACAAAAAACCCAGGCAAACGAGCGCAGGGAGAAACCTGCTCCCCCCTGCCCCTTCCGGGAAACAGAGGGATTTCACCCACTATCCGATATCCATGCTTTCCCACTCTTCGCCCTCCAGACCTGCCTATGGGTGCCCAAATCATAAATCTGGCCCCGAGTGTGAACAATGTTTGTTTGATTTTTGCTTAGAAGACTTTAAAGCCCAAGGGGTTGAACGGGGTTGATGAGTGGAGGGCGTTCTTGCATGGTCGAAGTTTTGTATCATGTCAGGAAGGGGCAGGCTTTGGACACTGCATTTTTTAAACCTCGTCAGGTGCGTCTGTGGGCTAGAGGTTTTCATTCTGAAGCTGACCGATGAGGAATAAGTGGTGAGAATTATTTTATTAAACTTATGTTTCGGGCTGGCTTTTTTGTTATTTTTCTGTAAAGTAAATTGTAATTTACTATTTCATGTTGCTTGAGGGATGGCTAGATGTATAGTTTTTTTAGACCTTTCAAATTTAATATCCTTTGGATTTAGGCCCAGTTTTTGTTATGTGTTTTAGGCTTTGTGGTCTGAATAGCTTGTGGGGGACGCCATTGAATGTGTCACACCTTGAGTACATCTTTGAGTCTGCAACAATGTGAGCCCAGCAGTATTATAACGCCGACCAACATCAGTGAAATATGCAACCTGAAGTGACATATCCACCCTGTATTTGATATGAAGAATGAGCATGACATTTGGTGGTTTTTTGTGAACCGTATTCCTGGGTCATTTCCTCATAGTCAGGGTGTGAACATTTAATTATCCCTTGATGAAGCCAAGTTCCTTGTCGGGTTTGAAAAGTTGAAGCTGAGAAGAACTGTGATTCATCTGGGTAGGGGACGCTGGGAATTTTTTAATCTTTTTGGTATACAGCATGTGTATGTGGTGTGTGAGTAATTTGGAAGGGGTTGAGTGTGTAAGGGGTTGTGAGGGATATTGGTTGCATGATTTGTACACTGCTTTAATGTCAATTGGTGGGGTACAATGTGGTGCACTCTTTTTAGTGTATTTGATGTATTTTGAGGCATTATCTAAAAAGAGTATTGGAGTCTCATATCTTTATTGGGGCTTGCTCTCTCTCTCGCTCTCTCATATATCCCAATGCAAGCCCCAATAAAGATATGAGACTCCAATACTCTTTTTAGATAATGCCTCAAAATATATATATAGATATTTCAGGATAGGGTGATCTAATCCTGCTATCACCAGACTTGCCATTCTGAGTTCCCTATGAAAAGCAGAGTACAAGTTCATGTATGTGACAAGTATAAACTAGGAATGGATTGACCTTTCCAGTTGACAATCCTGCATTAATCCAACCTGTTGTGTGGGTTTTTTGTTTTTTTTAATGGACTGGTAAAAATCAGCTTAAAAATGACAGGCCCAGGCCCCCCGCCCTCCACCACCTACCCAACGCATGGTGATCTCAGTCAGCATTTCCTTCCAGTCAAGTCACTAATTGAAACACTACCATTTTTTTTTTATCCCAGTCTAATTGTAAACATACTTGGTGACAGAAAACCACTGGCATTCTCCTTCCTTCTCCAACTTATTATTTCAGTAAGACTGCTAGACAGAGGCAGTGCTATCCAGAAATACGTAAGAGGTTGTAAGCTCCACAGAGAAGGAACTATCACGCTAAGACATACAGACAAGACAAAGAAGAGGAATCTGAGAATTTAGTTATTACAGTAAAAGGCCATAACTAGCAGTGTGCAAGACGGTAAGCAGCTCAGGGCGTAAAGTCCCTTGGGGAGGGGGCAGGGGTCGGAAAAATGACTGAAATGCCAAGTGTGTGTCAGTAGCAGATAAAAAGCCAGGAAGAGTGCAGCTCTTCTCCAGCCATTCAGATTATGAGAGAGAAATGGAATGGGAATCGGCGTGGGTGGAGGGGAAGAGGAGCAAGGATCCGGGTGGGTGCAGGCAGGACCAGAGCAAAGCTATTAGGAACCCAAAGCAAACCTGGTGCCTGCCCCTCTCACCAATTGCCCTTTGCTAATTAATATTGTGCATTAGTATGGATACAAACAGATTTACTTTACATGAAAAAAAAAGACTGTGATACCGATTGTAACACAGTAGAAGATGGCAGAGAAAGATCAACCACCTCAAGCCAAGCAGTCTGTGCAGTTATTCCAGGCCACACTGCTGAGATATCTCAGCCACCAGCCACATAAGCCTGAACACTTGTAGGATGATGATCTTTATCCACATCGGTTTTTGTCGTCTTCCTCTTTGTTTCCCAGGTAGATGAGTGTACAAGTTCCCACACCCGCTCCAACACCAATCAGCTCCTCTTCCCCCCTCCCCCGTCAACTTTCACCTCTCCTTCAAGCCCTGCAACAATGCAAGAAGCCACCAAAATTAGTAGGGCTGCTGCCTTGAACATTCAACCACCTAGGTCCCTGTGGTTTTGCTGAACTGTAACTGGTCACCAACAACATGCTGATACTGGGGAGTAGCTGATTTCTGGTGCCAACCTGGCTACCTCAGGACCTGGGATGTTGCTAGCTCATGCTTTACCTGCCTCCTGACTTCTCCGTGTCATCTTTCTGGACAGTACCCGATCACCACCAACCTGCTGACAACTGATCCAGTTGGTTTCTGGGAAGTTGGGGCCCTGCTGTATGGTCTGCTGTGTCACAAGGTTTACTCAACCTCTCAACTCTGCTCTTGCCACGTCATGCCTTCTCTTACCCAAGCATGTCCAGATTTCATTACAAGTGCTGGCAGCTCCTCAACGCTGCTGGCAGGCGATTCCAGGCTCGGTCTGCTTCCTCTTGGATACTTACAGTTCCAGACTGCATCATCTTTCTGACCCTCTTCCATTTCTTATATGATAGAGATCCAGGGCACAACTGCAGGGGGGGGGGCAGGAAATTTTCCACTCCCCCCCCCCCCCCCACCCCAAGATTTGCTGCCCTAAGCACAGACCTAGTAGGTCTGTGTAAAAATACAGGTCCGACGGTATCCTATCACAGCCCTACCGCTGCTGTTAAGCATTTTGCCAAGCCTGATATAGTTGTACCGCCACTCTCTCAATATTAGTCTGTTTTCCCCTCTTCTGCCCTCCAAATGTCTCATGCCTGAGGAAATATACAAATGCTCTCTGTTATTTCTTCACCTGTCACCCCTAACTCCTCTACCTTTTATACACGTCTCCTGCCCTTATTACTGGGCTCCCTGTCGTGCCGCCGTTGGGTTGCCTCTACCTTTGCCATTAGGCTCTTCCAAGCACCCACCACCATCTCAACAAAGAAGTATTTTCTCATATTTCCATTGTGACCCCCTTGTCCCTGAATTTCCTTTCTTGTACAATATTTCACATTCCCAAAGCCTGCCAAATATTTCTCTCATGTCCTCACCTATCCCCAGCAGACAAAAAGTGCTGCAAGTTCAGTCTTGCTGGCCGGAGGAGGCTGCAGAGGGGGCAGGCAGAGACTAAGACCTTGCCAGAAGGCACTGCTGCTGTGGCCTGTCTCTTCCTCCCCCCCCCCTCCACCCCCCACCACCAGCGTTTAAACTGCCCATGGGGCCAGGACAGTGCAAATATGTTTGCCTGCCCAGGGCTATGACTCTGGTAGACACGGGCTAACATCACCAAGTCTGTGATGAGTGAGTACTGGGGTTGAAGATTTAAAAGCTGGTTTTCAGGCAGGATCTGAATATGACCAGAGAGGGAGCATGGCGGGCCAACTCAGGAAGGCTATTCCGGGCATACGGTGTGGCAAGGCTGAAGGCGTGGAGTCAGGTGAGAAGCTCCTGCTTGAAACCTCACGAGGCAGCTCTCTTTCTTTCTTGAGGTGACAGAAGGCAGCTCTGCGTTTTTCTGCAGTAGCTGGAGGCACTGCGAGCCTTTCGTTACATACCGTGAATGCGCTCAAGGAGATTTTCTTCGTGTCTTGTGGATGGCTCGTTCAGGGAAACTCACCCAATGCTCTGACAGATCAGGTTGTCTCTGGAGAGCTTTGTGGGGGAGGGACAGGAGGTGGGGCTCTTTTTGGAGGAGCAGGACATGGCACTTTCCTGTCCGAGGCACAGTCTCTTGGTTTGAAAGCAGTAGATGGCAACCTAAAGGATGTTGTTGGAGGTAGTGCCGTTAGGCGGAGGGAGGGTTGCCACCGCAGGCCAAGCCAATCAAACATGCTGATCCAACCCAGTTTTTGCCCGAGGACCTAGAGTTTGGGTATTCTTAGGGAAAATGATTGGACAAAATCAGAATTACAGAGCCACGCTATGGGGCAAAACCAGGACTGCATCACAATGTTCAGTTGACCTGAGATAAGGCGGCAACCCTAGTCTGAGAGCAAGAAGACTGAACTTGATCGACCTTTGTGAGACAGGGATCAGGGCTGACCTGATGGCTCAGGGGCAATGCTACCATGTGGGTGGTCTCTTGTTTGATCCCAGTGGGTGGTGGTGGTGGTGGTGGGGGGGTCTTCTGCTCCCCCCAGGTCAGCTGGGCATGCTGCGGAGGCAGAGTTCACAGTCCGGAGGGGGAAGGGAGTCAGGATCACCTTTCAAAGGCTCAGGGCCCAGGACTGCATTGTTCAAAAAAGGAGCCCTAATGCATGGTCCCCAGCCCAGGGCCAGCACTGCAATAGCAGACTCGATACATTGGGGAAGGGGAATATAAAACAGAGGGGGGGAAAATCCCCACATCGTTGCGAATGAAGGCTCATGGTGGCCTCCTTCTGAGGGAGCTGGAGGCCCAAAGGTCCAGGAGGGAACTGCCAAGTCACAGAAAGAAATACTAAAAGATCAGTTACAAGGAGGTTTCATTGAAGTCAACTTGCTAAGTGCTTCTCTCACATCTGACAAAAGTTAAATATTTCTTTCTACGAAGCCAGTTAAATAAATAAAATCTTACCCTCAAGTGAGAAATCTCAGCTCTTTTTAGTCCCTAAACTTTCTTCATTATGGTTTATTTCCCCAAACCAACTATAAAACCTTAATTTAACTGCAGATGTACCAGAGAACTAAATAACCAAACCCCAAAATACACTGTCGCATGCTGATGACATCACTGTCATCATCGGTTTACTTTATTGAGTTCTTAACTGCCTTCCTAGCCAAAGGCCACCCAAAGCAGAAGTGCAACGATAATAAAAAGCCAAAGCCAAGGGTGGCCAGACAGTAAATAACAAACATACAAAAAAAAAAAAATAAACACACAATAAAACACAAGCACACAATACTCTATACCCGGCAGCTTTGTTCTTCTAGTACGAACCAGTAACGTGTGGCAACAGTAAATGAAGTAGTCTCAGTCAGCACTAGGAATCCTCTCGCCTCCCCTCATAAAAAGGTTATAAAATTTCCACAAAATCTGCAATTTTATGCACAGGGACCTTACGCAATAAATATTTATTTTCCCATAGGCATTGACCTTTTGCCTCAAACTTTGTATGCAGACTGCAGTGTTGCAGTTTCTGCTTCCAGTAAGAAAGGAGATAGCAAATACTGCTTAGGAAGCTGGGAAAGCTGTTTTTGAAAGGAAGTGAGCCGTCGGCCTTGCTTTCTCCTTTCCAGATGCTTGTTAAAGCTTTAAAGAGATAGCTAGATCAGATCCTTGGGCAGAGAGTGTAGCCCAACTGCATTCACTGCCCTCCCCCTCTTCCCCACTACCGGGCGACTGGCTGGCTGGGCCAGTAGCTACCAGGCACATCTGGTCATGGAGTTACAGGCCCTCAGGTAAAACATGTGGTTGAACATCCTAAACAAGTGACCCCACCCATCATCAAAAGTAGCTGCTGATGTGAACATCTGGACAAGGGCTCACTGATGAACTAGAACATCTACATGAAACTTCTTCCAGAATGTATCTGACACATTGCCAGAACTCATGCAGCAGCATCCAAGGCAGCTTTTTTTTTAACCACATTTTGTAATTTACTGCTATTGTTTGGGTTTTTCTGAACTATTAAGCAGAGTTTTCAACATTAGCAGTTGTCTACATACTTCCTAATGCTTTCAGCACAGCACCATCTTTTTACATAAAGTTCTAAACTTTATACTCGCATGATCCCCCCCCCACTCCCAAAATAAATCTAGAGCTTTAAAGACATGCCAGAAGAAGATGGTGCTGGAAGTAAGATGGATATCTGGTTTGGGAATCACCTGGACAAAATCCATCAAGGCTCCTGAAGCCGACACTAAGCACAATAACCATGAGGGCCAGATGTACGAAGCGTCGACACAAAATGGGACAAACCCTTAGGTACATCTGGCTCTGAACATGGATCTTGGAGACTAGGCTGAGCTTTAAAATAACTTACAGGAAGAGGCAGAGCGAGAGACAGAGAGAGATATGGTTGCAAGGGCCTTCAGCAAGTCTGCTAGTCCATTCTCCAGCCAGGATACACAACGCATAAACATATCATGGAGGTATTTGTCTAATCTGCCACAATGACAGTGGCTCCATCACCCCCTCAACAACTTCTTCATGAAACTAATGCTGGCACCCACATTTAAATTAAGCAGGGCCAGTGCAAGGGTATTTGACTCCATTCACAAGCCTTCGGTCATGAACCCCCAGCGTACATATTGGCAGCAGCGCCAGCACAATGCTCCCTTCTTTGGCAGTATTAGCTCTCCTCATCTGGGCCCTGTTCTGGTGGGATTTTGCTGCCTCCAAAATGTTGGCGCTCTAGGTGTTTGCCTAATGGAAGCACCGGCCTGAAATTAAGAACATTTATTTCATCTTAACACACCCTCTCCCATACGAGCTATGAGTCTAGAGCAGGGGTCAGGAACCTTTTTGGCTGAGAGAGCCATAAACGCCACATATTTTAAAATGTAATTCCATGAGAGCCATACAATATGTTTAAAACTAAATACAAGTAAATGTGTGCATTTTATGTAAGATCACACTTTTAAAGTACAATAAGTCTCTGAAAATATTACACCAGGCCTTAAGACACCAATACATCTCCTATTAGGAAAACGGACCAAGTCAGGCTGCTATAGAGTCCTACACAGAAACTACACGCCAGCAGAAAACCTCACCTGAATCACATGTGCTGACCCTCACCTAACATAGAATAAAGAGACCAAAACGCATAACTAGAAGCATGCAGAAAAAACTGAATTGGAAACTGCAACAAGCCAGAGTCTCTGTATGCAGTGTAACAAAGGAAAAAAGAAACATCACCCATCCTTATAAAACAAATCAAGAAATATAAAATCATCAGCAGTAAAACTGTACTAACAAAAAGAACATATTTCGAAACAGCTGATGAGTGGAATATCTCTAGAATAACTCTAGAGTTACCAACTCTTCTAAATGGGAAAAACTGGTCACCTGACCCTACTCCATACTCAACACTTCTCCCCCCTCCCCAAGCACTCTCCATCTCTACAACATGCCCCACAGACCTGTTTTGGGTAAAACGGGGGTTGCAGCAGCATTGCACTGTGTGTTCCACCCTCCATGCAGAATCCAGGAGGGGAAATGACCTGCGGGCGGAGCTCGGGCTGACTGATTCTTCAGTTCTGTGGGCTCCCACTGCTGCCACTGGACCTTGAGCCAGCCTTTGCTTTATGAAGAACAGATCCGCAGGGCAACAGAGACTTCTCTGCTGGTCTGGTCTGGAAGGTAGCGGTCGGCAGAAAACTGGCACTTCAGCTAGTTTAAAGGTCCTGCCGGTTGCATGCCTACCTTAATGAAAACTGCCAAGCCAGCCAAATATCAGACTGTTGGCACCCCTATATGCCACTGAGGAAATTTGGATTATTGCAACATCTGTGCAATACTGGAAGCCCCTACCAGGCATTTACTACATTCAGGTAGTGCAGCATAATTTAGATTTACTGCTCACTGCTTATAAACTGCAATTCTCCAGTGATCATTCTGCTATTGTTGAACCCAGCTTCTAGTCTTCAGTCTCCTGATGACGTCATGACTGTGCTTTCAGTGATGTACAAGTTTAAAATTGTATAATTCTAGTGCAGTACAAGGAAAGCACACTTCTAGTCTTCTTGCATTTTATGCTTCGGTTCCTGCCCGTACCTGCCAGTTTGATGTCCTGGCACATCTATCAGGGAGCTGTCTCTTTGCACGGATTTGGCAGGAGTGTCGGCATTTCAGTAAGACTTTCCTACCAAATATCAAACAAATCTATCCATGGAGAGACAGAGACAGGGCAGCAGCAATAGATGCTGTGCATATAAAAAGCAGATCGCCATAACACGATTTCTCTGTAGTTAATGGATGCTGGCATAGTACACTTCACCAAGATCTCCTTAATCTCTAGCACAGCACACTTCACCAAGAAGATCAGAGCTTTAATACTCTCTTCCTTAGCTTGGGACTAGTGGTTACCATCTGTTCAATTGGCTTGTTTCCTGTGACCAGGCTTTGAATAAAAACAAACTGCACTTCATATTTCCACCATAATCTATCATTTTACCCCAAGTAGTCTTTATGTATGTATGTATGTATGTATGTATTTATTTAGGCATTTTTATATACCATTGTCTAAAAGAAGATCACAACAGTTTACAGTATCAGCATTCATATTCATGGTCTACGATTATATACTTTAGTGTATGTGTGTGTGTTATATATATATATATATATATATACACACATACACTCTAGTCTTTAGTAGAAAACCATTAGATACCATATGTGAAGACTTTTTTTTTTTTTTTTTAATTCATCAACAGCTCAATCATCTTCTTTCTTAACACATTCATCCCCATGCAGCTAACTGGAAACATTTCCAAACAGTGAAATTTTAGCTACCAGAAAAATATCAAAATACCCCTTAATCAGGATATAAAAAGACTGCAGAGGGAGACACAGCAAGATACAAGACACAGTGGTGTGGCGGAAGCATGATCACTAGCTAGACCAAAGGTCTGGAAGTCAGAACCCTAAAAAGACTGAAATCATTTGGTTGAGTAAAAACACATTGATAGTTAAACCACCTTCCCTAGACCTGGGTAATTATCAAATTAATCCCTCAAGTCAAGTACGGGACTTAGGAGTACAGATAGATGAGAACTCAGAATGAAAATGCACATCAGTAAATTGACAGGTTATGCCAAGTTGCGTATACTACATCGGTTGAAACCATTATTAACTTTTGCGGATTTCCGTACTGTAAACTCTAATCTTCTCAAATCTTGACTACTGTAACTCCTTACTACTAGGTCTTTCCAGCAAGTCACCTAAAACCACTACAACTATTACAAAATGCTACAGCAAGACTACAACTAAGATCTAGGAAATATGAGGACAGTACACCCTCGCTGATGTCACTGCACTGTTTGCCAATACAATCCACAATCTACTATAAAGTGCTAACGATCATATTCAACATCATTCACTACAATAAAACTCTGGCTTATTAGGGGAGACGCTACAATCTTACAATCCTCAGCGAACACGAAGATCTCAAAATACTGACTATTCCCACAATACAGTGCACACATCTGACACACACAAGAGATTGCACATTTTCCATAGCAGGACCAAAGCTCTGGAATTCGATGCCTGAGACATAACGGATTTTACCAGATAGAGATTTAAATGCGAATTAAAAAACGCACATAATTTAACTTAAAAACATCAGAATATAGAGAGCCACAAAGACAAGGACAAAAGATGATGATCAAATCACGAAGAATAAATCAAACGAGAGAATGAAAGATTCTCAAAAGAACCCACCATCTAAGATGTGAAAACTATCATTTCAAATTAATTACCTGTACACTTTGCCTTGTGTACTAGATCAGTTTCTAATATCTACTAGAAAATTTCACTTGATAGATACTAATGCCTGCCTATGAATATTACCTCTGTGTTTGTTGAGTTATATTTATGAATTTCACTTTGTAAACCATTGTGATCTATACATGGAACCACGGCATATAAAATGTCTAAATAGATAAACCCCCAATTTTCCCCTGTGCTATCCTGGGCAAGTCACTTTATCTCCCTGTTCCTCACATTTTATTCCCCAACTCTATTCTCTGAGTCTCTTTACGACCATGGGTGAGCCACTATCGCTCTGTGACACAGGTCAAATCCATGCACAAAATAAAGGGACCCTTGCTGTATCTGGCTCACAGGTCACATGCAATAATGAAAAGCCGTACGGTAACATACAAACTGTTTCTGGTTC
This sequence comes from Rhinatrema bivittatum, assembly GCF_901001135.1. Lineage (NCBI taxonomy): Eukaryota > Metazoa > Chordata > Amphibia > Gymnophiona > Rhinatrematidae > Rhinatrema > Rhinatrema bivittatum. The sequence continues at coordinate 31,910,007 of NC_042626.1, forward strand.
ATTCTGAGATCTTTCATCTGAGACATGCAAAAGAGTGCTACATGGGGGGAAAAGGCAGAAAGGTGAGGGGAAGGAGCCAACTTCATTAGGCACAAGCCATGGTTATTAATGCCAGCTGTTCCAAAACCAGATTTCTGCTGGCAATGCAGAGCAAAGCATTTCCCGTCAGGAAGCAACTCCCGGTCTCATTTCCCTGACCTTCGGTGTCACAGGTATGCAGAATCTGTTCCAGCTGTACAGTACTTATTAGCACAAACTGGAGCCCTGCATGGAGAATGGCGGCTTGGGGCATTAACCGGCCTGTGGGAATAGTAAAAGCATTTTTAAAACTCTGAATCACGCTTGGAGAGCAGGTGTTAGCATTCCATGAAGTGCCATTAGCTGTAATGGCGTGGCATATTCCGAGAATGCTTTACCTCAGGACTGAATAAAGGAGAAATATCTTCATATTGATAGTGGAAATGATGGAAAAGATGATGAGTCACAGTACACATTGCATCTTTCAGTAGATTCAACATATGGAAGGATGTTGCTGTATTTAACTTGGCCACCAGCTTTTTTTTTTTTGTAATGCCTCTCTTCTTAGCATTGCTTTACTCTTTTGACTTGTCATATACAGAAGCCAAAGCCATTAATTAGGATCTCCTGAGCAGGATTAAATCTTTCCTGGATGCACATTAAGCAGGGTAAATGCAGGAGGTCAGGGTCAGGTTTCTGCTTGTCTGGTTGACGTAACTTGTATTCCACTCTCGGAAAGCTGGCAATTATGTCCCTCGTATTCCGGGCTCTGGCTCCTGGGAACTCAAAAGTGCAGACTGTGTGATACCAAATTACCTCGGTGCGGAAAGTGCCAGGCCTTACATTTAAATTCTATTGAATGTCCTTAAATAGTTGGCTATTTCTAGAGCCCTGCAGCTTTCGGCTAGCTTGCTCTACTTGTCTATGCTAGAGCGACTAGTTCGTGTGCATATAAAGATAAGATTTGTGGAATTTGTCAGAACCATTTTGATAAAGTGTGGCAGGCTTATCCTGAGCTAAACCAGTGCTGAAAAGATTCAAAGACTGTAGCTCAATATTTACTTTTATTTATTATTTCAATTTGATTTGTCGCCATGTTAAAAAAAAAAATAAAGAAAAATGCGCAGAACGATAACATTTGCGAAATAAATTAAACAATAAATTTGCAAAAATACAATAAGCAAACAATACATGACAAATTCACAATAACATTACATTGGAACATAACTATCATACTGAGTCAAAGAGACGATCCATCAAGTCCAGTATCCTATTTCCAATAATGGTCAATCCAAGTCACAAGTACCTGGCAGGATCCCAGATAGTAGATTCCATGCTGTTAACGCCCAGGGATAAGATAGTACTGATAGTTTATAGTATATAGAAGGGAAGTTAGATGTTGCAATAAAGTGATAGAATGAATAAATGAATGAGTAATGTAGGCCACAGAAATCTCAACATAAGGGTGCTCCCTTCACCCTTGACCTTTACTGGCCCTAACCTACCTAACTGCTCTCTGTAATGTACCTTACAGCAGTGTACCCCACTGTAACATAATGGATCCAGTTTGAAGCAGCTGAAAGGTGGAATAGAAATATTAAATTAAAGAGCATGTAATGTAAATGGGAAGACAGGCAGACATACAGAAACAAGAGAATGGGAAAGAGGAAGGTACAGCCATTGCATCTAATGCAAATATGTCACAAAATACAAAGCTGCCTGCTGTGTTAATTTGGCGATTTGCCTATGACACCAATATGAGTGCAAAAGGATGATCAGATAGCTCGGATGAGGAGGTTCATTAATAAAAGGTATGTCCTCCATTTGCAAGACCTGGATTAGACTTGTTCCTTTTAGTCTTTAAAATGATGTAAAATCCATTAAAGATGCAGAAAAGGGAAGAGCAGCTCTCTCTGTGAGTGACGTGAGCAAATGCCCTGTGCAGACAGCGTATAAATGTTTAATCCACTTCAAACTTTGCATCAGCCCAAGCTATAAACAGACATAAAACTGCAGCTGCAAAAGAGAGAGAGAGAGAGGAACAACAAAATAGCACAAAGGCATCAATAATCCAAGAAGTTTTCAGCAATATGCTTTTTATTTTAAATTTTATTTCCAACGTCTTCCATAAACAAAAAGACTGGAATGTTTCCTTTGCAGGCTGAGGTGTTTGAAAAGACTAAGAAAGACAGTGATTTCACAGGAGGGACAAGCATTAAAGAATCTCTTCTTTTTTTTTTTTTGCGGGCACTGAAAGAAAGCTAGAACTCATCAGCAATAACAATCTTTTTCCCGGCCCAACCCCCTTTCATCCCCAACTCCCAAACAGACGTCATCGGCCGAAGCTTGGGGTATCGTCTTCCCTTGCAGCAAAATATAACTTTGCACGCAAAGCAATTTTGCCTATCGTAGATGGCAGGATGAATTAGCTGTGATATGTGGGTGACATCATCTGACTGCACTGAATGGACCTGTCTCTCCAGCTCACTAAAGTTTTACTACTGAGCATGCATGGGAGTTCCCATGTGCGCTGCCTCTTGAGCGCCTCAGTCGATTGTGGAACTTAAGCTTTAACTAGGTAGTCAACTCTCCAGGGAAGTGGATGGGTATAAGGCTGTTTACCTGCATTGACAAGCAGGGCTGAATTAGTGATGACACATGGGAAGTCCCAAGCTAAAGGTTGCCTGGCGGCACAGTTACTGAATAAGCAACCCAGCCCATGGAGAGTTGACTACTTGGTGAACGGGTTGTGCAAAATTCCTTGCCCAAAGTACTGCTACTTCTTGAGAGATTATCCAGACAGCAGTGGGATGTAAATTTATGAAGTGATGACCAAGTTGCAACTTTGCAAATGTCTTTGCTTGAGATGGCTGTTAGGGGAGTCACTGATGGTAATCATTGCTCTTACTTGATGAGCCTTGACCAAATCTGTAATCTGAAGGTCAGCCAGCAAATAGCAATGCATGATACAGTCCACTAGCCAGTTAGTTAATGTGTGTTTGGCAGTGGCCAAGGGCAGTCTGTTAGGATCACAGGAGACAAAAAGCTGAGAAGCCTTACAATGTGGTTGAGTTCTCTTCAGGTAATAGGCTAAGGCCCTTTTACAGTACAGTGAATGGAGGAGCTTCTCCCCTTTATATGCATGCGATCCTGGAAAGAAAGTGGACAAAACAATAGCTTGATTCAAATGAAATGTTATTGTTATTGTTATTGTTCAATGTTCTATGTAAAAAACCCCAGTCTAACCTCCCAGACCAGGGCAACCTTTTCGTTACTTGTAAACCGGATTGATTTGTATTGCATACAGGAATTCCGGTATATAAAAATTAAAAATAAATAAAATAAATAAATAAATGCAGAAACCACTTTAGGCAGAAAAGTAAGATGGGTGTGGAGCACCACCCTATTGTGGAAGAACTGTAGGTTCTGAGAGTATGAAACCAATGCTTATAGCTTGCTGACAGCAACTAAAAATACCACTTTACATGTAAGAAGTTTCAAAGAAGCCAACATCAATGGCTTGTAGAGAGGTTACTACATCGCGCCAAGACGATGTTCAGATCCCATGGCACAGATGGCTTTGCAATTGGAGGCCTCGTATGTCACAAGCCTTTCATGAACTTCAATATCAGAGAATGGATGGAGATTGCTTTCCATTCACTTGAAGGTGATAAGCAGCAATGCCAGTGAGATGCAATTTGACTGACAACACACTGAGGTCTGAAGAGTAGAAGAAATACTGTGGCACATTTTTTTGGAACTCAGGAGAATGGGTTCAGTGAGCCTGCCTGACACTAAGTACAAAAATACTTTCATTTAAAGAAAAATGCACTGCTGATAAAGAACTTCCTGGCTGAGATCACAATGTCCTCATCCTCCTTAGACAGAGACAATAAGGAGACCATTGAATGCTCAACATCCATGCCTTTAAGATGAGGGAGGGGGGAGGCTTGGATGATATAGACAACCCTCCTCTCAAGTTAGTAAAACAGAGTCTACTCCTAAAGGGATTGGTTGCTGGATTGACAACTTGGTAAGGTAAGATAACCACACCTGTTTGAGCCAAGCTGGAGCAATAACGATAAGACTTGCCTAATCTTTGAGTACCTTCCACACTGTCCTCACCACTGATGGAAGTGGAGGAAAATCATACAGAAGATTTGCATCCCATTTGAGCAAAAAAGCATCTGGAGCAGATTTGAACTTGCGATGAAGAGTGGAGCAAAATTTTGTGACTTTCCTTTTGCTTTCTGATGTGAACAAGCCGTTCCCTGGAAACGAGGCTGGTGCTGTGAGATTGGAGAAGAGCGATGGTGGTCCTACTTCACAAGAATGGGGGCAGAGAGGAGGCTGGAAACTACAGGTCTGTTAGTGGTGGGAAAATTAATGGAGACTCTGCTAAAGGAAAGGATAGTGATCTACAATCCAGTGGGTTGCTTGACTCGGAAGCATGGATCCACCAGGAAAGGTCTTGTCAGACACGTCTGATTTTTTTTTTTTGATTGGGTGACTAGAGAATTGGATCAGAGAAGAGCACTTGATGTAATTTAATTGGACTTTAGTAAAGCTTTTGATACGGTCCTGCATAGGAGACTCATGACCAAAATGAGAAGCTTGGGAGTGGGTGCCAAAGTAGTGGAATGGATTGAAAACTGGTTGATTGACAGGAGACAAAGTTAATGGTAAATGGAACCTACTCTGAAGAAAGAACAGTGTTAAGTGGAGTGCCACAGGGATCAGTTCTGGGATCTGTTCTGTTCAATATCTTTGTAAGCAACATTGTGGAAGGGATAGAAGGTAGTTTTGTCTAATTGTGGATGATACTAAGATCTGCAACAGTGGACATGCCTGAAAGAGAAAATGAAAAGTGGTTTAACCTTTTAAGTACCAACATTCCAAAAGTGGAACACTTTTTCATATACTTTTAACTACTTGAAAAAATATTTAATCCATATTTGGGTCTAGTTAACTAACATATGTAAAAAGGGGCATCAGGAAATAATTCCTTCAATGAGCAGGATCTAAAAAATTAAGAAAGCTTGAAGACTGGTTGAGGATTTAGCAACTAGGATTCAATGCCAAGAAGTGCAGAGTCATGCATCTGGGGTACAGTAATCCAAAAGAGCTGATGTGATGGGGGGGGGGGGTGAAAGACTAATGTGCACAGACTGGACCTTAGGGTAATAGTGTCTAGTGATCTGAAGGTGGTGAAGCAATGTGACAAGGCTAAAGCTAGAAGAATGCTGGTCTGCATAGAGAGATGAATCACCTTTTTCTTACTGGTTATGTTGCTCTGTACAGGTCTTTGGTGAGACCTCACCTGGAGTACTGCATTGAGTACTGATGCCTGTATCTGAAAATAGATAGAGTCAGGATGAAGGTGGTGCAAAGAAGAGCAACCAAAATGGTGAGGGGTCAGCATTGGAAGACTTATGAGGAGAGGCTGAAAGATCTGAATATGTATACCTTGGAAGAGAAGAGGTGCAGAGGAGATGTGATACAGACCTTCAGATACCTGAAAGGTTTTAATGATGCACAATTGTCAAATCTTTTTCCGTTGGAAAGAAATCTTTTTCCGTTGGAAAGAAATCAATAGAACTAGGGGTCACAAAATTAAACTCCAGGGAGGACGACTCAGAACCAACATTAGGAAATATTTTTTCACTGAGAGGGTGGTGGACGCCTGGAATGCCCTTCCAGAGGAGGTGGTGAAGACTAAAACAGTGAAATAATTCAAAGGGGCATGGGATAAATACTGTGGATCCCTAATGGCTAGAGGATGGAAATGAAGAAAAGAATGTATGGGGGTAATTTGCTGGTGCAGAAGTTACTGTCCTTAACCAATAAGCCTTGATACTGTTGATGCAACTCCATCATTGCTCTCTGCTTCAATGGCAGGAGGAAAGGGGGAATTGGATTTAGATAGCAACCAATGAAGGCACCAACCTTTTAAGGTCTAGGGAACAAATATGCATGGGAGTAACTTGCTGATGGGGCTGTTACTACCCTTAACCAATAAGCCTGATACTTTTGATGCAACTCCAGCATTGCTCTTTGCATCTACTGCAAGGGATAAGGGGATTTGGATTCAGACAGCAACCAATGAGGGCTCTGACTCTTACAGTCTGGGTAATTGATAATCATGGGGATACTACCATAAGCTTGCTGGGCAGACTGGATGGACTGTTTGGTCCTTTCTGCCATCATTTCTATGTTTCAATTTGAGTGACCCCAGAGGTCGATTAGCCTGTTTGCCACACCTTGTCCAGAGACCACTCATGGGGTTGAAAAATCCTGCTGAGCTTCTTCAGGAAAAGAGAAGTCTGAATTAAACTAAGAACCAAGTGGCAACAAACAAGGGGGCACAGGATCCTGGATCCTCTGCCAGGAATCTCAGAAGATTTGGGAGTGGGCGGCAAAGTCCCAGAACTTTTCTTAAAGCAACTTTACCTTCCTGAGAAGATAAGTTGCTTGAAGAAAAGCTCTGTGACAGAGTCCAGGGGCTACTCCAGGACTGTCTTGAGAAACAGTGACCTGTAGATACTGGGTGCTGCAGGAAGGGGAACTGATGGGCTCATTAAGGTGGCTCACTTCACTGAACCCCCAAGCTGGTTTCAGGATAACCACAATGAATATGCATTAACTAGATTTGCATGCACTCTCATGCCTATTTATTGTGGATATCCTGAAAAACAGACTGGTTAGAGCAGTGTTTCCCAACCCTCTCCTGGAGGCACACCTAAGTAGTCGGGTTTTCAAGATATCTGTAATGGCGACCAGAGCATGCAATTCTGTCTCATGTATATCCATTGTGGTAATCCAGAAAACCCGACTAGATAGGTGTGCGTCCATGAGAAGGTTGGAGTTCCATGGCCTACTCTGCTATGGGTCTAGAATGGACAGGCAATAGCGGTCAGACATACCTTAAGGAAGGGTAGGCGCTCTGGAGCAAAGTCTTCACCTGTAACAGCTGCCATTCCCCACAGATTGAGCCCTTGGGTTCAAGTGGCTGCCAGGTTTTCGCAGGCACGAAGAATCCTGAAGGACCAAGGCTAGAACCAGAAGTCAGAGCAGGAAACCAGAAAACCCAGGTGGAACTGGAACAGGAGCCAGAGATTGGGAGCACTGGAACACAGGAACAGTGGATCGGCAACAGAGATCCACAGAGCAAACTCAGCGTGGGTTGTTAGATCAGCAAAGGTGAGGCTTGCTGAGCTTCCTTATATGCTGCTATCCAGGCCCAAATTTAGGCATAGGCAACGTAGACAATTGCCTAGGGTTCCAAATTTTGAAGGTGCCAAATTCCAGGCCAAAAAAGAGTGCAACTGTGTCCAGGAGGAGCTTCATAGGATGCTGGAACTTTGGGGGTGTTGGAGGGAAAGATGCTTACTCCATTTTCTGATCTCCTGGGTGTAGCCCCCCTCCCCCTCTCTCCAACCATGCCTATGAGCGCAAAACTCTTAAATCCGTCCCTGCTGCTATTAGGACCCACTCCTAATGCTGGTCCAACAGGGGGCCCTTGGAGGCAGGCCTTCCTAACATTTCTTTTCTTGATATTCACTAGAGAGAGTGTGTGTTGCTTCAGAGTCCCTCTGGCTCCGTCACTAAGTCCCCTGGCCCTCAACACCCAAATCCGTGGGTTCAAATTCTGCTGTTCCTGACAATGAGGTACTCTAAGACTGGATTACAAAATACTGTCCTGGGAGGTCTCCCATGCAAATGATAGTCATCCCTAAACTGCCTAGCTTCTAAGATCTTCCAGAAATAGTATTCCACTCCTCTCCCAACCTCCAGGTGGTACGACTTCAGGCTCTACAGTTCTATAGCAGAGCGAGAGAGAGCTCACAGAACCTGTGAACCCATAACAGATTATTGTGTTCATGGATTCAGGCCTGGGCTCTGTTCCCACTCTAACCAAAGGCACTAGGCTTCTCAACACTTTGAACGGGGAACTTTTGAGGCTTCTGCTGGGACAAGCCCAGACGACAGTCAAATTAGAAGTGAATATTGCTCAAAGTAGTGAAAGGATTTTTGTTCCAACTTTAGAGAAAGGGATAAAGATGGCAACTTGAACTATATTTTTCAGAAATTATCTTTAACTGGTGTACTGCCTTTCCAAACCAACACACCAATTATCGGCACTCTTTATTGAAAAGTGCAGCCATTTTTTTTTTTTACATTTTCTGTTTGAGTTTATGCCAGAGTTTTATCACTTTTATCACACTCTAGCTTTATCTGCTTATACAGTATGTACATTCACAAGGAAGTGACATTCACTATCTCATGATCTGACTTTGGTGTTCCCTCGTGACTGAAAGGGCTTTTCGCTGCCTTTCATTCCCCCTCCTCCTCCTCCCTCCCTCCACCCCCACCATATATCAGTTTTCTCTAGTGGAAAAAAAGAGTGAAATGTGTTTCTGACCTAGAAAGAAACCAGCTCTTGGTGGACGGAAACTTTTGAAAGCAGACGGCAGGCTGCGTGCTGCACTGGGGTCCATGCAGGTAACTTGTGAGCCTGTAGCTTCTCTCTAGCAGCGTAACAGGACCCACGATGGCTGTGCAGGAAATCTTCCCCACCAAGTGTTTTAAATGCTGCCCCCTCTGCATTTCGCTGGCTTTTCCACCATTTTTGTTACCATTCGGAGTATATCCAGCAGAATCTGCAGATTTCCACCAAAATTCCTGAAATGTCTGCAGTACAGCTCTAAAGGATATGGGGGCATAAAACAGTCATGGATGCACACGAGAGTTAGTGGTTGTATTTCTACTGATCATAAGTAGAGGGAGATTTTCCTATCCACTCCCAAGTCTAGTGGGGAAGGTGGGAACTTTCACATCAAAATCAAAGTCCAGGATTGTGCCCCTTCAAATTTACAAATGAGGCCACTCATAAACAACAAGAAAAAAGCACACATACACCACAGGGGGAGGGTTAGAGAGGGGGCATGAATTTTCCCTCAAATTATGATCTATACCAATCAGTTTTGGTGCCTCAGTTCTTAAGACAGCAAGGGCTGACCTCACATTTTATCTTCCTGCTGTGGTTTCCACACACTGCATTTGGTTTCGAACAATGCTATCAATTTACGCAGGAGTTTATTCTAGTTCTGTGAGAGGATTAAGGGGTTTTCCAGGTGCACTTTTGCCATCTTAAGTCCTGGAATCCGGATATAAAAAGATGTAGGAAAAGAGTTTGGCGAGTCCTCAAAAATTCAGGTAAAGAGAGATTTCGGAGAGGTCCCTTTTAAACTCAAATTCAATATGCAGAAAGCAAAGGAAGACTCAATTGTATGTCACAGAACAGAATTGCCCCCCCCCCCCCCATTTCATTTCTTGACATTTCACATTCGCACACCTATGTGGTTTGATATATGCGTGTTCTCTGCTTTTCCAAAGGAACATCATCCTCACAACGGGTGCCCGTAACGTGCACTGAGCCCTCCAGTAAGCCATCCCATAGCACAGAAAGATCAGTCTTGCACAAATAACGCCCTTCCTCTCACACACCCTCGCAGAGCAAATGCATTTCTCTCCCCTCCAGAGATGATTCAGACACATCGCAGAGCTAGAGCACAGCCCCTAGATGTGGCTCCATGGAAGACGAAGCAATTCAGAACCTGGAGCTGTGCTTCGGTGCTCTTCTTTGGCTCTATGTATCCACAAACGGGGCACTGTTGAGGTAGGGCAGATTGGAAAGAAAAAGTTGAAAGAGTTAACACCCAGGCTGACTTTACAGTATGTAAGACTGTGCTGTAGAAATACTGTAAAAAGGTCAAATAAGTTGTAGAGGATACCATTGTTAACTTGCAAGAGCTACAGCACAAGAGCTACAGCACGGAATAAATTATGGCTTATGTTGCCCGAATATTCAGGTAGAGGTCTAATTCTGTTACCTATTTGTATGTGTTTTCTCAGTGACATGATCCACAGCATTTACTGGGAGAATGATAAATGACCTGGTCTGGATTATGTGAACACAGTAGTGTCGGGTGAATATCATCAGATTTATGACTCTCTGGGGGGTGGGGTGATCGGTGCTTTTTGGGACTGTATTTTGTTTATTGGCTCCTAGGTTTTCATGGTTGATCCTGGGTCTGCTCTTTGTGTTTTGAGTGTAAATTTTACAGTTCAGCTGATGGGTGCTTTTAGTAAAATAAGCCCTCCACGGTAGTTGGGAAGGGGAAAGGCCACTGATACAAACCAACGCAAAGCAGTCCAAACCCAGAAGCAATAAGATAAAAATGCCATGCTGGGTCAAACCAATGGTCCATTGAGCCCAACATCCCATTTCAGACAGTGGCCAGTCTGGGTTGCTGGCAAGCCTTCAGCAGATCCTAGGCTATGTTGAGTTCCAGCTCCTGGCAGTAAGAAGGTGGCATTTCCCAGACCTGCTTGGCTAATAGTTGTTAAGGGATCTGTCCTACAGATATCTGTTCAAACTTTTAGACCCAGCTATACTACTGGCTATGACCATATCCTCTGGCAACAAATCTCACAGCTTAATAGTGCATTGATTTGACTAAAAAAACACTTTCCTAAATTTAAAAAATCTACCACTAGTTAGTTTCATGGGGTGTCCTGTAGTCCTAGTATTATGTGAAAGGTTAGTTAACTTGTTCCCTATTTACCTGTTCTACACTCATGACTTTTACACTACTTTTTCTGAAGGGAAGAAGGCTTATGAAGTTCATATGTCAGCACGGGAATTGTTTTGTTTTGCAAGCTACATATGTGGCACAATCCACATGTGTGGAACTTTTGGTATAAAAACTTCTTTAACATATCCTCTTTCAGTTGTCTCCTCTCCATGCTGAAGAGCCCTAACCTGTCTGGCCTTTGTCCATAAGGGCGCTGTTCCCTTTCTATTGTGCTTCCTTATACCTTTTCTAGATAGAGGTGACCAGAACTGTCACACAGTGCGCAGTGTGTGGTTAGATCTATGTCCCTACTATCGGGGCTCAGGAAGTGGGGGCCGCCCCAGATAGAAGGTGCATACTTTGCATAATAGTGGAGCCCAGGGGCAGGGCAGGAGCCAGGAGAACAAGACCTAGAGAGTAGGCGAGCAGGAGCACTGTAACAGGATTACTAGACAGGAGCACTGGAAACGGGGTCAGGATCAGCCATCACAACAGCAGTTCTGCAGGGCAGATGCCAAGCACGGTGCATAGACCGCTGTGTACCTCCTGAGAGTTCCTTGTATGCTGGTACCGTTATGGGGCACACCCAGCGCTGGTCCAACGGACCACTGCAGAGGCGGGTCTAGCGCTCCCTAGTACAGAGGGTAAAAATGCTAGGACTCCCTGGGGAGCCAAAAGCCCCCCTGCATCTCAGTCCCCGTCAGCCCTGATAATCTGAAGTCCATTTCCAAATAATTTGTAACATTCACTTTGAAGAGAAGTGAAAGCCAAATCCTTATTTAACATTCTCAGACCGTTTAGAAAGTAGCCAGAACAGGCGAAAAACTGGCTTCCTCTCACCATTTGCTAAAAAAAAACCTTTTTTTTTTTTTTTTTTAAATTTTTGCTTGACTGGACAATGTGGAGGGCGGCGTGCTCCTTTGATCCTGGCCCTATGGGGGGGTGGGGGGAGGATGTGCAGTCTCGTGCTCACAAGAACTGAACCATCCTTAATATTCCTGGTACCTGCAAGTCAGTGTCACATACTGCACTAGGCTGTGTGAGCCTCCTCTCTCCAGCTGTGCTTTGTATCTCCCAGCTTTGATTTCAAGAGATCATCCTCCCCGCCCAAGCTGTCGTACAGATATCTCATCTGGGGTCTGATTGACTCTTTTCTGCTTATAGACAGAGAAGGCGTAAAAAGGCTTATTCAGTCCAGGCATTAGGTTTTCCACCCCTGAAGTACCTGTAGTGTGATTGTCGAGTAAGCTAGGGTCCTATTTGGAGAAAAGGCAAATCTGATCATGTCCTTATGTCCACCACCTATTGCCAAATGCCAGAAGCCATGCAGCAGATTTGGTATATTTAGACATTTTAGTACCTTGCTCTTAGTGAACCCTTTCTGCTCCGAAAGTCTCTGCCCTATAAAAAACTTCAAAAAGGGTGTAAAGAAAGTGGTTTTGGATACGTTGGAGGCTGGAGCTCACTGTTAACCCGCGTTTGGACGCGCATTTTCCACGTGCTAGCTTTACCCCTTATTCAGTATGGGGTAATAGCGCATCGAAAACGCGCGTCCAACCCCCCCCCCGAAACTAATAGCTCCCGCAACATGCAAATGCATGTTGATGACCAGTTATTCCCGCGCGATACAGAAAGTAAAATGTGCAGCCAAGCCGCACATTTTACTTTCAGAAATTAGCGCCTACCCAAAGGTAGGCGTTAATTTCTGCCTGCGCCGGGGAAGTGCACAGAAAAGCAGTAAAAACTGCTCGCGGGTTGAAAACCGGACGCTCAATTTTACTGGCATCCGGTTTCCGAACCCGTGGCTGTCAGCAGGTTTGAGAACCGACGCCGGCAAAATTGAGCGTCGGCTGTCAAACCCACTGACAGCTGCCACTCCTGTCAAAAAAGAAGCACTAGGGACGCGCTAGTGTCCCTAGCATCTCTTTTTACCGCGGGCCTTAATTGCGCGCACAGGAGAGTGGCCTGTATCGGCCTGATTATCGGGCATTTAAACTAGAGGGCGGGAGTGGCAGGAGGTGACCAATGAAATTGGCAAGTCATTCCCAAGCGATACAGGAAGTGGGAGGAGAAAATAACCAAATCAATCAGCTAAAAAAAGCAGAAAAGTTGACTAGGAAGAGCAGCAAACCAAGGGCCAGATTCATTGAGGCTTTTCTCCCATTTTGTGTCTATTGGGAAAAATCCTTAGTGAATCGGGTACCAAGGGAGAGAAGTTGGAAAGCTATGACCACAAATGCTCGTAGTCTGGGCAATAAAATCCCAGACCTGCAGGCCCTAATGGTGGAGGCGGACTTGGACATCATTGCAGTTATGGAGACATGGTTCACAGAGTCTCATGATTGGGATACGGCCATCCCAGGCTATAACTTCTTAAGGAAGGACAGGGAAGGGGAAGTAGTAGCTCTTTTATGTCAAAAACAATATCCAAGCAACTGAATTGCAAGGGATGTGGGGTAAAGAAGAAGCATTATGCATCAACCTAAAAAAAAAAAGATAGTTCTTCTATTTACTTCGGTGTGGTCTGGAGGCCTCCATTTCAGAAAGAAAAGTTGGACAGACATCTGGTCCAAGACATCCAAAAGGTGGGAAAGAAGGGAGAAGTGCTTGTTGTTCCCTTCAGTGGAATAGACAAGACCAGAGAGATAGTGGATGCCCTTCAAAGGGCTCTGCTCAAACAGATGGTACTGGAACCGAGGAGGGAGGGTGGGATACGCGGACTAGTGCTCACTAATGGAGATAATGTTTCTAATATTTACGTAAGTGCCCACCTTAGAACACCAGTGATAATCAGATGGTATGGGTTGGGGTTTTTTTTTATTGCAAATAAGATACAGAGAAGTCACACGAAGACCCGAGTTTTGAATTTCAAAACTACATACTTTTCCAATTATTCTTCCAGGAACATCCCCCATTTTGACAGAGTGGGAGAAAATGGGTGATGAAACAGCAGTGGGCCAAATTTAAAAGGAGTAATTACAAAGGCAACAAATCTATACGTTAGAAAAAGTAAACAAAAGTAAGACGAATAAGAAACCAATCTGGTCCTCAAAGGAGGTGGCTGAAAAAATAAAGGCAAAAGGATCAGCGTTCAAGAAGTATAAAGGATCCCGAAAAGAGGAACACATGGAAAAATACCTGGTGAAACTGAGGGAGCTGAAAAAAGAAATCAGGAAAGCAAAAGGTCAAGTGGAAGTGAGGATTGCCAAAGAGGTAAAGTGAGGTGACAAAACATTTTTCAGATACATCACAGAAAGAAGGAAGGCCCCAAGTGGTACAGTGAAGTTGAAAGGTAACAAGAAGCAAGGTGTGGAGAGAGATGAAGAAATGGCTGAAATATTAACCAAATACTTACAGTTTGGTGTTCACTAAAGAAAACCCTGCAGAAGGACCGTTGCTGGGTGAGAAGACCATAGATGGGAGTGGGGTAGACAAATCTCCGTTTACAGAAGAGAATGTATGGGAAAAGCTAGAAAAACTGGGGCCAGATGAGGTAAATCCTGGTAAAGTGATGGACTAAAAGAAATATAAATAAATAAAATAGACTGGAGAACAGCGATGGTGGTCCCACTTCATGAGCGTGGTAGCAGAGAAGAATTTGGAACCTACAAGCTGGTGAGCCTCTCAGCTCTGTGGTGCGAAAATTAATGAAAACGCTGCAGAAAAAAAAAGATAATGAACTGCATACAATCCAGTAGGTTGCTGGACCCGAGGCAGTAAGGTTTCACCAGGGGACGGTCCTGTCAGACAAATCTAATTGATGTTTTTGATTGGGGAGGTGGATCGAGGAAGAGCGCCCGATGTGATCTACTTGGACTTTAGCAAAGCTTTTGATATGATCCTGCATCGAAAGCTTGTGAATAAAATGAGAAATTTGGGAGTGAGCAGCAAGGTGGTGGTATGGATTACAAACTGGTTGACTGATAGGCAATGTAATGATAAATGGAACCTACTCTGAAGAGAGAGAGGTGTTAAGTGGAGTGCCACAGTGATCGGTGTTGGGACCGGTTCTGCTTAATATCTTTGTGAGTGACATTGCAGAGGGGATAGAAGGTAACATTTTGTCTTTCTGCGGATGATACGAAGATCAGTAACAGAGTGGACACGCCTGAAGGGGTAGAGAGAATGAAAAGTATTTTAAGAAAGTTTGGTCAAAGACTTGGCAGCTAGGATTCAATGTCAAGAAGTGCAGAGTCATGCATCTGGGTGACAGTAATCCAAAAGAGCTGTATGTAATGTGGGATGAAAGACTGATGTGCACAGACTGGTAGAGGTGATGTAGGGGTGACAGCGTCTGGTGATGTGACAAGGCGATAGCTAAAGCCAGAAGAATGGTGGGTGGCATAGAGAGAGGAATAACCAGTAAGCAAAAGGAGGCGATGATGCCCTTGTACATGTCTTTGGTGAGGCCTCACCTGGAGTACTGTAATCATTTCTGGAGTCTGTATCTCAAAACACACAGAGACAGGATGGAGGCAGTCCAGAGAAGGGCAACCAAAATGTGTGGGGTCTGTATCAGAAGACCTATGATGAGAGGCTGAAGGATCTGAATATGTATACCCTGGAGGAGAGGAGGTGCAGAGGAGATATGAAACAGACCTGAAAGGTTTTAATGATGCACAAACTTTGAACCTTTTTTGTTGGAAAGCAAACAGTAGTACTAGGGGTCACAATTTGAAACTTCAGAACCAATGTCAAGAAATATTTCTTCATGGAGAGGGTGGTGGATGCCTAGAAGGCCCTTCCAGAAGAGGTAGTGAAGACAAAAATAGTAAACAAATTAAAAAAGGCATGGGATAAACACTGTGGATCCCTAAAGGCTGGAGTGATTTATTTATTTATTTATTTGGGCGTTTTATATACTGTCGTTCCAACATAAGATCACAACAGTTTACAAAATCTGCACTTAAATTCTGGGTCAGCATTCATATTCTAGGTCAATGCAGCAGCAAATACATATTCTAGGTCATATTCATACATAATCTAGTTCAACACAACACAAATACTAGGTCAACACATCAGTATATAGAGTACATGTTTACTAGGGTGCTCTGATGGAGGTTTGTAATCCATGATTCTTCACGTAATACTCAGTATAGAGTTAGAAATTAAGAAAAGGGGTGCATGGGGGTAACCAGCACGGAGCGGTAGCTACTACCCCTAACAGAAGGCATGGTATTACTATCCTTAAAGAATTTGCTTACATGATTGTGATGGAACTGCAGTATTGCTCTACACTTTGGTGGGGGGAACTGGATTTAGACGACAACTAACGCTGGGCCCTGACTTTTACGGTACAGGGTACTGATATGCAGACATCAGGGGAAAAGCATAGGATAGCTTCTACAGCCTAGTCCAAAAGCAAAGCACGTTCAAGCAGCAGCATTGTCTGAATTATCAGGAAGGCTGCTCACCCTTGTAATAATGTTGCTAGCAGTAATTTTGTTATGGGTTTGAAGGTTGCTTGGTTTTCACTGTTAATATTACCACCCCATCAGAAGGCATGGGGGTGACCGGCGCAGATACTACCATAAAAAAGCTTGCTGGCAGACTGAATGGACCATTTGGTCTTTATCTGTCGGCATTACTGTGTTACTATGTAGCTCAAGCCCATAAGCAGAGCGCTCATCTCAGCCCTATCGCAAGCTTCCCGAGTCCAAGGACTTTTCCATCGCAGCAGGCAGGAGTGTGGCATAACCCTCTGCTTAGGGTGGTTATGGGGGCCATGTGCACTGCTTCCCTACCGTGCCAGTTCAGAGTGCTGCATGCTGAAAGGACCATTGCTGATGAAATTATAGGTGACCTCAGCTGAGCAGACTGTAATCAGAGGAGGCACATTTCTAAGGATGTAGACAAGTACCTTATTAATGAAGAGAGGGTCTGGTTTCATGGGGGGGAGAAGGGGGGGGGGGGCTGGGGGAAATAGGAACAGAGAACTTCAGTCCCACTGAGATAAATGTAATGGCAACAGCCCCTTTGCTTGTGCAGATAAATTACCATAAGTGGGGATGATGTATTAACAAATGAAAAGGGTTACAGTATCACTGGGGAACATTTTATTCTTCCGTTTACGGCTCTGGGTTTGTATTAATCAGCTGGGAAAAAAAAAAAGCAGGACATGCTGTGCGTCCCCTAGCCGAGACTAGAACCTGGAACCCTTCGTGTAAAGCAGGAGGGGGGTCTCTGGGTCAACCAGAAGAGCAAGGCTCTTTTGCTGGCCAGGCAGCAGAGGTGCTGCTCTCCTTCCCTAAATGTAGTTCTTTCATTGCACGGTGCTGGATACGGCCTAGTAGTGCTGGACACAGAGAAATACTGAGGAACTTCAGGTGGCACCAGGGATTATGTAGCAGCGACAGTAAAACTTTCTCTGTCTCCATCTGCTGGCAGGGATGCATAAACCCAGGAGTCTGGACTGATCGGGTACATACAGGGAATGTGAAATCTGTACACTGCCTGGAGTCTTAGGTGATTCGTAAATGTAAAATAAATAACCATGGACAGACATCGGTACGATCCAATAAGCCTCCATATCAATCCCAGTCCTCAAACTGGCAAAACAGAGTGAGGCTAGGGCCGATTTCTCTCAGAATAGAGAAAGGAGGGATCAGATCTAGAAGAGATTCCCTCACCCCTGTAGATAATCTTCCAGGATATGAAAGCAGGGGTGTACAGCGAGATCTAGTCTTTCACCACCTTCACTCTTCTGCATATTAGCACTACTGCCGGTAATCACAGCACAAAACTAGCAACATCCCATCAGATCTGCACTAAGGCCTCATGCATCTACTTGAAATATATTTCTGTTTATTCATTTGATCTTTATTACACTTTTCAGGCACTTCAAAGTGGATTACTTGCAGGTACTTCCCTGTACCTGAGGCAATAGAGGGTGAAGTGACTTGCACAATGGCCTAAGGATTTGAATCCTGGCTTGCAAGCCACTGCTCTAACCATTACGCTACTCCTCTACTAGTCAACAACTATAAGAAGAAAAAAAAATCTGTTTTTCTTCTTTTATCTGTAAAGCACTCAGTTCCTGGTGAACACACAGACACGTAATTCGCACCTAACTCCCTCCGCAAATGTCAGACCTCACTTCCTAATTTAACATTTTTCTGCATCACTGTTACATTTTAACCCTTCCTCGCATTCATTTTTACATATTAAGCAAGACTGGTCCCCAGACTAATTACCATCCATTTGCAAGATCATAAGAACATGCCATACTGGGTCAGACCAAGGGTCCATCAAGCCCAGCATCCTGTTTCCAACAGAGGCCAAACCAGGCCACAAGTACCTTGCAAGTATCCAAACATTAGATAGATCACAAGCTACTACTGCTTATTGATTACAGTCATAGCAATTTATGGATTTATCCTCTAGGAACTTATCCAAACCTTTTTTTAAACTCTGTTACACTAACTGCTGTAATCCTTCTTACCTGAACCAAAAAAAAGGACCTGGGTAATTATGTTGGCCCAATTAAAAAAAAAAAAAAAAAAAAGTTATCAGACTGTGCAAAGAATCCACTTTTTTCCAGGACTAGTATGGCTAACAGTGGACATAAAATCCCATGGAGCAGAGTTCAAACACCTGAATCACCTAACATGGCGAGAACCATTTTGCTGACTAGTAAAGTAATTTAGGAGGTACATTTATGCAGATTTTTAAATCACCTTTTCTACTTACAATTCATGGCAGCTTACAAAATGCATAAAAATACTATATCATTATAACAAATAAAATACAATAATCTACAAAGCTTTATAACACCATGCATAGCAGTAAAGTCCGTGTGCATTACATAAGACTTTACCACTCGTTTTCAAAGCAATTCCATGTGCATAACCTTGCTTTGGAAATAGTGGGGGGGGGGGTCGAATCCCCATAGTGGAGGCACATGTTATACACAGGAAGCTACGACTCTGGGTAAGCCTACACACAGACTTTGGATAATTCAAACATCTGCGCGTCAGTCCAATCCCTGCCCTAACTTCACTCCCCCCCCCCCCCCCCCCCCCCCGGAATGCCTACCTACATAATTCAATCTATCAGACTTCCATGAGGGCCATATTATATGCAAATGAAAAGAGATTAGGCTAGAGAAGTTAAGTTAGTAGCCACTGGAAAAATCTATGGACATTTTTTTTTTTTTCCTATTGATTTGGTCGGATAGAAATGCTGGTTATGCCCCCTGGTGGTCAAAAAATTAGCTGCATGCGTTAATAAGAGACTTGGGTGGGAGCTGAAGCCAGGTCCTTGGCATGACATTGTGCGGCACCGAACCACCAGGCTGTGCCGTCGACGTGCCTGGCTAAGCTTTGCTAGCCAGGAAGGACATGTTAGAATGCCAGAGAGCAGCGGAGCAATGTTCCTCACTGCTGGCAGCAGCCTACCCAAAATCTGCTCCTCTGTGTAGTTTATTTAAAAGTTATAGCTTGCACTCATCGCAACAGAGTTTGAGGCGGGTTGCAAAATTATAAAATCATACATAATGTAAGCAAAGGTCATGCAGACAGAACATGACCGATGAAGCATCCTCTGTGTACAGAGGCATCCCAGGCACAGAATTTGAAGTCTATAATGAGAAATCAGGCACAGGAGTTACTCTGTGGTCAGACGTTCAGTTTTGCTTTGATTTGAATTGGTCTCCTAATGAGGTCCATCTCAACGAGAGGCAGCAGCTAAGAGTAACGGAAGAAACCTTTCTTTCTTTTTATCCATCCAGGTTCAAAGCTTTAGCATCCACAGGAGGGAGGAGTGTCCAGGCAGCATGTGACTGGTGGGTATGAAAGAAGCGAACACACAAAAACAAACCTAGAAAGACCTGCACTTTTCCATCTGTTCTTAGTATTGCTGTGCATACTATAGCCATGAAATAGAAATGTACCAGGTGTGTGAAATTCTCCAGCATCCGACCACTCCCTCTGTCCCCTATGATTCACAGTTACAGTGAATGGCTTGGGGTAAAGGGGAAGTGACTCCCATGATGCAGAGGCAGCGTTCACAGCCCCAGGGGGAGGGAGTCCTGGTTATTTCTTAAAGGTGACACCAGATTTAGGGTTCCAGAAGGAGCCTGGCCCTCGGCCCAGGACCATTGCCGGAACGAGTGGACTAATGTATGTTGGGAGGAGACATAAAATAGGGGGTTGGGGAAACCCCATGGAGCAGTGCCTGGAGGCTTCAGCTGCCAGATCTCGGCCCTGGATCTGATTCAGCTGCAAGAACAGAGGAGGAGGAAGAGGAGGAAATCTGCTGGGGATTTGTATCTCAGTGCAAAAAAAAAACCAAAACACTGACATGTGCAATTGCCTGATCTTATTGTCTGTTTTAGTTGTCCTTAGTAAATCCCTTGATGCTTTCATTCAGGTTGTGCCCCAGGGTAAGAAAACCAGAATGTTTCTAAGCCTTAGCTCTCCTCTTATGGAAGAAAGAAAACACTTCTGTTTCCACGTGGTAATATTGCTGTCTGGGGTGAGGACATCAAAAAATGCTCACAACCTGGAAGCAGGGGCGAAACAAGGAAGAAAGCTGAGCAAAGAGAGCACTGGGGCGTCGCAGTTGCCAGCCTTCTCACCGAAGTCTGCGCTTGACGATGGTTGTAGGAATGTGTACTGTTGGCACCAGGCTGACTTCTCTTGCTCTTTCAGGCTGTTCTCTCACATAGACGACCCCTTCCTTGATGACCCCCTGCCTCGGGAGTACGTCCTCTATCTGCAGCCCAGCGGACCCCTGGCACAAAGGCTCGCCGAGTTCTGGCAACTGTCCAAGCAGATGTGCGGAAAGAACAAGGCGCATAACATCTTCCCACACATCACCCTCTGCCAGTTCTTCATGGTAGGCTGACGCTTTCAGTTCCAAAATGATCTTGCTCTGTAACCATAGGGTTAGACTGTGTTCCTCTGGGCTGCTGGCACTATGCACACTCCCTCTATTTACGAACAATGTGCAAGGCCATTATCACGGTTGCCATTGCTGCCTTTCCCAAAGAGCTTGAAATCTGAAGTAGGAACACAGGGTAGTTAGGTAGTTTGCTCGAGGTGGAGAAGGGAACTGAGCCAGAGTCTGGAAATGTTGTAGCCTTGACCAGTCCCATTCACCATAAACAACCGTCAACTGTTTAAGACCCCAGATTCTAAGGGGACCACAAAATCACCATGGCCAGGCTGTCTGAGGTGGTGTTCCCCTCCTGTGGTAGGGCTTGTGGTTCTGCTTGTCACTCAGTGAGCCAGATCTGAACAGTCACACTCTGACATTACCATTCTGTGTAACGTGTGCTAAATCAGCCACACTTTTCCATGCTGCTGTAGAAATTCCATGGGATGACTTCCAAAGCTGTGGCCGAAAAGCATTTATCAAAGTTTTATAGTAAATTCTGAGGGTGTTTTTTTGTTGTTTTTTTTAAATAAGTCCACCTGACCATAGTAGTAGCTATTTTGTTGACTAGTGGTGCCATCTGTGACAAACTAGGCTCAATATTCAATTCTTAGCCAGTTAAGAAAGGTAGACAGATAAAATTATCCAGCTAACTTAGCTGGGTATTCAGTTGCACAGCTACCCAGATAAACTTATCCGGCTAATGTAAAACGTATCTGCCTAACCTTAGAACTCTTGATAACAGGTCTAACTTAGCTGGATAAGTCCAAATATCTGCACTTAACCAGTTGTTAGCCAGATGAGTAGCCCCTCACTGTTATGCCACCGGCTAAGTGGTGGCCACTGAACATGGGTGAATATTCAAATGCTGCCCCTTAACTGGATAAATCCCTACTTATCCGGGTAAGTGACGGTGAATATTGGTCTCACTGTGTCTCACTTCCACATAAGCTCATTAAAGTGGCAGCATTTTCTTTAGCATCAGGACTTTACCTTATGGAACTACAGGTCCCAGCATGTAGTGGGACAAAACCAGGTTAAGCTCTGCCTAGCATCAGACTATCCTGCTATTTGTACATTTCTTCATTTTGCTGCACATTTACAGTTAACTGGAAGCAGGAAGCTTGTATTTGGGTGGTTTTTCCAGTAAGGAACTTAGGGCAGTTCACTAAAGTGCCTTTACTCGTGGTAACTTTAAAAGCAGGTTAATGAATAAGCTCCATAAAAAATAGGGCATGCATTAAAAGTTAGAATGGGTTATCGTGCTTTAGTGCCAACTATTTTTGTGTCATGACACACCTGGCACAGGGCTTACTTCATCATGGCACACCATCACCGTAATATTCTCTTCTCTCTCCCCATTTCTAGCATCATCACATTCCCTATCCCTCTACGCTTTGGTACTATCACTCTCCCTTTCTTCCCCCCCCCCCCCCCCCCCATCATACCTGGCAGCATCACCCCTTCCCGCCCTCTTCCTTCCACCCCCCCTGGCATCATCATCTTCTTCTTCTCTTCCCTCCCCTTCCCCCCAACATCATTTCTTCCTTTCCATCTCCCTCCACACCCGCTGGTATCATCACCTTCTTTTCCATTCCCCTGGCATCATCACTCCCCCTAACTCTCCACCTTGCTAGCATCTTTACCACTTTTCTTTAACTCTCCCTATCCCTCCACCCATGTGGCATCATCACCACCTTCTTTTCTCTCTCTCTCTCCCTCCAACCTTCTGATATCATCATCATCATCATCACCACTTTCTTCTCTTTCCTTTCTCCTCTGATATCGCCTTCTTTCCTTCCCACTGCCCAAACTCTCTTCCTTCACCCACTGGCATCAGCACCATCTTCTCCCTCCTGCCCCTGGCATTATCACCACTTTCTCCTCCTTCTCCCTCCACCCCTCTGGCACCTTAATCTTCCCTCTCCCCTAGCATCATCACCTTCAATTCTCTCTCTCTCTCCACCCTTCTGGCATTATTACCACCCACTCCACCCTTGGCATCATTACCACCTTCCCTCTCCCCTACCCCTCCATCCCCTGGTATTATCATCACCTTCACCTTCCACCCCTGTGGCATCATCACTTTCTCTTCCCTTTCCTCTTTCTACTCTTCAGGCATAAGCACCCTTTCCTCTTTCTACTCTTCAGGCATAAGCACCTTCTCTTCCCTCTCCTCTAGCATCACCTTCTTTCCTTCCCTTTTCTCTCCCACTCCGACCCCTTGGTATCACAACCTTCTCCCTCTGACATCATCACCACTTTCCCTTCCCTCTCTCCACCTTTCTGGCATAATCACGTTCTCTCCCTTGGCATCATTACCACCTTCCCCCCGCCCCCCCTCCATCCCCTGACATCATCACTACCTTCACCCTCCAGCCCACTGGCATCATCACTTTCTCTTCCCTTCCCTTCCTCCCCACACCAGACACTCTGTGGCACATTCATATTCTCTACCCCTCCCCTCCGGCTCATTCATTGCTTCCTTCTGCCCCTTCCCTCTCCGGAGCCGCCAGAAGTCTGAGCAGCACTTACCTGCTGTTGCCTCCTCCTCTGCAATTACAGCACGAGGCCAGTATGTCTGGCAAGACCAGAGAGAGCTAACAGAGAGGGAAGCAGCAGGAGCAGATAGGCGCTGCTCTCTGACCCCCTCTGCTGGCAGGAGGACATTCTGCAGGCAGGAAGGAAAGGAACCAACCAAGGCTGCTAGCGGCTCAACCCTCGTGCTGGTCAGCCACAGCACACAGGTTGGGAAACACTGCTTTAGGGGCCGATGCAATATGGTGCGCTGAGCCAAGCGCACTCTTAACATGCATTTGGACACGGGTAGAAAAGGCGCTAATCAATTCCCTAATGCAATAAGGGGATTAGCGCCTATTCAACACGCGTCTAACGCAGAGTGAATGCAATAGCGCTCTTCACATGCAAATGCACATGAATGAGGCTATTAGGCATTCACTCCCGATGCAAAAAGAAAAATGTGCGTCTCCGACGCACATTTAACTGTTATCTATTAACGCCTACCAGGAGCTGTGTGCATCAAAAAAAGAATAAAAAGAAAAGAAATAAAAGAAAAAAAATTGACGATTGGGCCCATCACAAAAACCGACGCCGAGTTTATCGGCATTGGTTTTTGTGGCTGTCCGCCGCTAAGGAAAACAGACACCGATAAACTCGCCATTGGTCCATTGGTTTTCAGCGACCTAGTCACGACTTTATTGCATCGGACCCTTAGTGATTAGCCCTCTATGGGGCCAATGCAGTAAATCAGCGAGGACTTTCCTAACGCAGCCCAGCACCTCTCCTGGGTCCACGATCGAATATTTAAACGAGGGGTCACGCTGCAAAGGAGGCGCTAGGGACAAATGTGTGCCCCTAGCGCCTGCTCGGCAGCGGGCGCCCAGGAGAGGTGGCTGTTAACAGCCACGGGTTAGGAAAATGGATGCTCGTTAACTGAACGTCCTTTTTCCTAACTTGACCACGGCACACTCTTTTTTTTTTTTGTTTGTTTACATTCTGTCCTTTTTGGTTCCTCAGACTTAATATTGTCACGATATTACAGAAAAGCAGTATTTTCTGCTTTTCTATACACCTTTTTGGGCTGCTCTGGGTATACGTTAATTTCTGAGCATAAAAATGTGTGGCTCGGGCACACTTTTTTTTTTTTTTTTTTTTTTTTTATATGAGGAGAGTAGCTAATAGCCTCATCAACATGCATCTCCATGTGATGAGCGCTATTAGTTTCGCAGGGCGGTTGGACGCGCGTTTTGGACGCGCTAATCCCCTTATAGCATAAAGGGTTGTGGACGCATGTCCAAAACGCATGTCCAACCACGGATTAAACAGTGTGCTCGGCTGAATGCGCTGTATTGCATCAGCCCCTATGTAAATAATGAATGTTATCAGCGTAGGGGTTGACAAAGGTTTGCTCTTCTCGGCAGTGTGAGGATAATAAAGTGGATGCCCTCTGTGAGGCTCTGCGGACGACGGTCACCCGCTGGAAGTCCAAGTTCCCCACGCCCCTGCCCCTGGAGCTCTACACGTCTTCAAACTTCATTGGCCTTTTTGTCAGTGATGAAAGCGCTGAGATTTTAAAGAAATTTGCTTCCGATTTTGCTGCTGAGGTCGCTTCCAAAACAGGTGAGTGCCCATGGGGGGGGGGGGGGGGCGGTGGAAGAGTGCAAGGGTGGCTCCAGTTGGGAACCTGCATCTCGAAATGAAATGAACAAGGCACCCGATGTTCTGTCATCTGAGAGAGAGTCCTATGTGGGTGCTGCCCAGCTTGAGCACTGCAGTCCATTTCCAATCAACGGTAACTGGACAGGTCAAGAGAGCAAATGCAACAGACTAGAGCAGATGTGAAGTGGCAGTCACAGAGCAAAAGGAGCCACATGTGGAACTCAATTATCTCTTTGCCATTCAGAGCCTTTAAGCAGTGTAGTTGAACTTCAGAGTCAGACCCCCCCACACTGCAGGTCTGATATTCACCCAGGGGCTCATCCAGATAGAACCCTTTAGCTGAGCAGTGTTCACCCGCAAGGCAGCTCCCTATTAGCTAAGCCAGGGAGAGTTTTGATGCATGACATGCTAAAGTCTGTCTGGATTAAGTCCTTACTAAGCAGTCTTAGAAATGAGAGAGTCCACTTGGGCTCGGAGCAGGGTAATGTTAATACTACTAAAGGATCCTGGAACAGCCAAGTAGACTTAGGGTTTGTCACCTGAGTGTGAGCAACATGGAATAGATCATCAGAGACAGGATGCTGAGCTCAATGGATTGTTGTTCTGACCCAGTATAGCACTTATGTTCACTTGCGCTTCAGAAACATCTGCCAGGCCCATTTCCAGTGCACAGAACGTATGAAAGCTTCCGTCAGGTGAAGGAAGAATCCTAATCTGTTACAACCAGATGGGTGGAAGGACAAAGGGAGGAGGTGGGAGAGATAGAACAGTGCATCCTCTGAGGTTGCTCAGAGACTCGGCAATGCAAAGCTGGGAGGGATGGGCATGAACTTGCATCCTGATTTCTAGTTCAACACTGCAGTCACTAGACCTCACGCCCCCTTCCCGCTGTAAGAGTGCCGGCCTCTTTCTGTGCTTCTCTGCCTTCCAGTCCTCAGGGGCTCCTTTCCATCAAGCATTGCAAGGAGCTTTTTATGACATTACCCAACTAGAAGGGGAAGCTGCGTGCTGTCTCTCTTTTTTTTTTTTTTGATAGCTTATCTGTGTGGCTGAGTCCTTCCTGCCTATTTTTCTACAGCTGAGGCGAGACGCACAGAAAGCTCTTGCCTCAGAGCCTGCAGCGCACACTGTAAACCTCTGACATAACGCTGTACCCTTGAGATGTCTGTTTAGTGCAATAGTTTGTTCTGCTCGTGCATTTCATATTCGGAGGCGGCAAACGGCCCTGCGGGCAGGCTGTCAGTTGCCATGGGTGTTCTTTAAAAAATTAAAATCGTGTTACGATGGCCATGCTGGGATTTAAACCTGCGACCCTCGGCTTTGTAAAAGATGGCAGTTTAGGCTGCGGAACTGGAACTGTCTTTCCAGATGTGTAAACATGTTTACAGCA
The DNA here is from genome assembly GCF_901001135.1 of Rhinatrema bivittatum. Lineage (NCBI taxonomy): Eukaryota > Metazoa > Chordata > Amphibia > Gymnophiona > Rhinatrematidae > Rhinatrema > Rhinatrema bivittatum. The sequence continues at coordinate 31,936,107 of NC_042626.1, forward strand.
AGAGCAAGTAATTTTTGAAAACTGGGGCAGTCATCCCTTCCAAACTATTTCCACCCCACCCACAAAAATAAGAGGGTCCTTTCTGGGCTTAATATTTGACCTTAAACTTAGAGAAGGAGATTACAAATGATCAATTATTTTGATTTATTTTCACAGGAATTTAACTTAGTTTTCCTCATTTCTTCTTGGCACTGTGCTGAGTTTTCACTTTTTTATGAAAACGTTTGCCCTGCTTGACTGCTTGTATGAAGGATTTTGCACTAAATTGTAAAGCAAAATATCTTTCTCAGAAGGGTGACCTGTGCTGAATTCTCATGAAATGAATTCTGAGAAATTTACCTTTCATTCTTCCTTCATTTCCAGCTGTTTCTGCCCTTTTTATTTTATTTCTGTACTTGTCTAAATCCAGCACCTAATCTGGATTAGGGCAGAAAACACAACGCATCTTCAGTTGCAAATGTACCATTCAGACAGACAGAATATCCTAAAGAGAGCTGATTAGAACATTAGTCCTCAACCCCTCAATGCTGATGGCTTGTCATGTTCCATTTGTTATTCTAGAGGTGCGTGTGGAACCCCACAAGAAGCAGCTTCACGTCACCCTGGCCTACCACTTCCAGGCTGCCCACTTACCCACCTTGGAAAAGCTGGCGCAGAATATTGACATCAAACTGGGTTGCGACTGGATGGCTGCCATATTCTCCCGGGATATAAGATTTGCCAATCACGAGGTAACCTTCAAATCGGGGGCTGATATCCAGATGACTGGTGGTAGGGTATTGTGTGGTTGGCACAGCGTTACGGATCATGGTTTCCTTCAGAGCAAGTGCTGCATGAATATTTGATGGCTGTGTTTCTCAAGTCAGTCCTGGTGTTCTCCCTAGCCAGTCTGGTTTTCAGAATAACCAGAATGAATTTGCATGAGATTATTGCATGCAAATCTGTCTCCAGTACTGCATGCAATATTTATTTAGGATATCTTGAAAACCAAACTGGCTGCAGGTATTCCAGGACTGGCTTTATTGCAGGGGCAACAGAACATCTTTTTGGTTGGGGGGGGGGAAAGAGACAGAGCTTGGGGCCGAGCCAATCCAGCTCTGCCCCTCCTTCTGCCCCCTTTGGCCCCCCCCCACAGGTCTCTCCCTTGTCCCCAGATCTCCTTTCTCCCCACCTCTCTCTCTCCCCTTGCCTCCATTCCCTCTTTCTCTTCCCCCGCCCATCTCCTCACTCTCTTTTCCTTTCCTCCTTTCCTCAATCCCCCTTCCCCTCTCCATTCTGATCAGTGGCAGAAGGAGGAAAGTGATGGTGCTTTGGGACCGTACCTCCTCTGTCGTCTGAACTGCATGGTTGTCCAGAATCCCATGCGGTTCAAAGCAGCAGTTGGGTCCAGAACAGCAGAGGTGGAGGACACCGCAGACGCACTGCTGCTCTACTCCTCTTGCCGGCAAACAGCTGCTGCCTGCCCGACCCGGCCCCGGATCTCCTGCAGTGATTCTGTGGGAAGGGCCAATTTTGATCAGGCCATGGCCCCAGTGGCCCATCCCATTCTGATGCCTGTGCTTTAGGATACTGAAGTACCATTTGTACAGCTAGGCATCAACCTTCTGGACGTTAAAATATACAATATATTTGTATTTTGGTATGGTATCTCTCTCCAAAGCTTCTTGTAGACGTCTTGTACAATACTACACAGTAATTATTACTCAAGTACAACTAGCCATTTTTGCAACCTTAGAAGGATGAAAATCTGTCTCTATCAAGCTGGGATCTCGGTGGTTCGCCATTCCAGTCTTCGTGGCCTCCTAACAGGCCATATTTTCAGGAGAACTGCAATGAAGACCCATGCGTACATCAGATCTCTAAGAACCACGTTAATTAGCGTGTTTTGGAACCTTTGAAATTAGATTTGTTTGAGGCCCAGAAGACGTAGTGTTGAGACCTACTGTGGTTTGGTCTTTATCAGAAGGGCTGTCCCAACTGCACTGTTTACCTTTCAAACTGCTAGCTGCTTTAATTTTCATCGCCCCTATATTTCTAGTCGGTGTACTAATCCTTGCTAAAAGCCCACCTGCACAGAGCCTGGAATAATTAGAACAGTAACCATGCAGGGTTTTGCACCCCCAGACGCTACAGGTCATCTATCCGTACACACCACAGAACGACGACGAGCTCGAGCTGGTGCCAGGCGACTTTATTTTCATGTCTCCGGTGGAACAGATGAACACCAGTGAGGGCTGGATCTTCGGCACGTCGCTAGCCACAGGCTGCGCTGGGCTGCTTCCAGAGAACTACATCACCAAAGCGGATGAGTGTGGCACCTGGGTATTCCATGGGTAAGCAAACATTTCGTTCAGCAAGGCCATGAAAGTGTTTCCTTTCGCCTCCCTGTCCTCAGGTCGTGTTCCAGCATAACAGCAGGTTGAACCAAATTGGCAAAATTGAATTGAATAAGTGACCTAATTAGAAAAAAAAATACAGTTCTGGTAGCTATATCAGTCCTGGAGAAAACAGAAGCCTTTGTAGGACCAACCAATCAGATGTTGTAGTATATTAGATTTTGAGTCCTCATGGCTCCTTTCTTTAGATGCTGAAAACTCTCAAAAACTCATGCAAAACTATAAAAAAAAAAATGTTTATTTTGTTTCACTTAAACTAAAGGTTCTCAGTTGGAGGCAGTCACTGTACTATGGGCATGCGCCGTAGACCAGCATTTCCCAGCTGTTTAAAGTCCTAGCTACACCTACATTAACATAAATATTAACCTCCACGGGCCAATAGGAGAAGCACTGAAAGCCCCACCAATCTTTCAAATTAAAAAAAAAAAAAAAAAAAAAAAGAGAGAGAGAGAAAGAAAGGGCGGAGATACCCATGACCCTGTCACAATGGACCAGTTACTTCTATATACAAGTGCAGGAGAAAGAAGACAGAAGAAGTCTGTGATATGGGCAGCCAGCTCAAGCTACCTCAAAGGAGGAAGCACTGTGTGCCCTGCACAAAGGAGGGCCCAGTTATCTGTGCCCTGCATGCTGCCCACTAATTACCAAACTCCAAGGCCCATACTGTAGGCTGGAGGAAGAGGAATGCATGGGTTACACACGTGCTCAGAAAGGAACTCCTACATGGTTAAGAGCCACTGCTGGTGACTCTTTTTTGAGTGCCGAGCCAGGTGTAGATCTGGATCTGAGCATCAGGCAGTGGTGACTTTTTTTTTTTTTTTAATCAGTTCTGAAAGCACACCAGAAAGCCATAGCACACTGATTAGAAAACACTGCTGCAGGGGTAAAATACCAACCCTTTAAACTCTCTGGTAATCCGTGGCCCTCCTGCGGCATTGCCACCCAGGAGGCCAATATCTGGGAACTCTCTGGATGTCAGCCAGAGGCTTTGGGAATTTGTATCAATCACCAGGTCTGTGGGGGAAACACTAGAAAGCTCCAGGCCTCTTTGTTTACTGCTTCAGCCCCTCCTCTTCAGGAAGCTTGCAGGGAACAGAAGGAGAGAGGGGTGAGCGTGGAGCAGACACTGCAGGCAGAATTTGAGGAGCGAGCAGCTGTGGCAAAAGGACTCGAGATTCAGTTCTAGATAGAGTGAGGGGGGATACAAGTCAGCCAGGTGTGATTTATGATGGTGGTGGGGAGAAAAGGCAGGGGAGAGAGAGAGGGAGAGTCAGGATTAGTGTGGGAGGTGGGTGGAAGAGAGAAAGCAATTACAGATTGTGTCCCCCTCTCAGGTAGCAGCAGCAGCAGCTTCTGGTAAATACTCAGGTTAGCACAGATTATCAGTGCCCACTGTATAGGTGGAAGATGATATGAGAGTGCAAGTCCCTATTTTTCTGATAGACTGAAAAAAGGGGCTATTTATTAACATCCCGGACCTCTGTTTGTTTTTTGGGTTTTTTTTCTGCCATCTCACACAAGAGTTATCCACCAGCGGGGGAGGAGGTCTGAACCTCTAGGGCCCTCTGTGCCGTGGTGGGGTTTCAGGACAAAGTCTATCTCCGTTCAGCGGGTGCTCACTTCAGAAGACCTCTTTACAGACTGCTGGATGTGTTTCTCTCTGCAGCTCCCGCTTCATGGTGTTCAACCAAAGCAGGTTTACTTCAACTTAAAAAAAAAAAAAAAAGCACAAAAAACAGGATCCAGGCCAGAATGGAAAAACAAAATCATTAACATGAAAAGGAGAATAACGCCTTTTATGGGCTGCAGTTTCGTTATGGTGCACTTCCTCCTAAGTTTCCTCTGATCTGAATCAGTCTCCACTATTCCCTCCCCTTGAAGAGGGGGACAATTCTCTTCTCCCCTTCCACAATCATAGGCAGGTGTGTGTGTGTGTGTGTGTGTGTGTGTGTGTGTGTGTGTGTGTGTGTGTGTGTGTGTGAGTGTGTGTGTGTGTGTGTGTGTGAGAGAGTGTGAGAAAATGGAACAAAACCCTCCTTCCTTCAAAACTGGGTCTCCAGTCAGCTCTCTCCGTCCCTGCTGATAACTGGATGCAGGGATAAAATGACCGGAAAGCCCATTTCCCCCCCCCCCCCCCCCTCCGGACAGGGCGACTGGTCAGGGTCCAGCCAAAAGCTTCCCCACTCAAAACTCTCAAACTGGTGAGCTGCGAGGCCTGCCAGCAGCACCACCACCTCCAAAACCACCGTCCTCTGCTCCAACACCTCAGTCAAGACAACCTACCCCCACCCCCACCCCCCTAAGCATGCCTAACCCACTAGATAAAGGGGGAGGGTCAACAGATGGGGGGGGGGGGGCGGGTCTACATGATGAAAAGAAAGGGATTGATAAACAAGGAAGCAGAGCCCCCCCCCCCCCATTACAGGAGTAAAACAAAAAGGGGGGGGGGAGGAGGAATATTGTAAAGGCTGCCCCTGATGGGCTTTCCTTAGACCCGGAGAGTAAAGAGGCTGATCTGGTACTGAGGTTTCCCACAAGGATTACGCACCCACCTGTACCATCGTTTTCCGACTCCGCCTTCCAGTCCTTTGCACCCTGCATTGATGATGGGTGCGGCGTGGGGGGAGGGGAGGGGGAGTCCCCCCAGACCTCTCTGTACGATCCAAACGAGCAACCCTAACCCTAACCCTGCAGAAGGTTTTCAAAGGTTGGGGAGGGGAGAATAGATATATATATATAGATATAGATATATAGATATATATATATATATATCTATATATATATATATATATAGATATATATATATATATATTCTTTTTGTATATATATATAGATATATATATATATATATCTATATATATATATATATATATATATATCTATTCTCCCCTCCCCAACCTTTGAAAACCTTCTGCAGGGTTAGGGTTAGGGTTGCTCGTTTGGATCGTATAGAGATATATATCTATAGATATATATATCTATAGATATATATAAACCCAACACCTCAGAAATCATTACAAAAAGAATTAGTTGATTAAAATGCAGATGGGGAGGGGGGCACCCGTGAACGCAGACCAGACACTACGACCTCTCAGCACTGCCCAGCACGTGACAGCTGACATAGCCATGGAAAGGGACCCAACTGATGGCAGCTACAGGAGCAGCATTGTTAGAGCTGCCGAGATGATGGGAGACGTCGCAGACTTCCCCGTCCATTTATCGGAGTATGTGGGGGGGGAGGGAAGAGAGGGAACAAAAGCAACACACACATCTAGGGCTGGATTTAACATTTCAGGGCCTATACGCAGAGGCCCAGCTATAGGGACACCCCCGCATGTCCCCCTGCCCCGATCCTCTCCTTCCCCCCCCCCCCCCCCACCACGCCCTCACCCGTGTCCTCCTTTTATATCTCTCAACCAGTGCTTGCAGGATTGGTGGCAAGGCAAACACTGTCAGAGGAGAGCCTGTGAGCCTGCACGTGCTCACAGATCCTGGGATGACCCCCCTCCTATACACAGGCTTCGGGTTACAAGATCAGAAGCATATGATCTTTGATTTTTTGACTGGGTGACCAGAGAGTTGAATAAATGCAGTGTACTTGGATTTCAGTAAGGCCTTTGACATGGTCCTACTTATAAATAAACTGAGCTCAGGGATCCTAAAGTGACTGACTGGGTTAGAAACTGGTTAAGTGGAAGGCGACAAAGGCATTCGTTCCAAGCCCAGGGTTCTTACTGGTGGCCGCAGGGATTGCTCCTTGGACCTGTTCTTTTCAACCAAAAGCACAAAAAAAGAGCGGGATCTGGGGGGTGATCATATCTGATGATCCTTAAGGTGGCCAAACAGGTGAATAAAACAATGGCAAAAGCAAGAAAGATGCTTGGGTTCTCAGGGAGAGGAATGGTCAGCAGAATAAAGGGAGGTGATATTGCCCCCGGTGTAGATCACTGGGGAGACCTCACGTGGAATACTGTATACAATTCCGGAGTCTGCACCTCCAAAAGGATATAAACAGGATGGAGTCGGTCCAGAGGGTGGCTACTAATATGATCAGTGATCTTAGCTATAAAGCATATGGGGACGGAATTAAAGATCTAAATATGTACATCCTAGAGGAAAGGCAGGTTGGCGAGATATGATAGAGACATTTAAATACCTCCGAGGTATCAATCCACAGGAGGTGGGCTTCTTTCAACAGAAAGGAGGCTCTGGAATAAGCAGTCATGGGGATGGAAGGTGAAAGGAGTAGACTCAGGAGCAATCTAAGGAAATATCTCTTTATACAGAGAGGGTAGTGGGGGCATGGGATAGCCTTACAGTAGAGGTGGTGGAGACAAGGACAGTATCTGAATTCAAGAAAGCATGGGACAAACTCAGAGGACCACTGAGGGAGTGGTAGGGATTGTATTGCTGAGTAGTTGCTTTGGATGGGCAGACAAGACGGGTCTTTTTCTGCCATCACAATTTCTCTGCTTCTTGTTACTACAGAAACCCAGCAAGGAATGGGGCTCCACACTTATTTTTTTTTCTTTTACTGCTGATTCAAATACTGGCTCAACAGCACAGCCAGCTGTTTGTTTCTGCTTTGTGTCATCAAAGTCTGCATGACAGTATTGGACCTTTTACAATCTGGCACCCTAAGCAGCTGCCTGCTCTGCTATGTCAAATTACAGGCATGCCCACATCAGGGAACTTCGTAGCTCAAATCCATAGCTCTGCCACAGGGAACCTCATTTTGTAATGTGTGTGTTTTGTTTTTATTTTTACTGTCTGCCATACAATAAAACAGAAAATAAGTCCCCATATTGTGTTGTCAATATTTTTACAAATCTGCATGGTCTCAGAACCTTGGCTAGGAGGGGCTAATTAAACAGCACTCAGCATCTCATGCATACTAAGTGTGGAGATGCAAACAAGCAGAAGACCAGAGGTCCCCAAACCTTTGACACATTGAACATTTCAAATCACCGAGACGGATGAGGGGGTGGTGTCATCGCCTTGCAGAGGGTGGGGGGACCCCTTTTTTTGGTGATCTAAAATTCTGGAGAATCGGGCGTAGCACATAGTCTGACAGTAAATAAGATTTCTGTATTTCTTGGAAGATGTCAACCTTGCCCCTTGGCTCACTTCCTACCCTGTCTGCCCCCTTCTCCCTCCTTTACTAGTGCCTGTCCCCTGCCTCATCCCTTTCCCAAGAGATCACGGGTAGCCGGGCAGCATTAACCCATGCTGCTTAGGGTGACTCACTGGTGGGTTGGGGGAGGGGGGGATGGAGTTGTGGATGCAGCCCCTGCCCCCAACAGACTGACCTTTTGGCCGCGGCCCAGTCCTCACCCCCCGCACCAAGCTGTTCTCTTCAGCCAGTGAGCGGCACCTGCAGGGCTAACAGGCGCACGTTCTGCTCCAACGCTTACTGCCTCGCCGTGGCTGTGAGCGTGTTCAGAACGTGGATGGTACTTCCTCTCCTCACTAACCTCTTACCTTGCAAGACCACGGAGGAAGTAAAGTGCCAGCCAGTGACGGTCAGAGCTGGTGACGGCAGCAGAATGCCCTCCTGTCACTCCTGCAGCCACCATGAGCTGCTGAAGGCACCACCTCGGGCCACAGATTGGGGACCCCCCCCCTGCACTAGATGCACAGTGAACAGTCCCATTTATTTATTGGATTGAAACAGGAGGTTTAAGCATCCTGCGCTGGCCATGGAGGTCAGATGGCAGGGCGTGAACCCCCTTCACCCCCACAAATTATAATGTTTCTAAGCCGGGGACCCCACAGGCATTCAGAGTTTCAGGCTCTCCACAATGAATATGCATGAGATAAATTTGCATAAACTGAGTCGCCATGATATTCATTGTGGAGAGCCTGAAAACCCGATTGACTTGGGGGGGCTCCCCAGGACAGGTATGGGAAGCCCAGCACTCGGGCTTTTCTCCCACTCTGTGCCAATGAAGAAGATCTCGAAGGATCAGGGCCTTTCAGCTTAGTCTGTAAGAGGCACACCAAGAGGCTGCAGCGCCCCCTGCTGACCTCCTGACGCCAACAATCAGGAATCCTGCAGCCGACTGAAGGTTTTCCTCCGCATGCCAGTTCTCATATTAGCTTGTGTTTGGTAGAGGAAAACTGTGAATTTGTCTGCAATGTTCCAGTGGTTTTGGGTACCAGAAGACATAACGGGAGCGACCCAGCCCATGTCTGAGACTAGGAGCTGGTTTGCAAACTAGTAGAAAGCATAAGCATTCAATGCTGCAGTACTTAAATATTTTTATTTTTTATTTAAAATCTTTTCTATACCGTCGTTTAGTAGTGCACCATCACAACGGTTTACAGGGTGGCACGCATATATATATTTGATTAAATTCTTACTAACAAAGTGCCAAAACATTTACGGTAACAATTTTCATAATCTAAGGTATATAATGTGAAATCTGGATCTTGTCTTTTATATGAATAATAGGAATGAAACCTGTGTGTCACTGATCCATCTTTCAAGGTTACACAGTCACACGGAATGGATCTCCTTAGGAGTCCTACGTAATGCTTAACCAGGGATTTGTTGCCAGTTGGTTATCAAGGGGACTTTCGCTTGCCACATGCCATTTGGCAAAATGCTTTTCATAAAATAATGTAACAAGGTACTCATGGGAGACCCCCTCGAGTACCTCACTGTACTTAACTTTCAAAAGAAGCAAAGGGAGCACAACCATGTGAGCCAGGAGCATGCCCCTTTAAAATATGCAACCTGCTGAAAGTTGGAAGGGGTGTGTGTGTGTGTGTATGTATGTGTGTGTGTATATATATATATATATATATACACAACCTTTGCAGCTGACGCACGGCTACATGCTGAGGAAGAAATTGAAGGTGGTTGAGTATTACCGGGAATAACTTTGAAGTCAAATGAGAATGAATTGAACAGCGGTAGCGTGCAGTTGCTTTGGAAATATTCTGAAAATTGTGAGAAGAGCTTGAACAGCAGTGGCGTGTAGTTGTTTCGGAAATATTTCGAAAATTGAGAGAAGAGTTTGAAACTGCAACATTATTGTGAATAGTAATTTCACTGTGGAGAAAAAGGTGATGAGAATCAGTTAACACTCTTTGAAAGTTTGTATCCTTGGTAGACGCCGGCAGAGAGGAGCTGGTGAAGAGATAAAGGTGATGAGAATCAGTTAACACTCTTTGAAAGTTTGTATCCTTGGTAGACGCCGGCAGAGAGGAGCTGGTGAAGAGATAAAGATATATGAAATAGAAGACATTGGTTTTGTTGATGTTTGGTCTCTATATAAGTAGTCCCCTGAAGAAGCCAACATTGGCGAAACAAGGCCCTTGTCGGGATGGAAGATGGAATCTTCAAACTAGAACATACCACTAAATTGTGTTAAGATTGATGGGCATAGCAATTAAGCTATGCAGATAAAATGTTTAATAGTTTAGTGGTCGATTTGTTACAGAAGACCAAGTATAACATCACAGAGTATATGTAAGTCCACTGAGGGTGAGATTGAGTTTAGTAGTTAGGAGAAAATTGAGGGTGAATAACTGTTGGACTTTTAGGATTTTTTAATGTGTGTAATAGTCATGTATTTGATATAATTTTGTAATTTTGTATTAATATATGTAAAGTGAGTGTTATTACACTAATAAAAAATTAATAAATGTGTTTATAACAAAAACATTGTGGGGTTTTATAAGTTGGTTGAGTACAAGTAAAAAGTGCTAGTAGTCTCCAACGGTATCACGTTGGGGTTTTTTTGATAAATAGATAAGCGGATAGCACTGGAGGAGACGATAGTGCCAAAAAGTTTTTTGTTTGCTATATATATATATATGTGTGTATGTATATGTATGTATGTATATGTATGTATGTATATATATATATATATGTGTGTATGTATATGTATGTATGTATATATATGTATGTATGTATATATACGTATGTATGTATATATATATATATATACCATGTTCATATCAGCTTGAGAGGTGGAGCTCATGATATCCAGAGAGGTATGTGGGAACTCAAATCTTGACAGTTCATGCTCAACTTAAGCAGTGGTCTTGTAGTGGGAAAACTATTGCCCTAGTGGATGCCATGGTACGAGGCATTTAGAGACTTGTAATACCCATAGCTGAGTTTTGCAACATCTGTAAATTATTTTAAGGTCCAGGATGAGGGGTGATAAGGCTGATGTTTCTAATGGAACTCCCTTTTTAAACTTTTCTCTTTTGAAGGTCATACTCCATTTTGAGCACAGCATCCTCTTTATCCAGGTTTGCTCTTAGCGATGGCATTCTGGAGAGGAGACAGCAGGAAGAGCAGGGTCTGGGAGAGACAGCCTCACTCACTCTCATCTGCCAGCCCATGCAGGTAGGTGCTTTTCGTGGGAATGCGGGGACGCCAGCAAGAACAGTCCAAACCAGCCTGAATTTGTCCCCATTACCTCTATGGCAGGACTTCCCAACGCTGCTCTGCTGACCCCCACAACCGGTCTAGTTTTCAGGATATTCATAATAAGTGTGCGTGAGATGCATTTGTGTGCACTGTGAATGCAAATTTCTCCTGCATATTCATTAGGGATGTGCACTCGCTGGATACGAAATAGGAAATTGAAAATGAAATGAAACAAAATGACGGTATTTCCTCAGAGAAACGATTGAAACTTTGCCGAAATTTTGTTGGTTTTCATATTTCATTTTGGAAAAAAAAAAAAAAAGTTACCCGAGACCCAAAGCAGGGGCTGCACATACCCCCGAGTGCAAGACTGGTACCTTGGCCTAAGCATAGACCTAGGCCTGATGCTGGGGCGTCAGCCAAGACCTCAGCAAAGGCCCAGGCCAGGAAAAATTTTGCCAGAGTTGGGGAAACTTCCCAGCCCTCACTTACATCTGTCATAGTTTCGATGCTATGGCCCTGCCCCAACGCCTAGGCTCAGGCTCAGGTCCAATGCCAGGTCCCGAAGCCAGGCTTTCAGACTAGGCCCAGTGCAGGGCCCAGCGGTGTCTCAGCCCAGCCCAGGCCCGATGCGCAGGGGCTTGGTCCAGAGGCTGGGTTCCGACACCTGGTCCTCTGCTCAGATCCAGGCTTGATGCCAGGGCCTATCACAAAGGCCCAGTCCCACAGTGGGGTCTCAGCCTAGGCCCAGCCCCAGGCCCGGAGGCAGGGTCCTAACATGTGGGCCTAGGCCCAGTGCTGAGGCCTCAGCCCAGGCCAAGGCAGAGGCTTGATGCCAGGGCCCAGCCCAGAAGCCTTATCCCAACACTGGGGCCTCAGCCTAGGCCCAGAGGCTGGAGACCAGGCCACGGAGGTCCTCTTCTTTCTTCTTCTTTTCTTAAAATGATGTAGTCTGCTGGAGTCTCGCCAGAGTAACTTAACTCCAGTGCCTTCTTCCTCACTGGAAAGCACCATTTTGTTGTACGGCAGTTCATTTAAGCTGCATAAATCAAAATGGCACTCTCTGCAGAGGAGGAAGACCCAGCAGATGACTTTTTAAGAAAAGGATCTCCATGAACTAGTCTCCGAGCCTGGACCTAGGCCTACACAAGGCCAAGGCCTCAACATCGGATTTCCCCCCTGGAATGTGTAAATGTGGGCCGGGGAGGATCCTAGCTCAGGCATTTTTTCTGGGTGAGAGGGATGGGCATTAGGAAATCCTTGGGAGATCCTGTTTCTTTTTTAAATTCCATTTTTTTTTGGGGGGGGGGGGGGGGGGGGAGAATGTTTTAAAGTGTTTGTTTTGTTTTTGTAAACTATAGAAAATTAAATAAATATTAAACAAAATTAAATGAATGAAAAAATAAAAACCCAATAATTTTTTCCCTTGCACATCCTAATACTCACGTCAGCTATCCTGTGCCATCACCAGGGCTGGTTTGAGAAGCCCTGACTTATGGACTAGCAGTCCAGCTGTTGTAAGGGAAAATGTACCACAAGTGTGTAGATGTACTTCAAGCACTGCCACCGCATAGATCAGCTTGTTCTACACAATGTAACAAACCGAGGTTGGGGGATTTGGCACAATATGAACAGCAGTGTGTCTGGGGAAGGGGTGGGCAACTCTGGTCCTCAAGAGCCACCAACCGGCTGGCTTTTCGGCATTACCCTAATGGATGTGCATGAAAGAGATTGGCATATAATTGAGGCAGTGGGCCTGCAAATCTCTCTCATACATATTCGTTAGAGGTAACCTGAATGGTTGACAACCCTCAGAAACCAGATCTGTCTACCCCCGATCTGGGGATCTTCTTGCTTTTCTATTCTCTAGAACAGGGATAGGCATCTCCAGTCCTTGAGTGCCCAGAAGCCAGTCAGGTTTTCAAGATATCCACACTTAGGGGTAGATTTTAAAAGAAGCGCGATCAGCCTACTTTTGCTTGCGCATCAGACTCAAGCAAAAGTACGCTGGATTTTAGTAGATACGCGCGGAGCCGCGCGTATCCACTAAAATCCTGGATTGGCGCGCGCAAGGCTATCGATTTTGTATAGCCTGCGCGCGCCGAGCCGCGCTGCCTCCCCCCGTTCCCTCCAAGGCCGCTCCGAAATCGGAGCGGCCTCGGAGGGAACTTTCCTTTGCCCTCCCCTCACCTTACCCTCCCTTCCCCTACCTAACCCACCCACCCGGCCCTGTCTACACCCCCCCCTTACCTTTGTCGGGGGATTTACGCCTCCCGGAGGGAGATGTAAATCCCCGCGCGCCAGCGGGCCTGCTGCGCGCCGGGCCGCGACCTGGGGGCGGGTACGGAGGGCGCAGCCACGCCCCCGGGCCGTAGCCACACCCCCATACCCGCCCCCAAAACGCTGCCGACACGCCCCCGGAACGCCGCGACTACCGGGCCCGCCCCCGACACGCCCCCCTCCGAGAACCCCGGGACTTACGCGAGTCCCGGGGCTCTGCGCGCGCCGGGAGGCCTATGTAAATAGGCTTCCCGGCGCGCAGGGCCCTGCTCGCGTAAATCCGCCCGGTTTTGGGCGGATTTACGCGAGCAGGGCTCTGAAAATCCGCCCCTTAGTTTGCAGGAGATGCATTTGCATGCACCACTTCCATTGTATGCAAATGCATCTGATGCATATTTAATATGGATATCCTGAAAACCAGACAAACTTGTAGCACTCATTGCCTACCCCTGCTCTTGAAGCTCAATAACAAACCCCATGCAGCAGATCAGGAGAGGGTAGAGCAGGGGTGTGGAATGCCGGTACTTGAGGGCAACTAACCAGTTGGGTTTTCAGGGTACTGCTAAGCAATATGTATGAAAAAGGTTTCTTGCACATTGCTTCAGTCGCATGCAAACATATTTCATTCATATTCATTAGGGATGTCCTGAAAGTCGGACTGTTTTATGGCCCTTGAAGACTGGAATTTCCCACCCTTGGGGTAGAGAGTTGCTACCTTTCCCAGGTCAATCCAAAGATGCTGATCCAGTCCTTGTTTTTTTTTTCTCCATTGTGGTATACTTTACTCAGGAAATGACTAAAATAAAGGTTTAACAAAAAAAAATATATATATATACATAAGGTGATAACCCTTTTATTGGACTAACTTAATGGGGAATCAGATTTGCTCTGTTGCATTTATGATTATGTAAAACCAACACTGGATCAGCGTCTTTGCATCGATATGGCTGAGGTAACAACCCTGGGGTTGCACCACAGGGCAGCTTTTGACAACAGAATCACTTTTTAATGCCAGTTTGTGTGTCTGAAGCAGCCCCTGAAAGTGAACAGCCAGCCCGGCCTGCAGAAGCGCTGCCTCTTCGTGTGCCGACATGGAGAGAGGATGGACGTGGTATTTGGGAAGTACTGGCTTTCTCAGTGTTTTGATGCCAAAGGTGAGTAGTTAATTTGCGAATCAGCAGGTCCCGCTTTTGAAATGTATGTGAACAGGGCTGTGATTCAGGCCAAGAAGGAGCTGTGGTGACATGGTGAACGGGAGTGAATATGCCGAATGGTGTGGGCCAAGTGATCAATATGATTTGGCGGCAGACACAGGGAGTTAAGGTCGATCTAGTCTCTGCCCAGTTGCGTTTCTGGTGTGATGCCACAGGCCCCAGGTGATCTCTGGCTTTCCCCTCCGTTCTTCTCCAGTAAGGATCCTCTGTGCTTATTCCAGGCTTCCTTGAATGTTACTATGTCCAGATGAAGCACAAATTGGTTTTTTTTTTAATTAATTTCTAGTCCACAAAATAACCAAGTTGCAAGATGTAGAGAAAGAGACATAAATTCCCTTGAAAACTTTGATCTCTCCTCAAATAAAGGCATTCTAGTTGGTTTCCTTCCTTGGCAGAGAAGCGTGGTCTTTATTTTATTTTTTTTAATTGACAGTGTTTCTTCAGTTAGTCAAACAGTTGTACAACAGAACTTAGTTTTGGCACTTGTTGATCTGTCGGCATACTCAGAGATGAATGGCTTTTAGGTTCTTCAGAGGATTATCTGGTTAACGGTTTGCTTTCACTGCTAAATTGAAAGCTGCAGTTCAGTCAAAATGTCAGCTTGCCTGTTTCTTAACTTCACTTTGTAATGAGAACCTTCAGGCAGAGCAGAGCAGCTCCTGGACGCCAGGTACAAATCCAGCTGCTCTAATGCAGCCGTTCTGAAGTTTGTCCTGGCAACCCCACAGCCAGTCAGGCTTTTGAGATATCCCCAAAGAGATAAATTTGTGGACATCTGGGACCTAGTATGTACATCCAAATGTATCCGAGTGTGGGAGCACCAGGACAGGCTTGGCAGCGCTATCTTAAACTGCAGGCACTACCCTGGGAATACTACAGGCTCCTTTTTGTACAACGTAAGATTTATTTGGAACTAAGGAGCCCCCAGCAAAGCAGTTTGCAGCGTGAGGCCCATGGAGAAAACTCAACTGTCAACTCTCGTGCATCTGCGGGGTGGACAGAAATGTTCACGCAGGCGGGTTCCTTCAAGCAAAAAAAAACCCTGGTTGGGCGGGACACGCACAGGGACTGGACTTCGCATAGCTGGGGAGGGAGGAGGTTGTTAACCTTTTCAGGCTGGAGAATGCTTTTGTTCTTATTATAATAAATACATTTGTCAAATCCGGATACTGTTGGAAGCTATCAATTGCAAGCACAGTCCCCAAAGACCTTGTATCTTTGTTACATTTGTACAGATTATGCATCCCAGCTGCTCACCTGCGGAGGGAACAGCTGAGGCGTCTTCCAGGTGGGGCTAAACCAAAAGTGACCGGGGAAAAGGATCATCGCATGTTACCCACAATCCGCGACCCGGCCTTTTGTAGGCAAGAAAGGAACATTAGCGGTTCAATGCCAAGAAGTGCAGAGTCATGCATATGGGGAGTGGAAATCCGAATGAACTGTATTCGATGGGGGATGAAGGGCTGGTGTGCACGGAGCAGGAGAGAGACCTTGGGGTGATGGTGTCTAATGATCTGAAGTCGGCGAAACAATGTGACAAGCCGATAGCTAAAGCCAGAAGAATGCTGGGCTGCATAGAGAGAGGAATATCGAGTAAGAAAAGGGAAGTGATTATCCCCTTGTACAGGTCCTTGGTGAGACCTCACCTGGAGTATTGTGTTCAGTTCTGGAGACCGTATCTCCGAAGAGACAGAGACAAGATGGAGGCGGTCCAGAGAAGGGCGACCAAAAAGGTGGAAGGTCTTCATCAAATGACTTATGAGGAGAGATTGAAGAATCTAAATATGTACACCCTGGAGGAAAGGAGGAGCAGAGGTGATATGATACAGACTTTCAGATACTTGAAAGGTTTTAATGATCCAAAGACAACGACAAACCTTTTCCGTAGGAAAAAAAATCAGCAGAACCAGGGGTCACGATTTGAAGCTCCAGGGAGGAAGATTCAGAACCAATGTCAGGAAGTATTTCTTCACGGAGAGGGTGGTAGATGCCTGGAATGCCCTTCCGGAGGAAGTAGTGAAGACCAGAACTGTGAAGGACTTCAAAGGGGCGTGGGATAAACACTGTGGATCCATAAAGTCAAGAGGCCATCAATGAAGAGTGGGTGGCTCGCCAGAATGACGGCTACTGCCTGGAGATAATACCCTTATTCAATAAACGTACACATGGTTACTGTGACTCCAACATCACTCTAAGCTTCAACAGCAAGAGGAAATGTGGAAAAAAGGATTTGCACTCACAAAGCAGGGAGTAGCTGGCTTGTTACGGCGGTTACTACCCCAAACCAAATAAACCTGATACTTCACTTTCAATGCATATCCAGCATAGCTCTCTGCTTCAACGGCAGGGGAGAAGAAAAACTGATACTTCACGCATATCCAGCATAGCTCTCTGCTTCAACGGCAGGGGAGAAGAAAAACTGATACTTCACGCATATCCAGCATAGCTCTCTGCTTCAACGGCAGGGGAGAAGAAAAACTGATACTTCACGCATATCCAGCATAGCTCTCTGCTTCAACGGCAGGGGAGAAGAAAAACAACCAATAAGGGCTGAATAACATAGTCTGGGTAAAACAAATAAGCATGGGTGTAGCTTGCTTATTGCTGCGGTTACTACCCCTAACTAATCAAGCTTGTTATTTCACTCGGATGCAGCTCCATCACTGCTCTCTACATTAATGGCGGGGGTGGAAGGGAAATAGAACCAAAGAGCTAAGAGAAACAGATAAGTATGAGAAAAAAATGTGTGAAGCTTGCTGGGCAGACTGGATGGGCCGTTTGGTCTTCTTCTGCCGTCATTTCTATGTTTAAAGAGTCAGAAGGTGAAACAAAAAAAAGCCATTCTGTCAGATAAAACTAAATAACCAGCTCTCCTGGGGTAGGCCTTCTTCTGCTCTTACTCCTCGTTTTCCTAATTTCCTTTGCCGTGATGGCGTAATGCATTTCATTTCTTTTACTTTTTATATTCCGAGTGCACACGGCAACCGCATCGACTCTTTTTTTTTTTTTTTAATACATCCTGGCAATGCTGGCAGTGAACGGTGTGCACCTCTTTAATACGGCTGACACTTTTTTTTTTTTTTTTTTGTTTACTATGAAATGAATTGAAACCATAAAATGTAGGCGATAAATGGGAGAATGGTGGTTCTTTTGTTTTGATTAAATTCTGCCTCGTTTTAAGGGAAGGGAAGTGGTTTTAACCCCGAAGTGCAGCGGCTTCCATGCATTCCTCCTAGGCGCACGCATCAAAATTCCCAATAATGTTCTGTTCCGTATACTTCGTTGGATATGCACAGACAGTTAGTTATTTTCCCCCCAACCTTGAGATGAACCTCACCAAAACACATTTGACTATTCCCGGGCAGGGCGCTACGTGCGCACAAACCTGAACATGCTTCCCAGCTTACCCCCCAGGAGTGGCGGCTTCCGGGACTACGAGAAGGACGCCCCGATCACCGTCTTTGGATGCACGCAGGCCAGGCTCATTGGTGAGTTGTTGTCGCCTGTAGAAATGGCACAGAAAGCAGGATCCCTGAGGTACCATCTTGGCTTACTCTCTGTTGGTGTGTTTGCATTCTACCTTTCTCGCACCATGACGCCCAGCATGCACCCGGTCAGCACTCACTGCGGTAGTTCTATAGTTATGGACCCAGAGCCTCTGATTTTGATTGCCCTGGCCACCTGCATCTGTTTAACTCCCCGTGCTCCCACTTTTCAGATTGTAGACTCATGGGCTTGGGACAGTGTAACACTGGCATTATCTTGTGTGCTGCTCGTACTCTGTCCCTGTGAATGGTGAACATTGCCCATGATATCGGCAATGTTCAGTAACTCCTTCCATGTTGGCTTTCATGTCGGGGCCAGCATTAGACACACATTGCAGCCCTGGGTAGAATCTAAGGAGTGGGCCCAACCAGTGCCAGATGCACTGAAGCTCTGCCTCAATGACTTACTCAGTTTTTTGCCAAGGGGGGATCCTTATGGTGCTAGATCTCTGGGCAATTGCCCTGCCTGCCCACCCCACCCCACCTCCACCTCCACCTCCATCCAGCCCTTTTTCATGCAGCACGTCAGTCTCTGCATTGATTTGTGACACTTGGAAATTCTATGTGACTGACTTAAGACCTCAGAGAGTCAGTGGGAGAGGGGGATTTTTACTACCGAGTTCCCCTAACTCCTAGTTCACTGTGCTACAGTGGTGTACTAAGTGGGAGGGGGGGGGCAGGGGGCGGTCCGCCCCGGTGACAACAGGGGAAAGGGTGCCATTGCCACCAGCAGGAAGTTCCTATGGCAGCACAGAGAAGTGACATGCTGGCGGGGTTCCCACTCCCCACCAACAGAAGAAGAGGCAGTGGCAGACTAAGACTAAGCCCTGCGGTGCCACTGCCAGTTCAGTTTTTGTCTGCATGTGAGAGCCTGTGAGAAAGAGATGCTGAGGAAACGTGTGTGAGAGAGAGAGAGGGAGCATATTGTATGTGTGTGTGTGTGCATGCGTGCCCCCGGTCTATAACTATCTTAAGATGACAGATATGGAGAGCGGGAGATCTTTTAAATCCTTATTAGTTTTAAAAATTGGGTGTCATTTGATGTGTCTGCTGCTTTGAAATATTTTACTGATATTTAGGAAATTTTAAAATTATATATTGGGGGGGGTGCCAAAGGAAGTATCCACCCGGGTGCTGAATACTTTAGGTACGCCACCAGATCTCACTTTTTCCCAGCTCGGGAGCCAGGTGTGTGCAGGTTTGTGAAGGAGGGGATGGGGGTCAAGTCGTTTGTCATTGCTTGGGCTAACATCTGGCGTAAGACTCCCCATTTCCTTCCGTTTCTCCAGGCGAAGCTTTGCTAGAGAGTAACACGGTGATTGATTATGTGTATAGCTCCCCGTCCCTGCGCTGTGTACAGACTGCCCACAACATACTGAAAGGTAAGAGGCCGCGGGAAAGGGCAGAGCTTCCTCCAGGTGTGAGTGACCCAGTTAGCCAGCTAGATTCTACCTGGCTAATTTATTAGCCAGGTAGAATATAGGCAGCGAAGTGCCCACATATTTATTTAGCCGGCTAACTTCTGAATATGGATCTCTGTAAGTTCACACTGCTATTACAATGGATATTTGTGCTTTCAGATACCCTTTGGCTTCTCAGGAAAAGAACCAAGTTCTAGTAAACATTTGGTATAAAAAAAGAAAAGTTAAATATAGTATTTTCCATGGCCACCTCTATGAGCAAACTCAGAGTGTAAAACTTTTCCCACTCTCATAGCCTGTAACTTAATAATTCTACTGTGAAGCAAGTGACATTAAATGCCTCAGGAAGAGCAGGAAAGGGATGCCATGCTGTTAATTCACTGGCAGGCCAATTACAGAACGGTGCGCTCGGCCGAGCACACCGTTAGCCCCCGTTTGGACACGTGTGTTTGAGGCGTATTATTTCCCCTTATTCAGTAAGGGGTAATAGCGCGTGGAAAACGCGCGGCCAACCCCCCTGAAACTAATAGCGCTCATCAAATGCAAATGCATGTTGATGAGCCTATTAGGTATTCACCCACAATACAGAAAGCAAAATGTGCAGCCAAGCCGCACATTTTACTCTCAGAAATTAACGCCTGCCAATGGCAAGTGTACAGAAAAGCAGACAAAACTGCTTTTCTGAACACCATCCGACTTAATATCATAGTGATATTAAGTCGGAGGCCCCCCCAAAAAAAAAAAATTAAAAATCTTCTTTAAAAAAATCTGCCCGCAGATTGGAAAATGGACGCTCAATTTTGCCAGTGTCGGTGTTCTGAACCCGTGGCTGTCAGCGGGTTCGACAATCGACGCCGGTAAAATTAAGCGTCTGCTGTCAGACCAGCTGACAGCCACCACTTCCGCCAATAAGACGGAAGTGGTGGCAGGCCCTAATTTAAATACTGACTTGAGCACCCAGGAGAGGTGCCTGGGCACGCGTTGGGAGAGTGGGCGCTCGCCTCGGAGCTCCGGCTCTCCCAACGCGCAGTTTACTGTATGGGCCTGTGGGAGTTGCCTTGCCAGGACATTCACAGGGGAGGGAGGGGTAGAGAAGGAGGGTGTTTGCTGGGGGATCCTGCTGCAGATCGATGGGTCGGGATCAGTTTTTCCAGCAGTGAGCAGATGATGGCGGGTGAGCAGGGGCTGTCCGGCTGCTGGAACACAGGAATGGTAACCAGCAGCAGGGACCGCTGCAGGGTCATGGCTGCTGTTGCATGGCACTATTGCATAATAAACTGCAGTACTGGGGAAGCTGGGCAACCTTGCACCCTTGGTCATTTGTCTGATAGTCGTTCTTACCTTCTTTTTTTTTTCACACACTGCTGTTTCCTGTCAACATTTTTCTATCTTTAGGTTTGCAGCAAGAGACTAAAATGAAGATCCGGGTAGAGCCAGGCTTGTTTGAGTGGACGAAATGGGTGTCGGGCACCACCTTACCCGCTTGGATACCACCGGTAGAGTTAACCGCTGCCAACCTGAGTGTGGACACAACTTACAGGTAACCATCAGGGCAGGCAACATTTCCGACTCGTGTGGTGCTTTTAATTTCAGAAGGGCCTTGGGTGGGGGGAGGGGAAGGGATTTGAGCTTGATTTACAGTGCCTCTTCCTCACTAGGTGACAATGAAGAAATACACAAGCACTGGGAGGTTAACACAGGCTGTAGTTCATAGCTGTGGCCTTGTCTGACAACTTGTCATAGAGCAAAACCAAATAATGTATGTATAAAATAAAACTCTGCCTACTGCATAGTGTTTTTAACACTGCACATAGCAATCACTAATACTCATCCTGTATCAGTTAAAAATGTTTCCAGCTAATTCTGTAATGTGTTAAGAAGCACCTTGGCAATGTATCAGTTGTGACATCTTCATGTTCGGCGTATGATAAAATTTGTGACGTCTTACTGCAGTTTTTAGAATTCAGGTGCATTAATTCCTTGCCCTACAAAGCTTACACAGACATCACAGGGAGTGTCAGGGGGGAGAAGTAGGATCTGAACCCTGGCTTTGCTGGTTCACATCCCATTACTCTAACCGCTAACTATACCTTCTCCTTACATTTGAGCAGGAAGAGCCCCATGTCACACCCAACCTTCCCCCCCCCTTCTCTGAGGAGGGAGGGGAACCGTGGATTCATCAGAATCTGCTGTTCCTAGCACCCATTCCTCAATCCCATCCGACCTAGATGATTTTCCTGGTTTTCTCAGGGGCTTTTTGAGAATGAGCCCTGCAATTTCCCATAATACCCATTACCTCTCGTGCTTGTTCAGAATTAACTCTGCTTCCTTTCCTCCCTCTCACAGACCTCATATCCCAGTCAGCAAATTAGTGGTTTCAGAGTCCTATGACACATACATCAGCAGAAGCTTCCAAGTGACAAAAGAAATCCTAAGTGAATGTAAAAGCAAAGGTACGTGTTTAGCTAAACACAGTCTCAGTCTTTCAGAACTTGTATTGGAGCACACAGCAAAATGGGAAATGAATATGGGTTTATACCATTACTGAGTACAGTACAGCCCTTGTTTAACTTTCTCTCCAGTGAGCTGTAATTGTGTTCATCTGAGTTCGAAATGCACTCTTCCCAATGACTCGGAGGGATACATTTGTGATGCACTGCGAGGCCACACACACGCTCTGGACTCTCTGCTCCTGTTCACACTGGAAGGAAATCCACATTACCTGTGGAGTAACTAAGTACCCCAGGTCATGGGGTGAGGCTCGGCTCTGGATGAATTATCACGGCAGTGTCTGTTGTTGGACGGGGCTGTCCTTCTGGAAACGGGGCAAGAGGCAGAATTATAAAAATAAAAAAATGCACAGAACAGTTTGTGAGTGTAACAACCTCTGTGTTTCAGGTAATAACATCTTAATAGTGGCACACGCCTCCTCCCTTGAGGCTTGCACCCGGCAGCTGCAGGGTCTCCTACCGCAGAACTCCAAGGACTTCGTGCAGGTGGTCAGAAAGGTAACTAGCTTCCCGGACCGCAAGATCTCCGGGCATAGATCCGTCTCCCGTCTACCCCAGCCACTGCTCTCTCAGAAACCCCCTGTACGTTAAGCCAGGCAGCAGGGGTTGCCGTTCCACAATGTTGTGGGATTGCTGGTCCAGAGGGGGTTGTGGAGTGATGTCCCCAGCCTTGGCCGGGCCAGGGAGCAGCAGCAGCGTAGCGCGTGGCATGCGGTGCTGCACTGGACCAGCCTTCTTTAGAATATTTTCAAACATTTCCTTCCCCTTCCCGTAAGCCTACTACCAACACCTGCCATATTAAGAGTGAGGCAGAATGTGTGCTGCAGGAAAGGATTCCCTTATAGAGCTAGAAATACACTTGAACTTCCACTATGGATTCCACCTACTTATGTTTCCTGTCTTTTTTTTTTTCTCACTAGATTCCCTATTTGGGCTTCTGTTCCTGTGAAGAACTAGGGGAGACAGGACTATGGCAACTAACTGACCCTCCAATCCTTCCCCTTACCCATGGACCAACTGGTGGCTTTAACTGGAGAGAAACCTTACTCCAAGAGTAGCCCACAGCCACTCCTTGCCTTGAAAAAGCATCAGCGAATGTTTCCTAGCCCTCTTGTTTAATGGCGGTTAAGTTAATGTGTTAGGCGCCTTCTAGCATAGGTCCTTCAAGTTCAACCTGGGTATCCTCGTGAGAACTCGTGTGACGCGAGCACACGAGTAGAACCAGGACAAGGTTCTCCTTCTGGGCTTACATTCCATGAAATGAGAGGCTTAAAAGTCAAAGGGAGAGGTCTTGTGTTGTGTCCAGAAAGCCTTCTCTTATTTCTTTCTTTTTTTTTTTTTTTTTGCATGACTACTCCGGTGGGGTCTACCTAATTCCATAGCAAGAAATTTCAGACTTGTTCTGCTTTCTCCTCTCACATGACGGGTGACCAAAGACAATGGGGATAGCACCGCACACCCCCCTACGTGTGGGGGAAAAAAACATTCATCCTTCCCTGTCCCCTGCCTGTGTTAAAAGTAAGCCAGGGCTCAAAGGAGAACAGATAACCCTTAATCAGGTAAGGTTCCCATCAAGTTCATCTCAGTTTCAAGTAACTTAGTCAGCAGTACAACACCCCAAAGACAAAGGGGCGAGATTTTTCTCCTCCAAAACATTTGCGTTTCCCAGCTTTATGGGAATTTATTTGTGTTTATTGTTCTCTGCATCCCCTGATGCGGGAGGGCTGTCTATTCCTCCAGCCTTTACTTCCTATCCTCATGCACCAGGAGCGGGGAGAGCTTAGGCCATTCCTGGTTTCCTGATCCCCTCCATGAATGCATTGTGGCTCCGATAGGCCTGAGCTGAAGTGGAAGTAGCAGGAGTGCAGCTATCCCAGCCCACTGAGAAGGAAGTTCAGAAAGCAAGAGTTGAGTGATCCTGTCTACTAGCACTTGCACCATTGGGTAGCTTTGGCCTCTGTCATCTCCTTATCACAATGAGGATGAGAGTTACTCTACTAAAACAGGATGAGGCTGAAGTCAGATAAGAAGGTTGAACTTGCACCATTAGTTACCTCATAACAGCTATAACATTGACCCCTGGCCATGACACTATTAAACCTTCATGAGAAAAACCATGCCCTTACCTCTTTTGTGAAACACATTTGGTTTTCAACCCCGGTGAAGTCAGTAACCTTCCAGAGGCCAGTGTGACCAAGCTATTACTCTCTCAAGATGACGGGCTGGACAGCACTAGCTCTTTGCTGCATGTGATGCATTTGTGAAGAAACAGACACCATGGGGGGGGGGGGGGGGGGGGCTGGCCTCTCCTAACAATTCAAGGCACCCTAGCATTGCCAGCTGATCCAGATGACCCCCAGATGCTGATCCAGATCTGCTGCTGCCCCCTTGCATGCATGGAGCTGTCTTACTTTTCAGTGTCTGCAGTGGCTTGGATCAGCTTCTTTGTGTTGACCTGGCTCAGAGGGCGACCCTACTTACTGTCTGGCAGGTGAAAGTTATCAATCATCCTGATGGGGCAATTGGCTGTAGCTCCAACTGGAGCTTGAATTAGACTCCCTGCTGCAGCGGCAGGGCCGTGATGGCCGTAGGCCTCACCCTACTGGGGGAAGCGGAGGGGACGATGACATCCTGGACTGTTCTGCACAAAGCAGATCTTTCCAGCAGCAGCTGGGTGTTCTCCTCAAGGTAAGCAACTGTAGCAATCGCCCGATTCGGTGTACAATTTGCTACCCAGCTCGCTACTTTCACTAATCTGGGCAAAGGGTTACCTTGAATTCGGAGCATTTTCCTTCAGAAAGGGAATAAACTAAAAAAAACATAATAATTTAAAAAAATGCTTTAAAGAGACTGGTCCCATGTTCCCTCTTTATTTGGGTCACTACTGAATCATTTTTATAATGTTTCTAACTGTGCCCATAGGCTAGTGCTGTTCATTGGAAGGTACACCTGATATTTACCACATCACCGCACGCTGGTAGCCATGCAAAATGAAACTGTTTTTCCTGTGGAAAAAAAAAGTAAACAGCCCTGTGTTGCATGAGGAGCTGTGTTGGTATATATCACTGCAAGGCAGGATGCTCAGCTGTACCCCTTCCCCCCACCCACGGAATGCAGAACCCCGGTGGTCTGGCCCGGAATCAAAAAGGTGTCCCTGCAATCCAATGTAGCACCCCCATCCCCCTGATGGCAGAAGACCCTCGTTCCCAGAACATTATTGCCACAGCCTTAAAAAAAAAAGAAAAAAGAGAGAGAAAACCCCTCTTATAAAGTAATTAGGGCTCTTAAAATATTATTCCGTAGCATCTACAGTGAGTTTCAATTTAGCATAATTTTAACTGGTGCATCTTAGACGAGGGGCTTCGCCTGGCTCTGTGAATGTCGGAAATGCTGCCGCCCAGTCCCCTGGCCTATGCCAGTGGAAGCACAGGACTATGGAGGTGCAACGGAGCTTACATGCAAGGATGCGGCTGCACAGTTTGGGTAACGCGGCACGTCAGCGTGTGCGTCGTGTCGGATGGAGTCAGAACAATCATCGCTTTGTATGACGTCTACTGCGCAGCGTACCACCCCATGTGCCCAGACTGCCTCTATACTCATTATCAGAGCAGGGATGTGTGTGATATGTCAGGGAGATAACAGATATGAAAAAGCAAGCAACTGCCACCGTACCTGGGCAGTAGCTACATTTTTTAAAATTTATTATTTTACACAATTTTGCAAATAAGGTTACCAGCTGGCTCCATTCTTAGTTTTTGCTTTTGAAGACGGGTTGACCTGGTCCCGGTTTAACCCCCCACCCGTTGAGGTGCCCGGCCATGCAGTGCAACGCTGCTGCTCATCTTAGGCCAAACAGAGTCAGGAGCCCCTCCGCACAGTACGGTAAAACCGGGATTTGTGCTGGAGCCAGAGGGCAGCCCCATCCATAGGGGCTGTGTGCTACCATTTCCTTTTGTAGCTTACCAATGAATTTATTTAAAAAAAAAAAAAATTATATATATATATATATATAAGACAATCAAACAAAGCGTTGTAACTTGTTTATTTAGCTGGTGGAAGAATTTATTATTGAAACCTGTAGAAAGGGTCAACAAGCGAACACCAAAACCCAAGACTTGCCCTTGTTGTTGTCCTGGGCACTGTAATTTTATCTTACTGTATGTTTCCCTTTATTTTATGTACTTCTCGTATATGACTTTAGAATCCACCTGTGAAATTGTTATGACAACACCGTTTTCTGGATCTGATACCTTTTTATTGGACCAACTCCCTATACACCGGTGCCTAACTTTCATAGGGTCGGGGAAGAGATTGCGCCGTTACACTGATTTACATAGCACAGCCTCAACTAAAAAAAAAAAAGTTATTATTATTATATATTGCATTGCTGCTATGTTTTAATTACTTTATTGTATGTTGTGTTTGCATTGTGCTCGCTATTTTATGCTTCTCTTGTAACTCGGCCTGAGCGGTTTTATAAGGATGAGGATAAATAGACAAATAACTTATTTAGCATGAGGTTGCCTGCCTATGCTATTACAGTGCGGAGAAGGAATGGGGGCAGGGGCTGAAAGAGCCAGGCCCCTTGTATCTATATAATTTTACTTTTGGAATATCCTCTTCCTATCCCCTTCACTGAGCTGTAATACTATATGCAAACTGTCTCTGTACTCTCCTAAACCCACTGTCACTCCACTGTCCATTCACTGAGCTGATGAAGGGAGCAGAGCTCCTGAAAGCTAGCCACAGATGCAGCGGTGGTCCCGAAAAGAGTATCAGCTCCACCTTGTTTGTTGACCGGTATTGCTTCCTGGGTGACTGGGTCTGTGGGCTCAGGTTGCAGGCCCAGTCTTGGAGAATGCACCAGCCTGCTCTTCCGCAAGCAGCATTAAGTGTAACACATGACCTGAAGCCATTTTTTTTTTAAAGTAATATGAATGGCAACATGCACGCTAAACTGATTTGGTGCCAGTGCCCATGACCGCAGTCGCCCGCCTTTAGTCAGAAGTCTGCGCTGAGGAGGCACAGCCTGTCTGTGTCCATGACCTCTGGCAGCTGACACTGCTGTAAGCCATAGTGAAAATGCAGGGTTAGGCAGCTGTGCTTTAGTTTGGGTGGAGGAAGAAACAGACTGGAGCACTGATGGGGGGGGGGGGGAAGGAGTCATAAAACAAAGCCCCCCGGCTTCCCTATCCTTGTATGCTCTGGTTTTGAAGGTGATGCCTTTCTTTCGTTTGTAACTGTATTTCTGTTAGCCAAAGTGTGCCTAGCACCTCTTCACCAGAAATGGATGACCGTCGTAAACTCTCCAACCCACAGATTGTAGTAAAGGGATCGCACCTTTTACTCAAAATAAATAAATAAATAAATAAAATGTGTTAAAATATAGGGAAATAAAATGTTAAGCAGAATAAGACCACAAGCTGCTACTGTAGCACAGGCTTGATGCTTTGGGGGGGTGACAGGCCTATTGGCAACCAAAAACTAAACATGGGCCATCTGGTCTGTTTGCCCTCTGAAGCAATACCCCTTCTCTATGCCTTAATATTCTGTCCCAAATCGTGCTCGTATTAGAAATGACCAAATCCAATTTCAAATTCCTTTTCATGAGACTTAAAAAAAAAATTACCATTCTTGCTTTCTCCATGACATTTACCTCTTTTGGTTTTGTTTTTTTTTGTGGTGAAAATATTTGGCTGGTTTTGTCAGTGCTCATATAAGCTTGCATCATATTCGATTGTGGGGGAAAAAAACAAAAAAGGATGATACCAAAAGCTGATGAAATTGCCGGTGGCAAGCAATTGCTTTCCATTTCACGAGCCAACCTTCCTCCCCCTCTGGTGGAGATTGTCAACCGAAACCGCAACTGGCGGCAGCACATGGTCTGCTACGGGCAGGATCACGACAAGCAGGCATCTGGGAACAGGGCTTGCGGCCGTGCTGGCACATCGATGCATTGTTGAGAACGAGAATACAAGTCCCAATAATAAAATCTTCTGCTCTGCCTGGTGGTATTAAAATGATTTGCATACAGAGGACGATTACTGCATTTTTGTGCATTACTGCTGCTGCACTAGTTGAACCCTACTATTCAGTTTAGGAAAATTGCTCTTCTAGTCCATGTGGCTGAATGGAATCAAAATCTCTTCCAGCAAATAGACAGCCACTGAGCAGGAGCTTTCTCATCCCTCCTGCGACGGCTGCGATGCAGTGTGCATTATTGTTAGGTGAGCCTGGAGGCAACTGCAACCACTTTTTTTTTTTACTGGCAGGTTAATCTGGTCTTATACCAGGGCTGCTCACACTGGTCCTTGGGCCCACCCCCAGCCAGTCAGATTTTCAGGGTATCTCAAACATGCCTGAGCTTTATTTGCATGCACTACCTGTATATGTATATATCGCTCATGCATATTCATTAGGAATATCCTGAAAATCCAACATTGGGGGGGGGGGAGGAGAGTGAGGACCGATTTGAGCACCCCTGTCCCATACATCCATGAGAGGTGTAGTTCTTATATTTTCATAGGGAAATCAGAATCAGTCCACGCGTGCAGTGTGAGCTAGAGCAGGCCGCCAGTAAAACACAGAGCCAACTCCCAACCGTTCTGCAGTCCCTGGCTTCCAGTCCTGCCTCTGCCGCTCTTGCTGTGCGGCCATGAGCAAGTTATCACCTTCCTTTCTCAGGGCTTTGTTATGGGCTCTCTCTCTCTCCCCTTTATTCTGCCCTGTGGAAGAAAAGTGGATTCCTTGGCAGCTGTTGTTGGACCAACGCAAGAAAAATCAAGAGGGAGCCCACGAGCTTTAAAGACCAAATGCATCTGAGGGTGGGCTTCGTTCCTCGACGACATGTCTAATATATCTGTTAGCTCAAGGAGGCACTTGGACTAACTTATTTCAGCAGCTGCTGAGGGAAGGCCCTTGCCTATTTTCGTTTCACTTTGAAGGTGCATCAGTGGAAATTTGTCCAGGAAGTATATTTTGTTGGTGCAGCCTTGTCAGTCCCTGCACCAGTTACTGTTGGGGGCGAATTGACCATAACTGGATATGGTTTTCCCAAAAATTAGCCACAGCATGCCAGAGCAGCACTAACCTAGCCTTTCAAGATTACATTATGGAAGGTGAAAGAAGCAATGACCTTGTTTAAATAGAAATTAATCCCTATAAACAGTGATCATTAATTGCATATCAGCCCCTTTGGCTATTTTTTTTTTAAGCACGATTCCTTTGAAATAGCTCTAAACATGCACCTGATGGCATCTGTTAAGTAGTTATTGCTATGATTTAAAGATGCATAGTTCCCCTCCCCCACGCAAAGGCAAGGTCAGTCATAGATGCAAAATATGGTCACTCACTACCCATCACCTGCTCAAATTTGACAAACCCAGAATGCTTTAGAGGTACAGTCTCTTTAGTAAATGCTGGTGCATGCGATGTTCCTTACACTATAAAAGTATCTTGTGTGGAGGGTTGCTTTGGGGTTTTTTTTTAAGAATGCTATGAAGAAGCCAACAACCTATGATAAAGCACCTCTATATCTGACACGCGGCAGTGCTTCATTTTAAATTATATTAGCAATTTTCAACTGTTCGAAGAGCATTTAGGAAGTGTTTCAGTTCAGCCAACCGATCTGTTCCGAGCTAGGATAACTTGCATTACTACCGTGATCCGATGGGGGTTCAATAACCGGCCACAGACAAACCAGCATTCTAGAGTTTATCCTATTGAAATTCACTCAAATTAAGCAGGTGCAAAGCATCACAAAATTCAGGCCTGAGGATGGTTTTGCCCACCTTGTTTAAAAATAAAAACAAGGCAGTCTGCCTTCCCTTTGTACTCCACTGACTATGAAATTGGGATCCTGACGGCTGAAGCCAAGCTCTCTCTTATCCTGCACTCAGATGCAGCTTCGAAATAGGATTGGTGAAACCCGCCACTGCCTGACCCCGAACCCTTCCCCTGGAACAGAAGACAGGTAGGGGGTCTTTACAGCATATGCATGGGTCAATGCCCTCGTTTGTATTCACCGACAGACATAGGCCCTGGTCCCAACCTTCTGCTGCCCAGTGAGGTTTAATCTATATAAACCACAGGGAGCCAGGCCGATTGCCAAGTCATCCCATGTAATAAAACACCAAACTCCACCTGCCTCTCTAAAGTTTAGCAATTATTAGAGAACTCCTCTTCAGGTTAGCCATTTAGGGCAGAACGTAAGCATGAGTGCAGATGCACTTTGACAGCAAAACCAAGCCTGGCTTAGCCTGTGCCTCAGGGCATGGAAGCAGTGGGTGACCCCCCTAACCCTCTTGCCACTCAGACGAAACTGCAGAAAGGTAGCTCACATCGCATCACATCAGAAACTCATCGCCCATCCAACGGCCTTTACTGCTTTTCTGCCAGACCAGGAGGTTTTTATTTGTGCTGGTGCAAACTTGCAGCTGTTGGGGGGATGCCTGGGCCTCTCTCCCTATTGGGTACATGATAAGCCCTGCCGTATCACAGACCCGGCCCCTTTTTTGAGCTGCAGCAAATCGATTCCTTTTCCTCTCACAATGGCAGGAGTGGAAGGTGGAAGCCACAAGTGTCTAACACGTCCCTTTTACATGGCCTCCTGCTTTTCCTCTTCTGTTCACTGGAGCCTGTCACTCAAGGAAATATTACCACCACTTGCTTTTTTTTTTTCCCACGGTGATTTTTTTTTTATTCCCTAGAAGTTTTTATGTGACCCCCCCCCCCCAAACACTTGATTTCAATTTGACAAGGCGGCTGACGAGGGGTGGATGCAAACATGCCTAATTTTCTTGATTTGGTTATCTTGCAAAATGTGTCATGACACCGCGGGGGAGTGGTGGGCCCATGGCGAATTCCAGTAGGGTAATTTTTCCCCCCCCCCTAGATTTATGCATTACCTGCAGACCATACCATAAGCTCCTTTAGCTCTGGCTGGAAGTGCTTCTTAAAAACTGTAAACTTATTTTATTCTGCATTCCCCCTCCCCCACACGACAGTCCCAGGCCAGCAGAGCGCAGTCGGCTGTAAAAGAGCTGGGCCTTGAAATGACTGTGGCCCTGATCCAGTAAACATGGTTACAAAACAATAAATGAGTTCACCTACCTCTCAAAACGCATGACAAAGCAGTCGCAGACGCTTTGCTGTCAATTTAACATTTAAGCTGGGGGCTTCTTCCTAGGCCTCTTTAGTCTGCCAAATTCCCGAAACAAGCAAACAGGCAAACAGCTCCAGATTTCCAGCCCACACCATTTTGGTTTTCTCATGCCGCAAAAATAGTTAATTTGGGGCTGGCTTGGGAGACTTTTGGTTCTGTACCATGGAGCTTCCTGTCTATACCTCAGATTGCTTTGACGCCTCTGAATTCTGCAGGATACGGGTCATTTCAAGCACCTCTTAGGCTCCCCATTCTCCCCACCCCCAATAAGAGTTCCAGATTTACTGAAGGTATTTCTAGGGAAAAAAACAACCTTGTTCTAATGAACAGCTCCCCTCTCACTAGAAACCCGTTAAAGACATCCCCTACCTTGCTCTTATTTACAAATGAAGGGACACCAACGTGTGAGCATAGAATAGAGACACAGGCAGACACATTCCTCGTAGAAATGGGTTATTCAATTTATATTCTGCTGTCTCATTATATTTCAGTCATAAATAGCACAGAAAGCTGGTCTGTGCCGCCAAAGGAACGTGACTGAGGAAAAATATGAGATCATGATGTCAGGAATGAACTACAGTAAAAAGTCGTTGTTACCTAACACTTTTAACCATAGAGGGATCTTTGGATTCAAGGAACTGTCAGCACCTTGGGGAAAACATGTAGGGCAGTACTCAAACGCGGTATTTTTCAAAGGATATGCAATTGTACACGCAACATAGCAATTTTCCAAACCCATCTATCCACGTTGTGCACTTATATGCATATAAATCCTATTGACAATTCAATGGCATCTATTGGGATCAAAAGAAAGGAATAGAGAAAATTTAAGGAAGGTATATTCATCAGAGGTTACTTGGCAGGACAGGGAGGGATGTCACCCCTAACCCATGACTGCCAGAAACGCGGAAGGGTGCAACTACAAGTCCTAGTGCTACACTTAACTGGTCCCATACACTTCCCTCTAAGCACTCGATACTGGAGACAGGCGCTGAGCGTGGTGGACCTTTAGTCTGGGCTCGTGATGACAACAACGCCCAGGACATTTTACGATGAAACAGCCAAAAGCTGCTCTACCTGCAGCCAGCCAGCTCCAGGTGATCAAGAGGGGGGCTTGAAGCCTGCGAAGAAGAAATCCACTTTCAGTGACAGATTTTGCCCCTGCCTTGGAAATGTTATGGGACTCCTCCCTCGGTGCTTCCAAACAATCGCAGAATTCACATTTCTGGAGCAAGCTCAGTGAATTAATGGTTTAGAGCCACGCTAATACATCTATGGAGAGAAAAGTGTTACGATTCAGAGCAATTCCCCTTTTCTTAGGAATGATTTTCCATTATTATTATTATAATTATTTCCCCAATGCTGCCTTCATTAGCTAAGACAAATTACAGCACACAGTAAGAGAGAGAAGATGTTGCCATACATTTTTCAGAGGTTTATAAAAAGTTAATTAAAGCAGTTATCTTGTAAAAATTTCTTATTTATATATATAAAAAAAACCCCAAAACCTCAATGTGTTCAAAATTTGGGTTCTGAATCGTTTAAATATGTTTCTTACAAATCCAGATATTAATGTGATGCCCATCAGCCTTCTCAATACATGCCGATGGCTTGTAAGAAGTAAAATTATTTATTTTGTATGCTTTGAGAAGAAGCTGGTGCAAATTAGTGTGTGACACCCTGCGGTCAGGTGAAACTTTATTTTTTTTTTTTGCTGGCTGAATAAAGGTTTTGCCCAGACTGCTGACAAAACTGCACATTTACTTGTAGGAGCATTTTCAGAAAAGCGGGTCATATCTCCACCTGGGGCATTGTCGAGTGTCCCCTGGAGCACTCAAAAGTACCAACAATGCATTCTTAGAATCAGAAAGCCCCAGAGGTTTCCTGTGACCAAATTATAGATTTCTAGCATGCGTTTAGGATGGCGTTAGTCCACTTGAATATATAAAAATAGCAGGTTGTAGGTGATAGCTCTTGAGTGGACTAATGCTGCACATCTGTGGCTAGTGCTCAGGAGCTCTGCTTCCTGCCTCGAGTCAGTGCACAGAGAATGTGGTTACAGTGGGCTTAGAGAGTAGGGGAGGGAGCGTGGCTATGCTAGGCTCTTCATGGACCTGCTCCCAAAAGCCCGTCGAAGATGTACTGAGCTAGTCCAATTCAGGGTATCACCTAAGACTTGTTCAGCGACCTTTATTCCTGCATAGAATGTGTTAATATAGCCCCCGATGTCCTTTACGAGCAAAGAATATCGTCACTGCAGCAGAAGATGACATTAAAAAAAAAGAAGAGTTCTTTACACACAGTCCATTATATAACAGCCCGAATGGCAAGCAGGCTTCAGTTTATTTGTAGTTTTAGCACCAATGTTGGTGAAATAATCATGATGACATGGAAATATGACAGATGCGTCAGTACCTGTTCTAAGTACCTTTGGCTGCTTACCTATGAGGTGTTTAAATGCAGTACACACCTTGTTGCTATAGGTGACAACAGTACTGTATGCCACACCCATGGATTTCTATCACCACTGCATATCTGGGGTCACCACAGCTGAGCACGTCACCTGTTTTTCCATAGGCACTTTGCACAATAGTTTGTTTTGACAGAAGGATGCAGATGAGAATAATCCAGGTAAGTCTCACGACGACAGGGCCCCTTTTCCTCCTGCAGTGTTTCACATGGAGAAAACCCCATTGGCAAGCAGTCTGAAGCTTTCTGGACTACCCAGTCTCAGCTCGCACACATTAATTCTGTGAGCACAGCATTCGCAGAATGATCCGATACAGCACGCCAGGGGACGGCCACCGGAAGCAACAGGCAATGTCCTTTGGACACACTGGAGATTTTGTTCTCTTCTCCCTCTGGTACATTCTTCCAGTGCCCATTTCCAGTCACCTTTTCCACTCTAAAATATGTTGCACCTTCAAAATATTTTTCTCTCTTTCATTCTCCACCCCTGCCTCATTTGATGGCATGCCCAGGCATCTCAAATCCAGTCACTGGCTGGGAGCGGGAGGAGTACTTTCCTGACGAACTAAACTCCTCACTTGGGCTAGAAGGCTCGCCACAGTGACAGAGTAATCAAAATATGCAAAATTACACAGTTATACTAAACCGGGATTTACCAAAACCCATCCTGTTGTCCCCCACAGGCAGTCGGGGTTTCAGGACATCCAAAGGGAATATGCAGGAGATAATTTGCAGATATGGGCCTCGCATCTCTACAGATTTCTCTCATACATGCTGATCATGGATATTTTGAAATCCTAACTCGCTGTTGGGTCGATAGACCAGGTTTGGCAACTCCTGCATGAGATCAAACGTCTGCAATTACTCCATGAATATTTATTGATACTGGCCTAAAATCTCACTGGGGGGCGTGGCTTAGCATTCCGTGCCTGTGCGGGTGTGGCTAATTAAGCACACATTAAAAGCTGATATGACTCAAAGTGCTATGGAACAGGAGTCTTCCTGCATTCCCTAAGCTCATCAGCCCAGTTCTAATACCTGCTTAATTATATCAGAGAAACCCCCCTTGCCAGCAGCCAAATACAGTACAAAATGCTTTTTCAAGTCTGTGATCCTGCTTCAGGCCCTAACATTACACTATACATGATCATGAATATCAATTATGAAAACAGTTTCAAAGGTACTTTTTATATCCTAGTTCTTTTCCTTTAAAGGCCGTAACACCAGGCTTGGGAAAAGATGCCCTGTTACTCAGTTACCGACGGGGCAGTACGGCACCACATGGCAAAAGACATAGCCAGCCTCCTGAAACGCCTTCTTCAGTTCAGCCTGAATGCAAAGGAAAGCAGAGGATACCATGAAGAGACGAGAACTAGACGTGTGTAGTGTTAAGATGGCATCGCACTCAAAATCCATACCAGTTTCTCAGGGTCAAGGCACAGTCCTATCACGGCACCCCCGCTGCCTGGTAATTTCACTGCAGATCCATGCTGAAAAGAAGGCGGCACCTGGTCAGATCTCTGAACTACAAAACTATCAAAACAGAAGAGACTTTGGAGGTGGAGTGGAGGGTTGTGGGGGGGAGGGAGGGAGGGAGGAAGGGGTGTGGGTTTGTGTCTCAAATCACCCAACACACATTGGAAAAACTACCATTTTGAATTTTGACCCAAAGCACTGTCCACCATGCGGATATTTATTATGGTGGGAAGGGCTTACCAAATCACAATTAAAAAAGATACCAATTAAAACAATAAAAGTTTCCCCACTTCCCCCTTAAGTCACATCTCATTACGCCCTGGTTTCCACCCCGATACTTTTTCAGCTTTTCTGGCATCCAAGATCCAGCAAATAATGAGTTCCTTGGCAAAGGGGCCATGCAAATGAACCATGAACTACAGCCGCTGGATGCAAGTAAACCTCAAGAACATTAAGTGTAAAGATCCTGAAAACCAGGCCCGTTTGTGGCCTTCCAGGACTGGAGCTTGAGATCCCTTGGCTAGGAGTGAGGGGGGGAGGATGCTCAACGCCACCGTACGCGAGCTAGCGGAATACAGAAGCGCTGCCCCGCACGGCGTTCATGCCACTTACCACGGTCCTCGCTAAAGAGCCAGCAAGATTCAAAGCGTCCCCTTTTCCTCCCCTGCGTGAGTGTCTCGCACGAGTGTTGAAAGTGAAGAGAGCCCTGAGGCACTGGCCTAGAGGATTCCACCCCAACCCCAGCGCTGTACCTTCCGTGCTATTTCTGCCATCTCCAAGTTCCCAGGTCCCAAGCAGGCATCTGTAAAGATGGATCTGCAGAAGATAGAGAACACGAGTCTAAATATTCGGAGTAAAATATAGCAAACATACAAATACCCAATTAACTGGGTTTGCCTGGCAAGCTGCAAATACAGTAACAACTAAGAGATCCATTTAGATTTGAGCACTTATCCAACTAAATTCTAGCTGGCTCGTGTTAGCTGGCTCGAATTCAGATGGATGTTAGGGGGGGCATTCCTGGGGCATAACTTGGAGGAGCTGAGTTAGCGGGTTAAGTTATCGGATATTCTGATAACTTATCTGGTTGGGCCCCAAAAGCTGTCCTAACATTAACCGTATAAAGTTAGCCAGCTAACTTTAAGCTTGCCAGGTATGTTCAATAGGGTGGCTGCACTACCTTCAAAGGTAGCCGGACAGTGACTGAATATGGACCTACAGAAGTCCTTTTGGAAACACAAGCACGCCCATAGCAGGCTACACCCTCCTGATGTTTATCAGATAAGTGTGCTGGCTTGACAAGGGCAAGAAGTCGCCTGAAAAGACCAAGAGACCAGAGGTTCAGGAACAACCCACAAAGGGTGTTGGTAGCTCTTTGGATTATTGTGGGACATTGCAGTTAAGAGACTGAGCAAGGTGGGCTGGGGAGTTTAGAAGAGGTACTAGGTGTAAATAAAGAAAGGGATCTTGCATGCTCAGCTATCCAGGAGTGGAGTGCAATGGAAGCTGACAAAAACTGTCTTGGATAAAGTGCGATATCCTCCAGGTGGTCACACTCTATGGCTGGTAGCCGGTATATATCCTTAGGAGTGTGGGTAAGCTCAATAGACCTGTTGGTCTTTTTCTGCAATCGTGTACTATGTTAACATAAATCTAGCTGAACTGTGCATGCTGACAATAGTAAGGATGAGCAAATCTATTCCCTTGATAACAAAAGTTGGACAAGAGGACAGGGAAAGATGGCAATCATGCCCTTAATAAAGATGAAGCCCTTAATACACAAAGATTCCAATAGCCAAATTCCAATCTTTCATGTCATTGTTTACTCTTTCAGATAATACAAGGATTATGGGGCACTCCATGAAGTTGGAAAGTAGCACATTTAAAACAAATCAATGAAAATTCTTTTTCACTCAATGTATAATTAAGCTCTGGAATTCATTGCCAGAGGATGTGGTTAAGGCAGTAGGGTTTAAAAAAGGTTTGGACAAATTCCTGGAGAAGTCCATAAACTGCTTTTAGTCAAGTTGACTTAGGGAATAGCCACTGCTATTACTGGCATCAGTAGCATGGGATCCATTTAATGTCTGGGTACTTGCCAGGTACGTGTAACCTGAATTGGCCACGGCTGGAAACAGGATGCTTGATGGACCCTCAGGCTGACCCCATATGGCAACTTCTTTAGTTCTTATGTCAAAATATAAAAAATATTTGCATGGCCAAAGCTGAAAGTTAGGAAACATGATGCATTTCTCAGAATTCATTTTCCAGGGTCTGGCCATGGTGTCTTCCACCCGTGTAACAAAGGATTCACGGAGACAAAACCCCAGATGAGAAAATCCCTAACATGCCAAAGTTTCATAATGTTGCAGAGCAGAAAGGCTTTCACTACGGACCAAAAGCAGCAACATCGATAAATAAATACAAGGGTAAAAGGGACCCTTTGGGGGCTGGAACGAGGATGGGACCATTCTGGAGGGGAAGCTCTTGAATCACGATCGCAAGAAGTCGTCACTCGGCACGGCACAAACACCAAAACTTTTCATCAGAAAGGTAAAAAGAAAGAGAGAAGCCCAACAAAGTCGATGGCACCAGAACCCTGGAAGAATTTGGGTTTTGTTTTTTTTTATTTTATTTTCCCTTCTGGCAGGTTTCGGGTCTGCTATTTGCCCCCAAGCATCCACCTATAGAGGAACCACTCCAGAAGGATTTCTAATAGGTCTGGGGGACGAGCGAGATGCTTAGAGCCGAGCCGTGGTCTTTTAAAATGGAGCCAGAATTGGGCCACGGCCCGGCAGAGCTGCGAGAAGGCAGATCCGTAGCAGGACGTGGGGCGCCGCACCGAGAGAGATTTCAGTTCAAGCCCCACTCCGATGCCTTTCCGGTTCAGATCTCTTCCAAACAGAACACAGGGGCAATTTTTTTTTTTTTTATGGGGGGTAACCCAGTTACAACCCTCAACATCCTGCTGGGCAGACCGGAGGGACCATTTTGGTCCTTCTCTCTCATTGTTTACTACAAACTCAGGCACATGAATTGAAATTGCAGCACTAGGCCCTTTATATATAAAGCATGAGATCTGCTTTAAGGGTTAAGATCTCAGCACGTTCTCCTGTAATGAAGGGTGAGGAGAGGGGGATGGGGAAAGAGTGATTTCCAATCCCATCAGAAGCTTTTTGAGTTCTCCCTGACTTTTGCATTCTCACCCCGTCCACTGCACGAGGCTTCTTTCCTATTTGAGTCAAAGCCATAAGACCGGCAAGTATCATTCTGGGCTTCTTTTTGGCTAAGATCCAAGGGCACGGTCTGAGCAGAAGACAGGCCCTCCTTTTGGCCGAGATGAAGAATCTGTACAACAGGTGGGTGGGGGCAGGGAGAAGCACCATGATGCAGAGACCGATGCCAAAAGGAAGGGGATTTAACATCCTGCTATTAAAAAGAAAAAAATATATATATATATATATATATCTAAGCTGGTTCACACCGTCTCAGCTCAAAGTTCTTGTCCATCAGCTGTGCCAGTCCTGTCCAGTCTCGGGACTCCAGGGCCTGCCTGAGGAAACAGAAAAAAAAAAACCCCCCAAAACAACAAAACAGGTGAGCCTTAAAATGGATATCAGTGCAGCCCAGCCCCATCACCCCACATTATGCAGATTTTAAAAGTCAAGCTAACAATAAGCAAACGCTTCCCCGGCTTCAGCAAGACGATCACAGGAGCTGGGTTCTTTAACGGATCACGTTTCCAGGACAAAAAAAAAACCCCACCACGATTAACACGTTTTTACACAAGAACCATGCTCGATTTTAAGGCAGGTTTTCCATCCAGTCGAGACGAGTAATGGACTCTGGTGGGTTACCACGCCAGGTTACAATTCAGGAGGGTTCAAAGCTCCCCCCCCCCCCTCTGCCACCGACTCTCTGCCACCCTGGGAGAAATTTTCAGGCCCGACTGCTTTGGTGAAGCCTCGGTGGGTACTTTTTTTTTTTTTTTTTAAGCCGTGGACTGCACAGAGCTTCAAAAAGAGAAGGGCCATCCAGACCTTTCCCTCTGAAAGCTGCCATAGGCGCAGGGGGCCTGCTGCATGTGCTGGTATTTTGTGAGGAAAGTCAAAAAATGCAGCCAGCCCTCTCCTCTGGAACTCGCTCCCTGAGGAATTAAAAGGCCGAAACCAAGCTCAAGCATTTTAGAATAATCCCTGAAGGCCTTCTTATTATATTAATGCAGAAGGCCTGTCTCAGACAGATTATTGGTTATTAGGCCTACAATGTATCTGCATTCATTACCAGTTCTAAATCATTTATTAGGGCCTAAAGTTTTTAATTTTGGTGTGTTTAAGATATGTGTTATTTTTTTTTTTTAGTTATATTTCAAATGTGATTGCTTTAAAGTGTAAAGCTTTGTACCTGTGTTGCTTAGGTTAGAAATTGCCCTATTTTTTCTGTGCTGTGAATAGAGCACGATTTATTTATTTATTAAAATACACCTATATACATTTTTTTTTTTTTTTTTTTTTTTTTTTTTAAATAAACAGACTTGAAAATACAACCTATGTGCATTATTTTCCGGTCCCTGCCAAAACAGGCTCCCCCCACCCCCATCCTGGAAAGCCTCCCCTAAATGCGGCTAACGAGCATGCACGTCGTGAAACAACGCACGCATTTTAAGCCATGCCGAGGGACAGCAGTTTGCAGATGGCTGACTGATGCAGGTAAACAGCTTTCAAAATTGTCCTCTTGCTCCTGTGTCTAGGGGACCCAGCTGAAAACAAAGGGCTCGTCTTCCCATTTTCCCGGTCAACAATTAAACAAAATAAATAAATAAATAAAACCTCATCTAAGGTGGTGAGAATGCCGCACAGTTTCTCCTAAAGGGAGCATGGAGTCTACGTACCTCGCTTGATCCGTGAGCTCCGAGAACAGTCTCATAGCCTCCAGAACTTTGGGATCACCTGAAATGTAGGAGATACACAAATGCACACGATGGTAAAACTGGTAGAAGCACACGGTACATTTCACCAACGTCAAGAATATCACAATTGTTCTTCCAATACGAGAGAGAGGCGCGATGCCACCTCCAGCTCCCTAAACCTGCCAAGCTGATGCACACCCCTCCGCCAGTGTCCTGTGTGCGCGATACAGTAAATAAAATTATGCTAATTAGGGCCCACAGTAAAAGGAGGCGCTAGGAATACTAGCGCGTCCCTAGCGCCTCCTTTTTGACAGGAGTGGCGGCTGTCAGCGGGTTTGACAGCCGACGCGCAATTTTGCCAGCGTCGGTTCTCGGACCCGCTGACAGCCACAGGTTCGGAAACCGGACGCCGGCAAAATTGAGCGTCCGGTTTTCAACCCGCGAGCTGATTTTAAATTTTTTTATTTTTAACTATTTTTTATTTTTGGGGCCTCCGACTTAATATCGCCATGATATTAAGTCGGAGGGTGTACAGAAAAGCAATTTTTACTGCTTTTCTGTACACTTTCCCGGTGCCGGCAAAAATTAACGCCTGCCTTTGGGTAGGCGCTAATTTCTGAAAGTAAAATGCGCGGCTTGGCTAGCTTTACCCCTTATTCAGTAAGGGGTAATAGCGCGTCAAAAACGCGCGTCCAACCGCGGGTTAACAGTGTGCTCCAGAGCGCACTGTACTGTATCAGCCTGTATGGCTGCTAAGCTTTCACTGGAGAAAGCCCCACCGGTCTTCCTGCTGAAGACTGCAGAAGCCAACTAGTTTTTGAACTCTGCAGAATACAAAATGTTAGCAGGACAGACATGGGATATAGTCTCATTCTTGTGCTATATGCATCACCACCACATTCCTACTACCCATGGTGGCAATGAACATTAGCGCCAGCAATGTCAAACAAGCCTGTAAAAATGCCGTTATAGCAAAAACCCGACACGCCACAGTACTGAAGATAGATTGGCAGCTAATAGATGGGTGCAATAATATATCACATTAACAGATTATCAATAAACAGGGCCTAATTATACAAAACATACGGATTCCTTGAACACTATAAATTTGGTGAATTATTGTCCTGCTCCCTTCTATTCAGACGCGCAAATATAAGTTGCATTCGGCCGCCTTATGCAAAAAGTCCTGTATTAGTGCCAGCATGCCAGACAGCCCAGCACCATGATCTAGTGTTTGAATAATGAGAGATTTACCGTTGAGCCACCTCTGCCGTACGTTACTGTGAATTGTTCCCGAGTCGCTGGGATCTCGCAGGTATGCAAGCCAGAATGGGGGAGCCGAGCCGATATCCAGGGGTACGTAGTCTCCTGCAGTCAGCAGTGAAATGTAATTATTAGCAGCTTTGCAGAAATATGAGCCGGCATTCATCCTGAGGCAGGAGAAACAAAAAAAAACCCGTTTCTATATTTGAAGATTCAGTACGAGCGCTGCACCCCCCGCTTTCAGTCTCTTCATAGTCAGGGCGGCCCCCAGCTTCTCAGGCAAGTCAGACATGCCCTCTGCAGCTCACATTCGATGGGTGAGCGAGCAGGCACCTGGCGGAGGACTGAAGCTGTTTAGTGCCTCCCAACGCCAGTCGCAAAGATTTCATAGGCGCCAACAGGCAAGACAGCTGGGCCAAAAGAACGAGGTGGAGAGGGACGTAGGCGTGAAAGGGGAGGGCAGGAGAATGAAACAAGAGGAGACTTCCCAGGCCAGTGGCACCCTCTCTCGCATCAAAGATATTAATATTTACACTTATATTTTGTGTATGTATAATGGTACTGGGTCTGATCATTGTATTGATCTGTTTGTTTGTAAGATGTCAATATGAGGAAAAACAAAGCACTTGTGTCCAGTTATCAAACCCATTCAGGGCCCGAAGAAAACAGATACTCTGCGATTTTCTTACAGTGAGACACATGGGCATAAACTAAAAAAACAGAAAGAACAAAATAAAACAAACCAACAAGCATAAATCACAAAGCAGGTCTTGACGCAGAAGTTAAAAGTTGAAATTTCCCAGTATCCTAAAGCTATCAATTGTTTCACCCTTGCTGATGGGTTGGCTCCCATCGGGTTTCATCCGCCAAAGCAGACGTGGGCGAGATCAGAATCTGCTCCGAGAAAGCCTTCGTGGAGAGAAATCCGTTTTTCAGTAAAACCATTCCTTCCATGCAGCGGCGGACTCACGATGTCGGACCGGCCCGGGTATCCGCCGCCCAGGCCGGCCCAGGATGCGTCACGTGGTCTGCCGAGCGCAGCTCTGTCACGGCCACGCACGGCTGACCACGTGACTGGAGCGATCGGCCCACCGGGGGATGCCCGATCCCCCGATAGGCCAA
Organism: Rhinatrema bivittatum; assembly: GCF_901001135.1. Taxonomy (NCBI): domain Eukaryota; kingdom Metazoa; phylum Chordata; class Amphibia; order Gymnophiona; family Rhinatrematidae; genus Rhinatrema; species Rhinatrema bivittatum. Next base: position 31,978,264 of record NC_042626.1, read on the forward strand.
TCCGCCCCTGCTTCCATGAGAAAGAGGAACGGCCCTGCGATAACACCATCGCTGCGCACAAGGGAAGGATGCACGCCAAACCCTGCGCAGCCGCAGACCTCTCGGACGCGCATGGCCGCCGTTTCAGAAGAACTGCTGATAGGCCCAGGAGGAAAGAGCCAGGGTCATCCCCTTCTCCTCATTCATCAGGAGAGTTCCCCTAGAACAGCAAATGGGCCAAGAGCGAAGACACCCACCATGATCTTACATCCTCACCCCCCCACACCCCCCACCTTCTCATGTGCATGCCAATCTTTTTGGTTGGGATCGCTGCCCTGCTGGTTAGTACGCCAGTGTCTCTAAAACAAATAGATAAACAAAACCTCCTCAGCCCCACACAGAGGGAGTCCTCACCATAGCCCTGCTCTTCCATGAGTTCTTTGCTGAAGTCCATATAGACAAGGCCCTCATAGACCTTAAAGAAAAGGAAAGATTACAACACATTCATTTCATAAGCGCATGCCCTGGATCAGTTGCTATAAATTAAGGTTTTTTTTTCGCCAGGCTGTTCTGGCGGCATTTTCCTTTTTCCGCCCCATAGTCCTCACAGCCTCCCCCCCTAAAGTCCTGCTGAGAGCGCAGTCACTAGCCAGGAGCCGGACGGTTGAGCCCCGAGCGCTTATTTCTTCAGGCAAGCCGAACAGGCGCCAGGGCTCCTGGGCAGCTCCTCAGGGGAGGTCAGGGTGCTGCCACGCTTGGGGGTCCTGGTTAAGAACTGAAAAAAAACCAAAACCCTCAATAGCAGAATAAAAGTGGGGCTTTGGGAGGGGAGGGTAAGGGGATTTAAAAGAACATTTTAGAAAGCCACCAACCAGGAAGTCTAATTATAAGACCATCTTAAAAACCGTCTCTCCTCTTAACCACCACAAAACCGGTCAGGAGGAAGGAATGCAAATGGGAACGCAATACGCACAATGCAGGAACACAGATGGGTCCCAAGGTTTAAAAAAAAACATCTTGGTACCTGGACGACCCGATCCTGGAGGCCGGCGGTAATATACAGCTCTTCTGTTTCCACGTTAAGGATAAAGTTGGCTCGCTCGGGCTTGGGCAGGTCCTGTGGGGACACAGATGCACGGTTGGCCCTAGTTAACGTGAAGCTTTTCTAGCGCGTGCTACTCGGACAAACTGCGTAAAAGCAGCAAAAAACATACAAATACAACCACGGTGGCCAGATATAACAAAGACGGCAGCCTACGACGACAAGTTGGCCGGTTTGCGGGGATTCGGGTGAACACTAAACAATTGCTTTTTTTTTTTTTTTTGTTACTGCCACTGCAGGGTGCAAACAGAATGCAAAGCTCAGGCTGTGTTCTTCCAGGTGCACTTAGCCAACACAACTGAACATGGACTCTCGTTTGTTCTCCGAGTGCATCAGAGGAAGACAACCTGAGCTTCTTATTTCACTGGCTCCACGCGGCAACTGGGCACGCCAAAAGTGATTTTTAGTTTTTCCAAACAAACTGCATCTCGTGAGCTGGGATTTACATAGAATGTTTCACATAGGCCATTTAATACATGGTTACGTTTGATGCAACTCCAACATGGCTCTCTGCTTCAATGGCAGGGGAAATGGATTTAGACAGCAATCCAATCCGTCAAGGGCCCCCGACTTTTACGGTCTGCGGAACTGATGAGCATGGGGGGTAACCAGCGCAGTGCAGCGGTTGCTACCCTTAACAGAAGGCATGGGATTACCGCCCTTAACCAATAAGCCTTGATGCTTTTGATAAAACTGCAACATCGCTCTCTGCTTCGAAGGAGGGGGATGGAGGCTAAAAAGGAGAGAGAAATTTGGATTTAGGGACAACCAACAAGAGCCATGACTTTTTTTTTTTTTTTTTTTAATTTAGCCTGGGGTGCTGAGGCTCAGACATTAAGAATAAAAACAGGACTGCTTCTATGGCCAAGTCCATAAGCAAAGATCATCGAGCAGCACTGACCGATACATGGGGGTGACCTGCACAGCGCGGCAGATACTACCATGGGAAGCTTGCTGGGCAGACTGGATGGACCGTCTGTCCTTTTCTGCCGTCATTTCTATATAATACTTCAGAAAGGCAGATGCATTCACCTCTGGGAAGGTACCAGAGATGCACGATGGCTTCTGATAAGACGAGGGCAAAGGAGGTAACTGCTACAGCTCAACTATAGCTAGATGAACAGAAAGAGAGAGCGAGAGAGACAAAACGGCTATCTCAGAGCCACACAGAGTCATGGCGAAGGGGATGTTAAACATCATTTTTTTTTATACTCATTTTACAGATAGTAACAATATAAAAGTACACATAACTCACAATACACAATCAATATACAGACAATGCAAAACCTATCCCAGACAATAAACACTACAAGCAACGTGCACTTAACACATGAACCCCAATAACTCCTCTAACACCTTACCTGCCCCCAACAGAAAACTGAAACCCTAACGTACGAGCTGTTTAGTTAGTTATGTTGTCCTTGTACGTGAGAGATCCTATTTTTGACCTGTTCAGGACCTTGTGATGATGTTATATTGTACTTGTATGGTATTGAGCATTTAATAAAAAATTAAATGACAAAAAAAAACCCCTCCAAAAAAACTTAAATCCTAAATCTGTCCTGCAGTGCAATCAACCAAAAACCACATTAACTAGAGTCTAAGCCCAAAGAAATGTCTTAATCTTGAACACATAAAACTCTATCCTTCTGAATTAACCACTCGCTGACACTCCAACTCCACTGCTATTCCCTTACAGAAAACTATCACAACCCAACTCTGCTCCCATTGATAAGACTACTAGCAACGCCACTGGGAAAATGGCAATCTGTAGTTCAAGGCTTTAAACTCTAGATCGCTCTTCCCTTCTCAAATATTGCATTTAAGAAAGACTATTTTTTGGCTAATAGACAAGATGGCATGGGTCAGATGGTCACCGGTTCTACGCCTGCCAGAGATATTTCCTCCCACACAAGTTCTCACAACTCAGGCAGATTGCATTTATTCCTTCCCAAACCCCTTTCCAAAAAAAAAGAAAAAAAGCAGCTCAGATTACAAAGGAAATAAACAGTCACTGAACCTCTAGAAATATGGAAGGAGGGGATGGGGGATGGGAGACGGCAAGTATGACGTGTTTTTAGCACAAAACAATACTGTGAAGAGACAAAAGCATTACAGTAATGAACAGGTGTAACATTTCTGCATGGGACAGGAACCCGCACGCAGCGGCGGCCATAACCCTAAGCAACTTGCTGGGCAGATCAGATAGGCCATTTTGGGTCTTTATCTGCTGTCATTAACTATGTTACCATGTAACTATGAAAAAAAAAATGAAGGGAAACTTACGTCCTCTGTTAAATTATAGAACTTCATCAGACATTTCAGCGTGGCAGAGACAATCGCACTGAAACGCAAACAGACTTAGTCGGGAAATGTAACGTACCAGTGATATTCTGCAAGCCAACCTCTGGGAGAAAAGCTACACTGCTGCCTCCCTACAGCTGCAACCGTGGTACCTGCGTAGAGCAATGAGGTTCTCAACCGAGCGGGACCACAACTGGGCTCAATCCTCAAAAACGTGAAGGCGTTAAACAATAAAAATCGGGGACCTGATCAATCACCCTACCCTTCCAGCCCAGAGAGTCTTCTACTCCCCAGGCTGGCAGGGGATGCTGCAGAGGCTGCATTCACAGCCCGGGGCACTGGGGAAGGAGTCTATCAGCGTGCAACATTGACGCCTACTGGCTGGCCACAGGGCCCATGACAACAGATCTCCGGAAGGATCCCTGGCGCACTGCCTCTGACCATAGACTGTTGCGGCAATGACTCAAATATGTTGGCAGAGGATGTATAACAGGAAAGAAAATTCCTGCACCAGGTACAAAGGTGCAGGAGGATAGAAAAGAAAAGAAAAAAAAAATCACAGGAGTAAATCTTCAGCAGGACAGAGCTAAATTATCTCCTGGACAAACTCATGCCACAAAATGTTTGGTATATTGGGCTATACACGTGGCTCACAAATTCTGCAGAACAGAGGTCCATGTTGCTTGTAAATCCCAGAATTCGCAGCTGCAACACAGGGCTCTCACAGGTCCAGTAAAGCCTGCACATGGGATAGGCAATAGGATTCAGATTTGTCTCTATTCTCACGGACTCTCTGATGGTTTTTATCCACTTCTTTACCCGGTAACCTGCCATCCTCTGGCCAACATGCATGAGAATGGCTGTATATGGCAGATTAAAACTGAAGTGGCGGACTTGGGATTTTCTGACATGTGGATCACTGAGCCACACAGGAGCCCTCGTAATCAGCTCCCACCCAAAGAATCCATTCTCGCATTTGTTTTAAATTCAAGTTTCAGATGCTCCTTAGAAGAAACAATTATGACACGCAAGAGAACAGCAACCAGACTGGGTCTTACCTGCTGCCTGCCAAGCCCTGCGTAAGAAAGAAAACACACACAATCAATATTGCCAGAATGATCAGCAGAGTGTCCAGCAGCTCACCAGTCATGAAAAGTGCTCACTACTTCATAACTCATGACAATGCTTTTACTCATGTCTTGGCAATGAAGGGCAGGGTGGCAGGTCGCCTCGTATGGGCAGCAGCTTGACCTCACTTCCCAGCTAAAGGCAAAAAAAGGATAAGAAGCGACCTCCTGTAGGTGGTCAACCTTGCCCAGCTGACAGCTGGGAGATCTTCTATAGCATGGCACAGCGATGGCAGTCGGGGCAGTGACCAGAGCCAGAGTAGCATAGGCAGCAACACCGGCATAGACTGGGAGACCCGAATGGTCCTTTTCTGCCAGCATACACTGATTTACCTTGTAGATGACACTAGATGAGGTCAATCTTCTGGCTTTGGAATCAGGAACATATATGTACACTGACCATCCCAGGAAATGCAAGCTACTGAGCCGGCTCCGACTTCTGGGAAATCATCAGGCTCCTTGTCATTTTATAGGGTTAATTACAGATTGTGGCAAAGGGATCATGAAACTATCTTACTGGTGAAAGCCAGTTTTGCACGTAGGTCAAGGTGGTCATCCTTGACCATTAGATCTTAAAAATGGCAAAAAACAGTTTACATTTTGCAGCATTTTCTGCCATTTCCAGCTCCCTCCTGATCTATGGCATATTAAAGAAGAGCTGAGAAGTCCTCTTATAGTGAAGAAAATGATGTCCCACTTGACGCAGGAACCTGTCAAATCAAAACAGCCAGTGGCATATCTTATAAAAACACATTACTCACCAATCAAAATGCACCTACCGAACCAATTTAGGCTCTGGCAATAACAGACCTTATCCAACTTAAGAGAGCCTTTCAGCATGAAAAAGGCCAACAGAGAAGAGACAACCGAGGCTCAGTGGAAAAAGTGCTGCAGGTAGAGGCACTCCCATAGCAGTACAGTTTGAGTTATCGAAGAAAATTATCCACCTTTTCTCTTTGCAATGCATCACCTGCTGGGTCATAGAAACACAGAAAATGATGACAGATAAGATCCGCTAGGCCCATCCAAATCGCATTGTTTCATCCCTGGTGCAATACCAGAGATTCCCGATGACCTCTGTCTTTCCGCTCACTTCTTTGCATCTAGAAATCCTCTGTGATTATCCCAAGAAAGCCAGAGATCAGCCAGGGTCTGTCAACTAGGCTGCATAACGTCCAGGAACCAAACTGGGCCGACCGGCTGGACCTTACCGACTTTTTCTTTCACCAGTGTCTATGACCAGGCAGGTGACCCTTTCCAAAGAGCTAAGTCAGGCAATTGTCTTAGATACCCAAATCATGACACCACGGGTGGCTGTGACGAGGCGTGCTCCTACCTGCAGCAGTTTTACCTGCTAAGCATCTGTTGTCGTTGTGCTGTTTGTTCCTGGTAATCCTACCCAACCCCATCCCACACCTGCAGCATCGCTCTTTTCCATTCCAGCCAAATTTTTAAGATTCAGCAAGAAAAAAATAAACAACATTTAGTTACGAGCCAATGCAAGAAAACTAGAACTTACCACTTGCCTGGGGATGTTGACGTTATACTTCAAGGTGAAATTCTGCTTGGATAGTGCTATCCTGAATAAAGAAAAGTGTAAAGGTTTATTTTCCCCTCCCCTCCCCCGAGGACACACGCTAACATATTTTCTCATGAAATTGTTTTCTGGTGCTTAATTGGTGGCTGAGGGCTGCACTGCCATGTGTGAGTGAGACCCAAGCTCCAAGAAAGGCCGTAGAGAGTCCGTCTCTCCACCGCCTAGGCCATCGGAGCTCAGACACACTGTGCATGGGACAGGGCTTGGGGGAGTGTTGAAGAGGAGGACCATAACGACCCGTGTGTGGGCAAATCTCTGGATAATGAAGGAGGAGCTGGATGGTGACAGCAAAAATAAGCAATATTATCCGAATACACGGACGGGTCATTGGGCCTGAGGCTGGCCCATTCTAGTGGGTTGGGGGAGAAGAAGGGATAGGAGCACCTTTAAATTAACATTAAATCCAAAAGCATCATTGTACCTTCCATAACCTTACCATGAAATCAATCATTACCCCTTGCCTTTAATTCTGTACAGTGTTGCCTCGTCTATGAGACCAATTAACTGGATTGTTCCACTCAGCAGGATAACATTTATTCCAGCAATAAAGCAGCTCTGGGTATAAGACAGCCAGGTTCTCTATGACGCATCAACAAAATGCTGTGAGGGATGTCTCTTATGGTATAAGAGATGTTGTCTCGCTCTGGTTCCAGACAAAAATCTCTCTGCTTTCGCCTCTCTAACTGTTTCCCCACTTGTGAGCAGTCATGCCTGCAGACATAAATGTAAACCAGGAGAAAGACATTTTGCTAGTGTAGAAAATGCAGCCCCCCTGTTCCCCCTTACCCTTTTTCAGAGCAGAAATGGTAGAATTTCTTACACGTGGCTTGCAGCAACCTCAAACCTCCCAAATATCTGGGGGGGGGGGGGGGAAGGAAAAAAACCACAAGTGGGATGTGAAATAATGTAGACGTCTGTTTAAGTGCCAACAAATTTTAAATCTAACAAAATAATCCAGCGGTGGTTACAACTCCATCAGACCCGTGTGCTGCCTCCTTACTGCTGCGGTCGGCCTCATCACGCTCACACGTTAACAGAAACCATTTCTCTACAGCGCCCCAAAAACCAGGTTCAGCCCAGCTCACAATCAGAACCGCACCCCAAGCTCTCAAGGCTTCCCAAAAAGGCCAACTCACAGGATGCATTTTTCTCTTCCTCAAGAATATTCCCCGATTACCTCCCCTCTCTATGTGGATTGGGAAATTACATTTTAAATTAGGGGAAAAAATTATATATACAGGCCCTTCCCACCACTTCCAAAACAGATAATGGCAGCATGTTTCTTCCTGTCTACAGGGTAAATCTAGTGCGATAAGGACACCGGCCATGCGGCAGGTTGCTCCATTATGAAAACATTTCAGATCGCACAGGCAGCTGATAGACGGCACACAGGATGCTAGCAGGACCCAAAAGAATATCCCCACACTAGGCAGGCAACCATGATACATAAAATACATTTTATTTAATTTTGTTTGCTTCTCTTCAACTTTATGAAAAAGAAAAGTGTCTGACTCTCTTGATGGCAGTATCTAGACTTACCCTTCCTTTCTGCTGATGTAATACAAATCCAGCAAGCTGCCAAATTCAGTGGGATCATTGAGAGGATGGGGGACCAAGACCTGAGGGCAAACCCCCCCCCCCAAAAAAAAAGATCAATAAAACAGATCATTAGCAAAGATTATCGATAAGGAGGAAATTTAACGAATTGCCAATTCCCAGACCATCCAATAGACACTCCTGGCCGAAGACTGGGCATGCCAGCTGCCACAAGAATCACGGCCTGTGCTTTTTAAATACCATCCCAAAGCATTATGGGATATGTAGTCTTATTGTCTCAGTAGGAAATGAAGTACTACAAATCTCAGCATGACATTGGGTAGGGTCTATAAAAACAAACAAACAAACAAACAAAAATTGTCCCAGCACTGTCATTGCAGGGACAGCCCTCCAGCCACTAGATGTCACCACTGCACAATGACTGACTTTCTTCCCCCAAGAGCTGTGAATGCTGTTCCCACAGCAACCCCAGCCAATGTGGGGAGCAGGAGATCTCGGCCATGAATTGAACCCACATGAAGCCATTGGGCCAGCTTCCTGATTCTAAAAAGATCAGATTGGCATTATTTCCACACAAACGTCCTTTTCCATCATCTGTTTTACCTTTCCTTTTAAATATTATTACACCTCCCAAAACAAATAAAATTTGAGCTTCCAAAAGCAAGATTTGCCTCTAGAGAGAGCATAATCCATTAGGAGTTATTGTTTTAAATCCATAGCAGAACCCGGTTTCATTACAGCAGACGTGGCACAGTTTGCTGTCTCAGCAAAGTAACAGGAATCGTAGGGGAAATAACACATACAAGTCTCAGAAAATGCAAGCAAGGAAGTTATGCAGAAACCAAGAATAAAAGCAAACGACCACCTCCCCCTCACAAAAATATTTGCATAACCCAATGTTGAAATTAAAGTCATAGCCTGAAAGAATAGTCTCAATCTGCAGTACTCAGAAATCAGCAGGGTAGCCATCACTGGGAGCTGATAGGAAATATTAGAAGCCGAGGCTTCTGGCTGACTGCTGTGCCATTTACAGCTTGAGGAGGCTTTAAGGAGGGGATTAAATATCCTTTATACAGTTTTGAAGCCTTGGATCCATGGTAAAACCTAAGGCTTTAAACTACGCTGAAAAGGATCTCGGAACGAGGACACAAACAGTCCTGAATCATCCTCCGTCTACAAGACAATCCCCTGCTCGGCATCCAATTCAAAATGCCCAAGTGAGACGGAAGCGCTCCTGTGAAAGGTTCACAATTACAGTTAAGATTCCTCTTTCTTTGAACAAGGAAGCGGAATCACATCCAGACTGCTCTTATGTCACCCGCAGGACAGACTGACAGGACAGATTTCCTTTCCCCCGTTTTGTTTTTTTTTTAAAGTATTTGCTAAAATATTGGATAAGTGAATGGTGCTCAGGTCTCATCCTCAATGTCTGATGGATACCAGATGCATCAGTATGAATCTACTCCTGGGAAGTGGTACCGATAGGCTCTCTTTGAGCATGTAGGAAGGGGTCAAAGGATGGAATGCCAATTCTGACTCGTCCATTCCCTGCAGCGCTCCAGCCATGGTGTCACGTTGACCTTTGCAGGTCAAAAGAAACAGAAGTTCAGTTGTAATGCACACAGGAAATGCACACTGACGGGGCAGAGGCTGTGAGCGAGGCGTGCTCCTCCATTAAAGACTGCACACTGGCACGGTTTGCTATAAATTAGCATGTAGGCCTGGTATCCAAGGTGGGGACTTGCAAGCAAAAACACCAGTCAAGTTGCAAAAGAAAAAGGTCTTAGAGCATAATGAAATGGATCCAGAAGAACCACAGAGAGCCAAGACATACCCTCAGGCCTTTAATATCTCCCCTTTTATTAAGACCATAACCCGTCCATGGGACACTTCAGTCACATACATCACCATCCAATCCGGCACTTTCCTCTGAGCTTCCAGTTCAGTCGGAATCAGGACCTGGATCCAGCACCTCAAGCCTTCATTCACAACTGCCCAGGGAATTTTTCCCCTGTTTTATAGCCCCTCCTAATGTCCATTTTAGTCCAGGTATTGCAGCGCCAGCCCTAGACTGGGGGCCATGCAAACATGGACCTGAATCTGACCTCCAGGCACCACCCATAAGCAATGACCATGATCACCTCTCCCATCCTTGTGGGCGGGGAGGGCAGAAATGCTGCCTCTGAAGCATCCCCAGCCCCTCCCAACATAAAAATTTCCATATTGGTTCAGACAGTGGGTCCATCAAGCCCAGCATCCTGTTTCCAACAGTGGCCAATCCAGGCTAGAAGTACCTGGCAAGTACCCAAAAACTAAGTATATCATATGCTACTGATGCCAGTAATAGCAGTGGCTATTTTCTAAGTCAACTTGATTAATAGCAGTTAATGGACTTCTCCACCAAGAACTTATCCAAACTCTTTTTAAACCCAGCTACACTAACCTCATTAACCACATCCCCTGGCAACAAATTCCAGAGCTTAATTGTGCGCTGAGTGAAAATGAATTTTCTCTGATTAGTTTTAAATGTGCTACATGATAACTTCATGAGTGCCCCCTAGTCCTTCTATTATCCAAAAACAGAGAAGAGGCCTCCGCTCACCCAAGCCCTAGGGAGAGATGATACCAGGATCTTTCACGGTTTCTTACCAAGTTCTTGCTCTCGGATATGGTGGCTTCAGCCCAGAAGTTAGCTATTGTCATGGCGATAGTTTTGCCATAATATCCGTCTGATGGATTTCCGATAATTCCGATTCTAGAAAAAAAATCACATGTTATTTCCTTTTGGGTGGTCAAGAGGAAACAAGAGCCCACCAATAGCCAGGCTTATGCAGCCATGATCTTCAAAGTAGCTTAAGACTAACTGAAAAATTCAGAGGCCTTTCCACCAAACAGAATCTCACAGGAGGCTAATTTAAGACTTCAAAAACCTGCATTCAGCCACCTCCAAGGAGCACAGCCTAGCAACCTATTTCTGTATTCACAATACAAGAAAAGGCTTCCCAATGCAGAGAAAAGGCAGTCAAATGTTAATATTATAAAAAGGTACAGCTGTATAAGTTACGATATAGTAGAAGTTCTCAAAGCACATTTCATAGTGAAATCATTCTGCAGGGATAATAAGGCAACTAACCACCTCCCCCTGGGATAAGTATTTTAATCCACAGAATGCCGGGTACAGAATTACATAGCTCAGAAAAAGCCCCAGGGAGGGTTCAGAGACTCCGATGCTCCTCCGAACAATGAATTCATTTCCCACGCCAGCAACCTAAGTGCAAATCTGCTGGTTACAGGACACCACTTAGCTACTAAAAACCTGAGATTGTTCCCATAAGAGAGACCTCAGTGGTTGTACAGCCGGGACAGGAACTCTGCAAGCCAACCTTGACCCACTGATAAGACAGGAATGTGGCCAGTGTTTCTGCATTGCTAGATAAAGGGCATGGCCATTTTGCCTTCTCTTGAAATTCCTATGAGCAAATTATGTCACTTTGACAAGAGGGTAGACCACCGTTATGGGAGGTCATTTATATGCGCATACGACTGCGCTAATGCAGAAATGAAAGCTCTCAGCTCAGCCACACATGACAGCAGAAAAAGTATATCAGCCAAATGTCCTACAGCGCACACATATTTTGGCCCAAAATATCTTGCTTTTTTTTTTTTTTTTTTTAAATGGTGATATTGCTGGACATTAACCCTTTCTTGCTTTCAGCTCCTTCCTCCAGGCTGGAGCACACACTCCTTAAAGCCTTCATCCACCTTCCCCACTAAACCCTTAAGGCATCAGGGAAGAAAGTGGCCAAGCTCTGTGAAACCACTGCAGGCAAATGTTTCAAAATCTGAAACGTGGGCATAAGAAACCAGGGAAGGGGGCACCTGTGGTGTTCTCTAAAGCAGGATCGTAGGACTGTGCAGGCTTCCTTGCAGGACCAGCACAAAGGTCAGAGAGGTTATGCATAGCTCCCAAGACTGTGGCATCCGGTCTGCTCAGGCACCACATGTTGCAAACTAATCTGGGAAAGTGCCAAAGCAGAAGCACTAGAAAAGCAAGTTTTAAGATTATTCACTTGCTATCAAATTAAAAAAATATATATATTCATGTTTAATGAGGGCTGCCAGCTGAGTCCGGTTTTTGTTTTGTTTTTTTTCATGATGATCTGGTCCTGGGTTTACCCCTCAGGCACACAAGAACTTGTAGGTTCCTAATTTCTGCAGGGAAACCAAAACTGCACTGCATGCTGTGGGAATAAAACCAGGACCGGATCAGTCTATGCTGAAAAGAATAAAAAATGGAGTTCAACGGCGACCCTAGTTTCAAGCATCTGAAGAGCTTCTCCAAGCTGGCTCCTCGCCCTGTGAAGAACCAAAGCCAGGAAAGGACAGGGCTGGATATTTCACTTGGGCGAATGGATTATCCTCCTACCTGGCATATGACCGGCAGGTGATTGCTTTCACTTTGTTTTCGGTCTTCTTGGCCGAGTAGAGTGTCAGCCATTTTGTGTAGTCTGAGAGGCCCTAATGGGAAAAATAAAATTAAGTAAATAAGAAAAGCATGAATTAAAAGCTAAAAGGGCATAATTCACCCACAGGGCTAGCAGTGACACCTGGTACTGATGAAAAGTGTTTGGCGTCGACCTAGGTGCAAAAAAAACAAACCCAAATAATAAATGCTATTTATTCCCAAGTAAATCGGTTTTCACCTACAATGGTTCTTCAGACTATGAGCCACTGGAAACCGGAGCAGAGACAGGAAGGGGCGGAGGAGAGGTGAGATGGGGGACAGAGGCCTTGAAAGGAGGCGCCGGGCTTAGAGCCCTGAGCTGCCGCTCTCCCATTTTCTGTGTGTCCTTGACATAAGTCCCCTCCCTGCCTCCTGCGGCTCTGTAATAACCTTTAATCTTTCTCCCTACCCCTGCTGGAAGAGGGGACTGTGTGCTACATTCCCCAAATATTAAACTGCGTTCAGATCTCAGGCATTGCAGAGGGAAGTGCTGTGCAAACTCCAGAAAAGCTCTTAGGGAGCTCAATGGGAAAAAAAATCTGAACTACAAATCCATGCGAGCAAAGGAGCAAAACCCAGGCCTGCATCAGCCTGTCTGGTGGACTTGGGGGGGGGGGGGGGTGAGGTGGGAACCTCAATTGTTTCCCTGGAGCAGGGCTATTCCTGCTGCAGGAGCATTTCGGTTTGAGAATCCTGGGCCTGACATGGGCCCAAATCAAGGATTGCAAGCCCTGAGCCAGCAGCAGGTTTCCCTCAATTTGCAGAAGGGTCCTAGCCCTCCCCTCCCCCCCCCCCCAATCAGAGTTACTCCAAGACAGCACCCTGCCCCGTACTCCCAGGGACGACCTACTCAACCCTGCTAACCTCCTTTGTTCTTACCACTTGTCCAATCAGCTGGAAGCCTGTTGGCAGTTTCATCCCATAAACAGGAACTTTGGCCACATTTATAAGCCATTCCTGGCAACCAGAAAAAATATATATATAAGCAAATCAAGGGTTTGGTCACAAAAGGTCAAATTCTCAGCACACGTTTTCCATCTAGAAGAGATTCATAAAGGCCTGAAACAGCTGACCCGTACAAATCCGGAGCGGGAGACTGAGGCACCCTCTCTATTACAGGAATACACACTGGGGAAATCATCAGGCCACTGGTTAATCCATTTCAAGTGCAAATATTATTTCACAGTTAATTGCCCCCAGCAAGATCAGTCCACTGACCAAATTTGTCTGTAGGTTAAACAAGAGACATTCAAATAAAGCATTTGAATTAGTGACCTTGTAAAGATATAGGACCCCGCTGTTAAAATATGGTTTGTTTTCCTGTATTAGTTTCACTCAGTAAAAAAAAAAAAAAAAAGTACAAAAAGTGGCCATTATATGACAGTGGGATCCTTTAGGCGGGGTCAGTCATGAAAGGTTTGCTATATTCTGAACTAAAAATCTGAACCAATTATGTTTGCAAATAGAAATGTTCTAGGAAGGGCACAGGAGTTGTTTTATCACAAGCTACTATGGAACACCACATGGAAAGAGGAGTAAACCACAGATTCTGTCCCACAATTTCAAACTCCTACCAGTACAAACCTTGTTACATTTTTTTTTTTTTTGTCTTTTTTCGTCTCTGAAGAGCTTTTAAAATACTGCTGGGGCCTTGTCCTGCTTTCCTCCGTAAGAGAGAGAGGAGTCGCCATAGGACGATCGCACACCAGTTAAAGTGCATTATCTTCCCTGCTTGCCTACTCCTCCTCCTCCGTTCCTGCTCACTTGGCAGGGCTAGGACACGCCACAGAACATTAACCCTATGGCTGCAGTCCAGTTTTTCCGTCCACTTGCAAAGCAGAGGTCAAGAGACTACAGAGATAAATCTGAGACACCGTCAGTGATCAGAAACAAAGGCATTTAAGGGATCCGCACGATGCAGATTGAGCACTGGATGACCACTGCATCTTGTATAGACCAGACACATACCTAGATGCACCAAGCCGTGATTTTATTTTCCACAGGAGGGTTCCCACTATCATGGGGGGTGGTAACCACTGTGATAGTGGGCCCATTCCCTGAAAAACATCACAGCTGTATGGCGCATTGTTCTGTCTGGCGGAAAAAACACCGCGGGACAAAACAATGCAGCTAGCAGCCACTTAGGCAGCCTCAGCCTCAAGGGACCACCATTGTCTTAAAGGGCAGATGGCAGAAAAAATGCCCGACAAGAGTGAGTTGAGTGGTGGGGTCTAGGCTGACCACTGACTCAGCCCAGGCCTGCCATGTGAGGCAGCCCCGACACTCAAACGGTTAAAAAAATATATTGACTGCCACGTGTGGCAATGGCCCCCACCCCCAACCCTGTCTTCAATAACCTCCATGTCCTGTCCGCCCCGCTTCCCATTGCAAATTCTGCCGCCAGGGTTCTCCCCACCCAGCCAAATAGAACCCCAAAATCATTGAGGGGGTATAGTGTCCCCTCCCCCAAATGTATTAAAGAAAGCATTGGTGGTGCGGGTTGCCCCTTGCACCCACTTCCCGCACCCCCAAAACTTCAAAGATTTGTTTCCTCAATGGGGAGCAGGGTTCTCTCCTTCCCTGGGCTCAGGCAGCACCACTTTTTCACATGGACTGGGCAAGGTCAGGTCAGCACAGGCCCCACTGCAGAAACTTCTATTCATTTTTGAAGGTTTGGGAGTGCGGGGGGGGGGGGGGGGGCACTATACCCCCTAATTTGGGGGAAGCTTGGCGGCACAATTTTCAGTGGGAAGGAGGGATGGGGGACATGGCCGTTACTGAAGACAAGGATCGGAGGGCGAGGGGAGCCGTCGCCGCACTTTTCAATCTATTTTTCAACTTTTTGGGTGTCAAATGGCCGCCCTAGGTTGAGCCGGGGAGGGGGGGGGGGTCAGCCTTGACCCCTGCTCACCTTGTTTGCTGCAGTACCTTTTTTTTTTTTTTGGACTTGCATAGCCCTGGGGCGTCGACGTTACATTTAACAATTTTCCCAGGAGGTGTTATTTTATCGCAGCAGCCCGCTTTCTTGATCCGCTGCGATAAAATATGAACATGAAATTGACTGATAACGACCTGCTTTGAATGCATTTGCACTGTTCATGCACGCAAATCTCAGGCAGACAGGTCATTGTAATGGGGAGGAGAACCTGGGCAGGGCCATGCAAAATAATCACTTATAATCGCACAATATTGCCTCAATAGTGCTCTATCATGCAATAAATGGTGTCTGTAGCGCAATACATGCTGTTTAACATGCATTAGAGCACTGCCATGGCTTGATGCATCCCCCAGTTAAGTTCCTTATGAACTTCTTACTGCAGCTCACTCGAATGTGCATGCTCCAGTTATATTAAAACGAAATACTGACAAAAAAGAAAAAAAGCATGTTAGGACTGGAATACAAATGATGCAATTTATACTGTATGTACAGTTTTCACAACAATACAAAATGTCAAGATAGAAAAAAAAAAATAACCTATAAAACTTCCACGGCACAATGTTTCTGCAAAAGCACCGTCCCCTTTGCAGATTGCTGTCAGTGACATTTCATTACCAAACTGAATGCGAATCCTTCACCGTACCATGAACTTTCCCAGGACTCGCTCCTCCGTGCTCTCGTAGAGATTCATGAACTCAGACAGGCGGCCAAGGGTTTTCTTTTGAAAGCAATAAAAGACCACGCTGGCCAGTCTGGAGCTGGTTATATCTGCAGCAGGCTTCTCATAGAAGTGGGTGATCCTGACAGGGGACAAACAATACGGCTTGTGAGCCAGGAAACAACTCAGCATCACTGCTATGGTAAAAACAGGCATACCGGAGCTCCTGCCAGCAAGAAAAGGTCTCCGTATTTGATTATCATTTTATTCCCCCCCCCCCCCCCCCCCCCGCCCTTCCCCAAAACAAAGAATGGCATCTGCTGATTTCCATACCTGTGGCTCTCTGGACACACTTCTACTATCCCTCGAGATAAGGTGCTTTCCCCTTCTTCCATCTCGTAGTAAATAGCCAGCTCGCCCTTCTGCAATAATTTGTTAAACAAAACATTTCATTAGAAAACAAAGACGGCGGTATTCCAGTCGCATGGAGGAGGGAAGCCAAGCAGGCTCCTACAGTGCTAGTGACTGGCCGATGAGCGGCAGTGGGAAAAGCAGACAACGTGGCAGGTGAACAAAAGAGGCAAGGGGACAAAATAATGCTCATTTTGCAACATGCACTCTTTGAAATGCCAGAATGTAGCAATAAATGACTTGCCTGGACATGGAACTTATCACCAAAGGTCTTCTCCTAGAGCGGTAAATAATCGAGCGAAATAAATATGAGATGTGACAAATCAAGGCTTTCTGTCTTACCTTTAATTGAAAGAATTTGAGAACCTGGGCTATGTCAAAATTCTGATCCGCGCAAAGCATATCGCCAGCAATCTGAGGGAAAGAAGAGGGAAATCAGATTGCAAACACGGGGCACTGTTGTACATCAGAGGGACGCGAGCCTTAGCAGGACACGGTACAAGACCACTCACTTCCCAGCCATTCGTCCTCACAGCCTGACCCGTGCTGCTTTAGGGAGAGGCATTTTTCAACCATCACCCAGTCGCCAACACGCATTGCCAAAATTCCTACCAACATCAGATCTCTTATGCTAATGCTAAGCAAACCATAGCACTAAATCAAGTATGCAGGGCAAGATGAAGACATTGTAACATACAGGGTCATATTCAAAAGCCATTTAGACGGATATTAAAAGATTTATGTGGCTAGAATTTAGGCGCATGAGTCGGGGGCATCCGAGGCGGGTGGGAAGTGTTTCGGGGAGGAGTAGAGTTAGCCACATAAGTTAACCGGCTAACTCTGATATTCGGGATTAGCCACTTAGCGTGCGGTTAACGTTGGTCATGCTGCTGACCTGTCCTAAAGTTAGCCTCATAAACATATCCGGCAAACTTTAAGATAGCTGAATATACCCTTCTAGTTAGCCAGAGAGAGTTTTATCTGGCTAACTGAATATTACCCCCCTAGTAAATAGCAGATAACGATAAAAATGATCCATCCAGTCTGCCCAACAAGGTGTTTAGGGTTGTAACTGCCACTCCATGTGGGTTACCCTAAGGGCAAGGAGGCACCATCCACACTGTAAAACAAGAGATGGCCAAACCTTCTCCTCCCCTACTTTTATTTATTCGTTTCTTCGTGCAGTGCACTACGGCGCCAGCCATAGAAACACTGGTAGGGACTGTAAGGCTGAATAGTTGGTGTGGATGGGCAAACAAGACAGGCCAAGTAGTCTTTTTCTGCTGTCACGTTCTATGTTTCCAGACACAAGAGTGGGACTGCCCCTACCCAACCGCCATCATGAGTGAACCTGAATACATTTTGTTGGAGTAATGTATACATCCAGATGGTGAAACAATACGTTTACTGTAAGATGCACCCAGAAGGATCCCTGGAATGCACCACTGGCTGGCTGTAATTGCAGCTCCTGTGCAGGTTACCCCCCATGCAGAAATATTTCATCAAATGTTACGATAGGAAATAGGACCGGTGCTTTTTAATATCATTCATAGATAATCTGTAAAAGTGAAAGGGGAGATCAAATCTGCAAACAACACAAAATTATTTCAAGTTGTTAAATCACAAGTGAATTGCGATAAATTGCAGAAGGATCTTACGAGACTGGTCTTCCAAATGACAGATGAAATTTTAATGTGGACAAGTACAAAGTGATGCACATGGGAAAAGTAATCCAAACTGTAGTAACATGATATTAGGGTCCATACCAGGAGACACTACCCAGGAAAAAGATCTAGGCATCGTGGACAATATGTTGAAATGCTCAGGTCAATGTGTGGCAGTGGTCAAAAAAATGCAAACAGAATGTTAGGAATTATTAGGAAAGGAACAGAGAATAAAATGGAAAATATCATAATACTTCTGTATTGCTGCATAGTGTGACCACATCTAGAGCACCGTGTGCAATTCTGGCGTCTGCATCTCAAAAAAGATATAGCGGAACTGAAAAAGGTTCAGAGAAGGGCAACCAATATGATTTAGGAATGAAACAGTTCACCTCTGAGGAAAGACTAAAAAGAGGTTAAGGATCTTCAGTTTGGAGAAGACAGCCAAAACATGACAGAAATCTATAAAATCTGGAGCAGAACGGGTAAATGAAAATCAGTTGTTTACTCTTTCAAAAAAATACAGACTAAGGGACAATCCATGAAGTTACTAAGCAGCACATTTAAAACAAGTCGGAGAAAATACTTTTTCACTCAACATACAATTAAACTCTGGAATTCACTGTCAAAGGATGTGGTTAAGGAAGTAAGTGTAGCTGGGTTTGAAAAAAGGTTTGGAGCTCCTGAAGGAAAAGTCCATAAATTCTTATTAAGAAAGTAGACTTGAGGAAAGCCACTGCCTATCTCTAGACATAAGCAATATGAAATCTATCTGCTATTTGGGATCCTGCCAGGTTCTTGAGACCTGGACTGGCCCCTGCTGGAAACCGGATCCTGGACCCTTGGCCTGACCCAGTATGGTAGCTTCTATGTTTTTTTCTTCTTATGTTATCCTAATTCTTCACTTCCATCCTCTAGCCACCTGGGATCCTCTTTCTTTATCCCACTCCCTTTTGAATTCTGTTACCATTCTTATCGTCACCACATCTTCTAGGAGGGCATTCCAGTCATCTGCCACCCTTTCCATGAAAATGTATTTTCTGACATTGTTCCTGGTGCTTCTAATTCTACAGTCTCCTTTCCACTGGAAAGGGTTTGATGCTTGGGCATTATTAATACCTTTCAGGTATTTAAACGTTTGTATTCTATCCCCCCCCCCCCCCCCCCCCCCGTCTCTCCTCTCGGGTATATATATATATTTAGTTCTTTCAGTCTTTTCTCATATGGGAGATGTGGATATTTCAGAAAACAGGAAACAGCCTTTAGCTCTGCCAGGTAGAAGCAGCAAGTACAACGCTGGTAACTCTGCTTCCCCAGCAAGGAGCAGAGGGAAATTGGATTCAAACGGCATCCAACGAGGGCCCTGACTTTTACGGTCTGGGAAACTGATAAGCGTGGGGGTATCCTGCACGGCGCGGCAGATACCACCACAGGCTTGCTGGGCGGATCATTTGGTCCTTTTCTGCCGTCATTTCTATGTTTCTGTGGCACAGTGGCAATGGGCACTGCTAAGCAAGACTCCAACTCCACATTAAAGAATATCTACTGTATAAACCCCCTCCTGACATGCTTTTGATGTGGGAGGGGCCCTCAGCTACAGTTCTTTAAATCATCTGCCTTCTAGACTATTTACTGTACACAGCAGATGTCCTTTAAAGTGTGAATTCTTTTCTAATCATTCCCAAAATGATTTGTCTTTACTTCTGCTGGGCACATCGCAAGGTGACCTAAGGTTCAATCAGGTAAACGTATCCCTAAGACCGAAACACAAGAGTCGGATGGTAGATAAAGAGCGGAAAACTTCATCCTGTTACAATGCCATGGACCCCAGTTCATCTCTGGCTTTCCCTTTACAACGTAAGGATCCTAAACGGACAATTTTCAAAAGAATTGGTCAGTGCCGAAATTAGGTCCCCCAAATTTAGAGAGATTTTCATCTAACCTTTCCGCCGAAAATTCTCTTAAAATTCTGTCACCTAAAGCTTAGGCCTGCAATTCATTTACCTAGATTTAGGAACCTAACTTAGGTGCCTGCTGCTGAAAATCAATGCCAAACTTTTTTTTCTCTGCCCTAACTCCACCCCTCATAATCACTGACGTTTTAGGTATCGAAATTTAGGGAACAAATTAGTTGCCAACTTCCCACATTAGGCACCTAAAGCCTTTGCAAATTGATCCCTCTTAGCCTATCCTATGCTTTCTACACCAGATTGCATCAGAAGCTAGCTTTCTCTAGTTGTATTGTGCTAAAGGACAGCGGATCAGAAGATATCTAGATGTACGTGTAGGAACAGTCCCACAGAAAAGTGAAACACTGGGCACTGATTGATAACCTAACATTGCATGGCGTTACGAAAACTGAGCCACACATGTTTGTAGTTTAGGACTGCTTGAAGAAAGAAACCCTTACTATGCATGCCTGCGTTCGGCACGTTATATATTCGTGGCCCCTACCTCAAATTCCTCAGTACAAAAGGAAGCAAATGCTCAACGATATATCTAACCCCAACCCAAGAGGCGTATCCAGACTGCCACTGTTGGATATCCATGGGGCATATTCCAGGATGTATGCAGACGTTGAGTTGCCTTGTAAATACTAGTTCTTTATTTACCTTTTATATGATCTTCTCTCTCTCTGCTGTTCTATGCATAACCATATTGCTGAGCAATAGTTTTGTTTTCTTTATTATATTTTTACCAGAACCCTTTTGTATTACAATACTGTTTTATATAGTAAACTTTTCTACTGATCTCCTGTGTCTGTGTTATCTGTTTCCCCACACGACTTACTATCAGTATAGCAGGAACCTGGCCATCACGCTGGTAAAGATTTCTTCTTATCGCTGCTGGAGACCCAGAGCCTGCAAACCATGACCTCAGCTCCCCAATCCCACTCAGTTCAATTCCAATTTAAATCATCCCTCACAGCAATGAGGCAGAAGATGCTCCGTACGCACCACCATGACATCGTCGTTTAACTTCCTGCTGGAGATGACCAGGTGCAGGTCCGCCACGGCACCCAGCCTCGTCTCGTAGGTGGTGGTGCCGTCGTTAATGATATTCTCCACCGGAAAATCGTTAGCCGTTGCCCAGCGCTCATAGTGCTTGTACCTGAAAATTCACACAAATCCCGCAATTTCTTAGATAAACAGGGCTTTTTAGAAAGTTTCTGCCTTTCCGTTACTGAAATCTTGGGCCGGGCGCGCAGTCTAGCTTGACTTTCACACGACATGAGCCCAGAGAGTCCCCCTGTATTAGACAGATTAATAGGGCTTACTTGTCTGCGTTGGTGACCAGGAACACGTCACTGAAAAGTTGCCTCCTGAAAGCATAATGACAAGAATAAAGCAAGTAAGGAAAGAACTGCAGAGCATTCTGTACGAGTGCTTTTCTCCCAAAAGCACAGGTTTTCTGGGAAAACATTATTTTGGTTTTAGCTTTAAAAAAGATGCTCCTATCTTCAACAATTTGGTTGCTGTAAGTTAAAATAAGGGTAACCTGCACGGAGCGGCAGTTATTACCCCTTAACAGAAGGCATGGGGATTACTACCCTTAAGTAATTAGCCTTGATGGTTTGGATGCAACTGCTAAAAGAAAAAAAAATAAAGAGGCTAGCGGTGCAAATTCAAAATATCAAACGACAACATATGCACCAAACCTTTTCAAAATCTCACCATCTGTATGGATACTTTTCATTTATTTATTTAAGAAGGAAAAGGCTTCAGATGCCAAGACTGTGAAGCCTCACTGTCTCGTGCCTCTGTGCAAGACAGAGTTGTTCGTCTACCCTCCATCAATCTGTGGCGTCATCTATGCAATATTAGAGCATTTCCATGAATCTAGGGGCAAATTAGGGAGAAATAACTATGGATTGGTGCGGAAAACCCAAGTTTTCACTTTTGTTTTTCCAAATAAAAGCAAGGTAATTGGTTTCTTGTCCAACATGCGCAGGCTCATCCTTCTACAGCATTGGAGCTGCTATGGAAAATAGTCTAGCTCTGAGCCGAGACCGCCAAACCTCACGCAGCAAAGGGAAGCTTAAAAATAAAAAAGCTCTGGCTTTACCTAAGCTCCCCGCTTGGCCTGTACCATGTCAGTGTACCTTTAAAATATGGGGTGGGTGGGTTGGGGAAGTTACTTCACAGTACCTGAAAGGTAAGGGTAAGGAGCTAAAACTGGGCTCTTGCTGCAGCGGGTAACCAGTGTAAACTGTGGAGCAATGGTAAGGCCCCAGAGCTCCTTGGACACCCCGCAGGAGCACTCGCTGCAGAGCTCTGTCTGAGCTGCAGCCTGCAAACAGTCCTTGCAGACAAACCCACATACCAAACACTGCCATAAAAAAAAAAAAAAGATATAATTGCGATGGAGAAGGTACAGAGAAGGGCTACCAAAATGATAAAGGGGAATGAAACAGCTCCCCTATGAGGAAAGGCTGAAGAGGTTAGGCCTTTTCAGCTTGGAGAAGAGATGACTGAGGGGGGATATGATAGAGATGTTTAAAATGATGAGAGGTCTAGAACGGGTAGATGTGAATCGGTTATTTACTCTTTCGGATAGTAGAAAGACTAGGGGGCACTCCATGAAGTTAGCATGGGGCACATTTAAAACTAATCGGAGAAAGTTCTTTTTTACTCAACGCACAATTAAACTCTGGAATTTGTTGCCAGAGGATGTGGTTAGTGCAGTTAGTGTAGCGGTGTTTAAAAAAGGATTGGATATGTTCTTGGAGGAGAAGTCCATTACCTGCTATTAAGTTCACTTAGAGAATAGCCACTGCCATTAGTAATGGTTACATGGAATAGACTTAGTTTTTGGGTACTTGCCAGGTTCTTATGGCCTGGATTGGCCACTGTTGGAAACAGGATGCTGGGCTTGATGGACCCTTGGTCTGACCCAGTATGGCATTTTCTTATGTTCTTATAATCGATCTGCGAGATGACACGCGCAGACATCACTGTTTTTAGGGTCTTTACATTAAAAAAAAAAAAAAAGGTTGGGGGTGCAGCTGCCTTACCAGTCTGAGCTTTAAATATGCTAAGTGTGCCACTGTAGTATCCTGTGAGACCAGGCAAAGATGAGACCAGTTTGAATCCCCTCAGGGTTTTTGGCTTCTGAAACCGGAAGTGAGCTCTCCACTGAATGCAGTTTAAGGAGCCCTGGAGCGTCAGCCGCACCCATTTGCACTACCTCTGTTTCTTGGCTGTTTTAAAGACTAACTTGCTCTTTAAAGAGCCAGGAAATGATTTCCACAAGGCAGTTGCTATGCCCAGCAGTCTCGTCACAGCATCCAGATCCTTGGTCATCGGATGTGGTCAGCATATACGTGGTTAATAAAGCCAAAGCACCGAATGACTAATCCTCTCCAGAAGATGCTTACAACCGCTAAAGGTGATTGGGAAGAGTGCGCCACTGCCAATTTCTCTGGGGGTGGAGAGGATCTCATTAAACTGCACCGATCTGATCCCTTCCCGGCAGGAATGAGGCGAGCCACCCGGTCACCCTGCCACTCCCGTTTACTGACCTTACATCCTTTACTTACGTATTGACAGCCTTCCACCAGAAATCCAGGATTTTCTTCCCTCCCACGCCAGGCAAGAGGGCTTTCGGGACTCCTTCTAAAAAAGTATACAGCCCGGTCAAATCATTCTGAAAGATAACACAGGTACGCTTTATGGTTCCGTTTGACAAGGTGGACTCTGGTTCTTTATTTTTGGGAATTTTTCTATTCAATTCCCCAACCTACTCCATTAATTGCTAATCAGCAACATTACCGGTTTTTGACAATTTATACATATAGTAAACAAACAAACAGGCAAACCACCCACCGCCAACAGCCCGTGTGGGATCCCAAAGTCAGAATAGCATATGACCCAATTAAAACTGTCAGAACTTCTAAATATTTACATTTCCGGGCAGGACCACCACAAATGAAAGAGCGAACCAATAGCCCCACACCTCCTCCAACATTGACCACTGCAGGAGGGATATAATTTTTGCAAACGTTGTGAAGTCAAATGCCATTTGTGTAGCAGTTTATGTCCATTCTCCACCAGTGCAGAAGAGACAGAGCCGCCATCTCTGGATATGAAGCACGGATCCCACATCCTTCATTTTAGTCTGGGGAGCCTTATTTAACAAGGAGTACAATTTGGATATCGCCCCCCTTTATCTTGGAAGCTTGCTCACAGTATCCCTCGAGCACGGGTTTCCCCTTTCACTTCTTTTGTGTTCATAAAGTGCTTGAATTGCGCCTGCGCAAAGTAATCTGAATTTTGAGATGGAATACCTCTTCGCTGGGTCTTGGAAATCCAGCACTGTCTGCTCCGTCCATATCTGTTCCAATCGTTCTTACCCCTTAATTTCCCACGTGTGAAAGACCCCATGCTCCTGGCCCGCTGGAAACGCACTTTTGTATCCAATGGGGGTTCTGTAGTAACATTCTCTACTACCTAACATATTCTTCTATTTAGCCTGGACTGATAAAGTGAAACGCATACAAGGAAAGATTCGGTCTTTATTCCACCCCTGGTTCCCTTTTAAGCAAAAGATATTTTGAACCAGGATTGTTCCCAGCAAACTTTGTTCAATGTCCACCCATTACTTTTTTTTTTTTTTTTAATGGCACCCCCACCACCGCTTTCAATTGTGAAGCTACAAAATATTTTGTAACATTTGGCACTCCCAGCCCTCCCTCCAGCTTGGACCTATATAGAACATTCTTTGCTCCCTCCAAGGTCTTCTCTTCCAAATAAAAGCAAAAATCTTCTTAAAGATTTTTATCTGGGATGCTATTGCTATAAGGTAATGCCTGAAAAGGATAACATATTCTAGGCAAAATATTCAGTTTTACTGTGGCCACGCTACCTAGCCATGATATCATGTGTCTAGCCCATTTATCTAAATCCTGTAGCAAAGAACTCATTAATGTAATATAATTAAGCCGATAAAGATTGCTATAATCAGATCCCACATCTCTCAGCTTCACCATGTTCCATTTAAATGGAAACCACTCTCTCATAGATTGACCTAGAGACTCCCCCAGAAAGATGTTCCTAAATAACTGTTATCTCCTCCACTGATGTTTTTGAAGACAATTCTGGTTTTGACAGGGTAAACATAATATCATTTGCATATAGTGATATCTTATAGTGCCCCTCCCCTACTAAAATACCCAGAACAGCAGATGATTTCCTAATAATTTCTACCACCGGCTTTATTCTCAGGGCAAACAGTAAAGGAGATAAGGGACATTGTGCCTCTGTGCAAGATGAAGTTGATAGTCTCCCCTCCATCAATCTTTAAACATGCCTCGGGGTGCCTATATACCGTATTTTTTGCTCCATAAGACGCACTTTTTTTCCCCCAAAAGTGTGGGGGGGGGGGGGGAATGTCTGTGTCTTATGGAGCAAATATAAAAAAGTTCCCCCAAGTTATTTATCCAAGTTTTTCTCCCTGTTCATTGTAAGACAATCTTATGTCATTGTTTGTTTGTTGTTAGAATGTAAACCGAAGTGATTAGTAACTCTGTTACCTGAACATCGGTATATAAAAGTGATAGATAGATAGATAAATAAATAAATAAACAAACAAATAAAACCTAAAAATCTAACTACAACCCCCCACCCTCCTGACCCCCCAAGACCTGCCAAAAGTCCCTGGTGGTCCAGGAGCAGTCCGGGAGCGATCTCCTGCACTTGGGCCGAGGCTACCAGTAATCAAAATGGCACCGACGGCCCTTTGCCCTTACTATGTCACAGGGGCCGACCAATGGCACCGGTAGCCCCTGTAACATAGTAAGAGCAAAGGGCCATCAGGAGGGTGGGAGGGTTGTTAATTAATTTAAAGGGTTGGGATGGGGGGTTTCCCACAGAAAGAGAAAGATAAAAGTTTTCTGATCTGGGGAGTGGACCGAAATGGCCCTCCCCAGACCCGAAAACAAAATGGGGACAAAAAAAATGTTATGCACTCCCCAAATTTGCTCCATAAGACGCACAGACGCCCGGGGACAAAGCCGGTTTAGCACACAATTATTTTTTTTTTTAAATTTTCCCCCTCTGAATCCTAGGTGAGTCTTGTGGTCAGGTGCGTCTTATGGAGCGAAAAATACGGTAACTCCTTAACCCTCTGCTGGAAATGCCCTCCCACCCCCACCTTTCCCATCACCCGAAAAAGGAAAGGCCAGTGCACCCTGTTAAAGGCTTTCTTGGTACAGACTGTGAATATTATTGATGGTATTTTTCCTTTCTTTGCAACATGTATTAACTTTATAACCTGACGCACATTGTACAAGGTCATTCACCCCCTGATCTGAATGAATAATGCTAGAAATCACTGTTCTTAATCGCTATGCCAAAATCTTACCTAACAACTTATCAGCCAATATCAATGATCAATATAGATCTGAACAATAGCATTATCCCCGCTACATTATCTGCCTTCAATAACTCTCCCCCATCTCGAAGATAATTAAGCTCTTCACTAAGGGCAAAGTCAGCTAAGCTCAGAATTTCTTGTAAAACATAGATGTAAATCCATCTGTCCCAGGTGCTTTGCCTGGCTTTAAATCCTTAATTACCCCAACACCTCCAGCGAGGTAATAGGCCGTCCCAAAGCTTCCCCCACCTCCGGACTCAGTGAGGGCATATCAGTTTTGCTCAAATATCCATCAATAGCCTCCTCCGTTATATTCATACCTCCAATATACAGCTCCTTGTAAAACTGTATAAATCTTGATCTTATGGCCTCACCATCCACTGCCAGCCTCCCATTCCTATCTTTAATCTTTATATTGAATATTCTTGTCTTTTAGTTTATGAGCCCAAAGTTTACCTACTTTGTCTCCTGACTCATAGTAAGTCGGTTTTACCAAATCTAACTGGTAAACAATATCATCTGCCTCTACATACTTTATGTTGGATGAATTTCATCTTGCCTATCAACTGGCGATGCAGGCGTCTCTCGTGCTTGGCCTCAAACTGCTAAGGTTTGTAACAACGATTGCTTTAACTTTCTCTTCTCTTTTTTCTTATGGGATGCCAAAGCTATCAACTTTCCACATACCACTGCCTTAAGTCAATCCTAAAGAACCAATGGCAATATCTCTTCATTATCATTAAGCTCTAAATATTCTTCAATACTGTTTTGAATCTGTTGGCACAACTATCTCTCAGCAAACTATCATTCAATTTCTAAAAATGTTGCCTATGTACCATATGCCACCACATCAGAACATGGTCCAATCAAGTGATGTTCCCACTATCAGCCCCCTTGGTATGAGCAGCCATAGCTTTTTCCACTAAAACATAATCTGCCACAAGAAAAAAAGAGTAAGAGTAGCATATTTTCCAGATATCAATCAATTCCCATTTATCCATCAATCATTTAAGATGTGCTCTGTCTAACTTAGAGGACATTCCACACACATACACACACACCCGGAACTGTCTTGTGCAGGGATTCTGGGCAAATTGAAATCCCTACCAAAAATTAACTGCCCCCCATTAAAATTCAACAACTGATTGTCCATATCCTCCAGAATCTCCTTCTGACTGGTGTTTGGGCAATAAATATTAACCAGTATACATCTCCCGTTATTAATATCCAATTGTGCAATGATAAATCTCCCAACCTCATCTCGATACACCACTACCATTTGGTATCAACAAATCATTGGATAGAAAAATGCCCACCCCTCCATATCTATTTCCCGGTGTGTTAGATGTCAATAACACAAGAGGATACTGTTTAGAATGCACTAAATGTTCATCCCTTCTTGTATGAAAGCAACTGATGATTTCAGGGATGATTGTTCCTGAAACATAAGTTGACATTTAAGAGGTAAATTCAATCTTTTCGCATTGAGGGACACATATCTAATACTAGCCACTGATTATCTCCACCATCCATCTAGCCTCATAAAACTTCCCCTCCCATAACATCATTCACCTTACCCCCAATGAACCTCTGCCTCAAACATCTGACTACCAGGTCCCCATACCACCCATAGCCTTCCCACCCCTATCAAATCCCCCATCTCATAGTCCACTGTCTATATAGAAGACTCCTACTTCTCAGAGGAATGAGTACTCCTTTCCCTTCCCACATACTGAAAATGTTATATAACAAAACACTTTTCTAAGCATTATTTTACATTGTAACAACAGATTATCTTGCATGACTCAACAAAATACAACCTTAACATTGCATAAAGACAGTGAACAAAAATTTCACATCTCAGCTTGCATTTCCCTTAACATTTCAAGGGAACCTACGTTGATACTACAGCAAGCACCATATTAGCAAGCTACTAACTCCCATCTTCTTCACTCCAGTTAGGATGATAGCAGTCACTGATCTTTATAGGAAGTGTTTGAAGGCTGCGATATGGAATCTCCCAAATTCCTGCATAGCCTGTGGCCTCCTTCGCCTATTCGCTGCCACTTAGGCTTCTCAATCGCTGAAGACCAGGTATTTTGATTCCAAGTTACAGGCACTGCAAGACCCGTCACTCTCAAAATGACTAGTTACTCCACTGATCGTGAATGCGAACCCATTTGGATATGGCCAGCGATACCTGATATTTTCTCATTGCAGCAGGGTAGTAACAGCATGCAGTTCCCTGAGGTTTCCGAAGCATGAATGGTGAGAGATCACTGTAGATGGCAATATGATTGCCTTTCACATGACATTACCCATCTTCCTCGCCAGATTCATCACTTTTTCTTTTAGCGCAATAGCTATGCAAGCAGGCAACAATATCACGAGGGACATGAAGGGGAGCAGTTCCTAAAGCTCTATGCACACGATCAACGACAAAGTCGGCCCACTCTTCCTGCTCACCGCTCGCATTCAACACAGGCTGACAGATCTCATGGACTATCAGAGAGGCATCTGCAAAGACCTCCAATTTGGGACGACCCCGTATACCCTGAATACCGCACCTTCCAGACCGATTTCCCAGGTCTTCCAATTTAAGAGCCAGATGAGAACTCGCTTTTTATAATTCCACCATGGCGGAATGGGTCATACTCAAGGCCTGCGCCTCCGCATCTTCCACCATTTTCCAGAATCTACCAGATTGGAGCGGAACTCTACCGGAATTCCTATTTTAACCATTTTATATACAACTGTATGTTCTTAAACCAGTTTCGGAAGTCCTCTTTAAAAGTATTCCCCTTACCCGAGCCATCTGATATGCAATCATCTCCTTGGCCTGCCCTTACTGCGTCTCCTTCCATGCGTCCATCCACGCTGCTCAAGGTCTTGAATCATAATTTTTTATGGCCAGCCATCACCTGTGATGATTAGGGGGTTCAGCTCTGCAATATATATTTTTCTCACCCCTCCGTGCAACATTTAATCAGTTTGTGAGGATGAGGTGACGAGAGCCCTGCCCTTAGGCGTCCATCTTATAGAGATGACATCACCCCCTCCCCCCCCCCCCCCCTTTTGTTCTTGAAATGTTTTGCTTCTAAGGTGCCATCAGCCTCTTTCACCTTTGCTGCTACAGACTAACATTATCCCTTTGGAAGTTTTCTCCCTCTGTAAGCAGAAAGGTATGCCTAAATCTATCATGCGGAAAAAATTATTCTTGGGTTTCCTTTATTTTCTAGGTCTATTGTATTATCTTTTATTTTTACTTTTTTTTTTCTTTAAAGCCAAACCTCCTGTTTTTCATTTACACTCTCCTCCCAGGAGATCAATGTCCAGGTGTTTATACTGTGCTCAGACCTTTGTTAAACCAGTTTGTGGTAACCATGCATGGCAATATGCAGAAAGTTGCCTGCTAAAAAAAAAATATGGCCCTCTCTCACATAGCTTTCTGATGACTAACAGAACATGCCAAAAATGTAAACAGAAAAACAGGCTAGCATGCACTGGACATAAATCACAGATAGAAATGTCAACTATGCAAAAAAAAAAAAAAAAACTGCACCAAAACTCTTCTTTTACTTCACAAGGAAAGGAGGAAAAGGCAGTAGTGATTTTCTGCCAGGACCAACCTAAATCTTTTTGAACTTGCTTCCTTTATCCCATTGGGAAAAGTGGAAGATATTGCCTGCTACTGGCCCAGTACCTTTGTTATTTTGAAAAATGACCACTGCATAAAAGCAGGTTCAGCCTGGAGATGTAGGAACCCAAGGATTGGGAGGAGGCAGCAGATCGTGGAGTGGGGTAGCCTGCCTCTGGGCTAGACTCCTCCCCTCCCCCCAGCCCTGTTCTCTAATAGGGGGTGGCCCCACCCCCAGACTAGGCTCCTATCACTCGCTGCCTACTCCCAAGGTCTGGGTTCTTTATTTGGACAGGTCCCCAACCTTCGGGTTGGGCTCCCATCCTCTCTGGACCGACATGAACACCCACAAAAAAATCTTTTCAGGGAGGGAGTCTAACTGCAAGAAATCGGGACGTATGAAAAACAAAAGTGACCGAAATAGTCATTACAATTCGGAAGGGGCGGGGCATGCTCCCCTCCCCCATCTCCTCTCCCTCCCGCCGGACATGCATCGCGGCTGCAGGTCGGTTTCCCGCTCCCTAACCTTGATCTGATTCTCCAGCACGGTGCCGTGGCCGGCCACTAGCAGCAGGCAGATCATGGCTCCAGCGCCCCAGGAGCAGGAACAACACTCCGATTCCCTGCAGCCCCGGGGGCGGAGGCGGAGGCGGAGAGGGAGGAGCCGGGGTAGTCCCGGTCGCAGCTCTTAAAGGGCCCGCGCAGATTTACCACAGACCCTGAAATCGCCGCTAGAATCTGCCGGAGCTGTTCTGGCACCGACACGCATGTGCTGGAGCTTCAGAGCGAAAGCTAACAGATTCAGCGCCTGCACGCTCAAACCAAAATCATGGCACGTGACTAAGATCCAAAAAGACATGACCTATATTACCAATAGACAAAATACGAGAAGATTATAAATAAAACTAGCAAGCAAGCAAGTCGATGTTTTGAGGAATTTAGAGTACCGCAGCTTTAAGTTCATTCATTCATTTAGGGATTTTTATATACCGCAGTACGTAAAAGGATACATCACCACGGTTTACAATAAACAATAATTAGCAACAGGCTTTATAGATAACAGGTATTACCTTTGGTAATAATAATTAACAATGCAAAATTGACAGATGGATATTACATTGTAGTCTTCAGAAAAAAGTGCAAATCACCCAAGCACTTTCAGCTTTTGGAATTTTCTGGTTTGCGGATCTGCTACTTATAATGTGTAACATATCATTAAAAGCTGCCACTGTACCTGAAAACTGGAAGGAACACCCCAAAAATGGGCGCTGGGGTAAGCAGAAAGCTTCACCTTGCAGCTGCTGGACAAAATGATAGATGCGATTGTTAAGAACAGACTTACCGGGCATGTGGGATAGCCATGGCTTAACGGAGACGAGCCCAGGGCCAGCGTTACTATTTGGCGACTTAAGTGGTTGGCTCTAGCCTGCCAAAATATTGGGGAGGGCGAGGTGGGGAAAAATACTGCACTAAACAAGGCAAAGCTGAGCCAGGGCTGGCTTGATCTTCCAGGCCCCGGCAGCTGAAAATGAGGTGGAATCAGTTGGAGCAGAGGTGCCAGAGGCAGACTGCTGCTCCCCATCGCTCTGCCATCTCCGTGCCAGTACCTGAGCATATTGAAAACTCATGGCTGTCACTTACCGATGTTCACCTGGCGCATAGCGAGATAAGCAGCAGGAAGTGCCAATGCTTGCAATGCCTGTACAAAGAAAGGGTGGAGATAAGTGGCTTTTTAGTGTGATTGGGTGGTGGGGTTACAGAGCCACCACCGATAGGTAAGTTGGGGGTGGGGGGTGCAAGGCTAAGGGTTTGCCTAGGAGTGTCTACTACCTTTGAATCGGCCCTGCCTACATCTCGGTAGGGAAACTCGTGCTGGGGGAGGGTCATCCCAATGAAGAAGCTGGAAAGCCCAGCCAGTAGTAAGCTCAGGAGGAGCAGTTGCACCCCAGGAAAGGTCGGTGGTATCCAACTGTGCCTCGCAGTGCCCTTGCCTGAGCATCGTCAAAAATCAAGCAGTGTGCGGTGGAGCAGCCCTAAGCAGCAGGGCCGAGCCCGCAACCCCAGGGCTGTGGGGAAGCCCTACATTAAGAAACCGGTATGCTCTGTGTTTTGGGTACAAAGAGATGCTTGGTGTAAAACTGTGAACATGAAATAAAAAATTTGGGCCCTTCCTGTACAAACCCTCCTTTGTTACATGCCACCAGTGAATGCACAACCTCAGGGGCAAGAAGAGGAGAGACTATGTAAGTCAGTGCTTCTCAAGTTACAACGGTATTTTATTATCCCTCCAGGAGGGGTGGCTCGACAGCAGCCATACCGTGTTCTAGAGTCCAGACATCAGGTGCTAAGAGGCTGAGGTGAAAGAGATGCTCAGAGTCGGTGTAACTGAAGAGTCCAATAGTGACTGTTCCTTGGCTATTGTACTTGTTCCTAAAACAGGTGGCAGCATCCAGTTTGAATTGACTTCAGAAAGGTGAATGAGGCCTCAAAGCTCAATGCCTTCCCGATAGCCCACATAGTCAAAGGCACAGTTTATCTCCACGCTGGACCCACAAGGGGATGATAGCAGGTCCCTCATGCTGGCAGCGAAAGAGAAAACACCTGGAGAACACTTCCAGTTTACAGGCCTGCCTTTTGGACTTCATGGAGCTCCAGCTACGGTCCCAAGTTTGGTTGATCCCCTATTATGTCCATCTTGATGTCCTCCGATACAGTGGCAACTGGAAAACAAACTTGAACTAACTACAGGCTGTGCTTACAAGCCTACAGAAGGCTGAGCTGATGACCAGGCCCAAGAAGTGTTTGCTAGGTTTCCAAGAAGTATAATATCTAGGATAGTCCCTTGAGGAGGGCATACGATGTGGACATCATCTACATAAATATATCCCTCAAAACCCAAACTATGAATCAAAGCCCCCAATGATTGCATTTCTTCTTAATATGTTCTTGCAATCAGAAGGAAGCAGGGGATTTGGTATGAGCGACTTGTGTGTTGCTTGGAATAACTGAAGGCGTGGGTTGGGGAGTGGCTGGGCATGTGGTGTATGTATGTAGAGGTGATGGGGGTAGGGGTTGGTATGTGGGAGTGTTTGCGGAGAGAGCATGTGTGTGGGGGCAACATGGGTATGTGGGATGTGAGTGTGTGAGGTGTGCAAGTGTGTTGGAGGAGTACGTGCCTGTGTGTGGGGGGTGTTGTATTTGTATGTGGGTGCGCACGTGTGTTTATTTAGGCATTTTACATACGGTCGTTCCAAAATAAGACACAATGGTTTACAAAATCATCTTTCAGTTACTGGTTCAACATTCCTATTCTTTTCAATATTCTTATTCTAGTCAAAATAACAGCAACTACATTTTCTAGTTCAAATTTATACATAAGCTAGTTCATCTCAACAGCAAATGCATGTTCTGGGTCGATACATCAACAACCAGTACAAGGTAATGAGGGTGCTTTGAAGTTGGGATTATAACCTACGATTTCTATTGTACTCTGTATACATTTAACGCCACTCATAACTTCCAACGTTCATCGGTATATAAAACGTATGTATGAATGAATGAATAAATAAATAAATAAACAAACAAACAAACAAACTTATTGCTCAGTCTGTTAGCATAATTTGATGTTCAGACAGTGATGTTATCGTTTGTGGACGGGTGCATGTAGGTGGGGTTGCCTGCATGTGTATGAGTGGAAGGTGTATGTAGATGCAGGGGTAGGAGAATAGGGGATGTATGCAAGGGGAATAGCAGGTGGTGGAGATGTCAGAATCTGCACTCTTTCCTCTCCAGCTCCCCTCCTTCTGCTCTCCCCCCGTATTAGTGTGAGGTGACAGAGGATGTGAAGAGGAATCAGATAGGCAATGTGTGAAAATATGGTATGTGTGAAAATAGGTATGTGTGAAAATATGGTATGTGTGAAAATATGGTATGTGTGAAAATATGGTATGTGTGAAAATAGGTATGTGTGAAAATAGGTATGTGTGAAAATATGATCAGAGGTTAGTACAAGATGTGATGGTAAATGTGTGTTCTTAAAATGGTGAATGAGGATATCAGAAACATACATTATTGTGTACAAGGTCAGCATGTAGCTTGTTGGATGAATATTTGCTTAAAAAAAAAAAATACACAGACACACAGTACTGTTTAAAGTAATTACAGGCTTGTGGGATGTTAGGTAGCCTCCCTCACCCTACCTTCCCAGTAGCCCACAGCCCATGGCCCTCCTTTGCAGTTTCCCCCTCCCTTCCTTCCTCTAACTTGAAATCTCCAAGCTTCAAGGTCACAAGCAGAACAAAATGGAGACATGACAATTAAAAGTATAAGAAAACCAATTACTTAAAGCCAGCTAGCAAATTAAGATTTAAATTTTGACCTTGACTGGCTGCATCAGTCAAGCGGAACCTAAGTTTTGCAAAAACTAAAGCTGAAACACCTGGAATATACTCATATTAGCTTTAGTAAAGTTTTTATTAAGAAACAGGTTATAGACATAATATCAATTGAATGTTGTATTTACAGGCCTTTTTATAGTGATTTAATAGTAGTGTTTATCTGAATTATATGATTGCTTTCATTTATACTAATGCAAATATTGTTTTGATTATAGATTATGTTAAGTTTAAAGAATATTTTAAGTAGTAGTCACAAAGTAGCATATATGAGAAATAGGGAATATGAACAAAAAGTTAGAAATTTACCATTTTAGAGTGGTCCCAAAACATAGGCAGTAAGTTTTTATCATCTGTTAATTTGGCAATATATCAAGAAAGGCTACACAAAGAAATCTGATCCGCTCATGTCCTATTCAAAAAGGCATATAACCCCAGCATGCAGTAGAACCTACAAATTCCTGCTACGAGCTACAGATTAGCACAAGCTTGGCAGAAACCCAGAATTCTGTGCACAGTCCAGCCTTCCCCAAAGAGGATGGTTACCAACAACTGATACGATTTGAAAGACACTTTTCAGGAAAGTGGTAACTTCCACTAGGCTTTTGTATATAATTATTCCCTGTTAGTTGGGGAATTAAGATATTTACTCTTCCTTAATTGTGCTGGTATACTGTATATATTGTTTTGTTTGTTATTTGTTCACAAACATTCTCATAAGCATTTGGTTTTGTACATATATTATATAGAAAATATAATTTTTCATTGTTTCACATAAGACACAGTCAGTGTTATTTTCTTAGTGTCTGTGTGATCCAGATTACAGGGCAAATACCTAATTTCAGAATCTACTACACCCCCCACCCACTGCCCCTCCTGCAGCTCCCTTCCCCTCTCACTCTCCCACTACTCTCCCTCTCCTCTCACACTCTCAATGCTCCCCCTCAAGTCCCCTCCTACAGCTCCCTTGCCTTCACTCACCCACTGGTCTGTCCTTGCAGCCCCATCACCCACTACTCTACCTACTCTGGCCCTTCTTTATTCTCCTTCCTCCACCCACTCTGGCCCTTCCCTCTCTTCTCATTCTCCCCCCCCAGTCCCCAACCACCTCAGGCTCTGACATCATCTTTGTGCAGCCTGTGGTGCCTAGAAAAACATAGTGAATCTTCTGGCAGTGAATCTGGGTTTTTTTTTGTTGTTGTTGTTTCCTTTAGCTGGGCAGCCCGGGAAACCTCCCCAGCTCTTCTGCTGCCTGTGCTGGTGGATCCTGGGAATTCCCACCAGCTGTTCTGTTGCCTGCGCCGCTGCTGCACTCACTGGCCCTGCGATTTTGATGTCGGTGCTCCTCCCTCATTGCCTGCAGCCCCTCCCTCTGCTCTGGGTGATGTCATTACCTCACGCATGCACCAACACGATTAAATACTTACCTGGAGCCCTAGTAATCTTAGAGAGAGATATAGCCACTCTTCTTTGATTTCTGGTAAAAGACATGAAAACACATTGTCCTACCTATCCCCATTTGAGTTTCATGTGCTCTTGAGCTTCTTGGTGACATCCCTGCAGAAACACTACATTAGCTTTCAATATCAGTATGAGCACCTTTTTATTGAAGAATGCAATCCATCAATAGTCAATGTACACATATTAAAGGAATGAGAACAGCCCCTGATCTGGCAGAAAGACCCTTATCTGATTGTAAGAAGTGCACCTTATGAAGTACTTGTATTTATAAGACATCCTGAGCTATTTTAGAACTTGATTATGAGCCAGGGACAACAGGATGGCAACATGAAAACATTATTTTATCCTGCACCTGAGCGGCAACCCAAAGTTTTCCATCCTAGGGAAACCATCATAAAAAAGAATCCCAAAATTGTTTCTTTTTGTTTAAAGTATCAGAAACACTCTCTGCTTGCAGCAAAAATTAAACGGTCTTGCCGGAAAATCACAGCTATCTCGATTGAGACACCACATGCAGAATCATAAAAAAAAGTCTCTGTAGATGGTTACAAGTCATTTTGTGACATTGAAACATGCAAGTTGATTCATGCCTGTGCTCTGTTAGTTCCAGGCCCCATTGGCAACGGTAGCACGTTAGGCTGATGCAGGATGGTTTCTGGAACTAAGGTGAGCAGGCCTGACCTGAGCACTGAAAGAAAGTGACTTTAGCTACAAGCCTGGAAAAACATAGCCTGGAAGTCTTCGTGCATGGACAGACATGAAACTTAAAGAGTTGCCATTTTGCACCGTGGCACCTTCAAATCAGAGGCCTTTTAGCAATCTGATAACTTCAAGCTTTAGAATACCCGAAACAAGAACCTTGTGACTCTGTAAATGGAGCCATGCAATTGGCTGATCTGGGACTATGAAATCTGTTTGCATACATGCTTGACCATAAAAGGGCATATGGGTTTAAAGCATAGCCAGCAAGTTTGGACTTGATGGGGGAGATTCATTTTTCTCTTGCAGAGGGCACAGGCAGTAGAAGAATTGCTAATGAAGGTCTTGATCAGCGTTTTCAGTTCTGCCTGGACGGTGGCATCGGCAGCATGCTCCGCATCCAGCACCTCGATCCTCTTTGGGTCCCAAACACAATCTTCCTCCATGCCTCTGGGAACCGCTTTCATGCCACACTTTGGAGGGACCCAGGCCGTATCGTAGCCTTGGGAATGCCAGGATTTCTGCAGCGGGTGGTCATCCTTGTCAATTTTCTTGACCTTGCCTACATTCACTCTGAGTTTCAAAACTACTTTGTCATTCTCAGCGGCTTTGAGTGGGTACCTCTGGGCCTTTTTCCTATCCCTGCTGATGTAGACTCCAGGGCCCAGCATCCCATCTGCGGACTGCTGAAATCCACTCTGTATGATTATTCTGGCAATTTGGACTGTGGTTCCGTGGTACATGGTGTAAATCCTTCCAGACTGAGGCTCCTGGTCGCTGTTGAGGTGGTAATCGTCATCATACACAGCCTCCCAGCCATAGAAATCAAGTGACATTCTGAGCACGTAGGGATCAAGCCTGAAAGGAAAAATTCATAGTATATAGCTGAAGAGCAAGCACAAAGTAGATAAAAGTGATGTGCTAAGGGAATGTATGATCCTGATTACGGTTTCATAGGCTGATGCAAAATGGAGCATTCAGTTGAACACACCTTTCTGCTTGCACTTGAATGAGCATGTTCTGTGTGGAAAATGCACTGCCAATGCGGCCAGGAGCTTTGCATGCAGAAAATGTGCATTCCTAAATAAGAGTACTGCTTAGCACCCTTACATGGAAATCCCATGCAACTGAGGGCATTAAACAGCGCATTTGGCCAGCTCACTTTTCTTAGTGCTGGAAACCTAACTCCTGGGTCCCAGCTGGAGTAAAGTTTCCAGTGCTACTGAGTTGGCACTTAAAAAAAAACTAAGAAAGGAGAAAAAATTTTTTTTTTTAAGTTTTAAAATGTTGGTGGATAAGTACTGACTTATCCATATGAATGGCGGCAGCCACTGATCTGGATAAATCGGTACTTTTCCAGTTAAGTAGCGGCTGCTACCACTTACCCAGATAATTTGGTGCTTATCCGCAGACATTTTAAAACTTTTTTCAAAATGTTTTCCCCCCATTTTACAGGCAACCCCAATTTTTTTTAAACTCCCAATACATTAGCATATCATTTGCTAGCTAAATCAGAAGTTTAAAAAAAAAAAAAAAAGTAATCTGAGCATATCCAGCGCACTGTGTGTTAATGCTGAGATTGCTGCATTGGCCTGTCAGATCAAGCTTATTGTAACTTGTAAGGCAGAACGCATCAATGAGAACACGGGGAGGCAATGGACGATTTGATTGAACACTTCTGCCATGGTGTCTACATGGGGTGCGCGGACTCTCAGAAGAATGGGAGGTCTTGGTGCCAGCAGTGCCGCGCTGCCGTGAACCTGGAGACTCCAGGTCAGCTTCTCTATCTGGCACTTTCCCTGTGACCCTCGAGGATGTCACCTAACCTCTCTGTGATCATTCTTAAATGGTAAGCTCTTCAGTTTGACTACCAGTTTGAGTACTTTTTTTTTTTTTTATTCAGAAACAGAGGGTGAGAAGAATGGGAGTGAGTCACTGAGTTTGTGAGAGAGCATGAGCCCCTGTGAATCTAAAAATCTGCGACTGCATGTCTGCCAGTTAGCATATGTAAAAGTGCGTTAGTCAGTATGCATGTGTCAGCGAACAGGTCTGTGAGCTTGTATGAGTGTATGTGAATTCATGTGACACAGTAAGCATGTATGTCAGCACATATGGATACGTGTGTCTCAGTGCACACGAGTCAGTGAACATGTGTGAGAGCAGGTTTGTGAGGGCGCGTATGAGAATGAACGTGTGTATATAAGAAAGAAAAAAAAAATTTGTGTACACCCTTACACCTAACTGATCCACCACTTCGGGAGGAGGGGATTTTCGGTTTTTAGGTTTTCATGGGTTAAAGTTGGGATCCACTTCCTGGTGCCTGTCATTTCAAAATGTCATTTGAAATGACATTTGAAATGACAGGTACCAGCGCACCCAGGATACTGTATAGGCGCTGTATTAAGCGCCTATACAGTAAAATGGGTTGCGCGGGCCTAACGCTTTGCCTAACGCTTCGCAGATGCGGCTTGCATTTGCAAGCAATTTAAATAGAGTATCGAGCGGTATGTGATCAGAACAGTGCGTGGGGCAAACGAGGGTGCGCCCGGCACTGCCGCACTCTTTCTAACACGTCCTTACTGTATCGACCCGTCAGTGTGATAGGAATCAAAAGTTCCCAGGTATAAAGAGCGTGGGATTTTAAAAATCCTTATTAGTTTAAATTATTAGATGTTATTAGATGTGTCTGCTGTTTTAAAATATTTTCTTGGTGTTTGGGACATTTTTACAATTTTTTTTTAATTACTGAATGTTTTATTTGTCAGCTATTTTGAAATATTTATTCTATTTATTAGTATCAGATTTACTGTTATGATTGAAGTTTTATTTTTTTTAATTTTCATATTTTATGAGGAATGATGGTGATTCTGGTTTTCCATTGTTACACTGCATACAAAATCAGGCTTATGGTTTCCAATTCAGTTTTTGTCTGCAAGTTTCGGTTTGTCTTACAGGATTTTTATTCTGTGTTTGAGGGTAGCAAACAGAGAATAAAGTCTGGCTTGATTTCTGGCAGTTAGTGCTGTTTTGGTATGGGGGATTTATTATGTTGTAGTTGTAATTCTGTTTACCCACTGCTCTCTAAGGGCCAAGCCCAACACACAAAATGCATTACAATAGGCCTAGAATGTGCTCTACCACTTAGTTATTTAGGGAAAATAATCAAATCTTTGTTGGAGATTTTTTGGCTCAATTCTGCCAGGTTCCAGGTCACATGATGGTCCTCT
This sequence comes from Rhinatrema bivittatum, assembly GCF_901001135.1. Taxonomy (NCBI): domain Eukaryota; kingdom Metazoa; phylum Chordata; class Amphibia; order Gymnophiona; family Rhinatrematidae; genus Rhinatrema; species Rhinatrema bivittatum. Next base: position 32,017,896 of record NC_042626.1, read on the forward strand.
GAAGGGGGTGAGCTTTTGGGAGCCATTGAAGCATGTGCTGTAGAAAATGCACATGAGGGAGTCAGATACCCCTGGGCTAATTCTGAAAAATCCTCTGGGCTGCTTTTTTACTGCAATCATAAGAACATGCCATACTGGGTCAGACCAAGGGTCCAATAAGCCCAGCATCCTGTTTCCAACAGTGGCCAATCCAGGCTATAAGTACCTGGAAAGTACCCAGACATTAAGTAGATCCCATGCTACTGATGCCAGTAATAGCAGTAGCTATTCCCTAAACCCAGATTTTTAAAGGGCTACACATGTAAATTTCGGGGTTTAGGTGCATGGCCAGGCCTTGCTAACTTCATGGAATGTCCCCTAGTGCTTCTATTATTCGAAAGTGTAAATAACCGAGTCACATCTACTCGTTCAAGACCTCTCATGATCTTAAAGACCTCTATCATATCCCCCCTCAGCCGTCTCTTCTCCAAGCTGAACAGCCCTAACCTCTTCAGCCTTTCCTCATAGGGGAGCTGTTCCATCCCCTTTATCATTTTGGTTGCCCTTCTCTGTACCTTCTCCATCGCAACTATATCTTTTTTTGAGATGCGGTTGTTTTTACGGTGACCAGAATTATAATCCGCTCCTGGGAGTCACACGTGAAAACACGGTATAGAAACAATTACAAGTTTAAAGTTTTACAGGGACTCCAGTGCAGCCGGCGGAGACAGCCCAGTTTTCAGTTTCACCGCGGGAGTGGCTCCAGGCGATCTCGGGAGCTGGGCTTGGTGCTCCTCCCTTCCCCCCTATACATTTCTCCCAGAGTGTTACAATCGGGACGGGGGCCGAGACTCAGAAGAAGAAAGCAATCGGAGCCGGTTGGAGGGCACAGGAGTGCACGGATGTTATGCCGGGAACGAGCACTGCTACTTCCACGCTGACTTTTAAAGCCAACCTAAGAACTAACATTTATCTACCCTCTTGCCAATAAACCTTCCCGTTTCAGCACATTTCAACGTTACCTTCGCAAGGAACGGATTCACGAGCTTCTTTCTCTCTCCTCCCGGTCTCTAAAATCCACTTTCGCTTTCTGTTCTGGCAGAAACGAGTCCCGCGTTAAAGGGGGAGGCTGATGTCATATACAGAAAAAGAAAAACAGGTTCAGCTGGCAGTCAATCTAAATATTACTCCGCATACATGACCTTAGAGGTCCAGCTCCTTCCAATGAAACCTTTTATTACGCTCCTGCTCTTTCATGCTTTACCTAAATGAGTCTGAAGGCCCCTCTGTCTGCAGAGCACACTTGACAAAGTCCCCTCAAAGTCTCAGGTGCTTAAGTAACTTTGGACAATTCTCAGGACTGGCCAATAAAGACCCTGCCCACAGTGCTGGAACCAGGGCAGGGTGAACAGGGCAGCATTAACTCGATCAGTAGCTCTCTAGTTATGACCACTGTTAATGTTAATTCCCCATGTTTGATGTAAACCTACGTGATATGACATGTGTCATGAATATCAGTATAGAAAAGAATTAAATAAATAAATAAATCATGCCATCACCTGGCAGCTCAGTCAAACACCCCAGCCTCGGAACAAGTGTAGCTCCTGCTACAGAACATGGGAGAAGCATGCAAGAGGCAGAGCTGTGCCCGCACATTTATTTTTATTTATTTATTTTAAGTTTTTCTATACCGGCATTCACAATAGATATCGCATCATGTCGGTTTACAATTAACAAGTGGATAGGTAACAAAAAAGGTAAAAACTAATATTTATCTTATTAATAATAATAATAATAATAATAATAATAATAATAAAACATTAAACAAGAGAAGGCTAAAGGTATGCAGTTACAATAAAACAAGGGAGTAATACAACTTGGAGCATAGAAAAGAAGCAGGGGAAAACATGGAGGGGGAAACATGGAAAAGAAGCAGGGGAAACATGGAAAAGAAGCAGGGGAAACAGGAAAAGAAGCAGGGGAAACATGGAAAAGAAGCAGGGGAAAACATGGAAAAGAAGCAGGGGAAAACATGGAGTCAGGCCTGGATTTGGGGCAGCAAATATCTGGGGGACAACAGGCAGAGCAAAAAAAAAAAAGTCATGCCTCCTAGGAGTAGGGGGGGAAAAAGCCTCCACTACCCCTCTGATGTTTGATTGCAGTAGCCGAGGAAGAACTGCAGATATAGGGCTAAAGGAGATGCACAGCTGCCCACCACTAGCCTGACGAACAAGCTAAGGAGAGTCCCTGCCACTCACAGCCTGATCCTCTAATGGGGCCAAACAGAGCTCCCAGGGTCACAGTCACTACCACTGTCTGTCCCCCTCCCCTTGTACTGCCTGATGTGGCCCACCATGGGATCAGACAAAACCACTGCTCTACTGCCATTCACCCTCCCCCCACCCCCCCACTGCAGTCCATTCTGCCACCCCTTGCCATCCTCTGGGGGGAGAACAGGAAAAATGGGCTCACATCACTCAAGTGGCCTCAACCCCTCCTTCTGATGCGGCCCAGGTCCAAATGAAAATTTACCACTATTGCCCACTTCCTCTCTAAGTCAGCCACTGCTGCAGCTGTTCCCTGTGGCCCCACTGAAGTCACCAAGGTGAGAGGCGAATCACAGAGGAGAGCATGGCCAGCGGTCAGATCTTCTAACCAGCTCCTGCAGCAGTGGGGCTCCTCTTCTTCCTGCACCGGTCAAACAGCTGATCTGCCCGGCACAGGAGGGATAGGAGCCAGCAGCAGTAACAACTAGAGGCATCTGCCTACTGGCTCCATTCTCTTGCTGACTGGGCTACAGTAGGGGGGGGGGGGGGGGGGGGGGGGGAGTAGACACTAGACAGTAACTTCCCTGGGAGGCTGGTGGAGAAACCTTCATGCTGGAGCCTCTGGGATATCCCATCCCAGAGGCTCCAGCATGAAGGAGAGAAGGAAGAAGAGAAGGAAGCAGGGATATGGTGGGGGTGGAACTGAAAGGCTGGGGAGAGAAAGAGAGTGGGGACTGGGGGAGGAGGGGGGCAATGCCGCCGACAGTATCTTAGGGGTGATAAAAATCTAAATCCACCCCTGCAAGGAGCTGCAGAGCTGTGCCGCCAAAGTCCAGAGGAGAGAGCCAAGTGCTGTGCTGGAGCTGCTGCCACCGCCAAGGGAGGCACTTGGAGTCAGAAGCACCGTGCCAGGTCCAGTGCTACTGCCAGCAGAAAGACAGGGGGAAGCTTCTATAGGTAAAGGTGCAGGATGGGGGGGGGGGGGGGGGGGGAGTGTGGGGAAAGAGAGAAGAATGCTGAGCGGGGCAGAGAGAGGGGATGCTGAGCACTTCGGGTGGGGGCTGGCAGGAGGGAGACAGAGAGGGGGAATGCAGTTGTTGGGCAGAGGCTGAGGGAGAGAGAGAGGGGAGATGCTACTGGGCAGGGAAAGGGGGGAGAAAAAGAAGAAGATGCTGAGTGACTGGGGTGAAGAGGGAGGCAGAGAGAGAGGTGAATGCTGGGCATTGTGGGCCGCCAGAGGAAAGGTGGTAGTGGTGTTGGGCAGAGAATAATGAGAGAGAGAGGGAGATGGATGCTGCTGGGAGGAAGGCAGGGGACAGAAACAGAAAAGAGAAGGGAGTGGGGGAAGGAGGAGAAGGTGGGGGATGCACCAGGATCCAAGGGATCATTGCTTTGCCGCTGGTGCTCTCAGTGGCAAAGCAACGGAGCCAGACGTGGGCAGGAATTTTACTGGAGCTGCCGTGGCTCTGATGAAGAAGGAAGGAGGAGCGCAGCCTATGCTAGAGCTTCTGCTGCCCGGAAGGGAGAGAAAACTGGGATAAATACTGCTGAGTTGGGGGGATGGAGACAGCAAAATATTGGAGAAAGGGGTGGATGGATGCTGCTGGGCAGGGGAGAGAGAGAGAGAGGAAGAGATTGGTACTACCACCCGTAGCCTCTTCCGGGATCTCCGCACCTGGTGCGATCCCTAGCTGATCCTTCCCCTAACCTAATTTCAGTTTTTGCACAGGAAGCCAGTAAGCCCCGATAAAAAGGTCTGACCTATGTGTTTGTTGTCCTTTAATTCCATGATTTAAGTGGATTCATTTTGCAATCTCACTACTTTAAGCACTGAAGCGTAAAATGTCTTTTGACTCATATAAGACATTTTGTGATTCTGAGAGCTCTGGGTGGTATGTATGCCACTACACTGTATCATTGTCACAGAAATTTAAAATTACCTTTCTGCTACTGAGAACGGATTGCAGAATCTCAGCCTTTATCCTTAGAGTCCCATCAAGCAATGGATCAGTGTTCACATCGTACTCCCTTCAGTACCTGGCTAAGTAGGGTCAGATCTGGTTATTACTTGGACTGGAGATCACTAGGGAGTACTGGTCAGGGAGATCAATGATCCATCCAAGCAGTCTGCTTCACAAACGTGAATCCCAGACACTCACCGATCAAGTATTAATTGCATATCGACACAAGATTGGAGCACCTTCAGGCAGCCTGCTGCCTCGCTGATGGTGTGAGCAGGGAGAACACAGCGGAGGCTTCTGAAGCCTCTTTCACCAGGCAGGAGATAAGAGAGGGGAAACTGAAAATGAAGGCAGAACTTTTCCGAAGTTATTTGCCCCACTCTTGTCGGAGATCTCCAGTAATAGCTGGATAGATAAAATGTCTCCTGTGGATATTAGACTGAGGCTTAAAGTAACACCCAGTGGTTGGTAAAATTAATGTTTTGGGCCTGTTAAATTTTGTGGCAGCAGGCGTGTTTTCTTTTTAAGTACTGCAGCACTGAAGCACATCTGGGGGAGCGGTGCACCTTCCCCCTTGCCAATATTAGACACACTGGGTCCCAGGGCAGAAACTAAGGAGTGGGTTCTGCCGGTGCCAAATGCACTGAAGCTCTGTCTCAGTGACATCGCACCCTGTGATTCTGGGACCAAGGCAATAGTCCTGCTTTATTTAAAAATATTTATTATTCGCTCTATCTAAAATCCTAGGTAAGTTACAATCTTACCTACATACAATATAATGCATACATAGATACATAAACTAATAGCAACATCTCAAAACAAAATTAGCCATTCGTACTGTTCATGCTGTGAATTCTGCACATAACCCCTTGTTTTTATGTAACCTACCTAGAACTGGTGACACAGCAGGATAAAGGTTTTTTTTAAAATAAATAATAAGGCTACTCCTGAAATGAGATGTTTTCCTGTATCTGAGAAAGTAACAAAAGCCTCAGTAAAACAAAAAAAAAACTTAAAATTTTTTTTTCTAAAAAACTTTTAATACCTGTTTCAACCCTTAAACTACCTGGAAGCGCATTCCATGTCTTAGGCCCTGCTACAGCTAATGTTCTCTCCCTTGTCCCCCTAAAACTGGCCCTGCCCAGTGCCCACATCCTCTTTCCCTTTCCAAGAAAATGCAGTCATTCAGCTTTACTTTAGTTTTTCTATCACTAGTAACTTTGGTGCCACCTTCCCTTGTATTATTACGATTTACTCCTCGCCTCCCAACACAATTTATGAATGTGACACTCAGGGAGACCCTACAACACCCTATAACGTTGCTATTTCCTGCCTTCCCTGCAGCTCTTCCTAACAAAATAGAAACCAATTGCATATACTGCGTCTCCAGTGGTATACAAATGTATCTCATGCATATTCATTGTGGCTACCCTGAAAACCCGACTGACAGTGGGATCCCCCGGACAGGTTTGGGAAGCCATGCTGTAGAGAGATGTTCCACTACACGCTATGTGCGGGTGTGGCAAACAGACAAGAACACAAACGGACCCAGATCCTGCAGCTTCCCTCTCTGACAGGCTTCAGTATGCATCACACTGCACACCATGCTCACGCACTCACACAACCAGCTGGATCGGCAGAAGATCCTAGGATGATTAGTATTTATTATATGTGCTCAGTTATGATAATAATGCAAGGAGAACTGATAGAAGTATAGACAGAAGGAATAATAATAATAATAATGCAATATAACACATCTCTTACGTGGCATGTTTTGCAAAAGAGTTCAGGTCAGCAGCATATCCATCCTTCTGTCTTCTTCTTGTCTGTCTTTTAAGCTGTGGGGCTGGAGAAGGGGAGAGGCAAGGGCGAGGAGAAACCTCAGCATAAAAAGCAATACCTTCCACGTAGCTTGGGCTAGTTGGCAGCAGATTGTGTCAGAGGTCTGTTAACCTTTAACCTTGTGTGTACATGTCTTTCTGCCAGCAGAAAGCAAATGTGCTGGGGATTAACTGTTAGCCTAGCTGTTCAGGGACAGTTCTCTGCAGCCCTGTCCTTATGTAAGTTAACTGGTTTTAAGTTGGGCAGGCTCAGTACTAATTCCCATACAAGTTATGGGGTATTGTAGGGTCTCCCTCAGTGTCAAATTCAGAAATTGTGTTGTAAGGCGAGGAGCAAATCGTAATAATACAAGATGGGGCTCTGGAATTTGGCAAATCATTGTGGGTAGGATTTACTTTTTAAATTGTCTTTCATCTTTTTACCCCCATGTAGTGTTCAGAAACACTAAAGATTGGTTGGGAGACACTTCCACTCTTAGAACTGAAGGAAGTCAGCGTTATGCGTAAACACCAGATTTGTTGTTTTTCCGCCCTGATTTCAATGTTCTCTCCATTTGGCCAAAAAGAAACTTAATAGGATTATAAATAGATTGCAATATTACCATATCTATTCAAGATAAAAACAAGGCGTTACAGATGTGCATGGAGAAATATTTTGGTTCAGTTTGTTTATTCAGTTCATTTTACTCAGTGATTTGTTACATTCGGTTTGGAGCCAAAAAATGTATTAATTTTATTTGGGTCATTTGGTCATTTGTTTTCCATTAAAGCCAATGGGGGAAGCAATGCATAGCACTTGGGGCTCAAAAAGTGGGGGTTTTCTATCTAAGTTTAGTGTAACTTGCAGGCAGACATCAGCAGCAGAGGGAAGAGCAGTTCAGGGCACCAAGAGTGAGGCAAAGTGACATCAGGAGTGGAATGAGAGGCAAAACTGCATCAAACGTGGCAGGGCTATAAACGCATCAACAGAGGCTCAAAGCAGCTTCCTGGGAGATGGCAGTGTGTGGGGATGGATTGGTGTGTGGCACTGGGTGCACAGCAGGTTCCTGGGAAATGGCAGTGTGTGTGGGGATGGATTGGTGTGTGGCACTGGGTGCACAGCAGCTTCCTGGGAGATGGCAGTGTGTGTGGGGATGGAGAGGTGTGTGTGGCACTGGGTGCACAGCAGCTTCCTGGGAGATGGTAGTGTGTGTGGGGATGGAGCACTGTGTGGCACTGATTTTGGAGCACTGGGCGATGGCACTGATATTAGCCAAGGACAGAGTAAAAATACAACAAATTGTACTTCTCATTTCTTTTTAAAGAAAAATGTATTGTATCATTGCCCTATCCTTGGATTCAATTTGTAATTTAACTTTCTTCTTAAAGAGAAAATTTAAATTTAAAAGATATTTGGAATCAACCAGGTGGACGTAACAGTGGCCATTTTTGGCAAGCTGCCTAGCAGCAAGAATCGTGGGCACTTTAGTACCTACTTACGTTTTAGTGAGATTTCAGAGAAAGTACCCAAGTCGTTTCTTTGAAAATTTGCTAAAACTTACATGGGTATAAAAGTACCCAGATATTTTGCACTTACTATATCTGTGGATGACTAAAGCAAGGGAAAATATGCATGTATATTTGAAAATGTTATATATACTTGTATTTTTCTCTGACCCAACCACACATCCCAAAAAACTCATTTTTGGAGCAGCTAAATACAGCTGCCTTGTGATACTGAGTGGCCATATTTAGGCCACTCAGTATCAGTGAGTGGCAGTAAATTTCCAAACCTTCTGATCTGGCCTTCTAACTCACTAGTTAGACAACTAGAGTTGATTTGAAAGTTGCCGTTAACCTATCAAGGACTTTCTCCTCTTCTGCATCAAGACTTCCCCTGCTCATAGATCAAGGCTCTATGCACATAGACACGTTTTACAGTCCCTTCTTATTATTTGGAGAATATCAAATATTTCTTGTAACAGTAATTTTCCTGCATGCAAAAAAACATGTATGTGTGGAGGGGGAGGGGAAAGGTGCTATGGCCTACATAAATATTATTAAACATGAAGAGGTCCATATTTAGTTGCTGTGCGGCTCGGCAAGTTAGCCTGGGTACATTCAGTGGCACGGCTGCATGCTGAATACATCTGGCTATCCTAAAGTTAGCTAGCCAGATAGGTTAGGACAAGTCTACAGGTAGATCAGAGTTAACTGGACAAGTTATCCAGCTAATTCTGAATATCGGATTTAGCTGTATAACTTATCTGGCTAACTCAGCTCCTCCCAGTTACACCCCTGAAACGTTACTAACTTATTCGGCCAACCTTTAGACAGATAATAAGTTATCCAGCTAGAATTTAGCCCGATAAATGCTCAACTATTTATTTAGCTGGATAACTTCTGAGTTATCCGGCTAAATGCTTGTGAATATTAGACACTAGTGGTTCAGTGCTATTGTGATGCTAGGCCAATGCAGTCTTCAAGACAATGATACCAAATATTTGTATTAGTTTAATATTTAGTATTCTGCAGTGTTAGTGCCCCCCTCTCTCCAGCAGCGGACCCATTTCCTCCCGGTTTGCGTCTCATTTGAAACTAGGGCCCTGGGATGTCTTCTTCTGGACCTGTTACTTTCGTCCCTTGCACACATGCTTATTTAGGAATGGGCAAATTTTCTTTTGGCATCGCCAGCAGCTTCTGATAATGTGGTTCCCTTTGTTTTCCAGTCCACAAATCTTGCAGCTTCCCTTGGTATTCTTGTGGATTTTTTTTAGTTGAACCTTGTTTTGGTGTTTAATTAATTTTCTCAGTGCAGTCATGGTCATGGCATCAGAGCAATGGGCAATCCCAATCACTGTGATCCTTTTGGGATCCCAGACGCAATCTTCTTCCATCCGACCGAGGGGAGGCAGCCAGGCTGTATCATAGCCATTTTGGTGCCAGGTCGATTGAAGGGCGAAGCCAGTTCCAGCAATCTTTTTGACCTTTCCAACTCGAACCTTCAGGCGGAACACAACTCTGTCAAAATCGCTGCACCCAAAAGGGTACACCATGGCATGTTTCTTATCTCTGCTGCAATACACACCTGGCCCTAAAGTGCCACCGCCAGATGGTTTGAAGCCAGCTGAGATGATGGCCTTCGCATTGTTTTTATGGGTGCCATGATACATTGTGTACCCATGACCCCTCTTGGGTTCTTGGCCAGATTTTAGTCTCTTGGCGTCGTCGAAGATTGTTTTCCATCCGGAAAATGTGATGTCCATTTCGCCACCTACTGCATAGAACATAATAAATTAGAAATGAGAAATAAATAATCAATTGTTTTTTTTCACCTCTTTGAATTAGTTTAGTTTTGATAGAGTTATGTTTATTTCTGTTTATGAATCAGTATAATTTATAATTAGGTCAAAGGGGTAGAGCTTCATCAAAACCCAATTAGGTTCTTTGAATGCGGGAGTTATGAAAGGGGTTGGATTGAATGGTTAAGTTCCAATTCAGTAACATAGTAGCATAGCAGAAGATGACATGTCACAATAAATTACAGGAAGGTGCAATAGTCAATAGAAAAAAAAAAAGAAATTCAAGGGAAAGAAGTCTTGATATGAAGTTGAAAGGTGGGAGGCTGAAAGGAGACATTACTTTATAGAGAGGTTAGTAGATGACTTTAATAGCCTAGTAGTGGTAGTTGTGGAGGCCAGCTGAGTAGTGGTCAGATGGGTAAAAGAAATAGGGAGGTGGGTGCCCGAGTGTTGGATTTAATACCAGAAATTATATGCCCATCTACGCTGAAGGATAGAGGACCAAGATTGTAGATAACAAACCTAACTGCCTTGGATATTATGCAAGTGATAACGTTTGTATGACATGACAGATAAGACCAGATAGCCTTCCAGTAGCGCAGGGCCGGTGGAAGGCCACCGCCAGGAGCGCCACGGCTTTGGGGAGGCCCAGAGGATACCTACCGCTTCCACCGGACCTGTTCAGAATTGTGGAAAAAAAACAACATTGTCCCCATTCTGGTGGCAGCTACAGGTCGCAAGCAATTGGACCTCCTTCCCGTCCTCAGGGACGGTTAGAGGAAATGTGTTGTGGGCGATGCCCGATCGTCGCAGCTGGGAGGGTCACATATGGCACCGTCGGTTGGGCCCACCTGGCTTCCAGAAGCATCGTCGGAAGGCCCTCCTGGCCGAAGAGAGGAGGAGCAGCATCGGCCGGGCCGCGCGGCCGACGGGAGGCAGTGTCGGGTCGGGGCACGCGGCTGCAGAGAAGCAGCATCGGCCAGGCCGCGCGGCCGATGGGAGGCAGAATCGGGTCGGGGCACGCGGCTGACGGGAGGCAGTGTCGGGTCGAGGCACGCGCTGCAGAGGAGCAGCATCGGCCAGGCCGCGCGGCCGATGGGAGGGGCACGCGGCTGCAGAGAAGCAGCATCGGCCGGGCCGCGTGGCCGACGGGAGGCAGTGTCGGGTCGGGGCACGCGGCTGCAGAGAAGCAGCATCGGCCGGGCCGCGCGGCCAACGGGAGGCAGTATCGGGTCGAGGCACGCGGCCTACGGGAGGCAGTGTCGGGTCGGGGCACGGGGTCAATGACAGGAGCAGCAATAGAGTACCTGCGTGGTCAAGGACAGGAGCCATCTCTGCTCTGCAAGGAAGAGAGAGGAGGCCTCCTGATGCCATGGGAGTCCAAGAAGAAAGTTGCTGCTGCTGCTTGCACCATGGAGGGAGTATATGTGAGTGCTTGTTTGTGTGAGAGCATATGGGGAGAGAGCGAGCATGTGTGTTTTTATTAGAACATGTATGCGTGTGAGAAAAGCATGTGGGGAGAGAGCATGTGAGGGAAGGAGCAAGTGTATGAAAGAGCATGTGGAAGAGAGAGCCTGTGGGGAGAGAACATATGCATGTGAGAGAGCATGTGGGGGAGAGAGAAGATGTGTGCATGTAGAAGATGAGTGCATGTAGAAGAGAGCATGGGTGTACTGTGTGTATGAGAGAGCATGTATGAGAGAGCATGTGGGGGAGACAGCACATGTATGTGAGAACATGTAGAGGAGAGAACCTGTGTGTGAGAGAGAGAGCATGTGAGGGAGTAAGTGTGACTATGAATATGTTTGAGTGAGTTGCATATGTTGGAGAATGAGTATGTAAGAGAGAGGAGAGAGTTTGTGTATGCCTGTCATTGCCTCCCCCCACTAATACATGACATGCTCAGATTGAAAATCAAAAATTCCCAGGTATGGAGAGTGGGGGATTTTTTATCCTTATTTTTTAATTATTGGGTGGTGGTTGGTATGTCTGCTGTTTTGAAATATGTTATTAGTATTTGGGAAAGCTTTCAGAATTAGTATAGTTTTTAATTATTGGATATTCTGTTGAGCTGTTTTGAAAGTATTTTATTAGTGTGATTTTACTATTATGATGAATGATTTATATGTCTGATTTTATAGTTTGATATTTCATGAGGAATGGTGATATATCTGTTTTTCCATTGTTGCCCTGTATACAGAGCTGGCGTATTGTGGTTTACATTTCAGTTTTTGTCTGCACATTTCTATTTATACTTTATGGTGTCTTTATTCTGTATTAAGTGAGAGTCTCTGTCTGTGTTCTGCACACATGACTGAAATGAAGCATTCTGTTAACATGTGATTTCACTATAGGGATCTGTAATAACTTGGCCTGTTCGTTTTCCTGATAGGAGGTGTATTGATGTTTAGAGTCTGGTGTAATATTTGCAGTGTTGCCTTTTCATAGGTAGGGTTGTTACTGCTTGAGTGTTGGCAGATAGTGCTGTATACATATGGGAAGATCAAGCCCACACCGAACATATTACAATAGGCCTAATGCCATATGAGTTTCAAGCTGCAGAGATTTCTAGTTTGTACCACAGCAGTGCATGTAACTAGTATCGCGAGGGGCAGTTGAAAGAGGGCACTTCGGACATTACTGAGATTCCTTGGCTTTCCATTCGGCCAAGTAAACCGTTCGGGAGCCCCGAGACACCGGGCTTCTGGTCCCCCTTCCCCCCTCACTTGATGGGGATGTCAGCCCTGCCTGAAAATGCTGAGAGCCTAAGAAGATCACCTATTTGGGATGCTCTTCGGGAGATCTGAGGGTATTCTTTGGTGGTATTGTGGGCAGTATTATGTCACAGCTTACATCTGTTGTAATGGGGAATGGACAATATGGGGAGGGAACTAGATATAAAAGTAAGAAATATAAGGGGAGGAGCTTAGAGAGAGTTTGATACCTGGATGCCCCTGAACGTTTAAAAGATATTTAAAAAATATCTGTCAAAGAAGGGATGAAGGGTCGCTTGAATTGTCTGTTAGTTTAATGTAAAATCTTTATACAAACACTAGCTTTGTGTTCACGATTTAATTATTGAAAAAAGTGCTGATTCTATCTGTATTACGGAAACTTGGTTAATGGGCAAAGAAGCCATTTCTGGAACTCAGGCTTGCCCCCAAAAAGCTATTCCTTAACAAGCTGTAACAAGGTGGGCAAATAGGGCGGGGGTAGCACTTATTTTTAAAGATAGTTTACCATTGAAGAGAAAGTAGGGATAAGGGTGAATAAGATAAAAAGATTTAATGCCCATTGGTTTAGTACAGATTTGGTAGATCAAAACAATAAATGACGTCAATTGGAGACGTGATGGGGGAAAACAGGTTGAGATGACAAAAATTGATGATGAATGGAAGCAAATAAATAGTTAAATAGTGCAGGAGAAAAGAAAATACTATTTGGGTATTATAGACAAGAGGGTCTTTGAGATAGTTGAGTCCTTCTTGGGTAAGAAAAAACAATTGTTGTTGTATGAAAATCTTCCAGCATGTATTGAGTTAAGCTCTTATTTTGAATAGAAAATTTTATTGATGATGCCAGATTAAAGAAGGGGATACAGGACAGGAATGGCCCACAGAGAGGATCTGGTAGTGGTGGATAAGCTTAGAGAATTTGAAGCTACTTCTTTTTTGGAATTCACAGCCATTTTGAAAGTAGTTAACATTTATTTGCTAAAATTTAGAAAGAAGTTGAAGACCTGGTTTATCCTCAATGATATACGCTAAGAACTTTTTACTAGTATTCCTTCCTGTGCTGTATTGTACCATGATTAATGTGTAATGATGGAAATGTTTTATCATTCTGTTGGATGGTTTGAATAATTTAGAAAAGCGGTCTATAAGTTGTGTTAAATAAAGTACATAAGTATATTTTTTTTTACCTCAGTATGTCATTTTTCATGTAAAATCTGTAATAAATGTGCTTATCCGTTAGCCTCAAGTTAAGACTCTTATGGGAAAGGAAGAGTGCTGGGTGTGAACTTAATAGAGGATCTTGTATGCTCATCTATCCAAGATGGTAGGGTAGAGAAGGAAGATGAGAAGATGTCAAGCTCTATGGATGGCAACTGGGATATATCCTTGGCAGTGTAGACAGGAATAACTTGGCAGACTGGATTGGACAGATATTTTTTTCTGTTATAATCTATTACGTTACTGCTGTTCATGTCATGGCAGGTCAGAGACCCACTTTCAGAATAGCTCAAAGATGGCAAAAATAGTGGACTGGTGAGCTAAGCCCACCCTCTTCTTCTCCCCCAGATGTGATTTTAGAAGTTCTTGGAATAAATCATTAGTACTTAATCACTTTGGAATATGTCAGCGGAGAACACAAGCACACACGAGTCATTATCAAATAGTTCCTATATCTTCTCTCTCCTATTCTGTCACTGTGAGGGGGGGTCTGTCCATTCCTTGCTAAGAGGAGGTCACAGGAGGCGGGTACCGGGCTTGTTCAGACATTCCCCAGTGCGAGATGCCTGAAGGACTGGGAGATTGAATAAACGTGCGTGCGTAGAAGTTTCAGGGCTCTCTCTGGTAGCGGGACCTGGTTCTCCAGCCAGGGGACGGTGTTCGGAGCGGCCACCAGGGGCTCTACAGGAATTTTTGGAAAGATTCGTGGTGAGGGGGAAACCCTGTCCCAGGGGCCTCCATTGGAATCTGGTCCTAGAGTGAGCCTTGATAAGGAAGTAGGATTGGCGCATGCCACCGGGCCGCAGCACTCCCCGAGGCTGCCACAATGATGGATTCCTGCCCACTGAAGAGCAGCTGGTGTCTGGGATGGGTGTGAGATTTTTGTTTGGCGTTTTGAATAGAGGGGATCTTATTCTTTGTTCCCCTGGTCCTGCTGGCTGGGAGGAAATTGAGGCGACAGACTGCGGGTCCAAACCCTGTACTAGTGGAATGTGTCTCATTGTTTTGGATGGTTAAGGGACGTGGGAATTCATTCTGCTCTTCCTGGTTGTGCAGTGAGGGAAGCCCCCCCCCTCCCCCCCGACATGGGGCAAGGGTCAGGGAGAGAGAGAACCCTATTTGTTGCAGTTCATATCCAGTGGTTGGCATGCGGTGTCTCTGCCTTCTGAGAGTTTTTGGAGATGGTTGGGACTTTCCTGTTATGGGAGGGAGTTTTGTGCCCACCCTTCTTGCCCAGGATGGGAAAAAGAAAGGAGATTGTGGTTCCCTGCTCTTGTATAGTTTTTTGGGGAAAAAAAGACTTGGGGCATTTCTTGAAAGACATCTGGAGCCCCCCCCCCGAAAAGACTAAGAGGGTTTGAGTTCACGGAGAATAGCTGTGGACCTTGGGGTTGTTTTTTTTTTTGGGGGGGGGGGAGACTACAGGGATCCCCATTCCAATCCTGGGAGCCTTTCCCTATCTGTAAGAGTAAGGGTACCCTGGGACCTGAATACCAAAGGTCATTTGCAAAGATCAGGCTGACCTTGGGATTTATATGGATGCTACAGTGAAGACATGTCTGGTGCCAGTTCACAACCCCTGGCAAACTATCCCAGTAACTGTATTTTCTTCTGAAACACCCATCCCGAGTGTCTTATTTTGGCATTGGAGATTAGAGACTTAAGGTCAGAGATTCCCCCCTGTGGCAGGACTTTCACCCTGTGCCTTGGGCCCTGCAGGTTTATTCTTGGAGAATGCAGACCAGGATTGAGTGGGACATTGCTTGGACTTAGCCCTGAGACTGAGCGTGCCCTCCCCCCGCCCCAGTAGAAGAGGGGCCTCACGGGTTTCTTGCTCTCCTGGAGTCCTCCAGATCCATGTTGTTGTGAAGCCGACATTAGCTCCAGGGAGTGTATGTCTGCAGCCGAAGAGGCAGCAAGAATTTTTTTTACAGAGAGTCATTTTCAGGGAAATCTCAGGAGTGAGCCACTAACGTGAGAAGGATCTCATTGCACTGCATGGAAATCTACCCTGCATATTCAGAGAAGGACCCATTTTATCACAAGTACTCGGCACCTAAAAGGGGATTCTCACATATTAGGAAGTTTCCTGGGAGCAGCCTGAAAGCCTGGTCTGCCAATATCTGCAATTTCTTTTTATGCATATAACTTAGAGAAAATATATATTTTTTTCTGTCATTTAATTATCATTCCTACCTTTTATTTTTGAACCCAAACTGTGGTGGATGTATGTTTAGTTCCTGGATCCTAAGAGAGAGCCCCGAAGTGTAAAGAATGCCTTCCCTCTGCCAGAAGAACCCCACAGTGGCACCTCTAGAAATTGCTGTATGGGTGGCATAGAGGGGCACAATGATTTTCAGAGGAGGCAAGCACCAAGTGCCTTTCCCTCCTGCTAATATAGAAACATAGAAATGATGTCAGAAGAAGACTAAATGGCCCATCCAGTCTGCCCAGCAAGCTTTCACACTTATTTTTCTCATACTTATCTGTTACTCTGACCGCTGAGGTCAGGGCCCTTATTGGTAACTTTTTGGTTCTAATTTCCTTCCACCCCCGCCAATGATGTAGAGAGCAGTGCTAGAGCTGCATCAAAGTGAAGTAACAAGCCTAATTGGTTTGGGGTAGTAACCGCCGCAATAAGCAAGCTACTCCCATGCTTATTTGTTTACCTAGCCTGTGCAATTTAGTCCTTGTTGGTTGTTGTCTGAATATACATCCTCTTTTCTTCAAACCCCCCCCCCCCGCCGTTGAAGCAGTGAGCTACGCTGTATTTGTATTCAGAGTGAAGTATCAGGCTTGATTGGTTCCGGGTAGTAACTGCCACAACAAGCAAGCTACTCCCACGCTTATTTGTTTACCCAGCCCGTGCAACTTAGTCCTTGTTGGTTGTTGTCTGAATATACATCTTCTTTTCTTCATTCCCCCCTGCCATTGAAGCATTGGATATGCATGATGGCTCAGCAGCTCTCTAATGAGCCTTTGTGTCCAGTACAGTTGTCAGAGTGGGGGTTACACTCATAACAAGTTTTTACTATGAATATTTTAATTGGCAAAATGTGTTTCCCTACAAAAAAAGTAAAAATGTCTATTTTTAATATGTTTGAGTTTGCCCCTCCGCCATCTCCCACCATGCTGGCAGACTCCCATAAAGCTCTAGAAGGTACATTGTCCATAGACTGACAAGCTCAAGACAAGAGAGCGCCCTATGAATTGAAGGGACAGACTCCCCCAAAAAAAAACCCACTTTGTAACTGAGAGGGAAGTGGACAGACTTCTGGCAGAGATTATAGGCGCCAGAACAGTGACAAAATTCAAACATACATGGGATAGAAGCAAAGGAATCCTAGTGATGGAGGGAGGGAGATGACCACAGATTGAGTAAAGACCTGGGACAGCACAACTGGCAGGCACAAACGGGTGCCCCTTTTCTGCCGACATCATCATTGTTTCTATATTTTATTTACAAATATTTGCTTATTTATTTGCTTCCAAATATTTATATACCATCCTTTCATGTAGAATAGGGTGGTTTACAATAGATTACATTCATAATATATAAAATTAATAAAACAATATTCTTATAAGGTACAGATACATAATCATAAAAAAACTTTAAAATAAAAAATAAAGAGTAAAACTAAAAAAATCAATAAAATATATAATACACAATACACAACATTTTGTCATACTTTCATTCAGATATAACAAGGATGTCAGGCAGTTAATTAGCATCAAAAGCACATTTAAACAGTCAAGTTTTAAGTTCTCTCTTAAATATTGTATAATCATGACAAAGTCTTAAATTTTCAGGCATTTTGTTCCACAATCTGGGACCTGCAACTGAAATAGCTCTTTCACTCACTTCTCCCAAGTGGGAAGAGCCTAACAAAAATACCAAAACACACAACTCCTGACTGCGTTATCCACCTTTTCTGAAAACCGTGATGAAGGCAGAGTACAGACTAACACGCCAATGCAATATTGTGCGCTCAGGCTCGCGCACAGGTTAATGCGCGTAGATAACCCCTGATGCAATAAGGGGATCAGCGCATCCAAACCAGCACGTAGCTAATAGCGCCCATCACAATTAAATACCATCTTGATGAGGCTAATAGGTAGTACCCCTGATGTAAAAAATAACCGTGCGCCCGACGCTAACATTTTAACCTTCAAATATTAACGCCAGCCCCGGAGTTGGTGTTAAGTCTCGAGGAGCCCCAAAAGTTGAACAGAAAAGCAGAAAAGCAATATTAAGGCAGAAGAACCACAGAAAGCAGCAAAATGGGGAAAAAAAAAGTCTTGATGGTGGTCATGTTCGGAAAGCAGATGTTCAATTTATGAGTGTCTGTTTTCCTAACCTGCGCACAGCCACTTCTCCTGGGTGCTCGATAACAAGGAGGCTCTAGGGACGCACAATTCCCCCTAGTGCCTCCTTTTTAACGCAGCGGCTCATTAGCATGCTGCATCGCACACCCGGGAGAGGTGGATGGGCGCGCATCGGGAAAGCGGGTGCTCCGTCAAGAGCGGCCTTTTTTTTCATGTGCCCATATTGCATTGGCCTGTAAGTGACATGATCTACCTCTATGTAGACAGATGTATGCAAAGTTGGGATAACGTACTTCCTGCTGCTTAAAAATAAGAAGCAATGTTTGCACAGATCTTTGATGAACCGGTGATCTTTAAATCGAGGATAAAATTGCCTGCAAAGCAGTCCCTGGGCTGCCTCTGCTTCCCAGGCACTGGGCATGCGGCAGTCACTGCTGCTCTAAACTTCCTGTCAGCCAGTCAGCCATACACGGTAAATCTTACCAAAAGCTGTGGTTCTTGACTTCAGGTTCTCGAAAGGTGGGGGCGTTGTCACAACTCCCTCCAGGTTACAGAAACTCCACTGCTGCTTCTTTCCCTTTTCATTTCGTGGGGATGGAATTTGTACTTTCCGAAATGCAGCGGCCTGGCCCCGTGATCAACGTGGCAGGTCTGCTGATCTTTGCTGCAATACACAGAGCTTCAGCAGTATAAAGGGGATATGCTTCCTGCAAGCTCCTTGACTGTCAACAAGGGCGTGACCAGATTTGCCTGGCAAGGGAACGATTTTTAAATGGCAGATTTTCAGAATGCAGCAAAATGCAAAACTGCCCCCTCATCCTGGTCCATCCTGACAAATACTTTTGTTTACAACAGGTGACAACAGAGGTGAATGAGAAGATCAGATAACTGTTTCCTCTGTCTAGTCAGGGAGAGTAAATCCCACTTTAGATGCCAAAGAGAATGCTGGAGCAGTCCCTATTTAGGCCAAAACATGAAAAAAAGGGGCACATTTCCTATTCTGAATAGGTACAATGGAGAATTTTAAATAAAAACAGATTTAACAACAATCTAAAACAGCAGCTATTTAAAAAGAAAAACAAATTTCTTATTTTAAATAGATACGGAACAGTTAATGAACAAATCTGAGTGAGTAACTAGAGAAATAGATTACATTCAGGGACTCAATTCATTTACCTGTAAATAGTCTAAGTTTGCACCAAGGCAATACAGAATAAGGCAACTTGCTTAAGGTCACCAAGGAGCACTAGTATTATTATGAACCCTCACTTCGCTGGTTTATAGCCCACTACTCTTAACTACTAGACTACTCTTCAACCAAGACTTAATGTGATTTACCCTCGATTTAAGCAAAGCATTGGAGGCTCATGAATAAAATAAGAGGGCCAAGAGTGGCTCCTAAGATGATAAGAATATAAGAACATGCTATACTGGGTCAGACCAAGGGTCCATCAAGCCCAGCATCCTGTTTCCAACAGTGACCAATCCAGGCCATAAGAACCTGGCAATGGATTACAAATTACCTGACTGACAGACAGACATTAGTGAGCAGTGGTAAATGGAACTTACTCTGAAGAGAGAACAGTGATAAGTGGAGTCCCTCAAGGATCAGCTCTGGGATATTGTGGAGGGGTTAGAAGGTAAAATGTATCTTTTTGTGGCTGACACTAAGACCCGTAAGTGGACACACCTGAAGGAGTAGAGAGAATGAGAAATGATCTAAGGAAGCTCAAGGAGTAGTCAAATTTTTGCATTTGGGATTCAGTGCTCAAGAAATGCAGAGTCATGCATTTGAGATGCAGTAAATGCAGCTTTGCATGATGGGGGTGAAGACTGATGGGCATGGACTGGGAAAGAATGTCTGATGATCTGAAGGTAGTGAAGCAATGGGACAGAGGAATGATGGGCTGAATAACTAGCAGGAAAAAGGAGATGGGTAAGGCCCCTGGTGAGGCTGCACCTGGAGTACTGTGTTCATTTCTGGAGTCCATATCTGAAAAGTGTTAAAGACAGGATGGAAGCAGTCCAGAGAATGGTGTGGGGTCTGCACCAAAAGACTCATGAGGTGAGACTGGAGGACCCGAATTTGTATACCCTGAAGGATAGGAGAGACAAGGGAGATACGATACAGATGTTTAAATACCTGAAAGTGTTAATGATACACATGAACCAAACCTTTTTAATGGAAAGGAAGTCATGATATAAAATTCCAAGGACCAAGATCAGGAAATATTTCTTCATGGAAAGAGTGGTGGATGCATGGACTGCCATCCTGGAAGAGGTGGTAAAAACAAGAGTAGTAATGGAATTCAAAAGGGCGTGAGAAAAACCGAGAGGATACCTAATGGCTAGAGGGTGGAAATGAAGAAACGGAGAAACCTGTGGATGTGACATTTCTAACTTGTACGGAGCGGCAGTTACAAAGTCTAAACAACTTGCCAGGCAGACTAGATGAACTATCTGGGGCTTCATCTGCTGTCATTTAACATAGGAGTCTCTTGCCTTAGACTAGCTACCTATAGAGGAAAAAAAGGCAGGAAATCCTTGTCAACATGAAAATAATCAGTTTTTGCAACCTGCAATGTGTCTGCATTTTATGCCGTTTTCTCCGCACCTCGCCCTCTTTCTGAGAATCTGCCCCCTGCTTGTCTCCCCTCCTCTTTACCGCTATATACCCCTTGCCTCCTCCTTTCTTCAGCATCTGCTCCATGTCTGCCGTGCCACCCCCTGTCTCTCCCTTCAGCATCTGCTTCCTGCTTCTCTCCCCGTTCCACTAGGCTTTTACCGTGTCTTATTTTGTGGAAGGTTCTAGTAGAGGATGTAGCAAGGGGGAGTAGAGCTAGTGGAGATAATGTCCTGGCCGATCCTCATAGGGAGGGTCCTTTCCTTCCATATTATAAAAGGTGGCTGTGAGTTATAAAGGGGGATCGTGGAAAAGGGAGAGACGGCATGCTGACTGGCCAAACCAAACAGGCCGATCCAGTCCTAATTTCATTCCCCCCCCCCCCCCCACCATTGCATGCATAGAGTTGCAGTTCTGATTTCTATGCATGCATTAGATGGTGGGTTGGAGGATAAAACTACAACTCTATCAGCCTGTTTGATTGAACTGAGGGACAGGCCTGGATTTGTCATTAGGCACACTGGGCCTGGCCTGTGGCCAGGGCAGCAGAAACCTGAGGGCAGCAGGCTGGCTGAAGATTTGCTGCCTTTCAGCTGTGCTGAATCCTTCCTGATCCAGCGCCTCCCTTCCAGGCAGCATGCAGGGAGCAGGAGAGCTTGCAGCAGGCTGATAAAAGAGGGATCATTTTGGGGAGACGAGGAGTGGCTGAAAACTGATCATTGGAGGGTGTGAAAAGAGGCCGGGGATTGGGTAGGGGCGTAGGTCTGTGTGAGGGAGAAGGGATTTTGGGTGTGTGTAGGATGTCAGAGAGGGGGATGCAAGGAGGAACAGAACTGGAGCATGGTAGGGGGACATCACTGCAATTCAAATCCTCCCTCCCTTGATCTTGGATTCTCTCACCCAGATCCTGGAACCTCCCTCCCTTCCTACCTCTCTAGATCCTGAAACCTGTGGGAATTATGAGCTTTGCCAGCAAGCCATTTCAGGGTTTAACACTAACTTCCCTTCTCCCTGACCTTTGCGCTGAATAAAGCATCACTTGTGCTTAAGCCTCTCTGCCTAGGAGAGGATACCTGACTATCATGTATTTCTCTGGCTTATAATTAACCCTGATAGCCTGAAAGAAGGGCTGGGTGTTCCCTAGTCAGAGGCAGGACAAAGACAGGAGGTATAGAATTCAGCAGCCAATGAAATGATCTGTACACACCCTCTGAGCCAAGCCAATAGTGTAGTGACACGTCTGTTGCTATGTGGAAAAGGAGCCAATCATGTGATGACACATCATATGCTTTTGAATGGATGTACAATAAAAAGAGGGCTCTCGGGAGGGCTCAGTCCTCTTTTCCTGCCTGCCATGAAACCTGCCTGATGTGTCTTCTTTGCCTCCATATTCAATAGAAACCCACTCCCCAATCTCTCCTACTCCCTCCTCCCCTTCCTCAGTCCAAGATCCTTCCTCTCTTCTCTGACCCATCACAGATTCATAATCTGTCCCCATCACCCATCTTCTCCATCCTTAGTCCTCTTTCCTTTTCACACTCCTCCCCCTTTCTCCTCACCTCATTCCTGATCTCCCTCTCTTCCCCTCTCCATTCCTGTCTCCTCCCTGGACTGATGCTTGAGATCACCCTATGAAAATAATATATACAAATATACAAATTGTGTAAAATCACTTTATTTTTATAATGTGATATAAACGATGGAAATGTTTGCCAATTTGCTTCTGAATTTTTAAAATTTTGCCATAATAGAATCTACCCCTGAGCTGTCACAGGAAATTAGGGGAGTGTACCTTAGACCTTTTGCTCCCTGCTGTCCAACCTCGGAGAGGGGGAGGGGTAGATAAAGGTCGACCGCACCAATGGTGCCTAGGGTGCCAAAACCCTAAATCCGTCACTCGGGGGGATATAGCAACCCTAAGTTCCATCTGCTCTTCTCTGTCATGATCTCCCTCGTCTCTGTCATGATCTCCCCGCTGTCACATCCTCCTGTCTTCCTTGCTCTCTCTTCAGGCTCTCCTCAGCTTCTTAGACTGTAAACTCTCTTGGGCAGGAGCGTATTGTATCTGAATATTACTTCTCTCTCTCTCTCTTTTTCCACCCTCACCCTCTGGTCATCTCATTAGATTGTAACCTCTGTTGGTCAGGGTCACTCTCTCCTTCCCCCCAATGCTCTGGACACTGCCTAGCATCTCCCTCTCCTGATCTTTAATACTCCCAAATCCTCCTCCCAGCGATAGTTCCCGGCTCAGCAGTCCCTCCTTCCATGTGGTATCGGTCGGCAGCTTTACGGTTCCAAGTTCCTGCAGGAGGCACTGGCTCCCCTTTTCTCACATGTACAGCTGTGTGCCAGGCGTGGGCCAACCTCAGTGTGGAGGGAGAGGGTCCATAAACTCTCTCTCTCCCTTGCTCCCTCCCCCCTCCCTCCAGGGATGACCTCAGCACTGTCCCTCTTCCCTGACCTCTGGGCTCTCCCCCTTTCTAAGTGTCTCACGTCAGCCAGTGTTGCCAACTTGAAGAAAGTCACCAGATCCAGCGTGAACAGTCTCCAGCTTGGATAAAAAGTAGCTCAAACCATGTTGTTGCGCAGCGGTGTCAAGGGAGGAGCGGGGGGATGTGTCCCACACTCGCATAAGCGCTTCTCTCAGAAACTGACTCACATGCACTTGCCACTTAATAAGAGGAGGAACAAAAGGCCAGCCTCGTTTCTCTCTCCCTCGCTGCTCTGTGTTGGTTTTTCCTCCTTTTGGGTTCCAGTTGGGATGGCATAGGCACCCGGAAGTGCGACCCTGAAGCCAAGCAGGGCGCGTCTGGTGGATCCCACCAAGAGCAAAGAGAGGCATCTCTGGTCTGCCCTGGCCAAGTTCCCCTCGGGTGCTGTTGGCTGGCAGGACTTAGACGTGAAATAAAAGAAAATCTTTTTATTTTCCCCCTTCCTCCAGCATTCATTCTTTCATTTGTGCTGGTCTCACTCCCGCCTCATCCCCTCCCTCTTGTATTATCCCCTCTCCCTCTACCTTGCTCTCCTTTCTCCTACACTCTGGTCCTGCTGTCTCTCCACGTCCTCCTTCCTTATGCAGCTACTCTTTCTCCACTTTCCACCTTTCTCCTGTAGGGTGCTTTATCTGTCCATCCTATCCCTCATTGGCCCCCAGTGCTTTCATACCTCCCAACCTTAATCCTCTCTCTCTCTTCCCCCAAGATTAATCTGTAGCAACATAGTATATGATGGGCAGACAAAGACCCAAGTGGTCCATCCAGTCTGCCCAGCGAGCTTTATTTATTTAGTCTTTTACTTTTTTATTGTTAATGTAGTAACTGCAGTTCGGTGCAGGTTACCCCTTACATACATACATACATTTATTTATTTATCTAATTAATTAATTGATGTGTTTTGTATACCGTCATTCGGTTTCGCCATCAGAACGGTTTACAGAATTGTGAAACAATTTCCATCCTTTAGTCACTAGGGATCCTTTGTGTTTATCCCAAGCTCTTCTGAATTCCATTACAGTTCTCATCTTTCCCTCCACGAGAGGACGTTCCATGCTATATCTCTCCCTCTCTAGCTGAATTCCTCTGCTGCCCAGTGCACTCCAGACCCTTCCCTTCTGTCCCCCGACAAAAGTCCATGCCTGCCTGTGTTGGGTGAAGGAAGAGAGGAGCAGTGTAGCTCTTTTCTTTAGTATCTGCTCCAGCTCCACTCCCCCTCCCCTCCTGTTCTCTACAGCTGCCTGAGAGGGAAGGAGCCAGGAGTGGTTCCTGCTTTTCTCTGTTCTGTCTTAACATCAATGCTTGAGCCCCCCATGACAATTCAAAAATCACATTTTAAAAAATCTCCCCAAACGTATATGATTTTATATATAATGCCATGAAAAAGATGATGACATTATACGTCATGGATTCTGAACATGATTACTTATCCCACTTGCTAAGGTTACCTGGAATTAAGTAATGCTTTTTAGTAAAAAGAATACAAACATGATTTCAGCTTCAGCAGTCCTACTAACTTACAGTATGCCTATTTATAAGGAACAGTGCAACTAAAGCCACATTTACTCATACAGGCAGACGAATCCCTCAGTGTCTGTGGGTGACTTAAAGGGAACACAGAGAAACATTTCCTGCCACAAACTGTGAAAGCCTAAACTCCTTCAAAAAGCATTGAACATATATGATCAAAACTGTATAAGATCATAAAAACTAAACAATATGTAATAAAAAAAAAAATTCCTTTCCATCATGGACACGGAAACACCTACAGACTATGAATCACCAGATTGGTGACTTCACACACTACAAACATGGAACTCAAGATGAAGGGAACACCCTGGGTGATATTTTTGTCTTTTTAATTCCTCTAGTCTGTGTAAATAAGCTGTTTCATATGTAGAGAGACTAAAGGTTTTTCAACTAGGAATATATGGTTTCAGAGGGAAAACAGAGTTAGGAAAGAAGAGAGGGAGCCTGGTCATGATGTGCTCCCATCCTAGATAAGCCAAGGCCACCATTTTGTGTTGTGGAAGTTTGAGTTGACCCTTCCGGGGGCAGCATGTGCCTTGCTGTTCTCTGTTTTGTTCATTTTGCAGACAAAGAACTCTGGGGGTCTTTGTGGTTAAGATCCTTGATTAGAAATGGAAACAGAGTCCCTTTCCTCATTTGAGTACTATTTTTTTTTTTTTTTGGAGACCTTTCTCTTTGCTAGAGGGGAGAGTTTTCCATCCTTCCCTCCTTGGTTCCTTAAGTAAGTATAGAGTGGCCCTTCCGATTGTTGCTGAGTATCCAAGGACTCGGATATTTTCCTTTTTGTTCTATATCAAGAAGAAGAGTGCCTTTCACTGAGAGATGCCAATAGGATCACAAGTATTCTCAAGGAGAGATGACACTGGAGTCATCCGCGGGAGAGAAGGAGACTTTGTGTACCCCACTCTGCAGTTCATGGGTATCTTGAGGAGATGATGGTATCACCAGTAGAATGGATGAGAGGAAAGAAGAACTACAGGACAGGTAGGAGAATTGGAACTTTGACATGGAACATATCTAAAGTGACTAAGAGAGATTCCTTATTTAGAAAAGGAGGAAACCTGATTGGACAAGAGAATCTATAAATTTTGGACAACTGGCATTGAATGAGCATCAGTAGAAACTAAACAGAAGGGTCACAAATTTATTACAAGAGATTATCAGAACTTGAAAATCTTGTGGTACAAGCTGTAATTACAAAATGGAACAGTAAAAGTTACGTAAGTAACCATAACAGTATCCAGTGTGATTACGAGGTCAGTACAAAAGGTGGATTTGACTTAAAACAGTGCAGAGGAGATTAATCTCTCTCCCCCGCCCTCATCCCCCCAGCTCAGGGAATCATGGGCACTCAGTATTTAAGAGTATTTGAGGTGTGGTTCCTGGGACTCTGTCTGGAACTTGTCAGCCCAGAGGTTACACATAGATTGACTTTTGGGGCTGGAGCCAAGTATGGTACTGGAGGAGGTGCAGGTTTCTGGGAAATGACAGTGTGAGGGAAGGAAGCAGTGTGTGTCACTGGAGGCAGTGAAGGCTCCAGGGAGATGGTAGTGCAGGCTCTTGAGAAATGGCAGTGTGTGGCACTGGAGGCAGTGTGAGGGGATGGAGCGGTGTGTGGCACTGGAGGCAGTGAAGGCTCCCAGGAGATGGGAGTGCAGGTTCTTGAGAAATGGCAGTGTGTGGCACTGGAGGCAGTGCAGGCTCTCGGGAGATGGCAGTGTGAGGGGATGGAGCGGTGTGTGTCGCTGGAGGCAGTGAAGGCTCCCAGGAAATGGTAGTGCAGGCTCTTGAGAAATGGCAGTGTGTGGCACTGGAGGCAGTGCAGGCTCTCGGGAGATGGCAGTGTGAGGGGATGGAGCGGTGTGTGTCACTGGAGGCAGTGAAGGCTCCAGGGAGATGGTAGTGCAGGCTCTTGAGAAATGGAAGTGTGTGGCACTGGAGGCAGTGCAGGCTCTCGGGAGATGGCAGTGTGAGGGGATGGAGCGGTGTGTGTCGCTGGAGGCAGTGAAGGCTCCCAGGAAATGGTAGTGCAGGCTCTTGAGAAATGGCAGTGTGTGGCACTGGAGGCAGTGCAGGCTCTCGGGAGATGGCAGTGTGAGGGGATGGAGCGGTGTGTGTCACTGGAGGCAGTGAAGGCTCCCAGGAGATGGGAGTGCAGGCTCTTGGGAAATGGCAGTGTGTGGCACTGGAGGCAGTGCAGGTTTCTGAGAGATAGTGAATCTGGCCAAGGAGGGTTAAAGAAAATTTTAAAAGTAAAACTTAAATCCAAAAGATACTTGGAATGTACCGACTGCATATAATGGTGGCAATTTTTGGTAAGCTGCCTAGAAGCAATACATGTGGGCACTTTAGTACCTGCCTAAGATTTAGTGATCTTTTAAATAGAAAGTATCCATAGTAGTTTCTTTGAAAATTTGGTAAAACGTACATAGATATAAAGTACTCAGGTATCTTACAGCTGCTATATCTGTGGATAACCTAGAGGTGGGAAAATGCACACATATTTTTAAATGTTATATATCCACATATTTTCCCCTGACTCAACCACCCCCCCAGAATGCTCATTTTTGAGCAGCCAAATGCTCAGGAATAATCTTAGGAAATATTTCTTTAAGGATAGGGTAGTGGATGCATGGAACTGCCTCCCAGTGGATCTCTGAGGGAGTGATGGGAATCAATCGGGCGGATGGGCAGACCAGAGAGCCCATGTGGTCTTTTTCTGCCTTCATGTTTCTAAACATCAAATTGCCTTTTGTGCCACTCGTGGTCCAATGCTACTGCGATGCTATGCCAAAGCAGTATGCCCTGGTAATGACGCTTAAGTATTGGAACTGGGTTAATATTTGGAATTCTGCAGTGTTAGTGCCCCCCTCTCTCCAGCAGCGGACCCATTTCCTCCCTATTTGCCTCTCACTTGAAGCTAGGGCCCTGGGATGTCTTCTTCTGGACCTGTTACTTTCGTCCCTTGCACACATGCTTATTCAGGAATGCGCAGATTTTCTTGTGGCATCGCCAGCAGCTTCTGATGATGTGGTTCCCTTTCTTTTCCTTCCCGCAAATCTTGCAGCTCCCCTTGGTGTTCTTGTGGCTCTCTCTTGGTTGCACTTTGTTTCGCTGTTTAATTAATTTTCCCAGTTCAGTACTGGCCTGAGCATCGGAGCACTGGGCAATCCCCACCACTGTGATCCTTTTGGGGTCCCAGACGCAATCTTCTTCCATCCGTCCACCGACGGGAGGCAGCCAGGCTGTGTCGTAGCCATTTTGGTGCCAGGTTGTTTGAAGGGCGAGGCCAGCTCCATCAATCTTTTTGACCTTTCCAACTCGAACCTTCAGGCGGAACACGACTCTGTCTGAATCGCTGCACCCAAAGGGGTACACCATGGCTTTGCACTTATCTCTGCTGCAATACACACCTGACCCCAAAGTGCCACCACCAGATGGTTTGAAGCCAGCAGTGATGATGGCCTTCGCATTGTTTTTATGGGTGCCATGATACATTGTGTACCCATGGCCCCTCTTGGGTTCTTGGCCAGATTTTAATCTCTTGCTGTCGTCGAAGATAGTTTCCCATCCATAAAATCTGAGCTCCATCTCACCACCTCCTGCCTAGAACATCAATAAATTAGAAATGAAACATAAATACACAATTGGCTTTTGAATTACAGTAGTTTTTTGTATCTTACAGTTTTTATCTGAAGCTCAGTGCAGTTTATAATAGGGCAATTAGGTTCTTTGGAGAGATTCAGACATGTGTTGGATTGCACAACTAAGTTCCTATTTAATAACACAGAGGACAATATTCAAATCCTTTTCTGCAGATAAAAATGCATATTACCTGCAAAACGAGGGTTAAATATTGTCCAACCTGCCTGCATATCCTTTTACCCACAGATATGGAAGGGTTACTGGGGGCGGAGAGAAAAGCCATACATATAGGCAATGATTATTCAAACCTACCTGCGTCGTGCCTGATGAAAAATGTATGCACAGAGAAAGCAGGTGCAATTTCTGTAGATAATTTTTCTGGGAGCAATAAGCAAAGCAAAAAAATGGATGGGCCATTTGGTCTTTTCTGTCATCGACTGTGTCACTATGTGGTGAAAAATCTTCAGAGGGCTAGCCGTGTTAGTCTGGGGTAGCAGAAAAATGACAGGGGAGGGGGTCGGGTGGCACCTTGTAGACTACCCAATTTATTGAAGCATGATGCATGACGAAGTGGGCACAGTCCTTGAAAGCTCGTGCTTCAGTAAATTGGACAGGTGAATTAGCTCCCTCTCCCCCTCTCCCTCCCGGGTGCTTTTAGAAATTCTTGGCATCGGTTATTCATGCTTACTCATTTTGGAATAGGTCAGAAAGACACGCATGTCCTTCCCTGCACACACGTGATGAAGCCATTATCAAATGGTTAGTTTGTCAGCTTTTACGTTCTCTTACTAATAAGGAGGTTAGTTCTGAAAGCCATTTAGCCAATTAACTCACAAGTGATCCGGCAAGGTGGCAATTTTTTTGATTATTTGGCCACTTATCCATCTGAATTATAAGCAGATAAATCATTATCTGGCTATAATTTAGCCAGATTAAAAAAAAACAAACCAGATGTTCCAGGATGTTGCAAAGTTATCTGGCTAACTTAGCCGGATATACTGTAACTGAAATTCAGCTAAGTTAACCGGAGAACTTTAGACTTGCTTCAGAGCGAGCCAAAAATTATCCGGCCTTGTGTGGCTGGATAACTAGCTACTTAACTAGCTATCTTCAGAAGATAACCTGTTAAGCAGCACTCCTTTAATACAAAACAAACAAACACAGTTGCAGGCCTCCTGGCCCAATTCCCACCTCCCCACCACAAAAAAACAAACAAACCCCGAATCCCCTCCTGCTGGCCAAGATGTCCCGACCCCTTGAAATTAGCTGTACCTCCAGACCCATCCCTCCCTCCCTGCTAAATACATCATGAAAAACAGCCCTTCTCAACCTCCCTAAACACCCACCCATGCTGCCCCCCTTTCTGTACCAAGAATGACAGTAGCGTGTGGTCCTGGGTGCTCCCAGTGTTACTCTGGTATAATATCACTGGAAGCGTACGCCACTCCAGCATTATTACCAGAGTAACACTGGGAGGGTTCGGGACTGCATTGTTCTGCGATCCCAGGTATGGAAAGGGGCGCAATTCAGATACTGAATGGGTGGGTGGGCTTTAGAGGGAGGGCGGCGGTGGCGTGTGTGTGTTTGTGGGGGGGGGGGGGGTTTGAAAAGGCCGTATTTCATGATGTATTTATTTATTTATTTATTATTTATTTATTTGCGTTTTTTCTATACCGGCATTCATGGTTAGAAACCACATCATGCCGGTTTACATGTAACAAGGGGTGAGAACAGAGTGGGAGGGAGGGGGGAATAATGGGCCTAGCCTGCACTGATAGCTAATTTATTTTGAAAATTTCAAGGGGATGGGGGAAGGTCCTGGCCAGCTGGGGGGGGGGGGTGTTTCGATCTTTTGGGGGTGGATAAGAGGCCAGGATTCCTGTAGTGCTATTTCCCCTATCTTTTGAAGATATCTGGTTAATTAGCTTGTTTTCCAGTCAACGAGGCCGGATAAATTTAGGCCTAACTGGCCATATTCAAACGCTGGCTGGTTATGTAGCCGGATAATTTAAGCTGGTATATTCAGCAGGATGTTTATCCCATGACAAGTTATCTGGTTATGTAGGTGAATATATGCAGCACGCTAGCTGGGTAACTTTAGCAGGATGACTTGTCCACCGAGCAGCTTACCGAATATGGGCCTAAATGAGTTTTTGCTCTGAGCATTTTTATTGACAAAAATGTAAGTGCATTCCCTACAAAAAAGTCAAATTGTCCATTATTAATATCTTTGAGTTTGCTCAAGATTCATCTCTTCCTCTCTCTCCCACCTTGCTAGCAGCCCTCAGTAAAGCACCAGAAGGCCACACTGTCCATAGACTGACAAGCTCAAAGACAGGAGAGCATCAAACATACGTGGGATAGAAACAGAGGGATCGTAATGATGACCACAGATCGCATTAAGATCTGTGACAGCACAGCAGGCAGGCACACATGGGCAGACTGCTGACATCATCTTTACTGACCCAACTCCTGACCGCGCTGTCCATCTTTTCTGAGAAACATGCCAAACAAGGCAGAAATTCAGTCTAAGAAGTGACATGATATACCTCGCAGTACAGCCAGATGCAGTGATGGGTTTTGGTGCCCCCTAGGCACTGCTGGTGCAGACACCCCCCCCCTCGAGGTCGGACAACAGGGATCAGAAGGTCTAAGGCACAGTCCCCTGGTTTCCTGTGGCACAAATTAAAAAAATTATGAAGCAAATTGACAAAGATTTCCCTCTTTTATATTACATTATAAACAAAGTCATTTTACAGTATAACTATTAATATAATTTATTTTTATTGGGTGAAGAAACATGATCTCACGTTTCAGTATAGGGAGGAGACCTCAGGGAAGGGGAGAAGAGGAGAGGAGATTCAGGAATGGGGTGAGGAGAAAGGGAGAGGAGTGTGAGAAGGAAAGAGAACCTGGGATGGGGAAGATTAGGAATCTTGGGTGGAGACAAGGAGAGAGGGAGGGAGATTCTTGAATTGAGGAAGGGAAGCAGGAAGTAGGCAGAGCTGGGGAGTGGGTTCCAGGATCTGGGAGAGAGAATCCAAGATCAAAGGAGGGAGGATTTGAATTGCAGCGGGTAGAGAGGAGAGGAGGGAGGTATCCCTACCATGCTCTGGTCCTGCTCCTCCTTGCACCCTGGCTCGAACATCAACCAATATCAATACGCACACTTGGCACCAATCCCTTATCTCTCATACCAAACAAACCCCGCCTCCTTATCCTTGT
The DNA here is from genome assembly GCF_901001135.1 of Rhinatrema bivittatum. Lineage (NCBI taxonomy): Eukaryota > Metazoa > Chordata > Amphibia > Gymnophiona > Rhinatrematidae > Rhinatrema > Rhinatrema bivittatum. The sequence goes on from NC_042626.1 coordinate 32,049,019, forward strand.
TTCCCTATCTCTCACCCTCAGTCATACACCCTCTAGCCACGCCCCCTCTCATGCCACCCTCCAGTGATATCCACTCAGTCTCTCCTAATCTTCCCAAAATGATCCCCCCCCCCCCTTGCTTTGCTGCAGGCTCTTCCGTTCCAAGGGAGAGGCTGGATCAGGTAGGAGAGGGGTATTCTCTGCCTAGTGAGATTCAGCACAGCCAGCCTGCTGCCCCCGGCTGTGGCCTACCGTGCCTGTTGACAAATCCAGGCCTGGCCAGATGTATGCAAGTTTGGAATAATGTACTTGTTGCTGCTTAAAATTAAGAAGCAATGTTTGCCCAGAACTTTGATGCCCTCCCGTAGTGACCCAGTCCCAGTGATCTTTAAATCAAGGGCACAGCGAGGCAGAGTGCCCTGCCCCTGCTGTCAGCGGTCCCTGCGGCTCCACACCCCGACGCCCGGGGGAGGTTAGAAAGATTCGGAATCCTACCGAAAGCCGGGGTGCTTCGTGAGCGCAGACTCTGGACAGGTGGGGCACCCTCACCACTCCTCCCCGATCACCGAAACAGCCGTTCTCCTTTCACTTTCGCTGAACGCTATTTGTACTTCTCGGAATGCAGCAGCAGAGTCTCCGCCTCAGCGGGGGAAGGGAGGTTTGCTAACTTTCGCAGCAGTTGGCTTCCTGTGTTGGCTTAGGCTGGCTGGCTTATGTTTCCTGTCAATTAATGACAAGTTATAGAGCCTGATGTAATAAAATGTGAGCTAAATTTGAACTCGCATTTTCTTTACTCCTGCAGTACTAATTGAGATAATCTCCTATGCAGTAAATTAATAATATGCCAGTGCATAAGGAGTTAAAAAAAAGGGCACACTAACCCAAAAAAGGCAGAAGACATGCTTAGCATGCATAAAATACAACTTACAAAAATCAGAAGCAAACACCTCTCAAAATAATAATAGAAACAAACAGGGAAAAAGGATCAAAGTCCAAAACACATAAAACAATACTTTTGGTCTTTTAAATCACAAATGACAATATCATAAAAATATCATAAAAAAGCTCCAACATATTTTAATCTGCAGCCTCTCACCACGTGATGGGCCGCAAGCTGTAATCAGCTTTTAGAGGAGCTTGAAATTTTAATCATTTATTGTCATTTGTAAAAAGATGTCTCCTTATCTAATTTTTATTCCCAATATAAATTTAAATATATCCAACAATTATTTTAATGAATCATAAATCTCAACACTCCCAATTTTTAAGCATCAAATAATTTGGAAAAAGTAGTTAAAAGTAGAATACTTAGCCCAAAAAAAGTTGAAACGTTTAAACCAGCAAAAACAGCTTATCCACCACAATGCTCAAACATTCCCAACATTTATTTATTTATTATTTTTATATACCGACATTCATCTTAATTGAGATATCACACCGGTTTACATTCAGGTACTGTAGGTATTTCCCTATCCCCAGAGGGCTTACAATCTAAGTTGAAGGGTAAAGTGACTTGCCCAAGGTCACAAGGAGTGACAGCGGGACTTGAACCTTTGATTCATGTTTCAGCTGTACCTCAGTCTTCTTCAGGGGATTTCATTGTAACTTCATATAAGCAAATATTCTCCAAACCCGGACGGCAAGACCCGTCTCTTCAGACAATTCAAAACATGGTGCCACCGCGTCTCCAATAAGAGACACGGTGGTGCCATGTGTTTTTAAAATACGGTGGCGCCATGTGTTTTTAAAATACAACTTATACACATAAAGCTTGCTTTCTGAACAGAAAACATATTTTGTGTGCATATAGGGACCGTAACTTTAAAACCGGTGCGTGGGCGCACATTTGCGCACACGCATCAGCCCATGCCCAGGGATGCGGCTGTTTTATAACTTGTGCACGTGTATGCACGCATGTTATAAAATAGCCTGGCCATGTGCCAAATTTTAAGTGAGCGCCCCAGCTAGGTCCTCCAACCCCTCCCCCGCATACATCTCTTGGTCAGGCCCCGAAACACCCACGACCTGCCCAGGCCAGACCTCTCCCCTTTTTGTACATTTTTTGAGATGTGCACGTTGCAGCATGGACGCGTGTATCTGGGTGCTTTTTAAAATATGATTGGCCTGCATAAGCTGACTTGTTCGCGCATACTGCATCTTAAGCCACAGGGACAATATCTGTATAATCCTGGAGACCCCAGGTTCAAAACCCCACATGTTCAGCCCTCTGAGACCAGGGAACGAGATATAACTGGCTAATTATTGATGAATATATTCAGACTTACTTCAGGCAATATGAAAAGATTCTTTCTAGGCTGTGATATCTTTCATTGATTCCAGATCTGAAGAAGGGACCTGTGTGGCCCAACTACCCCATTCTGTTTGCCCAGTTATTCCTGTCTACACTACTAAGGATACATCCCAGCTGCCAGGCACAGAGGGTGACCGCCCTAAGCTATGAGTCCCAAAATTAGACACCACCAGCAAGATCTCTTTCCTCATCCAGGACAGTTTTTGTCATTTTGAAAGCTCATATACTACAACATCTATGAATTACTATGTTGGCCCAATGAAAGGTATCAGAACTTGCAGAGAATTGTTTTTTTTCAGGACTATTATGGCTTCTTAAACTTCGCTTATTCAAAATCAAATGTAAAAAAAACCCCTTAAATATATATGATTTATATTACATTGAGGTTTTAAAAATCACAAGTAAACAGAGTCAGTCGTCTATTGAAGCCTAGAATTTTCTACATAATAGTTCATAAAACTAAATAAATAGCTCATAAAACTAACATTGAATGCTTTGTGCATATTGGAAATACCCCTTGTCACGTCCACCACCCTGCTGATGAAGTCACGGCAGCTCTGCCTCTGCCCCCCCTTAAAAGAAAGTGAATGTTGGTCTGCATGCACAGTGCTAGAGGAAGTGCAGAGCGCGTCTCGGGGACTGTACCAGACCCCGATGGCTTTGCTGAGACTCATTTGCCTGCTGGCCCTGCTGCCTGGAAAAGGTAAGCTCCATTCCTGTCACTCCCCAACCCCGCTCTTGTTCTGAAGCTTCCATAAGAGGAGCGCTGCACTGGTTCTTCGGCAACTCTGGGACATTTTTCTGCCCTGCTGGGGATCTCCTGGGTGAGGGCAGGCGCTGTTTCCCCCCAGCTGCAATGAGCCGCAGAACATCCTTTCTTGATATCACATACAGAACCTTTAGCTGGTGCAAGAATGGAAGTTTTAGGTGTAAAAAATAATAGCAGGGATTGTGAAACCTAACAGATATAAAATTTGATGGCAGATGAGGCCCGTGACCACCATCTAGTCTCTGGCATAATTTCATTCCTGGCGTGGTGCCATAGACCCCAGTTGATCATCACTGGCTTTCCCCCCTCACTTCCTCGCTACTTGGGATCCTCTGTGCCTATCACATGTATTTTCTCAGTACCTCCCCCCCGGGAGGTCATTCCACACATCCACCACCCTTTCCATGCAAAAAATATTTTCTGATGTTGCACCTCCTATTGAAACTTCTTGTCCTAAGCATTCTGTCCCCCGAAAAGCATCTGCTTCTTGTGTATTATTTATACTTGTAAATATTTCAAATATTTCTTTCATCTTTCCCTTGCGCTCCTCTCTTCTAGGGTATAAATATATTTAGATCCTTACGTCTCGTCTCATGGCTTTTGCCGCAGGCCTCACCCCGTACCATTTCGCTAACCTTTTCTCTGAACTGCCTCCATCCTTTCAGAGGCATGGCCTCCAGAACTGGACATGGTATTGTAAGAGGTGGTCTCACTAACAACCCCTACAGAGGCATGATTTGCCTTTATTTCCTGCTGGTTATGTTTCCCCTATGCCCCCCTAGCATCCTTCTGGCTCTGCCCACGGGCCCTATCACACTGCCTTGAAATCGTCGGACACACAATCGCCCAGAGCTCTCTCTCCTGATTGGTGCACATCAGCATCTCAGCCCCACACCCCTCACGCCCCTGGCCACTGTACACTGCTAACCTCGGCTTTCTGGATCCCAGATGCAGGATTCTGCCTATTTTTTGCACTGAATCTTAATTGCCAAGTACTTGGCCACTCCTTTTCGTAGAACACATGTCCGTCTGTCTACTCCCTCAGAGGTGTCCACTCACAAAGATATTGAAGAGAGCCTGTCCCTCTTCTAATCACCCTTTCCTCTGGGTGAATTCCCTTTACCATTACTCTGTGTTGTCTATCTCTCAACCAGTTTAAAACAGAGATCCCAGGTTTTTATGTAGAATATCTCTTGCTTAACTTATGGTTTACAATACATTACAATAGACTTTCAGCTGCGCGCTAACCAAACTGTACAATACAGAGGGGATACAGAGTCACTGACATGATAAATGTGTAGAAAAATAGTACACTGGAGTGCCTTATGCCTTACTGTGATTGTATAATATTCTCGTATATTAAGGCATTTTACAGTGCTGGATTTAGCTATTAGCCCCTTTACATTTTAAGATCCTGGCTTAAATGTTTGTATTTTATCCATTGAATTGTTTCTGTTATGATATTTTTATGCATGTTTTTTTTTTATTGTAAACCTCCACTATTGTAGGAGCATGCAGAATAGAAGAACAATTTAAATAAATAAAATAAATAACATTATGCTGTGGTATCTATATGGACTGAAGCCCTTTGCTGGGATTCCTGTTACTGTTTTATAGTAATTACGGTACTAGTGGCAAAACCCATCATTAAACGACAGGAAACTAGAAGATGGGGTGTGAACTCAGTCTCTCATTCATTTCCCTCCCTTTCTTCTACTAAGCCTCCGCTTGGAAGCTCCCCCACCCCCACTAAAGGAACCCTGTCCCTGTGGGACCCCCAGTTCCTAAGAGCTCTTAACGTGGGGCATAGTGGCTGGTGGTAGTGTCTGAGGGTGGGGTGGGGAGTACAGGCATGTGTGTGAGGGGGTGGGCCATATGTGTGTGAAAGTGACTTGGGAGTACGTGTGCGTTTCTGGGTAGTGAGAGAGGATGGGGGGATTTCTGTGGTGTGTGTTTGTGCATATGCATGGGTGGGGAGTATGTGTATGTGTGCAGTTGGAGTGCGTGTGGGCTGTGTGCAAGTGGGACATGTTACGGCGGTGGCTGCTGTGCTACCGCCTCACCACCAGGGGTCCCTCTAGGGCTGGCTTTCCTGACAGGCCCAGTCCATCTCCTATGTCCACTCTATGCTCTGGGTGTGCCCTCTTAACCCTGCCTGACAGTTGCCTCGGTGCTTCGGCATCGAGCTCACCTGGGCTCCCTGCTCTAGCCTGCCTTGCGCGGCCTTCGGGCCTATCCTTGCCTTGCGTGGCCTCCGGGCCTATCCTTGCCTTGCGTGGCCTTCGGGCCTATCCTATCCTTGCCTTGCCTTGCGTGGCCTTCGGGCCTATCCTTGCCTTGCCTTGCCTTGCGTGGCCTTCGGGCCTATCCTTGCCTTGCCTTGTGCGGCCTTTTGGCCTTCTTCCGTGTGTGTGTGTGTGGCCTACGGGCCTTCTGACCTGCCTTGCCCCGTCTATGGTGTGTGGCCTACGGGCCTTCCGTGTGTGTGTGTGTGGCCTACGGGCCTTCTGACCTGCCTTGCCCCGTCTATGGTGTGTGGCCTACGGGCCTTCCGTGTGTGTGTGTGTGGCCTACGGGCCTTCTGACCTGCCTTGCCCCGTCTATGGTGTGTGGCCTACGGGCCTTCCGTGTGTGTGTGTGTGGCCTACGGGCCTTCTGACCTGCCTTGCCCCGTCTATGGTGTGTGGCCTACGGGCCTTCCGTGTGTGTGTGTGTGGCCTACGGGCCTTCTGACCTGCCTTGCCCCGTCTATGGTGTGTGGCCTACGGGCCTTCCGTGTGTGTGTGTGTGGCCTACGGGCCTTCTGACCTGCCTTGCCCCGCTATTGGTGTGTGGCCTACGGGCCTTCCGTGTGTGTGTGTGTGTGGCCTACGGGCCTTCTGACCTGCCTTGTCCTGCTGACTGCCGCCTGCCCTGACCCAGCCTGTACTTGACACTGCCACTTGCCGCCTGCCCTGACCCAGCCTGTTCTAGACACTGCCACTTGCCGCCTGCCCTGACCCAGCCTGTACCAGACACTGCCACTTGCCGCCTGCCCTGACCCAGCCTGAACCCAGACTCTGATTATTGCTGCCTGCCCTGACCCAGCCTGGTACCTGACTCTGTTTCGAGCCTCCTGTCTCTCTCCACCTGGAGCCACCCTGCTGGGTGGTGTGCACGACTCCTGTCCGGAGCCCAAGCGTAACAGTATGCCGAAGCCATCACATTTTCCAGGGGAAGAGATAAGTCTGTGTCCTGCCGGTGAGTCAACTTTTCACTAATTCAAGATGCCTCCTTCTTTACAGTTTTATACCTGCAGTTCCTGTCAAACTTTGAATTATCCTAGCTATCAGAACTGTCTAGCCTGTGAACTTGTTGGTCAGGAACACTGGTCATGCAATAACTGCAACAAGAAAAATGTCTCTGTCTATCAGGAGTGTTTGAACTGTCTGGCTCCTAAACCAGGGTGGTGGAAATGCTCCTGTCTCCCGTGTTTGTTACCTCCAGGCAAACCCTGCCCCTGTTGTTCTGCTCTAGGACCAGCTGTGCAATTAGAAAAGGCTATCAGCTCTCCTAACCAGTATTCTGTTTCTGGCTCAACTAAAACAGACATTTTTGCTGGCAGTTTGAGGGTAGAAAAACCCAGGACTTACCTGGCCAAGAAGGCTTCTGTGAGACCAGTGCTAGAGCCTCGGGAACAGGTTTCTCTACAACGGGGAGAGCTGATTTGCTCTAGCAGGGCTCAGCTTCCCACAGCTGCCAAGTGGACACTAACGAGCACCTTCCCTAGACGTCCTAGAACTGCCTGTGCCTTCTCTAAACTGCTCCTCCAGAAACAAAATCAGGAGCATCAGACTTTGGCTCGAGGTATCAAGCCCACGGCAGTACAATCTGTGTCTTCCATGCACACTACCTTTAACCATGCTACTCTGCCATCTGAACCTGCTGCACTACCCCGAGAAGAGCCTGAGTCTGCTGAACCGGCCCTGCTGCCGTCCTCGGAGGGGTCCGCACCAGCCCTGCTGACAGACTTTCTAACTCTGCCATCTGAGCCTGCCGAACCGGCCCTGCTACAACGCCCCGAGAGGGGTCCGAGCCTGCTACAACGCCCCGAGAGGGGTCCGAGCCTGCTACAATGCCCCGAGAGGGGTCCGAGCCTGCTACAATGCCCCGAGAGGGGTCCGAGCCTGCTTCATCGCCCCGAGAGGGGTCCGAGCCTGCTTCATCGCCCCGAGAGGGGTCCGAGCCTGCTACAACGCCCCGAGAGGGGTTCGAGCCTGCTTCATCGCCCCGAGAGGGGTTCGAGCCTGCTTCATCGCCCCGAGAGGGGTCCGAGCCTGCTACAACGCCCCGAGAGGGGTCCGAGCCTGCTTCATCGCCCCGAGAGGGGTCCGAGCCTGCTTCAACGCCCCGAGAGGGGTCCGAGCCTGCTACAATGCCCCGAGAGGGGTCCGAGCCTGCTTCATCGCCCCGAGAGGGGTCCGAGCCTGCTACAATGCCCCGAGAGGGGTCCGAGCCTGCTACAATGCCCCGAGAGGGGTCCGAGCCTGCTTCATCGCCCCGAGAGGGGTCCGAGCCTGCTACACCGCCCCGAGAGGGGTCCGAGCCTGCTACAATTGCCCGAGTAGGATCCGAGCCTGCTGTACTGGCCCAGCTGCCGCCCCTGGAGGGGCCTGTACCGGTCTTAATGCCGACCTTGGAAGGGTCCGGACCGGTCCTACTATCGCCTCAAGAAGGGTTACGGACTATTTCTCTGCCCCAGGTGGGGTTTGTGTTCCCCTTGTCACCCCAGGAGGGGTTATGGAAATCTGCACCGCCTCTGCTACCCCAGGAGGGGTCTAACCCTGCCGCCTTGTCCCAGGAGGGGTTATGGACTGCCTTATTGCCTCAGAAAGGAGTTGAACCTGCCGCATCACCCCCGGAGTGGTCTCCCGTTATTCTTGATTACCTCCTGCACAGATGGGATCCAGGAGGAGGGGGAGGCCTTGAGGGGGGGGTACTGTTACGGCGGTGGCTGCTGTGCTACCGCCTCACCACCAGGGGTCCCTCTAGGGCTGGCTTTCCTGACAGGCCCAGTCCATCTCCTATGTCCACTCTATGCTCTGGGTGTGCCCTCTTAACCCTGCCTGACAGTTGCCTCGGTGCTTCGGCATCGAGCTCACCTGGGCTCCCTGCTCTAGCCTGCCTTGCGCGGCCTTCGGGCCTATCCTTGCCTTGCCTTGCGTGGCCTCCGGGCCTATCCTTGCCTTGCCTTGCCTTGCGTGGCCTTCGGGCCTATCCTATCCTTGCCTTGCCTTGCGTGGCCTTCGGGCCTATCCTTGCCTTGCCTTGCCTTGCGTGGCCTTCGGGCCTATCCTTGCCTTGCCTTGTGCGGCCTTTTGGCCTTCTTCCGTGTGTGTGTGTGTGGCCTACGGGCCTTCTGACCTGCCTTGCCCCGTCTATGGTGTGTGGCCTACGGGCCTTCCGTGTGTGTGTGTGTGGCCTACGGGCCTTCTGACCTGCCTTGCCCCGTCTATGGTGTGTGGCCTACGGGCCTTCCGTGTGTGTGTGTGTGGCCTACGGGCCTTCTGACCTGCCTTGCCCCGTCTATGGTGTGTGGCCTACGGGCCTTCCGTGTGTGTGTGTGTGGCCTACGGGCCTTCTGACCTGCCTTGCCCCGTCTATGGTGTGTGGCCTACGGGCCTTCCGTGTGTGTGTGTGTGGCCTACGGGCCTTCTGACCTGCCTTGCCCCGCTATTGGTGTGTGGCCTACGGGCCTTCCGTGTGTGTGTGTGTGTGGCCTACGGGCCTTCTGACCTGCCTTGTCCTGCTGACTGCCGCCTGCCCTGACCCAGCCTGTACTTGACACTGCCACTTGCCGCCTGCCCTGACCCAGCCTGTTCTAGACACTGCCACTTGCCGCCTGCCCTGACCCAGCCTGTACCAGACACTGCCACTTGCCGCCTGCCCTGACCCAGCCTGAACCCAGACTCTGATTATTGCTGCCTGCCCTGACCCAGCCTGGTACCTGACTCTGTTTCGAGCCTCCTGTCTCTCTCCACCTGGAGCCACCCTGCTGGGTGGTGTGCACGACTCCTGTCCGGAGCCCAAGCGTAACAGGACATGCTAGTGGGTGTGTGTCTGAGTAGGATGTGAGTAGCTGGGAAGTGTGTGTGTGACTGAGTGGGAGCATGAGGGAATGAGTAGTTGGGATATATATTTGTGTGTGAATGAGGAGGGAGTGTGTGTGTGACTGAGTGGGAGCATGAGGGAATGAGTAGTTGGGATATATATTTGTGTGTGAATGAGGAGGGAGTGTGTGTGTGAGTGGGTTGCTGTGTGTGAGCGGGGTATGTTGATGAATGGTTGAGGTGTGTGTGTGTGCATGTGAATGAGTGAGTGGAAAATGTGCCAGTTGGTGGAGTGTGTGTGTGAATGGGTGGGTGGGGTGATTGTTTGGGGAAGACCCACTTTCTCCCCCTTTCCAGTCTCTTGCCCACTCCTATCCACTCTTTTCTTTCCGACCACTGCGCTCCATCTCCCCTCCCTTCCTTTATTCCTCCCCAGCCCCCTCCTCAGAGTCAGTAGTAGCACCTCTCTGTCTGCATCAGTCCTGTGCTCTGACAGCCATGGTCTCCTCTGCTGGCAGGGCCTGGGCTGCTCGTTGTCAGCATTGCTCTGTGCTGCTGGCAGACTGCACAGAGCCATAGGCATTGTGCACTCTGGGAGGCATGAACTTGACAGACATCACCTGAACACATGGATTGGCTATTATAGATAGTGGGATTAGGATATCTGTGTTATTGTGACCAGCACAGAGCAGTGATGTGACATAAAATTTAAATATCAGAAAATTTAAACAGATTAGAATGGGTTAAAAGTCACATTCTACAAACTTGATACCGCAAAATATCAATCTTCAAATTTTGTGGCTCAGTGTCTCTTCTTTTGGTCTTATTCATATGTCTCCTACTTTTTTTTGTCTTTATGTATTTTATTTCTTATACTGATACACTTTTTTTGGGAGTAAAACGCTTTTACTCTAGCCATTCCCTGTGGATTTTACATGCTTTGCATGTATCAGTGTGACGTCTACATGGAGCTCTGATGGGGATCCCCTGCTCTGTTGTCCATGCTGTATTTATACTAGGACAGGGGAACATTCAAAGCCATTTACCTGTGTAAATTGGGATGACACATTTAATGCAGGTAATTTTCAAAAATATTTACGTGCATAAATGGGCTTTTGAAAATTGTTACTTTCACTTGCGTAACTCCTTTGATAATGCACGCCAATATGCAGACTTTTACCCACATTAAAAAGGGGCATTTCCTTGGACATCTTTAGTTCAGATAGGAAAATAGCACCTGTGCATGACATTTTTGAAAGCACACATGCCACCTCTCAGCTAACCACACAAAAGAGCAGGAGCAAACTATCAGGCCGATGCAGTAATCTTGGCGCTAATAAAATGTGTGCTGGTTTTTAGCACACATTTTTAATGCCAAGATTATTATTTTTTTAACCCCTGATGCAGTAAGCTAATGATATGCTAATGCATGGGGAGTTAAAAAACACGCAAAAACTGTAAAATGTGCATTTGGCACAGATCAAATGCACATTTTAACTAGAGAAGGGGGTGGAGGCATCCCTGACAGGCTATCCGGGTAAGTATTTTATCTGGCTAAGTATTGGAGAGCTGTGCCAGATAGCTGTATAAGTACTGACTTATGTGCCTATCTGGTGGCTGCTTCTTGCTGCTAGATAGATGGGTAACTCAGTATTTATCTGGCTAGGTGGCGGTGGCTGCCAGCACTTACCTGGAGAATATCGAATATTTTTTAAATTTTTTAAAACTTTTAAACCATTTTTTTCATATCACTGGCACCTTAACTCCAGCTTTGACCAGGGGTTAAGTTTCCAGCACTAAAATCAGCGTGCTGGTCAGATGCAGTCTCTCTGCAGGGGGTGAGGGGGTGGGGGTAATGCTTAATACTCTAATTTGCATGGGATTTCCATGCGAGGGCACTAAGCGTGCAGAATTCCTTGCTGCATTGGCAGGAAGTTTTGCCTGCAGAAAATGCGCTTAGATATCCTCGCAGAAAGGTGCATTTGACTGAATGCACCCTTTCTGGATCGGCCTTTATGCAGGCACTTTTAATGCACAGAGTATAGGTGAATTTTTAATGGGAAGGTACCCGCAGGTTTTCCCTTTAAAAATTTGTGTAAAGTACGTGCATTAAAACCTTGCAACTCCGCAAGTTATTTCAAAATAGCTCCCTTACATTTATTTATTTATATTATTTTATATACCGATATTCTGCATAACAATCATAACGGTTTACAGCATCAGTATAAATAACATCAAATAAAACATTGAATTAAAAAAACATTTAAAATAAAACACACAAAACAAAAAATACAAATGAAATTAAAACAAGAAATTTCTACCACAAAATTTCCTAAAAGATAGCAATTAACATAAAAACCTCGCTTTCTCCTAGCATGACTGCTCTAATAAAAAAAACCATTACATCGTTTAAAATACTGTATGATGCTTAAGTAACCAGGTTTTTAATGCTTTTTTTAAAAGTTTGGTAATTTGACTGTAGACTTAACTCAATTGGAATGGAATTCCAAAGTTTTAGTCCCGCCAAGGATAGTGCTCGTTCCCTGACTTTACTCAAATGCGCAGACCTGACTGAAGGAATACTTAAAAAAACCTTTGTTTGCTGATTGTAGATTACGCTGTGGAGTGTGAATCCACAGGGCTGCATTTAGCCATTCTGGTTTTTTTCATTATTAAGTGCTTTATGTATTAGACAGAGAACGTTGTATTCAATTGTAAATGTTATCGGCAACCAATGCAATTCCATCAAGGTGGGTATGAAATGATCACATTTTTTAACATTGGTTAGCACGCTAGCCGCAGCACTCTGTAGCAGTTGAAGCGGTCTCAAAGAATTATTTGGAAGACCCAAAAGTAGACCATTACAATTGTCCAATTTGGAGAATACCAATGTCTGTAGTACTGTCCTAAAATCGTTATGATATAGAAGTGGTTTCAATTTTTTTTTATAACATGTAATTTACATGGGTTTTCCGTGTGTAAATGCACTTTATTCGTGTAAGTGGGCTTATGAAACTTGCTACAATAGTATGTTACATTCATGCATGTAACTCCTTGGAAAACACATCTGATAGTGTACTAAAATGACCCTGACAGATAATACCATGAAATGCATGATGATGACATTGTACATCATGAACTCTGACCCATTTCCTTAATCCGTTTGCTAAATATTACCTTGAAGTTCTTTTAACAATAAATTATGATGCATAAGCCCATGCTGGATCAAAGTAGTGCCTTTCAGCAAGAAGAACATAACAAGGTCTTAGCACCATCAGCTCTGCTTATTAACAGTTGATAAGGAACAGTGCAACTAAAGTTACATTTCCTCACACAGACCGAGACTAATTTCTGAATGTCTGCGGGTGACTTAAAGGGCACATAGAGAAACGTTTCCTGCCACAGACTGTGACAGCCTGCACTCCCTCAAAAGGCGTCAAGCATACGATCAAAACTGTACAAGAATACAAAAACTAAAGAATATGTAAAAAAAAAAATCCTTTCCACTGTGGACACGGAAGCACCTACAGACTATGAGTCACCAGATTGGTGACTTCACTCATTATAAACATGAAACTCAAGATGGAGGAGACACCCTATGTGATGCTTTTGTCTTTTTAACTTCTTTCATCTGTGTAAAGAAGCTGTTTTATAAATTGTGACCTTTTTTTTTTTGCAGGGAATTCACTGCTCTTTCCCCCACAAAGATAATTGGTGAAAAGTACTTACTGTTTTGATTTTGAGAGGGCTGATGGAAAGGCAGAAGGTGTGAAGGTTGGGGATAGTCTGTATCCTTCCTCTGTGGAGGGAGGGAGGGAGGAAGGGGATAGGGATGAGGAAGGAATTGCCTATCCTTCTCTTCTGTGTCTTTAACCTGTCAAAAGCACAGTCAGGCTACCCCTAAACCCCTTCTACTTAGCTGCCCTGCATAGAATTGGAAAGTCATCTTTAAAATAATAGTAAGTTTGCATCCTCAAAAGCCATGCCCCTTCCACATAAGGCAGCAGAAGGTTGTGAAGCTCATGGCATTCTAGTTGGGTTGGTTGTATGAAAATCAGAAAGTCAATGGTTGCTCCATTTTTAACAGTGCCTCTGTTTCCCTTTTGAGCTAGGCCTTGTTGCCTGCAGCTTTCTTGTACTATATACTAATGTAACCCCATGATGGGGCACGTGAAATGTTGAGAGGCTCTGACGCTGGTGGGAGCCAAATGCCAGTCTCATCAGGTTTTTCGTGTTCAGAAATATGGGTGACGCAGATGGCATAGTGGGCCCGGGCTAGAGGCAGACAGGGTGCCCTTTTTTTTTTTGACCGGGACAGGGAGGCCATTCACCTAGGATGCCGCCTCTGTGACCCCCAATATCTCTCCTCTGTTCAGTTGTTGCTGGTAGTCAAGGTGCCCCGTTCCCTCCCCCCCCCAGTCAAGTTCCACACCAGACATTCTTCCAAAAGATTGAAACTTTGATTCCTGAGGGTTCCAGCACAGCAACTATTTGCAAAGATTTCAAGAGAGTATTCCAGTTTAGCTGAAGTAATCAGAATTCACAGGCTTCAAAGCCAAGGTACAATTTCTCCAAACTCCACCCACAATTAGCAATAAGTTGAACTATAACTTCAAGGAAGTTTTCCAATTCCTTCCCACCACTCTGCTTCTTCTCCAAACTTACTTAGAAATATGTAGCTCAAATTTCTTCTAAATCCCACAAAGGCCAAATAACTATATCCTACTCCCCCATCAGTGCGACACTTCTCACGCCTTCATCTACAGCCACCTCTGCTCCCAGAATAAGAACAACTCTCACAAGATGGGCCAACAGCATGCCCGGTCCTGCACCTATGTCCCCAGGGACCTCCGTCAAGTTCTTGACTTCCTCCTGCTTGTAAGCCTCTTCTCCTTCCTCTGCTTCCCTTCTGGAAAAGGGTCACCTCCTCCTAGTCCCTTCTTCCATGGGAAAACCCAAACTGGGTTCCCAGGGTAATCCTTGAGATGTAGCCTAGTGGCTAGAGCAGTGGGCTTGGAATCAGGGAAACCTGGCTTCAAATCCCGCTGCCACTCCTTGTAACCTTGGGCAAATCACTTTACCCTCTGTTGGCTCAAGTACAAACTTTGTAAGCCCGCTAGGCACAGGGAAATACCTACATTACCTGAATATAATCTGCTTTGAAGCGCCTGAAAAGCAGAATATAAATCAAAATAAATAAAAGGATCAATCTTTGGTCTCAGGCCTCTCCCCTTGCAGGAGAAAGACCCTGCAGAGCCCACCCACACAGGAGGGATGCCCAGCTATGCCAGCCCTAGCTGGAAGATCCTTCCTACCCTTAATCCATGGTGGGGTCTCCTTGAATCTCCTCCCACCAATCTTTTACCAAGATTATATAAGAACATAAGAGTATGTCATACTGGGTCAGACCGAAGGCCCAGCATCCTGTTTCCAACAGGGGCCAATCCAGGCTACAGGTACCTGGCAAGTACCCAAACACTAAGAAGATCCCATGCCTCTGATGCCAGTAATAGCAGTGGCTATTCCCTAAGACAACTTGATTAATAGTAGTTAATGGACTTCTCCTTCAAGAACTTAGCCAACTCTTTTTTAAATCCAGCTACACTAACTGCACTAACCACATCCTCTGGCAACAAATTCCAGAGCTTAATTGTGCATTGAATGAAAAATAATTTTCTCCTATTAGTTTTAAATGTGCTACTTGCTAATTTCATGGAGTGCCCCCTAGTCCTTCTATTATCCGAAAGAGTAAATAACTGATTCATATTTACCGGTTCTAGACCTCTCATGATTTTAAAGACCTCTATCATATCCCCCCTCAGCCATCTCTTCTCCAAACTGAACAGCCCTAACCTCTTTAACCTTTCCTCATAGGGGAGCTGTTCCATTCTCTTTATCATTTAGGTTGTCCTTCTCTGTACCTTCTGCAGTGCAACTTTATGTTTTTTGAGATGCGACAACCAGAACTGTACACAGTACTCAAGGTGCCATCTCACCATGGAACGATACAGAGGCATTATGACATTTTCTGTTTTATTCACCATTCCCTTCCTAATAATTCCTAACATTCTGTTTGCTTTTTTGATTGCCTAAGGGCACACTGAGCTGAATATTTCAACGTATTATCCACTATGACGCCTAGATCTTTTTCCTGGGTGGTAGCTCTTAATATGGACTCTAACATTGTGTAACTACACCATGGGTTATTTTTCCCTATATACATCACCTTGCACTAGTCCACATTAAAATTCATCTGCCATTTGGATGCCCAATTTTCCAGTCTCGCACGGTCCTCCTGCAATTTATCATAATCCGCTTGTGATTTTACTCTGAATAATTTCATCTGCAAATTTGATAACCTCACTCGTCGTATTCCTTTCCAGATCATTTATAAATATTTTGAAAAGCACAGATCCCTGAGGCACTCCACTGTTTACCCTTTTCCACTGAGAAAATTGACCATTTGATCCTACTCTCTGTTTCCTGTCTTTTAACCAGTTTGTAGTCCCTCTTGATCACTCTCCTAGAGGATATTCTTACCAGCCTCTTAAAGGAACCCAAACTATCAGTAGCTTTATCCAGAGCATTCCCACTACATAATATACAACCAGTTCAGTTTCTGTTTATTTTGCCATCTGCTGGTGGTTTATGGGTACTGTGTGTATAACATTTTACCCTTTCCAATTTTTCCAGTGTCAAGTGTTGGGCTTTTTCCATCCATAGTCTTCTCCAGTCCATACTGAAAGATGTGGACCAAATTTAGAGTCTCGTCACACTAAGTTCAGCTTTAAAATACAGGTTTAATCTGCAGCTCGTGGGAGACCGCCTAAGTAGGGGTATTTTTGTCTGCCTCTGACCTTGAGTGGGCAGACTCCCACTGTCTGATGGCTCTCACTTGTGCAGCTGCGGGGGAGCACGGGATTCACAAGTCAGTTTGCGTCTGTCTTTTCTTGCAGGAGACTGTCAGATCTATCCCACCGAAAATATAAGGGTGGAAGAGGGAGAAAGGTTAGCACTGAGGTGCCTGGTGCCTAGGGATGCTGATGCTGCCCTGCAGTGGTTAACGCCTCTCGGCTTTGTTGCTTTCTTTAACAACCAGAAGGGTGAGTTGAAAATCTTGTACCTGAATTTTCCCTCTCTCTATGGAAGGGCCACAGATGAATAGAAACATTTTAACAGTTCAATTAATCATGCTGCAGGGGTGGGCTTCTGCCCACCCAGTAAGGTAATGACTCATCCATTGCCGTGTGCTCAGAGGCACCTCCAGCACTTTCCTACAGGAAAGTAAAGAACAGGAAACCAAATCTCCAACCGCTGGGTTAGCTAAAAAAAGAAAAAAAAAAAAGATTTGACCAAAAATTATCTTCTGTTTGCGTCATAAACAGTTTGCTGCTGCTGCTGATGGTAGAGGTGGGTGAGGGAGGGTCGGGGTGGGATGGGGGGGGGGGGGTGTGTTAAAGTTTCTAAGTTTCACATTTGAAAACGTTGGACGCTTATTAGGTTGCAGTGCCTTCTGCTAGACTGTCCAGCTATGACTTGCTTGCTCCTTCAGCTTCGTGGTCATGTCTGAAGAAGGGGGGTCTGTCTGGTCTCTAGGCTCATGTGCTTTTTCTGTTTGTCTGCTACAAGGTAGCACAGCCTTCAAAGTCTCCAGTTTTCTTTAGGATCAATATGGCTACTAGAACTCTGTTTTAAAAAAGACAACCCTCCTACATATTACATGTTATATTACAGATTATCTCTGTATCTTCTGGCTGCCGCCACACAAAATCTCCTTGTGCTGTAGGAAAAACCCATAGTACCAAAGGAAGACGTTACCCCCTTAATTTGAGTACGCCATGTCACATACATGCTTCAGTGAAATTGGAAACGTAAACATGTGCTGAACTTAATCTTTTAAGATCCAGTTGACAACTGGATTATGATTCAGTAGGGTTTTTTTGTTTTGTTTTGTTTTTATAAATAAGCAGTGTAAAGGTGCTGTTTTCATTAAAAGAAACTGTCTTAACCAAACATTTTTGACTGTAATAGGGGTTTTGTGTGCAAAGAATTGGGATATCAGGAAATGTTTCCCCTCTGCTGATTATGTGACCTTGAACAAAGCACTCTGTCCTCTATTCTGCCAAATATTTGAATCCTAGAAATAACAGATGGAGCTGTTTGACCTCTGGCAATTTTTTTCATGCTAAAAAGAATGATAATATTCAGGTGGGCTTATGCAGCTCTGTCCCTTGGAGATTTACTCATCTGCAGATATTTCTTACTCTGCTTACTTGGGATGTTGCCAACTAGGGCCCAGGTGTAGAGTACTTTTCCCATAGACGCAAAATGAGAACAAAATCTTTAGTGTATCAGGCCTTTGGTGACTCAAGGGGGGAGTAATCGCATCTGTGTTTTCTCTTGAAAATTTGTCAGGAAATTTGAAAGCCAACGATGTGCTGTGAACCCTTTGTGGCATAGAGGTGGCTGCAGGCACATTGCTCAAGCACAAAGCTTTAAGCATCCTGGCATCCTGATTAGATGATAAACCTGACAAAAGTCCAGATTATTGCCATAAAAGGTCCCTATCAGAGGCTTTCATTAGATGAATAAAGTATCATATTTGGTGGTGACGTTTACAAAACTCCTTTCATGAGAACAAGCTACTCGGTTCATTTTGCTGCAGAGGTTTCCTGTTACAGCACCATACTTAGACCAACCTTGGCTTAAAGCCTTGATCTTTCTTGACTGCAGATATATCCTGTTCAAAGTCCCGATGTGCTCGCGACATGCTATTTCCCAGGCAGGTGGTTCTGACAAGGATACTCAACTTTGTTGAAGGATGTTCTATTTCCTAGTGCAGAGGTTCCCAAACCTGTCCTAGGGGACCCCCAGTCAGTCAGCTTTTCAAGATATCCACCAGGAATATGCATGAGATAAAGTTTGCACACGATGGAGGCAGTGCATGCAAATTAATATCTCATGCATATTCATGGTGGATATCTTGAAAACCCGACTGGCTGTTGGGTCCCCAGGATAGGTTTGGGAACCACTGTCCTAGTGCAATAAGGCACTATACTCACAGCATTTCTTGTCCTCTGCAGTTTTAAAAGACAGAAGATATGAACTTGTCCGGTATTCAGAGAATGAGCTGTCGATCAGCCTGTCTAACGTAACTGTATGGGATGAAGGCCTGTATACCTGTATCCACTACACCTATCCAATACAGAGCAAGAAAGTGCATGTCACTGTTTTAGGTGAGTTACAAGTCAGTAAGAAAACCCGTAAGCTGTGCGGTGTGCCTCCCATAATATCACAAGGCATTCTGCAACCTGAAGGATCTCGCCAGAAATAGTTAACCTTTATTTAAGAAACACTGCAGACAGGGCTGGCCCAGAGACGGAGTGGAAAGTGCTGCACACTGTCCCGTGGAGGAACTGGGCCCACGTCCTGGGCTTTGGACCAGCCACGATGCTGCAGAGGAGATGCTCACAGCCCCTGGGGGAAGGGAGTCCCAGTTATCAATGAACAGTGACAAGATTTTTTTAATTTTTGGAGTTTGGATATTTGTACACAAGAAGCAATGTAACTATTTACTAAAAATAAGAGAACTGTTGTTGTTTCTTCTCCAAAATTATTATAGCAACTATTCTGCCTATTTGATTAATAATTTTTCTTTTGTTTTCTTGGTTTGAATATTGGAGTCCCCATTATTGTAGGCTGACATTAGACAGAGGAATTGTTTTTTTGTGTGTTTTGTTTTATTGAATTATTACTTATCTTTTGTATTTTCTTTGGATAAATATAATACATATTACTAACAATAAATAATAATACAAAATATACATTCCTAAGCACAAGATCTTATAGAGATCACAAAAAAAAGTCAGATCTTCATCTAGCATGGCTGTTATTATTTTTTTCTCTTGTTATTGATGCTATTATCCAACCTTAAAGCAACAACCAAAAGGTCAGCTATAGGTCAGGGGTGACCATCTCCAGTTCTCAAGATTCAAAACAGGTCTTATTTTCAGGATATCCACAATAAATATGCATAAAACAGTTCTGCGTCCATTGTTTGCAAATCTATCTCATGCATATTCATTATGGATATCCTGCAAACCAGACCTGTTTGTGGCTCTTGAGGACCAGAGTTAGCTACTCCTGCACTGGGTGCTAAAATCCTTAGCTGAAAATGTAAAAAACTTACCTGGTTTCTTTCAAACACATTTTTTATCCTTTGAGATTCTAATAGCTAATGCAGGTAGGTAGAGCATATCACTTATTATGTAATACAGAAATATAGAACATCTCGTCTGTCCATTTTCCCTTCCAGCTGCAGTACTGCAGAGCTTACCCCAGGGTTTCCCAAATCTGACTTGGGGACCTCACAGCCAGTCGGGTTTTCAGGATATCCACAATGAATATGCATGAGATAAATTTGCATATACCGAGTCTCCATGAAATGCACATTTATCGCATGCACTGTGGATATCCTGAAAACCCGTCTGGCTGTGGGGTCCCTAGGACAGTTTTAAGAAGCCCTGACCTACTCCATCTCTGGTTTCACCCTTGCTAAGAAACTGTTATGCAAGGCCCAGACTTGTCTGACTTCAAATACTGTTTCTGCTTCTACCAGTACCATTAAAACAACTGTCGAAAAAAATAAAGATGAGAATTGTATTTGAACTGCAGAGTTGAACAGAAGCAATCTTATAAATATAATTATTTAAACTGGTAAACGTCTCTTTTTTTTTGTTTGCTATATTCCAGAGGTGGCCAACTCCAGGCCTCGAAAATCACAAACAGGCCAGGTTTTCAGGATACGCCCAATGAATACGCATGAAGTAGATTTGCCTACAATGGAGGCTTTGTGGCTTTCGAGGGCTGGAGTTGGCCACATGTGCTAAATTGGTAAACGTCTCTTTTTTTTTTTTTGGTTGCTCTAGCTCCTCCCTCTGAGCCATTGCTGAAAGCATCAGTGCATGATGACGAAGGGATGATGACATTGACGTGCTCCACCTGGGGAAGCAAGCCCCCTCCTAAAATGACATGGCTCCTAGAGAATGGAATAGAAGTCTATGGTAAGCAGTGTTCTAGATCAGGGCTTGCCAAACCTTTCCAGGTGACCCCAAGTCAGGATAGCTACAATGAATATGGACGAGCTCAGTTTGCATATATTAGGTCTCAGCAGTATATGCAAATTTATCTCATGCATATTCAGTGGGTATCCTGAAAACTCGATTAGTCGTAGCGACAACAGGGGAGATTTGGAAGCCCTGTTCTAGATTCTCATTAGCAGTGACTTGAACAGAAATTCTCAGTTTCAATGTTACTATTTGGAGAGGTGCAACTCAGGTAGGGCTATATTGTAGTTGTGGCCTAGCTGTCAAACTGGAGAAAGATATACTTCTAGCAGGGACGGACTGACAATGATCTGGGCCTCCAGGCAATAAGGGTAATTGGCCCCTCATTGGCGCCTAACCACCCAACCGATGTTAGGGGAGAGTGCTGTGGGCCCTTGGGCTCTGTCCTATTGCGTGAATGCTCAGTCCATCCCTGGCTTCCAGCATAACACAAGGTGTTCTTGTGTTTTAAACCCTGGCTCCCAGCCACGCCTGCCAATTAAAGGATGACCCCACTCTCTCACTCATAGATGGGTTTCAAATAAGTTGAGCAAGTTTCTAGAGGACAGGTCCATTGACAATTATTAGGCAGGTAGATGTGAGGATTGCCATGTCTTACTGCTGAGAGTGAACGGATTTCTCTATGAAGCTGGGTACTTTCAAGTATAACCCCCCCCCCCACCCCTTTTCTCAAGGGGCCACACTTCAGAGACTGCAGAGCACTTCACAAGTTAGTGCAGCATCTGGAAAAAAGCAGATTCTGTATGGGGGACAGACTAACCTTGCAAGACCCAGGGGATTACACTCAGTGTCTTGGAGGAAAAAAAAAAGAACAGTCCATGCATTATGAGTTGTGTTCCAAAACAAAAAGTAGTTTTATTAAAGACAAATTAAAAGTTCAGAAGTACAAAATAAGTAAAGCAATAAAAAAGTAATCCTTCCCAATGTAGCAGATACAAAAATAGGAAAAAAAAAACAGTTTTTACTCAGTCTACAAATGCAAACATGCACTTCCTCGTACATCTTGTGTCAACCTGTGGCAAGAGACTTGGGACTTCCCTTGGTGCCTAAAATATCTCCCATCACTCATATACCTCCTAAGGACTCAAAAATCCTCTTTACAAGTTCAGCGGTATCAAACACCTGTGTAATGAAGGTATTCTTATTCTTACATGCCAATACCCATCACATGCGTAGTAAGCAGCAAGAAAGAAGACTGGATGTGGGAGGAGATTAGTTTAGTTTATTTAGTTTCATTTATTACATTTGATTATATCACCTTTCATATGGTATTTCACAGTGATTTACAATTAAAAACCACTGCATGTTTCTCAGGCAATAAACTATCTTAATCAGTGGTCTCTCAGGTGTGTCACACTCCAGTGGTCAATCTTTTTCTCTCTCTTGTGCTCTGAACGGAGCAAACTGCAGGGAAGCAACCCGCTCACTGCTGTACACGGTGCAACTGTTTGAACGAGTTCAAGGCCTCTGCGTACCTCCACTAGTTGTACAGTCTCCTTACCTCCATGATTTTGCTCCATACTGAGGCCAGTGTACAGCCATGTAGGCCTCTTGATGTCAAATGACACTTCTGCTTGGTTTCGGAAAATCACACCGAGGATGATGTCATGCATGATGCATACCCCTCCTCTATGGGGATATATGCACTTGTTCTTCAGGAAAGACCACTGATGGAAACGGCAGCCATCTTGGAATCACCAAAATGCAAGTTTTTCACAAAGTAGTCTTTTAAAGCCAGAAAACTATGGCAGTTAAAGGGTAAAAACACTGAAAAATAGTTTTGGAACAACTTCCTCGATTCTCTTTAGGTCTTTGTTCGGGTGTCAAAACGTAGCCTCCTTTTGTCAGGGCATTCCTTGAACCAGACAAAGGGCATCTTCAAGTACTGCAGAGGGAAAAACTGGTTGCAGATCTGGATCAGGATTCTTCCAATGGTGGACAGCTCAATGCTGTGGGGTCCAAGAGGATCACACGCAGTCAATAAAACAAAGCTCTTCACAAAAGTATGTTCTTCCAAAACCAAAAGTTTTTTGAAGAATAATAAAATGGTAGAAAAACAAAAAGAGTCCACTCCATTCCAGACTTTGGATTCTCCAAACATAGCTCACAATACAAACAAAAAAAATAAATAAAAAATTACAAGGCAGTAAAAAGCAGACTGTAGGCGTCCCATCTGGTATTTCCTCTTTGCCTCCAAGATAATTTCAAGCTCTGCTGTCCAAATCGCAGATTCCTTGGACACCTGTAAGTGCTGGAGTCCTTTAGCAATGGTTTGACTAGCTTCTCCCCGAGATGGATGTCCTACAAAGGTTGCACCCACAGAGTCCTCACCACTGAATGCCATACTTTTGGTTGGTTGCCGGTTAGAATGCTGGATTCTTATCCAAGCACTCTGAGCCACTACCACATGGTACACAATGAGAAAACTCACGGAGGAACCCTTAAAAGTAAGGTGCCAAACTTTGGGTGTCTGCCGGATCAGGATACAGCAAGGTCCAGGCAAAACACAAGATCACGTGATACATCTTCACACTGTCTTTTTCTAATTTTATTTTTCTCCAAAGTTTTTTGGATGAAATTGTCATTAATTGTGTCATTAATCCCCCACTGGTTGCTTGTCACATTGTCATCCAGGTAAAATGGAATACAAGTTTGACAGAGGCGGGAAGAAGTGCCAGACCAGCAGTGCTTTAGTGATCGGAGCGTACCTCACAGATACGCTTGTGAAGTGCGTTGTCCGACACGAAAGCCTGAAACCAGGGGCCCTCACAACAGCCTTTAGGCTCACATCTTTCTGTAAGTACATGTTTAAAAACAAATAGCACATTGATGTAAGTCAATAAATGCCAAAAATGCATATCCTGGTATTAGAGAATCGTCCCACATTGATTGGGCATGAGAATGGCAAAAGTGGGCCATCCCGACAACTCAACCTGATGGAAGATTACATTGATAAAAGAAGAAAATCTGCCACAGAACTTTGATATTTCACTATGAGTCATGTGAAAGGCAAATTAAATGAGCTCCGAGAGGTTTTATTTCTGATAGGGGACAGGAGAGAATTCTTTTGTCAGGTATCCCTTTGTGACATCACAAAACTGCAAAAGTAGACTACCTCTTACAGGAGTAAGAGGTCTTCTGAAGTGCACAGTGATTGTAGTTGGTTGGCTGATCAGATAGGTGTATTTGTATCTGGTAGTGGTGGAGAGTGGGGGGTAGGGGGGTAGGGAAAGGAATAAGGTTGGTTTTAGTCTTACATGTAATCTTTTGACGGCTACGCAAAATTGCATCGGATGAAATAACATCCAGCTTTCTTATCTCTCAAAATGTAGATCTAAAAATGGGAACAGTTTCATTAATTTTGTCTTTTTTTCCTTTTTATTATCAATTTGCAGCAATAACTGACATGGTGACAGATGTCCCAGGACTTGGCACAGTCACGTCTCACAATCCCCAAAATCATTCTGGTAGGTAGCAATAATACTGCAAGGCTACAGCTTTTTGGTTTTCAGTTCTTTGAGCACAGTTGTTGAACACCTGGTTCTGTTTTGGTTTTGCTTCAGAATCGGAGCAAGCGGTCACCACCCAGCTTTCAACTGAGAAGCCAGCTACCAGCGACTCACCGGCAATCAGCACCCAGGGGAGAATGGAAGAATCCAGCCTTATTGTCTGTAGGTTCACATCTTTATATATGGAGAGAAGTGAATGGTTTGAGCTAAAAAAGACATGTGGCTGAGAGCAGCATGTACGCTCTGTAGCAAAAAGCAAGTGGACTTTATTTAGAACAGCCTAGGGACACCACTTCACTCCCCATAATAAAAGGTACTGGATTTGCCATGTTCTGTGTGTGGGTTTTTTTTTTTTTGCCACCATAGTATATTTCGCAGGGTTAAGGTATTGGGCTGGTGTTCAGGCTTCAAATCCTGCTTCTCCTACTAACTCTCTTTAGGACCCTGGGCAAGTCATCATGGTTTATTTGTGACATGCCTTTCCAGGCAGATAATTCAAGGAGTGTTACAGAAATACAATTAATCCAGTGGCACAGAGTAAATATGGTGAAACACACTTAACAAGTTACATGACAGGAGCCGAGGTGGCAGTGATTGCAGAATAGGTGGAAGAGGATACAATGGATTCACATCTGATTAGTACAGGGGATTGCCTCAGGTGGCCTCCTAGCTGTCTGGGACTTCTATGTAATTTGTGTTAAAGTGCTGTAGATTACTGTATACATATCAAAATAAAACTATTTCTGCCTGACTGTATGCAGTGGCCGAGAGTACAAAACTGTTGATTCCATTCTGCCTCTTCTCCAATTCATCACCAGATGGCAGCACATAATAGGCCAAATCATTGCTCCACTATCTCCAAGACACTGCTGAATTTAGACAAATAATTTTCCATAGCTTCAGCGACCACTTTTGTCTCTCTCCATTCTTAAAGGCTTTACTCCATGAGGACTGGATTTTTTTTTTGAGGTTTTTAATTATTTGCCTTTCCAAATCAGTGACAATGAGGTATTATAGGTAATTCTCTGCCCCAGAGGTTTACAATGAATTTTTGTACCCGAGTCAATGATTAAGTAACTTGCTCAAGGTCACCAGAGGGAGACGTGAGATTTGCACCCCAGACCCCAACCATCTCTAGTTCCGTGCATCCCCAGCCTTCTTCCAATACTAGCTGCGCCAGAGATAGCAGGGCACCTCGGGTAAGAAGGAGGAAAGAGGGGATTAGGCCTGCGGAGCCACTGGAAGCAGCAGCATCCTGGATCTCCCCCTGCTCGGCCCACCCCTCCATACCTCCAAAAATGTCCAGCTCGTGTCCTGTGATTACTCTCAGATGAAGTGCTTGCTTCAAGCCAGCAAATTTCATCCTTCCAGCAATCCTCCTGTGTACTGGAAATCAAACCTTGATTTCTTGCTTGGTAGCATCGGGACAGCCGACAGTTTTGGGTTTTTTTATGCAGTGAATGTATGTCATTTAACATTGTATTAAGAATATTTGGATTCCTGTAACATCCTTCATCTAGAGAGGATTCCCCAAACTGACTTTTAGCCTCGTACTTCAGAACATTTGCATAATCACCCCTAGGTCATTTCTGGTTCCTGAACGATAAAAGTTTCAAAAGTAGATAGAGAAGGAAAAGTGTTATGGTCACCGATATCCAATCCCATTTCTATAAACTGAGGCACAGGGTTCCATGGAGAGTCAGTGGCAGAGGGAAGAGTCAAAAGTTTTGTTCTAACTACAAATCTGAGTCTCAAGATATAGCTCTGTTCTGATCTTTGAATATTGCTACTTGGAATATTGCCAGTGTAGGTATGTGTGTTTTGTTCCCATCTGTGTGGATTAAGACACCAAAAAAGCAACAGAAAGCATTTCTTTTCATTTCCTCGGGTCAGAAATGATCTCTGATATACAGGAGCCAAATGGATTCTATGGAACAGGAAAACCAAAAACACAGGACTCCATCACCCCCACCAGTAAGCACCCAGATGCTTTATATATGCATAGCCTCTGCTATGTTACTGATCTAGAACATCCTGCACTGTGAATAGAAAGACAATTGGGCAAGTCCTCAAAGCACATATTGATCTGACATTCTGTAATCGAGAAAAATACCACACACATACTAAACCCATGGTAGCATGCACACAAAGGGGCCAAATTAACACAAGTACAAAACTTCACCCAAGCTACTGACCATTTGTGTGGCTTTCATGAGCATTCATTGGGGTGATCTGGAAGAAAGCAACAGTACTGGGTTGGCAGGGGGAAAAGGGAGGTTATATGCAATGGCGTGAGGGTGGGGATTGAGTGGATGGTGCACTGACACCAAACTCCTCCAGTGGTACAGCGCGACGTGGCTGGCCTTGAACGCCACACTCTTTCCGCTCTCTTTCTCTTATTGTCAGATAAACACAGCCTCCTTTTCGGTTATAGTAGGCTGCTGATCCCACCTTTTCCTTCCCTTAGACCGTGCTGCACTGTTGACAGAGCCCTCTGCCTCCTTTGCGACATTTTAAAAAAACTTTATTAACAAGACAAGGCACAGAGAGCCAAGACAAGTAATGAATGTCACTCTGCTGCCACTGTGGTTGTAAGTGGGCCCAAGCCAGCCCCTTACATTATCAGTTGCTTGCCTCTTTTCCTCCCACCCTGCATTTGGCACTCCTCCAGCTTCTATGGCTCTTGCAGCCCTTCGGGCTTCTTCTTGCCAGTGTTGTCCCAATGCTGCTCTCACCTTTACCCTCCTTGGAGCCTTTGTTCCAGGTTGTAGATAGGGCCTAAACCAGACCCCTCTTCCCTTGCCCAGTTGACATTGCCTCATGCTCCTTTGGCCCGTGTGAGCCACTGACACAGCTTCCTTTTTCTTTAGCCCATGCAGGACACTGATGCCACCTCCTTCTCTAGTGTGGCCAGCATGGATTGTTGAGGCAAAAAGGTTCTGGGTCAGTGACCCAGCTTGATCTGACACAAAATCACCATTGGCATTCATAATTCAATTTCTTACAAGAGAGAAATTAAAAATATAAAAAATAAATCTTCAATTCACTCCCCTCTTTGAGAAGAAACACTTGGCAGACTGGTTCTGAGTTTTCTTTTAAGGACCCGCAATAGGAAAAGTAAAGAGAAACAGAAAAGAGAGGTGTACAAGGGAATAAATAATACATTTTATTCTGGAATTTAAAAAAAAATGTACAACAAAATCAGACAATACGTTTTATCTGAGAAGTGTATAAACAAAGCAGTTTTCAAATATGTAACTTTAAAAATAGATTCAGGCAAATTTATTGTTCTGTGTGTCATTGATAAACAGGGACTGGCACATTATTGGATCCAGAAGAAACGGCACTCACAGTGGAGAACTCAACAGGTTCGTCTTGCGTCTTCCTCAGTCTATAATTGAGTGGTTTTGAAAGGCTCTAGAATGGATTGCTGGTCAGTATTCTAAGAGTACGAACAGCTTCTAAGAACTTCCCATACAAAACAATGGGAAGTTTTATTTTGGAGGCTTGGTTCTCTGAAAATTCAGATCTGATGTTTATGATATTCACATTTTCTCCCTGCATGCCAAATCTGGTGAATTTTCATCCCTTTTTTGGAGAGCTATAGTACTGTGTACAGACAGCTAGATGGACATATGTCAATCTCTTTACATAATTCTTTCCAACATTCTGTTTGTTGTAAAACATAAATATGAAAAGAAATCAGACACTGTGTTTCATTTAAAAAGTGTGCGCACAAAAAATGACTTTCAAATATTGCATTGTTTTTTATTTTAATTTAAGGAAAATGTATTGTTCTTTACTTTATTGATTAACAGTGACTGGCACGTTATTGGCTCCAGATGAAACAACATTTGCGGTGAAGAATGCAACAGGTTGGTCCCAAGATTTATTCAGTCTAGTTTAGTAAGCAGTTATATTTAGTACTCATAAAAGGCTCCATATCACCAAAGCAAAAAAAAAAAAAGTAGGGTTTAGAATTATAGAGGAAGAATCAAGGATGCATAGAAGTTACTTTAAATCAAAATGTTCTATGCCCCAGTGGCACTCCGAGATGAAGGGTTACTTTGGAATGGCTGTAGAGTCTTGTAGAATGTATTGCAAGAATCCAGGCTGTTGGTGCACTACAATAGTGCGCTTTCTCATGGTGGAGAGTTTTCAGGAAGGACCTAGTTCAGCTAAGTGAGCAGACAATTAAAAGAGACTGTACAGAGACAGAAGCTAGAGTCAGGCAGCAGACAGAAGGTAATAATTTGGATGTATACAGCAATTTTCTTCTAGTTGGAGACCAATGTATTTAAAATGACATGACAGAGGAAACAAGGCTTGATTGCTGATATTAACTTGACAGCTTTCAAAAAAGGGGGAAAAAAAATCCAGGAACAGCATATTTGATCTCATTGCCCAATCACAGAGACTGATATACTAAGGTGCACTAAAAATCCTCCAGCTTTAGCATGGCTTACATTACAGTGAATGGGGCAGGTTTACCAAAGTGTGTTAAATATTGCATGGTAGTGTACATTAGAAAATCTGCCCCATAGTAAAGTGAACTGAAGCATGTGGAGGGAAAGGGTGGTGCCCATTGGTTATGCTGAAAACTCATATCGAAGATGGCATTCCAACCTCCATCTTAGAAATTATCTTTACTGTGCAGCAGTTAGGCCACTCTTCTTGCTAGGTCTATATATGTATGTAAATATGTAATAAAATCTCTATATGTTCTTGTCACCTTAATAATAATGTGTATTTTATTTGGAAAATGTAATACAGTCATTGAAATCCATTGCAACAAGGGTATATTTAGAAAGGGAGATTTGAAAAATCACAGTTTTTATGGCCAAAAATAAGGGGGAGGGAATTGGCTAAACTGAATGAAATACAAAGGCTTGACAAAAACATTTTATAGATGGCAAGAGGTGAAAAATGTCTCCAAGCGCCCCCTATCTTTGAGACTCTTTCTTATTTGTTTATTTACTCCATCTTAGTTTTGACAATTTCTAATAAAATTCAATGTAAATTACAAAATCACATTCATAAAGCAGATAAAATAAAGCATGGCACATACAAACACATAATCATAAAACAATATATTTTAGAACATTTCTGTATGACAGGAATATCGCACAGGACCTCCCGTGCCCTTCTTTGCCATGCAGCCTTTATGTGTTGAATCTTACTTCTAAACAGTATACCCTTCAAGGAGTGACTAGGTATTTGCAGATTTTTTTTTTCATGCAAGCAACAATTTTTTTAAACCAACACTTTTGGAGAGCCTGTATTAGCATTGCATTTCTGTATATAGCATAAAGAAAAATGCATGTGAGCGACCAGGTAAACCTGTGAGCGTGACACTCAAATGTTTGAGCGATCGCTCATGCACTCAGCTTAGAGGGAACCATGCTTGTAAAATATTTTATTTAAAAAAAAAAAAAAAAAGGAGTAATACAGTTTTCATTGCAGCAATAAAGAATCATTATGGAAGGACCGGGCAGAGGAAAAGTGGTGTGTTATTAATCATCCTGGTGGTTTTCCTGATTGTTACTTTGCTCATCATTGTCCAGCTGTTCATGAGGAAGTTAAGAAAAGCACATCTTATATGGAAGAAAGGTGAGCAGTTCACCAGGGATAATCACGTGTTACTATTTGCTCAAGATTTGTGCATTTTAATAGACTAGCATTTATAAGGGGCTTGCTGAAAACATCAGATAATTATCTTCTTTAACGCTGTTGTACTGTACCATCCATTGCCATCTCTCTAACAGGCACTATTTCAGTATGCTGGACTAATCCATCTACAACTGTAAAAACATTACTTTGAGGAAACCTGTGGCATAGCTGATAGTGTCTCATAGAAAATCTGGCTTTGAGTCAACCTGAGAATTAGTGTGTGAAAAATACCTCAGAGTCTATTTTATGCAAATGACACTGATTTTCCAGCAACACGCAGATACACATTATGGAATAATCTCTGCATGGCACTCAGTGAGTGTCACAGGTTTTGGCCTAAGACTACTGTTCCCCATGATCCTGCTGTGCGTAGTATACTGGTGATTTAGAAGAAACATTTTCCTGTTCTAGTGGATAAGTGTTCAGCCAGTATCACTTGCCCCAAAGCACCTCGTATCAGGGTGCAGGATCTTTCTGAACTAGAGACTTCTTTCACCTGGAGAAATGTCACGATGTACTCATCGTTTAGATCTGTAAGACATAAGGGGTAGAGATAACCTCATATGTATCTGAATTGTTTAATTATTAGATAAACTTTACCCAAGTTCATTTAAGAGGTCAGAATTAAGTCACACTCTTTTGAAGTAAATTATAGGTATTTATTACATAATTAAAATGCAGTAATTTCAGTTTGTTATCGGGAGGTAAAAGGTAATTATTTTATTCGTATTTAAGTTCTTGGAGAGTAGCCCATGCCTCCTTCATATTAACTTTCACTGTAAGGATTCATTGCCTCTAAATAACCAGCATAAAAGTAGTAACCAGCTGGTCTTACGTGTGTCTGGAGACATCCGAGCAGTCTCTGTCTCTCTGCAGCAATCCCAGCTGAGGGCTCCAAGGCTCTGGTCAGTGTCCAGGGCAGCCAGTTGTACCTCTGTCAATAGGCAGCAGGCTTGTGACATTTCACAGTGCAAGAATAACATTTTACAGACAATGTCACCACAGGACTGAGACAAGTAGGGAAGCAGGAGCACAGGCACTTGGTAGTCAAAGTGCAGGTGGGAACTTCAGTAAGTTTTCAGGCAGGGAAAACTCCAAGATGGCTTCAGTTGGAAAAGCAAAAGTCAAAAGCTTAGGTGGGAAGTTTCAGTCTTTTGTTTCCAGCTTCTTTTTTAAGACTTTTGAGCTTATCTGTTTTTCATGCAAATACATAGGATGCAGAAGGAGACATTGAGATTTGACATTACCACAATCCATCGGGCATGGAACTGCTGGGTTTCAGAAGCTGGCAGATTCACACAGATTTCAGGTGGATGATGACATGCGGGAACCCATCTGGTTAACCAAGATATGCCTCTTAATTAGACACAAACTTAGTCAAGACAGTGCGTAGCGGTACAAGCCAATTAAGGAAGCATGTCCAATGTATCCAATACTTGCAGTTCTTTTCAGGGCAGCTTGACCTTCACTTACAAACTGCAAGAGGTATCACATGGCGCTGGCTTCCATTTTGTGAGGCTCCGCCTGCATTCAGTTTGGCTCATAGTTGCACACTGCTCCTTATTCAGGGTGACCGACTAGTGACCCTCTTGAGTTTCCCTTTATAACCAGTGCCCTACGGAGTCACAGGAATGACTTATCTCAGATGCATTATTAGTAGCATCAGAGAAAGAAAAGCATGAAGGAAGCCCAGAATAAGAACTGGAAAACATTGCACCTCTTGTTTCTCAGTACAGAGATTCGGAAGGTTGCCAAATCTAGGACTCTCTTTACTAACTTGTGATTTGTATTATTTACCGCAGTGGGGGGGCTCATTCACTAAACATGTATTTCATGTCACAGATTAGTAAATAGACCCCATAGTTTTGATTTAGAGCATAAGCGATGGAAAATTGATCTGGTTCTTCAAAGAGGCGGGTGAAAAAAACAAAGGCAAAAAGCTTGGCACTCCAAAAGCCCAAAGGATCCCAAATCTAAGAACCCAGGGAAGAATGTCTGGTGACGCTGAGAGCGATGAGAAGGAAATCAGGGTGGCAAGCCCAAAGTGGAAGGAAGGATGGCTAAACAGGTAAAGCAAGCGGACGCAACATTTTGCAGCTGTGCCTGAGAAAGGAATAAGGCTAGAGGTGGCACTGGAAGACTGAAAAGTGATGAGGCGCAATGGGTGGAGAAAGCTGAAATATGAAATAAATAAACAGCTCAGTGCTCATTAAAGAGGACCAGTGCAAGCTGAAAAGGGCACAGCTGGGTGCAGGACAGGGACTGGGAAAACTGACCAGCCGAGATATATCCCAGGATAGTAAGGGAGCTCAGAGAGGTGCTGCAAGGTCCGCTGAAAGACCTGTACAACAGATCTCGGGAGACAGGAGTGTTGCCGCAGGATTCGAGAAGGGCGGTGGTGGTCCCGCTTCACAAAAGTGTTAGCAAAGAGGAGGCTGGAAACTACAGGTGGGATAGCGTTACCTCGCTGGTGGGAAAATGAATGGAGACTCTGCTGAAGGAAAGGATAGTGAACTATCTACAAATCAATGGGTTGCAGGATCCGAGGCAACATTTTTTTTCCCCAAAGGAAGGTCATGTCAAATGAATCCGATCAATATTTTTCTTTGGGTGACTAGAGGATTAAATCAAGGCCAGGCACCTGATGTGGTTTACTTGGATTTCAGCAAAGCTTTTGATATGGTCCTGTGTAGGGGGCTCATGAATAAAATGAGCTACCTGAGAAATGTAGAGATGTACTTTTGTATGAAACAAATGTAAAGCCTGCAACAAATGTATTCATTTTCAGTTCGTTTCAAATGGAATGACTACAAAATGGCATCCTATAAAAATACCCCAAACCTTTCAGCTATTTTCCTATTTGTGGCATTACAAAAAGGTCGCCCATAGCCCTGAAAACCTCACCTGCCCAGCAAAATATGAACCCAGTGCCTGAAAGCCTCTGATTTCCACTCCTTGCCCACAAAACTAATTTGGCCCAACTGGGGCCTGCCTGGCTTCTTCACCTCATTGAAATGTGCTGGGGCTAGGGAGCTCTCACCTCAGCCTCTATTAACTCCCTTCTCAGGTCCTCATTGATAAAGGGCGGGAGCAATGCCATTCACTCCCGCCCAGGTCCTGGTCCTTTAAAAATGGCACAGGAGTAGGAGTTGGATGGGTCCAGGCCCCTGGTTCACGATTTGCATGGTGGGAGAGGGTTCCTAGGGCCATGGGAGACCATTTCTTTTTTTTAAACAAATCAAAAAATGAAATAAATGAACTGAAACAAAAAGTTGGGAGCCGCACATAGCTAATGTAATGAATTAGAAACTGGTTGATTGACAGACGGCAGCGGGTAGTGGTAAATGCATTTCACTCTGAGGAGAGAAGGGTGATTAGTGGCAGAAGAATATAAGCTGGGTCAGACCAAGGTCCATCGAGCCCAGCATTCTGTCTCTGACAGTGGCCAGTCCAGGACACAAGTACCTGGCAGATCCCCAATAGTTGATCTATTTCTTGTATCTTAGGCCCAGGGATAAGCGCTGGCTTTTCCAAGTCTACCTGGTTAAGAACTGTTTATGGACTTTTCCTTCAGGAACTTGTCCAGCCCTCTTTTCAAGCCTACAATGTTAGTTGCTTTGACCACATCCTCCGGCAACAAGTTCCATTGCTTGGTTGTGTGCCGAGTGAGAAAAATACTTCCTATCATTTGTTTTAAATTTGCAGGTTGCTAGTTTCTTGGAGGGTCCCCTATTTACCCGTTTCACCCCATTCATGATTTTACAAATTTCAATCATATCCCCTCGGTCGTCTCTTTTCTAAGCTAAAGAGTCCTTATCTGTTTAGCATGTCTCCATAAGGGAGCTTTTCCACCCCTTTTATCATTTTTGGTGCCTTTTTCTTTACCTTTTCTTTACCTTTTTGAGATGGGGTGACCAGAACTGCACCCAGAACTCAAGATGTGGTCACACCACGGATCTATATAAAGGTATTTTTGATATTCTCAGTTTTGTTCTCTGTTCCTTTCCAAATAATTCCTGTTTGACTGCTGCAGCACACCAAGCCAAAGATTTCAAGGTATTAACTACAAGGACACTGAGGTCCTTTTCCTGGGTGGTGACTCCAACCATGGAACCCAGCATCGTGTACTTGTGGTTGGGATTATTTTTCCCTTCTTGTCCACATTAAATTGCATTTGCCATTTAGAAGCCCAGAGTCCTAGTCTCACAAGGTCTTTCTGCAGTTCTTCACAATCTGCTGCCATTTTAACGACTTGAAACAATTTTGTGTCTTCTGCAAATTTGATCACCTCACTCATTGTTCCTTTCTCCAGACCATTTATGAATAAGCTAAATAGCAAAGGTCCCAATACAGACCCTTGCGGCACTCCACTAATGACATTTCTCCATTCAGAAAACTGACCATTTGGTTCTAACCTCTGTTTTCTGTTTTTAGCCAGTTACCAATCCTCAGTAGGACACTGCCTTTGATCCCATGACCTCTCAATTTCCTGAGGAGTCTCTCATGAAGGACTTGGGCAAATGCTTTCTAAAAATCCAAATACACAATATCAACCAGTTCACCTCTATTTGCATGTTTATTTACACCCTCAAAATATTCTAGTAAATTGGTAAGGCAAGACATCCCTTTGCAAAAACCATGTGTATTTATGTGATCAGTAATATTGTTTTTAAGAATAGCAGCAACCATTTTGCCCAGCGGAGACGTCAGGCTCATTGATCTGGCCACCCTCCAGTCTCCAGGTCCCATGGCTGTTTTAAATGATAGGCTGCAAATCACCAAAAAGAGGTCTGCAATTTCATTTTTCAGTTCCTTCAGAACCATCTTCTCCTAGTGGTTTGTTATTCTTTAGTCAGTCAAGTTGAGTTATTACGTTCTCCAGTTTCACAGTGATTCTACCTAGTCTCTCAAGAGTCACCACCATCAAAAAATGTTTCCCGTGTGGGTATGACTCCGACATCCTCTTCAGAAAAGACAGAGGTAAAAAGTTCATGTAGTTTTTCTGCTATTTCCTTGTCTTCCCTGACCATCCCTTTTACCCTTTGGTCATCTAATTGCCCAACTGACTCCCTCATGGGATTTTTACTTTGAATGTACTGGAAAACGTTTTTATTGCTTTTTTTTTTTTTTACCTCTTGGCACGCTTCTTTTCAAATTCTTTCTTAGCCGGCTTAATTACTTTTTTTACATCACATTTGCCAGTGCTTATATTCTTCCCTATTTTCCTCATTTGGATCTACTTTCCATGTGAATGATGCCCTTTTAGTTTTAATTGCTTCCTTACTATTAAACCACGCCGGCAGTTGTTTGGTTTTCCTACTGCCTTCTTTAATGCAGGGAATACATTTTGTCTGGGCCTCAAGGATTGTAATTTTAAATAGTGTCCATGCTTCCTGCAAACTTTTAAGCATGTGGCTGGCTCCTTTTAAGTTTTATTTTCGAACAGATAGGATTCAGTTTAAAATTCTTCCAACGTTCCCCCTCGAGTACTGAGATCTGTAGACATGTGCTTGCTGAAGTTGGCAACTGTTAAATCCATGTATTTAAAGTCCACCCACAATCGTGCCTTCTCTGTAATTGGTCTTGTTTTGTGGAACAAACTACCTCTTAATGTCCATTATGTATCATTCAGAAAAAAGTTAAAAGCACAATTTTTCCGGATTGCATTTCCTTGATCGATATTTTCAGTTATTGTATTGTCATTTTTATGTTATATATAATTTTTATTATGTGTGTTTTACTGTATTCTGCTTAGTATGGTAATGTCCTTCATAGGCAGTATAAAAGAAGTTTTAAAGTTAAAAGCTACTGCAGTAGTTTTCCTTAGTATTCGCCCTCCAGTAATTATGTCAAATTTTATTACATTACGATCACCGTTGCCAATCCCAACCATCACCTTTCTCTCTTGCACCGGGTCTTGTGTTTCACTGAGAACTGGATCTAATGTAGTTCCCCCTCTTGCTGGCTCCATGACTAACTGCTGCATGCAGCAGTCACTGATGGCATCTAGGAACTTTACTTCCCTTGCATGTCCTGATGTGACATTTACCCAAAGTCAGGTAACTGAAGTCTCCCATTATTATTGTGCTTCCCATTTTACAGTCTAATCTCTGTTAGCATTTTCCTCATCCTGGCCAGGTGGGCCGTAATATATCTCACCTACTATACTCTTCTCTGGATATTCTGTCCATTAGGATTCCAGAGTGCACATTGTTTCCTGCAGAACTTTTATCCTGCTTGACTCTATGCTACCCTTAACATATAGTGCCAGCCCCGCCAGCAATTTTATCTGCCCTGTCATGTCAATATAATTTGTACCCTGGTATCACAATGCCTTATTGGTTATCCTCTTTCCACCAGGTCTCCGAAATGCCTATTATGTCTATTTTCCTTTAGCTATACATAGACTATATGAGAGGTTACAAATCTTTATTATCAACATGTGTACCTTATATTTTCCTTTAGCGCCATACATTTTAATTTTCCAGTTTTATTTTTTCAGACTTCTGGCATTCGCATATAGTCATTTTAAAGTAGTTTTATTTGTATTTCTGTTTTTGTATGTACCCACAATCAGATGATATGGGCATTTTGGAATCATTTTTATCTGCGTGCTCATTAATCTGGAGTTTTTTTCAGCCTTTAAAATCACCTCTTTTTTTAGGGGAATTTTAACTTACCTGGTTTGCCAGTATTTGGGGGCTATTAAGAACATAACATACTGGGTCAGACCAAGGGTCCATCAAGCCCAGCATCCTGTTTCCAACAGTGGCCAATCCAGGCCATAAGAACCTGGCAAGTACCCAAAAACTAAGTCTATTCCATGTTATTTTGCCAGTATTGCACCAGTGTACCTGGTGCAATATCTTTATTAATAATATTATTTATTTGTTGCCTAGTGCAAAGCTCTAGGCAACTTACAAAGTAAACATACATAAAATTCTTAAAAGCACAAATATACAACTATTGAACATAAAAACAGATAAAATAATAGCAAATTAACAAAATAAAAAATATACTAAAACCAAACAGATATTTAAATACAAAATAAAACAAATCCATAAGCTGATCGACTACGGTATGAAACAAGGATGTGTTTTTAACATACTTTTAAAAATCTTAGCACAATCCATAAGACACAATTCAGCTGGAAGTGAGTTCCAAAAAACTGGGACTGCAACTGAAAATGCCCTCTCATGTATTTCAGACAGCCGAGCCATATGTATTAGTGGTACATCAAGTAGCCCTCTTTGTTGTAGTGGAGGCCTCCTTAATGTGCCCACTACAGTGGTCACTTCAGAAGAAGCAGAGAACAATAAGTGATCTAAGAAAGCCTGAGGAGTGGTTGAAGTTTTGGCAGCTAAGATTGAATATGAAAAAGTGCCAATTCATGCATTGGGGGTACAGAAATCCAAAAGATCTGTATTTTATAGGGGTCGAGAAGCTGATGTGTATGGACCGGGAGTGAAACCTTTGGGCAACAGTGTCCAATGATCTGAAGATAGAAAATCAATTTGACAAGGCAGTGAACTAGAGCCAGAATGATGATGGGTTGTACAGAGAGCGAGGTGTAACCAGCAGGAAAAAGGAAGTGATAATACCCCTGCACAGATCATTGGTGAGGCCTCACCTGGAGTATTGTGTTCAGTTCTGGAGACCGTATCTCAAAAAGGATAGAGACAGGATGGAAGT
Source organism: Rhinatrema bivittatum (assembly GCF_901001135.1). Lineage (NCBI taxonomy): Eukaryota > Metazoa > Chordata > Amphibia > Gymnophiona > Rhinatrematidae > Rhinatrema > Rhinatrema bivittatum. The sequence goes on from NC_042626.1 coordinate 32,086,164, forward strand.
GGTCCAGAGAAAGGCAACCAAAATAGTGTAGGGTCTGCACCAAAAGACACATGAGATGAGACTGGAGGACCTAAATATGTCAGAATAGAAGAAAGACAGGGGCATATGATACAAACATTTAAATAATGCGGAAGAATCAAACCTTTTTCAATGGAAAGGAAGTTCTAGAACTAGGAGTCGTGATATGAAACTCCAAGGGGATAGACTCAGGAACAACAACCTCAGGAATTTGTTCTTCACAGAAAAAGTGGTAGAAGCATGGAATCCTTTCCCAGAAGAGGTAGTGGAAGAGAAGAAGTGTACTGGAATTCAAAAGGGTGTGGGTAAAACACAGAGGATCCCTAGTTGCTAGAGGATGGAAATGATGAACTGAGATAACCTTTGGGGTAACCTGCATGGAGCGGCAGCTGCAATCCTAAACATATGCTGGGCAGGCTAGATGGACCATTTTGGTCTTTATCTGCTGGTTTTTTTTTTTTACTGTTACTTAAATGTCTATAAAATGTTAATGAGGTTGTGTGCATATTCATGTTCTCATTTTTTTTAAAAAGTCTTTCAGTATATGGCTCAAGCATGCAATGTCATGTGTTTTCTATAATTATTTAGTATCATGGCTATCCCTTTACCAAATGAATGGGGTTCAAATTTTTGTCAATGACTTGTATTCTGTTAAGATGAATGTATTCATAATTTGATTTATTTGAGTGATGAAAGCTTTGCTGTTTATTCATGCATATAACCCTTTAATTTCAAAGCACTATACTGAAATATAGTGCTTTGAAATAACTGAAGTAAAAAAGAGAGAAGAGGCAGGGTACACATTAGAATAAGACAGAGGATATGTTTTGCATTTAAGTTGATGTTTTTTTCTACAGAGTGGGTTTCATCAGGTGCTAGAGAGTGCAATCATAGATAAAAAGTATCCTGATGCTGGGATTTATCATCCCTGCACTTCTACAAAGGGGATCAAGAATCACTGCAGGGCAGAAGTGAAATGAAGCGATTTGAATTTTAACCCAAGAAAACATGTGATCTGCATTCCCTCTCCCCTCAGGCTCAACGCCAGCTTACACTCTGAAGTAGATGATGCACAAAATGTAGTTTAAAATCAAGGGCTACATCCTCTTTAGAAGTACTAATGAAATACAGTAGGTGACTAACTGCTGTGGTATCCCTGTGCAGAAACCAACGTTTCTGATCAGACAACGGAGAGCAACAAATCCCGATCCAATGAGGACAATCCCTGTCAGGACAGAAACGAACAATGTGAGTATGATCCACGTTCTGCAATGATTGGTCTATCCCAATAAAAATCTGATCCAAATGGTAACAAACTGGGAAATGGGACATGGGCTGTGAGAACAGAGAAGAGGATAGAGTCAGAGGGAGGATGTGACCTGCGACAAGCTAAGGATCTGACATAGGTGTGAGTACATGATGTGCTCCCAGGATTTGCGTCAATTGATTGGGGGATTGTGAGGTACCATGCCCCCTTCTTCTGGAGTATAGTCTAGTGGTTAGAGCAGTGGGCTATAAACCAGGAGACCAGGCTTCAGGTCCCAGTGTTGCACCATGGGCAAGTCACTTTACCCTCCATTGCCTCAGGTACAAACTTAGATTGTGAGCCCTCTGGGGATTGGGAAAAACCTACAGTACCTGAATGTAATCCAGTTTGAAACACTGCAAAAAGTGTGAAAATTGGAATTGGAATATAACAAACTGCTCTAGAACTGGGAACCCTAACCTGGATACCACTTCTGTCCTAGGATTGGCAACATCAGGATCCTGCATGGGGCATTCAGAAATCTATCTTAGGACCGTTACTTAAAGATTTGTAACAGCTAAAAATAGAAGACAAACTTCCCAGGACATAACATCCTGGCTTTGACTGGTTAGTTTCTTCCAAGTCATGGGATCCCGTTCCAGCCCACTCCGATGATATTTTACAACCCACTTTGCTATTTAGGATAGAGCTGTTTTGAAGCTGAGGTGGCGTGGGCCCTTTATTCGCAGCAGCTGGTGTTATCTACCAAAACTAGTTCTCCGATTACTCAGCCTGGTGCCACAGCGATTCTCCTGTGGCTGAGGGGCACAGATCATGGCTCTCTTCATAACCCACTCTTGGTGTGTGCCCTGGAGCTGGGTGGCAGATGTCGCTAATGAGCAACATTCAGGCCTTCCTCCCTGTGATGACTGTTTCTTAGCAGGGCTCCCTGTTCCAGCCTGAACATGCAGGGATTGTTCTGAGAATTAAATTCTAGCCTTCTGCAGGATGGCACGCCCAGCTCCTGTCAGGCCATTAGGCCCCCCTGGCATAACATTCTTAACAGTTAAATGCAATGTTTTATTGATAGTCTGTATTTTCCCACCTATAGCCCACATAAAAGAATTGTAATTAGTTATTAAATGAAATAACCTATAAGTACAAATTCTTTATGTGTTCCAGTACTAAGATTTTACATAAGAACATAAGACTTGCAATACTGGGTCAGATCAAGGGTCCCATGAAGCCCAGCGTCCTGTTTCCAACAGTGGCCAATGCAAGTCACAAGTACCTGGCAAGTACCCAAACACTAAATAGATCTCAAGCTACTATTCCTTACCGATTAATAGCAGTTTATGGATTTTTCTTCTAGGAACTTATCCAAACCTTTTTTAAACCCAGTTATACTAACTGTCTTAATCACATCTTCTGGCAATGAATTCCAGAGCTTAATTATGCACTGAGTGAAAAAGAATTTTAAAGGGAACTCTCTCAAAATATGTACAAGACACAAGCACAATTAATTGTACCATATCATAGGAACAAAGTAAATGATGGCAAAAAAGACACAAAATGGCCATCCAGTTTGCCCAGAAAGTTTTTAAAGGTTGTAACTACCACTGCATACAGATTACCACCACACCTTCTGCTCCATGCAGGTTACCATCCTAGAGATCCTTTGGATTTATCCCATGCCTTTTTGAATTCTGGAATCTTTTTTGCCTCCATCACCGCCACTTGAAGGGCACTCAAACATCCACTACCCTTTCCGTGAAAAACTATTTTCCATCACGCCCCCTAGCTCTACAACAGGGGTAGGCAACATCAGTACTGGAGTGCCACAACCAAGATATCCACGATGAATATGCACGAGATATATTTGCATGATTTGCCTCCATTGTATGCAGATCTCTCGTTGTGGATGTCCTGAAAACCAGAGCTAGCTGTGGCACTCCAGGACTGGAGTTGCCTACCCCTGCTCTAGAACTTCCTTCTACATTAGTAATACCTTCCAGGTATTTACAATTCTGTTCCATATCTCTGCCCCCCCCCCCCCCCAATCTCTCTTCTCGGGCAATGTTTTCCAACCCTGTCATGAAGGCACACCTTGCCAGTTGGTTTTTTAGGATATCTGTAATGAATATGCACGAGATAGATTTGCATACACTGGGACATACATTTTCGGATCCTCAGGTCTTATCTTATATGGCTTCTGATGCAAACCCCAAACCAGTTTGGTTGCCTCTGTCTGTCCTTTCTGAGATGCAGTCTCCATCAATGAACACAGTACTCTAGGCAAGGCTTCACCAATGCCTTGTACAGTGGCTTCATCATTTTCTTTTTTCCTGCTAGTTCTGCCTCTCCATATGTATCTCAGCATTCTTCTGATTTTGGCACCCTGCCTTATCACAGCTTTGTTACCTCGAGATCATCAGCCACTATCACCCCCAAGATCTCTCTCCTGGTTGATACACATAAGCTTCTTACTCATAGTCTCATATTGCTCCTTTGGAATTCTACACCCCAAATTCATGACTTTGCACATTTTTTTTGCAGTGAATCTTACCTGCCAAGCCAATGACCACTTCTCACGCTTCTCTAGATCATTTCTCATTTTGGCTACTGTGTTGCAGATTTTAGTGTAATCTGCAAAAAGACAGACTTTTCTTTCTAACCCTTCTGCAACATCGTTCACATAAATATCAAACAGGACCGACCCCTGAGGTACTCTGCTAATCACTGCACAGAATGAATTCCATTTAGTACCACACTCTGTTGTCTGCTCAGTCCGCCACCTTTGGACACCTCCCCCACCCCCCCCCCCTTGGCTGCTTAGTTTATTACACCTACATTACTGTGAACTTTCAATTTATATGTCACCTTCCTCCATAAAGGACCCAGAGCGGCTTACAACACAACAAAAATAACAATCAAAATACATTAAAAAGATAACAGCATATATTGAAATTCAAACAAACCAGGCAGCAGCCCTCCCCCGCTATGCCTGTGTGTAGTGGATTAAAAATGCACGATACCCGAGGAGAGGAGCAAGGCTTTCCTCTGTGCTCCCAGAGGTGGAGATTTGTGTGGCACTACGGTTACTAGATGGCGGAGGGTACTGGAAATTGTTTAGATTAGATGTAGAACTTTCCATTCAGACTGAGTGCAAATAGGAGTGGGATTCAGACCAAGAAGGGAGTGCATCAAGGTGATATAAAACCTTAGTTTCCATGAGGAGTAGGGCTGGTCACTGCGGAAGGCCTCTGGAGAGTCCATGTCGTCAGAGTGAGTGCGGAGACAGCAAGCACCTCCCCCTCTGAAGTGCCACGGATGCTGATGTGGAGAAGTCTGGAAGAGGAGGAACCTGGAGTGCTTCCAAAAAAGCCCTGAGAAGTGAAGAATCTGAGTGGAGGAGCCCAAGGTCATGGGAAGTAAAAGAGGATGCCTGCAGGACAGAGAGAAAGTGTGGCCTGTGAGGCGTTCCAGAGCTGGGCTGGGAGCCGCATATGCCTAAGGAAGGGGGAAAGTTATCTGGGAGCCCATCAGATGGAGGGGAGACAGAGGAGTGAAATAAGACACCTTGGAAGAGATTGATTTTTTTTTTTTTATGGGACCGCAGAGGACCCTGGGGGAATAACGAATAAATCACAGCAGCGGAACTAGTGCAGAGCAATGAGAGTGGACTGTGATTTTTGTGATTTGACCAGTGCTTTTCCTGCTCTGGCTACTGAAAATGGACTGAATTTTTTTGGATATTTATGTTGAACTGCTTTTTTTAATTAATTTTTTTCATAACAGTGCATGAAATGCTTATTTTTTTTAAATAAACTATCTGGTTTGTTTGTTTGGGTTTTCTTTGGAGCGCTATTAATGCCTGGAGAATGTGGGGTTTTTTTCATAAGTGTCCTCAGTCTAATTTGGGCCTTTCAGGTAATCCTGCCCCCCAGCCCATGGTCCCTGGAGAGGGTGAATGTTCCTCCAACCTGGCAAAGCCAATCCAATGCTCCCCAGGACTGAGGTGACCCCCTGGGGATGTCATTTGTATCTTTAGAAAATAGCTGGAAATTTCCTGGCTCACATCTGCCTCTTTTATTAGTAAGCAATACTGCATACATTTTAGATAAAATGTATTATTCACTTACTAACAGCACAATTTCTATTTTCTTTCAGTTCCCAATCAGAAACCCATACCTTATGTTAATGAAGTGTTTTCGGTCATCATTCCAAGGTGTTCAAAGGAGACGACAGATCCCGTCGCACCTGATCCAGATGAAACAATAGTATAGAACAAGGATCTATCAGTTTAGAGTCATTTATGCTCTTTGCACAAGTTTGGCATTGGGTACCTCATTTTTTTTTTTTTTTAGTGTGATGGTTTTTGTCCACTGAACTGTCATGAAATGTATCAGTGCTGCAACCATGCATGCGTCCAGTAGATGTTTCCTTCCCACTCGGTACCATCTAGATGCCTTCTCTTTGGTTCCGTTACTGCCTATTTCATCAACTACATATGTTTCACATTAATTTTCTTGCAGAGGTCTAATGGCTGTATTGGTCCTGGATATAACTGGATTTCTTGCAATCTTACCCCTAGATTCATAATTGATAATGAGCCGCAAAAAAAATAGGGGCAGGAGGCAATAGTGAGCAGGCGGTGGCATCGCGGCGGTACGTTTTCGCCCACCACAGTTGCGGCCGTGCTGCACACTATCAACCCCCGTAGCACCAATGAAATAGCTGTAGCTATTTCCAGTGTTAATGCGGGCAATAATGTGTGATGCATTATCGCTTGCAACGCTACAGGACCCAAATTTTTCTAAACCCCGCCCAAACTCCTCCACTTTCCCTAATTTACATTTTCGATTCGCAAAGCGGTAGTAATCACGTGCGTTAGGGCGATAACGGCCCGTCGTGCTTTGAAAAATGACCCTGTTAGGAAGTAATATTCATACCCCATGGCTCGCTTGCAGTGGCCTGCAAGCTTGTTTTGAGAGGGAAACTCCGCGTAAAGTTGATCTTTGCAGTTCTGGGCCAGCGTTCACTTTGTGGGCACAAAATACCCACGTACTTTGCCCCTGCATTGAAACAGATGCAAAATACTTATCAGAAGCATGCACAGCAACTTCAAAATGAAAACATTGTGTGTGCTTTCCCTCCCCGACCTAGCTCTGCCCCTTTTATAGTGCACACAATTACATGTGCTGCTTTGCCTACACCGAGAGAAGGCAGCTTCCCAAGAGGCTTTTTCATGCAGGTTTACATGTAAAAACTTTTGAAAATATGTTGATACATGCAAGTTTTCAAGACCGCCTTGGAACCTTGTTCAGAGATGACCATTCTAAAAGGGGAAACTGTGCTCCTGGTTGCTCATGTGGCTTGAACATCTTTGCATAATCTTTTTTGTTGGCTCAATGAAAGTTAATCATGACCTGTGCAAAGAATCAAATCATCTTTAAAATGTATAGGGCGCTTCTGATGCACCCAGAGGCATAACTTCTTTCTTAACCATGTCCAAAATTAGCCGAGCTAGAAAGAAATCAGTCCTTACACTACATTTGCAGGCCCATTGTGTTCCGTCTGGTCCATGTTGAATGACAGTAGCTAACCAGAGTTCCCACCAATTTAAATCTGCTGTCTATAAAAATTCAGTTTCCTCCACACTAAAAGGAGGTTCTCTTTTGTCTCTTTAGGATCTTTCAAGTTATGAAAGGCAAAAGACTGTGAGACTTTTATTTCCTGGTATTGGTTACAAAAGAGTAGACCACACATTTATCTTATTGCAGGGCCATTGTAAAGATTCTTGTACTGTATTAAAAGGCCACAAGGCTTGAATTGCATTTTATGTAAGTAAGTAATAAACTTTTCTAGACAGGTCACTTACTGGAAGGTGAAGTCCCTATCAGTGGAACTTAGCCAGCAAAGGATCTGTCGAGAGGGGATAATGTTTTTGTTTTATACGCTCTGTTCATGATTTTAAAAGAAAAGCAGAATATTCTTAAAGTCGAGTCAGTGAAACGGTATTTTGATGAATCAATGCCCTGCTCCAACCAATTCAACTGAACATTTTGGGCTTGGTATCCTAAGTTTTGTTCCCATAGACACGAGTAAGAAAAAGGTCTTAGTAAATCAGGCTGTTTTTATTTGAATTTCAATATTGAATAATTTTCTCCTTTCAGAAGCATCCGGCCTGAGTAAAACAAGACAGGGTAAAGAATAAAATCTAATAAATTGTGTCTTGTGTAATTTATAAGAGGCACTGAGGAGGAGTATTACAATGTAGGCCACAAACCTTTCAGTGCATTAGAGCTAACTTACGCAATAGAGGAAAAAAAAATGTTGGAGAAAAATACATAGATCTGAGCCATGGGTTGTGTTCCCTGGAAAAGAGATACAGCTGGAAGAGAACCTTATGCTCTCCAAAGGTGTTGTATTGAGAATTAAAGGATACAATTTGAGGGAGCGGCAAAAGGTAGCTTTTCTCATACACGAGAAAGAGACCAGACATTTCTGGCACCAGCTTTGTTTATAGCCTGGTTTAATAAACGCAGACCCTTTTCACCTTAAACCATTTGTATATGCTGTGCATATCATTCAGTTCTTTGTTTTCCAGAATTCTATTTTTTGAGAAATATATATTTATGTAAATGTATAGTTTAATAAATTCATCGTATTTATGAACTGATTTGTTTTGTATTTGTTCATAGCTTTTCATTCCCTTGACTGTATATGGCATTAGAAATAAGATGCAGTTTCCCTCCCTAACCTTCTTCCTCCCACCTTGACCACCGTACCCCCCCCCCCAGCCTATCCAGAAGGACCCCCTACTTGTCCTGTTACTTACAAAGTTCCCAAGATGAGAGTTCAGTACATATTTCACTCCTCTATATTCAATGACATTTACATGGAAAATGTAACTTAAGCCTAACTGGAAGACCCTAGGCTTTAATAATAAAATCCTTTTCCTTTTAGGCTGAGTCACTCTAGCTATGGATTTCTATTTTTATATGTACCCACAACCTGCTTATTATCAGATGATACAGGCAGTTTGGAGTCATTTTTTAGCTGCATGGTCTGTATTTAAATACATCTGGGGTTTTTTTTTTAGTTTTTGCAACCACTTTTCTGTCAGGACATTCTAATTTATTTGGTTTGCCAGTATCCTTTGAAGATACCTCCCTCTGAACAATGTGCTGCTCAGCAGCTCTCTGCTTCCCCATGTTCTCTCTCCTTTTTAAATATTAGTGCCAGCAGCAGAGTGCAACTCTGGTGAAGGTGGAGCTCAAATTTTGGAATTACTGGTAGGTTCCCCCTTCCCCAAAACAGTGCCCAGTTCATAAGAAATCTAAAGCCCTCTTTCTTCCACTATTGTCTCATCCAGCATTGAGACTCCAGAGATCTTCCTGACTTTGGGGACAGAGAGCATTTCTGAGAATGCTACGCTGGAAGTCCTGGATTTCAGTTTCCTGCATAAAATTGGATATTTAGCTTCCAGAACCTATACCCAAGTGATAGAAAACCAGAGAAAAGTAGTTTCAATCTAGGTAGGCTAGATGGACTACTTGGGCTGCCTTCACATCAATTAACATTTTCCATGTGCAAGACTTACTGCTGATGCAGCAAGGAGTTTTGCATGCACAAAATATACATTGCAAAATAGGAGTACCTCTTAGTAGCCTTGCATGGAAATCATATGCAAATGAGGGCATTAAGCAGCACTCTCCCATGCAGCGAGATGTGCTGGCCAAACGCAGTTTTTCTTAATGCTGGAAACTTAACCCTTGGTTAGAGATGGAGTTAAGTTTCCAGCACTACTGCTCTGACACTTAAACTCCTCTAAAAGTTAAAAAAAAAAAAAAAAAAGAAATTGGACTTGCTGCCGCCACTTATCTGGATAAGTGACGATAGCTACCAGCAGGAGTGCATCGACCTGTCAGGGACACCCTTTCCCCGCCGAACGCATGTTTTAAATTCAAAGCACTTTTAAACTCCCGATATATTTGCATAATATTAGCTTAATGCAGCAGGTTTTAAAAATGCTCTCTGAAATCCAGAGTGCGGTTTCTTAACCCCCAGATGACTGCATTGGCCCCCTAAATTTGGCGTGTTAAATAGCAGTGGTAAAAGCCTTCGCGCCTGAGTTGGTGATAAAATAGCAAAGAACTTGATCATCCAAAGGCGCCCACTTTGTTCAAGTGCACTTTTCCACCCGTATTCAAGTTTTTAAATCACCTATACGTGCACACAAGGCCTTTTTATGCAGGAAATCCCTTCGAAAATTTATGTTACTCCGATTTAGTACACACTGTTGAACTCTCATTAGTATATATGAAACCCTGCCTTACTTATTATTATCCCCAAGAAAATCAGAATTGCAAATCCATGGATAAGTCGCTACAAAAAAAACAGGTATGGATGAAACTATTTGTGTGTCCTGGCCCGACGCCTGCTGAACTGCAGCTGCTACCATCTCCTGGGATGGCTGGGGTGAGGCATCTCAATAGCATTCTAAGCGGGGGTACTCGGGGCCTGGAGCAGAGCCGCCTCCTGGTTCAATCACACCATTTCAACAAACTGAATAACCAACCTCTCCCTTACCAGAGTTTTCCTTTTACTTCTATGTTAGCGTCTTCTTTTTACTATTTTTGCTGTAGGATTGATTTGACGAGGATATCTAATGCCCGGTGTCCCCCCCTCTTCACCCGTCATGCTTGGTACATGCGGGAAGCGGCCGCTTTATCGCCGGTCACCATGGGAACGGCAGGGACGCGTTGGCTGCGGCCGTGAGACGGAGGGAATCCGCGCCCGCCGCCCGCACTCGGCTTCGGAACCAGAGCCGCAGAGACCCCTGGGCGAGTCCTGAGGCGGAGGTGAGGCTCTCAGCTGCCACCCACTTAACCTTACCGCTTCCTGGCCCATGGGCTGCCTGCGCGGGTTACCTCCTAACGCCTTCTCGGGGTACCGAAGGGTTTCCCATCTGCAGGGCCCAGCTACAGCTGGTCCTGAGTTTTGTTATCTTCACCCTCCCTACGTCACCTCTGCCCTTCATAGCTATCTGGGACGTGTAGGCCCGATTTCCTTTGGGGAAAGTGGGACTGCAAGTCCCAGGATGCACTTGGTTGGGAGTTAGAATCCCATAAACAGCTCAGCTTGTGCCTGATGACTCGGGACTGCCAGTTGGTTCCATGTAAGCTGCTAAGGCTACAGGCCTGGCCTTATTTCCTTTGCATGCAGGGTTGTGCAGTTTTGTTTTTCATAAGGAAACAGGACCTGCAAATCTCTGCATGCAGTTAGGGTGCAACCAGATCTTGACTAGCTGAAATAGAGTCAGTTGACCATAGGGGGGATACTTTTGAAAAGGATCTTGCAATATTAAAAAAGATTAATGTGGCCAGATGATTTTGCCTACCAAAAATAAACTGGCTCTCATCTGCCTCGAGCGACAGGGCAGACTGGCATGCACCACCCAGTCTCAGCCTCCTCAGATGGGGAGCAGGACCAGATCTAAGTTGCCTGACCCTATTGACAATGGGAGTTTGCCCTCCTCCTGCCCAAATTCTTCCCTCTCAGAGTATACATCACCACTTCCATGTCACAGAATCGTTTGTCCTCACTAGCCTGCAGTAGCAGCAGCAATTGGAGAAAATTTAGTGCAATGTCTTTTGCAGCCATTGCACACTGACCGTCCCTTCAGTGCCCTGTCCCTGTTACTGCAGGGCTGCTGCTACTACGATTGCTGCTGCTACTTTGCTGGACAGGATGAGCAACAGTGGGTACAGACTCTTCCTCCTCCCCCAGTGTGGTCACCAGTGGCAGAGGCAGAGGGGCCAAGGAATCAAATACAATAAGCAGCAATGAGGCTGAAGGGTATTCCCTCTGTGGCTCTTTGACTTTGTCCATTCACCCACTAGACCTCAGTTGTGCCTGGTAATCATATTGCTGTTTCTTTCTCAGTGTGAGCAGCTCCGGGGGGGGGGGCAGAAATGATCTGCATCTGTCAGTGATTCTTCTCTGTTTCTGTATGGGAACTGGAACAGCGAACTCTGCTGAGCTTCATGCTTAGAAAAAAGATAGTGGTAAACCTTACACAAAAATGTGATGAATTAGCGCAAGTATGAAACTTTTGAGCAGTAGCATAAGGGGATGTGTCGCTGCATAGGGGGGACGTTTTTGGTGTTGGGGGAAGGGGAGGAGCACAGCACCAAGGACTTTGCATAGGGGGAAAGCGGGGGCATGGATATAACTAAGCATGGCGGAGACCGAGATAATGGCCGGTCTGGAGGTGGCCCAATGAAGGCATGGCATAAGCAATAACCGCGGCCCGCAAGGCCAGGGGTGGGAGGAGGTGGCAGAATACTGCACGGAGCGGCAGTAGCCACGGAGGCGTTCACGGAGCGGGATGCCAGTGGCGGGTGTTCCCCTTCACGGAGTGGAAGGCGGGATTGGCATTCACGGAGCGGGGTGCCATAGTATACCACCTTCACGGAGCGGAAGGATGGAGGGCTGCCGTCTCCAAAAAACAGAGGGGTGGGAAGAACAAGGAAGGTACTGGTGAGGGCGTTGGCTTTAGTTAATGCCAATTGCGTTTAAGCTGCTGCAATATAAAGTAATAATGTTATAATGTTATTTCTGGCTGTGGCCGTTTCTTCCACTCAATAAAAGTTATCTTGGTTTACCTACTCTGTTGTCGTGTGGTCAAGGGTGGGAGGGGCGGTGGTCCGTAAGCTACGGCGTGCCCGAGTTATTTATTCTGCAGTGCCTGCTTCAGGATCACCCCCATATCCTGCAGAACAGGAAGGGCAGGGGAAGAGGCAGGACTGGATTTGCCAATAGGCATACTAGGCCTGTGCCTAGGGCAACAAACTTCTGGAGGGCAGTAGGCCGGCTGAAAACTTGTTGCCTCCCAGTTCTGCTGAATCTTGCTCAGCAGAGAATGGCCTGCTTCCTGTTCCAAACCCTTCCCTTCCACTGCAGAGAACAGGAAAGAAGGGATGATGCTGGAAGGGACAGAGCTAAGAAAAAACTGTTCTTCTCCTCAGTTCAGTCCTTATCATGTTCAGGAAACAGGAAGAGGGGGGTGAGGCCACAACTCACAGCAGGAAGCCAAGAAAAATCACTCTGCTACCTACTACTGCCCCTCTCATTCATAGATTTAAAAGGAGGAAGTGAGCATGGAGCAAAATGAGTAGAACAAAGAAGGCTGCATTTTAGATGTTCTGTTCTGTTTTCTCTTATCTGAAGAGGGAGTGGAGAGAGGGGGAGAAAAGGGGGGGGGGGGGGGAGCAACAGCACCTAGGGGCAGCACAATTCTAAATCTGTCACTGGGAAGAGAAGAGGAGGGGAGGAGCTGGATTAGGCAGCAGAGTAGCTGCTCTGTCTGCACCAGGCTCTCTCTCCTCTTCCCTGCACTCTGCCAAGAGGGGAGGAGCTGAAGTGGTGGAACTTTGTTCCAGGCCGTTCCCCAGAAATTAAGCTGTACCATGGATACTTTTGTACCTGTGGTCCTCTCTAGCTCACATTTTCCCATGAAAAATAATTTACAGGTCTGCAAGTAGAAGTCAGCGGACTTGCAATCTCTAAGCTCTCTCAAAATTACCCCCTTATGACTATGGTTCTCAACCCGACCCAGTATCATCTTGCCAGTCTAGTTTTTAGGATATTCACAATAAGGGGAGATTTTCTAATGGATGTGCTGATTTTCTATAATCCACGTGCGAATGTGTGGTCGGCGCGTGCAAGGGGGGGACGGACTTACGTAATTTCTGAGCGGCGATGCATTCCGGCTTTCCCTAGTTCCCTACCCCACTACCTAAATTCCCTCTCTCTTCTCTTCTCCTCTCCTCCCCACCCCCTAAACCCTACCTTTTTTCTTTTTTTCCTTTGTTTGACAACTTACTTCAGCTGGCTGGCGCACGAGTCTTCGGGACAGCCATCAATGGCGAAAATGATATAATACATGTTTAAAAGTTTTCAAATATTAACTTTGATGCATATCACTTTGAATAAGATATATAAAAAGAAAACCTGAGTGTGCGCATGCCCATACGCATGTGTATCAGCGTGTGAGAGGACTTCCGCTGGAATTTTAAATCATGAGCATGCTTGCACACATATGATTTAAAATATGCCTATCGCATAAAAAGTATACTCCTAATTTTAAGAGGTTCCTTGAGAAAACCTACTTTATGTATTTTCCATTGGACTTTGCCGGTTTTAACACGCGTATGTAAGCAGATTTTAAAACATTGTCGTGTAAAGGACATTCCCAGTTTTTGCAATTAGTCCAAGTTTGCCCAGTCAATCTCGAGTCATCCAGACCCCTCTGGTTCTTCATCCTGCTTACCCCCCAGTTGATCCGGACCTCTCATTCTGTCGTGTAAGACTTAAAATGCGAGATCTGCAGACTTGCTCCTCAACAGGAGCAGCAGGGAAGTTACGTGGCTTACAAGCTGCCGCATACTGCTGAGGACGGTTTTAAAATACGGATTTACTCTCGTAACTGTTGGCCCCGCCCTGGAAATTCCATGCCCCACCCATGCCCAGGCCCCTTTCCTGCCCCCTTATTTTTGGCTCACGCACGCTCATATTATGCATGTCACAGCTTTTAATATACCGTTATTAATTGTGCTCGTCCCTCATACACATGTAAATGGGCATTTTAGCATGAGCAATTCTATTAAAATTGACCTCTCAGAATTCAGTACTATTTCTGTCCAAGATGTGGATTTGCTGCTTATTTATAGATGAAAATACATTTTATTACTCTATGTGTAGTTTATTGTTGCTTTGTCGAACATTTTTGGAAATGGGTCTTTGTGATTTCTAAAATAGTGTAGAAGCAATGGACAATCAAGTGTACATGACTAGGCTTTATAAGGTTTTTATAAACTATAAGAATAGTCATACTATGAATTGAAATGTACATTTATATTTCTTGTTGCAGGTGCTTGTAAACCTCTTGGAGTAGGGGTCTTGCCATAAGCTATTGTCATTCAATTCCCACCTGAAGTGCATTTTCCATTCATTTACTTCTGCTTATTTGAAACATGAATCAAAGCGGTCCCATGGAAGAGATTTTAAGCAAATCTGCTGTTCATGGTCCCAGATCGAAAGCCATTCCCAAAATTAAGTTCTTTTTTGATGAAGATGTCCATTTGAGTTTGCACAGTTCACATGAGACTGACTCAGAAAGCCTTGCAGAAGAAATAAAGTACCAGTCTGAACTCAAACACTGGATTAATGAAAATGGGGAACCGATAGACCATTCTTCTGATCACTTTTATGACAGTTTAAATGAAGATGACGATGATGCTGAATGTATAAAGGAATCAAAGTTAAACACCCAGGGGCATATGAATATTTCAAACAGCAATGATTATACTGTCCTCCAACAACACAGTGACAGAAGAAGGTAAGGCTATGCAGTTCAGAAGAAACATATTACACCGCGGAAGTAATTTTCAAAGAGTCACGCTCGTAAGTAGCCTGTACTCATGGAATCCATATTTTATAAACATCAAAAATATGCGCATAATTTACATTTCACATGCACATATATATGCATAAAAAAAGGTCTAGGGGTGTTCTGGAGCAGAGTCAACAATTACATGCATAGGAGATAATTTTAAAAGGAGTTACACATGTGAGTGTAACATACTATTGTAGCAATTTTAAAACATTGCACACACAAAGTACACTTACATGTGTATATCCTGTGGACAATTCAATGGCATATATTGTACCACTTTTCAAAAGCCTACTTACACAAGTAAAATTGGCCTGTGTAAAATCCAATTTTAAGTGTGTAAATGCTTTTTAAAATCAGGCCCATAAGTTGCTATTTTAAAAGACACATGCGTACTTTTATTAGCTTACTCGTGTATTTTTACACCTGCTAATTATCTGGCATAAGTGACATTAAATATTTAAAGCTAGATTTTAAAAGACGTGCCGATTTTATAACATGTGCGTGTCGCCGTGTGCATGTTATAAAATACAATACCTGTGCACATGTGCCCAATTTTATATCGGCGCGCACAGGTGCCCAGTTTCGCGCGCAAGGGGGGAATTTTAGTAAAAACCGTGCAGTGACATTATCAGGCCTACTAAAGAGCAGACTGGGAGGGAACTTTCCTATCCCCCTACCTATCCTTCCTCCCTTTTCCCCTTTCCTCCCCGACCCCTAAACTTACCCTAGCTACCCACATTTTTTTTGTTTTCAAACTTACTTCCTCTTTGGAGTAGAAGTAAGTTGTGCACGCCAGCCGGCTCCTGGCACGTGAGTCACTAGGACAGCACAAAATGGCGCTGTCCCAGCCGGCCCCAGCCCTGCATCTGGGTCTGCGAGAAACACTTCTAAGTGATTAAGAGTACGTAAAGGGCGTGAGACATCCACCAACCTCTCCAACCCTCTGTGCAGTTGAAAATAAAGAGCCCTCGACCCTTCAATTCAATTTCATCTTTCAGGTCCGTGAAGGTCGTAAACCCATCTTCGTCTCACGATTGAGCTATAGACATCAATCCCTTTCTTTCCCAATTTAACAAACTCCTAGAGAAAGTAAGACCAGAGATACCAGAGTTCCGATATATCGGAGAAACGGGAGAGATTCTTTCAGATGTTGCACACACTATGGGCCGTAATTGGATTCTTCCTGCAGACGGATCAAACCACAGAGATGATGCCAGAATGAACAAAAAAGAATGAAGACTTGAGATCCCCAACCCACTCTCATTCACAGTGTGCCCATGCTGCATCTGCCTGTTGTTTATACCAGGATTTTAAATCAAACAGCCTGGATGCCCAATAATAATAACAAAGATCTGGAAGAGCCATTCCACCTTGCTGCTTGGGGAACCATAAAGTACTTAACTTAATTCTAGCTTGTCTATGCTTCCAAACAAATTTAGCAATAGTGTAATGTAAATCCTCAAAAACTGTCATTGGAATATTACACGGGAGGTAAGAGAATAGATATAATAATCAAGGCAGAATATTCATTTTGACTAGATTGAGCCTATCAGCCAAGGATATATATAGATCACCACATTTAAGAAGATCAGCATTAATACAAACTATTAGAGGAGTGTAGTTAAGAGAAAACACATTTTTATGTAGGGGTACTATCCAAATTCCTAAATCTGTGAATCCTTCTTCAGCCATTTTAAAATTAGTCATTGACTCAGGAATCTGTGTATCAAATTCTAACAAAAAAAATTTCAGACTTTGAGAAATTGACTTTATATCCTGATACTGCCTGGATTGTCTCAAGATATTCATAAGAGCTGGTCCAGAGATACCTGGAGTGGCCAAGTACCTCCCTCTATTTAATTTAGACCTTTGGTTTTAAAGTTGTGATATGTGTAACATATACTGCCTTATATACCACCTTCTTAGAATAAATGTTCGACCCAAAGACATTTACAACAAATAGGGCCAGATTTTAGTAGATATGCGCGGGCGTAGATTTGTGTGCGCAATCCGGCACGCAAAAATCTACGCCCGATTTTATAACATGCGTGCACAGCCACGCGCATGTTATAAAATCCGGGGTCGGCGCGCGCAAGGGGGTGCACACTTGTGTACATTGCGCGCACTGAGCCCTAGGGGAGCCCCGATGGCTTTCCCCGTTTCCGCCGAGGGAACGTTCCTTGGAGGGAACGTTCCTTTCGCCCCCCCACCCACTTTCCCCTACCTAATTCCCCACCCATGCCTATCTAAACCCCCTCTGACCTTTGTGAAATAAGTTACGCCTGCCTCTGGGCAGGCGTAGGTTGCGCGCGCCGGCAGAGTGCTGGTGCGCGATCCCCCAGCACGGCCGCTGTGCCAGAGGCCTTGGTCCCGCCCACTCCCCGCCCCTTTCTTCAAGCCCCGGGACATACGTGTGTCCCGGGGCTTGTGCACGTCACTGGGCCAATGTAAAATAGGCTCGGCGTGCGCAGGAGCGGATTTAAAAGGGTTACGCGCATATATTACGTGCGTAACCCTTTTAAAATCCACCCTTCAGTGTAATAATCATATACACCTTAATAATATTCAATAAAATACAATAATATATAATATATCTAAGATACATCCCTCATAAATACATCAAGAAATACAATAAACCACTGATCCATCTAAAGCTACTAAACCCTGATTCCAGACTCATCCCACTGAGTAAAACACCCAAAGCTGACAGGCATCCAAACCCATCAAGGTGACTCAATTGTCCCATTTGCTCCTGAAGGGTCCACCCTCTTTGGAAGAGTCCTGTCTCTAGGGTCTGGCCTGTTCTTCTGGCGGCTGGAGATGACTTCAGTAATTTGGAAGCTGGAACATTTGGCTCAGTCAGATATAGTCTCGCTTGAACATTCATTGATACAAAAGCTCTCTGTAGCCTGAATTGACAGCACAACTGGCATGGTTAGTGGAGAGCGGGCGCAGAGAGAGAGCAAGGAGGAACTAAAACTTTAAAGGTGAATTTTCAGAGTTGTAAACATAAAAATCAGCATATATGAGTACAAATAGTATAAACTCATGTATATACTATTTTAAAAACCTCAAAATACACACATAAGTAAGGGTCTGCGAGTACATTTGCGTTTGTAAAAAGGGGTGGTGTTGGAGTCATTTTTTGTTACTTTTGCTGAGGATCTATATAGAGGATAGGCCGTAAGAATTCAGAGTTTTCAGCCAGACACAAACTAGTTTGAAAGCCACAGGCCAACCTCTGAGTGAACTCCTATTTACTGCCTTGCACTGTGAAATGTTTACAAACAGGCAAGAGTCTGTTTATTTAGTTATTCCACTAAGTCTGTGATGAGAAAACTAGGAATTAACTTATACTAAAGCCTGAGAGAGAAAGTGAAGGCCACACAGCTGTGCCTGAAATCTGATAAGAACTCAGAGGGAGTGGTGCCATTCCTTTCAGAAGTGTTTGTAGTGTATAAGGAGAGACAGCAAGAAAGAGAGGGGGGAGAGAGCTCTGGACGTGATGGTACAGCTGATCCTTTGGAAATGTATATCTATGTAGTACTTGTTATTATCTACCATTACTTCTTCTGTGTAATCAGATTTCATTTATTCTATCCTCCTATTGCTCAAATAAACTTATTTTCTTACCTGGAACTGTGATGTACTGAATCAAAATTTGTGTCTGGCTCTCTGTGTAGGGATAAGCTCCTGGGTTCAAGCCCCCAGGTATAATCCCAGTAATTGCGTGTGGCTATTTGTGTAGGGGATAAGCTCCTGGGTTCAAGCCCCCAGGTATAATCCCAGTAATTGCGTGTGGCTATTTGTGTAGGGGATAAGCTCCTGGGTTCAAGCCCCCAGGTATAATCCCAGTAATTGCGTGTGGCTATTTGTGGAGGGGATAAGCTCCTGGGTTCAAGCCCCCAGATATAATCCCAGTACATGTGTGTGTTTATATGGGATAAACCCCCCAGGCCAAAGCCCTTGGGCAGGATACCAGTGTGCACGGTCTGAACCCGTAACAGGTGGGCTAGGGGAGTTCCAGGGCAGGGCCAACATTTTAGGCAAGTAAATTGCTATTTTATAAGCAATTTATGCTGGTAAATTTGCAACTTACTCATGTATATTTATTCCTGCTGGGTACCTGGAGTAAGTGATCGTAAACGTCTTTAAAGTGAAATACTGACTGGGTGGGGGGTCTGAATGAAGGAGGGACTTTAGGCTGAAAAGCCAGGAGGGTTTCGATGAACTGCAGATGGACTGGACAAACTGGTAGACTAATTAGTGAAACTGGTAATTTCATTGCCGCGTGCATGTTAGGAAATCTCCCTACTTACACACATAAAAGCCGATTTATGGGCATAAATGCATGCAATTTACACGTTAAATTTACTCGCATACAACTTTAAAAGTAGAAGTAAAAATATGAGGGTATACCAGTTGCACACACTTATATGGCTAAATTCTGACTAATCCGGCTAAGTAGTGCTTTGCTGATACTTATCCAGATAAGTTCTGATTTATCTAAGTAAACCGATACAATGTGCAAACGGTGATCAGTATATAAAAGCTATTAAATAAATAAATAAATAAATAAATAGTGGCAGTTAGACGGATAAATTCTGATTTATCTGATTTAGCCAGATAAATAGCACTTTTAGACTTATCTGGCTATCTGACTTAGGGCCTCATTTTCTAAAGTATCGCAGGCTTGCGATACTTTAGGAAATGAGGGGCGGGGGACCGAAACGGGGGGAGGTCCTGCGCTAGCTGGCAGCGATCGCACCGCCGCGGTGCGATTGCTGCTGGTTTCGCACCCAATAGCGCCACCATAGAAGGTGTAGCTATTAGGCGCGAACTAGGACGCGAAAAGGCACCTACCTTTTCGCCGTCCGCGGCATCTTCGTGGAGTCGGCCCCGGTGACGCCCCGACGACTCCTCTTCCGGAGCCGACTCCGCCCCCATCCTGGTATCGCACGCGATAAGGGACTTTTCGCGTGCGAGCTACTTAGAAAATGACCCCCTTAGCTGGATAAGTAACAGTTTAAGACTTATCTGGATAGGTACCACTATTTAGCCAGATAATTTGGTTTTTACATGAGTGTGCATGTTCTGGTGTACATTCACACATATTTTATAAGCAGTGTACATGGTATATGTGCAAGTTATAAAATAACTGAGCAGTTTTGCGCACTCCCATATATATATGCATATACATGCGCATGTACACATGCTTCCAGTTCTGTCGTCTAATGATTTAAAAAAAACCCTGGCTGTGGATAGAAGGATAATATATGATCACTCTTATCTGTTGTTATATGCCCTGATCCTCAGGTCAAGCATTGTCTGGTATGGCAGTTATCTCATGCAATTGCCTGCTGTCTTAGGCTCTATCACATAATTGAAATAAACTCCAAAATACCAGCTTAATTTTCTTAATTTCCTGCACTGCACATACAGTAATCAAACTACCAGTAGTTTAAAATCAATTTAAACTTGTAGATTGGCTAGATGTATTTTTTATTAAGTAAATATCTAAACTGTAAAATTAACAATGTTGGCAGACATGCTGGCTTCTACTATTAATTTCCCATTCTTTTAAAAATGCATTCAATTAAGTCTTAATAATATTGAATTTACTTTAATATGTATATGAGGTTTAATACTGGATAGACTGAGAATAATTTGTTCTGCCAAAAGGATTACATTAAAACCCAATCAATAATAACATGCAATTTCAATTTAACTGCCTACTTTAAATAAAGTGGTGAGCAAACGAAGGTTTAATGATTAATAGCATGTTTTTATTCACCTCCTCAACCAGCAAAATGGCCATTTATTGAATATTTTATTTTGAGTGCAAAGGATGTTAATTGTACTGGAAATATGTTCTAATTTTAGTCATTTTTTGGACTGAGGGTCATGTTGAATTGGAGGAGCTTCATTAAAAGGAAATTTGATTTTGCTTTGTTGGAAGTTATATTGGTCCGCACTCCAATCCAGTCCATTAACTTGAGCAAATATCATAGTTTATGCATATGAGCTGCTCCGCTCATCCATTAAAACCCAGGAATCTGAAGAGGAGATCTCTGCATCTGTTGGCTGTTAGTATTGTGGATGATTCGTCCATCTAACCTTTATTTTTCAGGGAAACAAAGCGTTGCAGTTTTTGTGTGCCAATGATTATGGATGAAGGGGACACTTCATTTTATTCCAGTGCGCTGACCTGGGTTGTACAATACAACTGGACCCATTTGCAGCATTTTTACATAATAGAGCTCCTTCCAAGTTCATAGTCTGTTATCTGAATACATATATTTGTTGCCATTGAAATAATCTGTGTTCTCATGCAGCCTCCACACACTGCTTGAATGTTAATGTACATTCAGGGTATCCTGTTTCCAAAATGGGGTTCTCCCATTTCTTACCTGTATCAAAATTTAAAAATGGAGCCTCTAGTTTGTCAGAGCTAATATGGATTTTTTTTTGGGGGGGGGGGGGAGGCAGGGTTTCTGGCAATGAATATATCAAAAGACATGATGATATTTATTTTCAATTTTAGGATTAATATCACTGAAATAGTCTGAGAAGATATAGATGTACAATATTTATAGTAGTGAAACCCCTGGAAAAAAAATATTGCACTTTGAGAGCATAATGTGCTCTATGGAGCAGATTTTAAAAGGTACGTTTGTGCGCGCTACCTGGCGTGCACAAATGTACACCTGATTTTATAACATGTGTGCGCAGCTGTGAGCATGTTATAAAATCAGGGGTCAGCGCGCGCAAGGGGTTGCACACTAGTGCACCTTGCGCGCGCCGAGCCCTCAGGGAAACCAGCTGGCTTTCCTAGTTCCCTTGGAGGGATCTTTCCTTTCCCTCCCCACCTTCCCCTCCCTGCCCCTACCTGTCCCGCCCGAAAAAAACCCCCCTCATACCTTTATTTCACTTGCACACACCGGCCATCTGCTGGCGCACAATCCCCCAGCCCAGCGGCCGTGGAGAGGCCTCTGGCCACGCCCCCTCCCCGCCCCCGGACTGCCCATTTTTTTCAAGCCCTGGGACTTACACGCGTCCCGGGGCTTTATGCGCGCCCCCAGGCCTTTTGAAAATAGGCCCGACGCAGGTAACCCCCCTACGCACGTAAATCCTTGAAAATCTGCCCCTATGATTTTACTCAATCTAGGATCCAAGCAAAAAAAAACCCACAGGGAAACAGCGCTAGAAGGGATTATTGATTCGTTTTATCAAATATTTAAAGGAAAAAAAATAGGCCTACACTCTAGTAGTAGTGGTTCTCTCTGTAAAAGACTGTGTATATCTTTTTTTGAATATTATTTTTTCCCTTCAGTAAAGTGTGTTCACATTCTGCTTTATTTGTACTTTAACAGAAGTCAACTAGATTGAAATGTTGCGGCTGAATGTGTCACTAACCTAACATAATATACTACAAGCAAAACGTATTTCTTTGCCCTTTTCCTCCCAGTGATGTATTCCCTGCTGCCTTCCAACTCTCTTTGAGGCCTATCAGGAGGCTTTTCGGGAGCTATGGTAACTTAGTGACTGATGACAGATAAAGACCAAAATAGCCTACCCAGTTGAAATTTGTGCACTTTCAGGTAGATTTTAAAAGCCCTACCAGCGCCAAAGCTGGAAGATACGCGCAGAAGTCGCACCTGCATGCACCGCGTGGTTTTTAAAAGGTGCGTGAGTACATGCGTATCTCCCAGTACGTGCGCAAATCGGTAGGTCAGAAAAGGGGCGGGGCATAGGCGGAGGCTGGGCAGGACATGGGCGTACCTGAAGTATGCGCGTAAACATTTCCTTCTGCTACGGATGGCATGTAAGTTTTAAAATAAAAGAAATACAGGGTTAGCCAGAGTTTGAAGGGTCGGGGCTAATAAGGTAAAAGGGCAAATATCTAGCTAGGGGCCTTAGGAAGTTCTATCCTTTACCGGGATGAACTAGGAATGAACTAGGAAACTGGTAATTGCGTCGGCACGTGTATCTACTAAAATTCCCCCCACTTACGCGGTAGGGGCGGCATTTGCGTGCACATGCGCGAGGCCATATAACATCACGCGCACATGTATGTGTATACAGCCGATTTTATAACATGCATCCATTCGCACGAGCCAGCATACACGCGTACATGTGCGCCTGTGCGACTGTTTAAAAGTTTCCGACTTTGGGTAGATGTTTTAATTTTTTAAATTTTATTTAAAACATATTTATAGTCCATCTTTAATAAACTAGTTAAGCTAAGAACAATAATAAATACAAAACATTAAATAATAAAATACAATTTTATTGTGTATGAGTTCCCACATGCAACCCAATACCCTCTCCCTCTCTGTACATCTTTTACCTGACTTCTTGGCCTTTTTCTTACTGCTCAGTACTAGCACTCCCAAAAATCTGTTACAGTGATGGCCTCTACCATCTCCTCTAGTAGGCTGTTTCAGGCCTTGCCATCTTCAACTTTGCTTCTTACAAGATCAGTTAGCCCCCTTCCATGTTAAAATCCATCCTCCCCATGCTCATTGAAGTTGGGTTTAACCATGGTCCTTCCATAAGGTTAAAAGTAGCAGGAGTGTGGAGGAAGTAAAGGTTCTTATATGCTTTGAATGTTTTTCAATTCCTTTATTAAATAGGCAACTCCTCATGTAAAACAGAATCCAGTTAACAGTATTTTGCCAATGTCCCCAGATACAGACCCCGTGCACTCCATCTTTCTTGACACGTTATAGCAGAAGAGTGTTTAAAATTCATATTGCCATCCCTCCCAACGCAGCCTTCGGGCGAAACATGGGGTCCACACTCCTTCTGCTACTTTTATATTGTACCGAGTTTGGTGGTTCACTCTTTCCCTAAGGTTACCATATATTTGGTGGGTAAATTTGGGACACTTTTTCCTCACTCTATCAGTAGTGAGCAAGTTGGGCAGGGAGGGGAAAGAGCTGTCTAGTGGCTCTATCCCCATAGGAAAATTATAGCAAATCTATTCTAAAAATGTGAATATACCTAAAAGTATATTCTTTAAATATTGTTACCGCAAAATATTTAGGGCCCAATAGAAAAACCTGTGCTCTCATTTCTCCCTGGTTGCATCACTCACTCCTCCCTCCTTGGCTCCATCACCAATCACCCATTCACTTCCATCCCTAGGTCTGAAGACCCCTTCCCCTGTCCCCTTCTTCAATTACATCATCCCTTCCTTTCCCCAGCATCACTTTCCCAAGTTCCACCTTCTGTTGCCCCCTCACAGCCTCACCCTATTCCTCCCTCACTTTCCAACACCCTTGTCCCCTTCTTCAGTTCCCTGACTCCATCCCTGGTTCCATTGCCTCTTGCCCCCTCACCTCCCCCCCCCTTCTTAGTTCCATCAACCCTTGCCCCCTCCATTCCCAGTTTCAACATCCCTCACCATACCTCTTTCTCCTCCTTGGTTCTGTCACCCCTCTCCCTGTCACCTCCCTTCCCAAGTTCAAACACCCTCTTCCCATGCCCCCTGTTTGGTTCCTTCATCCCCACTAGCAACAGTAACATGGAATAGACTTAGTTATTGGAATAGTTTTTGGAATAGACTTAGTTTTTGGATACTTGCCAGGTTCTTATGGCCTGGATTGGCCACTGTTGGAAACAGGATGCTGGGCTTGATGGACCCTTGGTCTGACCCAGTATGGCATGTTCTTATGTTCTCCCCTGTCAGCTCACGCTGTTCACAGATCTGCTGCTATTTCTGTGAGTCCTACAGCTCCCCTCCCATTGTCTCTGGGCCTCCACAGCTCCCAATATGTGGTCGCAGTTTTCCTGCTGCTTTTCCTGCTGCAGGGATTCTCTGCTTCCTCTTGCCTCCATGGCCCTTCTCTTGCTTTTGCCATGGGGGAAAGGGCCTGAAGGCCTCTGCCTATAGTAGAGCCTTCATGCTAAGCTGTGTTCTTGCTTGCTGCTTTGGCCCCAGGATGTGGACAGGAGGGAGGGAGGGAGGGGAAAGAACTGAATCCTCCTGCTGTTGGCTGATCTTCCTGTTCCCTTCCTTCTGTGATGGGTGGGGGACAGAGTCCTCTCACACCTGCTCTCTGGGAGGGGAGGGGGAGAATCCTCCATCTGCTACCCCATTGGCTAGTCTTGCTGCTTTCAGTTGGGCATGGTGGTGGTAGTGGGGGGTGAGTCCTCTTGTTCTTGCTTCTAGAGCTGGAAGTGAGAAGATATCCAAGTCTTCATGCTCCCGCCAATGGCTAAATTAGGTTCTCTAGTGTCACTGCTTACATGTTCCTGCTGTCCCCTTGCCTTGCTGCCTCCACCAACAGGAGTTGAGAATGGGTCCTCCTGCTGCCATGAATGGCCAGGCCAAGTCTTCTTCAGCTTCAGCAACCAGCACCACAATCCTGAGGGTGTTGCTCTTCCTCCATCTGTGGCTGCACCAGGAACTGACACATTTGGCGCCACTAATACCTCCTGGTACTGCCACAGACAGAAGGAGCATGCACAAGATAATGAAGGACCAAATCAGGGACAATTTAATTTTGGTAGTGCAAGAGATGCATATGCAAATTCAGGGACAATCCTGAAACTTGGGAGTGTCTGATAACTTTATCCCCCAGCTTTCCTGGAGGCCCAGTGCAGGTAAGGTAACATACTATCGTAGCAATTTTCAAAAGCCATTTACTTGAGTAATGTGCACTTACACATGTAAAAGCCAATTTTAAGTGTGTAAATACTATTTAAAATCAGACCCTTAATAAGCAGGTTATGCACTGCCAATAATGCCTTTATGCTATTCTAAAATTAGGGCTAGAAAGAGCTAGAATAAAGGTAACAAAAGCTCACAAACAAGCCTTTGTTTATACAGCTTTGCAGTTTAGCAAATATTTTATTTACATTTCAAATGCATTAACCATAATCTGTAAATTAACAGACGTTAAAAAGTTAAGAACCATAGTAGATGTTGTATAAAATTGTAATATTTGGTATTGGCCTTCCATGGCAGACATCGAGTTGAGGATCGTTATGCTGACCTGAGATATGACCCCGACTGGAAGGTAAAGAAGGAGGAAGCAACATCTACAGACCTCGGAAGGTTGCAGCAACTGGAGCTGGAGAATGTGCTGCAGGACTCTCTCCAGCCATCACCATCTCCCTTTGTTGAGGAAGCAACCCAGGAGAAGCTGCAGAGGAAGCACACGCAGGCAGGGCAAGAGCAAAGAGGACCTGGAAATAGAGATATCACTGCTTCAAATGGACCAAAATATCAACAAGTACTGTTTCCACCTCATGTTCCTGAAAATGAGTCCAATTCTGAAATGCACGACTCTGTGTTTCCCAATAACAAACAGTTTTTAGATTCCAGCAATCAGCTAAATGAGGCCAGCCATAAACATAGGAAAGTTCAAAAGCCATTGGTTGTTTCTCAGCAGGACAAGGCTTCAGACTTGTCTAGCAAGGATATTTATTTTCCTGGGTTACCATATGAGCAGAGTGGTCAGCCTGCAGAAGAGAACTCCGTTTGTAGCAGTGATGATCCAGGCAAGGTCAGCGATTCAAAGCGTCAGGCTTTGAATCAGAATCACCCTAAACATGCTATGGCAGAGAAGGACTTTATAGAAAAAAATAAACTTACCCTGGGATTAGCTGCACAGAAACAAAATTCTTATCTTCAGATGCATAAGACAAAGCATGGAGAAAGCAACCAAGAGCAGGTGGGTAGTTTTCTATTTATGTTTTGACTTGGCGCTTCTTCCTGTTCCTTCAAGCTTCCAGCTCATTTGGAAATGGGCTCTAGTGTGGGGCTTTATTGCTACGAACCTTAATTTATAGTTTCTCAAGGCTCCTCTCATTTGTTTCCATGTGGCCTAGTCCTAGCAGGACTCGGCTCCCTCTGGGACCAGGTACGTGTGTTCTCTAAACCTGGATAGTGGATGTCACTGTTGTGCCTTGGTTGGGACTCCTTCCCATGGACTGAATGCCTTCTTTCATACCAAACGAGGCTGTACAGTTATGAAAATGATTGTCATAGGCAGGAAATGGAATGGTTAACCTTTAGAAGGAGAGGTTCATTAACTTTTCTGGCTTACTATGAAACTAATAGCTTTTATCTCTTTTGAAATTAAATAATGCAATTCTCTGTGTTTTACAATAGTCTAGAAGGAGGTATTTCTGATTGAATAAGAGTATTGTCTGAGTCCGACCTGGAAGGGATTCTGACAGTCCAAGTTTAAGAGACATAATACTTATAAAATAAAGCCTATCTCTTGCAAAACACTGATATTGTAAAACACCTACAAATTTCACATTTATAAATGTTTAATAACATAACACAGTTATAAAATCGGGGGCGGCACGTGTGCAAGGGGGGGTAAATTTTTGCGCAGCGACGCATCAGGCCCTTCCGCAGTTTCCTTCCAGTCCGCTCCAATTTAAATGTACAGTCACAAAACCATAATACATACAAGCCTTGGTGTGTATCATGGTTTTGTGACTGTACATTTAAAAAATATATGTACCACATCTGTGATTGTTTGCACTATAAAAAATCTATATTGCTAAGATATATTGACCAGTAGATTGTTGCCACACATTATTCTTTCGTTGTATGTTTTATACCTGTGTGTGCTGTTTACTCCGCCTGTTTTGCGGGCTATGGATCAGACCAATATTTAATATTGAGGATTTTAGTATAACAACTTCATTGGGTGGGTTTATCTCAACTTTGTGTGGTTTAAGGACGGTTCTCAGGGCCATGTATCTGGCCGGGACGGAGAACGTGGTAGCGGACAGGCTGAGTTGAGCCTTCAGACCCCACAAGTGGTTCCTGGACCAGGGGCTAGCAAATTGGAGCAGACATCAACAACAATGAATCATGACTGATTTCTATCAAATGGCAACACTTCCTCTCTGTCTTGGGGGCTATTGATTGTACTCACCTTCTTATAAGGGCATCAGGGGAAGATGAGGCCACCTACTGCAACCACAAGGGCTTCCACTCCCTCAACATGCAGGTGGCCTGTGATACCAAGAGCATCACCCTGGATGTTTTGCTCACTCTAGTTGCCTACATCTACTTGTCAGGAATTCTTGACCGCTTCCAGGAAGTCCACATCACCAGCGGCTTGCTTCTAGGTAGGAATGCACTTATTTTTATCACCACACTAACCTCTTATGGTGGGCCTTTCTTTCTCAGCCACCTATTGCCTCAGACAGGTGAGAGCATCTCTTTCAGCTAGTGATGGCAGTGGTGATGCTGCAGATTGCATGGGGAGAGGTGGTGGTGGCATAAGAGGAGGTGGTAACATGATGGGAGCTGGTGAAGGGATACGTAAAGCTGCAGCTGGGGGAGGGGGCCATCCAGCCTGGGAGTGCTGGTGGTGGGTGCATCCAGTGGAGCATGACATAATAGGGAGCTGTTAAGGGCTGTGGCTGCCAGGGGTGTATTCTTTGCAGCATCTCTCTCTCCACACTGCAGTCTGGGCCTCCATTGCATGATGAATACCCTGTAGGTCTTGCTCCACTCCCTGCATCTCCTTCCTCACAGTTTACTGGAGGGCCTGCAATCTCCTCCACCACTCAAGAATGATGTCCATGATGCCCCTCTCTGCAGGAGTGGCCTGCACTTCCTCCTCTGCTGAGCTGCCCTCCTACTGGCCACCTGCAGGCTGCCCGAGAGCAGGCATGCGGGAAAGAGTAGTGGGGGACTGGGTCTCTTCCCCCATCAAGGGATGTCGCTGCTTCTCTGTGGGTCCCACTTCCAACTCAGTGTTCCCTGTAAGTGCTGCCTTGCCCTTTGCAGACGACTTGGTCCCAGCTCATCTGAGTCATCGCCTAGCTCCTCACCTGCAAAATGGAAATGTGTACATACTTTCAATATACATGCAATGTGGGTATTTTTCTTCACACTCGCTAGACCTTCCTTTCTGCCTAACAGAATAGCCTCCTGCTGTAATCACAAACTGTATTGCAAGCATTCCAGTCGTACATGTGGATCTCTTGAACCACTTGTTATGTACCAGCATGTAAGCCAGAGACAGGATTCACGATAAGGTGTGGCTCGTGAAAAGAATTGCTTACTGGCTCCAGGTGTTGAGAACAGGAAGATCCAGTCCTTGATTTTAGTCATAGCATTCAGGGACTAGTTTCTATAATGCTAGACTATAAGTCCCTGCATGCCTTGGGGTGAAGCTTGAACGGGAGCAACCTGTTCAGAAAATCTGAAGCCAGTATGATTTCAAGTGTGTGAGTCAATTAGCAGGTGTAAAAGCGAACAGATAAGTTTGAAGTGTATGCACGAATATCCCTTACAAAATAGCATGTCTAAACACCTCTAAACTGGCCCCTTTTTTCCACGTTCACATTTACACGCCACCAAGTACACATACTCTTGAAGTTTCTAAAATAACATATATGCATGTACAACCCCCCCCTCCCCCACCCAACTTATTGAAAATAACCTCCACAGTGCGCAAGTTCTGCATTAAACTTAGGTACAGACTTTTGAAAATCCAAAAGTCTGTGCATAAGTCCTATCCCCGTCCCATCTTTGCCTCACCAGAACTGTCGTGAGAGTGCAGAAAAGTAAGAAGATAACTTTAAAATATACATGAGCGGGCTCATATACGCAACTATATGGATGCGCATATAGTTGCGCATCCATATAGGCGCATATAGTTGCACCTCCATATAGGGCGCAAGTACATAAATTTACCCAACAACATGTTCGAGTATCTAAAAGATATGTGGCATGCATTTTCAACATAGCTGGATAAGTTTTGACTTATACGGCTAAGTGGTGGCAAAAGACAGAAAAGTTTCAGAAAACGTTACTTATCCGGCTAAGTTAGCAGGATAATAAAAGAAAAGCATTACTTAATCAGATAAGTAAGATAGCCAGATAACTAGCATTTGAAGATTTATTCAGCTACCTTACTTATCCAGCTAAGTAGCGCTGTTTAAGACTTATTTGGCTAAGTAAGATAGCCAGATAATAAAAGAAAAGCGTTACTTAGCCAGGTAACTAGTGTTTGAAGATTTATTCAGCTACCTTACTTATCCGGCTAAGTAGTGCTTTTTAAGACTTATCAGGATAAATGGAGACAAAGTTGCCACTTAACCAGGTAAGTCAAAATTTATCTGGATAAATGGCGCACATTTGCTATGCTATCGTATTTGTGCTCCTAATTTTAATTATTTACGAGGACATTTAACTGCGTATTTGCCTTCGCATGTGGCTTTTCCGCGTGTAAATCATCCAATTTTATTACATGCACATGTGAAGGAAATGACCACTTTTATCAATTAGCCCAGTCTATCTCTGGGTCATCAAGAACCCCCCCCCCCTGGTTCTTCAGCCTGAACTCCCTCCAGTTTACCCAGACCCCTCACCCAGTCAGTATTTGGCTATAAAGAGTTCTATTTTGATTTATACCAGATAATTAGCAGGTAACAGCCGTATGCACGGTGCTTTTGCAGGTTATAAAATAGCAACTTAGATGCGTAAATGTTGGCCCCGCCCCAGCTCACCCCTTTTTTATCCAAGCAAATGTATTTGCGCGCTATTACTTGCACATGCGTGTTTGAGGTTTATGGAACAGAACTTTCATGCTCATGCATGTGCTCATTTTTACACGTGCATCTCTTCTAAAATTTGCCTTTAAATGTGCAGTCCCACTGGGGTTATTTCCAAAGAGCCATTTACGCACATAAAATCGGGTTTTATGTGTGTAAGTGGCTTTAAAAATGATCCACAATTGGGCTGATTTTAAATGGCTGGCACGCGTAAAACCAGGGGATACGTGCCTGGGTGGGCCTTGCGCGCGCCGCGCGCATTTAGAAGGGGCCTGGCTGCGCGTATAACTCCCGTTGTGCACAGAAGTGCCGGGCCAAAGAAAAGGGGCAGTCCGGGGCGCGGGCAGAGGCGGGGCTGGAGGCGGCCGGTACAGCGGCCATTTGCCACTGTACTGGGGAAGGCAGTGAGGGCGCGTGCAAGTTGCTGCTGCTCTGTTGGAGCAGTAAGCAACAAAATAAAACAAAAAACAGGTAAGGGAAAGGGTTTAGGGGGTGGGGAGGAGAGGGGAAGGGGAAGGGAGGTTAGGGTAGGGGGTAGGGAAGTTCCCTCCCAGTCCGTTATTTAATTGGAGCGGACTGGGAGGGAACTGGGAAAGGCTGGGATGTGTCGCCGCATGGGATTTGCGAAAGTGTTCCCCCCTTGCACGTGTCACACACACACGCACATGCGTGCACGGATTGTAAAATCTGGTGCGCATGTGTGCGCAGCACCCGAATTTTATAACATGCGCGTGCCAGCTCGTGCATGTTATAAACTCAGCGCGTCCATGTGCGCGCGCCGGGAAGTGCATGCACATGGATGCGCGACCGTAGCTTTTAAAATCTACCCCAATATATCGATTTGAATTTGAGGCAGACAACTGTGTTATTGAAACTGAGTCAAGTCAGGCAGGTGAAATGAGGACAACTGATATATTTTTGACATTCAGTTCTCTTTTTTTTTTTTTTTTCTGGGTCTGTGATTAATATGCTTGGTCTTTTTTCTTAAAGTGTCCTTATGAGGCTATCTTGCATATAAATGCCTCAGGTTTTTTTTTACCATTTTTGTTTGTATGCATTTTATTGGTCTGTATTCTTTTTTTTTTTGTATTTTGATTTTTATATTCTGCTTTTCGCACTTTTTTAAGCACTTCAAAGCAGATTACATTCAGGTACTGTAGGTATTTCTCTGTCTCCAGAGGGCTTACAATCTAAGTTTGTACCTGAGGCAATGGAGGGTAAAGTGACTTGCCCAAGGTCACAAGGAGCGACAGTGGGACTTGAACCCTGGTCTCCTGGTTCGTAGCCCGCTGCTTACGGATGTGTGTGGTTTTCAGATGTAGCCTCTGTCTGCTAGGGTGGATAGTTAGCTATAGACTCCTCATTTTCTTATGCTGGTACAGTACATTGCAGATCACTTTGAAAAAGACTAAATGCAAGCCCTGACACCTCCAATAATGGCAATCATCAGCTGAAAAAAACAAATGTGTACACTAGAGGACACTGTAGCATCATAGTCACCAGAATAACAATTCCCACAATACTAAAGGCACTCTGAAGGTGCATTCATGTTTGGGTATAACTTCAGGAAACCTTTAACTCAATCTGTGAATTTAAAACGTGCAACCTGTGAACAAATATAATAGATGTTAATTTCAAATGTCGGAGAGGAAAATTGGATAAAACAACAGGAAAGAAAATGTATCCGGTATGAAACATGTTACAGTAATGTGGACTTTTGGCTACCCAGGAATTAACTAGGAAGGAGGAACATTCAGTCTACTTTATCTTGTGTCTCACAAAATGTCTGAGACATGTAATGGTAGGATAAGCCATGCCCTGTCCTGCATTACTTGCAATGACCATTATTTTAATTTACTGGTAATATTTACTACTTTGTAGCTGAGGAGCTATAAGAAGGCATCTATTGATTAGAACCTCAGTAGATGTGAGTACTTAAAAATACAATTAACCTCTAGCCAGTCATCCACTTTAGTTTAAAAAATGTCACTTTTAAGTGGTTAAAACAGTCAATAGGCAATATATGTGAGAATCCATACCTTCAAATGAGTTTGACCCTTCCTCTTGAAATCATAATTAATAACCCAATATTCAGTCCATTGTTTGTGGGTAAATTCACTTGAATTTTATACCATTCAGGGCCTGATTCATCAAGGTCTTTTACCGGAGGCACAGAATAGGAGAAAAGGTTTAGTGAATCAGGCCCTTGGTTTGAGAACCGTTCACCTGCATTTTCATGTTTATATATTCCCTGCAGGTTGTAGGGTCTTGTATTGGACCAACATAATTATTCATAGATGTTGTTATACTTGAGCTTTTGAGACCACATGGTACACATCTGAAGAAAGCATCTATGTGGTCTCAAAAGCTCATGTACATTATTTTTGGATAATTCCTATGTTGATCCAATAAAAGGGATCACAACCTGCAGAGAATCCAGTTTTCTTTAGAAGCAATAGACCACTGCATTACATGTTTTTGTACGTTTACTTTCTTTTTGTCCAAGATGTTTATAAAATCATAATCATAATCAGGCAGGGTTTAATAGTCTCACTGTATAAGTAATAATTCTTCCTCCCTCCCTCTTTGTCAGCAACTGCTGTGAGAGTTAGAATGGCTCCTAGCACAAATTGATTCACACATTGTATGAACTCTGAAAGGTAATTTGAAATCATGGTGTGCTAACACTGGTTGAGCTGTTAGGCCTTGTTTCAATTCTAGAAAAACCCCTTGCCATTGCTTGATCCAGTATCACTACATGGTGGTTCACTTTGCAGTTTACAAATTATAGTAATCCAGCAAACTGTGGAATGAGTTGATGATGCCAGTCTTGAAGCTAGATATGCTGAATCTTTTGAGTTACACATTATGGGGGTCACAGGCTCCTCAAGGAACCTAACACTGCATTTAAATTCATCAGATGATGTGGCAATTAGATGAAAACAATAATATTATGCATGTAATCAGAACAGCTTTTGCACTTTAACAACATCAAGTCAATGATTAGAAAGGCTAGGGAAGTTTCAGATATTCAGAAAATTAGCCCTGAGGAAAACCCAAGAAATGTGCCTTTTCACCATTTAGTAATATGGAAAAAAAGATTTTCAAATGGTGTTACCTGGCTAACTAATCAGTTACCCGGGTAAAATCATCAGTCAAACATTGCACTCCCTCTCTGGGAGTGTCACCAAAGGGACGGGGGGGGAAGTGGAGCTGGCAGACAGCACATGGAGATTTCATTGTGGAATACCCGCTCATTCTTTAAGGAGCTGACTTTGCACTTGCTGACTGGCAGGCCTCAAATTTAAAAAGAAAGGGAAACTCCTTTTGGGGTTTCCCTTTGAAAATTTGCCTGCAAGCAAAACTGAGATCCATATTCAAGAGATTTGTACAGGTCCTTGGTGAGGCCTCACCTGGAGTACTGTGCTGAGTTCTGAAGACCGTATGTACAAAGGGACAGAGACAGGATGGAGTCGGTCCAGAGAAGGGCGACCAAAAAGGTGGAGGGTCTTCATCAAATGTCTTATGAGGAGAGATTGAAGAATCTAAATATGTACACCCTGGAGGAAAGGAGGAGCAGAGGTGATATGATACAGACTTTCAGATACTTGAAAGGTTTTAATGACCCAAAGATAATGACAAACCTTTTCCGTCGGAAAAAAATCAGCAGAACCAGGTGTCACGATTTAAAGCTCCAGGGAGGAAGATTCAGAACCAATATCAGGAAGTATTTCTTCACGGAGTGGGTGGTGGATGCCTGGAATGCCCTTCCAAAGGAAGTGGTGAAGACCAGAACTGTGAAGGACTTCAAAGGGGCGTGGGATAAGTCTAGGGGATGTGTATGAAGAGTGGGTGGCTCGTGGGAATGACGGCTACTACCTGGAGATAATACCAATGACGGCAACTACCTGGAGATAATACCAATGATGGCTATTACCTGGAGATAATACCCTTATTCAATAAACAAACACACAGTTAATGCGACTCCAACATTGCTCTAAGCTTCAACGACAAGAAGTAAATTGGAAAAAAAAAAGGATTTCCATTCACAAAAAATGCGGGGAGTAGCTTGCTGGTTACGGCGGTTACTACTCCTAACCAAATAAGCCTGATACTTCACTTTCAATGCCTATCCAGCATAGCTCTCTGCTTCAACGGCAAGGGAGAAAGTCTGATACTTCACGCATATCCAGCAAAGCTCTCTGCTTCAACGGCAGGGGAGAAAGTCTGATACTTCACTTTCAATGCAAGTTAGCTCTCTGCTTCAACGGCAAGGAAGGAAGACTGATACTTCATGCATATCCAGCATAGCTCTCTACTTCAATGGCAGGGGGAATGAAGAAAAGTGGATCTATATACAGACAACAACCAACAAGGACTGAATTACATAGACTGGGTAAAAAGCATGGGTGTAGCTTGCTTATTGCGGCGGTTACTATCCCTAACTAATTAAGCTAGATACCCACTTAGATGCAGTTCCAACACTGCTCTCTGCATTATGGCGGGGGTGGAAGGGATACAGAACCAAAAGGTTACTAAGGGCTAAGAGTAACAGATAAGTTTGAGAGGAGAAAAAAAAAAAGAGTGTGAAGGCTTGCTGGGCAGACTGGATGGGCCGTTTGGTCTTCTTCTGCCGTCATTTCTATGTTTCTATGGCTAAGTCCCAAACTTAGGCCTAGAAGGCACTAAACTGCAATGTTTTTTCATGGGAGGGGTCCCACAATCACAGTGGGTAAGGGTGTCACCTCGATTATGGGCCTCTCCCCTGAAAAAGCATCGCAGCTGTATTGCAGCATTGTGTTTGTCTTGCAGCAAAACACTGCAGGACAAAACAACACCGCATGGGCCCTGTAGGCACAATGGTGGCCTCAACCTCATGGGACCGCCATCGCTTTAAAAGGCCATGCCAGCTAAAAAGAAATAAAGCTCACTCAAAAAAGTAAAAAGGTGTGAGGGGGTCAAAGCTGAACCCTTGCTTAGCCCCTACCACCAAATGTCATGCGACTACTTTTTTTTTTGTTTTTACAACAGCGCTCTTATCTCCCCAACCCTGTGTGTATAAAATAAAGTATGTCCCCCCACTCTCCTCTTTCTTTATAAATATGTGCTGGCATTGGCCCCCCCCACCCTCCTCCCCCCAATGGTAATCCCAAATCGTTGGGGTATAGGGCCCCCCACAAACCTCTCCCTCTCCCCCATCCCACAAGTGTACAAATTATTCATGTCAAGTAGGAACCCTAACCCCCCCCCCCCCCATCCTTCTGAACCCCCTTCCACATCCAAACTTCAAAAGTTTGAAAGCGATCCTGCATCGGGGCCCTGGATGTCCCCTAGCCCTGGGCCCAGTTGGCACCATTTTTCAAAATGGCGCCAACCTGACCTTGCCCCATCAAGTGATAGGGACAACGTTTGGTGATCAGACCTAGGCCAGAAGGGGTTAAAGACTAAACCTCAAGGCATAGAGGTGGGGGAGACAAAAGATGACTTGGGTTTGGAGCAGTCTACATTAAATGGTATGCCACCAGAAGGTTTGGTATGGCTTCAAGAGAAGGCGAGAATATTACCTGAAGTGGTGTCACCAATTATAGCTTTAACGTTAAGAGTTTGGGATAAGGGGAAACGTGTTTGGTGGGTGATAAGAATTATTTCCAAAGAACATCTCTCTCTTTTATATTAGAGAATTCCCACCAGGTTGTGAATCAGTTACTTCAAAATGCTGGAAAGAGAGGGGTTGTAGTCAAATAGAAGAAGTTTGGGATGCTAAACAGGTGTTAGATTTCGAGGCAGTCAGGCATACTTTTGGCTTGCTAACTGCAGACTGCTATTTCTGTTTTCGGATGAGTCATTTTATGACTTAAAGGGAAGTGACTGAGGCTCTGAGGAAGGGGAAATCTTTGTTTGAAGGATACAGTGATAAGGCAAAATGGGTAACTAAAGGGATATCTAAAATATATGGGCTTTTAAATAGTGAACTTAAATTCATTCCTTCTTGTATTATGGCGAGGGGAAAGGATCTGGATAAGTCACTAGGGGATAAGATATAGGACCAGTGCTTTCTGCACACGAAGAGATGTTCTATTTTGGCTTTAATTGTAGAAAACAGTTGTAAAAGTCTTGTTTTGTTGGTACTTGACACCTGTTAGGTTACATACATTTTATCCTAATTTGGAGTATATGTGCTGGAGGGAATGTGGTATGAAAGGCATCTTTTTACATATGTGGTGGGAATGTCTGAAAATTGTCCTCTTTTGGAATGACGTTTTACATTTGATTCTAGGGAGAATAATTTCTAAGGATCCATTGTTCTTTCTTCTAAATATATTTATGGTAGAAGAGGATTCAAAGGTATTTTTTTTTTATCCCAACAAGTAGCCATGGTGGCCGGAGGGAAATAGCTTTCTTTTAGAGAAAATCTGAAGTCCCTGCAAGGCAGACAGTAATTTGAAGGTTGGATAATGTGCATTATAGAGTAAATTTTAAAACCCCGCCGCGCATAAATCCCGGGCCTTTCGCGTACTGGGCCAGTTTTCAAACGGGAACTCAGGTACGCAATTAAGTGCCGGGGCCTGAAAAGGGGGGGAGGGAGGCGGAGAGGGGCGGGGCTGGAGGTGCCGGTACAGCAGCCATTTGCCGCTCTGCCGGGGGAGCACACAAGTTGCTTTTGCTCCAGAGGAGCAGCAACTTAAACAACAAAAAAAAAGGTAAGGCAGATTAGATTTAGGGGGTGGGGAGGAGAGGGGAAGAGGAAGGGAGGCTAGGGCAGGGGATAGGGAACTGTTGCCATGCGAACCTAGCCAAAATCTACCCCCCCTTGCGCGTGCTGCGCGCACATGCAAATTACAAAAGCCAGCAGGCATGTGCGCGTCCCGCCGATTTTATAACATGCGCGCCCATGTTATAAAATTGTGCGTCCATGTGCAAGCGCTGGGTAGCGCACACGCGTATTTTGTAAAAACCTACCCCTGTATGAGTAAACTCGCTACCGTCAAGAGAAAACAATGTGAGGAATGGTGGCAGCAGTTTGTGGTTTGGAAAGCTAACACTCTGGGATGGGGAGAGGGGAGGGAGTCTAGTAAGAGAGGTAGGAGGGTGAGACAGCAGGCAGATATAGAAGGATAATTGGAAATGAGAGGAAGGTGTTTGATGACCTCGCTAAAGGGAATTTGTAAGGGGAATTCTTCTGGGGTGGGCTGGGGGTATGGGATAGTTGGAGATAATGGAAAAGAGGGGTAGTGTGATGGAAGTATTTTGACTACTTTGCTTAGAACAATTGCACTATTGTAATTCTTGTGCTTCCATAAGCCTATTCCACTGTTGTTTTGTGATCTCTTTGTATGTTCAATAAAAATTTACAATTAAAAAACAAAAAATTGCCCTAACGTGCCCATATCATGGATGCATATATTCAACCAAACGCAAATGCGCGCGTCCACATATTTAACATACACATAAATCTACCCAACAACATGTCTGCATATCAAAAACTATGTGGCATGTATTTTCAATATACAGTAGACACATAAGTTTTGACTTATCTGGCTAAGTGGCAACAAATATCCAGTTAAGCAGTGCCAACCAAATAGCGCTGTTTAAGACTTATCTGGCTAAGTAAGATAGCCAGATAAGTTAAAGAAAAGCACTTCATAGGCGGATATGTAAAACAGATGGATAACTAGCACTTGAAGACTTATCCAGCTGTGTGGCACTATTTAAGACTTCTCTGGATAAGTAAAAAATTATCCAAATAAGTGGTGGGCATGTGCTGTTCGCACATATTTGTGCACCTTTCTGCCTGCACTTGAATGCACATATTTTGTGTACAAAACTTGCTACCCGATGCAATAAGGAGTTTTGCACGCAGAAAATATGCATTCCTAAATGGGAATCCTGCTTAGTCCCCTTGCATGGAAAGACCATGCAAGTGAGGGCATTAAGCAGTTCTTCCTGATGCAAAAAGACTGCAGTTGGCCAGCACAACTTTTTTTAGCACTGAAAACTTAACACCTGGGTCAGAACTGGAATTAAGTTTCCAAAAAAAAAAGTCTGGAACACTCCGGGTAAGTGCTGGCAGCCGCTGCCATTTAACCGGATAAGTGACTTATCCGGGTAAGTGGTAGCAGCCGCTGCTGCCACTGAGCCAGATAAATACTGATTTATCTGGCTATCTGGCAGCGGGAATCAGCTAGACAAGCACTTTATCTGACTAAGTGGTGGTGACCTGTGCCAGATAGCAGGATGAGTACTGACTTGTCTGTCTGGCAGCTGCTTCCCGCTGCCAGATAGACAGATATTTATCTAGCTAGGTGGCAGCGGCAGCTGCCGCTACTTACCCAGATAATGGCCTGTCAGGGTTGCCTCGCCACCCCTTCCTGCGTTAAAATGTGCGTTCGGCACAGGCACAGTTTATATGAGTTTTTTAACCTTCAGTGCATTTGTATAGCATTAGCTTTTGGGAGTTAAAAACGTATTTTAAGCTGAGCATTAAAACTGTGTGCTGAAATCAAGTGCACAATGTTTTAATGAGTGCAGTAGGCTGTCCTGAAAGGGGCTAGATGCTGTGAGGACATGATACTTAGCATGCATAAGAAGAGACACGGAATTTAAATGAAAATTTTACTTTCATAAAAAGAGAATAGTGGTGGGAAAACCAGGGACAAATCTGTTTACACAAATTAAAGAGCCCAGGAACCTCTGTAAGCCAGGTCCTGATAGCCTAGGGGGTGGGGACTAGGGTGGTTGCCTCATGTTTGATGGCGGCCATGAAGCCTTCTTGAGCCTGGATCAGATGCCCCACCACATCCACCAGCCTTCTGAAGTCCATGTGCAGTTCCTCCCTTACTCGATGGTGTGTCCTTAATAGTCATTAGAGTCTGGGCCTCTGGTCTTTGAAGCTGGCGCTCCAGCCGCAGAGCCTGCCTCTGCAGCCATGAAGTGCAAGTCAGAATCTGGGGGGCTCATATAATAAAACAAACATAATATTTTGGAAATTAAGGGGTACATTTTAAAAGATACACACGGGTGTTCATGTGTGCGCACTACCTGGCGTGCACACATGGACGCCCGATTTTATAACATATGCGCACGTTATAAAATTGGGAGTTGGCACACGCAAGGGGTTGCATACTAGTGCATCTTGTGTGCGCCGACGCCCATGGCCTTCACCTGTTCCCTCCCAGGCCGCTCCAGTTTAGGAGCGGCCTGGGAAGGAACTTCCCTTCCCCCCATTCTATCCTTCCCACCCCTTCCCCTAACCTGCCTGCCCCCTAGCTCTATTCTAACCCCCCCCCCCCCCCCCCATTTCTTTAACTTACCTCTTGCGCCTGCCTCCGGACAGGCGCAAGTTGCGTGCGCCGGCAGCCTGCCGGCATTCGATCCTCCAACACAGCGGCAATTGGCCGCTGTGCCGGAGGCCTCTGGTCCTGCCCCGCCCCCGGATCACTTCCTCCCCGCCCCTTTTTCCAAGCTCTGGGACAGACAAGTCCCGGGGCTTTACGCTTGTTGCCGGGCCTTTATAAAATAGATCCGGCGCGCTTAAGGCTTTGAAAACCTGCCCCAAAATGATCATAAAAATTAAGACAAAAATGTAAAAAAATAATATCATAGACATAAAATCATAAAATGTAAAGCAAAATATAGAACAAAAATGTTTAAAAAATGGACTGAATGCATCTCAACTTAAAAATCCTAAAGCTCGACATTGTCAGAAAATGCAAGGTTGAAAAGAAAGGTTTCAAAATTATGTAAAGTAATTTCATTCCACACAGAATACATAAGAATTTAGGCCCATGATGTGGATTATTCTCTAATAACCATACAGAAGATCCGTACGCCTACCCTTACCCCTGCCTCTAACGCAGGGGTATGGGTAGGCGGTAAGTTAGCAGGTTAAACGCGCAGCAAAACGGCAGGGTAAAAAAGCGATAGTCGGGGCGCGCGTTACTGGATGGTAGGGAATAGCTCATTTGATCGTTTACATGCAATATACATGCCGCGTGCGGAAGGGGTTGCCCGGGGATTTAAGGACGCGTTAAGAGTAGGTTAAAGGGGATTGGGGATCGCAGGAAGGGCTAACGCGGCCGGAAAGTGAGTAGAAAGTGGGTTAGGAACGGGGAAACCGCGGACGCACTTTACAGGATTGACCTGCTAGTAACTTAATTGAATGTCTCCTGGTCTTTGTACTTTTTGAATGAGTAAACAATTGATTCGTGTTTTATAGACCTCTCTCATATCCCTCCTCAGCCGTCTCTTCTCCAAACTGGAGTCCTAACTGCTTTAGCCTTTCTTCATAGGGGAATTGTTCCATCCCTTTTATCATTTTGATCATCTTTCTTTCTGTCTTTTTTAATTCTACTATATCTTTTCAGAGATGCAGTGACCAGAACTGCAGACAATACTCAAATTGTGATTGCACCATGGAGGAGCACAGAGGCATTATGATATTCTCTGTTTTATTCTCTATTCCTTTCCTAGCATTCTATTTGCTTTCTTGGCCACCAT
The DNA here is from genome assembly GCF_901001135.1 of Rhinatrema bivittatum. Taxonomy (NCBI): domain Eukaryota; kingdom Metazoa; phylum Chordata; class Amphibia; order Gymnophiona; family Rhinatrematidae; genus Rhinatrema; species Rhinatrema bivittatum. Next base: position 32,126,933 of record NC_042626.1, read on the forward strand.
TGCACACAGAGCAGAGGATTTCAATCAATTATCTATGATGATGCCTATATTCTTTTCCTGGATGGTGATTCCCAATGTGGAGCCTTGCATCGCATGGCTATAATTTTGGTTACTCTTCTCCACGTGCATCAGTTTGCATGTGTCCACATTAAATATCATCTGCCATTTGGATGCCCCATCTCCCAGTCTTGCTAGGCCCCCTTGCAGTTTCTCACAATCCTCTTGTGATTTAACAACTTTGAATAATTTGTGTCATCAGCAAATTTGATTCCTCAGCCATGATAGTCAATGTGCTTTAAAATTAAGAGATAATATTGTATAGAAACCAAGCATGGCCAATATAAGACTCTCATTCTGTCTTCCTGCTGCCTTCTGATGTAAAGGTTTTCTCTATTTTTGTATATATGTTGGAGTTTTTGAGTTGCTTTGCCTGTATTTATTTGCCAATCCACATAACATTCTATCAAACATCAACTTTTTTCAGTGCTGCCTGATTCTCTAAGAACCTGATGAGTTTCTTTGAGAGAGGCAGAAGTAGCTGCCCAATCTAGCTCAGCTATACTCAATATGAGTTGCTTTACTACCTACAAACCCTCACTTCAAAGCAAGGAACATAATGTACAATTTTTTAATGGCTCTAGACCAAGGCACTCAGACTTTCTGTGCAGTGCGCCTTGCCTCCGTGTAAACACCTAATCAAGATTGCCTGCGCTTCAACAATAGCAGCCAAATGCAATTCGAGATCCCACAAGCCTTTGAAGTCCTGGCTGCAAAGGCCGGTTTTCTAGTCTGGGATAATGACATGTCATGATTGCTGTCTTTGTTGTATCTTTTCAGTAGAGAAGCAATTATAGGCCTCAATTTAACAGAATAGACATTACACAGCTTATGATGCTCAAAATGCAATTTCATTTGATCATTTTCTCAATTTGATTGGTATTAATAGAATAGTTCACAAAAAATGCTGGCAGAGGTTGTGTTCTGTTCCACTTTCAAAGAGATAATGTAGAAGTATGCTTTACCTGCCCGGTAAAGCAGCGATACAGTGAATCAGTGGGTTCTCACCAAAACAACACAAGAATGAAAGATGGTACATTTCAATGTCCCCTAAAAAGACAATAAAAGATAGGACTTCTTAATTTACATTCCTGTAAGGAAAATGGATACCATCATTGCCTATTGGGCGAATATAAATATTGCCATCAAAAGACAATTTAAAAAATATTTCAAAAGCATATTTGTGACTACCTTTTGAGATCAGTTTTTGCTATATTGGTCATTTCAGAGCAGACTATAACACACTGCAGTCTCTTATGTTATTGAAGAGATACAGTAAGCTATTTCCCATTTATTATGGGATGCTGCATATAAGATATCCCTCTCTCATGAAATGTCCACAGTACTAAGCAGAGCTATTGTGATTTTTCAGTTATTAATCAGAAAATTATTTTTTCTGGACTTACTTATTATCCTTGCCATCTTAGGGGTTTCACTCTCTGATCTTTCCTTGGAAGTTGACCCATGTATTGTATGCTACCGAGTGTATGACCTTTGACAAGTCACTTTGGGGCTGCAGAAGGAAGACGTGTTCTATCTTGTACAGGGCAATTTGTCAGACTGGCCTGGATCTCCACCCGTTTCTGAAAGTGGAGCAACAGTGGGAAGCAGATTTACAGCTCTGTTTGAGTTAAAAGGAATGGATAAGAAATTAGCGCAGTGCGCATAAATCCTCTCTTTGTGCTAAATGGGCTGAACTTATGGTCTGCTTGATTATGCGTACATTCCAATGTCCCCCTTTTTTTTTCTGAGTTTTCCCCTGCATCGGCGAGGCTGTGGTCTTCTTGGGTCGTACTTACATGTATGGTGGGCTATCCCCGGATTTCTGTTTTTTTGGCAAAGGGTTGGCTGCATCATTGAGCAAATCACTCTTTGCCCTCTCTCTTTCTCCCTGGCACTTTGCCTTTTGAGTTTGTGGAGGGCTCCTAGCGTGACTAAATACCTCAGGATGCTTGTGCAGCAGATGTTACATGCTGCCCATTTTTTATATTGCATGGAAATGGAAGTCTGTCCCCACTCTAGGTGGTTAGAGGTCGCAGTTGCATTCTGTGGCCCTGCTGGAGAAATTAACTTTCATGTTATGCGATCATGTTAAAATGTACATTATGATTTGGGACTCATACTGACAGTTTTATAATTCTCACTAACAGTTACGGTCTTGTTGCCATTACTCTGTATTTCATTATGTGGTGTGTTGCTTTCTTTCTTTTTTCATTATATTGCCTGGTAAATGCTCCAACTAACTTAAAATAAAAAGTTAAAAAATAAAAAAGTCACTTTGGGGCTAATTTGCTAATCTGAGGTAACTTGCAGTATTCATTAACATGGGTTAACATACATTATTAGTGAACAGGCCTCATTCAAAAGAATCTGGCCTATGGCAAATAACACAAGCTAACTTATTTTTAACGTGCATTAATTCTTAGCAAAGGTTGGTGAATCAGCTTTTTTTATCTTGAGCTACTCCATAAAACTAACTAGTAGCAGATTTACAACAAATTTAAGAGAGGTTTTTTTTTCACTCAACACACAGTTAAGCTGTAGAATTAGTTTCTGGAGGAGATCATCAAGACTATTAATATAGCTGGATTTTAAAAAAAAGACAAGTCTCTGGATGACAGGTTCATTAATAATTATTAGCCAGGTAGACTTAATTCTGTGAGTGAGCAACAGGGATGATCTTTCCATTAGGATCTGCTAGATATTTCCAAGTGACCTGGATTGGTCACTTTTGAAGACAGGATGATGGGCTCAATGGATCATTGATCTGACCCAGCATGACACTTCTTATATTTTTACCTCCCTGTACCATAGTTTCCCCAACTGGTAGTGGATATTACTAAAAACAGTATAGTCTCTTTTCTCTTTGCCCTTTTGGAAGCTTCCATGCAAATATGCCACCAAGCCCTTCATACTGGATAAAGTTTGCCAACAAGCTAAACCAGTGGTACTCAACCTTTTTTCCACTGCGATATGCATGACTGTCTATGCTCATGTGTGCAACACACTGCACACTACAGATGGTGACCAAAGCAAATTAGTACTGAAACATAATAAGCAGCACATTAATTGTGTTTCTTAAACTTTCAGTAATATATATCTATGAGGATAATTTTATAACAACTTGGGTAAGACTGAAATCCATGTGTACAAATTACAGTTGGATTTCAGCCCAAATTTTCAAACTGTACAAAATGGAGCAAATGTAAATATTTATGCATACATTTACGCACATACTTTCGAAAATGGAAAATATACATAGAAATGTTTTCCCTACCCCAGTTCTGCCCTATGAATGCCTCTGTCTAATACGCACAAAATTAGATGCAAAATTACATCTGTGTGTACTTTTATGTGTTTATCCCCTGAGGTAATTTTTTAAAAGCCCATTTAGATGTGTATAACTGCATTTTAAGGTGAATTTTAAAAGCCGGACGCGTGCCAAAATCGGGAGGTGGGCACGCATCTAGCACCCAATTTTATAAGCCGCCCATATGCACGCACAAGTGGCAATGTGCAAATATCTTGCATTGGGAAACAAAGGGACGAAATGTGGGTGGGGCATGAGTGTTCCAAGGTGGGGCCAAGAGATATGTGAGCAAATACCTATGCACCTGGGCGTGTGCCCAGGTATATTTCAGTGCAAAGTTACTTCTGCTATGGAGGAGGCATCTATGAAGTGTTTGAGGGGTCTGGGTTAACTCGGGGGAGTGCAGGCTAAAGAACCAGGGGGGGTTTGGAGGACCTAGCTCTAGACTGGGCAAACTGGTGGATTAACTGATGAAACTGGTCATGGCCTGGACGATTGTTATAAAATATTTCCACTTGCACGTTCCAAAGCCGACTTACGCTGCTGTACGCACACAAGCATAAAATTAGGAGCACATATACATGCGCCAAGTCTATTTTAACATGCGCACATATGTGCATGCAAGATATAAAATTGCTGTCTATCTGGATGTGCTCCCATATACACATGTATAGGTGCACCTGCGTGACTGTTTTAAAGTTACCATCTAAATCCATATAAATGCTTTTGAAAATCTGGCCCTATATATCTATATCAATCTATCTATATATAGAGAGGCTAATTTTATAAGAACCCACATAGGGCTGAAGTCCATGTGTAGAAAGTGCACATGGACTTCAGCCCTAGTTTTCAAATGGGACTTAAGCTCGCAAATCCACTTTGAAAATTACCAGGTATGGGCATGTCCATATTTGGCATATGTGCACACGTTTACGCCTTTTTGGGAGCAGGTGTAAATTTATACATGTACTTCTACCTGCATACTATTGAAAATTGGAAGTATGCATATAAATGGTTTCTCCGTCTCTAAGAAAGTCTCTTTAAAGTATGTGTAAGAGTATGCTTGAAATCGCTTTCATGCATCCTTTTACACGTATTTATTTATTTTATTTTCAAAAAGGCCATTTATGCAAAAAGCAAATAAATGCTTTTGTATGTCATCCCCTATACTATGGGGCAGATCTTAAAACTTCTTCCCCTCCCTTCCCCTATCTAACCCACCCCCATCCCTAACTAAACCCCCCCTTACCTTTGTCGAAAAAGTTACGCCTGCCTGAGGCAGGCGTAACTTGCGCACACCAGCTGGCTGCCAGCGCATCATTCCCCGGCTCGGGAGCTGCTTCGGAGGCCTCAGCCATGCCCCTGGAACACCCCGGGCCGGCCCCACGCCCACAGCCCCACCCCTGAATGCCGCACCGCCCCCGACACAACCCCCCAAGCAAAGCCCTGGGACTGACGCGCGTCCCGGGGCTTTGCGCGCGCCGGCGGCCTATGCAACATAAGTGCGCCGGTGCAGGGCTTTTAAAATTTACCCCTATATGTATGTGCATGTGTGTGTGTGTGTGTATATGTATTGTATGTATCTCTCTCTCTCTCTCTCTTTATATATATATATATATATATATATATATATATATATATATATATATATATATATATAGTATAAAGTCCTTCCTTATGTAGTAAGTGGAGTAAAAGGATGTAAAACAATTAGCAACAATAATCTCAATCCTCTAATGTTTCCCAAAGATTAATCAAATGTGACCATCATAATAGGTATCATCGATAAAATGCTTGCACAGATGTTCACTCTCTGCTTTATATATAATCATGGGTCACTGTGAGTCCCAATGTGATACATTTTATTACATTTTTTGCAATGAAAACAATCCATGTCTTGAATTATAAATTCAAACTTTTTCTATGCTTGATATTTGTTAGAGTTCGCTCCTCCAGAGAGGAGGAGTTAGCAATCTGTTAGAGTTCGCTTCTCCAGAGGGGAGGAGTTAGCAATCTGTTAGAATCTGCTATGCTGATGGGAGGAGCAAGCAGATGGAAGTTAGCGATCTGTATAATTAGCTCCTGGAGTGGGAGGAGTTTAGCAATCGGATATGCTCCGTAAGCGGAACTAGCAATCTTGTTATGATATAGACTGCTGAGTTGGCAATCTGTACCAGCGGAGTGCTAGAGAGGGTACTCAGTTGGAAAGGAATGTAAATAGGTGAATCCTTGGGCCGATGGCAGATGACAGCACCCCCAGAAAGGTATCCTGAGAAGGACCACCGGCTAGGCTTGGGTATGGAGACAGACACAGATAGTTCTTTTATTAGACAGGTTAGTAGAACCACCAGAGGTGGCAGTAATGATATGCCCGGACCCCATGATAGATGTTTCCTCTGCTTGGCATATCACACAATGTCCAGAGTTCCAGCAAGTGCGCCAAATTAACTCAGAAGGACATAAGATCCGGCTCAAAAAACTGGAAGAGGATGACGTCAATACAGGGGGATGCTCCTGAGGTTCGCGCCCTTGCTGGTACATACTTTGGAGCACGCGCGCGCCCTACGTCATCAGGAACATGGTGGATCCGCAGCGTCGAGCCGGTCCGGGGACATCGGGGAGAAGTGGCATGGAGACGCCGTGGCAACAAGCCGTCCATCAGACCCAGAGGAATTCGCCACAGAGGTAGAGAGGGTGGAGCGAGGGTGTAGAGCAACCCCGAACGCAACAATATTTTCTGAAAATCCAAAAATCAGTTCTTATCTTTATTTTATCCACTTTCAGACCGAACTGAGTATCAGAGTATAAACAGCTCCTAAACATACCCACATAGCCCACAATATCAAATGTCTTACATACCGCCAAAGAAGCCGGAGAAAATCTATTTATTGCATCAGTCCTATATACCAACATGGCATTCCCCAGGAAATGATGTCATTAAACTGTTTAACTCACTTCCTTTTATTGGGCATGTGTATCAATCAAATCAGTGAGTGCTGGTCAATCTCATTATTGAGCCCATTGGGAGCAATAGTATCAAGACAAAAAATCCAGTTCTGCTCTCTAAAATTAAAAAATGCCCCTCGAGAATTCTTTTTAACTCCTTCCAGCACGTGCCACTTCATATCCTGAAAAGTATGAGAATGTTCCATGCAGTATTGAACTGGGGAGCTTGTATCTTCTGGGTAGAGATACAGCTGCGGTGTTCTATCAAATGAGTTTAATTCTTCTGACGTGTCCTTCCTATGTATTTCTTAGAGCTTGGACATTCAGTCAAATAGAAAACATGTGTTGTTAAATATTCGTACTCTTTGGTTACATAGACTTTGCTGGTGATGACATCATTCCATGATTTGCTGGTAATAGTCTGACTGCATATATATACTGTGGGGTCAATTTTAAAAAGTATGAATTTTAGTAAACTATGCACGGCGATGCAATCTGGCCTCCCTCAGCTCCCTCCCAGTCCACTTCAATTAAGGAGTGGACTGGGAGGGAACTTTCCTATCACTAACCTTACCCTTCCTATTTCTTCATATCCCCTCCCAACCCCTAACCTAACCCTAACTATCCCCATTCTTTTTTGGTTTTTTACTTACTGCTTTGTTGGAGCAGAAGCAACTCAGCTGGTGTGCGCTTCCCCAGGGACAGCAGCTAATGGTGCTGTCCCGGCCTGCCCCCCGGCCCGCCCCCGGCCCGCCCCTTCTGACAGGCCCGGCACTTGTGTGTGTATCGGGGTTTACACGCGTGGCCGGGCCTGTTGTAAAATGCGCGCAGCGCGCACAAGGCCCAGCCACACACATAAATCCCAACATTTACATGTGTGAGTCTTTGAAAATTTACCTGTGTATATGTATTGTGTATGTAAATCTATGTTTAGCTAATGTTTCCATCCACTCTCTTAATAATCCTCCAGGTTTATCCTCTCTCTCTCGACCCCCTCCATCTCCAGGCTCATCCCCTCTATCTCTTACCACCTACCACAGATTCACCCCCTCCCACCCAAGCTCATCCTGTCTGTCAAACCACCACATCCCCAGTAGGATGGGCTCCACTTGGCTCTTGCAACCATCTTCAGTCCTGGGTGGGATGGGTTCTCCTGAGGCTCTCTCACAACCATCTTTAGCCACTGTGGCATGGGTTCTACTGGAACCGTCTCACAACCCTCTTTATCTGGCATGGGTTCCACCACAGTACTTGAACACTTTTTGAAATGGGTCAATATGGTATTACCTATAACAAACACATTTTGGCAACACACTTCCCAGCTCTTCATGGCATGCCATTGTATCCTGACACCCTGGTTGAGAACAGCCGACCTAAACTTTAAAGTGTATTAGGATCAATGATAGATTCCTCTCTATAGTACGAGGCGCATAACCCCTTTGTTGATACAGTCCCAGGACGTGCCTCATGCAGGGGCCCTGTAATTACAGTTCCAAACTGAAATGTTCATGGAGACTGACTGGGAGCTTGCAGCCCTCTGGTACTCAGTGTTTATGACCCCTGGCCTTCCACAGGTAAAGTTTACTTGGCTCCATTCTCAGCTTCTTTTAGTCTTTTGCTTCCTCTTGTTAAAGCTTCTCCTACTTGCAGCTTTCTCTCCCCACATAGCCGCCGCACTCACTCCTGTCACCACTGTTAGCGCTCAACACTGTGAAGCCACCAGCAGCTGAATCCCGCTCACATGGCAGAAGACACTGCATGCTGCCACCTCTCTGTCCCCCCTTAGGCACATGCGCGCCCAATGTCTCTGTTCTTAAAGATCCTGCAGTGGGAAGACAGCAGTGACGCCCTCTGATAACATCACCAGCAGTTCCCTATTTAAAGCTCCATCAGAGGATCATCAGATGCCTTAGCAATAGGTCTCCTGATGTGCCTCTGGTCTTCAGCAGATATTGCCACTGTTCCTCTCTTGGTCCTTCGTTCCTGCCTTGTTTGTGTTTTCCTGCCTTGTTCCTAAGTCTCTCTCTCCACCTTGCCTTGCCATTCCTTGTCCGCTCTGCCTGCCCTAGTTGTTGCCTTGGTCTTGTCTTCATCTTTGTCCTTGTCTCTTGGCTTGACTCCTGGATCCCGACCTCTGCCTGGACCTGACCTTCTACCTTGGACCCGACCTCTCCTTATCTGCTGCCTGCCCCAACCCCTGGCCTGTCTTCTGGTATCTGTCATCTCCTGCCTACCCTGACTACCATTTTCTTGTTTGCCCTCGGGACACACTTAAACCCTACCAGCCACCAGAACCCAAGGGCTTAACCTGTGGAGGAGGCGTCTGGTATAGGTAAAGCTCCAGCTTGTTCTGTCGTAGGGCATGTCTGCCAGCTGTTGGCGTGGTTGTGCCAGCCATGCCACAGCACCAAGGGCTCACACATACCATGCTCAATACAGCTGGTTGACCTGTTAAGCTGTTTGTAATTACAAATGTCTTTTAGCTGAGGTAACTAGGAAGGATTCTGGGTCCTGTCCTCATTTCCAAAGGACCGGGACCATGGACTCAATATAATACAGTAGTGAGATTTTGTTCATTCATTCTGCTGTGATATTTCCCCCCTAGGGGCTGTTTCTAACTGTACCCTAGCTACTCGTTAGTGTGTAGGGACTAGGGGCCCTGTTACAGGATTCTATGAAGATGAAGTCACACTATATAATTATAAATTATTCTTTTTTTTTAATACTTAGTGCATGTCTACAAATTGCAGAATTTTTCAGGATGTGAGGATATTTTTATATGATGGCTTGGAATCAAGTAGTAGGTATATCTTATTAGGATCTCACTGTGACAGCAAATGATTAATTTGTACTGACAGGAAAGCAATGAGAGTTGGTCTTTTGGACGTCTGGCTACTGAAAAGTGGGGTTTTATATTGTAGGGAGTGAACAGGAGATGGTGGGAAAACATTTCAGTAGATATAATACAATAGAAGTACCTTTTTAATTAAGTACTATATGTATGAGCTTACAGGAGCTTAATCACACACATCTTGGAAAGAAGCTGCCTACCTCACATGTCAGCCCAATTATTCTAATTTTCACTGCCTCTGCTGCTCTGCTATGGCTCCCACATGCCAATTCAAATCCCATTATCTTTTATCCTTGTCCATAATCATCTTCCTTCATTCTGTCAACTTGAGAATTCACTCTACTCTCTTACTGGTGTTCTCAAAACTCTACTGTTCCTTCCTTCTTGGTTATGTGCTTAATTGATTCATTTCCTCATGAATCATCCACAGTATTGCTTCACCCTAATTTGCGATCAGCACTGTGGAAATGTGAATTAGTATACTTACAGATATATCATTCGTTCCTCAAACAACCTTTTAGACCTTCGTTTTTCAAAGATGTCACTGGACAAAGCTATGTAAGTTCATATCTTTTTATCTGGAAATATGCAGTGGCAGACTTGTGCACATTCAGATGCATAACTCTAGCTAACATTCCTGCTTGCTGGCTTACTGAGTATTGACCTCTTTGAAAATTGACTGGTCCATAGTTTTCATTAGTGAGGAGCACAAACCAAATAGAGGCCGATATTTAAAAGAGGCTGAGCATCAAAGTTAGGCAACCAAGTTAAGTGCTTAATTTCAGCTGAAGTCAGGTTCCTAAGTTTTCACTGCTCCCACAGCAGCGTTCTCTCTGGCATTCAAAGCCCATCTCACAATGTCATTACCCAGCGGCAAACTTGCCTCAGGACCCAGATGCTGCTTTCGAGCTATCGATGGAGCTGAATCAGGAGAGGACAGAGACATCTATTCTCTCGCCCATGCCTGGATTTAAACATAGGCAACTGCATAGGATGCCAAATTTGAAGGTGCCAGATATGTAGACCAAAGAGGATCCTGTCTCTGGTTTGCTTTAGGGCCATGTGCTGGCACAGCTTCAAAGGGGCACTGCCATAGCACTGTCTATAGGTGACAAAATCTTAAATCCGGCCCTGGATTTTTTATAATTCTGTGAGGCAGGGCCGTGTTATGCACAAGTTGCTATTTTATAAGAGATTTATGTGTGTACATTTGTCAGCTTATTCGTGTAATTTTACTCTTGCTAATTATCTTGCGCAACTGGTATCAGACTCTTCCATTGTTTACTATTGGTTGGGTGGGAGGACTGGGTGAACTGGGGGGAGTTCAGAGTGAAGAACTGGGAGGATCTCGATGACTTAGAGAAGGACTGGGTGAACTGGTGGAGTTTTCAGCAAACTGGTGATTTCAGTTATGTGTGCATGTTTTAAAATATGATGACTACCACACATAAACAGGGTTTTAAGTGAGTAAATAACGATTATTTTTTTGTGTGTAAAATATATGCAGGTATGTTTTTAAAAATAGGAAAAGAGGGAGTAATTTAAAAAAGGTCTTACACGCATAAAACTGGGTTTTAAATGGGTAAATGCACTTTTCCTGTATAGGTGAGATTTTGAGAAATGCTATAATAAATGCCATTGAATTGTGCAAAGGCCATACACAAGTAAGTGCACTTTCCACATTCAAAAGGCTTTTTAAAATTGCTACGAAAGTATGTTAAATTTGCACATGTAACTTTTAAAATTACCTTCAGAATGTTCTTTCAATGCATTAGATGAATTCATACATAACCATACCTTATACGCGCAGGTTATAAAATACTAAGGGGCTGCGTGGAGTTGTTTGAAAATTACCCTCATATTGTGTACCACCTGTTCCTAAAATAGGATTCGAGGAATCAGGGGCGGTTGTGATACTTTGTTGAGGTCTTTTGTTTTTCTAATGAATGAGAAACAAGCTTTTTGATTGGTAGCAGGATGATGTCAAATCGGTAAAGAAGTCAATGAATGTGTGCTGGATTGATTATAACATATCATCTGATCATTTTGAAAAAAGCATTTGTAGGTGTTTTCTTGTTTGATATGCATGACTTGCAGGAGGAAATTTGCTTGGAGGTACATGCACATTTTACTGGGTCTCTTGGATTCATCATATAGGGGCATATTTACTAAGCTGCAGCAATGTAGCATGTTACAATGCCATTTTACCACAAGTAAATTACTGAAAATCCTGCAGTAATTTACCTTGTGTTGCTATGGCTGAGAACTTCATGTTTTCCCAGCTGCACATGATGGCAGACCTTCATCCTGGGAAGCAAGGCTGATGAAGAATTCCCCACCTCTATGTTCAGCATCCCCAGGAATCTAGTGGCCTTCTGCATCCCCTTCCATGCCAAAATGTCAACAAATGAAACGACTGAACTAATACTTTCTAAATTGGGTCCGTGGCATCCACATCCCAATCATCAAGCCCCTCGTGGGACAGAAAAGTGCTGTAGTGGTGGGACTGTTACAAGCCCTGCCTTTTTGCGTTCCTTTAAAAACAATGTCTTCTAAAATTCTGGGTCCTTCCCATATCCATCCCCCATCTGGCCTCCATCTGAGGAGTCTTCTGGGAGCAAGAGCGATGCCCACTTGGCTCTGCCCCATTGACTGCCATTTTCCAAAATGGCACTGGCTCACCAGTTGACCCCATACCTGGTATGGTATTTCATTTTGGGGGGGCCTCATGCAAGGGAAGGAGGTTGAGTTGCTCTTTGAGGAAAGGCTCGCTCTCCAAAACTGAAAAAATATAACTGCAACTCTTTTAGGTGGTTTTTTTTTTTTTTTGCAAAATTTGACCTGTTTTTGCAGAATGGTATAATAACAAGAGGCATTGCATCATTCTGCATTGCAGCAGCTCATTAATGTGTCATTTGAATAAACCTTCACACATAGTGGATTATGTGCAAAAGTTTACTATTACAAAGTGCATTTCTGCAAACATTGTATGCAGAAAGGTTTTTTTGCACAAAAAAATTTCACAAAACGCCCATACTTTTTGTATGTTTTGAGGTGTTTTACAAAATGTTTCCTGCTTAAAACATTTTTGCAATGAAATTTTGGAGCTTAGTACATTGGCTGTTTAATCTCTGATCTGCTGGTAGAGTGGTGGTAGGGAGCTCCCTGGAGCCCCTTGTTAAAGTATACTGTATTATATTAGCATTCTGCAAATGTTAGCTTTTGAGTTGTCTTCAATTTACATTTTTATCCAGATATTTCTACACATTTTGTATTTTTACTGTCTGTGGAGTTACGTTTTATGTATTTTATTATGTGTGTTTTACTGTATGCCGCTTTGGACCTTGGTGTACGTTTCTTATCAAGGGACTCTCAACTCACTGCTTTGGACCTTGGTGTAAGCGGTGAATTGAGAGTCCCTTGATAAGAAACTGGTAGCACATTAGTGACCTTATGATTTGTAGTACCACAACAATATGAGATAAAGTTAACTATCTTTTGAGGGTGGATAGCATTCAAAATAGCCTACATTTGAGCTGTCTTTGCTAAACAGGCTTATGTAATGTTTAATCTTTTTTTGTTGTTTATAGATAGCTTACATTGATGATGTTGTTGATGCCCCTACCCAGAATGTCAGAGAAGATGAACTAGATATCTTGGACCCTGAAACCAAATGGAAACAGAAAGCTCAAAGACTAAAGGCTAGAATCATTATATTATGCATCTAATCTATATGTGTAGAATCATTATATTATGCATCTAATCTATATGTGTCTCAGTTCGTGGACAGCTTCTTCTCTTTTCAAATTACTTAAAATGTGCTGATACTTGACTTTACTATGATCTAATTATGGTAATGATACTGTAACTTATTGCATCATTTTTTTTATCGGGCCATTTCTTCCTCACCCCCTTTTCTCATTTTCACTGTTAAAATTGCTATTGTATTCCCCCGGACTTTGGAATCCCCCACAGTGTCAAAGAATTTGTTAGCCCCCCCACCACCGATTCCTCATTCCACCCCCCCAGACTCCTCAACCCATCCCACCTTCTCCATCCCCCGGTGACAAAATTCATCCCCACTAGGATCGAGGGTCTCACTCACCCACTCCAGGTGACTCCAGTTTACTCTTCCAGTGCTGCCTATCAGATCTTTTAAAGATATCCAGATAAGAAGCAACTTATCCGGCCACACAAGGCAAGCTAGCTTTGAAAGCTAACTGGCTGTATTCAAACATAGCAGGTTATGTATTAAAGTTAGCTGGATACAAGTAGTCGGATAAATTTAAACAAGTATATTCAGAGAGATGTTTATCCTGCTGAATATATGGGACAAGTTATCTGGCTAACATTAGCCAGATAACTTGTTCACTAAATAGCCTACTGAATATTGGCCTTAATGTATTCTCATCCATACCTAAGAAAATTGTTTTCTCTGAGGACAAACAGGATGGCAGTCCTCACACATGGGTGATATAGAATGAAGCCCAGCATGTAAAACTTACGTCAAAATTTCTGGAACTTTGACTGAGCCTCAGTGAGCATGCTCACGCATGCAATATACCATATGTCCAAGTGGGGTTCCCTCAGTCTCTTCTTTTCTGTGAAGTTTTGCATCTGGCAGTTAAGTGAGACTCAACTTTTTCTTCAATTCTCAAAGTGCTTTTGTTATGATTAATTTTTTGTATTTCCTTGCACAGTCGACACGGGGTCCACCCAGTTCTCCCATTAGCGTCTTAGATAGATTTCTCAATGTTTTTGGGTAAGTTTATTTTCATTGTTGATCCCCCGAGGTGGTGGCGCGCTTGGTGCCTGACAGCCATCGATGGCCATTGCCATCGATTTCTATCTCGTGTCCCTTTTGTTTCGAGATAACATGTCTAATTTTGTTTTTAAGCGTTGCCCCTGATGTGCAAGGACCATGTCTATCATAGACCCCCATGATAGATGTTTCCTCTGCTTGGCATATCACACAATGTCCAGAGTTCCAGCAAGTGCGCCAAATTAACTCAAAAGGACATAAGATCCGGCTCAAAAAACTGGATCGCCTCTTTGTGCTGAAGAAGACCGATCCATCGGCATTGACATCAGAGGCATCGGCATCAAGGGACCTTGAAGCCACACCGATGGACACAAGTCATCGACATCAGCGGGACCGCTGGTTCTGTCAAGGTCGTCAACTGCCAGAGATGCCTCCAGATCGAGAAGGTTGGGTTAGTCGTCAGTCCACCCAAATTGTCCTAACCATGAATGCATCCACTGTAGGCTGGGGAGCTGAGATAGATTCAGCACCCAGGGTTTGTGGTCCGCCCAGAAACGTCTCTGCCAAATCAGTTTGCTAGAGCTCCGGGCGATATAGACCTACAATCAAGTAGCAATGTGGTATGTCAATGAGCAGGGAGGTACATGATTTTACCTCCTTGTTGGGAAGTGGTTCAATCTGGTCATGGGCCCTCTCCCAAACGATGGCCTCAGGGCCATATGTTTGGCCGGAAGAGAGAATGTGATAGTGGACAGACTGAGTCATACCTTCAGACCCCACAAATAGTATCTTAACCAAAGGCTCATGAATCGGATCTTCCATCTCTGGGAAAGCCCGGACGTGGATCTCTTCGCAGCATCTTTGAACAGGAAAGCTCCTCAGTTCTGCTCCCTGTACAGGACATGTGGAAAACTAGCCTCAAATACCTTCGTCTGCCATTGAGGCAAGGGTCTTCTGTATGCGTATCCTTCAACTCCACTGGTAAGGAAGACTCTTTTGAAGTTTAGCGAGGACAAAGGGACTATAATCTTCATAGCCCCACATTGGCCGAGACAGATTTGGTATCCACTCCTCTGGGAGATGTCCATCTGGAAACTGATCAGGCTGGGGACTTCCTCAAATCTCATCACCCAGGATCGAGGCAGGTTGCACCATTCCCAACTTCCAAGCTCTGTTGCTCACAGCCTGGATGTTGAGAGGTTGATATTGCAAGCACTCAATCTCTTGGAAGATATGTCTTGGGTCCTGGTGGCTTCCAGAAAGTCTTCCTCTAGAAAGTCCTATGGACTGAAGTGGAGAAGGTTTTCCATTTGGTGTGAGCAGAAGGCCCTAAATCCTTTCTTCTACTCCCCAGAAAAACTGCTTGACTACCTTCTACACCTTTCAGAAGCTGGTTTGAAGACCAGTTCCATTAGAATTCATCTGAGTGCGATTGTTGCATATCACTGTGGTGTAAATGGTAAGCCCATTTCAGTACAGCCTATAGTTGTATGTTTTATGCAGGGCCTGCTTCAGTTGAAGCCTCCCCTAAAGCCTCCCGCTGTGTCTTGGGATCTCAAGATGATGTTGGCTTAGCTGATAAAAGCTCCCTTTGAGCTTCTGCACTCCTGTGACCTGAAGTACCTGACCTGAAAGGTCATATTATTGGTGGTGGTCACTTCAGCATGCAGGGTCAGCGAGCTCCAGGCCTTAGTAACTTATTCACCTTACACTAAGTTTTTTTTCACGACAGAGTGGTCCTATATACTCAACCTAAGTTCCTGCCTAAGGTGGTGTCGTTCTTCCATCTTAACCAGCCAATCGTCCTGCCAACAATTTTTCCCAGGCCCCATTTGCACCAAGACGAACAAACCCTGCACAGTTTGGACTGCAAAAGATCCTTAGCCTTCTATGTGGAGCAGACAGAGGCTCATAGACAGTCTTCCCAACTTTTTGTTTCTTTTGTTCAGAAGAAGTTGGGGATTGCCATTGCTAAGCAGATGCTCTAGAATTGGCTAGCAGACTACGTATCCTTCTGTTATGCCCAGGCGGGATTGCATCTTGGGGTTTCTGTCAAGGCTCACTCTGTTTGAGCCATGGCAGTGTCGATAGCCCTCTTGTGAGCAGTCTCCTAAGGAGGAGATCTGCAGGGCTGCGACGTGGAGTTTCATTCACATTACGTTACAGTGTGGATAGGGGTGGATGATGCGACAGTAGGTTTGGCCAATCTGTCCTTCGGAACTTGTTTGAGGTGTAGAACACAACTCTGTTCCCATCTATTTTGGTGTTTTGTTGGTCCCCTTTTATATTGGGAGGCATCCTGTAGCTAAGAATTCACCCATACATGAGGACTGCCATCCTGCTTGTCCTCGGAGAAAGCAGAGTTGCTTACTTGTAACAGGTATTCTCCAAGGACAGCAGGTGTCTGTCCTTACAAAACCCAGCCACCACCCCACAGAGTTGCATTTCCACTACGTGGGTTTTATGATTTTTATTTTATTACTCTCTTAATTCTATGATATAAGACTGAGGAGACCCTGCATGGATGCATGGGTATATTGCATGCATGAGCATGCTCACTGAGGCCCAGTCAAAGTTCTAGAAACTTTGACATAAGTTTTCCATGCTGGGCTCCATCCGATGATGTCACCCATGTGTCTGGACTGACATCCTGCTGTTCACGGAGAACACCTGTTACAAGTAAGCAACTCTGCTTTTTCAGTACTAATTGAAGCAGCACTATGGGGTTCAATTCACCCAAATGTGTGAGTTAGAAAATTTCCTCACACAAAGCTATTTGCCAACTTTAGCAATTGAAAATAATCACATCCTCTGTTTAAGAAATTACAGCTCAGGGCCCTATATCTGTCAGAAAAGTTACCTAAGCTCCCTGTAAGGTGAACTTTTAAAGCTGGGAGCATGCCAAAATTGGGCGATTTGCGCACATGTAGGACATGTGTGCCTGCGCCAGATTTTAAAAGCTGCCTACATGCGCACACATCTCCCGATAAATGAATATCTCAATCTGATTCAAAAAGGGGCATGGTGTGGGTGTCATTTGGGCAGGGCACGTGTACTCTGGGGCGGGGCCAAGAGATGTGTGCACAGATACTTACGCACCTGGATGAACACCTAGGTCCAGTGACACATTACTTTTGCTATGGAGGAAGTGTAACTTAAAAAAGAACCCAACCATGTCTAAATTATTTAAAGAGTCTGAGGTAACTGGGGGGGGGGGGGGGGGGCGGGGGGAGGGGGGTGCATGCTATTAAACTAGGGAGTTTGGATGACCTAGCTCTACACTGGGCAAACTAGCGGGTGAACTGGTGAAACTGGTCATGGGGTACATGCGCGCCGGTAATAAAATTCCCCCACTTACATGGCTCAGACCAGGATGTGTGCGGCTGTGCCCATCCAATTGCAAAATAGGGCGCACATAGACACACGTCTTGTCTATTTTATCACATATTTGCGGAACTGCGCATATGTTATATAATAGCTGTATTCTTGGGCGTGTGCCGACACACGTGTCAGTGCACGCCCGTACACCCCTTTGAAAGTTATGGTCCCTGTGTGGATTTTTACATTATCCTCTTCTCAGAATTGCATAGCACATTATCATCTTCATTTTAAAGTACATGACCCTCATTAGTTTTTTTCCTCAGTATGCAGACTTTCTCCTGATGTCTGAAGTTAGGCAGAGGAAACACAGGATGCATGCTCACACTGTGATGTCAACTCAAACTAAAGGCAAGAAGCCCTTACTTCAGTCATTATTATATTTTCTTCAAACCTCTAACCTGTCTCAACTCAACAGGAAATAATGGGAAAGTATAGCATTGTCAAACCACCACTGCAAAACCCCATAACTGACCAAAATTGAATCTGTTGTATCTGCAGATCAGAAGAGAAAGAAAAACCCAATTAGAGAAAAGCAAAGCAACCAGGAAAGGGACATCTTTTTACAATGATCTTCCAAAATGTCTATGTTTTTATTATATTTCAGCACCACAAGAATGCCAGTTTCCAATCAGATCGAATGAATTCAAACCATATTCAGCAGAGCAGGACTTCTAAACCCAGAGATAAACAGCGTCCAGCCAGGAGAGAAAAGCAGAGTGTTCCAAACCAGAAACATCTTCTTGGAAACATAATGGAATTTGAAAACACCAATATGAAACCTGAAACGTTTGAAGAACTAGGGCTTGAAACAGATGACAGCAGTTCCTCTTGTTATTTGTGGAATGCCAATGTCTCTGTAAATCCAATAAGGCCATCCATTGAGCACAGTCCCCCAACAATGAACTGGAAGGCAAATTTAAAACCCTTAGCAAATATAAATTCTTCAGTAGTTCAGAATCACAAACAAGCCACCATCAGCTTCATTTCTCCTAAGTATCCCCCTGAGGAGACATCTTCTAAAGACTCTACTGGATATAGTCGGTCGCAGGCATATATTGGCAGACACCTTGAAGAATACCAGCCTTTGTACAATTATTCATATCCTCTTATTGCTGAAGGATATGTCCTGCAGAGTCAGAGCAGGGCTTTGGCCACTCTTAGTACTCATGGCCAAGAATCTGGACCTGAAAGTCACATAAAGGGCGTGTCTGCAGTGAGGAGCTACCAGGGCAGTGATGGCTCATGGTAAGAAGACCATTTTAAAGTACAGTCATATAACCTTGTATGCAAATGTACAGAAAGTCAGAATTCAGAAGGAAACTGCTTAAACAAAAATGAAATTGTATGGTGTCATGTAGTATATTTTGTAAAATTTTTCATAAATTCCTTGGAGATTAGTTTGATAACAAGCAGTTAGCTTATATTTTGCAAATTTATGACTATATTGCATGACGTGGTCTACTTCATATGTATTTGTATCTGATCACCCTCCATTTGTGCTTTCTCTTTTGTCAGCATAGAAAAAAATTAGAATTTGTGCTCAAGTATGGAGGATGAGCCAACAAAGCAAAAATGGGCAATTCTTGTAACCCAAACTTAGATGGGGTAGCAATCTTTTATCTGGCTTTTATGTTCAAAGGTATTTTGTAGTATTTGGGTTTGTTTTCTTTTAAATCACTGTGGAAAAGCTATGTTCAACAACGCAATTTTCAAAAACATTTTACATGGATGACTATGCAGTTACCCCGGTAAAATGAGAGTCTGAAAATTGCCCTGCCCATGGGTAAAAATACTCTTGCTGGGTGGGACCAGCAGACAAGGCCCAGGGATCTCCTTTTGAAAACCCCAGGTGTTATTTGTGGCACGAAATTTGCACCTGCTACAAAGGTGCGAAGTTCACAGATACTGAAACACTGTAACGCTGGCCAGCCCCACATTTTCAAAGAGAAACTCCATGGGGTAAATTCTGGAAACTCCCTGTGGGGAGCTAAAGCCAATCCAGCAGTTTGGATTGGCTGAACACCTCCAGCTACTTCATACTAGGAAAGGTAAGCTTTCGGTATGTGCCTTTTTGAAAATCAATATCCCTGTTTGGGAAACTATTGAGTGCCACTATTGTGCCACAAAACTGACTGGCTCGAAAATCATGGCAGAAGGATATCAAAGAATCAGGGCTCTCCAAATACACATTTTGGTGAATTTACAGCCAGTCTGAAGGAATATGCTGAGGTTTTCATTTAAAGCTTGAAAGGGTTTCTTTTTCAATACTGTCATTAGGGACCACTTTCCCCCTTGAATTATTTTGTAATCCTTTGTCATATTTTTCTCATTTTCGCCTATGTTTAGTCTTATTTCTTTAGGTTTATAGCCCACCATTTATAAATAATGTTATGCTCTAAGCAAAAAACACAGCCCAACCATAACCTATTTCAGCCCTGCTTGCTTCTAATGTGGAGGGAGTGGGGCTGGAGTTGAGGCGCCTTGAATATTTCCTCAGTGCAGCTTTTTATTCCTTTTTGACTGTAAACAGCCCTGGCATTCCAACACTAATTCTCTAATCACAGAGCACAGACTGCCGGTCAAGGTCATACCTGTGTCTCTTTCTCCCTACCAGGGCTGTGAGTGCCAACTCTGCAGTGCTGCAGCCAAAGAGCAGGAGTCAGGCCAGAAAACGGAACCAAAGCCTCCTTTACTGCAGCACACAGTGCTATCAGTGGGCGACTTTTTAAAACCTTGATATTCCTGACAAATGCAAATTTGCATTGACTTAATTACCTCAGGTAATGAAAGTGGGGGAAATTCAATTTTTCTGATCATAGAACCTTTCGGCTCAATCCTTTCAGGAATAAGGAGGGCAAAAAAGAGGTGCGGCTTGGGAGTTCCGGGATGGGGGCCAAGATTTATGCAACTTAACTCCGAATTTTAAAACAGGAGATCATGGCGCGCGTTGGCTTGTTTTCCACATAGATGAGGTGCAAGTCTGGAGATCTTGAATTTTAGGACTTACAGGCAGGGTGAGGGGTCTGGATCATCTGGGGGGCATGCAGGATGAAGACCCAGAGGGGTCTGGAAGACCGCGATGTTAACTGGGCAAACTGGTCGCGCGTGCTGGCCGTGCTCGAGGAATTTCTTAAAATTAGGAGCATTGTAAAACACATCGGGTAAATTTTAAAATCCCGTGTGTGCAAACAAATCGGGAGATATGTGCGCGGCTGAGACAAACGCACTTTAAAAACGGCCTGGCCATGCGCGTATCTGCCGATTTATGCGCGGAAGAACCAAGGTTTACAAAAGGGGTGGAGTGGAGGCAGGGTCTTGACCGGGTGGGGGCCAGCCGGGACAGCGCCATTTTGGACTGTTTGGGGAAGCGTGCGGCGGCGCAGGGAACTTACTTCATCTATTCAGATGAAGTTCCGAAATAAAAAAAAAAGGTAGGGAAAGGGGTTTTAGGGGTCAGGGAGGAGAGGGGAAAAGGGAGGCAGAGTAGGAAGGGGTATAGGAAAGTTCTCTACCAATCCGTTCCTTTATTGGAGCGGACTGGGAGGAACTGGGGAAGGCCTACTCGCGTCGCCATGCATTTTTTAAAAAAATCCCCCCCCCCCCCCCCACATCACACACGACTGGGCACCCGCGCGCATATGCACATGCCGATACAAAATCAGGTGCGCATGTCTGCTTGGGCATTGGATTTTATAACATCCGTATGGCAGTGTGCGCATGTTATAAAATCGGTGCACCATGTGCGCGTGCCAGGAACGGCGTGCAGATAGACGCCCCCGCATTTTTTTTTAAAATCTACCTTTAAGCGCTTAAGAGCATGTACAATTAAAAATTCCAGTGTATCCTCACGCGACCTGTTTGTTTTTTGCATTATTCTTATCATGTAAGGAATATGGAAGAGAATTTTTTCATTGGATTCTATTTGTATATTTTACACATACTCATATTGTATTGCTACTTGTTTTGTTAAGGCATTTGTTGTCTCCATCTCTCAACCATCTTGTGGCCTCCTCTTCCACCACCCAGTTTACACGGATGATGGGACAGCCACTTTATCAAGTCCCTCCACTGGCAGATTTTCACCATGGTGAAAGCCTATTTTCCAATCCTGTATTGCCACCCATCTTGTCCAGAGTAGAGAGTGATTCCACGTTATATGATGAGAGGAGTAACGAGAGAAGTGAGGCAACAATGAGCCGCAGTAATTCAGAAGGCTGCCTTTTCCAAATGGAAACACAAAAGCAACTAAAAGATAAAAGTAATAGAAAGGTAAGACAAGAACTTCACTATTATTGTGCGTTTTGAAATGACCTTTTCTTAAAATGTTTGTATCCTCTTTTCAGCCCTAGGTGCAACACTCTAGATGAGCAGGGATTAATGCTATCCTCAAGAATGACAGGCAGCAAGACAAATATAGCTTGATCTATCTCCCTGAGAACCACCAGACCATATTCTACTTCAGTACTCAAGTCAGAGTAGGAAAAGCAGCTAATGGCTCTGGAACTATAAAACTTAGAGATCCTAGTTTACAGTCCAGTCACTGGCTGACCTTAGACAGATCTTGTGACCTCCATATGTTTAACTTAGATTTGGGAGAGAGACCATGTGATAGATCTTGTATAGTTTTGGGTGCACTGATAACTAATGATTGTGACTGTTACTCAGTGAAGGAAATGCTCTTTCTGTAGTCATTTGGGGTAAGTCTTTGGGGCTTAGTCAGGGATCTACCCAGGTATTATAAGGAATTACCCAGGTAGATTGGCTGACTCCACATTGGTAGATTTTCAGCCATCTGAGAATGGGTTGCATACTTTCACAATGTCTGTACGTTTAACCTCATTAAAAAAGAGATCGGGAAACCTATTGGGGTGTTGGTGTCTCAAGCCCAGTGAAGAGGGAGAATTGCAAATAAATTAAACAAAGACAAATAATGTAAATCACAATGTTATGAAAACCCTATAATGTCACAGCACTCTAAGGACTCAGCATCTATCCACCTCTAGAATATACTGAGATGAGTAACTAATCTGAGGGGGTCATGCACAGTGGAATCTTTATCCAAAGAAGTTTCTTCAAACGGTACAGGTCAAAGAAAATGAACTTTATTACCCACAAATGGGTTTATATATTTACAGTAAACTTTAGATAGAAATCTGCACCAGTACGTAAAACATGATTTGTAAGTCAAGAAAATGCTTCCTAGTTATTGGGGTTGATCTTGATGAGCCTAACTTTCAAAACTGTCTGAGGTGCACCATTTGCATGTGTAAGTGAGCCCGGTGAGGTTTATGCCACATAGGTTATAAAATACCTTGTAGAAATTTTGTGTTGTTCTTTTCTATTGGTTGGCATTGATATAATAAATGGTTTGCAAATAAAATACCACATATTTCTGCCCTTAAAATAACACATGTACTGTTCAATTCGCCTGCATGTTTGTAATGCAGGAACATGCATTTTGTTTCTACCCATTTTATAAAATTACACACAGGGAGGGTATCTTTGAAACAATTTCTATGCGACCCCATATACAGGTGTATATGGCTGCGCAGAGGTGTGCGCAGATTATAAAATATGTGTATGTCTACGTATGCGCAAATTTCTGCAGTGCATGAAATCATGTATTTCAATGTTTTGAACTCATGCACTTTTTCTACCTATTTTGAAAACATACATGTGTATATTTTGTGTGAAAGAAATTGCAGCTTAGTCCCATAAAGCCCTGTTTACACGTGGAAGTCGGCATATTTTAAAACGTGTGTGTGTAATTGAAAGCACCGGTTTGCCGAAACCTCCACCAGTTCACCAAGTCTTTTTCCAGGTCATCGAGATCCTCCCAGTTCTTCACTCTGACTTCCCCCCAGTTCACCCAGACCTCCCACCCAACCAGTACTAAACAATGGAAGAGTCCGATATCAATTGAGTAAGATAGCTAGCAGGTGTAAAATTACGCGTATAAACTGACAAATGTACATGCGTAAGTCTCTTATAAAATAGCAACTTGCATGAGTAACACTTAGCCCTGCCCCAGAATACCCCTGGACCACCCCTTTATTTTTTGCGCAAATGAGCGCACAAGATTGAAAATACATGCGTACTTTTGATGCTTTTAAAATAGATGCACATGAGTACAAGCTACTTGTGTGCAATATGCAAATTTTACGCCCGTAAATGTTTTGAAAATTCACCCCATATATTTTACGTATGTAATAATTCTAACAATGCGCACATAATAACTCAGGATTAAATACAGAGGCAGGTATTTTATAAAGTATGCGCATGCTCCACTTCTGAAAATATGTACTTGTGTATACTTGGAATCATCAGTTCATCGATATCTCCGCCGTTTCATCTAGAGCTTCATCAGTTCACATAGACCCTCCAGTACTTCATCCTGACCCCCCACCAATCCACCCAGACCTTCCACCCAAAAATGACAGACCAAAGACAAGTGTGATTTCAGTTGCCCAAGTCAAATAGCAGGTGTAAAAACGCATAGACGAGTTAGGGAATGTATGGGTGTATAAAATAGCAACGTGAAACTCCCCAGAAATGCTCATTTTTTCCCCTTTAACATCTACGCGCAATGCTGCTAGTACTCATCTACTTCAGGCTTTTGCAAAATACTGCTTATGCATATACATGCTTCCTACATCTGTAAGTTCCAGTTTTCCTCGCAAAATATATTGAAAATCCCCCCGAAAACATATATCTTTTGCCCATAGTAAAGAGTCTTATTCTTGAGAAAAGGTCCCAAAATGAAATCTCTGTCCATTTCTATGGCAAAGAATGCTGCCAGTGAACCTCTATATTTCACTATTACCTGCAAGGTTTCCAGTAGGGCAGAGATGTTCTAAAGTTTCTTCCTTCCTCTGAATTAAGTTGTTTCATCTCTAGTATGCAGGGGTGGGGGGAATTTTCAAAGGCGTTTATCAACAGAAAAAAAGCTCTTTGACAATGACCCCCTCCTGGGTGGGGGTGGGGTTAGAGTGTGTCAACTGAAGTATGCATGGGGGTTTATTTATTTAATGACTTTATTTTATGTGATATGCTGCCTACATTCCATAATCTCAAGATGGTGTGCAGTAATTCTTTAAAAACCCTATAAAAAGGGCATAAAGTATTTGCTGTGCAGAAAAGATTATCTTTAACCAACGCACAACTCTAGGCTTCTGAACTGGAAATTTGAGTTACACAATGTTTCAGTTTAACAGTGGCTTCTTCTAATAGCAAAGAGTCCCTAAAAACCTCATTCATAAAGGCACAAATAGCGTGACATAGAGAACCCTTAAACACTTCAGAAAAAGAGGAGGAAATCACCTCTGAGAGGAGCAAAAAGTGCAAATGTCACAAATTGGTCAGAAAAACCTTCACATTTGAACCTTTGCAGGTTTTTTTTTAATTATTCTAAATAGTAGAAATTTTTAAAAAATTTGATGAAAAAACCCCTTCCCACCAAAATTCTCAACCAATGTACCTTAATAGATACCACAAAGTATGTCCATGCAGATGAAAAGGGTACGAGGATGAACACAGCTGATGCTTATTGACCCAAAGATGCTGTACTGGAAAACACTTCACATCAAGCCAAGAGCTTTATATCTCAGGTTATTTATGCCTTTATAAGTAAGGGTTTTTGGGGACACTTTGTTTAGATTTCTCATATCCTCTTTTTTAGTTTGACAGTAATACTGGAAATTGGCAGGAGTGATACAATTGTACTGCACTCCTGGCAGCCTAGGTGGATTTCAGGAGTGCCAGGTGGGACAGAATAGGTTCAGGTGAAGGGGAGAGGGTCAGAATGAAGATGGGGTCCAATGCTCCCAGAGAAAATTAGCTAAATTCCTGAGTTGTAGCTAACTATCTAGAAAATAACATGGCTTGCAATTTTTCAGACAACTCAAGTTCTTTTATTTGCATGGAATCAAGTATGTATGAGGGGCTTTGCATACATTTGCAAACTGTATGCATGAAAAGCAGCTCATTTAAATACATTCAGTTTTTAGGGGGAAATATCGAGCAATAAGCGCATATTGCATGATAAACAGCATTCTTCATGCGATAAATGCTGTTTCATGCATTGAATGCTTATCAAGGTCCAGTGGCAGGCAGCAGGCAAGATAGGGTCCAGGCTAGGGTCAAATCCAGTAGTCAGTCCGAGGATAGACCAAGGAAGCAAAGTAGAGGGACAGACACAGTTGGGGAGCAAGTGAAGTGGAAACTGGAGAAGACGGGGCAAGAACACAATGCAGCAACTCACGCTGCACAAGTGTAGCCAACCCATTGCTGAGGCAGGAAGAGAGGGTCTTGGAAGGCCTTTTATAGGGCTCTGAGGCTGACGTCATCATGGGGTGCCTCAAGTACTTTCCCACTGTGAGCCCTGTAAGAAGAACCAAGTCTGGCATAGAGAAAGGGAGCAGAAGCACCCGATGGCAGCGTCTCACCACATGGCCGGTCAGCGGGGCTAGGTGAATGCCGCTGCTCGCAGGTAGGCTCCGCAAGCTGTGAAACATTACACAATCATGCAGATACTGTACCATGAAAAGCAGTTGAAGCACAATCCTGATGCTGAACACTTACCCCTGAAAATTCTTCTTCCTGAAAGAATCCACGGCTTTTTGATCCTACCCGGGCTATGTGTTAAAATGCTCCCTAGTATGTTTTGCACTTTTCAAAACTTAATCCAGTACCACTGAATTGTGTAGAAGTTGGATTATACCAAACGCTAGACAGGCTTGGACTCTGTACTTCAAATCAGTCATATGTGCCATGAGCAAACAAGACATGAGGTTTGCCATATCCTAAGCCGTAGGTCCCTTGATAGGCTGTTTGCCAAGAAAAAAAACAATTTTTGTCAGGGGCTGGATAAATTGTAGGAGCTAAAAAACATCCGTTTTTGGATCTTCCTCCTTCCTGAGGTTACTGGACAACAAACTGGCCATCTTATCCAGAAACCAAGCATAACTAAAGTCCTTGGTAGGCGAGATATGCCTTGGTAAAGTCAGAGATGGGTCAGAAGGCATTCCTGTGGATCAGATAAGGGGTCCACGTGGACCATGGACTAACACAGCAGCCAAATTACGTTGTAGTCACTCGGGCAGAATAATTGCTATTACAATGGCTATGCCTTTTTTTCTGGCCAAAACAAATTTGGCTAAATGAACTCATTTTTTTGGATCTAGTCATTAGAAAATGTAACACAGGCTCGGCATCTCTCCATAGACACTGGTGCTGTAGTTTGAGAGCTAATAGAAATAATTTGAATGAATGCCTAGAAAGATTCCCATTAGGCTAGCAACAAATCTGAGTCCCATTTAGCGTCATGGCTGGAAGTGTAATTGTGCAAAGTTACTCTTCATTATAATTCAAAGCAGCAGAAGTGTAATCACACTGTCTGAAAGACTATAAAGGGAGCCAGAGGATTAAGGAAATATAGTATGTGACATTGAGACTTCATGCATTGTTGACATGAAAAGGAAAATCTTTGGGCCTGCGGAAATTGTGAAGGACTTTGAAAGGGAAATTTTATAACAGCCCGCATTGCAGCAAAGCCTGCATCTACATTGTACACTCAGACTCTACCGAGTATTTTCAAAGCAAACTTCCATATAATTGGTGGAGTATACCTGTAAATTACCTCACATGAAGTTACACCTACTCCAAGCAGGGTATAACTTCTGTGGTTAACCTCTGTGCATACTTTTTAAAATCCTAAGGTGCACATATATATCACAACTCTTCCCCAACTCCACTCCCAGAATGCCTCTCCTCAAAGTATAAAAACTGGGTTTTGTGCAAACCTTACATGTCTGGGCCTGGGTGAATTTTAGAACAGCTATTTACACACATAAGGCCTGTATGTGTTGAGGTAATGGGGGAAATCCAATATGGTATCAGTCTTACACCAGGCTGTGGTTTGAATTTTGAAGGAACCTTTGTCCCTTTTTCCTGCAAGAACTGCAGGGAGTTTCAAAATTGCCCTGTCTGTATGTAATGCCCTATTCTTGAATGATTCATTAATGGGTGATGGAGCTGCCAGAATGAGTGGCATAATGAGTTGTATTTCCTATTAAAAATGTAGAGAGCCATATCTATGGATTTGTGTGGCGGGTGGCGATGTTAGAATCAACTAGCAGCTGGGTCTGTCTGGCAGGTTGCAGGTACTGTAATGGTACTCACAGAGCCAGGTTATGCAATGGATCTAAGCAGCTTACTAGAAATAGCAGTTATTTAGATCAGGCTGTGAAGATAGATCATACTAGCAGCTGGATCTGTTTGGTAGGCTACAAGTGCAGATGTAACTAGAGGACCTAGCAGAAATCCAGGTCCTCAGCACACAGCCAGGCCTTTCTGATGAGCTGAGTGGGCAATCTGAAAGGCTGGATGTTCAGGCTAAGGCCTTGTTAGTCTGCTGGCTGTTTGGATTGCTGCATTGCTTTGTAGTTAGACAAGGGAAAGGTGGGGTGCTGGAGGGAACTAGTTGGGAACTTGTATGCTCATCTTCCTAAAATATAGAGTACGATTGAGGAATAAAAAAAAGACGTCCTGGATTAAGAGTGATATTTTACAAGTAGTCACACTCTGTGGCTGGAGAAACTGGGATATATCCTTAGCAGTGTGGACAGAATAAATAGACTGAATGAGCTAACTGGCCTTTGTCTGCCGTAATTTATTATACTGCTGTATTCTCTTCAGTTTCCTTATGGCCCAAAACAGGTACTCAGTATTCAGTCTGTACCAAGGGGTCTGATCCAGTACTTCAAAAGGTGTCACAGTGCAAGACTCTCCCACTCCCAGTTCTGCTAGTTTTGTATTCTGGGAACACCTCTAGCCAGGACATGAACACTGCACATGCAGTTGCAGTGGACAGCCAGTATTCAGGGATGTGTATGGTTCTTGACACTCAACTGTGATAGCCAACTTCTCCCGACTTTTTCAGACTGTCATCTCATCTAAATTTGTGACAAAATCATGAGACCCACCATAAGATCAAATCATACCTTTATTTTTATTTTAACTGCTATGTCATGAGATATTAATGTCTATGTCTTGAAAGCTTTTCGTAGGACACTTAGACTAGAGGCTTAAAGCCCATATTATGGGTGGAGCACCAAGTTTAATGCAAGCAACTTTGGCAGTAGTTGCTTGCATTTTGTAGTACATAAGAACATGCCATACTGGGTCAGACCAAGGGTCCATCAAGCCCAGCATCCTGTTTCCAACAGTGGCCAACATTGCGGGGAAATGGCGTCAGGTCTGAAAAATTGATGGACCCGCAGCATCGCACAAACCCACATCGCTGAGGTACACCCCCGTTAAAGAATCAGAAGGGGAGTGCTGGATCAGGAGAGTTTTGAACTGATGTCTCTGAAGCAGCAGTGTTGTGAAACGCGCGCATCGGACGATTAACCCCGACAGCCACAGAAGGGAAGTTCATTTGTTTTTAAATATATATGCTTAAAAAACAAAAAAAATTCTTTTGAACATTGAAAACTAATATATTGGATGCTAGCCGATTCGGACCAATGATTAAAAGTGACCCAATTGAAGTGCAAGAAATACAAGTTTTAACTTGTGAGCACTATGGGTGGTATGATGGTCCTTATATTTACAGTCTAAATACATATAAGCATTGTTTACATACAGCTTTATAAATTGAAAAATCTTTCAGTACCACGTTTCTTATTTAGATTGTGCTAATCGTGGGATCATATAGTAAGAGAATTTTTGGATTTGGTAATTGAAGTCTCCCATTATTACTGCACCACCAATTTGGTTAGCTTCCCTAATTTCTTTTAGCATTTCACTGTCAGTCTCACCATCTTGACCAGGTGGATGATAGTATACTCCTATCACTATAGTCTTCCCCAACACACAAGGGATTTCTACCCATAAAGATTCAATTGTGCATTTAGTCTCATGCAGGATGTTTATCCTGTTGGACTCTATGCCATCCCGGACATAAAGCGCCACACTGCCTCCCGGGTCTAGTCATAATTGCTTCAGATTGGCACCATTTTATTACCTCTGCCCTCCAAAAACTATTATAGCAACTATAAGAGGAAATTTGGAGATATTGTGTGGTTGATTCCTCTTCTATCAACCTCTTTTACAATGAGTCCCCTGACTGTCAGAGGTGAGACCCTTCCTCAAGTCTCGAATCCATTCAGTGCTTGAGAAAGGAAACCAACTAAGTCCCTTGACAAATTTCAAAGAGAAAGTATGCGTGTATGGGCAAAAAGCATTTGTGATCTTTATTTAAATGTGGACAGTTTGAAAATTGCCTGCATAAAGATCATAATTCCTAATTGTATTACTTAAAAGTAAGGATACTAAAATACATGTATATACTTTTTATTCTCTTGCCCAGATAGCTAGTATGATTTATTTCAAGTTTAGTAAAAAATTTGGGGAAAGTGTGATCGCTCAAACTCACTTAACTTTGTTGTAAGCCGAATTCTCTGTGCATTATGTTCAAGATAGAATTTAATTCTGAAGATGTTTAAACAGAGTTTGAAGAAGGCATAAGAGCAAAGCCTGTCCTTTGGCCATTCCTTGATAAAGTGATTTAGAAAGAAGCTATTTGTATAGGACAGCAGGATAGCCAACACAAACCTAAAGAAAGCATTATCTCCATCATATCCATTTGCTGAAAAGATCAATCCTTTGTTCAGGTTTCAAAGAAGAAAAGCAAGGACCTCAAACCAAACTACTCAAGGAATAAGAGGCCTGAGTGGATAATGACATAAACATTGCTCTGATTCTTCTGTGCGTATCAGACTCTTTTTTTTTCATGCCTAGTGTTTGTCTACATACCAGACTGTAACTACTTTAACAAGGCCTAAAATGGGATGGTATTATATAAGAAAATGTCTTCCTGCCACCATGACAAATGACATTTTCCAGACCTTGACTGGAAGTCCCAGTATAGACTTTCTAAGCTGAAATAATTATTGCTGTGGATTTTTGTGCTCAGCAGGCTCATGTATTGCTGCTTGACTGCTCCTAAGAAGCTTGATTTAGATGAATTCAGTAACTGCATTGCGGATTTCCTCGATTCTCTCTTCCCCAGAGCTTTCTTCCTTGGTAACTTTCTCATAATTAGACATCTGAAGACTTTCTTGGAGAACAGGCATTCTTATGCTTCATGGTGTGCTAAAGCATTGTATGCAAACCAATATTCTGCCTCTAGACACAGTGGGGAAAGTCATTCAGGTGTATTCACGTGTTTACATTGGCATGCTCTTCTGTTGTGACATCATTATTTAATACAAGAGATACTTTGTCTGTAAATGCAACACAGCCTGTCATGTGCTGTTGTGGTCCAGCAAATTCTTGTAGCCATGTGACTCTGCAGTACCTTAGGCTTCTTTTCATTGTCTGTGTAACTGATATTATTTAGTAATACATTACATCCAGTATATTACCTCGCCCTATTTAATACCCTGCAATGCCAGTTTTCCGCCTCCCCATAGAGCTTGCAGATCTGCGGTATTTTAAAAATAAACTCCCTGCAAATACCTTGCTCAACTGAGCCTGCTCCATTGCCACTGCTGCCCTTTTCCCCCACAGAAGGGGAAGGGGAAATTTTCAAAGATTCCTTCCCTGTGGGTAAACACCCATTTTCCCACAGAGAATCCCTTTCAAAATTGCTCTCCCTTAGGCTCATGCAATATTTCCTTAGAGGGTATTTTCAAAGGGACTTTACCTTTTAGAAAGTTGTGCAGCTGATACACGTGTACATTTTCATGCTTGCATACTATATTCATGCACCTGTATGGACATTGGGGGGGGAGGCATTCCAAGGGGTGGAGTTTGGGTGGTGTTGGGACTTAAACACAGGGACGATAACTTTCAAATAACTCCATGTGGCCTTATATATGTGTATCTATTACAGTATTTTATAACCTATTAGATATGGGCGAGTATCTCAGGCTGGTGCACACCTTGCAGATTTTAAAAAGTGTGTGAGTAGGCGCATATCTCTCGGTACGCGCACAAATCACAAAGTTAAAAAAGGGTTGAGGTGTAGGCATGGTCCAGGCGGAGCATGGGCGGGACATGGGCATTCTGAGTAGTTGCTTTTAAATGTGCGCCTAAGTATTTAGGCACACAAGGGCACACTGGAGTCCCCTACCACGTAACTTTACTTCTTCTATGGATGGCATGTAAATATTAAAATTAAAAAAACTAGGCGAGTCAGCAGGGTTTTAAGGGTTGGGGATAAAAGGGTAAAAACGGAGGCTACATAATGGGGGGGGGGGGGGGGTTAGGAAGTCCGATCTGTTAACTGGGCAAACTGGGAACGAACTGGGAAAAAGGGCTATTGCGTCGGCATGCTTTGTTTTTAAAATCTCCCCCCACTTACTCGCTAAAGCTGGCATTTGCTTGCACATATGTGTGTCCATATAAAATTGTGCGCACATGTATACTCGTATAGCAAATTTTACACCATGTGCACATGTACGTGTGTATGTTATAAAATGGCTGCATCCATTCGCGCAAGCTGGCATATGCGGGTACATGTACGCCCACATGGCTGTTTAAAAGTTACTGTATGTGAGTATCAGGTACATGCAGATTATAACATACACATAAGTCTATTCCCCAATATATGCATGTATGATTGGTAATGGTGAATGCCTGCAAAGCACAATATACCTATTTTATATGCGCAAAAAAATTATTACTTTCTCACTAAAATGTTGATTTATATGTAGAGGTGGGTATATTTTAAAACATGCATGCCTGATTGAAATCACTAATTTGCCAATACCTCCACCAGTTCACCCAGTCGATCTCCAGTTCATTGAGACCCACCTAGTACTTCGCCCTGAACGCTATCAGTTCACTCAGATCTCCCACCCAACAATATCAGACAAAAGATGAGTCTGCTATCAATTGCACTAGATAATTAGCAGGTGTAAAATTGTGTGACTAAGTTGCCTAATATATTTGTGTAAATCTCTTATAAAATAGCAACTTATGCATATTCCTCTTGGCCCTGTCCTGGAACATCTCTAGTCTGAACCTTTTTTGAGCAGGTAAATGTGCATTTGAACCCGAAAATATGCATGTATGTTTATGCCTATAAAATAGTATGTGCATGAGGCAAGCTACTTATGCACATATATGCATATTCTGATGATAAGGAATTCACTGGCCTACCTTCAGACCCCTATCTTCAACCTCCCAAAAGTCCATCACCACCAGAGAACATGCCTTTGTCCAAAAAATGGCAAACAAAATATCTTTTACTTTGCAGGGGGAAACTGTAAGAGCTATAAAATAGAATGTGGCATACATCCTTGACTATGTTACCAGTATCTGGAAAGCTAGACTTCAGATATAAAGTCCAGCAATATCCTAGGCATGAAAAGGGTCAACTCCTTCATGAATCCATAGTTGTGGATTCAGCCATCAAAGGAGCAAAACAAGTCCAAAACACATTCTAGCACCCCTCTGGAGAAAGATACTAAATTATTGGTCTCAACAAAAAAGGTTTATCAAGGGAATAAACCTTTTTATCTCTTACTCTCTCCATCTTCCACATTTTAGCTTTAACTCAGACCTGGCTTTCCCTTGAAGACTCTGCCTCGATTGCAGCTCTCCGTCATGAAGGCTATCTTTTCCTCCACAGCACCTTACACAGAAAGCCATAGTGGCCTTTCCTACAACCTTATACTCTCCTCCATTTAGACAGTCTCACACTATTTGTCCTCCATATCAAGGCCTCCTATTTGTTTTTGTTGTGTGCCTTGTCTTGTATGTCTTGACAAGACTGTAAACGCCAATGAGTAGGGACTGTCCATTATGTTTCTCTGAACAGCACTGCATGCATTTAGTATTCACTATTCAAATGCTTAATAATAATAATAATAATAATAATAATATTTTTGGATATTTTTTCTAGATCATTAGGTTGAAAGGTTACATGAATCAGGAAGTGAAACTTGGAGGTCTTGGGCCTGACTATGAGGCCATCAAAGAGAAAGTAGGTATCACAACTTATAACATTCTTTATCCAGCAAGTTTTTTTTATACAAAATGGATATATAGGCAGTTAGAAGAGCATTAGATCAATTGGAGTCATTTTTAGATTCTGAAGGAGTGGGGATCTCTCTGACATTCTTTCTATAGTATAAGATGGGGTAGGCAGGGTTGGGGAGGATCTGGTTGGGTAGGGGAGGAACCTGGAGGTGTCTTCCAGACTTGAAGCTTGGGAGGGGCAAGAGGAAGAAGTCTTGCTTAGCTCAAAGTGGGGCCTTTATTCACCAGAGAGGAGATGTGTCAGTTTAGTTGTAACGTGTTTTAGTAAATACTGCATTACATGGCCAGTACTGTATTTTTAACACACTTTAGTAAATAGGCATGATAAGTAGCTTATGTAAATTGGTAATAGTAATTACGTAATGGGTGTCATAGAAGATACTTATACACTAGTAAAAGATAAAGTCTTTATAATTTTGCATAGATTTAACACTTTTAAATAAAAGTCCTTCATCTGTTTTTTTTTTTTTTTTGCAGTCAGAACAATTAAAGCAACAAAAGGAATATGCAAAAAGAGTTCATGAGCACAATAAAAAGAATATACTAAACACGATGAAATCTCCAGCAAAGCCAGTTACTAAGCATGAAAATAAATCTTCAGTAGCCAGACTTAAGGTACTATACAGGGTTTCATACAAACAGGCCGATGCAATACCGTGCGCTGGCCGCAATGCACAGCTCAACGTGCAATTGGCGTGAGTCCATAAGCCCGGATGCAAAACGGGGGTTAATAAGTCCAAAACGCGCATCCGATCATGTGCGTAGGTCATAGCGCTCATCACATGTAAATGCACGTTGCTGAGGCTATTATCTATTCCCCGAAGCAAAAAAAAAGTGCGCCCGATGCACACATTTTTACTTGCCAAAATTAATGCCTGCCCCGAGCAGGTGTTCATTTGGAGGATCCCAAATAGTGTACAGAAAAGCAGAAAATAATACTTCTCTGTTCTTCCTCTGACTTCAAATCATGGCGATATTAAATTGGAATAACTAAAAAATTAAAAATGTCCCCAAAAAAGGGTGCGGCAGTCAGGTTAGGAAAAGGGTCTCTCTAAAATTGAGTGTCCATTTTCCTAATCAGCTGACAGCTACCTCCCTACTAAATCTGGTGCCTGGGAGAGGTGGATTGGCGAACCTCAAGGGAGCAGGTGCTCAATAATGAGTGCCCCTTTAATGTGAGCCAATATTGCATCGGCCTGAGAGAAAATGCATGTTTTTTTAAGAATGATCTGTCCATACCAACGGAACTTCTTAATGTTAACCTGTAAAAAAAAGCAATAGAACTATGGTGGCTTATTCAGGGCTGGGACTGGTAAAATACTGGAGACCTGCAAGGTTGACTTACTGATGGGGAGAATTAAGGATTACTCATTTTCTGAGGAGGAGTGGAAAGACAAGATAAAGCACTTACGTCCTATCTGTTGGATTTCTGCAATACTCGGCGATATCATTTGATTGCATCATTTGTGCTTTTCGCTGCAAGGTCTCTTTTCAGGTACCTTTCAGATTTATTGTAGAATCCGATGAAGTGAGAGCAACATCAAAGCACAGCTAGCCTATAGGTATCTGTATGAAAATTGAGAGCCCTGGCTTTAGGGCCATCAGAAGGGATGGCTAAGATAAATGCCAGAGCAGAGGAAAACCATTGGTGCTGTCAGTAAAGCAGGGGACATCAAATTCCAGCACTGTCTTTGAAGGAGGATCAGCTGGCCATGTCATTGGAGGGGGGACTTCCATAACTCCTGGCCTTCTGGATGCAACATCAAAGGAGGATCCCTCCATCCTCTGACCACTTTGGGTGCTATTTAGCCCTGCCATGATTCTTTTTGGATTTCTATCATTGAGGTAGATTTTAAAAGCCTTGTTACCTGCATCTAGAAAAAGTAGGTGGAAAAGGGGCAGGGCATGGGCGTTTCAGAGGCGGGGCAAGCAGTGATGCACATAACCTCTAATTTCTAATTTTCCTCAGCCAGCGTGCGTATGTTACTGTTGTAACATTGCTACAGCTCCTCAGTAGGTGTAGGAGTCCGGAGAACATTGGGGTGAGTTGATTTGTACAATGTAGCTAGCAGAGACTGCAGTGTACAAATCAACTCCTCTTGTTAGAACTGTCATCGCTTAAAAGGTCTAAAATTCTTTAAGGATGTCAATTTTACAATGAATACCTCTGTATGTTTCTGTAACACCACCCCCCAACCCACCTCTCGAAAACTCACCCTGAATCAAAGTGCCCCCTTACAGTGGTGCATATATTGAATGTCAGGCTGAGCCCTATAAAGAGTCATTCTCTCTCTCTCATATGCACATAAAGAGTATTTTAAAACCAATGTGTATACTTTATAAAATAGCGTATATTCTGTGTTGGATGCAGAAGGCTCCGGATAGAGCGGTGTCAGCAGATGGCGGTTCCTTGCAGTAGGCCCGCTTGGAGACAGGGGTCGCTTATGTGGCAGATGCGCTGTATGATTTCATGCGTACTTCAGCTAAGAGTATGGTTATGGCAGTGGCGGCCCCTAGACCTCTGTGGTTGTGCAATTGGTCAGCAGATTCGTCGTCCAAGGCCCAACTCTGTAACCTCCCATTCAAGGGGAAGCTTCTGTTTGGGGAGGATTTGGATCAGTTGATGAAGGTGCTGGGGGAGTGGAAGGGAAACAGGTTGCTGGAGGACAAGAGGCCCAATAAGAAAGTTTTTCCAGTTTGTGCCTGGTTTCGGGATTCGTGCAGGTTTCGGTCTGGCAAGTTCTCTTCTGGCGCCTCTGCGAAGCAGGGCAGCGGGTGCCAGCAGTCCTTTTGTGGAGATCGCAGGTCGACCAGAGATGGAGCTGGTTAGGGCACTGGAAGTGGAAAGTTAGCACAATAAAGCCAGAGCTCCCCAATCCTGCGTAGAAGCGGTAGGAGGTAGATTGTATAGCTTTTACAAGGAGTGGGTAAGGATTACCTCGGACTGTTGGGTCCTTGAGGTGGTGAGAGAAGGCTATGCTCTAGAATTTTCATGCCCAGTAAGGGAGACCTTTGTGGAATCCCACGTTGTCTCTTGCAACAAAAGAGAGGCGGTGGGGGGACACTGCAAAGGTTGCTTGCCATAAAGGCCATAGTCCCAGTCCCATTTGCGGAGCAAGGACAAGGAAGGTATTCCATTTACTTTGTGGTTCCCAAGAAGGAGGGCACGTTTTGTTCCATTCTCGATTTACAGAAGGTAAATCAGGCCTTTCGGGTTCCACGTTTTCACATGGAGACACTGCGCACCGTAGTGGCAGCAGTTCGCAAAAAAGAGTTCCTGGCATCCTTGGACCTGATGGAGGCATACCTGCACATTCCTATTCGGAAGGAACATCAGAGGTTTCTTTGTTTCATAGTGTTGGGTCAGCATTTTCAGTTCCGAGCCCTCCCTTTTGGTCTGGTGACGGCGTCACGCACATTCACCAAAGTGATGGTAGTAGTGGCAATGGCCCTTTGCAAGGAAGGGATTTTGGTGCATCCGTACCTGGATGATTGACTCGTTCGAGCAAATTCAAAGGAGGAATGCGAGAGGTCCCTTCAGAGAGTGATTAACACCTTATGGTCACTGATAAATGTGACATTGGAACCAACCCAATCCTTGATGTATCGGACGGCCAGTTTCGACACTCAGAAAGGCAGGGTCTTCATGGCAGCAGACTGAGTGGTGAAGTTGCAATCCCAGGTGAAGCGCCTACGTTGGCTGGCAGTTCTGACAGTGTGGGACTATTTGCAAGTTCTACTGTCCATGGCTTCCATGTTGGATTTGGTTCCCTGGGCGTTTGCGCACATGAGACCTCTGCAATGCATGCTGTTATCCAGGTGGAGTCCATTGTCGGACGAGTACCATCTTCCTTTGCCCCTTCTACGAGAATCCAGGTCCAGTCTCTTGTGGTGGCTGTCTCTTCGCAATTTGGAAAGGGAATGGATCTGGAGCCTCTGGACTGGGTAGTAGTTTCCATGGATGCCAGTCTCTTGGGTTGAGGGGCAGTGTGTTTGGATCAGTCAGCCCAAGGTTGTTGGTTACTGGGGCAGAAGTCCTGGTCCATCAATCGCCTCGAGACGAGGGCAGTCCGATGAGCCCTGGAAGTTTTCCTGCCCTTGGTCAGGGGGCTGATGGTTCATGTGTTCTCAGACAACGCGACAGCAGTGGCATACATCAATCGGCAGGGTGGTACGAAGAGTCATGCGGTGGCGCTGGAAGCTCGGCATTTGTTTGCATGTGCGGAGCATCATCTCGAAGGCTTAGCGACGTCGCATGTAGTGGGAGTAGTCAATGTGCAGGTGGATTTCCTCAGCAGGCAACAGCTGGATCCAGGGGAAAGGGAGTTGTCCCATGAGGCTTGGAATAACATCTGTGCCAGGTGGGGCATTCCCCAGCTGGATCTTATGGTGACACGAGTCAACTCAAAGACTGATAGGTTTTTCAGTCAACGAAAGGAGATCAGCTCGGTGGGGCCTCGATGCTCTAGTGTGCACTTGGCTGACTGGAATTCTGCTGTACGTGTTTCCTCCATGGCACCTTGTTGGTTGGGTCCTGAGGCGTATAGAGACGCATCCCAGAATTGTGGTGCTGATAGTGCGTGAGTGGCCGCGTTGGCCGTGGTTTAGCATATCTAATGCAGCTCGAGGTAGAGGGACCCCTCAGTCTAGTTCATCTACCAGGGTTATTGCATTAGGAGCCCATATTCTCAGATCAGGAAGATCACTTCTGTCTCGCGGCCTGTTTTTTGAGAGGTGGAGACTGCATCTGAAGGGATATTCTGAGCAGATCATTTTCACGCTTCTGCAGGCTAGGAGGCCTGCTCTGTCCCTGGTGTATGTTAGGGTTTGAGAGCTTTTGAAGCGTGGTGTCTTCAGTGATGGTTGGACCCACTGGCGGTGGATGTTCACCAAATTTTGGAGTCTTTGCAGCAAGGGGTTGTTCAAAGGTTTAGCTTATAGCTCACTTCGCATGTAGATGTCTGCGATGGCTTCATTCAGAAGCAAGTGTCGTGGTCAGATGCTTGCTGCTCATCTGGATGTAAAAAGGTTTTTGAAGGGGGTTAAGCATTTGCGCCCTCTGGTTAGAAAGATTTGCCTGTATTGAAGTCTGAACTTAGTTCTTTGGGTCCTTTGTGGAGTCCCATTTGAGCTTGTGAGGAGAGTGACCCTGAAAGATTTGTCGCTGAAGGCGGTGTTTTTGGTGGCCATTTGTTCTGCTAGGGGGATTTCGGAGCTGCAGGCCCTGTCTTGTAGGGATCCGTTTTGGCGGATTTACAGTGACAGGGTTTCGTTGCACACAGTGTCTTCCTTTTTACCAAAAGTGGTGTCTTCTTTTCACATCAATCAGATGGTGGAGCTACTGAAGTTTCCGGAGTGGTTGAGAGATTCCCCACAGGACAGAGAGTTGCATCTCTTGGATGTATGGCGGATTCTTTTACAAGTCACTTTACCCTCCATTGCCTCAGGTACAAACTTACAGGTCGATACTGTAAGACCGCGGGAGAGCGGACGAACGCCCGCTCTCCCGGTGCGCGCACCAGCCCTTCGCCGGTGCGGGCGATTCAGTATTTAAATGAGGTGACGCGGGAAAAAACGGAGAAAAGGAGGCGCTAGGGGACACTAGCGCGTCCCTAGCGCCTCCTTTTGGCCTGGAGCGGCGGCTGTCAGCGGGTTTGACAGCCGACGCTCAATTTTGCCGGCGTCGGTTCTCGAGCCCGCTGACAGCCATGGGCTCGGAAACCGGACGCCGGCAAAATTGAGCGTCTGGTTTTCGGCCCGACAGCCGCGGGTCGAATTCAAATTTATTTATTTTTTTTTTTACTTTTTTTTACTTTTGGGGACCTCCGACTTAATATCGCTATGATATTAAGTCGGAGGGTGCACAGAAAAGCAGTTTTTACTGCTTTTCTGTGCACTTTCCTGGCGCCGGAAGAAATTAGCGCCGACCTTTGGGTCGGCGCTAATTTCTTAGAGTAAAATATGCGGCTTGGCTGCACATTTTACTTACTGGATCCCGCGCGCATACCTAATAGGGCCATCAACATCAACATGCGTGTTTTCCTCCCCTTACTGAATAAGGGGTAAGGGAAAACACGCGTCCAGAGCAGGGTGACAGTGCGCTCCGACGGAGCACACTTTACTGTATCGACCTGTTAGATTGTAAGCCCTCTGGAGATAGGGAAATACTTACAGTACCTGAATGTAATCTGCTTTGAAGTGCTTAAAAAGTGCGAAAAGTGGAATATAAAAATCGAAATAAATAAATAATATTATTTAGAGGTTACAAATGATTTTCACCGGTCAGTTCATCTTTTTGTCTTGTACGGTAGAATGAAGAAAGAGGACAAAGTCTCTAAGGCTACCATTTCTCGTTGGCTTAAAGAGGCGATTTGTTCAGCATACATCTGTAAAGGTCGTCAGATTCCTGTGGATTTGAGAGTGCATTCCACAAGAGCGCAGGCGGCATCCTGGACTGAAGATTTGTAGGGCTGCACTGTGGTCATGGATTCACCAGACATTACCGCTTAGATGTAAGGGCGCAAGACGAGACATCCTTTGGTGAGTGTTCTGTGCGCAGGTCTTTTGGGTTCCTGCCCAGTTTATGGGTGCTTGAGTACATCCCACTTGTCTGGGCTGATCTGAGTATGGTCAGGAAAGGAAAATTGATTCTTACCTGCTAATTTTCATTCCTGTAATTCCACAGATCAGCTCAGAGACCCACCCTGTCGATGCTGAAAGACTGAATTTCCTGCCAAGTTGATACTCAAGTTTTTTGGTTTTTTTGTTTTACTTTAAAAAAAACAAAAAAACAAAAAAAACAAAAACAGAATCTCTTTTGGGGCAGAATCTGCAGTGTTCCATTTCCAGTGTTTTTGTGTTTTTTGTGGACGAGTAAAGTATGCAGTTTTGGGGAGTTTCTAGCCTCTGGATCTATTTGCCCGTGCGAGGTGTTTTAAGATTAATCTTGACTTGGGTACAGGTTAATACTGAGGGACTGCAGGTGGCATTCTCGGTTATGTAGCAGAGCCTCAAAGTTTTGTTTTCTGACTCCATCTGCTGGCAGGGATGCAAAACCCACTTGTCTGCACTGATCTGTGGTATTCCAGGAACGAACCAGTTTTCCTATATTGGAGTTATCCAGGTAAGTTGTTCAGCTAACTCATTGCCATGTGTGAGATCTGGGTTTAATTCCCAGGCCCAGCCTCTGGGTCTCAGGCTAGCTATGGTCGAGGATCCTGTGGAGGCTTTGCCATTGCTTGACAGTGACACCTAGAGGCCAGACATAGGGTCCACATTGGTTCACTTCCAGAGAGAGCTGCGGTTTGCCCCCCCCCCCCCCTTCCCTTAGCCAAGGACTGTTGCTGCAGTCCTGAGTTGGGAGAGGATGTTAAAATAAGGGAGAAAGTCCTAGGTCATTGTGAATGAAAGTTCAAGGCACTGTGGCTCACTAGAGTTCTGTTTGTTCAGTTTTGATTGAGCTGAAAGCCCAAGGGAGCAGGAGGAATCTGCCAGACTCCTCGCCACAATAAAAAAAAAGTTTTGCTCTATTTTACTGTCAAAAATATAATCTGACAGTGTGTTCTTCAATGCTAGATACAAATTGCTTATAGTATCCTTAATGCATTTTCCTCCTTTAAATGTGCTAGGTTGACAAATTGGTACAGTAATGTGGCCAGTCGGTGCACCTGCAAATACCATATAGCCATACTTATCTGATTCATTGGCCTCTTTCCAGATCAGATAAGTGCTCCACAAGTGCTCTGTTCGGCTGGTTTTTTTTTTTTTTTTTGTTGCTGTTCTCTTGCTTTGAGTTTAGAGTCTTTCATAATGTCAAAGCACCCCCATAGCCTGAAAAGCTCTATAAAGAGGACCTTCTCAAAGAACCCCCCCTTCCCTCAGCATAGGGATACCAGATGGCTCCATAAACACTGGGGCATTTTTTCTACTCCTGCTTTCTTTTGTTGTTGGTTTGTGCGTG
The DNA here is from genome assembly GCF_901001135.1 of Rhinatrema bivittatum. Lineage (NCBI taxonomy): Eukaryota > Metazoa > Chordata > Amphibia > Gymnophiona > Rhinatrematidae > Rhinatrema > Rhinatrema bivittatum. Next base: position 32,168,250 of record NC_042626.1, read on the forward strand.
TCTTTAAAAAAAAACACACCTCCCTTCCCCATGCCTTCTGGGCTTTGTTATTTTACTGTTTCACTAGGAGAAAGGCAGACTTAGAAGTCCCACAATGCTTTGGGGTGGAAGGTTAAATAAAGCCGTACTGGATGAAGATGTCCCAGGGTTCACAGAGTTACAGTTACCCTAATCTGGAATATGGTCCTGCTGTTTTGGTGATGATCACACGATGGGCCTGATTTATGAAAGCTTTTCTATTCCCATGGGAGAAATCTTTGATAAACTTCCCAGGTGCCGCATACTATAGAGATGACAGTTTTTTTGTCCTGTAACACGCTTAACAGGGTGGTGAAACATGGTGTGCCTCCTTGTCCAAAGAATTAAAGTCTCTGCCTGATCCTTCTCTGATAAAAACTCCATGTCTAGAAGACACCCTGATTGATTAAGACCATGTATCTTAGTACAACCTATATTAAAAAAAAAATGTGGGTGAATAAAATAAAAACATATGAAAAAAGGTGTCATACAGCAGTGCCAATATGTGCTATATTGTGAAAAAACGCTAATGCATGAATTCTAATCATACAACTTGTAAGCATTAAAACTCAATAGTTCAAACTTTAATGATTCAACAAATTCAAACATTACTTTGAGATTATTTTTTTTTAATTTGTTGGATTATTTACTGTAGTTTTGCACTCTTACAAGATTATAATTTGTGCAAGGGGTGAAGAAAATGAGGGGTGTTGAATTCAGGGAGGGATGACAGATGGAGTGATGGAAGAATGACCCATTTGTCACCCTTCCCTTTTTGACAGGTTTTTGTTGGTTTTCCCCTTTTCTGTGGAAGACAATTCATAGCTAGAGACTCTCACGTGTGTGACTGAAGAAGTGAACTTCTTGTATTCAGAGGAAACAAAGTTTCTTGCCTTTAACAGGTGTTCTCTGAAGACATTAGTTCAGTAGTCACACAGACCTTCCATTCGCTCCTTCTGGAGATTAACTTATTACCTTAGTTATAAAACTGAGGAATGCTGCTAGACCGAGAGGGTGCAGGAACTGCTGTGCATGCTCAATAGAGAGCTAGGAACTTCCTAAAAAGCTTTAGAAATCATGTTCTGTGTTGGCGCCATCCCGATGATGTCACCCTATGTGTGTGACTGGTGAACTGCTGTCTTCAGAGAACACCCATTACAGGTGACAACTTTGTGTTTCATGGACTGTTATTCTAAAATTAAAAATTCCTAGCAATTATATGCCTACATTCTGCATGAATGCACGTATCCTTTGCCATTTTCTCTTACATTAACTAATTATATCCATTGTTAAAATACGAACAGATCTTAGAAAGATACTCAAAATATGATTGCACCCAAGAAAATAAATATTTTGGGTTATTGAGCCTTTAAGGTATAAGTAAACCCAGAGCAAAATCAGCTATCAGGAAGCTTGGTACCACTTTCAACTAAGTGCTCCTAAGGAGGCTTGCAGGCCCTCAGGTACTTTGTACCTGTGGGGCTACAAGTCAGTATTCCAAGGGAATGTGCCCATAGAATTTCCCTTTGAAAATCGTGTGGCCTGCAGAAACCATGGGTACAAATGTGTCTGCAAAGTTTGTATGTGCAAGGAGTTAAAAATAAATTCTAACTTCCTTTCTGGGCCAACCCCAGCCCTGTATTAAACACAACCTCTTTTCCCCACGGAGAATCCCTTTGAAAAGTGCCCCCTTTAATTAGCACTCAGATTAGCTGTTGCATGTTAACTAAATGGCAATAGACTTAATAGAGTACTATTTAATAGTTAATGGTCTGTTTATATGTAGGTCCCATTGGGATCCCTACTAAGGAGTGCAGTCTAGTGGCAAGGTCATGCTGTGCAGGGTAGAGTTGAGCAATGTTCTATCTTTGCCACAGCACCCAGACAGGAGGCTGCCCCAGTGGTTTATTCCGGCTTTCATATTAGTTCAGTGTGGATTTTTGAGTTGGATTTTGAGAAAGCAGTAGCTTTTTACCTTCTGTTCCTCATTACTTGATTTTGTAGGCCTACTTAGGGAGAAGCCTAGGTGTTCGGTGAGAGGTTGCTACTAATTCATTTGCTGTGGCTGGTTAGCTGTTTCTCTCCTTTGTGAATGTGATTGGAAAGTAGTTTTAGCCACTCTTCCTTCCTACAGAGAGAGGGCAAGGTTTGCCTAAGATCTGGAAGAAAACTTCATTTCCTTCAGGTTGTTATCTCTTACAAAAAAACACCCTCGCAGTATCTAAGGACATAAGAACATAAGAAATTGCCATGCTGGGTCAGACCAAGGGTCCATCAAGCCCAGCATCCTGTTTCCAACAGAGGCCAAACCAGGCCACAAGAACTTGGCAATTACCCAAACACTAAGAAGATCCTACTGATGCAATTAATAGCAGTGGCTATTCCCTAAGGCAGAGCTTTCCAAACTTTTCATGTTGGTGACACACTTTTTAGACAAACATAATTTCGTGACACAGTAATTCAGTCTACCAGCAAACCAGAAGTTAAAGGTTAAACGAACAAAATGTATTTCAACAATTTATGTATGTTTCCTTAAATATATACATAATGGGGCGGATTTTCAGAGCCCTGCTCGCCTAAATCCGCCCAAAACCGGGCGGATTTAGGCGAGCAGGGCCCTGCGCGCCGGGAAGCCTATTTTACATAGGCTTCCCGGCGCGCGCAGAGCCCCGGGACTCGCGTAAGTCCCGGGGTTCTCCGAGGGGGGCGTGTCGGGGGCGGGCCCGGTCGTCGCGACGTTTCGGGGGCGTGTCGCAGTGTTTTGGGGGCGGGTACGGGGGCGTGGCTACGGCCCGGGGCGGTCCGGGGGCGTGGCCGCGCCCTCCGTACCCGCCCCCAGGTCGCTGCCCGGCGCGCAGGAGGCCCGCTCGCGCGCGGGGATTTACGCCTCCCTCTGGGAGGCGTAAATCCCCGGAGAAAGGTAAGGGGGAGGTGTAGACAGGGCCGGGCGGGTGGGTTAGGTAGAGGAAGGGAGGGGAAGGTGAGGGGAGGGCGTTAGAGGATTCCCTCCAAGGCCGCTCCGATTTCGGAGCGGCCTTGGAGGGAACGGGGGTAGGCTGCGCGGCTCGGCGCGCGCCGGCTATACAAAATCCATAGCCTTGCTCGCGCCGATCCAGGTTTTTAGCAGATACGTGCGGCTCCGCGCGTATCTACTAAAATCCAGCGTACTTTTGTTTGCGCCTGGAGCGCAAACAAAAGTAGGCTATTCGCGCTCCTTTTAAAATCCGCCCCAAAATGTTTCACAACACAACCTATCTCATAATAAATATTTGCAGGCTTCCTCCATGCTGATCTCGTACATTGTGAGATCGGCATAGAGAGTGCTACTCTTGCACATTCCCAAAGATTACATGTGCCAATCACTAAAAAGTAATTTTTTTTTTTTACGTTTGCTGTCTGATCTTAGTTTTCTAATCGGTTGGTCACAGGCTTTTTTTTCCACCTTTCCTTTCTTGTTTTTTTTGCCAATTCCTTTTACAGGGTCTTTTTTTCTATTTCTTTTCTCTCCATCTGACTTCTTCCCTCAAACACACAATCAGGTTCTCATTCTCACACGCTGTCTATCTCACACATTCTCACACACACAGGCTCTCACTCACATGCAATCTCACACATCCACAGCTCTCACTCTCACATGCCTCTCTCTCATACATACATACATACTGTCTCTCTCGTGCACATGCTGTCTCACTCTCACACACACAGGCTCTCTCACTCCTACATGCTCTCTTGCTCAAGCACAGGCTCTCACTGGCACATGCTGTCCCTCTGCACGGGTTGCCGAAGGATGGGCTCTTCAGAGGCCCTGATCTTCCCTGGCCATGACATGGGATCTGCAGCGGCCCTGCTATCGGGTTTCCTCTTCTCGGGCTGCCGTGACGTGGGATCCGCAGCAGCCCTGCTATCGGATTTCCTCCTCTTCTCGGGCCGTCGCAACGTGGGATCCGCAACGGCCCATTAATACTGCTCTTCTTCTGTACGCAGCAGATGCTCCTCCTCCTTCCTGCCCACGCGGCTCCGGCAACGTTTTTCTTCCGGGGCTGCACAGGCAGGAAGGAGGAGGAGGAGTGAACGTGACCATCTTCTTCGGGCCGTGGTGATGTAAGCTCCACCACTGCCCGCCGATCTTCCTGCTATAGTTCCCTGCTTCCGCCGGCCCTGTTGACCAGGCGACACACCTCCACACTACAGGCGACACACTAATGTGTCCCGACACACACTTTGGAAAGCTCTGCCCTAAGGGGTAGATTTTCTAAATCTATGCGCGCGTGTACTTTTGTTCGCGCACCAGGCACGAACAAAAGTACGCCGGATTATATAAGATACACGCGTATCTTATAAAATCCGGGATAGGCGTGCGCAAGGGGGTGCACATTTGTGTAACTTGCGCGCGCCGAGCCCTGTGCGCGCTGCCCGTTCCCTCCAAGGCCGCTCCGAAATCGGAGTGGCCTCGGAGGGAACTTTCCTTCTACCCCCCCCCCCCCCCCGCATCTTCCCCTACCTAACCCCCCCCCCCCCGGCCCTATCTAACCCTTCCCCCTACCTTTGTTGGCAAAGTTACGCCGGCCGGAGGCAGATGTAACTTTGCGCGCGCCAGCGGGCTGCTGGCGCGCCATCACCCAACCCGGGGGCTGGTCCGGAGGCCTCGACCATGCCGCGCGTCCCTGGGCTTGTGCGTGCCGCCGAGCCTATGCAAAATAGGCTTGGCACGCACAGGGGGCTTTTAAAAGGGTTATGTGCATAACTTATGTGCGTAACCCTTTTAAAATCCGGCCGTAAGTAAACTTGATTAATAGCAGTTAATGGACTTCTCCTCCAAGAACTTATCAAAACCTTTTTTGAATCCAGCTACACTAACTGCACTAACCACATCCTCTGGCAACAAATTCCAGAGCTTTATTGTGCATTGAGTGAAAAAGAATTTTCTCCGATTAGTCTTAAATGTGATACTTGCTAACTTCATGGAATGCCCCCTAGTCCTTCTATTATTCGAAAGTGTAAATAACCTATTCATATCTACTCGTTCAAGACCTCTCATGATCTTAAAGATCTCTATCATATCCCCCCTCAGCCGTCTCTTCTCCAAGCAGAACAGCCCTAACCTCTTCAGCCTTTCCTCATAGGGGAGCTGTTCCATCCCATTTATCATTTTGGTTGCCCTTCTCTGTACCTTCTCCATTGCAACTATATCTTTTTTGAGATGCGGTGACCAGAATTGTACACAGTATTCAAGGTGCGGTCTCACCATGGAGCGATATAGAGGCATTATCACCTTTTCCATTTTATTAACCATTCCCTTCCTAATAATTCCTAACATTCTGTTTGCTTTTTTGACTGCTGCAGCACACTGAGCCGACGATTTTAAAGTGTTATCCACTATGATGCCTAGATCTTTTTCCTGGGTGGTTGTTCCTAATATGGAACCTAACATCGTGTAACTACAGCAAGGGTTATTTTTCCCTATATGCAACACCTTGCACTTGTCCACATTAAATTTCATCTGCTATTTGGATGCCCAATCTTCCAGTCTTGCAAGGTCCTCTTGTAACTTATCACAATCCGCTTGTGATTTAACTACTCTGAATAATTTTGTATCATCCGCAAATTTGATAACCTCACTCGTCGTATTCCTTTCCAGATCATTTATATATATATTGAAAAGCACCGGTCCAAGTACAGATCCCTGAGGCACTCCATTGTTTACCCTTTTCCACTGAGAAAATTGACCATTTAATCCTACTCTCAGTTTCCTGTCTTTTAACCAGTTTGTAATCCACGAAAGGACATCGCCTCCTAACCCATGACTTTTTAGTTTTCTTAGAAGCCTCTCATGAGGGATTTTGTTAAACGCCTTCTGAAAATCCAAATACACGACATCTACCGGTTCACCTTTATCCACATGTTTATTAACCTCTTCAAAAAAATGAAGCAGATTTGTTAGGCAAGACTTCCCTTGGGTAAATCCATGTTGACTGTGTTCCATTAAAACATGTCTTTCTATATGCTCTACGATTTTGATCTTGAGAATAGTTTCCACTATTTTTCCCGGCACTGAAGTCAGGCTCACTGGTCTATAGTTACTTGAATCACCCCTGGAGCCTTTTTTAAATATTGGGGTTACATTGGCCACCCTCCAGTCTTCAGATACAATGGACGATTTTAATGATAGGTTACAAATTTTAACTAATAGATCATAAATTTCATTTTTTAGTTCTTTCAATATCCTAGGATGCATACCATCCGGTCCAGGTGATTTGCTACTCTTTAGTTTGTCAATCTGGCCTACTACATCTTCCAGGTTCACAGTGATTTCATTCAGTTCGTCTGACTCATCAGCCCTGAAAACCATCTCCAGAACTGGTATCTCCCCAACATCCTTATTAGTAAACACAGAAGCAAAGAATTCATTTAGTCTTTCTGCATTGGCCTTATCTTCCCTAAGAGCCCCTTTAACCCCTCGGTCATCTAATGGTCCAACTGACTTCCTCACAGGTTTCTTGCTTCGGATTTATTTTAAAAAGTTTTTATTATGAGTTTTTGCCTCTATGGCCAACTTTATTTCAAATTCTCTCTTCGCCTATCTTATCAATGTTTTACACTTAACTTGACAATGCTTATGTTTTATCCTATTTTCTTCAGATGGATCCTTCTTTCAATTTTTTAAGGATTTTTTTTGTCAAAAATAGCCTCTTTCACCTCACCTTATAACTATGATGGTAATTGTTTTGCCTTCTTTCCACCTTTCTTAATGTGTGGAATACATATGGACTGCGCCTCTAGGATTGTATTTTTAAACAATGCCCATGCCTGTTGAACACTTTTAACCTTTGCAACTACACCTTTCAGTTTTTTTCTAACTATTTTCCTCATTTTATCAATGTTTCCCTTTTGAAAGTTTAGTGTTAGAGCTGCAGATTTACTTATTGTCCCCCTTCCAGTTATTAGTTTAAAATTTGATCATGTTATGATCACTGTTGCTAAGTGGCCCCACCACCGTTACCTCTCTCACCAAATCCTGCGTTCCACTAAGAATTAAATCTAAAATAGCTCCCTCTCTTGTTGGTTCCTGAACCAATTGCTCCATGAAGCAGTCATTTATTACATCCAGGAACTTTATATCTCTAGCAAGTCCTGATGTTACATTTACCCAGTCAATATTGGGGTAATTGAAAGCTCCCATTATTATTGCACTGCCAAATTGATTAGCTTCCCTGATTTCTCTTAGCATTTCATCATCTGTCTGACCATTTTGTCCAGGTGGACGGTAGTATACTCCTATCACTATACTCTTACCCAACACACATGGGATTTCTACCCATATAGATTCTACTGAGCATTTAGTCTCTTGTATGATTTTTATCCTGTTGGACTCTATACTCTTCCGGACATAAAGTGCCACACCCCCACCAAGTTGATCCTCCCTATCGTTGCAATATAATTTGTACCCTGATATAGGAACAGAGGAGCTTTGTTTTGTGGTTGAAGGTTGCTCTGAGTTTTATGTAGACTTGTCAGTCACCCGTGGGTCCCTTAGTCTGAGAGACACAGTTACCCATCTGGCAAACAGTTGGAGAAGGAGTGGATACCCATCCAGCATTAAACTTGGGTGAAGAAGAAGAGCTTCCAATCTGGTGCTTGCTCAGCAGAGATGGCAAAGGAGTTGCCTAGAAGCTAAAACAGAGAGAACTAGAGAGAGAGAGGAGTGAAGTTGAAGAGTAAAGATCAAGCAGTGGATCCCAAGAAGCAGGAAGCAGGACCTGGACTGGAGAGCACAGCATGGAGGCCGAGGACCAGGATTGGAGAGTGTAGCATGGAGGCCGAGGTTCAGGCGAAGACACCGCAGCACAGAGGCAGGAGCACCAGGTGAAGACCCAGCAGCATGGAGGCAGGAGCCCCAGGAGAAGACTCGGCAGCATGGAGGTAGCAGCTCCAGAAGACACAGCAGCATGGAGGTAACAGACCCAGGAGAAGACACAGCAGCATGGAGTTAGCAGCAGCATGAGATGTGATGAGACACAGCGGCATGGAGATAGGAGCATGATTTGAGATGAGATGACACAGCAGCCTGGAGGCAGCAGCAAGATGAGCTGAGATGAGATGAGACACCAGCATGAAGGCAGCAGCTGGATGAGATGAGATGAGACACCAGCATGAAGGTAGCAGCAGGATGAGCTGAGATGAGATGAGACACCAGCATGGAGGCAGCAGCAGGATGAGATGAGAGGAGGCACCAGCATAGAGGCAGCAGCAGGATGCTATGAAACGAGACAGACACCATCATCAGGAGCAGGAGATGAGACATGATGCAAAGAGGCAACAGCTGGCCCGTGACTGGAGACCACATCAAGGAGACTGGAGTATGGGCAGAACATTGAGAAGGGCTTTAGAGCTAGGGAGCAGAACAACAGTGGCAGACAGTAGACTATCCCCTTCAGCAAGCTGGCACATAAACTCTGAGAAAGGACGGGCCCAGCACTCTTCTTCCATCTAGCTGGCACAGGAACTCTCTCCAAAGGCCAGGTTTGTTCAATAGGTCTTGTTTCTAGGCATTTCAGGGCATTCGTTGTGAACATTCATGGCACTTTGCCACACTGTGGCTTGCCACTTGGGGATGGCATGCCTTTGGGGGGCCTACCTCTGGGTCATCTGTTTGGCTGGGGACTGCTATGGGGCAACAAGTCTTGGGATGCTGGGAATGGCACTGGTAGAGGCTCTGGCATTCTTTGTAGAATCTGGGTGAGGACGCTGGTGAAGTTAATTACAGACATTGTCACTGGTGAGCGCTTGTGTGTGGGCTGCCGTCTGGTCGCACATGGCCTGGGTCTGCCTCTTGCAGCCCTCCTGAAGCGCACTAGCTCTGCCCATATGTGGTGCAGGTGGACACCATGCTGTTTTCCAGCCGGTCCAGCTGCTGATGTATTGAGGACTCACTCGGTGCCGGTGGTGCTGCCAGAGCTGGTGCTAGTGCTGTGCTGGTCGTGGGTGGAGTGGAGGTTTGAGCCTCTAGAAGTGGCATGAGGGGGCTGGTGGGCTGCTCCGTCTCAGTGTGTGCTGCCTTGTGCTGGCCATGTGGTGTGCTGGAGTGAGGTTTCGCTGCTTCTGTTGTGTGCCACTGCAGACGGGTTCCTCCATGAAGCTGGAAAGATTTAGGCTCACATTGAGTGAGCTTGCTGAGCCAAGGGCTTGCAGGATCTGGCTGGGCTCAGGAGGTCTCTACTGCTGCTGCTCCTCCTCCTCCTCTTCCTCACTGAACTGGGTCTGAGGGTCCATAAACAAGGAGGCATGGAAAAGTGCTGCTGCATGACTGGTTCCTGGCTCTTCACTGTTGGTCCCTGGGGCTTCACTGCTGGGACTGGCAGAGTCCTAGGTGAGAGCTGTGGAAACAAAAAGACATAAGTACCAAAGCCAAGAATTACACACATGGACCGTTTGGCATAAGATGTGCACTTTGCATGTCAATCAATGTGAGCATCTTATGCCAAATGATGTGCACAACTGTAGCAGCCTTGGCATTTACAGATGAGGTGAACTTACCAGCTCCGGCTCACTTGGTGTCCAGCCGCTCAACAATGCCCTCGAACACATCCAGTCCCAGCCATTGCATGAGGCGCTCCTCCATGGGCATCAGCACAATCAGAGAAGGGGCTCCTCTGCCGGTCTGCTGAATGCAGCTGTTGCAGTTTGCCACCTTGGTCTTTATCTGGGCCTTTATGTCCTGGTATCTGTGGGCCACCTGCTCCCCATTGCATCTCATGCTGCTGTGCCTTGAGATTGCCTGGGCAATGGTGCACCAGATCTGGCCCTTGACTGTCCTTGAGGTCTTGGCCGCATGGTTGCAGAAAAGCATGGCATAATTTTCCAGTACCCTAGCAATGGGCATTTTGTTGTCCTCCAGGCTGAACTTCAAAGCCTTGAGATGAACGTGCCCAGCTTCCTAGTTTCCTGAAGAGGGTGCCACTTCCGTTTCTGGAGAGGTGTCCTCCCTCTCCTCACTCACGCTCCCCTCCCTTCCTCCCCCGCTTCCTCCTCCCCTTCCTTCCCTCCCTCCTGCATCTGCCCTCCTGACTCCCCTCCCCTCTTCCTTCTCTGTCTATCTCACACAGGTCAAGACAATAGACCAAGGGAAAGGGAAATAGATGAGAAACAAACCACAGGATATCGCACTCAGAAATCTCTAACTACCTCCAATCAACTACCAGCTACCACTAACTCCCTTACTCTCCTCTCCTGTCTCCAAACGCCTGACACACCCTCAAAGAGGCAGCTGCAGAAAGCCAGTATATATAAACTAGAAAAATAACACGCCATGTAAGATGATGGCGCTGATGCAACACACACTGTTGCAATGTGTGACGATATAATGCAGTGCGCCACGCGTAAATTGCCTATGTGGTACACAAGAAATTATCCTAACCATGCCCCTTTTTTTATCATGGGCACTATTTCTGCTATATTTATAGCAATTTGATGAATCTAGGCCTTAGCCAGATAAGAAGTGATATTCAAACTTATCCGTTTTATGGTAATAGGGAGAGAGAGAGAGAGAGCCTAGCTTGATGGACTCTCTACCAGGGTAACATCAAGCTAGGTTGAGAGAACATTGCACACATCTCATCTTTGGGTGAGTTTCCTCACTCTGAGGGTCATCAAATCTTCACAAGAGAGCACTGTTCTGTTCGTACATCTCACTTTGAATGTGAAAGTGGCCCCTAACCCCCTACACTAATACCTGAACCTCACCTCAAGTTACTAGGTGGGCCTCCCATAGAGATATTAATACCTATCTAGGGTTAGGGCATTATGGCTAGGCTAGGCTAGTCTCTCTCTCTCCCACCCCTAACTCCTCCTCTTTTTCGGATTTGCATCGCACTATATGATATGGTACTGTCGGATGCGTTAACGGGGATTTTCGCATGCGATACGCCCTTAACGCATGCGAAAATGCCTTAGCACATTTTGATAAATGACTCCCTTAGCCGGCTATGTCTGAACATTGTCCTCTATATATTTTGTTTTCTTAAACTTCTAATATATCTACATATCTACCGATTTAGAAGTTCAAGAAAAGAAAATATATTCATGACTCATTTAAGGCACTACTGCATTGTGACAAGGGTAATTAAAATAAAAGTAAAATCTGCAAATAATATATTACCTTAACTGTGTTCCAAAGGCAGTTTTATCTTTGGAGTCAGGAATGTATTTGCAAAGAAACTGAGATGCTACAAGGTGGGGTGGTTTTTGTATTTGCTTTCAAACTTGTTTCAATCTTGATATTATAGGCGCTGGAGTATGCCAAGAAAGTCCCAAAGCCGAAACTGCATATCCCTTCTAATCCCTCAATTCAGGAAGCAAATGAGGAATATTTTATGATGAATGCTACAGAAGGGAAGATGTTCCCCCAGATTACCTTGCTGGAGGAGCTGCAGTATCGGCATGAGAAGGAGAAAGAAGCTGTGGCAGCATTAAGAATGCTTCACATCTTGTAGCAAGCGTAGAACACCCAAGATATGTCCTGCACGCTAGCAGGTACAGTACAACTACAAATATCTGAAGGAAGATTGTTACCTTCTGAAGATCATTTGGTGGCTTATATTAAATGACTTGGTGGTCTCATTCTGGCTCATTAGCAACCTTACTGGTCACCTCAGGAGAGACCAAGGATTGAATGGGTAGAGAAACTGAATTAGCCTCTTACCCCTCCAGAGCAGGGTTGATAAGGCCTGCACTGCCACACCCAATGTTCCACCTGTCCTGTGGATAAATGGATGATATCAATGCCCAAGTCTATCAATCCAGCATCTTTCACAAGCACCAGATTCATTTAAAAAAACAGGTTCCTTGTTTCAATGCTAACCTGTAAAATCACCTCAGGACACTGCAGTCTAATTATAAACAGAGCTACAAATGTTATGGTCTTTTTTTTATGCTTTTCCAGCTTTATTTTTCTACAGCTATTTTTAACACAAATGTCTTTATTTTCCATATTTATTTTTTTGCTTAAATTCATCTGACTCAAAAGTTAGGATTTTCCTTCAGTTCATTTCTTCTTTTTTTTTTTTTTATGCTCTTTGACTAGGGATGTTCAGATACATGAACCAGAGCATCTGATTCTTAAAAATAAAAGAAAATATTTTGTTTTTTTCCTTTACATTTCCTTAGGGAAGTTTAAATGGAATGGGGAGGGGTTTGGGCAAGGTGGGGCAAGCAAAATCTTTATTTTTTTTATATGGAGCCACCTCAAATGGTGGCCCCGGGGTGGGTGGGGAGTCAGGTAAGGCCTCCCAGTGACCTTTGCTTAAGCTTTTTTGGTTGCAGCGGTCGAGTTGGGCTACACGGCCCAGTTTAAAGCAATGGTGGCCCCTATTTATTGGGGGCTGCTGTTGTACGTTTTCTAGGCCTCAGCCGCTTTCTTTTGTCTCACGGATTTTTTTCTGCGAGACAAAAGAACACGGCGATATTGCTGCAATATTTTGTCAAGGGGGGCAAAATATCGCGGGACCACCGTGATATTGGGCCCCTCCCATGAAAAAAATAAATCACAGCTTAGTGAATCTAGGCTATTGTTTGAAATTTACCTAAAAACGTGATTTTATATACATTTCTTAGTGTAGTTTCCTAAAAAAAAAAAATCTATATCTACATTTTATATATATTAGTTTTCATTTTAGATATGAGTTATATTTAAAGATGTATGTTTTTCATCTTATGACTTTTTTATTGTCATCTAAGTTTGTTTTGTGCTGTTAAATAAAGCTAAAAAATCAATCACTCGTTTTACATTAACATGGACAGATATATTGTATCAGTTCATAGTAAAAAATCAAATATAGAGTCAAAGATAACTGTATGGTCTCATCTGCTTGGAGAATGAGTTTGCTGTATAAGAATCCATATTGATCCTGTACGTATTAGGCATGATACGTGCAATAAACAATGCCTAATAAATGAAATAATGTCTAATAAATCCTATACAGTGAGACTAGTTTTTAATTAATGACTTTATTCTTGACTACAACAATATCTCTTACGTGTTACTACTTCCCTATTAAGCAGTGCCTGTTTTTGTAGTGGGCCCCTACTAGGAAAAGGAGAGAACTTTAATATATCACAGTTTCTTCTTTAAAAAGTACAGTTTCTTAAACTGTTGCTTTCCTCCTTCTGTTTTTATGTCACTGGAAGGAATGATCCCTGGAATAGAGTCAGCCCTGCAGCGTTAGGAAGTGTCATTTGTAGAAGTTACAAAAGCCTTCTCTGTGAAAAGTCGCAACACTGGCAGTTTATCAAGTCAAAAGAACCACTGATTTATTCACTTTAATTTGTATCAACAGAAACGCCAGTAAAAGGTGACCTGACAAGAGAAGCCGTCAGAAGATGGTCTCTCAACGGCTTTCTATGAACAGCTAGCTAGTCAGTTGAAATGCATATATCCATCAAAGCATTTCATGACATCAAGAGCGTGGTCAACAAGAATGAGTGCTGTGTGAGGAATAGGCAGCAGCAACCGCTATATGAGAGTAAGGCATTCATAGTATTAGTTACAGCCAACTGCCAGTTCAAATAGAAAAGGAGCAGAAAGCTGTCCGTTTCAGCAGTTATTGCACAAGAAGAATTTTGTAAATGTCAAGGACTGTTGTGTTACATTTGAAACAGCTCCTCAAAATATTTTTACGTTCTCAGTGATAAAGTTTAGAGTTGCACTGAGGTGCTGACATTTTTTGGTTGAGACAATGGTACATCTTATTTTTGAACTATTTTTTGTAATAAGCTTAAAAATGCCATAAGGAGCAAGAGAAGCAGGAAGTGTTTTTTGATGCCATCATAGGCTATTATAATGGTTTAATTATCTTCAGGGAACAGATATACATGCTTGTTCATGTCTTTTAATGTCTCATAACCTCTCTGGAAAGATGCATAAATATTTGGCATTATCATTTCTTGCTATTTAAAAAGTCATCAGTATGCATAGTGCTGTACATATGTAGGGAGTACAGAAGGTTGTGAGGATTAAAAGGGACATTGAGGGTTGGTAAACTGGGAATGACTATTTTTTATTTTTTTTTTTAACACCTTTAAAATAAGTGCCATGCTGGGTCAGATCAACAGTCCATTGAGCCAAGTATACCTGTCTCTGACAGTAGCCAATTTGGGTTCCTTGGAAGAAGAATTCAATAAATTCTAGCATAGATCCCTTTAAATAAAGTAAGCACGACATATGGAATCAATTTTCTGTAAGCTGCCTAGTGACAATGCACATATTGGGGCAGATTTTCAAAGGGGTACGTGCGTAACATACACGCGTACCCCCTGAAAACCTGCCTCAAGCTCCCCCTGCGCGCGCCGAGCCTATGTTGAATAGGCTCGGCGGCACGCGCAAGCCCCGGGACGCGTGTAAGTCCTGGGGCTTTCCTGGGGGGGGAGTGTCAGGGGCATGTCGCGGTGGTGTGACATCCGGGGGCGGGGCTGCAGGCGTGGTTCCGGCCCAGGGGCATTTTGGGGGCGTGGCCAAGGCCTCCGAAACCACTCCTGGGCCGGGGAATTGCGCGCCAACTGGCTGGCCGGCGCGCGAGAGTTACACCTGCCTCAGGAAGGCGTAACTTTTCGAACAAAGGAAGAGGGGGTTTAGATAGGGCTGGCGGGGGGGGGGGGGGGTTAGGTAGGGGAAGGGAGGGGAAGGTGCCGGGGGGGGGGGGGTGGAAGGAAAGTTTTTTTTAAATCTACCCCATTATCTTCATCCAGCCAGACCAGTCCAGAAAAAAATGGGTTATGCCAACCAACTAGCAGATTGAGAAAGAGAGCAACAGGTTCACTGACATCATCTCTTATAGGCTCCTGTGCTGACCTCAGCCATCCAATATTCTCTTTTTTAGCAGATGATAGGCAAGTATCCTGTGCTGTGAGCTGATGCCTGATTAGGCTGGATAAGAGGAATCCAAATTGAAGGACAGGTCCTGAGGTGAAAGGCTTGGACTCCCTCCCTCATTTGAGCATCAATGTGGGCCAGGGGCTTTTAGTATTTATAGAGTGGGCTTTGGACTAGAGCCCAGCACCTTCCTCCTCAGTTTTTTTTAAGCCTTTTCTTCTGCCTGAGCTTCAGTACCAACATAATTTATAAAGCGTTTGGAGCAGGCATTTTGTATGGGGCAGATCCACTTCAATAAGTCCTTCTTCTCTAGAAGGGTCTGGAGGGACAGGGAGGAAATAAAAAGGAGGACATAGAGGTGAATGATGGCCACATCCTCCAAATCAGAGGATTCCCTCAATGTTCTTAAGGATTAATTTCTCATCTTTGCGAGGACAAAAGGGAAGAGGGGCCTAGCTCTGCTGAAGACCCCAGTATACGAAAGCCTTCTAAATTCTTTCTCCTGCATAAAGCAGTTAAGGATATTATTGATCTGGAATGGATTTTTCCAGAAACCAATTTTAAAGGAGGGCACTCCTTAGCTAAATTGTATCCATTGGTTTCTCGGGAAGTGGAAAAGCTGAAATTTCCTAGGATAGATGCACTCGTTTGCTCAGTTACCAAGCAGACTTCCATTCCTGTAGAAGGAGGTGCTGCTCTTAAGGATGTGCAGAACAGGAAGATAGAATCAGCTTTAAAGCAAGTCTTTGCGGCTTCCATTATGGCGCTTCAAATAGCTGCTTACAGCTGTATTGTAGCAAGGTTTGGTTGTGTTTGTTGCAGCAGGTTCAGGAAGGAACCCTAGAAGGTGGTTCAATTAAAGAAGAAACTTCTCAATTAGAACCTGGAGCAATCTTTTTGGCTGATGCCTTGTTTGACCTGGTGTGCACTTATGCTAAAAGTTTGGCATCCAGTGTGGGGGCTAGGAGGCTTTTGTGGCCTAAAACAAATTTGACAAAGATTCCTTTTAAAGGGAATCCATTATTTGGAGAAGACTTTAAGAAGATGGCCAAGGTTTTAGGATATTCCAAAGTACCTAGATTTCCGGAAGACAAACCTAAGGGTGCTTCATATACAATGCAGGCCCAGAATAGATTTTGGGATTCCAAGAGATACAAACAGGAGAGGTCTAGGCTGTATAGTAGTTTTCTCTCCTTTCGTTCATCCAAAAGAGGCAGTAAGGATGGAGCTTCAGGGTTGGCAGGATCCTTCTGTAGTTCCAAATGAAGTTTGGAGGACACAATCTCTGGATCACAGGATAGGCAGATGTCTGTCAAGATTTTATCAGAGATGGGTCTAAATTATTTTGGATCAATGGGGTGTAGATATACATCCAAATTTTAAAACGGCCTTGTGCGCAAATACTAGGACTTACATGCGTGGCTGAGCCCTGCGTGCACCACAAGCATTTTCAAAAGGGGCTTGCCTCGGGCATAAGTGCCGATACGCGCACAAGTGCTGGGCCCTGAAAAAGGAGCGGGCCAGGGGGCGTGGTCTGAGCAGGGCAGGATGGAGGCCAGCACCATTAGCCGCTGTCCCGAAGAAGCGTACACTGGCAGCCTATAGTGACTCTGTCATGCTAAGCAGATTCCAAATTAAAACAAATAATATATAAAACAACACATAAACTGACAAAATAAAACAAACCATCACAAAACTGCATATTATTACATTATATTAACTCCTGAAATGCTACCACAATTTTAAAATGTCAGAATCTTATACACTGCTAAAAATAGCCATCTTAATTATGCAAATCATTGTTTTACATTAACTGCTGAAATGCGTCCACAAATCATCAATAGCCTGAATTTTCTCAGATAAAGAACTCCATAGCATGGGCCCATTGATTGAGATTGAACGCTTCATAGGTTCCAAATAATGAATATTATTTGCTGAAGGCACTTCAAGGAAGTGACCTTCCAGCAGACCAGACACTCTCCCAGTGACATAATTCTTAAACAGACTGGACAAAAAAACAGGGTCTAACCCATGTAAAGATTTAAAAGCTTGGTCTGGCTGAAAAGGAAGGATAACTTCCTTTTCTTGAGTCCAGCTAGACCAGTCCAGAACCTTCCCTGTTCTGCCAAATATTTTGTTTCAACAATCTGTGTATAAGAGAGGTATATAAGATCATTACAACAAAAAGAGGTAAGCAATGCTCTAAGATTATACATAGTTTAATTTTTACTGTTTATGTTTCGTTGGAAGCCCCCTGGTTTGTAGGGGGAATGAAATTCTTTGTTAGTTTGTTACAGGTAATACTGTCAGGCTGAGGTCAGCACAGGAGTGTCAGCAAACCTGTTGATCTCTGTCTCCATCTGCTGGTTGGTGGGCATAACTCATTTATCTGGACTGGTCTTACTGGACTCAAGGAAAGGAAATTATCAGGTAAGAATTAATTTCTCCATATTTGAAAATTCTATATATGCACATAAGTCTACCCTCCAACCAAATCCTATTTCCCGAAATGACCACTTTTTGAGTGGCTAAAATATAGCTGCCAACAAAACTAGGTTGCTGTGTTTAGCCACTCTTCATCTATCAGTTTTCACTTCCAACATATCTAGCTGGCTAATTCCTGAGTTAGTCAGCTAGATCTGTTTGAAATACCCTCCCAGAATAGCACACAAATAAATGTAATGCTGCTTTACAGTCCTGGTTATGCCTGTTCCAGGGTTTTCAGTGCTCTGCTTGAGATTTTCAGCAATTTTGCTGATTTTGCTAGCTACTCAGATGCAGTACACGAACTCTAAAGTACTGAAGATGCTGGGGATGCCAGAAAAATACAGAAAGAGTTAATATTTTTGCTTGGAATATAGAAGGTACATGCGATAGTTGTGAATTTTTTAAAATGTGATCTCTCATATCGATGAAAAACAAATCACATTAGTATAATTGAATGTATGTGGAGAAATACAAGAAATGCCTTGGGAATAAAAGTGTGTTAACTGTGCTGCAATAACAGGAAGTATGTCTAGAGCTAATAACAGAGAACGTGTATATCTAGAGCCATATCTCATATTTTTCAGGACTAAGGAATATGATCTAGTGGACTCCAAGTCATCTGTTTAGTAGCATCATTACTAGGTCATCAAATCATCTGCAGCCTGACTTTCGGTATGGCCATGTACAGACTTGCATACATGTAGTAGTGCTATAGGAACAATAAGCAGTAGTAAGTAGCATATAACCTTGCCACTACTGTTGACTCAATAATTAAAGCAAGCTACACAAAGTGGCAGTCAGAATTTAGCCTCACCTAAAATCGTTACCAAGAGGGAAAGAAAGGGAGAGCACAGTGGGTAGTAAGCTATTAGCGAGTTCAACTTACCATGAAATATAGCTATGCCAGAAAAAAAGCCAACATTTCCAATACATTCAAGATACAGGCCATCTTAATGAAATGCCCATTTTAGATCTATGGAAATAGCAAAATAATATTATGTCAGACAATATTGAAATAGGTTGACTAATTGTTTGCAGTTGTTACTGGCCTGATGTTTAAAATACCATTATGGTCACAGTATATCATTTTAGGAAAAAATGGGAGTCCAGCAGGTTGGCAATAATTTTAGTAATAAGTTGAAAATCATTGTTAATCCCTTGACTGCAGGAGTCAGGATTTCCCAGGGTTAATGCAAAATGCATTAGCAATTAATGGTAGGAGTCCTGGACGCAATATTGTCAGATGGTAAGTAGTCTGAATCAAGGTCTGCGTGAAGAACAAATTCAGGCTTTGGTTGTATGGTATGTTATTTTTTGACACAAAGAGAGATGAAAGAAAATTGTACGGTCCTAGGAGCTAGAAAGGCACAGTAAATGTAATTCAGGAGAAAGAAACCATGGGCCCTACAGCACTCAGACTCCTTCAGAACTTTCAAGAGTTTAGCGTGTTATGTGGGGCCATTAGCTTTGTGCTCGCTTGCTTAAAGTTTAAATATGATGATCATTATTTGATTTCAGATTTTAAAATGTATGTTTTGGCATTCCTTACTCTAGAAAGATAATGTAATTACATGAAATGTACTGATAAAAACTCACAAGAAACTAATGGGTCTTAGGCTGCAAAACTGCTTAGTTTTGCTGAGTTGGGTTTCATTAAAATAGAGTTTGGACCAAACAGTGAAAAGCTTAATTTAGTGCAGTGCCCTTCCCCAATGGGAGGCACTTAGTCTGGCAGAAATTCATTTATTTTTTGTTCTACAATATTTGACAGCCCTTGGATAACTGGAAAACTATATAAGATGTACCTGTCCTGCTAAAGGCAAGGCTAGAATTCTTGGCTAACGTGAAATATAAGGGCTGAGACTGAGCACCTGTACAACATATTGGGGTTAATGCCCTGCTGTCCAACTTCACTGGGGAGACTAAATAGTTTGGACCCTGGCCACACTGGGAGGATTAAACCTCCCAAAAGAAAAAAAGAAAACTCCCTCTGTCAACAGCAGGCATGGCTGGTCTTCACCATCGTTTGTTAGAGCTTGGCGAGCTACGTTTTAATTTTCTAATACCTCTGTTTAAAGATTTGTGTCCTGTTGTAAAAGAGCCCACAGATTGGCCCTGTTTTCAAAGGTTTTAATGGTAGAGTAGCCCGAGCACAGGAGAAACCCTTTTGACCCAGTATTGTTAAGGTCAGGGCAACTTTGTAAGCACTTTAACAAAAGAGATTTTGTGCTCATTGACCAGATATTTCCTGATGGTTAATCCTTTCACCGGGACTTCTGCTGCTGATGCAGGTCCTTAGTAGTCTCAAGTCGGTTCTCTCAGTTCGATTGTTTGCCTTTCTTCATGTGTACACATTGCTTCCAGGTTATTTTGTTCTGTTCCCTTTCACTACTGTTTTTAATCTACAGAAATAAAGATTAACAAACAGAAAAATAATATAAGGTGACACATTTCTATTGGACTAACTTAATACACTTCTTGACTAGCTTTTTGGGGTTGACACTCCCTTACTCAGGTCCAAAACAGAATGTGCAAAAGATGACATTGCCAGAAAATATAAGTGAATCGTAAAATACATTACAATGGTAATGTGAAGGGGAAAAGGGAAGTATTAGAGTATTAAGTGTTTTTTTTAACGTAATATCACAATCAAGATAAATAACAAGGATATGTACCAGAAGTGACTAAGCAGACATAGCTTATTAAGCATGCAGCTAGGACCCTATGATGGTAACTTTCAAACTGATGTGCGTGCGCAAATGTGCACGTTTGCCAGCATGCACACATGGATGCGGCGATTTTATAATATGTGCGCGTTTATGCACGCATGTTATAAAATCGGCTACCCACTTGCAAATGAGCACATGATTTTATATCGACGTGCTCTTATACACATGAATCCCATCTCAAGCTTCTAAGGGGGGAATTTTAGTAGGTATGCACGGTGACGCAATAGACCTATTTAGCAATTCCCTCCCAGTTTGCCCCAGTAAAGGAGTGGACTTCTTAAACCCCCTATCTAACTTGCCTCCCTTTTACCCTACTAGCCCTGACCCCTAAAACCCCGCTGACTACGCTTTTTTAAAATTTAACTACTTATATGCTGTCCATGGCAGAAGCAAGTTATGTGGTTCTGGGATCCCGGCACATGCTATGTGCATAACTGACTTCATGGGTGCAGTCCCCAACCCGCGTGTGCCCTGTCCAGACCCCATCCCTGTCCCATCCCTTTTTTTGGCAAACCTGTTGTATCTGTGTACCGGGAAATATCCACGTGGCTGTGAGCCTCTTAAAATACACGCAGCCCACACGCATCCCAGTCACGCGCATATCTCTCGGATTTGCTGCCTGTAGAGCTTTTAAAATCCGCCTTTATATTGGGTGAACATTTTGGTAGAAAGGCACTTGGTTAAGAAAAAGGCATGCTAGAGAATCTCTAGTAGAAATGTTCCTTATCTAGGTCACTCATTGAAGACCTGCAGTGAAAAGCTTTCTGAGGGAGTTACTCAAACAGAATGCAAATCAAACACTAGTGTTATCGCAGGTTTCCCTAATAAAAAAAAACATTCATGTTGTAGAGGTAGCACAAGGACTGTAACAGCCTGGTATGGAGTCAAATGAGTAAGACTACATTCTCATTATTGCAATGGGGAAAGATATTATGGAGGGAAAACATATCTTTAACTCAGGGATTTCCAATGAAGTCTATTATCTCAACACATAATACAGACTAGATAAGTTTATATTGTCCTACAGTTCATCTCCTCAGTTCACTTATAGGGTATAAGATGAAGGCTGATTAGTATCATCTGCCTAACATATATTACATGCACTTAAGGGTCTTTTACTCTGTGATAAAATGGACATTTGTTGTTAGACACTGTTTTCTGATATCATTTTCTATCTGTTTCCTGGCAAATATGGTTTTTAAAAAGGGAAGTGCCACAAACTCAAGTTAGTAATGTGGGTTATGGATGGCACTATAAGCACGATGAATCAATTAAAACAAAACATATTTTCAATATTTCCAACCTGAAGGCTGCCATTTTGTTTATAGGTGTCATCAGTGACGTTCATTATTTCTTATTTCAGGATAAGCCCACTAAATTAGAAACCTTTAAGATTTTCTATCATGCCGATTCCTTTGAACTGTAGATATGCCACAAGCACACACTCTATAAACAAATAAGCTATTTCATTGGGCTTATTCTGAAGTGAGTCATAATCTGTATCTTCAATCATTGACCTCACTAGTAAACAAAATGGTTTCCTCTGTGTTAACTGAGTTAATATATTGAGTGAGACATAAAATATAGAAAGCTTTTTTTTTTTTTTTAGTTTCATTGCATTATGATGTTCCTATTGTTTTTCACCTTACACATGATTACAGTCTGAACTGTAAGTCTTAATTACATGGTGAAATTCGCTAATGTTAAGGGGATGTCAATTCCATGATGTCAACTGTGTAACTGCAGTGATATTTTTACAGGGATAGAATTAATAATCAGTCGATAAGATCACTTTATTCATCAAAAAAAGGAAAATAATTTTACATTGACTCTTCTATTATTGGAACATTTTAAGATGAGGGCAGCTTTCTATTTATATTTGAAATGACTTCTGACAAGCACTTCTTAAGCATGGCATGCACATGCTCTAGAATATACTCTGGGTCACTGTTCAGAAGCAGAGCTGGGCCCACTACAGACTGGAGTTTCCATGACCAGATGGCTTACTAGCCTCAATACTGAAGGAGCTTGTGATGAAATCGCAGGACTGGCCAATGGCCTTTGCATTTCATTGGAGATGGGAAGAATGCCAGAGATGTGCAGTAGGGCAGATGGTGAAGCTTTTTAAATGGAAAAAGTGATCAAACTGGCAACTGTAGACCTGTTATTTTCATTTCAGACCCTATTTACCAAAATATATCTCCCATAGGTGAAGCATAGAATTAATTACTGTTAGCATTACTTGGATTGTGCTTTACAGACTTCTGAAACAGTGCCCAAACAAGCAGTAATTAGCAATTACAATCATTTGGGGCAGACCCCATTTATGAACCGTCAAGAACTGGGCAAAATAATTGCAGAAACAGATGAACAGGACATACAACTATAATCTAGGACCACAACAAACAGATTTTAACTTTTATTCCAAGGCACACCAGACTGTTATTTTCCCTTTGTTAAATACATAATTATTGCTTATTTCTTGTCTTTTACCACTGTCATATTTATTCTCTTACATAATAGTAAAATAATAAAGACAATCTAATTAAAATAAGGAAAAAAATCAGAAGCTTGGAGATATTCCCATGAGGAAGTGTGATGTACAGCAGCACAAGCCATGGTTTGGCCTTGCTTTTATTGTAAATATTGCGAGCACTCAATTCATTAATGGAAACTGCAAATAATGAATCATAACTTTTAATGACCATTTTCTACTCTACAGGTATAATCACTATAGGGTTTATATGCTGAGCTTATGGCTCCTTGTCAAGGGGTGGGGGGTGGGGAAGGATGGGACAAGCTGAGCCAAGCCTGACTTTACCCCATTGCATGCAGGGATATGTAGTCCTGTTTTTCTTAGGGACATCTGTCCCTGGCTCAGCCTATCCCTCTTGATATGGAGTTACTACTACTACTACTACTATTATTACTCCTTAACATTTCTATAGCTCTACTCAACTTATGCCGTGCTATACAAACAACAACGTACAGAGACATTCCCTGTTATATATCATCCATCCATCATTCATTTACAGTTTGTATTGTTCTTAATTTTTCCTGGGAATTTATCAGGGTTTATTATGATACGAACAAGAAGAGGACAAAATCAGTTTAAAAAAATGACTCATTTTTCCAGGTAAATATTGGAGTTTATTTTGGTGAACAGAAGTCAGGATAATAAAACAATGTTAGCAGATTCTCCAACCCACCCACTCAGCATCATTCCTATCTGTACCCCATCCCCTGCCTAACATGCCTCTCTCTCTTCTCCCACCCTACTGAGAATCTCCCTTTCCCCCTCTCTCCCTCTCCCATTTCCCCCCCATACACACTATAACAGCATTCATCCTTATCGATAGCGGCTCCAGGCTTCTCTCTCCCACAGCAGCATCTTACGCAGGCTCTCTTGCTCTGCAGCACTGCACTTCTGCTTTTATGCAGGGCCAGGAAGCCTGCTGGAAAGTGCTTCTGGTGGAAAGGCCTGCTTCAGATGCGTTCATGGCACCAGATAGCAGGCACTTTGGCTGCATGGGGGTTGAGGAGGCGGGACTTGAAACATGGCATGGGCGGCAATGGAGGATGAGCGCTTTCACTGGTGGAAGGTTGGACTTGAAACACACCATGTGCTTTGGTCCATGCTGGCTTCCAACAGTGGCTGGAGGCCTAGAAATGTTGCATCTGCAGCTCTGGAGCAGCTTTTTAATCAATCTAAAATTAGGGTGAATATCAGTTTAAACCGAATGTCAACTTGGAAATATACGAGAATTTATGGGTGAAAATTGGTTTAAACTGAAAACGAAAGACCCTATCTATAGCTCACAGTCAGGGAGACCGAAGGCACTCAGCATCTCAAGGCGTTCCAGATAACGGTTTATTATAGAATATTGTATAGCCTATTACACACTGGATAGGTGTGGGGAATGCAACGCTATTGGTGGATAGGCTAATATAATTAGATTATAGGAAAGGTGAAAAATGATGGGCTGCCATATTTAGAGTCAGGAAGGATTTTGCATTTCTTTATGCAACACAATTAGTTGCAGCTTTTGGTCCTTCCCTTAGAGCAGGATTTCGCAAATCTATCCTGGGATCCCACTGTCAGGTATCTAGGATATCCACAATGAATATACATGAGATACATTAGCATATGCTGGGTTTCCAGTGGGTGCAAATGTATCTTAATGCATATTCTGAAAAAGTTATCCGCTGGGGAGTCCCCAGGATAGGCCTGGCAAACCCTGCCCTAGAGATCACTAGTTGAGATAACTTAGACAATAAGAAGATAGCTGCACTGGATGGACCTCTGGTCTTCTCTTAACCTAGCCAGCCATGTACCTGTCTTTTATGCAGTCGTAGGTAATGCTTTTGTTCCATTGCAATTATTCCATTAAAGAACCAACTTGCTGCGCAGTGAGTGTTCAAAAGAAAAAAAGTCAATGTTGTTACAGAAAGTGAAGAAATGTCAGTGACCAGAGGGGAAGAAATACTATCGTCCTGTGTCTCCATATTTATCATTTCTGTTTTTACCATTTTATTTCTTTTTTTTTTTTTTTTACACAAAATAGGGACACTTCCATGCTGTTCTGATAAGCCCCTAAACTTGTTGCCTGTACTTAAAAGTGATAATACCCCATAATGGAAGCCTCAAGCACCTCGTTTTAATGAAACCTTCAGATGAATATCAAAGAACTATTTACTCATACCTAATATTTTAATTAGATTATATTCTCAATTTAACCCATTAAGCCCCCTTTGATGATCTCCATTTTTAGTGTTTAGCCTCAGATGCAGGAGGTAATGAATACTGGACCTTTTGAGTTAATGAGGACTCCGGCCTTTTCAGGCCCATTCTCTCCCTCTCCTTTTATTTTCCCAGCTATAGAATTCAGTTAATTGAAGAAGTCTCTTACCACCACACATTAAGGAGACCAAATTAGCATCCCTTTTCTGATTAGAAAATGCAAGCAGACAAGCTCGCTTTGATCTGAGGATTGAGCTGAAGTAGGCAGTGGCCCCTGAAAATGAGCTGATGGTCTTGTAATTAGAATGACATAGAGATACTTCCATGTGTTAGAAAAATGCTTAATTCCTTAATTGATCACCTTCTGCAGTACCTAGTCGCCCAGTACCTTCCCTGCTCTCCCCCCCCCCCCCCCTTTCCCATCACTCTTAAATCACTACTGTTGGGAAATTGAGTAATTGCTTTTAGAAGGAGAAATGAATACACCCCTCCCCACATGCCTTCATTATAGTGTACTGTAACCTGTGGCCATACCTTGTCTCCACAGAAACAAATGGTACCAGGTCCAGTAGAAAGCGGGTTTGTGAGGGCAAGGATCATTCCCAGACCAGAGAGAGGTGTTGATGGCGTACTGTTTGCAGAGAAAAACAAAAGTCTTTTCTTCTGCCTTGATAGTGATGCAAATGTGTTTAGTACTGTGCAGCTAGGAGTGCACAATGGAATTAAAGAATGGGAATGAAGGACAGACATCTGTTATAAGCAAAAGGGTCAAGACTAAACAAAATTCAAAAACATTTTAATGCCTACTGTGCTGAATTTTGCATGGTTTGGGCCTGTGGCATAGCCAGAACTGAATTTTTTTTTTTTGGGGGGGGGGGGGGCATTGTTAACATGGATGGGCAGTAGGCATATAGGTCTAGGCCCTACTAGTTATACTCTTATTGATAAATAATGCCTTAGAGTGCACCTGACAATAGATTTCTAAGTAGTCTGCAACAGCCATCATGCATCATGAGTGATGCTTTATAATATTTTAATTCTATTATTTCAAGCATTTACCAACATTATTTATTTATTTATAAAAATGCCTTATGAATCTGTATTTTATTTTTTATTTGCAGATTATAAATATACAATATCATGTAAAAATTAAAGAACACTTAACAAAGTCATCAGATTCTATCATGTAATAAAACAAATATCAGTGTATTCCTTTATGAATACTCTTTCCAAAAACTCAGGGGGCAGATTTTAAAAGCCCTGTGTGCGTAACTTTGTTGTCTGATCTTATTTTTGTAATCATGTGGTCCCAATCTCTTTTTTTCCCCTTGTCTGTCTTTTCCTAATTCCTTTTTCAGGGGCTTTTTTTTTATTATTTCTATTTCTTCTCTCTCCTCTCTTTCCTTCCTCCTTGATACGCACACACAGGCTCTGTCTCACACACACATGCTGTCTCTCACACAGGCTCTGATTCTCACATGTTTTATTTCACACACACAAGCTCCCACTCCCACATACTCTTACTCAGGCTGCCACTCGTACATACAGTTCCTACTCCCACACACACAGGCTCTAAGTCTTACATGCTCTCTCCCACATGCGGGCTTTCACTCCTGCTGCTTCCTCTCATACCAACTGGCTCTCACCTCCATATGCTTTCTTTCATACATACACACAAAGGCTCTCCTCTCCCATGCTCTCTCTCATACACACACACACACACACACACAGGCTTCATATTCCCATGCTCTCTCTCATACACACATAAGCTTCTCACTCCCATGTTCTCTCTCATACACACACACAGCCTTCTCACTCCCATGCTCTCTCTCATACACACACAGGATTCTCACACCTATGCTGTCTCTCATACACACACACAGCCTTCTCATGCCCATGCTCTCTCTCATACACAGGCTTCTCACTCCCATGCTCTCTCTTACACAACACACACACAGGCTTCTCACTCCCATGTTCTTTCATACACACACACACACATATGCTTCTCACTCCCATTCTGTCTCTCTATCTCTCTCAATCATACACAAACACACACCCACACTCTATCAGGGCCTCTCCTCTCTTCCGGACTTCCTTGCTGCAAGGCCTCTTCTCTGGCTGTGCATGTTGAGCTCCAGCGACAGCACTAAGACGGTCAGGCTTCTTCTTGAGCCACGTAGGCTGAGCTCCGCAATGGCCCTGCGAAAGTCAGGTCCAGCATCAGGCCGCACGGGATGAGCTCCACAACGGCCTTATATCGGGCCTCTCTTTTCAGGCACTGGGTTACTGAGTGGGTGGGCCTGAGTGCAAACTGGGTGGGTCCTGGCTCACCCAGGCCTACCCTTGGCTGCAACACTGGTTTGGGCATGTGAAGAAGCTGAACTGTTCAAGGCTTAAAATAACAAATAATGCCATATTCTATTTAATGTGTTTGTTGATCTATTTAGATATACCTTTCTATTGCCAAGCTGTATGGTGATTTTTGATGTTATTCTAAATTGGGCCTGGAGCTGTAGCCCTAATTTTGGCCCTCTTCCACCTCCACCTCCACCCCAAGCATCGTACTGCTGCAAGGTTGGGAGGGGAAGGATGCTGGGCAGAGGAAAGAGAGAGAGAGAGGAGGTGACACCATAATGAGCCATCAACTGCAATCTCTTCTAGGATTTCTCTCTCCCAGCCTCCTAGGTAATCCATATCTGATCCTCCTCTAATCCACCACCACCACCAGACTGAGGGAGGGAGGTTTGTGTAAATTTCAGTTTTCTAAGAGGGCGCCGGTGAGCCTAGAGCTGGCCCTTGACTAGTGTGCTGTGCACAGGCTTCTGAGAGCACATCTGGCTGCAATGGATGGAGGACTACAGCTGGAATCCACAGATTTCTCAAGTAGAGCCGAGTTACCATCACCCCTCATCAAGCTGCTCTGGTCCTTTAGTAAGAATCAGAGTTAAGAAAGCAGATAATGATTTCAGATTTTTGGATACCAGTCAAGCCCCTTTTGTCAAAGTCTCCTTTGCTTAAAACTAATTCAAACCCTTATTTTATTGTCAAAGTTTTTAGTTTAGGTAATGGTGACTCAGAGGCTCCCCTCCCCTGGTGTAGGCCCCTTTATTACTAATTGTTACATCCAAGCATCCATCATTCTGCAGCATGCGGGCCAGCAGCTGAGATCCAAGGCACTTCAGGCAGAAATATTTCAAAGAGTTTAGAGAGGTTTCCAGCTGAAGGCAAAGAAGAAGCCGAGCATTAGTAACTGGCTTTCCCTTCCTGTGGCAGGTTGCACGCTAATCGCTCTGACTGGTTAGTTTTCTTTTTTTCCTGAGGGGCAGCCGTAGAAGTGATAATGTGCAAAGTGGTCATGCAAAACAATTCTTTACAAGGCCAGAACTGGACAAAAGAAATACCGGCAAGGATCCAGGCTTATTACCACTATTATTGTTATTACCTTCTAATCGGCAATTAATTTGTTGATTGGGAAAGCTGGTTTAAGGTACACACTTTTATTTTTTCATTTGGGTCCTCGAGGCTTAGGTAAATAAAGAGGCTCAGCTAAGATCAGGGGCAGATGCAAGTGCTGACCACAGTAATTCTCCTGAATCATTGGCCACGGCTGTAATCACTTGCCCCCTGGCAGCTGCCTCCTGCTTTTCTATGGACTTCCAGCTTAGTTGAAACCAAGGCTGCGCTCTGATGCTAGGAGCCTTCATTAGCAACTACCTGGAAATATTTTTTCCTCCACTATACTTTTCGTCCAATCATTGCAATGGTCTTTGGCCGGGCCCATGCTCTGAGGCTCATTCTGCAACCTTGCAGTCATGGGCCCTAAATCTAGCCACTGGCCAGAGGTGGCCAACCTGTGACTTGGGAGCCTCCTGTAACTCTTTCATGCACTAAATGTGCAGCTTGCCCTCCTGTCCCCATGGCAACTGAGCAGCACTGCAGAGAACAGGAAGGGGGGGGGGGGGGACGGAATAGGGAGCACTCACAGCAGAACAGAGCAGAGAAGAGCAATTCTACCCTTTGCTCCAGCCTCTCCCCTCCTGTCCTTGCAGTGCTGCTTTGCTTATTGCCCTGGAGACAGGAGGGAGAGGCTGTAAAATGTAGCAGAGGCTTTTCTCTGCTCATCCCTCCTCTGCCCCTCCCCTCCTGTCTGCAACCAGCAGCTGTGGAGGACAGCAGGGGTGTGGCCATGCTGGAGCTGAGAGGACAGCAAGGAAGAGTTAACAACCTATTCCAGCTTTCCCCTCCTGTCCAACCCCCACCCCACTTCCTGGCGTAGAGGGCTCTTTATTCTGCTGTCCAGATGCAAGAGGTTAGGGTGAACACTGCCCTCGGCCCAGCAGCTTACTGTGCTCCCAGGACTTGGGATTCAGCTGACAGCAGAGTGGATAAGGGTCGCCTGAAGTTCCAGTCAGGGTAGAATGATTTGTGTGAATTCTGAAAGTATGGAGAAAAAGGGGTGATTGCAGGTGAGGAATAATTGAGGGGAGGGGCAGTGCATGAAGTGTTGAAGGCTGGGGGAGGTGGGGGGGGGGGGGGGTAAATACAGTGAGAGAGGAGGTGAATGCATGGGGAGGGTGGCAGTGAAAGAGGGGGTGAATGCTTCTGAGGGAAGTGTCATGAAAAGGGGTGAAGGTTGGGCGAGATAAACCAAGGGGGATGAATGCTTAGAGGAGATGAGGAGGGGGTTGAATGCTGTGGACAATGCCAGGAGGAAGCTGTGGGGCAGGTGAGGAGAGACTGAATGTTGCCACCCTCCCTGATTCTCTAACCTCAGTGATGCATATTGCAGTAGCTCCTTATTCCTCTCCAAGGCCCATACTGCCACCAGTTCTGTAGCAGGTGTGAAGGACCCAGGGCTAGGCTAGGCGGAACAGTGGGAGGCAGACAGGGCCAGGACAGGGGGGTTGCATGAAAGCCATGTGGGAAATATGTGTGAGACAGTGAAGGGGGGCGTGGAGTGGCATAGCATGAGAAAGCCAGGGATGGGGGAGGATGGGTTTTGAAAAACTGGGGGAAAGGCAGGAGAGGGAAGCAAAAAAAGCTAGAGATGGAGAGCGCTATGAACTATAAAGCATAAAAATAAAAATCATTATGCTACATTTTAGCTCATTGGGATATTTTAAATAAAAATAATTTTCTGATGCCTCATGTGGCAAATTATTTTCATCTTACAGTGCAATGAAATAGGAAGTTGACCATCTTTGGTTTCAAAAGCTTCAAAATCCTAAGATGCATTTCAGGATAGGATGCCATTCAGCAAAGAACTGATGTAAATGTGTATGCATGTCAGGCACAGAGAGAGCCTTTCACTCAAAGGCAGACTAATTATGATTCATGTTGACAAGAGCATTTCACTTTTAGCTGCAAGTGACATCACTGGAACAGCCAATCTCAAGGGGGAGCCTGGAGTTTCAGAGTTTCATTCCCACCTGGTCAAGGCTCCCAATATGGCTCTCAGATCGAGAGGTTTATCCATCCTTGCTTCAACTGTTTTGTATAAACTGGATGTCTGAGTCTTATATTCCTTTCTGCTGACCCCTTCTATGTTTCTATGTGTAGTAATCAAGAAAGGTTGAATTCTTGAAAACAGATGACTGCAGAAGCCTACTGAAACGAAGATTAGCCGGCAAAGCTGAGAAATACTGCAATATACTCAGAGCGGGCTCTTCCATTAGGAAGAATAGGCTATTGCCTAGAGCAGAGCAATTTTAGGGCTGGCAGCAGAAGCTTCCCTAATGACTCTATTGGCCACTTACTGGAATCTCAGGTTGCAGAGAACAGCCCTTTACTTCCTGCTCCAGCCTCTCCCCTCCCAGGTTATGTAAGGGAAGGGGTTGAGACTACACTGGACAGAGCAGAACAAAGCAAAGTCACTCTGCTCCCTAATCCAGCCCCTCCTCTCCTGTTGTTTCTCCCCATTTCATTGTCCTGCAGGGAATAAGAAGGGAGAGGGGAGGTTAGAGTGGATGCAGCAGAACAAAGCAAAGAAGCACCATTTTGCTCCCTAATCCAATCCCTCCCCTTCTGTTGATTTATGTTCCTTGCAGGACAGGAAGAAAAGAGAACAAGAAGGGGAGAGATGAATCTAGAGTAGGCAATAGTTCTGCTTCTGTCCACACATTTCTATGTTATTATTCATTCATGTCAGCAATAAGAAATGCTACTCTTGCTCAAAATATCAGATCAAAAATAAAAAAAGACAAGCAACTGAAGATAATATAACAATGCCACTTATTTTAAAATGATTAAATATTGAAGCATAAGAAAAGGGTTTCAGGAAACCGATGAATACTATCTGGCTGATCAATGCAGGCGACACAGACCTCTCTGTCATTAACTCCAAAGTCCATTATTTTTTATTGTTAATATTTTTCAATGCGTAATGTGAAATCATACAACTCAGTAATCCTGCTATGAATAGCTTCTATGAATACATACTGCAGAACAAACACCCCCAAAAGAATGGATAAAGTCCCAAAATTAGAAAATCCAAAGTCTCATTAATAAGTCTCTTTTTAAGCCCCGGTGAATTTAATCCATTAAGCTATCATGAAGCATTTGCACGTGTTACAACCGTATCCCAAGTTTCAAGATCCTTCCAGGATCACTTACACCTGAGGTACCAGTCTTCAAGAGAGACTGGTCCATTCTGATTTTTACGAACAAGCTAACTTTGAACAAGCCACAAGCAGTCACAAATTGTGTGGGGCATATTCAGTTTGCAGTATATCCTTACATACTGATACAGTTCAGATTGCATCATCAGAATAACTGATCAAACTATACTATGACACCGATTGCAAGACCACTGGAATAGTTTATCTGATTAGATGTCCATGTTTGAAAGCCTATATAGGCAAGACCACCCACAGCATTGGTACTTGCATGGTCAAACATAGAAGTTGCATCAATAAACTTTGTATGACAGCTCCCCTGGTTGATCACTGTGTGGACCTTAATCATTCTTTCAAAGACTTGAGATTTTGCATTTTTAATATGTTGTTGCTACACTGGCGGGGTGGTGATTTCTCAATGTGATTGCTCCAGAGAGAGCAATCATGGATATACCATCTCAATACTGTGATACCTGAAGGGCTAAAAATGTGGATTTAGATTTATCCTTTATCTATGGTACATCTTTATTTAGTCGATATAACATTTTATTGATTTTCTGTCTCTGTGAAAGATTTACACGATGTCATCTTGTCTTTTCATTGAAGGGATTCCATTTTGTCTAACCAATTGGATTGTGGTGATTTTAAGTTGACAATTGAAATTGTTGTCATCACATTTTTGATCTCTGAAAATTTGCAACTTATATATAGACATTCCCGGGACGCCATGATTTTGAAGATCTGAGAAACTTCAACCCATTTTGACCACTTCATTTTCAGATAAGTGTTACACATGGTTTCTCCTGATTCAATCATTGTATGAAACACAAGCAGGTGTCAGGGATTTATTAATGGCACTTTGGATTTTCTAATTTTGGGACTGTAGCCACTCCTTTGGGGCATTTGTTCTGCAACATTTCATTCATGGAAGCTATTGATAGCAGGATTACTGAGTTGTATGATTTCACATTAACCCTGAAAAATATTAACAAACTATTAACAGACTTTGGGGTTAATGATAGAGAGATCCAGCATTGGCTGATTGGTCAGCCAGTCGGTATTTACCAGCTTTTTTAAACCCCTATCTTAAAACTACAATATTTAATCATTGTAAAATAGGTGGCAATGCTATATTATCTTCAGTTTCTTGTCTCTTTTTATTTTTGATTATTTATTTATTTACATTTGATATTCTACCTTTTCTCAAGGTTAGTCTTAAGGTGGATTACAATAAATCTAAATGAACAGAGGCATTATAATTTGTGTTCACTTTTCTGTATTTGGTGAGGGCTTTTCTGCGTTTGCGTGTGTATGAGACCAATGTGAGATATTCTGCTAATGTGTAGTTTCTGTGTAGTCCAACTTGTTCTTTTTTACCAATAGGAGGTGTATTGCTAATAAGAAAGTTGTATTCTTAGCCTGCCTTTCAAAATAATGCTTACAGCATTTTTAGAATTCAAGTCCCTGCTCCAAAGGTCTTATAATCTATGATGGTAACTTTAATAACGGTGCGCAGGCACAAATGTACACACATGGCTGTTTATACAGGCTTTCAATAGTACAGTATGATTCCTTTTAGTGACTCCCCCTGTGACATGAAAACATGTAGGATATCTATTTTAACCCTATTTTTCAGTTTGACTCTGAATGAATTTTATGTATTTTGTTATTTTAGAATGATTATGATATAATTTTACATGCTTTTACTACTTATAGGGTTATTTTATTTTATTTTAGCATTATTTTACTATTTTTATTTGTATTTATTGTTATTTTATTTCTATTGAATGAATTTAGGACTTG
The DNA here is from genome assembly GCF_901001135.1 of Rhinatrema bivittatum. Classification (NCBI taxonomy): domain Eukaryota; kingdom Metazoa; phylum Chordata; class Amphibia; order Gymnophiona; family Rhinatrematidae; genus Rhinatrema; species Rhinatrema bivittatum. The sequence continues at coordinate 32,201,505 of NC_042626.1, forward strand.
TCATTAAAGACTGTCCATCAAATTATGTAAACCGATATGAGGTGTACACAATATGTTTCGGTATATAAAAATGCCTAAATAAATAAAATAAATATGCTGGCTTGTATTCAGAGAAGCTGCCATTTTATAACATATGCACGTATATGCGCGCATGGTATAAACGCCTAGTTTATACCATGCACGCACAATTTTACCATGTGCGCACAATTTTATATGGATGCACCCATGTGCGCACAGTGTAAGTGGGGGGACTTTAATAGAAACATGAGCCAAAGCAATTACCAGTTAACCCACTTCGTTTCCAGTTCACCCAAGTAAGGGATAGGACTTCCCAATCCTAGCCCCCTTATTTAAATAGCCTTCCTTTTCCACTCTTAACCCCAACTCTTAAAACCACGCTGAGATGCCTAGATTGTTTAATGTTATTACTTACATGCTATCCATAGCAAAAGTATATTTATGTGGCAGGAGATCCCGACCCGTGCTTGTGTATTCACACGCTGGTTTTATTGTGAAATCCAAGAACAGCCATGCCCTACTCAGACCAGGCCCATGTCCCACCCCTTTGTTGAAACTTTTTCGGACTGATGCAGTATTGGGCGCTCAGGTCTGAGTGCCACTAAATGCATGGTTTGACGTGTGTTTTGGACGCACTATACTTATGCCTGATGCAATACTGCATCTAAGCATCAGGTAGCTAATAGCGCTCATCACATGTAAATCCCATGTAGATGAGGCTATTAGCTATTACCCCATGATTCAAAAAAATTCTTGCATGGCTAATGCACCCAATGTTACGCCATAAATTTAATGACAGCCCGGGAACTGGCATTAATGCATGCAGTGCTCAAGGGCTCAACCAAAAAAACAAAAATCCTACTTTCAGTGGCTCCTCCTATTAGTATTGTACCGACACAGAAAGCAGCATCGTGCAAAAAAATAAAAAGTCCTGGGAAAAAAAATAGTTCTGGGAGCCCAATATACATGCACAATATACATGGTCCAGGTACACCGGGCTTTAAAATTCACCTTTAAGTGGGTACCTGAGGCAAAAGGAGATAAAGCAACTTTCCTAAGGCCAAAAGGAGTGTCAGTAGGATTTGAACCCTTGATTCTCTGTTTCCTCAGCACATTGCTTTAAACACTAGGCCACTCCTTTTCCCTCCTGGGAAGAGTAGTAACGTTGTTCTTGGGCCTGATGTAATATTTGTATTGCTGCCTTTTCATAGGGTTGTTGCTGTTTGAGTTCTGGATGTTAGTCCTGTTTTGCAATGGCAGGCAGAGCTGGTTCTTCCATTGGAACAATCCAGAACTCAAACAGCAAAAAGCCACATAAATGGCTTTCGAAAATCGTCCTCCCTATGTCCAATCGTGAGTTTTTACAGAATTGTTCTGGGAGGGGTGGTGGTGGTGTCGTCATAATTGTCGATTTTATCAAAATCTTGAGCAAGGTGGGGGGAGGGGGCTCAAGGCTGAAGTTTCCCTTACCCTTGCATCACCCCTGAATATACCGTGAAAGATTTTTCAATGATACCAAAAGGGACAAAAATAAAAGGGTTTTCCTACTGGGAAACAAAACTAGGAACACCCAATGACCTCATCAAAGCCAGCAAGCCCTGGGAGCTGAACCTGAAATGGAGGCAGGCATGATTAAGGCCATGATCAAAACTGAACAGCAAACAGGGAAATACCAAGAAATAAAGAGGTACATTTTACATGGTAGCCTAGCTCTGTAGAATAGAATGTTTTGAGACCTTCAATTTCAAGATATAGGAAACCAGCTTAAGAATGATCTTTCTGTTTATTATGGAGCATTATATGGGTTTCAAGAAACTTTGATTTTTTTTGTTTAGTACAAGAGTATAACAGGTTCCACTTGAAATGATAAGAATAGACATCGAAAAGAGTATTTAATGAGGAACAAATACATTGATTGTAGACTGAAGTGTTGTTCCAGGAGAACCACTAATTACTGAGTAAGTGCTGAGGAGGGATCCTTGTCCTGAAGTGATAAAGATTTGGAACAGCTGATGTACATAGGCAGCACAGTCAGAGGCGAACACTGGCCACAGTGATTTATTATCCATTATGGGGTGCAAGAAGAAGCAGTAGACTGGCGTCTTCCAAATACTATTTTGTTGTCTGTTCCTTGGCTCTGATCTTCTCTCAGCCTTATCTCTTGGTTGCTTTGCCTTATCTAAATATATGTTTTGTGCTTTTACACTTTTCTGGAATAAAATGTTTCTCTTTATGTTGGCCGCATACATACTTTTATTTACTAATAATTCTTACCCAATGCTGAAGCACTTAAAGCGAGGTGTAGTGTTAAACAAGAAAACATTTTAAGTACAAAACAATACAAAATGATACAAAATTTAAAAAGGCATAAAAAAAAAGCCTAATACAAATAATTTTTAAAACCCCAACTATTTTAAAATCTGCTTGCCTGGGTTCACGTTTCACCTGCTCTTGCTGCATGTCGAGAAATAAATAAATACATAACATGTCTGTTTTATGTGTATCAGTGCTCAGCCTCAATGAGGTTTCTTTGACAGTCAATACTGCAACATCTTGATTTGCTTAAAATCAAAACAGTAGAATTTAAAAGCAAGAAGAGCTTTTAAAAAAACTGAAACCCTGAATGTCAACCAGCCTGAAAAGGGAGATCCTAGTATTTCATGTTAATAAACTGCAAACACAGCTATCTTTAACAAATTGCCATCACTTAATACTTTAAAATACAGGAAATGCCAACAGCAAATGATTGTGTGATGAATTACTGACAATGTCCTGTCTATAGAACAGGGTACCAACTTCTCAGCAAGTCACTTTCTCTCTCATTATGTCAGGTACCTACTTAAATTATAAGGTCTTTGAAAAAGGGATTTATTGTAGCTGAAAAATGTTGCAAACCATCTTTAGAAAGCCCATCTAAAATGCAAATCTTTATTATTATTATTATTATTATTATTATTATTATTATCATCTTTCTCCGGAGCAACCAGTGAGTAGGGAACAAAATGCAGCAGGCATGTTGGTGGAACATCAAATGAAGAAGACTACAAAAAATATTCTCCATCCCTTAGGGTACTGATACACAGAACTTATGGGAAAAGTGCCGGACAGCCAAGTCCAAAAGATGCTCAAGCAACAGCATGGTCTGAATTATCAGGAAGGCTGCTCACTCTGTCAAAAGGGTGCTAGCAGTAATTTTGTTGGGGGTTTGACAGTTGCTTGGTTTTGATTTCTACTATTACTCCCCTTAACATAAGGCTTGGGGGTAATCTGCACCCAGCGGCAGTTACTACCAGAAGGAGCTTGCTGGATGGACCATTTGGTCTTTTTCTGCCATCATTACCATGTTACTATATGTTTTGTGTGCAATTATTTATAATTTCATATACTAGACAAACACTCAGCCGAAATAAATATCTAATTTGTAGCATGAGAGAAAAATGTTTATGGGCTGCATCTCTTCAGATATTTGGGTTATTTGCATGACTGGGTCATTTTGCAGAATAGAGATGTGCTGCAGAATTATTACCCCTTAATTGAAAAAGATGGGAAAGAAGCTGAGGGGGTGTTCAGTAAAACTAAAGTTTCAGTACTACAAAGTTGGCTGAGTAAATCAGTTACTCCGATTATTTTCCATCAAGTTTCCTCTCAGAAATTGTCAGAGCTAAATTCTAATGGACAAGTTTTTTTTTTTTTTTTTTTAATAATTATCCTATTAGATTTTTGTTCCCACATATTTGATTGCATTGTGGTAATTCTTGCACTGATGCAAAACTGAGCCAAAACTTTAATAAATTAGCCCTCAAATGCAGTGCCGACTTATTCTTAATCTATCCTAGGGCTGAAAGACTTTGAGGCTCCCCCCCTAAGATGCCAAGATGGAGAGGAGGGAAGGAGTGGGAGGAAGAGATCCAGGAATATGGGGGGAGAGGGGATATGGGGGCTCCCTACAGATGTGGGACCTTGGGCCAGGATCCTAATGGCTTAGACAACCACGCCCAAGTGTCCCTAATGCCATGTCAGCCTTCATTTGCAGCAATAACCTGGCACCGAGAGATTTTCTCACGGCGCTGGCTCATTTAAATATTCATGTAAATGAGCTATGCGGTGATTTTTCTGGGGAAAAGGTTTGTGAGAAATCCTTGGTGAGATTTTGCAGGCAAGGGCCATTTGCGAAATCACCAATGAACTGGTCTGCATGATTTTTCAATCATTAGCAGGTCTGCATATGTTTTGCAAATAGGGTCACAAGTGAAAAATAGTGCGCGCACAAACGCCGAACAGCAGGCGCTAAAATGAGTAAATGTGAATGCAGACTGTTTTTTGTTTTTGTGCACACCGTCCTGTTTGCAAACCCATTCATGAATGACTGCATTGGCCTCTTTGATTGAAAAGTGGGGTTCTAAGCAGTGATATTAGTTTTTGGGTACTTGCCAGGTTCTTATGGCCTGGATTGGCCACTGTTGGAAACAGGATGCTGGGCTTGATGGACCCTTGGTCTGACCCAGTATGGCATTTTCTTATGTTCTTATGTTCTTATATTGTGGTATATAATTCAGAGCAAACCAGGTCTGAATTCGAATAAAAAAAACAAACAAACTTGACTTGTTCCTTTCATTTTTCCTGAACTAGAACAGAATCTAAAGCATTATCTGAAAGTGACAGACCCACAAACAATATTGAGATTACCTGTTCCGAATAAAGGTTCGACTAAAATATTCTCTCTGGCCCCTGAAGCGGGATGAAGCCGAATGAACGCATAAAGCCAATACCCGGGATTTGCATTGTGGTTTCGACAGTACAAATGACATAAGCATTTCACAAGTATTACTGAACGCTTAAAATGTATTCTTTGTTTCATGTATGCTTCGTAGTACTTGGCACTTGTAACACCTGTTAGCTTGCTCCAGCACATTTTGAAAATGATCCTATTACGTGCCTTGTCTTTACGTTTGTTGTTTTTTTTTTCCTGTGAACCAAAACGGCAGTTGATTTCATGTGAGCTAAAACCAGTTACTGAAACCTTCATCGCTCTGCACCACACCTTGACAACTTCTCTGGTAACTGACCTCCAACTGGAGCTCAACCAAAAAAACAAAAAAAATTGTTTGACTGATACAATTATAATAGGTTACGTGTTCTATTGCCCTAATTAGTTGTTGTTGTTTTTTTAATCTAATAAGGAAATGTACTAGTAGGATGGGACCTGTTGGAGGCTCGGAGACATGCATCCTAAATACCTTTCGCACTGTAGAGCAGGACACCCACTAGTGTATCAATAGCTGGATGAAGAAGACACTTAGAGACACCAGGGCGGTTTCTGCCAAACACTGACAGTCTCTGCCCAGATTATTTCACATAAAAGGATTTATTCTTCCAGAACCAGGAAACATTTCACCTTGAATATGTGATGCTGAGATGTAATTTGTGAAACGAGCTGTCCCTCAGGTGATCTAAAACGAAGGGCTATAACCTTAACACTTTATGGTAGGCCAGTCAATGAAAAATGAAATGTAAGACTGCATATTCTACAACGGCGCTGGGTTTATTTGCACAAGACTGATGCAAATAGACAAGTTTAGAAGACTTCTGAAGTCCCATTCTGCAAACGTTTCAAATCTTTCATTGCGTAGGAAATGAGCATCAGCAAAGTAACAAATATCACACCGACAGAGATAAAATAAGGAAGCTTGATCATCGATCTCGCTAGAAATTGTTTACGTTGTGGTAGGCAGGCACAGATAAAGGAAGAGCCAAGAGCTGATCTCGGAGCAAAGCGTTACCTTTCTGCGCGTGAATCAAACAAACTGTGTGTGAATGCCCGGAGAGATCGGCAGCGGGGAAGGGAAGAGGCGGCAAGAGAAGGAAGGGAGGGAAGAGATGGGCTAAGCTGGAAACAGGAGACAGGAAGCCAAGAGAAGGGGTTTGCAAGAAAAGGTGCTCCTGGCTTCCCTCTATTGTCACGGAATTGCTGCTGGATGAAAACAAAACAGAAACGGAGAACGATTTGAAATGCTAGCGTTCGCCGACCCGGAGCTGTAAGAGAGGTTTGCGGATATAACAGGTAGCAAAGGCGATCCTGGAGGGTGCTCAACCTGTTCCAGGAAATCATCGGGATTTTTCGCAGATCTGGGTTGAAAGTTCTTAATATTTTGTTGCTGGGTTTGTTTGTTTGTTTGTTTTGTCTCTCCGAATTGTGGCCTGGCCGCCTCTTGAGTTTATACAAACCATTCCAGTTTATCAAAATGAAATGTCAAGTCAAATGGGGTTCCCTGTTTCCACGAATTTCTTTGAATATTGTCGGAACATTTGAGCTGCTTATGCACCGGTCATGCTTTTGCTTGGTTTGGCTCTCCCTGGTGCTTTCTCATAACCCGAATAGACATGCGTTTATGGAGGAAAGTGGGATCTCGAGCCAAATTCGGCAGGTTTTGTTCAACAATGATTATTGCCATGGCACAAGATTGGAAACAAACCATTCAGGAAGAGTCAGGGCAACATGGATTATTAGATTTGTATCCAAAACAAGACAAGCTCTCTCTCTCTCTCTCTCTCTCTCTCGCTCTCTCACTCTCTCTTTCTCTCTCTGTCCCCCTCGCCTCCACCCCCCCCCCCCACCAAGTCCTTTCACTAATTCAAATTAATGCAGCCAAAACTTGAAGATGGCCTAGGTGCTCAACAACAGTAAAGAAAGGCCCCATTGAAAGCGCCACCATAGTGACAGCACTGCCCACCAAACTTCACCCCAGCGAAGCAAATCGACAAAGATACAAATTCACCAGTTACACTTTAAATGATGTTAAACTTTAAAACCATCTTATTAGAGCTGAAGCAAACAAAACAAAAAAACCCTCCAGAGTTTCTGGGAATTCAGGTCAAATTCTGGTATGTTCTGAACATGAAGCTTCTTGGAAATCTTTTGTGCTCCCATTTCCAGCTCTAATAACTATCTGAACATTGTAAGAATCTGGGCCTCTCAAGTCAATTTGTCAGCTCTTGGTATTCCTCTCTCATCTCCGGAGGGGCAGGTGGTTGAGTTGTTGGTTTAAATCCATGACATGAAGTTATTGGCTGATGGATTCGATATGTACTTGTTATCGTATTATTTGGCATTTTATCTTTGTACTATTACCTCTTAACCTCCTTCTGTGATTAAGATAGTCAATTTCCTAAATTTATGTTCAGGATGCTCTGAAGCTTCACTAATAGTTCAGTAATTTGACCTGGTATATTTAAATAAGTATGTCTGTGCAGCTATACGTATATGTAAATGTGTGTGTCTGTATGTGTGTGTCTTTTCTCTCTCTCTCTCTCTCTCTCTCTCACACACACACACACACACACACACACACACACACACACACACACACCTATATTCTACACCTATATTTTACAATGTAATCAATGATTAGTATTACTAGACGTTTGCATTATCATGTAATACACCATGCCACTTTGAAAACTGTTAGTCAATGAACTGACTTTGAGGTTGTGATACGTTTTATTGGTCCAAATCCAATGATGTCTTCAACTTATTTTAGGTTAGTTTAATAAAAGGTATGGCACCTTCAAAATAACCCGGTGTACTCCCAGGCTACAAGAGCTCTGTACTCAATGAATTGTGGGATTAAATGCCAGTTCCCGTTAAAATGTATCAGGATTTAATTTTAGTTATTAATATTGTGCTTGTATAATTTACAACTAAAGGGTTTAACCCCCCCCCCCCCCCCGGCATTTATGAAGTGCAGACAGTTTCAAAAGAGTATCATATACAGAATGAAGAATAAACGTAGACAAATGATTAAGAAACATTAACAAAACAACAGGAATTACCTCGAGTAGCAATTATGGGAAAGTAACCTGGGCACTACAAAGTCTGAGATGAAAGTAAGAGAATGTAGGCAATCGTATTCATCAGCTAATTACAGTGAATGTTTTGCTTTTATAAAGGCAGCTTTACAGACTAGTCTGTTTAATCGATGCTCAGAGGGTGCGAATTATAAAATTACCTTAACTCCATTTTGTGGAATGGACAGCCTATTTCCTTGATACGTATTCTTAATCGATCATGACTTTGAAATGTCCTTGAGGGTGCTAGGCATCTGGTGGATCTGTTGCACGTATTCACAGGTTTCACATTTTATTTTGCTTGCAAATGGACTGTAGTCTTTACATACTCTACAGATAAAACAATGGCACCGCGTTCTTTTCAATGGTACTCAAAAAATAGTCATGGATAAGGTAGTCTTTTCATGGTTAGGGGAGAAAAAGTGTCTTTTTTTATATTAAATGTTGAGCTGAACAGATATCTTCTTCAATAATGTCAACGTCGTCTTCGGTTTCTTCTACCAGGAATGGATTCTGATTGACGCTTTTCGCTGTTTCTGGGTCCGATTTCTCACTGAGTTCGGTTTCACTGGAGCTACGCTCCAAACACCCTTCGCTGGATGGATTTTTGGGGTCATCTTGTGTTTTTCTCAGTTGTTTTTTATGCTTCATTCTTCTGTTTTGAAACCAGGTCTTCACCTAAAATTCAAGGGAAATGGTCAGTGCGTGCGCGTGGAGCACAGAAAAGCTGCTTCAGCTCGAGTTCTGCCTCTAGTTTAGATGGGGGCATCCAAATTACTCCGGCGCGGCACACTCATCCTTAGCTGGAGGGGAAAGGAGAGAGAGCGTGAATGTCACCTGGGTACTCAGCTCCGAAGATTTACATTTAAATTGTAGGTCAAAATAAAGGAGCAGGGAGTGAGGGGGTGGAGAAGGAACCAAAAGCCGAGATATCGAAGGACACCCAGAATAGAATTGCCATTCCAAGGTCTGATCCCTTGCACCTGCAGAGGTTTTTCCAAACTCAGAAAAGCAAATTCCAGCACTTCTATTAAATTACAACTTTTAATGGAGGACTTGCTCTTCCGAGTTGGAAGTATCTTGCTTGACCCCTTTCAAGTCTCCCTTACACCTTCCAGTCTTTACCTCTTCGAGAACTGTCACCTTAATGCTAATAAGTAACTAATGCATGGGGGGGACAGAAAACAAACCCATTTGACTAGAAGGCAAATTGTTGCAGAACGAACTAAGAAGACCGATAGTCCAAGTCTGAGGAGTCCTTTGCAAGACGGTGAAGCAGCTGGAGCCAATGAGCCTGCGGCCACTGAGGTGCAACCTAGCGGCGATTCATGGGCACCAGAGTATTGAAATCACAGAAGGTAAGATCACTGGTAAGATTAATGAAAGGGAGGTTAAGTGACTCACAGAAGATCATACAATCATAGAGGTTTATAATAAGAGGTCGTCTATGCAGAACATTATTACTACCACTGTATGATGGCAATGTATTATTAGCATGCTGCCCTGATAGAAGAATCCAATGGGTAATCCTTGAGTCTGCTGTTGGCTTGCGGTTTCGTAGCTCTCCCTCTGCCCGCAGGCAGTCAGGGGTAGCCGCCAGGCTTTACCTGCGTCTCGGAGAGGCTGAGAGCAGTCGCCAGTTCCACTCTCTCGGGCGTTGACAGGTAGCGTTGCAGCTCGAAGCGCTTCTCCAGCCCCGAGAGCTGAGAGTCGGAGAAGACCGTGCGGGCTTTGCGGCGTCTGCAGTGCTTCCCTGGGAGCTCGGGGTGATGCGGGAAGAGGGCGGGCACGGGTAGACCTGCGGGGAAAGGGGGCGCAGTGAGTTAGAGCCAAGTTAAGGGCAGGCAAAACTGCCATCCATGGGTCAGAGCAGCCAACTCTTAGTCAACATTTAGATGTGTTGTTTTTAACGGTCCCCTACAGGCAACGAGTATAGATAGCACTTTGCAGAAGCAATCTCTCCCCCCCCATCCCCATCTGTGTGCAAAAAATATCTTTGGAAAATAGTCCTTAAAATAGGTTAGATAATGGAAAAGAGCATGGGAAGTTGGCAGGAATTTCTTTTCGAACAGATAATAAATAAATAAAATAAAGTTTAAGGAATGCAGGTTTTTGCAATGCACACAGTGAAAAATGGAAGTAATTTGCTCTCTAGTAACTGCAGTATTGTTTCAGACAAGAGCCCAAAATGCGTTTAGCTCAAAATAATTTTCATTCGTTTTGTATTTAACTATTCAGTTCGGTTTTCACTTTTACCTGCTGATCATGAATTTGGGTTCTGCTTATTAAAAGCTTTCATTATAAAACTATCTATATTATTAATATTAATATTAAATTTGTACACTTTTAGTGCTTATAAAACCCATTCAGAAAAACAAGATTTTTAGTAGAAAAGATTTTTCTATAGCTGATAAAAAACAGGTTTAGCCAAAATGTTTAAATTATATATTTAAAAAATGATTAAATTACAGATGGTTTTACTATTAAAACCCATGACATATTTTCTTCTGAATAATTTTTATAATGCGTGACATTATACTAATCTTTGAATATAGTAAATAGAAAAATTTACATCTCTGCAGAATTAAGAAATCTAAAGTTCACTTTTTCCATTTTCTGATTCAGTTTTATGAAAATGGCATTCGATGTACTATTCAACAATTTGTATAATTTGAATATTGATATGTTATTGCGGTTTTTTAGAATTTAATTCATTATACACCTATGATAAATACAAAGGATAAGTTTTATTAATCAAAACAGGGGCAAGTTTATCATGCTCTATATTTTTTCCCTATTCAGTTTGTGGTTTTCCAGTTCTTGAATTTTATTCATATAGGAAAGTTATTTGCATTTACAATTAACTGCTACAACTACCGATAATAACATTGATTTAATTTATAGAACCCCATTCTGTCCAAACAGTATCCTAGAGCTTTCTATACTAAAAGTATTACTTCAGAAGCACCTATGTATTTAATTCTGGGGTGGAAACCTATTGTGGTTCCAAAGAGGAAAGAGGAGAAAGAACATTATCGTTATCATCCGCACCTAATTTTAGTTAGTTTTTAAAAAGTCTATAAACATTCCTTTTACTGCCAACTTTAAAGAATCTTATATATATAAAAAACACATTAGATAAGGAAGAGGAGAACATGTGTTCAAAAGTAACTTGCTATATAATATAAATTCAGTACTTCCACCTCCAACATAGTCTTTCCTCCCTAGGCAAATGTCTGGTGGGCAATTTTATCTCGATTTTTTTTAAATCGTAACACTAAAGTCCTTAATGCAAATAACTCCAGTGGAAATAGCTTCCATGGAAATAATGTACCGTAGTACATTTTATGTTATAATCTCCAGGTTTTAATCCTTACATGAAATAATATCACAATAAAGGAATATTATGTTTGTTCTGCTTACCTGAATGCGACAACGTCTGAATCATAAGTTGCAAATACATTTCAGCTTTAAATGAATATCTATTTGCCATTTTCTTCACACAGTGACTGGTATTGTCACATTTTCTATTTGTTAATGTTTTCTCTATGGATATATTGCAGCGACATGGCTTAGCTTTTTCAGTAATACTAAACTAAATGGTGTAGTTTGTAGAATATATTTTAGGTCAAACTGTAACGTCATTATAATCCATGATAGATGTCGGTCCACGGACATACTCTTTGACTTGAAGCAAATAAGAAATGTCACATTTATTCATCAGCATTTTATATTAACTATTTCCAATACAGCTCGAAAATCATGCTATGTGTATTCTTGCCCAACGTTATCTACTCATGTATCATATTTTTGCATTTACACGAAGGTAGACTATTTAGGTCAGTATTCTTTCTGCGTTATCTCTATTTCTTTTAAGAAAAACAATCATTGGCAGAACAGAAAAAACACTTACCAGATGTAGTGAGAAAATAAGGATGGTGGTGCTCTGGCTTGTGAAGAGGATGATGAGGATGAGGAGCCAAGATTGTAGGTGTTGGCATTAACGGATAACCATATTCCAGAATTGGAACCCTGGATGCAAAGGAAGTGGCAAAATTGGCTGGCGGAGTTTCCCTTAAAGGTTTTGGTTTATGTAGTAAAATATCCTCAATAAAAAATGATGTTGGCCTTGGGGCAGACATTGCTGGGGTAAAGTTGAGGTTCATTGTCCCCGAAATGTGTGATATGCTAGAATGCAGTTTTCTTAAAACTTCGGTAATGAGCTAAAATGAAACTGTTAATCGGCCCCTTTTCCCCCCCGTGCTACGAGAAAACCTCAATTTTTGAGAAGCAGTTGATAAGAAGATGAAGGTGGGGTTTGATTCTGGGGAAGCAGATTTGTTCCTTCGGGTGGATGAAAGAGACATTTATTTAGCCAATGGTAGAGCAGCAGGGCGGAGGAACTGGCCCCAGTACAGAGGCATTAATAGTGAGACTGGCAGGGAGGAGCGCTGGCCAAAGTGCTGAAATTGAACATTAATTGTAATGAGGCCGGTGTAAATCTATTTTAATGGCTAATTTATTAGCCGAAGTATAGGCAAATATAGTTGGAGGTTGTCAGTGTTTTAAACTGTATTTCGGGTTTGAAAATTACTGATATTTTCAAGTAAATGCCTTGAAATTAGTGTAGAAAGTAGCTCAGACACTTTCTGTGAAGGATATCGAGATATTTTAAACTTGGCTAGTTTGACCTCCAGATAATCGTAAATATTTAGTTATGCAGAATAGAATTCATAGTCAGAAATAATTATTTTATTTCGGCATGTAGGAAAAATGATATGTATTTATTTATTTATTTATTAAGTTATTTTATATTTATTACAACAAACAACTAGACTAATGAATTTAAATGGACTATATAGATATGTGTCTATTAAACATACTATATAGATAAATAGGGCTATAGAGATTTAAACATGCATTAACCTAGCTTGGATTGCATCCTTATATTTTCCTTTTCTTAATTTTATTTCTTTATAAAATGAAACGGCTTTCCGGTAGCTCTTAAGTTCAGCTTCATCATTGCCATATCACCCTTCTATTATGCTTTCCAAGCCATTTGCCTTTAATTTTATGCCTAACTCTTGTTATTATCTTTCTGGCTTTTATGTTTGTCTTTTCTAATGTGTAACATTTATTTCCCCAGAGTCAATTTGCCAGAATTAGGGTGATACACTACATCATAGCAGCGATAATTTCAGCTCGCATCTCACAAAATTGCTCTAATTATTGATGTTAAACTCATGGAAATTAAAAAAAGGTACTTCTCATCCATCTCCTGATTTTAGGCTCTAATTTGTTGAGATCGAGTTGTCATCACAATTCCAATCACTACTGTTAATAGTAAAAGTGTTTTAATAGAGCCAGAATTCTCGCAACCCATGCTATTAGATAATTAGGGAAGATGTTAGAGAGGCAAGTGCTAATCCTTGGGCACACTGACAGGATTTACATCTGATCTAGCAGGTAGAACAAATTAATTACCAGAATCAATTAGTCCTAAAAGTACAGTTCTCTAGGAAGTGCAGGCCATGTCTTCCATATGTATGAGCTGGTAAATTGTAAATAGATGTAAAACCTTTAAAAGAATAGATATAGCAACCAGGACTTTTTAATGAATTTAAAACTCCAAGTACATCAGTTCTAAAACATTCTTCCTACACTCTTTCTTTCTCTCTCTCTCTCAATTCTGTGTTTATGTGCATACACACATGTAAATGTGCAGTTTTGCAATTTGTGTGTGTATATATAACACACACAAATAGCAAAATTGTACACACACACACACACAAACACACACACACACATGTATATATATATAGTAACATAATAATGATGGCAGAAAAAGACCAAATGGTCCATCTACTCTGCCCAGCAATTTGTTTATGTTAGTAACTGCTACTGCATGCAGGTCACCCCCATGTATTCTGTATGGGTAGTAACAGCTGCTCCATGCAGGTTATTCCTATGTGTTCTGTTAAGAGTAGTAACTACCACTCTGTGCAGGTTACCCCATGCATTCTGTTAAGTATATAAGTACACACACACACACACACACACACACACACACACACACGGCAGTTTCTTTGCTTGCTTCACTTGCTAACTCTACCACAGGAGGGAGAATGTGTGTGGAAAGGGTGGGGTGGTGGTGTATGTGATATGAGGTGGGATTATGTGTGTGTATGGTTAGAGGCTCTCTTTTCCCCTTACACTCTCCATTGTGTCCCTATTCTTACCTGTGTGTGTGTGTGTGTGTGTGTGTGTGTGTGTGTGAAGGAGTGGGGTGGACTAATGGTGTGTGAGTACCGAGTTTCAGGGGAATATGCGTTTTGGGCATGTTTATATAAGTTTGGCACTCTCTCTCCCTCATACACACAGGAGTGAGGAGAGGGGAAGAGAATATGTGTGAGGGGGTGGAAGGAGGATGGAGTGTGTGTGCAGGGGAGGAATTGATGGTGCAGGGTGTGTGTGTGTGTGTGTTTGTGTGTGGTGGGACTGTCGGGGTATGTTTGAATGTGTATGGCTGTTAGGTAGAGATGTGAATCGTGTGATCGATCGTCTTAACGATCGATTTCGGCTGGGAGGGGGAGGGAATCGGATCGTCGCAGTTTGGGTTTTTTAAATATCGTGAATATCGTGTAAATCGTGTAAATCGAAAACCGGCACACTAAAACATCCCTAAAACCCACCCCAACCCTTTAAAATAAATCCCCCACCCTCCCGAACCCCCCCAAAATGCCTTAAATTACCTGGGGTCCAGGGGGGGGGGGGAGGGGAAGGGGGAGGGCGGAAAAACCGGCACACTAAAACAACCCTAAAACCCACCCCGACCCTTTAAAATAAATCCCCCACCCTCCCGAACCCCCCCAAAATGCCTTAAATTACCTGGGGTCCAGAGGAAGGGTCCCGGTGTGATCTTTTACTCTCGGACCTCCGTGCGTTGTAGAAATGGCGCCGGTGCTACCTTTGCCTTAGGATTTATTTTAAAGGGTCGGGGTGGGTTTTAGGGTTGTTTTAGTGTGCCGGTTTTCCCGCCCTCCCCCTTCCCCCGATTTACGATTTTTTGACGATAAATCGGGGGAATTGTTATTGTATCGCGGCTCTAACAGTTTTTGACGATTTAAAATATATCGGACGATATTTTAAATCGTCAAAAAATGATTCACATCCCTACTGTTAGGACTATTTCCATCTCCACTCCTCACCCATGTGTGTATATGTAGGAGGGATATATGTGTGTGTGCTTTATCCCCCTTCTCCTTGCATTCTCCAATTAGTAGCCTTCTCCTCCCCTCTATTTTGTTTGTATATTTGTTTGCTGGAGGGAGAGGAGTGGTGTAGGTTGGGTGTAAAGGTTTATGTGTATGGGCAGAGCATTCTTTTCCCCTCACACCCTCCATTTTGTCCTCCCTTTCTTACCCCCTGTGTATATGTGTGGGAGGGGGATGGTAGGGGTAACTGTATATGGGGGGTTATTTGTATCAGTGGGGGGCATGAATTAAAGGGTATGTGTGTATGGAGGGCACTCTCTTCCCCTCATACACACCAGAGAGGTGAGGAGAGAGGGAGAGAGAGTATATGGGGGTAAAGGTGAGATGGGATATTTGTGTATGTGTGTGTGTGTGTGTGTGTGCATGTGTGTGTATGTGCGATGAGTGTCAGGGTTTGTCTGTGTGTGTGTATAGCTGTAGGCACTATTTCCATTTCACATTCTTCAATTTGTGTGTGTGTGTGTGTGTGAATGGTGGTGGTGTGTGTGGGATGGGTGTGTGTTTTTGTGGGAGGTGATAGTGTGTGTGTGTGGTGGGAGGGGTGCTGGTGGGCTGCCTTAGGGAAAGTGCCAGGGGTGTGCCTGTGTGGTGCTGTGAGTATGTGGGAAGTGTGGATGTGGAGGGGTTTGTGTATGTGCGCCTTCAGGCATTCCCCCTTCCCCCCAACCACTCTGCACTCCTTCTCCCTCACTCACACTCCCCACTTAGCCTTTCCTTCCCATCCCAGCCCACTCTATCACTCATCTTACTCCACTCCTCTCTCAATCCAACCCTCACCCCACCTCAAGAAGCTTCCTGCCACTGGTGGAACTTGGAATGTATGTATGTATGCTATGGCAGTGCTGATCCCAACGTTTCTCCCCTGCTGACAGATATCTCCTGTGGCAGTGGCACTCCCCAGCTCCAAGTGAGCTATGCTGTTCATGCACAAGCGCAGGTGCACTGTGATTCTCATCTGGAACCCCTAATATTTTTATAGTATAGAGAGAAAGAGAGCGAGGCAGTAAGAGAGAGAGCATAATCATATGGGCTACAAATGACCAACAACAGTTTGTGAGAGTTACAATCAATGCTTATTTTATTTATATTCCTTCATTCATGATGGAATATAAATAAAAAAATAAAGTAAAAAAGATATTTACAAAACGTAACCAATATATATATATATAATAATTTAAGGTAGTACAACAAGGCAGACAATCTTTTTGTGGTACAGTAGTTCTAAAATGAAACACACACACACACACACACACACACACACTCAATATCAAAAACTACTATCATACAGGAATACCAAAAACAAATGAAAAAATATATATAAGATCATATGAGACTATGCACAATATGCATATAGAGATGAGGAAAAAAACCAGATCATAACTTAACCATCAGCTGGTAACAAGCAACCTTATAAGGCTATCACATCAAGTGCCAACAGGCCTTAAAGAGTTTCATTTATTTCTGGTAAAATATCCTTAATGTCAATCAAGTAAAGTCTCATATGTTGCCAACCAAATCCTGCTGTGCCAAAAAACCTATATAGAAAAAGAGAAAAAAGAAACAATGCAATTAGGGAGAACCTATATAGAAAAAGAGAAAAAAAGAGACAATGTAATTAGGGAGAAGTATTTCAAAGATGCATCGTTAAAACTCAGCATAGGGTATTAAGAACGTAGTAAATACTGTTTTGAATCAGAAACTTAAATGTGCTTAGCTGCAGACCAACATAATGGAAGCATATAAATCAGCCCAAATGAAGATCCTCGTTTCGCCAACAAAATGTGGCTTCCCCAGGGGTGAGTGGGAGAGCAGAGACGCGGTAACTTCACTCAGCAACCTAACTCCTTTAAAACGGCTCTGGATGTTTAAAGGATGGACTAATATATTCTCAACAGCCAACATTAAATTCTTTACTCCCCTCAGGAAGCCACGTTTTGAATGAGAGTCTGAGTGTGTGTTTGAGGGAAGAAAAGAAGCAGAAAGGTGGATAGAGAAGAAACAGAAAAAAAAGAGACCCAGTAAAAGGAATTGGCAAAATACCAAGAAAGGGAAGGTGGAATAAAAAAAAAAAAGCCTGTGACCAACCAATTTGAAAACTAAGATCAGACAGCAAAGGTAAAAAAAAGAAAAATTATTTTTGAATTTTTAGTGATTGGCATATGTTATCTTTGGGAATGTGCAAGAGTAGCACTTTCTCTATGCCGATCTCGCGATAATCGAGATCAGCACGGAGGAACTGGAAGCCTGCAAATTTTTAATACTGCAGGGCTTGCACAGAGGAAGCAGCAGAATGGGCTTCAGTGCCAGTAGCAGCAATCGGCGCCTCCCCAATAGCCATGTGGCAGTGACAGCGGCAGCAGAGGAACGAGAGAGGCTCCGAGGTTGCTGGCAAAAGAAAGAGAAGGGGGATCTGCCTTCAGTGTGTGCATGTGTATTAATTGGAGCTCTGGTTGTGTGTGTGTGTGTGGGTGTGTGTGTGTGAGAGAGAGAGAGAGAATGGGAGCTGCAGGTGGATTCTAACCTGCTGCAACTGAAATGAAGATGAGGGCTGTTGGTAGATCCCAACCAAAGAAAAGCTGGAGATGCCTGCTTGTTCATCTGAGAAGGGAGTGTATGAGCTTGGATGTGTGAGTGTATATAAGAAAGGAGAAAGTCTGTGCATCCCACTAATCCATGACAATCTCGGAGTGACTGGAAATTAAAGTTCCCATAATTGGAGAGCATGAATTTTTAAAATCCTTTTTAGTTTTAATTTTTAGGTCTTATTTGCTGTGTCTGCTGTTTTGAAATATTTTATTGGTGTTTGGGACATTTAAAAAAACTTGTATATGAGTTTTTAATTATTTGTTCTTATATTCATCAGCTTCTTTGAAATATTAGTATGTTTTTAATATTATGATATGTAGTTATTTTATTTCTTGATTTTATTGTTTGATGTTTCAGGAATGGTGATGCTTCTGTTTTTCATTGTTGCACTGCATAGAGTATCTGGCTTATTGTGGTTCCAGTTTAGTTTTTGTCTGCATTTTTGTATTTCTATTTTATGGTTGCTCTATTCTGTATTCGGTGAGGGGAGGTTTATGTTCTGCATGTTTATTTATTTATTTATTTATTTTTAATTTTTATATACCGAAGTTCTAGTAGGGACCAAAAATCACTCCGGTTTACATAAAACGAAGAACTGCTCAACAGATAGCGGAGCTTTACATGGAACCGTATAACATATGGAACAGTATAACTGGTTGACAATTTAACATAGTGCTAAATAAAGTGATAATATTTTAACTGGTAATAAATAAAGAAATATAATATTTTATATAAGAAGTATAACTATTTAACGTAGCAATAAATATAAATATAAGCAATGCCTAATATATATATGAAATAAAGTGAATTTATTTTTTTTAAAGTGAATTTTTGAGCTCACAGATAATTGTCCAGTTGCAGATTCTTAAAAGTAGTACTTTATACAGTGTGACTGAGGTGAGGCATTATACAGTGTGACTGAGGTGAGGCATGTGTGACTGAGGTGAGGCATTCTCCTAATAGGAAGTGTATTAGGGTATTTGGACTGAGAGTGACTGAGTGTGACTGAGGTGAGGCATGTGTGACTGAGGTGAGGCATTCTCCTAATAGGAAGTGTATTAGGGTATTTGGACTGAGTGTGACTGAGTGTGACTGAGGTGAGGCATGTGTGACTGAGGTGAGGCATTCTCCTAATAGGAAGTGTATTAGGGTATTTGGACTTTCAGAGGGTCAAACCCACACCCAACACATCACAATAGGCCTAATAGCATATGGGTTTCAAGTGTCTTTTTTGTAGGGATTTCTGGTTGGCTTCACAGCAGTGCATGTAAATATATAATAAGTGATATTTTTACCACAGAATACTGTACTTTGATATTTTTCATGTCAAATATAAATGCATAACTCTTAATTGTGTGTGAGGAATGGGTTGGGGGACATTGTGTAAGGTTATAAGGTTCACCTAGGGCACCTAATACCCTTGCACCAGCCATGGGTTGGGGGGAGGGGGGATGGTGTTTAAAGTTTGTATCACTGAAGGGAACTGGGCATGTTTTTGGTGAGCCCAGGATAGAGAATGAATGAACGGGGGCGGGCAGCACAGTAATTGTTTGCACAAGGCAGCAAAAAAGATAGCATTGGCCCTGCTCTCTCTCTCTCTCACACACAAGATATATGTGCAGACATATACACAGGAAGGCTATTTCATAAACTATATGTATAGTTTATAAAATTGTGTGTTTATGGGCACACGCGGCCCTTTTAAAATCTACTCGATAATATGTAGATAAGTTGCAGCCTCACATCAACAACCAAAGTGGCCTGTGAACAGTTCATTCACGTAAAAAATATAGTCATTGGTCTTAACTTTGCAGCATAGCTATAAATATAACAATGAAAACGTTTTTATCTAAACACACCTAACCATACCAAAATAAGCAGATTCAAACAAAATTCTAAATGTTCATCAATGCAAGACAACACATACTCCAATAAATACCAATTAAAAACACCTAATTTTTCAAATAGAAGCACATGACCCAAATTCCCCAACTATATATCTTGTTATTCATATGTGGAAGGACCCTACCAAAAAACTCATTTAAAGAGATTCAAAGAAAGACCACCAAACATACTTTTCATCCAAACCAAAAGGAGATAGTATTTAAATCAAAGCTCCAACATTGTTCACTTTCTAATAAAAGCTGATTTTATTAAAAAACAGGCTGAAGAACAAAAAAAAAAATGAAGTTCCTTCGAAATATGTGCTTTATCAATAGTGTTGAGTTGCACTACAGTGTTCAATGATCCACATTTTAACCTTGGGTATTGTTTTACCAATATACAATAAATGGCAAGGACAACAGTTGCATATATCACATAGATGGTGTCATTTGTCATAGGGGACCTTAGCTTAATGCTTTTCTCAGATTTCAATTGTATAAATTCAACAATGTCTAAAGAAAATGCAAAACTGAACAATGTGAACTATGATGTCCAACAGGGTCAGAAGGTAAATCTAATGATTTAGCCTGGTTTTATCAAAATATCACATGTGATAAGAAAAGGGGTGTGTTTTATGATAATAGGCACTTTAGTGCAGGAATTGATGTATTTCTTGAGAGAGAGAGAGAGAGAGAGAGAGAGAGAGAGAGAGAGAGAGAGAGAGAGAGAGAGAGAGAGAGAGAGAGAGAGAGAGAGAGAGAGAGGTATTTATATCTCTATGGGAGGCCCACCTAGTAACTCGAGGTGAGGTTTAGGTATTAATGTAGGGGTTAGGGGCCACTTTGACATTCAAAGTAAGACGTACAAACAGAACAGTGCTCTCTTGTGAAGATTTGATGACCTTCGGAGTGAGGAAACTCACCCAAAGATGAGATTTGTTCAGAGAACATTGTTCAGAGAACATTGCACAAATCTCATCTTTGGGGGGCATTATGGGGGCATTATGGCTAGTCTCTCTCTCTCTCTCTCTCTCTCTCTCTCCTCAGGCAGTCCCTGATAGGTTGGCTGGCTCTCCAGAAGCAAAACTCTCATGGCTTTACACAAATGAAAAAGGTGTAGTTAATGGCTTTGCAAAACTGTGAGCCCAGCCCACATGGCCAAAATTCTCACCCTGATATCCTCTCATTTGCATCACACCAAACATTATGGTGGATTCTTAAGATCAAAGCTAGGGGGGTTGTTCCAAATCTGCATCCACAATAGAAAGTCATGGAAATATACTAAGTCATGATAATAGACTACTGTGGCTATTTTGTGCTGGTAGCAAGGCTCTATGTGGTATGTTATTGGTGCTGTTATACTTGAGATTACTATAGCTTATGGTGTATTATCTAACTGGAGGGCAGATCCATTACAAAATATCAGGATCTGATAGGCACTTTCCAACTGACCTGAACTGGTCACTACTGGAGACAGGATGCTGGACTTGATAGACCACTCAAAATTCACACAAAGGGCAAGCTGTAGAAATTCAAAAAACTTCAAAAAAACCCAGCAGCAAAGCCTTATATACAGTGATTATAAACACAATTCCTCAAACCTTACACCTCAACAGCCAAAGAATGCTGCAGGGAAACACAGTCATCATAGGAATTGTGTTAGAGTCCAAAACATTTTTATATTTTTTTTTGTTGCAAGTAAAACACTTCTTTATCTTTATATCTTTATATATCCAAAAATCACTTAACTCAATTTTTGTGCAGCACATTTCGCTTATACAAAACTTGAGTTAAGTGATTTTTGGATATATAAATATATAGAAGTATTTTACTTGCAACAAGATAGATCATTGTTTGCAGCAAAGGGCTCAAGAGACTCATCCTGCATGAAGGAACATCTTGTTTGCACACCGATCCCAACATAGTTCTCACCCAGTCTGCAACACTGGTGACCTCTCTTCCAGAAGAGCCAATGCAATTGTGATGCTGCTGCTTGGCCCCAGAAGAGAGGCTCCATCGCAGACAGCAGGGTGTCTGTCTGTATTGCGCCACTTGAGGCCATCTCTTGGTCCAATGTCCACAGAGATCAGGAAACTTGAACACCTAGAGTCCTTTGGGGAGATAACCCTAGGTCTCACTTTTCTGGCTCCCCAACTACTACTATCAGTAACACTGGAGTTGGGTTCCACTTGTTCTCCACACAAGCCTTTGTAGATTCTGGCTCCAGAGGAAACTTCATCTTAAAAGAACTGGTTGACCAACTCCAGATTTCCACCGTCCAGATGGCTTTCCATTGATGATTTCCTCAATTTATAGAGTCCCCTGTTGTGGTTCATTGAAAATAAGAATGGTTAAGGCCACTAGCTGTAGAGAAAAAGGTTTTATTAACTGCTATAATATAATATCTCCAGCTGTGGATCTGCAAAACAAAAGCTCAAATCGATGGATTTCCTTTCTGGAGTAGAGGAGAGAGAAAGCCAGCTGGCAGTGGACAGAGGATGAAGGTAAGTAAAAGACTATCATGCCCCTCTACCTTAAACAGAGCAACCAAGCAGGCAATCTCATCTACTGTCTCCTTCAGGTCCTATCTGGGTCGCCAATTGTTGTGGTTCATTGAAAATAAGAATGCTTAAAGCCACTAGCTTAAAGAATGCTTAAAGCTACTAGCTGTAGAGAGAAGTTTTTTATTAAAGGTTATAAAGTAATATAAATCTTAGACATTAAATAATAGGGTACCTTAAAGAGAGGTAGAGTACATGCAAGACACTACTAGCATAAACTCCCTCTCAAATGATTTTACTGATAACAAAGCATTGTATAGAATTTTAGTTGTATATTTCCAGCCCCTAAGCTAGGTTACACAATTGTCAAAATATCTATGATTGGTTTTCTATTATAAACAAATAATCTGATTGAACATATGGTAATTTACCCTTGGCTTCCATGTTAATTATTCTTGCCTCGTATGCAAATAAAGTTTTTATGGCCTTGTTTCTATTAAAAAATGTTCTTTTCTTGTATTTCAGCATTCTTTTATCTAATTTATAGTCTTTCTGTCTAGGACAAATGCAAGATTACAAAACTGCTTATGATAAAAAAAATAAAAAACTGAGAACAAAAATAAATACTTTATGTGTGACATATCAAAAAGTGTTTACCTGCGTCTTCACTACTTTCATGTCTATAATGGGGAGCTTGTGAGCACTACAACACCCCTTCTAGTTCAGGTTACCATGACCACACGGCTGTGACCTTACGCCCTGGTCTCCTACATGTGGAAAAATAAATCTGCAAATAATTTCCAGAGCCATACATCCCATCATACTAGGTTTGCCATGGTTCCATCAGCATCAATCACATTTCGGCTAGTCTACCTTACAACTTGTTTCCTGGGACTACGGCTGTACAAACTCCTGCTTGGTGCTGGTAGTGCCCCCTCATCTAGTGACCATGGCTTTCTTACTTTTGGAACGTCCGCTTCAGTATGCAGATTACGTGGATGTCTTCTCAAAAAGAGTGTTGAAGTACTGAGTCCACATCGTACGTATGACTGCAGAATTGAGTTCATCTCATGAGACTCATCCCCATGCGTACAGGTTTATCTCCTTGTCTCTCCCAGAGACCCAGGCCATGTCCACTTACATTAAAGAGAATCTGGAACATGGATTGGATTTCTCCACTCTTTCTCCTCCCTGGCAGGGGCTAGGTTCTTTTACATCGCAAAGAAAGACGGATCTCTCAGGCCGTGCATAGACTACCGTGATCTGAACACCATCACTAAGAAAGACTATTAACCATTATCTCTAATAGCGGAGCTCTTCAACTGCCTACAGGGCACCAAGATTTTCACAAAGTTGGATCTCAGGGGTGGGAGAACCTCAGCCACATCAAGACTGGTGATGAATGGAAAACTGCATTTAACACTTATGAAGGACATTATAATTATTTGGTCATACCCTTTGGGCTTTGCAATGCCCCGGCGGTTTTCCAAAAAATGGTCAATGAGATCCTTCGTGATCTGCTTTACACTTGGGTGGTTGTAAAGCAATGCCCGTGAGAGAATAATCTTTATGCCAAACTGGAAAAATGTCTTTTTGAACAAGAGGAGCTCCCCTTCCTTGGGTACATGGTTTCACAAGATGGATTCTAGATGGATCCTGCCAAAATAAAAGTTATCATGGACTGGCCCTGGTGGGCTTCGGGTCTTACAAAGATTTCTGGGATTTGCTAATTATTACCATCAGTTTATACCACATTACTCATCTGTGGCAGCTCCCCTTACAGTCCTTATCCGTAGGGGTGCCAACACTAAGGATTTGCCACCAGATGCTATTGAAACATTTCAAAAATTAAAGAATGCCTTTGCTGACAAGCCTTGCCTGTGCACCCGGATTCCATATGACCCTTCATCTTAGAGGTAGATGCCTATACCCTGGGGGTAGGGTCTACTTCATCAGTGTTCCTTCTTTTCTAAGAAGTTCTCTCTGACTGAACACAAGTCAACTACAGAATCAGAGATCATGAGCTCCTGGCAGTCAAACTTGCTCTTGAAGAATGGTGTCATTTACTCGAAGGAGCTCAACACTGGTTTACAATATACATGGACCACAAGAATCTCGAGCACCTACATCAAGCTCAGCAATTTATTGTGAGACAGGCCCGGTGGTCTTTGTTCTTTGCCCACTTCAATTATGATATTGCCCAGCACTCAAGAACCAATGGGCAGATGCCTTCTCTCACTCCTTCTAAACTGAGCATATTCCAGAATGTCTGAAGTACATCACCAATCGCTAAAATTCTTTGAGCCACTTTGATACCTGTCCCTCTAGGGAAGACAGTTGTACCTTCTAGACTCCATGATAAAGTATTAAAATGAGCTCATGACTCATGTGTTGAAGGTCACCCTGGGTGGTCATGAACCCTTGAATTACTCCAGTGATATTACTGGTGACCCCAAATGAAGCAAAATGTCAAGGCCTATGTTGATTCATGTCCCACTTGCATATAGCAAAAAGTTCTGCATGGTCGACTCTAGGGACTGTTATAGCCATTGCCAGCCCCATAAGGAGCCCTGGACCCACTTGTCCACAGACCTTATCGTGGATCTCCCTGTCTGTAACTGCGCCACTGTGATTTTGCTTACCATGCTTTGCCAAAATATGTGCATGTGAGATAGATATTGTGCATCCCAACTGGTGGACACATTCTCTCATTCAAGTCCATTTTGACAAAGAATTTGACAATTCCTCAAACCTTACACCTCAACAGCCGAAGAATGCTGTGGGGAAACACTGTCATCATAGGAATTGTGTTAGAGACCAACACTTTTTTAAATATATTTTTTGTTGCAAGTAAAACTCTTCTATATCTTTATATCTTTATATATCCAAAAATCTTTCATTCAAATCCATTTTGACAAATAAAAGTATAAACTCTCTGGGGAAGGCAGCTATAGCTATATAAAAAAAGCATAGGCTGTCTAGGTGGGCACCAACAGCTGAACAGTGCGTACTGTCCAGCTGTTCAGGAAAATGAATAAAACCTGTGACTGATGCCTGTCTCAATGAGCTTATATTGGAAATTTTACTCCTGAGACTGAGGTGGCATAAACTGACATTTCTGGTGGCCGATGCTGTCTATGGTTATGCCCAGTGTGGTACTCTACCTCAGACTCAGGAAGGACTTAAAGATCTCTGGGCCTGAAACCTACAGCTTAACAATATGTAAGCTCTCTCAGCTGAACAGTATGCCAAAGTCAGGATGCACAACACCAAAATGCATATTATTCAGCTGAAGGTGCGTGCCCCCAGAAAGCTTATGTTTTGTTCAGCTCAAGGTGCAGCCCAAGAGAGCTTACACAAGAAATGTAACTCCTTCTTTGATCTGAGCTGGCCAAAGGTATTCTATTGCTGCTATACCCAGTGTGATAGAAACAGCTAGATGCTACCACATAGGCAACAGAGTATCATGGCCACCAGAAATGTGCGTTAACTTTTAGTCCACCTTAGGCCAAGGAGTAATCTAAAAATACACAGTGCTTGAAGTTGGAAGGAGTGTGACCAAAATGGCATTGCACGCAAGACTGGCACCGGACATCCCAACTTGGGTACAATCTCACATGCAAGGTCGTTTGGGCAAAGTATATCAAGTAAAGGGTTAAAATCTCTACAATGGGCAACTACAACTATTAGGTATGCTCAGCACCAAAGGTGTAAACTGTTTGGCCACAGTGACATCAGGGAGAAACGAGTGGCATTTCCTTGGCTTCACTGCGGGTCAGACTTGGGGTAAGGTTGCTAGCTGGTTTCAGGTTGATCCAGTCCTGATTTTGCTCCACTGCATGCTGGGACTTGTAGTCTTGTTTTTCTTAGGAATGGTAAAAGGGAAGTCAGAACTACAAGTCTCTGCATGAAATGGGGTAAAACCAGGACTGGATCACTCTGTCCTAAAAATCTGGAGCCAGTTGGCAACCTTATCTGGGGGGGCAATGATTCTTATTTGGCCCTGCTGTAGATTGCATCAGTTGAGGGGGGTGAGGGTTCTTCCTTGGCCTTGTCCCGGGCCACATTGCAGGGGAAGGGGAAGGAGAAGGGTAATCTGTGGCTCTTTTTACCTTTGGCCACTGGGAGCAGCAGGATCAGTGGCAGTACATTTTTTGTTCCAGCTGCTACCTTCCATCCTCTCCTCCCCTGCTCCCTCAATTTTTGCACCCTAGACACAGGCCTAGTGTGCCAAAGTGCTTATTGATAAATCCAGACCTAGAAATAGGTTCGCCATTTATCTACTACCTTTCATGAGCACTGCATTCACTGATACAAATGAAATAACTCCAGGAACGCGGAATATTATATAAATTAAATGAGATGGTTTATTAATGTTTCACATTGTTTTGTTTTCTATTGTACATCACCATGATGGTTGTCTGAATGGTCAGAAATCAAATCAGGTCAAACAAACAAACAAACAAATATAGTCAATAGTTAGAAAACAACTTTCAGGGCTTGATGCTGGTCATCAATCCAAATCAGCTGCAACAGGTCATACCAGTTTATGATACAGCTGCCATAACTGGTGCTCTTCTAGGGGAGGTTCTTAGAGGTTAACCAGCCTGACCCAGGAGTTCCTCCTTCATACCCAGAGGAAGCTGCTGGAGTTCTTCTTGGCTGGCAGGAGGCACTGGGTCTCTGCAGGAGTCCCGAACCTTCTCCTTTTCAAGGTCATCATGTGCTCCTGCCTGAAGGTAAAACATCTCTAGGTGGTGTCCACTGTGGAGGTGGAGAAATTCACCTCCCTGTGGCCACTAAACAGGATGCTCTGCCTACAGCCTCCCCCCACACCAGCTAGGTTTAGGAATTTAGTTTCTTTATCACCAGGATGTGAATTGTTTTTGTGTTCTGTGTACCTCTCCCCTTTCTTGAGTTCCTCTACTCTCCCTCCTTCCTTTATTGCCTTTTTCGTTAACAGGCAGTGGGCAAGCTGAAAAGGTCTGTATGGGAAGGGTAAGGTGCTCCCATCTGTTTTAGTCCATGAGCCATGGGGGGGTCACACCTTGAGCAAGTGAGAGCAATCCCAAACCCCTCTTGGCCAGGGCTATGACTTCCCTCCTTCCCCCAGAGGAACTCCCTATCATCTGGAGAAATCCATCAGACAACTGCAACACCTTGAGAGCTGCTGACTTTGCTTGATCCCCCAAAGCTGGGCAAAGACAGACCTAGACACCACCCAATGGACGCCTGCCGGCGTTTCTCTTGCTTTAGTGGCCACCCTCGAAAGGGAACGAGCTACATTTATGATCTGTCTTACCTCCTGCACAAAAGTGCACGAGCGTGTATTTTTTTTCTTTTGTGTTGTCATCTTTCATCATGAGGACGTGGGCCACCTGCTGTGGCCACCTCCCCGCCCCCATGAAAGCAATTCTACAACAGGAAAGTTTGCCATAAGCATAGCTATTCAACACTCACCAGGCTTCTTCTTATGGCTCCCTCGCCAAGGCAGGGACTATCTTACAAAGTTCAGGAACAGACAGAATAAATCTTAAGACCACAGAAAACATTTTAATATATTCCTGCTACAAACAAGGGTTTAGATCTCGTGCATGATGTTGCGATTTCTCTTCTTCAGGCTTGTTATGGGCTGTATTAGTTTTCTTTTATAAATCCTGTTTCGGAGTTGGTCATGCAAAAAAAAAAAAAAAAAAGGTCTCGCCCAACATGTGGCAGCAGATATAGATTCCAAGCACATTAAAAACTTTAATATTATTCTTTGAGAAGCGCCTTCAGCTGCAACACAGGCTTTGGGTAGTGATTAAAAATGCAACAGGGGTAACAAGCTGCCATTAAGCATAAATGGGAAAGCAAATGAATTAATGGTGATGAAACCGGTCTAATGTAGAAGTGGCTAACAGAGGGAGCACAGCCAGGGAGGAATAAGCAGCTTGACTAGTCATTTCAGCAAATGAAATTACTTGTTTAGAAGGATTTAAGTCATTGCTTTAGCTGTAAGTGACACGTTTCTTTTAAGAAGCTTCAAAGATTAAAGAACTTTCACATCTGCGGCTCTGTTTTAGAGTCTTGGAACTAAACAAACAGCTTAATCTATTTATAAACACTTATTGTAGGTTGTAGCGTATTGGGTCTATATATATATATATATTTTTTTTTTTTTTTTTTGCTTGTCCATTGGGTAACATTTAGTACAAGTGAAATGTCAAGAGGAAATGACCACAGTAAGAAATTCAGCAGAGCAAAGCAGAAGGATCTGATATCATTATTACTGGGAAAGAGGTTGGGGAAAATGGGTTTCTACTTGTAAGGCAGTCCAGCAGAGCACTAAACAAGGCAGCCGATGAGCCTGGGATGTCTTGCTACTTTGACACGCCAGCCTTAGGTCTGCTTTCTCATTACAGAAGATTGCAAAAGGCTCAAGTCAAACATGGTGAGTTGAAAGCACTTCGGAGAAGCTGCGGGCATGCTTTTGACCATCTCTCTCTCTCTCTCTTTTCCTACCTCTTCACTACAACAGGAGGTAATATTTATTGCACTGTGTAACTTCCGATGCAATAACAACGTCACAAAATAACACTGTGCAAAGATGTGTGAGAGTGTTCGTATGTTTAAGCCGTCTGCACTTTAAGTACTGATCTATGCTAAATATAACTTTCCATCCTACCGATCACACTGCCCAATGCAGAGTTTCTTTCTACGCAATGACAAGTGAGTCCAAGGATGCTGTAAGCTATCTTTTGTTTGGACCCTGCTCCAGAAGTGTGTGTGAGTGTATGGGGGCGGGGGCAGGGACAAAGCCTGCTCTCCTTGGGAAGGAGCCGACCCATCTCCTTAATCTCTTCAGTAGAAAGCCACCAGCTGTCAGTATTAAGTCTAAAACTCCTGCAAAGAAACATCCAAGACTCTTAACACAACAAAGAATAAACTCTTTGCATCATTAGTCTAAACTAAGCATAAAGCATGCAGTCCAGGTAATTCTCCTGTTTACCCCCATGTTTCTGTTAAGGGTGATAACTGCCGCTCCGTGCAGGTTGCCCCCATGTTTCTGTTAAGGATAGTAACTGCCGCCTTGTGCAGGTTATGCCCAAGCCTTAAGTTAAGGGTAGTAATATTAATGGTCAAAACCAAGCAATGTCAAACCCATAACAAAATTACCTCTAGCAACATTTTGCAGATGAGCAGCCTTCTTGATAATCCATACAATGCTGCTGCTTGAACGTGCTTGGCTTTTGGACTTGGCCATAGAAGCAGTCCTGCATTTTTTTCCCTAATGGCTGCGTATCAGTACCCCAGACCGTAAAAGTCAGAGCCCAGTATTGGCTATTAGAGATGTGAATCGTGTGATCGATCGTCTTAACGATCGATTTTGGCTGGGGGGGGGAGGGAATCGGATCGTCGCGGTTTTGTTTTTTTAAATATCGTGTAAATCGTAAATCGGGGGAGGGCGGGAAAACCGGCACACTAAAACAACCCTAAAACCCACCCCGACCCTTTAAAATAAATCCCCCACCCTCCCGAACCCCCCAAAATGTCTTAAATTACCTGGGGTCCAGTGGGGAGGTCCCGGTGTGATCTTCCACTCTCGGGCCACGATAGAAATGGCTCAGGCGCTACCTTTGCCCGTATGGCCATATTGCCGTATTGCAAAATGGCGCCGGCCGTATGGCCGGCGCCATTTTTCATTACGGCAACATGATTCGAGTGCAGGAGGTCGTTCCCGGACCCCCGCTGGACTTTTGGCAAGTCTTGTGGGGGTCAGGAGGCTTCCCCAAGCTGGCCAAAAGTCCCTGGGGGTCCAGCGGGGGTCTGGGAGCGATCTCCTACGCTCGTGACGTCGGGGGACAGGAACCAAAATCTTGCCGGTGCTACCTTTGCCCTGTCATATGACAGGGCAAAGGTAGCGCCGGCACCATTTCTATCAACGCACCCGTGGCCCGAGAGTGGAAGATCACAACGGGACCCCCCCACTGGACCCCAGGTAATTTAAGACATTTTGGGGGGGGTTCAGGAGGGTGGGGGATTTATTTTAAAGGGTCGGGGTGGGTTTTAGGGTTGTTTTAGTGTGCCGGTTTTCCCGCCCTCCCCCTTCCCCTCCCCCCGATTTACGATTTTTGACGATAAATCGGGGGAATTCCTATTATATATCGCCTCTAACGATTTTTGACGATTTAAAATATATCGGACGATATTTTAAATCGTCAAAAAACGATTCACATCGATTTGTGACTGGGATGAAGGTTGAGTCATTTTGTAATTATAAGGTGAAACAGAGGAAGGAAAATAGAAGAGAAATTGTACATTTCTTTAATTTTATAGGGAGAGGGGTGGTTGGGGAAACAGCATTACAGGCTTTAACAATATTCCTTAAAAATTGCAGCTTTAAAAGTGAAGAATTTTGCATATGGGATAGAAAATACAAATGGCAAAGACTTATTATGCATACAGTAACACAGTGGCCGTTCAATGAATACCTTTCTGAATGTTTATCCTCTCCCACTCCCAACTATAAACAAATTCATAGAAATCCGATATCTGCAACAGTTTCCTAATAATGTCGGGTAAGATGCACCATGTAGATGGTTATTTTATAACCTGATTGGAAGGGCGTATAGTGCAAAGCACATTTTTCTTGTCTTTCTTTAGTTTATCTGCATTGTGTTCAGGCATGTATGAGCTTCTTATTGTATGGCATTCAGCTGTAGCATTAAAAAATGACACCATCATAGACCTCAGTCCTTTCTAGCTGGTGAAGAACTTGTAATAAAAAAATACCTAGTTAATCTGGTTTCCAATTCATAAAACATCTAGTTGGGGAGGTTAAACCCAGTTTTCATATTTTGCAAAGATTTTTTTTATGCCAACAGAATAGGAGAAAGCATTTTCTTCAAAAACAAAAACAGGTCCTTAGCTTGTAGTCCCTTTCAGTCAGGAAATGTTCAAATGCCGATTTTTCCTATACAATGGCACTCAATCTAAAATTCTTAAATACATTTTATTCTAGGTGGATTATTTCAGAACAATGATGATATACAACAAATTACAATAAACAAAGCAAGCTCAGAGTGTTCACTGAATGCTGGATATATATAAGAAGAGCAGAAAATGAGCAGATAAATATTTGAACCCCCTGCCTCCTAATCCTTCTCCGATAACAATTCTCACACACACACACACACACACACACACACACACACACATTAAGAACATGCCATACTGGGTCAGACCAAGGGTCCATCAAGCCCAGCATCCTGTTTCCAGCGGTGGCCAATCCAGGCCATAAGAACCTGGCAACTTAGTACCCAAAAACTAAGTCTATTCCATGTTACCGTTGCTAGTAATAGCAGTGGCTATTTTCTAAGACAACTTAATTAATAGCAGGTAATGGACTTCTCCTCCAAGAACTTATCCAATCCTTTTTTAAACCCAGCTACACTAACTGCACTAACCACATCCTCTGGCAACAAATTCCAGAGTTTAATTGTGCGTTGAGTGAAAAAGAACTTTCTCCGATTAGTTTTAAATGTGCCACATGCTAACTTCATGGAGTGCTCCCTAGTCTTTCTATTATCCGAAAGAGTAAATAACCGATTCACATTTACCCGTTCTAGACCTCTCATGATTTTGATTTTAAACACCTCTATCATATTCCCCCTCAGCCGTCTCTTCTCCAAGCTGAAAAGTCCTAACCTCTTTAGTCTTTCCTCATAGGGGAGCTGTTCCATTCCCTTTATCATTTTGGTAGCCCTTCTCTGTACCTTCTCCATCGCAATTATATCTTTTTTTGAGATGTGGCAACCAGAATTGTACACAGTATTCAAGGTGTAGTCTCACCATGGAGCGATACAGAGGCATTTTGACATTTTCCGTTTTATTCACCATTCCCTTTCTAATGGGTAGTAAGAGAAGGTAAGCAATAGCATCTGGGACCCTCTCCTCCTCTCCCACCTAGAGGCCCGACTGCTGCATTGAACTGATTCACACTACGGTATCCCAGATGGTTCAAAGCCCTAGTTGGGCCCCAGTGGCAGAGGAGGAGAGCATAGATAGAGGCCCCACTGCTCACTTCCTCCTACTGCCAACTAGATAGAAATGGGATCAGGGATTGTATAAAGAGGGACTGAGTAGTGTGGGAATGTATATGTGTGAAAGAGAGGCTAGGGGAGAGTGGGTGGGAGGAATCATCGGCACATAGGATGGGAGGATGAGAACCTGGCATAGGGAGAGGAAGTGAGAAAAATAGGAGATGAAAAGAGAATATCTGTGGTCAAGGTGCTACTTAGCTGGATAAGTTAAATCCGGCTAAGTTAGACCAGTTCTATGGCTGGTCTAACTTATTTGATTAATTTAACTAGATAAGAGCAAATATCACTACTTATCCTGTTAAGTTAAGCAGATAAATAGCGCCGCTTAGATCCGCCCAGTGCCTGCCCACAAATTAACTGGCTAAAAGAGAGCCAAATAAGTGATTTATCTAGCTTTCTAGTGGGCTGCTGATTTTCAGATAAGTCCTACTTATTGGGCTATTGAGTGCTGAACTTGCTTTCAGTATTGGGCCCTGAGTGTCTGCTTATCTGAATTGGTTCTTCTTTTGTCTATATATCCTTCCCTTTCTTTCTTTCTTGGATCTCTCATTATTATGGACTACATATAGCAATGTTTGTATGGCTCTGAATAATTTTTCTCTTTTATATATTACTATTTTGGTTGCCTTTCCAATGCAAGGTGTTCTTGTGTGTGTGTGTGTATATATATATATATATATATTTATTTTTATATATATATATATATATATATATATATATATTTAAAATATAGAGTTTAAAAAAAGGCCCATTTCAGCAAGTATCTGGCAACTCTTATTTTAAAACTAGAAAATTATGCACATATATGCATGTGCACACGCAACCGAACACGTGAAAAAAAGTGGTGAATTTGGAGCATGGCAAGGGTGTTCCGGGGCATAAATCACAATTTTAAATTTGGAGAACACAGCATGTGTTGGACTGTTACCTGCGCATATTTACTTCTGCTTTTAATCAGGTGTAAATCTGCAAAAAAATCATTATAGTCATAAACTAGCTGGGTGAGGAGTTTGGGTAAACTGGGGGGAAGGTGCAGGCTGAAGAAACAGAGGAGTCTTAATGACCTATAAATAGACTGGGCAAACTGGTGAACTAATAGGTCAAACTGGTTATTTCCTTCAAGCACTGAGAACTGCGCAAAAAGGCTCTCTGAAAATCCCTCCACTTAAAATTTCGTCAAACAAAAGAGCCTTCTCCACTGCAGGTCCGATCCACTGGAACTCTCTACCTTCGGATCTTAGGCTTGAACAATGCCCCCTCACTTTTAAAAAAAGACTTAAAACTTGGCTTTTCTCTCAAGCCTACGATTGAGTACTATCCACAAATCCCTCCTCCAGGTCTATGCCATATAATACCTCTTAGCTCAACAACTAAAGAATTAATTTTCCAATCCCTCTTGTCTATTTTGCAGATATCTTATTCATAACTGATTCATTTTAATCGCCTGTATATAACATGTCTATTACTACTGTTTTTGTTTTAATGTTATTTGCTATTAGTATTTATTCAATTGTCTCCAAGTTCATTTTCCTGTTCCATGTAAGACTCGCATTTTAAGTCACTCCAATGTTATATGTAAACCGAAATGATTAGCAACATTGTTGCTAGAATTTCGGTATATAAAAAATGTTAAATAAATAAATAAATAAAGCATGCATGTTTTAAAATGTGCTCAATTGCACTGTAAAAGCCAAGTCTTAAGGAAAGATATGCTAATAATGTTTCCTCATGTAACCACTTAAAATTAGGAGCACACATAAGTGCACTAGGCTTATTTTCAATAGTATATGTGCACTCGAACAGCCAATTTAAAATTCCAGCATATGTCGACATACACGTGCTTGTTTTAAAGTTACCATCTCTGGTTTTAGTGACATTCAGAGCAAGTTTGTTTGATCTTCAATTTGCAGAGATGAGCTTAATATGAGCATCACAAATAACATCAGGACCAAACCCAATGCTTTTAAATGGTGCCTTCGTAATCTAAAATTATGGGGGTTAATTTTCAATCTGCCCATAGCCTTTGCACCAATTTTCATAGGAAAAGTGCATGTGTATTTTTCCTTTTTTTCCCCAACCAAAACTATGTGCATGGTTTGAAAATCCAGAACTATGCGTGTTATTTTTCTCCTCCCAACCTTACCCCACCCTGGGAATGCCTCCACTACAATGAGGATAAAAGTGTGCACCTAATGGAACTTCATGAGTTCTTTTACCCACGAGCAGGGAGGGCAATTTTTAGTCAGGTGATTTATGCAGGTAAAACCTGTTTGAATATTGCCCTCCTAATGTCTTTCTTTGGAAATGCGTTCGGCATGCAGCAGTGCATCGATCTGCTTGAGGAGGTAAAGGGTATCTCAAAGTTCCACTCTTCCTGCATATAAAGGAATGGGACATATGGGATATCAATTATCCCGCGACTAGTTGTTTTTGGGAAAGACAACAATACAAATTATTTAAAAAAAATGTTGTAACTAGAATTGAGATCTTATTAAGCACAAGGATGGTTGCTGCTAATTCAGTTTTTCTTTCTTTTTTCTCCTATTCTACATATTTTGTTTGATTAAGATTTACTGATATCATCAACACCGGGCTTCAGGATACATACATCTCACCCCAAATCAGAGGCATTTCAGCCTGAAGATTTTATTAGGGATGTGAATCGTTTTTCAACGATTAAAATTATCGTCCGATAATGTTTATATCGTCTTAAATCGTTATAGAACACGATACAATAGAAATTCTAACGATTTATCGTTAAAAATCGTTAAATCGTGTTAGTGCGCACTAACTCGAGTTAGTGCGCACTAACTCCCCGTTAGTGCGCACTAACTCGATTTAGTGCGCACTAACTGAAAATGATACAAATAAACACTTTCCAGGTCACTGAAGGTCAGTTAGGAATGAATATGTGTTCCTATTGGCTGGCTGCCCTCTTATCTATTGATGTTACCAAGGTTACCACTGAGGTGATGGTTGGGGGGATGGGAAATGGAACTGGAAACTAACGAACACCAACAGAAAATGAAACAAAGTGTTCACACTTCCCAGGTCAGTAAAGGTCACTTAGGAATGAATATGTATGTATGTATTCCTATTGGCTGGCTGTGCTCTTATCTATTGATGTTACCAAGGCTAATACTGAGGTAATGGTTGGGGGGATGTGAAATGGAAACAGTTGGAAGCTTGACAAAAAAAGTAATGTAATGATCAGCACTCACGTGACTAGAACTTGTTTGTTTATTATTTTTGTTAGCAGGCACCTGAAATGCTAGTGCATGTTGAATTTGCCAATCACTGTGCATTTTAGAAAGGTGGTCCTGGCTGGAACTGTACACAGTTCAAATATATGTCATTGATTGTTGGTAAGTGTATTTTTTAAGTAGCCACACTGGCACAAGTATGTTTACTTTTCCTCCTACTTAACTCACTAGCTCAGCTTTGTAAGAAGGGCTTCTCTGCTTGTGTGTTGTTTTTGTTTGGTGTGAGGAGAGCAGAAACATCAGATCTTTATTCAATCTACTACAGTCATCTCTTACAGTGCCCTATCCCTATTAATACCAGGAGTGTTGTGATCTTCCTGCACACAGTGCCCTAACCCTGATACCAGTCTGAGACAGCTCCCTCCCTGCATTACTAGTGAGAGGCTGGCTTCACAGACAGGGGGGAGCTGCCTGACCCTCACTCCTGACTTCCCCCATGTCCCAGCTAGTGAATGGTGTGTGGGTGAGGGGGGGGGAGGATGGTGAAGTCTGAGACAGCTCCCTCCCTGCATTACTAGTGAGAGGCTGGCTTCACAGACAGGGGGGAGCTGCCTGACCCTCACTCCTGACTTCCCCCATGTCCCAGCTAGTGAATGGTGTGTGGGTGAGGGGGGGGGGGGGAGGATGGTGAAGTCTGAGACAGCTCCCTCCCTGCATTACTAGTGAGAGGCTGGCTTCACAGACAGGGGGGAGCTGCCTGACCCTCACTCCTGACTTCCCCCATGTCCCAGCTAGTGAATGGTGTGTGGGTGAGGGGGGGGGGGAGGATGGTGAAGTCTGAGACAGCTCCCTCCCTGCATTACTAGTGAGAGGCTGGCTTCACAGACAGGGGGGAGCTGCCTGACCCTCACTCCTCCGGGGTATTGTGATCTTCCTGCACACAGTGCCCTATCCCTGATACCAGGGGTGTTGTGATCTTCCTGCATGCAGTGCCCTATCCCTATTAATACCAGGAGTGTTGTGATCTTCCTGCATGCAGTGCCCTATCCCTGATACCGGGATGTGTGCAAGAAGATCACAACACCCCCGGTATCAGGAATAGGGCACTGTGTGCAGGAAGATCACAACACCCCCAGTATCAGGAATAGGGCACTGTGTGCAGGAAGATCACAACACTCCTGGTATTAATAGGGATAGGGCACTGTGTGCAGGAAGATCACAATACCCCTGGTATCAGGGTTAGGGCACAAGTTCTAGTCACATTGACTGATCACATTACTTGTTTTGTCAAGCTACCAACTGTTTCCATTTCCCATCCCCCATATACTGTCAGTAGGAAACTTGGTAACATGAATAAATAAGAGGGCAGCCAATAGGAATACATATTCATTCCTAAACTGACCTTAACTGACCTGAAAAGTGTCAAATTGTATCATTTTCAGTTAGTGCGCACTAACTCCCAGTTAGTGCGCACTAACTCGAGTTAGTGCGCACTAATCGGAAAAAACGATTTTTAACGATTTTTTAACTAAAAAATCGTGCCTAAGACGATTTTCTTGCCCTGCCACACGATTTCTATCGTTAAGACGATATGGAAAACGATTCACATCCCTAGATTTTATACACCTGGCAAATACAGTATATGAGCATTAAATCCTATATTGCTAAATATAAGGAGGCCAATATTCAGAAACCATTTAGATGGATAACTGGAAAAGCAGAGATATTTGAAGACGTATGTGACTAAATTCGGGAAGTGGGCAGGAAGTGTTTTGGGGTGGGCCAGAGTTAGATAAATAAGTTACTGTCCCAGTCTTTGGCAATGAATTCCAGAGTTTAATTGTGCATTGAGTGAAGAATAATTTTCTCCAATTTGTTTTGAATATGCTACTTGCTAACTTCATGGAATGTCCCCTAGACTTTGTACTTTTTTAAAGAATAAACAATTTACATTTACCCATTCTATTCCACTCATGATTTTAGAGACCTCTATCATATCCCCCCCTCAGCCATCTCTTCTCCAAGGTAAACAGCTCTAACCTCTTTAGCCTTTCCTCATAGCGGAGTCATTCCATCCCCTTTATCATTTTGGCCACCCTTGTCTGTTCCTTTTCCATTGCAGCTATATCTTTTTTGAGATGCAATGACCAAAACTGCACAATGCACTCCAGGTGCAGCCTCACCATGGAGTGATACATAAGAACATAAGAACATGCCATACTGGGTCAGACCAAGGGTCCATCAAGCCCAGCATCCTGTCTCCAACAGTATCCAATCCAGGCCATAAGAACCAGGCAAGTACCCAATAACATACAGGCCGATACAGAAAAACACGCGGCATGGCAGGCAAGCGCCTGCTCTCCCGGTGTGTGCACAGGCCACTCTCCTGGGCGCGCGATTCAGGAGGGTGGCCTATGCAAATTAGGGCCCGCGGTAAAAAGAGGCGCTAGGGACACTAGCGCGTCCCTAGCGCCTCTTTTTTGACAGGAGCGGCTGCTGTCAGTGAGTTTGACAGTCAACGTTCAATTTTGCTGACATCGGTTCTCAAACCCGCCGACAGCCACGGGTTCGGAAAACGGACGCCGGCATAATTGAGCATCCGTCTTCTGACCCACGGGCTGCGGGCTGATTTAAACATTTTTTTAAAAAAATTTTTGGGGCCTCCGACTTGATATATCGCTATGATATTAAGTCGGAGGGTGTACTTTTCCATAGATGCATCACTTTGCACTTGTCCGCATTAAACTGCACTAACCACATCCCCTGGCAACAAATTCCAGAGTTTAATTGTGCATTGAGTGAAAAAGAACTTTCTCCGATTAGTTTTAAATGTGCCACAGAAGCATTATGACATTTTCTGTTATATTCTTCATTCCTTTCCTAATAATTCCTAATATTGTTTGCTTTTTTGACCGCCACCGCACACTGAGCCAAGGATTTCAAAGTATTGTCTACTACGGCAGCCAGATCCTTTTCCTGGGTGGTAACTCCTAAGATAGAACCTAACATTGTGTAACTACAGCAAGGGTTATTTTTCCCTATATGCATCACTTTGCACTTGTCCGCATTAAATTTCATCTTCCATTTGATTGCTCAGTCTTCCAGTCTTGCAAGGTCTTCCTGCAGTTTTTCACAATCTGCTTACAGTTTAGAAACTTGGAATAATTTTGTGTCTTTTGCAAATGTGTTCATTTCACTCATTGTTCTACTTTCCAGATCATTTATAAATATATTAAAAAGTCCTAGTCCCAAGACAGACCCTGAAGCACTAAACTGTTTATCCTTCTACACTGAGAAAACTGACCATTTAGTCCTACTCTCTGTTTCCTGCCTTTTAACCAGTTTGCAATCCACAATAGGACATCGCCTCCTATTCCTTGACTTTTTAATTTTCTCAGGAGCCTCTCACGGGGCAGTTTGTCAAACGCCTTCTGAAAATCCAAATATACTACATCTGCTGGCTCACCATTATCCACATGTTCATTAACCCCTTCTAAAAAAGTAGCAGATTTGTGAGGCAAGACTTCCCTTGGGTAAATCCATGCTGGCTGTGTCCCATCAAACCATGTCTATCTATGTGTTCTGTGATTTTATTCTTTATAACAGTTTCCACTATTTTTCCCGGCATTGAAGTCAGGCTCACCGGTCATCCCTGAAGCCCTTTTTAAAGATTGGGGTTACATTGGTCTTCGGGCACATTAGTCCCAAACTATGAGATGTCGGGCCAAGCTCTTGTCACTTCAGAATATAGGTCTCCTCACTCACAGGCCGATCAATAAGACGCAAGCTTCTATCGGGCGCTCGTATTGAATGCCAGTTTTCTAACACGCGCACATCCATACTCCCTGTGTGCTCGACGCAGTATTTCAATGAGAGTGAAATCGGGGTGGCGTTAAAAAGGGCACACTGAGGGAGAATTGTGCATTTCTGATGCTCAAAGAAGGTTATTGCAATGGGCGCTGAGTATGAGCTTCTGTTTTGAGCACGTTACTTTTTGGTTATTTTGCTGAGGTTCAGAGTCTTTGTTGATTTTAATGCTGAAGTGTATTATTTCAGGCCCCCATTGCTACGGGCATCTAAATTGTGCGGTCATAATAAAAGTGCACTTCTTTTTGATCAAATCAATGTACATATATTTTTCTCCACTGGAAGCAGTAAATTCAAGGGTCAGGATGAGACTAAGGAGGAAGACACATTTCTCGCAACACAGTGGACCCTATTTTTTTATGTTTCTCATGAGCCCTTGTCTGCGAGTTAACTTTACTCCACCTCCGGAGCTGGAGTTAAATTACCCGCATTAAAAAATGTGCGTTGGGTGCCCAGCCTTTGGGTGCGCTTTCCTGCATCAGGCAGTAATATAGCTAATGTCTTCATCTACACAGAATCTAAATGTAATGGGCGCTATCTGGTATGATTTTGTTAGAGCATGCATTTCAGACGTGCTAATCTTACTGCACCGGACGCTATTATTGCATGTCTGAAATGCGCGCCCAACCACAAGTAAACCCGTGTGCTATCCTGGGAACACCTTATGGCATCAGGCTGCACACAAAAGGGAATGAAGCCAAGTTAAGTACACCTGAACTCTTTACGGGACTAGTTGTCCTGTAGTGAAAACTATTTGCGTAAGAAAACAGAGTTTAAGCCTCATGTCAAGTTACTATGACACAGCTTTTATTCAGAATTCACGTGTGTCCCACTAAGTTCAGATTTTCTTTTCATTTTCTTTGTCAGCAGCAAATTTACTCCAGTATCTGGTTTTGTATAGGAGCTGCCCCTACAGAAGAATATTAAAGGTTGGATTGTTGTTTTATAATAAAATTAAATTGAATAAGATCAGGGTGCTGTCCATAGAGCCAGTTTTAATGTTATACAATATTAAATTACCTTTTTGAATACCACATCCTTGAAAATGTACAAATGCTATTTCAAAACGTAATTTCCAGTTTAAAAAGCATTATTTGAAGATGCATTTGCTGGATGCAGAATAGATCCTATCTTTCCTCAGACATGTCATCCACTTTCACAGTGCTTAAAATAAAGTGCCCAGATACAGGCCAAGCTGAAACAGCAAACAAGCAGTATATAATGCAAAATGTTATGAGTAAAGTGTGTCACTCAGAGCCTTCTAAAATACCTTTCTTCCTTTATTCTGAAGGCCGCAGTCTGAGCAGCTCAAGCTAATGCAGGTAATGGAAGCAATTTCTTGCTTTGATCCTCAAAAGGGTTATTTTGTTTGGTAAACTCTAGTAAGTCTAGCCATGTTATATGGCCTGTATCAGTCAAGAATGAAAGAAAATAAAAAAAATTCACAAAAATAGCGTTTAATTAGTTTCCTGCAGAAAAAGGTTGTCTTTTGCATTTAAATATATTTCATCTAGCCTGCCAGTTTCATCTCCTTTTTGTTTTCTGTCTTTGCTTTATATGCTCTTTGCTTGAAAAATTGCAGGAGGACCTTGTGAGACTGGAAGACTGAGCATTTAAATGGCAGATGAAATTTAATGCGGACCAGTACAAATTGATGCATATGGGGAAAAGTAACCTACACTGCAGTTACACAATGTTAGGTTCCATATTAGGAGTTACCGCTCAGGGAAAGGACCTGGGTGTCATAGTAGACAATACTTTGAAAGCCTC
This sequence comes from Rhinatrema bivittatum, assembly GCF_901001135.1. Lineage (NCBI taxonomy): Eukaryota > Metazoa > Chordata > Amphibia > Gymnophiona > Rhinatrematidae > Rhinatrema > Rhinatrema bivittatum. The sequence continues at coordinate 32,242,537 of NC_042626.1, forward strand.
GATTCAGTGTGCGGTGGCAGGCAAAAAAGAAAACAGAATGTTAGGAATTATTAGCAAAGGAATGGAGAATAAACTAGAGAATGTCATAATGCCTCTGTATCACTCCGTGGTGAGGCTACACCTAGAGTAATGTGTGCAGTTCTGCTTGCCACATTTCAAAAAAGATAGAATTGCATTGGAGCAGGTACAGGGAAGGGTGAACAAAATGATAAAGAGGATGGAACAGCTCCCCTATGAGGAAAAGCTAAAAAGGTTAGGGCTAATTAATTAATTAGTTAAAATTATTTATGAATTGCTCTTTTCAGATTAAAAATCATTCAAAGCGATGTACAAACAATATAAATAATACAATATACATCAAATAAACATTCAGCTTGGAGAAGAGAAGGCTGAGGAGAAGATATGATAGAGGTCTATAAATCATGAGTGGAATAGAACAGGAAAAGTAAATAGGTTATTTATTTTTTCAAAAAATGCAAAGACTAGGAGACACTCCGTGAAGTTAGTAAGTAGCACATTCAAAACAAATTGGAGAAAATTATTTTTCACTCAATGCACAATTAAGCTCTGGAATTAATTGCCAGGTAATGTGGTTAAGGCTGTTAGTGTAACTGGGTTTTAAAAACGTTTTGGACAAGTTCCTGCAGAAGTCAATAAACTATCATTAACTAAGCAGACTTAAGAAATAGCCACTACTTATAAATGCATGATAGCCTTATAGGATCCATTTACTGTTTGGGATCTTGTGACCTGGATTGCTCACTGTTGGAAACAGGATACTAGGTTAATGGACTCTCAGTCTGACCCAGTATGGCAAATTCTCATGTTCTTTTGTACTTATAAGGTAAATTCTCCACTTTTTTTATGGTATATGTTGATATAATGTGTGCAAAAACAAAGTGAAAATTGCATTTTGCATCTTGTGCAAGGCTATATGTGTGTTTGTGTGTGTGTGTGTATGTAGATATATATATATATCTTCTTGAATTGTTTTCCTAAGCAGGGTCATAAAATATAATCATGTTCATTTAAAGAAAATATTTTACACTGTTATAAAATGGAAATACATTTTCTTTTTCACTCCATTTTAAAATATTGGAATCTTTGGGGTTCTTAACCAAAAATGTTAATAGTATGTTAGAATGTGCATAAGTGTGGTGTCTCACTGACTATGCTGCCATATAGAGGATCTGAGTTCACACCCTGGGCTGGCAGGTAACTCAAGTCATCACTCTATAGTGACACCTAGTGGAAAATTGGGCATCCAAATGGCAGATGAAATTTAATGTGGATAAGTGCAAGGTGATGCATATAGGGAAAAATAACCCATGCTATAATTACACAATGTTGGGTTCCATATTAGGTGCTACAACCCAAGAAAGAGATCTAGGCGTCATAGTGGATAACACATTGAATTCGTCGGTTCAGTGTGCTGCGGCAGTCAAAAAAGCAAACAGAATGTTGGGAATTATTAGAAAGGGAATGGTGAATAAAATGGAAAATATCATAATGCCTCTGTATCACTCCATGGTGAGACTGCACCTTGAATACTGTGTACAATTCTGGTCGCCGCATCTCAAAAAAGATATAATTGCGATGGAGAAGGTACAGGGAAGGGCTACCAAAAAGATAAGGGGAATGGAACAACTTCCCTATGAGGAAAGACTAAAGAGGTTAAGACTTTTCAGCTTGGAGAAGAGATGGCTAAGGGGGGATATGATAGAGATGTTTAAAATCATGAGAGGTCTAGAACGGGTAGATGTGAATCGGTTATTTACTCTTTCGGATAATAGAAAGACTAGGGGGCACTCCATGAAGTTAGCATGAGGCACATTTAAAACTAATCGGAGAAAGTTCTTTTTTACTCAACGCACAATTAAACTCTGGAATTTGTTGCCAGAGGATGTGGTTAGTGCAGTTAGTATAGCTGTGTTTAAAAAAGGATTGGATAAGTTCTTGGAGGAGAAGTCCATTACCTGCTATTAAGTTCACTTAGGGGTAGATTTTAAAAAAATGCGCGTTCGCGTACTTTTGTTGGCGCACCAGTCGCAAACAAAAGTACGCTGGATTTTAGTAGATACGCGAGTAGCCGTGCATATCTGCTAAAATCCAGGATCGGCGCGCGCAAGGCTGCCGATTTTGGGCAGCTGGCGCGCGCCGAGCCGCGCAGCCTGCCTCCATTCCCTCCGAGGCCGCTCCGAAATCGGAGCGGCCTCGGAAGGAAGGTGGAGGGGTCAGAGGAAGAGGAAAGGAATTAAGTGACAGAGGTAGAGGCCTTGTCATGGAAGTAGTCAGCCATAGTCTGGACAGAGAGGAAGTGGGTGCAAGGCAGTGGCAATTTGAGGAGTGAGGAGCAAGGGAGTTTGTCAAATGAACATAGTAGTCTTGCTTGGTGAGTGAATGGGCATGGGATTTTAGCCAGAGGTGCTTTGCAGAGATAGGATAGGAAGGAAAGAAGTGAATTCTAGAGGGGCGAAGGGGAAGGGCCAAGAGTGTCCAAAGCAGAAGAGAGTATAGAGTACAGAAGAAACTGCCTTGTCAATAGATTATGACAATAAGAACATAAGAAATTGCCGTGCTGGGTCAGACCAAGGGTCCATCAAGCCCAGCATCCTGTTTCTAACAGAGGCCAAACCAGGCCACAAGAACCTGGCAATTACCCAAACACTAAGAAGATCCCATGCTACTGATGTAATTAATAGCAGTGGCTATTCCCTTAGTCAACTTGATTAACAGCAGTTAATGGAGGAGAAATGAGACAGTAGTTAAGAGGATACAAGGGTCAGTGGCCTGGAGATTCCTGAAGGTGTTGGTGGTTATTGAAAGAGATTATGGAGAAGGGTGGTTAAGTGTGAAAGAAGATGGTCAGAGAGGGGAAGAACTGAAATGGAGAACACTGAGATACAGCAGTTGGAAGAAAGCACTAGGTCAAGGCAGTGGTTGTGCTGGTGAGCAGGGGCAGTAGAGCAGAGCTAGAGGTCACATGAAGAGATTAAAGCAAGGGGCTTAAAGCATAAGAGTCGGAGAGGTCATCAGCATGGAAGTTAAAGACCCCCAAGAGTCAGGGAAGAGGAAGATGGTTTAAGGAAAAAGGAAAGCCTAGAGTCAAAATCAATAAGAATGAATGAGAGGGACTTTCCAGTGGACTGATAAATTACAGCTATATGGAGAGGAAGTGGGGTTAATAGATGAATGGAGCAGGCCTCAAAGGACTGAGGTAAAAGAAGGGGTTGAAACTACAGGAGGGGAGAGTAGCAGTCTGACACTGCCACCACAGCCTATTGAGCGAGGTATATGGAAGAAAAGATAACCTCAATGACAGAAGGCAGCAATTGAAACAGAGTCCCTAGAAGAAAGCCAAGTCTGTGTCAAGGTGAGAAGATGAAGAGTATGACAGATAAAGAGGACATGAATGCAGGCAAGTTTTTGGAAACAGAGTGGGCACCCCATAGGGAGCATGATAAAGGAAGGGAAGGAGGAAGGGGATTGATAGAGATAAGATTGGAGGGGGTAACGGTTTTGATGTGCACAGATGGGGTGAGAGTTGTCTTGGAGGGCCAGGATTGGGATTGATATCCTCAGTTGAGAAGAGGAAGGAGCAGGAGACGACTACAAAGTGGAAGAGTGATGAGGAGGAGATATTGTCAGGGAGAGTGGAGATGGCTGGATGACAGGAAGCAAACTTTGAAGTTCAAGATCAATGGACAAGGCAGAAAACAGAACGGCTGGTAAGGTGAAGATTGAAGAGAACAGGGAGATGATGGACTTGATGTTCATAGTAGTTTGCGGTAGGGAATAAGACTGGGGAGTATTAGTATTAGGAAAAGAAAATGCAGTAGAAAGAAAAAGAAGGAAAAAAAAAATCTATTGACCTGAGATAATATGCCTTCCAGTTGGCAGCTGGAAGGAGTGTGGGGTGGCAGCAGTGCAAACCCAGGTGGGTTGTGGTGATCTCCAGAATTGACCACTGAGGCAGCTGGGAGAAATATGCAGATGAATTGCATCCTCCCTAACAGCAAAGGCTACTTAAAGGGGGGAAAAAAATGTACGAGACACTTCTCTGGAACCGGCTTTACATCCTTTGCCAGCCACCAACAATAATCCCTACAAAATGTCTGAGCTTTCACTTAGATAACTTAGTAGATAATGTTAAAAAGATGTTAATAGATGCTGCGTTACCCTTATTGAGCCAAATAAATTGAAAAATAAAGGCATTGGGAGGTTAATGGATGCACATCCGATAAGAGAGAAAGGCTTAGGGGCAAGCATGAAGGCTTCAGGACCATTCAGTATTATTCAGCAATAACCTCGGGATGAATTAGTGAATATGGGTTTTCTACAATTTCTCCAAACAATCACTTAATGGGAGCAGTAAATTTCTCTGAAATAGGTGAATAGAGTACTGATCTATTTTGTGAAGCCTTCAATAAAATAAACCTTGCCTGCTTTTAAGATTAAGGATGAAAGAGAGGGTGGGGGGAACCCCCCCCACCCCAGAGTATTTATCGTCACACACAAAATTTGTGTGCTGGTAAAGTGCAGGCAGTGACAGGAATTTCAATTATTTAATCAGGAAAGAAAATGAAAGGGCTTAAGTGTTGTGATTTTAGCCGAGGCTTTTCATAGGGGAAGCTAATGTGGGCTCACATTGAAAATGAAGCAAAATGGGAAGAAAATTAAAGCAGCTTCTGCTTAAATCATGTGATTACAAATGGTAAATTAGGTTCTCGGTGTTTTCATTTAAGTGTTTAAGTGGACGGCTTTATTCCTAATGTACTGTTGTGACAGAGCAGCAAAACCGTACCCCCTTCTCTCGTCTCTGCCAAGCTTTTTTTTTTTTTTTTTACCATTTTTTTTTCTTTTTCTTATTCATGTCGTTGCCTGAAAAATAAAATCAAAGAAAGCCACACTAAATTTAAGGTGGGTTTGACAAATTATCCAGCAACGCACTGCCCCATCAATTCATTAGGGCTCTCATTTAAAAAAAAAAAAAAAGGAGTTTTGTATATCTAGGAAAAATAAAATCCTTGCTGAATAGGTCCCTAAACGACTGGATGGCCTTCTTTTCTCTTTGCCCAGAAAGCTTTTCAAATTCATTTCAGAAGTGATCTATGGTGGTTTGAAAACCAGCTACATTTTCCATTTTAAGCCTGTACGAAACCTATTTCTATGGAGGAAAATTTCACAGCAGTTTCTGAAGGGCAAAAATACATTTCAGCTATGCAAACTCTTGTCTGCAACTGATTTCTTCAAATGCATTGTGGACACAGGTAAATGAAGACACCAAGGATCATACAAAGTAAAAACAGCTTTTCCTAACTCCTTTTTAGCAAACCAGGACATCAAAGCACTTTAGAACCATAACAGATGTATTTATGTATTACTTATTTATTTGTGAGTTTGTTTATTTATTGATTTATTTAAAAGCTGTTATAAGCTTTATTTATTTAAACGCAGATATAAGCTAGTCATAATATTATGACCATGGCCTTGAATGCTGAAGGATAAATAATCACAATGCAATGACCAGGAAAATGCACTGATGTAACATCACAGATATTTACATTCAAATACATTATGGTAAGATCCTTCAGATTGCACCTTGTCTGGGCTTTACAGCACTTCCCTAGTGCTTGAGTCACTTGCCTTTTGATTTCAGGTTCCACACTGTATTGCCATGGCATTGTAATTTGATGGTATTCTCTTAATTCTATATTATTACCCAATCGGAAAACAAGTATAAGGCCCAGAAAATGTCTAAGTGGCAGGAGAAGCCTGGTGAAGCTCAAAACAGATATCTGGGACTGGAAAAAAAAGACCCCAATTCTTTGCCAGTTGTTCTGAGTTTTGGCTAGCACTTAACTACTAGATAACCTGTGGCACAGGAAGGCGTGGGGCCCAATATTCAAGGCGCATTAAGTGCTATTTATTTATTTATTTATTATTTATTTATTTAATGTCTTTTTTATACCGATAGCCGTTCACACATCGTATCGGTTTACAATTAAACAGGAACCATTGGGCAGAACCCTTACATATAACATTGCAAACAGGTTAACTTTTGGGCAGGGCCCTTACATAAAACTGAGAACAGCAAAATCACTATATACATATCATCAAAACTATATACAATAGATAAGTACATAAATAGCCGAGTCAAAGTACAAAATCGATAGGCATACAACGTAATCCGAGAATTAAATCATAAGTCGCGTATCAGATTCTAGGAGAATCACTTCTTATTTAATCAGTAGGGATTTATGTAATGGGAGGTGATGTGTGGTAAGCTTGCTGGAAGAGCCATGTTTTCAGTTTTTTTTTGAAAGTGGGTGTGTATGATTCCAGGCGTATATCAGGAGGCAGGGAGTTCCATATAGAGGGGCCGGCTAGGGAGAAAGCTCTGTTTATAGTGGATGATAATTTGAAAGATTTGATAGGTTGTGCACGTAGGGTTCCTTGGAGGGCAGTACGTGTGGGTCTATTCAAGGTACGGGGGAGGAGTGGGGGGTTAATCCAATTCAGGTTAGAGTTCAACAGACTTTTGTGGATGATGGAACAGGCTTTATAGAGAATTCGAGAGTGTATAGGGAGCCAATGAAGTTCGATAAGTGTAGGGGTGATGTGATCTCTTTTTTTAGAGTTTGATAGTATCCTGGCGGCAGCGTTTTGTGGTAGTTGTAGGGGTTTGGTATGGGTAGCGGGGATGCCTAGAAAGAGTGCATTACAATAGTCTACCTTAGATAAAATGATAGACTGTAGTACAGTGCGGAAATCAGAAAAGTGTAGCAGTGGTTTGAGTTTTTTTATGGTTTGGAGCTTAAAATAGCATTCCTTAATGATAGATTTAATGAAAGGTTTGAATGTAAGATGGTTATCAATGAAAACACCAAGGTTGCGAACGTGTGATGGGAAACTTGTGGAAGAGTATGCAGGTGGGATGTCTGGGAGCGGTGGCCTGTTAGATATAATTTAGCAGGAAAAGTGGTTAAGTGGTGGCCACTGAATATGCGCCTACGATCAATGTCCACTGTTTAGCTGTATAAATCCCTTATACAGCTAAAAGTTACATGCAAAGAAAGTAGGATTGGAGGCGGTGAGAGTTAGCCGCAAAAGTTTTTGTCTAAGTTTAGATGCCTCATAGAGCAGGTCTAAACTTAGCCTGGTAGACTTATCCGGCTAAGAGCGCAAATATATACACGTATATTCAGCACCTTTGCTGTGACGCAGAATATACATCGTAACTTAGCCAGATTAGTCATATCCAGCTAAGTTACTTAACCTAAATGACTAGCCCAAGGTCATGTTCAGAGACTTAAGGGCCTATGCAATAAATTTAAACATTTCATGTATTAAGGCTTTTATCTTGTGAGGGAAAAAGAGCTCAAGCTGACTTTGAACCAGCAAACTGATGAGGCAAATGGCTAGAGCCTTCCCTGTGAGCCCTCGTCAGAGATTAATGAAGCGAAGCAACCCAGAAGGAGTTTACTTACTGTCTGGAGCTCAGACAGGCAAACCGTCCCCCAAAACAAGAGGTCAAAACATAGAAACAGAGAAAATGAGAGTAGATAAAGGCTATGTGGCCCATCCAGTCTACTCTTCTACATACCCTGCTTAGTTTTGTAGTCCCTTTCTCTTCTTAAGAAATCCTCTGTGCTTCTCCCATGTTTCTTTGAATTCTGATAACTGTCCTTGTCTTTACGACATCCACATGGAGGCTGTTCCATGCATCCACCACCAATTCTGTAAAGACATATTTCCTTAGATTACTCCTGAGTATGACCCCTTGTTCCAGAAACTACATTCTGTTATGTACCATGAGAAGTTGCCGTACTGGGTCAGAATGAGGGTTGATCAAGCTCAGCATCCTGTTTCCAACAGTGGCCAAACCAGGATATAAGTCCCCAAGCATTAAATAAATCCCATGCTGCTAGTGTCTTTATCTATGTCCCTTTTCTCTCTATTCCTGCAGGGTATATGTGTTTAGATCTTTAAGACTATCCTAAAATGCTTTACGATGAAGATCACTGACCATTTTAGTAGCTGCCCCCTGGAATGACTATATCCTTCTGAAGGTGTGGACTCCAGAACTGTACACAGCACTGCAAATAAGGTCTCATCGGAGACCTATACAGGGGCAACAATACCAACTTTTACCTACTGGCTATTCATCCCCTGTGCACCCAAGAATTTTTCCTTTTTTTTTTTTTAAAGAAAATTCTAATCACACCAGAGCTAATAGCAGCTTAAGTCTTTAGCCTCCATCTTTCAACCTCCCCACTCCACACTAAGCCAACAGCAATCTCCAACTGTCAATCAGCTGTTCACTAAACCTCACCCTGGATCCTTACACCCTGACATCATAAAAAACATAGTCCAAACTTTAAACTTTGCCAGATTCCTCCTTCAGGCCCTCTTGATAGCCCAAGATAAGCTTCCCTAATATAAAAATAATAAATAAAATAATTTGAGCACTTTGTCCAAGAAAATAAATCCACTCAAATGGGTCTCCGTGCTCTTCCTGTGTCCCTTAGTCTGTGTCAATAACAGTGTCTTTAGATCTTCCAGACTCGTGCTGAAGTTGTGCCACACTTTAATTTGTCCCCCTCCAGCCAGAGCCGGTGCTAGCTTTTTTGTGCCCTATGTGCAACAATTACTGTGCTCCCCCCCCCCGCCCCTGCTTCATTCATTCTCTATCCCGGGCACACACCAAAAAAAAAAAAAAAGCTCAGCTCCCTTCAGTGATACAAACTTTAAAAACTGACACCATCCCCCGCCCCCAAACCCATGGCTGGTGCAAGGGTATTAGGTGCCCTAGGTGAACCTTACAGCCTTGCATAAAGCCCCTCCCTCGCCCCATTCCACACACAGTTAAGAGTTATGTATTTATATTTTACATGAAAAAAATCAGTATCTGGGGTAAAAATATCACTTACATTATATTTACATGCACTGTTTTTACATGCGCGGGCCTTTTAAAATCCGGCCTTTAATGTTTGGATACTTGCCAGGTACTTGTGACTTGGTTGGCCACAGGATACTGGGCTTGATGGACCCGTGGTCTGAACCAGTATGGCATATCTTATGTTCTTATATTCTGATGAGCATTGGGTGTGTACTTGACTAGAGATGTGCATCGGGTCCCGATCGTTTCCGCTTTCGGTTTCATGTAGCCGCGGGAAAATTTCGTATTCCCGCGGATCGGCATTTTTTTTTCGTATAGAATCATTTTCGGTTTAGCGCACACTAACGGGAGTTAGTGCACGCTAACACAACCCATTAGCGTGCACCCCAATCCTTCACATTTAATTATTTACAAAAAAAATCTCCCAACCCTTCAGATCTAATTATTTACAATCCCCCACCCTCCCAACTCCCCCAAAACTTGCCTAAAGTCCTTGGTGGTCCAGCGGGGGTCCTGGGAGCGATCTCTCGCTCTCGGGCCATTGGCTGCCAGTAAACAAAATGGTGCCGGTGGCCCTTTGCCCTTACCATGTGACAGGGGCTTTCGGTGCCATTGGCCGGTCCCTGTCACATGGTAGGAGCAATGGACGGCCGGTGCCATCTTAAAAAATGGCGTGGGCCATTTTGATTTGTGGCAGCTGATGGCCCGAGAGGGGGACATTGTTTCTGGGACCCCCCACTGGACCACCAGGGACTTTAGGCAAGTTTTGGGTGGGTCGGGAGGGTGGGGGATTATAAATAATTAGATCTGAAGAGTTGGGGTGGGTGTGGTGGTTTTGTTTTTCTGTGTGCCTTTCCCTCCCCCCCAAAACGATAAGAAAACCACACAAATTTTCGTGGGGTTTTCCTATCATTTTCGGGGACCCCCAATACATGATGATGCACATCCCTATACTTGGCCCTCTGAAAGCCTAAATACACTAATACACTTCCTATTAAGAAAATACCTCACCTCAGTCATACATGCAGGACATAAACAGACCCTCACCAAATACAGAATAGAGCAACCATAAAGTAGAAATACAAACATGCAGACAAAAACTGAACTGGAAACCGCAAGAAGCCAGACACTCTGGGGTAGATTTACAAAAAGGGCGCCCTCGTGTACTTTTGTAGGCGCATCAGGCGCAAACAAAAGTACGCTGGATTTTAGTAGATAAGCGCGTAGCCGCGCGTATCTGCTAAAATCCTGGATCGGCGCGCGCAAGGCTACCGATTTCGTTTAGCCGGCGCGCGCCGAGCCGCACAGCCAACCTCCGTTCCCTCTGAGGCCGCTCCGAAATCAGAGCGGCCTCGGAGGGAATTCGCTAACGCCCTCCCCTCACCTTCCCCTCCCTTCCTCTACCTAACCCACCCCCCCAGCCCTGTCTAAACCCCCCCCTACCTTTGTTGGGGAATTAACACCTCCCAGAGGGAGAAGTAAATCCCCGCGCGCCAGCGGGCCGCTGGCGCGCCTAGACGCAACCCGGGGGCGGTTCCGGAGGGCGTGGCCACGCCCCTGGACTGCCCCGGGCCGAAACCACGCCCCCTGGCCCGCCCCCGAAAGACCGCGTCCCGCCCCGAAAACGGCGCTCCGCTCGGCCCCGCCCCCGACACGCCCCCTCGGAAAACCCAGGGACTTACGCGAGTCCCAGGGCTCTGTGCGCGCCGGTAGGCCTTTGGAACATAGGCGCACCGGCGCGCAAGGCCCTGCTCGCGTAAATCCGGGCGGATTTACGCGAGCAGGGCTCTTAAAATCCGCCCCTCTATGCAGTGCAACAATGAAAAAACAGAACCGTCAAACAATAAAATCAAGAAATAAAATAAATACATAATCATAATACTAAAACATACTAATAATATTATTTCAAAGAAAGCTGATGAATAAAAGTCAAAAAATTAAAAACTCCTATACAAGTTTTTTTATATGTCCCAAACACCAATAAAATATTTCAAAACAGCAGACACATCAAATAACACCAGAAAAATAAAACTAAAAAGGATTTAAAAAATGTATGCTCTCCATACCTGGGAACTTTTGATTTCCAGTCACACTGAGATTGTTGTGGATTAGTGGGAATGGGATGCACAAACTTTCTCCTCTCTTTCTTAAATATCTATATATCTATATCTCTCACTCTCTCTCTCTCTATATATATACACACCACACGCATGCACGCGCGCACACACACACACACGCACACACACACACACACACACAAGGTCATACACACATACGCTCCCTCTCAGACAAACCCGCAAATGTCTCCAGCTATTCTTTGGTTGGGTCAGCCAGCAGCCACAGGCCCTCATCTTCATTTTAGCTGTTGGCAGGTTGAAATGTACCTGCAGCCCCCATTCTCTCTCTCTCTCTCTCTCACACACACACACACACACACATACACATATACACACTCACAACCCAGGCAGCTACCATTCTCTCTCTCTCTGTCTTGCTCTCACAAATACACAACCCAGGTAGGCTCCCATTCTCTCTCACCCCCACCCCCCAAGACAAGCTCCCATTTATACCCACGCACCCCAAGTAGGCTCCCATTCATATCCACCAAAATCCCAGGCAGGATCCCATTCTCTCTCTCTCTCTCACACACACGCACACACACACACACACACAGACAACCCCCCCCCCCCCCCCCCCCCCCCCCCCAGCCATCTGAAGTAGGCTCCCAACTCACATAAAAAGACACAAACACCCAGCCCAGGCAGTCAGGATCCATGGGTCATTCCTCCTCCGCTGCTGCTGCCAGCCTGCACTTTCTTCTTTGTGGAGAGCAGCTGTTCTGCAGCTCCTCTTCATGTGCTGGCACCACGGTAATTCAACACGCGCGGTGCTGGCACTTCCTGTATTCTCATCTCATGTAGAACTCCTTTGAAAATTACCCCTAAGGAAATAATTTTCATAAGGATTTACAGGGGTAAATGTAACTACTATTGTAACAATTTTCAAAAGCCATTTACCTGCATAAAGTGCATTTGCACAGGTAAATCCTACGGACAATTCAATGACAAATATTGTAGCAATTTTCAAAAACCCACTTACATGGGTAAAGTGCATTTACACATGTAAAACCCAGTTTTAAGTGTTTAAATGCTTTTGAAAATCTGGCCCCTAGTGTTTAAAGATTTCCTTACCTGAGTGCTTTTACTTGTCTGCCCATTACCAAGAATCCTAGTTTGAAGCCTTCCTCAGTAAGTCTGACATACTGCACCCCTTCTTCAACAGGTAAATCCCATCGCTGCTCTGCAGTCCTTGGAACACTATCCCATGGTCCAGAAAATCAAAAGGGGTCTTCTCAACACCATCTAGGCAATCATTCATTCATCTACAGAATGCGAGCTTCCCTGTCGGGGCCTTTATTCTTGACTAGAGGACTGAGGAGAGCATCACTTGTGAATCTTCACTCCCACAGCTATGAAATCACTTTTGATACACTCTGTGGTACCTAGCAATATCATTCATGCCAGCATGGATAAGTACATAAGATTTGCCATACTGGGTCAGACCAAAGGTCCATCGAGTCCAGTATCCAATTTCCAACAGTGGTCAAGCCAGGACACAAGTACCTGGCAGGATCCCAAGGGGGAGATAGATTCCAAGCTGCTTATCCCAAGAGTAAGCAGTGGATTTCTGCAACTCTACCTTAATAATGGTTAATGGACTTTTCCTCCAGGAACTTGTCCAAACCTTTTTTATACACAGCTACACTAATAGTTTTCACCACATCTTCTGGCAATGAATTCCAGAGCTTAATTATGCATTGAGTAAAAAAAAATTTTTCTCTTATTAGTTTTAAATGTATTACCTACTAACTTCATTGTGTGTCCCCAGTCTTTGTATTCTTTGTAAGAGTAAACAACAGATTAACGTTTACCCTTTCCACTCTACACATTATTTTATAAACCTCTATCATATCTACCCTCAGCTGTTTCTTCCCCATGCTGAAGAGAGATGGTGACCAGAACTGCACACAGTACTCAAGATGAGGTCGCCTCATGGAGTGATACAGAGACATTATGATATTCTCTGTTTTATTCATTTTTTTCCTAATAATTCCTAGCATTCTATTTGCTTTCTTGGCTGCTGCTGCTGCACACTGAGCAGAAGATTTCAACATATTTTCAATAATGATACCTAGATCCTTTTCCTAAATGGCCACTCCTAATGTGGAACCTTGCATTCTATAGCTATAATTTGGGTTACTCTTCCCTAAGTGCATCACTTTGCACTTGTTCACATTCAATTTCTTTTGACATTTGCATGCCCAGGCTCCAAGGTTTACAAGGTCCTCTTGCAATTTCTCACAATCCTCTTGTGATTTAACAACTTTGAATAATTTTGTGTCATCTGCAAATTTGATCACCTCACTTGTTCTCATTTCCAGGTAATTTTTTAAAATTCTTTATTTATAATTATTCAAATAATACAAACTTGTTAAATGTTTGCACTCAGAAATACATGGATTGGTAATTAGAAAAAGCTCATTTCCAGCAAAATATCATTTTACAACTTAAATCTTATAGCAACTCCATTAATACCAAACATAATTGAGAGCGTATTACAGGGTGACAAACCAAAGGGGAGTCTTTAACTTTAATATTTTCTTAAGTAAAGGCTTTAACATAGAACCTGCACTAAATTTACTTTTTCATTTAATTAGACACCGGGGATGAGGTTGGTAATCTCCTTTCTACAAGAACATTTTTTAACTGATCGGGTATAAAGAAAATAGACAAATCTTCTTGTTTCTTAATTAAACATTTACATGGAAAATGGAGTGTGAATGAGAAACCCATAGAAATTACCTCCTGGCGGAAGGCTAAAAAAAGCCTTCCGTCTTACCTGTGTGGATACTGCTAAGTCTGGAAATATTTTAATAGCTTTTTCCAGATACATTATGGGGTATCTATTGAAGTACCTTTTCATTATTTGATTAATATCATTAACAGAGGAAAAAGTAAGCAATAGATTCCCCCATTCAATGACTTGTGCCGTGGAATCTTCTAAGAAATTTGTAAGATCTCCCTGGAACAACATTTCAGATCTGTTATTTATATTCCTGGGTTTGGGTAGGAAACAGCAATTATTCACAGCTGGAGAGTCTTCCAAAACAAATCCAAGCTTTTCTATAAGAAACCTTTTAATAGTAATCAGCGGAACTTCGCCAGCTATTCCGGGGAAGTTAAGAAATCTTAAATTAAGATGCTTGGCGTTATTTTCAAGAGACTCTATTCTCCTGGTTAATATCTCTCTATCCTTTACCACTGCAGCATTAAATTCTTGCACTTTTTTCTCTCGTTCTTCCAGATTTTCAGTTCTGTCCACAGATTCTTGAATTTGTTTTTGTGTATAAAGAAAATCACGTTGACTCCCAGCACTTAGCGCATCCACTTTCCCTTCCAACCCTTTAATATTTGTCAACATACCGGCCATCATTTTCCACAAAGGGGCAGATTTCAAAAGCTGCGCGCGCAGGGTACATTTGTGTGTGCTACCCGGCGCGCACAAATGTACACCCAATTTTATAACATGCGCGTGCTGCCGCGCGCATGTTATAAAATCCAGGGCCAGCACGCTGAGCCCTAGGGGAGGCCCGATCCTTAATTTGTTGAGTTAGCTTCCCTAATTTCTTTTGGCATTTCGTTGTCTGTTTATTCTGACCAGATAGATAGTAATACACTCCCACTACTATTTAATTCCTCTTTTTACCTGGAATTTCTATCCATAAAGATTCAACATTATATTTTGTTTCCTGCAGAACGTTTATCCTGTTTGACTCAATGCCCTCTTTAATATAAACTGCTAACTCTCCACCAATTCGATCCATCCTATCATTTCAATATCATTTGTATCCTGGTATCACAGTATCCCATTGGTTATCTTCCTTTCACCAGGTCTCTGAGATACTAGTTATATCTACTTCTTCATCCAGCGCTATACACTCTAACTCTCCCATCTTATTTTTTAAAATTGATAGCATTTGCATACAGATATTTCAAAGTATGTTTTTTGTTTGTATTAAGAACTAGAGATGTGAATCATGTGCCCGATCGTTTTAACGATCAGGTTTGGATGGGGGGAGAAAAAAATCGGATCGTTAGAGATGTGAATTGGAATCGGTTCCAATTCCAATTCACATTGTTAATTTTTTAGTGAGGCCTGAGCAGATAAAAAAAACCCCACCCCGACCCTTTACAAATGACCCCTTTGCTCTCCCACCCTCCTGAACCCCCCCCAAAATGTTAAATTACCTGGTGGTCCAGTGGGGGGGGGGGGGGGGAGCCGACGCAATCTCCCGCTCTCGGGCCATCAGCGCCATTTTGGCTACCACTGATAAAAATGGTGCCGATGGCCCGATAAAAAAACCCCCACCCCGACCCTTTACAAATTTACCCCTTTGCTTCTCCCACCCTCCCGACCCCCCCCAAAACCTTTTACATGTACCTGGTGGTCTAGCGGGGGGTCCGGGAGCCATCCCTTCAATCATACCCTCGGTGCCGGTGCCGGTGCTGGAGGTTTCAAAATGGCGCCGATCGCCTTTGCCCTCACTATGTCACAAGGAGCGACGATCGCTCCCTGTGACATAGTGAGGGCAAAGGCGATCGGCGCCATACTGGCAGTCGATCGCCTTTGCCCTCACTTTGTCACAGGGAGCGACCGTCGCTCCCTGTGACATAGTGAGGGCAAAGGCGATCGGCGCCATTTTGAAACCTCCAGCACCGGCACCGGCACCGAGGGTATGATTGAAGGGATGGCTCCCGGACCCCCCGCTAGACCACCAGGTACATGTAAAAGGTTTTGGGGGGGGTCGGGAGGGTGGGAGAAGCAAAGGGGTAATTTGTAAAGGGTTGGGGTGGGTTTTTTTTTATCGGGCCATCGGCGCCATTTTTATCAGTGGTAGCCAAAATGGCGCCGATGGCCCGAGAGCGGGAGATCGCGCCGGGACCCTCCCCCACTGGACCACCAGGTAACTTAACATTTTGGGGGGGTTCGGGAGGATGGGGGAGGGTAAGGAATTGGTTTTAAAGGGTCGGGGTGGGTTTAGGGGTTGTTTTGGTGTGCCGGTTTTCCCGCTCTCCCCCAAATAAATTCCTGTGCCCTATTTAACGATACAATACAAATGCCCCTGACGATAAATCGGGGGCATTTGTATTGTATCGTGCACTCTAACGATTTAAAATGATTTTAAAATTATCTGACGATAATTTTAATCATTCAAAAACGATTCACATCCCTATTAAGAACCTGCTTATCAGTTTACAGGGGGTAATTTGGAATCTTTCTGCTCTGTCTACTCTTTATTTAAAGGCACCTTGTCCACTTTAGCATTTATTGTAACCTCTGTACTGAGATGCCCTAATTTCCCTGTTCTCTTAATATCCTCCAAAGATACATCATTACGAACATGCACTTCTGAATGTCTATCTGCTTTCCCCATTATTTAATTTAAAAACTACACTATCTCGTTTTTAAATATTAGTGCCAGCTTCCTGGTTCCACTCCGATTAAGATGGAGCCCATTCTTTCAGAAAAGGACCCCATTTCCCCCAAATGATGCCCAGTTCCTAACAAACCTAAAACCCTCTTCCCTGAACCATCATCTTATCCACAAATTGAGACTCTGGAGCTCTGCCTGCCTCTGGGGTCCTGCACATGGAATGGGGAGCATGTCTGAGAATGCTACTCTAGATGTTCTGGATAAAATCCTAAATTTGGTTTTCTAGAGCCTCCCTCCTGCACATTCTTATGTCATTAGTACCCACAGATACCAAAACAACCAGCTCTTCCCCAGCACTATCAATGTGACGTGTGAGGTCCGCCACCTTCGTACCAGGCAGGTGTTACCAAGTGATCTTCTCATCCACCAGCCACCCAGCTATCTAGCTTCCTAATAATCAAATCACCAACTATAATGGCCATCTTAACCCTTTCCTCTTGAGTACGTGCCCATGGAGACATATCCTCGGTACGAGAGTATATCATATCACCTTGAGGACAGATCCAGGTGACCTTTCTCCTCCAAGAGCCGGCAGATTGGAGGTGGGACTGCTCTACTATGCCCCTGAAGGTTTCCTCTATATATATCTCTCTGTCTCCCTTAGCTCCTCCAGGTCTGCCACGCTAGCCTCCAGAGATCACACCTGTACTCTTGAGGGCTAGGAGTTCTTTGCACTTAGTGCACACATACAACCTCTCACCGCCTGGGAGATATTCAAACATTTGGCACTCTGCAAAAATCTGGAAAGCCTCCCTCTTACTGCTGGACTACTGTCTGCATCTTAATTTTGCTGATTTGTTATCAAGTTAAACTTTCTAAGGGAGTAGGGATGTACAGCTAATCTAAAGTACTTTTAGTCTATTGATTTATTTTATATTTGTCTGTCAATGACACTCAAAACACTACAATTAATCTACTTTTATCTGCCGAGTTACCAACCTTATTGACTCGTTTTGAGTTAAATTCCTTCTTTATAAAATCTGGAAGTGAATTTATAGTAAGTTTTGAGGTGTTTGCTTCCAGCCCTCTTCAGTTTCAAGGGGTATGGGACCTCTGGAAGCTGGAGCTGTGGAGCCAGAAGCCTGGATTCTCTCTTCTGAGCTAACAAGTTAAACCTGTTAGGAGAAAGAAACTAAACACAAATTATGGAAAAAGAATCATATTCTGACGTGACTTACATAGTTCTAGGTTGGTTTTAAAACTGTAAATAAATTGAATTGAGATTCTGCATGAGGATCTGTGTGAAAGCAAGAGAGGAAAAATTAATAGAGTTCATGTAAGGCCAAACAACTGAGTTGAAATCTATGAAACAAAATGATTAGCATAGAAAAAAAAACTAGTAGAGGGTAACATAATAATATATACTTATATGAACTGTCCTGAATTAAAGAGTAATGAGAAATAAATATTGACCCTAACAGGCTATTTTAAAACAAGCGCATGGGCACCCATACACGCACATACGGACACATGAGAGGACATGCACTTCCATTTTAAATCATGCGTGCAGTTGCGCATATGATTTAAAATCTACCCAGAGCTGGTAACTTTTAAACCGGCGCATGAGTGCACACATGCACATGTTTGGCCGTGCCTAGGGACGCGGCTATTTTATAACATACGCGCGAATATGCATGCATGTTACAAAGAAGCCTGGCCGCACACACCTGTGCATTCAATTTTAAGTGGCTGCATGCCTGTGCGCACAAATCCCACTTCTACTTTGTAAGTGGGGGGATTTTAAAAGGGACGCACGCCAACACCATTGCCACTAAAACGAGCTCATTCCCAGGTCGCCCAGTTAAGGGATAATCAGTCTTCCAAACCACTCTAGTTTAATAGTTTTCCTTTCCCCCTGTTAGCCCCGACCTTTAAAACCCTGCTGATCTGCCTAGTTTTTTGTTTTTTTTTTTTAAATCACTTATATGCCATCCATAGCAGAAGTAAAGTTATGTGGCAGGAGACCCTGGTATTTAGATGCAAATTTCAGGTTAAAATTCCAGAACGCCCAGACCATGCCCATGCACCACCTCTTTTTGAAAACTTTTCATCTGTGTGTGCAGTGAGAGATATATACATGTGTCTGGGTAGTTTTTAAAATACACTCGGCGCACGCTGACCTGACATATTCACGCATCCCCTAATTGATGCACATGTCAGGCTTTTGAAATTCACCTGACTGTGCGTAAGTATGCTTCTAGTTTTAAGAGGTTACTCAAGCAAACATGTATTTCACTTATCTTCCTTAGGACTTTGCCGGCTTTAAAATGTGTATGTGTATGTATGAGTGAGCATCTGTATGTATGTGTGTGTGTGTGTGTGAGAGAGCATGTGCCTGTGTGAGCATGTGTGAGAATATCAATGTATATGGGTGAAAGCAAGTGTATGATTATGTATGAGAGAGCATCTGTGTATGTGGGAGCATCTGCGTGTGTGAGAGAGAGAGCATATGAATATATGAGAGGGCATGTGTTGTGTGTGTTTTGCTTTGATTATTGGTCCAAAACCCATGGCTAAAAGCTATCCAAAGAGTTGGCACCTATGCAAGCAGTTTTATTATTTCCCCCCAAATTGTTATGTTACAGTTTTCATTGCAAAATTTGTCAGATCAGTTTATATGAATTGATTTTATTGAGAGTTCTGCATTTAGCTGCATAAGCCTTTATCTTGGCAGTCACAAGAACATAAAGCACTCTTCTGACCTTTAAAATACACAGTATAAGCTGACTTCAGAAAGTCAATACTCTGTGTAGCTGACTCTCACAACAAATCCCCAAGGAAAACCATGGAGAAAAGGTATACAGAGCTGTAGGATTCCACATACAAAAACCCTACACATAATTTGTTCTGATCTATTGCATGTAACCTTGGTATAACACTAACTGATCATCACGATAGAGCTATACAAAGCTTTAGTAAAGTTTGACTCTTTCCAGGATGAGAAATCATTCTTCTGATCCCTGGACAGTTTTTTCACCATCTCTTTCATAGGCATAATTTATTCCTGGGAAAGTGGCAGTGATCCTGGCATGTCATCTTATTCTGGCTATGTGATGGACTACCTATGACCTCACATCGCTCCACCAGTGCTCGAGTTCCTCCATTTCCCAATGAGTTCCACGTGAATGCTGTTAACAGCAGTCAGATAGACACAGCACCCAGGTCCATCGTTGGGTTGGAAGCTGCCTCAGGCAGTCCAGGAGTGGGGCTGATAGCAGGGAGCAAGGCCCATCCTGGGTCCTCCTCCTCTGATGTGGCCATGTAAAACTTAAAACTGTTCCTACCATCACCTTAGCAGCAGCATGGAGCATTGGTTCTCGTGACCCCTGCCAAGACACATTGGAACACACTCCAGGCAGTCACCCATCTTGTTTACTCTTTCTAATGGCCCTAATGATGCCACTTCACAGCTGCTGCTCCTTAATATTACTCATGTTAGTTCTTTGATAAAACGCATCTGATTTCTATAGAAAGTGTGTGTTCTGCACACTATTTATTTGTTTGTTATACCCTTAGAGGTAGATTCTAAAAGTCCAGTGTAAGCATCAACTGGGAGATGCATGCACAAGTCAGTCTTATGTGCGCCGACCATATTTTAAAAGCCATCCAGATGTGCACGTCTCTCCCGCTGCATGCACGTCTCACTCAATTTAAAAAAGAGTCAGGGTGTGGCCAAGAGATGTGCACATAAATACTTATGCACTCTGGCACGTGTCCAGGTTCATTACCGTGTAACTTTACTTCTGCTATGAAGGAGGTGTAACTGTAAAAAAAACAAAAAACAGCCAGTTTGGAGGGGCTTAAAGGGTCTGGGGTAACTGGCTATTAAACCATAAGGGTTTGGAGGACCTAGCTCAAAACTGGGTGGGTGAACTGCTGAAACTGGTCATGGCGTGGATGCACGTCGTCTTGAAAGTTAGCATCCCTTTATTTTGTCCTTGTAAATTTTGTTCCCATGACTCTCAACACAGTTTTGAAATAAAGATGTTCCTTTTCCAGTTGTTTCATTTTGGTTTAGTCAAAATCCTATTTTCTGACAACTCAGCAGGAGTAAGAGACTTGATTGCGGTCTGATAGGCAATTATAGGGATTTTCAGCAACTGTTTGAGAGTGGAATACTTTCCCATTGACTCTTGAGGAATTAGATTACCTAAATGCTTTTCACCAAATTTAAATGAGACAGCATGCGGATTGGTGCAAACATTTTTGGCAGTGTGAGGAGTGAAGAATGGGAAAGCATTTTTGGCCTTTTGGCCAAAATTTCAAGCTGGCTTCCCAGCAAGAAGCAAGCTCAGTGCACTTTCTCTGCCCAATTTAAGATGTTGGTTCCCATCAGAAAAAAGACCATCATAACAAGGATAATGAGGGCCATGCATACTGTAATGAAACTAATAATATATTACATGATTGTAACCCCCTCTGCATAGAAACAGAGAAACACAGAAAGAGGATGGCAGAAAAGGACTGTATGTCCCATCCAGTCTGCCCATTCGTCCAATTAATTTAGCATTATAATTCTCATCACTTCCTTAGAGATCTCCTGTATTTATCCCATGCTTTCTTAAATTCAGACACTGTTTTTCTCTCCACCATGCATTCATCACCCAATATTTCCTAAGATTAATCTTGAGTCTACCACCTTTCAATCTCATCGTATGACCCCTCCTTTCCATTGAAAAAGGCTCACCTCCTGTGCATGGAAACCTTTGAGATATTTGGATATGTCTATCATATCTCCCCTATCTTGCCTTTCCTTTAGGATATACATGTTTAGATCTTTAAGTCTGTCCCCGTGTGCTTTGGAACAAAGACCACTGAACATTTTAGTAGCCACCCTCTGGACCTTCTCCATCCAGTCATATTGTTTTGAAGATGCAATCTCCAGAATTGTACACAGCACTCCAAATGAGGTCTCATGAGGGACCTATATGGGGTCACTTTCATTTCTCTTTTTCTGCTATTTCTCTCCCTTTGCAGCCAATCATCTTTCTGGTTTTTACCATTGCTTTATCCACCTGTTTGGCCACCTTAAGATCATCAGATACAATTACTCCCAGTTCCCGCTTTTCCTTTGTGCTTAGAAGAATTTTATCTCCAATACCGTACCTTTCCCTTGGGTTCTTGCATCCTAAATGCATCACTCTGCATTTTTTAGTATTAAATCTTAGCTGCCAGTCCTTAGACCATTTCTCGAGCTTCACTAGAACCTTTCTTTGCCACCATGGGGATGGGCTCCCATGGCAGCCTTTTCTCTGGCAGGCCCCTCTCACTGTCACAGGGATGGGTTCTAGCTGCAGCCTTACATCAAGGGGCCTTCTTCTTCACCACCAGGGGGATGGGCTCCATGTTGGCCTTGCTTCAGCTGGCCCTTCTTTGCCATCAAGGGGATGGGCTTCTGTAGTGGCCTTGCTTCGCCAGGGCCTTTTTCTTTGCTGCCACGGGGCCTTTATCATCACCATTACAGAGATTGGGTTCCTGTGGCAGCCCTTCTTCAGTGGGTTCTCTTCTTCAGTCCACATGGGGCAGTCTTCAGCCCTTGTTTGGTATTAGGCATCTCTGATTGGGTGAGCTTGAGCCCAAAGTGGGTGGAACATGATCCACCCAGGCCCACCCGTGGCTATGCCACAGGTTTAGCAGCCGCTGCTTAACCATATAACTATTTTTCTGGCTAAATAGCCAGCTAAGTGGGGCAGAATGAGGGCATTCTGGGCGGGGCTACTTATCTGGTTAATTTAGTCACAGAAGTGCTGCTATTCATCCTTATCTGGCTAAGTTAGACCTGTTATTGAGCAGGTATAAAGTTAGCTGGATACATTTATTTGGCTAATTATTAGATAGCTGGGTATATCCAGTGGCATGGTCATGCCACTGAATATCCCAGCCAAATTAGCTGGATAGGTTTATCCCCAGAATGAGAGAAAAGCCTTAGTAAATCAAGCCCTAAGTTTGTACCTGAGGTAATGGAAGGTGAAGTATTTGCCCAAGGTCACAAGACACATCAACGAGAGAAGTCAGATTTGTACCGTGGCTTCCCTGGTTCTCAACCTATTGTTCTAACCATTAGCCACTCCACCATTCCTGATACTGCCTATATTATATCTTTCTGTAGATAAATCTGGCACTTTTCAATATATTCATTAGAAAAAACATTTGGAAAATATTATCTCCTTTGAGTTTCTACATTTCACTATGCATTCAAGCACTAATACTCTGTTATGCTAACAAGGATAATTGGGCTATATATATTTGATGAGCTAGCACTGTACATTCTCCAATGAAACAGTAAAATACTGGACTGATAAGAGAAAGTAATGCGAATCTAATCATCCTTTCCTCAGAAAAACTTCTATGCATTTGGATTGCATTTCCTATGACATTTTATATATGACCGAGATTGTGAATTCAATGTATAATTTATAAAAGTTCTGTCTTCGCGTAAGCTCAGAGTGGCTGGAGTCCATAGATTTTGAATATAAGGAGTTTCCTTAAGCACATGAAGCGTGCTTCTGATTCCTGAGGTGCCACTGTACATACCTATGTAACAATTTACTCAGCACTGGGTAGTAGTATTGGAGCATTTCTTACAAATAAAGATAGCTGCATGCATTTCAGTATGTTGAATGTTAATAAAATAGAACCCTTCCATTGACTTAATAGCTCAGCGGCAGAGTTACATAGCATGCTGCAGAAAACTTGGATTTGTAAAGAACATACCTGAAAGATGCATTTAGTGCTCAGTTTTATATATATATATTTATTTTCATATACCTTTTATATTAAAGCTTAAAGGCTAGAAATCATCTTACACAGATAACTGCTTCTGCTTTCACTTATAAATGTTTCCTGTTTTGTTTCTTAGATAAATGCTGCTGTATCAACATATATCTTAAACTAAGCTTTGCAGAACAAGTAAACTTTTATAAGGTGCGGAGGAACAATGAGTGATTTACTGTAGCTATTTTGAATTGTAGAAATATCTATACCAAGCAGAAATATCAGATAGGACTGTCACAAAGGAGATGTGTGTCAACATTATGAGTAGTTGCACCTGGATGAATGAACATGAACTCAGCACATCAGTAAAAAGATGTCTAGATGATACCAACGGCAAAGGAGAACTCAGGAAAGAACTATTGACCCTCTTTCACAAAAAAGAATAGGTCATGGTAATTTAACAATGCCAACATGAGCTAAACAAGTAGGGCATGTCCCCCAGAGTTAGCCCTCCAGTGGAATTAGCAAACGCCGACCATTGAGAATCTGACTTCAAAGCACCAGCCATTGGTATGCCAATGTGGACTGCCTTGTTTTTGACTTTTTAACTATGAGTACCGGAACCTGGAGATCGGATTGCAATGAGAGGAGACATGGAGGAAGCAGAGGATATATGACAGCTACAGAACTACTCTCTGCTGAGAGGTCTGCCTGGCCAGTGGATGTTTCTGCATTCAAAGATTTGGGTGAGATCAATGGCTTGTCTATAATTAGATCTTAGAAGATAGAAAATTGGCTGCATTCAGGAAAATAAGTGGAGTTGAAATTTGTACGATAAACCTTGATGCTTTCCTAATTTGTCTGAGTTATTTTGGAACATAGCACAGAGAACCAGAGATGAAAGGTGTCAGTTTGGAACTCAGGATACAGGTTCAGTTCCCATATCTAACTCCTCAGATTGGTTGGTGTCGCGATCTAACCTCATGTGTATGAAAATGGTGTCAAGGGACCCAGTTTAAAATGAACCTCTGGTGGGACCAGGCCTCAACCTAGTTGAATCCCTGAGCCTAGGCTTAAGCCTATGCCTGACACGAGGCCCTGCCTGAAGCTGGGTCCTGAGCACCAAGACCTAGGTCTAGGCTTGGGTCCGACACCAGAACCCAGCTGAGACTGGGTTATTTTATAAAGGGTCAAGCCTGGCCTTAGGCCTGATGCCAGGGCCCAGCCTGCGTCCAGGCCTGGGTCTGACACTGAGGCCTGGCATGAGGCAGGGTTCTCATGCCAGGCCCCACATCAAGCTAGGTGGAGAGAACATTGCCCAAATCTCATCTTGGAGTGAGTTTCCTCTCTCTCCGTCGGTCCTCAGATCTTCACAAGAGACCACTGTTCTGTTTGTACGTCTCACATTGAATGTCAAAGTGGCCCCTAACCCCCTACACCAATACCTAACCCTCACCTTGAGTTACTAGGTGGGCCTCCCATAGGGATACAAATACCTGTCTAGGGAGAGGATACTATGGTTGGTCTCTCTCTCTCTCTCTCTCACAAACAGGCCTTTCAGGAGACATCACAAACTGCAATAAAACCTTACCACCTGGTAAGGGAAGCTATCACACAGCTTAATAGATAGCATTTTGCACACTGGCAAACCCAGCCCACTCCCCGCCCTTAACTCCTCCTGTTTTTGAAATTTGCATCACACACCATACGATATGGTGCTATCGGATGTGTTAAAGATGTTTTCGCATGCGGTAAGGGCCTATCACATGCGTTAATGGGGCTTTTCGCATGCGATAAGCCCTTAACGCATGCAAAAACGCTTTAGCACATTTTGATAAATGACCCCCTTAAATATTTATTAATTATTTATGCTATAACAGCCTATAATCAAGCTCATATTTGTCATCTTATTTTGTTTGACATTTTGCCCTTCTGTAATTTAAGACCAGATAGATTAAATATGAGAATGGAAGTAATCTGTCATTAGGACTAGCAAGAATTGGCAGATGATTCCCATTCAGTGGGTGAGCTGGGTACTTGTCCCCCACTAGGATGTACTAGGGATGTGCATTCATTACATCCGTTTTGGCAGGTACACGGGTATCTTGCCTACTTTCTAGTAGACACGGGAAAATGGATAGTATGCACATATCTTGTTATTAAAAATACACGCATGCCCTCCATTTCCCACATGTACTAGAAAGCCAGCAAGGTACGCATATACCCGCTGAAATGGATGTGACAAATGCACATCCCTATAAACTAAAGCATTATGTCTTACCAAATTCAGAGCACTCAGCAATATCCATGGAAATCTTTTCACTGTAAGCTAATACCATAAACTAGTTGAACTTAAAAGCTGAGAACTAGGGGATTCTTATATTATGTACTATGAGGTTAATATTTAGCACCATTTTTCTGACTAATTTCAGACTTAGCAGGATAAATAGCAGGATTTGAAAATCCCCGCTGGCTGACTGCCCATAACTTGGAGGGTGGTTCCAAGAGCATTTCTGAGTAGAAATAAGTTAGGCAGCTAACTCCGATATTCAGAGCTAGCTGGATATAAAGATGTTACCTGGCTAACTCTGGTCGTGCTGAGCACAGTCCTAAAAGTAGCTGGATAAACTTGTTTGGCTAACATTTAGATAGTTGGATATATTCAATGGTGCAGCCGTGCTGCTGAGTATCCCACCAAAGTTAGCCAGATAGGTTTTTCCAACTAACTTTTCTGGTCATCTAGTGGCTGAATATGGACCCCAATATGGGTTCAAGTCACATGGATTGGCAGGCTTGGGGGTTCTGGACCTCAAAATATCACCTACTCTGTTCTTTGGCTCAATTTCTCACTATTTGGTCTTACTCCTTTCTTTTCCAATTCTTCTCTAATTTTTTCATCCTCTCCAAATTAATTTTCTTGTAGAAATAAATGATTATTGACATATAGCATACATTTATATTCAAATATTGTCATTATAATATGTTTAGCATGCTTCTAGAATAAAATACCTACTGTACTCTGAAGTACAGTATAATAATAATAATACAGAAAACTGATTAATGAAAACTTGGATCATCTGTTCAAACAGATGCTAACATCTGTGAACTAGAGGGGGGTTTTCAAATATCAACATCTGGAATACCAAGAGAATGACATATGCCAACACTCGCCCTCTGGCATCCAATCAGATGCTTTAGAGGAGTCCTGCATTTTAAATGCCCATTAATACAATTTCTGAAACCTATCTATCAATCACAGTGGGACATGATTAGAGCTTTGATTGCAGAAAGAAGAGCTGATTTAGCTAGGAGTGACTGGATGAATGTTTAGCTTCAGGCTTGCGGAAAGAATGGTAATACCAGAGCTAAGTATAAAGCTTAAGCTACCACATAACTCTGAGGTACTGGAGAACAGTGCTATTTCAGAGGCAAACTCTCTGAGGCTTTAGACAAGTTACATTCTCCTCAGCAGCTAAGTTTCCTAAACTTCAGCTTCCTAATTATAGCTTAGAAATATGTGATTTGCATTGTAAAGCCCACATTGCATTTAGAGTACAACAGGCGCTACATAAATGGTACCCTCTGTGGGAAAGAGGTTCCGTTCTGATTTGTAGGGGTGGGCGGGGCAAAAAAAAAAAAGTGATTTTGTGTCGTGTTGCGATGCTTGGAGGTCGATTTTTGTTTTTTTTACATTTCAGAAAAAGTGCACACTAAAACAATAGGAGATAAAACCACAAAATTTCAAGTTTCTTTCTATCATTTCATTTTGAAAATGACAAGAAATGAATGCACATCCCTACTGATTTGGTACCCACTGTAGGTCACACCCCTCAAGCCACAGCTAAATGGTAGAACCCTCTCCGAACCTGGGGTAGAATTTGAACCCAAGGCTGGCTTTGGCTGGAATAAAAAGCTAAAACTAGGATGTTTAGTCGCAGATACATACAGCTGAAGTCCACCAGGCCTGGAGCCAGCTGTGAACCGAGCCCAGTGACTGGGAGAACTCCAGTTTGGAACTGGCAGCGGCAGAATCTAAACTTAATAGGAAACAGTTCTGCTACACCTAACAGCATCGCTGAAAAAAAAGAAAAAAAATGTCTCCCTTCAGGTTTTTTTCTTTTATTTAATCAAATAGGTCAGGACTGTGATCAACAAATATAATTTAAAGTCATTACAATGTAACAAATTAGTCTGAATACACTAAACCAGTTAAACACTTATTTATCAGCTGTGATAACAGAAAACCAGCGGAACAATTAGAGTCTTAAAAGCTTCTGTAACCCAAACTAAAAATATCAAATGTAGACAGATGCAGATTATCAATAAAGACGCTGGGAGCTCAGTGGGGAAAGTGCAAAGACTGCAGTGGCAGTGAGCATCCCAAATTACTTCTTACACAGTGGGTAACAATTAGTTTATACTGCTAATTGCAGGGGGCATTTCACACACAATCAATTAAATGAAAATCTTTTAAACTCCCCTCCAAAGGGCCTTTTTTAAGTTAACAGGTGAGTTTAATTGGAACCACAGGAGACTCCATCATGTTCTGAAGCATTCAAGGAGGAGGGGAAAAATCGATAGGTTTCCATCAGCGCAGGAACTCCCAGAGTCCGTGGGTTGTTTTTTTAAGCAGAATGTAAAGGATGAACAAAGCTATGGTTGGTTATAGTCTAATGGCAATAATGCACTTTCCTTGGGGTCAGACAAGAATGGTGAGAACAAAGGCCTGCGACTTTTATAGTGCAGCGTTATTCAAGAAAAAAAACATTTATTTGTATTTTTTTTTTTCATTCGTGCCTTCCTTATAATAGGAGGCGTGAAGTCTAGACAGACTGTGCTAATGGGTGTTGGGTTAACCACTGTAAAATTCATAAAAGAAATAAATGGTGAGATACTTTATGAGATATCCAAATATAGAGAAGGAGCAAAGCTGCACTCCAAATTAATATACACAATCCCAAAGGAGTGCAAAAATACTTATTGGTCCAAGAGTTGTATCATCAAAATATTTATTTTAAACGTTCAAACGGAACCACTCCTTATTTTTAATCCATACATCAATTAATGACTGCTTCAGGGTCCCCCTCGCCCGAAGGCTGCGTCGGGAGGGACAGTCGATAAATTTTTAAACAATAGCTAAAAGAGAACAAAACATCAGTATTAGAAAAAGGACCAATTTAAGGGTACAGCATGTATTTGTTGACGCCGGGACCAATAAGTATTTTTGCACTCCTTTGGGATTGTGGAGATACTTTATGAGGACATATATTCCGTGAAAGGGTGGTGGTGCTGTCATCACCTTGAAGTGAAAAAGCCAAGTGACTCGAGATGTCACCAGAACGTCAGAGACAGAAATGTTTCTTTTGACTACATTCAATCAGAAAATGTAATTCACAGTGTTGCATGGACTCTACAGTCCTCCTGACTTAGATTCGAATGACAAACGCTATAACACCAATATTAAAAAAAAAAAGTCTCCAATGAATAACTGATTTGGCTAAAGTTAGCCAGAAACTTTATCCAAGATATTCAGCAGGATTATCCTACTGAATATCCCTGATTAAAATTTGCCAGCTACCTTTAGCTGAATCACTTTATTGTTAAATTTATCTTTATTAAAGTGATAACTTTAAAGTATAGCTAAGTATATAATTGGTTCTTTTACATGCCATGCAAAACCAGTAGATACAAACACAACTTACAGGACCCAATATTCAAAGATATCTGTCCAATCTATGTAATAATCTAACCCCTAAATATTGTAAGGAGCCCTTGGCTCATTTGTTGCGGTCCCGGTTGCGGCACTAACAACCGGGACCTTACCTTGTCCTCCCGGGTTTCGGGGTCGGGAGCTCCGCGATAGCTCGCCGGGCCCCGGGCCTGGTTTCCCGTGGCAGTCTCAGTGTCCGGGTGGTTCGACAAGGCCTGTTCTGCGGTGGCGTCTCCCTCGTGAAGACGCTGCCGAAGTCGCCGAAGGGGAATGGAACAGCTCCCCTATGAGGAAAGACTAAAGAGGTTAGGACTTTTCAGCTTGGAGAAGAGACGGCTGAGGGGGGATACGATAGAGGTGTTTAAAATCATGAGAGGTCTAGAACGGGTAGATGTGGATCGGTTATTTACTCTTTCGGATAGTAGAAAGACTAGGGGACACTCCATGAAGTTAGCATGGGGCACATTTAAAACTAATCGGAGAAAGTTCTTTTTTACTCAACGCACAATTAAACTCTGGAATTTGTTACCAGAGGATGTGGTTAGTGCAGTTAGTATAGCTGTGTTTAAAAAAGGATTGGATGGGTTCTTGGAGGAGAAGTCCATTACCTGCTATTAAGTTCACTTAGAGCACTGACATTAGCAATGGTAACATGGAATGGACTTAGTTTTTGGGTACTCGCCAGGTTCTTATGGCCTGGATTGGCCACTGTTGGAAACAGGATGCTGGGCTTGATGGACCCTTGGTCTGACCCAGTATGGCATTTTCTTATGTTCTTATGTTCTTAATGAGAAGCTATGCCATATAAATAATTTCAATTCCTGGCTCAAAACCTGGTGTACAGAAACTGGTTTTGGATACACTGGAGGCTGAGGTCATGTATGGAGCAGTAAAAGGCTATATGGTAAGGATGGCCTACATTTGTCTGTAGCAGGAAGGAGGATGCTAAGTGAGAAATTCAGAGCATATATTATCAGACATTTAAACTAAAGAATGGGGGTGGCAGGAGATGGCCAATGAAATTGACATGTCACCCCCCAAGCAATACAGGATGTGGGAGGAGAAAATAAATATGTATACCATGAAGGAGAGGAGGTGCGGGGGAGATATGATACAAACCTTCAGATACCTGAAAGGTTTGAATGATGCACAATCATCGACAAACCTTTTCAATTGAAAAGAAATCAGTAGAACTAGGGGGTCATGAAATGAAACTACAGGGAGGACAACTCAGAACCAATATCAGGAAATATTTCTTCACAGAAAGGGTGGTGGATGCCTGAAATGCCCTTCTAGAGGAGGTGGTGAAGACAAAAACAGTAAAAGACTTAAAAGGGGCATGGGATAAACACTGTGGATCCCTTAAGGAATGAAGAAGAGTGCATGGGGGCAACTTGTTGGTGTGGCGGTTACTACCCTTATCCAATAAGCCTTTATGCTGTTGATGCAACTCCATCATTGCTCTCTGCTTCAACAGCAGGGGGAAAAGAGGAAAAGGGGAATTAAATTCAGACAGCAACCAACAAAGACAATGAATTGCACAGTCTGGGAAAACAAATAAGCATGGAAGTAACTTGCTGATTTGGCGGTTACTACCCTTAACCAATAAGCCTTAATGCTGTTGATGCAACTCCAACATTGCTCTCTGCTTCAATGGCAGGGGGGAAACAGGGAATTGGACTCAAACAGCAACCAACAAGGGCCCTGACTTTGACAGTCTTTGAAACTGATAATTATAAAGGTGGCTTGTATGGCCAGCAGTTACCTCCATAAGCTTGCTGGGCAGACTAGATGGACCATTTGGTCTTTTTCTGTCATCAATTCTATGTTTCTATATTATTATATTATATCATTATGTATGACAATTAAGGAGAATGGTTTTAAAATACTGAATCACTGGTATCACACTCCTGTCAGACTACATAGGATGAGATTGTGTGACTCAGACAGGTGCTGTAGTGGACATGCCCCCAATCACGATGTATTGGAAAGAAGTGATATCTTGAATTTACATAGTTATGGGAGTTTTAATTCTCCGGGATCCAGCAATGATTTTGTTGGGCCTTCCAATCCAGGGGGATCACTTCCTCTCATAGGTGTGGTATACCCTTGCTGATCTATTTATTGGTTGCTGCTAGATGGAATTTAGTCCAACATTGGAAACTGCCACAGGCACTGTCCTTCACAATGGGGATCTGAATAGTCTTGAAAGTTTTTGCAATAGAACTTGTGACTTTTTTGTGACAGAGAATTATCGGAATGTATTGAAAAATTGTGATACTTTCTTAAAGTTTGCTAGTAAAGACTTGGGGAGGGAGATGATGAGCTCCAATAGTGACATCCAGGATTTGTTGGTTACTATGTCACTATGGAATGGGGGCAAGAAATAGTATGTGCCTTTATTCATTTTCTAGACTCACTGAGGTTGTTGAAAGGAATTCTTGAGTTCATGACAGCTGTATTTATCTTATCTTATTTTGCTTTATCATTTTGCTTCTGTATAGTTAGCTGGTTGATTCAGTAATATAAGAATTGTTCAATTTGCAATATACTTCATTTCAATCTTGCTCTGAATGAGAATTGTAATACTCCCAATTAGAGAATGTATTAAATTGTATGAATGTGTTCTTCACTAAGTAGAGATTACTAAAATCCAAAAAAGACATCCTATCTGGGATGACCTGGTCCAGTTGGTATCCATTAACGACTTCCAAATATTTCATAAACTCAGTTTAAAAACTTTGTGATCTAGAATTCCAATTTTCAGAAAATATTTCCTTACATTTTTTGAGCCTCTTTATAATCACCACAGGCAAGTGTATTATAGCTTAGTTTGTTTTGTTTTTTTTGTAATGTTTATGAAAGGCCAAATTCTGGTACTATTGAAGCCTTCCCCACAAATGGTAAACATTTCTCTGTAGATCTAAATATAAGCGTTCTCTGCCACAGCAGTGACATTCCTTAGCACTGAACTACTATTTATACTGTTAGGGTGAATTTTCTTACAGGAGGTTTCTTGATTACTCAGGCTGTAATTGTGTGGGTTGTGGTAGACAATGGTAACATAATTCCACAATCAAATGAATTCCCATTTTTCAAGATATTTATGTAATACTTTAATGTGCATATCATTAGCGATCAATTACCTTTACTGTGTTTCACGGCAGTGCAAGCCCTTAGAAATAGCAATGTTACACTCTTTCATTAGTATGCAAGTTTACGGTATGTTGTATTTAGTTAGGAGGCAACATGAGTAAAAATTTAAGAGCAAACTATTTTTTGGTAGAATTATGTAGAAGTGAGACCTCTAAAAATGTCTTTGAAGTTGTCACTGGGGAATAAAATGGCTGACTTTATGTTAGCTAGATGGTATACTGAATACGTTCTTTGATGGTTTAGATCTGTTATCACAATTTGTTAACAGCACATAATTATGCTCTTAAGCAGATGGCTATTCTCCTTTAATATAGCTGGGGCATGGCCCCAATGCCCTTTGTCCAGGTGAAAGATAAATTTCTAAGCAAATTCTGTTCTTGAGCACCACAAGTCATAAGGGTTTTCAGGATATCAACAATAAATAAATATGAGATACATTTGCATGCAAATGAAGTAGTGCATACAAATACATCTCATGAAAACTTTGTGTGGATATCTTGAAAACCTGACCAGCGTGCAGCACTCAAGGATCAGAGTTGCCCACCCATCCCTGTGCTAAACTCCATTATTTTTCTTCTGTGTAAATCAAATTTATCTCCTTTAGATACTTCTGTTGCTTAAAAATAAGATTTGTGGCCATCTAAGGCATACAGAATTTTTCAAATGTGGAATTAATTATTGTACCATTATTCTTGATAACAGATACAGCAATATCTCATCAGAGCTAATGCTATTGTTGGAAAAGTTGAAATGTTTCCTGGTAGGTAAAAATAATATGCCATTCTATATGCTTGGAGAGTAGAAAGAATTAGACAGGATACTAAGGAAGGAGATACTTTTTCCAGTGGGGATTATGCTATGATTAGCTAAAATGTGTTGTTGCTTTTTTTCCTCATGATTTTTTAAAACACTAATTGCAGAAGATGATGTGCATGATGTGCTTCTCATGTTAGTGGACTTTATCACTAGTCCATTGCCAGAGCCCGACTGGCATCCTGGACAGAAGGCCTGGGCATGAAGTAATAAGAAAGTACAATTATGAAATATAGAATAGATATGGGTCCTTCCTTTCCTGTCCCACTTGGTGGCTACTGAGGCCTTTTTCTCTATAGCACATTCTCTTCAAGATAGGCCACACTTGTAGCTTTGTCGCCCTAACCAGACAACTGACTATTTCAAATCTTCATCAGGCATCCCTTCGTACTAGGATAGCCAACTTTTCCACAGGGGTGGGCTCTCTGAGCCTGAAGACTAAAGGCCGGCTTTTAAAAGGCCTGCACGCGTAAAACCTGGGGTTTACATGTGTGGCTGGGCCTTGCGGGCGCTGCGCAAATTTTCAAAGAGGCCCAGCCACACGCGTACACCACGGTATGCGCATAAGTGCTGGGCCTCTTCATAGGGACAGGCCGGGGGGGGGCATGGTCTGGGTGGGGAGGGAAGGGGCGGGGTAGAGGGTGGGCCAGGACAGCACCAGGGAAGTTCACGCCAGCAGCTGGCTGGCACACGTAAATTGCTTCTGCTCCCAAGGAGCAGTAAGTAAAAAAAAAATAAAAAAATTAGTGATAGCTAGATAGGCATTAGGGGTCGGGGTAGAGAGGGGAAAGGGAAGGAAGGTTAGGTAGTGGGGTAGGAAAGTTCCCTTCCAGTCCGCTCCTTAATTGGAGCGGACTGGGAGGGAACTCAGGGAGGCCTGATAGCGTTGCTGTGCGTACTCTTACAAAATTCTGCCCCCCTGCGCCTGCCGCCTGTACATGTATGAGCAGATTATAAAATCCGGCACACATGTGCGTGCGGCCCATGGATTTTATAACATGCGCATGGCCGGTGTGCGCATGTTATAAAATCGGTGCGTCCATGTGCGCGTGCCGGGAGCCGCGCACGCATATGTTTGAAAATCTACCCCAAGGGCTATTCTCTGCTATAAAATGACTGTTATAACACTGATTTGCCCTGGACATTAACTAATAATAATTTCTTAATTCATATTTTATTTTCCGCTCTGCAGGTGTTCCTAGGCACTTAAAAAAAAATGAGGCCCATTCATAAACTAGCTCAGTCATAACCAGAGATGGGATCTGGCACCAAGGATCCTCATTTGTAATTACTCAGGGATTTTTTTCCTTACTTTAGATCCCCTCCCAGCATAGCTCAGTCCCACCATTACTGCCTTCCAGATCCGTGCAATTATGGGCCCATGGGCAGCCGCCATCACCATTCTGCGATAATGAGGCCTCCTTCCTCTCAGAGGATAGAAAGTAAATGCTGTCTCGGCACTATTCCCAGCCCTGGACGATCTCAGCTGCAATTGAACCCAGGTCCTTCTGCTCCACTAGACCAGCCCTCAATATTTCTTTTTGACTAAATATTTTTTAGTTTTTATCATGAACGGATGATATTTGTCTTTGGTTTTTGTTGTTGTTGTTGTTTTTTGTTTTTTTTTTTTTTGCTGTTATATGCATTATCCCAAGGATTCACTCTGGCTTATAATTAGGAAAAGGAAGGAGAATTATTCCAAGCTAGAACCTTCTCCTATAACAGTTCTATTTGAAATAGAAAGTGCCTACGCATTATTTTTTCTTGCCTGTAACTAGTTAGCGGGAAGTTCTTTTAAACGAAGCAGTGATTTGGAATGTAAGAGAGTGCATTTAAGCTGATAAGAGAGAGAAGGATCCTAATGGTTGAAATATTTGTCACATCACAAATAAACTAGAGGCATCAAGACCAGCCAATATAGCTAATTTTTGACAAACCCTCTACTGCTCTGTGGAAAGAGATGAGGTCACTGTGGGTTATGGCAGCATGGAATGAGCAGCAGCTGCCTCCAGGCTGCTGGGAATACTGATAAAGGGCTCTACAAAATAATATTAGCTTCCTTGGGAAAAAAAAAAGAAGGCTAACCCTGTTGAAATAAGGATACCTAATTTTTCGAATGTGCAATTTTTATTGTGATGGAAAATCTACTGCTTTGAGAAATTATTACAGAAAGACATCAGAGAGCGCTCCACGTCTGTTTCCTAATATGTATGTAAGAGCCAGACCCGCACTGTGTTCTTCTATGGAACTTGATTAGCTCTTGCTATCTTCCTAGAAAAAAGGAATATAAGGGGGACAGATGTATATTTGTGGGTGCATGGTGAGATGTAATTATAACAAATCACTACATTTGCATGTAATACTCTCTTTCTATGTGTATTGCGGCTTGTGTGTCATCTATGAAATGAATGTGTCAAAGAAGCACAGAATGTGACGGCAGGTAAAGACCGTAAGGTCCATCCAGTCTGCTCAATTTACTTCTTGTTACAATGTCATGGATGCCGGTTGACCTCCAGCTTTCCCTTTTCTTGTTCTGTCTGTGTGTGTGTGTGTGTGTGTATTTATTTTGCGTAGAAAGTGAAAATCTAAATTATATAACTTTTATAGAACTTCAAGATTTTAATTTTTTTTTTTTTCAAAAGCTGGTACGGTATGCAATGTTTCCAATGAGACGGGAAAAAAATATAAAGCTTGATTCACTGAAATATTTTTTTGGCTGGCAGAGGGCAAATAGCGGGAGGAAAAACAGTCTTGAATAGCAGCTAGGCGGAGATTCAGAAAAAAAAAAAAAAAAAGGAAAATATTCCTTGAGGACTGAAAATAGATATTTAGAGCGTGCTAGAGGGTGCATCACCATTAGCTCCCCCATTACATTCCATACCAGCTGTTGAAAAAAATAAAAATCTTGAAGTTCTACAAAAGTTTATTATTTATTGTGAATAATGTTAGGATTTTAGCTGGATGTCTTGCTTTTTGTTGCACTGTATATGTAGACCTGTAAGCAGCTTCGGACCAAGGCATTAGCGGCCTATAAATGCCAATAAATAAATAAACCCACCCATAGCCATGCTTGCGTTAATATAAGATCACAGCTTGCCGTGTTTTGGTTTTTTTTTTTGACTCCATGAACTGCTTTGCTATTAGAGAAAGTACTTCAGGGAGCAGTTTCCAAACAGCCCCTGTTCTTGCAAAATATACCAAGCACTTTTACTGCAAGAATTTGCAGCTAATATTCAAAGGCAGACTACTCAGGTAGCTTCTTTTTGAAAATTAACCACCAGAAAATTTGCATGCTAAAAGCAGCCCATGCACTTTGCACCTGCTATTTGTGCAGGCAGCAAGTGGGGAGGGGAAGGAGTTTAAGAAATGCTGTGCATGGTTTTTAAATCCCATGTTTTCCTCCACTAAACAGCCATCCCTGGAAACGCCTCTTTCTTGCCCAGCTTTAAGCCCAGGTGCTGGGGCAGCCCGTGAATACTATTAGCTAGGCAGAGGAGGGCAATTTTCAGCCAGGTCAATCTACCTAGGCAAAATGGCTTTGAAAATTGTCCTCCGTAAGACTTAAAGGGGAATTTAAAAAGCCCAGCATGCACCAAAGCAGGGAGATCTGCGCACAAGTTGGGCTGGAACGCGCCGAGCGGATTCTTTAAAGCCGCCCGAGCGTGCGCATATATTTCCCGTTACGCGCACAAATGAAAAGTTTCCAAAAAGGGGTGGGGCTTCAGCGTTCCTGGATTTCGCATCGAAATCTGCGCGTAAATACTTATGCGCACAGGCATGCACCGGGG
This sequence comes from Rhinatrema bivittatum, assembly GCF_901001135.1. Classification (NCBI taxonomy): domain Eukaryota; kingdom Metazoa; phylum Chordata; class Amphibia; order Gymnophiona; family Rhinatrematidae; genus Rhinatrema; species Rhinatrema bivittatum. The sequence continues at coordinate 32,279,175 of NC_042626.1, forward strand.
TTCCCTGCTGTGTAACTTTACTTCTGCTATGGCTGACCGGCAAGTTATAAAATAAAGACAAATAGACAGGTTGGCAGGGTTCGAAAGGTCAGGGCTAACAGGGGAGAAGGGAGACTATTAAACTATAGGGGTTTGGAAGTCCTATTTCTTACCTGGGTGAACTAGGAACGAACTAGTAATACTGGTAATGGTGTTGGGGGCGCATCTTTTAAATGACCCCCCCACTTACGCAGTAAAAGCAGTATTTGCATGCATAGGCAGGCGTCCACTTAAAACTGTGTGCACATGTGTATGCGGTCAGGCTATTTTATAATATACGCGCATATACGAATGTTATAAAATGGCCGTGACCATGGGTGTGGGATGACAAACACGCGCACATGTGCACCTGTTTAAAATTTACTATCTTAGGGTTTAAAAAAAAAAAAAGATTCCCAGTGACTTATGGGTATTGTATTTCTGATGCAGTCTGGTCAGCCCAGCAACTTCAGAGCTATTTAACATTTGCATTCTGCTGACTTGGAATTGGAGTCCTTTGATGATGTCATCACTACACAATGATGATATGGCAACAACATAGGTGGTGTCTCTTGGCTCTCTCTGTATATGTCTTCGTTTATTTTGTATTGCCTGGTGAATGTATTTAAATAAATTGAAATGTTGACTATATGGTGGTTATGAGAATCTTCAGTTCCCTACAGGGAAATTAGCCTTAAAAATAATAATAATTATTGATATATGTAGCAATACAAAATGTATGCAATGCTGTACAGACACATATAAGACTGCCTCTGCTCCATGAAGCTTTAAATCTAGACATGTCACACAGACAAGACAAATAAGAGATTCAGGGAGTTCTTTTGTGAAATACAGAAACTTGATTATAGAAATTGGTTAAAAATAAGGCCATACACAGCGAGAACCAATTTTAAGATTTAGAAGCTGCCTCAAAAAGGTAATTTTTTTATGGCAGGATTTGTCTGCCTCTCCCTTCCCCATCTGTCTTCCCCTAACAACTTTTAAACCATAAATTTAATTTCATTCAAATTTCTGTCACAGATTATACGGTATCCAGTCATGCCTGAGTTACACTTTCCTTGATGCCTCCAACACCTAGAATCCCTTCTTCAGGGATACATACCGGTTCAATTCAATTCAATTCAGTTTAGTTATAATCTCAGGGAGGTCAGGGCACACTGTGATGTCATTGAGCATTTTTAAAGCTGCCCTGCCATTGGTTTATTTATTAACTGAATCAGGATCTCAGCCGATTGGCTGCAGCCTGGAATGCTCAACTGCTTCTCAAATAACTGTCATGGCTGTTGCACTGTGTGTGTTAGATTCTACACACTGCAAAGCCAATTGGATTTTGAATTTAATATTATCACTCAGTGTATATTAATTGTTTACTTTGGTTGAATTTGAGAATGCCATAAAGAATTGGAGTTTATGTACAGAGTACATTAATGACCTTATGGACTGCAGTTGGTATATTATTTATGCAGCACTCTCTAGGATGTAAACTAAATAGGAAATAGCACACTTCAGGGTGTACATACATTGCACTAGGATAACCAAACGTCCTACGTGGCTGAAAGGTCTTACAGTGCACCTAGGGTATGTGGATATTACTCTATGCATTGAAAGTGCATCCTGTCATGTTATTACTCACATATTTAATAGCTTGATAAATTAGTAATAAGAGCGTTTATAAGTATTAAAGTAAAAATACATGCTTTGAGATTGAAAAATAAAGGCTGGAATTAAATCGAGAGGGTTTGCTGAAATGATACACTGTGAAAGAGCAACTCAAGTGGTTTATTAGGGATGACTGATAGATTGAATTGCAGTGTTTGCATTCAGTTCAGGGAGAAGGTATATTACTGCATGCTTGTGAACTAGTCAAACCTACTGGAGGCAGCAGATGAACCTATGATCGAGTCATACACTGCTCATCATCCAATCAAACCAGGTTAATTGCTTCCTGCTCTAGTTCATCAGAAGACAGAAATCACTGAGGTAATAAATATTTTTTTTAAATCTTGCTGATATATAAGATGCAAAGAATAGACTTAGTTTATGAAAATTATATTATCGAATACTTTATATTATAGTATAAACCAATGCAATACCATCAGATATACAGGGTTTTTCCAGAATTTTCCATCTCCTTATGGATTAAAATGTTTGTTGCAGGCTTAGTAAATTTTGTCTCTGTTATGCATTTCTTTTATTCTTTTTTATTTCTTTGGGAAAACACCAGAGATCAACTGGGGTCTCTGGCACTGCTGAAGAAATGAAATTGGCCTTGTATGCTTTCAAATTCTATGTTTATAGCAAATGTGTTTTTCTTATCTTTTTTTTCTCATGTTTATAGAGTTCATAGCTGCTTGGGGGGGGGCATCATAGTCACTGTGTAAAAGTAATGCCTCGTGGCCAGATTTAGGACCCATGATTCCAGAAGGAACCCTGGTGCATGGTCTTTAGCTGAGGGCTGATGTTGCAATGAAATGGGAGTGGATATAAAATAGGGGAAAGAAAATCTCTGGGTCATTCCCAGTCCTGGTTCTGATTCAGCTGGAAGCCCAAATGAGCAGGAGAAAACTGCTGGGTCTAAATAAATAAAAGGAAGGATGTGGAGAAAATGAAGAAAGTCCATAGAGCAGCATAATGATAACAAGACCTACAAGGATAACTGAGCTGGGTTTATTTAATCTGAAAAAGAGAAGACTGAGGGATGACTTGAGAGCAGCGCTCAAATACTTAAAAGGCAGTTACAGTGAAGATGGTGATCCGTTGCTTTCTTTCTCTCCACTGAAAACAGGACAAGTTATAGCAGAAGAGATACAGGATAGATATGATACAGAACAGATATGATAGAGGTGTGATGTTCAGTATTCCCTGAAGGAGGGATTAGACAAGGACCACTGAATGTTGGCACTGGCAGGAGCATTTAGGGTGGTTGGGGTAGAACAGAACTAGCAAAGTGGATAAAGGTGAACAGGTAGATGTAGTGTACTTGGATTTTCAGAAGGCGTTTGACAAAGTTCCTCATGAGAGGCTTCTAAGAAAACTAAAAAGTCATGGGATAGGAGGCGATGTCCTTTCGTGGATTACAAACTGGTTAAAAGACAGGAAACAGAGAGTAGGATTAAATGGTCAATTTTCTCAGTGAAAAAGGGTAAACAGTGGAGTGCCTCAGGGATCTGTACTTGGACCGGTGCTTTTCAATATATATATAAATGATCTGGAAAGGAATACGACAAGTGAGGTTATCAAATTTGCGGATGATACAAAATTATTCAGAGTAGTTAAATCACAAGTGGACTGTGATACATTACAGGAGGACCTTGCAAGACTGGAAGATTGGGCATCCAAATGGCAGATGAAATTTAATGTGGACAAGTGCAAGGTGTTGCATATAGGGAAAAATAACCCTTGCTGTAGTTACACGATGTTAGATTCCATATTAGGAGCTACCACCCAGGAAAAAAGATCTAGGCATCATAGTGGATAATACTTTAAAATCGTCGGCTCAGTGTGCTGCAGCAGTCAAAAAAGCAAACAGAATGTTAGGAATTATTAGGAAGGGTAAAAAGTCATGGGATAGATGGCGATGTCCTTTCGTGGATTACAAACTGGCTAAAAGACAGGAAACAGAGAGTAGGATTAAATGGACAATTTTCTCAGTGGAAGGGAGTGGGCAGTGGAGTGCCTCAGGGATCTGTATTGGGACCCTTACTTTTCAATATATTTATAAATGATCTGGAAAGAAATACGATGAGTGAGGTAATCAAATTTGCAGATGATACAAAATTGTTCATAGTAGTTAAATCACAAGCAGATTGTGATAAATTGCAGGAAGACCTTGTGAGACTGGAAAATTGGGCATCGAAATGTGGATAAGTGCAAGATGATGCATATAGGGAAAAATAACCAATGCTATAGTTACACAATGTTAGGTTCCATATTAGGTGCTACCACCCAAGAAAGAGATCTAGGCATCATAGTGGATAACACATTGAAATCATCGGTTCAGTGTGTTGTGACAGTCAAAAAAGCAAACAGAATATTGGGAATTTGTTGCCAGAGGATGTGGTTAGTGCATAGCTGTGTTTAAAAAAGGATTGGATAAGTTCTTGGAGGAGAAGTCCATTACCTGCTATTAATTAAGTTGACAGCCACTGCTATTACTAGCAACAGTAGCATGGAATAGACTTAGTTTTTGGGTACTTGCCAGGTTCTTATGGCCTGGATTCGCCACTGTTGGAAACAGGATGCTGTGCTTGATGGACCCTTGGTCTGACCCAGTATGGCATGTTCTTATGTTCTTAAAGCTGCAAGTGGACAAAGATACATCCTATAATATTAAGAAAGGTCAAGAGGTTCTGACCTACTGAAAGATCTTTTCAATAGATCTTTGGAGACAGGAGTGGTCCTGTGGAGCTGGAGAAGGGTGAATGTTGTCCCACTTCATAAAAGTAGTAAGAAAGAGAGGAGGCTGGAAACTACAGGCTAGTTAGTCTAATTTTAGTAGTGAGAAGCTTGAAGGAGAGGATAGTGAAGTATCTAGAATCCTGCAGGTTGCAGGATCCAAAGTAGCCTGGTTTTACTAGAGGGAGATTGTGTCAAATAAATCTGATGAATATTTTTGATTGTGTGACAAGACTATTAGATCAAGGGCATGCACTGGATGTGGTTTGCTTGGAATTCAGCAAAACTTTTGATACAGTCCCATTTAGGAGGCTCATAAAGAAAATGAGCACCGTGTCGGTTGCCTCAAGGATGGTGGGCTGGATTATAAACTGGTTGAGAGACAACAGAGGATAGAGGTAAATGGAATTCAATCTGAAGAAAGAACTCTGGTTGGTGGAGAGCTTCAGGGACTGGTACTGGGGCCAGTACTATTCAATATCTTTGTGAGTGACAGTGCAGAGGGATTAGGATGAAAGGTTGTTCTTTTGCAGATGAAACTAAAATCTGCAACATAGTGCAGGCATCTGAGGGAGTAGATGACACGAGAAATGATTGAATGAAACTTAAGGAGTGGTTAAGTGCTTTGCAGCTAAGTTTCAATATAAAAAATTGCAGTTGTGCATTTTGGGCACAGAAATCCAGGGGAGCAATATACAATAAAGATTAAGACACCAATGTCCACAGAGTAAGAAAGAGACATAGGGAGAGATTATACTTAGGGCTTCTGATTTTAAGTGTTTATAAATTATAAATGTAGGAGTTTATTTTCCAGCTAATTAAGGGTTCTTTGCGGGTATAAAAATCAGTGTTTATCGGTGTGTTTGCGGTGCAGGTACTATCGTTGAATACCTTTTCTGGCTTAATCAAATATATACATTTATGCAGCTGAGGTGTCATTAGTGTGGAAAAGGCACATAAACAATGTGGAGGATCTAAGGTAGGCAAAGGAGAGGTGAGGGAGTATGCGAGGAAGTGGTATAATTTTCCCGTATTTATTTAATAAACACTATTTTATTTTTTTTTCACATTGGGGGTGTTTTACCAGTTAAATCCTAAAATCAGAAGCCCTAATTATACTGCATCTGATGGTTTCAGGATAGGGAAACAGTGTGACAAGGTGGTGGCCAAAGCTGGAAGGATGCTAACTAGTAGAAAAGAGGTGGTGAATATGCCATTGTACAGTCATTAATGAGACTTCGCCTGGAGTACTGTTTTCATTTCCGGAGGCCTTATGTTTTGATAGATAAGATATAGACAAAGTGGAGGGAGGTCTTAATCAGAACTCTGTGAGAAGTGACTTAGAAATCTAAGCATGCATATGCAGGGCCATTACAAAGGTCTGTAGCTCTCTAGGTAGAGCAATGTAACACCGCCCCCACCAAACCAGACCCTCTCGAGATGAATGTGCACTCTGACAGTGGTAGATATATAGAGTTATGATCACCCTCTTACAATGCTCGCTATCTCTCTCAACCTAGCGAATGCTTCGTGGCTGCTGTCGCCCCCTTCCTTCTTCTTTCACATTTTGAAAATGGCGCCCTTGCGCACCCTGGCACTCTGTCCTAAGCGACCGCATAGTCCCGCCTAATGGTCATGCCAGCCCTGTGTAGATATGCCTCTGGCTCACAAAGACACCGGAGACTCTATTCCTAGCCTAATACTCCACTGTAACGATACTAAACTCACTTTTGCATATTGGGTGATTATTTACAATATTTATAGTATCATGTCTTTCCTTTATATTTATAATGCCTGTGTCTAATATCCTTTTTCTATGCATCTTTCCCAACTAAAGCCTACATGCTGTAATATTTACTGATGGTAATATAATGCCAAGATATTTGCTGCATCATGCTTTGAACTGCTCGGCTGAAAAAGCATGACACAAATAAGTGATGATGATGATGATGAAAGTGTGCCTCTTATGTCTATATGGATGTGATTCTTAACCTCTACTAGACTTACCCTTTATCCATACTGAATAATAATCTCTATTTATCTAAGCATTAGGAACAGGAAAAATAGTTTGCGTCTTTAAGCCATGCTAATGGCATCAGTGACACCTAGTGGTATAAAGGTTGAGACTTAGCTGCAGTGAGCGTTGAGTCTTTCTCTCCTTTCTATTTGTGCTTCTCTGCGGAGAGGGCCAAGGGTTCTATAAAGACAGCACATGCAGAAGCAGGCCAAAGCAATTTTTCTCATGGAGGGAGCAAATCCAATATTATACTGCTAGGCCTGTAGCCTATCTTCCTGAAAGAACCCCTGAGAGGATCATGGGGATAAAGGGAACAAAAGAGAAGCCAATTGTTAGAAATCTCATCTTTCATCTCGGCTTCAGAAATAACAAGTAAGTGAATCATTTGCTGGAGGATGAATTTTACTAGACTGCGAGAAAATGAATTCCTACCATAAGGAGTATTTTGCTGCTGTTACTGAGCTACTGTCCATAAACAAGCCTGGGCCTTAATTTCTATCGAAGTACTTATTTATTTGTTTTAAATAAATTGGTAACATGGAAATAACAAAAAAAAAAAAAAGACTTGGGCTGCACTTAATTCCAGGGTTTGGATTTGAGTTGTTGCGGTCCCGGTCGCTAGGCTCGCGACTGGGTCCTTACCTTTCTGTCCGTGCCGCGGCCTGTGATGGGGTACGGCGTTCCTCGAGCCTACCAGGCCTCTCCGTGGCGGCGTCTCCACGAGGGAGACACCGCCGAGCCCCGATTATGGCTCCGACCCCCTCGTAGGCATGCGCGCACGTGAGGGAGGTCCTTTTAAAGGTCCAGCCGTTCGGAGTCCTGGCCAGCCCCCTGGATGACGTCAGACGCCGGTAGGGTATTTAAACCCGGCGTCTGACTAGGGAAATTGCCTTGCAGCGAGGTTCACTCTCAGTAGTCACTAGTTGCTGCGTTCCTGTTCCTGATCCTGGTCCTGCTGTTCCTGATCCTGGTCCTGTTGTTCCTGATTATGCTCCAGTTCCGGATTCCTCTTGGCTTGTTTCCTTGGCTCCTGACTCCGGCTTCGCTTCTGATACTTCGTGTCTGCCGCCTGCCCCGACTTCTGGTCAGTCTTCTCTTCAAGTCTCGCTGCCGTCGCCTAAGTCACAGTTGTCCGGGTCCTCCCGGGCTCCTCCTGGGGGGATCTCGGGCTTCCAGGGTGAAGACCCCATCTCTGCGTCCGTCTTGGTACCACCTCCTGGCCTGTTTCATCTCCGCAGAGTTCTCTTATCCATCCATCACCCGCCGCCAGGCCGACCCAAGGGTCCACCGTTCCATCTGCAACATGAGTGACGTGACAGTTGCTAGCCAGTTGGTGTTCAAAAGAAGAAATTAATCACTCAGGGGGGAATTAAATCCCTGTGTCCAGCCACAGAAAGGAAAATGTCCCTGTCCAATGGAAAAAAAAAGTCACCTTGAGCCTGATCCACTACATCATCGCCTCAATCACTTTTTAAATAACCCTGTAACCAGTGACTGGGTTGGACAGCCCATCACTAGCAACAGGTTACACTTATACCATACATCAGAGAAGAAAGAGGGGAGGTATGATAGACACATGCAGATACCTGAAAGATATTGCACAAAAAGCAAACCTGTATCAAGGGAAAGGAAGTTCCAGAACAAAGGCGTCATGAGATGAAGCTCTGAGGGAGTGTACTAAGAAGCAAAATCAGGAAATAACTTTTCACAAACAGGGTGATGGACGTGTGGGACACCCTCCTGGGTGGATAGTGGAAGCTAAAAAATAATGGAATTTAAGAAAGCATGGGATAAGCAAATAGGATCTTTAGTTGCTAAAAGCAAAGAGATAGCAGAAAGCACAATCTAGCAGCACATATTTAAGCTTTTATAACTCCATACTCACCTGATTAAAAAATGAATGTTGGGGCCCCAGAATGAATAGCGAAGTGGTTAATATGAAATGTTAGAAGTCCTAGTTGAAACACAGGTAATCACATTGCCAAATTTCTCTGGCAGTCTGCGATAGTAGAACTGACTAACAGCTAGGTCTGTTTGGCAGGGTGCAAGTTCGGTAATAACTAGAAGTTTTAGTGAACATGCAGACACTCATGTAACCAGATCTATCTAGCAGGATACAGAGGTTCACTAGTAATGAGGAAACTACTTGGATCGTGTTATGATGATACAATCAGTCTCGCAGTTGGATCTGTCTGGCAGGCTACAGGTACTGTAAAAACTAGAAATAAGAAATGGAAGAGCAAGTGGAAATGCAGGCACTTACATAGCTCTGTCTATCTGGACCCTACACAAAGAACCAGCATCTAGGAGCCTGGATATTCAGGCAATGATCATGCTAGTATTGCTGGCTATTTAGATTATTACAGAGCTTTGTCATTGGACATGGGAGCAGTTCAAAGGGGTAACTAAATGGGAATCTTGTATGACCTTCATCCCAAGATGGTGAAGTAGAAAGAAGGAAGAGAAAAAGTACTTTTCTAGATATGGAGAGATGTGTTCGATTAGGGATGTGCACACAAAAATATTTCATTTTGGGTTTCAGTTTGTTTAATGCTTATTTCAGTTTGGCTCATTTCCTGAACCGAAATAAATATTAAACCTAAAGCCCCACACAACATAAAAAGAAATGCCCTCCTGAACTACTTCCCCTGTGACCTCCTGAGGGCTCTCCCAGGCCCTCCTTACCCCTTTCACAGAGGCTTCCTAGATCCCAGCTAAAATGGAGCAGGAGCAATCCCCAGCGGGTCCTGCCCAACTGGGTCCAGAGCTCTGGCCAGCTTTGCAACTGGTACCATGTTGGACTATGGCCATATACTTTACAGTCATAAACATGGTGCCTGTTTAAGAACTGGCCATCACCACCATAGGACTGAATTTGGTGGGGTAGGAGCAACTTGGTCTCAATCCTGCTCCTTTTTAGGTAGAAACCCCCATGGAAGAGATAAGAAAGGACCAGGTGTGTGTGTGTATGTGGTGGGGGGCGGCTGTGCACTGTTTACTGAACCATAAAATCCAAAGAACTTTCTGATTTTTTGGAATTAGTCTGTCAGTTCAGTTGCTATGAATTGAACCACTAATAGACTCATTTGTTGTGTTTTACTCATTCAGCTAAAATGAATATGCATCCCTGTCTTGCAGGCAGATACAATTTGTGGCTGGCAATAGGGATGTTTCATTAGCAGCACAGATAGGATAACCGAGCAGACTAAATGGTCTAGATTCCCTTTTTCTTCTGTCATCTACTATATTACTATGATTGTACTTAAGTACTGGAATATCTGATCTGGAATGACAGTTTGGAGTGGAAACTATGTCATTGGAGAATTTAGAGCATGTTGCACAAACATTTGTCTGAAAGGAAACAGGGGATCCTCCCTAGAGGCAGTGTAATATACTAGATGTCCTTCAGACTTCCCTTTCAGCCCTACTATTCTAAGAGCCTTTCCTTTCCATCTCTCTGATCCTCATAAAAGCTACCAGAATGATGAATGAACAGGTGCCAAATGAACATTATGGAACCACAGACGATTACTTAAGGGGTGAATGATCCAAAAACTGTCTCTGGTTTAAGTTTTTGAGGTTTTTGTTTCAGTAACAGAGGGCATATAAACTGATCTGAAACCAAAATTCCACAGACCAGAGAGATGGATCAAGGGAGAGAGCTAGACATAGGGCCTTATTTTCTAAGGTTATCGCACGCTTGCACTACCAGCGCAAGCGTGCGATAGCTGGAAAGCTTAGCGCAGGCCTGCGCTAGCTACATCGGAGTCGGGGCGTCACCGGGGCTGACTCCGTGAAGATGGCGCTGACAGCGAATAGGTAAGGAGCCTTTTCACTGCCTATTTCGCGCCAAATAACGACACCTTTTATGGTGTAGTTATTTGGCGCGACGCTGGCAGCGACTGTACCGCGGCGGTGCGATCGCTGCCGGCTAGCGCAGGTCTGCCCCCCGCTTTGCCCCCCCCCGCCCCCCGTTAGCACCGGGATTCACTAAGCCTTGCGGCATTAGTGAATCCAGGTCATAGTGTACTTGGATTTCAGCAAGGCCTTTGACATGGTTCTGCAGAGAAGGCTTATAAATAAATTGTGTGTCCTTGGTATGGATCCTAGAGTGACTGATTGGATTAAAAACTGGCTGAGTGGGAAAGTGACAAAGGGCAGCAGTAAATGGAGTTTTCTCTGAGGAGAAAACTCTCTGATCGACATAATGGAAGGGTTGTTGGGCAAGGCTTGTCTTTTTGCTGTTGATAACAAAATCTGTAACAGAGTTGACAGCCAGGAAGAAGTAGAAAAAATGAAGAGGGATCTAGAGAAGATCGAGGAATGGTCTAAGGCAGTGATAGCGAACTCCAGTCCTTGAGTGCCACAAACAGGCCAGGTTTTCAGAATCTCTACAATGAATATGCATGAGAACGACTTGCATGCCTCCATTGTATGCAAATCTATCTCATGCATATTCATTGTGGATATCCTGAAAACCTGGCCTGTTTGTGGCACTTGAGGACTGGAGTTCACCATCACTGGTCTAGGGTCTGGTGGCTAAGATGCTAAAAAATGCAGAGTAATGCATTTTGGATGCAAAAACCCAAGGGAAAAATATAGTATTGGAGGATGCATGAAGGAAGAGTGGGATCTGGGGGTAATTGTATCTGATGATGTTAAGGTGGTCAAACAAGTAGATAAACCAGTGGTAAAAGCTAGAAAGATGCTTGGCTGCATAGGGAGAGGAATGGTCAGCAGAATAAGGGAGAGGATATTGCTTCTGTATAGGTCCCTGGTGAGACCTCACTTGGAATACTGTGTAGTGTGTACAGTTCTGGAGACTGCACCTTCAAAAGGATATAAACAGGATGGATGGAGTCAGTCCAGAGTGGCTGCTAAAATGATTGGTGGTCTTCGTTCTAAAGCATATGGGGATAGACTTAAACATCTAAACATGTAATACCCTAGAGGAATGGCGAGAGATGGGGAAGATATGATAGAGACATTCAAACATCTCAAAGGTTTCCATGCACAGGAGGTGAGCCTTTTTCAATGGAAAGGAGGCTCTAGAACGAGGGGACATGAGATGAGGTTGAAAGGGGGTAGATTTAGGAGTAATCTTAGGAAATATTTCTTTACAGTGTGGGTGGTGGACTCATGGAACAGCCTCCCAGTGGAGGTATGGAGGCAAAACAGTATTTTAAATCAAGAAAGCATGGGATAAATACAGGGGATCTCTAAGGAAGTGATGAGAATTATAATGCTAAATTAATTGGATGGATGGGCAGACTGGATGGGCCATATGGTCTTTTTCTGCCATCATGTTTCTATGTGAAGGAGCAGCAGAGGATGTCTACAAGAGTGTTTATAAGTAGTCATGCTAGTGTTGATATATTGCTAGTTTTGTTCCAAATTTATCGGGTGGATAAAAATGATATAAAATCCACCAGGCTTCCCCATAGGATAAGAGAGGAAATTTCTGGTAATGGGAGCTATTTCTATTTTGAATGACAACAAGTGCATTCACTAAAGGGTGGGTCTGTAGCCAGAGGTTATACAGTAACTCAACAAGTCACCGTGCGGCTATGTCTTTCCACAGAGCGATGCAGCCCTGCTCTTCAGGGCTCCAAGGATTGAGAGGACAGTCACTTTTGTCATTCAAGCAGGAAAGGGATGCGTTCAACTGCCACTGTGAAAAGTGCAATCCAGAAAGTTTCTGACCACAGGTTTTGGGGAGAGGGACTTGTCCCGATTGTATCTAATACCAAGATAATTAAGATTTCTGAGTTGTAAAAGAGTACTTTCACCTTCCCTAGCAGGGCTTCTAGAAGAGTTGGAGCCTTGTAGAATTGAGAATTTATTATAATTTATAGCTCACATACTTTGCCAAAACGTTTTGCCTTGTAGATGATCCCAGTCCTCACCTGTCTACTCAATTTGAGCAAGAAGATGATGTTTTATATTTATGAATTGCCTTCTGCTTCTTGTAATACTGGTCTGCTTATTCAGTAAACTTTACTTTTGTATTGGAACAGAACTCCTGGTGCATGGATTTCCTTTTGGAGTGACTGAGTGTGAGTCCCCTGGGTCTTACAAGTTAGCCCGTCCTCCACAGCAGAATCCGATTTCCAGAACTATAATGAGTTGCAGAATGCAGAATAATCAAAAATACTACTCGAAGACACGCTACAAACAGGATTCTAAAGCAATTTGTTTGGTGTTAATATTAAATCCTGACTCTTCTTAAGGGGAGGGGGCTGTGCTCCCTCTGGGATCTCCCCGAGTTCACTGGCACCATGTGTATGCCTGGGCTTGCAGGCTAGATTATCTATATATTTATTTATTCATTGATTTGCTGGTACACTAAATGATACCATAACCTCCAAACAATGCATTTTAGTGAATGATTAGGCAGCAAGATTGAAAACTTGGCAGAAATGCACTTTAGTTACACATACAGGTGGGTTACTCTTGTAATATTATTGTGCCACAGTCATGGAATGAAACAAACAGTCGATGATATCATAGCTTGCTTTTCTATATAGATTGCCATACAAGTGAAGCCATGATGGTCTTTTTTGGGGGTGAGGAGGGGGGAGGGGGGTAAGAAGAAGGAGCAGAGGTTAGTTGAAAGGGTTGGGATGTTACAAAAAAAAAATAATACAAATGCATTGCAATTCAAACTTTGATTTGGCAGCACTATTGGGCAGAAATCAATATATGGGGGAAAAAAATGAGCAAGGCAGATTTCACTCTAACCACATACTAAATATCAGTAATACACTTTAATGAAATCATTCCAATCCATGCTCAAAGGAACCGGAAGATCAATTAGGGTCAGATTCAGAGGTGCTGAGGCCCCTAAACTCAGCCAGGTTTAAGAGGCCCCATAGCATTATAAAAAAAAATGCAAAACGTGAAGTTTAGTAATTTTTTTTTTTTATTTAGAGGCCCCCCTCATAGTATGAAGCCCTCAACTGTGGCTTAGGTAGCTTGTGTCTAAATCTGGTGCTGGGATCAATAAGTACTCACTGCAAGACAAGGGCCTCTGACTTTCACAGCGACACCAGCGCTGCAGGAAAAAGGTGAATGCGCAAATACGATCGATAGTGAAGTTGCATGATGCTGCAGATCCCCCCCCCGCCACCGCCATCAATGACAATAACAGATTCAAAGTGCTATAGTTTGCCAGTCACTGTTCTTTCACGTCTGCCTCCCCCCCCCCCCCAAAGTTCCTTCCTTCTCTTCAACGCACAGCTGGATTAATGCAGGATCACAGAAGAAGTCTGTGCTGCATTACTGCTCCGTTTGCTTTCAAATTACCGCATAATGTTATCTTCAGGCAGCTTGTGACATGTTAACACTATAAGCTATTTGTTCTTATTGGGCTAAAGATTTCATTCCTGAAGATTTAATCAGATATTTGATGACAGAAATAAACCACTGCCCGCGGGGAAATCAGCCTGATTAATAGAATTAGGCATTGTCGGAGAAGCAGCAGAGATGTTGAACCATGCAGTGCCTGCATAACATACAGCCCTTTTTTTTCTCTTCTCTCTACAATAAAGAACTGAGAAGTGCCCATTTTCTGTTAATTGAACCTTATTATATCTCAGTTAAGAATCAAAGATTAGGATTCTGGGTACTGCTGGCTTTCTGTTCCCTTGTGCCAGGTTTTTTTTTTTTCCCATTGTTGCTATTTGCTCAGATAATAAATGACTCAGGATCAGTTGCAGACTGGTCAGGGGTTAACTATAAGATATGCATGTAAAAATTGGAAATCATAGTTATTATATGTTACATGCACCTGCATCTGCACCTGAATTTAGTAGAGAATGCACAGAAACTAACACTAAGGCAGATATGCTGTTTTAGGGCCACTGGGAAGGAGTGGTCCAGATATGACTTGCTGCGATGACGTTGGGAAGGAAAGTCCATATGGCAAAGCTTTGTTTGTTTCTGTATCATCGAGGGTTATGATGATGCCTCATACTGCAACTAATCAGACGAGGAGAAGGATGACGTGACAATATGGTCATCACAAATACTGCTCTGTGATGTTTAATTATAAACCCCAGAATGCTCTAGGATAAAATATAAAATATTGGGATCAGGTGATAATGTTTGTAGGCTTTAGAAATACTAAGCAGTTTCCCCCCCAAAGGGCAGTAAATGGGAGAAAGTAATTTGTGAATCTGGCTTTACCATCACTGTATGTCAGAAATGGAAAGGCTTGGACCAGCTGTGAAACAGCTGGATGATAAAAGATTTGCAGGTTTCCTTACTACTCCAAGAATGCCCAACACTTTAATAGTTTGGTTTCACTTCAGATTGAATAAACTGGAGTATCACCCTTGACTTCTTTCTGACTGGGATCCAAGTGCAGGTTCTGAACTAAGGATGGTCCTATTTTGGCTTTTTTTTTTTTGCTGAGACTGAGAACCTGCACAGAATAAGGGAAGCGGAAGATTAACACTTTGCACCCCCCCCCCCCCAACCCCAGTGAGGACACGATAATCTAACAACCATTACCAAAGCAACAAAATAAACCTCCTGCTATTTTTCCTTCTCCAAGTTTCACAAGAATTTAGGTAATTATGTTTTCATTTTAAAAGTAATGAAGAGAAAAAACAAATAACCGACTTTTAGAAAAACTATCCCATAACATGGGATCACTAAATAATTGCTTCAAATTTGCCCCAAAAATTGTGTAAAATTACAAAAATTCTCCTTCCTGCGAATTGTTCTACAAGAAGATGATGATCCGTGGCAAGGCAGTTCAATCCAAAGAAAACCACAGCAGCAGAGGATGCAGACACAGGTACCATGCAGAGCAGAGAAGAATGAGATCAGAGAGATTAGACAGAACCTCTCTTCCCACCAAAATGGTGAATATGGGGAGGGGGCCGGGGAAGAGGTGGCTGGAGGGGAGACGATGCTCAAGCAGTGCCAGAATACTCGGTGAAGAGTGGAAAAAATGCTCCTAGGTAAGGACAAACTGTTCTGCTCATTTGACTGCTGAAAAAAGGCAAAGCTGCTGTGCAACCTGTGTTCTATGAGCCTTCTGTAATAGATCCGGGTTCTCTACTGTGGATGGTGAATCATAGCTGTGCAGAGAGAGTCCCCACACGTCACATAAAACAATGTAACACAGCACACTAGAGATGGAAAGGAAGTTAGACTTTTCGACACCCTCTTAGTTCCATTACTTTCTGTTATCAGGTAGCACGGCAACTACTTAAAGAAGATGCACTAAGGTGAGCTAATTGATATGAAGAGCGGCATATAGTTATGTTATGAATTCAGACTGTGCACATTGGTATCCTGCCCAGGGGCTCTTACCTGGGGCGGGGTGGGGGGGGGGGGGGTTAATCTCATATAAACCCATACAATTACTGGGATTATACATGGGGGCTTGATCCCAGGAGCTTATCCCCTACACAAATAGCCAATCGCAATTTATTTTATTTATTTAACACTTTTCTATACCGACCTTCATGGTAATGACCATATCAGATCGGTTTACATCGAACAGGGTAACAATTACAGGGATTATATCTGGGGTTTTGAACCCAGGAGCTTATCCCCTACACAAATAGCCACACGCAATTGTTGGGATCAAACCTGGGGGCTTGAACCCAGGAGCTTATCCCCTACACAAAAAGCCACAAACAAACTTGGATTCAGTCCGTTACAGATCCAGGTAAGAAAGCAAGATTATTTGAGCATTAGGAGGATAGAGCAAATAAAATTAGATCGTATAGAAGAAGTAATGGTAGATAATAACAATTGCTACATAGATATAAAAAGCTTACATTTCCAAAGAATCAGCCCTACCATCACGTCCAGGGCTCTCTCTCCCCTCTCTTTCTCACTGTCTCTCCTTATATACTACAAACCTTGTGAAAGCAGTGGAGTTCCCTCCCTCTGAGTTCTTATCAGATTTCAGATTATCAGATTTCTTATCAAATTTCAGACACAGCTGTGTGGCCTTCACTTTGTCTCTCAGGCTTTAGTATAATCGGAGAAAGTTCTTTTTTACTCAACGCACAATTAAACTCTGGAATTTGTGGCCAGAGGATGTGGTTAGTGCAGTTAGTATAGCTGTGTTTAAAAAAGGATTGGATAAGTTCTTGGAGGAGAAGTCCATTACCTGCTATTAAGTTCACTTAGAGAATAGCCACTGCCAGTAGCAACGGTAATATGGAATAGACTTAGTTTTGGGGTATTTGCCAGGTTTTTATGGTCTGGATTGGCCACTGTTGGAAACAGGATGCTGGGCTTGATTGTCCCTTGGTCTGACCCAGTATGGCATTTTCTTATGTTCTTATGTTCTTATGTAAATTGCTAGTTTTCTCATCATATACTTAGTGAAATAATTAAATAAACAGACTCTTGCCTGTTCGTAAACATTTCACAGTGCAAGACAGTAAACAGGAGTTCACTCAGAGGTAGGCTGTATTTAGGTGAAAACTCTGAATCCATACGGTCTATCCTCTATATAGATCCTCAGCAAAAGTAACAAAAAATGATTCCAACAAGTTACTGGCCTACTCAAGTAGAGCAGAGTAAGACACTAGATAAGGGCCTGATTTTAAAAAGCATTTACATGCTTAAAATTGGGTTTTACACTAGTAAATGCACTTTACCAGTGTAAGTATACTTTTGAAAATTGCTATAATATATGCCACTGAATTGCCCATAGGATATTCACATGTAAGTGCACTTTAAATATATATAAATAGCTTTTAAAAATTACTATGATATGATGTTACATTTACACATGTAACTCTGTTTTAAAATTACCTCCTGTATGAGCAGCTGAGAGCTGGCCTAACATGAAGAAAGGTAAAGCAGCTTAAATTTTCTCTTTTACTATATTTCATCACTTGAGCATTCTATATTTTTGAAAGAAAAAGAAGGGTTCTCTTTCTTGAAGTTAAAAGCTTTAGGATTAAAATAAAGAAGTCAAGCCTTGCTAGCTTGAATTAAAACTAAGGCTGGCCTATACTTGCCTGGATTTCTTTGCTTCCCCAGGTTGAAAAGAGTTACACAACTACCTCAGCTGGATAGTATGTGGCTGATTGGAGATCCCTGGACTAATTAAACTAAGGTCCATGAACTGCATCCTTCCCACAGAGTACATTTTGACAGCCAGCAAAATTTTCCCTGCCTACAAACTGACCCAGAGGAAGGTTTAGGCTTTTTTTTGGACACATGTAGCAGGGTGCAGCACCTGTAGGATTTCCCAAGGCAAAAGAGGCAGGGCAACCAAAATGATAAAGGGGATGGAACAACTCCCCTATGAGGAAAGGCTGAAGAGGTTAGGGCTGTTCAGCTTGGAGAAGAGACAGCTGAGGGGGGATATGATAGAGGTGTTTAAGATCATGAGAGGTCTTGAACGAGTAGATATGAATCAGTTATTTACACTTTCGATTAATAGAAGAACTAGGGGGCATTCCATGAAGTTAGCAAGTAGCACATTTAAGACTAATCAGAGAAACTTCTTTTTCATTAAAGCTCTGGAATTTTTTGCCAGAGGATGTGGTTAGTGCAGTTAGTGTAGCTGGGTTCAAAAAAGGTTTGGATAAGTTCTTGGTGGAGAAGTCCATTAATGACTATTAATCAAGTTTACTTAGGGAATAGCCACTGCTATTAATTGCATCAGTAGCATGGGATCTTCTTAGTGTTTGGGTAATTTCCAGGTTCTTGTAGCCTGGTTTGGCCTCTGTTGGAAACAGGATGCTGGGCTTGATGGACCCTTGGTCTGACCCAGCATGGCAAATTTCTTATGTTCTTATGTGTATAGAATTGCAAATACAGACGTACTGGTGGTGTTCCCAACTCCTGCCAGCAGAAGAGGAAGATGCCTGGGTGTGAGGAGTACTCTTATTTACCTGTACAGGACCAGACTAGATGCCTGGTCCACCTTAAATTCCTTAAGGAGAGTATGCTCTATGGGCGGGATCCTGTGGGGCAGGTAGGGCTCAGAGTGTGTAACCAGAAACTGCAGAATAAGAGCTGGGATCCAGGTGGGGATAGTCAGACCAGGCCCAGGTCTCCAGGAGGAAGGCAGCTCCTGTAATGTAACACTCTCCAAACAATTAGCTGAGACGAAGCTGAACTGTGAGTACCGTAATTAAGTACACTGTTCTGAAGGGAAGACAGTTTACTGTTGTGTATTGTGAAGCGATAATAAAGATAAGTGATTTAAGAAAGCCTGGAATCAGACTGCATTTGTGTCTCCTGGGGGAATCACTGCTCGTTCCCACATATGGTGTCATACATGGGATTTTTTCTAAGGTTTTGCACAGAAAAAAACCCCCAGTCTCCAAGAAAGTGTTTATTGGGAGTACAGAGAGTTGTGAAGAGATCCTGTGATTCTAAATGCAGTACAGAATAGAGGGGGCCTGTGGCTCTAAAACAAAGTACAGAGCATAGGAATGCACAGAGCATGGTAGCTTGTGAAAGGTGTGGCTCAGCAGCTGCACTGAAGAAAAAAAAACAAAAGTTTAAAAATTTCAGTTAAGAAATTAAGAACATAAGAAATTGCCATGCTGGGTCAGATCAAGGGTCCATCAAGCCCAGCATCCTGTTTCTAACAGTGGTCAATCCAGGCTACGAGTACCTGGCAAGCACCCAAACACTAAGTAGATCCCATGCTACTGATGCCAGTAATAGCAGTGGCTATTCCCTTAGTCAACTTGATTAATAGCAGTTAATAGAACCCAGCTAGACTAACCACATCCTCTGGCAATGAATTCCAGGGCTTAATTGTATGTTGAGTGAAAAAGAATTTTCTCCAATTAGTTTTAAATGTGCTACTTGCTAAAATTCATGGAGTGCTCCCTAGTCCTATTATCTGAAAGAGTAAATAACTGAATCACATTTACCCATTCTAGACCTCTCATGATTTTATAGACCTCTCTCATATCTCTCGTCAGCCATCTCTTACACAAGCTGAACAGCCCAAATCTCTTTAGCCTTTCCTCATATGGGAGCTGGTAGAGAAGAAATGGTGAGTGAGCCTGGTTGTAGGGTCAGCCAGGAAGTGGTAGGTTTGTATTGGCTAATGGGAGAAGCACAGTTGGAGGTAGATAGGGATTAAAAGTGATTTAGTTAATACTGATAATGCATTTTTTAAATTTTTTACTTTGTTTTCATTGAAAAGAGGAAGGAACACTGGTGCAGCAGGAATTGGACTTTCTGAGCTGTCTTTAAGAAGAAAGATTTTCTCTTCTTTGGTGGAAAAATAAAATATATCCAGACCTTTGTAAAAACACTTAGGACAAGAGGAAAATGTTTTTGGCATTACCGAGTAGAAACTGTTTCCCTGGGTTGGGATTTCTTTTTTAAATTTCCTGTGAAATGCATTGTCAATATCAGGGGTCTCACTTTGTATTTTATTATCCCCCTCCAGTGGAGAAATTCCTGAATGAAAGATCTAGATAGATTGGGATGTACAGGTGATACATATGTAGATTAGAATAGTATGGGATGGAGTGGTAGATTTTTTAAATTTATTTTGTTGTATATATTAGGGGGCAGATTCAATAAGTCATTGAATAGATAAGTTATCCAGTTAAAGTTAGCCAGATATCATGTCCTGAATATTCAATGGGATAAACATCCCACTGTATATATCCCTGATTAAAGTTATTCAACTAACTGTAGCTGGATAACTTTCACTCTAATAGGGCAGATTTGGAATAAAACCGGTTGTAAAGTTATACTCCTATAATTGGCGGGATAACTTTAGTCTTAACCAGCTATATTCAAAAAGAAAATAGCCGGTTAAGAGGAGTAGTAAAATTAAAAAAAAAAAAAAAATCGAGATCACAGGCTTACTTCCCTTAACGTTCCCCACCTGAAATCCAAAGCTCCGCCCTGCTGGGCCGAGCCTGCAGCACCCCCTCATCCCCTTGCAAAAAAAACCCCCCTTCCTTTTGTTTAGAAACCTACGGTTTCAGCCCTTCCCACCCAGGTCCCGGTTCAAGGTCCCATCAAACGATTCAAATATTGATGTTTTCCACAGCCACCCCACCTCCTACTTCCTCCCCCCCCCCCCCGACCCAAACCTATACTCTCCCTGTACCTTATTCAGCCCCCTCCTCCCTTTGACCCAGATCTGTGGCTTCTGATGTCACTTAGCAGCTACGTGCTCTCGGGTACATCTAGAGTTAGGCCAAAAACGTATCTGGGTAACTCTTAACTTATCCTGCTAACTCCGATATTATTCGCCTAACTCTACCCCTCCCCAGCATGTCCCCGACACTCCCCTTTCTTATTTGGCTAATTCTTAGCTGGTTAAAGACTTATCCGACTAACAGTTAGCCAGATAAGCAAGGGAAATATTCAAATCAAGCCATTTAGATGGATAACTTGTGAGTTATCTGTGTGAAAGGCTTTGAAAATTGACCCCTGTATGTTTTATTCACTTGCTGTAAACAACTTTGTTTCATATTTTTTTTTGCGAATAAGGCAGTTTATACATGTAAAAATGAAATGAAATGTATTTTCTCAAAAATATATATCAATACATATTTATACATACCAATTACTGCAGGATACAAAGGGCAAAAATGTAATTCTGCATTTTTGTGTAAGAGTTATGTGAAGCATAGTAAGATTGCTCCATTTACCATCTTGCAGTTTTCTGTAGCTCTAGCAAGCCTAATTTAATGAATATAATTTCCATAGGCCAAGAATGGGAAAAAGATCCTTAAGAATAAGGCCTTCTCTTGTAATCTGTACAAAAATAAGAACAAATTTTAAATCTTCCGTGATTAGCCTATTGTTTTCTTCTATCTTCTGCAGACACTTTGAAGTATCTGTCAGAAGTTCTCACAATACAGTCTTCTGTTTTCCAGGATTATGGCCATTAATTCTAGATTAAAGGCATAACCAGTTAGCAACACAAGTCTTCTGGAAAATGCAACCTAAGAGTAAAGGTCACAGTGAGACAGAAAGCCATGGAGTTTGTGCTTGGTTCGATCTGTAGTGAGCCAAGTGGAAAAGAGCATCCTGATTAGAAACCTCTAAATAAGGTGTGTGCTCATTACAAGGCCTTATGCAAAAATGACTTTATGCCATTTTATAAACCTCAAAAGTGCGTATTTGCGGTATCACACATAAATGTTAACAAGGAAAAAAAGGGGTGGATTAGGAGCACACAAGTTGTTATTTTGTAAGTTGTATATGTGCATATATTACCAAATGTGTCCATATGTTTTTACACTTGCGGAGTTTCTCAATTTAAATCATTCTTGCTTTTTATCTCTAGCTTTCAGGTGGGCAGTCTGGGTGAACTCATGAGAGGCTTCTACGAAAACTAAAAAGGCATGGGATAGGAGGCAATGTCTTTTCGTGGATTACAAACTGGTTAAAAGACAGGAAACAGAGAATAGGATTAAATGGTCAATTTTCTCAGTGGAAAAGGGTAAATAGTGGAGTGCCTCAGGGATCTATACTTGGACCGGTGCTTTTCAATATATATATAAATGATCTGGAAAGGAATAAGACGAGTGAGGTTATCATATTTGCGGATGATACAAAATTATTCAGAGTAGTTAAATCACAAGCAGACTGTGATACATTACAGGAGGACATTGCAAGACTGGAAGATTGGGCATCCAAATGGCAGATGAAATTTAATGTGGGCAAGTGCAAGGTGTTGCATATAGGGAAAAATAACCCTTGCTCTAGTTACACGATGTTAGGTTCCATATTAGGAGCTACCACCCAGGAAAAAGATCTAGGCATCATAGTGGATAATACTTTGAAATCGTCGGCTCACTGTGCTGCAGCAGTCAAAAAAGCAAACAGAATGTTAGAAATTATTAGGAAGGGAATGGTTAATAGAATGGAAAATGTCATAATGCCTCTATATCGCTCCATGGTGAGACCGCACCTTGAATACTGTGTACAATTCTGGTCGCCGCATCTAAAAAAGATAAAGTTGCAATGGAGAAGGTACAGAGAAGGGAATCCAAAATGATAAAGGGGATGGAACAGCTCCCCTATGAGGAAAGGCTGAAGAGATTAGGCCTGTTCAGCTTGGAGAAGAGACGGCTGAGGGGGGATATGATAGAGGTCTTTAAGATCATGAGAGGTCTTGAACGAGTAGATGTGACTCAGTTATTTACACTTTCGAACAGAAGGACTAGGGAGCAAGTAGCACATTTAAGACTAATCGGAGAAAATACTTTTTCACTCAACGCACAATAAAGCTCTGGAATTTGTTGCCAGAGGATGTGGTTAGTGCAGTTAGTGTAGCTGGGTTCAAAAAAGGTTTGGATGGGTTCTTGGAGGAGAAGTCCATTAACAGCTATTAATCAAGTTTACTTAGGGAATAGCCCCTGGTATTATTTGCATCAGTAGCATGGGATCTTCTTAGTGTTTGGGTAATTACCAGGTTCTTGTGGCCTGGTTTGGCCTCTGTTGGAAACAGGATGCTGGGCTTGATGGACCCTTGGTCTGACCCAGCATGGCAATTTCTTATGTTCTTATGAACTGCTGGGGGTTCAGGATGAAGTGCTGAATGGTCTAGGTCAGGAGTGGCGGAGGCACAAACAGGCCATGTTTTCAAGATATCTACAATGAATATCTATAAGATAAATTTGCACTCAATGGAGGGAGAGCATGCAAATCTATCTCATGCATATTCATTGTGGATATCTAGTCCTTGAGAGCCTATTTGTGGCTCTTGAGGGCCAGAGTTCACCACCTCTGGTCTAGAGGAAGTGGTGAAAGTCTGAATGACCTGGTGGAGGCATTCTCAAATTGGTGAAAAATGTTATTTTTCATAAGTGGAGTATGTGCATACTTTATAAAGTACCTGCCTCTGAGTTTAATTCTGGGTTATTATGCACACATTGTTACAATTACTATGAGCGTATTTTTATGAAATGGGTAGAGAAGGTATACATTTTCCTACATTACAAATTTAAGTGTGCACTGAAACATATCCACTTACCTTTAGTGCAAAAATATACAGTATTTTATAAACTGTGCAACTTCTACCACACGCAGTTAATAAAATGCTAGCATAAATCTCTACTGGCCACTTGCATGTGCATTTGATGCCTTACATATACTTTTGAAAGTTGGGCTCTTAACTTTCAGCCAAAAACTGAGGCTCTCCCAAAGCACAGGATGCAAGCTGACCTTTTTTTCTCACCCATGTTGACTCTCAATCCAGTTCAGTTTAATGTATGGTGAGGCATAATGAGCATCAGAAAGACAAAAAATGAAAAATACTGTTTGTATGCAAATAAATAAATAAGCCACAGAGAAATACAAATGTCATTCTTCCCATTCCATACATAATTTGTTAGATGTGTGGATTTTTTGCATTACGACAGTGCTATAAACAAATCGACAAGCTCACCACTCCCTCACTTTGTAGTTCATACATTCAATGCTAGACACACCATGGGTTCTACCCCAACATTAAGGTGGCTATAAATAACTTGCTTTATAACAGAGGACTGTAAAACCACCCCAGACCCGCCTATAATTGTGATGTCAGTGGTAGAAGAAACCTATGTCAGCAGTGCTGTGGGTTTAAAAATTACATACTACCTGTGCCACTGGCTGAGAACTATTTACCACTGATACCTATTTATACAAATGTTTCTGTTTGTCAAAGCCCTGCAAAAAAAAAAGACTGTATGCTTTTAATTATCAACAGGCTTAATTTATGATCTTGGTTATTTTTTGACTCTTATATTTTCAGTGCCTGTCTTGGCCTTGTTCATTTCTTCTATTGCACTCAAGGAACGAGAACAGGGCTGGACAATATTCCCTTTCGTAGCAGTGGTACTGACGTTAAGGAAAGGCCAGAGAACCAGTGCTATTTACTCTCTTTCCTATCCTTTTTAGTCAGAGTTTGTTTTCTCCTCACATTTTTCCCTCCCTTTTGCATGCCAAAGTCATGTCTCTTGCAAACACAGCTGCTGAGTATATGCTCTCGGATGCCCTGCTGCCGGATCGCAAGAGCACGCACAGCAAAAGCCTTTGCCTGGAGCTGCCTGCAGACAGAATCCTTAAATTTGTGTCCGTGGGTTTACCACTACTGCTTGTCTCTCTAGCCTTGGCCCGGGAGATCTCAACTGGTAAGGAACAGTTTTGGCTTTGTAAGTGAGAAAAAAGGATTGTTAATCTACTTTTGGTAAAAGGAATAATTAGGCTTACAAAACCTCAATGTGGCATGACTGTGGACTATACAAAAATAAATTTCTATTCATTTACAGATTTATTGATATGCTACTTTTAACCAAAGCACCTTTACAGATAATAACAAGATTGTAAGTTCAATGTACAAAACAGGTCAAAGGATGTACATTAAAGGCTGGGAAAGAAAATCACAGGGGATACAAACAGAGCAAAGAATATGAAGAGCAAAATGAGACAGATCAGAAAATCCTGAAAAAAAGAAAAACAAGGAGACCAATAGAAGGCGCGAGCAGAGAAAAAGGACAGATCAAACCACAGCCACAGAAACAGGATTGAAACCATTCATTTATTTTTTGAGGGGTGGGGGTGGGAGAGGATTGACTGCTGGGTTTACTCTATTATTAATTAATTCAGTTTGCTGCGTGTTTGGCTCTTAGAAGTGAGCCAAACTCCATGACTTGACTACTCAAAGCCCTGGTGTAATAAGATGTACCAGGCTATGCACACGTTTTTGTGCAAACAAATTTACGGAAAAAAAAAAATGCATACATGTTAGCATGGCTCTGCGCAAATCCCATATTAACGAAGGCATTAGCTATTATACCTCAATGCAGGGAAGTGTCATAGAGTCCTGAAGGCTTTTAATGCAAGGTGGTTGTTTTTTTTAACACTGGAGATTTAACTTCGGGGGGGGGGGGGGGGAGTAAAGTTAACTCACATTTCTGGGGCTAGTGTTACTACTGTATGGTGCTGTTCTTCAGTGGGATCCTGGATCTGGATGTTCAGGAGTCCTGGACTCAGGTTTTTTGCACTTTATGCTCCTAACTCATGTTTTGCACGCCCAACATTTATGAGCACAACGTTTATGCTCCTAACTGATGTTCTACGTGTCCAGCTTATATTTATTGATTTACAGTGGCTTATCATTACCTGTACATAATCCATGTTTTGTATGTACTAAGCGTGTATTTGGATGAGCATACCATGAGCTAGCTCACTACTGTTTTTTTAGCACACGAGTAAAGAAAATGTATGTAGAAATTCAGTGCACATTTTTACTCATGTCTTATTATATTGGGCCCAAAGTGAAGATAACTTCCTCTTCCACGACCAGAGGTAAAAAGAAGAAGCTCATTCCAAAGAACAGTTGGGACATAGTGAAGGACCGACAGGGGTAGAGGGAAACTTTGGAGAAGTAGCATGGAGGTGAACAGTTTATGGCTGAATTGAGATTTTGAGATGTGGAATAAGATGAAAATAATTTTTAGTCCTCTTTTCCAAATGATGCTTATAGAGCAGACAACTGCAATAATCAAGATGAGGCATGGTGAAGATAAGCAGTAGTAAAGGATAAGAAGGGACAAACTGGGTAAGTTTAGGAGATAAAAGTAATAGGACTTGGTAATGTAAAAGGAAGAATGAAGGCATCTGTACTAGGACCAATGCTTTTTAATATATTTTTAATTGTTCTGGAAAGGGGTACAATGAGTGAGGTGAACACATTTGCAGATGACACAAAATTATGCAGAGTAGTTAAATCTCAAGTCGATTGTGATAAATTGCAGGAAGACCTTGCGAGACTGAAAGATTGGGCTTCCAAATGGCAGAAGAAATTTAATGTGGACAAATGCAAAGTGATGCATATAGGGAAAAATTAACCCTTGCTATAGTTATACAATGTTAGGTTCTATCTTAGGAGTTACCACCCATGAAAGAGATCTAGGCATCATAGTGGATAATACATTGTTGGCTCAGTGTGCTGTGGTGATCAAAAAAAGCAAACAGAATGTTAGGAATTATTAGGAAGGGAATGGAAAATAAAACGGAGGATGTCATAATGCCTCTGTATCGCTGCATGGTGAGACCGCATCTTGAATATTGTGTGCAATTCTGATCACCGCATTTCAAAAAAGATATAGTTACACTGGAGAAAGTGCAGAGAGGGGAGACCAAAATAAGTGGCATGGAACGGCTGCCTTATGAGGTAAGGCTAAGGAAGGTAGGGCTGTTCAGTTTGGAGAAAAGACAACTGAGTGGGAATATGATAGAGGTCTACAAAATCAAGAAAGGACTTGAAAAAGTTAATGTAAATCGGTTATTTACTCTCTCAGATAATAGAAGGACTAGGGGGCACTCCATGAAGTTAGCAAGTAGCTAATTTAAAACAAATCCTTTTTTCCACATTTCCTCTTGCCATTGAAGCTTAGAGCAATGTTGCCTTGTCACATAGCTAAAGCCAGAAGAATGCCGGGCTGCATAGAGAGAGGAATATCGAGTAAGAAAAGGGAAGTGGTTATCCCCTTGTACAGGTCCTTGGTGAGGCCTCACCTGGAGTACTGTGTTCAGTTCGGGAGACCGTATCTCCAAAAAGACAGAGACAAGATGGAGGTGGTCCAGAGAAGGGCGACCAAAAAGGTGGAGGGTCTTCATCGAATGACTTATGAGGAAAAATTGAAGAATCTAAATATGTACACCCTGGAGGAAAGGAGAAGCAGAGGTGATTGATACAGGCTTTCAGATACTTGAAAGATTTTAATGATCCAAAGACAACGACAAACCTTTTCCGTTGGAAAAAGATCAACAGAACCAGAGGTCACGATTTGAAGCTCCAGCGAGGAAGACTCAGAACCAATGTCAGGAAGTATTTCTTCACGGAGAGGGTGATGGATGCCTGTAATGCCCTTCCGGAGGAAGTGGTGAAGACCAGAACTGTGAAGGACTTCAAAGGGGCGTGGGATAAACACTGTGGATCCATAAAGTCTAGAGGACGTGAATGAAGAGTGGGTGGCTCGCGGGAATGACAGCTACTACCGGGAAATAATAACTTTATTCAATAAACATACACACAGTTAATACGACTCCAACATTGCTCTAAGCTTCAACGGCAAGAGGAAATGTGGAAAAAAGGATTTGCATTCACAAAAAAGCGGGGAGTAGCTTGCTTGTTATGGCGGTTACTACCCCAAACCAAATAAGTCTGATACTTTCAATGCATATCCAGGATAGCTCTCTGCTTCAACGGCAGGGGAGGAAGACCAATACTTCACGCATATCCAGCATAGCTCTCTGCTTCAACGGCAGGGGAGGAAGACCGATACTTCACGCATATCCAGGATAGCTCTCTGCTTCAACGGCAGGGGAGGAAGACTGATACTTCATGCTTATCCAGCATAGCTCTCTGCTTCAACGGCAGGGGAGGAAGACCGATACTTCACGCATATCCAGCATAGCTCTCTGCTTCAACGGCAGGGGGATGAAGAAAAGTGGATCTATATACAGACAACAACAACAAGGACTGAATTACATAGTCTGGGTAAACAAATAAGCATGGGTGTAGCTTGCTTATTGCGGCGGTTACTACCCCTAACTAATTCAGCTAGATATTTCACTTAGATGCAGTTCCAACACTGCTCTCTACATTAATGGTAGGGGTGGAAGGGAAATAGAACCAAAAGGTTACTAAGAGCCAAGAGAAACAGATAAATATGAGAAGAAAAAAAAGTGCGAAGCTTGCTGGGCAGACTGGATGGGACATTTGGTCTTCTTCTGCCGTCATTTCTATGTTTCTATGTTTCTATATCAAAGAAAGTGTTTTCACTCAGCGCATAGTTAAGCTCTAGAATTCATTGCCAGAGGATGTAGTTTCAGCATTACTGTAACTGGGTTTAAAAAAGGTTTGGATAAGTTCCTAGAAGAAAAATCCATAAACTGCTATTAATTAATAAGCAATAGTAGCTTGAGATTTATTTATTGTTTGGGTACTTGCTAGGTACTTGTGACTTGGATTGACCACTGTTAGAACAGGATACTGGGCTTGATGGACCTTTGGTCTGACCCAGTATGGCAATTCTTATGTTCTTAAAATAGATGTGAATCGGTTATTTACTCTTTCGGATAGCAGAAAGACTAGGGGGCACTCCATGAAGTTAGCATGGGGCACATTTAAAACTAATCGGAGAAAGTTCTTTTTACTCAATGCACAATAAAACTCTGGAATTTGTTGCCAGAGGATGTGGTTAGTGCAGTTAGTATAGCTGTGTTTAAAAAAGGATTGGATAAGTTCTTGGAGGAGAAGTCCATTACCTGCTATTAAGTTCACTTAGAGAATAGCCACTGCCATTAGCAATGGTAACATGGAATAGACTTAGTTTTTGGGTACTTGCCAGGTTCTTATGGCCTGGATTGGCCACTGTTGGAAACAGGATGCTGGGCTTGATGGACCCTTGGTCTGACCCAGTATGGCATTTTCTTATGTTCTTAACTAATTCTGTCATTTGTCTTGTTTGGTCAAACCATGAAGATGACACCAAACTCTGTCTGTCTGACCCCTCACGCTCTCCAGGTATTCTTCAATATTTCCAACTCCTAGGCATATCTGCCTGGATCCAGTACCATATTTGATGTTGATTATGGACATAACTTTACTTCCCCAATGCTGCTTTCCTGCTGTCTCACAATTTCCACACTCAGCTCTCTCACAATTTCTCACATCCAGAATTTTGTTTAAACTTTGCTGTCTGGAGGAAACCCAGGTCCTGCACACTGGAGGAAGTGTCTCGTGAACAAAATTTGGAGGGACACCAAGTAAGAGGATAGGAAAAACATTCTGTTAGATAGCTCTACCAGGAAGGAACAATTAGAGGTATGAACTTGATCAGGTAAAAAAAGAGCCTTCAATTCTAGGAGAAGGCAAGGAGCATAGAATGGAACAATATTGGTATAATACTAGGCCTAGAGAAAGCATGAGTGAACTGAAATTATGTTATATTACATTAACTGCTTGTATTGAAAGCAGCAGAGAGAAAGATAAAAACAGAGTCCATTTGACAGTGCTTAGCAGAAAATGAGAACTGTACATATGAAATGCTATTTCTGTAGAACGACATTTTTCTGAAGCCCAATTGTAAAGGACTAAGAAGTGAATGAGAAGACCAGAAAAGCATACAATTATAAAGTTTTAGAACAATGTTCTTTGCCAGGAGTCTTCAAAAAAGGTCTAGAAAAGGGCGGTAGGGGGTGAGCCTGGTAGTGACACATACTGTGTCATATGGAAGACCTGGGTTCAAATCTCTGGTCTTTTTGCTCCCTTTGCCAGCTGGGGGCTGAGGATGCTGCAGAGGCAATATTCATAAGTCCCTGGGGGCAGGGGAGTCCCAGGCATCATACAACAGCAACACTTAATTGATGGATTTAGGATCCATGATTGCAGGGTTCCAGAAGGAGCCCTGACCAAGGACTTTCATTGATTTAAGTGAGATGGGAGGGAGTATAAAATAGGGGGGGGGGGGGGGGGGGGAATCCCTGAATGGTTGCAAAAGAAAGCTCCTGGCACTGAATTCCAGTCCCAGCTCTAATTCCCAAACTGAGCTGTAAGCCCAAAGGAGCGGGTGCAAACTGACAACCTCCACCTCTTCCAGTCTTCATTCCTTCAAAAAAGGCAGTAGGTAAAAAGAAGTACTAAGTAAATGAAGGAAGGGTTTTTCGTACCTTGGTTTTGGTTCTGCTGGTTTTTTGCTGCCATCTAGTGATAAAAAATATTTTCACTGCAGGTTAAATTAATCACACACTTCCATTTTATTTTTAAACAGACCTCAGGTTATCAGACACCTCAGGTCCTTAGGGACAGACTAAGCCAGCCCTGGTTTTGTCCATATGCAGGTACGAATTTGTAGTTCTGATTTCTTTAAGAAAAGTAAGACTACAATTGATTGAAGAACCTTTTAAAATTAGGGCAAGATTAGATTGTACCCAATAACCTTTTATTTGTAGCAGAGGTTTACAGAGCATCAGCAATAGGGTTAATAACTGCCTGCACTTCTCCTGTGCTGATCCTATTTTTACCTCACTAACAGAGTCATTCATCAAAATGCGTTATGGCATTAACGCACACGATAAATTATTCATTATTGTTCATAGCACAAATTTTTTGGAGAGACAGGATTTAATGAGGAGCAATATCGCACCATGCGATAGCATAACACTTTGCAATAAATTTTTTGAGTTGCATTTTGACCATTTCTGAGAGAGAGAGAGAAACTGAGACTATCTACAAGGCCCTCATAGAAACATAGAAATGAAATGATGGCAGAAGAAGACCAAACGGCCCATCCATTCTGCCCAGCAAGCTTTCGCACTTTGATTTTTTCTTTCACATGCTTATGTTTCTCTTGGCTCTTAGTAACCTTTTTTATTCTATTTCCCTTCTACCCCCGCCATTAATGTAGCTTAATTAGTTAGGGGTATTAACCACCGCAATAAGCAAGCTACACCCATGCTTATCTGTTTATCCAGACTATGTGATTCAGTCCTTGTTGATTGTTGCCTGAATATAGATCCACCTTTATTCATTCCCCCTGCCGTTGAAGCAGAGAACCATGCTGGATATGCGTGAAGTGTCAAACTTCCTCCCCTGCCATTGAAGCAGAGGGCTATGCTGGATATGCGTGAAGTGTCAAACTTCCTCCCCTGCCATTGAAGCAGAGAGCTATGCTGGATATGCGTGAAGTGTCAGACTTTCTCCCCTGCCGTTGAAGCAGAGAGCTATGCTGGATATGCATTGAATGTGAAGTATCATGCATTGAAAGTAAAGTATCAGCTTATTTGGTTTGGGGTAGCAACTGCCGTAGCAAGCAAGCTACTCCCCGCTTTTTTGTGAATGCAAATCCTTTTTTCCACATTTCCTCATTGCCGCTGAAGCTTAGAGCAATGTTGGAGTCGCATTAACCGTATGTATGTTTATTGAATAAGGGTATTATCACCAGGTAGTAGCCATTGTTCCCATGAGCCACCCACTCTTCATTCACATCCTCTAGACTTTATGGATCCAACAGAGTTTATCCCACGCCCCTTTGAAATCCTTTACAGTTTTGGTCTTCACCACTTCCTCCAGAAGGTCATTCTAGGCATCCACCACCCTCTCCGTGAAGAAATACTTCCTGACATTGGTTCTGAGTCTTCCTCCCGGGAGTTTTAAATCGTGACCCCTGGTTCTGCTGATTTTTTTCCAACGGAAAAGGTTTGTCGTTATCTTTGGATCATTAAAACCTTTCAAGTATCTGAAAGTCTGTATCATATCACCTCTGCTCCTCCTTTCCTCCAGGGTGTACATATTTAGATTCTTCAATCTCTCCTCATAAGTCATTCGATTAAGACCATCCACCATTTTGGTCACCCTTCTCTGGATCGCCTCCATCCTGTCTATGTCTCTTTGGAGATATGGTCTCCAGAACTGAGCGCAGGTCTCCAGGTGAGGCCTCACCAAGGACCTGTACAAGGGGATCATCACTTCCCTTTTCTTACTCGATATTCCTCTCTATGCAGCCCAGCATTCTTCTGGCTTTAGCTATCGCCTTATCACATTGTTTCGCCGACTTCAGATCGTTAGACACTATCACCCCAAGGGCTCTCTCCTGCTCCGTGCACATCAGCCCTTCACCCCCCATCAAATACAGTTCTTCCGGATTTCCACACCCCATATGCATGACTCTGCACTTCTTGGCATTGAATCTCAGCTGCCATATCTTCAACCACTCTTCCAGCTTCTTTAAAATCTTTTTAAAATCTTTTAAAATCTTTAAAATCTTTAAACCTCATGGTAGTTGCTATGGAACCCTGCCCGCGGAGCTAACCCCCGCGAGCAGGCACGCACCTTCCCAATGCTTCTCCCGACGTGGCATGGACGCTGCCGGAGTCGGGCCTTTCCGCGCGGCTGGAGCCACGGACTTGCCTGCTCCTGCGACCCGGAGGCCACCCCTTGTGCCTGCCCTTCCCCGTGGCCTAGAAGCCATGTTTTATGTCCATCTTTGTGGCCGGAGCCGCCCCCGATGTCCTCTCATCTTCGCGGCATGGAGGCCGCAAGCCCTAGCCCGGATTGGCGGCTGGAGCCACCCCCAGGGCTTCCTGCATTGGCTGCAGCCGCTGCCGTCGTCGGGGCCTGCCCTCCAGGCCCAGCCCTGCTGATATGCACGACGTCGTGCAGGACCGCTGTCCACGGTCCTGCACAGTTCCTGCTTCCTTCTTCCTAGGTGCGTGGCCGCACCTCTCTACAGAATTTAAAGGGCCAGACACAGGAAGTGTGCTGGCCCCACCTTTGGACTGATTTCCTGCCTAGCCCTAAAAAAGGGCTGTCTTTGCATTACATCTTCGCCTTGCATCGGAGTTACTTCACTCTGGAGGTTCCTGCCTGCCAGAGCTCCGTCAGGTCTTCTTCATGGAGCTCCTCATCTTTTCGTCTTCATGTCATATCACGTCTTGATTGCCTGAGGTCCCCGCCCAGATGTCCTGGTGTCTCGTCTTGATCTTCCGCTTCCTGATGTTCCAGGTTCCTTGGTGTCTTGTTCCTGTGTCTTCAGCGCTCTTGAGCCTTCTGGTCCTACCAGCCTTGGTCCCTCGGACGACGTCTTTCCGGAGTTGGAGTGGCCTGCAGGTGCACTGGTGTCCTGTGCTCCTGAGCTGTCATGTCCTGCCAGCCTTTGTGGTGCTTCGGACGACATCTGGCTCCGTCATCGGAGTCCCACCTCGACTGGATTCTTCCCTGCGCTCGTCCCATTCTCAGCGTGGTCTGTGACCAGCCTCCTCGGGCTGTGTAGGGCGCGCAGTGGGACAGGGTGGTCCGCGACCAGCCCATTGGGTCCGCCCATGAAGGTGGGCTGTTTAGGGCGCCCTGAGAGACAGTGCCAATGTCCTTCCGCCGAATTTCTCGTCTTGTCTGGACTTTGTCAAGTTCCTCGTCTCTGATGTCGTCGCATCGACCCTGGTCTGTGAAGTCTTCGCATCAGCCTTGGTGTCATGTCTTGTTCCAGCCCTCATCTCTGATGCCGTCCGCATCAGCCTTGGTGTCATGTCTTCAACAACCCCGGTGTTATGTCTTCAACCCTCATCTGTGATGCCGTTGCAGCAACCTTGGTGTTATGTCTTCATGTCAAGGCCCGTCTGCCCTCATCCTCAGGCCAGGCCTGCTGCTCCATGCCGTTCCAAGCGGCAGGTTCGAAAGGGCTCAGAATGGTCGGAGGACCATTCAACTTCCAACATCATATTGTTGGCCTTGGGAGCTTGCAGGCCTGGCAGAGGGTAAGACCGTCAGCCATGTTGGACCACGCTGTCAACCCTCGGTTCGGTCCTGGATTCGTCTGGGGTCGGGCTGAGGCCCAAGGGCACATGAAAACACCCGCTACGTAACAGTAGTGAAGTATTTATATCTCTATAGGCAGGCCATATAATAGGTCGAGGTGAGGTGTTGGTGGTGGTTTAGGGGCCAATTTTGCATGTAGAGTTAGATGTACGAACAGCATAGTACACCTCGGTGAATATTTGACATCATTTGGAGTGAGGAAAGTCTCACAAAGATGAAATTTTGTACTAGAGATGTGCTTCATTTAAAGATATCGGTTTGGGCGCTCTGCGAAAAATTTCATTTTCGCACAATTTGGGTTTTTTTTCCAGCAATTTTCGACGAAGTACGTTAGTGCGCACTAATGGGCCTTACTGCGCACTAACAACCAGTTAGTGTGCACTATCTCAGCATTAGTGCGCAGTACACCGAACAAGATATTGCGCACTAGCTAGATGTTAATGTGGATTAAGGCTAGTTAGAGCGCCCTAATAGAACTTACAGCGCACTAAGTATGTGTTAGTGCGCTGTAAATAATGTTAGTGATAGTGTGCACTAAAAAATGCAACTTAAAAATTAAAAAGTATCGATTCAGAGGAGTTCGTTAGCTAGAAAAACAGTGCGCATTAATTGGTATTACTGCACAGTAACACGAAATATGAATTTTGCCGAAATTTCAGCAAAAATCGCTTCATATTTTGGTGCTTCCAAACCATGACGAATTAGACAAAATCGTTGACATTGTCTAATTCGTGAAAAACGAATGCACATCCCTATTTTGTACTATATTATCTCGGCCTAGCTTGATGGTACCCTGTTATAGAATCCATCAAGCTAGGGTGAGAGAACATAGTAGAAATTTCGTGTGCTTCAGAAAATCAAACTGATGTAAAGCATGCCCACATCTGAATAAAAAAATGTGAAAAGGTTGTTTTGTTTACATGCATTTCTGTTTATTTCCACTAAGGGGCATCCCCCAAAGAGCAGTCAGAATGTTCCTGTTTTATTATTCTATAATGAATATACTACAGACCAGGGGTTAATTAAGAAGGATGGCAGTTAGTCCTGGTTTTATCCCACTGATTGCAGGGACTTGTAACTCTGACTCTTCCTCATAAAAGCAGGACTACTAGTCCATGTGTACCCTATGGGGTAAAACTAGGATTAAATTTACTAGTTGGTTAAAATAGAGCCAGTTGGTAATCTTAAATTATATTTTCTGTATGTGCAAATCCATAGTCCATCTAATTTATTAAAGTTTTTTTTTAAATCGCTACAGGATCACAGATCAGTTGCTTTACTCCTAGTAACTTTAGCATGAAGCAGGCGAGCTATGCAGACAAATATTGCTGGGACTCTCTGATGCACCATGAGTTTGATACCAGCGGTACTCCTGTGGACAAGTCCTTATGGATCCACAAGGTAACACTAGAAAGCATGGCAGAAGAATGATACTTCATTAAACAATGAAATAAAACATCTTTAATAAGTAAAACCTTATGCACACAAAAAAAAGGAATTAATTTCTGTTGTACATGGTACATGCAAAATAACTTTCCATTTATTGTCTGACATCTTGTTATACGCAAAGCCAGTATGAACTAGCAATACTCAGAAGATGGCTTGGGAGTCATACATAGACTATCAATGGATCTCTTTTCACATCTGGCATTTTTAGTATATTCAGAACAGAAATAAGACAAATCAAAATTTTAAAAGTTAAAAGCAAATTTCATGCATGTGGTTCTTTGGGCTATGCTTATTGCTAAAGTGACATAACATCACCACAACATGCCACTAGACCAATTTGCAGATCAGCAGTAAACTAATTCCACTGTGCTATGCTTCCCTAGATTTTTCCCTACTCCCTGCTGGTCATTGCTGTGACTATGTATGTCCCTACGCTGATCTGGAGATATACTGCAGCACCATCACTGAACTCAGACCTGTTTTTTATTATTGATGAACTGGACAATCATACAATCGCTCCATCAGGCTGGTCCAGCACATTATGAAAGTCCAGCAAACATGCCCTGATCCTCAAGTGTTTTGGGCCGAACTTGAGAAGTAAGTGAATATATTCTTTCAATGTTTTTGTGATTATAAAAGGGACTTGTTTTTCAAATAGCAATTGTGAACTTGCCCTTAGCTATCAGTCAGTAATTATGCAACAATAAGCACTAAATTAGTGTTTTCATAGGTGTTTTAACAAATATAAACTTATAGATGATGGCAGATAAAGACCAATTGGCCTATTCTGTCTGTTCAGTTATTTTGGTCCCACATGGTTAAGGATACATCCCAGCTGTCAGCCATAGAAGCTTGATGGCTTGTAGGATATCATTCCTTAACCAGATCACTCTTTTGAGTATCACTCAAAATGTGGTGACTGGTGAGCATGCATATTGGATTCCCCAGGGAGCCACAATGTAGGTCCTTTTGAGGACTGTTACCATGATAGCTGGAATAAGTGATGTTGAATCTGTAAATGTATATTGCCATAATTGATCACTGTACCTTTAAAACTCTCAGCAGAATCTGCAGGGGAATGAGGCAAAAGAGGAGAGGGATCAGGACATTCCTGGGTTGATGTAAGCTTTGGCCTGAAACTGCTTACATCAACCCAGGAACTCAATTTGCTGCAATTGAGTTCTGGCACAAAGTAACGTTATAATTTTAATAGAACTAATTAGACCTTGTGACCTTTAAAGATGGCGCCGGCCATCCAGTGCTCCTACCATGTGACAGGGGCCGGCCAATGGCACGGATACCCTGTCACATGGTAAGGGCAAAGGGGCATCGGCACCATTTTATTTTAGCGCAGCTGATGCCTGGGAACGGGAAATCATCCCCCGAGGCCCCCCTGGACAACCAGGTAATGTTAAAAGGTTTTGGGGGGGTCGGGAGGGTCAGGAGGGTGGGTCGATTTAAAGGGTCGGGTGGGGTTTTTTTTTTAGCGGCGCGGGCATCCCTAAAAAAAAAAAATTAGCGATGTGAATTGGAATCGGAAACGATTCCAATTCACATATCTTAACGATCAGATTCCCTCCCCCCCCCTAGCCGAACCTGATCGTTAAGACGATCTGGCACACGATTCACATCTCTAGAAGCTAGTTCTATTGACCTGGAAACCCAAAAGAGCTAGGCCAAATTAAACCCCACTCCACAAAAAATTACAAGATGCAGAATGCAAAAAGCAAGGCTTCTTATCTGTAACTGACAGCAGGATAAACAGCCCAACATGTGGGATGATGAAATCACACAGCACTATATATGGAGAGTGTCCTAGCATTGGCTGGAAAAACTTAGAAGGTTTTTGCACTCATGCAATAGGCACTGCACAGGCAGCTATGGGCAAGGCCTCTTCAAGTCTTATACTATAACTTTGAAGAGGGTGGATTTAAATTCTAAGGGGACGTGGACAGGTACACTATATCGAACTATTTATTCTGCTTCCACAGAGAACACAAGTTAGAAGTAAGAAACTTTTCTTTATCCATATACAAGCAAGATGTACAAGCTAAGGGTTGCCTTGGCATCCCTTGCTCTGATTATCCCCATAGATAACCCTCATATGAGATATTGTAGGACTTCCAGGAGAAGTTTAAATATAAACAATGAAGAAGTCAGGGTTTAAAGAGATTCTTCAGAATTGCCTGGCCAACTTTGCTGTCTTGACACAAGTCAGCCTCTAAACAGTAGTGCAAAATATATAATGTACTGAACTCCATATGGTAGCTTTACATATTGACTCAACAGAGGTGGAATCCAAGAAGGCTATAGAAGCTGGTTTTGCTCTTACTTGTGAGGCTTGATATGGCCTTGTAAAGGAAGGGTTGCCCTGGTGGGAAGTGGAAATAAACTCTGAGATACAGGTAGCTATGGTATGTTTTGATACTGCTCAAAACATAGGAGATGAAGAGATAGGATGATTTTCATATGTCCTTCATCCTGTTGAGGTCAAAGGATAATGTTCATTTGCAGTCAAAGTGTATGCAGTACTGTTTCTGCATATTGTATATGAGTCTTGGAGAAGAAGGTTGGCAGAACAACTGACTGATTCAAATGGAAATTGAATAACATTTTGGGTAAAAACCTAGGGAGTGTGCGGAACACCACCTTGTTGTTGAAAATTCTTGAATATGGTGGGTAACATACCAGTGCATATAGCTCACAGATTCTCCTTGCTGATGTGATGGCAAGGAGGAAAGCCATTTTTAAGGTTAAATATTGAGTGGGGTGATGTGCACCCATTGAAAGGGAGGTGCCATGAGTTAGGAGAGAACCATATTGAGGTCCTAAAATTCCTACTGGTGATCTTATGGGGAGGGGGTTTCAAGTGCAGTATCTCCCTCATAAAATGGGTGACAAATGGGTAAAATGAGATTATCTTTTCAACCTGTGGATCTTAGTGGGCAGCTATGAAACTCAAGTTCACTCACACAGAATTTGTTTTTAACTGAGCTGGAGAGGTGGACAAGATAGTCCAAAAGACTAGT
The DNA here is from genome assembly GCF_901001135.1 of Rhinatrema bivittatum. Taxonomy (NCBI): domain Eukaryota; kingdom Metazoa; phylum Chordata; class Amphibia; order Gymnophiona; family Rhinatrematidae; genus Rhinatrema; species Rhinatrema bivittatum. The sequence continues at coordinate 32,317,393 of NC_042626.1, forward strand.
GATGGAATGCATTAATAGCAGAAATACCTTTCCCAACATGCCAGAGTGGGAACCTTTTCCACTTGAATGAACAGATGTTCTGGTGGCAAGCTTCCTAGAAGCTATACACAACTAGATTGTGAGCCCTCTGGGGACAGGAAAATACATAGAGTATCTAAATGTAATCTTTGTTGAAGTGCTTGAAAGGCAGAATATAAATCAAATAAATAAATCAATAAAATGTGGATACTTTGAGCAGACAAACAAGGGTATACAAACTGTTTGAGCTATTAATAATTCACCTGTCATCCCAAGTGCCAAAGCTCTAGCAGAATATTTTAAACTAAGGTAACAAATTTGTTAGTAGTGTCCCCTGTGGTGGAGGAAGAGAGAATGAAATTGGATCTGATCACTGGTAGACTAGATGTGATTAGAATTGATGATAAACTAATGATGACATCGCTGATAACTTTGCCCAAATTAACTAGTCCTAGCTAAGATGGATTTATTCCAACTGGAAATTAAGAAAATTTTGAGCAAGGTTTGTACCTCTAATTGTAGTATGGACGTATGGCCTTCTTATGTTATGAAATTATGGCCTGATTTTGTTTCAGAATGGTTGCAATCAGTCAATTTTTTGATGAGCAAAAAGCTCAGGTTCCTTTAAGTCTGAAGATTTTATTTCTTCTATCTTGAAGAAACCACATATGGATGTGTTTGATCAGCCTGTAGTGAATACTGAACACCCCATGTTTGGTGAATATTATACAAAAAGCAGTAACCATACAGATTTCATGGAAGAAGTGGATAGTTTTGATTAAAGTCAAGTGGGTTTTAGACCACATTGCACTATGGAATCTACCTTGAGTGCAGTTGTGAATGAAGTATTGCTGAGGATGGATAGGGGAGAATCAATTCTATTGGTACTCCTGGATCTATCGTCTGCTTTTGATTTGGTTAATCATGACATTTTGTTGGAAAGTTGCAAGTAATTAGGTCTGGTAAGGGATGTTCTAGATTAGAACTGATCTATCTGGTAAGATAGATTCTTTGTGGTCTTCTTTAATTATGCCATGTTTCAAGTAAGGTCATTTCAGTGTGGGGTTTCGCAAATTCTTCCCTTTCTCCATTACTGTTTAACGTCTTTATGGCTCAGTTGGGCCGACTGATTCAAGTACTGGGTTATATTAGTTACCTTTATGTGGATGATGTTCAACTTATAGTTCCGTTAGGGAGAAATCCAGAGTTAGTTTTGAGAAAATTGAATAAAGGCATGTTGGGCCTAATATTCAAAGCACATACAGCCCTATTTAGCCAGATAAATGAGGCTTTTGCAGCTAATTAGCAGCCACTGAATATGCACCTATGATCAGCAGCCACCATTTAACCATATAAGTCCCTTATACGACTAAACGTTACATGCACAAAAAGTAGGTGTGTACTGGTTGGAGCAAGTTAGCTGTATAACTTATATGGCTAACTACCGTTATTTGTAGTTAGCTGCATAAGTTTATGTCTACCTTTATATGCCCCATAGAGATCTAAATTTAATCAAGTAGACTTCTCCAGTTAAGTGCACACATACAAGCATATATTCAGAGGCTTTGCCATGTCACTAAATATACATATCGTAGCTGGATTAAACATATTCAGCTAATTTACTTAACTGGCCAGCACTTAATATTGGGCCCACTAGTATTAAGCAATTGGTTTAAGGAGAATAAAATGAGTATTAAAATTAATAAAACAGAGATAATGTGTATTGGGAGATCAGAGCTGCCATCAATTAAGCCATTTTTAATATGGGAAGGTTTTGAATAAGATTTGGTAAACAAAGTTACAAATTTAGATAAGTTGGATTCTCTATTATCATTGGAGGCCCATAATGCTATAGTGGAAAGAAGGCCTACTATAAGCTATGTTTAATTAATGAGCTGAAGCCATTTATTTACCACCAGGCTTTCTGATCAGTAATGCAGACCTTAGTAATGAGACCATTGATTATTGTAATGGATTATTTATGGGCCTTCCAGATAGAGTTAGGATTATTCATAAACTGCAAGTTTTTCAAAATGTGACATCAAGGGTAGAGATAAGTAATTCTAGGAAGGCCTTTGATGGTTGAGCTGAAGTGTTGTCTGACTAGTAGGTTGCAGCCTTCAAGGAGTTGAATACCGTTCCTATCAACTCCAACTTTTACCCACTGCTGCGGATGACAGGAGTTTTTTTTCCAGGTTTTTATCTGGAGAGCCTTCAGGATCTGGTATACCAGAACTGCCATGCTTTCCTTAGAAACATTTATATAAAGGAAGATACCTAGCATTTGAGCTCTTGTTTCAGCCTCTCCCTGCAGTTTACGGAGACTACCTGGGCCATCTACATGACAAATGCTGCGAAGGGGCAGTCCTCCCAGAGCGAATGAATTTTGGGAGCGGGGATGAGTTCTGCCTAAGCCTCGTCTGCACCAGGACTCCTTCCAGAGTCCCTGTGGGGAGAGATCATTAGGGGGCTTGGACTTGAGGTGAGAGTATTGATCTCCAATGTCCTGAAGGCTGAGCCTCCACTACCTGATGGACCAAAGGGGCATGTCGGAGCAGATTTTACATTTAGCAATATCTTATTCCACACCGAAGTGGCAGATATAGTCAGTACGCATGTTTGTGATAAACATTTGGGCTGGCTGGTGCCTTTTTATCAGCCATGGGAGGAAAAATAGCTAGTGCCAAATCGAAGAAAGAAATTTGGAAAAACAGATTTTTTTGTTTTGTTTTAAATTTAAAAAGGGAGGTAGCAAAAGTAGGAAAGAAAAATAAGGAATAGATACAAATCCAATGACTAATGGAGCTTTGTGACTGAGTGGAGGTAGAAGTAGCTGTACACACATCTGATTCAGCCCATGGAAAAGACTGAGAGTGCGTTGACCAAAGCTGGCTGATCAATACTTATTGAACATGTGCTAAAAGCCTTCTAAGCTTTTTTTGCCAATGGTAGGCCACTTTCCATATATGGCGCCATGAGATATCATCCCACATGTGAGACTATTTATCCTGCTTGACCTGATTTATTTTTTTCCCCCCCACTGGACACAAACTGAGATATTAAGGACTTTGGGTTCAGTGTCATATGCAATATAAACATTCTGATGGAAGAAAAAAATTATCAGTAGTTGTACTGTCTTGCTATTGAAGTTCTTCAATTATAGATTGGGAGACACTGAAAGCAACCCCATTAATTTTCCTGTCTCTTTTTTTCATTTTAAGGGCTCGGAGTGAGAGATATTTCGAATTCCCTCTCTTGGAGAGATACCTGGCCTGTAAGCAGCGATCTTATTATCTCGTAGGCATGTATTTCATGAGAAATATCCTCTTTCTCATTTTCATCGCTGTCACTTGCCTCTACTTAGGATTCTTCCATATTAACATTTTACATCAGGATGAGTTCAACTGTGATATTAGGTCAGGACTTCTGAAAACTGACCCAACCATACCCGATTTAATTCCTTGCAAGCTGGTGTCCTTATCTGTATTCCAAGTCATCAGCATATCAAATGGTACTGTGTACATTCTCCTAGTACCAATAATTATCTATAATCTGGTTAAATTCTGTCGCTGGGACAAACGCTTTCTCTCTGTTTATGAGATGCTCCCAGCTTTTGATCTGCTCAGTAGAAAAATGCTTGGTTGCCCTGTTAACGACCTAAACGTCATCATTCTTTTTCTCCGGGCAAATATTTCTGAATTGAAGTCCTTTAGTCGACTGAACGTGTTATGTGTACTAAAAGACAGCACTTCAAATGAGCAGAACATTGACACGGTGGTGGACTTCATGACCCTCCTTGCTGGCGTGGAAATGACAAAACCTAAACTTCTGGATTATCCTGAAGATACACATGTGGGACATCTACATCCCCATGATGAATGCTATGGTAAGTTCCAAGTACAGTAGTTATTGCTTGTGTAATTCTTTTCAGTACATATACTATTCAATGATGATATTTTATATGAGCATTTGAGACCAAGTGTACATATGGTCTCAGAAGTCCATGTACAATATCATCATTGGCTAATAGGGATGTGAATCGTTTTCCATATCGTCTTAACGATAGAAATCGTGTGGCAGGGCAAGAAAATCGTCTTAGGCACGATTTTTTAGTTAAAAAATCGTTAAAAATCGTTTTTTTCCGATTAGTGCGCACTAACTGGGAGTTAGTGCGCACTAACTGAAAATGATACAATTTGACACTTTTCAGGTCAGTTAAGGTCAGTTTAGGAATGAATATGTATTCCTATTGGCTGCCCTCTTATTTATTCATGTTACCAAGTTTCCTACTGACAGTATATGGGGGATGGGAAATGGAAACAGTTGGTAGCTTGACAAAACAAGTAATGTGATCAGTCAATGTGACTAGAACTTGTGCCCTAACCCTGATACCAGGGGTATTGTGATCTTCCTGCACACAGTGCCCTATCCCTATTAATACCAGGAGTGTTGTGATCTTCCTGCACACAGTGCCCTATCCCTAATACCAGGGGTGTTGTGATCTTCCTGCACCCAGTGCCCTATTCCTGATACTGGGGGTGTTGTGATCTTCCTGCACACAGTGCCCTATTCCTGATACCGGGGGTGTTGTGATCTTCTTGCACACATCCCGATATCAGGGATAGGGCACTGCATGCAGGAAGATCACAACACTCCTGGTATTAATAGGGATAGGGCACTGCATGCAGGAAGATCACAACACTCCTGGTATTAATAGGGATAGGGCACTGCATGCAGGAAGATCACAACACCCCTGGTATCAGGGATAGGGCACTGTGTGCAGGAAGATCACAATACCCCGGAGGAGTGAGGGTCAGGCAGCTCCCCCCTGTCTGTGAAGCCAGCCTCTCACTAGTAATGCAGGGAGGGAGCTGTCTCAGACTTCACCATCCTCCCCCCCCCCCCCTTACCCACACACCATTCACTAGCTGGGACATGGGGGAAGTCAGGAGTGAGGGTAAGGCAGCTCCCCCCTGTCTGTGAAGCCAGCCTCTCACTAGTAATGCAGGGAGGGAGCTGTCTCAGACTTCACCATCCACCCCCCCCCCCTCACCCACACACCATTCACTAGCTGGGACATGGGGGAAGTCAGGAGTGAGGGACAGGCAGCTCCCCCCCTGTCTGTGAAGCCAGCCTCTCACTAGTAATGCAGGGAGGGAGCTGTCTCAGACTTCACCATCCTCCCCCCCCCCTCACCCACACACCATTCACTAGCTGGGACATGGGGGAAGTCAGGAGTGAGGGTCAGGCAGCTCCCCCCTGTCTGTGAAGCCAGCCTCTCACTAGTAATGCAGGGAGGGAGCTGTCTCAGACTTCACCATCCTCCCCCCCCCCCCCCCACCCACACACCATTCACTAGCTGGGACATGGGGGAAGTCAGGAGTGAGGGTCAGGCAGCTCCCCCCTGTCTGCGAAGCCAGCCTCTCACTAGTAATGCAGGGAGGGAGCTGTCTCAGACTTCACCATCCTCCCCCCCCCTCACCCACACACCATTCACTAGCTGGGACATGGGGGAAGTCAGGAGTGAGGGTCAGGCAGCTCCCCCCTGTCTGTGAAGCCAGCCTCTCACTAGTAATGCAGGGAGGGAGCTGTCTCAGACTTCACCATCCTCCCCCCCCCTCACCCACACACCATTCACTAGCTGGGACATGGGAGAAGTCAGGAGTGAGGGTCAGGCAGCTCCCCCCTGTCTGCGAAGCCAGCCTCTCACTAGTAATGCAGGGAGGGAGCTGTCTCAGACTTCACCATCCTCCCCCCCCCCCCTCACCCACACACCATTCACTAGCTGGGACATGGGGGAAGTCAGGAGTGAGGGTCAGGCAGCTCCCCCCTGTCTGCGAAGCCAGCCTCTCACTAGTAATGCAGGGAGGGAGCTGTCTCAGACTTCACCATCCTCCCCCCCCCCTCACCCACACACCATTCACTAGCTGGGACATGGGGGAAGTCAGGAGTGAGGGTCAGGCAGCTCCCCCCTGTCTGTGAAGCCAGCCTCTCACTAGTAATGCAGGGAGGGAGCTGTCTCAGACTTCACCATCCTCCCCCCCCCCCTCACCCACACACCATTCACTAGCTGGGACATGGGGGAAGTCAGGAGTGAGGGTCAGGCAGCTCCCCCCTGTCTGTGAAGCCAGCCTCTCACTAGTAATGCAGGGAGGGAGCTGTCTCAGACTGGTATCAGGGTTAGGGCACTGTGTGCAGGAAGATCACAACACTCCTGGTATTAATAGGGATAGGGCACTGTAAGAGATGACTGTAGTAGATTGAATAAAGATCTGATGTTTCTGCTCTCCTCACACCAAACAAAAACAACACACAAGCAGAGAAGCCCTTCTTACAAAGCTGAGCTAGTGAGTTAAGTAGGAGGAAAAGTAAACATACTGGTTTCCAGTGTGGCTACTTAAAAAATACACTTACCAACAATCAATTACATATATTTGAACTGTGTACAGTTCCAGCCAGGACCACCTTTCTAAAATGCACAGTGATTGGCAAATTCAACATGCACTAGCATTTCAGGTGCCTGCTAACAAAAATAATAAACAAACAAGTTCTAGTCACGTGAGTGCTGATCATTACATTACTTTTTTTGTCAAGCTTCCAACTGTTTCCATTTCACATCCCCCCAACCATATTGGTAACATCAATAGATAAGAGCACAGCCAGCCAATAGGAATACATACATACATATTCATTCCTAAGTGACCTTTACTGACCTGGGAAGTGTGAACACTTTGTTTCATTTTCTGTTGGTGTTCGTTAGTTTCCAGTTCCATTTCCCATCCCCCCAACCATCACCTCAGTGGTAACCTTGGTAATATCAATAGATAAGAGGGCAGCCAGCCAATAGGAACACATATTCATTCCTAACTGACCTTCAGTGACCTGGAAAGTGTTTATTTGTATCATTTTCAGTTAGTGCGCACTAAATCGAGTTAGTGCGCACTAACGGGGAGTTAGTGCGCACTAACTCGAGTTAGTGCGCACTAACACGATTTAACGATTTTTAACGATAAATCGTTAGAATTTCTATTGTATCGTGTTCTATAACGATTTAAGACGATATAAACATTATCGGACGATAATTTTAATCGTTGAAAAACGATTCACATCCCTATTGGCTAATTCTTCTGGGGTAAATTTTCAAACAGCATGCATTGATATAAAGTATGCAGCTACTTTATGCAAGCTTTCAAAGAGAAACCTCTCATCTTTGAAAATTAAAGTATGCACACTAAAAGATGCCACATACTTTGAACCTACTTTTTCTGCAGGCTAATTTTGGCTGGAAAACAGTACATGTTCTTTTGAAAATGTCAAGCATGCATGTTGTTTTACTTCCCCAACCTAAACACATCCTTAGGAATACTTCTTTTAAATCCAGCTAAAAATACATATATTGGCCAGCCCAATGGCAAAGTGCCGTACTTTGATACCTGAATTAGGTCTTCCGTTTCCTGGGTCAGCAGGGCTGGGAATACTGAAGAGATAGCATTCACAACCCCTGGGGGTAATGGCATCATGGTCATTCCCTGAGGGTGATGCCAGTGGCCAGTTCTGAGCCCATGGTACCTGGCCCAGGACTGTTGCTGCAATGACCAGACTAGATATGATGGGGGGAGGAGGAATATAAAATAGTGGAAATATCCTTAGGTAGTTGTGAATGAAGGCCTCTGGCACCAAATCTCAGTCCTGGTTCTAGTTGGGCTAGAAGTACAAAGAAGTGGGATGAAACTGCTGGATCAAAAAAAAGAAAAAAAAGTATGTTGTGGAAATGCATGTGTACGTTTAGCTGGGTTGAGGGTGGGCAATTTTCAAATAATCCTTTTATCCTGGTAAATTAGTATTTTGAAAAGGAGAAATTACTACTTACCTGATAATTTCCTTTCCTCTAAGGAAGGCAGGCCAATCCACACCAGTGGGTTATGCACCTCTACCAGCAGATAGAGACAGAGTAAATCTGACTCGCTGACGACATTGACACATAATACTGGCAGGCTGATGTCAGGCCAGGACTCTCTAGAAAAGCCAAACTACGGACAAACTGATTATACTTGAACATGGCTATTAACAGTCAACCACTCATGCTTCCAACCAACTTGGAAACACTGAGCTCAGCCAAAAAGTTAACATCGACTAATCTTAGGGGCTGGTTATGACACAGTCCTTTAAGCGTATTAACAGAAATAACACTCTTCATTGCCTGCATATAAAGGATGAACTAAAAGTAAGTAGGCAACCCAGGGTGGGTTGTGGATTGGTCTGCCTTCCTTAGAGGAAAGGAAATTATCAGGTAAGTAGTAATTTCTCTTTTTTCTACACTCAGGAAGGCCAAACCTCACCAGTGGGATACCAAAGCTACTTCTGAAGAAGGTGGGAGGCTACCCGCGATCTTGTCAACACTGCATGCATAAAAGCTGCATCCTCATGAGCCTTAACATCCAAGTAGTAATGCTTGGAGAAAGTGTGTAAGGAGGACCACATCGCTGCTCGGCAAATCTCGACAGGAGACAACAAATGAAGCTCTGCCCATGAAACCACCTGAGCTCAAGTGGAATGTGCCCTGACCTGTCTAGGTAATGGGACATCTGCATCCACATAGACGGCTATGATGACTTTTTTCACCCAATGGGCTATAGTCGCCCGTGTCGCAGGTTCTCTCTAACTCACATTTTTTCAAATAACCCTACTTATCATTGGCCATGGCAGGAAGGCATATAACATCCTGCTCGGTGGCCTAATCAGAATGAGAGCATAAATTCCCAGCGCTTGGATCACTTCTGCTTCTGAAGAAATGTGGTACCTTTGCATGGTGGAGTTCAGCAATATATCCAGGTATGGGTGACCCTATCACATCACTAGGAGTTGAAAAGCCTCATCTGTCACTTCCCACTCTAAGATCTGCCTGCTGAGGAAGTTGACTCTTACACTGTCATTCCCAGCAATGTGAGAGGCGTAACCATGTCTTATCACTGAGAGGACCCACTGGTCCGATGTCACTTTGGTCCATTCCTCGTAAAATAGAGACAGTCTGCCCCCTATGACCGGAACCGAGGAATGGACTGGCCGCACATCGTTGTGGAGGCTTAACTCCCTGTGCAGACTGGGGGTTACCAGGCCTGCTGAAGCGTCGCCCGCGAAAGGGCTGAGACCATGACTGCTGTCTGTTAGAATTTTGCCTAAAAGAGGAAGTGGACGACTGGGGCGCTTGAGATCTTCGATTCCCAAGGTAGCGAGACCTAGAAGAAAAGGAACCCCTTGGCTTGAGCCTATCTTCAGGCAGCCTGTGAACCTTATTCTCTCCTAGGGACTGAATCATATCCTCCAGGCCCTTTCCAAAAAGTAACTTGCCCTTAATGGCAGAGAACCCAGTTGCGCCTTGGAAGAAACATCCACAGACCAGTTTAGTAACCACAGCAGCCTACGCGCAGAGACAGTGGAAACCATGGACCTGGCAGATGTCCGTAGCAAATCATAAAGGGCATCTGCACTATAATCGATCGCAGCTTCAAGACGCCCAGCCTGAAGAGCTTCCCCTTCCAACAGTGATTTGTTGGCCTGTAGTTGTCGCACCCAGCGAAGGACAGCTCTCAAAGAGAAACTGCTACACATCGCTGCACGGACTCCAAGCGCTGAGACCTCAAAGATCTTTTTGTGTTGAAGCTCCAGTTTTCGATCCTGTAAATCCTTGAGGGCCGTCGACCCAGTAACTGGGATGGTGGTCTTTTTGGTGACCTGCTTACACCGCTGCATCCACCTTGGTAACTAGGGATGTGAATCGTTTTTTGACGATTTAAAAAAATCGTCAGATATTTTTTAAATCGTCAAAAATCGTTAGAGTCGCGATACAATAGAAATTCCCCCGATTTATCGTGAAAAATCGTAAATCGGGAGAGGGAGGAGGGCGGGAAAACCGGCACACCAAAACAACCCCTAAACCCACCCCGACCCTTTAAAACAAATCCCCCACCCTCCCGAACCCCCCCAAATGTTTTAAATTACCTGGTGGTCCAGTGGAGGGGTCCCGACGCGATCTCCCGCTCTCAGGCCATCGGCGCCATTTTGGCTGCCACTAATATAAATGGCGTCGATGGCCCGATAAAAAAAACCCCCACCCGACCCTTTAAAATTACACCCTTAGTCAACCCCACTCTCCCGACCCACCCCCAAAAAACTTTTTACACATACCTGGTGGTCCAGGGGGGCCGCGGGGAGCGATCTCCCGTTCCCACGCTATCAGCTGTGCTAAAAAAATGGCGCCGATGGCCCTTTGCCCTTACCATGTGACAGGGCAAAGGTAGCGCCGGCGCCATTTTGAATATTGGCAATACGGCCCGCGTGCAGGAGATCGCTCCCGGACCCCCGCTGGACCCCCAGGGACTTTTGGCCAGCTTGGGGGGGGGGCCTCCTGACCCCCACAAGACTTGCCAAAAGTCCAGCGGGGGTCCGGGAGTGACCTCCTGCACTCTGGCCGTATTGCCAGTATTCAAAATGGCGCCGGCGCTACCTTTGCCCTCACAATGTCACAGGGGGCCGACCGTCGGCCCCTAAGACGGCCCACAGTTCAGCTTCAGCACAACTCAGTGTTTGGACAGTGTAACTTTACAGGCACTGCCTTCCTCCTGGAGACCTGGGCCTGTTCTAACCCACCTGGGTCCCAGCTCTTATTCCTCCTCTGCTGGACCCTGCCCACAGAGCTCTCTCTCACAAGGAGAATTAAAGGGGCCAGGAACCTAGCCTGGTCCTGTACTGGTTTAAGGGAGAGCATAGGGGCACTGCCTCACACTGATCAATGCATGAAAATTTTGTATCATTTGCATTAACATTGCTCTTTCTTTTTGACTATGGGAGAATTTGAGGTCTGTGTATTAAAGAGGTTAAATAAAATTTTAGCTGATAGAACATATACCCCTGTGGCAACCATAGATTTGCTAAGCAGAAAATGGAAAACTCCTACCACCAAGCTTCAACACCAGCCCTACCCATAACAGCAAAACCCCATCAGAATATCAAATCAATTTCCCTTGGCTTATTACATTTTCTACATGTCTCCTAAGCTAGTGTTACTCTTCAAATACTTATGACTTTAAGAATACTGTCTGCTAAAGTGGCCATATAGGAAAAGCCAGAAAATATCAGCTAAAGTAACAGGGTATTCAACGTTCAGATGATCAAGGTATACAAGTTATTACCAAATTAAACCATGTATGCAGTGGCCCTTGATGGCCTCCATTTAAAGAATTATATCACATGCCTGACATAATGAGTATTATCAATGGATTGGGTAGAGTGTTGTGCTGATAGGCTCCGATAATTATCAAGAAACAGCTGTATTAAGGGAGTCATTTTCAAACCCATTATTCTGTCGGTTTCTTCTTGACAGATTTCTGTAGGATATGTCAGTGTTTCCCAATCCTCTCCTGGAGGCACACATAACTGGTCTGTTTTTCAGGATATCCATAATGAATATGAAATAGATTTACATACATTGGAGACCAAGTATATGGAAATCTTTCTCATGCATTATTTATTACAGATATACTGAGAACCTGACTGTCTTGGTGTGCCTCCAGGAGAGAATTGAGAAACATTGGGTTATGTTATCTGAGAGGGAAAGATGTTCATATTGCTGCACTTCTGAATGGCCACTAATCATTTCTAGTTTTTTAAATCAAACTTAAAACATTTATTCTATCAAAGAACGTTTGTACTCACAATTTCTGTATATATTTTTAAATCTTCTGCAGAAATGAAAGCCACCACTGAAGCCAGTTAAAATATGGAAAACGACTCAAGCTACAGATTTGCATAAACGATATGGTGGCTTCTATGCAAGACTTGGTGATGTGCAAGTTACACCAATGGACAGGAAGCATAGAAATATTCTTTAAAAATCATGTTATTTTTAAAGATAAAGCCCCACTTTTTCCCTTCTTTTTTATGTATATACCTCAGACGGCCTACTACAATAACAGAAAAATCCTTGCTTGTTTGAGGGCTGGAGGGAAATCCAACTTCCAGCATCACTCATTGATCGGTAAGGAATCACTGCAGCAGCTTCCTTTTCCTAGCCCAGAACCTGAATGTGGCACACCTGTCGAACACCGGCCCCATTGGACATGACATTTGAATCTTCAGTCTCCTAGGATGCAGCCAAGTCATGGTACCAGCCCAACAATCATGCATTTTAAACAAAATTGTAAACATTAAAGATTATGCAAGTTAAGCAGAATCTTCAGTTTGAACCCTCCGAAAATTATTTCCAGCAAATAAGAATACGCCCTTCTAGACAAGCTGTTTGCTGCCAGTTAAAGAGCAATAGTTCTAGCTAGTCTTCAAAATATCAACGTGTCCTTTCTGTTGGCTCTTATGCAGAGCTTCTCAAACCTGTCTCAGGTATCCTACAGCCAACTGGATTTACAGGATATCCAAAATGAATATGCATGAGATCAATTTGTATTTACCGAGTCTCCAGTTCATACAAACTGATCTCATGTATATTCATTGTGGATATGCTGAAAGCCCAACTGGCTGGGGGGTCCCCCGGGACAGATTTGGGCTCTTCTTCCAGCAGATGGAGACAGAACAGGTTGACTGGTATCACCCCTTTTAGGATTGCTTCCCTTATGGCTTCCTCATTTGGTTTTATTCTTGAATCTCCATATGCACTAGCTCATTTGCTTTCTATCTTCCAGAATGTTTACTTCCACTACAAAAGGGAAAAGAGTAACCAAGTCACATTGTCTATTATGCTATCTTATTTACTTTCATATGACTGATTTTCTTCTTTAGTGAAGTTGGAGGCTGGGGTGGTACTGGAGAAAAGGGGTTCAGGAAAAATCACAACTAACTTGTGTAAAGCATGGTTCAAATTTAAACCAACTACAATTTGGCTATGAAAGCAAACATTTTAGAGGCCCATTCCTCCTTCTGCTATTTCCCCCCCCAAAAATGTTTTGTCTTTAAAACTTGATTGTAACAAATGTATATAGTACTATTGGTATGAATAGGACTGTGTCAGATAATTCGTATAGTTATCATAATGGCAGTTTAAGTAACTAATGTAATCCTGGCAAGTATGTGGCACTCAAGAGAAAACTGACCTGGCACAGGTCCTGCAGAAACTAGCTCCCATCAAGGTGATAATTCGAGGTGTTTGGCATTTTCTGGCTTTAGAATTCTAAAAGGTTCATTATCCCTTACCTAATGGGTGGGCAGGGCCTGGGGAAAAAGGGAATGGGAGTTGAAGTCATGATCATTGCCTTAGGGTAATACCTAGTGGCCAGATTCAGGGCCCATGAATGCAGGGATAAGACAAAGGAAAAGTGATGAATGGTCTTTTATCTTTCTTGCTCATGTCTGCAGGTTGTTTGCTTGCAGGCAATGACATTTTTTTGTAATGTATTTAAAATTAAAAGTGCTCCCAGACATTTCCCTTTTTTTTGGAAAAGAGTGACCTCTTGTGGCAACAGTCCATGAAGATAAATTCAGAATTATGCTGACAATATCTCATCAAATCATTTAATTCCCTGATGTAATTGGACAGACACTCTGCAGTCCAAAATAAAAGAATTGTATCATGACATCTAAGGGATTGCTTAATTTTCTACGTCTCCCTCTAAGGTCCACAGGGGAAGTACAGTTTATTTCTTGCTTTGCTTTACATTTGTAAGGGTGATTATACTTGGGAGCATAAGAACATAAGACATGCCATATTAGGCAGACCAAGGGTCCATCAAGCCCAGCATCCTGTTTCCAACAGTGGCCAAGCCAAGTCACAAGTACCTGGCAAGTATCCAAACATTAAATAGTTCCCAAGCTACTATTCCTTATTAATAGCAGTTTATGGATTTCTCCTTTAGAACTTATCCAAACTTTTTTTAAACCATTACATTAACTGCGGTAATCACAATGAATTCCAGAGCTTAATTATGCATTGAGTGAAAAAGAATTTTCTCTGATTTGTTTTAAATGAACTACTTGCTAACTTTATGAAGTGCTCCCTAGTCCTTTTATTGTCTCAAAAAGTAAATAACCAATATATACTGTATTTTTTGCTCCATAAGACGCACTTTTTTTTCCCCAAAAGTGGGGGGAAAATGTCTGTGCGTCTTATGGAGCTAATATTAAAAAAAAACCAACCTAACTACAACCAATTTTTTTTTGTCCCCATCCCAACCCTTTAAATTTAATTAACTATAACCCCCCACCCTCCTGACCCCCCTCCCAAGACTTGCCAAAAGTCCCTGGTGGTCCAGTGCGATCTCCTGCACGTCGGCCGTTAGCTGCCAGTATTCAAAATGGCACGATAGCCTTTGCCCTTACTATGTCACAGGGGCTACCGGTGCCATTGATCGGCCCCTGTCACATGGTAGGAGCAATGGACGGCCGGCACCATCTATGTGTGACATAGTAAGGGCAAAGGCTATTGGCGCCATTTTGAATACTGGCAGCCGACAGCCCAAGTGCAGGAGATCGCTCCGGACCCCCGTTGGACCATTAGGGACTTTTGGCAAGTCTTCGGGGGATAGAGCTTGTCCATGGCTCTCCCGACGCGAAGCCCTGCTTCGGGAGCTTCCCATTCCTGGAGGAGCAACTTGTGAGTAGGATGGAAGGGAAAAGCGCAGGCTGGAGCCCTAAGACCCACCAGGACCAGATCCATATGCGCAGGTAGACTGGCCGTAAGAGAATCCGCCAGGGGCCCCTCGATCCCTAACTCTTGAAGAACAAAGGGAATGAGGGGCTCCAGTTCTTCCCGTCAGAATAGCCGTAGCACCCGGGGGTCATCCCCCTCCAGATGCGTCTCTGCCAGCTCCGCATCTGAATACTGGACCGGAGCTACCAGAGGAGCTAGGGGAACCACCCGCACCCTGACAGGCCCCTGCAGGTCTGGAGCCGAGGGGACCCGAGGAAGGGTCCTCTTCTTCCTGCAAGCTGGCCAGATAAGATTTGTGCGGTAAAAGCACAAACTCAGAAGAAATACACGGCCTGGACTTGCAGGAGGGAAGTGGGGGGGAATCACCAAGATTGAGTCCTCACCCCACTGCAGCCCCGAATCAGGGGCTGCCATTCCGGCAGTTTGCTGACCCGGGAAAGACGTAGCCATGCAGAGGGAGGAGCAACCACAGGCTTGATTTTTTGTCACTACTGGAGAGGCCCTCCCCACCCGGCAGCCCCCCTCCGGAGACTGACATCGGCGATGAGGGACCGCGGCTCCCCTGCCTCCAGCTGCCCGCGAAGATGGGCGCATCGCACGGGCGAAAGCGGCCCCTGTGCGTGCAATTGGGCCGCTCAAGATGTGACGTCACATCTTGAGCAGCGCGCCGATGTCCGTCTCCGGAGGGGGGCAGCAAAAAAAGTAAGTCGCTTTGTTGCTTTTCACTGCTAGTCCTCTCTCCCCTCCCGAAGCAAGGCTGCTTTTCGCGCCTTGCTTCGGGAGGAGGGGAGAGAGAGGACTGGCAATCCCGAGCGTAGGATTGCCCGTCCTCTCCCTTGCTACTTTTTTTTTTTCACCTTTTCGATTTTTTTTTTTCGTTTTCGATTTTTTCCGCTTTTGTTGCTTGCTTTGGGAGGAGGAGAGAGGACTGGCAATTCCGAGCGTAGGAGAACCATCCACTTTCTGGTACCTGTCATTTGAAATGACAGATACCAGCGTGTCTGTGAAGCATTAGGCCAGCGCACCCAGGATACTGTATAGTGCTCTATACAGTAAAATGGGTTGCGCGGGCCTAACGCTTCACGGACGCTTCTTAGACGCAGCTTGCATTTGCAAGCTATTTACATACAGTATTGAGCGGTAGGTGAGCTGGACTGTGCGTGCGGCAACCGCGGGTGCGCCCGGCACTAACGCATCTCTTCCTACCGCTCCTTCCTGTATCAGCCTGAGAGAAAGGGCTAACTAGTAATAATCAGGGAACCACAGGGTGAGCTGTCTCATCTGCTGGAGACAGACAAATACTGAAGGGCTGCAGGGTAGGCTCTGTCCTGATATAGGATACCCTTTAAGTTTTGGTCTGTCTCCATCTGCTGGATAGGAGGCTCAACCCATGGTCTGGACTGATCTGGGTACATACAGGGAACTTTCCTTTAAAAGGAAGCAAGCCAAGTTGGGCCTTGAACACATCCACAGCCGGAGGAGCCTGCACGTGGCAACCATGGATCTGGCAGATGTGCGCAGCAGGTCGTAAAGAGCATCTGCGCTATACGCAATAACCGCCTCCCCCACAGAGAGGTTGGTATTGGCTTGGAGTTGCTGGGCCCAATGAAGACCCACCCGCAGTGCAAAGTTACTGCACATCGCTGCCCAGACACCCAGTGCTGAGACTTCGAACATTTTGAGCTGTAGCTCTAACTTTGTCCTGCAAATCCTTAAGGGCTGTTGCTCTAGTAACAGGGATAGTGGACTTCTTTGTAACAGCAGACACCGCTGCATCCACCTTAGGACACGAAGCAGTTCCAATGCATCCTCTGGAAAGGGGGTGCAACTTGTCCATGGCCTTACTATTACGGTACCTTCAGTCCCAAATCTGGGTGTCCCATTCTTTGAACAGGAGATTTGTCAGAGAAATGGAAATAGAAGGAAACCATAAGACCTCTGAAGTCCCACAAGACAGGATCCATAGCTCCCAGCTGGGACTCCACCAACAAAGTCTCCAAACCTAGCTCCTGTAGGATGGCTGCAATAAGTGGCGACAGCTCCTCAGAGGCGAACCACCTTTGAATCATCCCTTCCATCACCTGAGATCCCCTGCTTACAGCTTGTTATGGATCTGTGTCACCCTCAGCACGCGTCCCGGCTTAACCAGCAGATCTTGCTCACTCGGGCCAATACAGTAAGGTACGGTAGAAAGAGGTGCATTAATGCCGGGTGCACCCGTGTTTGCCGCATGCACAGTCTGGATCACATACCGCTCGATACTATTTAAATGGCATACAAATGCAAGCTATGTCCCATACACATCCTTTTTTACTGTATAGGTACTATACAGTATCCTGGGTGTGCTGGTACCTGTCATTTTGAAATGACAGGTACCAGCACAGGAAGTGGATACAGGATAAGGGCTGACTGATTCCCCCCCCCCCCCCCCCAACTCTCCCACCAGCCACTGCTCACCTGCCCTGGCCGCCTCCATCTCCTGCGCTGACAGCTCTGGAGCTGCTCCAGTCCTCTCGCCCCTTCTCCCGGGGACAGCCGGCAGCGAGTGGCTTCAGCAGCCCGGGGCGGATTGGGTGCTCCCCATTCTCTAAAAAAGGTAGAGTGCAGCTGTGACCTGAGCACCAGGCATACACTCATTACCTTTTTAGAGAATATGGAGCCATGGGGAGCACCCGATCCGCCCTGGGCTGCTGAAGCCGCTCTCACCGCCAGCTGTCCCTGGGAGAAGGGAGAGAGGACTGGGGCTGCTCCAGAGCTGTCAGTGTAGGCGATGGAGGCGGCCAGGGCAGGTGAGCAGGGGCTGGCGGAAAGTTTGCCCTGGGAAGTTAGGGGGTCAGGCAGTGAAGCAGGGCTGGCTGGGGCTGCTTGTGGCCCATGAAATTGTCTCGGCTTGCCTGACGCTCCACACTAACACAGGGGTAGGCGGTAAATTAGCAAGTTAAATGCACAGCAAAACTGCAGGTTTAAAAAGCAATATTCAGGGCCTGTATTACTGTATGGGAGGGAATAGCTAATCCAATAGTTTACATCGGAAACATGCCGTGGGTGGAAAGGGTTACCTGTTGATTTAAAGAGGCGGTAAGGATGAGTTAAAAGGGATAGTTAATTGCAGGTTGGACTAACGCGGCCAAATTGTGAGTAGAAAGCGGGTTAGAAGCAGGGTAACTGTGGCTGCACTTTACTGAATTGGCCTGAGAGGTAGCGTTTGTATCCATCTCTGCCAGCATGGGCCTCTTACTCCTAAGTGGGTCAGAACCCACTGTAGACCTGTCCCTCTTCAGAGTCCTCTGGGCATGTGACTGCAAAGGCTTCTCAGAATCCTGCTTTCTTGCTCTGAAAGTCTTATGCATCAGTAATACAAATTCAGAGGAAAAGGAAGATTCTGATGAGGAAGCAGTAGCCCCTCAGGGCTATCCTTGTGTATGGGAGAGGCTGCATATATGGGAGCACCCCCCACAGCAGGAATATGTTGGGAGTGTAAAATCCCCTCCCCATTGGTGCCTGTACGAAACATGCCCAAAATGGCTTCTGTTCCCATGCTATCTTGACAATAAACCACTCAAACCTACAGATGCTGCTGAATGGGAATCTGGACCATGACACCCCCCCCCCCCAGAGCAAAATGGAAGATCCTTTGTCCCCCTACACACTGAACAGAGGCCTTCCTGTGATAACTGAGCTGCACATGTGGCATGAAGAGCCCCAAGGCACATGCCTACCTAAAAACTAAAGAAAAAACAGTTAAAATTGAAGTGTTGCTGTGGTATATGCCAGGGTTGTTTGAAAAAAAAAACTTGTCTCCATCTGCTGGAGGGGAGGCAAAACCCAGGTGTCTGGACTGATCTGGGTACATACAGGGAAGTTGATCTTACATGGAATTAAGGGCATTACCATACATGGTATCACTATCCACAGCAAAGTAGAGCTAGACATTAACTGTTTAATGTCTGAAATGAGCAATAATGGGACAAAACCTGCAGATTCTAGGCCTGGGAGTAGTATAGCCATCTATTCTCCCAGCATAGCTTTAAATAAAAAAAAAGAAAGATGAATTTGCTCTATTTCCAGTAGCTTACCAGTGTGGTATTTATTCCATCAGCCCCTTAAGGTTATAGAAAAGGTAGGTTGTGGGGTTCCACTATCACAAATGGTATTCAAATGTTTGCCAGATGCTATCAGGCAAGTCTAGAGGGGAAATCTTACAAGGACTTAGTGACTTACAGTAACAGGTTCAACTGCAGAACTAGTACTAGTTGCAAGCATTTAGACCCAATGAACTTGAAAAGTCTAGGTGCCAATTAAATAGACTTTATTTGCCAGGACTCAAGTGTTACAGCATGAATTGCATTTTACTGTTCCCACCTCTACCTGTGCAGGTTCAAGTATTCAAAATGCCCAGAAAACTAACAGCAGCTCAAAAGGAGATCTTGGGGTTGCAGAGGGGAAGTAGGGACACCAACAAGATAAGAGTCCTTTAAACTTTTTGTAGGCAAATCCTTGTGGAATGTATGTTTAATCAACTTCTTCAATGGTGGGTCCACTTGAAGAACTTGAGGGAGGTGCACCACTGCCTGGGAATCCACCTGGCATACCCCCTGGCATTCCCCCAGCACTCTGATAGAGCTTGGTGATGATTGGATTGCACACTTTCTCCAACTCTTTTTGCTGATGCTCAAATTCATCCTTTTCAGCAGTCTGAAGAATGGAAAAAAAAAAAGTATTGTTTCAGAAAAGCTTTAAGTTTTACAGTTATCTATAGCACCTAGAATCCCATTCTATGCTGGATAGTTGCCCATTAACTTTGTGCCACCTCAAAGCAAGAAGCATATTACACACATCTGTTTACAAGCTGCATATGGTCGCTCAGACATCCAAGGAAGGTACTAAAGCCAACACTAGTCTTTCGACTTCTGGAGGAAACTACGAATGGCTTTGGAATCAGATTCATCACAGCAACCATTTTATAATTTGCATGTTTTACATCAGGACTTTAGTCACCTAGGCAAAGCAATACTAGAGTTAGGGTATGTCATGACTAGAGTGGTTTGATCTGTTCAGGTAGGTCCACATTTCATTACCTGGTTCTTATCCAGCCAGCCAATGATTTCATTGCATTTGTCCAGGATTTTCTGCTTGTCCTCATCACAGATTTTGCCCTGAAGCTTCTCATCTTCCACTGTTGCCTTCATGTTAAATGCATAAGACTCCAGTGAGTTCTTGGAGGACACTTTGTCACGTTGCTTTTCATCTTCTACTTTGTATTTTTCAGCCTCTTGAACCATTCGCTCAATGTCTTCCTTGCTTAGACGACCTGTAGGGTAAAGTTTATACAAAAAAACATTGCAAAATAAGTCATACTGACCTGCCTTCATATGTATTAGTACACATTAACTAGAGATGTTTGGCTAATCTAACATTTCAGACTGGTAATCTACATTAAGCAGCAAAGCTATATAGAATAGCTTAACAGGTGGTTTATGGTCGCTCAGACATCCAAGGAAGGTACTAAAGCCAACACTAGTCTTGCGACTTCTGGAGGAAACTACGAATGGCTTTGGAATCAGATTCATCACAGCAACCATTTAAACAAGTTCTTCCACCTAGATAGTGGCTATGTGCACTTTCCTGCAGAGACCTACCTTTGTCGTTTGTGATTGTGATCTTATTCTCTTTTCCTGTGCTTTTGTCCACAGCAGACACATTCAGGATTCCATTAGCATCAATGTCAAAGGTTACTTCAATCTGTGGCACACCACGTGGAGCTGGGGGAATGCCTGTCAGCTCAAACTTGCCCAGCAGGTTGTTATCTTTTGTCATAGCTCTCTCTCCTTCAAATACCTACAAAAACATTTTCAACACCAGCTGAATCAGTTTCATGCCATCTGCAATTGCAACTCTAGGACATCATGCTCTTACTTTTAAGCAACATACCTGAATCAAAACACCAGGCTGGTTGTCTGAGTAAGTTGTAAAAGTCTGGGTCTGCTTAGTTGGAATTGTTGTATTTCTTTTGATTAAGACAGTCATAACACCTCCAGCTGTTTCGATTCCCAGAGACAGTGGAGCAACATCCAACAGCAAAAGATCCTGTACATTTTCTGATTTGTCACCAGACAAGATGGCAGCTTGAACAGCTAGGAAAGCCAAAGGTCAGTAAGCTGTAAGTCACATTACTCGAGACAGTACCATGCAGTTCCAACATGATTACCTTTAATTTGAAAACCAAAAACCCTGTTTGACTAAAGACTCAGTATGCAAATCTAAATGCCACCCTTTTATTCCAGCAGCCAATATAACTGATCAGTTACCTGCACCATATGCTACAGCTTCATCAGGGTTGATGCTTTTGTTGAGTTCTTTGCCATTGAAGTGGTCCTGCAGCAGTTTCTGGATCTTGGGGATACGTGTGGATCCACCAACTAGCACAATATCATGGACCTGGGACTTGTCCAGCTTGGCATCACGCAGGGCCTTCTCTACTGGATCCAGGGTGCCTCGAAAGAGATCTGCATTCAACTCTTCAAAGCGGGCTCGAGTGATAGATGTATAGAAGTCAATGCCTTCATACAGGGAGTCGATTTCAATACTGGCCTGAGTGCTGGAAGAAAGGGTACGCTTTGCACGCTCACAGGCGGTGCGGAGACGGCGAACAGCTCTCTTATTATCAATAATATCCTTCTTGTGCTTACGCTTAAACTCTGCAACAAAGTGATTCACCATACGGTTGTCAAAATCTTCTCCACCCAAATGGGTATCACCTGCAGTGGATTTTACTTCAAAAATCCCATCTTCAATGGTCAGAATTGAGACATCAAAGGTGCCACCACCAAGGTCAAAAATCAGTACATTCCTTTCAGCTCCAACCTGAGATAAGAAAGTTGGCATGTCAAAACTAGGTCTCTTAGATTACATATAGATGAAACTGATATATATATTATATTTATACCCTGTTTTTTCAAACTAGCTCACAGCCATAAGCCCATTCATTCATATCAAAGTTAAAGCTAATACTAGTTTTACAACTTTAGATGGCAACTACAAATGACTTCAGTCAAAATCAAAGCAAATAGCCCCCACTCAGAACCCTTACCAAGTATCAAGAGTGAAGAAAATCTGATTACCCAGTCATTGACAGTGCTACCCAGGTATTGGCTAACTGGGCAATCTTATTTGTTACCCTAAACAGTGATGCCACTTAGATGCATAAGAGTGGTTTAATTAACTACTTTCTACAATCTCAACCCCCTCCACCCCACGTTCCAATAGTGGCCTGCCTTATCAGGACATCAGTTCATCTCTATACACCCCCCCCCCCCAATAGTTTTGCCCCCACAAGCTTTACCTTTTTGTCCAAGCCATAAGCAATAGCAGCAGCTGTAGGCTCATTGATTATACGCAACACATTAAGACCAGCAATGGTGCCTGCATCCTTTGTAGCCTGACGTTGAGAATCATTGAAATATGCTGGAACTGTGACAACAGCATTTGTAACAGTCTGGAAATAAGTAGAACAGTTTTTTTATTAGTACAAAAATGCCTTGCTGGCATTTTAAAGGTACATATGTCAAGGTGTTCAAGGGCATTTAGATAAGATCACTCAGTTTCTAATTCAAGTTTTAGAGTTTATTCAGACTTAAGAATGGTCACCCAGACATCCAAGTTAAAAAGTTCAATTGCGGGTGGAGACTTAGAGGGCTTTGGAATCAAATTCATCACCACAACCCGTGTACGTTTCGTGAAAGCTTACTGCCAGCAGGTGGCAGCAAACTATTTTGATAGCTACAACCATGTAGGCAGACATAAGTACAGTGCATGCTCTGCCACTCTCCTGCAATTCTTACTGTATTGGCCTGATTGTGCTGTATGCTTCTATACTGAGTTTTCCCAATATTGCTGCTATTCATTACTTAATGACAAATGTTATGGTGAAACAGCTTGTTTATATAATACTGCAGAAGGAAGGTGTTACAGGGAAGGAAATAGTTTAAATGTAACTAGCCTAGTTACAGCAGAAAGCCACAAACCAGGGTTTGAATTCCACTACTGTTCCTTGTAATCTTGGGCTGGGAGGGTTACTTTATTACCTCAGGTACAAAAGTCTTAATGTTTCTCACCTTGCCAAGATATGCTTCTGCAATTTCTTTCATTTTTGTTAAAACCATGGAAGATATCTCCTCTGGATAAAAGCTTTTACATTCTGCTTTGTAGTCTACTTGGACTTTTGGTCTTCCTCCATCATTCACAACAGTGAAAGGCCAATGTTTCATATCAGACTGTACAACATTATCATCGAACCTACGACCAATCAAGCGTTTTGCATCTAAAGATAACAGAAATTAAGCTATTAAAACTACAATATGGTTTGAAATTAGAATTTCATGGCTAGAAAAACCTGCAATAGGTTCACTTACCAAATACTGTGTTTGTTGGGTTCATTGCAACCTGGTTTTTAGCAGCATCACCAATCAATCTTTCTGTGTCCGTAAAAGCAACATAACTCGGTGTGGTCCTGTTACCTTGGTCATTAGCAATTATTTCAACTTTGCCATGTTGAAATACACCCACACAGGAGTATGTGGTGCCAAGGTCTATTCCAACTGCTGGTCCCTTAGACATTATGCCTATAAGACATTACATTGCCAAGTTAACTACGCTGAACAGTCATAATCCATTCACAGTCAAACCCACATGGCTACACAATTAAATATACTTGTTTCAAAAGACCCATACAGCTTTAAATTGATAATACTTCCATAAATCCTGTAGAAGGAAGAAGGCAAGCCCCACTATCCCATCTTTACAAGGCCCCTCTTGAATCCCCAGAAGCAACAAGTACTCGATGTTGCACGAACATCCATATGACTAGACCACATTTTAAACAAGTGCAGTAGCTTTAAGGAAAAGCGGCATTAATCAGAAGCTTAGAGACCACGACTATCACACGAGGTCCATAATCAAAGCGGTCGTGGAGCTAATCCGACCAGCCACGTGCTATCAGGGCTTTTTTCTATCGAGTAAGGTTCTAGCCAGGACCGGGGGGGGGGGGGGTACAGTCGCTTCGCGTTGCGCATAGTTTCCTCTTCTAAAAAGGGGACACTTAGGCACGCACGCTACCGGCAGCGGACAATGGGCGCGAGCCCGCGATCACGCACTCTCACTCTGATAGGCTAACGGACAGCCCGCCTCCCGCCCACACTACCGGCTTTTTTTTCTCAATTGTTTCAGCCATTACCTCTCTTCTCAATCCGCAGCCATCACGCCAACAATTTAAATAAACCCTTCAGACAAGATAGGTACCAAACCCCATACAAATAGATCTATTTATCGTTATGTTACCTACGTTTAGGTTACCTTCCTTGTTATATTACACTCTCTTCCCTATATTAATACACCGATCATAATTTTATAACCGGTAAGCTTAAGATTACATTTCTTCCTATCACCACGAAATTAAAAAAAAAAACGTCTTCACTACGTATCTCCCACCCATATAACTCACATAGGGCCTAAATATCGATCACTACCTGCTTAGAATACAATAATCGCGAAGAAGGGCGAGGGCTGTTCTCAGTCTCCGTACCGCCGCTGCCGTCCGAATGAGACCGTGTTGCCCGGCCCATTTGTTTATATATCACAGGGGAACGTTCCAGAACGGAACAGACAGCGTGACCTGAGTCCACCTATCAGAGCTCGCTTTCGGCTATCTGTGTTTTGCCCCGCCCCTGTTCCGTCCTCTGCCGTTGCCGGATGCGATTGGAATTTTCTCGAACTTTCATCCGCGGGACCGAGCCCAAAAGGGTGGAAGGAGGTAATGGCGCGTGGAGATGCACGCGCATGCTGTGGGACCAATCAGGTTCTTTATGTAGGGGCGAGAGGGGGGATGGGGTGAGTGACGTAATGTTCAATCTCTTGTTCCTTTGGCGCCAACCGGAAGTTGAAAGGTGTTGGCTGGAGATGAACGTATGGCCTTATGGGTAGTCTTCGGAAGTTCCTTGCTTTTTTGGTTTGTGTAATTAAATTTTAGCAACGACCTGGGTTGAGTATTTTTTTAAGATAGTTAAATTTGTAATGGAAATTTGGCTTTAATACCCCCTCAGTTTACAATGTACAGCAATAACGCACATTTTCATATGGAAAAATTGAAAGCTGGCCAGATAAAGACGGCTTCCTTGTACGCAGAGTCCCTTGAACCTGATATCTAAATCTACATAAAGTGTAGTGACGGCACAAAGTTTCGCCGAAATAGCATCTGAAAGAAAAAAACATGCTGGAGTGTATGTCGAAGCGGTATTTTTGCTGATAAAACAGCTAGGTTTGCACAGAGACCCTGCGTGTTAGCATCCCAGTAAATAGTTCTTCAGACTTTATATTTCTAGATAAATCAAACTTACAGTGCTGTTATCCATGCAGAGATGCAGGACAGTTTGTACATTGAATTCTCAGAGCACGCATCTATATAAACAAACTACATTATAGTGCAATGTGTGGTTGAACAGAAGTCCCTCAGATCTGGCAGCTATGCAGCAAAACAAGTTGTTCCCACCTTTCCGGCCGGGTCGCAAATGATAGCAGAAGAGTGTAACCGGGGTTGTGACAGGCACATCGATTTTCTTAACTCGCTCTTCCTTCTGCTGCTGGCGCCTCTCAGGCGATTCACAGCTCAGATTAAGGTTAATAATATCTAAGAATGAATGCCACGCTTAAGCAAAGATATAAGTATGATCTTAGTCTCTCAGTTTACTGGTAATGCCCTTCCTAATACTTGCATTTTGCTAAAGAGAGCTTCATTCTGAAGTTCACAGGATGTAATATAGGTACCTGGAACATGTATAGATACTCCTGGAAGTTCTTTTTAATCAGGCTAGTGGGTGCTGAATGCAGTTAGGACAAATTATCTATCTTTGTGCCACATCTTTGTTTTTGTTTGCATCATTGAGGATCTTTTTCTCCATATGGGCCACAGAATAGTCACACCTACCAGCAATGTTGTCCTTGAATTTTTCTCTTTTAGCACAATATCCAGTTCCCTATATCTACCCAGATCAGTCCAGACTCCTGGATTTTGCATCCCTGCCAGCAGATGGAGACAGAGAAAGTTTTACTGACATTGCTACATGCAGCAGATGGTAAATGGTACAAAAACCTGCAGTTCTGCAGTTGAAGAAAAAAAAAAAGAAGAGAGATAGCCTTCCACTCAGGGGGCTGCTAGGTCCTGGTGGGACCATCCCCCCTGGTCTGAGCGGGCGAGCTAGGGGTTGGTGACACTTTAGTACGCTTGGTCATTAGTTCCGTGAGGTGCAAATCTGGTGGCCCAGATCCCTCCCCTTCATCACAAGACTGCTGAGGTGGCTTGAGGTACTGTGAAGTAGCTTGAAACCAGCTTGTTCCACTTGCAGCTCTGTATTCCAGCCTAACCCAGGAAAGTATGCTTAATTTTATTGTTGGCTGTAAAGTTGTTTAAACTAAATAAATAAATAAATAAATGAGGTTTCAGATTTTAGACTACTTCTACTCAGCAGCAGAGTGAGTGCAGTGGATGACTGTAGCTGAGGGGATTCCCGCAGTTGCGGCCACATGTGGCATGGCATGCAGCTTTTGTCTCGGTGGCGGCACAACCAGACCAGGTTGTATGCGGGCTGTGTGTCGGATGGTAAGGGTTCTTCGGGGAGACCTGCCACCGCTTCAGAAACGTGTGCTCACTTTTGCTCCTCAGTCTTGTCAGGGTTCACAGCAGGCTGAGGCTTCTCTCCCCGTCGGTGTGGGAATGGCCATTGTGCAATCTCGGGCGGCTTTTGCAGTGCCGGCGGGGAAGGAGGGGATTCTCCGAAGAGGCTATCCCTAGCATTCCCAGGCTCTGAAGGCTGTGTTCCTGGGTCCACACAGCCTTTTTGCACAGACATTAATCTGTTCATGAACAAGGCCTATTTAGCTAAGCAGCTCTCTGGGGAGGTGTGATGTGGGACCCAGGCCTGGCCTTCAGTGAATCCGCTTCTGGGTCACAAGCCTGGGCAGGCAAAAAGGAAGCGGCCTTCACTAGTCCAGTATGTATTGGGCCTTGCCTCAGCATCGGGAGATGCAGTAGACTATTCTGATGATTCAGATGTTGCTACGGAAGCACCAAGTGTGCCCCAGGGGGTTGATCTGGATACTGGCAGCACAGATCCAGGGTGGCAGATTGAGAGGGACATCCTGTTACTGAAGGCGAGGACCCCAGGGTGGTGCGTTCTTTTCATAAAGAGGAACTGTTGCCCTTGATTCATCAGGTCCTGCAGGAGCTTGGATCAAGGTCACTCAGGAGGATTCTGATTTGGAGGAGCGGATCCTGTCCTAATGGTTTGAGGGGGGGTTCCAGCAAAAGCCTTTCCGTACTACAAGTTGGTAAAGAGTTGGGGATTGAGAGGGGATACTCTGAAGCCAGCTTGAGAGAATGAGGGCTATGGCAAAACTTTAACCATTGCCCGAGGCAGACGTTGAACTTCTGTCACTTCCTAAAGTTAATGCTTCCGTATCAGTAGTCACTAGAAGATAACTATTCCAGTTTTGGGGTCCGCTGCTCTGAGGACGTCCAAGATCGGAAGTTGGAGATTCACTTCAAAAGGATATTTGAGGTTTTAGCCCTGAGCTACAATGTGGCCAGTTGTACTAGTTTTATGCATGGGCTTATCTGTGCTGGGTCCAGCAGTTAAGGAGGCTCATCCTCAGTCAGGCAAGGAATCACAGGAGGCTGAGCGCTTGGAGACTGCTGGCGTATGAGCAGATGCTCTATATGACCTGGGCAGTACGTCTTGGAATCATGAGGTCTGCAGGATCAACCAGGAGATTGTTGTGGTTGCGTCACTGGTCGGTGGAATTGTGGTCCAAGTCTCAGCCAGAGTCTCTTCCTTTTAAAGGAAAGCTCTTTGTTTGATGAGGACCTAGAACAGATAATGAAGCACCTGGGGGAGACTAAGATGCACAGGTTGCTGGAGAATAAGCCTAAGGGCAGAAGATTCTTTCAGGCTCGGTCCCATTTTCGGGATAGTAGAAGGTTTCACCCAGCAAGGGGTTCTTCAGGGCCTCAGAAGCAGTTCGCCCCCAGAGGTCAGTCCTGGGTCCAGTCCTTTCAAAGAGGTTGGCAACCTTTCCAGGACACCACAGGGGGAAACGCAGCTGGCGCAAAATCCCTCAACAATGAAGCAAAGTTGGTCCATCTTTCGTTCCCTCTATAGGCAGGTGCCTGGCGCTGTTTATGGGGAGTGAACCAAAATTATCACAGACCAGTGGGTTTTCAGTGTAGTAAGAGATGGCTACACTTTAGAATTTGCTCGTCCCATTCGAGATTTATTCCTAGTTTCCCCCTGTGGTCCCCTCGACAAGCGGCCGACAGTTCAGGAAACGCTAGACAAATTGAAGAGGTGATGGCACCATATTCCCAGTTCCCCACGAAGAACGAGGCACAGGAAAGGTATTCCATTTACTTTATCAAGCCAAAGAAGGAAGGCACTTTTCGCCCTATTTTGGATCTAAAAAGGGTGAATACAACTCTGAAAGTTCCTAATTTTCGAATGGAGACCCTGCGTTCAGTCATCGTTGTGGTGCGTAGAGGCAAGGTCCTGGTTTCTCTAGATTTGACAGAGCCGTATCTACACATAGCCATCTGCCAGAGCATTCAGTGGTTTCTGTAGTTTATGGTTCTGGGGCAACATTTTCAGTTTCAAAGCTCTCACGTTTGGTTGGCGACAGCACCACGTACTTTCACCAAGATTGTGGTGGTGATGGCAGACTTGGGTCGAGGAGAAGTTCTGGTACACCCCTAACTGGATGATTGGCTCATTCGGGCAAAGTCTGATGACCTTTGTCATCAGTCAGAATAGAAAGTACTGTCGTACCTAGAATCTCTTGGCTGGGTGGTGAACCTGACAAAAAGTCCCCTTGTTCCCTCTCAGACCCTGAAGTATTTGGGGGTTCGCTTCGATACACAGAGTGGCAGAGTGTTTCTCATGGAGGAGAAGATGCTGAAGCTGCAGGGGCAGATTCGTCAGTTGTTGGGACTGGTGGTGCCCAGGGTCTGGGACTATTTGCAATTCCTGGGCTCTATGGCTTTGACCTGGGAGTTGGTGCCTTGGGTGTTCACGCATATGCGACCTCTTCATAGAGCTCTTCTCTCCTAGTGGAATCCGCTGTCAGAGGAGTTTCATCTTCCCCTTCTGCTTGAGGGGGTCAGCAGGGATGGTCTATCATGGTGTCTCCTTTGGTCCAATCTGGAGCGTGGTGTTGTTGGAGTCATTTTTTGTTACTTTGGCTGAGGATGTGTGTGGAGGTTGGGCCTGTGGATTCAGAGTTCTCACCCAGACACAGACTAGTTTGAAGGCCACAGGCCAACCTCTGAGTGAACTCATATTTACTGTTTTGCACTGTGAAATGCTTGTGAACAGGCAAGAGTCCGTTTATTTTAGTTATTCCAGTAGGTCTGTGATGAGAAAGCAAGCAATTAACTTATACTGAAGCCTGAGAGAGAGTGAAGGCCACACAGCTGTGTCTGAAATTGGTAAGAACTCAGAGGAGGGGAACACCAATGCTTTTCTCAAGCATTTAGTATATAAGGAGAAATAACAGAGAGAAAGAAGGAGAATGCGCTTCCGGCCATGATAGCACAGGCTGATCCTCTGGAAACATGTAAGCTTTATGTATATGTAGCAATTGTTATTATCTACCGTTACTACTTCTGAATGATCTGGTTTTATTTGTTCTTTTCTCCTATTGCTCAAACCGTGAGGTACTGAATCAAAGTTTATGTGTGACTATTTGTATAGGGAATAAGCTGCTGGGTTTAACCCCCAGGTATAATCTCAGTAATTGTGTATGTTTATATTGGGTAAGCCCCCAAGGTAGTCCTGTGTGCACAAAGATGATAAGGCCCTCAGGTATCCCCCAGTGTAGTTCTCAATAAGATTAGCTCCCAGGTCAGAGCCCCTGGGCAGAATGCCAGTGTGCACGGTCTGAACCCAGAACAGGTGTGGAACTAGAGGTTCTGGATTGGGTGGTTCTTACCACCAATGACAGCCTTTTTGGTTGGGGGGCAGTGTATCAGCATCAGTCTCCGTCTGCTCTCAGCAGTGGGCGGGCCGGTCACAGACCGTAGGCGGGCCGGATTCAGCCCGCAGGCCGCCCCTTGCCCAGGTCTGCTTTAGAAGGTCGGATCACCTGTTTGTTTTGTGGAGTGGGTCAAAGTGAGGTTGTCAAATCTCTACGGCCACTGTTGCACATTGGCATAAGGAGGTGATTGGTTCTTCTTCTTGGCCTCCCTTCCTCTACCATCCATCCACTCCAAATACTCCAGAACGCAGCTGCCAGAATTCTTACAGGAACTAAAAAACAAGAACATATTACACCAACCCTCACCTCTTTACACTGGCTCCCAATCAAATACAGAATAGACTACAAAATTTTAACAATCCTCCACAAGATAATCACAGGACAACAAAACTACTGGCTAACCAAACACATCGAATTACATGCTCCAAAAAGGAACCTTCGCTCAATGAATAAAGGCCTCCTTAAAATCCCTCAAGCAAAAACCACGCATCTATTTTCAACCCGTGAGAGAGCTATATCCATCGCCAGCCCCTCTTTATGGAACTCTTTACCTTACAATCTATGAATTCAATCCGACACCAAAACCTTCAAAAAAGAGTTCCCTTTACGTACCCAGATCAGTCCAGACTGTGGGTTGAGCCTCCTTTCCAGCAGGTGGAGACAGACTAAAATTGAAAGGATATCCTATATGAGGACAGAGCCTATCCTATAACCCTTCAGTATTTGTCTGTCTCCAGCAGGTGCAGCAGGTCTCCCTTCGGTCTCCTGTTCTAGGCTAGTCAGCCTTCTTCATTCCTTCCGGGATCAAGCAAGTACTTATTCCTTAGGGATATTGTGTTTTTGTTTTCTTCCTGTGAAAATAAAAGTAAAAGTTAGTCAGGAAGTTTGTAGATTTTGATTTTTTCTTCAGGAGATGGCTCCATCTCCTGGCTGTTGCTGGACTCAGGAGGGCTTTGCCCCTTGTGCAGTGCATAGCCTGTGTCCGTTACCGCTTCCAGGTGTGGGGACCGAGTCTGGTAGTCCAGTTCTCGTCTCCCCCTCCTCTGGCTGCCGAGGGGTCGTAGTTTTCCGCTGCTGTGCTCAGTCTGTAAAATAAATAAAAAAAAATTATACATAGTGCCAAAGGAATCAGGTTAAGTTTAAAAGTATTTCCAGTACTTTTATTACTTACCTACAGCAGCAGACCCATATTCTTTATTTTTGGTTCTCTCAGGGCTTGAACCGGCAGCCAGACAGGCAGGAGTCAGCAGGTTTCCCCCCTGCTTCACTCCGGGCCTGCAGGCTGTCAATCAAACTTTTTTTTCTGCTAGTTTTTTCTCAGAGCAGCTCTCTCTTGCCGCGGCAGGCAGCCTGCCTCTTCTGTGTCAGCCCCCTTCGCGTTTTTTGCGAGGGGGCCTCTGCTCTGCCTCCCTGCCGGGTGGGGAAGGTCCCTCCTCGGCAGGGCAGGCAAATTTAGTCCGGGGATCGAGTCCCCAGAACTTGGCCAGGCCGTTCCCGGGTTGGGAAAGCCCGGGAACGGCAGCCATTTTGGTTTTTTCATTGGCTCCGTTTTCGGAGCTCCTTGGGGTTGGGGGGGGGGGGCGATTTTTTTCATACTCCCCCCCGATTTGAGCCCCGTGGCCCCCCAGGATGAGGTGCTCTGACACCCCCTCGCCTCCACCTCCCCCACCCGGAGACATCTAGAGCTCGTTTTTTAACATAATTTGTCCTCCTTCTGCATAAATCCTATTAGCTAGCCTGCAGGAGGAGGAGGAAGGTCCCCCCCTTGATCGCTCCCCCCCCAGCGAAAATTCCCCGCTCCGCGCCGTTGACGGTTGGACCGCTGCGGAGCCTCCGGGGTCCCTTCGAATCGCGGGTGGTCCCATGGGGTGCCCCCCCCTGGTGGATCCGGTACCCCCGGATCCTGTCACCAATCCGGTTGCGGAAGATTCCCTTCCACTCCTGGAGGGGAATGATCCCAGGGTCTTACGGACACCCTTACGGCCTCTTTGCCCAAAGATATGGACCCGATTCTGGCGGGAATCAGGGATCCGGCAAGCGCCTTCCCCTTTCATCCCACGTACAAGTTGTTACGCCTGCGGGAATGGGAGGCTCCCGAGGTGGGACTCCGGGCAGGCCGTGCCATGGACAAGCTTACCCCCCCCCGGAGGTATGCTTAGATCTTTAAAAAAAAAAAAGACAATGTTCCCTCCATGGACTACTTCTGTGGTCACGAAACAGGAGGGTTCCACGGTTTTTAAAGACGCCCAAGACCGCATGCTCGAGGCTCACGTGAAGCGCATTTTGATGTCCTGGCGCTGGGGGTGCGTGCGACTATTTGCAGCAGTCTCATGCTGTGGGCAGGTCTCAGGTGGGTTTAACAGTTGGTCTGTACCCGGGTCCTCCCGTAGGCAGAGGCTGAGCATACGACCTTTTCCTCGTCCAGGCAAAGGCAATGGCCTCGGCAGTGTCCGCCAGACGGCTCCTCTGGCTGCGCCATTGGTCGGCTGATCCGTCCTCCAATGCCCACTTGGGCACGTTGCCATTCAAGGTAAGCTGCTCTTTGGCGAGGACCTTGAGAAGCTTATGGATTCCTTAGGGGAAAGTAAGGTCCATAAGCTTCCGGAGGACCGTCTGAAACCATCCCGTTCCTTACACCCTCTCGTCCACGTTTCGGGGCCAGAGACTGTATACCCACACGGGCGGGGTGGCTCCTCAGGGGTTTTTCCTTCTTGATCGCAGTCTTGGTCGCAGCCTTCCCATGGGCGCCGTCCCTTTCGCGAGGGCCAGCCCACGTGCTCCACCCTTAAGCCTGCCACACAATGAAGTTCACTTGACTCGTTCCTCGGTCCCATTCCTAGGTGGTCGCTTTTCCCTGTTCTTCAGTGAATGGGTCAAAATCATGTCGGACCAGTGGGTCCTAGACATTTTCAGAGACGAGTACGCCTTCGACTTTGCTCGAGATCTTCGGGATCTTTTTCTGTTTTCCCCGTGCTGGGCGGTTCAAGTGGGAAATGGTGGAGCAAACTCTCGCCAGGCTCCTGTGTCTGGGTGCGGTGGTCCCGGTTCCAGAGAGCGATCTTGCCGTAGGCCAGTATTCTATTTACTTCGTCGTTCCCCAGAAGGACGGGTCTTTCGGCCGATCTTCGACCTCAAGGGAATCAACTGAGCTCTCAAGATCCTGCACGCCGCATGGAAACTCTGCGAGCGGTCCTCGTGGCGGTTCGCCCCAGGAGAGTTCCTCGCCTCACTCGTTCTGTCAGAGGCGTATTTCCATATTCCGATTCATCGCGACCTACCGAAGTTCCTTCACTTTCACATCCTCAACCGGGTCTTCCAGTTCCGGCGCTTCCCTTCGGTCTCGCAACGGCATCTCGCACCTTCACCAAGGTCATGGTGGTGGTGGCAGCAGCTCTCCGCCGGGAAGGAATCCTTGTTCACCCCTCCCTGGACGTCTGGATCGTCAGGGCCAAGGCGGAGGCTCTTTGCCGGCAGGCGGTGGATCACGTGTTCGCTCTTCTCGCGTCTCTCGGGTGGATAGTGAATTTCTCCAAGAGCAACCTTCAGCCCTCCCAGGAGTTAGAGTTCCTGGGAGCCCACTTCGACACCCGGGTGGGCAATGGTCTTCTTGCTTCACGCGCGGGGCTCTCAAGTTGATCGACCAGATTCAGAATCTCATCTCGCTGCCTTCTCCAACGGCTTGGGACTACCTGCTGGTCTGGGCTCCATGGCATCCACCATCGATCTAGTCCCATGGACTTTTACTCATATGCGACCGTTACAGAAAGCTTTGCTGTCCCGTTAGCAGTCAGTGGCGGAACAATTTCACATAATCCTCCTGTTTTTGGGCTCTACCGTTGCCGACTTGCAGTGGTGGCTTTCCCTTCCTCATCTGCTACAGGGAATGCCTCTCCAAGTCCCACAGCAGACGATAGTAACCACGGAAGCCAGTCTCTCAGGCTGGGGTGCAGTCTGCCTCTCCCAGTCCACCCAGGGGATCAGGCCAGCAGCTCAGTCTTGCTAGCACATCATTCGGTTGGAGACTCGGGCGGTGTTCCTAGCTCTTCTGGAGTTTCTCCCCCTCATCAGCGGCAAGGCGGTGTGAGTCTTGTCTGACATCTCCATCACCGTGGCTTACATCAATCACCAAGGAGGCGCCTGCAGTCCGCTGATGGCCCTGGAAACCAGCTGTCTTCGCCTGGGCAGAGCGACATCTACAGTGCCTGGCGGTCTCCCACATCGCGGGCAAGGAGAATGTTCAGGCCGATTTTCTCAGTCGTCAGTCGCTCGATCCCGGGGAGTGGGAACTCTCTGACGCAGCCATGGATCTCATCGTCGACAGGTGGAGTTCCCCCCACCTGGCCCTCATGGCAACCCTTCGCAATGCCAAGGCAAATCGGTTCTTCAGCCGCTGGAGGGAACATGGCTCGGAGTGCATGGATGCTCTGACTCTCCCTTGGCCGGCGGTCGTCCTGCGGTACGTGTTCCTCCCGTGGCCCCTGGTTGGGAAAGTTCTCAGAAGAATAGAACTCCACAGGGGTCCCGTGGTTCTAGGTAGCACCCGAGTGGCCGCGCAGGCTGTGGTTCGTGGATTTTCTTAACCTAGCGACAGGACGGACCTCTGCGGCTAGGCCATCTTCCTCGGCTCCTTTCATCAGGGACCTGTATTTTTCGACCAGGCCGATCGCTTCTGTCTTAGCGGCCTGGCTTTTGAACGGCGACGCCTAAGCGCAAGGGCTATAAGGAGGAGGTCATCCCCACCTTGCTGCAGGCCCGGAAACAGTCAACTTCCCTGGCGTACGTGCGTTTCTGGAACGATGTTTGAATCTGTTGTGCGGAGTCGGGTATCTCAGCGCGCTCCGCCCCGATTCTCGTTCGTCCTCTCTTTCTCCAAAAGGTCTCTCCAAGGGTCTTTCCTTTCGTTCTCTGCGCATACAGGTCTTCCCTCTCGGCTCTCTCCTGGGTTGGGTAGAAGGTCATCACTTAGCGGGCCACCCGGACGTGATTCGGTGCTTGGAGGGCGTCAAGCTTCTACGTCCACCTTCTCGGCCCGCTTGCCCGCTGTGGAGTTTTCATCTGGTCCTTCGGGCCCTCTGTGCGGCTCTGTTCGATCCTCTCCGTCGCGCTACCTTCAATGATCTTACACTTAAGACTGTCTTTCTAGTCTCTATCTCTTCTGATCGTTGGATCTCGGAGATCCAAGCGTTGTCCTGTCGGGAACCTTTTTTGCGATTTTCCGATTCCGGGGTATCCCTCATGACGGGCCCTTCCTTCTTACCGAAGGTTGTTTCTAACTTCCATGCCAACCAGTCGGTAGAACTCCCTGCGTTTTCCCCTGTGACTGGGGGCGATCTGCGTAAACCTTGATGCCAAACGGGTTCTACTTCGCTATCTCCAGGTTTCCAATGGCTTTCGGGTCTCGGACCATCTTTTGTCCTCTGGAGTGGGCCCAATTGGGGTAAGCCGGCTTCTAAGACCACTATTGCGCGGTGGTTGAAGGAAGCGATCTCCTCTGCCTATCTTTGTCAAGGTCGGGCGGTTCCCGAGGGCCTAAAGGCTCATTCACTGCATTCTCAAGCTACTTCCTGGGCGGAGAGTCAATTTCTCTCCGCAGGAGATTTGCAGGGCCGCCACTTGGACGTCCTTGCATACTTTTGCTCGACACTACCGCCTGGATGTGCAAGCTCCGGTTCTTGGTTCTTTTGGGCTACAAGTGCTTCGAGTGGGACTGTCTTGGTCCCACCCGGTTTAGGGAAGCTTTGGTACATCCCACAGTCTGGACTGATCCGGGTACGTACAGGGAAAGGAAAATTAGTTCTTACCTGTTAATTTTCGTTCCTGTAGTACCACGGATCAGTCCAGACGCCCTTCCCTGTTTGTCTTTCTTCTGTCCTCTCGAAGCTTGTTTCTCTTGCAGATTCGTAGATTTCCATACATCATTTTTGTGCAAGAATACTGAACAAATACACCGGAAGCCTTGGTTGCTCAAGCACCAAGTATATGCAAGAGTGGTTAGTCATACCATATTTCTTAGATTGTTCTACAGTTGCTCCATTGAGCTTTATGGTTACTTGCTTGATCCTATTCTGGGTTTGTTATTTTCTGCTTTGACATTGATTATACTGAAGGGTTATAGGATAGGCTCTATCCTCATATAGGATATCCTTTCAGTTTTAGTCTGTCTCCACCTGCTGGAAAAGAGGCTCAACCCACAGTCTGGACTGATCCGTGGTACTACAGGAATGAAAATTAACAGGTAAGAACTAATTTTCCTTTGAAAACCTGGTTATTGTTGCGTTCGGGCCTATTTCTTGCCCTCTCTCCACCCTCTTTACCGCTGTGGTGACTCCCTCTGGTCCTGATGGATGGCTTGCTGCTGCGGCGTCTCCTTGCCCCTTTTCCTTGGAGTCCCTGGGCTGGCCTGATGCTGCAGATCCGCCATGTTCCTGATGACGTAAGGGTGCGCACGTGCTCCAGAGTTTGTACCGGTA
The DNA here is from genome assembly GCF_901001135.1 of Rhinatrema bivittatum. Taxonomy (NCBI): domain Eukaryota; kingdom Metazoa; phylum Chordata; class Amphibia; order Gymnophiona; family Rhinatrematidae; genus Rhinatrema; species Rhinatrema bivittatum. The sequence goes on from NC_042626.1 coordinate 32,353,609, forward strand.
AGGGCGTGATCCTCGGGGGCATCCCCCAGTAGTGACGTCATCCGCTTCCAACTTAAAAGGTCTTTGTTTGCTACTACGAATCGAGTTAGCAAGGACTCGAATCACTCTCCCTTCGATAGGATTCGCCAAAGCTACTCTGCCTCCTTGAACTTAGGGGTACCTGCTCCTCGGGGGCCCCTACCTGCTCCTCGGGGGCCCCACTCTCTCTTCTTGATTTCAGACTGCTAAGATGGGATCCGGTACTCGCTCCTCGAGGGCCTACTTCCCTGAAAGCTCAGAAGACTCCTTACTGCTTGGAAGCGATCGCAGACGTGAACACTGTGAGTTCTATTACAGATAGGAACCGGTACTCGCTCCACGAGGGCCTATGTTCCTAATCTCTGAAGACTCTTCTTTGTCTAAGACGTTATCGCAGGTTATATTTTCAGATTGCAGATAGGAACCGGTACTCGCTCCATGAGGGCCTATATTCATAAAACCCTCCAAAGACTCTTCTATTCCAGAAGCCATCTCATACACAGATATTGTGAGTTCTTATTCCAGACTGCATATAGGAACCAGTACTCGCCAACGGCTCCTGTTCCTGAATATACTGAAGACTCTCTGTTGCATAGAAGCCATTACAGATATCTACAATTGTGAGTGTATCATCTTGTACTGGTTATGTATCCAGCATACCCTGTCTACTCACTACCTATAGTCTCTCTCTACAGCTCAGCAAACTCAGAGATCGCAGTTCCAGTATCTGAGGGACTTCAGCCCTGCCGGGTACATCAGCTCACTACTGCCACCTCTGGTGATTCTACTACCTGTCTAATAAAAGAAACTATCTGTGTCTGTCTCCATACTTCAGCCTGTAGCCGGTGGTCCCTCTCAGGGTATCCTCCTGGGGGCACAGTCATCTGCCATCGGCCCAGGGATTCACCAACTTACTTTGGGTGCTCTTCCCCACACTACTAGAGCTGTACCATACAGACTATCACTCTGTGGGGAACCTACCCACTACGGATCGATAATTCTGCCTACAGAGTATTATGAATTACTACTCCTCCCCTTCAGGGAGCAGCAATGAACAGTTATTTATCAAAGCCTACTCAGACGCACTCAATCATCAACAGTAACAGACTACCAACAAATACAACACCAAGAAAACAGAGATACCATCTAATCCACCTTTGAAATCTCAACACAACTACGAAACCCACGATAAGAGTTTTTCCAATATATAAAAACTAACACTCTTCCTGTTATTTTCATCAATGTTACCTAATTTGTTTTCAACTTTTACACTCCTTGTAAAATCCTTATATTACTTTGTCATCATATTATTATTACTGTAAACCATTGTGATGGCGAAACCGAATGACGGTATACAAAATATGATTGATAAATAAATAAATAAATAAATAAATAAATATAGCTAAGGGTTTACTGGTTCCTGAAGGTTTGAGAGCCCATTTGATACAAATTCAGCCAGCCTCATGGACCGAGGCTCAGCAGGTTTCTCCACAGGAGATTAGCAGGGCAGTGATTTGGAAGTTGCATACTTTTGCTAGGCACTATCGTTTGGATGTCGGGGATCAGGCTTCCAAGTCCTTTGGTGAGAGTGTCTGTGAGCGGGACTCTTCAGGTCCACCCTGGTTAGGGAGCTTAGGTACATCCCAGGAGTCTGGACTGATTTGGATACGTACAGGGAAATGAAAATTGGTTCTTACCTGCTATTTTTCGGTCCAGAACCCATCCAGTCTGTGGAGAAGGAGAGTCATTTGCTCATTCTGTTTTTGGCTTGGAATGCAGAGTTAGTTGACAGTTGGGTTCAAGTTAATGGTTTTGCGTAGACTTCTAAGAGGTCACCATTCTTTGGTTCTTGAAGGAAGTAAGAAATAGTTTGACGATTAAGTGGTTATTTAGAAATATAGTGTTTCTGGCTTGGTGCGGTCAGTACTGAGAGACTGCAGATGGCACTCAGGATTATGTAGTAGTGTCAGTAAACTTCCTCTGTCTCCATCTACTGGCAGGGATGGAAAACCAGGAGTCTGGACTGATTCTGTGGGTACTACAGGAACAAAAATTAGCAGGTAAGAACCACATTTACTTTTTCTTGCATCAAGCTTTTATGCATTGGAATGGGAATGTCCCAGATTATCACAACTTCTTTATTCTCTACAATTCTAGCAGGGTTGTGATGTTACAGTGTTACACAATTTCCAGTAGATGAGCCATGACAAGTTATGCTTTTCTGAGCACAAGCCTTCTGAAATCAATACTTGACATTCAGTTGATGAGGTGTATAACTGGTTTCTATTTCTGTTCTACAGAATCTGCATTTATGTGTTTTACAGTTTTTTTCTATGCTGCTGTGAATCATCTTGTTTGCAAACCACTATTCTGTGCTGAAATTATAAATCTCACCTTTATCAGCTGTTTGAATCACATGGTGCCCAACATCTTTCTGCAATGTACATTGTGGTTCAAACATCTGTAAACCAGTCAGGAGAGGTGGTCAATGGCAGGAAGAGCAGTACCTGAATGTAAATTAGCTTTGAAGTGGCTGCAAGGTGGAATAATAAAAAAAAATAGAGAAGAATGGGCTTGCTGCACCACTCTTCTGCTGTCATTTGGGATTGGTCTGTAGGGCAGTGCTTCTCAACCCAGTCCTCTGGGCACACAGGTTTCAGGATATCTACAGGGACTATGCATGAGATAGATTTACATATAATGGAAGCAGTGCATGCAAATCTTATCTCATGCATATTCATTGTGGATATGCTGAAAACCTGACTGGTTAGGTGTGCCCCGAGGACTGGGTTGAGAAGCACTCCTGTAGGGTGTAAGGAAAGAACTGTGGAGGTGGGAGAGAGAGGCGACGGATTGCCTGTGAGTGTCACTCAGAACAAGTCCATAGAGGCGCCCCCCTCAAGATTTGTGATAACTAAAGTACTGAACATAGCAGGGACAGGCGAGGCAAGAAATGAGATGGTGCTCCTGTACCACCTACCCCCTCCCCCTTTCATGGCACAGTACAGGTCAAATCACTGAGAGGGCTAAAGGTAGGAGTCCCTTGGAGGCTGACCTTTTCAGAGATTTGAAATGCTGGGGAAGGGGGAGGCAGCAGTCAGGGTTCTCAGAGGAGTGGCAGATAGATTATCAATGATAATATATCTAGGAAGCTGGCATATCTACCACACTCCAGGGAACCCTATCATCTGCCTTCCACTCTTCCCCAACAACTGTTCCCTGGGGGAGAAGGGTGAATGATGGGGGTCTGTGGGTGGTATACTGTCTCCCACTCACACCTTCCCCATTAGGTTTTGCTCTTTTTTACTTTCCTCTTTTTTCCCTTACCTCTCTCCCTTTTCCCATTATTTATTTTTTTTTATTTAAAAGTTTTTATATACCGTCATTAAGTTATTTACCATCATAATGGTTTACAATAGGGCATATATATCAAGGAAAATATATATCATACTTTAAATAGTGGGTGCCATTATTATTCAGTAACAAAACGACATTAAGTATAATATGGTTTATGACGTGGAATTTACATTAATGAAATTCTCATGGGGGATTGTATGTTTTATTGCTATTCAACCTATCGGTTTTACTACAATTATCAGAGGGATAAAATAATTTCCAGGTAGAATCTGGAAATTGTGAGCTGGGTGCTCTAAGTCCGCTTATCCTTATTTATTTGCTTGCGTCATTCTCTTTCTTGAAGGCTTGTTTGAAAAGCCAGGTTTTGAGGTGTGTTTTGAAAAGTTTATGATTTCTCTGAAGTCTTAGATCGAGGGGCATAGTGTTCCATATATGGGACCGGCCAGGGACAGAGCACATTCCCCTAACCTGAGTTAGTCTTGCTGTTTTCACAGATGGAATGCTTAAGAGAGCTTGTTTGCCAATCTTAAATTCTATGTGGGATGTGTACTTGAAGTGCTGTGTTCAGCCATTCTGCTTTTTCATCATGGATTAGCTTGTGTATTGTGCAAAGAGCTTTGAACTGCACTCTTTGTTCTATGGGTAGCCAATGTAGTTCGGCAAGTGTATCTGTGATGTGATCTTTTTTACTTTTTCCAGTGAGAATTCTAGCTGCGGAGTTTTGTAATATTTGCAGTGGTCTTATCGTAGTGTAGGGCAAACCAAGTAGTAAAGCATTACAGTAATCGGTGCTTGCAAATATCAGTGATTGAAGCACTGTGCGAAAGTTTGGCAGCGATACTAATGGCTTAAGTTTTCTGATTATCTTGAGTATAGCATACCCTTCTTTAACCTTTAGTGTTATGTGCTGTTTGAGGTTTAGCTCTGTGTCAATTATTACTCCGAGGTTGCGTACTTTCTTGGCTAATTCAATTTTTTGGTTACTGTTAAGAATTATTGGAGTTTGTGTGATGTTCATGCTCTTTCTTTCTAAGTGTATGAATTCAGTTTTATCGATGTTAATTATCAGATCCATTTGGTTTAGTAGTTGTTTTATTATGTCTAGATACATGATGGCTAAATTTATTGTTTTTTCAATAGTGTCCTCTATTGGTAGGATTAATTGAATGTCATCGGCGTAAACATAGTGTATGATTCCTAGTCCTGCAAGGAGATGGCATAGTGGAAGTAGATATATGTTAAAGAGTGCTGACCCTTGTGGAACTCCTGTTTTTAGGGTAATTTTTTCAGATAGAGTGTTTTTAATTTGTACTTGAAATGTTCTGTTATTTAGGTATGACCTAAGCCATGTGATTGTTTTACCATGAAGTCCTATTTCTACAAGCCTTTTTATTAGTATTTTGTGATTCACTGTGTCAAATGCTGCTGATAAATCCAGTAATATCAGAATGTAATGTTTTCCGCTGTCGAATCCTCTTAGTATATTATCTTCCCTAGCACTCATACCCTCTTACCTTCCCTCTACTTACACTTCCCCTTTCCTTTCCTTTCTCTCTCACTCACACTTTCCCTTCCACTTCCCCCCTTTTATTCCCTCCCTTGTCACTCACCCCTTCCCTTGCCTCTCACTCACACTCCCTCAATTCTTTCCCTTTGACTTGCTCTTATCCTTTCCTTTCCTCCCCTCCTATTTTACTCCCCCCATTCTCTTCCTCTCTCACACCCTCACTCGGGGTTTTTCTCCCACTGGCACCTTACTGAGCTGCCACCATCCTCCTGCCATCGAGGAGGTTGTGGGTGGGAACCTCTCTGTCATCTTACTAAACTGTTATAATTTTGTCTGCACAGGCAGCCTCATCATACCCTGATTCTAACTACCATTCATTCTCCCCACCTGTAGAGGTCTCCAGTGAGCTCTGTTCAGAGCTGTCCAAGCCAGCTCCTCAATGGCCTCCTGACTCAGCCTGTCTTGCAGCCTCCACCTCACCAGGCGTCCTCAGCGAGCTTGACCTCTAGCCTTGCTATTTTCCTTCTCACTGCCTGCACCACACCCAAGCTCCAGTCCTTTGTAACCCAGCATTGCCAATGTAACCTTGCTTTCTCATGGAGTCACCCTTGGCTCTTTGACCTGGTTGCTGCTTCTTGCCTTGCAGCCTATGGGCCTTCCTACTCCTAGTATCTTGTTTTGTGGCCTACACTAGGCCTTACCTTTCCTTGTGGCCTATCTAGGTCTCTCCCTTCTCCTAGGGGCCTTCGAGCCTGTTGCCTAGTGGCCTATGGGCTTTCAGCCTTGTTGCCTTTGGGTTTAAGTGTTCTCTGTTCTGTGTTACCCTTGTCTATCTTGTTATCCTTTCCTGGTCTTGTCCAATCCTGCCTGTCCCAGTATTCAGTCCAGTATCCAGTCCATGCTTCTGCCCTATTCTTGTCCAGTACCTTGCCTTGCTTGTATTGTTCCTTGTCTGTGCTCACTGTCTTGCCTTGTCTCTGTCCATTGCAGCCTCAGTCCTTGTTCTGTGTCTAACTCCAGTCCAAGCTTTGCTCCAGCCTTACCAGCCTGTCCAAGCTTTACTCCAGCCTTACCAACCTTTCCTAGCTTTGCTGCAGCCTTACCAACCTGTCCAAGCCTTGCTCCGGCCTGCATAGGCTCACCATGATGTACTGCCTCAGCAAAGACCTACTGACCCCCAGAACACAAGGGCTCAACCTGCAGTGGAGGGGGGCTGGCTAGACAGAAGTCCGGCCCTAGTCCTGTCCAGAATCCAGTCCTGCAGTCCTGTACTCTTCCTGGGGTGATGTACCCAGAGTCCAGTCCAAAAATCCTGACAGAATAATAAGGCCAACTATCATCCACAGGTGTGCATACAGGACCCTCAGCCCAATTGGTAAGTCCTATTTTAATTTGTTTAGCACCGATATACCTTCTTCAGTATTGCATAATAACTTAAAGAATGTCTGTGTGTCTGTCCCAACTGCCAAATCCAGAATAATTGCAGTCCTTTCCACATGCTCCCATCGTCTCTTCCTCGAGCCTGCTAAAAGGAAGGAAGGGAAGTTTCAGAAAAAAATCAGCACAGCCTCCCAGAGCACGATGTAGTTTGAACTCTGGTCCTAGCTGCAGCACAAAAAGCTATCCCAAATATATCATTGTACTATGTGTGCCTAGGCTGTCAGCTACATAACCCTCCTATATTTGATGAGTGTATTAGCTGCCACTTCTGTAACCCAGCCAAGTGGAGGTGCAACAAATGCCTTTGCACTAGCCCTCATTGGTTAGATAGCTATTTCAATTGTGGGGCTTCTAAGATGCCTCTGTAGTCACAGAAACCAGGGACTGCTAGTATGCAACCGGCTGATGGCGAATTCCAGTCCTTGAATGCCACAAACAGGCCGGTTTTCAGAATATCTACAATGAATATGCATGAGAGATTTGCATGTACTGTGTCCATTGTATGCAGATCTATCTCATGCATATTCATTGTGGTTCTCCTAGGACAAGCAGGATGGTAGTCCTCACATGTGGGTGACATCACCCGATGGAGTCCGGCATGGAAAACGTTTGTCAGAGTTTCTAGAAGCTTTGACCAGTACACTGAGCATGCCCAGCATGCCACCATCCGTGCGTCCATGTGAGGCCCCCCCTTCAGTCTCTTTTCCGCGGTGCAGTTGCCTCGCAGTTTGCAGGACTCCTCTCTTTTCTTGTTTTTTCTTGAAAAGTGTCTTGTTTCTCCATTATCGGGTCTCCCTTCGTAGTCTGTGCCTCCTTGGTGTGGTAGGTTAAATTTGCTGTTTTTCGCTTCTTGCTGTCGATTCCAGACATCTTACCTCGAGGTGACTGCTGGTCATCGCCTGCACGCTGGGTAGCTTTTATGGTGTTGTCTGGTTTTCGTCAGTGCCCCCAGTGTCCGTGGACCATGTCCATCACGTATCCGCAAGAGGTTTGTATCCTCTGCCTGGGGGCCTTACACGACGTCCATGGGTGTCGTCTGTGTGTTCAGATGATCTCCAAAGGCTGTCATGCACGATTTGATAAGATGGAGAAACTGTTCAGTTCTTCCAAGTCTGCTCCATCTACACCCATGTCGGAGTCCTTGACACCGAAGGATCGCGGAGTGCCCCTTGATAAGCTCCCTCTCGCTACTCCTCTCTCCACTTCTTCAAAGGATCGTGGGGACGGAGACAGATCCTCCATGATCTCACTGGTGTCCTGACCATCCGGGTCCTCCGCCTCCTCGGTGCCAGGGAAAGACCAGGCTGAGCACCGTGGGAGATCCCGCAAGCATCACCACCGGTTGCCGTCGGCGCACGGCTCCGGTTCTGGCGCAGTACTGGCGGCGGACATACCACCACCGAAGCGACCCCGACCATCGGAGACCCCATCCTTTGATGTCCCCGGGAGTCCCAGGCATTCCCCACCGATATCGGTGTCGGGCACTGTGCCACCTCGGAGCCCCGAGCAAGAGCCACTGACACTCGTCCCACTCTCTCAGTCCTGGCCTCACCGGACTTTTAGGAGGAGTTGGACCGGCAGACCGCGGTGCTCAGAGCGCTTCAGAGCGTCAAGCCACCCATGCCACCGGCCCCATACCGGTGCCTGAGCCTCCGCTCAGGCACCGGTATGGTATCTTAGCACCCCTGCTGGAGCATCTGGACGTCCTTTTAGGCGCCCTACCGACACAAACATTGCCCGAGGGGGCCTTTGATCCCCCAACGGTCAGCGATGCCCCCCACCAGAGCGATCCCGATCATTAGATTCTCTGAGGAGGAAGATGCGGCCAGTGTCTCATTCCCAAGGCCTTGGTTCTCCGAGCCCTTACCAGGTCCTTCTGGCCCCCTCGATGCGAGGGGAGCCGTCAATCTCTGCAGTGCCCTTGAGGCCTCCGAAACTGTCAGAGTAAAGGGCTGATATCCCGCACGGGCCTCGCCCGTGTCATGCTGGTCCTAGTGAAGAGGAAGGGCCTTACGACCCTTAGGGGGTGATTCCCTGGAGTCTTCCTCTGACTACTCAGACGACCCCTCTCAGAGCCCTCTCTGCCCGAGGAAATGCGTCAGTCTCCCCCCTTCCCCCCCCCCCCCCCCCCCCGAGTATCTGTCCTTCGTGGGGATTGTCAGGGCCATGGCCGAGGCTATCTCCTTCCAACTGCTCAAGGAGGAGGATCCGTGACACAAGATGCTGGAAGTACTCCAGTTTGTCGATGCTCCTAAGGAGATCATGGCTGTTCCCATCCACGACATTTTCAAGGACCTCCTCCTTCGGATGTGGGAGCACCCAATCTCTATCTCCCCTGTCAATAGAAAGGCGGATGTCAACTATTTGGTGCAGCACGCCATGGGGTTCGAGAAGCAGCACCTCCCCCACCATTCAGTGGTTGTGGAGTCCGCCCTAAAGAAAGCCAGGTGCTCCCATGCCCACGCTTCTGCCCTCCCCCCCCCCCCCCCCTCCCACGGGTGAGAGCGTAGGGAGCTCAATGCTTTTGGCAGAAAGGTCTTCCACGGCGTTATGCTGGTCGCCCGTATTGCCACCTACTGGCTTTACATGACCCAGTACAATCAGAACCTCTGGAAGTGAGTCCAGGACCTCGCAGAGGATCTGTCTCAACAGCAACAGGAGGCGCTCTCAGCTATTGTTCTGCTGGGTTTAGAAGCTGGCAAGCATTAGTTGCGATCCACCTATGATGTCTTTGAAATGGTGGCCCGCTTAGCCACGGTGGGCATCGGCGCCCATAGGATAGCCTGGCTCATAGCTTCTTAACTCTGCCCAGAGGTACAGGAGAAGCTAGCTGACCTCCCTTGCACAGGTGACAACTTCTTTGGGGATAAGGTCCAGGATGCGGTAGCACAATTAAAGGACCACCATGACACCCTTCAACAGCTCTCCACTAGTGCTTCCGATGCCCCGTCCTCGGCCAAGATCCTGGAAACCATTCCGCCAGCAGCAAGCACCCAGACCCCAGCTGGTGCCTCAACAAGCCCCGGCTATGGGCGTTTGACTGGTGGCGAGGAAGCATGAGTCAGTCGAGCGCACCCCTGACGCCATATCCCCCAGTGGGAGGCAGGCTCGTTGGCTTCGCCCATCACTGGGAGGATGTCATGTTGGACTGATGGGTCCTTATCATAATCCGTCAGGGGTACCGTCTCACAGTCAGCTTCCAGGGACCTCTCCCCGATGTCCATCATGGGGTTTGTCCACCCAGCAGGTCATACTTCAAATGGAACTCTCTGCCCTTCTTGCATCAGGCACGGTAGAGTCAGTCCCTCGCCCCCAGCAGGGACGAGGTTTCTAATCGAGGTATTTCCTAATTCCAAAAAGGAACGGCGGCTTGCGCCCCATCTTTGACCTCAGGGCATTGAACAAGTTTCTCTTAAGAGAAAAATTCAAGATGGTCTCTCTGGGTTTGCTGATTCCCCTCCTCAAAAGAGGAGACTGGCTCTGCTCCCTTGATCTCAAGGAAGCTTACACTCACATAGCCATCTTCCCCAGCCACTGGAAATACCTCTGCTTTGTGGTGGGAAAGGCTCACTACCAATACCAGGTGCTGCCCCTCGGGGTGGCCTCAGCCCCTCATGTCTTCACCAAATGCCTAGCAGTGATGGCTGCATAACTCAGACGTGCGGTGCATGTTTTCCTATACCTAGATGACTGGTTGATCAAGAACAATTCCCGCACAGGGGCGCTGAGCACTTTAACCCTGACAGTGCGGACTCTACAAGCCTTGGGGTTCATGATCAACTATCCAAAGTCTCACCTTTGTCCGTCTTTTCAGCTGGACTTTATAGGCTCCAGACTAGACATGATACGGGCAAAAATGTTTTTGCCCTCGCTTCATTGGCAGCCTTTGTCTGCAGTAGCCAGCAGGTGACTACCTGCCGCCTTCTCCATTTGCTGGGCCACCCGGTGGCTTCTGTCCATGTTCTCCCTCTCGCCCGTTTGTGCATGTGGAGGGCTCAATCGACCTTGCGGTCCCAGTGGCAACAGGCCTCTCAGGATCTCGAGACTTAAGTTGCAGTCATGGAACTTCTGCGGGCGTCTCTGTCCTGGTGGGAAGGCCTCTCCAGTTTGGAGCGGGGGATTCCCTTTCACACTGCCCTGCCTCAGATGATCTTTACTACCAACACCTCTCCTCAGGGCTGGGGAGTCCATGTGGATGGCATTGACACGCGGGGTCTCTGGACCGCTCACGAAGCCTGCTGTCAAATAAACTTCCTGGCGCTTTGGGCTAAGAAGTCCTGATCTGTATGGACAACCAGGTGGCAATATGGTATGTCAACAAACAGGGAGGCACAGGCTTGTTCCTCCTCTGCCACAAGGCATTGCAGATGTGGAGCAGGGCTCTGTCGCAGGGGATGTCACTGCATGCGATATACCTGCCTGGGACTCTAAACTTGCTGGTGGACCGGCTGAGTTGCTCCTTCCAGCCACACGAATGGTCTCTCAATCCAGAGATAGCGGCCAAATTGTTTCGTTGGTGGGGCACACCAGATGTGGAACTCTTCGCCTCCCTGCACAATCATAAGATGAGCAGATTCTGCTCACTGTCATCAGGGGGTGAACATCTGGCCTGCAATGCCTTCTCCCTCCACTGGAGAAGAGATCTGCTATATGCGTACCCTCCTCTCCTGTTCCTCTTGAAGACCCTGCGGAAGCTTTAACAGGACAGAGGGACTATGATCCTCGTGGCGCCCTTTTGGCCCCAACAGGTCTGGTTCCCTCTCCTGTAGGATCTATTGGTCAGGTCCCCCATCCAGCTGGGGACCGCGCCGACCTGATCTCGCAGAACCAGGGTGCCTTGTGCCTTCCGAACTTCCGGGCATTGGCCCTGACGGCTTGGATGTTGAGGGCTTAGTCCTTCAGCCCTTGACCCTATCGGACAGTGTCTTCCAGGTACTGGTGGCTTCTAGGAAACCTTCCACCAGGAAGTTCTACAGTTTGAAGTGGAGAAGATTCTCCATATGGTGCGTGGGGCATGGCTTGGATCCATTCACATGCCCCCTTCCCCAGCTTTTGACTACTTGTGGCACCTTTCCAAGTCTGGGCTTCAAACCAACTCTGTCAGGGTTCATCTTAGTGCTGTAAGTGAGTACTATCGAGGTGTCACTTGCACACCCATATCGGTGCAACCTTTAGGAGGTTGCCTTATGAGGGGCCTGCTTCAGCTGAAGCCCCCTCTTTGGCTTCCTGTTGTATCCTGGGACCTCAATATTGTCCTAGCGCAGCTCATGCGTCCTTCCTTTGAGCCACTGCTTTCCTATGACCCAAAGTTCCTCACCTGGAAAGTCTCATTCTTGGTGGCGATTACTTTGCTGTGTAGAGTCAGTGAGCTTCAGGCCTTGGTTATGTACCCGCCTTACACAAGTTTCTTTCACGATCGTGTGGTCTTGTGTATGCACCCTAAGTTCCTGCCTAAGGTTGTGACTGATTTCCACCTTAATTAGTCCATCGTTTTACCCACCTTCTTTCCTAGCCCTCATTTGCACTCAAGGGAATGGACTCTTCATACTTTGGACTGCAAGAGGGCCTTGGCTTTCTATTTAGATTGCACAGCCAGTCACAGGCAGTCCATTCAGCTCTTTGTGTCCTTCGACACCGACAGGCTGGGAATGGTGGTGGGTAAACAAACTTTGTCCAACTGGCTGGCGGATTGCATCACCTTCTGCTATGCGCAGGCAGGCCTTCCACTGGCCGGTACAGTTAAAGCTCACTCTGTGCAGGCCATGGTGACATCAGTGGTGACATCAGTGGCTCATCTGCGAGCAGTCCCCGTAGTGCCGTAGTGGGAGCCAGACAGCCCCCTGCTGACCAACAGCGTTGCAGTTTTTGTGGTTGTGCCCATTGGTACTTTGTTCGGTCATTGTTGGTCTCACCTGCTGACAGGGACAGCTTGGAGCTTGGTATTCACCCACATTTGAGGACTACCATCCTGCTTGTCCTAGGAGAAACCATAGTTGCTTACCTGTAACAGGTGTTCTCCTAGGACAGCAGGATGTTAGTCCTCAGGAATCCCGCCTGCCTCCCCACGGAGTTGGGTTCCCCTTCTGTTTTGTTGTTTTATTTTTCGCTTGTAATTTTTCTCTATGTTACGAGACTGAAGGGTGACCTCGCGTGGACATGCGGATAGTGGCATGCTGGACATGCTCAGTGTGCTTCTAGAAACTTTAACAAAAGTTTTCTGTGCTGGGCTTCATCGGATGATGTCACCCACATATGAGGACATCCTGCTGTCCTAGAACACCTGTTACAGATAAGCAACTGCGCTATATCCTGAAAACCTGGCCTGTTTGTGGTTCTCAAGGACTGGAGTTTGCCGTCATTGGGCTAAGACCAAAAGCAAAAAATCTCAGGACAAACTCACCTTAGAAGCAGTGAAATCCCCAACATATCCCGACACTATAGCAAGTCAGGCTAGTTTGAACTGCACCACCATTGCCATTGCTGTTTCCCAAGTTTTTTTTACTTGTAAAAACAAACTCTGATCCTATACCTTCAGTTGGGGAGAAGTCAATCCAAACATAAAATGCCTTCCTACCAAGCTAAAGATACAACCTGCTTGTGATTTCAATTTTTCCTGGAAGAATTCCTGGCACAACCAGGCAGCAATGCTAATAACTACAAGGGTTTAAAATTAATTCCTGCAAGTGAGAAAACTGCTTCTCAACTCACTCTAGCGCAGGTTTCTTAAGCAGTACAATTCAGATAGTGGCTACTTGCCAGAAAACTTTTAAATTCTTACCTGCACAAGTCAAAATTGTTCCAGAAACTGGTGCAGATAATCCTGGGTTGATGAAACTCTCAGGTAAACTGGCTCTGACGCTCCTAGTTCCTTATCCAGAGCCCAGCTATCTGTACCTGCACTTCATAAGCCAACAATGACTGGAATTCACTTTACTAAGAGAGCAGCATGCACTTTTTTTTTCTCTCCTGTAGGCTGTGAACCACTACTGATAAAGAGGTCTTAAGACTGACTCCACTCCTACTCAGAATCCATTGCAGCTATCTGCTTCCTCCACCCAGAGGGGTTAAGGCTAGACCTCAGTCTTCAGGCGGCGGAAAGAACTCTGTAATGCCATCTGCCCAATCGTTTTTTTTTTTTTTTCAGCCTGACAATAACCACCTCAGCTTAGAAGCTGCTTAGAAATTTATGATTGTTGCTGTCATCTTGCCTTGGGCACAGGTCAATACTGAGAGACTGCAGGTGGCACACTGGGTTTTGTACAGTATCAGTGAAACTTTCTCCATCTGCTGGCAGGGAGGCAAAACCCAGGAGTCTGGACTGATCTGTGGTACTACAGGAATGAAAATTAGCAGTTAAGAACCAATTTTCCTTTATACATTATATAATATAACTTCATATAATATCTTTATTGTAATTTAAAATAATCCCCCCCCCCCGAGGAAGCTAGTTACCGTATTTTTCGCTCCATAAGACGCACCTAGGATTCAGAGCAGGAAAATTTAAAAAAAAAAAAATGGTGTGCTAAACTGGCTCTATTCCTGGGCATCTGGGCGTCTTATGGAGCAAATTAGGGGAGGGCATAAAATTGTTTTGGTCCCCATTTCATTTTCGGGTCTGGGGAGGGCCATTTCTGTCCACTCCCGGATCAGAAAACGCATCATTCTCTTTGTTGGGAAAAAAACAAAACAAAAAACCCCATCCCAATTGTTCGGCCCCTGTGACATAGTAAGGGCAAAGGGCTGTCGGCTGCCAGTAATGAAAATGGCGCCGACGGCCCTTTGCCGTTACTATGTCACAGGGGTCGACCAATGGCACTGGTAGCCCCTGTGACATCTAAAGGCAAAGGCTATCGGCGCCATTTTGAATACTGGCAGCCGACAGCCTGAGTGCAGGAGATCACTCCTGCACCCCCGCTGGACCACCAGGGACTTTTGGCAAGTCTTGGGGGGTCAGGAGGGTGGGGGGTTGTAGTTAATTAACTTTAAAGGGTTGGGATGGGTGGTTTTTTTTTTTTTTATATTCGCTCCATAAGACGCACAGACATTTTCCTCCCACTTTTGAGGGAAAAAAAGTGCGTCTTATGGAGCGAAAAATACGTAATAGCGAAATGGGGGCCTCTATCCAAGTTGTGGTGTTTCTATGTGTTGTAGGTGTGAGCTATGAGTGATGTGAGTGATAGTCTTATAGTTATTTGTGGTTTCATTGTTAAAAAGAGGAGGTACTGATTATTTTACTAAGTGTATTGTCCCTATGCATTTATTATATGTTGTTAAAATATGTATAACAACACTAATAAAAATATTTTTACATTTTATCCTCTTAAGAAGGATTTGTTATTGTACCTTCTATTCATTTACCTAACGGTTAATCCTATTTTATATGATGGCAATAATAACAAGGAAGTGGCTCTTGTAGATGAGAGGTTAGGGCTTCCACCAATGATTTGCCAAGGGAAATTAAGGACTTAAAAATAACAGTCCATTCTGTATCCCCTTCAGTTGTCAAAGAATTCCATTTTTATGTTGAACACAGAAAATTACAAAATGCAGTGGATGCAATAATACAATATATACAACAAAGCATGTTTCTGCATACCTCATGTTATTTTAAACTCAGATTCCACAGGAAAAAGAAATCTAGACTTGCATGTTAACCACACAATGCCACTTTTTACTGAGATACCATATCTCTCTTTTTCCATTGGTGAAGAGAATTTAGTCTTCCTGTTTATAAAGTCCTGGAATTTCTCCATTTTTGTATTCTGGAGCGATCTTTCCTGGATTGAGAGCAGAATTTTATCACTGTCCTTCCAGTCTTGTGCATCGTACCATATGGTTTCACTAAGAGTCTGACTGAGCTGCAGAAACTTCCCTCCATAAGAAGGCAATTCAGCCTCTGTTAATTCATATGACAATTTTCAAAGCAGTTTATGTGGTTAAAAGAAGTTTTTTTAATCAGCATTAGTTGGATATCTTAAAATTGCCTTCGTTTAATGCAGCTAAAATAGCCTGTAGAACAAACCACAGATTTTAGGTTGGGGGATGAAAAGTATATGGGTACATGGCATTTTCAGATCTTCATGTGTACTTTTCAAGAAAATGTGTATCTGCAGAAATAGCAGGTGCAAGTGACCGCACATACTTTGTACCACTGCAAGTTTCAAAGTGAAAGCTCATGCATACGTTCTCTTTGAAAATTGGTGCAAAGTCCAGCTAAAAAGTATGCATGGTTTTTGTCCCAGTGTGGATAGTATGAAAATTGTCCCCTTAATTTTGTAAAGTCTTCTATATTTCTACACTCACAGAGGCTAACAGTAACTTGAAGGGATTTATAGAGTGTCTTATTGTGAGTGAATTCCATTGTGAATTGTTTTCCACATAGTGATTCATAAAATAGAACCTGTGAACCCTATTTTGGAAGACTTTTCTGTTGGCGTAAGAAGTAAATTAAAAATCTATTCTCATTTTTTATTTAGGTTTCTTTATTTTATTCAGTGCACCTTATTTCCTGTCAGCGAGAACCAGGAGCTCTTCTGTGTTGTTTGTTTGAGGCATTTAATCCCCATGTTGATAGTGCCTTAAGAGAATTCATGTCTTTCAGTTTCTATTTTTAATTAATGAAGTGGATTTCCTGTAAAGAAGAATCATAGGACAGTATTAAATTCCAGCCCGCACACAGTTACTGGTGATGGCATAATAATCTTAGATAGTTCTGACAGTAGCAGTGCATAATTCCCTTTCAGGCCTATCAGAGCACCCTTACTTCTCCCGGGGCTGTATTGTATTGTCTACAGACTGCATGAATATTATAAAGGCTGGTTGGATTTCCATAAATCCATGCTACCCTCATCGTGTTTCTGATCCCTGGGATTCAGTTCACATCGCTTTACATTCTTTTTGAATTTGTAATTTTCAGTTTGATTGTGCAGCGTCATTGTACATCATTCTCTTTGAATTGTTCATATTACAAGAAAATCCCTTTCTCCTGGTGCTGGTTCCCTTTAGATTGGTATTGAGTTTCTATGCAGAAAGTGGATTAAAGTGGGAGAAGCAGGGATTTCAATACACTGTAGAAATACAAGCGGTACATTGTGTCTCTTACTGAAGCTATAGTAAATTGCCAGTCACGGTTGCAATTGCTGGTGATGTGACCTGGAAGACTGGCTCTTTCAGTCAGACGGTCTGAAAAGCTCTGCTCTGGCCAGGAATCAAGACTGGGGTTGCATCCATTCTCAAGGGGCTGGAGTGTGTGCATTTGCTTGCCTCAGCCTCCCGTCCCTTTGCTTCCACATGTCTGTAATGTGGTGAGGCTGTTTGGGTTGACGGAGTTTGCTGGCTGCGACAGGCACTGTTGATTGTTGATTTGGTGGAAGAAGAACCTGAATTGGAGCTTCTGGAGCCTGAAGAAGAGGAGCCAGGCTTTATTAGTCGAGCTTTTGGTGCCTCTGCATCTTCCCTTGAAATAAAACCATACAAAATAAATTTAGTGATTCATTTTCTAACAGCTTGCGTTTTGGATTTTGCACCAGTTTTCAAAGGGAAAGTATAAGCATACTTTCCCTTTGAAAATTATTCCAGGAAAACTACTCGCACGTGTTTTACACCTGCTGATTTGAACGGGTAGTTTTTCAATGAAAAAATAAATATGCACTTTTAAATATTCACGAGTATCTGCATAAGAGCAGGCTCCTCTCCAGCCTCACCCCTGGAATGCCTTTTCTCACTGCAGTTAGTGCCACTATATGCCTAACTTTAACTGCTTTAACACACACACACAGGGAGGGCAATTTTCTAAAAGCCCATTTCCGCAGAATGCTAGAAATGGTTCGTAAAACTGGCCTCCAAAGAATGGTGGAACAAAGTAATTATGTTCTGCAGCAAACGGTGAGGAGCTAACAATTTAAAGGGAAAATGGAATTCAAAACTCTTGTCTAGTTATCTGTATTGAGTATGAGAGTTGAACCTTCAACACTGGAGGAAGCTGGACAGGCAAAGTGATTTTCCTGAGAGTTTGCATTTAAATAATGTCACATAACTATTCCCTCTCCACCACAAAATACAGGAATAGAATTTTAGGATGACCTAAGATATGACATCATTCTAGCAACTAAAAGATACAGAGTTTCCTTCCATGTATAATGTGTTTTCAGTTCTTAAATGGCAATCTGCTTAGAAGAGGTAGTCCATTGTAAGTGGAATAGAATGTTTTTTTAAATAAGTATATAGACATATTTTATTCTGAAGACAGATGGTAAAACTACTAAGTTTTAAAATTCTGGTCCTCAGAATTCTGAGGCTCAAGTTCTGTCCTGACGCTTAATAAAAAGCCCTCAAATGCTGGCACCCATCATGCCTGGCCATTGCAGGATGCTGGGCACTTGGAGGGCAAATTTGAAAGATATTTACCGTAGTAAAATGGCCTCATTGAAAATTGCCTTCTTCAAATATGGCTAAAAGTATGTGCAGGTTCCATAACTTGCATACTGTAGCCACGAGAAAAAGAGACATTCCTGTGGGTGTGTTTATTAGATAAGGGAGGAAAACAGCATATGCAGATTTGATTTTCAAATATACTTGCGCTATTTTGTTCTCCCTAACCCCTGCCTCCGCTACCCACATAGATAGCAGGTGCAAAGTACACAAACACATTTAACATGCATACTTTGCATTTGCTAATTTTCAAGGAGAAATAACATGGATTATCTCTTGTTGTAAATATGCATAACGTACATGCATTACAAGCACCCATGTAGTTTGCAGCTACATGGGCTATTTGAAAATTGCCCCCTTTATGGTGCCAGAATGCCTCTGGAGAAACCTAGTCATCCACATGGAGGGGGGTGTTGGAGTAGAGTGGGCACTTTAGGCAGAAGCATCGTGCTTTTGCAGCCTCCACTCTTATAGTTGCAGGATGTCATGTGTACTAAGAACTTCAGTTCTTCCAGGGTGGTACTGTCCTATACTGAAGTGAGTGTCTTTGTGCATTCAGTCTGGGGCTTCCCTTTGTCCTGCTCAGCTCTAAGAAGGTTACCTGATCTCATTGGGGGGCTCTTCTTCCTCGTACTTCTTTGTTTTTCTCATTCTGAGCATCAGAAACACACTGAGAATGATGAGTAAAACTCCAACTACTACTCCACTTGCTATTCCAATGATGAGGCCAATACTCCAAGCACCTGCTTTGGCAGAGAACAAAAGTAACAAAACAGATAAAACATTGAGATTAACTATTTAAAGATTGCAGAAATATGACACTTCTCATCAGATGTCGGCTAAAGCTCTTGGATCTTTCAGTATCTATTCTGATGATGTGATGAGCTTCATTGTAGGTAAGACAATTTTTGGTTCTGAAACAATCCCTGAGGTGGTAGACTCAGTCAAAGAATCTCCTAAGTGGTCTTCCCTTCCATCTACCTCAAACTCAGAAAATTATAACAGATGTGTCCACCCTGAGATCTAGATGGTTTATATAGCCAAGGTACATGAACCTATTGGGAATCAAAACTTCATATCAATAAACTAGAGCTAAAGGCATTACTCAATGCACTAAAAATTTTTGAGCAATGGATAAAAACATCAGTAACTGTTTTATATAAACAAACAAGGAGAGACAAGTTTGGTGAATTTCTGCAAAGAGGCCCTCAGCCTCAACATCAGCAGCACCCTATCGGATGTGAGAGGCAGAGGAATGAGATTTGGGGAGGGGGTGAATACAGATGGTGGAAACTGGGGACTAGGGAGAACAGGAGGCTGAGGAGAGCTAGGGGAATGGGATGGCTCAGAAGAAGGTGAGAGTGGGAGATGGAAACCTGGTAGGTAAGAAGTGAAAAAGGAGACTGAGGCCTGGAGGTTTAAAAATGGAAAGAAAGAGGGATGAAATTTAGATATGAGTGGAAAGAGAGACAGAACAGAATGGAGAAAAAAGATGACAGAAAAGATCAATGTCAGAGAAAGATGTAAAAAAGGAAGGGAAGGCGTCGAGCGGATAGGACACGGTGTGTCAGAGCTCCCGAGTCGTAGTTGAAAGATTATTTCCTGTGAACAATGTGCCTCATACCAAGAGGAAGGGGAAGGTAAGGGATGGAGCCTCGACCCCCCCCCCTCCCCCTTAAACCCACTATGATACAAACAACGACAAAAGAATTCTGCACTCCTGCGGAGAACTCTTTGGGAGGCCCGGCTGCAGCCTCGGAGGAGGAGAAGCTTTGACGATGCTTGGTGAAACATCTTTGAGCCCCTTAGCACCGGCGACTCCTTCCCCCCCTCCCCCCACCCCGGCCTATGCCAGTGCGTCTGGGTTGGCCATGAACCCAGGACGGAAGGTGTTCATGGAGGAAATGGCCCTTGAAGCAGGCCTATCCACGAATGTAGCAGGGCAAGCCCAAAGCGGAGATACTATGACCACTTTGGAGGAACAAAACATCCGGACACTGGCTTGTTTTAGCGGTTCTTTGCTAATTTTAACCAACCAAGGAAAGGGAAACTTCCCAGGATTTGGAAGAACGACAGTCACACCCTGTGGTAAATATTTCTTCTAAAACTTTTTTGGTTAAACCTTCTGTTGTGACATTAGATACTTTGTGGAATGCTATATCTCTGCTGGAAAATGCTATTATTTCCTTAACTTCTGTGAGGAAAGACTCACAAGTTCAATTTAGTTCTTTGAATCCGGTGGTGTTAGCTCATTCTGCTAAAATTGAAGAAATGGATTAAAAAATATCTCAGATACAAACCATTCAAGCGGGTCTAATTCAAGGGGACTCTATATTGGAAAAAAGAGTGGAAAATTTGGAAAATAAGATTAGATATTTGAACTTGAGAGTGGTTAATTTTCCCAAGTGCAAAATTATTTCACCAAGGGAACAATTTAAGAAATATTTGTTAGAGATATTGCATCTTTCAACTGAAGAACTGCCAATTATATCCAAGATTTATTTTCTCCCAGAAGCCATTCAAGTAGGCGAGAATTTGAATTTGAATACTGATATTCCTGTGGAACCTGTTGAGAATATATCTCCATTGATGAATCTATCAGAATTTTTGGAGACATCTTTAGAAGATCAAGTGGAGAAAAGAGGAACTTTAATGGTCAAATTTATTCTACCACCAGATAGAGATAATATATTAAGATTGTTCTGTTGCGACATCCGGTGCCTTACCTTCCTTCCTGTACCGTTCCGGAGCTAGCCCTGCTCCGGGGCAGGATGGGAGAGGCGTTTGGGAGAGCCTCCAGGCGTTTCCAGCTGGCCCTCCCGCTGCAGGCCTTTGCTTCGCGGTGGAGATGCTCCGCTGATTCTTCCAGGGCAGGACCTTAAGCGCGTTTGCACACTCCTTCCCTCCTTTTAAAGGGCCCACAGCGTGGAAGGACTGCCGGCCCCTCCAGATTACGTCAGCCCTGGATCACTATATAAGGCGGCTCCTGGCATTCAGGAGTCACCTTAGCAACTTCTCCCTTCCTCCTTGGATTAGTTGCTCCTCTGCTCATCTGTCTTTGGCTGATACCTGTCTTCTGCCCGGAACTTGACCTCTGCCTGTACCGACCACTCTTGATTGCCGCCTGACCCGACCTCTGCTTGGAACTCCGACCTCTCTTGATTGCCGCCTGACCCGACCTCTGCTTGGAACTCCGACCTCTCTTGATTGCTGCCAGCCCCGACCTCTGCCTGGAACTCCGATCTCTCTTGACTGCCACCTGGAACTCGACCTTCTGCTAGACCTGACTATGCCTGGATTGACCTCTGTTGCCGACCCTGCCTGGCCGACCATTCTGGACTTCCTTATCTAAACACCGACCACGCACCCTTTTCGTGATGAGCACACCCATGAACTTTCTCTCTCGGAGACCCTGCAAGGCCCACCTACGACCAGGGCTCAACCTGAAGGAACCCCGGGTTGCTAATGGTGAAGCTCCAGCTAGCCTCTGTCTCCTCCTGTGCTCTGCCTCCTGGTGGCAGGTGCTCTCCAGGTCCAACCGGAGGGCTATACCAATCCTGCACCAGGCCAAGGGTCCACTCCCAGTGCAACATGTTCCTTCAAAATAGAAATGTGCTGTATTTGGGGCAAAAAATATGGATATACCCAGATATTGCGAGGGCTACACAACACCGCCGGAAAAATGTTTTGGCAATGTGTCCTAGAACCCGTCAATTAGGAGCGCAGATTGTTATTAGATTTCCAAATAAATGTGTCTTAAAAATGAATAATGCTAGATATGTTTTCATGGAACCTTCTCAATTAGAAGTATTTTTGAATTCTCAATCCGATCCTAGGGAAGGGACTGATATAGAAGCCGTTGTTTAAATACTCCGCAACTACCTCTTTCCTTCTTATTTTTAGAGAAACTATAGATTTGCTCCTGTGAAATTTTGTTCTCCCCCAGTTTTACATTGTAACTCAGGTAGTGTTTAAGAAAAAGTGTGATTATTGCGCTTATGTATTCTTCATAATATCTGACTTTATATACTGCCTGTAATATCTTGGGCATGCTATTTGCTGTCTGTTAAAATGTATAAAATGTAATAAAGAAATAACTAAAAAAAAGGAAGGAAAGAATACAGGAGGAAAGAGAAAAAATAGACCATAGAAAAGAATTTAGGAGAATACGAAAAGAGGGAACCTGGACAAAACCAATTAAAAAATAAAATGCTCAACAACAAAGGTGGAAAAGAAAATATTTTCCGTTTTTAGTGTGTGAAATATATCAGCTTAGGAAATTTGCATTTCTTAATATCTTTGCAGTTTGCTCAGTACAAGAGGAAATACATCTGTTTTTCTTTCTCTGAAGTTGCACTGCATGCAGAGTCAGGTTTCTTGGGGTTTTCATTTCAGTTTTTGTCAGCATGTTTCTGTTTCTAATTTGTGCTCCCTTATTTGTATTAAGTAAGGGTCGGACTGTGTTCTGCCCGTGTGGCCAAGGTGAGGAATTCAACTAGAACATAGTATCTGTATAGGGATCTGTAGTAGTCTGGCTTGTTCTGTTTTTCCAATAAGAGGTATATTAGTGTTCTAGGGCCTGTTGTAATATATACAATGCTGCCCTATCCTAGGTAGGTTTGCTGCTGTTTGAGTACTGGGAGTTAGTGCCTTTATGGTATGGCAGGGTTGCTACATGGGTTCTGAATATCTGTTTGCAGGGTTTTTTGTAAAGGACCCCTTAGATTGTAAGCCCTCTTGGAGATAGGGAAATACCTACAGTATCTGAATGTAATCTACTTTGTTATGAAAGGTGAAATATAAACAAAAAATAAAGAGCAGGCACATCCTATGGGCTGTGATACTCACGGTGCACTGTCACTTGGACATCACAATTCTTGTGCCCGGCTTCATTAGTTGCTGTACATCGATAAAGTCCAGAGTGTGTCGTGCTAAGATTCCATAGTATAACACGGGCATATTTGGAAATCTCTGGGAATAGAAGAATGAAAGAAAGGGAATTTGTATCTTGAATAAAACTAGGAAGATTCTAGCAGTTGTTATTACAAAGTAACAGCTTACCAACTAAAGATGTGGATGGCAGGACCTCAAGCATTTGTTTCTTGCCACTTACAGTCTCCCATCTGTATTGGATGGGTTCTGTGCCTGCTGATGATTTGCATTCTAAGGTTATATTTCCTCCCTCAGATTGCTCTCCTTCCATCCAGCACTTGGGCTCTGAAGGTTTTACTGGAAGAAATTATTATTTTTTTTAACTGTTGTAGTTATGTCTTTTCTTCTCCAGTATTGCATGTCATAGACAAATAATTTCTTTAATAAAGTGCAGCTTTTTTCTTATACAGTACAAAGAGCTTTATTCATAGGACTAATATTGGAAAAACACTACAAATTTTGGAACCCTTAAGTCCCTTACCTAAAACTTTTAATGTGATGTGATTCAACTGGTAAGTCCCTCCAATTTTCACTTTGCAGGTGTACTGTCCCGCATCACTGGACTCCAGGGATCTGATGTGTAGGGAGGCATCTCCAGCCAGAAAATTAGAAGCAAAGCTGACACGACCCTTTTGATTCATATTCAGGTCATTATAAACAGACTCTTCAGAATAACTAATCACCTAAGGAACACACATTCAGGAATCTTTTAGACCACCACTTTGCACAAATTAACTATTATCCAGCATGTTTTAAACAAGCAGGTGTTTTATGAAAGGTTAAAATATAGTTCACTTAAGCCAAAATGGAGGACTGTCTCCTCCTATGGAAGGGCAGTTGACTATGCTTGTAGTTTACTATTCAAAGAAACAGAACCAAAGGTCCTCCTTTTGGCTGATCAACTGAGCGGCTGCATTCAAACCATCAGGTTGCTGTTGTTTGGTCCCACTAGGACATACTATATTTTCTCACAGTGCTGCCATATTGTGGATTTCAATTCCTTGACCCTCAGCTATTTTCTTCTGAATTAAGTTAGTACAAATAAATGGATATGCCCACATTAAGACACAAATGTTTTCAGTAATTTCATGCAGCTAGGAAGTGCTTTACAGTGATTTTATTTTTTTTTAATGGAGAATTTTAAAGTTAGTTTGGAGGAAAACCTACCATGTTTTGGACGACTTCAGAGTTTCGTGTCAACCACCACTCTATGTCCAAGTTCTGGAGCCCCAGCAGACCCAGTGCATGGTGACAGGGCAGTGTCACATTCTCCTCTGCTACCTTTGTAATCTCTACCTGAGCACAAGCCCACCAGGCAGAACTGGAAACTGAAAAGGCAATAGCTTGTCAAAGTGGCAAGCTTTATCCATGGGACACAATATATTGAATTCAAAGCTAAAATATTAAATAGTTATGACAAAATTATTGTGTATGGATGCAGCATCATTTGCTTGAGACAGAGCACTATACATTTTAGAGTTTCAACATTTCATTTAAATTCTTTATAAAACTTGTACACCTTACTGTATTGTACCTTTATGACATTTGATTGGAATTAGCATACATTTTTCACACTCAAGAGTTAGCATACAGATTTCGCTAAAAAAAGAAAGTCATAAGCATGTCTAAAAGGTATGTATACAGTTTACTATTGCATGTTAGAGTAGCATTGTTAAGACTGACAACTATCATAGTGGACTGAAATGCGCACACAGGTTTTCAAGCTGTACAGTGTACTTTTGTTATAACATCAATTCATTATAATGTCAGATTTTCATATCCCTAGTAAATGCTAAAGTGCCCATGGGATATTGTACCTGTTACAAGAATTGTCTGTTGCTTTATGGGGCAACCGCTGTGCAACAGTTTTTGAAAAGACTTGTTGCTATAAATGAATACTGTTATCACTTACCGTAGGAGTCTTTGAAGATGGCATCTGCCTCAAAAATCAATCATTTTTGGGGGAGGATTTTCAGCCTAGTGCTTGCAATTGAGTCATTCCCAATTGTTCAGAGAGAGAGACTACAAGGTTCTCATAGTAGTGACATATTTATATCTCTATAGGAGAGCCATCTAATAGGTCGAGGTGAGGTGATGGTGGTGGTTTAGGGGCCAGTTTCGCATGTAGAGTGAGATGTACGAACAGCACAGTACACCTTGGTGAAGATTTGACATCATTTGGAGTGAGGAAAGTCTCACAAAGGTGAAATTTCTACTATGTTTTCTCAACCTAGCTTGATGGACTGGGTATCATCAACTAGGGTGAGATAACATAGTACAAAATTTCGTCTTTGTGAAACTTTCCTCACTCCAAATGATGTCAAATCTTCGCCAAGGTGTACTGTGCTGTTCATACGACTCACTATACATGCGAAATGGCTCCTAAACTCTAAACCACCACAACACCTCATTGCACCCTTTTAGATGGCCCTCCTATAGAGATATAAATAGTTGTGCACTCTCCCTCTTCCCCCCCCCCCCCCCCCAAGCCCAGAAATGGTCAAAATGCAATTCAAAGAAATTTATCGCAAATTGCGTTATGGCCATTTCAGGCATATCGTGCAGCCTAATACTAGGCCTATCGCACGGTTTTAACACCAGAAATAACTACACCTTTTTTCCTGGCATTAGACTGCGATATGCTATCGCATGGTGCGATATTGCCCCACATTTTACTAAATCCCACCCCCTTCAATTAAGTTTGCCTTTTGTGCCATGTGTTATCTTTCTTAATGTATGCATTATGGCATGCATCCTGGCATGCGTCCTCTCGCTCGCGTGCCCAGAGGGTGATCTTTTGCAGTTGTCCCAGGCAGCAGTGAGCTCCCAAACCCCAACCAGCACCCCATCCAAATCCTGGAATGGGGTTTTGATTGGATCGTAAGAAGCATGATCCAGCTGTCTGTACCCAAGACACTGGACCCCCCTGGTCGGGGGCAGGCTATGGTTCTTTGTGAGCCAGTGACCCAGTGTAACTTCAGACCAGTGGGTTTTGTCCATTATCTGCCAGGGGCACCGACTGAACCTATTGGGTATCCCACAAATTTCCCTCCGTGCCCATATTGGAGGCTGATAGTGTATCAGGAGGTACTGTTTCGGGAGCTCTCTGCCCTCTTAACAGCCAATGCTGTCGCATCTGTCCCACCAGGGCAAAGAGGGCAGAGTTTCTACTCCCAGTACTTCTTGATTCCAAAGAGAATGGGGGGACTCCATCCCTGCCTAGACATAAAGACCTTGAACAGGTTTCTCAGAAGAGAAAAGTTCAAGATAGTTTCCCGGGGCACCCTGACTCTCCTCCTGCAAAAAGGGGGCTGGCTATGCTCCCTTGATTTAAAGAATGCATACACCCACATCAAGATCTTTTCAGGTCACAGGAAGTATCCCATATTTGTGGTGAGAAAACAGCACTTCCAGTACAGAGTGTTGCTGTCCTGTGGGGACACACCTCCACAGATTGGGAGTGCATGTTTTCCCTTATCTGGACGATTGGCTGGTCAAGAATGCCTCTCAAGCAGGGGTCAATCGGTCCTTACACTTGACCATCTGGGTGCTGAAGTCACTAGGGTTCGTCATCAATTACCAGAAGTCTCACCTCAGCCCCTCATCTCAATTGGACTTTATAGGAGCCCTGCTAGACATGGGTCAGGCCAAGACCTTCCTGCCACATTCCCAGGTGGTCACTCTAGCATCCTTGGTGGCAGTGACTCAACAGAGCCAGCAGGTTTCAGCTTGCCACATATTGAAGCTGTTGGGCCACATGGCTGCAACCATCCATGCCACTCCCTTGGCATGTTTACACATGCGCAGAGCCAAATGGACCTTAAGGTTGCAGTGGTGCCAAGCCAGGCAGGACCTTCAGGATCACATCACTCCGTCCCTCTGGAACGCTTTGTCCTGGTGGCAGGTTCTTTCAAATTTGGAGCAGGGAATCTCATTTCAGGCTCCCCTACCCAAATTGTCCTCATCACAGATGCATCCACCCTGGAGTGGGGTGCCCTTGAAGAGGGGATCCACATTCAGGGTCTATGGTCCACTCAGAAAGTGCAGTGTCAAATCAACTTCTTGGAGCTCCAGGTGATCAGGTACGCTCTATGGGCTTTCAGAGATCAGCTTCCAACAAAATTGTCCTGATCCAAACTGACAACCAAGTGGTGATGTGGTATGTCAAAAAGCAGGGAGGCATGGGATCGTACCTCCTGTGTCAGGAAGCAGTCCAGATCTGGTCATACTGGATGGTGTTCAGGGCCATGTATCTAGCTGGAATGGAGAACTTGACAGCGGATAGACTGTGTCGTGTCTTCAGACTCCATGAATGGTCACTGGACCAGGGGGTATCAAACCAGATGTTCCGCCTCTGGAGATTCCCAGATGTGGACCTGTTTGCGTCCACCTGCAACAGGAAGGTGACTCAGTTCTGTTCCCTGTATATGCCAGATGGTGAATCAGCCTTGGACTCCTTTGTTTGTCATTGGGGCAAGGGTCTTCTGTATGTGTACCTCCGATTTCTCTAGTAACGAAGACTCTCCTGAAACTTCGACAGGACTGAGGGACTATGATCCTCATAGCTTCTCATTGGCTGAGACAGATCTGGTTTCCATTCCTTCGGGAGTTGTCCTTCCGGAAACCGATCAGTCTGGGGACTTCCCCAGATCTCATTACGCAGGATCAAGGCAGACTTCGGCATCCCAACCTCCAGACCCTGGTGCTCACAACCTGGATGTTGAGAGGCTGATCCTACAGCCACTTGGTCTCTCTGCTGATGTATCTCAGGACCTGGTGGCTTGTAGAAAGCCTTCCACTAGAAAGTCTTATGAGTTGAAGTGGAGGAGGTTTTCCATGTGATGTGAGCAGAAAGCACTAGATCCATTCTCCTGCCCCACCCAAAAACTGCTTGATTACCTCCCGTACTTGTCAGAGGCTTGCTTGAAAACCAGCTCCGTCAGTGCAATTGGCGCTTACCACCAAGGTGTAGAGGGTAAGCCCATCTCTGTACAGCCCTTAGTTGTATGCTTTGAGGGGCCTGCTTCAGTTGAAGCCTCCCCTAAGGCCTTCTGCTGTGTCCTGGGACCTCAACGTCGTGCTCGCGCAGCTGATGAAAGCTCCTTTTGAGCTGCTGCATACCTGAGATCTGAAGTACCTGACCTGAAAGGACATATTTTTAGTGACGGTTTCTTCAGCATACAGGGTCAGCGAGCTCCAGGCCTTAGTGACTTATCCACCTTATACTAAATTTTATCATGACTGGGTGGTCCTTCGTACACACCCCAAGTTCCTGCCTAAGGTGGTGTTGGATTTTCATCTTAATCAGTCAATCATCCTGCCAGTATTCTTTCCCAGTCCCCATTTGCATCAAGGCAAATGAGCCTTGCACAGTTTGGATTGCAAGAGAGCCTTAGCCTTCTGCCTGGAGTGGACAGAAGCCCATAGGTTGGGAATTGCCATTTCCAGACACCATCCAATTGGCTAACAGATTGCATCTCTTTCTGTTATGCCCAGGCGGGACTGCATCTTGGGTGTCATGTCATGGCTCATTCCATCAGAGCGTGGCTGGAATGTTTCGAAAATGCACTCAGTCTGTGCATGGCCCGGCCACGCACGTATCTCCCGGTATTTGCTCGTGCTGGGCTATAAACATTTGCCCATTAATTAGTAAGCAATAAGCTGCACAGGAGTAAATCTCCTCCTAATTAGCAAGCAATAGCATTAAGTCTCAGAGAAGGAAAGGCTCTCTCTAAATAATTGACCATCAGGCCGATGCAATACTGTGCACTGGCTGCAACGCACGGCTCAACCTGCAATAAGACATGCATTTTGGACGCGTGTCCTTAACCCCCGATGCACTTAGGTAGTAGCGCTCATCACATTTAAATGCATGTTGATGTGCCTGACATGCACATTTTTACTTGTAAAAATTAATGCCTACCCTGAGGGACTGATGCAATACAACATGTGTTAAAACTGTGTACTAACATTCAGTGCAAAGTTTCTTAACACACGCTAAAAAAAATTTTAATTCCCGATGCAATAGGCTAATGTTAAATCGGGAGTTAAAAATGTGTGGAGTTAAAAATGTGCTCTGTCTTTTAACTTGGGATGGGGAGAAGGGGGGAAATGAATGAATTACAACAAAATACATACAGCACAAATTATCCCATACATTTGCATAATAAAATTAGCCCAACTGCTCCAGAGGGAGACTGTATTGGAAGAGCGCAGACGTCTTTGAGCTAATATGTACCTTGTCCCTATTGCTCCTGCTTGAGTTTACCAGTGCTGGGGCTTCAGCCTCCACCAGGGTCACTGGAGACACAGCCAGTGTTTGGGGGGAGATTTACTTCACCTCTTTGGTGGGAGAGCAGTGAAGATGCCACTTCCTGTTGCAGTAGAGGGAGTGGGGAGCTGCCAGTGGCCACCATACCACTTCTGCCATTTTTCAGTGGCTGTCACTCTTGCTGTTTGGGCTGGCAGTAGTCATGGCATTTGGCCCACAGGGAGGATCTGGACCCCTTGTAGAGGTCCTTGGAGTAGCTGTCATGCTGGAAGCAGGTCCCTTTCCTCGCAGGGGACTTGGGAGGTGGGGTGCTGTGGTGCCTATGGGCCCTCCGGCAGATGCTTTGTATGATAGTTTTCTTACAATTTGGAAATGTAATTCCTGGATTTCACTTTCCTTGGTATTTCCTGGGAGAGTGCTAAGGAATACACAGTTTTATGTGCACATTTTACTCTGCTGTACTGGCAGTAAAGTTTGCACACAAAAATATGGACACAGCTGCATGTAAAACTGTACTCTCTTATTTATTTATTTATTTATTTATGGATTTTATATACCGGGAGTTCCTGTATACAATACATATCACTCCAGTTCACAGTTAAACGGTAATAACTACTGCCGTGTGGCAGTTTACATGGAACAAATCAGAACTTGATCTAATAAGAATAAGCGAACCAACTAACTAGTTTCAACTTTAAAAAAAAAAATAAAAAAAAATAAAAAAAAATAAAAAAAATAAATAAATAAATAAAAAAAGGCAATATAAATCTTAATTAAAATAAATAGTGCAGAGAATAATACATTAGAACCAAAGGACAGGGTTGTTATGGGTTGTTATATAAGTTAGTTAAGTTATATAAGTTAAGTTACTCTCTTGGCCGACCTTATTACATCAGCCCCCGAGTCTGGTCAGTAAGTGTTACTGTTGTGTGTGATGGCTGACTCTTTTTTCTTCTGCCCGCCCCCTCCTGCCATCCCCTTATTCAAACCCATCTTGAGAAGCAGAAGCCAAGTATGAGAATCATAGTAATGTTCTTAAAATATTTCCCAGTATGCCTCCTAGAACGAGTCCTTTCTCAACAAAGTTGCATCCACATCAGTATGGGAAAATAAAACTGCTCAAATGGTTAATTGTCTAGCCACCTAAATTCACCTTGTTGGTTTCCTATCTTCATTTTAAATGACATAGCCATAAAACAATTCTTTATTCGAATTGCAACAAACATAGCTAAAAAAGTGTCTATACTCAGTGGAAGTCCATTCATTCTCTCAATTGTTAATTAATAGTTCTTTGAGTCAAGCTTGGAATGGAAATGTGTTTCAAAGCAAACTGTCCATAAAGCTACCTGAAGTAAATTTTTGCAATGATATATCTTAACAGTTTCTGTTTATAGTGTCAAGCTGGGTCTTAAAAGACAGTCAGAGTTAGCCCTGTCCTCTTGGAGAGTAATCTTTTAGCTCTCATTTTTCTACTCCCCTCCCCTTATCTTTTCTGCTTTTATATTATCAGGGTTAGTAAAAATGCTATTAAGCAATAATTTTTTTCAAATATTGTGCATTAATGTTTATATTTAAAAATCCTATTAACATGTAGCACATGTAGGGGTAGATTTTAAAAGGTATGCGTGGTTCCCAGCATGGGTGCACAGATTTTATAACAACCCCTACCTAACTAAAAGAATTTTTTTTATTTTTTTGCTTACTGCTCTGTCGAACCAGAAGCAATTTGAGCTCACTGGCCGGCTGCTGGTGCACGCTTCCCCAGATCCCACCCCCTGGCCTGCCCCTTGTTCAGGGCCTGGCACTTGTACGCGTATCAGCAGTTACGCGCATGGCCAGGCCCTATTCAAAATGCAAGCCCTGGCCACGCGCGCAAGTGCTGAATTTTATGCGTGCGGCCATTTTAAATTTCGTCCGATACCGTGTGTACAGTCTTCAAAACAATACTAAAAATAGCTCAGATCTGTTATGCAGCAAATGAAACCTACATAGTTTTATAATGTACTATTGAAGCCACAGAAGGGGCCGTTTTTGATGAATGAGGCAACTATGAGTTTGTAGGAAGAAATGGTTCCAGGCTAGATGGTTGCTCCTTAATTTTAAACCATGTCTGTCTAAGATCCCTTTTTCTAAGCTTTTTCTCCCTATATACAGGATGAGGAAAAAAGGCTTAGTTAATCAAACCCTAAATAGGTCTGACATAAGGCTTCTGCTGTAGCATGATCTTTGAGGCGGTCAGATCTTCATTTTTTTTGAAAGCAAGAGTTGGCTTCATTCCTCTAATAACATTCTGAAATGCAACCAAGAAAGGGATGGTACCTTTTAATCTTCACAAAATGGTAGACTTGCTCAATTTCCCTATTAAGCAAAATGAGGATCCTGAAACCGAGAGAGAAATTTTTTGTAGAACTGAATCTAAACATTTTAACCACAAGATGGAACCAAATGTTCATTTTATTCTTGACTGCTCCAATCAATTGAAATAGATTGCAAGGAAGATTTGAGTAGTGGGTGTGGTGGCTGCATTGGTCCATTTGGACACCTAGAAATGCTTTTTTTTTTTTTTTTAATTAGACTAGCAATACATATGAGCTTTATTTTGAAAGCGATTTAACATGCATAAATCCCTGTTTTATGCATGCGAGTAGTGTTTTGAATATCAGGAGTCAGTGCTTGTAAAATTGCATGTGTAACCCGGTTTTGCGCATACAGGAGACACGTTCCGAGGAGGCAGAATTGGGGAGGATTTACTTTTGAGCTTGGGAGGGCGTGTTCTGGATGGGGCGGGATGGAGGCCGGCTGGGACAACGGCCATTAGCCGCTGTCCTGTGGAAGCGCGCGCCAGCAGCCAGCCAGCACACGCAAGTTGCTTCTGCTCCAACAGGGCAGTGAGCAATAAAACAAAAAAAAAAAAACAGAAAGGTAGGCAAAAGGGTTTAGGGAGGAGAGTGGAAGAGGAAGGGAGTATGGGTAAAGGGGTAGGGAACCCAGAGAGGTCCGATTGCATCGCCGCACGTAATCTCACAAAATTGGGCCCCCTGCGCGAGCACCACCCACACATGCGTGCGCGGATTACAAAATCTGGTGCGCATCTGCGCGCAGCCTTGGGATTTTATAACATACGTGCACTGGCACGCGCATGTTATAAAATCGGTGCATTCATGTGCGCATGCCGGGAAGTGCGCACACATGGACTCACGCACGCACCTTTTAAAATCTACCCCTTGGCCAGTTGTTCGAAGATTTTCGAAGTGGACCTATGTGGATAAATTTGCTTCCTTTTCTGCTGTGCATGCTATTATAAAATAACCCTCTTTATGACTAGCTTTTGAGCGTTATGCCCCCTTTTATTCCAGTGAATGATTTTGCATTGATCTTATGAAGGGGGCACAGCTCATGAAAGCTAGTCAACAAATGTATTAAGTTAACCCAATAAAAAGGTATCACGTACAACTTGTTTTTGACCTCTATATCTACATAAGGAACATTTAAAGATTGTGATAAAGTCGTCTTCTGCAAAGAATGTTATTTTCATTTGTTCATAAGAGTAATATTTAGCTGTCTTTTTACCTAATTTGCTGATGTATACTCTACATTTTGGGGGCAATTTTCAGTAGCTCACCTAGATTTAAAGTCTGTAGATGATTTTGTACCCATGAACCTGGTAAACAAAAACAACAAAAAACCAACCAACCAAACAAACAAACTTACATGAATAGTTTTTCTATTGAGAGTCAGGTTTCATGGGTATCTAGTGACAAACGTAGCCTAGCTTTGCACCTCTTCTTTTACCAGCAAAGGAAAGGAGGAAAAAGTATATGTGCAGATTTGAAAAGTCTAATCTGCATGAGTACTTTACTCCCGTGGCCTAAACATGACCCTGGGAATGCTCTTTTTTAATGCAGTTAAAAGCACATGCATTGTGTCTTCACTTTGAGGGAGTGAAGGAGTAGCCTAGTGCAGTGTTTCCCAACTAGTGTGCCGTAGCTGTATCTCTAGTGAGTCGCAGCAATCCTCAGTTTCTCTTTCTCATAATGATTAGAGCCGAAAGCTGCCAACCAGAGAAGCCAGGGTTCAAATCCCACTGCCAGTCCTTGTGACCTTGGGCAAGTCACTTTACCTTCCATTGTCTCAGGTACAAGCCTGGATTATACACTTTCTGGGGATAGAGTACCTGAATTTAATCTGCTTTGAAAGTGCCTGAAAAACAAAATTAAAATAAAGAATCATTTTTACACCAGTTTACCACATATATGCCAAAGTAAATGCCAACAGGCGGAAAATAATGACTCTTATCCCACCTCTCCAAAAAAAAAAAAAAAATAGTGATTGATGTGAGGGAAATTATTTCCTCAGAAAGGGCCGTTTTTTTGTCCAAAACTGAGGAACTATGGGATGGTTTTATTTATTTTTTTCAGTTTCCAAATGCATAGTCCTTTTATGGTGCGGAGTAGCATGATAATTTTAAAAGGGAATTGTTTCTGGAATATATGCCTTGGAGCATTTAAGTGAAGTTTTAGTGTTTAGATAAAGAGCTGAATAAATTTAGGGTTTGCTCTCATGTTTGCATAATTGAAAAGGAGCAGTTGGATAACCCCAGGGGTAACCGTCCACATTGGTGTATTTGTATACCCCACTTTTTGGCCCTTCCAAGCAGATTACATTCAGGTGCTGTAGGTACTTCTCTGTAACTGGAGGGCTTACAGTCTGTTTGTACCTAAGGCAAAAGAAGGTACATTGACATGCCCAAGAACTCAAGAAGCAGCACTGGGATTTGAACACTGGTTTCAGTGGATCACTGCCCATGGCGCTAACTGCTAGGCTACTCCTCTACTCTAAAGATAGACGGAAGTGCCAAAGTAGCATTGTGAGACTCTGAGGTGAAGGGGAGGAATGTGCAGAGGCTGAGGAGGCAAAAGCAAAATTGCTTAACAAATATTTCTGTTCAGAGTTCACTATGGAAGGGTAAAATGAGTGCAAATAAGATTAGAAGTGAGGTAAAACTCTATTTTCAGAACAGTGTGTACATGAGAAGCTAGGTAAACTTAAAGTAGATAAGGCAATGGGACAGGATGTAATACATCCAAAGATACGGAGGGAACTCAGAAAAGCAACACTGGCAGACCTTTTCAATGCTTCTTTAGAGTTGGGAATAGTTCAGGAGGACTGGCGAAGGGCAGATGTGGTTCCTATTGATAAAATTGGAAGTAAGAAGAAGGCTGGGAGCTATAGGTCAGTTAGTTTGAACTCTTTGCTGAGCAAATTAATGGAATTGCTGCTAAAATAGAGAATAATACAGTTTCTGGAATCCAATGGATTACATAACAACATAAGATTTTACATACTGGGTCAGACTAAAGGTCCATCAAGCCCAGTATCCTGTTTCCAACAGTGGCCAAGCCAGATCACAAGTACCTGGCAGGATCCCAAAGGGTAGACAGATTCCAAGCTGCTTATCCCAAGAATAAGCAGTGGATTTCTGCAATTCTGCCTTAATAATGGTTAATGGACTTTTCTCCAGGAACTTGTCCAAACCTTTCTTAAAAGCAGCTACACTAATAGTTTTCACTATATCTTCTGGCAACGAATTCCAGAGCGTAATTATGAATTGAGTAAAAAACGTTTCTCTTATTAATTTTAAATGTATTACCTACTAACTTCATTGTGTGTACCCTGGTCTTTGTACTTTTCAAAAGAGTAAACAAATGATTACATAAGAACATAAGATATGCCATACTGGGTCAGATCAAGGATCGTCAAGCCCAGTATCCTGTCTCCAATAGTGGTAAATCCAAGTTACAAATACCTGGCAAATCCCAAATATGAAATAATTCCCATGCTACTAATGCTGGCAACAATCAGTGGCTGTTCCCTATTGATGAATATCTGTTTATGGAGTTCTCCTCCAGGAACTTATCCAACCCTTTTTTAAATCCAGCTATACCAGCTGCCTTAAACACATCCTCTGGCAATGAATTCCAGAGCTTAATTGTGCGTTGAGTGAAAAATAATTTTCTCTGATTTGTTTTAAATATGCTACTTGCTAACTTCACAGAGTGCCCTCTAGTCCTTGAAATATCTGAAAGGGTAAATAACAGTTTCACATTTACCCCCTCAAGCCCTTTCATGATTTTGTATACCTCTATCATATCCCCCTTCAGTCGACTCTTCTCCAAACTGAACAGCCCTAACCTCTTTAGCTTTTCCTCATATGGGAGCCGTTCAATGCCCCATATCATTTTGGTCGCCCTTCTCTGCACTTTCTCTAGTACAACTATATATTTTTTCAAATGTGGCAACCAGAACTGCACACAGTATTCAAAGTGCAGTCTCACCATGAAGCGATACAGAGGCATTATGACATCTTCCATTTTATTTGCCATTCTCTTCCTACTAATTCCTAATATTCTGTTTGCTTTTTTGCCTGCTGTAGCACACTTAGCCAATGATTTCAATGTAATATCAACTATGATGCCCAGATCTTTTTCCTGGTTGGTAACTCCTAAAATGGAATCTAATATTGTGTAGCTTCAGCATGGGTTATTTTTCACTATATGCATCACCTTTCACTTGTCCACATTAAATTTCATTTGTGATAGGGACACCCAATCTTCCAGCCTCGCAAGGTCCTCCTGCAACTTATCACACGCTGCTTGTGATTTAACAACTATAATTTTGTGTCATCTGCAAATTTGATCACCTCTCTCGTCATACTCTTTCCAGATCATTTATAAATATATTAAAAAGCACTAGGCCAAGTACAGATCCCTGGGGCACTCCACTTTTTACCTTTTTCCAATGTGAAAACAGACCATTTAATCCTACCCCCTGGTTCCTATCTTTTAACCAGTTTGCAATCCACAAAAGGACATTGCCTCCTATCCCATGACTTTTTAATTTTCTTAGAAGCTCTCATAAGGGTCTTTGTCAAACACATTCTGAAAATCCAAATACACACATCTACTGGTTCACTTTTATCCACATGCTTATTCACCCCTTCAAAAAAATGTAGCAGATTTGTGAGGCAAGACTTCCCTTGGGTAAATCCATGCTGGCTATGTCCCATTTTAATCATGTCTATCTCTATGTTCTGTGATTTTATTCTTTATAATAGTTTCCACAATTTTTACTGGCACTGAGTTAGGCTCACTGGTCTATAGATTCCTGGATCACCTCTGGAGCCCTTTTTATATATCGGAGTTACATTGGCCATTTTTCAGTCTTAAGGTACATTGGATGATTTTAATGATAGGTTACAAATTACTTGTAATAGGTCTGAAATTTCATTTTTTAGTTCTTTCAGAATCCTGGGATGTATACCATCTGGTCCAGGTGATTTGTTAATCTGGCCTTCTGCATCTCCCAGGTCCACCTTGATTTGAGCCATTCCACTCATTATGTGATAGACCTCTATCACATCTCCCCTCAGCCATCTCTTCTCCAATCTGAAGAGTCCTAACCTCTTTAGCCTCTCTGCATGATCCTAAGCAGCATGGTTTTACTAGAGGTAAATCTTGTCAGATGAATCTGATCAATTTCTTTGATTGGGTGAACAGAAATTGGAGCAAGGGAGAGTGCTAGACATAGTATACTTGGATTTCAGTAAGGTCTTTGACACAGTTCTGCACAGGAGACATAAATAAATTGAGTACCCTTAAAAAATGCAGTGTAATGCATTTAGGCTGCAAAAAACCAAGGGAGAGGTGCAATATTGGAGGCAAAATTCTTCTAAGCAGACAAGAAGAGCAGGATTTTGGAGTGATTGTATATGATAATCTTAAGGTGGCCAAAAAGGTGGATAAAGCAAAAGCAACAGCAAAAGCCAGAAAAATGCTTGGCTGCATAGAGAGAGGAATGGTCAGCAGAAAAAAGGGAGGTGATATTGCTCCTGTATAGGTCCCTGGTGAGACCTCATTTGGAATATTGTGTACAATTCCAGAGACTGCACATTGAAAAGGATATAAACTGGCTGGAGTCAATCCAGCTACTAAAATGAACAGTGGCCTTAATTCTTAAACATATGGGTATAGACTTAAAGATCTAAACATGTATACTCTAGAGGAAAAGTGAGATTGGGAAATAAGATAAGAGGCATTTAAACATCTTAAAAGCTTCTCAAGGGTGAGCCTCATTCAACAATTCTAGTCACCACATCTCAAAAAAGATATAGTTGCGATGGAGAAGGTACAGAGAAGGGCGACCAAAATGATAAAGGGAATGGGACAGCTCCCCTATGAGGAAAGACTAAAGAGGTTAGGACTTTTCAGCTTGGAGAAGAGACAGCTGAGGGGGGATATGATAGAGGTGTTTAAAATCATGAGAGGTCTAGAACGGGTTAATGTGATTCAGTTATTTACTTTTTCAAAAAATAGAAAGACTAGGGGGCACTCCATGAAGTAAGCATGTAGCACATTTAAAACTAATCGGAGAAAGTTCTTTTTCACTCAACGCACAATTAAACTCTGGAATTTGTTGCCAGAGTATGTGGTTAGTGCAATTAGTGTAGCTGTGTTTAAAAAAGGATTGGATAAGTTCTTGGAGGAGAAGTCCATCACCTGCTTTTAATTAAGTTGACGTAGAAAATAGCCACTGCTATTACTAGCAACGGTAACATGGAATAGACTTAGGTTTTGGGTACTTGCCAGGTACTTATGACCTGGATTGGCCACTGTTGGAAACAGGATGCTGGGCTTGATGGTCCCTTGGTCTGACCCAGTATGGCATGTTCTTAACAGAAAGGAGTCTCTAGAACAAGGGGTCAAGGAATGAGAGTTAAAGAGTTGTAAACTCAGCAGTAATCTTAGGAAATATTTCTTTACAAGGAGGGTAGTGGATGCCTGGAACGATCTCCCAGTGGAGGTGGAGGAGGCAAAAATAGTATCCTAATTCAAGAAATAATAGAATAAATACAGGGGATCTCTGAGGGAGTGATGTGAATTATAAGAGCTAGATAAATTGGATGGATGGACAGACTAGATAGGTCATATGGTCTCTTTCTGCCGTCATGTTTCTATGGAGATTCTTCCTGTTGCCCCTGAGGGGCAATGCCCTGGTCAATCACTTCTGATCAATTTGACTCCACTGTAAATGAGTGGGACAATGAAGATCCCTATTTCATGGTTATGATGTGTTCACCCCATAGGCAAAATTGGGACTCTGGTCTGAAGGATCGCCACTGCAGTGCTGGAGAGGCGCAGCTGGATAGTTCCTTCTGACTCCTTCTTACTAGACCTGAAATCTGGTTGACCTGGTGTTGGTGATGGGTATCCTCTTCTGAGACAAGAGCAGGTCCTTGCAGATGTATTGGAAGTAAGTGTCGGTATGGAACATAATAGATCTTGTGTTTCCCCCTTCCCAAACAATCTAAAAGAGTGAGGGTTCTGCCCATGACCAAGGGCGACCTATATAGAATTGTACACTTTTTTGCCTTCAGATTTTACACCAATTTTCAAAGGGAAAAGTATGTGCACATAAAACAGTAAGAAGTGCCATACTGGGTGAGACCAATGGTCCATCAAGCCCTGCATCTAGTCTTTCTTTGATGGTGGCTACTAGAAAATACCTGGAAGATCTTAATGAGGAAGTCCATTTCTTGTTGCTTACTCTTAGTAGTAAGAGGTGGCGAGTCCTCAAGTCTACCTGGCTAATAATTGTTAATAGATCTCGCCTCCAGAAACTTGTCAAACTTTTTTTAAAATCCTGTTATACTGTTAACTTTGACCACTTATTTTGGCAGCAAATTCCACAGCTTAATTGTGTTCTTAAATTTGTTTTAAATATGCTACCAGTTTCATGGCATGCCTCTTAGTCTTAATACTATTTGAAAGGATAAATATTTCACACTATTCCTGGTTTTATACATATCTCATATCCCTTGTCGTTCATCTCTTCTCCAAGTTGAAGGGAGCTGTTCCATCATCTTTTATCATTTTTGTTGCCTTTCTTTGTATCCTTTCTAATTCTTTTTTTGAGGTGGGGCAACTAGGACTGCATACAATACTCAAGGCATGGTCACACCATACATTTATACAGAGATATTATGATATTCTCAGTTTTATTCTCTGTTTCTTTCCAAGTAATTCATAGCTGCTGTACACTGGGCAGCCTGTGGCTCCTGGCTAACAATTATCATTATGAGCGTTGGACTAGATGGAAGTGAGGAGGGAAGCATTTAAAGGTGAATTTCAAAAGCACAGCACATGCCAAATCCTAAAGTTACACGTACAAGTTGGGCTGGCGCACACTGAGCAGATTTTAAAAACCACCCATGTACATGCGTCTCTCCCCCTATGCACACAAATGAAAAGTTCCATAAAAGGGGCGGGGCATGGACGTCTGAGCAGGGCATGGGCATTCCTGATTTCAACTTGAAATTAGTGCATAAGTACGCACCAGGATCCCAAGCAGCATAACCTTACTTCTGCTAAGGAGAACATACAAGTTGTAAACAAAATAATCTAGACAGATCAGCAGGGTTTTAGGGGTGTGATCTAACAGGGAAGAAGGGAGGCTATTAAACTAGGGGGGTTTGGAAGTCCTATCCCTTAACTGGGCAAAATGGGACTTGGAAAATGGCTAGGCTAATGGCAATGGCGTGTGTGGCTTTTAAAATCCCCCCACTTACGTGGTAGAAGTGGCATTTGTGCACATAGGTGCACGCGTCCACTTAAAATTGCACGCACTTGTGCGTGCGGTCAGGCTATTTTATAAGATGTGCACATATATGTGTTGTATGTTATAAAATGGTCACATCCCCGGATGCGGGCCAACAAACTCACACAAATGTGTGCCTGCACACCTGTTTAAAAGTTACCGTCTCTGTGTTTATTAAAATATAGGGGAAACTCCCTGGGTCTCTCTGTATTAAGATTTATGACACTGTAGCCCAATAGAAACCAGTTACAATTGAGCTGGCAGTCCAAAGGAACAGAAGGAAAATGTTGAGTCAAAAAAGATAAACAAAACAGAACAAACAAAATCATGCAAAAGAAATATCCGGAAGTCTTGCAGCTTGCATTGAAAGCAATTTTAATAGCTACGGTGTTTATTCTTACGCAGCTGTTGGATTCTGTTGTGTAAGCTTCAGTTCTGTTCTTCATATTTTCACTACTTAAGCACATCTTCTCATAGAAGTCATTGGTGGGCAGAATGAACTAGCATCATGCCTCCCAATATTCAGTGAGAATGCCTTAGGGGCTTTACTTATTGTGGAATAAGGGAAAACTGGTTTATAGCAGCAGTGCCTTATACTTGCTGTCAGGGCCTGTTTGGAATACGTTTTTAGCAAAATGTTAGAAAATAGGGTCTGTATTCTGCATAATTTAGAGTTAAAAATTTCTGCATGACAGATGATTATTTCCCAAGCCTGAGAATTTTGCAAGTTTACGAGGCTGTTGTCTCTCTCCCTTTCTTCATTTTTTTTTTTTTACTCTTTATGATCTCCCAGAAGTCTATATTTGGTAATTATTGTAGCAACACACTCAAGTATACTATACAATAGGCAAGGTCATTTTTAATGGGACTTATAAGAACATAAGATATGCCATACTGGGTCAGACCAAGGGTCCATCAAGCCCAGTATCCTGTTTCCAACAGTGGCCAATCCAGGCCTTAAGAACCTGGCAAGTACCCAAACATTAAATAAATCACAAGTTACTATTGCTTATTAATTAATAGCAGTTTATGGATTTACATAAGAACATAAGAACATGCCATACTGGGTCAGTCCAAGGGTTCATCAAGCCCAGCATCCTGTTTCCAACAGTGACCAATCCAGGCCACAAGAACCTGGCAAGTCACTGTTGCAAGTAAAAATGTTTGAGTGCAGAAATTATTGTTACAACATTGCCCAGCTGATATGTGTGTGTAAACTTATGCATGTTAGCACTTATCTGGCTAAGCAGAGGCAGCTGAATATTCGGCCCTGCTGAATGACCACTACTTACCAGATAACTAGTTATCTGGCTCAATAGTTAGCCAGCTAAAAGGTGGATTTTAAAACACCGGTGGGCGGAAATCTCAGCAGATACACACGTGGCTGGACCAAGTGTGCACTGAGTGCATTTTCAAAACGGCCTGACCACGCGTGTATCTGCCAGAACATGCAGAAGTGTCGGCAGAGCAAAAAGGGGTGGGCCAGGGCAGAGGCCGGCAGGGACAGCACCATTTTGCGCTGTCCTGATGAATTGCACGCTGGCAGCCGGCAGGCGCGCAACTTACTTCACCTCAGAAGATGAAGTAAGTTGTAAAACAAAAACATTTCTAACAAGGGGGCTAGGGGTCAGGGAGGAGAAGGGAAAAGATAGGGAAGTTCCCTCTCAGTCTGCTCTTTAATTGGAATGGACTGGGAGGGAACTGAAGATGTCCCGATTGCATTGTTGCGTGCTTTTTAAGAAAATCCCCCCTTATGCACTACTCGTATGCATATGTGCACGCTAATATAAAGTTGGGCGTGCATGTGTGTGTGGGTATCAGATTTTATAACATAACATGCACACACCGACACGTGCATGTTATAAAATCGGTGCATCCATGTGTGCGCGCTTCTTTTAAAATTTACCCATAAGTGGCAAGCAGATGTCTCTGCTCATAAGTTATGTAGATGGATAACTTATCTGATTAAGTATGGTTGACCCATGGGGTTGTTTTAAAGTTAGCCAGATATACTTATCCAGCTAAATTTAAGATAGCTGGATATATTCAGTGTTGAGGCCTTGCTACTGAATATACAGGCTAAGTTAGCCAGATTACTTTATCTGGCTAACTAGCTGAGCCGTACAATGGCTGAATATGGACCTCGTATTGTCTTTCATCTCAAGGTTTGCTCTATTGTGGCAACAGAGTTCCTCAACCTTTTTCTTTCTACATACATTATTTGCATCACTATGTCATGTATTTCTCCTAACCAAAAGTCATTACCATTAAAAGGACTTTAGGCCCACCCCATGTAAACCTGTCTAAAGAGCAGATCAACTATAATTCTTCCCTTAATCCAAGAAGAACCAATAGAGGACCAATAGAAATAGTTCTCAAGATCCACAAGTTTCATGGGCAACAGAACCTGGATGTGACAACGGAGTCCTGGACTAACAGTACAAGTGTCTCCTGAGCCTCAAATACCATCAGGCGTCATGCATGCACTGCTTTAGGGAGCAATTTTCAAATAGGCCATGTAGTTGCAAATTATTAATGTGTGCACTTTAGGGAAATTTTCAAAGATAACATACCCATGTTGTTTCCTTTAGAAAATTAGCCAGTGCACAGTACACACATTAAAAGCACCCGCTCTTATGTGAGCGGCAGAAGGAGGGCAAAATAGGGCACAGTAGTACATGTGTTTGAAAACTGACTGTTTTCCTCCCCCGATCTGAACAAACCCTCAAGAATGCTTCTTTTTTTTTTTTTCTTAATGTGGTTAAAAGTGCATGTGCTATGTAAGCCACATATCCTTTCAGCTGTATTTAAGGAGGGCATTTTTCATTCGGGCTATCCTATCCAGGTAAGTACCTTCTGAAATTGCCCTCTTTGAAGATTCTTGTGTTCCTCGCCTTGCCTCTTATTTATTTAAACCTTTATATTTCACGATATTTATAGTTCTATGCAGAGTACAGCAATAAATAATCATAAAAGAAAAGAAAAAACATTCTAACAGAAAAACAGGAGCCACTGCAAAGGCTGAAGGATCTAAATATGTATACTCTGGAGAAGAAGAAGTGCAGGGGAGACGACTGAGAACCAACATCAGAAAATATTTCTTCACAGAGAGGGTGGTGGATGCCTGGAATGCTCTCCTGGAAGAGATGGTGAAGACGAGAATGGTAATGGAATTCAAAAGGGCATGGGATAAGCACTGCAGATCCCTAGAGGCTAAAAGATAGAAATGAAGAAATAGGTACCCTCTATTAACTTTAGGTACAACCACAAGCAACTTGCTGGGCAGACTGGATGGACCATTTAGCCTTTTCTGCCAACATTTACTATGTTACCTTAGATGTCTAAAATCAAAGCACTTTGTGATGAAAACAAAGAAAAAATCTAGCAGATAACATACCATTATTAGCTATTAAAGATCAACTGTCCGGACCTCAACCTTGCTACTCAAAGGCCTGCATAAACAGTAGCGTATTCAATTGTTTTTTAAAAACTGTCAAATATTTCTCTGCTCGTAAATTCTCAGGAAGCATTGTCCACAGTGATGGGCTGGTTATAGAAAAAGTTCTGGCACAGGGTTTTGCAGATGTGTCGATCTGACTGAAGGCACAGTTACACAAAGCATGTGTGGCTTAATGCCTTGTGAATTAAAGTTAGGATCTTGAATTTAATATGTGCCTGGATAGATAGTTGAGGTAAAGAAACAAGAATGTACGGGCCGACCACTCAGCCCGTACTGATCAAACATTCCCCAACTCCCAGATCTCTCAAGTAAGAGACTTAGGAGTAATCCTTGATAAACATCTGAATTTAAAGAAATCAATCAACAATATCACTAAGGACTGTTTCTATAAGCTTTAAGTTCTGAAAAGACTCAAATCCCTTCTTCACTTCCAGGACTTCAGAACTGTCCTCCAGTCAATGCTTTTCTCTAAAACTGACTACTGCAATGCTCTACTCTTGGAGCTTCCCATCTCCGCCACTAAACCACTACAGATGCTCCAGAACGCAGCAGCTAGAATCTTAACCAACACCAACCAA
Source organism: Rhinatrema bivittatum (assembly GCF_901001135.1). Lineage (NCBI taxonomy): Eukaryota > Metazoa > Chordata > Amphibia > Gymnophiona > Rhinatrematidae > Rhinatrema > Rhinatrema bivittatum. The sequence continues at coordinate 32,397,255 of NC_042626.1, forward strand.
GGAGCTCATATCACCCCCATACTCCGAAACCTGCACTGGCTGCCAATAAAATACAGAATCTTGCACAAGGCACTCACCATAATCCACAAAACCATCCACAATCAACTCCCACTAGACCTTCAGATCTCTTTCAAACTCTACTCATCCGCAAGACCCATCAGAGAAGCATATAAAGGAACCCTACAAGTCCCACCAACTAAATCCACACGCCTAACTTCCACCAAAGAACGTGCATTCTCCACAGCGGGCCCCGTCATTTGGAACAACTTGCCGACTGACCTAAGATTGGAACCCTGCCTTCCAACCTTCCGAAGAAAACTTAAGACTTGGCTTTTCCTCCAAGCCTTCCCCTAATTTCTAAAATGTCAAACCAGACTCAGCCCAACTGACTAGACTCTCGGACCAGTCCCAGTATTTACATATGTATTTAACTTCTAGTTTTTTGCTGTCTTTATATTTCCCCGCTACTCTAGCCCCCAAGTTCAATCTCCTTGTTATATGTAACTTTGCCTCGGCCTTCTTGTTATATGGTTATTTAGTTAGTCCCTAAGTTCCATGTAAACTGGTTTGATATGAATCCTTTCATGAAGGTCGGTATAGAAAATGTTAAATAAATAAAAAGAATGGGGAAGGTGTGATCTCTTAAATTGGCATCAGTAAGGATCTTGGTGATGGCATTGTGGACAGTTTGCAGTGCTTCAATAGTCATGACTGATAAACCATGATGTACCAATTTACAGAAGTCAACATAGGAAATCACGAGGGCCTGCATATTTAACTGATCTGAAGTCTTCAAAGAGCATAGAAGCCTTTATTCTATGTAGCAAGCACAACTTGAAAAAGTGTTCTTAACAATACTTTTAACTTGGGTGCACAAGAAAAGAAGGGAATCAAAGATGCCACCCAAGTTCTGTACTTGCTGCAAGGAAGCAGAAAGACCATAACTGCAAAGATGATAGAGCTGTCACATGTGTCAGGGAACACCAGAATGCATCTCGTTCCTGTGTCAAAACTGCACAGAAAAATACCCAGAGAATCGGTAGTTGGAAACGCCCTTTATTTGGTGATGCCCGACTCTGGCCGAGTTTCGCTCTTTCTCATAGAGCTGCCTCAGGGGCAATCAATAGGACCAGGGCTGATGTCAGCAAGCAAATGTCACAAAAACAGCAACAAGGTCTTGGTACTGTGACAGGGAAAGAAACCAAACTGAAACCATTCCAGGATGTGATGGGTATCTAAAAAAAAAAAAATTCTGGAGCTGCTTCAAAACTGATTTCTCAATGATCCAAAAAAGGAAGTGATTGCATGGGAGGCTGCTTCTACTAATAACCCCCCCCCCCCTCCCAGCCCCCATAAAGTACTGTAGGAGCTGGGTCAGAGGACTCAGACTCAGCTGATTGACTGTAGGTGGATGGGAAGACTCACACAAGTTCAGCTAACTGGCTGCAGGCAACACATAAGTGGAACTGTAAGGCAGCCAACTTTCAGCTCGCACGGAGAAATAGAAGCTATGCACGGGAAGGACTGAAATTGTGAGCGGCTACACAATTGCGCACCTTAGGGAGTGGATTAGTATAGGGCTTGCCTAAGATTACGTACAGCTACCTTTAGTGTGGATGTCCTGGCTATCAAATTGCTAAGCCTGGTTTGCGTGGTGCAGTTTCTGAAAAGGAGCTAAAATTATATTAGCCTTCATTTCCAATTATAGATGGTTAAACTGAGGCAGTGGTAGACAAAGTTCCATGCTCAAAGCCTTACAAATTGGCAGGCGCAAGATGAGAATTTGCAGTTTGCAAGAGTTCTGACTCAGTTTTATGTTTTGATCAGGCCACACACCTCCATTCTCTGTGTGTGTCTGGACTCTTCGTCATTTCGACCAGGCTTGGGTTTCCTTGACAGCATTTTAAATTTACAACACAAGGATTATATTTCACTGATATCACTTCGCATATTTTATAGATGCATTTGTTTTACATTCCTTTTAGGGGAGGGAAGAGGGCAGACGAGATGTGGTCCGAGTCAGGCGCTGAAACCACCAGGGGACAGAGTTTGAGTTCTGGCACACATCTTCTGTTTGTTTTCCTTGGAGCTGAAAAGTGGAAGGTCACCCGCTCCCAGAGCCGGAGGGAGCAGGATGAGGTCCTTTGTGCATGCTGCCTGCAGTCCGTTGGTTCCACAGCCGGGGAGGGTCATTAGTCACCCATTGACTCTCCCAGGGACAACCTCCCATTATGAAACTTAAACCAGACATAGTGGTGCAGCAACAGTCCTAGGGATCCTAATTGAATCCATATGTCTTGAGTTTTTGAAGAACTCCGGCATGATTGCCGCAGTAGGGCTGTTTTTTTGAAAAAAATTCCAAGCTATGTTTCAAAGCAAATAAAAGCATTCGGAGAACTGAAAAAGATGTTTCTCAAAATGCAGGATTTAGGACCAAACATATTTGGCTTTCAGGATTGCCAAACAGGCAAATTTAACAAAGGCAATTTTATGCAATTATCTGCCTTCCCGGGTCAATCCCAAGGCCTCTGGCAGCCACTTTTCAAACCACAACAACAGAGCTTCATTTTAGCGAGCTTCCACTAAGCCCAATACACGTATATTGTTCCTCCTGCTGCCATTTTCTAGCTCATCCAGCTTGCTTTCCAACTCTTGATTTTTTTTTTTTTTGCAACAACATGATTGAGGCCTTGGTGCCGTCTTGCCTTTCCTCTTGCAGGCTTACTTTGGCGTCCATGGCCATCAGCGCTACATGATTATTTTCCATCTTATCATGCAATTCGTCTAGAGAAGACTGCAGTTTTTGCAGTTAGTCGTTCAGTGCTGCTGACACTGCCTTAGTCGGCAATTGCAGCGAGGTTTCCAAAATGCCATCCATTGGTGTGTACGTGTCCGCTGCCATCTTGTCTTCCTGTAGAGCCAGCTTTTCCACCATCACTTTTCTCTGTCTCCCCGCCATATCAAAAGATGTAGAATCCCCAGAAAAGTCCATCTAACTTTCACTGTAAGCGGGCGTTCCAGTTGATAATTAGTTCACCGGTTAATATGCTTAATTAAAGAAGAGTCTGCAGCACTCCGAGGAGCCGGGAGTGTCGACATCAGCTCAGTGTCATCACCGGAAGTCCCTCTGGTTGCACCTTTTCATCCCATTAATTTATTACATAATCGTAAACAGAGAAAACTGTTGGAAAAAGGCTGGGGATATTGGTTTGTTGCTATAACAAAAGCTTGGAGGTGGAGGTGAGATTTGTTTCATAGAACGCTCTTCGGGGCCCATTTAACCTTTCTAGGCCCTTAGGTTTTATGCTCAGGGTTTGGACTCCTCCCTCCTCCTAGGATATCTTGGGAAGCCCAAGTTTAAGGAGGACTGGGTGGGACATCTGAGCCCAGTCCTTAAAGGTAGACTGAGGGAGATGGCTATACACTCCTTCACAATTATATAACTCTCGCACATCTGGTCTGTGCAGATTATAAAATAGACAGTTTTACATACAGAAAGTGCTACATGACAGTGACAATTGTGCTACTATTATAAGTGCCTTACCAAAAGTGCATATTTATTTATTTATTTATTTGAGTTTTTTCTATACCGGCATTCACGGAATTCGTATCATGTCAGTTTACATAAAACAAGGGGTGATCAAAACATTATAAACGTGCATAAATATGAGAGTAAACATTTAAACATTATAACAAGTTATAAAAGTGCGCAGAAAAATCAGTTACAATAAAACAAGGATGGTTCTAACTGGGAGAAGAAGAAGAGTATGATAGAAGTTTTAGCAAGAAGAAGAACGAGCAGTTTTTGGTATGTCTGTATCAGTTTAGTGGGAGGTAATCCGTCTTTCTGTATTTGGTGGAAGAGCATCAGTCTGAGTCCGGAAAGGCTTTCTTGAACAGCCATGTCTTAAGTATCATATATAATGATAGACAGTTGTTCATACAATATTTTGCACAATGGTGACAACTGTCTGCCCCAAAGAAATGCACCCTTTTAACTTTATGCCTGTCTAGTGTGCCTTTTCAGTTTTATAAGCATACATCATTTTTTTGCACATAAATCACATTTCCTGTGCATAAAATATAATTTGTGCACATATATCATGTTTTATGCTTGCTACACATATTTATGTGTGCATATTTTTAAGTTAGTGGGCTTTTTTTTTTTTTTTTTTTTAACTTCCAACCATTTGCATACCATTAGCTTACTGCATCAGAAGTTAACTCCATTTTTTTCCACACAAGCAAAGAAAATGTGGTAAAATTTTATTTTTTACTCATGTTTTCTGACATTGGGCCCTAAGTCTTCACAATGCCTGCTTTCTTATTAGCTCAGGTTCTTTTTTTTTTGTTGTTGTTGTTGCTATACCGCTGAATATTAAACAATCTGCATTGTGTTCAAAACAGCCATAGTAAGCAGAATTACTGAATCTAAGTTGTGTGTATCCAGCGGTGAAGCACTTGGGAGGTCTGCTGGCACATCACTTCTTGCAAACTGCTAAGCAGCCCACCTGGGCTGTGTGGCTGCCACTGAGAGTTTCGCACCCCCCACCCCCCTCACTCAAGCACAGGTTGAGGCTGGAGAGCATGCCATGTGTCCATGCCTGCCCATGCAGGTTCATCTAAACAGCTGAGCAATTCTGGGTAATAACTTAAAAGGCCTCAGCTATTTTGTAGGGAATTGGGTGATAACGAGGTGTGATTTTGGTTGCTTTGGGTTGGAAGTGTGCAGGCCTCCAGCGGAGGTGCATCCACATGGGCTGTGTTCACTGGAGAGCTTTAATTCCTGCCACTGTTACGCAAAGAGGAATAGAAAAATTGCCTGTATGCTCAGTAGTACACCTGTCCTCCTAAAACAGTTGTCCTCATTCTTTAGATGAGGCCTGTTACATTCTTCAGAGTAATAGTTGTCTGTGCTTAGACTGTATGACCTAGTACTGATAGAGTTGAAACATCTGTAATTATTTCACTGATATTTAGTTAAAAATCCATAGTAACACAACTAGGCTGGAGACTGCTAAGGAGCTATATTATAGACTCGTACTGATAATGCTTGTTCACTTTAGGAAAAAATAAGATTGCTAGGCATTACCTCCAAAGCTAGAAGTTTTTCTGTCAAAGCGGGACCTTAACTTTCCTTAAGAGAACAGTTGCTGCCCTTGAGCCTTTGCTTTTATCCAGAACAGGCTTGGAAAGTCACAAAAGTCTGACAGCACACAGAGATGGCTGGGACTTTGCCAGAGAGCTTGCTAATATCTCTATGACCTCACTGAGGCTCTCCCTCGTCAGCCCATAGGCCAAAAAAGGGAAAGTAATAGCATGCAAGGCACCTTCCTGCTGTTGGAGTCAGAATCTGTGAAGAAAAACTGCAAATGCACAAATAACCCCCTCCCCATACTGAAAATGAGAGGAAAGAGCGAACTGCAAACCAAAGCTAGAGCTCGGAAGCTAAATATACTTCTTTAAGCTAAAATACTTGGCTGCAGCTGCGGGGATTGTGCTGTGTCAGAACAAGAGAGCTTTAGGCTCCTCTGATACTATTTCCACTTACATTTTCAAAATGAGAAGCTCCAAATGGTGACCTCATTCCATCAATAGCACGAGACAAATATGGATTCTTTCGGATCAAAATCTGCAGTAACACTGAGTGTTGTACACAGCACAGCACAAAGATTGTTGAGGTCCATATTCGAAAGCATCTAGCCGGATAACTCAGAAGTTATCTGGCTAAATGAAGATTTGGGCACTTATCTTGCTAAATTCTAGCCCCCTAATAAGTTAGCCAGCTAAGTTATGAGCATTCTGGGGGCGTAACTGGGAGACGTTGAGTTAGCCAGCTAAGTTATCTGGCTAAGTCTGGACGGGCCAAAGATAACTGAACTTCTCCCAGTTATGTCCCTGGAGTGCTCTTAATTTATCCGGCTAACATTAACTGGCTAGAATTTAGCCAGATAAGTGCAGGGGCAGATTTAGAATTTTGCTGCTCTTAGGCACTTTTTGGTATTTTGACACCCCCCCCCCCCCCACCACCACCTCTTTAAGGGTGTGTTACAGGAGGACAGAGAGCTATTATCTGCTGAATGAGATTAAGCAGAGCTGGAAGGCAGCAAATCTTAGCCTGTCTGGAAAGGGTAAACAGTGGAGTGCCTCAGGGATCTGTATTGGGACCCTTACTTTTCAATATATTTATAAATGATCTGGAAAGGAATATGACGAGTGAGGTTATCAAATTTGCGGATGATACAAAATTATTCAGAGTAGTTAAATCACAAGCGGATTGTGATACATTACAGGAGGACCTTGCAAGACTGGAAGATTGGGCATCCAAAATTTAATGTGGACAAGTGCAAGGTGATGCATATAGGGAAAAATAACCGTTGCTGTAGTTACATGAAGTTAGGTTCCATATTAGGAGCTACCACCCAGGAAAAAGATCTAGGTATCATAGTGGATAATACTTTAAAATCATCGGCTCAGTGTGCTGCAGCAGTCAAAAAAGCAACCAGAATGTTAGGAATTATTAGGAAGGGAATGGTGAATAAAATGGAAAATGTCATAATACCTCTGTATCGCTCCATGGTGAGACCGCACCTTGAATACTGTGTACAATTCTGGTCGCTGCATCTCAAAAAAGATATAGTTGCGATGGAGAAGGTACAGAGAAGGGCAACCAAAATGATAAAGGGGATGGAACAGCTCCCCTACGAGGAAAGGCTGAAGAGGTTAGGCCTGTTCAGCTTGGAGAAGATGGCTGAGGGGGGGATATGAAAGAGGTGTTTAAAATCATGAGTGGTCTTGAACGAGTAGATGTGACTCTGTTATTTACACTTTTGAATAATAGAAGGACTAGGGGACATTCCAAGAAGTTAGCAAGTAGCAGATTTAAGACTAATCGGAGAAAATTCTTTTTCACTCAACTCACAATTAAGCTCCGGAATTTGTTGCCAGAGGATGTGGTTAGTGCAGTTAGTGTAGCTGGGTTCAAAAAAGGTTTGGATAAGTTCTTGGAGGAGAAGTCGATTAATGGCTATTAATTAAGTTTACTTAGGGAATAGCCACAGCTATTAATTACATCAGTAGCATGGGATCTTCTTGGTGTTTGGGTAATTTCCAGGTTCTTGTGGCCTGGTTTGGCCTCTGTTGGAAACAGGATGCTGGGCTTGATGGACTCTTGGTCTGACCCAGCATGGCAACTTCTTATATTCTTATGTTGTTCCCCATTGAAGATTAGCAACCACAAAATATGAGTATTAAGTGTCTATGTATTTTGCATCTTCTCTTTGTGTGGGCAGCAGGAAGGAATGCAAAATAATGTGTACTTTATAACAAGTAGAAAAAGTGTATGCTTGGAGAGTGTACCAAGAATGCGTGACGTTCTATTTTGCAGGGGCGTTTATGTTACACACAAGATGCATTTGCTCCAGCTATTTCCCTTTACTGTTTCCACTGTGATTCTTTCAGTCCTCAACTTTTGCACATACCCACCGCATTTCCCTGGCCTCACACACTTTCAGTATCACATAGCATGAATAGCATATTTAGTTCACCTACTTTCTCCCATCCCCTCACATACACTTTTGGTTCTTCCCCAGCTCCACATGCCTGCCAGCATTACATACCACAACTAGCATAGTTGTTATGGAAGCATGGTTCCCTTCATATATGGTAGTGCTAGCAAGTAATGACAAAGCAAAGCCCCCCATAATGTACCAAATGCTGGTCAAACCCTCTTGCAATTTTTCAGGTAGGATGAGAACAGTGACAATGGACAATCCATCAAGTTTCAGTGAAATCCCTTGGGCAGTTTTTGCATGGTGAGGGGAGTCACAGACAGACAGGACAGACTGAGAGATGAATGGAAATGACCAGGAGGACATATGATGGTTTTGTTTTTTTTTTGCAGAAATAAAGCCTAAAAAATGCAAAGTACATATGTTGTTTTATTCCCCCAACCTAAACTAGGAATGTGCATTTATTATAATCGAATGTGTACAAGTCAACGAATTACTCCGTTTTCAGTTCTTCTACCTCCAGCAGAGACCCCACCTAAATCCTGCTGGCTTCGGCACCCAAAGGCTCAACCCAAGGGGAATGTGGGCTGGTATACGTGAAGGTCCTGACCAGTCTCTGCTTCACCTGGATCCGCCTGCCAATGGTAAGAACTCTATGCCATCCTTAATATATATAGTAGCTCCACCACCCACCAATTTGACCTGACCTATCATTTTAATGTAATTTGTACCCAGGCATCACAGTGTCTCATTGGTTATCCTCCTTGCACCAGGTTTCTGAGATAACTATGTCTGCATCTTCATTCACTGCCATATATTCTAACTTTCCAATCTTATTTTTTAGACTTCTGACATTCACATACAGATAGTTCAAAGTATGATTTTAATTGTATTCACAGCCTGCCTAGTAGCTGCTTTGTATACACATACTTCTTCCTAATTTTCAAAGGTAAAGGACCCAAATACCTTCCCTTTGAAAATTAACTACCAGGTGTACCTGTGTGCTTTAACATACCATGGGCTAGGCAAAATTGCCCCACAATGTTTTTAGTAAAAGGGTTGGCAAAACTGTTAAGTATTTTTCTCGTGATTAAGCAATAATGGAATTCAAGCAAACTTGGGACAGATACACAGGGTAGTGTGTTTAAGGGCAAGGGGCGGAGGGAAAGACAGTACAGCAGACAGGAGCAACTAGGCATTTTGAGTGAGCCAAGAGACGCTCATCTGCTGACAATTATATGCTAAATGGGAGGGAAAAAATAGGGATAAGGAGGATTGAATTTGGTGCTGTAACCGTTAAGTTGTGCTACTAGCAAATAGTAATCGTGTTGGTCAAAGTGTTTCCTGCAGAACTGAACAATAGACAAAAAGCTTAGGCCTGGATTTTAAAAGGGCTACACATGTAAATTTCGGAGTTCACGCACGTGGCTGGGACTTTTTCGCACAACACGCATTTTACAACGGGCCCCGCCGCACGCGTAATCCCTGGTATATGTAGAAGTGCCGGCCGAAGGAAAAGGGGTGAGCTGGGGGAATGGTCTGGGCAGGGGCCAGCAAGGATAGTGGCCATTAGGCCCTGTACCGGGGAAGTGTGCACTGGCAGCTGGCTGGTGCGCAGAACTTACGTCTGCTCATTAGAGCACGTAAGTAAAAAGACAAAAAAATGTAGAAAGGTTAGGGAGGGCTTAGGGATTGGGGAGGAGAGGAGAGGAGAGGGGGAAAAGGTAGGAAGGCCAGGTAGGGGTGTAGGGAACTGGGAAAAGGCAAATCGCGTCACCGCACGCAATTTAAAAAATTCCCCCCCCCCGTGCGCAGAAGAGCCCACCTGCCCGGACATGCATGTGGATATTAAAGTCCGGCATGTGTGTGCGCAAAGGAACCGGATTTTCTAACCTGCGTGCGCCAACACGCACATGTTATAAAATCAGGACAGGAATGTGTGCGCGCCAGAACCGTGCTCACATGGCCACGTGTGCGAGTCTTAAAATCGACCCCTTGCTGTGATATAGGAGGAATTGTATCTAGTCCCTATGCAAGACAGAAAACATAAACAGCAAATTCAGAGTAAAACAGGGCATATATAAAAGGCTAAGATGGTCTCTATTGGGACTACAGTTCCCAGATACCCTTCAGTTGGTATGGAGAGAAGCTGTGCATAGGGGAACTGAATCACCTATATCAGTGGAATCACACCGATTGGCTGACAGGAGTTATAAGAAGGGTGGAGCAGCAGTAACCAAGAGTTTAGCAGGGAAAGAAGTAGAGGTCCAGGGAACTGTCTCAGCCCCAAAAGCATGGAGCAGTTCTCTGAGGAGGAAGAAACTGTGCCAATTCTAAAACTATCATGGCAGTAAGTTAAATTGTTTTAGGTTTTTTTTGTTTAAAGGTATTAAGACTGGGTTGCATTAGTTATGGGAAGCTTGCAAGTCTACAGATGGTATATGAAAATGCTTTACTTGAGTTTAGGATTCGAGGAGACTCCTAGGGAAAGAAAGGAAAAGAAGTTTTGAATGGTGCTGGGTGTAAGTAGTTTAGACTTGAATTTCTGGCAAAATTATAATAGCTGGTCCTCCTGAAATAGAGAAAAAACTTGGAAAACAATTAGATTTAAGTAAAAGCTGGCTATCTGGTTTAGTAACCCTGCTGAGAGAGAGACCACATTAGCTTTTGATTGTGGACTAAAACTGGAGCAGCTTAATAAGCACTAATTGAGAGCCTGGATTCAGGCTGTTCTGACACTAGAATTAGTGAGTGAACCTTCCAGGGTGGTATGGACTGGGATAGCTGCAGCCTCTACTTGTAAGGAATGCAGAGAATACAGCTGTGCTTGAAAGCTTGATAATGCTTATGCTCTACAACAGGAGGGATGGCGAACTCCAGTCCTCGAGGGCTGCAAACAGGCCAGGTTTTCAGGATATCCACAATGAATATGCATGAGAAAGATCTGCAAGCACTGCCTCCACTGGATGCAAATGTTTCTCATGTGTGCTCATTGAGGATTTCCTGAAAATCTGGCCTGTTTGCGGCACTCGAGGACTGGAGTTCGCCATCCCTGCTCTACAAGAAACTCTCCTAGTAAGACCTGAATTACACTGGTGCTGGGGCTAATTGTAGACCACTGAGCCCAGGATAGGAAGATATGTCCACTCTCAAGGTATTGAAAGTGATAAATAGAATTGAACATTATAGTTCTTTCTGTAAGTAGCTGGAATGGGGCCATTGTGCTAGCTAATTTTGTGATTTTGCAAATGGTATCCACCAACATTTAGTCTGTTTATGTTTATAGCAGTGGCGTAGCCAGAACTGATTTTTTGGGTGGGCACAAGGTTAATGTGGGTGGGCTGTAGGCATGCAAGTTTGAGACCTATTTTTATTTATTTTATTTATTTAAAAAGTTTTTTTTATACCGGTATTTAGTTATTACTGTCATATCGGTTTACAATGCAAGAAGCTTATCTAAGTAATAAAAATACATCAAAATAAAAATATAGTGATCAATGTCTTCGTTCACACATTATTAAGAATAATTAACAAATTACAATTTCATTTTAAAACTTAATTCATACACATAAACATCCGTAACATTGATCCTCACATGCTTTTCAGTTGTGGTATACCTGACTTTCTCTACTAGTTGTATTCTTATTGATAAATAATGCCATATACTGCACCCTACAGTATATGGCATTCTAAGTAGTTTGCAACAGCAATTATGCATCATGCGTGGAACTTTAAAGCATTTTACCTCAATTATTTCAAGCACTTACCAGAATTAAAAATTCCTTATTAATCTGTATTAATTTATTTTATATTTATTGCATTTATAAATGCACAACTACATCATATAAAAAGCAAAGACAACAAACAGATCCAATCAATTGTAATAAAATAAAAAATCAATGTATTCTTTCATGAATCCTCTTTGCAGAAAGTCAGAAATCATCATAGCTACAATAAAATATCATTAATCATCAGAACAGCAGAGCTAGGACAATTCACATTACAACCAACATGAAAAAAAATTCTGCTGTTGGCTCAGCAAAAAATATCCCTCCACTGTTAAACATTTTATGAAGTAACAAAGTAATACAAACTCCTGCAAAAAAGGAGATGCCTAAACTTGCCACACCATACAGTTACAGCACTGATTCAGGACTGAAACAGTAACCTTATGAAAAAGCAGCAACAATGCAAATACTAAACCAGGTCCTAGGACATTAATATACCACCTAAAGGGGTAACAGAACAAGCTAGACTGTTACAAATTCCTACAGAGAAACTACCCGCTAGCAGAAATACTGCACCTCAGTCTCACACAAGCAAAACAGAGACCGACCCTTACCTAATATAGAAATAAGAAACTACAAATTAGAAACAGAAACATGCAGACAAAACCAAAATAAAAAGCCTTAGAAACAGTGGAATAGTGACGAAAGAGCAAAATACAAAAATATAAGACATACACATTCCCAACGGTGGCATATTCCAATTGCTAAAATCTCAATTTTTTTTTTTTTTTTTTTTTTTACCTTTCTTGTCTGATTTTTGTATTTTTCTAATCAGTTGGTCCTGGTCTCTTTTTTTCCCCACTTTTCCCTTATCGGTCATTTCCTAATTCCTTTTCAGGGTCTCTTATTCTGTTTCTTTTCTTACTGTCTCTTCTTTCCTTCCTCCCTCACACACACACACAGGCTCATGCTTTCTCTCACATACACAAGCTCTCACTCTTATATGCTGTCCCCTCCCTCCATACACACACACACACACACACACACACCAGCTCTCACTCACATTCTCTCTCTATACACACACACACACAAGCTCTCACTCACATTCTCTCTCTACACACACACACACACACACACACAAGCTCTCACTCACATTCTCTCTACACACATACACAAACACACACACACACACACACACACACACTTAAGCTCTCACTCTCTCACACCCCCTCCCAGGCTCCCATTCTTACACACACAGATGCACACCCAGGTAGCCATTATATACTTACAGATGCACACCCAGGTTCCCAATCTTATATGCACACTGATGCACACCTACAAACACCCACTCAGGCTCCCATTCTCCAACACCCACCCACCCAGGCTCCCATTCTCACTCGTCCACCCACTTACACACACTCACATACACACATTCAGGCTCCTATTCTCACCTACACACTAACACACACATTCAGGCTACTATTCTCACCCACACACACCCACACCTAGGCTCCTATTCTCACCCACATACACACATTCAGGCTACCATTCTCGCCCCCCGCCCCCCACACAGACATACACCAAGGTACCCATTCTTATACAAACGCAGATGCACTTCCAGGTTCCCATTCACACCTACAAACACCCACTCAGACTCCCTTTCTAATCCACACACACACACCCAGTCTACCATTCTCATTCACCCACCCACACACACACACACACACACACACATTCAGGCTCCCATTTTCACTCACGCACACACATTCAGGCTACCATTCTCGCCCCCCTCCCCACTCGTACACACACACACACACACCTAGGTTCCTATTCTCACCACATACACACATTCAGGCTATCATTCTCGCCCTCACTCAAACCCCCCCACACACCTAGGCTCCCATTCTCACTCACATACACACATTCAGGCTCCTATTCTCTCATACATACTCTCACCCACACGCACACAGAGGCTTTTCATTAGGCACAGCCAAACTCTTATTTCCACCGCCACGGAACTGGGATCCCACACCTGCATTGCAGCTCTGGCCCTCTACACTGTCACGGGGATAAGATCCTGTGACAGCCTTGCTTCTGAGGTCCTCCTCTTTGCTATCTCAGGGATGGGATCCCACGATGGCATTATTCCAATAGACAGCCCTGGATGGGAGGGCCTGAGCCAAAGTGGGTGGGCCGTAGCCCACTCGTAGCTACGCCCCTGGTTTGTAGAGTTAAAACAAAACCCTGTAATTACAGTCAGATGTACCTAATTCTTTTGGACAATGGACTTTAATTTGACTTTAAGAATCAGTAAACTTTATTTTAACACCCAGTTCTGGTCCTGTCTGAGTTCTTACAGGCTCTCACCTCATGAGAAGCACTCAAAGTACAGCCCACACACTGGCAACCTTCTTTCATCGTCTGGGCAATATGCGAGAGCTTTCCCCCATAAAAAGAGTTCCCCCGCCCCCAGGAATTAAGAGTCAGCGTGGGAGTGAATGGTTAGCTGGAGCAGCCCCTGAAGATATAAATAAAGATTGTGTGCCCTTGGGACTTAATACACCCCACTAAGGATTACATAAGGGAATGTTTTTGAGCTTCAAAGGATGTCACTGCTTGAATATTAGATACAATATTGTTTGTGAACAATTTAATAAACGGTTAAAAAGGAACTAGATTCCAAGTGTTGCATTAAAGAAGAAGGAATTAAAGCAAGGCCCAGAGAGGACTGAGAATGCTGGGAAAGGAGTACCTCAGGCTTGCAGGCTTTTGCTCCAGATACTAATCATGGTCTTACTGGCAATTCGCCTTACACTGAAGGTGGATACAGGGAGAATGGAGAGACTTTTTGCACTAGTCATTAACATAAGGTGACAGTTAAAGGGGGTGAAAGATCACCATTAAATTTAACACTGAAAGAGATGCTGAGAATAAATTGTGTGTTAGACTCAAGTAGGAGGGACTAAGTGAGATCCCTGGTATTTTAGGGGGGTAGGAAGTCCGATCTTAGTGATCCTAGTGACTGTCTATCTGTTTCACACTGGCACCAGCTATTCTCCATCTAAGCCAGGACCTCTGATAGCTGACAGACAATCAAAGACGTGCCACGTCGCACTTACACAAGATTAGAAACGGGGGGCACAGTGGATCTGAACGTCAACCGAAGCTGAACTCCAAGTTCTGCAGCCAGGTCTGTGGATCTACTAGCGGTGTCCGTCAAATAAGTCATTTTAAAATTGCAACATTTTAATGTCAGTTACTGCTTCTGAATCACTGAGACATGGCTAGTGCAGGGATTCTGGACATTGCTTTCCCAAAAGAGCTTTCATGAGTTTACAAAAAAAAAAAAAAAAAAAAAAAAGGGCATACAATAACAAATCTGTGTGTATGTGTGTCTCTTTTTCTCTAGTCTATTACTTGGGGCTGGGAGGGAAAACTTAGCATGATTCTTAAGATTAATATGCTAATATTTTAAAGCATCTACAACCAGAAGTCAGAAGAATGACATCTATAGTGGCAGTTACAACCCTATGCATGGGGGTAACCTGCATGAAGTGGCAGTTGCAACCTAAATAAGTTGCTGTGCAGACTGGATGGCCCATTTTGATCATTATCTGCCATCATTTGCTATGTTACTGTGTCACTATGTAACCTTATATGAACAAAGATCTTCTGTTCTGTGAAGTTTGTAGGTGCACAAAACATTATGTACAAGAATACATTGGACAGAGCCCAAGATCTTCCGCAAGCCAGCAGTTCATTTGAGATTTTTTTTTTCTGAGTTAAATGTTAAATAGCCTGAGGCTAAGGAAGCAGGCTTACCTTCTGTCGCAAGTATTTTGCTGAGTCTGTATTCATTTCAGCCTTGCATTCTACATTTTACTAGAAGATTTAGCAGCTCTGAATCTTGCCTTTGACTTTCCAGCTCAATTAGCAAATCTGTAGTAGTAGTAGTAATAGCAATGATCATTGTTATTTACTTAGGTCCATCAAGGTACATGATGGACACAGGTTAATTCATGTGTTCCTTTTCCAAAGAGCACAAGGAATTGAATGAGAGTGGTAGATCAGGAAATGGACCAGGAACTCTAGGTTCACATGTACCCATTGTACCATGTAGCCAACAGAGATCCAAAAATCTCTCCAGCGTGGTGCTAAAAGCTGTCGGGAGGTGAGCATACATAGCTCTTCAGGGCACTCTATAAATTATTTACACCACTTGCATTTTATAATAGCCTGAATTTGACTGGTGCCAGAGCTTATGTGTTAAAGTTAAATGATGTTTGAATGTAACCCCCTTGGAGATTTAGTGTACTGAAAGGCAAAGATTAGCCGCCACTGCTAAATGATGCAAAGCAGTTGTGCAGCATGGGAAGAGTGTTTGTTTTTCTCTGAGGACAAGCAGGATGGGAGTGCTCACACGTGAGTGACATCATCCAATGGAACCCAGCACGGAAAACTTGTCAGTTTCTAAAACTTTCACTGAGCCTCTCTTAACATGCTGCAGCATGCAATATACCACTTGCATACATGCAGTGTCCCCTCAGTCTCTTCTTTTCCACAAACCCAGTGCCTTGTGGCGTATTGTCTTTCTCTCTTTTTCGGCTTCTTACAAGATACTTTTGGCATGTTTTTATGGTTTTTGATTGTATGGGATCATGCGGTTGACATGAGGTCCCCTTGGTTCTCCCCTTATCGTCTTGGCCAGGGTTTTCGATGGTTTTGGTAAGTTTAATTTTGTAGTTGATCCCCTGGGATGGAGGTGCACTTGGTGCCCACTGGTCATTGAAGGCCGCCACCATTGATTTCAACATTGTATCCTTTTTCTTTCCTGACAACATGTCCTCATCTGGTTTTAAGTGGTGCTTTCAGCGTATGAGGAGTATGTCTATCACAGATCCCTATGATATATGTGTCCTCTGCTTGGGGCATCGCATAACATCCAGGGTTGCAGCAAGAGCGCCCAGTGACCACAAAAGGGTGTAAGGTCCGGCCTAACAAAATGGATCAACTTTTTGGGCTGGCAAAGACTGATCCATCGGCATTGGAGGCATCGACATAGAGAGACCTTGGTGCCGCGCCAGTGATCATTGAGCTATCGACATTGACAGGGCCATTGGTTCCATTGACATTGAAGACTTCCAGGGATGCTGGAGATAGGCCATCGCTAGCCTTTTCCAGATCGAAGATATTGGGTTCGTCGTCTTTGACCTCTGCACTGGGGAAGGACCAATCTGAGCTGTGAGGGAAGCATTGACATAGGTCACCATCGATGCACAGTGATGGGAACAGAGATGCAACTGTTTTAGCTGTGTTGCCCTTGAAGCAACCCCATGTGAGGAAAGTCAGTTCTCCATCGATCCTAGGGGTTCACCACGACCTCCACCGGTCCCGATGCCTACTACCAATTATCCTCTCAGTGCTGAAGAGGATTCGGTCACACCTCTTGGATCTCAGCCAGTCCTGGCATCTGCAATCTTTGAGGAGGAGCTAGAGAGGCGCATACAGTTGGCCATGGAGAGGGCTGTACAAGACCTTGGTGTCAGGCACGAATGGTACTGAGGCCAGCACCATCCTTCCTCAAGCTACTGCTCTAATCCCTATGTGTGCTCATCGGAGTGCTATCAGTAGTGTTGGTATGCAGGGTGTTGTTGATGCCCAGCAAGGAATCAGGATAGCCACTAGCTGATTCAGTAGTCATCCTAGCTTCCTTGGGGGAGAAAGCTCCTCTGGTGATGAGGGTGGCCTCAGGGTCCAGGCCACCACAGCCAGTGGAGTTGGTTCCCATACCATTGGCTGAGGACTGAGTGCCTCTTTGTCCTGTTTATGACAGTGAGGACGAGGGACCATATAACCCATGGGGAAATGACTTTTCCATTTTTTCAGACACAGACTCATTGGATGGCTTCCTCTCAGAATAATCTCCTCTTGACAACAGAAGGAAGTCTCCCCTGGAAGACCTCTCCTTCACAGACTTCATCAGGTTGATGATTAAGTTACAGATGGAAGAGGATACCTGACATAAGATACTGCCACCACCTCCTAAGGAGATGGTGGCAGTCCTGGTGCACAAAATACTTTCGGAGTTACTGATGAGAATGTGAGAACACCTCCTCTCAGTGCCTTCTTTTAATAGGAAGGCGGATGTGGTCTATGTGAACCAGTGGCCCAGAGTAACCTCAGACCAATGGGTTCTCACCATCATCTGCAGAGGATACAAATTAAATCTATTGCGTGCCCAGCCAAATTGCCTCCTGAGTCCTTTTAGGGGACTGGTAGTGCATCAGGAAGTGCTTTTAGCGAAACACTCCTCCCTCTTAAAGGCCAGGCCATTCATGCTTGTTTCACAAGGGCAAAGAGGGTGGGGATTTTACTCCCGGTACTTCCTGATTTCAAAGAAACCAGGAGGACTCCATCCCATCCTAGACCTAGGGGCCTTGAAAAAGTTTCTCAAGAGAGAAAAGTTCAAGATGGTTTCCCTGAGCAAAAAGGATACTGGCTATGCTCGCTCAATCTGAAGGACATGTATACTCACATCTAGATTTTCCCCAGCCACTGGAAGTTTCTCAGATTTGTGGTGAGGAAAATAATACTTCCAGTATTGTGTTCTGCCGTTTGGGCTAGTGTCAACCCCACGTGGGGAGGCTGCCTATACTAGGGATTCAACCATGTGTTAGGACTGCCATTCTGCTTGTCCTTGGAGAAAGCAGAGTTGTTTGTCTGTAACAGATGTTCTCTAAGGACAGTAGGATGTCAGTCCTCACAAAACCCACCTGCCTCCCCATGGAGTTAGGTTTCCACTTTGTGGGTAATGCATGATCAGAGAGGCTCAGTCCAAGATTTTTCCATGCCAGGCTCCATCAGATGATGTCACCTATGTGTGAGGCCTGACATGCTTCTGTTCTCGGAGAACACCTGTTACAGGTAAGCAACTCTGCTTTCTTTAATATACTGGTAAACTGTTACAGGTAAGCAACTCTGCTTTCTTTAATATACTGGTAAACTGGAGGAAGTCTACCAACATGGTGCTGTGTCTGCAGCATACATTTTATGAGTTGAGACTTAAGCTCCACACATGTCCATGAGGAGGGAGAAAGATGGTGTGGTAGAGGTCTTCATATACCTGAAAGGTATAAATAATGAATAAAAAGTGAACATATGCTGGTATGGGGTTGAAAGAAGGTAAACACATGAATAATCTAAGGAAGCATTTTTCCACCGAAAGATGATGAGGGTATGGAGCAGCCTTCCAATAGAGGTGATGTGGGCAAAATTTGGAACAAGCATAAAGGACTGGCTTTGTGGTCTTTATGTGTCTCTATAGTCATGAAGGCCAGTTTCAGCCAAACAAAGTACATAATCCAGGAAGCCGAATTTTGGACATCTAGATATAGGAGAATTTTCTTCCAAAAACCTGAAGTGTCTAGATTTGGCTGAAAACTTGGCTAAACCTATGTGGCCAAAATATGGCCATTTGAGTTTAAGCTGCTGAGCCTTGACTGAAAATAGCCACCTATACTGTAAATCTGGCTTTCAGCTCTGCTTCCTCCACCCAGAGTCCCCATCCCCCTCAAGCCACCATGGCACGAGCAATGATTGCCAGAGCTCTGAACCCCTCCCTCCCACCAGCTGACTCACTGTTTCTGCACCAAGAAGATCCCTGACACCCCTCTGGAATATCCACTTCCGATTCCGAGGGTCTTCCTTCTTCCACAGCAGAAAGGTAAGATCTCCTTCCTACCAGTGCTGCTGAGCTGCGTTGAATGATGCTACCCACTGTTAGGCCACGGAAGAAGGAAGATTCTCTGGCAACTTAAAGGAAGGTTCCTCAGGGGTTGCATGGATTTTTTTGGGAGGGGGAGGCACCAAAGATTATTTGTTGTTTCAGATGCTGGGAGGGAGCAGCTTGAGGGGTATCATGCCTCTGGTATGTGTGTGTGTGTGGGGGGGGGGAGGGTTTCCTTAAGTTTTTAGGATTCAGGCAGGAGAGATAAAAGGCATAGCACCTAGATGTAGGCCAGCTATCCCTGCACCTGCTTTTGGACATCTAACTTAGGTGCCTAGCGCTGAAAATCAGCACTGGGCACCTAATTTTCTAAACCAGCTCCTGACCCTGCCCCACTTTGCAGGCACCTAATGTTAGGCACCTGTTGAAAATGGATTCCAAAATGTAGGTGTTCAGCCCCAGTCAGTTTTCAAAAGGTGGCAATGTAGGCACCTAAAGCCTTTGAATTTTTACCTTTCTGTTTCTGTGTTTCATCATTGTGTCCTCCAAGAATTGTTTGTCCATCAAAGAACACTTACTATAAATGGTAATCAGGTAGAATATACACCCAACTGCTCTATGACATGATGCAGCGCACATCTGACTCGGTTTGTATACACATCTGACAGCTTCACAGCCCAGAGTCCCGTGCAGCCCAAACAGCTCACATTCCTTCCCCCAGCTCCATTCTTGTTTAAACAAGTTGAAAGCAGCCTGTACTTCCCTCTTACCCTCAAACTACAGGCAGGGATTACTGAGGCACCAGTTCCTAAGGCAGCACCACATGTCAGGTCGCCACAGTTAAATCCTTTGTATACATGCAGTTGGAAGCCATTAGCAGAAGATGGGAATAGCTTCCAGTTTTTAATATAATGGAAAGATAAAAGTAAATTCTGGCAGGAAAATGACATTTTGGGGACCCAATAAAAGTTATGGCCCGCTGTGCTGAGGGATCGCGTGCCGGCAGGCTGCCGGTGCGAGCAGGCGCAAGCGATAAGTTAAACTTTTTTTTGGGGGGGGGGCTAGATTAGGGCTGGGGGGTAGGTTAGGGGAAGGGGTAGGAAGGTTAGATTAGGGGGTAGGGAAGTTCCCTCCCAGGCTGATCTTAAATTGGAACGGCCTGGGAAGGAACGGGGGAAGGCCACGGGCATCGGCGTGCGCAAGTTGCACAATTGTGCATCCCCTTGCGTGCGCCGACCCCTGATTTTATAACATGCGCACACTGGCACGCGCATGTTATAAAATAGGGCGTCCGCAACTTTATAAAATCTACCCCTATGTGTTTTGCCTTATGTAGTATTGAGATACAGCTTCTGTTAAATTTTAATATGAAATGTAACCATCTATTACTTAACATATTCTAGTGAGTAGAGTTATATCTACCTATAAATAAAGCTTTTGAACTATACGTAAGGGGACACCCACATTTTCCCCTTTCTAGTGTAGTTCTCAAAAGAACCTGCCCTTATGAATGATGTCAGAATAGAATAGGTATGTTTAGAGACGATAAACACTTCCTAGTGGGAGATTTAACAAAATTCCTGTTCCCACATGAGTGCAGTGGGAGTTGAAGGTGCCTTTCCAACCGAAAGATGCTAATGGTCAATGCCTCTCTCAACAGCAAGGTGCTGGTATGGGCCTTTCCCTCCACAGGGAAGGGACTTTGCATTGAGCCCTCTCTCAGCAGAGGGGTGACTGAAGCTGAGGAGGTGTTCCTGATCTAGGAAGGTGGCTGGGACCCAAGGTCAGGGTGCATAGGTTTTTAAGGAAGGAAGACGTCTATTAGGGTCTTGGAGGCATTCCTGAGGGGTGGTGTGTGTGAAGACAATTCACCTGGAAATAGCTAGATTTTCACTTTTTTCCTAAACAGCAGGCAATTTGATTCCAATTGCACCGCTAATGGTGTAGAATTCCACAACTCCAGGCCTGCAACCGAAAAAGCTCTCCTACGATCAATAACCTTCTGCATTTCTCAAACAGAGGGAACTTGCAGCAGTGTATCTTTAAACAAACACAACATACAGTCAGGGATATAACTGTTAAGAAACTTCTGCAACCTTAAACATTCATATCATTAATTAGAATTTCACATGATCTTTAATTAGGAGCCAATGTAAATGACACAGTAACTCCATGTGGGCAGCCAAACACCATCCTTGCTGCCATATTTTGTACAACTTGAAGATGTTGAATACTTTTTGTTCAGGAGCCCCATAATCAATTACAATAATCTTAAAGGGGTGAAATATAGATCTGAATTACAACCAGCAACGGGCATAACTTCTGTACTTGCCAAGGTTTAAGTGCGAGTGGAGGAGTAGCTTAGTGGTTAGAGCAGTGGGCTACGAACCATTGTGTACACCACTTGAATTTTCAAAGGAAAGCTCCACTTATGCCTGCAGGCACAATGTAACATGATGGCAGATATTGACCTCAAGGTCAGCCTAGTCCAGCCTTTCCTAATTGGCGTGCCATGGCTGCAGTGCAGATATTCCGTGAAAAAAAAGGAGTTGCGGCATGGCTGCATTGTTCATTTTGTGTTCTCCCGCCAGCAGGTGAAGTAAGAGAGCAGTGCTCCTCTGTTGCTGCTTCTTTCCCCTCTGCTGGCTCTCTGCAACTGAAACTGCACAAGGCCCTGTAAGTCCTGCAAGATCTGCTGTACCCCTGCAGTTCTGATTGTAGAGGGAAGCCAGTAGAGGAGGAGGAGGAGGCAACAGTCTTAGGTAAGCACTGCTCACAGATTTTGCCAGTTCCCGGACATAGGAGAGAGAAGGTATAGCCGAATGTGCCAATGAGTGTAGGGGGAGGGAAAGCTGTATGCACCATGAGGAGTGGAGAGAGATGGAAAGGCGCTAATGCCAAATGGCTGGAGGGAGAGGGAAGGGGAGGTGATTGTTCCACAGTGGGTGGGTGAGAAGGAAGGTGATGATGACAGGGGGTGGAGGGAGAAGAAAGCCTTAAAAATGCATTTATTTAAGATTGCATTTAGCAGGGAGAGTAAGAGCCCTTCTCTCCCATCCTTGCACTCTTACTATGTCTTTGAATTGTATAATATAATTTGTTTTATCGTATTGACTATTTATTTTTAACTTGCCCCAAACTGTGGAGGGTGTGGGATATAAGTACTTTTAAATAAATAAAAAAATAAGGGGAGGTGATTATTCCACAGTGGGTGGGTGAGAGGGAAGGTGATGATGCCAGTGGGTGGGGGATAGGGAAAGGAAGAGAAAAGAAGGAGGTGATGCCAGAGGAGAGGGAGTCAGCGGGAGGCCGTTCCATACATCCCCACCCTGTCCGTGAAGAACTATCTTCTGATGTTATTACTTAAGTCTTTCCACTTGGAGCCTCATATCATGACCTCTTTTCCAGAGTAGTCTTTCCTCTGAAAAATGCTTTGTGTTTTGTGAATTTAATACCTTTGAGGTATTTGAATGTATCCATCATATTTCCCCTTTTCTCTCTTCTCCTTTTGGGAATACATAGTTAGGTCCTTAAATTCATTTCATAGGACTACTGGTGTAGACCCCATTTTGGTAGCTTTTCTCAGGACCTCCTTCACGCTGTATCCAAAAGTGGGCACAGCATTGTATCTGAGGTCTCACTAAAGGCCTGTGCAGAGGCTTTATTGCCTCTCTTCTTTTACTGTTTATGCCTCTCTCTACGCATTTTAGCGTCCCATTTGGCTCTGGACAGCACCTTATTACATCGTTTTGCTACTCGAGATCATCGAGCATGATCACTCCAAGGTCTTGTTTCCTGGTTAATGTACATCAGCATGTCAGCTTCCATTGTGTACTGCTCCCTTACATTTCTGCACTCCAAAAGCTTGATTCTGCACTTTTTTTTTTTGCATTGCATTTTAATTGCCAGGCATTAACCCACTCCTCATGCTTTCTTAGGTCACATGCCATTCTGTCAGCTCCCTCAGGGGTGTCCATTCTGTTATAAATCTTAGTGTTATCCGCAAAGAGGCAAACTTTTTTTTCCTGTAACCCCTACACAATATCACTCATATAAACATTGGACAGAACTTGCCACGGGGCCAGTCCCTGAGACCCTCCACTCAGAGTGAATTCTATTTACCATCAGTTGTCTGTCACTTACTTATATTCTAATCCAGTCTACCAACTTAGGGCCCACCCGAACTCTGTTCAGAATAAGTCAATTTTTGTTCTCCATTTTCAGTTCATAATATCATCACAGGGCAAAAAAGGTCCCCAGGAAGTAGCAATATTTTCACAGCGTAAAAGAAGCAGATTTATTGCTGATCTCTCATGGTCTTATATTCTTGTTGGCCTGCCATAATTGGTGAGTTGGCTAGATGGTCTGCTTATTTTTCCTTCTGTTGAAATGCTCTTCATTCTTCTTCAAAAATTATTTACTTATTACTCAAAATTAGATTACATGCCTTTCCCATTAACATCAAGGCAAGTTACAATAAAACACAATACCAATACTTATCATCTTTAAAAATGCTCAATCCACAAATACCGAAACAAATTTGAATAAAATTCATATAAAACATACTAGACATAAACCACAAATCCAAGACAGACAACATAAAATAAATATATCCCAATAAACAACCCAAGAAAGGAAACTACCACCCGCCCCTCATTCCCCAAAATAATACAAACTCTGCAGCCGCAACCCAGTACAATCTACCCACACACTCCACTAAAAAATAATTACACCCCCAGAAATACAGCCCCATAGAGCCAGGTCTTCACTCTCATTCTAAACTTTAAGTAGTCCAATTTGACCCATAAATCATAAGGGATGGTATTCCACAGCAGTACAGCAAAGCAACTGAAGGTTCTGCTTCTAGTTGTAGCTAATCTAGCAACAGCCAATATTGGGGTCGCTAGCAACAGCTGTTGTGAATACCATAATGCCTTAGTTGGCACATGGATGCACACGCCAATGAATGCACTCAAAGACCAGGGTCAGCCCTCTTAACTGAGCATCATGACATAAGAGCGCTCTCTCAATTTCATTTGTCACTTGTGAGCTGCCAAATATTTTAGGATTGCTGGAAAATAAAGTGGTTTTACTCAAAGCCAGATTTTCATGGATTAAGCCACAGATGTACAAAATCAAACAAAGTTTCCGGCCCTTTGGACTGTGTTTCTGGGGTTGGGAATTTTTAGTCAGTCAGTGTGATTCCTGTGCCTGCACCTCCTCAAATGTAAACATTAAACTGCTCCGACATGAAAAAATAGGGGAAATAGCTAGGTTCCCCAAGAGGTGGAAAATGCACAACCAGCCCAAAGTTGTTCTACTTGCTTAGCCAGGGGGGAGCTACCCCTTTACCTTAATGCCGTTCTTTCGATTTATAGCCAGAGGTTTACAAGTTCATATCTCATAGTTCTGTGGTGGTGTGCAGGGAAAGTAGAGCCCTTATAAAGGAAGTAATTATCTCCCTGGGCTCCTCTCCAGGAGCCAGGATGTGCGATTCTTAGAAATCTCCTAGGAAGTCACTATTGCTGTGGATCCCTGACCTACAGACCAGGTGCTTTAAGTTGAGAGGATGTTTTGTTTTTTACTGTCTTGCTGACAGCAGGGTTTCTGCTACTTTACTGAAGTTCAAGTATTAAACCAAAAAACATCTGCATTTAAAGAATGAGCCCAGGCAAGGCCATAAACCACAAACTGCAAAACGCCTGCAGAGCTGGAGAGTCACAGGGTGCCTGGAATATGTTCCCTAACAGTGAACAAAGCCAGCAGGAAGCAGCACATCCTGGGCCTATTGCATCAGGTTCTGTGCATAATAATTACAGAGCACAATCCCAAGATTTAGATGAAAAATCAGTGTAGCTGTTAAATGATTTCACAATGCTGAAAGTGTTTGGTAAAGAAGATGAGAGCAGCATTTCCTACAATAGATAGAAATGAGGAGGTTGTAATGTCTCTTTAAATAACTCATCAAAGCATCTACCGACTTCTTTCTTTCACCCCATCCTTCTTTTTATTCCTCTACTCCCTTATTTATGGCCCTTTAACTCTTTTTCTTCTCTTTAAGCTTGATCCCTGAGTTCAGAACTCTATTATTTTCCTTCTATAAAACCTTAAAGATGGAGGGTGACAAGGTGAGGTGCTAAGTGGAAGGAAGTAATCAAATAACTATGGAGACCAAAAATAAAACAAAATCTCCTATTAATTCAGCTAGAGTTGCTGGGCCTTCATCTAGTAACAGAGCCTATGGTTTGGAGATCAAGGGTTTCAATCCCAAAAACTCCGATTTGAAAAATGGGCTAGCAAGGAATTCTCATAAAACTCATACATCAACCACTGTATGATAGAAGTTTTGCTGGTAACTTCTCCCAGATAAGCTGATTATTTATTTTTAAATGGAAAGACACATACCAGCTTAGTGCAAATCCCAATTCTGTTAAGTGCAGCAGAAAGATCTTGAGCGATCTTCCATAACCTCTTCAGTAGGGTCACTTTATCTCTACGTATGACCTTGAACAATGACCAAAGGTTACTATTTGAAATTGAATTATAGCATCCCTTTGCTAAGGAATTACATCTCTTTGATGCTACTTCAAACAGCATCATAACTATTGAAAATCCTTCTATTTGGGTACATACAGTAGCAATATAACTATTGAAAATGCTTCTATTTGGGTACATGCAGTAGCAATATAACTATTGAAAATGCTTCTATTTGGGTACATGCAGTAGCAGTTGATGGCAGATAAGGACCTCAACAGGTATATTTAGAAAGAAAATGCATTGTTTCTTTTCACATATGTAATAAGTGTAGAAAGGGTAATCTTGAGGTTGTAATCCAGTTCAATGAGACCATGCCCCCCTCTGTACTACCAGTGATT
This sequence comes from Rhinatrema bivittatum, assembly GCF_901001135.1. Taxonomy (NCBI): domain Eukaryota; kingdom Metazoa; phylum Chordata; class Amphibia; order Gymnophiona; family Rhinatrematidae; genus Rhinatrema; species Rhinatrema bivittatum. The sequence goes on from NC_042626.1 coordinate 32,423,095, forward strand.
TTTGTTGGTGCTGGATGTAGACCCAGGAGTACCATGGAGTGCATGGAACAGCCTCCCGATGGAGGTGATGGAGCCAAAATCAGTAACACAATTCAAGAAAGCATGGGACAAGCACAAAGAATCCCTTCCTGCAAAGAAGTAACGAGATCATTTGGGGTCTATGGTGTATTGCCACAGGAGGTAACTTGAGCAGACTGAATGGGTCTCACATTCCTTATCTGCTCTCATAGTCTGTCTTTTGTGTGTGGGTCTTGTATGAGTTTTCTTGTGCTGAAAAAGCTATCTGTTCCTTTTGTTTACCTCTCATGCATGGAATTGTGATTGGAAATCAAAACAAGTCATGCAGTGGTTTGCCTTCAAGGTTGAAAACTGTTGTTTTTAAAACAGAACCCCCTCCCCCCCCCCCCCCCCCCACACACACACAAGGACTTGACTAAAAATTTTCATTTTGATCCATGCATTTCCATCTGGAAAATTAACCACCACCTGATTTTTCCATTCCCTGCTCCTTTTGCTTGCTTTGATAGCAAGTATTTACTTCTATGTCAGAAAAAAAAATCCATATGCTTTAAATTTTTATCAAGGGCTCGACAGAAGGAAAATAAATCTCTACCGCAAGATCTCCCCAGCACACATCTCATAAATGCTTTGAAGGAAGCCTACACTTTCTAACTGCCTTTCCTAAAGAGCAAGCTTTATGGGGACCTATTTCTTCCAGGAGAGTGAAACACTTCTCACCTTTTGAGCAAGGTCAGTAAACTGCAAAGGCCTCCTCTCTCCTGGGAAGATGGAAAGGCTGAAGGGGAGGCCTCACATCTATTGAAGTATAAGGGTCTGGCATGCTATCTGAAACGCTATTAGAAAACTCATTTGTTGGCAAAATTACTTGACATATATGAAACTGGATGATTTTTTTTTATTATTATTAGGAAGAGTGGGAAAATATTTTAAAATAGAATGCAGCCCAGCTGGTGATCGTAGAAAGATAGATTATGACAGCAGATCATGAATATAAGACTCCTCTGCTGTGCCATTCTTCCTCTGTCTACTGTACCACAGGCCCTCCAGGATCTCTCACTAGGGAACTCTGCTGTTTCTCCCATGCTTTCTTAAATTCCACTATCGTTTTTGCTGCCCACCACCATCACTCTCTCTGTGAAGAAATAACTCCTCGTGTTAATCCTCTCCATAAAAAAAACCATGCAATATGACACAGACAATGACTATAAAGTCAGTCCCGTCTGCCCAGTTTGCTTTCTGCTGCAGTGCCTTAGATCACAGTTGACCTCTGGCTTCCTCTCTCCACTTCATTTTCATTTATAGTCCACTTGTAAAAAAAGCACCATCTAGCCAAAGTGGCTTACATCACATTTATCAAAGAACTGAAATGGAGGAGTAGTGGTTTGAGCAGCAGATGGTGATCTAGGGGAAGCCAGAATTCAAATCCCACTGCTGCTCTGTGGACCTTGGGCAAGTCGCTTTAACCTCCGTTGCCTCAGCTACAAATTTAGGCCCTGATTTACCAAGGCTTTTCTCCCATTCTGTGTCTGTGGGGAAAATGTTTAGTAAATGAGGTTCATAGATTATAAGCCCTCTAAGGACAGAGAAGTACTTACAGTACCTGAATGTAATCTACTTTGAAGCAGCTGACCAGTCAAGAAAGGTGGCATATTTTTAAAAAAATTCTTTGTAACCAAGGATCGTCTGTGTGTATATCTCTTGCTGTCTTGAATTCTGTTACTGTTTTTGCTTTCACTGCCTCCCTGGGAGGCTGTTCCACCATACATCCACCATCCTTTCTGTGAAGAAATATTATCTAGTGCTTTTCTTGAGTCTTAACCCCATTGAGATTCATATCATCCAGTAGTGGTAAAGAGGGTCTCTGGTTACATGGTGACAACATCTTCTTGTGCTGTTACCACGTTTGAAAATAATCATAGTTACAGATTACAAATTACTTGGTCACAAAAGTAGCCCAGTACACTTTAGATTATGTTTGGTAGAAGGTAAGTTTCTTGCTAACATTTTATATAACCTGAACTCTAAAACAGATTAAATCTTCATGAGGCATAAACAGAAATACATGGTTACACTGAGTTGTCAAAGTCCACTGCAGACCCTTTTTTTTTCATAAAGATTTTGGTCCTTCGGGCACAGAATGCAGAAAACTTTCTGAGGGTTCAATGCTCAGATCTATCTCTCTTGTTGAGTTTGAATTAAAAAAAAAACCAAAAAACTGCCGGAAGTATCAGGAAAAGCAACTAAAAATAATCGGTATTACTTTTACTCCTAAAAAAGGTTCATCTGTTTGGGTTACTTTGCGAACTAATCGGATTTAAGTTACAGCTTACGGTTTGCCGTTTACAGAGAAGAGGGTTAGGCTCATTAGATTGATTCGTGTCTGCTTTTCAACCTGTTCAATGATGGGGCCTTATTCCAAAAAAAACTTTTTTTTTTCCAGATGCTACGCCTTATTCTAAAAGGAGTTTTCCCCATTCTGTGCCTCTTGAAAGAAGCTCCGTAGAATAAGGCCTTTTAAAACTATGTAACAGTCCCCCACGTTTTGGCCCCTAAACGTGGAAGTTGGGAGAATAATACCATTAAGTATCTGATCCTGCAGCTCAGCAACCTAAAGAATTCCTGGGTCTTCTGTGATATGAACTTTTTGTTGCCATATTTAGTGCTTCAAACTTTCCATTGCTTGCGAAAAATAATCAGAGCAGCACGCATTTTGTCATTATGCAGCATGAGCATGTCACCTTGACCTATTCATACTTTATTGACTGAGCACCTTCCCCTGAGCTCGATTTCATCAAGGATTTTCTCCTGTTTGGTGCCTTTTTTTTGAAGAAGAAAGCTTTACACTTCAGTCCCCATGTCTCTTAAACCAATAGTACTAATCTGAACCCTTCTTTGCATGCACTCGTTGTGAGATTCCCGTTCAACTAGCCTGCCTGTCTCTATTAAATCGAAGTGGATGGAGGCAGAGTGTAATGCCAATGCCTGACAGTGTTTACACGCAGATCTCACACACTACAAGGAATAGATAGAGAGTTCATATATATATATATATATATATATATATATATATATACACACACACACCTTTTTTTTTTTTTTAACTTTTATCAACATTTTCGTTTTAATTTCTCTGCCCTTCCCTTTACCATTGTCCCATTCTCTTTGACCTTTCCGATTCATACCTCCCTCCCTCCCTCTCATTGTTTTCCTTTTCACTGCCTCCCTCCTTCTGTCAGTCTGTCTCTCCCATTGCCCCTTTCTCTCTCTTACTTTTCCCTAGTGGTCTCTCTGTGTCACTGTCTCTAGAGTCTTCTCCCACCCCCCCTCCCCAAGCCCTCTTCTTTCTTCTGCTTTCTCTCTCTCTCTCTCTCTCTCTCTCACTACTCAGTTCTCTTTCGTTCTCTTTCCCTGTCTACTCCCTCATAACTGCACTGTGACACATCTGGTTCTAATTTGTGCATTTGGGGCGCCTGTTGAAAACAATAGGGCTTTTTATAAAAATATTAACCTGAGCTGGAATTCTTGCATAAACAGAGCCAGTGCAAATATTCTTTTTTTTCTTTTTTCTCTTTTTTTATATTTTTCGTGAAACAAATTAAAATAGTTTTTATTTAGGAGAGAAACTGACTGGTGTCTGTAACCACTTCTTCTTCTTTTATGGATTTTTGCTTTTAACAGTAATGACAAAAGAAATCCTGAAATAACTTGTTTAGAATAAAACGTTCCCAGAAGCCAAAGTACAATTATCCGGATTGATGATTTCTTCAGAAGAGCAGAGTTGTAAAGAAAGAACTGGTTTAGGTAATGTCAGGAAATATTTCTCTCCAGACCTATTTTCTCCTATGTCTGTCTGCTGTCTCCAAAAATATTTGCTGTTCTGATCCCCTCCCCCCACCTCAACCACTGTCTCATCGTAAACTTTAATTTCAGGTACACTCACCTAGAAATAGGATGGAAAGAGCAGGCATTGTGTCGCCAGGATCTGAAATGAAGATGCTAGGAAGAGATCCTCTTTCTCCGTTCGGTTCTCTGCGAGGATTTCGGCAGACCTGCACGGAATGAAGAGCAATGCCTCTGGAATGTAGGCAGTGTAATTGCATCTATGTGGCCGGAGCATAACTAACTTTTCTTTCTCCCTCAATCCTGTGTTACTCACTTTTGCGGGCTTCATCCGGGGAAGGATGAATGAGCCAGCTTCTCTCCCCCCTTGGGCTGCTTCTTGATTCAAGGTCAAGCACTTCCAGTGTGCGAGGCAAAAGTAAAGAGGAGAAGGAAGAAGCGAGAGCACAGCTGTAGGAGCCACTTCCCCCCGCCCCGTAAAGAGAGGCAAGAAGAAAAAAAAAATGTGCAGAAAACTAACCACATGGATGCTTCCCAGACCAGCCCTTCCCTGCCATCAGCTGGGATTAGCAGTGAAGCCCAGTCATGTGTGGAGTCTATTAGTCTTAGCAATAAAGCAACCGTGGCTTTTACCTTATTCATGAAAATCTGCAGCCCTCTGCTGTCAAGCACTGAAAGATTCACAACTGGAGAAATGAAACTGAGATCCCCAACTAAACTGCAGAGGATGAAGAAGTTGTAATCATATGGGATATTCCCAAAGCAACTAATAAAAAAATAACTTGATGCCAGAAAATCAGACATGTGGGCCCATGCAATTAGTTTGATATGTATGTTAAGACACTTTTGGACACACAAAGAGCCCAATAGCCTGTGCAGGGCTGAAGTCCCTTCAGCCTTAATTTTCACAGCTGACTTCCATGTATACACTTACCCCTGTATGGCGTACACACACACACACACATTTCTGCCTGCTGGGGACCAGATGTAAATGTATGCGTAAATGGTTCTCTAACCCAACTCCAGCCCAGAGAATATCTCTTTTAATTACGCAGCAAAATAAGTGCAAATTGCTTCTGCACCTACATTTACATGTTCAGCCTTCCAGGGTAATTTTAAAAAAGCCCATTTATATGCGTAAAACTACATTTTATGCACGTCAATGCTTTTGAAAATTAGCCCCTTAAAAATAGCATGATATTCCATGCCAAGTGGACCAATTTAGCAAATCATCCACACTCAACCTCTTTCAAATTGAATACAATTTTGTGTGGATGTTAGGGCCTCCAACAAAACTATGCAACATTTTTTGGCTGGATCTCTATTGGTTCAAGAGCTAGAAGCAGCTGAATGAAGGTCATTCTTAGAGTACTGTGCTCAAATAATCCCTGCTAGGGGCCTGAAATTTTGTGGATTATTACAATCTCTGGTGCTAAGTTCCTATGCAAAGTTTGGAACCTAACATGAGCTTGCCACCCTTTTAATGGGCCAGCAAATTACATGAAAAATTTTACAAAAGAAATTTAAGGCCTACTTTGACTCCTCGTTGCTCCTGATGTATAATCGATTCAGACCCCAAATGGATCGGTTAGTCATGACCCTTGATGTACATCTAGGATTTTCACTAGGAGACTTTGCAGCCAACTGGAAGCAAAGATATAGATACATAAAGACATGATGTCACCTTTTTTTTGCAAATTTTCACCATTTTTGGGTGCAAATATCTCTGCTGTGTAGTTTTTCTTTCTAATGTCATTTGAAGGAGCACCTTTTTTTGCTACAAAAGTCACCCTGTTTCATCTTGGACCCAGCCTTGCTTTGGTCAGAATTACAGTCCCAACGACAAGCATCATTTACATGCGTGAATACCTTATGTTAAAAAGAGCCGTCTTTGGCACCCAACTGTGAAACATGCAAATGAGCTGGAAATGTAAAATTTTACAATGCAGCTCTGTTTACTGTGCTTACCACACTCTTAGCTTTTGACACACATTTGTTTAGACATATTTTCATAAATTAGTCATCAAAGTCAGTGCAAAACTTTGTATGGTGATTAGTTACCTTGTGTTGGTCAGTGGTGGCTGAACCACTGCCAGTTCAGCAAAACTGACAACTCCATCGCTTAGGGGCCACTCCAGACAGCCATATAAGGTATCAGCTACATTTAAGCACTGAACAAGAAAAGACAAGACGCTACATACGAGAATTGCTTAAACTGCAGATTTCACAAAAATTCACTTAGCCTTTTTTCCTGCCTTGCACATGCTTTTGAAAGTCCCATCAATGTGTGACAAAGTGGCATGTGAATAAATGTACTGCCTGCCTCATGAAGTTATGGGTGCATCAAGGGTAACAATAATGTTTTTTTCTGGAACCTATGGGGCAGCCAGTAAAATGTCCTGGCAGGACTTTGGGGGTGCAAGAAATTGACCAAGACATCATGTTCCTCAATTGAGACTTCACATATATGGCCAATCCATCAGGAATTATCATAGACTCAAGCTAAATACTGACCAGGTTGGAAGCTGGATACTTGAAGGGCAGGAAAATATTCACATTGATGGTCTAGAAGACTTGCAATGAATGAGGTAACGTCATTTGAAATTTTGATAATGCAAATTTTAGTTGCATCAATGGAGTTGAATTGATGATTTTCCCTTGTGCCAGTAACTGTATGACCTTTGCTAAACCTCTCATCCTGATCAGATTGCTTCAATGTACTCCTTTGTCCCAAAAGAAAAATTTGATACCAGGGACACATCACAAAAGTCAAATAGATCCTTTGGTGTCAACATTTGGTTATTGAGGGAGTGTTCTAGATTAACATGGGCAGCTAAACATTTTGTGATTCCTCCAATCCCATCACATGGTGATTTTCCATGGCTAGTGTCAAAAAAGTTCCATTCAGCTTTAACATGAAAGTTGTTACTATGATTACAAAGATTAATGACATTTTTAGTTTTTGTATTGAGCAGCAGAGCCATCGCTAAAGTAGCGAATACACTCCAAAACAGGTAAAACACCCTTCAGATACTCAATGAATGTTTTCAAAAACATGTGCATAGCTATTGTCATGGCGGAAGCAGTCACTGATCATGCATATACAGAGACATTGGACATCAGGGTTGCAGTAGTAAACCACATGGGTGGAGGGTTGCCTGACTAGTTTCCTAATGAAGTCCTTGCACTACATCCTGAACAATAAAGGAATCATTTTTGATAGTTTCATCAAGATACATAAAACATCAGGATAGGCCAGGACTTGCCACCACACACTTCTAACATGACATTACCATAGTTCCTTGTGAAGGTGATACTTTTGCATGTTCAGGCAAACATGCAGTAAATAACTCAACACGATAAAATGTCCATTTGAGTGGTCATTTATAAAAGTATGTCGAAGCAAGATGTGTCATAAGTTACAAACATGGCAAGCACAACAAGCTTCGCTGCACTGCAAAATTTCATATCATTTGCGTATTACATACCAGGGCGCCAAAGATGCTTCTTTTTAACATTGTGCACCCGTGCATGCAAATGATGCATATCGTTGGGGCCTTAATTCTGACCAAAACAAGATTGGATCCAAAATGAAACAGGATGGCTTGTGTAGAAAAAAAGATGCTCTTTCAAATGACATAAAAAAGAAAAGGTTTAAAAACTACACTATATTTGCATCTGAAAATTGGCAAAAGTCTGCATTAAAAAATGACATTGTTTCTTTATGTAATTATATCTTTGCTTCCAGTTGCCTCTTAGTGCAAATCTTATATGTATATGCCATGAGCCATGACTACTGGTCCAGTCAGGGCCTGAAAAAAAGTTTAGGTCAGGAGCAATGAGAAGTCAAATTATGCCTTATATTTCTTTTGTAAAATTTTTCACATACTTTGCTGGCCCATAATAAGGGAGGCAAGCTCACGTTATGTTCCAGACTTTGCATTGGGACTTACCACCAGGGGTGTACTAATCTGCAAAATTTCAGCCCCTTGAGAGGAGTTGGGCTACAGCACCTGGACAAAATGGCCATTTTAAGTTGTGTGGAGCAGCGTACTCAGAGGTGACCTCCATTCAACTACTTCTAGCTCTCCAACCAATGGAGATCCAGGTGAAAAATTTAGTATGGTTTTGTTTGAGACCCTAGAGAACATCTGTACAAAATTTTGTTTGATTTGGAGGAGGTTGAGCATGGACCCCTGGTCCACTTGATATGGTGAATTTTAAAAGCCCGGCATACGCATTAATTAGGGGATGTGCAAAGAAGTCAGGCTTGTGCGCCCTTGCTGTATTTTAAAAAGTGTAAAACCTGCAGTGCGCACATCTGAAAAGTTTCCAAAAAGGGGCGGGGTGTGGGTGTGGTCTGGGCAGGGCACGGGCGTTTCAGGGCCTGGCCAAGAGATATGTGCATAAATATTTACATTCCCCGACACATGCCGAGGTCCCTGCTGCGTAACTTTACTTCTGCTATGGGTGATGTGTAGGTTATAAAATAAAAGGATCGAGTCATTTCTGAGGGGTTTAAAGGGTCTGGAGGACTTAGGTGTTAACTGGGCAAATTAGTAGACGTACTGGTAAACTGGGAGTGGCATGGGAAAGCGCCCCTTTTAAAATCCCCTGACTTATGTGGCAAAAGGGGGATTTGTGCGCCCATGCACATGCCCACTTAAAATTTGGTGCACATAAGCGTGCAGCCAGGCTATTTTATAACGTGCGCGCATATACGTGCACAAATTATAACATGGCCACGTCTCTGGGTGCAGGCCAGTTCACATGTGTTAATGTGCGCCCACATACCAGTTTGAAAGTTACCATCCCTGGCTTTAACATGCACACACGGAGGGAAATTTTTAGCAGCTCCATGGCTAAAGTTTACAGGCACAAAGTGCCCATAAGCTTTATCCCAAACTTTGAAAGTAAAATTTGCAGGTGTCCCTGGTGCACGTGAACACATCCAAGCAGATGTAACTTTCTGCGTGTACATTGACGCATATGGGGTAGATTTTAAGACCTGCGCGTGTGCGTGTGCTATCAGGTGCGCGCACATGGACACATGATTCTATAACATGTTCGTGCAGCCTCACGCATGTTATAAAATTGGGGTCGGCACGTGCAAGAGGGTACGGAATTGTGCACCTTGCACGCGCCGAGCCCGCGCTGCCTTCCCCCATTCCCAACCCCCCACCCCACCTTCCCTTAACTCCGCTGCCCCCCAGCCCTAAGCTAACCCCCCCCCCCACAAAAAATTGTCCTACTGTGTTGTGCGCGCCGGCAAATGGCCGCTGTGCTGGGAGCCTCTGACCCCACCCCGCCCCCGGATCGCTCCACCCCACCCCCGGATCGCTCCACCCTGCCCCTCCCTGCCCCTTTTTGAAAGCCCTGGGACTTAGGGGGCTTTACGTGCTTCGCCGAGCCTTTTTAAAATAGGCCCGGCATGCATAATGTTTTGAAAATCCAGCCCATACTTTTGAAAACCAACAAATGTAAATCCTCTCCCTGTCTCCATTCCCACCTTCCTCCCCCTGGAACACCTGCTGTGAACCTGGAGAAAATTATGCGCATATTAGTTACACGCGTACTTTTCCCTAGGATAGTAGCGTGATATACTTTCCATATCTGCTGTTTCCAAAACTGAACACCTACCTTAGATCAGATGTTAAATTTCTAAAGTGTTTGGTTAGGCCCAAAACTGCCTTGATCCATGTAGAAATTCCTTGGGCTAACCAGCCCAAAGTGAAGTAATTGATTATCAGGGGGATTTCCTCGCCTTTCAAATCCCTTTTCACAATTGGATTTTTCCCACACTGCCAGTCAAAGATCCAGTCCCCCAGTATCACTTTGATCCAGTTAGCATGGGGAGATTTCTTCAAGGTGCTAGCGTACATGGCATAGTTTTTTTTTTTTGTTTTTATACATGCTACCACAGTGGCCATGCTAATATGGCAAAAATTGACCATGCATATGATAAAATTTATTGTAGTTTGGCATCGTCAATTGGATAAGTCCCTTATTTTTGTTATTCAAAAATAACATGCTTTAATTGAGGCACTCTTTACAGATATTTTAATATTCACCAGAAATCAAATACCAGAAAAATGTGGCAGAAAGATACAGAAACCATCCTAATTGTCATAGATGCCACTGAACTAACCATAAAGAGCTTCCAAACTCATCTCAGTATGTTGCCTGTGTATATATTACACCTTATGAACACAGAACGAAGTTCTGTTTGATAGGAGGCAATTATTAAGAAGAAGTAAATTTAAGAGATTGAGATCATGCCCAACCTACTATTAGAGAAATAAACTTCACACCTAAATCAGGATATGTGTGAAATAAACTCATTTGCAGATACTAATCTGAGAAAGAAATTAAAAACTTTTTCACTTGCTTGAATGAAGCACTTTCAGGTAAAAAGCTGCCAAATACTGATCTCTTGGAGTCAGTATAGATCACAGTTGGGAAGGAACAAAGTTGAGCTACAAATACATTCTACTAAATTTGGGCATATGTCAATTTTAGAATGGCAGGGTTGGGACTTCCCAAATCTATTGAGATATTTAAAGGTAACACTTTCCATTTGCAAACTTTTGAATACAGGAGCCCTTATGTATCACTCAAACCCATGTATTTTTCTGCAGGACATTATGGATGGGCATTCAGGAGAAATTTCCTATTCCATTTTGGATTGTTTTTCAAAATAGAACAAGTTAAATTCTGAATCAATTTTGTCAGAATCTTGTTTCATTTTGAATATCTATTTAAAAAACAAAAAGTCGTTGGTAAGGCCTAGGCCCGAAGTAGGGTGTCTTTCTTCAGGAAAAAGATTGTTACTGTACTTTTTTGTGTATGAATTGGGGAGGGAAAGGAGTTTTGGGGAATGGCAATAAACAGCACAAATGTTACTTTTAAGGTGCAGCATGGAGCAGGCCACCCAAATGTTGCTGACGTATCACGAGATCCATCCCTTATCCTTTGTATGATCCAAGGCCCACAGAAACAAAAGCATTTGCATGATCTAGAGGCAAAGGACTCCATTGTGTTTGTACATATGGAAGAATAGGTTCCTTTGTCTCCTCTTCTAGATGATTTCCTATTGCAGCAGGCATTTGGATCTTAGTTTCATTTTTAGCAATTGAAATTGTTCTTAAATTGGTATCTGGTATTTAGTTTAACTGTATTTTAGCTAGTTTTTTTTTTTAGAACTGCCATCTATTATATTTTAGGGAATATTGTTGAGATTTCTATTTTTATCTGTTTAGAATTTGCTTCTGGAATTATATTATTTACGGGTGTTATTATTTTTGTCAAGTGCATGATTCTCAAACTATCCACCAGCCTTGAGCTAATATGAAAAGGTGGCTTTGTAAATCCAATGAATAAAATAAATAATAAAATATTATGAGTAAGTCAAGTGTAAACTGTCATGGTTGATATTGTCAATTTCACTTCTTATAGCTGGTGGTTACCTGCAAAAAATCTGCATTATTTTTCACAGCCTTATTGTAATGATGCTTTTGGTGCATTCTTTTAGCCTTAGTCCCCACTCAGCCTGGAGCAGGCTCTTCTTTGACTTGGCCTTTTCTTCCTGGCTCAGACACTTTGTCTTGGGGCAGGATCAGGGCTTTATGCAAAGTGTCAGCAGGCTCCAAGTGACAGCTAATTCTCTCTCCTATCAAAAATATTACTTGGTGTCATACTGCATCCATATGAACTGTCACTTAAAGATGGAATGTCGGGAGAGTTCCATATTAGGCAAGAAAAGAGGAGACCAGGGCACCCTGCTGCCTCTTCCCACCAGCATATTCTACAGCATCTCCCTCCGTGCCAGGAGATGTACTGTATGTAACCTGTTTTCTGTATTTTCTTTTTATTCATTTCCATATGCATTAAAGCCAATCACATCTTATGAAAAATGTTTGAAAATACATGAACAAAATTATCCAGTATATAGGATTAAAAAAAAGAGAGAATAACCCCTCAAAGATTAAAAAAAAAATCTTTTAAGCCCTGGTACAAGTGCAGGTATTTATTTCTTATGGATGTGATGTTGTACCCTGCAGGGAGCAAGAATTTTGGACCAGCAGGTTATAAATATTTTTATATAAATAAAATGCACAAAAAATTGAAGGCAAACACTCAGTTACTAAAAAAAAATATAGAAAAAGCAAATCCTAGATTATAAAACCTATAAAGCTAACAATATTTAAACCAGTACAACACGTTATGGTGGCAATTTTCAGACTGCCCATTTGGGAGTACTTTTGAACTTCAGATTTTTTAGCATCCAGTCAGATGAATCCAGAACAAGTGAGTTATGCACCTTTACCAGCAGATTGAGGCAGAGCAAACTGACATCACAATATATACCATTGCAGTGACATCAGCCTGCCAGTATTCTCCATCTCCAGCAGATGGTGGACGTTATCTCCCTACTGGGGATTGCTTTGATTTGAAAAAAAAAAGGAAATGACAATAAATTCACCCTGCTCTCCTGCAGTGATACCAAAAGGTCCCTCTGCCAGTTGAGAATTTCCGAGGTGATTTCCGTGGTCCCTCAGATGAGTGGCGTGGCCTGGTAGCTGGTTTTTCATCCAGCATGGATTTAGCTGTTAAGAAGCTGAAAGGCAGCGGGTACAAGAAGCCGAGTGCGGCGATGATGGCATATGCCCTCTTCCCCTATAGCCGGAGACAATCTCTGTATTCAGCCAGGTAAGACTGAGCTCAGGTAAGTTAAAAAAAAAAATACAGAGACAGGGAAGGAAGGTTTTTTCATGTAGGGATTCCTCCTTCCCTTGGTCTCCAAGCTCGGTGCGCCGTTCTGATGTTCATCTCACTCCGTGGGAGGTCGAGGGACATGGGTAGTCTGGCGGGTTGAGCAGCCTCTGTAGGCTAGGCCTCACTCTGTTTCGCTGCACGCCGCATGGTAGGCCTCAATGGCATTTTGTGCACTTTCTTTAGGCTGCTGTTAAATGTATAACGCTCCGGCGTAAGTTCCTGTTAATTGTACACCGACGTGATATCTTTGATGAGCGGCGGTATATAAAAAACTATAAATAAATAAATAAAATAAATAAAAGCTTGTCGGTTTGGTGTGTGTGTCTAGCTATGCATCCAGGTTGTGCATCCAGTTTTTGGACGCTTAGGCAGGCCTAGTAGTCTGTGTCCACACAGACTACTAGGCCTACTAGGTGTCCACACCTATCCTAGGGACACCTACATCTTGGATGCCTAGGCATTGGGTGCCTAATTTTTGGACGCCTAGGTTGATTGCCTAGAATTTTGGACTCCTTAAAAAAAAAAAGCTAGATGCATGGCTCCGGTCACTGATCAGTGTACTGTCAGCCTAATGGCACCTATAATCTAAGAAACCTAAACACCTTTCTCTTTGTACTGTCTGTCATATTTGGGCATCTCAGCCAGGAATGCCCACTGACTTGTGCCAGCGCTGTTTGGAGGCTCAGGGAGAATTATCTTCCTCTGATTTCACTAAGCCTGGTTCTTCCCAGCCGGATGTAGGCCTGGATAAAGATGTATCAGGTGGGGCACCTGATTTTGGAACTCCCCTAACTGGTCTTCTTTGTTCGGTCAAGATCCTGCTCATTTTGGAATTTTTGCAGGATGGCTTGAATAAAAGCTTGGCTCTTAATTTCTTAAAGGTACAAGTAGCAGCTCTCACCTGTTTCAAAGGTCAGTTGAATGGTGGATCCTTGTCTGCTCATTATGGTGTGGCCCGTTTCCTGAAAGGAGTGAACATCTTTGACCTCCTTTGTGGTTTCCGGTGCCCTTATGGAGTCTTAATTTGGTATTGGATATTTTAGTGGGCCCTAAACAGTGTTTCTTGTGGCAATTTGTTCTGCACATAGGGTTTCCAAACTGTAGGCCTTGTCTTGCCAGGAGCTATTCCTCTGGGTGACTCCAGGGTCGATACAGCTGCAAACTGTTCCTTCTTTTCTACCGAAGGTGGTCACTGACTTTTACTTGAATCAGTCCATCTCCCTTCCATCTCTGGACAAAGAAAGAGATGTCAAGAGACATATTGGCAGGTATCTAGAGGTTACTAAGACTTTATGGAAGACGGATCGGCTGTTTGTCCTTCACGGAGGTATCAGGCATGGATAGCTGGCCTCGAAGGCTACCATAGCTCACTGGATTAAGAAGGTAGGCATGGATGCATATGTTGATGCTGGGAAGCTGTTACCTAGTTAGGTCAGGGCTCATTCCACTAGGGCTCAGGCAGTGTCATGGGCAGAGGTTAGATTGTTGTCTCCCGTCGACATTTGCCAAGCAGCGAAGTGGTCCTTCTTACACACTTTTTCCAGGTATTATCATCTGGATGTGCAAGCTTGGGAGGATATAACCTTTGTACATGCGGTTTTAACTGGACTGCGGGCAGCCTCCCGCCCTATTCAGGAGTAGCTTGGGTACATCCTACTTGTTCTGGATTCATCTGACTGGACACTAAGAAATGAAAAATTACTACTTACCTGATAATTTCCTTTTCTTTAGGACAATCAGATGAAGCCAGCTTCCCTTCTCAGTGACTACGTATGACAGGGATTACTGGCAAGTGTTAGTCCAGTCCCTAGACTAGTGTTAATACATTTTTGTCTGAGCTCAGTGTTGCCTATTGGCTGAATATTGAAATGGTTATTGGTTTAATCAAGTTTTGCTCGTCTGTCCACAGCAGAAGTATGTATACTGTGACGTCAGTTTGCTCCGTCTCCATCTGCTGGTAGAGGTGCATAACCCACTTATTCTGGATTCATCTGATTGACCTAAAGAAAAGGAAATTATCAGGTAAGTACTAATTTCTCACTTTACACAAAGCTCCAAAGAGTAACTACATGCATGCTTTCCCTTCCATGCTTGCCATAGGTACAGAGTGCCTGCAGATTTTTTTGCACCTGTTTTTTTTGTGTGGGTAGATTTTGCAGGGAAAATAACTGTCCCCTAAACAAGTGCTAAATTTAAGCACATTGTACTACAATGCACTTTTAGCATTATTTAGAGAAGGCAATTTTCAGTCAGCCAATTTATGCATATAAATTACTGTTAACACACATAAATGACTGAAAATTGGCATCTCTATACATGATTAGGGCTATTTTCCAAAAGATTTTCCCAGGTAAAAAGCATATTATCTATGTAAATTTGCTGTCTGAATTGCCCACCCTGAACGCGTGTAAAAATTTGCACAGTTTCACAGCCCATGTACTTTTACCCATTCGATGGGTGGTCTCCATCGAATGACTTATGAGGAGAGGTTGAAGAACCTGAATATGTATAGCTTGGAGGAGAGGAGGAGCAGGGGAGATATGATACAGACCTTCAGATTCTTGAAAGGTTTTAATGACCCATAGTCGTCAACAAACCTTTTCCATTGGAAACAATTTAGTAGAGGTCACGATTTGAAACTCCAGGGAGGAAGACTTAGAACCAATGTCAGGAAATATTTCTTCACTGAGAGGGTGGTGGATGCCTGGAATGCCCTTCCGGAGGAAGTGGTGAAAACTAAAACTGTGAAGGATTTCAAAGGGCATGGGATAAACACTGTGGATCCCTAAAAGGCTAGAGGATGGGAATAAATAAAAAAGCTAAACCGGCATGGAGCGGCAGTTACTATCCTTAAGAGAAACATGGGGGTAACCTGCACGGAGCGGCAGTTACTATCCTTAAGAGAAACATGGGGGTAACCTGCACGGAGCGGCAGTTACTACCCTTAAGAGAACCATGGGGGTAACCTGCACGGAGCGGCAGTTACTATCCTTAAGAGAACCATGGGGGTAACCTGCACGGAGCGGCAGTTACTACCCTTAAGAGAACCATGGGGGTAACCTGCACGGAGCGGCAGTTACTACCTTGGGAAGCTTGCTGGGCAGACTAGATGGACCATTTTGGTCTTTTTCTGCCGTCATTACTATGTTACTACGAAGGCCCTCAGGGGCTATTTTCAAAATTTAAGTAAGTGCTTACTTTTCCTTTGAAAATTGATACAAAGACTGTAAATATGCCCATGGACTTTGCTGCCTTAATGACTACTAAACTTCAAAATCATTGATCAAGTATATCAATTAATCACTTTTATGACTCGTAAATGTATCCAATAACTAAAGTTGCAAGAAAAAAGTTACATTCCTAATAAGACTGGAGACCCTAAGATGGTTTTCCTCAAATTATTGCTTAGCTACTTTAGTTAAAAATATAACGTTTTTATTTTATCTTTCTGTATGATCTGCCTTGAGCTATGGATTTGTGTGGAATAAGTCTTTTAAAATAAATGAATAATCAGTATGCAGCCTCTCATCTTCAGCACATGGAATACTTGACCCCTTCATTAATACACTGGCTCAAGGGATGCCTGTGACCCCCTTATTAATAATACATGGGGGTCAGTATGAGTCCTAACCAAACAGTACACATGATATTTGTGACCCTTGATCAGTAGTATGCAGGGCAATTTAAATCCCTCATCCATAGTACAAAGGATAATTGTAACCCTGTGTCAGCAGCACACTTGATATGCTTTTCCTAAAATATAGTACACAGAAAATCAATGTGACTCTCCAGTAACAGGACACAGGATGTGCCCTTGCCAGTTTTTCACAGGATTTGATTGTGATGCCCATGAGGACAGTGAAACCCTGGAGCCGCAGCAAAAGTCATTTTTCTACTTCTCTATTTTTTCATTTTATTCAGGCTCAGCAGAAAAGAAGAGCTCTCTATAAGGAACCAGTCACTCTGCATTATTTCCACTTTTCTGCAGCTGTTTCCTACTCCATCCGGGTAACTCCCAGCTCAGAGTGTCACATACAAGGCTCTGCACTAAAGAGAAGGCTGACCAGCTAAAAAAAACCCCACCCACATTTATATGAAACATCATCATATGACATAGACATCAGTAATTGTAGTCCTAGATGGAGCCCATCAGGTCAAGTAGTTCTAAACATATTGTTTAAATATGTTTAGAACTACAGTGATTTACTGATTCATGCACATTGCATAAAACAAAGTTTGTAACTCCTTAACAGAGATGGACTACACTAAACATGTTTAGCCTGGGTCAAGGAGAGTGCAGGAAGTGGAGGATGTTCAAAGTAAATTGAACTCCACTGCCACCATGATGCCACGACCCAGCTCCTCCATAGGCACATATGTGCATGCACTCTTACCAGCCTTTAAAGGGTCCACAGCGGGAAATTCTCCACAGACAGCTTGTCTTTGCTTGAGCAATGGATTTTCTACTCCCGACTAGTGCGTGTTGCTCCTGTGTGTGGTTCCTGATTCCTGTTTGTGACCCTTCCTTGTCCAGCCTTGCCTTGTCTTCCTCATCCAACCTTGCCTGTGCTGCCCATCTTGCAGAGTCTTCTGCTTGTCTCCGTCCATCCTTGGCCTGATGCTCCGGATCTTGACCTCTTGACAATTGGTGCATCTAATTTTTGAGTTTTTAAATGACTCTGATGTTCATGTAATCTTGTTCTTATTGGTCTTTTTGTTTGGCTAATGTAAAGCATGGGACAGGAACATTGTATGACGTAGAACACATTATGGAAATCAGTATATTTGTGATATTTGTATACTATATGAGTATTTGGCTTCTCCCAAGTGTCTCCAAAAATAGAAGTGGCACACATATTGCACCCCTGATAAGGGGTGCAATATGTGTGCTAATAACATCCCAAGATGTTATTAGAACTAGTGTCCACACTAGGGAACACGATTGGGGATACTTTCATAACACATTACCTGATGTTACCTGCCCACCTCGATTTTGGCCTTTCCTGACTCCATCCATCTGCTGCCTGCCCTGACCTCAGTGTGCCTTTGGAACCGTTATCCTCATCACCCTAGGGATCTGCCTAACCTTTGCAGCTGCTACAACCCAAGGGCTCAACCTGCCATGGGAGGGCTACCTACTAACTCGGGGTGGGGATTAGGTATGAGCGTCAGGGGTTGGGGGCCACTTTCGCATTCCACATGAGACCTACGGACAGAACAGTGGTCTCTAGTGCAGATTTGCTGGCCGTCGGAGTGAGGACGCTCACTCCAAGAGGAGATTTGGGCAACATTCTCTCCACTTAGCATGTTGTTGCCCAGGTAGAGTGTCCATCAAGCTAGGTAGAGAGAATGTTGCCCAAACCACTTCTTGGAGTGAGCGTCCTCACTCCGACGGCCAGCAAATCTGCACTAGAGACCACTGTTCTGTCCGTAGGTCTCATGTGGAATGCGAAAGTGGCCCCCAACCCCTGACGCTCATACCTAATCCCCACCCCGAGTTAGTAGGTAGCCCTCCCATAGGGATTCAAATACCTATGTAGGGCATAGGCACTATAGTAAGTCTCTCTCTCTCTCTCTCTCTCTCTCTCTCTCTCTCTCTCTCTCTCTCTCTCTCTCTCTCTCTCTCTCTCTCTCTCTCTCTCTCTCTCTCTCTCTCTCCCCCCAATAATCATCGCACACTGGGAAAACATCATGTGCAGCGATTGCTGCACGCAATGTTTCCCCACTGCACAAAAGAAGCCTCATTTGCATTGGTAACACCCCCTAATGCGATATTGGAAAATGAGGCCCATAGTGGCCTATTTTTCCTCTTTCCTTTATTTACTTTCCTAACAAAAAGGTTAGTTGCCCTTATAATATCTTCTTTTAGTTTTGCCCACTGCTCTTCTATGTCCCTTAGATTTTCCCAGCTAGTTAACTCCTTGAGGCATTCCCCATATTTTACCAAAATTAGTTTTCCTGAAGTCTAGGATCCTCTCCTTTGAATGAACCTTCACCTCCTGTGCTCTAATACTAAACCACCCCATCTGATGAT
Source organism: Rhinatrema bivittatum (assembly GCF_901001135.1). Classification (NCBI taxonomy): domain Eukaryota; kingdom Metazoa; phylum Chordata; class Amphibia; order Gymnophiona; family Rhinatrematidae; genus Rhinatrema; species Rhinatrema bivittatum. Next base: position 32,441,765 of record NC_042626.1, read on the forward strand.
CACTTCAGCATCAGATATACTGTCCCCATTAGTAAGACCCAGGTCCAGTATTGCCCCCTTTCATATATGTTCAGCTACCAGTTGACAGAACAATTCTTTTTGCAGTGGATCAAGGATCTCCCTGCTTCTAGAAGACACTGCAGCTGGGATATCCCAATCAACATTCAGCAGATTGAAATCCCTTAACAATAGCATCTCCCCTTTTTATATCAGTTTTATGATTATCCTCCATTAAATCTATATCCACCTCCTCTGTCTATGAAGGAGGTCTGTATATTACACCAATATAAATAGATTTTCCATTCCTTCTTTCCAAATTAACCACTGTGCCACTTTCTTACCTTGTAAGTCCTGCAATTCTGTTGCTTTAATATTATAATTTTTTTTATAATATGCCATACCTCCTCTCTTCCTTCCTATCCAGTCCTTCCTGAGTAGATTGTAGCCTGGTATAACTGTATCCCAAACACAATATGGCCATCTTTGAGAGCTGCAGATAGCCCGGTTGGGCCGTAAAAAAGAAGAAATGTTGTGTCCCCTGAAGAAGGTATGGTAACATGCCGAAACATTGTCAATGTTGGGCTTAGAGAAGTGGGAGCACCGCAGCGGGTAGTATAAGTAACATAAGGTTTTTTCAGGATATGCAAAGTCTTAAGTTTATTTATTTATTTATTTATTTATTTATTTATTTATTTAGAAGCTTTTATATACCGATGAACGTTGGGAACATCTCATCGATTCACAGTAAACAAAAAATGCAGCTAAACAAGCTTTACAGAGAACAATGATCAATGCGCATAAAATTGAACAAACTTGGGGAGAAAATAAAATACAAGGGGGCGAGTCAACTAGGGCACACTGTAAACTTAGAACTGAACAATTTACATTAAGTGTGGGATAAAAATATAATTAAATATAATTAAATAAGAGAGAATGTCATATAAGTTAGAATAACATAGAATTCAGAGGGGGGAGGAAAGTAGTTATGAGTAAGCTTGTCTAAACAGGGAAGTTTTCAGGTTCTGCTTAAATTTTTTAAGTGCATGTGAAGTCAAAAAAAGATAAGTAAAAAAAAATATTTGTAATAATTGGGAAGAAGGATTAAAAAAGAAAAATAAGTTTATGGCAAATGAATAAAAAGCAGTAAAAGATGATATATGGGAAGCAGTAAATGACGTAAAATCTAGTGCTCATGCATGGTACTGGTTGAAGCCCATTGTGGGCAAGAGCCTGGAGATTGTACTGAAAAGAGCACTCTCAACTCTGATACTAATTCCCTATATAATTTTAAAAGTATTTTGTAGAATTAAGAATGTTCCTCATGACTGGGAGTGTTTTTGTTATATCTATATCCCCAGTCATGGTTTTCCGTGTACCAGGTCTCCGTGACAGCCTCTACATCTAAATCAGCTTCTTCAATGATTGCCTGTAGATCTGGGACTTTATTTCCCATACTATGAGCATTAATGTACATTGCTTTCCAGATGTTGCCCTTTTTTCCCATGTCTATATTAATATTTAATGTTTAATTTACCTTAGGGTTTTGTTCACTCATCCCCAGTGATTCTAGTTTAAAGCCCTCCTCAGTAGGTTTGCCAGTCTGTTGAAAGACACCGAACTCCTTGTAGGAAAATTTTCAAAAAGGAACTATCCACATAATTTCTCTTTGAAAATTTGCTTGCATGAGTACATGGGTCCCCTTGTATTTTGTACTTCCTTTTTCTGTGGGCGGAGGAAAAAATTACATGGACGGATTTGAAAATTCAATACATCACACATATTTTACTTCCCTAACCTAAATGACCCTGGGAGCAGCCCTTTTTAATACAGTGAAAAATATGTGCATTTTGAACCCTGCAAAAATGTGTTAGCTGCTCTGAGAGGGACAGTTTTCAACCAGGTCATTTTAGCAAAGAAAATACTTATTTATTTTACCTAGGCAAAAGGCTTTGAAGATTGTCCTCCCCATTCCACCACTGTTTAATTTTGGAGTTCTTACTACTCGTTTTTAGCTTCAGTAAACCTGCTCAGGGGTGGTTCTATAATTAGAGAGGGTGAAGCAGCCACCTCAGGAGGCAAATTTTGTGGCAGCAACAAGTGCCCCCAAAACACCCCAGAGGCAACCTCTTCCCTTTTCCTTTTTCATCCTGCCTCCAAGCAGTGTGAGTTTAATGAAATTCCCACACCCCACCAGCATGAAGACTTGCATGGCAGCTCCATTTGATGACCTGCTGGCGGATTTCCCTTACCCCTGCAGCACCACTTGATGATGTGCTGGCAGGGATCCCACACCCCACCAGCAAGAAGACGACTCACAGCAGGGTGGATGATGACATGCCAATGGGGTTCCCACACCCCACTGGTAGAAAGAAGACCTCATGGTGATCTGCTGGTGGGGTTCTCATACTATGCAGGCAGGAGGAAGAAGACCCGGGGGCAGGGGTGCTTGGAGTGTGAGTGAAGGAATGGAGTGAGTCAAAAGAGAGGAAAGAGAAGAGGGTGTGAGTGAGTCACTCAGAGGGAAAGGAATTTGCTCAATGGGAAGGGGGATGAGTGAGTGAAAGGGAAGGGGTTGAGTAGGAGGGAAGTGGTGAGAGGGGAGGGAAGCAAAAGGAGTGAATGGAAAGGGGTGAGTGAATGAGAGAGAGGGAAGAAAAGGGGAGGGGGAAAGGGGTATGAGTGAGGTGATAGAAGGGAGTGAGATGAAAAGGGGGGAAGTAGAGAGGGAGCAAAATAGTATGGAGGGGTTGTGAGTAAGCGGACTAGGTAGCTGCCTAGAGTGGTACAATTATGGGAGTGGCACAGCAGTGGTAGGACCATGGCGAATGACCCTCTTTGTTGTTCCTGCTTGGGTGAACCCAAAAGATGAAGTCTTGTTGCAAGAAATAATGGTGAAGTTTTGCCGAGTCAAGTTCTTATGAATGGTTCATCACTCCCTCTTTCAACTCAGGTCAGGTATTTGGGGGTGATTGTGAATGCTGATTTATCTCTGCAAAACCAATTGTGGGCAATTGTGAAATCAGGTTTCTTTAGACTTAGAAAACTGTGATGTGAGGTTTATTACGGAGAAGGCAGGAGTTCCGAACTGTTATGCAAGCATTTGTATTCTCAGTATTAGACTACTGTAATGCCTTATATAGGACTTCCAAAATGTTATTTGAAGTCCTTACAGCTAGTCCTTAATGCAGCTGCTTGACTACGTACTGGGACTAAGCCCGGTACTGGTTACCTTCCACTGGCTCCTAGTCTGACAGAGAATTAAATATAAACTGTTGATGCTTATTTTTAAAGTCTTGTTTAAGGAGGGTCCAGTATATTTGAGGGAGTTATTAGTTTGGTATACTCCTGGGAGAGCCTTACATTCGGAAGGTGCATGTTTATTTGCTGCTCCCAGAGTTAAAGCAGTTAGATTACAAGAGAGACCAGGAACAGGGCTTTTTCTTGGGTTGACCCCCTCCCTTTGGAATAAGTCTCCCAGTGGAAATCCGGCTGCTGCGGGACTAGGGAACTTTTCATAAACAGGTTAAGGCACATCTGTTCTGGGAAGCTTTTAACTGACTTGTTTTAATGTTTTAGTTATGTATGTTTTATATTGTGTATGTTAAAGTTTGAACTACCCAGAACAAATGTCTGGTAATTGGATGGGCTATAAGCTACTAGAAATAAATAAATAAATAAATAAATAACTAAATGCTGTGTGAGTCTGCAAATGTGGGAGGAAAGCAGTGCAATTGTTGTGATTGGAAAGAACAGGAGTAGTGTTGGGACTCATGGCTGAAAGAAGGGAGCAGGAGCAGCTTTGGCCTGCCTGTGGGAGAAAAGAGGAGTCTCTTTAGTTGCATGGGCTGAATGTGGAGGCTGCTGTCTCTTATGTGCTCCAAAAGAGGAGAAGAGTGAGTGTGTGAGCATACGCATGAGCATGTGTGTGTGTGTGTGTGTGTGTGTGAGAGATAGAGTTTGTCTGTTTGTGAGCATGTGCATATGTGTGCATGAGCATGTGTTTAGCAGAGAATATATGTGTATATGCGAGCTTGTGTGTAAAGAATGTGTGAGAGAATATGTGTGTGTGCATGTGTGAACATTTGTGTAAGACACCAAGCGTTTGAGAGCATGTATGAGAATGAACATGGTTTAGTAAGAATAAAGTGTGTGCACCCCCTTTTCCCATCCCTATGAATCCACAAGAATCTCTGGAAATAAAAAATTCCTAAGTATGGAGAGCAGGAATTTTTTTTAAATATTTATTAATTGTAATTACTATGTTATTTGATTACTGCTGTTTTGAAATATTTTATTAGTTTTGGGGAAATTTTAAAAAATGTATATGTTTAATTATTAGATATTCTTTTCATCAGCTGTTTTGAAACATTCTTTATATTAGTATTGTTTTACCATTATGATTATATTTCTTGATTTTCTTGTTTTATTTGAAAGGGTGATGTTTCTGTTTTTGCATTGTTGCACTGCATACAGAGTCTGGCTTGTTGTGTTTTCCAGTTCACTTTTTGTCTGCACATTTCTACTTATGCTCTCTTTATTCTACATTTGGTGAGGGTTTATCTATATTCTGCATTTGTGACCAAGGTGAGATATTGTACTAGTGTGTACCTTCTGTACAGGGATTTATAGCAGCCTGGTTTGTTCTGTTTTCCAAATAGGTGTAGTATTGGTATTTTAGGTCTGGGGTAATATTTGCAACATTGTCTTTTTGACCAGTAACGTTTTTACTGTGAGTGCTTGCAGTTTGTGCTATTTTGGTATGGGAGTTTACTACTATATTGCAAGTGTAATTCTGAAATTCATGGCTTTCTGAGGGCCAATATGATTTACAATAGGTCTAATACCATATGGGTCCCAGGTATCTTTTTTGCAGGGTTTTCTGGTTGACACCACAGCAGTGCATGTAAATATAATATACATGATGTGGTAAGTGATACTTTTACCTTAGAAAACTGAATGTCCTTTTTTATGTAAAATCTCCCTTTTTGGATTGGGGAAGTGGTTGATAAGAAATGTAAAATAAATGCATAATTTTTGTGTGTGGGAAGAGCTCGGTTGGGGGGGGGGGGGGGGGAGGCTGTAAGGCTCGCCTAAGGCACCTAATACCCTTGCACTGGCCTTGAAACAGTGCAACACATGCAGACTCCCACAATTCACCCATCTCCCACATCCCCAGGGAGCAGATGCTAGGGAAGGGTGGGAGGCAGGCAGGTGATAGGGTGCCCAGAAATGGGGCAGGGTTGTCAGCTCCCTAGAAATATTATCACTGACACTATTTGCCACTCCTCTGGGAATCCTGACCCCTGCCTCTCCCCTTCTCCAGCATTTCAAATTTACCAAAAGGGCCAGACTCCAAGGGGGACCCCCCACCCTATTTTGATCCCTCAATGATTTGATCTGCACTGTGTTTGGTGGAGGGGGGACACCATTTCATCCTTTGCTTCAGGCAGGAGATTGCCTTGAGCCTTTCCTGATCCTGCAGTGCTGATGCAAATGACCAGAAAACAGTGCATCAGGAAATGAAGAAACCCAGTTGCATAAATTCCTTGTTCTCCAAAGAGGATTAAATAAATATACCAGTGAGTCAATGTATAAATTTCCTTGCATGAAAGTGGACTGGCAGCTGGGAATAGCAGGATGCAAGTATTAGAGGTGAAAGCAGCATCATTCCTACTGTATATCTCAAGTAAGACGTCTTTGGCAAGTTGGGCCTGAATTAGCTGAGAATAAACACTGGCACTGGATAACACTAACATCTTTCCATTGGTGCAACTGCAGCATGTTGCCTTAGGAAACCTCCTACGTCAAACCACAGTAACTTGGTCAGAACATTGCCCATACTGCTTTATAATACTACTAATAGGTACATATCCCCAGGACTTAAGTACACACTGGGGCCTATGTAATAAAACTTGCATTAGAAACATTTTACTCTGCAACTCTGTAAAACATTTACATGCACTTTAAAATGTGACAACATGCTAAACAAAAATTGTTAATAAACAAATAAGAAGGTTAGGAAAAGAGACAAAAAGAATCTGCATACAGAAGCTCAGGGTGGTGGAGAGAGGGGAGTTGGGACTCATTGATTGGGAGAGTGAGAACACAGGAATTTGGGGGGAGAATGGGGATATGGGCTCTCAAAGTGGAGGAGGACTTTGGGGGAAGGAGGTTAGTGTGAGGTCTCAGGGATAGGGTGGGAGAATATGATGGAGATTAGGTGGGAATGTGGTGGAGGAACTCAGGAATTGATGGGGACTGGGAGTAGGGACTTAGGAATTGAGCGAGGGTTGGGGTCAGCAAGTACTTGAAGATTGGGAGAGAGTGGGGACTTGAGGATTGGATAGAGGTTAAGAAGGAGAGTGGGGATTCAGGGAATTGGGTGAGAGAGCAGGAACTTGGTGATCGGGGATTAATTGGACTAGAGAGGGGTTGAGAGGCAATGGAAATGGATGGGTCAGTGAAGGAGTGAGAGAAGGTGGAAAAGGAGCTGGGGAGTGGTGAAAAAGGGGTAATGAGGCTGGATAGGGGGTAAGAGGCAGAAGAAAAGTTGGTTACATTGGGAGATGAGTAACAGGGAAGGAATATGTGCTAGTGAAGGGATGAGATGCAGAAGGAAGTAGATGAGGGTTGGGGAGGTGTAGAGAGTAGGGAGTGGGTGAAAGACTGGGAATGAGACATTATGCTAAAAGTTGATAAAGGGCTTCTGTCAGTCCTAATAAGACCCTGCTACAGGTAGCAAACTTGTGATCCCAATAGGATAGCTATAGGTCCAGAGATATTGCTGGGTACCTAAAAGGTCCAGGGCACTGGTCCAAAAGCCCTCCCCACCCCAAGATTTTGATATTTAATCAACTTAATCAGAATCAGCAGCTTTCCCCCACCAAGAAACAATCCTGTAAAAACACATAATTGGACATCACACTTTTACAAATGAAATTTTAAATGATGACTATTCTGTATTCCCATGCAGCTATGGTCAGTGAGTCATCCTATATGACCTGTGACAAGGAAACCACCTAGTTAATTCAATCCCAGTGGGGGTCCCATAGCTCTCTCCACATCCACCTGCTACTAAACTTGGTTAATTTAGAGACAGGACAACCCCGCTCATAAAGCACTGAGGTAAGTCAGTGGCGTCTTGACTCTACATGGGGGTCCTATTGGAACTGGAAGAACCGTTCATGTTAAGGGGCTCTACTCCACGCTTTTAAAGCTACTTGTGTACTAAATATGCCACTTTTGCTCTCTCTTATTATTTTTTTTGGTGTATATTGATTTTGTATCTAGACCTGCTAAACCTCCCAGATGGCGGCAACAAAGACCTCTCGCTGAAACCTGTCCATCACAGCCGCTGCACTCCTGAGGTCACTGCCCCTAGAAAGTAATTGCACCTCCTGAGGGTACGAGGAAGCGATTTTTTTTTTAAATCGAAAAGACCGATAGCACAAGAGGTCTATCTAGCCGCCAAGCGGGAGGTTCAGCAGGTCTGAATAGGGATCCCAAAGCAAATCCCACATCCCACCCCCAAATCTCAAACCCTAGGCTAATAGCTCCCGCATTAACTGGTGGGAAACTGCTTTTCTCATCCATAGAAACATAGAAACATAGAAACATAGAAATGACGGCAGAAGAAGACCGAATGGCCCATCCAGTCTGCCCAGCAAGCCTCACACATTTTTTCTCTCATTCTTATCTGTTTCTCTTAGCTCCTTGTTCTATTCCCCTTCCACCCCCACCATTAATGTAGAGAGCAGTGATGGAGCTGCATCCAAGTGAAATATCTAGCTTGATTAGTTAGGGGTAGTAGGGGCAGTAACCGCCGCGATAAGCAAGCTACACCCATGCTTATTTGTTTTACCTAGACTATGTTGTATAGCCCTTGTTGGTTTTTTTTTCTTCTCCCCTGCCGTTGAAGCAGAGAGCCATGCTGGATATGCATTGAAAGTGAAGTATCAGGCACATTTGGTTTGGGGTAGTAACCGCCGTAACAAGCCAGCTACTCCTCGCTTTGTGATTGCGAATCCTTTTTTTCTTCACCCCTGTCGTTGAAGCTATGCAGGATATGCGTGAAGCATCAGTTTTTTGTTTTTGTTTTTGTTTTTTCCCCTGCCGTTGAAGCAGAGAGCTATGCTGGAAATGCATGATGTATCAGTCTTTCTCCCATGCCGATGAAGCAGAGAACCATGCTGGATATGCATGGAAAGTGAAGTATCAGGCACATTTGGTTTGGGGTAGTAACCGCCGTAACAAGCCAGCTACTCCCCGCTTTTTGAGTGTGAACCCTTTTTCTTCTCCCTTGCCGTTGTAGCAGAGAGCTCTGCTGGATGTGTGAAGTATCAGTTATTCTTCTCCCCTGTCATTGAAGCAGAGAGCTATGCTGTATATGCATTGAAAGTGAAGTATCAGGCATATTTGGTTTGGGGTAGTAACCGCCGTAACAAGCCAGCTACTCCCCTCTTTGTGAGTGCAAATCCTTTTTTCCATTACCTCTTGCTGTTGAAGCTTAGAGCGATGTAGGAGTCACAGTAAGCCTGTGTATGTTTATTTAATAAGGGTATTGTGTCAATAGCCATCATTCTGGCGAGTCACCCACTCTTCATTGGCGGCCTCTTGACTTTATGGATCCGCAGTGTTTATCCCACGCCCCTTTGAAGTCTTTCACAGTTCTGGTCTTCACCACTTCCTCCGGAAGGGCATTCCAGGCATCCACCACCCTCTCCGTGAAGAAATACTTCCTGACATTGGTTCTGAATCTTCCTCCCTGGAGCCTCAAATCGTGACCCCTGGTTCTGCTGATTATTTTCCTACGGAAGAGGTTTGTCGTTGTTTTTGGATCATTAAAACCTTTCAAGTATCTGAAAGTCTGTATCATATCACCTCTGCTCCTCCTTTCCTCCAGGGTGTACATATTTAGATTCTTCAATCTCTCCTCGTACGTCATCCGATGAAGATCCTCCACCTTCCTGGTCGCCCTTTTCTGTACCGCTTCCATCTTATCTTTGTCTTTTTGTAGATACGGTCTCCAGAACTGAACACAGTACTCCAGGTGAGGCCTCACCAAGGACCTGTACAAGGGAATAATCACTTCCCTTTTCTTACTCGATATTCCTCTCTCTATGCAGCCCAGCATTCTTCTGGCTTTTGCTATCGCCTTGTCGCATTGTTTCGCTGTCTTCACATCATTAGACACTATCACCAGACAGAACAGAACAGACAGGAGAGGTCCAGACAGAACAGACAGGAGATGTATTCCCCATGAGTGCAGTTTTGAAAAGATTGACAACTTTTGAAAAAATATTGAAAGTCGCGAATGTCTTTAATTTATTTTTAAAAATATCTGAATTGGTCTTTTCCACCTCAGGACCTCCGAGTTGAGGATGTCCAAGTTGTTCTCGCCCCGCAGATCTGCCGTGGGTCCCCTGCTGAACCTCCCGCATGGCAGCTAGATAGACCTCTTGCTGATACATGTCCAGGGCCGGTTAATGAGGGCACTTTCAGCGTGGGGTTTGAGGTTTGGGGTGGGATGTGGGATCCCTATCCAGAGCTGCTGAACCTCCCACATGCGGCTACAGTGACCTCTTGCTGCTACCTGTCCTGGGCCCCCTTCCATCACAGCCGCTGCCCTCCTGAGTACACTGCCCCTAGGATGTAATTGCACCTCCCTAAGGGAAGGAGGGAGCGATTTATTTTTTTTTAATGGAAAAGGCCGATTCAGAATTCTTTAAAAAATAAAATAGACATTCGCGACTTTCAATATTTTTTCAAAAGTTGGCAGTCTTTCCAAAACTGTACCCATGGGGAAATGTACATTTGATGGCTGTTCTCTCTGCTGGGAATCTGCAGTTCTCACCCAGGTCAAGTTAATGCGGGTGTAGCCTGGGGTTTAAGATTTGGGGGTGGGATGTGGGATCTGCTTTGGGATGCCTATCCAGACCTGCTGAACCTCCCAGATGGCGGCTAGATAGACCTCTCGCTGTTATCGGTCTTTTCGATTAAAAAAAAACTAAATCGCTTCCTTGTTCCCTTAGGAAAGTGCAATTATAATCTAGGGGCAGTGTTCTCAGGAGGGGAGTGGCTGTGATGGACAGGTTGCAGGGAGAGTTCTTTGTAGCCGCCATCTGGGAGGTTGAGCAGCACTGGATAGGGGTCCCAAAGCAGATCCTTCATCCCACCCCCAAATCTCAAACCCCAGGCTGAAAGCACCCGCAATAACTGGACCTGGGTGAGAACTGCAGATTCCCAGTCGACAGAACAGACAAGAAATGTACAACACTTCCCCATGGGTACAGTTTTGAAAAGACCGCCAACTTTTGAAAAAATATTGAAAGTGGCAAATGTCTTTAATTTATTTTAAAAAAATTTCTGAATCGGTCTTTTCCATTAAAAAAATAAATCGCTTCCTCATTCCCTTAGGGAGGTGCAATTACAATCCAGGGCGGTGTTCTCAGGAGGGCAGTGGCAGTGATGGAAGGGGGCCCAGGACAGGTATCAGCGAGAGGTCTATCTAGCTGCCATGTTGGGGTTGATAGGTGTGGGATGTGGGAGCTGTTTTGGGACCCACAAATTTCAAACCGCAGGCTGAAAGCTGCTCTGCTGGGCACGGCTTGGACGTGCTCAACTCGGAGGCCCTGAGGTTGGACGTCCAGACTCTGGACGTCCGACTCTGGACGTCCTCAGGTTGGTCGTCCTGTCTTTGGACGTCCCCCAATGTTGGACGTCCCGATTCCGGATGTCCATAGTCGGGATGTCCAACTCTCCCAGGAGGGGGGGGGGGGGGTCCTGAGATTTGGTGTGGGATCTGCTTTGGGACCTCTATCTAGACCTGCTAAACCTCCCAGATGGCGGCAACAAAGACCTCTCGCTGAAACCTGTCCATCACAGCCGCTGCACTCCTGAGGTCACTGCCCCTAGAAAGTAATTGCATCTCCCGAGGGTACGAGGAAGCGATTTTTTTTAAAATCAAAAAGACCGATAGTAGCAAGAGGTTAATCTAGCCGCCATGTGGGAGGTTCAGCAGGTCTGGATAGGGATCCCAAAGCAGATCCCACATCCCACCCCCAAATCTCAAACCCCAGGCTAATAGCGCCCGCATTAATTGATGGGAAACTGCTTTTCTCATCCTGGTCCAGACAGAACAGACAGGAGATGTCTTCCCCATGAGTGCAGTTTTGAAAAGATTGACAACTTTTGAAAAAATATTGAAAGTCGCGAATGTCTTTAATTTAATTTTAAAAATATCTGAATCGGTCTTTTCCACCTCAGGACCTCCGAGTTGAGCATGTCCAAGTTGTTCTCGCCCCGCAGATCTGCCGTGGGTCCCCTGCTGATAGACCTCTTGCTGATACATGTCCAGGGCCAGTTAATGAGGGCACTTTCAGCGTGGGGTTTGAGGTTTGGGGTGGGATGTGGGACCCCTATCCAGAGCTGCTGAACATCCCACATCGCGGCTACAGTGACCTCTTGCTGCTACTTGTCCTTGGCCCCCTTCCATCACAGCCGCTGCCCTCCTGAGTACACTGCCCCTAGAATGTAATTGCACCTTCCTAAGGGAAGGAGGAAGCGACTTATTTTTTTTTAATGGAAAAGGCCGATTCAGAATTCTTTAAAAAATAAATTAGACCTTCGCGACTTTCAATATTTTTTCAAAAGTTGGCGGTCTTTTCAAAACTGTACCCATGGGGAAACGTACATTTGATGGCTGTTCTCTCTGCTGGGAATCTGCAGTTCTCACCCAGGTCAAGTTAATGCGGGCGCAGCCTGGGGTTTGATATTTAGGGATGGGATGTGGGATCTGCTTTGGGATGCCTATCCAGAGCTGCTGAACATCCCACATCGCGGCTACAGTGACCTCTCACTGCTACCTGTCCGGGGCCCCCTTCCATCACAGCCGCTGCCCTCCGAATACACTGCCCCTAGGATGTAATTGCACCTCTGCAGGGGTACGAGGAAGCGATTTATTTTTTTTAATGGAAAAGTCATACTTATCCGGCTAAGTGGCAGCACTAACCACGGCCAGATAGCCAGAGAAGTCTGCACTTATATGGCAGCTCTAACCATGGTCAGATAGCTTGATAAGTCCACTAAACTGTGCCACTTAGCTAGATAAGTCGAGACGTATCCGACTATCTTGCCGCAGGTAGTGCTGTCACTTAGCCGTATATATTGCAAGGGATGTGCCCTCCCCCCAGTCACTTCCTGAGTTAAAATGTGTGTTCATCCTATGTTGAATGCACTTTTTCCAGTCAATGTGTTTTTTAAACTCTCACTGCATTAGCTGACTGCATTGGGAATTAAAATAAACTTTAAACCGATGTGATGTTTATTTATTTATTTATTTATTTTATTTGTATTTTTCTATACCGGCATTCACGGAGTTCGTATCATGTCGGTTTATATAAAACAAGGGGTGAGAAATACATTATAACGTAAATAACTAATAACATAAGAGTATACATTAAAAAGTAAAACAAGTGCATGGAAGAAAAGAGTTACAATAAAATGGGGTCATTCTAACTGGGATTAGAGTTAGAGGAAAGATAAACAGTTTAACGAGAAGTAAAACATTGTAATGATTGGTAGATAGAGACTGTTTCAGTTTAATAGGAAATGATCAGTAATGCTGCATTTGATGGATGTTCCCAGCGACTGTTGGTATAAAATTGTTTAAATAAATAAATAAGCTGTGCATTAGAACCATACATTGAAATCCAGCGCACAGTTTCTTAATGTGCAAATTATTGCATCGGTCTGTGTATCAGCAATAAAGTAGCATACTTTAGTAGCATTGTGTAATAATTCTAAACCCTGCAAAAAATGTACTCAGAACCTGTATCAAATCTGTCAAACCATAAAACACTAACTACAAGACTCAAACAGTATCAAATTGTAGTGTTGTGTTTCATGAAATGACAGCACTACAATTATTTCACAGGAAATGCTGGAGACCCTGCAAGGCCTGTTCCTCGGCCCTAAAACACCAATACACTGCCTATTAGGAAAACAAAACAAGGCAGACTGCTACACAATATACATGCTGTCCGAATAGTTCACCTCAGTCACACATGCAGAACCCAGGCAGACTCTCACCGGCAGTGCCAAAGGGCCTCTTCTTCAGTTCTACCAGAGGCTGGAGTCTCGGGGCACCGAGGAAGAGACTCACAGCATGGGCCCTATGCACCAGGTGCTAAGGATGCCACTGTATAGGCTAGATCAGGGGTGGGCACTTCCGGTCCTCGAGGGCCACAAACCTGTCTGGTTTTCAGGATATCTCTAATGAATATGCATGAGAGAGATTTGCATGCACTCTGCCTCAGTTGTATGCAAATCTATGTCATGCATATTCATTAGGATATTTTAAAACCTCGACAGGTTTGTGGCCCTTGAGGACTGGAATTGCCCACCCCTGGGCTAGATGCTAGTGGAAATCTTAGTAGTTGTAGGACTCAAGTTTTAGAAACTTTCCTTTTAGATGGAGTAATAGATTCTTAAAAGCAGAGGAGCCAGAAGAATACCCCTAAAGAAGATTATTACAGGAAATGGACCCCTATCATGGTAGAAAATAATTAACATGAGTCTAAACTCTGAGGAAAGGGACTGGGCAATTGAGAAATTGTTTGATTTTCCTATTATAAAAAGCAGAAAGTAACTAAAAAAATCATATGCATTCATTTAATTAATATTTGATTTAATATTTTCAAGTGCAAGTTTTATAAAACAGAGTTGCTTATCTGTAACAGGTGTTCTCTATGGACAGCAGAATATCAGACCTCCCACATGGATGAGATCATCTGGCTGGAAAACCTATGCCAGTTTCTAGAGCTTTGACTGTGCCTCACTGAGCATGCCCACGCATGCCATTATTTATTTATTTATTTTATATCCCTGCTGCACACTGGTTGAGAACCGCTGATCTATGGTATCAAATGTGGACGATATGTCCAGCACCACCAGCACTTAGCTGTGGCCAAAGTTTAGGCTTCTTAAATTGTCAAGTAAGGAAACCATGAGAATCTTGGTGTTAAAGACTTTTCCTAAAGTCAAACTGATATTGGTTTAGAATCTCAAGATCTTCTACAAACTTGGACAATTCTTTAAGAACTACTGTCTCAAAGAGTTTGGATGTGAAAGATAGTGAGGAAATTGGCCTATAATTTGTAGGATTTGTAGGGTCTAGTACAGACTTCTTCAGTAAGGGCCTTAGTGAGTTGGTTTTTTTTTTTTTTTTTTAAGGTAGTCGGCGCCACTCCTTCCAACTCTGATAGATTGACAATGTTTGCAAGAGCTGGGACAATCAATTCTCTAGAAACCTTTAAAGTAGGCACACTGCAAATATTTAAGAGTCAAAAGGAAGGATTCATCTTTGCTCTGATACTGCAGACCTCAATTGCAGATGTAGTGTTGAAGGCCGACCAAACAGGCATTGGTGGAGCAGCGGAGTCTGTATACCATGTCTGCACCATTTGAAAAGTAGCTAACAAGTCAGCAACTTTTGAATTTAAGTGCTTTTTTAAAATCATCACATCTGTTACCCAGAAAGCTATTTTTTTTTTTTTATGGTTAATGTGTGACCTTCTTTGCAATACTAAACAGAACTTTGAAATTGAATCCTATTTCGCGAATCTGTTTTGAATAATAGGATTTCTTTGTTAACAAGACTAGATTCTTATATATACATGTAGTTTAATGTTAAACACTTCAGGACATTCTGGGGTACACCATTTTCATCATGAGCGTTCTAATTTACGTAGATGGCAGCGGGCATTTTTTAGTTCAGGTGTCACCCACCTCCTGTCATCATGCGCCTGATGGTAATGAACAGATGTAAGTGGTGCAATATTGTCCAGGATACCTGTCAATATAGTATCCAAATCATAAATAACTGTTTCAATAACAGTTGGATGAAAAGTCACCAATTCATGAGCTATCGCTTCAGAAAATTTGTCTTGGTTTGTATGTCATCTTTTGAAAAAAATTCAGTCAGGGGCCTTATTAATGGTGGCAAACTAAGGCAAGGAAAACTGAGTGGTCTGACCAGGGAACCTGGCAGACAACTGATCTTGAAGACAGTTAATGTGGGAGAGTAAGGAGGGAATGGACTCAGCTCCTCCTCTATTTCCCTGTCATTTAGGAGGAGCTAAGAGTGGAATTATGGGTGAAGAGGGGTGGGGGGATGAGAAGGGGTCAGTTAGGGGGGGGGGGCAGTGTCTGTGTGTGTGAGAGAGAGGGGAATGGGTTTGTGGGAGAGGTCAATGTTTGTGTATGTGTGTGAGAGAAGGGATCAGCACCGTGTGCCTATGTATATATACCAAATTGGGTAGGAGGTTAGAAAAGGGCTGGGGATGCAAGTTAGAGCAAGACTGAAGAAGAGGTAGGAACATCTTCCCCCACCACAATTTGGCTTCCCACTCCTTTGATCTTTGTTTCTATGCCCCAGATCCTAGCACTTCCCTTTCTTCCTATCTCTCCTTTCTCCCGAGATCATTGAAACACTTCTTCAAACTCCTGGGTTTTGCTGTAGTATAGTTTCTGTTTCTAGTGATCATACCTGGAGGTGGTATCTTCCACTTGGCTGCCTTTGACGTTAATAATGAAAGAAACTCTGGCTCTTTGTCATCCAAATTCGAATGGAAAGTGACAGGTGTCAGATCTGTAGATTGGCTGCTCGCAGGCTTTTGCTGACATAAACTCAGCGTTTCAAGCTGGGAAAGCGCTTTCCTAAATATCCGGTGCTGGAAGACTCAGAGAATTAGAGAATGTGCAATCCTAGTTGAGACCAGTAGCAGACTGGGTAATTTATTCTCTGTATCTCATATTGGACAGGAATAATTTTAACTGTTCATGAGCAATAACACAGCTGCTGGATGTATTATGCCAGATTATTCTTTTTTGTTTCTAGCTGGATAGCCTCTGAAACATGTGCCCTTTTCGGTGGAAGGAAGCCATACTGCCTGAAAGATCTTCTGGGGACCCAAGTTTTACATAGGATGACTCATGTAAAAGAACAAGTATCAAATTTTCCATAGCATTGTCATTATCGAAAGACACCATGAAAGGTTCCCGGAAGCTCTTTTCTAGCTGGAAGCATAGTAGAGGGTTTCAAAGACAAAAAAAAAAAAGCCCAAAGAACTTTCAGGAGCAGCTGTAGAGGGAGGAAAATGTCACAAGAGGTTGTTGGTGGCTTTGAGGAAGATGGGATCTCATGAGGTGGTTCTGGTGTATGGTGGTGAAGGGTATCACAATCTTGGAAGCTGGGGTCACCAACCATGATTTTCTCTGAATTTATTTCGTCAGGTCATTGCATCTCACTGGTGACAAATAGAACTGCCAAAAGATTCTTCAAGTCAACAGTTTTAAGGCTCCTTTTTTTTTTTTTTAACAGTTTGAAGCCAAATACCTACTGTAATGGTGCCAATGGTTGCGTCATGCTCTAAAATAGATTTCCTATAATAAAATGCAAGAGCAGTATTTCCCCCCATTGCAAGGATGGGTTCATTTTAAAGAATGCTCATACTGCTTTGAACCAATCACCCTCTCCCAAATGAAGTGGTGGTATGGCCACTATAGGAAAACCTGTTGCAGACAAATCTTAAGAAACTAGGATTCCCCCTGCTTTGCAATGGTTAGTATCGATATCCTACTACCCAAAACAGAAGGCTTGGGAGTAGCCTGGATGGAGCGGCCGCAGTTGCTATTACACGTTAAATAAATAAATAACTAACTAACTAACTAACTAACTAACTAACTAACTAACTAACTAACTTACTTGCCGGGCAGACTGGATGGACCATTTTGGTCTTTATCTGCCATCATTCACTATGTTAATGTAACTCACCTTGAGCTACCAATGAAAAGGTGTGAGCTAAATCTAAATGAACATAAAGGATTATTTTCACTCAGAGGTGAGAGACCGGAAGGAGGAAATGGGGGTTAAAGAAAGGCGTATGATAATATAAAGTAGGAAGATCTTGCTTGGCCAGGTTTATAAGAGAATAATCAACATATGTCCTCAAAAGTATCCTATTGTACCACTCTAACATCAATCAGAAGACTACAAGCGATTCTAGAAATTAAAAGGAAACTTTATTGTGCTCAGGTTTAAATTCCCCCTCCACCCTAACCCAGTTTCTTTTTCTTTCACCAGGACAGTAACCAGATCCCTGAGAGGTGATTCCCAGTTGGAAAACCTAAAACTATTTCCTTCACAGTACCCAAGGTACCTGGGTTCCTATAGCTAGGTAATGCAGTGGCCTCACTAACGGGCCGATACAGAAAACCTCACGGGAGAGCCGGCGAGCACCTGCTCTCCCGACGCGTGCCCAGGCCACTCTCCTGGGCGCGCGATTCAGGAAGCCAAGGTATGCAAATTAGGGCCTGCGGTAAAAAGGAGGCGCTAGGGACACTAGCGCGTCCTTAGCGCCTCCTTTTTGACAGAAGTGGCAGCTGTCAGCGGGTTTGACAGCCGACTCTTAATTTTACTGGCGTCGGTTGTCGAACCCGCTGACAGCCACGGGTTCGGAAAACGGACGCTGGCAAAATTGAGCATCCGTTTTCCAACCCGCGTGCAGATTTTTTATTTTTTTTTAATCTTTGGGGCCTCCAACTTAATATCACAATGGCTGCACATTTTACTTTCTGAATCACGCGGGAATAACTAATAGGGCCATTAAAATGCATTTGCATGTTGCGGGCGCTATTAGTGCTATTACCCCTTACTGTATAAGGGGTAAAAATAGCATGTCAAAAACGCGCTGCCAAACGGGAGCTAACAGTGCGCTCGGCCTGAGTGCATTTTACTGTATCGGCCCGAAACCAAAAAATAGTCCATGCCCTGTGGAAACCTGGAGACTTCTCACTGGGCATTATTCAAAAGAGACTTTTTCCTTATAAGCCTCATTAATGAATACTAGTTTAGTAAATGGGATAGAATCAAAATATGTTGAATGGTTGATTTTTTTGGCCTGTTGTGCCTTTCAGGAGAGAACAGTCTTGTTAATATCGGAACATTTCTCCAAACTGTAGCTCATCAGTCATGTTTGCTAAATATCAGTACAGCTCTTTCCATTCCCAAGAAATCTGATCTCACAGTTCAGGACTTCGAGGGCTGATATGTTTTCTGGCAATTGAGCTACTTCTTTCTAAGTAACTCTTAAGAAACCAATCTTACTGTTGCTTGTAAAGATGTTGGGTGATTGAATCCTGATTCTTATTTGCAACTGCAGTTAGAGAATGTGAGGAAGTGATGGGGTTATTCAGGTGCCACTCAGATTGCTTTTATTCAGCTCCCTCTTGACAAGCTGGTCAAATATCTAAGTCACTAGCATAGCTGATCCAAAAATTTGACATAAAATCCTATGTCTATCCAGATGATGTCCAACTTGTACTACCAATGGACCCAAACCCATCAACAGCAATACAAAAAAAAAAAAATCTAAGTACATGTTTCACAGCCATATCTCAAAAAAGATATAGTTGCAATGGAGAAGGTACAGAGAAGGGCAACCAAAATGATAAAGGGGATGGAACAGCTCCCATATGAGGAAAGGCTGAAGAGGTTAGGGCTTTTCAGCTTGGAGAAGAGACGGCTGAGGGGGGATATGATAGAGATCTTTAAGATCATGAGAGGTCTTGAACGAGTAGATGTGACTCGGTTATTTACACTTTCGAATAATAGAAGGACTAGGGGGCATTCCATGAAGTTAGCAAGTAGCACATTTAAGACTAATCGGAGAAAATTCTTTTTCACTCAATGCACAATAAATCTCTGGAATTTGTTGCCAGAGGATGTGGTTAGTGCAGTTAGTGTAGCTGGGTTCAAAAAAGGTTTGGATAAGTTCTTGGAAGAGAAGTCCATTAACTGCTATTAATCAAGTTTACTTAGGGAATAGCCACTGCTATTAATTGCATCAGTACATTAGTAGCATGGGATCTTCTAGGTGTTTGGGTAATTGCCAGGTTCTTGTGGCCTGGTTTGGCCTCTGTTGGAAACAGGATGATGGGCTTGATGGACCCTTGGTCTGACCCAGCATGGCAATTTCTTATGTTCATTCACGAGTGGACTAAAAATAACAAAACACCATCTGAATCCCAACATAGAAACATGACAGCAGAAAAAGACCATATGGCCCATCTAATCTACCCATCCACCCAATTAACTTAGCACTAAATTTGCATGCGCTGTCACCATAGCATGCATATTTTATCTCAAGTATATTCATTGTATATATCCTGAAAACCTAAGTGACTGGGGGTCCTCCAGGATAGGTTTGGGAACTTCTGACAGAGTATAGAGCAGGGGTGGATAATTCTGACCCTCAAGAGCCACAAACAGGTCTGGTTTTTGGGATATCTGCAATGAATATGCGTGAGATAGATTTGCATGCACTGCCTCCATTGTATGCAAATCTATCTCATATATATTTACTGTAGATATGTTAAAAAACCAAGCTTGTTTGTGACTCTTGAGGACTGCAGTTGGCTTCTGCTGGCATAGGGGAAGATGAATATAGACCTTATTGAGGTCATTAATATTTCAGAAGATACACTACCAATGGATACATTTTGTTTTAATTATTTTCATTGATCCTGGCCTCTATGGTTTTCTTTTCTGAACCCATAGAATGGCAGACTTTGGAATTTGCAGGTTTTCTTGTATTGAGCTTTAACAATTGAGTAGTAAACTTTTCTGGATTGTCTATTCAGGATTTGATGTACTATATATATAACGAAAGACATAAAAAAGGAAAAAACCCTTGACAACTTGTTTCACACTCACTAACCCATATCACATACAAACTCTGCTCATGTGTCAAACTCAAGCTCACTAATTTCTGTATCACATTCAGACTTGATAGCTCTACATCTCACAATCAAAGTAAAAAAAACCTCGTGCCTCACAGAGACCAACAGCCTACTAAAAATGTATCAGGACAAAGAGCTTTACAGGCTTTGAAGTTGTTTCTTCTTGCAAGATGAAAGGGTAGTTCCTAAAAGGATGCAATTAAAAGGCTATCCCATAAAAGCTATATGTGAAATCCTTATGAATAATAAACAAGCCACGCTTTATATTTGTAATAAAATGGAAAGCGGTAGATATGGAGAGAGCCAGACAGACATGTATGAGCAGAAACGGGTACTCATTTACGTTATACAAAGAGAGAAACAAATTGGGGGAGAAAGGGTGAGCAGAAAAAAGGGAGTGGAGGAGTAGCCTAGTGGTTAGAGCAGTGAGGTATGGATGAGGGGAAAGCAGGGTTCAGCCGGCTGAGACCTCAAGGAATGGGTTTCCCTTGTGAGAAAAGGGAAACCAGCGTTCAACTCCCTCTGTCCACTCCATCTGACCTTGGGCAAGTCACTTTACCCTCCATCGCCTCAGGTATAAAATTAGACTGGAAGTCCTCTGGGGATAGGGAAATACCTACAGTGCCTGAATGTAATCCGCTTTGAGGTGTCAAAAAGTGGAATATAAAAAAATCTAAAACAAATAAGAAGGCAGGGTCAGAGAGAGATATTTTTGGTAAAAGATGCAGAACAGGTGAGAAGGACATTTTAAGTTCATTATGTTATTGCGGGTAGCCTATGCAAAAAATGTAGGGGTCTGGCAAACACCACAAGTAGTTTTGCTTTGATTCTTGCCCCCCCCCCCCAAAAAAAAAGTACCCATATAAATTTGCAGCTGCTTTTCCTGTGTGGGTGCTTTTGTTAAAACAAAAAACAATCGGTGTGGTTTTGAATATCCAAAACCACATGCGTAGCAGCCTCCCCTGACCTAATCCTGCCTGCTGAAAAGTCTTCAAAAATATAAGCGTAAAAGTATGCAGTGTTGACACGTACATGTACTTTTACCCATGCAGAGGACAGGCAATAATTAAGCAGCCCATTTCTGCAAGCAGAACAGCATTTTACCGGGAGAAATGTCTTTCATTATTACCTTCCCAAACAGCAGTTTTCATTTAGCCACCTGGTGGCAAGACACACAAGCACTTTTGTTCCCATGTACCTTTTAGCAAATTTTCAAAGGGAAACTATTTTTGTATGGATGTGTATTTGTTTGAAATGTAAGGCTGAGTTTCCCTTATCCATCTTTTAGGTAGAGGTTTTGGCATTTTTGGACCAATCCTAAGAGTTTTTCCCCACCTTGGGTGCTGGGATTGGTCAGGATCCCCCTATATAACCTGGGTGGAGCATGCGCAAACTGTGGTTGACTGTAGCTTTTTGTTTTGGATAGAGACGAATGTGGGGGTTTTTTTTTTTCTGGTGAATCTCAATGGGCTCGAGAGCCTACAGGAATTGATAAACAAGGACTGGATTCTTACTGGTGCTGTCACAGAGCTGGAGGGCACTGCCCTTGCAGAGAAGAAATCATTTTTACTTTTGTAAGAGAGTTGTTTTTTTCTTTCTTGGCTTGCCCCTAGCTCAGGAGGGCATTCACCCTTGCCTGAGGGGAATAAGATAGGATGCTTTACCCTGCGTCCAGCTTAAGTGGGAACTGCAGTTGCTTAGGTGTAAGAACTGATTTGGAGAAGTTTGGTTTTCAATATTTTACGATAGCCGGGTGCCTTTTTACCACCATCTTCCTATTCACTTTGTGAAGGAAGAATTTTTTCCATTTTCCTGTCTTCAGGAAGTGACATTGACTCAGATGTGAGGATAGTGAGAGGACAGGTACTAGCATTTTTTTTTTGTTGATATTGCACCAACTACAAGATTCTTTTCTAATCCTGATAAAGTTTTCCTACGTTACAGGTAAAGTTTTATTTGAACACCACTTCAAGTCTCCGGCCTGCTATTTCCAAGTTCAGGAATCAGCCTGCTGAGACCGCAAGGGGTGGGAACCATTGTGAGAAAGGTCAAGTGGAATTTGTGGAATTGTTTTGTAAGGGTTCCCTCATTCTCTTGTACTTTGGCCCAGCAACAACTGTTATTCAGCAACGCAAAAACGTTTACCCACAGATTCTGGAGAGAACTATGTGCATAGGTTTGATTATTCAAATCTATTTAGTTTCTAATGAACAACTTTAAGAAGGAAGCAGATGATATCTTTGGGGAGGCCTCTTTCCAGGGCAATGATCAAAGAAAAAGCCTGTGTGGATTTTTTTGCCTCAATTAATGGTGCAAATTCCATGGGTAAAAGTAACAACATGGGTGGGTAGATTATTTACCTCTCGGTAATGAATGGTCCTGTCCTTCAATGAGAAAGGGGCAGCCCATAACTCTTTGAGTCACTGGGGAGCGCCCCCCTAGATGTTCATCTGATAAAATGATTCAAGTGGCATAGAAAGCTGAGTGGATCGGCTGAGCTTGTTAATAGTTGTTTATTGCCAAAGTCTCTGTTAGCATAATGACCTTAATAAAGACAGAGTAGATGATGGCAGAAAAAAGCTACTAAACCATCCAGTCTGCTCAGTAAATAAACTGCCTTTTTCAGGGGTAAGACGAAGCAGCATCACCTGGATGAATAGAACAATGATAGGGTTTATAGAGATGAGGGGATAGGGGCAGAAGGGAAGCAAGAAAGTGAGGAAAAAAGCAAAATCTGGAATATAAGCCTCTGCCACCATAAGTCTATTTTGTTAAGGTCAACCGGAACCCCTGAGGGATTGTGGTTAGATTGGCTTTGACACAGCAGTCATGCTACCATATGACTTTTAGAGAATTATCTGCTATAACATAATATAGTAACTTATCTTGACCAGTTGCTAATGGAATCACATTATTAGAGCAATTTTATAACTTCTTGCACATGGAAGTCCGCTTTGAAACTACGGGCAACCGCACGTAAGTGAGCGCAGGATAGGTGTGCACATTTAAACTTGCTAGGGAGCAGGTGTAAATGGGTGCAAAGAGAGTGATGCGCTTATAGGTGAATTTTCAAAGGAGTTAATTCACATAAATGTAACATACTATTGTAGCAATTTTTTAAAAGCTATTTACACATGTAAAGTGCTCTTACACTGATAAATCCTTTGGGTAATTCAATGGCATGTTTTGTAGCAATTTTTAAAAGCCCACTTACATGGGTCAAGAGTATTTACACATGTAAAACTCATTTTGAAGCATGTAAATGCTTTAGAAAATTAAGTTGCTAACTAATCCAAATGAGACATCAGGGAGTACTGCATCATCGCACTCACCACGCTGATGATAGTGGCCTACAGATGTGTGAAAAGCACGAGGAGAAGGGTGCAGCTTAGGCAGAGAGAAAGAGAAGTGTGATGACCTGTGCAGAGAGCAGTTCGTACTGGTAAAGAGATTTTTCTTCCAAACCAAAATTTGTCTCACCGCGATTCCTGTTTCAGGACAAACTTTCAGTCTCTACCATGAGATCCTTGAAGAAACACATTAGATTCCAGGAGCAGCAAGACCAGTCTGGGACAGAAGGCACCACTGGGGACATTGAGAAAGTCTCATTGCCATCTCTAGAGCTGCTTAATTCTGAATCGGCAAGTATGGCAAGAGAAAATTGGTTTGAAAATTCAAACACTTACTGGATCTGAGAGAAAGTATGGCTGGGACTTGAGGATGCCGAACCCCCATATTAGTTACGGGTGTAGTTGTTATTGCATGCAGCGTTGGCTGCCAGCTATCCTACAGCTTGGTTATTTCTCTGTGAAAGACTGGATGAGGCTTCACTTTCCTTGGCATTTATCGCCATTCAAGAACCATCTCCATCCACATCCAGTGGGGATGCCAGTGTTGGGCCTATTAGTTCTTCATGTCCTGCATCAGGGCCCTCAAATGCTGGAAGTGTGCGTAGCCTGCCTGAAGCTGGACCACCTAGTCCACAATATTTTACCAGCACTACGACTGTTGATGTTGTGGTACCCTCCTTTACTAAAGCTGGGAAAGGAGCTGGGGATGGTGACAGAACAAGAATAGGTTGGGAAAGGAGACTAGGGAGGTGATGATGGGAGATAGAGAGCTGGTAGGTAGATTAAAGGTGAAAAGAAGGAGACTGAGGACTAGAGGGGGAGAAAAGGAGTAAAATATAGCTATGGCTGGATAGAGAGGCAGATAAAAAAATGGAGAAAAAAATGAAACAAGATCAATATCAGTGATAGATATACTGTAGGGGTTGAAGAAAAAAGATAGGGAGAGAGAAAAACCAGAAAATGGAATGGGGATCCTGGAAAATGACAGGAAAAAACTGACAAAAAGACATTGAAAAGAGAGACTGGGATTAAACCAATTAGAAAAATAGCATGATAAGACAAAGGTACATTTGTAGAGCGGAATATGCCAACTTATAGTATGTATATTTCTTATATCTTTATATTTTACTCAGTACAGGAAGAAAGGCATTTTTGTTTCTTTCTTCAGTGTTTTGCTGCTCACAGAGTCTGGTGTTTCAGGGGTTCCTTTTCTGTTTTTTTTCTGCATATTTCTCCAATGTGTAATCTCATATTCTTTACTAAGTGATGGGCTGTCTGTGTTCCGCATGTATGACTGAGGTGAGAGATTCTGCTAGCATATAGTTCCTGTGTAGGGATCTGTAGCAGTCTGACTTGTTCTATTTTCCCAATAGGAGATTCTGTATATTGCAGTTTTAGGGCCTTTTGTAATATTTGCAGTCCTGCCTTTTTATATGTGGGGTTGATTCTATTTGAGTTTTGGGATATGGTGCTGTTATGGTATATTATATATTAAGGTACTGAGTGCTTTTTTTGCAGGGTTTTGTGTTACTTCATGAAGTGTCTGGCACAGGAGGGTGTGTTGATGTTACTGAGGTGACAGAATTTGAATAAAATGTTTTGTATGTTGAATTGCAAAGTGAGGAAAGACATTCACTAAACACTTAATCTTCCAATATCAATAATTTCAACAGCAGCATTTCAACAGCAAAAAAAACCCAATTTGCTCATTAAATATTAAGGACCATCATATCATTTGCACATGCTCATTTAATACTGTCCAGGTATTGCCTCTAACAGTGCAGTGTTACTAATCATTCTTGTTTTCTTGCATTGAACTTTTTATCAGTTGGAATGGGAATGTCCCAGGTGATCTCGACTTCTTCATTTGTTGCAGTTCTGTCTGGGTTGTGATTCCAGTGTTTTTCTGATATAGCAATGTTATAGTGTTTACACAGTTTCCAATGGATGATTGAGCAGTGCCATCTTATTGTGCCTCTCTACTTCGAGGTCTTCTGAGATCAGCAAGTCACTGCTCTGGGGATGGGCATGATATAATTTTGGATTGCCTTCCTCCATACCTAGTTTTCCCCACCCAAATACTTCTGTCTAGAGATGCTACTGTTCCTTATATGCTTATCTATCTTCTTGAAATGCAGCATATCAGAAAAGACTGAAATGGGGCAGTAAGGTACTAAAATATATCACAATACGCTCTTAGTTTTCTTTAACACATTTTATTTTTGAGTTGCTCTCATTCAAGAATATATTACTGTTATTATTATTATACTATGGCTCACAGCCCTGTGCAAAGTACATAACAGTAGCTAGGTCATTGCTGGGTATAATACATGGTGGACAGACAGGTAACCATGTATTGGGTGAAGAGAGACTTCTCTGCCCAGTGGAACTAACAAACAAATGTGGATACAATAAGGCAAGTTAATTAAGTCAGAGTTGCTTTCTGGTGCTGTGTGTGCATATATTTTGGAATCATAAATTACAAACATCTATAGAAATGGTTCTCAACCCAGTCCTCAGCATACATCCATCCATCCAGTTTGGTTTTCAGGATATCTACAGTGAATATTCATGAGATAGATTTGCATGCATTGTTTTCATTGTATGACAATCTATCTCATGCATAGTTAGTGAGAAAATCCTGAAAACCATATTGGATGGGTGTGTCCTGAGTACTAAGTTGAGAATCACTGGTCCCTAGGCATGTAGACAGAGTTTCTGCTTCTGCTAAGGAACTGGACATGAGGGTGTGAGGTGAATTAAAACAAGCCTGAATGGTTGGCTCAAATAATATACAGAAGAAGCATTTATAAATATAGAGCAAATATCAAAGTATATAGAAGTCTATAATGAGTGGGCCAGATATTCAGAGCACATTCAGTGCTATTTTAGCTGGATAAGCAGAACTTATGCGGCTCAGTAGTGACTGCTGAATACGCACCTACGTTCAGTGGCTGCTGCTTAGCCGTATAAGTCCCTTATACAGCTAAAAGTTACATGCCCCAAAAAGTGGATGTGACTGGACGGATTGGGGCAGAGCGAGTTAGCCATATAATTTATACCAGGGCTTCCCAACCAGAGTGCTACATTGGCGTGTCTTCAGACTCGATCATGGCGTGCCATGGAAAAGTCACCGCTGCCTGATGTTCAGATCCAGACCAACACCTCAGCTTTGCTCTCAGCACCTCACAGCAGCAATAGTCAACAGCGATGGCTCTTGAACATGTAAGAGCTCCTGTCTGAGAACATGTGTAAGCATGCATGCCTCATCTAGCTAGCTACAGCATGAGCCCTGGTGATTAATGGGCAGCATGCAGAGCATGGATAGCCGGGCCCCGCTTTGTGTGGCCCCCCCCCCCCCCCCGCCTCCCGAGTTTTCAATCCTTCCAGCCTCTGGTTTATTCTCAGGTTAGGGGAGAGGGTGCATTGCGCCCTGGACACAACTCATTCCGAGTGTTGTGAGCAGCAGCAGCAGCAAAGGAGCTCTGGCAGCCAAACTAACTAAACCAAGCCGGCTGCCCGCAGCATACTGACTTCTCTCTTATCATGCACATGGACACAGAGGAAACTGGCCCATTGTGAGCATTTCAGGTCTCTGCCCCCTCTCTCCCTTTGTTTTAAAAAATGTGGAAGAGAGACTGGTGAGGCTAAGCTCTTTTTTTTGTCCACACTACCTGCCCCCTGGAGGCTGGTGTGCTGCACAAAAGTTTTTTTTAATGTAGGGTTGCCTTGGGCTTGAAAAGGTTGGGAAACACTACGTATATGGCTAACTACTGATATTCGGAGTTAGCTGGATAAGTTTATGTCTAAGCTTAGATGCCCCATAGGGCAGGGCTAAACTTAGCCAGGTAGACGTATCCGGCGAAGAATGCACATATACGCGTATTTTCAGCGGCTTTGCCGTGCCGCCGAATATACATTGCAACTTAGCTGGATTAGTTCTAACCGGCTAAGTTGCTTACACGGTGAGCTTTGAATATCTACCCCGGTATGTTTTAATATTCATTGTACACTGCCTTGGCCAATCTATCGGGATCAAGAAGGCGGTTTTGCCAAACCTTTAAATAAATAAATTAAATAAATAATCCGGGGAGCAGGAAAGTTACACAGGTAATGTTACCTGGATAACTTTACCCAGATATTCAGTGGAACATACCTGGGTAAGTATTCCACTATTTGTACCCAAATAAAGATTATCCGGGTAACCTTAGAACAGATCTATTTTCTACCGGACTTACCCAGCTAACTGTACCTTGATAGCGCTGAACAGCGGCACTGCCTGGGCAAAATGAAATTTTGTTCCGGGAACATCCCCTATGCTGCCTCTTTGTACTCAGGTAACAAGGCAATGTGAAAACATTCAGCAGAGATTTGGGGGGGGGGGGGGGGGAGGGATGGAATATTCAAATTTCTAGGTTTTGTCTGGGAAACTCCAGAACTTACCCAGACAAATTTTCAATATTCAAACGTCATAGGCGGGTAAAACTGGCTGTTACGCACATAAATCTTGCCTTTTAAAAATAAAGCTCTTTGTCTAGATTTGCACAAATCTTTTGTGTGGATACATTTATCCGGACCAAAAGGGACCGGGGCTGGGAGTGTGGTGAGAAGGGATTAAATTATTTAGCTGGATGGTGCCGCATTGAGCGCTATCTGGCTAAATTTGTGTGAACAAGTCAAGCCACACAAATAGCTGAATTAACGTTATCTGGTTAAAGTTATCCTTACAAATTTAACTTGGATATTCAGCGGAAATCTTATCCAGATAACTTTCCTGCTCATTAGCATATTGAATATGAACCGCCTTGCTTCTGACCCATAAATTCCAGCTGCAGTTCCTTTAACAACCTCTCATTTCTAGCACCAGTTCAAGATTTCTGCTCTAAAATTGTAGGATAGGTTCTATAACAGAGCCTTAAGGTACATTTTATTACACCCTCTTGATTTCCTAGGATAGACAAGCTGGGAAAATAAAGCAATGGTTGTACCTAAAATTAAATCATTGTTCAGGTCCGTAACCACTGCAGATTTTTCATTCCTTCTCTAGGTGTACCTTGGTTGCTTATCTTGCTGTCGAGGTGTACTTTAAGCGTGCTTTGCATGCCACCAATCAGGTGTATACACTTTGAAAATTAATTATGAATGAAGTGCTAAGATAAAATAAATAAGGGATGAATTTTCTCCTAGTTTTCCGCTAGGAAAGAATTAGCCAAAAGGCTCAACGATGATTTGTCTGCGTTTGGAAGAAAGAAAGTGATAAACAGAGGATGGAGAAAGTGTCTTTTGCTTTCATTTGCTTTTGCTCATTACGGCCCATTAAGAAGAGGAATCCATAAGTGGGCAGGCGCTAGGGGGACATCGGAACCGGACCTCATAATCATCGCAGGTATAGTCAGCTTGGTCTGTAATCTTGCAGGCGAAACCATAGTTTGTATTGTACCTAGTAAGGGATAGAACAGGGATCTGTTTAATATTTTACACGCTTTAACCTGGGACATTCAAGCTTAGTTTCTCCATTGATATAGGTAACCTGAATATAAGAACACATTCCAAACCTCAAGCTTAAAAAAATGTTCTAGATACTTTATTTCCCTTCTACCTGCAAGAGAAACAATTAAAAGGAAAAGGCTTGAACTTGTTCAGAGAATAAGAATCCTACCTGAAGAACACTTCTCCAGTTACGCTGGCTGGCATCTTATCAGATGATCTCCGTGCTTCAATGTTCGTGGCATTAGTGCACATGGCACCGGGATTGGCCTTATATATACTGTCCACATCTTCAAAATCACCCGTGCCAGTTGGCTCATCTCTATTAAACCACTTTGTCCAACAGCCACCAATCCTCCTGGCTAAAAACGTTAATGATAATCACAGATGTCAGAGAACAAGAATGAAGGAAAAATAGCAAGATGCTCTGTTCAATCAGTAATTCTCTCCATAGACACCAATGATATTCTCTAGCTATTTAGTACTTCCAGTAAACTCTGATAAGACTGAGGCTAATATTCAAAAACTTCTGAGCTCCAAAATTTAGATGCCTAAGTTAGATTCTTAAGTTCTATTTTCTGCCAAATTTAGGGACCTAAAAATGAATTTTAAAAGCCTGGTGCACACAAAAAATGGTAGATGTACGCACAAGTTAGGTTCACATGTGCCCACCAAATTTTAAAAGCCGCTCAGATGTGTGCACATCTCTCATTGCATGCATATCTCACTTGATTTCAAAAGGGGCATGGCCATTTCAGGACCCGGCCAAGAGATGTGTGCGTAAAAGCTTCTGTGCCTGGCGCACACCTAGGTCCACTGCTGCGTAACTACACTTCTGAAATGGAGGGGGTTTAACTCAAAAAATAAAAGAAATTAGACATTTCTGCCAGGTTTAAAGGGTCTGGGGTAACTTGGGAGGAGTGCAGGCTATGAAACCAGAAGGGTTTAGAGGACACAACTCTTAATTGGGTGAGCTGGTGCATAAACTGGTGAAACTGGCAATGGCGTGGATGCACACCCATTATAAAATACCCTGACTTATGTGGTAGAATCAGGATTTGAGCACATAAGCGCGCAGCCACTTAAAATTGGGCGCACATGTGCGTGTGGCCAGGCTATTTTACAACATGTGTGCAAGTTATAAAATGGCTGTATCAGAGAAGCGCCAATGCACACATTCCAAAATGCACCCGCATTACCGTCTAAGTTTTCATCTGAAATTTCATTTAAATCTGGGATCCTAAAGCTTTGGACATTGGTATCGCTCTTTAGCCATTGGGATGGTCATTTTCAAAGGGACTTTTGCAGGTAAAAACATGTTTTACATACAGAAATGGCTTATTTAATTGCCCAGCCAGTATATGCAGGTAAACTTATGTGCATATGTCATGTTCATGTGTAATTTGCCAGGACCAAGCAGAGGTGTTACCACTACCAGGATTGGGATTGGGAAGGAATTTATTTTGTATACGTTTGCACTACCTTGGACAACCACATAGTGGCCCGGGATTTCAGTATGAAAATTGTGGGACTGATATTCAAAGGCATTTAGCCGGATAACGTATGCCAAGTTTTGTATAGACTTGGGTAGGCATGAGCTGGTTTGCATACGTTTGAAAAAAGAATGCATGCAAAGCAGCTCATTTTAATAGGGGTGGGTTTTAATAGAAAATATTGCACGATAATCGCTAACATCTCAGAATATTGCTGTGATATAGGTTTATCGCATGATAAATACTGTATTTTATGCATAATATCCTTATTGCAGCTTAGTAAATATACCCCTAAATTAGTACCCGAGGCAAAGCAGGTTATTACAAAATGACCCTATCAATGTCTACACAGAAATGGATGCACTAGATCTGCCCTTACCTTCACAGAACTCATTTGGACACTTGAAGCGTACTTCATAGTCACTGCAACTCTTCTTGTTTACTTGATCTTTGTTATTGCATTTAAGACCTTCAGTGGGGTCATTCCTGGACAGTCAGAAAAAGAAGCTATTTTCTAAACAATTCTCATTTTATATCTCCATTTTTGACCAGGGTTCCCAGGATTTGGTATGAGTGCACCCTGAGTCTAGGCTGCAGATGGTGTCAATGAACGGTGTCTGTGGCTCCCCCCCCCCCCCTGAGAATGGGAGCACTGCCATTCCAGTTCTCGCAAAACCTTTAGATGCTGGAACTAGAGCAATACCCAAATATATCCCCATCTATACGTCAAAGGAAAATGACCGGAGGGGAGAGAGATCAGTAAATGGGACTCTTCTACATGGCCATTTAGATTCCACCAGTCTTCACATTATCTTTGTGTGCCCTCCCAGGTAAGTTGTGTTCCTTAGATTGTACTCTCCAATCTGTAGAAACAGAACCCTGCTCTTAGGGACAGACCTGGAAAAGATTTCCCCTGTCTCTGCAGCGGGGATTCCAGTTGTTGTCCTGGCTTCGATGGCCAGCCGGTTAGCACATATTTTCCCTGGATAAGATATCAGCAGGTTGGGGACATCTTCATAGTCTCCAGTTCCTGGCACAGTGTCTCTGTTAAACCAGTCAGTCCAGCATTCACGGGCTGCAGTGTCAGGAGAAACAAGATTATGTTATTTACTTTATGTATTGGTGGCAAGGTAACTCCGTGCAGTGCAAAGCATCCAAACAAGTAAAAAGCGGGCAAAGTATAATGGTTACTTCAAATATAAATCTGAGGGCTGGTAGATACCTAAGTTATGCCAGTTTTCAAAGGGAAATTATACTCATTAGGTTCACTTTGACAATTATGCCATGGAAACTACCCGTACAAAGCTACACCTGCTATTTTGTGTGGAGGAAAGTTGTTTGAATGAAATTTACACGCTTAATCTTCAAAATTTGAAAAGTATATGCATAAACTGCCCAGACTCTGTCCTGGTAGCACCTTTCCTTGATGTGCTTAAAACTGTGCAGCTACAGGGTGTATGTGCTTAATTTTGTGTACATACTTGCCAGGCAATTTTTAAAGGGGCCTTTCTGTGGGATGAAGCATCGTTTTACCTGCAAAAGTCCTTTTGAGGGTAGCTTTCAAGTGTTTTACATGCCTTAGACGACATTGCCTGTCCAATATGCATGTGCGCTTACGCGCCTATGTCATGGTCATGCAATGGTTTGCCTCGGCTGAGCAAAGGCATTCCTAAGGGAGAAGTCGGGAAAGGAGTTTGGAAGTGTGCACACAAATTTGCATGGAAAAATTGGGCAGATGTTTTAGCAGGTGTGTCGGTAGGTTTGGAGGGATACACTTCTAATCGGACTTCTATGCACGCAAGTCCATTTTAATGTTATCAAGGTCGGCATAACGCCAAAGTCTGCAGGGTATGCGCAGTCGCCTCATGAAAATTCAATCTACCGTGGAGGGGGTAACCGTGGCTTAGGTGCACATGTGTACCATTCGCTGAGGAGCAACTGTAAGTGTGAGCGCGGACATTTGCACACCTATTTTCTAAAATTGCATAAATGATTTCCCTGCCCCCATCTCTGCCCCCTGGGAACGCTCCTTTCCAGCACACTTAAAAGTATGTGTGCAATCTCTTCAGCACAAAACCATGCCAAATTTTCAAAAGCCCATTTATGCGCATGAAACAGGGTGAGCAGAAACAAGTTAGCCACTCCCTTCTCGTTTCTTTCCTTCTTTCTTCTTGAATTATAAACTTAAAAACTGCATTCTTTCTATGTTTGAATAAACCAGATTGCATTTGTTACAACTAATTCTGTACTCACTTTCTCACCCCTAGAACACTATAGTACTGCAATATAGTGAATATAAGACAACTCTCCATGATCTTTTTACCTTTGCAAAATTCAGGTGGGCACTTGAATTTTAATTTGTAATCTTCACAAAATTCATCATTCTGGTTTGAATTTTTACAGACAAGCCCAGCTGTGCAGTTGTTCCTATAAAGAGAAAGAGACAGATCATAGGTTTAAACTTTCAAAGGCTTAGTTCAAGGCTTCCAAAACTTTGAATTGGGAATCCAGATGGGCTCACAAAAGCTTCAGCTGGGGTTACAAATGCCTTAAAGCAGCAGCACTCTTCAGGCACCAGCAGCACTAGAAGTGGAAGTCAGTGTGGTGCCTGCGGGCCAACTCACAGTCACAGACCCTGCCCTTGCATGAGATTCTGTGGTAATAGGAAGCCCTGCGTGAGGAGGGATCAGGGCCGGTGAGGATGCGCTAGCTCACAGCTACTGTGCTGACTTTGATCATTTATTTATTTATAGGCTTTTCTTTACCAACATTCGTAAGGCACATCATGCCGGTTCACATTTAACTGAAAGGAGGAAAGTACAATAAACGAGGATGGGATTAGGCAGGTAGGGAGAAAAGGTAAAGGAAGGAGGAGGAAATCAGTAGAACTGGGTATATAACAACTGTGTACCAGAGAGAAAAGACTGTAACAGAGAACTATATACATCTTATGTAACATTATACACATGGTGGAGAGTACATAGAGGAACTATGTATATACTATAAATCACTATCTTTATCACTGGAGTTTGTATGCTAAAGCTGCTCACAAAGTACATGAGTGAAGAGGAGGCTGATGAGCGGGAGGGAGGTTAAGGATGAACTAATGGTGGGAGGGAAGGCGGAGGAGAGGAGGGGCGGGCAGAAGGGGGAGCAGATCAGGGAGAAGGTCTATGTTTGGTTAGTATCAGGGCAGGCCTGCTTGACGAGCCATGTTTTGACTCCTTTTTTGAATTTGTGCAGGGATGGCTCTAGATGGAGGGGCGTGGGGAGGGAGTTCCAGAGGGAGGTTCTGCTTTTGCCACTTGCAGGTCACCCTCAGGCTTGGGACCAGCCTTAAGGAGATGGGAAGAGAGTGCTGAGTGTGCATGGATCTGTGGAGATTGCCACTGCGCCTCTCTCCTTACCCAAAAAAAAAATGTTGCCCTGTCATTAGCCTGCCTATTCTTCCCATCAGTTATCCAAGCTGTGGCCCAGGGCTTACAGGAAAATGTTGTGCTGACCTTGATCAGAGGGATGTTTGGAGGAGGGGCTGTTTGAAGGGAAAGGTCAGATGCTGGAGAGGTTTGGCTCTTGTGGGGAGGGGGGAGAGAGGGTGAATGACAAAAGATTAACTAAGGGATGTTTGTTAGAGAAGGGTTGGAGGGGAGGCAGGGAGGTGAGAGAAAAGGATGGGGGATGAGAGTGAGAAGGGAATGGGAATGGGGTGACAGAAGATCAGTTGGTTATAAGAAAGGGTTGGAAGTGAGAGAGGATTAGCTTGGAGATGCAAAAAAGACTAGAGGGGGTTAGAGAGAGAGAGAGAGAGGGATGGGCTGGGGAGGTGAGAGGAGCTGGGGATGTAAGGGGCTGGAGGGAGAGTAGGTTAAGAGAAAAGATCCTTTGGAGGGTGTGGAGGTTGAGAGAAAGGATCAACTGGAGCAGGTGGAGGTTGAGAGAGGGGATTTGCTGAAGTGCAGGGAGGGTTAGAACAGTCATTGTTGGAGGGGTCCACATCTGCTAATTTCTTTTGATTGTCCTCTCGGATCATATGAATTTTCATGCTAAAATGGGGGTCACATTGGCTAAAAGTTTGCGATGCCTTGGCTTAATCACAATTTATGCAGGTATAAATGGGTTAGATGGGTAGAGTAACTGAAGCCTCCTAAAACTATGTTCTTAGTTTTAGTAACAGAAAAAAGAGCCTCTGGGGGGATAAATTTTTTATCCCCCCAGAGGCTCTTTTTTTTTTTTTTTGCAAGTTATAATGTAAACCGAAGTGGTAATTAATCCTGTTAATTGAACCTCGGTATAAAAAACTTATAAATAAATAAATAAATAAATAACTTGGAGAAGAAAACTATGCACATACATTACTTTAAAAAAAATATATATGCATAGCCGATGCACGTACTTTTATATTTTTAAGTCGCCTATCCTTATATTAGGCTGTAGATGGCATACAGGAAACATAAAATCAAAGCATAGGGAGGTCAATATTCACAACGTGTTCAGTGCTATTTAGCCGGATAAATGGAACTTATACGGCTAAAATGTAAGTGCATAAAAGGTAGATGTATATTGGGTGGATCGGGGGCGGAGTGAGTTGGACGTATAACTTATATGCCTAACTACCAACATTTGGAGTTAGCCATATAAGTGTACGTCTAAGTTTAGATGCCCCATAGAGCAGGTCTAAACTTAGCCAGGTTGCCTTATCCAGCTAAGTGCACACATATACGCGTATATTTAGCGGCTTTTCTGTGCTGTTGAATACATCGTAACTTAGCTGTATTAGTCATATCCAGCTAAGTTGCTTAAACAGCCAGCATTGAATATCAAACCCATTAACAATAAGAACAATACAAAAACAATTACAAATACAATAAAGATGATAAATTAATCTTGTAATCAAAAATAGTGTAAATATTATTTAAAAAAATACTAAAAAATATTTTACACCCTGATTTCAGACAATGCAAGGTATACATACACTTTTTTTTTCCACATAGCAACTTGATCTTCAAATTCATTGTGGGTATTTTATGTTTGAATATCAGGTTCTTGCGGGCTGAAAATACATGCATACTCTTTTTCTGTTAGTTGGCGCAGTGATACCGTGATCCAGGTATATTCATGGAATGCATACCTGGCTGTGTACCAGTGTCCTGTGTAACTTTATCTGGATAACTCACCTGCTCCCATCTTAATGCTCCTAAACTTAGATGCCACAAAAGATGGTGTAGGAAGGGGTGGGAGCAGACATTTACATGACTCAGTGCTGATTTCTACTTGTGGGTCCCTAAATAAGGTGTCAAAACTTAAGCGAATCAATACCTCTCCCAAGTTTATCACCCTCAAGTTTTTATATTCAACCATTTAAGAAGCCTTATTTAGTTGCTTTAAATAGATGAATATACAGTAAGTTCCTAAAAAAGAATCCTTAGTAAGGTGCCTTAACTCAAGTGCTGACCCCTCGTTCAATAGCGGGCTCTCTGTGGTTTTGTTATTGAGTTTGATTTGTTTATATTGTTGTTCATATTTTGCAATGTGCATTTTTATTAGTGATGTTTATTGCCCTTTTACATTTTGTACTTTGCCCAGAGCCACTGTGGATGGGACTGATAAATGTAAATGCATAAATAAATACGATAACTATTGAGATATACGCAGACCAAATTATCAGTAAAAAATTAATGAACTCCTGCTTGTTGTATTCTATCACTTGGCTTTTAATTCAATTGTAAATTTAATGGTGCAGTTTTTATTAC
Organism: Rhinatrema bivittatum; assembly: GCF_901001135.1. Classification (NCBI taxonomy): domain Eukaryota; kingdom Metazoa; phylum Chordata; class Amphibia; order Gymnophiona; family Rhinatrematidae; genus Rhinatrema; species Rhinatrema bivittatum. The sequence goes on from NC_042626.1 coordinate 32,477,645, forward strand.
TTACTTGACAAATATTTCTCCTGTGCTGCTAGGAGAAATTCCTTTCACTGTCTGCGCTACGAAGTCTATAGGCACGGCACAAATCTCACCAGTGTTTTCTTTCAGAAGGTCGTCTAAGGATTCAAAATCCCCTTCGCCTTCTGGATCATCTCTATCAAACCATCGAGACCAGCAACCTGAAGTCATCAAACCAGCATCAGTAAGTCCAGTGTCAGAGACAAAGCAATGATCAATCCATACTCACAGAGACCAAATGACACCATTGCCCAAGACATTGGTGGTTGACAGTACCTCAGTGGATCCTTGTGAGGGAAAGTTCAAACTAAATGAGTGTTGTACTAAAGTCAAGTGCACTTATCACACATCTTATTAGCCAGTGTAACTGAGATGTAAATGAGGCATGCATTACAGATAGTAAAGTACAAATGTACAAGGATGTGTGAATATGTGGATGGTAATGCAAAAACTTAACTACACCTCACCCCCAGTTGTATACTTCCTTGTTCATTGTAACTGTAATCCCTACACCAATTTAGTTGTTCAAGTTCTATGTTTAATGCACGACCTGTTAATTGTAAACCGGTTTGATGCGACCCCTGGTCGTGAAAGCTGGTATAGAAAATAGCTAAATAAATAAATAAATATGCATTAATACATCTATGATGCATTTTGCATGTCTTAATGTGTGCTTTTTTTGCTGTGCTAACAGATAATGAGCTGTTTTGCATCTCATTCCCTCATTAACAGATTTATGTTAACACAATTTGGGCACATTGTTAACTGCTTGCGATGAACGCAGATGTTTAATGCACATTAATGCTGTGTTAACACACACCGTATTGCATTGGACTTTTAGTTGTCAAAGGAGCACCTCAAGGGATCTTGATATGACAAAAGTCAATATGAGAATTCTTGTCATGTGGCTTACAGTAGCAACATGATAACCCGTCAGAAAGGAGCAAAATCTGAACACAGCAGGAAAACATAGCAAAAATCTTGCAGACTGTTTTTTTAATAGAAACAGGAAGTTTGGCCGCAGATAATGACCATAAGGCCCATCTAGTCTGCCAAGTTTACTTCCTTCCAGGTCCATTAGAAAGTTCTGACCATCTACTTTGTACAAGAAACCTCCCAGAAAAAAAAAATCTTACCTCCGCTGTATTCTCTGGGGCAGAGAAATCGCACTTTATAATCCAAGCACATTTGACTTCCGTTTTGTTTCTTGTTCTCGCATATAAAACCCAAAGGTAACGTATCACTTTAGGGAGGGGAGAGAGGTAAAATAGGAAGGTCGGTGAAAAAAAAAAAATATTAGCAAGGTGTGGCCGAAACAAAGCAAACTGAAAATGACAACTGATTTTTGTCTCTAAAACATCAGCTTGTCCGATTCGTCATTCTTGTTCATAGCCCTGCTTCTCCTTTCTACTGATCCAGGGAAAGAGGGATTATATTATATATCCTTGCTATGAACGATTAGAGGGGAAATACTAAACTACGATATTTTATCATGGGAAGGGCAAAACTTCAGGGAACGTGGTGGTCATGTGATATTTTGCCACTCCCTGACATAATATCATGGCGATATTAACATGCTCTTTTTTTTTTATTCTGGAAAAATCTCAGTAAGAAAAGATAACATGGCAGAGGCTGTAAACATTTGCAATGGTGGCCTGGTTCACACAGGGCCACCATCGTTTTAAAGGGCCAAGCGGTGGATCCCCCCCTCCCCCCCCGCCCCCATGAAAGTGTCAACACCGCTCCCTGGGATCTTATGAGATCCCTGCTACCTCTAGAGGCGGCACTGACCCCAAAAGTGAAACAAAAAAATAGAATAATATTTGCATTGTGATGCCTGCCCCTTTCCCCAAACACCTCCCCTATTCAGAAACCTCCTGTCCCAAGCAAAGACCTTTTTGGTAGCAGAATACCCCACAACACTCTCACCCCTTCCAAAAAATAAGGTCCTGGTGGTCTAGGGGGCCCTCTGGCCCCTCCACTACTTCATAGAAAAATGATTGGTGGCTCAGAGGCGTCTTGGGCAAAGGCTGGTTGGCGCCATTTTGAAAAATGGTGTCGACCGGCTACCACCGCTGAACCACCAATGATTCTTTTATGAGATAATGGGGGGGAAGGGGGTGCCTCTAGAGGTCATAGGGGTGACAGACCCCCAGGGGGCATTTATCAATTTTGAGGCCCTTTAAGTCTCATCCGGGACCTTCGGGATGTGCATTAGCTTCCTGATGGCCCTGGGGGAAGAAATAACTACACTTCCCTGCAATGAAATAAAATAATGGGACTGATTTTTTTCTAAGTCAACATGTTATTTTATTTGCATTAAATTACCTCGTGATTAGCTGCTTTGCATGTATTAGTTAATTTTATGTATGCAAATGAATGCAAAGCAGGTAATTTCCATAGAGGTGGAATTTTAAAAAGTGCAATATCGCCGCAAAATGGCAATATCATGTGATACACAGCATTTAACATGTAGTAAACACTGTTTATCACGTGTTATCACCTTATCTCAGTTTAGTAAATATAGGCCTTAGTTTCTTTTGTTTGTTTTAAATGTTGGGATTTGAAGAATTTTCAGCAGGAAAAAAGTATCAGTTCTGGGTGAACTGCATGCCTAAATCTAAAAGCTCCACAACTATCTGTGATCCATTTTGAACATTTATTTTCAGTGTGCCACAAGGTGTATTTTTAACTGAAGTTAATACAAATTAGGAGAATCAGAGGTGCTCTCAGCTTAATTACATATCCTTATTTGTACATTTCCATAAACATTTTGAAAGAAAAGCTGTTGACCTTATTCAGATAATTTTGATATTGATATTAGAAAACAAAGTTTCATTCATTATTTATTTTATAATGGTCTTATAGTCTTAAATATGCGTTTTGCAGCATGATAAACTAAATAAGGCAGGTTAGGTGTATACTCTGTTGGGCATTTTCAGATGTCTGCGTGCATGGAAAATTGAGTTCTTTTGATTTATGTCTGTAAAACGGGATGCCACTTCCTCCTCTAGTTTTTCCTTCACCTTCCACCAAGCAGAATTCTTTTGGGTTATTACGGCATCAGACTTTGGACAGAGTGGAAAAATCAAAAGTGTGTAAATAGCCAAGGGGAGAAGAAGACAGTGACTCATAGCTAGAGAAAGATACTGAAGCAAAAGGACATTGTTTTTCTGCAGGAGAAGCAAGGAGAGGAGCTCGGTAACTGGCACTATGCTGTAGAACCCTTAAACACTTTTCATTTAATAGTTCTGATCTACAGCCTTCCTCACTTAGTACAAGAGATAGTATCTTCCTTTCTAGTCTCTTGGATCATCCTGTATCAACCCGCAAAACTCTATGGATTGTTGTGAAGTCTGCCTGTACGTTTTCCCATGGACATTGCAACAGTCCTCAAATAGAAAGCATGCATATTATTTTACTTTGACAATTGCCTGGGGAAAAAGTACCTCCTTTTTCTGCGCGTACTTTTCCCCAGAACTAGATGGGTTACCACTCACAATCTAATCCTGTCTGTGATCTCTCACCTACTTTTCCCATAGGTAAAAGTGTGTGTGTTGTGGATCCTCCACATGAGCTTTCACGCACATACAGCATGAGCAATTTACCTGGGTCATTATCAAGTTACCTCGATAGCCACCTAACAGTCCTCACCTGGTGAACTTTTGTGACGTTTTGTTGGCTGGAACCCCGTCTCTAGTCTGCACCTCCATTGCTTTAGGATTCTCACATATCTGACCAAAATAGTCTCTCTGCAGGGAAGTAAAGTCCTCATAATCTCCGCCGTCTGCTGGATCATCTCTGTCAAACCAAGGAGTCCAGCTCAGGTCCTGAGCCCAGACTGTGAGGAAACAAATTAACAGTTAGACTTTGCCTTTTGACAAACTTTATAAAACGTCTGCTAATTCAGCTCCTTTTCACGACTGTTTCCATGTGAGTAACAGCAAGTGCTCCCTACGGAGAAAACTATGTGAGAAACACCTCCCAGAACTGAGAGCATCCTGATAGGATATTCTCAATGCACCAATATGCTTAGATCATGGGCATTGTAGAGAGATCCTTACCTGTGGCTACTACCATAGAGAGCAGGATGACTGCTGGCTTGTTCATGTTGACTGATGTGTTGTGAGGAAATGTGTGTCTGCCTTACTCTCAGGGACTGGTATATATATGTACAGTTCTGCTGAAATACCAAACTACACCCTGCCAATGCCAAAGATGAATGATAAGTTTGTCAGATAAGAATTTTCCCTGTGATGACAGCAACCACCTAAAACAATGAGAAGCACAAACGTGAGTTAATCTTCTCAGAATTATAATGTTTATGGAATGTGACACACACCTTCTCTTTAATGCTAACTTTAGAAATTCTTCAACAAAAAGAAAAATCCATTTGCATTCCCTCAGCTTCCTTAAAAAAAAAAAAAAGTAAATTCAATTTATTTCCTGTATTTTTTTTTTTAACTTGCTATTGTTTTAGTTATTCACCTCATAGAAAAGTAATAATTGATGTCTAAGAAAATTGGTGAATTCATGAGACTTTTCTGAAAGACATTTCTGGGAGCTGGAATATTTTCAGTGGAGTTGCTGCAGAACTGGGATATTCAGTGTTTCTGGGGGAAGGGTGATTTTTCAGTGGAGTTTCTGGGGTTTGGAACATTTTTTGCTGAAATTTCTAAGGAACTGGGACTTTCTGGAGAGAAGGCTTTGGGGAGTGAGACATTTCTTGAATGGAATTTCTATGAGTCTGAAAATTCAGGAATACCTGGCTATTCTTTAGTGAAGTTTCTGGCATCGAGAATTCTTAATTTTGAAACATTAAACCTAACTTTCAAACCTATGCACCGTACAGTATTTGTAGGCATAAGTGAATGTGTGGAGATCTATGCTAGTATTTTAGAATCTGTGGTAGGAGCTGCACAGTTTATAAAATATAGCATATTTCTTTTCTGAAAGTACGCAAATGTGTTTCACTACATGCGAATATTTCCAATCCAAGAAAATGCATACTTTCCCTACCTATTTTATAAACATACATACATTTAGTTTAGACGTGAAAAAAAATCTAACATATACGTGTGTAACCCCAATTCCCACCAGGGCACATAAAACGAAGAGAGGTACTGACATGTGAATGAGATCAGATTCAATTTATTTAGTGAGTTCAATTATGGGTCATGCAGATAGCGAAATGTTCTCAGATAGAGACAGCAGGAGTAGCTCACATTCTCTGAATTGGTCAGGGAGAACACTCATTAGGGATGTGCAGAGGAGCCGCATACGTTTCATACGGCATTCGTATTAGTCGGGGCCAGATATGTTGTATCCGTTCAAAGGGGCCTCCCGATCCGTTGATAGGTGCCATTCTTATTCGTTTCCCTTTTAATTTAATTTACTACAACCCCCCACCCTCCTGACCCCCCCCAAGACTTGCCTAAATTCCCTGGTGGTCCAGCGGGGGTCCCGGAGTGTCTCCTGCCCTCCCTCCGTCGGCTGCCGGCACCATCTTGTGCTCCTACCATGTGACAGGGGCCGACCAATGGCAGCAGTAGCCCCTGTGACATAGTAAGGGCAAAGGCTATCGGCGCCATTTCTGGCAGCCGTCAGCCCGAGTGCAGGAGATCGTTCCCGGACCCCCGCTGGACCACCAGGGACTTTTGGATGAGTCCTTTAGTAACATCAGACACCAGGCTGGCCTTCATCACTGTGAGATAAGACAGACGTTTTTCCCTTTTACTTTCATTAATATCACCTGCTTTGGGGAATGATTAGAATTTGATGCAGGCAGCTTCTGTTGAAAGGAACTCCTACCTGCACATCTATATGACATCTCTTCTCTGCTGAAAGATTTGCTGTTGCTGAAAGGGCCAATAAGCGTCTGCTCCTTGTCTCTCCATGCCATGTTGTTAGTGGGGAAGCAGACAAGGTGTTTTCCTCTATTAGGCTATACCTGTGTTTGTGGCTTGGTGGCCCTCACATCTCTGGTACTTTGAGTGTGATGACTTACAGCTCTGACGTGTTGAGCCCATTGCAGCAAGGTCATTCAGGAGCCAAGTATAGAATGCAGATCCAAATAACTGGGAGTTAAAAAGAAGCAGTTATAATGGCAGATGAGAGGAGGATAGAGGTTAGAGCACAGAGCTTCATGACTAGCTACATGCACCAGGGACGGATTTAGGATTTTGCCAACCCCTAGGCACTTTTGGTGTTTGCACCCTCCCACCTCCTATAAGGAACTGTTACAGGGTAGCAGAGGGCTGTTCTCTGTTGAATGAGATTCAGCAGAGCTGGAAGGCAGCAGATCTTAGCCAGCCCGCTGCCCCTAAATGTTTGCCGCCCTAGGCACAGGCATAATGGGTGCCTACCGACAAATCCAGGGCTGTGCATGCCAGTGTCTGGCTGTGAGAGTGAGAGTGTGTGCAGCTAGACTCTGGGAGGATATGGTCTTTAAAATGCAGAAGAAAAAGACATACACAAAATATAAATTGAACTTTTATAATAGAACTTTAAAAAAATAAAACTTTTTACAACCTGACAAAAAAACGTGCGTAAGGATGGTAAAAACTATGAAGCAAACTATTTACATATAATAAAAGGACAGTCTCCTCATGCCCAAGAGCTAACCTGAAGCCCACTTCAGCCTAGGTGAGGCGGTCCACCACTTCCACCAGCCTCCCGCAGACAAGAATTATCCTCCCCCATCCCCTGTACTGCACCCCCAGGGCTAGGAGAACTCGCATCTGCAGCCATGGGGGTTTACTCCAGAATCCGGAGGAAGATGCTCAGTGACTGTCTTGCCTCCCTTGCCCAGCAATGGCTGGGTAGCCTCAGCGCCAGCATCCAGAGGTGATAGGGAAAAACCAGAGAGGCGGCCCTACTAGGGAGGGTAAAGGAAGCATGGCCTCCTCAGGCTCAGGCTGGAGGCCACCAGTTGGGGGTGGGGGGGGGGTGATGTAGCTGCCTTGCTGCTGCTGATTTCTGTGGTGGTGGTGGCGGCTGCTGGTAGCTTGCAGTGGGCACAGCTGCTGCTGTAGCGGGAGGGGCCAAGTGCTCTCTTCTTCCTCCTTCTCTGATGAGCTGGTGATCTCTGTGAGCAGAGACTAAAGTGTAGGGATGTGAATCGTTTTAGGACGATTAAAATTATCGTCCGATAATTTTAATATCGTCTTAAACCGTTATGGAACACAATACAATAGAGATTCTAACGATTTATCGTTATAAATCGTTAGAATCGTGAGCCGGCACACTAAAACCCGCTAAAACCCACCCCCGACCCTTTAAATTAAATCCCCCACCCTCCCAAACCCCCCCAAATAACTTAAACATTTCCTTGCCAAATCCTACCTCCTTCAATCCCCCACCCTCCCGAACCCCCCCCCAAATGACTTAAATTACCTGGGGGTCCGGAACGGCAGCGGTCCGGAACGGGCTCCTGCTACTGAATCTTGTTGTCTTCGGCCGGCGCCATTTTCCAAAATGGCGCCGAAAAATGGCGGCGGCCATAGACCAACAGGATTCGACGGCAGGAGGTCCTTCCGGACCCCCGCTGGACTTTTGGCAAGTCTTGTGGGGGTCAGGAGGCCCCCCCCAAGCTGGCCAAAAGTTCCTGGAGGTCCAGCGGGGGTCAGGGAGCGATTTCCCGCCGCGAATCGTTTTCCGTACGGAAAATGGCGCCGGCAGGAGATCGACTGCAGGAGGTCGTTCAGCGAGACGCCGGAACCCTCGCTGAACGACCTCCTGCAGTCGATCTCCTGCCGGCGCCATTTTCCGTACGGAAAACGATTCGCGGCGGGAAATCGCTCCCTGACCCCCGCTGGACCTCCAGGAACTTTTGGCCAGCTTGGGGGGGGCCTCCTGACCCCCACAAGACTTGCCAAAAGTCCAGCGGGGGTCCGGAAGGACCTCCTGCCGTCGAATCCTGTTGGTCTATGGCCGCCGCCATTTTTCGGCGCCATTTTGGAAAATGGCGCCGGCCGAAGACAACAAGATTCAGTAGCAGGAGCCCGTTCCGGACCGCTGCCGTTCCGGACTGCTGCTGGACCACCAGGTAATTTAAGTCATTTTGGGGGGGGGGTTCGGGAGGGTGGGGGATTTAATTTAAAGGGTCGGGGGTGGGTTTTAGCGGGTTTTAACGATTTTAATGATATATCACGATATTTTACCCCCCCCAAACGGCAACAATACGATTCCCTCCCCCTCCCAGCCGAAATCGATCGTTAAGACGATCGAGGACACGATTCACATCTCTACTAAAGTGTGCGTCAGGTCATCTGCTGATGTGGTCAGGGTTCTGATTTGCTGCAGCATAGAAACAGAGAGCCTTGCATTTATGGGAGATGCGGAGGCAGGGGGAAGTGAGCCTGTCTGTGGGACCCCAATGGGTGCAGGTTATAAAACACAGGAATAGATTTCCACATGCTCGTATACTCATGTATATGGATGCGTGTGCAGCTATTTTAAAGTTATCCTGCTTGTGAGCAGATAGGCAAGTCAGGGGAGAGAATTTGGGAGCCTAGCACTGATTTTCACAGCCAAAACTAGGTGCAGGGGTAGCTACTGTAAATCTTAATGCACTCTCTGTGCCCCGTGGCAATGTTCACTCCCCAAGCCTTGAAGACCTTCCTCACACTACCTGATATAATAAAGATCCTTGATAGATCCACCCTTCAACCCCCCCCCCCCCCCCTTACCAAGAAGATCATGGGCTCCCCTATTACCTCTCTAGAATCTCCATTTATGATTCTGGAGGGACTTTTGTCTTCACTAATGGTGTAACTACTTTTAAATAAACTTGGCAAAGAGCCCAGGGTCACCTGCAAGGTAGGGGGCCGCATGCAAGGGGTGGACCACCCACCACTGTCCAGTGTAGCCAAGAATAAGAGATCAGGGTTGTCAACAAACTCCAACCCGCCAGTGGCCCTAAGAAGGAGAGGTAGAAGGTAGACCCTGTCAAGGCCACCAGTAGAGCATATCCCACTGGCGACAAAAGACGAGAGGCTCTTTTGGGCCTCCAATGGAGCCCATCCTACCAGTGACCAAAGTGTAGAGACCCTGTCAAAGCTGCCATTGGAGCTTGTCCCACTGGCAGTGAAAGAAGAGAGACCCTGTTGAGGCTTCCAGTAGAGCCATTTGCACCGGCAGTGAAGACAAGAGGCCCAGCCTCATTGAATAAGCATATGTACAAAGGAGAATGAGAAGGAGCATGTGTGGGAGCATATGTGTGTGATAGAGCATGTGTGTTAGTGTGTGTGAGAGAGAGAGGAAGCATGTAAGTGAGCATGTTTGTGTGTTTGAGGGAGCATGTATGTGAGAGACTATGTGTATGCTTGTTAGAATGTGTATATATGAAAAAAAGAGGAGAAAGTTTGTGCACTCTCACTAATCCATGACAATCTCAGAGTGACTGGAAACTGAAGGTTCTCAGGTATGGAGAGTGGGGGATTTTTAAAATTCTTATTAGTTTTAATTAGGTGTTATTTGATATGCCTGCTCTTTTGAAATATTTTATTGGTGTTCTCAGAAATGTTTATGAGTTTTAAATGTTTGAATGCTTTTTTTGTTTGCTTTTTAAAATATTCTTTATACTAGTATGGTTTTACTATTTTGATTGATGTTTTATATTTACTGGATTTATTTTTTTTACATTTTATGAAGAATGTTGTTTGTTTTTCCATTGTTGCACTGCTTCTAGAGTCTAGCTTGTTGCATTTTTCCAGTTCAGTTTTTGTCTGTGCATTTCTATTTATACTTTATAGTCTCTTTATTCTTTGGTAAGGGCCTGTCTGTGTTCTGCATGTGTAACCAAGGTGAGGTATTCTGCTAGCGTGTAGTATCTGTGTAAGGATCTATAGCAGCCTGACCTGTTCTGTTTTCCTATTGGGAGGTATATTGGTATTTTAGAGTTCAATGTAATATTTGCAGTGTTGCCTTTTCATAAGTAGGATTGTTACAGTTTGAGTGCTGGAAGTTAGTGCAGTTTTGGTATAGGGGTTTTAATATACTCATGGGTTTCTGAGGGCAAAGACCACACCCAATACACATTATAATAGACCTAGTACCATATGTGTTTCAAGGGTCTTTTTTTGCTGTTTTTTTGGGTGGCATTACAGCAGTGCATGTTGTTGTAAATTAGATTTTTACCACAGAAGACTGTACTTTGAATGTCTTTTTTCATGTAAAATCTATTATAAACACATCATTTTTAATTTTATGTGGGGAGGACAAAAGGCTATAAGTTTGCCAAGAGTGCCTAATACCCTTGCACCAGCCCTGGAGGCTTGGCCTGAGTGTGTGTATATATGTGTATGTGAGTATGTATGTGTATGTAAGGAAGAGAGCATGTGTGTATGTAGGACAGAGTGTGTGTGAAGAAGACTATGGGGTAGATTTTTAAAAAAAGCGCGTTCGCATACTTTTGTTTGCGCACCAGGCGCAAACAAAAGTACGCTGGATTTTATAAGATACGCGCGTAGCCGCTCGTATCTTCTAAAATCCTGGATCGGTGCGCACAAGGCTGCCGATTTTGGGCAGCCGGGGCGCGCCGAGCCGCGCAGCCTGTCTCCATTCCCTCCGAGGCCGCTCCGAAATCGGAGCGGCCTCGGAGGGAACTCTCTTTCGCCCTCCCCTCACCTTCCCCTCCCTTCCTCTACCTAACCCACCCCCCCGGCCCTATCTAAACTCCCCCCCTTACCTTTGTCCGTAGATTTATGCCTGCGAGAAGCAGATGTAAATCTACGCGCGCCAGCGGACTGCTGGCGCGCCGTGCTCCGACCCGGGGGCTGGTCCGAAGGCCTGGACCACGCCCCCGGGCCGGCACCACGCCCCCGGTCCTGCCCCCGAAATGCCACATCATTGGGCCCCGCCCCCTCGACACGCCCCTGACACGCCCCCTTCGACAAACCCCGGGACCTATGCGCGTCCCGGGGCTCTGTGCGCGCCGGCGGCCTATGGAAAATAGGCGCGCCGGCGCGCAAGGCCCTGCTCGCGTAAATCCGGGCGGATTTACGCGAGCAGGGCTTTTAAAATCCGCCCGTATGTGTGTGTGAGAGAGAGAAAGCATGAACATGTGTTTGTGTGTGAGTGAGGGAGCATGGGCATGTGTGTATGTGTGAGGGAGAGAGTGAGCATGAACGTGTGTGAGTAGGGAGAGACTATGTGTGTCTGTGTAAGAGAATGAACATGTGCAAATATTAGAGTGAAAGGAGAAAGTTTGTCTGCCGTCTCTTCCCCCTGTACACACGAATCCATGACAATCTTAGGGTAATTAAAATTCTAAAGTTCCCAGGTATGAAGAGCGGGTATTTTTTGTTCTTATTTGTTTAAAATATTGCATGTTATTTCATGTGTCTGCTGTTTTGAAACATTTTATTGTTGCTTGGGAAATTTTAAAAAATGTTCATAAGTTTAATTATTGGATTTATTCGACTCAGGTACTTTGAAATTTATTAGTATGGTTTTATTATGATTGATGTTTTACATGTCTTGATTTTGTTGTTTGTTTTATGAGGAATCATGGTGTTTTTTTTTTTTCCTTTGTTGCATTGCATACAGAATTTGGCTTGTTGCAATTTCCAGTTCTCTTTTAGCTTGCACAATTCTATTTCAACTTTATGACCTCTTTATTCTGTATTTGGTAGGGTCTGTTTGTTTTCTGCATATGTGACTGAGGAGAGGTATTCTGCTAGCATACAGTTTCTATGTAGGGATCTATAGTAGTTTAGCTTCTTCTATTTTCCTAATAGGAAGTGTATTGGTGTTTTATGGCTTGGTATAATATTTGCATTTTCGCATTTTCAAAGGTAGGGTTGTTTCTGTTTGAGTGCAGGCAGTTAGTGCTGTTTAGCTATAGGAGGTTTATTATATTTTCAAGCCCATACCCAACATGAATTAGAATAGGCTTAATGTCATATGAGTTCCAAGTGTCTTTTGCACATACTTTTCTGATTGGCACCACAGCAGTGCATATGAATATCATTATACATATTGTTGTAATACTTTTATCTCAGAAGACTATACTTTGAATGTCCTTTTGCATGTAGAATCTGTTAAAAATGCAAACTTTTAATTGTGAGTGGAAAGGGCTGTGGGCAGTGGAAGGGTGCAAGGCTGTGACATTCTGTTTGCTTTTTTGACTGCCGCAGCACACTGAGCCGACAATTTCAATGTATTATCCCTATGACGCCTAGATTTCTTTCCTGGGTGGTAGTTCCTAATATGGAACCTAAGATCGTATAACTATAACATGGGTTTCTTTTCCCTATATGCATCACCTTGCACTTATCCACATTAAATTTCATCTGCCATTTGGATGCCCAGTTTCCCAGACTCACAAGGTCCTCCTGCAATTTATCACAATCTGCTTGTGATTTAACTACTCTGAATAATTTTGTATCATCTGCAAATTTGATTACCTCACTCGTAGTATTCCTTTCCAGATCATTTATAAATATATTGAAAAGCATGGGTCCCAGTACAGATCCCTGAGGCGCTCCACTGCCCATCCCCTCCACTGAGAAAATTGTCCATTTAATCCTACTCTCTGTTTCCTGTTTGTAATCCATGAAAGGACATCACCACCTATCCCATGACTACTTGATTGGTAGTATGAGTTGCCTAAGTGTCTTGTCTTCAATTCCTGTATTCCAGCATCTTTGTCTTCAGTTCATCTAAGTCTCCCTTGCCAACCTGCCTGTTTTGTTCCTCACCTTCCTGCCCTGCCTATCCATCCTGCCTTTCCTTTCAGATATCCAATGTTGTTGACCTCAGTCTAATCTTGGACCTGCTTGACTTCCACCTGCCACTGACCACAGCCTGATACCAGTTATGCCTGGCCTCAGTCCACTCTGACCCAGCTACATTAACAAATCTCCACCGTCCACAAAGGCCCCATCCTAAGGCCTGCTGGCCCCAGCATCCAAGGGTTCAACTCAAGGGGGCCATCTCAACTCAAGGTTCAACAGAGCCATCTCCATCTTTGGCCCGAAATTATGGAACTCGTTACCTCATCACCTGACCTCTCAAGAAAACATTAAATCTTTTAAAAAAGATCTTAAAACCTGGCTACTCAGCCAAACTCTCAAAGACAGCACACTCAAAGACAACATAGGATAAATCTATAGCCCACACCCACTGCGTGTCCCACCTTGGGCATGCAATCTCCCTCCAACATCTACCTCTCTGACTCCCAAAAATCTTCTCGATTTTTTCTCTGTATCAGCTGTCCCCTTACATGATTTGAGCACAGATATATATATAACTATATTGTATATCTTGATTGGTATTAAGTTATTGTTCAGTTCCAGTTTCTGTTTTTCTGTTAAATGCTTTAAATGTAACAGGTTGTTGTAAATGTAAACCGGAGTGAAGGCATTTTCTGCTATACCTCGGTATATAAAAAAAAAAAAAAAAAAAAAAGCGAAATAAATAAATAAATAAAAGGGGAACATGGGCTAGTAAAGGAAAGGTGAAGCTCTAGTTGGGCTTTTGCCTCATCTGGGTCCACCTGTTGATGATGGGGATCTGCAGGGCTCCTCCCTGCAGGTTGCATCCTCTTCACCTTAGCACAAGGGTCTACATCCACAACGCCAAAGTGGTCCCTGGGAGGGGGCTAAAGACTGCAGCTGATGGCACCTTCCTCCCTCCCAATGTAGTCCATGGGATCCTAAGACTCAATGCCTACCCACCTCAGCAGTGGTGAAAGAGGATAAAGAGGCGTTGGGGAATGAGTGGTAATTATTGGAGCTGAGGTGGAGGGGTTTGGAGATTAGGATCTGGGGAGGATGAGGAGGGGCTGTGAAATGAGAGGGAATCCATAAACACAAACACACACTTTGGCACAAATCCCCTCCCCCTTTCATGCACACATACAATACCCAGAGTAGAGCCCCTTGCAGTCTCTCATACATTTCACACACACACACACACAGACACAAACTGTTGCATATCCTCTCACTTTCTCCCTTCTCTGTCCCTCCAGGGCAGATCCTAGCTCTTACACACACAGACACACACTCAATTTAAATAACAGCTTTAGAAATTTTGTGTATTTCATGGAATATACCTTTCCAATCTTGTTATTACTTAATTCAGCTCATGTGGAGAATCTTTCAATGTGAAAATGTGTTTTAGTTTAGTTTATAGCTTTTCTATACCGTTACATCAGCATGGCCTTCACAACGCTGTACAATTAAATTAAAGGAAATTACAATAAATTCATAAACGAGAGCTAACAGCTAATAATACTAAAAGATAAAGGATAGAAAATATAAATTAGCTGTTAAAAATACATAGTAAAATAAATTTAAAATATCAAACAAATAAAATTCAATAAGAGCAAGTATTAAGAATGTCTAAAAAACCCACAGGTATTATACTAAAATTAATATTAATTAACTATAACACAGAAAGAATTAGCCCTTGAGTTACTACTGCTCAGCTTCCGTGTAGGCACATTTAAATAACCATGTTTTCAGTTCCGCCTTAAATTTCTTTTTGTCCGCTTGTAATCTCACTTGAGTTGTGATGCACCTTTTGTTTTAATTACAAACAGAAACTTCCTGTCACAGAGGTGAATGACTGCTTGCACAAGATGCAGTCATCTCTAAATCTGTTATGATGCTGCTTGTGGAGCTCATTCCGCGAGCAGCCTCTCACCTGCACTGTTTGGCCCAACGCCGCCGCTGCTCCTGCAGGACATCCTCTTCATGTGGCCTGGGCTGCCGCCATCCTTCATCTGTGCGGCCCTAGAGCCGCCGCCGGGATGCTCTTCATGTGGCAGGGGAAGCCGCAGTCATTGCTTCTCTTTGTGGCCCTGATGCCGCCGCCGCTGTCTTTGCATGGCAGGGATGCTGCTGCTTGCTCCTGTCCCTGGGCTCTTCTAGGCATGCGCGCCTCTTTGCACTAATTAAAGGGCCAGCGGCAGGAAAAGCCTGCAGCCCCATCGGATGACATCAGTTGGTGCCATGTCCAGCCCTATAAAAGGGCTCAGCTTCCACTTCCTCGGAGCCTTCTTCCCGGACTTCACAGTGGTCTGTGGTCTTCTTCCGGTCAAGGTCTACCGTGGTCTTCGTGTGTCTTGATAGCTCCATGTTAGATGTTCTTGATGTTCCTGGTCTCCTTCAACTGATGTTTCTGGTCCTGTTTTTCGTTGGAGCTCCCTCGTCATCTGTTCCTGATGTTCCATGTTCCTGAAGTTTCTAATGTTCTGTGTTCCAGACCTGGTCCTGATGTCCTCATCTCCGGTTCTTCATCCTGCTTCCAGGTTTCCTGCTTGTCCATCTTTCCTGGCATGCCACTGTCGTGGTCCGTGACCAGGCTATGGGGGGCTGTGTAGGGCACTTCGTGGCTCAAGGCCTGTCTTCATGTCTGTAGCGCAAATCTTCGGAAGGCTCCTTGTTTTTAATTCCGAGGTCTGTTCCTGAATCTTCGTCTTGAATTGTGAGTCTTGAATCCTGTACCTGGTCTTCAGCATACCTTGTGCCTGCTTCCGTCCATACCCAAGACTCAAGCCAGAACCTGCTCCACTTCAGCATGGTCCGTGACCAGCCACAGACAGCTGTGTAGGGCATGCCTTGGTGCAGACCTCTCCTGAATATTTGACATGTTTCTGGTTCTAAGTGTTCACTTTCTTGCCTGGAGTCTGCTTTGCTTTTGGCATGGTATGCAACCAGCCATGGGCAGCTGTCTAGGACACACTGCGGTGCAGTACTCACCCAGTACTAGTGCCTTTCAAGTATCCTGAAACCTCATCTGAGTCTTCCAAGTTCCTGAGTTCCATGTCTTGTCTTGTTCCTACCGTCAGCCTCCGTTTGGCCTCATGCACTCATCATTCCCAAGCAGTGGGTCTGGAAGGGCTACCAGGTAGCTGAAGGGCTACTCTTGAGACCAGCATTGCATTGCTGGGTCTTACTGGTGTGTGCAGGTCCAGAGGTGGGCTGAGCCTGCCTTGTTCCAGTTCCTGATGTTCCTCGCTTTGATCCTGGTCCAGTCTTGTTCCAGCTCCAGCCCGTGCCTGAACACTCTCACCTCCCATGGTGTGTGTCTTGGGGCTCCTCCCTGAGCCACGCTGTGGCCCAAGGGCTCACATCTCTCTGAGCAAGTGACCACGCCTCAGTGCTAACAACAAAATCATTCTGCCCTGTAGCATTATTATGTAAAACATACAGCCAAGAATGTCAAATCTTCACCCTCCTATAGGGTGACATCAAGGTTAATTGTCCCTGCAAGTTTCTATTTTCCCAGCAGCTATCAGAGGTTACCCACTGATTTGCAGGCAGAAGATATGAGGTGTGGCCTCTTGGTTAGAACATTTTGAACTGTGAATCAGAAGTCCAAGGGTGCAAGCTCAAATGTACGAAGATCACTTTGTTCTCTTGTACTACAGTTTAAGTTACAAATTTGTCACTCATATTAACATTGTTCATTCTCCCCCCTTTGCCCCTTTTGAACTTTTATGCATTCTAGGTAACAAAAATATGCCAGGTCATCCTTCCAAAAAGTGGCTGCATAAATGTTTCTGTAAAAAATGCCACATCTGAATAACATTTAAATGTGTAAATCTAAATTATTATTTTATAGCCAACCCATTTTTTTTACAACAGATGTTAACTTAAAACCAATTATTCCTCCTTTCAGCAACAAGTTTTGTTTTTCACTCTTTCATAGTTTTTCTTTTTTTTTTTCCTCCCAATCTTCTGAAGTATAAAAGTAATAAAGATGTATGAAAAATAAAGACTAGTGTACTAGAGGAGGTAGAAGGGAGGCATAACCAGTGATATCCAATGTAATGAAATCAAATCAATCTGGGAATGAATATTTCTAGGACATATCTATATGGAGGCCATATGTGCTCTCCAAGGTGCTGAAATTCTTTTTATCATGGAGTAGAAATAATGGCTAATAGTCACATCTTTTTATTAGATTAAAAAGCACTAAATCCTACAAAATACCATACTGTGAATTCTGCTAACACACATGAGAAAGACATTCAAAAACTAATCACAAATAGGTTTGTCCAATAAAAAATATATCACCTGCCATTTGTTTCGTGACCTTTATTTCTATGAGATTAATATTCTATGATATGGCAACAAATTTATCTGGGGAAAGTTACATTTGTAACGTTTTGCAGATATTCTGCAGAACTTATGCGCACAGGTCTCCTGCTGAATATTCTTGGATAAAGTTACATGTGTAACTTTTCTTGGATAAATATAAGTCTGATGACTTGTGTATATAACTTTATTTGGACAGTGCTGAATAGGTATGCTTATTGGGCAGGGAAATTTTGCTTGCACAAATAATTGTGCATGCACATTTTAGGCTTTTTTCTTGGGGGTGGGGGGGGGGGGGGGGGCGGAGAATATCCAAAACTCAGTTTTTGTGCACATAACTAAAAAGGTTATACGCAGAAAGGCTTCAAATATCAACTTATACAGAATATAAAACTAAGCAAACTTTACATTGCAACCATAAAACTGCAGAATGTGTAGACACAGAAAAGATTTATCTATTTAAGGATCTTAACAATCCACAAACTTCCATATAGATTAATATTCAGTGCGGCTTTCATAAGAACAAACATAACATTATTAAATAACCATACACAATCACAATTAACTAAAATACAAAATAATATAAAACGTTTGCAATACATATAATAAAAACATACAAACAAAAACATAAAACTGCCATTATCCATATTCCTCCTGGAAAAGTATAGCTTTGAAATTGAACCTGGGTAGAGATGGTTTATTTGAGAGGATGGATTGTGCTGCTCTGTCCGAAAAGCAAAATATAGAAAAACTTATTCCATATGCTAAAAGTCCATATCAGACATAGGGTCCCTGTGAAGTGGGAAAAAAGGATGTCAACGCCATGCTTTAAACCTGGCTGAACCATATGCTTGGAATACATTTCCTAAGATGGTGCGTCATGCTCCCTTCTCTTGCCTTATTTAAATCCTATCTAAAAACCCACCTTATTGAGGCTGCATTTAAATTGTAATCCCTAATTGTTCTGCTTACAGCCTTATTAATAGCTTAAAAAAGTTATTAATAATAAAAAAAAGATAGAATATGACCAGGAAGGCTTTGCAATTCCACATTACTATTCTAGCGGCCTGACTTTCAATATCATGGTTTATCATATCATCATCTTCAATGGAATCACAGCCTTTAAAAGCTATAGGGTGAATTTTCAAAACATTACATGTAAAAATTAGCATATACATGCATAAGTAGTCTCTACTCATGCATTCTGTATTTTATAAAAGTGGAAAATACGAGCCTATTTTCACTTTCACATGCACATATAAAACTGTAAGAAAGAGATGGTCTAGGGCCAGGGACCAAAGGTTACACTCATAAGTTGCTGTTTTAAAAGAAACTTATGCGTGTACAATTTTCCGTCTTACTCATTCTATTTTTATATCTACTAATTACCTGGCATAAGCGATAATAAATGTGTTTATTGTGTAGTACTGACTGGGTGGGAGGTCTGGGTGAACTAGTGGGGGGAGTTCAGGCTGAAGAGCCGGGGGGGGGGGGGGGATCTCGATGACTGGGACAAGCACTGGGTGAATTGGTGGACTAATTGGTTAACTGGTTCATTTCATTGATGCTCGCATGTTTTAAATTTGGCTGACTTTGTGCGGGAGCCCTGGTAGCTGCTGCCTCAATATCCCTCTGAATGCTTTAACTTTATTGCTTTTCGTCCCTCCCGATGCAACCTAGGGGCGGAACATGGAGCCGGTGTCGGGGGATGCACGAATCATTGAGCTATCTAAGAATTGGACAAGAGGAGCTTTTTGACAATAAAGTTATTGGCATTAATACCTTGACTAAGGATTTGTCTCAATGAAGTAGATCATGAGATGTTCCCAGGTTCTCTCACATTTAATTTTGACCTTTCCAAAGGTGGCTGATACTCCTGACTCATTGTCTGCTTTTGCACTTAAGCTTACATGTGTATGTTGCATGGTAAAGATATGCATATTTTATAATTATACATGCATGTGATATGCACGGGTTATAAAATTCTATGGTAAAACTACGACTGCATAATATGTCACCGCGTGCAGTTGTCTGAATATTATCCTCCCTCTTCTCATTTACATCATGCAAAGTTTGCACTTAGAAACCGACTTGTGCCCCCTCAAAATACTTAAATGCTCAGGTACAAGCTTCACGTGTAAATAAGCACGTAAATGGCTTTTAAAAATTGCTACACTAGTATGTTATATTTACGCGTGGATCTCCTTTTAAAAGTCACCGGATGGTAAGCCCTCTGGGGCCAGGGAAATAACTGCAGTACCTGAATGTAATCCTCTTTGAATATACATTTTAAAAAAGCTTATTAAGAAGGCCATCATGTCAAGCTTCTGTTCCAGTGACGTAAAAGTACCATGTTTAGGTTATTTCTCTATCTTCCACAAAGTTGGAAAGATTTTATATATATTTATTATTGAATCAAATGAAAAAAAAAAGAAAAAAAGCTTTTGTAAGCTGCTGTGATGTCATTGTATTATGTTCAATGTCTCAGTTGCTGTCAATGGTCTTATTTTTTGTCTGATTGTACAGATTTTATACAAAAAGAGTGGTTATGATGCCTACACTGACAATCACATCCTTAATAAAGCAATATCTCTGTACCCTGTAGTTAGGGAGAGCATATAATGTCATGTTTAGAAGGACAAGCTAGGAGAGCATATAATGTCATGTTTAGAAGGACAAGCTGAGCCAGTCCTGGTTTTACCCTCTTTTATGCATGGAGATGTACTGTAGTTTTGATTTCCTTATTGAGAAGAGGACTGCATCTTCATGTATATAGGGGTGGCTGAGCTTTTCCTCTGGACATGAAACCAACTGGTCTCCCTACTAGTAAAGGGCGCTAAAGATACTTTTAAGCTAGAATATTTGAGCACACAAATGTTATTACATACTACATGAACTACCATGCTAACTGAATTTGGGGGCAAATCCCAACATCCAAAGCAGTACAGAAAAAGAGTTTGCCCAGATTTTCTTCCTTCTCTGGACCTCCACCAGTTCACTGAAACCAGGGGTGGCCAACTCCAGTCCTCAAGAGCCAAACACAGGCCTCGTTTTAAGGATATCCATACTGAATATGCATGAGATATATTTGCATACAATGTATGCAGTGCATGCAGATCTCTCATGCATATTCATTGTGGATATCCTGAAAACCAGACCTGTTTGTGGCTTTTGAGGGCCACAGTTGGCCACCCCATCCACAGACTTCTCACAAAAATAACTGCAGATAAGAGAAGTTAGATGTAATATCTGCAACTTGATTATCAGAAGTAAAAGCATCTGTGCATGTATGATGACATATGTGCATACTCTGCTTATAAAACATGCAAGTGTGTGCTTATTTTCCAGCCTCATCCTGGAACACCCTCATATCACCCTCTTTGTGGAGTAGATTTTATAAATCTATGCCCACGCGTACTTTTGTTCGCGCACCAGGCACAAACAAAAGTATGCAGGATTTTATAAGATACGCGCGTAGCCGCGTATATCATAAAATCCGGGGTCGGCGTGCACAAGGGGGTGCACATTTGTGCACCTTGCACGCACCGAGCCCTGCGCGCGCTGCCCGTTCCAAAATCGGAGCGGCCTCAGAGGGAACTTTCCTTCCACCCCCCTGCACCTTCCCCTCCCTTCCCCTACATAACCCCCCCTGTGTTTTAAAAGTTATGCCTGCCAGAGGCAGGCATAACTCGCGCACACCAGTGAGCTGCTGGCGTGCGATTCCCCGGCCCGGGACCCGTTTCAGAGGCCTCGGGCATGCCCCCGAAACGCCTCCGGGCCGACACCACGCCCCCCCCCGACACATCCCCCGGAACACCCCGAATGTTGCATCGGCCCCGACATGCCCCCCCCGACACGCCCTCCTAGGGAAGCCCCGGGACTTACGTGCGTCCCAGGGCTTGAGCACGCTGCCGAGCCTATGCAAAATAGGCTCGGCGCACATAGGGGGGTTTTAAAAGGGTTACGCACATAGCTTATGCGCGTAACCCTTTTAAAATCTACCCCTGTGTGTGCAGATTTTCCATGCAGCAGTGACAATATGTGCTTACTTCCACCCTTCTAAAATTTTGCTTACTGAGCACAGTGGCTACTTTCACGAGTATATGCTGATTTTACACGCACAACCCTTGTGTAACTCTTCAAAAATTCACCCCATATTCTATTGTTATATATACAAGGGAGTAAAAAATAAGGTGAATTTAAGCTGTTTTGATGCTTTGTTTAAATTCACCTTATTTATTGACTCTCCCTTGTACAATTCTCTATTTGCTTTTTTATCTAAATGCCTTTTCTGTCTTGTACACTAGATCTATGGATAACATTTGTTAAGTGCTTTAGCTATAAATATTATTGCTTATTGCTAACTTTAAATACTAAATTTTGTGGCTGTATGGATTGATGACAGCTAGAACTGGACATTCTGTGAGTAAAAGAGAAGTTAATGACTGCAACAGTACAAAAACAAAAACCTTGGTAAATACATTCAAGCAACTCATATGCACGTACATTGAGAAGAATGAGGATCTGCCTTAGCTATTGGGTACTCCTGAGGCAACAGGTACAGTCTTTGAAAGATTTATGTGGAGGGTAATTTCAAAGGCATTTACACAGGTAAAAACCTATGTAACATGGATACAAAATGCTAAATTTGAAAATTGCTCCCACATCACTCAAATGCTCCAAATCTAGGGATATCATGAAACACATGAATCCAGTGTGCTGCTGTTGAGGGAAAAAAATGGCACAAACCTTGATTGTTTCAGAGGATGTTGTAGTATAGCACTGGCCAGTGGGTTCTCTTCTTACTGTAACAGAATGAGTAGGAAAAATTGTGTTGTCATGAGAAGCTTCCCACGGTACACTCCCCAGAAGATACTGTTTATCTACATTATTTCTTTTATTTTCTGTGGTGTGGCTTGACTTCTCAATAGATGGGATCAGATCAAAAAGCATTTGAGAGTCTTGGCTTAAAATCAACCATGTCTTGATCAGAGCATCGTGACTAGGTGTAAGTAATTTAAGCAAAGACTTCTCTGTTGTGTATTACATTTTAAATATGCTTCATTACAGACTGTGTGCTTGAAGCAGTGAAAGGGCCATCATGGTCTTAAAACATGTCCTAAAACACACCACCTCCCTCATTGTTCTGTGCTGCTGCTCTATAAGAATATACCAGGCTGGGTCAGACCAGAAGTCCATCAAGCACAGCATCCTGTCTCCAGCAATGGCCAATCCAGTCACAAGTACTTAGCAAGATCCCAAAAAGCAGATCAATTCGCAAGGGGTGGCTTTCCCAAGACTACCTGGCTGCTAATGGCTTTCTTCCAGTAACTTGTTCAAACCACTTTTAAACCCTGCTATGCTAGATGCCTCAGTCATGTCCTCCAACAACAAATTCCACAGTCTGGCTGTGCGTTGAGTAAAAAAAAATAATAATTGCTCCAATGTAAAACAAATCTGCTACCTGGTAGTTTCATGGAGTATCCCCTAGTATTAGCACTATTTGAAATGGCAAATAACTCTTAATTTAGCTGCTCTGTCCCATTCATGATGTTTATAAAATCATATCCCTTCTCTGTAGTCTATTCTCCAATTTGATGAGCCCTAATCTGTCTAGCCTTCCTTTATAAGAGAGCCATTCCATCCCCTTTTATCATTTTTTTTTTTTGCCCTTCTCTGTACCTTTTCTAGTTCCACTATGGCTTTCTTGAGATGGGGTGACCAGACGTGCACACAAAACTCAAGGTGCAATCCATTATGGATCAATGCAGAGGCATTAGGATAGTCCTCATTTTATTTTCCATCCCCTTCCAAATACTTTCTAATGTTCTATTTGGTTTTTTTGGCTTCCGCTGCACACTGGCCTGAGTACTTCCAATTATTGCAACAGTGACTTCAAGATCCTTTTCCTAGGTGGTGACTGCTAATATAGAAGCCTTAGGATTATTTTTCAATATCACTTTGTACTTGTCCACATTCAATTTCATTTGCCAGTTCTTCAGTCTATCAAGGTCCTTCTGGAGTTCCTCACAGCCTGCTTGCATTTTAGTTACTTTGAATTATTTTGTGTCATTTTCGAACCTGATCACCTCATTTGCTGCTCCTTTTTTTCCAGCTCATTGATGAATATGCTAAACAGATTCAGTCCCAGTACAAATACATGGGACAGCTACTATTTACTTTTTTCCATTCAGAAAACTGGCCATTCAATCATACTTTCTGTTTTCCTATCTTTTAACCAGTCACCAATCCATACTTGGCCATTGTCTACTCTTAATTTCCTGAGGAGTCTCTCAAGAGGGCCTTTGTCAAATGCCTTCTGAAAATCCAGATACACAATCTGGTCAATCTTAAAAGCCCTACGTGTATCAAAGCTGGGAGATACGCTTGTGACTAAGCCTGGCACTCCACGCGGATTTTAAAAACCGTGCAGTTATGCGCATATCTCCTGGTATGTGCATAAAAATGTTTTTTGAAACAGGGGCGTGGATGTGGTCTGGATGGGGTAGGACTGCACCATGAAGTCAGCGCGTAAGTAGTTATGCACACAAGCATGTGCCGGGGTCCTCTACCGCAAAACTTTACTTCTGCTATGGATGGCGTGTAAGTCATGTAACAAAAAAAACAAGGCTAGTCAGCAGGGTTTTAAGGCTCAGGGCTAATAGGGTAAAAGGGAGCCAAGTTAGCTAGGGGGTTTAAGAAGTCCTTTCCTTTACCTGGGTGAACTGGGAAAAAGCCTATTGCGTTGCCTCGCATACCTACTAAAATTCCCCCCACTTATGCACTTGAGATGGCATTCGCACGCACATGCGTGTATCGATATAAAATCGAGTGTACATGTAAACACAAATAGCCAATTTTATAACACGTGCACATATACACGTGTATGCTATAAAATCGGCGTGTCCATGTGCGCATGATGGCAAATTTGCGCACATGTACGCATGCGGGCGGCTCTTAAATTTTACTTCTATAATCAACTGGCTCACCCTTATCTACATGTTTATTAAAAGATTTTTTAATAGATCGTTAAGGCGATATTTTTCTTTGTTAAATCTATGTTGACTCTTCCCCCATTATGCCATGTCTATTCATAGGGCCAGTAATTTTGTTTCTAAGAATAGGTTCTTCCATTATGCCCAGCACTGATATCAATCCATAGTTTCCCAGATCATCCCTGGATCCCTTTTTAAAAATTGGTATTACATTGGCCACTGTCCAGTCTTCAGGTGCTGTCGCTATTTATAATAATGATAAGTTACAGATTACTTGCAACAGATGCGGCTGTTATTACCCTTAACCAAAAAAATCTGAAACTCTTGATGCAACTCCAACATTGTTCTATGCTTCAATGGCAGGAGGTAATGGGGAATCAGACTCAAACAGCAACCAGGAAGGGCTGGGAAACTGAAAAGTAGGGGAGAGACTTGTATGGCATGGCAGAGACTATCCTAAGCTTGCCGGGCAGACTGGATGGACCGTTGGTCCTTTTCTGCCATCATTTCTAGGTTTCTATATTTAATTTCTTATATCAAATGTGTCTTGGCCCTATTCTACCTCCAGCAGCACTGCTATCAAATGCACATTGTAAAAAATTTCAGGTTAGTTGTGTTCGATCTATTCTTCTCTATTAAGTTCTGATGAGGTCAGACAAAACATATCAGAAGTCATTTTCATTGACCAGTAACTGCCAAATGTAAAGGAATTGCTTTTTAAAAGTAAATTTATTTATTTATTTATTTAAAGACTTTTTTTATACCGAAGATCATGTACAAGTACATATCGCTTCGGTTTACAGCAAACCAACAGTTGGAAATTACAGCGAACAATATGAACATAATTTAACAAAAATAGAACAAGAATAGAATTAAACAAGTATAACGAGAGGAGATTATGGGGAATAGCGAATAGGTAAACATGAGAATCAAAACAAGGAATACATGATAAGGAGTAAGGGGAACTTCAAGCAGTTAAATAGGTGCTGTTAGAGAGCAGACACACATATCTATGCCTAAGGATCTCATTTGTACACCACGTCAGAGAAGCCAAACATTACGGAAATGTTCTGATCAAAAAATTCTAAAGTCTGAATCACCCAATGATTGCAACGCTTTTCAGAAAGTTTAATGACTCACCCTTTGTCTTCTGCTTACTGGTATCATCAGGATGTATTGTAAGGGGCAGAGAGCTAAAACAGCTTATGTAAAGGGTGTGAAGTGAAACTTTGATGTTAAGGGGCCTATGGTCTTTCTTTTCTGGCCCAGTAGCTCTTCCTTTCTCCGGTCTCCTGTTTTCTTCTAGCTCAATCAGAACCGTGCTGAGATTCTGATACCATGAGCCTCCATTTGCAGCTACTTGGGTATTTTTCCTCTATTTTAAAACTACCGTCCCTTTCATTGCTTCTATTCTGGTCATTACAACAGTGGTCCTGAGACCGGGGAGCATGCACTAGGAGTCCTTCCAGCACCCTCTGTCATGGGCTCTAAATCCGGCCACCAGGTGTCATCCTCAATGACGAGAACAAATTTCTTCTTTAAGAACTGTGAACATAGACTTTGCAGACTCTCCAATCCCATCCAAGCTGGGGTTTGGAGGATCCAATCTGGGAACTGGACTGGGGACTCTTCACATGGAAATGCACAGCCCTGCCTCTGAGCCACTGGGCAGGCCCATGAAGCTTATGTTCTAAAGGTTTTCTCAGATATTGTGTCTATAGCATTGGTCAGGTTTTCAGGATATCCTGAAAATCTGACTGGCTGTGGGACCCCTAGGACAGTTTTGGGAACTTCTGGTCTATAGCAATATTGCTTAGTACATATGGTGCTAAATATTAATTTACAGAACTAGTTTTTCCTCTGGAGCTCTTGTCATATGGAAAGTAGGATAAACGTAGCTTTGACATCAACTTTTCCTATGTTTCCAGTTTCTATTAATGGTAATAAACAAAAGTAAGTATATTTTAGTGTATCTTAATCAATACCAAAACTTAAAGACAGTAGCACAACATCCATTATAGGAGCAGATGAATTAAATAAATAAATAAATAAATATAAATTAATTACAGTAAAGGAAGGGATGTCAGCAAGCCATTGCTTGCACTGCCTCAGATGGTTCCGGACAGGGTAGCTGTGTGACTTGTGAGCTTCTGGAGAGGCCTGCATGGGCAGCTGTATTGTGCCTTTCATCCTCTGCCTTCTGTTCCCTGGGAGAGGTAGGATCATCTGTGGGATCGGGTGGCAGTGGTGGTGATGCTTCATGCTGCATGGCTGGAGGTGGTAGTGGTGGAATGATGGCTGCAGGTGAAAGAGCAACTAGAGGTGCAGATGGAGCTGCAGTCTGGGGAGGGGCTGCCAGCCTAGTGTTGCCGCAAATGCTGGTGGTGGCTGCATCCAGTAAGGCAATCCATAGTATGAAGCAAGTGGTGACTGAAGCTGGAAGGGGGGCATTCTCTGCAGCATCTTCCGCCACACTGTAGTCTGAGCATCAATGGCATCCTGAATGGCCCTTATATCCTTCAAGTCCTACATCTCCTCCCTCCCCATATCATGCAGGCCCTGAACCTCCACCCGGAGTCCTGATATCTCCTTCACCACTCAGGTATAGATATCATGCTTCTCTCAGCTGGAATCACTTGTATCTCTTCTTCTGAAGGTGGGATGCTCTCCTCCTCCAAAGAGCTGGGCTCTGGCAGTATACCAGGTAGCTGACTTCAAATAGGTAGGCCCAAGAGAGTAGCCACAATCTGTGTCTCCTCCTCATGTTGTGCTGCTGTTCCTCCTCTCTGTCATTCTCTTCTGCCTTTGTCTCCTTCTTGGAAGTATCAAGCCAGCACCTGTGCATAGTGCTTGGCTCTGTGGAGGTTCTCCCCTGCAAAAGAAAAAACATACAGGCTATTTAGATTCATTCAATGAAGGTATCTGTCTTCACAATTGCTGGACCTTCCCTTCTGCCTAATGGAACAACTCTCTGACCACTATTATACCTCCTTCTCCTGCTATAACACAAACTGCAGAGAACGCATTCTGCAAAATCTTTATATATTTTATTTTTATACTCACATATAAATTCTAAAATACTTTCTAGTACCTATCTCATTGGTGCCCACCCCCCATTGTTGATATCCATACTATATAACACACTCGTACTTCTTATATATCCAAAACGTAAACCCAAAGTTCTTTTTTCAAGTCCTACTGAAATTCATCCTTTGTTAGTGTGTCGTATCACATTCATGTTGCTCCAGAAGGATTATTTATTGTATACATGTTATCGATTAATACTTCAAATTTTCAGCAAGAGTTCCAACAGCTTTATATCAACAAGGCAGTAGTCAATAATTTCAGCACTTTATTGTGGTAATAATTCAACTACAAGGCAAAGCACATCATGTTCTTTCTGTAACTCATTCATCAAATTGAAACAATCAGGGATTATAGCACCCATTTCCACTCAGTGTTAAAAAGTTCCTGCTTCCCTTTGTCGTTGGCTTAGTCATCCCTGATTCAATGGAAGACCTCCCAGTTAATTCTTATGGGTTATAATGCGTGTTACCACTTTAGTAAAACCAGAATTGGATCACATGGCCAAAGCCAATCGCCTTTCACATGGCCCCTCTGAGAATCGGACGATATATACACACACCCTGAAATACTTGTTAAGCATCATGCTAAGTCCGAGAGAGGTTTCACAAAATGCTGTCGCTCTTCAAAAGCATTGGGAGCCACTTGGCTACTCCACTCGAATGATCAGTTATCAGATTGGATGTGTTCCATGAGTGCCAACAGTGGGACTGTATGTTCCCAGAGGAAGCTTGGAGAAGATCACAGGGGAAGATTTACAGATAATCTTATGGAAGCTGATAACAGTGATGAGAGAAAGAGGGGTCAACAAACAGAACAGTAGTGTAAAGGGGGGTGAGACAGGTAAGCCCTTGCAGCAGGGATCAATCATGTTCCAAGTCAGCTTACCCATAAGCTGCCCTAGACAGTAAGCAGAGTGAACATGACATTGGAGAAAGGAATACAGCAAAAGACTATTTGGTAGGGGTAGAAGTGGGACCAAAGTGCAAAGGTACGCTGTCCCAAAGAACACTGTTCAGTGTTGTGGATCTAGAGGTGACTGGATCTAGGTTTCAGGTACTTCATGGCTGCACGTAGATACAAAGACTGCACTGTACAGACAATGAGCCTTGCGATGGTGGTGGAGGTAGAGGTAGAGGGTAATTCAGACCTACCTCGGTCAGCAGTGGTGGGCAGTCTGAAACCCAGAATCCCTACATCCTTGGTCTGAAAAGGAAGGAGGCCCTGATTGGATGGGGAGCGAGTGAGCAGGCTCTCCTGGTCTGGGGCCCAGCAGCTGGGGGTGGAGGGGGAATGGACAAATGCAAATCACTAGCAGCATCTGCCCTCACATTAGCAACAGCCGTTCAGATAGAAAAGTGTAAAGCACTTTTTACATGTTTCTCTCTCTTCTTGAACTACAGCAAAGCAGAAAAGATTGAAATGATCTTTGGGGGTGTAAGGCACTGAAATATATCACAACTCACAATTAATACATTATATTTTTTAAGCGCTTCCATTCTAGAATATTACTATATGCCTTATGCAAAAAAACATAGCTAAGGTATTGCTCAGGTACAATAAACAATTGACAGAGATCCAACAGGTACAGTACATTGTGCGAAGAAGGAATTCCCTGCCCCATGGAGCTAACAATGATAATTAATAGTTGCTCTCTGATGCTATGTATTTGGAAGTAAATTACAATTGCCTATAGGCATATGTGCCCCTACCAAAAAAAAATATTTTCACTGGCAAGTGATGGTAATCTGTGGTTTTCCCTCATTGTGTTAATGATAGGGACTCTAGTGGGACACAATCTTTTTGAAGTATATATAACATTCAGCATTGGTAGATATTTTGCTTCTTTTTTTTTTTTTAATTTTTGTTTTGATGAATGGAAACATGGCATTCAGGATGTCATGGAAACCAGCAGCATTCAAATAAGAGCCTTTTATTCTAAATTCTCACCTGTACAGATAGTAGACCTCAAGAAGAAGGCCTGGGAGCTGCGCTGCCGGGCCTGGGGGGGACTTGTTGGAGAAGATGTGTGCCACTGAAGGTAAGTTCCCATAAAACCTTTCAGGGAGATGCCAACATTGTCTGATTAGTTGCTGCTTCCATCACAGACCGCACTATTGCCCTGCCAGCCAAAAATAACCTGTTTCAGTCAACTGCTGGAAGTATCCCTCATACACATCCGTCTGTAACTTATAGGTGTCCATCCAGCTGAGTAGTGGACACAGCACAAATCCAGGGTCATGGCTTGCAATGTCATAAAGCACTAATTTTACTGCACTCACAGGCCAACTATATAAGTAAAGTAGGGTGTTAAGAACAACTCAAAATACCGTTACCAGGGAATCTCTATGCCTCCCTTCCAACATTGTCTCTTTGCCTAGTGGCTGCATCATATCTATTGATGAGTTAGAATCCAACACATACCACCCTGCCACTGGGCATATCAAAGAGATTTTATTACTCGGCATATGCTGTAAAGGACAGTTGTACAGTAACTGTTTCTGGTAGAACCTTTATATGGCCTTGCAAATCCCAAATAGTATCTCATCCCATGCCTCCACCTCTCCCATAAATGGAATGCACATTTACAGTTTGTATAATGCTATATATCCAATGCCTGTGCACAGTAGCCGATGGCTTGCCACAAATTTTTGTCTTTTCATAGACACCACCAGACACCACCAGCTCCTCCTCATGTGAGGAGGAGCAAGCAGACAATGATGCAAAAGAGCTGGTCCTCTTCCCGACGCAGCTGCAGGTGGCCTTCAGCCACCACCACCATCAACAGCTGCACTGGCACACCAGCTGAACACTCCCCCCCCCCCCCCCCCCCACACTAGCAGCCCTGGACCTCTGTCTGATCAGCTTCCTCTTCTTGTCCCTACCTCCTTAGGGCCTCCTCCTTATTTTACTTCAGGACCTCAGGATGCAGATCCTGAGGGTGACCAGCAATGGCAAAGGGAGGCGAGTGCAAATCTTGTTGGGCAGCTTCCCTTGCATCTTGGTAGCATTCCTAGGCTGGTTTAATGGCTGAAGCACCTGCTATAAACCCAGAGGCACAGGCTTTTTTGGCTTTGCAGGCCAGAGTCCAGAGGATGGGGGAGAATGTCAGTGAGATAAGAGTTGACTTCAGGAAGCTGGTGGTAATGTTGGAGCAGCAAGCATGCACTCAAAAAGGCCTTATGACCGCTATTGAGCTACTGGGCATGCAATGATCATCACAGCCACCAGCTACAGGATATGTTCTCCTGATGTCTCTGGGGGTCCTATTTTGTTATATAAATAGTTATAGCCTTAATTTGTCTTGTCCCTCCTCCTTTCATATTTTATAACTTTATAAATAGTTGAAAAATATAAAGATGTTATATTTGTTGCATTTTGTGTATGGCTTCTTTTTGGCTTGCTTTGTTCCATGCTATCCCAGAAGCAAGCCCCTTTCTGGACATCCCACTGCACTCACTTTCACACTCACACTAGATAAGTAACCCACACTAGATAAGCATCCAGCACTTTCCAATAGTCTCTATCCTCCACTCACCTTTTCTTATGGCTACCTCAGTTCAGCTCCAGTTTATTACTCTTGTGCATTTATACACGCACTGACCCCAGTGATATTCTCATACAGCCATTTACATGCACAACACTGGATTTTATACCCGCAAATAGTTCTGAAAATTCAACCCACAATGTGTGTATTGTTTTCATGGTATAGGGAGAAGTTTCATGGGAAGGGTCATTTTCAAAACTTTTTACCCAGGCAAGCAAGAGCAATATCAACAACTTTGTGACAAGTATAAAATTACAATTACAATATTCTTGAATGTTTTGGGTTGTTTTTTTTTTTTTTGCATAAGTCGATCATAGAAATGCATAGAAGACTGCAAGAATCTGTTTACACACCCGGGGGTGATGCATTATTTGCTTGAACAACAAGTAAAAACTCCCTGTCACAGAGCTAAATAATTGCACAATGAGATGCAATTATTTCTAGATCCCTCTGTCTTGTGGCATTATTATTACATAAAAAGTACAACTAAGAATGTTAAATCTTCCCTCTACACCCTCCTCTAAGGTGAGGCCAAGAGTAATTGTCCCTGAAGAATTTAATTATAGTTTCAGTACGGTTAGCAGTGAATAAATGGATATCATCTGTGAGCTTTCTAGTTTTCCAGTAGCTATCGGAGGTTACCCACTGATTTGCAGGCAGGAGATATGGGGTATCCACTCCTAGTTACAATATTTTGACCTGTGAATCCCTCCTGAGTCCAAAGGCACAACTTCAAATGACTGAAAATCATTTTATTGTCTTGTTCTTCAGTTTATCAAGTGACAATTTGTCACTCATGATACAATTATTTCCTCCTTTGCTCCCTTTCGAACTCTTATGAATTCCAGGTACCGAAAATGTACCAGATCGTCCTTCCAAAGAATGGCCGAGTACATGTTTCTGGACAGAAAGGAGCCATCCCATCCCCTATAAAATGGGGCGGTGGAGGCTGGTGGGCAAATTCAATTTAAGCCGAGGCCGGCCCGGCCACCAGCTTCTTTTTTTTGGCAGTTTTTCCACGTCAGGGATGCCTTACTTTCTTCTGGGTGTGGTTGCTGCTCCTGCTCCTTCTCCTTGTTCCTGGTCATCCCTATTGTACTGTTGCTGCTCTCAGGAGCTCCCTGGGTGAGTCACATTGTAGAGTTCATGGGCTGGCTTGCAGGCATCCGTTTTTCCCTCTCACAGCTTCCTCTCCCATGTCAGACAATAAAACAAAAAAAAAAAAAAAAAAAGGGGGGTGGGAGGGGAGGAGGTGCGGCTCCAAGACTGAGGGGGAAGAGTGACCAGAGACCTTTTCCCGGCTCTCCACTCACCCGAGCGGGACCTCTGCTGCCTTGGGGTGAGCCAGGGTCGGATAAAGAGGGATTGCCACAGCCCAGGTGGGACATATCCCCCCTTTTTTTCAGCACATTTGGCTCCAGCACAGGTTTGGTCATGGCACTGACTGTACCTAGGGCATTGTTTGCTTGTTCTCCGATTGCCTTCACCCGATTGTCCGGCCTCCAAAGACAAGCCATATTTTGACTGGCATCCCCTCTGCTGGACACATATTGCCTGGCATAGCAGGAGCTTGCGGCTCGGGAGCAGTGGCAAGTGTGCAATGGGGGACCAGGAGATCCGGCCAGGTCAGGCGCTCACACTTTATTAAAAAGAAAAAAAACAAAACACACACCACATTTGCAGCTGCGACTTCCATGGGGCCGGAGAGGGAACTGAGGCACTCTGGAGCATTTCTGTTTGGGGACCGGTGCGAGACAGAACAGGAAGCACTCTAGTGAGGGGCCAGACCGCAACCCCACCCCAGGCTACCGCATAGCTGCTCTTAAGGCTGCCAGCAATGGCATCGGGTCTCCATTGCTGCTGCGATTTGGGAGGCTGTGCAAGGGTGCTCCTGGTGTCCCTGGGCATGAGTGCACATGGCTCATGAATATTTTCTTTTTATTGGGTTGACCCCAGCACTGCATGTGCCAATGGAGGCCCAGTGCAACTGCGATGTGCTGGTCAGAGGGAGTGGCAGTTGCAGCGACCACCTGGTGGAGGCCCTTCCCCAGAATTACAGAAGTCATCTCCCAGAGCTACGTTGGCCAGGGTTGGGGTGGGTCCTTTCTGCCACATTGGAGACAGTCTGTTTTTCATTTGTTTGCGGTTGGTCTTCTGGCGCCAGCTATCTTATAGGGTCATTTATCAAATCGCGTTATGGCGTGATGTACATTTTTAAAAGGGGAGGGATTAGGGAGGAGACCGGGGTAGGATTTCTGAAAAAGTGGGCTGGCTTCATGAAGCCATAATGCACAATATTGCACAGTTTTAACGCCAAAAATAACTACAAATATTTCAATTACATTAAGCTTTGCAAGAGAGAGTGAGATGGAGAGGGAGAGAGAGAGAGAGAGAGAGAGAGAGAGAGAGAGAGAGAGAGAGAGAGAGAGAGAGATGTTACCAAGGTAGAAAGTCCATCAAGCTAGGGTGAGAGTACATTATACAAATCTCATCTTTGTGCGAGTTTCCTCACTCCGACTGACATCAAATCTTCACAAGAGTGTACAGTTCTGTTTGTACGTCTCACTCTGCATGTCAAAGTGGCCCCCAACTCCAAACACTTCAAAAAATCCCTAAAAACACATTTATTTCAATCTGCTTTCCATATATCACACACTAAATAACATAACTACTTCTCCATCACACAGGGCACAACATTATTATATATTGATTTATTTTTAATGTAAACTATTCATTGTTTTAGATTTTTATTTTTATTATATATTTTTGTAATTTTGAGCTTTTATAATTTGATAATCTTTATGTTCTTTTAAATTTAAATCTTTATTTACATTTGTTTTTTATTTAGTTATATAAACCGTTTTGATTAAACACTGTTTGTAAAGACGGTATACAAACACTTTTAAATAAAAATAAATAAAATATACTACAACCTAACCCTTACCGCAAGTTACTAGGTGGGCCTCCTATAGAGATATAAATAGCTAACTACTGCAAGGGCCTTGTGGATAGTATCTCTCTTTCTCTCTCTCACTTTGCAGCTAGGAAGAATACTTCCTCTTTATTAGGTCCCAGGCACATCTTCAAATTGCTAATAGCCTGCTGCTGCTCAATGCACTTTATCCCCATGTCTTCCATTAGAGGTAGTAGCTGCCACTCTGTGATGGTTACCCCATACCTTCTGTTAAGGATAGTAGTAACTATGCATGTTATTCCCCCTATCTTCCATTAAGGGTACTAGCTCAGACATGGCATAAGCCAATAAGAATCCTTGGATACATGGTGCCATATATTTGGACTATCCAGCACTGGCATGCAGGCATTTTTTAAAATTTCATTTATTTCTCTTCCTATTTTATATTGCTCCATGGCTTGCTTATTATCAGATGATATAGTCAGTTTGGATCCATTCGCTATGCATACCTTTTCATTAAGTTCTTGAATTAATATATCTGCTGGCTATGTACTTAAATACTCCAAGCTCCCCCTTTTGGCATTTGAGACTGCTCAGGCATACCCATTACCAATCAGGCAAGCTAATGGAGGAGAAGTCCATGAACTGCAATTAATCAAATGTACTTATTACCGGCATTAGTAGGATGGGACTTATTTAATGTTGGAGTACTTACTAGGTGCTGGTAGCCTGGATTAGCCACTGACCCAGTAGCATCTTCTTCTGTTCTTAGCTGCATACTTGATATTTTGCTCATGCTTGCATGCTGCTCGATACGGTACAGAAGGCTCAATGGGTCTGGATGTAGATGGCCGACCTGGCGCTTATGAAAATAAATGTGGTAATCAAGTCAGCAGGGAGCCAGTCAGTCAGCCAGGATGGTTTAGGTTGCATCTGCTTCTGGTCTGGGTCAGTCTTTTGGCATTTCAATTTTGAGCCTGCCAAGCATTTCAATCCTTCTGTGCTTCATAAATTACTGGAATATCCTCGTGTGACTCTTCAGTCGCTCATTCCCTATGGATGAAACCAGGCATGGTTTGTTTACAGCTCCAATAATATTCCTAGGGTCAAAACAACTATCATTTTCTTGAACAATTCTTTGCATATTGTCTTGGTTCGCTCAACTAATGACCAATCACTATTGGTCTTCTGGATCAGGGAGAACCAGGGGATCCTCATATGCTTGCATGTCATCATTTTTGGTGTCATTCTTCGCTCTCTTTTCTTTAGCAGTCATCCAGGCATTAGTTGTCTGCTGTGATTTATCCTGGCGGTAGCATATATGCTGCTTTGCCTTCAGAATCCCTATGCATTGATGTCAGGTTTTGAAATTTCACTGTCAGCTTTGGTCTGTAAGTTATTTGGACTTTGGCACCTATACTATTCCTGTCTACAGTTCCAGCATGAGTTGACCAGCCCAACTGAAGAAGATTGCTGCACACACTCGGATCTCCATTTTATGCAGCTATTCATGCAGGTAAAGACAGTGAAGTTCTAGCTTGTTAGGATTCTGCCAATAGCATCCTATTTGTTCAAGTCCAGTACATATAATACATCTTTATAGGAGGAGGAGTATCCTGTGACAGCCTCCATCAGCAGTAGTCTTTCATACCATTTTCTCTTCCACGAGCTGTTGCATCAATAATAATTAGTCGATTTCGATGCAGGACAGTTTCTTTGAGACTTTAGCAAGGCTTTAATCTCCCCATTCTGGCAGGCAATTTCAAGCATGATTAATGTATATTCCTGGTCTAATCTCCAGTGCAGACATGTGAGCTCTAAGAAACCTTGAAAAGCAACCCTAGAATATTGTGGACATGTCACCATCCCAAGTTCTTTTCCATTGTGCATTATAATCCCTCTGCATTCGCTGATACAGCTATAAGTTCTTTTGCAAGATTCTGTTGCTCTTGCAGTCTTCCCCTATATAGTAGAAGTAATTATCTGTCTTTCTGCAAGTTTCTATACCCTGCCTTATATAACTTGGCAGATGATTTTTTTGCAAATTGCATAAATTTAATAGGTCATGTTGCTCTTTAGAATACCTCAGTTAGCGGAGGACTTTCGGCTGGAGAACCTCTCAACTGAGAGGTAGGCAGAGAGGGCCAGGTCCGAGGCTCCCTTTTTCCACCGTTTGAGCTGTAACATCAGGGCCGACCCAAGGCCACACCCCTGAAGTGTCATCATTCAGAGGGGCCAGAATGCCGGAATAAATTCGGGCCAGGTGTGGCACGCAGCCGAAGCCGCACGCCAAAGGGGTGCGTCCCTTGGAAAAAATCTTTTTTCCTAATTCTTCTAGCCGTATGGGCAGAAAAAGAAAATCCAAGGTTTGGAATTCCTCTCTGGCAGCTCCGTAGGCCAAGGGACCAATGGACTATCATATCATAAGGCGGGTAAGTCAAACTGCCCGCAATTCGATATCCGATACCTCCTTTTCTTCTGGAGCTTCTGATAGGCCTAGCCAGCAGCTACAATCTCAACCTCGTATGGAACTGTCTGCCCCCAATCAACCAAGTTTACTACAAGGAGATGTGGCTACAATTAATAATGATGATCAACACCCCACAGGAGGTGGGGGTTGGGGTGGAGGACTTGGGATCTAATGGGGATCCTGGACTACAGGTGTTAGTTCCAGAACCCATAGATCCCCAAAATATAACTTTGGCTGATGTATGGCGAGCAATTAATGACCTACAGAAAATTATGTCTGGTTTTATGATTCAGAGTAATAGAGGAACTATTGAAACAAAAAGTGTTTTAGAATTACATGACAATCGGTTAAAACAACTAGAAGAAGTGGTAGAACAGCTACTGTACAGATAGCAACATTACAATCTGCTAACAACTCTTTCATTAAAGATAGTTTAGTTACCCACAGACAGATGGAGATCTTGGAAAATGAAAATAGAGCAAGAAATTTAAGGTTTTTAAATTTTCCAATTACCAGTGAGTTGTTAAAGAAGTATTTAATAGAAAACTTGTCGATATCATCTATAGATGATAAATCTGTGTCAAAAATATATTATGTATTAAATACCAGAATTAAGAGACAGGAGGGAGAGGAAGGAATGGACAGTGTCCAACAGACGTCTCCTAATTTAACCTCTTTCTTGGAATCATCATTAGATGATATACCACGAAGAGCAACACTCTTGGTAACTTTTTGTAGAGAAAAAGATAAGGTTCAAATCTTACAGAAATACTTCAGAAATAAGGAGCTCCTATTTTGTGGACAAAAGGTCCAAGTATTTCCAGATGTATCACGCACCATGCAATTCAGGAGGAAGCAATTATTTATCTTTAAAGTCTAGAGTTCTATCCTTAGGGGCAACATATTTTCTTAAGTTCCCCTGTACATGCCTGGTAGTTTTTCAGAAAAACAAATTTGTTTTCCAGGATCCCTCCCTCCTGGAAGCATTTCTGGTGGACAAAGAACGAGGTTGAGTCATAATTACTGCAAAATAAATTTATCCAGCTAAATGTAAATATTAAAATACATTTTTTTCCTGATTTATAATTATATAAGGTCTCCTCCCATGATGTGGACTAGGAATTTGAGGTATATAAAAATTATTTGTGAAATGTTTGATGGTATGATTTCCTGATATGCAAATTTGTTTTTTGATTTTTGCATTTTAACAATTTGTAAAAATTCTAATAAATTATAAAGAATAAAGAATAAAAAAAAAAGAATACCTCAGTTAATGATAGAATGTTGATAAGCAAGATAATATTTCCTTCCAGTTTACTTCCCTGCCAATTTGACATCACAACTTGAATGATGACGAACACAATTATGGGTGAATTTTCAAAGGGCTGAGTGCGTAAAAATCAGGACTTATGTGGAGACCCAGGATATTCTTCATCTGGTGTTACTGAATGTGGGCAAGCATATATCTGAGTGCCCTGAGCACTATGTCTACCCAGGGCAGTTGGTGGCTTGGTGACCTCTTCAGCAACTTACAGCATGTTTTATAATGATATGGTACCTTTACCAAATTATGGTTTTGATTACTTCTGCAGCAACATACAGAATGCTTACATCAATATGATGGTGCTACCAAGATAGGGCATTGCGTGGTGAAAGCCATTAGGCAGCAGGAATTCTCTTTGTATATGGCCAGCTGGTTTAGTGGGGGAGTACATGGAAAATAAGGTGTCGCTACCGTGGGCTTGTGACGGGGTTGATCACATCCTAAGGGTACACGGCAGGTGCTACGTTAAAAGCTGGCTAAGCAGAGAATACCCACTGCGTATTCCTGCTACTATGTGGCATGGGTGGGTGAATATACAAGATTTGGCCTCCTCACCACCCCAAAGGTTGTTTTGCATCTTAAACAAGTGAATCCTGCTGTTGCTACAGAGGAAGATGTCATCACATCTCAGAGATCTTTGACTCAGTAAGCAAAGAACGATGTTCACGAGCATCAGAGGGGTGAGGCATTGATGGCATGGTGGCCCCAGCAGCAGAACATTGTATTAGCATGATACAAGCTATAAGTAAGCTATAAGTTAGGTGTGGGAGTGGTCCTCCTATGGGTTTAGGAGAATTGTTTAATGTTTGAATTGACTATGTAATGTTCACTTATGTTGCAGCCATATCCATCCTATAAAGATGTTCATTTTCAAACAATGTGGTACCCTAGAGCTTCGTCTAGCATTTAAATACTGGAATAATTGGGGGGGGGGGGGCTATTGGGTAATTATAAAAGAGAGAGTATTGGATAAAAGACACTATGTAAATCTAAATTATTATTACTATGTACATCTAACCCTTGTATGGCACCAGATGTTTACTTAGAACCAACTACTCCTTCTTTGCAGCAAAATCTTACAAAATACCATATTTTGAATTGTGTTAGTACATATCACAGGACCTTACAGTTACATGGGAAACATTTAAAACTAATCACAAATATATTAGGTAAGTCCAATAAAAATATATCACCTAAAATTTGTATTGATCTTCATTTCTTTTTTTAACTTTTTAATTATACATTTTAATGACAGTAAAAAATACACCTTGAAAAAAAAAATTAAAAAATTGAACTAAGCAACATCAAGCTGGAAGAGAAAAAGAAAGAAGAAGAAAATCTCAAGTCCTCAAAACAAAGGAGGATTCAGTACCACAGTTCGAAGAAATAGAAAAGAAGGGGGAAAAAAAATGTAACACTCCTAGCCGCAAAACTCTGGGACGCCTAAGCAAAAACTGCTGTTGCTTTATCTGAGTTAATTTTGCAACATCAGGAAATACATGAACCATAAGCTTTAGGCATATTTCAATACGGTGCCTAAAGTAGAGCCTCAATAACCACTCTCTGTCTGGCTCAAGGGCCACGGTAACTATTAAAGCTGGAAATAGCACTGTCAGAAGTTTCAAGTGTAGCTGATGCATCTAAATTAATCAAGTTTACTTAGGGGTAGATTTTCAAACCGCGCGATTTGGCCTACTTTTGCTGGCGCATCAGGCGCAAGCAAAAGTACGCTGGATTTTAGTAGATACGCGCGGAGCCGCACGTGTCCGCTAAAATCCGGGATCAGCGCGCGCAAGGCTATGGATTCTGTATAGCCGGCGCGCGCCGAGCCGCGCAGCCTACCTCCGTTCCCTCCGAGGCCGCTCCGAAATCGGAGCGGCCTTGGAGGGAACTTTCTTTTGCCCTCCCCTCACCTTCCCCTCCCTTCCCCTACCTAACCCACCCGCCCGGCCCTGTCTAAACCCCATCCTTACCTTTGTCGGGGGATTTACGCCTCCCGGAGGGAGGCGTAAATCCCCGCGTGTCAGCGGGCCGCTAGCGCGCCGGGACGCGACCTGGGGGCGGGTCCGGAGGGCGCGGCCACGCCCCCGGACCTCCCCGGGCCGTAGCCCGCCCCCGTGCCCGCCCCCGACACGCCCCCTCCGAAAACCCCGGGACTTACGCGAGTCCCGGGGCTCTGCGCGCGCTGGTAGGCCTATGTAAAATAGGCTCACCGGCGCGCAGGGCCCTGCTTGCCTAAATCCGCCCGGATTTGGGCGGATTTAGGCGAGCAGGGCTCTTAAAATCCGCCCCTTAGGGAATAGCCACTGCTATTAATTGCATCAGTAACATGGGATCTTCTTAGTGTTTGGGTACTTGCCAGGTTCTTGTGGCCTGGTTTGGCCTCTGTTGGAAACAGGATGCTGAGCTTGATGGACTCTTGGTCTGACCCAGCATGGCAATTTCTTATGTTCTTAAAGTAGTCTCAGCAGTGGATAAACCTGTTAACTCTTGGTATCCAAATTCTCCTTCCTTTTAAATGGGGGAAGATAGTAAATCTTAGCAATTGATGAGATGGACTGTTTAGGAATCTTTAAAACTTCTTAACAGATACCTTTTAAACATCTCTCTAGGTGACACCAGCAGAAGCTTTGTAAAAATTATAAAGCACAGATTCCTGTTCCTTTTAGCATTTTCAAGATTTTTCCATTTTGATAGGTCACGCTGAGTTCTCTCTTAAAACAGTGTCTTGTACGTGTTGAACGTGGTCAATTACATTCTTACATTCAGAAACCTGATGCTGTAAGTGACGAATGGAACTTTCCAAGATTTGTCCTCTATTATCCAAATCCATAGTTTTCAACCAAAGATGACAGCTGAGACATAACAGTGCTCCCCAAGTGAATTATAGCTTCCCAAATAGATTCAAGTGTAAATTATGCCGGTCTTACCATAGTGAAAGTTCTACCAGCAGCTTGAGGCAATACAGGCCAAATCTGTACAGCTTCATGCTAGTTCTCTGAGCTCCTCCATCTGCTCCCTGCACTGCTAGCAAGCAACTTCATTGGAGTCCCAGCATTGCTCTGGCCAATCAAAAGTGCTTCATCGAGTCTCACTGCATCGCTTGCAAACACAACCATCACAGAGACATCGTCTATCTGTGATTCTCCTTGTTGCAGTTTGAGGACTTGGGGAACAGCAGGATCCAATGGAGGAATTCTATCAGCTGGGCTGATAGTTTGATATGAAACAAAAATGGGCTCATTCATTCTGTTAGAACAGATTCATGGAATCTGGGTCGTGGTGGATTGGGGGGTGGGGGATAAGTTGTTCTGTCTGAAAGTGCTCAGATCTCTTTTTCCATCAAGCTAAGGGGAAGACTCCTTGGTTTACTGGCTTTGAACAGAAAACTTGTTCCATGTGCTAAAATTTCTGCTAAGATACTTTTCTATATCTCAGATGTGGGTAAAAAAAGAAAGTGGAAATAGCAATGACATGTCAATCTAGAGATAGCATGGAAAAACTGGGA
Source organism: Rhinatrema bivittatum (assembly GCF_901001135.1). NCBI lineage: Eukaryota > Metazoa > Chordata > Amphibia > Gymnophiona > Rhinatrematidae > Rhinatrema > Rhinatrema bivittatum. The sequence continues at coordinate 32,518,553 of NC_042626.1, forward strand.
AAAGAAGTTGTGGGTAAGCATAGTAGTGGAATTACTATTTAGCCAGTGCTCCATGATTCTATTTTGGACAGACAAGATGGGAGAGAGAGAGAGAGAGAGAGAGAGGGCACTATCTATTAGTGGTGCTTGAAGAGGAAATTTCTTCATAGAATGGCATGTGAGCACTTTTCAGAATATCTATGTTTTTCCTGTTAAACTAGAAACTTGTTTGACAAGATTGTCTAAGCTAATGGTTGAACACTCATGCTACAGCTACACAAAGATAAAGCTAAGAACATAAGAACATAAGAAAATGCCATACTGGGTCAGACCAAGGGTCCATCAAGCCCAGCATCCTGCTTCCAACAGTGGCCAATCCAGGCCACAAGAACCTGGCAAGTACCCAAAAACTAAGTCTATTCCATGTTACCATTGCTAATGGCAGTGGCTATTCTCTAGGTGAACTTAATAGCAGGTAATGGACTTCTCCTCCAAGAACTTATCCAATCCTTTTTTAAACACAGCTATACTAACTGCACTAACCACATCCTCTGGCAACAAATTCCAGAGTTTAATTGTGCATCGAGTAAAAAAGAGCTTTCTCCGATTAGTTTTAAATGTGCCCCATGCTAACTTCATGGAGTGCCCCCTAGTCTTTCTACTATCTGAAAGTGTAAATAACTGATTCACATCTACCCGTTCTAGACCTCTCATGATTTTAAACACCTCTATCATATCCCCCCTCAGTCGTCTCTTCTCCAAGCTGAAAAGTCCTAACCTCTTTAGTCTTTCCTCATAGGGGAGTTCCATTCCCCTTATCATTTTGGTAGCCCTTCTCTGTACCTTCTCCATCGCAATTATATCTTTTTTGAGATGCGGCGACCAGAATTGTACACAGTATTCAAGGTGCGGTCTCACCATGGAGCGATACAGAGGCATTATGACATTTTCCATTTTATTCACCATTCCCTTTCTAATAATTCCCAACATTCTGTTTGCTTTTTTGACTGCTGCAGCACACTGAACCGATTTCAATGTGTTATCCACTATGACACCTAGATCTCTTTCTTGGGTTGTAGCACCTAATATGGAACCCAACATTGTGTAATTATAGCATGGGTTATTTTTCCCTATATGCATCACCTTGCACTTATCCACATTAAATTTAATCTGCCATTTGGATGCCCAATTTTCCAGTCTTACAAGGTCTTCCTGCAATTTATCACAATCTGCTTGTGATTTAACTACTCTGAACAATTTTGTGTCATCTGCAAATTTGATTATCTCACTCGTCGTATTTCTTTCCAGATCATTTATAAATATATTGAAAAGTAAGGGTCCCAATACAGATCCCTGAGGCACTCCACTGTCCAGTCCCTTCCACTGAGAAAATTGCCCATTTAATCCTACTCTCTGTTTCCTGTCTTTTAGCCAGTTTGTAATCCACAAAAGGACATCACCACCTATCCCTTGACTTTTTACTTTTCCTAGAAGCCTCTCATGAGGAACTTCGTCAAACGCCTTCTGAAAATCCAAGTACACTACATCTACCAGTTCACCTTTATCCACATGTTTAATAACCCCTTCAAAAAAGTGAAGCAGATTTGTGAGGCAAGACTTGCCCTGGGTAAAGCCATGCTGACTTTGTTCCATTAAACCATGTCTTTCCATATGTTCTGTGATTTTGATGTTTAGAACACTTTCCCCTATTTTTCCTGGCACTGAAGTCAGGCTAACCGGTCTGTAGTTTCCTGGATCGTCCCTGGAGTCCTTTTTAAATATTGGGGTTACATTTGCTATCCTCCAGTCTTCAGGTACAATGGCTGATTTTAAAAAATTCCTTAACTTTTTTGCTATATATTTTTTTAATTATAATATTCTTAAATTATGCCTCTATAATCCAACGTATAAACTATTCCAGTGAATTAAACATCCAATATGGCACTCAATGCTCCTGCGAATCCAGTTTTGCTGCTCATGCTCTAAACTGCATTTGCAGCCTCCAAGTCATGGACTATGCGATCTCTTCTGAAGCCTGTATTTGCTGGCAATACAGCTAAAGCTGTCTTTGCCTTAAGGACACGCGACCTACTGTCCACAACTCCCATGGAAAATGGAATCCTCCCTTTTGAGGGTACTGTCATGATCCTGGCTGCTGGGCAGCTTCCCTGCCAGCAGAGATCTAACCACCTCCTTAGTGGTCCCATAAATCAGCAAGGCAAACCACATTTAGCCCTGCCTTTCCCACAACTTAATGCCTCTTCAACAAGTTACCTTGGCTCTTTGCAATTCTGTGCAGCCCCTGTGACCTCCTTGTTGCCTCTTGCCTTGTGGCCTCCCTGCCTTGTTCTGTGGCCTCCTTGGCCCTCCCGCCCTGTCCTTCAGCCTCCTTGGTCTCCATGCCTTGTCCTGCAGCCTTCTTGCCCTGCCTTGTGGCCTTCAAGCCCCCTAGTCTCGCTTTGCCTTACTTTGATGCCTGCTTAGGCCTCCTTGCCTGTTTCTCCCTTGTCACATTCAGATGGTGCCCCCCCCATTATGGCGTGATAGAGATGAAATGATTGGGCATTTGAATGATTGTATACAGGAAGTTGGGGGTTGGTTTAGAATGTAATTTCATTTGAACACAAATAAAACTGAGGTACTGCATATTGGGGCTGTTGTTGATAAATATAGGATAAACATTGGAGGTGGTTGCGATGGAGGAAGTGAAATCTTTAGGAGTCAGATTAGATTGTGCAAGTGCTGCAGGTAGCATGTAATGCTTACGTAAGATTGAAGTGGGCAAGGCAACTGAAACCATTTCTGGAATTTAAAGTTTTAAGATTAGTAGTGTTTGCATTAGTCTTATTGTGGATAGAGGACCCTTTATCTGTGTTATTCTGAGAGAGTGTTAAGGAAGCTGCAGACAATACACAATACAACCACAAGAATGCTGTGAGGGAGCTCTAGGAGGGAGGCTGCATTAAATCATGCTGTAAATTTAAATGTTTGGTTTTGACATTCAAGATTTTGAGAGGGGCTTATTCTCAGCAGTTATCTAACCAGTTGAGTTGAAGATGCTTTAATCACCCTTTAAGATCTAGTCAGCAATCGATGCTGCAACTCCACCTGGTGAGGGCTATCCAGCTTATTAGAGCCCAGAATCAGGTTTTTACTTCAGTAGTCCCAGTATGGTGGAATAAGATGCTGATGGAAATCAGGGAAGAGAAAGAACTGATGTAGTTTCATAGGAAATTAAGAGCCTGGTTGATGATTTCTGGAATGTAGGAAGATGGTAGATAAGATAACTGGATGACCAGAAATTGATTTTAATGATTATGGCTAGATGGTTCAGTTGTGCTGGTGTTGTAGAATTATTTTAGTTTTGTTTATTTTTATGTTTTGTAAAACATAGGTTTTAATTTTGTGCATTGCTTTGGGCTATTTATTGATATCTGTAAAGCAATTAATACATATTTTAAATACGTAAATCTTCCCTTCTTTCCTATTTGTGGAGCTTTTACTGCAATGACAATTATTTGGTGGAATATATTACATGTTTGGGGGTTTTTAATTTTCTTTTACTGTCATTCTGTGACTATGCTTGCATTTAACAATTTATAATATAATGTTTTTATAATATATCTTTATTTTTCCAACAATAAACAACAGATATTAACAAAAACTCTAACATATTCCCTCCCCTCAAACCCCCTATACTATAGAGCAATCATGAAGGAAGTATTCAGAGCCAGTAGCAATTCCACAATCAATGTGTACCTTGTGAAACACATTTATCATACAGGTGAAGAGGTAAAGTCTTGATGTAGACATCCCAAATTTTTTGGAATGAGGAGCTCCGAGTTGGTGGCTTGGAGGACCACGTCTTAAAATCCACGTTTAAAAGATTAGTCATTTCTGCTAACCAAATGTTTAAATTAGGAATTTCTTTGGAGATTCATTTAGCCAAGTATGCACTTTTTAGCAATACATATTCCTTTTATAATAAAAAAATTTCAAATTTTGAGCAGTTAATATCATCTGATACAATACCCAATGTACACAAAGCTGGTGAAATAAGAATTTGAATATTTAGAACATCAGACACAAATTGCAATATTTCCTTCGAAAGCTGATGAATTGAAGAGCAGTCCTACACTCCAATGCTTAAAGTTGAATCTGCAGCCAAGCATTTTTAAACAAGCGGCGTTGGAAATATACCCCATTCAAAGTGCTCTGTAGGCTAAGATAAACAATCTGTGCATAATTCATAATTACTGCTCCCTCATTAAAGCTGATGGAATACTCCTATACAGCCAATCAATGCTAGTATACACATCATCTTCCTCAATTGTAGTTTTTGAATCAGAACTCCATTGTTCTGCCAAGGTAGAGAGAGTTTTATAAGAAGTCACGGAGTGAAGACAGGGACTGTTTGCCCCATTTGAAAATCTAAAGTAACCTCTAGAAAGAGCTTGAAGTTTATAGCTGTGTTTTAATTTTCAATTTTGACTAGAAAAAAAATGGACAATTGATTATAAGTCAAATAGTTTGTTGATTGAAATCCAAAGTGCTCTTGGCAATAAGCAAACAGATGCATTTGCTTTGTTTGATTGTTAATAAAACATTTAAAAGTGTCTACTCCCATTTGTGTCAATGTTTTAAGATCTTTACTTGCATCTTCGGGTGGAAACCAAAGGGCAAATAGGGAGCCAAGGAGATAGTTTCTGAGGAAGGGAACACAGCTGTTGGCGCTTCTCCACTCATCTGCATGGCCTGCAATAATATATTATTGGAAATATAACCTGGCAAATCTCTGTTATTTGCATGAAGTAGAAAGCGTAGATCATACGGATATGAGAGAAGCCGTTCTGAGCCAATATAAACCTAATGGTTGCTTTCCCACAACCAGTCCCCTACTGCTCTTAGGATGCATGCCAGGTTGTATTTAGATTTGGAAATCCACACCACCCTCTGCAGTAGGGATCATGAGTAGAGTTTAGAGATAGAGCACTAGCTTTGCGCTCTCTCCATACAAACTTGGGACAGATACCATGAAATACCTTAATATCTACCTTCTTTAGCACCAGGGGCACCGTCTGCAATATGTAAAGCAGGGTCATTTTAATGTGATGCAATGTAATACCAAGATTGGAAATTGTATTTAGTTCTGAGTTTTGATTTGAAATTCCAGAATAATAGCTGGTATATTTGATTGATACCTCTTCCTTGTTGACTTCTGTATGTTAATTCCTAGGTATTTAATTGACTCTCCTGACCACTGCAAAGGAAAGTTCTCCCAATCCTCTTGTATGTGTCCCATATCATCTAATGCTTTAAATGTTTCCAAATTTAATTTTAAGCCTAAAAACCTTCCATATATCTGAAAAGCATCCAACATTTTCTTTAAGTTCTGCTGCATTTCTGTGATGTCATCCACAAATAATATAGTACATAAAAAGTGAAAATTTAAGAAAGTGGTATAGTCTTTTAATACATTATCCAAAATGCTTTCTAGAGGTTCTAAAGTGAGTTTAAATAACAGTAGAAAAGTGGACATCCATTCCTTGTGCCTCTTGTTAACTGAAATGGCACTGAAAGAGTGCTAGTCACCCAAATACTTACCATGGGATTTTCAAAAATCTGAATCACCTGACTAATAAAATCTGAGAATCTGAATTTGTTTAGAATTGACTGAAGAAGAGACCCCCTTCAAAGGCCTTCTCCATGTCAAATCCCACTGAGTGGGTTTTTAAATTGGGATCTTGCACATACATCAAATAATTCTAGACTACGCCTTACATTTATACACGATCTTCTCCCTTTGACAAACCCCCACTTGCCCCATTGATATTGATATTCCTAATTGGCTAAATTTTTGCAGACATATTTATGTTGTGATTCAATAACAAAATGGGCCTAATATGAGGATGTTGGTTGTGAATCTCAACCCCGTTTATGGACTACAATAATAAATAATAGTCAAAGAAGCAGAACACCTCTCTATTATAATCAAAATTGACAAAAGAGAGGGAAAAGGATCAAAGCCCAATGTCAATTTCAAACCCACTCGATTTTTTGGCAAATGACAATATCATAAAAAATCTTTGCTTTAAAGTTTACATCTGCAGCCTCTCGTGAGAGGCTGCAGATGTAAACTTTAAAGCAAAGATTTTTTATGATATTGTCATTTGCCAAAAAATCGAGTGGGTTTGAAATTGACATTGGGCTTTGATCCTTTTCCCTCTCTTTTGTCAATTTTGACTACAATAATAAATGCCATTTTTAACATCTCTGGTATTCTACCAAATGTAAACATCACATCAAATAAATCTTTGAGACTTGATAATGCTACTAGGTTTAACACTTTTATAAAATAAGAGTGGTCATGCCATCTGGCCCTGCAGCCTTGACATTTTTTATTTCTTTAAATACCAATGAAATCTCTGAGGTCTGTATGGGGGCATTCAGACGTTCCAGCTGTTGTGGGGATAGGGCAGATAGAGCAATCCCCTCTAGAAACTTCTCTCATGTTTCATTGTCTTCTGCCATATCTAATTTTTTGTAGTAAAAGTGTTCACTAATACCTAAGAGCAAAGTAACTACAGTACCAGGTAGGATCTTTAGACCAGACACAAAGACTATTTTGTTTGTACTCCTAATGAGATTAGCTAACATCTTACCCATTTTATTCCCAAAAACAAACAACCCATGTCTTAGGGAAAACAGTGATGAAGTTGCCTTCTGGTATAATTTTTCATTTCAAAGCAAACCTACAAACAACCGCTGAGAACTGTCCTCACAACATGCAATCAAGACACTTGAAACCAACAGTTACTAAAAAAATAGCTTACAGTGAGACTGGATCAAAGCACAATGAGGCTGCATGGCAGGCAAAATCATTCAAGCATTTTCCCCAACTCAGTTGCTAAACCATTTTAAACCAGTCATCACTTTTCTAGGTGCTTAAAGTTTACAGGGAATCAGTTACTACAGACAAACATCCAAGCAGTGGCAGAGTTTAACTCTTAATGCTAAATAATGAATTTAGTAGCTTTAAATTTCTACCTAACAGATTCTTGGCAAATCTGCTAGGAAGAAATTTTATCATTCCCAAATCAAAATACATAACAAGGAGAAGCATTAGATACCCCCATCTATGTCTTATTCTTTTTTCCATTTCCCTTTTAGCTATATTTAGGAGGGAAGCAGACAGCATTCCAACTTAACTTTGTCTGAGGGCTCTGCCTGAAGATAACTCTGCTTCCATCTTTGCCTTGCCTTCCTCTTCTTGGTAGTGGGACTGCTGCTGCTGCTGGTGCTGGTTCTGGTTCTGGCTCTCCCCTGGAACTAGGGCCTGGAACTCCTTGTCAGGGAATACCCTCATTTAAATCTTCTGGCCACTAATTATGGAAAACCTGCTGAGTCAATTTGGCCCAGCCTACTCTTGCTCATGCTCTCTCAGAGACTGAGTACCAGGAATTCTGGGAATTGTAGTTCCCCCTTTGGCAGCCATCTTAGCTTTTCCTTACTTTGCCACATAGCTAAATCCTGTCTACCAGTGCATTATTTGTGCTGGGACTATCTAAATACTAATGATCCATCACAATTATATAGTATTTTTTGTTTATAGATTCCTTTGATTTGGAAAGTATATCTATATATACTTTTTCTTTATCCTAACTCCAGAGCTTTGGGTTCCTAGCCTGTGCTCCACTGTGAGGATTTAAGTGGATCCCCTTGGTAAGGTCCTTTTTATATTATTTTTTTATTATTATCTTATTTTATTGATTGATTCTTTTATACCACTCAACAGATACCAGATCTGGCCAGAGAGGTGTGCAACTATAATATACAATACATTATTATTTATATACTTTTTTTTTTTAATTGGTTATGGAACCACAGGGATCTTATACTATTTTCTTAAGGTTATACAATTCTCCCTCTCTTTACTAATGTAAAGTTTGCTCATCTAATATATATTTCTTCTGTGTTGCCTTGTTAATGTATGACATGTATTTTGAGGTTGTTTGATTGTTTGTACTCTGCTTGTTTTTATAGGTACCTTCACAGTGTACCAACATCATTGTGATTTTATTATATACTGTATATCCCTGAGACAGGTCTTATGCTGAAACATGATCATGACAAGTTTTTATTAAGATGTATTTTTATGTTTGTATTTTTATGAATAAAGGTCTTTTTTAATAGATATATATATTTTTTTAAACTTTTTATTGGATATATATATATATATATATATATATATATATATATATATATATATGTATATAAACACATATACATACACACACATATAGACATTTATATTTTTTTAAATTTTTTAAAATTCATGTTATCTTTTTTTGCACTGCTCCTTTTGTTCCTTTGTGCATCATTGTTGTACTTTTGCCTCTCTTTTCCTTTGTTACAAGAGATAGGAAAGTCAGACATCCACCTTGGGTACAAAAAAATAAGTTGGACTTTATTTACAATGTAGAAAACTTCTGTTTTGAGGGGTAAAATTGTGTCCTGTTTACTTTCATTGGAGGTGGAAGGGGGGGTGGGGGGTACCTTTCAAATCTTGCCTGGGGCATAAAAGTACCTTGACCTAGCTCTGACTTAAAAGGTAACCTATTATCTCTGTGCTTGGAGTCCAGCTACCTCACCTTCAGGAAATAAGCTAAAGCGTGGCTTTCTAGCTGAGCACTCCCGATAGAAACTTCCTGTCCAATGACTTAGTTATCACAGAGGCATTCCTATTTCTACAGCAAAAAGGAAGAGCCTACCTATGAATCTGTTTTCAAATGTAGATATGCTCAACTGTTATTAGCTGTGATTTAATGCTATTGTAACCTGCTTTAATTTTATTCTAATCTGCTTTGAGATGATGCATGATAGAAAGTGGAATATCAAATGTCCATAAATAAATAAATACATCATAAAAATAATAAATAATAACGTAGCCTTATGTCCGCCAACCTCTTCCATGGACTGACAAATTGTTTTCAAATGTAGGGACTCAGTTACGCAGTATCTAAGTTTCTGTTCTGCCTATTATGAAAATAACATGGCAAAAATATTAAAAGAATTAAAAGAGGACCTTGCACTTTGCTTAGGAAACGGGTTTCCACTATTTGATTTTGTTCTGTCAATAAAGAAGCACGAGATCACCAAAACACAGGAACCAACAGTGATGACAGCATTTTCTCTTTGCTGGGGAGTGACCAGATGGCTCCAACTCAAAAGGGACAGGCTGAGGCAGCCCTAGCTTTATTCCTTATGCAAGCATGCTTAGAGAAATTGAAAGACATTTATAGATGCAACGAGAGTTAAACTAGGACAGCCTGGAAGCCTCTGCTTACCCTAAGCATTGCCTTCTGGAGGCTGCACCTGAATTGCAGGTCATGACCGGCTAGTTTGAATGGGCTGAAAGTCACTAATTATTACACATTCAATCCCTGCATGGTAAAAATGCCCCAGGGGAACTTAAGACACCTGATATGTTTATTTGACCATGACCTTGTGTTGTCTGCTGAGGTCAGCTCCTGCAAGAATCAGCTTTCATTTTATGCCATGAACTACACTCCGGTATTTATTTAATTTTTTATTTATTTAAAAATGTTACCTGTTTCAAGGACATTTTTGTCCCAGTTAGGATGCAACACCCCCCAACCCGTCGGTTGAGATGCCCTCATCTGTTAGCAGGAAGGCTACGAAGGCCCCAGAAAGCTTCCGGCAAAAGCCATTTACCCTACCTCACTCTTCTTCATCTGTCTGCTTTCTTAAAGCATCCCAATACATGTTTCTCTTTTTGATCTTTGATTTGTGTGCTGGGATTTCCAGTCTCATTGCAGACCTTCCCCTCTAGCCCCATCTGCAGCCTTACTTATGGAAGCCATGAAACAGAACTGGCCCTAGGACTGATCCCTAAGGCATCCATTGGTCACTTTCCCTTTCATGGAGTGAATCCTATTTGCCACCATGCTCTGCAGCCTATCATAGTAATATACTAACATAATAATGATGGCAGAAAAAGAACAAATAATCCATCCAGTCTGCCCAGCAAGTTTCTTATGGTAGTGACTGCCGCTCCGTGCAGGTTACCAGCAAGCCTTATGTTAAGGGTAGTAATATTAACAATCAAAACCAAGCAACTGTCAAATCCGTAACAAAATTACTGCTAGCAACATTTTTACAGGGTGAGCAGCCTTCTTGATAATTCAGACAATGCTGCTACCTGAACGTACTTTGCTTTTGGACTTGGCCATAGAAGCAGTCCTGAGCTTTTTCCCTAAAGTCTGTGTATCAGTACCCTGGACCGTAACCAGTTCCTAACCCAGTTTTCTAGCTCAGGACTCCCAACCTCCATGCCTTTTGAGTCATTACCTCTAGTCAGGATTTGCCACACTCACCGAATCTGATTTGTCTACCTTAGCTTTACTGTTAACAATGATATCACACACCTGACATGCGAACTCATTTGTGAAAGCATTATAAAACAGTGGGGCCAATATTAAAATACTGTATATCCGGCTAACTTACACAGGCATGGCATGCTTCTGAATATAACTGGATAAGGATTGAAATTATCCGGATAAGCTGTGCCACCAGCTCCATTCTCCTGTTATCAGCTGGGATTCAGCCACAGGGTGAGAGCAGGGAATCAGGAAGGCTGGAGAAAGAGGCAACAGACGGCAACTTAAAAGACTCAGGGCTCAGGCCCACAAAGCCTCTACCCAAAGTTTTGATAACTAAAGCATGGATCACAATTACGTTCTCCCCTCCCCCAAGAACGATCCTGTAAAAGCACAGAACTGGATATCATATGCTTAAATATTAAACTTTAACATGAATATTCTAATCCCGGTGTCACCTCAGCAACACTGGTTTATCATGTTATATATGCACCCAGTATATGTTGTGTACAGGGTGGGGGCACACTTTTTCACTTGGCCATAGCTGCCAAATTGCCTGACTATGGCACTGGCATAAGTGTTGCCTTAGTTCATTAGTAATATCATTTTGTAAGTATGGTTGGCTTCTATTGCTTTGTATTAGTTGCTAATGATTTTATTGTGTTTTCTTTCTCATAGGGTGGTGCAGTAAGTGGGGGGGGGGGGGGGAAGAGGTCCCTCCTACGCCTGTTTCTTGATGCATTTGAGCCCCATTCTTACATCATATCACATCACCCTAAAACCAGCTGAACCCAAGACTAATTTTTATTTAACCACATGGTGGTGTGGTGTGTGTCTGAGATGATAACGAGGTACTTATCCTGCAAATCTAAACTTCTTTGAGGAAGCTGCAAAAGGTAATTGGGGGTTTTATCCTGGCGCTGTTTATTTGGAACTAGTGTGCCTGGCCATGTCACAGTTCTTGCTTGTGTGGTTTTGTTCTTAGCCATCTAAAAATTATTTATGACTTTGTGCTTACATCTCTGTTAAAATTACATTTGAATCAACACAATAAATACAAACATATTAGAGTTGACAATGTTAGACAACTAGCAAATTATCAGTGGGAAATGGAATATCTATGGAGGAGAGATTTGTCTAAATGGAAGATCTTCTTCATGAAGATATATCTACCTGTACAATGTTGATAGTGGTGGAGAGAGAGAACCATGGGATCAATTTAATGGCACATCCAGGGTGGTGCTTGTCTGTACGCTAACAATTTGGTTTAATGCTGAAATAGTCTTATGTTTATTTAAGAACTGAGCCTTGGTGGTAGGCTGGGCTGGTACCACCTGCCTCCCAGTCACAACTGCCCCAGTTGTCCATGACATGGAATTACCAGAAGCCATGACCTTTGTTCTATGATACCATGCTGATCTAATCAGAGCTTCTTCTGGGACAAAGATCCCAGTCTTTGGTTCTCACTTCCCGCCTGGTTTTAGGGAGGACAATGTTCAAAGACATATAACTGCGATAAAGCAGATTAACACAGATAGATTACACCATCTGACATTTATCCTCCTCAGTCTGGATAAAAGCAAACACGGGCTTCCACAGGTGCTCCTAGGGCATGTAATCAACCCCCCTTGGAAATTAAACCAAAAATGAACTCTCAGACAGTCATCCTATTCCCCTCTTTGAACCATCTTTCTAGAAACCCGCAATTAATCTGCTGGGCCAGTAAACTCTTAGTTATTTGTTCTACCCTGTTTATTTATAGTGAACCCAGTACATGAACACCACAATCCTGCAGACCAGTACTGATTTTACTTTAATCTCCTGCACTATGACCATATTCAAATCCACTATGCCCCTTCTGTATCTTCTAACCATAATTTTATTGTAACACGCCTTGAACTCCCCGGCCAGAAAAGCATGATGTAAGTAGATGACAATGATGAAGGCGAGACAGGCACTATAAGCTATATATAGATGGATGAAGAGATGAATGGAGGGACAGATGGACAGATAGGGGCTATAACCATAATGAAGTATTATCCATTTATTTCTTTGCAGATTCTTTGGATAATTTCAAAAGCCAAAACTGGGTCATTACCATGACCACAAAACTACATTTTTAAATATATATTTAGAGCCATACAATCTGGGTTTCAAAGCTCTAATACCAGCAGATAATGGCCAAGCACTTTTACTTTAAAAAATGGAAAAGGAGCTCGCCAGTATCCAAAGTAAGTTCACATGGGGGAAAGAGGGGAGAAGAGAGAAAAAAGATGGAACATATAAAGAAGCCGATAAATAGATAGATAGATAGATAGAGAGAGATAAATAAAACTAGGAACTTAAATTTGGGTGCCTAGTTTCAAACATAACTTAGACACCTAAGTTTGGCTTAAAATAGGCACCTAAATTAAGCTGGATGCTTACTCCCCTACACTTAGGCACCTAAGTTTGGAGCCCTTTGGTGTAAATCAGTGTTGAGCACCTATGTTTGGTCCCCCAAGCTGATACTGGCCCTGCACCCTTTTTAGGGGCCTAAATTTAGTACTCAGCACGCAGGATGGAAATTTTCATTTAGGAAGATCTAGACACCTAACTCCTAGATCTGTTGAATACTGCCCTGAAATGCAACAGGTGAGAGGGACAGGGAAGAAAACATCCAAAGCAATTTCCACGGGTAGAAAGCATTGCACCCACATTAGTCAGCTCTGTGAAAATTGCATTCCCTCGGTGCATTCTACAATAAGTGGACATTTTGCCACTTGTTGGGAAGAGGGAGGAGTTCCCAGGGGGGATGCTTTAGGTGGAATCTGACCATAACAAACATAGGGCTGGATTCATCATTCTTCGCAGAATGATGAATCCAGCAAAAAGGGGGCGGGCCTGCGAAAGGCCGCAGCCATTCGCACCATGGTGGTGAGATTTCACTGGCTGCAGTATGCCCAGCTGCAGCCTTTTGCACAAATAGCGCCACCGTAAAAGGTGGTGCTATTCGCCATGCTACTGCCAGCGATAATGTCACTCACATTATCGCCGGCAGCAGCCAACTCCTCCCCCTCCCTGACTCTTCCCCTCCCCGCCCCCTACAGCTTATTTGCATCCTATCGTGTTCGTTAAACGTTTAGAAAATAACCCCTATAGATTGGATTCTCAAAGCCACATGCGGCTATCTCCCCTGTCTAAAAAGCAGGAGCAAAAATGATAGCAGAGAGTTAGTAGAAATGCAAATAAGACAAGCAGAATCTGTAAAGCACATGGAACACCTTTAATAATGTGCACAACAAAATGGAGTCAGAACAAGTTCCTGCTTCTTGTACAGAATGCAGAGGAAGTTGCCCCTCCCCCCCCTTTTTTTTTTTTAAACTTTAAGCTGCATAACAGTGACAAACACACAGTTTCTATACAACACTAGTACACAGATGAGAATAGTTGTTGTAATAACAGACCGGATTCAAAATACAGGTCTAACAAAAAGTCCCTTGGTGCTTTGTGCCTGCAGCAGATTTCAAAATGAAAGGATGCGTGAGCTTTCCTTTTCAAATTTGGTGCCAGTTTTAAAGATGCCCCCTAAAGCACAGACTAGTATCATTGAGAAACAAGGGAACATTAAAACAAAATCCAAAATCAAAGAGGTAGTGAAGTCAGTGTAGCAACACAAATTATAACTAAAACTTCACCGCTTGATGAGAATTCTCCAGCCCAGTGGCATTAAAAATTTTGGTTGATATATCTATTTTTCTACTTTTCTTAAGTATGTTTCTTCATGCAAAGGATGAAAAGACTTCAAAGATCTCGCAAACATAAAATGTTTAGAATATGGCATTTGGCCACCATTTGAAAAATATATTGAATCAATCCTGGAAGCAGCCAATGGGCAAAACTCTAGCCACGTTGGGTTTGATTCAGTTGAGGCTCTTCAAAATAAGTAAAAAATCTTTACATAGAATTAGTAAACATATGAACACTTAACAATATTTAAGTAAATATGGAATGAGCTATATACAAGGAGGCTTTTCTGATCTGTAATATGATCCTGAATCCGCTGTGTCATTATACGATTGAGAGGTCTTTGAAGTCATTTTTTCCCCTCTTTTGTATGACCATAGATAGATACTTAATAAAAATTAAAAATAGATATATAAACAATTTTTGACACCATTCAACTTGGAGAATTTTCTTCAAGCAGTTATGCTAACAGTAAAACAAAGACACTGCTGTTTGATGAGTAGTATGTATCAAATACACCGCTTTCTTAGAGGGCAATCAAACCCCTCTTAAAATGAATGCATTACTCAGAGAAGTCTATATTTTGTCATTTCACAAGTCCTGACTCAGTGCACATGGTATGTAAAGACCCAGCCCCCAGACAGTGCCTAGCCTCATGGGTAGGGATTTTCACAGCTTCTATTTACTCGGTCTTGACATAGCTGAGAGAAATTTTGAGGCCTCATAGTCAAATAAGCAATGCACATCTGTGTTAGTCTCCCAGACCAACAATATTAGAAAAACAGCTGTCAGCAGTGAACATTAGGTTTGAAAATATATTCTCTTGTTTAAGTAAATGTGAATAATTTTGGAAGTGCTGAAGCATGCACTGGTCTCTGTCCTCTATGGACTCCTCTCGCTGTTTTGCATTCTCCCTTTCTCCTCACCTTTACTCTACACCTGCCACAACAGTTCCACCTCCATCAGTAACCCCTAATGCATCCTGCTAAGCCCTTGAAATAGCATTTACACTAAAAATTTAAAATTTGGTCCATGGCTGGTGTTAATTTATAGGTCTTAGAGAATGTGTTAACTAAAGAAGAACACACCATACTAGATTCTAGTGATCACTCATTAAAGCTCATTTTTATTTGACATTGTTTCATTTACATGTATGTATGAACTAAGGCTTTTCCACATGGTTTAGCTTGCAGGCTAGGGACTTTGTGCAAAGAACACCATACAGAATGCATCTAAAGTTTTAGTGCATAGTACTCTAGATGTTACAACTGTGCCAATGCGGAAACTTCCTCCCATCCAGGAATTGTGAACACTGTCTCTTCACTATCCTAATCCCCAAGTAATCACATTGAGTATTTTAGAAATTGTAATAAAAACCTGCCAGCAGTCATCATAGGGCCAACATATACAATAACCAAATGATAAAGCTTACATTCAAAACAATGTGAGATAATAACGGGATAAAAATGACTGTTCTCAGAAGGCATGGGTCATAAAAAATAATTTAAATAATACTCTTCTATTTTCCTCAGAAAATGACTAACAGTCACCAGAAGTGTAGCTACCTGGATATCACTTACTTCAAGAAAAAATATGGGAAGTGATGTAAAAGAAGAAGACTCGCAGATGAGATCTGCAATGAAAGATGATCTAAATAATGTTCTCAGCTGTACTCAAAGATACGAGCATTCATCAGCTTGAATCAGAACAGAAAACTGTTGAAGCTTAAGAAGAGACATATGTTAGCAATAACAGTCAAGAATATAAAATTGATGTAAGCTACAAATCAAAGGACATGAAATTTTATGAAACAAATGAAAGGAGCTGCTAAATCATGACCAAAAGAATGTACCAAATTATATTCAGACTGGTGGTTATAGTCAGGAAGATATTATGAGTCAAAACCAAACTCATAAGTCAAGGGACTCTTATAAACCTGATGTGAGCTACAAGGCAGGAGAAATGATCATTCCAAGAATAGATCAACGTCTTCCTGTAACTGCAGAAATCAAGGAACTATCAGGGATGATACATTCCACACCTGACCATGTTCAGAGACATATCAGTACTCACTAAAAGGATACTGGGAGTCTGGGTTAAGCAGAAGGAAATTGGTGGTTTTGGACAGGAAGATATTATGAGTCAAAATCAAACTGATATGCCAAGTTAGTCTTATATACCCGATGTAAGCTACAGGGCAGGAGAAACAATCATTCCAAGAATGCATCAAATTCCTCCAGAAACTGAACCCCCCCCAAAAAAAAACAAAAACAGGAAATATCAGGGATCATACATTCCACACCTGACCATGAATGGAGAAATGTCAGTACTCATCAAAAGGATACTATGAGCCAGGATCCTAACGACTACCAACTTTCGTTCAGTACTACAAGCACTGATTTTTGCAAACACCGACTACTGTAATGCCCTATTATTAGGTCTACCATACACATCACTTAGACCACTACAAATTTTACAAAACACTGCTGCAAGAATTTTGACCGGAAAAAGTAAAAAAGACCACATCACCGAAACCCTAGCCGAGTTACACTGGTTACCCGTTGAGCAAAGGATACAATACAAAACACTTTGCACCATACATAAATTAATACATAACGAAAAAGCGGAATGGCTTAACACAGCCCTCCGCGTACACGTACCAAACAGAAACCTGAGATCAGCTAACAAAGCACTCCTTACTATTCCATCAATAAAAACAGCAAGACTAACACAAGTAAGAGAGAGAGCATTATCCTTGGCAGGACCCATCCTATGGAACACCATGCCATTAGAGTTCATGTTACAAGGAGACAGCAAAACCTTTAGAAAAAGCTTAAAAACCTGGCTATTTAAGCAAGCTTATCAAATTGAGAAGGGGGAATAGTGAAGCCGGTGAAGTGTGAGGTACAAACAAATGAACATCAACACACACCAATACAATCAATATGTGTGTGGCTGTATTTTTATTCCTATATTACTTTATCTTCTCGCCCACCACTATAAATTAATATATTGCGGCATCCTTATTTTATGTGCCCTATTGTAAACCGTTGTGATGGATCCCTCTTAACGACAGTATAGAAAAGATTTAAATAAATAAATAAATACATACTTATTGAGAAAACTCGTCAGAAAGACACCGATGTCTGTTATCAGAAAGGTTATTTTGATGGGGACCTAAAAGAGAATTATGTAACACTCAAACTTTATGTGAGTGACACAAACAGGAAGGGTAAAAATTTCCTTACAATACCATTGATAAGGTATCATGAAAATTTAGTACATGAGAGTTGTCATGACAAAACTTATCTTTCAAGGGATAAGAAGCAAGGCAAGCAACAAGCCATCACTCATACAAACATTTTCCAGCATGCATGTCATCAGGGATTTATACCATTGAAAAGCACTTTTAAACAAATTGCAAAAGAACATGCAAAAACAGATACAACTTCTGCCTCTAAAGCTGTTACTAACTATAAATAAAGAACGAGGCACCAGCAAGCAGATGACCAGAATAAGGTTGTAAGTGCTGATCTGAAAGGTGGTGAGATATGATCACAAAGACTACAATATTCAATAAAAAGATATTGGCATTTATGGTCCTAAAGACATTGGGACAATGAGCCAAAAAACAACTGGTATTTGTGATTAGAACAATGCTCTTAGTCAAAAACTAAAAGATATTGGGGTCTACTCCTTAAAACATACTGCAATTTACATCACGAGAAAGGTACAAGTCATATTAATGTATTGGGTAAAAAGTACTGCAAAGTTTTTGAACAGAAAACATGAAGGAAGAGAGTTTCAGTAGAATCCTCAAGAACAGTTGATCTATTCCACCAAGGAAGCAGAAACATTGTATGCTAAAATCATCTAGGGATGTGCAGCAGGGACGGATACGTTCAATTCGGTATTCATATTCATCGGGACCCAAATCTGTTACATCCGTTTTCGGAGGACTCCGATTCATCCATTAGTTACAAATGGGATTCGTTTCCCATTAAAGTTAAAAAAAACAAAAAAAAACCAACCATCCACATCCCAACCCTTTAAACGTAATTAACTACAACTCCCCACCCTCCTGACCCCCCTCCCAAGACTTGCCAAAAGTCCCTGGTGGTCCAGCAGGGGTCCTGGAACATTTTCCTGCACTCGGGCCATTGGCTGCTGGTATTCAAAATGGCACCGATAGCCTTTGCCCTTACTATGTCACAGGGGCTACCGGTGCCATTGGTCAGCCCGTGACACATGGTAGGAGCAATGGACGGCTGGCGCCATCTTGGGCTCCAACCATGTGACAGGGGCCGACCAATGGCACCGGTAGCCCCTGTGACACAGTAAGGGCAAAGGCTATCGGCGCCATTTTGAATGCCAGCAGCCGACAGCCCGAGTGCAGGAGATCGTTCCAGGACCCCGCTGGACCACCAGGGACTTTTGGCAAGTCTTGGGGGGGTTTATTCATTAATGATACGTTGCATTCATGGGGGTTAGCCATAGGTTTCGGAACCCCACGAATGCAACGAATAGGGACCTATACGTTGCGGATTGTGCATTTGTTCAAAACGAATGCACATCCCTAAAATCATCTGACACAGATGTACAGTCTTCATTTAAAGCACACCAAAAGGGATTAGAACCAATCAAAAGCACTCTGACCCAGATTATACATCTGGTTGTGGGGAGTGAATCTGGAAGTTTTGACCTGAAAAATAGCAGAATATAATAAAGGAAAAACTTGCAAAGAGAACAAAACAAGAAGAAATTAGATCTGAGAAGATGATGGGATAAGCAAAGACCAAAAGCCTTCTTCCAGTTATAACTACAAGCCAGGCAACCCTGTGGAAAAGAGGAAGTACTGAGGACAGGGCCTTACCCCATCAAGATTTTAAAAAATGAAACCTGTGTGGTCTCAGTCAAGCTCAGAGTGCTGAAAATGAAATAATGTCTCTCTAAACTTCAGCCATTCCAAGAACCTGACACCTTCTCATCTGAGGTGTCTTGGAAAGATGTGTTATGGTTTCGAGGTGTTTGAGTGGATTCTTGGGTACTGTGGAAGATGACCACACCCATGAGGAGGAGACCCGTGGGGAGCCACAATACTGGGTTAGACTCAGGACGCACAAACACAGAGTTTTGTCTTTTATTGTATAGCTGATTTATACCACCAGAGGTGGCAGTAGTGAGGTGATCCAGAGGTAACAGTCCAGGGATCCTCGGCAGAGGGAACCCGTCTCACCAAGATGGTATAGGGAGATCCAGGTGTAGGTTTCTCAGCATGGCAGAGCTGTAGATGAGACAAACTGAGAATTAGATTACTCACTAGATGGTAGCTGTAAGGTTGATGATTCCACCAGGCAGAAATAGATGGTTACAGGCACCAGGGCAGGGAGAGCAGGCCCTCGAGGAGCGAGCCTGATCCCAGTAAGGCACCTGAAAGAAAGCAAAGGGCCACCGAGGAGCGGGTACCCAGGTTAGAGAAGACCCTGAAGAGCAGAGAGAGCTTCCACCTGCAGCACGGAAGTGGCAGAGTAGCTTAGACCGGACGAATCCAATCCAAACGATCCGTATCACGATCCTTGCTAACTCAATGAGCTAGCAAACAAGCATAGGCTAAATAGCTGGATGGCATGACGTCACTCGAGGGGGACGCCCTCAAGGTTCCCGCCATGTTGTGGATAAAGACGTGAGTGGCGTGCGTGCACGCACCCTAGGAGGCCCTTAGGAGAAACATGGCGTGAGGCTTTGCCATAGCCATTCCGGGGATGCCGGAGAATGTGGCTTGAAGACGCGGCAGTAGCCATTTTCCCAAGGCTAGTGGGGAGAGCAGAGAAAAAGGTGAGGCACAAGGGCGAAGCCATCTGAGACCGACAGATGCAACAAGATGGTGGAAAAATGAAGACTACACAAATGCAAACAATTATGGATGACCATGTGAAAGCTGATGTTACCTCATAGAAGGGAGAAGTTAGTTCTCACCACACACTTGCTGTTATACCGGATCAGCAAGACAACCTAAAAAAGTATCAGGTAGAAATACTAATTTGTGAAACTAAATAAAATTATGAGCTAGTGGGAATCAATCCTAAAAAAATAGAGACTTTGGGGATGAACAAATATTTTCCATTAGTCACATGACTGGGTCATTTATAGATTATAATCAGGAAGATGCCAGAAGTGTAGCTCTCAGGATATCACTTATATCAAGAAAAATGTGGGAAGTGATGTGAAAGAAGAATGTTCGCATATGAGATTTGCAGTAAAAGATGACCTAAATAATGTTCCCAGTTCTATTCGGAAAAACACAAACATCCATCAGCTTCAATTGGATCAGAAAACTGTTGAAGCTTATGAAGAGAGAGTTAGCAATGACAGTCAAGAATGTAAGAACTATGACTAGAAAACTGATGTAAATTACAGATCAAAGGACATGAAATCTTATGACATAGATGCTGATCAAAATGATATATCAAGTTATTTTCAGACCAACAGCAGTACTCACCAAGAGAGTGACTGGTGAAACGCTTATTGAGGAAACATATCAGAAGGAAACCTGTGGTTATGACCAGGAAGAAATTCTGAGTCAAAATCAAACTTGTATGCCAAGGGACTCTAATAAACCTGATGTGAACTACAGGGCAGGAAAAATGGTCATTCAAAGAATGCATCAAAGACCTCCCGTAACTGCAGAAAATAAGGAACTATCAGGGATGATGTATTCCACACCAAGACCATGATCAGAGAAAACATGTCAGAAAGGCACTGATGTTTCTGATCAGCAAGATTATATTGATGGGACCTAAAGAAAATGTATGTAATGCCCATAATTTTTAAGGGTGTGACACAAACAGGAAGGGTAAAAGTTACAAATTAAAGGATATCAAATCGTATGAAACAGATAAAAGCTACAAACAAAAGGAGCTGCTAAATCATGACCAAAAAGATGTACTGAATGATATTCAGACTAGTGGTTTTAGCTAGGAAGATATTATGAGTCAAAATCAAACAGTGGTGAAGATCCAGTTGGCCCTTGCATTGACCTCATGCCGCACCGACCTCTCAAAGGTCCACCTAAGTCCCAGCGGCTCGGGTCCCTACAGGCTCCTCCCGGGGGGGGGATCACGGGCTTCCAGTGGTGAAGATCCAGTTGGCTCTTGCACAGACTCCACGCCTCTTCGACCTCTCAAAGGTCCATCCAAGTCGCCTGCGGCGAAGATCCAGCCAGTTCCAACTTCTGTTCCGCCTCGCCATCTGACGGGGGAACCTGAGGAGCCATCTAAGGTCGTACCAACTTCCCCGTCGGTCCAAGGGTTCACGATCCCTCCTGGTCATAACATATGAACAGAGTCATGTCAGTACCCACCAAAAGGATAACAGGAGCTGGGGTTAAACACTTATTCAGAAAAGAGACCAGAAGGTAGCTGATATATCAAGGGACTCTCATAAATGTAATCTGAGCTACAGCACAGGAGAAATGATCATTACAAGAATGCATCAAAGTCCTCCTATAACTGCAGGAAACGAGAAACCATCAGGGATGATACATTCCACACCTCACCATGATTCGAGACATGTCAGTATGCACCACAAGGATACTGAGAGCTTGGGTCAAACACTAATTGAGAAAACAGATCAGAAGGAAGCTGGTGATTATGGCCAGTAAGATATTATAAGTCAAAAACAAACTGATATGCCCAGGGACTCTTATAAACAATAAGTAAGCAATAATAGTCAAGAACATAAGCCCTATGACCAGCACACTGATGGGAGTTACAAATCAAAGGACATAGATGAAAGCTACAATCAAAAGGATCTGCTAAATTAGGACTACAAAGAGGTCCCAAATTATATTCAGACTGACATGAGTACTCGCCAAAAGGATACTGGCAGCCTGAGTCAAACACTTATTGAGAAAACAGAAGGGATTTGATGGTTATGGTCAGGAAGATACTATGAGACAAAACCAAACTGATATGCCAAGGGACTCTTTAAAACTTGATATGAGTTACAGGGCAGGAGAAACAATCATTCCAATAAAGCATCAAAGTTCTCCGGAAACTCAGAAAAAAGGAAATGTCGGGGAACACACATTCTTCACCTGACCATGATTGGAGACATGTCAGTACTCACTTAAAGATTTTGGGAGCCAGGAACAAACATTATTGAGAAAATGGATCAGGAAGATATTAATCTCTCTGATCAGAAAGATGATATCAATCAGGACCTAAAAGAAAATAATGTAACACCCATAAACCTTGTGTGTATGATACAAACAGGAAAGGTAAAAGTTTTCTTCCAATACCATTAAAAAGATGTTATGAAAATTTAGAAAATTAGGAAGCACCACAGAAGAGAGATGCCAGCACTTAACAGAAGTGTAGCTCCCAGAATATCATCACTTATAACGAAAAAAATGTAAGAAGTGATATGAAAGTAGAATGCTCAGATATGAGATATGCAATAAAAGATGACCTAAATAATGCTCTCAGTTCTAGTCGGAAAGATACAAGATTGATTAGTTTGAATCAGATCAGAAAACTGTTGAAGTTAACAAAAAGAAGATGTTAGCAATAACAGTCAAGAACATACAAACTTTTGTCAGAAAACTGATGTAAATTACAACTCAAAGGACATGAAATCTTATGGAATGGATGAACGCTATAATCAATAACAAGCTGCTAAATTATGATCAAAATGATATACCAAGTTATATTTAGATTGACATCAGTGCTCACCAAAATGATACCAAGAGCATTGTTGAAACACTTGAGAAAACAGACCAGAAGAAAGCTGATGGTTATGGCCAGGAAGATGATAGGAGTCAAAATCAAACTATGTCAAGGGACTCTCATAAACCTGTTGAGAGCTACAGCACAGGAGAAACGATCATTCCAAGAATGCATCAAAATCCTCCTGTAACTGCAGAAGAAAAGGTACCTACATTACCTGAATGTAATCTACTCCAAATTGGCTGAAAGGTGGAATATAACTAAAAAATAAATAAATACATTTATAAAATGATCAGGGATGATACATTCCACACCTGACGATGAATGGAGACATGTCAGTACTCACCAAAAGGATACTGGGAGCCTGGGCTGAAACACTTATTGAGAAAACAGATCAAGAAGATTCTTGTGTCTATGATCAGCCAAATGATATTATTCAGAACCCAGTCTCTGCTGTGTCATATCCATGGATACCAGCGATGTCCCTTCATCATGAACACTGAGAAATTTTAATTAATGTTGAGTGACTCAATGATTCTGTCATTGATACATCCATGCTTTTTTTTTTTTTAGGAGCACAGCACCATGTGAAAGTTCTCCAGTCTACTATATTATAAATGTTAATAAAATACAAATATTATCATAGGTGGAATGTACACCCATCTTGGGTTCAAGTATCCAGATTTATTTGAACACTGAACACATGCACTGGTTTACTTCCTCTACTGTTAATGGGAGAGTGGGGGACATGGATGACAGCTCCTCCCCACCATACTCTCAAAATCAGCACTAAACCAGCTCCTGAAAAGCTACGTATGTTGGAGGATTAATGGCAAGTTTCATATTACCATCAAAGAAATTTTTAAGACTGTAGGATTTTCGCAATTGTAAATGCAATTGAATTGTTAGCTGGAAACCCAGTGTGCAAATTTCATCAGAGACTGATGAAACGTCATCTTTTAACCTGCCTTGAGGATCGTAGAAACCTACCATTTTCCAAGTCCATAAGTAAAAAGACATGGCCTGGACCCAGCAACAAAAAATGTATTTATTTCGTAAACTTAAATAAAAGATTATATTACCTGTAGTGCAGACAAATAGAAGAGGCCTATTATTTTCACCTAGTTCAATATTTAAAAGCTATTTAGATGGATATCCTTCGAAATGACAAAATTTAGCATATTCAGCTACTCACTTGGCTAAATAATAACCGGATAATGACTTATCTGGCTATAATTTAGCGAGATGAAAAAAGGGGCATTCCAGAGAGGGGTTTTGTTATCAGGGTAACAACCAAATGTCAGATATATCCAGCCAAGTTATTCATCTTTATGTAGCCGGGTAAAGTACTACCTGACCAGTTATATTTAAAAGACATCCGACTAAGTAGTGCTGTCAAAACAACACCACACACACAAACAAAAAAAAGGATCAGGTCGTTCTCGTCCCCCCTCCCCCCAAACATCATACATGGTACTGTTGGGCCATGCTAACCACACCCCACAAACCTCTTGTAAGACTGTAGGCTAGGACCCCTTCTTCAGTTTTTGCAAACTATAACGATTGGCTTGCCCCCCCCCCCCTCCCAGCCACTTGCAGTGATGATCTGCGGTGCTGGCCCACCTCACTGATCCTCTCCATCCCCCTTGATGCTTTAAATTTTCCCTGCCAAGAGCAAGGGGCCCATTGCCTCGCTTGCAGCACCCTCCAGTCCCCACACTTAGGCCCTGCAAGTCGGCTTTTATGCACGCAAGTCAGGAGCTTTTCTAACATGCATGAGGCAATGAAATTACCAGTTTTACCAATCAGTCTACCAGTCTGCCCAGTCTATTCTGCAGGTCATAGAGATCCTCCTAGCTCTTCAGCTTGATGTCCCCCCATTTCACCCAGACCCCCCCCCCCCCCACCCAGTACTATTTCACTTTTAAGATCACTTACTCCAGACCTTGAGCAAGAGTAACCATGTGCAAGTAAAGCTTCCAAATTTACATGCATAAATTATTTATAAAGGAGCAACTATGCCAAAGGGGGCAATATTCAGAACAATCTCGCGGACCAGCTAAAGAGTTGGAAATTTACCGTCCACTAGATTTAACTGCTCAAAATCTCGGCTTTTGCTAGAGATGTCGTTAGGTCATGGGTATTAATATCGCCAACTATTGTTAGTTTTCAGTATTACTGGTGAAGAGGAGCATTCACTAAAGCACAGTCATCAGCACAACCATTAATGCGAGTTAACGTGCATTATTTAGTGAATTGGCCCCATGGGAAATAAATGGAGCCATGATAATTAACATGCATTGTAGTCTGCATTAATGGTAGCATGGCTTATAACACTGTAATGAGTCGACCCCTTAAGTTAGGCAGCTATCCGTGTGGGCAAGGACAGCTATCCTAAAGTTTTAGCTGGCTAGATTTAGGTGAATTCTCAGTTGCAACCTTGCTGGCTAGGTTGCGGCTGAAATTTTTCCAAAAAATAGCTAAATATAAATCAGCTATCTTGGCCACTAAGCGGTTCTTTGAAAATCTGTCTCGAGAGTCTAATTATTATTGTTTCAATACCATCGTTAGTCCTCCAGCTTGATGCTGAACGGTGTCTCTTCGATGCAACCTGCATGAGTGTGCATTCCCCAGCTGTGGACCTTGCCTTCCATCTGGTGGTGATTAATTATCAGTGCACATTGGTTTGAGAAGGAAAGGAACAATGAACCCTGTTACCAGCTCCAGAATCTCTCCTCACACCGCCCTATGCCACACAAGCAATGCCTACAACTCTTTCAGCAGACAGTGCAACTCTTCTCTTCATAATTCACTTGGGTGATCGTGAACTAAATAACACTAGTGATCCAAGGTTCACATTTCCAGCCATCCTCTCCTACAACTGATGTAGATGTTTTTCCTTTGATTGTGCGTGCATGTGCTGCTCATTGTTTTGTTTGTGTGTGTATATGTTACTGTGTGCATGCATGTTTTTCTCTCTTGTATATGTGTATTGAACCTGTTTTATGTGTTTATGTTGCACTTTCTGTGTTTGCAAGCAATCTGCTTTCTGTTTGGTGAGCATGCAATCTGCTCTCTGTTTTCTTTATCCTGGAATGCAGATTTGAGCCAATCCTGCTGCTCCATTGAGATTCATTAGGCACATTTGAGCTCTTTTACCTGCACAGGCAGAGTTCAGGGCTTCAGGAGTTAACTGAGCTCTGGTTAAAACCTGTAATGTTTAAATTGCTGATAGTCTTCCCTGGTTGTGTGCTAAGTGATAGCCGTTCAGAGCCTGTTTCCTATTTTTTGGTTCACTAACAGCTTGTATAGCAGCCCTACCTTCCATCTCATGCTTACTGTCAATTTCTAATCCCATATCAAAGGCAGCAATTCTAATCCTATTATTCTTTCCTGCTTACAGACCAGCGCTGCTCAGCTCGCTGCACATGTGTCTCATTCATGCCCAGGTTCTCAGATGTTTGTGGGACATTAATGAGCTCAGGGGTTGCCTTCTGTCTTTCCTCTGAACTGCCTGAAATATTATAATGAGCATGCAGACAGAAAAAAAAAAAAGAAACAGGAAAATTCAGCAGAAGAGAGACAGAAATAGCTCTGAATCCTGTGAATAATTGCTGTGCATTCTTTCACTTCAACACAAGACTAGTTAGGCTGAAGAAGCAATCTGGCAGCAGCCATCACACCAAAGTGCATTGTCAACACTTCAGGGCTGGAAAACAAGGCAGAAATGAATGTACCTGCCCAGAATACAGCATCATGGTGAGACTGGATAAAATTGATTAGGGAAGGCACAGAGAGGCAGGCTGAGTGCTTGGCACAGGGTCACACAGGCTTCAAAACGAGACTCTGTATTTCACAGCGCTGTGCTCTATCCAGGGATAGTAGTAGTAGGCAATCCTTTGATTCAAAGATAATCTCGATGACAGTCTGTTAATGGATTTTGAGGAGGTTTAGGAATCCGGTCCAGGTCTATCCACAGAAACATAAAGGTTTTTCCGTGTGGGAGAGCAGGTGAGGTGTGGTATGTTGTGTGAATCCAGTAAACATGTGTACATGGCCTGGCAGAAGCATAAGCACCCAGGGTACAGGCCTATGTGTAGGTTAACTGCAGATAAGAAAAGCTGATCAACATTTCATTGCTCTCTTGGGAGCACTGCTTCCTGTAAGCTGTGCGCATGCACAGACGCTGTGAAACCCGCTCACACAGCAAAACATACAGGCCGATGCAGTAAGAATCACAGGAGAGCGGACGCTACGTGTTGAGCGCACGCTCTCCCAACAAGTGCCCAGCCACCTCTCCTGGGCCTGCGATTCTTTATTTAAATGAGGGGTCTCGCTAATAAGGAGGTGATAGGGATAATAGAGCGTCCCTAGCACCTCTTTATTAGCATAGAGGTAGCTGTCAGTGGGTTCCGACAACTGAAGCTCAACGGGTTAGCAAAACGGATTCCAGTAAAATTGAGCATCCATTTTTTAAACCTGCTGACTGGCAGGCAGATTTTTAAAAAAATGTTTTAAATTTTTTTTTTTAATTTTTGGTTCCTCCGACTTAATATCACTAGGATATTAAGTCGGAGGGTGTACAGAAAAGCAGTATTTTCTGCTTTTCTGTACACTTTTCTGGCCGCACATTTTACTTTCAATATCCCGGGCGACTAACTAATAGCCTCATGAACATGCATTTGCATGTGATGAGCACTATTAGCTTTTGCGGGGGGGGGGGGGGGGGGGGGGGGTGGTGTGTGTGTGCCACATGTTTTCAATAAGCTAAACCCCTTACAGTATAAGGGGGTAATAGACGCGTGTTGAAAACGCATGGCCAATCGCATGCCAAATGGTGTGCTTGGCCGAATGCACCATACTGTATCGGCCTGATAGTGTGCACAAGAAATCCTGATATTACTTGCTCATAATGGGGCGGATTTTAAGAGCCCTGCTTGCCTAAATCCGCCCAAAACCGGGCGGATTTAGGTGAGCAGGGCCCTGCGCGCCGGTGAGCCTATTTTACATAGGCCTACCGGCGTGCGCAGAGCCCCGGGACTCGCGTAAGTCCCAGGGTTTTCGGAGGGGGGCGTGTCGGGGGCGGGGCCGAGCGGCGCGCTGTTTTCGGGGCGTGTTGGCAGCATTTTGGGGGCGGGCCCGGGGGCGTGGTTACTGCCCGGGGCGGTCCGGGGGCGTGGCTGCGCCCTCCGTACCCGCCCCCAGGTCGCGTCCCGGCGCGCTAGGGGCCCGCTGGCGCGTGGGGATTTACGTCTCCCTCCGGAAGGCGTAAATCCCCCGACAAAGGTAAGGGGGGGTTTAGACAGGGCCGGGGGGGGGGGGGGGTTAGGTAGAGGAAGGGAGGGGAAGGTGAGGGGAGGGAGTTAGAGGATTCCCTCCAAGGCCGCTCCGATTTCGGAGCGGCCTTGGAGGGAACGGGGGTAGGCTGCGCGGCTCGGCGCGCGCCGGCTATACGTAATCGATAGCCTTGCGCGCACCGATCCAGGATTTTAGCGGATACGTGCGACTACGCGCGTATCTACTAAAATCCCGCGTACTTTTGCTTGCGCCTGATGCGCCAGCAAAAGTACACGAACGCGCCGTGTTTGAAAATCTACCCCAATACGCTGAACAAAAAGAACATTTTTCCACACACAGTCTTTCAAAAATTTAAGGGAACATTGCTTGGGAGCAACATCTTGGAATACTCCAAAGTCAGTAACAGGTTGTATGGTCTTTAAAATAATTGCAACATTTACGCCAAACCGGCAGTCTATGCTGCTTAGATTTAACAATGTCTGGGCAAGAGAAAGTCTCTTCCTAGTTGATATATGACTGCAACAGTGCTAGAGACATATTAATGGAAAAGTTGCAACAGCGATGGCAATAAAAGGTGTCTAGACTCTAGAGAGGTGAGAGGTGGAAAATACTGGCCTTTCTCCCAAGAGTGAATAATGAACTGAACAACAGGACATTTTATTGCTTGTGCCCAAAGACTGAAAGAGGCATACCTTTCCTCCAAATGGAGATAATATGTTTTCTACCCACCCTCTAGAGGGGGCAATAGGTTGTGTAGAGTATATGTAGCAGTTTACATTTGCTTTATGACCATGGCCTCTGATATGCAATTCTGCAGCTATGGAAAGGCTTGCAAAATCTGGCCTTTGCCATAGAATTGCATAGTTTCCCTTCGAATTGTGGGATACCAGGGATGGGGCTGGGAGCATCAGCAGCTACCCTGGCCAGTTAGACATGGGAGTGCATGTATGGATGTGCACACCTCACTGCCCCTCTCTACCCCTGTGTATGCAGATCTGCTAGCAGGAGGAGGAGGAGGAGAGTAGTGGTTAGGGATGTGCATTCGTTTGCAACGAAATAGGAAATAGAGATGATATTTCCTATTTCATTGCGTTTCGGGAGGGTGACGAAACGATAAGAAAACTCACAAAATTTTGTGTGGTTTACTTATCGTATTTGGGGGGGGGGGGGGAGAGAAAGGGCACATTAAAAAAAACCCAACCTAAACCCACCCCAACCCTTCAAATTTACTTAATTGCATCCCCCCAAGACTTGCCCAACCCCCCCCCCAAGACTTACCGAAAGTCCCTGGTGGTCCAGCGGGGTCCCGGGAGTGATCTCCCCCTCTCGGGCCATCGGCTGCATGAATGAATCTGTGGATTGGTTAACACTTATTTAACGTCACAGGTTTGTATTTTTCCCATTGGTGGACAAGCCTGTTTGTTTTCTATTTTTGTGACTGGCTGGAGTAACAGCCCATGACAGGGTTTAAATAGGGCCCGGGAAAAACAAGATGGAGGATCGTATTCGGGAAACGCTGTAGCGAGATTGAAAGGAGCAGAACTGTTTGAATAGCCTTTGGAGAGTATGAATGGCAGTTTACTCATGTTTTTTGGTTTCTATAAATATAGAAAACAGTAATTACATTTTTTCCATCTTAGTAAAACTAAAGAAAGAGTGATAGCCCCTGATGAAGTAGCTGACGAAACACGAGCCGTGTCAGGCAGGAGACTGTACTTCGCCTCTTCAGCATTCATCCGCTTCCGCTCAGCTCTCAGCACAAAACGATAAGTTGCCAGAAATAGCGTTAAAGCGCTTAAACAATTGTGATAATGTTGATTTAATAAAGAGAAAATTCCAAAACAAAAGGAACTGTGTGCATTTTGAAAAATTAACGCTTGTGTTCAACTCCAAAAAAATGAAAAAATTGTGGGTAGGGCTAATGATTATACAAAATTCAAAGATGGTGATTTAATGCATCTTTGAAATTGTGAGGTTCATTAAGTAAGAACTATCTCCATATTTAAGTGTGAGGAAACAGCAAGTTGCCTCCACTTAATTATATATGAGGTCTTTACTCACAATATAAATATATATATATTCCATTTATATGATGTTGGTTGGGATCTAGTAATCAAAATGGCGCCAATGGCCCTTTACCCTTACCGTGTGACAGGGGCTATCAGAGCCATTGGCTGGCCCCTGTCACATGGTAGGAGCAATGGATGGCCCATGCCATTTTTTAAGATGGGCTACAAACCAGGGTTCAAAGCCCACTGTTGCACCATGGGCATGTCATTTTACCCTCCATTGCCTCAAGTACAAAATTAGATTGAAAGCCCTCTGGGGAGAGGGAAGTATGTCCAGTACTTGAATGTAATCCATTTGAAGTGCCTAAAAGCGGAAAACAAATATCTAAAATAATAAATAAATAAATTGCAAGGTGGGGTCCAGCTGCAATAGAGAAGGATGTGGCCCAAGACACCACTACACTCATCCTCCTACTGCCAGCCGATCAGGAAGAAAGGGAATCAGGAGATGAAGGCAGGTAAAGAGAGTGAGAATTGGCAGGGAGAAGAAGGATTGAGAATGTAAGAATCAGTGGAGGGAAAGGGGAGAATTGATGAGGGAGGGAGGAGGTTGAGAACTGGCAGGAGGAGGAGGTGAAAGGGAATAGGGGATAGGTAATATGTGCGCAAGAGGAGGTGGGCAGTAGTGTGTGAAAATGAGAGAGGGGAACGCATTGGGAAGGGGGATATGAGAAAGAGAGGATTAGTGCTAATTGTGTATGAGAGACAGAGAGAGGGGGAGGTTCGGCAGTGGGTTGTGTGTGTGAGAGAAGGGATCGGCATCATATGGGCAGAGGGAGTGACAGAGGGAATCCTACCCTCTCACTCCCCTGATCCAGATCTCCTCTCCCTCAAGTCCCAAATTCCACCTCTTTCCCTAACCTCTGATCCTCCCTCCACCTCTCCTTCCTCACCACTTCCTCCCATCTCTTATCCAA
This sequence comes from Rhinatrema bivittatum, assembly GCF_901001135.1. Classification (NCBI taxonomy): domain Eukaryota; kingdom Metazoa; phylum Chordata; class Amphibia; order Gymnophiona; family Rhinatrematidae; genus Rhinatrema; species Rhinatrema bivittatum. The sequence goes on from NC_042626.1 coordinate 32,549,668, forward strand.
TCCCACATCCTCCTCCTCCCCCTCTTCTCCGGTCTGATCCTTTTCCTTCTCCTTGGTCATCTCCAATCCTCTTCCTCCTTCCTCTCATCCTTGAGTAGGACTTCCCAAACCTGTCCTGGTGATCCCATTCCACCCCTATCCCCATGCCAATCCCATCTCACTTCCTCCCTTCCCTTTGCCAATCTTAAAATTCCTTTTCCTCTACCCCAAAAAATATCCAGAATAAATTACCAGCATGTAAGAAAGGCCAAAAAATGACTATTTTTATAAAGTGAACTAAATTTTAAACTATTTAATATGCAAATCTTTTTAAATTTCTGCAAATGTGCCACAGCATTTCAGAAACTTTATGCAGAATCTACCCCTGAGCTGCTGAAGGAAACTGGGGGATGTACTTATGGTACTTTTCTAAAAAAAGAAAATGCAAGAAAACCATATTTGGTAGTGCCAGGTTATTTGACTATTAATGCCTGCTATAGATTGGGCAATAGTCTGTTTTACTCTGCTGATTGCTCTTTGGTTCTTTGTGTGTTTCATTGTTCACTGCCTATGCATTTGGCGGTACATAAGCGAAATAAAACAGTAGAATGTAACAGTTTATCCCTGGCAGTGCTCGGAACACCAGCAAAGCCTTTTCTACTCTGCACCTTTAAACACTCTCGTTTCTTCTTGCTAATCTCCCTCGGAGAGTGGATAAGAAATTGCCATGCTGGGTCAGACCAAGGGTCCATCAAGCCCAGCATCCTGTTTCCAACAGAGGCCAAACCAGGCCACAAGAACCTGGCAATTACCCAAACACTAAGAAGATCCCATGCTACTGATGCAATTAATAGCAGTGGCTATTCCCTAAGTAAAATTGATTAATAGTCGTTAATGGACTTCCCCAAGAACTTATCCAAACCTTTTTTAAACCCAGCTACACTAACTGCACTAACCACATCCTCTGGCAACAAATTCCAGAGCTTAATTGTGCGTTGAGTGAAAAAGAATTTTCTCTGATTAGTCTTAAATGTGCTACTTGCTAACTTCATGGAGTGCCCCCTAGTCCTTCTATTATTTGAAAGTGTAAATAACAGTTTCACGTCATCTACTCATTCAAGACCTCTCATGATCTTAAAGACCTCTATCATATCCCCCCTCAGCCGTCTCTTCTGCAAGCTGAACAGCCCTAACCTCTTCAGTCTTTCCTCATAGGGGAGCTGTTCCTTCCCCTTTATCATTTTGGTTGCCCTTCTCTGTACCTTCTCCAGTGCAACTATATCTTTTTTGAGATGCGGCGACCAGAACTGTACACAGTATTCAAGGTGCTGTCTCACCATGGAGTGATACAGAGGCATTATGACATTTTCCATTTTATTCACCATTCCCTTCCTAATAATTCCTAACATTGTTTGCTTTTTTGACTGCTGCAGCACACTGAGCTGACGATTTTAAAGTATTATCCACTATGATGCCTAGATCTTTTTCCTGGGTGGTAGCTCCTAATATGGAACCTAACATCGTGTAACTAAAGCAAGGGTTATTTTTCCCTATATGCAACACCTTGCACTTGTCCACATTAAATTTCATCTGCCATTTGGATGCACAATCTTCCAGTTTTGCAAGGTCCTCCTGTAATAAATCACAAGCGGATTGTGATACAACTATGCTGAATAACTTGATTCACTTTGCTGAAGGAGACTGATGATAATTATATCTACCTTCTGCGTCAGGTTCCGGGAATGGGGGCCATCCTCTGATGCATCTGTGTAATCTCAGGGTTAAGATTATAGAACTGGCCATGTCGTATCCTTCCATCCTTCATGGTTGTCTCTGCTCTCCTGCATGTCTCCCGTCTCTGTGCAGTCACAACATTTATTTGACAGGGAAGGTAATTCCTTATGCAATGTTACTTAAAGTGGCAGCAGCTGCACATCTGGAGCACACTTAAACTAGTTCAGACTTTGGAGAGGAATTACATCCTTTTTTTTTTTTTTTTTTTTTAAGTAGCACTGGATTACAATCAAGAGAGATTTCATGGCTCTGGCATGCCTGATGTGAAGGTCTTCTTTTTCTGGATAATGATTTCTTCAAAAGAGAAAAAAACAGTTCTGTGCAGATTCCTGGTAAGATTTCATCAGCTCTGGATTATTATTGGTGTCTACAGGCCCACAATATGACACATGCTATAACCAGGGGCGGCTCAAGAGAATCTGCTGTGCCCCTCCCCCTCCCCCCCAAAGTATGGCACAGGTCAAATCACCAAGATGGCCAAGTGTGTGTGTGTGTGTGTGTGTGTGTGAGGGGTTAGAGGGTTGGAGTCTGCCCTTTCAATGATTTGAAATGCTGGGGAAGTGGGCAGGCAGAGGTCAGAGTTCCCAGAGATAAGAATGTCAGCGATAATATTAATAGGAATCTGAGAACTCTACCATCTGTTTCCCAGCTTTCCCCAGCATTTGCACCCTGGGGATGTGGGAGATGAATGAATGCGAGGGTCTGTGCATGGCACACTCTCTCTCAGGAATAGTGCAAGGGTATGAGGTGCTCGGCAAACCTTATAGCTTTGCGCCCCACCCCTCCAGCCCTCACTATGCATACAATTAAAAATTATGAATTTATAATAGATTTTATATGAAAAAAAAAAAGACATCCAAAGTACAGTTTTGTGATGTAAAAATATCACTTGCAACAACATGGATATTATGTTTACATGCAGTGTTATGGTGAGAATGAGGAAACCCTGCAAAACAAAAGACACTTAGAGCTCATATGGTCTTAGGCCTATTGTAAAGTGCATTGGTTTTGGGCTTGGCCTTCGGAAAGCCATGAATAAAATGAACTACAATTACAATACAGTAAACATCTCATAGCAAAATGGCACTAAATGCCCGCACTCAAATAGTAAGAACCCTACCCATGAAATGCAGCACTGCAAACATTACATCAAGCCCCAAAACACAAATACATCTCTTATTAAGAAAACAGAACAAGACAGACTGCTATAGATCCCTTCACAGAAACTACACAGTAGCAGAATACCTCACCTTTGTCACACACCAGAACACAGACCCTCACCAAATGCAAAATAAAGAGACCATAAAGTATAAAGAGAAACATGCGAATAAAAACTGTACTGGAAACCACGAAAAGTCAGACTCCATCAGTGGAAAAACAGAAACATCACCATTCCTCATAAAACAATAAAATCAGGAAATACAAAACATTAATCATAATAATAAAACCATACTAATAAAAAAAAATACATATTTCAAGACAGTTGATGAATAGAATAACATTATGTAATTAAATTCATATACGATTTTTTTAAAGTTCCCAAAAAACAAAATCTTTCAAAACAGCAGACACATTAAATAACATCCAATAATCATTAAAACTAATAAGGATTAAAAAATCCCAGTTTTCCATACATGGGAATTTTTTTATGAACCCTGAAATTGTCCTGGATTAGTGGGGGAATGGGAACTACACCAAACTTTGTCCACTCTCTCTCATATACACACACATGTTCATTCTCAAAATGCACACTCACACACCCTACACTCACTCAGACACATATACACAATCACTCACGTGCTTGTACAGACACGCTCACATTCTCTCACATGCCCTTACACATGTGCAATTCATATGCTCCCTCTTGTTCCACCTTCCCTTCTATTCCCATGCACTCATCCCCTTCTCTTCCTTTCTCTCTCACTTTCCCTCTCATCTCCTTCACTCAGCCCCTTTTCTTCCATTCCCTTCCCTCTCACATACTCACCCCTCCTTTTCATTCTTACTCACCACCTTTTCCTTCCATCCAATATCATTCACTTATCCCCCCCTCCTAGCTCAGTCATTCTCTCTCACCCACCATGCCCCCGTCCCTTACACCTCAATTGTCATGTCTCTTTCCCCCCTGCCCATGAGGCCTGGAATCCCCAAGGGCATGTCAATATCAAGCAGCGCTGGCTCAGAGTTTGCCTTCTTGCCCACAGGGACTGGGATCCCCGGTGGGCACATCGTAATCCTGCGCCGCCGGCTCTGGGTTGTTTTCCTACCCGCGGGCATGTCATAATCCCGCACTGCCGTCACTAATGATTTCTGCCTGCAGAGCCTGAGATCCCTGCGGGCACGTCAGAATTCTGTGCCACTGGCTTTGGGGTTGTTTTCCTACCCACGGGCCTGGGATCCTGTCAGTCATGTCACCCCTCCATCGCTAAGGATTTCTGTCTGCAGGATGAAGGAGCCCCCCATGGGCACCTCAGAATTCTGCGCTGCCAGTGCTAACTTTGCTTTCTGCCTGTGGGGCCTGCCACCTGGGATCCCGGAGCGCCATTATTTGGGGCGGCTGGTGATTTTTCTTTTTTTTTTGCCTGGGTGTGGGTGCAGGGTTGAGGCAGCTGTCGCAGGAGTGTTTTGAGAGGCACTTTTTGCTGCTCTGAAATGTTGCCGCCTGAAGCTGCTGCCTCACCTTGCCTCATGATAGTAACATAGAAACATAGTACTCAAAAAACTCAAACCGCTCCTATTCCATTACGATTTCAGATCTGTCCTTCAAGCCATTCTGTTCTCCAAGATTGACTACTGCAATTCCATCTTGCAAGGTCTACCGGCTTCTACTATAAAACCCCTCCAGCTGCTCCAAAATGCTGCGGCGAGAATTCTAACGAATACTAATCGGAGAGCGCATATCTCCCCCATCCTAAAAGATCTTCACTGGCTCCCAGTGAACTTCAGGATTCTCCATAAATCACTGACAATTATCCACAAAAATATTCACCATCAGACCCCACTTGATCTTTTACACCCTTTCAAATTGCACTCGACGGCCAGACCCTTAAGGGATGCTTACAAGGGATCCTTACATGTTCCTCCAATCAAAATTGTACACCACTCAAATATCAGAGACAGGACATTCTCTATCACAGGTCCCTCCATCTGGAACGCCATGCCTCCGGACCTCAGGCAGGAAACTTGTCTACTAACCTTCAAAAAGAAACTAAAGACATGGCTGTTCTGCCATTCCTTCCCCGCCTCTAGCTCAACAGCCTGACCTAGAACTGTTCCATCACTTATGTAAATAAACAAATGCTAATTATGCTCACAAGTCATCATGAGGTCAGCTCCTTGCCTCCCTCCCATATTCCACTGTATATAGTAATTTATCTTCGTTCTCCCTCTCTTTCTTTCCTTCTCCCAGTTAAGGCATCCTTGTTATAATGTAACTTTATGCTCCTTTAAATTGTCTCTTGTTGACTGGTTGGTTATAGTTACTGCTTAGTTCGATGTAAACCGAGTTGATTTGATTTGTATCAAGAAAGTCGGTATATAAAAGCCTTTAATAAATAAATAAATAAATAAAATAATGACGGCAGAAGAAGACCCTGTTAAACTGTAACTTCCATACTTTACCAGTTTTGATGTAAACCGGCTTGATGTCCACAACTAATGCCGGTATATAAAAATGTTTAAATAAATAAATAAAAATGGTCCATCTGTTACGAGCGCGCGTGGAGCGCAGTCGTCTCAAGCAGGTGGTGAGCCCTTGGGCCACGGCAGGACTCAAGGAGGATCCCCAAGCCACACCGTGGGAGGTGAGCTGGGCAGGCATGGTGAGCCAGGCGGGTACAAAAGCAGGGAGTAAGGAGTGGAGTCTGACCCTCAGCCGGACCTGCACGCCCATGGCAACCAACACTGGGAAGTTGATTGATGAACGGTCCTCCGAATGTTCCCGGTCCTTTCGGACCTGCCACTGGGTACGGCAATGGGCGCAGGCCGGACAGAGGCGAGGGCAGACAGAGTCCTTTACACTGAAAACATCGTAGACAAGGCAGGTGCAGACATCGAAGACAAAGGCTAGTGCAGACATCGAAGATGAGGGCTGGAAGGAAGACATGGCACTGTCCATCAGGGCACCCTACTCAGCCCACCCGTGGGACTGAGTCGCGGACCACCCCGTCCCAGACGCGCCCTACACAGCCCAGGAAGGCTGGTCGCGGACCACGCTGAGGATAGGAGGGTGCTGGGAAGAAGAAGAGGCGAAATACTGCACTCCAGGCAGCACAAGGCAGGAACGCTGCTCTCCAGGCAGCTCTAGGCAGGAACGCGGCTCTCCAGGCAGCACAAGGCAGGAACGCGGCTCTCCAGGCAGCTCAAGGCAGGACATCAAGGAAAAGCAGGAACTGGATCAGGCACAGGATCAGACATCAGGTAACACATCAAGGCAGACATCAGTAACATCAGGTAGCGGACATCAAGGTAAGACAGGACAAGGAGCCATCAAAACAAGGTAGACCATGGAGAACCTGGATCGAGGAAGAGGTACAGGCAACCGTAGCATTCAATCCGAAGGCCGACATCAGGACAGAGACAGGACAAGGAGCCATCAAAACAAGGTAGACCATGGAGGACCTGGATCGAGGAAGAGGTACAGGCAACCGTAGCACTCAATCCGAAGGCCAGTTGCAAGTGACAAGAAAGTCCTTATATACTGGAGGTTGTAGGCAACTCCCTGGGAGGAGTTTGCCAGGACCGCCCCTCGCTGGCCCTATAAGTGGGGTAGAGAGCAGCGGGCCGGCCCCTAGGAGAAGGGCGTCGCCAAACAGGAAGTCCAAACGCAGGCATGCAAGCCACAGGCAGGCCTCAGGAACAGCTAGGCCTCCCAGGCCCTGGAGCAAGTCCCGGATGGTGCACAGGAGAGGCCCTGGCTTCGAAGCGGCCTCCGGGAGGAAGGTAAGATACCTCCTGTAGCGCAGCAACAGGGGGGATCGCAACACCATCCAGTCTGCCCAGCAAACGTCCCAAGGTAGTAACTGCTGCTCCGTGCAGGTTACCCCCAAGCTTTTTCATTCATTCCCATCCTCTTGCCTTTAGGGATCCACAGTATTTATCCCATGTCCCTTTGAAATCCTTCACAGTTTTATTCACTTCCTCAGGAAGGGCATTCCAGGTATCCAGAACCACCCCTGGATATAACTCTTTATTCTTTTATTGACCAGCAACCGTATAGTCCATCTCACCTGAAACCATGGCCGGGATCTGACATTATAAGCCTTCATATATCTTTTTTGAGAGGCGGCGACCAGAATTGTACACAGTATTCAAGGTGCGGTCTCGCCATAGAGCGATACAGAGGCATTATGACAATTTCCGTTTTATTAACCATTCCCTTCCTAATAATTCCCAACATTCTATTTGCGTTTTTGACTGCTGCAGCACACTGAGCCGACGATATTTGAAAAAGGAATGGATAGGATGGGATGGTGATATCAGGAAATGGACAGGATGGAAGAGAGAGCAGAGTGGATAAGTTTGGACAGGAGTGCACAAGCTGAAACCGTGGAGATGCTGATGGTAGCTTTTTTAACTGCTTGAGAGGATATCCCTCAGATTCCCATCAACCAGCATCACACAACAGCAAAAGTCATCTATATCAAGGCTGGGCGAGATAAGAGAATTGATCCTTATGGCGCCTTACAAACATTCCTGATGATTAACACAAGAACAGCAGTGCCCTGCAACTTTAAATCTTGTTGCTTCTATGGCAATGAAACTAGGATTAAGGAGCAGACTTGTCTGCTATTGAATACATCCTTTTTAATACAGAAAATGTAAATTGTAAAGCAGGAAACACCAGATAGATTATGCTGTACCCTATTTACAGGCTCACTTTCAAAGGCAGGAATGTAAATATAGTAAATGCATGCATTATGTTCTGGGTACTCTCAGGAACGGCACTGTTTTTGAATGCAATTTTCTTTTTTGTGTGTGTTTATATGATAATATGTTCAGGAGCTAAATCTGAGTTTCAAAGTCTGCCACCTATGAAAGGGCATTGGAAGGAACGCTGTGTGGGTTTTTTTATTCCTCCACTGAAGAGGCACAATAAAGTAGTTTAGCTGCTGTTTTTAGTCCACTTGAATGCACATAAATACAGGTTAACAAATAAAAAATAACAAAAACAAAAAATATGTATATATATAGTCAAGAAATGTAATAGTTCACATAATCAGTGCTTTCTAAACCTGTCCTAGTGACCCCCACAACCAAAATACCCTGAAAGCTTATCCACAATGAATAGGCATCAGATAAATGTGCATACACTGGAGATCCAGTAAATGCAAATATGTCATACATTATCACTGTGGATATCCTGGCTTTATTAACCACTTTTGAAAAAGATTCTTCCAAGGTGGTATACAGCAGGCTAAAATAATAATGGGAGGGGTAGGCAAGACATATCATAACAGTAATATGGCTCTCAGTAATGCTAGTACACATATATAGGCATTAAAGCCGGTACTGATAAATAATAAACAGCACATACAGCATACAGACCATAAGATTGGTGAAAAGAAAATACAACAATAGGCAGTTAAGATAAATAGTATCCGCAGGCAGATTGTTGAGTAAGCTATTTGGGTTTCCACTTTCCAATTAGTGTCAGTCAGGTGTGTGTGGCTGGTCATAGTCCTGGTGTGTGGCCTGCAGACAATTATAACTTTCATTAATAGCCTTGCACCTGCTTTCTGAACTGGAGGTAGCTCTGGATTAGATGTAAACTCTTCTGGAAGCAAGTCCCAGTGAGAGAGGCTGTTTCTTATCTGGCCCACTGACAGGTGCTAGAGCACTTTCATTCCTGTGACTCTGGATGCTCCTTGGGATGACCTTAGAGGTCTCAAAGGTGTATAGAGAGGGAGCTTGCTTCTTTTAAGTAACCTGGACCGTTTCCTTTTAAAGTTTTGAAACTTTGCCCTGCAGAGCACTAGCAGTGAAGTTTCTGCAGAATGGGTGTGATATAGTTGCACTGTTTGCAGCCCTCTGACAGGCATTCTGAATTAACTGAAGCTGGTGTAACTCTTTTGGTGCCAGACTACTGTACAGTGCATTACAGTAATCTAGTTGGGGTAACAGCAGGGTCCCAAGGCTTCGGACTTGTAATTATAGGGAGAGTCCATACATGCTCTGCTTTCCTTAGGGAGAGACAGTTTAATTACTTTCTGCTCAGTTTGTTACTTTTGGGTAGTTGTCAGCTTACTCCAGTCTGCTAGTAGATCCAGTTCTATAGGTATGAGATGCTGGTCATCGTTGGCCAATATGTAGAATTTTTTGGTCCATAGATTGGGTCAGTTGAGCTAGTGGCTTGAGGTAAAAATTGAAAGGAAGGGGGTGACAGAATAGATCTTTGTGGCACCCCGCAGTTCAGGGTCCACGGTGGGGAAGAGGAGCCCGCAAACTGTACAGACTGCTGCCTCTCTGATAAGTAGGATCCAAGCCAGGCTAATACTATGCCACCATGAAAGCATTATAGTGTGGTCAACAATATCAAGTCTGAGAAGTCTAGCAGCACTAGTACTGAGGCCAGTCCCCCGAACTGTGGACAGCCTTAAAAACTAATGTCAGTGCTTTCAACTGGCTCAAAAGCATTTAGAAGGTAATTTTCAAAGGATTTATGCATGTAAATGTTACATACTATCGTAGCAATTTTCAAAGGCCCATTTATGCGCTTAAAATGCACTTACACACGTAAAACCTATGGACAAATCAATGGCACATATTGCAGCGATTTTCAAAAGTGCACTTATATGTGTAAAGCACATTTAAAGATGTAAAACAGTTTTAAGCACATAAATCCTTTTGAAAATTACTTCCAAAAGGTACCAAGTGAAGCCTTTTTAAATATGAACTAATTCTTTCTTGGTAATTGATGCCAGTCAAAACATGGCGGCAGCATTCTGGGTTAATTGTATCTTTCTAGTGGTGTTTTTCAGCAAAAACAGTTCTAGAGGGTGTTGAAATAACCTAAATGCGATGCAATTAATGGATGGATCACTGTAGCTCAACACAAATCATCTAATTAAGTGTCCTTAATTGATGCATGCACTGCAATTGATCAGATATAAGAGAGTTGTAGAACCACGGTGATGATTTGGTCTTCCATATTCAAGTTCAAATCCCAAGTTGCACGCTTGTTTCTTAAGATAATTTATCCACTTTAAGTGGTGGAATTACATTATGCAGTCCTGGATTACACACCCATAATAAAACTGCAGTTTTATTTGGGTTTAACCAATTGACCACAACCTGAAGGCAGAGTTTTAACCTTGCAGCAACCCCCCACCCCAAAAAAAAAAAAAAAGACGTTGCAGCCTGGGCAGCTGCCCCGCTCACCCCATCCTCATTATGGCCCTGGCTAATCCCACATCATTGCGTGCAAAAGCCCAGAGACTGATGGTGAGAGTGATTCTATTGCTAATCATTTCTAAAGTGCTACTGGACATGCTTAGGACTGTACAGATACATACACCAAACTAAGATCCATGGAGCTTTCTATCTAGTCAAGACAGTCTACAGGAGATTTATTACAAAGAAGTGGCTAAGATTTAAAAGCAGCCTCAAAATGGTGAGTTTTTAGGTTGTATTTAAATATGAGAAGGAAGCATGGGGCACGGACTCGGGAAGTCTATTCCAGGTTTCTTGCTTGTCAGCAGAAATATGCTATAAGTGACAGACGACTGGGCAAGGTCGCCCAAACTGACCTGGGTGGTGTTGGTGGCAGGGAGAAAATTCTGATTTTTCATCTCTCTGACTGGCCACACTTTACCCATGGGCACTTCCTTTGATACAATGCCAACTGAAATCAGAATCCTGCTGCGCGTCAGTTTTCTTTGCCAGCTTCTTTCTGAGGTCTATTCTTAGGATTCGTCAGTGTGGAGACCTCCATCTCTGAACCGAGGGGAAGGAAGCTGCAGCAGGCAATTACTCTGAACATCCCCCCAAGGAAGGAAAGGTTCACAGGGCGGAACTGCCATTCAAAATCAAATGAAAGCAATGGAGGCATACAAGAGAACTAGAGTTTCTGAAGGCACCTACAATGCAATTAGCTGCAATGCAATATTATGATTGTGTTAAGAGGCTATATAGAATGATGGGTCTGAGGGAGGGTGTGGGGAGGTACTGGGGATAGAGTCAAAAGGAAGGGAAAGCGAAGATCACTGCCACAACCAGAGGAAAACAATGCACACAGAGATTTTCTCAGCCACGGAGAGACACTGTTTAGTGAGATACATGAAGGATAAGCAAAACACTGTATAAAAGGGACACTACAATAGCTTTTGTAATGCAGGATGTTCATCAGAAGGCATTCCATGAAAAAAACCAAAACCAAAAACAATCTGCAGATAGACAGTATGTGATCATTAAAATAATCCTCATTTTTATAAGGGTCTTGTCCATAGACACAGCACTCTGTAAGATAAACAATTTCAAGTCTCTTTTGCTTCCATGCTATAAACAAAACAGAGAGACATTTAAGGTCCCAAAAGGTGGGTGGAGGTGGGGCTACAAGCTGGGTGTACAGGTTTCTTAGACGTGTGTTTTAAGCACTACGCTTGGGCATTAGCACCATTGCAAAAAGGCATATTCTGCCCTGCATGCACTGTGTAAAAAGTAAAGTTTAAGATATCTTCCTAGTAGAATGCATAAGTAATCACCAGTTTATTTTTACTGTGTATTTTACACTATTGTTGGTACAATATAATGCTCTGGCTTAAAATACCGTGTTGGCAATAATGATTAGAAAAAATTACAGTTACATAGCCAGTTCCAATAAGAAAGCAAATAGTTTTACAGTAAGCAGAAACAGTTTAACTATCAGACCAAGGAGGAGCATGGCCCTTCAGCTGCCGTTTCCTATTATAAACTGGTGACGTCTTTGCACATTGCACCCAGGAACTGGAGCACTAAAGGATGTCAAGGTGTAGAATGTGCAATTATCCTGCAATGTTCTCTTAGTGTCCTGCTCACACTGAACTGGGCTAAAGCAAGATGTGACGCCTTGTGGGTGTCTGTTCATTATCTCAGGCTAATTTATTATAGCGTCAAGCTAGGGCCACTAGGCTGCTCTGGACCCCAGGGACAGATTATCCATCTTCACTTTAAATTCTCGACTCACTGTGTCTGTACTTTTGCGGACCACCTTTTTTGTGGAAGTTAGATCTGCAAACCCCTGTAAGTATGGGAGGGTGATCAGGAGGACTAGGTTGATCTGCTACCCCTGATGACCCCAGGGTCATCTAGTAACACTTATTTATTTCTTAGATTTATACATCACCTCAGTCCAGAAACACCACAAAACAATTGCCAAATGTATCAAAAACATTTAAAAGCAAAAACAATACAATACAAAGAATTGCCCTAACAATTAGTCTTTTATTGGTCATACACCAACGTAACAAGACCTTAGAATAACTCAGATTTCTTCCTGCTAAATTTATAAGCACTTAACCCTCCTCTCCATGTCACACTTCCAAATAATGCTTTCTAAATAGCCTAAAAGTCAAACAATTTTTTGGAAACTTGTTCAACACTTCTGGGATGATCTCAACTTCACCCTGGGCCACTGCATGCCAACTTGCTAAGTTCTCAGGGTCTGCATCGGATGGTAGTTGAAAAGTACGAATCAAAGCCCCTCAGAGTAAAAGCTCCTCTCAGTTCAACAGACCCTTGAGTGCTGGCGTAATATGATCGCTTGCCCTTAAGCCTGCTATCGTTTGTAAAACAGGTACCTAGCTGCCTGCAAATGTAAAAAGGAGAAGGAAGAATAAAAAGATTACCAAAAGAACATAGGACATATAAACACTGAGCTTACAGAGAATCTTGGAAGATGTTAGAGGAAGAATGAAATGCACCGAATGTGCTGCCATGAATGGACTTCCCAGAGGGTTTTCTTAATCCTAGAGTGCTTGTGCTGTCTCACTTTTACTGATTTAAAAGGTGTCTGGTGTCCGAAGGAAGGCTGCTTCCCCATGGGGATTCGGGGTATCAGCACCCTCTCGATTCATGTATCTTGGGGGGGGCCTATGTTCTAAAAGCAGGTTATACTTCGGGGTCAATTTTAAAAAGACTGCACGCGTGCACACGGATGCACCGATTTTATAACATGTGTGCGCTGGCACGCGCAGAAAGGCCGAATTTTCAAATATTACATGCGGCGACGCAATTGGGCCCCCCCCCCCCCCCAGTTCCCTCCCAGTCCGCTCCAATTAAGGAGCGGACTGGGAGGGAACTTCCTTACTCCCCTGCCTAACCTTCCTTCCCTTTCCCCTCTCCACCCCGACCCTTAACCGAAATTTTTTTTATTTTTCTACTTACTGCTTCTCCTGAGCAGTAGTAGTTTCCACACGCTGGCCGGCTGTCGGCGCCCGCTTCCCCGGGGACAGCAGCTAATGGCTAAAGCTAAACTTGAAACTTAGTAAATGTTTGTATTTAGAGATCCCAAGCGGTAGTTTAGGTAGCTTGTACCTAAATCCAGCACTGCCTACGGGTGCCATTTGTCCGTCAGCTCTGGAGCCCCCAGGAGGGAAGAAGAGATCCTATTGTTTGTGTGGAAAGGGTAGTGGTCAGGATTTTGGGTGGGGGGTTGGAAAGATTGTGGGGGACGTCTGGGGAAGAGAGCATGGGAAAAGAAATGGGGTATTCATTCAGGCTTTGGGTTTAAAATCAGGAATGGGAGTGGTGGCAGCATTAGGGATGAGAGCTCTGAATTATGGAGGGGGTTTAATTTGGAGATAGGGGTGGGCTCCTCTACACTTATGGGTTCTCTCTTTAGAAACAAGTAACAACTGACATGGGGGAAGCTGTGCTAAGGTTAAAATAATATACAGAGCACATGCATGCCCAGGATATCATGTAAACGTGCACGCTTCTTAGTGCATACTTAGCATATAGACCCTCTAATGAGGTAAAAAAAAAAAAAAAATCAAAGCTGAACCACCTTCTGCCAGTGACCTCAGTGAAAAAGGCTCCGCCAGCTGTGTTGGATAAAAGATAAAAAATAAAATAAAATCTGCAGGTAAGTGCTCGGCTTTGGTTTCTGTAAAGTTTCAGTAGCAGACCCCACACTGAAATCAGCCTGGGCTCGTCTCCTCCCTCTCTCTCTTGGATGCCATTCCTGAAAGATCCCTTTTGAGAAGTCGTTTAGCAGGAGAGGTTTGCACGCAGGTTCATTTTGTACCTGGATTTGTTTCCATGAGAAAGGTGTGGGGAGAAAAGCGAGGGAGCGCCCCTACCCGTGCCGTGTTTCTCCGCCTGGCGGAAAGACAGACCTGCTTGCGTTGGCAATTTCCATTTTAATAGTTTTCCTGATGGGGAGGGGGCGCGCAGAGGAACCGGCACGAGGGAATCATCTGGGGAGGAGTGAGAAGAGAGAAAGAAACGGGGGAACTGGGTCAGATTTCAAATTTTGCAAAAGCTGGAATATTTCAGCTTTTTTTTTTTTCTTTTTTGTCATCTTAAATCTTCAGGACAGGCAGTGAAGGAAGGAAGGAGAGGCTGCTGCTCAGTCACTGCCAGCCTATTCAAACCCCATCCAGACACTCGAGGGTCATTCTGTATGTAACAAAAGGAGCCAGGCTCACGGCTTCTCTACATCACTTACCTGCGAGAGACTGCAAAGATCCAGAGCCACAGAAAGTGGAGAGCCTGGCGGAGGCAACGAAGGTGGAAGTAGGGAGGGGGCAGAGCTCGCCTGCAAGCAGCTGATGGTTTAAAGATCTGATTTTTTTTTTGTTTTTGTAGTGTGTTCTTGCTTTGAGGAATGGTCTGGTGATAACGTGGAGCTGCCCTGAGCTACTAACTTGGCTGTTTAATTCCATGGCTGCCAGCCTCCTCCCTGTGGACTGAAAAAACCCTCTCTACTGTACATGTATCCAGTAGTCTCTCTCCTCTCTCTATACACAACACATGCTGTGATGGGAGCTGGGAACGCTCATCTGAAGAGTTTATGACTCCGGACTGGAATGGATATTGTGCTTGGGAGTGCCAGAAGACTGAACTCATGCCTTGTGCAGGTAAAGCTTTGCCTAATGCTTTCTATAGCTATAAAATAAGGGCCAGACAAGAGGCAGGTAATACCATCTTATTGAACTAACTCAATACAGCTGTGACTGGTTTTCAAGTCCTAAGCTGCCTTCAGGTCAGTGACTTGATAAAGGGAGACTAGCTCTCCAAAGCTAGACACAGATTTATTGCTTAGTCCAATAAAAAGGTCTTATCTACAACATATTTGCCCTTAGTTTCCATATCAGGTGGACTAACATGGCACCTACAGCACTAGAAGAGGACTATTTTCCATGTCCCTGTGCAGCCTGCACTCCTGTGAGTAGTTTGTACTCGCTTATTGACCTTATGGAGTTTCCTTTTGAAAATCCAGCCAGAAAGCTCAATATGGGTACAAAAGTATCCATGAGATCTACACCTGCAAAGTAAATGTAGATTTGTAAATGAAA
Organism: Rhinatrema bivittatum; assembly: GCF_901001135.1. Classification (NCBI taxonomy): domain Eukaryota; kingdom Metazoa; phylum Chordata; class Amphibia; order Gymnophiona; family Rhinatrematidae; genus Rhinatrema; species Rhinatrema bivittatum. The sequence goes on from NC_042626.1 coordinate 32,564,937, forward strand.
TATCCATGCCTACTTTGACTCCCCTGACTTGTCCCCACCTCTTACAGCATGCAAACGTTTACCCACCCTGGGGTGGGGGCTCAGTAATCAAAACGCATTTAATCTTATATTTATTAAGATAAGAAAAAAAAGCATGTGCCTTAAAATTAATAACAGTATACCTGGTGCTCAGTCTACATAAGAAAGTTGCTGATGACTGTGATTTTAGTCTGCTGAGCTGGTTTAATAAATGCAATCCTGTATAGGAACATTTTTATCTTATTTAAGGGGTTTCACTAGGTGAAATATCAAAGTAACTAGGTGACTGACAAAACTATTGAAATGGACTATTGAAGTGATTGAGGTATAAGATACTTTTATATGGCAGCGAATGTGCAAGCTATAAACTACAGGGAAACTGGCTATGAAAGAACAAACTGGGGTGTCTTGTGAAAGGGTTTCCTTACATTAACTGCAAAGTTTGTAAAGCAACAAGACAAAAGTACTAGTGGTGCTTATCTTTGATTAATCTTAAGGGATGTTTTTAAATTCTCTTTCTCTGGTGGGTTCTGGTCCAGTCTTTGAGTTTTCCAGTTGCCTCTGTTTGTAAGCCAGTGGGTGAGTCTCTTGTTCCTGGTCTTTGGTGGGGAAGAATGATTTGCGTATGGTTCTCTATTTTAGGCATCAGAGCTGAGTTGAGTGGTGGTCATTTTGTTTGTGTGTCATAGGTTATAATCTTCTTGGCATTTTTTCTTGATTGTAGTTGGCAAAAGTATGATTTACTTTCATGTCTTGCATTGCTGGTTGACTCCTTCTTTAAATCCCTAGATTCTTTTGTGAGGGAGAGGGATGCAATCTCTGGTTGAGTTTTTGTTTGATTCTTAAACTTGAACTACTGTTTTTGGTTGCACTTCATTGGCTGAGTCTATGATTTGCTTTTGTGTCTGAGTCATAGGTTGAATATGTTTGTAGCTTCTCTTAAATAGGATGGGCTGCTTGTTGCTCAATAGTTTGTCATGGGTTGTTAGACTTTTATTAGAAAGACCAATGACTAGATTCTTGGATAGTCTATAATTTTCCATTGTTTGAGCCTTTAGCTTTGTTTGGGGATTTGGTTAGCTGTTTAGGTGGGCTCCTTGATCTAAATGTTTATTTAGTCTCAGGTTTGACCTTTGTTGGGTCCCCTGAGTTGGATCCTTGCTGGAATCTACCTCTTTTTATGTTCCTTTCTTCTGGATGGTAGGATTTTTGGATGGAACATTCATTCTTTATTTTTCGCTGTGCAGTTCCCCTGTGCTCCTGTGGGCCTCCAATTCAATAGGAATCAATCAACCTCTCCTGAGAAGTGGTGCTATGAGACTTACCGGTTTATTCAGTAAATTGCGTGGGAGAGCCGGCACTCCGAGGTGAGCGCCTGCTCTCCCAACAAGTGCCCAGGACACTTTCCTGGGTGCATGATTCAGTATTCAAATAAGGGCCCGTGCTAATAAGGAGGTGCTAGGGACACTAGCGCGTTCCTAGCGCCTCCTTATTGGTGGAAGTGGCGGCTGTCAGCAGGTTTGACAACTGACACTTAATTTTACCTGCGTCGGTTGTCGAACCCACTGACAGCCACGGGTTCGGAAAACGGACGCCGGCAAAATTGAGCGTCCATTTTCCAACCCGCAGGCCGCGGGCAGATTTTTTTTTTTTTTAAGATTTTTTATTTTATTTTTTTTTTAAAGATTTTTTATTTTTTTTTATTCTGGGGCCTCCGACTTAATATTGCTATGATATTAAGTCGGAGGGTGTACAGAAAAGCACTTTCCCGGAGCTGGCCAAAATTAACTCTTGCCTTTGGCAGGAGTTAATTTCTGAGAGTAAAATGTGTGGCTTGGCTGCACATTTTACTTTCTGTATCTAGCGTGACTAACTAATAGGCTCATCAACATGCATTTGCATGTTTAGTTTCAGGGGGGTTGGCCGCGTGTTTTCCACGCACTATTACCCCTTACTGTATAAGGGGTAATAATAGCATGTCGAAAACATGCATCCAAACGGGGACTAACAGTGCGCTCGGCCTGAGCGCACCATACTGAATTGGCCTGAATATTTGTAATTAATCCCCTATGTTTATAATCTTTTCTAATCTAAGAACCCAGAACACATGCACCATAGTTTCAGCCAGTAGATGTTAACATTTAGCAATTGGCTGTGGGAATATTCATGCTTGGGCCTGATATTCAGCCACTGGCTGAAGTGCTAAGTTAGTCAAACGAATCCAGCTAACTTTGCTCTGAACATGGTCAGTGCTGCTGAATATCCACTTCTATTGCAAAGCTAGCCAGATAAGCATATCCAGGTAACTGTAAGGCTGCTTTCATGTAGCCCTAAACTTATCTGGCTAAACCAAATAATGCTGGATATTGGAGTTTATCCAGCTATGACAGCTGACTCCACCTCACCCCCGACTTATCTGACTAACTTTTTAGCTGGATAACTTTTTATCCAGATAAGTGCTGACTGCTGAGCATGGCAGGATATTCAAATGGCATCATTTATCTGGTGATGTCCAGACTTAGCCGAATAAATGTCACTGAATATCTGGCTCTTAGTGGCTGCATTTGAAGTTGGAAAGAGAAAGGGAAACAATATGATAACCATGCAGCAGGTATTATTTATTTGATATTTATTCTGCTTTTCAGGCATTTCACTTAGATTGTGAGCCCTCTGTCTAAGTTTCTACCTCATACAGCGGAAGATAAAGTGACTTATCAATGGTCACAAGGTGCAGCACTGGGATTTGAACCCTGGTTTGGAGCCAGCTGCTCTAACCACTACCTACTCCTCCATTATACTCACACTGTATAGCTTTCACTTGCACTATATATATATATATATATATATATAGTATAGCTTACACTTGCACTATATATGCAGAAAGAGAGAGAATCTTGTATTACTTTAAGGATTAGTATTATGCTCATGTTACATTGTACATACATATATTATTGCACACATTCATGCATATATATCAGTATACACATGCTGTAATGTACCTGATAGCATTATTACACTCACACAGCATATACTTGCATATATTTATCACACACTGCATGTCAACACTATTTATTATTCACACTGGGCCAGATTTTATAACATGCATGTGGGCGTAGATTTGTTCGTGCAACCCAGCGCGAACAAATCTACGCCCGATTTTATAACATGCGCGCGCAGCCGCGCACATGTTATAAAATCTAGGGTCGGCGTGCGCAAGGGGGTGCACAATTATGCAACTTGTGCGTGCCGAGCCGAGCAGCCTTCCTCTGTTCCCTCCGAGGCCGCTCCGAAATTGGAGCGGCCTTGGAGGGAACTTTCCTTCCGTGCCCCCGCATCTAACCCGCCCCCCCCCCCAATCCTAACTAAACCCCCCCTGACCTTTGTTGGAGAAGTTACACCTGCCTCCGGGCAGGCGTAACTAGCGCATGCCGGTTCTCCATCCCCCGACCCGGTGGCTGTTCCGGGTCCTTGGTCCCGCCCCCGGAACACCCCCGGCCCGGCGCCCCACCCCCGGAACGCCCATTTTTTTCAAGCCCCGGGACTTATACGCTTCCCGGGGCTTGCACGCGCTGCCGAGCCTATGCAAGATAAGCTTGGTGCTTGCAGGGGGAGGTTTTCGGGGGTTGCGCGCATATCTTACACGTGCAACCCTTTGAAAATCTACCCCACTGAATTTTAACCAGTTATCTTTAAGTCATTGGTTTCCAAACCTGTCCTGGACAAACCCCAGCCAGTCTGACATGCAAACTTTATCTCATGCATATTCATTGTGGATATCCTGAAAATCCGACTGGATAAGGATCCTCCAGGACAGGTTTGGGAACCTTTACTTCAGGGGAATTTTTAACCGCACCTAATCAGAGTTTTCAGCTGAAGTTCACCGAATTCTACTCAGGTAAAATTGGACCATGTAGATTCATAAACTCACCAGTCAGCTCTGAAATATGTGCTAGCTGGTTAAATAAAAACAAAGTCTCACAGACCAATAGTATGTTGCACTCAAAAACTGTCAGTATCTCTTTACATTATTTTCAGAAAAAAAACTATAAATTGATTATTTGTGAAAGATCATCATTACCTCCTGCGAATATTGAACTTTTTATTTTCAGTCCAATGTTCATTCAAAATTTTTTGGGAATTTGGGAATTTTTTCATATGATTATATATTGTGCCCATGCTTATACGCATGTGAAAAAGCATGTGAAAAAGTTCCTCCCAAAATTTTGAATGAATGTTGGATCAATGATTATTTATGACCTGTCAGTGGTGAAAACACTAAAAATAAAAAGTTCAGTATCCACGGGGGTGATATGTTGGTCCATCTTTTACATCTCTGCGTTAACATGTAAACTGATGTGATATATCCCAATGAATGTCGGTATATAAAACCAAATACATAATAAATAAATAAATAATCAATTGATGGTTCTCTCTGAAAATCATGTAAAGAGATACTGACAATTTTTGAGTGGTTTGTAAGATGTTTTCTTGCCATTAATGGTTCTGTATGTCTGCAGTTATTTTGGACTGTTTTCAGGTAAGTAAAAACAAACGCATAACAAAGCTGGATTCCTCCTCCATGCATTAAAAAAAACAATGGTAGTGTCCCTAACCCACCTCCCAACTGCCTTCATTGTGGTGAATTTTGAAAAGATTTCCTGCACATAAAATCAGCATGTACATGCGTAAGCAGCATACACATGGAATCATCGCACGTGCACACATACTTGTGATGCCGTGTGTAAATGTTAGCAGGGAATAAAGAGAGGCAGTCTTGGGGCCATTCCCAAGGTAGGATTAAACAGTATGCACATAAGTTGCACTTTTGTATTTGCGCTTATATTACTGAACTTGTATTACACTTTTATGCCTGCTAAGTCATGGAAGAGAAATCTCACTTGTCTTTTGTCTGCCGATTTTTGGGTGGCAGCTCAGTGCATTAGGTGGTTGGGGGTTGAGGTCTGGGTGAACTGCTGATTCCGAGTACCCCCATAAAAAGTGGAGCATGCACATATATTTTTATAAAATATATGCCTCCGTGTACAACTCAGGGTTATTCTGTGTACATGTTCTAATCGTCTTGCATGTAAAATACATGTGCATACTTTTCTAAAATAGGTAGAGAAAGTATGCCTTTTCCTACACCATAAACATTGAAACGTTCCCGTGCGCTTACAGGCCAGAAATACGCTGTGGTTTGGAAACCGTGCGGCTCCCGCCACACAGTTTGTAAACTGTTAGCATTAATCTCTGTGGGCTCATTTACGCGCTCAATTGTGCAGAAAACAAAAGAGCTGGCATCCTGAACCGCACCCCACTCCCACCTTCCCATTCCCCTTCATGGGGAAGAAAAATGAGCTGGTGTCCAGCCCCTTCCCCCCTCCTGCATGGGTAAAGGGGACCATAGAGTTGGTGTTCAGGATCCCCTCCCTGCTTTTTCAAAAACTTCAAAAGGATGAGAAAGAGGTAAGGGGGATTTGGGGGGTGCGGGTGGTGGGATCGGGATGCCAGCACTTTGGTGTTTTATTTTTTAATGCAGGGAGGGGGATCAGGGCACTGCAGGTGGGGGGGGGGATGGGGTGGGGGCTGGATGCATTTTGGTCTGCAATTGCAGCGCCCAGTAGGGATGTGCAGAGCAAAATTTTATGTTCATATTTTTTATGTCCGAAAGGGGGTCCCACTTGCGGCCAATATGGACATAAAAAAAATCCAATGAGTTGGGTATATGTACATATGTGCAAAAAAAAAAATTAAACCCCCTCACCCTCCTTAATCCCCCCCCCCCAGACTTACCACAACTCCCTGGTGATCGAGCGAGGAGTGAGGACGTCATTTCTGCAATCCTTGGCGAGAAGCATGTGACGTCGGTGGCACGTCGAGTGACGCGGCGTCACGTGATTCCCAGCTCGTTCGCGCCGGACGGCTCGTTCGGCCCAAAAAGAACTTTTGGCCAGCTTGGGGGGGCCTCCTGACCCCCCCCAAGCTGGCCAAAATTCTAGGAGGCCAGCACTGATTTCCTAAATTGACCGGCTGAGTCTGGGCGCTAGGGGTGTGCATTCGGATTGACCGCATTAGTAAAACGCAACTCATATTTTTTTTTTACTTAAAAAATTGATTCGACATAAACGATCGGATTTCCCACATATCGAACATAGATATGTTCGATATGTGGGAAATCGCGATTGTTGAGCCAAAATAAAAATATAAACCCCCTCACCCTCCTTAATCCCCCCCCCCGACTTACCACAACTCCCCGGTGATGGAGCGAGGAGTGAGGACGCCATTTCTGCAATCCTTGGCGAGAAGCATGTGACGTTGGCGGCACGTCGGCGCCACGTCACTCAGACGCGTCACTCAGACGCGTGACGCGTCTGAGTGACGCGTCTGAGTGACGCGAACGAGCCGGGAATCACGTGGCGCCACGTCACTCAGACGCGACGTCACGTGATTCCCGGCAAGTTCGCGCCGGACGGCTCGTTCGGCGCGAAGAAGCCGGGAATCACGTGACGCCGACGTCACGTGATTCCCGGCAAGTTCGCGCCGGACGGCTCGTTCGGCCCAAAAAGAACTTTTGGCCAGCTTGAGGGGGTCAGGAGGCCCCCCCAAGCTGGCCAAAAGTTCTTTTTGGGCCGAACGAGCCGTCCGGCGCGAACGAGCCGGGAATCACGTGACGCCGGCGTCACTCGACGTGCCGCCGACGTCACATGCTTCTCGCCAAGGATTGCAGAAATGGCGTCCTCACTCCTCGCTCCATCACCGGGGAGTTGTGGTAAGTCGGGGGGGGGGGGGATTAAGGAGGGTGAGGGGGTTTATATTTTTATTTTGGCTCAACAATCGCGATTTCCCACATATCGAACATATCTATGTTCGATATGTGGGAAATCCGATCGTTTATGTCGAATCAATTTTTTAAGTAAAAAAAAAATATGAGTTGCGTTTTACTAATGCGGTCAATCCGAATGCACACCCCTAGCGCCCAGACTCAGCCGGTCAATTTAGGAAATCAGTGCTGGCCTCCTAGAATTTCACCAGCTCAGCCCAGTCAATATGGAATGGCTTTGATATAGCCGGCTAAGTCTTTTCTTATCTGGCTAGCTCCTTTTGAATATTGAACTCACTGTACTTACCTGTATTTATTTTATTTATTTAAAAACTTTTTTATACCGGCATTCGTAGGACACATCATGTCGGTTTACAAATAACTGAGAGAGGAAAGGAAATTACAATGAACAGGGGAGGGGTTAACTGGGTGATATACCTGTATTATTACACTTGTGCTGAACTCATATTATGAATATGACATTACTGCAGTCATGCTTTACCTAAAATGTTCATATCGTCTGTGTCACTTTTGTTGTGCTCATTTCATTCATTCTTTATGCAGACATAGTCTCAGTTCTCCGCCCTCTTCCTTCCTGCTTTCTAGTACAGAACCTGAAACAGAAGCCCAGACTCTGATCCTCTTCCTGCTCTGACACTCATGTCTTGTGACACATGACACGGAGGGTAGGTCAGGGGCACAGTCAGCTTCTCCCTTCAGTAAAGCACTTTAATTTTTCATACTGCTGCCCTGTAGGTTGGGGCCCGCGCCAGAGAGAATCATTATCAGTAACCGACTGGCTGTGCTATTCTTGGATCCAGCTACAGAAAACAGAAACTTAGAGCGAGCTTGGGAAGAGTTCGCAGTGTGAGTGCCCCGTGCTGCCAAAGTGAGCTCTGAAAAGAAAAAAAGAAGCATACTCCAGAAGGGAAGTGTGTTGGTGGCACAATGATCGTAGTGGCGATAACCGTGCAGGCATGCGGGATTGTGAAAGGGCGGGCAGTGGAACTTAAGGATGGGGACTGGAGTGAGGCGCAGGAAGCAGTCGTGCTGGCGGCAGCCTTGAGGCACAGGTAGATTATGGAGGGGGGTAGCCTATAGCAGGGACCAAGAGAAAGCTCTGCCCTTATCCCTCTGACATTAGTTTTTTTCAACCTGCTAAAGTAAATTCCAGATGTTGGTTACTTTATGGCTCAAAAAAGCTTCCAACCCCTGTTCTAAAACTGAAGCACAAAGACTGATCTGGAAACATACTCCCTGTTTCCAGTTGAGTGGACTCCTTGAGGCCACCCAAAACTCGAGCAACCATCCTCCGCTCTTAGGGGTAAACCTTTAACGTTTCCTTAGGAAAACCTGGCTTACGTTGCCAAAAAAAAAAAAGTGCATAGTGATTACTGAAGATTTCCACTCCCTGGAGTCTATGAGAATTGACCTTTGCTGCTCCTAGCCTGAGGAGCAGAGGCAGAGTCAGGAACCAAAAGCCAGCACCTCACACTTGGCCTCGTGATACTGCTATATTTTGTGAATACAAGAAGACAAGCGTCCAAAAAATGGAGAGACACACAAAAATGTAACATAGAGGAGCAATAATGTCACACAGAGGAGCAGTAATAATGTCTGGAAGAAACGGTTATTCCTCTGAAGCAGGAGTAATACTACTTCAAATCACGGTCAATGTTGGGGGTCTCTGTGAGGTTATGACAAATGCAACTTATGGGGTTATTTTTGGATACATGACTCATGCCATTGAAGATTTAAGGATATAAAAAGTAAGATAAATGGATTATTCTTTTCTTGAACACTTTTATATTTACAATTATTTTGCTGCACTGTTGACACTATATATGATTAAAAACCACTATTAAGACCTATGATTATACTGAAAACATCTGCACTGTGTTAATTGATAGCAAGGTGCTTATAATTGAGAATTGGGTATGAGGTCTGTGGTTATGCAGTAAATGCTTTTAGATTTGATTTTGGATTGACTTGAGTTTGTAACTATATTTTGTGAGTCATATCACCATCACCACACACCTTCTCATATACTAATGCTTAGATGCAGGAATTTACTACAGCTATAAGCCAGAACCTTGTAGTTTTTCTACATTTACTGGGAAAGTTTCCTACAGAGAAATTAAACTTTCATTTTTCATAATGCTACACTAGTGACATCATAAACTCATGTAATATAAAAATAAAATGTATCATCAGAGCCCTGATTTTCTTTAAGTTCTTTTGGCAGGGATGAAAGTAACTTTGCAAAATAAAATGATACAGCTGTGTTTCTGGCATGAGTCACTGCTCCCTGGCTTCCAGATCATATCTGTTTGAAAAGGCTACAATTATTTTTACATGGTGTACCACACACTTGAAATATATTATGAAGCTCCACTCGTGTTCTCTGAGCCACTGCCAATTCACCAACCAGACTAGATGGTGTCTTATTATCTAATCATTTTGCCCTCAGGAAGGTCACATCCACAGCTTTAGATTCCATTTTCCATGAGCAGTGAACGGGGTATAAAGAAAAGCCAATTCTAAAATCAGAATGCCAAGAAGCTAAGACCTGGAAGTCCATGAGCAACCCCACTCAGGGATGACCTGAGGAATCCAGTTTTATGTGGCAACATTCATCAGATTGCCTTAAGTCATTTCAATTAAGGTTGAATCTGATGGACCAATTTTTGTAAGCAGAGGAACTCTTAAAATCTTCTATAAAGATATGTGGTGCCTGATAGTACTAATTGCAGCAGTTCCCAAACTTGTGCTGGTGAATCCACAGCCAGTCGGATTTTCAGGCTATCCACAGCGAATATGTATGAGTTACATCTGTGTTCTCTGGAGACCCAGTATATGCTCATATATATGACCCAACTGGCTGTGGAGCCACCAGGATAGGTTGTGGAGCCCCTGATCAATTATCTTTAGCTATAAAATATGGGTGGCCAGCTTTGGTCCTGAAAGGCCAAAGAACCACAATGATTTATTTATGAGACATATTTGCATACGTTTGGCTAAGACCCTTTTTCATGTGCAGCCTTTGGGTTATTCTGAAAATCAGGATGGTGGGAGGCCCTCTTCTAAAGTCAAGAACAATATTGAATACCTCTCTACAGGGCTTGAGTCTTGCTTTTGCTCAAAGGAAGTCACAGCGGTGACACAGCACAGATTTTTGGAAACAAAGAAGATGATAGCAGATAAAGACAAATTGGCCTAACCAGCTTGCCCATTTCTGGTTGTACAGGAATCAAATTTGAGAGGGTCAGAGGCTGGGTATGATGGATCTCTGATGAGCAATGGACGAGAAGAAGTAAGGAGGGATTCTGCAGAGAGAAGTAATGCACAGAAGACCACCCACCAACAAGAAAGCCAGTGGATCCAAAGCTAGATGATACTGCTCCGAAGATCTCAACTCATTGATGAATGGGGAACCCAAAACTGTTAATAGAAGAAATGTATATTATAACTTTAAGACCTCAGAGAAACTTCTTGAGCACAGCAGGATGAAGTAGGCACCCAGTATGCGCCAGCTCCAGAGCAGGAGTCAGCATGGCAAGCTGCTGCCATAGTAACACTAAGAAGCTTACCTGGGCTTGACGAATTCAATATAGGCCAGGACTTTGGTCTCCAACAATCTAATTAAATTAAAAAAAAAAACAACCCACACAAACAAACCAAACCAAAAATCCCATGCAACAAGCTTAATATTGTGAGGAAATATTTTTTATTTATTTATTTATTTAGCATTTTTTTATATACCGAAGTAGAGCAGAGTAGCCTTCACTCCGGTTTACAATTATAACTACATATATATAACTACCTTGAGGCTTATGGGACTCATATGATGTTACTAACAACCCCATCATAACAATGATGACATTAATTCGCAGCAGTGCTAGCTTGCCTGTTACTTGGCTTTCTAGATTCCCAGGTTGAGCTCATTCATCGGTCTCTGTTCTTTTCCGTTTTAATCTATTTCTTTTACTTCTGCACTTTTGAGGCCATATCCAAGATTTTTTTTTTTAAGTCTTCCTTGAGGAAGATTCTTAGGGAGATCAGAACTACCACCATATGCATGAAGTGGTATGAGGTAAAGGCAGGACTGGATCTACCTGTCCTTTAAACTAGAGTCAGCTAGTCATCCTTTACTTAGGGCAGGGGTGCTCATACTGGTCCTATGTCGAGTTTTCAGGATATCCCTAATGAATATGCATGAGGAATATTTACATACACAGGAGGTAGTGTATGCAAATAAATATCATGCTTATTCATTAGGGATATCCTTAAAGCCCGACTGATTGGGGGGGGGGGGGGGGTGTCGTAGGACGGTTTGAACATCCGTGACTTAGGTGGCTATGGTTTGGGAAGCAGAGTCCATTGTTTTACATTTTTTACAAAATATTTTTAGCATGATACTGTGACAGTGGGAACTTGGCTTCCGTTATTGTATAGCTGCAGCATCTGCTGTGATCTCACTGGAGCTGCATCTATGGAGCTGCATCCTGCGGTGACATCATAAGGTCAGGATCCCTCTATTACAGCAGTCACTAACCAGCACCACATTAGAAAGAATGCTTTAAAAATTACTGGTTTGTGTGTGTGTGTGTGTTTTTTTTTTTTAAAATAGATGATGTTATCCAAAATCACAGCCTCCTACAGAAAGTAATTTGCAGAGCTTATAAAAGTAACATTCTTTAAAAAGCAGCAGCTGCCTTGTTGATTTTGATAATCATGGATCCATAAACAGGAAGCAAAAGGCAAAAGCAGAGACAGACTTTAGCTGTGAGTTGCCCGGAGTTGTTTAGAATGAAAAATTCAGCCCAGAAGCAGAAAGATGGTGAAGGTGGACTTCCTTCAGAAGCAAACTGCACTTTGTGACTAGCAGGCTACTACTGGAGGTTAGGGATGTGCAACCACAAAGTTTTCGTTGCATTCGTGATACGTATTCACGGGGGGGTCAATTCCGTTTCATGCGGAAGTATGGAGAATTCCATAAGTTGTCAATCTGTCAATACCATGCGATCACTGGATTGCTTACCCTCTTCCTCTAAGAGGCAGTAATCAAACCCATCAACAAAAAATTGGATTTGGACTCAAATGGACGACTGCTGCCCAATCTCTGCTTCCTGTCCAAACTCATTGAAAAAGTTGTTTACTATCATACTCTTCACGCTTACCAGACAGGCTTCAGAAAAGGCCATGGGACAGAATCTGTCCTGCTTGCTCTAGTAGACCATATCTGCTTCCATGCGGTGGAGACTCACGCCTTGTCTTGTTAGATTTCTCTGCGGCATTCGACACCAGAGATCACCAACTCCCTGTTACTGTGCTAACAAAGAAGTGGTATAGATGGACTGGCCCTCAGATGGTTCCTTCATTCCTTGGTGACAGAATTCTGTCCATTGTCTGGGCCAATAAATGTTTCTCCCCCCCCCCCCCCCCCCCAAAAAAAAAAAATCTTAAGTGCGGAGTTCCTCCAGGGTTCGGTCCTCTCACCACTTCTTTTTAATATTTCAATCCAGCCAATCTGTGACATCATTCAGGAAAAAGATCTAGGCGTCATAGTGGATAATACAGTGAAATTATTGGCTCAGTGTGCTGCAGCAGTCAAAAAAGCAAACAGAAAGTTAGGAATTATTAGGAAAGGAATGATGAATAATATAATTGCACTGGAGAAGGAACAGAGAAGGGTGATCAAAATGATAAAGGGGATGGAACAGCTCCTCTATGAGGAAAGACTAAAGAGGTTAGGGCTGTTCAGCTTGGAGAAGAGATGGCTGGGGGGGGGGGGGGGATAGGATAGAGGTCTTTAAAATCATGAGAGGTCTAGAATGGGTAGATGTGAATTGGTTATTTGCACTTTCAGATAATAGAAGGACTAGGGGGCACTCCATGAAGTTAGCAAAGAGCACATTTAAAACTAATCTGAGAAAATTATTTTTCACTCACTGCACAATTAAGCTCTGGAATTTGTTGTCAGAGGATGTGGTTAGTGCAGTTAGTGTAGCTGTGTTTAAAAAAGGATTGGATAAGTTCTTGGAGGAGAAATCCATTACCTGCTATTAATTAAGTTGACTTAGAAAATAGCCACTGCTATTACTAGCAACGGTAATGGAATAGACTTAGTGTTTGGGTTCTTGCCAGGTTCTTATGGCCTGGATTGGCCACTGTTGGAAACAGGATACTGGGCTTGATGGACCCTTGGTCTGACCCAGTATGGAAATTTCTTATGTTCTTATCACATCACAAATCATCTGTTTGCTGATGATATCCAGCTATAGGTTAAAATAAAAGTTGATCAACACTTGTCATTTCTAACCTTAGCAATGATCTCTCAACAGTAGACCAGTGACTGTGTGATTACAAACTTAAACTCAACCCATCCAAACCTGAGCTTCTTTGGGTAAGCCAGTCTGGAACTCTGGATGACTTCTGCTACTCCCACCCTCCATTTCAGAGACCACCCTCCAACCCTCAGTCTGTAAATAATTGGGGGGGGGGGGGGGGGAGGAGGTAATCTTCTTAGTCAATTCTCAATGAAAACCCACATCTCAGTTATGGTAAAGTGCACATTCTTCCATTTACATTAACTTAGACAATTACATAACTTCTTCAGAAAACATGATCTAGCCACCATCATTCATTCCCTGATCAATAGCTGTATTGACTATTGCAATTCCTTATACTATGGTATTCCACAGCACAGCCTGAAGTGCCTCCATCTTTTGCAAAATACAACAGCAAGGCTTTTAGCAGGGACCAAGCCCAGTCACCATGTGAAGCCTAGCTTGTATAATAATCTGCATTGACTCCCCAGTGAGAGCAGAATAACATTTAAAGTACTTTGTATTGCATCCAAATGCCTGAACCAAATAGCCCCGGCATACCTGTCTCATCTCCTGCTCACATACACCCCACCGAGGGAACTTTGCTCTTCCCAACAGACCATTTTATCTGCCCCTTCCCTAGCTACAGCAAGGCTCACCTGCACAAGGCTTCATGCATTCAGTTGCTTTGCACCCAACTTATGGAACAATACCCCACAGGACTTATGCAAGGAAACCTGTTAATCTTCCTTTCGAAAAAGAATCAAAACTTGGCTATTTCGCCAAGCCTTATCATTTCTTAACTATCAAGGCAATATTCTACTTTCATGTGCCATGTTTGTTCATCTTATTGTGAGGTACCCCCTCCCCTATACTAGGAAATCAGTATATTTAATGTATTGCTACTTTTGCATTGATCAGTTCCCAGTTTTATGTCCCTTCCCTCAACCCCAGACATATGTGCTGCAATTCACATCTTTCTTTCTAATGTGTCTTGTGCCATTCCCAGGAAAAGATGGAATATCCAATGGAAGTAAATATATCAATAAATGATGTCCAGGAAATGTTGGAAGAGCCTGCGTCTAGAGCAGCAGGGGTGGCGCTCCCAGCCCAATGGGTGCTAGCACTGATGGAAGCGGGGTGGAGGGGGAGGTGCAGTGCTCTGAAACAGGATCATGGTGGGGTTAGGGGAGTGAGGGAGGTTGGTGCAGGGAAGGTGCTCTGAAACTGGAGCACAGCTAAGGGCGCTACCGTTACGGTAAATACCAGCTGTTCATTGTTCCAGGAAATGCATTTCATGCCTGAATTACGAAGGAGATGCCATTTGCTGGGGCGGGGAAGGGTGGAATCAAGGTTACAGCTCCTTCTAGTCCACTGTCAAGGCTGATGCTGGGCTTTGTGGCAAAAAACTGGTGAGGAGGGCTGTGTTCTAACAATTGCATGATGGGACAGTTACTTCAAAACTAACAGTTATGGTGGGGCGTTTCCTAGTGTGGCAAAAAAACCACATCTGCTTTTCAATGTCCCAGTTCCTGAAAAGTGTAGCAGCCCGCCCACACGAGCTGTCAGCTCATGTCCCATGTTCCTTTTCTTTAATCTCCTGCTACTTCATCAACGCTTACAGGAGGGAAGGATGGCAGGGAAGTAATAAGAGCCTGAAACCTGACCGAGGTGTACCTGCAGCCATCTGTCCAAGCTTACAAATCAACAGCAAAAAAAATGCACTGGGCCGCCATCAGCACCAGAGTATAGAACTTGACAATATACAAGTCTGCAGGTTTATTGAGCAGAGGCAGTGAAAAATATATAGAGCCTTTAACAGCAGGGTCATAGAGAAGCCAGACCTCATTAAACAGTTGAGGCTGGTGGAGTCCAGGGATTCATCAGGCACCAATAACAACACGAGAAGCAAGACTGCTATAAAACACTAGGCTGTAGGGTCAAGGAACATTTGCAGAGCAGACATGAGTATAACCATAGTGGCACCCAAATTCAATAAACTTCAGGATTCTCGTTTCCCAACAAACATGCAAACGCCCCATAGGAGGGTGATGTGAGAGCAAATAAGAGGTCTCCTTTAATGTCTCATTGAAAGGCATTGGGTTAATGAAATGTGTTCAAGGCAGATGGTGGAACTCTTGTACATTTGTTGGCCAAGCAAGTGAGTCTTTCTCCAAGAGAGAAAATTGGTATTTCTGCCTGCAACTACATTGTATCTGAGTCTCAGTATAGGAATATGAGAACATTAAATATCATGCTATAGCTCCCAGGAATAACCCATGGCAGAGGTCTTGGGAATGGAATGCCTGCCAGGTTACATCCACTCACTAGCGAATGCTACCTGAAGTGGCTGGATGGCCAAATATTGAGCCAAGACTGGTAAAACCAGGCCTAGCTTGGGAAGCATCTCAGCATGCAGCTGTAACACTGCAGCAGACTCAAGCTCAGAAACCCCAGGGAAAGGCATGAAGCAGGAACAGCAGAGCGGGACTGCAGAGCAAGAACACTAGAGCAGGGCTGCATGCAGAGAAGGAGTCCATTGTACCAGGAAAGGTGTGCTTGGGTTGGCTGTCCTACCACCAATCAGGACACAGCCTGTGCTGAATCAATGGAGCCACCTGAGGGTGTGCCTAAGTACTTGGCCACCAGAGTGTAAATATTTCCTGCACCTCCCTGGCCTCTGCCTTCTAGGGTCAGTGGTTCAAATCCTGACAATGCCATACTCTTCAAGAATGTTTCCTAATGAGTCTTAGTTCTATCGAAGAAAGTATTGACTAGATTAGAACAACCTTCTAGGAAGCCACCTTTCCATGACCATAGCTCCTAGCATTCCACCCTCTGGCTAGAGGCTTTTTGGTTTCATAGATAGCAGCCTCAGATAGTGCTATCACCTCTACCACAGCAATGATTGGAAACAGCTCCATCTCACAAACAGTGGCCTAATTGCTACCTGTTTTCGATCCCTGGCATTCTGTCTTTCCTTGGTTGGTGATGAATGGCCATTATGTCTCATTGGCAACATTGGCAAGGCATGTTTCAAAGGAATAGCAGACCTTGCTTAATCCCACACTCCTTCCAGTTTCAAGGTTAGTTCACACTTTGGAGCAGTGCAGGATACAGAAATTCAGGAAGTAGATTTGTGCTATCTTGCATGCCAGTGCTTAGAATTGCTTTAGTTTAGGGCTGCAGAACTGCATATGCACTTAGTCTGGGCTGTAGAGGCAGACTGAAAATGTACTACTTGAAAAGCAGATGCATCCAAAAGGTATTGATGTTTATTATTTTTACATGGATTTCATCATCAAAGCTTCTGTTTTTATGTTAATCAGTCAACCAGGAGTATACTATACATTTGCAACGGATGCCAGTGTTAATTTAGTGCAATCAAATTGTGCCACTACAGATTTGCATATGAAGAACAACACTTCATTGGCAGTACAAACAAGTGGTAAGGAGCTGATTCAATAAGAAACTGTATGTTGCATGGATAGAACTGGAAAAGCGCTGATCCAGTCTCCCAGTTTTAAGCATTCACCTCGTCTGTGCACTAGGTCCCAAAACAAATCCCTTTTGGCTTCATCCAGCATCTGAAGGGCACAGCTTCTCCAATAAAGGCATCTAGGCTCTGTAAAAAAGATCATCACATTATTGACAGCTTGTCTCCCTATTTTCAGACATCACCCACAAGTTAGTTCTTGTGTACACATTCCTTTTGGCTTGAAAGAGAAGCGGGGTCTGATGGACAGATATGCGCAGGTATAAATAATATCCCATTAACCGTAAAACATTAATCATATCTCAGGGGCAGAGTGGCAGCCCCAATTCAGGGGAATTCTTTGCACACCCAGTCTCAAACTGTAATAGATTTTTTTCCTGCCAGCTGAAATGTTGGATTCCTGCCATTGTGCACAGGGGCATCGGTGCCACACTGAACCTATAAGCTGGGTGACCTGATGGTTTCATAAATACCGGGACATTTTTATGAAACAATATTCTGCTCACTGGATAAAGGGTTTCTCATTTCTTACAGAGCCAAAATTATCAGAAAAGGGTGAAAAATCCCTGAGAATAATAGGATAAAAGATGGGAGCGATAGATACAGGCATTTTCCTTGTTCAGTCCCTGAGTTAGTCACACATTGGAAATATCTATATAAGGCTTTTAACATATTGATAACTTCAAAACGGACCACCAACATGTACAATATAAGTCACGTAGAGGTCCATATTCAGCCACTATCTGGCTGAACAGGTTAGCCAGGTAAACACATCCAGCTAAGCTGTCTGGGATGTTCAGTGGCATAGCCGCATCGCTGAAGATACTCAGATAACTAATAGATGGATTCATTTATCCAGTTAGCTTTCGATTTCAATAGCAGATTTAACTTATCTAGCTAATGCAGCCAAATAAGTCTGAAATCACCACTTATCCTGCTAAGTACCTGATTCACTAAGGGTTTTTTTTTTTTGCATAGGTACAAAATGGGAGAAAAGCTTTCATTAAGTTAGCCACATCCATCCCACCCGCCACTTAGCTGGATAGTTATCTGGCTAAGTGGTGACTGCTGAACACAGCCGAATATTATCTAGTAACTGGTGTTGAATATTCACCCCTATCATGTTCTCCCCGCTCCAGAGTGTTCTAAATGCCGTTATGGATTTTGTTGTGTTTATATCTCTACTTCCAGTACATTTGTATGTTTAGGGACACATCCATTGTACAGAGATGAAAGAGCCAGCAGAAATGACTTGTTTCCCCTTTTCCCCTGCTCCATCAGTAACTACCAGAAAGGCTAGAAAAGGTTTCTCTTCTTTTTTTTTTTTTTTAAACTCCATAAAATCAGAAAAGGATGTTATTCCAATCCACTTGATGTGTCAACATTTGATTCATGTCACAAAATTTCGCCATAGTGCTGAGACTTTCACCGTTGGGTTTCATGCGCAAATTTTCCATTACTATGGATTGTAATACATTTGTGAGTGACTGATCAATGTTTCCATTTGTAGTAATGGCTAACCAGAGAATTTCAAGTACTCGACCAACTTATTTTGTGTGTGGAACAGTATTAAATATCCTTAACTACAGCACTAAAAGAGATGACTTGATGACATATCTGTAAAAAGCTGGTTTTATGTTCATGTCATAAAAACAGAACGTTTCAGAAGAGGACTGTACAGCAAATGAGTTTTCCTAAAGACATTGACTTATTGGAAGAAAATGTTAATGTTCCATACATAGCTTGATTGAAAGGGGACATTAGCCTCTCCAAAAACCTTTGCTGCTAACAGGCAGAAGAATGGCCTATCGGTCAGAGCAATAGGCTAACCGCCAGGTAAGCCAGGACTGTGTGATCCTAGGCAAGTCGCTCTATGTCCCGTTGTCTCAGAAACCCCCCACTTAGGTGGTAAGTATTTATACCTCAGTACTTATTGCCATTACACAGGACTGTGTATATCCTGTAGTGCTTTAAAAATGCTAGGTATAAGTAGTGAATTAAGATGCTCTTAGTCTGGCCAATGTTTCATGCCCACATTGCTGAGTGATAATGGGGTTGTTTCCATAACAGCACAGATTTGTGCAGCTCTAAGTTCTGATGAATATTTTATCTGGAGAATGCTGGCTATGCATTTCCTCCTTGGGCTTGATCAGGCCTCCTTCACTGGCATTGGGTTCAGATGTTTGAGTTGCTGCCTGCCTAATCTTTAGTGTCTTGGCTCCCCCTCATGGGGTTGGAGGGAAACAGACGCTGTGTTGAAATGATGAACACGGTCCCCGGCTCTCAACAATACTGGAAGGACACTTCCAGCACTAACTGGAGAGATTTTACCTACTGTAATCATTTGGCCATCTTCCAAGAGGACATTGTTGGAGCGTGTGGGGTGGGATGGGAAGGTGGGGGTATGTCGCAAAACTCCATTGAAACGCATTGGCTGGTTTATTTTTCAGGGAAATTCAGGCAGGCAGTCTTATTTTGACAAACAGGCAACGTCCTTCCAAATGCAAGGCCAGTTGTCATTCTAGAGCGGGAAAGAAATCAGAGCAGAAATAAGAGGGAAGTTTAGGACCAGGGAGGGAAACATTGCTTCCAGGGACTGCAGAAAGTCAGGGTTTTTTTTTTTTTCACAGAGAATCAGACAGCCTGCAATCCTGATCAATGATCAGCCCTCCCACCAGGAGTTACTTCGCTTCTATTATGGTCAGTTTTTATGCCTACAAGATTAGCTTTAGAAAATAGTGTGTCACCTGGAGATGGCATGGGTTAGCCCGTGAGGCAGGCAGCCCGCCCAATCACTGGATTTCTGCTCTAAGAATGAAGTGACAGTGTAGATCTCAGAAGAGTGAGGTTATCATTCTAACAAGGTGTCATCCTGTTCCTCAGGATCACCTCCTTGCAGAAGTAAAATCATTGGTATCAACTGATCGCGGGGACCCCCCTAAAGCACTCAGGGGAGGAGTGCTTCTATGATGGCCATGACAGCTGCCTTGGTTCTTTTGCAGCACTAAATTTCAGTCACGAAGATAATTAGCACAATAGATCAGCCGCCTTCCCTTAGCTCCGAGCTGAGGGGAGCATAGATCCTTGTTTCTATGGAGCTGTTGCATACATACTGTATAAAACCTTAGAAAATCTCCTGCTATAGATAGAACTTTGGAAACCATGGCAACAGATGAGAAGGCGAGAGCCTGAAAGAGGCAGAGGGGTTTCTTCATGGGGGTGAGATCGCTGGATAATAGAAGAACTTAACGTTGGGCATGCCTCGCATGAGGTCACGTGCGTCTGTCTAATATGTAATATGTCCCAAACCAAATAAGACACCACCACTTGCTTGCACAGAGAAGGCCAAGGGCTCTATCTCTTTTCTCGAGCAGCCAGTGAGTGTGAGTGGGCGGTATTAATGTAGGTGCCAACCCATCTGAATGCTGCGTGCTTGCAAAGTGTTAAGGCAGCCCTGTTCAAGTACTAAGGCTATGCAGCTCCATCTTTAGGCTGGAGATGGGTCTAGTACAGTAATGAAATGCAAGGTATTTTATTGGCACTGGAGCCACTGACAACCTGCCTTTACCATGCTCTCTCAGTAGCGGGATATACGAATTGCCCCGTGCCAGGTTCTCTGCCACAGGTTTTCACACTTTGATAAGACTGGAAAACAAACCAGGTAGGGCAGTACCAGAGTAAGTCCTGAGGCTGCTGTGGGCTGAAGCCAGACCAGGGTTAGGGTGGAGCCCTGAGCGAGGCCTAAGCTAAACTGATGCAAAATAGGGCTTGAGTTAAAGCACCAAGCTGGAGTGGGAGCAGGCTAAAACAAGAAAAGTCAAAAACTGGAGCAGGCTAGAACAAGACAGGGCTGGAGCTAAAGCAGACTGGAACAGCTAACTCTGAGGGTCTCCAAACAGAAAACGTGTAGCCTTCTGGTTCAGGAATGCTTCCTGTTTCCCATCAGCACCTTTTTACCTGGCTCCTGACCAATCCCATTCCTCAGGGGTGGGGATCAGGTTATCCGGCTGAGCTTTGGCCCCTGCGGATCCAACATTTTGTTTGCATTGCCAGCTGGTCTGGAGTCTAAGGCCTTCTACCTCTCCTACCTCTGCAAAAAGACCCTTAGAACCGATAAAGCAAACCAACCATACCATAACAGTATCATCTGCCAGAACTCACACCTGACAACAAACCTTTCTATGAAAAGGCGGCACAGCAAATATTATACCGGATCCTAGAACAGAAATACACCTTCTGTTGGGAAAACAGTACAAGCTGGACTGCTATAGATTGCTACACAGAAACTAAGGATGCACATTTGTTTTAAATGAAGAAAAAGGGCATTTCATTTCATTCAGGCATCCCAAACTGAATTGAGGGCCCTCTGAATGAAACGAACCTCATTCCTGTAATTCCTTTAAAAAGGTTTGGTTGGGCTAAGGCCTAGGCCCAAGGTCGGGGCCTTGCATAGAGCTTAGGCCGAGGCCCAAAGTAGGGTCCTCGGCCTATGCCTGAGCGCAATTCCGGCACCTTAGCTTCGGCTAAGCCCAAAGCCAGGGCCTCGCCCAGGGCAAAGACCAAGGCCCAAAGCAGGGGCTGCAGACTAGGTCAAGCATGATGCAGTGGTCTCATCCTAGGTCTGGGCCAACGCCAGGGCCTTGGCTGAGACCCGAGCTTCCCAAATACTGATCCATTGGATATCTGAGGAAGTGGCCAGGCCAGGTCCCAACACCTGGTCCTTGGCTCAGGCCCAAGGCTGGGGCCCAGGCCAGAGGCCGGGTCACAACACCTGAGCTTCAGCCTAGGCCGGAGATGAGCCCAGGCCTGATGCTGGGAGCTTGACTCGGTCCCAGGTCTGACCTCAGAGGCCTTGATGCCTGGGTCTTAGCTTAGGCCCGGAGCTCAGGTCTTGCAGCTCCGATGATCATGTCCTCTTATTTCTTATTAAACTGATGCCATGTACTGGGGTCACACCGGACTTAATTAATTCTGTTTCATCCTCCCCAGGGGACAGCTCCATTTTGATGTACGACATCCCCACTGGACTGGGTAAGTGGGGGCCAGAAGGCATCCTGGCCCCGTTTTTTTTTTTTTTTTTAATGAGTGAAATGAATCAAACATTCCACAAAACAAACTTTGTGGAGAAAAATCCTCCCAAAAATGAACCAAAAAACAAAACAATTTTTTTTTTATCCTTGCACACTTCTAACAGAAACTACACACTAGCAGAATACTGCATCTCAGTCACGCTTGCAGACCTTCACCAAACACAGAACTAGAGCTCAGAAATTAGAAAATAAAAATGTACAGACAAAACTGAAATGGCAACTCCCCCTGCATTTAGTGCAGTACTAAAGGAAGAGACACAGAAAAGAATTGTTTCCTATACCAAGCAAAATACAAAGATATAAGAGATGTAGATTCTCAAAGCTGACATATTCCGATCACTATAGTGAAAATAAAACGCTTTTGTCCTGCGTTTTAAAAATTGCATTGGTCTCGTTCTCTTTTTTTCTGCTTTCTTCCTTGGTCTTCTTTTTCTCCAGGGTCTCCTGTCCATTTTCCTGTCTTCTTCACTTCCTTGTCTATCTTTGTCTTTGATATTGATCTTTCTCTTTTCTGTCTTCCCTGCCTTTCTATCTACTCAGAGCTAGATTTCATCCTCCATTTTCCCCCTCTTACCCTCCAGTTCTCCCTGTCCCAACCCTTTTCCTCCCCAAATCTCCCCTCCATTGCCCCATCTCAGCCTTCTGTCTTACCCTGGCTGGGTTCCTCCCCTCTCCAGTCTCCAGCTATCTGTGTCCCTTGCCCTTCTTCCTCCTTCCCCCCAGCAGTGGCTGCTTATCCTCTTGGGCCTGGTGGTCTATAAGGTGGGTGGGATCTGGAAGGTAGGCATCAGGTTAATCCTTCTGCACCATAGGCTTCATGGGAGGGGTGGCAGTTCTTCTTTCCTCAGCCCCACAGGCTACATTGGGAGGAGTGGAGGCGGTGGATCTTTGGCCCGTGACTGCTGAGAGTAGTAGAAGAGATTGGAGGTGACAAATTATTTTGCTCTGCGAGCTGCCCCCGGGTATTTGCTGTCTTAGTTCATGGGCAGATTGTACCCATGGAGGAATCCAGGCCTGCACATAAAAATGCTTTTAAAGATGAAAACATGAGCTCTCTATACCCTTCCTTCTCCTCGCCTACCCCTTCAGGCCTCAGGGGCTTTGCTCCAGTGACAGTGTCCTCAGACTGCCATGCGCGTGAAGACTAAGGCAGCCTAAGCCCATGCTCAGACGGCCTGCCCTTTGTGGGGAGTGAAGGGCAAGCAGGGCTTGTGAGTATGGACTGACCTAGGCCCTGCGCCCACTGCCGTCTGAGGACAGTGTCTCTGAGATCTGGGGATCGGGGCGGAGGGGTTTGAAGAGCTGGGGTAGGATTGGCAGTTGGCAGGGAAGAGGGGGTGGAGGCATGTCACAGGCCCAAGGGTCGGAAAGAAAAGGAGGCGCATCATCGGCCCTTGAGAGCCAAAAGAAGGAGGAGTCATGTCATTGGCCTATGCAGGCTGGAAGAAGGAGGAGGCTGTGTTGTTGGCTTGGGCAGTAGGGGGGGGGGGGAAGAGAGGGAGCATGGTGCAAGAGTAGGGATAGCAAGAGAATGAAGGAAGAGTAAGAATGGGGGGGGGGGGGGGGGGGGGGAGAGCAGTGGAAGGAGAAAGGGGAGAAAGCAAGAGTTAAGGGAGTCTGGTGCCTCTGCCACTAAGCTTAAGGAGTGAGTTCCCCTAAGTGTGCAAGCAGGAGATCTCTGAGTTCTTTTGCCTGCTTGCTCACTTCCTTCCCCAAAACTCTCCTCTGTCACAAGCAGGGAGGGTTGTGGTTTACACTTCACATTCAGGGGGGGGTGGGGTGGGGGGCCAGCCTGCCTGCCTGCCTGCCGGCCGGCTCTCAGTGGCTGTGCTGCTGTGCAGTGTCAACCAAGGACATGGGTTAGATTCTCAGCTTAGATTTTCGGCTTCCTGGGGTTGGCCAGAAGTAGAGTTGACAACTTTTGAAAAAAATTTTTTTTTTTAATTCTCTCCCAATTATTCAATTAATCCTTCTCCTACTCACCTTGCCAAGCTCTCCACAACCCCCCCCCCCCCCCCCCACACCTGGGAACTATTGAGTTCAGCTCACCCTGAGATTAGCAGGGGAAGGGGGAGGGGGAGACTAACTCCATCCTTCCCCCTCCCCTCCATCACCATGGAACTATCTTCCTCTTAATATCCTCTATCTGACAATAAAATAGTTTTCAATCTTTGGTGTCTCTGTCTTCTTTTTCTGGCTCAACGTCTCTCTTTTTTCTAATTTTCTACTCGTCTGTTCTTCTTCCTGTTTTCTGTCTCTGGTGTCTTACCTTTGCTTTTCTATTTTAGTGCTGTCTTTTCTTCCTTTGTCTTGCCTTCCACAGGGGATAGTTTAATTCCTTTTCTTTCTTTCTCTTTCTATTCTTTTTTTTTTTGCTTCTTTCCTCCTTTTCCCCATGCCATCCCTCCTTTCTCCTACATTATCTCCTTGGATTCCTTTTCCCTGACCCCCTTCCCTCTCTCCCCCGATCCAGCATCCCTCCCTCCCTCTCTCCCCTCCCCTCCCAGTCCTGCCTTTCTGCATCTCCTGTTATCCCTGGACCTTTCTCTCGCCTCCTTCCGAGGTTTTCTCCCTTTTCATCATCTCCCCTCTGTCACAAAAAAGTGCTCTCAGAGTGTGACAACCAAACAATACCATCATAATAAAACATTTCATAAAATAAAACCAAACCCTAAAAGGAAAAACGATGAAACCTTTAAAAAGGGCATCATAAATCCTCTTACAGTTCAACATATTACAGTTAGTAATAAAAGATCCACATGAGCTATCCCTGGTCCTCTCTCACTTACTCTCCCCCACAACACTAGTCAGCTCCCTATTCCTCTTGCTCACTCCCTCGCTAACCTCTTTCTTTTCCTCCCTCTCAACCTTCCTCAGCAGCAGGAGGCAGACGGAAGCTTCCTTCCAGCCGCTACCTCTGTGGCAGTACTACTGCCTGCCTGATACAAGCGGTCCCGGACATACTGGGGTGTCTCCCGGTGACCCCGAGTCAGGGCTGTAAACTCAGAGAATCCAAATCAAACCCAGAGAGTTTCCAGGTTTGCAACCCCCCTCCTCCCCCCTAGAGCCCTTTTTCTGCCGCAGAGGCTGGTCCTAGGCTCAGTCACGGGTGGAGCAAACCGTGAGGACATGCAGGCCAAGGTCTGCGCCAACGCATGCTCTGCTCCCAAGGGCCTAGGAGTAGAGTGTGTGCTGGCTCCGGCCCAGGCCCGTATGCATTCACACAGTCTAGGCTGCCACTGCCACTTCCACCGCCACAGTCAGAAATGAGCTTTGAAGAATGGGAAGATTACTTATGGACACTGAAGGGAGGAGGCTTTGCTGCTGGCGAGGCTGGTGGTTGGTAGAATGCCAGCATTGAAATTGCTGGTTTAAAGGTCCTGCTGGCCATCGGCCTCCCTTGATCTCAACTAGACAGCCCAGCTAAATACTGGCTGACTGGGAACCCTAATTGGGGTTAGGGGTGCTGTGGAAGCAGCATTCACAGCCACGGGAGGGGAAGAAACCATGGTCACCACACAATAGTGACACCTGATGGTCACGTTTAGGTCTCATGATAGCATAGGATAGGAGCTCTTGTGCCTGCTGCTGCAATGAGTAGACTAAAATAAGTTTTGGGGGGGCGAGGGATATAAAAAATAGAGGGAAAATCCCTAGCTAGTTATGAATGAAGGCTCATAGCCTCATCTAGTGAAGCATCTAGCCTCACAGTTGAGGCCTATCCATTGAGTACTGGATCCCTGGCCAGAATGGCTGGTTAGAGCTAATAAAAACTATAGTTCTTAATGACTCACCAACAGAGAGTATATTTCCAACTTCCTTAAAGAGGACAATTATCCATCCGGTATTAAAGAATCTCCTTTGGATGTTTCTGATTTGGCAAATTATTGCCTCGTTTCAAACCTCCCATTTTAGAGAAATTAATCCAGAAGACAATCTTCTTCATGTGGCTACAAGATTTTCCAGAAGACAATGATGTTCTCAACCCATTCAAGTGCGGGTTTTGCTGAGGCCGTAACAAAGAGACATTCTTAGTCTCTGTACTGGATTCTCTACAATGACACCAGGATGGGGGAGGAGAACAATCATTATGATATTTCTGGATCTCTCTTCAGCTTTTGACATGCTGTATCTTGCAATCATGTGTAACCACCTTAAAATCTTAGGTTTTTTTGTTGCTGTTCTTAGGTGGTTTGAATCATTCCTAACTGGTAGATTCCAGCAGATGAGACTTGATGACAAGGGTCTACCTGGAAACCCCTCTGCTTGGGTGTATCTCAGTACTGCACTGCATGTACTCTGCAGTGCTCTTTAACATTT
Organism: Rhinatrema bivittatum; assembly: GCF_901001135.1. Lineage (NCBI taxonomy): Eukaryota > Metazoa > Chordata > Amphibia > Gymnophiona > Rhinatrematidae > Rhinatrema > Rhinatrema bivittatum. The sequence goes on from NC_042626.1 coordinate 32,591,010, forward strand.
ATCCCCAGCCATTAGGGAAATTGCTTTCCCTAGCTGGAGTGAGGTATATGACATCGGTTCCAAATAGTTCTTGCAAAAAGTCCCTTTTCACGTGCGATAGCTAGATTGGGACGGAGTTGGGATGGAGTCGGCCCCGGAAGAGGAAGAGTCAGGACGTTGTTGGGGCGGCCGCGGTGGAAACTTCGCTGGCGGTGAAAAGATAAGGGCCCTTTTTACTGTCACTAGCGTGCTCAATAGCACCACCTTTTACAATGGCGCTATTGGGTGCGAAAGCCGGCAGCGATCCCACCGCGGAGATGCGATCGCTGCTGGCTTTCTCAGGCCCGCCCCCCTGCTTCGTGCCCCCCCGTTACCGCTGGATTCTCTAAGGTCTGCGACCTTAGAAAATCCAGGCCCAAGTTAGTTGGATAGCTGACTCTGTTCTTCCCCGACTTTTCCAGAGGACTTTTTAGCAGGATAAAAAGATACCAGATAAGTGCCAGCCATTGAGCAAGGTTGGATATTCAAACAGGGCCATTTGTCTAGCTAGGTCAGAACTTAACTGGACAAGTGGTGCTGACTATGGACCTTTATATGTCTATAAAGTCTGTAAAAATAATTTCATGTTTGTAAAACTGCCATCCTGGTGTCCTCTGGTTCTATACTTTTCCAATGCTGTATACATGCTAAAGAAATAGTTCCCACTGAGTTTTAGAAGAACAGTTGTTTGTGAAGAGTGCCAAATATTGATTTCTAACGACTACACTGTGAGAAAATGCAATGTAAAGGAAAGGATGGATGGTGGAGCTAAGTCGAGCTTTTTTTTGTTTTGTTTTGTTTTTTGTAGTTTGTAAGTATTCACAATATGAAAAAATGTATGTCCATAAAAAAAAGTTAGATTGCAGTAAACACATTTTTCATAAGTTGGCAACCCTGCAGCTTGTTCAAAGTTCCCAGGAAACTGGCCTAATAAGGGAGATGTCAGTGGGAGGAGCAGAGAATACCAGATGAGTCAGAAATGGCTTCTGACAGCTCAGCTCTGTGCTCCCACTCTTAGCATTCCCAACTCCTGTGCAATCTCTACAAATGCTCTCTTGCTTCAGAGAGTGGAGAGACCTCAGTACCAAGTTGAACTATTTTTATCAGTTCAACCCACATAAGAAACAGCTGCAGCCTCAGCTGAAAATTTCTACTGGCTAAGAAGTAGCACAGGATATAATGCCAGTGTTATATTGTAGAAACACTACATGTTCCTTATGATGTTGTCCATCTGTCTCCTTTCTAATGTGTGCATGAGTGGATATTTTCTATGCATAAAATACCTGGCAACAGAAAGTTAGGCACATATATTGTCCACATGTCCAGGTGAAAAAGTACACAGACAGAGACCAGCAGGAGGAGCAGGCAGTGGGATCGACAAAGCTGGCCAGATTCCCTAAGCCCCACCAGCTGAAGAAAAGCCAGAATTGCCAGCAGATGAAAGAATCCCCAGACCCCACCAACCAGAGAAAAAGAAGTGCCATGGTGTGGAGCAATACAGCTGGCACACATCTCCAGGCTCTGGCAGCCAAATATAACCCCTGGCTAGGGTTTACGAGAAAGGAGTTATTGGTAAAAAGTACAACTTTCTAGTTAGTGGGAGGTTCTGATAGGTGTGCTCAGAGTGTTCCTTCCTCTACAGGGGGACAGGTTTGGGGGAAGGATACTTAAGCACTGAGGCATGTTGGAGTTTGTAGTTAATTGGAGCTATGTGTAAAAGTGGTGGGCTGAGACTGTCATGAGTCAGAAGTGAGCAGGCTGAGGCTTGCATCCTTGATGGGTGATCAAAAGGGTTTTGAGTTGACAAGATCTGAGAGTTCGAAGAGTGGAAAAAGCCCAGGAAGGTTTTCAAAGAGATAGAGGATCCCTCCATCAACTGGGATGGATTTTTATCTTCCTTAGGAAGCCCTGAGCCTCAGACAGAGATTCTGTAGTGTCACGGTAGGGCTCCTGTCAGGAGTTGAGAACACCACTAACAGGGGTGTCTCTGGGTGGAGAGAGGCAGGGTTGCAGACGAGTCCAGATGCTGGCTGGTGCAGGCAGGAATGAATGAACCCTATGGGCAAGTGGGAAGGTGGAATAGGCAAATGGAGTTTCACACTGACTGGGGATACCTAATATCAGATGCATGAAGGTAAGGGTGAACTTAAGTACTGATACTGCATGGAGGTATGTATGAATGTGAATGCAGGTAAAGGTGTACAGGAAACTGGAACTGGGTGCTGGTAAGGATGAATTCAGGAAGCGTGCAGGTAAGAGTGATAATGGCTGGATGTATAAGTGACCGAGAAGAGAAAACAAGACTGACAGAGAACGGTACAGACAAACCAGGACAGCACTGACAATGAACATAAAACACATAGGCCCGAAGGCAGCAGGGCAAAGGGCCCGTAGGCCACACACACACCCTGAAGGCAGAGGGCCCGTAGGCCACACACACACCCTGTAAGCAGAGGGCCCGTAGGCCACACACACACACACAGAAGGCAGAGGGCCCGTAGGCCACACACACACACACACAGAAGGCAGAGGACCCGTAGGCCACACACACACACACACAGAAGGCAGAGGGCCCGTAGGCCACACACACACACACACACAGAAGGCAGAGGGCCCGTAGGCCACACACACACACACAGAAGGCAGAGGGCCCGTAGGCCACACACACACACACACAGAAGGCAGAGGACCCGTAGGCCACACACACACACACACACACAGAAGGCAGAGGGCCCGTAGGCCACACACACACCCTGTAAGCAGAGGGCCCGTAGGCCACACACACACACAGAAGGCAGAGGGCCCGTAGGCCACACACACACACACAGAAGGCAGAGGGCCCGTAGGCCACACACACACACACACAGAAGGCAGAGGACCCGTAGGCCACACACACACACACACACAGAAGGCAGAGGACCCGTAGGCCACACACACACACACACAGAAGGCAGAGGGCCCGTAGGCCACACACACACACACACACAGAAGGCAGAGGGCCCGTAGGCCACACACACACACACACAGAAGGCAGAGGGCCCGTAGGCCACACACACACACACACAGAAGGCAGAGGGCCCGTAGGCCACACACACACCCTGTAAGCAGAGGGCCCGTAGGCCACACACACACCCTGTAAGCAGAGGGCCCGTAGGCCACACACACACACAGAAGGCAGAGGGCCCGTAGGCCACACACACACACACACAGAAGGCAGAGGGCCCGTAGGCCACACACACACACAGAAGGCAGAGGGCCCGTAGGCCACACACACACAGAAGGCAGAGGGCCCGTAGGCCACACAGACACACAGAAGGCAGAGGGCCCGTAGGCCACACAGACACACAGAAGGCAGAGGGCCCATAGGCCACACACACACACAGAAGGCAGAGGGCCCGTAGGCCACACACACATACAGAAGGCAGAGGGCCCGTAGGCCACACACACACACAGAGCAAGGCGAGTCAGGTCAGAAGGCCCGTAGGCCAAACACAGCAAGCAAGGCAATACAGAACAGGTCAGAAGGCCCGTAGGCCAAACACAGCAAGCAAGGCAATACAGAACAGGACAGAAGGCCCGAAGGCCAAACACCGCAAGCAAGGCAACACAGAAGCAGACAGAAGGCCCAAGGCCAAGCACGGGAGGCTAGAGCAGGGAGCCCAAGTGAGCTCGATGCTGAAGCGCCGATGGTACTGCTAGACAGGGTTATAAAGACAAGAGTGGTGTATAGAGTAGACAGGAAGGAAGGAGTGGACCAGCCAGAAGGACATGCTCGAGGAGGACCTCTAGTGGTGAGGCGGCTACAAAGCAGGCATAGCCGTAACATGTAGGAGGAGAGGAGTTACCAGTATTGCATTTGGGGTCTGACAGGAGTAAGGGACCTTGCATGGGGTTGGACTGGTAAAGCCCCTGAAAAGGAGTCAGCTTTGAAATGAAGGGAAGGTGAGTAACCTCTGTGAAATTATTAGTGATTGAAAGTGTAAGGAACCCTTGGCTTCCTTACCAAAGGACTCTACTAACTAGCTGGGGAAGTTCAGAGAAATTTAGCAAACAGTGGGTTGAATTTTGTTCCCCCATGTGGGAGACTGAGATGGTGTACCCTTAGCCCATTTGACCACCAGGCACCATCTTAGGGTGTGGGAATTTTAGTTAGATTTCCTGAAGGCAGGAGGGCTCTGTCTTCTGCCTGTTGATTTTGCTAACGTAATGAAGAAGAGTGTTAGTTTGTTTTTGCTTTTTCAAGCCAGCCGGCCAGACTGACCTATTTATTTCCATCTGTGTATACTCTGTTTGATTCAGTGAGACCCTTGGTACCCCTTCACAGTGGATTGGGGCACACCTGTGTAAAGTTAGATCAGGAGGTAGGGAAGATTCTGGCAGGGTTCTATCACTCCTCCAGGGGATAGACCTGTCTGTGACCCAATGCAGAGGGGTTGTTTTTCCTTCAGTAACTATTTCCTCATTTTGGATTCAAGGAAGTTTTTTTCCCACCCTTCCTGTCTCTTGTTTCCCCCCCCCCCCCCCCCCACTTTTTTTGAGTCAAAGTTGTATTTATTTTATTTATATATTTTTGTTTATTTTATTTTATTTTGTTTATTTTATTTATTTATTTTTGTTCCACCTGGAGGTGAGTGCCCTTGGTACCAGAGAATCAGTTTCCAATCTATTGAGAGAAGAGTTGTCTTACACCGGGAAGGGCCCGAGGAGGTTTCATCAGAGGAGAGTGTCTACGGGTACTGTCACAAGCCAGTCTGGGAAATGCAAGAAGACTTCAAAAAAGGTACAAGATTTGGGACATACGTTCTGATAAATAATTGGAACTATTTTATCCTTTCTACAGTGGGAAGCAGAGGAGTGATAACTTTGGGAGTTGAAAGGAGGATTAAGCTTTCTTCAGTCTGAGTAACTGGAAAGAGAAGGATATAAATTGTTAAGGAATTGACTTCCAAAAAATTCAAAGACTTTGCTAGAAGAGTGAGGCCACAAATTGATTAATCTTTCTGCTGTCTCATTATTCACCAACATTATTTAAAACCGAATCTAAGTGTTTGTAAAGAATCCTCAGTCATTTGATCAACTATCTGCAAAGAATTTGGAAAACCACATCTCTTCTCAATGTGATTCTTGATATTGCTTACTGGGGAGATTATCGGTGCTGTTTACAAGAATTGGAACAGGGCTGTGAACTTGGGCAATTCAAAAAGGCCTTGAAGCCATGCTTCTCCCACCCCCACAGGGAGCCCTGGGCCTCAAAAGGGAAAAGCTATCCATGGAGAACTGGTTGCAGATGGGGGTCCAACTTTCTTTCTATGTGCCCCTGGGTCCAGTCAATGGGAGCCATCCTGCCCAGGGGTTGCAAAAGCGAAAAGCTGTTTCTTGAACTTAAATTCTGGACTTGGACTACTGAAGTTTGTTTTTTTTCCCCCATCTTTGTTCTGCTCTAACTGCTTTTGGACTGCCTAAATAAGTGCTGTCTTTGTTTTAGAACAGCATGGGAAGTCATTTTCAAAGGAGTTATGTGCGTAAATGTAATGTACTATCTGCAATTTTCAAAAGCCCATTTACATACTTAAAATACACTTACATGTATAAAGCCTATTGACAATTCAATAGCATATATTGTAGCAATTTTCAAAAGCCCAATTACACGCGTAATGTTCATGTACACGTGTAAAACCCAGTTTTATGCATGTAAATCCTTTTGAAAAGTGCCTCTCGAGCATGGACCGTGTTTTGTGAATAGATTTTGGGGTTGTTCTATGGGTTATTTTAAGGATTTCGTTCAATCGCTTTCATGAACTGAAAATCCTGGTATTTTCTTTACAGTAGTGAGGAATACCAGCTGGATCCAGGTCACAAGAGAATGAGACAGTTCCAGTTTTGTTCTATTGCATGTATGGGCTTGTAGTCTGGTTTTTATTAAGGAAATCAGATGGGGGCATAACCAGGACTATCTCAGCCAGTTCCTTGTAATCTGAAGCCATGAGGCAAGCATATTATGGTTCTGCTTTAACTTTTTCCTCCTCCTTCATACTGAGCAGAATTAGTTTTTTGCTCTGGCATGTTATTTTGGAAACAAACTGCCTTAATGCATATGGCCAGATTGTATAAGCAGTTACCCTGTAACCCCCTACACATACATCAAGCACTGAATGTTGCTGCTGTTTTGTCATCCTGCTTGTTGAACCTTCCATGTGTCCTCTACCTTTCTGGACCTATGTCTTCAAATCCAACAAAAGTTATATTATCGGAAAGAATGATTATACTAGCTAGGTCCTGTAGTTACCCCCTCCCTCAGAAGCACCAAGGCAATATTTTTTACTCTGGAATCGTGGGATAAAGTGAGACTGGGCCAATCAATAAATGTGAAAAGTTGCATATGTGCTTGTATGTAACTTTTCTTTAAATTTTCTTTTATTAAACTGTTCAGAGCTTGGCCAGGATGAGGAAACAGACTGCAAAATGCTAAGAAAGATTAGTCTGGCTAGTATAATGGGCAACACAATAATAATGGGAGACTTAAATTTCCCAAGTATTGATTGGGTAAATGTCACATCAGGACATGCAAAGGTGGTAAAGTTTCTAGATGCCGAGGTCTTGAACATGTAGATGTGAATCAGTTATTTACACTTTCGAATAATAGAAGGACTAGGGGGCATTCCATGAAGTTAGCAAGTAGCACATTTAAGACTAATTGGAGAAAATTCTTTTTCACTCAGCGCACAATAAAGCTCTGGAATTTGTTGCCAGAGGATGTGGTTAGTGCAGTTAGTGTAGCTGGGTTCAAAAAAGGTTTGGATAAGTTCTTGGAGAAGAAGTCCATTAACTGCTATTAATCAAGTTTACTTAGGGAATAGCCACTGCTATTAATTGCATCAGTAGCATGGGATCTTCTTAGTGTTTGGGTAATTGCCAGGTTCTTGTGGCCTGGTTTTGGCCTCTGTTGGAAACAGGATGCTGGGCTTGATGGACCCTTGGTCTGACCCAGCATGGCAATTTCTTATGTTCTTATGCTTCATGCAGCAGTTGGTTATGGAACAGATGAGAGAGGGAACTATACTAGATTTAGTTCTCAGTGGAACACAGGATGTGGTGCAAGAAATAAAGGTGATGGATTTGTTTGGTAACAATGATCATAATGTAATAAAATTTGCCATCATCATTATTGGACAAATACTAAGGAAAACTACTGCAGTAGTAATTACGTATAAAAAGGGAGATTATGATAAAATGATGAAATTTGTTAGAAAAAAACGGAAAGGCGCAATCCATAAGGTTACGCATGAAGCGTAAATGCTGTTTAAAATTACCATCCTTGAAGCACAGAAAAAATGTATTCCATGCATTAAAAAAGACTGAAAGAAACTAAACAACTGCCCACATGGTTTAATAGTGAGTTGAATGAGGCAATTAAAGCTGAAAGGGCATCCTTCAAAAAATGGAAAGCAGACCCAAATGAGGAAAATAGGGAAGAGCATAACTACTTGCAAGTTAATTGTAAAAAAGTAATTAAGCAGGCTAAGAGAGAATTTGAAAGGAAGCTTGCCATAGAGATGAAAAACAAATAGCAACTTTTCCTAGCACATTTGAAACAGAAAGCCTGTAAGGGAGTCAAATGGGCTGCTAGAATACTGAGGGTAGAAAGGGTGGCCAGAGAGGACAAGGACATTGCAGAAAAACTAAATAAATGTTTTGCCTCTGACTTTACTGAGGAGGATATTGGGGTCATACCCACACCAGAAACATTTTTTGATGGTAATGACTGAGCGATTAGATGGAATCACTGTGAAATGGACAGACTGAGAACAACAAATCATCAGGACTGGATGGTATTTACCCCAGACTTCCGAAGGAGCTCAAAAATGAAACTGCAGACCTGTTTCAGGTGATTTGCAATCTTTTCTCATTTAAAATAGCCACGGTACCGGAAGACTTGCCAGTGTGATGCCAGTTTTTAAAAAGGGCTCCAGAGGTGATCCGGGAAACTGTAAACCGGTGAGCCTGACATCTGTGCCAGGCAAAATGGTCAAAGCTATTCATACAAACAAAATTAGCGATTACATAAATAGACATGATTTAATGGGGGAGAGTCAACATGGGTTTTGCAAAGGAAAGTCTTGCCTTATCAATTTACTAGATTTTTTTGAATGTATAAATAAACATGCAGACAAAGGTGAGCCACTTGATATAGTGGATTTGGATTAGACAAAGTTCTTCATGAGAGACTCCTCAGGAAACTGGGAGGTCATGATGATCCGAGCAGGGCTGAATGTCCATTGCCAGTGTCCATAGGAACCGGAGGGTGGAGGGCGTCCCCTTCCTATCCCCTTCTCCTGAGGGCAACAAAAATTATAAAGGGAATGGAAAAGCTCCCTTATGGAAAAGACTAAACAGATTAGGGTTCTTTGGCTTGGAATAGAGACGACTAAGAGGGGATATGATTGAGATTTATAAAATCATAAGTGGGGTGGATTGCGGGAATAGGAAATAGTTGTTTACCCTTTCAATCAACACTAGGACTAGGGGACCCTCCATGAAACTAGCAACCTGCACATTTAAAACAAATGATAGGAAGTATTTTTTTCACTCGGCACACAACCGAGCAATGGAATTTGTTGCCGGAGGATGTGGTCAAAACAACTAACTTACGGGCCGATACAGTACAGTGCTCTGGTGGAGCGCACTGTTAGCCTGCATTTGGACGTGTGTTTTCGACGCACTAGCTTTACCCCTTATTCAGTAAGGGATAATAGCGCATTGAAAACGTGCGTCCACCCTCCCCCCCCCCCCCCCCCCCGAAACTAATAGCGCCCGCAACATGCAAATGCATGTTGATGGCCCTATTAGTTATTCCCGCGCAATCCAGAAAGCAAAATGTGCAGCCAAGCTGCACATTTTACTTTCAAAAATTAACGCCTGTCCAAAGCCTTTCCCTGGTGTCCAGCCGGCACCAGGGAAAGTGTACAGAAAAGCAGAAAAAAACTGCTTTTCTGAGCACCCTCCGACTTAATATCATGGCGATATTAAGTCAGCGGCCCCAAAATTAAAAAAAAAAAAAAATGTTTAAATTGGCCTGCTGGTCGGAAGACGGACGTTCAATTATGCCGGCGTCCGTTTTCTGAACACGTGGCTGTCAGTGGGTTTGAGAACCGACGCCAGCAAAATTGAGCGTCGGCTGTCAAACCCGCTGACAGCCGCCGCTCTTTTTACCACGGGCCCTCATTAGCATATTCTTTCCCCCTGAATCATGCGCACAGGAGAGTGGCCTGTGCGCGTGCCGGAAGAGCGGGCACTCGCCCGCTCTCCTGCAACTTTTACTGTATCGGCCCCATAGTGGGGTTCAAAAGAGGACTAAGTTCCTGAAGGAAAAGTCCATAAACAGTTCTTAATCAGGTAGACTTGGGAAAGCCAGCGCTTATCCCTGGGCCTAAGATACAAGAAATAGATCAGCTATTGGGGATCTGCCAGGTACTTGTGACCTGGACTGGCCACTGTCGGAGACAGAATGCTGGGCTCGATGGACCTTGGTCTGACCCAGTGTGACATTTCTTATGTTCTTATGGCACAGGCAGAGAGACAGTGCTTTGGCAGGGAAGAAGTGCTGATACACCAGGAGCTGCTGGTTGCACAGAAATAGAATTAAATCACCACCCTCAGGATCAGCAGTCTCCCATCCCCCGCTCTCCCCCTTCCCCCCACCTTCATTCATAGAGTATCAGGGCTTCCTTCCCTCTTCCTCTCTCTCTCTGCCCTCCTCACCGCTCTGCATTGTTTCCATTCGGCCTCAAAACCACACACGTCAAAGCTGACTGCTCTAGAAGTTTTCCCTGCAGGCCCTCACAAGTACATGAGAGTAAAAGGGAGAAGAAATCCAGTAGTTTAATTGACAGATTTCACCCCCACCCCCCCACCCACCCCTTTGAGATGACAGAGCCCCTCTACCCTACTTCCCCTACCCTGAGGTAACAAAGAGATCTCTTGGGTTGACGGCTGGTGCGGACAGCGACAGTGTATCTGCAAAACAAAAGGAAGTACCTGTTTAAAATTTAACTAGAATACTGAAGCGTAAAAAGCAGGACAGGAACTTTAAAGCTGTTTCTCTTGTGGCCTGCCCTGGTGGGAGACTTCTGTAGCAGTCAGTTTTCCAGTTGAAGAGATGTGTTGATTGATAGAAAACCGCAGACTTTATTTTTGCAGCACTGCTGATTGAATCGATATCAGAGTGAGGAAGGAGGAAGCGTGCAAAAGGGAGAGGGGGGACGCACCCATGCCAGCCGCCAACATGACCGAAACCCTTCAGCTTCCGGCGCTGCAGGTTCCTGAGCCGGTGGAGTACGGGGGAGTGTGGTCCAGCAACTCCACGCCGTCGCTGCGCAGGAGACGCTTTAAGATGAGACGGACGAAGAAGATCCAGGGCGAGAAGGAGCAAAGCTTGGAGGCCCATCGGTGCCAGGGCGCCTCTCCCCTCCCATCCGCCAAGGAGTTCCTGCAGCTGCCCTCCATCGAGATCACCCCGTCCAGCGACGAGGAGATGCTGTGGTCGGGCTGCTCCACTCCCAGCACCTCCCCGCGCCGCAAGCGCTTCCTCCTGAAGAAGTGGATCCGTGTCCGCGAGAAGAAAGAATTAAGTGAGAGCAGGTAAGTCCCTCTTCTGCCGGCTTACAGGTACCTTCCTCCCCCTCCTCATTCTATTATTTATCTCTGCTGGGTTCGTCTTCTGCTCCATTGTCTCAGAGCCACTCTCTCTAAATTGTCTCCTTCCTGTCCTTCTTCCCTCTCTCTTTACTTTCCATTACTCCACTCTCCTTGTCCTTCTCCATCCCCGGCCCTGCCCACCCTCATCCCATTACTCGCTACCCTTCTCTTCTTCATGTTACAATCCCTTAACTTCCCACCCATCCACTCCTCTCGTCATTCTCTCTGCCTTCTTCCTCCCTTGAGCTCAGTTTCCTCATTTCCCCTTTTCCCTTCATATCCCTCTTTTAGCCACCCCTCCTTTCTGTCTCCCTTCATACCATTTCTTGGTCTCCTGTCCTCTCCGTTTCTTCTCTCCTTCCTCCTCCATTTCTCCATTCTCTCAGCTATTCCCCGCACTTATCTCGGTCTTCTTTTCCTCTCTAACCCAAGTCGTCTTTTTCCAGTCGTGCAACTCTTTCCCCATGCTCCCCCTTTCCTCATCCTTCCTTCTTGCTTATTCTGTCTGTTGCTTGCTCCCCTCTCGTATCACTCATTTACCATTCATGCTGTACGAGGAACCAATTTATATACAATTTAATATATATATATATATATATATATCTTTGGGTAATTGGCCAAATATGCGTACAAATCACCTCATATAAAATTACATCTCCTCTCCAGAGGGCATTATTTGCTGAAAATGTGTGCATGTAATTTACAGCCCTGCCCTAACTTTGCCCCAGGAATGCCTCCCTGCAGTTTGCATAACAGGGATTATGCACTTACTTTTATGCAACAGAGCCCCAAGCTATTTTAGTATAGCCATTTACAAGCATAAAGCCAGGCTGTAAGTGTGTAAATATCTTTGAAAATCAGGCCCACAAAATACATTAAATATTGAAATGTGCACTTTATAGTTATATATATATACACACTTCATCATAGATTGAAATAGATTATATAGTGAGATACACAAGCCAAGAAATTCAGGAATTGTACAGTGAAATACATGCACATTGGCCCTGATTTATAGTAGATATTTTCCTATTTGGTTTTTATAAATCAGGCCAAAAATGAAGAATCTTGCACTGCATCATAAACAGAGTTTAATACACAGAGTTGAAATTGTTATTATTGAATGAGGAATAAGATATATAAAATACTAAGAAGAATACACTGGGGGTCTCCATGAAGTCTGTAAACAGTCTGGCTTTCAGGCTATTCACAATTAATATTCATCACAAATATTTGTATATGAAGTAATGTGTGCCACTTGGTTACCCTGAAAATCAGATCTGTTTGCAACCCTTGAAAAATAGAGTTGAGTATCCTGAAAAATGTATGTGGCTTACTGAAACTCCCAAGTATAAGTAGGATGCCCATTCAGCAACCCAGAGATGACTACGAAATGTAAAGTTCTGAAAAACCTCCAAAGGTTTTGATGCTGGACTTAACTTCATAAAGGATGCTAGCTTTCTCGTTAAAATTCCACCAGCGAGTGCCTGGACTTGGTATTTTGTCATTGAGTTTAATGGGAGAGAATATTGGAAGTTCTGTTAGCAATGTTTTGGCCAGCATCAGATGTGTGAGGATACCGTCTCCAGTCTTTGAGACCTGCCGAAGTAGAGCAGGAGAATGTAACATTAGCTGATGCTTGGAGGGCTGGCTCTCGTAGAGAGGTAAACTTCTCCAATACTGAGAAACGATTTTGTGACGGCAACAAAGTGGATTAGAAGCCAAAAATCTCCAATCAGAAACCTTTATTTTAATTGCGATCGGAGCGGAGGCTGTATTTGCCGCGGTAGCGCTGAATTAATACCATCTGATATAATCGGTTTGAATGAGACTGATTCTACATATACTTTATGTTGACTGCACACAGGGGGGCGAAACTCGGCCAGAGTCGGGCTTGTCAAAAAGAAATACGTCTCCATAGAATAAAGGTTTATGATCGGACATTGTTGGCTTCTAATCCACTTTGTTGCCCTCACGGCTTTTTTAGATAGCCTTCCTTGTTGCTTTGTTGGTCCAAACAATTTTGTGACTACAGCTCAGAGGCTTTGGCTAACTTAGCAGATTTTAATCAATGGACTGGCTCGCTTGAATCCAGCCTTATGAGTCTGCCTGTTCAGAACTGCTTATCGGCAGGAATTAAAGATAATTTAACTCTGCGCCATATGCGGGAAGACCCAGAAAAATAAGCTTCGGGCAAAGAATCTACGTTTATTAAACTTTCCCAAAGCACATTTCATATCTGGGCAAGAATGATTTAAAAAAATATCTAACAGATGTTTTACAGTTTACTTCGTCTAGAGATTTTCCACTTTCTAATTGTTATTATGTGCCAGAAGCGAGGAGCGTCGTCAGTGCGGAGGAGGAGGGAGCTATTGATGTTTAAGGCTCCCTCTTCTTCCGATTCCTCCTTCTTTCTCCAGTCTTCGATGGATAACATTAAAGAGAGAGCAACTCTGCTTGTTTCCTTTCATTTATGAATCCAATTGGGATTTATTTTTCTGTCAATATTTAAAATTTAAGGGTAATCTGTTCTGTGTGGGCAAAAAAATCCAGGTCTTCCCGGATGTAGCCAGAGAGAGACAGATGGGGAGGAAAGTTTATTTCCTGCAGTTAAGATCCACAGTGCTCTCTGCAGGGGCTTCCTTTCCTCTGAAACACCCTTATAAATGTTGAGTTGAATGGCAGGGACATAAGTTTGTCTTCCTGGACCCCTCTCACCTTGAAACCTTTATTTCTGATAAGACTTCCCAGTTAGGTTAAGTAAGGGGTCAGTGGCCCCTATGGTACAGAGCTGCCATTTGTATCCTTGTTCCCAAATGGAATGTGGACTTGATATCCCTATTGTGTTCCTCTTATTTTCTTTATTGTGGTAATTTCCTGATTTTGTGTTAAAGAAAATTTAAAGTTTAATAAAGAGCAAATAAAAAAAAAAAATAATAATTCCACCAGCGGTTCTCAGCATTAGAACAGTATGGGCCACTGTTGCTTTAAAATTAAAAGTTCCCCTCTAGAACGTCTATGGTCGCCGGTGGAGTTTCCATAGCACTAAAGCCTCCTTATGTTCCATTACATCAGGCCCTTCTGAGAAATGTTTTTTTCGTGCCTTGGATAAGAGCACTTCTCAGACCACATAAACATGACCTTGTTCTAGGGGACTTTCATTCCATAGAAAGAAGCAAACTTGAACTGATAGGCCATGTTTGTGCTGCTTTTGAGTTTGATTTCAAATGATTCACATGGCTAAGGTGCAGCCAGCCATCAGATATATATTCACCAGAAGAGCCTGCACTGTCCTGTCACATTGGATAACTCAGGGACCAATTCCGTCTTGTAGCTGAAAACAATTCCAAGTCTTTATTTTAGTTATGCTTATATGAGCGCAATTAAATTAATACAATTGTTTAACATACATAATTATATTTCTTCATACTTAATATTCTAGTTATAAATGATTGCAATATATTAACATTATATCTTACATATGCATTTTAATATGGGGGTGACCATTTTCAAATGCAATGTACTTGGGTAAATACCAATTTACCCAGATAAAATTTGCCTCAGAACTGTCCACCCTTGATCAGGCTAAAAGCATACGCAGGCTTCGAAGGCATGCACACTTTTGCCTGGTATATGGAGAGGCATTTCCAAGGTAGATCTGGGGTGGGATTAGGAAATAGCGTGCATACATTGCATTTTTAAAAGCACACATGCTTTTTCCCGGCCAAATTTTAGCCTCCACAAAAATGCAGGTGCCATGTCCATGGCAATTTTCAAAGGGAAAATACTCATGGACTTCTCCTTTGAAAATCTGCACTTGAGCAGCCTGTACATCTTTAAAAACTACCTTGCTGGCAGTGCAAGGTTGTGATGCTGTAAGCAAGAAGTAAGCGCAGGGAATTCAGAATGAAATCCCTGCTTGTTGCCTGCTGGCTCCACTCTACCTGTCCCCCTCCCCTTTGTGGCACAGGTGAGAGTGCCTGCAATTTTCAATGGCTGATTTTATCCAGGTAACTGCTTATGTTACTGGGATAACACTGGAGATTTTCCTCCCCATTCAAATCTACCTATTCAGCAGTTTAGGTCTTCAATCTGCGCAAAGTGTCCTATTCAATATAGAGATGAATGCGGAAGGCAGTTTTCAAAGAGATTTATTTACCTGCAGTAAAACAGCTTGACTGAAAATGAGAAATTACTACTTGCCTGATAATTTCCTTTTCTTTAGGACAGATGAAGCCAGAACCAGTGGGTTATGTACCTCTACCAGCAGATGGAGATGGAGCAAAGCTGCAGTGACATCAGCCTGCCAGTATTCTCTGCAAAATCCAACTGTAGACAGTCTAACAAACTTGATTAATAACAAAGAACCATTCCAGTACTCAGCCAACAGGAAACACTGAGCTCAGACAAAGAATGTATTAACACTAGTCTAGGAACTGGATTAACACTTACCAGTAACCCCTGGAAACAGGTAATCATGCAGGAAGACCATAGATCAATCATTTGGCAACCAAGGGTGAGAAGCTGGATTCATCTGTCTGCCTAAAGAAAAGAAAATTATCAGGTAAGTAGTAATTTCTCATTTCTTAGCATCCAGGCAGAAGAATCCAGTACAAGTTGGATTCTTCCAACTTGTACTGTGGGCAGCCTCCCTCTCTATTCTCCCGAATAGAGAGGGAGGCTGCCCACAGTCCACTCAAAACTGCACATGCAAAGGTTGTGTCCTCCCGGGCCTGCACATCCAGACAATAATATCTGGAAAAGGTGTGTGTAAGGAGGACCATATTGCAGCTCAGCAAATGTCAATGAGAGACAACAATCTAACCTCTGCCCATGACACTGCCTGAGCCCTACTAGAATGAACTTTAACCTGACTAGGCAATGGCTGTTCAGCATCCACATTGCGGCCATGACTATCTCCTTAATCCAGTGAGCTATTGTAGCCTGTGAAGCCGGCTCATTCTGTTTACTTCCACTGTGAAGGACAAACAGGCGATCCATCTTCTTGAGAGTTCTAGAAACCTCCAGATACCTCACGATATGTCTCTTAACATCCAAGGGTTGCAACAGGCGATATTCCTCCGCATCTCTCTCCCTAGCCAGAGAAGGCAAGGAAATGGACTTGTTCAAGTGAAATTCTGAGACAACTTTTGGCAAAAAGGAAGGAACAAGTACGCAGCTGAATCGCCCCTGGAGTCACTCGAAGAAATGGCTCCCAGCAAGACAAGGCCTGTAGCTCGGATATTCTATGCACAGAACAAATCACCACAAGAAGCACCATTTTCATGGTCAGTAACCGCAAGGAAAGGTTACTCATCTGTCGAAATGTAGGGCCCGCTAAAGAAATCCAAAACCAGATTAAAACTCCACAAGGGCATCAGTAACTGCATGGGAGGATGAAGATGTTTCACTCCTTTCAAGAAACGGGCCACATCTGGATTTTTCAGGGGTCAGGTGAATGGTCCACTATTCACCTGACCCCTGAAAAATGCAAGAGCCACTACCTTTACCTTTAAGGTATTAAGGGCCAACCCTTTAGTCAATCCATTCTGCAAAAATTTAAAAATGAGCGGGATCTTAACTGACCAAGAAAGAACCCCTCGATCTTTACACCAAGCCTCAAACACTCACCAAACCCAAACATAGGCTAAGGAAGTGGAGAACTTTCTCGCTCATAGCAAGGTGGCAGTCACTGCAGAAGAATTTCCACATTTCAGCAAGCAAGCCCTCTCAAGGGCCATACCATAAGGCAAAATTGAGTCGGATGTTCGTGAAGAATAGGCCAATGTTGCAACAGATTCCTGTGCTCCAGAAACTGGAGGGGGGAGTCTACCAGAAACCTTCACAGATCCACATACCATGGTCTCCTGGGCCAATCTGGTGCCATCAGAAGCATCATCCCTTTGTGACTCTTGGCCCTCCCAACCATTCTGCCCAATATGGGCAACAGGGGAAGAGCATACAGCAGCTTGCCCTCCGGCCATTCCTGCATGAGAGCATTGATGCCCAATGATCTTGGATCTCTCCTGCAACTGAAGAATCAAGGATTCTTCACATTGCAAAAAATTGCCAGCAGATCCAGAAACGGAAGGATCCAGGGATCCACCAATAGCTGAAACAGCTTGGTTGACAATACCCATTCTCCTGGGTCCAGACTCTGCCTGCTGGGTGTGGTGGTCAGACCAAAAGGCAGCGCTCAAAACATAATGATGTCCCAAAACTGCGAGTCGCAGAAAAAAATTGGTGCTCCAGCTAGATGGGAATATGCAGGTCTGCCTCAGACAGATCCAAAGAGGTCAGAAACTACCCAAACTGCACAAGCGCAAGGTTTCCATGTGAAAATGAGTCACCCACAAATGACAGTTGACCCCTTTGAGATCCAGGATGGGACGAAAAGAGCCTTCCTTCTTGGGCACAATGAAATAAATAGAATATCAACCCGTATTTTCTTGAAACATGGGCACTGGAACCACAGCCCTCAGACTGAGGAGCCATGACAATGTACACTCCACCACCTGCCTCTTCTGTGGGGAGCGGCAAGGCGACACCATGAACACGTCCTGAGGAACATTGAGAAACTCCAGCGCATATCCATCCAAGATCCTCTGATCTGACATGATTTCGACTCACTTCTGATAAAAAACGAGAGACACCTCCCTATCTCCTGTTCCCGGAGATGGGTTGGCATACCTTCATTGGAAGACTCGGGGGGTTCCACTGGCCAAGCCTGCACCCTGTTTGGGCTATCTGGGTCAAAAGAACTGAGACCTACCGAAAGCTTGAGTCCCCTGAATGACTACTGTTCTGCAAGGTCGAAAATGCTTGGATCCCCTAGCACAATCTCTATGCTAAAGGTACACAGCATCTACTTCCTATCCTTTGGCAACTGAAGAACCAGGGACTCACCCCACTTATTGGCTATTTTTTCTAACTCGCTCCCAAACAAGAGTGAGCCTTCAAAGGACAACTTCGTAAGGTTAGCCTTATGGTCGCATCGGCTGACCAGTTTCTCAGCCATAACTGATGCCTGGCTGCTATTACCAAAGCCACCCCTCTGACTGAAATGTGACCACATCACAACCCGCATCTGCCAAAAAGATGGCTGCTGGCTCCATCACTGCCCTGGAATTCACACCATATTCATTGACCTCCTGAGAGAGAAGTAAGCAGGAGCAAGCCACTAGGGAACAACAAGAAGATATCTGCAAAGTCATTGCCACTGCTTCAAATGCTTGCTTAAGAATGGCATTAATCTTTCTATTGTGCGCATCCTTCAAGGCTGCTCCTCCTTCCAGGGGGATAGTCGTCCGCTTGGTGGCAGCATACACTTTCAGAAAATGCAACTACTCTCTCGCCACTGGATCCAGGAGTACAGGCCTTCCAAAACTCATACCCCTTTGAAATTAGTCTCCGGGGTGCCCCACTCAAGATCAGTCAATTTTTGAATGGCCTCCATAACATGGAAAAAATAAGAAGTTTTATGTAAAGAACTCAAAATGGGATTTTTATTTGGCTTAGACATGGATTCAGCCCCAGGGACACCCAGCATCTTTAATGTCTGGGAAATCAGAGCCAGTAACTCATCTTTATGAAAGAACCACAACATAGTCCTATATGGTTCAATCCCAAAGAAATTTTGCTATCCACCAGGGAGTAAGGCTTTGCTTCATCATCTGTGCCATCCAGGTCCCTAACGGGAAAGCCAGCTGCTGATCTAGGAGTACTTCAATGCTTAACTGCAGCACCAGGCGTGCAGGAGATCACCATCTGTGACTCTGACCTGGCAAGATTGGCCAGGGCTGAGGACTGCACCTGAAGAAAGGATTGCAATCCTTGAAAAAATTCCACCCACGAAAAGGCAGACGGATCCATGCCGAAACCAGGAGGCACCTTTCCTGGGCCCACTGGACTACCTTTCCCCGCTGATGAACCAGTTAAGGGAGTTCCAAGATCAGGTGCGCCTTCTGACACGTCTTTCTCAAGGTCCTTAACAGGCTGGGAAGAACCGGGCTTAGTAAAATTAGACGAAGGCAGTTCTTCTTGAGCCTCCAAGCAGCGCTGGCACAAGTTAGAGGGAACGCCAGGCTGAGATGCCCGAATATGGCAAGCAGCACAGAGGGTAAGGTGCTTAGGTTTCTTAGCTATAGGCGCCATCAGTCTGTCAGTATGCTTAATAGGCGACTGAAAGGTGTACGTCCAGCTGAATTCGCTCTGCAAAAAATAGACATCCAAAAATTTAAGTGTACAAAATTTAAGCATACAACCCTGAGCCTCGATGAGCGCCCAAAACTCTCACCAACATTAAACTCACCAGCTTGCATCCTATTTTTCTATCTTTTTCTTTGTGCTCATTAATGCACAATCCATTACTGAAAAATCTGCCGCTATCTACAACCTCCTCACCTCTGGATCTTATGACTGTTTATGTATTACCGAAACTTGGCTAAAAGAATATGACATCCCGATTCTCAATCACTGTTGCCCACCTAACTTCTCTTACTTTCATTAACTGAGAATAGGACAAAGAGGAGGTGGTTTGGCTGTTTTCTTTAAATCTCACATGAAATTCACTATGTTGGATGACTCCACCCCTGCTCCTTATGAGATGCTATGCCTGAAATCCCAACACATTAACCTTTGTCTGACCTACTGCCCTTCTGGGCTCCTTCCCAAAAACACACTCCCCTTGTACAAGGCTATCCTTAATCTCAACCTGAATCCGTCTACAATCATAATTCTAGGTGACTTTAACCTCCACCCACCAGCCTCACACACCTCATCCCTTACCAACATTCTGTCCGACACCCTTCTCTCTTGCGGCTGGGAACACATCATCTCATCCCCCACTTACAATAAAGGCAACTGCTTGGTCCTAATATTTGTGAACCCTGAGAGCTATCATGTAAAAGATCTGAACACAACGGTTACTGAAATTCCTTGGAGTGACCACTTCCTTATCAACTTTGCCCTTAAACCCAAACCCTGCAAATAAATCTCCAATAGAAGTAATAACATATCCATGATACGAGGCCATATTGACCCAGAGTCCCTTGTATCCAACCTCATTCTGATTCTAGATAGCAACTCCTATAACTCACCTGAAGAACTCTTGGAATTTTGGAACTCATCCCTTACATCAACCCTCGACAAGCTAACTCCTCTGAAACCATACTCAACAAAAAACAAAATCTGCACAATGGTATAACACCATGCTCCAATCCCTTAAGCGAGAGCTGAGGAGACAAGAGAGGAAATGGAGGAAAGACCCTTCCCCATTGAATAAAACTCTATACAATGATAAACTAACATCTTATCAAGAGGCCATAAACTCTGCAAAGAAATCCTATACTGTATCTACAAGAGATTATTGGCCTCACAAAACAACCCCAGAGACCTATTTACCTCTGTAAAGAATTTAATTAACCCTAGTTCAACCACCTCTACTCTCACTGCCACCCCCCCCCCCCCATCCCCCCATCCCTGGAATGAACATTGCAGGGACATTTGCCGCCCACTTCATCAACAAGATAGCATCTGTTATTAACACCTTCAATAAATCCAATTCTGAAGAATCTGGCGGTGTCCTGGTCACCCAAGGCCACTGCATCGGATACCAGTGAAATTATCACTAACCTGAAACCTTCATCTAATCACTTAAACCAGTGCCATACATCTCTACTTAAACTTATCAAGCTGGATATTGCGCTGTTCATCACTAAATTCATTAACTGATCACTACAACTTGGTGTCATCCCTGATCTCTTAAAACAAGCCTCAGTCCGATCCATTATCAAGAAATTGACTTCTGATCCAACCATCACCTCCAACTACTGCCCAATTTCCTTCCTATCTTTCATGGCTAAACAACTTGAAACTGCAGTTCTCCACTAACTCTTTGACTTCATTGATACAAATAATATCCTCAACCAATACCAGTTCACATTCAGGAAGCATCAGAGCACTGAACTGCTACTGCTATCCAGCTTTTACATGGTGAGATGGGGTTTTGACCAAGACATTGACATGGTCATTCACTCCATCCTACTCTCAAGGCTGCGCTCCTCTGGATAACTGGTTCGGTGTTGGTCTGGTTCTCTTCTTACCGTAACAACAGGGTGCAACAAGTCCAAATTGACTCCAGTACCCCCCTGACACCTCTGACCTCTGGAGTACCCCAAGAGTCTGCTCTCTCCACCATATGTTTAACCTTTACCTAACTTCATTATGCCGCATCCTCGATGACCTTGGAGTTAAGAACATAAGAACATAAGAAATTGCCATGCTGGGTCAGACCAAGGATCCATCAAGCCCAGCATCCTGTTTCCAACAGAGGCCAAAACCAGGCCACAAGAACCTGGCAATTACCCAAACACTAAGAAGAACCCATGCTACTGATGTAATTAATAGCAGTGGCTATTCCCTAAGTATAATTGATTAATAGCCATTAATGGACTTCTCCTCCAAGAACTTATCCAAACCTCCAATAACTTATCCAAACAATAAAATTTATGTCAATGACATCCAATTCTTTTTTTCCTCTCAAGGAAACTGGGCTAAGACTGAATCTTTCCTCACCAACTGCCTTACATCCATTAAAAAATGGCTGCACTGCAACAAATTAGCGCTAAACATATCTAAAACTGAAATCATTGTGTTGTTCCACCATCCTGTTGCTGACACACCCAATCATATCTCCTTTGATTCCCATGCCATCTCAATTTCCCAATGTTTACGAAACTTGGGAGTCATTATCGACCCCTCACTCTCTATGTGCAACCATATAAAAACTATCACCAACTCCTCCTTCTACAAACTGCACCTACTCCATCACCTCAAACCCCTTCTTGAATTTACTGATTTTAGGTCAGTCCTTCAATCCATACTATTTTCTGGGCTAGACTACTGCAACTCTCTCCTGACAGGTCTACTGTTGTATGCTACACGCCCACTACAAATCATACAAAACTCAGCAGCAAGCCTCCTTACCAGTACTCCCATGCTCAATCATGTCTCACCTGTACTCCCATAAGCATAAGCATAAGATATGCCATACTGGGTCAGACCAAGGATCCATCAAGCCCAGTATCCTGTTTCCAACAGTGGCCAATCCAAGTCACATGTACCTGGCAAGTACCCAAACATTAGATAGATCATAAGCTACTATTGCTTATTAATTACCATAATAGCAGTTTATGGATTTAACCTCTAGGAATTTATCCAAACCTTTTTTAAACCCATTTCTTCACTGGCTCCCTATCTCCTACTGAGTACAATATAAGCTAGTGATGATTCTCATTCCTCGATACACAACCTTGACTCCCCTTGGTTCTCTTCTACAATAAAAATCAACGTCCCCTCCTGACCGCTCAGATCATCTAACCAAATGCTACTTGATACTCCTCATCCAAAGCTCACCCACCTTGTGGAAACCAGAATGTGTGCTTTCTTCTTTGCAGGACCACTCCTTTGAAATGGCCTACCTCCTGAAGTAAGATGTCTCCGTGAAAAGACTTTTTTCAAAAAAGCCCTAAAAACCTGTCTCTTCAAGAAAGCGTTCCCCAACCTAAATGATAATGGATTACCCCCAATATGCCCCCTTTGGAGGATGCTACTTAATTCTCTCCTCCTTTCACCCCACCCCCTCCACAAATGAATCTCTTCCCCCTTTCCCAAATGATCCTACTCCTTAAATGCTTGTGTTTTTCTTCCCCCTTATCTTAAGATATGTGCATTGTCCTCTTCCCCCTTCTCCTTCTTTTATCTGTTTATGCTTCACATTGTACCCCACTCTGAACGTAGGAAGGGCGGAAAATAAATCTGTTTCAAATAAATAAATAAATACATACATACATACTGAGTGCCTTCAAAGCTGCCCAGATTGTGTGTACTGGAAAGCGCACTCCTAAATTAGTCACTGCTACTAACTGGACACCCAAACAGATGTCCAACTAAGCGTCGAAAAACTGGGAGCACAACTGGACGCACAGCCGAACGCGCTCACATGAATTGACGGTCCTGAAGAGGACAGGCTAACTTGCAGGAAAACGCACAAAAACACTACAGTGGCCTTCCACACTGTGCAGGGAGAAAAGCCTAAGAGTGGGGCCTAGCCCAAAAGGGCTGCTCAACTTGCTAGGCTGCCCACATCCCTCAAACTTCCTCGGAGGCAGGAACGAATCTTGGATCAGTGCGCTGAGCACGGAGACTGAAGAAAGGAGGAAGCCCTACAAAAACCACTCTTATCTCAGTTCTCTTTTTTTTTTTAAGCTTTACCTGAGCTCAGCCCGTCCTGGCTGAGTACAGAATCAGTCTCCGGCTGTGGGGGGAGAGGGATTAGACCATCACCGCCACGCTCGGCTTACTGCACCTGCTTGCCTTTCAGCTGTCTTTTACAGCTAAGTCTATGCTGGCTGAAAACCAGCTACCGGACCAAGGCACTCATCTGAGGGAATCCACTATCACCTCAGGAATTCTCAAATGAGGGAGGGACCTTATGGTATCACCACAGGAGAGCGGGGCAAATTAATTTTCTTTCTTCTTTTCTCCTTCTGAAAACTTTAAACAATCCCCAGTAGGGAGATGTATGTCCACCATCTACTGGAGACAGAGAATACTGGCAGGCAGATGTCACTACAGGGGTATATATACTGTGATGTCAGCTTTGCTCCATCTCCATCTGCTGGTAGAGGCGCATAATCCACTGGTTCTGGATTCATCTGTCTGGACAGTAACAAATGCTTGTTTTTTCCTTACTCTGGCTCAAAGTATGGGCAGGCTTCATAGTATGCATCCTTTTTGCAGGGCTGTGAGGAGCCATTTCCAAAGGTGTGTTGAAGAGTGTGCTTAAATGACATTTGAAAGCAACATGCACCATCTCCGGTCACTTGGGCATTTGGAACATGAGCACTTTACGCTAATTTTTAAAGGCAGACACCCAGGGTTGCTGCTCTATGGAAATTTGCATAAAGTATGCACATTTAAAACCGCCCGAGTAGTTTTTGACTGTGCAGACTCTTTGAAAAATACCCCCAATGTTCTAAGCAAAGACAGAGTGGACAATCCCCGCCCCCGCCCCCACCTCCACTACCGATAAGACCTTTCTGTGATCTGTGTTCCAGTTTTACTGTACTATGCAGGGGTAGGCAACTCCGGTCTGAGAGCTGCAAGCAAGTCTGGTTCGCAGGATATCCACAATGAATATGCATAGGATATAGCTGCATACACTGCCTGCTCTCGTGGATATCCTGAAAACCAGTCCTGTTTGTGGCACTTGAGGATCGGCATTGCCTATTCTTGTTATAATGCATTTCTATCTCAGTAGGGTGTATGTGTATCACTATATAAAGTTTGCCAAAGTATATGTCACCATATAGTAGTAAATCTGGTTTACAGATGTATGTTCACTACTAGCAGTGTTTCTCAACCCTCTCCTGGAGGCACACCTAACCGGTCTGTATTTTAGGATTTCCATAATGAATGCTCATGAGATAGATTTGCATACAATGGAAACCCAGTGTATGTAAATCTATCTCATGCACATACATTATGGCAATCCTGAAAACCTGATTGATTAAGTATACCTTCAGGATAGGGTTAGAAAGTAATAGTATAATTAATATACTTTATGTATCTTAGCATTGTAGGATATGTGTATATATATATATATATATATAGATAGCTAGGTAGATAGATAGATATATAGATAGATATATATGGCTTGCTTTTCACTAGATAATGAGGCTGATATGCTAAAATGTGCCAAACTTCACCAACATTTTAGTAAACAGCACCTGCTGTTTTGCTACGGAGACTTCTGTACAAAAAAACCTGGTAGCAAAATAACGTAGTAATTTTCCTACAGATAATTGCAAATAAACGTTTAACCTTATCTCACTGAGGTGTAGTTAATTTATTTGTGAAATAGTATTTGTGAAGGGGTTTTCCATATGTGGTTGAGCTATGCACTCCTAGCTAATAAGCTGCTTGGCATAATTTTGCATCACGGTTGCCTATTATCTATGAATTTAAGTAACGTTGGAAGCATAAAAGTATGCAGAAAAAAAACAGCAATTTGTGAAGCAAATAATAGCTATTTTGCATATTGTCCCATTTAACATGTACTAGTTTTCCTTTTAGCTTGTGAAGTGGTCCTTGTGTAAGGCCCCAGTGTATGTTATTCCTTACCTATGTTCTGCACCTATGAGATAGATCCGATTCCTGATTTTTCTGTATGCACTTCAGTATATAATCCAAGTGATTCTTCTTATGTATGTGTATATGCATACTTTGATTTCTTGTATAAACGTCTTTGCCTCTTGATATATAAAACACATTTTCGCTACCTGAATTCTCATGGGGGTCTCTCCTCTTTGCACAGGCTCTGGTTATGAATACCCTCTTCGCCCCCCTGCAGTTTCTAGGTTAGTTGCGTGCCTGCCTCTGTAAGCAGCGGATACATTTAATCAGTAACGTATTGTAACTGCAGTAAATATGTTATCATGCCTGTTTGAACACGATAATGTTGCTACCTTTAATCTCCAGCAGAGAACAAATGAGTTGCATCCAGGGGCTCAAAAGAATAGAGAAGAAGGGAGAGGGGGGGAACCAAAAAAGAAAGAGAGGACACCCTCCATTCCTTTACTGCATCAGAAAGAAACCAAGGGAGATTTAGCATCTGCTAGAGGCGGTAAAATGAAAGCCACTGTGGAAACCCCAGGAAGTTAATCTCTCACAAAACAAAACTGAGTGTGGTTAATTTTTCTAGAACTGTAATCGGCTACAGTCTAAAGCCCTGTACTAGAGTTTCCTCTCTCCCCGTCTTGCTGCTTCCCTTTGCATTGCTCTCATCTACCTAGTCCGCCTATTCCTCCCCTGGCCTGGATAACCCATATACACTGTCACCTATCTGCTTCCCTCTCGAGGTCCCCAGGTTCCTCTCGGCCTCATTCCCCTCTCTACTTCCCTTCTAAACCTTCATCTCTTGAACTGCTCTGGCTCTGGGCCATGCCGGCTTAGGCCGATCTCTCCCTCCTGCCTCGTTATCAGGATTTGGCCGTGCTGGATTACGGCTGCATTCACGGTCGATTCCCTATGGAGAGCATTACAGGCTCCTAATGATGAATTTTATTTTAGGAATTTGTGTCACCATGGCAACAAAGCACACTTTACCAAAGGAATTCCATTCCTGCTCCTGGTGAAGCTGACTGCGCTCCTTAAGGAGGTCAGCATATCAGGAGAAAAACAAAAAATCCAGAGCATGAGATAGCAGCAGTTGTTGGCAACATTAAGCCACGATTAAAGGCAGATTTTTCTCACTAGAAAGAAACTCTAACCCCTCTGCCTCTCTTACCTCCACAGTGTTTGGGAATGGAACACGTTCCACTACCCAGCTCCCTTTACCTGCAAGTCTCTGACTGGGGCTACCTGGCTTTTGTCATGGTGGATGCCTGGGAACAGCCTCCAAGTGGAGGTGTTGGAGGCAAAAGCAGAAACTGACTTAAAGAAGATATGGGATAAGAAAAGTGGATCCTTATTTGTGAAAACGTTGGAGGGAAAGCTAGAGATCAACTGTGGTCTACCTCAGTACAAAAAAGAAGCAAATTGAGTCTTATAGTCCTGGTGTGTCACTGCCTTCATATTCCATGTCTTATCCAGAGGGAGCATCCATAATGACCACCATCTCCTTTCTGCAGCCTTTGGTTTTTGGTTTTTGGACTGCTGGCACAGCTACTCATCCCAAATAATTTACAACATAAATTTTTTGGTGACTTAGAGCCTAGGGAGACCATCAATCTCCTTTGACTCTAATCTCTGGTAGGAATTTGCCACCACTTTCAAAGTCAAACATTGACCTGACAGTAGCCACATCGCAAGTCAGAACAATGCTTCTCCAACCCTTAATGATTCATCGAATATGAATATGTCACTGATAAAACAGCTGTTCTAGATGTAGCCCATCTAGTTCTTGTCTGGTAAATTAATCTGTTTAGGTTCCTGCAGAATTTTTCTGTTCCTTTTTTGGCCTCTAATGGCAATTCAGACGAACAGTTATGGTGACTCCTCTTCTGTCTTGCTTGCTATTTTGGAAACTATGTGCAGTAGCTTTCTGTCATATACTGCTTATCTGTCAGAGTTTCCCTGTTCATTCTGACTGCTTCTATTTCTTTATAATGTCTTTTGTATTCTTTAAAGAAATTCTTGGTGCTTAAACTTGCTTCTTCTTCCAGTTCCATATTTAAATCAATAATCTGAAATATTTTAACTTTGCTTATAAATCATTAGGGTATTTAGCTTGAGAGATAGTTCCTGTTTTCTTTGCATCAATTCTGTTAGGTACTGGGGTATTTTGCCTTGTTATAGAGTCTGATCTTGGGTGGGTAACTTTATGTGAGCTTATAGGATTTGTCTTTAAATATATTGGAAATAGAGACATATATGTCCATTTAACCATTTTGGCCAATTAAATATGTCCATTTGTGCTTGTCTCCTGGGCTGCCATGGTTTTAATGCATTTACGGTCTTTTTACCTCCTTTTATTTATTACTAAAGACCCTTTGCTTGAATTCTTTTTCTTTGTTTTTTTTTTGTCCCAGCAGTTTCCTTGTCCTTTGGGCATCCAGCTCAGCTGGAGCCAGGGATGAGATACTGGCACCCTGAGCCTTCATTCGCAACTACCAGAGGATGTTTGCTCCCCAATATACCTAGTCCAATGTTTACCATCCTCCTCACATTCAAGCACACCTACATTAACAAAAATGTCGAGTGGCACACCAACCTCCACAGAGTAGGCAGTGTAGACACAGAGAGGACTCGTATGGCCAAAAGAAATCCTAGGAAAGCACTGAAAACCCTACCAGTCTCTCTCCCAAATTGTAAAACAATGGGAAAGAGTGAATGAGGACACACATGAACCCATCAAGATGGACCATCTCCCTCTATATACAAGTGCAGGCGAAGGGAGAAGTTGGTGTGGTGCAGGCAGCCGGCTGAGCTTGTTATCTCGACTGTTGCATGTGGCTGCCAGAGCTCCTTCACTTGCTGCTGCTCCCAACATAAGAGCATAAGAACTTGCCATACTGGGTCAGACCAAGAGTCCATAAAGCCCAGCATTTCCAACAGTACCTGACTAGATCCCAAACAGTACTAGATAGATCCTATGCCGCTACTGCGCAATAAGTAGTGGCTATTTCTTAAGTCTAGTTGGTTAATAACAGTTTATTGACTTCTCCTCCAGGAATCTGTCCAAACCTTTTTGAAACCCAGCTATGCTAAGTGCCTTAACCACATCCTCTGGTAATGAATTCCAGTCCTTAATTATGGGTTGAGTGAAAAAAGTTTTCTCAGCTTTGTTTGAATGTGCTACTTACTAAGTTATGGAGTGCCTCTGAGTCTTTGTATTTTTTGAAAGAATAACCAATTTATATTTACCCATTCTATTCCATACTCAAAGTGAGTCACATCGAGTGCACAGTGCATGCTCACCACATCTCATTCAGCCTGAGGGTAAGGCAGAGGCTGAAAGGATTCAAAAGAAGGGGTGATAGGGTTTTGTGTGCAATGCGTATCTGCACAGAGTGGGGCCAGCTATCCATGCTCTGCATGCTGCTTATCGATTACCACACTCTGGAACTCATGCTGTAGTTACAAAAAGGGGCAGGCGAGATTACACATGTTCTCAGAAAGGAGGTTCTACAAGTTTGAGAGCCATTGCTGGTGTCTTTTGTTGTTGTGAGATGCTGAGTACAGAGCCCTGATGCTGGTCTGGGTTTGAGCATCAGGCAGTTGTGACTTTTCCATGGCACACCTGATTGGGTCTGAAGGCACACCACTGTGCTGTGACACACTGCTTGGGAAACACTGGCCTGGTCTGATCTTTGAAGCGATGGTCCTGACCTGGGAATCATGCACCAGAACTCCATCTGGAAGCCTGCGATCATGGTCCCTGAATCCAGACCCCAGATGTCACCCTTAAGCAATGACTCTGACTCCCTCCTCCCCTCAGGGACTGTGAACGCTGCCTCCACAGCATCCCCAGCCCCAGCTGACCTGGGTAGCAAAAGACCTCATTTGGGCTGGTCCATAAACATTTGTTTTGGCTCCTGTGACTTCCACTGAAAGTCTGCTCCAGGTGTCCATCATCGTCTTAGTGAAAAAGTAATTTCTCACATTTCTTTTCAACTTGCCTCCCTGCCTGGATCACTGTAATCAGTGCGGGTGATGTCTTTTACATAAATAAACTGCGCTGTCATCACATCATCAAAGAAAACAGTCAGATTTGGAGGGCAAGTCATGTTGCCTATGATCCTGTAACCCACTAACTTCAAGGTATTGCGCCAATCAGGATATTTCAACATGTAATCTCCATGAATACTTCTGCCAGGCCACTCCCAACACTGCCACTTTTCCCCATGGGGAAAAGCATCTACCATTCTGGACGGTATGCATACTTTTCCCCGCAGCGAGGAAAAGCATCTACCATTCTGGACGGTATGCATACTTTTCCCCGCAGCGAGGATGCACAATATTCAAAGGGCTTATTTTCTGTGATAAACCCATGTTTATCCTTTGACTATTACCCCCTTAGTCACTGAGTAGATTTAAAAAAATGCATGCTAAATAATATGGATTAAAACAAACATTAGTTCGTGCTTTTAATGACCATTAGTAAACAAACCCATGTCCTCATCCATCATGGTGGCTTCTAGGTCAGTGAGTTTGTTGGATAGACTGAGCATTTGTAGCATTTCCAAGTGGTTTTCTACCATCCTCTCTCTTGTTTTCTGTTTGTTGCTTACTTGGAATTACAGCCTCTTCCATCAGTCCTCAAGTGTTGGTTGATTTTTTTTAGTTGTTGGTTCAATCTGTCACTAACCTTCTTTAAAGTTCGCAGTATTACAGTTTTGTAATTGTAAGCAATCGTAAATAATAGAACTCAAAGCCCAAACCTTTCTGCATTGCCAGAAGTTAGTCGCTTCAGGAGAGAAAACATCTGTTTAATGAAAAGCTCTCAGCTGCGTTCCTGTCTCTCTCCTGCCAAGAAGATGGTTTCTAACTGCCTCTGTGAGTCTGTTTTTAACAAGCTGATTCCACTGTCCTACCCCTTCCCTCATCCTTTGCCCTCCTCTACACCTCTCTACACACACACACACACATATATACATGTGCACTCACACATGATTATATTCTTCTAATGCTTTGCTGTTTTTTATTTTAATGTTTGCAACATAAACATTCATTGTAAAATAACTCCCTCGCCCTATTTCCTTTTAAATATGGTGACTGAGATTCAGCCATAATGTCCACCAGTAGGTGGTGATCCATTCCAGTTCTGGATCGCAGATGAATACATTCTGAATACAGCTGCTGTTAGCCTCACCATTTATGATTCTGTGGGTTTAATTTATAGAGTAGTTGTTTTTGTGCCCCTGGGTAAAATCTTCTCTCCTGTGACAGGTGCTAAAGTGAAAGCTTCCATCCGTACCACCCTATGCGCCACTGGCCTTCCTGGTAAGCTGGCAGTGGAAGATGGATGTACAGCACTGGGTTGTTTGGGCTTTGGAAGGCCCCCACTGAAATTCTGCAGCCTAAGCTACTTTCAGCAGGAATATCCCGTGCGCAGTCAGCCTTGTTATTTGCCTCAGTCCCTGATCCACCCCTTCTTAGCCTAATGTGCTTTTTTTTACCATGGCTCATAAACATTTGAGGAAGGGGAAAATAGTGACGGGAAAGAGAGGGTGACGATGAACATTTTTTTTTCTCTTAAGGTTTCTCTGAGTGTGTGTATAATGAAATATATGTATGTGTTTATGTATATGTATGCATGTGTATATTGTATCATGTCTGTGATGCATTAATTCATGCCTGCTCATCTGCCTGCAGGAATGTTTGCAGGCGTGTCTGTGATACCTGTTATTGGAGCAACGTAAGACTGATCCAGAGAGGATGATATACATGAGCTTTCAAAGCCAGACAAATGCTTTCTACAGGCGTGATGTATTGTCTGAGTATGTATTGTGGTGAGGGTGTCTCTTATTCTCTGTAAAACTCCCTTGGGTTGGGTCAGAAGAGACAAAGGCCAAAGAAATAATCCCACCGTGAGTTACTCTTGGCGAAAGCGTAGGTAACTGTGCTTTATTCAACCACACAGCAATCTATGCACAAGTGGTTTGCAGGTCGAGCAGCAAACTTCAATCCAGAACTCAAAAAAGAAAAAAGGAATTCAAAGCAGAGTGAGCGCAAACTCCTAATTGTCGCTGACTCTGTTTGGTCTGCATCATGTTCTAGTAGCTTTTTCAGTCCTGGAGAAACAAATAACATCTGTAGGCTGTAGGTATATGCAGCCAAAACAATTCTGTTTTTAATTTTTTTTTTCACTTTCATTAGTTCTTTTGTTTCATTTCCTTTCAGTGCACACAAATGGTTTGTTTTTTTTTCCCAAGGTGAATTTTCAAAAGATGCGGGTGTAAAAAATAGCACCTGCTCACGTAAAACGGGACGCATGCGAGTATACGGTATTTAAAAAAAACCACAACATATCCACGTCTGTCGGGGATCGCAAGTACATTTGTGAGGGTAAAAAAGGGACGGACCAGGGGCGTTCTGGGGAGGGGCCATCGGTGACGCATATAAGTTGCTATTTAACCGTTTGCTAAAGCAACGCGTGCATGTCTTTTACTTACCCTCGCTCAATATTTGGTGCAAGCCATCGCAAAAGTGTGTGTGGGGGGGGGGGGGGGGGGAATCAGGGTGCAGGGGTCTGGGTGAAATGGATTTCAAGATGAAGAGCCAGAGGGGTCTTTACGAGCTGCAGCCGGACTGGGCGAACGGGTAGACTAAGTGGTAAAACCGGTCATTTCATTGCCACACGCACGTTGGAAAATACGCATGTAAAAGCCAACCTACAGGGGGTAAATGCATCTAAATATTGTGAGTAAAATCTATTTGTGCATCCCTTTAAAATTCACATAGGCAGGTATATCATTTGCGCATACTTATCTGGCTAAATTCTGACTTATTCGGCTAAGTAGCATCTTTACCACTATTTAGGTGGACAAATTTGAACTTATCCAGATAAACAGCACTTTTTTTTTTTTTTAGACTTATCTGGCTATCTTACATACCTGGGTAAGCCCAAAAAGGGCTAATTAGATAGACAAGAAAGGGGCTTTTCAGACTTCTTTGGCCAAGTGCCATCACTTAACTGCATATATTGGAATTTATCCATGTAAGGGCCACTACTTTTCCAGCTAAGTCCCAACTTGCACAGCTCACGGTTTTTACATTTGCGAGCATGTATGCGTGCTTATGTACTCGTATTTTATAGCCTGTGCATATCATTTGCGTGCAGATTATGAAATATAGTAGTAAATTACCGCGTGCCCATTTACACACATACATGGGTGCACCTGAGCAGTTTTGAGAGCTATCTTCCTTTTGCACACTAATTTCCAGTAGGCACATTGTTTTGATTTAGTGCACACTGTTTTGATTTAGTGCCACTAATTCTTTTCATTTGCATTCAAAAAAATTAATGCATAGAAATTGAAACGAAACAAAATGAACAAATGTGCAACCTTAATAGGCTGTGATGCCTTTTATTGGACCAAGAACAAAGATGTAGTAGGTGAACTTTTGAGACCATAACAGGTCCCTCCTTCGGATATGAATACTTACTAGTGCTATTCTTCTGTCAGCTTGTGAGACTGTGCCACAGTGTGGGCAACTGTATAAAGCTGCTTACTGAACTGTGTCCTACTAAGCTTGTGTGCCAATATGTGACAGTACATGCGGCTGCAGGATATTGGCTAAGTCAGCGAGGAGTGAAGGACATGGGAATGACCCACATAGGATACATGTGTAGTCGGTGTGGAAGCCAACTACAAAGGAACGTGCAGACATTGGTAAGAGATGATAGATGTCTTCGTACAAGCCATGGAGGAGAACAAACATTTGGACATGAAAGAAAGATAATGAATGTTTGGGTGCAGGTGGTCTAGGGAAAGGAAACCAGGTCAGAGTGATGCATTTAGAAAAGATCAATACTTGGCAAAGAAAATCAGGAAAAAATGTATATAAGCCTTGTAAGATTGTGACATAGGCAAGAACGAGCCCAAACTGTTCAGCGAATTGCTGAGCCTCTGCTTTTCCTTCCCAGGCACGTGTTGTGATTGGCTATCATTTATTTACTATAGTAAACATTGTACTAAATTAATAAAATATCTCTGAATCTTGTGTTTGGTATATTGGGGCTAAAGCCATACACAAGTGCATTTCCATGCTTCTTTATTAATGCATGGCTGTCTCTGTGCTTATGTATAAGCATAGTGTGGGGGTAATTTTAAAACTGCCTGCATTGATGCAAAGTCTCTGGATACATTTTGCCCATACACTAATATTCAAAGTAAAAAGTACGCGCAAACCTTCCCATTGAAAATTCTCTCAGAAAAACTGCCCACATACATTTACACCTTCTGATTTGGGTGGATAGCTTTTCTGAGAAATATTGCATATTCCTTTGAAAATTCAAGGGATATGCAAATCCCTTCTCAAACCTGCCCCAGAAACGCCTCCTCCTACTGCAAGTAAAACTAGACAGAGGCCCTATGCATGTCCTTTTATGTGCATATAGGCCGGGCAAGTTTCTGAAAGCTCCTTTCAGTGTGTAAAGCTCTGTTTTGCCCACAGAAATGGTTTTGACACTTATCCTCCCTCTGTGTGCGTTTGTGCGCATTGCCATCACAAATTGCCCAAAATATGTCCCAAATATCTTTTTTTTAGGAGAATTGCTATTTGGATAGCTTTCCTGTTATTCATCCCCAGATTTCAAAAATAATTTAGATGAATTGAGCCTCATGTCATTTACACTCTTCTCTCTCTTGTCACTGTCACCTTTATCACTCTCACAGTTAGCATGGTCAGCTGCACCCCATTACCA
This sequence comes from Rhinatrema bivittatum, assembly GCF_901001135.1. NCBI lineage: Eukaryota > Metazoa > Chordata > Amphibia > Gymnophiona > Rhinatrematidae > Rhinatrema > Rhinatrema bivittatum. Next base: position 32,624,656 of record NC_042626.1, read on the forward strand.
TTCCCACTGTCCTCTCTACTTGACTTCCGTGTTCATGGTTACCTGTATGCCTGTGACTGCTTTCACAGTGCTCTACCCTTGATTCTTCTTCCCATGGTCCCCTACACCCCTCCTGCTGTCCTTACTGTCACCTACACATCATCTACCGCCTCTCACGTGGACATCTGTACACCCTAGCACTAGCATGAGCAGCAGTCTCTCTAGTGAGCATGTCTGCGCCTAACTTGATCTTTTGTTTTTTGGTTTGAAAGGGAAGAGTACCATCGTGTGGATAGAAACAGTAATTCCACAAGTAAAGCTGACAGAGCTCTTGTTAGGCTTTCATTGCAAGGAAATAAAGGTTAACAGACAAAAACAACAAATATATGAGGTGATACCTTTTTATTGGACTTCTTACTAGCTTTCAGGAGCTAATACTCTCTTCCTCAGGTCAAAAGAGAATGAGCAAACTATGACATTACTACAAAATATAAGTGATTCATAACAGGCATTCCAATGATAAGAAAGGAGGAGAGTGAGGCACGGTTTATTGATGGTCAGAAAGGGACGGGCAATATAATTTTAATGCTCATAATGAGATAAGAATTTCCCTATTTTGGGCTGGAGAGAGAGAAAGAATATCTTTATTAGGCTCTCATATTAGTCAACTATTTATAGTTGGTGTTTCAAGAAGAGAATACATAACCCTGGTTTTGAGAGACCTACATTGACTTCTAGTGAAATGGAGGAATAGATTTAGGTTGTTGACTGTTGTTTCCAAACTTTTGAAGATCATCTCTCCCTGTGTACTGCGAGATCATATTGAGCTCTATAGTCCAAGCCACGTACTGAGATCTGAGGGTACCAATTTATTAGTTATTCCCCTGGTTAAAAAGTTGAGGTGGGCTAAAACAAGAGAGTGAGTTTTTTCATCAATAGCACCAAATCAGTGGAATAAGCTGCCTGCTGATCTTAGACACCAGCAAGATCTTAAAGTGTTTAGAAAGGCATTAAAAGCAGTGTTTTTTGAAGAAGCATTTGGGTGAAGAAGCATGACTTTTAATGTATTGATGTAAATGTACTGAACTTATGTATGTGTATTGATTATATGTTGTTATGTGTATTAATCTGTATAATGTTGAGTTTATGATTGTTTTACTATACTCCGTGCTGAACAGGTTCTAGGAAGTAACAGATATAAGAACTTTTAAATAATACATAAATAAATAATAAATGCTGGGCTTCACGTACCCTGGTCTGACCCAGTATGACATATCTAAGAACATAAGAACTTGCCATACTGAAGCAGATCAAGAGTCCATCAGTCCCAGCATCCTGTTTCCAACAGTGGCCAAACCAGGTTACAAGTACCTGGCAAGTATCCACACATTAAATACATCCTATGCTACAAATGCCAGCAACAATCAGTGGCTATTCCCTAATGATTAATAACAGTTTAAGGAGTTCTCCTCCATGAACTTACCCAATCCTTTTTTAAACCCAGCTACACTAGCATCATTAACCACGGCCTCTAGCAATGAATTCCAGAGCTTAATTGTGCATTGAGTGAAAAGAATTTTCTCCGATTTGTTTTAAATCTGCTACTTACTAACTTCATGGAGTGCCCCTAGTCCTTGTATTTTCCAGGGTTATGTATTCTCTTCTTATTTACGCAGATGACATTCAGTTTATGATACCTTTTTTCGACTCATGGTCCAAAACATTCTCTTCACTACATATTTACCTAAAGACAATAAAAACCTGGTTATCCCATATTAGGTTAAAACTAAATGCTACAAAAACAGAACCAACCTCCACAAACATTTACATTCGGAAATCAACATATACCCATAAAAAAATATGCAAAAAATTTAGGTAGAATTATAGATTCTAAACTGCCAATGACCAACAACATATCTGAAATAGTTAAAAAAAATCCTTCTTTAAATTATACATGCTCAAAAACCTCAAACCTCTACTATCAACACCCGATTTTCGATCAATCACACAAGCTTTAATACTCACGAAACTGGACTACTGTAATTCCCTATATCTAGGTTTACCGATATCAATAATACATTCTCTACAGCTTGTTCAAAACGCCACAACCAGAACCATCTTTAACCTACCCCGGAAAGAACGCATAACACTAGGGGTGTGAATCGTGTGATCGATCGTCCTAACAATCGATTTTGGCTGGGGGGGGGGAGGGAAATCTGATCGTCATGTTTTGTTTTGTTTTTTTTTTTTTTAAATCATTAAAAATCGTAAATCGGGGGAGGGCGGGAAAACCGGCACACCAAAACAACCCTAAAACCCACCCGACCCTTTAAAACAAATCCCCCACCCTCCCGAACCCCCCCAAAATGTTTTAAATTACCTGGGGTCCAGTGGGGGGGGGGGGGGTCCCGGCGCGATCTCCCGCTCTCTGGCCACGGCTGTGTTAAGAGAAATGGCGCCGGTGGCCCTTTGCCCTTATCATGTGACAGGGCAAAGGTAGCGCCGGCGCCATTTTGGTTCCTGGCTCCCGACGTCACGCGTGCAGGAGATCGCTCCCGGACCCCTGCTGGACCCCCAGGGACTTTTAGCCAGCTTGGGGGGGCCTCCTGACCCCCACAAGACTTGCCAAAAGTCCAGCGGGGGTCCGGGAGCGTACTCCTGCACACGGGCCGTATTGCCAATATTCAAAATGGCGCTGGCGCTACCTTTGCCCTCACTATGTCATACGGCCAGCGCCATCTTGTGCTCCTACCATGTGACAGGGGCCGACCAATGGCATCGGTTGCCCCTGTGACATAGTAAGGGCAAAGGCTATCGGCACCATTTTGAATACTGGCAGCCGACGGCCTGAGTGCAGGAGATGGCTCCAGGACCCCCACTGGACCACCAGGGAGTTTTGGCAAGTCTTGGGGGGGTCAGGAGGGTGGGGGTTTTGTTTAAATTCGCTCCTTTACAGGTCGATCCAGTAAAGTGTGCTCCGTCGGAGCGCACTGTCACCCTGCTCTGAACGCGTGTTTTCCCTTACCCCTTATTCAGTAAGGGGAGGAAAACACGCGGCCCACCCGCGGCACCTAATAGCGCCCTCAACATGCAAATGCATGTTGATGGCCCTATTAGGTATTCCCGAGCGATCCAGTAAGTAAAATATGCAGCCAAGCCGCACATTTTACTCTAAGAAATTAGCGCCGCCCAAAGGTCGGCGCTAATTTCTTCCGGCGCCAGGGAAGTGCACAGAAAAGCAGTAAAAACTGCTTTTCTGTGCACCCTCCAACTTAATATCATAGCGATATTAAGTCGGAGGTCCCCAAAAGTATAAAAAAGTAAAAAAAAAAAAAAATAAAAAAATTTTGAATTCGGCCCGCGGCTGTCGGGCCGAAAACCGGACGCTCAATTTTGCCGGCGTCCGGTTTCCGAGCCCGTGGCTGTCAGCGGGCTCGAGAACCGACGCCGGCAAAATTGAGCGTCGGCTGTCAAACCCGCTGACAGCCGCCGCTCCAGGCCAAAAGGAGGCGCTAGGGACGCGCTAGTGTCCCTAGCGCCTCCTTTTCCTCGTTTGCACCGCGTCGCCTAATTTAAATACTGGATCGCGCGCACCGGCGAGGGGCCGGTGCGCGCGCCGGGAGAGCGGGCGTTAGTCCGCTCTCCCACGGACTTTACTGGATCGGGCTGTTAGATGGCCGAATAATTCAGTGAAGATTTGTTGTATTTGTGCGAATTGCGATACGTTTCGCTTCCCCACGAATACAACGAATATGGCCCTATATGTTGCAGATTGCTAATACGTTGCAAAAGAATGCACTCCCCTACTCATTACTAGAGACCATCAAGACAGCTTCGGTCCATGGACAAATGTATTCTGGAAATCCCCTCAATCAGAACAGTAAGCCTAGCAATAATCCCAAAAAGGGCTTTTTCTGTGGCAGGCCCAATATTGTGGAACGCTCTACCTGAACATATCCACCTGACTACAAATTCAAAAGATTTTAAGAAAAAATTGAAAACTCACTTGTTTAACAGTGCATTTAACATACAATCACTGCAGTAAGACAGTACTTTACCCATTCTGTTACTAAGACAAAATTCCTTTCGTACCTTGATGTATTTTACTTTCTATTTTTAATCTACTTTGAATGTTGATTGTTGATATTATGAATGTATCTTTGTAAACCGCCTAGACGGGCATATATATGCCTTATTTGTGTGGTATATAAAAACTTTTAAATAAATAAATAAATGTTCCACAAGGGTAAATAATCGCTTCACATTTACTCATTCAAGTCCTTTCATGATTTTGCAGACCTCTATCATATCCTCCCTCAGCCGTTTCTTCTCCAAGCTGAACAGCCCTAATCTCTTCAACCTTTCCTCATAGGGAAGCCATTAAATGCCATTTATCAGTTTGGTCACCCTTCTCATTTCCCCAGTGCAACTATATCTTTTTTGAGATGCGGCGACCAGAATTGCACACACTATTCAAGGTGTGGTCTAACCATTGAGCTATACAGAGGCATTATGACACCCTCCATTTTATTTGCCATTCCTTTCATAATAATTCCTAAAATTCTGTCTGCTATTTTGACTGCCACATTTCAATATAATATCAATTATGATGCCCAGATCTTATTCCTGGGTGGTTACCCCTAAAATGGAACCTAACATCGTGTAGCTACAACATGGGTTATTTTTTCCTATATGCTTCAGCTTGCACTTCTTCACATTAAATTTCATCTGACATATATGGACGCCCAATCTTTCAGTCTCACAAGGTCCTCCTGCAATTTATCACAATCTGCTTGTGATTTAACTGATCTGAATAATTTTGTCATCCACAAATTTGATAACCTCACTCATCGTACCCCTTTCCAGATTATTTATAAATATATTAAAAAGCACCTGTCCAAGTACAGATCCCTGAGGCACTCCACTGTTTACCTTTTTCCACTGAGAAAATTGACCATTTAACCTACTGTTTCCTGTCTTTTAACCAATTTGCAATCCACAAAAGGACATCGCCTCCTATGCCATGACTTTTTACTTTTCTTAGAAGCCTCTCATGAGGGACTTTGTCAAACGCCTTCTGAAAATCCAAAATACACCACATCTACCGGTTCACCTTTATCCACATACTTATTCACCCCTTCAAAAAAATGTAGCAGATTTATGAGGCCCTAAGCAGCATTCAAGCAGTTTACAATAGTTTAATAAATGCATTTCATAAAACAAAAATATAAAGTAAACATATTGGGCCCGATATTTAAAGCACATTCAGTGCTATTTAGCCAGTTAAGAGGGACTTATGTGGCTAAGTAGCAGCTGCTGAATATGCACCCACATTCAACAGCTGTATAAGGGCCAGATTCACTAAGGCTTTTCTCTTGTTCTGTGTCTATAGGGACAAAGCCTTGATGAATCAGGGCCCAAGTCCCTTATATGGCTGAAAGTTACATGCACAAAAAGTAAGTAAATGTACTCGGCGGATCAGAGGCAGAGCGAGTTAGCCATATAACTTATATGGCTAACTACAAATATTTGGAGTATATGTGTAAATTTAAACACACTATACAGCAGGTGTACATTTAGCCAGGTAGACTTATCCGGCTAAGTGCGTATATACATATGCATATATTCAGCGGCTTTGCTGTGTCGCTGAATATACATTGTATTAGCTGCTGAATATACATCAAAATGCGTTATGGCGTTAACGCATGCGATAATTGTGTTACTGCATGGTGCAAATGCAATTTTTTTGAAGGGGCTGGATTGGGGAGGGGTTTGGGTGGGATTAATTAAAATGAGGGGCAATATTGCATGGTTTTAATGCCAGAAATAACTACACCTTTTTCCTGGCGTTAGGCTGTACAATATGCCCGAAATGGCCATAACACAAATTGTGTTAAAGATTGCAATTGCATTTCAGGGAGAGGGAGGGAGGGAGGGAGAGAGAGAGAGAGAGCGCCTCTGAGGAGGCCTTCACAGTATTCAACTATTTATATCACCATAGGAGGGCCAGCTAATAGCCCAAGGTGAGGTATTGGTGGTTTAGGGTTTAGGGGCCAGTTTTACATGCAGAGTGAGACGTACGAACAGCACAGTACACCTCGGTGAAGATTTGACGTCATTTGGAGTGAGGAAAGTCTCACAAAATTGGGATTTCTACAATGTTCTCTTACCCTAGCTTGATGGACTCTATAACATGGTACTATCAAGCTAGGGTGAGAGAATCACTCCAAATGACGTCAAATCTTCACCAAGGTGTATTGTGCTGTTCGTACGTCTCACTCTGCATGTAAAACTGGCCCCTAATCCCTAAACCATCACCAACACCTCACCTCGAGCTATCAGAAACTTTGTTTTATATCTACGTTCCCATGCTCTAAAAAACCATGTTCTATGTAACGCCTTTTCAGCGAGTGTTTTGTTCTATGGAAACCAACCTGATTCGATATGTCTATCGAGAATGTCGGTATATAAAAATTCTAAATAAATAAATAAATAGTTGAGTACTATGAAGGCCTTATAAATAGTCTCTCTCTTTCTCTCTCATGACCAGATAATAATAAATTCCTATGACATAGCTGGAACTCACTTCTCACTAAGGAGAAAGGCTAGCAGTGTCCAAAAAACTTCCTAACCTATTTAATCTTCCCCCCACTAAGGACAACACAACAACATAAAAATAACCTGAATGGGCCCAACCCAGTCACTCACAACTTACTCACACAAGAAACTTCCCAAGAGGAGAAGTCAGAGTCCTGCTGCTAACTGATACCTTTTGTAGGTTGTGTTTCATTTTACTGGCCCTACATGAGCTTTCAAGATCATACAAGAATTTTCTTTTCTCTTGAACAGAACATCTTTTAGGTGGTCCAGTTCCCAACATTTCAAGTCTCCTCCAGGACCAGTTTGTCTTCTCAAATTCTGCAATGCTGATTCACATCAATTACTATTTCCATGCAATACTTCCTGAAGAATTCCCACCCCTACAGTAAACGTTTGCTATAAATAATACTTCCTTCAGCCTTGCAGCCATATGTGAAGAAGGAACATTGTGGTCTTGAGAGCTCATGCACTACCATTTCCTGCTTATTTTTGCCTTGGTCTAATGAAGGGTCTAATGAAGGGTACTGAAGCCTAAAAAGAACCGTGCAGTCAGAGTCCTTACAACCATATAGTCTTGGTCTCTTGGACAGTGCAGTGTGCACTGTACTGTTCACTGATAGTATGGGACCATCAGAGAATGGCTGCTAGAAAACTGGGACTGTTTCATGTGTGGTTATTAGAGATGTGAATCGTGTCCTCGATCGTCTTAACGATCGATTTCGGCTGGGAGGGGGAGGGAATCGTATTGTTGCCGTTTGAGTTTTAAAAATATCGTGAAAAATCGTTAAAATCGTGAGCCAACCCCCTAAAACCCACCCCCGACCCTTTAAATTAAATCCCCCACCCTCCCGAACCCCCCCCCCCCAATGCTTTAAATTACCTGGGGATCCAGCCGTGGTCCAGAATGGCGGCGGTCCGGAACGGCCCCCTCAATTGAATCCTTTTGTCTTCAGCCGGCGCCATTTTGCAAAATGGCCACCGCAAAATGGCAGCGGCCATAGACAGGAGGTCGTTCAGCGGCGGTCCGGAACCCCCGCTGAACGACCTCCTGCAGTCGATCTCCTGCCGGCGCCATTTTCCGTACGGAAAACGATTCGCGGCAAGAAATCGCTTCCTGAACCCCGCTGGACTCCCAGAAACTTTTGGCCAGCTTGGGGGGGCCTCCTGACCCCCACAAGACTTGCCAAAAGTCCAGCGGGGGTCCGGAACGACCTCCTGCGTCGAATCGTTTTTGTCTATGGCCGCCGCCATTTTGCGGCGGCCATTTTGCAAAATGGCGCCGGCTGAAGACAAAAGGATTCAATTGAGGGGGCCGTTCCGGACCGCCGCCGTTCTGGACCACAGCTGGATCCCCAGGTAATTTAAAGCATTTGGGGGGGGGGTTCGGGAGGGTGGGGGATTTAATTTAAAGGGTCGGAGGTGGGTTTTAGGGGGTTTTAGTGTGCCGGTTTTCCTGCCCTCCCCCTTCCCCCGATTTACGATTTTTTAATGATAAATCAGGGGAATTGGTATTGTATCGTGGCCCTAACGATTTTTGACGATTTAAAATATATCGGATGATATTTTAAATCGTCAAAAAACGATTCACATCCCTAGTGGTTATTAATTCCTTCACAACTGTGCGGTTTGAGATGTTTCCAGTTGGTACAACTGAGCAGCCCACACAGTTCAAACGCTTTTGCTTTCTATTTCTTTGCCTTCCCCTCCTCTCTCTCTCCGTCTCGCTTTTTAACCCCCACCTCTTTCTTTGTTCTTTTTGCTCTCGCAGTAGTCAACAGAGCAGCCAGCAGAGCAGTCATGATGATGACTCATCCCGATACCTGAGTCCCCGCTTCCATGAAGAGAGGTAGGTTCCCCCCAGACCAGCCCCTGCTTAAAAGATGTCGGAAAGCACAGGCTTTAGCTTTCTTCCAGAAGAGAAATGCTGCCCACTTGGGAGGGACGGAACAACAACACTTTCAGTCCTCAGCATCAGATACTGTGCACCACCCTGGCAAACACTTTGCCCTCTGTTTTTCTGCATTTACGTTTCAACAGGAGTACAGTAGGGGATCTACATATTAAGAGGTAGATCTTCAGCTACTTTCTGGCTGGAGATAGTCAGATAAACATATCCAGCAGCTTAGCCACACCACTTAATAAGCCTGGCTAACTTTATATCCATTTCTACTTTTCTGCCTAATTTAGCTGGATAAGGCTGAATATCAACACTTATCTGACTAACAGGTCGATACAGTAAAGAGCACAGGAAAATGAGCGCTCTGTGTTGAGCGTCCGCTTTCCTAATGCGCATCCAGTCACCTCTCCTGGGCATGCAATACCTTATTTAAATGAGGGGTCGCGCTGAAAAAAAGAGGCATTAGGGACAGTAGCACGTTCCTAGCACCTCCTCAGCAACAGAAGCCCAGGAGAGGTGGCTGTCAGCGAAGCATCCGTTTTCCTAACTTGTGCACAGCCACGAGCTAGGACGATGGATGCTCATAAAATTGAGCGTCCATTTTCTTAACCTGATCCATGGGCACATTTGGATTTTTTACCTTTTAGTTCCACCAACTTAATTTCGCCATGATATTAAGTCGGAGGATGTACAGGGAAGCAGTATTTTCTGCTTTTCTGTACACTTTTTCGGACTGTTCAGGAATTAGCACCCGCCCTTGGGCAGGTGCTAATTTCTGAGTGTAAAATTTGCGGATGGAGCACATTTTCTTTTCTGTATCCCGGGCGAATAACTAATAGGCTCATCCACATGCATTTGCATGTGATGAGCGCTATTAAATTTTTTTTTTTGGGGGGGGGGGGGGGGGTTGGACGCATGTTTTGGACGCACTAAATCCCGTATTGTATAAGGGGTAGTGGACGCGCGTCCAATACAGGCGTCCAACCATGGGTAAAACAGTGCACTTGGCTGAGCGCACTTTACTGTATCGGCCTGTAAGTTAGCCAGATAAGTAGTAATGCCCCAAAATGCCGACTTCCTACCCACCACTTCTTAGTCAGATAAATAGTTATCCAGCTAAATGGTAGCCACTGAATGTGGCCAAATATTCAAACAGCACTACTTAACTGGATAAATCAGAACTTATCCAGCAAAGTGGCACTGAATATCTGCCTCTAAAGATTTTCTCCCAATTCCGTGTCTAAGGCAAGCTATACAGGCACATTTGTACCTGCGAACCTTTCGGTGAATTTTAAAATTTGCTCATACTTATACTTGCTGTTTCTACAGATGGAGGAATGGGAGCAAAACTACTTGCATAGATTTGAAAATTCAATTATTATAATATTATTATAATGTTATGGAGGATGGTTTCACAGGGATCCAGCTGGGCAACTAAGGAGTTAGCCGTCTAGACCCCCAGGGGTGAAAACACCCGCATAGCTTCTAACAGCATGCACGCAAGAACTTTCATTCATATTAACAAGAGGTGTTCCTGAAGGCATGGTTAGGTAGGGTGAGGGGGAATAAACTATATGCACAGAATTGAATTTTCAAATCTATGCAAGTAGTTTTGCTCCCATTCCTCCATCTGTCCATCTTTCAGCCATATTAGGGACATCCATGGAAGGCGAAGCCCAGGCAGGTGTGGAGCAGGAGAATCAAAAGGCATATGAACACAGGTATTAATCACATGAAACCAGTAATGAATGTAGGAACAAATTCAATATATGTTAAATAAAAACAAAAAACAATTTTTAATAAATGTTTAAGGAAAGCATCAAACAGGGAGCTTCACTGAGAATTTTGAAAGTGAGGTTATTTATAAATAACTTTTAGAGTTGATGAGATGGGGTGGAGTTTTCACTTTCAAAATTCCCAGTGAAGCTCCCTGTTTGATACCTTCCTTAAACCTTTATTAGAATTGGTTTTGGTTTTTATTTAGCATGTATTGAATTTGTTCCCACATTCATTACTCCAGATGCTGGTGCCATTTTTAAAGCATCAGAGACCCAGGCAGGAGGAAGTGGGCATTGCTTCCACCCTGCCTGGAGGATCCAGGAAAGGGGTGAATGGGGGCTGGGAGCTCCTCAGCCCTGGCAGTTTTACAAGGAGGTAAGGAGAGCATGCAAGGCCCAGCCCCGGGTAGGCCCTGGTGCCAGGCAGCCCTCAGTGTGGGGCTGGTTTGGGCACTGGGTATATCTTAGTTCCTAGCTAGCTCCAGGCAGGCCCTGGTGCCAGAGAGGCCCTGAGGCTGGGCTGACTCTGGGCAGGCCCTGGTGCCATGTAAGCCTCAGCACCGGGCAGATTCATGGCAAGCCCAGGCACCAGGTAGGCCTCAGCGTCAGGTTGGCTTGGGGCAAGATCCAGGCCAGGGAGGCAAAAATGACAGGGTCCCCCGTAAGCCCTTTATTTTTTATTTGGTTCTTTTTTTTTTTTTTTGCTGGTTTTTTTCCCTTTAATGTTTTTTCGGTTTGGCAAATAAACCCAACCAAAAAAAAAAACCAAAAAAAAACAAACAACCCAAAAACATTTAATGAACTGAAAAAAACCTCGAACCTCCAGAAACAGAAACCCAACCAAACCAAAACAAGAAAATGGGGGCTGCCCATCCCTATCAGTCAAGTAGGAAGCACTGAAGATGGCATTAAGTACTGCCATGTGATGGCCTGTATAAGTAATACTGAGCACAGAGGGACAGGCAAAGCAGGCAACAGAGCAACAACAGACACATGGGAAAGAGAATTAATACAGAGACTGCAGGGACAGAGCTCAGCAATGTAATACAGTGACCTCAGGGACACAGCAAGCTGGGATAATATGATCACTACAGGCACAGCAGCGAATTAATACAGAGACTGCAGGGAAATGAGATAAAAAGCACAGTCTCCACCAGTACATTTGTAAGAAAGACTGTGCCTTTTAAAATACAAACAATGTCGCTTTCTCATTTGCTACTGCATAACAGCTATAATAAAGTTCCTAATCCTACAGCCGTGAGTGATAATGGGAATATTTCTCTGTTGACTCAGAATGCTTAGTTCTCAATCGTGTGCCTCACAGTTTGACCCCAGGCATGTACAAAAAAATGCTATTAGTTCACTGCTCTTTCCTGCCTCGCTGTGCCTTCCAGAGTGGGCTGTGTTGAAATGTGTCACTTTTTGAGATCATTTGGCCCCGGATGGGTGTACAAAAAGTTAACTTTCAGTAAAGAGGGGTTATTTCTTGCATTTGTGCCTGAGGTTTCCTTCATGACCTGCAGAGCAGGTCACCCAGAGCAGGCACCTTGATAACACCCGCCATGGAAAAAGAGAGAAATTATTCCTCAGGAAAGGAGAGAGGAAAACGGCTGCCCTGTAAAGGATGCGCTGCAGCAATACGTAACATTGTTTAGTTCACCTTCGCCTTTTAACTAGGACGTTAACGGCATCAGAGCAAGAGCACGGGTAACTGACATTACAATATGAAACAGCCACGGGGTTTGATACATTAGTACATCCGGTCGAGGGGAATGGGGGCATAGTGCGGATGGGGGAGATGGTTTCAAGTTTTCTAGCATGCATTGCAGACTGACTTCTGAGCTAGGAAGAAGGAGCAATACCCTAACAGCTGAGATATATCCCTAGTTAATGTGGTGGTGGGGAGGGGGCGGAGAGGGTGGAGGAAGGGCACATGACCGGAAAGGGTGATGACCACAGCTGGAACAGTGAAGGCGATCAAGCTGGTATGGCTAACAGTGGGGAGACACCCTCAGTTGAGAGGAGCAACTCAGCAGACCGGGTGGGCCCAGGGCCAGTGCAAGGGTATTAGGCGCCCTAGGCGAAACGTCAGCTATGCCGCCCCCCCGCCTCCACACACAATTAACTTACATTGTGCATTAATGAAAATAACGAAGTCTGTATTTATAACAGAACACTTATTTGACATTTTTATGCCATGTAAACCATTGAGATGATTTGTCTTATCGACGGTATAGAAACTTTTATAAATAAATAAATAAATAAAAATAAATAAAATAAACATAAACCAAAGCTATACTTGTTGCTCAAACAAAAAAAGCAGACACATCACATAATATTAAATAATTAAAATGGCAGTCAATCAAGAAAAATAAACTTAAAAAGCCACCTTTCCTTACCCCCTCCAGCAGCTCTCCTACTCCTCTTCCATGCAGGCTGTAGTACACACCAGAAGCAGCAGTAGTGGCTAAGCTCTATACTCATGGTCCTCTTCCTTAATGCCCATGTCTCTCACACACACACCATATCAGTCATGCCCCCATGACCAGTTTCTGTCTCTCACACACCAATCATCTCCCAAACAGTCTTTGACAAACACACCAGTCACCTTCCTGAACAGTTTCTCTCATGCCATACACACACACACAGGCTTCCCACTCCCGTGTTCTACTTACATATATGGGCTTCTCACTCTCATAATCACTTTCTCTTTCTCACACACACTCACCAGTCTCTCACTCTCATGCTTGTTCTCTCCACATGCACAGGCTTCTCATTCCCATAATCACTTTCTTTCTCTCACACACATACACAAACACACACACCAGTCACCTGATCTCTCTCATGCATACACACACACAGGCTTCCCACTCCCATGTTATCTTTCAGATATACAGGCTTCTCACTCCCATGCTGTATCTCACACACTCCCAGCTTTCTCACTCCCATGCTCACTCTTCACATGCACAGGCTTCTCATTCCCATAATCACTTTCTTTCTCTCTCTCTCACATACACACAAACACACACCAGTCACCTGTTCTGTCTTACATATACAGGCTTCTCCCTCCCATGCTGTGTCTCACACACACCCAGGTTCTCACTCCCATGCTCACTCTCTTCACATGCACAGACTTCTCATTCCCATAATCACTTTCTCTCTGTTACACACACACACACACACACACACACACCAGTCTCTCTCTCATTTCCATGCTCGCTCTCCAGGTGCACAGGCTTCTCATTCCCTGAATCACATTCTCTCTCTCTCACATTCACATACACACCAGTCACACCGTCACCTTACCAACCAGTCTCTCTCTCATACATGCACACACACACAGGCTTCCCACTCCCATGCTCTCTCTCACATAATCAGGCTTCTCACTCCAATGCTTTCTTTCAGATACACCCCCACAACACCAGGCTTCTTACTCCCATTCTTTCTCACATACCCAGAGTTCTCACTTCCATGCTTTTTCTCTCTTACACACACACACATCAGTCACATCCCTGACTGTCTCACACTCTCACACATCAGTCATCTCCTTGAGCAGTCACTTTCATTGTCTCTCACATATACACATACATCAGCTCTCTGACCAGTTTCTCTCAATCACACACACATGCTCTCGATCAAATACATTCTCTCACTTACACACAGGCTCTCAATCACACACAGGCAGGGTGGCTGCTTCTCTCTCTTTCTCTCACTCACTCACTTCCTCCCCCCCCAGCACAAATGGTAGCTGCCGCAGCCTCCTCCAGCCCCCGCAGGCCAAGAAGGAAGAATCCCATCGGCCGCGGGAGGCTCATGCTGCTGACTCCTTTCCCAATTACCGGCTGCTTCAATTGCTTGGGGGCCGATGCTGCTGTCGCCGCTATTTTTTTCATGCGGCACCGCTCTTTCTCCTTCCCGCGCATCACTTCCTGTTCCGGGTCGGGAGGAAGAAAAGGGCAGCTGCGGATGCCACAGCTTTTTTTTTTTTTTTTTGCACTGCTGCCGTTCCCGCTGGGCTTGAACGTGCTGATAGCCCGGCGGCAACGGCAGCAGGGAAGAAAGAGCAGCGGGAGAGACCGGGAGCACGCGAACCGCTGGGGGAGGTCAGATGGGTCTTTTGGGGCGGGCTGCCGGCAGCGGCTCTTTTATTTTTATCGGGGGGGCGGCGGCTTAATGCAGCTCTTTTCATTTTACCGGGGCAGCGGCTGAGCGCGGCTCTCTTAATTTTACCGGGGCAGTGCCGCCCCCGGGAAGCTGGCGCCCTAGGCGACCACCTAGTTCGCCTAGTGCTTCCGCCGGCCCTGGGTGGGCCAAATGCTCCTTATCTTCTGCCATCTCCTCTGCTAGTAAGGGGGGGGGGGAGCAATTTTTAAAACTGCCCAATCAGGTGCAAAGTCCGTGTGCATTTGGAACCTGCAGACTTTGTACAAATTTTCAAAGGGAAGGTCTACATGTACTTCTCCTTTGGAAATTGTCCAAGGGCTTTGCATCTGCTCTGTGCGCAGGCTAAATTTGGCTGAGAAGTAGCATCCATTTGGAAATGCAGTGCACACTCACGCTATTTTATAAGCCTTCCCAAACCAAAATACGCCCCAGGAACACCTCCCCTTAGCCCGACTAAAAATACGAGCGCTATGTAACCCCATATGCCTACTTTATGCCGGGTTAAGGGTGGGCAGTGTTCAGATATCCCTTTGCCCGGGTCACTTGGTATTCACCTGGGTAGATGGCGACTGAAAACTTTCCTTTAAAACTGGTAATGCACCCCATGGTTGAGAGCCAGCTGCCTAGTGAGAGAATGGTTGAAGGGGTTGATCAGAAACGCTAGCTAAGATATGGTGAGTAGAAAAAAGGTGCGGCAAAACTTAAAAGAGCAATGAGGTGGTTTGGGGGTAGTTGGGGGATGGGGGATGGGGCAGAAAGCAGCCAGCCTGCCAGATTTTGCATGGAAGTTGATTCCAGAGGTTGGGTGAAGGAAGGGTTTCAATCTTAATGTGGAACAGGGAAGAGAGGGAACAGGGAGATGTGGAACTGAGGGAGTCAGAAGAGAGCATAACATTGTACAAAATAGAAGATGTTAGGAGGAGGGATAATATGGAGAACAGAAGAGGCAAAATGGAGAGGTCTCCTTGCATGAACCACAGTTCGCTGCAATCTGTTCAGAAGCAGGGAAAGTGGGTTCCCATATCTTTTATCCGACTGATGGAAGAATTATCTGGAGATGATAATGTGCATGAACATTGGAGACCACAGAGGTCTCTGTTTACAGATCTGAGATGAGACATTTGAATAAGCCCAGGATTAGTGAAGGGCAGTGAAGGGCAGTAGCAGCTGAAGGAGACGGATGTAGAACAGGACGGTTAGCAAGCAGGCCATTGCTTTTCTTATGTCCCTGTATCAAAACATTGCAGCATCACCAGATTTTGTACTTGGCTGTGCTGTAATTCTTCTTTAATTGTAGTATAAGGATCCTTCCATCTGAAATCAGGATTGACGCAGGCCGCAGTTTCCGGTTGCAAGTCCCCCTTTGCACTGTGTTTCTGCCCTTGCAGTGCCACTTATGCCATTGGCTGCCCCTTTGCTCTGCTGTGCTGGAGTTAATTTACGGGAGCAGCTTGAGATGGTGCACAGGGCCTGAATAAACAAAGGGTTTCTCGTCTAAATGTTCCGCCTTCCTCCTTCAAAGAGAACAAAGGGACCCCAGAGTATAATTTATAACACGCTGGGGACTTGAGCTCAGAGTGAGTGCTTCAGATTTGTGTAATCTGCCCTCCAGTGTGTTTGCATCCAGCTGAGCATGTGTTTGGAGCTGTTGCGCCCACCTGTTTTCTAAGTTACTGTACACAGACAGATAGGGAACACATCTGCTGACTAGAGGCAAGGATATTTCTGGGTGGTGGTTGGGATGAGGGGAAACACTCAATTGAAGGGTAAGTACTGACAACCGTACACAGGAGAAGGGATCTGGGCGTGTTCATGTCCGATGGCCTCAGTGTAGCCAAGTAGTGTGATCTTTTGTTTGAACTACGCATATGTACAGAGCCTTGCGTGGTTCAAACAGAACATCACTGATCCACGTGGAAGAGCGAGATAGCAATAGGGAGGCCTCCTAGACCTGTGCTGCCCGTGGAGAAAGCCATGAGCACATGCTCTTCCTGCATTGCTGCCCCCTCTCCCCCAATGCCATGGATAACTGCATGCAGTGGCTGCAGGAGCATGCACTCTATGATGCCTTTCCTGCACTGCCACATCTGGTCAAGGACGCATTGACCACAGACTACCTATGGTACAAGATGAGGCACCACTGCTCAGAAACTTCCATTGGGGCAGAGGGGAAGATTCCTCTTTCAGTCCTATACCCCTAGGCAACTGCCTACTCCACCTAGCTTGAAATCTGGGCCTGGGAACAATAGGAACTACTGGGGACAAGCAAGGATAGGCCAATTCTGATTTCTTACAGCGGCTCTTCAGTGAGAAAAGGGAACTATAGCAGACTGTGAAACTCAGGATGATTTTTCAGGAGCTCTGATGATATTACCTATTAGTGAGGCACAGTGGAGGGCAACATCAGTTCTCAAGTGTTGCCAACAGGTTTAGTTTTCAGGATGTCCACAATGAATGTGCATGAGATATGTTTGCATGCACTAACTCACAATATACAAATATTGCATGCATATTTATTGTGGATATCCTGAAAACCAGACTTTATGGCACTCAAGGATTGGAGTTACCTACCCCTGTTCTAGGGATAGCAACTTCTCATAGGAGCATCCTAAGATCTATTGTCTTTTTATGGTGCACATGGACAATAAAAGTAATTTTCAGCTAGTAAAATTTGCAGAGATGTATTGGAAGTTGCATGGAAATCTCATTATCAACTAAGAAATTTTGGATCACCAGAGTCTCGTATTTCCTGCGGTTCGGGCTTTTAAAATTCGGGAAGGCCCACATTTCGGGTTAGTGCGTACTATCTCCTGTTAGTGCACGCTAACATTTTTTCCTTAGTGCACACCAACCCCGAAAGGAATGTTTCCTGATATTTCAGGAAAAATTCCTTTGGGTTTCGGCCTCCCCGATTCAGGACGAATGCACATCCCTACTAGAGTCTGTCTCTAAGAAAGCTATGAGCTAAATAAAGTTAGTAGGTAAAAGTGGTCTGTTTGCTGTTTTCCTGTTCTTTTGTGGGCTTTGTGCATGCTAGAGACTAGGTCTTAAGTCCCATCCTGCACATTTGTGTTCATTATGGAGAGATCATAGTCCTTAAAGCTCAGTGGTATTCAATCCCAGCCCTCAAGGGCCACAAACAGGTCTGGGTTTTCAGGATATCCCTAATGAATATGCATGAGATAGATTTGCATACAATAGGGGCAGTGAATTCCATTGCCTTAAGGAATACTTCCCTTCTTGAATTAACTCTGCCTGTATTTGGCGAAGAGCCAAGGGGAGGATCTGAGCTGTGTGCTGAGGATGGACCCATCTTGGCCTTTCGGCTAAGACTGAGAGTCTGTACCACATAGGGGGACCTGACCCCACTGTCAACATGATGATGTAACGACCAATGCCAGAACGTGAAAAATAAGCAGCAATCTTCCAAGGCTGCTGGTTTACTGTTTTCCATCCCTGCCTAAGGTATATGAGTCTGCAATCTCATGTGTACCTCCATAATCTGTCTGGGAGCTACCGGCTGTAGTAAACAGAAGCTAATGAAATGCTTTGAAGGTGATTTTATGCTGTGGGAAAGGAAGTACTTGTGTCAGATGATGAAGAATTGCAACAGCCCTGTTATAAGGCAATAAAACTGCTTGCTATAGGCTAGGCTTGTCACACACTGAGGTCCTGTGGAGTGAGGCTGGACTGAGTCATTCAGAACACATTTTTTCCTTAAACAGTTAAACAGACATCATGTCCTGGAAACTGCATCCAGAACGTCAGGAAACTTCACACCAGACAGTTTTGTTTTTTTTTAACCACCAAAATGCTGCAAAATAATAGTATACAAATAGCTGATGTACAGAGATTACACTTTTTTTTTTTAATTACTATGTAATTATGAAAAATTTCCATCACGGTACACTGTGGTGTACAAAAGAAGGACATCTGGAGAGATGCAAAGCATATATTGTAACAACTACATTATTTTTTTTAGAATACAAAAATATATTACATCATACATTTCTTTTCAGAAAAACTTGATTCACATTAATGACTGCATATAAATATTTCTCATTCATACTTTTATACATAAGTATTAAACTCAGGGTGAAGGTACAAATTAAATATTATTTTAAACTAAAGGGGAGCAAATCTCTGAAACATCATGTAGGTGTAGGTCCCTACCTTACAGGGCCTACAACCTTAAAGAAGAGAGAGTGTCAGAGAAGATACAAGGGGTGCCCAGCTACAAATCCAGGAATGGCTCAGGGGAGACGCGGGCTGGTGAGTGAGTGGTGAGGCAACAGGCATTGCGGGACATCAAAAGCCTGAGACAGAATGAAAGGCTGAGGAGAGCAGTGAGGCAGAGTGGTAGAGGGTGAGGAGGGCTGACTTTAACATACAAGAGAAGGAGCACAGGAAGAGAATGAAGAAGGGGGAGGTAGGACGTTTCAGGGCTGCATATTGATGAAAAGGAGTGAGGGAGAGACTGGAAGAAGAAGATATCTCTAAATCAGAATTATTATTTATCCCTGCCAAATCTCTTTGCTTGCCTTTTAAAGTGGGTTTTGTGGTTACTTCCTTAAGATGCGCACTTTTTTTAGTGCTTACAAGTCACCAGCTCAGACAAATAGAGATGCTCACACTGTCTTGAGATCCCCTCTCAGTTCATTAGGGTGAGTCCTACCTGTACATTTTACATTTCTTACTCAGGCAGGAAGTGGGCTTCATTTTGCAAAGCCAGCACTATAGGCCTCAGCGTTCAGCTGATGTTTTCACTCATAATCACTTCCAGGCCAGATGTCATAGTACTTGGTGACTAGAGGGTGGGTTTCAGTGTACGAAGACATTGCTAAGGGGTGGGGGTGCAGAGGGCATTTTGCCAGTTTTGTGGAACTGAGGGTAAGTGTTGCTGTTTGTGCGGTGATGAGGGAGTTGTAAAGTCTGAGAATACTTCAAGAGAATCCATAATAGGAAGCATTCCCCCGTTATCCTCCTCCCTAAGTGCCTGATAAGCATGCAAGGAGTGGGAAAGTTCCCTACTGGTTAGAGCGGGTGGGCTGCAAACCAGGGATGCTGGGGACCTTGTGATCTGAGGCAAAGTCACGTCACCCTCCATTGCTTCAGGTGCAAACCTGGGGGTGAATTTTCAAAACTTTGCATGTGTAAAACCTCGGACAGTATCGTATCTTATAAAGGTAAAAAATACGTGTGGATTTTCACTCTTGCGCACACAAGTACACACACAAAAAAAGGGCATTCTGGAACAGAGCCAACACTTACACACATAAGTTGCTATTTTAAAAGACGCGCACATACATTTGCCAACTTACTCGTCGTGTATTTGTACACCTGCTAATTATCTGGCATAAGCAATGTTACATGTGTAATGCTGACCGCTGGGATTTCTGGGTGAACTGAGGGAGCTCAGGCTGAAGAACCAGGGAGGTATCAATGACCTAGAGAAGGACTGGGCGGACTGGTGGACTAATTGGGAAACTGGTTAATTTCATTTAGGCATGCATATTTTAAAATTGGCCGTCATGCACGCGCAGATTCGGACTTAATAGGCAAGGAAATCCTATTTTACTTTTGTGCATAAAATATACAGGTGAATATTTTTTTAAATAGGTAGGAAGAATACATGCGTTCAATGCATTGATATACATGGTTTCAATGCATTGCATGTTTTTGCGTGTAAACCTACATATGCGCATGTGTGGTGGGGCAGAGATGCTCGTATTTTTGTAAAACGTGCATATATCATACGTGCAGGCTGTAAGATACTTGCGTAGATCTGCAGGGAAAGGCATACAAGGGCATGCATGCCGCCGCGCGCATTTGTTTGAAAGTTGTCCTCCCTGTTGGTGAGCCCTCTGGAGACAGTGGCTGACCGGTCAGGAAAGGTGGAATACTAAAGGAAATGATGGAAGAGTACAATGTTTACAAGCCATTCCTCCTTAATGACACTGACAGACAGGAAATGAGAAATGCCCTTTAGTGTCTGGAGCCTCTGAGTGACAGTGCCCGTGTACATCTGTGCATCTTGGCAGGTGGCCCTGAATCTGGGCACCCACATCCTGGTCTGTGCTGTCACGCTGCGCTTGCAGTCTCAGCACAGCAGCGCCAAGGAGCCGTTCCCTACCCAGAACGCACTCTCCGCTGATTGCATTTTCCTCAGCCGATGCGGCAGCTGAGCTCTTGTGCTGACTTAGGGAAATAAGTATTACACCCCCAGGGAGACGCTTAACAAGCAGTAGGCTGGAAGCACAGCACCACAGGCCAATTCCCACCTTTGTCCCCCTTCCCCCACTGCACACAACAGCTCCCGGTTCCTTACCTGCATGCAATGCTTCTGTACTGTTTTTGTACCTGTGGAAATGGGTCAGAGGAACCATGAGAGCCTTACCTTGGAGCCGGGAGAGGGAGGGGGGAAAGGGGGAGGGGAGAGCTGCTAGCAGGAGGTAGGTAGGGGAGCAGGCGGCATCACATTGGCACGAGTTGCTGAAGCGGCTGATGCAAGGAGGAGTGTTTACATCTCAACTGGGTCTCCACGTGCTCCTCACCTGCTCGCAGAAGCAGTGAGGAGGACAGAAGCTAGGGATGCCGGTGGTGGCTGTGCTGTGAGCTTACCCGATCGGCCTCACTAGCCACCTGCTTTGCATCTGAGTGGCTCCAGCGATCTCCTCCTATGGTTTCAATGGAATACTGAACCCTGGGAGTTGCTGCCCTGCCACTCCCATGGGCGTCTGGCTGGGAGAGGCACTGCCATGGTGCAGAATCAGTGCCCAGAGACAGCCTCTTGTGGCACTGCTGTGAAACAGGTCTGCCTCTTCCAGGTGTCCTCCCTCAGGAAGAAACTGACCTTCTGCCGATCCAAGTAAGTGGGCGACCATCAGCTGTAGGTGTGAAGTCCCATGGATGGAGAACACCTGGCCGCATGTCCTGCAGCTCTTGTGTGTCTTTGGCTGCTTTGCTGCAGGTTGCCCTTTTGGCATGATTCCTAGCGCACATCTTCTCCTGCTGTGCGAGCGCATCCATGCACCGCTGCACGTTATTTTAGCATGTGAACCCACGTTGAACTTGTGTCTGCCCTGATTGCCTCACTGGGTTCTGCATCTGCATTTGCGTTGTGCTACAAGTTTATCACATTGTGTATGCTCTTATGGACCAGGTGAATTTCCGACCGTGTGTGTATATATGTATAAAATGTTGATGGCTGTGAGTTATTGCATAGCAGGTGGGGGGGTTGGTTTAAATTGCTGTGTTATAGGCTGCACCTAATGCGTGAGTTCCCATGGATAGTGTGAGTTTCTCTTCACATGCCATCATGTCCTGTGCTCGCACACACACACACACACACACACACACGCGGTGCTTGCTTACGTTATGCCCCAGGACAGCCCAATGCTGGCTTTCTGCTTTCCCCGTGCTGTTGTACAGAGGGGGATATTTTTGTCTTCCTTGGGGGGGGGGGGCTCAATCCCCTTGAGAAAAAAAATGAGGATGATTACTGAGTCCAAGTGATGGCTGAATATGCAGTGTCTACCAAGGGTCAATCCAAGCTCAAGCATTCAGCTAGGGCAGGGGACTCAAAGGTTGAGTGGGTGGGATTTGCCTTTTCTTGACTGTGGCTTCATCTTCCCTGGTGCTGAGATTTTACATCCACTGGCATTCAAGAAACCTCCATTTTTTTCTCTATCTGGAGACAAAAATGAGGTTTCTTGAATGCCAGTGGATGTAAAATCTCTAAGTGACATTATTGAACAGAGCACAGAGAATAGTCTTACTGAGCAGAAGGCAGCTGGTGAGCTCAGGCAGAGCATTTTTATTTATTTGACAAATGTATATACCGCAGAGGCAAGGGGAAGGAGCATTGTGACAGTGTCAAAAGGGAGAAGGGGGAGGGCTGGATGGGAGGTACAGGACAAAAATAGGTAGGGATGGTTTCAGGGTGGGGAGGGAAGAGACTCGGGGAGCAAGGGAGGTGCATCAGGACAGCCTCAGTGATCCAGGGCTGCTGATTTGCACAGCACGACACTGTGACCATGTGAAAAGCCTGCAGATACGCTGCTCTGTGCTCTCTGCGGTTCTGTCAAGTGATGCAAAGTCACCTGCTTTCTTCTTTCTTCCTGCTCCAGCACTTTCCAAGCCGCCTCTTCCTAAGGGTTATTGTTAATTATGGAGGAGGACAGCATTCTGCTGCACACACTGTTAGTAATTACAGTTTTGACAATTTGCTGGAATATAGATTCACCTGCTTGTTCCTTAAGCCCTTGGCTGGCCGCAGCACTGACCCCCTTGGTCAACGGGACCTTTTCCAACTCAGAGGACAGTCAGGTGCACAGGGATGAAATCTCCCATTCAATCTATAGCTTCAAGGAAGAATTGGGAGGTGAATGTAGGCTGCTTGACTTACTCCAGACTTTATTGATTTGACTCCTTTCCAGGTCTAGCTGAGTAATCCTGTAGAATAAAAGGTGACCTAGCTCAAACCACCATGAAACAGGAGTCTTAAAAGGCTCCTAGATGGCGGAGAATGTGCACTGTCCTCTGACCTGGTGATTCCTGCCCTGAGATCCTTATTTAGAAGCCATGAAGCTGCTGGAGATGGGGACGATCGCCCCCATCTCTGGAGGAGGCCATGAAGCTGCTGGAGATGGGGACGATTGCCCCCATCTGGAGGAGGTCACAAGAAAATAGCATCTTGGCGTAAATTAAAAACCACCAAACTGCTATGTTAGGAACTGAAATGACAGCACCACAGAGTTATAATGTATGCCTTTGATTAGGGTGTATAACTGGGTGGAGTAGTAAGGGGATGTATATGAGAAGCCGGGCTGAAGCAGATAGGGCCCTCTTACTGGTTCAGCTAAGGGTGCTGCTCCTTTCGCTCAGCAGTAGCATCCCTGGTTTGAAGCCAGAAGCTTATAAGCTCAAATCGTGAGATGCCCAACTGGAAAACTAGTTGGTGGTGGCCCTGTGGGAGCGCACAGCAAGTGCTGGACCTTCTCAGGGTGACTTGCATGGTCACGGCCCCTTCGGTCTGGCAGGAGTGACAGCTCTGTGCCAGTGAGACAGGCTGTTTTCTAGCGAGGGCTCTCAGGCAACACTAACAAGAACTCTTAACCGCAGGAAGCAGGGTGGCATTTCTAACCAGCCTTTTTACTTGTTCTTTTGTAGGCTAGACAACACTGTGGAGAAGTCTGGGTGAGTCACACAATGATGAAATGGATCTTTGCTTTCCCAAAATGACCTGTAAATGACCTCTGGTATTTCTCAAAAACATGTTAAGAGCAGCTCCTAGTCCATTGCTGGGCCATTTAAGCATCAGGGCCCTATGAGTTTGCTTGTTACTGGACAGGAGCAGAGCTTGGCTACCCCTTGCACAAGCTGCTAAGATGGTCACCCATGTGCTCACAGGCTCTTTTGCTGGTTTGTGGAAAGTGTTGCTTGCCTTTGTTTATGCATTCGTTTGCTCACATGAATTACACCAGATTCATATTAATAATCATGTTGTTCTTCACGCTGGTCTTAGGAAGTGTTGCTCCCGCTATTCTACTTCTTCATTCTTCTCAAGCTCAGTCCTTCCCTCACTAGCACCACACTTCTCCATTTCTTCTCCGTGTCACCACTGTTAAAACGAACTGACCTAGTGCGGTATACCAAACCACAGATGCTTACTGTTTATACGGTGCTGGTCCTTGTGAGCAGGGGGGAGAGGGAGCATCAGATGCCACTTGTCTCGGTGCGTCATAGAACAAACACTCACCCATGGCGTGCTCACACATGCACTGGAAGTTTGAATTTGGATTTATTAAAAGTTGTCCGCTTCATCGCAATTGCCAAAGGTTCGAAGCAGATTACAATGTAAACAAAACATACATAATCAATTGGAGTAATACAAATACAAACTAAAAAAAACCCTGCAAAAGCTGCCATAAAAATCAGCACACTGCTCAGCATATCAAAGATTTCTGATACCGCTCATTCCTTAGTTTATCCAAATGCATGTATAAAGAAAAGGATTTGAACTTTGAACTGTTGGCATAATAGACTGTACAAAAATGTGTGCATCAAGAGAATGATCTATTTTGAATATACCCAACGTGAGAGTGCCTTTCATTCTCATATCTGGGATTGTGGTGGATTAGCTGGTGAGAGGGTAGGGGGGCTGGGGAGGAGGAGGATGGGGCAGGGGTGTGAACACACATTCTCTGACACTTACATGTCTCACTCATAACACATATAGAAGCATAGAAACATAGAAATGACGGCAGAAGAAGACCAAACGGCCCATCCAGTCTGCCCAGCAAGCTTTCACAGTTATTTTTCTCATACTTATCTGTTACTCTGACCGCTGAGGTCAGGGCCCTTATTGGTAACCTTTTGGTTCTAATTTCCTTCCATCCTCGCCATTGATGTAGAGAGCAGTGCTGGAGCTGCATCTAAGTGAAGTATCAAGCCTAATTGGTTAGGGGTAATAACCACCGCAATAAGCAAGCTACTCCCACACTTATTTGTTTACCCAGCCTGTGCAATTTAGTCCTTGTTGGTTGTCTTAATATAAATCATCTTTACTTCATTCCCCCCTGCCGTTGAAGCAGTGAGCTGCACTGTATATGTATTCAAGATGAAGTATCAATCTTAATTGGTTCGGGGTAGTAACCGTCTCAACAAGCAAGCTACTCCTATGCCTATTTGATTACCCAGACTATGCAATTCAGTCCTAGTTAGTAGTTGTCTGAATGTAAATCCTCTTATCTTCATTCCCCCTGCCGTTAAAGCAGTGAGCTGCGCTGTATATCTATTCAAAGTGAAGTATCAGGCTCAATTGGTTTGGGGTAGTAACCGCCGCAACAAGCAAGCTACTCCCACGCTTATTTGTGAATGCAAATCCTTTGTCCCAGATTTCCTCTTGCCATTGAAGCATAGAGCAATGTTGAGTCGCATTAACTGTGTGTATGTTTATTGAATAAGGGTATTAATCACCGTCAATTGCCGTCATTCCCGCAAGCCATCCCCATGCCTCTTCTTTTCATTCACATCCTCAAGACTTTATGGATCCACAGTGTTTATCCCACACCCCTTTGAAATCCTTCACAGTTTTAGTCTTCACCACTTCCTCCAGAAGGGCATTCCAGGTATCCATTATCCTCTCTGTGAAGAAATACTTCCTGACATTATTTCTGAGTCTTCTTCCCTGGAGTTTTAAATCATGACCTCTGGTTCTGCTGATTTTTTTGCAATGGAAAAGGTTTGTCGTTGACTTTGGATCATTAAAACCTTTCAAGTATCTGAAAGTCTGTATCATATCACCCCTGCTCCTCCTTTCCTCCAGGGTATACATATTTAGATTCTTCAATCTCTCCTCATAAGGCATTCGATGAAGACCATACACTTTTTTGGTTGCCCTTCTCTGTACCGCTTCCATTCTGTCTCTGTCCCTTCGGAGATATGGTCTCCAGAACTGAGCACAGTACTCCAGGTGAGGCCTCACCAAGGACCTGTACAAGGGGATAATCACTTCCCTTTTTTTTTACTCGATATTCCTCTCTCTATGCAGCCCAGCATTCTTCTGGCTTTAGCTATCACCTTGTCACATTGTTTCGCTGACTTCAGATCGTTAGACACTATCACCCCAAGGTCTCTCTCTCCTGCTCTGTGCCCATCAGCCCTTCACCCCCCATCAAATACATTTCTTTCGGATTTCCACACCCCATATGCATGACTCTGCACTTCTTGGCATTGAATCTCAGCTGCCATATCTTCGACCAATCTTCCAGCTTCCTTAAAACCCGTCTCATTCTCTCTACTCCTTCCGGCGTGTCCACTCTGTTGCAGATCTTAGTATCATCCACAAATAGACAAACCTTACCTTCTATCCCACCCACAATGTCGCTCACGAAGATATTGAACAGGACCAGTCCCAACACCGACCCTTGCGGCACTCCGCTCATCACCGCTCTCTCTTCCGAGTAAGTTCCATTTACCATCACACATTGTCTTCTGTCCTTCAACCAGTTTGCTATCCAGGCCACCACCTTGGCACTCACTCCCAAGCTTCTCGTTTTATTCATTAGCCTCCTGTGCGGGTTTGGATCAAAAGCTGCTAACATTGAGTGCTCTTTCTTGATCCAATTCCTTAGTCACCCAATCAAAAAAGTCTATCAGATTCGTCTGATAGGACCTTCCCTTGGTGAAACCATGCTGCCTCTGGTCCAGCAATTCTGCTGCTTGTAGATAGTTCACTATTCTTTCCTTCAGCAGTGACTCCAATACTTTTCCCACCACCGAGGTGAGGCTAACTGGCCTGTAGTTTCCAGCCTCCTCTCTGCTCCCACTCTTGTGAAGAGGGACCACCGCCACTCTTCTCCAGTCACTTGGCACCACTCCCTTTTCCAGGGATCTATTGAACAGGTCCCTCAGCAGAGCCGCCAGCACATCTGAGCTCTTTCAGTATCCTAGGATGAACCTCATCAGGACCCATGGCTTTGTCCACTTTCAATTTTCCTAGTTCTTCCCATACATTCTCTTCCGTAAACGGAGTTTCATCCATTCCATTCCCCTCCAGTTTCTTGTTAACTAGTGTCGGTCCTTCTCCGGGATCTTCTTTAGTGAACACCGAACTGAAGTATTCGTTTAATATTTCTGCCATTTCTTCATCTGTCTCCACCCATTGAACCTTTTCACCTTTCAATTTCACTATACCACTTTGGGCTTTTCTCCTTTCACTGATGTATTCTCACACACTCACACACACAGACTCTCTCATGCACATGCTCATTCAGACACATGCCCACTCTCACTTCTCTCTTCCACACACATGCCCACTTACTCTCACTCCTCTACTCACATGCCCATTCACACTCTTATTCACACGTATGTCCATTCACTCACTAATTGATACAAACATATCTTCTCACACATACCCGCTCACTTTCACACATCTCTCTCCCTCGCCCTCTCCCCCGAACCTGAACCCACGTGTCTGACAGGACTCCTTTTTCTTCTGCTCTACTTCTTCTTCCTACTCCACAGACCGAGGCTCTGGCACTGTCCCGTGTGCCCGACGCTCCCCTGCCTCTTCTTCTGACGCCCGCTTGATGCTCTGCCTCCTTCCCATGCAGACTCAGGTGAATTCCTTTCAGACTGTGCAGGTGCCTGAGCAACAGCATCTGGAGATTTTTAGTGTTCACCTGGAGATCCGACAATACCTTTGGAATTCCTGAATCTCCGGGATAATAGATGCGTGGCCAAACGGGTGCTGAATTAGCCTGATTATTTGCTATTTTTCTTCCATCTGCATCTTTGCATTCCTGACTGCTTTCTTAGCTTCTCTTAGTTTTTCCAGATATTGTCGCCTGTCATCCTCTTTCTTCGATCTCCTGTAGTTTATGAATGCTAACCTCTTCTCCCTTACCTTTTCAGCTACTTCTTTAGCTGAGTAGTGCTGATCTCCTTCATTCCCTACCTATAAAATATTGTGGGCAAAAATACCTACTCCCAGACCTAAAAATGTGTCCCCCCCAAAGCAGAGATGGAGGAGAAGAGGCTCTTACTTCCTCCTGCTCCACTGAATACTGAGTACCGGTACAGCTAACAGTATTCATTTTACTACATTAAGAGTTCAGTGCTAAGTGGGGATTTGCTACTTCCCTGT
Source organism: Rhinatrema bivittatum (assembly GCF_901001135.1). Classification (NCBI taxonomy): domain Eukaryota; kingdom Metazoa; phylum Chordata; class Amphibia; order Gymnophiona; family Rhinatrematidae; genus Rhinatrema; species Rhinatrema bivittatum. The sequence continues at coordinate 32,652,725 of NC_042626.1, forward strand.
CAATGAATAGACCAAACCCCATTCAGTATTCACTGACATGGAACAGCCAATCCCCGTTACTTAAAGTTACTTGGATAAAGTTATGCGGGTAACTTGCTATTTAGCTTACTGATTATTCCCTTCCTCACACACAGTGTGTACAAAACTTGTAATGTGCCACGTGTCCCAAATGTAATTTCAATTTGTCCCATGGCAAGCAGCGCTGATTCCCCCCACCACCCCTGCCTTTTAAAAATTACGGTCCAGGATCCCTACCCCTGAGCCCCTTAAACTGTTTCCAAAGGAGAAACAGTTACCACCCACATCCGCTCTGCTGAATACTAGAAGCCAATAGCGCTGAGAGCAACCGGCACTTAGTGTTAATGTATGTGCTGCAGTCGAGCAATGATTAGTCCCTTCAGTGATAGCTTTCAGCCAAGGGACCAAACCCCATTCAGAAATCAGCTGTCAGTAGCAGGTCCAATCATTGCCCCAGTGCAGTGAATAAATTAACACTTAAGTGCCAGGAGTGGGAGCCACTTGGTGCACTACACGGTTTGCACACATTGGGAGGAAGGGGGGGTGGTTCCACTTGGCTGTATAAACTTTTTACATTTTTTTAATCATATTGGGGGCTGGGGTAGAGAAGGATCGACTGTTGCTTGGCCACTAGCTTTGCTAAATTTCTTAACTGGCTAATTTTAGGCCTGCAAGTTTTCTGACCAGAGTTAACCAGAAACCTTTGTCCAGCTGGGGCTGATATTATTCAGTGCTAGCTGATTAACCTTAAGCACGGGTGCCAGCTCTGTGGGTGCAGGGAGTGCTCGAGCACCCCCTCAATCACTGAGGCTAGGGAAGGGTAATTTGTGTTGAGTAGGACACTCTCAATCATTAGGAAAAATTGTCCCCCCCCCTGTCCTTAAACTACACCTCCATCACTCCCCTTGCACCACCTCTTTCTTCTTTGGCTAAATTTTAAAGACAGAAAATTCATGAAAAGTTGGACAAACCCTTTTGAATATCGACCTCTACATTTTCAGCTAGTCCTAAATTTCGGCCTGCTATTTATTTGCTTAGATTTAGGACAAAAAATAGTGCTAAACCCCTAACTTCATTTGCCCCGCAGTCATCCACTTTTGAGGCGCCTAAAATTTGGAGCCTAGTGAAACTAGGAGCCCAAATTTAGGCCCTCAGCCTTAGTAAACTTTCAAAAGGGCCAATTTAGGAGCCTGTCTCCCAGAATAAGGCACCTAAACCTTTTGAAACTTTACATCCTAAAGATCAATATTCAGTGCGTGGCGCAGTGAGCGGCAAATGTATCCGGGGAGAGCTACAGGTGTGACAGGTGTAACAAATCATCAGCAGGACTTACATGCACAAGTCTTCTATTGAATATACTCGCACATATATATGCGTACATATATTCATACAGGGAGAAGTTAGTACTGTGATTTTTCTGACCAGTTATACATTTGTGTGTAACTTTGCCTGGGCAGCGCTGAATCCATGTGCCCACCAGGTAAAGTTAAGCCCTGCCTCAGAATGCGTCCAAGGATGCTTTTTGTGCAGTTAAATTTGTGTGCACAAAAAAGTTGTGCTTGCAAAATTTATTCATTTGGCTGGAGAAAATATTCGAAACTCAGTTTTTGTGCGCATAATTCGAAAGCTTTGAATATTGACCTCTTAGTGTGCTTGTGCTCAAGCATCTTAAAAACATTGGGGATGGTGAAAAAAAAGTGCACAGTTAAACCCTAAATTGTGCACACATTTTTGGTATGCAGACTCTACTGCCAGTGCAATGTGTTTTGCACACAATTTGTGCACAACACTGTGTGTTTAAGTTAGCATCCTCGCTAATGATGGCCTTAGCTATTATTCCCCAGTGCACTGGATTACCTTCTGTTTTCTTAGCATTGCACAGAAAGCATTTTTTGTGCATATATGTCTGATTTTATACGTGAAAAATGTGATTTGTGCATTGGGAGTTAAAAAAAAAATTAGCTTGTGCATCTAGGAACTGTTTTAAAGCTTAGCTTCGTGCATTGGTCCCCTTGTAGAGCAGGGAGGCTGTAAGCAAAAAATTGATCTTGTATAGCGCTGTAGAAACTTGTAGATCTTCATATACAATAATGTTAATATTTATGAACTATAAATATTAAAATCCAGGCCAATCCTATTTTTAAGGATGGTGAAGCTTCCCATTGGATCTAGCAATTGTCAGGCTAAATACTAAAGCTAAGATAAAATGATTGAGTATTTCGATTTTTAGAATTAAGTCGGCATGGAGATTTTCATTTATTCCATTCCAGATTGCTTTATTTTTTGGTAAACATTATTTTATCTATAATGGTTTCAGTGGCGTTTTTTAAAACAATAACTTTTACATGGTGGTAGTTATGATTGACATAATGGCACGGTTCTTGTCCTATAATGCTGCCCTCTGGGTGTTATGCCTACGAGTCCAATCACCTTAAGGATGGTAGATGACCCCCACTTTGGCACATGGCTGTAGCTCCACCTGAACACTGGATTGTCCTTTTCGATATTCGAGGTGTAAGGAATGAACCGAGCGGTTAGATGTCCTTGCAGGGAGGAAGCCGTGGGTTTCCTTTCACCAGCCCGTTCTTGGGTCTTTCATGCCATCCCATGGGTGCAAGCTTGATTATCAGCCTTTGTCCTTGTTAATAGGGAGCTTGGGTAGGAACAGAGCTGGCAGACTACTGTGGAGAGAGTATCACGTTGCGAGCTGCGCCCTCTGCAGAAAAGCAAGGGGGGGGAAGTATGTGGGACACAGGCTGCTGCCTCCCATATTTAGTGAGCATCTTTCTCAAAGCGCTGGTCTTCCCGCTGGCATAGCAAGAATCTCCATCCAGGCAGAATAAATGCGGCCCTGGCTGCTGAGCCCCACCCGGGTTGACTGTAACATTGCCCCGAGGGAACAGAGCGTGTTCTGCCAGCCTGGTGCTTGCGGATGCCTCTCTGAATTAGACTCCGTGTCTCCAGGCAGCCTCCCTGGAGGGCTGGAGCCCTTAACAGTATTGCTGCAATCGATCGGGCTGCCTCCGCTCTCTGTACATACAGCATGTGGGAAGCAGTTCAGCCCAGGCAGCCTGCCCAGGCCCTGGAGAGAAGCAATCCTCCTCTGCTCAGCTTGTTGCCGAGGTCCAGGAGAATGGGCTTCGACTGTGGAGGTCCGGCTCCTGCTTCTTTCCTCGCCGCAAACTTTACACCTCTCATCGTGTGACTGCCTGCATGATATCCTGCAAATCCTCGAGCCCTGAAAATCCCCGTTTACTGCAGGTAGAGAATCCCATCTTTCTTGTTCTCTCCGAACCCGGAGCTGGAACATCCCAGGACCCGGCTGGCAGATCCCTCCATGCTGAGAATTTGAGATCCATTGTACATTGATTCTGCTAAAGCCTGGGCTATGCTTCAAAGGGTTAGAACCCTTTGAAGACAATCTTCAAAGGGTTTTAACCAGATGACTGAAAATGTACCCGGATACATCCTCTGGGGTGAAGAACCGTACCCCTCCAAGAGGCTACATGTATATTATTTACCCACAAAGAAAAAGGGAATTCCAGTGGAGAGGCGGGTGGGTTAGGGAAGAGGAAATATGTGCACTTATGTGATTTACCAATCCACACATGTGGTTTCCTGCCTATACTAGCCCCGTAGATGAAGCAGGTGCAAGGCATATACCACCTTCCCTTTGAAGATTAGCTACAGGTTACACAGGCACAAAATTACCCCACGAACCATGCACCTAGGCAGGCAAACTCAAATTGCCCCCCCACCCCCACCCCCACCCCACACCTTTATGGCTTCTCTTTTTCAACCTTTCCTGGCCTAGTGCAGAATACAGAATGGCAGTGTCTGTTTGATTTCTGGGGAGCAATGCCTGGCATGGGTGATTGCACAGAGGAATGGGTGCCTGTCTGGTTTTGTGAGTGCCAGGAGGCTGTCACCTACTTTTCTGGAAAGGAAGAACCTTGTGGGTAACTACTAGTGCTACCATCACTTATCATTTCTACAGCGCTGTACTAAGGGGGCCACGGAGGCATCCCCAGAATACAGGTCATGCCCTTAGTAAAACTCATACTAAACATTATTGGGGTAGATACTCAGAAGAACCTAGCTGGTTATCTAATTTAGCCGGATAGGCATATCTGGCTAACTTACAGGCCGATACAGAAAAACACGCGGGAGAGCGCCTGCTCTCCCGGCGCGCGCACAGGCCACTCTCCTGGGCGCGCAATTCAGGAGGGTGGCCTATGCAAATTAGGGCCAGCGGTAAAAGGAGGCACTAGGGACACTAGCGTGTCCCTAGTGCCTCCTTTTGGACCGGAGCAGCAGCTTCAGCGGGTTTGACAGCCGACGCTCAATTTTTCCAGCGCTGGTTCTCGAACCCGCTGACAGCTACGGGTTCGGAAAATGGACGCCGGCATAAAAAGCAGTTTTTTCTGCTTTTCTGTACACTTCCCTGGTGCCGGCTGAAATTAACGCCAGCCTCTGTATCACACGGGAATAACTAACAGGGCCATCAACATGCCTTTGCATGTTGCAGGCGCTATTAGGTTCAGGGGGGTTGGCCACGCGTTTTCGACGTGCTATTACCCCATAGTGTATAAGGGGTAAAGCTAGCGCATCGAAAACGCACATCCAAACCTGGGCTAACCCGGTGGAGCGCACTGTATTGTATCGGCCTGTTAGATAGGATATTCTTGGCTATGCTGCTGAATATCCCCATATTCGGTGCAATTTAGATGGATAAGTCTCATCCATCTGTAACCCCTGGGTGGGATGGATCCTTTAACTGGCACCCAGGGGCACATAGGAAGAATGGGATGATGAGCCCATTCTGCACACAACTCCTTTTCAATCTCTCAGTCTCTCCACGGATAGCATTTCATTTCTGAGTTCCAGGGCTCCCTGGGGGGGGAAACAGTAGTTCCAAGGCCCTTTTCCTTTCACTGAAAACAGCACTGATAATGATCACACTCTTCTGTATCCAAAAATCACACTGAGAAGCAATGTGGATTCCAACTTCTTTACTTATAGTTTCTTAGATGACCGAAGAATATTTGCAGCACTCAGTTCGTGTTTCAGATAAAGTCAATAAATAATAGAACAGCAGAAAGATGAATAAACTTGTGACCTCACTCTTCCAGCAAAGTCTCTTGACTCCTTTGGAAGCTCACTTCTTAACACTTGATCTTTTTCTCTTTCCCAGTTACTCCACTTACTGAAATTATTCCGATTTGATGTAGTCAGGCCCTCCTTTTCCAGTTCCCAATACTTTTATCTCTGCTCTCTCCCCACCGTGGAGTGGTTAGACTAAAGTCCAAAGATGGAATTAGAGCATAAGCCCCAGTTCTGCAACCTTTCCCGAAGTCTTCTTATTTACTTTAGCTCACTCTCTGGAAGCACTTGTGGGCACTCCTTCCTAAAGCAAACCTCGCTTGAGTCCACAGCAAACCTTCTTTTCAGAAATACTTTCAGCTCCTGGCAGTAGGCAGAACTCCCTTTTAGAATTATTTCTTCAGTCTTCAAGTTCATCCCGAATGAAAGTCACCTTTACCCCAATGTAATGGATACTGAGTCCCTGGTACCAAGGGCACTCAGTTCCAGAAAACAAAAATAGGCTTTAACTCCAAAAATGGGAAAAATCATAACCCCTGCTATTGAGCAGGTCTAACCTAGCCGGATAACTTACCTGGTTAGATAGCGCTGCCCCACTTTGCCCACTGTTTACCAATAAGTTATCCAGCTAACCAGATAGCCGGATAAGTGAGTATAACGGGGTATTCAGTGGCTGCTAGATAGCCGGATAAGTCCTACTTATCCAGCTATCTGACTTTTGAATATCGACCTCTTACCATGTTTAAAAGGCCTCCCTTCCTCCCTCGCAGATGGTAGGCCAGCAACATTATTGGCCATAGTAAGCAGCAGACTCCCAGTCTCTGCAGCTACTTCTCCTTCCCTCCCCCTGTGCTTTCTGATAAGAAAAGGAAGCGTGCTTCATGGAGGAAGAGCAACTGAGGGGACGGGGAGCATGTGCTCTCTTCTTCCGTCCCTCCCATCCCCCCTCCAAGGCCCCACCTTTGCCCATAGGGCTATGTCCCAAGAAGCTGAGAGGAACGGTGGAGTAGGACAAGGGTGAACAATTAATTTTAGCCATGGCCCTCCCCCCCTTCTATTCAGGCAGTTGGTTGGGGCCTTCCAAGATGTGTTGCTTCATGGAGAGGAAAGGAAATTGGGGGAGGAAGGAGAAAAAACAGAAAGGTGGGGTGAGCTAGGAAAGAAAGGGAGAGAAAAAAAAGACAGACTTGAAGTCAAGGGTGGGTAGAGTACCTTGCGCTGTGTGGAGCTTCAGTCTAATCAAGTCACACAGCCAAGACCAATTTTAGTCTTCCTATTCATTATAGGAAGCACCATGGCTAAAAGCAACAAGGCATCAGGGAGAGCCAGGATTTAAGATTTGCAAGCAGTCTTTAAAAGATGATTTTTGAGATGAATATTAGAGATGTGAATCGTGTCCTCGATCGTCTTAACGATCGATTTCGGCTGGGAGGGGGAGGGAATCGTATTGTTGCCGTTTGGGTTTTAAAAATATCGTGAAAAATCGTTAAAATCGTGAGCCAACCCCCTAAAACCCACCCCCGACCCTTTAAATTAAATCCCCCACCCTCCCGAACCCCCCCCCAATGCTTTAAATTACCTGGTGGTCCAGAACGGCGGCGGTCCGGAACGGCCCCCTCAATTGAATCCTTTTGTCTTCAGCCGGCGCCATTTTGCAAAATGGCCACCGCAAAATGGTGGCGGCCATAGACAAAAATGATTCGACGCAGGAGGTCGTTCCGGACCCCCGCTGGACTTTTGGCAAGTCTTGTGGGGGTCAGGAGGCCCCCCCAAGCTGGCCAAAAGTTTCTGGGAGTCCAGCGGGGTTCAGGAAGCGATTTCTTGCCGCGAATCGTTTTCCGTACGGAAAATGGCGCCGGCAGGAGATCGACTGCAGGAGGTCGTTCAGCGGCGAACCCCCGCCGCTGAACGACCTCCTGCAGTCGATCTCCTGCCGGCGCCATTTTCCGTACGGAAAACGATTCGCGGCAAGAAATCGCTTCCTGAACCCCGCTGGACTCCCAGAAACTTTTGGCCAGCTTGGGGGGGCCTCCTGACCCCCACAAGACTTGCCAAAAGTCCAGTGGGGGTCCGGAACGACCTCCTGCGTCGAATCGTTTTTGTCTATGGCCGCCGCCATTTTGCGGCGGCCATTTTGCGGCATGGCGCCGGCTGAAGACAAAAGGATTCAATTGAGGGGGCCGTTCCGGACCGCCGCCGTTCTGGACCACCGCTGGATCCCCAGGTAATTTAAAGCATTTGGGGGGGGGGTTCGGGAGGGTGGGGGATTTAATTTAAAGGGTCGGGGGTGGGTTTTAGGGGGTTTTAGTGTGCCGGTTTTCCTGCCCTCCCCCTTCCCCCGATTTACGATTTTTTAACGATAAATCGGGGGAATTGGTATTGTATCGTGGCCCTAACGATTTTTGACGATTTAAAATATATCGGACGATATTTTAAATCGTCAAAAAACGATTCACATCCCTAATGAATATGGCCAGAGAGGGAGCCTGATACACCTACTCAGGAAGGCTCTTCCGGGCAAAGGGCGCAGCGAAGAAGAATGCACAGAGTTGGGAGTTGGCAATGGAGAAGGGCACCGATAAGAGCAGCTTGCTCAATCTCTTAATACAACTTAATACAACTGCCTTCCGACACCGCCGCCCTCCAGACAACTTAATACAACTGCCTTCCGACACCGCCGCCCTCCAGACACATCAACAACCTGCCCACAAAAACGCCAGCTTAAACACCTTTGAACCCGTTGCTTCCACTGAGATACAAGCCATCCTGAGAAGAATGAAACCGTCGTCTCATCCTGCAGACCACATCCCTTCTAAACTTCTTCTATCTATTCCAGACACAATAGCCACATCTTTGACAAATATCATCAACTGCTCTCTAGCCCAAGGAACCTTCCCTGATGATCTCAAAATGGCTTCAATCTCACCGCTCCTAAAGAAACCTAACCTTGACCCGAAGGACCCCAACAACTTCCGCCCCATAGCTAACCTCCCATTCATCGCCAAGATCATGAAAAAACTAGTGAACTCTCAACTCTCAGATTTCATTGAAGACAACAATCTTCTCTTCACCCCACAACACGGCTTCCGAAAAAATAGAGGCACAGAATCCCTCCTCACCTCGCTGACAGATCATATTTTAATGGGCCTCGATAAAGGAAATTCTTTCCTACTGATCTTGTTAGACCTATCCGCAGCGTTCGACACGGTCAACCATGCCATCCTCCTAAACCAGCTTTCGTCCATAGGAATCAGCGGCACCGTCCTATCCTGGTTCAAAACCTTTCTCAATAACAGAGGTTACAAAGTTAAACTCCAAAACAAAGAATCCTCAAGATTTGACTCTGTCATAGGAGTCCCACAAGGCTCTTCATTATCTCCGACTCTATTTAATATCTACCTTCTTCCTCTCTGCCAACTTCTCACCGACCTCAATCTAAAGTATTTCCTTTACGCAGATGATATCCAAATTATCATCCCCATCAAAAACACATACTCTAAAACTCTTGACTACTGGGAATTATGCCACCAGAAAATCAAACAATTACTAAACAGCTTACACCTCATCTTAAACTCATCCAAGACTGAAATCCTACTCATCTCTCCTGAAAACAATATCACTAATACTACTTTTCCTACCAACCTACCTACCACACAAGTTAGAGACTTAGGAGTGATAATTGACAACCGGCTAAACTTCAAGGCACATATCAACAAAACAACCAAAGACTGCTTCTATAAACTCCAGGTTCTGAAGAGGATAAGACCTCTTTTCCATGCTCAAGACTTCAGATCAATCATCCAAGCAGTCATTTTTTCAAAAATAGACTATTGCAATTCCCTATTGCTAGGTCTGCCCTCATCCTATTCCAAACCATTACAGATGGTTCAAAACTCAGCAGCCCGATTACTAACAGGCGCAAGAAAGAGAGACCACATATCTCCCATTCTGAAAGAGCTACATTGGCTACCCGTACACTTCCGTATCATGTACAAAGCCATATGCATCATCTTCAAAACTATTCATCAGCACATCTCCCTCGATCTACAAATCCCCCTCCAAGTATACAACTCGACAAGACCGACCAGAGATGTTCACAGAGGCGCCCTCAAAGTTCCCCCTGCGAAAATGACCAGACACATCACCTTAAGAGATCGTGCCACCTCCACAGCTGGCCCTTCCCTGTGGAATTCCATTCCTACAGACCTCAGACTGGAACCCTGCCTCTTAACTTTTAGGAAAAGACTTAAGACTTGGTTATTCAAGCAAGCTTTCCAAGACACAATCTAATAACACAATTCAAGGACACATTCCAAGGACTCCACAAAACTCTCAACCACTAATCATGCCTTTTGTACATAGCATTTAATTTATTTATACCGTTTAACCGTTTATTCTTTCCTATCTCTTCCTTCTTCTCCAAGTTCTGCTACCCTTGTTATTTGTAACTGCTCCTTCGGTCACCACAGTTCGAATTGATGTATTTAATGCACTCCCGTTCCATGTAAACCAGCAAGATATGTTTTCATGATTGCCGGTATATAAAAACCTTAAATAATAATAAATAAAGTCACAAGGAGGGATAAAGGGGAATAGAGAAGAGAGAAGAGAGAATGAGGAGCTGCAAAATAAATAAGTAGGAGATGCTTATACTGTCTGCAGATGCAAACAGAGAATCAAAGTAGTTAATATGGTCATAACGACACTGGAGGAAAATAAATCATGCAGCTGAGTTTTGAATAACCGTTAGTAGGAAAGATGTTAACTGGGAGAACTGTGAGTATCAGGTTGCAGTCTAAGCAGGAGATGATGAGAAATTGGATGAAGGTTTTGGTAGTGTGTTCATAAAGGAAGGGACAGACTATGGTGATGTTATTGAGAATGAAACGTCATGTTTTTAGCAGTATATTGGATGTGTACAGAGAAGGAAAGAGAGGAGTCACAAATGATCCCAATGTTGTGATCTGAAGGGATTGGGAAGATGAGAATATTATCCACAGAGATAGAAAGAGGGGGCAGGAGGAAATATTGGGAGGAAGGATTAGAAGTTCTATCTTGGCCATATGAAGTTTAAGGTGGCAGTGGGGACTTTCGGGAAGGTGAGATTTTGGTCTGGATTTCTGATGAAATTTCTGGTGTGTCATTGGCAGAAAGATATTTATTTATTTATTTGTTTATTTATGTAAAGTTATTTATTACCTGCCCCTCCAAAACATCCAGGGCAGGGTACCTAGAAAAACATGCATAATACAATTAAAACAAGTAAGGAAACAAACAAAACAATCACATTGCAGAAACAAGCCATCAAGGACTTCATCAGAGATGAACATCAAACAGCTGCAGGATATCAAAGCAGAGGCACTTTAGCCAGCGGAGGTAAAGACATCATTAAGTAGGTATATCGCTTAGAACTCATGCGGTGTAAGCAATTAATAAAACATAATAATTTTAAATACTTTAGTATCCTTCATGTAGGTAAAGGGTTCCACAGAGTGAGACCAAAATTAGAAAAGTGGGGTTCATGTATCACTATAGTCGGGCCAGTCTTGGGGAGGGGACATCAAGCAAGAGTTGGCCAGACGAATGGTGAGCACGGCTGGGAGTCTGAATCTGTAGGGTTGGGCAAATCCATGGGGAAGATATGTCATTAATGAGATTATGGATGACCACTGCTGATTTACATTGAATTCTCCAGGGTACTGGTAACCAATGCAAAGACAGGAGCAATGTGATCTCCGAGAGATATACCAAATAATAAATGAGCAGCAGAATTTTGAACGATTTGTAAAGGTCTCACTGTATTTTGTGGTAAGCCAGAGTAAAAAGAATTACAATAATCAATGCCGTTAAAAACCAGAGCCTGGAGAATAGCTGGATCTAAAAGTGGTTTCAGATGTGGCAAAAGCTTTAACTTCATAAATGAACTCTTAACTACTGATCTTACATGAGGTACCATGGACAATTTAGGGTCAATAATTACACCCAGATCTCTTACATTCTGTGAATTTGAAATGGTATTCCTGTCAAATTGAAATGATGATGGAACAGAGAAAGAGGAAGGCTTTCCAAAAATATCTTTGGTTTTCTTACATGATAGTTTGTTACAATGAAGTCACTTCCTAACAGATCTTAAGCATAAGCAGTCAAGTTGCACAGTAATTGACCATGATAATTTTAACGGAAAAAGAAACTGTAGGAGGTCAGCATACAGCTTGTACCAAGTTGATCTATAGATGGCAGAGCAGTGAGGAAAATGTTAAAAAATATGGCAGAGAGAGATCAACCTTGGGGTACCCCTGATATAATAGGATGCCAAAAGGAGGTGAAAAAATTGGTTTTAATCTGCTGTAAACAATCAATGAATTAAGAGGAGAATATTATGATCCAAGGTGTCAAAAGCTGCTGTAATGTCAAGTAATATTAACACAAAGCAGGAATCTGAATCCACACCATGATGAATAAAGTCAAAACTAGAGAGAAATAATGTTTTGGAACTGTGAAATTTCCACAAACCAAATTGAAGCTGATCCAAAATGGAATGGTCATTGAAAAATTGGGATAAAATTGGCCTCAGCACGGCTGATTCTATAACTTTAGTAATAAATGGCAGAGAAGAGACAGGGCAATAATTGTATTAGTCCATGGGATCTAATGATGGTTTTTTCACAAAGGGTCTAATGGAGGTACATTTCAAAGAAGCCCGTTGTTAAAGACAAATTAACAATAGTGTTAATAGGTGCGACAATGTTGTCATGTCAGCATTTTAACAGTGAAGTAGAAGAAGAGTCCAGTGCACATGTAGATGACTCCAATGAATATAGAATCTGTAATATTTTTGTTTGTGAGACTTCGATAAACTGATCCCTCAATAAATGAACAGCATTATCATTGATATTGAAAGAACCATTAGAATTAGGAAAGGAGGAGCATAAACTTGATACTTTGGATGCAAAGAAAGACACAAAAGTTCACAAAGCACAGTCTTCGTCTCTGCTGGTGGAAAAACAAGGGAATTTACAGGCAGACAACAGTATTGAAAGTCATGGGAGGAGATCAGAGCACCTAGGGAATGAGTGTAGGGAGGGAAGAGAAGAAGGCCCAGGAGACACACCAGCTATCATCTGATCTGATGGCATAGAGGTATCCAGTGAGCATCTGGATATGACTCTGTCAATACCCAGTAACTGGCAGCTTGATGGAATTCCATGGTTTGCTTTTTAAGTATTGTGTGGCTGACTAATGAACTTTGGGCATAGAGAGGAGCCTTGCTCATAGCTGGCTGTATCTCTTTGGCTAGCACCTATATTTATGGCACACCTGCTTGAGACTGAGGTTCCTGTGGCTGCACACAAACCCATGACATGATGAAGGATGACAGCTGACGTGCCTAGAGGTTATCTGCTATACTTGTTACATAGAAGATCCTGCAGACTATGAGTCCATGCACTTTTCACTTTATGGTTACACTTCAGAGTGTTTGTGTTCTTTGTTATGTGGCATGTGGCAAGTGCGTGACAGAGAGCCACAGGCTAGTATACCACGCAGAAGTTGGGCATTGTAGTCATATCGCCCACTTTCTAAAACCACCTTGCCTTGCGTCTCCTAAACTCCTTGTTACTTGTCAGGCTTCCATTGTTGTGTACCATTTTTTTCTTGGCTGGATTTTGTGCCTTTTTTCTCAACATTGAGCATGTGAGTGACAGTGAATGATGTTCCTGGTGAGTGATAAGCTTCATTTTCCAACCAGGGACCCATGCCGAGGAGAGTGGTCTCGGTCGATCAAACCAGACCAAACTTTCCTCATCTGAAGAATCAGTAGAAGAGATAGCAAAGGATTTAAACCTGCGGGCCCGTCTATTTTTGTTCATCCAAGATAAACATAACCTCTCAAATAATTGGCCTCATAACATTTACATTTTTTGATCTTTGTAGTCTTTCAATCATTGCGAAATTTCTCCATTTCTGATTGGACCTATGTAAATTTCTGAGAAAGCATTTCAGATGCTGTTATTATTTTTAAATTATGCTTGCATATCAGACCGCATTACCTCTACCAACTCATTGGTTGTTTCAAGTATAAGCAGCATTAAATCACATGAACATTTGTTCAGGGTGGCATTCCACCTATTTACAAACATTTCATTGGGCAAATGCAAAAAAGGCTCCTTTTGTACCCTCAAACACTTAAGAATTCATTTTAACCAGTAATATTTAGTGCTGCTGAGTATAATTCTGCCCATATGTCGCCTATGATTACTGAACACAACTGACCAATTAGGTTTGACTAATCTGTAAATGATTAAATACATATTTCCACATAAATACAACCACTGTTACATGTAAAGGGGAATTATTGCCTATTGAGGTAGTAATAGGACACATTGTGGAAAGCAACAGCATCATAAAAACAATGGAATCAAAACTAATGTCTATGCTTCAAGATTTTGATGTGGTGTTTTAAAGGAAAGCTGTATTCTTTAGGTACTGTGCAGTCTTGCAAACATATAGAAGGAAAGAAGACTTGCCATCCATCTATTGAAAATTATATTCAGCCATTCTCAATTTGTTTACTTAAATAGTTGCCTGAAATTTTCCCTGCACCTCTGGAAGCAGTCATGTTAGCAAGAGTGTCACAAATGACCTCACTCTCGCTGATCCACATTAGTTATGATGTCATGCATAATCTCACACCCTGCATGAACTCACCAGACCCAGCCCATTCCGTCTAAGGTTGTTTGCAACCCTTCTCTGAACAGAGTTGAACCTGGAAGCATATTTAAGAAATATTGACATAGCTATTCTGCTATTAATAAGTAGAGTGTTTTATGACATCCTGTGTATGCACAGTACATGGGGCATAGCTTTCTTCTCATATTCAGTCTGATTAACATGGAGAGAATTGGTCTGTTTAACAGCTAGTGATTCCCATTACATACATCCCCAGCCTTTTCCTCACCCCTTCCTGTATGCCCCATATTCCAAGTCTCGAGAACCCTAGAGCCAGATGTTCTAAACATATTCCTCCTGAGCATGAAATGGAGGAATCCTCTTAGTGCCTCTGTCCCAGAGCCAGGCCTGTAGTTCCAAAACTTTGCTCCTTAGTTGGTCATATACCTCCTTTCTGTCTCTACTTTTGTGGATGTCTTCCTTTCCTCTCTCTAAAGTAATTATTCTTTTCTTTACATGTTATGTATGTGTGCAGGGGTATTGTGAAATCAGTTAGATTGGCTACCAAAATCTACTGGGTTAATTTATATTTTAAAATGAGAGGAATGAGTGGAAGAAAAATTGCAAGTTATTTGAGGGAAAATGCATTGAACACAAACACACTCATTCACTAACTCTCTCTCTGTCTCTCTTTCACACACATACACATTTGCTCATTCCAGGAACTTTGAAATACAATTTTTCATCATCTACAAAGCCAGAAATTACTCTTGAGTTTTATTGTTATCCTTATATTTTTTCTCAGTTGTAATTTTAGTTTTATAATTCATTTGGGTTGACTCTCCATTGATAAATGCTACTGACCATTCTGTTTTAAAGTAAGTTTTAGACTGAGAAAAAGGCCATGCTTCCTTCATAGCTGCTCTTTTTCCAAGTGATCTAAAAAAAAAAATAGTAATCTGAACTGAAGCAGACATTTTCATGTCGGTTCATTTTATCATGAAACGAATGCCCAATCTTGCTGAAAAGTCCAAAAATTTTCATGTTATTCATTTTCTGAAAATATCGCATGCTATTTGCAAATAGTGTTGTGTTATTTCCAGAAAACGAATAACACAAAAAAAGAATTAAAAAAATCCCTGAAATTGAAAAAATGAAAACAAACTGAAAACAAGTTTTCATGCACATCCTTCCTAAATACACATTCTGGATTTTGTGGTGCAGTGGTCCTTGCAGTATTTTAGTTTTTACTTGATGCTGTTAGGAAGATATTGCTATTTTAACCCTTTACTTTCCCAACAACAGATGAATCAGTGAATAATAATGCAGTTTTCAAATGGTACAGGTTTTTCCCAAGTATAAATTTGGTGACCAAAAGAAAATATCCCCTAAAAAAATAAAAGGGCAACTAGTGCCATAATGACCTTTATCCTAAATCTTGATTAATAATAAATAAAAAGTGCAAGTGTTCTTATCCAGTGAGGGAGATGAATTAGAAAATGGGGACCGATTCAGCATCCTTGCTGACAGAGATTTGATTGTTGGTAGCTCTGCCATGATGAGGTCAAGCAACCATTTGATGGGCATTGTTCATCAGATAAAGCAGACAGAAGCAGAAGACTTCCAGAAACAGATAATTTTAACCCATCAGCTTTTAACTTAAAAAAAAAAAAAAGAAAGAATTCTGAGAACTTTTCTGATGTCTTTAAAAATGTAAGGCAGCCTTCATCAAAGCTCTTTTTTCCCCAACTTTGTATGCTTGGATGCCCGTATTGCACATGTCTGGCTGCTGCACATACCATATATAGTATAGTATGTATATACCGGGGTGCTCAAACCGGTCCTTGGGGACCCACTCCCACTAGTCAGGTTTTCAGGATATCTCTAGTGAATATGCATGAGCTCTATTTGCATGCATTACCTCCTATATATGCAAATATTTATCACGCATATTCATTAGGGATATCCTGAAAATCTGACTGGCTGGCGGTGGTGGGATCGAGCACCCTTGGTATATACCATGCTCTGTGCACACTATATGCCATGGAGTACATTTTCAGAAGTGCACCTAACTGCAAAGTTATGTGTAACTTTCAGCCCACACAGTTTGAATATTGGGTGATAATGATAATGTGGAGATAAGGACAGTACCTGAATTCAAGAAAGCATGGGATAAGCACAGGCGGGAGTTGTAGGGATTGTAGAGCCGAGCATTTGCCATTTGGAGGTTGGCATACTAGCCCTGTGGTCTTTTTCTGGCATCATGTTTCTATGAGATTAAATATACACAGCTAACTTTACCCCGGAATAGTCAACTCTGGTCCTCCAGTGCCACAAGCTGATCGGATTTTCAAGAAATGCATGCTAAATATTCAGGAGATTCATTTGCATGTACTGCCTCCATTGCAAATACTTCTTATACATATTTATTGTGGATATCCTGAAAACTAGACCTGTTTGTGGCTCTCGAGGACTGGAGTTGGCTACCCCTGATATGACATAGCTACAGCAGGGCTTCCCAAACCTGTCCTGGGGACCCTACAGCCAGTCGGGTTTTCCTGATATCCACAATGAATATGCATGAGATAAATTTGCATATATGGAGTCTCCATGATATTCATTGTGGATATCCTGAATACCTGACTGGCTGTGGTGGTCCCCAGGACAAGTCTAGGAATCCCTGATCTACAGTGTGCATATATGGGATGTATGTGTATACCAGGGGCAATTTTCAAATAGCCCGTGTAGCTGCAGACTACTGGGGTGCCTTCGGTGTGTGCGCTTTACATAAGCTTTCAAAGAGAAACTACCCGTGCTGTTGCTTTTCAAAACTCAGCTCATGGAAAGGCCGAATGAGCGGAAGCAAAATAGTGTACATATTGGAAAAGAGAATGCACGCAGGCTGCTGTTTCCCTCTCCTAAGCTAAACAAAAACGCCTCTTTTACCCACAGCAAAAAGCACACGCGCTGTGGAAGCCCATGTGCACTTCTAGCCACTATAAGCCAGTTTATCCAGGAAAATCACTATTTACCTGCATAAATGGATTTGAAAAATGCCCTCAGAGAGTGCACTTGAACTTATACTACATGTGGGTGTATATAGTATGTACGGTATGTGTATACTATATGCACACGGGTATACCCCCACATATCCAGGGTATGAATGCACAGTGCATGCAGTGAGTGTGAGAACGCGCAGGCTGCGCTATACTCTTGCATGGACTGCATCAGCCTTTAACACCTCCCTCTTTGCAGCCTTCCCCCTGCTCCCTGCATGGCTGGTGTCTGCTGGCCAAATGGAGGGACTTGCTGGGTGAGCTTAAGCTCTGCAGCTGCCTTGCAGAGCCCAGACTGATTTACTGAAATAAAGTAGGCCAGAGGCAGTCAGCGCTGCCTGCACCATGGCTAGGGACACATCTCTGCTGGGCAGGAAACCTAGATTGATGAATGGGGCTAGATGAGGTCATTCTGTGCAGCCAATCAGAATGGCTGCTGGATTTCAGGGCGGCAGCAGCCTCTGCAGATACAGCAGGCAGGCTTCAGACACACTCCCAGAATCTTAATGTTTTCCCCGTACAAGTTGCTGTGCTGTTTTGAGTAAAGAGACGATCGTTTGAACCACAGCTTTCCCCTCTTTTATTCTGAGTGTGATGCAAGGTGAGTGTATCGCGCAGAGCAGTTCATAAGATGAATGAATGATTCCCATTTGCTTGATTTTCCTCACCACTGCCTGCTACCTGCTACACTTGTTTGGCTCCTGCACCCATCTCCCAGTACTTGCCTGTCCTACCACGGCATACAGGCTCTGCTCAGCAGCCATCCCCTGCCTGTACCCTTATCCCACTCCATTCCCATCACATGCACTGCCTGCACCAGTTACACGGATCCAGCAGCTATCTTAAGTATTGTCTGCACCCTTACCCGCTCGTGTGTACACTGCCTATGCCCTTAACCCACTCGGCGCCCGTCAAAATCACTGCCTGCTCCCTTACCCTTACCCCGTCCTAAACTCATCATATAAGCTAGGGATGTGCATTTGTTTGAAACCCCAACGGGAAATGTTAACAATGTTTCCCGTTTACTTTCAATTTGTCTTTAAAGAGAAATGAAAGAAAAGCAAACAAAATGGAATTCGCTTTCTGTCAGTTTGTTTTAAAATACTACTGCTGACAAAACGAAGAAAGCTTCCTGGGCCTCTCATTTTAAGTCTCCTCCCCAAACCCTCTTGACATAGTTTAATTTTTTCTTCACAGGGCAGGAGAGATCCCCCCGTCACTCCTGCCTTTCCGGAGGTGCGCCTAGAAATGGGCATTGGCAGGCTGATAAGGCCAGCACCACTGGAGCCGGCCAGGCTCGGACTCAGGTGTGCACCATTTCATACCGAAAAATTAACAATGACACCAGCCTCAAATTGCTACTACCCCACCAAGAATATGAGGATGAGGGGGGATGGGAAGCTTGATAAAGAAGCCCAGGAGGGGTTTTTTTTCCCCCGCCAACAAGGCCTGATATTTTCTTTTACTTTGTTTTCTTTTGTTTTTTTAATTTTGTTTGCTGTTTGTTTTCAAGTTTTTTTGTTTTAAATAAATGAAAAGAAATAAACGTCAAATGAAGTTAAAAATAAGAGAACCCCAAAATGAAAACAAAACGAAAAAATGTCTCTGCACGCTCCTGATATACACGCCTGCACCCTTAGCATGCTTAGCTTATACTGGGATAAATTTTCACTAAGGTGCCGAAGTGCAAAGAGAAGCACATACTCGAAAGCTTGCAAAATTACAAGGAAACTGGCAAACACGAGGCACTCACATACACTGAGACCGAAAATCGAATTGTTATGTTGGTAGAAGTGCATATATATGTTTGGGCAAAGTGAGGTGCATGCAGATGACTTACGGGGGTTAAATCTAATTTTAACCACATAATGGGCAACTAAAATCTTTGAAAATGTACCCCACCAAGTACATAGCCTCACTTGGGACCTAACTTATACACCGTCTGCACTGACAAGTTAAGTCCTGCAGCACTCTGGACAGTGAAGCCTGCTCATTGGTGGAGGAAATGGGATGCCCCCCCTTCCTTCTAAGGCCTGCTTCTTGTTGAGCTTTGTCGTCCGTGGAAGGGGGAAGACAACAGAATGGTGTCACCTTTGGCTTTCAGTCACACAGGGTCATGAGTTGTCGTCTCGTAGATACTGTGTGTTTTAATGGTAAATTCACAAGCCATAGCTGTAAAGCTCTGACTCCAGCATGGCTTCCCCTGATATCTTCCTGTCTCTCTTAGCTCGACTGATGTGTCTCTAACGCTTTCCCCCAAAATGGCTGTTCTTATTGTCACCTTGTAGAGCTGCTTCTGCCTCGTCTCCATCTCCCACTTTGATTTGCCTCTCTCTCTGAATGGTTGTTTGCTAATAGGCCAAGCAGAAACCATGGAGACAGCTGATATGGCGACAGCAAAGGTAGGATGGAAATGCTGCCGGCCCCACTGTGCGTAAGTGGCTTCACTTCGCTACTCCTTCCTTTCTTTTGTTTTTCTTATTTTCAGTTTAACACCGAGCACTGAAAAAGGGGAAATAGGAGTTGCATTGATGGTGCTTCAGTTGACTGCGCTCTCAGCGCAGGTGAAATACACCTGATGCAGCTTCTCCTGCCTCTTCATCTCTTGCAAGACCCTTATCACCTTTCTCTAGCAGCCTTTCTTCCTCCTTGGCCTTCCTCTCATTTCTGTCTTGCAGAATGCACCATCTTCCTTCCTCACTTCCCTCCTTTTTACCAAGTTCCTCTTCTATCTCTTCCTCTTCTATATTACACAGTTTGGAAGTGTCCCTGGTCTTGTTAAGCATCTTCAGGAGGAACCACTGCAGATAGCGTACTTGGTCCCTGTAAATCATGTTAAATGCTTTTTCTTCTGGACACATGGATCTGTGATCCCTAAATCAAATCCAAGTTGAAGTTCCAGAAACAGCACATAATGTTCCAGAAGTGAGAATTCTGTCTTGAAAGATGTATACTAGTAGAAATGTGAAGAAAGAATAACCCCATCACCAGATTACACCAGTCATGTATTTTCTTTAGTTTTAGGTAGTTTATTTAAGATATATTGATTTAAGATCCAACCTCATGGCCAGTGCTGTGCACCATTGAGCAGAAGACCTGAATTTGATTTCTGGGCTGAGCTTCTGTTCCCCAACTCAGTTAGGGATATTGTGGAAACAGCATTCAGCGCCCCTTGAAGGGAGGGAGTCTCGGCCATCACTCAATAGTTCACATTAGCCAGGTTCTGAAAGTAGATACAGTCAATAGGCCCTGGCCACCTCCTTGAGTTCATCTTTCCCAGCAATGAAGCTCTAGACTCCTCTGGACTTCAGTAAGAGTGGAAATGTTACCTGTAGATGAAGGGATATCCTTTTATTGCCTATTTACCAACAGCTTCCAGTCTCTAATGAGGGCAGGGGATATTTTGACGATTTGCCATTTGTTCCCTGATAATTAGAGGAAAAATCCTCTGGCTTAAAGGTTGCAAACTTGCATAAAAGCCTGTGCCTACCTCAGGATTATACATTTTATGATACTCTAGAAGTTAAAAGTGGTCCTCAATGATACCAGAAAACCTTTGATAGCTTCCACTAATTTATCTTCCACCCTCCTTCTTAGTTTATCTTTCTGCTCTCATTCTCCTCTGTACCTGCCTCGTCCCCTCTTGTCCTTTTGTTACACACAACTCTCTTCCTCTTGCTCCCCTTTCTTCTGTAGACACACCTCCCTGCTCTCTTCTCCCCCCCTCCGATCGCCTTTTCCTTTTCCAGTTACTTATGTGTGAAATGGGGTTTGAGAGTTGACTGGTAAAGGGGAATGAGAGTATGACATGAAGGTCTCTTTAGTACTGTGAATTACTGTAGGATGTAGTGATACTTTAATTCACATCGATTCTACAAAAATGAACCAAGCCTTTCTGCACCTAGTAGGGATGTGCATTCGTTTTAAATGTATGCGCAACCTGCATCGGATCGGTCCCTTTTCGTTGCATTCGTGGGTTCGCGAAACGCATGGCGAACCCCCACGAATGCAACATATCATTACTGAATTTTTTGTGCGTCTTAAGGAGCGAATATAAAACAAAACTAACTAAAACCCCCTCCCTCCTGACCCCCCCAAGACTTTCCAAAAGTCCCTGGTGGTCCAGCAGGGGTCTGGGAGCGATCTCCTGTACTTGGGTCGTCGGCTGCCAGTATTCAAAATGGCGCCAATAGCCTTTGATCTTACAATGTCACAGGAGCTACCGGTGCCATTGGTCGGCCCCTGTCACATGGTAGGCGCAATGGACGGTCCACGATGGCTCCGGCCATCCATTGCTCCTACCATGTGACAGGGGCCAACCAATGGCACCAGTAGCCCCTGTGACATAGTAAGGGCAAAGGGCTATCAGCGCCATTTTGATTACTGGCAGCCAACGGCCCAAGTGCAGGAGATCACTCCCGGACCCCTGCTGGACCACCAGGGACTTTTGGCAAGTCTTTGGGGGGTTCAGGAGGGTGGGGGGGGGGGGTTGTAGTTAATTAAATTTAAAGGGTTGGGATGGGTTTTTATTTTGTTTTTCCAACTTTAATGGAAAACGAATACCGAATGCAACTAATGGACGAATTGGGTTTTCCCCCTATGAAACGGATGCAACGGATTTGGGACCCAGCGCAACAGATACCGAATAGCAACTGATTTTTTCCTTCTGCACATCCCTAGCATCTAGATACTCTGATTGTTACAGTATAGGCATAAAAGATCTCTATTTCTACAGCCATCAGGTGCTGCAGTACTTGCATAGGAGGTGGGATCAGTGTCACTGGCCACATCAAGCTTTACAGTTCCTGGATGGGAAGCTGGAGATCCTGGTTCTTAGAGTACTTGGGAGGAGGTAGAATATGCAGAATAGCACCATGGAACACATACAATAATGTAGGTAGCCCAGATGAAATGAGCTGCTTTAAGAGATCAGATTGGCAACAACACCTCACCTGTGTCATATGGCAGATCTCGTAACATAGTCATGTGATCTCATACCTGTACTGTGTATTCTTCCCTCATTCACCTCGGTCTCCTTAGTCTCTGGGGCAGTCCTGGAAGTGTTAAGTGCCTTCACCCGGCACTGCTTTCCTGCTGTAGTGAGCAGAAAGGATCCTAGATGGCACCAAAGAGGGGTTTTTTTGTAATTCAGAAAATCATAGTTCAAGACTATGACATAGTATTGGTAATGTTACTAATGCCTCCAAACTCTGAGTGACCTGCCTTGGAGCGAAAGAACTATTGAGGCTGTGAAAATGGGGGGTGGGGGGTGGGGTGGGGGAATATGAATGCTTTCTGCCAGCTGAAAGGGAGCATGACAGAACTATGAGCTTTTGAAAACTGATGAGGAGCAAACTGGAAAGCAATCAGGGGCATATTTTAAGCTGAAAGACTGGGTAAAGAGGAAAGCAAGAAGAGAAATAAATAATCAGATTTGTAACTAATATGAAATATTTTGCTCTTCTGAGGCAACATTGATTTAATTATAGAGGGAAGGCTGAGCTCTATCATATATGTCTGCTGTCACTTAAGATTGTGCTCCATCCTTTGCTTAACAATAGTTGGCATATGGATGATTTCTCATCACTTTGGGACACTCCATTCCTCTTCTGCTTTAATATCATGTCCTTCTCTTGGGGTTACCATATGCCCTGGTTTGGAGATGTAGTAGTCTGAAAGGGCCTCCCAACCTTTGGATGGGCAGCTGCTGAAACAATGATGCTCAAACCTTCAAAAAGACAAAGACAAGATGGAGGCGGTACAGAGAAGGGCGACCAGGAAGGTGGAGGATCTTCGTCGGATGACGTACGAGGAGAGATTGAAGAATCTAAATATGTACACCCTGGAGGAAAGGAGGAGCAGAGGTGATATGATACAGACTTTCAGATACTTGAAAGGTGTTAATGATCAAAAGACAACGACAAACCTTTTCCGAAGGAAAAAAATCAGCAGAACCAGGGGTCACGATTTGAAGCTCCAGGGAGGAAGATTCAGAACCAATGTCAGGAAGTATTTCTTCACGGAGAGGGTGGTGGATGCCTGGAATGCCCTTCCGGAGGATGTGGTGAAGACCAGAACTGTGAAGGACTTCAAAGGGGCGTGGGATAAACACTGTGGATCCATAAAGTCAAGAGGCTGCCAATGAAGAGTGGGTGACTCGCCAGAATGATGGCTACTGCCTGGAGTCAATACCCTTATTAAATAAACATACACAGGCTTACGGTGACTCCAACATCGCTCTAAGCTTCAACAGCAAGAGGAAATGTGGAAAAAAGGATTCACACTCACAAAGAGGGGAGTAGCTGGCTTGTTACGGCGGTTACTACCCCAAATCAAATAAGCCTGATACTTCACTTTCAATGCATATACAGCAAAGTTCTCTGATTCAACGGCAGGGGAGAAGAAAAACTGATACTTCACACATCCAGCAGAGCTCTCTGCTTCAACGGCAGGGGAGAAGAAAAGAGGGTTCGCACTCACAAAGCGGGGAGTAGCTGGCTTGTTACGGCGGTTACTACCCCAAACCAAATGTGCCTGATACTTCACTTTCGATGCACATCCAGCATGGCTCTCTGCTTCAACGGCATGGGAGAAGACTTATACGTCACACATATCCAGCATAGCTCCCTGCTTCAACAGCAGGGGAGAAGAAAAACAACCAATAAGGGCTAATAACATAGTCTGGGTAAAACAAATAAGCATGGGTGCAGCTTGCTTATTGCGGCGGCTACTACCCCTAACGAATCAAGCTAGATATTTCACTTGGATGCAGCTCCATCACTGCTCTCTACATTAAAGGTGGGGGTGGAAGGGAAATAGAACCAAGAGCTAAGAGAAACAGATAAGTATGAGAGAAAATATGTGTGAAGCTTGCTGGGCAGACTAGATGGGCCATTTGGTCTTCTTCTGCCGTCATTTCTATGTTTCTATATGTATGTTAAGAACACACAGTGTTAGTGGCAAAGTTGGGTTTGAACTTGGATCCCAGATACTTCCTAGATCAGAGGTAGCCACGAACAGGTCTGATTTTCAGGATATCCACATTTAAAACAAATTTGAGAAAATTCTTTTTCACGCAACACATGGTTAAGTTCTGGAATTCATTAACAGAGGATGTGGTAAAGGCTGTTAACATATCTAGGTTTAAAAAAAGTTTGGACAAGTTACTGGAGGAGAAGTCCATAAACTGCTATTAATCAGGCTGACTTAGCGAATAGCCACTGCTTACTGGCATTTTTAGCATGGGCTCTATTTAATGTTTGAGTACTTGCAAGGTACTTGTATGCTGGATTGGCCACTGTTGGAAACAGGATGCTGGACTTGATGGACCCTCGGTCTGACCCAGTATGGCAACTTCTTATGTTCTTTAATATGTGAGATATATTTGCTCAGAATGGAGGTAGTACATGCAAATATACCTCTTTCATATTCATTGTGGCGGTAGGAATCGGTCCCAGGACTTAACAGGGGGAGAGCCCCCTGCCTGTGTTGCCGGCCAGTTTCCAGCCACGGCCTCTCCTCCGATGGAGGCTGCAGCCAGGTTCGGGTAAGGGACAAACACAAGCACTCTGTGGTGGCTCCCCTCCCGAATTAACTTGTGCATTCAGCCTGTGCTGAGCACAGATTTGAACCCAGTATCTGCACTTTTTAACTTCCGATGGATTAGCATAGCATTACCTTACTGCATTGGGAGTTTAATAAAACGTAAGGGTGCGTAAACGCACAGGTTCTTGCAGCGGCCCGTGGAAGAGAACCCCCCCCCCCCCCCTACACACACACCCCTTCTTTCCTGGCCGGGCAGTTGGTGTCTGGCAGTCTGATTTGCAGCCCTGCTGCCCTGCACATGCTCAGCAGCTGAGGCTGAGAGCCGCAGCCCCTGGCTGTATTAGCACAGTGCCCTCTTCCTGGCAGCAGAGGCTCTAGTTGATGGGAGGGAGAGACTGACGGAATAAGAGAGCGAGAGAGAGAGATGCTCGT
This sequence comes from Rhinatrema bivittatum, assembly GCF_901001135.1. Lineage (NCBI taxonomy): Eukaryota > Metazoa > Chordata > Amphibia > Gymnophiona > Rhinatrematidae > Rhinatrema > Rhinatrema bivittatum. Next base: position 32,677,546 of record NC_042626.1, read on the forward strand.
CCTCTCCCATCTGCATGAGGCACATTATACGGGACTCTGCTGCTAGTTAGGCTCCACTCTTGGTGTTTTCCAATATGTCTGTGGCCGGCTGGAGCTGTGAGTGGGCAGGTACAGAGATGGGCATGGAATTATCCTTACCGCACTCATGAAAGGGTTCAGGCTTGCCTGGTAAGCAGAGAAAGTAATGTCTCCCACCCCTGGCGCATCTCCGCACTATTGCACCCCACCTCCAACCTCTAATCCCTATAACTCTCCCCTCCCCTTCCCCACTGCAGCCTCTCTCTCTCTCTCTCTCTCTCACACACACATACACTCACTCTGTCAGCGAAAGCATCTCAGCCCAGCTGTGCAGGCAGGGCGGAGGCGAGCAGTGGGGTGGGCTTAAAGTAGTTTGCTTCTTACTGCAGCACTGGCGAGGGAGCCAGGGATCTCCGTTCAGGGCAGGAGCTGCCCAGGGAGCCGGGAAAAGGTGGTCTTTCTGGGTTGGGAGGTTTGCACTGGGACTGCTGGACAGGCTCTCTTTCTGTTTCATTCTCTTCTTCTATAGAAAGAGAAATTATTTCTGCTCAGTGGCTGTTAGTGTGTATGTATGTGATTTTACTGCTGCCTGCTTTTGGTTTCTCCCCTTCTTTCTATGTATAATCCGTATATATAAATATATTTAAAAGGTATGTTGTGTGTTTCTTATAGTTTATATGTGCATTTGATGTGTTTTCCTCTGCTGTTTCTCTCTCCCTTTGTACATAATATACATGTTCCATATGGTATGCATGCCTTGCTGCCTTTTGCTTCTAGCATACAGAGATTTTTATTCCGTGTATCAGATGTGCATATAAAATAACTGAATGTGGCTAGGGATACCCAACTAATAATAAATTGCTAGACTGATTATGTCTTGTGGGAGAAATGCTAGCTCCCTGCCCATGACAGTGTTAATAGAATCAGGAGATATTCTATCTGCTGTCACCTTTATAATTCAGGGGCTGTCCTAGGATAAGGGCTTTAAGTATCTCCTTAGGAACCTTATGAGCGGGATTCGGATTTAGAATTAAAATTACATGGGCCAGATTAGGGCAGCTTTTATCCTACAGCCCTGAATGGAGCTACAGATGGAATCCAATGTAGTGCTGTAGATTTATTTATTTATTTATTTAAGGCATTTCACTTTTCAGGCTCTTCAAAGCAGATTACATTCAGTGATTGTAGGTATTCTCTCCATGGCCTCTCCCACCTCCTCCTCCTTCAGTGGGGGTGGAGAGGTGCAGGCAGCTTGATAGAAGGAAGGCTTGGGAAATGGAGGAGCAATGTGTGGTAATAATAGGTAAGAGACAAGATCAGGAAAGGGAAAACTGACAAGAAAAAATATTGTGCTGGACACCAGATGTTCCTCCTCCATCTAAGACAGGGATGGCGAACTCCAGTCCTCGAGTGCCAAAAACAGGTCAGGTTTTCAGGATATCTACAATGAATATGTATGAGATAGATCTGCATGCACTGCCTCCATTGTATGCAAATCGATCTCATGCATATTCATTGTAGATATCCTGAAAACCTGGCCTGTTTGTGGCACTCGAGGACTGGGGTTCGCCATCCCTGATCTAAGATGTGGGTGGGGAACGCTGCCCTATTGCTGGTCTTCCCCCCCTTCCTCTCTTCCTGTCTCCATTAGAGACCCTGTTGCTGGCCTGCTCAATACAAGCCAGAGTCTATTGAGTTAAACTGTAGACATTTCTTCTGAAATAAAACTGAATTCATTTCCAGGCTGATGGGCTGTGCATTCTTACAGCCGTTTCACAAGAATTTGAATCGATCATGGAATTTGTAAGTGAGCTGATGCACCTGAAGACAGCACCGGGCCTTGAGTATCCCATAATGTGAGAGAGAGAGAGAAATAGAGAATGCTGCCATCTCTCAGACTGGAAGCATGATGAAGGCTGTGCACAGCAATAGCAAAAGAACCATAGAATCAAAAATCTAAATACTGAAAATATTTCCTATCTCAAGTTTTTGTAAAATGCTTTACTATATATTTTAGCTATGGAGAGAGTTAATTTGTTTACTACCAATGCGTCGATTGCATAGGTTTTGGCTTGCTTCCACATAAACCCCTCCAAAATTGTAGCACTGGCCTATTCATTATTTCTCATGCTTCCTTGTTTAAATATAGTGACATGGATGTCAAAAAAATAAAATAAAATAAAGGACTGCTATTTCACTGCAGTTACTAAATGTCTACATGCCAGGGCATCTGGATAGGCGAGCTCATCCTGGTTTTGTCCCATGGCATCTATGCACAAGTCCATAGATCAGAGCTTCCCAAACATGTCCTGGGAATCCTAGAGTCAGTCATGCATTCAGGATATCTTCAGTAAATGAACATGAGAGTAATCTGCATATGCTGCATCTCCAATGCAAGCTGATTTACTTCATGCATATTCATTGTGGACATTCCACAATGAATATGCAACTGACTGTGGGCATCCTAGGACAGTTTTGGGAAGCCCTACCATACATACCAGGGAGTAAAACCAGAAGTGGCTCAGTCTGAGTAAATGGCATGGGGCCAGTTTGGCTCAGTGGTTCCCAAACTTGTCTTCAGGATCCCCCAATCAGCTGGGCTGTCAAGATCCTCACAATGAATATGCATAAGATAAATCCACATACAATGGAAGCAGGGCATGCAACTATACCTCATGCATGCTAAAGCACTTAAATCTAATTTTAAACGATGGAAAATAATTCTGGTTTGATTGCATAGTCATGCTGCTGTCGGTTGCCTCAACACTGTCTGAAGAGATGACAGTTCCTCTTTAATCAGTTCTTAGACTGTAATGTGAGGAGTTTAAGCCACCGCAAATGTATTTAAATCTGGGTGCTTCCAGCTTTGAGGCAGCGTCTTACCAGGAAAAACTCTCAAGAGAGTTCAGCTGGTGGGCCCAGCCCTGGGACTCCTTCCTGCCCTTTTAGAAAGTCTAATAAAGAATCCAGGTTTCTATCTATCCCTTGTCCTAAGGCTTAGACAATTTCTCAGCTCAGTTCTCTGTGTGTATATTTAGTGCTTGTGTTTTGGGAAGAAGAGGAAGTGGATGTTAAGGTTTGGGATTTTTTTTTGTTTTTTTTTTATACTGCTGAAAGAAGAGGCTGATCGGTGCGACAAAATGTCTTTGCTATATAAAGAATTTCCCTTTAGTGTGTGAACTTCCTCTACCCTTTCCCATGATCAGACTGCTCCATTTTATCTTCTCTTTAGCTTTACACTCCCTCTGCTGGCCTCCAGAAGTAATTTGAAATGGAGAAATGAGACCTGAGATCAGTGGAAGGAAAGCTGTAGAATATAGGTTCATTTATTTATTTATTTATTTAAAAGTGTTTGTATACCGTCTTTACAAACAGTGTTTAATCAAAACGGTTTACATAACTAAATAAAAAACAAATGTAAATAAAGATTTAAATTTAAAAGAACATAAAGATTATCAAATTATAAAAGCTCAAAATTACAAAAATATATAATAAAAATAAAAATCTAAAACAATGAATAGTTTACATAAAAAATAAATCAATATATAATAATGTTGTGCCCTGTGTGATGGAGAAGTAGTTATGTTATTTAGTGTGTGATATATGGAAAGCAGATTGAAATAAATGTGTTTTTAGGGATTTTTTGAAGTGTTTGGAGTTGGATATGGATCTTAATGCGTTCCATAAGATTGGTCCAATGACAGGGAATGATCTTTTTCTGGTGATGTCAAGACGGGCCTGTCGTGGTGATGGGATGTATAAGAGGTTTTTGTCCAGTGATCTTAGATGTCTGGTGGGTTTGTAAATCCGGAGAATGGAACATAAGGTAATTGAATTAGGAGTGTAGATGAGAGAGTGTATAATGGACAGGATCTTGAATTGTATTCTGTATTTAATTGGTAACCAATGTAATGATTGAAGTATCGGAGTGATGTGATTTTTTATGGAAGAGTTTGTTAAGATACGTGCTGCTGCGTTTTGGATCAGTTGAAGTGAGTGAAGTGTGTTATCTGGGAGACCTATATAAAGAGAATTACAGTAGTCAAGCCCAGAAAAGATGAGTGATTGAAGTATAGTCCGAAAATCGTGAAAGAAAAGTAGAGGACGAAGCCGTTTCAAGAGTTGAAGCTTATAAAATGAATTTCTGGTAATTATGGATATGTGTTGTTTTAATGAAAGATCTGAATTAATGGTTATACCTAAATTTTTTGCAGATTTGGAGATGGGGATAGTGATACCGTTAAATACTAATTGAGGGGGGGGACCTATGGATGAATCTGTAATTGATGAGAGGTGGACTATTTCTGTTTTTTTTGGATTTAGTTTTAGTCTATTGTGAGAGAGCCATGTGTCAATAGTCGTGAGGTATAAAGATACTAAGGATAATGTGTGAGTCCAAGAGGTGTTGTATGGTACCATAAACTGTATGTCATCAGCGTAGATTTTGAATTGTATGTTTAGTGAGGCTAAGATGCGGCAAAGAGGTAGTAGATAGATGTTGAAGAGAATAGGGGATAGAGAAGAACCTTGTGGAACACCCGATGCAATAGAGTATGGTTCAGAAGAATGATTGTTTATATTGACTTGTTGAATGCGATCAGACAAAAATGAAATAAACCATTGTAATACAGCACCAGAAATACCTATAGATTTGAGAATGGAGATGAGAATTTGGTGATCAACAGTATCAAAAGCCGCGGAAATATCTAAGAAAACAATGATGGTATGAGGCTGGACAAAAGTAGATTTGGAAGTAATGCAAGGCAGTGGATGCATGGAACAGCGTTCCAGTGCATAATGGCAGAATTCAAGAAAGCATGGGAGAAGCACTGAAGATAGTAAGTGATGAGTAAGCAAAGGCAATTTCAAAGAGTGTGCAGAGGCTATGGTACTGCAGAAGGCTAGCAGAGTAAATGGGCCATATAGTCTTTATCTGTTGGTCAAGGTTTTATATTTCTGTGATCAGACAAGGCTAGCAATAGCCATGCCACAGATCTGATGTAGGCCTTTCAAGTACCCACCATCTCTATAGTTGTAATTAGTTATTGAGTTAACTCCCCCCTCTGCATTTTCATCTTCCCAGTTACATTCCCCTGTTTTATTGTAACTTTTTGCTCCTTCTGGTTAAGGTTAATGTTATAATGCTTCTGTTCCCTGTAAACCGATTTGATATGATCTGTATCATGAAAGTCGGTATAGAAAAGCTTCAAATAAATGAATAAATAAGTAAGTAAGTAAGTAAGTTAAGTGCCATATGGTCTAAGGTTGATTAGAAATTATCCAATAAAAAATGGAGTATAAATAGCTACGTTTATCAATTTGATAATAATTTTCTGCCACATCCTTATTTAGATGCCTCAGACATGACCATTCTCACCTGACAGATCTGTCTGAGTGCTGAGTGCTTGCAATGTGGAATGACATTCTTTGACCATGAACTCCTATTTCTCTTGACAATAAATCACTTTTGTTTTTTTGTTTTTTGGCGGGGCCTGGCAGCTTCTTCCTCCTCCTTTGAGGTTCCAGCTCAATCCGAAACGACCTCTATTGAGCTACAGGTGCCATGAGCCTTCGCTCGTAACCACCTGGAGTTTTTTTCTCCACTATTTTTATATTCCCCTCTCCCAACTTGGGTCATGGGCCAGGGGCCCCGAATCGCAGCTCCTTCTGGAACTTGGCTAACCTGGACCTTGATTCTGTCCACTGAGACTCCCTCAATCTTGCCCCTCCTCCAGGGACTGTGAACAATGACTCTGTAGCATTCAAACCAACCTGGGAGCAGAAACTGCCACCGAATAGGCATGTTTTGTATGGCAAAGCACAGCACATACCCCAGGCCGACCCAATAAATCACAATTTAAACAGCAAGCAGTTTTCTATTTTACCCAATTTTGTGCAGTTAAACTAGGAAAAAAGGTGAAAGAACTTTGTTAAGCATGATATATCTGAATTTAATCTGTGCTTTCCAGAGCTGATTGGTGACGGAGTGATTTTAATGCTTTATACCTGCACTTTAAACTCATTTTCAAAGGAAATCTACCTGCTAGCCTTCCTTAAAATTATTCTAGGAAATCTGTGTTCATCTATACTCCTGGGGGTGCTTCCTCTCACTCCTGGTAGTAGTACATGCCTAGAGGCCCTAAGCACATACTTTCACCTGTTTACAGGGTGGACATTTAAAAAAACAAACAAAAAAAAAAACCAAAACAAACATTTCTGTCAGTAAAGCACTATTTTACCTGCAGAAATGGTATTTAAGATGACCTGCCCTGTGTTTTCAGAGGTCTTTCTCACTGTATTGGAAAATTTCCTGTTATAGAATTCATTGTTGTTTGTTCTGTCTGTTCACTGAAAGTAGAACATGTCCGGCGAGTCTCCGCTCACAGGACATGTTCTGTTTCATTGTCAAAAATATGTGGTAAGCATTTTGTGGGACCCTCCTCAAGTTTGCTGACCTGGTGCACAACCCTGTTTCGAAGAAACGAGGCGATGGTTAGGAAGACAGATGGTGGATCCTTGGAAAATCCTCTGACAGAGCCACCCAAAAACCAACAGACCCATGCAGAGTTCTCCTGACTTCCCAGAGATCCACAGGAACATAGCGGATTCTGGGGAATTGGCCTGATTTTTTCCAACTTTAATGAGGTTGAAATTTGACCTTTGCAAGATTGAATCAAATTAGTAGGCCAGTCTCTACCCTCTAATGTAGAAATCAAGGCCTGGCTATTTACGCAGACCTTGGAGTGATTATTGACTGGTATTTACTCTGTTGAGGGGGAGTTAACTGAATCTGCTTTATGAAGACTAAAAAAAAAAAAAAGACCTTTTAATTTGAAGGGCTACAAATGGGTAGATTGGTTTTCAGTAGTCATTAGGATGGAATATAGTTTTATTATATGTTAATGGATTTTGGATTTTCCATGTTTGTTTTAGAAGTACTGTATTTTGATTGTTTTATACTGTATACAAGCCGTTAAGCCCGTTAAAACGGGCGAGATGTTTGCTCCAAATGCCAGCCAAGTGTTGTGTGTGGAGGTGTCAGGATGTGTACTCTTCCCCCTCCACCCTCTCTCCCTTTGCCCTCCCCTTGCACCCAATGCTCCCTCCTCCAGCTCCCCTCTCCTCTTCTGCTGTCCCGTCTCCCCAACCCCCTCCCCCTCTCACTTTCCCACTGCTCCTCCTTTCTTCCACAGGTCCTCTCCTGCAGCCCCTTCCCATTCTATCACCTGCTGGTCTGCCCCCTGCAGCCCCCCTCTCCCCTCATTCTTCCATTACACTCCCCTTTCCCTCACTGCTGCTCACTCTTCCTTATTCTCCCACTCCTCCTCCTCTGGCCCTCCTCCTCTGCCCCTCCCCTTTCCTCTTACTATCCTCTTCCCCCTCCATCCTCTCTCCCTTTGCACCCAATGCTCCCTCCTCCAGCTCCCCTCCCCTCTTACTGTCCTGCTGCCCCATCTCCCCAACCCCCTCCCACCTTCCCTTCTCCTCATCTCTCATTCTCCCAATGTTCCTCCTTTCTTCCACAGGTCCTCTCCTGCAGCCCCTTCCCATTCTATCACCCGCTGGTCTGCCCCTGCAGCCCCCCTCTCCCCTCATTCTTCCATTACACTCCACTTTCCCTCACTGCTCCTCACCTGTCCAGCACCCTTCTCTTCCTTATTCTCCCACTTCTCCTCCTCTGGCCCTCCCCTTTCTTCTTACTATCCTCTTCCCCCTCCACCCTCTGTCCCTTTGCACTCCCCTTGCATACACGTCCATCAGAGCCGCGGGTCTCTCTCTCTCTCTCTCTCTTGTGCACGCGCGCATCACTGAAGCCCTCACACGGCTCCATTTCCTCCCGGCGCCGCAGACCGACGTGCTCTCTCGCCGTCCGTCAGAGCCGCGGGTCTCTCTCTCTCTCTCGTGTGCGCGCCTCACCACAGCCCTCGCACGGCTCCATTTCCTCCTGGTGCTGCTCCTCTCTGACCAACGCGCCGCCGCCGCCGCTGATACTTCGCCTCGCCGCCATGTTTTTTAAGAGCTGACGCTCCTCTCTGACCGACGTGCTCGCCCGCACATGCGCGGTAGAGCTGCTCTCTACTGCGCATTTGCGGCACGTCGGTCAACCTTCATTTATTAGGTTGATTGTATTCCACCATGATTGGTTTCCAAATGGAAGAAAATCAAGTATGGCTAAATAAATATATAGGTATAGAGTACTGAATAGTCTAGCTGTCTGCTAAGAGTCCTGTGTATAACACATGAATCCTAAGTTATCAACATTGTTTTCTCCATGCTTACGACATGAAAAACTCCAGATATACAATATCAGGCCCATTGATTGTTACAAGCTGTGTGTACTATGTAACTGACTTTCCATTTTAAGAGGAGTAACCCAGGGGAATACCTATGATTGATTCTCCTTGGTAAAGAAAGTTTGCTATGTAACTGCTTATTCTAAGGGAAGCACCCTATTATACAAGTTATTGAAGGGTGTTAAGATATCAAAGTAAGAAGTCATTAAGAGAAGTATGCTAACCAATAATCTGCAATTAGGAAGTTACATGGTACAGGGCAACCAATAATTCGAGATAACATGCAGAGTTTTACATGGTGTCATTGACTGTTATAAATAGAACGTGTGGTATAATTGGTTATTGTAAATAGAACATGTGGTACAAGTGGTCATTACAAGTGGAACATGGGGTGTAACTGGTTGTTCTAAATGGAGCACATGATTGTCTGTTATAGAGTGCATTGTTCAAATAAAATATTGTTATAGGTCTGTGCACTTTATAACCTATGGTGGTAATTTTCAAAGCGATTCGCACATAAGTAGCCTGTATTCGCACAATCCATGTTTCCTAAAAGTCATAAGTACACACAGACTTTATGTTTTGCTTGCATGTATCTGAACAAAAATATGAAGCAGTCTAGGGGCCCTCCGAGGCAGGGCCAGCAATTACGCGTGTAAGGATGCTGCTTTAAAAGACACACGTGCAATTTATTTGCGCAATTTTACAACTGCTAATTATCTTGCATAATTGCTATCAGACTTGTTTATCAGTGGTTGCATGGGAGGTTTGGGTGAACTAGAGGGAGTTCAGGCTGAAGAACCAGGAGGTTCTCAATGACCTGGAGAAGGATTGGTGGAATAATTAGTAAACAGATAATTTCAATTAAGTGTGCATGTTTTAAAATATACTGACTTACATGCACAAATCAGGTTTTATGTGAGCAAGTCCTTTATTTTTGCATGTAAAATATGTGTGCATATAATTTTAAGATAGGTAGGAAAAATATGCATGTCAATGCATTGAAATACTCATTTTGAATTCAATGCATGTATTTGCGCGTAAGCTTACATATATGTTGCAGGGTAGAGATATGCATATTTTATAATATATGTGAATGTGATACACACGGGTTATAAAATATTGTTATAGGTCTGTGCACAGCCATATATATATATGCACACATATGCTGCCGCATGGAGTTGTTTGAAAGTTATGCTCCCAGTGTTGTAAGATAAGTATTTTTTCAGTTAATTCACAATTGAGCTGTGGAATTTGTTGCCAGAGGATTTAAAAAAAAGGTTTGGACAAGTACCTAGAGGACAATTCCACTAACAGTTATTAGCCAGGTAGACTTGGGGTTCGTTACCTCTTCTGGACGTGAGTGACATGGAATGGATCTCTCCACTGGGATCTGTTAGGTGCTACCAAGTGACTCATATTGGCCACTTCTGGAGATAGGTTACTGGGGGTCTTTGGTCTGATCCAGCATGGCATGTTTATTTATTTAAAAACATTTATAGCCCGCTTATAATCAATTTATAGTCAAGCTGAGCGAGATGCAATATATTATGTTCTTAGGTTAAGGGCCACACATTTTATATGATTTTTGCAAATATTCAAGAATCTTCCTCTCTCGATGTGCTAATTTTTCAGCTATTTGACTTCTAAATCATATTAGGGGCAATTGTCAGCCAGGCCCAAAGTGCCTAAGGCTTATTTGCAGCTGTGCAAAGTTGCCTAGATTCAGTTACATCTTTTGGTGTGCTGCAAATTGATGGCTAAACTTAGCCGCCCACTGCTGAAAAATCAGCATTAAGTCCCTCCCAACCTCTGAGGCCCATCTACTTTTTGAATAGTTCAATTTAGCTGCTGAGTCCCAGTCTGTTATCAAAGGGACGAATCCAGAATTAGATGGCACATTGACCCTGTTATTTATTTATTTTATTTACATTATTAGTATTCTTTTTTTTTTTTTTTTTTTAAAGATGGTTATGGAATGTTTGTGTCCGGTCTATGATTTCTTGCACACAAACGTTACCAAATTATGCCCAGCAGGAGGGAGAACAGATGGTTTCTGCTACAAGAGCGACACCTGCTGGCAGAAAAGCAGCAGTAAGGGGCTCAGAGGAGGAGGAGGAGATTTCCCCTTCAGCCCTTGACAAGCAAGGCACCCCCAGATCACACAGAGAGAAAACGGGGATGGGGGGGGGGGGGGGAGAGGAATTAATAAATGGTATTTGTGTGGCAGTGTGTGCTGACAGATGGGGGGGGGGGGGGGAGAGGAATTAATAAATGGTATTTGTGTGGCAGTGTGTGCTGACAGATGGGGGAGGGGGGGGGTTAGTGATAGGATTTTAGTGGGGAGCTCATAGGCATGGGTAGAGTTTCATGATATTTCACGGCTGCCTCAAAGACTGAGCCAGGGCTGCAAAGTCAGCTGAAGGGCATCACTTCTAGGAATATGCATTAGTAATTTTACAGGAATTGGAGGACTGAAATGTATCACGAAGGACAGGAAGTGCCAGCCTTTAGTAGGTGAGCCCCTCCCCTATTCCATCGCTTCCCACTTATGGGAAAGGTACGGAGAAGAGGAATACAGCTATAGCTGCTTTATAGCCACTAAATACAAGACAGAATTTAGCTCAGGAAGATAAGATGTCATAAAGAACCTGAGGAAAAAACTGGAGCAGATTGGCAGGGAAGAAAGAAGTGTGAGCGTGCGTATGTGTGTGTGTGTGTGTGTGTGGGGGGGGGGGGGGCAGGTGGTGTCATGTGTGTTTGTGTAGGGAGAGGTGGGGGAGGGGCAGCACAGTAACCTTTTAAGAAAACTACAGAGAGACATAGAGAGGATGTCCTGTCAATAAAGTCAATTGAGGTGGAGGGAAGGTGAGAAAGAGAGAGAGAGAGAGAGAGGCCATCTGTGATGAGAATCTATAATCCTCTTACCCTAACTTTATATTCTTGTTAGGCCTGTGCTATATTAAGAGCATAGGATTGAATGTGTAAACCGCCTCCTGAGGGTCTATGTTTTCTGGAGCGAGGCTTAGGAATAGCTCCGAAACGACATCTGAATGGCCGAGCTTTGCTCCGGGCTTCTGCAAGAGATCCTTGTTGTCCAATGTGCACTTTCAGTCTGTGCTCAATGCATATAAACGCGTGGTGTTTTCCATCTGTCAAATGATTGTTTATGTTTTTACTGCAATCTGCCTAATGCTACTTATGTAGCCGAATGAAGCGGAATATAAAATCTTTCAAATTAATAAATAAGAAGGGAGATGGGAGGTGGGAGCAGGTTTCCTAGGAAGCCAGAAAGGTGATGCACCCAGAGCCGTTGAAACTTATTGGCAGGTAGCCCAGAAATGGAGTGGAGATGGGGGGCAGTGGGAATGAAACGCTTTCGGTGTAAGCTTTCGGTGTTAGAGAACACTAGAAAGTTCTTTTTTTTTTTTCCAAACGGCAAACATTCCTGAAAATATCTTCAAATGAAAGCTATTGAAGTTTTAAAACACTTTAATTGATTTATATGAGGTATGGATCCTGGTGCTTTTGAAGGTGAGGCAGTTAGCAAGCAAGCTGAGATCTGAGTGATGTCTGTTTTAACCTTGCTCTGCAGTCAAAGGGATTACGTGATGTTGCAAAGGCAATCCACCAAGAGCCAAGCAAACCTGCTCTTACTATCCCTTAAAATTTGGGGCCCATCAATGTTCCACAGATTCTGATCATAGAAAAGGTTTGATGTTATTCACTGATGTTTTGGGAGCATCCATACTTCTTGTGTTCAATAGAAATTTCTGTGTGATAGTGGCAGGCTGTAGAAAGCCCAGGACGACCAGTCATCACTTAAATCCTGCTGTTCAAGGAGCAAATGGATGAATAGTAACCTAGTATGACAGCAGAGAAAGACCAAAATGGTCCATCTAGTCTGCTCAGCAAGTCCTCTTAAAAAAAAAATTTAAAATTATTATTATTTTAAGGGTAGTAGCAACTGGCACTCTGTGCAGGCTACCCCCAAGCCTTCGGTTAATGGTAGTTCTAATGCATTTCTAGTACTGCTTCACAGGGGTGTGAAGAATCCGAAAGCTGATCAAGTGAGTGTTAAAAGTGCCTTAGAATCAGTTTTTTTTATTTTTAAATGTGGTTGAGGTTCCCAAAAAATGCTGTCTCCATCCCCTTTGTAAAGTACCTTGCTTTGGTTTAAAGGTCTTGCCAAAACTACCTCTTATCAACCAAAGAGGTGCAGTATAAATCTTGGCCCTCATGAGATTGGGGAACATTTTAGAGAAATATTTCTTCTCTTGGGGGTGGGGTGGGGGGTTGTTTTTGAGTGAGGTAAAGCCCTGACACCATTGATGAATCCTGGATTCATGGTGGAGCAACCTTAAGAACTAGACTGCAGAATGTAAATAAAATCCTTTGATCTTGGCTTCTACTTGAAAACCAAAAAAGGAATGAACAAAGCAAACATCCTTGAAAAGAAATATACTGTAGTGGGTGCTATATAGCATGTAGTGTGTTATCAAAGGAGAGTGGCCACAGAAATTTGCCATTATATCATGAACCAGATGGCTTCATGAACAAAGGAACACTTCCGGTTGGTGCCGGTTTTTAAGCTTCCATTACAAAGTAATTCTGCGATTTGCAATACAGCTTTCAGTATTGAGAATATAAAACACTACTCCAGGATAGGAGTTCTAATCCTGGTTATACACCCCCCCCCTTCTCCCCAAAGAACTAAAACAAAACAACACAGAACTGGCTAAAAACACCTCCTGTGTTCAGGAAGCTATGTGGCTACTCTCTCATCTTATCTACTGTAGCAGAGACGGGGTGGCATTACTGAAAGAAGAGGAACAATTTTTCAAGTGACTTCTAGTTAATTTAATCAAGCATGATGTGTCACGGACCATTATACAGCATACCTCCTTAAACCAGCATTCCCTTAATTATGAGCCCGGGAACAATAAGAGTTAATAGCATTCTTGAGTAGAGCAGGAGGTGAACATTAAAGAACCGAGTGTTCTGTAGTGGACACAAGCCAGTTGAGATGCCTCAGTGACTGTGTGGTGTCAAAGGACTATTGTTCCCCTGTAGCAGGACTGTTTCCCGTCTAAGGAATCTGTTTGTTGAATAAAGAAAGTGCAATGCTCCCAGCAACCATCCAATTTTTAATTCTTTGACAACCTCTCTCTCTCTTCCTCAGAATGGGGTATCTCTTGTTTCTAGTGTGATGTCATAAATGATGTAATGCCAAGGTTTCCCGTTGACTGAAACCTATGGACTCCGGGAACATGAATCTCTGGTTGTTTGGCATTGTCTTTCAAGAGAGGTGATCTCATTAAGCAATAATTCCTGTTTAAATGTGGCATTTGGATTGGTTGGTGATGCTGTCAGTGGACAAGCTGAAGGCTTGAAAGCTAGCTGAAGTCCTCTCAGCTGAAAAGTCTTCATTTGCTTTTCTGACAACAAATAGGGAATGGGTCTCAGTCCCATTTTAAATGTATTCCATGTTGATCAAGGGCATTTAATGTTGTAACCTGATGACTGTTTGCAGCCAGTTTCCACACTTGTAAGGTCAAAAAGACATATGAGGACTGTAGAGTAGAATGACATAAAGAACCAGAGCTATAATTCCAGTTTTCCCTGGTTTAGGATGAGACTGTTGTATGTCTGTATTCCTGAAAGTGTAGACATGTTGTCTGGTCCTCCGAGTAGACTGAAGAAGTGCGCACATATTACTTTTAGGTAACTCTGTGCTGGTTGATTCTCCCCAAGTTCAGCTGGGCAGGTGGGCTATTCCCTAGTCCTGTGATAAAAGCGTATGGTCTTTGTACAGGTGTGCTGCTGGTCTCTGTCCTACATATTTGTATAGGTCTGGCCAGGTGTGTGGCATCTCTTGTTACCTGTGCACAGGTGAGCCTGTGCAGCAGTATAATGCTGTGTCTCTTCTTTTCATTCAGCGCCTGTGCACAGCTATTCTGTTTCTGTATCATTGTGCAGGTGCGCTGTTTGTACATTCGCAAGTTTTTTGTTGGTTTATCACTGTACCTTTGTGCAGATGTGCTGCTTCTTCGTGCTTGTGACTACTTCTCTTTTCGGTGTGCTTAACCTCTGTCCCCATTGGGATGAGCTAAACATGATTTGGTGAGCAGAAGCAGCCTGGTTCATTTTCGTTCATTCTGTTAATACATATTTAGATTTAAAGCATACCAATGGAAATGCTTCATTCCTTGAAACAATAGCACTGGCCATACTTACTAACAGAGCTCTTTTATGCTTGCTACGTCAAGCCCTTACTGGAAATTACAGAATGGAGAATTCAAGAAATGAGATTGCTAAAGATCCTACCACTTAGTTCATTATACACCCAAGCAGAATATCTTGCATCGTTAAAAAATAAAGCTTGGGTCTTTTCTGATGAGATACAGAGTAAACGTCTATAAAGAGAGAAGTTCTAGGTAGTTATTTGCAGAGAGAGGAAATGAGGACAGAATTTATAGCAATTGCATATGAAGTATAAATACATTATCATAAGATGTCATACAGCATGACACATTTTCTTCTGAAAACAAAGGAGAAGATCCTTTTATCTTTCAAATATATGACAGAATGTCTGGCCAGAAGATTGGACCTGTAATGTAGGTATATTCATAAGGAATGTATCTATCATTTTATGCTCACTGCCAATATTTGATTCACAAACACAGGGCCAGATTTAAGTTTTGGACAAAAGTAGATGAACGAAAGTGCAAACCCCTGGTTGCCCCCAGTTTACTTGCACAATTTTGAATTTGTGCGTCTTTTACCCAAGGTTGCAATATCCTGCAACTTCCGGAAAGCGAAAAAATGCACAAAAAAGTTTGCTCAAGCCAAGGTTTGCGCAAAAAGTACAAGCCCTGGGAGGCTTTCACCTGAAAGTGCTAAATTTAAGAACTAGCTACAAAAGTCCCCCAGTCCTTTTTCCACCAGTTTTCAGTACAATAAAGTTAATTCCCCCCTCCCCTCCCCTCCCCTCCCCCCCCCCATGCATTCGCTCTGGAATTCCTGCTGCTCATGATCACACCACTAGAATCTGCAAGAATGAACTCCACATTAATCCTGGGGTAACTAATCCTACCTAGGGAGATAGTGTCGCTCCTGGGTTGTTTAGCCTGGGAGTAACTAATGCTAGATTAAATGGACATGAATGGAATTTCGGACTCGATGTCAGGCTGAAGACTGAACATGCCTGGAAACAAATTCGCATGTCATTCCTGGAATAGTTCCATAGCAGTGTCTATACTTGAACAGTGCAATTTTCAAAAGCCATATATCCATGCAGAAATGAGGGAGTAATTGAAAATTGTGTACCCCATTTGCTTGTAAAGTTACGTGCATAGTGCCACTATAAGTGTGACTTTGCCAGCAGTGAGGAGAGGCACTCCTAGGAGGTATAAATTTATCTGGAAATGTACCCGCACAAGTAGCCCTTTGAAAATGGGTGTGACGTCTGCGGTAAAAAGTACCTGTGTGCCTCTAGCCTGAAAATGGACTTCATGAGCATCTCTTGCACTGTCTCCATATTTCTTTCTCTCTCTTCTCGTATTTTTAGGATTTTGTCTTTCATCAGTGTTTCCTTCTTATTTAAGCTTCTTTCATCTGCACATCTGCTATTAGTAATCTCATCCACATAATTTATAATATTAATAAGGATAAGCCTTTGTTGGCATTTCTGGAGGTGACATCAGCATTTACTGACCCAAAAGGTAACTGTTGAAGAAGGCAAATTAAAGAGCATTAGTTTCCAGAAGGTGTAAGAGGTCTTACTATTTATGGAAACAGAAGTCAGAGAGGAAAAAAAAATGTATCAACCTTTATTCACCACTGGAAAGAATAGGGATATTTTCATATGCAGCTTTAAAAAAAAAAAAAAAAATTGCACCAGAGAAAACGTCTGATGCATCCGTCTCAGGATGTGTATGCTATGCAGAGTTGTTTCGTTTTCCAGTTGGAGGCTGCCATCATAAGAAAAGTCTTTTGCTAGGAAGTGCAAGGCCCATATTCGGTGCCGTTTGTCTGGCTAAGTTGGAACTTAGCCGGACAAATGGTGCCACTTGAATATCCGGCCACGGTCAGCAGCCGGCACTTATTCAGCTATCTTTGTATTCACCTCCCGAGTTAGCAGGATTAGTCGGGGCGGGGCAGGGTCTCCAAGATGAAGCCAGCTATCTGGCTAATGTAGCCATTTAGACAGCAATATTTAGTAGAGATGTGAATCGTGTCCTCGATCGTCTTAACGATCGATTTCGGCTGGGAGGGGGAGGGAATCGTATTGTTGCCATTTGGGTGTTTAAAATATCATGAAAATCGTTAAAATCGTGAGCCGGCACACTAAAACCCCCTAAAACCCACCCCCGACCCTTTAAATTAAATCCCCCACCCCAAATGCCTTAATACTTCATCAACTTTGGGAGGGAAGTACTTACTTGCCCTAAACCAATGGCAGGAAAACCGGCACACTAAAACCCCCTAAAACCCACCCCCGACCCTTTAAATTAAATCCCCCACCCTCCCGAACCCCCCCCCCAATGCCTTAAATTACCTGGGGGTCCAGCGGGGGTCCGGGAGCGATCTCCTGCCGCAAATCGTTTTCCGTACGGAAAATGGCGCCGGCAGGAGATCGACTGCAGGAGGTCGTTCAGCGGGGGTTCCGGACCGCCGCTGAACGACCTCCTGCAGTCGATCTCCTGCCGGCGCCATTTTCCGTACGGAAAACGATTCGCGGCAGGAGATCGCTCCCGGACCCCCGCTGGACCCCCAGGGACTTTTGGCCAGCTTGGGGGGGCCTCCTGACCCCCACAAGACTTGCCAAAAGTCCAGCGGGGGTCCGGAACGACCTCCTGCAGTCGAATCGTGTTGTTCTATGGCCGCCGCCATTTTGCGGCCACCATTTTGCAAAATGGCGCCGGCTGAAGACAACACAATTCAATTGCAGGAGCCCGTTCCGGACCGCCGCTGGACCCCCAGGTAATTTAAGGCATTTGGGGGGGGAGGGTTCGGGAGGGTGGGGGATTTAATTTAAAGGGTCGGGGGTGGGTTTTAGGGGGTTTTAGTGTGCCGGTTTTCCTGCCATTGGTTTAGGGCAAGTAAGTAAGTTCCTGCCCTCCCCCTTCCCCCGATTTAAGATTTTTTAACGATAAATCGGGGGAATTGGTATTGTATCGTGGCCCTAACGATTTTTGACGATTTAAAATATATCGGACGATATTTTAAATAGTCAAAAAACGATTCACATCCCTAATATTTAGCATTGCTAAGTTAGCCAGATAACTTTAGGACTGCATGAAAGCAGTTCAGTTATGGAAAAGGGATACAGATGATATCTTGATTTTATGGAAGAGGAATTCTGTTAAGGATAATAACTGTAGAGTCGAGCTTAAGGGAGCCCATACCCTAAATCCGGCTGTGATGGACAGTCTGTTGAAGAGCCAGGATTAGAACTCGAGTGCAGGGTGATGAAGTGAATTGTCGAGATCGGTGTTTCTTAACCCTTTGTAGACCAGGAACCAGCTAGCTACCTTCCTTAAAATACATGTATCAGTTGTAGCGCTGATGAGGTGGGGAGGGGAGGGAAAGGAAGCAGGGTGTTCTCCAGAAAATTAAAGAGCAAGGGGGATATACTCCATCCCCATCTGGTCTTTAGTCTTACGGGTTGGCCCTGCAGCTGGTCTGTGTCATTTTATATTTAAACCTTTTATTCGTTTTCAATCAAATGCAACATCAGCAGAAATGCAACCACCACAAACAGGATCGAGCTCTACAGTTTGGTCTGTGTCATTTTAAGAAGGTAAATAATAGCCAGCTTAAGAAAACTGGTTTGTAAAAAAAAACAACTTGTTCTTATTAAAGGAAAAAGGCCCTCTCTTTCTCTCTCTCCGGTCCCTCTTACAGCCAGCCACCAGCTGATCATTTAAAAAAAAAAAATGCCTTCCTCTTTCTTTCCCTCCCCCATGTCAGCTACTAGTTGGTCATTAAAAAAAACCAAACAAACACACATCCTCCTCTCTTCAACCCCCTACCCCCCTCAGCCAGCAACACCACTGCAATTAATACCCTTGCCCTGTGGAATTTTGTTTTCCTATTAGAGCGGATCCCAAGGCCCGGCCTCTGGAAGAGGAGCAACTGAAGCCCGAATGAGAACGAGGACTGAGTCCGAGTCTGCTCCACTCTCGGGGCCCCTGTGGTGACCCCGACTCCTCCTGCCTCCTGCATGGTTGGCAGGGGCCTGGGGCAGAGCAGACCCGGACTCTGTCTGGTGCCAGCTCATTAGCGTTCAGCTGCAGCTGCTCACCTCCCGGAGGCGGGGGCCACAAGTCAAGTCCCAACTGGGGGGGGGGAAGGTATACAGGGGGGGGGGGGTTAGGAAAAGTCTCTGCTGGCTGTGGTGGAGGCTACAGTGCAGTGTGTGTGCAGCTGCAGGACAGGCCTTGCTTCCTCCTCATCCTCCTGCAGTCACAGAAATGCTGCCAGGGACCAGTGCCGGTCCATGGACTGGGTTGTTGAGAAGCACTGGTCTAGGTTTTGCGGAGAATCAGTAAAGTTCTGAGCACTAACCAAAAGGCATTGCTTCCGTTTTGTAAAGCAGCGCTACTGGCCAGGTGCTTTTTATTTTTTGCTAAGTTTTGTGACTTTTCCTAGCTTGGGACTAACCAAGGCTTTGCAGTGAACACGATTGCCTCCGAGTAGCCTCCCTACTGTCATTGATGATTGCCCGTAGCTTGATTCCTGCCTGCTGTTTGATGGCCTTTGGTCTTGTTTTCTGTGGTGTGGACGCTGGTTTCTGTGGGGGGGGGCTGCCAGTGGCATGTAGAAGGGCGCAGCCTGCCCCTCGTCCCTCATGTGTTCCTTGCTCCTGGACTGGGGCTCCAGTTACCCGAACAGACGTGTCATTTCCTATCACCTGGGAGATGCAATATTAATGACGCAGCTTTTGTTACTGGTTTGTCTGATGCAGCAAAAGATTTGTGCGGTGCTGCTGGTATATCCCAGTATGAAGTAAGATGGGGAGGGGGGGAGGGAGGGGAAAGGGAGAGAAGGAAGAGAAAAGAAATAGAATGGAGAGATGAGAGACAGGACAAAGTGAAGGGAGGTGGAAAATCCATTTGTAGAGACATTATGGTGAACTCAGAAGTAAAGTCAGTGTAGAGACTTTCATTTACGAAGACCTATTCTAATATCATGGTTAATAATGATTACATAAATGTGTGATTATTTCCTTGGCATATTACATCACACAATGTTGTGTGAGATAATTGACATAGTTAAAACAAATGTCCCGGCCCCAAAGAGCTTACAGTATTCCATGGAGCTCAGAGAAATGATGTGACTTGCTCAGTCAGAGTCGCACAGCGAATGGTTAAGAGGAAAATCAAACCAGGATCTGCCCTGCGCTTTCTAACCTGCGGCATTCTCACCGGTAATAGGTATATGTTCCATTTTTTCAGGCCTGTGAAACTAGGGCCGATGTGTGCACAGCAGAGCTGCCATGCGCTTGGAGTACTTTGCTTCTAATTAAGAGACACAGAGAGTGCGAGGGAGAGCACATGAAGGAATGAGAGAAATGTACATAGAGAGGGAGTCTGCATAGAAGGAGGTGCCCCAGGAACTGAGTTTTAAAATATGTGAAACAACAACAACAACAAAAAAGTCACTGCCCTTATGGTTCCTTCACCAGATGTGCTTACAACCACTGGCCCAGGCCATGCTATAAAGGTTCAGGCACCACACGTGGCTCATCTTAGGCTCGACCACAAATTATGCCTGCTTCTTTTTAATAGCCCTTCAGTTGGCTGTAGTGCAGAAGAGGCCTAGTGGTCTTGGAAGAACTTGATCCTTGCAAATAGTGCAGTCCTGATTTTACCCCCCAGGCATGTAGACCAGCCAATTTTTTTTTTTGGGGGGGGGGGGAACAGGACACTAGGAGGGGGAATTTAGCATTACCTCTCCATGCATACCATAGAGTAAACCCTATTACTAGAACATGTATGGCACGAAATGTATTGTGGCTTTGAAAGATCACAGAGGGAAACATAGTTCATTCTAATAGGGATATCTCCGAAATTTTTTAGGACTTTTATTTTAATTGATATAACGAGGATCCCAGTAAGGGCTGCTGCAAGGGGTGGGCAGGAAGGGAAATTGCCCAGGGAACCAAGTGATGTGGGGGGAGAGAGGACATGGGAACGGGAGGGGGAGAGCATCAGGCCACCCTTGTGAGTCAGCCTGTGAGTCTCCTAGCACACACCCCCAAAAGAGAAGGCGGGACAGGGGTGCCAAAGGAACCCCTGCCCCCGCTACCGTTTTGTTCAGTGACTTCCCTGGTCTGCATTGGCCTCTCTGGAAGGGGTCAGGAAGTGTTATGGATTGGATAAAGTGTGTATAGTTATTTTACTGGACATAAGGCATTGCCCTATTATACTATGGACCTGTAGCCCACACCCTCATAGTCCCTAGCAGAAGTAAGAGAGAGAGAGAGAGAGAATGAGCGAGGAAAGATGGGCGGCAGATATTTCTAATCTGCTGGAAACTGGATGCTTCAGGAGCCACAGGAGGAACACTGAGCTGCAGCCATTAAGCCCCAAAGTGAATTATTCACAAGGACGGAAGGCTGACTTCAGCAAACAGCTTACCCTACAGGACCTGCCACCAGCAGGACAGGCACATGTGCCCAGGAGAGAAGAGGGGGGTGCAGAGAAAGGGCACCTGTGTGACAGACAGAGAGCTTGGGAGGCAAAGAGGAAAGGAAGAAACAGTGCTCGGGAGCAAAGAGACAGCCGCAGAGGGAAAAACAACGGTGAAGGCGAGCGAGTGAGCCAGGCAGAGAAAGTGACAGGGAGGGAGGGAGGCAGAGGGCGATCTGCAGACATAGAGAGAGTGAAGGTCAGGCCCCCCTACCCACAGAGGCAGAGGGGGGGAAGCGGAAAGGCAGAGGCACGGGGAGACGGGCAGCAGAATCCGACATCTGCCAGGGAGGGAGGAGGAAGGCGAGAGCAGTGCGAGAGAGGCAGGCAGCCCGGGAAGGAGAGAGAGAGAGAGAGAGGGAGGGAGCCATGCATATGCACGGCAGCGGCGAGCAGCCGTGAGAGAGAGAGAGACTGACCGAGGGGAGGGAGGGAGGGAGGCTGAACGGAAAAAAACCCCCAAACCCCTCCCGGCAGGAAGAGGCTCAGCGATGCAGTGGCTGAGCACTGAGGCAGCCGCAGAGGGTTCCCCCAAAGCCTGAGGACCCCCCCCTCCCATTCCCTCCCCTCCCCCTGGCAGAAGGGCTGTGAGATGGTTCAGGAGGTGAGTACCCTCCCTCTCTCCTCCTCTTCACCGGCTTCCCCCCCCCCCCCCCAGCTCGCTCCTGGAGTGCATGAATGAATGAAAACCCTGCACCGCTCTGCGCCCTACTCCAGCCCTTAATGGCTTCCAGGTTAGTGCTTCGGTGGACGTTTGGCTTCTGCACTGCCTCTCGCTTGTGCTTGCCGTGTTTGTGCTTTTCTGCCTGCCTTGCCTGGGGGGAGGGGGGGGGGGTGCAGATGCGCGCGGAGTCCATGTTTTAGCGTGGCCGGGAAGGACAGTGACATCATGTTGCCTTGCTCGCTGCTGTTGCATCGCCGCTTCTGGTTGCTAGTGTCGGAGACATTTATGCTGCTGTTTCCTCATCCTTTCTAACAAAAAAAAAAAAAAAAAAAAAAAAAAAAGGTCTCTGGCTGCCGGATGCCTGCCCACATCTGAGAGGATGCTGAAATTAGCAATGCGCCATAGACCAAGTTCACTACGGAGGGCTCTGTGTGCGTCTTTTTGTGTGGGCTGCATCTTTGATGGGTACTGATGCCCATTATTAGATCAACATTAATAGATAGTGTTGTACATGAGTTTTCAAGTCCACACAGGTCCCTTCTTCAGATGTGACAGCAAGGCTAAAGGACAGAAGCCTGTAGCTTTTGTTGTATTTGTGTGTGATTGGCCAATGGGTGTTGCTGGGTGTGTTTTAGGAGTGTTTGTATCTCTGGATGTTTTTGTATGTTACTTTATGATTGGTTGTGTAGCTGTGGGGTTGAATGTCATGATATTCGAATGAGTGTGTGCATGCATGTTTGATTCTTTGTGTGTGTGACTCTGTATAATGCAGTTTATGCTTGCATGTGTGTTTGTTTGACAGTGAGGATGCTTGTGATTGACTGTGTGTTTGTTTACATGTTTATATGTCTGCAAGCATTGCACTCTGCATGCATTCAGCAGTATGTGTGACTGTCAGAGTGTGTTAGCATATGTTGGTGTGCTTTTGTTTGACTGTGTGTTTTAATGTATATTTGCATGTTTGTGTGTGTTAGTTGGTGTGAATTTGCGGGCTTGTAGTACCTGCCTATATGTGTGTTTGTCAGTGTGCAGGCTTGAGACTTTGAAAGTGTGTGTTTGCATGAGTATGATAGTGTATATTTGCATGTTTGCATATGTTGGCAGTGTGTGTTTCCGTGTGTGTGTGTGTGTATGAACTGTATGTATACTCTGTCTCCTGTGTCTCTGTGCTTGCCTGTTCACAGCAGGATCCAATATTTAAATTCCTCTCTGGTTTTATGTGCTGGTGATGACAGAGGAAACCTCCAGAGCTTGGACAGGCACTTTTATTTCCAAGAGGGCTAACAATGCCCTTCCTCTAGTCTCACATAAGGTGGAGGAAGGCATCTACAGAATTGTTTGTCTAACTTGAGTAGTAGATAAAACTATGGAAATTATACTAAAGAAAAGGGTAGTACAGCATCTTGAAATAAGTAGCTTACAGGACACCAGATGGCATGAGTTCATAAAGTCAGACAAACCCTGATTGAGTTCTTTAGTGAGGTGATAAAAGTAGTGGTTAGGGAGGTGCAGTGGATGTTATTTGAACTTCAGTAAGGCTTTTGATACTGTTATGCCTAGAAGGCTGGTAAAGAAGCTGAATGCCATGGAAGTAGAAAGTTGAAAATTGGGCGAGGAACTGGTTGAGTGACAGGGCGTAGAAGGTGACTCTGGATAAGGTAAAATGACCAGTGGGGTACTCCAGGACTCAGTACTAGGACTGGCTCTTTTCAATATTTTTATCAGCAGTTTTGCAGAGGGACTTCAGGACAAAAAAAGATGTGTTTGCAAAGGATAAGGATGAAAAAATGAAGGGGATTTGAATAAACCTGGAATAGTGAATAAGGGTCATGCAGGTCACTAGTGAGACCCCGATCTTGAGTACCATGTTCATTTCTGGAGACTGTAATCTCAGTAAGGACATCGAGAGGATGGGGCTAGTCAGGGAAGGGCTGTAAGAAATGATGCAAGGCCTGCAATACAAACTCCACAAAGAAAGACTCAAGACACTCAAAATGTCCTTGCTGGTGGAAAGATATGATAGAAATGTTCAAATATTTGACAGGCTTCAGTAAATCACAGGGGAGAGGAAAGAGTTTTGAACACAAGGGATCATGAAATGAAGTTGGAGGGTGGAAGGTTCAGAGGCAATATGAGAAAATATCATTTTACTAAGAGGTACTTGCTTGAAATCACCTACCCTGAAAGGTGGTAGAAAGCAGGAATGTGACAGAATTCAAGCACGCTTGGGACGGAGGTGTAGAGGATAGTGGTAGGATCAGGTTTGGGAGGTTGCAGTATTGCACACAGCTCACCCTTTACGACCTTGAGAACAGAGGCATAGAAAGAAGTGATCAGGAGAAAACAAAAGGGAGATAAAGGAAGCATGACCTCGTGACACCACAGGCCATGGGATAGCAGGACTAGTGCCAATTGGCTATAGCTTCTTAGAAACCAATAGGATTGGTGCTGGCTGGTTGATGGTGGCCACTTAGGAGTCAGCGTGCTGGATTTCAGTATGGGAACTTATTTATTTATTTATTTAATATCTTTTATATACCGACGAACGTTGGGAACATCTCATCGGTTTACAGAGAACAGAACTTAGCAACAGGCTTTACATTTGTCACATGATTATAATAGGAATAGTAGAAATAACAATAATAACAAAAACAATAATATACGAGTAATATGGAAGTTATACAAGTAATAATTAACTAAGTGGGATACATGATAGTGGTTAGTCAGAAGAGGGGCAGGGAGATTCTGCTAGATATGATTGATATCAACATTTGTAGGAGGTATAAATTTGTATATACAATGGTTGTCGAGGAATATATACACGTTTGTGAGTAAAAATGTTCTTATTTACAGTAAGCTGTCTTGATAAACTTGTATGCGCATCTAGCCAGGATGGTAAAAATGTTCTTATTTACAGTAAGCTGTCTTGATAAACTTGTATGCGCATCTAGCCAGGATGGTAGAGAACCAAAGAAAAAACTTAAATAAAGAGCAGTATCCTAACCAGAGTCATTCTGGGATATATTCTTAGCAGTATGGACAGGAATGGGTCCATTGGGCTTTTTCTGCTGCCATCTACCATGTAGATGATGCTGCCTCTGGGGAAGCAAGCACGTTCCTGGAAAGAGTCACCACTGGCTTGTCTCGTCAGCTGTCAGCTGCCCTTCACCATTCCTGACCTTGTGTTACAAAGAAACTGTTTCACATTGCTTAGAGAAATAATCATTAAAAAAAAAAAAAAAAGCTCAAATGAATCTATTTGCATTCCCAGTTGCCTTCCCTTCCCTCGTGTTTGCTTCTGCCTCCTCACTTCTAGTTCTCATCCCTGATTATTTTTAGCTGTGAGCTTTAGTGCTATGCCAGTGAGGGGAATTCTGGGACGGCAGTATTGATAGTTCAAGATTGCTAACCTGGAGACACTTCAGGCCGGTGTCTGTGGCAGAATCAATTTTGGTCCCATTAGCAGGAAGACGGTAGTGCGTCTCCCATCACTGAGATGTGGGAGCCTGGATGTCTTTCTTTCCTTGCTACCAGGATGTGAAATGCTGCTCCTGCTCCTGATAGGGCTGTCTGCATGTCCACCATTGCTATGCCTAAACCCACTTTCCTGTCCCAAGAAAGAATCCACCCCACACTTCCTGAGTGAGATCTGACTCTTACAGCCGACACAGAGAGCCCTGGGAATGAAAAGGACGAAACAGCTTTATAAAGGACAATGACAGCTTCCAAAGCCATAAGTCCTTAAATTAGATTATTAAGATCACAGATGCAAAACACATACCCACCTGTAAACACACCCCCACCACCAGCCGCCTTACACATGCAAAGCACATACACAATTCTACCCCCACAGCAAACACACAAATCATTCTGCACCTCACACATATAGAAAATCTTTCCTAGCACACACACACAGAATGTCCTTTCTCCCTTCCAATGCATGCCGTTGTGTTCAGTCAGGGTCTTTCTGCACTTCTACCTACTAACATGCTGATTCTCTTTACCTGTTATTTCTGGGGTGGCCAACTCCGGTCTTCAAGAGCCACAAACAGGCCAGGTTGTCAGGATATCCGCAATGAATATGCATGAGATAGATTTGCATACAATGGTGGCAGTGCATGCCGATCTATCTCATGCATATTCATTGCGGATATCCTGAAAACCTGGCATCTTTCTGGCTCTCGAGGACCAGAGCTGGCCACCCCAGTAATATGGACAGAAATGTTGAGATTTTGTAGTTCTGATCGCTTACTTCTGCTGTTTGGGTGATTCAGGCGGTTATTGAGGTCAGTGAGGTATGATAGAAGCAGAATGATTTGCAGGTGGGGGTTTTTGCCCATGAGGCAAATCTAATACTAATCTGCTCTGCATATGTCTCCTTTGCCTCCATATCCACACTTCTGCATGCACTAATGCCTGCTTATTTAAAATGTTTTGTGATGAGGAGGGGACTTTTTCCTTCTCTGCTCCTGCATATACTCAAGTGTTCAAAGCAGTGCTCATTTATAATCATCAGTTCCTCCTTATCACCAGTGTCCAGGCATTATTCAGCATTTTGCTTTTGTAATATTTTTCTTCATAATGCAAATAAAACTTATCTGCCAGAGCTGCAGCATGTCATTTGTTCCTAATGCCGAGCCCGACACTGGCGGTGTTTTGAGTTTATCTCCCTTCATGCCGCTGCTCAACTCAGGCGGGATATCCCAAATGCTGCCGTCCTGTGTCGCCATGTGTATACGTCAGTGATACCTATGAATTACTCAGTAGAAAACATCTGTGGTAAAAGAATTCTGTAAATTCATAGCGCTGCTTATTAATCAAGGTGTCATTGAAGAATGTTAGGAATTTTTAGGAAGGGAATGGCAAATCAAATGGTTGCTCATTGGTTAGACCGAACCTTGAATACTATGTGCAATTCTGGTCGCCGCATCTCAAAAAAGAAATGGTAGAACTGGGGAAAGAACAGAGAAGGGCGACCAAAATGATAAAGGGTTGGAATGGCTCCCCTGTAAGGAAAGGCTAAAGAGATTTGGGATGTTCAGCTTGGAGAAGAGATGGCTAAGGGGGATATGATACAGGTCTACATAATCATGAAAGGACTTGAAGGGATACATGTGAAATGGTTATTTACTCTTTTGGATAATACAAGGACTAGGGGGCACTCCATGAAGTTAGCAAGCAGCACATTTAAAACAAACTGGAGAAAATTCTTTTTCACTCAGTGTACAATTATGCTCTGGAATTCATTGTTAGAGGATGTGGTTAAGGCAGCTAGTGTAGCTGTGTTTATAAAAAGGTTTGGATAAGTTCCTGGAGAAGTCAATCAACTCCTATTAATCAAGAGGGAATAGCCACTGTTTGTTGCCTGTATTATTGGCATAGGATCTATTTAATGTTTGGCTCCTTGCCAGGTACTTGTGGCTTGGATTGGCTGCTATTGGAGACAGGATACTTGGGTTTCTTGGACCCTTCATCTGACCCATTATGGCATATCTTATGTATGTTCTTATCACATTAAAGAGTACCAATCTAATTTGTCCTTAAGACTATTTGGAATACTGGTCTGTAATTTAAAGTTCCAGAACTGTTGCTTATAATTTAACCATGCTATCCTATCGCCACCACGAGATGTTTTACCTACTTTTTCCAAGATGGTCCATTTCAGCTGTGACAATGTGTGACGTGATTCCCATCAGTGCCGTACAAGAGGGGCACTTAACTTTCCTGTATGCAATCCGTTACGATGTTCTATTAATCTTTTCCGATGACTCATTGTATACGGCCCACAAATACTTGAAGGCATGGCCTCGTAATTGCATAAACCATATGATCAGAATTACAATCTGTTATCGTCTTTCTTGTAACAATCAATCCCGTTATTGGATGTCTCCATCCTCTTCCCCCTTCTGAAGTTGCACAGAATTCACAGTTATTGCCAGGGCTATGTTCTGCTAATATATTAGCAGATTTCTGATGTTGAACCCCCTAGAAAATGCTGTTAAAGGGGGTTCCTTAAATATACGATGTAGGTAAAGTACTGACCAGTGTCTCCATATTGGAGACTCTGTCTACACTGTCGTATTTGGGTATTTTAAAGCACAATACTAATCGTGTCTGAAGGCCCCCCTCTCATTTCATCCCACCCTTTTGTCAGACTCCTAGGCAAAGCTCTGCTTTGGACATTTGAGTGTATGCAGGAGCTGAGTATCAAGAACGCCCCTCATCACAAAACATTTTTAATAGGCAGGCATTAGTGCAAGCAGAGGTGATCACATTTGCCATATCATTGGATTTTCTTATAAGGCTATTGTCCGTATGTACTGTACAGTGGCAGCTGCTCTCTATACCATTGATCCCCCTCCCCACCCCCAATGCCTGCTAGACCCATCTCATTTCATCCTACTCTTTACTCAGACCCCTTGGGAAATTCTCAAACCTAAGTAAATGCATACTGGCAAATACCTCGGGTACTAAGGGGCCAATATTCAGAAAAAGCTGAGCTTCTAAATGTAGGCTCCAAGGTTTGGTGCCTAAGTTAGGAGCCTATTTTCAGCTAAACATAGGGGCCCAAGGTTTCAACCGAAAATTCACATAAATTTAGGCCCCTAAATTTAAGCGTGACATTCATTTGCCTAGATTTAGGCTCCTAAATCAGGAATGCTCGGCTCCTCGTTTCCCCACCCTAACTCCATCCCTCTAACCACCCATTTTTTAGGATCCTAAATTTAGATGATCATGTCTAATGAAACTATGAGCCTAATTTTTCACCTTCCGTCTTAGTAAATTTTCAAAAGAGCCAATTTAGGAGCCTAGCTCCAAAACGTTAAGATACTAAATCCTTTGAAAATTGATCCCTAAGAGTTTAAGAGCTACTATAGCAACAAAGAGTGTAGCTCTCTATTACCTCTCTGAGGGAGTGGGGGGGATTGTAGAGCTGAGCAGTTGTGTGGATGGGCAGGCTAGACAGGCCCTATGGTCTTTTTCTGCTTTTGTGTTTCTATGAGAGGAAGTGACTTCAATTGTTAAAAATGGTTTCTTATAACTCTCCTCTGTTCCCTCCCCCTTCCCACATGGCTGGGAAGAGTTATAGAGAAAATATATTCATATCTCTGTGCCCCAATAGGGGAAGATTTAGTATTTCTACCCCGATGGGAGGGGATAATGGAATAAGACTCAGCTCTCTGGTGGGGGGGGGGGAGGGGTGTCTCATAGCTCTCTGCCTCTATGACAAAGGATATTAGAGTTCAGCTATTACACACCTCTTATCCACTTGTCCCAACACTTCTTCCTACCCTTCCCCTCCCTAAAAGAAAGCCTTGGGCTGTAGGGATAGATAATCAAACTACCCGTGCTCTACACAAATCCTGTGGGTAGTTTGTATCCCTGGAGTGTGTGACAAAATAAAGCAAAACGATGCTTAGATTATTGCCCTCTGAAAAGTATCCGCACACTGTGCCTATTTTTTTGTGCGAAACACCCATGTAAGTGCCTCTCCCAACCTAATCTTGGGCTGGGATTATTTCCCCTGCTGTACTCTGAAGATACCCAGGTATTGCTGACATAATGCAAGTACTTCTACCTGCATGAAAGTTGGCCAATAGTTATAAAGACCAAGGGCTTTCATTATTGCCCTCCCAATGTATAGGATGCCTGTGAAGGGTGATGTGCGTTTCTTACCATTAATAGTTTGCATTCAGATACGTACCGTAACCGAGGAGAGAGATTTTCTGTCGAAGGAAAAACTCTGAAGTGCGAGGTAGGAGAGTGAAGTCAAGCTCCCTGTCAGATTGTTCACTGACAGATGAAAGTAAGCCGAGCCCAGCGGTGGCGGCAGAGGGGTCTCTGTGCTGGAAAACTAGTAGAAGTAGTGCCAGATTTACACAGCGCTATACAGCTACACATGAGGCAGTCCCTGCTCTGTGGAGCTTACAATCTAAAATATAAAAAAAATATTTCCAGCATAAGCATTTCACAGCCCTGAGACTGAAACCTCATAGGGAGACTAAACCGCTATAGGTGCGGATGCCTTGCAGCCCTGCTTTCCTAAGAAAACTTCAAGTCCGCAGACTCAGTGGGACAAAACCAGCCCGTCCCTTATAACCCACATAGCTATCTGGTTACTTAACCCGGTGTACACCTCATTGGGGGATTGTAGCACCCCCCATGTCCGGTCCACCACCGGGATGCCGACCTCCCGCTCTTGGTCCACTCGTCTAGAGCAACTTCCCTAGAAGAGCTCGCTGCGAATTTGGATTTCAGCTGGGTCTCATGCAATGCGATTTTCCCCCCCAAAACTGGGTCAAGCTGTTTTTGGCATTTCCAGCGTTCCGGATTCCTGGTTCTATCACAGGCCTCTGTAACCATAGAAACGGGGAAAGGCATTTGTTCTTCCTGCTCCCCTTCCATCAGGCTCGGGCGCCTTGAATGATAGAGGAGCTGGGGGATTTTGACTACTGGAGGGGCTGGTGATGTGTGTGTGTGTGTGTGTGTGTGAAACGTTTGGGTAACTCTTTTCCTTCCTTTTGCTGAAGTAGAATTGATAAATGTGCAGTGGAAAAAAAAATCACACGTTACTAATTTGGCTAATTCCCACCACACTGGGGTGGGGAGGCGAGGGGGGCCTTCTACGGCTGTTCTTTTCCCTCATAGCCTCGGGGATCCGGTTCTTCCCAGTACAACCAAGGACGAGGTTAAGCGCACAGATCACTGCTTTTGCATCAACATGTTCTCGGAGTGGCGTACCGTGAAGGAGTACCCGTACCAGAACATAGGGTGCCGTGTTGGCTTAGCCATGGCTCAGGTCACCTCTCACCGTGGGCCGCAAGAGAAACCATGTTATGGATGTACATCTTTGTCTCACCCTAGGTTCCCCTGGAAAAGGGCCTGCTTTCTCCTTCTGGTTTTTCACATTGTGTAGATTCTCTAGATTTCCAAATGGCATACAAAGGGGATGAATGTCAGGAGGAAAAAGGTTCACTGCCGAGAAATCGCGCTGGTGGAATTCTGCTGCAAAGAGGCTGTGCTGGTGTTTTTAAATTAAATGTGAATATATGGAGAGCTGTAGGATGTTCTGTCAAGGAAAGCGTGTCCTCCTTTAACAGCATTTCTCTACCCTGCTCTCCCTTCATGTCATCCTGTGCTGTAACTGTAATTCTCTTCTCTCCTAGACAGCTAGCTTTGTGCCTGGTTGTGCAATATAACCTGTTATACTGTCAGTTCTCTACCCTTTTGCCCAGGGGCAGACAAACTCCAGTCCTTGTGGATGTCCCTAATGAAGAGGCATGAGATAGACTGGTATACCATTGAAGCCTTGTGCATGCAAGTCCATCTCACGTATATACATTACGGATTGGTGTGCATGAGGTTGCCTACCCCTGCTTTTGCCTCCTCACAGGATGTGCAGCAGAATTCACATTCATAGGAATCTGACAGGGGCCATGCTATGAATACCTCTGCTTTGGTCTTTGGCACTGGGCTGAGAGCATCAACGCCTTTCACAATGGCTGCCTTTTTGCATCCCTGCTGACCTGAGCCAGATTTGAACAGGTGACCTAGAGAGCCATCCTGTTCCCACAGTTATACATCCTGGAATACTGTCAGTTCTATCCTGTGTTATGTGCCTCTCAAGGGTACTTGTGGTTTATCTCTCTTGATGCATATCATTTTTTCTCATGAATACCTGTGGTTTCTTTCTCTAGTTCTGCAGAAGCGTTTCTCAGGAGTCAGTTGTAGTTTCTCTGTTTTTAACCCAGCAGTTTTCTCTCCTTTTGATCTCCAGCTCAGTTGGAATCAGGGCTGAAGTCTGGCAGCAGGAGGCTTTATTCACAATGACCTGGGGATTTTTCGCTTATTGTCTATCCTCTCCCAGCTTGCCTAAGTCCATTCATTGCACCAACAGCTTTCGGCCAGAGGCCATGCACCAGGGATCCTTTGGGAACCCTGCAATCATGGGCCCCAAACCCAGTCACTAGGATGCCCTCCACCCTCAGAGTTTGTAACTGCTGCCTCCACAGCACTACTGGAGCCCAGGGAGTGGAAGACCTGAGGTGGAGATCAAATTCAGGCCTCTCTGCATGGAAGTTAATGTTTCTAAGTACAATCGTGTTTTCTGGAGGTGAGTTTACTTTTTCTCTGAGGATAGCGTATCTCAGCAGTGAGTATGGTTGGTCCATGAGTGCTTGTAGACTAGTTTTCTTGTACCTAATAATGGAACTGATAGTGAAGCATCTAGAATCTAGCTGGCTGCAGGATCTGATGAAACATGGTTTTAAACAGAGGGAGATCGTGTTGAACAAATCTGATTGATGTCTTCAATTGGATGACCAGAGAATTAGATAGTGGGTAGACATAAGATGTAGTGTGCTTGCATGTCAGCAAAGCTCTTGATACTGTTCCGCATAGGAGGTTCACAAATGTGTGGCCTGGGGTGGAAACAAGGCCAGTGCAAGAGTATTTGGCACCCTAGGCAAACCTTCAGCCTTGTCCCCTCTCTCCAACGTATTTATTGGTAGCAGCTCCAGCATAGCTCGCCCTCCTACCGGAGGCAGTGGCTCTAGCACAGTGCTCCCTTCTTAAGCAGGATTATTTATTTATTTATTTATCTATTTTTATTTAAAAACTTTTCTATACCGTTGTTAAGTACCATCACAATGGTTTACAGTAAGGCACATAAATTAATGTTGAATAAGTGTATAGAACCATATAATCTAAACAGGTGCCGTAAAGGTTCGGTTACATCATTTTGTGATAAATACTATTTGGTGAATGTGATAAATCTTGTCCTTTTATACCTGTATCAGATTAGATTAGATTTGGCATAGAACCTCTCTATGCCTCACGCTGGCAGGATTGTCATTTAGTGACAATCCTGCCACCTCAAAAATTTTGGAGCTCTAGGTGACCACCTAGTTTGTCCAATGGAGGGCCGGATTAAGGCCAATTGATGCACCAAGCAGAACCGAACGATGGTGCCCCCTCCGCCCTTCCATTGCTTAACTGGCAAGACATTAAAACTCAATAAGTGCTAAAGGTGAAAAAAGAGATTACAAATTCAGTTTTCTTCCAGGCCAGACCCCACAACTATATTAATTATAAATCTTTTTAAAAATTGCATTTATTTAACACTAAATAGCAATAATCAATATAAACAAATTATTTACTTATAACTAGGGGGCAACAGAAAAATGTACATTTTCAACACTCTCTGGTTTCCCCCTTCCCTTGGTGCCCTATGCACATGCTTATTTTGCTGAATGGTTAATCCAAGGGTGGCCTAATGGAAGCACTGGCCCTGGGTGGAACCCAACGTGATGGACTGAATTAGAAACTGGTTGAGGCGTAGACAATAGAGCGTGGTGGTAAATGGTCTGTGCTCTGAAGAAAGGTGATGAGTGGAGTGCCTCAGGTATTGATCCTGGGGCCAACTCTGTTCGCTATTTTGGAAAGCAATTTTATGGAACCATTAAAAAGGAGAATTGGTCTTTTTGCAGATGACACTAATGTCTGTAACTGGTTGGACACAGATGAGGGAGTAGATGGAATAAAAAAAAAATCTAGGAACGATTAAGGAGTGGTCAACTGTTTGGCAGCTAATGTTCAGTTCTAAAAAATGCAGAGCCAACGAATTGGACTGCAGAAATCTGAGGGAGGGGAACATGATGGGAGTGAGATACTGTTCCGCATAGCGGAAAAGAGATCTTAGGTTGATTATCCAATGATTTCAAAGTGGCAAAAAGGTGCAAGAAGGTGGTGGCCAGAGCTGGAGGGAAGACTAAAGAGTACAATAAAGGGCTTGATCATGCCATTGTACAGGCATTGGTGAGTCCTCACCGGGAATATTGTATCCAGTTCTGGAGGCTGCAACTGTGGCAGGAAATAGAGTGGAAGTGGTCTAGAGAATAGTTATCAAAATTGTGCACGGTCTGCCCCATAAACCCTATGAGAGAACATAAGAACATAAGAAATTGCCATACTGGGTCAGACCAAGGATCCATCAAGCGCAGCATCCTGTTTCCAACAGTGGCCAATCCAGGCCATAAGAACCTGGCAAGTACCCAAAAACTAAGTAGATCCCATGCCTCTGATGCCAGTAATAGCAGTGGCTATTCTCTAAGATAGTTTGATTAATAGCAGTTAATGGACTTCTCCTCCATGAATTTATCCAAACCTTTTTTTAACCCAGCTACACTAACTGCACTAACCACATCCTCTGGCACCAAATTCCAGAGCTTAATTGTGGGTTGAGTGAAAAAGAATTTTCTCCGATTAGGCTTAAATGTGCTACTTGCTAACTTCATGGAGTGCCCCTTAGTCTTCTATTATCCGAAAGAGTAAATAACCGATTCACATTTACCCATTTTAGACCTCTCATGATTTTAAAGATCTCTATCATATCTCTCCTCTCCATCTCTTCTCCAAGCTGAACAGCCTTAACCTCTTTTGCCTTTCCTCCTAGGGGAGCTGTTCCATCCCCTTTATCATTTTGGTTGCCCTTCTCTGTACCTTCACCATTGGAACTATATCTTTTTTGAGATGTGGTGACCAGAATTGTCCACAGTATTCAAGGTGCGATCTCACCATGGAGCGATACAGAGGCATTATGACATTTTCCATTTTATTCAGCATTCCCTTCCTAATAATTCCTAACATTCGGTTTGCTTTTTTGATTGCTGCAGCACACTGAGCTGACGATTTCAATGTATTATCCACTATGATGCCTAGATCTTTTTCCTGTGTGGAGGCTCCTAATATGGAACCTAACATCGGTTAACTACAGCATGGATTATATTTCCCTATATGCAATACCTTGCAATTGTCCACATTAAATTTCAACTGCCATTTGGATGCCCAATCTTCCAGTCTCGCAAGGTCCTCCTGCAATTTATCATAATCCGCTTGTGATTTAACTACTCTGAAGAATTTTGTATCATCTGCAAATTTGATTACCTCACTCATCATATTCCTTTCCAGATCATTTATAAATATATTGAAAAGCATCGGTTCAACTACAGATCCCTTAGGCACTCTACTGTTTACCCTTTTCCATTGAGAAAATTGACCATTTAATTCTACTCTCTGTTTCCTGTCTTTCAAACTGTAATCCACGAAAAGACACCGCCTCCTATCCCATGACTTTTTAGTTTCTTTAGAAGCCTCTTATGAGGAACTTTGTCAAATGCCTTCTGAAAATCCAAATACGCTACATCTACCAGTTCACCTTTATCCACATGTTTATTAACCCCTTCAAAAAAATGAAGCAGATTTATGAGGCAAGACTTGCCTTGGGTAAATCCATGCTGACTGTATTCCATTAAATCATGACTTTCTATGTGCTCTGTATTTTTGATCTTTAGAATAGTTTCCACTATTTTTCCCACCAGACTCACTGGTCCTTAGTTTCCTGGATCACCCCTGGAGCCCTTTTTAAATATTAGGGTTATATTGGCCACCCTCCATTCTTCAGGTACAATGGATGATTTTTAATTATAGGTTACAAATTTTAACTAATAGATCTGAAATTTCATTTTTTTAGTTCCTTCAGAACCCTGGGGTGCATACCATCTGGTTCAGGTGATTTGCTACACTTTAGTTTGTCAATCTGGCCTACTACATCTTACAGGTTCACAGTGATTTGGTTCAGTTCATCTGAATCAGCACCCTTGAAAACCATCTCTGGAACCAGTATATCTCCAACATCCTCATTAGTAAACATAGAAGCAAAGAATTCATTTAGTCTTTCTGCAGTGGCCTTTTCTTCCTTAAGAGCCCCTTTAACTCCTCGGTCACCTAACAGTCCAACCGACTCCCTCACAGGTTTCTTGGTTTGTATATATTTTTTTGTTTTTATTATGAGTTTTTGCCTCTATGGCCAACTTCATTTCAAATTCTCTCTTAGTCTGCCTTATCAGTGTTTTACACTTAACTTGACAATGCGTATGCTTTTTCCTATTTTCTTCAGATGGATCCTTCTTCCAATTTTTGAAGGATGTTTTTTTGGCTAAAATAGCCTCTATTACCTTACCTTTTAACCATGCAGGTAACTGTTTTGCCTTCCTCCCACTTTTCTTAATGCATGGAGTACATCTGGACTGCGCTTCTAAGACTGTATTTTTAAACAATGTCCATGCCTGTTGTACACTTTTAACCTTTGCAGCTGCACCTTTCAGTTGCTTTCTTACTATTTTCCTCATTTTATCAAAGTTTCCCTTTTGAAAATTTAGTGTTAGAGCTGGAGATTTACATATTGTCCCCCTTCCAGTCATTAGTTCAAATGTGATCATATTATGATCACTATGGAGTCCAGTGGAATTCTTAGTGGAGCGCAGAATTTGGTGAGAGAAGTCTAACCAAATTCTGTGTTCCACTAAGAATTAGATCTAAAATAGCTCCCTCTCATTGGTTCCTGAACCAATTGCTCTATGAAGCAGTCATTTATTCCATCCAGGAATTTAATTATGTATACGCTAGAGGAGAAATGAGACAGGAGTGACAGGAATATCCAAATACCTGAAAAGTATTAATGATGCACATCATGTAATTCTTTGACCTCGGAATGGAAGTTCAAAAACAAGGGGTCTTCATATAGTATGAGGCTTTAAAGGAGTAGACTCAGAAGGAACATAAGTAAATGTTCATAGCCCCTCTCACAGCAGAGAGAGAGGGCTTACATGGGACTGAGACCTGACACACTCGTCTCCGTCCCTGGCTTTATTTCAGGAAACCTTAGGGATAGGAATAGCAATCATTCTAAAGAAGCACTCTTTATGCTAAAAGTGGTGTTTCAACAACATAAATTTTACTTAATAATCAATTTCTTCATTAATGATAATCGGACACAAAGTCATTTATTTATTTATTTATTTATTGGTTTTTATATACCGCCGCTCATCAGAGATATCACGTCGGTGTACATAGAACAAAATCCGCAATTGCATTTTACATAAAACAGTAAGAAAATCAACTGAGAAAACTTTACATTAAAAACTGTTAAATGTAACAACAACAAAACAATTTCATGGGGTTGGATCTACATTTTCACAGTTCTACATTCACCAGCCCACCCTATCAGGATCCCCTTTAGTTTTCTTTGCCTCAGGTTCTCTGAGTGACTGACTCTAAAGGTTCTTTTATTCTTTGAGAGACCCCTTACACGTGAAAATCAGTGCTCTGCTTTGCTTACATCTCTCCTGAATCCGCTTAGATAGACTGTGCTGTGCAAGATCTCCTCTCTTTCCTCTGTTTTGTACCGGGAGGGCACAATATGCTTTCTTCCTCTGGAATACTATCTCGGTGGCACTTGAATACATTGACTGGAACTAAACGACAGAATGAAAAGTTAAACTCCCTTTCTCCATAGCTGTCAGCGCGTCTGCTAACAAACAAAAGAAACCCCAAAACCGCAAAACACAGAACTCTCCCGAGTACTACAACAGGATTCTGTTCCAGCAGGAACCAAAATCCTAAGAGTAAGAGCAATCACTCAGTCATGGGAAACGTACACCTTCCCTACTCCCAGATCTGAGGACCTAGACACACAACCAGGAACAGACAGTTTCAGTAATTTACCCCTGCGAGCTTTTGTCTCTCAAAAACAAGGAGAGACAGCTCATAAGACCTCTCCTTGGCAAGGAGTGGAGGAGTAGCCTAGTGATTAGAGCATCAGGCTATGAACCAGGGAAACCAGGCTTCAAATCCCACGGCTGCTCCTTGTAACCTTGGACAAATCACTTTACCCTCCATTGCCTCAGGTAGAAACTTAGATTATAAACCTGCAGGGGGTAGGGAAATACCTACAGTACCTGAATGTAATCCACTTTGAGGTGGAAAATAAATAAATGGCACTCTGAGGGCACACCATAGATCCAGTACTGTTTGTCCCTTCTGCAGGGTAGAGAGGAAAACTGCCTTTTTTTCCTTCTGATGTGTTCTCACACAGACGCTTCCAGAACACTGTAGAAGTCTCTATACTTACTGCAGGAATGATCCAATGTGGCAACCTTCCAAGGAGGATGCCTTAATGTAAACTGGGGATGAAAATGTTGACCTGTTTAAGAAAAAAAACCCAAGAAAACAGTTTTGTTGTGTATTTATAAGCTGGTGCACGTGGCTGCTTCTGTCTCTTTCAGTGGAGCTGGTACCTGAGCTAAGGAAGCCCGTGGCTGTGCGATGTCACCCGAGGAAAAAACATGTAGCAGGCAGAAACATAGGAAGACACGGGAAGATTTGGTACGAATTAGAAGTTACTGCCCAGAAAATAATCCCAGCAGGAGTTCTACAAGAGAAGTGTGAGAAGCAAAGAGGTTGACGGCTGAACTGTTTGGAGTGAAATTAAAATTGACATTTATTGCCTGGGCTCGGAGACACTGGGGAATCTGAGGACTATCTTATAATATGAGACAGGTCTTGCGAAACAAAATCAATAATGGATATTATTAAACCTTTTCTCCTGTGATAATGTTAAGCATTGGGAATAACGTTGGGAGTGCATGTAACATAGTATTGACGGCTGAAAAAGACCAAATGGTCCATCTAGTCTGCCCAGCAAGTTTCCTATGGTGGCAACTGCTGCTCCATGCAGTTTTACTCCCAAGCCTTATATATTAACAATGCAATATTTTTACTGGGTGAGGAGCCTTTCTTGAAAATTCAGACAATGCCACTTGACGTGCTTTGCTTTTGAACTTGTCTGTAGAAGCAGTCCTGTGCTTTTTCTCTTATGTCTGCGTATCAATACCCCAGACTGTAAAGGTTGGGGCCCATGTTGGGTGTCCTCTGAATCCAGTTCCCCTTTTCCCCCCATGCTGTCAAAGTGGAGAACAATGTCAAAGCAGAGAGCAGTTGCGTCAAAAGCATCAAGGCTTATTGGTTAAGGGTAGCAATCCCTATGCATATTGTTAAGGGTAGTAACCGCCATCGGGCAGGTTACCCCCATGCACCCTTCATTTCCATCCTTCAGCCTTTAGAGATCCACAGTGTTTTTCCCATGCCCCTTTGAATTCTTTGACTGTTTTTGTGTGAGAAAATCTCATCAGAGCCACTCTAGAGTTCCTGCTGAAGCAGACAAACCCCAGGAGAATGCAGAAGAGCTGAAGCCATCACTTTGAGTAGAGACTTGCATGCTTGCTTTAGAAAAGTTTGCCGAAAAGTGGCAGAATTTGTGGAACGTGGAGTTGGCTGGAGTAGTTACTTGGAAAAGGACCTACCAAAAATAATAATTTTGTTTAACGTGAATGATTGCAAGCTGAGACAAGGGAGCCGTCAAAGACATTAAGACGGCTCTCTCTCACTCAAGTCAGTGAATCCTGCAGCAGTGCCCAATGCAAACTGCCGTGGAATTGGAAAGGTAGGGAGGCAGGCAATTTCTGGAAGACGGAGCGACGAGATGGGCTTAGAAAGCCTGCATTGAAGGACCTACTTCACAACATCTGCACCTGACTGTAGATCACCTTCGACTGGGCCCCATCCAGGAATAATCGGGAGCTCACAACTGTTGCATACAGACGCTCACACTGGACCAGAGGCTCTGATCAGAATTGTATTGCTTTGGGGAGATCCCACTAACATGTCTGATGGAAACTGAGTTGGTGTAGGAGTTTTTTCCAGGTCACAGAAATCTTCTGTTGGTGTTCATGTGCATGTTGTATAATCTGTGCCATTAAGAGAAACAGGGAAAGAAAGTGTAGAACACAGGAGGAGACGGGGATACCAGGGGAAAAAATGAGATCTGCCTGAAGTTGTGTTTGTAAGGAAACTGAAAGATACTAGTGAACAGAAAAAGAACTGTTTTAGCAAATGTGAAAACTGTGATATTTGCATCTGAAAGTTTCTGTGATTTAGCTGTTTTACCAATTTCATTCTTCTATTAATAGCCTTTCTTAACAAAAGAGAACAAAAGTTGTTGCATAGATCAAAAGTCTAGCTCTTGGGATAGTTTTGTGGTTTTTACTTGGAATGGAATAACTTTTTTTTTTAATCTTTGCATCTCTGCCTCTCTTCTCAGCCTCCTAGAACCACATTGACCGTGTGGGTTTTCCCATTATACAAGTATGCGCGACAGAGTGGTGGGATTGTGGGGATCAGGTAGGGGCCCCTCTTCATGTAAATCCCTGGGAAGGCAGCGAAGTCCCCAGATTCCGTCTGGTAACATCGGAAGCCCCATGGTGTCACCGTGACTCGGACAATGTGTGGGAGGGAGCCAGAGCAATGCATGCTGGCCAGTTTACGTTAGCAAATAGGTCGTACCATCTTCCTACACTCCACAACATGTTTGTTTGTCAAAGGGACACATTGCTTAGAAAGGAATCCAATGAGTCCTTACACCCTCCCCCAGGTAAAATTTTGGGATTACTATCATGAATTCACACTCATGCCATAACAAAATTAACAGAAGTGCACATGTGGGATAATACCTTTCTTCAAATTCAGAGCCACTGCAATCCCATTCGCATCAGGTTGGCCGCTTTTTCAAAGGGTCTGTGTCCAGCACAGACCATGGAGCTTTTGGCATTTGTTCCCACAAAAAACACAATTCCAAATTGTTAGAGATACACATAAACATCTCTTTTGCAGGCCTTAAAGACAAGGAGTTTACATAAATACACACTAAGGGGCGAATTTTAAAAGTGTTGCTTGTGCTAAAAGGCCCATATGTGCAAGTATCTGGGCCGCACGTGAGCGACGTGTATTTTAATAGCCAGTAATTACACGCTTAAATGTGTGTGCTCGAGTAAAAAAAAAAAAAAAAGGGGGCGGGGCCTGGGCATTTTGGGGCAGGGCCAACATTTATGTGCGTAAAGCCTTATTTTGAAACCGGCCACCGCAGAGCGCTGTGTACTGTTAGCTGCACGTTTACTTCTGCTCCTGATGAGGTGTAAGTCTTCATAAATCTCCGTGTAGGCCTAAATCAACTGGGTGAAGGGTCTGAGGCAACTGGGGGGAGTCGAGGCTGAAGAACCAGAGAGGTCTGGATGACCTGGAGATGGACTGGGAAAACTGATGGACCAATGGGTAAAACTGGGAATGGCCTTCGCGCGAGCACATTTTATTATCTGCTTCCCTGCGCGCATTAAAGCTGACAAAGTCCTAAGGAAGATACGCGAACTGCATTTGCTCAAGTAACTGCTTAAAATTAGGGGCACACATATGCGCGGTAGGCATATTTTAAATCATACGCATTTAAATGCGTGCATGATTTAAAATTCCCGTGAATGTTCACTCGAGCGCCCATACGCACGTGTATGGGTGCCTGCGTGCTTGCTTTCGAGTTAGAGTACCTGGTAGATTTCTTTATCCTTGCTGTGAAAAAAATGAGCTCCTTACATAATACACAGTAGGTTTCTTTGTGTTGAAGGTGGAAACATAAGACTTGTCAATCAGACAACCAGTTCCTCTCTCTTGCTGAGCTAGGGAAAATTTGATTCATGAGATTTACAAATGGATGGGAACTTCTCCATAAGTGACACATACCATAATAACTGTACAGTTTCTTATCATCTTATGTCGCATCCATGGGCTGGAAAGAATAGCCAGAGAATACTGTGGAATACTACATAAGGATACACTACACTTCTTCCTGATCCTCAGCAGGGAAGATCATCAGTAACGCCTTACACATGCTTTTTCCCGTACACATAAGACAGGTAAAAGAATAGCCTTCATATTAGGTACGGCCTGCGGGCTTCATCTGTCCCTGCGTGTATTTCCGCTAGAGCTTTAGCGGCTTTTTCCCACATATGCAGGCGGATTTTAAAACGTGCTCGCGCAAAGGAAAAATCAGTTTTCCCAATTAGTCCACCAGTTTGTCCAGTTGATATTGAGGTCCCCAAGATCCCTCTGGTTCTTCATCCTGTAAGTCTCCCCCACTTGACCCTGAACCTTCACGCTGTGCTGAAAGCCCTAAAACTGGAGATCTCTAGACCTGCTCCTCATCAGGACCAGCGTTAAATTTACATAGATAACACACAGACTCGCGCCAGGGTCATCTTTTTTTAAAATTCAGAGTTACGAGCGTACGTTTTGGCCCTGCCCGGGAACCCATTCCCCACCCCTTTCTCCCCCTTGTCTTGACACGCACAAGGGTATGTAGGTGCGTACTTTGCGGCTACTTAAAATTCACGTTGCTCCCGCGCAGCCTGCATACGCACGTATGTGGCCATTTTTGCGCAAGCAATGCTTTTAAAATCTACCTCTATGTTTTTATGTCCTGTAGACCCAAATGTATTTTATCTAATTTGATTTTTAGTTTAAAAATATTTGTTGTTTGTATTTTGGTTGCTGACGTTTTTTCTCTCATTTGATTATGCTGTATTTGTTTTTTCCTCATTTTTATATGTATTTTATCATGTAGGTAAAACTGTTACCCATCAAGTACTTTGCATTGTGCGAGGTATAAATGCAAAAAAATACATAAAAAAAACAGTTTTTCTGCATGTCCCCTAAAACCTAATTACTGATTCAGGGGCCATACTGGCCTTCTCAGGGCTCGCTCAGCTCCCCTGTCTCATACTTTGTTCTGACCACACCCAGTGAGGACCATTTTCAAAGTCATTTATTTGGGTGAAAAATGTTTTGCCCACCTGAATCAACTTTCTGAGAATTGTCCACCCTCAGCGGGGCAGAAAGTACAGGCGCACTTTTAGCCGCAGTTAAAGGAGGTGTTCCTGGGGACGTGTGTAGGTTGGCCTTTTCCAATCTATGCTCATTTTTTTCGATGCAAAAAAAACAAAAAAAAAAAAACGTGCCCACCACAAAAAGCAGGTGCAAATTTCCTCTTGTATTTTGTACCCGTGGCTAATCTCACGGTGAAACTATGCTGCACGTTTGCTTTGAAAATTGGGGCAAAGCCAACAGAAAACAAACCCCTGCAGACTTTGGGCTAACATGAATAGTTTGCAACGTGGCCCTGATGCATTCCCCTGCTTTTACCCCATGCCATTTCTACCCTAGCCCGCCATGCCTCCATCTTGTTTCCGCTCCACCTTGTCTTCTTTTGTGGACAAAAGGTGCTCCCTGCCCTAGCTTGTCCTGCACATGCACAGTGAGCTCTCTACCATGCTTGGAACATACTTTGCCCTGCTTGCTGTTAATTCCAGCTGTGTGCTCTGGTCTTCTCTGGTAATGTCAGATGATTAGTGCCTCCTCTTTGCAAAGTCATTTTGCTTGGGAATTATCTTATGTTAAGCAATATTCTTGGCTTATGCCTATTGAATGCATCTCAGATGGGCTCCATCTGGTGACTGAAAATTTGCCCTGAAGCAGAAAGTGTGAACTCAGAAGCAAAGTCTAATCTTGCATCATGACACATGTCCCATGGGCATGCCATGGACTGAAAGGGAGACAGATGAGAGAGCACCATGCATTAGAGCAAGGGGTGGGTAGGATGAGACAGTAAGAAGAGCTAGAATTGGATGGGAGAATTATCAGTGGATCAGGGCAGAGGGAGAAAATCATTCACTATAAATCTCCCTCTCTATTCTATCTCTTCAGCTTTGGAATGAACGTAAACATCTCTCTAATAATCTTCTCTGTCTGCATTTTTCAACTTTCCTTCTCTCTCTAGGGCAGTCTCACTATACGATAGATAATGCAGAACTGTAGATGAGATCTCTCTGTTCTGACCTCAGCATATAAAGTACGTATAGATGAGTCTGGCTGGGCATATGTGCATCAATTATTCAGCCTTAGGTCATGAACAGATTTAATTTCTTGACTCACACAAAATAAAATTGGCTGAAGTATCACACTTTTCAATCTCTGTGGCTTACTTTGGGTTAGCCAAGTAAAATTTCGCCGGTGACAGGGACAGAAAATTCACATCTTGGGGTTTGTCCGGCTAATTCAAAAGTTAACCAAACAAACCCTTTTGAGTATCGACCTCACCTATAAATACCCTTTGATATGGGGTACATAAAATAAAAGACAGGTGCTTAGGGGCTGTGATTCTTCCTTGCTCTAGTCTGTGGGTTCCGAAATCATGACTTGGCAGTCTTGGCAGATGGTGTAATGGACCAGGTAAACCATTGCTCCATTTGTGGCTTGAACAGACACTTCCCTCGCTGGATATTTTTATTTATTTGTTGAGTTTTATATACCGTCATTTATAAGCCATCATAATGGTTTACAAGGTTCAACTTGCAATACATTGCTGCTTCTTCAGACCCACCACAGTTCACAAGCAACCCTCCATTTCAAGCGCCCCCGAACCTTGGGGAAAGGATTCAGTCCACAACTTGGATGGGGGGGTCCAATAATGCCAAATGTTATTAAACCAAAACAGGGATAGTCAAGGAATTCCACAGGCTTGCACAGTAAAGAATTTCATACAGCCAGTAGCAAAACAAAATGCTTTAGCAGCATCGCGGACTCCTCAGCATAGAGGGAACTCTTT
This sequence comes from Rhinatrema bivittatum, assembly GCF_901001135.1. NCBI lineage: Eukaryota > Metazoa > Chordata > Amphibia > Gymnophiona > Rhinatrematidae > Rhinatrema > Rhinatrema bivittatum. The sequence continues at coordinate 32,721,604 of NC_042626.1, forward strand.
TCTGATAACAGAAAAAGTACGATTTTCTCAGATGTACTGTACTTTTTTGTTGTACAATCCCGTAGAGCCTCAATCCTGAGGCTGAGCTCAATGATGAGACTTCCAAGGCAGGCTGTTCTCTTTGGTTGTCTCCCCATGATTCCTCCTAGGGGCTCTTCCAAAAGAAGCTAGGCCTTAAGTCTAGGAGCAGAGTACAAGATTTCCTCCCTCCATGGAAAAATGTGTTGCATTCACTGGTTTCTGCATCAGGGAGAAAAACATAGGGGTAGATGTTAAAAGGTTGCGCGCGGGCGTACATGTGTGTGCACTACCCGGCGTGCGCATATGTACACCCGATTTTATAACTTGCGCATGCAAATTATAAAATCAGGGGTCGGCGCGTGCAAGGGAGTGCACAATTGTGCACCTTGCGCGCACTGAGCCGCGCAGTCTTTCCCCATCCCCTCCTAGGCCACTCCGAAATCAGAGTGGCCTGTGAGGGAACTTCCCTTCCCCCTAACCTGACCTTCCCACCCCTTCCCCTAACCTTTCCCTCCCTAGCCCTACTCTAACCCCCCCCCCCCAATCTTTGTTTTACCTTTTGCCTCTGGGCAGGTGCAAGTTGTGCGCGCTGGCCGATTGCTGGAGTGCGATCCCCGGCACAGCGACAAATTGGCTCGGCGCGAGTAACCCTTTTAAAATCCGGCCCATAACGTGCAATCAAAAGTTGTCAAAACAAAAGAAGCAGAGAAAGGAGTATGCACTCTGCAAGTCTCACCCTTTATACTAGTAGAAGACATCATCCAGACTTAGAGATACGTATATCACTTTACAGCATCTACCAATGAAACCAATGCTGCCCATTACCTTCTATGGGCAGAGGTTAAGCATAGACCATATAGAACCAATGAAGGTCACATTTTTCAGACTAATGACATATTTATACAGTATGGTGATAACTACTGGAGGAACAAAACCAGCAATAGTTATCACTATCTCTACGGCTCCTCTGGCACTGAAGTGCCAGTTGCATTTGTGGGTTGTCCACAACTTCAGCAAAATTTTCAATACCATTTCCTTTGGCTTTAGTGACATTTTAGCCCCACTGTCAGGCCTTGCGCCCCCTTCTATCTCCTTGTGCTTCTCCCTGCCACTCTCAGCTGTCTTTTAATCTTGGCACATTACCAGTCTGCCTCATCTCCTCACCCTGCAGATACTCCTGCTTCCTCAGCTTCCCTACTCTCAGTTGCTCACCACATATGGATTCCTTCTCTCCCAGTTATGTCCTCTCAGTTCCTCGCTGCAAGCAGGCCTCCCCTCTCCTTGTCTCCAGCTCCCTCAATATACAAAGGCAGAAGTCCATGCAGTGTTGGCAACCAGCTCTATTAGTTACTTTTTACTGCCACTGGAGGTGATCCATATGGCTACTAGTGCTCCGCCATGGCTGCTGCTCCTAATAGTGGGAGTGAGTCACATCCAGTGCTCAGTGCATGCTCTCCCCACCTCACTCAACCTGAGAATAACAGAGAGGATGGAAGGACTTGAAGGAGACAATTCAAAAAGGCATGTGCTGTACAGAGCAGGGCCCGGCTGACTATTCCCTGCATGCTGTCCATTAATTCCCACACTCTGAGGCTCATGCTATAGACGGGAAAGAGAGGCAGAGGAGACTGCATATGCTCTCAGAAAGGAGCACTCACATGTTTGAGAGCTGCTGCTTGTGTCTTTCATTATTATGAGGTGCTGAGAACAGAACTTGGGTGCTAGTCTGGACCTGAGCATCAGGCAGTGGTGAATGTTTCATGGCATACCTGATCAAGCCTAATGGCACACTGGTTGAGAAATATTACAGTAGGAAATGTTGTATGTTGGGTCCATGCCTAGAGTAGTAGGATAACTGTCTTGTTCAGTGGTAAAGTAGTTCTATGTGATGGACTCATGCATACAATAAAATGTTATCTCTGTGTGTTAGGCCATGCATACAGGAGTAGGATAGTTCCTAATCCTGGTTGCATAAATGCTAACGCAGACATTTTGTCTATTTGAAGTCAAGCCTCAACCTCTGATGCTGTCTCTGTTTTTGCGTCATGCAGCACCGCCAGTAACTCGAATCGCAGCACGCCTGCTTGTTCCCCCATCCTCCGTAAACGGTCCAGGTCCCCGACACCTCAGAACAACGAGGGGGACGTCATGGTAGAGAAGGGCTCTGACCATTCTTTTGACAAGTCCCCATCTACACCAGAGCAGTGTGTGCAACGCAGCTGTTCCTCGCAGTCAGGCCGGAGTGGAGGCAAGAACTCCAAGGTAAGAGCCTTTTCCCGTGAGCTACTTAGCTCTGATTTTGTTTATCTCCCTCGTTAATTTTTCTGTTGTATTGTGTTTCACATTCTTCCAGAAACTGAATAGAAAGATTCACATTCTTTAGAGAAATACCTATAGCCGACTCAAACCCCTCTCTCTAAATAGCAGTACATTGATTGCTGTTGACTGCACAGTCTCTATACGCCTGTTCTTGTTGGTTATTTTTTCATTCAGTGGTGCTTTACTAGTTCTCATTGGCTATTCAGTGTGAGTACCCATACACTGAATCTAATTGGCTGCACAGTCTCCGAAGGCCCAATCATGGATTCCTCTTGATTTCGTAGTTTCTGAGTATCAGTACAATTCTTTCTTTTGACTGTAGGGCTGACTCTTTGCTGGGTTTGATTTATGATTCACTTTCAACTCCAGCAGATGATCCTAATGGGCCAATTTGTCCATTCTCGAAGCAGTTGGCACTGCCCAAATTATGGAAAATTACAATACAGCTGGGCCAGAGTTTTGGCCTGGGAAGGCCATGCCAGAGTCACTGGAGGTCTTTTTTTTTTTTTTTCCCCAAAAATAACACAAAAACAAAGCTACCTGAAAATAGGAGGCTATTTTCAGTTCATTCTATTAAAAATGGCCTCATGTGTTGCATTTTTGGCATTCCTATGAAACTAATGCATATCCCAAGAATCTAGTTACCAGTGTGATATCCATTGAACAGCTCAAGTCAGTAAATGATCCTGCTGGGGCCAAGATCACCTCCTGGTCCACCCTCACCCCAATCCCAGCAACACAGCCCAAGGATCAAGAGAGGAGATCCCACAAGACATCAGAGGTGTGAAGGCACGTTAAAGGTGTACAGGAATGGCATTTTGCTGGGCCATTTTTTCAAACAGCCATTAGTGTTGGTTTCAGGGAAGGTGGATACTAATCTGGAGACTCCAACCCCATCCTGTGCTCAAAGCAGCAGGAGCAGGAAAGTCATAGCAAAAGGAAAGTCCACCTCCCAAGCTGATTCCCTGGCTTCTTCCCCCAGTTTGGAGGCAGGCCAGCAGCCCCCACCCCCATGACAGCAGGAAGCCACCATATAGCAGATGGTATTTCCTATCATTGTCTCAGGACAAGAAGCAGTCAGCATCTAAGGTGATGGCATGGACCATCAAGAAAATGAGTGCCCTGGACAACCTGCTACTGCAGATCATTGGGGAATGTTGGATTCAGGTGACTGATGCATGTCCTAGCCCCAAATTACAAAGTTCCATTCAGGACAACGTTTAGTAGGTGGGCGATATCTACGCTGTATACTCAGTGCCGTGCCTGTATGCAGGTGCAGTTGAGCAAGGCAGAGGGGAGTAGCATCCACATTACGTATGGCATCTGGACCAGCCAGAATGGTACCCATGCTTACCTGTCTTTGATTGCACACTGGTGGCAGTTGAATGAGGTAGGGGCAGGCAGAAACTGTAGTGGGTGCACACCAGCCAGGCACAGGTATATATCTGAGAGCCATACTTCATCCCATAGCTTAGTGATGATAAGAGGGATGATGAAGAGCTGGCAACTAGGCTGGAAAGACATGCTGGCTTTTTGTTACAGACAGTAAAAGCAACATGATCAAGGTAGTGGGGTATGGAGGCTACCAGGTGATCCAGTGCTTTGGACACTTGCTGCACCTGGCAGGAAGGGATGCTCTGGAGCTGGGAAGAAAGGAAGGCAGCAACTGTGTCCTGTGCCACCTGCTAGAGAAGTGCAGGAAGGTAGGGCGTTTTCATCAGCAGCTCCATGAGAAGTGGACAGCAGTCATGGCTCCCGTGTACCATCTTATTTAGGATGTAGGTACCAAGTGGAAGCCATTAATACCCTTTCATAAGCTATCTGTGGAGACTGAGATCAGTGTGGGTCATACCCTGGTGCATCAGGATTGGTTACACCTGATGCTGGCTGTACAAGTCCTGAAGCCCTTTAAGGATGCCTCACAGGATCTGAGTTCAATAGCTGCCCCCCTTGGTGAGGTCATCCCCATAATTAATATCCCAGAGGAGATAATACCGGGTTTCCAGCAGGAACACGAATGGGGGTGTTTTGACAAGAACAGGAACAGAAGTGTTGCTGCTTGTGGATTCCTTGGTACAGCAAGTGGGAAAACTGGCTGAAACTCCTCATTGGGCTGAATCCTTACATGCTGGGAGTGGTCGCCCTGTACAACCCATGGTGAGAGAAAGCATCGCTCTCTAGTCTGGCACTCTTACTGGATGTTGATGGCTGGTATGCAAGAAGGGGAGAACCAGAAGCAGAGGAGCAGTGGGGATGCGGTGGAGAAAAGAGCAGGCAGTGGGCATCAGCAGCACCAGTTCCTTCTCCACCTTTATTTTATTTGTTTATTTATTTAAAAACGTTTATAATCCGCTGAATCTCAAGATCCTAGGCAGAGTACAGATATAAAATGCTAAATGTAGACTTTTGAATATTTCCACCACATATCCAGTTAACTCATTATACAGCTAACATTTAGCATTCTGAGACAAAGTTAAGTTAGCCAGATATAACCTATCTGGCTAACTCCAATATTCGGAATTAACCAGCTAACTTATTCATCTAACTCAGGTCGTGCTATAGAGTAGTTCTGAATCTAGCCAGAAAACGTTGTATTCAATGGTGCGGCTGTGCTGTTGAATATCCTGCCAAAGTGAGCCAGATAGGTTTATCTGGATATCTTTGCAAACCAGTGGCTGAATATTAGGGATGTGCAGAGCAAAAGTTTATGTCCATATGTCAATATGTCCAAAGGGGGTCCCATTTGCGGTCAATATGGACATAAAAAAAATTAAATGAGTTGGGTATATGTCCATATGTGCAAAAAAAAAAATTTAAACCCCCTCACCCTCCTTAATCCCCCCCCCAAACTTACCACAACTCCCTGGTGATCGAGCGAGGAGTGAGGACGCCATTTCTGCAATCCTTGGCGAGAAGCATGTGACGTCGGCGCCACGTCGAGTGACGCGGCGTCACGTGATTCCCGGCGAGTTCGCGCCGGAAGGCTCGTTCGGCCCAAAAAGAACTTTTGGCCAGCTTGGGGGGGCTCCTGACCCCCCCAAGCTGGCCAAAAGTTCTTTTTGGGCCGAACGAGCCTTCCGGCGCGAACTCGCCGGGAATCACGTGACGCCGCGTCACTCGACGTGGCGCCGACGTCACATGCTTCTCGCCAAGGATTGCAGAAATGGCGTCCTCACTCCTCGCTCGATCACCAGGGAGTTGTGGTAAGTCTGGGGGGGGGGGATTAAGGAGGGTGAGGGGGTTTAAATTTTTATTTTGGCTCAACAATCGCGATTTCCAACATATCCAACATAGCTATGTTGGATATGTGGGAAATCCGATCGTTTATGTCACATCACTTTTTTAAGTTAAAAAAAAAATATGCGTAGCGTTTTACATATGCGGTCAATACGAATGCACACCCCTACTGAATATTACCTCCCCCCCACCCCCCATCACCAAACATCTAGGGATGTGCGCAGAAAATATTTTTGTTTCAGTTAGGATTTTCGATTTGGCTTCTTGATTTCTTTGGCCCATTCGGTTTGGATCAGAACTCTTTCATTTCATTCAGGTAATCTGTCTCATTAGTTTTCATTAAAGTCAGTGGGGGAAGCAAAGCATCTGTGAGAGTGTATACAGGAAACTCCCTCAGAGCAGCTTAAAGGACTGGCCACAGTCATCTGGCCTGGTATATAAAAGCGTTAAATAAATAAATAAATAAATAAATAAATAAATAAATAAAATAAGGGAGGCTCCACTCACTATAGTATAAGGAGTCAGGACTCAGAAGTGTTGGGGAGGCCCCAGAGAGAAGGCTTGCAGCCATTGTACGTTAAGGACTGTGACAGAGTTAAGGTCTGCAAAGGTAAGCAGCCTTTTGTGCTATACTTTTCTGTTATTGTAAATAAAGTATGTGTGTGGAAACAGTCAGTCTGCCTTCATCTGTCCTCCTGGCTGTTTTCCCAAGCCGTGGCTGCTCCCAGTTACCACAGCAAACTATTTTTGACTCCAACTTTAGTATTTTCATCTAATTTTTATGAAACTTGCTGGCAGACCTCAGCAGCAGAGGCATCAGCACCTCAAGACACCAAAAGCGACATGAGCACCCCACGGCACCAAAAGAGGGGCAAAGGGCACTAAAAGTGGCATCAACACCTCGAGGCACAAACAGGCCGATACAGTACAGTACAGTGTACAGTACAGTACAGTGTCCCTAGTGCCTCCTTTTGCCCGTTTCTACCGCACCACCTAATTTAAATACAGAATCGCGCACATAGGCGAGTGGCCTGGGCGCGCGCCGGGAGAGCGGGCGTTCGTCCGCTCTCCCGCGGACTTTACTGAATCGGCCCGAAAGTGAGGAGTAAGCTAGCAAGAAGTGTGGCAACAACATATCCGGGCACTGAAGCAAGAGGCAGTGCCCGGCAGGCAGGAACGGTCAGAGTTGCCTGTGCACTCAGTCCTCCTGCCACTCACATGGAAATTCAGGAAAACCCAGCAGAGAGAGGTTGATCTTAAGGAAGACCAAGTTTACCACCAACTCTAGTATCATCCATGAACTCACAATGTCCCCTACCATTGAGAATAACAATTCACTAGGCATGCCGGTTGATGGGCAAGAGAGGAAATGCTGGATGACTGTGGCAAGATCCAGCCATACCTCAGCCTTGATATACAAAGAGGACCCGGGTATTCTTTAAGCTGGTGCACAGATAAGTTATTCGGTTACAGTTAGCCGGATAACTTGTAACAGGATATTCAGTGGAATAAACATCCCAATAAATATCCCTGATTAAAGTGATCTGGCTAACTGTAGCGAGATAACTTTAAACCTAACTGGCCACATTTTGAATATGTCCAGTTAGGTGTAAAATTATCCAACCTTCAAAAGAACATAAGAACATAAAATGCCATACTGGGTCAGACCAAGGGTCCATCAAGCCCAGCATCCCGTTTCCAACAGTGGCCGATCCAGGCCATAAGAACCTGGCAAGTACCCAAAAACTAAGTCTATTCCATGTTACCATTGCTAATGTCAGTGGCTATTCTCTAAGTGAACTTAATAGCAGGTAATGGACTTCTCCTCCAAGAACTTATCCAATCCTTTTTTAAACACAGCTATACTAACTGCACTAACCACATCCTCTGGCAACAAATTCCAGAGTTTAATTGTGCGTTGAGTAAAAAAGAACTTTCTCCGATTAGTTTTAAATGTGCCCCTTGCTCACTTCATGGAGTGCCCCCTAGTCTTTCTACTATCCGAAAGATATTCGCTCAAGTGTCACTCTTATTGTTAAAAAAAAACCAACCCTAAACTGAGGGCCTCCTGGCCTGATTCCCACTCTCCCCATTACCATTAATCTTTTAAATCTCTGTTGCCAGAGCCCCCCCTCCCCCCACCCAAATCCTCCAAAAGGAAAAGACCCCCTAATAATGCAGCCAGCCCTGCCCCCCCCCCCCCCGTTTCCCCTACCTCCCTGGAGAATAAAAAAAATATGGGTTTCTTACCCCCCCCTCTCATATTATTCAACCCCTTCTCCCCCAAGCCCTCCCACCCACCCATTACTACTATCATGGCCTCTTATGCCGGCTCGGGATCATAAAATGATGTGATCCTGGGTGCTTCCAGCACATCTCTGGGCAGCTACGCTGGAAGTGTAAGCTGTCAGCGTAACTGTCCGGCAGCTGGGCATCTGTAATGCAAGAGAGGTGGGAGGTTTAAGCCTATCTGGTTGGATTGTCTCCAGTGTTGTGTTCCCAGGATTTTTGCTGAGCTCTTGGCCTGAGAAGGGATTGCAGGAAAGTCCCTTAACCAGGGTGGCCAGGATAGGGAGGACTCTGCCCGCCCCAGCTCACAATCCATGGTCAGTGGCTGCCGGAGATGACCCTCTGCGAGAGTTCCAGTTTTTGCACATTGGTGTAAGGACTTTCTTTTGATGTACCTGGAAGGAAAACTTTTGCTGCCACCCTTCCTGAAATAATTGCGTGATCCCTGCCGCCTGGACCTTTCATCTGAAAGATCCCGTGTGTATGTGAGAAGGAGAACTGTGAGTAAAACCTTTTTGATTCAGTAGGAGGCCCTCATCTGGAATCTCCACTCTGGGGAGAAGAGGTAGAATAGTATGGAAGCCCCGTTTATCTGCCAGTATTTTTGGAAGGCTACGCCTGCCCGTGTGGGAAGGCTTACTTTTCCATGTTCTGGAGGGTGAGTTTTTTCTGGTCCAAGTGCTGATAAAAGAAAGTTGGAGAACTGGGATAACAAACTGTTGTGCCGAGAACTGGAGTGTATCATGCCACAGCATGCCACTGAAGCTGCAGTAAGGTTTTCATTTAGACACCCAGCCAGAGTAATTTGTTGGCACTCACATCCCTTCCACCTCTAAAAAGAGCGAGCTACACAGGAGAGAAAGAGAGAGTCAACCCCCCCATATCTTAGGCCTTGGAGGATCCGACACCATGGGGCAGTGGGACAGAGAGAGGAGTTAGACTTGGGATCCTGTTTGACCCTCCCTTCCAGGTCCACAGCTGGAAGAGAGGCTACATTTATATTCTTCCTTTGATTCTTTCTTATCTTTTAGTTTTTTCCTATTTTCTTTATTCTTCATTTCTGCGTTTTCCATATTTTCTCTTCTCTTTGATTTCTCTGTCTCCTTCTTCTGTTACTCATTCTATTCTCTCAACCTTTCCTTGAGATTTTTCCATTCTCCTGATTTCTTCTTTTGCTTATCTTATTCCTAACTCCTTTGCCGTTTTGTTTCCTTTTCATTGTTTCTCTTTGTCCTACACTCTTCCATTCCCCCTACCTTCATTTCCTTCTCGCATATACCCCTTGCCTCTCCCTCCTTCTCACACACATCCCTCCTCTCAGTCACAATGACTCTTCCCCAACTCTCACATACTGCTCTCCTTCTGTTCCCAGCTTATATCCCTCATCTCTGTTCTCATCCACCCCTTCTTCCTTCTTCATCTCTCTCCTCCGCACCACCTTCTTTACCTCTTTATCTGTTTTCTCCTCTTCCGTTCCCTTCACACTCATATAACCCCACTTCTTCTCCACCCCTCTCTCATCTCTCCCCTCCACCTCCTCGTTCTTCTGTCCCTCATATATCTCGAGGTCCACATTCGAACGCCATATCTGGCTAAATTCTAGCTGGGTAATTGGTTACCCGGGAGTGGACCAGGGAGGAGCAGAGTTAGCCGGATAAATTAACCGGCTATCTCCGATATTTGCTGGCTAACTAGCCAGCTAAAGGCTGAATGCGGACCTCCTCCTTTCTCTCTATCACACCCTCCTCTCTCTTTTCTCCTTACCTCCATCCTTCACCCATTTCTCCATCTCCATCCTTTCTCGTCTCTTCTCTCCCTTTCCCCTCCTCTTCCTCCTTCCTCCTCCCTTTCTTCTCACTTCCTTCTCCCCCTCCTTCTCCCTTGCTACCAATCCCTTCACCCTCCCCCTCCTTTCCATTGCTCTTCTCTACATTTTCTCCTCCTTTATATCACTCATGTCCATTTCTCCTTTCCCTCCTCTCTCATTTCTTCCCTCCTCAATTTCTCTTCTATCTCTTCCTCCTCCTTCCCATCTTGCTCCTCTTTCTCATCTCTATTATTCCTCTTCTTCCTATCTTCCTCTCTTCCTCTATTCTAATTTCTATTTGCCTTCCTTCCAATCTCTCTCCTCCTCCATTTTTTCACCATTCATTTCATCTTCTTCCCTCTTTCTCATCTTCTTGCAGAGCCAGCAGCACAGGCTGTGAGGACTCAAAGCATGCATAGTGCTTCCAGTCCCTGAAGGATCCTTCCGCTTCCTTTCCCACCTGTGTCCACTTTGAAACAGGAAGCATATGAGTAGAAGGAGAAAGAGGCTGTACAGGTACATGGTCTGGGTTCCTGTGACCCGCACTGCTGCTAACTGAGAGCGCTACTGCTCTTTTCTGCCTGCAACCCAACACTGAAGCTGGCTATGGTCCAGCTTTCGCTTGCTGAATCTGCTCTAAGGCAGGTGCTCCGCCCTCCCTAGGCCAGTGTGTGGGGGCAATGACTACCTCCCCCCCCCCTTGGTATGCCACAGACCCTAATAACAGAGTGACTAGGATCCTAGGATCCCCTTTACTGTCAGGACTGACTCCTCACTGTGTGGGTGAAAGACCAGAATTAAAGTTATGACCTGCTATATGGGTGGGAGCCTGGATTACTTATTCTAGGCCCGGAACATCCATAATCTTCAGAAAGTCAGATTCTGGGCCGAGGGGCAGATTTACCAGTAGGCAGAATACATTTAAAAGCAAGATATGCCAGTGTGCAGGGCTGTTGGCAGGAGTGGGCTATGGGGAGTGCCAGTGCGATGCCACTGCTGTCAGTGGAAATAACAACCAGTGGCCACTCCTCCACGGCCATGTTATGGCAGGGATCAGCGCTTATCATCAAAGGGCATCTCTTTCCCCAGCTGTGATGTCTTGAGTGGAGGATGGAAGGGGATCGCCTAAGGGCAGCTGGGGATATAAATCCGCTGCTGGCTGGGCCCACAGTGGCAAGTTCAGAATAGATGAAGTCCCCCCATCAGTGTTGCATCCAGTAGCTCAGAAAGGGAATCCCTGGCATCTTGAGGTGCTCTGTACACCAAGAAGATAACCAAATTATTCAAGCGGGTTGATCTAAGGCACAAGCAATCTGAACCCTTAGGTTGGTGAAAAGAACGGATATACGGTGGGATTGAAGCTCGATATAAAATTGCTACTCCATCTCCTCTTTTACCAAGCACTGGATGCTGAAAAAAAGGAAAATCCAGGGGGGCAAGCCTGTGGAAGTTGAAAACCATCAAAATCCTAAATTCAGGTTTCAAGTTTTCAGATAACAAATCAAGTAAGTCGTCAATAATTAAATCTGAAAGCGTGAAAATTTTACCATTTAGAGATCTGCCATTCACAAGCATTATAGTCATAGAGGAGAAAGTAATTGGGTGACACTCATGGAACAATTGGGAAACATCAGGGAGTACCAACGAACTAAAAAGGACATGACCATGTCTACTTTTAATAGTGTGAGGATCAATATTCCATGTTTCTTTGTCACCGTGTGAATTTGATGAATTATCCCGTGCTTTTGCCTTTGATGCTGGTGCGGATTCAGCCCTGAGCGGTGGGATCCTATTACAAAATGTTTGGCATTTCCAAGATCACTCAGGGCCTGAGACTGGCGAGGAGCTTTCATCTCGGCCTCCTGCTTTGTTGCCGGTGATGCTCCAGCTTCCCCACTAGAGGGCTGTCTCTACTTTTTCATGGCTCACATGTTCTCGGGCAAAGATGTGTTGAGCTTAGCTAGCCCAATAAAAAAAGGCATCATCTGCAGCATCTTATTTCTACATAGTCAAGCGGGCTAAACACTGCAAGCCCAATATTTTGCTCAAGATGGAAGGTAGCACATATAGTTGAATGAAGAAACAAACGTGCAAGCTCACAGAAAAAGGAAACCAAACCTAACCCCCCATCTTTACTTTCTCTCAGACCACAATAAGATAAATATCATCCCCAAAGGACATGAGACCTGGCATAGGCAGACTACCTGGTGCCTAGCTGACTTTGGACTGTTTAAATCCAATATAACTGCTCTCTCTTCACCAGCCTGATGAAGGGAGCACAGCCCACTAAAACTAGTCATGAATGAATTGAGTTAGCCCAAGAAAAACGTAAAGCCTGGAGCATGGTTTTGGAGCCTTATTTCTACATTGGGCAAAGAGGCAACCTCACGTCCTTCTACTCCTTGCTTCCCTACATGCAGGGGGAAGAGGGAAAGGCATATGGGGAGGGCAGAATGTTTGAAACCAGAATAAAAAGTGAGGAATCATCACTGTCTTTACATTTCGCAAATGAGTTTTAAAAACATAGGCATAAAGTGGGTGGTCGTTTGGAGTGCTGATGGCTGAAAACGTTATGGGGAGGCAATTGAAGACAGACATGGGTGCCAACATTTGAAAGGGGGGAAAAAGTGATGTAATCTTGTACTGCAGCGTCTGGCACTGGGAAATGGTTTTGGCCAAATAAGAATATCCCCTATCTAGAGGAAAGTGGCAGCAGTGGGGGGGAGGGGGCCGAGCTGAGGTTTTTAAAACAGACACCAAATTCAGCTTCTCATTCTGGTAAAACTACACAAAAAGGGAAAGGAATTTTCTTTAGAGACATTTAGAGAGTCCTCACATTTCTTTGTTAATGTTTGGGGAGGGTTCTCATCCCTCTGTGTAGACATTTGAAAATTCCTCACTTCTGAGGGCTTCTCGATGTCTGGGACTCCTCACTGTTTACTGGGAACATATGGGGCCCCTCAACACCTCGCTGTAGATCTTTGTGGGCTTCTCATTCACCACGGTGAAGGTCTGGGGGCTCTTTTCAAAAATGTTTGGAGGATCCTCTCTTCAAATAATCTGGAGTCGGTCACTCTCTCCAGATATTCTCATTCTGGATCCTCCCATCCCTCTCTGTGAATAAGAGGGGAAGCTGATGTTCTTTACTTTCCTGAATGATGGACGCTGGTGGGAGTCTTTCATTTCTCATTGTTGTGGTGTATTTCTGTTACTTTTGTTTTCTGCTTTGTCCTCTCATTTTTCAGTTTTCTAATGTTTCTGATTTCATTTTTGCTTTCAGCATGACCGACTTAACCTCATCAAAGTAAGATGTGTGCTTTCTTCTCTACACTCCTTTTCCCTGTTCATTAGAGACCCCCCCTGTATTGCTGCCTCACCTTCTCACCCCAGACCCGGCTCATGCCCTATAGTTCACTTTAGATCAGAGTTTGCCCAACCTTTTCAAGCAAAAGCCGCACCTACATTAACAGCAATGTTGTGCGGCACGCCAGCCGCCACAGAGCAGGCAATGCAAACCCGGAGAGGACTCATACAGCCGCAAGAGCTAGAGAAGAACTGAAAGCCCCATCTGCCCCTCTACCAAATTGTAAAGGAAATAGAGAGAAAGGGTGGAGATGCACATGAACCCATCCCATTGAACCTGTTCCCTCTATGTACAAGTTCGAGAGAAAGGAGAAGCTGGTTACCTAGGCTGCCACGTGCGGCTTCCAGAGCTCCTCCAGCATTGCTGTTCCCCAGCACTCAGACTGAGTCACACAGCCTGGGGATAAGACAAGAGACTGGAGGACTCAAAGCCCAGAAGGGGGACGATGAGGAGCTGCTGAATAAAATGGGGTCCAGCTATCTCTGCCCTATATGCTATAGGCAGGAAGACGAGGCCTGCATGATTACACACGTTCTCTGAAAGGAACTTCTCTTGCATATTTCAGAGCCTCCGCTAGTGACACCTGTTGCTGGGAGGTGCTGAGGTGTTAGCCTGGATCTGAGCATCAGGCGGTGGTGGACCTTTCCCTGGCACACTTGCAGGCCGATACAGTACAGTGCGCTCCGACGGAGCGCACTGTTAACCTGCCCTTGGACGCTCGTTTTCCCTTACCCCTTATTCAGTAAGGGGCGGAAAACGTGCGTCCAACCTGCGGCACCTAATAGCGCCCTTGACATGCAGATGCATGTTGATGGCCCTATTAGTTATGCCCGTGCGATACAGAAAGTAAAATGTGCAGCCAAGCCGCACATTTTACTTTAAGAAATTAACGCCTACCCAAAGGTAAAAACTGCTTTTCTGTGCACCCTCTGACTTAATATCATGGCGATATTAAGTCGGAGGTCCTGAAGAGTAAAAAAAAAGAAAAAAAATGTAAAATGGGCCGGTGGCTGTCGGGCCGAAAACCGGATGCTCAATTTTGCCGGCGTCTGGTTTCCGAGCCCGTGGCTGTCAGCGGGCTCGAGAACCGACGCCGGCAAAATTGAGCGTCAGCTGTCAAACCCGCTGACAGCCACCGCTCCAGGTCAAAAGGAGGCGCTAGGGACGCCCTAGTGTCCCTAGCGCCTCCTTTTGCCTGTTTCTACCACACCACCTAATTTAAATACAGAATCATGCGCACAGGCGAGTGGCCTGTGCGCGCGCCGGGAGAGCGGGCATTTGTCCGCTCTCCTGTGGACTTTACTGAATCGGCCCGATAATCAAGTCTGAAGGGTCACTGGTTGAGGGACACTGGAATAGATTCCCAGTAGGCCCTGCTTTGGGAATTCTCTGATGAGGGATTTTTGCTTTTCCTCTTTGAGGGATACTGCAATGCCAGGCTTCCCATAGCTAATACTTGCTCCTGGCCCTGCCATGATCCATTATGATATTTTAAGCATTTATAAGTTAGTTTCTTAAACCGGTTCCAGTATTTACTGCCATTGTTATCTGGCTTGCTCCATCTAATCAATACTCATTTTTCATCTATGTCCTACCTTTATTTGCTTTGTATTCCCTCCTCCTTTTCCGTATAGAGGTGTAAGAAGGTATTAGTTCCCTGTAACTACCAGCGCGTCTGCTTCTGAAGGAGGTTTTACAATTCTCTTGTTTCCAGCTGCTCCTTCTGTTCTCATGATGTGGGTTCTGCTATATCTGACTGTTGAGGACAAAATCCCCTGGTGTGTGTTTTTCCCCACTCAGATTTCCTTACATTACAGTCAATGAACTTTTGACTCCTCTGCCACTGTACCAACCTTCCAAAGCCATTCTGACAACAACATTTCGACTCCTCTTCTGACAGCTGGTCCCCATGTGGTTTCAGCTTTGTTTTGTACCTTTCTTGCTTGGTCTTTGTGGCAATGCTTTATCTGTAATGATGAAAGGCTGTAATAACTGTCCATCTTGATTCCATGGGAGCTTGAACCTGACATGCAGTGAATAAAGAGAAGATGAGGGAAGGAGGTGGCACTGGCTATCTTCTAGTGAGGGTATCATAGTTCACGAGAGACTGAGGCCTATGAGTTACTGTCCAAGTCCTATGCTGCTGTCTCAGGCCAGGTCTGAAATCCTTTTTATTTCAGAAATGAAAGTGGCTGATGTTACAAGGTAGTTTGTGTTATGCAGTTAAGGCTCACAAGATCTTTATCACAAAGCACTTAACAGTCTGTGTTTGAGCACAGGCAGGTCGAATGACTATTGATGAAGGTTACACAGTGAGTGGTTAATGGAAACGAGGTCTCCAGGTTTCTAGCCCTGAGCTTTCACACTGCATCAACTGAAAAATGACTGACTTTTGGTCACTTCAGAAGTTACTGAGTCTGCTGTACTAACAAGCACAGAACTTTGTTCCAAATATGCATTTTAGCAATGATCTATTTTGCTACCGGGATTTATATGCAAATAAGGCCGATAGCAAAATATCACATGTAGTTTTCAGACAGAAGATTTCACTAAAACTTTAGCTACAACTCATTGAGATGTAGATACTTTTTTGTGAAATCGTATTTGTGAAGGGTTTTTAGCAAATTGTAGCTATGCATATCTAACGGGAATGTGCATTCAATTGAAATGAAAATGGAAAACGAGATGAATGAATACATTTTTGTTTCATATGAAACAAAATGAATTTGACCACCAAAAAATGAAAACTTTCATTCTCATTTGTTTTCCGCAAAGTGTTCCAAATAATACGCAACATATGCAATACATTACGGAAAACAAATGAGAAGGAAAAAAAGGAAAAATGAAAATGTCTGAAAACAGAAAAAAGGAAAAAAATAACATGAAAAACAAAAAATTAAAATAAATGCAATTTTTGACCATATGCATCCATAATATCTAATGAACTGCTTTGCATAATTTTGTATCGCAGTCACTCATCTATAAATGTAAATACAATTTTGCAAACATAAAACTATATTTTATTATAATGTATTGCATTTTTTATATTTCCATGTACATCACCTTGAGCTTTTTGCTAGGCAATTAATAAAATTTAAATAAATGCACACAAAAAATAGTTATTTGCAAAGCAAATAGAAAATGTTCACGCTAAAAGGGTAAATAGTGCACACTATCTTATTTAATGTGCACTCATCAATTTTAGCACAAAAAATGGCCTTTGCAAATTTGGCCGCTCATTAATATATTGGCCTCAGTAAAACTAGTCTCAAATGCATTCTGCAGAAAGTTATCTACAGGCTGCAGTGGCACATCTTACAATACTAAGCAACCTGGGCAAACAAGCATCCCAAACAAGATACAAAGAACAGACATGTAGCCTGTGAGCTAGGTCTGTGATGACACAATGTGGTACTTACCATTTGTTCCTTGTGGATCAGATAGATGCCATGTGACCTTATGCCATGTTTCCTACTTGATAAGAAAGATCTGTGGTGCAAATGGGGAGTGTGGACAGGAGCAGTGTTTGCTGTTTAGCCTAACCAGAGAGAGCTAAGTGTTGTCCTATTCTTAGTTGATTTCTATATGGTTTCTAGCATGCTGAGTCCAAGAGTGTAGCTGCATTAGCTAATGGCCTAAGAATCAATACAAATGCTGTTAAGCACGGAAATGCATGCAGGGGCCATAGGATCTCTATGCATATATGGCAGCAGCACTTTAGGTAGAAATCATATTATTAATTATTCTTTTGAATTTCCCAGTCTCCATCCACCACACTGCAATGAAACGGCCTTGCCACTCCTCTTCAATTCCTACTCTTTTAACTTATCTTATATCCTTATTGTAATTGTCTGGCTCATTCTGTGAAATACCCAACTTGTCTGTGAAAGCTTATGCAGAGTTTTACTAACCTAATTCTGCTAACTAATTTCTTTTTCTGATTTTTCTTCTTTCAGAAAAGCCAGAGTTGGTATAACGTAAGTACTGCATCTTCTTGATCTTATCTTAGCATATGTTGGTGGGGAAGGGCGCAGCACTCTTTTCTTTGCAATAAAGTGTGAGCAGAGGGGGAAAGGAGTTGGCAGTGGTTGTTTGTACCCATAGAAGCTTGGGATAGAGGGTGATCACACTGTCCAATATCCCTCCCCCTTTACTGATCAGGGTCAACAGATCTGTGGCCCATCTCCATTGAGACATTATGTGATGCTTCCAATCCACCACTCATGGTTCCAGCACTTGTTTGATCCAAGGCAGGAGAGGCGTCACACATCACTCTGTCCTTCTCTTGCCATACCTCTGAAGCACTATATTGAATCACTTCCTTTGAATGCCACTAATTCCTCCAAATCCTTTTGAGTCCTGGTCTCCATGCCTGCCAGATTGGCAGCAATGCATGCTGGCATGGTCAAGCTATAAATGTTTAGCCACCCTCCCCTCATATCCCGGGATGGGTGTATATTCAATATTGCAGTCGGAAAGATTAGAATGGAAAAGCAGGGACTATGAACGATTATTGCTTTAGCAAAATAAGAGAAAATCATGTCAGAATGAAAACACTTAGAAACGTGACAGCAGAAAAAGAGTGTATGACTTATCCAGTCTACCCACTAATAGGGAAATATATTAGGGATGTGCAGGGATAAAATATTTGATTTTGCTTTTCGGTTTGTTTTCGGAAGGTTTTTTCCCCATGAATTTCAGTTCGTGGAATGTTTGATTCGTTTTATTTGTGTGAAAAAAATGAATCAAACATTAAAAAAGAAAGAAAGAAAATGGGGCCTCCCAAGGTCTTCCGTCCTCACCCATCCATCCCTCCCACCTGGAAAAATGCCGGGGTCAGGATCCCTCCAGCCCCCACTTACCCGGTCCTGTGGGGATCCGCCTGCGGATGTGGTAGGTCACCGTGATCTCACCCTTGGCCTATGGAAGGCAGATGCCTTGACCTTGGCTGGAGCCTGGCCCAGAGGCCAAGTTCCCAATGCCTGGATCTCAACCTAGGCCAGGGCCTGGGCCATGGCCCAGTCCAGAAACCAGGTCCCAACGCTGGGGCCTGGCATGGAGGTTGGATCCTGATGCTTGAGCCTTGGCCTAGGATCAGGCCCAGGCCCGGAGCCCAGGCTTCGTAGCTCTGATGATGGCATCCTCTTCTATCCTCTTTCTTCGTAAACTGACGCCGTCCACTCTGGTCACACCAGAGTAAATTAACTTTGGCACATTCCACCCAGTGGATAGCGCCATATTGATGGTAATGATGCCATCCACTAGGATGAATGCACCAGAGTTAATTAACTCCAGCACAACTCCAGAGGATAGCATCAGTTTACAAAGAAAGAAGAAAGAAGAGGACGCCATTGTCACTACTCTGAGGCCTAGGTTCTGGGCCTGGGCCTGACCTTAGACCAAGGCCCAGGCGTTGAGACCCAGCCTCCAGGCCAGGCTCCAGAATGTGGCCCGGGTCTAGGCCGAGGACCTGGTGTCGGGATCCGGGGGAGGCTGCAGCATCTGGCCTGTGCCTTGGCCTAGGTCAAGGCCCAGGCATCAGGATCCAACCTCCAGGCCGGGCCCTGGCATCGAGCCTATGACTGGGGCGAAGTCTTGGCATCAGGACCCGGCCTGGCGACTTTTTCAGATACCCAACAGATCACTTACGTTAAATTTTGGGGGGGTCTCGGGTCTCAACTGAGGCCCTGGCATCAGCCTTGACCTAGGCCGAGACCCCAGCATCGCGCTCGGGCCTAGGGGCCTCAGTCTATGCCCTAGGTAAGGCCTCGGATTCGGGCCAAGGCCTAAGCTGAGGCACTGGCATCATGCTCAGGTATAAGCCGTGGCCCCTGCCTTGGGCTTCAGCCTATGCCCTAAACGAGGCCCCTGCCTCAGGCCTACAATGCATTCTTTTTTAACAAATACAACAAATAAAGCTTGTTTCCTTTGGGTGGGCCCTCAATTTTGTTTCGGGGGTCCCCGAATAAAATGAATTGCCCTTATTCTTCACCTTTTGCACATTTGTTTAAAATGAATGTTCATCCTTAAAATATATAGAAGGCACTAAAAGGTCTAAAAAATTTTGTATCATTTCTAGTGGGGAGAGGCTTAGGGCTCTCTGTAATCGCAAGCATGGAGAAGGCTTTGTCCAATGCATTACATGTTTAATTTGTTTTTCTTTCTTGTTTTTGTGCTTTTAGTCTCATGCTTTCCGCTCTTCCTCTCTTTGTGTGTGTGTTTTCTCCTTTCATTTTTCTCCTTCCATTTTCTGGTTCAGCATGAAAGGCAGCACATCAGAAGAGTAAGCACCAGCTCTTTGAATTCATATCCTTGTTTGATGGCCCTGGAACATTCCCTCTGCTTTTCCCCTTTCCCTCTTCCTATGCCATGCCTGTTTTTGCCTGATGAACATGGTGGCACTAGGATGGCGATCTGCACAGAAATCCTTGGTAAAATAGGGCTTTTCCAGCATCCTCAGTGTCTATATCCCACATCAACTGCAGGAAAATTATGGAGTGATAGATCCATGTTAAAATATGTAGGAGACCATGAAATGCGTCAGCTGAGCATTTTGCTATAATAGTGCTCAGGGACGCAGATCCCTCAAGTCAGCAGTTGACCGGGCTTCGCTTCTCAGGTAATATTCATATTGTGAGCCCTTTATTCAGAAATGTGTTGATGTTCAGTTAATTTGCCTGATACCTTAATGTAAGAAAATTGAATTCTGGAATACACTTGTAAGCGTGACAAAATTTTATTTTTTTTCTATTAAGCTTCTTCAGTAACCTCCAGAATATTTTTAAATGAGGCTTTAGTGCTCCATAACTTTTCTGTATCAATTTTTGGTTGTTGTCATGTATTACACATGCCAACAATTAGCACTTAAACCTACTTAGCATCTTGCTTCTTTATCTTTCAGTCCAGGTACCCGCACCATAGCTTTTTGGTCATCCTTACCTCATCCACGGAGAAAATGGTCTCTGAGAGACAAGGCCAATATTCCAACATAACTCTCCATCATCCTCATAGCTCCCATCACAGCACAGTTTGGATGTTTGCCCTGCACATTATGGAGGCAATATTCAATCTACTCGCCTAGGTGCAATGTCTGCCAGTATTTCCCCTTTGAAAATTGCAGAGGTTGCATTAACTGTGTGGATAAAATTTCAATGGAAAATATCATGCATAGATTTGAAAATGCATGCGTTCTTAGCTCCTTCCCAAAACACTTCCCAGGAAATACCTCCGTTAAATGCTGCTAAAAGTGTGCACATTGAGATCGATATTATAAAAATGATGCCTGATTTTTAACCAGGTAAATCTTACCCCTTCAAAACTCTTGCTCTTACCCTGCTAAAAGTGTGCAGGTCAGACAACCGTGTAAATGTACTCCATTATCTTACTCGCTCAGCGAGCTTTTCAATATTGGCTTCAATGTGAAATAACGCATCTACTTTTAACCACTTGGAGGGTGGGAAATTTTCAGATTTTCAGTTCACCCAGGTAGATGGCTTTGAAAATCGTCCTCTACATTAGAATGTTAGTTAGGAAAAGGCTAGTTGAGGATACCGTGGCAGCATGATTGCGCATTTGTTACACCGCAAAGCTATAAGCCAACAGCATGGCAAGCCTAGGATAACACAGGTGAAGCTGGCGCTATTTCTATGCAGGGATTGGTTAATAGGAATAGGACACTGGACGGAAAGTTTTCACTTAAAGATCAATTGTAGATGAATATGTTGCATTCTTGCCGTTTAAATGAGTTTCCTTTTTTTTTTTAATGTTCCACTTGTTACTTTTGCCTCCTGTTCAATGTCCGTTGTTGATCTTGATGAGTTACATTGGTCTTGACTTCCTTTTCTGCTAGCTGATAAAGAGCCTTTGGCATCCTGCCCCGGCCTTAGCATCATGTAAAGCACATGCTGCACCTTTTCTCCCCTTAGAGAGACAATCTCATTCTGTCCCTTCCTTGCTTTTTTTTTTTTCCCCTGTAAAGGCAGAAACGTAGGGCCTGATTCACTCAGACCTTTCTCTCGTTCTGTGTTAATGAGAAAAAAAAAAAGCTTAAAAGTGAATTTTAAAAGCCCGGAGCGCACCGAAATCAGGAGGATGCGCGCGCCCACCGGATTTTAAAAGCCGCCCAGACGCGTGCCTGTTTCCCCGCAGTGCACACGTCTCACTTGATTTCAAAAAGGGGGGTGGCATGGGTGGAGTCCGGGCGGGGCAGGGGTGATTCGGTGTGCGGCCAAGAGACGTGCACATGAATACTGACACGCCCTGGCGCGCGCCCAGGTCCGCTGCTGCGTAACCTTACTTCTGCTGTGGAGTAGGTGGAACTAACAAATACAAGAAATTAGCTCTTTCTGCTGGGTTTAAAGAGTCTGGGTTCATTGGGGCCAGTGCAGGTTATTAAACCAGTGGGGTTTGGAGGTTCTAGCTCTCAGCGAGGTGGAACTGCTGGACGGGACTGGTGAATCTGGTGACGGCATGGACGCGTGCCCGTTATAAAATAACCTGACCTGTGCAGGATTTGCATGCCTAGGCGTGCGCCCACTTAAAACCGGGCGCCCATGTGCGCGTGGCCAGGCTATTTTTCATAACATGCGTGCAAGTTATAAAATGGATGCTTGCCAAAGTGCACCCGTGCGCTGGTTTGAAAGATACCGTCCCTGCGCTGGCGATTCTCTGTATAACACTGACTGGGGGCCATGGTGCTGGCTCTGCTTTGGGGGATGTCGTGCTGGAGGTATGCCGGCTATTCTTTCTGGGATACAATACTGGAAATATATTGATGGGTGCCCTCTGCCGAAGGGAAGGGCTTCTGGGTAGCTATTTATGAGATGGGGGCAGGGCCGATGCTAGCTTTTTAGCTGTCCTGTGCAAAAAAGTACTGTGCTGCCACCCCTCCCCCCCGATTCATTCAGTGCCTGTCCCAGGCCCATCAAATAAAGCCCAGCTCCGACCTGCAACCTGTATTTTTAAAAACTGACACCTCCCACCCCCGAACCCATGGATAGGGAAGGGTATTAGGTACCCTTGGCAAATCTTACAGCCTTGCACAGATGCCGCCATCCGCCATAATTAAATTATGCATTTATAACAAATTTTACGTGAAAAAGAATATTCAAAAGTACAGTCTGATGAGGCAAAAATATCACTTACAACATGCATAATATATTTAAATGCACTCCTGTGGTTCCAACCAGAAAACTCTGGAAAAAAGACACTTAGAGCTCCTATGGAATTAGACCTTTTGTAATGCATGCTGGGTGTGGACTTGGCTCTCAGAGAACCATGAATAAACAGAATTACCATTACAATATAGTAAACCTCCCATACCAAAACAACCCTAACAACCTTATCTATGAAAAGACAACACTGCACATTACACTGAGCCCTAGAACACCAATGAAAACTCTTATTAGGAAACCAGGTTTCTATAGAAACCTTCACAGAAATTACATGCCAGCAAAATACCTCACCTCGGTCACATATGCAGAACACAGAGAGTCCCTCACCAAATACAAAATAAAGAGATCAGAAAGTATCAACAGAAAAGTGCTGAGAAGAACTGAGCTGGAACCCACAACAAGCCAGCCAATATGTGTGTTTTGATTTCTTGTTTTTTAATCTATTCTTCCATACTGCCTTTGGTTAACCCCTCGCCCAGTTCTCCTTCCCTGTTGAAATGTATTTTCCAAGCCTTCTGTTAATATGTGAACCGGTATGATGTCCCCACTAATACCGGTATATAAAAGTTTCTAAATAAATAAATAAATAAAACAATGGAAAAACAGAGATAGTATCATTCTTCATAAAACATTAAGTAATAAAATCAAGAAATATAAAACATCAATCATAATAGTAAAACTGTATTCATAAAAAGAATATTTCAAACCAGTTGATGAATAGAATATAAAAAATTTCCCAAACACCAATAAAATATTTCAAAACATCTGATGAATAAAAAATCCAACAATTAAAATATGTTCTATTCCCCCCCAAAAAATTAAATATCTTGAAAGAGAAGGATCATAAATTGCATCCAATAATTAAAAATATTAAGAATTAAAAAATCTCCTGCTTTCCATATCTGGGATCTGATTTCCAGTCACTCTGAGATTGTTGTGGATTGGGGGAGGTAGGGCCGCACAAATGTTATCTTCTCTCTCACACACATGCACAATAACACATTCATTCTCTCACACACTCCCTCTCTCTAACATACACAGGCTCCCTCTCCCTCACAGATACATTATGTGTTTATGTGTGTGTGTGTGCGTGCCTGTGAGAGCCTATATGTGACACATAGGCTCTCACAGGCACACAAACATACACAAACACACAAGCTTTCACACAGACACATTCACAGGCACACAGGCTCTCACACAGACACACACAGGCTCTCTCAGACACAGACACATAGGATCTCACACAGACACACACACATACACACACCACAGGCTCTCAGAAACACACAGACTCTCACTCACTCACACACACATACAAGCTCCCACACATGGTCTCCTGTTGTCACCGGGCCATAGTGGGATGAGCTCCACCACGACCCCACGGGCCTTCTGTCTTGTTGTCTTCGGGCCGTGGTGGGATGAGCTCCACCACGGCCCACTGAGCTTCCTGCTTGGGAGGGGGGGTGGGAGTGGAAGCTGTGTGTGGGCACGCACGCATGCACATACACAGAAGACAGGCCTCTCCTTCCTCGGCCGCCGGCGGGTTAGGCTGTGCCAGCAGCCCCGCAGGCCTCTCTTGCTGCCGCCGGCCTGCTATCTCCCCCGGGTGTGCCGCCCTGTGCAAATGCCGGTCACGCCAGACATGGACAGGGGTATATCGTTGATTTCTCTGCTTGGATAGGCATTGGGAAAGGGTTGTTGGATACTCTCTTTTAGATGGAGGCAAGGACCATATTCCCAGTCATCAGTGATGGTTGTGTGTTGGGTTTGTACTGAGCAATGATGACTTTCCATGGCCATGAATGACTGTGATTACAGCAAAAACCGTCCAGTTAGTTCTGAGCTCAGTACCTACCCATTGCAGCACCCCCAGGTTGCTCTACGCCCTGAGATTTGATGTAATTATTATAGCAGGGGATGGGAAAAGCATTGAAATGTCAAATTTCACAAAATGGCTTTAACAAAAAAAAAAAAATCTCAAACACTTGGTGATTCTCAAAGCTCTTTAGAAACTCAAGATGTTCAGGGATAATTTCATTTCAGCAGTACCCTTTTCCGTCTGTAGTCTGCAGCTGGTGCTCTGAAGCACCTTCCTGACGCTCTCTGCCCTCTGTTTGGATGTCCATGTCAGAACCCGATGAAGTGGCTGACGTGCTGCTCCGGGTTGAGGGACCACATTTTTATGTTCTTTATTGGAAAATAAAGATATAAGAATGAACATTTACTGCTAATATTCAGATACAAAGTGCAGAGTGTCCATGTAGTAGTTTATCACAATATACACCTTTCTAATAGGTGGGATTATTTCGTTGTCATCTTGCAGAATAAGAAAATATTGGAAAATCCCATAGGTAATAAACTAATCAACAAAACAGATGCAATTCAGTTGTATGAGTCTATCTAACCAATTGAATTCTCCCACCCCACTTCCTCCCTTTTCAAACCTTATCTATATCAGAGAGGAGTGATGTATATATCTCCATATCACAATACATCCCTCTGTTGCTCTAGTTCATCTTCGCTAAAGTCCAAGCTCTGGAGGAAAAGTATGCGTCAACCAGAATCCATTTCTCTGCTTTTATAACCTCCATTCCGGGAGCCACATTTTAAAATGCAAGACCTCGTTTCCAGATGTCAGTCAGGAAAGAAAATGAACAAAGGGAACTTTGGGGGGGGGGGGAGGGATGATCATACTGTCTATTAACTAAATCCACAGACAAAGTGAAAGAGAAGTGGTTTTTGCAGAGCACAGTTGCTGAATTAACCCTTTAAATACTGATTTACATTGGGCACATTTTTTTTAGGTCACAGACAAACATCGCATGCTAAAATTGGCAGCTTCCTACAGGTGCATGGCATTTCATAAGTAAATATTTCTATAGATCTCATTGATTAAAAAAAAACATCTCTTGGGTCATTCCTCAATCTCCCCACCTCCCTCCAACCTTTTGACCATAATATTTTTATGCTGAGACATGGTGCTGGCAGACGGAGGCCAGCACCATTGTTAATATTTTTGTCTGTACAAAATGACACTGGCTAGGCCCAGGTATGAGCTGGCGCTATTTTGTATGGAACACATTAACTATGGCGCTAGTTTCGGTCTGCCGGCTCCATCTAGAAGCAATCCTCCTGCAGGGCAGGAGGAGCTGAGGGGTCACTCTTGCCCTATGAAGAATAAGAACATTTTGGTAAGAGGGTTCAGGGGCTGTGGAATATTGGAGGGGAGGCTCGGGGGGGGGGGGGGGTTTGTTAGTGGCACATTTTTAATACAAAATGTTGTTTTTTTGTTTTGTTTTTAAAATATATTGAAACAAAAAACAGGAAATTTGTTTAAAATCTCCCATTTTATTTCAATGAATGTACATCCCTCATTGACACACTATGGCCTGGATTTTCTAAGGTCACAGACCTTAGAGAATCTGGCGGTAACGGGGGCGGGGGGGAGGGCCTGCGACAGCCGGCAGCGATGGCACCTCCGCGGTGCCATCGCTGCCGGCTTTCGCACCCATTGGGTGTGATACTGGTGGCGATAAGGAGTCTTACCTTTCGCCATCAGCGAATTCGTCACGGAGTCTGCCCCGAAGCCGCCCCAACTCCTCCCCATCCGGTGCGGACTCCGCCCCGACTCCGCTCTGATTTAGATATCGCACGCAAAAAGGGACTTTTCGCACGGTTTCGCGTGCGATACCTTTGGAAAATGACCCCCTATATCCCCTCCACTACTGACACCAGCGCAGCCTGTTCTTCTCCGTGGATAGAGGTTAAATATGGTGGTTAAGTACAATTATATATTTAGACCCGACAGTCACATTGAGCACCGGCAGCTCTCTCATTTTGGATACAAAATAACCTGTTCATTTTTCAGTTGCCCTTTAGAAATGACTTTTCTACACTGAATAGATAGCTGACATTGGAGGGGTCGCCAGGCCAGCCCATAACAACAGGGCAATCACTGGACGATATGGGCGTTCCAGGCCAGCTTTGCTCTCAGTGTCTTCCCTTTCGGGCTCGCATACTGAGAGCTTTATTTATTTTTATTTGTTTATTTTATTTTTAATTTTTATATACCGACATTCTTGTATAAAATACAAATCATGCCGGTTTACAATCATGCCGGTTTACATTAAAACCAACAACATCCCAGCTGACCTCAGAATGGAACCCTGCCTACTATCATTTAAGAAAAAACTTAAGACCTGGCTTTTCCGCCAAGCCTTCTCAGATACCCATGACACACAATAGTCGACAGAACTTCCTTCAGGAGCAATGGTTCTCCATACTACCCCTAAGTCCAGAATAAGAGCCCCCTGACTCAGCTTTGTTTATACTAATAATTGTTCTTCTGTCTCAAGCCTTTCCTTCCTTCCAGCAGTCTATGCTTCCAAGTTTAATTTCCCTGTTAAATGTAACTTTGTCTTTCATGTTCAACCTATTGTTTGGTTACTGTTCTTGGTTCAGTTCCCCAATTCGATGTAAACCGATCTGATATGGTCACCACCATGAAGGTCGGTATAGAAAAGTGTTAAATAAATAAATAAATAAAACAGAAGATACAGGAAAAATGTTACCTTTGTCAAATACATTGAAACATTAATAACAAGAAAATTGTTAACAAGGGATAACAACTAAGAAAAGAGAAAGGTAAACAAGAAGAAGAAGTAAAAGAAAACATAGAAGTTGAAAAACAAAAAAGGTGGCACAAAGGGTTGCATGAAGGGGTGCACAAAGGGGAGTGCCCCTTTATCGCGCCCCTTCGGCGGGCGACTCCCAGCACGTGATGCCAGGTGGAATGGCGCCGTTTACCGGCTCGACGCTGGGCAGGATGATGACACAAAAGGGGCGGGTCTCATGCTCACTGTTCTCTTTTCAGCGATCTCTCTTCACAATTCAAAACGGATGTTTTCATTTCTTTTGGTTCTTTTTACTTAGTGAAGCACTATAAAAAGATTGACTCAAAAAGGCTGGCATGGTACCTCCTTGGCTGGGAGGAGTCAGTGGGTGCCCTTCTTGTCCACCTCATGCTGAAGCTCTGCATAACAGACCAGAAAGCTGAGGGTTTGAGAGGGTACAGACAGAGAAGGCAGGCCAAGGGAGAGCCCCAGTACAAAGTCCGATTCCATCCAGAGGCATGTGTGGGCCTGACTAGGCACACAAACCTGCAACAGGCATCCTTTTGTCTTCTAAAAACAGATCTCTCTTTTCTTTTTTCTTTTTACATTGTTTCTCTCTGTCTAGTCTTCACCCTCCTCTCTCCCACTCCCCTCTCCTCCTTTGGGATCTCAGTTATGTAGCATAACAGTGTTCTCATGCTTCCCCTCCGCTTTCTGTCAGATTTCACAGCTATCCTTTCCCTTCCCTCTGAGCAGGTCCTTTCCATGGCTGGCGACAGCCAGGAATTCTGTCCCACACACCCTCTCCCTCTCTTTCTACATACAGGTCGGGTACCACCTGGTCCCAGCTCCCTCTGTTTGCCATAGGGTTAATGTTTTACCTCCACCTCAGCTGGGCTGGGAGCACTCCTACTCCTGGTAT
Organism: Rhinatrema bivittatum; assembly: GCF_901001135.1. Taxonomy (NCBI): domain Eukaryota; kingdom Metazoa; phylum Chordata; class Amphibia; order Gymnophiona; family Rhinatrematidae; genus Rhinatrema; species Rhinatrema bivittatum. The sequence continues at coordinate 32,749,349 of NC_042626.1, forward strand.
GTTAGCAGAGAGGAGGAGGAGGGTGTGGACAGCTTAAATATCAGTCACTGTTATTGCTGGTGAGTGTCCAGCCTGCAGCTCTGCCTCCGTGTCCCGCTTGCTCTCTGTCTAATGGTTTTCCCGTTTCCTATCTGACTGCCACCGTGCTGCTACTCTGCAGATTTTCATTTGTCTCTCCTCCTGTGAGAGCAAGATCTTATGGTGCAGGTGCTGGGGTGTTGGTGGTGCCCTAGACGGACTGCCTCCAAAACAAGCCCAGGGTTGGCTGTCTGGAGCCTCGGTCGTTCTATTCTAGTACTGGCATCCATCTGCGAGGATTTCTCTTAGCAGATATCTGCAGCTGCTGGGGAGTGCAGGAATGCAGCCCTGGCCCTCTCCTAGACTCCAGCATTGCGGCCAATAACTGGTGGACTCCCAGCCGTGGGACTAACACGTTTCCAAGGCTAGGGAGAGTGGGGCTCCTACCCCTCCCCCTCCCCCCCCAGTACAGTTTTATAATGGTGCAATTCCTTGCAAGGTAGGAATTGTATTTTCTTTCTATTTGGAGACCGCCAAAACATCTACAGCAGTGCAGAAAGACGAAATGCTAGGAGTAATCTCTTTTAGGTGTCTTTGCTGATTACTGGGAGTCAGCGGATGGATGGCACAAGGGCATGGCCTAGCAGAATAACGTGCTGGCGAAAGAAGCACCTGGTGTCTTAGCGCCTGCGGCGTGACAGATTAGAAATTCATCTGGCAGCTTCGGTTTTAACAGGGAGAGTTTACAGAGTGATACTGGGAAGCTGAATGCAGCCCCAGGCAAATCCAGCTGTGCGCCTCTCACGTGCTCCTCCAGTTTCATCTTTGCTTAGCTTTGGCAAGACAATTTTTGTTTTGTTTTGGTTTTTCAGCCCCAACAAGTTTTCTTGGCTGCAGGAAGCATCTGCTAGGAGGCAGGGCTGGGTTACTGCAGGTCATTGGCCGCACATGGACTTCGGGAGGAGAAAGCTACTTAGATAATTTCAAGCATGTGCAACTTTTCTGCTCAGTCTCCAGCAGAGACAGCAATAAGGGGCAGAGGGATCCGCACTGCCAAGGAGAAGCAACTGATGGGAGAGTCCCAGGCAGAGCCTAGGGCCCTGGAGAAGTGGCAATGAGACACCCTGACCTGTGTACAGCGCTGGAGAAATTCTGGGAGCTATTGTGACCTGCGCACAGCGACACAGAATCTCCTAGATGGTTTTTGTCCTTTGCAGAACTGAGAAGCATCCCGGAAAAAAAAAAAAAAAGGTTCATCCAGCCGCTGAAGTTACAGAGAGCTCCGGTGTCTTTTTTGGCTGCTAGGAATGGTTCAGTAAAGGGACAAAGAAAGGAGCTCGCCCTCTGGCTAGCTCCAGTTTTACACATTTTCTCTGCTGCTAAGAGGGACCTCTAGGACTGGTCTTGACTGGCAGCAGCTCTTGCTAAAGGAATGTAGGTCTCAGACCTTCTAGCACCGTGCTGAAAGGGTGGAGGTCACCGACCTATAGGGCAGCGCTCTGCCCAGTCGCTGCTGAAAGGCACTAGGTGTGGTGACAGACCTAGCAGACAATGCTCTCCCTGAAGTGAACAGTGTGTGTGTGTGTGTGTGACTGCCCCGTTCCTGGCAGTGGCCGCTGCTCCTCCAGGGCTTGCCTGCTTGGTTTGCAGAGTACCCCCAAGTCGATCTTTCTTTGGGGGAGGTGGGAGGGAATTCCTGTGCTGTGAGAGAGAAAGCAGGGAGAGAACTGAGGAAGCGCCAAGAGTCAGGAGACAGGGATGCCGGAGAGGAGCTCCCCGAGCCAGATGATGGCAGAGTCTCCATCTGGCAGTGACTGGGATTGCACGCCGGAGGAGCAGGAAGCCTTGCTCCACTACTTGGAGAGACGCTGCTATTCATCCCAAGACTGGGAGGCGTGGAACAGCCCGGAGCCCGAAGAAATTCCTGCTGTAAGTTTGACAACATGAAACCTAATTGTTTTTTCCCCTAAGTTTACCTTTAGCTTTGATCTGTCTTTAGCAACGAGATCTATAAATTGAAATAAATAAATACCATAAGTGGTAAATTGTCAAAGGCGTTCACCGGACTCCTGCACCTACCGAGGAGCTGTAGCAAAGGGGTGCGCGTGAGACAGGAGCCTATGAAGAGTATTTCTAACCTATGGGTGTAGGTTATAAAATAGCATGCATTTTTGTGTGTGGCGAGATACGTGCATTTATGGGTGCACACACGGCCCTTTTAAAATCTACCCATAAGTGTGGAATTGAAAGTTGACCTCGAAAAGGGTAATTTTCAAAGACTTTTTATTTGAGTGCATGCTTACCTGGGGAAGAAACCTTACTGAAAGTTGTCTCTCTCCCCCCCCCCCTCCCCCACCCTCTGCGGGTAAAAGCACCTGCACTGTTTTCCTTTTGAAGGCCCTGCATGTGCTTTCACCTTACGCATTTTCGCCTACTTCAAAGCAGGCACTAATGTATGCACCGTTCAGCACTTGGCCGCATTATCAAAAGGGAAACTTCTATGATAATGGCTTGCAGGCCAGTGGGAACAATGTTCCTACAGGCCTGCAAACCCCAGGGCCAGTCTCAGAATGGCCCCTTTCTACAACCCAAACACTATGTATCTCTTCTCTTACGCCCATCTGGTGCCCATTGTTGACAGGCACATTGGCATTTCCATTGCTTTTCCCCTTAGATCTAATGGCCATAGAAGCGTACATTTTCGGTAAGGTGCCGGCCCGACAATATGCACATACTTCTCAGTCCACATCAACAAACCTGATTTTCAGACACAAGCTACCTTCACAGTTTGCATTTAAAGATTGGTTTGTTGTAGGAAAAAATTGTACGGGCATACTCAAAGTTGTTTGAAATGGGGGTGTAAAATCACAAGTCGGTTTCTGAAACTTAGCGTACAATCATAGTTTTCTCTCTTCAGCTCCTGTTTTTGATACGCTTCATTTTACTGCAGCTAAAGGTAGGCAAATACTTTTGGGCACTTGAAAGTCCACGTAGGCAGATTCAACCATTCTACTCACATAACCCCTGGCTTCATTTATTTATTAGTTGTTCACCTTATCTTATACCAGCGTTTCCCAAACTTCTCCTGGAGGTACACATAACCAGTTGGGTTTTCGGGATATTCATAACAAATCAAGGAATGACAATAACATCCAGATTCCAAAAATTGTATATTCTCCCTGTCCTATGCCCCTATTTTATTTTATTTTTTACTTAGTTTTACCTTGTTTTAAGCTTATTAATGTATCATTTGTGAGCATAGATTGTTTAATGTATTTTTTAACATTGTTGATTTGATTTATTTTTTTGTAAACCGTTGTGATGTAAATACGAACGATGGTATATAAAAAAGTTGTAAATAAATAAAATAAATAAATAAATAAATATGCATGAGATAGATATGCATATATTGGAGATCCAGGATATGCAAATATATCTAATGCATATTCAGTGTGGCAATCCTGAAAACCTGACTGGAGAGGGTTGTTTTTTCTACCCATGTGGATCCTGATGAAGCCATTGAAATTTTACCCTACCATGTTGTAGAGCAGGGATGTTTTAGAAAGACATAGTGGACCGGTGGGGCAGAAGAGATTCATGCCTGGCAAAGGAATATTTGAATGCCTCTGGCCTGGTTTGCACCCTCCGCCCCCTCCCCCCCCCCCCATCTCTGGTGCACAGAGGAGACCGACATGCCTCAAAAGACTGAACTGCTTCTTTTGTCCCCACCTCAATCCCTTCTGTGCTGGAGGCACTTGCCTGGGACTCTGAAACAGAGCCTTGGTTTCATGTTTTTTAAACACCAGAACTGAAAAGCGATTCTCGTTCTTCCATTTTTTGACTGAAAAAAAAATATTAGAAAATGCTATGGAGAAAAAGCTAAAAAAAAAAAAAATGTCAGTCTGTTTATAAATATTGTAAAAGAAAAGGGAACAAAAGTAATTGAAAGAAAATCATAGGTTCAGTGCAACATTGAAAATGAATACTAAGTAAACCCAGAAAATAAGAAAAATGTACGACTGGGATAAAATATGAATAAAGTACTTTCCAAAAAACCCAAACAGAATTTATAACACTTAATAAAAGTGGATGAAATATTTTCACTAAGAATTTAAAAAATAATTTCCCTACATGCGTATAATGAAGGGCTTATGCCTAGGTGCGCTTTCTCTGTGATTCTCATGTGAAAACTGGCAAAGAAAAAAGGTTCACTCTAATGTGAGAGTCACTTTCAAAAAAATGTATATCAGTTGAAAACCAAGCATTCAGCAAAGGAAGTCATAAAAATTGTAAGCCCCCATAAAAACATAAGAAATGCCATACTGGGTCAGACCAAGGGTCCATCAAGCCCAGCATCCTGTTTCCGACAGTGGCCAATCAAGGTCACAAATCCGGAGGTGACCCCCTGTTCCGAGGTAAGTTAGAGTTACCAAAGAGAGTAAACCCTCTCTGGTCCCTACCATTGGAGGGCGAGGCTTGAAGGTTCAGTAGTCGAATGAAGACTTCGTCCTGGAAGCTCGTGGTTCCCCCAGGAGGAGCCTGTAGGAACCCGGCCGCTGGGACTTAAGAACTCCATGAAGACTGAAGATTGGTCTGGATGCAGGCGCCTCCTGCAGTTTGTGGATTCCAGATGGCTAGCGCCTCCAGCAGGTCAAGTCAGTCTAGGAGTATAAGCCGAAGAGTGGTCAGGAGCCATTCCGAGGGTCGAAGACAGGAGAAGAGTCGAATCCATTCTGGAAGCAATACAAGAGAAGGGTCCGCAGCCAGTCCAGAAGCAAGCCAGGAGAAGGGTCCGCAGCCAGTCCAGAAGCAAGTCAGGAGAAGGGTCCGCAGTCAGTCCAGGGTCAAGCCAAGTGAAGAACAACAGCCGGTCCAAGGGTCAGAAGCCAAGAATCAATCCAACGAGGGAGAAGAGCAGAAACAGGAACGAAGACCAGGAATGAACATCGGGAACCAGGAACACCAGTACGGAGACTGAACAACCAGAATCCTCAATACCAAGGCAAGGTCTGAGGAGCAGACCTTGCCTTAAAATCCCAGAGCGAGGGAGGAATCTTGGGAAGAAGCCACGACACTTCCTGTCGTGGCCCCTTTAAATCTCTCTTCAGCCGTGCGCACAGCTCCTAGTTGACAGAAAGGGGAGGAGTTGTCCCGGCCGTGCAGAGCCCAGCGGCCGGCCTCAGCAGCGGCCATGGCTGTGGGAAGAGCGCTGAAGAGGCCTGCCTGCTCCAGCAGGGGCCTTGGTGCTAACCCGACGCCGTGGGTAAGTACTTGGTCCTGGCCGTGGACTGCCACGGCCGGCGGCCATGAAAGTCAGCCCCAGTCGCGGCCTGCTGCAGCCGGCAGCCATAACAACAAGTACCTGGCAAGTACCCAAACATTAAACAGATCCCAAGCTACTATTGCTTATTAATTACCATCATAGCAGTTTATGGATTTATCCTCTAGGAACTTATCCAAACCTTTTTAAAACCCATTTACACTAACTGCTGTAACCACATCCTCTGGCAATGAATTCCAGAGCTCTCCTTCTGCTAGTAAAAAAGCAACCAAAAACACCAGTGGTGAAGGAGCAAGACAAAGCTCTTGTACTCCACCCCCACTCCCTGGCAAAGTGAATTTTAAGTAAACTGGAAACAGGAAAATCAGCCTATGTGTAGTCCAGTCAATGCCGCATCTTCTCTCTGACTGCCCCCTTCCATGGGCTGTCTTGTTATTTATTTTATTTATTTATTTATTTGTCCACATTTATTAATTGCTTTCCAGATAAAAGTTTATCACCCAAAGAAATGTACAAAATAAACAACAATACAATAATAATAATAATAATCATAACATAAAGTACCAAATACCACACACAATTCAAACAAAAACATACATAAAATGCAAGTTAAAATTATCTCTCCTGATCAAGACAATATTTCCTAGTAAACTAGATGAGCCACTTCGTTCCTCATATTGACTAATACCCTGGAATTTGTTGAACTAAACCCGATTTTTAGTTGTTTTCTAAATTTTAACAAATTGATTTCTTCCCTCACCTCCTTAGGAAGAGTATTCCATATTAGCCTGCCTCAAGCAGTTTCTGTGACTGCAACCTGTCTACAACTTTTCTTTTATTTAGCAATTTATTACTTACTTGCTATTTCAAATACCATTCATGGTGAGACAAAACATAAAAATGTATATAATTGTCAAAACAACAGCAATAAATAATTGCAGAATGTGGTTCGTGCAGTTAGTATAGCTGTGTTTAAAAAAGGATTGGATAAGTTCTTGGAGAAGTCCATTACCTGCTATTAAGTTCACTTAGAGAATAGCCACTGCCATTAGCAATGGTTACATGGAATAGACTTAGTTTTTGGGTACTTGCCATGTTCTTATGGCCTGGATTGGCCACTGTTGGAAACAGGATGCTGGGCTTGATGGACCCTTGGTCTGACCCAGTATGGCATTTTCTTATGTTCTTATGTTCTTATTGGTACAAAAATTAAAAAAACAATAACATGAAGTTCAGCTTAGTCTAATCATACATAAATACAACAGATAAAATGGTATAATCATCAATACCATCATGAAATCAACTAATTAACAAAACCCCTCTGCAGCAATTGCAGTAAAATGTAAAGCCCAGCTAATAACAGTCCATTCACTTGGGTAAAGGGATGAGTCTTCAGAGACTGGTGAAACACCAAATAATTGTTCAACTGGAAAATTTCTTTAGGGAGTGTATTCCCTCGTGATAGGATGAAACAGGAAAACACTCTGTTTCAGGTCTGATCCAGCCATGCCCCATTCTCAGTTGGAACAGTGACAAGCAGCTTCATGATCAGCTTGGTAAATAATAATGAAGGCTATCGTGGATAAATTGAACCTGGACCATTCACGGCTCTAATTACTGTGCGACTTGCCCCTGTCTTTGGGACTGGTCCCTCTTGCCCCTCTGCTTTTGGCTGTCTGTGTGAATGTCCCTCTGCCCTTTGGGCTCTATATGACTCTCCTTCCTCCCCCACTCCCCCCACCTTGACCTTGCTTCTTTGCCTTGGACCGCCTCTGTAACTGACTTCCTGCCTTGAAGCTTTTTCTTTGACTGCCTCTCCACCATCTTGAGTTGTCTGTGACTGTTCACCTATTCTGAAGCTGTCCCTCTGATTCTACCCCTATTGTGGGTTGTCTCTAACTATTCCTCTGTCTTGAAACTGTCTTGGGTTATATTTGTGACTCTCTCCCTTGCTTTATCTCTCAACGTAGGAAGGCAAGGGAAGTAATCTATTTAGAACAATGGTACTCAACCCAGTTCTTGAGATATACTTAGCCAGTTGGGTTTTCAGGATATACACAATGAATATGTATGAGGTAGATTTGCATGCAGTGGAGGCAGTGCATGCAAATCTACCTCATGCATATTCATTGTGGATATCCTGAAAACCCAGCTGGCTAGATATGTCCCGAGGACTAGGTTGAGAAGCCCTAGTTTAGAAGGAAAGAACCTTGTCTGATCAGCAATAGAAATAGATAGTAACAAACATGAAATTGCAGAGACTGGGAAAGAGGAACAGCTGGTGAAAAAAATAGTTTATTCTATAAATTTCTGAAACATGTAGGTGGGTCTTTCAGTTGTCTATAAAAATAGAATTGTTTGTCTCTGTTTAAAATCACTGGGGCTTTGATAAGCTTCTATGGTTGCCCCACTTTTGGCTCCATAGATTTGCCGAGGGGCTAATGGCACATAAAATGTTGAATTTTATGAATGAATATCACTTGAAACTCTTATCTCATGCAGTATCTGCACACCCATTTGTTTGGACTCTTGTTTCACTTGTTGGAAAATCAGTAAAAGGAAAGTATAACAGAAACACAAACAAAAGTATGAGACACTGAAATCAGAGCATTGCTCCACAGAGAAGTGACTAAACCAGCCATGACGTGGTCACAACTAACCAGGGTTGAGGTTAGAAGGGCTTCAGTCCAGGATTAGACTGAGCCATTCCTGATTTTCAATTCTTGTCCTATTGTACAGGTAGATTTGTAGCACCTGGTTATCTAATGACACAGAAGTTGAACTACAAATCCCTACATGCAACAGGGCAACATCAGGACTGATCCAGTTGTTTACCAATGGCCTGGAGCCATCTGCTAATCCAGTGTTTCCCAACCCTCTCCTGGAGGCACACCTAACCAGTCGGGTTTTCAGGTTTGCCACAATGAATATGCATGAAATAGATTTGCATACCCTGGGTCTCCAACATATGCAAATCTATATCATGCATATTCATTGTGGCAAACCTGAAAACCCGACTGGTTAGGTGTGCCTCCAGGAGAGGGTTGGGAAACACTGTGCTAATCCCAATTGAAGGGGATACTTGGAAGAACTGGAGTGCACAGGGTGGGCTCTATTCTATACCAAGGAAGCTTGAATGGAAGCCGGTTCTTGCTAAAGAGAATTCAGTGGTTAATATTACTCATGTTTAAGCATACACAATATATAAAACACAGGAATTTATTATATAGCATGGCCTCTGCAATGCACTTGAGCCCTGCCAGAAAGGAATCTCAGATTTAGTTCTTCTAAATTCTGCTGCACTTTCCCTTTATCTTATCTCCAGAGAGACTTCAGTTTGAGGAAGTCTTCCAAAACCAGTGCTCCAGCAACATTCCCTTGCTGGGAAAGACTGGGGAAAGGGGGGGGGGGGAGGGAGTTGGAGAAATTGTGAACTCCCCCCTCCCCACCTTACAGCCAGCATTCCTGTACCATTTCTTAGGGCAGCGCTCCACATGACAGGCCAGCAAAAGAGACAAGGACTGGGCCCCCGTACATAAACACTTATAATGACATTTGCCGCAGAAGGTCTGCAGGCCACTATGATAGTGAGTGGGGTTCTCTGCCACAGGGACTGATATTAGTAAAGACTGGGACTGGGGGAGCTACGCGTGTTCTGCCACAGCCGGCATTCCCACACCATTCAGCAAGATGCTTCCTGCTACGGAGGTGTTGGTCACCCATTATCCTTATTTTTCACTATCGAGGAAGGTGTTCCATTTTTTTTTGTTCCTTTATAATGACTGTGATATTTTCCTGTGTTGTATTTCTCTCTCTCTCTCTCTCTTTCTAGTGAACTGTTAGATTCCTACCCTGCATTTCCATTAAAAATGCAACACTTTGACCACCTTCCCTGCTCCATGAAGGTGTCTGAATACAGATTGTTTTCCCATTAAACGTGGGTTTGTGCTTTCAGGTTCTAAGTCCAACGTACAAACAGCGGAATGAAGATTTTCGGAAGCTCTTCAAACAGCTCCCAGATAGTGAGCGTCTCATCGTGGGTAAGAAAGAGACCAGTAAGCTTTAGCACTGACTCCATCTCCCACCTCATCCCTTCCTGAGGGCAATCTGTTCACTCTCCATACTCTCATGGAGTGGGTGTGAGTATATGTGTGTGTGTGTGTGTGGGGGGGGGGGGGGGCAATATTCAGTCTATGCGTTTTGCTCGCTAACACTCTCCCCTACCCCTCATAATATCCTCAAATTGTATTTTTTGTTGTCACAGTGTGAGATATAACCTACAAAATTGTTTTTAACTGGTGCATTATATTGTAAAAGGTCCAAGACAAAGTGTTGAGAAAAAATGTAAATCAAATTAGAAAAGGCCAAGAACTGTATCTTGACTGGGCTCTTCTTTCCTACAGTCATGTCAGTACATCACCTAGTGGCCTCTGTTTTAGGTGATAAATACATTTTAATAAAGTAAAGTATTACCTGTATGCCAGTAAGTGAGGTTCTCCAGTGACAGGCAGGACTGAATGAGCCATGACATGTGGTAACATCATCCATGGCAGTGATTGTACCCTTCTCTGAGCATGTGCAGGAGTTCCTGTGCGAGTGCTGCCTCATGAGCTCCTTGTTTATGTTTCGTTTGCACTACCATCTGGACAGCACCTCTCTTTCTTAATCCTTCGGGGGATTATTTATCATTTTTTGCTCTTGCCTCACTGCCTCTGTAGCCCCCTCAACAGCACTTTTTAGTGCTACAAATAATAATCATAATAATAAAAGAAAAAGAAGATGCCTGGGCCAAAGCAGGCCTTCATCAGCTGATGGCTCTCAATGATGAACACTATCTGTGCCAAAAGTGTCTGGGGCCTTATCATGACTCCCAATTGTTATGATTGAGGCTGGATGAACCATGGACACAGAAGAATCAGGTCTTAAAGATGGCTGAGCTCCAGAGCCATTGGAGTTCCTCATCATCCATGAGCTCCGTCTGTGGTGAGTCAATCAGGAGCTCTGTGTTTAAGCTTCCTCCCATTGAGGCTGCAGTGTTGGGGTTGAGTGGCTCAAGGAATCATCAGGCCTTGAATCCTTCAGTTCCATTGGAACACAAAAAGTAGGCATGGGATTCATCAGTGCCTTCAACAGAGGACCCCCAATGCATCATCTAAGCAGAAACCTTCTGTCCCCCTAAGCTAGGGAGCTAGTGACACTAGTGTTACATACAGATTTGGCCTAATTATTTGATGCAGTCGCCACTATCAAAACATCAGATCTTGCTGTGACTGGCATCATCAAATCATGAAGGCATGGCGTGGTCAGCACAATAAATGCAAAAGGGTCCAGCACCATTGATGCATCCAGGGCTATCAGCACCATCAATGCATCGGCTCTAGGAGCACAGTGAGCACTTTAGCACTAGGCACGAGAGGTAAGGATGCCTTTGGCATGGCACAGAGACCATCAGAGTCAATGCAGGGATGACTCCATAACAATTCCCAAGGACTGTTTACATGGTCCAGGGAGCTAATCATTACAGGTCTCCACATTTTTTTTTTGGTTAAGAAGATCTCCATGCCTTCTTCCTATCTTTTCTACCGGGATGTCAAGACCTATGTGAACCCCTCTGGTGGCATCAGGAAGAGGTTTTCAGCCCAGAACACCATAGCTGGAAACCCCAACTCCCATTTGCTCCATTTTACCTTTGGTTGCCATAGCAAGTCAGACCCAGGAGGTCCAGGCAGGAGCCCCACCAACACTGCCACAGGAGCATCAGTCAGCAGACTAGATGGTGCATTTACTCAAAACTTGCTTTATATTTTTAGGAGCCAATGATAAACAGGGGATCCTGCATCCTATGCTGTCCCGGATGACTGGTGCCTTTCTTCAAGGGGGAGGCCCAGCTGCTTCCAACCCATGCAATAGCTACCTGTTTTTATGGGTAGCCCTTAGGGGTCAACTGCATTGATAGAGTTATAGGAAATTCACAAGCTATCAGAGGAAGAATGCCATAGAATGCCTGATCCCCAACATTCATTGGAGCCTACCCTTCCAAGACCATCAATGTCCCTGCCAAGTCACCTTTGTCTTCATCAGAGTCTTGGGTGAGTGTCCTGTTGTTATTGGATTCAGAGAAGGGATTTGATAGCCATCTTTTCTAACTCCCTATCAGATCCACCAGAGCATGCATCTCCTCCAAAAAAACCTTTCCTATTCTAAATTTCTAGATAAGGTAGGAAAGGCCATCAATATATATTTGTGGAGGGATAAAGACCCACACAAAGAGATGTTTGACATTATTCATGTTCTGGAGATGCCGTATGAGCCAGCAGCTTTTCCAGTTCACAAAATTCTTCAAGACTTTCAAATCATAATGTTGGAAAATCCAGCTTCTTGCCCTTCAGTTGTGAGAAAACTGGATCTTAAGCATAGAATACAGCAGCTTCCTGGTTTTGTGGTGGTTATAACTTCCCCATCAGTCAATGGTGATGGCATCCACTCTAAAAAAGGTGAAGAAAACAAGAATTGATTCTATCACCCTACTGAGAAAGACCAATTTTTCCAAAGCTCAATGTTTTGATGCCTAATTAAACAACCACCAGCTATGATTTAAAATTTATACAATTGCATCAACAAGATGATGCAATTTATGGAATCCCTGGGTGAGGAGCATGAAATCAGGCATTAGAGATGTGAATCGTGTCCTCGATCGTCTTAACGATCGATTTCGGCTGGGAGGGGGAGGGAATCGTATTGTTGCCGTTTGTGTGTGTAAAGTATCGTCATAATCGTTAAAATCATGAGCCGGCACACTAAAACCCCCTAAAACCCACCCCCGACCCTTTAAATTAAATCCCCCCCCCAAATGCCTTAAATTACCTGGTGGTCCAGCGGCACACTAAAACCCCCTAAAACCCACCCCCGACCCTTTAAATTAAATCCCCCCCCCAAATGCCTTAAATTACCTGGTGGTCCAGCGGCACACTAAAACCCCCTAAAACCCACCCCCGACCCTTTAAATTAAATCCCCCACCCAAATGCATTAAATTACCTGGGAGTCCTCTGTAGCGGCGGTCCGTGGCTAAATCGGGGGAAGGGGGAGAGCACGAAAACCGGCACACTAGATCGTGAGGTCTTCAGCCGGCGCCATTTTTCAAAATGGCCGCCGCAAAATGGCGGCGGCCATAGACGAAAACGATTCGACGCAAGAGGTCGTTCCGGACCCCCGCTGGACTTTTGGCAAGTCTTGTGGGGGTCAGGAGGCCCCCCCAAGCTGGCCAAAAGTTCCTGGGGGTCCAGCGGGGGTCAAGGAGCGATTTCCTGCCGCGAATCATTTTCCGTACGGAAAATGGCTCCGGCCATACACGTATGGCCGGCGCCATTGTCCGTCCGGAACGACCTCTTGCGTTGAATCGTTTTCGTCTATGGCCGCCGCCATTTTGCGGTGGCCATTTTGAAAAATGGCGCTGGCTGAAGACCTCACGATCTAGTGTGCCGGGTGCTCTCCCCCTTCCCCCGATTTAGCCACGGACCGCCGCTACGGAGGACTCCCAGGTAATTTAATGCATTTGGGGGGGGGGGGGGGTTCGGGGGGGGGGGGGATTTAATTTAAAGGGTGGGGGGTGGGTTTTAGGGGGTTTTAGTGTGCCGGTTTTCCTGCCCTCCCCCTTCCCCCGATTTTTTGACGATAAATCGGGGGAATTGGTATTGTATCAAAGTGTTGAGAAAAAATGTAAATCAAATTAGAAAAGGCCAAGAACTGTATCTTGACTGGGCTCTTCTTTCCTACAGTCATGTCAGTACATCACCTAGTGGCCTCTGTTTTAGGTGATAAATACATTTTAATAAAGTAAAGTATTACCTGTATGCCAGTAAGTGAGGTTCTCCAGTGACAGGCAGGACTGAATGAGCCATGACATGTGGTAACATCATCCATGGCAGTGATTGTACCCTTCTCTGAGCATGTGCAGGAGTTCCTGTGCGAGTGCTGCCTCATGAGCTCCTTGTTTATGTTTCGTTTGCACTACCATCTGGACAGCACCTCTCTTTCTTAATCCTTCGGGGGATTATTTATCATTTTTTGCTCTTGCCTCACTGCCTCTGTAGCCCCCTCAACAGCACTTTTTAGTGCTACAAATAATAATCATAATAATAAAAGAAAAAGAAGATGCCTGGGCCAAAGCAGGCCTTCATCAGCTGATGGCTCTCAATGATGAACACTATCTGTGCCAAAAGTGTCTGGGGCCTTATCATGACTCCCAATTGTTATGATTGAGGCTGGATGAACCATGGACACAGAAGAATCAGGTCTTAAAGATGGCTGAGCTCCAGAGCCATTGGAGTTCCTCATCATCCATGAGCTCCGTCTGTGGTGAGTCAATCAGGAGCTCTGTGTTTAAGCTTCCTCCCATTGAGGCTGCAGTGTTGGGGTTGAGTGGCTCAAGGAATCATCAGGCCTTGAATCCTTCAGTTCCATTGGAACACAAAAAGTAGGCATGGGATTCATCAGTGCCTTCAACAGAGGACCCCCAATGCATCATCTAAGCAGAAACCTTCTGTCCCCCTAAGCTAGGGAGCTAGTGACACTAGTGTTACATACAGATTTGGCCTAATTATTTGATGCAGTCGCCACTATCAAAACATCAGATCTTGCTGTGACTGGCATCATCAAATCATGAAGGCATGGCGTGGTCAGCACAATAAATGCAAAAGGGTCCAGCACCATTGATGCATCCAGGGCTATCAGCACCATCAATGCATCGGCTCTAGGAGCACAGTGAGCACTTTAGCACTAGGCACGAGAGGTAAGGATGCCTTTGGCATGGCACAGAGACCATCAGAGTCAATGCAGGGATGACTCCATAACAATTCCCAAGGACTGTTTACATGGTCCAGGGAGCTAATCATTACAGGTCTCCACATTTTTTTTTTGGTTAAGAAGATCTCCATGCCTTCTTCCTATCTTTTCTACCGGGATGTCAAGACCTATGTGAACCCCTCTGGTGGCATCAGGAAGAGGTTTTCAGCCCAGAACACCATAGCTGGAAACCCCAACTCCCATTTGCTCCATTTTACCTTTGGTTGCCATAGCAAGTCAGACCCAGGAGGTCCAGGCAGGAGCCCCACCAACACTGCCACAGGAGCATCAGTCAGCAGACTAGATGGTGCATTTACTCAAAACTTGCTTTATATTTTTAGGAGCCAATGATAAACAGGGGATCCTGCATCCTATGCTGTCCCGGATGACTGGTGCCTTTCTTCAAGGGGGAGGCCCAGCTGCTTCCAACCCATGCAATAGCTACCTGTTTTTATGGGTAGCCCTTAGGGGTCAACTGCATTGATAGAGTTATAGGAAATTCACAAGCTATCAGAGGAAGAATGCCATAGAATGCCTGATCCCCAACATTCATTGGAGCCTACCCTTCCAAGACCATCAATGTCCCTGCCAAGTCACCTTTGTCTTCATCAGAGTCTTGGGTGAGTGTCCTGTTGTTATTGGATTCAGAGAAGGGATTTGATAGCCATCTTTTCTAACTCCCTATCAGATCCACCAGAGCATGCATCTCCTCCAAAAAACCTTTCCTATTCTAAATTTCTAGATAAGGTAGGAAAGGCCATCAATATATATTTGTGGAGGGATAAAGACCCACACAAAGAGATGTTTGACATTATTCATGTTCTGGAGATGCCGTATGAGCCAGCAGCTTTTCCAGTTCACAAAATTCTTCAAGACTTTCAAATCATAATGTTGGAAAATCCAGCTTCTTGCCCTTCAGTTGTGAGAAAACTGGATCTTAAGCATAGAATACAGCAGCTTCCTGGTTTTGTGGTGGTTATAACTTCCCCATCAGTCAATGGTGATGGCATCCACTCTAAAAAAGGTGAAGAAAACAAGAATTGATTCTATCACCCTACTGAGAAAGACCAATTTTTCCAAAGCTCAATGTTTTGATGCCTAATTAAACAACCACCAGCTATGATTTAAAATTTATACAATTGCATCAACAAGATGATGCAATTTATGGAATCCCTGGGTGAGGAGCATGAAATCAGGCATTAGAGATGTGAATCGTGTCCTCGATCGTCTTAACGATCGATTTCGGCTGGGAGGGGGAGGGAATCGTATTGTTGCCGTTTGTGTGTGTAAAGTATCGTCATAATCGTTAAAATCATGAGCCGGCACACTAAAACCCCCTAAAACCCACCCCCGACCCTTTAAATTAAATCCCCCCCCCAAATGCCTTAAATTACCTGGTGGTCCAGCGGCACACTAAAACCCCCTAAAACCCACCCCCGACCCTTTAAATTAAATCCCCCCCCCAAATGCCTTAAATTACCTGGTGGTCCAGCGGCACACTAAAACCCCCTAAAACCCACCCCCGACCCTTTAAATTAAATCCCCCCACCCAAATGCATTAAATTACCTGGGAGTCCTCTGTAGCGGCGGTCCGTGGCTAAATCGGGGGAAGGGGGAGAGCACGAAAACCGGCACACTAGATCGTGAGGTCTTCAGCCGGCGCCATTTTTCAAAATGGCCGCCGCAAAATGGCGGCGGCCATAGACGAAAACGATTCGACGCAAGAGGTCGTTCCGGACCCCCGCTGGACTTTTGGCAAGTCTTGTGGGGGTCAGGAGGCCCCCCCAAGCTGGCCAAAAGTTCCTGGGGGTCCAGCGGGGGTCAAGGAGCGATTTCCTGCCGCGAATCATTTTCCGTACGGAAAATGGCTCCGGCCATACACGTATGGCCGGCGCCATTGTCCGTCCGGAACGACCTCTTGCGTTGAATCGTTTTCGTCTATGGCCGCCGCCATTTTGCGGTGGCCATTTTGAAAAATGGCGCTGGCTGAAGACCTCACGATCTAGTGTGCCGAGTGCTCTCCCCCTTCCCCCGATTTAGCCACGGACCGCCGCTACGGAGGACTCCCAGGTAATTTAATGCATTTGGGGGGGGGGGGGGTTCGGGAGGGTGGGGGATTTAATTTAAAGGGTCGGGGGGGGGTTTTAGGGGGTTTTAGTGTGCCGGTTTTCCTGCCCTCCCCCTTCCCCCGATTTTTTGACGATAAATCGGGGGAATTGGTATTGTATCAAAGTGTTGAGAAAAAATGTAAATCAAATTAGAAAAGGCCAAGAACTGTATCTTGACTGGGCTCTTCTTTCCTACAGTCATGTCAGTACATCACCTAGTGGCCTCTGTTTTAGGTGATAAATACATTTTAATAAAGTAAAGTATTACCTGTATGCCAGTAAGTGAGGTTCTCCAGTGACAGGCAGGACTGAATGAGCCATGACATGTGGTAACATCATCCATGGCAGTGATTGTACCCTTCTCTGAGCATGTGCAGGAGTTCCTGTGCGAGTGCTGCCTCATGAGCTCCTTGTTTATGTTTCGTTTGCACTACCATCTGGACAGCACCTCTCTTTCTTAATCCTTCGGGGGATTATTTATCATTTTTTGCTCTTGCCTCACTGCCTCTGTAGCCCCCTCAACAGCACTTTTTAGTGCTACAAATAATAATCATAATAATAAAAGAAAAAGAAGATGCCTGGGCCAAAGCAGGCCTTCATCAGCTGATGGCTCTCAATGATGAACACTATCTGTGCCAAAAGTGTCTGGGGCCTTATCATGACTCCCAATTGTTATGATTGAGGCTGGATGAACCATGGACACAGAAGAATCAGGTCTTAAAGATGGCTGAGCTCCAGAGCCATTGGAGTTCCTCATCATCCATGAGCTCCGTCTGTGGTGAGTCAATCAGGAGCTCTGTGTTTAAGCTTCCTCCCATTGAGGCTGCAGTGTTGGGGTTGAGTGGCTCAAGGAATCATCAGGCCTTGAATCCTTCAGTTCCATTGGAACACAAAAAGTAGGCATGGGATTCATCAGTGCCTTCAACAGAGGACCCCCAATGCATCATCTAAGCAGAAACCTTCTGTCCCCCTAAGCTAGGGAACTAGTGACACTAGTGTTACATACAGATTTGGCCTAATTATTTGATGCAGTCGCCACTATCAAAACATCAGATCTTGCTGTGACTGGCATCATCAAATCATGAAGGCATGGCGTGGTCAGCACAATAAATGCAAAAGGGTCCAGCACCATTGATGCATCCAGGGCTATCAGCACCATCAATGCATCGGCTCTAGGAGCACAGTGAGCACTTTAGCACTAGGCACGAGAGGTAAGGATGCCTTTGGCATGGCACAGAGACCATCAGAGTCAATGCAGGGATGACTCCATAACAATTCCCAAGGACTGTTTACATGGTCCAGGGAGCTAATCATTACAGGTCTCCACATTTTTTTTTGGTTAAGAAGATCTCCATGCCTTCTTCCTATCTTTTCTACCGGGATGTCAAGACCTATGTGAACCCCTCTGGTGGCATCAGGAAGAGGTTTTCAGCCCAGAACACCATAGCTGGAAACCCCAACTCCCATTTGCTCCATTTTACCTTTGGTTGCCATAGCAAGTCAGACCCAGGAGGTCCAGGCAGGAGCCCCACCAACACTGCCACAGGAGCATCAGTCAGCAGACTAGATGGTGCATTTACTCAAAACTTGCTTTATATTTTTAGGAGCCAATGATAAACAGGGGATCCTGCATCCTATGCTGTCCCGGATGACTGGTGCCTTTCTTCAAGGGGGAGGCCCAGCTGCTTCCAACCCATGCAATAGCTACCTGTTTTTATGGGTAGCCCTTAGGGGTCAACTGCATTGATAGAGTTATAGGAAATTCACAAGCTATCAGAGGAAGAATGCCATAGAATGCCTGATCCCCAACATTCATTGGAGCCTACCCTTCCAAGACCATCAATGTCCCTGCCAAGTCACCTTTGTCTTCATCAGAGTCTTGGGTGAGTGTCCTGTTGTTATTGGATTCAGAGAAGGGATTTGATAGCCATCTTTTCTAACTCCCTATCAGATCCACCAGAGCATGCATCTCCTCCAAAAAACCTTTCCTATTCTAAATTTCTAGATAAGGTAGGAAAGGCCATCAATATATATTTGTGGAGGGATAAAGACCCACACAAAGAGATGTTTGACATTATTCATGTTCTGGAGATGCCGTATGAGCCAGCAGCTTTTCCAGTTCACAAAATTCTTCAAGACTTTCAAATCATAATGTTGGAAAATCCAGCTTCTTGCCCTTCAGTTGTGAGAAAACTGGATCTTAAGCATAGAATACAGCAGCTTCCTGGTTTTGTGGTGGTTATAACTTCCCCATCAGTCAATGGTGATGGCATCCACTCTAAAAAAGGTGAAGAAAACAAGAATTGATTCTATCACCCTACTGAGAAAGACCAATTTTTCCAAAGCTCAATGTTTTGATGCCTAATTAAACAACCACCAGCTATGATTTAAAATTTATACAATTGCATCAACAAGATGATGCAATTTATGGAATCCCTGGGTGAGGAGCATGAAATCAGGCATTAGAGATGTGAATCGTGTCCTCGATCGTCTTAACGATCGATTTCGGCTGGGAGGGGGAGGGAATCGTATTGTTGCCGTTTGTGTGTGTAAAGTATCGTCATAATCGTTAAAATCATGAGCCGGCACACTAAAACCCCCTAAAACCCACCCCCGACCCTTTAAATTAAATCCCCCCCCCAAATGCCTTAAATTACCTGGTGGTCCAGCGGCACACTAAAACCCCCTAAAACCCACCCCCGACCCTTTAAATTAAATCCCCCACCCAAATGCATTAAATTACCTGGGAGTCCTCTGTAGCGGCGGTCCGTGGCTAAATCGGGGGAAGGGGGAGAGCACGAAAACCGGCACACTAGATCGTGAGGTCTTCAGCCGGCGCCATTTTTCAAAATGGCCGCCGCAAAATGGCGGCGGCCATAGACGAAAACGATTCGACGCAAGAGGTCGTTCCGGACCCCCGCTGGACTTTTGGCAAGTCTTGTGGGGGTCAGGAGGCCCCCCCAAGCTGGCCAAAAGTTCCTGGGGGTCCAGCGGGGGTCAAGGAGCGATTTCCTGCCGCGAATCATTTTCCGTACGGAAAATGGCGCCGGCCATACACGTATGGCCGGCGCCATTGTCCGTCCGGAACGACCTCTTGCGTTGAATCGTTTTCGTCTATGGCCGCCGCCATTTTGCGGTGGCCATTTTGAAAAATGGCGCTGGCTGAAGACCTCACGATCTAGTGTGCCGGGTGCTCTCCCCCTTCCCCTGATTTAGCCATGGACCGCCGCTACGGAGGACTCCCAGGTAATTTAATGCATTTGGGGGGGGGGGGGGGTTCGGGAGGGTGGGGGATTTAATTTAAAGGGTCGGGGGTGGGTTTTAGGGGGTTTTAGTGTGCCGGTTTTCCTGCCCTCCCCCTTCCCCCGATTTTTTGACGATAAATCGGGGGAATTGGTATTGTATCGTGGCCCTAACGATTTTTGACGATTTAAAATATATCGGACGATATTTTAAATCGTCAAAAAACGATTCACATCCCTATCAGGCATTCCTAGATGTGGAGGAAAGAGAGCGATACTTTGTTCACTCAGTTTCTTAATCATTTGATACTGCTGTTGGAGCCCAAAAAATGGCATGGTTATTGGCTAGAGACCTACAAGAGGATGTTCATGATTTGATGCAGATGTTATATATTTCAGGGGAAGTCTCTTTGGAGACAAGAGTTAGGGAGACTTTTACAGATTAAAAAGTAAAATGTAGTCCCCCAATCTTTATTGCCCACCACTGATCAACTGTCTACTCAGAGATGTCCATATTTATCATATAAGCGAACATACTTTCAGTGAAACGTTCTCCGTGTATATCAGCACTACCGAGTTCAGGTATGGCCCTAACAACAACTTCTGCCTAGAAGATGCCTGCGTGAATGACACCAACTCCAGATGGCCAAACAACCTCAGGTGAAGCAGGACCTAGATTATGTTGGGAATAAAACCTCGCTACCAGAAGCTAGAGTTGAACCGGTGTCCTGGATAATGTGATCATGCTATGATGCCTATAAGAAGATTTGATTTATACCCCTGATGCGGAATTGACTGTTTAAAACATGTGTGTTGGGATTTTTTGGGGATTTGGATGCACATTAAGATAAGTGAAATACTGTTGATTGTGATGATAATTTTAAGGTTTAACGGTTTTTTTATTGATTTTGGTCAGAAAAAACAAACAGCTACCAAGCCGAAGGTGGGTGTGTCTCTGAGCCCACCCCCGGTATGCAAATACAACCATTACATCAAACAGAACCCCAACCCCCCTCTCCCCCCACCCCCCTAAAATGTACATGAACAGCATCAGTGAAATGGAAATCAACAGGTAGTCCGTTTTGGTCCACATTGCTCACAATGCACCAAATAACCCAGGTGTCTCTCGCTCAGGCATTTAGAAGCAGACTCCGAGTTCGATGAGGAAGCGATTGGATGTACAGTTGCCACAGTGATGATAATTTTAAGTGTGAAAAATATATAAAAAGAAAGAAAAAAAGGACTTTAGTTGCCATTGGATCGATGATTAAAGCTAAAGCAAAGAAGATGTTTAACCGGTAGTGCTTATTATGATGATCCATCTATGATATAGGACTATACCGCTGTATCTATTGAGTTTGTAGTGTGACCTTCTATTTTCTGAGACACTTTTTATTGTTGCATATAGATCTACTGTACATGTTTCCACCACTACCATTAGTAAGATAATTCAGATGGTGATACAGGATTGAGCAGAAATTATCCTCATTGCTCCAGCCTGGCCAAAACAAGTGTTTTTCCTACCTGGTTCAACTCTTGGTAGCTCCTCCAATTCAGTTGGGGGAGCTTACCATTACTTCTTACTCAGGAGAGAGACTGGCCACATTATCCCAATCTTCCTCATCTCAACCTGATTTCATAGAAATTAAGTGCTTGTTAATCTCTCCATGACCCTACCCAGATTGGTGGAGGATATCTTGATTTCCTCAAGGAAGCCATCAACCAGAAAGTCATATGCTTTTAAATGGAAGAAATATCTTACTTGATGCCAATCAACATCTCTAGATTCATTTGCTTGCCATCCTAAGGATCTTATTTGATACATGTTTTCCCTGTCTTCTTCAGGTCTTTGTACATCGTTTGTGCTATTACATCTTACTACCCTTATGGAGATGAAAAGCTGAACTCCATTCATTCGTTAATCTCAAGGTTCATGAGAGGATTATAGCAAAGTTCATGAAAGGATCTTAATGTCATCCTTGCACAATTGATGAAACACCCATTTGAACCCACATGTCATGACTAATCTAGCTCTGCTTATCAATGGAAAAAGTGAATTTGCTTAATATAAACAGGGTTCTCAGTAGACAGCAGCATGAATTAGCCATGTTTTATACCTGCCTGTTTCCTTGGAGAGTCAACTACCAAGCTAAAGCTAAGCTCTAAGGTAGAATGAAGGGCTCACAAGGTAGCACTCATATGGGAATACGTGCACATGCTCAGTGAAGCAAAATCTCTGCTGAATTCAGAGAAAGGGGTCCAATCGGTGCCATTGGATGATGTCAGCAGATGCAATGACTAATTCTTCCTGCTGTTTATGGAAGACAGCAGGAAGAATTAGCCATTCACAATAAATGAGCAAACCCATTTATTGTAATTGAAGGACTCTATAGTAAGGAATGAAACTTAACAAAACTAAACTAATACTGTGATCTAAGGTTGAAATAGTAGAGTTAGAGAAGGTTCCTGATGACATAGTTCATTCCCTTTGCATTCACAGATTATTCCTGTGCACTTCAAAGAGATATTCTTTTGCAAGGACGACTCTACCTCTCTGAAAACTGGATCTGTTTCTACAGCAACATTTTCCGTTGGGAAACTCTGGTTAGTGTTTCTTAAGCTTCATATTGTCAACCTGTGTGGTTAAGGGTCATTTAAAATGCCCTTTTCCCAATCTTACATTCAAGCTTTCCTGTACTTTCTCACATCACCAAAATGTTTTTCAAGTGGTCATCTTATGTGGTCAAGGGTCATTCATTATCAATAGTTTCTAGTACTTTAAATGCCATCTAGGGTTGCTGCCCTAGCGTTTCCTTCAATCTTTCCTGCACTATGTCACACACTCGCTGCTTTCTGCAAGTGGCCATTCTGTGTAATGAAGGGTCGTTCACAACCTAAGCTTCCTGGATCCAAAATGCCCTGCAGAGTTGCTGCCCCTTCAAGCTTCTTGTCCCAGTGTCACATGTCTTGTGTTCTCTGCAAGATTCCTGAGTTAATCTAATGTGCCCAGAATGTTCTGTGAGTTTTGAGACTTATACCTCAAGACCAAATGCATATGTCCTTCTTTCATACATATCTAGAGCATTTCATGAGTTTTGCACACTCGCTGAACAATCATGAAAGTAATTTTAAAAAGCATTTCTGCACCTGAAGTGCTGCTTTGCTCATAGAAAAAGTCCTTTTATAAAATTGCCCACCTGCTATGCAGGTAAATGTATGCACATTAGACCTGTATATGCACACTATTACCCGCATTTTGGGGTGCGGGCGGGGAAGTCTGGGCAGGGTTTTCATTTCCACACAAACATTTTCATTTTAAAAAGTATGTGTGTAAATTTTTACAGGAACACTACCTGCACTAAATAGCCAGTATAATTGTATGCAGGGAGTTTGCCCAGGTAATTTTCAAAGTGAACTTGCACATGTAACCTTTGCCTGTAGCAGCCAGTACATTTATGCTGTGGTTTCACAGAGCAGATATTTACCTTGTTCACTAATTTTCCCCTTTATAATTCTTTTCTTGATATATATATTTTTTGGTCTGGATTCTCTTTGGCGGGGCCCTGTTAGCTGACGGTCCGTTTGAAGGACATCTGTTCTATGACGAAGGAAAAAACGGCTCGGCTGATTCCCAATGCCATCCAAGTTTGCACTGACACTGAGAAGGTATGTGGTCATGTCCCCCCACTGTGAGTCATCCTATCTATGATGGGTCATAAGTGGGTGCCACCAAAGTGTGCATACAGGAATGCATGGGTATAGGATACCTGCTATGTAACCTGCCCAGTTAGGCTCTCTACTAGTACTTGGCACTTAGCTGTAGTGCAATGGTCAGAGTACAGAGATGTGAACCTGAAGACTACCATGCTACTGCCATATTCACCACTCACTGCATGTCCTTGAGCAAGGGGCATTTGGGGCTTGGAATGCCTTTATTGTCAGGTTGGGGTGAGTAGATGGCCAAGACATGGTCAGATGGATTAGCCTACCGATGCTCTTGGCTAGGGATGTGAATCGTTTTAGGACGATTAAAATTATCGTCCGATAATTTTAATATCGTCTTAAACCGTTATGGAACACAATACAATAGAGATTCTAACGATTTATCGTTATAAATCGTTAGAATCGTGAGCCGGCACACTAAAACCCCCTAAAACCCACCCCCGACCCTTTAAATTAAATCCCCCACCCCCCCGAACCCCCCCCCAAATAAGTTAAATAACCTGCGGGTCCAGCGGCGGTCCGGAACGGCAGCGGTCCGGAACGGGCTCCTGCTCCTCAATCTTGTTGTCTTCAGCCGGCGCCATTTTCCAAAATGGCGGCGAAAAATGGCGGCGGCCATAGACGAACACGATTGGACGGCAGGAGGTCCTTCCGGACCCCCGCTGGACTTTTGGCAAGTCTCGTGGGGGTCAGGAGGCCCCCCACAAGCTGGCCAAAAGTTCCTGGAGGTCCAGCGGGGGTCAGGGAGCGATTTCCCGCCGCGAATCGTTTTCGTACGGAAAATGGCGCCGGCCATACGCGTATGGCCGGTGCCATTTTCCGTACGGAAAATGGCGCCGGCAGGAGATCGACTGCAGGAGGTCGTTCAGCGAGGGTTCCGGCGCCTCGCTGAACGACCTCCTGCAGTCGATCTCCTGCCGGCGCCATTTTCCGTACGAAAACGATTCGCGGCGGGAAATCGCTCCCTGACCCCCGCTGGACCTCCAGGAACTTTTGGCCAGCTTGTGGGGGGCCTCCTGACCCCCACGAGACTTGCCAAAAGTCCAGCGGGGGTCCGGAAGGACCTCCTGCCGTCCAATCGTGTTCGTCTATGGCCGCCGCCATTTTTCGCCGCCATTTTGGAAAATGGCGCCGGCTGAAGACAACAAGATTGAGGAGCAGGAGCCCGTTCCGGACTGCTGCCATTCCGGACCGCCGCTGGACCCGCAGGTTATTTAAGTCATTTGGGGGGGGTTCGGGAGGGTGGGGGATTTAATTTAAAGGGTCGGGGGTGGGTTTTAGGGGGTTTTAATGTGCCGGTTTTGCGATTTTTCACGATTTTTCACGATTTTTCACGATATTTTACCCCCCCAAACGGCAACAATACGATTCCCTCCCCCTCCCAGCCGAAATTGATCGTTAAGACGATCGAGGACACGATTCACATCCCTACTCTTGGCCAACATAACCTACACCGGTCGAGGTGAAGTTCATTTTCTTAGTCATAACACAAATCACATGGTTACTGTGATTTACATGAAGCCATTTTAATATTAATGATCTGATTTGCATGTGATGCAGCTCATTAATAATTTTGCATGTGCTAATCATTGTTCTTTGTGCCCTATTTGATAATGCTTAAGCAGGCATTACTGATAATTTAACACATATTAAGCAACAAATTTGATGTTTACTGTGTGAAAACTTGTAAATGCACCTTAATAAACAGGCTCCTTACTTTATGAAGGGAGTTTTCATAAGACTTTACTTTGGTAACCAAGCAGTTACCCGGGTGAAAATGGGAGCTGAAAATTGCCCTACCTCTTTGTGGGTAAATATCCCAAAGCTGCAAAGAGGCAGGGCAGGGAGAGGGCAGAACCGGCTGGCAATGAGAAGGAATTTCACTTTGATCGTCCCGCGTGGGATTTATGGCGCAGACTTTGCAGCTGCCGATGTCCGCCAGTGGCTCCCCATATAACTGAAAAAAGAAATGCCGATACTGGCTGAAGAGCTCCTCTGGCATGCGGTTCATTTTGGGCTGAACCGGCCTTATGGAGCAAAGTCCAGTAACTAGATTTGGTATTAGAGGCAACAGAAGGGGCAGACAAAGGAGGCGAGAAGTGATGTGGGACAGGACTGGGGAGACAGTAGGGCTGGGGGGAGGAGGCGAGTGTAATGGTGGAACTGGTAACTGAGGGATACAGGCAAAGAGGAGATTGGGGTGTTGATGATAGATGGGTAAGTCATTGACGGTATCTGAAGTGATTCTTTTTCTTTTATTCTACCAGCACTTTTTTACTTCATTTGGGGCCCGGGACAGGACATACATGATGATGTTCAGACTCTGGCAGAATGCTCTCTTGGAGAAGGTACAGGATACCATTAATATCCACTTGGGGGGGTCATAAGGAAGTGGCTGGGAGAGGCTATCTCTTGCCTAGGGAAGGGCAATGTCTGAATGACCCTTGCAGTGATTTCAGGTCTCAGGAAGTGCTCCCTTGCATGTCCAGCTCTTGACAGGACTCTCAGATGCAAATGGTTTACTAACTTTTCTTTTCTTCTCTCTCTTTCTATTTTTTGGATGTGTTCTACAACTTATTCAGCTAAAGAGTACAGGCACTCTGTACAATAGCGCATGTAAGCTAAATATTCAGTGGTAGAATGGTGCATTTCCTGGCCACTGCACTCCTTTCCATCTGACTTTACTCATGCATACACTTATCGGAAAAGAGAATGACCCCAAGCACTAGCTTTGTCTCGTCCTACATTAGGTCTTTAGTAAACAATCCCTGAAGGAGAAAAAATGCTATTAGCTTGTTGCATCCTAGGGACAGAATTGAGAATGGCATACTAGAATTATGCAAAATATTGGGTGAGCATGCTTAAAATATTGTAGTCTTTCTGGATTCCTTCTTGATTGAAAATTTACGAACAGGAAGAGATCAAGAGGAGGGCAAATGATATGGGGCTGAATAATGCAGAATGGTATGAAAGACACAAGTGAATAGTGAGTGAAAACACTGGGGCAGAGGGCTATAGATTTGCTTTTGGCATGAAAGATGGGAAGGCCTTGGATTGGTTAGTAGTCTCTGAGATTAAGGGTTGGTTAAGGACAAGGTGAGTTGGTTAAGGGCAAGACATGGTCTGACTGAGGTGAGAATGGCATGAAAGGCAGAAAATTCCCTTCCACGTATTGCTTGATTGTGTTTTAAGTGTGTGGTCTGCAGCATGTCACCTGCTTGGATATCTTCTAGTGGGAGAGGGGAGCCAGTGAGATATTTTAAAAGCTGAAAATTTCAATTACTGCTGATAATTTACACCTGCCACATAGTCATGAGGAAGCCAAATTTCAAACCCTGCAGGCCTGCAAGCCAATGTATGCCCACAAACCTGCATGACAATTTTCAAAAGGAAACTCCCCCTGGGGTTTCCTTTTGGAAATCCTGTGGTGGACCGGTTCCACAGATATTCTTTACCTCATGCACTTTGCAGGTGCATACTTTTCCCCATCTGGATAGGAAAAGGGGAGCAATTTTCAAAGAGATTTTTAAAGGATAAATGGAAATTCCTTTGAAACTCCCCGCTTTATTTGGTTTTATAAGTCAAGTTTTAAACTTCATGGAGCAGAAGTAATCATTCATAATAGGACTGACTAATGGATGTGCCATTCTAATAGCTTCAAAAATCAAATGGGAACAAATGCAGATACTATCAATCAATATACAAAGATCTCTTTCTGTTGTTAGAATGCTTGACTGATGCACACAATTCACTCTTAAATATGTCCACCAAATATTTATGAAAAAGAACTAGAGAAGGAACCAAGAATCTTAAGGAAACAATGGGGCTGAAGTCAGGCTAAGAAGAGACTGACCACATGGCTGAGTTAGTGGCATTCACCAACCATCTTTGGTTTGGCCTGATAGCTCCTTTCCTATCAGAGCTCATCTCCAGTCATGATGCATGGCCCAACTACATTCTCTTCTTATGTTCTGTCCTCTGTTTCTCTCCCTTTAGCCTCTATGTCCGAAGGAACTCTGGCACTTTGTCCATCAATGTTATGGGAATGAACTGGGTCTGACCAGTGATGATGAAGATTATGTACCTCCTGATGATGACTTCAACACTATGGGGTAAGTAACAATAATACTCAAGTTGCAGTGTGCCTTCTATAAAAGTAAGACACAGTAATTCCAGAGGTAGGGTGTGGGCATCTGCTGGGGTAAATTAAAGTAATGCTCAAGATGCAGTGTACAGAAGCATTGCCAATTGTTTAAGATGTAGGGCTTGGGTCCATAGGATCCCCTCTCACCACCAAGATTTTGATAATTAAACTCAACAATCAAGATAACCCCCTGCAAAAACAATCTTGTAATCATGATTGTAACTGATATCCTGTTTGGCCTTAAAGGGAGTCATTTTATAACATCCACTTGAACTACATTTATTTATTTATTTATTTATTTAATTATTTGTTGAGTTTTATATACCGTCATTCGGTAGAGCCATCATAACGGTTTACAGAAATATACAGTTTTCTTAGCAGTTGTGTAACAGAAAAAACAATGTGAACAATATCAGAAATAAGCAAATACATGTTAAATATCTGCATAAATTATGTAGCCTCACTTCTGGGTAAAGGCAGGGGCACACTCAGTACCAGGGCTTAGTCCATGCAGAGTCTCACCAAATCTGCCAAGAATTCTCCAAAAGGGGAGAGGATAAACCTACAGTGCCCAAGGTATAGTATAAGACTCTTTCTGTGAGTGTTGTTTGCTCAAACGTCGTGTCTCTGAAACTTCCTAGTGCCATTGAATAGTCTGGACACATATGTGGTATACCAAAAGTAAAAATTTATTGTTCAGCTTGGTCAATGGAAATTAATTGGCAACAAATGTATTTTCTTCTTGTCACATCCATAATCACAACCATAAACACCAGTAGAGATGTGCAGAGGAAGAATTTTTGTTTAGGCTTTTTTATTCGTTTCATAGGGCACTTCTATTTGGTTCATTAGTTTCAAATGAAAAAAAACATTTCATTTGTTTGTTTTATTTATTCATTCATTCATTCATTTACCATTAAAGTCAATGGGAGAAGCACTGAAATCTATTTTGTGCTCCAAAATTGGGATTTTCTAATCATTTCTAATGAAACTGATGGTTAGGAAAGATAGTGCTGAGCCACCTTGGCTAGGTCTTGCTAAACTGCAGATTTGTGTGCCAAATTTGTCAGCGCATTTGTGTCCCTGTCTTTGATGGGCTCAGTAAGATAGCATGTCACAGAAACGTGTGCTGAGGTTTCCTTGCCAGCTTCTTCAGCTATGGCCTGTGTCAGGAGAGATGGCTCTTTGCAGGCAACAAGGCTTTGGTATATCGAGGTGGAGGAGGAAGGGATAGCTGACAGGGTGCTGTTCCTGCTTGCATTACTCTCTGAGGAGGTCATTTTTTCCTGTGCTATATCCCCACTGTGCCTCTGCTGTTCCTGTTCACATACCCTAGTTAAGCAGCAGCTCCTTCATGAATGCGAGATACTGGACTAGAGGGCAAGAGTGTAGCAAGCTTGGATGTATGTATTATTATGTATGAGAGGTTTTTTTCTCTCTTGCACCTGCTGCTGCAAGGAGTTTTAAAACTGAAACACTTCTTCCAGTCTCTCTTTCTCACAGAAGCCCTTTAACTTTTCTACAGAATATTTACTATACGAATGACCCCACCCTAGGTGGCATTTCTGGAACTCAAATCCTCCATGGCATCCTTGAAGGGCTTCAGAATTTGTACCAGCTACCTCATCTCTACTCAGTCATGATGCCCCACGGGGCAGTGTACATCTGCCTCTTTTCCAGAGACAGATCATGGTATGCTGCTCCACTAACCTCTGCAGCATAATTTCGGTGGAATTTCAGTGGGTAACAAATTCTTGAATCAAATGCTTGTGAGGCATCCTGAATTCTTCCTGCTTCTCATGGAGAAGCTGCCCCGCCTTCTTGCTTCTGTGGCAATGCCCTGCTATTTTCCTGCACCTCTTTATCAGGTCCTTCAGGAATGGATTCCTGTCACCCTTGGGCCCCAGCTCTAGGGCATTTATTTATCTATTCCATTTTATATTATGCCGTTTCCATTTATTCAACGTGGATTACAATTTATACATATGCAATCTATAACATATAATCATAAAAAGAGTACAATAACCACATATTATCTAAAATGACAATTAAAAGAAAAACATAAATGAAAAACAATGTATCGCACTATCAAAGTTACCAGCATGTAAACAACCACAGAGTCTGCATATGTCCTAGCAAAGAGAAAAGCCTTTACTTTCTTCCTAAATCTCAAGTAATTCTCTTCCTGACCTACTTCTAAAGGTGAATTATTCCATAACATCAGAAATGCCAAGGAAAATGCTCAATGTATAGGGTTTTTTTTAAAACAAAATAAATGAGTAGAGGGAACAGTACATAAGTTGTGACCTGATGAGCGCAAGTTGTGCATGGAAACATATGGTGTAAGCTTAGGACTAAGGCAGTATTTTTCAGTAAATAATGATTTATGTGCCGTGGTTAAAACTTTAAACTGAATTCTATCATATATTGGCAACCAATGTAATTTTTTATTATACAAAGTCAACTAGACCCCTATGGCAAACCATGGCAGCATTTTGGACCAATTTCAATACTCTGATTAAATTCTTTGGAAGACCCAAATAAAGGGCATTGCAATAACCTAACTGATTCATTACAACCGTTTGAACCACTATCCTAAAATCTTCAACATGCAAGTTGTGCTTGCTTAAGAGGATAGAGTATTTGTAATTTAAAGAAGGGCACTTTTGTAACAGTGGAAATCTGTGCCTTCAAAGAAAGACTGGAATCCAGTATTATCCGCAGATCACGTACTTTATCTTGCAACTTCAATGTCTGACCATGTAATACATATTTGTCAGGTATTATTGGCAATGCTGATTTACCTAACCACGTAATCATTGTTTTCTTATGATTTAGAACAAAAACATATACTTCTATCCAGTCATTTATATCCCTAGTAAGGTCAACAAATGGAACTTCATCTTTAAACATACTAGGAATTATAAAATTGCACATCATCTGTGTAAAGTTTGAAAAGAAAACCAAGAGAGTCCATTACATCTGTGAGAGTGCGAACATAAATATTAAGTAACACAGATGATAGGGAGGATCCCTGTGGTACCCCTCTATTACTGGAAAACCAGTAATTTATTAAAATGAACCTGTTGCTCTCGTTCAGTTAAATATGACTCAAACCATCAATATACTATACCCCCCATCCCTATCTCTTGTAATTTTTCAAGTAACCTTCCATGAGGAATGGTGTCAAATGCTGAAATGACATCTAATTACACAAGTATTCCAGAGTATCTATTGGTCATGAATGGCCTGTAGGCTATTCCACAGTTACAGATGTTGTATATGGACTAGTTTGTATTTGGTCATAGAATGAGGGATGGTAAGTATATATTGACTGATCTGTATGCTGACCTAACTTAGGAATGGTCAAAGTTGATACCCCAGGTGGTCATGCAACTTAAGAATTTCTGCCCTAGTACTGTATTGTATTTTACCTATATAAGAAGGATCAGTTCATGAATACAGATGATATGCTGGTTGGTCAGTTTGTCAGAGAACTGGCATCCAACAGCTCCCAAGAATACTTATATTGCTCAATAAAAAATTATACTTTCTACAAAATCTAAGTACAGTATTCTTGTCTTGTGACTGTGGAGAAGCGCCATAAGCATGTTTGGTGCATAACAAGGTATATTTACTGGCCTACCTCCCTGCCTCATGTGCAGATACTGTGAGGAGATCCCTGTGGAGGATGCAGAGGTGAATGACAATTCGTCTAAGGGTAGTATGGAAGTAAAGCCTGATTCCAGTCCTCGGATGCACGAAAAATCCCTCACCAATAGTACACTGGCATCCACAGGGAGCAGCGAAGCACCCCTCTCGGTAGGTGATCTGAAGGTTGGTTTCATCTCCATGCTCACTGAATTATGCAGTTTTTCAATCAAGGATCTCAGATTTGAACTTAAAACGTCAAAAGACTCTGCTATTAAAACGATTTGCTATCCTTTTAGATCTAACATGTCAGTCCTTTTATTTGGCTTTCTATTTCTTGCTACCCGAAACAATACTCCATTAGCCTTCTCATCACTGTGTGATATATATATATATATATATGTTAAATTGCTTAGAGAACTTCAAAAAATGCCCATTGTCTAAATTTTAGGTAGCTAAATTTAGGAGGATTTTCAGTCAAATTTAAGAACCTAAATTGTGAGCTGAAAATTCATCTAAATTTAAGAACCTAGAGGTCAATATTGCAAGGCTAGCTGGCTAAATAATTTAGCCAGATAAACCGATCTAGCTAAGTTAGATGGGATATTCAGTGTCATGGGCATACTGCTGAACATCCCTGTACACCTTTAAAGTTAGCCAGATAAGTATATATGACTAACTTTAGACCTGCTCAATAACAATCCTAACTTATCTGGCTAACTTAACCAAAAAGTATGAATCTCACCACTTGTCCGACTAAGGGCCTGATTTACTAAACCTTTTCTCCTATTCTTTGTCTGTGGGAAAAATGCTTAGTAAAGGAGGCTCTAGGTTTAACTGGTTAAGTAGCTCCTTAAGTAAGAGTCCAGCTAAGTGGCGGCCACTGAATGGGCTGGATATTCAGACATCGCCACATAGCTGGATAAGACCCTAATTATCCTGCTAAGTGAAGCTGAATATTGACCTCCTAATACATAGACTCCTATATTTAGGACTTCAGTTCTTTTGCCAAGATTTAGGCATCTCAGGGCCTGATATACTGGTAACTTTCAAATGGGCACATGGGTGCATATACAAACATGTGTGTCGGCACACCCCCAGATATGTGGCTATTTTGTAACACGCGCACACATACGTGCATATATTATAAAATAACACCAGTGCGCATATGTGTGCGCCCATTTTGCAGGTGGGTGCACACAGTCATGTAAAGTCAGGTTTGAGCTGCGCAAGTGGGGGAATTTTATAGCAGGCGGATATGTCTAGCTAGCAGGATATATTCAGTGTCGCATTTGCACCACGGAATGTACCCCGCTATCTTAAAGTTAGCTGGTTATGTCTAACTGTCTAACTTTAGGTCAGCCCTATGGCTTGACTAGAGTTAGCCGCTTAACATATGGGCTAACTCTGCTCCTCCTCGGAACACCTCTTGGCTGCCCAAGGAACAATCCCTTCTTATCAGGCTAAATTTTAGCTGGATAAGGGAAAAATATAGCCGGGTAAGCCATTTAACATAAGAACATAAGATATGCCATACTGGGTCAGACGAAGTGTCCATCAAGCCCAGTATCCTGTTTCTAACAGTGGCCAATCCAAGTCACAAGTATCTGGCAAATACCCAAACATTAAATAGATCCCATGTACTAATACCAGCAGCAAGCAGTGGTTATTCCCTATTGATTAATAGCAGTTTATGGTAGGGATGTGAATCGTTTTTTGACGATTTAAAATATCGTCCGATATATTTTAAATTGTCAAAAATCGTTAGAGCCACGATACAATAACAATTCCCCCGATTTAGCGTCAAAAAATCGTAAATCGGGGGAAGGGGGAGGGGAAGGGGGAGGGCGGGAAAACCGGCACACTAAAACAACCCTAAAACCCACCCCGACCCTTTAAAATAAATCCCCCACCCTCCCGAACCCCCCCAAAATGCCTTAAATTACCTGGGGTCCAGAGGGAGGGTCCCGGTGTGATCTTTTACTCTCGGGCCTCCGGTGCGTTGTAGAAATGGCGCCGGCGCTACCTTTGCCTTGTCATATGACAAGGCAAAGGTAGCAAGACAATGGCGCCGGCCATACGGCGTATGGCCGGCGCCATTTTGTACGGAAAAACGATTCGCGTGCAGGAAGTCGTTCCCGGACCCCCGCTGGACTTTTGGCAAGTCTTGTGGGGGTCAGGAGGCCCCCCCAAGCTGGCCAAAAGTCCCTGGGGGTCCAGCGGGGGTCCGGGAGCGATCTCCTACGCTCCTGATGTCGGGGGACAAAAAAACAAAATGGCGCCGGCGCTACCTTTGCCCTGTCATATGACAGGTCAAAGGTAGCGCCGGCGCCATTTCTACAACGTACTGGAGGCCCGAGAGTAAAAGATCACACCGGGACCCTTCCTCTGGACCCCAGGTAATTTAAGGCATTTTGGGGGGGGTTCGGGAGGGTGGGGGATTTATTTTAAAGGGTCGGGGTGGGTTTTAGGGTTGTTTTAGTGTCCCCGAGAGTGGAAGATCACACCGGGACCCCCCCCCCCCACTGGACCCCAGATAATTTAAGGCATTTTGGGGGGTTCGGGAGGGTGGGGGATTTATTTTAAAGGGTCGGGGTGGGTTTTAGGGATGTTTTAGTGTGCCGGTTTTCGATTTACACGATTTACACGATATTTAAAAAACCCAAACTGCGACAATCCGATTCCCTCCCCCTCCCAGCCGAAATCGATCGTTAAGACGATCGATCACACGATTCACATCTCTAGTTTATGGACTTCTCCTCCAGGAACTTAACCAACCTTTTTTAAACCCAACTACACTAACTGCCTTAACATATCCTCTGGCAATGCATTCCAGAGCTTAGTTGCTCATTGAGAGAAAAATAATTTTCTCCAATTTGTTTTAAATGTGCTACTTGTTAACTTCATGGAGTGCCCCTATTCCTTGTATTATCCAAAAAGAGTAAATAACCAATTCACATTTACTCATTCAAGTCCTTTCATGATTTTGTAGACCTCTATCATAACCCCCTTAGCCATCTCTTCTTCAAGCTGAAGCAATGGATGGCCCGCGCCATGTTTAAAGATGGCGCCAGCCGTCCATTGCTCCTACCATGTGACAGGGGCCAATCAATGGCACCGGTAGCCCCTGTCACATGGTAAGGGCAAAGGGCCATTGGCACCATTTTGTTTACTGGCAGCCGATGGCCCGAGAGTGGGAGATCACTCCCGGGAACCCCGTTAGACCACCAGGTTCTTTAATAAAGTTTTGGGGGGTCGGCAGGGTGGGGGATTCTAAAGAATTATATTTAAAGAATCGGGGTGAGTTTGGGGGGGGGGTTTGGGGGTTTTTTTTTTTATGTGTTCCCTTTCTCCCCTACCCCCAAAACGATAAGAAAACCACACGAACCATTCATGGGGCTTTCCTATCGGTTTCGGGGGGGCTCCAAAATCTGATGAATTTTGAAATATCGTATGATATTTCAAACCGTCATAAAAATGATTCACATCCCTATTATGTGATCACATTTTCGTTGACCAGTTAAAATCCTTGTGGCCGCGTTCTGCAATACCTGAAGTGACCTAAGTGTGGAGGTTGGAAGCCCTAAAAGCAATGAATTGCAGTAGTCTAAATTTGCAATAATCAAGGTTTGTAAAACCTTTCTGAAATCATATTGCTCTAAAAAAGGCTTTAATTTTCTTAAAGTCAATAATTTGAAGTAGCCATCCTTTAAACCTTCCGGTGCTGAAAATTACTAACTTTTTCCCCCTAGTCCTAACTCTACCTCTGTGGCTGCCCACCTTTTAGGCACCTAAATTTAGGGACTCGGCCCTAATTGGTTTTCACAGGGGCCAGTTTAGGTGCCTAATTACCAAAGGCAGGCAGCTATGCCCTTTGAAAATTAACCCCAAGTCTCCTTTGCCTCACTCCATCTTCTTCCTGACTCTTCTTGCTTTTTCCTTCTGTACGGTCAATCTGGTGGCTGATGCCATTCATAAGACCAGAGTGATCCTAAGCACTTCATAACAAAGACGAAGGAGTCACCTAGTGGTTAGAACAATGAGCTGAGAACCAGGTGGACCAGAGTTCAAGTCCCATTTTCCCCACTGATACTCTTTTGAGCAGGGACTTATTGCACCTAAACTACTAATTATGCTGAAAGCCACCTTGAGCATTATTTGGAAAGATGGGCAAAACTCCAGATCTCTGCAGGGGTGTTCAGCCCATCTGATGGTGCTGTTGAACTGCTCTGTGCAAGGGCAGTGGCTAACTTTGGACATTCTTCCTGCTTCAGTTTGACGGGATCCTTGCAGAGGAGGAGCTAGATAGTCCACTGACGAAAGAGCTGGTCATAACAAGCATTGGAGAGAAAATTGAGCTCATTCCCCCAGTCAACTCTCCTTCCCTGGATTTCAACGACAATGAAGACATCCCTACAGAACTGAGCGACTCCTCTGCGACCCACGATGAAGGTGGGTGGCTTTAGAGTTTGGTCCAGGGAGAGCTACATTCCAGTTTCCATATGGCACCCAATCCAGGGCACATTACAATATCAAAAATTGAACATTGCATAAAATAAATAGAAATAACCAAGAAAAGACATTGCTAAAAATTAGACATAAGATAAAGCCTCTTATAAGTGTTTATGAAGCACAACTCAAAGATCAAAGGGTGCAACACACATTAAGGCCAGTATCTTTAGGATATCTTTTCAGCTGCAGCTTGTCACAGTATCACGTAAAGCATTTTTTGTCTGGTAAATGACGTTACTTATGCATTGATCTCTGAATTGCCTGTAGCCCTTTGGGGACAAGAGACAAGGAGAATACTTCCTGCATATATGCCGGTTTCTGATACCAGATTTAGAATACAATTTTATGTGATTGAATGATATTAGTTTTGTACCTTTCTTTGTTCATTTTTTTGGGCTTTATGTATGGCATGTCATTGGCATTGTAATAAGTGCCTCAGCTGCCGCTTTGTTCTTACCTTGGAGGTTGGCGCCCCTCAAGGCAGTGAGTTGCAGGGTCTGGACAGTGTTGTGCCATTATTGACCTTTCTCTTTCCTTACCATTAATTCTGCCACTTCTCATTTTCTTGCTCCATAGGAGAGGTTCAGGCCTTTTATGAAGACCTAAATGGTCGGCAGTATATGAACGAGGTTTTCAATTTCAACGTGGATAAACTGTTTGACCTGCTTTTCACGGATTCGCAGTTCCAGAGAAACTTCATGGATCAACGCCGGTTTTCTGGTGAGCTGTAGCCCCTGCGAAATGCACAGTGTGCATTGTGCCACAGACTGTTGCTGCCCCACATCACCATCACATTACAGCATTGGGCAGTTGGGCGGCGTTGGCATGGCACAGAACCATATTGCAACAGAAGGCATCCCCCCCTATCCAAAAGACCCAAGGAACCTCTTATTCCAGCAGTCAAGCCATAGGTCAGAACCTAATCGTAGCATGCATAAGGCTAGAGCTTCCCTGGGAACCCCGAAACCAGTCAGATTCTCAGGATACTCCCAATAAATATGCATGAGATCAATTTTCATATATTGGGAACCGAGTACATGCAAATTGATTTCATGAATATTCATTGTGGGTATCCTGACTGGCTATAGGATCACCAGGATAGGTTTGCCAAGCCCTGCATAAGTCAGTCAGTACATGGGTCAGACTCATATCAGAATACAAAACACCCCATGTACAGAACGATCCCTGCAGAAAAATGCACTATCCCTGCAGCAGATGTTATATCACAGAAGAAGCTGGCTTATTTCTTGTCAGGAAAAGTTGGGATACATTTTCAGTAAGGTATCAAACTGCAAAGGTAAGTGCACACTTCTAAGACCACACACAACAAGGTGATTTTCTAGCACCAGGTACCCAGGTGCACTGAGACTGAAAATGTCAGTGTTATGCAGTGCACGCATTTAGGAGAAGAAAAACTGCGGCGTAATGTTAGGCGTGTTAAGAGCATGCTGGCTCCGCGCTTGCCACTTGGAAATGCAAGGAATGCCCATGCATCTAACACATGCCCCAGGAGCACCTCTGTTTTATGCAGCCATGTTTGTGCTCACTATGAAGGTGCACATGTACTTTCAAGTGGCCGAAAATCCACTTTCCTGCATATGGCTGACTTATAGGGTTATCTCTACCTTTACCTGCATAATCAGCAACTAAGTCTTTGAAAATGTATTCTTTTGTGTTACAGCGGGGATTTATTACAGCTTGAGGGATGTGGGATTTTTTTTTTTTTTTTATCAGTTTTACTTGGGGGCTGGGAGGCAACAGGATGTGATTTCAATGCAATTCCCATTTTGTCAGAGGTCATCTTTCACCCCTGGACGAAAGAGGACAATGGAAACCAGACCCGCGTCATTCTGTACACCATCACCCTCACCAACCCCCTGGCTCCAAAAACGGCCACTGTCACGGAGACTCAGGTATGAAGAGCAAAGAAGCAGTTTCTGAGGTTAACGGGAGCTTGAGGTTTCTCTGAAAAAGGGGAGGAGGGAGGCAGATGTTTCTATAGGTCAAGTGTGGAGGTTTGTCTCAATGGAGACCTCTGTCAGGGAGAGCTCAAGGATCATAGGATATGGCACTAGGGGCTGTGATTTATTTTTCTTAGTCTTCTATGTTTGGCAGGGCCCCCAGCAATCAGCTTTCACCAACCTCAAACCATTTCTCAGTTACTTCTTGGCCTCCCCTGATCTTCTTGCTTTGCAGACCCTGTACAAAGCAAGTCAGGAGAGTGAATGCTACGTGATAGATGCCGAGGTGCTAACTCATGATGTCCCATACCACGATTACTTCTACACTGTCAACCGTTACACGCTCACTCGTGTTGCTAGGAATAAGAGTCGACTCAGGTACCTTTCTGACTGTTGTTTGCAAAGGGAGGGAGATTTCTGGGTGCGTGCAGAAGGAGGCAGGAGTTTTCACTCCCTTTTTCCACCTATGGATTCCACACACGGGGAGCATCACCTCTGCAGTGTCATCCCCCTGTATCAGAAGAGGTCTCTCAGGCGTTCTGAGAAGCGGAATGCAGGGCACTAAGTGATGGACTTGGCTCTGGCCGTCCTTGCTTGGATAACACTGTCCCCTTGATTGGAAATCTGACTTGCCAGAAGTTTTTTCCAATCTGCCTTTGATCACTGTTTCTTAGGGTTTCCACAGAGCTACGTTACAGGAAACAGCCCTGGGGGCTGGTGAAAACCTTCATAGAGAAGAACTTCTGGAGTGGACTAGATGATTACTTCCATCACTTGGGTGAGTGCCTCATTCTTGCAGTTGTATGGCGATGGTCAGAGTTTGACTTGGGAAGGCACCCATCCAGGCCTCTAGCATTGTAAACGATGTGCAGCAAAATTTGTGTGTTTGTTCATGTTTGTGGTTTGGTCTTGCCAGCAACATCCATTCTCTTTTTATTTCTTTTGCCTGCAACTTGTATCCTGCAGAAAATGAGCTGGCCAAAACAGAGAGTGCCTACCTGGCTGAGCTACACCGACAATCCTCTAAAGAGAAGGTGCTGAAAGCTCCTGCAGTGCGCCGTAGGAAGCGACCCCATACTCACCTGAGAGTCCCTCACCTGGAGGACACACTGAGCCCAGTAACCACCCCCACTGATGAGGAGGTCATTCACCGAATCAAACACGTGGCAGGTAAGATTCACC
Source organism: Rhinatrema bivittatum (assembly GCF_901001135.1). Classification (NCBI taxonomy): domain Eukaryota; kingdom Metazoa; phylum Chordata; class Amphibia; order Gymnophiona; family Rhinatrematidae; genus Rhinatrema; species Rhinatrema bivittatum. The sequence continues at coordinate 32,788,013 of NC_042626.1, forward strand.
TAACAAGCCTGATGGTGCTGTTAGGTTATGGACATGGCTTTGCTGAGGTGTGGCCGCTTTCAGTGAAAAGAGGTGTGCCCCAGTGCAGTATGGGCCTCAGATATGAGTCAGAGGACTTGCTGGGTTCGTGTGATAGTGGAGGAAGGGTCACTCTGGGGTAATGTGCAATCAGAGACAATCTTAGAAAGATATACATTTTCCCACCAGGTTCCACGCAAACGCGACACGTTCCTGAGGAGCGGCAGAGTGGCCTTCATCTTCAGAGTGTCTCCAAGCTCCTGCTGATCATCAGTTGCGTGTAAGTGGTTAGAACTGGGGAATGGAGGATACAGAAAGACGTGTGAAGCCGTACCACCTTGGCTTCCTGTAAAATCACTGACGACAAACAGGGTCAGTGCTATGGGAAGTGGTATCATCTATGTAACCCCCAACCTCAGATACATAAAATATAAGCAGAGGCTGGGGGTCCAAATCTTGCCCTGGTTACTGGGGTTTCTGGACATGTGGTTGAATAGGTGGTGCAGTGGACTGGCCTCAGGGTATTGCCAGATGAACCTCTTTATTAGACAGGGAACAAACTTTTTCTCCCTCTCTTCAGACCAGTAACAGCGATCTGATAATATTCACCTCGGGTGAACCCAAACCCAGGAAAAACAGTTCAGCCCACACACTTTAGATTGTTGGTTCCAGTACTGCCAAATGTATTCAAACACAAAACAGTTCACTGTCCACGGGTTTCCATGGTACATGTTCCAGCAGACAGTAGCAAAAAGATATAGCAGCAAAACAAATTGCTTAAGACAAAGAATCTGTTCCTGGTGAAAATCCAGTTCAGTTCATCAGTAGCAATCCAGATCACTCACTCAGTTCTTGCAGTTGATAGAAAAGGTAAGACTTCCATAAGGCAGGCTCTATGTTTCTCATTGAGGTAGTAGAGAAGCTGGTGGAAATTAAAGGATGTCTCATTTTTAAAATCTTAAAAATCCTTTTATCTTTTGTTTGCCATTTCTCTCCCAAGCCTTGTGCTGCTGGTGATTCTCAATATGATGCTTTTCTACAAACTTTGGATGCTGGAGTATACAACGCAGACACTTACTGCATGGCAAGGGCTGCGGCTGCAGGAAAGGTAAGACCTTCCGGCCATTATCCTGCCCCTGCCCCTGCCCCCCCTCCCCTCCCCAGCTCAGAATGGCAGGGGCTGCAACCTCAGGAACAGGAAGAGATTGGGAGGAAAGCTGGGGCTGCACTGAAACATCCCTGGGCGAGAAGGGACCCTCACCAAGGCTCTGCCTCTGTTCTCTCTCTAACTTCTTTGTGCATCCTTTGCCCCGACAGAGTGCCGCAGTCGCAGGCTGAATGGACCCAGTTGCTAGAATCACAGCAGAAGTACCATGACAGCGAGCTACAGAAATGGAGAGAGATTATCAAATCTTCTGTGATGCTGCTGGACCAGGTGGGAAGACACATCTAGAAGTAACAGATCAGAAGGGAGGGAAGGAATATTTTTAAAAAAGGGTAACATTCAAAGGCAGCTCTGTAGAGTATTGTGGGCAGAAATGGCCTTTTTTTCAGAATTGCCCATCCAAAACGCAAGGGCATATATATATGTGTGTGTGTGTGTGTGTGTGTGTGTGTGTGTGTGTGGTGGACATGAACATTAGCTGAGCCAGACTGAGCAGAGGTATTCCTGAGAGCGGAGCTGGGGGAGGGGTTTGCACTTAGGTGCATACTTTGGAAAATTCAGACGTATGGGTGATTAAATTTAACACCCCCCCCCCCCAAATTTATGTGCACCCAAATGGCATGTGTAAGCGTGGGCAGGTAGTTAGGTGGGATCGTTTCCGTGGCTGACTTGCGCGCGCAAACCCGCTTTGAAAACTGATGTAACTTAACGTGCAGTGTAGGCTCGACTTTACAAAATTTACCCCAAAGAGAAAAGGGAGGGGGAGGATAGGAAAGAAACCCAGGCGTTGTAAAACCGAGCCATTAAGTGGTGGCCACGGCTGTAAGCCGAAATAATGGCGCGATAGGAAGAAAAGTTCTGAAGGACGGCATAGGAAAGAGGACAAAGATTTGAATATTGTTCAGTGGAGAGAGAGGGTATGATATGCCTAACCAGGAAACAGGGAAACCTAGACAGCAAGGGGTAATGGTAAGAGCAGTTGACCAAGCACAGTGCCTAGACAGGCACCAGTCAAAGGATGGTCGGAAAGTGAGATAAGAGTCATGAACCGATTCATTTTCTCACCACACGAGGTCTGCCCGGGGTGCTCGAATAAGTGTACCAGGACGGAGGAGTAGCCTTTGCAGTGCCGGGCTTTCCCCCGCTGGTTTTCTGGCCCTTTTTATTCTGACCCTGACAGATGTGCGGAGAGATGTCTCCATCGCATTTCACGCGCTGCCTGCATCTTAGTGTAAGGAAGCCCCCGCCATATGCCAGGTGTGACCGAGCTCAACGCCTTCTCTTGCTTTCACTTTGCAGATGAAGGACTCTCTAATAAACCTTCAGAATGGCATTGGATCCCGGGATTATGGGTCAAAACCAGATGAAAAGCGGAACCGTTATCATTGACACAAAGCATGACGCAAGCTGCCAGAGGATAGTATGCAATATGTGTATAGAAATTCTATAAATTAAATTATATCTATATCTATATGTCTATAGATATATATATATATATATATATATACATAAAAACATATAAATATATATATATTATATATAGATTTTAAAACAGGAAAGTTTATGTACTGAAGCTAGGGGCAGTACTGACCTTCCAGCATGACATGAAACAGGCGCTGGACAGGAGCCTTGACCTTTTGACTTTCTAATAAGAAGAATACGGTCAGACTGACCTGGACCACCCTTTTTTTCTATTGCATTTTGTTGTTGCTGTTATTGTCTGGTTTTGTGTTCTCTTTTATTTTATTTTTCTAAAGAATCATGAATGCAAGTATCATCGACAGTTTCAAAATGTTGCTGGGTAGCCTCTACCTCCAAGTCCTGTGAAACTGCATTCACACCAAGCAGTTTCTGCCCACCTTAGCAGTCATCGCCATCACCACTACCACAGTCTTTTTAACGGGGTCTGACTGGGTTCAGTGCCCTGGAAATGGAGCAACACAATCTAACTCTGATGAAACAGGTCGTACGAAGCTTAGGACCAAGAGCTGGAGTTTTATGAGGGTCCAGGAGTCGGAACTTCTCCCAACCTCCAACTCTGGGACTGTAAGAGTTGGGGGTGAGGGTTTCATGCCCTGAGGATGTGGTGGACTCTGACCCCCCTCATAGCTTGGGGTACAATGTGGAACTCACTATGGAAGAGAATTTACAACATGGAAACTATTTTTTTTAAAACAAATCTTTTTAATGAGAAGCTAAGCAAAAACAAATCTGGACCAAAAGTGAGAATATAAATCTACTGCCTCTGAAAGCCATTTCAGCACACTTGGAAGTCAGCATATATATATATATATATATATAGGGTCAGAGAGGAGTTTGTAGGAGGTAGGGAAAAGAAGACTTGCCTGCACGGTAAGAGTGAAGGAAAGCTGGAGCTCAACAGGCACTGGTCAATGTGAGTGAAGGAGTGAGGCATGGAGCCTGAGTCCTTCACTTCACCCATACTGTATATGAGAGGCTATATTTTTTAGAAATTAGAAACATTAATGTTGAAATCCCTATACCTCTATTTTATTAGAGCCCAACCCTGGCTGCACTGAAAACAGAGCTTCCTATCCCCCACCCTTCACCCTATCCAGAACTAGAGTGTACTGTAAAGTAATCTCCCCTGACAGCATGGGTGTAATATGAAAGGAGCTCTCTTCCAATGTGTCTTGCCTTCATGTCTGTAGTGTAGTGGATGGGAGAGGGTCCCTTTTATAATGACTTTTAAATAATGTGAATACTTGAATGTTAAAGGGTATTTTACCTACAGTATATTCATAACTATTAATGCTATTAATTCTGTTTATAATGGATATATCTCTGCCCTCCACATCTTACTCCCTCCCAAGATTTATATCATTGTGACCACAGAAGTATGCAAGTAAGGTGAAAGTGGGAGATTTTATGCTGATTTTAAGTTTGGAGGGTGGAAGATGGAATAATTCAGATACAATGCTGCTATTAATTGCTTGAGAGTATTCCATGTTCCAGGTGCAATAGTTAAAAGTCAGCAGAGGTAAAAGGTTTCAAAGGTATCTTCTTGAATTTCACCCTTCTTTTCATCACCATTGGTACTAAAACTGATTGGAGCATTGTTGAAGAAAGAACGGATATGGTGGAGAATGCATGAGAAATAGGATCCATTTTGGCTTGCTGGTTTCTGTTGACATTGCCTTGCAATTGTTTCTTTGTTGCTCCTTGGAGATATACAACACAAAATAATTGCTCCACAGGGAAAAGATTCCACGACAGGAAGGGTGGGCGTCCATCAATCACAATACTGAGGATGTGAAATTAGATGCCATCTTTCATTCTGAGCTCTGGTCATCTATAGTGGCTCTTTAATGCCATTGTGCAGATGGCATCATTCACAAATGCCAGTGATTTCCAGAGGTTGGGGTTAGTTGGTAAGGAATGCTGTGTTTTTTTCCAAGGACTGTTTGCTGGCTAGCAACGAGTGCTCTTGAGTTCCACCGCTTGGTTGCGGTTTATCATGCGCTGCTGGTTTCCATGAGGTTGATTCGCAGTTGGTGATGATTGTAATGGGTTCCCAGAGGTTAGTGTTGAGTTTGTAACAAGTGGGACTGGTCTTTAGGAGGTCAACTGACAGGTGGTGAGAAGGGGCCTTTCAATCTGCACAGCTCAGTTGTCAGTTGTCCATCTACGTGTTTGATTACGGTAGGTTGGTTGGCATTTGGTGGAGAGTGCTGCTTATTTCTAGAGTTGAGTTCCAAGGGCATCCCTCTTTCCTAAATCCAGGGGTTAACATATGCACCACAAATTTGCTTCAAAAAGAGAAATTAGTGAGGCTCTTAAACATAACCATTCAATCTCACACTGCCCATTTTATCTAAGTTATCATTGTCTTATTTATTTCAACATTGTGTTGTGGTGCATTGCAAATATATATATATAATTTGTTAATGTTAAAAGCCCTGAAAGATGGTGGATGATATTAAAATAGGAAATGTAATGTAATGAATAGAAATGGCTGGGAAATTGCCAAAACATGGGAGTTTAGAGAGTAGTCTAAAAGAAAGGAGATTTTTCTTTTTTTAAGATTCTGCTCTTGTTTTGAATGTATGAAACCCCAAATCTCCAAGGATATGCAGGAAGCAATGCATATATTTTCCTCTCTCTTCCTAAAGCTCCAGAGTGACTGTGAGATCTCATGTGGCATTGTTCATATTTCCAATCACTTGGTATAAGAGCAATAATGACAATGGGAAAACGGGACAAAGTCTCCTGCTTTTGACATAATCTGTCAGCTTTACCATCACATTGTATGCCACAGCAGGAGAATATCACCTTACCTCCAATCTTCCATCCTAATAATGTTATCCTTCAATTTGACCACAGTCAGAGATGCCAGTGGGATTTGTAAGCTGTAACTCATGGTTAAGCAGTTTCTCAATATTTGATGTCATTACATTTCAGCTGAATAACACTTTAATGAAGACAAAGTGGAGCAGTGGTAACAGTGTACAGTCTATGTCTAAATAATTTTTGAAGTGTTGCATTTTGACAGAAAAAAAGAATATTAATATGAAGAGTTAATGTTTTATGCTTGTGATATTACTGCCAATATAATTACCTATGGGATTGATTCAAGCATTTGGACAGGCCTTTTGCCAGTGTGTAGAGGGGATGGTCAAATGGATAGGTCAAGTGCATGTAGGCCAATCTGATTGATTGATTTAAACTCCCTTGGTGTGTATTATCCCACTATGCAGGAGAAACATGCTAGGCCCAGAGGTTAAATTAGGTCCCTGGTGCTTCTGGCACCTTCTGTATGTCTTTGGTATTTAAGTATTACAATTATTTATTTAACTGAATATGAAGAAAACATTTGCATTGGTCAACCTGATCCTGCACAAGACTGTCTCTTCCCAGTGCCCATCGCTAGAAAACTGAAGAATAGATAAAGCCATGCTGTGGCTTTGTCAGTGTCATTGAGGATGCCTGTGGGTTGGTCACAGATGGCCATGGTATAATCTATGGACCACCACAGATTTCCGCAGCATTGTGGTATGCTCACCTCCATTCTCTTCTTTCATTAGAGGCTTGTCAAACTGAGAGTACTATTTATTGTGTTTAGATTTAGCGGAGGACTAGTGCCTCTCTTATTTGTCTGTGTTGCCAGCGCTAGGGGTTGAGAAAGACTGATGACATGGAAGTATGCTGCTGCTTTCTTTCTATGGAGCGGGAGGGAGTGCAGGATTAACTAGAATTTGCTGTAAAACTGTCCACTGTCTTCCACTGGGAAGAAGTCGCCATTTTGGAATAAAATGGATCATCTGTGTGTGCTTATATTTCAGAACATAAAAATTGTTCTGTTCTGTTCCAGTCCAAAACATGAGAATAAAGGGTCACCTTCATATGTCCATTTTTTTAGCACTTTCAAGCGTTGGCATCTCTGTTGTCTTCTCACGTGCTCTCAGGCAGGAAGCTAAGAGAATCTTGGCAGATGAGATCCCTTTTCTAAGGATCTGAGGTGGAATGAAATGCCACTCACATTTCTGTCAGACGTGGCAGATGAAAACACAACAGAAAGCAGGATTTTGTCCCTTCGTATCCAAATGTGGCATCAGTAACTTGTGCAGATATTATAAGGTCTGAGAGGCTTATACCAATATCATAATCTGATTTCACAGTCCACCTTATTTCAAAGGGGATTTCTTGGTGCTAATAAGATTTTCAAGACAAGATGTTTCAACTGCAGACTTTACATGGGACAGACAAAAAAACAAGATGGCGATTTAAATATCGTAAGGTTAGGGAGACTGCTGCCCCTATGATAAGAACTGGGACAATATTTTCACTATAATCCATGTTTGCTGGGATTTAATATTTCACTCATTTTAAGTCAGATTTGTCTGATACTTGATATACATAAATATGAAATCCACTACGCCCTTCTAAGATTTGAGGGCTGCAAAAAATGATGTAGGGGTTAGATGTGTGTGTGTGTGTGTGCAGGGGGCACACTGTTCTCCTCGGGGCCACTTTCTCACAATTCTGTCTTTCTCTCCCAGCAATTCCAGTTTGCCCCCAGGGTGCTGGAGTTCTTTCTGGTGGGGAGGAGGATTTATCCTCCAGGGCTCTAGAATTACAGGGGTGGGTACCAATACACAGTTTCTCTGGCTGCAGTCTCAGCCGTACTCACTATTTGGATGTCCTTGCTGTAGGGCACCTCTGACCCTGAATGAAGATGCTAGACACTGTGACTATGGGTGGAATGTTCAACCAAAGTTTACTGCAACCCAAAATACCTGAAGTCCAATTCACAACAGAAATTCTCCAATGTATCTTCAAACAAAAAATAAACAGGTCCAGGGTCCTAGTCTTTTCTCAGTTCTGTTAGTTGAGTCCCTTATGTAGCAAGCACTAGGGTAAGACCCAACACTCCTGACAGTGGGGCTCCTAGCTGAGACTTGGGTCTTATCCCTCTCTCTCTTTCTCTCTGAATTATCAACTGGACTTCTAGTGGCAGAAGCCCACAAAATTGTTCAAAATTGCAAATCTCTCAGCCTTCTCAGTGAGCAGGAACCGGTGGCAAAAGAATTCCTCCCAAAACATGAGATCAAAACTTTCTGCAAAAATACTTCTCTCTTCTTTTCTGTCAGGTCACTGCTGACCTTCCTCAGCTGGGCACCTTATCATGACTTCCCACAGACAGGGGTCACAATCCTTTGGGGTAGGACCAGGTTCCCAAAAACCCCCCAAAATCTCAGGAAAACAAACAGCTTGTCCCAAACTCCTCTTCCACTTTTCCAAGGCAATCCCTTCCAGCCCTGGGGAGTGCTGGCCAGGTTAGAGTCTCTTCCCCTGGATCAGGCTGAGTGGCCTAAAATGGGGGGGGGGGGGGGGGGGGGGCAGTGCTACTAACTTCCTCCTCCAAATCCCAAATCCGACTCAAACCACCACACTTTTCCCTGTGCACAGCCTGCAGTTTTGGTGCACTGCTGACCAATGCAGACAAGTCTCTGTGGACCTGCCTGCAGGGATGGTCTGCAAATACTAAAATCCTAGCCAAGGGTTTAAGCCAGAGACAATGTAGTTAGTGGGCACCTACGAGTCCCTAAATAAGTTCTCTCTCTCTCTCTCTCTCTATATATATATATATATATATATATGTCACCAGCCGAATTCTTTAACCTTTTGTTAACCTTTATTAGTCTCGCTACTTAATTGTTCTTGTTGATAACTACTTTCAGTACTCTCCAGTTATAATATTTTGATTTCTTTCCTGTCTTCCAAAGCCCAAGTTTTTTGCTCCCTGTTTAATGTAACTTTATCTTCTATACAGTTGTTTAATGGTTTCCCCTTGTTCCATTGTAAACCGGTACGATAAGACTTGGTCTTGAGCATCGGTATATTAAAAGAACTTAAATAAAATAAATAAATGTGTGTGTGTGTGGATTGGTCAGCAGTGCACTATGAAATAACCCCTACACATTTTCTGCAACCCTCAAATCTTAGAAAGGGGTAGTGGATTTCATATTTATGTACATTAGAGATAGATAGATAGATGTATCTTTTCAGTTGACTTAAGAATGCCAATGTACAGACTTCTGACAGATTTAAGTTTATATCATGATTTAAGGAAATTAACATTCTAAGCAGCCTGCATGCTGGGACATAGGGGAGATTCAATTTTCCATTGATCTTTTGCTTCACATTAGGATGTGTAAGCCAGTTGGGACTCGACTTTAGTATCCTCACAGTTAAGCTGACCTGATAACATTGGACAGAGGCTGCAGGCAGTTCCAGGCACCCCTTATTGCATTCATATGTTCTTCTCAGAGTTCAGTAATAATAACTTAGAACAAGCACTGTACAGACCGAGACATGGAAGTTCCATTTGCATTAGACTCCAAATCACAGAAGGCCCTATTGTGTCAGATCAAGTTCAGCCCTCTGGCTTTTCTATCCCTGCTTAAATTGTTCTAAGCAGCAACATGAACATTATTAGAAAATTAAATCTAAGATTCAACATCATTGCATATTTCCTGGTTATAGTAGAAGGTGTGACTTGGCCAATCTGTGGTTGATCGTTAGCCCTTTCTTACATGAAACATAGACAGTAGAAAAAGACCTCTTGGTTCACCTACTTTGCCTATTTGTACTGTACCTATGTTCCCTGCTGCCTGAGTTCCTATTCAGTCTCTGATCTTTTTCCTCCTTTGCTCAGCCAGTAAGGTTCCCACTGAGTCTGGCCCGAGTATACTCAGATACTGCCACTGCCTTGGCTCCCATCACCTTCACTGTAAGTTTATTGCAGGTGTCAACAGCTTTGTCATCCCCCCTGAGCTCATCAACTTATATGAGTTTTAAACATGAGCTTAGTTTATTTGTTTCTTTGTGTTTTGGAGTTTATAGATGTATCCATTTCTTTCTCTTGTACAGGGTGCACAATTATGAAGCAGTTCATTAATCTGCACTCATTAAGCTCAAGAGAGCTTTGTTCCAACAATTACCTGAAAGCTGGGTATTTCCATCCAATAGCATTGCTGGTACATATCCAGGCTAAGCCCAGCCTTACCTTTATGATCTTTACCTATCCTAATTAATAACTCCTTTCTCTTCCATACCTCTTTTTCCCACTTTCACATGGATACATCAAAGCTGTGCATTATGGAATTGTGAAGTTTAGCCTTTAGTATAAATATTATTATAGCATGAAGATTCATGGTAGCATATATTCCTGTACTGTAGTTTTTCAGCAGTCTTAGAAGTATATTATGAATGCAATGCAATTTTTTTTGTTTCCCCACATAAAAAAGTCCAAAGAATAGCTCTGATATCAAACCACATGGGGGAATACCTGAAGTTTTAAAACATGACAGTAAAATGGGTTTTGGGCAACTTATGACACATGAGAACCTATAACTTTGAGCTATGTGCTGGAAATCCCTTATATTTCACACCATGTGGGAGTGCCTTGACATGAATTCTATGGACATCTGAAAATAATTACGGGCTCTAGAAAGCTGTAGTGTAAACAAGAGGCCTTCCTCTTCTTCAGTGCTTCCAATATTTAGATAATGATACACTCTGCCAGCCTGTATTCACTAATAGGGCCCCCAAGAGTGGTTGATCACTTTACCCCGTTCACCAGTTATCAAGATTCTGGAACTATTGTCTCTGTGGCAGATGGAGCCACAGGGAAGTTGAGGAGTTTGCTGCAGCTGTGCACAGGAGAGTTGCCTGAAATTCTGAATTCTGAACAACTACTTAAAAAAAAATTAAACAAGACTAGTCATTTCCATTGGTTTAGGGCCAGGCATATGAATTAATCTCATCTGAGGTCCATTTTTAGTAAGCCAGGGAGCGAACTAGTTATCCTGCTAAAGTTAGCTGGATAATTTGTCATGGATATTCAGTGGGATAAGTCTCTTACTGAATATACTTGGCTAAAATTATCCAGATAAGAACATAAGAAGTGCCATGCTGGATCAGACCAAGATCCACCATGCAAAGCTTCCTGACTCTGACAGGGGCCAGCCTGGATCACAGATACTTGGCAGATCTATTTCTTGTATCTCACTTCCAGGGATAAGCGATGGCTTTCCCAAGTCTACCTGGCTAATAACTGTTTATGGACTTTTCCTTCAGGAACTTGTTCAACCCTCTTTTGAACCCCACCATATTAATTGCCTCTGACAACAGATTCCATAGCTTGATTGTGCGCTGAATGAAAAAGCACTTTCTCCTATGATTCATTGTAAATCTACCGGTTGCTAGTTCCATGGAGTGTCTCCTAATCCTAGTGTTATTTGAAAGCATAAATAGCTGTTCCTTAGTTACCCATTCCACCCCACTCATGATTTTATGATTCTTGATCATATCCCCTCTCAGTCATCTCTTTTCCAAGCTAAAGAGCCCTAACCTGTTTAGCTTTTCTTCATAAGGAATCTTTTCAATTCCCTTTATCATTTTCATTGCCCTGCTCTGTACCTTTTCTATGACCTCTGTCTTTTCTGAGACGGGGCAACCAGAAGTGCACAGAATCCTCAAGGTGTGATTGCTTCTTGAATCTATAGTAAAGCATGATGACATTCTCTATTAGTTTGTTCTCTGCTCCTTTCCAAATAATTCCTAACATTCTATTTGCCTTTTTGACTTCCAATGCTCACTGAGCTGAAGATCTCAAGGTATTGTCCACAAGGTCACCGAGGTCCTTTTTCATGGAACCCAGCATCATGACCTGCGGTTGGGATTATTTTCCCTTATGTACATTATTTTGCAATTGTCCACATTAAATTGCATCTGCCATTTAGATGCCCAGTCTCTTGGTCTCACAAGGGCCCATCTACAGTTCCTTACAATCTGCTGCTGTCTTAACACTCAAAACAATTTTCTATCAGTTGCAACTGTGGTCACCTCACTTGTTCTTCTTTTCTCCAGATTATTTATGAATATATTACCAGATAACTTGCAAACCTAACTGGCTATATTTGAATATAGGTATAAATTATATAGATATGTTTACCCAAATAACTTTAACATTAAACACCTTTATTCAAAATGTAGATGGTCAAGTAGCAAAGGAAAAAAAAATAAACTTTCCATGGGACCTAATATGTTAGTAACCAAATCAGTATAAATTACAATTGGGTATAGCACCTCATCCTCCCTCCCTCCCAAAAAATAGTTGTAAATGTTGTGGATCTAGCACCCAGGGAAGCCCCTCCCCGCCCCCTCCTCCCTGGGTTTTCAAAAAAAACCCCATAGGTTTGAAGCCGCCTTCTAAACCCCATCTTCCCTACCTACCCACAACCCCTAGGACAATCGTTCCACCCCTCCTGGAACGCCCATGACCGCAGGGAGCACAAAACATTCCCACCACTCCCAGCAGCATCCTGCATCGCTATAACAGCAATGCCAGTGCTAGTCTCTGGGAGCAGAAGGAGTGCATCGTTGCTTCTGGCAGCCATGGGGTCTCTGAGGACTTCTGGGAGGATTGAATGAAGGGTTGCGGGATGGGTGAGGAGCCTAGGAGGGGTTGGCCAGCCCGGGGGTTTTATGGAAAATTGGGAGGGGTGGAGGGAGGGTGAGAACACTGCTCAGGCTCTATGGTCGGCAGCATTTTATAATTCTTTTGGATGGGGTGGGATTGGATACTATGCCCTACATAATTTATACTGATTTTGGTTGGTAGGTGATTGAATCTGCTGACCTAGAAGGGATTTGTTTTTTTTTTTTACTTTGCTACTTAACCAACTATATTTTGACTGTAGCTGGTTAAGGTTACAGTTATCTGGGTATCGCTGCTTTCACATATGTCCAGACTTTGCTGGATAACTTATCCAGCTAACTCTAACTATCAGCATGAGCCGAGTAACTTAACTCTGCTCCAGAATGCCTCTAGCTTATCTAGGTACATTTTATCAGGTAATGACTTACCAGGTAAAATGTATGCGGTTAGAGGGACCAGAAATTGAAACCTCGGGGTTTGTCCAGGTAGCTTATTTATGATGTATTTATTTAGAATATCTCTATTCCCGCCCATCACTGTTCTAGGTGGGTTACAATGTCACACGCATAAAAATATAAAATTTACAACATGGACATAACTTAAAAGTTACCCAGACAAACTCCTTGCATATGGACCTCTTTCAGGTTTTGTAACTGTGAATCTCAATAGCTGTGTTTAATACCTGTGCTGTGTTTAAGAACACCTGTAAATCTTGTGCATGTACCTGTTTGAAGCAAGACTGGTCACAAAGCTCTGGATTGACATTAGAAAGTCCTGGAGATGGACTAATGGGTGAAAGGTTGTAGAAGACAGTGAAAAGGATTGATCTCTCTATAGTTAGATGCTGGTCAGTCTATTCTTTTTAATCTTCTACGTGGCAGATATTCTAAGTAACAGCGGTGTCACATGTTTTGTGCCATAATGCTGCATATTTTTAGATGTGCAAGGTAGTAAGAAGAAACAATGGACTGTTTGCTCCAAGCTCCCTCTTGTGTAACCAGCACTGCTTCTTTCCACAGCAGGAGTCCCTATTGCTGAAGACAGCCTTCTTGGGAGAGCTGTTTGGTTGTGGACTAAACTAACTAGACTCATACTTGTCCATAGAACGTTGTTCGGTCCCTGAGCTAAAAGAGAGATACAAATATCTCTCAAGTGTATTTTCCATCTCGCTGTAAGGCAGTTCCAGAGTTAAGATCTGGATTCTGCCTACGTTTTAAACTCAGGAGGTTCTAGTACTGTTCTTTTCTCTGTCTTTGATATGCAAACAGCAGGGTCCTAAAACGTGAAATCCTATTTAGAGAAAAACCTAAACATATACTTCTGAAGTGATATGCACACAAGCCTTTGGCCCATCCTATCCTTTTTTCCTTATCTTACCCCAATTCTGCATACTGTCTGCTGTCTTAAAGGGTCAGACGGTCTTCCTGGTGTCAGGCAGAAAATGCATAGTTCAGGAACAGGGGAAGCTGGCATTCTCATTTCCAGTCTGAATCCAAATTGCCAGACTAGGAACGGAGAGGTAATAAGACAGTAATTTTCAAAGCTGTTTCTGTGTGCCTACCCAGTTTTGTGCACGGAAATGGCTGGTCTAAAATTGAGCTAGGCTCAGTGCTTGTACACCCGTAACCCAGTACTTTTACGCATACGGAGGAGAGGTGTTTCGGGGACGGAGTTGTGTCTTACCTACTTTTTTTGTTAGTAAAAAGGTATGCACGTAAGTCTCCCCACACAAGTTATGCCCTGCTTGGAGCAGGCGTAGCTTTGTGGGAGGAAATTTGTGCATGTGCTCGGCCAGATCCCCCAGGATTTTCCAAGGGAATATACACATGTAAGTTCACTTTGAAAGAACTCAGTAAAGTCGTCCTGCACGGTTGCACACGCAGATTCTGCCATGATGCAGATTGTTACAAAATTACTCTTGGGGGGGGGGGATAATTTTCAAAGGCATTTCTCAGGGTAAAATGGTGTTATACCCATGAACATGGCTCGCTATAACACTGCTTGCCTGATGCTGATGCGGGTAAACTTAACGCAGGTAAGGTCTTGTTCACATGTAAGCTTATTGTGATTGTGTGGGGGCATTCTTGGAGGCAAGGTTGGGAAGGGTTGTTCTCTTGCTCACCTAGTTTTGGATTTTCACACCAAATAGCAAGTGCAACTTGTGCAAATACGTTTGGTGGGACAATTTATGTGACATACACAATATTACAAAATTACCCTTCCCTCCACGTACAGAGCGTAAAGCTCTTTATCCAGAGAAGGATTTCTACATATGCCAAATGATCCTTAATAAGTGATGGCTTCATAGCTGTTTCCCTTTAAGTAGAAAGTATAGCACTTGGCATCAAACCTAAAAGCGTTAGGCTTTGTTTTTATTTTAGTGAGGACTCTGGAATTGGCAAGGGGACAGTGTCTAAGCTGCTGTAAGTGTTGTGCAATCGTTGGAGCTAGGCAATGGCACTTTGAGGTTACAATTCAGCTAGAATGGTCAAAGAGCTGGGACATATTTTGACAGCAGCTAGCTCATCATCATGGTTCTGAGTTAGGGACAGCTGCTACCTCTCCAACAGCATCTCTTCTCCTCATGAAAGTTGCACAAGGTGCTAGTTCCTCTGTGAGCTGGAATATTCTGTCTGGGAAGCTGCTGGCCATAGAACCTGCGGGTCAGGTCAAGATCGCCGAGCCTGCGGGTCAGGAAGATGCATTGATAATGGGTGAAGCTGGAATGCTCAGTAGTGTTATTTAATTGTTAACGCACACGCAGGAGGAACAACAGTTTTCTCGTAGAGCTGTCTGGCTTTCTGTGTTTCAGTCTGTAACAAACTTTGCGCTGCGCGCAGAGTATGGTAAAATGGTAATCTTACCTGCTAGAAACTAGAAGTATAAAGGCTACACAGCCAAACCTTAATGTAAAAGTAGCTAGAGCAATGGAAATATGAATAAAATAAGTGAACAAATTCCATAGGGGGAGTCCTTGCTTTATTGATTGCTTCATTCACATCAGATCCCAACATGGACCATACACACACGTTCCTTTCCCAAGTCAAACAGAGATATAACTATTGTTCTCCAAAGATGGCATTTTAATAGTTGCATTGTTGAGTCATATGATCTATCACATACTTGGTTGCAAAATGTTCACAATTTTCCCTGAACTTAATGTGCTAATAGAGATCTTTTCAATAAAATAAGAAAGTCCATATTTTCAGAGAACTAGCACCATTGTCCTCAGGAAATGTATCTGATGACAGACCAACTACAGCCTCTCCACTGGACACTGGGGGCAGGAACCACCAGCGTTCATTTCAAGCCCCTAAGAGCCTTTTTGTTTACCCCATTAAGGATCTTGGGTAAACAAGGCAGCTATCCTTGAGAGCAACTACAAAAAGATCTGAAGCTGTTTAAAAAGGTGTTAAAAACACGGCTTTTTAATCAAGCATATAGTATAGATTCAAGCCAGTGATTTATATTTTTTGTTTTGATTTTATTTATTTTAATTGTTTTAATTGATTTAAGTTTATGAATGAGTTAGGTTTTGTTTTTATTAGTATTTTATTAAGTATTTAATTGTAATTCTTATAGTTGATAAGTCAATTTTATTTCAATTATGTTGTGTGTATTTTGTAGTGCATGTTCTTTTAGTTTTTGATACAATTGTAAACCGTTGTGAAAGGTTCAAAAAACCAAACATCGGTATATAAAACTGACTAAATAAAATAAATAAACAGGTGCTACCTCCATATGGACATAAGAAATAACCAGACTATGGTCCATTGAATCCAGCATTTTATTTCTGACAATGGCCAGTTCAGGCCACAACTACCACCCGATCTCAAAAGCAGATCTTTTTCTTATTGCTCACTCCTAGAGATGGCTTTCCCCAAATATACCTGGCTAGTAATTGTTGATGGGCCTTTCCTCCAGAAACTTGTTCAAGCCTCTTTTAAACCCTTGACCACAGATCTGGCAACAGATTCCACTGATTGATTTGCATGCTGAGTGAAAAGAAAATATTTTCTATGATTTGGTTTAAATCTGGTGGTTGTTAGTTTCAAGGAGTGGCTCCTTGTTTTAGTATCATTTGAAAGGATAAACAATTGCCCTCTGTTGGCCTGTTGTATGCCCAAAACCACACTCATGATTTACTGGAGCAAAATCAAATCTAAAGTCAGCAGCATCAACTTCTTGCATAATTTGAGAGATAACTAAAACCAAGAAGGAATTAAAGGAACGGTAATCATATTAACAGTCTGGAACAGGAAGGATGTTAACTCATAGTGAAATATGGGGCAGAGCAACAAACCTAATATCAATAAAGTTTCCATATTCAGCCTTGACTGCTAAAGCTGCTGATTCCAATAGGAGGGTGCTACCAATGGGCTTCCTCCACCACCCATGGAATGTGCAGAGCTCAATGCTGAGGGGGATATGCAAGCTGAATATATTTGATCAAGATTGACCATTCAATGAAACAATAACAAAAACTTAAAAAAAAACAAAAAACCAAATAATTCCAAACCCAGAATACCACATCTTAAAAAAAGCCAATGATTTATTTGTCAAATTCAAGTGCTCAGAGAGTCCACATAATTTTATAAACAGCAGTTAGAGATAATGTAGCATGCCAAACGCAGATCCACTGTGTCTGTTGTTTATCAGAAGCAAGTGTCAAGTTGGGGGATTCTGTGCAAACTATGGGACTCACAAAGATGCCGCAATGCCTGGTTATAGAGAAAAGAAAATTCAATTTCTGGGTCTTGTTACTCAATAGAGCTTATGTGCTTTCAAGCTGTTGACACCCCCTGTCTAGCAAGAAAACAATTGCCCTCTCATTCTACTGTTGGCATAGCTCCTTCCCTATCCTCTTCCCTCCCCCCAACCCATCTTCTGCAAGGGTTCACATCTTCTGCACATATGTGTTCACTAGCATTCTTTGCACATGTATGCAGCAGACAGACATAAGAACATGCCATACTGGGTCAGACCAAGAGTCCATCAATCCCAGCATCCTGTTTCCAACAGTGGCCAATCCAGGTAATAGGAACCTGGCAAGTACCCAAAAACTAAGTCTATTCCATGTTACTGTTGCTAGTAATAGCAGTGGCTATTTTTTAAGTCAACTTAATTAATAGCAGGTAATGGACTTCTCCTCCAAAAGTAGTTTGGACCATGGAAGGGCACAATAATTACAAAAGTTGCAACCATGCTCAGCACAGTCCAACCTTATTGATTTGCTTCCTAGCCCTTGGGAAGAATCCACCAAAATGACTTACAGCTTGTTGCTCCCAGGCTTATTAAAGCAGAGTGTGTTGCAAAGATGAAGTGACAGAACAAGATCTAACATTGTAACATGGTTTCATCAATGGCTTCTTAAATGAGAGGGCTCGTATTGCTTCTCAAGGATTAGATGCAATATCTTCTCCTTCCAGGTGTGGGCTGGATGCCTTGTAGCGGCACTAATACTCTCCCACAGATAAAATGGAAGACCATAGAGAAACTGCTGTACCACCACCAACATAGCTCCCACTGCTGAGCTCAGCCGATTCATAAGGAGAGCACATGACTGGAATTAAGCAGTAGCACCTTCAATTCATGGTAAAGTTTCAATCTGCCACAGATTTCTAAACCACTAGTATTCTAAAACTTGAAAAAGCCCATGGTTTTGATGGTATTTTCTTGGGTCTCAGTTAACATCCTATGGAGGCCTCTTTCTTCTAACCACCACTGAGATGCTGCTTCAAAGATTGGTAGCTGGGACAGAAAAAGGGCAATCCTGAAAGTAATTTTTTGGTTATCAATTAATTGCATTGAATCTCTCTTCCCCCCCCCCCCCCCCCCCCCCACCCCAAATCATCCATTTTCCTTCATAAGCATGATTTGAGGCATATTTACATTTTGCCGCGTATTGAAGGCACTGCTGCTTTGAAGGCCATGGTCAAGGTTTTATGAAATGCACAGCTTCCTCTTTCACACCTAACATCTGCTTGAAACTGCAAATCCATCACCACAGATTCCTTCTACTCTCACATTTATCAAAATGTCACACCCTTTCCTGTACCCATCGTCTTCATAATCAAATCTCTCCAATGCATTTCAGATAACAGGTGGTAGTTTTCAGTAAATACTTCTGTACTCCTTTAAGGGTTAGGGGAATTCTCCAAGAGAAACATTCCAGTTTGTTATGGAAAAATCACCAATTCTTAATGGGGTACAAAGTACCCACAACTTTGCCCCTACTATAGTTACTTATTTTACTTACCATATCTATAGCTGGAGGTAGGTGGAGAAACTACATGCATCCATTTGAAAATTCAATATGCGCAAATTGTTTTCTCCCCCATAGTTCACATTAGGTGGCTAGATTTAGGTTACCTGGTCATGAGGAATAAACTGTACACGTGTATTGAGTTTTCAAATGTACATACCTAGCTTTCCCTGTCTACCTCCAGCTCCAGATTTTAGACACTGAGGGGTTGACTGTTTTCAGCCCGAGGAGTCTAGCCAGCTAATTGCTTAGGAAACCAACTCGATCCCTTTTAAAACTGTTCTGTAAATAAAGATCCTCTCACAGCCTCTGCGTCATTGACAAGACAACAAGCAGTTTTTATCATTATTGCCCTGATTATGAATTGCCAATAGTCATGGAGAAAATGTACATTATGTGCTCCAGCTGTAAACATCTGGTGTGAAAATCTATGGGGAAGGCATCTGCAACAGATGGAAAGTCTCCAAAATTTCAGAAATAGCATTGGAGCAATGGATCCCAAGGTCGGACCTCGGAAGCCTTAACCAGATTCAGTTTTTAGGCTGTTCATGATGGATATTTATGTAACAGATTTGCACACATGCAATATAAACCCAGGTTCATTTACATAGCTTGGTTACCCTGAAAATCAAATCTAGTGGAGGGTGTCCGTGGCTGGGTTTGGCTGTGACTGTCTTGGACTAAGATAGTCCTTTACCTGGCCTAATTCCTGTGCATAGCGAGGAGGACATCCCATGACCTGACTGATTGGCTGTGAGACTTTCAAATGGTGACGCCATCCAGAAAAACACTCCAAACTGATGAGCTGCTCTCCTCGTCACATTATAAAAAGGGAAAAACTTTAAAAATACAGAGGTCAATATGCAAAGGGGGCCCACTGACTGGAGCAATTTTCTCAAGTTAAAAAATTGGATGGCTGTTTGGAGTTTTTTTGGTTTATTTCTTTTTCAAGAGGATTTAGTTGGTTAGTGCCCGATTTCCAGCACTAACCGCCGGCTAAGTTTAGCTGGGGAAACTGAGCCACACTAAATCTAGCCAGTCAGCTCGATGTAGGTGAGTTTTCATCTGAAATCCTAGCCGGTTAGATTCGGCTGAATATCTTCCTAAAGAGAACCAGATAAAATTAGCAGTATATGTCTTACCCGCTCAGTGGGTCTTTGAATATTGACCTGACAATTGTATATCAGGGTTTGTGCAATTGTTTTTGGCAATGTCTCATCATGTCAGAGATTTCTTCAGGTCACCCCTTTTCCATCAATATGGATACTGGTGTGGTTCTGGCTTTGGAAGCCGTTCACTACATACAAGGGGGTCCAATAAGAACATTAAAAAAAAAAAAACCCACTGCCTACAGAGCCCTGGTGCACATGTATGGGGCAATTCTGAAAACAGCCTGTGTTGTTTTAGTAAACGCCTGTTGCAGCCAAATTGCAAAGGGAATCCACACATGTCAATTCCCTGTGGAAATTAGCAAGGGCATAATGTTTGTGCTATAAATGCCCGCATGCCTTGTACCTGCTGTAGATGTGGGGCAGTGGAGCAGGGGCAAAATAATGCATGTACATTTTAAAATCCTCTCTGATCTAAACAAGGTACATTTCTTTTTTTTTTTTTAACCCAGCTGAAACGTGCACGCGTTATGGAAGCCTGGGTGTTCTTTCTGTTGGGTAGAAGAGGGAAATTTTAAGCCATGCCATATCACCCGTATAAAAGCACTTTGAATATTGTCCTCATGACATATATATATGGTAGGTCATGTAATGCTCATTGGCATATTTGTTAACACATTACCTAATAGGGAACGTCTCACCTATGTTGTCATATCCATAAATACACAGGAACCATGTTCCTACATGAAGACACTGGACGCAATGCATGAAAAAGTCTGGTTCTCCTTCCCGCAGCATGACATCTAAGATGGAGGGTTAATAAGCGCACATCTCACAAACAAGAAAATGAAAAAAAAAAAAAAAAAGTCAAACTACGTAAATAAAAATGCCATTACA
The DNA here is from genome assembly GCF_901001135.1 of Rhinatrema bivittatum. Classification (NCBI taxonomy): domain Eukaryota; kingdom Metazoa; phylum Chordata; class Amphibia; order Gymnophiona; family Rhinatrematidae; genus Rhinatrema; species Rhinatrema bivittatum. The sequence continues at coordinate 32,808,433 of NC_042626.1, forward strand.
TTGCTAAGCCACTGAGCGATGCCAAGGAGGGCTGGAGAAGGAGCAGCATCTCTCCTCACCCCCACCCCCCCATCCTTCCAAGGGCGAATTCTCCAGCTGATAGGGGGAGCTGAGGGAGGCGCAGAGCATGGTGTCCAGATGCAGAAGGGGTAGGCAGTGTGGAGTATAAGGCAAATGGAAAAGAAAAAAATGTCCACCTGCCCTCACTTCTCACTGTACTGCGGGGCTGGAGTCTTCTGATCCTTCAGCTATCCCGCTGCCTGGAAATGAGAGAAAGCGAGAGAGACACCACAGCGTGTAACTCGTTTTGTCACCGCAACCCTCCGCGCAAAGGAAACTTTGAGAAACGTTCTCTTTCTGAATTGCAAGGAGGTTAAGAGCCTGGTTCACTAAGGATTTTCTTCCTCTCTGGGTCAATGGAAAATGATCTTGATGAATCAGGCCCTGAATGGAAAACCAAATATCTGATTATCTGCAGTCCCCAGTAATGCTTTTCGGCAAGCACTGCTTTCTGCTGAGAGAGAGGAGGTATGAGCCCTCTGGTAGCTCTTATGTGCAGGTGCTACCTTCTGGAGTTGGGTGTCCACAAAGATAAGAAGGCCTGGGCACTCTCATCATTGTCACATGCATGGGGACTCTCTCATTGTCGGACTTTGTTGAGCAGAGATCTCAAGGAGTTAGCCTTCTCAATGAATGCAATGGAGATTGATTTGGATAGAATGGGGGTATGGATTTTAGCAATAAAATATACTAAATTGCCAACAACAGATCTTATTTTTAAAAACGGAGAAAAAAAAGGGTGGGGGGTGGGGAAGGTTTCCTCATAAAGACAGAATAGAGAAAAGTCTTTTTTTGCCCGAGGCTCAATGAGCCATTTTCTTGGCACGTTACTGGATTTTCTATAATTGGCCATAGCAGCATGTTATAAAAGCCAATAAAGTAGGCTCTTGTAGTGGTCTATTGGCTTGCATGTAGTACTGTCTTTTTGCATCTGGACACTACTTTTGCTTCTTCAAAAGTAGTGTGCATGTATTATTACTTTTGGGAAAAGACCCAGATACTCCAACAAGTTCCATATGGAGACATCAACAACACTCACCGTGGCATACTTTTTAAATGCGAGCTCCTTCATGACAGAGATTTGTAATCGGTCACAAAGGCCATGAGATGAGTGTCTCATTTACCAAATGCAGACAAACTGTATAACTAGTGCACTACCACAACCCCCAACACCATGGCCAGGAGGATTTTATGCACAACATTGCAAGAATTTGTAGACCCTACCTCATCTCTGACGTAGTTTGGAAGCTATTCTTCTACAGGAACTACACAGTTCTCCTTGTTTTCTGAGGGGATGGCAAGATAGTCAGTCCTGTAGGAAGGCAAAAGACAAGAAAAGGGCTGTTACTAAAAACCAGAGGAGCAAGAACTAATTGAAAGAGGGAAGGAGGTCCAAAATAAAGGCGAGACTGCTAATAATGGGTGAGGAACAGCAGCTCCACACCACGAGACATGATCTACATGAGAAAGGCGGCTTTGGTGGCAATGTGGAAAATTTGTTCCTTGCCCTGTTCTTGTTCAGCCAAAGGAAGATTTTAACTGTCTTTTCAAATAATATTTTTCAGATCAACGGTTTTGATGGTTTCTCTCCAGTTTGAGCTGGGTAAACTGAATTATAAAAAAAAGAAAAAAAAAAAAAAGATTTGCTCAAGGCTGTTCCGAGGAGTTTTGGCTCTTTCACCAGTGTCCTAATCATGAGACTACTCCAGTCTCTCAAGTGAGTTTCTAGAATTTGGAAGAGGAGAAAGAAGAAAGCAGCTGTCAACGTCTTTCCTAGAGATACTTACGCACTCTCTTGGGTAGTCTCCTCCGCCTTGGAGACCTTCCTGTAGCAATAAACCATTTCAATCAGCAGCCACAGTGTGAGAAAGACCAGGAGGATGTACATCATAATTTCAGAGACAACAGAAGTAAAGTCTTCTTCAGCTGTTTAGCAGGAAAAACATTGTTAGAACCAAGTCTTACAGCAGCTTCAGGGAGAATCAGTAAAAATAAGTTACCTGCAACAGGGGCACACTACAGGCCAGTCCATTTTACCACACAAAACTTTTTAAACCCGCTTTCTAGGAAATTATCTAAAAAAAAATATTGAACTTTTTTGACCCATTTCCCCTGGAACATAGAGCTCGGTGTTATTTCAGAGACAGTGGATCTCTGTTATTTGACTGAACAGTATTGATGTGCTTTAAAGATATGCAGTGGGGATTTCATAGCAAAAGGAAGCTTAGGCCAAAGCTCCTGCACCCAGTCTTCAGCTGTTCATGCTCTGCTCCTCCATCCCCTGCGTAGCAGGGTGATGCTCGCTTGCAATGCTGAGGGGGTGCCAGCACTGCAGCGCCTCCCCCCTCCCCGATTCACTTACATTTACAATGATGGGAGGGGTTACGGTGCATTCAGAACCTTCATTTGCTAAAAATCTCCCTCAGGAATGACTATAACAGACTATAAGATGCTGCTGATTTTAACTAAATTATCATTGCGTGCACTGTTCCCTCCATTATCCTGGTTATATTTAGGATTGAAAGTAAGCTGAGTGCTACCCAAACATCAGGAATTCTAAAATTAAATGCAAACAGCTACTTTAACTCAAAGTCATGCCATTTTTTTTTTATCGTACAGAAAGAAATCAAATCTGTGAAATGTTATCAGGCAAATTACGAGGACTGGTGCCATTATTGTTTTTGTAGAACACTAAAACTCAAAACCTGGCACAGTTTTTTTTGGCCCAGCAGTTTCCTCCTATTTTTTTTGGGCTTCAAATTCATTAGAAATTGGCCTCCATTAAGCTATGCTGCTATGAGCCTTATCTTTTCTTAGTCTTCTTTGGTACTATTTTTACATTCTTATTAGTTAATCTATATCTATTGTTATTTGCTCCCTTCCTCTTTTGCCCTGTTCGCTGTATTTCTCTAAGTTCTTTGTAAACCGATATGATGTACCTACGAATGTTGGCATAGAAAAGTTGTTAAATAAATAAAAATAAAATAAATGAGCCTTAACTGTCAACTACCCAGGGATTTTTTCCTCCTGTTTCGAATTGCCTCCTAACTCGATCAGCCCAGTCATTCTGGTGACAGTCCTTATGCACTGGCCCTCCTTCTAGAACCCTGCAGTCATGGACCCCACATCTGACCACTAGCAGTCATTGTTGGACAATGACTGGGCCTCCTTCCCCCCCCCCCCCCCCCCCCCCCCCCCCCGCCTGGGGTTGTGAACGCTGCCTCCAGAGCATTCCCAGCCAGACCAGTGAGCAGAAGACCTGAACTGGGGAAACAAAGCCCAGTCTTCCACATGGCACTGCTACTGAACCATCAGACCAGCTCTAACACAGATGTTATGATAACAGACTAAATAAAATACCCCTAAAAAATATCATTTTATAGTATAAGATATTTTTTGATGGCATAATACATAAATGGATTTAAGGGTAAGGATAATTAGCCTAGCAGCAAGTAATCTGCTGGAGCCTTCTAGAGCAGACAGAAGGACACTGGCTTTTATAATACAGGCTTTATACATGCTAAGGCACAGTTATTTTTTATGAGTTTAGTCTGGCTCTTTCTGAAGGTTGAAATTCGTCAGGCTACTATTGTAGCTAGATATGACATTAAGAATAAGATCCTCATTCTTCCAAGTGCCAGGGAGATCTTCAGAATAAACAGGACTTTAATATCCTACATGTAAGACATAGCACATGACAGCAGAAAAAGACTGAAATGAGATCTCCTAATGTCCATCCATATCCCAAAACAGTGTGGCTGCAGGCATGCAGATAGATGTATCTATCTATAATAAACCTTGCAGGTATTTGCTCCCCACCTTCCACACCTACAAGGTGTTAGTCCAGCTGCATGAGGCTGGATCTGTTTTCAGACATCTAGTCAGCTCCAGATGCCTCTTACCCTCTTCGGTGACTATGAGATGGATGAACTTGCTCCTTTTCACAGACGGACGGTGGATCTCAAAGTTCAAGTCACGGGTAACATTGCAGGTGAATATTCCTGAATCATTTTTGGTGACATTCAATATGGTAATGGAGACATCTTGCATGTCCTTACTCCCATTCCACTGAATTCGACCATGGAAGGGGCCAGTACCAAGAGACTCCAGGGGACCACCCCTGTACTCATAGATCTAGGAGAAAAACATTCCAAACGAAGTCCTTTCATGAGCTGTGTGAAAGTATAATGTATGTTTGTCCCTGTAATACCACACTGTGTGCTGGCATCCCATTTACTGACACTCCATGGATAGGTATGAGCTCACAGTACTACCGCTCCAGAATCTGGCATCCTGGCTCCGAGTACGATACATATTCACAGTTCACACCCACAGATGGAATAACTTTATATACAGTTGTCTGCATGTTAAATATAAGCATCTCAGCTCTCCAAGTTTTTATATTAACACCTCAGGTGTGAGCACTTAATACAGTGATACCAAAGTATATGGTCGCTGTAGCACTACACAGTGCCACAGCCTAGTGTTTTCCCCAACTGGAAACCTCTGGAATTGAACCAGCAATTTTTCGGCCCCATGCCAGAGATCCTAATGCTAGTTGATGTGGTAGGAAAACTTAATTTACTCTAGGCTGGTCTCTCTTTCCCCTTCTCTTATCCACTCTGTTCTCTGTCAAGTACCCTCTCGCTCGAGAGGAAAAGGATATTTCCCCCCAACAACCCCTACCCACTCAAAGTCATTCTCCAGAGCTCAAGAATGGAGACGTCAGGAAAAAGGAGGAATGGCATCAAAGTACTGCCACAGGTAGCCCAGACACATTCCTTCCACCGCTAAAGAACTCTTAGGCAGGCTTATAAAATATTGATGCTCCTAACGACTGATTCTCTTTAGCAAATTGCTCACATCTTACCAGGACGTCAGGCTGCAGTTCGATTATTTCCACCCGGCTCCCACCCCACTTACAGGAAGGTCTGTGAAGAGGGTAAAACCACAGGTTCCAAACTACAGTGGCTGGGTGAGGTTCCAGCCAGACACGACTGGCGCAAGCTTGCACACATCACTGTGGGGTATATTTGCAGACACGAGGAAAAATTATGCCACTGTTTCTGGGATAAAATTTCAAGGAAAAGGGAGATTCTATTCCTAAAACACTGGATCTGCATTTTTTATGTGTGTGTTATCTCCACAGACCAAATGAAGACATGTTTATGGAATATTTATACTAAGAATAAAATGACATTTATGAAGTGCAGCCAAAGATTTTAAGGCAACATACTTGACAGCTAATTAAAAAATATTTAAGCAAGGGAAATTGCATCTCCCAAAAATAGAGTTCAGACCAGGGCTGGATTTACTTCTTGTTAACCCCTAGGAGCAGGAGGAACGTCTACCTCCAAACTTGCAGAGGGGGTGGGAGGATGTGTTCATCAAGGTTGACCCAAGGGAGTGGCGGTGGTCAGAGCTCTGGGTATATCAGCCAGTAGGGATGTGAATCGTTTTTCAACGATTAAAATTATCGTCCGATAATGTTTATATCGTCTTAAATCGTTATAGAACACGATACAATAGAAATTCTAACGATTTATCGTTAAAAATCGTTAAATCGTGTTAGTGCGCACTAACTCGAGTTAGTGCGCACTAACTCCCCGTTAGTGCGCACTAACTCGATTTAGTGCGCACTAACTGAAAATGATACAAATAAACACTTTCCAGGTCACTGAAGGTCAGTTAGGAATGAATATGTGTTCCTATTGGCTGGCTGCCCTCTTATCTATTGATGTTACCAAGGTTACCACTGAGGTGATGGTTGGGGGGATGGGAAATGGAACTGGAAACTAACGAACACCAACAGAAAATGAAACAAAGTGTTCACACTTCCCAGGTCAGTAAAGGTCACTTAGGAATGAATATGTATGTATGTATTCCTATTGGCTGGCTGTGCTCTTATCTATTGATGTTACCAAGGCTAATACTGAGGTAATGGTTGGGGGGATGTGAAATGGAAACAGTTGGAAGCTTGACAAAAAAAGTAATGTAATGATCAGCACTCACGTGACTAGAACTTGTTTGTTTATTATTTTTGTTAGCAGGCACCTGAAATGCTAGTGCATGTTGAATTTGCCAATCACTGCATTTTAGAAAGGTGGTCCTGGCTGGAACTGTACACAGTTCAAATATATGTAATTGATTGTTGGTAAGTGTATTTTTTAAGTAGCCACACTGGCACAAGTATGTTTACTTTTCCTCCTACTTAACTCACTAGCTCAGCTTTGTAAGAAGGGCTTCTCTGCTTGTGTGTTGTTTTTGTTTGGTGTGAGGAGAGCAGAAACATCAGATCTTTATTCAATCTACTACAGTCATCTCTTACAGTGCCCTATCCCTATTAATACCAGGAGTGTTGTGATCTTCCTGCACACAGTGCCCTAACCCTGATACCAGTCTGAGACAGCTCCCTCCCTGCATTACTAGTGAGAGGCTGGCTTCACAGACAGGGGGGAGCTGCCTGACCCTCACTCCTGACTTCCCCCATGTCCCAGCTAGTGAATGGTGTGTGGGTGAGGGGGGGGGAGGATGGTGAAGTCTGAGACAGCTCCCTCCCTGCATTACTAGTGAGAGGCTGGCTTCACAGACAGGGGGGAGCTGCCTGACCCTCACTCCTCCGGGGTATTGTGATCTTCCTGCACACAGTGCCCTATCCCTGATACCAGGGGTGTTGTGATCTTCCTGCATGCAGTGCCCTATCCCTATTAATACCAGGAGTGTTGTGATCTTCCTGCATGCAGTGCCCTATCCCTATTAATACCAGGAGTGTTGTGATCTTCCTGCATGCAGTGCCCTATCCCTGATACCGGGATGTGTGCAAGAAGATCACAACACCCCCGGTATCAGGAATAGGGCACTGTGTGCAGGAAGATCACAACACCCCCAGTATCAGGAATAGGGCACTGTGTGCAGGAAGATCACAACACCCCTGGTATTAGGGATAGGGCACTGTGTGCAGGAAGATCACAACACTCCTGGTATTAATAGGGATAGGGCACTGTGTGCAGGAAGATCACAATACCCCTGGTATCAGGGTTAGGGCACAAGTTCTAGTCACATTGACTGATCACATTACTTGTTTTGTCAAGCTACCAACTGTTTCCATTTCCCATCCCCCATATACTGTCAGTAGGAAACTTGGTAACATGAATAAATAAGAGGGCAGCCAATAGGAATACATATTCATTCCTAAACTGACCTTAACTGACCTGAAAAGTGTCAAATTGTATCATTTTCAGTTAGTGCGCACTAACTCCCAGTTAGTGCGCACTAACTCGAGTTAGTGCGCACTAATCGGAAAAAACGATTTTTAACGATTTTTTAACTAAAAAATCGTGCCTAAGACGATTTTCTTGCCCTGCCACACGATTTCTATCGTTAAGACGATATGGAAAACGATTCACATCCCTATCAGCCAGTGTGGGACCCCCCCATGGGTACGGTACATTCCTCTGTAATCAAATCTCTCCCCCCAGGCATGATCCTCTCCATTCTGTCTGCCCTCCCTCCAGGAAAAGGAGAGTGTTGCTTCTTCCCTGCCTCTGCCTCCTCTGCTGGTTTCACTTTGAAGTCTGAATTGCAATGTAATATCTCACATGATCTGGAGGTCCTGTGTGGTTCAGACTGAAGCCAGAAGAGGAAGAGGCAGAATAGATTAAGATAAGAATCACTGCTGCCCTCCTGCCAGCAGGAGAAAGGATCGCAATATGAGGCCTGGGGGGTGAGGGGGTGGTCACTCCGATTTGTCCACCCCCACCCTATTCCTCAGGAGGTGCATGATCAGGGTAAAGAGGCGTGTCCCTTTCAAGTATAAACTTTCAATCAATGAGGGCTCTCTTGCCCCCTCAACCCACAATCTTAAAAAGACCCATAGCGCCCCCTGGAGTTCAGGGGCCTACTCTACCTGATGGGAAACACATCCATAGCTTAGATGCCAAGGGATAACTTATACAGCAAGTCAGGAGCAATACAACCACTCTTTCTGGCATAAGAAAGGTACTGATGTTCAATAGCATTCAAACATTGATGCTGTGGTCGCTTGATGGCACCGTGCGCTTGACGCAGGTGAACTTCTATGGAAACATAATCATGTCAAGATAGGAGAGGAGTGGATGATTTTTGGAGGGGACTTTCATGTCTCAAGTTTGGGTCAGCATTCTCCATTTATTATTTGGTGCTCCCAGGTTTAGTTTCTAGAATAACCTAATATGCAGAATGAACCTGGGTCTCAGAAACAATGTATGTAAATACCTCATACATATTAATTACAGATGTCCTGAAAACCAGACCTCTGTGGGGGTCGTGAGAACTACTGCTTTGGTTATCATCATTGCAACTGGTTTCATGTGTCTGTCTTCTAATTTAAAATTAAGAAAGGGTGGTGGATGCAAGGAGCAGCCTCCCAGTGGAGACAAAATTAGTAACAGAGTTCAAGAAAGTTAATAGAGGATCCTTCGTTATGAGGAAGTGAGGGGAAAGCCAGAGATCAACAAGAGATAAATTAAGCAGACCAGAGGGGCCTTATGGTCCTTACCTGTTGTCATATTCTTTGTTATATTTACTAGGGATGTGCATTCATTTTACCCAAATGAATAAAATGGGATGAATGAGGCCGTTTCAGTTCATTCCAAATGAAATGAACCAAAAATGACCTTTGCTGAAAATGCTCAAAAATCTTTGAGGAATTTTCAGTTCATAACACCGCCCCCCCCCCCCCAATACACACACAAAAGCCAAGCCTTCAGGAGGCCCTCCAACCCCATTCCCAGCACAAGAAAGCCCTGGGACCTGGGTCTACCCAGCTGGGCTGAGCCAAGCCTAGCTAGGGCCTCTCTGGGCCCCTTAACCCCCCCCCCCCCCACCTCTGCCCAGTGCAAGGTAAAATTGGAGCCTGGGGCCCCAGCCTATCTGGCTGGGCCTCCCTGAGCCCTTCCCATGGTACCATATACCAGGAGCAGAGACCTCTTCCTCAGCTCTCACTTACCCCCTTCTGTGGGGTTCCTACAATGAAAAGGGCAGGAGTGATGCAGTTCACCTCTGCCCGCTGGATAGCAGATTTTAAAATGGTGCTGGCCACATGGAGCTGGGCTTGGGACCCAGGCTCCAATTTTATCTTGTGGCAAGGATTTGGAGAGGCGTGGAGAGGCCCCAGTTGGGTCCGGTTCAGCCCAGCCAGTAGGCTCGGACCCTGGGGCTTTCTTGGGGGCAGGAGAGGATCTCCCAAAAGCCTGTTGTGGTTTCTTTTTTTGTTTTGGGAGGGGGGGGGGGGTGTCTTTTTTTTCAATTTTCCCCAGATGGGGAAAAAAACATTACACAAACTAAAAAAACAAAACAAAACACCCCCCCAAAAAAAAAAAAAAATTATTGCTGCACATCCCTAAAGTTTTCATAGAAAGTGTATCAGCTGCTGCTACTTGCCATTAAAATAAATGAATAAAAGGTATTTCATTTAGTACCCTGCCTTTTGTAATATCAAAGTGGCTTCCATGAAATCAAACAGTCTGAAATCAGCACAGCAATATAATAAGACAAAAACACTAAACACATCTATACGCAATTTAAAATCAAATGCATCACTCCCGCGTACCAGGCATCCCAACCAGCTACAACCCCCAACTCATACCCAACATTGATCAGTTCTGATCAGCAACAGACTGCAACACCCATTCGGATGTGAAATACGCCTCAAAGGAAGGAGATAAGCCAGGGATACATACAAGGGCATCATTGCCGTCTTCGGGCCTATAGTACCACTCAACGAAGGTGTCTGCGGAAACCTCCTCCCTCTTCATGCAGGAGATGCACTGCAGTTTCATGTGGTAGCCCTGAACTGCCTTGGTCTCGGAAGGAACTTCCACGCACACTGGCGAGCAGAGGTCAGCTGGAGGCGGTCAATCCGGCAGGACAGAGGGGGGAGAAGAAAAGGAGATGTAAGCACAAACGGCAGAGACGAGCAGAAGAAGAACGAGATGGTTAAAAAGGGAGGCACAAGAGCAGAATGCAAAGACAGCAGAAAAGGCAAAGAGGGATTGTAGGAGGCAGAATACAGGAAGCACATTGGTGGACAGCAGAGATAGCAAGGAAAGAAGACAAGAGGAATGTGTAAGGGCCAAAGACGCATAGAAATACCGTGGCAAAAATAATGCAATACAAAAGGTGAAAAGCCACAAATGTACAATGGAAAAATAACCGAAGATGAATGGAAGAGACCACAAGAAGGTGTCCATTGTTCAAAAGTCAACTAGTCAGTCATTTCCTGGAAGAAATGTTAGTAATATTATATTTTATCTCCAGCTCCATCCCTTCTCGATATACACTAAATAAATCATTTGTAAGAACTAGGCCATCTGGTTTCCTCTCAGAAGGCTCTCTCTCTCAGTTGTACAGAACAACCAATGCAATCCACCTGCTTTCATGTGCTGTAACTTGTAAAAAGGGAAAAATCAGACTTTTTTTTTTTTTTTTAGCCATTGGTGCATGATTATGATTTTATCTGAATGCTAGGAAATGTGCATCCTGAAAAACCAGACCCATCTTTAACAGTGCATAATTCTTCCTGGCACATTCCTTGTCAGAACCACAGAAAGAGCTGCTGTTGTACATTTATTGCATTCATGTAGATTCATGCATGTGGTACTACCTTACATGATGATGCCTAGAAGGCACACTCAGGGTTTAATACTACTGAACAGAAAGGCATGTGTCTTTCCCTGTCTCGGTAAGTGCAAAAACCATGATGTATGGGATAGTGCTGGCATCGCTAGGAAAGGCTTCTGATGCAATTCCCCTGTCCCAATGTCATTTCTACGTAACTACAAAGCTTCCAAGCAGTGGAGAACTGCAACCATATTGGCTCTGGAGAAAGCTGGAATGTTTTGGCAGGTTGCAATGCTTTTTATTGTGCCAGCTCTAGAATCATCCAGAGGTAATGTAGCAGCACATGGACCTTTTGGGACTGATTGAAGAATGGGGTCTCTCCACAGCCTAGAAACCTCATCTTTGGAGTCTGGCAAAGAAACGGTGTCCCACCTTGCAAAGAATCCAATCATTCTCTTTCAAGTTATTTTAGGAAAGGTGAGAAACAATTGTAAATTATTAAACAGGGCTTCTGTTTTCTTTTTAGGGTTTAACCAATAAAACAACCCCAGTGGGAAAAAAAAATGTTAATGTTAATTAGATAAACACTGGAAAAGCACTGTCCCCCCCTCCCCCGAGTATGTTCCCGATCTGTGCCTCCTGCTGGATTGTGGTTGGGGAACTGAGGGCCGTACCAAACTGCACAAATCTAAGCTATTGCATGTCTTATTTTTTTAAATCTTTTTTTTTGGGACAGATCAATGAATGCACGGTTTATTTTAGAGTAAATTAAATTACAGCCAGTGCTGCATTTTGCAACATTGCAAGCCACTGCATTGCTAGCACCAGTGGCCCCACAGTGACCACATTGATGAACACCAGTTTTTTAATAGCTGGAAGCTAAACACCTAAGAGGGTCATTTTATTACAGCCTACAGAGGGCTGAAGTTTGTTGCATGTATTTTCTACTCACAAACTTTAGCCCTGCATTTTCAAAAAAACGGGCTTATGCACTTAAGTCTGTTTAGAAAATTTGTGGAGATTTTGCATGAATTTCAAAAACCGAACGTATAACCAGAAATCCTTCCCCTGCCCCAACTTGGCCCCATTCCCCAACAGAGGAAAAGTGCACATGAAAGTGGGTTTTATGTGCACTTTTACCTGCAGAACCCAAAGCTCGATTTAGACACATAAAAATAGGGCTTTAAAATGGAAACTCGTGTCCTAATTTCACTGAACATTTCCTGTTTCATTTTTTTTCTTTTGTTCATTTCTTTCATTTCATCTATTCAAAAAGAGACAAAAAAAAAAAAACCCACCCGAAAAAAAAATACACAAAAAGAAACGTGTCAGGATCCCTCTGCTGCCACCTCCTAGATTTTCCCAGACCCTCCCACCAACCAAAGGTCTAAAGAGGCAGGAGTGATCCCCAGTGGTTCCTGCCCTGCCAGATTTGTATCTCAAAATGGCAGCAGCTGGCTCTAAGGCCTGTGCCATCTGGTAGTGCAGCCAATCCATGCCACTTTGTGACAGAGGCCTGGCGGGGCAGGAGTGACTGGGGGATGGCACAAAATTTCAGTCGCCTTCTTTTTCTTTCACCTAAAACCAGATGCCCTAATTATAAATAGCGGTTTGTTGGGTGTCAGTATAAACCTGTGAAAAAGGATTTCCAGTAAAATGTACACCAGCACAGAAAAGAAGCCGATGCCATCCCCCTCCCAATAGTGAATCGGGGACACTTTTTGCGTTTCATTATTCATTTTTGAGTTTTTATGGGGGCTTTTTGTTTCTTCCCCCCCCCCCCCCCATTATCGTTTTTTTCCCCCATTCAGCACGTGCTAAAACCATTTAGCTAGCACTACATAGCTTTAGTGCATAGTAAGAGGGAAAACTGAAAAACCATACATTTTGGTGTAAAATCTGTGGATATTTTTGCCCGGAGGCTTTGCAGCAATTCAGAAAGGGAAAGTATGAGCATACTTTCCCTTTGTAAACTGTCCTGGGAAAGAAAATGCAAACCTAGGAGTGTCATTGCCTTCCCTCATCTAACCCCACCCTCAGAATCTTTTTTTTCCCATTTGCCCCTAAACATATATGTGTTGGGGGGGGGGGGGGGGAGGGAGATTTCAGAAAACCTTTATGCCCAGGTGAATGGCTTCTGAAAATTGCTCTCTAAACGTGCATGAAAGGATTTAGCAAATAGAAAGCAAAAACACAACTTTGTTTTCTCTGTCATTTCATTTTGAAAAGGTCAGTGTGTCATAGATGTTTCTGTGTCATCTCAAAACAAGAGCACATCCCTGGAGATCCAGGAGACTATCCCAGAAGCCCAGGATTGCCTGTTGAATGGCAAGCCCTAGCAGGAAATCTGCTCTCCATAACAACCATTTGTGCTGGAGTTCAGAACTGGCCGGGTTCCTGGGGGATGGATCCCAATCCTAGATGGGCCCCGACTCCAGCCTGGTTACAGGAAGGGAGGGAATACTTCTAAATACCATAACACCTAACTTAATATTTGACACCCACCCCCCCCCCCCCCTTATGATGCACCGCACCACCTTTTCCTTCACAGGTGTTGGTTCCCAACCTGTGGGAATAAAAACTCTTAAGATCCCTGACTTTATATGCTGTTACCTCCTTCCTCCTCAACTAGATCCCATCCCAGTGGCTCCTGAGAGAGGTCCAACCAGTGCTGATCCCATCCCAGTGGCTCCTGAGAGAGGTCCAAGCAGTGCTGATCCCATCCCAGTGGCTCCTGAGAGAGGTCCAACCAGTGCTGATCCCATCCCAGTGGCTCCTGAGAGAGGTCCAAGCAGTGCTGATCCCATCCCAGTGTCTCCTGAGAGAGGTCCAACCAGTGCTGATCCCATCCCAGTGCCTCCAGAGAGAGGTCCAACCAGTGCTGATCCCATCCCAGTGTCTCCTGAGAGAGGTCCAAGCAGTGCTGATCCCATCCCAGTGGCTCCTGAGAGAGGTCCAAGCAGTGCTGATCCCATCCCAGTGTCTCCTGAGAGAGGTCCAAGCAGTGCTGATCCCATCCCAGTGCCTCCTGAGAGAGGTCCAACCAGTGCTGATCCCATCCCAGTGTCTCCTGAGAGAGGTCCAAGCAGTGCTGATCCCATCCCAGTGTCTCCTGAGAGAGGTCCAACCAGTGCTGATCCCATCCCAGTGTCTCCTGAGAGAGGTCCAAGCAGTGCTGATCCCATCCCAGTGTCTCCTGAGAGAGGTCCAACCAGTGCTGATCCCATCTCAGTGTCTCCTGAGAGAGGTCCAAGCAGTGCTGATCCCATCCCAGTGCCTCCTGAGAGAGGTCCAAGCAGTGCTGATCCCATCCCAGTGCCTCCTGAGAGAGGTCCAACCAGTGCTGATCCCATCCCAGTGTCTCCTGAGAGAGGTCCAACCAGTGCTGATCCCATCCCAGTGCCTCCAGAGAGAGGTCCAACCAGTGCTGATCCCATCCCAGTGGCTCCTGAGAGAGGTCCAAGCAGTGCTGATCCCATCCCAGTGGCTCCTGAGAGAGGTCCAAGCAGTGCTGATCCCATCCCAGTGTCTCCTGAGAGAGGTCCAAGCAGTGCTGATCCCATCCCAGTGCCTCCTGAGAGAGGTCCAACCAGTGCTGATCCCATCCCAGTGCCTCCTGAGAGAGGTCCAAGCAGTGCTGATCCCATCCCAGTGCCTCCAGAGAGAGGTCCAAGCAGTGCTGATCCCATCCCAGTGGCTCCTGAGAGAGGTCCAAGCAGTGCTGATCCCATCCCAGTGGCTCCTGAGAGAGGTCCAACCAGTGCTGATCCCATCCCAGTGGCTCCTGAGAGAGGTCCAAGCAGTGCTGATCCCATCCCAGTGTCTCCTGAGAGAGGTCCAAGCAGTGCTGATCCCATCCCAGTGGCTCCTGAGAGAGGTCCAAGCAGTGCTGATCCCATCCCAGTGGCTCCTGAGAGAGGTCCAAGCAGTGCTGATCCCATCCCAGTGTCTCCTGAGAGAGGTCCAAGCAGTGCTGATCCCATCCCAGTGGCTCCTGAGAGAGGTCCAAGCAGTGCTGATCCCATCCCAGTGTCTCCTGAGAGAGGTCCAAGCAGTGCTGATCCCATCCCAGTGCCTCCTGAGAGAGGTCCAACCAGTGCTGATCCCATCCCAGTGGCTCCTGAGAGAGGTCCAAGCAGTGCTGATCCCATCCCAGTGTCTCCTGAGAGAGGTCCAAGCAGTGCTGATCCCATCCCAGTGTCTCCTGAGAGAGGTCCAAGCAGTGCTGATCCCATCCCAGTGTCTCCTGAGAGAGGTCCAAGCAGTGCTGATCCCATCCCAGTGCCTCCTGAGAGAGGTCCAACCAGTGCTGATCCCATCCCAGTGGCTCCTGAGAGAGGTCCAAGCAGTGCTGATCCCATCCCAGTGTCTCCTGAGAGAGGTCCAAGCAGTGCTGATCCCATCCCAGTGTCTCCTGAGAGAGGTCCAACCAGTGCTGATCCCATCCCAGTGGCTCCTGAGAGAGGTCCAACCAGTGCTGATCCCATCCCAGTGGCTCCTGAGAGAGGTCCAACAAGTGCTGATCCCATCCCAGTGTCTCCTGAGAGAGGTCCAACCAGTGCTGATCCCATCCCAGTGCCTCCTGAGAGAGGTCCAACCAGTGCTGATCCCATCCCAGTGTCTCCTGAGAGAGGTCCAAGCAGTGCTGATCCCATCCCAGTGCCTCCTGAGAGAGGTCCAAGCAGTGCTGATCCCATCCCAGTGGCTCCTGAGAGAGGTCCAACCAGTGCTGATCCCATCCCAGTGTCTCCTGAGAGAGGTCCAACCAGTGCTGATCCCATCCCAGTGCCTCCTGAGAGAGGTCCAAGCAGTGCTGATCCCATCCCAGTGTCTCCTGAGAGAGGTCCAAGCAGTGCTGATCCCATCCCAGTGTCTCCTGAGAGAGGTCCAAGCAGTGCTGATCCCATCCCAGTGGCTCCTGAGAGAGGTCCAACCAGTGCTGATCCCATCCCAGTGCCTCCTGAGAGAGGTCCAACCAGTGCTGATCCCATCCCAGTGGCTCCTGAGAGAGGTCCAACAAGTGCTGATCCCATCCCAGTGCCTCCAGAGAGAGGTCCAAGCAGTGCTGATCCCATCCCAGTGGCTCCTGAGAGAGGTCCAAGCAGTGCTGATCCCATCCCAGTGTCTCCTGAGAGAGGTCCAAGCAGTGCTGATCCCATCCCAGTGTCTCCTGAGAGAGGTCCAACCAGTGCTGATCCCATCCCAGTGTCTCCTGAGAGAGGTCCAACCAGTGCTGATCCCATCCCAGTGGCTCCTGAGAGAGGTCCAAGCAGTGCTGATCCCATCCCAGTGTCTCCTGAGAGAGGTCCAAGCAGTGCTGATCCCATCCCAGTGTCTCCTGAGAGAGGTCCAACCAGTGCTGATCCCATCCCAGTGTCTCCTGAGAGAGGTCCAACCAGTGCTGATCCCATCCCAGTGGCTCCTGAGAGAGGTCCAAGCAGTGCTGATCCCATCCCAGTGGCTCCTGAGAGAGGTCCAACCAGTGCTGATCCCATCCCAGTGTCTCCTGAGAGAGGTCCAAGCAGTGCTGATCCCATCCCAGTGGCTCCTGAGAGAGGTCCAACCAGTGCTGATCCCATCCCAGTGCCTCCTGAGAGAGGTCCAACCAGTGCTGATCCCATCCCAGTGCCTCCTGAGAGAGGTCCCACCAGTGCTGATCCCATCCCAGTGCCTCCTGAGAGAGGTCCAACCAGTGCTGATCCCATCCCAGTGGCTCCTGAGAGAGGTCCAACCAGTGCTGATCCCATCCCAGTGTCTCCTGAGAGAGGTCCAAGCAGTGCTGATCCCATCCCAGTGGCTCCTGAGAGAGGTCCAACCAGTGCTGATCCCATCCCAGTGCCTCCTGAGAGAGGTCCAACCAGTGCTGATCCCATCCCAGTGGCTCCTGAGAGAGGTCCAACCAGTGCTGATCCCATCCCAGTGCCTCCTGAGAGAGGTCCAACCAGTGCTGATCCCATCCCAGTGCCTCCTGAGAGAGGTCCAAGCAGTGCTGATCCCATCCCAGTGTCTCCTGAGAGAGGTCCAACCAGTGCTGATCCCATCCCAGTGTCTCCTGAGAGAGGTCCAACCAGTGCTGATCCCATCCCAGTGGCTCCTGAGAGAGGTCCAAGCAGTGCTGATCCCATCCCAGTGGCTCCTGAGAGAGGTCCAACCAGTGCTGATCCCATCCCAGTGTCTCCTGAGAGAGGTCCCACCAGTGCTGATCCCATCCCAGTGCCTCCTGAGAGAGGTCCAACCAGTGCTGATCCCATCCCAGTGCCTCCTGAGAGAGGTCCAAGCAGTGCTGATCCCATCCCAGTGTCTCCTGAGAGAGGTCCAAGCAGTGCTGATCCCATCCCAGTGCCTCCTGAGAGAGGTCCAAGCAGTGCTGATCCCATCCCAGTGGCTCCTGAGAGAGGTCCACGCAGTGCTGATCCCATCCCAGTGGCTCCTGAGAGAGGTCCAACCAGTGCTGCTACTTTTTTTTCTCTTCCCAGCCCTCTATCCCCACCCTTGCTCTCACATATGGCTGAATTTGGAAATTTATTTTGAAAATCTCAAAATTATCTAGTTTTAAAAAACAAATATGATTTCCATAATCAGTTGTTGACCAAATGATTGCTCTATGACCTTTCTGTTTATAGATTGCTTGCCTCTGGTCTGCTTGCTGTCTCTGTGTGTGTGGTTTTTACATTATGGATCCAGTTCATTAGAAGACACACAAAATGTTTAGCGTGCATGCTAAAATTGGCATTAGTGATTTTTTTTTTCATTTTGTTTTTTTGTGCCATTTAATTATTTTATTTAAAGAAAAACAAAAACAAAACAAACAACAAATGAAATTCTAAACATGAAGAAAAAGGAAAACCATAACAGAAAAACATGTTGCAACCTGATGGAGGAAAAAAGAAAAAAGAAAACACCCTTCCAGAGGGACAAACCCTCTTACCTTTTTCTTCAGTCCCTCCTGCTGCACTGCTGGTGCGCTTAGGAATGGCACCCAACAGGTCCAGGCTAGCGCCATTTTGTATGGAAGACATGAATGGTGCTGGCCTCAGGTGCCATTTCTAAGCGAACTTCAGGCAGGGCAGGAGTGACTGGGGCGCGCTCCTGTCTCATGAAGTGAAAGAAAATATGGTAGGAGGCTAACGGAGGGTTGGGGAGGTCAGAAAGAGGGTTTTATTGTGTTCTTTTGTGACATTTAAAAAAAAACAAAACTGAACACACTTTTTTTTTACATTTTGTTTTAAATATGAATGGAAATGAAAGTGGAAATTTCATTACAGTTTTCCATTTTGTTTCAAATAAATACACATCCCTATTCATGATGCTAATGAAATATGGAATGAGGGCGTAATAAAAAAGGCCTCTCTAAAGGAAGGGCAGACTTTTAGCAGGTTCATGCTCTACATCCTCAAATCTCCTCTTCCCTGGGCTAATCAGTCCAAAGTGCAAAAGCCAGATAGTACAGGGAAGAGCCCCCACCAATCTTCCCTCAACATCAAAGGAGGGTTTCCAGTCTCCCTTTCCCTGGTACATCAGTGTCAGGCCTCTGGGCAAGCTCCTTCATCCCTTGTATCCTCCCTTAAAACACTGTTGAACATGCAGAGACCCCCCCCCCCCCCCCTCCACCATGCCACCCCTCCACAGCCACCCACACTACCAGTTACAGTCCTTAACAGGACACATGAGGGTAACCTGCACGGAGCGGCAGTTACAGTCCTTAACAGGACACATTTATTTATTTATTTATTTAATGGTTTTATATACCGACGTTCATCAGGGATATCACATCGGTTTACAGTAAAAGAGGAACTACGCTTAAGTTCCATTTGACAGGTAACAAGAAAATTACATACAATGCCATGAACAATATATATGTCAGAATGATTAAATGTATATGAATACATGAGGGTAACCTGCACGGAGCGGCAGTTACTACCCTTAACAGAACACATGAGGGTAACCTGCACAGAGCGGCAGTTACTACCCTTAACATGACACATGGGGGTAACCTGCACAGAGCGGCAGTTACTACCCTTAACATGACACATGGGGGTAACCTGCACAGAGCGGCAGTTACTACCCTTAACATGACACATGGGGGTAACCTGCACAGAGCGGCAGTTACTACCCTTAACATGTCACATGGGGGTAACCTGCACAGAGCGGCAGTTACTACCCTTAACATGACACATGGGGTAACCTGCACAGAGCGGCAGTTACTACCCTTAACAGAAACATGGGGGTAACCTGCACGGAGCAGCAGTTATTTCCCTTAACATGACACATGGGGGTATCCTGCACAGAGCGGCAGTTACTACCCTTAACATGACACATGGGGTAACCTGCACAGAGCAGCAGTTACTACCCTTAACAGAAACATGGGGGTAACCTGCATGGAGCGGCAGTTACTAACCTTAACAGGACACATGAGGGTAACCTGCACAGAATAGCAGGTGCTACCATGGGCAGATTGCTGGCAGACTGGATGGACCATCTGATCTTTATCTGCCATCATTACTATGTTACTATGTTATATATGTAGCCAGAATTTTCAAAGCAGACTTATGTGCCTAAGTCTGCTTTGAAACTTCATGTATTGTCCCTCTTCATGCATTGTAACCCATGAATTTTCCTCCAAGCAGTTGTCACTTTGTGTGTGCAGATTTGCATGCATAGTTTTGAATATGGATAGTGTGCACATAAATGCCTCTCATCCCAGCTCCACCCCCACCATGCATGAAATCTTGTTTTCTGAAGTCCCAGCTGATTTTCAAAGCACCACTTACGAGCATAAAACAGTGCTATGCCTAAGTCACTTTGAAAATCATCACTTAAGAGGGTCATTTTATAACAACTCATGTAACGGATGACTTGCCAAAGCAGGTAAGTTATATTAACTTTCAAAGCCAATTTAGACATACAGGTTTGCTTTGAATGTTATCTCACAAACTCACCTGCACAGAGTAATGCCTGCGCTTTCTAGGGCACAACTGGTGCGGAGTTAATTCATGCACATACTTTGGAAAATCAAAAATTGTGCATCCAAATCCCAACTCCGCCTCTTGTTTTGTGTGTGTTAAAGTATGCCCAGAATTAGGTTATGTACAATCCCTGTGCAATTCTAAAACATGCAATGTACACATATAAATCTGTGTTTTATGCATTCTAATGGTTAGTGGCCTTCAGTGAATCAGCTCCCAATGCATTTACAATTGGTGAGATGCAATGCCCTTACCTTAACACATGCTATATATCTCTGTCTCACTGCTACCTTAGGCTTCAAGCTCTTCCATTTGCATTTGGCAATAATGTTTATGCTGTCATACATCTTGATGTCTGACACAAAAACTGGTGCTTT
Organism: Rhinatrema bivittatum; assembly: GCF_901001135.1. Classification (NCBI taxonomy): domain Eukaryota; kingdom Metazoa; phylum Chordata; class Amphibia; order Gymnophiona; family Rhinatrematidae; genus Rhinatrema; species Rhinatrema bivittatum. The sequence goes on from NC_042626.1 coordinate 32,828,435, forward strand.
TTCACTAATCGATAAGGAAATCACAGAATACTTTATCATCCTACCATTTTCCATTCTGCCCTTTTAGCACCTAAGAAAGCAGCCTGTCCAATTAAACCAGTGTTTAAGATGGTTCCTGAAAGAGCCACAAAAACCACACTGGCAGGCAATGATTAAAATACTCCCATCCTAATTTTAAGTGACATAACAAAAAACATAATTAGAACACTTATTATAAAAAACCAAGCAATCTAATTTACTCAGAATAAAGTAATAGGAAAGCTGCTGCTGGCATATGAACTGGAGCACAAATTCTAGGGCGGCAAATAGTAAATAGAGGCCTGGGAACCTCTGGGAGAGTCCTCATCGAATTGATTATATCGACAGCTACAGGTCCGAAAGATGCTAAAAGCACAATCACCTACCCATGAGGAGCACCAGGAGCGAAGCCACATAGGAGATCTTCCTCAAGGCAGCCATTATCCTCTCCGGGATCGTCTTTCAGGCTAAGCGGAGACGGAAAGCAAATTGAGTCTGCCCGAGCCAGGGTCCGCAGAACCTGCTTGCCCACTCCCAAGCCCTCCAGATGTTCTCTCCCCCCCTCCCCCTCCCTTACCTCTGGCTTTTCGGGTGTGAATTTGGGTGGTTTCAACAAAGCTAAAGCAAAAAAGCTTGTGCCTTCGTTAAAGCTGCAGCCCCTTTTCTTTGAAACCAAAATGTGGGCAGAGTAACTTCCTGCTTAGATTGCTGTCATTCCTGAATGAAATCGTGCTGCAAGCTCCGTGAGAAAGGAAGGTGTGCTGCTGTTTTTTTGTCTGCTCCCTCGGTCTGCCGCCTGCTCAGCTGGTACTTACATGATCTGCTTTCCCCAGTCCCTCTCCGGGATTGGGGAGGGCAGGAGCTGATTGGAGGACGCGGAGAAGGCCGGAGCAGCAGCAGGAGCCACAACAAGAGAGGGAAAGGCACGGGAGAGGAAGCAGAGCAGAGCAGTCAGCACCTGCACCAACCTGCCAAACAGCAGGCTACAAACTTAGGGTCTCATTTACTAAGCATTTCCCCCCTCCCCTTCGTAAAGCAGGGCTCTTAGACTGTGGTCCCTCTGGGAACAGGGAAATACCTCCAGTAGCTGAATAAAAGGTGGAATTATAAAATGCATTATAACATAATTATAAATGAATATTGTAAATTATAAAGGAAATTCACAGATGATTAAGGGCAGGTGGCCAGATAGCTCCAGACCAAGTAAAACAGGCTGTTCCATGCTGGCTTTCCCTCCTGGCGAGAGGCTGTGTGCAGCTTGTGTTTCTGCAGCAGAGATTTAAAGATCTTTATTTTCATTTATTTAGCTTTTTAATTTTGATATCTTTTAGTTAGGTTTGTGTTGTGGAATTATTCCTTACTTTTATTTAGAATGCATTTTATTTCTTTAGGCTTTTATTTCATTTGTTTGTTTAAAGAGAAGGTAGCTCCTCTGCCTTCCCCTCTATACTGATTGCACCCTCTCTTCGCTTCCATTCACTTACGCACACATTTTTATTTCTCATTACACAGATACTTTTCTTAGTTTCACGGTGAAGTTTTAGTTAGGCAGGGAGAGTTTTTTAGGGCTCTAGTTTTAGGGTGAGTTTTGGTTTAGGCAGGGTTACATTTCAAGGCACACTTCTTTTCTTATTTGCTTTACAGTTTTAAATTCTGTTGTGCTTTTTCCTTCAGCCTCCCATTGGAGCTGAAGGGAGAGCTTTATTTCAACTGTTTTGTTTGATTTAGTTATTTAATTTCAACCCTTCCCCAAAATTGCCTTTTTGATTTTATTTTAGTTTTATAATATAAAAGAGCTGCAGGCTCTTACCTTTTTATTTCCTTTATCTGGGTACTTGGGCTCTGGGAGGGGGGGGGGGGGGCTTACATCAGGTCACGTATCCAAATCCTTCAGGAGATGGATCATGGCTCGCTCTTCTTCTATGGGTTGGAGAAGAGAAGGGGGGACCAAGAAGTAGAGCTAAAAAATTCTACTTGAAGCTCGTATATCCAGATCCCACTGATGCAGACGCTGCAGGGTTTTATGGGAGGGGATTTCCACGGTCAGTCACGGTGACGGGGAGCAACTGGATGAACCTCTTGGTGTAGCCAAGCTCTTTGATGCCCTACAATAAGTCACCAGGTATCAATGAGCTGACTGTGGAGTTGTTTCGTCACTGCTGGAGTGAGCTAGGACCCTGTGGGTCCTAGAAGAAGCCATCAAGACCAAGCGGTTACTGCTGTCATTCTGTCACATAGTGTTAAATTTGATACCTAAGAAGGGGGACCTATGTGACATGAAGAACAAGTGCCCAGTCTCGCTGCTCAGCACAGACTATAAAATCATAGCCAAAGCCATCTTGCTGAGGCTTAAGTCTGTGCTATCAGACATGATTCACCCTGACCAGTCCTACATGATCCCCGGCCAGACCATATTTGATAACATCTATTTGGTCCAGGATCTGATCCATCTCACTCATAGGCCTGGTCTGCCGATAGCTCTTCTCACTCTAGACCAAGAGAAGGCATTTGACAGGGTAGATCATGGATACCTCATGGAACCTCTGCAGGCATTTGGTTTCGGCCCACACTTTGTGAGTTTTCTGAAACTCCTGTACAGCTCTGTAGAGTGCCTCATGAAGGTCAATTGGTCTCTGATTGCACCTCTGGCATTCAGGCGAGGAGTACATCAAGGGTGCCCCTTGTCAGGGCAACTGTATGCATTGGGCATTGAGCCATTCATGCACCTCCTATGCAGGAGGCTCACTGGGCTAGTGTTGCAGGAATTTGAGATGCAGGTGACTCTTTCGGTAAAGCTGACAATGTATTCCTTGTGGTCCGAGACCCCTTTGATCTAGTGAGGATGCAAGAGTGCCTCAGGCGTACTCTGCTGCACTCTCGGCAAAGATCAACTGGGCCAAATGTTCTAGGCTTTTAGTAGGATGTCAGTTGGATATGCTTTCTGAAGCTTTTCTTCATCTAGCTTGGAGCAGGGAAATGTTGCAATACCTAGGAGTCTACCTGTTGACTGTGGAGGCCATGGCCCCTGTCAACTGGCACGAGCTGGAAGACAAAGTAGGCACTCGCCTGAGGTCATGGATGGGTCTGCTCAAGTTGCTATCCCTCAGGGGAAGGGCCTTGGTGATCAACCAGGTAGTGGCAAGCATGCTATGGCATTGGTTGATTGCCCTGACCCCTGAATTCCTGGCTTGGACTCAGAGAAGGTTGCTAGATTTCTTCTGCGCTGGGAAGCACTGCATCTCGGCAAGTGTTCAGAGCCTCCCACTAGGAGAAGGCAGGCAGAGCCTAGTATGTATCCAAAGCCAGGTCTGAACTTTCCACTTCCAGACCCTGCAGAGGCTCCGTTATGCAGATCCACCTCAGCAGTGGCAGACACTGGCCTTTTACTATCTTCACCAGTTGTGCAAGCTACATTGTGACTGTCAGCTTTTTTGTGCCTTTCCGAGTGGTTACAGCAGGAACCTCTCGAGGCTGTCAGTTTATCAACATCTGATTAAAGCCCAGAACTTGATCTCCGTGACCAGAGAAGCCTCAACAGCCATGGATGTGGAGTTTCTGGCTGTACTTCTGCTCTTCAATCCATGCCCGGGGTCAGGCATTCTCCAGTCCCCCAAAGTTCGCCGTTGGCTAATTCTGGCTGAGATCACAAAGGTTGGGGATCTCCTGGACTATGACAGACATGAGTGGGTGACCCCAGAGACCCTGGCACATCTCATGGGTCTTTTAACCTCTCGTGTCACCGGTCATCTGCTCCAAGAGATCAGGAACACCGTAACACCCATCCAGCGCTCCTTCCTTGAGAGGGTTCTGCAGACTGGACATTCCTACCAGACTCAGAGCCCCGTGTGTCCAGATCTACTTAATAAGTTCCACGCCCCGTGAACCCCCTCAGCCTCCCCATCCAGACAACCCATGGTTGTCTGCCTTAATCCTGGTACATTTCTGCATTGTATTGAGGCATAAGATCGACTTGCTCATGCTGCACACCAAGCACTTCCTCACCCTCATCTTCCATCCAGACATCATTGACAGGATGCTCTTCTGCCATCTGAGGGTGAGAATCTCTGGTGGGCATCCTTCTATTTCCAGCATACCTCTAGGCCCACCAGGGACCTGAGCTGGAGAATTCTGCAAGGTGCTCTCATCATGGGTGAGTTTTTAGCTCGTTTCATGGACTGCTCACCATCCTATCCCTTTTATAGGATATCATAGTCCGTCTTTCATGCATATTTTTTTTGTGCCAGACTGCAATCCCTTTTTATTTTCCTCAAAATCCTGCTTTTGCAGTTCTAGCTCCATTTCTCCCCTCACATGTTTATCTATGGATGCACCATGTCACGGTCCCCAGCTCAGAAAGCAAAGGATTTCCTCGTCAACCTCCTCCTAGCCCTTGCAAAAATGTCCATCCACAAGACCAGGAGGCAACAACTGGATGGGGAGGAACCCATTAACTAACAGATCCTGTTCCACTCCCGCCTCCCAGCAGAGCACTATGTAGTTGGTGGATGCCTTCATCAGCTAGTGGACACTAAATAGTGTGCTCTGCTCACCCCCCACTCCCCCCAAATTATGTTTTGAAGTTGAAAATTTGAGTTTTCACTGTGCACTTTATTCTATTTTTAATTTACAAGCATGTTATACTGGTTTTTGTTGAAATAGTTTAATTTGTCTTTATTCTTGGGTCCCCTTAGAGGACCCAAGTTTGGAAGTATTGGACTGATGTCACCAGCAGGTGGCATCAGCCTGTGACTGTTCTGAAATAGGCCTGGCTCTGCCTCCTTTGCATTTGGTGTATCCTGATGTGCAACCTCTGTGAATTTCTAGCCACTTGACTCTCTTCTTCCTGGGTAACATTTGCAAAAGAGCAGGTCCTGTATCTGAGCAGTCGTGAAAAACACAGTGTTTATCATTTTGAAATGATTTCTTCTTGATTTATTATTATCTGCTGTTTATGACCTTGGCATTGTAACTACTTCTATCCCCTGGTTTCTCTTATTTCTTTAACTTGATAACACCTAGGTACTTGTGATTGATATATCTCTGCTAACGTCTTCTTATTTTGAAAGATGTTTGTTTTACAAAAGATAATTATTTTGGTATCTTGTCCTTGAAAAAAATCTTATTTCACCCAGCACATTTTTTCAGGAAGATTTGAGGCAGTTCCCCATTTCCCTATGCTAAACTGTGAAAGCTACCATTCTCCCCAGAGCACTGCATAATGGTAATTAGTGGTGAGGGAAAAGAACACACACAAAAAGTGTCTCCCCCCTTCCACTAAATTAATCAGAATGAATTCTGCAACTAAAATTGTTTGTTTTTTTTTTTAAAATAAAATAATATAGTACTTAAAACCCTTTCTTCAATACTGTTGCTTTTAAATGAAGCGACTACGAGTCCGGTAGTCTCAAAGGTCTCTCCCTGCAATCCTCCCTTGACAGCTACTTGTGGTTTAGAATGACACATTTGTATCAGCCAGGGTATAACTTGCTTCTGTAACAAGTTACATGCAAATAGATACAGGCTGCATCTCTTCCTAGAATGGGAAGTATGAAATATGATTCCAAGCCTCTGGTGCCAAGTCAGGAAATACAAGGGCCCCTCCCCCACAGTCTCATATCCTACTACTACTACTTAACATTTCTATATCCCCTTACTACTAGAACCAGTTAAAATACCTTTAGGGATCTTCATTTTCAGTTTTTTATTTTTTCCTGTTTATTACATCAAAGTCATTTTTCCACTGATTTTTCTTTTTCTATAACCTTAATATTCCCAGGGAGAAATAAAATAAAAACTGAAAACGAAGTTCCCTAAATATCTTTACCGGAAAACAAGTGATTTATACAGATCTAAGCTCTGTTAGACAGCACAGTTCTTGTTGGCTTAAAAAAAATACATCCAAGACTCCACCTAAGTTAGCTGGAGTCCTCTTGGAAAAGGGGTTGCTGGTTCCGTTGGAGAAGTCAAGTAGAGCGGTGACAGTAGGAAGTAATCCAAACTTGGAATCTAAGAAGATTCTAAACTGCAAAGACGTGAAAGGTCAAGCCAAGTCACCCAGGTGCTAGGATGTCTGCCAGTGTCATTAAAGGAGAGGGGGCGGGGAACATGCCAGAGATGATGATGCCTCATCATCTCTTTACAGTTGAAAGGGCCTAGGTCTGATATGGCTGAGAAAGCCATTGTTCGTATTAAGTGCTTTTGTGTTGGTTTCAAAGTGTCTGATCATCCTAATTCCAAATGTTTTCTGTTCTTGTGTACCTCTAAAGTTCCCTTTAAGTGCCCTAATTGTGAGGTGGTTAAGGTCACCTGTTGAGCTGTCATTGTGTCATTCCCAACCCTATATAGATCTCACTTATAGGATGCAGATGTGTATACATGAAATTGCATATCAATGTAAATTCATAAAAGATAAGAATGACCATCATACCAAGACTTTGATAGGCTTATCATGCTATGTTGCAATTTTGCCCATATCAAGTACTTAAATTTGTAATCATCAGTCATTCTTAAATAAGTCATGTCTATGAAGATTGATTCTTCTCTTTGATTTTTGGCTTGTTTTGCAGACGTGGCATCCTTCCTCAGGTGCTTTGCATTGGATCATGCAAACATTATCCATAGCAGCATAAATGTGAACCTCTTACTTTCTATGATTTTCACGTCTGGGTAGATGTAGGGTCCTGTGCTATGTGCTGGTATAACTTGCATCATAGTCTCATTGTCTTGCAGGGTTTTGTGCCATTTGGGACGCTGTTTGGAGCTTACTCCCTTATACATTTTGGTTTCAGCTTAGGTGGTTGTCAGAAGGCTACGCACCTCCCCCCGCCTCTCCCCCCGCCTCTCCTTTATTGAACTGTAATGACACATGCAGACATCCTAGATGACTCGGTCCTTTTTAAACAGTGTAAATGTGCCATTTTTTCACTGTCCTGATGAAGAGAGGAAAGCTCTGGAAAGCTTGTCGCAAATGTATTACTTTAGTCCAATAAAAAAAAAAAGATACAACCTACAAGTGCTGGAAAAAGCAGAATATAAATCAAATAAATAACTAACTTGATTGGTGACCCTTAATTCCAGGTGGACTAACATGGCAACCAGGGCATCCATTGACAGAGCTCCATACTCTGCCTGTTGGGAGCCTGCTTCATTTTTCATTCATCTATGGAGTGAGTGTGAGTCAATAAAAATACACCCTCCCCATGATTCTGGGCATGGTAGCGAAGAAAAGGAGACTTTCTGTATATTCAGAGTGGCTATTACTATCCTTAACAGAAGGCATGGGGCGTAACCTCACCTGCACAGAGCGGCAGTTGACACCCAAGCAACTTGCTGGGCAGACTGGATGTACCATGTGGGTATCTGCTGCCATTTACTATTTTACCAAGTTTAAACCCCTGGGGAAGATGGAAAAAGCTGCCAAGCCGGTTACAGAATAGTTTGTTAGCTGCTTACGACACTAAAACTATTAAGTCAACATAGAAAATCACTTTAGTTTGAGCAAACTTAGCAGTGTCAGTAAGCTGATACTTCACTTGGAATACATATCCAGCGCAGCTCACTGCTTCAACGGCAGGGGGAATGAAGAAAAGAGGATTTATATTCAGACAACAACCAAGGACTGAATTGCACAGGCTGGGTAAACAAAAAAGAGTGGGTATAGCTTGCTTATTGCGGCGGTTACTACCCCAAATCAATTAAGCCTGATACTTCACTTGGAATACATATCCAGCACAGCTCACTGCTTCAACAGCAGGGGGATGAAGAAAAGAGGATTTATATTCAGACAACAACCAAGGACTGAATTGCACAGGCTGGGTAAACAAAAAAGACTGGGTATAGCTTGCTTATTGTGGCAGTTTACTCCTAATCAATTAAGCCTGATACTTCACTTGGAATACATATCCAGCATAGCTCACTGCTTCAACAGCAGGGGGAATGAAGAAAAGAGGATTTATATTCAGACAACAACCAACAAGGACTGAACTGCACAGGCTGGGTAAACAAATAAGAGTGGGAGTAGCTTGCTTATTGCGGCGGTTACTACCTCTAACCAATTAAGTTAGATACTTTACTTTGATGCAGCTCCAGCACTGCTCTCTGCATCAATGGCAGGGGGGAAGGAAATTGGAACCAAAAAGTTACCAATAAGGGCCAAGAGTTATAGATAAGTATGAGAAAAATAAGTGTGAAAACTTGCTGGGCAGACTGGATGGGCCATTTGGTCTTCTTATGCCGTCATTTCTATGTTTCTATGTATTTTAACCCTGTGGTCTTCTGAAGTTTCCTTTCTGGTGTGGTCTGCTGACTTGGAGAATTACAGCAGCAGATCAAAGAACTAAAGCGAAGCACAGAATATGACAGCAGAGAAAGAACATAGGGCCCTCCCAGTCTGCCTTGGTTTATTGCAATGGCACAGGCCAAACTTGATCTCTGGCTTCTCCTTCACTTCTTTGCAACCAAGGATCGGTTATCCTGGGCTTTTCCAAATTCTGAGAGTTGTTGGCCCCTCCACCTCCACCTTATATTTTAAGCATAAATACTCTTAGGTTTTTTTTCTCTCTCTTTATTTTAATTATATTTTAATGAACTTAGTTTTAATTGTTTTGCACTTGTTTTAATTAATTTTATATACCTTTCGCAAATTATTTTGAATTTTGTATTTATTTATTATACACCATCTAGATTGTTTACAGATTGATGGTATATAAAACAAATAAATAAGTAAAATAAATAAATAAACATTCTACGTGTCCAGCATTTTGTTATGTTACATCCCAGTTTGACCTCTTTGAGCATCATATCATGACCTCTTGTTCTAGAACTTCCTTTCCACTGATAAAATGCTTCTTGTGCATTTTTTTATGCCTTTGAGGTTTTTGAAGGTTTTCATCATATGCACCCCTCTCTCCTCTTGGATATGCACATTTAAGTCTCCATTCTGTGTCTTTTTGGAAATGGGGCCTCCAGCCCTGAACACAGTACTTCAGATGAGGTCTCGCTAATGATTTTGTACAGACATTATCTTACCTCCTTTATTCTGTGCTCCCCACCATTCTGTCACACACGCATGCACTCTCAAAATGAGCGTCTACACGCGAATCCTTAAAATGAGTGCATGCATATTGACAACCATCACCCAAAATGTGCTCATAAACACATACACAATCAAAATGTGTGCACACAGACATATGCACTAAGCTTTTCAACCCATAGGCCCGGAATGGGAAAGAGACGGCTTCTCTTAGAACTGTACCAAATCATGAGCAGAGGTAGTAATCTTCACTGTCACCCCTCTGCATAGGCAGGCAGGACATGGAGGTAAAAATGATTAATTCTCTCATTGTACTGTGCTCTTTCCAATGTCAGAGCACATGATGCCAGCAGAACACAGCAGCAAGTACATTGAAAAATACAAAACTGCTTTTTCCCCAAAGACTTTTAGAACATAATTAGTTCTACCTCCATGATAAAGAGTGAGAGGAACAGATGGTGTCTTTGTTGGACTTTTTATAGAACTTGAAAGGCTAAGCAAGATCTCAGAGCCTATCAGCTGACTGTGTGGCATTGGTGGTGGTGGGGAGGGGGCCATTGTTCTATATAAAACTCCTGTATATTAATATCTATTCTCACTCTGCCAGGTGCATTGTTGGAAGGCGTAATCGTCACAATCACAAGATGCCTGGATCAGCATTTCCTCCCACTGGTAAAAGTACAGTTTATGGATTTAGTAAAACCTGGCTCACACTGAATGGAAACCTTCACGGGAGGGAAGCAGGGCATACAAACATTTTGTGCATGCTGCCCCCAGTTATCATATGCCATTGGGTAATTCGGTCAGTGACCCTTTTGCTTTGGCAGGTCACTGAGCAATGGATTCTCACTTCCCCACAAAAAGTGGCTTATTAGTTCTGGTGGAGATTTTACCTTTGCCTTTCTTATTCCTGTCCTGATAACTTACTGTGGTCAGTGATTCCACTTTGGTCTATGGTTGGTCCTTCTCAATCCCATTCTGATTTTAATGGTCAGGTCCAAACCACGAGTGAGGCATTGACAAGAGCTGGGGTGGTGTCCCAATGCTTTCACCACTCATATTTACTCTGTACTGAAGTTCCACAGGGTTCGTCTCTCTCTGCATCATTATTTAATATATAAATTGCCCCAATTTGTCATGTCTTGACTGAGCTTGATGTTGATTATCATCTGTATTCAAACAATATCCAATCTTTTATTCAGGTTAAGAGCTCCTATAGAGAAGCCCTTGATAAAATTTCTATTTGCTTATCAACACTTGAAGGTGTGGCTCACGGATAATAAATTCTCTCTTAGCATGAACAAAACTGAAATTATTTACTTATTTTATTATTTATTTAACATTTTTTATATACCGACATTCTAGCAACAATGTTGCTAATCATTTCGGTTTACATATAACATTGGAGTGACTTAACATGCGAGTCTTACATGAAACAGGAAAATGAACTTGGAGAAAATTGAATAAATACTAATAACAAATAACATTAAAACAACAACAGTAGTAATAGACATGTTATATACAGGCGATTAAAATGAATCAGTTATGAATAGGATATCTGCAAAATAGACAAGAGGGATTGGAAAATTAATTCCTTAGTTGTTGGTTCCAATGTCCTGCACAAGATGCCCCTAGTACTTTGTTGAGAGGGCATAGTTCCTTTTTGTCACTCAGGCTAGGAATCTTGGAGTGATAATGGACTCTTCACTGTCACTGAAGCTTCATATTAGTCAAGTTGTAAAGAATGCCTATTTCAAGCTTCCCATGCTGCAGCGACTTATCCTTACTTAGAAGAAAATGACTTAAAGTCTGTTGTACATTCCTTAGTAAAGACTTCTCTTGACTACTGCAAAGCCTTGCATTTCAGTCTTCTCCAAACTACTCTCAGGACATTGCAGTGGGTCTCGAATAGTGTCTGGGACTACAATCTGTCAACACATTACCCCAATTTTATTAAACAAGATTGGTTGCCAGTCTAGTTGGTGGATCAAATTCAAAATATTGATGCTGCTTTTAAAGGTCTCCATGGCCTGGCACTTACTAGCTTTAATGACTGGTTGAAGTTTTATTATCTTTGCAAGCCTTTGAGGTTTGATTCACAAATTTTATTAGATGTTCCTTCATTTAGAGTCATCAGATTGGATGAATCGCGAGAATGGCTTTTCTATATAGAAAGGACTTGAACTTTGGAACTTGTAGTCATGTCCTACAAAACAGGAGGTTTTTAATTAAATTATAATTTATTTATGGCCTTTGGATGACAAATTGGCAAAGCAGTTGTAATATGGCTTTTGTCTTTAATCTTCTTTCAGAATAATATTTTTATGGGCAGTGGCATTTAAATGAACTCAAGCAAGTTTTATATTAGTTTTTATTATGTATTGGTGATAAAGGTTCTGAAAATGAATTGCATTGTAGAAGATATACAGCTAGCTATAATTGTGTTAATCTCTCTTTGTTTTTATTGTTTATTTTATGTTTTATTTTAATCTTCTTTGTTATTAATTATTGTTTGTTTCATTGTTTTATGTTTTATATTTTAATGATTTATTGAATGAAAACTGCCTAGAAATATTGATATGTGGTATAAAAATATTTAATCAATCAATCAATAAATAACTCCTTGCAGATTTGATTACAGGTGTTGGTTTCTTCATTTCTTTTGTTATGCTGACGATATACAATTGTTAATTTAATTCCACAAGTGCAAGAAAATAATATTTCTCATATCAGTCAAGGATTAGAGGATATTGGGTTAGGGATATGCATGGGGCAAATTTTCATTTGTTTGTATTCTTGTTTCAGGTTTTTTTTCAATACTCTTTATTTATTAATGTGTAATGTCTACAAGAAAAAGAAAAATCTTGCAACAGCATTATTAGGAAACATAATATCAAGAAAATAAGAAAAGAGTTATTAATCTGTAGCCCACCAAACAGTTAAGGGGGGGGGGGGGGGGGAGAGAGGAACACTTCAGCAAATCAAAGAAGAAGAAATATCAAGATAAATTATCTATTAAGTAAAGGTTCAGGTTTCTTTTTTTTTTAATTGGATTTTCAATTTGTTTAATATTTATTTTGGTTCAGATCATTTGGCAAACTAAGATAAAAACAAAACAAAAATGAAGAGACATGCTGCCCTCCCCATTGCCCCCTTCCCCACACAGCCCCCCACACCTCCCACACCCCCTGCATCTGCCGCACTCCTATGGAACCCACTTATCTCTTCTGCAGGGGTCCCTGTAGCAGAAAGGGGCAGGACCAGTCCCCAACTACTCCTGCCCCATGGCTCCCAGTTTAAAAATGGGGCTGGCCAGCTCCGAGACCGTCAGGTAGGTCAGTATTGAAAGCCATTTAGATGGATAAATCAATCCGACTAAATGACAAGTTTCTGTTTTATGCTTGGAAAGCAGACAGCCATGAAGCAAAATGGCGCCAGTGTCTAAGGCAGCTGGGAAAATTTATTAACAGGAAGCCTCAGGGCAAGAATGACTTGAGGTCACTCCTGCCTCTTTCTGTTATGGAGATTCCCAAGGAAGTGATAACGCTGGGGGATAAAGGGGGATTGTGAGGTGGCGGGGTTTTAAAAAAAAACAATCTTTTGGCAAATAGTACATGCTATTTGCTAATAATATGCACTTTGCATAATGTGATATTTTGAAATGCCTCAATTATCGGCTTGGTTGTAACAAAGCAAGACAAAAAAAGAAATTATTAGTAGAGTTTTACGCAGAATTCATTTTAAATGAATGCGTATCCGTAATATCTCGTACCATTTTTTCTGAACAAATAATGCCTAAACTCTAGTAAAATGGAGGTGTTGTGCACTGGGAAGGCATTTGATCAAAATCTCCAAGTGCCTTTGTGCTTAACTGCTTACCCTTAATGATTCTGTCCAGATAAGCATGTTTTTAATACTTGTAGAGGTTCCATTTTCCTGCTATGAACTGTTAGAAAAATTGCTCCTAATCTTCCTTACTGACAATGATTCAGGTAGCAATTTTATCATGCCTGGACTACTGTAATAGTCTATTTATTGGGCTTTCAATGAAGCAGACTTGGAAACTGCAGCTAATTCAAAACAGGATTCTTTCCAGGATGTGGATAATTCTGGTCCTGTTTGCCCTTCACTGGATATCTATACATTGGTGTATTCATTTTAAAAATGTATTGATGATTTTTAAAGATTTACATTAGGGTGGTCTATCCTATGTCCAGGACCTTCTGACATCTTACTTTCCTACGCTCTTAACTCATGTTGTACTGTTAAAATCCCGTCATGTGCCAAAACCGGGAGATGTGCGAGTATGTCTGGCCGGTGCGTCATGCAGATTTTAAAAGGCACCCATGTACGTGCACAAATCAGAAGTTGCATAAAAGGGGATCGGCCATAGGTATGGGCTGGGCAGGGCATGGATGGGACATGGGCATTCTGGGACTTTAACATGAAATGTGCAAAAAAGTATTTATGTGCACAAGTTCGTTCCAGGTTCCCCTGTCACGTAACTTTACTATTGCGATAGATGGCGTGTAAGTAATAAAATAAAAAATTCTAGGGTAGTCAGCAGGCTTTTAAGGGTTGGTGCTAACAGGGTAAAAGGGAAGCTATTTAACTGGGGAAGGGGCGGGGGGTAGGAAGTCCTATCCTTTACCTGGGCAAACTGGGAAACTGGTAATTGCGTCAGCACATATGTCTACTAAAATCCTTCCACTTACACAGTAGAGGTGGTATTTGCATGCACATGTGCGCGTCGATATAAAATTGTGTTCACATGTACATGCATACAGCCTATTTTATACCATGTGCCCATATATGCGTGTATGTTATAATATGGCCACATCCTTTGGCACAAGCCGGCAAACGTGCGTATATGTGCGTCCGCCAGTATCAAAGTTACCATCCCTGTTTTGTGTGCACAGCATTTATGAGCATATATTTTATGTGTACAAATCATGTTTTCTGTATACGGCAATGAGCATGTACAAATAAAGCATAGTTTGCACACATAACGTTCTCAGTGCATGACATTTTCACACATGCATGCACTATTTTCTTCCTCATGGCTGCTTGCACAAAAGAGTAGGTGCAATGCACATGGCTCTTTTTCTGCAGATAATTTTTTCATGTAAATGAGGTTTATATAGACTTGAAAATGCAATCTATGGGTATTATTTTCTTCCCCTAACCTGAACATGTCCCTGGAACGCCTCCTCTCATTGCAGCCAGTGGATGTGCTTTATGGAATAGAAATCAATAAAGCATAGTTTTAACCTGATTGAGGGAGGCGCTTTGGAGATTGTCTTTTATTAGTATACAGTGCTGGCTTCCACATTAGGAGTTATCACTCAGGAAAAGGACCTCAGAGTCATTGTGGACACAGTACTTTGAAATTCTCAACTTAGTGTGTGGTGATAGTGGGGAATAAAACCCCAAATAGAATTTTAGGAATTCAAAAAGGAATGAGGATCCATCCAAGAATATCCTAATGCATCTGTAAAAATTCATTGTGTGACCCGTGCCTTGACTACTGTGTGTAGTTCTGGTTGCCCTGTCTCAGGGGAGATGTAGCAGATCTAGAAAAGATACAGAGAAGGACAACCAAAATGATAAAGGGGTGTAACTCTCCCTTATGAAGAAAGGAAGAACAGGGTAGGGATCATTACCTTGTAGAAGAAATGACTGAGAGGGGATATGACAGAGGTTTCTAAAATCATGAGTGGTATGGAATGATTATTTACCTTTTAGAAAAATGACTAGGATTAGCCGCCAGTCCGTGAAACTAACAGTTGGTAGATTTAAAACTCTTTTTTGTAACAGCCCACAATTTAAAGGACTTTACATCAATTTTCACCGATGGCCACCATTTTGAAAAAATGGTACCAGCTGCCCTTTGCCCCATCATGTGACGGGCTACCTGCATCAGTAGCCCCTGTCACATGATAAGAGCAAAGGGCAGCAAGCGCCATTTTGAAAAACAGTGGCTGCCAGATCAGGAGCGGAGAGATCACTCCCAAGCCCCCATTAGACCACCAGGGAGAATTTTGTGAGTCTGGAGGAAGGGTGGGCTGGGCTGTGGGGGTCCAGCTCCCGGGGGGGGGGGGGTATTCTTTAACAAAGGGGAAGGGGTGGGGGCAGGGCCTCTGACCAGGGATTTATTTTACAAAATATTACTTTTTGGGGGGAAATGGCCTGGAACAGCAGGTCTCTGAAGACCTTGAAGTTGCGCTGTTTGTTTTGGATACTTGCAAGCACAGTTTGTAAATAGTGCAAACACACACACAAAAGATAGGGAAAAAAATCTACAAAATTGTGAACAAAGACAATATCAATGACAATGCCTTTGATATTGTCTATGTAATTTCAAATGAATGCTTATCCCAACTCACACACAATTACACCTGCTAATTTCCAGGAAAATACTTTTGAAAATACAAAAGTATGAGTGTAAGTGGGAATCCCTTCCCAGACCCATCCCCAGGAACACATCTGCTCACTGCAGGTAAACTTACTCACATACAGGCCACGTATTGGGTGGGAAATATTGTAAAAGGCTTGTCAGCGATCAGTCTGGAGGTGGGGGTTATATTTAAACACTAGATTTGTCCAGCTCTTTGACTAAGTTCATATTCAGTACAGAAAAACAATAAGAAATCAAAATCTTGATCACTAGCAATGCTGCACACCCTGGCCAGTAGGTACTATGGGTCCAGCACATCCTCCCTGGGGATTTATTTTGCTTCCGGATGCAGCTCTCTCTGTATCCCAGTAGGTATCTGGAACTCCCTCTGACTACTTAGAAACTCGGGAGCTAATGTTTTTCTTTAGACAGCTCACGCCTTGCAAGGCAGTCTTCCCACTGATTCCTAATGTAGGGAGGACTCCCCTCTTTTAAGTGTATCATGCTTTATTTTAGCAGCACACTATAGTTTAGGCGGGGAGACCCTCAGTTTATTGTTCTTATCTAGCTTATTATATGTTGCTCTTGTAATAATGTCGAATGACCACTGGATGGCACGTTGTGAAAGCTAAGTAATCTGGTGATGCTTTTTATCATTGTGGAATGTGGACTTTGGAGAGCTAATTGATGCCCAAGTGAAAGCTGAATGACTGGTGCACTCCTCCTGTGCAGCACCCCATGATATATTTTTGAGAGGAAGGTTTAACTCTGACTGTTGTATCCCACGAATCCTGAGTATTCAGAATTTATATACGACTACCCTACTCTATTCCTGAATATAATGGCTGGGTTTCAACCAGAAAGAACATTATTTAAACATGGTGTGACTCCACTTGGTACTATGGTGTGGTTTGGGGGCCAGAGTCATGGAAGAGGGAGGGGATAATGGGGGACTTCTCCCAGACCAGACCAGAGATAGCAAGTTACTCCTGTCCAGGTCCACTTTACCACCTGCATGCCCCAAGTATTGGAATCCACTGAATAAATCTGGAAGATGGACCCTTCCCTAACAGGGAAAAGCCTCCCATCATTTTATTCGCCCTGAGGTGGGGGTTACATTACAAAGGCAAAATCCTCATCTTTGACAAAATCCCTCTCAGACAGAACCAGGAATAAGCCTGTGACTCCCCTCTTGTTAGGGATCTCTCCTCTGCATCTTCAGAGTTCCTTGGACCCAGGGTTCTTGGACCCAGAAACAGAACCTCCCTTGTCTTGAAGGCCCGGGCACCCTGACCTTGGGCCTCAGGGCAGGAAGCAGGCCAGGCAGCCCTCTCGGAGAGATTACCCTCTAGCACCTCTCTTACCAAAGAATCTTAAACAATGAGGGCTCAGGAGTTTTCTCATACTCAGCGCTCCACCTATCTCCTCCATCACTCCGACTCTACCCTGACATCACTCTCTCCTACTCATCATCATCATGCAATGTCTTAGGGGATACTGACACCCAGTAAAAAGCAGGCTATGGGCCCCCTTATACCCATATATAGTTATATACACGCAGGGATGGTAACTTTCAAATCAGCGTGTGGGCGCGCATGTGCACACGTTCGTTGGCCCGCACCAGTGGGCACAGCTATTTTATAACTTGCACACATATATGCAGGCCTGTTATAAAATAGCCTGGCATAGATGCACCAAATTTTAAGTGGGCCCGGGCAAGTGCACGCAAATGCCACTTCTACCACATAAATCAGGAGATTTTTAAAGGGGTGCGTGCCAACGCCATTTCCAGTTCTATCAGTTCATCCCCACTTCACCCAGTTGAGAGAGAGGTCCTCCAGCCCTCCCTAGTTTGATAGCCTTCACTCCCCCCCCCCCCCCCCCCCCCCACACTTATCCCCGACCCTTAAAACCCTGCAGATCTGCCTATTTATCTTTATTTTCTAACTTACACGGCATCCATAGCGGAAGTAAAGTTATGCGGCGGGGGGTCCTCGGCGCACGCCAGATCGCATAAGTATTTCTGCACACATCTCAGCTTCATGCCTCAAAATGCCCATGCCCCGCCCAAACCATGGCCACACCCCGCCCCTTTTTGAAAACTTCTGAGACGTGAGTCCTGCGGCATTTACGCACATATCCGGTCGGCTTTTAAAATGTGCTAGGCGCATGCGAGCCTGACATATTCGCATAGTAATTAATACATGCATCAGGCTTTTAAAATTCACCTTTAACACCCTCCAGGGACCAACATACATATAAACAGAGATACCATGCCATGGTACTTATAGAGAAATGCACACTGTGCAAAGCATGCATACTCACACGTCTATCCAGAAATAGAAACAAAAAATATATATATAAGGTGATACCTTATTATTGGACTAACCTAAGACATTTCTTGTCTTTTGAGATATAAGACTCTCTTCTTCAGGTCAGAGTTTGAATCAGCAAAACATGAAATTATCAGAAAATTATAAAGTAGTATGGCTTCCATAAGTGAACCATATATTTCTTGACCTTTATTTCTGCGAAATATATATTTTTTTGTTTTTATCGGATAGCCTTTATTTTTGTGCATTCAAGTGGACTAACACGGTAACCACACTACTTTATCCCATACACAGAATAATCTACACATGCAAACAATATCCATGAATAGTCCCACAACATCACAGTCATATCTTTTAACCAGCAAATCTAAGGAGAGCTAGACAATGCCAACTCTACATCCTTCTTAAGTCGGTTACCTCAGAAAAGATCTGCAGCTTTTACTCATAACCACAAGAGGGCGCTGGATTCCTTGATCTGGAAATGGCAGTGCGCTTGTGGGGCGCATGGACTGGTAGCACTCTTGTGAGAACAAGGAAGAGAAAGGTTTGGCGAGGGAGAACAAAAAAGATTTAAAGACCCAGTAAAAGGATTGGAATCAATAAAACAGAGTAAGATAAGAGAGCATTCAACAGAAAAAGAGCCAAATGAATTTAAAACCTGTAGGTCTGCAAGTTCTAATAAAAGTCCCTTGATTCACCGATCTTCTTTGTTTCTTCGCTATTCAGCAGTCTTGGATCGGCTTCCGCTTTGTTTTTTGGGTCTGCTCAGTATCTTACAGACAGGAGTTTTTGCTGCCCATATGTTACTTGGTTAGTTCCAGCTTTCGACAAGATGCCTTATGTAGGCAGCAGAAAAAGGTGAACCAGAGGGGCTATGGCCTGTCCGTCTTTTTTGCCCTACACATTTTTTTTTTGGGGGGGGGGGGGGGAAGGAGAAGAAGGAAGGAGGACAGTGGCAGAGGATATTTTTTGTCACTGCTTTCCCTCCAACTAAAAAGGTGTTCCACCTATGGAAGATTTCTACATGGATTACAACTTAGTTTAGAGGGACGAGCACACTGAAGAGAGAGAGAGAGATAATTTCCCATGAAAACAAGCAGGGGTGACTTGTTAAAGTTTTATTAGATTGTGGGAAAAGGTGAGCATGCCTATGCATTCAGGTGAGGTTGTGGTAAAGTAGCAAGCAGAGTATCGCAACATTCGTTGCATGCGTTCTACAATGAAGCCTGACTCACTTCTTTGACAATCCAAAGGAGAGAGGCCCGAGCTAGGCATTCTTTGGCACCTGCTCCATTTCTGGATCAGGATCCATACTGGTTATATTCACTGTGCAAAAACTGAACTTAATGAATGATTACCCCTGGTAATCATATCAGAAAGCAATTTAAATCTATTCTGAGATGCTGCAGGAAAACCTCAGCAAAATAAAAGTCTGTACAGGAGGTTCTCAAGACACAACTGGTTTCTGAAAACCATGTCTTGCTAAATGTTGTAAGTCGAAACAACTGTCCCATAAGAACAAGGAGGTAGATATTCGGCACAACTTAGCTGATAAGTTCTGACTTAACCAGCTAAGCGACACTGTCTGAACATTTAGCTGTGCTGAACAGTCACCACTGAGCCAGCTAACTTAATCCAGCTAAATAGTTAGCTGGATAAGTAAGGTGTACACCAGGGTGTTCCAGGGCAGACCGATTATCCATTTAATTAGCTGAATCTGTGCTGATTTTTTAGCCTTATCTGGCCATCCAGTGCTCCTACCATGTGACAGGGGCCGGCAAATGGCACGGATACCCTGTCACATGGTAAGGGCAAAGGGCCATCGGCGCCATTTTTATTAGTGGCAGCCGACGGCCTGAGAGCGGGAGATCGCTCCCGGGACCCCCACTGGACCACCAGGTAATATTAAAATGTTTTGGAGGGGGGGGTCGGGAGGGTGGGGAACCTAAGGGAGCAGTTTTAAAGGGTCGGGGTGGGTTTAGGGCTTGTTTTGGTGTGCCGTTTTTCCCGCCTTCCCCCAAAATGATAAGAGAACCCCACGAACAATTTCGTGGGGTTTTCCTATCGGTTTCGGGGAGCCCCCGATTTCTGATGACTTTGAAAATATCTGTTCTTATTGGCTCCTAAAGAAGGAGGAGTCAGCAATCTTGTAGTGTCTCAGATATCGTCTTGCTAAGGAGTAGCAATCTGTAATGAATCTGATATAGTTGTGGGTGGATCCCTGGGCCGGTGGCAGATGACCACGCCCCCGGGAGGATATCCCGAGAGGGACCACCGGCTAGGCTTGAATATGGAGACAGACACACATTAGTTCTTTTATTAAACAGGCTTTTGAAACCATCAGAGGTGGCAGTAGTGAGCTGATATGCCCGGCAGGGCAGTAGTCCTTCAGGTACTGGAGCAGCAATCCAGGCTGGCTGAGCTGTTGAGAAACTGTAGAAAGTGAGAAGGCAGAGTTCATGAACAGAACTAGATGACAAAACTCACATAAGGTCTCAAGGAAGCTCAGGAGCTGGAAAGGTTTAGGCCCTCGAGGAGCGAATGCCTGGTTCCAGGGAAAGCTCTGAGAGAGCGATGATAACTCACAGTTGTTTGTAGCAGTGATAGCTTCCAGGCAGTAGAGAATCTTCAGAGTGTCCAGGAACATGGGCCCTCGAGGAGCGAGTACCGGTTCCTATCTGTAATCTGAAAGTAAAGAAAAAGAGCGAGGCCCCTGAGGAGCGGGTACCTCTGGTAAGTCCGAGGAGGCAGAGTAGCTTGGATAGCCGAAGCGAGTCCCCTTGCTAACTCGGTTTGTTAGCGAAATAGAGCCCTTTAAATATTGGAAGCGGATGACGTCATCTCAGGGGGACGCCCCTGAGGTTCGCGCTCTTGCTGGTACTTCAATCAGAGCACGAGCCCTAGGTCTTCAGGCAACATGGCGGAACTGCAACGTCGAGTCGGTCCGGGGACACCGGAGGGAGACGGCATGGAGACGCCGCGGCAGCCAGCCGTCCATCAGACCCAGAGGGAGTCGCCACAGCGGTAAAGAGGGCGGAGTGAGGACGTCGAGCAGCGACGGTCGCAACAGTCAGACAAATTTATACCAGCTAATCTGCTCGACCGGATAGCAGCTGACTATTGGCCTCATTGTTAGACATCTAACAAATTTTGAAACACCTCCCAGCTGTGCACGTTAAATAATATCTTAGGAGTTTAAACAGCCTAAGTAGGTGGTCTGGAAGTTTGGTTTTCATGTAAATGTCTAGGCATCATTTTGGAAACAGTTTATTTATTTACTATTTAATTCTACTTGTATCCTGACAATGCCAATGGCTCTAGGTGGCTTACAAAGTTACATACACAGTCTAATAGACACAAAACCTAAGAAACAACCAAAACTGAGTAAGTGACCATCACATTTGTAACCCGTTTAACTGCAAGACACGCTAAGCACTCAGTGGGCAAGTGTGGCCGCTCACAGGGCCTTCCCATAACTGGCCAAACGTTACAGTAAGAAGATATAGAAGATCTTTTCACTGCATTGTCAGGGGCATAGCCAGAACGGAATTTTTTTGGAGAGCCCAAGGTTAACATGGAGGGGGCACTGTGCTTGCCCCCCCCCCACCCTGCCCCATCCTATGTGGACCTTTACAGCAGTGGCTGCAAAACCCTTGCATTTCTTGACAGCTACTTTGTGCAAGTGCTAATCTCTCAGGCTGCTCTGCAGAATTATGTAAACAGTCTTCCAACCACACCAGGCATTCCTGGAGCTTTAAAGATGCTGAAAGGAGGGAGGATAATTACCTGCCAAAAGTAAACAGAAAGACATTGATGGCCTCAAATCTTTACAGCACCAGCTCAAGGAGAGTGTTGCTTCCCTGTTCAAGTTAGCCTTTTTAAAGGCACAGGGGATCTCGGACTGACAGTGATTCTAGTGTCTTCTGGTCCTCTAACTGCTGCACATTTTAAGGACCAACCCAGATGCAATATGATCTTGCTGCTACAGAAGGGGGCTTCAGACAAACGTGAAGGGCACAGGCACCCCCCATCCCCCCGAGGCCCCCTCATTGCTATGACCATGCTCCTCCACATTAGAACTCTGCGTTTCAGTGAGAAAAGAATTGGTTTATAGATATTTTCAAACTGTATTCCTAGGTGATATTAGTTATTCTGTGTTGTGATAATATCTGCAAATGGGTTTGTTTTGTGCTCATAAGCCAGGCTATGATGGATAAGATTTCATTCTCTCACACTTACTGCTAATGCTCTTTTTATAATCTGCCAAAGAGAGCACATTACAAGTATTAAGAAGTTCATAAGATGTAATTAGGGTTATTTAATAGTCTGTGCATGTCAGCACATATGCATGTACAGCAGTTTCTTATAAACTGTGCAGTGAGAAGCACACAGTTTATAAAATACCACATATCTCTGCTCCAAAAGTACACATGTATGTTTCAGTATGCACACATATTTTTAATGCAGGAAAACTGGGGATGTGTATTCGTTTGAAACAAATCTGATGAACAGGATGAATGAGGCCATTTTTGGTTTGCTTTGAATGTAAAGAAATGAAAATACCCCCAAATGTTCAGGTATTTTCACTTACAAAAAAAGAAGGCCTCCCCAAGGACCTCCAAACTCCCTTTCCCTCCCCACAAAAACAATTTCAAGGCTTGGGCCTATCTAGCTGAGATAAGCCAGGGCCTCCTCAGACTTCAACCACGCCTGCCCATAAAAATCAAGCCTGGGGCCTGGTCCTATCCAGCTGGGCTGATCAGGGTCCAGTCAGATCTTCCCAGGGCCCCTCCAATCCCCATTCCTGCCTGTATACATTTTTCAAGGCCAGAGAGCTCCCTGGTCCCCTCCTACCCCATCTGTGAGGTCCAGCCCGCATAGTCTGCACTTTGAAAATGGTGCTGTGGTCTCCAGGATGATGCTAGTGATGTCACTTCCACATTCATCTCAGGGATGGCTGGCACCATTTTTTTGTATTTTTTGGGAGGCATCATCCTGATCACTGCTAGCTTCATTTTTAAAGTGCAGACCATCAAGGCAGGAATAAGTGGGCGGAGCGCACTGTTAACCCGCGATTGGATGCGCGTTTTTGACGTGCTAGCGTTACCCCTTATTCAGTAAGGGATCGAAAACGCGCGACCAACCCCCCCGAACTTAATAGCACCCGCAACATGAAAATGCATGTTGATGGCCCTATTAAGTATTCCCGCGCAATTCAGAAAGGAAAATGTGCAGCCAAGCTAATTTCTCCAGGCACCAGGAAAGTGCACAGAAAAGCAGTAAAGACTGTTTTTCTGTGCACCCTCCGACTTAATATCATGGTGATATTAAGTCGGATGTCCTGAAAGTTATAAAAAGTTAAAAAAATAAATAAATTTGAAGTCGGCTAGCGGGTTGAAAACCGGACGCTCAATTTTGCCGGCGTCTGGTTTCCGAACCCGTGGCTGTCAGCGCATTTGAGAACTGACACCGGCAAAATTGAGCGTTGGCTGTCAAACCCGCTGACAGCCGCCGCTCCTGTCCAAAAAGAGGCGCTAGGGACGCGCTAGTGTCCCTAGCGTCTCTTTTTACCTCTTTTTACCGCTGGCCCTAATTTGAATACTGAATCGCGCGCACAGGAGAGTGGCCTGGGCGTTTGCCCACTCTCCCACGGACATTACTGTATCGGCCCGTTAGATTGTTTTTCAAATTTTAGGTAAAGAGGACCTAGCAAGATGCAAGTTGGAGAAGGGTTCAAGGAACAAGATGCCAAAGCAACTTTCAAACCCATTTTCACAGGCAACGCAGCCTTATGCCTGCGGAATTCATCCCTTTGACAGTTGCCCACCCTGTATGTGGATAAAAGTTATCTTTGGGCTTTCTCTTGCATTGTGATAGAGGCAGGCCAGGGTCAGGGAAGAAAACAGCAGGCCTAGTTTGGGCCTTTCGAAACCACACACATTTTAATGGGAAAAGTACTTTCAGAAAAGGAGGAGCAAGTGTCTGTGGGAAGTTTTTCCTTTGCCAGCTTTGAAAGGGAAAATGCGCACACACTTTCTCTTAAAAACAAAATAAATGAATGGGAAAAAGGACTTGCAAACTTTGCAGTTATGCAGGTAGTTTTGAAAATTGCCACCCCTCTTCCCCCTTAGGGATGAATTGTGAAAGAGTTGCTCACATTAAAAGGCCCATATATAGTAAAGTATCTGGGCTGGGCGCAAGCGACTTGTATTTTAAAATGGCCTTGATTATGACTGTATGTGAGCGAGCAACCAAATGTAAGGGGCATGTGGGGGCAGGACCAACAATTACGGGTATAAATCCATACCTTAAATCCAGCAGCCGCAGCGCAGCCATGTATATTTACTTCTGCTCTTGATGAGGTTAAGTCTGCAGAAATATCTTTTTAAACCTATTAGGGGAGGGGTCTGGGGGGAGGGGAGGGGGGTGCAGGCTGAAGAACAGAGGAGTCTGGATGACCTCAAGATAGTCTGAGCAAACTGGTGGTCTAATTGGTAAAACTGGGATTGTCCTTCATGCACGCATGTTCTAAAATTCACTTAAGTGTGCATGTTAAAGCCAACAAAGCCCTGAGGAAGATACATGAACTGCATTTGCTCGTATAACTGCTTAAAATTAGGGGCACACCCAGGCGCACTTGGTGTATTATAAATTGCACGTGCGCAATCGCATGCACGATTTTAAATTGCTACACACATATGTAGCGCTCGTTTTAAAGTTACCATCTCAGCGTGCACAGGTAGAGCTGACTAGGTCCCACTATATGTTAGAAAAGAGGAGTATTCTGGTAAGGGGTGTAAGGGTCACAGGAGTGACAGGGAGGTCCATCCCCTAAAGGGAGAGTCAGTATCAGGAGAGTATAAAGAGTGGCACAAGGTGTCACTAGGGGGAAACTCTCTGAGAGTTTCGGAGAGGCAGTGTCCAAGGGGCTAGAGAGGGGGCAGTCCAGGGGCTGCGACTCTCGCTGGGCGCATGGGTTGGTTAACCTCTCTTTTCACTGTTCTAAGGTAATGAAGAACTTCCTGGTCCAAGCTGGATCCCTGATTCCAAAGCTAAACGAACAAAGAAAGGGCAGCCTGGGGAAGGAGCTGGTGCAGCCTTCAGATAGCGTTCTACCATCCATTTTCTGAGAGAAGAGGATTTTTCTAGTCCAAGGTTTCAAGGGGAAAAAGAGATCTTTGGGAGAACTGGGATGCCCTAAGGCTTCCCTCAGTACTCGTCATTTGGGGACTTATCTGTATTCTTTATGGGATCGTTTCTGATCTAGTTTTGAATCTGCTACAGTTGCAAGAGTGAGTGAGGCACTATTGACTATCTTTCCTGGGGGGTTTTTTGTACTTTGAACTGCTTTTATTCTGTATATGCTGAGCTGCCGTATTTTTTTATTATCCAGTAAAATTTATTTTTGTTTGGAACTTAACATTCGGAATGTGGACTGGTTAATTTCTCAAGCACGATCCTCTTTAGGATCCTACAGATTAAGCATGACCCCAATCCCAGAACCCATTCTCCCAGTCCTGAAATGAGTGGATCCGTTCTTAACAGGGTTTGAAAGTTTCTCTCCCTTGAAAGGGGAGGGGGAGATCTAGACATTTGAAAACAGTGTAGACAATGCAATAACAGGGTGGACATTATCTTCCCAGTGATTTTTGGCTGTCTCACCGTTCTCACCATACATCTTTGAAAGCCCCTCTACTCTTGCTCTTGGGATATGCTGGGTGGCTCTGGGGAATACTAGCCAAATGGTTCTCAACCCAAAACGTGAGTTCTCCTTAGCCATTTTGGTTTTCAGGATATCCACAAGGAAAGTCCATGAGAGAGATCTGCAAGTATTGCTACCATGGAATGCAAATCTATCTCATGCATATTCCTTCTATATATCCTGAAAACAAAACTGGCTAGGACCTATTTGAGGAGTGGATTGAGACCACTGCCTTTAGCCAGCCCAGGGGTTGGAGGAACACCTCCTCTAATGCATACCTGCAGTATCATTCTTTGAAAGACATGGGCCACTGGTAGTGGCAGCTGTCCTCCTAACTTCACCTGCTGCCGACAGATGGGGGAGCTGGACCCAGACCCCTGCATCCCACAGTGCAGTGCGACAACTTGCTGATCAAAGCATATCTATAATATGCTTAATCTAACGTGATGTCTGTTTGTCAGGGACTGCATAGGTGCATGCATATTCCTAGTTACATAGGCATATATGCTCAGTGGGTCATAGTGTGCTGGAGTCAATCTTGAAAGATGAGAACAAAGAGCTGGTAGCGAGCTGGGGAGATGGTCGAAGTGTGTTTGGATTGAGCTAGGGAGGAGAAGAAGAGAGTTCTGTATTAGACTGGGGATGCAGATTGGCATATGCTAGGGTCAGATTGTGCAGGGGAGAAGTGAGTTCTGGGGTTAGACTGGGGAAAGGGGGAAGTGAGTACTGGATTCAGGATGGGGAGAGGATCGAAGTAATGTGGGGTCAAGTTAGGGAGGGGAGGAAGAGAGTGCAGTGGTTAGGGAGGGGAGTTAGAATGTGCTGAGGTCAGGCTGGGGAGGGAGAAAGTATGCTGGGGTCAGCTTGGGTAGGGGAAGAGTGATGGTTCAGAGTGTGCTGGAGTCAGGTTGGGGAGTAGGAAGAGAGTGCTGAGGTATGCTGGGGTCAGGCTAAGGAGGGAGGAAGAGTGTGCTGGGGTTAGCCTGGGCATGGGGAACAGTGCTAGGGTTAAAATGTGATGGGCTGATGTTGGGAGCAGAAAAAGACAGTGCTGGGGTAGAGATAGAAACAGAGGAAGAGAATGCTAAAGTCAGGCTGGGGAGGGGATTGGGAATGTGCTGGGATTGGGCTGGGGAGGGGGAAGAGAG
Organism: Rhinatrema bivittatum; assembly: GCF_901001135.1. Taxonomy (NCBI): domain Eukaryota; kingdom Metazoa; phylum Chordata; class Amphibia; order Gymnophiona; family Rhinatrematidae; genus Rhinatrema; species Rhinatrema bivittatum. The sequence goes on from NC_042626.1 coordinate 32,855,064, forward strand.
TGCTGGAGTCAAACTAGGGAGGGGGAGTTAGATTGCAGAGGGGGATCAGAGTCTGATGGGACCAGGCTGGGGAGGCGATAAGAGTGTTCATGTCAGAGTTGGGTTGGAGAGAGAGAGGGAAAAAAGTACTGGGGTCAGACTGGGAAGAGCAGAAGAGAGTGGTGGGGTCCAAATGGGGAGGGGAGAAAGACAGTGCTGGGATGGGGCTTGGGAAAGACAGTCCAATCCGACAAATCCTCTGTTGAATTTTCAAAGGAGGTCAACTAGTTATTTATTTAATTCAGCTTTCACATTTCCAATATTGGGTGGATACAAAAGATTCCTGGCTCAACACCCAGTTTTTCAGTTTGACAAAATATCATCATGAATATTACATTTTCTTTTAAGGGTGGGAGGTTCCTGATTGCTGATTTTCATACTACTTTATCCTCTGAACAGCATGCAGCCCATTCATTAGCTTTCCAATTTTTACCATTTCGAGTAGTAAAAAGTAGGTACATAAGCTGGATTCACATGAGGTCAACTTGAAGGTGTAATTTTTATGTGGTGGCTTTTGGACCCAGGCAAGTACTTCAGTAGACTCGCCGACTTTGTCACTTAAGAGGAGGAAAGAGAAGAAAGCTGGAAGGCTTCCTGATTCCTCCATTACAGGACTGTGACCTCTGTCTGGGTGTGTCTTTTCTCTCGCCGGATCATGCTTATTATCTGTGGATTAGAATTTAGAAGACTCGGGTTAGATGTACAATTAAAGCAGCATCCTGAGTCCTGCCTTGTTTGGGCCAGCTGTGCTTATAAATTAGAAAGGAAAGAGGAAGCAAAATCCTTATTAGCATATCTATTACTATTAATATGTTATGAACAAAGATAAACTGCTATCCCAAGAGCTACAGTCCAATTATAGATAATTAGCAAAAGAGGTCTACAAAAAAGTAGGAAATTCACACTGGTACTTCTTCTTGCCATAGATACCAGCCTTATGGGTGTTTCACAATAATGTAATGGTGTGAGGGGGAAGAGCATTTCCTATATGCTGCTGATTTTCAAATTGTTATACATGCATATGGAAATATCCATTCGTCATCCATTGGCAGATCCTGGAAGGATCCTGAAGAGCTGTGGATGGAATTAGACTACCAATCAGAAAATTCCATTGCGTGGACAAGAGGTGTTGTGTTGTTTTCAGAGATAAAGACACAAAATGAAGCTTGAAACTTGTGAGCAGTAACACCAGTCGTCAAGGTTTCAGGCCTGGATTGAAGACTGAGTAATTGGCGCCACTGATCACAAGTTTCAAACTTGTGCTAATTCAACTTGTGCTAATATATCTGTTATCATGTGTTCAATATACATACATGTATTTTCCCAAAGAAATAAAGACAAGCTTTATGGCTTATTTCTAGTGCCTGTCCAACATACCTATTTTGACATTATAAAAGGCCAATCTTTGTACAAGATCAAACCCATTTATTTGACTTTCAAACGCATGATCACCTTCAAACTGCTCATTGGAAAAACTTTAGCATTGAATCTCATTTCTGAGATGCTGGAATTTACCTGCCTTAGAAGTCAATTCCTGACATTCCAACATGAAGTCAAGGTGACTTTAGATCAACCCAGCAGTATCAAAAAAATCCTAAATTGCAGCTTTAGCTTAGTGAATGGAAAGAAGATTCTTATCCTCTCCTTGAGTACAAGCTAACCACTATATTGCCTTTGCTTTCCTTGTGGCTGCAGTAAGGTGGCCCAGAACGATAGCTATCATTGCCTACATGTGGTGCTGTTAGTGTCAGTGACCTTAGATTGTTCTTTGCACTGACCCATAATGGTCCATGAGGGGCCCTCTATGGGCATGAAGCAATTTTCCAAAGTGTAAACATTACAAAAAGACAAGTCCTTGCAATCTTTTAGAGATGTGCGGCGATAAAATCATTTGGTTCGGGCTTCATTTTTGGCCCGCTGCAGGAAATTTCATTTTTCCTGTGATTCAGGCTTTTTTTGGGGGGGGACCCCGATTTACGGGTTAGCGTGCACTAACGGAGTTAGTGCGAGCTAACATTTTAAAGTTAGGAGTTAGTGCGCGCTAACCCGAAAAACACATTTTTCCGAAATTTCGGAAAAACTGCGTTTGTTTTTCGGGTCCTCCGAACCAGGATGAATTAAGCACCAAGGAAGAGCAAAATCTGGGGATAATTGTATCTGATGATCTTAAGGTGGTCAAACAGGTGGATAAAGTGACATTAAAAGCCAGAAAGACGCTTGGCTGCATAGGGAGAGGTGATATTGTCCTGTTTAGGTCCCTGGTGAGAGCTAACTTGGAATACTGTGTACAATTCTGATCATCGCACCTTCAAGAAGATATAAACAGGATGGAGTTGGTCCAGAGGGCTGGCTACTAAAATGGACATTGACCTTTGTTCGAAAGCATATGGGGATAGACTTAAAGATCTAAATGTATACTCCTCTACACAATACTTATCTACACTGTAAGATCCTGAATTGAACTCTTCATTCTCCAACCCTTTGCCACCAACTCTCTGACTTTCTGCATATACCCAGTGGCAACTGATACCCCAAGACACATCCCAAGAAGAGGATGGTCAAAAAGCTGGGGAGGCTCAGAATATCAAAAATCCCAAGATGACCACTGGGTAAAATACTTGTGCAGGCTCTAACCACTGCTGCATGATATTACTTGATGATATGATAATGCTATAATTGGTTGCTGTGGGTGTGTTGTTTGTGTTATTTTTAGTGCTGTATGGATCTGGATTATTGATATTATATAAGATGTATGGATTATTGGTATTATGTAATTGCTTTGTTTTGTTTCTTTGTATTGTATTTTACATTACTGGTTTTTGTAAACCACCTTGGGCAGTTTTTGTTGGAAAGGATTGCCTTAATGGCGACTGTATTAGACAATATTTCCAGAAATTCAGGGAGTGAGGGACTTTTTTGGAATCCTGACATCCCAAAGTTTCTAAAACATGAAGGGAGAAGGTCACATTTTTCATGGATGGGGCAAGGAGGATCAAAGTGTAAAGAGAGAAGTCTCCATAGACAGGACAATGTCCCTGCAGGCTCATAAGGTGAACGGATGATTATTAATGTTTGCAATCTCAGAATGCTTCTGTGACAGCACAGTCACCAGTCAAGCTTGACTATTACAGCTCTGAGTGCTCCATTTATCATTGCTCTGAGATAAAATCTGCCCAATAACTTGCCTGTTTTGATGACATCTTTCCTGCTTATGGTCATAACAATGCACATGTTTCCCAAACAAATTGTTCCTGATTGTGTATTTAATACAATTATAATATAAATGAATGTCTTGTGACCAGTAATTTTGGATTTAGGGTCCAGGATCTCTCCTATTAATCTATTTTCTTTCCTGTCTCCTTTCTTCTCCTACGTAATTCCTTTAGTTCATTGTTGTTGGGTTGATTTAATGAACCTTAAAGGCAAGCAATCATACTTTCCTCTCCACCCCCACCCCCAAAAATATATTGTTACATACTCATACTTTTCATTAAATTGTTATAAAACTCCTATTGAAGCAATAGCCATCTTGGCAAACCCCCCGATTCCATCCAGGGGAGCAAAACTGTGTAAGCAAACCTACGTCATCTGCTACCTAGCAGTTTGTTCCGTTACTGAAAACTGAAATTGGATGGTGCCAAGGTAGCATTATTTTCAAGATAAAAACCTAATCATTACTCCCTATTGGTTAGAGGTCAAATAACCCAATATTAAGTCAGATGCTGAGAAACATAGGATATGATAGTAGATAAAGATCACAAGACCCCTCTAGTCTGCCAATTTTTTTCCTGCTAGTCACACAAATGTTCCTTGATCTCCAGTTTGGCCGCTAAGGATGATCCTCCATGCTTGCATCATACTTTCTTCAATTGTGATACCATTCTTGGCCCACTGTCTCTACTGGGTAGCTGTTCTGCGCATCCACCACCCTTTGAGAATCCATGTTGTAGTCCTTATTTAGCCTTTCCTTAGTTTGAAATTAAATTCCTTTTGGATTTTAATCCTCATCAAGCCATTCATCAGCCCCATTTGAGATGCAGGACCTGTTCAGTTCCAGAAGATATTCCGAGTGGCAAACTGTGCAAGGGAAAAAGTTCAGGCTTTGTGGAGCTGCATCATATGATAAGTATGAAACAGGTAAACTGTCGTACTTTTGGAATGCCTCATCAATTGGAGAAACAAATTACTGGGACAAGTTCCTGAGGAACGGAGAAATGATTTGGGTTCAGAACCCTTTCCTTCACTATTTAGCAGGAGTTCCTGGCTCCTAAGATGAACCAGTCAGTGAAACACCATCTGAAAAGACAACATTAGGATTAGATAATTAAGCGAATGGCAAAATCAGCCCATCATCCACCCTTTTCTTTTTCCTTGTTATGCCATTCCTGGCTTTTATTTGTAATCTTCTTTTTGTTGTGCAATGTTTCCATGAGCTATATTGTAGAAAAGCTAATTAACCTACCTCAGTTTTAGCCTACTTTCCAAAGGAAGAAAAAGGCTTACAAGATCACCATTTGCGTGTGAGCCTGTATGTGTGCATGTCCATGTGATACCAATCCTCCCTGCAAATAACTTTCGTGTCTGGTTTCCTTTTCTCCCAAGATTTTCAAGATATGTCAGGGGGCCTAAGAGTATCTTGATAGGGCTAATTTTGTTAGATTGATATACATGTGTGTGCATCCCAGCAGGTAAGCTCCATTAGTTCTGCATGGAAGTTCTTGTTATCTGTTTTGGTTATTCCTCTAAGAAACCTGTTCAGTCTGTGAACCTAAAGCGACAGGCTATGATGGCCTTCTCCACCTCTAAGGCAGAAGAATGCATTAAATATGGAGTCTGTCACCTGTTGGCATTTGCTTCTGAGGAGGGCTCAGGATCCCGCCCAACTCAGTGTTGTATATTTTTTGTTGCTGTTAAAAGTCAATAAAAACCATTTAAGCATAAAATGCTTGTGTTCCGGCTTGGATTAAACTCAAACCAGCCATTTCCATGGGCAACCAGATTGCCCCATTTGGACTCAAGATTTTAAAGTTCATTCATAATACACAGTAAAAGCTAGGTTTAAACGGGTAATAGAAAGTAGTACCCTTTCAAAAATGCATGCAGCGAGCAGTAATGTTCACCCTGAAACAATGACAAATGTTATTTTAAAATTGTCTTAGCCTAGTTTCTTTTGAAGAAACTGACTAAAAGGTCATCATGTTGTCTGTCTGTCCCCCTAATAACTTTTGAATGGTTCATTCAAATTTGTTTAATTTCTGCCACAGATAGTATAGCAGCTTGTGATCTCCAACTTACACTTTTCATATGCCCTCATTGTCTCTACACTAACAGGTGAATTTTCAAAATGTTGTGCGTGTACAAATTAGCACACACACATGGAAAGGAAAAACCTTTAAGGGTTTGTTGAAAGCAGGCATTTATGTGAGAAGATTGCTACCAATGTGGAACAGTTGTTGGTGCAGACTTTCTGTGTTTTTATCTGCTTTTTCTATGATTGTTTAATTTTATTATGTATGTTTTTATGTTCGGCACTTAGGGCCTTGGTACAAGCAGGAAATAAATCCTGTAAGCAAGAAAATACATAGATAAATGAGCAGCCTGTACTCGAGTATTTGATATTTTATAAAAGTAAAAAATGTTCACCTATTTTCACTTTCATGCATATACACATACAAAAAATACACATACATATACAAAAAAGAGGCATTCCAGGATGGGGTCAATAATTACACGCATAAGTTCCATTTTAAAAGGCACACATCTACAGTTGCCAATTTACTCATGTATTTTTACACCTGATAATTATCTGGCATAGGTGATATTAAATGTATGGGTGGGGAGTCTGGGTGAACTGGGGGGGGGGGGGAATTCAGGCTGAAGAACCAGGAGGGTCTCAATAACTTGGAGTAGGACTGGGCCATCTAGTGGCCTAATTGATAAACTTGTTAATTTAATTTACATGCGCATGTTTTAAAATTGGTCAACTTAACATGTGTAAATAGAGACTTGTGCAAGTAAGTCCTACATTCCTTTTACATGTAAAGGGGTAGATTTTCAAACTATGCGAATAGGCCTACTTTTGCTGGCGCAACAGGCGCAAGCAAAAGTACGCTGGATTTTAGTAGATACGCGCGGAGCCGCGCGTATCCACTAAAATCCTGGATCGGCGCGCGCAAGGCTATCAATTCTGTATAGCCGGCGCGCGCCGAGCCGCGCAGCCTACCCCCGTTCCCTCCAAGGCCGCTCCGAAATTGGAGCGGCCTCGGAGGGAACTTCCTTTTGCCCTCCCCTCACCTTCCCCTCCCTTCCCCTACCTAACCCATCCACCCGGCCCTGTCTAAGCCCCCCCCTTACCTTTGTCGGGGGATTTACGCCTCCCTCCGGGAGACGTAAATCCCCGCGGATCAGCGGGCCTCCTGCGCGCCGGGACGTGACCTGGGGGCGGGTCCGGAGGGCGCGGCCACGCCCCCAGGCCGCCCCGGGCCATAGCCATGCCCCCGGGCCCGCCCCTGGAACGCTCCCGACATGCCCCGAAAACGCCGCGCGGTTCGGGCCCGCCCCCGACACGCCCCCTCCGAAAACCCCGGGACTTACGCAAGTCCCGGGGCTCTGCGCGCGCCGGTAGGCCTATGTAAAATAGGCTTACCGGCGAGCAGGGCTCTGAAAATCCGCCCCAAAATATATGTGCGTATACTTAAAAATAGGTAGGAAAAGTACATGGGTTCAATGCATTGATGTATGTACTTTCAGTGCATTACATATATTCGTGCTAAGCATACATATCCATGCATGTTGCAGGGTATATAGCAGTGAATAATGAGATAGACATAATTGGTATCTCAGAGAAATGGTGGAAGGAGGATAACCAATGGGACAGTACTATATCAGGGTACAAATTTTATCGCAATGATAGGGAGGATCAAAGAGAGGGGGTGTGGCACTTTATGTCAAGGAAGGTATAGAGTCCAACAGGATAAAGATCATACAAGAAACTAAATGCTCAGTATAATCTATATGGGTAGACATCCCATGTGTGTTGGGTAAGAGTATAGTGATAGGAGTATACTACCATCCACTTGGCCAAAATGATCAGACAGATGATGAAATGCTAAGAGAAATCAGGGAAGCTAACTAATTTGGCAGTGTATTAATGGGAAATTTAAATTACTTGCAAAAAAAAAAAAAAATGGGAACCCACAGTATATTCTAGAAAAGCCAAGTGAAGGTGTCAGCAAGAAACCAAAAGAAACCAACCGGTCTTCGAATCATTCACCTTCACAAAAATCACTTTTATTAATCTCATTCAAAAATATTTTTTAGAAAAAATTATTGGGGTAGATTTTAAAAGGCTACACATGTAACCCGAGAAAATCTGCCCCTGCGTGCGCCGAGCCTATTTTGCATAGGCTCAGCGGTGTGCACAAGCCCCGGGACGCACATATGTTCCAGGGCTTGCAAAAAGGGGCGGGGTATGGGTGGCCCAGGGCGGTCCGGGGGCGGGGTGGGGCCGGAGCCTCCAGGCTGAGCGGCCATTTGCCGCTGTGCCCGGGATCGCGGGCCGGCCATCGACCGGTGTGCATAAGCTACACCTGCCGGGAGGCAGGCGCAACTTACCCGACAAAGGTAAGGGGGGGTTCTAGGTAGGGCTTGGGGGGTGGGTTAGGTAGGGGAAGGTGGGGGAGGCAGAAGGAAAGTTCCCTTGGAGGGAATGGAGGAAGGCTGTGTGACTCGGTGCACACAAGTTGCACAATTGTGCACCCCTTTGCGCGCGCTGACCCTGGATTTTATAACATGCACGTGGCAGCGCGCGCATGTTATAAAATCTACGCCCGCGTGCACCTTTTAAAATTTTGCCCATTATTTTTTGTTCTTTTGTTCATCTTTTTAAAAAATTTGTAATCTTATTTAGTTTTTTGATGATTTTGTATCCCCAGTCCACAGAGTATATATAAATAGCAATCTCTTTGACATTTACTACAGAACAGCCTTACATGGCTGGTTTTTCGCAGTAATGCTTCATCAGGGGCATGCGAAAATCATTATAGAAAGAATCTTTGCCTGGAAACAATACCAAAACATACTCTCAAAATATTGTAACATTAACAGCAGAGGCAAAAAGTTCTTATCTTTCTATCAAGGCTACCATCTCAAAATGGACTCAGCGTCTCAACCATCTCTTCACAGGAACAGAGGAAATGAAGCCGACATCAACGTCTCGTTAAATACCCAAATCTTGTATGATGAAAACCTTTGACGTCACTGAAATGCAAATCATAAGTGGTGAACCAGCTTGCATTGTAATGTTGTTGATAGTAATATTCAAAAATAAAATTGAGAAACCATCAGTAGAAACTTCAGAAAAGAGGGGGGAGGGGGGATTCAGTTATCCCAGAAAAACATGTAAGTCCAAACCAGTATTTAACCTATTTGGAATGATAGTTTTCAGTCTATAAATCCCATGTTGTTCAGATCTTAACAATAGTAATTCCCGATCACCTCCTCGCCAATATTCTGGTATGTGATCAATTGCACAGAATAAAAAGTCCTCAAACTGATGTCCAAACTGTATGCAGTGCGATACTAGGGGTTCTTCTTAATATTGGAACAATGTTCAATCATACAGGTCTTCAGGAGACACATAGTTTTTCCAATGTACAGAAGGTCACAAGGACATTTAATCATATAGATCACCATTGCTGATATACAGGAAATTATGTATTTCAGATAAATCTTATATCCAGTTTTCAAAACAATCATGCTTGTGACAGACATGGAGACTGAACATACCGAACAATTATTGCAAGGCTGATGAGATCCTATAGTTACTTCATTCGAGAGAGGGGGAACTTGAAACATCAGAATGTACCAAAATATTTTTCAAATTAGTAGCCAGAGAGAATGTAATTCATGGAGGTAGCTGAAAAATACCATGCATCTGTAAAACATGCCAATTTTTTAGAATAGACTTGTGAATCAAATTGGCTTCTGAAGAATGCACGTATAGTGTGATGAGTCCTCCGTGGGTTGCGGGAGAAAAAGTAATTCACATTAGACAAACTCCGCACGTAAATAGGCTTTGCGGATACATGAACGTGGATATCCTCGATGCAAAAAACATTCTGATAATACTTTGGACTGAACCTCAAAATCCACAATTGTAGTACACAAACGTCTTAAATGGATAAATTGACTGACTGGGAGATTCACCTTGAAAGTCCATGGGTGGGCACTTTCAAAATGTAAATACGTGTTTGAACACACAGATTTACAAAAAATAGTAGCAAATCCATCATCAGTCATTACAATTTTGATGTCTAAAAAAGAAATCGACTTACATTGAATATCTGCTGTGAATTGTAGATTTGAATTGCGAGTATTTAACCAATCTAAAAACACCCCAAACCCTCTAATGTACCTCTCCATAGGACAAAAATGTCATCAATATAGTATTTCCAGATAACCAATTGGCTTTGAAAGGGATGATAAGTAAGCCATTTTTCTTCAAAAATATTCATTATAAAGATTTGCTAGATCTGGAGCCATGGTTGCCCCCATGGCAGTCCCACAGATCTGTTGAAAAATGTTTTGGTCAAATGCAAAATAATTTCTCTTCAAAGCAATCTGTAGCAGTTGCAATAGAAAACCACTGGGGATACGATGTGGTCGAGGTCTTCTTTTGAAATACATATTAGCTATTTCAATGGTTTCATCTTGAGGAATTGAAGTGTAAAGTGCCTCAACATCTAAAGTAGCCAGCTTTATATCAGTGGTATCGATCTTTAGTTGTTCCAAAAAAACCACCATGTCAGAGGAGTCTCTAATAAAGGAGGACATTTGTGGAACAAAAGGTGCCAAAAATCGATCAATAAAATGCGAGAGTGGTTCTAATAGAGATCCACAATTGGAGGCAATTGGACGGCCAGGTGGGTGCTGTAGGTTCTTGTGGATTTTTGGCAAAGTATAAAAGACAGGAACTTGTGGGTGAGTTTTTACCAAAAACTTGGCCTCTTTTAATGTCAAAAAACCAGATTTTAAACCAATGTCAACCAATCCAGGGATGATCTTCTGCAATTCGCTGGTGGGGTCTTGGACAAGCTGTTTATAGAAACATGTATCTTTCAGTTGATGTAGTTTCTCCTGTTCATAAGTGACATGATCTAGAAGAACAATTTTGCCTCCTTTATCTGTGGGTTTTATAATCAGATTCTTAGTAGAACGAAGCTCTTGAAGGGCTACTTTTTCTGTGTGTGATAGATCGTAAAAAGGATTCAGAGCTGTTGCAGTTGATAAGGAAGAAATTTCATGAGAAACTAGTTGATAAAAACTTTTATTGCCGGTTCTTCTGGACCAGGAGGGGTCCAAGTTGATGGATTAGATATTATTGAAAAATCAGGACTAATGGGATGAGAATCAAAAAAAGTCTTAGTTTCAATGTGCGAACAAAATGAAAAAGAGAGACTTGTAAAGCAAAAGGATCAACTCAGGGGGTCGGAACAAATGATTGTCCACATTCTAAAACTTTAAGCTGTGTATGTGTGAGACAAAATGAAGATACATTTAGAATGAAAGATTCTTTGAATACTGTGAACGAGTCATTCGAGTCGGTGAATCGAAATGGTCCTGATTCGGTGGGGTTAGGTAACGATTGTAACAATTGTTGTATGGACGACGAGACCCCCGTACATTTTGTCCTAAAAAAGATAACATAGATTTAGCCACAGAGGAATTGTTAGCGCTTCGTTGGCGGGTACGTGTATCATCATCACCAGATGAGTCGTCTCCGCTTGAATCAAAAATGATATGTTTAGAAGTTTTCATGATGTCGCCTTTAGACATCCAAGGATAAACAAATCCTTTGTTGTAGTCGTGTTGTTCATCAGGACAGAATTTCTCAATTTTAAACTTCCTTAGATCTGAGCGGATTTTTCAATTAATTCTTCCGTGGATTTCATCTGGAGGGTAAATTGATCTTGCTCCATAGTTGATGCTAGCAGTGTCTTGGTCATATCAATTTCCTCATGAATGTTACTGTCTGTCGATTGAGCTTTTTTAATAATCAGAATCATTAAATCTAGGCTGCATTTGTTTAAGATGGCATTCCAGTCTGACAAAAAGTCAGAATCTTCTTTGTATAGATGAGGCTCTTTTAATATCTGAAGTCCACGCAGAATGCATTGGACTCAACAGTATTCCAATAGAATATCTGCATGTAATTTAGTATAGATTGATCAACGTAATAATTTTTGCAACATGAGCCATTGTATATCAGAAGATGACAGAAAAGAAGATGGTTTCTCTAGTAGTGCTTGCAAATCAGCATCAGAAAAGCTGAGAGTCTTTAATGGAATGGTGGCTTCAGATTCCATGACTCGAATTAGTGATACACAACTCCAAAACAAGGGAGAGAGTCTAAACAGTTACCCACACTAGTAATCTGCAACAAAAAAATGGGAACCACACAGTATATTCTAGAAAAGCCTAAGTGAAGGTGTCAACAAGCCTGACATTGCATGTTTAAAAAAAAAACCATCTGGTCTTCTAATTATTCACCGTCATAAAAATCACTTTTATTGATCTCATTCAAAAATATTTTTTAGAAAAAAATATTATTTTTTGTTCTTTTGTTCATCTTTTTAAAAAATGTGTAATCTTATTTAGTTTTCTGATGATTTTGTATCCCCAGTCCACAGAGTATGTGTAAACAGCAATCTCTTTGACATTTACTACAGAACAGCCCTACACGGCCAGTGTTTCGCAGTAATGCTTCATCAGGGGCATGCGAAAATCATTATAGAAAGAGTCTTTGCCTAGAAACAATACCAAAACGTATTCTTAAAATATTGTAACATTAACAGCAGAGGCAAAAAGTACTTATCTTTCTATAAAGGCTACCGTCTCAAAATGGACTCAGTGTCTCAACCACCTCTTCACAGGAACAGAGGAAACGAAGCCGACATCAACATCTCATTAAATAGTAAATACCCAAATGTCATATGATGTAATTGGAGTGGACTGGGAGGGAACTGGGGGAGGCCCAATTGTGTTGCCGTGTGTATTTTTCTAAAATTCCCCACCCGCCCTCACATGCACATGCAGACATGAAAATCCGGCACGCATGTATGCGTGGTGCCCATATTTTATAACATGCATGCGCCAATAATTGCATGTTATGAAATTGGCATGTCCATGGGCGAGCGCCAGGAACCACTTGCACATAGACTCGTGCACACAGGTCTTAAAATTGACCCCTAAGTGTTTAAGAATAAAGATAGGAATCATACAAGACATTATTTTTTTAATTTCTCCTGAGCCCTTGGCTCGCAGCTTGATTTAACACCAGTTCTGGGACTGTGAGGATATTATTTTCTTCTCAGATATACAACTGACTCCATAAGTTGTTATTTCTCTTTATGTTAATATTGCAATCCCTCTCCTATGTTAGCAATTCCACCCAGGTAATTAGGATTATAGTAATTAATGCCTGGTGTATGTATCGTAACATAATTACAGACAGCCAGAGGGGTGGAGGCAAGAGACATAGCAGTGTGCCATGGCACTCTGAGGGATGTGTAGTTTAATGATCAAGAATCTCTCTGAAGTATCTAAATGCAACAGATCTGTATAATTCTAACTCAAGAACAATTCTACTCTTGGTAAAAATCAAAACACTTTAGGTTTTTTGGGCTATATTTTGAGGACAGGATGAATCCTAGGCTCACCAGTCTATAGTTTCCCGGATCATGCCTGGAGCCTTTTTTAAATATTGGGGTTACATTGGCCACCCTCGAGTCTTCAAGTACAATGGATGATTTTAATGATAGGTTACAAATTATAACTAATAGATCTGAAATTTCATTTTTTAATTCCTTTAGAACCCTGAGGTGCATACCATCTGGTCCAGGTGATTTGCTACTCATTAGTTGGTCAATCTGGCCTATTACATCTTCCAGATTCATAGTGATTTGGTTCAGAAGTAATCTCCATATGCCGGCCAACTGCCAGTATGGACTTCCCCGGAACAGCGTTGAATGGCGCTGTCCCGGCCCACCCCCTGCCCCGCCCTTCCCTGCCCGACCATGCCCCTGGCCTGCCCCTTTTTTTGGACCCAGGACTTCAGTGCATAATGAGGGTTATGCATATGGCCGGGCCCTTTGTAAAATGCATGTGGCGCATGTAAGGCCACGTGCGTAACCCCTTTAAAATCCAGGCTCTATTATTTACCTGCTTTTCTCAAGATTCTCAGAAGAAAGATAAATTTCCAACCTCTCTTGAAGTATCTCATTTGTCTTCATTTTTTGAAGCAAGCCTCAGAGGAAGGATTAGACCCATACAGAAACCAAAGAGAGGCAGCTGTATATGGCTCGTTCAGCTTGCAGTACGACAACTTGAAATCACATGGTAATATTTACCTAGGCCTCTACCTTTGCATTGCTGAGAACTGTTTGTGTTGCATCTCTGTGGTTTGAATAAAACAGAGTTAAAAAAAAAAAAAGAAGCTGCTACTTTAATAGTGACGTTTGCAATTTAATCGGATCAGGACTTCATTATGAAACTGTACTTTCATAACAGAGCTGCTCCCTTTTGGGGATTTAAAGTGTTTATGTTTCCAGATATAGCTAAAGCAGCGCAGACTAAGAGGAAGATATTTTTGTCGTTGAAACCTGGTGTTATTGCTTTAGAGTCTTTCTTTTGGCTATATTTCCCCTGTAGATGTCTGGTAAAATTTAAGGGGGTAAAGTATGGGGTTTTTTTTTAACCTTCACAATTGATGGTATTTCTTAATGATATCGGTCACAAACACCACCCAAAATTACACAATGTGTATTCCAGTAAACCTCTATTGTAGTACCACAAAAAATAATAAATGGTTTGAACTGGTATATCTATTGTGCCATATCACATAGCCATAAATAGTATGTGGAACCATCAAATTTTGTGGGACCCTTACTCACAGAGTCTGTGTAACAATCAAACTCTCATTTGGTATAGGGGTCACTTTACTTTAGTTTAAATCAATTTTGTTTTGTTCATTTTTTTGTAATGTCATTTTTTGTTAAAATGTAAAAATTCTCCCAAAAGTGCTGACAAACTTCAAATTATATAAATCATGGGAACGACGCTTCATATAGCAAGCAAAAATGCAAGTCTCAAGTCCCAATCCGATAAATTTCAGAAAAGAATACTCATCTCGAAATAATAGCTAGGAGTCCCGAATCCCGACACGATCCGTCTTTCGAACCACAAGGTCCTGCTTCAGGGCAAATAACTTCTTCAAAACTTCATTTCTTTTCATCCACATGAGTTTTCTGTCAGCACAATTCTTCCAACTGACTATTTTTCATGCGCTTTTTCCTACGCGGTCTGCAACTCTGTGGATGAAAAGAAATGAAGTTTTGAAGAAGTTATTTGCCCTGAAGCAGAACCTTCTGGTTCGAAACACGAAAATAAAGTAAAGTGACCCTATACCAAATGAGAGTTTGATTGTTACACAGACTCTGTGAGTAAGGGTCCCACAATATTTGATGGTTCCATATACTATTTATGGCTATGTGATATAAAAGAAATACCAGTTCAAACCATTTATTATTTCTTAATGATAAAACATCCACCACATCCTGCTCCTTCTATAGCAAATGTAGATGTTCCTACCTCCCAGGAGAGCTAGGCGCATTTGAATAATGAGTGTCCTTCCTCTCTTTTTGGCTTTAATTCCGCTGTTTTTTCTCCTTATCTTTAATTAGAATTTTCTCTCTCTTGTGGTCTGACTGAACATTAGAGTTGTATATGATATTCTGAATATTATGATGATTTGTATTATTCTGTTCTCTATATGCTATTTCTGCACAAGTTTATTGATTGGATGTAATCTTATAAATTTCATAAATAAAAAAAAATAAATTAAGTCTATACATAGAATACCTGAGTGCAAAATATTTCTATTTCCTTCCACCAAACAGGGTCATAACATATCAGTTCTCAGGTATTAATGATGATGCTTTCCAGTTTAGTAAATAGCACTGGCTATCTGTCCAGCTCAGGTCTTTTGCCAAGCCCAGATATGATGGAACTTTGACAGCAGAGTCTGGAGAAAGATTTTGCCCTTCTGTATTTTGTAGAACCTGTAGGTCAAAGCAATTTGTTTCTTCCAGCATAAAAATAGGTGCTACAAATACTGACCAGCCCAAGAAAACTGGAAGCAAAACAGTGAGAGAAAGTGAGACATGGAAAGTGAGCTTGATGGACAGCTGGATGGAAGTGACTATATTAAAACATAGAATATAGCAGCACATAAGAATGATAAGGCCCATCTAGTCTGCCCAGTTTATTTCCTGGTCCATGCCATAGATCCCAGCTGATGTCTGATTTTCCCTTTCGTTCTTCCCATGTAGGGATCCTATGTGCTTATCCCATACTTTCTTGCATTCATCTGTTGTTTTTTTGCCTCCACAACCTTTCTTCAGACTACCATTCCACGTAGCCACCACCCTTTCCATGAAAAATATTTTTTATGTTCCTACACATTCTACCTCTTTGATGCCTCATAGACACTTAAAACAACTCTTGCAATGTAGGTAGCCCCTATGTTATGCTGATCTGGAAGGAATTGTAGTTAGTTTTATTTTGAAGTTTTATTTTGTTTATGTTTTATATTTGTTTATATTTATATTTATTTTTATATTTGTCAGTCTACTATTTTGTTGATATATTGTGTTTGTAAGCATGTAAACTGCTTTGGGCTGTGGATAAGCAGCATAGAAATCAAATAAATAAATAAATATCAAGACATTTTGCTCTAAAATTTCCTTTCCACTTCCTTACAGACCAGTAAACCTGACATCAGTGTTGGACAACATGGTAAATTTAAGAACAGAATTACTGGGCATATGGATAGGGCTGGCTGTAGTTACACGATGGGGGTCATTTTCCAAGTGGCTCGCATGCAATAAGGGATGTTTCGCATGCGAAAAGTCCCTTATCGCGTGTGATACCAGGATGGGGGCGGAGTCGGCCCTGGAAGAGGAGGAGTCAGGATGTCACCGGGGCCGACTCCGCGAAGACGCTGCGGATGACGAAAAGGTAAGGGCCTTTTCGTGTCCGAGTTCGCGCCCAATAGCTACACTTTTCTATGGTGGCGCTATTGGGTGCGAAACTGGCAGCGATCACACCGCGGTGGTGCGATCGCTGCTGGCTAGCGCAGGACCGCCCCCCGGGTCGACCCCCCCGCCCCTCATTACCTAAAGTATCGCAGGCCTGCGATACCTTAGATTAGAAAATGAGGCCCGATGTTAGGTTTCATATTAGGAGCTACCACCCAGGAAAAAGATCTAGGCATCATAGTGGATAACACATTGAAATCATCAGTTCAGTGTGCTGCAGCAGCCAAAAAAGCAAACAGAATGTTGGGAATTATTAGAAAGGGAATGGTGAATGAAACGGAAAATGTCATAATGCCTCTGTATCGCTCCATGGTGAGACCGCACCTTGAATACTGTGTACAATTCTGGTCACCGCATCTCAAAAAGTTAGAGTTGCACTGCAGAAGGTACAGAGAAGGGCATCCAAAATAATAAAAGAGATGGAACAGCTCCCCTAAGAGGAAAGGCTAAAGAGGTTAGGGCTGTTTAGCTTGGAGAACAGACGGCTGAGGGGGGGATATGATAGAGTTCTATAAAATCATGAGAGGTCTAAAACGGGTAAATGTGAATCAGATATTTACTCTTTCGGATAACAGAAGGACTATGGGGCACTCTATGAAGTTAGCAAGTGGCTCATTTAAAACAAATCAAAGAAAATTATTTTTCACTCAGCACAAGATTAAGCTCTGGAATTCATAGCCAGAGGATGTGGTTATGGCAGTTAGTATAACTAGGTTTCAAAAAGGTTTGGAGGTCATGGTCCAGGTTATTGGTGTGGGCAAAGAAGCAGAGGGACCCAAGGAAGCCTGGGGATCAGAAACAGCAGGGGGGGGGGGGGGTTTCAGGAGAGGGGAAGTGTCTGGGAAGGCCCCATTTTGATTCTTTTTTTGTTTTGATTTGGTTTTTAATTAAATATTTATTTTGGGTAGGCAAATGCAGCAAACCAATAAATAAACCGAATCCCAAATATAAAAAAAATTTGCAAACAAAAACCAAAATGAAAATCTTCCCCCTGCACGCTCTTAAGACTTTAACAAATGCCTTTTGAAAATCTAAGTACATGTGGGAAGACCCCCAGATTGAGGCTTTTTTTGTCTTCTGGGTGGAGGAGTCCGTGCTCTTATCATGTTAGACTTGTTTGGGAAATGTTTTGTATGTTTACTATTATAGCACTAGCAAATGTCCACTGGGTGGCAATTTTCTAGCAGTGAGAATTTCCGCTCAATGTGCCATTGTGGTTTGGGTTAAGGGATGACGGTTCCTTTAAGAATGTGAGTATCTCTGATTGGGTGACAGATGTTTAGCATCCCTGCCCTTCTGAGGGTGGGGTTGGTGAGAGCAACCTCCAGGGATGTAGCCTGGACCCTCCCAGTGGGAGTGGGGCCCCTGCAGGAGATTTTCCCCTCAAGAGGAGAGGCCCAGGGCATTGGCTTGGAGTGGCTTCTTCCTCCTCCTGAGGAAATGACCAAAACTGGGTGAAGTGGCAGCTGTTTTTTTCCCTTGAGCAACCAGGCCAGGAGAGAAGGAGTCTGGGGTATATCCAAATTGAGGGGTGCCCTAGGATGTCCAGTCCTATTTTGATAGGAAGTGTATGAAGTAGTTCAAAGAAGTGAAACCCATTCCTCTACATGAGCGTCAGGAATGAGGTAACTTGGAAGAGGAATCTGAGAGTTTATCCTATCCCTTGGAGGATGGTGTGAGTTGACAAGAAGAATCGAGTACCAATGGTATTGATAATGAAGAAAGTGTAAATTGGGGAATGTAACCATTATGTTCCAGAGAGTTAATATTCGAGGAAAGCCGCAAGGCTGCTCCTTTAATCCTCTTAAATATATGCATGGAGATAAGATTGTGATTTTGACTGTTGATTCTCATGAATTCTGATGTATTCAGTATGGACAATTTGTACCTGTTGCAAATCAATGTACATAGTTGCTGGCTGGCTCACCCAGAAATAAAGTTAAAACATAACTTGATTGTGACAAATTGCAGGAGGACATTGCAAGACTGGGGAACTGGGCATCTAAATAGCAGATGAAATTTAAAATGGGCAAGTGCTAAGTGATGCACATAGGAAAAAATAATCCAAAGTTTAGATACACAATGCTAGGTTGGGTTCCACAGCAAGAGTTGCCACCCGGGAAAGTCATTGTGGACAACACATTGAAATTTTCAGTGCAATAGGCAGCAGCACCTGAAAAGCAAAGCGCATGTTAGGAATTATTCAGAAAGGAATATAAATATGCCTCTGTATTGATCCTTGATGCAGTCACATTTTGAGTACTGTGTGCAGTTCTGATCGCTGCACCTTATAAGATATAGCAGAACTAAAAAAAGTGCTGAGAAGGGCAACAAAAATGATTAAGGGGATGTATCAGTACCCTTATGAAGAAAGGCTAAATAGATTAGGAGTCATCAGCCTGGAGAAGAGCTGTCTTTTCAGGGATATAACATTATGTGTGGTATGGAACAGGTTAACAGGGAAGTTATTTTCACTACCATATAGTACTAGGACACTCCCTGAAACTAATAGGTAGCAGATTTAAAATGAATTTAGGGAAGTTTTTTTTTTTTTTCCTATCAAAGAAACAATTAAGTTATGGAACTTGTTGCCAAAAAATGTGGTTAAAGCTGGTAGTATACGTGAGATTAAAAAAGGCTTGGACAAGTTTCTGGAGGGTAGGCCCAATAATAATTAGCCAGATAGACAGTGATTTATCCAGCTCTAAATTCATAGGAAGAGCAACATGAAATAGACTTTTATATTGGGAATTACCCAGTAATTCCAGGCAATCTGGATTGGCCTCTGTCAGGACGCTGGGCTCGATGGACCATTGGTCTGCCCCAGAATGACATTTCTTATGTTCTTATGAAAAAAGGTTTGCATGGTGTTCCTAATTTAGGACCCTGAGGTATTTGAATGTCTCTGTCATAACCCTGTCTTTCTTCTCCTCCAGAGTATGTATATTCAGGCCTCATGTCCTAGGGCTTTTGTTGCAAACCCTGTTACCCAGGTGGGTGAATGACTTACCTACTAGTCAGAGAGAGAAGAACACAAGAGGAGCCAATCTTGCATCACTCACTTTATTTCGGAAGGCTGGCATGCTTCGTCTTGTGCCAGGAACCTTTCACCTACTTTCCTGCTTACTGGAAACTGTTCTTTAGTGATTTCAGGTCTGAAAGATACTTTGGATTGACAGCCCCAGAACCGGTCCTGCAGCCAGCTAATACCAAAACATGGCGAGCCGCAGCACAAGTAAATATGTGAAGAGCTGTGATTTTCTCTCCGCGTTTGTTTCTGCTTGGTTGGCCCTGTTATAACCTAGATTTTTTTTTTTTAGAATTGCAGTTCATGTAAGTGTATCATTTGACTGGAAGCTACAGTTTGATTCATCTGCCATAAAAGGTTTATTGCTTCAAAGCCCATCTACCTGATTTTTTTTTTTTTTTTTTTTTTTGAAACAATTCTAACATCAAACAAGGCAAGCAAAACAGTCGCTTTCATAACTTGATGCGGCCTGAATCAGACTGGCTGATACCTTAGCACTAACCTGCAATGTACAATATTTAAAAGAGCCTCGTGCTGCAGTGATCTCACAATCAGATATGGGGGGAAAAAAAGAGAAAATTTGCCTTAGAATGTCAATGATTCAGTTGTCTTTATGCATGAAAGCACCTCTTCTTAGTATATCCTTGCTGTGTGAACACCATTCAGTTTCACCCTTTTACCATAATGCAGTGTTTTTCAACCGCTGGTCCATGGACTGGCATCAGTGCTGGCATCATTTCTGCCAGTCCATGGAGAGACCGTGATTGTAGGAGGATGAAGAAGAAGCACGACCTGTCCTGCAGCTGCATGCACTGCATTGCACCACAGCCAGCAGAGCCTTTTCCTAACTCTCACCCCTGCCCCTCCGGACCTTTGTTTCCTGGGGGCTGGTTCCGAGGCCTCATCTCTGGGACAGGAGTCGCTGCAGCTGAACGTTAATTGGCCAGCAGGAGACTGAGTCAGAGTCTGTTCCGCTCTTAGGTCCCTGTCTCCCATACAGAAGCCAGGAGGGGTGGGGCCACTGCAGGGCCTGAGAGCAAAGCAGACACTCACTCACAGGCCGATGCAATAAGATGCGCGCACATCTACGTCCCCTGGGCGCCGGATACAGTATTTAAATGAGAGTGAAATCAGGATGGCATTAAAAAGGGCACACTGAGGAAGAACTGTGCGTTTCTGATGCTCAAAGGAGTTTATTGTAAAGGGCGCTGAATAAGATTGTCTGTTTTGAGGAAGAGGACACATTTAGCGCAACACAGTGGACCATATCGTTTTATGATTCTCACGAGCCCTTGCCTGTGAGCTAACTTTACTCCACCTCCGGATCTGGAGCTATATTCCCCGCGTTAAAAAAATGTGTGTTGGGCACGCTTTCCTGCATCTGCCGGTAATAGCTAATGTCTTCATCTACATGGAATTTAAATACGATCGGCGCTCTCCTGTATGCTTTTGTTGGGGCGCGCGTTTCAGATGCGCTAATCTCCTTGCTGATCGGTTGCTATTACCGCATGCCCAAAACGCACGCCCAGCCGCAAGTACATCCATGCACTAGGCTGGGTGCACCTTATTGCATCGGCCCATCAGTCTCGTGCCGGCTCGTTAACATTCAGCTGCAGCTGGTAACAATTTCTTACTGTCTAGTTACCTTCTTAACATGGCATGGATAAAGTGCAGGGCTAACCTATGAGATCAAATACCATGTGAGGTAGGGAGTGTATCCTCCTCCTTCTCCTCCCCTCCCCGGCTCTTTAATTTTCTGCGGAAAACCCCTGCACAACCAGCACTGCAACTGGTCCATGAAATTTAAGGAACGTATGCCGATTCCTGGCATGCAGAAGGTTGAGAAACACTACCGTAAAGCACCTCTTTCAAAGCCTGAGGCAGCTGCTTTCTGTTTTATTTTATTTTAAATTTAACAACAGGCCGATCCTGTCTTGGTTGTGCCCCAATGAATAGTGGGACTTGTAGTTCCAACTCCCCTAAAGGGAAGATAGACTGCAAAGCCCTGCTTGCAATGGGATAAAGCCAAGTCCTGGTTGAGCCTGCTGGTAAATGATGGAGCCAGCCGGGAGTCCTCTGGGTCTCTTGAGGATTGCTTCTGGCATGGCCGGATTTTCCGTAGGTAGCTTTTCCTGCTTTTCAGACTGCCCTGTGGCTCTTAATGGGCTTAGGTTGGAGAGGAGAGAGCATTATCACCCACGGAGGAGGAGGCAGCCATCATTTGCAACATATCTTAGAAGAGTGTGTCAACGCCCCCTCCCTCCCCCCCCCCACCACATCTGCAATCCCCCATCCCCCCCAGATCATGCACTCTCCAACAGACAAGGCCCTCTGGTTGGGTGAGCGAACTGGGGTGCTCTGTGCTGGGATTGTCCCTCTCTCCCCTCACCTGCTGACAGAAGAACAGCAGGCATTTCTTACCTATGTCTTCCTTCTCCTCTGTCGGCTTAAACCTGAAGTCTGAATCACACAGGACCGGCTCAGACTTCAGAATAAAGCCGGCAGGGACGAAGCGCTGCTCTCCTTCTGCTGCTGGGAGAATGGACAGGATTGCGCCATGCTCGTGGGGGTGGAGGTGGGAGGTGGGCGCGTGGAGAGCAAGGCGAAGGATCATACCCTACCCATGGGGGCTATATAGAGGACTGAGTTGGTGATGAGGGGGCCCGCACATATGGATTTGCCCCGAGCTCTTCCTCTCTTCTTGGACTGGACCTACTGAAAGGGACCCAGCCCTCCCCCTACGGTTTAGGGTTGGGGGACTCCCCTACAGTTTCTGCCCTGTACCTAAGGACACTCAAGAAGTGAATCCGGCCTTGGCTGCTGGGCTCTTTCATATTGGCAGAACTTTTAAAATGGTGGTTCTGGTATTGTTCTTTCAGTATAATGCAATAGAACAAACCCAGGGACCCAGGTTCTGGAGGGGGACAAGAGGCCGGACCCAGCATTTCAACCTCTCCTCCGCTTTCTGATACATTGACATGCCTGTGATGCTAGTTTTAAGTTATTTATTTATTTATTTATTTAGAGCTTTTTTATACGACACTCATGATACCAATCACATCGTATCGGTTTACAATAAACAGTGGTGCAACAACATTAACAACAACGTGAACAATAGGCTGGGAGAGAAGAAGAGAGTGAAGAGAAGAAAGAGTGAAGAGAAGAGAGTGAAGAGAAGAAAGAGTGAAGAGAGTTTAAGAGAAGAAAGCAGGGCTGACCAACCCTGAGGTGACCTCGGGATATAAGTTCAAGAACCAGAAATGGCCAAAATCCTTCCTCTGGAAACTGGGTCACTTAGCAACTTGTGAAGAATGAGTTTAACTATGGATCCTGGCTCATCTAACTTGATGCCAGTGGCAAAGATTTATACATTTGCTGTAACAAGTTAACCTAGTACACCCAGAAAATGAATTAGGGTATTCCCAGAAAATCCTCCTGCACACTGAGTCCAGCACTGCCAAACTAATTCCACCTTTCCCAAAGAGGGCAGAAAACCACTCCTGAAAGTCCCAAAACATTAAGAGTGGCAGCTGCCTTAACTCCACCATCGAATTGGGCACCTTACAACTCGCCTCAGATTCTGTTGAGCTCTACTCTAGCGGGATGTTAATGCCCAAAAGCCCAATTGGGCAGACAGACAAAAGGCGGAACCACAGCCGAGCTGAGATTCTTTGAAAGGGAACTATCTCTGCATAAGAACAAGTCAGAGCTGAGAATGCAATTTGTGCCCTGCAGCAATACATAAACTCTTTCATTGGTAAAAGGGAGGCCAGAACAATACTACCATGACGTTCTGAGATGTTTGACTTGTAACTAAACTGGCTACTTGCTGTCACTCAAGGAGAGGAGCAGTGAGTGAGCAGTCAGAACCCGTTCAGACCAGTCCAAGAAAAGGACATTTATAGCTTCTGTTTTACAAGCTCAGTCTTTCTTTCCACAAACAAAACATGCTGTCTGCAAAGCAGTCAATGACCCAAGGTGGGAGGCAGTGCAGCCGACCGCCTCACTGCCATGTACCCCTGCCCTGCCTACTGATCATCAGCCTGGATGGGAAAGGAAAAATTTGCACCCAGAAGATTAAAAAAAAACAACCCCTAACAGTTTCTCACAGAAGCGCACAACTCAGGTCCTTCCTTTTGCCAGGGTTTCAGAGGGTCCCACTCCAAGGATACAGAAGCAAACAGCACTGAATGGGTGAAGCTGTGGGAAAACCTCTGTGGACAGGCAAAGTTGAAATGTACCATGGAAGGGCAGGAAGGGGAAGGTCATTAAGGGAAAATTAGAGATGACAAATGTTTGCAAATAACCGTCAAACAAGAGAGATTATGAAAGGGAAAACAATAAATGTCTAGACAAAATGGATGTCCAACCAGGGAGGTAAATAATGCACTATATAACTATTAGTTTCTCCAATGATCATAAAAGATTTTTTTTTTAATATTAATATGACTGCCATACTAGGTACTGCTGGATGTATAGCCTTCACTTGCCTTTTAAATAGTCATTGGTCAAGCTCCATAAATCATCATCAATTTTAAATTTTTATGGTTTTTTGCAAATAAAACCAAGAAGAAATGGTGTGTGTTCACTTTTGGAAGCAACATTTTGAACCCAGTATGTTCTTAATTTTATTTGCAAAACACATAAAAATGTAAAATTGATGATGATATAAGGATCTTGACCAATGATTATTTAAAAGGCAAGTGAAGGCTATACAGCTGGAAGTGCCTAGTATGACGGTCATATTAATGTAAAAAATATTTTATGAATATAGTTAAATGATTATTGGAGAAACTAGTGGTTATGTAACAATGAACATATCATTGATCTCTCTTCAGGTTTCAAACTTTACTTTCATATACTTTAAATATTTCAGTTTACTTTGATTTTATTTTTTTAAGCTTCTTTTCAACATAATTCACCTCAAGTTGTTAAACCCCTGTAGTTTTTAGTAGATAAGGTCAAATTATAAGCCAGTTGTGTGCTTTATCCTTTGCTCGCTAGGGGGCAGTGTGTGATGTTAGCAAGGGCTTTTCTGTGTTCCTGAATATTTATTTTATTTGTTATTTGTCTGTTTTGTATACCGTCAATCTGGAACAATCTCGACGGTTGAACAATCTGGAACAATCTCGGGGTTGAATAATCCTCAACCCCGAACTTAGAGGATCAAAAAACCTCAAAGTCAAGAAAGGGACACTGCAAGCATTTTCACATTCAGGCACCAAAAAATGCAGTTTATATATATTCTTCAATTTTTATGAAAAGACTTCTGCTGGTTTCAGTATGAACAAGTTAACATGGTGCCTGCTGGGAGGAGGCCAGGCCCCATGGAGGTGCCCCCTGGCATATGTTGGCTGGCATGCGTAGGTTGGCTGAAAGAGTGGATGTCCTAACCCTAGTGCAGCAGTGTGGGAAGGAGCAAGGCTGACAGAGCTCGACTTTTTTTTTTTTTAAAGAAACGTTTTTCCTTCTTTAGCCGCGGCACAGGTTTAAAAGGGGCCTGTAGCTGGCATGAGGAGGCAGAAAGCAGCAGCCGGGAGCCATGATCAAGCTCCCATTGCTAGTGTGTAGAGAGGTAATCGGCCCAGGCATCACTACTGTGACCCTTAAAGGGGCCAGGTTGCAGTGGTGACACAATATAAAATAAGAGATTAAAAATAAAGCTAAAAATCAATAAAATAAAAGCATTAGGTGGGGGGGGGGGGATTACGGTGAGGGGGGCCACGAACAAGCCCCTGCCATGTGGCTTATGACCTCAAGAAGCCTCAGAGGTGCCATCATGCACCCAGACATAGGAGGAGCATGCACAGCGGGCAAGAGGCCCCAAGTAAAGCCCCTGCTGTGCGTGGGAGTTCAGCTGAAATCCCCAAACTGGATTGTGATCCCCCAGGAAAAAAAATTAAAATACATAAATAGGGAAAATTGAGTGATGGGATGCCCTGTAAGAAGCCCCTCCTCACCTGTACAAAAGTGGTTGAGAGCATTTATTTGGCCAGGAAAAGCCCCTATACCAAGCTTCTGGTACATACAGGATTTCATGCCAGGTTTTAACTGCAGCTCACTGTTGTACCTCCTGCAGCTCCCTGAACTGAGGGGAGGGTTACTATGACAACCACAGAAGCACAAGGAGTGGCCTAGTGGCTTACCAGAGTGAAATGGCCAGTGGAAGGAAACCCTGGGGAACAGGGTCGGTGCAAGGGTATTAGGCACCCTAGGCAAACCTTACAGCCTGGCACCAACTCCCCATACACAATTTTATGCATTTATAACAGATTTTACATGAAAAATGACATTCTGAGGTAAAAATAATATACTTGTTATTGTGATAGTTACATGCACTGTTGTAATGCCAACAAGAAAATTTTGCAATTTGGAATTCATATGGCATCACACCTATTGTAACATGTTTTGTGTTGGCATGGTCCTCTTGTATCAACACAGTACTATCTGCCAACACTCAAAAACAATCACAACCCTACCTATGAAAAGGAATACCACAAATATTGCACCAGAATCTAAAATATCAATACACCTCCTATCAGGTAAACAGAACAGGGCAAGCTACTACAGATCCTTACAGAGAAACCACATACTAACAGAATGCTTCACCTCAGTCTCGCATGCAAAACACAGACCCTCATCAAATACAGAATAAAGCCATCATAAAGTAAAAATAAAAATGTGCAGACAAAAACTGAATTGTTAAACGCAACACGCCAGACTCTATACAGTGCAACAATAGAAAAACAAACATTTCACCACTCCTCATGAAACAAACAATAAAATCAAGATATATAAATCATTAATCATAATAGTAAAATCATACTAATAAAATAATTTCAAAACAGCTGATGAATAGAATATCCAATAAATAAACACTCGTGCAAATTTTGAAAGCTTTCCCAAACACCAATAAAATATTTCAAAACAACAAACACATAAACACCACCCTATAAAAATAAGGATAAAAAAATCTCCCACACTCATACCTGGAAACCTTTGATTTTCAGTTTGAGCTTGCCATGGCTTAATGGGAAGAGCTGGTGGCTGCGATACAAAGACTTTCTCCTCTCTCTCTCACATACACAAGCTCCAACACAAGCATACTTGCTTACTCACACATATTCATACACATACTCACTCTCCCCCACATGCTCTCACATACACATATACTTTCTCTCTCTCCTCCATATGCTCCCACATACACATACACTTGCTTTCTCTCCCCTACATGCACACACACATACACACACACACATTCTCCTCCCCATGCTTTCTCAAACACAAATGCTCTCTCTCCCCCACACACTCACTCTTCCTCTCATGCTCTCTCTCACAAACACATACTATTTTTCCCCCACATGCTCTCTCTCCCCATAATCTCTTGTATACACATGCACTCACACATGCTCACACACATGTACTCTTTTCTTTTACTCTCCCTCCTAGGTATAGGCAGCAGCAACAGCTTTCTTTCTTGGACTTCCACAGCATCAGGAGGCCTCCACTGTCGTCCTCGTTCAGCAGATATGCTGCCTCTCTTCTGCAGCGCATCCAGCTGATCCTGCCTCTCTCCTGCTGCGCGGCCCGGCCGATCGCTGCCTCTCTCCTGCTGCGCAGCCCAGCCGATCGCTGCCTCTCTCCTACTGTACGGCGCAGGTGATGCTGCAATCGGCCCTCTCAGTCTTTTATTCCGGCCACTCCTTCCAGCTATGATGATTGGGCATTCTTCTTTCTGCCCACGCGGGCACACAACACATTTCCTCTTCCAGTTCTCGAGGACTGGAAGAAGAAGATCCTGAAGCTGCCACCAGTGTCAGGAATTGGGACAAAGTTTTTTCACAATTATGAGCAGGTCTGATGGAAGCGGTAGGTGGCTGCTGGGTCGCTCCCAAACCTGTGGCACCCTAGGCGATCGCCTAGTTTGCCTAGTGCTTCCACTGGCCCTCCTGGGGAGTAAAGTAACCATCCCCTAGGGCTTTTAAAGTGTGCATAGCTACTACAAAAAAATCTTGAGAAATTAAATAGAGGTAATTGGCACCTATGTCAGGCTATAGAGAAGGCTGAGAGATATAGGGGTAAGGAATGTAATAACTTTTTTTTAAAATGTCACTATTTTTGTTTGATGTCATCAAGCAAGGATATACTCTGTGGGAAAAAATGTTCTCATATGCGAAATCTTGAGCAGAAGATGGGTGGTGTTAGACAAGGGAGAAAGTGTTGATCACCAACTCTATCAGACCCAAAATAAATTTTGGAGGAGCCAGTTATCACTTAAGGGATTGCCAAGGCAAGGCACAGATAAGCATATTGGACAAGAACATGGAATATTACATGTCCTTAATAGAGGGTAAAAATGTGGAAGATTGTGAGAAAAAGTAAGTTCTGTATCCCCAAAATAAAATTCAAGACAGGGAATTTCTGATTATCCATTTTATTTTTCATAATTAGAAAATCAGTTCAACAAGATGATGGATAACTCACTAGGGAACTCCTAGCTGGTGGTAGATTCGT
This sequence comes from Rhinatrema bivittatum, assembly GCF_901001135.1. NCBI lineage: Eukaryota > Metazoa > Chordata > Amphibia > Gymnophiona > Rhinatrematidae > Rhinatrema > Rhinatrema bivittatum. Next base: position 32,882,802 of record NC_042626.1, read on the forward strand.
GGTGTCTCGAAGTTATGCTTTGTTATTGATTTTGTACAATTAGGGAGAAGAAAACACTGACAAAAGGAAGGACCTGTACTTACTACTTATAGCCACCAGACTTGTCCCCTAGGAGATACCTGCTGCAATGGACAACATCACATCAGAGCTTTGACCAAAAAAAGGATCAGAGATAAGTGCACCACCACATCAGAGACACACACTGGGCCTGGCCAGACTAACAGTGTTTTGTGAACTAAAGCAACACAAGAGGAAAAACTATAAGAGGGAAACAAACATACAGAGAAAGAAAAAAAAAAAAAGATACTTACCGGAAAGAATTCTGTATCAGAAGAGCCTAAAAAGAAATTTGACACAAAGATTCAATTTCTTAAAAACTGTTAATAAAACATAGCTGGAGTAATGAGAAATAGAAAGAGAATTCTTATCTGACTCATAGCTGGTTTCAGCCTAAAGCCCTATGCTGAAAGAAAAAAGTTTAAATGTGGTTTAAATGTGATAACGTTTCAAATTGTTTCCTAAGTTTTTAAAAAGCCTTTTTTTTTTTTTTAGGGATTATTTAGAAAATACTTGTTGAGAGATCTCAAGTATATGTTATGTTTATTTATTTCAAATCATTTCTAGTTCACCTTTTCCAAGTAAACTTGCCCAAAGTGCATTACAGTGAGACATACATAATTTAAAACACATATGAACAGATACAATAAACTTAAACTACATATTCATAACAAATCTCGCCCCTAACCAAATGCCTGACAAAACAGCCCAGCCTTCAATTGCTTTCTAAATTTTAAGCGATTTTTCTCCTAATCATCATTCAGCGGATTTCACAATACTGCCCCTGCACAGGAGAACCATCTATCTGGAGAACCATCTATCTCTTGTTTTCTGTAACTTAAAGTTCTTAAATGTTGGGACAGCAATCACATTTTGAGTAGTAGAGCACAAAAGCAGCCCTAATATCAGATCTGCTTCCCATGTCACCTTTTCAATCTCTCGTCCCCTCTCAGCTGCTGTGGGTCCAGGAGGCTGATGAGGTAACATAGGGGGCAGATCTGCTATTGGGGGTGCTCAAGCACCCACAGGACTGCCTTCTGTGAGTCTGCCCCATCTTTCTTTTCATTCTCACTCACTCTGATGCTTTATGGAACTTAACCTGCTTCCTTGTTTTAAAATGGGCCTGGAAGTTCTGGAAGCCCTATCATAGAAGTTAACAAGTCAGGAAAACTTGGTAGGCTGAGACTCCAGGGAAATGAGAACCAAGAAACAGGAGGCAACTTGTATCATTCTAGGTCGCTTATTTTTTTTTACCTGTCCTGGCAATGGTTCCCACCCTGTGAAAGATTCTTTGCAGGTTGTGATGGCCATTGTTGGAGAAAATATAAGAATTATCAAAAAATGACACTGCATATGAGTTTCTGAGACTCCTCACGCCCTCCCCCCCCCCCCCCAGGGGGTTCCTTCTTCTCCCATCCAGGGAGAAGCTGACTTTGATAGACCTTGAAAACTAAGCAGGGTCGTGCCTGGCTGGTATCTGCAGGGTGGAAGATTAGGTGCCACAGACTGCAGAAGACAATTACAAACCTCTGCAGTTTTCTGTCAAGTAAAGGTCACAAGTATCATGGCAGGGCTGCAATCACCCTAAGCCTCAACACCCAACAATGAGGAGAAAGAAGATAGGAAAAACAGCAACATGTTTTTTTTTTATGGAATTGGCTCCTACCAAATAGTGCAAGAAGAGCCAACAATAGTGGCATAAACTCAAATTATGTGCCCTCAAGCAACAGTTTTATAAAGGACCCATGTGGGGAGGGTGGGGGGAGGTAGCCCACTTCAGAAGATCCAGGAATGGCTGCAAGGGGAGTAGGGGGCCCCCTTCTTCTTTGGGTTACCCTGCACTGCAGAAGTGACTTCTATACTGCTGGTCAACAATCATCACAAACTGTTCCTGCTGAGCTACAAGGGCAGCTTTTAAATTGGTTTATCCCAAAATGTTTTTGTTTTTAATGGTTAGTTGTCTGATTTAAAGGCATGATAGTTGGTCCTATCTTCCTTTCCTGAAATGCTCTTGTTACATTTTTACTAGCATTTTTTCTTTCTTTGCATGTACCCTGTGTACTGTATGCATTTGAATTCCAGCTTCAGGCTGTCTGTCCCTACTTGAAGATAAACAGGTAATGTTGGTGGGGGGAGGAACTGGGAGCTTCAGATCATCAGCATTATAAGCAGGAAGGGCAGAGGCTGTAGAAGGAGAACTGCTAGGGAGTTGTGCATTGGGAAGGCCTGGTGAAATGGGAAGTAGGGCCACATTTGGAGACTACTGCTCTGTGTCAGGATGGCTCACCTCTACCTTTCACATTAGTATCACAAAAGGCTGCATCGAGCTGTTTAGTACGAATTGCATCTGTGCCTTAATTTGAAAAAAGCTATAGGCTTATTAAGAGACTCGGTGGGCACGCCAATGGCAGAGCTACAACGTGTGCATGAGTTAAACATTTGGTTTCATAACCGAGTTGTTCTTTCTGATGAGTCCGACATCTATCTAAACGTTTTTGATGGAGTTGAGTGTGTTGTATACCGGGAATAACTGAAGATGCCACAATGTGCATGAAAGCATGGCGACATTATCATGAAGGGAACAGCTTCCTGTTGGATTGAATGCTTGCCAAGGGCACCAGAGAAACTTAGAGTTTTTTTTATTATTCTAATCATCATTTGTATAGCACATTCCAGATGTTCACAGTGCTAGTCAGAGACACATAATGCACAGCAATGACAATATCATTAATACCACTGATGCTCTTATACTTATTATTGCTCCAGATCCTTGACCCACTGCAGGCACCATCTACTCCTAGTAGACATCTCAGTCTTCCTAATTATACCCCTCCCCCCACCCACCCTTTCGTTACCATTCATTTGCTCCAGTAAGGAAAATCTTGTGTTGATACTGTAGCCATTACACTATTCTGTACTGTTTGATTTAAACTGATCGTAATCCACTTTGAGGCCATTCTTGGTAAAACTTGGAATATCAGATGTTTATACTTAAATTAATTGATACATTTTTGTGGCGCATATGTTGCTTTTGGTTGCAGGTGGGGGCTGGAGAAGGAAATGCAGAACAGATTCCCTGCTTCAAAACTGTTTGACTAGGGTGTTTTTGTTTTGGTTTTTTTTGAGACCTCTCTTGAAAATAAATGAATAATCCAGACTCAACCCGTAAAAGCCATCCATCCTCACATACAATGTAACGTTGCACGGCTCAGCATCGTGGCGTCATGCCATGATGCAACAGACATGGATGCAAGCTGCCAGCAACCCAGTTCTTTGAAAAGCCATTACCTTGAGCAATCTACACATTTCAAACACAGCACTTTCTACACTCCATCAAGAGCAAGGAAGAGGTGAGGCTGGGGATATTTAGCAGAGAGAAGTCTTTCTTCATCCCATCTCCACCCACCTTTATTTTTTGTCTTTTGGACTTCAGTATGGTGTACATAGCATTCATTAGCATAGATGAAGAAAAATAGCGCTTGCATAAAAAATGAATTGAATTTTATAAGTGACAAAATATATTCAGGGAGTATTTACACAATGTGGCAATCACGTATAATGGAAGAATCCAACAGATGCATCTATAAGAGTGTTTACCAAAACATATCATGGTATAAACAAATGCAAATCAAGTATACGTAAGAGGGCAGGATGGAGCTTATGAGAGCAACTACATGCACAGGGGTGTTCACCAAATTATAAAGATATGTTAACGATCTGAAACAGATACAAAACAATTATACATAACAGAGTAAAATAAGGGTTTGTAAGAACACTGAGATTCCTAAGGCAGGAGCCAAATTTTGACACTGTTCATTAGAATAGAACATTGTCCTCAGAAAACCCACTCATGCGCCGTGTTGGGATTTCGCATCTGTTTTCAGAGAGACTGAGAAAGAGAGAGAGAAAATGTAATTGACTTGAGAGAGGAATTATGATGTAACTTTGCTCTTATGAGCTGATTGCTATGTGAGTCCTTCTTGTTGCTGTTTTTGGCTTTGGACGGATACATAGGCACAGCGAAACCTGACAGGAACCCATCTAAAAATGATTCTGCAGCTAGTTAGACTCCCTTCAACTTTGAAGAGTGACTTCTGTGCCCACATGGTGTCTCATTTACTTCCTCTCCCAGAATTCCTCCTCTAATTTGTTGAGGGGTGGGGGGTGGGGGGGAGAGGAGAGGCTACTCATTTCCAGGATTCTCTTGGTAGATTCTCATCTTTTGTCCACTCAAGCAGAGCTGGCCATAAGGAATGGCAAGTGGTGCAATCATCTTGGGCCACCCACTAAACTCATCTTAGCTATCAGACCCTCTTTAGGGCCTGCCTTGCCCAACTGGCAAGGAGAAGAGCCTATTAGTGACCCAGGCACTCAGGCTTATGTTTGGATAGCTTCTGGTGCAGTTCTGGCCATGGCATAGATAGGGCAGAGAAAGATTCTGCAGGGTCAAATACAGAGGGCAGTGGTTAAGTCCTGAGTTGAGATGTTGGGGCTCGGAGGGGTCTGGATGCTGGTTTAAGCACTAGAACAGGGGTGGCCAACTCCTAGTCCTCAAGATCCATAAACAGGCCTGGTTTTCAGGATATCTGCAATGAACATGCATGAGATAGATTTGCAGACACTGAAGGCAATGCACACGCATCTATCTCATGTATATTCATTATGGATATCCTGAAAACCTGGCCTGTTTGTGGCTGTTCATGAGCGGAGTTGGCCACTCTTGCATTATATCTTGTACACTCATCTCCCCAGAATGATAGAGGACCAAAGAGGGAAGACCCTCAAACCTGACTTGGATAAGGCGTGATCAAGCTTGTATGGCTGAGCCGGGAGATATCCTTAGCTATAGAGGTTTAGCGGGAGATATCCTTAGCTATAGAGGTTTAGATGGGAACCAGTGGGCGGGTTAGTTGGTCCTTGTGTACCATGCTCCTATGTGTCTGTTAGGTGTGTGGAATCCTGGCTCTTTCAAGGCCCCTCACACCTCCCTGCTGCCCGGAGATGAGGAACACTATGCAGCAAAACTGGTTGAGCCAGCAGTACTGGAAGGCACAGCCTCTTCAAATAAAGAAGGGAATACAGAATATAATTTCCATTCTCTATTTTTATATGCAGACACAGGTGCTAAAGATAACATCGGCAGTTTCTCTTTCATTGGACACGAGCACTCTGTACATATTTCTGCCTTCTAGCCTGGTTATTTTTCTCGCTTCTGAACGGAATGGAACTGCAGCATAGGCTGTACAATTACGAGAAGCTCAAAATATTGACTGAAAATGTGAAATCAGACACCACGGGGTTAAGTAAATGTGTGCACTCTCCTTCCTCTTTTCTCTCCCCCGGCACCCCCCCCCCCCCCATTCCTTGTTTTAGCCAACTCATCTGCTTGCACCGTAGGGGAATTCATAGGGCTTCCTGTCCCTGGTTTAGGGTCCTTCCCTCTGGTCTCCACTCACAGCATTAGCAGTTAATCACCGGTGCCATTTCTGCCCTTCCCGCAAGCTGGCTCACATCTACACCAAGGAGATTTTAAATGCTAAAGTGAAATAGTACTGGTCCATGGACCTTGTAAATATACATTGGACCTTAATGAATGCAATGCTTCGTTTAATCTCAGACAGTGAGTCCAGGGGCAGCAGGAAGCCTTTTGAAGGGCGCCATGAAAATTGCCCCCAACTCCACCCCGGGTCTATAATTAATGTCGTTCTTTCTTACTTACATTCTTCGTGTAAAACATATAAAGTATAATTATTATTATTATTATTATTAAAACAATGAGGAGGCGGGGGCAGGGGGAGAGAGCAAGGGTGGGGAAGAAGGGGGAATGAGGGGAATAAGGCGGGGCAGGGGGTAACAGGAGGTGCTGAAGGGTAAACAGAGGAATGGGGTGAAAGGTGGGATGCTGAAGGGGTGAAAGGAGAGGGTTGGGAGCAGAGGGAAAGGGGCTGGTGGGAGGAAAAAAAGAAGAGGTGACTAAGGGGAGAGACCTGCCCCACTACAAGAAAAATGATGAGGGTTCTGTTGCCCCTAGAATAAATATTACATTCTATTGGGGCTGCTGAGCCTTTGTCCTTTTTCATGTGGGAGGTGAGTAAGGATGGAGGCAAGAGAGAGATTGAGCAAAAAAAGAGGGAGCAGGGAGAAGAGAGAGAGCAAGAGGTGGGGAAGAGTAGGGGGCAGAAGGAGGAAGAGAAGGTAGGCCAAAGGGAGAGAAGAAGGTGTGGGTAAGGGGAGAGAGAAAGAGTGGGAGAAAAGGGAGAGGATGGGCAGGGGTCAGGAGCAAGAGGAGGTGGAGACAGGAGGAGAGAGAATGGCTGAAGGGAGAAGAGAGACTGGGTGCTGAAACTGAGAGAGGAGAGGACGGGGTGAAAGGAAAAAGTCTTTTTCTCTCTCTGCCCTACCAAGAGCCCCTCCCCCCTGCTCCCAGGCTTCACTTCTCCCCCATTCAACACCCCACCTTTTTCCCCGTCCTCCTTTTTCTCCCTTCAGCCGCTTTTCTCCCTATCCCCTATTACTATTGCACCAGCCCCACCCTCTCCCCTCATTTCCTCCCCACTCTTGCTGTCTTCTACTGCCCCATCCCCCTCTCCTTCCTCCTCTCTCTTCAACTTCTCTCCTTCATGCTCCCCTACTTCACTCACACTGCTTCTTCCCCCCCCCCCCCCCCGAACCCCTCAGTCACCATGGTTCCCCCTCATCCCTGATCAGTTCATTCTCTCCCTACTCATGAATCTCTCACTCACATTGCTTCACTCCCTCCCTTCCCCACAAATCCCTCACTCAGAGTACTTTACTCCTTCCCTGCCACCTTACAAACCCCTCACTCACCCTGGTCGTCCCCCCCCACCCACCAATCAGTTAATTCACTTCCTCCCTCAGTTTGGTTCCATCCCCTTGGTCCCCAGTCTGCTCTCCCCCCCCCCCCCCGAAATCCCTTCACTAACCACCGCACCAGTGAAAGAAGAGGATGGCACCCTTACGGCGTCCCGGGCGTGTTTGCCTCCTCCTCCCCTGCCAGGCCCAAGAGGAGCACTTTGAGCCTGGCTTCAGTGGTTAGTGAAGGGATCGCGTGGAGGAGTAGAAGCGGGAAGATTGTGACTCTCCACTGCCACCAATGTCCCTTTTCTGGGGCGGACACACGCGAGGAAGGGGGGAAGGAAAATGTGCAGTCCACTGCCACCACTGTTTTTGTTTTGAGAGGGTCCCAGGTCTCCCGCAGCCGTTTGGCCAGGACTGGCCAATTTCATGCTGAGGGCAGAATTTTGCGGCCCTACCCATGGCTGTGGAACACCAGGAGACTGGGGGGGGGGGGGGCCCTGGTGGTGGGAGCAGCGAGGATTCTCTGATGCATTTTGCTTGCCAGCCCAAATTTTGGTGGGGCTGTAGCCCCTGCAGCCCCACCACCATCCCATTCTGATACACATGGGTTGGCCTGAATTTTGCAGCCTCATGGGTAAGCTACAAACTGACACTCATCATTAGCTTGAAGGGACATTGACAACACTATCTTAGCTGGACTTTCAATGGGTTCTCTTTTCTGCCCTTCGATACACATCTGTATACCTGTAGGATTGGTCATCAACACCTGATCATGTAAAAAACATTTTGCCCACCCTCAATAAGGCAAAAAAAAAAAAAAAAGGAGTGCAGCTTGAGAATTTTAGCTGCAGACAGAGAAGGCGTTCCTGTGAGTGGGGGGGCAGGGTTTGTGTGGAAGGGCACGCACGTTGATGGCATTTTCCAATGTACGCGTCTACTTTGCAAGCAAAATTCAATCTGCGCAAAAATCATGTGCAAGTGACTTTGTATCCACAGCAAACTTCAAAGCTAAAGGTAGGGAACGACTTTCTCTGAAAATTAGTGCAATAATTTTCAGAGAAAGTTTGAAAATCGGTCCAGGTATAACTTGGCTCTGACTCAATTGTTTCCCTGCTTTTTTTTTTTTTTTTTTGCTAGGCAAGCTGCATCTTTGCACTCATTTTCGCTTGGCAATCAATACAGTTTACAAGTTAATTACCCTGTGCTAAAAAGGCCATTTTTACTGCTGTTGTGTGAATTGTTGTCCAGGGAGGCATGTCTGGATGCTTCATAGAAATCTTGAAACTGAGACAAGCTGAACTCTAAAGCACTCCTAGCAGGCTGCCCGCCTTTGCTTCTGCCAGTCGTGTAGGTTACCTGCAGCCAGCCACAAGAGTGAAAAAGTTCAAAATAAAAAGCATTTACTGTTTCTCTGTCAATAGAATTCCATCTCATACCCTGGAGGGCCGCTTAGCAAATCATTTGGTTGTTTTTTTTTTTCTTCTTCTTTTCCATGTCTTCGCGCACAAGCTGATGTGATCACACTATGTTACATTTTCAATTCATGTGCCACCCTCTTCCAAGGAAGACTCAGGGCGGCCTTCTGAGACTGCAGGATCCGGAGAGCTGCTCTGCTCTTCTAAGAAGCAAAACGGGTGGGTGGGCTGGTGTCCCGGGAACGCGTCAGTGGAGTGCACACTCATTTCTTTGGTACTTTTCCACCTGCCCAGATAAGGAAATGGGATGGACTTCACGGGTAAGAGTCACACCAGGGGGGAGGAGTGGCAGTGGAATACTTATAGGGCCTGGGAGCTGGGCTCGCTGCACAGGGCTCTGGAAGGCTTTGCTGTCCTGCCTGAAGATGTCTAAGTGCGGGGAAGACTGCAGCTAACATTGGCTTTGCTGTTGGGACACAGCCACAACCTCTGCCAGCTCTTGCATTTGAAAAATCATACGGTGACGTTTCTCCATCCGGTTCAATATTCTTCATTTTTTTTCTTTCCCATCTCAGAAGTCTTTCCCAGAGTGGTACTCATCAGAACCTGCTTGAGATCCCCAGAATAAGCTTGCACCAATGGGACCCGAGGTGAGTTATCCCAACCTGGGCTTACGTTTAGTATTGATATCAGTGATTTAGGAGTTTTCTGAAGATCAGAAGAAAACTCATTCTTTTTTCCCACTTTTCAGAGGCATTAGCACTGCAGTAGTTGGTAATCAGGCTACATGAAGGATTGTAACCTATTGCTGCATTTCTGTTCTGGCATGTCCAGAGGCTGCATTTTATTTTTAAAGCTGGGTCACAACAGCATGTTGTGTGATGCCCATCCATAATAATCTGCCTCAACTCAGACCTGCACAGATTCTGTTAATGTTAATATACACCTGGAAAACTCAGGGTATGAGCCCATTTTTCTCTTGCTGACTTTTTTTTTTTTTTCAAAGATATTTGTGAAAACAAGAAAAGACTTTGAATTTTTGAAAAATGTGAATCCTGTAGATTGAGAGTTCTTATTTCTAACAGTGCTTTGGCCTCTTGGGATAAAGGTCCCTTTGTGGACTGAAACATTGGATTTTCACACACTGAACAAACTAATTTCTTGGAACTTTAAGTCTCTGAGGGGATTTATTTTATCCAAGGTGTTTTATGGATTGTTGGGTTTTCGGTCACTTGATTCCTTTCTTTCACCCTTTTCTGTGTCTGAAACTGTTAAAGTGATTACATTCTTACATTCAGTGATATTGATGCTTCAGGGTTACTTTCCAATTTATAATACCTTGGCAGATTAAAATGTACATTCCACATATATTCCGTGATTGCTCTCTGCTTGACAGGAGCTATTAACAAGGGACATTTGTGGAAAAGGGTGGCAAACTCCAGGTCTCAGAGCCACAAGCAGGCCAGGTTTTCAGGATATCTGCAATGAATATGTCTAAGGTAGATTTGCATGCACTGCCACCAATGTATGCAAACTTATCTCATGCACTTTCATTGCGGATATCCTGAAAACCTGGCCTGTTTGTGGCTCTGTACGACAGAAGCTGGCCACCCCATCCCATGTTATGGATCTGCTTATCTTGCTCTCTGGTTACTAGCCTTCATTTAGTCAAAAAGAAAAGATAACAACTTTAGTAAGAGCAGATAAATCCTAAGAAACATGAATGATGATTGCTCTTGGTAAAAAAAGCAAGAAATTCTCCAAACCTGCAGACTAGGATCAGGCCAGGGTGAAAACATTAGTTCTTGAATTTTCCTTATCTCATTGTTAGCATTTTAATCCCAAAGGACTGAATGAATTTCAAGAATCTGTGCCTGGGAATTCACTACAGGTGATCTCCAGTCTGACAAGTTATTTCTTTTTCCCAACCAAGCTATATTTCACATTGAAAAAAAAAATAAAAATCAGCTTTCAGTAGCAAACCCGATCAATGAGCGGTTGGGAATCAAATGGAAGTTAGAAATAGTAAATGTGGCGAGGACCAGCAACCACTTCATGAGGGAGAGAAAAATGCGAGCGAGAGAGAGAGAGAGAGAGAGAGAGAGAGAGAATGAAAGCAGATTTAAAAAGGAGGGAGATGGAAAAGAGAGGGAGGGATGGGAAGACGGATTAAACAGAAGGGTCCCATCCTGTGGCAGAGTAGGAACACTTTTTCATGCACTGCTGACTGCCCCTTGTGACAATCGCCCCTGACCTTACATCTTCCACCCACTGCTCGATGAGGCAGGTTCCCAGGAAACCTGAATCTAACGCTGGCCTTTACTCAACATGGCGGGCGCCTGGGGTCCGATCCATGGTGGGGATAACTTGATCCCCCCAGCATAGCCCAGTCCCCAGCTGTAGCATGGCTGACCAGTTTTACATGCTTAAAACCAGGCAAGGCTGCTGATGGTAATCACCCGGCCGCGTGGCGAAAGATAACCGGCTAACTTCAGGAGAATTGTAGCCGGTTTGTCTAGCTGGGCGAAAACTGAGCTAAGTCATAAGCCAGCTCTGGAAGAGGCTGTAGAACTGCCCCCTTTTTTTTTTTTTGCTCAGCTAAATTACCCTACCTTGTATATTTAGGGATTTAAAGTTAACGGCTCGCGGGGGATGGGAGGATAAGGACATATTAAAGGCAGAGTTTTAACCAGCTAACTCCCGAAGGCATCTTTGGAAAACTGGCCGCTGTGAGTTGCTAATCCATTAAAGACCCCCCAGAAATATTCCCTACAAATTAATAAACTGAATTGCCCTGGGAGACAATAATCGTTATTATTGCACTTGTATAGCGCTACTGGGGTACATTAACACCGTGCTTGTTAGCAATTGTGCATCTAATGGGCCACCTTTTGCATGACCGCGAAAGACGGAATTGCTTATCCCTTGGTTTTATGCAGCACAAGATGAAACCAGTAGATCGTACGATATTCTCGTAGCCCCAATTCAGCCAACCATGAATTCATTATGGGGGGAAATTGCCATCTCTCCCCTCCCCTCCCCCCCAAATCCTGTGCCCTATCCCCAAACTACTCCCCCCCCCCCCCCCCCAAGGGCTTACCTGCTCGCACATTTTGGTTCAGGTAACTCTTTCCATTTCCAAGTTATAAGGGGAAGACACATGCGCCCAGATATCCAGGATGAGCTGATAAGCCCTCTGCTCCTTATAGAAGGGAGGCGAACAACTGGGGCACTGTTTGTACGGCACAGGTTCCTGCCCTGGCAGTAAATGATCAAGAAAAACCAGCACAGAAACGAAAGCAGGAAGCGCCGGCATTTCTGACAGCAGCTTCGCTGCTCGTTTACCACATCTGGTCACATGCCTGGCAGGTGACCAGATGTTTTGTGAGTGTAGTAAAGATAAGTATGTGCTTAAACCTGGTTCACCGTGCCCCCAGAATAGCTCCCAGACCTGGAAGATGTGTCTGTGCAGTCATTGACTTAATGCTACCTCCTCCTTGCCCCTTGCCAGACAAAGCCTGACGTATACTCTGTGGAGATCAATGGGACAGAGGATCTTGAGAAGCCGGAGAAGGGGAATGATGACAAGGAAAAGTACAAGGATCTCAAAAAAAAATCACCAAAGAAGAAGAAAAAAGGCAAGAAAATGGATGCTCTTAAACAGGAACTGGAAATGGTGAGTGCCAACTCTGATGGAGAGAGAATTCACTCCGATCCAGATGGGTTTTTTTTTTTGTTTTTGTTTGTTTTTTCAGATCAGGAAGTTTAATTCTTCTGCTTTAGCAATGGTTCTGACATCATAGTACTCCCAATGGGGGGGGGGGGGGTGTCATGTGGCAGGGCATTAACCAGCTCCCTCCCTCTTCCCTCCGTATGGCACAGGTTCTCAATCTCAGTCAAAAAGCAGAGATGGGGGGCATCCTCAGCTCATAGCTCATACCCTATACTCTGCACTAGGACGTTAGTCAGAAAAAAAAAAAAAGGCTGAGAAATGATCCAGACCAGGCAACTCTCACTTGATAGTGGTAAATCTCTCTGAGAAAAAGCGCCTTTTGACTAGTGGCAAGGACTATTTAATCCCGATGGCTTTCTCATTCATTTCCAAAAATCGACATTGACTCTTGTTTCACTGCAAATTTAAGGATGCTTATTTCCTTTTCTATAGACTATCCAGAGTAGTCCCATCATTAGGGCAGCTGCTTTTGTCATTCAGGTTTGGTCACTCTGTTGCTAGAGGCAAATCTTCATATATTAGACAGTGGGAGGGATTGGAAGCCTGGCTTTAATTCTAGGGCCAGATAAAACTAGTGTAAACTTCTTCCCAGCTGCAGCTAGAAAGGCAACCCCAAGTGCCCATTTCAGGCCTTCACTGGCCAAGCCCAAGGAGCATTGAAATGCAAATCATGCAAAATTCACACCAGCAGCAAAGTAAAGGAAAAGTTTAAAATATGTACATGTAATATATAAAATAATGCATTTACTCACATTTTATGTTGTGCATTTTGTGTAATATTTATTTTGGATCTGTCCTAATGTAAAAACAGAAAAAGCATTTAGTGTGGATCTATTGTTAAACTTAGCAGTGTTACAAAATAGTCCATTGCAACCTGTGCTCCTTGGGGCGGGGGGGGGGGGGGGGGAATTAATGGATTTAACTGAGTCCCATTTCCCCACTGACCTCCTGTTGCAACTGGAACTACTGATGTTTGGGGCGTTAGAATTTTAGTTTCACATCACAAAGTATAAAATTAAGATCCCACATACTTCCTTCTTTAGCCAATTTTCCAAAGGGAAGAAGGTTGGGGAACATCATGTGGCCATGTGTCCCTCCCCACATCATCCCTACAATAACTATTGAGGGGAATTTTCAAAAGGATTTTAACGTGTAAATGTAACTACTATTGCAGCAAATTTCAAAGGCCATCTGCCTGTGTAAAGTGCACTTATGCATATATTGTAGCAATTTTCAAAACCCCACTTACTCAGGTAAAGTGCACTTACACACTTTGGGGCGGATTTTAAAAAGCATTTACATGCGTAAATCTGGGTTTTACGCATGTAAATGCAGTTTACTCGAGTAAGTGGGCTTTTGAAAATTGCTACAATATATGCCATTGAATCGTCCATAGGATTTATTCGCATAAGTGCACTTTACGTGAGTAAATGGCTTTTGAAAATTGCTACAATAGTAGTTACATTTATGCGGGTAACTCCTTTGAAAATTACCCCCTTAGGGCCTGATTTTAAAAAGGATTTACACGCATAAAACTGGGTTTTACTCGAGTAAATGCACTTTAGTCGAGTAAGTGGGCTTTTGAAAATTGCTACAGTATATGCCATTGAATTGTCCATAAGATTTTCTTGCATAAGTGCACTTTACAGGTGTAAATGGCTTTTGAAAATTGCTACAATTGTAGGTACATTTACACGTGTAACTCCTTTTGAAAATTCACCTGTTAGAACTCAGGTGTAAGCATGTAAATATTTTTTAAAATTACCCCCTTTATGTTATATATCCTATTAACTGCTCAGGAGTAGCCTAGTGGTTAGAGCAGCGGGCTACAAACTCAGGGAAGCCAGGATTCAAATCCCACTGCTGCTTCTTGTGATCTTGGGCAAATCTCCATTGTCTCCGATACAAACATTGGCAATAACCTTTAAAGGAGTTACGCATGTAAATGTAACATACTATCAGAGCAATTTTTTAAAAAGTCATTTATACACAGGGACAGTAACTTTCAGACTGGCACATTTGCACAAGTGTGTCATCTGCTCAGAGGCACAGCCATTTTATAACTTGTGTACATCTTATAAATAGCTGACTTCACACACATGCGCACCTAATTTTAAGTGGGCATATACAAGGGTGCGCAAATCCTGCTTCTTCTACCTCGTAAGTTGCGGGATTTTAAAAGGGGTGCTCACTCACGCCATTCCCAGTTTACCAGTTTACCCAGTTAAAAGCTAGGTCCTCCAACCCCCCCTGGTTTGATAGTCTATACTACCCCCAGTTACCGCAGACCCTTTAAACCCCTCAGAAATGTCTCAATCCTTTTATTTTATGACAGCCACTGGGGCACATTTGCCCGCACATCTCTTAGCCTGGCCCCCGAAATGCCTGCACCCAGCCCAGACCACACCCATTCCCTGCCTCTTTTTGGAAACTTTTGAGATGTGAGCGCAGCAGAATTTACATGCATAACTCGGCGCTTTTTAAAATGCGGTCAGCGAGCACGAGCCCGACTTCTTCACACATCCCCTAATTGATGCGGGTGCCAGGCTTTTAAAATTCACCTTCTAAAGTGCACTTATGTGTGAATATCCTATGGACAATTAAATGGCATATATTGTAGCAATTTTCAAAAGCCCAATAACATGCGTAAAGTGCATTTACACATGTAAAACCCAATTTTAAGCGTTTAAATGCTTTTTAAAATCAGGCCTATAGATTGTAAGCTCTCTGGAGACAGGGAAATACCTACAGTATCATTCTGTATGTAATCTGCTCTGATGTGTCAAAAAGCAGAAAATACGCTCCATTAGTTCTGTGTAGAACACATATTTTTTTTTCTTTAAATGTCTTCCTTTTGGATTTCAGGATGATCACAAACTGAGTATAGAAGAACTGGAAGATAAATTCACTACCAGCATCCTCAAAGTAAGTCAGAATGAAGAAAGGTACTAGTTACCCTGAAATAGTGGAGTACTTGAGACTTGCTGTAATACAGAGGAACAGTTTGTATAGTGGGACATGTTTTATTTTGTAAAGACATTTGAACTGTGGCAAAATTTTTCCTCACTGACTCAGGGAATAATTTTTGTGCAGAAACTGCAGTATGGATGCTGCTGGAAAGATATGATGGCTTTTCTCTTCCCCCGAATGCATAGATCAGCCAGAATAGGCTGGGACACGCTCGGTGTAATGGCATTAAAAATAAATAACCGTTATTAAACAAAAAATGTATGTTAGACCAATGGCGATCAAAACAAAGGCATTTCACACCAATGGCACTTCAGACAACTAACTCTTTGGTCAAGGGTTGCTGGTTTGCAGCAAAGCATGATTTAAATACCTTTCTCTTAAAGATTCAGTCCTTTTAGAAAAGCTCAGATGAATTTAGAAACTTCAGAGTTATCTAGGGAGCGAACATCCATAGACCACTCAGTTATACATGCCATAAAGTTATAATTCAGTATAATATTGATGATTATTCCACCTCCCACCACAATATTCTTTATTTTCAGAATTGCATGCAACTGTCTCTGGATTGCAGAGTATATTTAAAAGCTAGTATATTTTACAAAGTTTTTATAATCCTTTGCTTGATTTAATCCTTCTGAGGCTCAAAGGAGTTACTTCTCATAGTACTTTTATTAGTCATATCTCCTCCACATGGTAAGCCCATTAATCCTCTCGATTTCAATAAAGTAGAAACAATCAACCCTCCCTTCACATGCATCATTATTCTTGCTGGCTCCAGGATCACTCAGATCTCCAGTCCACACGGTAAACTCGGAATCCTCTTAATTCCCATGAAATGAAAATAAACTTCCCTCCCTTTCATGCTGGATAAAAAAAAGAGAGAAAAAAAAATAAGTTGCACAAAGTATTTCATTAAAAGCTGTATTTTGTTTCTTTCTTCATAGGGTCTCACCAGTGCAAGAGCTGCAGAGATTTTGGCTCGAGATGGTCCCAACGCTCTTACACCTCCAAAAGGCACTCCTGAAATTATCAAGTTCCTCAAGCAGATGGTGGGAGGCTTCTCCCTCCTTCTGTGGGCGGGAGCCATCCTCTGCTGGATTGCATATGGGATTCAGTATGCTCAGGACAACACAGTTGCGAAGGATAACGTAAGCATCACATTGCTAAACCTGCAAGCCCAATTGCTATTAAGCCCCTCAATCAGGAGATCTGCGAGGTACAAGTAAGCCTAAAAATATGAGGGTGAAATCTGATCGCAGATGGTGAACGACCACAAGGCCCAAGCAGTCTGCTCATTTTCGCATTCTCTTTCAATGCAGCAGACCCTACTTCATCTCCAGCTTTAACATTACCTCCCCACAACTAAGGATCCTCTGAGCTTCTGCCAGGGTTTCTTGAATTCCAATATAACTTTTGTCCTCCAATGCCTTGGTTGGCAGACTGTTCCGTGCAAATACTTCCCTTTGAATTGTAATGGATGTTTTACTGATGGGAGCATTTTCATATATTCCAGTTGTACCTGGGTGTGATCCTGGCATTGGTCATCATCCTCACTGGCTGCTTTGCTTATTTCCAAGAAGCCAAAAGCACAAATATCATGGCTAGCTTCAGGAACATGGTCCCACAGGTGGGCAATTGTTATTATTTAAATTTATTTGGACATCTTCATCCAAGCACCTCGCCTCCCCCCCCCCCCCCCTTCCTCTTTCTGTTGTTGTTTTTACATTTCTGAGAAGGAAAAGTTGAGCCATTCATCAAATGCACGATCAACTTTTTGAAAAAGGCACTGGGCTGGGCATCTCTTCTTCACAATGGGGAAATTGTATTTGTTTATAGTAAATCAAATAGATTATCTAGTGAGTCTCTGCAGGTATTTGGTCTAGGGAATCCCTTTTCAACATTGAAGTTGAAGATACCATCCTAAAACGGGGGAAAGAAACTAGAGATGTGGCTCTAAAATTGCTACACATCTATCAAATGAGAAGGAACACAGGGACTAGGACTGTAGAAGAAAGAAAATCCTAACGTTCGCTGTTGAATTTCTCTAGCATGCCCTTGTCACTCGAGATGGAGAGAAGACGGAGATCTTAGCATCAGAACTAGTGGTAGGAGACCTGGTGGAAGTTAAAGGAGGAGATCGCATTCCAGCTGATCTTCGGATAATTTTTGCACAGGGTTGCAAGGTAAGAGCAAGTTTAGGGAAACTATCTTCATAAATACAAAAAATAGACCTCCTCATAGTGTTCCAAAGAAGTTTGTATGCTGAGGGTACAGGACAAAGTGAAAGCAAATCAATGCTTTTGGGCAGCTTGGGGAACTTCCACTTCTCAAGGGCCGCACACTAGTTGGGTGTTAAGGATACCCTTTATAAATATGTATAGGATAGATCTGCATACAGCTGAGGCAGTTTGCATGCAAATCTATCTCATGCATATTCATTAGAGATGTTCTGAACACCCAACTGATGTGCAGCCCTTGAGGACTGGAGCTTCTTCATATCTGCCTTTGGGTCATAAGAACAAAAAAACCCAGAAGTTGTGCAATGTTTTGCTATCTTTTTCCCAGTGAGGACTTTTATATGATAAAGGGCAGGGGTGGGCAATTCTGGTCCTTGAGGGCCACAAACTGGTTGGGTTTTCAGGATTTCCCTAATGAATATGCATATCCACATATTTATTAACCCCTTCAAAAATGTATCAGATTGGTAAGGCAAGACTTCCCTTGGGTCAACCATTTCTAACTACATGTTCTGTGATTTTATTCTTTGGAATATTGCTATAATTTTTCCGGGCACTGACATCAGGCTCACTGATCTATAGTTTCTCAGATCAACCCTAGAGTCTTTTTATAAAGATTGGCGTTACATTGGCCATCCTCCAATCTTTTGAGTAAATTTTCAAGGGGATTATGCATAGAAAAGAAGCATTTATGCATGTGTAACTAGCTGGTATGCATGAATATGTTATTTTATAAACATCAAGGGTAAGTGCAAATTTTCGGTTTCTTGCGCAATTTTCCTGTGCAAAAAGGGTGCTCTAGGGGTGTTCCAGGATAGGGCCAAGAGATGCATGTGCAAGTTGCTATTTTAAAAGAGATTTATGCAAATACATTAGGCAAGTTATTTGCACAAATTTACACCTTCTAATTAACTGGCACAACTGATATCAGACTTTGTCTGTTGTCTGCTATTTTTGGGTGGGAGATCTTGGTGAAGTGAGGGGAGTTCAGGGTAAAATACTAGGAGGGTCTCTGTGACATGGAGATGGACTGGGTGAATTGTTGGAGATATCAGTAAACTGGTGATTTCAAGTATGTGCACATATTTTAAAATATACCTACTTCCACATATAAATCATGTTTTATGTGAACAAGTACTATGCTTTTTGTGTGTAAAGTATATGCCCATATGTTTATAAAATAGGTAGTGAAAGCACATGCTTTCAATGCATTGCAAATACTTGTGCATTCTGAAATGTGCACATGTGATTGGGGGGGTGGGGCAGATATACTCAATTTTATAATCTGCATGGACTATATGCACAGATTAGGGTACATTTTATAAATCTGCGCCCACGCGTACTTTTGTTCGCGCACCAGGCACAAACAAGAGTACATGGGATTTTAATAGATACGCGTGTAGCCGCAAGTATCCATTAAAATCCGGGGTCGGCGCGCGCAAGGCTGCACAAAAACGGCAGTCTGCACGCTCCGAGCCGCGCAGCCTGCCTCTGTTCCCTCCGCCTCCCTCCACCTTCCCCTCCCTTCCCCTATCTAATCTACCCCCCCCAGCCCTATCTAAACCCCCCTACCTTTGTTGTACAAGTTACGCCTGCTCGAAGCAGGCGTGACTTGCGCGCGCCAGGCTGGCCGCCGGCACACGATTCCCAGGCCCGGGAGCCATTTCGGAGGCCTCGGCCACGCCCCCGAAATGCCCCCAGGCTGTAACCATGCCCGCGGCCCTGCCCCCAAATGACGCACCGCGACACCCCCCCGACACCCCCCCCCCAGGAAAGCCCCGGGACCTACGCGCATCCTGGGGCTTGTGCGTGCCGCCGAGCCTACTCAACATAGGCTCGGCACGCGCAGGGGTACTTCGGCCAGGTTTTCGGTGGGTACGCTCATATCTTACACGCGTACCCCTTTGAAAATCTGGCCCATTATAAAATACCTTAGTAGATCTCCATGTGCCCATATATGACTCATGCAAATTACATACATTGCTGCTCAACCTCCCCCTGACTCCTCCCCCCAACCCCGCTTTTCCCTTCCCCCCTTGGCTCTCTTCTCCCTTGACTCCCCCTTTCCCCTACCCGTATTATTCCCTTGAAAAATCTCCCTACAGGACAGTCTTTAAGTTAATTATTTCAGTTATCCTTGTTACACATATGTATATGATATTTATATTCCTAGTTAACTGTTAAACAAACATTTGGCTTTTTCCACCTATGTTTATTGTAAAGCCTGTGGCTGAATTACTGTTTGCTGTAAACCGAGTTGATGTGCATTACGTGCCGCGGTATATTTAAAAACTACAAAAACTACAAATAAATATGTAAATATATGGGACCACACAGAATTCTCTGAAATTTATCCTTTTTAGGTACAATAGATTTTAATGATCTGTTACAAATTACTACCATCTGGTCCAGGTGATTTGCTCTTCTTTAGTTTGTCAATTTGCCCTATTATATTTTCCAGGTTTACTATGATTTGTTTCAGTTCCTCTGACACATCACTATTAAATACCATTTCAAGCACTGGTATCTCCCCAACATCTTCATTAGTAAATATCGAAGCAAAGAATTCATTTAGTCCTTGTGCTTTGGCCTTATCTTCCCTAAGTTCCCCTTTTATCCCTCGATCATCTAATGGTCCAATTAATTCCCTCACAGGTTTCTTGCTTTGGATGTATTTGAAAAAGTTGTTATTATTTTGCCTCTACAGCAAGCTTCTTTCAGATTCTCTTTTTCCCTACTTTATCAGTGTTCTGCATCTAAGTTGCTTATGCTTTTTCCTATTTTCTTCATTTGGATCCTCTTTCCATTTTTTGAAATAAATTATTTTGGCTATAATAGTCTCTTTGACCTCACCTTTTAACCATACTCACAATCCTGTGAACTTCCTTCCACTTTTGTAATGCATGGGATACATCTGATCTGGGCTACCAAGATGGTATTTTTTTTAATGTCCACACCTGATGTAAACTCTTTTTTGTAGCAGCATCTTTTAGGTTTTCCTAATTATTTTCTTTACTTTAATCATAGCCTCCCCTTTGAAAGTTAAAGGTTAGAGCAGAGGTCTTCCTTAATGTCCTCCCTCCAGTAATTAGTCAAATTCTATTGCATTTTGATCACTTTTACTAAGTGGCCCCACTAACTTTACCTCTTGCACCAAATCCTGGGCCCACTAAGGATTAAGTCAAAAATAGCTCCTCCTCTCATGAAACAGTCATTTATTTCATCTAGAAACTGTATCTCCCTAGCATGTCCTGATGTGACATTTACCCAGTCAATATTGAAGTAATTGAAATCTCCTGTTATTACTGTGTTTCCAAAATAATCTCCCTAATTTTCCAACATTCAATTTAAGCAGCATTTCCTTCTGTTTTTAATATGCATCCTTCTCTGATAACTCTTCCAGAAAAGGCATCTGTATCTTTATTGATACATACTTACCTTAATCTTTACAAGTTGCAGATTCTTCCAAGCACTCTTTTTCTTGATAACAGTGATACTCTACAGAAAAAGGGGACAGAAGCATTCCTCTTTAGCCTTTGCAATTCCTAGCTTATTATATGGTCATTAACAATAAATAAATGTGGAACTGAATAGGACTCACTGGCAATGCATTTTTGTGTCTTTGATGACAGGTGGATAATTCCTCCCTTACAGGAGAATCAGAAGCTCAGCCCAGATCTAATGAGTTCACCCACGAAAATCCCCTTGAAACAAGAAACATTGCATTTTACTCCACAACCTGCTTGGAAGGTACGTCTCTGTGTTATGTTTGGCACTAGCTCAGCTGTTTATTTCTTGTTCAATATTAAAATAGCACGTTTGAAACTGTAACAGGTTACTAGAAACCTATTGCATACCTTCCCTTCCAAATTGCTTCAAGATCAAATTCCAGCAGACATTTGCATCTGCTTTTTTCTGTGGGTAAGATTTTTACGGAAGATAACCTGCCTGGATTTGAAAATGCAATCAATGCACTTTGGGGTAGATTTTCAAAAAACGCGAATAGGCGTACTTTTGCTGGCGCATCAGGCGCCAGCAAAAGTACGCTGGATTTTAGGAGATACGCGCGGAGCCGCGCGTATCTACTAAAATCCTGGATCGGCGCGCGCAAGGCTATGAATTCTGTATAGCCGGCGCGCGCCGAGCCGCGCAGCCTACCCCCGTTCCCTCCAAGGCCGCTCCGAAATCGGAGCGGCCTTGGAGGGAATCCTCTAACGCCCTCCCCTCACCTTCCCCTCCCTTCCTCTACCTAACCCACCCGCCCGGCCCTGTCTACACCCCCCCCCTTACCTTTCTCCGGGGATTTACGCCTCCCGGAGGGAGAAGTAAATCCCCGCGCGCCAGCGGGCCTGTTGCGCGCCGGGACGCAACCTGGGGGCGGGTACAGAGGGCGCAGCCATGTCCCCGGGCCGTAGCCACGCCCCCGTACCCACCCCCAAAACGCTGCCGACACGCCCCCTAAACACCGCGACGACCGGGCCCGCCCCCGACACGCCCCCCTCGGAGAACCCCAGGACTTACGCGAGTCCCGGGGCTCTGCGCGCGCCAGTAGGCCTATGTAAAATAGGCTCACCGGCGCGCAGGGCCCTGCTCGCCTAAATCCGCCCGGTTTTGGGCGGATTTAGGCGAGCAGGGCTCTGAAAATCCGCCCCATTATTTTTTGAGCCCACAAGAAATACACCCCCAGGAACACCTTGTTTTTTTTCAGCCGGATAGAGGGAGGATAATTTTCAGAAGCTCAATTTGCCTGCATAAATGGCTTTCAAAATTGTCCTAAAAAATCCTTTGGCATTCATGGATTTCTGGCTCCCAGAACAACTTGCTATGAATGCAGAGACAGGAGGTTTGAAATGTTGAGTGTGAGTACTGTACTGGGCATCCCCATAAGAATACACAGACAGCCTGAGGCCAGCACAGGCAAACATTCCTCAGACACTGAGATGGTAAGGTATTCTGGTGTC
Organism: Rhinatrema bivittatum; assembly: GCF_901001135.1. Lineage (NCBI taxonomy): Eukaryota > Metazoa > Chordata > Amphibia > Gymnophiona > Rhinatrematidae > Rhinatrema > Rhinatrema bivittatum. Next base: position 32,904,994 of record NC_042626.1, read on the forward strand.
TGCAGTGAAAACACTGAAAACATCAAGCTAGGTAGAGAGAACATGGTGCAAATCTACTTTTCTTTTACCTTTCATCCCTCCAAATCACATTAAATCTTCACTGATTGTAACTATGCTGTTTGTACGTATGACTGTGCATGTAAAATTGCCCCCCAGAACCCATCCCACCCCACAAACAAATCCAGTGATAGTGTGTATTATGTTATTGCACGCAACCAGCCCTCATTTCCAATTTCGCAATGCAGTATTTATTGCATGCATCACAACATTATTGCGGGAGTTAGGGCCCTAACGCATGTGATAATGCCCTAACACATTTTGATAAATGACCTGGTTAGCTGGATAACTCTGCTCCACCCTGGGCTGTCCCATGACTACCCCTGACATAGCTGGCAGTCCCGCTGGCGGAATTTACATGTCTGGTTACGTGACAAACTTAGCCAGACAAGCACACTGAATATGGACTTCTCTATCATTAAGTTTGGTTGCAGTCAGAAAGCCTAGTTTAGTTAAATGATGATAGAAACATTTCCTTAGGACTTTGACCCAATATTGTGACAGAGTGGACAGAAATGGACAGAACTGACTAACGGATTGCTAAGGATCCAATGAAAAAGATTTAATTGAGATATGGGATAACTTTATTGATTGGCTACCTGGTGAAGTGTGATTCTTACTATAATCATCAATATCAATTGGAGAGAGCAATGTTTACTGCCTGTGAATAGGTGTAGGATGCATGCACAATATTAGATTTGTGGTTGAATTCTGTTAATAAAAGTTCAATATAAATAGTACAAATTGTAAGTATGTGCAGGGAAATTTTCATTTTAGCTTTTTTTTCATTTTTGGATCATTTTTTATTTGTTCTTTCATTTTGTGGACTTCTTTACATTTTTATTCATTTTGGAAAATAGTGCGCACTATTTGCAAATAACGAGCACTTACATGGTGTGAGTTATTGTATTAACCCAATTGATTTGATAATTTTAAGGACTTTCCGGGCAGCTTGTGCATTTGTTTTGGGGGTAAAACAAACCGAAATGAAAATCCCTGTTTCGATTCAGATTACCATTTCTAAAATGAATGCACATCCTCAATAAATTTGACATCGGCATTGGTTTAGTTATTTGGAGGCCCGCACTATTAAAGGGGAATTTTAAAAGCCAGGTGTCGAGCTTATGCGCGCCAACCGTATTTTACAAAGCACCCAGACACGCGTAGAAATGCCGCAGCACACACATCTCAAACCTTTTCAGGCAGAGGTGGGGCATGGGCATGTCAGGTGCCAGCCAATAGATGCACGTGTAAATATTTATGTGCCCTGGAGTGCGCCAAGGTCATTTGCCATGCAAGTTTGCTTCTGCTGTGGACGGTGAGTAAGTTATAAAAGAAAAAGATTAAGCCATTTCAGAGGGTTTAAAGGGTGGGGTAACTGAGGGCAGAACAGGCTATCAAACCAGGAAGGTCTGGAAGACCTAGCTGTTAACTGGGCGAACCGATGGATGAACTGGTAAGCTGGTAATGGCGTCGGTGTGTGCCCTTTTTTAAAGCCTCCAAGGGATGACTTTTTTTTTTTTTTTTTAATAAGACACAGGAGAAAAAGTAGTGGAAGAGTAATTTTTTCACTGATTTTTTTTGTATTATAACATTGAAATTCCCAAGAAAAATAAAATAAAAGCTGAAAATGAAGGCCACCTAATCATGCTTCATTAAAAAATGAACATTTATAGCTATTTTAACATCTTTGAAGCCCACAGAACCAGGACGAAAGTCTTCATGTTCTGTTTCTCTCAGGCTCTACTGATTTCCATACTGATATTTCAGCCATTGGAGTTGGTCTGGGCCCTAATTCACTTCTCCTTAAAAGTTTTTTTTTTTTTCATCTATTTTACCGATCTCTGTTCCCAATACACTTTGAACAATGGGACAAGACAGTTCCTCTTTGCTTTCCTTTGTAGGAACTGCAAGAGGCATCGTAGTCTGCACAGGCGACAACACCATCATCGGTCGGATTGCCACGCTGGCATCTGGCGTAGGGAATGAGAAAACGCCCATTGCCGTTGAGATTGAGCACTTTGTCCACATTGTAGCAGGAGTGGCGGTTTCTATTGGGATTATTTTCTTCATCATTGCGGTCTCCATGGGATATAGGATCCTGGACTCTATCATCTTCCTCATTGGAATTATCGTTGCCAATGTACCTGAAGGACTACTTGCCACCGTAACTGTAAGTCCGCATGGCCCTCTGGCATCCACCAGCTCACCTGTGGGCTTAATGGTTTTTCAGCCTTAAGGAAAACCCAAGACAAATTAGCTTCTTTCGAATGGATCGCGGATCCATATCATTAGTGAGTTTATAGTGAGTTTGCTTCATTGACTGGAACATTAAAATGACGCCTAACGTTTCGCAGTAAGCAATTTTCCTGGCCGCTCTTACACCTGCAGAAAACCAAGAACCACACAGTATTGTCAGGTTTCTAATTCTAGACAGTTCCATTTTCAAGGCAGGGGGATAAAGAGGAAGGATCATTTTCAAAGGGATTCAGCCAGGTAACTATAGAGTTAACCAGCTACATTTCCCAGAAAACAGTCCACCTTAGAGCAGCTAAAAATGCACACCATATTAAAAGGAGGCATTTTGGGGGGTGGGGGGGGGGGGGGCATGTGTATTTTGGGAGAGAACTCAATGCTCGCGCTTTTGTATTTTCCAATATGTGCATGCTCTTTTACCTCTGATCTGTCACTGGCAGAAATAGGAGTTCCTAAAGTGCACAGACATTTTGTTCACACCTACATTCAGCAAATTTTCAAAGAGAATCTACCCCTTCATTACAGGATATGCACGTACTGAAGTATGCAAATTCCCAGCACCTAAGCAGGTTACTCAAAATTGCCCCCCCCCCCCACGATGCAAGAGTAAACTTATTGGCAACAGATGAGTCTAAAATGCCCTTTTATGGACAAGCCACAAGTTAAATTTGCCCTAAGCATCAGGGCTGGATATTTGCTGGAAGATTTTATTACTGGCTCTGCTCCATGCTGTGTTGCTTCTATTCCTCACCCTCAAGCACCATCCACACACAGTGCTCTGTTGTAAAATCACAAGTGCTATCTGGTTGACAATGGTTGTATGTATGTCCATGGTCCTAGGTAACCCTCTCTCTGACAGCAAAGAGAATGGCGAAGAAGAACTGCCTGGTGAAGAACCTGGAAGCTGTGGAGACGCTCGGCTCCACCTCCATTATCTGCTCTGACAAGACAGGAACCCTCACCCAGAACAGGATGACCGTGGCCCATCTTTGGTTTGACAATCACATACATTCAGCTGACACCAGCGAAGACCAAGCATGTAAGTATTATATCACTCTGTAATTATACAAAAACCCCCACTGCTCTCATTACACCACCTTTTGGCGACTCACTCCTTACATGTAAGGAGTGAGTCGCCAAAAGGTGGTGTAATGAGAGCAGTGGGGGTTTTTGTATAATTACAGTGTGATGATCGATCCCTAGCTCGAACAGGAATTGTGTGTCAGTTGAAGGTCTTACGTCTGTTTGCACAGTATTATATCACTGACATCACCCCAGAGAAGGGTGGCGTGCTTCCATTGCCATTTTCTGGTTTTCCTTTTCTCTCTGTAATTTCTCCACTGTTAATACACACACACACACACACACACACACATATATATATATATATATATATATTTTACTATCAGTAACTGAATATTCCTTTTTTAATTTTTTTTTTCAGCTCACTCATTTGATCAAAATTCTGAAACCTGGAAAGCCTTGTTAAAGATTGTAACCCTTTGTAATCGAGCTGAATTCAGACCAGGACAGGAAAGCGTTCCAATAATGAAGGTAAACCAAGATTGTCTAACCATCCCCAAATAATGTAAAACAGTCCGGTGGGTTCTTTTTTTCCCCTTTGGGTTACTTTCTTTGCCACGAAGGCATCTGCGGGGTCTTCCCAGCCCTTCTCCTGGATTTCTTAATCAAGCTTCCAAGAAAGAGATCAACTCATCAAACCCCGACGAGGCTTGCGATGGACATCACCAGGCGTTTAATGCCCTTACTGGCTGCGCTCTCTCTGTGCCTGCCAAAGGGATTAGTGAGGCAGTTTTCACAGGAGCCATTCATGGGTCTGGTTTACTGGAGTTTCCCTTTATTTGCAGAGGGTCGTGGTCGGAGATGCATCAGAAACAGCCCTACTGAAGTTTTCTGAAGTCATCACAGAAGACGTAATGGGCATTAGAAGCCAAAACAGAAAAGTGACAGAAGTGCCTTTCAACTCCACAAACAAATATCAGGTGCACATTTTTCTTTAGCCTAGAATTAATAGGATGCGTACTCTACTAGGCCCATATCTTTCAAAAACCAGGAAGGAGAGATAGAAATGATTTAAATTCACATTCATGGACCTCATTAATGAACTGCAATGCTTGATTTTCTTTTTTGTTTGTAACCCCACCCTGGTGAGTATGTCCTGCAAGTATTTGTAAGCTCTTTGGCGAAGGAACTCTGATTAGCTCTTTTCTTTGCCACTTTCCCCAGGGTGTGGATCCTTTGGCTTGTGGGGAAAGGGTTCATTTTGGGTCTCAGTGCAGGAGCGGCTAACTTCTTTCTAGGTATCCCTGGGAGAGGGGTCATTTCTGTTCATTGTTGCCCGAATTTTAAAAGGCCCGCACGTGTAAAATCCAGGGATTACACCCATGGCCAGGCTGTGCATGAGCGAAATGCTTTTTAGAAACAGCTCAGCCACACACGTAATCCCTGATACATGCAGAAGTGCAAGGCCATGGAAAAGGGGTAGCTGGGAGACGGGGTCTGGGCAGGGAGGGGTGGAGAGTGGGGGCTGGCCGGAACAGGGCCTTTAGGCCCTGTCCCAAGGAAGCATGCGCTGGCAGCCGGCTGGCGCGCGGAACTTACTTCATCTATTCAGATAAAGAAAGTTCGAAATAAAAAAATAAAGGCAGGGAAAGGAGTTTAGGAGTCAGGGAGGAGAGGGGAAAAGGGAGGTAGAGTAGGAAGGGGTATAGGAACGTTCCTTCCCAGTCCGCTCCTTAATTGGAATGTACTGGGAGGGAACTGCAGAAGGCTTATTTGTGTCGCTGCGCATTGGTTTTAAAATCCCCCCTGCACGTGCAAGTCCTGACCCGCCTGCACATGTGCACGCGGATATTAAAATCCGGCACACATGTGCGCGCAGGAACTGTATTTTATAACACGTGCGTGCCGACGCTGACGCGCGCATGTTATAAAATAGCCACATCCATGTGCGCATGCCGGGAAGTGCATTTACAAGTGTAAAACCCATTTTTAAGTGTGTAAATACTTTTGAAAATCAGGCTCCTATAGTTTACGTACAATGGTAATGTAGGATTTACTTGAGGAAATCCAAATTTATGTATGCAAGATGGCCAATTTTAAAACGTGGACATGTAAATGAAGTTAACCAGTTTACCAATTAGTCCACCAGCTCGCCCAGTCCTTCTCCAGGTTATTGCGACTTTCCTAGTTCTTCAGTCTGATCTCCCCCAGTACATCCAGACCTCCCACCCAGTCAGTACTAAACAATAAATACTTTTAATGTCATGGTGCGTTGTTTTTTTAAAATTCCTCCCCTGTGCGCGCGAGTTGTGGCCTGTCCTCACCTGCATGCGCAGATATTAAAATCTGGCATGCACGCGAGCGCGGGACTGTATTTTATAACATGGTCTTTGAGAGCAAATGCTCACAAGGAGTAGACTTGAAGCACTAATATACCCTCCAGTAAATTCTACTATACTGAGGCTTTTTCTTCCCGATTTCATTGGGTGCCACATCAAATGACCTGACATCACTTTCCACTGACACAGACAGCTATAATCGTAACGAGAAACACGAGCAGCTAATCCTGAATCATAAGCCTTTTGTCCTTTTGTCACAGTTGTCAGTACATGAAACAGATGACGCCAATGATAAAAGGTTCCTGTTGGTGATGAAAGGTGCACCAGAGAGGATCTTAGATCGATGTAGTACTATCATGATGGGAGGTAAAGAACAGGCGCTGGATGAAGAGATGAAGCAAGCTTTTCAAACTGCATACATGGAGCTAGGCGGTCTGGGGGAAAGAGTCCTGGGTAAGTAATTAGAAAGATGGCAGGGCTTTGGAGAGCTTCAGCGTTGCTGGGCAATTGGAGGTTAAAACCTAGCTAGCTATTCTGAATCATGACAACGCAGATAGATACCGAGCCTGGTTTAAGAAAATAAAATTCAGGCTTTGAAATTTGAACTTAGGAGGTGAGGAAATGTTTGGAATTGCTATTATGGAAGAGGGATAAAGGCGTGAGTGTTGTTCGGTAGGTGCTTGGCGATGTGTGCCTGCAGGCTGGTCTGAAAATTACCATCTAAGCTCTCTGCAGCAGCTTGAAGACAAATTTCCCAGCAAAGCCAAGGAATCCTGAAACCAAAATGAAGGCATTCTGTAGTATATGTACCTATCTATATAGATATGTATTTGAAAAATAACATTCTTCTTTAGCTTTTGGAAACTGAAGAATCACTGCCTAAGAAAGGAGTGTGTTTCTTTTATTGATCAGATAGTGCAAAGTGTGCCAGTACTGCTAATTAAAGAGTTCAAACTTCAATGGAGTTTCTTGTTTTCGTCGAGGTTTCGTATTTAGCTTAATGCAATTCAAAATTCACAGTGGACCAACTGCTTGAGTCCGCCATCCTACCAGTCAAGGTACCAAAAATTAGAGGTGCATATGCAAATATTTTTCCGAGTGATGAGAAGCACTACAGAGCATTGGCTGATTAACATGTTGTCAGCACTATGCAGTGTTGATGAAAAGGGGAAGGTAGTGCTGAGCAGAGTATGCTTCTCAAACTGGGGTCCTTGTAGCCTAGCCATTCCCTCTCGATGCTGGTGCCCCCTTTTGGTCGGTGGCCAACATGAGGCACTGCTAGGAACACTGAACTGTGAAGCACCAGATCTAGCCCTTCCTGCCTCCTCAAATAACTGCTGAGAGAAGTCTGAATTTACAGTGAAAGGGAAGACACGAAATGGAAAGACTGTGGATGTTTGTGTATATAAATAAAGGCTAACTGGATTCAGTATATATGTGTGTGTGTGTGTGAGGAGAGTTTCCCAAACCTGCCCTGGTGACACCACAATCAGTCAGCTTTTCAGAATATCCACAATGGATTTGCATGAGATAAATTTGCATACATCGAAGACCCAGTGCATGCAAATTACCTCATGCATATTTATTATGAATATCCTGAAAGCTGACTGGTGGTAAGTTCGCCAGGATAGTTTAGGGAAGCCTTGGTCTGATGAACTGTAAGGAAAAGTTGACTAATTAGTAATTATATGTAGCTACATTTCATGGCCAGATGAACATTTGGCTGAAATGTGACTCTGATTCAAATCCACATGTATCTTCTGGCCTGATGTATCTCAGGATTTGCAGGCCTTTTCAGGATGCTTCTTTAGAGTCTCAATGTGTCAACGTTTCTTTAATATTATGGTTCAGTTCTTTTCCTGCACAAAAGAGAGACTCTGATGCAGTGTGCATTCTGTCGTAGCAAGTTATTTCTATGATTATTTTTATGTGCTGAATTGCACAAGAGTAGGGGTTGTGAAGATAGAACTGAGTTGTGGGAATTAGCCAGGACATGTTGCTAGGCTAGACATTAAATTGCAGGATACTGGTACCCATGAGGAAGGTTAGAGGGCTACTTATGACTCATCACTACTTATGACTAGGCTAGAACTTGTGGAAAGATAAACAGCTACTTTTCAATGCATTCTTTTCCCCCTTTTGTCTCTGGCATTGACTGATTGGCCTTTGCTTATTTTGTTAAAGGTTTCTGTCATCTATATCTACCAGAAGATGAGTTTCCAGATTCCTATCCATTTGATACTGATTCCATGAACTTCCCTACCTCAAACCTTTGCTTTGTGGGGCTCCTGTCTATGATTGATCCACCTCGTTCCACTGTGCCAGATGCAGTCACCAAGTGCCGGAATGCTGGAATCAAGGTAGGCTTTAAACCATTTCACTGCTCTGGTAACTGATACCCAGGGGAATTGTAAACCTTGGTGGTTGAGAGTATGGCCAGAAACTAGGGGTATGCACTGAAGAATGTTTTCTTTGTTTATTTTGTTTTGTTTATTCAAGTAGCAAACTGCACCAGATAGCAGTGTAAGTATTGACTTATGCAGCTACCTGGTGGCTTCTTCCCACTGCATTATAGATGGATAAATCAGTATTTATCTGGGTAAGTGGCGGTGACTGGCAGCACTTACCCAGAGAGATTTTGATTATTTTTTAAAACTTTTTTTTACCATTTTCTAATAGCATTGGAAACAACTCCAGCTCTAACTAGGGGTTAAATTTCCAGTGCTAAAAAAGGCACTGAAGGCATCTTTCTGCATTGGCCTGAAAAATAGTGAGGAAAACTGAAAAAGAATCACTTAAGTTTGAGAAAGTAAGATCCATGAATGTTGAATAATTCATGTTCAATACTGATTCAGAAAGGAAAAATGGTTAAGACTACGGGAAAAATCAGCTGAGCCTTTAGTGAGATGTTAGCTGACAGGTGAATTTTAAAAGCCCGGGGTGCATATCAATTACGGGATGCATGAAGAAGTCAGGCTCGCATGCGCCGACTGTATTCTGAAAAGCACCCAGATACTTGTGTAAAACCCACAGCACGCACATCTGAAAAGTTTCCAAAAAGGGGTGTGGGCATTTCAGGGCCTGGCCAAGACATGTGCATGTAAATACACACCCCAGCACACGAAGATGTCCCCCGCTACCTAACTTTACTTCTGTCATGGATGACGTGTAAGTTATAAAATAAAAAAATCAAGCCATTTCTGAGTGGTTTGAAGGATATGGGGTAACTATCAGACTAAAAGGATTTGGAGGACCTAGCAGTTAACTGGGCGAACCTTTGAATGGAATGGTAAACTGGCAATGGTGTGGGTACACGCCCCTTTTGAAATCCTGCGACTTATGCGGCAGATCCGGGATTTGTGCATTCATGCCCACGCCAACTTAAAATTTGGTGCACCTGTGCACGTGACCAGGCTATTTGATAACGTACGCATATAAGCACACAAGTTATAAATGGCCACGTCCCTGGGTGCGGACCGATGCACATGTGCCAATGTGTACCCGCTCACCAGTTTGAATTTAACCGTCCCTGTGAACTGCTGCGTGAACGGTGAGAGTTGGGCTACAGGGGAGGAGGCTCAGGAGACTAGGCACTAGGAGGGCCATATTCAAAGCCATTTATGCAGGTTAAATAGTGTTTTACCCATGTAAATATATATATATTTTTTTAATATTGCCCACCCTATGTAGTAAATTTTCAAAGGGTTTTGTTAGTAAAAAAAAAAAGAAAAAAGAAAGCATAAACTTGCATCAAGGTTTATGTGTACATTTTTAACTTTCAAAAACACTGTACGTAAATTCTGCTGTGAAAAGTTTCCACACAAATAGCAGGTGCACGTTTCTGCGGGTCCTTTTTCCAATTCAGTTTTCCAAGGAAACATTTCCCCACAAATTTAAAGTCGCCCCCAGTATGTCTAGGATCTACCCAAATTGCGTGAGAAAATTGTGCCCGTTGTAGTAAGCAGGTGGATATTTCAATCTGATCTGAAAAGTTTTAAGGCTAAAGTTTCTATTTTCAGCTGGTTTTCTTTTACTTAATCAGGTTATCATGGTTACCGGCGATCACCCTATCACAGCAAAAGCCATTGCCAAGAGCGTGGGTATCATCTCAGCTGGCAATGAGACTGTTGAAGACATTGCCAAGCGCCTTAACATTGCTGTTGAGCAGGTCAATAAGAGGTAAGAACACAAAGAATAAGAGGACGCTCTCACATCGCCTATTAAAACTCACCTCTCAGAGTAACCTAGCTCTCTCTTGTCATAGAGTTTCCCCCTTTATAATCATAGTTTTATGTGTTTTAGCAAAAAAAAAAAAAAAAAGCATCATTTTGTGAGTTATATTTATATTTAAAAGCATACTTACACTGTTCTAAAATAGGGCCCATCAACTGCCAATATGGAAATGTGGTATGTTCAACACTCATATTACCAGTCAGTGCAAATGAAGAATGTCACTGCTGTCGGTAAAGTATGCACATGTTTTTCATGTGAACAGTATCACAAAAACAACTACACCTCTCCCAAGGTGCAGTTAAGTTTGCTTTAATGCATTTTGCGCATTTTAACAAGCGGACTTTTTTTGCTGCACTAATTGGGAATGAGCCTAATTTGCATAGTCTGACATCTCATGAGCTCATTAGCATAGGTTTCATGTTAAAATGTTTACAAGCTAGTTATGTGTGCTAACCACTTGCAATAGTTAGCGCAGGCATGTAATTCACATCAACGCTGATAATAGCATCAGTGCACTTCAGTATCCCGGTCCCTTAATTAGGGATTGAGAAATATCATACCAATTCAAAATGTGATAATATTATACTATTTTCCTCTTAAAAACACTACGGTACCTGGATGTAATCCATTTTGAAGTGTCTGAAAGGAGGAATATAAAGAAATAAAATAGGAAACCCAGTAACATCAAAGTGAGAATTTGACAATTCTCAGTTTTCACATTTCCAGTAGGCATTTTACTCTTGCACTTTTGTCTTTTTCTAAAAACATTCTCCAGATTTTAATGATTTGCACACATTTTGCACTGAACAGTTAAAGATAAATTTTAAAAGAGATGCGAGCCCCTCTAGCACATGTGCATGTCCAACCAATTTTATAAACCTGCCACCTATGCGCACAAGTCAGATGCGTGACTATCTCACATGCTGTAAAACAGGGGTGGAATGAGGACCGGTCAAGCACGTTCTATTGCGGGGCCAAGAGATATACACATATGTAGCAAAACCAATGCAGTGCATGACCGGTGCATTCCTGCACAAATTTACTTCTGCTATTGGTCAGTTGTAAATCTGCATAAAAATATTTTTAGCCACATATGAAGTGCTTGAGAGGTACAAGCTAATGAGCCGGGGGGGGTCTTGATGATCTACATATAGCCTGGGCAAACTGGTTAAACTGTCATTTCCTTCACACGTGCATGTTATAAAATATCCTCACTTGTGCATGCAAAGGCCGACAACTCCCAGCTGTGAACGTCCATGCTTAAAATTAGGAGCATACATGCATGCCCTAGGCCTGTTTTATAACATGTGCGTGTACACAAGATTCCTGCACATGTTGCCGCACGCCCACATGCACACACATATATGGGCAAGCACGAGCTTGTTTTTAAAGTTACTCTCATATACAGGCTAATTTTAAAACTAGCACGTGTGTGCCCATAGCACACTTATATTGGTGTGCAAGCGAAGATACACTGGAATTTTAAATCACGCGCACTCTTGCACACATATGTTTTAAAATACACCAACCGTGCATAAGTATGCTCTTCATTTTAAACGTTTACTTGCAGAAAGCTAGCACACGTGTCTGCCATTGGACTTAGTCGGCTTTTACGCACATATGTAGGTGGATTTTACAACAGGATTGCGTGAGGCACATTCCCAGTTTTTCAGTTAGTCAACCAGTTTGTCCAGTTAATATCGAGGTCTTTCAGACCCTCTCGTTCTTCATTCTGCACGCTGCCCAGTTGATCTGGACCTTTCACCCTGTCCTATAAACGCTAAAATTCAAGATCTACAGATGCTCCTCATCAGGAGCAGCAATAAAATTACGCAGATTTCTAGGCTACACACGCTGCGGTTATTGGTTTTAATATATGGAGTTAAGTGCTCAAGTGTTGACTCCGCCCCAGAATGCTCATGCCTCGGCCATGGCCTGCCCCTTCCCACCCCCTTATTTTTCACACACTCATGGATATACATACGTATGTAAATTGCAGCTTTTTAAAATCTGCGTTACTTGCACGTGGCCCACATATGCAGATATATGGGCATTTTTGAGCAAGCTATGCTTTTAAAATTGACCTCTTTGTGTAGAACATAGACTATAATGGCCCATCCAGTCTACTCATTTTTTCTTGATACTGCAGAGCTTACTTGATCTCTAGTTTTGCTGTATTAAATCCAATGGTGAAAACATTCACAGAAAGAAAAACAATACCGAATCCTTATGGAATGATTTGATTTCTGTACACAAGTATAACAATTCATTTTTGGAGATTCATAGCAAGGAGTAATAAGAAGATTTACTAAGTCTATCAGAGACTGCTAAGAGACTGATTGAGCACACTTTTACTATAAATATATATTATGCAATTATGTCTCCTCATTAAAATTTTGAAACATATATTTGCACAGTCCTCCATGCTCAAAATATTTATATAAAAAAGAAATAGATCTTGGGGGCGCGCTGACGTCACCGCCGGGAATGGTCGCCTGAAGCGAGAGCTCCCTGCGGCGTTTTTTGCTTAAAGCCTTTTTTATATGATCTTTTAAGATCTCCGAACGACTAACACCTAGGCACCCAGCCTGATAAGGAAGAGATGGCATCGAAACGTAGAAACCTTGATTTAACGCAATTTTCCTATGCCAAATCAGCTGATAATGTCGCGGACATGCTGGCGGAGCAGGCCGTGAGTGAAACCTCGGGGCTCGATTGTGAGCACGCGGCGCCTGTGTCCTTTGCCGAACTTACCACCCGGACGGAGCTCAGAGAATGGTTCATAGACCTCAGGCGCGATCTTAAGCAGCATAAACAAGATTTGTTAACATCTATCTCCGAGGTAAGAGAAGAGCTGGCTGCGGTGGGACACAGAGTGGATGAATTAGATATCCGTGTTGAACAGCATGAGGAGGATCTGCATAAAATGGCGGGCGACTCGAAGCAGACTCAGGCCACTATTAACATCTTACATGAAAAGGTCGAGGACCTTGAAAATAGGTCCCGCCGCAATAATATCCGCATCAGGGGTGTCCCTGAACTCCCTGAGTATTCGAACTGCGTAGAAGTGGTGACTCGAATCTTTCGCAGTATCCTGCAATCGGAAGCCGGGGGAGAAGGAGAATCGGCGGAGAACGCTGCGATCCTTCATATTGAACGGGCGCACAGGGTACAAGGGCCCCGTAACACTGAAAAACCCAGAGACATTTTAACCTGCCTTCAGACTTTCCAGGAAAAATCTCTCCTTTATACGGCCGCCAGGAAACAAAAAGAGTGGATTTGGGAAACTCATAAATTGAATATTTTCAATGATTTGGCAGCCTCTACTATGCGAAAACGCTTTGACCTGCGACCGGCTACTATGGTACTCCAGGAAAATAACATTCGATACCGCTGGACTTTTCCTTTCAGCTTACTGTTCATGGTTGATGGGGTCACTCATCGGGTCAAAGACATGGCGGAGGCAGCTGAAGCCTTTCGTAAAACTAAATTTTCGCTACCACCTTCTGCCATTCCTAACCTGACTCGTACAGGGAAATTGTCTAGTACCCCTAGGTGGCAAAGGGCTGGTGACTCTTGGCGATTGGAACGCCAGAGAGGGCCCTCAGGCTCTTCGTTACAATCATCGGTGCGCTGATCTGAAACTGCGCTAATCCACATGGATTACTTTTTTTTCTGCAACGCCTGATCATCTGTAGCTGGGTGTCAAATGGACTCTACTGTTCTACAGCAAGGCTTTACTTCATTTTTACTTTTTGTTTGTTACTATACGCCGCTAGGGGGGCGGCCTTACCGTAGGTGACTACGACCCCTGATCTGGGAGGTATCCAAATGGCGGATACATATGTTTTGGGTTTGGGATGGGAAGAAATATCATTCATATACGAGCCACTACAGAAAGAACACCGACTCAGCAGAGATATGCTTTCTCTAGCAATGCTTGATTTCTTCTTTTTCTTTTTCTGTTGGGGGGCTAAACAGGAGGACCTACCGGATGACTCATGGCTTTAAAATTTTGGTCACTAAACGTCAAAGGCCTAAATTCCCCTGCAAAGCGCCAACTGTTAGCTCGAGATTTATTATACCATCAGGTTGATATTGCCCTTATCCAGGAAACTCACCTCCGAAAATGACATGAACATCTTTTGCGCTTGCAGAACTATTCGACTCTATTTCTGGCAGCTAGTACCAAGAACTCCAAGTATGCTGGAGTGGGCATTCTGATTGCTAATACGGTGACTTTTACTGTGAAGGACTCCTTGGCTGATCCCCTGGGCCGTTTCCTGTTTCTTAAAATACTCTGTGCTCACAAGACTTTAACCATTGTCAATATTTATGCGCCTAATGTAGGCCAAGACCATTTCTTACATGATGTCCAGGAGAAATTGTTGGCTTTTGTTGAAGGATCAATCATATGGGGAGGTGACTATAATCTAGTGCGCAATCCGAGGCTGGATACATCTAATCGGCAAACTGCAGGAGGATGGAAAGCCTCTTCTCAGCTGTCTCTCCTGATGAACAAATGGAGTTTAGTTGACATATGGAGACAACGACATCCTACCGAACGTACCTACACCTTTTACTCAAACCCCCATAATATGTATTCTCGTTTGGACTATTTTCTCATTGACAAACACTTACAAAATTTGGTGGTTGACACTGACATAGGCGCAATCACGTGGTCTGACCACGCACCGGTGTGGACAATACTGGACCTTAATGATTCCGACCCTGGTATACGTTTTTGGCGGCTTAGAGATGAGCTTCTGAAATCAAAGGAACACCTTCCTTCCATGCAGGCAGCCTTGCAAGAATACTTTGAAATCAACAGGGGGTCGGTACCCAACGCCGGCTCCGTATGGGAATGCTCCAAAATGGTCATTAGGGGCAGACTTATCGGACTAGCTGCAGCGTTAAAAAAGCAGCGAGATAAGAGGCGGTCTGAATTGCTCCAGGTTATCTCCTCGCTATCGCGTCAACATGCTGGCTCTCTCGCTTCGGTACTTTTGAAACGAATCCAGGCCGCCCGATCGGAACTGCACATCCTAGATTCTACGCAGATCGCGCATGATCTGGAGCGCCTCAAGCAGAGACACTTCGAGGGCAATAATAAAGCAGGACGACTATTAGCGAGGAAACTCAAGCAACGTCAGCTCTTAAATACTATAGCAAAAATCCAAGATGGACATGGTAAGCTCCACACCTCCAGCAATGATATCCGACGGTGTTTCACGGACTTTTATTCTAAGCTATATAGTAAGGCCAGTCATATTACACATGAGGACATCCAAAATTATCTGTCACCCATTACATTGACGGCTTTGACGGATGACCAGCGGGCTTTCTTGGATGAGCCGATCACAGCGATTGAAATTCAAACTGCTATTAAGGATCTGAAAAGTGGGAAATCACCGGGACTTGATGGTTTCACGGGACTGTTTTATAAACAATGCCAAGCACAGATCATGGAACCCCTGGTGGACTATTACAACAGCTTATCCGATGACGTCCATCTTCCACCTCATTCCAACGTTGCGGGAATTACAGTTATTGCCAAACCAGGCCGAGACCCAACTCAGTGTGGGTCCTACCGACCCATATCTTTACTGAACATTGATCTTAAATTGTTTGCTAAGGCCTTGGCAAATCGCTTAAATGTTATCCTCGGACAGTTAGTCCATAAGGATCAGGTGGGGTTCATACCTCAAAGAATGGCAGCCGATAATGTTCGCAAAGTGATTGATATATTGTGGTGGGCTAAACAAGAGCAAACGCCTCTCGTTCTACTAGCGGTGGATGCCGAAAAGGCGTTTGATCTTGTCCATTGGGACTTTCTGTTTGCTACTTTAACTAAAATGGGCTTTGGTGAGCGCTTTTTGGGATGGATAAAATGTTTATATCATAATCCAGGGGCTAGGATAAAGGTGAATGGTCGGTATGGTGATCTTTTCCCTGTGCAGAGAGGGACTAGGCAGGGGTGCCCTCTATCGCCTCTCCTATTTGCGCTTTTCCTAGAGCCTTTTACCACCCGGATTCGAGCGTCTAACCAGGTTGAAGGGGTGACTGTTGGAAACAGTGATTTGAAAATGTCGTTGTTTGCCGACGACATTCTCTTGACACTCACCAATCCTCTGGTCTCTTTAAGGGGTGTTACAGATGAGATTACTTCCTTCAGCGCAGTCTCCGGGTTTAAAATCAATCTGGACAAGACCGAATTACTGAATGTGTCGGCAGACCCCGCTGTTATATTGACAATAAAACAGACATATCCGTTCAAGGTAGTACATAACTCCCTTAAGTACCTTGGCGTCCAGATTGGTCCTGACCTTCAACAATTATTTCAATTGAATTATAAACCACTGGTGGATAGAGTAAAAAAGGATATTCAGAAATGGGATAGGGATTTTTTTTCTTGGGTGGGAAGAGTAGCAATAGTTAAGATGAATATTTTACCTAAATTCTTATACCTCTTTAACACGCTACCTATATTTATTAGTAGTGCTATACTACGGTCCTGGCAAAAGATCTTATTTGACTTCATCTGGAGGAGACGACCCCCTAGGGTGGCCCGGCGGATCTTGCAACAACCATGGATACGGGGAGGATTGGGGGTTCCCAATATAGAGTATTACTATGTGGCGGCGCAGCTTGCTGCTATCCCTGATACGCATAGAAGGTGCTATATCAAGCAATGGGTTAAATTTGAGGAATCCCTACTAGGGGGATGCCCTCTTAAAATACTTTTCTGGCAACCTCGCGATACTTGGCCTCCTATACGGGAAGTGCCTATCTCCTTGGGCACCACTCTTAAACTGTGGAATAAATGGAAGGGACGCCTTGTTGGCGACAGGTCGTATTTCTATTCGACTCGCCTTTATAATAACTCCCTCTTTCCTGCGGGACAGGACAATAACTCATTTCAAAATTGGCACCGTCAGGGGATTATTAAGATGGGGGATCTGCTTAGCGGTGGCATACTTATGACATGGGCGGATTTACAAGCTAGATATCATATACCTAGACAGGATTTTTTGGCCGGTAGCCAACTGCTGCACTTTTTACGGACACCTCTTATCGCTAAGGATTTGGCGCGAGGAAACACACTTTTTGAACATTTTTGTGAGTCTGTTGACAAGAAAAGGGGGATGATATCTAAACTATATAACTTATTACTGAACCCTATTACCCAAACTTTCCCATATATGGCCCACTGGGAGGCGGACTTGGGTTATCCCATTAGCTCTGATTCTTGGACACAAATTTTCACCGCAGCTCACAAGTGTTCAGTGTCTACCACATTGCAGGAAAATTGCTATAAGCTTATCACTAGATGGCACCTCACCCCCAGTACTCTACATAAACGATATCCTCGTTTGAGTGATAAATGCTGGAGAGGATGTGGGCAGACTGGCACTTTCTTCCACACCTGGTGGTCTTGTGATAAGATATCCCCTTTGTGGAGACTTGTGGCACAGTGGCTAGGACAGGTCTTAGATGTGCAGGGCCTCTTTGATCCTGGCTTTATGCTGCTTTTACTTCCACACAAGCCTATGAATAAAGCACACATCGCTTTTTGTCATCAAGTCTTTATTGCCACCAGATTAACCATAGCCAGTTATTGGAAACAGGATCTTACACCGTCATTAGCAATAATACAGCATAAAATACATTATTACTGTAAAATGGCAGCTATCACCGCGGAATTACATGATTCCTTGTCTAGGTTCCGGAACACATGGTCTCCCTTTTTGCAATGGGAAAAAAAACAAGCGGAGCAGTGATTTTTTGTTTTTTGTTTTTATCCGGACTATGTCAGTTGTACGGCAGACATGGTGGAAATTGGGCATAGAACTCCTGTTCACCCTAATTTGTTACTATTTTGATCTTGCTGAGGTCGTTTGTTTCTTTCTTTCCTTTTCTTTTGTGTTCATTGTTTTCTTTCTCACGGTGGCTCTAGTTAATGTACTTAAGCTTGGCTTCCTGGAAGGGTGGGGGGGGGGGGGGGAGGGAATTTGAGGGTACTACCCACATGGTTTATGCTGAATATCTGTTTGGCATGTGAACTGTATTTCATGATATGTGTGTACAGATGTTGATTAGATGGTTTGTCCTAATGGGTGTGTTCTTCCCTTGTTTGAAAAGCTAATAAACTTTAAATTGAAAAAAAAAAAAAAGAAATAGATCTTGACGAAAGTGTCAGGCAATTAAGCATCTATGGGTCTGATTTACTCAAGCTTTTCCCCCATTCTGTGTCTATGGAAAAATGCTTAGCAAAGGAGGCCCTAAGTTTGCAAGTGTTGTGTATGCAAGATGAAGAAGGCATCATTTTGTATGATGTCCACAGGGATGCAAAAGCAGCCGTAATAAACGGAGGAGAACTAAAGGATCTGGGAGAGGAAGAGTTGGATGAAATCTTGATCCATCATTCCGAGATTGTCTTTGCACGAACCTCTCCTCAACAGAAACTAATTATAGTGGAAGGCTGCCAAAGACAGGTGAGTAGAATACCAATTTCAATAACCTTTTTATATATGTTCTCTTAACGGTGCATTTGTGTATTTGTATGAGCACACGTGCGTTTAAAGCCTTTAAATTGGATTTCAGAAGGCATCTATTTTTATAGGTACCTTAGTTTTTCTTTAGTCGCATATTAAAGCATCATTGATGTGATATCTTCCTCTCTCAGTGGGAAAACCTGTCAGGTGATATCCATTAGTTTTTTAAATACATGGGGCATTATATCTATTTCAGAAATCAGCTGGCCTAAGCAACAATTCAATATAAAGCATAAATTGCTTCTGTGAAACCTAAGTCATTCATCACTATAGAATGTTTTACTTATATATTGATGACCATACCTCAAGTCAATCTCTCTGATCATGTAGAAGACAAGTTAGCCCATTCTGTCTTCATATCAGTTTACTCCTCCCCCCAATTTCCTTCATTCCTTTTAAATACATTTATGTTAATTTTCCTTATTTCACAAAGACAGTCATGTGGAGCCTATGTATATCTCGGTTCTCCCAATGTGGAAAGCAAGAGTATTTATCATCTCCCTGCTTTGGCCGTTCTTGAGATAGGTGGTCTGTCTTCCTTACGTCACATTTGCTCTGTTGCGTGTCGCCCTCAGAATGCTGTTGTTGCTGTGACGGGTGATGGGGTCAATGACTCCCCAGCGCTAAAGAAGGCAGATATTGGAATTGCAATGGGTATTGCAGGATCTGATGCAGCTAAAAATGCAGCCGACATGATCTTGCTCGATGATAATTTTGCCTCCATTGTCACCGGAGTGGAAGAAGGTAAAATATTACACAATTTTCCAACGTTCACGTAAGTCTAGCCAGAAGAAATGAATGGGAAAATCCATGCTGAAATTTGACTCCCATGTTTATTCAAGAATAGAGCAATATTACAAATAAGCCATGACGGTAACTTTTTTATTTTTATTTTTTATTTATGCATTTTCCACATATAAAACAGAAAAGGTATTCCAGGTTTAACATAATAGAAGTAATTACTTTCTCATTTTTTCTCATTATAATCCCAGTCTATACCCTATTCTTATTATTAATCTTTAAACAGGTAAGTATATAAGATTCTAATCAAACTGGAACATTACATTAACTTATGGAAAAAGAAAAAAGAAAGTAACCTTATTCCAAATTATCCTGAGTTGGTTGAATTAGATTGCTGCCAGATCCCTGGTTATCTAAGAAAAACCTTAACTGAGATGGCTCAAAGAAAATATATCGTGAGTTATTCAAATAAATCATACATTTACAAGGATATCTAATGACATTGTAGCCCCCAAATGCTTAACTTCTTGACTCATATCAAGAAATTTCCTCCTTCGAACTTGAGTAGATCTAGTTAAATCTGGGAAACCCCAGATTTTACAACCCAAGTATAATTTATTCCTATTATGAAAGAACAGGTTCAACACAGAGTCTCTGTCCATTGATAACACAAAGGTCACCAAGAGGGTTCCTCGGTATTCAATCTGGTCTTCTGTTGTTTCTAAAAAGGAAGTTAAGTTAATATCTGTTCCCAATGCTGGTTCAGTCATAATCCTCTGATCTTTCTTCATAGTTGTTACAAAATAGATGTTAGAAATAGATGGTAATGATTCTTTAGAGAATTGCAGATTTTCAACCAGATATTTCTTAAATTGTTCTCGAGGAGAGATTAATTTAACCTTCGGAAAATTTAAAACCCATAGGTTATGATATCTGGCAGAATTTTCTAAATTCTCTATCTTCTTCGAAATAACATTTTCTTCATGTATCATCTTTGTCTGTATTTCCTGAATAGAAGAAGATTTAACTTCTAGTTCTTTTATCTTAACCTCAAAGATATCCAACTTTGGCTCAATCTCTTGTATTTTATTTTGAGATTTATTTATAGCCTGTATAAGAGAGGCTATTGAGTTCTGTATTGTCATTAAGGCTTCCCATACAGTTCCCAAGGTAACTTCCTGTGGTTTTATCTTCCTCAGAGTTGGAAGCTCTCTCATTCCTCCATCCTGGCAAATCATAGTAATCTTTGCAGATTCATTTGCCAGTTCCTCACCATTCTTTAAGTTATTGGGATTAACTTCCTTCCTTCTTTTTCTCCAACTTTAGCTCCCTCTGTTGAAGACTCAGTAACAGCTTCTGCTACTGGTGTAGACTCCAAATTAATTGGGTCTACCCTCCAGCTCTGTGCCTGGATGTGGGAGCTCATAGGTGGTGAGGGAGTCTCAGGAGCCCCAGGGCTAAGAGATATTTGAGTGACAAAAGGAGTTTGGGTGTGCTCCTCATCCGTCCTCCCAGCAGACGCACCTGGGGTAGATACATAGGTTGGAGCAAAAACCCCATCAATAATTGTTTGAGAAGGTAAGGGCATGGTAATTGCAGAAGTAGCTAGCCTCACCCTACCCTTTTGTTTCATATGAGGCATGTGTTTAAGCAACAGTAAATAGGGTTTCTTGCAATACTTTCTTTAAATTCAAATCGGAGAATCTTATATACTACAGAGGCGCTAGAGAGAGACACCCTCTTATTGTACTTATGAAACCAAAATTACTCACTTTTTCGGTGGAGGAGCACTCAGGACCAAGTTTCAAGTTTTCAAGAATTCAAAACAAAGCCGCGTGCCCCTTAGGCAGCACGCCGGCGTCAGCTGCGCGCCGCTATGGCTCCATTTTTAAAGTCCCTCGCTTGGGACCCTCCCTGATGACGTCAGGGGGCAGAAGCAAGTCTCTGTGCCGTTGGGGCAAGGAGGATAACCATACCCCCGGTATTCACAATTGTAGAAATTCAGGTAAATATCCACAGGCAATGGTCCTCTCCTCCACCTCATGATGGTAACTTTTAAACAGCTGCGCATATGTTGTAAAATCAGCTATATGCACAATTTTATATGGACACATGTTAATGCCACCTCTACCACGTAAGTGGGGGAATTTTACTAGGCACATGCATTGGTGCAAATACTTGTTTCTTCAGTTTATTCCCAGTTTGCCCCAGTAAAGGTTAGGGCTTCCTAACTCCCCTAGCTAGATAGCCTCTCTTTTACCCTATTAGTCCCAATCCTTCAAACCCCACTGACTAGCCCTAACTTTTTTATTTTTAAAATTACATGCCATCCATAGCAGAAGTAAAGTTATGTGGTAGGGGACCTGGTGGGTGCTTGTGTGCATCAATACTTATGCGCATACTTTAGGTTACAGACCTGAAGCGCCCATGTCCTTCTCAGACTCTGCCCATTCCCCGCCCCTTTTTTACTTCCCAATTGGTGTGTGAACTGGGAGATACACGCATACTCACATGCTATTTAAGATCTGCGCAGTGTGCGCCGGCCCGATACATGCACATATCTCCCAGCTAATGCGTGTGTAGGGCATTTAAAATTGATCTTCATTGTTTTAAAATTATAGCATGCAAAATAACATAAAATAAAAAGAAATTTTGTTTTATTTCATTCATTTTAACCCTATATGCCGTAGGTTATACAGTATAATATACCCCTCAGAAGCAAACTCTAACATGGTTTAGAATGATCCTACTTATTAAAACAATTCACTTCTAAAATACTTCATCATAATATTAGAATTTTTCTACATAAACTCCTTTTCCTTCTCCCTCCCCCTCCTCTGCTGTAGGTCGTTTGATTTTTGATAACATAAAGAAATCCATTGGCTACACCCTGACAAAGAATATCGCCGAGCTGTGTCCCTTTCTGATCTACATCATAGCCAGCGTTCCACTGCCGATTGGCACAATCACCATCCTCTTCATTGATCTGGGTACTGATATTGTAAGTAGTTCATTCAGTTGCTGGTTAGTAAGCTGAAGAGTCTGATATGTGTGTTTGTGAATCCTAGAATAGAAGGATATGATCTAACCAGGCATTATGGCCTTTTTCTAGTCAGAAAGTAGTGAATTCTATGGACACAGAGAATTTCTGTGGGTAAAACAGTGCTTTTAGAAAATGGGCCTTTAGAAACCTATCCACTCTATATAATGGTAAAATGATGTACATAGGCCCTCTATGTGTGTCCCTTTTACCATCAGTAGGGAGAGGCATTCCTGGGGAGTTTGGAACTGTGCACATACCTGAATCTTCAAAAGTAAGCATCTATTTTTGCTGTTGAAAGTACTTGCAGACATTTTTCCTGGGGTAAGTTTCAAAGTGAAAGCATGTGCATACGTTCACTTTGAAAATTAGTGGAAAGCCCATGGGTAAAGAATATCCACTGACCTTGCATTTAGGTGAACAGTCTTAAAACTACCCCTGTATTATGTAAGGGAATTGATAGTATTTCACCATGTGAAACAGAGAATGCTAGCTCTTACTGGGCACAAAATCTCAAACTGTTATCACATTATCTACTTTATCCTCCAGATGAATTCTCATGCTTTGCCCAATACAAGTTCTAATCCTAAAGTGTATCCTCTAAGTATCCTTGTATTTTGCTGAGAAATAACACCATTAGATTAACTAGTTCAGAGGTAGAGAGGTTTAATTTAGCCAGGTATAGTACGCATTCGTGTTTAGCTATTACAAAAATATAGTTTCAAGGATTCTAATAAAAATATTTTTGACCTTTTGATATTTTAGGATTTAGAATGTACAATTTGAATATATTAATGATGTTCTACAGGACTACAGGATAATTTGTACATTGTTTTCATTTGCCTCACAGATTCCATCTGTGGCATTTGCATATGAAAAAGCCGAACGTGACATCATGAACAGGAAGCCTCGACGCAAGAACATAGATAGGCTGGTTAATCAGGAGCTCGCCTTGTATGCCTACTTACAGATTGGTGAGTTGAACTCTTAATCTGGATTGAGTAGATCCAGCTGGTGCCAACACAGTCTGAAATATTCTGCTGAATTACAGCACTAGGAGGCTTTCAACCTTCCCAAGTCTATCTCCTGTTCAATGAATTATTTAAAGCATTTCCCTTTGTTATTCTATTTCCAACAATAGAAAATTAGTAGTATAGGCATTAGCACAGGAAGCATTCGAAGTATAATAGGTTGGGTCATTTTAATAATGAACATTGTTAAACTAATGTGCTGGAAGGGGGCTTCCAGAAGTGGTGGGGAGGAGAGGTATTTGTTTTTTGTAAACAAGAAGTCTCTCAAGTGGAACATAGTTGATGAGATCCCCTTGACAAAACGTTATAACATAACCATGAATGCAGGTCAAATAGTTTGAAAAAGTTGCATTTTAGGGGCTGTCCATAAATGATGTCATGATCCAATGGGGAGGAGAGGGTTACTAATTTTGTGATGAGGGGGGTTCTAAGTTGAAAGGGGGTTTGGAAATTTGTGACAAAGTGTGATGAGGGGTGGGGGTGGAGGTTGATTTTATGCTAAAATAGTGTGGCATCATTTGTAGAAGGCCCCTTATCTCCTCATTGTACAATTGTATCTCCATATTCAGAGGTCTTGAAACATTCATTATCAGATCTGAACAACACGTGACAATTGCTTTGAATATGGCATGTTTGATTTAGAACTGCTTTATCCATTAAAACAACTCTCTTTGATGCATCAATCAGTTCTTCAAACTTTATTTTATGCTAATAATAGTACATAAATAATATGCCATAAAATGCAGCAATGATACATCAATAAAATAAAACACATAATAGGAGGAATAAAGTCAGGATTCCCCTAAATATCATCACATTCTAATAGTTGCAAGCAAGAAAAGATTCCTACCAGCATTTCAATTACAAGTCATTTAGAAAGGTGGAAGGAAGGCAAAACGATTACCAGCATGGTTAAAAGGGGAGGTGAAAGAAGCTATTTTATCCAAAAGATCTTCATTCAAAAATTGGAAGAAGGATCCAACAGAAGAAAATAGGATAATGCATAAGCATTGGCAAGTTAAATGTAAGACATTGATAAGACAGGCTAAGAGAGAATTTGAAAAGAAGTTGGCCGTAGAGGCAAACTCTCACAGTAAAAACATTTTAAAATATATCTGAAGCAAAAAACCTGTGAGGGAGTCAGTTGGACCATTAGATGATCGAGAGGTTAAAGGGGCACTTAGAGAAGATAAGGCCATCGTGGAAAGATTAAATGATTTCTTTGCTTTGGTGTTTACTGAAGAGGATGTTGGGGAGATACCCGTACCGGAGAAGATTTTCATGGGTAATGATTCAGATGGTGTGAACCAAATCATGGTGAACCTAGAAGATGTGATAGGCCTGATTGACAAACTGAAGAGCAGTAAATCACCTGGACCAGATGGTATACACCCCAGGGTTCTGAATGAACTAAAAAATGAAATTTCATACCTATTAGTAAAAATTTGTAACCTATCTTTAAAATCATCCATTGTACCTGAAGACTGGAGGGTGGCTAATATAACCCCAATATTTAAAAAGGGCTCCAGGGGTGATCCAGGAAACTACAGACCAGTTAACCTGACTTCAGTGCCAGGAAAAATAGTGGAAAATGTTCTAAATATCAAAATCACAGAACATATAGAAAGACATGGTTTAATTGAACAAAGTCAGCATGGCTTTTCCCAAGGCAAGTCTTGCCTCAGAAATCTGCTTCACGTTTTTGAAGGAGTTAATAAACAAATAGATAAAGATGAACCAGTAGATGTAGTGTATTTGGATTTTCAGAAGGCGTTTGACAAAGTTCCTCATGAGAGGCTTCTAGGAAAAGTAAAAAGTCATGGGATAGGTGGCGATGTCCTTTCGTGGATTACAAAACTGGCTAAAAGACAGGAAACAGAGAGTAGGATTAAATGGGCAATTTTCTCAGTGGAAGGGAGTGGGCAGTGGAGTGCCTCAGGGATCTGTATTGGGACCCTTACATTTCAATATATTTATAAATGATTTGGAAAGAAATACGACGAGTGATGTAATCAAATTTGCAGATGATACAAAATTGTTCAGAATAGTTAAATCACAAGCAGATTGTGATAAATTGCAGGAAGACCTTGTGAAACTGGAAAATTGGGCATCGAAATGGCAGATGAAATTTTATGTGGATTAAGTGCAAGGTGATGCATATAGGGAAAAATAACCCATGCTATAGTTACACAATGTTAGGTTCCATATTAGGTGCTACTACCCAAGAAAGAGATCTAGGCATCATAGTGGACAACACATTGAAATCGTCAGTTCAGTGTGCTGCAGCAGTCAAAAAAGCAAACAGAATGTTGGGAATTATTAGAAAGGGAATGGTGAATAAAACGGAAAATGTCATAATGCCTCTGTATTGCTCCATGGTGCGATCACACCTTGAATACTATGTACAATTCTGGTCGCTGCATCTCAAAAAGATATAGTTGCGATGGAGAAGGTACAGAGAAGGGTGACCAAAATGATAAAGGGATTGGAACAGCTCCCCTATGAGGAAAGACTAAAGAGGTTAGGACTTTTCAGCTTGGAGAAGAGACAGCTGAAGGGGGATGTGAAAGAGGTGTTTAAAATCATGAGAGGTCTAGGGGGCACTCCACGAAGTTAGCATGTGGCATATTTAAAACTAATCGGAGAAAGTTCTTTTTCACTCAACACACAATTAAACTCTGGAATTTGTTGCCAGAGGATGTGGTTAGTGCAGTTAGTGTTGCTGTATTTAAAAAAGGATTGGATAAGTTCTTGGAGGAGAAGTCCATTACCTACTATTAATTAAGTTGACTTGGAAAGTAGCCACTGCTATTACTAGCAACAGTAACATGGAATAGACAGTTTTTGGGTTCTTGCCAGGTTCTCATGGCCTGGATTGGCCACTGTTTGAAACAGGATGCTTTGCTTGATGGACCCTTGGTCTGACCCAGTATGGCTTGTTCTTATGTTCTTACAAGTCCCACGTATCAGAAGATTTTAAATCTATGATTAATAACATTTCTCCTTAAGGAAACTTTGCAAATTATGGGGTGAATTTTCAGAGTTGCATGCATAAAAATTAGCATTAGCATATATGCGTGCAAGTAGCATCTGCTCATATACATGCTATTTTATAAACATCAAACATATGCATGTATTTTTGTTTTCACATCTGCACATATGCATGAAAAAAAGGGGATAGTCTAGGGGTATTCCAGGGTGGGGTCAACATTTACATGCGTAAATTGCTATTTTAAAAGACGCGCATGTAGATATGTCAACTTACCTGTGTCATTTTATACCTGCTAATTATCTTGTGTACGTGATATTAAACTTGTTTATTGTATATTAGTGGCTGGGTGGAAGGTCTGGGTGAACTGAGGGGATTTCAGACTGAAGAATTGGAAGGGTTTGGCTGACTTAGAGAAGGACTGGGTGAACTGGTGGAGTAATTGATAAAACTGGCAATATCAATTCCATGCATGTTTTAAAATATTCCAACTTATGAATATAAATTGAGATTTGTGAGAATCAGTCCTACTTTATTTTAATGTGTAAAATATACATGCGTAGATTTTTCAAACAGGTAGGAAATGTACAATTTTTCAATGCATCGCATGTATTCACGCATAAGCATGCATACACAAGTATGTTGCAGGGTAGAGGCTCACGTATTTTAAAATATATACATATGTGATATGCACAGGTTATAAAATACTATTGTAAATCTATATATGGCTATATATGCGATATATGCCATCACGTGCAGTTGTTTAAAGTTATTCAGGAGTCGCAGTATCGAAATGCATAAAAATATACAGTATGGGCCGCATTTTAAAAGGGTTATGCGCGCCGGGTCTATTTTCAAAAGGCCCGGTGACGCGCATAAAGCCCCGGGATGTGTGTAATTCCTGGGGCTTGCAAAAAAGGACGGGGGAGTGGGTGGGGCGGTGCTGCGCAAGGCTGCGCAAAATCGGCAGCCTGCGCGCGTCGAGCTGCGCAGCCATCCTCCGTTCCCTCCCAAGCCGCTCCAAAATCGGACCGGCCTCGGAGGGAACTTAACTTCTGGCCCCCCCACCTTCCCCTCCCTTCCCCTATCTAACCCACCCCCCAGCTCAAACTAATTCCCCCCCACCTTTATTTTACAAGTTACGCCTGCCCAAGGCAGGCGTAACTTGCGCGCGCCGGCCGGCTGCCAGCGCGTCATGTTCCGGTCCGGAGGCCACAGCCATGCCCCCAGAACGCCCCTGACAAGCCCCCCCAGGAAAGCCCCAGGACTTACACGCGTCCCGGGGCTTGCGTGCGCCACCGAGCCTATGCAAGATAGGCTCGGCGCACGCATGGGGTGCAAGGGGCAGCTTTTCGGGGGTTACGCGCGTATCCCTTTGAAAATCTGCCCCAATATTTTCATTTGCTCAGTACCCAATCTAAAAATAAATGCATCATTTGGCGTTTGAATGCATCCACAAGGCACAGGCTGATTTTTTAAAAATATTTTGGATTGTGATCCATGGTTAATGTGTTTTCTTTTCTGCTCTCTGACTCTTGAAATGCTGATTTTGTTTTTTTCTAGTTTTAAAAGATAATCAAGATACTTAACGGTGAATTTTAGAAGCCTGGCATGCATATTAATTAGGGGATGCACAAATAAATTGGGCTTGCATGCGCCGAGCGGATTTTAAAAGCTGCCCGGATACGCACGTATCTTCCGCAGTGCGCACATCTTTAAAGTTTTCAAAAAGAGGCGTGGCACGGTCTGGGTGGGGCATGGACGTTTCGGGGCATGAATCAGAGGACACAGTAATGATGGCAGAAAAGGACCAACTGGCCCATCCTATCTGCCCAGCAAGTTTCTTATGGCTGATAAAAAAAAAATCAGAATTTCCAAACCATAACTCATTTGATCTACTACTGCATGGGAAAACAATTGTTTTGCCTGAAATCTGAAGGCTAGAAGAGGTCATAAACACTGACCTCTTGTATCCATTAAAATGAAATCCACGTTTCCATCAAAGGCAATGCATAACCTCCTTGTGCTTTCCTAATAACTAGTCTCTCCAGACTCATCATCTTGTTTTTAAGATTGCACTTACTACATGAGCCCAACTTAAAGTCTCTTTCTCCGTTTTGTTCTTTTGTAGGAATTATACAGTCTATTGGAGCGTTTCTGAATTATTTTACCGTTTTGGCACAACAAGGCTTCCTGCCATACACGCTATTAGGTTTGCGTGTGCAGTGGGAAGATATTAATGACCAAGAAGTCCAGGACAGCTATGGACAGGAATGGGTAAGAGAAGGGGTCCATCCAGTACTTACATTGGAGAGAATGAGAACACTTGGAACTCACTAAACATTTAGACCCCATATCCAATCTTGTGTGCAATCATTTATACATTTTATTTATTTATTTTAAACATTTCTCAGCCACAGACACTCCAAAAGTTTGTAGTGATTTACTAGAAATGTCCATAGTCAGATTAACATAATATCTCAGAAATGCATAAAAGCAACTACAATTACATAAAACTAAAACACAGTAACAACAAGTAATCAGTTCATAATAACCCCTTATAGTAATGCCTTTCGGGCCTAGAGCATTAACCACTGAAATAGTCTGAATTAGCCAATTAGACTGCCAGTATTAAGCTTTTCCAGGACATTAAGGGGTAAAGATTCAAAGTCAACTAACTTATCTATGAAGTTAGGTAGCTAGATCTGCAGTTTAAGCTAGGTCAACTCAACTGAAAGACTAAATTTAACTGCTCAAATTTTGAGAGGTCCTGGATCCCTAGTGCTAATTTTTGGTGCTAGACTGCAAGTTAGCTGGCTATCCTTATGTGCAACGATAGCTGACTTAAATCTAACTGGCTACATTTTAGCTGGCTGGATTAAGACAAAGTTGCAAGTGAAATTTTGTCTAACTCTAGCCAGCTGTGATTCCGTTGGGAGCCCCTACCGAAAGGTGGCCCCAAAGCCCTAGCAAACAGATGGCAGGTGCTCACATAAATATCCGAGTTAGCCCTACCGTAATTGCCTGTAAATGGTAATGGCTCACCATAAGGAAAGAAAAACTCGCTCTGTTATATTTTATTTCAAAGCCATTCATGTTATCTTTCTAGTATTTTTCCAAACAAGACATAAATTGACTTTTCAATAAGTACATAAAAAGAAACCTGTTGATTTAAATAGCTCTTCCCTACATGCACTTTCTAACACAGGATTAACATCTACTGTTACAATCCTGATACTATTCCGTGCATCAACTTCTCGGTAAAGAATGAATTCATTTTTTTTTTTTTGACCCAGCAATTTTCCCTTTCTCTTTTGGACTTCCAGCTCTATTGGAACCAGGGCTGGCATCTGAAATCACAAGCCTTCATTTGTAACTACCCAGGGATTTGTTTCTCTATTTTAAAGCTCAGCTTTCTATAATTCAGTCATTTCAGGGGCACTCTTCAATCAGGGGACATGCACCAGAGTTCTGTCTGGAACCTTAGAACCATGGGCCCTTTATCCAGCCGCTCGGTGTTGTCATTGCCCATGCCCAATGACTATGGCTCACTCTTTCCCACCAGGAGCTGTAAACACTGCCACCTCTGCCTTATCCCTAGCCCCGGCCAACCAGGGGAGCAGAGAACCTGAACCCAAGCCCCTCCACATGGCAGAGCACAGCACTGCCACTAAGCCATCAAGCTGGCCCTTAGAAATAGTTTTCTAATAAATTCATGCTAACAATGATTGATGGGACTCTTACTCATTACAGACATTTAGTCAGCGCCAGTATCTGGAGTGGACTGTTTATACTGCCTTTTTCATCAGTATTGTGGTTGAGCAAATGGCGGATCTGATCATGAGGAGAACCCGTAGGAACTCTGTCTTCCAACAGGGAGTTTTCACGTGAGTAATGAAGCATAAGCTGGGCATTTCAACAAAGTTTCCAGAGGGTTTTCTGCTCGATGTTTGTTCAGTTAGTCTCTTTTCAGATATTTTTGCTCTGGGCTAATAGGGACTATTTTCATTCTTTCCTTGTCCCATCTACCTGTTCTTCCCTTCCTTTTTCTGTCTTGCAAAATTCTTCATGCTCTTGGCATTGAAGGTCATTCACTATGACAGTAACTTTCAAACGGTCACTCAGGCACACATATACACGTGTGTGCGGGTGCGTGGCCAGTGCCATTTTATATCCTGCGCGCACACACGCGTATATATGCCCCTAATTTTACAAGTGTGTGCGCACAGCTGATTAAAGTCAGGTTTGAGCTGCATACGTCAAGGAATTTTATAATAGGTGCAGGTCCATGCCATGACCAGTTTCACCAGTTCATCTATCAGTTTGCCCAGTCTAGAGCTAGATCTTCAAGACTCCCCCTGTTCTTTAGCCTGCACTCCCCCCCCCCCCCAGTTAACCCAGTGCCCTCAAGTACTTCAGAAATGCCTGGAAATAATTTTATTAAGACTTACACCTCCTTCCATAGCAGAAATAAATTTGCGTTCAAATATACCTGGGCTTGCGCTCAGGTGCCAGAGGTATTTGCATGCACATCTCTAGGCCCCACCTCAGAATGCCCATGCCCCGCATGCCACTGCCCACATTCTGCCCTCTTTCTTTCTTTATCCGATGTGAGAGATTCACATATCGGGACTTGTGCGCACATGGGGGCAGCTTTTATAATCAGGAGGGCGTGCACGCATGTAGGACATGCACACCTCCCGATTTTGATGCACGCCCAGCTTTTCAGTGTGAATGATGGAATTCTCCAGATAACTGTAACAAACAATCTTCTCTCTGCTTTCCTACAGGAATAAGGTCATCTTTATCGGTCTAGCATCACAGTTGATAATTTCCGTATTTCTCTCTTACTGCCCTGGAATGCCCTATGCCTTAAAGTTTGTACCTCTTCGGTGAGTTCAGCTTTTTCCTCAGTAAATATATGCTCTTACATTTTGAAAGAACAGCAGAAATGGCAAACTAATATGACTGACAGGCAGTGGGAGAAGAAACAGTGAACAGATACAGGCAACAAGGTTTGTGGGTGACATATACCGGAGGAAAGGGCACTATGAGAAGGATAGTATGTAGGCAAGAGTCAACATGTTTGGTTATATGCATATACCTGCAATGCATTTAAAGCACATACTTTCTCTACCTATTTTATAAACATATGTGCATATATTTTATGCTTGAAAAAAATATAACTTGCTCACATAAAATCCTGTTTTATACATGAAAGTTGGTATATTTTAAAACGTCAATGTAATTGAAATCACCAGTTTGGCGATACCTCCACCATTTCACCCAGACCATCTCCAGTTCATGCTGACCCTCCTAGTACTTCACCCTGAACTCCCCCCAATTCATCCAGACCTCCACCCATAACTAGACCCATGAGAGTCCACATTTCCCCAGTGCTGAGAGATCTCCATTGGTTACTGATTGCTTAAAGGTTTATTAGAGAAAACCCTAATGCTGGTTCACAAATTGATGGCAATGGAGTCACTACCATGGGCAAATACTCTGATTCATATACTGCATATAATCCATCTTGGGCTCTGCGATCTTTGCAGCGAAGACTCTTAGACATGCCTTCCATTCGACGGACACGTCTAAGTGGAAATGAGAGAAAGGGTGTTCTCAATTGCTTCTCCTGCCCTTTGGAACACCATTCCCCCAGGGCTTGCATCTGATGAGTTAATGCACAAAGACTTTTAAGGTTGTCTTGCAGACCTACCCTTTCAGGTTTGCTTTTGATTGCATTCATAAGGACTAGGAACTTTTTTGTTGTGATACTGGTTGATGCTTTGTTTGTCAATTTTTGGTTGTTTTAAATTGAATTATGCAAGTATTATTGTAAACTGTTGGGCCTCTGTAAAGGCATTATATAAACTGAAATAAATAATAGTAGACGAGTCTGATATCATTTGCGCTAGATAATTAGCAGGTGTAAAACTGCGCAAATATGTTGCCTAATGTATTTGCGTAAATCTCTTGTAAAACGCATTCCTCTTGGCCCTTCTCTGGAACACCCCTAGATCTCCCCTGTTTTGCACAGATAAATTCATGCATGAAACAAAAATTACACTCGTATTTTTGATGTTTATACAATAGCATATGAGCAAGTACAAGCTACTTTTGCACAATATATTATACTTTTATGCACATAACTCCTTTGAAAATTCACACCCAAGAAAAGATATTCAAGAAGAAAAGCTTACCAGGAACAGAGAAGGCATTAAAGGAGCATGAGCAATGGAGGGAAAAGGATACTAGCTGCTAGTATAAAGCTATAATACTGAGGGCAAGGGTTGTGTAAGGAAATTGTTTTTGGTTTGGATTCTTTTATTTGTTTTTGGATCATTTTTTATTTTTTTTTCCATTCTGCAGGCTTTTTTTTCCTTAGTTTTTATTTGTTTTGGAAAATAGTGCATACTGTTCAAAAATAGTGCACAATATTTGCAAATAGTAGTGTACTACTCACAAATAATGCGTATTATTAGCATAGAATGGTTAATTCTATTATATGAAACAAATAAACCCAAAGATTTTTAGGATTTTTGTGGGGATAGTGCATTTGTTTCATGGTAAAAGAACCAAAACAAAAAAGCCCAATTTGTTTCATATTACCATTCAATTTAAATGAATGTACATCCCTACTGAGGGCATAAAACCAAAATATAAGATTACTAAAACAGTGTACTTGAAATTAAATTTAGGTAGAGGAAATTCAAATGGCACAAAGGCAATTAGCTGGACAGAATTCTATGTAAAAATCAATTTGCTTAACTAATTAATTCTTTTTTTTATATTTAACCAGTTCTTGCTCTCTCTTTTCAGTGTTCAGTATTGGTTTGTTTCTGTACCTTATGCCATTTTCATCCTGTTCTATGATGAAATACGTAAGCTGTTCATCAGACGATACCCAGGAAGTAAGTAGCATAACGCAAACACTAAAATGCTAATTTCTTGCTGTTAATGTACAAAGTACTCTTAGAAGAAGCTAAAAAAAAAAGTTCATAGTATTGCGGGACACCTGATATTGATTCCTGGCTCCAGCTTCTGCTCCTTAGGCCGGTAGGGGCTCTCTAGGGAAGGGAGAGGGAACCAGCCATCATCAACCATGTCCCTAATAGGCTCTGGAGGGAGCCACTGTCTGCTGCCTTCTGGCCCAAGGACTCATGCAGCAATGACCCAGGCTATAAATGGGTGGGATAAAAGGAATGACAAAAAAATAGAGGTAATGTTTTACTTAAAAAGGTTTCTCATCAGTGCCTAATGGCTCATTTTTCCCCGCATGTGCATTTCAGGTTGGTGGGATAAGAACATGTATTACTGAAGTGACCTTTTCATCTGGGCGACATCCAGGTTGGTTGAAAGTTGAAAGTTCTCCCCCTTGCTGCTTTTGGAAGCTTCTCCATGCAATGTAAACAAAAAGGAAGAGACATTCAGAAGCTAGTCAAAGTCCTAATTGTACAGCTTAGAACTAATGGAAGAGTACTGTAAATGTGTCTAAATGTGTATTTTTTTAAATATATGATTATTTCCTTGGTGTACAGTTCAACTTGAAAGGAAAACAAAAAATGTACAAAAAAAAAGAGTATGTGAATAATGTAAAACAATGACTTGCACTAGTTTTTGTTAAAACGATTCTGTTAGTATTGAACTGTGTACGCAGATGTAAATTGTACATTTATTGGCATGGCTGTATATGCTAAGTGGACCTGTTAAAAACATTTTTTCAGTAAATTGCTGCTGGTCATTTTCTTACTACACCGTTTTCTTGTACTCATTGGTTGTAGGATCCTAAATTATTTGAGCACTGTTTTCAACACATCTGAAAAGTGCTCGAGCAGTGGTTCAATCCGTCCCTCCTTCCAGAGGACTTTTGTGTGAAGCCCAGCCATGGTCCTGGTCTTTACCATATCGATGAAATTCTCCAGAACCCGATTAGTGAAAAATTGGAACGCGCTACATAATCCAGGCATGGGCAGGTTGCTTTTGAGGACCATTTTTTTTTTTAACGTTCAGGATGTAGAACGAAACACATTTAGGGTTTTCAAAATAGTTGGGGTAGCTGCAATGGATCAGAGATGAGCCACAATGAACGCCAACAGAGAATGACTGCAAATTTTGGTACTGATGTAATAAGATGCGCCGAGCAGAGCACACAGTTTTACCAATCAGTCCACCATTCACCCACTCCTTCTCCAGGTCATCGAGACCCACCTGGCTCTTAAGCATAACCCCCCCCCTAATTCACCCAAACCTCTCACCCAGCCAGTAATACAGTATAAACATGTTGATATCACTTATGCAAGATAATTAACAGGTAACACTTGTAAGTTACCAAATTACACGTGTAAGAGTCTTTTAAAATATCAACTTGCATGCGTATATGTTGCCCCCCCCCCCCGGAACACCCCTAGGTTGTCCGTTTTTTATGTGTATACATGTGCTATTTTTGACCTCTATAAAATACAGAATGCGTGGGTAGATGCCACTTATGCACATAGATGATAATTTTTACACACGTAACACTTTGAAAATTCATTCCTTACACTGCAACTCAAGAGAGAGGTACAATTTTGGGAGTGAAATTCTTCTAAGTACATAAAAAGTGTGGGATCTGGGGGTGATTGTATCTGATGATCTTAAGGTGATCAAACAGATGGATAAAGTGACAGAAGAAGCCAGAAAGAAGCTTGGCTGCACAGGGAGAGGAATGGTCAGCAGAAAAAGGGAGGTGATATTATGCCTGAGTGAATATGTCCCTGGTGAGACCTCACTTGGTACTGTGTACAATTCTGGAGACTGCACCTTCAAAGGGATATAAACTGGATGGAATCGTCCAAAGGGTGGCTACTAAAATGTCAGCGGTCTTCATTCTAAAGATATGGGGATAGACTTAAGAATCTAAACACGAATATCCTAAAGGAAAGGCGAGATAGAGGAGATATGATAGTAATTCTTAGACGCATCCAAATTTTCCTTGCACAGGATGGAAAGGAGGCTTTAAAATGATGGATAATTGGATGAGAGCAAAAGGGGTTAAGAAATATTTCTTTATAGAGAGGTTACAGGAACATCCTCCCAGTGGAGGTGGTGGAAACAAAAACAGTATCAGAATTCAAGAAAGCAGGGGATAAACCCCACTGTAAAGCTGAATTAGTTGGGTGGATGGACCAACTAGATAGGTCACATGGTCTTTTTCTGTTGCCATGTGTCAATGAGTTAATTTTAGCACAACTTCGCTGATGTCTTGAAGAACCATCTCAAGATGCATGTTAAAGCCTAAAAGGTGAATTTTAAAAGCCAGGCATGTGCCAGAATAGAGAGATATGCACACATGTAGGACATACGTGTGTCCACCCAATTGAAAAGAAACCCCACGTTTGAGCACAAGTCCCGATGTGTGACCATCTCACATTGGACAAAAAAGGGGAGGAATCTGGACATGGTGTGGGTGGGGCGTGGGCATTCCAGGGCGAGGCCAAAAGATATGCGTGCAAGTATGTATGCACCTGAGCGCACACTCAGGCCTAATGCCATGTAACTTTACTTCTGCTATTGAGGAGGTGTAAATCTTAAAAAACAAAAAAAAAAACCCAACTATTTCCAGGCTTCTCTGAAGTGTTTGAAGGGTCTGAGTTAACTGTGGGGAGTGCAGGCTAATGAACCAGGAGGGTTTGAATGACCCAGCTCTAGACTGGTTGAATTTGTGGATAAACTGATGACATTCGTCATGGTGTGGATGCACACCTGTTGTAAAATTCCCTCACTTGCACAGCTCAAACTTGACTTTACACAGCTGTGCACGCACACTTGTAACATTCAGAGCACACATGGGCATCAGGGTTATTTTATAACATATGCACGAATGCGCATGCAGGATATAAAATTGCACTTATCTTGCCACACGCCCACATACACATGAATATGTGCGCCTGCACGCTCGTTTGAAAGTTACTGTCCCTCTGCATAGCGCACTATTTTTAGCTGGTACAGAAAGCCTTTATTGCGTAAGACCCAAAATGGGAAAAAACTTGTACATTTGGCCTTCTAGTGAGTCTAACACTACATCTCTAGAGCAATTAAACTGCTCCATAAAAGCACATTCTTTCCTATGGAATAATCATCTATGATAATGGGGAATATTATTCATATGTTGGTCTGCCCTAGGCATATAACCAGAACCCTTCAATATTTATACGTTTTAAGCTACAGCAAGCATTAAAGTGAAACTCCGAAATTGCAGAAATATAACAATAACATAACATAACATGTGCTGAATATTAAAAGCATAATCAAAATACTGTACACCAGATGTGTATTTCAGCACCTATTAATACTCTACATTTGCCCTTAGGTGCAAATATTGAACAAGCCACTCAGTTATGGCATGGATGACTGCATCATAACCAGCTCCATTTCAGTGAATCTACGGCTGCAACCTAGCTGGCTAAGCTGCAGTTGAAAATTCACATAGCTGGCAAAACTTAGCTGGCTAGTGCTGAAAATTTCCATTAGTTGGCTATGTTTCTTCTCCATTGTAAACAAGGCCCCAGAATTTCCTAGCTAAATGAATAAAGATCGCCACCTAATAAAGGGGGTCATTTACTGAGCATTTTTCCCATAGACACAGAATGGGAGAAAACCTTTAGTAAATAGGCCTCAAAAAAGAGGTCGCTATTATTTAGCCACCCCAGAGGGGAAAATTGAAAGTCTTTTGGATTAGCCACAATCCTTCTGAAAATCGACCCATAAGGGCCAGCTATGTTTTAGAAGGCTAGGTTTAGCTCATTTTCAGCTGCAACAGCGATAGCTAGGATGCAGCTGAAAATCTGCTTAAATCTAGCCTGTAGAGCAGGGGTGGGCACTTCCGGTCCTCGAGGGCCACAAACCAGTCTGGTTTTCAGGATATCCCTAATGAATATGCATGAGAGAGATTTGCATGCACTCTGCCTCAGTTGTATGCAAATCTATGTCATGCATATTCATTAGGATATCCTAAAACCTCGACAGGTTTGTGGATCTCGAGGACTGAAATTGCCCACCCCTGCTCTAGAACATCACTGGCTAGATTCACACCAGCTTTCTCTGCACCCAACCCATAGCTGGTTGAAAGCGCTAGTTAACTCAGACACCGGTCAAAAGGCAAAATAGAACACTACAAATCTCTTGTACACCCCCAAACCCCACTGCGCCTGATCACGCCTTATACGGACAGTCCACAGGTTATGAAAGTCACCACTGTAGATGCTCTAGTTCATTAGCTCTCGTTATGCTCAGGTCTTACCATTCAACTTTGTACACTGTTACCTGCTACACTCAATTTATTTTACTATTTATTGTAGATATTTTTTTACGGCTTTTGAACATTGCTTGACATGTTATTGATATCTATTTAATAGTCACATTCTTATGTTCAGAAACTCTGTTTAATATTTACGTTCTTATGTTCTAAAAACTCTGTTCAATGTAACGCCTTAACAGCGACTGTTTTGTTCAATGGAAACCGACCTGATTTGATATGTGTATCAAGAATGTCGGTATATAAAAATTCTAAATAAATAAATAAATAAATAAATAGTTGATTTCCATCCTCTGACATTGCCCCACCCCTGAGATCACTCAGAACTGGAGTGGCTAAATTTACCAAGGGGCCCATCTAGCCAGCCGACTCCTTAGTTAACCAGCGGGATCCCTTTGAAAATCTGCCCCTTATTGTTCTCGGTTTGAAACACAGAAACATATGACCACAGATAGCTTCTCGTACATTGTCTCTAGAAAGATGGCTTCTCGTGCATTACTTATATTTTTGAGGCACTTGAAGTCTCTATCAGAACCCCTCATTCTCTCCTCTCTTGTTCTCTAAGATATACATAAAAGTATTTAGGTCCTTAAGTCTCACCTTATAGTGCTTTTGATGCAGACTGCATTATTTTGGGAGGCCTTCTCAGAACTGCCTCTACACTATTTATATTCTTTTGGTGCTACAGCCTCCGGAATTGGGCATCATACCTTATAACCAAAGTCTGTTGCAATATGTCTTCAGGGTAACTGTAAGCTCCACAAAGCAGGGACACCTTGTAGCGCTATTTAAATGTTTAGTGGTGGTAGTAGTACGATGTGATTGATACATGTGCTAGGTGTGGTACAATATACGGCAACTGTATCACCTACTCATAAGAAACTTCTGTTTTATAATTCCTAGATATTATGACCTGT
This sequence comes from Rhinatrema bivittatum, assembly GCF_901001135.1. Classification (NCBI taxonomy): domain Eukaryota; kingdom Metazoa; phylum Chordata; class Amphibia; order Gymnophiona; family Rhinatrematidae; genus Rhinatrema; species Rhinatrema bivittatum. Next base: position 32,943,471 of record NC_042626.1, read on the forward strand.
ACACATTGTCCAGGGAACTGAAAGCGTGGAAGAATGATTTGTGGCGTGTTCTCTGGATCCAGCTTAGTGTTTAGTATTCCAGGAGTTAACTAGGAAACACAACACCTTTAAAAAAAAACAAACCCTAAATGATGCCGCTTTGCTCCGGTCACAGCCAAACCTGTTTGGCTGGCAGTCCCTTGTTCCTGATCCATGAACTGAATTGCAGAGATGACATTCTCTTCTTGTTCTACCTGCTACCTGTTTTCCTCCTTTCTTTTACCATTTTGCTCTTCACATTCCTGGTTCTAGTCTAGACCAGACCTGTTTCACTATTTCTCTGAAAGATTCTTCTTTTTCGATCTTGGCAATAGTAAGGGTAAAACTAAGCACATGTGATGCACTTAACAGCTATCCTTCCGCTGGCTGGTAAGTTTCAAGACAGCTGGCAGAGGCTGAGAACGCGAGTCCTGGCACGCTTCATGCCATGTTCTGAAGTTAGGAGGTGCCTCCTAGCACAAGGTACAAAGTGGTTTACCATGATCCAAGACTGAGAGTGTGAGTCTTGGCATTAGACTAATTTCCTGAGCTCTGGATTGAAAGAATACTTTGTCTTTCACTGTTAAAAGGCGTGAGAACTGGTGCACCACAGCTGCCAACCTTCATGTCAAAGACAGCACCTGATCATGTCAGTAAATGAAAGCTTATACCTACTCATTTTTAAATTTGCCTCCCTTTGCTTTCACTCCTCCCTGCCAGCAACTCTTCCTACATATGCACACACTCCCACTTCTCCATTTACAGGGTGTAGTGCAATTTGTTTTTATACTGCATTCACTGCTAAACTTTGCACTGTATGTTATTTATTTGCAATTGCACATTTGCAAGCCCTAAATAAATGTTTAAATCAATTTTAACCTTGTCCCAAAGTGCTAATAATGCTTGACTGGCCATCCTCTAATATAGCATTGAAAGGTTTGCTGTATGTTTCGGATTGGTAAGTATTGATTTACCCGGGCAAACTGCACTGTCTGAAAATTACCTCCTCAGAGCAGCTAGAAAAGAATACGTGCAGTGTTTACAATGTGTGTGCTTTTAGCAGTGTTAAAAAAAAAGGGGGATGATCCTTTGTGTGCATTTAGCTTGGGCAAATAAAGCAGCATCCCTACGCAGCCTTTTCTAAAGCACACGAGCTATTTGATCCAGCTCCGCTGCCTGCGCTTTTGGCATGCATACTGTTACTGTATGTTTAGCTTCAAAGGGAAACTATCCATTGGAAATTAGCTACGGTCTGCACACTAAAAGTAACATTGCAACTATGCAGACTATGCAACATTGCTCCCTTTCAGCCCAGATTTCAAAACTTTCCATGGTACACCATTTGTACTGTCCCCCAACTGAGGGCTCTAACTCCTTTCTCCACTTTCCCAGTGCTTTCATTATTTTGACCACCCCCCAGACTTCTCGTGTCTTCCCTCCCATGTGCTCTCACCCTTCTTTGCCCCTGTGCTTTCACTCATCTCCCCCAATTCCCACTTGGGGCTATCTTCTCTCCTCCCCCCCCCCCAAAGTACTCTTTCCCCCTCTTCCCCAGTTCACTCACACCTCTGCCCCCGCCTCTGCCCCCAGTGCTCTCACACAGTGCAGTCCATGCTCTCCCCTCCACCCCTACACAATACTCTGCTTCCTCTCTGTGCTCTTTCCCCTTGCTCTAACCTCCTGTAGATGGATATTGGAAGAAGCCCTGCTTAGCATGAGGCAGTTCCTCCTGCCTCCCACAGCTGATTGGCTCATTCTTTTCACCAGAATCAATCAGCTGCAAAATGGGGGGGGGGGGGGGCTCCCATAGCCAAGCACAGCCAAATTAAATAAGGAGAGGGGGAATCTCCTCCTGCTTGTTCCTCTCTCCTGCCGGGTCCCTGTGTATGAGCCGATTCTGGCAGTGGGATTCCCCTCCCTGCAGAGGCCCTGTTTCAGGCTGTCTTCCCTGTCCCCTGCACTTCTTCTCCTACCTTTAATTAATTATCAATAATTACTGCAATTTTAGAGACGTCTGAGTTTGTGTTGGCTCTGGAACCAGACAGAGATTGGCTCTGGAGACTATTTTCAGACCTCGTTCAAGGTGTTTTCTACATCTTCAAGTTAAAATGTTTCCTGACGTCGCAAGGCAGACTCAGAAGAAACATATATGAGACAGAAGGTTCAACCAATGGGAGCTTTGTTTCTTTTCAAATTTCCATGTAAATGTTATTCAATTAAATATAAGGATGCTTCGGAGAGTTTCTTTGAGCCTCGTGAGCTTGAAGTCTGTTGCATCTCCTATTGTTCCACCTCAGTAAAGCTCACAGAGTGTTCTGCTTATAAATATAGCACATTGTTTGGGTATTTTCTTTATCTTGGTTTGCTCCACTTGGGTTGTGGTATTGTAACTCCAGTATCTTTGGGGACTTGGAAATGGAAATCAAGATTTGCATTTTCTATATAGTTTTTCCTGTTCTACTTGTTGTGTTCAATTTCTTGTTTCCTTCTTTCATGATTGTGTAATATCTTGATTGTATTTTACAATGCATTAAATAAAAAAATATATAAATAGTAAAGATAAAACATCTTCCGGCAACACTTCAAAGATAAGCACCTCTTAGTGTTCGCTCTCTTTTACAGAAGAAAAGTTCAACAAACAAGGGATAGGTTAATCCATTTTATTGGAGTAACAATTCAAAATTAGAAATTACAGGCCATTACCTCCTCAACATCATATGCCATTAGATTAAGGCCCTGGATCGATGCAGGGTAATCATCTTGGTCAGCAGAGTGACAAATTCATCATTCCAAAAAATATATATTTTTATTTTTTACAGTCAGCTGGAAACCTGCACCAGACCCGCGTCTAAATTATATTTAGTACATCTGCAGAAAGAGAGCCCTCCTATTTATGAGCAGCCCATCTGCATGCACTAGTTTCTGCATGCACTAGTTTCTAGACTAGTCACTGTTCAGTGGCTCTTGCAGACTCTGAACTAATCAGCCTATTAATCTGAAACCCCAACCACAACAGCATAGAATACAATGAAATTTGCATTTTAATGAAACCCTGGTTTAATTTTTAAATGTTAAGTGAATTTCCACCTGGGTAGCCTGAGGGCTGTACTGTCACTCAGCAGAGGAAACTTCCAGATCAAGATTGTGACTGACATTCCCAATACGTTCTCATGCTTGTCTCTAACATATATTGGTTAGGCCCTCTCCGGTATTTATACAGAGTATTTATCCAAGTCAACTGTTTTTCCTTTTGGAGGGGCCTTCCTGCCTCATTTAATCTTAGTTCACTAGGGTGACTAGGCCACTCCCTCAGGTGTCCACTGGAGATATTCACTATTCAGATGACTCTCACCTGTACCCTCTAAACCCCCTTAGAGCATATTCTTTGGAATCTCTCAGCTAATGTTCATGGCCTTTTTTCCATGAATGTGTACTCCTTGAAGGAGGGGAGAGACTCAAGAGAAAGGTGCTAACTTTTCTTGAGTATGTGAGTCAGATATCTGGCACTCTGTGGAATATACTGATTGCACCACTCTCAGCAGTGGCATGTAGGAAGGACCGTCAGAAGCAAGGAATTTTAGGGCTATAAACAAGCATGGCATTCAGATTGTGCCCTTTTCTTATTGCATTCACGTTACCAATGCATTGTGACACACTGGCAAACTCCTTGTTTTTCCCCTTACTCGTGCTATCCACATTTCAGATGCCACACACTTCTCTCCAGGCACCAGCAACTGCTCTTTATAGTTTCTGACCAGGAGGAGATGATATGGCCTACGGATGGAGAGAAAGAAAGGGTGTTTGTAGCCCAGGGCTTTTCGAACTTGTCCTCGTGACCCCCATAGCCGGGTTTCCAGGATATCCATTATCCACAGTAAATATGCATGCACTAAACCTGCATAGAACGGAGACCCCTGTAGATGCAAATTTATCTTATGCAAAGTCCCTGTGGCTATCCTGGAAACCTGACTGGCTTTGGAGTCACCAGGACAGGTTTAGTGCTGCTGTAGTTCAGCATCCCCTAGAGCAGAGAGAGCAAGATAAAGCCATCTCCAGACAGGGTCAGCTTTATTAAGGAAGAGAGGTGGTTATCACTTTAAGAAGAGCTCTTGATTTTCCCTCCATCCCTTTTGGCTTTATCTGGCTCAAGGAGCAGAGACCAGCAGTGCAGTACAAATCCAGAACTATAACGAATAACACGATAAAGAATAATTGTAAAGAATAATTTTTCAGTGAAAGAGCCCATCACTTCACAGGCGGCTGACACACTAAATCAGCATGAAACGTATATACGTGTATAAAGAGAGAAAGCATGGGACAGGGTGTCTCTGCACTGTGGCAGCTACTGGGTGAGCAAACTGTGCAATTGCACAGGGCGGCACACACCTGGTGGGAGCGGCAGCATTGTGGAGTAGCAGAGAAAGGGAAGAGCATCCTTGCAGAACATGGGCAGGAGCTCTCTTTTTCCGGAGTTCAGTGCTGTGGCCCTGAGCCCACCTGAGCTCTGTCAGGGAAAAAGAATGAGCAAGATCAAAAGTGGTGGTGCCTTAGTGGGAGCAGCGTCAGGAAGCTTTGATCCGGGGGTCCTTCAAGGCAAGACCAGCTGGAGGGTAACAGGGCAGTCTTGTTTTCTTGATTTTCAGTGTGGTACAGGGGGGACAGAGGGGGGAACACTGGCCAGCCACTTTGGCCCCCAGGCACTGAAAGGTAGGAGTCATGACAGGATCAAAGTACCTGCTGCTCAGAGAGTTTGTGGCTGCACAGAATGCGACCCATGCTGAAGGGAAAATCGCAGTGACAGTTCTGGACATCTTCCCCCACCAGCCCGCTCTCCCCCCCCCCTTTCCGGTGGTATCTTCCTTCCAGCCAATGGAATCGAGCAGGAGGCAGTAGGCATGCAGGGGCAGAATGGCAATACCTGCTGTAGAGTGCTGGAGACTCAAATGCACCACAGAAAGCTCACCGACTCCACCAGGAACACCTTCCCCTACTGGAGTCTGCAGGGGAGCACCCCAAAGGAGCCCCTGAAAAGTGCAAGACACAGGGACCTGGGATGCTGCTGAAAGGTCTAGGAACTTTTAAAGAAGTACAAACTGTGATTTCATCTGAGGCAAGCCAGCCGGGGTGGAGGGGAGAGAGAGAAGAGGCATGGGGGTGGAGATCAAGAAAATGAGAGAGGCAGATTGGGGGCAGGGAATGAGAGAGTGAGGGCACAGTGGCAAGGAGCAAGAGTGGGACTGGGCAAGGCAGGAGGAGGGTTTGAGGGCAGGGGTTGGAGAATGGGGCTGTGGGGAAAGAAGCAAAGGGAAAAAGTGAGAGAAAGAGGGAACTTGGCAGGAAGAGGGTGGGAAGGTGCGGTAGGGTCCCCACATACATTGTAAGGCTTTTTGGGGCAGGGAATTCTGAACCTCCAGTCTGAATGTATGTGAGTATTGTAACAGCAAATAAGTGTGTGTGTGTGTGTCTGTGTGTGACTGACAGACAAAATATGCATGTCTGTGTGTGTGTGTGTGTGACTGACAGACAAAATATGCATGAGTGTGTGTGTGTGTGCCTGTGTGTGTGTCTGAGTGTGACTGACAGACAAAATATGCACGTGTGTGTGTGTGTGTGCCTGTGTGTGTGTCTGTGTGTGACTGACAGACAAAATATGCACATGTGTATGTGTGTGTGTGAGAGCGTGGGTGTAACCCCCATGATGGGCACAAAACATGCTGAGAGGATCTGACACTCTTTCAGCACTGTCAGTCTCTTGGATTTGTAGGGTTCTGCAAGTTGGATCATGCAAATGGTGAAGTGGACCGGGGTTAGAGGCAGTGGGGTAGGTTGCTCTTGTTGAGCTGGCCAGGGAGGCCCCTCCTTGGATCTCGCTCTGTGAGCCCTGGCCCCTCCATATGTCTCCGTATCCTTTCTGCTGGTCACCCAAGGCACTAATCCACACCCAGCTATAATGCAAACCATGTATTCTATTTTCTGGTATTACCAGCCAGCAACCATACACAAAAATACAGATGTATAAATAAGATAAGTGATGCCGAGACTAGTAAGGAGTTGACATAGTGGGAGAAAGTAGATATTAAATAGTGTGACTGATAGTGTTGATCCTTGTGGGGCTCCGGTCTCAAGAGGGAATGATTCAGATTTGGAATTATTGATCCTTACTTGGAAAGATCGGTTGTGTAGAAAGGTTTTGAACCAGTCTAGCATTGTCCCTGCCAGGCCGATTTCCATTAGCCTGTGTATCAGGCATTTGTGGTCGACTGTGTCAAAGGCTGCACTTAGGTCGAGTAATATGAGTATATGACTGTGTCCTTTATCAAAGCTTCTTATAATTGTATCAGAAAGGGTGAGAAGTATGGTCTCTATGCTGTGGTGTTTTCTGAAACCGTGCTGTGTTGGGTAAAGTATGTTGTTTTGTTCTAGGTGATCATTGAGTTGTTTGAGGACTGCCTTTTCAGTTAGTTTGGCGAAGAGGGATAAATTAGATATGGGTCTGTAGTTATTAAGGTCTGAAGGATCTAGATTCTTTTTTTTTCACTATGGGTTTGATTATAGCCGTTTTCAGGCTGTCGGGTATTGCTCCATCTTCCAAAGAAGATGCAAACAGTCACAAGATTCTAAGCTCCAGGAAGAAGGGTTATGTTTTCCTATTGACAGGTATTGCACTTTGGCCAGAAATACCATCCAAGCAACCAGGATTAATAGACAATATTCATCACTTCAGTATCAGTCCTTTAAGCGGTGCCAGCTGCTTGAGACAATCATTAGATCTGTGCTTTCCAACATCATCAGTTTTGGCAAACAAGTGTGGATGTTTTATGAAATTTGGTGGCAAAGAGCATTGCAGAACAAAATTTGGCAGAGCTAAGGTACACTTTCCCCTCTCCCAAGAGAACTGAGAATATAAGATAGCACCATCTAAAGGGCACCAAGGACTCCCTACATTTTAAACTACAATATTTGAAAACTGCATATAGTTCTTAGAACACCATCATATTGTCATGAAGACTTCTAACAGTGACAGAAATTCTAAGGAATAATATTGAGTTTTATGTATTTTATTGCGCTAAGACACTCACAGGGTAATTTTAAAAGGAATGTGCATATGCCCATAAATGCACATATTGGCGCATGAGCCAAGAGATGCGGCAATTTCAAATTGCGCTTGCTAGTACGCGTGTATCATTTAAAGTTCCCTTCCCATGCGTATTCTGTCTGCTTGTATGCAGATAGATTTTAAAACATGCTGGTGTGAGAGAAAAAACATTTTTTCCAAGTAATCCACCAGTATGCCCAGGTCATATTGAGATCTTCAAGACCCCTCTGGTTCTTTATCCTGCAAGACCCTCACTTAACCCTAAACCGTCACATTGTGCTAAATGCCCTAAAACTCGAGATCTCCAAACATGCTCCTCATCAGAACCAGAAGTAAAGTTTTGCAGATAAGAAGCAGATAAGAAGCCATGGTCAGCTTTCTTAAAATGCGGACTTATGTGCGTAAGTCTTGGCCCCGCCCCTTCTTCTTGATGCGCACACAGGTATGTATGTGCATACATCACAGCTTCATAAAATGTGTGTTGCTCGCATGATGCCTGCATGAGTGTGTATGTGGCAGTTTATACACTAGCATTAACCCAGCGGAACTTGAGAGGGTGGGGTGGGGCAAAGGGATTGCCATTGGATAGGGGACCAAGTCTAGAAACCTTTTTTGACCATGTTAGTAAGTCAAGCTAGGGCACAAGGTGCCTTAAATATATATATGAAAGGCTTGTGTCAGTCGGTCAGTCACACTGTCTTGCCTTTCTGTGGCCTTCAGGTGGCACTCTGAACAGTGGAAGATGCACTGGAGAAAGACAATATGCTCTTTCTGTAAAGTCTTGTCTCTCAGGCACTCACATGCTCAGGTTCTCTCTCTCACACACACATAAACACACAGACTCTTCTTTTAACTTATTAATACATTAAAATACTATTTATCTTTTCCACTTTTGTTTGATTTTGAAAATGTGCATCAGTTGTGAACCAAACAACTTGAGCAAAGCTGGGTACCTTTCATTAATATGCTGTGTCTGGAAAGTCCTGTCTCTCAGGCTCCCAGATATAGGCATAGGCAGGCAAATACACACACACACACACACACAGGCTCCCTCACATACTGGCTCTCCCATACACATAAAATACACAGGCTCCCACACACACACATACACACAGAAGCTCACACACACACACACACACAGGCTCCCTCACATACAGGCTCTCCCATACACATATACATACACAGGCTCACACACACATACAAACATAGAAACATAGAAATGATGGCAGAAGAAGACCAAATGGCCCATCCAGTCTGGCCAGCAAGCTTTTGCACTTTTTTTTTTCTCACATACTTATATGTTTCTCTTGGCTCTTAGTAACCTTTTTTATTCTATTTCCCTTCCACCCCCGCCATTAATGTAGAGAGCAGTGTTGGAACTGCATCTAAGTGAAATAGCTTAATTAGTTAAGGATATTAACCACCGCAATAAGCAAGCTACACCCATGCTTATCTGTTTTTCCAGACTATGTAATTCAGTCCTTGTTTTGGTTGTTGCCTGAATATAGACCCACCTTTCTTCATTCCCTCCTGCCGTTGAAGCAGAGAACCATGCTGGCTATGCATTGAAAGTGAAGTATCAGTCTTGCTCCCCTGCCGTTGAAGCAGAGGGCTATGCTGAATATGCGTGAAGTGTCAAACTTTCTCCCCTGCCATTGAAGCAGAGGGCTATGCTGAATATGCGTGAAGTGTCAAACTTTCTCCCCTGCCATTGAAGCAGAGAGCTATGCTGGATATGCACAACTCATCTAAATCCCTCTAAACCCACCATAATATTAGGTGACTTTAATCTTCACATGGACTTCCACCCCCTATCTAACACCTGCCAAACACTATTAGACATAATGACGGCATTAGGTTTCAAACTGATCACAGATAAACCAACACACAGAGCTGGCCACTCATTAGATCTAACCTTCATTAACATTAAGCCTCCTTGATAACATAAAAACTGAATACACACAAATCCCATGGTCAGACCACTTCCTCATTAACTCCCAGATCAAGCACACAGGAACATTAAAAAAACAAAACATAGAAACAGCTGAATTCTCATACCGCCCCCCCCCTTCAACACAGATATTCTTAAAGACAAGCTAATTGAAGAACTAACACACATCAACTACGCAAATAACCACAATGCAACAAACGACTGGTTAAATAGAACCACTACTTTAGCCAATAAATTAAACCCCCTGCAAATAGCCCGCATTAAAGAACCAAAGTTCAATAATCCATGGTATAGCGAACAAATCAAAGAAGTGAAACGGAGCCTCAGAAAGAAAGAAAAAGAATGGAAAAAGAACAAAACAACTGAGAATTTAACAAAGTACAGAAAACAACTAGCATACTACAAAAAAATCAATTTTAGGCACTAAAAAAAAAAAGCTCAAAAATAGAAACATTTTCAAATAACGCCAGAACCCTATTTAACATAGTAAAAAACCTAACAAGTGACTATATGAACAACCACTTAACCCTACCAGAGAACCAATGCAATGAAGTAGCTCAATTCTTTAAAGAAAAAATTGAGAACTTGATAAAAAAAATCCCTACCACTACAAAACAAGAGATTAAGATGCCCACTAGAGATGTTAGTAATTGGTCAGAATTTGAGGAGGTATCATAGGTTGAAGTCGAGAAAATGATAAATCAATTGAACCCTGCTACCCACGTAATAGACACCATTCCCGTTACAGAACTAAAAAAACTAGCCAACACAATAACCCCAACACTAACTAAGATCATCAACCTCTCACTAGAAGAAGGAGTAATGCCTGATACCTTGAAAGGAGCCATAATCAAACCAATCATTAAGAAAAGGAACCTCGACCCCCTAAATCTTAACAACTATAGACCAGTTTCCAATTTACCCCTATTTGCCAAGCTAATTGAAAAAAAAGTACAAAAACAGTTGTCAAACCACATCGAAAGTAACAACATATTATACCCAACACAACATGGTTTTCGCAAACACTACAGTACTGAAACTTTGCTCTTAGAAATATCAGATACTATCTTAAGAGGTTTCGATACAGGAACACACTACATTCTGGTGCTATTAGATCTCTCTGCAGCATTTGACACAGTAAATAACAAAATACTACTCAATAGGCTGAAAGAAATAGGACTCACTAACAAACCCATAAAATGATTTGAGTCATACTTAGACAATAGATGTTTTCAAGTTCAAATCAAAAATACACTTTCAGACAAAGTCAAACTGCAAACCAGTGTCCCACAGGGATCAGCCCTGTCAGCAACACTTTTCAACATTTATCTACTCCCAGGATGTCACATACTAGCAGGACTCGGAATCATACATTACATATACACAGATGATATACAGCTACTGCTACCTATTGTAAACACTATTGAAGAAACAATGAAACTTGCCAATATATATCTTGAAATAATCAAACAGCTCTTAAATCAGATGGAACTGGTTATAAATATCAACAAAACAGAATTCTTACACCTTGAACGTGAAAACATACATCATATACAACCAACATCCACTATCAAATTTACTCAAACCATTGAGTTAGCAATAAAAGTACGAAATCCAGGAGTAATAATTGACCCCGAGCTAAACATGAAACAACATATCTCACAGAAAATAAAAGAAGGATACACAAAACTAATGATCCTGAGAAGACTAAAACCTCTGCTAACGCTAAACAATTTTCGCACAGTTCTACAGGCAATGATATTCGCAAGCACAGATTATTGTAACTCCCTGCTTTTAGGATTACCACAATCCATGATTTGGCCACTACAACTATTACAAAATTCAGCCGCTAGAATTTTGACTGGCAAAAAAAAGAATGACCACATTACAGGAACACTCACCGATCTACACTGGCTTCCACTTGAACAAAGACTACAATATAAGACACTTTGTATAATTCATAAACTAATACACGATGAAAAAACAGACTGGCTTAACTCTGCGCTGCGCGTACACGTCCCGCAAAGAAACCTGAGATCTGCTAATAAGGCTTTACTAACTGTCCCCTCTGTCAAATCAGCACGCCTCACGCAAGTAAGGGAAAGAGTACTGTCACTGGCTGGCCCTGTGCTATGGAACACCATGCCTCTCGAAATAAGGCTGCGGAGAAATCTGAAAATATTCAAAACCAATCTGAAAACCTGGCTATATAAATAAGATAAAGATAAGGGAAAAAAACAGTTGAATGATAAGGATGCACCAAACTAGAAGTTAGTACTTGTAACCTACAAATGCATTTTAATATTAAATCAAATCTGCCTAATATGTTCCTAACAAACAAGCTTAACGTACAACACATAGTGGTTTTTTTATATTAATTTGTTACCGCTCCACGATGGCACATGGTTAATTTGTAATCTATACCACTCACATTTTTTCATTATCATGCCTTTTTGTAAACCGTTGTGTTGGTTATCTAATTCAACGACGGTATAGAAGAGTTTTTAAATAAATAAATAAATAAATAAAAGTAAGTATCAGGCTTATTTGGTTTGGGGTAGTAACCGCCGTAACAAGCAAGCTACTCCCCGCTTTTTTGTGAATGCAAATCCTTTTTTCTACATTTCCTCATTGCCGCTGAAGCTTAGAGCAATGTTGGAATCACATTAACCATGTGTATGCTTATTGAATAAGGGTATTATCACCAGGTAGTAGCCATCATTCCCATGAGCCACCCACTCTTCATTCACATCCTCTAGATTTTATGGATCCACAGTGTTTATCCCATGCCCCTTTGAAGTCCTTTACAATATTGGACTTCACCACTTTCTCCGGAAGGTCATTCCAGGCATCCACCACCCTCTCCGTGAAGAAATACTTCCTGACATTGGTTCTGAGTCTTCCTCCCTGGAGTTTTAATCATGACACCTGGTTCTGCTGATTTTTTTCCAATGGAAAAGGTTTGTCGTTATCTTTGGATCATTAAAATCTTTCAAGTATCTGAAAGTCTGTATAATATCACCTCTGCTCCACCTTTCCTCCAGGGTGTACATATTTAGATTCTTCAATCTCTCCTAATAAGTCATTTGATGAAGACCATCCACCTTTTTGGTCGCCCTTCTCTGGACCGCCTCCATCTTGTCTCTGTCTCTTCGGAGATACGCTCTCCAGAACTGAGGCAGTACTCCAGGTGAGGCCTCACCAAGGACCTGTACAAGGGGATCATCACTTCCCTTTTCTTACTCGATATTCCTCTCTCTATGCAGCCCACACACATATTCACAGAGGCTCCCACACACACACACAGGCTCCCTCACATACAGGCTTCCCATACACATATACATACACAGGCTCCCACAAACACATACACACAGAGGCTCCCACACACACACACAGGCTCCCTCACATACAGGCTCTCCCATACACATATACATACACAGGCTCCCACAAACACATACACACAGAGGCTCCCACACTCACACACACAGGTTCCCTCACATACAGGCTTTCCCATATACATATACAGGCTCGCACACACACATACACACAGAGGCTCACACACACACACACACACATAAGGCCCCCCCATACACACATGCATGCACATACACAGAAGATGCCTTCTTCAGGCACTGCCATACCCCTTTTTCAGCCACCCTCTCCTTTCTTTAGACACTTCAGGATAGGATCCTGCAATGGCTTTCTTCCCTTTTGGCTGCTGCGGAATGGAAACCATGGCAACCATCCTGAGGCATCTTTCTCTGGTGTCGGGCAGCCCCGATTGTGTGAGTCCGAGTCCTAAGTGGGTGGACCAAGACCCACCTGTGGCTATGCTACTGCTGCAAATTGTGAACTGATTAAAAGACAGGAAACAGTTTTCTCAATGGAGGCTGGTAAATAGTGGAGTGCCCCAGGGATCTATACTGGAATCGGAGCTTTTTAATCTTCCACTGTAACAATCGCTATTTAATGTTCTCTACATTTGGGCACAAAAGACATCTAAATTGCTGTCAATGAGGTTTATAGCGAGTTCCCTGTGAATTATTTAACAAAATAAAACAATATTTATCATTTTCACTTTTGTTGATTTTAACATTTAGAGCACTTATGGACCAGACAACCTGAGCAACACTGGACTGTTTCAACTAATGCATGTATAAATCTTGAATTTGAGTTGTCTAGTCAGGATTTATATATGCTAAATAAACTATGAAAATGAATTAAATGTTGTCAGATAGGCCCCTCAGGATTCTTTAAGTGAAAATGCTTTGGAGAGCTCTGCTGCACAAGCATTCCAGGAATGCTTCCATTCGGGGTGGAATAAGTGGGCAGTTTTCTAGCCCTCTCAGATTCTCCTGTTCTTCTTCCATAAATGCTTACCCTGCCCTACTTTTGCCTCTGACCCAGTTCGTTCCACATCCACACCAGCTGAGGAGGAGGAGACCGAGGATCAGGTCTCACAGCTCGAGGGGAGCGGTGGCGCGAAGGCATGAGAATGTGCTGGTACCAGTAGAGAACAGAGCCCAAATTATCTAAGTACAGGTGCATAAATCCATCACAAAACATTCCTTCCCCCTCTTTGTGCTGGTACCAGCGCATTCCCCTGCCTCCGGGGGGGTTAGAGGTGAACGTCTTGCCACCAAAGTGGCCATGGAGTGCATCTCAAAATTGAAAAAGGGCTTGGCCAAAGCAGAACAAGCTTTTCTTTTTTTTTTCTCTCTTTTTCTTTTTCTTCTTGTGTTACTCAATCTCTAACGAAATGTCAAGTGACTGTGTGGAAGGGCCCACGATGATATCGATTTGAGAGGTGCAGCTTATGAAAAGGAAGGAGACATGGAAAAAGGAAATCCAGGGAGGACAAAGTTCAAAGGGATTTACCCGGATAGCTTGCCCTGTTTCCCAGCCAGCGCAGATATTGTGTGCGAAATTTCAAGGAAACCTGAAAAATCCTAAGCAGGCCCAAAACATATGCTTTGAATTTTCAGAAAATCTGATGGTGGAACCAATGAAATTAAGGAGCCCCAAACAGCTTTTCAAATGCCCTTCAGGTTTTTCCTTGACAGTAAAATGTGAAGTTGTCATCCACTATAAACATTCTCTGTTAGGAGGGCGTTTGCAAAAAGAGCTGCAGATAATTCCAGGGAGGGCTGGCCCAGTAGCAGTGCTGTGCAGTGCCATGTAGAAGATGCCTGGTTCATGGCCCAAGTTGGGTGGGGTTGCTACACAGGCATCATTCACAAGGAGGAAGCCGTGGCCATTGTTCAAGGGTGACATCTAGAGGACAGATTCAAGGTCATGATGGCAGGACTCCAGAAAGAGGAGCTTTGCTGCATGGCTCTGGGCCCAGGCCGTCACTGCAATGTCCATACTAGGCACGGTGAGAGGAATGTAAAACAGAAAAAAAAAAAATCCCCAGAAGGTTCATGGCACCATAATTGAGATGAAGACCCATAAGAAGCAGGAGGAAACTGCCAGGTGAAGGAAAAAAACAACATAATGGTTTGATGACAAGACCTAATGGGAGAAAGGAGCGAGGAGCCTGATTTTTCAATGGGATTAAAATGAGCAATCATACAGAAGACATTTTTGTGTAAGGAAGGTAAACATTGCCTTTATTATGAGATGATAAAATGAACTTTATTACAAGTGTACATACAGTGACAACTTTATAAGAGAACTTGACACTGTCTGAAAGGAACACTCGTCTGGATTTACATTTCCCACGGTGTTTGATCACAAGGTCCCTACATGAATGTTAGAAGTGCTTTCTCTGCGAATGTTACTAAGTCTGTGAATAATAAAAACATTTTACACGCATAGATCACAACTCTGTCTCTCTTAATATATGTATATCTATCTATCTGTTTCTCTATCTGTTTTAATGATGGCAGATGAGAGAGGAGCTTCAGCTCCTCTGAAGTGGGCCTCAGAATTGAAACAGCCCTTGGGACTCATAGACCCTAGCAAATTTTCCGAAACTCATATGATTGTAATACCCTTTCCTTCTAAAGTCTGCAGCATCAGGTTGATCATTATTAATTTGGGATCGGGGCACAGTTTGGGTATCCTTTGACTTCATGGTGGATCTCATAATTTTGTCCTAGGTCAGGGGTTGGCAAGAATGTGGCATGCCAAGACATGTCGCTCAACCTACCACCAGGAAGAAAAACTGCAGGGGCTGCCTCGGGCCAACATCGGAGGCTGTTGTGGGGAGGGCGACACTACGGAGGAGGGTGCACAGGGAGGGAGAGTTGTCTCCCCATCCTCCCACTTACCTTGCACTCCAATAACTTGCATGTGGATATTGTGGTTGATTTGGCACTTTGCCCAAAAATGTTGCCAACCTCCTGTCCTGTATAGAAAATAGGTCCCAAATGGAAATTTGAGAATCACTATACAAGGGAACCACTCATTACAGGTTTTGCAGTATACAAGGAAGAGTCAATGAATAAGAGGAATTTAAGTTAAGGTATTTACCTTATCGATTGACTCCTCTTCATATATTGATGATGGATGCACTAATTTCAACCTCTTATATAATACATATCTACCAATATTTCTTTAATTCTTAGTACCAGGTAATGGAGGCATCTGATTGATGCCTTGTTTCTGATTGACAGGCATCAGGTGTGGCCTGTTGTATCTGGGGCGTGCCATCAATTGCACATCTTTAGGAGCCTGAGGCTGCTACTGATGTCTTCAAAAGCCACGGAGCTGGTTTAACGGCATCGCAAATAGGATCAGGTTAATTTCTGTGGGCCACACAGTACAAATCAAGTTCTTTATTAACCACCACATCCTTCTTCCATCACATAATGAGTCATACATCTTGATAACAAGAAAGACCAAAATTGCCTTAAGCAAAAATAGAAACCAGTTCCTTGGAAGATCCAAGTCTGCAGATGGGAGTTTGTCTCTTTTCTCTGTCATGGTTTCCCTGCACATTTTTGGGTAGATGAGTTCAAGGTCTTACTCTTCCCTTCTGCCAAAGAGCCCTGTCTCCCTCCTGAGGAAAGACAGTAGTTATTCATTTAAGGGACAGAGGATGAGGCGGGATGTCATTGAATTGCTTCATGTTTTCTGTTCAGGTTGATTATTGTGTACAATTATGAAAGGCAATGGCAACAGAACTGCAAAATCAAACTATTCTCATTATGCAAGAATTTGTGTTGCATCTTAATGCACAGTACAAAGGCTGCCGAGTCATTTTGCTTGCTTGTAAATATGATGCAACCTATAATGTGGTACCCCAGTGTCAGCTGCACTATTGAATATTGCCAGGTATCAAAGTTAGCCAGCTAACTATAGCTGGCTAACTTTAGGACAGTTGTTTGGCCTGACCAGCCAGCTAAATCATCCTGTTCACTCTGAATATTAGTTAGCCAGTTAACTTGGCCAGCTAGCTCCAAGTTATACCCCCAGAATGACCTAACTTATCTGGCTAAATTCTAGATACCTAACTTACTAGCCAGTAGGGGTGTGCATTCGGATTGACCGCATTAGTAAAACGCAACTCATATTTTTTTTTTACTTAAAAAATTGATTCGACATAAACGATCGGATTTCCCACATATCGAACATAGATATGTTCGATATGTGGGAAATCGCGATTGTTGAGCCAAAATAAAAATATAAACCCCCTCACCCTCCTTAATCCCCCCCCCCCCCCCCGACTTACCACAACTCCCTGGTGATGGAGCGAGGAGTGAGGACGCCATTTCTGCAATCCTTGGCGAGAAGCATGTGACGTCGGCGGCACGTCGAGTGACGCCGGCGTCACGTGATTCCCGGCTCGTTCGCGCCGGACGGCTCGTTCGGCCCAAAAAGAACTTTTGGCCAGCTTGGGGGGGCCTCCTGACCCCCTCAGGGGGGTCAGGAGGCCCCTGAGGGGCCGAACGAGCCATCAGGCACGAACGAGCCGGGAATCACGTGACGCCGCGTCACTCGACGTGCCACCGACGTCACATGCTTCTCGCCAAGGATTGCAGAAATGACGTCCTCACTCCTCGCTCGATCACCAGGGAGTTGTGGTAAGTCTGGGGGGGGGGATTAAGGAGGGTGAGGGGGTTTAATTTTTTTTTTTGCACATATGTACATATACCCAACTCATTGGATTTTTTTTATGTCCATATTGGCCGCAAGTGGGACCCCCTTTCGGACATAAAAAATATGAACATAAAATTTTGCTCTGCACATCCCTACTAGCCAGTGAGAATGTACCCAAATATTCATTTAGCTGGCTAACCTCTGAGTTCCTTATCACACTGAACAGATGCAGTACAGGCAGTGGCAGAGCAAGCTTCCCAAACTGCACAGAAAATGTGCCTTAGCCTTGTTATGGAAATACTACTTTCAAGGTTAGAGGGTGAGCCTTTTGCCTTCCTGCTGAGACTGCCTACAAGGGTGCCAGTTAGTGCCAAATATGACAGTGTTTAATGTGTCCACCTTTCCATAGACTACTAAACAGCTGCCGGATGGCAACAACCCTTGATGGGCCACTGATCTCAGCCAGATTTAAACTGAGGATGGACCCTGGGGTGAAAAGTTTTGCATCCTTCCACCAGTCCAGTTTGCAATCTTTTCCCCCACTCCTGAGCGCACTTGCACATATTTGCAGTTCAAAGTAGGCAAAAGTCTTCCATAAAACACAGCTGTTTCATCGGGGCTTACATGTACGTAAAGCAGTGGAGCCCACATGATCAGTGACATCACTATTGAACAAAAGACATCTCCATGTCAGGTGGAAGGGATAGTGAAAGCAGTTCTAACATTCTGAAGGTGAAAACGAATTGTAATTTGATAGCAGAATTATATATTGTGATTGCTTTAAACTACTTTCCTAATCATAGCCTGGATAGGTCACAATTCTCCCTTAAGCTCCTCACCTTCTGGAGTGGTGACCATTATGTGCAGTGTTGGTTTTTTGCTTGTCCTTTTGGATTTTGGCCTCTGGTTGGAGACCTTGGACCAGTTTCCCAGCTTAGCTACAGAGAGAAGGAAAGAAAAATAAGCGGGGGGTCTTAAAAGGAAGGATATAGCACTGTTGGATCGTGAATCCAGGGTTTCCTACTGAGCAGGGTTAAATCAATCACCACCTGACATCTGATAAAATCAAGGAAAAAAAATAAGCCCCATGATTTCAAAAAGACACACGGATGCCACATGGCGCAGGTGTGAGTTAAATATATCTTCACTAATTTGTCTCGCATTCATTCAGGTATGGCTGCTTCATAAATCTAATTAGCAGATTTTCATATGATTAAAATGCTAAGGATCACAACCTCAACTCTTCCATTGCAATTGAGCCCTCGGATGATGACAGTTACTTAGGGAAAATTAAACCAGCACGGCTGCTGTTTAACCTCCTCTCTTTACTTATCTGCCCAGTTTTGTTTTCTTACTTTAAATAATTTATTTTACACATTCAGTCCTTTAAACAGTGAATACAAAACTCTGAATGTGTGCTTCCCGGATTGATATTAAACAATTGGCTGACGACATTAGACTACAACCGAAGACATTAGTGCTGGAAAGAGCACACCCCAAATGTTATGCTCTATTCTCACTGTGCAGTCCCTGAATTAAAAAGTGTTGGGTTTTTTTTAGGGGGGGGGGAGGTGTAGGAGGATGGTGGGGAGGAAGGGCTTCCAGCTCATTGGGGTCCAGCTCATAGTGAACTTTTTTTCTCCTTATTTAACTCATTCTTCCCCAGCCCAGTTATTGCAGTGGCAGGCCTGTGCCAGAGAAACAGGGACCGCGCTTCCTCCACAACCAAGACTGACAGAGCGTTCAGTGATAGAAGAGAGAGAACGCTATTTTGAGCCCTTGCCCGGAAGTCTCGTGACAGTAAGTCAGAATGCAGAGGTCCGGCCATACAGAACGTTCAAGAGAGGGCACTTGAACCCAGTGTCGGAGATATTGTGGATTTGAAGTAGATGGAAGAAACTGCTGTAATCCCCAAGAAAGCAGAAAGGCAACTAAATTGGCAAAGTCTGATCTTCTGCACTGAAAAATACAGAGGGGGAAGGAACTTTCCTACCACTTCAGTTTTCATGCTGTGTTCTTGCCCACTTGTAGGATGCATTTAAACTACTTCCATTTTTCCGTAACCTTATTTAATAAGGCAACTTATTTGACTGATAGCTTACATAAACGTAACAAAGGTCTTCAATAGCAGAAGCAAGTGCAATCAAAACATTTCATTCCTACATAATAATTCTTGACACCAAAATGACACTTAAAAGGCCCACCTAAGAATTTCTGGTTGACAATGTTGTCATCATTTAAAAGTGGCATGAACACAACTTCAGAGCCATCAGGAGGTCCTAGATGGGAAAAAAAACCAAAATCAAAGGTTATCAATTTTTAAGCATTCTTTAGAGTGCCTGATGATGTGTCCACCTGTGTCCTTTTGTCATCTGTGTGTGCATCAGGCTTTCCGCCCTACTGGGTTGTGGGAGAAGGAGGCAAACAGAGTCAGCCTTGAGGTGGCCCAGCAGAACCCATCCCACCAAGCCAAAGCCTGGGGCACACTATTGAGATGGCCTGGTGAATCCCGAAGCTAGGAGGAGGTCACTGTGGTGACCCTGCAGAGCTCATCTTGCCAGGCTGAAGATTGATCCCTTACCGGTAAACTCCCCCCGGGTCTTCCTTTCATTTCTTTATCATTTCTATTATTTTTCCTTCATATGTATATCTCTTTCTATCCGCTGGTGCTCTCTCTCCTCAGCTTATTATGTTCTCTCCCCTCCCTCCTGCCACGTTCAATTCTTTCCTCACTGTCTCTTCCCTCCACCATGATCCCCTCTCTTCTCATAACCCTTCTCTTGGTTTACCTTCCCTATTAGCACACCCTATCCCACACAGCTCCTTTCCCAGTCATTTTCACTTCTCCCTCTCCCCCTTAAATTCACTTTGCCTAAACTTAACCCCTCATCCAGCTCCTCTTATCACAGCCCATATCCTGTCTCCCCCTCCCACTTCCCTCAGCTCTTTCTGCTTTTCACAACCCCTCTCGCCCTCACAGTCTGTGTTTACTCC
Source organism: Rhinatrema bivittatum (assembly GCF_901001135.1). NCBI lineage: Eukaryota > Metazoa > Chordata > Amphibia > Gymnophiona > Rhinatrematidae > Rhinatrema > Rhinatrema bivittatum. The sequence goes on from NC_042626.1 coordinate 32,963,576, forward strand.
TCTCCCTTTCCCATAGCTCCACTATCACCCCCTCCCTCCAGTTCCTCTTACCTTCAAAGCCTGTGTCTCTCTCACAGCTCCAATATCAGCCTCTCCCTCCTTTCCCTCGCAGTTCTTTTCCTTCTATCCCAGCCAAGATCTCTTTGTTCAGTTCCTCTCCCAGCAGTTCTCTTGGCCCCTCATAGCTTCTCTGTCCCTTTTTTTTTTAAACAGCCCTCCCCATCTCCACTGCACCTCAGGGTACACCCAAGGCAGGAAGCCTGTCTGTTCTAAACTGCTGCTATTCTCTGGTCCCCCTGAAGTTCATCATTCAGATATTCACTCAGCCAAAAAGCTGCAAAAGAAGGTAGGAGTAGTAGAATGTAGACTGAGCCACTTCTGGATCTCCCCCTGTGGCTTTGCAGCACAGAGCTCTGAGCTCCCGATTCCCAAGAATGCAGGAGACAATACCGGGGGCACTCAGAGCTGCTCCCTATGCCTGTCCCAATCCAGGCCAACAGAAGGAGGAAGAGAATGGCAATGTCTTGAACTTTGCCCCTCCCCCTTATCTACTGCCTGGGGCCTGATTGGAGCTTTGAACTGTGTGTCAGTATGGTGTCTTGCATGGTTCAAAGCACTAGTTGGACCCTTTATAGCAGAGAAGGAAGATACAGTCTGAGGCACCACTACTGTCTTCCTCCTCTTGCTGGCCCAGATCAGTGGCGATGGGAGAAATAGGAGCTGGGGGGATCACCGTGGAGAGACATGGGAAGGATATGGTGGAGATAAGAGGAGAATTGATAGGGAGTGTGAAGATGGTCTGGAGGAATGAGAGGAAAATTGGCTGGGGGAGGTTGACTGGGGCTGAGAAGATGAGGAGGAGTGGCTGGTGGGAGATGACAGGGGGATTGGTTGGGATATGTGAGAAGGATCTGGAAGATGAGAGAAGGATTGGTTACTGGGGGTGAGGAGGAATTGGGGGATGAAAAGGGAAACTGTTGGCAGGAGGATAAGAGGAGCTAGGGGATGAGAGAATGGCTTGGCTTGGCTTGGGTGCATGTGTATGTGTGTATGAATGTGTGAGAGAAAGAGGCAGGATGTACGCGTAAGATTGTATGGGAGGAAGAATGAGAGTGTGCATGTAAAGAATACCACTACAAATGTTGTATATGGTACTCCATTTCAACCTTGGGAAGAGCTGGCTAGGCCCTTCTGTAGAGTGCACTGAGAAACTTTCCAGTAATGGGAGGTGAAAGGGTGTAGGAATATTCAGTATGACAGGGGGGGGGGGGTCCATCCTCTAAAGAGTGGGTCAGATATAAAAGGTTATAAAAGGAGGACTCTTAGAGTCCTTTGGGGAATTATCAATGGGGTTTCTGAGAGAAGACAAGAGGAGACTGTGTCTCTGGTCTCCAGGGTAGGGGAGGGAGAACAAGTGACTTTGTCTTCTGCCCTTTGCGAGAGCTTGCTTGTCTTTTTCACCTGGTCGAAGAAGAATTCCATGGGGAAAGCAAAAGGACTCTGGAGGGTTCCCTCTTCCTAAATCCTATGAGGAGGACTCAGATACTTAATTTCTGAGGGATATCTGTGTCAAGGGAAATCCTAAATCTCTTGTTACTGATCTACTCTACATTTGCTGTCGAGGCTGTTTAAGGACAGTGTCAGATCTATTTTGGCATCTGCTGTATTAGGAGAACTCCTATTGGTGCTTTTCCTATTTTTGTATTGCTGAACTTCTATTTTTATTTTCAGTAAAAAAAATACCATTTTTGAGGAACACCACTCTTTGTGCGGACCGAGTATGATCCAGTAGGCCTTCCAGGTTAGCCTGTCCCTCATCAGCACAATTCAGTTTCCAGAAGCAGCTCTGAGTGGAGACATGCAGTCTCTTGTGAAAGGGAGAGGGTTACACTTGTTTTTTTAATTTAAAAAAATTTAATTTTAGAATCACAGAACAGGGAAAACAATGATATCATCAACCAGAGCTTCAGCTTTTGATGTATTGTCATATATGAGGATGCATAGGAACAAAAAGGCTATGTCAGAACTAGATGGCCAGCTGGCTCTATTTGGTCATGTTAAATGATTTGAGTTCTCCAGTGAATGTACATAATAGGTTGTTTCCTCAGAGTTCAGTGTCGGGCCCATGCTAGTCAATCTGTATATCACTGGCCTTGAGGAGGGTACAAAAATTAGATATCAAAATTTGCATACAGCTCCAAAATAGGAAGATTGTGCATATGCCAGAGAACACTTTGCTCATTCAACAAGACCTCAGACTGGGTAAAGGCAGAAAGATGGCAGATAATATTCAGTGTTGTGCATGAAAAAGAACAACCCAGGGACAGATTACAGGTTAAATACAAGAATCATCAAAGTTTTTTATTGAGGAGAAGGATCTAGATGTATTGATCCTTTGCAACCACAACACAATGGGTGTATACACATTTCTCTCATGCATATGTGTTGTGAATATCCTGGACAGGTTTGGGAACCATTGGCCTACCGTATGCCAAGAAGAGACCCTTTTGAATGAGATAACCATCTGGACTAACTGGCAGTAGAGAAAGTATTTTTGTTTTGAGATATGCCAGCCGTTCATTCCTGGAAGTGTGTCAAGTGGACAATCCACTCTATAATTCAGTGGCTCTCAACCCAGACCCTAGGACACACAGGCTGCTTTTCAGGATATCTACAAGAAAGATGTATGAGATAGATTTACATGCAAACTAGCTAGGGGATACTCCAACTAGCTTGAAACCTGGTGCCATAATTTAATGGCATAGGGCAAGAGTTCGATGTGAACTGATTTACTGAATAGTGTCTGGTGCTGTTCATTCCTTAAGAAAATATTTTTTTTTCTAAGAGTAGGACAGGAGTTAATAGAATCCTTATTTTGTTGCATGGCTAATTCATAGCTTGTTATGTTGCTTGGCAGATACTGAAAGCATGAGTTAAGTCGTTTGGAACAATTTCATTATGTGGCGTGTAATTGGTGGGACACTGTATTCAGCAGTCAGAAGAGTTTTGATCACTCATGAGAGACTAAAGCTTAAAAATAAGAATTCAAAGTGTTGAAAATCAAAGTTTATATACCCTGGAGGCATTCAGATTCCGCTACCCCAAAATAGAGTTTCATATGCAACACGGCTGAAAATTCTTAGGTAGGCAATAAAAGATCAAGTCATGAAAACTCACAGGCAGTAGGGGACACAAACTATCTTCCACTCCCCCCCCCCCCAAAATAAAATCAGCGGACTGTGATTTGGGACGACTACTTCCAAGTTCATTAGTTGTTGCTCCTGACCATCCTGAGTTACCTGTAACATCTATAATACAAGTTTGTATGAAAATGAAATCTGTAGGTACTTTTTATTATATACTCCTGGAGGCATAGCTTATCATACGCATGTGGTGGTAGCTTGCACCTGTTCAGGGCAGTCAGAACTGCTCTCTTTGTCTCAAGATCTTCCCACTCAGACTTGCGTAAGATAACTCTTCCATCTGATAAAAGGTACCTGAACTCAAGTTAACCTTTTTTAATTTTTATTTCATTTCTTTCTTTTTTTAAATCTGGGTTGCAAACAAAGATTTACAATATACGACATTCTGTTTTAATAAAAAAAAAAAACCCTGAACTTTGCATTTCTTACATTCTGCTGTGGGAGGTTACTTCATGGATCTACTAGCCCAGGATTGGCCAATTCTGGTACTCAAGAGCAACAATCAGGCCAGGTTTTAAAGATATCCACAATGAATATGCATGCAAATCTATCTCATGCATATCCATTGTGGATATCCTGAAAATGTGGTCTGTTTGTAACTCTTGAAAACCGGAGTTGGCCACGCCTGTACTAGCCAATGGGGAATAGTTCAATGCAGCACAAAATATTGCATTTTTTTTAAAAATGGATTGCATATGGATGAATCAGGAATTATATTTCATTGTGAATTTCCACCAAGTTTCTGTGATATGTTTGCTGCATGGCCAGTTCCCAGCCCTGATTGAGACAAATGAATTGCATCTGTAAACTCCGCCCCCCCCCCAAAAAAAAAGATTATGCAGTGATGAGATCCTCTTAACCTTTGGCCTTTTCACTAACTTGGTCAGCAGCAGCTCCAGGGAAGAAATATTCACATCTAAGAGGCAATATTCCAACTCCCTGCTTAGATGCAGAGCCTGCGGAGGCTTTGTACCCATGGACCATGTGCCTTTTGAAAACTGTCCATGGGGTATGAAGAACCTGCCAACTGTGCCCCTGTTGCTTGTGCAAGTGAAATTTCTATAGAAAATAACACACAATGGGGGTAATTTTCAAAAGGATTTACGTGCATAAAAGTAGCATATAATGTAACAATTTTCAAAAGGCCGTATTTGCAAGTAAAACTCAGTTTTAAGTGGGTAAATCCATTTTGAAAATTACCCCCCAAAATGTTAAAATATAATCTATGTGTGTTATTTCTCCTCTCCCCTCCTAAACATGCCTCTGGGAACGTGTTGCATACTTTTCAGCTTGAGAGTAGACAATTTTCAGACAGGCCAGATTCATTTTGACAAACATATAACCATTTTATTTATTTATTAACTCGCATGTTATTTATTAACTGTTTAACAATATATACTAATTTGTTACTTTGATTAATCTGTTCAATGTAAACCGCTAAATGAAGCAATAGTTTCTGTTCCTTGTAAACCGGGGTGATATGTATATTATATACAGGAACCTCCGGTATATAAATCCTTTAAATAAATAAATAAATAAATAAATAAAATAAATAAATTTACACAGGGAAATGACTTCAAAAATGTATCTTTTGAAAGAAATGACTGTTAGGGCTGTGCATTTGTTTAAAACGAAAATGCAAAATGCAACACATAAGGCTAATTTGTTTCATTCTGGGGCCCCCTGAATGAAACAAACCTTATTTATTTATTTCATTTTAAACAAATGCATCAGGCTGGGTCGCGTTGTTGGGCCTGGGCTTGGGCCCCGGCCTAGGCCGAGGCATCAGCCTTGAGTAGGCTAAGGCCGCGGTGACCTCCCATGGCATCAGCCTATGCAGGTCCAAGGTTTCAGCCTAGTAACTGCCAGTAGATTCCCACCGGATTGGGTAAGTGGGGACCGGGGGAGATCCTGGCTGTGGCATTTTTCCGGGGGGGGGGGTGGCAGGGAGGCCTATTTTTCTTTTTTTGGCCATTTTGGATTTTTTTTTTAATTGCTTGATTCATGTTTTTAATGTAAATCAAACGAATCAAGCAATCCACAAACCAAAATTTATGGGAAAAATACCTCCCGAAAATGAACCGAATAATGAAAATGAATTTGTTTTCCCTGCACATCCCTAGTGACTATACCCATTTCCATGTGAAAAAATAGTGCAGCTGGAGAGGCAGCCTTGCTTTAGTCTTTTGCATGCCCTGATGTGGTGCTAAAGGCCTCCAGGCCAAAGACAACATCACAACATGGCAAAGGAAAACCTAACTATCATTGGACATGAATGGACCTATGCCTTGCACAGAGACTATTTCTTATTGTTGCCCCCGGCACCATATTGCTGAGCCCCGCACTGGCAATCAGCTATTATTGTTCAGTATTCCCAACAGTTGGGCGCTGATCCCTACGCTTGCAAATGCAGCTTCCCTCTTCTCTTTTCAGCAGCAGAAGATGTAAAGAACCTTTCAGGTAGTTTGTTTAAAGAAATGTACATACGGTTCACAGCAAGTAGGACAAGGGTCTCCCTCTCACTCAGAAGCTCCGATGCATAGCACTGCTGGTTTCTAAGCAGGTCCTTCACGTGACCATTTTCATCTGCCAATTCAATTTCACCTGAAGCACACAACAATGAAAGTTCTGGATGATCTGTCAATCGTTTTGATAAACAAACTTTGTATTTCTATTGGGATTTCCAGGAGTGAGTGGGTGGAGTGGCGGGGTTTGCTAATTAAGATGTTCGCCTATGAGAACTGAAGATGTTCCAGCAAAGTCTAAACCAGGTGAGAAAAGAGGGTATATTCATTGTTTGCAGGAGGAGGGGGCACTAAACCTATTAACCTTGATTGGTTTTAGGTAGATCAAAGTTTAGTTTGGTTGGCAGTTGTCTTGATACTGAACAAACAACAATTTTAGCTAGGCATAATTACGGTAAGCACTTACTATTTAGTGAAATAGAATAGGATAAGGACCTGTACAAATATATGCTAGTGTAAATACTCTTGTCTTAGAACGAATTAGGTCATATTTTACATGAAGAGGTAAACTAAGTCATACTTGGTGAATTAAAAGATACGCATGTCCTAGGGAACAAAATCCAGACTGGAAAAGGAGAGAGGGTACAAAATGAACACAATTTTACATTTGCTTTCCCAAAGGAAACCTTATGAAGATCGCTGTATGTGTTGTACGTGTGTGTCTGTGTTCCCTCTCTAATGACTTTTACGTTTAGTTTCTTTCCACACCAAATTTTCAGTACATATCAGAGGATCCAATGGAATCTCGACCGAAGAATTTTTATTTTTTATTTTTTGATCCATTTACAGTATATGCATAGATATTTTGGAAAGTGGTCTCCATTAGCTGCATGTGGAGCTTCTTGTTAAACAAATTCACATATATTCTGCAGAAGCAGGTATGTTAGAGTCAGGGAGCCCATATAGGGCTGAAGTCTGCACAAGTCCTCCCTAAAAATGAACAAAACCCTGCATACCTTGGTATGGCATAGGCAGACTCATTTCTGCCTGCTAGATAATGAGTTTACATATCCACGTGGACATTTACACACTTACTTTCGAAAAGTGAAAGTGTACGTATAAATAACTAACCTGCCCCAAACTCCTCCCCAGAATCATCTCTTTGCGATATGTGTAAAAGTACACATTAAATTGATTCTATGCATACTGTTACATGTACAACCTGCAGGGTAATTTGCAAAGAGCCTATTTCCAAATTTCAAAACTGTCCACAATGTACCATTTACTCATGTAAGTGGGCCCATAGAGATTTATGCTACTATTTTTGAAAAACTACCAGCATAAAAGAGTTGGACCTGGTCTTGAACAGAGGTTCTGCCCTGCTAGAGGGCTGGTGTTCTGACCCTTCAACTCAGGATGGGTCTCTGTCTAAGAGGTCAATATTCAAAAGCCATTTAGACAAATAACTTAAAGTTAACTATCTAATGGGCCGATACAATACAGTGCACTCGGTCAATATTCAAAAGCCATTTAGACAAATAACTTAAAGTTAACTGTCTAATGGGCCGATATAGTACAGTGCGCTCCAGTGGAGTGCACTGTATTGTGCTATCTGTGGAGTTCCGGTGGAGCGCACTGCTAGGCCAGGTTTGGCCGCACATTTTCGACGTGCTAGTGTTACCCCTTATACAGTAAGGGGTAATAATAGCACGTCAAAAACGTGCGGCCAACCCCCCCAAAACTAATAGTGCCCGCAACATGCAAATGCATGTTGATGGCCCTATCAGTTATTCCCGCGTGATCCAGAAAGCAAAATGTGCGCTGCACATTTTACTTTCAAAAATTAACACCTGCCGGCACCGGGGAAATGTACAAAAAAGCATAAAAAACTGCTTTTCTGTACACACTCCGACTTAATATCATAGCGATATTAAGTCGGAGACCTCAAAATTTTAAAAAAATTAAAAATTTAAAAAAAAAAAATTTAAATCGGCCCGCGGATCGGAAGACGGATGCTCAATTATGCCGGCATCCATTTTCCGAACCCATGGCTGACAGCGGGTTTGAGAACCGATGCCAGCAAAATTGAGCGTCGGCTGTCACACCCGCTGACAGCCACTGCTCCTGTCAAAAAAGAGGCGCTAGGGATGCGCTAGTGTCCCTAGCACCTCTTTTTACCGCGGGCCCTCATTTGCATACTAAATCGCGTGCACAGGAGCATGGTCTGTGTGCACGTCGGGAGAGTTTTACTGTATCGGCCTGTAAGTGGCAAGTTTTGGAATATTCAGCCCCTTATCCGGCTTGACTTTAGCTGGATAAAATAGAGTTCTAGGGACATATTTGGGAGGAGCTACTTATCTGGCTAACTTAGCCAATTAAGTAGTAATATTCAAACTTATCCAGCTATGTTATCTGGCTAGCTTTAGACCTGCTATTGAGCAGGTGTATAGTTAGCTGGATAACTTATCCAGCTAACTTTAAACTTATCTGGATATATTTAGCAGCAGCCACAGCACCAAATATCCCATCTAAATTAGCCAGAGAAGTCTTATCTGGCTAACTTACTTAGCCAGTAATGTTTGAATATTGACCTCTGTGGTTTCAGCCAAGCAAACTGAAAAAGCTTGTTTACTTGCTGCTAGCCCAGCCCTGCAGCCCCACTCTTGAGGACCTGGATGTTCATAAGGGACTAGCCCAGTGTTCCTGGCAATGTAAGGACTATATTCAGTGCAGTTATTCTGGAGCCTCACCTTGCCTGACCTGACCTGATATCTGTAAGTAACTTTGCCTTGAAGCAACCTTGACTGAAGTATCCTTATTTGAACCTTTGACTCTGTTATTACATCCTGTGTTCTAGTTTAGGATGGCTAAAATAACCTATTTACTGTTGTATTTTGGAATAAACCTTGCCTTGTTCAAAAGGACATCTCTGTGTTGTACCTGACCCATACTGCCTGTGCCAAACCCTAACCTAACCTTACCCAGCCCTAACCTGACAAGTTTACTCCATTCCCAGTGAGGCTGATTACTTGTGCTGGCTGTGGAAGAATCTAGCTCTTGTCTACTTCCTAGTTAGGCTGACTCCACACTGGACCTAGCTTAAGCTTCTGGGCTGGACCCTGGGCTAAGCTTTCCCACTGATCATCACCAACTCCAGATCCTGCCTCTGGGCTGGACCGAGCTCCAGATCCAGACTGGACTTTGCCTTGAACTCCATGCCCTGCATTGATTCTTGCATTTGCCTTGTAGACACTCTAACCCTAGACCATGTGACCAGTTATTGTGCTCCTAGACCAAGCCTTGTCAGTAAGGGATTGTGGTCTTGGATGGCAAGTCATTCTTTGGAGGTGCCTGGAGGTCACTCCTAAAAGGGAGGGTGATGGAAGGGTAAAAAGAGCTGAGCCCAGTCTTGACCTGGAGTCTGCCCTACTGGAGAGCTGGTGTTTTGTCCTTATGCCACCAGACAGGTCTCTGAGGATGCAGCCAAGCAAGCTGGGAAAGCTTACTGTTAGCTCAGATCTGCAACCCTGCCCCTGCTTCTCCCCAAGTTAATCACATATTTTGGCTGATACAGAAAAACCTGCAGGAGAGCTGGCGGGCGTCTGCTCTCCCAACGCATGCCCAGGCCACTCTCCTGGGCGCGCGATTCAGTATCGGCTCAAATGCAAATGAGGGCCCACGGTAAAAGGAGGTGGTAGGGATGCTCCTTTTTGACAGAAGTGGCGGTTGTCAGTGGGTTTGACAGCTGACGTTCAATTATACAGGCATCGGTTCTCGAACCCGCTGACAGCCACGGGCAGATTTTAATTTTTTTTTTTTTAATTTTAAATTTGTTTTTATTTTTGGGGCCTCTGACTTAATATCGCTATGATATTAAGTTGGAGGGTGTACAGAAAAGCAGTTTTTTCTGCTTTTCTGTACACTTTCCTGGTGCTGGCTGAAATTAACGCCTGCCTTTGGCAGGCGTTAATTTCTGAAAGTAAAATGTGCAGCTTTGCTGCACATTTTATTTTCTGTATCACGCGGGAATGACTAATAGGTCCATCAACATGCATTTGCATGTTGATGGGCCTATTAGTTTTGGGGGGGTTGGCTGTGCATTTTTCATGCGCTATTACCCCTTACTGTATAAGGGGTAAAAATAGTGCGTGGAAAACGCACGGCCAAATGGAGGCTAACAGTGCACTCAGCCTGAGCGCACTTTAATGCATCGGCCCGATTTTAACTGGGGGGGGGGGGGGAGTAGTCTCTCAGATAGAATTTATGCACACAAAAATGTTTTGTGGGATAAAGGACTTGTTTATATGCACAAAATATGATTTATGCTTTATTTGCACAAAAATGCTTTCAGTACAAAGAATGTTTTCTGCTCATAAATCCTGACAACAGGTTGCGGCAGCAGAACTCCTACTTCTGCCCATAGACTAACACTAGAGCTGGAAACTTTACCCCACCTCTGGCCAGAAGTAACATTTCCAGCGCTAGGAAAACGCCAGTACACCTCTCTGCATTGTTGGAGGGGGCAGGGGAGGAGTAATTGCTAATGCCTTCATTTGCATGGTATTTGCATGTGAGGGCACTAAGCAATATGCAGCATTTTACGTGCACATTTTTTATGTGCAAAACTCCTTGCTGCAAGGGAGTGCAGTTTGCACACACGAAATGTATGCACAATTGCAAGTAAAAAGCAGTGGCCCTTTACTGAGTACATTTTATTATATGAGGCCCAGAAAGTGCGAATTACTTGACATTTAACCTCATGCTGCATCTAAAACACATTGTAATGACCAGGCTGCATATACCTGGCCAGGTCCTAATATTTAACTGTATTGACTGTTGTGGTGTGCAAGATACTGATTCATGTTTGCAGTTTATGAGAACATAATCTAAGAAGGATAGCATAGTCATTAGGGTTGTAAGCCCATCCATGCTAGCCTAAATGGACTCCCATCAGCTATCACTAGTAACCATCCCGATAATTTTAGATATTTTGCCTCTCTGCTTAGAAAATATTTATGGTTTGTAAACCTGTTTTTGTCTTAATACATACCCATATAAGAGGTGATTGCCAAACTTCCCATGTAGGTGCAAAGTTGATCTTTTCCCTTTGAAAATTGCTAAATGTACTAAAAAAGCTATGTGGACTGTTGCACCTGCTTCTAATGATAACATTTCTCTGGAAAATACAACTTGCACATTGTTTTCCCAAACTTACCCCCTGGAAGCTCTGCCCCTATTTATGTCGCTATAATACCTACTGCAAAAATCATGTGTACTGTCAGCCCACATGTAAGGAGGTGCAATTTTGAAAATGGTCATTCTGCTGTCCTCTCCATTTTTATTCTCTCACAGTCTCTTGATACATATCAGAAGCATCTCTTCCTGACTTGAGCATGGTTACCACCCGGTCCTGTGCCTCCTGGATGTGCTGATCCAGGCCTAGTTTTAGCTCTGTTGCATCTATGGACTTCTTAGAAAAAACTGGAACTTCAGTGGAGGTAAATCCAGGACTGGATATGCTTTTCCAGATGAGCTGAAGCCAACTGGTAAGCCTTCCTCCAGGCAGGTCTAGGAAGCAGCCTGATCGCAATCTTAAAAAGTTGCAATTCTAACAAATGCATGTGGAAACATTGTAAGTCTTTAATGATTTAGGTAGAAAGGCGCTTAATGAGTCAAGACATTTTATGCCAAGAAGGGAGGGGCTATTTGATAATTTACAGGAGAAGATCAAAACATTCGTTGGATAAAGAAAATGAGAAAAGGTAAAACTGCTTTCAGAAAAGCTGTGCAGTATAAGCACACAGTCAAAATTTGTCTCCCATATACAAATGAGAGCAAATTGGGTGATTATTAAATAGCTTTTAAGTATTCAGTGGATAGGTATTTATCACATGTCATTTCACTTCTGCTAATGAGACTCACACTGTTATTAAGAGTGCCCTGCCAGCTCCAACCTGGTGCAATGTCCCAGCAGCAGTGCTGTGAGCTGCCCTGTGGAATACCTGGAATTCATTCCCAGGCTCTCAGAGGTTGGAGGGAGTCCGAGTCTTCACTCAACAGTGACACCTACTGGTGATTTATGAGATCACTGGTGCCAGGTTTGAAAAAAGGAGATGCAGTTTGTGCTTCCCACATAAAGGATTGCAATGGGGGTGGGGGAGAAGAGAACAAATAACAAAAATGGTAAAGTTCCCTCACCCTCTCCTTCCTTACAAAGCTGTGAATACAAACTTATGGCAGTGAAGCCCCAAATGGGGCAAGTTCTGATTGAGTTAGAAAAAAAGAAAGACATTAAGATACACCAAACAACCATAATGGGAAAACTCCATTGCTTGAGGTGCCATTTTTCATCACAAACTTCAAAATAGAAATAAATTAAGCAAATAAATAAATGTTTGAAGAGCCTCACTGCCATCTCTCCTAGGGAATTTGGCCTACTGATTAAGACTAAGTAGTGTAGAGTAGAGCTGTACCAGCCTGCCTTTTCCACCTGCTGACTGAATCTGCTGCTTACCACCGCTGGCATTCCCTGCACTGAATGGGCTCCCTCGCCCCGCCCCCTTCTGACATCATCTGGTCGACAGCTTTAAAGGGCTGTGGCGCAGCTGGAGGCATCGCATGCTGAAGGAGCGTAACAAAGGGGCCAGCCCCTGTGTGCACTCCTTCGTGCACCCATTAGTAAGCTTTCACTTCATATCCTTTGTACCAACTGATCATTGTGGAGATTACAATGATATTAGGACAAGGTAAAAATGGCTGTCTTAGTCACATAGGTCTTAAGCCTAGAAACATCTCCGCAAACTCCTTAATTACCATTATAACCACTATGTCGATAGCCGCAGTCATGATTTCTTCTATTTCTCTGTTAATCTGTAATCCTCAATCTACTAGGAAAAATCCACTCATCATTCATGATTTAATAACCACTCACAAACCTGACTGTTTGTAATAACTGAATCTTGGCTCACTGAGTCGGATTCAGTTACTAATTAACAAATTCTATCCAAAAGTCTACCCTTTCTCTGAACTGAGACACAACCACCGCGGTGATGGCCTCCTTGCTATAGTTAAAGCTTCTCTCTCTCTCCCTGTAAAAAAAACTTTGCCTTCCACACACCCATTTGATTTTCTACTTATTTCAACCTCTGTCACAAAATTTGGGGCTGTCTACTGGACACCCCAGACTTCTGCAATCCAACCCATCCCTCCTTCTCGCAACCCTATCAGCTCTTCCTGCAGACCTCTCCCAAACCATCATTGCTGGTGATTTCAATCTCCATTTTGACTCTACACCCCAATATTTAAAAAAGACTCCAGGGGCAATCCAGGTAACTATAGACCAGTGAGCCTGACTTCAGTGCCGGGAAAAATAGTGGAAACTATTCTCAAGAACAAAATTGTAAAGCATATAGAACATAGTAATGGAACATAGTCAACATGGATTTACCCAAGGGAAGTCTTGCCTAACAAATCTGCTTCATTTTTTTGAAGGGGTTAATAAACATGTGGATAAAGGTGAACCGGTAGATGTAGTGTATTTGGATTTTCAGAAGGCGTTTGACAAAGTCCCTCATGAGAGGCTTCTAATTAAACTAAAAAGTCATGGGATAGGAGGCGATGTCCTTTTGTGGATTACAAGCTGGTTAAAAGACAGGAAACAGAGAGTAGGATTAAATGGGCAATTTTCTCAGTGGAAAAGGGTAAACAGTGGAGTGCCTCAGGGATCTGTACTTGGACCGGTGTTTTTCAATATATATATATAAATGATCTGGAAAGGAATACAACGAGTGAGGTTATCAAATTTGCAGATGTTACAAAATTATTTAGAGTAGCTAAATCACAAGCAGACTGTGATACATTGCATGAGGACCTTGCAAGACTTGAAGATTGGGCATCCAAATGGCAGATGAAATTTAATGTGGACAAGTGCAAGGTGTTGCATATAGGGAAAAATAACCGTTGCTGTAGTTACACGATGTTAGGTTCTATATTAGGAGCTACCACCCAGAAAAAAGATCTAGGCATCATAGTGGATAATACTTTAAAATCGTCAGCTCAGTGTGCTGCAGCAGTCAAAAAAGCAAATAGAATGTTAGGAATTATTAGGAAGGGAATGGTTAATAGAACGGAAAATGTCATAATGCCTCTATATCGCTCCATGGTGAGACCACACCTTGAATACTGTGTACAATTCTGGTCGCCGCATCTCAAAAAAGATATAGTTGCAATGGAGAAGGTACAGAGAAGGGCAACCAAAATGATAAAGGGGATGGAACAGCTTCCCTATGAGGATAGGCTGAAGAGATTAGGGCTGTTCAGCTTGGAGAAGAGACGGCTGAGGGGGGATATGATAGAGGTCTTTAAGATCATGAGAGGTCTTGAACGAGTAGATGTGACTCAGTTATTTTCACTTTCGAATAATAGTAGGACTAGGGGGCATTCCATGAAGTTAGCAAATAGCACATTTAAGACTAATCGGAGAAAATTCTTTTTCACTCAACGCACAATAAAGCTCTGGAATTTGTTGCCAGAGGATGTGGTTAGTGCAGTTAGTGTAGCTGGGTTCAAAAAAGGTTTGGATAAGTTCTTGGAGGAGAAGTCCATTAATGGCTAATAATCAATTTTACTTAGGGAATAGCCACTGCTATTAATTGCATCAGTAGCATGGGATCTTCTTAGTGTTTGGGTAATTGCCAGGTTCTTGTGGCCTGGTTTTGGCCTCTGTTGGAAACAGGATGCTGGGCTTGATGGACCCTTGGTCTGACCCAGCATGGCAATTTCTTATGTTCTTATGTTCCTTTCCTCCTACTCCCCCATTTCTAGAAGCCATGGCAGGTTTAGGCTGGGTCCAACTGATAGGCATACCTACCCACAAATTAGATCGTTCCCTCAATCTTATCTTCTGCAACCCTCTTTTTGTGTCTCTTCCTCCCTCGTTCCTCTCAGTTACCCCAGTGCCTTGGTCTAACCATTCTCTGATCTCTCTCTTTTTGAATCTGAATCCCTCTTCCACTTACTCTAAACAAAACAAACATATTCTTTATAAACAGAAAAAGATATGTCCCGATGTCTTTGTCAAAGCCTTTCTTCTGAACATACCAACTAAACTATCATTAACGAAGATGTCAACAAGTCCATCAATACTTGGAATTCTGCTATTACCTGCACGCTTGATTCTGTTGCCCCCATAAAACCTTTTTACATAAAATTCAAACCAAACATGCCCTGGTTTTCAAATATATTACAAGCTTTAAAAGCCACTCTCAGATGCCATAAGCACAACTGGCACAAACACTGCTCCTCTGAAACCAAACATTGTTTCTTCAGCTGCCTACAAAGTATAAGAAAGAAATCAGCATTGCAAAGAAAATATTCTATGCAAACAAAATTTCTGCTGCTAATGGAAATCCTTCTGTTTTATTTACATTGTTAAATCTCTAACCACTACTCATCAAAGCTGTATCACATCAGTAGACAATGTATTATATAATAAAATAGCTAATCACTTTAAAAACAAAATTTTTAATATATCAATTGAATTCTCTCTTCTTCCCTACCACAAAGCAAAATGGCCTCCCACAGTTACTACCTGGTCTTCATTTACCTTAGTTGACCTTACCACAATAGCTTGCATCCTCCAAAAAACTAACAAGTACATTTTCAAAGGCCCATGCATGTAAATACTGCGTGTGGCTGGGCCTTGCGCTCAAATCCCGGAATGTGCACAAGTGCTGGGCCTCTCCAAAAGGGGTGGGGGAGTGGGGGGGGGGACACAGGGGGCAGACTGGGACAGCGCCATTCAATGTTGTCCCAGGGAAGCTCACACCAGCAGCCGGCTGGCACACGGAGATTACTGCTGCTCCAGAGGAGCAGTAAGTAATAAAAAAAGTTTGGGAAAGATAGGTTAGATTTAGGGGCTGGGGAGAAGAGGGGAAGAGGGAAGAAGTTTATATAGGGGGTAGGGAAGTTCCCTCCCAGTCCACTCCTTAATTGGAGCAGACTAGAAGGGAACTGGGGGAGGCTTTATTGCATCGCCGTGCGTATTTAGCAAAAATTCACTCCCCCCCTGCAAGCGGCCATCCAATTTTATAACATGCACATGCCAGTGCACTCGTGTTATAAAATCAGCACATCCATGTGCGATGGGCGCACCCTGCTTTAAAAATCAACCCCCAAAATCTCTTCTCTGTTTAAACCATGCCCAGGTCATTTCTTAAAAGCTTTAGGTAGCATTGCCTGTCCTTTCATTTGTCAATTAGTTAACCAATTGCTCAATTCAGGTACATTTCTGGATACTCTTAAACAAACTTCAATTCTCCCAATTCAAAGGAAGGAAACTTCATATACATCTGATCTTAACAATCTATGTCCCATCGCCTCTCTCACTTCGCTTGCAAATTATAATTGAATCTGTAGTTCTACATCAATTTACTGACTTCTTATCTGACAATGCCATTTTACACCCAAATTAACATGATTTTCGAAAAGGACACAGTACAGAAACAATGATCTCCTTTGACACTATACTACACAGATTCAACTCTACTGATTATATATTAGTGTTATTAGACATTTCTGCCGCATTTGATACATTCGATTATCAAATTCTTCTCTCTGGATTACAATCTATTGGTCTTTCTGATACTGTTCTTAAATGGCTCACGTCCTACTTACTCAATCACCCCAAACAAATGAATATAGGGTCTCATTCCTCCTAATGTTATACTCTTTCCTCTGGTGTTCTTCAAGGTTCATTTCTCTCTGCCATTTTATTTAACATTTACCTCCTACCTCTCTGTCACCTACTTGACGGCCTTGGTATTCAGTTCAAGATCTATGCAGACAATATCCAATTTTTCATTGCCTACAGTTCATCCTGGTCAAACACCCTATCCTCCGTAAGTCTCTATATCAAAACTATCAATTCCTGGTTAGCTCACAGTTGTTTAAAATGAAATACATCAAAAGAAGAAATTACGATCATGGACCTTTGGGCCGGTTGGGACAGTGGATGGTGTGCTATGGAAGATCACAGCAGGTGCCCCAGCCGGGAGGCGGCTCGGCAGAGACTCAGAAGAGGCTTCACCACGGGAAGTCTGAGGTCCCCCCAGGAGGAGCCCGTAGGGACCCGGACCTCTTGGACTTAGGTGGAGTCTTATGCGACCAAGGACTCAGGCAGTGGCTGAAGAGACTTCACCCTCGGAAGCCTGCGGCTCCCCCGGGAGGAGTCCGTGAGAGCCCGGGCCACTGGTATTTAGGAGAATCCTCTGAGCCAGCAAGTACCGGATACCTGAGGTGAGGAAGAAGCCGAAGTCGGAGTCCAGGAGCGAAGCTGGTTCAGAAGCCAGGAGTCAGAGATCCGAACCAAAGCCAGGGATGAAGCAGAAGACGGAGTAGTGGACAGAGTCGGGTTGGAAGCCAGAGGTCAGAAGTCAATACCAAGCCAGGAACAGAAGCTGAAGACGAAGTCATGGGATGGAGCCGGGTCGGAAGCCAGAAGTCAGATGTCGATGCCAAAACCAAGGGACGGAAGCAGGAGACAAGTCAGGAAGCAAGCCCGGTCAGAGACAGAAGCAGTCCAAGAGTTTGCAGCAACTAGCAAGTCAGGAAACCTGAGGAACCTCGTGGCAAGGCACTGAGGGAGTCCAGATGCAGGGTTTAAATACCCTGAGGGCTTCTGACATCATCCAGGGCTGGCTTGAAGGTTTCCCACGCTGGCCTCTTTAAATTGGACTCCTCCTCGCGTGCGCGCGTCTAGGGGGCGAGGCCAGCCACGCCAGATCGTGGGTGTCTCTCCCGAGCAGGGAGAGATGCGCTGGAGGGCCTGCAGGCCCGTGGAGGCCTCGGAACAGCTGAGCCCGGTCCCCCCACCTACCTCGGGGATGGCCCGGGACCGCAACACTTCACCTATCTACAATTTCACATTCTACATGCAGTCCTCCTTCATATTTGACTCTTGATGCTACTTTCATTCCTTTAACATCCAAAGCCCAAAATCTCAGGGTTATTCTTGACTCCAAACTATCTATGTCACATTACATAGTGACAGGGTTAAAAACCTCTTCTTCAAAATTCACCTACTAAAATGTCTGTGCCCTTTACTTTTCCCTGATGATTTTCATATGGCATTGCAATCTTTGTTAGTCAGTGGTCTAGATTACTGCAACATACGTTACCTTGGTCTTCCTGACTATGCTCTTCACCTTTTGCAATTAATTAAAAACACTGCTGCTCACATCTTGACAGCCTCTTCCAAGAAAGAACATATCTCACCAGTTTTATTCTCCTTCCACTGGCTTCCCATTAGGTTTAGAATTCAATATAAGATTCTATCCATCATACACAACCTTATGCATAACCTCTCATCCATATGGCTGTGCTCTGTTCTTTGTGTATACCAACCAGACACCTGTGATCCCTAAAAAAATGTCTACTCGAAGTTCCCTCAATCCATCTAGCCAGGCTTGACACAACTAGAAAGCACATATTTTCAGTTGCCAGTCCATTATTATGGAACTCCATCCCAGATTTTTTAAGGCAGATTGCAAACCCAAAAGAATTTTTAAAAATTGAAAACTCACTTATTCTCTGCTGCCTTTGGTATGTCACCCTCCAAACGATTTCAGTCCTAAGCAATCACACGCACGAATGTCAGTACTTTTTAATCTTCTTTCTCTGTATTTTTATTTAGTTTTTATTATGGTTTTTTTTTTTACTTCACTACATGTTTTTATGTTATTATTATGAGTGTTTTTATTTATAAACTGTTTTGGCCAACTTTAGTTGTAAAAGCGGTATGTAAACAGTTTTAAATAAATAACTAAATAAATAGATAAATCTTACCACAACAAACTCATGGGAGGCTGCTGCAAAAAAGAGGTATTAGTGATTTTTGAGTGATTTGAGGGTATGTGGATTTATGTTAGGAGGAGTTTTTTTGCCCTCCCTTTCTGCCCAAAAGAGAGAAGTGAGGAAGAAAAAGGATTCATCCCTACCTGCTGTATTTTTGGATCCTTCAGACCAAAACATCTGATTCAATGCCAGCTGGAATCCAGAGCTGGGAGGAGAGAGAAAACTGGGACCCCACAGCAGTTTCAGCCAAGAGAACAGAAAAGGAGGGCAATTATTGTGAAAGGGAGATCCTTAAGGGGTAAGAGAATTCTTTTCAGTACTAATGAGGCCCAGGGAAGTCAGTGGCCTTGGGAAAAGATTAAGGGACAACAGACACAGATCACTCTGTATTTGATTTATTGAGGGGATTATAGATGAGACAAGAAGGAAATGCACTTGGTGCCAATTCATTTCCATTGTGTCAAACAGAACAGTATTTATTTATTTATTTATTTCATTAAATCTTTTCTATACCGTCGTTAAGAAGGATCCGTCATAACGGTTTACAATAGGGCACATAAAATAAGGATGCTGAGATATATTAATTTACACAAGTGCAGTAATGATTCGGTACATAGTTTTTATTTTTGGAACACCCCACTCAAGTATCCAGAGCTTGAGCTTACCCCCTACAAAAAGAAGCTTACTCTAGGCCTTAAGCTTTGGAGGTCTATCCTTTCCCTCTTTTGGAAAATCCAGGCCAGGGTTTAGGAGGACTGTGCATATAGTACTGAATATGTCCCCTGCCTTCATAGCTCAAACTAGAAACGGATTAGATGGACCAGAGTGGGAATTAAAAGAGTAGTGATGCATTTCAGCCTACCGTCATCACAGTGACAGGTACTCTTGATGCTCTGCAAAAGCAATTGGACTTTGCACTGGATGTTAAAAAGGGCCTCTTCATTGTCTATTCAAAGAGAAATACAATGCAAAACTTTATTTATTTATTTATTTATTTATTTATAGTTTTTTATATACCGCCGCTCATCAAAGATATCACGTCGGTGTACAATGAACAGGAACTTACGCCAGAGCGTTATACATTTAACAGGATTAAATAAGCATTATACATTTAACAAAAGTAAGAATATATATATTTGAACATAAAACAAGTAGAATCTTTTAAAACAGAACTATCATTTAGGATTAACTGAGCTGAGTTAAACAGAGCTGGAAAGTAAAGGGATTTTAGGAAATTAGGTATGAGGTTAGGGACAGGTTAGGAGGAGATGGAGTTATAATTAGTTATAACTTTAGCCTCTAATTGCTGTCTGATATTTTATAAATGTAACAAAAAGAACTGGTATTCTATGTGGTAAGAAATATATGCAAATTGAAGTAGAACAACACAACACCCGAGTGCCAAAAATTAATTTCTTTTTATTTTTTAATTTTTTAAGTGAAAACCCTCATATATGAGCAGGGCATAAGCTAAACAAAGCTTTTTATGAACTGTTCACTTCTATAAATGCAACTTTTTATTTGTTGCCAAGTGTAACAGAAATGCTCGCTCAATGTATATAATCACAGGGAAAAACACTTTGGTGATACAATTAAAGTCACTTGATTTCTGTTGTAAAAGTTACTTCATTTTGATAACCCCATGCAACAATTTGACATGACACTTATCTTTGAGAAACTGCAAGAGTGTCAAAAAAATCAGCTCTGCTTCACCCGACACAGCACTGTGTTTCGTGGTCTTTGTCAGGGGCTATTCTTTTTAAAGAAGTTTAGTAAGTCATATTAATCCTTACGTCTATTCAAAAAAAGAAATACATATGTGTCTGTAAATATGAGGGTTTTTTTAGCTGATAGAATGTGGCTATGGCATCTCAGCAAGGGATTCACCATATTGAAACTACCGGTTTTATAGTGCTCTGCCGACTTGTGTGCTGGCCAATCAGGGAAATGAAGGAACCGGAAAGGGTATTTTAAATCAATGACATCCACTCGATGCTGTCATTCATGCCTTGTGGAGATTCTGTAGCTAGTTCAAAAATCCATTTCTGTTCTTTATAGTTCAGAAGACTGCGGGGATCTCCCCCACGAGTATTTAGAGGGACCATGTCCAGTATAGTCCAGTGCAATTGCATGAAATCATGATTAGCTGACAGGCAATGTTTAACGATAGGCGCCTCCAAGTTTTTTGTGTGCGAGCGACTCCGATGTTCTCTTAGATGTATTCTTATTGGTCTAGAGGTACGTCCCACATAAAGAAGTGGGCAATTACATTGAATGACATAAACTACATTGTCTGAGTTGCAATTCAAATCAAACTTCTTTTTGTAAACCCTTCCAGTGATAGGATGTTGCCAACTTATCCCTGGTAAAGTGCTGGAGCACATGTCACATTGTCCGCATGCTTTGTGATTGAAATTTCCCGTATAGCTGGTAATGGGGGTAGTTGCTGCCCTGACAATTTGATTTTTTATATTTGGTCCTCTTTGGAATGAAATTAAAAGAGGTTCAGAAAAAAACAGAATGAAGTTGCATTATGTGCCAATGTTGGCGAATGATATGAATTATCTCCGATGATTGGTCTGTAAGTGCAGTGCACTATAAAACCGGTAGTTTCAATATGGCGAATCCCTTGCTGAGACGCCGTAGCCACATTCTATCAGCTAAAAAACCCCTCATATTTACAGACATGTATGTATTTCTTTTTTTGAATAGACATAAGGATTAATATGACTTACTAAACACTAGAGATGTGATTCGTGTCCTCGATCGTCTTAACGATCGATTTCGGCTGGGAGGGGGAGGGAATCGTATTGTTGCCGTTTGGGGGGGTAAAATATCGTGAAAAATCGTGAAAAATCGGCGCCTCGCTGAACGACCTCCTGCAGTCGATCTCCTGCCGGCGCCATTTTCCGTACAAAAACGATTCGCGGCGGGAAATCGCTCCCTGACCCCCGCTGGACCTCCAGGAACTTTTGGCCAGCTTGGGGGGGGCCTCCTGACCCCCACAAGACTTGCCAAAAGTCCAGCGGGGGTCCGGAAGGACCTCCTGCCGTCCAATCGTGTTCGTCTATGGCCGCCGCCATTTTTCGGCGCCATTTTGGAAAATGGCGCCAGCTGAAGACAACAAGATTCAGTAGCAGGAGCCCGTTCCGGACCGCTGCCGTTCCGGACCGCCACTGGACCCGCAGGTTATTTAAGTCATTTGGGGGGGGGGGTTCGGGAGGGTGGGGGATTTAATTTAAAGGGTCGGGGGTGGGTTTTAGGGGGTTTTAGTGTGCCGGCTCACGATTCTAACGATTTATAACGATAAATCGTTAGAATCTCTATTGTATTGTGTTCCATAACGGTTTAAGACGATATTAAAATTATCGGACGATAATTTTAATCGTCCTAAAACGATTCACATCCCTACTAAACACAGTCTATGTTCCTTTTCAGCTTTATAAAGAATAGCCCCTGACGAAGGCCACGAAACATGGTTCTGTGTCGGGCGAAGCAGAGCTGATTTTTTTGACGCACTTGCGGTTTCTCAAAGATAAGTGTCATGTCAATTTGTTGCATGGGGTTATCAAAATGAAGTAACTTTTATAACAGAAATCAAGTGGCTTTATGTTGTGTTTTGGGACCGCTAGGAGGGCGATCCCAACTTAAGGAGAATGTGTGCTCATGGGCCTCGGCACGACCCCAGATGAATCCAAGACAGCACTGAGGGTTGGCGAGGCGTGTCTCAGCATGGGCGAAGACAAAGTATGACCCTCTGCTGGACCTGCATGCTTCTGGAAAGCCAACAACATTATGTTGGTTATTGAACAGTCCTCCGACCATTCCCAGCCCTTTTGGACCTGCCGCTAGGTATCGGCAAGAAGCAGCAGGCCGGACTGAGGATGAGGGCAGATGGAGGCCTTGTGACACAGAAGACTCAAGACATGGATGAGAAGACTCTGGAAGTGGATGAGTATCTTGGAAGACTCTCGACGAGACGAGGAACTTGGAAGACTCTCGGACAAGACGAGAAGCTGGGAAGGTTCGGACATTGGCACTGTCTCTCAGGGTGCCCTACACCCACCAACACGGGCAGACCCAATGGGCTGGTCGTGGACCACCCTGTTCCACTGCGCACCCTACACAACCTGAAGAGGCTGGTCACGGACCACACGGAGAGCGGGACAAGCGCAGGAAGGGAATCCAGCTAAGATGAAACTCCAGTGACGAGGCTAGGTGTCATCTGGAGAATCACAGGAGCTGGAGAGTCAAGAGGACTTGGAAGAATAAGGCGAGAATCCAGCTGAGACGAGACTCCAATGATGAGGCAAGGTGTCATCTGGAGAACCATAGGAGCTGGAGGGTCAGGAGGACTCGAAAGAAGCGTAGGAGGGAGAAACCTCAGGAACATCAGGAGGTAAAACATCAGGAAGCCTGGACTAGGAACCTCAGGACATGAAGACATGGAACATCAGGAAGCCACGAAGACTCAGGAAGCAAGATGAGACATGGAGCCCCAACAAAGTCCTGACAGAGCTCTGGAAGGCGAGACTTCCAGGAGCAAGTAACTCCAATGCAAGGCAAAGCTGAAGTGGAGAAGCAGCCCTTAAATAGGGCTGGCACAGGAAACCAGGAGAGCTGACTTCCTGTGGGGCCAGGTGGACCCCACCTATGCTGCCCCTTTAAGAAGGGGAAGAAGACGCGGGTCTGCCCCTTAGGAAGGGGACAGGACATTGGAGACCGGCCATGCTGCCGCTGAAGACACTGAAGGCAGGAGAAGCTGGCCTGCGCCGGAGGACTTGAAGGCAGCTCCGGTCACCAGGAGAGACCGGGGACTGCGTCCTCTCTGGCTGCGGAACGCGAGAATGTCGGCGGCATGCCGCGAAGAAGACCCTGAAGTCCGCAGCTCCTGCCGCGGCGAAGAGAAGACTGATGGGCGGCCTCCTGGTCGTGTGAGACAAGCAGAGTCCGCGGCTTCTGCCGCAATGAAGGGCCAGCGGTGGCAGCGTCCGGCTGCATCAGGAAAGGGAGGTGAGAGGCCTGCTCGCGGGGATTAGCTCCGCTGGCAGGAATCATAACACTTTAATTGTATTACCAAAGTGTTTTTCCCTGTGATTATATACATTGAGCAGGCATTTCTGTTACACTTGGCAACAAATAAAAAGTTGCATTTATATAAGTGAACAGTTCATAAAAAGCTTTGTTTAGCTTATGCCCTGCTCATATTTGAGGGTTTTTCATTTAAAAAAAATTTTTGGCACTCGGGTGTTGTGTGGTTCTACTTCAATTTGCAGTTTGATATTTTATGCCACTACATCTGCATTTTCTCACTGAAGTAGTGCGTTGCCTATATCTTAATTTGTACTTGAGGGACTTTTCAAGAGCAACTAGCATTTCCTCTTAATATCTAGATGTGTGACAGAGGCCATGCAAGACAAGGTGAAGGGCCATCTCAAGTAGCCTTTGAACTCTGTTTTCTTAAGCTACCAGTCAGTCATCAAGTTAAGTGTTAAAAAAAATGTTTGTAATCTTTTTCTCACATACTTCAAGATCTATCAGGTGCTCTAGGATACAAGGAAACAAAGGCTATGAAAAACTCACTTACCTCCATAAAGAACAGTTATAAACATTTCCAGGAGAGACCTAGAAAAGCAAATTAAAATTCTGTGTCCCAAGCTCTCTGTGTGACCAAAAGCATTGCTTTCATGCATGAACACATTGAAGTAAACATTTCTTCTTTATGAATAAACAGGTTTTTGCTCCTGGATCTTCTTCGCATTTTTTACTTGTTCCATTTTAATCCAGTTTCTGCTATTTTGACCCCTACCTTTATTAGTCCTGCGACAGCACTTCTGGAATACTTTTTATATGATGGAAGCCCTAGGATAATACTTTCCAGATTTACACTTATCTGAACTGCAAAACACTGTTAGTTTCAGATAACTGAGATGTAGGATGAGAGCAAGACAAAAGCCATTGGGAGTCAGATTGTTTAGATTTGAAACTGAACCGTAAAGAAATTCTCACCTGTAAACATGTTCCCCTCTGAGCAGCTTTTGCAAGAATTCTGTTGATATCAGTAAATCTCTAGGCTGAGCTTTTGTTTACGCAGTGGCTGCTGAGTGCCGAACAAATAGAGCTCATTACTAATTGAAAAGACCTGACGCTGAGATGACGCTGAGTTTGATAGAAACCAGCCTTGTCACCAAGCTGTTGTTAGGTAGCTCAGCCAAGAAAGTTTACCTCCTGCACCTGTAGAATGCTGATACAGCTAGTAGAAATGGAAGGGAGAATGTAAATTATGGATTAGACAACTTCTGAACGCACACAGAGGATTATTTTCGAAGGAACTTCAACAGGTAAAATGGTGTGTTATGCACAGAAATGGCCTTTTACAAAAATTGTCCGCCTGATATATGGGTAAACTTCCGTGCGTATGTCATGTATGCATGTAAGTATATCTAGACAGAATGGATGCGTTCCCAGAGGTAAGGATGGGGAAGAGTGTGGACTTGGGCTCATACTTTTGTATTTCCAGAGAGTAGGATTAAATGGTCAGTTTTCACATTGGAAAAAAGGTAAACAGTGAGGGCCTCAGGGATCTATACTTGGACCAATGCATTTTAATATATTTATAAATGATCTGGAAAGGGGTACGATGAGTGAGGTTATCAAATTTGCGGATGATACAAAATTATTCAGAGTAGTTAAAACTCAAGCGGATTGTGATGAATTACAGGAGGAACTTGTGAGACTGGAAGATTGGGCATCCAAATGGCAGATGAAATTTAACATGGACAAGTGCAAAGTTATGCATATAAGGAAAGATAACCCTTGCTGTAGTTACACAATGGTAGGTTCTATCTTAGGAGTTACCACCCAGGAAAGAGATCTAGGCGTCATAATGGATAATACATTGAAAATATTGGCCCAGTGTGCTGTGGCGATCAAAAAAGCAAACAGAATATTAGGATTTATTAGGAAGGGAATGGCAAATAAAACAATGGATGTTATAATGCCTCTGTATCGCTCCATGATGAGACCACATCTTGAATACTGTGTGCAATTTTGGTCTCTGCATCTCAAAAAAGATATAGTTGCACTGGAGAAAGTGCAGAGAAGGGAACCAAAATGATAAGGGACATAGAACTGCAGCTCTATGAGGAAAGGCTAAGGAAATTAGCGCTGTTTAGTTTGGAGAATAGAAGGCTGAGGGGGGATATGATAGGAAAAGACTTGAACAAGTTAATTTAAATCGGTTATTTACTCTCTCGGATAATAGAAGGACTAGGGGACACTCCATGAAGTTAACAAGTAGTTCATTTAAAACAAATCAAAGAAAATTCATTTTCACTCAGAGGCAGATTTTATAAATACGCGCGTAGCCGCGTAGCCGTGCTTATCTTATAAAATTCAGGGTCGGCGCGCGCAAGGGGGTGCACATTTGTGCAACCTGCGCGCACCGAGCCCGGCGCGCACTGCCTGTTCCCTCCGAGGCCGCTCCGAAATCGGAGCGGCCTCGGAGGGAACTTTCTTTCCACCCCCCCGCACCTTCCCCTCCCTTCCCCTACCTAACCCACCCTATCTAACCCCCCCCCCTACCTTTTGTTGGCAGATTTACGCCTGCTGAAAGCAGTTGTAAATCTGCGCTCGCCAGCGGGCTGCTGGCGCGCCATCACCCGACCCGGGGGCTGGGCCGGAGGCCTTGATCATGCCCCAGGGCTGGTGCCACGCCCTCGGTTCTGCCCCTCCCCACCCCTTTTACGAAGCCCCGGGACTTGCGCGCGCTGCGGCCTATGCAAAATAGGCGTGCCGGCTCGCGAAGGCCCTGCACATGTAAATCCGGCCGGATTTACGCGTGCAGGGCATTTAAAATCTGGCCCTCAGTGCATAGTTGAGCTCTGGAATTCATTATCAGAGGATGTGAGCAATTAGTCTAACTGGGTTTAAAAAAGGTTTGGGTAAGTTCTTAGAGGAAAAATCCATAAACTGCTATTAATAAGCAATAGTAGCTTGAGATTTATTTAATGTTTTGGTACTTGCCAGGTACATGTGACTTGGATTGGCCACTGTTGGAAACAGGATACTGGGCTTGATAGACCCTTGGTCTGACCCAGTATGGCAAGCCTTATGTTCTTATGTTCCTATATGTATACATTTTTGAGAAACAATTCTGCATACATTTTAGCCAGTGTTAAGTATGTGTGTATAGATTTTATGGGATAATTTTCAAAGTGGATTTGTGCGCATAAGTCTGCTCTGAAAATTTGAGAAACTTACACGCATAGGGCCAGATTTTCAAAGGGTTATGCGCGTAAATCCTTTGGATTTATGTGTGCCGAGCCTATTTTAAAAAGGCCCGGTGATGCGGGTAAATCCTCGGGACGCGTTTAAGTCCCAGGGCTTGCAAAAAGGGGTGGGATGGGGCAGTCCAGGGCAGGGTCAGGCTCCCAGCACAGTGGCCATATTTGCCACTGTGCCAGGAATTGCGTGTCGGCAGTTGGTCGGTGCGCGCAACTTGCGCCTGCCCAGAGGCAGGCGCAAAAGGTAAAACAAATTTTTTGAGGGGGGGTTAGATTAGGGCTGGGGGGGGAATGGTTAGGGGAAGGGGCGGGAAGGTCAGGTTAGGGAGAAGGGAACAGGGGAAGGAAGCACGGCTCTTTAAAGATGGCGGTGGCCATATTTACGAAGGTGGTGGCCATCTTTAAAGATGGCGCCGGCCAGCCAGTGCTCCTACCATGTGACAGGGGCCGGCCAATGGCACGGATATCCTGTCATATGGTAAGGGCAAAGGGCCATCGGCGCCATCTTTATGAGTGGCAACTACGGCCTGAGAACAGGAGATCACTCCCGGGACCATCACTAGATCACCAGGTATGTTTTGGGGGGATCGGGAGGGTGGGGGAAGCTAAGGGGTCATTTTTAAAGGGTCAGATGGGGTTTTTTTTTATCGGGCCATCGGCACCATTTTTGAGTGGCAGCCAAAATAGTGCCGATGGACCTAGAGTGGGAGATCGGTCCCCGCGCCCCCACTGGACCACCAGGTACTCGTAAAAAGTTTTGGGGGGGGTTCAGGAGGGTGGGAGAAGGTAAGGGATTCGTTTTGTAGGGTCGGGGTGGGTTTAGGGTTTTTTTTGGTGTGCCGGTTTTCCCCCCCTCCCCCCCCCGATTTACGATTTTTCACGATAAATCGGGGGAATTTCTATTGTATCGTGACTCTTAACGATTTTTGACGATTTAAAATATATCTGACGATTGTTTTAACTCGTCAAAAAACGATTCACATCCCTAATGCATATAAGGGTGATGTTAGCAAGCTTTTTGGTCGGGGTGCATAACCCATTCATCTGGCTGGTCTAATTGGATGAAGAGGAAGCATGGATTTTTTTCTAGCACTTTTTAACTTTGACTCTGTTGAAAATGGCCTCACCCTCATTGGTGAAAGTAATTTTCAATAGTATAGGTGCCAGGCCTATGATCCACTGGCCCTCCAAGATGACCTGATTGATTGCATTTTACAGAATTTATTATGTCCCTAGACAGATGTACAGATTGAATCACTGGTATAGTTCTTTCCACTCTGGTTGAAAAGCACATGCAGTAAGAACCCAAAATCTGGACTTTTGTTTTGCAGTTTCCAGCTTTTACTCTAACATTATGAACTGCCCTACAAAAACAAGATACACAAAAAATGCAGCATATAACATTAATTAATTTTTATTACAAGGAAGAGAAAATCTTCACAAATATAGTATTGCAACAAGGGTTAAGTGCAAAGCAAAGCAGGACAGAGTAGTAGGTAGGTAATCTTCTTTCAAGATTCTCTGAATGGTTTGGTTGGTTCTACAGAAGCAGACCAGCGCTAGAGTCCAAGTATTTGCTTTTCAGTGGCCATGATTTGCTTGAAGTGTCATCTGAAGATGGGACTTCTCATCATGAAAGCTCATATGCATCAGCTTTCTGATTGGTCCAATGAACAATATCACAACCTACAAAGACACCAGGCCTAAAATGCTTACCAGACCTCTGCACTACAGACATAATCAGGCCAAAAGAAGTAAAGCCGTTCTCAACGTTCATAATCTGAGTTTTGCCTGATTTTCCATAAATTTTGTTGGTTCTTGATAACGCTTTTATTCCTATTAGAATTTAAGAATCAAGAAGAAATGTAGCCACAGCTGTGGATTTCACAGGTAAATGCCATCTTGGTCAATTACCGTTGTTTATACATACAAAGCCTGAGGTCTCAGTTGGTCTTCCTGATGCTTTGATTGCTCGGTGTTGGCATCAGGATCTGTGCCTTGCAAAAGGATAGACAGTTCACACTCGGTACTGCTGATCCTCTTGGCTAAGCAGCGCCTCTTGATTTCAAGGAGCAGTGTTTGGTCCTTGTGTCTGGCCAAGACCTCCAACTGTTTTCTGAATTCTGAGTCTAGGTCCCCGAATGGCTCTCCAGGTTTCTGCCACATGCAAATAAAAGGAAACCCAGTTAGCAGATGGTCAAATCTATATGCCTCAAAATCTGTGCATTTGGGAGTACACATTTCAAAAAATGGTATGGTATGATGGATTGCATTATTGGAAGGCCATTGGGAACATGATTGTTGATGTTTTCTTTTCCATATCTATCAATGTTCACCACTGCATGTACAAACTGCCGGGTTAACAGTATCCCAACACATATTTAGGAAGCAATAAAGACAAGAAGAACATTTTTGCTCTACAGATGAGCAATTGCATATAACTCTACATAATATATTTCTAGTCAGTGACCTTGAGTCAAAAGGATTTATAAATGTGTGAGGAAAGAAGAAATTCTATGTTGCAGTGCACTGGCTGTAGTGAAAGAGTATTGGTAAATTTTAGGGCTGACAGTCATATCAGGCCCAGATTTTAAGGGGGTCTGTTCTCCTTCACCAAGATGAACTACAATCTTATAACACCTCTCCAACCCATTTCTCCACCCATCCTCCCCACCATGCCACACCTCAACCAACACAACTAAAGAAACCTCATACCCACTTCTAGGCCTAGTGAAATATCTTCTTGACTTTCCCATTCATATACGTTGCTAAGATTGTGGTTCTTGCTGATCAAAAACTCTGTTTCAGATTTTATGGAAGGAGTACCTTAAAAGTCTTCAGTTTAAAATTCACCTAAACACAAGTATCAAATACTAGGATCATAAATTTACACCTGCAATTTGTGGAGGCAAATTTCAAAGGGATTTCTGCTCGTAAATGGGTGTTTACTTGTGGAAAAAGTCACTTTTAAAAAATTGCTCAGGCCCTCAGCAGGGAAAAGAGTGAGAGCTGGGGATAGAGCCGTGACTGCTTTTCACTGATTTATTTAACACTCTTACTTTGCACTTACAAAGCACATGATTAAACGCTCACCAGGGCACAAGCCCACTGGTGGATTTTCAAAGTACAACTTCATGAGGAGTTTTCCTTTAAAAATCTGTTTGCAGGCCCAAAGTTGTCTGTGGGCCAGCAAGCTGCTGAAAATAGCCCTCCATTTGACTATGTAGGTTCCTAAAATCAGTGCTCAACCACTGGGGGACCATTTTTAATGAGAGAGAGAGAGAGAGAGAGAGAGAGAGAGAGAGAGAGAGAGAGAGAGAGAGAGAGAGAGAGAGAGAGAGAGAGAGAGAGAGACTGGCCATAATATCATGGCCCATAGGCAGGTATTTGTATCCCTATGGTAGGTCCACCTAGTAACTCGAGGTGGGGATTAGGTAAGAGTGTAGGGGGTCAGGGGCCACTTTGACATTCTACGTGACACCTACGAACAGAACAGTGGTCTCTTGTGAAGATTTGCTGGCCTTCGGAGTGAGGAAACTCACTCCAAGATGAGATTTGGGCAAGGTTCTCTCAACCTAGCTTGGATGCAAACTCCATGGGTGGTTTTTGCACCATAAACAAAGCACCATTTAAAGGGCACTTACTGCTTTGACTGTTGCTCAATGAAAAAACTGCCCGCAGAGATCCGAGCCCGGTTTCTCAGCAGATAAGTTTTCAGCACAAATCAATGCACACGGTTTTGTGCAATTGAAAGCTCTGCACGTTCCTCGCCCTCTCCCCACCCTTGGTACCGCCTAAATGTAAACGCATTGTTAAGTGACATGCAAGCTTTAACCCACATAGAGGCTAGGTAATTTTTACAGCCCCGGATTTCCATGGGTAAAATGCTTATGTACCTGCAGGAAGGCTTTGAAGATTGCCCTGCCTATGTGCTCTAGTTACACATTTTTCACATGAGAGAGTCTGCAAAATTAAAATTGCTCCATTCTTTAAAAATGGTCGATTTCCTTTTCTCTCCAGTTCCTTAGAATAACTGTATGGCTCTTACAGCTCTTGTGCTTACCAGGAATGCGTCCTCCCAGATTCTCAGCTTCTGGTCAAATAACTCTGCTTTCTCAGTATTCTTCAATGCCTGTTTTGTGAGCTGGAAGAACTCTTTATTCATTCCATCCAGTTTGTCCTCCAACTACACAGAAAAGCACACAGCCAAGACTGTTAGCCAAGTTTTCAGGCATTTAGATAGGGAGATGGTAAGGACTGTAGGAGCGTTCCTTTATTCCATTGTTTACAAGAAGATAAGGAACAGGATAGGGGTCTGGTTTCTGAACAGTTCAATGGGGGCAGTGGGAAAGAAGGACTGAGAGGACAGATGAGAGTATGAAGCAGGGATTGGGGGAAAATGGAGTCATTTGGGGCAATGGAAACTTGTTTGCTTATCTACCCAAGGAAGTAGTGTGCCAAAGATGAATGGGCCAACAGGTCTCTGTCTGCCATCATCTACTATGTTATTATATCCCTGACTCAACTTTCAGCCCCTCCTAACCAGGATAGTTGTAGAGAGCTGTGTAGGAGAGCAGGCAGAAGAGATATTTTAACTTGAGCTTAGCATTTTTGAAGGGTTTATTAAAGAACAGGAAGTAAAAGTGCAACTGATAGTGAGGACACACTAATAAATTACAAGCTAAGCCTCAGACCTACTTTCTTCAAAGTCAACCAGTAGACATAAGAGGTCCATACCTGAACATTTCTCCCTCTCACCAGCTAAAGTTTTATCCAAGTAACTCTTTACCCAGGTAAAATTTAGCTTGATAAAAAGAGGGATGCTGGTAGACCTTCTTTGTAGGTTTTATGTTCAGCAGGTTAGCGCCGTTATTGAGCGCTACCTGCTTAAACGTTTGGCTAAGTCTGGTTAGAAAAAAAAAAATGTTGCCCTACAGTCACCCAGGTAAATTTAGCCAGGTAACTGAGTATATTCACTGACAGATTTACCCAGGTATATGCTGCTGAATTTCTCACCTAATTTTTCATTCCCCAAGCTGCTGAATATGGGCCTCTACGTGAATTCCTCACCTTTCTCCTGGCTATCATGATCTCAGAGTTCTGTCCTCCTTCACTCCACTTCCCGTATTCTGACTTCCTTGAGTTTTTCATCATATCTTGAATTTCCATCTGTAACTGAAGCATTCTGTAGTTTTTCACTCTGCATGAAGAAAATGACGACAAAAAAAAAAAAAAAATCAATGCCCCAAGGAATTTTAAAGTGCAAAGGGAGGGAGCGCCAGCCCAGTGGCAGGTGCTATGCAGTGCCAGGCAGAGGACTTAGGTTTGATTCCCAAACCTGGACTCTGCTCCCTGGGCTGGCTACATCTGGAGATGGTGAGGAAGCAGCCTCGCCCCCCTGGGTGAGGGAGTACCAAATCATCATGCAGTGATCTAGTCATCTAGCGGCCAGACGTAGGGTCTACGTTACCATGTTCTGGCAAAGGCCTTTCGCAGCAATGGCTGGGCTACGCAATTTGGGGAAGGATATATAACTTGGGGGAACATCCAGGGGATTGAGAATGAAGGCTCATGGCAATGAAGCCCTGTGGAGGCCAGATCTGATTGACTTAGAATGCTCAAAGAAGAAGGAAAAACTGACAGGTCAAAAAGAAAATGCAATATGCAGTTGTGATTTCCATCTTACATATTAGCTATAAAATAATAAACCTATTTTCCATGGGGAGAAATTTAGGGTAAACATTGAGCAATTAGTTTTTGTGATCTAAGTTGAAATGTTACATCTTTCAATGGAGAATATGCAGGTGGTTCCTGTTCTGAGCATAACCCAGACTGGATTTGGCCTGTAAAACAGGCTAGTATCTTCTGGTTTGTGTCTGTCAAAATGTAATCTAGCATTAATCAACTGTAGTTAGAACCTCTGCCCTAGTTTCAGCCACACCTGCCTCATATACTCCACAACAGCAATCACCAAGTACAACTAATTTCATAATAATCCCATGTTTAAAGTATGACTGATATAAAATAAGTCTCTGATGTTTTATATTAATTATGGTTATTAGATCCTCAAAGCGACGACTTTAGTGCAGCCTAATGAATAGTTTGCACAAGTTATTTACAATTCATAGCAATCCTAACGACCTGGTCTCCAGCTCTAGTCCTCAAGGCCTATGAACTGGTCCAGTTTTCAGAATAACTATGATGATTATTCATCAGATATATTTGCATACATTTAATCTAGGAACACAATTATTTTTCGTATTTTGTTTATTCTGAAAAACAGACCTGTTGGCAGATCTTGAATACAATTCTTATAGCAGAATAGGATGGATCTGCTGAACACTGAGTTGAATGCTGGGTGGCTTCTGCTTTGATGACCCAGCATTAATGTTGTATTTTGGATCTATATCTGTAAACTTTTTTGTTGTTTGTAATCTTCCTTGAGTCTTATGGGTAAAATGGAATATAAATTGGATGAAACGAAACAAAACAAAACTAATGATTCTAAATTAGATATAAAGACATACATCTAACCTTCTCCGGATAAAGATGAGATAGGAAATGAAACTAATAGATGACATATCCAATCACATATAGCAAAATACGGGGAAACATTTTATCTCTGTTATCAGCAATCATATGGCAGCTACAGTACCTGGCATGTCGTGATTCCTTGGTAAATTGGGAATGGGGTGAAATCTGCACGTCCAGAAGGTCTCTGAATATTGCATGCCCATTAATATTTGAAGATGAGTCACAATTGTCCTGATCCTGTCAACATACCACAGTATTTTTTAAGTGATAATGCCGATGGCAGCTGCCATCAGCTTGAGATAATTACTCGACAAAGGCACCTAACGGTAAAGCATAGGCTGGTGACAGGCCCTTAATACATGCCAAAACGAGGTCTTATTTATGGCCAAAAGGAAGTGCAAGATCCTTTTAGCCTACCTGCTGGCCGAAGCCTAAGTTCTCCTATAGGGAGACCTGATGCCACCAAAATAGGATCTAATCATGGATGCATTCCTCAGCGTTCGCCTTATATAAGATCGAGTGACTATTGTAGGCTGGTGGAAGTCTATTTTTAAGAAAGCAAATCGACTTTTCTTTTACCTTCATTATGTGAGCTCCTCCCCAAGAGGAGTGGAATAAAGCACCAGCCAGGTCCGTGATAGCCCCATTCAACTGTTTCAGGAAGTCCGGATGGTCTGATCTTATGGGAAAGCCTAGAAACAGTGAGAAATCGGCATTAATATCTTTTAGACTGTTCAAACTACTTCACTGGGAAATGAATTTTCTCGGAGCAAAAAAAAAAAGCTCTAAGGGAGAAGGAAGGAGGAAGAAGCTCTTTGCAACCGTGTGTTATTTCTGAGTTCTCTGTCTCTGCTTCAACTTACAGAACATTTTCATGGCCATAAGCAGGCCCCAGAAAACCCTCATGGTCATGCATTCTAGCCATTCTGTGGTCTAAACTGTCCAGTGATCAGACTTAGGAAAACATGCATGAAGTGAAGGAAGAGAAGGATTTAATCTTTCTAAAAATACTTGAGCCAAGTGGCTATTGAAGACAAAACAGATAAGGAGCAGAATATAAACCAGGCACAGGTCAGAAATTAAAATATGAATGACTGGGTGATACATTTTTGTATAAAAAATATTTGCAGTGGGCCCAGTGGCTGACCAAGAGAAACTGTGAACATGTTAAAGGCTCCCTGAGAAACCTTTCACTACCAGGATGTCTAAAACAATTTTGATCTCCTGTTGAGTGAAAATCCTGAAACACATAATTTTTTTTACCACTTCCAGTGACACCAATACCATTACCTAATCTATATAGGGTTGACCATCTTTTTTTTCAGAATGTATGGGATAAGTCTTTAGAGAACCTCATGGGGCCTTACATATATCAGTATCAGAAATGAACATTTAAGTTGCCCTCCTGCCACACATTTTCAGAATCACATAATAGATTTTCAGCGCTGCAATTTATGTATCACTCATATTATTCCTTTTCAAATATATGGTGTTTCTTTCCTTGTCATCACCAAACTCTGGAATCGGGCAAAGTCCATTGGGCATACCCCTGCTGTGATCGCAGCTTGAATTAAGGGAAAGAAGCCGAAAACGCCTGGCCACACTTCAGTCAGCACACTGCCTAATTAAATGTGCTTAAAAGCACTTCTGTGGCCCAGCCTCATTAGAAAACCATGAAGAAAATGGATAAAGATAAAAAAACAGAAATCTTTCAATTTTGGTGGGGAAAACAACCACTGTCATAGTAGAAGAAAAATTAAACTGAATTCTACACAGGAGTTAAAGAAAGCTTGCATGTACATAAAAAAACCTTTCCTTGTCTCAAACCCCACTTAACATTTTGCATGGTGGTCACTTTCATATGAACATCGGCATAATTGTACAGCAAGGACAACCCTTTCTTTCACCATTAACACATCTGTGCATGCTACAACTTTCTCCACTAATTCCATCCTAGGGTAGCATCTGAATCATAGTGAGCTGGAATGTGCTGGTTCACTGTTCCAGTACATTATGAGCCTGAAAGGCCTACTGATGTAATAGCACTGGCATGGTACCCTCCAGAACTCATACAAAGCATAAAGAGACAATAAGTTACGGGGGTGGGAGCACCAGCAAAAGGTAGAGAAACAGCTCCTCTCTTTGCCCATGCAGTCACCTAATGCCAGTGCAGACAGAACCAGCTTCTGAAAGAGGCAGACAGACAGCTGAAATTTGTACAAGGGAGCAATGTGCAGGAGGATAGATAGTAAAATGGCAACAGATAAAGACCAAAATGGCCCATCTGGTCTGTCCAGTTGAGATTTGTTCAGTTACATCCAGACATTTTGGGAAATTTAAACATGCATCCATCCAACACCAACTCCTTTCTTCCCCATGGCTTTTACCTGGCCAGTTAGGAAACAAGTGGGAGAAAAGACATGATGAATTAAAGAAAAAGAGAGAAAGTAATGATGTTGGGACTTACCCCACCACCCTCCAAACACAAAACACTAGCTCTGTCCCTGTCTAGAATGCACATTAACATGCAAACTATATTGCATGTTAATGTGCATTATTAGTAAATTGGGCTTATTGCAAAGAATAGTAGCCGCAAGTAATAATGTGTGTTTGAGATATGGCTTCATAAATTCACACCATTTCTTAATTCTAGCAGTGTGTAAAGCATGGGCTTGAGATCCACATGTCATTACAACAGGGCTCGGGTCAGACTGTGTGTGCTGTGGCAGCTGGGCCAGTGCCAAAACCATCGTAACCACTCTGAAAGCAGACCTTCAGTGCAATTGTACAGATAGGCACACATACACACACCCGAACTACCAGCACCAGAGTATCCCACTTAACCAAAAAATAACAGTTTCTGAAAATCATGCAATCCACTTTCATCACTGGGTGGCCTCTATTGATAGGTCAACACAGCATACTACTGAGCAAGCTAACAAGAAGAGGAGGAGGACCCAGAAAAGCATCCAGGACCGCATAGGTATGCAGAAGCATTTAATTATGCTGATATAATCCAGCTAGGATGGAATGATATCCCACATACCTCATATTGAAAGCCCTTTCTTCTCCCAGTCAATAGAACCTAATAACCTATCATCTATGTGTAACCTAGTCTGCATTTTGCAAGACCACAATCGTAGACTCACATCTATTGTCCTGGAGGTCAAAATTCAAAAGATTTACCTCAGTTTTAGCCTGGTGAATCTTACCTGATCAGCATTCCATCCTTTGCCTGGCTCAATTTGCATACCTACTCATTCAAATTTGGCTGGATAAAAAAAATAATAAAGGCTGGGCTGGGGGTGCTCCCAGGGTGGACTTTTAAAATTTAGACAGGTAGCATGAAATTCCACGCTAGGCAGTTAAATTTTGTGTGGGCATCTCTGTCCACACAAATACCTGCTTACACGCGAGTACATTTGGCAGGCTATTCATCGCCACTATAAGCACCACAAGTGCATCTGAACATCCGTAAAAAGAAAAAAGATAACAAGATGGAATTTACTCCGCTTATCTCCCGTGCTCCCCTGAATATCAGCTCCCTGTGCTATTAAGTTAACAAGCAGCCGTCGGATGGCCTCTCCCGTTTGACTGTGCAAAAGCTTGCGGCAGATGGACCTCGGTTCCATACCTGCATCCTCCAGCCTGTCCATCCAGATCAGTACCAGAATGCAAGCCACTGCTACTACTCCTACTTACCAGGGAGTAGTAGCAGTGGCTCGCTATCTCTTTTAGGAGTACGCAATGTTTCATATAAGGGTCACAGCTTACAAATAATTGATGTGCGCTATTTTTAAAAGGGAGTAATGATGACTTTGTCGCAAATCGGTTGTCATGGAATTTTATGCTAACTTTGGGTCAGATGTACTAAGCAGTTGCCCCATAAACAGAGAAAGGTTAAAACCTCCCAGGTATATCTGGCCCTTAATTAATTAATCATACCTTTCCTTGTTTTTCGGACGCAGGTGAGGCCAAGAGCCCCATGCATTTTTTTTTTATTATTTCGCTAATTGCAGTTTTTGTCTAATCAGTAGCACAGGTAATCTGGAGTGAAACATTTTGTTGAAAAATAATCTAATGGGCAAGTCACAATGGAATTCGTTAGTGGAATATTATGCTTTATCTCAGTTACAGCACACAGCTGAACGCAGCTGCCTGCCCAACAGCTGTCTGTAGTTACGTAGCAGTTAAAAACCTAAAAAGCTTCTGACTCCAAATATCTTTCAATTTAAGCAAATAAAGACAGAGGGAAGAGCAAAGGCGTCGAAAGCACGGAGGTCAAAGTTCTCACAGTGAAAACGAAAGTGACGGAAGGGTCACAGGTCCAATTATAGTCGCTAGAAAAGGAGACAACTGTTGAAGCTTGCTGTTGCCCAGTTAAGGTTTTAATTGCTCTAGAGAAAAAAAAATACATACCCAGATGGCATCTCAGCGTAGTCCTTGACCAGAATGTGAGTGGTAAGAGCAACTGAAAATAAAGCCTAATCAGGGCCAAGAAGAAGTAGGAGAGACGGCTAGGGGGAAAGGGATTAGGAAGATTCGGCATCGACTTTTGCTTCTCAAGTATATGTCCATGGCACCAGGGGATCTTACTGCATATTTTAAATTCTCTGAAGCCCCCCCCCCCAATAAAGGAGGTTAAGAGAAAGCTGTACTTTCCATGCATTGGACTGAGTTTCAAAGGTTCCCTAGTGAGCTGCAGAGCTAAGGTGATCTGATGAGTGACTCCGTAGTGAAAAGGAACAGGCTGAGCTAGTCCTGCTTTCGCCCCATTACATCTAAGTCCTTTAAGAGGGAGATTGGAACTAGAAGTCCCAGAGATGTAGTGGGATAAAAACACCAAACCAACTCAGCCTGCAGGCGATGTACCAAACTGTGGAAACTTCCACAAACAGGGCTTTGTGCCCAAAGATGCAAGGAAGCCCCCATGTTTGGGGAGTTTCACGCGTTTTTCTTGTATGAGGTTCCATCTGCAACACTTTTCCACAATTTTAGTCTTTGCAATAATAAATTTCTGTGCGTACTCACTGTGTGTGCAATTGTATTTACATTTAATTTAACCCACAAAATGGGTTTAATGTGCCAAGGGATCAATTTTCAGTCAAGTCTGAGCACTACATGTAAGCATCCAAATTTTGGCTGACTAGATTTTGGGACATTTTCAGTTAAACCTAAGCAACTGGAGGTGTGGGGGAAGGCTTTAAGCTATTATGGTTTGGGAATAGCGAGAAGAGAAGATTGCTGCTTGGGGGAAGGTGATGTTTAAAGTATTGGAGTTTGGGAAGGAGTGGATTGCAGCTTGGATGGGGGTGAGGGGGTAGATAGCACCTCATTTAGGGCACCTGTTCCTGTGCCTAGTTTTGGCCATGCAAATGATGTGCCAAATGCTGAAAATCAGTGCTAATTAGACGCCTAAGTTCTCTCCCTAGACCTAACTACCTACCTGCCCGCCCACATTTTAGCTGCTTAAATTTAGGAATATATCAGGAGGGAATTTTCACTTAGGAAGTCTAAGCACCTTACTTCTTATGTTAGGCACCTAGAGGTCAATATTCAAAATCATTTAGAAGGATAACCTAGATGTTATCCAACTAAATGGAAAGGTTTTGAATACTGAGCCACTTATCCAACTAGGTTTTAGCTGGATAAGTCATTATCCTGCTACATTCTAGCCAAATCAAAAAGAGTCAACCAGGGGCATCCCTAAATTATCCAGCTAACTTAGGCAAATTTCAGTTCTATCCGGCTAACTTATAGGGTCATTCATCA
Source organism: Rhinatrema bivittatum (assembly GCF_901001135.1). Lineage (NCBI taxonomy): Eukaryota > Metazoa > Chordata > Amphibia > Gymnophiona > Rhinatrematidae > Rhinatrema > Rhinatrema bivittatum. Next base: position 33,002,687 of record NC_042626.1, read on the forward strand.
AAATGCATTATGGCGTTAACGCATGTTAACGCTATAACGCATGTGATAGCTATGTTACTGCATGGCGCAAATGCAAATTTTTTGAAGGGGCAGGATTGGGGAGGGGTTTGGGTGGGATTAATAAAACTGAGGAGCAATATTGCACTGTGCGATAGCATAACGCATGCTATCGCACGTTTTTAACACCGGAAATCCTGACGTTAAGCTGTGAGATATGCCCAAAATGGCCATAACACAATTTGCGAAAAAGATTGCAAATTGCATTTTGGCCATTTCTGGGCTTGCAGAGGGGGAGGGAGAGGGTGAGGGGAGTGGAGTGGAGGAGAGAGAGAGAAAAATCAAGCTAGGGTGAGAAAACATTGTAGAAATCTCAACTTTGGGAGATTTTCCTCACTTCAAATGATGTAAAATCTGTACCATGTAAATGCTGTACCATTCTCCAGTACCTTATACTCAATTATAATTCCATATTACCATTTCCCAAACTGTCATATAGCTATACTATATCAATCATTGTTTCTTCCTTATTAAATCTCCTTGTTTAATACCCCACCCTGTTTCCTTTCCAAAATAATTTCTGTATTGTATTATTTCTACTCTCTTGTTTTGGAGGAATGAGCAGCCCCCATTTTTTCATTTTGGCTCATTTTTTTCATTTCAGGGCTTTTTTTGGTTTGTTAAATATTTTTATTTGGTTCAGTTTATTTGCTGAACTGAAAAATACATTAAACAACAACAACAACAACAAAAAATAAAGAATTATTATTTATAATTATTATTACAAAATAAAAAAAAAAGGAATCAAATTTAAAAAAGGCTTCTAACAAACCTTCCAGGGCCTACCTGAGCCAAAACTCTCCTGCCAGAAGCCAAAGTCAGCCTGATGCTGGGCCCTGCCTCAAACCAGCGCTGGGGCTTGCCTCTGAACCTGCCTGGCACCAAGGCCAACAAGGCACCGGGGCCTGCTCCGAGCCGGCCTGGGGTTGAGGCCTACCTAGCTCTGGAGTCTTTCCAGAGCTGGCCCAAAACTGAGGCCAATCTGGTGTGGCCCAGTCTTGAGGCCTGCCCAGCCTTACAGAAAAAAATGGCACCAGAGAGAGTCATGGAACTGACATCACTATGATCCCATCCTCCTGGTAGACACAGCTCTATTTTTAAAGCATTGTGGACCATGTAGCAGTAACTGCCCATTCTGGAGGATCTGGGAAAGGGGTAAATGGGGGCTTGGCTGAGAGTTTCCCAGCCCTGGCAATTTTAAAGGGGGGAGAAGGAAAGGGAGTAAACCCTGGCATCAGGCCTGTCCTCGGGCTGGCTCTGGGCGCTGAGCTAGCTTAGGGCAGACCCCAGCACTAGGTAGGCCTCGATACCAGGCTGGCTCAGGGCAGGAGCTGGCACTGGGACAATGTTTTGGCCTGGGGAGACCCTGTCATGGCCATCAGAGGCCTGGTTTGTTTTTTTCCCCCAAAAATGCATGAATATGAAAATACCCTAAAATTTTCAGTTACTTTCAAAGGAGGCACTTTTTGGTTTGTTCCATTTGGAATAAATTGAAAATGGCTTTATTTTGTTGCATTTATTTATTTATTTATTTATTTACACCATCTTGGCTTCCGCTATTTTCACAGTGCTCAACACTGAGTACAGAAGTGCAAACATAAAAAAATTACCTGACATTTTTGGCATTCGTTCAAAACAAATGCACATCCCAGTTGTTTTGTTTAGCCCATTATAACTCCATACCCTGTTATATTTCCCCTCTTATAATTTCTCCAATATATTATCCCTTTCTCCTTGTTAGGCCACTCTTCCCTGTCATGTAGACATGACTTATCACAACCACTAAGTAATATTTAATATGAAACTATGTTACAGTATTTGATAGCACCTGTTTAGTTAATATAACTCAACACATTTAAGTTTGAAATTATGTGCCTTATTGTGAACCGTTGTGACGGCAACTAGCTTAACGACGGTATAGAAAAGATTTAAAATAAATAAATACTGTTTTTCCTTCTGAAATGATTTTTGTTACCTTTGTAATCGTGTTGTGCTTAGCCCTAGACAATACAGGAAGTAGGTAAGCCGCAAGCAAATCTCATCATGCAAGCCAAGAACTTCATAAACCTAGATTTCCAGGAACCATGAGATGACAGAAACTGTAATTAGTTGTTAGTCTTGCAGGTACCCAAGGTGAAATGTGAGATGCAGAATCTGGTATGTTGTGTACTGCTTACGACATTCCTCTTCAGTGATGTTCTCTTTTTAAGAAGAAACTTATCACAAAAGCTTAACATGTACTTTCTAACCTGCTGTTATACAAAAGAAAAACCCGGTGAACTGCTGTTATCAATTGTTTTCTCACTTAAGAGTACATTCTTCTGCACCAGTGCTGAAAATAGAAATGGAACATCCACCAGATTCAAAGAAACCTAGAGAACTGTGGGAGAACATCTGATTTCCCACAGAAAAAAAATAACTAGGAGGGTGGTGGGAGTATCATGTCCAGAGCTCTCCATCGGAAATGCAGAAACCTTAGAATTAGGGATGCAAATTAGTACTTCAACAATATTGGCAGGAAAACATCTAAATCTTCTTAAACCACACAGCTTCCTGAGTCCTAGTGTTAAAATCTCTGCTTCCTGATGTTTCTCAGTCACTTTAACTGTCTTATGCTTCTATACACAAGAAAACTATTAGCAACAGTACCTGCTTTCATCTGTGCCGTGGCAATCACGATTGTCAGCGCAAATTCACCGATGTTGTCCAGTTGTGCTGCATGGATGTAGAGGATCCGGCTGGCAGCATCATAGTAGAAATCTCCAAAGTGGAGCTCGCACTTGGATTGCGCTGCACCTTGGCAAGGTATCCTCTCAGCTAGCAGGAGCACCAGGGGCCATTGAGAGTAGGTTCTGCACAACATGACCACGAGGGCGCATCCAAACCTGTAAACCACCAGTTGCCGAGGCGTCAAGCTACCCAGACCCAAGGGAACCAGAATCTGGCATTCTCCAGACCCTGGCATATTTAGACTTTGTTGGTTTTCTGGAAAGAAAATTTAGCAATTCTCATAGGTAACTCAACAAAACTCGATGCACAATGCGGGAAAAAACACATGTTAAGAGACACATGAGAGAAATGTTTTAATCCCTTACTAAAAAATAAGGGATCTGGCCTGTGGTAAAATAGAAAAGCCACACATGTATTGGTCAGATAACAGGGAACCCTCCATCTAACAAGGGAGGGTTGGCAATTCAGATAAAGTCCACAGGATATGTTAAGACATCAATTTCACAGCCCACCTCACCATCTTTATTTATGTATGTATTTATTAATTTTTTTATATACAACCTGTAAATAGTGGTAACCAAGCAGGGATACAATAGAAAATAAAAATAAAAAAATGGCACAAATAATTATTAAATATAAACTAAATAATAACCAAAAATAAATAAAGAAAATATTACAATAAAACATAATATCAGTTAAGGTTAAATAGAACACTGTCATTCATTATAAAAAAAAACCTTAAACCAAATAAATTTGCAAGTAACTGCCTTCTTAAACTTTGCAAAATTAGCTTCGACATGAACATCAAATGGTAACATATTCCACAATAATGGTGCCTGATAGCTAAAAGAAGAATCTCTAGTTGATTCAAGACGAATCACAGATAGTGGAGAGGAGAGCTAGTAAACCTTTCTGGGAAAAATGAAGAGAGTGTACTGTTACATAATGAGATATATGTGTTTAGCAAGATATAATGAAGAACTTGTGTGTAATGCACGAAAAGTGAGACACAAGATTTTAAATTTGATAGGGAAGATAACTGGAAGCCAATTTAGATTTGACAAGATAGGAGTTATGTGATCATATCTTTTAAGTCCATAGATCAGTCTAGCCGAAGTGTTTTGAAGTGAATGTAATATTTTAAGCTGATAATTAGGCAGACCTAGCAATAAGGAATTACATTATTACAATAGTCAATTCTGGATGTAACAAAAGCATTCATTAATTTTTTTTTACCCTGAGGAAGACGCATCCTCAAAGCTTGCTTGATCTCTTGCAGGGTTTGCGCAAGAGGACCACACGTAATCAGTCTCTCCAGCTCCGCCTCACCAGAAAGGGTCAGCAGAGTGTTGGGAAGCTGCAGATCCAGTCCTGATAAACACAGGAATCACGTTGTCAGAGTGCAGAGAGGTTTTCAGAATGATTACATGTTCTGGTCTTTGTGTTTGACAGAGATAGGGAGGGTCATTTTCAAAACCATTTCCACGAGTGAAGAAAACGGCTTTTTAAAAATTGCCCTCCCTGTGTGAGGGTAAACAGTGGGTAGAGCCACTACATGCAACTTTACTTGCATGAAAAAGAGGCATTCTGGGGGGGAGGGAGGGGGCGGGGTTTGCCATTGCATGCATTGTTTTGCATTTTCAAAAGAGGGTGTTTTTTTTTTCCTAAGGGGAAACTTCCCGCACAAATTATCAGGTGCAAATGTGTTTGGGTAAGCTTCCCTGGTATAATGTTAAAAGGGAAAATTATCCCCATAAAAAGCATCCCCATGCCCCTACAAGGGAGTTTCCACGCTGATATGATCGCTCTTCCAGCTGCACGGACTGATGTATTGATCAAAAGCCCTGCCATGATTTGTGCATCTTTTGACAGGTGCAATTTTTCATTTGCTGTGGTTAGAATTTATTATCTTTCAAATCTGCACAAGAAAATGATTTTCCTCATTTTTATATATTTGCTTCTTTGCAGAGCGGTGGAATTTGAGTGAGATTTTTGTATAACATGGGCATGCCACACTTTCGCCCTGCCCCCAATGAATTATGCATCCCACATATTTCTTTGACTAGATTAAATGGCTGCAGCTTCATTTTTTTTTGTTATTCAGCTTTTCAACCAGGATAACCATTTTCTCCCCTTCCTTATTGACAAAGGATTAATGCTATTGAACTAAACCAGCTAAATAATTCTCTTGTGAGGTGGCTGTCCGGCATCATTCCACCCCATGTGGCTGTGGTCGCCCCATATTGTCTGCCTCTACCTCACTTCTCCAGAGGCTTCCTGCAAGCACCTCTACCATGGTCTAAGCAAACAATAAATATAAACCAAACCTACCCAGGCATCCTCATACCTAAGGGTGCCTGAGCACTTATTTATTTATTTAATCAGTTTTATATACCGATGTTTAGTGTTGATTTTCACAACGGTTTGCAACTATGTTCAAATTGTGTTTTCTCCTCCTTTTTTTTGCCAGTGGAGATCTGCCCAGCTGTGATGCCCATTCCCAAGTCCTTTGGTAAACATCTCTATTTGATAATTAGACGAGGAGGGGGAGGGGGCGGGAGGGTGCTCACCTGGAAATTGTGCCCCTGCCTCCTATTATACCTCTTCTAAGGTCTTTGTCTGGCTGTCCTCAACCTCTCCTTCTCCTACTGATACCTGCCTTACCCCTTTCCCCTATGGTCTTCAGGTGGTGGCCTTGTTATGCTACATAGGGCCTCAAAAATGGGCCAGGCTGTCTCAAATCGTAAATTTGGCACACATGAACAATGAATTATATACACAATTTTGTACACTTTTGCCCAAACCTTAAACTTGGTGCAAGAATAGCACTAAGTTATAAGGATTCTGGTGTTCCAAGGCCAGAAGTCTTGTGTTACCAAGCAGTCAGAATATGCGAAGGCTGGAAGCATTGCATATGAGGGTGCATCTCTTGAAGAGCCTGGGAATATCCTCTAATCCAAAAGGATCGGCAGATTCTGAGGAGACTAATCTTCTAGGTGCAGAGGCTGAGAACATCATGAGTTTCTATGGGGAGCTACCCTGAAATCTCAGGCACATGGCCTCAGGTGACTCAGGATGCTAGAGGGCTGCTCCAGGTGCAAAACCTAGGAAAGTGCTAGGGTGACCTTCCGAAACTGCAGCAACCATCTGAAGATTTCCATATTAAGAAAAGTGGCTTGTTTGACTGAGAATGTCAAAACTATTAATGGGACATGACAGTGGCATAGAGATTAGAAAGGAAATCTGCATGGTAAGGGCCCATCTCTCCTGATACCTTAGGCTCAAGCACTAGATGGGTGATCTTGGGAAACAATTCTTCCTTACGTGCACATGCTGTGGAAGGCATGCCAGCTTCTCCACTTCCAGGGTTGTTCCCTCCAGAAAAGACCTGCTGCTGGAAAAGGCTGGAAGCCTGAAGGGCAAACAAAACAGTGAGACAGCAAAGAAACCTCCTCATCCTCAAGAGTGCTGTGAAGGAGCCAATCCAGTGGCTGAGGATGGATCCGGAGGTTTGTGGTTTATTGTTTTTTTTATATACCGTCACATCAGTAAAACCTTCACAACGGTGTACAATACAATAAACATAGGAAAATACAATAAATAGTAATAACAACAAAAATGATTTAAAAAAAAGGGACGATATAAAAATTTATAAATAGTTATTTAAGATAACAATGTCGGTCTAGAAAAAACTTTAAATAAATAAAATACTTTCAAATTATTAAAATAAAACAGTATTATTAGTAAGGATGAAATCTCATCAAAACATAAGTAATACATATTAATACAACGCTAAAAGATAGTCGAAAATAAAAATGGTATAAAACAATAATATGCCAGCATCTGTCTGTTAGTCATTCTCTGCATATGCGCATTTAAAAAGCTGTGCGCTGCTGGGTTCAATTCCTGGACCTGATTTTAGCTTTTTTAGGCCTATTTGCGCCTAAAAAACTGCAGAGGCAGTGTTCACAGTCCCTAGGAAGAGGGATTCCTTACCATTGCTTGATGGTGACACCTACTGTCGGGAACTAGGGTGCATGCATACTGACTCCTGGAGGGAATCTTGGTTTGTGGCTCCCGGCCAAGGGCCATTACTGCAATGGCTGTGCTAGGGAAGATTACAAAATAGGGGAAATACTCAGAGTAGCTGCAAATAAAGGCTCACCGCACCATTGCCCATGACAAGCCTGTTCTCCAATTAAACTGGAAGCCCAAATGAGCAGGAGGAAATTACTGGGTCACAAATACAATTAAAAGAGAGTCATGTGAAGCAGCGCATTCTGGTTTTAGTGGGGCAGGATGCTGAGCCCTTATTTCTAAGACATATGTTCCTAGGGATAGAAGTGCTGGTTAAGGGAGCTACCTCTAGTAATCTCCAGTGCTTTTGAGGGGCATTTTCAGCAACTCAACAGCCCCCAAAGCTGCAAAGTCACAGTTCTAAGGGAAACCAAAAGCTGGTTGGCCTTACCTGGCTCTGCTGCTCAGCTGTGGGTTTCTCTAAGCTGCCCGCACTGGATTCTGACATCTCAGCCTTTCTTGTCAACTGTTGTGTTTGCTCCTTCTTCACGGCAATGCGCCCAGAGTGAATTTTAAGCACCAGGATTTTTAGAACTTTCATCAGCTCTGCTGCTTCCTGCCGGTAAGCATCCACTAAATAAAAGAAGGCACTTAATGATTTTCCTGGGAGACCACCTCCACTGCAAATCTGAGTTTCTATTTTTGAATGCCCCCGGAGGCTTTTCCCTATCAGATATTCTTTTGAATGATCATTATTCTCTCCTTTCTAGATTTAAATTAATAGTCTGTCGGCTTGTATTAGCTGCTGTCCACAGCCGGTGTATAGTTTTTGATGCTCAGCCTTACATTTTGGCTCAGTCAACCACATTTCTTACCCGAGGTTGGTTGGTTCCTTTCTTGATCGTCTCCGTTGGCACTGCTCATTATCTTATCACTTTGTCCAGAGCACATGGCATCTTTGACACTGCCCTGCATTTCATCCACAATCTCCCTGCTTTTCTCTAGGTTCCCTTTCAGCCTGCTAACATCCAGCCCTTGAAGCACGTCCTAGTTACAAAGAGCAGAAGATGTTCCCTGTTATTGCTGGCGCCCCTGGCAAGGCAATCCCCCTTTACCACTGAACGAGCCAATGGAGCAGTGGTGGCACGAGTGCCACTTCTCCATGCTCACCTTTAGAACCTGGATACGCTGGCTAATTCCCTTATAAAATGTCAGGGTATCATTCCGATGCCTTCCCAGCTGAGAGGCCAGGTGCAAATTCTGGTCTTCCAGCTTATCATACAGCGTTCTCACATTGAAGTCCTCCAGATCCCACGCCGGGGGCTTTATCCCTAAAAGACAAGATGGGGTTTACGTTCCAAAGATGCACTTTGAGGAGGGGCTGAATTGCTGGGTGTGATACCCAAGTTATTCTGCAGCCTCCACTAAGGGAGATTTATAACGCACCTTGGAGGCATGGAAAATGGAATCCGTGAAAATCTGAAGAAAGCCACAGACAACCGAGAGTATAGCACTGTCTCCCATTCCCACTCCTAGCGGTTGCACCATCCCTTTCACTTTCTCAGCCCTCCCAGTTAGATCCACAAACTTTGATTTTTACTTTCACATTATCAGAAGACTACCAGTTTTAATTCAGGCTTACAGCATACAACAGGAAAACACCATAAGCAGGCTGGTACTGCTCTTTGCCTCTTACGTTTTATAGCTTCTCCATGATAAGGAAGTGCAAAATATGGCATAACAGTTTACGGAATTTTAGGCAAGGAATGCAAAAGAAGCATCTGCAGGTTTAGGAAGACATTTTCAAAGGAGTTGCATGCATAAATGTAACATAGTACCTTAGCAATTTTCAAAAGCCATTTACTCGAGTAAAACCCAGTTGTACACATGTACATCTTTTTGAAAATTACCACCTTCTAAAGAAGACCCAGCAGGCCCCATTCCCTTTCCCACCATCCCCATTCAAAAAACAAAATAACCCTGGGGTCTACTGGCCCCTCAAGCCCCAGCCATACAAAAAAAGACACTGGTGGTGTGGCAGCACCTTGGAAGGCAGCATCTTTCATATATATTTATGATTCAGAAAGTCAAAAAAAATAAAAATAAAAATCTATCTAAAGCAAGAGAACATTTCCCAGTCACCCACTTCAGGCTTGCATCATGCTGAGATACCCAACCATGCACTTTCTCTTTGAAAATCAGAGTAGGCTCCATGTGCTAAAAGCCCCATTGTACTTTGTACCTGTTCTTTTCTGCAGGTAGCCAAGAGGGGTAAAATAGCACATGCGGTTGCAAAAATATCATGTGCACCAGTTACTTGCCTCCCAGTCCAGCTTGGAAGTCCATGTGTACTTTTACCCAAGCTGAGGAGGAACATCTTCAGCTAAGCCTTTTTACCCAGGTAATTAGCTTTGAGAACTGCCTCTTTGTTTCATTTAAGTGTTCTTAAATTTGTTTTTGTTTTTTTTGTATATGATTTACTTTAATATAGTCATACGCTGTCTTGAAGGATTCTTGACTAGGAAGGTTGTATGAAAATGTCTTATAAATGAATAGTATAAAAAGTAGAAGAAAGCAAAGGGAGGAGGAGCGAATAGGCTTGCGAAAGGGTGGCTGTGAAAATCAGGGCAGATTACCCGATCTGTTGGCAGTTTCATCCTTCCCTGCATCTGCCCCTTCTCCAGAACCTCTTGGCCCAAGAACTTCATAGAGCTCAAGGCTGAAAGGGAGAGAGAAGTGGGAGAACAGGTATGAAGAACGTACTCCCAGGCCCTCACACATGCACAGCATTAAGGCTATCTTTACAATGCTGCAAATCTGATAGAGGAGTCTTTTCAAGACACTGCAATGGATGTGAAGCAACGCAATTAAATGACTGACAACAGGATCAAGAAAATGCATATGGAGAAAGACAGGAATACTTCCAAGGTACAGGGGTCAATCAGTGCCTTCACTAATAACCACCAGTAACAAGGTCCAGATCATTTCTGCAAACACGTCCTCAACTGGGAGCACAACTTGCTAGTTTAGCTGTGTGGTAACTCTGGGATGTCCCCTGTATCTATGCTTCATTGAACCAGGTTTCTGCTTGTGTGTGTGATTGTGTATGTGTGTGTCTGTGTATGCGTGTGATTTAAAATCAAGCAAGCGTTTTTTCATTAGAGCAAAAACTCACCTGTCTCGAGTGAGAACATATTCAGGAGGGATGTAAGGCTCACCAAGACTCCTCCATCTGGGCTTCCAGCTTTTCATGGGGCTGGGCTCCAAGAGCGAGGGTCTTAACAATGCAGCCAAGACCAGCAGGAGAAGCACTAAAAGGCCAAGGAAAAGCAGCACTCCTGGAAAAGAGAGGAGAAGATGCAGGTTAGGAAGAGACTAGAAGACCATTCAGTGACTATTACAATATGAAAAAGCATCAGAGAGAACTCCTGCTTATGCCTATAGTGGAAAACAATGGAGGCACTTATGATATTGTACTTGAGTTGCAGGGTAGGTCGTATCTATCATCCTGCAGAGTAGGAACATAATATCTGTGATGAATACACAGTTATGCTGAAGTACCTGAAATAGCAACCCAGTTTGGAGCCAAATTTAATTTCCGATGTTTCAGAATCCCATGTCTGACCAGCTGATATGGCGAAGACGGCTGGAATGGAGTCTCTAAGGGGTCACACTCAATATTGTTTCCGTTAACAATGACGATGAGTATACGACCTTCTTCTCCGTTGTCCATAAAAACATATCTTCCAGAACGATGGAAAACATGAGCAAACCTAAAGACAAAAGTTGAAGGAGATGGGTGGATTCCACTGCAACATGTGATAGATGTCTTCCAGGCAAGTCACAGATGCAGTCCATAGGTAAATCGACCTTGTGAACTAACAAAAACCTGCAAAAATTAGGGATGTGCAATCATTTTTCCCAAATTAGGCAATGTAAACGATATTGCCTAATTCGGAATGGTTCAGGAGAACTGAAAAACGATTTAATTTTTTCCCTGAAGATAGCAGCAAAAACACAACCTGAGTCGGGCAGTATTGGATAGGCTTGCTGTCTAGCGGATAACCAAAGTATTCATAGGATCCAGGATTTTGGACATTTCAATGGGACATCCTAGTTAAGCCTGCAAAAAGATAAGTGCTTTTTTTGCTAATATATATTTTTTTTAAATTGTAACAAAAATGTTTCTTTAAAAAAAAAATTGCACTATGAGAGACCTATGATTAATCCCCGAGTACCCACACAATCTCAGTCTCTATTCCCCTATCTCCATCCAATCACTGATTTCTCCACATCCTCGTCCCAACTTAATCTCAATCCTGCAAGCCATATTTTGGAGGATGAGGCACTTGCCATACCTGGCACCCCTCCCCCACTACATCAGGCTCATTACTTTACTCTAATACCCCACAGGCTTGTTTTCTTTTCAATACCTCGCCCCCCCCCCCCCCACCATCACCACCACTAGTCTCCCTTTTAAAATTAGCCCCTGCACGTGACAATCAGAGCCATCAGAAGGAGGAAAATGGGGGAGTGCCTTGAGCCATCTCCTCCTCCCTTGCAACTAACAATGGTGGTGATTGCGGTCATTGGTCAGGGAGCAGGATCCCTTGAACTAGGTTTGGTGGCAGTGGTGATCACAGCCACGGGGAGAGAGCAAGATGCAGCATTTCCAGCTTGGGTTGGCAGTGGCAGTCATTGCCAGGGTGCAAGAAAAAAACAACAGGAAACAGCGATTGGCATTTCAAGTTCCCGGCTCTCCGTTCTGCTTTCTGCAACAGCCAGAAGGCGTATGTGGCAGTTATAGAAGGCTTAGATTTCCCGTCTACTTCAAATTTTGGTGACACGCCTCCCAGCTTTTGATGACACACCAGTGTGTCCCGAAACACTGGTTGAGAATCACTGTCGGGCCGCTACAGTAAAAGTTGCGGGACAGCGGGCAAATGCCCGTTCTCCCGGCGCGCGCACAGGCCACTCTCCCAGCGCGCGCAATTCTGTATTTAAATGAGGGCCCGCGGACAGGAGCGGCGGCTGTCAGCGGGTTTGACAGCCGAGGCTCGATTTTGCCAGCGCCGGTTCTCAAACCCACTGACAGCCACGGGTTCGGAAACCGGATGCCGGCAAAATTGAGCATCTGATTTTCAACCTGCGAACCGCGGGCCGATTTCAGCATTATGTTTTTAAAGTTTTTTTTAACTTCAGGACCTCCGATTTAGTATCGCCATTATATTAAGTCGGAGGGTGCACAGAAAAGCAGTTTTTAGTCTTTTTACTGCTTTTCTGTGCACTTTCCCACTGCCCGGAGAAATTAACGCCTACCTTTATTTATTTATTTATTTATGGTTTTTATATACCGATCTTCTTACATTATATGTAAATCAATGTGCTTGGCCGCACATTTTGCTTTCTGAATCGCGCGGGAATACCTAATAGGGCCATCAACATGCATTTGCATGTTGCGGGTGCTATTAGGTTCGGGGGGGTTGGACACGCGTTTTCGACGCGCTATTACCCCTTATTGAATAAGGGGTAAAGCTAGCGCGTCGAAAACACGTGTCCAATCGTGGGTTAACAGTGCGCTCCGCCGGAGCACACTGTACTGTATCGGCCTGTGTGCTAGAGCAGCAGCGCTAGCATGCTACTCCTGTTCTTGCAGCCTTAATCAAACAGAGAGATATCCAGGGGGGCATTGTGAAGGATTTCATTGGATCATTTAACCTCAATAGGTCCTTAGTGGAAAATGGACAGAAAATATTCCATTTCTAAACTCAAAACTGTGAAGCAGCTAATTCCTATGACAAATTCAGCACAACGACCCCTGGATCTAATGCCTTTTGGTCTAATACTCACCCTCTCCCCTTAGATTGCTAATTTTATGTCTAAAATTCACTGGAAATCTCTCACAGTTGTCCTTAGCCAACTGTAATGCCTTTGGTTCATTAATCTCCAATGATCCATTAACTTACCACTGTATCCTGAAAATATGTATCTGAGCCAGCTTTGAATCCACGGCTAAAGAGCTCATCCTAAACCACAGATTCTTTGGATGTGAAAGAAAGGGACTAACCAGGGTCATTGTGAGCTGCGTGTCCTGAAATCTTTCCTGAAAGAGACTATCTGTGTCTCTGAGAAGAAGAAATTATCTTCTCCATGTTTTTTTGTTTTGGTTTTCCTCCTATGCTGCTCTACCAAAGCATGGGAGTTGTGTACACCAAAGTATAATCAAACTAGAACAGTCAGTCTTACAACTGGCTTTATTTCTTAATTATTTCCAACAACATTTAATTTCTTCAATGCCTCAAAAACAATGGATCCTCCACTTTACCACTTGCATTTTTATTCTCAATATTTTATAAATCTTTTACTGTAATGCATATTGTTTATCCCTTTAATTAACACACCCTAAATCACATTTTGTCTGGGAGAGTGAAATGTGATTAGGGTGTATTTAATTAAAGGGATAAACAATATGTGTTACAATAAAAGATTTATAAAATATTGAGAATAAAAATGCAAGTGGTAAAGTGGAGGATCCATTAGTTTTTGAGGCACTGAATTAATTAAATGTTGGTGGAAATAATTAAAAAATAAAGACGGTTGTAAGATTGACTGTTCTAGTTTTATAACGTTTGATTGTAGTGTTGGAGAACAGTCCTTAGCGGTTTTTTTGTCATATTGTTTGTTTTATACCAAAGTATACACAAGCCAGCAGCTCGCAAGATACAAGACAGCGTAGCTTTACCAAAGGGAGATTGTGTCAAACAAATCTGATAGATTTTTTTTTTGATTGCTAGATCAAGGGCACTCGCTGGATGTGGTTTATTTGGTTTCAGCAAAGCTTTTGATCCTGTCCCCTAAAGAAAGCTCATAAACTGAGCAGCCTGGGGACGGACCCCAAGATGGTGGACTGGATTAGAAACTGTTTGAGTGACAGACAGCAGAGGGCAGTGGTAAATGGAATTCACTCTGAGGAGATAAAAGTTGCTTAGTGAAATGCTTCAGGGATCAGTCCTTGGGCCTGCTCTATTCAATATCTTTGTGAGGGAAATTGCAGAGGAATTAGCAGGAAACGTTTGTCTTTTTGCAGATGATACAAAGGTCTGCAACAAAGTGGACACCCCTGAGAGAGAAGATAGAATGAGAATTGATCTAAAAAGAAAAACTTGAGAAGTGGTCAAATGCTTGGCAGTTAAGATTCAATGTGAAAGAAAGTGCAGAGTCGTGCATTTGAGATGCAGAAATCTGAGGGAGTGGTACACAGTGAGATATGAAGAGCTGGAATGAGGGTTCAGGGTGATCCTGTGATGATCTCTAGGTAGCAAAACAGTGTGATAAGGCTGTGGCCAGAACAAAGAGGATGCTTGGGTTAATAGGGGGAGCTCTGATCAGCAGAAATGAAGGGGGTGATAATGCCTCTGAACAGGTCATTGGTGAGGCCTCACATGGAGTGCTTTGGTCAGGTCTAGAGTCAGTATCTCAAAAAGGATTGAGAGAGGCTAGAAGTGGTTCAGAGAAAAGAAACCAAAATGGTTTGGGGACTGCTCCAAAAGCCATATGGGGTGAAACTGAAGGACCTAAATATGTAACCCTAGAGGAGAGGAGAGACAAGGGGGTATATGATAGAGACATTTAAACACATAACAGTATGGGGTACAAGAGGCAAACATTTTTCAACAGAAGGATAATTATAGAACTAGGAGGTCATGATGTGAAGCTCCGAGGGGAAAGTCTCAGGGACATTAGGAAATATTTTTTCACAGAAAGGATGGCGGATGTCTAGAATGTCCTTTCAGAGGAATGGATGGAAACAAAACAGTAGTACAATTTAAAAAATACATGAAATAATCACAGAGGATCCATGGTGGCATGAAGAATGAAATGAAGTTCATTGGGATAACCTGCACAGTTACAACCCAAAATAGCAGTGACACACTTGCAAGGGGGTAACTTCCAGGGCACAGCAGTTATAACTCAAAAACAGAAGTAGCATGACTTAAGCAGAACTCAAAAACAGCATGGAGAACCCAATAGGAGTAATGAGCATGATAGCCATGCTTGGGAGAGATATGAGAGGAACCTTGTGCGACTGGGGGGAAGAATCAAGGGGATCATTTTCCAAGCGGATTGCACGCGATAAGGGACGTTTTGCGTGTGATACCAAGATTGGGGCCGGAGTCGGGGCGGTGTCAGCCCCGGAAGAGGAGGAGTCGGGGCGGCACCAGGGCTGACACCGCGAAGACTTCGCCGACAGCAAAAGGTCTTTTTCGCTGCCAGTTTCACGCCGAATAACTACACCTTTTATGGTGTAGTTATTTGGCACAACGCCGGCAGCGATCGCACCGCGGAGGTGCGATCGCTGCCGGCTATCGCAGGACTGCCCTCCCATTTTGTCCCCCCCCCCCCCCCCATTACCGCGGGATTCAAAGAGCCTGGATATATTAGTAAATCCAGCCCCAAGTGGGGAGTTGGTGCTATGTTGCATTTGAGAATTTCATATGCATATCTAGCAAAAGGGAATGAATCTCAACTGGGCAGAATGGAAGGGCTATTTTGATTTTTATCTGCCATCATTTACTATGTTACTGTGACCTCTAGTAGACTGACAAGTTTACCTGGAAATGTTTAGGTGAGTTTCTCGAATGAGATAATCCAGTCTCCTAAATGCACCAAAATCCCACTTGGTGTTGCTGTTGTACAAATGTTGTTCCTGGTACACAGGATAGTGGCTGGCAGAACGATCTGCAAATTAGATGAGCATGGATAACTCTGGTGTGCAATGCATTGGTAACATCCAAGGAAGAAAGGCACCATCAATTCCGTTCTCTCTCTACACTACCTTACCGGTTAGGTAGGGAAGCTAATGGAGGACCTGCCAGGGGTTAGGAAAGCTATTGGGTGACTCTATCAGGGAGGCAAAGTAGTAGACAGGTAAGCTTGTACTTAAGCCATGAAACTGCGATCTGAACAAGAGACTGTAGTTAGAAAGAAATACTCACTCCTGGGAAAAATGCTGAGCTGGTAAAAGATCATGTCTCCTTCTTTCAAGCAAACAATTGGATTTGGGATGAGGGGTAAGGAGCTGAAGTCCTGAAAGGAGGAAATCTTCTTCTCCTTGAGATGTTTTGTAGTTGGAGAAACTGACCAAGAATCTGCTGTGGCAATAAGGAAAAAACCAAAGAGGTAAAGCAGAATTTCATCAGAAGGAGATGACACAGATAAGCAATATCACAGGAAATTCACAATTCCCCCATCCTAATGCTTTTTTGTAATCCGCTTTGAAGTGTCGAAAAGCGGAATGTAAATCAAATCAAAATAAAAGAACTAAAAAAAAACAAACTATCCACAATCCTGAAAAAAAATGGCCGAAATAGCCAGGTGTGGTGCACACCCAGAGACTGCTCTTTCTGGTATTTCAGATATTCAACCTGCAACACATAAATCATTTTTCAGTTCTCAGAAGGATTTTCAGAAGAAATTGTTCTTTTTGAATGTCACTATAGTTACTTCGGCACACAGGACCAGTAGGACACCCTTCCTGAAGCAAGACCAGACTAGAATGAGCCATAAGCCTAACAGGTTCAAATTACAGTATGACATTAAAACAGATTTGCAAATGGAAAATAAAACCGAAACCTTGTTACACAAAGAAAGGGTACTTTCTCCAAGTCGTTGTAATGTGTATTTGAAGTATACAGGAAACACAATCTATAACTGTCAACATTTCATCTAATCCACATTACATACTTTACCTGATAAAAATGTTTCTAGCACTTGCACACTGGAGAGAATTAGCCCGTATACTCCCCTGGGGCCAAAGAGAACAAAATGAACCCGTTCACTATTCCACACATGCTCTTCTGGGCCCAACACGCTCAAAACTTCCTGATAACAGAAAAAGACAGGAGATGGATCATCTTAAACTTGCAATCAAGACTGTACCCCATTATGCAAGAGACTCAGTTCCATCCAAATATCATTTGTTTATCCACTCCCTCCCATTTCTTTACAGCTTTCAGTGCTTCCTATAGTCCTCCAACTCCTGCTCACACAATGCTAATAATTTGTCTTCCATCTTACTAAACCCTCTAGTACCACAGATTCTTCTACTTTCCCAATAAACCTTCCAAATGCTACCTATGATTCTTCTAGTATCCCTTCCCATCACTTCCATCAATTAACCTAGGGATCATCACATGCTATTCCATTGATTCCTTCCCCAGTGCTTTTTCTTGACTCCTTTGGGACTCTTGTCATCTTTTCCTAGTCCCTCCACTCATTGTCCCACTTAATCTTTCACCAATATTCAGGTGCTTTTCTTCAATGTGTACTCCATCCATATCATAGCACCCAAGTATTCTAGTAACCGAATAGCTCAGCAGTCTCGTCATCTCTCATCATCTAGTACTATCCAGTAGCATCTGACATGCTAATTTCCATAGCACCCTACTGATGGATTCCGTGAACTGCCCTCATCATTTTCACTATATCGCATGCTTGCTTAAATCTCACATCACATCAGCTAAATCCCTCTTCCAAAGTCAGTTATCTTCCTTTCTACCTGCACAGAATCTTACCATTTCCCTGCTCCTTCTTTCTTTCCCCCACGTAAGATGCAGCAAGAACTCTCTGTTAGAGCCAACACTCAGAGAGACCCGAGGAGCACCCATCAAGCAGAATCGGTCACAGAGTTCTTCAGCTGAAACATACTGCATACAGTGGCATCTGCAGAAAGGGGAGAACGGTTAATATATACTAATGATACATAGAAAGTATATGCAACAATCAGAATAATTCCTCTTGCCTAACAGCCCACCACTTTCTCTTAGACTGTGTTAGATTTCTTTGATGTGTTAGAAAAATCTATTTTTCCTACAATTTAAAGTTAGTTTAATCAGTATTGTTATGATAAGTCTTTATTGTAATATATTACACTTTTGCATCCATCTTGTTCATTTTAATGGGGCTGCATTCTAGCCATGCTTCAAAATGTCCTTTAGAAAAAAAAAGTTTAAAAGTTGTCTTGATCTTGCAGGATCTTATCAAGGGGCATGGGTTTTACAAGCTGTCTTCTGCCTGAAACCAGCTGGGCCATACAAAAAATATAGAAGCAAGGATATTATTTCTTAAAAGAGAGCACTTTAACATGGCCACATGCAAAAGAAATAAAAATCTAGCCACAGTCATGTTTAAATGCTGCTTAAAGGTGGCCTTAAATATTAAAAAAAAAAGCATTTTGATTTCTAGAAAAATATTTGTCAGAGGAAAAAAAATACATAGCTTAGAATAACTGAAATATATAGGTTTTTTCCCCCCAAAGAGTACCTAAGGGAAAGAAGACAAAACAAAAGGTCCTAGACATGTTCCCTTCGCTAATTATAGTTTTGCAAACCATACAGACAGTTCAGTCTATAATTGGAATGGGAGGAACAGACATGGTCATGCTATCTCTCTTTGTGACATTAATTTAACACGCAACAACAAAAATCTCCACTTCTAAGCTTCAAAATTAGTGATTAGACGTAAAAAATAAAAAAAGGAAGTGGGTTTGCTGTTACTTAGAGCACGCTCTTACAGTCATTGGTGAGAAAAACCTCCTTAAAAGAAATTTTATTAACAAAATTATTTATGTTTTGGTTTTTTTTATAAAGAACAACTTATTTGAAAATCAGATTCTTGCTCCTGTACAGTGATAGGAAAGGACTTGAAAACTTTCAACATATTCAATAAAGATTGTTAAGACAAATGGCGATATTGACCAGCATTTAGCATATAGCAGCTTCAGGGCTAAACCTAAATAGCAAAAATATTAATTACTTATTCATTGCAAACTTATGACTTCCACAGGTGATCTTTAATACACCTATAGCACTAGATAACTTCATTCAAAATATTCAGACACAGATCACTGCTCTCAGCCATGACTCTGTACTAAAACGCTCAAGCATGCATAATGAGTTATAAATTTAAAACACATAAAGAATGAATTGGATCAATCAATAATTATCTGACAAGTGTGATCATTAATCAAAAAAAACCTCATCAATTACAGTTTAAACATCAAAGCAAAAAAGGAACCCCATTCTATTGCTGAATTTAAACCAAAAGGTTCAATAGTGTTTAATTGGAAAATCCATCTTTGTTCTAGTTGAACCAATAACCTGTCCCTGTTTCCTCCTCTATTGTCCTGTTTAACAAAATTATTGGTGAAGTTTTTCAATGAAGAGAAATCATGTTTAGCAAAGCAATGGGGAACAATTAGTGCTTCAGTCTTGCTAGTCTTCAAGAAATTTTTAACATGTTCGCAAAACTCTCTTGGTTTCAACCACAGAAAAATGTGGGCAGGAAGAAACCACAATGTAGGTGACAGTGACATGATCCAATGTGCAAGTTCTAAAATACTGCACAGTAAATCTACGGTTGTACACAGGATTAATGAACTCTAATTTGCAAAGTATTTGCACAAATTGAACATTTACCACATTTGTATTGTCTAAGAACCAGTATATGGACCAAGGTTTGCAATCTGGATGTTAAAGCTGACGGTAATATTGATAGTGAAATAATCTCCTTCAAAGTTCTCAGATTTTGTATATACAAAACATACCCTTTAATCTTTATAACAAGTGTGCAAATCTAATATAGATCTATGTTTCTTAATAATCCTGGTGATAGGTATATTTTATTTAGATATACACTGCTTTGATTTGGTCTTAAAAGTGGAATATAAAAATTTTTAAATAAATTAATGTGTGGTGTTAGAGATGAGAATAGAGTAAAATGAATGCAAGTAAGCACATAACATAAGATCATGCCACATCAACAGTATCCTGTTTCCAACAGTGGCCAATCCAAGTCACAAGTCCCTGATAAGTACCTAAACATTAGATAAATCACAACTTACTATTGCTTATTAATTACCATAATAGCAGTTATGGAGTCACCTTTGTGAACATGTTTATTCACCCTTTCAAAAAATGTAGAAGATTTGTGAGGCAAGATTTCCCTTGGGTAAATCCATGTCGGCTGTGTCTCATCAAACCATGTCTATCTAAAAATTTTGTGATTTTATTCTTTATAGCAGTTTGCACAATTTTTCCTGGCACTGAAGTCAGACTCACCGGTCTATAATTTCCCAGATCACATCGGATACCTTTTTAAATATAGAAGTTACAATGGCCATCTTCCAATCTTCAGGTACATCAGATGATTTTAATGATAGGTTACAAATTGATTGAAATAGGTCTAAAATTTCATTTTTTAGTTCTTTCAGAACCCTGGGGTGTATACCATCTGGTCCAGATGATTTACTAATCTTTATTTTGCCAATCTGGCCTACCACATCTTCCAGGTTCACCGTGATTTGGTTCAGTTGATCTGAATCATCACCCATGAAAACCTCCTCCAGAATGGGTATCTCTCCAACATTCTCTTCAGTAAACACCAAAGCAAAGAAATTGTTTTAATCTTTCCATGATGGCCTTATCCCCTTGATCATCTAACAGTCCATCCGACTCCCTTGCAGGCTTTCTGCTTTGGATATATTTTTTAAAGTTTTTATTACGAGTTTTTGCCTCTACAGACAACTTCATTTCAAATTCTCTCTTAGCCTGTCTTATCAATGTTTTTCATTTAACTTGCCAATCCTTATGCTTTTTCTTATTTTCTTCAGATGGATTCTTCTTCCAAGAGGTTATGTCTGTTGGTTGAGGTCAGAGAAGTCTCATGTTGACAGCATGAGATATTCCTGACTTCAACTAACAGTCTCAACCTCTTAGACATTTCCTAAGTCACCCAACATCAAACTTAGGCCAGGATTCATCATTCCGTGCAAAATGATGAACCCTATGCTACAGGGGGGCGAATCAGGGGGCGGTCAGGCAATAGCCTGCAGCCGGCTGCACCATAGCAGTGTGGCCGGCTGCAGGCTATCATGGACATAGCGCCACCGTAAAAGATGGTGTTATTCCCTGCACTGCTGCCAGCAATAATGTTCAAAACATTATCGCTGGCAGCGAAGCTGCTGCCAATTACCATAATTCCCTCCCTACTCTGCCCTGACTCCTCCCTTCCCTCTAATTTATGGTAAATCTGTTTTGATTGTTTTACATAGAACTTGAACATCAACAAAGCATAACATATGGTACATAATGTGATCTGTTACATACCATACACTCTTAAGCTTATAAGATCAGCCCCTGTGCCCCTGTGGGCCATTCCCTTTCCCCCAAACTCTGCCACAAGACTCAAAAAGTCTCTTCCTTAATCATATAGACGTATGACATTTGGATTTCACGGTGTTCTTGTATCACTTTACATTGTTGTTGTATTGAATGTTTGCATAGGTACCTCCCTCTAATTTAAATCTTACCACCGTGATATGGCCCTTATCGCGTGCGATATGGCCCTAATGCACACGATAAGGGCTTATCGTGACTTGAAAAATAACCCCCTTAGTCAAAGATATGCCTCCACTGATAATTGGATGTCCATATTGAAAAACTTTATTTAGGTAATTACAACTTTTCTGCATAAATCTGGCCCTTTAAAAATTGACACCCTTTATGTAGGTAACTCTGTCCATACAAAACTTTAGGGTGGACAAAGTTACCCAGATAAAAAGGGGATGGGACTGGAGAATGGTGAGGGCAGACTATCCTTTTTCACTAGATTGTTCCATATTGAGCCCTATCCAGTTAAATTTGTGCAGAAAAGCCAGTCCTCACAAATAGCAGACCTAAAGTCATCTGGATAATTTTATCTGGATAATGTTTCTGCTCAATGGCTCATTGATAATGGACCTCTAAGTGTTCTTTCTTCTATGGTTACTTCCCTTCCTGAGGCTGGCAGCTCAGGTCACTGTTGCCATCCAAATGCTCTTTTCCTGAGGAAATTTTAAATTCAGAAACCCATAATTTTGATTAAACAAAAAGCTAGCATTCATTGTGTCATGTAGTCTGCTTAATGACATTCTCTAAAAACTTGGTTGGATCTGTGTGTAAAACTTTATTGCATGATGTATCTTGACGTTGCCTACAAATCTCATTTACATAGTCGATGTGATTCAGCACAATAGAGCCTCCTTTGTCGACTGGTTTGATAAACATGGTATGATCTTCCTTTAAAATTTTCAAAGCTAATAGCTTAGATGAAGACAAGTTGTCAATACTCTTACTGTGAAATGATTCACGTTTAATGATATCGTGCAGCTTCTTGAATGGGTATATGACTGGGTCCTTAGGGCTCAGAGGAACCCAGCTAAATCAATTTTTAACTACAGAAGTAGAAAAAGCATGTGCTGGTTACTGTGAAAAAATAATTTAAAAGAAATTGAATGTACAAATCTTTCAAGATCCACTCATAATTGGAAGTCATCATGGAAAGTAGTAGGAACAATTGAAAACCTTGAGACAGCACCATCTCTTCAATGATAGTCAATGGGTGAAAGATTGATCACAACTGATTCCAAGTGCTGTTAAAGGCAGCCAACCAAGAACAAATCCCCTGTGAAGGATCTGACCTCAAGCTCTCTAGTGTGGTTCCCTTTTCCCAAAACATTTGGCTCTAAAAAATATATTTGAGATGACACAACTTGTGTAACCTCTTCTCCTTCCAAGGAATCCTCCACAAAGATCAAGCCTTTCTTGTAATCATTTTTGTTCTGGGCAAACTTAGCCAAGGCCCAGTTTGTGTTTTCTGAGCTCATTCCTAAAACTTGCACATCAGATCATGTCATCTACATTGTGGGGGTAATTTTCAAAACAAGTTACGCGTGTAAATGTAACTACTACCGTAGCAATTTTCAAAAGCCATTTACTCGAGTAAATGCGTTTTAAAATAAGGCCCTGTGGTTTGTTCTTGCCCACATTTTTATCTAGATAAAACCAAGAGAGTTGCTTGAAGACTAGAAAGCTTGAAGGACCAATTGGATCTCATTGCATTGATAAACATGATTTCTCTTTATTGAAGTGTTTCGTTATAGATTGTGTTAAACTGGACATTAGAGGAGGAAACAGGGACAGGTTATTGGTTCAATTACAAAAAAGATGGATTTTCTGATTAAACGCTATTGAACCTTTTGGTTTAAATTCAGCAATAGAATGGGGTTCCTTTTTTACATAGATAAGCTCTAATTCATGAGCCTTTTTGATTAATAAGCACTCGTCAGATGATTATGGATACATTAAACTCATTCTTTATGTGTTTTTTTAAATGGATAAATCAGTGTGCATGCTTGAACATTTCAGTACAACGTCATGGCTGAGAGCAGTGTTCCATTTCAGAATTCTTTTATTGAAGTTATCAGTGCAATAAGTACATTAAAGATCATTTGTGAATATTCATAAGATTGCTATGAACAAGTAATTACTATTTTTGCTATTGTTTAAGTTTAGCCCTGAAGCTGCTATGCGCAAAATGCTGGACCACATTGTCATTTGTTTTAACGACTTTCATCTTAATAGTCTTCATTGAATATATTGAAAGTTTTCCAGTCCTTTCCAATGACTCTAAAGGAGCAGGATTCTGATTTTCAGATAAGTTCTTCTTTATAAAAAGACAAATCATTTTGTTAAATAAATGTGTCTTTTAAGGAGGTTTTTTCTGACCAATGACTCTTAGAATGTCTATGTTTTAATTTCTTTGTTATGTTTCGTGGCTCGCAGGTAGGCACCTAGCCAACACCAGGCAGCCGATCCCTCTCTTCACTGCAGGATGCCCCCATTACCACTTCACTCTGATGCTCCCCCAGGTACGTGCACGCTGGACTGCACACAACTTAAAGGGCCCAAAATGAGAGGCTAGTCCCGGCACCCTCATCACCTCAGCCTATAAAGGGACTTCTTACCTTTGCCTCAGCAATAGGTCAATTATGTTGTAGTGTGAATTGCTCCATCTGTGTTCCAGTTCCTGCCTGCCTTGACATTCCAGTTTTTGCCTGCCTCATCTCTCCAGCCCAGCCTACCTCTTCTCCTTCAGTCCCAACCAAGCTCCATCCTTACTTCCTCGCCTACCTTTGGACTGACTCCTGGCCTCGAAATCTGCTTGGACCTTCCTACTTCTTACCTCTTACCTCAGCCTGAACGTTGACTGCCCTCATCTGCCGCCTGTCTCTGACTCTAGCTTGATTCCAGACCTTCGCTATAGCCATTCACTCTCATCTAAGACCTGCTTGTCCCCAGAACCTGAGGGCTGAACTTAAGGGGAAAGGGGCTGGTATAGGTGAAGCTCCTGATCAGTCTCTTCCTCGTCCAGTTCCGAGAGATGTTGGTGCCATCTCCATCACAGCACAAGGGTCCATGAATCTTACATGCTTATTCTAAGGTCTTTTCTTCCGTTTTATTTTTGCCTCTAAACACTAGTTTTGAAGCTTAGAAGTGAAGTTTTTATTACGAGTTTTTGCCTCTACAGACAACTTCATTTCAAATTCTCTCTTAGCCTGTCTTATCAATGTTTTTCATTTAACTTGCCAATCCTTATGCTTTTTCTTATTTTCTTCAGATGGATTCTTCTTCCAAGAGGTTATGTCTGTTGGTTGAGGTCAGAGAAGTCTCATGTTGACAGCATGAGATATTCCTGACTTCAACTAACAGTCTCAACCTCTTAGACATTTCCTAAGTCACCCAACATCAAACTTAGGCCAGGATTCATCATTCCGTGCAAAATGATGAACCCTATGCTACAGGGGGGCGAATCAGGGGGCGGTCAGGCAATAGCCTGCAGCCGGCTGCACCATAGCAGTGTGGCCGGCTGCAGGCTATCATGGACATAGCGCCACCGTAAAAGATGGTGTTATTCCCTGCACTGCTGCCAGCAATAATGTTCAAAACATTATCGCTGGCAGCGAAGCTGCTGCCAATTACCATAATTCCCTCCCTACTCTGCCCTGACTCCTCCCTTCCCTCTAATTTATGGTAAATCTGTTTTTATTGTTTTACATAGAACTTGAACATCAACAAAGCATAACATATGGTACATAATGTGATCTGTTACATACCATACACTCTTAAGCTTATAAGATCAGCCCCTGTGCCCCTGTGGGCCATTCCCTTTCCCCCAAACTCTGCCACAAGACTCAAAAAGTCTCTTCCTTAATCATATAGACGTATGACATTTGGATTTCACGGTGTTCTTGTATCACTTTACATTGTTGTTGTATTGAATGTTTGCATAGGTACCTCCCTCTAATTTAAATCTTACCACCGTGATATGGCCCTTATCGCGTGCGATATGGCCCTAATGCACACGATAAGGGCAACTTTGTTTAGTTTGTAATACCTTCTCTTGCCTTCTGTGACTGGATTAATTTAACAAGGCCTGGCTCTGCAAGTTTTTCAGTTAAGATACTATTCACAAACTAGCACTAAAAGAGCAAATTTTGAAAGGAATTTCTGTGAGGCGGGGTTAGCTTGGTGGAAAAAACTGCGCACTTGGTCTTGGATTTTCAAAACCAGACATGTAGGTTCGGTCGGAAATAGTATCTGCAGAAAAGGCAAATCTCTGTGCATAGTTTTCCCTTGGGGAAATTTTCAAAGTAAAAGTCATGCAGACTTTTCCTTTGACAAGAGGTGCAAAGACCACAGGTAACAGTAAAAGATAGACCCAAATGGTCCAGCAGGTCTGCCTAGCAGTTGTTTAGAGTTTGTAACTGCCGCTGCGTGCAGATTGCCCTCATTAAGAAATGTTACCCCTAAAATGGTAACTGCGGTCTTTGCAGCAATGTGGGCAGTTTGAGACTCACTCCTTAAATGTTTGGAACATTTAGCATGATACGCTGGATGGCAACGGGAAATGCAATATCCTACGCAATACAGTGTGGCTTACTATGTCAAACTGAGACACGCGAGAGCTGATTTCACATGGAGAATGCCTTCTGATTGTGCTAAGCATTGTTAAATCGCAGCAACCCCATATGTTGGGACAAATTTTCAATTAATGGTTGTCAGCGCTACGAAAGCAAGAAGCTCCACCCAGAAGTAACGGGATGCATGAACATGTATCCGCGGCTCTTGCATATGCATGGGTCTAAAAAAAAGAAACACTTCTGCCATAATCCTTATGCCCTCTCATCCCCCCACCCTGATAAGTTCTGAAAATCTGATGTGGATAGGACACTGAATACAAAAGTTATTAGGGTGCATCCTACGCACACACACACACATATACACACACACATACACACACACACACACACACACACACATACACACACACACACGCATACACACACACATACACACACACTCAAAACGATTTCATAAGCCTTCTTTTTGTTCAGAAAGTAGGTTATAAATGAAGACAGAATGTGATATGGGAATGAAAAGAATGGGATTGTAAATGATGCCACACTCACATGCCCAGCTCAGGACTGAGCTCTCCACCAAACTGGCCACAGAAAGTAGCACAGTCGTACTGCTCTGGCACAACGCACTTTCGTGTAGAAGCTAGGCGAACCTCTGTGACTGCACAGCGCTCTTCCACCTGGAACAACACATATGAGCCAGAGTTACAACTATGCCCTCTCCATAAAACACCATCCAAGACCTATCAACAACATAACAGCATAAGAATTTGCCAAACTGGGTCAGACCAAGGGTCCATCAAGCCCAGCATCCTGTTTTCAACAGTGGCGAATCCAGGTTATAAATACCTGGCAAGTATCCAAACATTAAAGAGATCCCATGCTACTAATGCTGGTAATAAGCAGCAGTGGCTTTTCCCTAAGTCAACTTGATTATGGACTTCTACAGAAACTTATCCAAGCTTTTTAAAACCCAACTACACTAAATGCCGTAATCACATCCTCTGGCAACGACTTCCAGAGTTTAATTGTGCGTTGCGAAAAAATGTTTTCTCTGATTTGTTTTAAATGTGCTACTTGCTAGAAAAAATGAACTGCCCCTAGTCCTATTATCAGAAAGATAATAGGACTACCTGTTTTAGTCCCCCTCAGCCATGTCTTCTCCAAGCTGAACAGTCCTAACATCTTTAG
Source organism: Rhinatrema bivittatum (assembly GCF_901001135.1). Taxonomy (NCBI): domain Eukaryota; kingdom Metazoa; phylum Chordata; class Amphibia; order Gymnophiona; family Rhinatrematidae; genus Rhinatrema; species Rhinatrema bivittatum. Next base: position 33,029,478 of record NC_042626.1, read on the forward strand.
ACTTTCTTCATAAGGGAGCCATTCCATACCCTTTATTGTTTTATTTCATACCTTCAAAATTGCAACTATATTTTTTGACTGCCACAGCTCGCTTAGCTGACAATTTCAATGTATTATCCACTATGGCGCCTAGAACATTTTCCTGGGTGGTAACTCCTAATATGGAACCTAACATCGTGTAACTAAAGCATATTTTCCCCTGTATGTATCACCTTGCACTTGTCCACATTAAATTTCATCTGCCATTTGGACACCCAATCTTCCAATCTCACAAAGTCTTCCTGCAATTTATCACAATCCGCTTGTGATTTAACTACTCTGAATAATTTTGTTTCATTGCAGATTTGATCACCTCACTCATCATATCCCTTTCCAGATAATTTTTAAATATATTGAAAAGCACCAGTCCAAGTAAAGATCCCTAAGGCACTCCACTGTTTACCTTTTTCCACTGAGAAAACAGACCATTTAATCCTTCTCTCTGCTTCCTGTCTTTTAACCAGTTTGCAATCCACGAAAGGACATCGCCTCCTGTCCCATGACATTTTAGTTTTTTTAGAAGCCTCTCATGAGGGACTTTTTCGAATGCCTTCTCAAGATCCAAATACACTACATCTACTGGTTCACCTTTGCCCACATATTTATTTACTCATTCCAAAAAATATAGGAGATTTGTGAGGCAAGTCTTCCTTTGGGTAAATCCATGCTGGCTGTATCCCATTAAACCATGTCTATCTAAATGTTTTGTGATTTTATTCTTTATAACAATTTCCACAATTTTTCCCAGCACTGAAGTCAGGCTCACCGGTCTATAGTTTCCTGGATTACCCCTGGAGCCTTTTTTAAATATCAGGGTTACATTGGCCACCTTGCAGTCTTCAGATACAATGTATTATTTTAATGATAGGTTACAAATTAAATGTAATGGGTCTGAAATTTCATTTTTTAGTTCTTTCAGAACTCTGGGGTGTATACCACCCAATCCAGGTAATTTGCTACTCTTCAGTTTGTCAAACTGGCCTACCACATCTTCCAGGTTCACCATGATTTGATTCAGTTCATCTGAATCATCACCCTTGAAAACTGTCTCCAGAACTGGTATCTCCCCAACAACCTCTTCAGTAAATACCGAAGTAAAGAATTTGTTTAGTCTTTCCGCAATGGCTTTATCTTCCCTAAGTGCCCCTATAACCCCTCAATTATCTAATAGTCCATCTGACTCCCTCAGAGGTTTTCTGATTTGGATATATTTTAAAATGTTTTTGCCTCTTCAGACAACTTCATTTCAAATATTCTCTTAGCCTGTCTTATCAATGTTTTACATTTAACTTGTCAATGCTTATACTTTTTCCTATTTTCTTCATATGGATTCTTCTTCCAAGAGGTTGAGACTGTTGGTTGAGTTCAGGGATGTCTCATGTTGATGTCTCATCTTGGACATTTCCTAAGGCACCCAACATTAAACTTAGTCTATCTGGGTAACTGTCCATATAAAACTTTAGTGTGGGCAAAGTTACCCAGACAAAAAGGGGATGGGGCTGGAGGCATGGTGAGGGCAGACTATCAAATTTCACCTGATAGTGCCATATTGAGCCCTATCCAGTTACATTTGTGCAGATAAGCCAGTCCTCACAAACAGCAGACCTAAAGTCATCTGGATAATTTTTTCTGGATAACGCTCCTGCTCAATGCCTTAATGAATATGGACCTCTAAGTGTTCTTTCTCCTATGGTTACTGCCCTACCTGAAGCTGGCAGCTCAGGTCACTGTTGCCATCCGAACGCTCCTTTCCTCTCTCATCGTAATAAATAAAGCCAGCCTGACAGATACAGGAGCCATCCGATTCCTGGAAGACTCGGTTTTGTCCTCGGCAATGACAGCTAGTGGCACCTCAAGAAACAGACAGTCTTCACTTTAGTTATGAGAAAAAAAGTATACACATCCCCATTTCTTCATACCTGGTGGAATTTATTGAATCTGGTCCTCACACTTTACAAATGCCGCTTTAGCATACAACGTGGGACTACCAGTACTAACAGCGGTATCTGCATGGTAGGTTGCAAGCTCCATGCATTTGAATGACTTGGGGACAATTTTAAGAACTGTGCAAAGTTCCTGCAGTGCTATTTTTACATTTTTGAGCAGGCACCACATTATTTTTCTTCACATTTTAGGGGATTTTAGGGGACTAAGGGTCAACAAATGAGATCTAGGCAATACCCTTTGGGAGCGAATGGGAGTACTAAGAGAGTACTATCCCCACTGTGTGGATGTGCGCCAATGAGTAGGAGGCATTGATTTCTCTAGGCATTATGGGAGGTGGTTGTGAAAGGTCAACGGAGTGGCTGAAAGGGATTGTTATTATTGTATTCACTGGGAGGGAGTGTTCTGTTTCTTAGCTACGTGGTACAGTCCTTTCTGTTTTCCCTAGTGAGTGTAGGGGATGGGGTGGGCTGTAACTAGGGCTGAAATTTATTACTGTTATAATATTATGTAATTTGATTTATTGTATTTAATAATTAGGGGATATATAAATAATCAAACTACCAGCAGTTCAGACAAACCCCACAGGCAATTTTTACTGTAGGCTTTGCTGACATAATTAAAAACAAAACGACGTGCGTCTTAACCGGATATCTTGAAAAGGTATCCAGCTAAGTAGCATTGTCATTACCAACTAAAGAAACACAAAATCTGCCAATCCCCTCTCTCCCCCCACCCCCAGCATAATACAAGTCAGGTTGTGCATCCTAAAATCCCACCCACCCCGCCCCCTAAACCTTTTTAAAGCGTAGAGAATTGCCTGCTATTGTAGGCCAGGCCTCCATCCCAGTTTTACGTTAAAAACAAGGTCAGCCTGCTTCCCCCCTTTTCCCCCATAAGGAAGGCGTGCCACGCCTTTATCCAGAGGCAGCACTGGAAGTGTAAGCTTACGTTCAAGCAAAGCATCACGTGATCCGGCCACACAAGGCCGCATAAGTAAAAAACCTACCTGGTTATATTCAAACATAGCCGGTTAGGTTTTTTAGCTAACTTGCTATATGTGGCTGGATAACTTTAGGCTGGTATATGCAGTGAGTAGTCTCTCCCATTGAATATATGGGACAAGCTATCCGGCGAACTTTAGCCGGATAAATTGTCCACTAACTGTCCTGCTGAACATGGACCTCCAGGTATTTAAGATTTTATTATTGTCTTATGTTTATATGTTCTTGTAGTAATTTATTGAGTATGGATTTTACCCAAAAGGCATGACCCATACATCTGTGCTGAGTTTTCAAAAGCTTTGCTCCCTTTATCACGTCCAGTGAGGAAACAATGCTGTTGCATTGGGTTTAAATAGCTTTGTGATCAATTTTTAAATGCTCCAGTAGTTTTTAGCTCTGTGGGGACAAACCTACAAGCCTGTTTTCAAAGGGAAAATCCCTGAGGAATTTTTCACTGAAAATTCGGACCGGCAAACTCGGTGGGTATAAAAGTAGCGACGACAACTTTGCGCCTCCTTTATCATGGGACCACGAGGAGAACTGAAAATTACATCTCTGGCGCACACTTTCCCTCCCTGCCCCTAACACCACTGCCGGGCTCAGCCCTTTCACCTGTGGTTGAACGTATGAGGACCCTGAAATGGAGAGGATGGAAATTTCCAGCCCAGGGAATTTACCAGTCTGACTGCTTAGTAACTTAAGCAAATTTACTTGAAAATTCTCTTCCCTATGCCTTGGGCTTGCACTGTTGAAACCTGTGTAAGAAAATGATGTTTACTAGTTTAACAGAATTTTTCTGGGGGGAGGGGGGGAGGGGTGCAATTATACTTTTGCAGATTTGCAGAAACCACATAAGGGATTTGAACAAGCTTTAAATTTGGCACAAACACAAAACTATAGATGCCAGACAGCTACTATTTTGCAATTTTTGTTGTTCTGTCCTTAAAGCAGGCCCTTGATAGCTTAAAAATGAGAAGAGCTAAAAAATTTTTAAAAATTGTTGCTTATAAGAACTCTCCTCTGTATTGTAATGGTAAAATTTAGCAAATTTTCCCTGCATGGTACAAATGGATTTTCTTTTTGGAATGGTGCAGTCTATCTCTCATGTCGTGTGGCTTTAATTCAGGACATGACAGTTGGCTACAGCCAACGTTTGCACCTAATGTACCTGTGTGTTTTGGGAGAGTAAGCCATTATTGCTCTGGGTGAAACTTTCATACACTGAGAGGTGATAGAAAGGTGAATTATGCAGAGGAAACATCAAGGAGCTGAAACGAGTTTTACGGACCGGTTCGGAGGATGGCATAAAAATGGCTGGATGCTGTGAAATATATCCTGGCCTGAATATGCAGGATTAATGTAACACCATATCCAAACATGGATCTTTCTCATCTATTCGTATACTATATATATATATATATATATGCCCATTTTAACATTTTTCTTGTGCTGCAGAAGATAAAAAACACAAATGTTACAGACAAAAATGCCTGCCTTCCACTGTTATCACCAATGCACAAACTCTGCTGCATAATGCAATGCGAATCCTGCCAGATCCCAAAGCACTAGACAGTAAATCAGGATCTAGATACAGGTGGAGTTAGTCAAAGAAATGCAAGGATATGGGTAGGATCATTGTCAGGCTAACAGACACCCTGGGCAGCAGGGTAAGGGTGGGGGGGGGGCCCTTTGGATGACAGGGGCTGATGCAGCTGTTTAAGGTAGGTGGCATTGGATGATGCAGTGCACAGCAGCAGGCAGCACTGCTGCAGTCCTGCTCTTACAACGTGGCATACAGGTGCCCTGCAGTGCCAGTGTGGGGAGGGCCTGGTGCCTCACCCTGGTCTGGCCTGCTGGTGTACCTGCTGTAACTTAGAGCCCCTGAGGGCTGCCTGCCTTCCGATGACTTTTAGGAAAAAACGTAAGACCTGATTGTTTCCATGATTTGACTGATAAAGGGCAAGGATACAGTTAATGCTGCTGGATTTTTTGTGTGTTTGGTTTGTATGTTGCTGTTTATTTGTTGTGTTGGATTTGATATTTTATTGTACATCACCTTGGGCAATCAGAAATAACAAATAAATAAATATGGGAATATAAAATGGTGGGTACACGTGGAAATTATTAGCCAAAGTGTAAAATATTTAAGGGGGGATTTTACAAAATTTAGGCAAGACTTGCAGGCCGGTGAGTTTTCCTTTGAAAATTTGGGGGCTGGCAGGCTTGACACCTGCTGTGCAGCACATACGAAGTCTGCACCATAAATATGCGTGGGGATTACATAATGTCTGCCCCACCCCCTTTGTGGCGTGAGTAAAAGTACCCCCATTGCACTTTTACCTGCAGAGGAGGAGGGCAATGTTCAGCCCCTGATTTTACCCGGGTAACTGCCTGGTTACCGGGGTAAAACCTTTTAAAAATTGCCCTCCCCCTTAGGAGTATTTATAAAAACAAAAATATATCGACTCTTTAAGGACTTTGATACTGCTCTACAGACTGATACAGCAGAAGACAAAGGATAACATCCAGTGAACTCACCATTCTATGCTTACTTGGAATGTCCTTTTCGCATGCACACTAAAACTACTTCTGTCTAGTTCTGATGCCTCATCTAGTAAAGAACTGGCTGTTCTTTGGCATGATACAGTGCAAAAATGCAATGACTCACCTGTCTGAGAAAAGGAGGAACTCCCACAGGGAAAGCACGCTGTCTGACCAAATAGATGGTTGTAGGTGTCGGCAGGACACGGGTAACATTCTGCAGAATGTTTTGCATGGCTTGTGTTTCCATAGGATCCAGGGGGGCAAGGCACAGGAACGGAGGCCATAGAGGGGCAGTAGTAACCAGCAGGACAGGGATGCTGCAAATAGCTTTCCACACCTGGAAAGACAGTATTAGAGGCTCAGAGGAAACGTAAGGAAACATTTCTCTATGGACAGGGTGGTAGGATGCGTGAAATAACCTACCAGAAGAGGTGATGGAAACAAAATCTGTGAAAGAATATAAGGACGTTTAGAATGGATATAGACGGCTTGAGCAACAGGGTTTGGGAAAGCTTGGGTAAAAGAAATAGGGGGGGGGGGAGGGAGGGGGTCCCTTGGTGTTGATTTAGAAATTAAAACTTACATGACAAACTGATTTGGATCTCCCGAAGGCAGTCTAGTTTGTACAGCTGGAAGATATCCTTAGCTACAACAGTATACACAGGGGCAACGGGGCAGACTGGGTGGGACAATTTAGCCTTACATGCCAATATCTACAATATTACTGTCATCTGGGACTGATACTACAAAGGCCTTCTGCAGTGTATACACGTGGTAAAGAGTTGGTACTAGTGACTGTGATCAGGTCTGTAAAGGTCATTAGCTGCAGAATTTTCAGGATGCGAAGGTTTAGGGATATTCAAGAAAAGAGTATGGGGAAGGAGCAAAGAGGTAGTAAGGGGTATCAGGAGAAGATTCCACACCTATTTCACTGCACCTGCAAGCTTGAAGTGTTACCTGCTCTATTGCTGCATACAGCACTCCTGTATCCAAAGGCTGTTTACAAGTGAAATCAGAAAGATGCAAATACAGTTTTGGCCTCCATAGTAGTTAATAGTGGCTAGTAGACTATTTACTAATACAGAGTATGACAGCAGATAATGATGGTAAGGCTCATCCATTCTGCTCAGGTGCCTTCCCGCTACAATGCTGCAAACCCTACTAGGTGCAACATAATTTTTTATTACCAAGAGTCTCTTGGAATATTTATTTGGAGGATGTTTAGAAATAAAAGGGGAAGACATGGGAGAGAAGCTAGAAACCATTCAGGCCCTTATCCTTCTTAGACAATATGAGAGTTGGGTTTTCTGCAGGAAGGCATCAGATCTTCCATCTCTACTGCAACTTTCTACACAGTTTCTACTCCCCCACCAAGACTTCACTACATATTTACCTTGGGGACAGCTGAAACCCTCAGGGCAGGCCTGGCAGAGCATTTCACTGGTGGCACTGGAGCGGTAGGTTCCCATTTCGCAACTCCTGCAGCTTTTCTGTAAAGAGTCTCGAAGTCCGGACCCCTCCTGTGGCATGTGGCCTCCGTCACAGGGCAGCATTTGAGCACTGCCCGGAGGGCAGTAATAAGGGAACACACACCTGACCCAGAAAGGGAGAAGAGGACCTGCTATTATCAAACGAAAAACTTCCCCCCACATCTCTTTTTTCTGAGCCTGGACTTACATTTTAGTGCTACAATAGCTCTTCTATATTGATAGCACAGCGGTATATCAAAATGCAATGTGTATCAGCGTATGTTTAACTCAAGAGTCCAGTATAATACTTGCAGATGCTTGATAGATGATCCTTCAGGACAAAAGTAGCCTCCAGGACACAGTGGTGGAATCCCAGTGCGTGGGCCGCAGTAGGAGCCTGCCCTGCAAATTGTCTCACTGATAGCACCTAGCAAGTAATTGAAGGAGGTTTAGGTGAAGAACAAACAGTATTCATGAAGTCTTTTCTTCATGTCATTATGATGACTAATTCTATAGAGTTGGTGGCTACAAGCTAAAGTCTTATTAATGTATGGTATTTCAACAGGTCACAAGGAAATAGGGCGCAAGTACCATGGTCATTAAGGATAAGTTAGATTAGTAGTAGTGATGTTGCAAGGAGCATCCCACTTGTGAATTCAGTAGTCCCATGGAACATTTCAAGTGAAACATTACTTTAAGCCTTCAGAGAGAGTTAATGATGGACAAGGGGAGGCTCTCACCCAGGGCTTGATCTTGTGGATAATTGTAAAGCGAAAATGCTCACACAAAGTTTTTGGTTACATCCTACTAAGTGCCATGCCAGTTGCATGATCCATCTGGATGTCTCACACTTGAATGGTTTTGGAAGGACAAGTTGGGGTAACTTTGCCTTACTTCACTGTGCTCCTCTTGTGTGTGCAGAAGGATATCCCAGTACAGCAAGACTTTCAGGCGGCAATTTTGTAAATGTCTTTGAAAGGGAAACTCCTCAGGGGCTGGTAACTACTAAAGCACCTGTTTTATATGTAACCCCCTGATGGGCGCAAGCATGCTATAAAATCCAATGGCCGTGTGCACATGCGCGTCAGATTTTAAAATCCAAGCGGGCGGCCTGTGACTTTTGTGCGCAGGAGGGAAATTTTACAAAGCAATGCGTGGCGACGCAATCGGACCTCCACAATTACTCCCAGTCCACTCCAATTAAGGAGCGGACTGGGAGAGAACTTTCCTACACCTAACTCTATCCTTCCTCCCTCTTCCCCTCTCCTCCCCGCCCCCTAAACCTACCCTAACTATCCTTAATTTTATTATATTAGTACTTACTGCCCCTCCGGAGCAGAAATAATCTACGTGTGCCAGCTGGCTGCCAGCATACGCTTCCCCAAGATAGTGGCTAATGGAGCTGTCCCAGCCCACCCTCTGCCCAGACTATGCCCCCAGGGCTGCCCCTTTTCCCTCGGCCGGCACGTCTGCGCATACTGGGGTTTAAGCGCGTGTCCCGTCCCATTGTAAAATGCATGCGGCGCGCGCAAGGTCCAGCCATGCGCGTAAACCCTGCAATTTACGCGTGCAGCCCTTTTTAAATCTGGGCTTAAGTCAACTTGATTACTAGCAGTCAATGGACGACTCCTCCAAGAACTTATCCAAACCTTTTTTAAACCCAGCTACACTAACTGGCAACAAATTCCCTGGGTCTCCCAGCCCAAAGGCTGCATACGCCAGTATCCCTGGAGGTTCCTATTTCCCATCCTATATGAGAGAGGGCAGGGGAGGAAAGGTCAAAAACCTGCCAAATACCCACTTTTTTATATCTTCCTATTCAAACTTGGATCCAATAGAAAGACCCCTCACACCTTAAAAGGAAAAGACACACATTGTTCCCCAAAACACAATTACATCAGATCACCCAATGTTCACTTATCAAGAACTGCCGTTCAGTGACCAAACATCATTATTACAAGGAATAATTATTTACAACATTCCCTCACCACTATATGCCTCAGAATTTCCAGGGGTCTCTCCAACCCAGAGCTCTCTGCACCCCCAGCCTCAAATGTCAGGCACAAAGGGATGGCTTCCTACATATACGTGTGCACTTTCCCTTCCTCATCTTAACCCACCTAGGCCCGCAGTTTTGCCTGCTAAGGGAAGGGCAGTTTTCATCAGCGGGGGATTTACCTCGGTGACCCTTTGCTCACCCAAATATATTCCTTACCAAATCGCCTTTACAGAGATTAGCAGAAGAGGATGAAGAAAGGCTTAACAAGTTCATGAATGCCTGTGAATTTTCAGTCAGGAAGAAATGTATCAAAAACAGTCTCACCTAGGGGGCACTCATAGCCCGGTCTGCAAGGCATGCCATTGACATTGGCCTGTTTTGTTAGTGCCGGATCAGGACAATAATGGCCAGGAGGACACAGCTCACAATCCTCCAGCGAAGCTCCTCCAGGTTGGGTCCTCATGGTGCCAGCTGGACACAAAACAGGGTCACTAATGCCTGGGCACCAGTACCCTGGGGGACATGGGTAATTTTCAAACATTGCAAGACCTTATGAAAAACGAATACAAGCGAGAAAATTAATTTGTTTGTGCAGATTGGAGCAGACCCTCTAAGTATAACTGATATTCCTCCTCCTATACAGAGTATAGAATATATGGAATATATATATAGAATATATATATTCCACTCCTCCTATACAGAGACTTCCGCATGGTTCTACAAGCCATCATTCTCACTAAGCTGGATTACTGTAATTCTCTCCTCCTAGGCCTACCAGCATGCACCATCAAACCACTTCAGATGGTCCTGAACGCCTCTGCAAGAATTCTATCAAATGCCAAAAAAAGAGATCATATCACCCCAATCCTCCACCATCTCCACTGGCTTCCGATTAAATTCAGGATCCAGTTCAAGTCTTTAATGATGATACATAAGGCCTTACACAACATCGCACCTCTCAACCTAACATTTCAAATTCAACTACACACATCCGTGAAACCAACCAGAAGCGCCTATCAGAACAGACTAATCACTCAACCGGCGAAATCCGTTCTGAGGAAACGTGCATTATCCACAGCAGGCCCTTCACTTTGGAACTCGCTACCTCCAGACCTTCGTCTTGAACCATGCCACCCTACATTTAAAAAGAAACTTAAGACTTGGCTGTTCAAACAAGCTTTCCCCTAGAGCTAAGAACACGTTGAAGAAAATGTAACCTACTTCGATTAATCTGTACAATGTTAAAACTTGTTTACTTAATTTTCAATGTTCAATTGTAAAAACTCCTGTTTTATTCTTATTCTGTTCTATGTAAACCGCTAAATGTAGCGACAGTTATTGTTCCTTGTGAACCGGGGTGATATGTATATTATACAGGAACCTCCGGTATATAAATCATTTAAATAAATAAAATAAATAAATATTCCTATCAACAAGTCTCATTTTGGATCTTCAAGCTAAAAGGTTACATAATTTTCAGCTGAGTTATCAGGAGTGCTCCCAGAACTTTCTTGCCTGGAATTAGGATGCTCACCTGTTGTCCAGCAATGATAGCCCGATGGGCACCATTGACAATCTCCTTGCCTCTCTGCTCCAGGTTCTGCTCTGTAGGTATGCACAGGACACTCCTGAGGTCCCAGGGGGCTTGTGAGGTTAGAGTAATTTACTCCACTGCAGTAATGGCCAACAGGACATGGTAAGCTCACTGGATCACCTGAGAATAAAGAAATGTAGAGCTTAGTATATGACAGATTTCTTTAACTGAACCCTTCTATCAGTCTGCCCATTAATCTCTGCAGGATAACCCTAGGCTCACTCCACGGTACCTTCTCTACACCAATGTCCTGCTGGACAGGGCATACAATCCTCCCTCCGCCTGGCTCCTGAGCTCATTCTGATGGTGTTAGTTGGACAGGGACTGGGAAATGCAGTACCTTCCTCGCAGTAGAAACCTAAACCAGGAAAAAGAAAAACATGATAGCCATTCAGAGAGATTAATTAAAATCTATACATAAGATCCCTATCATATCCAGTCTGATAATTTCCTTCATGTACAGCCCAGCAAACCTCTTCATCTAGGGCCAGTCATCGTCAATCAAAACTTGTGTTGAGACACAGTCAGGTAAGGCCCTTCTCGCATAGCCCCTTCAAGTCCTTCATTGTGACTTATAGACCAATAAACCCCTTCAAATACAGTCTGAGGTCAATATATGCACAGAAGACCATATGATGATTCCACGTCTTTCCACCATGCTTGAGATCTTGGTATCAGAACATGTTCCTGAAATAAAAAAAAATCACCCATCTCCCCACTAGATCTCTACTCCACTACATCCCATGGACCTCAGGATCCAGACCTCAGCACCTCCACCCCGTTGCTTACATCACTTCTCCTTCACACTGACAGCTGGAAGAGAGCAGCAGAGGCAAGATGTAAGTGAGCATGGGGGGTCTGTGAACCCAGCATTGTGCTCATGACTCTGCACCAGCTCCACCGCCTGCACCCAAGCAGGAATAATCTACCTGCAAACTTACAAACTATTCAGAGTATTTCAAAATTGCCCCTAAAGTGCCAGGAACCTACTCAGGAATAAAAGAGATTGTGACTCTTAGAGGCTGAGGTACAGATTAAGACAGGCAATCCTCAGAATTCACTTTTTCATTGCTACACTGGTGGTCAGGCCTGGATTTATATGCAAGCCTACTAGGTCTGTGCCTAAGGTGGCAACATTTTTTTTTGAGGGTGGCAAATTTCCTACCCCATCTCCTCCCCTCCTCCCATCCTCGCCACCATGCAATCCTGTTGCAGACCTTAGAAGGCACCACTTCTGCTGCTGCCATCACTGCCTTCTCCCTCCAAACTTGTTCCAGCGGTGATCCTCATAGTGCAGTGAGCGCAAGCAACTTAGCCTGCGCTCACATGGCCCACCCCCTCTCTGTTTCCATGCAAGGGGTGAGTCATGTGAGGGCAGGTTCAGTCCCTGCGTTCACTGAGGATCATCGCTGAAGCCAAGATCCAGGGGCACCACACATATCTTGGAGGTTTGCCGAGGGGACAGCATGGCACTGGCACTGAATCTGTGCCTAGGGGTGGCTGCTGACTAAATTGTCCCTGCTCGTGGTGGTTAGGAGATTCTGGAATAACAGATGAACTAAATTGCTGGACCTTGGGTCTAATTATAAGGCAGTAATTCTGTGGGCTACTTTGATAGGGATAATAATTTGGGTATGATGTTAGGTAAGATGGAGGGCTCATTCTTTCTGGTAGTTTGATTTATATCTAACTTTTCTGAATTGTTTTTATAATTTAATTTCTCTGGGTATTATGTTATTTATTATTTTATATTTTATATGTTATTTAATATATTTAGTATTTATGCGTTAAAAGTTTGCATTACATTAAAGGAGGGAGGCCAATATTCAGCACTACTTAGCCGGATAAGAAGGGACTTATCCAGCTAAGCAGTTTCAGTTAAATGCCTGGTCCCGTTTAATGGCTGCCACTTAGCCGGATAAGTACTTATCCAGCTAAGTAGTTTGCCAGATAAGTGGTGGGTGGGATGTGGGAGTAACGGGGAGTAGCTATATATCCAGCTAACTTAGCCATATAAGTGCTGATATTCAGACTTATCCGGTTAAGTTAGTCGGAGAAGTTAGACCTGCTCAGTAGCAGGTCTATAGTTAGCTGGATAAGACTTATCTGGCTATTTAGCAATTTATTTGGGTATATTCAGCAGCATAATTTTATCTGGATAACTCACTTAGCCAGATGGTTTTTTTTTATATCCACCCAACTGTTTTTCTCGAGTTGTGTTTGTTAAAAGCTTAATATTTTGTTGCTTGTACGTCACTCTGAAATGGATTTACAATACCACCCTACATTGAATGTATACCAAGCCAAAGTGGATTACAATGCCACCTTCTTAGCTTACACGCCACGCCAAAGCAGATCATGATATTTATTTATTTATTTAATATATATTTCTATACCGGACTTCACGAATAGAAATTCACATCAGGCCGGTTTACATGGAACTTGGGGGAAAAACAAGTGTAACCAAGAACAAGAAGGCTGAATCAAGCAAAGTTACATAAAACAGGGGCATTGAACTTGGGGGCTAGAGTAGCCAGGAAGAAAGATAGGGCGGAAATAAGCAACAAATAAATAATAAATAACTGGTTATGAGATTGGTAATTATCTCATTCCTTAGGCTGAGTTCGAAGTGGCATTTTGACTAGGGGAAGGCTTGGAGGAAAAGCCACGTCTTCAGTTGTCTTCGAAAGGTATGAAGGCAAGGTTCCAGTCTTAGGTCGGTCGGAAGTCTGTTCCAGAGGACCGGGCCTGCTGTGGAAAAGGAACGTTCTTTGGTGGTTTTTAGACGGGTGTATTTTGAAGGTGGGACTTGAAGGGTCCCTTTATAAGCTTCTCTGATGGGTCTTTCGGACGAGTGGTGTTTGAGAGGGTTCTGAAGGTCTAGTGTGAGCTGTTGGTGAATAGATTTGTGGATTATCGTGAGAGCTTTATATAGAATTCTATATTTTATTGGCAGCCAATGCAGGTTTTGAAGGATGGGGGTAATGTGAGCACGGCGGTTGGTGTTGGTTAGGATTCTCGCTGCTGCATTCTGGAGCATTTGTATAGTTTATATATAAACTTTTAAAGCATATATTATTTTAAATATATATATTTAATACATATATTTTAAAATACATATATTTTAAAAGTTTTATATATAAAACTTTTAAAAGTTTATATATAAACTTTTAAAATTTTATAGCATTTGTATAGTATAGCATTTGTATAGTGATTCAGGGCAGGGAGAAACATGACATGTTTCTCCCTGCCCTGAATCACTCTGTCGGGTAGCGAGTTTTTAAATAAACAACCCTCATAAAGGCCAACTGCACCAATGCTTTCAATGCATGTATTTTAGGCATAATTTTAGAGACTGAAAATATCCTCAAGCACAAAGTGTGTGTGCTAAAAGCGTCCACAAACTTTGTACCTGCTTTGCTTGGGCGACAGAAGAGAGAGAGCTAAAACAGCATTTGTGCATTTGAAAATCGAATGTAAATGTCCCGTTTTCCTCCCCTGACCTAAACATGTTCTCGGGAATGCCTCTATTTGCTGTGGCTAAGAGTGAGCACACTATGGAATCTGCGTACCCTTTCCATTTCGCCCAGTAAGTGCCTTTGAAACTTGCCGAGGAAAGCATTGCAACGTTGGTCACATCCCTGAAATCTCCTTCTGTCTCATTTTCCCCAGCTAAAGCTTGTATAAAAAATTCTTTCCTCTCTCCGCTTTGAATGCTAACATGTATCGAAAATAATGTATCAAAAATAATACAATTTTGCAGTTGACAGCTAGGTATGTGCTTATTCTTCTGACGTATTCCCATTGTAAAGCAGGCTGGGATCTTCTTTGAGTGAAAGCTGTTGTATAAATGTGAATAATTACTATGAAGAATCACCGTGTACTTGAATGGGAGATGAAAGCAAAAACTACACGATTGACTCACACCTAGTGTAAATGGCCTGAAGCTATCTTGTAACCTTACCTTAAACAGAGGCAGGCATATGCCTTTCAATAAACATAATTATATTACTTTTAAATGCATATTATTATATTCTTTAAATATCCTTAATTACACCATCAAACTGTCAAGTGCATGAAAGTATGTAGGCAAGGGTCACATGGAGGTAACCTTGCCTAACTAAATACGGAAAAAGTGGCCTAGTGGTTAGAGCAATGGGCTTAGAACCAGGGCTTAGAACTCACCCCCCCCCCCCCCGCCCACTGACACTCAGCAAGTCACTTTAACTCCTGCTACCTCAATTCCCCACTCAGATGGTAATTTTGAAACAGCCGCATGGTTGCACATGGTCACACGTATGCCGGCTCACACCAAAGGTTGTGGCCATTTTATAACATACGTGCCTATATAATAAGCTGTACGCGCGTACAAGTGTGCACAATTTTTTATGGATGTGTGCATGGGCATGCAAATGCTGCCTGTATCGTGTGAGTGGGAGGATTTTAGTAGACACGCACACCAACACAATTATCAATTTCCCCTGTTCATTCCCCGTTTGCCCAGATATAGGAGGAGACTTCCTAACCCCCCCTTGTTAATTAGCCTCCCATTTACCCTGATAGCCCCGACCCTTAAAACCCCACTGACTAGCCTAGCTTTCTTTGTTTTAGGACTTACACACCATCCATAGCAGAAGTAAAGTTACATGATAGGGGACTTCGGTGAACGCTTGTGCGCGTAAGTATTTCTGCACTGGTTTCATTCATAAATCCTCGAACACCCATGCCCTGCCATTTTTGGTACAAAACGTTTGCTGCGCGTACCGGGACGTACGTCCACATGTGGGCACTTTTTATAATACATGCAGCGCGCACCAGCGTATCTCCCAGCTTTGGCGTGCATAGGGCTTTTAAAATTCACCCATCAGACTGTAAATTCTATAGGGAAGAGTACTGTAACTTAATTCAAATAATGCCATAACCCGCCTTGAGAATCATTTGGAAAGGCAGGTCAAACATTATTATTAATTATTATTATTGAAGGTGTAACATACGATATACTAGCTAAATGCGAAAAGTGATTCTAGGTACCTGGTGGGCATACTCCAGCACACATCTTCCCCCAGTGGCACTCAGTTATGGCGCTCCAGTTTAAGATTTGACTCTGAGGAGTGAAGTCCGAGCTCCCAGCCAAGCAGTAGTGCCCGGCTGCACAAGGACCTTCCAGCTTTCCACTCCTGCAGAACAGCAGCAACATTTAGGGAAAGCATCAGTCAGTACACAGGCATACTGCTTCTAGTATCATAGTTATGTCTATGGATTCGAGTTCGAAAAACCATTTCAGCCTAGCTCATGTCTGATGGAATTCTCAAACTTTCTTCAGGGTCATTGGGGAAATCGGATAACATTTTCCATCAAATCTGGCAACATTTAGATCACACTCAATGTAAATTTGCTATGGATTCGTGTGAATGTGTCTCACATCTGCCCACTGTGGACTATGCAAATTAAGGAATCTGCAAAGATGTGCAGGTTTGAGCAATTTGCATGGGACTTTAAGAATAAAACAAGTTTGTCAAACTAATTTGACATACCTACAAACTTCTTGTGGGTTGACAAATATTTAAACAAATTCTTGTACCCCTGCTAATATCTAATGTCAGGAAAGTAAATCAGAGAGGAAAAGCAAGTTTCACCCGTTTCTTTCCCCTGATTGGTTCATTTTGGAACTGCATCCATGGTGCTGATTGGCATTTCTGCAGATCCTTCTGCCCTATAAAAAGAGAAATTTGTACGTGCCGACATGACTGGCAACGCTGTTTGGCTATGATTTACTCATGGGGAATTCTGCGTTAAAAAAATGAAAATTCTGCACACAAAATTTTAAAATTCTGAATACAAAAACTGAAAATTCTTCAAAATTCTGCATGCTTTATATTGGTCAAAATAACACAATATACATGACAATATTTAAGTAATTAAAACAAAATGTTATTACTTAAAGATGCAAAGTTTTAAATATTTTGAGCGGAATCTTACTATAAGTACATTGTAAGTATATCCCTTCTACCCTCTCTCCCTGCTCCCCTAGCCAGTCTCCTTTCACTTTGTTTTCTCAGGCCCCTCAGCTCCTCCACCTTCCATTATCTCTCCCCTTTCCTGCTAGGCTCAACCTCTTCCACTCTGTCTCCACTCCCAGGGCACTCTCTCAGTACTGCTCCTCACACAGGCTCCCTCTGTCTCTCTCATTCACACACAGGCTCCCTCTCTCTCATGCACCTATACACCCCCTCAGATAGGCTCCCTTTCTCTCTCATGCATACACTCTCACACAGGCTACCTACCTCTCTCTCTCTCATACACCCCTGCATATTGGCTCCCTCTCTCTCTCTCACAAACACACACACACACACACCCCTACTCGCAGACTCCTTCTCTCTCTCCCTCTCTCTCACACACACACACAAACACACACACACATATAATCACACACATCCCTTCACACAGGTTCCTTCTCTCACAAGCAAGCATCCTCACTCCCTCACATCCACACACTCCTTTTTTCATGCACACCAGCTCCCAGTCTCTCAGACATATACACATTCTTTCACAATCTCCTCAAATAGACTCCCTTTCTCTGGCACACACACACACACTTTCACTCATGTTCTCTCTCACATACACACACACACCTACATACAGCCTCGCAATCTCTCACACACTCATTCTCACCGCGGCCTGCTCCATCTTCACCACGAGCGAGATGGGCTCCGTTCGCAGCATGCTGGGACCGCACACCCTTTGCTGTGACGCAGCAGGCTGAAGCCTGCTCTGTCTTTGCCGCGAACAGGGTGGAGTTCACTTGTGGCATGCCGGAACCTGCACCATCTTCACCACTAGCAGGATGCACTCCGCTCACGGCACGTCTGGAATTTCTCCCTCTTCACCTCTCATGGTATGCCGGAGCCTTCTCCTTCTTTGCTGTGATGTGGTACACCGGGGCCTTCTTCCTCTTTGCCCCAATGTGGCATGCCGGGGCCTGCTCCTTCTTCGCCACAGTGGGATGGGTCCACTTGTGGCATGCCGGGGCCTGTTCCAAATACTGCACAGAAAATGTCTGCGCAGGAGGGGAATTCAGTGCTATTTCTACGCTCCACAGTAGCACAGAATTCCCCCAGGTGTGTTAAGAGAAGCACATATATCCCCGAGGAAGAGGGTTTTCTTCAAAACATGGCCATGTTGTGTGATTGTTCAGTGACATTGTCATGTATCCGTGCGCGCCACTTTTGGAAACAGCAAGGATAAGTTTTAAATTGCAGATTGCGTGAGTTAAGAGATGATGATGATAATGGGGCTAAACATTGAAGCAAAATAGAATTGGTAGCCATATATGAGGGTTTCCCACTCATGCTTGATTTTTATCAAACAATGTTGTCTAGTATACAATTTGGATGATAGATGTGAATAATATACATTGGTGTTTCACACACAGGTGAGGTTTTTCTTCAGCTGTATTGTTACAATTATTCCACCATAAGTTTGGCACCGTACAAGGAGACTTTTAGTTATTCAGCAGCACAAATAGAAGACATTAAAAAGAGGGTTGTTTATTTTCCGAATTGAAATTGACACAGAGAGAAGACTTTATCAATTTATTAAACAATCAGTTTGAACAGAATTACATAGTGCCACCTTAGCTGAATGCATTAAACAGTCTATGATTCCTTAAAAGGGGCTGATGTTATTTGTGGGCAATGATGAATTTGTGCAAAAGTGGAAAGCCATTCTTAAATGCTCCTAAGACCTGATGCTTTTGGTCACTGAAACATGCAAAGGTATACACAGTAGAGATGTGAATCGGAACCAGAATCGGATCCGATTTCAGTTCCGATTCACATCTCTAATACACAGATCAGCTAACTACTCAGATTTCTGATTCATTATCAAAGATTACTAGCATTGATGTCATTTGATTTAAAATTGAAAGAATATCGTTATTCTTTGGATCAGGTTCGTCTATCCTTTGTGTGGTCCTTCGTGCAGGTCCTCTGGCACGTTGGATAACTCCATATATGTTATTAACTGCACTGACAGTGATTTTGCTCCTGTTTCTTCTGAGTTGGTTTTTAAGATCTCCACTGTTACTCATCACGGTCGGTATGGGGAACTTGCCGAAGTTAAATGGTTTAGAATCCTTCAGTTGCCATCTTGGCTAGTTAATATTCAGCCATCCAATGGTTTATCTTAATCTTGGCTGTTGAATTCTTATTTTGTAATTTTAAATCAAATTTGTCCACCCAATTATGCTTGTTTCTCTTTACCTAGGAAGAAGGGGAGGGGGATTACTTATTATCTTTAAAAAAAAATCTTGGAATCCCTCTTTTGAAGACTTGGGTGGCAACACGTCTTGTGAAATCTTGTTGCTTTCCATTTCAAGTTTTTCAATTTGCCTTTCTTATTGTCCACCTAAAATTTTAATGGCTAATTTATTCATCTTCTTTCAGCAACTAATCACAGCTAAAACTGATTTCAATAATCTTTTTATCTTAGGTGATTTTAATTTACCTCTGAATAGTTCCCCCCCTGCCCCCAATGGGAATCTTTTTTTTTTTTTTAGAAATGTTAGAATCTCTGGTCTGGTCTCAAGTAATTTTAAAACCCACTCATCAGCTTGGCCACATTTTAGATTTAGATTTTGTGAATACTTCTGTTAGAAATCAGTGTTTGGAGACTGTGAGTGTTCGAGTTATTCAATGGTATGATCATTGTTTAATTCAATTTTCTTTGTCAGTAAAATCTCCCCACGAAACTCGTATCGAGAGATCGTGCGCCTTCATTGTGGCGAGGGATGATTGATATTGTACAATTTACCAATTCCTTTGCTTCTAGGAATACCCTTCCTTTTCCTGAGACTTTAGAGAACTTAATTTACCATTGGAACGATACTGTTATCTCCACTTTGGATGAAATTGCTCCATTAAAACTAATGAAAGATAATCAGAAGAGATAACTTTTTTAAAATTCTCCAGATTTAATCTCCTCTCGCCATGCATTAAGAAAATGCGAATGAACATGGCAGAGAGCTCCCTCTACTGAATCTGTGAAAACATTTAGATTAATGCTTTCTCAATACCAGATGAAAGTCTTAGAAGCAAAAAAAAAATCTTTTTCTCAAATAAAATTCAGATAATTGGTTATAATCCAAAATCTCTATTTCAGATGGCAAAAAATCTCACTACAACTTCCACTTTTCACCAGTCCATGAATACTTCTATTTGTGCTGATTCATTCTTGAGATTTTTTTAAATTAAAGGTTGAAAAATGTTGCCTTAACTTCGTAAATATGCCAGTTTGGTATTCTTTGCCATGTTCTCAAATTAAGAATATTTGGTCTTTTTTGTATACCTCACACTTAGAGATTAGAAGGGCTATTTCAAAGATAAATACTGTTTTCTGTCCTTTGAGTAATTGTTCAATGGTTTTTTTTAAAGCATTGAAGCAGATATTGAGTATAATTTTGACTGTTATAGTAAACGTCTTTTAAGGAAGATTATCTTCCAGGCATTTTCAAAAAGGCCATAGTAAAACCGATTTTAAAAAACCCAAAACTATATCTGATTTAACTGATCTAAATAATTATAGACCTATCTTTTCCTTTCCTTTTGTTGCAAAGGTAATTGAGAATATTGCTTTGACACAATTAATAACTCATCTGGAAGAAAATAAGATTTTAGACTCCCATCGATTTGGCTTTAGAAAATCTATGAGTACAGAGCTTTTGCTCTTATCTCTAACCGACACCCTCCGAAGAGAACTTGATAGTGGGAGCAAATTCATCCTTGAATCTCTTGATATCTCTGCTTCTTTCAATACAATTGATCATGAGATACTTCTATTTCATCTGCATGAATGCAGCATTACTAGAAAAGTTTTAGAATGGTTTACCTCCTTTATTAAGAATGGATCATTTCAGGTAAATGTAATAATGAAATGTCACAAGTAATTTCTATGGATACAGGAGTCCCACAAGGTTCTGCTCTTTTAGCAGTCCTATTTAACATTTATTTGGCCCCAATTGCTAAATTGCTTGCAATCGTTTGAGAGGGATACAGAATTTATGCCGCTGATATACAGTTTTTTATTCATCTGCCTAACACTTGGAATGAGACAATGGGCTTTTAAAATATTTGTCTCTCTTCAATTCAATCCTGGTTGCATCATAATAAGCTGGCACTAAATATGTGGTTATTCAGTGATCTCATATTTCAAAAACTTTTCCAGTAATTTCTGTGGGGAACTACTCGTTTACTGTTTCAGATTCAATTAAAAGTTTGGGAGTATTGATTGATACACACCTTTCTTTTAAACCTTAAATGAAATCTGTGATCAGATCAGGTTTTTTTTAAACTTCGAGTAATTGCAGGTTTGAGGCATTTGCTTTTTGCTTCAAACTTTCAAATAATTGTTCAGTCAATTATTTTCCCTGTGATTGATTATTGTATTGGTCTATATCTTGGTTAACAAACATCTACTTTACAATGCAATTATTGTTAAATTCTGCAGCTTGCCTTATTTCAGGCACCAAGCAAAACCAGCATAATATACTAGTACTTTTGAATTTGAAATGGTTACCAATCATTCAGAGAATTGTCTTTTGAGTTGGCTTAACTGTAGCTAAATTATTGAATTCTTATACATGCCCTTGGGCTAATCCCCTACTGAGAATATATAATCCTCCTCATCAATTGCGCTCATTTTAGCGTGGACTCCTTGACATGCCCTTGGTTCGAGTTGCTCGCTTAACATCTACTAGAGAATTGGTCTTCTCCATGGCAGAACACTCCTTATGGAACTCCTTGCCGATTGAGTTAAGACTAAATCCTAGTAATTAAACCGTTTGGAAAGATCTTTCTTTTGCAGCAGATCTCTTGATTGTTCTAATTATATTGGTCAGTGATCTTCTCATGTGCAGGTCAGATGTTGTTTCTGTTTTGTATATAATATGTTTCATTACTTAATGATGTTTTTTACATGTTTGTTTTATTTGTTATATGTACACATACTTATTTTTATGAATGTTCTATTGTACTTCACCAGCCATTGCTGTGTGAGACGATTAATACATTTTATTAAAATGAAAAAAAGAAATGAAAGTGAAAGTGAAAATTCAGATCTTCAGACGAGATGAGAAAGATCATCAGCAGAACAAAGTTTACAAATGGACAAATATGGATAAAAGCAATGCTATCAGGAAACAGAAACGAACATGTGGTCAAGACATGCAGAATGGAGTGGGCTATTTTTGCTCTGGATACCAATAAGGCATTCAATAGGATCCAGTGGCCGTATTTATTTCAAGTGCTGGAAAAATTTGTGTTGCTAGAGGAATTTAATAAATGGAGGCGAGCTCTTTCCATGTGCCCTAAAGCATATATTTGTATCAATGGTCAGCTTACATCTCCTTTCCCGATGGCTAGTAGAACTCGACAGGGGTGCCCTTATCAACTCTCTTATTTGATATAGCCATTGAACCTCTCGCTTAGACTATTCATGATCATCAAAAGATTCATAGGGTGAAAACTGATGGGGTTCAACATAAAGTCTCCCTATGTACCGATGACATCTTAGAATATCTGACACAACTGGATAGATCTGGCCCTGCATTAATGCAATTACTGGATGACTATGGAATATTGTCAGTCTACCATATTAATTACACAAAATCTGAGCTCCTTCTTTTTGAAAGTAGGATCTATGTGCCTAGAGGCTTATGACATTTTAGGCATGTCCTCCATCAGTTTAAATATTTGAGCATTCAGTTTGCCACCAACTTTAGAGATTTATTCAAATTAAAGTACTCACCACTTCTTGGGGCTGTGAGAAAGGACTTTAAGAACTGGACTAACTTGCACATTTCTTGGTCGGGGTGAATAAATTTGATTAAGATGTGTACATTCCATAAGTTACTGTATTTGTTCCAACATCTCCCATGTGCAGTACCCCTGTTCATTTCATAGTTTTGAATGGACAATTGGGGAGTTTTATTTGTCATAACAAATTAAAACATATCAAGCTGACTGTGCTGTGTAGGCCTAAGTCGGAGGGTGGCAAGGAATTGCCAGATCTCCAGTGAGACTGGTGTGCATACGAGAATATTCATGCTGCCAGACATAATATTGCATTGCTGTGGAAGGGAGCTCCCAGTATATCCCAGTGGCATCCCAAATGGTTGAAATTTAGATTGAGAAAATGATATACTCTTTAAGGGAAAAATCAGATAAATATGACCGTATTTGGAAGACATTTTGGATTATCTACAAAAATAAATTCAGGGTATTCAGGGTGGGCTGTCATGGCTATTGGAGGGGCACCTATATGTTTCCTAGTTGTTTGGGTGGGTTTGGAGATGACTGCCATGACTCTGAGTATTGGATTTTGTAAATCTGTGAGCATGTTAATCTCATTTTGTGCTAAACTTTGCTTTTCAATGTATTCCGTCTGTTAAATAAAAAGTTTCAAAAAAGGAAAAAGAAATGAGTCACATTTGATCTACCATCTGATGAGAATTCAAGTGATTTGAATGAGAGAGAGATACTCAGATTGATAAAGATTTAAGATCAGAGTCTTTTCCACGGTATCCTTTTTCAGGAGTGGATCAGAGGTGCTGTCGCAACTGATTGCATTTCAGAGACCGGCAAGAGCAAGGAAGAGTGGCACTATACCAGCCCCACCATCTGGAGACAAAACAACAGTCTTGCCATAACAGTTATAAATCTATCCTCCCAGGTATTTACCGCTTGTCAAGAGTCTATCACATGTTCTTATCACTTGGGATGGACAAATTTGGTCTTTTTATGCTGTCTTTTACTATGTTACTCATGTTACTACATTACTGTGTCTTCTAGGGGTGGTATCTTATGTGGAGAACCCCCTTGATCTCTCCCAGTTTGTTACTGACCTGCAGTAATGGCCAGAAGGGCACTGCAGGCACTCGCCCTTCTCACGCAGCCCAGTCATTTCTCGTGGCGTGTACGTACCATCAGGACATGGTGTAGGAAACAATGCACCTGGAATGACAAAGGAGGAAATTAAGCTATCAACTAGTTAGCTGACTCCGACGTTTCCTTGCCCATCACATCACTATATCAAATTGCAAGTATGATCTGCAAAGATTTTACTTTAAAATGATGTGCTTTTGTTAAAAGTGCACAATACATGCATGATTCCTAAAGCCCTGCTTTCTTCATTGTATTTTTTAAAATAAAGTACTGATGCTACTGGTAGGCTATTTGTCTGCCCTGTCCTTGGTGGACACTTCCAGTTTCAGTTCCCATCCCAACTCCACCAGGTCCTTGTGTGCAAAATATCCGCCGCCTTGTTCACATCTGCGATTCTCCCTTCTTCCAGATGTGACTCTACTAACCCCCTTCTTCCCCATGTATCAAATAGCCCTGCTCTTTCTTTGTGCTCCACTGTGTGTAGTTATTTCCCCCCTTCTATACAGCACCTATCGGATATCAAGTTCTCGATGATCTCGTTTTTCCCTATGAGTCCCTTCCTCTCTTTCTGTCCTGATGTGCCTGACTATTTCCCCCCCCCCCCCCCCCACCCCTCATATATTCTTTGTATATGACCATCATATAAGAACAGAGACCAGCTGGCAGACTTGTCTTCTGCTTTGTCCCCCTTTCCTCTGCCTTCTGGGATCTGGACAATGCTGCTCCACTCACTGCTAATATCTTTGCCAGTGGACAGGAAGAAAAGCTGGTCCGAATCTCCAATAGCAGAAACCAATGGGGGATGCCTGTCTCCAGCTTTGGCTCCCCTTCACTCTGAGAAATGGTCAATGCTACCCCAGCTCATGTCATTGCCAGTCGAAAGGGCAAAGAGCTGCACTGTGCTGGTCACAGTTTGATGCTAAAGGGCCTATGCCGATGTCTTTTTCCCTTCACATCATTCAGTCTTTCCTGGTCATCTTTTTCTTTGCATCAAATTGCTGCATCTCATCCCTTATTTAAGCATATCATATTCTACCCCATCTGAATGCAATCTCTCCCACATATATTCCTCTATGCCCTGAGTATTTCATCCTCTGTCACTTGGATATCCTCCCTTCTCCTGCCTATGACCCTTTCTGTCATATTTAGGGTAAGCAAATGGCTCCGTATCAAAAAGAACAGGCTGACCCAGTCCTGGTTTACTGTCAGTACATCTAATCCTATATCGCTTCTGCTCCCTGTGCATATGATATCACCCACCCCTCCCTGTATATATCACTATCCCTTGGTATCAGACTTGAGCATACCAGCAAGGCAGTAGGAGTGTGGCGGGCAGCGTTCAGGATGCCCTGTTCCTGTTTCCTGACAATAGAGCCCGGGCTGACACACAAGGCAGGAACCAGAGCCCTCAATTGGTTGATATTCTCCCGTGGGACAGGGGACTGGACGGACAGCGCCAGGTCTGCAGAAGTGTCCCTGAAAACAGACAGAAGGCTCAGCTCGCAGGGCACAGAAACACCGATTCCTTTCTACATTTAGTACAGACTTGATGTCCATTAATGCGGAAAAGTGGTGCTGCTGTTTGCTGCAGAAATAAGTGAAGCTGAAGAATGCCACAGTGCATCAGCACATTTTAAGGGGTTCCTGCTGAACCTGTCCGCATTATTGCAAAGGTTGCGGCACTGTATGCCCACAGACTGTACACTAATTTTCAAAGGGAAAGAATGTGCTTAACTTCCCTTTAAAAATGATCCCGCAAAAGCTACCTGAACGCACTCTCACTTTCTAAGGTGTGCACATATATTTTTTTTTTGGGGGGGGGGGGGAATACATGCATCCTTTAGAAAATTAAAAAATTATTAGTGTCGGTGCAAGCTCCACCACAGCCCCAACCCTGGGCAAATTTATGCACATCCAGGGGCAAAGAGGTCCACGCCTGAAATCACATGCAGGGATTTCATATTGAACCCCCCCCCCCCCCCAATGCGTTGTCTGCCGGTTTTGCCCTCTCCACATATATTGACACAATGCCCCCCCCCCCCCCTTTATCCTGCCCAGATCCTGTGCATTACGAACTCACGCTCATAGTTTTAGATGGCTGAAAATCCACACAAACACCTTCAGGTAATCTACACACATAGCGCTTGCCCAGGCCTTTGAAAATCCACCTCACAGATGTTTATGCAAATTGTAAGTTTCGCGGTGAGACCAAGTGCCCTCCCAATTAAACATGATAAAACAAGTATTCTTGCAATCGCCTTGCCAAGCACTGAAATCGTTTCTCTGTTTTCAGAACACGATCTGCGCTAATAACACTGAAGGAGAAACACTCCCCCCCCCCCCACCTCCGTGTTCATCTTTTCACCACCGAAGGGTAGCAAACGCTAAGTGCCTCATCTTATCGAGGGAGGTGGGGGGGGGGGGGTCATTGTCCACAATTTCTACATTTGCATCACACACACACACACACACACACACACACACACACACTGCAGAACACACCGCACTACATCAACAGAGCAGATCCATTTTTGGCAGCCTGCGTCATTAAAGAAAATCAAGGCTTCTCGTACCTCCCAGTTCACTGGGACACTGTGTGCCTTGATGCCCTGCTCTGTCCTGGGTTGCTTCTTAGTAACATTGCACCTCCCCAGCCGTTGCAAGGCACATGAGCACAGTCGGTGGCTCTTACCGGCAAAACAAGCATTGCATGCACATCCTTGCTAACGAGGCAGTCTGCTACGCACGGCAACTGTCATTCTTTGCTGGCAGATTTATCAAGACCTGATATTCTGTTTCGTACATTTCAGGGAGCCCCAAATGGTATAAAATAAAACGAAAACAAAACGATCTTAAAGGAATATTATATGGGTCTGAGATGAAGGCACTGAAGTCTGGACTTAGTGGTTACTGGTGCCCCAGTTTCCTTGTGCTATATTATTAGGCTATAATAGCATCTTAGTAATATGATTTATGGAGATTCTGTTTCATTGGTACTGATCCAGGGATTCATTGTAATTGCTTACTTGGGATTACAAAGGAATTTTATGAACTACAAAACATGCGGCCTTACTCCATAGGCACAGAATGGCAACACTTATCTTTTAATTATAGTTGATTGAAGGCCGTAGGAAATCTTCAGTCTTGTCCACCCCCCCCCAGGATTGTCATACTAGAGTCAGCTCTGTACTCTTTGGCTGCCGGTGGTTTGAGCTCTGTCAGTGGCCCAGGGGCCTCTTCTCTTTGGCTGCCAGTGGGCTGGGGGTCCTCTGACGGCCATGGTCCTCTCTCTTCTCTCACTGGCAGGACAGGCTCTGTCAGTGGCTCTGGGCCAGACCTCTTTTTCTTCAACTGCCAACAGGATGGGGCTTTCCTGGATGGGCTTCATTAACAGCCCTGGCCAGGCCTCATCTTTCTCTTCAACTGCCGGCAAGATGGGCTCTACTGCCGGCCAGGAGCCTCTTCTTTCTCTTCAGCTGCTGTTGGGATGGGCTGTGCCAGTAACCAAGGAGGGGTCTGGCGCTGGTGGTAATTTTGCCACCCCTGCTCCACCACTCTAGGAGACTACCAAGTTCACCTAATGGAAGTGCCAACCCTTCTTAAAGTTCTATGTGGTTGTTGCCCATCTCTGAGTCTTTATGAATAAATAATTCCCGAAACAGAGTAGTTTAAAGATAGCTGAACAGGATGGAGAAATATTTTCTTTCAACCGAACATAAAACTATGTAATGCATCTCTTAATGAAGAAAAAATATAAAATGTTGCACCTGTTATGATTGTTCCTATTAACATGCTGAATGATTATCAGCCCTGCTCAGCTTTTGCACTGGGAATCAGCAATACAAGAACAGATACTATGCATCAGTTTTCTTTGGGAAATAAAATGCAGGAAGGTACATATACAAAGGAAATTCCAGGACAAGGGGACATGATGTGAAGCTGGAGGAAGGGAGACACAAAGGAAATATTTCTTTACGGAAAGGGCAGTAAATGCCTGGAACAGCCTGCCAACAAAGGTGGTAAACATCAAAACTGTGATAGATTTTTACCATGCTTGGGACAGATACACAGGTCAGAAGTAAGAATGAGACAGAGAGGTTAGGGTGGAGGGAAGGTTGCTGGGTTTTGGTTTAAGTATGAGAACTTGTGTGCTATATCCAGAATAGTAGAGGATGGATCAGAGTGTGGCAATAGGGTGGCAGCTCAGGAGGCTACTAATGTCCATCTAATCAAGAGTAACTATTTTACAGTTCAAGGCTGAAAATTGAGGGCATACCATTCCGTCTAAAACCTTGCATTTTCTGAATTCTCCTCAGAATAGATTAATAGCAGCTCAGGAGAGAGGCTTAAAAGTTACTATATATTTTTTTTTATATTCTCACATTTGCACCAGAGGATTTCCTGTCTGTTTCCAGGACCAGCTATATACCTGGGACCTTGCGACCAAGTTACCCAGTAAAAGGAGGGTTGGATACCTTTGTCTCTCCAGTTGGAGTCAGTCTTCCGAAGGTACTTTCCTCGTGAGAAGAAACATCTAATAGAGCCTCCCTGATTGCCTCTTTTACACTGTCCTCAGACAGGGACCTGATATTGAAACTTTTCTTTAGAAACTGTGATCTCTTATTCTATGGTCATAAAATTAAGATTTCCCCAGCTTTATCTCCAGCTATGTAATCTGTGAGAAAAGAATTTATTTTATTACACCTGCAGGCTATTTCCTTGGGGATTTTCTAAAGTCTCCTTGCAAATGCATTATTGAATTTCAAGGGAAAACCTTTGTTTTCATGGAACCAGATCATCTGAAAGTATTTCTCTACAATAAAACCTCTGGGTATGGAGGGCTGATCTCTGATGATCCAAGCTCTTCAACCCCTTCTGGGTAATAGGTAGGATTATGGTGAAACAGGTAATGTTTCTGCTTTCGATGTGAAAATAGCTCTAGTTAATTGGGTTACTGTAAGAATTCTTAATATTTTTTTCCCTAAATCTCTGCCTTTTTCTCCTATTGGGGAACTTTAAATTACCTCATGCTTGTGTTTCTGGAACCGCTTATGTTTATTAGAATTTTCTGTCTCAAAGATGTTTCCTTTCTTATTGTATTTGTAATGGAATCGAGGAAAAATAAACTTGACTTGGTCAGGGAGTGATATTGTGCAGGTGGTCAAGCAGTTGGGTTGTATCCTTAGCTAGAGTAGTGTACAATGTTAAAATAAGGCAGCCTGGGTGGGCCAATGGGTCATTATCCACAATCATGTTAATATGTTACTAAACCCCTTGCTATCATACTTTCACCAGACATGGCACAGTTTCAATATATGGAGGCCAGAGGTTGAAATAAGAATAGACTTCTGAGAAAGAATCTCTAGAAGCTACAGAAAGGAACACCATGGAGGATTCTCAAAGGTTTTATGAATTGTATACTGGGGCATAACCCTTGAGGTTACTGAATGGAATGGTAGGACAGAACCCCAATTACTGATCAAGGTGCTAGAACAGAATTCCAAGGGGTCTTGAACAGGAGTGCTAAGGTTGCTGAATAGAATGGAATGCCTTGGCAAGGCTGGGAACTCGTATGTAGCTAGGAAATGCAATGTAGAAAATCATATTATTTTGGCAAGCCTAGCATCCCTGTAAAATAAAGCATTTCATGGTCATTCTGACCCATTTTTTTTCTGATTTCTGCCGAATATTACTTTTCTCTCCAATGATAAAAACTTCAGAACATTCGTTTGCGCTTGACTTGAAGCAATACCAGGAGTGGTTAGTAATCATCTTCCCATTGGTGTCTCTCAAGATATTTCTATTTTCTTACTTGCATAATTTGCTGATTGGGAAAGTTTTGCAATGCCTTTGTGTGTTTAAGCCTCCATGGGAGTTTTCGCTTGCATAGGCACGGTGCTTATTTTTCCATTCAGAATAAATAAAACTCCTCTGCGTGCCTGGAACTTACAGCACACTGAAAGGAAAAAAAAAACCCCTCTTACAAAGCACTAGAAGCACCTTTGCCATCAATGCATCTCCCAGAGCTGGTAGTTCAGGCTGAACACAATAGGAATTCTAGTCTAAATATAACACTACACAATTAAAAATACCAGCAGCAGCAGTTGCTGCTGCCAATGTACAATCCAACGTCATTGATACCCGCAGCCTACACACTAGCTTTAATTTATTTAACAGATACCATCACGTGGCCAAACATGGCTCAGTTCCACCTGACTTGTCTATGGTGCATTTCTCCGTGTACTTTGGCTTTGCATCTTTAGGATTTTTAATTGTATTTAAGGCCTGGCAGTTTCTTTCTGCTCATCTGGGCTTCCAGCTCAATCAAAGCCAGTCTCTATTAGGCAATACCACCATGAACCTTTAGTCGCAGCTACTGTGGATTCTTCTACAATCTGGTATGCCAGCACACTAGTTCCAGCCAGTGGGCATAGTCATTGGGTATTGGCTTGGACTCTCTCTCTCTGGAGCTGCCAGGGCTGTTTTCCATAGCATCTGATGGCTGATCCAGAGAGCAAAGGCAGGGGCTGGAAATCAAACCTAGGTCTTCCACATGGCAGTACATGACATTACCAATGAGCCATTGGGCTGGTACAGCTTCTTAGCTAATAAGTATAAGTATATCATGTACAGCTGCAGCCTGGCGAAGACAGATGTGCTCGGTGAATAAGACAGTCAAATCAAGAACCAAGCCAGAGCAACAATTAGGTAAGTAAGGATTAGTTCCATGTCTTTCTCCACTAGGAAGGTTTTCAATTCCCTTTATCATTTTTGTCACCCTTCTCTTAACCTTTTCTGTGTCCACTATGTCTTTTTTGAGATGAAGTAACCAGAACCACACACAATACTCAAGGTGCAGTTGCACCTTGGATCTATACAAAGGCATTATGATAGTCTCAGTTTTATTCTCTATTCCTTTCCAAATAATTCCTAATGTTCTATTTGCCTTTTTGACTGCCACTGTGCACTGAGTTGAAGATTTCAAGGTATTGTCCACAAGGTGTGAGGTAACTCTTAACACAGAACCCAACATCATGTACCTGTAGTTGGGATTATTTTTCCCTCTGTGCATCATTTTGCACTTGTCCACATTACATTGCACCTGCCATTTAGATGCTCAGTCTCCTAGTCTCACAAAGTCCTTTTGCAGTTCTGTACAATCTGCTGCTGTTTTAATAACTCAAAACAATTTTGTGTCATCTCCAAATCTGGTCACCTCACTTGTCATTCCTTTCTCCAGACCTTTTATGAATAAGCTAAATAGAACAGGTTCCAATACAGACCCCTGGGGCCCTCCACTGATGACTTTCCTCCATTTGCAAAACTGATCATTTAGTCTTACTCTCTGTTTCCTGTCTTTTATCCAGTTATCAGTACATTCCCCCCATTAAACAATGTCTATGCA
This sequence comes from Rhinatrema bivittatum, assembly GCF_901001135.1. Classification (NCBI taxonomy): domain Eukaryota; kingdom Metazoa; phylum Chordata; class Amphibia; order Gymnophiona; family Rhinatrematidae; genus Rhinatrema; species Rhinatrema bivittatum. The sequence goes on from NC_042626.1 coordinate 33,060,414, forward strand.
GACAGTAATTTTGTTTTTAAGAACAGGTTTTACCATTTTGCCTGGCACCAAAGTTTCCCAAATCAACCCTGGAGCCCTTTTTAAAAATTCATGTCAGATTGGCCATCATCTTCTGGTACCATGGTGATTTAAAATGCTAGGTTCTAAATCACAACACACAGGTCTGCAATTTCATGTTTGAGTTCTTTCAGAACTCTGGGGTGAATATCATCCGGTCCTGGTGATCTGTTATTCTTTAGTCTGTCAATCTGATTTATTATATCCTCCAGTTTCACAGTGATTATTTTAGTCACTCAGTCAACACTATTAAAAAATGAACATAAGAACATAAGACTTGCCATATTACTGGGTCAGACCAAGGTTCCATCAGGCCCAGCAACCTATTTCCAACAGTGGCCAATCCAAGTTACAAGTACCTGGCAAGTTACTATTCCTTATTGATTAATAGCAGTTTATGGATTTTTCCTCCAGGAACTTATCCAAACCTTTTTTAAACCCAGTTACACCAACTGCCGTAACCACATCTTCTGGCAATGAATTCCAGAAATTAACTATGCTCTGAGTGAAATTTGATTTGTTTTAAATGAGATACTAGCTAACTTTTTCTAACAAATTTTCTCATTTTAACTGTCTCCTTTTTTTATAGTTAAATGCTACTGCAGTAGTTTTCCTTAGTATTCGCCCTTCAGTGATTATGTCAAATTTTATTACATTATGATCACCGTTGCCATGCGGATCTATCAACTTTATCTCTTGCACCAGGTCCAGTGTTCCACTGAGAATCAGATCCCTCTCTTGTTGGTTCCATGACCAACTGCTGTATGAAGCAGTCATTAATGGCACACAGCTCAATTTTACTTATTTATTTTATTTATTTATCTGATGTTTATATTCCACTTCTCGGCATTTCCAAGCGGATTACATTCAGGTACTGTAGGAATTTAGCAGAAAGTTACCAAAAAAACAACCAAAGGAAATTTTTCTTAAAGAAAACTGAAAAATATTATCAGCAAAAGTACTGTTAAAGGCAAGAAAGAAAAAAAAACCCACTTTTTGAAGGCAAGAAAATAACACTTGCAAACACTTGTCTTAGTAATGACAAGGCAGCATTCAGATAAAATACAACATAGTGGCATATAGTGAAGTATTCTGGTAAGATGGGCCTGTCAGCATATGAAGTGCTTTGATATGGTCTTACCTTGGGGCAGAGAAAAGCTGCTGGACTGATGGAACTGAAGTTTGCCGGGCAGTAAAATCCTTCTGCGCAGGGTCCTGTTGGTGAGCTTAGGCCAAGGCTAGCACAAAAGTAGCCAGGATGGCAAGGATCACAGCTTTCCACAGAAGAGCCACCTTAAAGAATCCGATAGTGCATAGAAAGTAAGTTTAAACTGGAAGGGAAAGAGAAACCACAAGAAGGGGAAAGGAGACCTCGAAAACAGTCTTTAGGATAATCTCTGCTTATCTCTCCCTTCCTTATTTTAGATGCTCATCTGTTTACTTGCCCAGTAATAATAAGGTCATTTGTGACTCTCAAGCTACACAGCAATGCCAAGAGTTTCAGGGGAGTTGTGGTGGAGCAGTTTCATTTAGAAAAATAAAGACGAAATACAGTTTGCAATAAAGAATGAGAACTACAGTTTTCTAGTGATAGGAACCCCCACTCTCTACCTCTCCTGCAACCCCCTTTTCAACTGCACCAATAGTTCTGCACTTTGCTTTATTAATGCACCCCACTTTCAATGTTCAATAACCAGTTTCTGCAATGCTAGGGATCCACCATGGTTTGGACAATGCATCTCATTCTCTGAATGTGACATTCCCTTACCAATCACTTATTGATGATAATCCACAGAGCTTGGCTCGGCTGCCTCCATTCCCACTTACCATGCTGCTGTTGCCTTTTATTCCAGTCTTGGGCTTCTGCAGCAGATCTTGCCTAGTCACTTGGTAGGATTGCAGATGACAATTTTCAAAGCTGTTTATCCAGGTAAACTGGTCTGTCTAAAAACTTTTCCACTCTCCCCAAACTGGCTAAAAATATGCATGGGGGTCCCCCAATTCCTGTCCTTTTGGCTGTATTTAGAACAGGCATTCCTGAGGGGTGTTTTGGGTGGGATCAAGAAAATGCTGAGTGTAGACTGTATTTCTCCTTTAACATTCTACCCACAAAAGAAAGAGGACATGCAGAAGTCCATGGGCACTTTGCAGCCATGGCAGTTTTCATAGGGAGAGTGTGTGCATACTTTCCCTCACTGGCAGATGTGACCCTCCTCCAGCTGCCCCTAGGCAAAACCAGCCAGCCAGTCATCTCCCCCCCCCCCCCCCCCCCACCTCTGAATTTATGTCTGGCCAAAGGGTGGTGGAAGGTTTCCCACCGAAATCACAAGTTGCAGCTAGCCTGGAGGAGGGGGGTTGGGTGTTGTTGGCTAGCCTTCCTAAAATAATGATGTAGCTGTGTAGCAGGGGCCACTATCTCCTCCTTCCCTACAGACACTTTAGAGTTGCCAGCTGGCGTCAGATTTTCAGGACGATCCTGGTTTTACCCACTATATGTATGGACTCATAGCTTTGCTTTTTTTTTTTTTTTTTTTAAATGGGGGATACAATAGGGAAACATGAGCTAGAATTTCCTACAAACAATGGGCTAAACCCAGGAATGGAAACAGTTGGCAACCTTACGGCAACCCTAAAATTACAAAATGTCAAATGTATTTCCCTTGAAATTTAGGTTGGATTTAAATCCTAGTCTTCAAATAAAACAAAGCAAAGTTATTAAACTGTTCTAAGCAATCCTTCATTCCCCCGTCACCTGCACATATTAACTGCAAAGTTATCACTTTATGATGGATTCCCCTTTTCCTTTTAAGCACCTGAGTGGGAGAGTCCGAGTCCCCACGCACCTTTTGCCTTTTTCATTGTACCCAATGGGCAGGGCAGCGGTGACCGCGTGCCCTCTGGACAGTAGTGTCCACTCGGGCAAAGCCCATTCATCTGGAAGCCGGCTGTTCTCTGAGGAATGCTATCCATGGCTCCTCCTTCACAGTAATATCCAGCCAAGCATGGACCTGCAGGAAGAAATTATAACATTGTATTTGTCCACATGCTGCTGACAGAATACTCAGTGCTGTGCCACATACGCATGTTTACTAGAGATGTGCATCGTTTTTTGTGTTCGTGTCGTTCTTCGCTTTTCGGCCGCCATAGAAAATGTTGTTTTTTTTCGGTTCGGGTCTTTTTTTTCGCGAAAAATCGATTTTTAGTTAGCGCGCGCTAACTCCCCGTTAGCGCGCGCTAACAAAAACTAACAAAAAGTAGCAAAATCTAACGGTTTTTGTTAGCGCGCGCTAACGGGGAGTTAGCACACACTGACTCCCATTAGTGCGCACTAATCAGAAAAACGAATTTTTGCAAAAAAACGGGAAAATCCTGATTTTTTTCGGGCTCCCTGAAACATGACAAATTGGACAATTTCGTTGCAATTTTCCAATTCGGCAAAAACGAATGCACATCTCTAATGTTTTCACAGCTATGATAACTCCCTTCCTCATGGTGACTTACTTAAGGCTACAGTTATTGTGGCAGGGGCAGACCTCATGGATCCCAGTACATTACTGTAACCATATGACCACTTCTTCGTCAGGAATGAATGGCCATTCTGACATGAAGAGCTTTAATCTTCTCTCTAAAATTCCTCTCTTGCACTACATCATAAAAACATAAAACTGAGGGCCCCTCAAGTCCAGCTTCCTGTTTCCAACAATGGTCAATCCAGGTTACAAGTATCTGGCAAGTACCTAAAACATTAAACAGATCCCATGCTACTAATACCATAATAGCAGTGGCTATTCCCTAAGTCAACTTGATTAATAGCAGTTTATGGACTTCTCCTCCAAGAACTTATCCAAACCTTTTTTAAACCCAGGTACACTAACTGCACTAACCACATCCTCTGGCAACAAATTACAGAGCTTAATTGTGCGTTGAGTGAAAAAGAATTTTCTCCAATTTGTTTTAAATCTGCTATTTGCTAACTTCATGGAGTGCACCTTCATCCTTATTTTATCCGAAAGAGTAAATAACTGATTCACATTTACCCATTCTAGTCCTCTCATGATTTTTTAGACCTCTAATATATCCCCCCCTTAGCCGTCTCTTCTTCAGGCTGAACAGCCCTAACCTCTTCAGTCTTTTCTCATAGGGAAGCCGTTCCATACTCTTTATCATTTTGGTAGTCCTTCTTTTTACTTTCTTCAGTGCAGCTATATCTTTTTTATCTTTATCATCTTTTTGATCTTTTATTCAGATTTATTAATCACCTAAGTGGGACTGGGTGATATACAAAATAAAAACATATATAAAATGCTAAATATACATAACATAACTCCATGAAAAGCGAGGACATATCGGGGCCGAGCGGCAAAAGCTTACAAGAATACCAGAGCCTAATAGAAGGCTGCTTGAACAACCAGGTTTTTAATAGCGTTTTGAAAGTGTTTTGAGATTTGGCAACCAGAATTGCACACAATATTCAAGGTACAGTCTCCCCAAGGACCAATACAGAAGTATTAATGCATCCTCCATTTTATTCAGCATTCCATTCCCAATAATTCCAATCATCATCTTAACCTAATCCCCCCTCTCCCCCCCCCCCCCCCACTAGTACTCCCAGAGCCAATACAAGAGTATGTGGTACCCTATGCAAAACTTTGTTCATGCAACCCTTCCTCCAATTTACCTATTAGCAATCCAACACAGCACTTTCTCCTACAGGTGGCAGTGACTCCAGCCCAGCATTCCCATTTTTTGAGGAATTGGCTAAGGAATTTCACCCCTCCGGGCCTTGCGTTGGTAGGATTTTGCTGCCTTAAAAATGTTGACAATCTAAGCAACCGCCTAGTTTGCCTAATGGAAGCACCAGCCCTGCTCCCTCCTGCCCCGCCCCCACCCCACCCCCGGTTCTGCAGTCCCCATGACTGCTTTCAGAAAATGTTGCAAGGGGGAGCATAACAAAAAATTAAGGATTTACAAAAACAAAAAAAGAGATAGTTACAACAACAATTGGACATAAACATCCAGGGGGTGGGGGTGCAAATGATTCCCCTTCTCCCCCTCTCCCCCCACCCCAGGCACTGATGGTAATCACCCTCCTCTACTCCTCTTCCTTACTTTCTCTGCTGTTTCTTTGTTTCTCTCACTCCTCTGTTCTCTATAGAAACACTTTCCTTGACTTACCTAATCTATATAAACTCTCTGTTTCACATCCTTCTCTCATCTCATTATCCTCACTTCTCCCTTCAGCTCTTCTCCTATTTTTTTTTTTTTTTTTGCTGGGCTTTGAAAACTCTCTATGTGCTTTGGACTGATGACCCTAATGAAATCTCACATCAACAAGGATACCTACCATCCGGCTCCAAGTTTGCCTCCCCTCTGCAATACCTCCCAGCTGGGCAGCTCCTGCATGCAGCTGGCGACAAAGCCCCCTCCAGAGGATTTAGGGTGCCTTCAGGGCATGGAAGTGGTGAGGTAGCCTTGGCAGGGCAGTAGTAGCCTGGAAATGTACAATAATATTGCAATAATAATTTTTTTTCTTTCACATAAATAGCATTAAGTTGAATTGTGTGCATGGTAATAATGGAGGTGGGAGAAAATCTGAAAGGAAACATCATCATCGTTTGTTTGTTCCATGCATTACCAGCAAAAGAGTTCAAAGCAAGTTACAGCAAGTTCAGGTTTGCAATAGTGTTTGTAAGCATTTCTGATAAAGACAAAAGAAGATACTGCATCAGGGTGACGGCAAAGTAAGGAAACATAGGAGGTTAAAACAGGCGTAGCAGGGTAACATTTGGAAGGCATAACGAGGTAGAGGGATCAGTAGGGAAATAAGGACTTGAGCAGTTCAGGTGTATATGAAAATAGTTTAAGGTGATAACATAGTAATCATGGCAGATAAAGACCAAATGGTCTATCTAGTTTACCCAGCAATTTGCTTACGGTAATAACTGCCGCTCCGTGCAGATTACTCCCATGCAGAAATGTTATACCATCCCTTTCTGTAACCTTTTAGGATCCACAGTGTTTGTTCCATGCCCCTTTGAATTCATTAACTGTTCTCGACTTCACCACCTCTTCTGGGAGGGCATTCCAGGCATCCCCCACCCTCTCAGTGAAAAAATATTTCCTGATGTTGGTTCTGAGTCTTCCCCCCTGGAGTTTCATATCATGCCCACTAGTTTTACTGTTTCCTTTCCAGCAGAAAGCTTTGAAGTTTGCGCATTATAAATACCTGTCAGGAATCTGAAGATCTGTATCTCATCTCCCCTGCACCTCCTCTCCTCCAGGGAGTACACATTAAGATCCTTCAGCCGCTCCTCATAAGTCTTCTGATGGAGACCCCACACCATTTTGGTCGTCTTCCTCTGAACCATTTCCATCCTGTCTCTATTCTTTTTGAGTAACGGTAAGATGCAGGCTAATTTCCAGGAGCCTGCTATTCAGTGCTACTTAGCCAGATAAGTAGCAACTTATTTGGCTAGGTGGCAGCCGCTGAATATCTAGCTACGTTTGGTGGATAAGCCACTTATCCAGCTAAGCAGATAACCGGATAACCAGTGGGCAGGCAATGGGTGTAACAGAGCAGCGCTACTTTGCAGAATAAGTGCTGATTTCCATACTTATTCAGTTAAGTTAGAACTGCCATAGTAGAGGTCTAATGTAGCCAGTTATAACTTATCCGGCTAAGTTGCACTTTTTGATGAGATATTCAGCAGCAAAAATGTGCTGCCATTATGCCAGATAAGTTTTCCAGACAAGTTTTATGTGGCTAACAGGCCAATTTTAAAAAGGCCACACACGTAAAAAGTGGCGGTTATGTGTGTGGCCGGGCCCTGTGCACGCCGGACGCATTTTGTAAAGGGCCTGGCCTCATGCATAACCACCAATACACATAGAGGTGCCGGGCCTAAAAAAGGGAGCCGGCCAAGGGACGGGGTCTGGGTGGGGAGGGGCCAGCCAGGACAGCGGCCATTAGGCCCTGTCCTGAGGAAGCGCGCACCGGCAGCTGGCCGGTACGTGTAATTTAATTCTGCTCCAAAGAAGCAGGTAAGTTATGAAACAAACAACCCCCCTCCCTACTTATAGTTAGTATAGAGCTTGGGGAGGAAGGGTAGATATGGTTAAAGGAAACTTTCTTCCCTTAATTGGAGCAGACTAGGAGGGAACTGAGCAAAGGTCCGATCATGTCGATTGCAAAATCTCCCCCCCCCCCCCCCCCATCCAACTAAGCGGGCGAGTCGCCGGCCACCTGCACATGCTCCTTATAAAATCGACCCCTAAGTTACCTAGTCATTTTCTTTTAACTATCTACCTTTAGGTGGCCGAAAGCAGTTCAGCACTGTGTCAAAGTATACGTTAACGCTGTTCTGAGTGATAAATGTGTGCAGTAAAATCAGTCATCGGCTGCGGAATCTGTTTCTACATCGGTATCTTGATCCGGTTTTGCTCATATATAGTTTATTTGTCTGCTGCCTAGATATTTTTTCTTCTGTATTGTATTAAAATACTAGTTTTTCCTGTGGGTAGTGGTACTGATATCCCCCATATGGCGGACTTGAATTTAGAGCTGCTTAGATATTATATTTTTTCTGCTATATAGTGCTGTTGCTTTTTATGCTGTATTAGCGTTAGATCTATGTAGCTCTGAAATTTGCCTCTCAAGTACCCCTTGACGTTGTAATTTTGAAATTAATAAGAAAAAGTATTGGAATTCTTTTTTTTGTGGTGAATTGGGTTCGGTGAAAGTATTTCTGGGTGACTAAGAGCAATCCTGCTTTGTCAAGCAGAATTTAGGTGATGACAGGATAGTGTGCTTTTTCTTGTTCAACAAGCAACAAGGATAAGGCCAGAAATCGCCTCATTCCAGTTGAAGATGAAATCCGTGTGCGCATATCTCAAGTTCGACACAGAATTAAATATTTGTGCAGCACCAAACAAGCACAGGTTTCACATTACAGAAGTAAATGTAATCCTTTTCAAAAAATATCTATTTTTATGCCTATATAGGCCAACAAAAGAGATCAAAGTTTATGGAGGGGGATATGAACAAAAAGAGTAGGGTAATAAGTTGGCAAATGTAAAGAGATCCACAGAAAAATATCTTTCTCTACTTAAAAGAGCACTGGCAATTATTATTGGATTGTAATAACTACAACTTACTGAGCACCTAACGTACGATGAGCTGCAAATATAATCATGCTTATGCAGGGGATCTCTGAGGCCCGAAAATTATTTCAAAGGAAAATGTTTGAGAGAGGCTGGGTTAGAGGGTTGGGGAAAGATTACAGGGATACAGCAGTAGAACTGACTGAGGAAGTCTCTACTGGGTATCAGGAGTTCTCCTAGATGCTGAGGGGAAGCGTCTTGGGTGGCAGGCCTTAAGTCAGCCTCTGGTCTGAAAGCTGCCGCAAAGAGCCTCGTTTTTAGTCATTTTCTAGGTGGTTGGGTACAAATCTGATGCTACGGGGGGTGATTTCAGAGGGCTCAAAGTGAACCAAAGAAGGCTCTCTCTCTCTCTCTCTCTCTCTGGTACTTGTGAAATGCAGTTCTTTGGTGCCGGGATGGCTCCATATAGCGGAGCAGCAATTAGCGGTTTAGAAGATTGCTGAGGTAGGCTGGTGAATCACCTTTGATAATTTTAAAGGCCAACACCAGGATTTTGAACATTTTACCGGAGAGTATTGGGAGCCAGTGCAGAGATTTTTTGGATGGGGTGATTCATTCAAATGTTTTTGCACTCAACAACATTCAAGCTGAAGCATTCTAAATAAGCTACAGGCACCGATTAAATCTTTTTGGAATCCTTGTGTAAAGCAAGTTGTAGTAGACCAGGTGGGAAATCAGCAAGACCTGGATGACTGTAGCAAAATCGTGGGCCATCAAAGAAGGAATCAAAATGATGTAGATGGCAAAGCTGAAAAAAAGCTGACTTAGATACTGCTAGGATTTGAGCTTCCAGGGTCTCTAGAATAAATTCTCTTGAACCTGGTAACTGAGAGGCAGAGTTGCCCCTTTAAAGGCTAACTTGGATTCTAAGTTGCCTGGATCATTTTTGCCTATCAATGATACTTCTGTTTTTTTGCAGATTTTGTTTTAATGTATTTTGGTTCTACCAGCTGGAGATCTTGCTTAAAGATTTGTTCCAGTTAGCAATTGATTTGCCATGGTCCAGGCCAAGAGAGATGTAAAGGACTGGCCCTACTACCCTTCCTTAATCTGTGCAGGACCACGCTAGAGGCCTGATCCACCTTAAACCCCATAGAGGGAGAGAACTCTGTAGATGGGTACCTGCAAGCCAGAAGTGGAGCCCAGTTGTGATCAGGAGGCCCCATGGCTCCAGCAGAAGCCAGCTTCTGAACCCTTTCTGGTGAGTATACTGCTGAGAGGTAAGCAATCTATATTGTATATTCTGAGAAGTGTGTAATAAAGTTAAAAGTTGCAAGAGGAAAGCTGGAGTCAGAGTGGTTCCTGCCTCCAGCCTATGAAAGTTTGCTCGGCAAACCTACAGAGACTAATAGCTGAATGTAATTAGGGTACAACTAGTAAGTCATTTGATAGTCTCTGATAAATTTATCTAGGGGGCCATATGAGTGAACTCATATTTATTGTTTTTCACTGTGAAATGCTTACGAACAGGCAAGAATCTGTTTGTTATAGTTATTCCAGTAGTTCTATGGTGAGAAAGTAAGCAATTAACTCATACTAAAGTCAGAGAATGAAGGCCACACAGCTGCGCCTGAAACTGATAAGAACTCAGAGGGAGGGAACATTGCTGCTTTCCCAAGCATTTAGTGTATAAGAAGAAATAATAGCTAGAGAGAGAGGGAGAGAGCACTTCTGGATGTGATAGCACAAGCGGATCCTTTGGAAACATGTAAGCTTTATATATAGGTAGTAATTGTTATTATCTACCATTACTTCTTCTGTATGATCTGATTCTATTTCTTCTATCCTCCTATTGCTCAAATAAACTTACTTTCCTAAATACCTGGAACCGTGATGTACTAAATCAAAGTTTCTATGTGTGGCTATTTGTCTGGGGAACAAGCTGGGTTCAAGCCCCCAGGTGTACTCCCAGTAAATGGGTAAACCCCTGAGGTAGTCCTGTGTGCATGCAGGTGATAAGCCCCTCAGGTAACTCCCAGTGTAGACCCCAGTGAGATTTGCCCCCCCAGGTCAGAGCCCCTGGGCAGAATGCCAGTGTGCACAGTCTGAACCCAGAAGAGATAGACTATCTGGTCTTTATCTGTCATAATTATATATTACTATATGGTTAGTGATACTGAAGTCTGTTGAGAGGTCAAGAAGTATTAGCAGAGCTGCTTGCCACTGATCCATGTATAGTCAGAGCACCTCAACTAGGTTTATCAAAACATTCTCAGTGCTGAAACAAGGCCTGAAGTATTTTTGGAAAGGCTGAAGGCAATATGTGGTCAACAGGAAGTTGGACAGCTTAGAACAGCTTTTTCAATGATTTTGCCCGGAAATGGTAGGTTCGAGACTGGTGAGTAGTTACTCAGCTCATGTGGAGCCAGTCTGGGTTTTTTTGAGGTTGGTCTATCATTTTTTTTTCTTTTTAGGCAATCGGGTATGTGATGTGTTTACAATTGACTAGAGACGATGAAGAAGACCAGTTTTGGCTTGTTTGGTTATCCAGGAGGGGCATGTTGTAGTTTTTAGGTTTGTGGAAGGGTGTCCATGTCTTTGACAAGTAAGGGGATGAAAGAATGCAAAGTTGTGTGAGAGTGAGATCTGGATGCTAACAGTAGTAATCCTCTGGTATGCCAGAATCTAGTTTATCTGGATGAATGTGATGTTTTCTAAGAAGAATTTTACATAGAACATTAGAATTATTGTTTTTTTAAAAGCAAGACACTCTTATATGATAAAAATTTGTTAACTTATGTTGTCCAAAAATGTTCCTTATTTTCAATTTAAAGGGAAATTAGGATCTTGTCTGTTTTTCTTCCTCAGATCTCACGTTCATGGGCTTTCACACATGAAGCATTATGATGCTCTCTTGTTTTATTCTGCATAATGCCTAGCATTCTGTTTACTTTTATTCACTGCACACTGAGCTGAGAATTTCAATGTTCTGTTGACAGTGACTCCAAGATCTTTTTCCTGAGTAGTTATTCCTAATGTGGAACCCAGCATTGTGTATCTAAACTTAGGATTACTTTTTCTTATGTGCATTACTTTGAACTTTGTCCACATTAAATTTCATCTGCCATTTAGATGCCCAGTTCCCCAGTCTCACAAGGTCCTTCTGAAGTTCTTTACAGTCTGCCTGTGTTTTAACATGGAGTCCATGTACCTCCTGCAGTCTGAGTCACTGCCCGAGCACCACTGCAAGGCCGCCTGGGGTAGGATCAAGCCTGACCGCATCATCATTCATCACCAGTCCCAGCACTGGAAGAGCTTACTGCAAGGGAAAGCTCCTGGGTAAAGGAGTTTTGCAAGATACTGTGAAATGATGGCCACTTCCTCCAACAGAATGTACATGGCCATTCCATACAGCAGAGTTGCAAAACCATACCAGAGAGAGAGAAAATTATGAATGAAATTGAGCTACACAAGAGTCTTCATCACAAGATCATCATCAAGTTCTTTGATCACTGTGAGGCTTCTGATTATACATACATTTTTTCCTGGATCACTGCAGTTTAGAAATCCTTGGCACACATGGAAAGCATAGTATGGCAGATGGAACCGGGGTGTGGTATTATCTCATATTTTTTTGGCAGCTATTGATTTACTGGTAAAAAAAAAATGCAAAGTTGTGCATTGAGGCTGCAAAAAACCCAAGGGAGAAGTACAGTACAAGGGTGAAATTCTTCTAAGTTCGAAAGAAGAGCGGGATCTGGGGGTGATTATATCTGATCATCTTAAGATGGCCAAACAGGAGGAAAGGTGATGGCAAAAACCAGAAAGATGTCTAGCTGCATACAGAGAGAGTGGACAGCAGAAAAAAGGAGGTGATATCACCCCTTTATAGGTTCCTGCTGAGACCTCATTTGGAATACTGTGGAGTGGGTGGGGAAAAGATGGCATTTGGAGTGATTGCTTCTCGATTCAGCCCATATATTCGCTACTAGTAGTACTATGTTTCACTGCCACATTACCCTGACCTGTTTACATTGCCCATGCCAAGAAAACAGCCATTTGATAATGCTTTCTCCATGCCGAGAATGGATGCTTATTATAGCAGAAATCACCATCAGTCAAAACAAATTCTTCAAGGTGCACTATGGCTATTGATGGGAGAAAAGGACATATAGTTCTCTGGTCACTGTCTCACCTGCAGGGCAGTTAACTGGTTCCACAGTGGCAGCCTTCTTGCAGCTGGACCCAGCTGGGCATGGAATGCAAGTGCTTGCCCCAGGTGCTGGACTGAATGTGCCAGGATCACAAGGTAACTCTGTGCCCAGACCACTAGGGCAGTAGAACCCTGAAGGACACCTGTAGCCATGAATACTATCAGAAGGGCATGGTGTGGAGCTTCCTCCTCGGCATATGTATCTGTGGGCAAGATAAGAAGTGAGGTCATATTAAAAGAGCAAAAGAAGTAGATTGAAAACATTGCTTTCACTTTAAAAGAAAAGTCTTGAATGCTGATAAACCAAATGTAAGTCCAGGTATCTAGATCAGACAAGATCTGTTTGAATATTTAATATTTTTTCTGTTCACTGTTCCTACTTTTTCATAATAAAGTTATTAGTTTGTTAGCTCTACCTATCTTGGACTGATTAATGATCCCAGTATTTTCTGTATTTGGTCTGTGAGTACATTTTTAGAAACTGTGCCAACCTTGGCTTATGTTGAGTTTCAGAGTCCCTGAAATCACCAGGGAATAGCTTGCAGGTGGAGACTTGCCCAGAGGCAAGCAGGAACCCAGTTAGTGGGTGGGAAGTTGCCAGTGTAGGAGCATGTGTGCAGGTGCTGGCAGATTTGAGCAATGCTTGGCAGGACCCTTTGGGTGGCCCTGAATTGGTATGATACAGCCTGCAAAGAGTCCACTCATCTTCCATGAACGGAGACATGACATGGCAGTCTGGTACTGATTCCACTATATTAGTTTCTATTGTTAAACAGCCACTGCCTCCTATGGTGCATAGGGAATAGGTCAGCGAGAGTATGTTCACACAGCAATCAATGGCATTGGTTTGCCTCCCTCTTTCCTACAGGCAGATGGGATAGGCAAATATCACTGTTCTAGTACAGAATGACCTCACCGAGGGGGGGGGGGACATATTGACAGCAGAATTACTAGAGGGTTGCTTGAACCCAAAGTATTGTCCATTCAGACAGGCACTTCCACCTGGTCAGAAAGAAAGCTTTACTTTTGTAAGGATGCTCTCTTGCTCTTAGCGAGTCCAGATTCCATTCAGTGCAGGCCTAGATAGCATCATGGAACTCAGGGGTACAACCACTGTCTATTTACAAATTTTCATCCCAATGTTATCTGGAATATGTAGACATTAAGAAGTGTGTAAGCCCTGCATTTTTTATATAGACTATATACACCATCTACTGTACAGTTTGAAGTAGTTCACGTTCCATGTTTGTGAGATAAGCTGAAAAATTAGTTACTCTCTCTTCCTTCAACTCAACATACATCCTTAACTCACAGAAAAGAAATTTGTGGCATCCATGTATTAAGAAAAGTTTGTAGAGCTGGTAGTAACACCGATGCACAAGTTACAAACTTTATTTTCAAGTCATTTTTTAAATTCTTCAATCTGCTTCCCTGGACTTCCCATAAACATTTGTATTTGGAAGAGGGTCAAAAACTAGCTAGCTACTGTGCAGTGCGCACTGGCCCTGCTTTGTCTTTACTGGCCATGATGTCATCCATGACATCACACACTCACTCACGCATGTTGCCCTGTTGTGTCGTGTCATTTGTGGCACAGTGCCAAAATATGGCTGCCTGCAAACTGGCAGACCTGTTTAAAGAATTTAAGATAGAGCAACTTATAGGCTATGTAGTTTTCTGAAACATTACTTAAAAAAAACAAGCAATATAGTTTTCATGGGGTGGACAATCTTCAAAAGTCATTTATCCAGGTCAATACCAGTTCACCCAGGTAAAAGGACTGCCTGAAAATTTCCCATCCTTAACCTGTTTAAAAGTAAACACAGGCTTCAAGGAATGCATACATTTAGCTGGTTTAAGACGAGGCGTTCCCACAGCCATATATTGAATGGGATTAGGAAACAGTAAGAGCATATATGCATGAACTGTACCTAGCCCCTCCCCCCCAATATGAATGATCCTTTAAACTGACACAGTCACAGTGTATGCGCCACCACAGATAGGAAGAGTTACCGCACCCAGTTGCACAAGGTGGCAGCTGTGACGGATCCGAAAGTCCAGCCTTGCTGCAGTATCGGCCAGGGGGACAGGGCAGGCACTGCTTCTCTGTTCCAATACCGAGGGAGGTGGAGTACGACCCGGGCGGGCAGGGGACAGGAGTGCTGGTTCCATTGGGACAGAAATGGCCACGAGGACAGATGTCATTTCCTGCAGCAGACACTATGGTGGATTCCATCTGCAAAAATAAGACAGAGAAATAAACTATTCTGTCCTGCTCTCTGGGGAAAAGAGATGTGTATAAAATATGAATATTTTGTAATTGTAACCCCCACCTTCCTTGGGGGTCATCTTCCCTTTAAAATAAAGCCAACAGGTGAGCTTTTTGGTCTCTGAACTAACTTATTCTCCAAATCATGCTGCCCACCCCCATTCCCCCTCTCTGACCCTATTATATCAGGGTTGCCCTGCCAGGGTAAAAAAAAAACCACTCAGGATCTCTAGGAACCATGGGCTGGGGAACAGGACCACCTGCAAGGCCCAAACTGGGCTCAGGACACCTTCCCAAAAAAATCCAATGTCCGCATCTTTATTGTGCTCCAGACACTAAATACTTTACTCCAAAAAACCCCAAAAATAGTAGTAGGGAAAACATTAAAGTAGAATCACAGTCCATTCTCATAGCCATTTCACCAGTCCAAAAAAAAATCAAGCAACCAAGTTTCAAACACACTGTCCTTCTTTTCCCTATACTCTTATTTCACTCCTTTCCAAGAACAGTGTCCTCCCCAGGTCCTCTGCAGTCCCAGGTAACTCCACACACAGCAGTAAAAACTCCATACTCCCAACATCAGGAATGGCTCCAGGACATTGCACCCCCTTCCCTCCTGCAGATACAGCACCTCCGCCCTGCAGTGGAGTGTCAGCCAAGCACAGTCCTCTTTGGATCCCACTGGTTTCCACCAGTTCCTGTGCTCTGTCACCAAACATCCAACTTCTTCTCCTCTTCTCTCTAACTCATTTTCTCTGTACACTTTTATCTCTCCACACACCGAAGGGCTGCATAAGGACCAGTGGGGTCTTGAACCATTGGTTGTGAGAGTGGCAGGTTGGAGCCCTCCAGCAGTGGAGAGTTGGGGGAAGCAGGTATATTTCTGTTCTCCATGTACTGGAGGCCGGCTCACATCCAGCCAGTCTCATTGGCCCAAAGGGACGCTCACCCTTGATTACACACTTGTTTTAATCTCTAGACACGCAGAGAGTTCTCTGCTGGCACAATGAATCCCTAATTCTCAGGCCTGGGTCTGTAAAGGGCTGTGCTGAATTCTGCTGAGCTACTTTGGATCTCACTCCTGAGACTTTTTCTCAATCTACCCTTTCTACACTTCCTCTTACAATCCCACATAAGGCATACCCCAATGGGAAGGGCTACCCTGGCTCTCCATACATATGAGCCACCCCTTCTACTCTTTGCCTGAACTTTTCCCAGCCCAGAAAATTCTACATTAGAACATATAGAACAACCTTTTAACTTTCCATATACAGATAAACCTGTAATGTGCAATGCCAATATGCCAACCAGTCGCCATAGTATTACATAATGTAGGACTATATAAAGGCATAGAGCTTTGCCAAAACCTGACAATCTCTTAACATTGTGCATCCAGACACACTACTAGCTCGCCTGTATGATGGAGGTGTATTCTCTGCCAGTTGCTCTCCCTGTGTATGATGGGGATACATTTTATGCCAGGTGCTCCTCCTATGTATGATGGAGGAGCACTCTCCTTTTGGGTGCTCCTCATGTGTCTGATGGTGCCTGGTGCTCCACTGGTGTATGATGTAGATGTATTCTCTGCCAGGTACTTACCCTATGTGAGAATGGGCTACATTCTTTTGTCAGATGCTCACAATGAGGTCTAAATTCAGACGCTGGCTGACTAGCAAAGTCTAGCCAAGTTAGTTAACTAAACTAATTTTGCTGGGATATTCAGTGGTGTGTCTATACAGCTGAATATACCCAGCTATGTCAAAGATAGCCAGATTTAAATGTACCTGGCATAAAATGTACCCCATGAAATATACTGATCTTCAGAATTCCTAAAGTTATCTGACTGTATGTTAGCTGGATAACACCGAATATCAGCATTTATCCAGCTAACTTAGCTAGAAAGTCAGCTGTGCCTTGCAATGCCCCACCCTGCCCTGACCGGCTATCTCAGGGCTGATCAGAGGGCAGGATTTTCAAATACTGCTATTAGTCTGGCTAAGTACTATTACTACTACTTAACATTTCTATAGCACCTCACGACATACTCAGTGCTGTACTAACATATAAAAAGACAGTCCCTGCTCAATGGAGTTTACAGTCTAACAAGACAAACATACAGGGCAAGAGACTTGGGGGCAGATTTTAATACCTACGCACGGGCATAGATTTGTGCGTTCAACCCGGAGCGCACAAATCTGCGCCCAATTTTATAACATGCGCGCGCAGCCGTGCGCATGTTATAAAATCCGGGGTCGGCGCATGCAAAGGGGTATACACTTGTGCACCTTGCACATGCTGAGCCCTAGGGGAGCCCTGATGGCTTTCCCTGTTCCCTCCGCCCCCCCCCCCACCTTCCCCTCCCTTCCCCTACCTAACACACCCCCCAGCCCTACCTAACCCCCCCCCCCCATACCTTTGTTTTGCAAGTTGTGCCTGCCGGTCGAGATGCCCTACAGAGGCCTCTGGCCATGCCCCCACCCCGCCCACACCACGTCCCTTTTTTCAAGCCCCAGGACATACATGCGTCCCGGGGCTTGTGCGCGTTGCCAGGCCTATGCAAAATAGGCTCGGCGCACATAACTCCCTAAGCACGTAAGGCTTTTAAAATCTGCCCCTTGGGGTATAAAGCAAGACAATAGCTACAAAGAAAATAAAGTTAATTAACAAGACTAAAAGCAGACAATCAGGCATACTATTTAAAAGTGGTTTCAAAAAGGTGGGTCTTTAGATGGGATTTAAACATGGCATGAGAGGGAGCGTGACGCACCAGTTCAGGAAGACTATTCCAAGCACATGGTGCAGTGAGGTGGAAAGCACGGAGTCGGGAATTGGCAGTAGAGAAGGGCACAGATAGGAGTGAATTATCCGATGAGCGGAGTGCATAGGAGGGGTGTAGAGAGAGATAAGAGAGGAGACGTAGTGAGGAGCTCTAGAGTGAAGGCACTTGTAGATGAGTAAGAGGAGCTTGAACTGTATGTGGGAGTGGATAGGGAGCCAATGCAGTGTCTTCAGAAGAGGGGTTATGTGAGTGTAGCGACTTGGTGAAAGATAAGTCATGCTTCTGAATTTAGGACAGATTGCAGTGGAGAGAGATGGCTTGCTGGGAGATCTGTGAGGAGCTGGTTGCAATAGTCTAAGTGGGAGAAAATGACTGAGTGCATAAGGGTTCTGGTAGTGTGTTCAGAAAGGAAAGGACGGATTTTAGCAATATTATAAAGAAAGAAAAGACACATTTTAACTGCTTTGGATATGTGTAGAGAAGGAGAGAGAGGAGTCGAAGAGGATTCCAAGGTTATGAGCTGATGGGTCTGGGATGATGACCGACCATGTTATTCACAGAAACAGAAAAAGGAGGAAGAGTGGATGTGGGCTTGGGGAGAAAGATAAGAAGCTCCGTCTTGGCCATGTTGAGTATAAGGTGGCGGCGGGACATTCAGGCAGCAATGTCAGACAGACAGGCCGAGATCCGGCACTGGATTTCTGGTGACATTTCTGGTGTAGAAAGGTAGATCTGGGCATCATCAGCATAAAAATGAGTTAAGTCCAAACTTAATTGGACAAATGTCACTAAATATGGGCCTCTCTGTTTTATGTGGATGCATTCTCTTCCAGGTGCTTACCCTCTGTGTGATAGGCGCTGGATGCACAGCCCCTTTGGTGCAATAGTAGCCAGCATGGCAGAGTCCTGATGGGTGAGACAGGCCTGGTGAAGAACAGTACATACCTAGAAATGTCAAACCAAAATAAAGCCAACAGCTGAGTTTTTGGTCTCTGTCCTACCTTTTTCTCCATCTTCAAATCATGTTGCCCACCCCCTTTCCTACCCCCCCCCCCCATACCCTATCATAGGCTGATCTCAGTATCGGGGTGTGCCCTGTCTTCTGTCTACAAAAAGAAATTACATTGCTACATAGTTAGGTTGACAAAAGACCAGGGAGCCATGAGTTCAACCAGGTTGTCATTGCCTTGCAGCTGTTCTGCAGTAATTCATGTTGTTCCCTTCACACAGGAGTTAGGGTAACCCCATCCCATGCACAGAGGCAGCTCCTCCCTTCACATTCACGTTTCTATTACATCTCATTCCTTGCAGTCAGTCCCTGCGAAATATGCCGCAGATATTTCTAAAGCGCTGCTCTTCTTTGTATCTCTGGGAGGAATGCAGGGTGTATCTTGTACTTACTGACATATCTTTGCTAATTGATCCTGTGTTTTCCTAACTATAGTTTTACCTCAGGAAGTGCATTATAAGCAGAGATGTTGGTATCTAAATTTCAAAAATGCTGGGTTAAAATAAGCATGCATCTCATTGCCCTGAATGTTGTAATCCTTAAACCAAATCTGCTCGTGCAGCATTAAACCTGATTAGCTATGAAATATTATGAGATATGTTTCTCCAATGTTATCACCCTTCCTAGTCAAGATCAGCATCTCTTTTCTATTTTAATTTCCTTTGTCTTTCTCTGAACCCTTTTCTATTTTTTTTTTCTAGTTTTTTAAATTTCTTGGACAACCAAGGGTTTATAAATCTGGAGGCCCATATTCAGTCACTGTCCGGATAGCAAAGCTAGGCAGATAAACTTATCCAGTTAACTTTGGAGGTATATTCAATAGGGTAGCCACACCATGGGAAATAGCCAGCTATCTTGAAGTTATCCAGCTGAATTTATTTGGCCCGATCAGACTTACCCATCTCAAACTATTAACATAGAAACATAGAAATGACGCCAGAAGAAGACCAAACGACCCATCCAGTCTGCCCAGCAAGCTTTCACACTTTTTTTTTCTCATTCTTATCTGTTACTCTTGGCCCTTATTGGTAACTTTTTGGTTCTAGTTACCTTCCACCCCCGCCATTGATGTAGAGAGCAGTGCTGGAGCTGCATCTAAGTGAAGAATCTAACTTAATTGGTTAGGGGTAGTAACTGCTGCAGTAAGCAAGCTACTCCCACACTTGTTTGTTTACCCAGCCTGTGCCATTCAGTCCTTGTTGGTTGTTGTCTGAATATAATTCCTCTTTTCTTTATTCCCCCCTGCCGTTGAAGCAGTGAGTTGCGCTGGATATGTATTCCAAGTGAAGTATCAGGCTTAATTGATTCAGGGTAGTAACCACCGTAACAGTCAAACTCCACCCATAATTATTTGTTTACCCAGACTATCAGGCCGATACAGTGATTGGATGTGCGTTTTCGACGAGCTAGCATTACCCCTTATTCAGTAAAGGGTCAAAAACGCGCGTCCAACCCCCCTGAACCTAATAGCGCCAGCAATGCAAATGCATGTTGATGGCCCTATTAGGTATTTCCGTGCAATTCAGAAAGGAAAATGTGCAGCCAAGCCGCTAATTTCTCCAGGCACCGGGAAAGTGCACAGAAAAGCAGTAAAAACTGC
This sequence comes from Rhinatrema bivittatum, assembly GCF_901001135.1. Taxonomy (NCBI): domain Eukaryota; kingdom Metazoa; phylum Chordata; class Amphibia; order Gymnophiona; family Rhinatrematidae; genus Rhinatrema; species Rhinatrema bivittatum. The sequence continues at coordinate 33,080,441 of NC_042626.1, forward strand.
TTTTCTGTGCACCCTCCGACTTAATATCATAGCGATATTAAGTCGGAGGTCCCGAAAGTTACAAAAAGTTAAAAAAAAATTTTTTTGAAGTTGGCCCGCGGGTTGAAAACCAGACGCTCAGTTTTGCCGGCGTCTGGTTTCTGAACCTGTGGCTGTCAACGGGCTCGAAAACCGACGCCGGCAAAATTGAGCGTCGGCTGTCAAACTCGCTGACAGCCACCGCTCCTGTCCAAAAAGAGGCGCTAGGGATGCGCTAGTGTCCCTAGTGCCTCTTTTTACCGCCAGGCCTAATTTGAATACTGAATTGCGCGCACAGGAGAGTGGCCTGTGCGCCCGCTGGTAGAGCGGGAGTTCGCCCACTCTCCCTCGGACTTTACTGTATCGGCCCATATGTAATTCAGTCCTTGTTGGTTGTTGCCTGAATATAAATCCTCTTTTCCTGTTTCCCCCCTGTTAGAGATAAGTGCAGGGTATAAATTTTAAGAAACTCAAAATCCTTCCTGATACGCCCCTGGAATGCCCCTAAGTTAGCCGGCTAAATTTTAGCTTGATAATAAGAGAGCCCCCTAAAATATAGCCAGCTAAGTGCCCAAATATTCATTTAGCCACATAAGTTTTGAGTTATCCATCTAAATGCTTCTTAATATGGACCTCCTGGATCCTTACCTGCTGGGCAGGGCTCACAGTCCAATACACTGGCGGCACCAGTCCTAGGCAAATAAGTTCCTGGAGGGCAAGCATGCTCTGTGCCCAGACTAGCACCAGACAGACAGAAGTAGCCCCTAGGGCATGGTATGGGAGTGTGCACAGCAGAACCTAGAGAAGAAAGAGCAACAATTATCAGCCTTAAGAAATCCCAGGAACTTTTGCAATGAGTTGACATCTGATCCAATCACTTATGCTTGCATTATGATGTAGCCCCTTCTTGGGGTGCAGGAAATGATAGAAGGATTTCCCTGAAGGGACCCACTCCTCCAACTGGCAAGCAGGCTACTCCAGACAGCTACATCTTTGGAGACCCCTTTTACACACCCCGCCCTCAGAAGGGAAGGATCCAATCCATGAAACTTCCTACTTTTATACCTCCCACTAAACCTTGATTACCCAATCAGAAAAGCCCATATGCTTAAATGGACACAAAACATTTTCCCCCCAAATCACATCTCACTATAAAATGGCCATCCTGTGATCAGGTTGAGGTACTGCAACAGAGAATATGTAAAACAGTTATCAACCAAAACAAACATAAGAGCCTTGTTCCCCCACCTAGAACATCTTGAGCTCTTAGAAACCAAAAAGAAAGTCAATTGTTGGGGGTCTCCCTACCTTGAAAATCAAGGCTCTTGGACCCAAATATTGGACAGGCCTAGGCACCTAAAATTAGGAGTTTGATGCCTAGAGCAGGGGTTCTCAACCCAGTGCTTAGGACACAGTTAACCAGTCAAGTTTTAGGATATCCACAATGAATACGCATAGGATAGATTCACATACAATGGAGGCAGTGTATGCAAATCTATCTCATGCATATTCATTGGGGATATCCTTAAATGTGCATATATGCATGTAATTACTGGCTTTTAAAATACGCGTTGCTCACACGCGGCCTAGATACTTGCATGTATGGGCCTTTTAAAATTCGCCCCTGAGGTTGGACAACGGAGCAGAAGATCTAAGGCAGTGTTTCCCAACCAGTGTGCCTTCAGACCTGATCAGGTGTGCCACAGAAAAGTCACCACTGCCTGATGCTCAGATCCAGGTCAGTACCTGGGATGTGCTCTCAGCACCTCACAGCAACAAGAGACACCAGTGGTGCCTCTTAAACATGCAGGAGCTCCTTTCTGAAAACATGTGTAATCATGCATGCCTCGTTTTCCTAGCTACAGCAGAGTCCCACGATGTGGTAATTATTAATTAGCAGCATGCAGGGCAAGGACAGCTAGATGCTGCTTTTAGTACACATGGTTCCTTTGTGTCCCTCCAGCCTCTGACTTATCCCCAGACTGACTGAAACTGGGAATATCTGCACTAAGTGTTGGATGTGTCTCATTCTGAATGTTGGGAGAAGCAGCAATGGAGGAGCTCTGGATGCCACATGTGGCAGCCAAGGTAACTAACCAAGCCAGCGGCCCACATCAGACTGACGTCTCCCTTCTCCTCCACTTATACAGAGAGAGAACTGAGTAATTGTAGCGAGTTTATGTGTGCCTCTGCTACCTCTCTCTGTTTTAAACATTGGAAGAGACTGGTGGGGCTTTCAGAGCTTCCCATACGAGTCCCTTTCCGTATCTGCATTGCCTGCCCCGTGGATGTCGGTGGGCTTAACAATATTTTTCTTAATGTAGGTGTGCCTTGGGCTTCAGATGGTTGGGAAACAGTTTCCTGCAGCAGTTGAGGGGTAGATTCTGATGCAAAAGTTAGAAAATTCTGAAGTGCACTGACAAACATTTCCATCTTTTACATCACATTATAAAAATAAAGTACATTTCCAGTTATCGTGTGTCTGTATAATTGATTCTCTTTTTATTGGGTGAAGAAAAGGGATATCACATAAGTAAAGGGAGGAGAACTCATGGATGGGGAATGAGAAGGAGAGGATAAGTGGACCAGGAATGAGGAAAGAAAGAGGTTCACAAATGGGGTGAAGGGTGGAGTATGAGAAGGAAAGAGCACTTGAGATGGGGAGGAGAAGAGATGGAGATGGATAAGGTTCTGGGATGAGGAAGAGGAGGGAGAGGGAAAGGAAGGTTCTCTGATTGAAGAAGGGGAGGAGGGAGTGGGGGGGGGGGGGGAGGCGTGAGTTCCAGGATTTGGGGAGAAGGGAGAAGTAGGATGGAAAGGTGTTTCCAAAATCTGGGGAATAGAATCTGAGATCAAAGGAGGGAGGATTCAATCATGGTGGGTGGGCTCCAGTCCTGCTCCCCCTTGAATTTCCTTTCTAACCTTCCACCCAAACTGACACACACACACACACACACACACACAGCACCAATCCTGTCTCACACATGAACACTGCCCTCCTACCCTCATTCTCCTCACTCTCTCACACACAGCCTCTCCCCCTCTCATCCCTTAGCCTCCCCCCTCACCCTCCAATGATCAACAATCAGTCACTCCTAACCTCCCCAAAATGATCCAACTTTGCTTTTTCTGCTTCAGGCTCACTATCCCTCTCTCTCTGTTCCCTGCAGGCTGCCTGGAAGGGGAGAGGCTGAGTCAGAAAGCAGAGGGCTGTTCTCTGCTGAGTAAGATTCGGCACAGCTGAAAGGCAGCAAATCTTCAGCCAGCCTGCTGCCCCCCCCCAGAAATTTGCCACCTTAGGCACAGGCTTGCCAGCTTCCTCAAAAATTGTATGTTTTTTAATGTTCCTTATATAATTATATGATAATTGTAAAGCCTGTTGCTCAGTTCTGTTCTCTGTAAACCGACGAGATGTTCCCAACGTTCGTCGGTATATAAAAGCTATTAAATAAATAAATAAATAAATAAATAAATAAATAAAACCAGCTCGACTCGAAATACCTAACTTGAATATATTTGGATGATCAGGTTGGCTTCAAACCTGTTCCAATCAAACTCCAATTCTTGTGGTTCAGAAAGATTAGAATTGGGTGACTATGGAGATGTGAGCTGAACTATGAATGGGTTTGCTCCAATTCGCAGCTTGTCCCGATTTGACTCCTATAATCTGAATCCTGTTGGTTTGCACATCCCTATTTCTTATTTCCTTTCTCTAGAACCCTGATCTCTTCACTTCCCTTTTTCCTGCTGCTCCTGCACCTAAGATAACCATCATATCCCGTCTCACGAGACACTAATCCCTCTGAGTATCATGCCTCCTTCCACACTTACTGTGATTGGTCGGTTTGCAGTAGAATCCTGCAGGACAAGGATAACATGATTCTTCTCCCTCTTGCGACTGGTAGGTTCCTCTCTCACACAGCCCTGGATCTGGGGATCCCATGGGACATCGAAATCCACGTGGGCAGCGGAAGGCCACTGGGCTTCCAGATGTCTGGCCCAGTGGGCAGAAGAATCCTGCAGAGCACAAGCCCTCAGGAACAGCCTTTCCCACACCTACATTATGAAGATAATGAGATTAAAATCAGGCCACTAGATTACTCCATAAATTGTTTTGTGAAGATTGCAGAAAAATTTCAGAGATTTATTTACTTTTTCCTGACTTTCTCTAGAAAGTCTAGAAATGGTCTCAACCTGGGCTACAGTTGTTTCATTTCTCCCCTCACAGTTGGGAGTCTTTGTAACATAGTAACAGAGATCGATATTCAAAAGCCTTTGCACGGGTAACTTTGGAGCTACACTCATCAAAGTTAAATTTTGAATATCTCTCCCTGCCGACTGCATCCATTTTATTTGTGCAACTTTTTTTGCGCACAAAACTTATGCAGACAAAAAGAGGCGTTCCAGTGATGGAGCTAAATTTTAGCCGGGAAGTGTATATATTGAGTGCTCTCTGGCTAATGGTGCATGCACAAGTCTGGTTGGAAAAATAACAGTCCTAACTTTACCCGGATAAAGTTATGTGCGTAACTTTATCCAAGCATATTCAGCAGGAGACATACACATAAGTCTCGTTGAATATTCGAGACGTTATGCTCATAACATTCTGCGGATAAATCTAATGCTCGCCATGTCACTGAATATTGGCCTTATAGTAGATAAGGGTAGAGAGAGACCAACTATCCCATCTAGTCTTAGCTATTTCTCTCCCCACTGTGAAAGAACACGTCTCAGCTGCCCGCCATGGAGCATGACTGCTTGACTCTTTATCCTAGACAGTTTGTGTTGTCTTTCTGTTTTGTTCTCCACCCTCTTGGATAGATGAACATGTAAGATCCCTAGTTAGCAATCTGTATCCCTCATTATCTATTCAATCAATTTCAGGAGGTCAAGCAGTCTGCCTGGGAACCTGATCAAACGTGTTTGTTGCTTCCAAAACAAGCAAATCTGCAATAGAAAGGTATACGCACAAAGCACATTCCAGTAAACAAAAGGAAAATGCAAGAAACGTCATGTAACGCCTGGGTGGGAAAACTTTGATACTGAACCCAGAAGCCTACATCAAAAAGGACAAACCCTAATTGCACAGTTTTCACCACCCAGATACTTTTCTGAGAGTACAGGATCCCCTATGGGGGGCAGCTCAGCTTTAAAACCCTTTGCATTATTAATCCACACCCCTCCTGTTCCACACCTGACGATTCCCCAACATAGGCAGGGGCAATAATTGTGCTGGAGACTGTGTGTTCCAACTCAGTTTTACTCATAGATTGTAGAAGTGAATTGATGATTTCTTTATAAACTCAAGAGTGAAAATAATCCAGTAGATTTCCACAACTTGAAACTTGATCCTCCCATGGGTACAGGAAGGAAAAAGGTTTCTCCCAAGTTACTTCCAGAAATCACAATCAAAGTCTTATTTCTCATATTATTCCTACAGTGCTCACTATTCTTTACTCCCCACTTTGTGGCACCTGATGGGCACTTTATCGCACTCTCTTCTCCGAGTTCATACAGAACTCTTATACCATACCTCAGCTTCTCCCTGGAGTCTATTCTTCCTTCATACCTCTTCTCCCAGGCCTTTCAAAAGAAAAGGCATTTTTTTCTCCGACCAGCAGCAGCTGAATCCCTAGGCCCGAGGATTCTGAGTAAGATTTTGCCTTTTAGTGTTACTGAACAGGGTAACTCAAAGAGAGGCAGGAAGGGTGGGAAAAAATAACTTCCTCCTCTGGTAGCTAAGTTACCAAAACACTACAGAAATAGGGCACTCTGTCTCTTTTCTTGTCACAAGTCTCTATGTCGACAGACCCCAGAGGCCTAACCCAGAAAATAATCAAAGTGATAGAGCACTGGGTAAGCTGCTCCTTAACAGGGTAACTCCAATTTTCAACTCATAAGTGTAACTGAAAATCCACACCCTAAGATGGTGGCAGAGGCTTATAAAGGCTCTTAACATACCACCTGCTTCTCCTACATGGTAGAGCAACACCCAGACCTCTGCTTCACTACTTTCTCTGCACCTCCAAAGAATTTTGGTTCACCCCTTCTGGTAAGGAATCCAAAAGTTCCATACAGTCAGAAAACTGCAGAATTTGTAACTTTGATTTGGCTGTTCTATTCCTGTGGCCCTTACCCTTATGATTAATGAGCCATCCATCACCCTAATATTAACCACATACACCACCACCATGAAAGCACGCTCACCCCTACGCTATCAGCTACAGCAGCAGACTCTATTTATAAATCCACTCTTCCTGCAGCTCAAGCAGCAGCACTCCTCCCGTACCCCCCATACAGGTCCTGAGATGCATTGGGTTATGGGTCCTGGAGTCACTTGGTTGCCCTTCCCATTAATATCAGGAATATTGAGAACCACAAACACTGGTGCCCCCTTTCAGTTCAGTTTAGATCACAACAATCAGACTACACATGTCTGTACCAACACTGCACGAGCAGGCCAGATGCAAATCATTCTTATCTACCACTAGATGTGTAACTAGGCCTAGAGCTAATAGCTTAGCTCTAATCCTAGTAACACATACACAAAAAGCACACAGTCGCATGCGCGCACACACACACACACACATATATATATATATATTTATATATATATATATTTATATATATATATATATATATATATATATATATATATATATTTATATATATATATATTTATATATATATATATATATATATATATATATATATGAACTGGCTTAACCAGCACCATGCCTACACCCCTCGATAAGAGCTTGTACCATTACAGAAGTGCCCAGCTGGGCAGAGCTGACAATCCTGGGGCTGCCATTTCCCACTATGGGGGTTGTAGCTGCCAGCATCACAAGGGATGGGGGACTCAGTGCCCTTTGGACAGTAGTAGCCAGGAGGGCAAATCTTCTGGTCTGGCTGTTTTGATAGTGAGTCACAGAAATAGCCAGCATGACAGTCACCTACAAAGAGAGAAAGAATCAGGAACAATGTTCTCGTGTCCATCCACAAAAGTCATCAGTAACAGTTTGCCAGCAATAATAAAGAGCAGAGAAGGAAGACTATTTTATACTCATGTATTGCTTTAGTTTCTGGTTCTAAAGGTCTCATTTTGCTTTGCAAATTCTTGGAATATGAGTAGCAACCAATAAATCCCATATCACTATACATCACATGGCACCCTTTATTTGAAAACAAAATATCATCATTTCATCTTAGGGGGCGAGTAGGTTTTGTGACTCTCTCAGTGGTATGTAGTGTTGTGCGCCTCTCATGTGGGTAGTGCTCCAGACGGGTTAGACTTGTGCATGCCAGGTCAGGACAGAATCTCGCTCTTAAGTCAGGGTATGTTAGGTACAATCCCAGTTTCTCAAATGTACCGCTTGTGCTCTTCTTAATACTTGCCTTGCGCCAAAGATGGTTACTATCTGGACTTCATAAGGTGTAATATATATATATATATACAAGTGCAGGTAGCATACCGAGGTGAGCTTGTAGGTTTTTTTTAATCAAGCCAGTGGTACCCAAGACAATTGGGACTATTTCTGTATCTTTCTGCCATATACTCCTGGTTTTTGGGTGCATGTCTTGGTACTTAATGATCTTCTAGTAATTTGTGTTCCATTGATATACACTGTTGTGTCTCTTTCATTGGTACGAAGTATTGTGTGTCATCACCGTTGGGTGCTATTATGACTTTTTCAATGATTGTACTTTTAAGTCCCTCTTACTGGTGTGTAGTACTGTGCCTTTCCAAATGGTGTTTATTTAATACTATATTAACCCTCTATTTCTGGTGCACAGTACCAGTTCTCCCCCACACTTATGTAAAAGATTGTATTATTCTTAATATTATATAGTAAGGATAATTATTTTCCTTGAAGGGGTTGATTTTCAAAGTGTCTGCTTTGGACAAAGACCTCATGCACTTTTTGCTCGCAGGTTTACACCAGTTTTAAAGTACACTCAGTCACTTCCACCTGCTTTTTTCAGGAGGTAGATTTTTGCTGGAAAAGTACACGCAGAGATTTGAAAATGACATCTATTACTCCCCTGTCCTAAATGCATCCTCTTACTATCTGTGCAATCGCACCACCATACCTTTGTGTCTGTCACAAAAATGCAGCCAGGACAATGTTGCAGCCGGGACATTTGCATCCCTTCTCCGCCTGACATTTCCTCATGGAACTGCACTATGCCCTGATCACATGACTCTAGGAGCCCATGGAGTGCAGGGTGGGGATTTGATCAATGAGAAAGCTAAGGTGACAAAGAGCTGTCTGGGATTTTAGAGTGCAGTTGGAGAAAGAGCAGGTAGGACAGCAGAAGCCTGTGACTCTTCCCACTTAGGTCTGCTGTCCCATGCAGGGATTTAAACAGCGGGAGATTAGCTGACAGCTTGGGAAGAAACTAGCTGCAACTCACTAGACATTTCGTGCCAGTTTTCTGCTGAACTCATCTTTACGCCATTGTGGCTGTGAGAGATTTGTATTTATATTCATACCATTTTATGGTTAATCCTATATGTTCATTTGTCTTACTGCAGCTCTAGTTCTTGAAAAATTAAAAGCTACACTGTTTTACCTTGATGTGGAATACTCATTTCAAGGACAGCCACCCCTCAGTCAGGGGGAATCCATTATAAAAGAGAGACACAACACCTCTTGGTGTAACTACCTGGCACCTGTAATGTCTCTTCTCAATGTGGCTAACAGTACCTATCATGGAAGATCTCGCAGACTTTTACTTGCATTGAGGTAGGGTCATTTTTAGACAGATGATTAATGCTTGTAAAATACTTTTTATCTCCATAAATCACTTTTGAAAATTGTCCTCTTGCACATGGGTGCACACTATTCTGTTATTCTTAACAATGTGTATCACTGTGCCATTTTTGAACATTGATGTAAAACATGCTCTATTGCTCTGGAATACTTCCCATCTGACGCTCACTGGCAGGGAGGGAGGGCGACTGTTACCTGAGATAAGACCAGCTTCACAGAATTTCCCCCTTGGGCAAACTCTGCCAGTCACTCCGTCGGTGGGATTCGATACTTCAGCTCTTCCAATGCACCAGTATCCAGGCAGGCAGTGGCCCGATGGCTCCCTGAGACCCTCCAAAGCACAAAAGAAGCCAGCAGGGCAGGGAGTGCACTCGGCTGAAACCAAGGCAATTGCTTAACATTGGTCAGGCAGAAACTCAAAGAAACCCCCTTCTAAATCAACCTATCAAATCGGAAGACCCATCTACCTCATGCTCAGCTAAAATTCAGGTACTCATCTGGTCTGTCAATTTAAAATATTAATTGTCCAACTATCTCCCCTCCCTGGAAGCAACCGTATTTGAAACCACACCACAAATGTCATTAAATGACATGAAATTAGCTAAGTCCAAATGAATGTTTGCGTATGTGAAATGGTTTGTGAAACTGTGGCCAATATAGAGCAATCAGATCCCGTCTGTGTGAACACCAACCACTGGCCAGTGGCCAGTGGTTGGTGTTCCACCTTCACGGAGTGGAAGGATGGAGGGCTGCCATCTCCCAATTAAAAAAAAAGAAAAAGAACAAACAAAAAAACAAAATAAAACAGGGATGGGTTTATGGGCTATAGGTATTACCAATTATTAGGCTTATTCAATTACCAATTATTAGGCTTTTCAATATTTGATGATAGTTAATGTGACTTTCAAGGCATACTTCACTTTCAATGCATATCCAGCATTGCTCTCTGCTTCAACGGCAGAGAGCTATGCTGCCGCTTACCCAACTAGTCAAACTTAATATTTCACTTGGAAGCAGATCCATCACTGCTCTCTACATTAATAGTGGGGGTGAAAGGGAAATAGAACCTAAGGTTACTAAGAGCCAAGAGAAACAGATAAGTATGAGAAAAAAAGAAGTGTGAAGCTTGCTGGGCAGACTGGATGGACCGATTGGTCTTCTTCTGCAGTCATTTCTATGTTTCTATGTAATATGTGACACTCCTCCAAATACGGCTGTTCTCAAGAGTTCAAGGGTTTCAAGAATAAGAACAATAAATAAGCATGGTCTACAGTCAGAGATCCAGCAAGCAGGTACAGTTATGCACATAGCTTTATCCGGATATTCAGCAAGACTTACATGCATAAGCATGCCATTGAGTATCCTCGGATAGTGTTAATTGCAAAACCATAGCTGAAAACTTTAGGATAGTTATTTTGTGTGTGTACCTTTAACCGGACAGTGCTCAATAGGCATGCTCACCGGCTAGCCCCACCTACGGAAAGCCTCCAGTACCGCCTCTTCCTGTGCAGATAAATTTCATGTACACAATGAGTTGTGCACACAAAACTTATCCATTTGGCGAGGGCAAGGGGTGGGACATGTTCAAATCTTGGCTTTTATCCAGCTAACTCCAAAAATTAGCCAGACAAAGCCTTTGAATATTGATTGCACAGTGTTAACTGGGACAGGTTGAGTATTAAGGCTTGTCAGATGCACTTTAAAAACAGTACACAGTTCTCACACTAAACAGGCAGAAATACTATAAAGTTGAAGGGCAACCAAGCCTGCCATGTTTTAATGCTGCAAATCGGAAGGACAGTGTCTTCATTTTATTTGAATTCAAAAGCTTACTAAATCACACCAGTGCTCAAGGCAGCCTTGTGAATTATCAATCACATTGTATTCCAAAGTCATACAGTTCTAAAATATCCAACTAATTAAAATTAATTCTGAATTGTTTTGTGATAGTTAGTTTGTTTATCATCCCAGTTAAAACTTATTCTGTAAATTTCTTCCCATTCCATCCATATCTCTTTGGAGATCCTTCAGATGTGGCCTTCAGTCTAATCTCACCTTCATCCACCAGCATTCTCCATCCTCCACCCCACAAAACCTGAGGTTGTAAACAGTGGGTGTGAATGCAATTCTCTTGAAACATTTTGGATACTCACTGCAGGGGAAGCACTCACTTCTCTCCTCTCATTCTATTGTAGATTATAAATTATTCTGTAAACATTTTAAAGCCCATTTCTTTTGTTTTGCATTTTCTTAAGTATTGTGTCTTTGTTTTATGATGATCTGCGCTTTATTATGTTTTAGTTTTGTTTTTATTGTGTATGTTTATTTGTAAACTGCCTAGAATGGTCTGCCACTCTATGCAGTATATAACATTTTTTAAAATAAATATTATCTGCTATTCTTCAGCAGTGCCGCCATCTGCCCAGCCATTTTCACCATCTGTACAGGAAAGAGACGGTTTACACCTATGATACTCTCTCTCTGTTCACAGCATGGAGAGCAAAGAAATGTACGCATGCATACCTGCTGCCATCAGCTGCCTTCTTCCTGTGTAGGTCCCTCTTGGACACTTGTACTCCATGCCAGACCCTGATCCCTTTGGGCAGTAGTGGCCAGGCAGGCAAGGCTGTGGAATGACCACTCCACGAGACTCCGAATAGCCACAGTAGAAACCGGCGGGGCATGGATCACAGTAGTGCTGTCCTTGCCTTGCCTGGTAAAAGCCTGCGGGAGCAACCAAGGAAAAAACAGAGGAAGGAATTGATATATTATACTGATATATATATAAGAGCAAGCAGATGATGTGCCATGAAGCAGAGAAAGAGTGAGTAGGAAAAATAAATCAGGAACGAGTGAGATTTACAGGATGGTAAGAATGAGAAGGACCAAGAAACAAAAAAAGGATGCAAAAGAAAGAGTCCATTGCTAGTAACAGTCATGACATCTATCTTCTCTTCAGGAACAGCTGTCTCAAAGAGCAAAGGGCCCAGGAATAGGAACTGACTCTACTGAGTAACACTATGTGCCCATGTTAACCAAACAGCTTTTCAGTAAAGCAGCAGTCCCTCCCAGAGACAAATCCAAAGAAAATCTTCTAAAGTAGTAAGATGAAATGATTGTGACAAGACAAACTTAGGAATGAGACAAAAGAGAAGAAGAGCTACTGAGGGAAGAAACAGGCAAGATGACATTGTAGCTAGTACTGCTGCCTTGCGTCTCTTACAAAGACTTCCCACAGGAGTAACAGACCATTGCTCAGTATGCACGCATACACCCTACGTGCTCAGACATGAACTGTGATGCTTTGAAAGAAGGCATTCACTATGAATCAAATCATCTGGTATTATTGCTAAATCAGGCTGCCGGCAGGCTCTGCAGACGTGCACTCTGACCCCTCAAAAGAAGTGAAACAGGAGGAATAAAAGGGGTAGCTTCTAGCTGGATGCCGCCGAAACAGCAACCAGTGAAACATGGTGCTATGTCGGGCTTTGTACGCTTCTGCTGCACGGCATCGAAAGGACGTATAGAGGGAAGTATTTCCCCCCATACTCACGACACTAATGAGTTTTAATTGCAACTGCAAACATTTAAAAAAAAGTAAAGTTGGCAATTCTTGCAAGACTTCTGATTACATATGACCCACAGTATCTTCAAAACGGAAGTCATTCTAAAAGGTACGCGGGTGTTATGGAAGCTCTTGCTATACACATTATTTACATTCTTCTGGCATGGCTTAAGATATTTAATAAGACACCAAAATTGAAAGCACTGAAATTTCTATGTTGAACAGAGGGATTTATATGTTAACATCACAATTTCCACTGAAAATCACCTCATATGAAATAAATTTAATTACTAATACTTCAATCTCTCAATTAAGTCTCTCTGATGAGCTGATCTATAACTTGATTAATGTACGAAATAAAATTACCCAATTGTGGGGGTAAAAAGAACATAGTATGAAACCTTCCTCTCCAGCTAAAAAAAATTTTTTCTGATAAAAATTGGTGTTGATGAAGTTTGATACATTAATCAAGTTATAGATCAACCCATCGGAGATACTTAATTGAGAGATTGAAGTATTAGTAATTAAATTTATTTCATATGAGGTGATTTTCAGTGGAAATTGTTAAGATATTTAATGCCATTTATGGAGATAATGAAGAAATATAAAAATACATGGTGAATGCTCTTGGAGATTTCATATTAAAGAAAATGTGTGACATGGGTTTTGAACAGAGACATACCACTAGTGCAAGGGATGGGAGCACTGACACCAGGTGGACAATAGTGTCCCTTAGGACAGGGAGCTCCCGTCACCCCGTCCAGAGGAGATTCAACACTTGCACCCGAAATGCAATAAGATCCAGCCGCACAATCTCCTAATTGAAAAGGAAAAAGCCAATCATCTCCCTGGATTTACAGTGTGCTAGTACCTAGGTCTACCATAACTTGCCTGTTATTGTCTTGGTTACACGAGGTTGACTTTTAAACATTATATCAATTACCAATGAAATATACAGTACTGGTCACCTGATGTTAATTACTTGGTATAATGCACACACCATCTATTACACCAGTGACAGTTTTTAAGATTTTTGGACACTCATGTTAATCTTTCATTGCTACATTGCCATAACTTTAGCTGTGATTGTGCAAGAATCTTTTTTCCAGTTGCCCATTACATTCTGCCCTTTCAGACCCTGCCTTGTGGCTGGGCTACATTCTCTGGCATTCTAAGCCCTGTCCCATGGTTGACTTGCTGGTACCTCTTGGTCTGTCTCTCATTAGGATGAACATTTTGGGTTTCTTTGGTTGTGTTGGCACTAAGGAATCCCTTGTAGGCTGATACAAAACGATTTTGTGTAATGTAGGAATGTGTCTTGATTACACCCCTACCACAATAAAAAAAAAAAGACACAAAAGCCTCGTGAATGAAATGTGAAACTCACCAGAGACATGAGGCAAACCCTCCCCCTTGCAATACTTTCCTCCAGGGCAAGGCAGACAGGCCCTAGGAGATGCCATCCCCGAATGGGGCAAGAAGGTAGTTGAAGGGCATGGAGAAGGAATGCTGCTACCCGCTGGGCAGAAGTGTCCTGGTGGACACAGGTCTCCTGTCTCATCACTCCCAGGGTTAGGCACCCGTGCTTTTAATATGCAGAAATATCCCGCCAAGCAAGTTCCTGTTGGTGTAATCAGCCCTGTGTAACAAACAGAAAACATGATGGGGACATTTATTAGTTTTAATAGAAACAGAGTAGTGTGCAGTACTGAGATTCTCATAACTTTAAATGATTTCAGGAAGAGAAGCACAAAGATGACTCAGATGTCCCATTCCCCCCACAAAGATACATAACCTCACCTCACAAATGAGCAAGACGAGGTCCATATTCAGCGGGATTTAGCCAGATAGCTCATGAGGGAACTTATCTGGCTAAATTATAGCCAGTTATCTTATTACCTGGCTAAAATCTAGCCGGATAACTTAGGAGCATTCCAGGGGTGTTTCGGGGAGGAGTTAATGTTAGCTAGGTAAGGTATCCATCTAACTCTAATATTTAGAGTTAGCCAGATAAGTCTGGTTACGCCAGAGAGCTGTCCTAAAGTTAGCTGGATAATAGTTATCCAGCTATATTCAATAATGCAGCTGCACTATTGAATATACCTCCAAGTTTATATGGCTAACTTTGCTATCTGGACAGGGACTGACTATATACCCAAAAGTTTAACTCTTAGAGATGTCTAGGATCTGAAAAGCTTCTAGCTCCCAGCATCTGAGTTTTTAGGCTCCACATATTAGCAATCCATGATTGGTAGAACCAAATGCCTTTAGTGAATCTGCAAGATACAGTACAAGTTAGTTAGACTCTCTCTCTGTCTTTCACTGTCCTTTCCTCAATCTTTCCTTTGTACCCTACTGTCCCTGATTCTATCTCCTCCACTTTTTTTTTTTTCTGAAAAGCAAATTCACAGCTGATCATTACTTGAAAAGAAAATCTCACCTACAACTTCTTTTCTTTTTACTGGAAACAATATTTTACCCACACCTAACCTGGGTTTGCACAGAACTTCCCACCAGGGCAAGGCTCGCATCCTTCAGAACTCATCACTCCTGTCTTGTTGCTGAAGGTGCCCGCTGGACAAGGGTACTGCTGGCCATACCGACTTCCTTCCGTACAATAGAATCCAGCTGGGCAAGTCCTTGGTGTCACCACACCGTAGGATGGCATCCCTTTCTGGTCCTGGGTATGAAATACAGGGCCACAGAACCTAGAGGAAATCAGTTCCTTAACTTCATCTGACCATCTTTGCTTAGCAAACTTTCTGCAATTCTAATACAAATAATACGTTTTCCATTCAGAGCCAGGTTTAGTTTAGTTTATTCAATTCAATGAATCAGCTTTCTTTACGATAGACATACTGGGGCTCAGGGCAAAATCTTAGGAAGGGAACCCAATCACGGGTCCCCTCCTCTTTCCCGCCAACGGCTCTTTCCCAATTCCTATCCCTCCTACCACTTTACTAACCCCATAACTCTTTTGCAGATCCTCTCTCCTACACCCATCACAAAATTCCTCCACCATGAGCTCTTCTTAGCTCCTTTCCCTTCATGACCTCTGTCAGCTGCTCTGTCTCATACCCCTTACCTCCCTCCCCATGGGTCCTTCCCAGCTCCTATCTATTCTACCCCCTACCTCTTCCTCCATGTCCCCTTGCTATCTCCATTCCCTCCTATCCCAATGGCCCTTTTCTGTTTTTTCTTCTTTTTCCCTGCCCATTGTTCCTTCCGAGTTTCTTTTTCTCCCCCCATGGCCTCTTCCCACCATATTTTCTTAGCTCCCATAGTCCCTCACAAACTACTTTCCCTCCTAGCCCTCTTCCCATGGTTCCTTCTCAGCTTAACTCCCTCCTACGTTTCCCCCATTTCCCTATCCTTGGTCCTCTGCCTGCTACTCCCCCCCCTCCCCCACTCCATGGACCCTTCCCTGTCCTTCTCCATCCCTACTCCTCACCTCACCTAATTTGGCTAGCTTCTACTAGGCCCATTAGAGATACTCTGGCAATGCCTTTATATTGTGGCAATAGAAGGCAAAATAAGCATGGGGCTTGTGACTCAACTCATGCTTCCAGGCCGCACTACTTGAATGAGTTTCTGTAATAACAAAAAGCCTATATGGAAAGAGGAAGCAAAGCTGCCACAAAGCCTGTGAGTATGCACTGATATATTTATTTATTTATTTATTTATTTATTTATTTTGTATACCGACATTCGATCGAGATATCACATCGGTTTCCAGATAACTAAAGGAATAGGGTGATAACAGCCCTATTTTACATTATAACATGGTATTAAATAGATATAAGAATATAGGCCCCCTGATGATTTTTCACTCCATCTGCTGCCCTCTGAAGACTTCTGCTGGCAATAGGCCAGCCCAGGGTTAGACATATTGTATAGTCGTGATTACTGCTTCAAACCCCATGAGTAAAGATCTTCCCCAATGTTAGCACTGAGGCAGACAGTTTTAATTATTGCCTCCTTACTGGAGAGCCAAACCCTGCCATATTTCTTGTTAATCTGCCACAAGACCAGGAATGCATGAAAGCGGAAAGGAGTTGAGGCAGTTGAAATGACAGTGTGCACAACACATTAATAATCATCTAATATGAATTAGTTTAACCGTTATAAAACAAAAGATCCACTTACATCCCTGCTGGACATAACTTGCATGTGCTTTGCCCAGTTTGATCCTGATATTGACCAGCAGCACAGGCTTTGGGTGCTGAACTACCACTGGTACAAGCATGGCCAGCTGGGCAGATATAATCTAGAAAATAAAGCAATAACAAATGAGATGAGATTTCTGCTAGCACAGGAAGAGCAGCCGCTGCATGGCCCTTACACTCCCACAGCTAGGGTAATTATGGCATAGCTTTGAGCTTCAGGTTACTCTATGGCTGCCTTCCTTCACTCCATGCATCAGTCAGAAGGACAGGAAGGCATTTCTAGATATAAAATAAACATGCTGAGGTTGCCTAGGGCAAAAGAGGGAAAAGGAGGGGGAGACCCTGCTCATACTTTTTCTAAAGTTCACCAGGGTTTTAGGTGAAGCTCTGAATTCCCCAGTGCATTCACATCCCCCTACACAACACGACAGACATTTCTACAGATAAAGAATTCATGTCAAAAACGTCTGCTTCACAATATAACCAATTAGATTTGCATGCATTGGAGGTGGAGTAATAAATGTTTCCCTCTATCCAATACACACACACACACACACACGACAACACCCATTAAGACAATATTACTTTGAGTTTCCCAGCGATCAGAAGGCTGTATGTGATGCCCTTCTTATGACTCAGAATCCCCCCCCCCTCCCCGTGCCTGTTGTCATAAATATGGTACACAGGAAATCCCCAGGTCTTGCTCTGAGACTTGAATGCCTCACCTTCTATAAGGTGTGCATGAGAAGAGCACCTGAACCCTAGCAGCCTTGATAAATAGGGGCTTGGACTCTGGTTCCTGTGGCCACATGGAAACACCGACTAATCCAGCCATAGGATTAGTTCTTCAGGGGACTTCTGGAGAACTTTTTTTTGGTTTACTACAGTGAGACTTGTGCATCCCAGCCTCCCTCTCTCATAATACCTGATGGCATAATGAGGATTGGGATTCAGCCAGAGAATTAACGTTATTTATTTATTTACTAGTACTTATATACTGCTTTCTTAATGAAAATGAGCTTGTTGCCTGTCCCCCGACAGTGGGCTAAACATTCTCCCCTAAAGTTGGATCATCCTACCTGGATTGCGACTGGATACAGATCCTTCTGGGCAAAACCAGCCTTCTTTGCAGAGGCCCTCTGGTGAACTTTGACCCCAGCGAGGACAAAAGCACCCTGCTAAACATGGCTGGCAATCAAGAACTGAGTGACCACCCGGGTGGGCCAAAAATGTGCCTGTGAAGAAAAAAGCATCTATCAATCTACCAAAATGAACATTAACAATGGGCGACTGATGCTGTAGCACCAAAGGGACGAAAATGCTTCGTGCTCCCAAGAAGAGCAAACTAATCTGCAATCAGACAACCAATAGCACAGGAACACAGGGCTTCTACAGTCCAAGGACAAGACAAAGTAGAAAGTAGCGTAGTGGTATATAATTCAGGAGCACAGGAGAATTCAGAGTCCTCTGACCTCTCTAGCAGGGTAAGAACAGAGTAGAAATGAATATAAAATGGAAAACTTCTAGAAGGATCCAGATAGACCCATATAGCTGCGCAACGACTTTCTCACTCAGGTGTACAGTGGGGGCCTCAAACCAGTCCTTCAGCCCCTCCCCAGCCAGTTGGGTTTTCAGGATACCTCTAATGAATATGCATGACAAACATTTGCATATTTAGAAGTTAGGGCTTGTAAATAAATCTCATGCATATTCATTAGAGATATCCTGAAAACCTGGCAGGCTAGAGGGGGCCCCCCAAGTGCCAGTTTGAGCACCCCGATATAGAAAATGGAGTGAAACGTGCTGAACAGCATCTCCCCTCCACCCCCGACACACCTGGAGGACACGGGGATGCGGAAAAACTTCCTTGGGGGCAGAAAAATCCAGGAGGGCAAACATTCCCTATGGCACCACCCCGGGGTTTGGGGAGGGTTGAGCCACCGCTGCAGTAATATCCTTCATCACAGGGTCCCGACACAGCCACAAGCTCCGCAGAGGCACAGTAATAACCTGAAACAGGAACAGGGGTGGTATTATGCACAAATGTCAAGGGGACACTTTCATCGGTACGCATAGTCCTCTGTCACTGGGGTAACAACTGGACAACATTAGAGGAGGGGGAAGAACGGTGGGCAGCACATAGATGCCATTTAATGGGAATACTGCAGTATTATTGTTACTCTCTATTTAGGAAATTTTTATTGAGCCCACATAAGTGGAAACTACTGGGGCAGTTTGTATCCATGGACCTGATATGCAGTTTATTAATAAAAAAAATTCTATGCGTAGGTTTTCTTTACAAAATTTGCTTACACGTGTACCCAGTGTGGACTTAGTTTACATCTCTGTCTGCGGGAAGAGAAAAGGGGGGAAAAGCATACATGCAGATTTATAAATTCTATTCTGTGTGCGGACTTTTCTCCCTCAATGTAAAAGTTCCACCAAGAACAGCAATCTTTAATTTGATCCCCGGCTCACACATACGCTGTAGCTGCTCTGAGGAAAACAATTTTAGCAGGGATAAGACGTTGTGAGCTCCAGTAACATGAACTATGGCAAAAACTGGTTGCCAGCCCGTGGCTTCCATGGTTAGGTGACCAGCACTAGGAACACTGCATCTACAAGCCAAAAATCACTTTTCTCTAGCAAAGGGTAGTTTAACAAACTTAAGATGTATTCTTTCTTCTGTAAGATCAGACAGTTTCAATAGAGTGGCAATATCTGAGAAGAAAGAACACCCACCGGTAACTTAAGACTGGAAGCAAGTGGCTAGAGCCAGTGGTTGGACATAGCAGGTCCTGCACAGTTATAGATATACTAATAAATTTAATATGTATTCTGCTCATATGAGGTTTCAATTCAGTATCAGCCCGTGCTAACTGAAACAGAGGCTGATCAAGCAATAAATGTCCCCAATAGCCCATTTGTCCACCTCAGAGTATACCTGGAGTGCAGGAAATCGGAAGAGGGGAACCTTCTGGACAGAATGTTCCCGCCGGACACATTCCCAGGGTGATTAATGCAGAACCTGTAGCATCCGAGCCTGCTAAAGCAAGCAGAAAAAGCAAAAGAATCAGCCTCTAATGGGGAGGAATGCAAAGGTCACATGGGGTGTATAGTGAAAGCCAAATGGAGGATGGGAATGAAAAGGTCACACCAAAGACTGGATAAAAAAAATGGTACAACTGAAGGCAAGAAAGCAAAGATCATAACAGAAAGGAACCATCATCTCATGGAGAAAAGGAAAGCCAAGACCTCATGGAAGGCAGAGAGGAAAGGTCGCAAAAGGTCAGAAAATAAGGGAATAAGAGTAAAGTCTGCCCTAAAAGTTTCCAAGGAGAAAATAAGAAGTGTCTGAAAGAAGCAATAATGCTACAGCAAGTAAACTATACTACAGGCTGTACTAAAAAACATGGTAGCTAGATTTACAACAAAGGGAGAGCAAGGGTTGCAAGAAGGGTAGGACAAAGGTCACACAAAGGGCAGACAGCAAAAGTTACAAAGATAGGAAAGGTCATATGCAGTGTCAGAACTAGGGATCAACCACCCTAAAGGGCATCATCATAGTGTCACAAAGTGGCCACGACACCGGCAAAAGACAGAAAACCAGAACAAAGGCCTATAAGCCGGTACACAAGGCTTTGCCTCCTCACATGGGTTTCCTCAATGTAGGGCCGGATAGCTCTGCCTATGAAGTGCACTAGGAACATTCCAGCAATCGGAGATTCAAGAGACAAATTAGATTCAAGAGATAAAATCGGGTCAGTCTCCTAAAGGCTGGGTCAGAGTGAAAAGGTTTTGTAATCATACTGAGTCACTAAATGAAGTACTCGCTCTATAATCTACAGGGGCTATGCTTTCAATGGGCTTAGGTGTAACGTGAGAAGTTAAACGTGCACTGCTCTACTTTACTATAGGGAATGTTTTGGTTCCCTGAGGAGTTCAGCCTAAGGCGAGGAGTGGGTGGTATTTATGGGAGGACTATTTGGTAGCTCTGGCCTTCTGGGAGAGTGTTTATGGAAAGGTTAAAAGTTTACCTTATTTTGTATAATGGGGAAATTTCCAGAGTATGAGTAAAGGAAGTTCAAGTAAGTTGTGTCAGAGATATGAGTGGCAAGTGTAACTCTGAGCCACTGGCATTGTAGGATCAAGTGATGTGAAAGAGTGTGTTTCCTGTGTGGAATTGCTGGTTATCCGAGGAAGGGGATTTAGAAAGGGGGATTACATTAGTAACAAGAATCTTGTGCGAGAGGAGGGGGTGGGGTAAAGTAGGGCCTGTAAGGACGCATTGACTCACAGGCCATGCGCTGATTTTCTGTGCTTGGTTGCCACTGCGGCACAAGATCTTGGGCATTTCTGGTCTCAAGGACCTGAATCAGCCAAATGAGTGGGGAAGAGAAGTAGTGAGAGGAGAGAGAGGGGTGGGGCATAGATGCTGGTAGGGGGTGGAGAGAGAGGTAGATGTTAGGAAGGAGGTAGGAGGAGAGGGGGGCTGTTTTCTGGTAGGGAGGGGGGGGGGGTAAGATAGGCCTGCTGGGCAAGGGAGAAGAAGAGAGTGGGATGTTGCAGTGGAAGGAGTAGGGCAAAGAGAGGGAGGGGGAATCCTGCTGAGCAGGGGGTGGGGGAGAAAGAGGAAGGGGGGGAATGCTGCTGAGCAAGAAGTGAAGGGGGAGAGGGGGAATGCTACTGAGCAAATGCTGGGGAGAGAGAGAAGGGAATGCAGGGCAGGAGGGGAGAGGGGGAGGGGATGATGTGCTGACGTTGCTACTGCTGAAGGTGAGAGCTGTGCTAGGGCTGCCTCTAGCACTTCTGGGCCTGGGAAGCATAATTCTGAATATCTGGCCTGGACGCAAAACCACTGGTCCCGGCACTGGCCACATGAAGGGCAGATAGCCAAGATTACATGGAAGGCATAGACCTAAGGTCACATGCAGAGAAAGACAGTAAAGGACACAGTACGGCTCAAAGTTCATGGAATAAGAGCAAAGCTTGCACCAAAATCTTCTGCGGATAAAATAAGATGTTTCTGAAAGAAAGAATATGTAATTGACATTACAGGCAATAAACTATACTACAGACAGTAAAAAAAAACTAAGAGGCCAATATTCAAAAAAAGCTGAGCTCCTAAATTTAGGGAACCTAAATTATGTGTTAAATTAGGTGCCTATTTTCAGCCAAACTTATTTCAGATGAAAATACACATAAATTTAGGTTCCTACCATTCATTTCCCCAGATTTAGGGTCCTAAATCAGGTGTCTAATTCTGAAAATCAGTGCTCAGCTCCTAACTTTGTTTTCCCATCCTATCTCCGCCCTCATAACCACCCACCTGTTAGGATCCTAAATTTTGTAGCCAAATAAAGCTAGGAGGCCGATATTCAAAATGCCACTTAGTCGGTTAAGTCAGGGGCAGGGATTAGGAAGATTGGGGTTTAACTTTATCCAGCTAACTTTAAGATAGCTGGGTATATTCAGTGGCGCAGCTGGACTGCTGAATGTACAGCGTTAATTAGCCAGATAAGTTTATCCGGCTAACTAGCACAGCCACACGTAGGAGCTTAACTCCAAAAGTTAGGATTCTAAACCCTTTGAAAATTGACCACATAGAGGCCCATATTCAAAAGGTTTATCTAAGTTCAGATCAATTCCTGTTCAGAATTCAGTCCTCAGTGAGGATTGGTTAGCTGTCACTGAAGCTGGCCAATCATCAATGCAGCAATGCGAATAAATTAATGCCTAAGGGCTGGTACTTGACAGGGGTACAGGCGGTGGAAGAGTATTAGGCATCCTAGGCAAACCTTCGATCATGCACCCCCCCCCCCCCCGGCCAATTTACCCATCGGCAGAAGCCCCAGCACAACGCACTCTACTACCTGTGGCAGTGGCTCTAGCACAGTGCTCCCTTCTAGCACAGCACCCCTTTGGGCCTTATGCTGGTGGGATTTTGCTGCCCCCTCAAGTTTTGGCACTCTAGGCACTACCTAGCTTGCCTAAAGGAAGGACCGGCCCTACATTTAGATATTTACCCTGCGGGAGGAGGTCAGAGGCTCTCTTCCTCTCCCTGGGCTACTGGCAGGGTTTTGGTGGGTTGGGGATGGTGGAGTATTTCAGCGGGGTGCCACTTTGAAAAGAAGTGTTAGGAAGGGGGATCAGGTACCACAACTGGCAGTTTCGTTTTTTAACTTTAGGAGGTGAGCAACTACAGCTACACAGCTTCTTATATATTTATTTTATTTATTTATTTACACATGTATAATACGCTCTACTGCAACATCTAGGTGGCTAACAAATAAAACAATCATAATTAAAAAAAAACAAAACAATAAAAAACAATAAAACAGAAAACACACAGTTATCCAGCACCAATAAAATTGCTGTCAGACTCGCAGGACACATTCAACTCTGCCCAGAACCTACTTCAGCGCATTTTAATCCAGCTATCCAACCAGCCAAACTCAAACCAAGTCAGCAAAAGCTAATGCAATTAAATGAGCCTTCAAAAGCTTTTGAAAAGATAATAGGGATGTTTCTGCTTTCATATTGTCATTTAAATTATTCCAGATGGTTGGGCCAGACACACAAAATAATCAGTCCCACTATTCATCCACTCTAATCTGTTTCAAAGATGGTACATCTAAAAGACTGTGATTAAAGTATCTCCCAGGGCTGATTGGCTGATAGATTGTTAAAACATCTGGGAGCACACCCATGCAACGCCTTAAAGACCGCCATTAAAATTTTAAACTTTACTTTGTAGACTATGGGGTAGCCAGTGTAGCTTAAAAAGAATGGGCATGATATGATCTCGAGCCTGCACATTGGAACCTACTCATGCAGCAATAATTCTATGCCAGTTGGAGAGCTTTCGAGGTTGCCCATGGCAAGCCAACATGCAGCGAATTCCAGTAGTCAAGTGGCACAGTAACCAACGCATGAATTACAGTTTTTAGATCATTGCTAACTCAAAAATGGTGAAGATGCCATAGTATCCAAAGCTTCTAAAATGCACATTTAACGATGGCTTTCGCTTGAGGACGTAAAGAAAAGGCACCATCCAGTTGCTCTCCCAGATTCTGGACAATTTGAAATAGGATTTTGAATGTCATTAAAGACTAAACTGGATGGAAGGGCCTCAGTTGAGAAATGTGCCAATAACATAATTTCACAGGCTTTTTTTTTTTTTTCCCCCAAATTTAACAGCAATTTATTAGAACACATCCACTAATTTACTCTATTTCAAACAAAATGCAATGGAAGCTAGATCATCTTCAATAGCTGAAACTATTGAGACAAAAAACTTTATGTTGATGGCATACAGACGATAATCAGTATCACCATCCAAATTCGCCAACAGCTGAAAGATCAGGAACATAGAAATATTTAAAAGGGCTGCCGAAAGGGCAGCTTTGTAGGGAACTCCAGTAGACAAAGGCATTAAAGAAGAGACAGCATTACTCAAAGGAGGGACACTCAGCGTGCTACAGCCCTGTGGCATCATTTTTTTTTACTTGTTGGGGTGTGTGTGTATGGAGGGGGGAATGCTGGGGGTTGGACTCTGGGTCTACAGCTGGCCAGTTTTTGCCACCTATATTGAGCAACTTAACTGTATAACTTTATCCAGGTATTTTTAGTTGCATATGTTCAGCGAAAGATACTTTTGCTGAATATTCCTCTAAAGTTATCCATCTAGCTTAACTATCTAACTTTCCAAGTGCCAGCAATGGCATGCCGAATACGGACCTGATACTCCTTTTATTTCTGAATGCTGTGGACTGCTAATTTAATTTCTTTATTCTACTTACGCTTAAAACACTTTAGAGAAGTGCCTGAAGTCTGAGTCAGACCCCAGAGTGGAATGTGCAATCTGCAAGAGCAAAAAAAAAAAGGCTTCACGGATTCACTTCCAGCCTGTACCTGAGCCATTGTCAAGGAAGAAGGGCTTCCTCAGTGCTGATCCAGGTGGGCAGAACCATCCAGGAGCACAGGGTCCATCGGGACTTGATAGGCCTGGTTTGGAACAGAACTTTCCAGCAGGGCACAGCTGGCATGCAGAGTTATCAGCTGCATTTGAATAATTGTTGTAGGTGCCCTTTGGGCATGGATACTGTGAAGCAAATTCAGTGTTTTGGGGGCAGAAATAACCTGTGAGAAAAGCAGGAAAGAAAATCTGTTAATTTGTAGGAAGGAATGCTCCACAGACTTGAGGTGCAGCCTTGGTGGACTCACCAGCAGGGCAGGCTGTGTAATTGGAGGATTCCTTCAGACAGTAGAAACCCTCTGGACAGTCAAAACATTCTGCCATTGCCCACGATGGGCTGTAGCTGCCTGCAGTGCACGGCAGGGCTCTGATGCTTCCTCTGAGGCAGAAGTGTCCAGGAGGACACGGACCTCCACTGTTAGTGACCTGGAAAACAGGCAGTGACTTGAGAGTTAGGTATCTCAATATCAGGGCAACCATCAAGATTCATTTTCAATATATCTGCAAACTACACGTGACTACTGAAGCCATTAAATCCCTATATTTCGCCAAACAGTTATTAGGCCCATGCTGAAAAAGTCTGAATTAAGTGATTTAGACCCTCAAAATTTCAAACCAGTATTTAATCTATCTTCTCTTTCAAAGATAATTGAAAAGACAGTGTTGCTACAGTGCCAGGAATACTGTTTGGATTCAGATTAGTGAGATGACCAGCAGGCAGCACCATAGCACAGAGATAGTCCTGGTGTCAGTGACAGATGATGTGAAGCAGAAAAAGTAACTTGATGCAAGGTTTGGATGCGGTGCTGATCCTTTTGGACCTTAGCGCCGTTTTTGATACCATCGATCACGTACATCGTTACTTAAATGCTTAGCAGAGGTTCAGGCTAAGGATGGAGTTTTGTTGTGCTTTTCTTTGTTTCTGTCCAGAAGAACGCAATCTATGCTAAAGCATGGAGAAGCATCAGACTTTATCATGTGGGCTTCCTCAGGTTTCTCTTCTTTCTCCATTACTTTTTACTGTTTATTTGCAACCCTTGACTAGAGTGATTCGAGAGTTGGAGATTTCCTTTTTTATGTGAATGCTATCCAGCTGTATTTGCCATTAAGCAGTTGAGGGGTTGGAGAGGATGAGTGATTGTCTCAAGTCAATTTTATCTTGAATGTTTCATCATAAACTTAAATTGAACCCAATGGAGACAGACATTTTAAGGATCTGTAGAAACCATATGTAGTTCTCAGAACCCTCCCTCTTTGTGGGGAACTATCAGTTTGTAGTGGGTGATCGGGTGGCCAGGCTTGATGTTAAGACTGATAACAAACCTAGTATGGGGCCATAGACCTCTGCCTTGATCAAAAACTTTTAGTTTCATTAGAGTTAGTTACGGGTAATACAACCTATGCTTGATAGGGATAGCTTTGTGATGGTCATTCATGCGACTCTAACCTTTTGTCTTGATTACTGTGTAATCTAGCAGAATTTGGGTCTACCAAACAAGATTGTAAAGAGGTTACAGATTTTCCAGAACTCAGCAGTGCAATTGCTTGTGAGACTAAATTGGAACATATTTCTGCAGTTTCATCCAATTTACACTGGCTGGCAGTTGAGAAGAGAATATTTTTTTAAAGCTATTACCCAAACAAATAATTTATTGCATGAAGGGGGCTAGGCAGTATTTAAGGGAGAAATTGATTTCTCATGTTCAACATCATTCATTATGGTCGCAGGAGGGAAATCTGTTAGAAACTCCTTCCTTGGAGAAGTTAAGATTGGTGAAATGTGCTTGTCAAGCCTTTTCTCTGGCTGTGGAATAAGGTGCTATAAGGGATTAGGCTGGCAGAACATTTAATGAGTTGTAGAAGGACCCTTAAAACATGGTTGTTTCAGGATTGAGGTGTTTTTACTGGAAACATTGTCAATCAGATCTGTTGATTTCTGGGTTGTTTTATATGTTATTGATCAAGAAATTGGTCTGTAATATGTTTATGGCTACTATTAACAACTCTGAGCCGCCTTGAATGCTGCAGAATGACAGCATATCAATGGTTTCAAATAAATAAATTCACAAGAGTACTGAAGTTCTTAAGTGGATTTTAGTATACAGGGCTGAAGAGAACTGTTTACAAAATATCAAAGAAATATGGGGACTGGGTTGGGTTGGCAGAGGCAGCTCTCACAGACCCTGGGGTTTGTAAAGAAGTCCTATCTTTACAGAAAACATGGCAACTATGAGGGGCTTTCTAGGCCAGCATGTATCATGATCCAGAAAGAACAGCAGCCTCTAGCCCCATCCCAACCAAGGACTGTGGTTCTGATGACTGAGAACTAGAGAGAAGAGAGTGGGAAACCCTGGAACGGCATGGCTGCGAGCGGGATTGGGGACAGATTCCTGCTAGGCTGGAAGCTCAAGATTTTAGGAATGTGACCCAGACTAGAACAAAAGCGTATCCTGAACAGAATACACGGACAAATGTGAAACAAAGCCCCCATATTCTTTCCATAGGGATGGGCCTATATTCTGTGAGAACGGCAAGCATTCATAAATTTAAGGACTATTGCATGACAGACCTGAAATTAATTTCTCTCTCCCACTTCTTTTCTAGAAATTCCTGTTGACTCTCTCATTCCTAAAGCAGTTTTGTTTGAACGGGCAGTAGGAATGAGACAGACTGGAATAAGGTTTAATGCATGAGTTTAGGATGGGAAGCCAGCAGTCAGGACATGAGATTTCTTTATTTAATATTCTGCCTTTCGGCTAACATTCAGGTGCTGTAGGTATTTCCGTATCTACAGAGTACATTAATTAAGCTGCGATAAGCGATTAACATGCACAAAATAGATTTATTGCTTACAATCGCACGATATTGGGAACATCGTACAGTATTTTCAACGAAAATCCACATCCTTTTGAAATTATCTGCTTTGCATGCATTTGCATGCATACAATTTACAAATGCTGCAAAATAACTAATGTAAAGCTAATCCTATGCAAATAAAATAATGCGTCTTGCCTCAAAAAAAGCAAGCTGCAATATTTTATCAAAAACTCAGGAGTTGTAATTAAACGATTCCGGGTGCATTAAGACCCTAATGCACATCCCGGTGTCCTCACTGCCCAGCACACTTCATAAAGGGCCTACAGTGACTGTAAATCGCACCCCCCCCCTCCAATGTGGAAACCACCATGGGGGTCTGTTTAGACTCTCACCTAGAAGGTGACCTAGCAGTAAATAAAACATAGTTTCAATAGTCGCAGGACGATGCACTACCCCCTTTCAAATCCCCTCCCTTTAGTCAAAGCTTGACTCCCAACCAAAGACCCCCCAGGATCCAAACACCTCCCCCATTCTTATATACCCCATATTCTCTGGTAGTCTAGAGGACCCCCACGCCGTATCAAACATAGAAAATTGACCCTGGTGGTCTAGTTGGGCCCTCCGGACCTCCACTGCTCCCAGACCCTCCTTACCTAAGAAAATCAATCCCTGGTGATTCAACAATAGCCTGGAATGCCCCCTAGGCCCTGGGCCAGTTGATGCCATTTTCCAAAATGGCACCAGCTGGCTTTTGCCCCATGATGTGATAGGATTTTCCACATGGGGGAACAGTTATTTTTGAGCCACGTGGCCCATTTTTTCCCCTGTCTTGAAGAGACCAGGTAATTACACCTCATTCTAATCTTCATGGCACAATGGGTTTTTTTCTCTTACTCATCTACGAAACAATTTTAAGTATGACTCGAATATGTACTCAGATGAGAGAAGAATTTAGCCTTTTGTGCTATATTATATTGTTCCTCCGTGAGCAAAAATATCGTGGAGAAATCACCACGATATTTTCCCAGGAAAGGCCACATATCATGGAAACATCCTTCCCCACAATAAAATATTGTAGCTTATTAAATGACCTTTTGAATTTGTACCTGAAACAATGAGGAGTAAAGTGGACTCACCCAAGGAGCAGCAGTGGGATTTGGGCCATGGTTTCCATGGGTTATAGCCCACTGCTCTAATCATTAGACTACTCCTCTGCACCATGTTTAGTTTGTAAATTGTACCTCGGGAGGTCTGGAAGAGTTTGAGCCACTGGCACAGTAATATCCGGCATCACAGAGCCCAGCAGGAGCAATCAGTCCAGCCCTGTTACAGAAGTATCCTGAAACAGAGAGCCATGAGGCAGTAATCAGGATGGATATGGATAACAGGCAAAAATGGACTGAAAGTAGGAATTCAAACTCCTGATTTAAAAAAAAAAAAAAATCAGACTCTCTCTGTTGTTCTAATAGAGGTCAATATTCAAAGCGTATTCAGCGCTATTTAGCTGGATAAGCGAGACTTATGCTGCTAAGCAGTGGCCGCTGGACATGGGCGCTAATTCAGTGGCTGCTACTTAGCTGTTTTAAGTCCCTTCCCTTATATGGCTAAAAGGTACGTGCAAAAAAATAGGCGGGTACTGGGCGGATCAAGGGCGGAGTGAGTTGGACATGTAAGTTATACACCTAACTACCTATATTTGGAGGTAGCCATATAAGTGTATGTCTAAGTTTAGATGTCCCATAGAACAGGTCTAAACTTAGCCGGGTTGCCTTATCCAGCTAAGGGGTACATTTTAAAAGAAGCACGCGTGGCCTACATGTGTGCTCGCTACCCGGTGCGCGCACATGTACGCCCGATTTTATAACATGCGCGTGCAGGCGCACGCATGTTATCAAATCCGGGGTCGGCGCGCAAGGGGGTGCACAATTGTGCACCTTGCGCGCGCGGAGCCATGCTGCCTTCCTCCATTCCCTTCTCCCTAACCTAACCTTCCCACCCTTTCCCCTAATCTTTCCCCCCCCTAGCCCTACTCTAACCCCCCAAAATGTTTATCCTACCTTTTGCGCCTGCCGGCAGGGTGCTGACACATGATCCTCCAACACAGCGGCAATGGCCGCTCTGTCGGAGGCCTCTGGCCCCGCCACCATCTGGCCCCGCCCTGCCCCCCGGACCCCGGGGCTTTACGCGCGTCGCCAGGCCTTTTTAAAATAACCCCAGTGCGCGTAAGACAGGTTACACGCGAAAATCCTCTGTATTTATGCACTAACCTTTTTAAAATCCAGCCCTAAGGGTGCACATATAGGAAAATTGGTTCTTACCTGCTAATTTTATTCCTGTAGTACCACAGATCAGTCCAGACACCTGGGTTTTGCCTCCCTTCCAGCAGAGGGAGACAGAGCCACCGGCATATCACCTGGTGAGGCCCCTACAGTCCTTCAGTATTACCATGTACCCAAGCAGATACAGCAACACCTGCAAATTATGAAAACAATATCCCCCGAACGAGCAGAGAAAAGAAAATTTAACTTACAACTATAAACAATATTTCAAACTTTAAGGCAAGACAAAAAAACCTATACCATTCTTCAGACAATAAAGACATCAGACAGACTGAGTGAACTCTCTAAATGCACACACACCCCTGGGACTGAGCTGAATGAGCCCTTAACCCCTCTGGGACAGGATGATTGCAACAAATGTAAGCTGAATCAATGGCCTCTTTCAATCAATGGGCATTTCAAAGCCTTTTGACCCTTCTTTGCACCACTCCACAGCACAAAAAGGTGATCTGACACTCTAAAACTGTTGGTCACCTCCAGGTACTGCAATAAGGCACGCCGGACATCCAAACGCCTGAACTCTATAGCATGAGGCGAACCCAACTCCAGATTTTGGAAAGCCAGAAGTTCCACCGATTGATTCAAGTGGAACGCCGAAACCACCTTAGGCAGAAAGGATGGAACCATCCTCAATGAGACCCCTGAATCCGAGATCCATAAGAAAATCTCCCTGCAGGACAAGGCTTGAATCTCCGAGACCCTTCTGGATGAACAAACAGCCACCAAGAATACCACTTTCTAAGTGAGATCCTTTATGTTAGCCCTTCTAAGGGCCTTAAACGGTGCCACACAGAAGCCCTTGAGAACCAAATTAAGGCTACAAGATGGACAAACAGCACAAGTAGGAGAGCATAAGGGCTTCACTCCTCTGATGAAGCAGACCTGAGACTGCAACTTGAGCATACGCTTCTCCATGAGAAAAACCTTCCCCGCTCGGGTATCTTAATGTGCCCCCAGAAAATTCAAGATTTGCAAGGGGGAAGCTAGCTCTTGGATAGGTTCACTATCCAACTCAATGATTGCAAGCGGCGCATCACCACCTCCACCGCTTGTCTGCATAGGTCTTGCGATTTTGCCTGAATCAGCCAGTTGTACAGATATGGGTGCACCAGAATGCCCTCCTTTCTGAGGGCCGCTCCCAACACTACCAGCACTTTGGTGAAGGTCTGTGGAGCTGTCGCTAAACCGAACAGAAGAGCGCAAAATTGATAATGCTCTCCTAGGATCATGAACTGGAGAAATCTCTGATGGTCCGGATAGATCCCGATGTGCAGATATGCCTCCATCAGATCTAAGGACACCAGAAACTCTCCTCTTCGTACTGCTAAGATAATGGAACGCAAAGTTTCCATCCGAAACCGTGGAACTTTGAGAGCTAGATTCAACTTCTTTAAGTCCAGAATTGGGTGGAACCTCCTATCCTTTTTGGGCACCACAAAATAGATGGAATAACGTCCCCTCCCTTGCTCATGCAGAGGAATGGGAGCTATGGCTCCTAACAGATGCCAGCGCTTGAGAGTTTGCAGCACGACTAGCTCCAGTGCCAAGAAAAACAGCAATAAGGCGATGCGAACCTTACTTCCAAACACCTTGCTCTTCTTCCTTGTTTTTTTTAAAACTTTACAACAAAACAAATAGCAAGACACAGACCAGAGAAAAAAAGAACAGCCTTATCTGAAGCTTGGAAAAGGCTTTTCCCTGAACTCCAGGAGGTGAGGGAACTGGACCACCAGCTTTCACCTCCGGCGTGGTATCAAGAGCAATTTAGGGTTTCCAACTCCTGCTTAAAAACCCCTACAACCAGGAGGGATGGCCCACCAGGTCCTGCCAACCTCCTAGAGTGAAATCTTCTATGAAAAAAAAGGCCGTCTTTTTTTTTTTTTTGAGGTTCAGAACAGCAGGTTTTGCACCTCCTCCATCTGCTGGAGTCAGAGAAATACTGAAGGACTGCAGGGGCTACACCAAGTTATGTGCCGGTGGCTGTGAAAATTTCTCTGTCTCCATCTGCTGGAAGGAAGGCAAAACTCAGGAGTCTGGACTGATCTGGGTACGTACAGGGAAAACTTAGTTGGCCAGATTTGAATATTGACCTCATATAGCGTGAGCATACATTGCAGAGACTGAGCAATATACCTCCATCTAATTTTCATGGCACACTGGGTTTTTTCCTGTTACTCCTCTACAAAAGGATTTTAATTATGACTTAGATGAAAGGAGAATTTAGTATTTTGGGGCTATAGTATATTGTTCCTTAGGCACAAAGACCTCCCAAAGAAGAATCAGCTGGAATCTATATGCGTCTTGTTCAACCAAGATGTCTGTATGTGGGAGATAATTCTATACCTGGTTCACAAGGTTGACAGTCTTCAATCCCAACATTCCTTGAAGAATTGCTGTAATAGCCTACAGGGCAAGGCTGTGGATTAGTGGATCCCTGTGGACAGTAATAACCCTGTGGGCAGAAATTTCCCTTGATGCCATCCTGAGGTGTTGGGGTGGTTGAGCCGCCAGTACAGTAATATCCAGCAGCACAGGGCCCTGTCCCCCTAGACTGCCCTCTGAAAGCACAGTACTGCCCTGAAAGACAGAAACATCACTTTTCATTACCAGGATAAAAACAAGCAGTACCAGCATGAGCCCAGACCGTGGTGAGTGGAGTGTTCCTGGATCGGGCACATAGGGGTAAGGCATATTTTGCTGGTCATTGGAAAACTAAACCATACAGACCTTTCGATCTTTGTTCATCTCTTTGAAAACTTGATAGAAAATAACAGGGTTGTCCATTTGTTTAAAATGGGTAAAACACAACAAATAACTTAATTTAGTTTGGTTTGCTACAACCGAACCTCATGTCAACATTTTTGGATATTTTCAGTTTGTCAAAGGACTGAGAATACCCACTACCCCTCCCTCCTGTGGTCCATTGCAACTACCTGTGGCCTCCTCTACCCCTCCTGTGGGGTCTCCATTAAAGTAAAGGACAGGAGCCATCTTCATCACTACTGATCAGTTAGCTGTGTTCATTAAATGGCACCGATTGGCTCTGAAACCAGCAACAAATTGGCTCCATGCTCAGAGCCAGGCAGCTAGTGCCAATCCCCTGACCTAGCTATCCAAACTACCCAATCTTCGCTTCCAGTATTACTCCGGCATTAGCGCTGGAAGCATTTCAGCAGCTGAACATTTATGCTGACAGCTTACACTTCTAGCACTATTGCCAGAGTAACGTTGGAAGCGCCAAGGATCACCGTGTACTATGACCCCCAAGTCTCAAAATGGTGGCACAATTTAGGTAATGGCTGGGTGGGAGAACTTTGGGAGAGGGCAGCAGGGGTGCATGGGGGTGGCGAGGAGACTATATTATTGTTTTTGTATGTACCAGTGAAGGACTGGAGAGGGCTGCAGGACTGGTGCAGATTATTGCTTTAATGTTTAAATTTGGAGGGGGTTGGAGGAGTCCTGGCCAGCAGGGGGTTTTTAACTTTTGTGCTGGGGGAGTGGGAATCGGGGGCAGCAGCCCGTGGTGAAGTTTTAATTTTTTTAAGCAAAGGATTGCAGCTTAACCGGATATCTTTTGAAGATATTTGGATAAGTAGCTAGTTATTCGGCCACACAAGGCCAGATAACTTTTGTCCTACTCTGAAGTACGAAGGGTGAGCAACTGCCTGGTTTTGCAGCCTGTTGTAGAGGGTCCGGTTACAAGGTCACTGTAAAGCCCAGTCAGGCAAGGCCAGGGGCCAATCAGTGGTGGCAGCCTGGTAGGGCTCCAGTCACCGGCCTGTTTTTGGGACTCAGTTGACACTCCTCCTCCTCCTCTACCTCTCCCACAGCTGTGAGGCTCTTCTTTCTATTTCGCGCTGTCCTCCTGGGAGTCACAGAGGAAGAGGAGAGTCGAACTGAGCCCCAAAGACAGGCAGGAAGAATCTGGCTAGGGAAAAAATCTATGCTTGATTTAAAAGGGAAAAAAGGGGGAGGAGATGGCTGTGGTCGGCCCCTCCACCCCCTGGTGGAGGGGCCGACCACAGCCATCTTACCTGCCGACCACAGTTCTTACCTGCTAATATTCATTCCTGGAATACCATGGATCAGTCCAGAGTCCCACCCTGTGTGGGGGAGAGAATGCTCAAATTTCTGACTTGATTCTGGTTTATATAAGATGCAGAGCTGCATAAGAATTCAGGTTTGTTCTCCTGGTTTGGCATTTGTTTTTTGACTGAACTGTTTTCTCTTTTCCCCTTGCTCATTTATGGCAAGTTATTTGAGTTAAGGTTGCTATAAGGATATTCTTGGCTTGGGTGCAGGTTAATACTGAGGGACTGCAGGTGGCATACCGGGTTATATGCCAGTGCCAGTGAAACTTTCTCTGTCTCCATCTGCTGGAAGGGAGGCATAATCCCAGGTATTCCAGGAACAAAAATTAGCAGGTAAGAAGTAAGAACCAATTTTCCTCTAAGTAAGCCAGATACCACTGAATATCGGCTAAGTTAGCTTGATAACTTTGCTCTGTCCTGGAATGCCACGGCTTGCCTCTAATCCAGCTAAAACTTGGCTGGTGCATGGGACTTAGTCAGACAAATCCTTTTGAATATTAATCTCTAAACGAGATAAAACCTAAAAATAAATCTCCAAAGCAAAAAAAAAAGAAAGAAATGAAACAAAAACTTTTCCTCTGTACATCCTGAACAGATAATTCAGCATAAAGGTTTATATATAAACAAAAAGCAAAGCAAAATACTCAGCTACAGTGATTCCTGATATGCCCGCACCAATTGGCACAATTGCTACACAAGCAACTTAGCTTGATGTCGCAGCCTTATTCGTCAAGGTATAATAGGGCAACATAACAAGTTCCCCCAAATTCTATGCAAAAGGAGACATAATTTCAACAAAAGGATATTTATGACAACATTCCAAAGGTCCAATTCATACCTGCATCGCATGATACACAGCCAGCTATGTTGTCATTGCCCATCTGCAAGCTGTAGGTCCCATGAGGGCATGGAAATTGGGTCGCAGCAGCGGTTCCTTGTGGGCAGTAATGACCAGCTGGACACTTGTTGCCTACGAAGCCTGAAGAATTGACAGGGCAATAGAAACTATACCCAGAAAGTTAGAGAGAAAAAAAAAAAAGAAGAATACACGCACGATCAGATGAGAATTAAATCCAGGCCCTTGATCAGATGAGGATTAAATCCAGGCCCTTCCTCAATGCCAAGGCCAATTTAACTTACATGGGAGGTCCAGATCCTTCCATTTTAACTCAACTGGATCCTCAATATTTTCTCCAACACTTCCCTACCACACAAATAAACACGCCAGGTGTCATTTAACTGTACCCATATGATCCTGACTGTCAGAGGGATGTATCAGACACAGGCCTTTGGTTTCTGCCAGTACATGAGGGTACTTAATACCACAGAGTTTTCTCCCCTCTGACTGGAGGGGAGGGCCTGGATTAGGGAGCAGGCTAGATCTTCTCTGCTCTGTTCTGTCTTCTCTTCATGCTACTGCCTGGGACAGGAGGAGAGCAGGATGAACAGGAAGCAAAGGACTGTTCTCTGTGTCATGATTTCGCCTGCTATGCAGTCTCTCCATGCCAAGGTTCCACCTGCTGTGCAACCTTCCTTCCACCAGGGGTCCTCAATGAGCCTTGCTCACTATCTTGCCAATTACATCCTCACTGATCCTACTATGCCCAAGCCTCAGCCCTATTTAACCCAGCCTGCTCAATAATTCAATGCCTCTTCATTGAGTCACCTTGGCTTTCTGACCTGGCCACTCATACCTCGCTATTCTTCCTTGCCTAGCCTTCTGTCTTGCCTTGTGGCCTATCTAGGCCTTCTGACTTGCTTGCAGCCTCTCTTGGCCTCTTGCCTTGCTCTGGGCCCCCACGGGCCTTCTGGCCTTGATCTACAGCCTCTCAGGCCTCCCTGTCATGTTCTGTGCCATCTTGGGCTTTTCTGTCTTACCTTAAGGCCTCCAGGCCTAGTCTTATGCCCTCCTGGACTTTCTTGTTCCCTGTTACCTGTCTAGTCCAGTCCAGTCCTGTCCTTGTTTGGTCTTTGTCCTACCCTGTCCAGTTCAGTCCTTTGTCTGTTCCCCAGGCCTTGCCTTTGTCCTTTGCCTCAGATCCAGCCCCAGATTGTGTTCTGTATCCAGCCCTCAGCAAGCTCCCAAGCAGTACCTGTATCCAGCCTTCAGCCAGTACCTTAGCTCTTAGCCTGTGCCTGCCCTCAGCTTCTGGCCTGTGCCTGCCTGCAGTTTCAAGCCTGCCATGCCTTGTCCAGCCAGCCTTGCCTTTTCCAGCCTACGCTTGACCTCAGCTCACAGCCTGTACTCAGCTCCATGCCCTGATGTTCCACAGAAGACAAGTCCTACCAGTCCCCAGAGCCCAAGGGCTCAACCTGCGGGGGAGGGGGTTGGTTAGGCTGAAGACCAGCTCCTGTCCTGTCCTGCAGCCCTGTACTGCCTCTGAGGGGCTGCTCCCTGACTCCAGCCTGCCAGTCCATGACGCTCTGCAGCACATTGACCAAGCATTGGGACCCCAGCTCTGTATGCCCTAACCAGGGATAATACAAAACAGCACCCGAACCTGGTAATTATGCACACTATTAACTATTCTGTAACCTGTAATTTTAATTACTGTTACTAGTACCATTAATATATTATTTCTTCTTTTTTCTTCTTTTAAACACTTTATGAATTACTTTGGCAACAAGTGCACAAAGTTTGTCATGACAATAAAGAGGTCAAAATTCAAAACATGTGCAGCATGATTTAGCCACATAAGTGGGACTTATGCGGCTAAGTAGCCACTGCTGAAAATGCGCCGGGATTCAGCAGCGGCCGCTTAGCCGCATAAGTCCCTTATATGACTAAAATGTTAGTCTTATAACTTGTAGGTGGGTAGTGGCTGGATCGGGGCAGAGCAAGTTAGCCGTATAAGCTATGCGGCTAACTACGGATATTGAGTCTTAGTCACATAAGTTTATGCAGCTATGTTAGACCTGCTCAATAGCAAGGTCTAAACTTAGCCGTACAAACAAAGTGCACCATAGGAAAAACAGAAACATCATCATTCCTCAGAAAACTTCAAGCAACAAAATCAAGAAATCTAAAGTATAAATTATTATAATGGTAAAACCATACTAATAAAAATAATTATTTCCAAACAACTGATGAACAGAACATCCAATAATTAAAAATGCATATATTAATTTTTTTTTTTTTTTACATTTCCCAAATACCAATAAAGTATTTCATAACATCAGACAGATCAAATAACACCTGATTAATTAAAATCAATAAGAATTAAAAAAAAAAAATCACTCTCCATACCTGGGAACTTTTGACTTCCGGTTGCCCTGAGATTGTCATGGATTAGTGGGAGGGGAAGGGAGGAGCACAAACTTTCTCCTCTCTCATATATACACATGTTCATGGTCACACAGATATACACAAACACTCAAAACTCACACAGGCTCACCGATATACACATATATGCTGGCTCTCTCCCTCTCAGGCGCACACACATATGCTGGTTCCATCTCTTTTAGACACACACACACATTGGATCCCTTTCTCTCAGACACACACATCCATACACACCCACATACACATACATGCTGGCTCCCTCTCTCAGCACACAGACATATACTGGCTCCCTCCCTCTTTCTCAGGCACACACATACATGATAGATCCCTCTCTCTCAGGCACACACGCACACTGGCTCCCTCTCTCAGCACACAGACATATACTGGCTCCCTCCCTCTTTCTCAGGCACACACATACATGATAGATCCCTCTCTCTCAGGCACACACACACACACGCACACACACACGTACACTGGCTCCCTCTCTCAGCACACAGACATATACTGGCTCCCTCCCTCTTTCTCAGGCACACACATACATGATAGATCCCTTTCTCTCAGGCACACACGCACACACACACACACACACACACACACACGCACACTGGCTCCCTCTCTCAGCACACAGACATATACTGGCTCCCTCCCTCTTTCTCAGGCACACACATACGATAGATCCCTCTCTCTCAGGCACACACACATGCACACACACACACACACTGGCTCCCTCTCTCAGCACACAGACATATACTGGCTCCCTCCCTCTCTCTCAGGCACACACACACACACACGCACACATATACACTGGCTCCCTATCTCTCAGACAGACAAACACATACACACACATTGCCTCGTTGCTCCTTCTCTCTCATTCA
This sequence comes from Rhinatrema bivittatum, assembly GCF_901001135.1. NCBI lineage: Eukaryota > Metazoa > Chordata > Amphibia > Gymnophiona > Rhinatrematidae > Rhinatrema > Rhinatrema bivittatum. Next base: position 33,118,350 of record NC_042626.1, read on the forward strand.
CGCACATGCATGCTCCCTCCTCCACCCAGGGCCTCCTCCATTTCAGTTGCCGAGCCTGATGTGATCCTTTGGCAACCGCGGGGCTGCTTTCACTTTGCTTGCCAGCCAGTTTGGGATCTCCCAGCAGATGCGCGGGCCTCCTGCAGTTTGGCCACCAGGGAGAATGGGATCTCCCGGCGGCTATGGGCTTCTAAAATTGGTGGTGCATGGCACACACCTTTCTAAAGTTGCACAATGGATGCTACGCCCTGCATGGCAGTGGCACAGGAGGCGCCAGCGGGTGAAAGCACTGCTCTGTAATGCTGGCTGTGGGAGGGAGGATGGGAAGGGACCGTGACCGAACCCTGCAGCCTATTTCAAGAAGCAGGGTCCATGTGTTTGTGTGTGTGAGTGTGGTGGGGGGGAACAGGTCACTGGACAGCTCCCCTAACTTTACCCCTTCTCCCCAGTAAGGACACCCTGCATCTGAGTACCAGCACCTTTCTTTTAACACAAAAAAACACTGGTCAGGTCATACAACACCATGAATGGCAGAGAACTCAAACAGCATGAATAACTGAATATAAGATTTTACAGTATAAAAACTAACCCATGTCAGAAGGGATAGTACATGGCAAATTCAAATAGTCTTCAGTCTTACAAAGACATACCTACACTGTTCATGGGAGAATATGTAAAGTTAGCAAGCATCATTCATTTCCTCTGCTTTAATGCCTTCTTGGCAGATTTGCCAAGAAGGCATTAAAGCAGAAGCATGCATTACATAAATTGATTCCTGATTGCTTCTCTCAAGTTCCCCCCTGAGTCAATCATTGGTAAGAAATTGTAGAATAGAACCCTCATCCCTCACACTATCTACATCCAGAAACAGGAGTCACATGTGCAGGAAGAAATGTAACTCTATTCCAAATCAGTAACAAACCTAATTGAAATGATTCCTTCGGGAATAGAGCAAGATATAAATACAAGAGAAAATGAAAATTTAAAGGACATGACTGACATCAGATTATCCATTCACTGATCCTAAATTGAATTGTGTCGATGTTTTTTAATATATTTATAAATGATCTGGAATTGGGTACAATGAGTGAGGTGATCAAATTTTCAAATGACACAAAATTATTCAGAGTATTTAATCACAAGCAGATTGTGATTAATTGCAGGAGGACCTTGCGAGGCTGAAAGATTGGGTGTCCAAATGACATATGAAATTTAATGTGGACATGTACAAGGTGATGCATATAAGGAAAAATAACCTATGCTGTAGTTACATGATGTTAGCTTTCATATTAGGAGCTACCACCCAGGAGAAAGATCTAGGCGTTATAATGGATAATACATTGAAATCGTTGGCTCAGTGAGCTGCAGCAATCAAAAAAGCAAACTATGTTAGGAATTATTAGGAAGGGAATGGTGAATAAAATGGAAAATATCATAATGCCTTTGTATCGCTCCATAGTGAGACTGCATCTTGAATACTGTGTGCAATTCTGGTCGCCACATCTCAAGAAAGATATAGTTGCGATGGAGAAGGTACAGAGAAGAGCAACCAAAATGATAAAGTGCATGGAGCAGCTCCCCTATGAGGAAAGGCTGAAGAGGTTAGGGCTGTTCAGTTTGGAGCAGAGATTGCTGAGGGAGGATATGATAGAGGTCTATAAAATCATGAAGGGACTTGAACAGGTAAATATAAATCGGTTATTTACTCTTTCAGATAATACAAGGACTAGGGGGCACTCAATGAAGTTAGCAAGTAGCATATATAAAATCGGAGAAAATTCTTTTTCATGCAACACACAGTTAAACTCTGGAATTCATTGCCAGAGGATGCGGTTAAGGAAGTCAGTGTAGCTGGGTTTAAAAAAGCTTTGGGTAAGTTCCTGTAGGAGAAGTCCATAAACTGCTATTAATGACTTAGGGAATAGCCACTGCTTATTACTGGCATCAGTAGCATGGGATCTACTTAATGTTTAGGTGCTTACCAGGTACTTGTATCATGGATTGGTCACTGTTGCAAACAGGATGGTGGGCTTGATGGACTCACGGGCTGACCCAGTAGGGCTACTTCTTATGTTCTTATAAGAGTTGCCAGTTGGCACCAGATTTGTTCAATGAGGTTTATCCAGTCCTGGTTTTACCCCACTGCATGCAGGGACTGGTAGTCTTGCTTGTCATTGGGAATGCAATAGGGAGATCAGAACTAATCCACGTCCCTGCTTGCAATGGAGTAATCCCAGGACTGGATCAATCGTGTCAGGTGAATCTGGAGCCAGCTGGCAACCCTAGTCGGCAGTCTTTGTCATTAAAAATATAACCCGGCCATTGCTCTGTGTTCAAATCCACTTGCATATTTGCTTCATATTTTTGCCGAATTAGAAAAATAATGAAGCCAATGTATATGGGGATTGCCTATGCGTCTTTAGAATTTTTTTAGTGAAAGTTTGCTACCTATGCAAATGAGCCAGATAGCAAACATTCACACAAAATTTTGGGACAGGGTTAGCAAAACAAAGTTAACTACCCCTCACAGAAATCAGCCCATGAAGATGGGGCTAAAACCAGCCTGTGAAGGTGTTTCTGCACGGTGGTTTTCATGAAATTCATACTTAATGGGCTGGTTTGCAAGATAGTTCATTGCGGCAGTTCATAATTCAAATACAACTTCCTGTGTATTTGCAAAGACAAACCCAGGTGAAAAATGTCACCAATTGGGCTTTGTATGCAAAAACACGAAATTTCAAAGTTTCCCTGCATTTTTGTGCACGAAGCTGCCCCATTGGTGAAATATTTTGCTATGTGTGGGACTTTATCCAGGCAATGCTGATAAGAAGAAACTGACGTAACAAAATGTGAATATCACAGTTCTCAAAGGCGCTTAAACTTGTAAAGTCAGCCTGTCTGGTAGTTGTCCTAGTTTGGCTAAAAGTGAACGTGTTGATTTGAGATGCACATACTTTTTGCTGCATTTAGAAAAAGTATTTCCAGAGCCTTGTTTAAATTGGGAGACAGGGGAATGCAGGTAGATGGAGTTTTCAAAATCAACGAGTTTCAATGGAAAAAAAAGCAGACGCAAATGATTGTGGGTACTTTATACTTGCGGCACGTTACAAAGCAAAAGTACGTGTAAACTTTCCCGTTGAAAACTTAAGCATGGTCCACCTATAAATAGTTCCCAAGTTCTTTTCACCAATTTGCATAGTTCAAAAATTGCCACCTTAAAGTCCAGAAGATGGAGCTTAGGAAAAGGCTACCACTGAACTAACTGATATGTCTCTGCCTTCTAAAAATAGCATGTGTTACCCACAGAATGTATATAGAGCAAACAGGTGTCCAAGACATCCAGAAGAAGCTTGAGTTGGCTTACCAAGTTGCTCCATTTTTATTTTCAGGACAGGCTGATCCAATTGTGCTTTTACCCCCATATGCATGCATGGACTTGTAGTCTTGCTATTTGTAAGGGAAATCAGAACTACAAATCTATGCATGCAGTGGGCCAAAGCCAGGACTGGCTCAACCTGTACTGGAAGAAATGGAGTCAGTTTGCAACCCTATGGCAGAGGAAGATGAGTAAATGTCCCTATTCAGTCTAAAATGGTGTAATTCATGGTTCCAGGACAAGACCTCACCCTAATGCAACCTGTCCCCCTAATGAGGGTTTCAGAATAGATTTAATTCTCAGGAATCTCTCTCTCTCCCTCTTACCCTCTGGCACATGGGAGGCAGCTGGCTTGTCTTTCTATGGGACTGTACGTTCCTGCTGGACAAGCTTGTGGGACAGCAGCACCCCTAGGGCAGAAATGTCCTGTAAAGAGAAATCAAGCGGTAAGGTCCTCATACTTTTACCTGCTCCAGCACCTTCTCTCCATCTCCCCTTTTATATTCTCAGAAGTGAATTTTCAAAAGACGCATGCATAAAATGTAACACATTAATACTAGACCCAATCTCTTATAACATGTAACTAAATGCATTAAATAAAGATCTGTTATATTTAGATGTGAATTGAGTGTGCCTTCATACGATGCGAGCTTAATAAGTTCCGCTATCGTGTATATGAGCCTTGTTATGGCTTCTAAATCATTAGGCACCTCAATGTTGGTTGTTGATTTATGTTAATGTCCACGAGTTTGCGTACTCTTCAAAATAATTTTTATAACTTTGAATGTTATAACGCATTGGCCTTAGCCGCCACTTATCTTGTGCTTGCTCGGGTAGTCAGTCTTGTGCCGCCGACACCGGGGTGTTTCGGAGCGAGGCTCCTTCTTCACGGGCTGTGCATTATCAAGAGAGACCTCAAGGACGCTGTGGAAATTTGTTGAAGCGGCTATATGAATTTCTGTGGACTTCGGCGTTAGTAGTGCTGTCAATTAAGCTCCGTGTATATTCGACGGCTGCTCTGAACGGCTTAGTAAAAGGCGTTAGTAAAAGGAGCCGTTCAGAGCAGCCGTCGAATATACACGGAGCTTAATTGACAGCACTACTAACGCCGAAGTCCACAGAAATTCACATAGCCGCTTCAACAAATTTCCACAGCGTCCTTGAGGTCTCTCTTGATAATGCACAGCCCATGAAGAAGGAGCCTCGCTCCGAAACACCCCGGTGTCGGCGGCACAAGACTGACTACCCGAGCAAGCACAAGATAAGTGGCGGCTAAGGCCAATGCGTTATAACATTCAAAGTTATAAAAATTATTTTGAAGAGTACGCAAACTCGTGGACATTAACATAAATCAACAACCAACATTGAGGTGCCTAATGATTTAGAAGCCATAACAAGGCTCATATACACTATAGCGGAACTTATTAAGCTCGCATCGTATGAAGGCACACTCAATTCACATCTAAAATGTAACACATGCATGTGTGCAAAAGCACATATGCAAGTATATGGTATTTTCAAAACTGCAAAACGCGCATAAATCAGGGACCGCGAGTAAATGTGCGTATGGAAAAAAAAGGGGCATGCCCGGGGGGCATGATTATGCTTTCCTGTTTGATTTTGTTTTATTTGAAGTGTTGTATGCCTTTGTTGCATACATTGTATTTTTTAGGTTTTTATGTTCCCTCTTACTGTAATCCACCTAGAACAAGACCTGGCAATAGGTGGAATATGAATTATTGTATATAAAAACATATAATAAATAAAACACCATATAGGGCATTCCCAACCATGTATATACAAATCTCCAAGCCATAATAACAGGTCTAATACAACCTTTAAACTGTTTAGAGAGAACTAGATCTTTAAGGTGTAATATTCCTATAAGTAACATGGGAGCTACCTTTGATTTAACCATATTTGGGGAACAAAACTTATATTGTCTAGACTGCCACTCCCAGCAGCAATTCATCTGGCAGGCAACATTATAGAATTAAAAATCAGGCATATTTAATCCACCATCATTCCTAACATACAGTAACGTTTTATAGACAATTCTAGCCCTTTTAGAATGCCAGATAAATTGAATAACCACAGAATGCAATGTTTTTAACATCATGATTAGTTAGCCACATTGGGGACATTTGAAGTTTAGGTACTAGAACCATCTTAAACAATGCACATCTTCAAATAAAAGATAATGGTAACTCTGATCAGGCTTTTTATCTGATCCTGTATGCTATTTATCAATTTATATAGTAAAGATTTATCATGCGTAAAATCTAATCTGAAATACTTAAATTAAGAAATTACTCATTGCAAATATACATTTCAAAATGATGGCATCAGTGTTAAGAAGAAGATTGGATATGATTATTTAATTTTTAATATCTGCTGATAAAATAGGCTGTGTAAAGGGAAAGCATGGGGTAGCTAATGTATGTATGTTAGTGGCTGCCTTATGGTTTACACCAGCAATATTCACTCCCAGCCCTCGAAGACTGCCAACAAGTCAGGTTTTCAGGGGATCTCTAATGAATATGTATGAGATTGATTTGCATACAATGGAAACAGTGGGGCAGATTTTCAAAGGGTTACGCGCGTATGATATGCGCATAACCCCCAAAAAGCTGCCCCAAGCTGCCCCTGCGCGCGCCGAGCCCAGGACACGCGTATGTCCTGGGACTTGCAAAAAGGGGTGGGACATGGGCGGTCTGGGGGGCAGGGCGGGGCCTGAGCCTCCAGGCACAGTGGCCATTTGCCACTGTGTCCAGGATCGCGGGCCGGCCGTTGGCTGGCTCGCGTAACTTCTTCAACAAAGGTAAGGGGGGTTCTAGGTAGAGCTGGGGGGCGGGTTAGGTAGGGGAAGGGAGGGGAAGGTGCGGGGGGGGGGGGGGGCGGAAGGAAAGTTCCCTCCGAGGCTGCTCCGATTTCGAAGCAGACTTGGAGGGAACGGAGGAAGGCTGCGCTGCTCGACGCACGCAAGTTGCACAATTGTGCACCCCCTTGCGCGCACCGACCCTGGATTTTATAACATGCGCACGGCTGCGCGTGCATTTTATAAAATCGGGTGTAGATTTGTTCGCACTGGGTTGCGCGAACAAATCTGTGCCCGTGCACAGGTTTTAAAATCTGCCCCAGTGTGTATACAAATTTTTCTCACGCATATTCATTAGGAATACCCTGATTGGGAGTGAATATCACTGGTGTAGACCATAAGGCAGCTGCTGAATTACTTATATGTTTGATATGCAGATAATAAAGAAGCAATAATCATACCCAATTATTGTGCTAACACTGATGTCAACATTTTTATATCTACATTAATTAGAGAAATAGAAAAGTAAGATTCAGGGAGTAAAAGATTCCTTCCTTTTTTTGGGAAATACAGTGATCAGCACTTGGATAGCTTCCAATGGAAAAGGCATTTTTTATCAGAGCAATAATTGAACATTTGCAAAAGTGAACTAGAGATATCTCCATGCAAGATTTTATAATATTCAGGAGTTAGGCCATGTATTCTGCTGCCTTCTCTAATTTCATATTAATAATAGCAACTTCTATTTCCTTGTCACGGTTTTGCCTGCCGTGCAGCCTCACTATGCCTTGAACCAGTCCACTCTGACACCTCCCCACCAGCAGAAGCCTCCAGTGAGCTCTGTTCCAACTACCTGAACCATCTCCTCACTGGCCACCTGACTCAGCCTGTGGTGCAGCCTCCTCTCTACAAGGGATCCTCCACAAGCTTCATCTCCATCCTTGTCAAGCTCCATCTTGCTACTCGAACTACACCCAAGCTCCAGCCCCATTTAACCCTGCCTTACCAGAACCTAGATGCCATTTCATGGAGTCACCCTTGGCTCTCTGATCTGGCTATTCTTAACTTGTTCTATGCTTTGGGGCCTTTGGGTCTCCCTATATCTTGCTCCTTGCCTTGTGGCCTCCAGGCTTTCTGTGTGTGCCCTCGAATATCGATATAGAAAAGCTAATAAATAAATAACTAAATCTCCAAATCAGAGAGCGTATCTTTGTACAGAATCCTAAGAGTCCTCCTTATTTCAAAGATGGAAATAGAGGAGACCGCAGCAAGAGAAGAGGGACCGACTACTGGTTACAGCATTTATTTCTGGATTATGGATTTCCCTACAGTCTACATTTAAAAGCAAAGATCATGTGTGGATTTTACCCACAGGCTTTGACCAATTTTCAAAGTACAGAAGGTCACTTGCACCTTCTTTTTCTGCGGGAATGTTTATGCTGGAAAAGTAACATGCGAAGATGTGAAAATGCCACCGTTGCATGTGCTTTTTCTTACCCTGACCCCAACAACGTTTCCATACCCCCCCCCCCCCCCACCCCACCATCGGGAATGCCTCCTACCAATGCAGCTAAAAGTAGTACACATCTTACTTTTACGCAAGCCGAGGGAAGGCAATCCTCAGACAGCTGGTTAACGTGGATAAAATGCTTTTGACTCTTGGAAATCAATATGAAATTTTTGCTCATATGGGTTACCTGCAGGACATGGTCCTCCAGTCTCATCTGAAATAGGGTTGTTGGGAGAAGAAGATGCAAGTGAGCAGTAAAATCCTTCCCAGCATCGACCACTTGGGGCTGCAAGGCCTGTGGAGTTGCAAAAATGCCCAGGTAGACAGGGAGAACAGCCAGTCTAGAGTGAAACCCAAAATAATTACGCACTGTGAGATTTCCAGTCTTTTCTAAAGATATCTATTGCTCAAAAAAAATCATTTACATTGGCACCTTTTTTAGGGCCATAGGGGTGGATGATTGAGTAGGACCGGGGAACCTCCTCTATGGGGAGTTCTAGCTTTCTGACGTCCAATAAGAATCTCTTAGTATTTTTTTGAATATGTTATTTTTTTCACCCTGTCACTCATTTGACTGCTCCTCCCATTTAGCAATTATCTGTCTCTACTCTAGACCATACCAACGTATTCAGGGCTGACAGAGGAAGGAGATGTAAGTAGATGAGTTCTGAGAGGCTTGCAAAGTTATAGTGGAGGTAGAATTTGCAAACTGATATAAAGAGTAGCAGCTCTCTCTCTAAAGAGGAATACAGTGCACATGAAAGATGACAGAAACAGACAAAGATGCATGGAAGCAGGAGCATAGCCAGAACAACAGGTTAACATGGATGGTCAATGTGGCTAAACCCCGATCCTGTCCCCATCCCCTATCCTATCCTATTTGAGTCTTCAAGGCAGTAGCTACAAAACCCTTTTAATTTCTGGCAACACTCTATCTCCTGACTCTTTTATCTCCCTGCCCTGTCTCTGCTCTTTCTCTATCTCCCTCTCTAGTCAAAGCAGCTGCTACTATATGCAATAGTAAATCTCTCAGGATGCTGAAGAGCAATTATGTAAATAGGCTTCCAGTTTTCCATCCAGCTAAGTCATTCCTGTACTTCAAAGAGGGCTAAGAAGCAGGAGGGATAATTACCTTCTAAAAGAAAACAGAAATATCTTGATGGCCTCAAAATTTAACAGGGTGTGGTCCAAAGCCAGTAATGTTTCCCCTTCAAGTTATCCCTCTTAAAGGAGCAGGAGAATCTGGACTGGTAGTCATTCCAGTGCCTCCAGGCTCTCTAACTGCTGCACCTTTAAAGGCTGGCTTGATACTCTGTCCTCGCTTGGGTTTTGGGATTCTGTCCTGTCTTATTTCTCTTCTTCCCTCTCCCATCACATTTTTAACATTTCCTCTGGTGATTCTTCCTCTGTTGCCATCCCAGTTTCAATTGGTGAGCCTCAGAGATCTGTCCTGGACCCTCTTCTCTTCTCACTATATACTAATTCCCTTGGTGCTCTGATTTCCTCCCATGGACTTTCAATACCATTTTTATGCTGATGATGCCACCTTTCTATCAGAAATTTCACTAGAAATCCAGTCCCGGATCTTGGCCTGCTTATTGCTTGTCCCGGATCATTGCTGCCTGGATGTCCCACTGCTTCCTTAAATTCAACATGGCCAAGACAGAGCGCCTTATCTTCCCCCCAAGCCCACATCCCGTCTTCCTCTTTTCTCTCTTTCTGTGTCATCTTCCTAGTCCATAGCCCATAACCTAAGAGTCATCTTTTACTCCTTTCTCTCCTTCTCCTCACATATCTAAAAGACTGCTAAAACATGCCATTTCTTTCTCTATAACATTGCCAACATCCATCCCTTCCTTTCTGAACACACTACCTGAACACTTATCCACTCTGTCATCTCCTTCGGCTTAGACTATTACAACCTGCTCCTCACAGGTCTCCTGGCAAGTCATCTCTCTCCACTGCAATCTGTCCTAAATTCAGCTGCGTGACTTATCTTTTGCCGAAGTCACTATGCTCACATAACCCCTCTTCTGAAGACCCTGCATTGGCTCCCTATCCGTTCCCGCATACAGTAGTTCAAGCTCCTCTTTCTCACCTACAAATGCCTTCAGCACCTCACTATCTCTTTTCTCTTATCTCTCTCTACACCCCTCCTCCTGCACTCTGCAGATTGAATGAGCCACTCCTCTCTGTGCCCTTTTCCTCTACTGCCAATTCCCGACTCCGTGCTTTTCACCTGGCTGTGCCGGGCGCTTGGAATAGTCTTCCTGACCTGGTGTGACATGCTCCCTCTCTCGCCATATTTAGATAGGATTTAAAGACCTATTTTTTCAGGCTGCTTTTAAATCTTAGGCCTGATTCTCTGTTTTTAACCTCATTAACTAACTTTCTTTTCTTTTCTTTTTAGCCATTGTCTTGCTTTATGAAATAACCCAAGTCTCTTGTCTTGTACGTTTGTCTTATTAGATTGTAAGCTCTATTGAGCAGGGACTGTCTTTTTTTCTGTGCTAGGACAGTGCTGTGCTGTGTATGTTGTGTAGCACTATAAAAATGTTAAGTAGTAGTGGTAGATGGGACCTAAGGCTGCGGCTAGGGGTGAGGGGCCTGAGCCCATAGTGAGGGAGCATGCCCCCCCCCCCCCCCCTCTGAAACGCACCAGTGGTTTTGTCCCTGCATGGAAGATTTACTCCAAAGCGAACAGAACAAGGGCATTGCAGAAAGAAACCGTGGACAGGATTCTAGCAGATAGTGATGAAAGTATCGGTCAATAGAGGGAGTTGAAGGCAGAAAGAAGGGGAGTTTGGCAAAAAAAGAATGAGCAGAGATCACAACTCACTTTCACCACTATCTACAATCACTGAGCGCTTTCAAACACTTCAAATGCTAACAAACGAAGAAAACATATTTCTGTCCTTTTCAAACCAACCTTCCTATAAATCTGCATGGTAGTTCAGGTGATTATAAATTACAGTTAGCCTGGCAGTTGTCTGTGATTGCTCTTCAGAGCTAATGAAAAGGCCGAGAGCACACGATGAATGTGTTGATAACAGGTAATATTTCTGTATCCCCTCCTCCCATTTGCTGGGCAGAGCATTCCAGTATGCTATGGCTGACCTTAATACTGGATGCTGGTAACGTGAGATTCCCTCATAGATGATGACATACTGCCCCCCTGTGGACAAAGGTCTCCAACCGATGTGCCCAGTTTCAGGCAGACGGGAGGCAGGGATTCCCCCAGAATGGATGAGATGTACTGGAGCGGAGCACCCCTTGTACTGATCCAGCTTATACACCTTTCTCTAGACCTCTGTGAATAGTTTTCACACTGATGATCCCACGTGTCGTACCTCTGAGGAGAGTCTCCTTCTCATGCTAAATGATCCGACTGGACATGGCCTGGGGAACGCGGTGCTTCTAGGACAGTAGTGGCCAGGTGGACAGGGACCAGCCAGACCTAAAACCAACAAGCGAGGAGTTAAAGTGGTCCAGGTGAGAGGCTGATAGATATACAATAAAGATCCCCTTCTCCTCTATTCTATTATAGCCTACAGGAAGGGCCCAGAAAAAGAGGATGGGAAGAAGTCAGAAAGTCAGAGGTTGGCTCACTTATAGCACAATGAGGAAGGATTTGATGTGCTTTCTGTTTGTAACATATAATTTATCTTTTACTTTCTCATTGTGCTATCACACAATTGAATTCTTTCATGGATCCGTTTTGAAACAACTTTAGAAAATGCTCATTGATCACCTTGGAGATCCACATCTGGATTGGGTAGCCTGGATCCAGCTGTGCAGTAATATCCATCCCAGCACTCTCCTGTGACATCTGTCGCATTGTGAAACCAACAGAACTTTCCTCCATCACAGACTCGGCACTCACTACTGCTGGACAGTCCTTGCTCATGGCTGTAGGTCCCTGGTGGACAAGGCTGCCAGTTCCAGCCGGTCCCTTTGGGACAATAGAACCCTGCAAGGGACACCATCATAGCATTAGAAGAGAATACTGAGAAGACATTTTTTTTCTGTTTATAAAATTCCTAACAAAAAATTGCCAAGATAACACACTTGGAGACCCAATTTAATAAAATGAAGACAATGCCAAAAATGGCGCTTTGCGTGCTAAAACCTGAACTTGTGCTTATTATTTATGATAGCTCACACTATTTCAGGTTTCAGCATGCAAAGCTCCATTTGCAGAGTTTTTGCATTTTTCTGCATACAAAATTATGGGGTAGATTTTAAAAGGTTGCGCAGGCGTACATGTGCGCACGCTATCCGGCCCACATGTACGCCCGATTTTATAACATGTGCGCGCAGGCGCGCGCATGTTATAAAATCATGGGTCAGCGCGCACAAGGGGGTGCACAATTGTGCACCTTGAGCGCACCGAGCCGCGCTGCCTTCCCCCGTTCCCTTCCCCTCACCCCACCTTCCCTTTCCTTCCCCTACCTCCATCGCCCTTTCCCCCCTACCTTTTCCTTTTTTCGGTTCTGTTTCACAACTTTTTTCAGCCCTGGGGCTGAAGTGAACTGCATGCACCCAAGCACAGCAGCAAATGGCCACTGTGCCTGGAGTCTCTGGCCCTGCCCCGCCCCCAGACCGCCAAATCCCCACCCCTTTTTGCAAGCCCCGAGACTTACATGCGTCCCGGGGCTTTACGTGCGTCGCTGGACCTTTTTAAAATAGGCCCGGCGCGCGTAACCTTTTTAAAATCCGGCCCTATATGTAAATCGTTAATGAGCTGCTGTGATGCAAAATCATGTAAAGCAGTTCTTTACCTATTAATTTGTTAAAATCCTACATATGAAATTATGGTTTATAGTTTGGTACAGTTATACGGCATATCAAATCAAATAATCTTAGCAGTTAGGGACTCACAAAATAAATGAACAATAAAATCATAAAAAATGGTCTATAAAATCTAATCAGAAAATAAAATTTATATCAAACAATTATAAATGGGCAATTCAACAAACAATCAGAAGAGAAATTAATTGCCTTCACAAACAAAATTTAGCAAAAAAAAAAAAAATAACTACTCAATGAGGTGTGATTATCTTTTTTTCTAAATTTTTTTGTTGCTAAATTTTGCATGCAATTTTTTTACAAGCTTCATTTGCAGGTGTAGAAATTTACAACATATAAACTAATGGTCAGTTGCTTTATCCAGTCCACAGCTATGAGGGAATCAAGTGCCAGAAATATAAAGGGAGGAAACTTGTGTCTTAATATTAGACTTCAATAAGACGCGCAAACAACACAGATGTTACGTTACAAAAAGAAAGCAGATTGCAGCTACACTGCTTTTTAACTCAAGTCACTTAAATTCAGCAAGACTGGGGTAGATGTTGGCAGACTTAAAGAAACAAGCTGAGGTAGTTTATCAGACAAGAGCATGGAAAACTGCGAAAAAATATACGTAACCCCTGGGAGGGACAGAACCCATAGACTGGATCCAGGAGCACATAGAAATAAAATAGGTCCTATCTGCAACCAGTTCTCCACAAATAGCATAGTTTCATGGTCCTTCTGCATTAAGCCAAATACACAGCCCCCTTTTCCAGTCTCTGTAAATGGCACTGATTATCTTCACAGTCAAAAGCAGTAAAAATCACACTGAGAAGCCATGTGGTTTCCAACTTCTTTACTAAAAGTTGATTAAATGATTGAAGATTTTTTACACAAATTGAGATTTCACCCAAGATAGCAATGCAGTGCAAAAGTATTTTTTATATAAATTAAAGCACTTTGCTTGGAAGGACCTCATATAAAGACACTTAGACTGCACCAGTAAATGCGGTGTCCTATGTCTTGTATACTGACGGCCGATTTTAAAAGGGCCATGCGGGTAAAAAGAAAATGGGGGTTACGCATGTGACCGGGCCTTACGTGCACCTTGTGCATTTTTGAATGGACCCGGCCACGCACGTATCCCTTGTTACGCGCCGAAGTACCGGGCCCTGCAAAAAGGGTGGGCTGGGGGGCATGGTCTGGGAAGGGGTGAGCCACGGAAGCACGCGCCGGCAGGCGGCCAGTGTACGGAGATTACTTCTGCTCCCAGGGAGCAGTAAGAAAATAAAAAGAAATTAGTGACACGTAAGGTTAGATTAGGGGTTGGGGAGGAGAGGGGAAGAGGTAGGAAGTGGTAGGGTTAGGGATAGGAAGGTTCCCTCCCAGTCCGCTCCTTAATTGGAGCGGACTGGGAGGGAACTGAGGGAGGTCTGATTGCATCGCCGTGCATATTTTGCTAAAATCCCGCCCTGCACTTGCGAGCACAGATTTTAAAATCCAGCGCACTTGTGTGCGTGGCCATCGGAGTTTATAACATGCACGTGCCGGTGCACGTATGTTATAAAATCAGCGTGACCATACGCTCACGCTGAGAACCACGCACACATGGACGCCCGCACGCGGGTCTTAAAATCGACCCCTGAGTGAGCGCCGCCTATGTTGCTTTTATAATCATTGGCCCAGGATAAGTTCAACCATAAATCCCAGGTATGTTTTTTATGCAAATAAAAAGGGAGCATGGATTTCTGACGTCTTTACTGCTGGGTAATCAAGTGAATTATGGCACAAACTCAGTCCTCAGCCCCACAGAATTTCTCTTTAATTACACTGCTTTCCCTCTATCTGTGCATGGGTCTCAGTTGCCAGGGACATGGAAGCATCCACCCTCCCTCCAGTGCTGGGCTAAGTGGAGTTCCCAGATGGGCAGGATAACCGCTTCCAAACTGATGAAAAGATAAAAATATGGTCTCTGCACAGAGAGTCAAAATCCTCTCTCTCTCTCTCTCTCTCCAGGGTGAAGACTCTCAAAGGGGGGGTCCTCAATGTTCTCAGATGGTTCTTACTCACAGTTAGTTGTTTGTTCTTCTCTTTCTCGCTTTATTGACCCCCAGATGGGAGGGATCATGGTAGGGAAGGAAGAGGGGCAACTCAAACTTTCTCTCTGGTCTTTCAACCAAAAATGTCCTTAATTGGAGCGGACTGGGAGGAAACTGGGAGAGGCCTGATCTCACTGGCGCGCGGAGGTTGCATAATTTCTTCCCCCCTTGCTCGCACCACCCGCCCATACGCGCGCAGATTATAAAATCCGGCACGTGTGTGCGCACGGCCCACAGATTTTCTACCATGTGCGCGCCCTTGTGTGTGCACCAGGAAGTGTGCGCGTGCAGAGTGCAAAATCTACCACTTAGGATTTTACAAAATAGATTTAAGCCCTGCAAATGCAGATTTCTGGGGTACCAAACCTGAATACAAATTTTGTTAAATCTGATACTGTCCTGAATAGGAAAGTGGAGAATCTTGAGACTGGGATGAGGAAGAATAGCCTGAGATTTATTAACTTTCCTTATAGCTCAGGCGTGGCTCTGTTAGAGTTCTTTATCAAAGCCAGATTCAGCTCTCAACCCTCAACCTCTTTTCTACAATGAAATTCTCAATTATAATGCGGGTTTATGTCTTGTGCATTTAGCTTAAAACTCCTTAATGGATTTTTTTTTTGTGTGTTTGCTTTTTTTTTTCCTTAAATTTTCTTTTGCATTCCCTTTTCTCCTCCTTGTGGACTGGGGTTGGATTTGATATGTGGGCTGGCTATTTTTTGTTTGTTTCCTGTGATTTTGATCATTTACGTATATCCATGCTTTCTTCATTCTGGATATTTTCACCTAAACTTTGTGAAAATGTAAATATAAAATAAAAACAAAAAACGAGGAAATTCCACCCAGAAGTAAAGGAGCCTCCTTTTCAGGACATGCATGTCAGTTCACCGTGTATGTATGTGTATTAAAATATTTTAAAAACATCTTTATCAGAATCCTCGTGTCCCCCCGTGATATGTCCTGAAAATTGGTATGGATAGGACACTAAACAAAAGTTTTTATGAGGTATACACACGTAATGTATGATTAAAAAAAGCATCAATTTGTGAAGTTCTAGATGTAAGCTGTTTAAAAACAATGAGGTCCATATTCAAATGCTATCCTGCTGAACAAGTTTGTTGGATAAACTTATCCAACTAACTTGGACAAAACATTCTCAGTGGATGACTATAGAACAGCCAAATAGCTGTATTAGACTTATCTGCCTAGCTAAGCCTGATAAGGCTGAATATCAGAACTTATCTGGTTAAGTTAACCAGATAATTAGCTCCAGCCGAGAACATCTCCGTCCTGCCTTTTCACTTATTTAGCCAGATAAACAGTTAGCCAGCTATGTGGTGGTTGGTCAGTATGGCCAAAAATTCGATACAGCAACACTTAGGCCTGGACGCATCAAGCTGCCAAGTTTTATCTCGGAAGGGGTCCCACTATCATGGGGGGCGGGTGTGTCACCACAGTAGTGGTGACCCCTCCACCAGAAAATATTGTGGCTCTATGGCATGTTCTTTTGTCTCGTGACCAAACACCGCAGGGTAAAAGAACATGCCTAGTGGGTGTTTTAACGCGATGGAGGCCCCAACCTCCAGGGATTGCCATTGCCTTAAAGGGTCTGCAAAAAAAAAAAAAAAAAAAGGTTGTGTGGCAAAAGGGGAGGTTAAGCAGGGCTCAGGGCTGACCCCCGTCTCAACCTGAAGCCACAACTCAAGGTAGCCCAGACTCCCCCAAAGTAAAAAAATAGTGCACATGTTTTTATATATTTATTTATTTAAGTTTTTTATATACCAACATTCAGGACGGAAGTCCCATCATGCTGGTTCACAAGAAACAGGGGTGCAATTATAATAAACTTTACAATTTGAACAATAGTGCAGAAAAAGCAGTTACATTTAACAAGGAAATAAATAACTTGGAGTAAGAAGGAAAATGAAGATCAGATAATTATATATATATATAATAACATTGTAAGAGGTGGCTGTTGCCACGTGGCATTGGCCCCAGCCTTCATCCACCAAGTACAACATTAATAAGTAGTGTCCAGGTCCTGGTCTCCACCCCCACCCTCCAAAGTCCAACATTAAAGAAACCCCCATACCTCCTCCCCCTTTCCCCCCAAACTCTACACCTTAGGGGTCTTGATGCCACTCTTTTGTTGCTATACCTATTTTGCTAAACTTAGGGTCTTCCTTCTGTTCTGCCTAGTTGTCATGTTCTTGATACTACACCTTGAGGGTCTTGCTGACATTCTGCCTTGCTGCTATACCCCTTATGCTAATCCTTGGTGGTCTTGCTGGGACTAAGCCTTGCTGCCATATTCAAGGCTCTACATCTTGGACGTCTTGCTGCCACTCTATCTTGCTGCCCTGTACCTGATACTACACCTTGAGGGTCTTGCTGCCTCTCTACGTTCCTGCCATA
The DNA here is from genome assembly GCF_901001135.1 of Rhinatrema bivittatum. NCBI lineage: Eukaryota > Metazoa > Chordata > Amphibia > Gymnophiona > Rhinatrematidae > Rhinatrema > Rhinatrema bivittatum. The sequence continues at coordinate 33,135,356 of NC_042626.1, forward strand.
CCTAAGAACATAAGAACATGCCATACTGGGTCAGACCAAGAGTCCATCAAGCCCAGCATCCTGTTTCCAACAGTGGCCAATCCAGGCAATAAGTACCTGGCAAGTATCCAAACACTAAGTAGATCCCATGCTACTGATGCCAGTATTAGCAGTGGCTATTCCCTAAGACAACTTGATTAATAGCAGGCAATGGACTTCTCCAAGAACTTATATAAACCTTTTTTAAACCCAGCCACACTAACTGGACTAACTACATCCCTATGCAACATATTCCAGAGTTTAATTGTGCATTGAGTGAAAAAGAACTGGTGCACTACCTTGGGGATTTTATAAACACTCAACCTTACTGCCATATCCCAGATTCTACACCTTAGGGGTCTTGCTGCCACTCTGTCTTGCTGCTCTGCTTTCTGATGTAATACCTTGGGAATCTTGCTGCCACTCTTCCTTGCTGCTATGTCCCTTATGCTACACTTTGGGGGTCTTTCTGAATCTCAGCCTTGCTACCTTACCACAGACTTTACACCTTGGGAATCTGTCTGCCACTCTACCTTGCTGCTGTGCCCCAGAGTTTATACTTTTGGGTGTTTTTCCCACTATAAGTGGCTGCTTTGTACCTCTCTTGGTGCTTTGGGGTCCTCATGCCAATATTTGCACTGATTTGTCCCACTTTGCCTCAGTCGTCTTGCTTTGGAGTTCTCTTTCACCTTTTGATGTTGTCTACCAGCATGTTTCATTGGAATCCCCCAATTTTGAAGCTCAAAAAGGCTGCATTGCTTCCCCCATTGACTTTAAGTGAAACAAATGAATCGAATAAACAAAAACTAATTTTATTTGAAATTGATGGAGGTTATCTATGAGACAAATGAATGAACTAAACATAAATTTTGCCTCTGCACATCCATACTGGCTAAGTCAGATCTCAATCAGCTAAATGGCATTGAATATTGGCCCCAGCCTTTTTTTTTTTTTTATTGCCTTACTATCATTAAGGAACACCCTATTTATCCTCTCCTCCCTTTCCCTTTTGTAATGCCTTTTATGATTCCTTCATATTTTCTGGTAAAGGTCATCTTTTGCTCATTCTATTCTGACCTGAGGAAGGGAGTATTATCTCTCAAAGGCTAGTCAAGAAATGTATTAGATTAGTCCAAAAAAAAAAAGAATTCACCTTATATATATTTTTTTTGTTGTTTTTATTTGTTAACTTTTATTTCCTGGTTATTCACATGTCAGTATCTGTAGTTGCCGATTGAGGCTCTGAATGGAAAGCATGAGGAGTAGGTGGTGCCTAACAGAGATGTCTCATGTAGGACAGAGATGTGATCTTTGCTTGGAGAAAACATACGATTCAGCACTCAGAAGAACTTAGAGCTCATGAGGTTTAAAATCTGCTACTGACTTTGTTGAACCTTGGGCAGATCATTTTATCTCCCTGCCCCCCAGTGTCTGCAGCTAAATTTGAGCAATGGTAACATTGGGTCCTTCACAATTTCGAAAGTCACCCTAAGCAGCAGGCATCCAAACTGTCAGCTACATGCTTGTTTTTGAAATGCTATGAAACTTCCAGATGGAAAAGCAAAGAGTGTGTCCATGTAAAAGAGATACAGATGAGTGGGAGAGAGCTTCTGCAGTCCAGTCTTACACTTAAATTTCCTAGAACTTAAGAAACTTGGCCTCCTAATTTGATTTGTGATTATTAGATTTTATTAAATCCCAAACTTACCTCTCGGACAAGATTGCAGACTCTGTCCTGGTATACAATATTTGCCCTTGGGGCAGGAATAACAGTCTGCTACATGGGTTTCTGTCGTGTAGGTACCAGGGGCACAGGGGGTAGGGCTCACAGTCCCCAGAGGACAAAAGTGTCCCATAGGGCAGGGTCCCCCAGAGAGTCCTTCTCGTGGTGTTGAGGTTTTAGCCTCCATAGTGCAGTAATACCTAGAACAGCAAGGAAGAGCATCCTGACCATTTTGGGGAGGACAACAATGCAATACAGTGAAAAATAAATCAAAATACTCTCTCTTTGAGGAGCCATTGTCTATCAGTAGTAGGGGAAAAAGGAAATTAACAGTATAAAGGTAAATGTTTTCATAAGTTATAGCAAACCTGACATCACATGTGCGGAATGTGGCCTTATCCGTACACATTTCTAGAATAAACTCAATTTATTTATTTATTACTCAAATTCATTTACTGTCTTTTCACTCATAACTCAAAGTGGTTTACAAACATATCCCATAAAAATCCATAAACCTAAAAACAAAACATAACCCCAAAATCCCTCTAGCAAAAAGGCTGATTTCACAGAAATTTCTTGCGACAGTAAAACATAAAAACACACATATAAATAAATAACATATCATACATATAAAAATATCCACCACATAAAACATGCTTCTTGGGTTCATTCATATGCATGATAGACAAGAACACCATTGGGAAATATGATTGACCTCAAGGCAGAAAGGACTGGACTACACTTCCTATATTCTTTGTGTGGCAGACCCTCCTGGTCTGGCCACCAGATGTCACTGTCCCTGCATTATAACACTCTATTTATTTATTTATTTATTAAAGGCTTTTATATACCGACTTTCTTGATACAAATCAAATCAACTCGGTTTACATCGAACTAGTAAGACTCCATCCATATCCCTCAGTCCCTCCCACCTGGAGGATCTGGATTGGATACCTGAAGACTAGCCCAGCCATGTTAAGACACTTTGGGATCAGTTTGAGGAAGCAGTTGGAGAGTAAGGATGTCTGATTTATACACTCTGGTGAGGCCTCCCAGTTTCACCCAAATGGAGTTTCTATTAGAAGTGATACCTCCCTTTGCACTCCCTGTTTGAGGGTCCTTCTTCTATTAATTTGAAGAGAGAGATTTTTAAGCCTGATAACCCGTTAGGGGCAAAAGGGCTCTCTACAGGGGATGAAAGACCTGAAGAGCCCACTCTAAACCCTAGGTAGGCAAGCACCAGTGATGCATTCTGCTGTGAGGAACAATGAAGGCAGAAGATGTATCCAGTTTAACCTTAAGAAGTATTTTTGGACTAGCAGAGTGGGGAGGTCCCTTCCCCACTGGGATTGCAGAGCTGAGAACTAGCCTGATCCCACTGACTTTTCCGCAAGAGAAGTCCCCCAGAAATATTAATAAATAAAGGATAGAAGAACAAGATCAGGCGACCCTAACCAGATCGCCACACATCACAACAAGGGACCAGGACGGGTTGGGTGTCGAGGAGAAAGATGACCAAAGCTAGGATTTTTGTAGTAAAGTCAGGGACTTCTCCACTAGGATTCCCTCACAGCTGCTGGGTATGCTGTGCGCATTAAAAATCACCCAGATGCCTGAAAAAAGGACACCTACCTGCCTAGAACCATACATGTACCAACATTCAGATGTAATTTCAATATTATGGATGGATGAATGAACTTTAAGTATTAATCAGTAAATGTTTATTTAACACCCCTCACCTGGTCCTTTCTGAATTCTTACAGCGTCTCACCTCATGAGAAGCACCTACAGCTCATACCCACACTGGGAATACTACTACAGTGTCCGGCCATAAATGAGAGCTTTCCCCCTTACCCCCCTCCCCCTCCCAATGATTAGGAGTCAAGCATGGGAATTATGTGCCCTTGGGACTAACACACCCAGCTAAGGGTTACACTTACCCAGCAGCACAGAGTCCAGATGGGGACATTAGTCCTGTGCCATTGCAGTAATGCCCCCCTGGACATGGCTGGCATCCTCGTAGACTGGCACTTCCAGAAGCACTGGACCAGGTGCCATATGGACATGGAGTTGGCATTGTTGATCCTAAGGAGACAATTTGAGGGTGTCTCAAATCCAGAGACGAAACCGCTCCAGTTTTCAGTTCTATTAACCCTTCCGGAGCAGGCCCAAATTGATTTCTTGAGAGAAGTAAGCTCAGTCACTAAACACGGTTCTTTATTTAATGCACAAGCAGTCTGACTCAGGAAAATAATTTATATAAAGCATGGTGAGAGACAAGAAGGTCTGGCTTTGGAGAAATCACTGGTTTCCCCAAAGCCAGTGAGAGGTGCAGGATAGGAGTACTTCATGTCTAGAGGCTCAAAGCTGTTCTAACCAGAGCTTCTACCTGGGCAGTATTCCTCAACCCTATCCAAGAGGCACACCTAACCAGTCTGATTTTTGAGATAGCCACAAGCATGCAATAGGTACAAGATAGATTTGCATACATTGGCAACTAAGGGGATCATTTTCCAAAGGTATCGCACGGGAAAAGGGACTTTTCTCATGCGATACCTAGATCGGGGTGGGTTCTGGGCGGCGTCCGCACCAGAAGGGGAGGAGTCGGGGCGGCACCGGGGCAGACGCCGCAAAGACATTGCTGACAGTGAAAAGGTAAGGAGCCTTATCGCCGTCAGTAACGCGGCCAATAGCGCCACCTTTCATGGTGGTGCTATTGGTTTGCGAAAGCCGGCAGCAATAGTACCATGGTGGTGCGATCACTGCCGGCTTTCGCAGGCCCGCTCCCCGCTTCGCCCCCCCCACCTCCCCCCATTACCGTCGGATTTTCTAAGTTCTGCGAACTTAGAAAATCCAGGCCTAAGTGTATGCAAATCTATCTCATGCATGTTCACTGTGGTTATCCTGAAATCCAGACTGGCTAAATGTGCCTCCCAGACTGGGTTGGGAAACACTGTTGTAGGGAATGATGTCTGAGCACTATGTGTACTGTTATTGTAATCCCAGCAGGAGGAGTTGCATTAAAGTAAAGAGGAGCACTGCTATTACAGTCCTGGCAGGAGGGAGCACTGCATGTGAAAGAGTTTACAGCTGCCATAGCCACAGTCTTTCCCAGTGAGAAGCACAGTAAGGGGCAGACTGAAAGCACCAGCTGTAGGTAGTGTTGTCATCTCACCCAGGTTATCCCAAACAGGCTGATGGAGTCCTGGGCTTTGCCAAGTTACAGGCACAGAATTGTAGTTCCCTAAGAAAAGTAGGACCTCATTTCCATGCATGCAATGGAGGCAAAACCAGGCCTGGATGAGCCTGTTTGGATTGACCTGGGTGAGGTGACAGTTCTAACTTTGGGAGGACTGCACTGCATGCTGCTCCACTCTCACCTTTTTTCTGGTAGGAGACAAAGTGGAGTTCAGATACTTTAAGAATTGGATGTATACTTACCTGAAAGACAGTAGTGTCCTGCAGGACAGAGAACACCTGAAATTCCATCATTTGGATCTTTTATTGAAGCCCCATGTTTGCACCAGAATCCCTCAGAACAGTCTCCTAGGAAGCAGGACACGCATCAGACCTAAGCTGTACATTGTTCTAGAATTACAAATGATTCCTTCCTTGTAATGGTTACAACTAGGCATCTGCTTCATTAAAACACCACCTGCTGAAGTAATCTGTGCAAAGAATGATCAATATAGGACAATGATTCGCAAAGCAATTATATATATATATATATATATATATATATATATATAGTTTTATATTTTTTTTTACCAGTTCTAGGAGTTCTGTGGACAATGTAATGAACCTCTAGCGTCAGTACTGATTGCTCTATGATGTCATCTGAACCCCGAGATGCAATTTACCCCTTGATTCTATCACCAGTCTGTTACTGATTGGGAACTATTGGCAACACTCCAGTTTCCAATGAAGTCACAGTCCCCAGTTTTTAAGCTTATGAACCCAAGCAAATAACTGCTCCCTAGAAACCAACCGGATCAATGCTGGCAGGTTGGCAGCTGGATGTTTAAACAAAAGCCTCATGAGTTTTGGAAACTAAATTATTACAAAGCTTGGTGGTAAGACATAGTGGAGGAGGTGGGGTGGAGACCAGGATATTGGTTAAGCATGGAAGTATAAAACTTGTATACACATCTGCCCAGGACAGAAAAACAATAAGGATAAGGAGCAATATCTTACATGCAGCCAAGCTATCTCTGCTGACAGCTGAGATATATCCTTGGTAGCATGGAACAGAATAACTGGGCAGATTGGACAAGCCAATTGGTCTTTTATCTACCGACTTCTACTATGAGGTCAGTATTTAAAGGGGTTCATCCAGATAAATTCTGAGCAAGCCAGATGAACCCTGAGGTTTGACTATCTGGCCTCTTCACCAGGATAAATTTCAGCAGTCGCAGTGGCAGTCCTTGGTAGATGGTTACAGACTCCAATTGGAAACTGGTACACATATACCCTAAATCTTAGTGTCCTTAGTGGTGAACTTTATTGAATAACAGTGTGGCTATCGCCAATGTTCTGAGATGGTATCATATTAATCATTTGGGTTTCTTTTATGTTGAAAATGTAAGTTTTTTGGGTTGTTTTGTAATCCATTGTGTTCAACTTTATTGATGCAGGTAGAATATAAATCCTACAAATAAATATCCAGCTACGTCATTAACCAGATAAAATGTACACAGATAAATAGGAGAAATTCTGGTGATGTTCCATGGCAGAGTTATCTAAATAACTTATCGAGGTAACTCTGATCTTCAGAGTTAGCTGAATATGCTCTTTGGCTAAGTCTGCGCATGCCTCAGAGCACAGTTAAATTGTCCTGGTATGTGTACCCCCACATCAATGCATCAATACATCTTAAAGAAAAACACATCTGCAGTTTTAATGCCTTGTCCCACTTAAAGCTGAATGCCTGTTGTACCTGAGGGCATTGTCAGCCCTGGAGACATGCAGTATTTCCCGGCTGGGCATTTCTGGCATTGGGTAATGGCTTTCATTCCCATGGTGGGCCCAAAGGTGCCTGCTGGGCAGCCAAACTCCAGGACATGGCGAGTCCCTGCAGGACAGTAAAACCCTCGTGGACAGGGAAAGAGAGTGACATCGCTGATGGGCCCCTGCCTAGAGTCACAGTAATACCCTGGTGAGGAAAAAAAACCAAGAGGAATCAGGCCTCTTCTCTATCTTTGGCCAGTTACTGGGTGATTTAAGCTACATCATCAGTGACTTTTCAGACCTTACGGCTGGGCCCTAATTAGACTGAATTTATTCAGTCCTGGATTTTGAGGCTCAGAATCCATTGCATTCTAGGAAGTACAATCTGGTTGCTCTTGATTGGAAAAACAGAGACTAGACAGATCTTAGAATGCCATAGAATGAGTTTGTAAAAATCAGAATTGAGGAATATATCTAAAAGGATCAGAGAAATAAAGGTAAACTATCACCTTGGAAGCCTAACATGAATCCCAAAGAGACAACTTTTGCTATCCCTTATTAGCAGGCCCCAGAGACTCAAGAGACCTGAGATTGGTTAGAGTCGGCAAGAAGTGATAGAAGGAGTTCTGTGATGTTCCCTAATGAGGGGTGACAATGTTTTAACAAAATGCCTGTGTCTTTTTGGTTCAGGGTTCTTCTGGATTCAGGGAAGCTGTATTCAGTGGTGCAGGTACCAGGGGAAGGCCCAGGGAGGTTCCCTAGTCTGAGAGCATCTACTGCCTGTGACTGGAGAACTGTTTAGGGTTTTTTTTTGTTGTTGTGTTGTTTGTTTTTATTGTGTTCTAATAGACTTCATTTTTTCTATACTGATTATGAACTAACCCATAGTGTACTCTTTTCTGTTTTCCTGCAGTCAAATTCCAGTAAAGGATTTTATTTTTGAACAAGAAGTACAGTGTGGTTTGTGTTCATTTTTGCTGGACTGGAGGAGTTCCAGAAAAATCCTGAAAGACTGTTCCTTGGCCAACCCCTTCAACCCAAGAGCATAGATTCAGCAATGGGCCATGACCTCCTACATGAGTCCCTGGTACCAGAAGAAGCTGGATAAAGGACTATATAAATAATACTTTTCCCATCACAAAAGTTGTCATAAAAGACCCAAACCTTTGAAAGCCAATCAGAATCATTTGATGCCTAGAATGCAATGGATTCAAATGTCATTGTTAAAGGGACACAGAGCCATGCTTTTTAGGTACACAAATTACTGAGCCTCTTCTTAAATCCTTGAAACCAATGAGGTAGGCAGCTTTTGAAAATGGCTGTTAATGGGTGAGGTGCACTTCTAATGAGTGAGTTCCTATCTAATATACACATTCTTAAGTCTTATCATTGAAACAAATACTCAAAAGTCCATAAACATGGGCTAAGATGCACAGGTACAAACATGGCAGCCACGCATCTAGTCCTCACACATACATATACATCAACTCATGTCCAAGGGCCTTCCTAGCACCAACCACTCTGTACCTGCTTCACATGCCCAGCATTCACCCTGCGCCTCTTGGTTCTGATAGAAGCCTGACTCACAGAGGACTGGTTTGGAGCTCCCGACTGGGCAGTGATGCCCAACCGGACATGGAAAGGCATCACTTAAACTCTGTCCCTTTGGGCAGTAAAAACCTGGAAGAGATGGAAAAGAGCAGAGATAGCCACAGTCAGACGACTGACTCTTTGCTGAGAGAAGTGATTTCACCACACACTCACGACAGGAACCTTGAGTCACTTGCTTCTAATTTACGAAAACACCAATGAAAAGCAAATTCTCTTCCAATAGCCTTGTAACACCATTGTAAAACAGCCAATTTCAAACAATGGTAACATTTTTTACACAGCATTTATTGAATATGTTCTATGTAGATGTGATGGCTTGGCTCTTTCACTATGTTCCAGCCAGCTGTTTACCTTCGCCAGGGGAGTCCTGTCTTTGCATTCCCATGTTATCGGTGTTTTGATTATCTAAATTCAGAGAACAGGCTTTTTCCTGTGCTGCTCTGACAGAAATTCATTGCCTTTATCTTCCAGACTAGAGACTAATCCACTGGTTTTCTGATCTCAGGCTAAAGCCGGGCTTTTCAAGGAACTGTTTAGCTAACTGACTCTGTTCCACTAATGCTCTCTTTCATTTGGTTCTGCTTGCCTTGTGTGCTCCCTGCTCTGTTTACTTGGCTTTTATTGCATTGTATTATTTAGGTTTTAAGTATTCATTTTAAGAAGTTTAGTAGATTTTGGTTTTTGATATTATTTGCTTAATTATGTTTTTGTTGTATTATATGTTTTTAGCTTGTATTTTACATGTTTTTATTGTTCACCATCTCGAGGATAATGAGTTGATATTCAAAGAGCCAGCCAGTCAGTGGGTAAGTTATCTGGATAAGTATGCCACTGAATTTATCCCGATAAAGTTAGATGAATAATTTTAGAAACAAACATAGAAACTGTGAAAAAGGTACCCAGATATCAAAATTAAAGGGAATGCAGCGGCCTCACCTAGTTAAAGAATCAATACTGGAATATTAATTTGTGCCCATCAGAAAGCTGCTCCTCATCAGAACACCTCCTTGCATGTCCAGTTTTTTTTTTTTAGAGTCAATACCCTAGGGCTGGGGAAAGTAAGAAACAGATCTCTGAAGAGCAGGGCTGGCTTAACCATTAGGAAACTAGGCAGTTGATTAGGGCGGCAGCTTCTGGTAGGCATCAAAGAGCAGCTGCAGTCACAGCAAAACAATAGAGCTGTTTTGGTATGGCAAGTTTGCTTATATAGGTTCGGAGAGTCTTTTGTTGCCGGGTTTTATGTTACTTCACACAGTGTCTGGTAATAGAGAGAGTTCATTTTTATTTATTTATTTTATTTATTTTATTTAACAGTTTTTTATACCGACCTTCATAGTAAATAACTATATCGGATCGGTTTACAATTTAACAAGGGAATAACTGGAGTAACAATTCAAGTAAACGTCACTGTATCTGATGTGACACCAGAATTTGACATTTTTTTGTATGGTGAGTAGTAAGGGAAACATCCTAGATCAGCCCAACCAGCCATTTCAGAGATTAATTTAGCCAATATGGTATTCATTTATTTTAATGTATAAATGTATGTATTCCTTGATTTTATTTGCAATCTACCCCCAAATATCAGAGATGATACATTCATCAGACACTGTGACATGGTTTCTAAAACATGTTTATATATCTACAATGAATATGTATGAGATAGATATGCATACAATGGAGGCAGGGCATGCAAATCTATCTCATGCATATTCATTGTGGATATGCTGAAAACCAGGCCTGTTTGTGGCTCTCAAGGACCCGAGTTGGCCGCCTCTGGCCTAGGGTGCCTAATACCTTTACATAAGAGCATGCCATACTCAATGTATACCATTGTACCAATCCTGCTGATGAGATGCTTCCATCACTTTCTTTGAATGGTCCATAGAGATCATCCTAACAGCGGTTCTAGGCTACCACCTCCCCAGGGTGTGGTAAAGATTACAATGCTTCAAGAGAATGTATAGCCCCCAGTCAGCATGAAGAGCAGGAGGCTAAACTGGGAATGGAATGCAGACGGATTCTCCTCTCCTCTCCATGCAGAGCACCAACTGGGACACCGTACTCTTCCTGTACTGTCACGCCAGCTTACCTTCCCTGCACTGCCCACTGGGGGCACTGAGGCCCGAGTCTTCACAGTAGTATCCTGGCAGACACGGCTGGCATGCAGATATTGCAGGCGAGCCTGAAGTGTGGGAAAAGGTCCCAGTGGGACATAACCTTGGTGCATGTGATCCTGATGCTACGGAAAAAAAAGCCAAAGCACACAATGAATAGCTTTGAATGGCTAGTTTAGTGCTGTCACAAAATGGGCAGTGCTAAAATGGATCCATAAAGCTTTTTCCTCTTGAACATGTGATCCCAGTGTAATTTAATTAAATGTATTCATTTCCAACTTTACTGCATATCTGACCGAGATGGTGCACAAAATACAATAAAAAAGAAACTTATCAAGCATACAGCAAAGCCTGCCTGTAGCTCCAAGAATGTGTTTGTTTTGCAATAATTACTCACGGCAGTATGTTCCTGGGGGACAGATATTTCCATGGGCACTATCAGTGGGAGCCGGATGGATGGCTTCCCCAAGGCAGTAATAACCAGCACTGCAGTTACCACTCACAGCTGAGAGCCCTGGTGGTGGAGACAAAAATGGTAATGTAATTCAAGAAAGCATAGGTAGGGCAAGCACCAAGGATACCTAGTTGTGAAGAAGTGAGATCAACTTGGGTCTCTGGCACTGCACTGGGCGTGACATGGGGCAGATCTGCTGTCATCTGCTGTTTCTATGAAAACAGAAAATGCAAAAACCCCAGTCATCCTAGCCTAGGAAGTAAACTGAGAGGTGAGAAAAGGAGTGCGGATGTTCACACAGGCTTGATTTCTCTCATCACTGCCCCAACCCAAGCAGGGAAGGAGTCCGAGGACCAGTTCTCTACGTTACCTGAACCACTGCAATAGAGCCTGCTGGGCAAGGGATGGGTTCAGGGCTGCCCTCTGGACAAAAGAACCCTGGCATACACTTCCCTCCGGTAGCAGTGGCTGGGCACAGGCAGTTAGCATTGGTGTAGTTGTCCAGATCAAAGGGCCGCGGGGTCCAGAGCAGGCAGACACACAGAACCAGCCTGGATTGCAAAAGAGAAACTCATTGTGTCAGAAGCCTGTGCTCTAGCATTAGAAAGGCCCTCAAGGATGTATGTATGTATGTAATTATGTATGTATGAATGTTTCTGCGTATATAAATATATAGTGTGTGTGGGTGTATATATGAGAATATGTCTAACAGGGTAATGGGAGTAAAAATGCAACATTACTTTGATTCAACACTGAGAATGCAAAACATGCAACAATACAATAGGCAGGAATGATATATGTGTACAAAGTCACAGTAAAGCAAAGAGCATACAGTGTGTGTGCTCAATGCATGCACACTATTACCTCATAACTAAGGGGGCCATAGTCATTCAGTCAGCTGGTGAGTAGACAAGTCAGCTGGCTAAAGTTAGCCGGATAACTTGTCCCAGATATTTATTTATTTATTTATTTATTTATTTATTTATTTATTTATTTACCATTCTGTTCTAAGCAGGATAAATGTCCCACTGAAAATACTCGTCTAAAGTTGTCCAGCTACATATTGCCAGATAACTTTAATAAAAACCTAACCAGCTATGTTTGAATATAACTGGTTAGGGTTTAAAGTTACATTTTTTTTTAAATGCCTTGCGGGCCTGCAGCCCAATTCCTGACACCCCCCCCCCCCCCCCCCCCCCGTCCCCAATACATCATATATGACCCCTGCCAGGCCATGCAGCCCCCATCCCCCACAAAACCCTCTGATGTTTTACCAATAAATCAGTCTGCAGGTCAGACCCCCATCCCACCCCCTCCCTATTGTCTTTTACATTTTTATAATTCTTTATTTCTCCAATTTCATTCAAATAATTACAGGCCAATCGCTTGACAGAAAATATGGTAGTGACTAATAATAAAGAACCAAATACAAAAGCACTATGTCAGTAGCTATAAACCCCCTACTAAGTCCACAACAGGAAAGCCAAAGAGACAAAGCAAACAAAAAAAACTCATATCAGAATGCAAGAAAAATGGCATTGATGAAGAGAGAAAATAGCATTATATTATGGCCACTAAATACAGCCAATATCAGGCCTGGCCTGGAGTAGGGCCAGGAACCACAACAATCCTACCATCTGAAAAGGATTTCAACTGACTTAAGTTCATAAAAGACCAACCTGCTGCCAGACTTCTTAATCAAACATTTAACAAGATATTTTAGGGGCAATTCATCCTCCCCACAAAGGTATTACATTTTCATGCAACTCAGAGTTTGCTTAAGCTCAGCTGGGAAAATCCAGACTTTCTGACCCTAAAAGAGGTAACGGGCCGGTTATTACTCTTATAATCTCATTATAAGAATTTTAACTGTCTCAGAACACACGAAATCAACAAAGTAGCACATCTTTCACATCTTCAGTCGATTGTTCAAGAAAATCACTTAAGTTCACACTTTTAGAATAAACTGGGGAAATATCCATCACTTTCCCTTCTTCTTTCATAAATCCCTAAACTTAGATCCGGAGAGAATTCAACCAGACAGATTATGTACTAAGAGAGGAAATCCCGCCCGACCCTGGTCGGGACCAACAGCCTAGGTTAGCTTGCCTTTACTGACGTTAGCTCCTGACACCTCTGCACTAGGTGCTGCCTCCCGAGATCGCTGTGGAGAGCTCCTAAATAGACTCCCAGGGGTACGGCCATTTCCAGGCTCCACAGGAGGAGAAGCTGCATCCGAATGGCACCTCCCTCTATACTAACCTTCTCTCTTTGGCTGAAACAGGGACTCAAGCAAGTCTTAATGGTGACGTGACTGTAGGGTCCATCATTTTATGGTGACATAAACTGCCAGGCTAATTTCTTCAGATACAAGGTTTATTTATGAAAATATTGTGAAATATTCACATCAGTTCGCTCCTGACGCCCTGGAGCCATCTGGAAACCATGGAAATGAGTGGTTACGGAAAGGGGGTGTCCACAGAGTTGCTGCGACTCACCTGCGTCGCACGTTCCCGATATAGTTGTTAGGTTCTCCTTCCCACAGAAGTGGCCAGGGGGGCAGGGCAGACAGCTATCCAGGCTTTGTGTCATGGGGTCAGGGTTATAGTAACCCCGGGGACAGGGGAAACTCACTGGAATATCGGGTCCCTGAGAGGCAAAGCAAAAAAAAAAATGATAGTGATTTTGAACTACAAATGAGACAGCCTGATCTGGAACGCATGCAGAAAACCCATGCACTAAAATATGATCTTGCCTTTACCCAGAGAGCTAAACCTTTTGAGCACTAGTATTTACAGGGCAATCTAGCTGGGTTAATAGGTAGTTACCCAGATGGGAAAATCAAGGACTGGAAGTTCCCCAGTGCGACCAAGCAGGTTGATCCAGTCCTGGCTTTGCCCCCTTGCATGCTTGAATTTGTAGTTCTGATTTGTAATTCTGATTTTCCCATTGATTTTCCTAAGAAAATTAGAACTACAAGTCCATGCATGCAAGGGGACAAAACCAGTACCTGCTCAGCCTGTTTGGTCAACTAGGAGTCAGTTGGCAACCCTACTGAAATTGCAGGGATTCATTTTTAGCCACTGTGTGGCTTGACTAGTTAGCTGAATAAACATATCTGGATAACTAGCAGGGTTTATTCAGAGGTGAGGTTGTGCCACTGAACATACTCGCCTATCTTAAATTTAGCTGGATATGTCTAATCGAGTAACTTTAGGACAGCACTGTGACTCGATCAAAGTTAGCCACATAGGTTAACGCCGACTATCGGCCCAGAAACGCCTCCTGCCTGCTCCCGGAATGCCCCCAACTTACGTGGCTACAATTCGGCCGCATACACCTTTTCAGTTATCCTTCTAAATGGTTTTTGAATATCAACCTCACAGTTTCATTATTTTGTAACTAAATATATAATTGTATAATTCTATGGATAGAAGGTAACTAAAAATATGTGGTAAAAAGAGGCCCTCCTTTGAACTCCATGCTCGGCCCTGCTCCCACAAACACCTAGCGCTGTCTTTAATTTTGACTCTCAGCAGCCTTGGAAATTGATGCAATCTGCTCCGCACTCAGGGCTCCAACTCTCCGTGATGCCCCCCCCCCCCCCCACACACACACACACTTCTTACCTTTGGGGCAGTAGAACCCCGGAGGGCAGGGAAAGGCACTGTAACTGGCAGTATTTTCAGAGCAGTAGTAGCCTGCAGGACAGGGGAAGCATGCAGCCTGGTTACTGAGGTCGTTGTAGGTCCCTGCTGGACACGGCAAGGGCAACCCGGTGCCTTCTGGGCAGTAGTGGCCCATAGGGCAAACCCCTCCTTCCCCTCTGGAATCTGCTGGAAGTAAAACAAGGAAAGTAATCAAAACCATGATCACGTGGAAGATCATACCACAGACTTGCCAAAGTTCCCTCTGCAAATGAGACAAAAAAATTACTGCTCACCCTGTTTCCTCCTAAGAGCCCTCTGCTAGATATGCTTTTTGACAAAAGATCAAAAAGCACTTCATTTTAGCTAACTTGCCAGCTTAAACTGGTCCCTGAGCCTGTACTGTGCATTAAAAAATGTTTAAAAATTCCCTGATCTGGATGGGTTTATGGCCTAGTTTTTCAAGTTATTTGAAGTGGGAAGTTGCATTGGTTTAGCGAATAACTGATGGATGGTAAGTTACCCCATTCAGTGATGGAACCTAGCATAATAGTAATTCCCAAGCCAGAGATCTAATGGACTGTAGTTCTTGCAGAATGATATGTCTATTAAATATTGATGCAAAAACTTGGGCTGAGTAAGCTGTTGTCAGTTCTAATAAATGAGGATCAAACAAGATTTGTGTCGGGAAGGCAAGTACATGATAGCATAAGGCATGTTTGCCATGTAATATGAGGAGTAAAATAAAGGGATTCAAATGTATTTATGTATTTATTTGGATTTTTTCTTGTACATGATGATTTCTCTGATTATATTGTTTTATATTTATTGCATTTAATTTTTTAACTAATGGATTTGAATTTTATAGTATTGTATCTTATTACATCACTTTGTCTAGTCTACGGCTTCTAAATTTACTGCTTTGTATTGTATAATTTTTTAATTGTATTGTTTGAGCTGACAAGGAAAAGTGATTAAAAAATAAAGGCTTCATGGGCACACTGTCCGATTTGATGATACTCCCTATGTGGGGACAAGCAGGTCAGGCGTGAGGTCTTCTGCCTGACCAACCACCTTCCCTTTGGGCTGAGCTGAGCCCTCTGGTACTGGTGGTTGTCAGGTCTCTATGGAGAGTGGTGCACAGGATAAGGGAGATCCCACCCACTGGGAACAGGCAGGCAGTGAGAGGCAAGGGACAAGAAGGTGCCCTGGTCACACTGACCACAAACAAGGTGTGAACCAACAAGACAGGTATGGTCAGGTAAGCACAGGACAATGTAGGACCATAGACAAACAAGGACTAGACAATGCAGGAACCACAGTGGCTCAAGGGAAACACATGGACAAGGGGGGCACAGGCAGGCCAAGACTGGACAGGAGTACAGCTAGGAGCATGTAGGCAAGGAAGGCTACTGGGGGACCCAGTCACAGGGCAAGCTAGGAACACATTGGTGAGATAGGCCACTGGGAGACCTAACCTAGAACAAGAGCAAGGCTAGGAACACACAGGCAAGGAGGGTCACTGGGATAGCCAAACCCAGCTCAGTCATATCCAGCCTCTATTGGACTATGGCATTGTAAGCCATCATTCATAACTGCCTGGAATTTTTCCAAATTTTTATAACCTGCTTCTCACCTCACCAAGCCTAATCATTATAGCAACAATCTTTTGCTGGTGGCCATGCAATAGGGCTTCCTCTATAACCCTGTAGTCAAGGATCCTAAATCCAGCCACAAGGGATTGCTGTTGCACCATGACTGAGACTTCTTCCCTTCCTCCCCAGGGTCTGTGAAATCTGCCTCCACAGCTTCTCCAGTCCCATCTGGCCTGGGGAACAAAAGGACAAGGGCAACAACAGGACATAGGCAAGCTAGGAACACACTGGCGAGATAAGCCACTGGGAGGTCCAACCCAGAATAAGGCAAGGATAACACAGGAAAGGAAGGCCACCGGGAGACCCAAACGGAGCAAGAACAAGGCAAGAGGTACACAGGAAATAAACAAGAACAAGGACACCAGACAAAGAATAAATGGACAAAGAACCAAAGACAGAAAAGAGACTCCACGCTGAGATGATGAGTAACCTGTGGGGGAGGGGTTTTATAGGGATGGCTTTACTGCATCATGCGGCCTTTAAGGCGAAGGCTAGAGCTGGTCTGAGAAGTGAATTGAGGACCCCTGCTGGCAGGGAGCTATTTGGCAGCCAGCCTTGTTACAAAAGGGTTACTTGACTGGACAGAGAATATTACTTATCTATATCTCATCTGCTCCATTCAATTTGAAGCATGTATTCCACAGATTTATAATCTCCCAAATATAGTTGATTCAGGTGTTGCATAGCTGTTTTCTAACACAAATATCTGGGTCAACTTTATATACTATTCTCTCTGTATGCGTCTTTCATCACAGGAGTTTTCTATAAGCAACATATTAGTTTCTTCCATTTACTCAGATAAGTCATTAGTCAGAGTAATGGAGTCACCGCATCACTGAATGCTGACCTCTCTAAGCTTAACCACATTATTAAGATTTGTGATTTATATAGGAAGAAAATGTTTTTTGAAAAATCCTCTTTCCACTAAACCTCTCTGCCTTCCCCATTAACCCTCCCAGAGATGCAGTCTAGAAAATTTATATCCTAGATGGAAAGAGGGCTGATAGGAAATGCATGCAATGAGGATGGTTGACTCCTCCTTGAACTGAAAGAGAAATTTGAAGTAGAGGACAAATGTACATTCAAGTAGCACATGTACATTCATGTACATTCAGGGGTAGATTTTAGAAAAGTATGCCCGCGCGTACTTTTGTTCGCGCACCAGGCGCAAACAAAAGTACCCCGGATTTTATAAGATACGCGCGTAGCCGCGCATATCTTATAAAATCCAGGGTCGGCACGCGCAAAGGGGTGCACATTTGTGCACCTTGCGTGCACTGAGCCCTGCGCGCGCTGCCCGTTCCTCTGAGACCGCTCCGAAATCGGTAACCGAAATCGGAGCGGCCTCGGAGGGAATTTTCCTTCGGCCTACCCCCACCTTCCCCTCCCCTCCCCTCCCCTCCCCTCCCTTCCCCTACCTAACCCACCCCCCCCCCCCCCAGCCCTATCTACACCCCCCTACCTTTATTGCAAAAGTTACGTCTGCCGGTCGGTCGCCGCGCAATTCCCCAGCCCGGGAGCAATTTCGGAGGCCTCGGCCATGCCCCCAAAACGCCCCCGGGCCGGAACCATGCCCCCAGAACACCCCGAACGTTGCACCACCCCCGACACACACCCCTAGCAAAGCCCTAGGACTTATGTGCATCCCGGGGCTTGCGCGTGCCGCCGTAGGCTCGGCGCGCACAGGGGGGGTTTTAAAGGGTTACGCGCATAACTTATGCGTGTAACCCTTTTAAAATCTACCCCTCAAGTAGCACATTTCATACAAAATAATTATCTGCCAAAAGGTAAGCAAACTGAGGAAAGAATGTTCTTTGAGGAAAATCCAGGAAAGGTGTGCTCTCTTTCATGTACAGGTTGATAGGGAGACTGGAGGATCCCAGATTGAGTTATTGAAACAAATGGGGAAACAGTAAGCAAGGTCTTCATCTGAGGAGCGATGGAATGGAGTTTGGAAGAAAGCAGACCACAACCTCAGCAACATTACTGGAGATAGAATAGATACAATATTATGATGAGATGGTCTTTAACTCCAGAGAGTGAGTAAGTTCAGTAGAGCTCATAGAACAGAGTGTTGGAGAGATTGCAGTCAATGGGAGCTCTTATCTGAATACGTGGTGGCATTGCTTGGTGAGCCAGAGATTTTGGAAAATAAGATGGGGCAGATTAAGAGAATTGCTGCACAACAACAACAAAAAAAAAATCCCTAGATATCTGACATTTTCTTAGTAGGTGGAAAGAGAAATTTAAAACTCGGAAAGCCAGTATTGGCCCAAAATTGATTGATTGGCTAGATAGAGCACGGGAATGTGCCACAATGGGAAAGTTAATCTTAGATAGGCAAGAAAAAGGAGATAATTTTCCAGTTATATGGACAATTTTCTTAAGGGCTTTTGGGAGGCATATATATATGTGGAGAGCGGGCGTTCGTCCGCTCTCCCGCGGACTTTACTGAATTGGTCCAATTGTGTGCTAAAGCTGCGACCTTCTGTTATGTGATATGGGAAGGTGAATTTGATGGAGAGGCAGATTGTTACTGCTTTTTACTACTGTGCTTAAGAGCTGTGCAAAGACAGTAACTGTGCCACTCTCTGTGATAATCGCTGAGCAATGAAAAGCAATTAAAGGGGCAATTTTTTATATTTCTGTGGGTCTTGCAGATCCACAGTTACTTTTCCTTTGAAAATTCCAGTGCCATTAGCACCGTGGGTACTACCCACAGCTTTTGCAGCTGAAGAGTCCGCACCATAAAGCAAACGCAGGGATTTCAGATCTTGTGAGTCTGTTTCTACTATCTACCTATCCATTCACTTCTCTACCCCGCTCTTCAGTCTCCCTTTTTTATTTATTTATTTATTTATTTAAATTCTTTTAATATACCGATGCTCAAGACCAGGTCTTATCGTACCGGTTTACAATGAACTAGGGGGAAAAAACCAGTTAACAATGAAAGCAAGAAATTACATTATAACAGGGAATGTGGAACTTTATTTGTTCCTCCCCTTCTCTCGCTGAAACTCTTCCACAGAACAGTCTTAGCCTGCATGGAGGTTATCAATTGCTTGCGTTCTGCGTCTCCATGCAATGCCTGTCGTCCCTCTTACCTGTGCCAGTAGGGAACGGAGAGACAACACCCCTCAGACAATAATAGCCAGCAAGGCAGGGTCCTGAGGGGTAAGACAATCCTAAGGACCCACAGTAATAACCGGGAGGACAAGCCGTACAGCCGGACTCCGCACTTAGTGACAGTCTGCAAAACAATATCAGTTAAAATAACAAAGAAAGCAGTCAGAGGGCTGGGTGGTTAGTTGGAGCAACGTTTCCTAGCCCTCTCCTGGAGGTACACCCTAACCAGTCAGGTTCTCAGGATATCTACCCACAGGTGCACAATGCTGGATTCTGTATTGGGAGTCAAGAACCCACAGAAAAAGGATCTTGGAATCATTGTGGACAAAAGAAATTGAAATCCTTAGCTCACTGTTCCGTGGCAGTCAAAAAAAGCAAGTAGAATGTTAGTAATGATCTGAAAAAATGGAGAATACAACGGATGATATCATATTGCTTCTGCCTCGAACCATCTTGAGTATTGTGTGCAGTTCGGCTTGCTCAGGCAGCAACAGGACGAACCCAACATTGATTGGGCTGGCATCACTTACCATGGCTTGAAAGAAGTGAGCTAGGGATAGGTTCTCATCGCATTGTTCTGATGCACGCAGACGTCCACTCTCCCTCCCCTGAGCTTGCACAGAGGTAGCAAGAGCAGCGAGATATGGTGGAGTAGAAAAGCCATCTTGTTTTGAGGCCTGTGGCTGCCACTGTCACCACCAAAAGTGTTTCAGCGCCTGCTGAGGCCAGCGCTCACACTCCAAAGGCTGGCCAAGCCACAGGAGAGCCAGGCTATGCCCCATGCACGCCAATAGGAGATAAGGAAGGGGGATCCCGGAGGAAGGAAGTGGAGGATGATAACACTGTTGGGGGAAGGGAGAGAGAAGGGAATGCTCCTGGGATTGAGTGGGGTGGGGTAGGGTGGGGAGGGGATGCCAAGGATTCACCAAGGGCACTTAATACCCTTGCACCAGCCCTGAGTATTTATAGCTATTTAGATCATTACAAAGCCTTGGGGTAGACATGGCAGGTGAGGTCAGTGTGTACTAAGTAAGGAATTTGTATGTTCACCTTCCAAAGATGATAGAGTACAAAAAGGAAGATGTAAAAAGGAGAGATATCCTACAAGCAGTCATGCTCTATTGCTGGTTCCTTTTCTGTCATCATCTACTATCATGCCCCTAACTTTAGGCACTTGGCATTGGAAATCAGCAATGAGTTCTTAACTTCACTCCCCTGACCTACCCCCTCCCGTGGCCCTACCTACTTTGTTAGGTGCCAAAATTTAGGAGCTAGCAGAGAGAAATACAATTTGCCAGATCTAGGCATATAGATCTTTTGAATTTTGGCCTTTAGGTTTTAAGGGTTCAACTGCATTAACCTTTAAGTCAATTTAAGCTGCAAAGTGACTCACCGATTTGAATATGTGCCCCCCGGGCATGGCACAGGCTCACTGGTACCAGTGGGACAATAGTGTCCAGTGGGACAAGGACCTCCATTGCTTCCATTCTGAGATCCATCGGGGTTAGCAATACTGTTACCTGTGCAAGCAAGGAAGAGAAAACATGGTGGCATCACAGGGCTTCAGCTGTATTCTGATTATCCAGGTCATTCGATGCCTTCAACACCCTTTCTGTTTTTTTGGATGCATGGAGACAAAATAGAAGGTCTGGGATAAGCACAGAGGATCCATAGATTTGAAGAAGTCAGGGGAAAGCCAGAGATCAACTAGGGTCTGTGGCATGCATCAGGAAGTAAACTGGCCAGATTACAGGGGCCTTCCGGTCCTTTACTACCATCATATTCTATGATTCTATTCTGTGGAATCAGGAAAAAGAAGGAAAGCAATAGAGTATGAGATGACCAGGGAGTAGCAAAATGCTGAGTATAGATATAGAATGTGCAGGGAGTGGCAAGAGATTATATAGGGCAGGGGAAAGAAATACTAAAAATCAAATCTCACTTTTTAGTGTCCCTTCAGTGGAGATGTAGACTTCTATAGCAAGGACACATTTACCCAGAATTAAAGACACATATCTGGTCACTTCATAATACGAAAATATTACGAAGATGTTATGAAAATATTTTTTGCAAAGAGCAAAAAAGCTGAGTTCAGTTTTGGAAAGCATACACAAAATGAAGAGTCAGAGAAAGAAGAGAAGCAGGATAACCCTGCCCCACTTCAGCTCTGAGGGAGTCCATGACCTGTTTACCTACCTGCAGTGCAGAAGAATCCAGCTTGGCAGGGCCCACTCGGAGAAGATAAGCCCCAATTACCACAAAACATCCCTATAAGAAACCACAGGAAACAGACAACATCCTATGAGAAAAACACCTGAAGGAGGGTAATGCTGTTCAAAGAGAACATTTGCTCAGCAGAACCACCACTGATGATGAGCTTATGGTGCTGGAAATGCATGCCACTGTTTTGTTTTTGTTTTTTTTTTAAAGGTGCCATGCATTTCCAGCACCATAAGCTCATCATCACGGACCCTTGACTAAGATCAAAAGTCATTACCTTATCCATGACCACTGTGAAAAGAGTTAGTGGTCTTAGTCAAGTGTCCACATCACAGAACAAATGAGACTTGTACCCTTGTAAGTGGTCTCAGCTGAGAGGTCAAACATTAAATTATGGGGCTGGGCTTAGTACAGGGACTGGATTACCTTAGAGGAACCCTTCCACTCTTCAGGTTGCAACACATTAGGGATGTAGAGCACATGTGAAGGTGTCTGTATGCGCAGTTCACATTGCCACTGTCCATGCTGTACCTGTTCTGTTAGTTTCTGTTGTTGTTAATCTATCACCCTTTATGAGCATTAGAAGACATGTCCCTAGACATCCTCTGCCACATGTCCAAACTATCTACTTCTTTTTCTAATCCCTCTTAATTTGAACCAACATATCAATGTGACTTCACCATCTTTCTCTTACTGCACTTCCCTCTCTCACTCACATCTGGAGGAGCTCCTGCCTCACCCATCTCCGCTGCGGTCAACACCACTACTGAATGTTTTCAAACCCAGGTTATAAATGGCTTGCACAAATACTGTCCACTCCCATGCTGGGAATGAGTGATCGGCAGCTTCTTCAATGGTGGGTTTGCTAGGGGATAAAGGTACTGATGTGATTGTGACCATGAGGATCTGTGTGATCAGTAGACTCTTTACCCTGAGGGCACAGCTGGCAACCCTCAGCTTGGGCCCGTCCTGTGGATGGATTATATAACCCTGGTGGGCATGGAGAGAGATGGAATCCTGGATATTTCTGACAGTAGTAGCCAGGTGGGCAAGGATAGATCTCCCCTTTCGGACAGTAAAATCCATGGGGACATTGGGAACAGACAGCTTGACCTAAGGACAGAAAGAAAATCCATTACGCCATTACTTAATGTGAGCCTTTCCCTGCCTATGTCTATGCTGTTATTATGTCATAGGGATGTGAATCGTTTTTCAACGATTAAAATTATCGTCCGATAATGTTAATATCGTCTTAAATCGTTATAGAACACGATACAATAGAAATTCTAACGATTTATCGTTAAAAATCGTTAAATCGTGTTAGTGCGCACTAAATCGAGTTAGTGCGCACTAACGTTAGTGCGCACTAACTCGATTTAGTGCGCACTAACTGAAAATGATACAAATAAACACTTTCCAGGTCACTGAAGGTCAGTTAGGAATGAATATGTGTTCCTATTGGCTGGCTGCCCTCTTATCTATTGATGTTACCAAGGTTACCACTGAGGTGATGGTTGGGGGGATGGGAAATGGAACTGGAAACTAACGAACACCAACAGAAAATGAAACAAAGTGTTCACACTTCCCAGGTCAGTAAAGGTCACTTAGGAATGAATATGTATGTATGTATTCCTATTGGCTGGCTGTGCTCTTATCTATTGATGTTACCAAGGCTAACACTGAGGTAATGGTTGGGGGGATGTGAAATGGAAACAGTTGGAAGCTTGACAAAAAAAGTAATGTAATGATCAGCACTCACGTGACTAGAACTTGTTTGTTTATTATTTTTGTTAGCAGGCACCTGAAATGCTAGTGCATGTTGAATTTGCCAATCACTGTGCATTTTAGAAAGGTGGTCCTGGCTGGAACTGTACACAGTTCAAATATATGTAATTGATTGTTGGTAAGTGTATTTTTTAAGTAGCCACACTGCCACAAGTATGTTTACTTTTCCTCCTACTTAACTCACTAGCTCAGCTTTGTAAGAAGGGCTTCTCTGCTTGTGTGTTGTTTTTGTTTGGTGTGAGGAGAGCAGAAACATCAGATCTTTATTCAATCTACTACAGTCATCTCTTACAGTGCCCTATCCCTATTAATACCAGGAGTGTTGTGATCTTCCTGCACACAGTGCCCTAACCCTGATACCAGTCTGAGACAGCTCCCTCCCTGCATTACTAGTGAGAGACTGGCTTCACAGACAGGGGGGAGCTGCCTGACCCTCACTCCTGACTTCCCCCATGTCCCAGCTAGTGAATGGTGTGTGGGTGAGGGGGTGGGAGGAGGATGGTGAAGTCTGAGACAGCTCCCTCCCTGCATTACTAGTGAGAGGCTGGCTTCACAGACAGGGGGGAACTGCCTGACCCTCACTCCTGACTTCCCCCATGTCCCAGCTAGTGAATGGTGTGTGGGTGAGGGGGGGGGGGAGGAGGATGGTGAAGTCTGAGACAGCTCCCTCCCTGCATTACTAGTGAGAGGCTGGCTTCACAGACAGGGGGGAGCTGCCTGACCCTCACTCCTGACTTCCCCCATGTCCCAGCTAGTGAATGGTGTGTGGGTGAGGGGGGGGGAGGATGGTGAAGTCTGAGACAGCTCCCTCCCTGCATTACTAGTGAGAGGCTGGCTTCACAGACAGGGGGGAGCTGCCTGACCCTCACTCCTGACTTCCCCCATGTCCCAGCTAGTGAATGGTGTGTGGGTGAGGGGGTGGGAGGAGGATGGTGAAGTCTGAGACAGCTCCCTCCCTGCATTACTAGTGAGAGGCTGGCTTCACAGACAGGGGGGAGCTGCCTGACCCTGACCCTCACTCCTGACTTCCCCCATGTCCCAGCTAGTGAATGGTGTGTGGGTGAGGGGGGGGGGTGGGGAGGATGGTGAAGTCTGAGACAGCTCCCTCCCTGCATTACTAGTGAGAGGCTGGCTTCACAGACAGGGGGGAGCTGCCTGACCCTCACTCCTGACTTCCCCCATGTCCCAGCTAGTGAATGGTGTGTGGGTGAGGGGGGGGGGAGGATGGTGAAGTCTGAGACAGCTCCCTCCCTGCATTACTAGTGAGAGGCTGGCTTCACAGACAGGGGGGAACTGCCTGACCCTCACTCCTGACTTCCCCCATGTCCCAGCTAGTGAATGGTGTGTGGGTGAGGGGGGGGAGGAGGAGGATGGTGAAGTCTGAGACAGCTCCCTCCCTGCATTACTAGTGAGAGGCTGGCTTCACAGACAGGGGGGAGCTGCCTGACCCTCACTCCTGACTTCCCCCATGTCCCAGCTAGTGAATGGTGTGTGGGTGAGGGGGGGGGGAGGATGGTGAAGTCTGAGACAGCTCCCTCCCTGCATTACTAGTGAGAGGCTGGCTTCACAGACAGGGGGGAACTGCCTGACCCTCACTTCTGACTTCCCCCGTGTCCCAGCTAGTGAATGGTGTGTGGGTGAGGGGGGGGGGGGGGGAGGAGGATGGTGAAGTCTGAGACAGCTCCCTCCCTGCATTACTAGTGAGAGGCTGGCTTCACAGACAGGGGGGAGCTGCCTGACCCTCACTCCTGACTTCCCCCATGTCCCAGCTAGTGAATGGTGTGTGGGTGAGGGGGGGGGAGGATGGTGAAGTCTGAGACAGCTCCCTCCCTGCATTACTAGTGAGAGGCTGGCTTCACAGACAGGGGGGAGCTGCCTGACCCTCACTCAAGCAGAGAAGCCCTTCTTACAAAGCTGAGCTAGTGAGTTAAGTAGGAGGAAAAGTAAACATACTTGTGCCAGTGTGGCTACTTAAAAAATACACTTACCAATAATCAATTACATATATTTGAACTGTGTAC
Source organism: Rhinatrema bivittatum (assembly GCF_901001135.1). Classification (NCBI taxonomy): domain Eukaryota; kingdom Metazoa; phylum Chordata; class Amphibia; order Gymnophiona; family Rhinatrematidae; genus Rhinatrema; species Rhinatrema bivittatum. Next base: position 33,160,680 of record NC_042626.1, read on the forward strand.
AGTTCCAGCCAGGACCACCTTTCTAAAATGCACAGTGATTGGCAAATTCAACATGCACGTGTCTGCTAACAAAAATAATAAACAAAGAAGTTCTAGTCACGTGAGTGCTGATCATCACATGTCAAGCTTCCAACTGTTTCCATTTCACATCCCCCCAACCATTACCTCAGTGGTAACCTTGGTAACATCAATAGATAAGAGCACAGCCAGCCAATAGGAATACATATTCATTCCTAAGTGACCTTTACTGACCTGGGAAATGTGAACACTTTGTTTCATTTTCTGTTGGTGTTCATGAGTTTCCAGTTCCATTTCCCATCCCCCCAACCATCACCTCAGTGGTAACCTTGGTAACATCAATAGATAAGAGGGCTGCCAGCCAATAGGAAACCATATTCATTCCTAACTGACCTTCAGTGACCTGGAAAGTGTCTATTTGTATCATTTTGAGTTAGTGCGCACTAAATCGAGTTAGTGCGCACTAACGGGGAGTTAGTGCGCACTAATCGGAAAAAACGATTTTTAACGATTTTTCAACGAAATAATCGTGCCAAACACGATTTTCTTCTCCTGCCACACGATTTCTATCGTTAAGACGATATGGAAAACGATTCACATCTCTATTATGTCACATTAGGTGTGAGTCCTCTCCATTATTAATTTTATTCCATTTTTATACCGCATATTTCTAAGAATAGCTCAGCATGGTACACATTTGCAACCATTAATATACAAAACAATAAACATTCAATATATTCATAAACTCTCATGTTGCATTAGGTGAGCATCCTCTCATATCACAGTCAAACGTGAGTCCTTTTGTAGCACTGTAGTGTTATATTAGATGTGTTCCACACCCCAGCTAACCTGTCCTGTTGGTGTAAGTCCCCTCTGGGCAGAGAGTTGGCACTGCCGAACCTTCTGGGCAGAAGTGACCTTTAGGACAGAGGTCACCAGTTACTCCATCACGTGGCCTTGGGGTCCGTGCTCCACGGGTACAATAAAACCCTAAACCAAAATAAAGTGAGACCAGAAAAGTCCGAGTGTCATTACCAGGTCTATGTTCTAAAGCTTATCAAGCAGGCTATGGCCATTAGGCAAAAAATGTGCAAAAAACAGGTTTTGTTCAGTTATTTGTAATTGTACTGTTTTTATGTTGTTATGATGTTACCTGCTGAGACTGGTGGATCAGCAGACCATACATTTGATAAACAAATCAATAGATAAACAGTGTGTGCTATCTACTAGTGGCTACGTTCATTTATAACAACTTAGCTCCAGCTGGCCCTGTGACCGGTGCCATTTTTAAATTGCAACTGGTAGTGCAGGAGTGACTAGGGCCTGCTTGTACCCCTTTCTTATTTAAAAACCCCTGAAGGGGTAAATAGGGACCAATATGGAGTCAGGGGAAAGTGGGGCTGTGGGGGATGGGTGTTTTTTTTTTAATTTAATGTTTATTTCAGTTTGGCAAACAAATCAAACATAAATAAACATGAAACAATCCTGAAACAACGCCCCCCCCCCCTGAAATGAAAAAAACAAATCTAAAAAAAAGTCTCCCTGCACAGCTCTAATTTGTATCTACAAAGTTTAGCCCAAATTTTCAAAGTGGACTTATGGGCACAAGTTTGCATTGAAAATGTGTAGGTTTGCTCATTCCTTAGGTGGAAATTCTGCTGTGCTGGAAACACGTAAATCTTTCTGCATGCGGATATACCTAACAGAAATGGAAGGTATGTGTGGAAATCCTATCCCTGCCCCCATCTCCACGCCCAGAATGCCTACTTGCAGTGCAGGTAAAAGCACGCACGAAATCGTGGTTTATGCGTGTTTACAGGCACAACCCCTGGGTTTATTTTCCAAATAGCACTGAAACACATAAAATGTAAGCACCTCCCTTGGACCGTATGTAAAATCTTTAGTGCGCAAACTCCATTTTGAAAAGGTCCCTGTTAACCAGCCCAAAATGAAAAGATTTCATCCCCCACCCTCCGATCCTGTGTGGCATCCCACACCGCTGAGGAGCAAATTCCTTCCAGAGCGAAGCCCGCTCCCCCCCCTCCCCGCAGGAAGACACCCCAGTCAAGGCAGGCTATGCTTCTCCCACCTGGAATCCCCCTCCACCCCCCTGGTAACAAGAACCACTCCCTTTCCACACACCCCCAGAAAGACCAATCTGGCAACAAGTAAACTCCCGACAGACTGCTGCCATTTTCATCTTTGTCATTTGGCAAGGTGGAAGGGAGCAGAGATATTTCTTGCCTCATTCATTACTGAAATACCAAAAATGAGGGTGGGGGAGGGAGTGTCTGCTGAGGGGCTCTTTCAGGTAGGGGCGCGTCTGCAGTGATGTTGCTGTAGGTGTGCTGGCTCTTGTTTTAGGGACACTCGGCCTCTGGGGGTGGAGGAAGGGGCAGTGGTGCCACATAGGATTGGAGGGTGGGGGTATAAAACCCCCTGTTCCAACCAGCCCTTTCACTTTCAGCTGACTAACACGAGGGATTTCAAATTGCACCGTGCATATGCTGCAATCTTTAGCTTAGCGAGCATCCTTTTTTTTTTGTCTGCTTTTTAGTGGGTGCACAAGCAAATTTAGCACATTGGCTATTAATTGCTCTTTTAACGTGCCTGGTAAACATTTTATGCCCATTAAGTTCCAGACAAAATGAGGACAATTCTGAAAGCTTCCTCCATATGGAAATATTTTAAGTCATGCAGCACACTTTAGAAAAACAAAGGGAACAAGGACACCTGAGTATTTTCTTTACTCTAGGCAGCATGAGCTAACGTGACAGAAGGGACAGAAATGTACAAGAATCTTCTTTATTGAATACAGTGTGATACTGTAAGATAGAATTTATTTAAAATCTTTTCTATACCGTCGTTAAGCGGGTGCCATCACAACGGTTCACAATAGGGCACAAAAACTATGTTGTATAAAGTGTCTAGAATTCTAACTCTTAAACAGGTGCCATCAAAAATACTGTAACACAATATCATAATAAATACTATTTGATGAGTGTTATAAGTCATGTCCAGTTTTTCTAACTCCGTTATAAGATTGATGTTGCTTAACTCTAGTTCTTTGTTGTTTAAAATGAAAGAAGAGATTAGAATATAGAAGAGAAGACACACTTTAAGAAGAAAGGTGTGTGTGTGTGTGTGTGTGTGGGAGTTTGCCTGACCACAACTAACATTTCCCTGGGTTCTCCTCTCAATTCTCTTTGTGGAATGCTTGCTTAAATAGCCATGTTTTTAGATTTTTTTCTGAATGTTTTGATGTCTCTTTCCAATCTGATTTCTACTGGCATGGTGTTCCATATTGTGGGTCTGCTAGGGATAGGGCCCTGTCCCTTACTTGTGTTAGTCTGGCCGTCTTGACTGATGGAATAGTTAGCAGTGCTTTGTTTGCTGATCTCAGATTTCTGTGTGGGGTATGTACGCGGAGGGCTGTGTTCAGCCACTCTGCTTTTTTGTTGTGTATTAATTTGTGTATGGTGCATAAAGTCTTGAATTGTATTCTTTGTTCAATGGGTAACAAGTGTAATTCTATTAAGGTTTCAGTGATATGGTCTCTTTTACTTTTCCCAGTTAAAATTCTTGCCGCTGTGTTTTGTAGAATCTGTAATGGTCTTATTGTGGTGTATGGCAGGCCCAGTAGGAGGGCATTACAATAGTCGGTACTGGAAAAGATTAAGGCTTGTAAGACTGATTGGAAGTTGGTGGGCGTTAGTAGTGGTTTTAATCTTCTGAGAGTCATAAGTTTGGCGTATCCTTCTCTAACTTTTTGAGATATATGTTGTTTCATACTTAGTTCTGGGTCGATTATCACTTCCAGGTTTCTTACTTTCTCAGCTAGATGCATTTTTTGGTTGTTGTTGAGTGTGATTGGGTTCTGAATGATCGTTATGTTTTTTCATTCTAGGTGTAAGAATTCAGTTTTCTCTATATTGATCACTAGTTCCATTTGGTTTAGAAGTTGTTTTATTATATCTAGGTACATGTTGGCTAAGTTTAATGTTTTCTCAATTGTGTCGTCAATTGGGAGTATTAACTGAATATCGTTGGTGTAGATATAGTGCGAAATTCCTAAACCTGCTAGTAGGTGACATAAAGGTAGCATGTATATGCTGATAGTAGCCCATGCAGGACCATAATGGTCTTTGCAAAAAGACCATTATGGATTCTTTTGCAAGCTGTCCTAACTTCTATTTGCTCAAGTTATGAACCTCTCAAACATAATATCACATATGACTTTTCCAGACCATATAGGTCCTTCAGTCAGATGTCATGACAAAGCCTATGATCAGCTCTGTGTCTGGATATTTTTCATGCTGGTTCAATAAAGGGTAGTGTGGCAGCCAGCAAAGAATCCAATTTTCCTTTTAACAGAGTACACTTGCTTTACAGAAGATGTTCTTTTTGTGTGTCAAGCCAAGTTTATTTGCAACTGGTCCCATTATGTTCCTTTCCTTGTTTGCTAGGGTTGACTTAATGACTACCTTTGTGGCAGCTCTTCACCCCAGCTCACCTGGAGAACAGGATCCTGCTGGTGCTGTCAGTGCATGCACATCACAGAACAACCCAGCTGGGCAAGGCAGGCACCAGTCAGTACTGGGCGCTCCCTTCCGTTCACTCCAGCTTCCTGGAGGACAGGGATTCTCATACTGGTGTTTTGTCCCAGGGGGACAGTAATATCCAGCAGGACATGTGTCCCCAAAGGGAAGGCCCACCTAGAGCAAGTGGAAGAAGAGAAAAAGATATTTCACATGGTCATTCTGTGAGGACAGAAACAAGAGCTGCATGTACCAGGGTAAAATCCCTCTCTGTGGGATTGAAACAGAGTTGGTACTTTTACCTGCATCTGTATAGCAGATGCAAAGTACATAAGGTACTGAAGCACCTACAGCACTGATATTGCCCCAGATTTTCCAAGGGAAACTCCACATGGAGTCTATCTTGGAAAATTCAGTTGTAGCCTCATGGTTACAAAACCTGCAAGCCCTGCATAAGTTTTAAAAATTGTTCCCAACAAGAACAAGAAGTTCCACCTAAATCTAAGGGAGCCTACTTTCTGAGAAGCAAGCATGCTTGCCCAATCTATTCATATATTGGATTCACAAAAATCTGCCCCTGTCCTCATGGTCCCCCTGACATGTCATGAAAACACACAAATATACTCAAGCACACAAAGCATTCTCATAAGCCTAAGAGCATAAAAACATGAGAAATGCCATACTGGGCCACATCAAAAGTCCATCAACCCCAACAACCTGTCTCCAACAGTGGCCAATCCAGATCATCACTACCCAGTAGCATCCCAGAGAATAGGTCCAATCCTTCTTGCTCATAACCAGGGATAAGCAGCGGCTTTCCCAAGCCTGCATGGTTATGGTAATAGTGGTTTATGGACTTTTTATTTCAGGAGCTTGTCTAGACCTTTTTAAACCCAGCTGTGCTAACTGATTTCACCACATCCTCTGGCATCAAATTTCACAGTTTAATGGTGAGCTGAATGAAAAAATACTTTCTGCAATATGTTTTAAATGTGCTACCTATTAGCATCATAGAGAATCCCTTAGTCTCCTACTATCAGAAAGGGTAAATAATAGAGATGTGCTTCGGGTAAAACATTTGTGTCGGGCTTCGTTTCGGGGCCATCCCCGTGGGAATTTCATTTTTCCCGTGGTTCGGAGGTTTTTTTGGGGGGCCCCAATTTTCGGGTTAGCGTGCACTAATTCCCGTTAGCGCGCACTAACTCAAAAATGATTTTTTTTCCAAAATTTCAGAAAAATTCAATCGTTTTTCAGTTCTCCCAAACCATTCCGAATGAGGAAATTTTGTTGACATTGCCTAATTCGGGGAAAACGATTGCACATCCCTAGTAAATAACTGTTTCCTGTTTTCCCATTCCACCCTATTCTCCTCTCAGCTGTCCCTTTCCAGGCTGAAGAGCCCTAGCCTGTTGAGTCTTTCCTAACAGAGAAGCTGTTCCATCCCCTTTATTATGGTGATTGCCCTTCTCTGTACCTTTTTTTTAGTTCAATTATATCTTTTTTTTTTTAGATGGGGCGACTAGAACTGCATACAGTACTCAAAGTGCAGCCCCACCCTGGATCAATACAGAAGCATTATGATATCTTCCATTTTATTTTCCATTTCTTTCCTTATAATACCTAATATTCTATTTGCTTTTTCGACAGCCACAACACAATGAGCCAAGAATTTCAAGGTATGTTGAAGACCCTTTTCCTGGGTGGTGACACCTAATATGGAAGCCAGCTTTGTGTAACTATAGTTTGGATTATTCTTCTCTATATGTATCACTTTGCACTTGTCCACTTTAAATTTTATCTGACATTTAGATGCCCAAACCTTCAGTCTCACAAGGACCTCTTGCAATTCCTCATGATCGGCTTATGTTTTAACTACCATACTTTGAAGAATTTTGTGTCATCTGCAGATTTGATAACCTCATTCATCACTCCCTTTTCCAGATCATTTATAAGCAGTAGTTTCAGTACATATCCCTGCTGCACTCCACTATTAATCCTTCTCCATTGACAAAAACAACCATTCCTTCCTACTCTCTGTTTCCTATCATTTAGCCAGTTTGCAATCTACACTAGGACATTGCCTCCTATCCTATGATTCTTTAATTTCTTGATAATCTTCTCTTGGAGGACTTTGTGAAGCACATCCAAATACACTGTATCAACCAACTCACGACATGTTTATTAACACCTTAAAAAATTGTAACAGATTTGTAAAACAAGACTTCCCTTTGCTAAATCCATGTTGGCTCTATGTCTATCCAGCTGGCCAGTAATTTTTGTCTTCAGAATAGCTTCTACCATTTTGCCCAGTATTAACATCAAGCTCACCAGACTATAGTCACCTGGATTATCCATGGAACCCTTTTAAAAAAACAGGTGGCCACCCTCCAGTCTTTAGGTATTGTAGCTGATTTGAATTAGAAGATAGAGATTACTAATAAGAAGTCTGCAATTTCATTTTTTAGTTATTTCAGCACTCTGGATTGTATACCATCTGGTCCCAGTGATTTGTTACTCTTTAGTTTGTCATTTTTCTCTGTTATATCTTCCCAGTTCATCAAGATTTGCTTCAGTTCCTCTGAAACATCACCCATAAAGAATGTGTCTAGCATGGGTATTTCCCTGACATCATCTTAAATAAAGAACAAAGAAAAGAATTCATTTCGTTTTTCTGCTATGGCCTTGTCATCCCTGAGTATTTCTTTTACCTAACGATCATCTAGCAGTCCAACCCACTCCCTCATAGGCTTCTTGCTTCAAATATACATTGAAAATTTGGGGTTTTTGAATCACTGGCTTGCCTAATTAATGTTTTATATTTATCTTGCCTCCTGGCCTTTTTTTCCTTCGGGAACTAGGCCAGAAAGTTTTCTTAGCAAGCATAATAAATGGATGTAACTGTGAAAGCACACTAAATAACAGAGGTTTTGCTCTTGTTGCTAACAAAAATGCACTCACAGGTGAGGAGTTGCTAGATCCTTGTGTGCAATAGTGCCCAGGGTTGCAGACTCCTTCAGGCACAGTCAGACCAGCTGTACTGCAATACATGCCCGGGGCACAAGATTTGCAAGATTCGAGGCTGGGGGAATTGGACATCTCAGAATAAGTCCCCTAGGCAGAAAGAGACACTCAGCATCTGCATAATATATTCATACCCATATTACTATCTTACAATCATGTCACCCCCATCCCCATCCCCTTGCCCTCTGTCTACAGTGTTTGTAATTCTTGTTTCCCCATGGATGAATTTATAATTTTCAGATATAGACACTGTAGGGGCAATTTTCCCTTGCCCTACTATGTGCAAGGTCTGCTGATACTTTTGTAGCTAGGTAGTTACCCTTTGAAAATTGCCTACAAGGTACACAGGTACAAAAGTACCCACTCACTTTGACCCTGTTATTTCTGTGAGTAGTGGAATGAGGCACAGCACATCATGCAGATTTGAAAATGTAATTCTATGCATGTAGTTTCTTCCCTTGACCTAACCATGACCCTGAGAACTCTTCTTAATCTGCCAAAAAGCATGTGCATTGTGACAGTACTTATATACCTGCTACATAGGGTGCAATTCTCACTTTTGCAGATCTAGCCAGGTAACTTCTTAGGCCTAGATTTTCTAAGACACCGCGGCGTCGTGAATCACGTGGTACAGGGGGGCGGGGGCGAAGCGGGGCGGGCCTGCGAAAGTCAGCAGCAATCACACCTCTGCGGTGCGATCGCTGCCAGCTTTCGCACCCAATAGCTCCATCATAAAAGGTGGTGCTATTAGGCACGACATACGCAGTGAAAAGGCTCCTTACCTTTTCACCATCCATGCTGTCTTCGTGGCATCCGCCCCGGTGCCACCCTGACTCCTCCTGTTCCGGTCTTGATGCTGCACTTTGAAAATGACCCCCTTAGTTACCTGGCTAGATCTTTCTGCAAATGGTCCTCTGTATCCAAATTGAGCCCTCTTTCCAAAACACATCCCTAAATGCTGCTAAAATACTTGTGGAGATCCTTCACCTGTTGTAAATCTGAGGTTGCCAGGTAACTCTTGGAAACCAATTCAGATGGGAAAAAAGTCAAAACAGGAACGTCACAGCTGGCTGTGATGCACTTATGGATCAACTGCAGCTATCTGCTCATTTTTAGCAATTGTCTTTGTACATCACTGTTGTTGGGAGGGGGCATTGACAGAAAACCAGACAGAAAAGAGAAAATGGAGCTAGAGAGAACTAGAGAGAAAGATAGAGTGCCTTTCTGGAGTGTGCCCTGTGCCTGGGGCTTGATTTATTGAAGGACTATCAGTCAGTAAATCAGGGCCCCCAAGCTTGCAGACTCAAGCAGAGATTGGCCGAAGCTACTTACCACTGGGCACAGGATGGGCAGGATACTCCCTGTGGGGCAGTAATGGCCTGCTGGGCAAGCCAAGGGTTCAGCGAGACTGGTCCGATTGCAAAATGTCCCCTGCAGACACTGTCTACACTGGGCTTGGCCCCGGATCTAGGTGTCGGGACAAAAAGAAAAATACATGTATAGAAACACAAAGGATTCTGGAAACATTTCTGGATTTAGGAGAAGCGGAAGAGTTGATCAAACGCTGCTCTCAGTGATAACAGCTGAGGAAATAGTTTCATAGCTGAGGGGAGGCCCTCAGCTGAAGTCAAGAATAAATCACCCCCTTTTCAAAACACTGGAAAATTTGCTGCCCCTCCTCCAACCCAGTTTGGATGAAAGCCCTTGAGGCTCCAGAGTTTATTCAGTGGTCTCACATTAGCAATAGAGATGAATGCTTTCGCTGTCATTCTTTTAGCCCCTTTCACCCTCTGTAACCCAACCTCTATAACAGTGCCTACGATTGATGCACTGTGGTCCTCTGGCAGGACCCTTGCCCTGGAAACAAGTTTACTCTCTCTGCTTTGCCTTCTTGTGCTCACACACTCAGCACAAGTTGCCAGCTGAGGCTGTAAGCGGGGTTAATCCATGTCTTTGCAAAGCTACGCTGAGAATTTGCTTAATCAGTGATGAGCAACTGGCAAAAATTTTTCTGGCAAGTTAATGGCCTCTCGGCACTGCTGAACGATGAACATTCACGGCAAAGCCAAGAATCGTTAGCTCAGGGGGGATATTGACCTTTTGCTGCCTGGAGTCCTGCTTTTTGGATTGGTGACATGCAGAGCATTGCAGGCTCCAAAGGGTTAAGGAGCAGATTGTGAGATTGATCTTTGTTCTTCTAAACCATCTCTTTATCTTAGAAAAATAATAACATGGCGTCTTTAGCCAATTCTCTAGCAAAATCTGGTTTACTGGGAGATTTTTCATGCCATGTTTCCCCAGGCGTTGGGCCAAACAAAGAATTGGAATTATTCTGCTGCTTTCCTTCTGCCAGAACCATCTAGTAAACAGGACGAGAGTACTAATGGCACTGTCCTACCATTAAATTCAAGTTTATTTAATTTTATTATTGCTAGTAGCACTATGATTAATTGAACTTACTGTAGAAAAACACAGTTTGAAAGCCCCGGTAATGCTCCTTTCATTGGGAAGGAACAATTCATGGTAGATGGCTCGTGCTCCAGTCCTTATGGGTGCAATTTTCAGAGTCCCATAGTAACTTGTCCCTCTGGACCTGGAAGGGCATTGCCCTTTGAAAATCTGCCGACATGCATGCTGTGAGTTCAAAAGTACACTCCAGAGAGGGAATACGTATGGCATTTTCAAAAATAAATCACCACATCTACTTACTCTTCCTGACTTTACTCCCCACCTCCTTTCAAAGTAGCCATGTTGTGAAGCAGCAAGCTTACTTTCTACCCACATTAGTTTGGGGGGAGGGGGGGCGGGCAGCAATTTTCAATGAAATAACCTTTGTGATTTGACCTCTATAAAAATATTTTCACCTGATATCCAAGATTATTCTCCTAACAGTGCTTTGCAATGTTTAATTGCGCCTCTTGGTTTTGGAGGCATCTCTACATTACAGCATAATGTAGAGATGCCTCCAAGTCTACTCACAGGCTGGTAAGTGCCTAGTGGACATGGCTCTGGTTTGGCTGCGCCCTCTGAGGAGTAGTGTCCCTTCTTCACTTCTTGCTGGGTGTCGATGTGGGCGCCTCCGGTACAGAAGTAGCCTGCTCTGCAAGGTCCAGTGGGAGTGCGATGGCCTGTTCCATTGCAGAACATCCTGAGGTGGGAGAGAACGGTCTTCAGCGTTGCAGGTTAAAACTCCCGCTATCCCAATTAGTACAAGGTATTTATCACCGGAGCACTGTACTGATGGGGGTTCAGTTACTCACCCTGGCAAACACTGCAGACACTGATTGACACTTTTCAGTCCAGTTACGTTACTGTACGTTCCTGGAGGACAGGGCATTGGAGCAAGAGTTCCCAGGGGGCAATAGTGTCCTGCAGGGCAAATGCCTCCAAAATTTCCACTGCTTGGGAACTGAAAGCAAACAAAATAGGCAAGGGAAAGTGCTTGATGCATGCATTTGTGAATATTCTAACATTTTGCACCAGAATATTTTCGCCTGTATCATACAGAAAAGTTTCTATGTTTCATCTCTCTCCTCTCTCCTGTATCCCTCAGACACCCAAACGTAAGTCAGTGAGCTCACATAATCATATATTGTTATCTTTCTGGAGGGGCGGACTGTCCTTCTATCAGCTCTTCTGATTCATTAATTAGCATGGCTTTGCTATTATATCCCAACCCATCGCCTCCAACCATGGCGTTCCCCAAGGATCCTCTCTATCCCCCACACTGTTTAATATTTATCTGTTACCTTTATGCCAGCATCTAGAGAGCCTTAACCTAACTCATTTCATATATGCTGACAATGTACAGATCTTAATCCCTGTTACGGATCTCACCTCCAGCTCCCTGCACTTCTGGAACAACTGCCTCTGCTCCATCAATAGTCTACTCTCAAGTCTCAATCTAGTTCTTAACACATCCAAAACAGAACTTCTATTCATCTCTCCTAATGACAACAACCCCCTTACCAGCAACCCACTCTCACCATTTGTAAACCAAGTGAGAGATCTAGGAGCCATGCTTGACACCAGAATGAACCTCAAAAAGTTCAACACCACCACCAAGGAATTCTTCCATAAGCTTCATGTCCTGAAACAACTAAGATCTCTCCTTCACTCAGGACTACCGGTCAGTACTACAAGCCATACTGTTTTCAAAGATCGACTATTGTAACGCGATCCTCTTCGGCCTTCCTTCCTCCTCAACGAAACCACTACAGATGCTTCAAAATGCCGCAGCAAGGATCCTTACAAACTCTCGTTGTAAGGACCACATCACACCAATCCTAAAAAACTTACACTGGCTACCTATCAACCATAGAATAATGTTTAAGACCTTATCCATCATCCACAAAAACATCTATCACTGATCCACACTCCAACTCAAAATACCACTCGAACTTCACGTTTCCTCAAGACCGATCAGATCGGCATACAAAGGAACTCTCCAGCCCCCCCCCCCCCCCTAACAAATCCACTAGTCACACCTCCATCCAGAAACAAACCTTGTCCACGGCCAGACTGTATCATTGGAATCTTCTTCCCCCGGAACTTCAGCAGGAACAAACAATGCCCTTTTTCATTCAGAAAGAAACTAAAAACGTGGCTGTTCACTCAAGCCTTCCCTTGATGGACACCCCACAAACAGCACAATCCTGCACTTAAAATGACCCAATGCCATCATCTATTGCCCTTCATTCATCTTTAGTTGTGAGTTATAGCTCTTGAATACCAACAGAATTGGCCATGGAAGCCACCTTGGTCATTCATGCCATAGAATCACTGTCTCTGCTCTAGTGTCACCCAGAACTCTAAAACATCCTGAATAACACATTTTCCAGACAAAAATGAATAGTGTAGTTGCCATGTTAGTCCACTTGAATACACGACAATAAAGAATCTATTCTATTCTATTCTGATACAAGAAAGGGAGTATTTGCTCCCAAAAGCTAGACAAGAAATATACTGTCCAATAAAAAGGTTTCACCTCATATTCCATGTAGACCAACATCCATTTATTTTCCGTAAGGTTTAACATGTCAACCTGTATTGTGTCATGTGATATATGTTCTGTGTGTAAGAAAAGAGGCTTTGCAGCAGATGTACTTGTGAGTCAGGGAGTGAAGTTGGGCAATTCCAGCAGGTACACCTGAATAGTTTTTGTAGTTCTGCATCTGAGATCTAGAAGATGTCAGAGGAATCTGGAGAGCTCTCAGAGAATGCTGGCATGTAAAGAAGCAGATGTAACCAGGCTGTTACACCTTCATAAACTCTTGTGAACAGATATCAAAGAAGAGGGGAGAAGGAGTTGGCTAAATCAGACTCTACATTTATTATAACATAGAATGGATGTAAGAAATAACAACAATTAGTGAATTCCCCTAATGAAAACCTTTGAAAACTCTGCACTCATGTCAGGAGCTGTAGCTCATCTACTATAATCACCAAGGTCACAAATACTGTATTCTTTCTAAGGCAGCATTTGTTTCAGCCTAACCCTGATGCATCTTCCCTCCACCGGCTGGTGTTCAGCAGCCTTACCCAGCACGGGACCCAATTCACGTAGAAACACAGAATATGATGGGAGATAAATGATGGCAATGATTGCATGGAACAGCCTCCCAGTGCAGGTGGTGAGACAAGGTCAGCATCTGAATTCAAGAAAACAGGGGACAAGCACAGAGGATGTCTGAGGGAGTGGTAAGGATTGGAGAGAGGAGCAGTGAGTGTGGATGGGCAGTCTAGCTAGGTTTCCTGGTCTTTGTTCTGCTGTCATGTTTTCTATCCATATCTCTCGTTCAGCTTTATGGTCCTTTCCCCTGCCTCAGAGATCCTCTGAGCTTGCCCCATGTTTTCTTGCCTCCGCCTCCACTGCCCTCTCCGTAAAGAAATATTTCCTTAGATTACTCCTGAGTCTACCCGCTTTCATTCTCTTCCCATGGTCCCTCGTTCCAGAACTCCCTTTCTGATGGAAGATTTTCTTCCCACTCTACGTCTTTGGGAAAAGATGTTAATGAATCTGGCCCTGGACTGTTTATTCCAGGCTGGCTCCCGTCTGAGCCTTTTATTTTCCACGCTGCAGTTGCTTCCTGTGGTCTCTTTAGCAGTTCTCAGCAGGGCAAATTCATCTTTCTGCATCCTCTTCAAGTGTTCGTTTACCTGATCAAAGAAAGACCAGAAACAAGCAGCCCCGGAAAAGGACAGAACCACTAGATAAAGGGTCTAAAGCTAGGCAAATCAAAAACATTTGTTATATCTCAGCACTAAATACTGAATATTGTTTACATTCCTGACTACCACAGAACATGTATGCGTTTCTGCATGATTATAAAATGTTCACATTGTTAGTGTTTGTTCCTGCTAATAAGTTCCCTTGAGACAGTCCAGTTCCCATCCATGTCAGAGCATAATCTCTTGTTTTAGTTATGGGAATTTACCACTTACTGTACTTTTCTTTCCATTTATACCTATTCTCATTGTTATAATAAATGTGTTCTTGATTTACTGAAGCTTTCTCCTTTCATTTCCCTTCACCTTCCATGAAAGCAGTATCCAATTCAATTCAAAGGAACAGGCTGCGAGAGTATCAAGCTGAAGTCCCCCCCCTTACCGGAGTCACAGCTCTCCCCCGGCAGTAGAATCCGGCTCCGCACAGACCGCTCGGTGCAGTCTGCCCCTCACCAGCACAATAGGATCCAGCTTCACAGGGGATGCACGCTGAAGAGTCTGCAAGCGCCTCCTTATTGCTGTATGTACCCTCTGGGCAAGGCTCTGGTCTGGAGGTCCCTCGCTGGCAGTAAAAACCCTGAAAATGTGAAGGAATTTATTTAAGTGCTATGGATCCTGATCAATGCCTCCTTGTTTAATTTGCCTCAATTTGAGAGGACGAAGTAATGGACAATCAGAATTTATTTCTAGACGCCATTGCTGCTGACATATCCATGAGGGTCTCTGCAGGGAATGTTCTCGCATTGGCTTTAGGACTGCCAATTGGTTCTAGATTTACCTGACAGGGTTAATTCAGTTTTGGTTTTACACTATTGCATGCAGGGACATTCTTAGGGAATACAATAGGGAAATCAGAATTACCAGTCCTTGCATGCAAAGGGATAAATGCAGGATTGGATCAACCCTGTCGGGTGAATCTGCAGGCAGTTGGCAACCTTAACTGGCTCTGAATTTTTTTTTAACCTTTCTTTAGATTGGACTCAGCAGAACCCTGCCCTTTTTCAAGCTTAACCATGAAACTATATCTGCATTATAGTTTAAAGGGACTGACATAGCAGAGTAGAATCTCTGAGCTCAATTCTACCATTTTTCACGATTCTGTTTATTTTTATTTATTTATTTATTTTTAATTTTTATAGACCGAAGTTCTTGTAGGAACTACAAATCAATCCGGTTTACATACAACTTTTAAATGCCCAAATAGAGTAGTGGGCTTTACATAGAACAGTTGAACAATAAAACAGGTAACAATAGAACTAACAATAATGATGGAACAAATAGAATAGATAACCAATTAAACATAGTAATATAGTAATAAATATTATATAGAAAATAAATATAAAAGAGATAGAGTAAATGGAGTGCGCCATTTTGCGCAAAATGGCGCCGGCCGTACGGCAACACGATTTGACTGCAGGAGGTCGTTCCGGACCCCCACTGGACTTTTGGCAAGTCTTGTGGGGGGCAGGAGGCCCCCCTAAGCTGGCCAAAAGTCCCTGGGGGTCCAGCGGGGGTCCGGGAGCGATCTCCTGCCGCGAATCATTTTTCCGTACGGAAAAACGATTCGCGTGCAGGAAGTCGTTCCCGGACCCCCACTGGACTTTTGGCAAGTCTTGTGGGGGTCAGGAGGCCCCCCCAAGCTGGTCAAAAGTCCCTGGGGGTCCAGCGGGGGTCCGGGAGCGATCTCCTATGCTCCTGCCGTCGGGGGACAAAAAAACAAATGGCGCCGTCGTTACCTTTGCCCTGTCATATGACAGGTCAAACATAGCGCAGGCGCCATTTCTACAACGCACAGGAGGTCCGAGAGTAAAAGATCACACCGGGACCCTTCCTCTGGACCGCAGGTAATTTAAGGCATTTTGGGGGGGTTCGGGAGGGTGGGGGATTTATTTTAAAGGGTCGGGGTGGGTTTTAGGGATGTTTTAGTGTGCCGGTTTTCGATTTACACGATTTACACGATATTTAAAAAACCCAACTGCGACGATCCGATTCCCTCCCCCTCCCAGCCGAAATCGATCGTTAAGACGATCGATCACACGATTCACATCTCTATTTTATACCTGTCCCAAGCATGCTTGAATTCTGATACTGGTTTGGGCCCTATAATCGCAGCTGGAAGTCTGTTCCAGGTGCCTCCCACACTCTAAGTGAAACTTTACCTTGTAGAAGCCTGGTGGATATTTGAATGTTTGTATCCTATCTACCTTTTCTCTTCCTTTGTTTTAGAGGTATATCTTTAGCTCCTTCAGTCCTGTATATGGCTTGTAGTGTGTGCCATGATCCATGCTTGGTGACCCTCATTTGAAGACAGGAAAACCAGCATCCTGCTTTGTACAATTATAATAGTCCTCTAATGCCCTACAGATGATTACTGAACTGGCCACAGACATCCCTGGCACCCTTTATTGCTTAAAGTGAAGAAAGTGACTCACAGCTGGGCAGTGCCTTGGCTCCATCATGGCGAAAGAATCACAATAACTTCCTGGGGGACATGGCATGCACGTCTCTGCCCCTGCCACATTGGAGTCACTCCAGTAGGAGCCAGGCTGACAGGGATGTGACAGAGGGAATCCCGTGCCTGCTGGGCAGCTGTATCCTGGAGGACAGTCCCCAGTCTGGAAAGGGATAAACAAGGGTTCTTGTATTATTTCTTCCAATTAAACAAAAAAACCCCACTTGTTCTGATTAATTATATTGGAAAATTCTCATGCTTCTTCATAGGAATGCAGCTGTAATGCCATTTTTGGGTCTGATCCACACTCAGTACCAGGGCAAAGTCCTGGACTCACTCTCACCCATTAGGGGGAGAGGATAAACCTACGAGGCCCTAGGTGTTCTGTTCACTCTGATCTTCCAATAAAGAATCTGGAAACAGAACTGGTGTTCCAAAATAAAACTTGTTCAGGAGAAGTAATATGGCACTTGATTCAAGTTTCTTTTGGGCAGCATCCATAATGCAGCTGAACACAGTAAATCTGTGGTGCCTTATTCTTTTTCCTCAGGATCCCTTCTTTCTCCTTAGATGAAATGTAGGCAGAGTGGGTAAAACGTCCTCCCAACATAAATCACGCAATAAAAACAAACTCAAAAAGAGAGATAAATTACCAACCACTGGATGTAGGCTGGAAATAAATCTCTTAACTGACTAATATTCCTCAGCAAAAGCTTTGGACTAGTATTATACAAACTTAAAGGAACCAAAAGGAAAAGCTCCTACCCTCTCAAAGCCAAACTAAAAAATCCATACTAGGATTCACTCACTAATATGAAAGGCGGAATAAACCATTGCAGCGGCCTCTACTGCAAGAGTTGTGGTGGAGATGGTACATCCCTCTACTTTATATTGCATGGCCTTGCTATTAGGCCACACTCTAGTAGGGATCCTAATGGGGCCCTATGCATGTCTATCTTTTGCCCATCATCTATGCTTGTAGGTTCATTCTTGCTTGCAGAAATTAAAAACCCTCTCCCCTTCCTCTCCAAATATCTCTCATGTCATGATATTATCATAGGTATTATCATACAAAAAAAACCAACTGATATTAAGACTATATAGCACTTTGTTTCATTTGCAATAGATTTTGTTTTTGTTTGAATAAACACTGATTCTCCTTGATCAACCAAGAGTAGAAATAAAATTCCACAGTTGCCAGGCCAGGAATGAATACAGGATTTGGAAGCTGTATGGCCAACTGCATTAGATGTTGGGTTGACTGGGTATGATTCATGTACTCACTGGGTAGGGGATTCCTGCAGGCTCTGCCCCTTCCTGGTAGCAGTACTTCCTTGCAGGACACAGAGGGCATTCATCAAACCTGCTTAGACCTCGACGGTCACTGTAAGTGCCATTAGGACATGGCCGAGGATTCGGGTCCTATAATCCAAACACAGACCATTCTTAGGCACGTAACATTTTGAACTATAAACCCCTTTTCATGGATAAAAGCAGGATTCATGTCACAATGATACAAGGTGTGCGAATGAAACAACATAGAAATGTGCGAGGAAAGAGACTGAAGAAAACATCATGATGGGATGAGGCCAGATGTGAGGAAAGAATGCCAGTGAGACTATCCTGGTGCAATGCTGCAGAGCACCAGATGTGAGGAGGAGCCCAGGGTGGCATGATTCATCAGGGCTTCCCAAACTGGTCCTGGGGACCCCACAGCCAGCTGGGTTTTCAAGATATCCACAGTGAATGTGCATGAGATACACTTGCATATTATGGAGACTCTGTATATGCAAATGTATCTTGTGCATAGTCATTGTGGATATCTTGAAAACCCGACTGGCTATAGGGTCCCCAGGACAGCTATGGGAAGCCCTGGTCTAGATGTTGGGTGAGGGACCTCTATGATGGAATGTTTAGGGGTTCAGACCTGAAGAAAAACACGA
This sequence comes from Rhinatrema bivittatum, assembly GCF_901001135.1. NCBI lineage: Eukaryota > Metazoa > Chordata > Amphibia > Gymnophiona > Rhinatrematidae > Rhinatrema > Rhinatrema bivittatum. Next base: position 33,178,880 of record NC_042626.1, read on the forward strand.
TAATCAGAGTGGAATACAGTGTGTTACATTTGGTAGGTAAAGAGATATACTGAAAAACTGTGAGAGGTGGGTCAGGTGGACACAGAGTGGAATACAGTGTGTTAAATTTGGTAGCTAAAGAGATATACTGTAAAACTGTGAGAGGTGGGTGTTTGGTAAGGGTAGGACAGGTGGGCACAGAAAGCTGCATGCAGACAATGTCTTCTCACAATGTTTCCACGAGAGCAATAATATCCTTGTGGACAAGAATTCCCATCAGCATTTGGGATAACCATTGTTCTTTCTGGGCAAAACAGACCAGCTGGACACACCAAGACATGCAGCATGACCTCTCTGCTAGTGCTCTCCTCACTGCAGTAATGTCCTGGGATACAGGTTAAGCAGACGGATGAGCCACCATCCTGCAGAACAAGAGAGGCAGCAAGGCAGTCAAACAAAACATTGGGCAAAGAACACAGCACACCAGTAAAGACATCAAGCTCTTTTCCTGACCCTTCTCATCTCTCTTTCATGCCATGCAACTAGCCCTCACCAAAGTATGTGATGACCTTCAGGTCAGATATCAAGATTGCTGCAGTGCTTTTGACATTACTGACCAATCTCCAATCTCTGCTTCTCTTGGAATTCTCTCCTCTTCCTGTTCTCCTCCCACATCTCCAAGCACAAACTGAATGCCTCACTTTGCCAAATCCCAGGTTGTTGCTTTTGTATAATAATGAAAAGGTACCCAAATGGTCCCCGCTAACTTCTAATTGTGACTTGTCACACAAAATAGCCAAAGGCACCCCACATCAAATTGTACACAAAATAATATTTGAACATAGGTGGCCGTGATGTGCTATGTAACACCAGCATTAATGCACAGTTCTTTATTTTCTAATGTTTGGGTCAGTGTACCCTTTCAAGCTGGTTGTTTAAGGTAAAAAAAAAACCAAAATCCTTATTTATAAATTCAAAGTATTGGACTATTTAAAAACATTTTGAAAGACCTCTTTAAGTGTATGATTATATCCTGTGCATTAGTGCTTGTCTCATACAGTGTAGCACAGCACAATTGTATGACAATTTTCTTACTGAAATTATTATGGATATTGAGCTGGACCCACTTATGCTCATATAATTTAGTCCAAATTGTAAAAAGTCATGATGACCCCAGAAAGCATTTCAAGGAAACTACTTACTGAAAAGTGACCAGTGCCACACGGCTTGGGGAACACAGTGCCCAGCGCAGGGCAGAAGGAACCAGCGGGACAGGGGGTACAGTCCCCGGTGGCCTTAGCTCTTTGCTCCGAACGGTAGGTTCCCCTAATCCAGAGAAGAAAAGCAGAGCTATCCAGGCAGCCTGCAGTATGCGCCCCTCACTCAGGTTACGTTTGGGGACTTGATTCTGCTCTAATGCAGGCGCTGAGCATACTGGAAAGTGGGGCGATCTAACCACCCGGGCAGTTCCACAGATCTCTGAAGGCGGACAGAAGCAACTACAAGCTATTGACTGTGTATTTTAACAGAGCACGTTTGCAAATGCAATTTTACAAACTTGCAAGGATTCCCTTGCTTTCATGTTCTGTAATATGGGACTGGAAATGTGTGCGGATTTTACAGGCTGTCATTCCCACCTGGTGTGTACTCACACAGGGCAGAGAGCTGGCTTGGATGTCCCCTGGGGGCAGAAGGATCCCTCTGGACAGGCATTACAGTCTTTGACCTTGCCATTCCCAAGCCTGGTACTGTAGGTGCCTGCGGGGCAGGGGAACTGGGAGCTTGTCTGTGTCCCTGTTCCAGAGCAGAGGAGATCATAATGAATGTTCTACCACTCATCTAGCTTGCAGCCAACACCAGATCAGATCCGGCTCTCACTTCTTTTCCCTGTTGAAATCTTCCCCTCTTGCCCTCTCCCCTCACTTCCCAAACTCTACTCACCCTCTGGGCAGTAATGTCCAGCACTACATCTCCCAGATGGGACATCAGCTCCTGCAAGACAGAACCAGCCTGCTGGGCAGGGATAGCAATCTCCATCTGATGCCAGGCCAGTTCTGTTGCTCCAAGTGCCAGGGCTACACTTGTACTGCGTTGCATATTTGGTACCAGGTGGGCAGTAATGGCCAGCTGGGCAGGGTGCCAGTGGCCTTTGTTTCCCGCCGGTTCCTGGAGACAAAAAACATCTGAATAAAAGAAGACATTTGGTTTGGCACACTACTTGGGCAGAGTTCCAGGCTGCTGGAGCTATTGGGTTCACTCCTTCGGGCAGCACCAATTCTCACAGAGAGAGTGCTGTTCTTCCACAGGGGTACTGGATCTGGCCTGGGGAAATTGACTCTGCTCTCTGACAGGGTGTGGTCCAGATTCGGGTTTTGGTTCCGATGCGGTCGGGTACACTCACCTCTGCCACAGACAAATCTAGCAGGACATGGCTCACACTGTGACCGGTCAAATAGGTTTTGCTGGTTGGTGAAGGTTCCTGGTGGACAGGCATGCTCAGAGGCATCAGGACTGAGGGAACCAGGTGGACACACATAGCTGAAAAGAGAAAAGGAGAGTATTCCCCACTGGTAAAAGGGTGGTTGAATTGGTTTAATTTAAAACCAATGAGCAGTAACACTATCATCAAGGCCTCATCTCTTGCTAATGCTGTTTCTGTGCCCACAAGTTTACATCGGTCATCTCAGCTCCGTGTAATTTTCTTGACTTTATCAACCCTTCTGCTTTATCAACACTTTCTCCTGCTTATATGCCCTCTTCTCTCCAGTTAGAAATTGTTTATCCTATCCTTTTTTCTAACAAGCCTAGTTCCACTTTCCCTGTTATAATGTAACTTTTTGCTTTCATTGTTAACTGGTTCCCCCTAGTTTATTGTAAACCGGTACGATAAGACCTGGTCTTGAGCATCGGTATATTAAAAGAATTTAAATAAATAAATAAATAGAGTGAGGATCTCCCAGAGGGGACCTCCCAATGGTAACTTCTCAGAACCGAGTTTTTTCTTCTCCAGCAAGTGTAAACTCAAGAATTCGCGCTCCATCCTTTGAGGAAAGATACCATTAAGATAACCACTGCAGCTTCATTAAAACTAATGGTTTTTTTCTTTGAAATTTGGTAGTCAAACCTAAAAAGGTAAGAGAATACTTCAGTATATCTGTGCAGGCAGGAAACACAAGTGACTTAATTTTAAGTACTCCTGGGGGAATTCTGCGCACAAAATTTTAAAATTCTGAATATTATATTTATCAAAATCATACAAAGATGGTGGTGGGGAGGAGGGGTGGAAGAGGAATTGGATTCAAATGACCACCAACACAGGCCCTGACTTTTATGGTCTGCGGTACTGATACGCAGGCATAAGGGAAAAAGCAGAGACTGCTTCTAAGGCCAAGTCCATAAGCAAAACACGTCAGCACTGTCTGAATTTTTCAGGAAGACTCGTCACCCAGTAAAAATGTTGCTAGCAGTAAATTTTTATGGGTTATCATAAGGCTTGGAAATAACTGCACGGAGCAGCAGTTGCGAGAAATATTGGGGTAACCTGCACGGCGCAGTAGATACTACCATAAGAAGCTTCCTGGGCAGACTGGATGGACCATTTGGTCCTTTTCTGCCGTCATTACTAAGTTACTATCTTCAAACTGTAAATTATTTTATACTTCAAAACACAAAAAGGTTCTTATTCAAAGTTTTTAAGTTTTTGGTGCAGAATTCTCCCAGGAGTCCAGTAGTACGAGGCCATATCTAGGGCCTCTGGTTTTTAGAGATTTTACTTTAACAACGCCCAGATAAGGAGAGTTTGGAGCTGCAGGCAGTGCTGACTCTTTGCAGCTGCCAATACTTGCAGCAACACAGCGATGCCCATAGCGGTAGCTACAAATGTCAGCAATGGAAGGACGTTGTGTGCTGCCCAAGGCTCCTCTTGGGCTCCACTGATGGCCCAGATGAGAAACCCTGCACTGCAAAAGCCCTAAGACAGTGCCCTACACTCCCTCTAAACATTCTCTCCCCCTCCAACGCTCCTAGCTCATCCCCCATCCTCATCCCCCCAACACTCTCTCCCTCTCTCCCAGTTCATCCCTGGCTTGTCTCACACTCTCTCCCCATCTTACCTTAATTTGTCCCTTCATATTGTCTCTCCCCCTCCTCCTCCAACTCTTCCCAGCACTCTGTCCCCCAGCTTGTCCCTTCAAACACTCTCTCCCCCTCCTCCTACCAAAATTCTCTCCCAATTTCCTTCCCTTCTCACATTCCTCCCCCACCTTCTCTCTTCAAACAGGTCTCTCTCCCCCCCCCCCAATTCATCACCCAGTCTCTCTCACATTAACCTCATCCCTCTAGTTTCTCTCAACCACTTTTCCCAGATGTTGCTTCTACCAGTGACCTGGCAAGCTCTCTTCCTGCACTGCGCTGCTCTCGGACAGTACCCGGATTCCACATGGGGGGGCCAGAGCCCTCACCAGGCTCAGAATAGGCCCCACCCTTACCTGCAAGCAGGCCCACCTCCCACTCTGGCATATCCTCACCTTGTGGGGGGCAGGCAGGCGCCACCAAGCCCGTCCATCCACCCGTTTACAACCTGAAGTGGAAGAGCAGGATTATGAGGCTCCTCGCCTGTCTTAGGCGCCTCGCCTGCCTGAAGCCCCGTGCCTGAACTCCCGTGCTGTTCTGAAAGCCTCGTGAGCATGGGAGGTCAGGCGCCCAGAGGTACAGGAAGAGGATGGCAGCAAAGCCAGCTCTTCCTTCTTTCATCAGTAGCCCACTCTGGTGCTTTCTTCTCTCGCCAGCTCGCAGAGCAGATTCTGCACTTTGAAAGGTAAATTATGTGCTGGGCAGGTGCGCAGAATTCCCCCAGGAATACTAATTAAACACGGTAAAAACTGGAATGGCTTAAATTACTATGCAATTGGAGTCATAAATGTTTCCTTACTGGAAAAGCCCATCCTAGATGGCAGTGGGAGCTGGGGGTGAAGGGGGTAGGGGGGGAAATAACAGAGTTCCCTGCTCTTTCCAGTGGCATTTTATGCAAACCTAAAAACCTAAATAACATGGGAGAGTACAAAACCGTAAACAAGCTACGACAGCAGAGAGAGAGCACAAAGGACAACCTTCTCCTACAGAGCACTGAGAGCAGCTAATGACGTCAACTGCTAAGACCGCAGTGTGGAAGAAGCTGTGAACTCACCCTGCGCTGCATGCAGAGTCGGGCTGGGCCAGACCTGCCTGGGTGCAGGCAGTGCCGGCAGGGCAGGTTCTGCAGTCTGTGGCTTCATCCTGACCCTCCAAAGGGCCGTACGTGCCAGCCTGGCAGGGGATGGGGTCACTAGATGCAGATGGACAGTAGTAACCGGCAGGGCACTTGGTACATTGCTCAATTCCTGGGACAAGAGAACACAAGAGACCCCAGCACATTATCAGAGAACAGTCCATGATAGCACGCGGACAATGAATAAAATAATGAAGGCAGAACCTGAATCTCACACCCATTAAAAAATTGCAGCTAGCTCACTGAGGGGCAGAGACAGTAAAACCATCCTCACACTGATGCTTCTGAGAAGTTACCCATGCAGGGATAGAAAATTAAATTGTTGATGGCTTCTGGTATAAACAATAAACATTATTCTTCGCATTTGTTGTATTATGATTTTAATTGTAAACTGAGCTGGTATAATATTTTATGGACAAGCAGTATACTAAATTTATAAATAAACATAAATATAACAGGTAAACTCTTAATGTTTTGAAGTAAAAGAATCACATGACCTTTGACCCCCATGATGTAAGACGTCATTGGCGGCTCTCAGGACCAAAGCATTCCTTCCATTAAGAGGACAAGGTTCAGATATAGCCCATGTAGTTACAAAGTATGCTGGTACTTTTTAACCAGGCATGTTTGCTTCTAATTTTTAAAAAGAGAAATTACAGGGTACGGGTTCCCTTTGGAAATGAACTGGCTTAATTCATGCACTCGCTAAAAGCACCCCTGCACTTTTCCACCTGCTATTGGTATGGGGTGGCCGATTTGGCAGAAGTTGGGGGGGGGGGGGGGTGTTGGTAAAGGAGCAAGTGAACTTTTGAATATCCCAAGTAAGTGCACTGTTACCTCTGCTGACCTAAATCCCCTGTATCCCTCCATCCTTCCCCCAGGAATGGCTAATAACCCACACACTAAGGAAGCCCACACATATCATCAGGGGAATGTTTCAGACGTGCCTGCTTACACAGGGAAATGGCTTCAGAGATTGCCCTTCCTATGGTTTTCTGTTGTTCTGTATGAATACACATGACTGACAGAGTGGAGGAGCAGCGTAGGGATTAGTGTATCAGGCCGTGAATCAGCAAATCCACCTGCTGCTCCTTCTGACCCTGGGCAAGTGACTTCACCCTCCATTGCCTCAAGTGAGCCCTCTGGGGCTAGGAAAATGCCTATAGTACCTGAACATAATCCATGCTGAATTGCTTGAAAAAACAGAATATGAATTAAATAAAATTCAACAGCAGGTGGTGCTGTTGTCCTTTCTGAAACCTTCCCCCCCCCCCCCCCCATTATCTGAGCATTAAACTCAGACCTGGGGCATTAACACTCAAAGCTTCTTGTTACTAAATGCTTGTGGTAAATAATCTGGCTGCTGTTTTCCATTCCCTTCTACTGGCATATCCAGGATTTAAAGGGCTAAAGAAAGGGAGCTGTCTTGAATGGTTAAACAACACTAACATGCAGTCACAATGTAACCCATAGAATAATAAGAACCAAGCAAGAATAACTCAGATTCCTTGTGTTGTGGAAATTTCGTAGATTATTATTGCATGCTTTGTATAAAATTGCCTAAAATAATGATATCGTTAAGTTCAGTAAAAATTCTGGGTGGCCCCTATAAATTACTAATCAAGAAACACAACACTTTTTTTTAGCAGAGAGAGAAAACCGCGTTGCTTTTTGGCATCAAACCATTTCACCTTCATTCTTTGGATTTGTACAAGACTTTGAGGAACAGGCCTGTGTTGGGGGTGTGGGTGCAGCTAGCGAGTAATAGGTCACTCGGGAAGTGTATATGTCCAGGCACTGACCAGAACCATCCCCTCCCAGCTCCGTCTCCCAGTCCAGTTCCCCTTCCTGATCTGAAAGTGGTTTGGTGTATTTTTGGAGGTGCCCTAGTCACACCTACAGTCCACATATATCACAAATCTCACTCACACATACATTACATATGCAAATCGATCAATGTCTCACACACACACACCACCTTTGGATGTGTATCAAGGAGTCTTATGCTTTGGGCAGTGTTAATGAGGAAGGATCACTCTTTTCACACTTGTATCTGTTTCTGATCAGATCTTTCTCTGGCTGAAAGAGATGGTGCTTCCTTCGTCCCCTACCCCAAACCCTGGACAATCTGGGGGACTCCCCGTGAAGGTCAGAAGAACGTCTGCTCTTACTTGAAGCACCTATGTGATGCGTGAAGCTTCCTGGCGGACAGTTCTGAGCTTGTGCTGCCCCAGCAGGACAGAATTTCCCCCTTGCACAGGGAACACCAGACGTGGAAGAGCCTGGGAAAAGGAGAGGAGAGAAACGAAAAGGGTCTGAAATCTTTCCTGTGGGCTAGGGTTTATCTCAGGCTGCTCCAGCCCACCAGATATTTCCAGGTGGAGAACCCGGCATCAAAGAGGGTCTCTGTGACGTGCTAACTCAATAATCGTTGCTGGAGGCACCAATAGGACCCTGAGAGGGTCTGGATTTCATCCAGTTCCTCAAGACTTTATTAAACCCTATGTGGCACTGGAGATATCAACATGGCACAGCTTTCAGGTGTCTTCTAATTAATCAGTTTCCCATTGGAATAACTCTCATTAACATGGAAAACCAGATGTATGAGTTTGCAAACCCTTCCTCACCCAACCATTAGGTGAGCATTCTCTTGCAAATCCCTTTAAACTGCTCCCTCTTCATACCGACATTGGCTGCTGTTCAAAGCAGGCATCTTTGGGGGTCATAAGCCAGTTTGGAAATAATACAGGTAAGAATCCCACTAGCAGGTTGCAACCTGCTAGTGGGATTCTGCTGAGGGGAAAAGAGCTGTTTAAAAAGATGGAGGAGTAGCCTAGTGGTTAGAGCAGTAGGCTGAGAACCCGGGGTTCAAAGCGCACACTGACCTTAGGCAATCCACTTCACCTTCCATTGCCTTGTTTACTAAGACCATTTCCCCATGGAAAAAAAGCTTAGTAAATCAGGCTCTTGGATTGTAAGTGCTCTGGGAAGCACCAGCTGTACCTGAATGCAACTCACCTTGAGCTGCCAATGAACCCCTAAATAAATATACCGGTCTCCTAAGACTGGTAGACTACGAGTTTCTGGTCACGAAGGACTGATCGCTCTGGGCCACCAGGTCTCCGATGACGCTGGGGTTCTATAGAGGATGAGGTAAGTGCTGCCCTCTGAGTCTCCACACTTCTGGTGGTGAGAGCACCACTGTAGGGAGGGAAGAGACGCTCAACATGGTTTCTATACCTCTCTGGGGTTTAGGTCTTTGATGAAGAGTCCACAACCAGGGGAGAGGGAGGTGAGTGGGGGCAACAATCACTCCCTTCAGGTTGCTGCCAACCCCTCAGGTAACTTAACCATCAGGTTTAGCAGCTATTATGAAAGTAGAACGATGTGGGTAATTTTGCTTTCATTATTGCATAAGAAAAAATTACCTTTCCCTGTAGGTAATTTTCCCATCAGAAACAATGAATGTAGTTTTGAATAATCAACATGTGGGGGCAATATTGAAAACGCCAGTTTCTGAGGTAAAACCTACGGAAAGGGCTTTGAATTTTGCCCTCCCCTTGTGTATATGTGTATGCTTGTGCCCAAGGGGAGGTGCTCTAGCAGTCAGAACGTACCCTCGGGGCAGATGAGGCCTTCAGAGCAGAGTTTACAGCTTCCCCTGTGAGCCTGCCCCGGCCGGTCATTGAAGGTTCCTGCAGAGCAAGGGTGGCTGTGGGAGTCCCCTGTGCCAGTAGGACAGTAAAAACCCCTTGGACACAATGACTTTTCTCCAGGTCTCTGAGAGCTCCCTTCAATGCAATAATACCCTGCAAAAAAAAAAAGAGAGAGAGAGAGAATTTCTCAGGAATGTGTTCTCAAAGTTCTTCCTCATCAGCCCTTTCTCATCTGTACTGGGAAGGACTGAATGGAGAAGATATTCATCACCATTCAGATCTGTGCTAGGAATGCCCTGCCACCAGCACCCTCGAACTGGCAGCCCACCCACCACCTTTGAGCGTCCTGTGGCCCTTTTTCATCGCCATGGGAACAGAAGTGAAGAAAAAATATGACCTGAAAACTGGAATAGGAAAAACAACAGAACTGCAATGTGAGGGAGAGACCCGATCGGAAGCCCCCCCCCCCCCCCCCCCCCGATGTCACCAGGGGCAGCTCCGACCGTTGAAAGGCGCCCTGCCACCCGGCGCTGTGTGCCGAAGGGGCGCACAAAGGGGCCCTCCCCTTTGTGCAACCCTTAGTGTAACCTTTAGTGCAAATGCCAGTTAATATCTTTGTAATTGAATATCTTTCCTTTCTTTAATATACTTCCTGTTAACCCTTTTTGCTCAATTGTTAAAAATCTTGCATTTTGAGCTTTTGTAAACCGTTGTGATGGCTTTTCTGAATGCCGGTATATAAAACTCAATAAATAAATAAATAAATAAATAACTGTGTTCCCAAAGACCCTTTATCAGGACTGGACAGTTACCCTTGAAGTGCAAAGGTTGTTTACCAGTACCTTGAGGCCAAACCCCTAGGGATCCTCAGTGGGCCTTGCTTCTCGGCCTCTCTCAGGCCACAGATTGCAATTTTAGAGAAATTTATGTTTGAACTACAAGGCCGTATGTGAAAAAGAATGTACTATACATCAATCTGCCTGATACAAGGCACCTTGGCCATCTGTTTTATTGAGCACTGCTTTATGACAGGTGAACGAGCTGCGGGTCAGCTCCACCCATTTGCACAGGGCTTCTGAATATCTCAGCTCAAGGCCAGTGCCTCCCTCCAAGACGTTTGTGCCAGGGGCACGGCTCAATAGTATTCTGCACAAAAGGCAAATTCCTGAACTGTGCTTGCCCTTCCCCACGCGTATTTCTGGTTGAGTCTTTTGATTGTTTGTCCTAATCAAATACAAGAGAGCTCTATGAAGCCTAAGCCTCAAATGTGGATCCTAGCTGATGTCAGTTCAACCACATGTTTCGCCTTTCACCCTTCCCTTCTATCTCCTCGTGTATCTGACGGCACCATTGCAAAGCACCTTCTCACACAGAGCTGGTTTATCTGAGATTCCTGTCCATGCACCACAAGCTTCAAAACGTTATTTATCTGTGCACACAATCACTGCCTGCTTGGAAGAGGTGCCTGCCTGGGCAGACGTCCTTTTCATTCTTTCAAGGGGTCTCTGGGTGCACGGCTGCCATAGGTACTCTAGAGGTGTTTGTGCACGGAAACCATGTCATGCTTCACAGGGGCATTTTTAAGAAGTAGGATGAAATTGGGTTTCTAAGTGGAAAAGAGAGAAAATAATGAAAGACGCACCTGCAGGGCAGAGAGTGCATTCGCTTTGCTTGGTTAGCCGTTCTCCAGCCCAGTATGTTCCTGCCGGACATGGGCGGATTGTGAGTCCATCTGCGCAGAAATGGCCTGAGGGGAACAGAAGGATTAGAGAGCTCCCCTCGCAAGTGACAGTGACTCTGCTAAGAATGGAGATCACAAGTATTGCACCAACGATCTCAATATGCCCAAGAAAATATTGGACAGGACAGGCAGTCCTAGCCTTATTGAAAGAAGCAGTGGCTATGCACGGAGGCTAGGGGCAGTATGCCTGAGGTTGGGAAGAGGGTGTTATACAGAAAGCAGAGCGGTGTTTTCATTAAAAGGCCACTACAAGGATGAGAAAATGTGTATGGGAATAAGATGGGGGAATAAGATGGGGGACTTTTTGTAGGGACAATAAGTATCTGACAATAATAATAAAAGGATAGCATCCGGTAGGGTCAGGGTATGTCTGAATTTGGGCTGTGAAACAATCAAAAGACTCACCTGGAGGGCACGGCTGGCACTGCAGGCTTCCTGCTGCTGCTGGGTAGCTCCCCAGTGGACATGGGGGTGAGGTTGTCAGCTGATTGCTTGCATTCAGGCAATGGGTACCATCACCACACATTCTGCACTCGCTTTGCCCAGGAGCATCGCTGTACAAACCAGGTGGGCATGGCAGGGGCCGGAATGTACCAACCTGTGGGCAATGACTCCCTAAATAAAACAAAAAAAAAACTATAAATAAGGGCTAGGAGTAGGCCTGGGAAAAATGCATATTTTCTCTCATTTTTCATTTGTTTTGTTTGATGTTTATTTTGGTTCGATTTGTTTATTAGAACAAAATAAACACCAAAGTGAAAAGAAAAAGTAAAAAAAGAAAAAGAAAAACCAGAAGGAAAGGAGGTGCCATCTCCCAGCCAAACAGTCCTTAGCCCCCTCAATATTTAAAAATGGAAATGCCTCCCCCAACCCCCACCGGGGTTTCACCTATCCTCCCATGTTCCCTAGCTGCCTCTTACACCTTTTTGTGGGATCTCCAAAGTCAAAATTGCACAGAATCTAGCCCCAGTTGCTCCTGCCCCACCGAGTCCCATTTTCAGAATGGTGCAGGCCAGCACCATTTTGCGGTACAGTCACATGCCATATGGCCGTAGAACAAAAGGGTGTCAGGAGTGACTGATTAACGATTGGCCCTTCCGCATTTTGAGTTCAGAAACCCCATGGCTAGGGTAAAAGTCATCCGGTGGGAGGGGGGCACTGTGGGCTAGGTGAACAATAAAGGCATTGTTCTCTTGGATCTGGATTTTGGATTTAAATTACCTACCTTTCCAAATCTGAATACAAGACAAAATACAATCCAGGTTGAGTAGGAAACTTTTCTGCCCTAGAGGGCTTGCAATCTTACCACATGGTAAAGAAGATTTATTGCAGGGTTAACATGTAAACAAACTAACCAATTTATTAAAGCATGGGCTTTCAAGAACAGAGTCCACGTCATTAGATGTTCTCAATGTGTTCTGAAGAGATAAATCCTGCCATTGAATGGATGCCGGCTTCAACGTCTTCTGCAGGGCTGAGATGGACATTGGAGCAACACTTTCTTCGGGTCGGAGGGAGCATTGGAGAGAAGAGTGGTGGGACTGCAGAGAAGTGGTGAAGCTGTTGATCAGCAGGATATATTATTACATTGGTCATCAGCAGATTTGGCTAAGGAAATCTCTCTCATTGCGGAAATGCAGGATGTGAGCGGGGGACGGAATTCCATATCGCTGTGGAACAACTTTTATAAGGAACATTTCACTTCTCCTGTTACTTTGCATATGAGCGCTTATTGGAGTAAAGCCTTAGATCAAGAAGTGTCAGAGATTGTGATAAAGAGATGCTTTCAATTATTACACAGTTACAATTCTGATGCAATGTTGCTTGAAATGAAGTTGAAGGTTTTATGCCATGCACATATAGATGATGTTCTTTGATGCCATATGGAGCTCATAGCTTCTCCTCTTTGTCTTCATTGAAATGTAGAAAGGGCACTTTGATACACAAATTTCTGACCTGCCCTAAGATAACTCCCTTCCGGGATGATGTATTGTCTTCAGTGAGCAGGTGTGTTGGAGATAGAGTCCCCAGGATGGGAACTGTCCTTGTCTTGGGAGATGTAGCAGAGGTTTTCGATCTCAAGAAAGGAAAGGATTTGTTTGTTTATTTGGCATTGCAATTGGCCATGCACACTGCAAACATGGATTGAGGCATCGCCCCCCTGCTATCCCATTATGGCAGACAGAAATGATTGAAATGGTGCTGTTAGAAAGAATTGATATATGATATCATAAAAGGATGACTTCTGATGATTATATTCAAGCATGGGCTTTCATGGATTATTACCTTCATGGAAAAACAGAAATTGGATTCACTGAATTATACCAAGCAATGGAGAAGCCTATCCTACACTCGTCCCTAGAAGGAACACACTTTGGTTGCTTTGAAGGACTTTTTCCAGTGGCTGGGCTGGGATGGCTAGTATGCTGATGTCTTCTGGGGATGGCTTTATGAGTTTGGGGTGATACCTGTCCCTCCATTTGGATACAATGAGTGAGGTGGAGAATGGGATGTGGAATGGTTGGTGCAGACTGAATGGGTTTGCATGTAGGTGAATGGTCTATAGGTAAGAATAAAGGGTGTGTGGTAGAGGTTTAAGTGGGCAGTGATGGGTGATTTTAAAGATCTTTGAGGATTAAAGGCCAAGATTGGGGCCCAAATTGTTAATAGGAGGAGGTGTTTGGAGGAAGACAGAGAAAAAAGTCAACAAAGAACTATAGGTAGGAATATTATATGGCCATTGTGTTATCAATCACTGATAATTGCATGATTGTATAGGTCTTGGAGAGTAATGTATGGAATGACTTTTATATATTTATATGTTTGTTCTCTTTGCTATTTTGGATTGTTATCTGTTCTTTGCTGAATAAACATAATTCTAAAAAAAACCCCCAAAAACCCCAAACAGTATATATCTTAGAATGGAGGGAAACCTGCTTCTTCTTCCCAGGTTAGAAGTGGTGCCTCTCCTGAAGTATTAGCCATAGGCGGCTAATAGACCCTATGCATAGGGTGTATGCAAATCTAACTCATGCATATTCATTGTGGAAATCCTGAAACTCAGACCTGTTTGTGGATCTTGAGGACCGGAGCTGACAGCCCCTGTTATGGTCTCTTATAAGTCCACTAATGTATTTTGTTTTCTTGTTTGCTTTACCTGGTTTGTTTGCTTTAGTTTATATATATATATATTTATTTTTTTTTGTGATATGTGCACTTTTTTCATGTTAAATTATGTTTGTATGTAATTGTTAAATGCTTCAGTCTTTAGCCCTGCCTTCAGACCTCAAACCCCTCCCTTTGGAAATCCAAAAAAGTTAAGTGGGGGAAGGGTCTCATTAGACCCCCATGGGGGGGGAGGGAGGATCCCTGGGGACTGCACTGGCCCTTTAAAAAATAGTGGCCCCAGGACATAGGCCTGCCATCATATGGTGCCGACAATACTACTGTATTTTTCCCAGCAGTATTTTAACTCAGGAGTCACAAACTGTGGTACTCAGTGCTTCAGGTTAGTGAATCTCACATTATTTTCCCCTCCAGAAAAAAAATAAGGTGGCTTAGCAAATGCCCTCTAAGTCTGTAGCTAAGGCAATGGAGGATGAGGTGACTTGCCCAAGGTCACAAGGAGCATTAGTAGGAGAAGCAAAAAATATCACCATGGGTCATCACATTTTCACAGCAGTACCATTTATTTATTTAAAATATTTATATTCCACCTATATTGAGGTCTGTCTGGCTCTTTTGTGCCCCCCTACACACACACACAATTTCGTCACCTCTTGCCTTCTAACTCCCTCCATCGTTTTTCCCTCCACCTCTCTCTGGCTCTTATCAATATCTCTGTTACTTCTTCCTTCTCCCCTGTCTCTGTCTCTCACTCCCCTATTCTGCATGATCTCTCCAGTCCAGTTCTCTCCATCCCTTCCTCTCTATTTTTCATCTCCTCTCTTTTCTCTTTCCCTTGGGTGTTTTCCTTTTTCACTTTTTCTTCTCTTCATCACTTGTTTGCTCTGTCCCACTGTTCATGACTTTAGTACTTCCTCGTTTTCTCTTTTCCCTTTTGATAGGAGAAATATAAAATTCATCTTCACTCACCCCAGTAGACACACAACCACACACAGACATCTAGATTACCATCCACAGACTTGATTAATAAGGACTTTTCCGAGTTTTGAAAGAAGTGAAATTCCAGAAGAAGCTGCTTACGAGCGAGACAACACTTGATTTTGTGTGGTAAGTTAAATTCATCTCATGCTCCCTGTGGGTTTCAGGCAAACATGGTCTTCTTGTTTCTCCCTTCACTTTATTCCTATATTCATAACTTCTTGCGCATGTATCAGCGTGTAGCTGTTGGTCTATATTAAGTTTCATATTAGGTCTGCGAAGCATAGATAGTTCTGTGAGACTTGAGTTAGGGCCCCTCCTCCCTCTGCAGGCAAGATCATAGCAGATGAGCAGAGATGGCCGCAAGTGATCACATATCCCATTCTCTCAAACATCTGAGGCAATCATGCTGAAAGAATGCTTTATAATTTAATGAGATTCTAATTGCGGGCATCAGAATCAAGTTACTGGGTTCAGTGACTCTGTGAGGGAGCTGTATCTGCTCATTAAACACCTCATCCTTAGGATTGGCTACGCAGGCCTAGATGGTTAAAAGATTACACTGGATCACCATATGGTCTACAGTCATTCCACAATGAGCTTGTGAGATCTCAGATGCCAAAAGAACTTGGTAGGGATGTGAATCGTTTTTCAACGATTAAAATTATCGTCCGATAATGTTAATATCGTCTTAAATCGTTATAGAACACGATACAATAGAAATTCTAACGATTTATCGTTAAAAATCGTTAAATCGTGTTAGTGCGCACTAACGGGAGTTAGTGCGCACTAACTCCCCGTTAGTGCGCACTAACTCGATTTAGTGCACACTAACTGAAAATGATACAAATAAACACTTTCCAGGTCACTGAAGGTCAGTTAGGAATGAATATGTGTTCCTATTGGCTGGTTGCCCTCTTATCTATTGATGTTACCAAGGTTACCACTGAGGTGATGGTTGGGGGGATGGGAAATGGAACTGGAAACTAACGAACACCAACAGAAAATGAAACAAAGTGTTCACACTTCCCAGGTCAGTAAAGGTCACTTAGGAATGAATATGTATGTATGTATTCCTATTGGCTGGCTGTGCTCTTATCTATTGATGTTACCAAGGCTAACACTGAGGTAATGGTTGGGGGGATGTGAAATGGAAACAGTTGGAAGCTTGACAAAAAAAGTAATGTAATGATCAGCACTCAAGTGACTAGAACTTGTTTGTTTATTATTTTTGTTAGCAGGCACCTGAAATGCTAGTGCATGTTGAATTTGCCAATCACTGTGCATTTTAGAAAGGTGGTCCTGGCTGGAACTGTACACAGTTCAAATATATGTAATTGATTGTTGGTAAGTGTATTTTTTAAGTAGCCACACTGGCACAAGTATGTTTACTTTTCCTCCTACTTAACTCACTAGCTCAGCTTTGTAAGAAGGGCTTCTCTGCTTGTGTGTTGTTTTTGTTTGGTGTGAGGAGAGCAGAAACATCAGATCTTTATTCAATCTACTACAGTCATCTCTTACAGTGCCCTATCCCTATTAATACCAGGAGTGTTGTGATCTTCCTGCACACACAGTGCCCTAACCCTGGCACCAGGGGTGTTGTGATTTTCCTGCACACAGTGCCCTAACCCTGGCACCAGGGGTGTTGTGATCTTCCTGCACACAGTGCCCTAACCCTGATACCAGTCTGAGACAGCTCCCTCCCTGCATTACTAGTGAGAGGCTGGCTTCACAGACAGGGGGGAGCTGCCTGACCCTCACTCCTGACTTCCCCCATGTCCCAGCTAGTGAATGGTGTGTGAGTGAGGGGGGGGGGGAGGAGGATGGTGAAGTCTGAGACAGCTCCCTCCCTGCATTACTAGTGAGAGGCTGGCTTCACAGACAGGGGGGAGCTGCCTGACCCTCACTCCTGACTTCCCCATGTCCCAGCTAGTGAATGGTGTGTGGGTGAGGGGGGGGGGGGAGGAGGATGGTGAAGTCTGAGACAGCCCCCCCCCTGCATTACTAGTGAGAGGCTGGCTTCACAGACAGGGGGGAGCTGCCTGACCCTCACTCCTGACTTCCCCCATGTCCCAGCTAGTGAATGGTGTGTGGGTGAGGGGGGGGGGAGGATGGTGAAGTCTGAGACAGCTCCCTCCCTGCATTACTAGTGAGAGGCTGGCTTCACAGACAGGGGGGAGCTGCCTGACCCTCACTCCTGACTTCCCCCATGTCCCAGCTAGTGAATGGTGTGTGGGTGAGGGGGGGGGGAGGAGGATGGTGAAGTCTGAGACAGCTCCCTCCCTGCATTACTAGTGAGAGGCTGTCTTCACAGACAGGGGGGAGCTGCCTGACCCTCACTCTTGACTTCCCCCATGTCCCAGCTAGTGAATGGTGTGTGGGTGAGGGGGGGGGGGGAGGAGGATGGTGAAGTCTGAGACAGCTCCCTCCCTGCATTACTAGTGAGAGGCTGGCTTCACAGACAGGGGGGAGCTGCCTGACCCTCACTCCTGACTCCCCCATGTCCCAGCTAGTGAATGGTGTGTGGGTGAGGGGGGGGGGAGGAGGATGGTGAAGTCTGAGACAGCTCCCTCCCTGCATTACTAGTGAGAGGCTGGCTTCACAGACAGGGGGGAGCTGCCTGACCCTTACTCCTGACTTCCCCCATGTCCCAGCTAGTGAATGGTGTGTAGGTGAGGGGGGGGGGGAGGATGGTGAAGTCTGAGACAGCTCCCTCCCTGCATTACTAGTGAGAGGCTGGCTTCACAGACAGGGGGGAGCTGCCTGACCCTCACTCCTGACTTCCCCCATGTCCCAGCTAGTGAATGATGTGTGGGTGAGGGGGGGGGGGAGGATGGTGAAGTCTGAGACAGCTCCCTCCCTGCATTACTAGTGAGAGGCTGGCTTCACAGACAGGGGGAGCTGCCTGACCCTCACTCCTGACTTCCCCCATGTCCCAGCTAGTGAATGGTGTGTGGGTGAGGGGGGGGGAGGAGGATGTTGAAGTCTGAGACAGCTCCCTCCCTGCATTACTAGTGAGAGGCTGGCTTCACAGACAGGGGGGAGCTGCCTGACCCTCACTCCTGACTTCCCCCATGTCCCAGCTAGTGAATGGTGTGTGGGTGAGGGGGGGGGGGGGGAGGGGGATGGTGAAGTCTGAGACAGCTCCCTCCCTGCATTACTAGTGAGAGGCTGGCTTCACAGACAGGGGGGAGCTGCCTGACCCTCACTCAAGCAGAGAAGCCCTTCTTACAAAGCTGAGCTAGTGAGTTAAGTAGGAGGAAAAGTAAACATACTTGTGCCAGTGTGGCTACTTAAAAAATACACTTACCAACAATCAATTACATATATTTGAACTGTGTACAGTTCCAGCCAGGACCACCTTTCTAAAATGCACAGTGATTGGCAAATTCAACATGCACGTGTCTGCTAACAAAAATAATAAACAAAGAAGTTCTAGTCACGTGAGTGCTGATCATCACATGTCAAGCTTCCAACTGTTTCCATTTCACATCCCCCCAACCATTACCTCAGTGGTAACCTTGGTAACATCAATAGATAAGAGCACAGCCAGCCAATAGGAATACATATTCATTCCTAAGTGACCTTTACTGACCTGGGAAGTGTGAACACTTTGTTTCATTTTCTGTTGGTGTTCATGAGTTTCTAGTTCCATTTCCCATCCCTCCAACCATCACCTCAGTGGTAACCTTGGTAACATCAATAGATAAGAGGGCTGCCAGCCAATAGGAACACATATTCATTCCTAACTGACCTTCAGTGACCTGGAAAGTGTCTATTTGTATCATTTTGAGTTAGTGCGCACTAACTCGAGTTAGTGCGCACTAACGGGGAGTTAGTGCGCACTAATCGGAAAAAACGATTTTTAACGATTTTTCAACGAAATAATCGTGCCAAACACGATTTTCTTCTCCTGCCACACGATTTCTATCGTTAAGACGATATGGAAAACGATTCACATCTCTAGAACTTGGATGGAATCCTCCAGATAACATTGGGTCCTGTAGATAGTGGTATATTCTGATCATATATTGTCCCAGTATGGTATTAGTGGGTGATGTAGATATGAGTGTCATCTGCCATATAAAATGTTAAATTGAGGTTATATTTATTCTGGACAGCACAATGCACCTTTCACAAAGTAAAGATGCTAATCCAATTGTTGAGACTAAATTCATTAATGTTTGTAAAACTGAATTTCCCCTGTTGGAACAATGTCATTGAAGATATTACATGACTTCAGAATAGACCTGGCTAATCACATTGCATATGCTAATTTCCTCATTCTGAACAGCAGCACAAAATGGATCATTTTTCAGCTTTTAAACAAATCAGATGTTCTTATGATTTAGAATGACCTGCATTGCACATGGCTATGGTTGGCTAAGATCTAATGTTTTGGCATTAGATGACTTGGTTATGAAGATGGCCGCACAGTGATTTCAGCCAGCGAGAGGCTCCGTGGTGAAATTCTTTTTCTCTTGCTAAATCTTTACCTCTTGTATGGGAAGAAAGCGGAAGCCGAGAGGGGGAACCTTACCCTGAGGCCCCCAAGACACCGCTACTTACCGGACCCATGGACGCCCACGTTGTCCGCGGAGAACTTCAGCAAGCGGGAGTGCAGTCGCTGGAGAGTGGGGGAGGGGAAGTTGAGCTCCCCTCTCTCCCTGACTCATTGTCACCTTTAAGCCTCGCTGAGGGAGTACCGCCGAGGAATCCCGCAGCCGAGAGAAGCACCACCGGAACAGCAGAAACAGCACCGGACCAAAGAGCCGTGGAACTGTTTCTGACAGGGACCGTAGGAGGTGTGATGACAGCGTTGAGCCCAGTTTCTCCAGGGCAACTCGACGGGGAGGAAAGACCAGTGCTGAGAGAAACGGGCAACAGCGAAGATTCCCTAATGACTTCATTACTTGCGACTGCGGTAAGACCCACTGTTTTCTCCTTAGAGTTGATCTGGGAAACTAAAACTGAGAAGAAAACCTCTATATTGTGATTACTACAACCGATAAACACTAGTTTAAAAGTAATGGAAGAGAAAGTGGAAACACTGACTCAAGCAAATGTAAACTTGGATCAGAGAGTGAAAATAAATAGTGAACAGATTAAAGAATTTCAACAAGTTCAGACTGTGATGATAAAGGAAAAGAAGAATATGGCAGTAAAGATGGAAAATATTGAAAATCAACTAAAAAGTAGGAATTTAAGGTTTATAAACTTTCCGCAATTGCCTCAGGTATCTCCTAGAGAGACTTTTAGGAGATATCTTCGGGAAGTGCTTCAAATAGAAGAGTCTGCTATTCCACCTCTTTCGAGAATATTTTACTTGCCAAAAGTTAAAGATCAACTTGGACAACGAGATCTTGCGGGTCAAGAAAACCAGAGAGCTGATGTACTAATAGATATCTCTGCATTATTAGAGGTATTGGATACTGAACAAGCTACTCCTGCTACTTTAATCATCACTCTGGCCTTAGAGCCAGACAAGAACTGGCTATTGAGATTATGTTTAAGACAAAGGAATGTAGTTTTTCTAGGTTGTAGAATAAGGGTGTTCCCAGATGTATCTAAGGATACTCAGAAGAGAAGGAAGGCGTTCCTTCTCTTGAAACCACAAGTGTTGTTAATAGGGGAATCCTTTTTCCTCAAGTACCCTTGTAAATGTATCATGAAATGTGCAAATAATACTTATATGTTTTTTGATCCTCCACAGCTTACACAATTTCTTATAGGGAAAGCTCCACTGATGCCCGTAGGTAATAGTACTGTGTTAACTCCCTCATAAAATTAATAGGTTCTCTGTAACTGTGCACGATTTCTTTAGAAAGCAATTATATTTCAGGTAGTGTAATCCTACCCCCTCAATTCGGAGGACTTATTTAAGAGAATATGTATATAATTATGCAGAATATTGTCATTTTCTTTAATCATTTATTCATATTCTCTGTAATTTCCTACAATAATTTATCTTGTGAATGTTTTGTTAAATGCATAAAGAAAAAAAAAAAAAGATGACTTGGTTACATCACAATGTTTATTAAGAGCAGCCCATGTCAACATGGGATTCTTCTCAATGGGGGCCAATGTAATAAAACCCACAGCAAAACAGTTACAAGTTATCAGCACGGGTTTTGATCACTGTGCGCGGCTAAAGCTGGCACCTCTGCGGGATATAAAAAAAAAATTATGCAAATTATTTGCACACAGAAATCCATGCTCAAATGAAGAAACACACGTACCTAAGCATGGTAAGGCCCTATGTAATAATCAGGCCGCATCCACGTAGAAAACCCGTGCCAATAATACACGCATAAAAGCGAGCGAGAAAACTGGTCTCCCTATTCAGTGAAAGTTTGACCCTGGAATATATTTTTAATATTTCGAATAACTGTGTGTTGCAGAAAACATGGACAATATTTTCATGGGTGCTCGGGTGCTGACACTGGTGCTCAGCTGGGCGTGAATCGGGACGCTCGGGCGCCCAGAAAGGCACCTAGCTAAGCACGAATCTGGATGCTTGGTCAACAAAATAGGTGCTCAGCTAGGTGCGAATCAGGACGCTCAGGTGCCAGGAAAGCTGCCTAGTTGATCGTGAATCTGGCCACTCGGGCACTAAGATTGGCACTCAGCTGGGCACGAGTTTGGACATTTGGGCATCCAGAAAGGTGCCTAGCTAAGCACAAATCTAGCCGGAACAGTCTACTCCTGATGATCCTTCCTCTCTGCCTGCTCCCTCTGGATCCTCTCTCCTGCCACGACCTCTGACACCTGACAATTCTGCTGCTGTCATCCTGTGGCGAAGCCACAGGATATACCACAGCATCAGGAATAGCTGGACACAATCAGAAATCTCCATCATCGAAATCACACCAGAGCTGCACAGAGACACAACCACACCACACCAATGCAAGCAATGGAATAAAATAGCCCCTCAGACAGCGCTGTCACTTAACTCGTGCCCTGACCGTGGAGGTAAAAAACCCGCATTAAAAAACCTGCACTCGTATTAGCACAGCTCCCTGCATTGCCCATGATTAGATAATAGCTTCCTTTGCATGCCAATTAGCAGGCACTCATGCAGAAAACAACATGGGCCAGTACATGCTTTTTTCCCACGCATAAAAGCCTTATTACATCCTCTTATAGGGCTTTTGCGCGGGAAAACACACGTACCCACGTATACAAACCCGCGGCAGCTTCAACGCACCTTATTATATCGGCCCCAACATGTTAAGCCTAGGGCCTCACTTCACACATGCACATCAAAGACATTTGTAGTGTCTGCTTACCTACAGGGCAGGGCTGGCATCTTGGTGCTTCTTCTGTGGAAAAGTTACCAGGGGCACAGCTGACACAAAGTAAATGACTTTCATCTGGCTCCTGCCCAGCTGGGCAAAGCTAAGTGAGCAAGATAAGGTTGGGAAATGAAAGTGAATGGAATGTATGTGTGTGTCTGTGTGTACAACTACAAATTAACACATCAAGCAGTAAATAACTATCACATTCTAAATTAGCTCCTACAGAGCCTTGTTCAATAAAGTCTTTTATTTTGGCTTTTTCGAATAAGGCCCATAAACTTAAGAACATAAGAAATGCCAAACTGGGTCCGACCAAGGGCCCATCAAGCCCAGCATCCTGTTTCCAGCAGTGGCCAATCCAGGCTACAATACCTGGCAAGTACCCAAACATTAGATAAATCACAAGCTACTATTGCTTATTAATTACCGTCATAGCAGTTTATGGATTTATCCTTTAGGAACTTATCCAAACCTTTTTTAAACCTGGTTACACTAACTGCTGTAACCACATCCTCTGGCAATGAATTCCAGAGCTTAACTATGGGCTGAGTGAAAAAGAATTGTCTTCAATTTGTTTTAAATGAGCTACTTGCTAACTTCATGGAGTGCCCCCTGGTCCTTAATGAGAGAGTAAATAACTGATTTACATTAACTTGTTCAAGTCTTTTAATGATTTTGTAGAGAGAGAGAGAGAGAGAGATTGTGTTAAGACATGGCCCAGTTGGTGCCAGAGATGCTAAGGTGGACACTGGTATTGCTGGCATTACTGAATGGCAGGAACACCAATGATTTCCCTTCCCTTCCATCTGTTTATGTACCAGGTATCAGAGCAAGCTCTAGTGCGAAGGTTACCTTCTTGTCTTTTCCATCAGAGCAGATATACCCTTCAGGACATGGGGAGCAGTGGGGTTCTCCTTCCAGAGAGTATTGACCAGGCCTGCATTTACTCTGAAAGCTCGTCGTGGGGTCACAGGAATAGCCACTTGGACAGATCCTGCATCCTGAGCCCATTTCCAGGCTGATGTAACCTTCTGGGCATGCCTGGGAAAAACCAGAGGTCAGGGACTGAATGGGCTGCAACATCCTAATACTCAACAGGAGAAACACACAGGCAATGCTTCTGTTTATACCTGGCAGTCTGCAATGTCTCCTTGAGCTGTAAAATGATTGGCAGTGCCTACTGGGCACTTCCTGGGAGCTGCTGTCCCCCCTGGGCAGCTACATCAAGAAAACAAAACAACAGATAAAGGAAAATGTTAATGTTAACTGTTGTTTTATTCCTGCAAACCTGGTGCTGCTGCAGGCTTCCCCTTGGCATCATCTCATCAGCATCCAGCGACTGACACTGTACATGAACTGACCATGCGGATGCTGGACAGAAACCTGGATCCTGAGAGCCCTCTGTTCCACCTGGTGTGCAACAGAATACATATGTACGAGGCAGAGAAAAACCAGAGCGGCACAATTGCAAACCTACTGGTATCGGGGAGAAGAGAGACCCTGTTTCACACATAGAAAACCAAAGCCATGCATGTCTTTAACGATACGGTTTAATTTTCTCCGTGCTCACAGCAGAGTCTAGGGATTGCAGCTCACAGCGGCGAAGCTCAGATACCCAGGGACAAGGTCTGTACCCATCACCTCTACTAACCCTGCATAAATACCTTCCCTTTACAGTAATTTGAATCTGACCCTCCTTTGAATTTGCTATGTTGCGCCAATAAAGCCCTGAGTGTAGGGGGTCACTCTCGCGCCTCGGGTCTTTGGCTGTGATCTGCAGTAGGGATCTGAACTCCATCTGCTTCAATTAGAATCTCAACTTCCTTGCAAAAGCTCCCTTTGGAAGAAAAACCCTAATGCCACTAACCTTCAAAAGGGTCGTCAGAATATAACAATTTGTTGTTCCTTTTCCACAAAGGATCATGTGAGTTCCTGCCCGGCCCTCCCCGCTCGCCAAGGCTTCTGGCTAGTGAAGACAAACTTCTGTCAGCCTGCTGAAGGCAGGAGCCCTGTTAATCTCTGGAACTCCTCAGCTCTGCACTTTTGTCACTTTTTTTTGGGCCCGCATCTGCCACATCACTCAAAGAAAGGGACTCAAGATCCCAGGCCATGGTTTGTCTGAAGTCCAAAGTGTGTCTGCGGAACTCCGTGATGGAGGAACTACCATTAATGTCTGATAGGAAGGAATTCAAGGACCCGGCTTTTTAAACAGTCCAGGAAATTCCTTTCCCACTCTTTAACCTGAGTTATTGCAGAACAACAGGTGTGACACGTCAAGTAATGATTTTTTATTGTAACCCTGTTTCTATATGGGTTTTTTTTTATGATTGCTTTTATTATTGTAAATTGTCACGATCCTTGGAGTCGCAGGCAATACATGCTTTGAAATACAAAAAAATAAAATAAATATATTTGCTGCTACAGAGGAGGCACAGAATGTCGGTAGGTAAGTTTATTGAGCTGTCTGGAACAGTTGTAGCCACTGTGTGCTGTGAGTCTCTCTATCCTCCTGACTTCTTTTTAATTAAAGATATGAGCCAGACAGGTAGACTCGGGACCTGCCTCTACCTCCTCCCCTTCAGATTATGTAGTGTCACATGTAAAATATTTCTTACGTACTAAAATCCTACAGGACACTCCCAGCAGTTGGCATTAGAGTAGTAAAGGCCCTTGGGGCACTGAATGAGGCAATCAGTCTCGCAGTTGACCTTGCAGTCCTGGGAAAAGGAGACTGTACCTGCAGGAAATGGGGACAGAGAGGTGAAGAAGAGCTGAATACATATTCAGCATTCAGAGCATCTGTTTGCTTTATACTCAACAGTGAGAAATAAAACGATTCCCATGACTGCAGGTAGGCATCATCATGTCAGTATCTGACTAATTCAGATATTGGCATGACCATTTCCAAATATCCTAGAAATGGTTCCCTTGGACATGAGGCTTCTCTATGTGATGACTCTATAAAACCTTCCTACCTCTGAAATTCCTTCTCCTTTCTCCACGTAAGGCCCCCAATCACTTTCACAAATTCAATCCACATCTCAAAAGTCACTTCTTCATGAACTCATTTCACATTCACTTTTGCTTTTTGCTCTCTCCTGTTCTTCATGGCTCAATCCCCTTGACTGTTGCTAGCAGCCCTGCTCCAGCCACCATTCCCACCATATTTCTTATCATGTCTGATCACGGCTTCCTTAGATTGCAAACTTCTGATTAGGAAAGAGCTTTCGTTTTATTTTGCTTTCTTTCCGTTTAGTTTCTGGAACACCCTCGGCCCCCAAAGATTAAGACTAATCTTCCTTGGCATTCCCCCACCCCTTGAGC
Source organism: Rhinatrema bivittatum (assembly GCF_901001135.1). Taxonomy (NCBI): domain Eukaryota; kingdom Metazoa; phylum Chordata; class Amphibia; order Gymnophiona; family Rhinatrematidae; genus Rhinatrema; species Rhinatrema bivittatum. Next base: position 33,204,248 of record NC_042626.1, read on the forward strand.
CTTTCTTAACTTACCCCATTCCTGTCACTCTTGTGCCCCTGGTGTCATGCTCCAAAATGGTGCTGCAAGCTGTATGACACCAGCAGGGCAGGAGCAACTGGGGATCAGTCCCGTTCCATTTGGACCTCAGGGAGATCCATATCTAATCTATTTGTATCCATTACTTATATACTCACTGCAGTACCATATTAGTTTATGTAATCTGCTTCGGACCTACATTTAAGAAAAGGTAGAATACCAAATGCTTATAAAAACATTAAAAAAGGAGAGTGGGGTAAAGGGAAAGGAAGGGTGCAGGGGAAGCCCGGTGGAAGCTTTTTAAAAATAAGGTACAGATGTAATTGATGGGGCAGGGAGAGAAGAAGGAAGAGGCAGACAGCCTTCTTTTCATGTGCACCAATAATGTGTACTGAACCATTCAGTGTGCACTCTTGAAAAAAAATAGCATGCACAAAAAAATAAAAGAATACAAAAAATTATAAAATAAAATGAAATAAAGAACAAAATGAAAAAAGAAAATAAAAAATCTCTGCACCCCCCCCCCCCCCCTACTTATTTTATGATTAAGGGCCTGATGTACTAAGCAATTTTCCCATAGACACGAAATGGAAAAATCTCTTTAGTGCATCAGCTCCTGTAGAGAATGAAAAGTCTTGTTTCTCATATCAAAATCAGGAAAATAAGGTTAGAAGAACAGATAATGATGCTGTCATTGTTCAGAAAGTTATAATGGATCTGTAAACCTTAATGTAGGAATTCTGAAACATGTGCCAACTGTTAAGCCTAGGGAAACAGACAGTAAATCTAATGAGAGCAATAAGTACATGTTGTCTGCCTTATTAGGCCATATGTTCTATGAACATTCTAACTTCGTAACTAATAATAATTTAACATTGTAATTTGCATCAAGTACCTTCTTCCCTAATACAGTCAACCACCCTCTGAGCATTGATTAATAACAGCATGTTTATTTAAAATTGAATGTACTGTAGAGCATGGATATTGTGATCATATGAAAATATTATCTTTTAAGAACTGTAAACAGTAGAAACCAAAGCTGCACTTAGTATGTTGTTCTATAATCTCCTGTTTTCATGTTGCAGTGTATGTTTGCATGATCATATACTGCTTCAGTAAACCTACCCCACTATCTACAAATAACAGTCCTCCTCACTTTAACATATACTGGGCTTCAATGAGTGCCGTGTAGAAATGGATGAGATTGTTAGATTTCTGGTCCAACCTTCTCTAAACTAGTGGGTCTCGGCCCAGTCCTTGGGGCACCCCTAGTCAGTCAGGATATCTCCAATGAACATGCATAAGAGAGATCTGCATACCATGGAGGTAGTGCAGGCAAATCTATCTCAGGCATAATCACTGTGGATATCCTGAAACCCTGACTGGCTAGGTATGCACTAAGGATGGGTTAAGAAGAACCTCTACACTAGACCAAGGAGGTGCAAGTGGAGAAGGTAGAGTTGGTTGGAGGTGATGCTCTTTGGTTGGAAAGGGAACTGAGAGCACAGGTTCAAGCTAAATAACCAGAGCCATTACAATACAAACCCTGATCTGATGCAATACTCACAGTGAATCTCAACTTGCATGACCTAATTCTGCAAAAATCAAACTGACCACAAATTGACAGGATTCAATTGCAAATGTAACTCTAATTTGAATTATCACTCCTGTCTAACTGCAGTATGATTGCTGTCCAAAATCACAGGTGGACTAGGATGCTTAGTAAACTGGGCATCATAGAGCTGACTTGTTTAGAAGATGCATTTGGCTCACGTGAAACAGCTAAGGTGAGCCAAGCCTGGCTAACCCAAGTTGGCTGGAAAAATTCAGATCTCAATTTTAACTGGGTTACAGATGACTCAGAAATCTGGACAAAAGTGTGAACTGGGACCAGTTTATCTGACTCAGGATTTGAGTCAGAAGGTAGCCAAGCCACACAAGCCTAGTCTAAGGCATATGCAGACATCAGAGCAAACCAATTCATGAAAAATAAGAACATATATAACGTGTAGGCTAGTATCAAAGACCTCTTTCTTCCCTTGAAAGAGACCCTGATCTTATTTCCCATTCTTGCAAAAGCCTACTTATGATCCATGGCATTACATGACCTACATGTAAGGTAGAACTGCCTACCTTGAGAAAGGACAAGGACAGAGAATGGAATGATGGGGAAACTCTGTACTCACCAAAGAAGATAATGAACATACAGGTCAACATTCCCCACTTCCATGCTGCAGCCATCCACCAGCATCTAAAATTGATGATCCAGGGCACTGGACAGTCTGCTGGGAAGGTCATTTTAATTGACCAGTGCAGTCAAAAATATATTTTTCTCTTTTTGATGTCCTTACAAATGGTCCAGCAAGACTTTGATGAAACAGACTGAAAAAAATGAGGGTCAAATGCAAATGAATGTGTTATCTCCCTTCAGTCCAAAAAATATAGTGTAGAATAGAAACGATGGCTTTTGAGGATCCCAGAAGGGGAATGGTTCGCTCTCAGGGCTGTGTAGCTAATGACTCTTTCTGTGTCAAGACAATTGTAATAAAATCTGCCCTGCAATTTCCTCTTGCCAGCCTAATCACTTTCCAGAGAGAAAGCTGGAGGTGAAATGGACACCAAGCCCCTGAAAGGAAAACCAGAAGATCAGGTCTCTTTCTGAGCATTGTCCGATGAAAGATTTCTGGAGCGGATGTCCTGCTTTCCTGTGATTCTCATTTTCCAAAGAGTATACCATACAACATCTCAGCAACTGAAGGTTCTGCAGGCACACAACTATGAAATTACTTTTCACTGAGGGAATATGATGGGTTTCGGTTTAAGGTCAGAGATTGCAGAGGTCAAACACTTTTCAAGCAGCAATGATGTCCTCTGCCTCAGTGGGCCTTTCACCATGCTTCACCTCTTTTTTTTTTATGCACTGCTCTCTCTCTCTCTCTCTCTAAATGACCAATTATTCATTAGGTGCAGAAAGCTTACAAATAGTAATCCTATATTCCATTCCCCCAAAGCAGCTGTCCCTGTAAACCGTATCTCTTTAGTGTGGAGAACAGAGCAGTGCAATATATCACAATGAAATTTAATGTAACATCATCCTGAATGACATACACTGCAGCACGGCATAGAATATATCATGCTGTCACCATGCAATTGCTTGCACTATGGTATATCATATTTCAATACAGAATAGGGCAATATAGATTACCATTGTCTAATATAGTAGAGCATAGCACAGCACAATATCATAGCAGATGCTAATGTGATATATGTATTTAAATATATTATAATGCAGTGAGAGATAAAAATCAAGTTTTCTGTCAGGATTAGACAGTAATTAATTAAATGATATTGCATTTTCCCCTTTGATGATTTTGATCACTTTGAAAAATGATAATTATAAATGATGATAACATTAACAATAAAATGCTCATTGTGAACAGATGACAGAGCCTTTTTATATAATGGGTTTCAATAAATTATTTTTCTTCTTTCATTCTCTCCTACCCATTGGGTGTTGAGGGCTTCTTATCTTCCCTATTTGATGTTGGTTCAATTTGTCCTTGATGCTATCTACTGACCTTCTATGCGGTCTTCCTTATAAATTGATTGCACAGATGTTCACCAGCTCTTAATGACTTTCAGACTTAACCTCCCCCCTCCATCCCCACTTAGTTTTTGGAACAATTAAATATTAGCTTCCCCTCCCCCCACTCCTTATTCCACCTGTGAAATAATGGCAAGTGGCTGACAACTGCTGGGAATACAAACAATGCAAAGCCAGCCATGGGTAGCCAATTACAGTTTCCTTATAGAGCCTCCTTCTCCCTGACATTGCAATACAGACCATGGGAGGATACAGCCAGATTTCTACAGGGAAATGGGATTTAGGAGGGCTGACACGTGACTCCCTATACCAGTGTTCTCCAACCCTTTCTTGGAAGCACACCTAGCCAGTTGGGTTTTCATGAATAAGCATGAGAAAGATTTGCATACACTCGGTCTTCAGTACCATTCTTATGCATATTCATTATGAATATTCTGAAAATCAGACAGTTAAGTGTGCCCTACCTAACATTACCCTACACACAAGAACATTCTAGATGGCCATGGTCCCATCTGCTTCTTTTTTTTATTTTTATGCCCCATTTAGCAGTATTCTGGGACAGGAAGTCTTGATTTTCTGTGTGGTCAAAAGAGGAAAGTGTACTGAGCAATTTTGGTATTTTGTTTTGTTTTTCATTTTGTTATTTTTGTTGCTATTTTTCCATTATTTGTTTTTGGGTTTCATCGATTTAAAACACATCCCTATTGAGGAACAGGGATGTAAATGGAGCAAAATGCTCCAGGATAGTGTTAAAATGTTTTTTGGCAAGCATCAGAATTCATTCAGGTGACAGGGATGAAAACCAGAACTGGAAAGACCAGAATATGCCAAAATTAGAACAGCGAAAAACTGCTTCATTAATGATGCTAGAATATAACAATAATCAAAAAAAGAAAGGTGGTTGATGGTACGCATCTGTCAGAGTACACATACTCCTCTGACAACTCATACTTAAATAACACATTTGCAAAACTTCCATAGGAGAAGCCATAAAACATATATAACACCCATTCCATGCTCTGGTCAAATGCAAGGTCACATTTGGGAGCTGAGGGGCCATCAGGCACCCTATTTGGGCTCTAATGGGGGAGGGGCAGAAGCATATAGGATCCTTAGGCTTTGGAGGTCTGTTCTCCCCAATACAAAGCACACAATTATTCAGTGTATGTTGTAGGGATGTGAATCGTTTTTTGACGATTTGAAATATCGTCCGATATATTTTAAATCGTCAAAAATCGTTAGAGTCGATATTTAATAGGAATTCCCCTGATTTATCGTCAAAAATCATAAATCGGGGGAAGGGGGAGGGGAAGGGTGAGGGCCGGAAAACCGGCACACTAAAACATCCCTAAAACCCACCCCGACCCTTTAAAATAAATCCCCCACCCTCCCGAACCCCCCCCAAATGTCTTAAATTACCTGGGGTCTAGTGGGGGGGTCCCATTGTGATCTTCCACTATCGGGCCACGGGTGCGTTGATAGAAAAATGGCGCCGGCGCTACCTTTGCCCTGTCATATGACAGGGCAAAGGTAGCGCCATTTTGGTTCCTATCCCCCGACGTCACGAGCATAGGAGATCGCTCCCGGACCCCCGCTGGACCCCCAGGGACTTTTGGCCAGCTTGGGGGGGCCTCCTGACCCCCACAAGACTTGCCAAAAGTCCAGCGGGGGTCTGGGAACGACCTCCTGCACTCGAATAGTGTTGCCGTATGGCCGGCGCCATTTTGCCGTACAGCAATATGGCCATATGGCAAAATGGCGCCGGCCGTATGGCAATATGGCCATACGGCCGGCGCCATTTTTCTATCAACGCACCCGTGGCCCGAGAGTGGAAGATCACAACGGGACCCCCCCCCCCCACTGGACCCCAGGTAATTTAAGACATTTGGGAGGGGGGGTTCGGGAGGGTGGGGGATTTATTTTAAAGGGTCGGGGTGGGCTTTAGGGATGTTTTAGTGTGCCGGTTTTCCCGCCCTCCCCGATTTACGATTTACACGATATTTAAAAAAACAAAACCGCGACGATTCGATTCCCTCCCCCCCCAGCCGAAATCGATCATTAAGACGATCGATCACACGATACACATCTCTAGTATGTTGCTCCAAAAACAAAGTTTAATTTGGCAGACCTCTAGTGCTTTCCATACAGAAAGAAAATATCTAAAAACAAGAATGAGCTTCACATTCAAAAAAATCAGCAGACTAAGTGGTTTTCTGCCCTCCCATCGCTAACCGCGTACTCTTTAGAAATGCTCCCACCTGAGTTTCTTATATACCTGAATAAAGATGACTAATTCACTCCTTCGAGCAGGACCTTGACACGGTTCCTTCTTTGTGAGAATCCTCCAAGGCTTTGAAAAATGAGCTCTTGCTGCCATTCCTTGAGGGTGAGAAATCCACATTTCTCTCCTCCAGGCTGCAAATGACATCTTGGAACAGAACTGGGAATCTCCCTTTCAGGCAAGGAGTTTTATCGCTGCTCTCTTCTATCATACAGATCGTGTTTTGGTTCTCACCTGGGCTTCACCGAAGGCCGGAGGGCTCTGACACTGAACATCAGTCAACTTCCCCAAAGGAGAAGCTTAAGAAGCAGGACAGGAAGAACATACAGGGCACCTCTGTTAAACAGACTCTATTCTCCTGCTCCAATGGAGAGGGTCTAAAATGTAATCCATTACTTCTCTCTCTTTCATGAAATCAGTCTGTGAAGATTCTTAAGTATTTCGTAAAGGACATTATTTTTTGGTATACTCTTACACATAGAAACATAGGGGTACATTTTCAAAGGCATAGTCAGAAGCAAATGCAGGTGAAAACAAGGGTTATCTGAGTAAGAGGAATTGCATATTTTTACAATGTGCATACGTTTAGCTGCAGTTATGTATCTGGGTTGAGAGAGAAAACTATGTGCATAGATAAAATGTATGCAGGTAGGCTAATGTGCGATCTTTTCAGCATCATTTTAGAGGCTATAGATATAGAGATCAATATTTGGCTGTGGGGCATTCTGGCTAACATATACCAGATATTCAACGGTACGCCAATGCCACTGAATATACTCGGCTAAGTCAAAGTTGGCCATGTAAGTATATCTGGCGTTCAGGACTAATTTTATGCAATCCTATAGTTATCTGGCCAACTTAGATGGATAAAGCTGAATATTGGCATTTATCTAGCTGAATAACCATGGATCACCCTCCATTCTGCCCCTAACTTATGCAGCTAACCTTTTAGCTTCTAGCTGGATAGGTGACAGCTATTGAGTGTGGCCAGATATTTGAATGATGCCATTTCTCCTTCCTTCCATTTTGAACATTGGGAATGATTTCATCCTGTTTTCTCTTCCTCTCCAGCTGTGAGTTACAGCACCCACCTAACTACATACTGAAGAGATCTTGGACCTTCAACCATTGTCCACTAGGGATCCTCAGTGCTTAGCCCATTCCTTCTTCAATCAGGTTACTGGTTTTTGCAACCACCACCTCTACTGAGAGGCTTCTCTTTGCATCTATCACCCTTTCCATGAAGCAATTATTTCTGTACCTTTCTACCCCCTTAGATCCACACATCATGGCCCCTTGTTCTTATGCTCCCAAAATCTATTCTTCTTGCCCGATGCATGCTCCTAGTGAATTCGAGACACAAAATTCCCTGCTCCATGAAAAGACCTCTTCTCAAATGTTTACATGCTGAGAGGTATGGTATGGCCACTGCATACATAGGTAAGCCCTCCCAGGCAGACACACAAAAACCACACCATTTGACCAGGAGAGTAAAGGATCACAGCAGCTTGCTGAACGAACACACCCAGCTGCAATCCACGCTAAGCCTGTGTTGAAGGATCAACCTAGGAAGAAGCAATGACGGAGTTGCTATCCACAGTTTGCTCTCAGAGGATTCATTGTTTGGTGCAAGGGGAAATGGGGGGGGGGGGGGGGGGGAGCACAACTTCCACTTTTCAAGGGAAAGAACAGAAGGAGGATGAATGCTGAGTTTGCCAGAAATATCACAAAAAATGCTTGGGAAGATTACCAGAAAATGAGAGTGAGTGTTCAGAGTAGTTAAATCACAAGCAGATTGTGATAAATTGCAGGAAGAACTTGTGAGACTGGAAAATTGGGCATCCAAATGGCAGATGAAATTTAATGTGGATAAGTGCAAGGTGATGCATATAGGGAAAAATAACCCATGCTATAATTACACAATGTTGGGTTCCATATTAGGTGCTACAACCCAAGAAAGAGATCTAGGCATCATAGTGGATAACACATTGAAATCGTCGGTTCAGTGTGCTGCGGCAGTCAAAAAAGCAAACAGAATGTTGGGAATTATTAGAAAGGGAATGGTGAATAAAACGGAAAATGTCATAATGCCTCTGTATCGCTCCATGGTGAGACCGCACCTTGAATACTGTGTACAATTCTGGTCGCCGCATCTCAAAAAAGATATAATTGCGATGGAGAAGGTACAGAGAAGGGCTACCAAAATGATAAGGGGAATGGAACAACTTCCCTACGAGGAAAGACTAAAGAAGTTAGGACTTTTCAGCTTGGAGAAGAGATGACTGAGGGGGGATATGATAGAGGTGTTTAAAATCATGAGAAGTCTAGAACGGGTAGATGTGAATCGGTTATTTACTCTTTCGGATAGTAGAAAGACTAGGGGGCACTCCGCAGCACACTGAACTGACGATTTCAAAGTGTTATCCACTATGACAGCTAGATCTCTTTCTTGGATTGTAGCACCTAATATGGAACCCAACATTGTGTAATTATAGCATGGGTTATTTTTCCCTATATGCATCACCTTGCACTTATCCACATTAAATTTCATCTGCCATTTGGATGCCCAATTTTCCAGTCTCACAAGGTCTTCCTGCAATTTATCACAATCTGCTTGTGATTTAACTACTCTGAACAATTTTGTGTCATCTGCAAATTTGATTATCTCACTCGTCGTATTTCTTTCCAGATCTTTTATAAATATATTGAAAAGTAAGGGTCCCAATATAGATCCCTGAGGCACTCCACTGTCCACTCCCTACCACTGAGAAATTTGTCCATTTAATCCTACTCTCTGTTTCCTCTCTTTTAGCCAGTTTGCAATCCACGAAAGGACATCGCCACCTATCCCATGACTTTTTACTTTTCCTAGAAGCCTCTCATGAGGAACTTTGTCAAACGCCTTCTGAAAATCCAAGTATACTATATCTACCGGTTCACCTTTATCCACATGTTTATTAACTCCTTCAAAAAAGTGAAGCAGATTTGTGAGGCAAGACTTGCCCTGGGTAAAGCCATGCTGACTTTGTTCCATTAAACCATGTCTTTCTATATGTTCTGTGATTTTGATGTTTAGAATACTTTCCTCTATTTTTCCTGTCACTGAAGTCAGGCTAACCGGTCTGTAGTTTCCCAGATTGCCCCTGGAGCCCTTTTTAAATATTGGGGTTACATTTGCTATCCTCCAGTCTTCAGGTACAATGGATGATTTTAATGATAAGTTACAAATTTTTACTAATAGGTCTGAAATTTCATTTTTTAGTTTCTTCAAAACTCTGGGGTGTATACCATCCGTCCGGGTGATTTACTACTCTTCAGTTTGTCAATCAGGCCTACCATATCTTCTAGGTTCACCGTGATTTGATTCAGTCCATCTGAATCATTACCCATGAAAACCTTCTCCATTACGGGTACCTCCCCAAAATCCTCTTTAGTAAACACCGAAGCAAAGAAATAATTTAATCTTTCCACGATGGCCTTATGTTCTCTAAGTGCCCCTTTAACCCCTAGATCATCTAACGGTCCAACTGACTCCCTCACAGGCTTTCTGCTTTGGATATATTTTAAAAAGTTTTTACTGTGAGTTTTTGCCTCTACAGCCAACTTCTTTTCAAATTCTCTCTTAGCCTGTTTTTTCAATGTCTTACATTTAACTTGCCAATGTTTATGCTTTATCCTATTTTCTTCTGTTGGATCCTTCTTCCAATTTTTGAATGAAGATCTTTTGGCTAAAATAGCTTCTTTCACCTCCCCTTTTAACCATGCCGGTAATCGTTTTGCCTTCTTTCCACCTTTCTTAATGTGTGGAATACATCTGGACTGTGCTTCTAGAATGGTATTTTTTAACAATGACCATGCCTCTTGGACATTTTTTACTTTTGTAGCTGCTCCTTTCAGTTTTTTTCTAACAATTTTTCTCATTTTATCAAAGTTTCCCTTTTGAAAGTTTAGCACGAGAGTCTTGGATTTGCACACTGTTCCTCTTCTAGTCATTAAATCAAATTTGATCATATTATGATCACTATTGCCAAGCGGCCCCATCACTGTTACCTCTCTCACCAAGTCCTGTGCTCCACTGAGAATAAGATCTAAAATTGCTCCCTGTCGTCGGTTCCTAAACCAATTGCTCCATAAAGCTATCATTTATTCCATCCAGGAACGGTATCTCTCTAGCGTGACAGGATGATACATTTACCCAGTCAATATTGGGGTAATTGAAGTCCCCCATTATTACTGCACTACCAATTTGGTTAGCTTCCCTAATTTCTCTTAGCATTTCACTGTCCGTCTCACCATCTTGACCAGGTGGACGGTAGTATACCCGTATCACTATAGTCTTCCCCGACACACAAGGGATTTCTACCCATAAAGATTCAATTTTGTATTTTGTCTCATGCAGGATGTTTATCCTGTTGGACTCTATGCCATCCCGGACATAAAGCGCCACATCTCCTCCCGAGTGCTTCTCTCTGTCATTGCGATATAATTTGTACCCCGGTATAGCACTGTCCCATCGGTTATCCTCTTTCCACCATGTCTCTGAGATGCCAATTAAGTCTATGTCATCATTCACTGCTATACATTCTAATTCTCCCATCTTACTTCTTAGACTTCTGGCATTAACATACAAACATTTCAAAGTTTGTTTTTTGTTTGTATTTTCATTCTGCTTTTTAATTGATAGGGATGTTAGAATTTTTTAGCTCAGGTGAGTTTTTAGTTACAGGCACTTGGACTACTTTTCTAATTATTGGAACCTCACTGTTGGGATGCCCTAATTCTAATGCATCATTAGTATCCTTTAAAGATACCACTCTCCGAACCATGCGCTGCTGAGCGACTGTCGGCCTTCCCCTTTGTTCTAGTTTAAAAGCTGCTCTATCTCCTTTTTAAAGGTTAGCGCCAGCAGTCTGGTTCCACCCTGGTTAAGGTGGAGCCCATCCCTTTGGAAGAGACTCCCCCTTCCCCAAAAGGTTCCCCAGTTCCTAACAAAACTGAATCCCTCTTCCTTGCACCATCGTCTCATCCACGCATTGAGACTCCGGAGCTCTGCCTGCCTCTGGTGACCTGCACGTGGAACAGGGAGCATTTCAGAGAATGCTACCCTGGAAGTTCTGGATTTAAGCTTTCTACCTTAGAGCCTAAATTTGGCTTCCAGAACCTCCCTCCCACATTTTCCTATGTCGTTGGTGCCCACATGTACCACGACAGCAGGCTCCTCCCCAGCACTATCTAAAATCCTATCTAGGTGACGCGTGAGGTCTGCCACCTTTGTACCAGGTAGGCATGATACCAGGCGATTCCCACGCCCACCAGCCACCCAGCTATTTACATTCCTAATAATCGAATCACCAACTATGACGGCCAACCTAACCCTTCCCTCCTGGGCAGTAGGCCTTGGGGAGATATCCTCAGTGCGAAAGGACAATGCATCACCTGGAGAGCAGGTCCTTGCTACAGGATCCTTTCCTGCTGCACCTGGTTGGTGCTCTCCCATCATGAGACCTTCTTCCTCCAAGGCAGCACCAGGGCTGCCAGTCTGAAGTTGGGACTTGACTACTATGTCCCTGAAGGTCTCATCTATATACCTCTCTGTCTGCCTCAGCTCCTCCAGATCTGCCACTCTAGCCTCCAGAGATCGGACTCGTTCTCTGAGAGCCAGGAGCTCTTTGCATCGCATGCACATGTACAACTTCTCACCGGTGGGTAAAAAATCATACATGTGACACTCGATGCAAAAGACTGGGAAGCCCCCTTCTTGCTGCTGGACTGCTGCCTTCATCTCAATTTTGATCAGTTCTTAGATAAGTTTTAGGTTGCTATGGGAGTAGGAATGTGTCTAACGTCCTTTAAATGTATTAGTGAATTCACTATGTGTCTGGTAGTGGCCTACCGGGGTCTGATCGAATTCTCAATAAAGTTTTTGTTGATGTTTTTTTTTGTTTGTTTTTTTTGTGAAAGTGGCACCTGCCTATAAATTAAGGGATGAGCTAGGGTGGGTGGGCGAGGGGTGGGAGGGTTGGGAAATACAAACAGTCTATCAATGAAAAATGAGGTGCTTCATAGAGGCGCCAAATATTATTTAAGATTTCCTTGTAGGTGTATTTTAATACATCAAAATGACAGATATATTTTTTCCGATCCAGACCAGCTACGTGTATACTTAGACTCACACTCCTAATAAGCTGCAAAAGGTACTGGTCAATATAGTTATCTGATGCGCACACCGTGTTACAGTCTTATTGTTTATGATGGATTTTTTTTTCCTATGATTCCACTTAGTAATCGATGGTTCTCCCAATTATTCCTATACTATTTTATGTAAATCTGTTCTTATAAGAGATGTTACTCTAATTATATTTCAATTATTTTCCGTTAACATTGTTTTCAATGTATTTGAAATTGAAACTTCAATAAAAATAAAATAAAAAAATATATATGCTTAGATGATACACTGTATCTTATTCAGTGCTATAACGCAGAAGAGGATCCTGCTATCATAGCACATCCTTTCTCCAGGAGTCAGGTGAAGGTCAGCAAGAAGTGATAGGCCACTGCTCCCATAAAACACCAACTTCTCTACCTGCCTGAAGGCCCGACAGGAAGAGCCCTTGGGTCATGCAACTCTCTCAGTGTGATTATCCTTACACCAGCTGGTTTTGCCAAATCCAATTCAAAATCACATTGACGGGGAACAAAACCTCCCTTAGATTTCAGGACTGCCACATTAAACATTGCCTGAGGGAATAAAGGAAATTAATATAGGCATCTTGTGCAATGCTGAAAAGTAAATAAATAGAGGAAAATGCAATCAGGGATGTTGATTTAGTGATATTACTGAGTCACTCTGACATTATTACTGCATTGTAAACTCAATTAAGCAGACTCCGGCCTACTTGAAATTAACTGGGGCAGAATGAAAGTCAGTAAGCAAACACAAACCCGGATCAGTTACCTGCAGAAATTGTGGGTCAGTGCAGAAGAAAAAATCCCAATGAATTCAAGAACCAACTTTTGAATAAATGGAATTCTCGGTAGCAGAATGCGCATGGGAATTATGTGAAAATTCGGCCCAAGGCAAGAGTGTGGACCAATCATCTTGGCGATCGTTCACAAACAAGCGAAGGAACATCTTCAATCCTCTGTTGATCCGTTCTGCCTGCCCATTCCCTTGGGGATGAAAGGCTGTGGTAAAATCCAACTGTACTCCAAATTTCTTGCACAGCGCACCCCGATATTTTGCAGTGAATTGTGGGCCTTGGTCCGACGTTATGTGAGCGAAAGGCCATGTAGGCGAAATACATGTAGAGAGAAGAGACCCGCTAACTCAGGTGCGGATGGTAGTTTGGATAATGGGATAAAGTGTGCCATTTTTGAGATCCGATCAACCACGACCCATATTATTTATTTATTTATTTATTTATTTATTTTATTTATTTTTTTATATACCGATGATCCTGTATACAATACATATCGCACCGGTTTACATGGAACTGAACAGTCGCCTCTGGGGCTGAATACATTAAAACAGGTGTACAGGAACACTTTTAGGGAGACATTCAAAAACTCAGTTAACTGAAACTAGGATCCAAACTCAGAAAACATATGTACATAGGTATATATAATGACTATTGCTTTATCAGGTTTTAGCTCTCAGGGAAAGCTTGGGTGAATAGCCAAGTCTTAAGCTTCTTTTTGAAAGTCAAGAGGCATGGTTCTTGGCGGAGGTCCGGTGGGAGCAGATTCCAAAGGGGGGGACCTGCTGTGGACATAGCTCGTTTCCTCAGTAAGGTTTTAGCCGGCTGGGTGTGAAGCATGTTCTGGTATGCACTTCTGATCGGTCTCTTGGAAGTGTGCTGCTGCAGTTGGAAAGATAGGTTGAGGGGGGAGATGTTGTGAAGAGCCTTATGAATCATCATAAGGGATTTGAAGTGTATCCTAAATTTTACTGGCAGCCAATGAAGATTCTGGAGGATAGGGGTGATGTGTTCCCTTTTTTTGGTGTTAGTGAGGATTCTAGCCGTCGCATTCTGAACCATCTGAAGTGGTTTGATGGTGCTGGCGGGCAGGCCCAGGAGGAGTGAGTTGCAATAGTCCAGTTTAGGGAGGATGATAGCTTGTAGAACCAAGCGGAAGTCTCGGAAGTGTAGAAGTGGTTTTAGTTTTTTTAAAACTTGCAATTTGAAGAAGCATTCTTTGGTGGTGTTATTTACGAATTTGGTGACGTTGAGTTGGTTGTCTAGAATCACCCCAAGATCTCTTACTTGCGGTGTGTGGTCTATCGATGTAGAGGAGAGTTGGGCGGAACTAGGTTGGTTGAGCAGGGTGCAATTGTCTGGGGCAATTATGAGGATTTCCGTTTTGCTAGTGTTTAGCACGAGGTTGAGGCTGTTGAGCAGGTTTTTGATTGTTGAAAGGCAGCTGTTCCAGTAAGACCACATTTTGTGGACGGATTCCACTATCGGGATGAGGATCTGGATGTCATCCGTGTATAGGAAGTGAGTTAGCTTGAGGTTGGATAGAAGATGGCAGAGTGGGAGGAGATAAATATTGAATAGTGTGGGTGAAAGGGATGATCCTTGGGGTACCCCCCGCTTCGATCTGATAGGGAGTGACTCTTTGTTGTTGATCCTAACCCTGTATTGCCTTGTTTTCAAGGAAAGATTTGAACCAGCTGTGCGCTGAACCTGTTATACCGATATCTGCTAGATGCTGAAGGAGGTAAGAATGGTTCACGGTGTCGAATGCTGAGGAGAGGTCCAGTAGGATGAGAAGGAAAGGTTGACCTTTTTCCAGATTAATGAGGATGGTATCCGAGAGCAAGGCTAGAAGTGATTCAGTGTTCAATGCCTTTCGAAATCCGAATTGGTTTGAAGTGAGAATGTCATTTTCTTCTAGGAATTCAGCTAGTTGTCTGTTTACAACCTTCTCCATTACCTGATTCCTGGAAGAAGGAGGGAGGTCCACTACAAAATCTGTGGATATATGGGTCCATGATTCTTGAGGCAGTGGAAGAGGTTGGAGAAGGCCCCATGGCCGACCAGGTAACGGTTTCTGTTGGGCACAATTCAGGCAGCAGATGATGTAGGCACGAACATCCCGAGTCATATGGGGCCACCAATAGTAGCAACATAAGAATTCCAAGATACGTGCCCTTCCTGGATGGCCAGCAGTGAGGGAATCATGTACCCAGGATAGTACCTTGGGGCAAAGGTGAAGGGGAACCACCGTCTTCCCTGGTGGTGCAGTATCCGTGGTGGCTAGTACCACCTTTGCTGGGTCTAAAATGTAGCTAAGAGTCTCTGGAGTATCTTCAGATTCATATAATCTGGAAAGGGCATCTGCTCGAGCATTTTTAGTTGCCGGATGGTAGAGCAGCACAAAATCAAAGCGGCTGAAGAACAGAGACCAGTGGGCTTGGCGTGGGTTCAAACACTGCGCCTTGATGAGGTATTCCAAATTTTTATGGTCTGTATACTCGTAATTGTGTGTTGTGCCCCTTCCAGCCACTGCCTCCATTCCTCGAAAGCCATCTTTATAGCCAACAACTCCTTATCACCAATTCCATAGTTCTTTTCGGCCTGAGAAAATTTGTGGGAGAAATTGGAGCAAGGGAGTAGTGTTCCTTGGTTGGAAAGTTGGCTAAGAACAGCCCCTACCGCAACATTGGAGGCATCTACTTCCACAATGAATGGCCAAGTTGGATCTGGGTGGTAGAGACAGGGTTCTTGCAGGAATGCTGTCTTGAGTCTCTCAAAGGTCTATACGGCCTCACTGGGCCAATTCCTGGGATCAGCTTCTTTCTTGGTCAGGGCTGTAATAGGTGCCACAATATGAGAATATTGTGGGATGAAATTCCTGTAAAAATTGGCAAAGCCAAGAAAACGTAATGCACGAAGTCCCACAGGTTGCGGCCACTCCCGGATGCTAGCGAGTTTATCTGGGTCCATTCAGAAGCCAGTGGTGGAGACGATGAAGCCCAGGAAGGGTAAGGATTGTTTCTCAAAAAGGCATTTCTCCAGCTTTACAAATAACCGGTTTTCCCATAGACATTGGAGAACCTGTCGGACATCTGCATGGTGGGCAGCCAAACTATTGAAATAGATTAGAACATCATCCAGATAAATGATTATTACTTTATGCAGCATGTCCCGAAATACTTCATTCATTAAGTTCTGAAATACTGCGGGCGCATTACACAGTCCAAATGGCATCACAAGATATTCGTAATGACCGTCACGAGTATTAAACACAGTCTTCCATTCATCTCTGGGCTTTATTCGGACCAAGTTGTAGGTGCCACGCAAATCTATTTTGGAAAATACTCTGGCTCCGTGAAGGCGGACTAATAGTTCAGGAATCAGGGGAAGAGGGTAGTGATCTTTGCGGGTGATTGTGTTAAGTCCCCTGTAATCAATGCACGGTCTCAATGACCCGTCCTTTTTTGGTACAAAGAAGAACCCTGCACCAGCTAGAGAAGTAGAGGGACGGATGAACCCCCAGTTTAGATTCTCTTTTATGTATTGAGACATGGCTTGTGATTCAGGTCCTGATAGTGGATAGACCCGCCCTCTAGGCGGACTGGTATTAGATAGCAGATCGATGGCACAGTCAAACGAACGATGTGCCGGGAGGATCTCTGCCTCCTCTCTGGAAAAGATATCCGAGAAGTCGGCATACTGTGGAGGCAGATGAAGCTTAGTTGTGGCAAGTTGAACTTTAGGTTGTGGTCTGATGTATACAAGTAGTAAAACATTCAGAACTCCAAGCAGTGATCTGGAGAATCCTCCAGTCAATGATGGTTGAGTGTTTCTGTAACCAAGGAAGACCCAGTACCACTGGGTGTACTGCTTTTTCCAAAACGAAGAAGGATATCTCTTCCTTGTGGAGGATCCCCGTATGGAGGGTTACAGGGCCCGTACAGGAGGTGACTTGGCCTGGAAGAGCCTCCCCTTGGATGGACGAGATGAACAAGGGTGACTGTGAGGAAGCACCGGTAATTGCAGCTGATGAACCAGTTCCGCTAAGATGAGGTTTCCCTCAGCCCCTGAATTGATGAGGGCCAAGGTTGTAAAGGATCCTTGGCAGAATTGTAGCGTGACTGGAACAATACATTGAGGAGCGAGATTGCTCCCTAGGGTCAGCTCCCCGATGACACCTAGGTCCGATAGTTTCTCGGACGTTCAGGGCATTGAGCCAATAGATGTCCCTTGTTACTGCAGTAAAGACACAGTCCCATCCTCCTTCGGTGCTGTTTCTCCTCGGCTGTCAAATGGCTCTGCCCTAACTACATAGGTTCCCCCCTACCATCTGATGAAGCTTCAGAAGTAGAAGGTCTGGACAAACCGGGGCAAGTCACTCAAAATGGAGTCTCCGCATTCCCAGAGTGGGGATGCCCAGGCCAGGACTTTACCATCTAAGAAGGAAATGATGAAAGAAGTCTTCACATGGTCCATTGGGAATTGTTGTTCCTGTAAAGAGAACATGATGAAACAGTGACTCAAGAATCCCCGGCACTGTTTGGCCTCTCCTGCAAATCGAGGTGGAGCTGGCATATGAGTCATTGAAGTAGGAGTCACTGGAACCATCGGGGGGGGGGGGGGGGGGGGGGAGCGGCAGCCTCTGCTCCACGGAGAGAATCTAGGCGGTTTACCAGGCGTTCAATAGTGGCGGTTAAAGTCTCTAGACACTGCTGCTGCTGCTGCTGCTGCTGCTGCATAAGTTGTTGAGCCAGGCCCAGAATAGCCTGGAGGCCAGTTATCCACCGGGTCCATGGCCTTGCAAACTGTAACGGTTGTGGACCCTTAGTCTGGAGTGAGAGATGATAAACCACCGAGGATCAGCCCCGATGAACTCGTCTCTGGGAGGTGGTACGGACAACAGCACTACTGGAAAAAGGTTAAGCAGTATGGCCCTCCAAGGAGCGGATAGCCTAGGAGCGTCAGGGAGCCCCGAGGAGTGGGTACTCCAGATGTTCCTACAAGAGTTGGATACCAGGAAGAGGACAGTCTGGTCCGAGGATCTGGGGCAGGTGGCGAAGTGCAGAGATGAGAGACAAGCCAAGTTCAGGACAGGCAGCAGGCAGGCAAAATCAAGGAAACAGTCCGAGGTCAAACCAGAAGACAACAAACATCAGAAGAGGCAAGGACAGCCAAGCACAACAGGGAACCTTGTTGCATGGTGAATTCCTGGTTCCAGAGTGAGGTTTAAATCTCCCTGGCTGATGACATCATCTTCCGGGGCCGGCCTGGTTTTCGCACCATGGCCCCTTTAAGGGGCGGAGCCTGCCGCGCTCCTTGATGCTGACTGAAGAGGTGCCTGAGGAGTCGCCATGCGGACCGTGCACGGCCTTCTGCGTCAGGAGGGAGCCGTGCCGGAGGACCATCGGAGGTAGGGGGGCCTGGCCGAGAACTACCGTGGCCGGGTGCCGCAACAGATTTTATACCAAGGTAATGTATATATTTTTTTTATTATCTCTACTCTTACTATACTGCCTAACTATTTAAATTTTATGATTATTTATCCTAATATTTCTAGCTTACTATTTTATTTACTTACATTTATGAAACTATGTACCTACTTCCTTTCTTCCTTTGGAATTGCAACTATTTTTAAATGAATATTTGATAACTATTGTAAACCAATTTGATATGCTCGCATGAAAAGTTGGTTTATAAAAATTATTAAATAAATAAAATAAACTTAGTATTACATGAGAAAGTGGGAAAGCCTGGAGAATGTTGCTGAGACGGATAGTGCAGTTTAATAACTTTCCTAGTTACCGCTTTGGCAGCAATAACAATTTGCCCTCAATATACTGTAGGAATGAAGTTTTGTCTATTCCTATTGAATCACTTCCTCCTATCTATAGGATTTATTTCTCACCATATTGAAAGACTAGCACAGGGGCCAAGGATTCTCAACCACCTATACTGTCTTTTGATAGTTTGGATGTTTTGGCTTTACTGATGAAATCTGATAGAGGAAAGATGGTTTATATGACTTTAATAGCGAATTTCGCCTTGGAATCAGATACAGAACTGGTGTTTAAGCTTTCTCTCAGGGATAGGGATAAGTTATTGTACAATTAAAAAAATTAGGAGCTTTCTGAATGTAGCGAAAAACAGCCAGAAAAGAAGACAAACTTTTTTACTATATAGACCCGTGATATTACAGATAAGGGTTCATTTTATTTAAATTATCCCTGTAAATGTAGACTCAGTTACCAAATTATTATGAACACTCTCAGCTTTCTCTTTCTCTGTGTGATAAGACTACTTCTTTCAGTCCTCAAGTTTATGATGCACTAAATTAATAACCTACTAGTTCACTGTTGTGTGTGTGTTACCTTTATAAAAGATTATTTTTTTTATCATTTCCCTTGTGGAATATGGAGTACTGGATCTCTCTGGGTCTAAATGCAGCACTCTATTTTTAACTTTTTTCCCTTATTTTTTTTTTTCTTCTATTGTCTATATTAATTTTTTAAAAAATATTTATTTATTTAAAATAATTTATGTATCGCCTAACAGATTAAAAATCTTCCTAAGTGATTTATAACACAACTAAAAGCAATTAGTTATACAATTTCTTATGGATAACAAAGAAATATACTTTAAAATACAGAGAGAAAGGTGCTTATGTTTCTTGGTTGCCGGAGCCATTGGCGGCAGTTAACTGTGCGTTCTGTCAGCTTGTGCTTAAACTTTTATGCACACAAGATTTTGGGCACCTAGGCGGGATGTGGTGAGGCACAAGCACAGCTATTGCACCCAGTTTACCTGTATTCTGCACTTAGTAGATTGTGTGTGTAAGAAGGTAAGCAACATTACGCGTGCAGTGTGCATGCACAGCCAATGCAGTACGCATACCGACATTCTATGGAGGGCAATACGGCACGCACAAACACGCATGCAAAATGGTGCTGGCGCGGCTTACCACACAGTGTGCTGACCATGCCTAAGGTGGGGCCTAGCCCATGGGGGGGGGGGGGGGGGGGGGGACAGCTCAATCCGCTCGGAAGCCCACTTCCCCTTACCCCAATGGGATCGGGAACGACGTCGGTACGGTGTGCCAAGCAAGGAGACTGGAGTAAGTCTTACTGAAAACCCCTCCAAATGACTCTGAATCGGGAGGTAAATCTTATCTCTTTTTTTTTAAACTTACCCTGGCTCAGCGCTTACCGGCTGAGTACAGAGACTGTCTCCGGCTGTGGGGGGAGAGGGCTTTAGCTGTCACTGCCGCACTCTGCTTCCTGCACCCACTGCCTTTTAGCTGCTTTAGCAGCAAAGTCCATGCCGGGAACCGGCTTCTGGACCAAAGCACAGCTCTGAGGAATCTCGGAAATCACCTCAGGAATTCTCAACTGGAGGAAGGACCTTTAGGTACAGACAGCAGGAGAGCAGGGCTAATTTTTCCTCCAATTTAAATGTAGAATTTCTCCTTCCAAAGAGTACAGCAATCCCAATAGGGAGCGGTATGTTCACCCTCTGCTGCAGACTGAGAGATATCAAAGGGTTGAGGTCACTGCAGGGGTGTATGTAGGGTGATATCAGCTTTGAAATCTGACTCTGTCTCCATCTGCTGGCAGGGGACCACATAACCCAGTGGCCCTGAGTCCTTCTGGCTACATGCAAGGAAAGATACAAATGGAACTGTGAATATATGACAAAAAATAAATAAAAAAAAGAGAAGTGCAAGAAACAAATGCAGAGTTAAAGTTGAAAAGGACTAAGGAGAAGACTACAGTATACAGAGAAATGAATACGCTAAACAGAAATAAAAAGCAGCATACAGAAGCTTAGAAGGGGAAGAAAGAATGTAATTTACAAAATAGAGCAAAGCAGGAGATAATCTAATAATGAAACTATGACAACTAATTAAATGCAGAGTTTAAATAGGGAAAGATAAACACAGGTTAGATGTTTAGAAAGGGAGTATCCTGAGTAACAAAAAATTAAAAACAGACTTGGAACAAGAGAATAAAAAAAAAATTGAAAGTGAAATTCTTCTAAGGTGGCCAAACAGGTGGATAAAGTGATGGCAAAAGCCAGGTGTTTGACTGCATAGGGAGAGGAATGGTCTGCAGAAAAAGGGAGGTGATACTGCCCCTGTATAAGTCCTCGGTGAGACCTCACTTGGAATACTGAGTACAATTCTGGAGGCCGCACCTTCAAACAGACCACTGCTCTGTACAGGTTATCCAATATCTTCTTGGAAGCCTGGCACAGTCGTTTCACTGCTGTAAGGGTTGCAACTGCTGTTCCGTACAGGTTACCTAAGTGCATCCTGGGAGATGAATATACAAAATCCCATACGTCTTCCCACAATTAGCTATTCCTCCATCCCTTCCCCGAAGATCTTATCACCAAGCTTTGTAATAATCCAGCTACCAAAATAAGCAAGGGTGCTGTCCTAACATTTGATCTTCTAGGTCCCCATGGACTTACTGGACAGCAGCCTGTCACCATCAACCAGCTGGTACTGATCAAGTTGGTTTTCAGGGTGTTGTAACCCAATCTGGCTACCCCAACATCATTATGCTGTGCTTTCATTCTCTAACCTTTTGTTTTGACCTTATCACCTCTCACCTTGCCTTTGCTCTTGAGAGGAGTTCAATGTGGGTTATTTGCAATACTGTACCCTCCCAACCCTGTTCCTACAACTGATATAGAATATCACAGTTGACAAAAACTATTTGGTCCATCTGCTCTACCCCAGAGATTCTCAAGCTATCCTGGAGGACCTCCAGCCAGTTGGGTTTTCAGGATGTCCACGGTGAACATGCATGGAGATTAAATGTGCATGCTTTGGAGGCAGTGCATGCACATTTTGTCTCCATGCATGTTTGTTGTGAGTGTCCTGAGATTCCAACTGGCTGCGGGCCCTCCAGGACAGGTTTGGAAACCTCTGCTCTACCCAATTCCATCTCCCCCCCGTGCAATGCCACAGACACTAGCCAATGTCTAGCTCTCCCCTCAACTCTATGCCACCTAGGGAGCCTTTGTGCTTATCCCATACTTTCTGGATAGTCTCTAGCACCCTCCACAGAGTCCATTCCATGCAGAAATATTTTCTACTGTGGTTCCTAAGTTAGACCCCATCCTAAGCCTCATACTGCAACCTCTTGTTCTACAGCATTCTCTCTTTAGAAAAAGGTTAGCTTCCTGTGCATTGTTGATACCTTCTGGATCCAAATGCCTATCACAACTCCCTTTCTGTTTTCTCCTCTAAGATTATACTGATTTAGATCTTTAAGTTTCATCCGACAGGGCTTTTGGTGTAGAGCCTTCTACACTTCCAGAGGAACAACCTAAAGAATAGACAATATCTTTTCCGATATTACTCTGCCCTGGCACAGGGACATAGCTGGGATACTGCTGGTTAGTTACTGGTTAGTTTCCTTTCCTCTGTTTCTACTACACCAGTCAAAGAGGTTTTATCCCTCCTTCCAGCATCCGGAGGCAGAGTTGACCCTTTTTTTTTTTTTTTTTACACTAGTACTTATGTCATGACAGAACCAGTGTAGCCAGTATTCTATTGACAAAGTTTCCCCCTCCCCCCCCAAAAAAAATAATTTTAACCCATGTCATGAGTACTGTGCATTTGTCTCAGGAGGGTTAAAGGTTTTTTTTCATGACACTGATTTTGATTTTTACTTTAGTCTGGTTCTGAATATCAATACTAAAAATTACAATCTGAAAAGAAACTCTCTCAACTGCCTTTGCATTTGTCCTGTAAAGGTTTGCAGCAGACAGGAAGGGGGAGGGGGCGAGTAGTCTTATTATGATTATTATTATAATGGCGGTCCATATTCAATCACTGTCTGGATAGCAAAGTTAGCCAGATAATCATCTGGCTAACTTTGGAGGTATATTCAATAGTGCAGCTGCACTACTGAATATAGCTGGCTAACTTTAGGACAGCTGTTTGGCCTGATCAGACTTTCAGGCCGATACAGTACAGTGCTCCGACGCAGCGCACTGTTAACCGGCATTTGGACGCGCGTTTTGACACGCTAGCTTTACCCCTTATTCAGTAAGGGGTAATAGCACGTCAAAAACGCGCGTCGAAACCCCCCCCCCCCCCCCCCCGAGACTTAGCGCCCGCAACATGCAAATGCATGTTGATGGCCCTATTAGTTATTCCCGCGCAATACAGATAGTAAAATGTGCAGCCAAGCCGCACATTTTACTTTAAGAAAGTAGCACCTACCCAAAGGTAGGCGTTCATTTTTGCCGGCTTTTCTGTGCACCCTCCGACTTAATATCATGGCGATATTAGGGTATATTTGGGTCGGAGGCCCCAAAAGTTAAAAAAAGTAAAAAAAAAAAAAAAAATGTAAAATGGGCCCGCTGCTCGCGGGTTGATAACCGGACGCTCAATTTTGCCGGCGTCCAGTTTCCGAACCCGTGGCTGTCAGCAGGTTCGAGAACCGATGCCAACAAAATTGAGCGTCGGCTGTCAAACCCGCTGACAGCCGCCGCTCCTGTCCAAAAAGAGACGCTAGGAGGCTCTAGTGTTCCTAGCGCCTCTTTTTGCCGTGGACCCTAATTTAAATAAATTAATTTACTGTATCGCGCGCACAGGAGAGTGTCCTTTGCGCGCGCCGGGAGAGCGGGCGCAAAGGACACTGGCCTGTTTGCCAGCTAAGTTAGTCGGCTAAGTTTAAATATCTGAGTTAGCCGGATAACTTAGCCTGCTAACACAACTCCTCTCAGTTGTGCCCCGGAACATCCCACATTTAGTCATATAAGTACCCAAATCTTCATTTATCCGAATAACTTCTGAGTTCTCCAACTAAATGCTTTTGAATATGGACCTTATTATTATTGTTATATTATTATTTTCACATAATACCAGTGGATTACAATAGGGATTATATTCCCTGCTTTCCAGGTGTTCTGTAAGGGGAAGAGTGACAGTTTTCCAGTACAACTAAATTACCTGGCTGGAGGGGTTAATCACCTCCTGCCCTCATTCCTTAAAGCAGCAGGCCTGGTAAAAATATGTATTTATTTTAGTTATTAGATATTTCAGGTGGTGACTACAAGTTTGGACCTTTTTGGGAAGTTTTTTTTTGGAGGGGGGTCAGATTTTTGTCATTCCTGAGCAGATGGTTCCTTTAAATTCTTCCTCCTACTGAGGCACTCCCACCATTATGCGAGATAACTTCTTTCAGATATAGGTCTTCCTATAAAGGACAACATTTAGATTAGAACAATATCTATCATTGACTGTGCTACCCAATGATTCTTATACACTCAGTCTTCCTTTGCTGACCATATTTCTAGGTTTCCTTTCCATTATTTGTTGTTGTAATATGTTTTATTCCTTAGATCAACACTTTATTGATTTGCAAGTTGCATGCACCTTTTAATCATTCATAGGTCCCATTCCCTTTAGCTTTCCAAAACCCTCTTTGGTTGCTGTTCAGCTGCTTTTGCTGATTTTGTACTAGGTTTGGTGCATATACTACTGCGATGCATGCATGGGATTCTGATGATGAACAGTGCATCAACACCCTGATTAGTAGCAATGTGAACGTATAGCTAAGAGAAACTTTAAAAAATGCAAACATTATCTCTCCAGCTTAGAAATACAGGTGCTTTAATAATTATTCTACCTGCTGAAGAAACTGTTACAAAAGTTTATTTGGTAGGACTCCTTGGGGGTTTGACCATCCTAACACAGATGTTGAACTGCATATCTCTAAGGAGACAGCAGGCATGATGTAAACAGATTTTTCCTCCTCCTTCCTACTGTCCCTACTAGGATCCTTTACTGATCCCACAACCCTGCCACAGAAAGCTAAGAAGGATATCCATGATGTCTTCTCAGGGGGCCTGTTCTCTTGCTCGGGGGTATTTTTTGTTTTCCCTTCAATGCTCTCATGTATCATTTTATCTGCAGATCCTCCCCTCCTCCCAGCCAGTCTCAGTGTTATCAGGCAGATGTGTCAGTGATTCATTCTCTCTGAAAGTGCCTATCTATGGAGTGATTAAGGGCACTTTGTGCAAATCAGCTCTCCAGGTTGCTATGTGTGCCTGCTCTGTGACACTCAGCTTATATTTACTTAGTGTACGAGTTAATATCCTTCTATGACAATCTTTTAATTATAATATTTCACAGTGAAGATGATTTTGGATTCGCTGGGTGGGAGGGATAGGAAGAAGACAGGACCTGCCGGGATCCCGACAGGTTGTAAGTCACTGCTCACAGTGCTCAGCCAATGAGCAGCTGATTTGTGGCTTCCTGAGCAGGTGAAGCGATGGGTATGCAATGCTAGGCTACCCAAAATAGGAGCCGGTGTCTACAGCAGGTATTTCTCAAAATGCACTTAAACAGGTGGCCATAGCCCTCTTTTGCCTCAGGGTTTATTCACGAGTGGGGAGGAAATCAGCCACCAGGCTATACAATGAATGAGGATCTCCCGTTAGCCATAGAGGGAGAGATGGTCCTTTAGCTTGGTAGTGAGGGCCCTGGTTTGGAAGGTTAGGAATTGAAATTACAAGATGCCTGGGTGGAGCATAGCAAGACCCCTGCAGTAGGGCTGCATCCCTCTGACCTAAAAGGGGCTTTAAGGAAAGGTCAGATGAGCAGGGAGATGCTCTAAAGGTGGGGAACTGCATTCACAGTGCATTAAAGCTCTTCCTGTTTCTCCTTCCATCAGGTTATTTGCTATTAAAGATCATAAACGCTGGCATTAGTACGGCCATCTTTCCGCTCTCTCCAGTCTCTCAGACCCTAATTGATCTCTGGCTTTGTCACATGTTCTCACAGCTAAGGATCACCCTCTCCATGTATGTCCCAGGCCTTCTTGAGTTCTGACACCGTTATTGCCTCCACTGGGAGGCTGTTTGGGGGGCTGTTTGGGGGGCGGGGGGTGATGGATAAAGGCCAACAAGTGCTGCTGGCTTCCCATCAGTCAGGTGGGCTCTGTAGTATTCATTAACAAGCAAACAGAAGCATCCTGACGCGAAAGCCATGGGGTTGCTTTCATAGGGAGATTCTGTTTGCTGGATGAGCAGTTTTTACCCACTCCAGGTTTTACAACTTACCTGTAGCTCTCTTTCCAAAGAGAATCAATGTGTTCACCAACTGTGTGTGTGTGTGTGTGGTTGGGGGGGGGGGGGATTGGGAATATGGCCTCAATTTGTTATTGCTCCATCAGGGAGAATGCACTGAGCAGAGCATGCAGATCAGAAAGGGACCAGTGTTATCCTCGCTGTTTCATCGTTAACACCTTCCCCAGCACAGTCCTGTAATAAGCCTCTTCTTGAATAGGTCAGAGAAGAGATGCAAAGCAAAAACTGAGATGGAGGGGTGAGAAAAGAAAATAGTAGAGAGTTTAATACTATCTGGGCTGACCACAGGATGGAAGCGCTCTGGCAAAGAGTGCAAGGCTTGCAGGCAGGGTCTACACAGCCAGCTTGAAGGTTAATTTCATATTTATACAGGGACATTTGGTCGCTACAGTGGGTCTGTAGGGATACTGGGAAGGCAAAGCAGCTACCAGTTCCTTCAGGGGCGCCCTGGGAGCATGTCCTCCCCTTTTTCTTTTCTTTCACTGCTCAGAAAGCTGCCCCCTCCCCTTGCCTAAGTGGAATACATTGATACAGACCATTAGCAGTGCCAGACCTCCTATCCTCCCCCCTTCCCACCCCCTACACACACACACAGAGCAATGGTCTGTCAGAGATTCAACACTGGCTCCTTTTATGCAGACTCGTAGCCCCTGATACGGTTCCACACTTTGAATTCTCTCTCTCCCCCCACCCCCTCCTCCTCTCCCTCTCCCTCTCCCTCTCTCATAGCACTGATCCGCAGAGCCAGACCCCCGGGAAGCCGAGATCCAGTAAGACGGTGAATCCGAGGAGGTGGAGGAAGCTGCCTGCCCGCTTGGGTCTCTTTGGAAGGGAGCTCTTGGTTTCTGCTTGGATAAAGAAAGAAAGAAAGAAAGAGAGAGAGAGAGAGAAAGAAACGGGAAAGAATGTGAAAGGCGAGGGCTCGGAACTGCGCTTCTGCTCCAGGAGAGGAGAAAGGGCTGGAGGATGAACGGGAGCCGATCCTCGGCGAGCAGTGGGGAGAGCAGCCGCCTCCCACCTCCAGAATGAGGTACCCCTTGTGCTCTCTTGGGTTGGGGCTTGCCTAGTTGGCATGGACAAAGGTCTTCCTGTGTTGCCTGCGGCAGGGGCTGTGGGCTGGCTGGCGGTTGCTAGGCTGAGTGCTTTCTTCTTGTCATACTTTACGTTAGGAGCCTTGCACTGATTTCCATGCCACAGTCAGATTGGGGCTTGCAGATAATGCACAGGCAGACCTTCCAGGGGCTGACCAATGGCACCGGAAGCCCCTGTGACATAGTATGGGCAAAGGCTATCGATGCCATTTTGAGTTCTGGCATCGGACGGCCGGCATTCAGGAGGTCGCTCCCGGACCCCCGTTGGACCCCCAGGGACTTTTGGCCAGCTTGGGAGGGCCTCCTGACCCCCACAAGACTTGCCAAAAGTCCAGCGGGGGTCCGGGAGCGACCTCCTGCACGCCGGCCGTCCGATTCCAGGACTCAAAATGGCGCCGATCGCCTTTGCCCTCACTATGTCACAGGTACCAACGGTCGGCCCCTGTGACATAGTGAGGGCAAAGGCGATCTGCTGCCAGTGTTCAAAATGGTGCCTCTGCAACAAGTCTTTGTGCATACAGACAGACAGCATAGGGACAATGTGCTTTCCAACACACAAGCACGCACAACCTCTTAGCTGCTCTACAAGGAAGCTGAGCAGCTCTCCCCTTGGCCCTTGCTCACTCTCTGCATCTTCGGGCCACTTATCTAAGAAATTTACCGAACGCACTAACAGACCTTCTCCATGTAGATTCCATCCTATCGAATGGTCTCGGACTACATGTGTAGCGGGAAAAATCTTCTAGCACTGAGGTCAACCGAACTTGCCCTCTGCGTCTGAATCGAACCATACGGTGCACAGATTCTACTCCCTACACATGTTTCCAATGCGTTCCCATAGATGCCTTTCTTCCATCAAGGGCCTCTTAAACATGTCTCTTCCGCTGCCTCTCATAGCCAGCACTCTTCTAATGTTGAACGGGGACGGGGTTCACTGTTCCTCAGACCCACGTCTTGGCCGAGACTAGTATGCTTCCCATACTTCTCAATCTATCTCACCAGTAACTAATTCGCCTATCACCAGTCAGTCACAAATCGTAGACTTACTGATGTTCTCAGGTACTGGTAGCATCACAAAACCTTCCACACATAAATCCTACCATTCAAAATGACATGATTTATCACATGACGCATACAAAAGGGTATTACCCCTTTTCTTTTTTCTACACCACTCTTTCTCTTGCTCCCTCGGATTGTGTCCCCAGACATCCTCCATATAGGTACACCTCTGTTCCAATTGGTGTATCATTTGGGAGTGGGGAAACCCGATTAACGGTAAACCCCTTCTGAGTCAGCTTACCATGGATTATCCACTGATCAAGCCGCCTCTATTTTCACTACTCACGGAACGGAACCTATATATTATCCTTATAAGTCTCATACGTTCTCCATTCGAGCCTTTCCATTGCTCTCATTTCACAGTTTGATGTGGGAAATTTTTTCCCTCATAAATGTCATTTCTGCCAACAGGGTCAGTGAGATACACACCTTGTTACATACTCATCCAACCCTGTGTTCCTCCATGACCGAGTGGTTTTTACGTATTCAACTTCCTATCTTTTTTAAGGTAGACGTTGTATCTCACCTTACTCAGAATATACTCTGCCTATTTTTCCCAACACCTCTCTCTCACCAGAGAGAGAAGGTTTTTTCCACTTCTTGCACAGTAATAGTGCACTTGCATTCTATCTAGATCGCACTATATTCCATAGGAACTCCACCTAACTCTTTCCTTCTGTGGCAAGAGTCAAGCTGCAAGTTCCAGTGGGCACACATTCCTCCTAAATGATGGTCTGTATCTCTTTTTCCTACCAACAAGCAGGCATTACACTGTGTGTAACCACACTCTGTTGCATCGGTCCCAGCCTCAATAGCTTCCCCTCGGCCACTGCTGCTTGTACATATTTATCAGGCTGCAACCTAGAGCTCTCTCCATACCTTTGCAGCCCATTATTATACGACTAGCCGGCATGCTCCATGTTTGGCCAGTCCGTCTACTCTTATTCTTTCGGTTCAACTACCCAACATACTTCCACCAACCTGTTACGGGTTTCAGGATGCCCTCCGTTCCAAACGTCATTGCGTCTTCTGCGCGTCGTGGGTGCATTTGGTGCACTCTCGGGCATTCTCAGCTCGGTACTCACCCATAGGACCACCTGCATGTCCTGTGAGAAAGGAAGTGTTGCTTACCTGTAACAGGTGTTCTCACAGGACAGCAGGATGTTAGTCCTCACAAAACCTACCCACCACCCCGCGGAGTTGGGTCTGTGTACGTTTTTACGTTTATTTTAGTTTCGCTTGCGCTTTTAGCTGTAAGACGAGACTGAGGGAGACACCTGTGGCTCACAGGGATAATTGCAGGCTGAGCATGCTCAGTGCACTCAGTGTGTCAGTGTCAGTCAAAGCTTTGTAGAAACTTTGACAGAAAAGTTTTCCGTACAGGGCTCCATTCTGTGATGTCACCCATATGTGAGGACTAATATCCTGCTGTACTGTGAGAACTAGAGATGTGAATCGTGTGCCAGATCGTCTTAACGATCAGATTCGGCTGAGGGGGGGGGGGGGGAATCTGATCGTTAAGATATGTGAATTGGAATCATTTCCGATTCCAATTCACATCGCTAATTTTTTTTTTAGGGAGGCCCACGCCGCTAAAAAAAAACAACCCACCCGACCCTTTAAATCGACCCCACCCTCCCGACCCCCCCAAAACCTTTTAAAATTACCTGGTGGTCCAGGCGGGCCTCGGGGAGAGGAGAGATCCAGGGGGGCCTCGGGGAGAGATTTCCCATTCCCAGGCATCAGCTGTTCTAAAAAAAATGGCGCCGATGCCCCTTTGCCCTTACCATGTGACAGGGTATCCGATGAGTAAAGATGGCCGGCGCCATCTTTAAAGATGGCGCCGGCCATCCAGTGCTCCTACCATGTGACAGGGGCCGGCCAATGGCATGGATACCCTGTCACATGGTAAGGGCAAAGGGGCATTGGCGCCATTTTGTTTTTGAACAGCTGATGCCTGGGAACGGGAAATCTGTCCCCGAGGCCCCCCTGGATCTCTCCTCTCCCCGAGGCCCCCCTGGATCTCTCCCCGAGGCCCCCCTGGACCACCAGGTAGTTTTAAAAGGTTTTGGGGGGGTCGGGAGGGTGGGGTCGATTTAAAGGGTTGGGTGGGGGTTTTTTTTAGCGGCGCGGGCCTCCCTAAAAAAAAAGGGTCGGGAGGGTGGGGGAGGTTAAGGGGGGTCGATTTAAAGGGTCGGGTGGGTTTTTTTTTTTATCGGGCCATCGGCACCATTTTAATTAGTGGCAGCCAAAATGGTGCCAATGGCCCGAGAGCGGGAGATCGTGCCGGGACCCCCCCCCCCACTGGACCACCAGATAATTTAACATTTTGGGGGGGTTCGGGAGGATGGGGGAGGGTAAGGAATTGGTTTTAAAGGGTCGGGGTGGGTTTAGGTGTTGTTTTGGTGTGCCGGTTTTCCCGCCCTCCCCCAAATAATTCCCGTGCCCTATTTAACGATTTAGGACGATTTATGACGATAAATCGGGGGCATTTTTATTATATTGTGCACTCTAATGATTTTGGACGATTTTAAAATTATCTGACGATAATTTTAATCGTTCAAAAACGATTCACATCCCTAATGGTTAGCAGCATTGTCAGGCACAGAAGCTTTCCAGCCCAACGCCGGCTGTAGACCTTATAAAAATGCATACAAAGGTAATTTGCATGATGCAAAACATCAGAGCAAACCTGCAGGGCTCCTTCAAATGGACTTGGAGGATTTCCTTTAGACAAAAGAAAATCAGCAATGTAACTGTTGATAACTTTCTAAAGCTATCAAATATTCAAAGATGCGAGCTTTCGGGTTTGGCATAATACCTTCTCAGAGTTTTCTTAGTGATTTAGGTCCAGGAGAACGTTACTGATCTTTTCAGGTTCAGGGTCTCAAGCAAACTATACAGGACCAAAGGCCCTGTGGAACTGAGTGAGAGGAAAACTTGAGCGTAGTGTAAAAACATGCTTTTAAAAAAAAAAAAAAAAAAAAAAAGAAGAGATAAAACTGGCCATAACATAACCACACGTCTTTTCTTTATCCACTTTCCAAATATAAACTCTTGAAAAGAAGTGACAAAGGATGGAATTAAAATCATTCAAAATTTATTTTAAAAACAGCAGCATAGCACAGGGGCGGATTGATGGAAAATAGTGGATTTTTCTCCATACTGGCCCATGGGTACCCAATTACATATACAATATAATTTACATATATCATTTACATATATAATGTACATACCCCTATATTTCGGCATGGTCCTCCCATATCAACACAATACTATTTGCCAAAACTCAAAGAATAACAACCCCACCTATGAAAAAGAATACCACAAATATTACACCAGAATCTAAAATAGCAATACACCTCCTATCAGGAAACCAGAACAGGCCAAGCTACTACAGATCCCTACAGAGAAACCACATGCTAAAAGAATACTTCATCTCAGTCTGCATGCAGAACACAAACTCTCACCAAATACAGAATAAAGCCACATAAAGTATAAATAGAAATGTGCAGACAAAAACTAAACTGTAAAATGTATCATGCCAGACTCTATACAGTGCAACAATGGAAAAACAAAAATATCACCATTCCTCATGAAATAATCAATAAAATCAAGATATATAAATCATGAATCATAATTATAAAATCATACTAATAAAATAATTTCAAAACAGCTGATGAATAGAATATTCAATAATTAAAGACTCAAGCAAATTTTGAAAACTTTACCAAACACCAATAAAATATTTCAAACAGCAGACACTTCACATACTACCCAATAATTCAAATGGTAGTCAATCAAGAAAAATGAACTTAAAAAGCCACCTTTATTTAACCTCTCCAGCAGTTCTCCTACTCCTTTCCCTTGCAGGCCACACCAGAAGCAGCAGTAGCTGCTAAAGCTGTCCTCATGGTCCTCTTCCTTAGGGACTACAACCGTCTCTTCTCTCTCTCTCTCTCTCTCACACACACACACACACACCAGTCATACCTTCAAGACCAGTTTCTGTCTCTCACACACCAATCATCTTCCCAACCAGTCTCTCACACACTCTCACACACACACACACACACACACACACACACACACACACACACATAAGCACACACACACCAGTCATCTCCCTGATCAGTCTCACACATACACATGTCACCTCTCTGGCCAGTCTCTCTCAATCACACAATGCTCTCGCTCCCTCTTACACACAGGATTTCAATCACATACATGCTCTCTCTATTTCACTTACACACAAGCTCTCATTCACACACATGCCCTCTCTCTCACAGCCACAAGCCAGCCAAAAACATGCTCCATCTCTCTCTCGCACACACACATTGACTCCCACAAGCACCCTCCCTGACTCACATATACACCACACACATACAGAAGCACCTTGCCTGTCACATCCAGAAGCACCATTCCTTTCTCACATACACACAAACACACACACACAAGTACCATTCCTTTCTCACTCACACACACACACACACACACACACACAAGCACCATTCCTTTCTCACATATACACACACAAGCACCATTACGATCTAAGGCCCCCAGCTGAACAGCTGGTCTCCGGCGGCGGTTTGCAGCACGGGTGTTCACTTCTTTGGCCCCGCCGGCCTCGATTTTAATTTCTTCGGCTTCCTCCGGCTTGGTCTCCCGCGGAGGCTGTCTGGGAGGTGCCAGCCCATCTTTTTTTCTTCGGCCTCCGCCGGCCTCGATTTTTATTTCTTCGGCCCCTGCCCGGCGGAGGCCGAAGAAAAAAAGATGGGCCGGTGCCTCCCAGACAGCCCCCACGGGAGACCAAGCTGGCGGGGGCCGAAGAAATTAAAATCGAGGCCGGCGGAGGCCAAAGAAAAGAAGATGGGCGCCTCCCAGACAGCCCCCACGGGAGACCAAGCCGGCGGGGGGCGAATAAATTAAAATCGAGGCTGGCGGAGGCCGAAGAAAAGAAGATGGGCGCCTCCCAGCCAGTCCCCACTGGCTGGGAGGCGCTGGGGTTGGCTGGGATGTGCTGAGGAAGAGCCATGCAGTCGAGACCACGTGACCAGCTAGACCGGCCCACCGGGGAAGCCTGATCCCCCGATAGGCCAATCCGCTCCTGGCATAGCAGCTTTCAATATTTCCAGTATTTTTTTCCTGTTTAATCAGGGAGTAGCTGCTTTTATTTTTCGTTTGTTTCATTCTTACCCTACCAGAGGGTGTAAGATGGGAAGAACCAGCAGAAAGAGAATCTCATGGGAAGGAATTGATGCAAGGCTCAGTTCAGCCTCTTCTCCCACAAGCAAAACTGGGCCACCTCTTCACATTTCCCCTTTCTTTGCTCTTTGTCACTCCCTCCATGCACCAACAAAATAAAACAAAAAGAGAACATTTACATCTTAAATTGGTTTTAAAAATGCAAATGGAAAAGTAAACTATTTCCTTCCCAAGCGAACATGGCCTGGGCAGGCCCATACATCCATCCTCTGAGTGCTTGGTAATCCAGCATTTATGTCAGTAAGGTTAAAATGAAATCTGAACACAACAGTACAAGCTGTAAACATTAAGACATAAATCAACTCAGGCAGGGAAAAGTACTTAAAATCCAAGCCTCTTCCTCCCCTCCCTCTTGTTTGTTATTCAAATTGCTGGCCTAAGACCTGCCCAGAGAACAGAACCGTGCCCTTCTGCTAGGCTTTCAGCAGCTTCCTGCTTTCTTGTGCAGTATAATAAATATGAATTTAAGTAAGTTCTTGCATTAAGGGGCAAGGTGCTATCCGAGAAGGCAGCCACTCTCTGCTACTGAACAGATGCTCAATCTTAAGAGCACACTTGCACCATGTTTTATGAGGGTAGAGGGTGTATGGGGAATCCATTAGAAAGCAAACCTCTGTTCTGCTTCCCACTGAAATGTTCTGTTGGAATCTGGGCATCCTAAGCCTTGCTCCAGTGCCTTAGAGACCTCATCCAGCTCTTCTGGGCCCGTCCCCTTCCCAGGCATGCCATGCACACGCTCCTTCAAGCCAGGCCTGTGTGGCTCGTACTGCAAAGGAAGATGGTGCCATGTCTCAATTTTCTGTGCTTTTCGGAATGTCCAAAGTACATGAGGAGGTCAGTAGGATCCTTGGGGGTTTGGCTTTGTCCTTAGGATAGAAGCAGACCTGGCAGAGTGGTTGGTATGAGGAGGAGATGCCCGCGAGATGAACGCAGACACGCTTGGCAAGAAGCAGCTTCTGCAGGAAAACAGAAATGGAAAAGAAAAGGAGGCCTTTTCAGAATCTGCCTGGTGGTCTGCACGTCTTACTTCATCTGGAAAATCCTCTAAAATCAAAGCTACCTGCCATTGGCTGCAATAAAAGGAAAATGAGTCACTTTTTTTTCTAATTTAAAAAAATCCGCTGCACTAAAGTAATGCGGGTCTTGTCATGCTACCGCCTGGTCACATTTGATAGAAAACTATCTTCTAGTTCAGTACCAAGAAAAATTGTGTTATGATCCTGTGCAAACCTTAGTGCAATATCAAGGTTCTGCAAGTAGGAACAGAGCGGGTCATCTCTTATGAAAGATACAATTTTCTAACTGAACTGAATAGCTGAAATGATACTTCATGTGTTCTTTTGTGGCGATGAAGAGGTGCAGTCACTTAGTTGCAGCCTTTCCTAAACAGCTCTTAGCCTGACCTACAGCAGCTTGAGTTCTTTCCCAAACATATCAGTTTTGTCACATACCACTCCTTCAGGTCTATCCAGTAAAGTGCGGCCGTGTTTACCCCGCTCCTAACCCACGTTCTACTCACTTTCCAGCCGCGTTAGCCCTTCCTGCGATCCCCAATCCTCTTTAACCTACACCTACCATGTCCAAAAATCCCCGGGCAACCCCTTCTGCACGCGGCATGTATATTGCATGTAAACGAGCGAATTAGCTATTCCTTACCATCCAGTAACGCACGCCCCGACTATCACTATTTTACCCTGCCGTTTTGCCGCGCGTTTAACCTGCTAACTTACCGCCTACCCTTACCCCTGCGTTAGAGGCAGGGGTAAGGGTAGGCGGCAAACTTTCTCCCAGCCCCCGCTCTCCTGCCCTGGCCGCATCCATGGGTGCTGGTTTCCGGGGCAGCCCCAGTCCTCTTCCCTCCTCCCGAAGGAAAAAAAAAAAAAAAAAAGCAAAAAAGAAAGTAGCAAGAGAGTGAGGGGATTGCCAGTCCCCCCTCCCCTCCTCCCGAAGCAAGGCACGAAAGCAGCCTTGCTCCGGGAGGAGGGGAGACAGGACTGGCAGTGTAAAGCGAAAAAAAAAGTAGCAAGAGAGAGGACGGGCAATCCTACGCTCGGGATTGCCAGTCCCCCCTCCCCTCCTCCCGAAGCAGGGTGCGAAAAGCAGCCTTGCTCCGGGAGGAGGGGAGGGGGGACTGGCAGTGTAAAGCGATGAAGCGACTTACTTTTTTTTGCTGCACCCCCTCCGGAGACAGCTCCCCTGCCTCCCAGCGAAGATGGACACCTGCACGGGCGAAAGCGGCCCCTGTTCGTGCAATTGAGCCGCTCAAGGCATGACGTCATGACGTTTGGCGTCACGGCATGTGACATCACGTCTTGAGCGCCCAATTGCACGAACAGGGGCCGCTTTCGCCCGTGCAGGCGTCCATCTTCACGGGCAGCTGGAGGCAGGAGAGGGGGTCGTCCTCTCCGATGTCCGGAGGGGGCCTGCAAAAAGTAAGTCGCTTCGTCGCTTTACACTGCCAGTCCCACCTCCCCTCCTCCCGGAGCAAGGCAGCTTTTCACGCCCTGCTTCGGGAGGAGGGGAGGGGGGACTGGCAATCCCGAGCGTAGGATTGCCTGTCCTCTCTCCCCTCGCTCTCTTGCTACTTTTTTTTTTTTTTTCGTTTTTTCCGCTTTGGTTGCTTGCTTCGGGAGGAGGGGAGAGGGTTGACATTCCCGAGCGTCCACTTCCTAGTATCTGTCATTTCAAATGTCATTTGAAATGACATTTGAAATGACAGATACTAGCGTGGCCGTGAAGCATTAGGCCCGTGCACCCAGGTTACTGTATAGGCGCTGTATAGCGCTCTATACAGTAAAATGGGTTGCGCGGGCCCTAACGCTTCACGGACGCTTCTTAGACGCAGCTTGCATTTGCAAGCTATTTACATACAGGATCGAGCGGTAGGTGAGCTGCACTGTGCGTGCGGCAACCGTGGGTGCACCAGGCACTAACGCAGCTCTTCCTACCGCTCGGTACTGGATTGACCAGATAGCTGGTCAAATACTATTTCTTTTTTTTTTTTTTTGGGGGGGGGGGGTTAGTGTAGGCTGCCAGCTATGTCAGATTGTATGTAGGTTCTGGGAGCCTTGGCTAGGGATCAAGCTCATTGCACTATACCAGGTGTGGGCAATTCTGGTCCTGGAGTGCCAGAAACAGGTCTGGTTTTCAGATCATCCACAATGAATATGCACAGAGAAAATACTGAGGAACTGCAGGTGGCACTAGGGTTTATGTAGCAGTGTCAGTCAAGTTTTTCTCTGTCTCCATCTGCTGGCAGAGATGCATAAACCCAGGCGTTTGGACTGATCCAGGTATATATAGGGAAGCATAAGGTATCTCTGCATACAGTGGAGCCAGTGCATGCACATATATCTCATTGTGGATATCCAGAAACCCGGCCTGTTTGTGGCACTCTAGGATGGGAGTTGCCTAACCCTGCGCTATACCACGTTTATATGGTAGGTTTAAGGACTAGCACTAATAGCCATTTTCTGAGTTTTAAGTGGCAGATTACTGCTTTTGGTTAATATGTTTTACCTGTTCAGCTCATAGGATGTCCCAGAGTCAAACTTCCATATTAGGATCTGTGAAGCCTTTCTCACCCTCATTCACCAACAAAGGTTTCTTCCGTCCTGGTATGCCAGACGAGAATCTGAAAGCACAACAGCAAACATCAGAAATCATAGCCTTCGGCCAAGGTGACTGCTTTTCCTGACCCACACTCCCCTTCTCTTTACTCATACTCCAACCCGTTCCTATGGAAAGCAATTTTTAAACAGCCCACATTTTCAAAGTAGCCTTATGCAGATAATGTATCTGCTTCTGGGGAATAGAAGAGGCAGGTTACTGTGATTTCTAGCAAGTGGCACAAAAGGCAGAATAGAATACAGATTTTAAAAAACGTATTAAATGATGGCAGCTTGCCCGCAAGATGCTGCACATGCATCCCCTTGTATGCTTTACTCAAAGTTGAGGGACTTTATTCTGCTGGCAACATATTTTCTTAAAAATCAATATTCAATAAAAAAAAAGTGTGAGTTAAGTAATGCAATTGCATGCACAAATATCTAGGATCTTCTTACTGTAAGTTTTTTATTTTCTGAATGAAATCAAAGAGAAAATCAAACGTCAGTTCCATGTATACAATGGGGCAAAAAAAAAAAAAAGAGACTGGACACACCTATTCAGACCTGGAGTGAGGCGATAACCCTAGTGGGGATTGTCACTCTACACATGAGCACAAGGTATTTGCGTGCAAGGCTTTTAGTGTGCATGCGCAAGGTAATTTTGTCAAGGCTTAGTTTTCTTCCTTGTTTTGTCTGCTTAACAGTTTGATTTTTTTCTTAGGAACAAAATTCTGACTACATTTTCCATAAAACGTCCTAACTTCTCTGGTCAGATGGGTCCGATCTCTTACACTTCTCTCTGTAGAGCTTGTGCAAATGATCTATTAATGGAATATGTTCTTAAAGATCAAAGCTTGGGAAGAATCAGCATTCCCCATGGTGAAAAGAAAAGTGCTTCATTAGCTTAGTAGAGCAGAGACCTTTCCTGTCCTTGGCCCCATTTTAAACCACTCAGGATTAAGAATTCAGAAGAAACAGGGGGGTTGTAAACCACTAGTGAGGGAAAAAATAGGAAGCATAAAGGAATCAAAGGAACTTCACACTGCAAAGTGCTACAGATGTAACAGAAGGCTGGGGTAAACTGCATGGACCATTTATGGCTACAATCCTAAAAGTAGCATCAGTCTTCCAAGAAAGCTGAGGTAACCTGCATTCCTTGTACGTACCCGGATCAGTCCAGATAATGGGTTATGTCCCCCGTCCAGCAGAGGGGGGGCTTCAGAGAGTACTCCCTTATAAACCAGTGCACCCTCTGGAAATCCTCAGAATCTTTCTGACTCCAGCAGATGCGAGTGTGGAACCTCTGGTTCCCCATTACACTTCTTTAAGTTTAACTTACTTTTTCTTGTACCTTTCCTGGGATGGATCAAGTTGGGTAATTGAAAAAAAAACAAAACAAAACCCAATTGGTAGTCTGACCTATTCTTTGGGCCTTAGGCCTCACAGCTTCTGACTTGCAGGCTGAACTGTTTCTTACAGTCTCCCTCCCTTGCTCCTCTGTATGCTGGGTTTTTGTTATTTCATTTACAGCTTAAATACCTGGCTTTCCTCTCTGGGAATGCATGCTGATAGTCCAGCCTCTCCCTACTTGTCACGCTCCGACCCGCTGCCCTGAGAAGCTGCTTTCCTTGGGGCAGCCTACACAGAGAAGCGCCATCCCTCTGTTGTCACCAATCTCATTGCCTTTTTTCAGTCGGATAGCATGGCAGAGAGTCCCTGCTGCGGCGGACGAGTTTTCTTGCTGCTTCCAGCACGTCCTAGCAGATCAGCTGTCTGCCTCGTGGCTTCCCTCCTCCGCTCTCGATGCCGCGATGCTCCCAGTGCACTGCGTGTGGACAGCTCGGGTCGAGGCTCTCCCACGAGGGTGTGTGTTCGAGGTGCCTCCCCAGTGGGGAGGGCCCCTCAGAGCCGGCAGGATGCCCTGTTTCACGCCTTCAAGTGCGCCTGGATGTGCAGAGGTCGTCCCCGTTCCCGCTCAGCGCGGGAACGGTGGCCATTTTGTGTGAGGAGCTGGATGCCCGTTCACAGGCAAGGGAGGATCAGGACGTTGAATTGTTGCCGTTGCCACCGATTTTAACACCTGTGCCACCTCTAGGATCCTTTCCACCACCTGGGGACCCACCAATTCTGCCTCCCTTGGGGCCACCGCCGTTTTTCACGGACTTTGTACTGTTAATGCATAATGCTTACCTGGCTAGGATGAGCCAGTCCCAGGAGCCTGCAACAGGTCCTACTCCTCCCAAAATCCTTAGGATAGCGGATCCTTCACCTGCAGGGGACACCCTGGGTATAGGATTTCCAGCTCCAGTGGCCCCTCTGGGCACTTCTAGAGTCTGCATGGTGCATCCACCAGTGGGCAGTGTTGGTCCCAACCTGGACCCAGACCTGGATGAGCTTTTACCAATGGCTCAGGTGGACGGCGACTATCCGAGAGTCCTTCGTATCTTCCACAGAGACGAGCTAGACCCTCTAATACTGTTCATCATACAGGAACTGGACATTGAGGCTCCGCAGGAAATTCCTGGATCCATACCTCAGGAAAAGAAGGGAGACCCCGTTTTGGCAGGGCTTCGACCTCCGACAAGGTCTTTTCCTACCCACCCTACTCTGCTTCAACTATTGTCCAGGGAGTGGGATTCTCCTGAAGCCTCTCTTAAGGCCGGTAGGGCGATGGAACGACTATCCACTTCCAGATGATTTCCTGGAGCTTCTTAAGGTCCCCAGGGTAGACTCAGCTGTCTCAGCCATCACTAAGAGGATAACCATCCCGGTGATGGGTGGTACAGCTCTGCGTGATCTTTAAGACAGAAAGCTCGAGGTTTATCTCGAGAGAGTGTTTGAGGTGTCCACTCTGGGTGTCAGGGTGGCCTTCTGCAGCTCCTTGGTGCAATGGGCAGGACTTCGCTAGGTCCAACACCTACTAAGCTCTCAGGAGCTACCTCCAGAGGAAGCTCAGCAGGCCAACCATTTGGAGGCAGTAATAGCGTATGGGGCGGATACTCTGTATGACATTCTTCGAGTTCTGGCCAGGTCGATGGTTTCGGCACTCTCAGCCAGACGCCTCCTCTGGCTCCGCAACTGGTCGGCGGATTCCTCTTCCAAGTCACAGTTAGGATCGCTGCCCTTTAAAGGCAAATTCCTCTTTGGAGATGATCTGGAGCAGATCATCTAGTCCCTGGGAGAAAATTCAGTGCATAAATTGCCAGAAGATCGGCCAAGGACCTTTAGGACTTTCAGCTCCTCTAGAAGCTGCTACCGTGGTCAACGACGGTTCTTCACTATGAGACAGTCAGCTCCTCGCCAGCCCTCTTTGCGCTCCCAGTCCTGGTCCCGTTCTTTTGAGGCCGAAGACAAGCACGGGATGGTCCGGCCCAAGGGGCGTCTTCCAAGTCTGCACAATGAAGCCAGGCTGGCCCACTCCCTGATCCCAAGGATAGGGGGACGTATCTCCCTCTTCTACGAGGAGTGGGTCAAGATTACGTCAGACCAGTGGGTCCTGGATATTCTAAAACACAGATACGCATTAGATTTTGCTCGTCCTCTAAGAGACAGGTTCCTCTTCTCTCCCTGCGGTCCAGTTCCAAAAGGACTCATTGTCTTCCAGGCACTTGACAGACTCCTCGCTCTTGGGGCAATCCTGCCGGTTCCTCCACGGGAAGTGGGGACCGGTCATTATTCGATCTACTTTGTGGATCCCTAGAAGGAGGACTCCTTCCGTCCGATCCTAGATCTCAAGATGGTCAACAGAGCACTCAAGGTTCCACGCTTCCGAATGGAAACCTTGCTCTCTGTGATTGCGATGGTACACCGCGGGGAATTCCTGGGCTCC
Organism: Rhinatrema bivittatum; assembly: GCF_901001135.1. NCBI lineage: Eukaryota > Metazoa > Chordata > Amphibia > Gymnophiona > Rhinatrematidae > Rhinatrema > Rhinatrema bivittatum. The sequence goes on from NC_042626.1 coordinate 33,245,090, forward strand.
TTGGATCTGATGGAAGCTTATCTCTACATCCTCATCCTCGAGTCTCACCAGCGCTTTCTTCGCTTCAAGATTCTGGGGCAGCATTTCCAGTTTCAGGCGCTTCCTTTCGGCCTGGTTACCGCCCCCCGGGTCTTCATGAAAGTGATAGTTTGTGGTGGTGGCGGCAGCCCTCAGTAGAAAGGGCATCCTTGTCCACCATATCTGGATGACTGGCTCATTTGAGTGAAGTCCCTCAGTCTGTGTCATCAAGCGATTGACAGGGTGTTGCATCTCTTCCAATCCCTGGGATGGGTCATCAACTTCGCCAAGAGCAAACCTGACACCCTCTCAATCGCTGGACTCCTGGGAGCCCATTTTGACATGGAGGTGGGCCTGGTCTTCCTGTTCCCGGATCTGGGCCCAGTCAATTATAGCACAGGTGCAGTGCTTCTCTTGCCTTCCCCTTCTCACTACATGGGATTACCTTCAGGTACTGAGGCTCCCATGGCTTCCACTATCGATTCTTGTACCTTGGACGTTTGCGCATATGCCTCCCTTATAGAGAGCCTTACTCTCCCACTGGAAGCCAGTGTCTCAGGAGGTCCAGACTGTCCTCCCTCTCCAACAGGAGGTCAAGGACAGTCTGCCTTGGTGGCTCGACCGCTTTCATTTGTCACAGGGGATGCCCTTGGAAATGCCGGAGTGGGTGATTGTCACTATGGATGCCAGCATCTCTGGATAGGGAGCAGTGTGCCAGATGAGCTTGATTCAGGGACAGTGGACACCATTGCAAGCAACCTGGCCGATCAATCACCTGGAGACCAGAGCAGTGCGCCTGGAGACCAGAGCAGTTTCTCCTGCTCATTCGTCATCGGGTGGTTCGGGCACTTTCCGACAATGCAACCACGGTGGCGTACATCAACCGTCAAGGGGGCACAAGAATTCATCATATCTCTCAAGAGACGGACAAGTTGCTGGCTTGGGAGGAGGCTCACCTTTCCTGACTGGCGGCCTCCCACATTGCAGGAGTAGACAACATTCAGGCCAACTTCCTCAGTCGACAGCGTTTGGATCCAGGGGAGTGGGAACTCTCTGAGGACACGATGCAGCTCCTGGTCCGACGTTGGGGCCTTCCACACCTGGACCTGATGGCCACCTCCCGCAATACCAAAGCGCCGCGATTCTTCAGCCACAGAAGGGAGCACGGCGCGGAAGGCATGGATGCCTTAGTCCTTCCATGGCCTCTTCACATTCTCCTCTATGTGTTCCCACCATGGCCCCTGGTAGGAAAAGTCCTCTGGAGGATAGCAGTCCACCAGGGTCCGGTGATCCTGGTGGCTCCAGAAAGGCCATGTCACCCGTAGTTTGCAGACTTGATCAATTTAGCAGTGGACGGACCTCTTCGATTTGAGCCATCTCCCATGCCTGCTGCATCAGGGGCCTGTATTTTTTGATCAGGCAGATCACTTCTGTCTTGCAGCTTGGCTTTTGAAAGGTGCCGATTGAGACAGCGAGGATACCCGGAGGCCATGGTTTCCATCCTTCTCAGGGCAAGGAAGACTTCTACGTCCGTAGCTTATGTTCACGTCTGGAAGGTTTTTTGAATCCTGGTGTACTTCCATAGTGGTGTGTCCGCGTACTGCCTTGGTAGCTCAGATTCTGTCTTTCCTACAAACAGGGACTGGAGAAGGGCTTGGCCTACAATTCTCTGAGGGATCAGGTAGCAGCCCTTGGTTCCCTAGTACATCATCGCGAGGGAGTATCTCTCTCCTCGCACCCAGATATCATCTGATTCCTCAAGGGAGTGAAACACCTACATCCACCATTGCACGCCCTGTGTCCTTCCTGGAGCCTCAACTCAGTCCTTCGGATTTTGGGAAGCGCTCCGTTTGAGCCTAAGCGATCAGCTACTCTCAAGGATCTCACCCTCAAAATGGTCTTTCTCGTGGCTATTTGCTCTGCACGTCGGATTTCGGAGCTACAGGCACTCTCCTGCCGGGAGCCCTACTTGCGTTTTCGGATGCAGGAGTTTTATTGCTCATGGTACCCTCCTTTCTACCCAAGGTGATTTCAGCATTCCATGTGAATCAGACGGTTGAGCTCCTGTCTTTCGCGGCTACTGATCCAAGAGATCTACGTAAGCTGGATGTCAAGCGTATCCTGATTCGCTATTTAGAAGTTACTAATGACTTTCGATTATCAGATCATCTCTTCGACCTCTGGAACAGACCTCAGAAGGGGTCCAAGGCTTCGAAAACCACTATTGCTCACTGGCTAAAAGAAGCTATCATAGCAGCCTATCTTGGAGCAGGGAAGCAGCCTCCGGTGGGCATCAAAGCACACTCTCTCCGTGCCCAAGCGGCTTTCCTAAGCGGAAAGCCGCGCTGTTTTCCTTTCAGGAAAAGCAACCTGGAAATCATTACATACTTTGCTCGGCACTATCATTTGAATCTACCACCACCGGTGTTTCGCTCCTTTGGTGATCGGGTCATTCGAGCAGGGCTATCCGGGGCCCACGCTATGTAGGGAAGGTTTGGTACATTCCACTGTCTGGACTGATCCGGGTACGTACAGGGAAAAGAAAATTATTCCTTTCCTGCTAATTTTCATTCCTGTAGTACCACGGATCAGTCCAAGACGTCCTCCCTAAGGATTTGGGGGTTGATGGGATTGCTATTCCTGCTCAAATGTTCTTCACTTGCTTCTCTGTTTTCTCAGTCTCTAAAGGCTGGTTTCATAGTTCCTTTTGCAAGTTTTTTGCTGTTTTTTGTAGCTGTTTTGCATAGCTATGTACTAAAATGTTAATCGGGTTGTTTTCCTTGATCCATCCATTTTTATTGTTCATGCTTTGATATTCTGTATACTGAGGATTTCCAGAGGGTGCACTGATTTATAAGGGAGCACCTTCTGAAGCTTTGTCTGACTCCATCTGCTGGACGGGGGACATAACCCACTGTCTGGACTGATCCGTAGTACTACAGGAACGAAAATTAGCAGGTAAGGATTAATTTTCTTTTGTGCAGCCATGGTTATAACCCAAAATGATAAGGGGAATGGAAAACTTCCCTATGAGGAAAGACTAAAGAGGTTAGGACATTTCAGCTTGGAGAAGAGACGACTGAGGAGGGATATGATAGAGGTGTTTAAAATCATGAGAGGTCTAGAATGGGTAGATGTGAATCGGTTATTTACTCTTTCGGATAGTAGAAAGACTAGGGGGCACTCCATGAAGTTAGCATGGGGCACATTTAAAACTAATCGGAGAAAGTTCTTTTTTACTCAACGCACAATTAAACTCTGGAATTTGTTACCAGAGGATGTGGTCAGTGCAGTTAGTATAGATGTGTTTAAAAAAGGATTGGATAAGTTCTTGGAGGAGAAGTCCATTACCTGCTATTAAGTTCACTTAGAGAATAGCCACTGCCATTAGCAATGGTAACATGGAATAGACTTAGTTTTTGGGTACTTGCCAGGTTCTTATGGCCTGGATTGGCCACTGTTGGAAACAGGATGCTGGGCTCGATGGACCCTTGGTCTGACCCAGTATGGCATTTTCTTATGTTCTTATGTTCTTAACATCAGTAAGCATGGGGTGGCTGGATGTGTCAGACAAAAGCCTCACTGCTTTTGCTGGCTGTATAGATTACTACAAAACTTGGTGGTAAGGCATGGGAAGGGGCCTGGGTATTGGTTTAAGTTTAGGACTTGCAAGATCCAAAGAGGAAGATAAGGTCTGCAATCCACCAGAGGAGGTGGTGGAGGCCAGCACTGCAATGGAATGTAAACGTGCTTGGGACAGATATGGAAGGCAGTGGTTGAGGGGTTACTGGTGTATATAGGAATTTATAGGGTCATCTACCCAAAGTGGCAGAGAACCAGAGAGTGGACTGGATGGGCCAAGTGGTCTTTATCTGTTATCATTTACTATGTTTTATGTTACTAAACATAAATTGAAAAAGTCATCTTGCATGGTTCTCATGAACATCAATTCTTATGGCCTCAACAGGTTTGGTTTGCATGGTATCTAAAATAGGAAAAATTAACCTGTTCTTAGATCAAATGTGTGTGTGGAATTCATTTTCTGTATCTATGGCTATCCTGAATAATACACTTGTTAAAAGCCCTCGAAGACTAAAGTCAAGAAGCACTGCATGAGAGCTTCCCAAACCTGTCCCAGGGACTCTACACCCTGTTGAATTTTCAGGATATCCACAATGAATATGCATGTGCTAAATTTGCATAGATTGGGTTACCAATCTATGCAAATTTATCACATGTATATTAATTCTGAGTATTCCGATACTGAAAACCTGATCAATTATATGGTCTCCAGGAAGCCCTGCATTAGACCTTGGAACAAGGAAGCAGGGAAGTATGTATGCAAACTTTAACATTTATCATGACCAGTTTTTGTGAATCCTGATTAAAATTGAAAACATCTGTTTAATGTTAACCATAGCATACTGGAATTTGTATCAGTTTAAAAAAAAACCAAAAACAAATAATCACACAATAGACAAAAGAAGAAAACTGAAGGCAGAAATTAACAAATTTCATTTTAGGACGATGGGTGCCTGTGAAACTGCAGCATTGTACTCCCTTCTTGTGCACAATTATAGAAAAAAATATTCCGAAGCGTAGATATTTATTGTTTCAGCTGTCTTTGTTACTACTGAGAATAGAGACTCCAAATTTGGTCTTTTAAACATGGTTATAAAAATGAACTAAAATCTATAAAATAATTGTAAAAAATACCTTCAAGCCTGCAGAGGGGATGCTTATTACCGGGCTTCCCAGACCTGTCCTGGGGACCCCACAGCCAGTCGGATTTTCAGGATATCCACAATAAATATGCATATTCTGAGTCTCCATGATATGCAAATGTATCTCATGTATATTCATTATGAATATCCTGAAAACCTGACTGCTGTGGGGTCTGGGAAGCTCTGGTTTCATGAGGTTAAAGTGAACCCTAACAAATTGTCTTAGATACCAGGGGTGGCCAACTCCGGTCTTCATGAGCCATTCATTATGAATATGCATGGGATAGATTTGCATACAATGGAGGCATCTTCATTGTGCAGATCCTTTTTGTGGCTCTTGAGGACCATAGTTGACTGCCCCTAGTACATGGTCCCAAATGTTACCACAGTCTTTTACTTCCCATTTTCATGTTTGCTGTAAAGAAGCTACCCCCGGCTGCTACAAAACATTAGAAATGAAATTTATGGGTAAGTTTAAATATGACCCCTAATTATAACATGTTTTAACCAAAATTATTTGCATGTTTTAAAATACAGAAAAGGTATATAGAATATTTTATTTACTAAACCCAGAGGGTTGAATTTCGTTCTGCTGTGCTTGGATATTTTATACAAGTCTCTAAAAAAAAAATAAAAAATACTTAAATTATTCTTATGAACTGCATTAAACTGGAACCTTCAAGCAATGTTGATACTTTTTTGGATTTGGTTAGTAAACAGTAACAAAATTCAAGAAAGCATGGGATATGTAAGAGGATCCTTAATTCCAGGAACACAAAGGATTCTGTTGGGGGGGGGGGGGGGGGGCTCATAAAATTTCCAAAGGAAGAAAATTAGGCAGACAAGAAGGGTCTTAATATTTATCTGTTGTCATATGATATTCTTGACTGGAAATTATTAATGTACTTTCTATCTTCCGCTTGAGGACAAAGCTCCAGTCCATTCCATTAAATACCTTGGTGCAATTGGCAGCTTTGGGCTCCAGGTCGTTCAGAGTCACCAATTCCTGAAGGAGGCTGCTTTCTTGGTAGCCACCGTTCACCCCATGCAGTTTGAAGTATGCCTGAGATCGTTGGAGATCAGCCTGAGATTGACCGCAAACCTGCCATGTCGATGGCAAAAGGCCGTTGAGGGTCAAATACGGTCTTCCAGCCATATACCTTCCCTGCTGCATTCACCATGAGCGACTCGTAACGCAAGCCCCCGGCAAAGGCCACTGGCCACACTGACACTTTCCTAGTGCTACGCATCTGGTAATAAAAAAAAAAGGAAAGTTAATGGTAGAATGTTCTAAAGCTGTCCTACCCTGTCAATGGACCCTTTTAAATAATGATAAATAGAAAACTGAGTGTACACACATATAAGGGTGGAGTTGTAATAGGAAAAAAATGCATGCAGAAAGAATGTATCATTGCAAAATGTTGGATTATATCCATTTAATACTTGGTCCTAACTTTATGTACCAGCCTATTTTGCATGCGTGTAGTGTGATGGGTACAAGGATGACCATATAGCTCCATGTCAAGGGGGGCAAGTCAATCCAGTCCTGGTTTTACCCCATTGCATTCATAGAAATGTAGTTCTGATTTCTCTATTGATTTCCATAAGAAGAGCAGAACTATGTCTCATTGCATGCATTGGGGTAAATCATGAGCTGGTTCATGTTTTTTTTTTTCCCTTGACAAGAAGCTACTTGGTCACTCTACATGGAAAGGTAAATTTTAAAACAACCAATGCATGCAATGAGATATAGTTCTGCTTTTCTTATGGAAAACAACAGAGAAATCAGAACTACATTTCTATGAATGCAATGGGGTAAAACCAGGATTAGATTGACTTGTCCCCATTGACATAGAGCTATATTGGTCACCCTAATGTAAGCTGATCCCTACATGTTGGGTAAGGAATGCTACTAGGTTAGATATTTGTCAGATGCCTAACGGACGTGCCAGAGGAAAAGAGTCCTCTGTGTACTCCCATATAGAACATGCGTAATGACTGTTAGCCTTGGACCTAAAACACATAGGAGCAGATTTTCAAAGGGTTATGTGCATAAGATCACGTGTAACCCCGAAAACCCTCGGGCAGGCGTAACTTGTAAAATAAAGGTAGGGGGGGAGGGAATTAGTTAGGGCTGGGAGGTGGGTTAGATAGGGGAAGGGAGGGGAAGGTGGTGGGGGCCAGAAGGAAAGTTCCCTCCAAGGCGCTCCGATTTCGGAGCGCATGTTATAAAATCGGGAGATTTGTTTGCGCCGGGTTGCGCGAACCAAATCTAATCCCGTGCGCACCTTTTAAAATCTACCCCACTGTCAGTGCCCAGCCTCACTGAATGAGGAATATTATACCCATATTATATGCCTTTTGGAGGTGCATTTTCCAAAAGCAATTTTATCACACATAAAATACAGGTTGATTGCTATTTGTTTATTAAAAAATTAAAATTCTGCCAATCTACAATTCTAGGCAGGTTATAATATAATAATAATATAATTAGTATTGCCCTGTAATTGCTCAAGTGAATGCTATCTTGGTTTCTTTACTTTTCTTTATAACAGGGAATGTTCTTATTTAATGAGAAAATAGGTTTAATTAAGATACTTTCAATTGTTTGCTTCTAAGATGTATTAGTCTTAAACTTAACACTCTCAAGTGGTAATTTTTCTTCTTTTTGCCTCTACCTATGCTTAAATGGCAAGCCGTAATTGCTGTCTGAATGTAAAAATTATTGGCATAAATAAAAATTAAAAAAATAAAATAAAAAAATAATATAATCTAGCTGGGGTTAGTGTGCATAAAAGTATGTGAAACCAGATTTTGCGTATAAATTTATGTGCACAGAAAAAGGCGTTCTGATGGGCAGAGCTAGGGTGGAGTTTGGCTTTACATGCACATTTATTGATGTTAAAAATCTGCATGTAAATTCACATACAGTAGTTACATGTTGCAAAGAACAGGTGTAACTTTGCACAGGTGAGTTTCTGTGCATAAGTTTTACATAATTTTCAAAGGAACTTAAGTTACATAAATTCACTTTGTTAATTGGTAGAAAGTATGAGTGTAGCTGCCTCAATGTTACAAAATAACCCTCCCTGGTTAAATAAGTTATACACCAAGATCCAGTGGGAAGACTCAGATATGTACATTTTCATTCCCCAATGACAAGCAGGATGGTACTCCTCACACATGGATGACGACATCGGATGGAGCCTGGCATGGAAAAATATCAAAGTTTCATGCCCAGCATGCTGCTAACCACACATCCAGGTGGGGTCCTTCTTCAGTCTCTTATTTTCCGCGGAGCTGTCGCCTCGTGGTTTCGGAGCTCACGCTTATTTTTTACCATTTTTGGCTACTTGAAATGTTTTTTTCCTGCCTCGTGTCGCATAGGGTCCTTCGCCCTCCTCGGGCAGTGTTTGGTAAAAGCTTTGGGGCAGATTTTCAAAAACTACGCGAGCGCGTACTTTTGTTGGCGCACAAGCCGCGAACAAAAGTACGCTGGATTTTATAAGATACGCGAGTAGCCGCGCGTATCTTATAAAATCCGGGTCGGCGCGCGCAAGGGGGGTGCACATTTGTGCAACCTGCGCGCGCCGAGCCCAGCGCGGCCTGCCTGTTCCCTCCGAGGCCGCTCCGATTTCGGAGCGGCCTCGGAGGGAACCTTTCTTTGCCCTCCCCCCACCTTCCCCTCCCTTCCCCTACCTAACCCACCCCCCCGGCCCTATCTAACCCCCCCCCTTACCTTTGTTGCCAAGTTACGCCAGCAGCCCCGCTCCGATCTCCGGTCCCGGGGGCGTGGTCCGGAGGCCTCGACCATGCCCCTGGGCCGGCGCCACGCCCCGGGCCCGCCCCCGAAAATGCCGCGGCACGCCCCCAAAACGCCGCGTCGTTTCGGGGACGCCCCCGGACACGCCCCCCCTCCCTCCCCGTTTCGAAAAGCCCCGGGACTTCCGCGCGTCCCGGGGCTTTACGCGCGCCGGCGGCCTATGCAAAATAGGCGCGCCGACGCGCGCGGGCCTTTTAAAATCCGCCCCTTTGTGTCTTCGCAGTCGATTGCCAAAGGCTTCCCAATCCTGGTGTCTGCCAGCCATTGACCACGCACTGCACTCTTTTTTTTTCCATGGCATTGACCGGCTTCCGCCGGTGCTTTCAGTGCCCCAGGACTATGTCCATCACAGACCCTCACGAGGTCTGCGTCCTTTGCATGGGGATTTCTCACGATGTCCGTGTCTGCAATCTTTGTGCCCAGATGACCCCCAAGGGTCGTCGGGCCCATCTTGAACAAAATGGAAAAACTTTTCAGGTCAATTGGACGGAACATCCTTGGCGTAAGGGACCTCCACCCCCGTATCCCATCTTGGTGCCACTGGTTAACAGGAAGATGGATGTGGTATACCTAGTCCAGCTATCCACTGGGTTCGACTGCTGTCAACTCCCCCACCAGTTGGTGGTGTAGAGTCAGCCCTGAAAAGGCTCCTCAGGTGTGAGCATAAAGCTCTTGATGTATTGGAGCACAGAGTGTTTCAGGGTGCCATGCTCACTGCTCGTATAGCTTGCTACCAGCTTTACATGGGACAGTATTCCCGGAAACTGTATGTTACGTTTGCTGCCTGTGGGTTCCCCGGCCAGCCACACTCACCCAACGCCGCTCCAGCACAGCCAGGCCAGCCCTGGGCCTCCTGACAGCTGTGGGGAATCACCGCCGCCAAGACCACCTTCCTTCCGGCTCTGAACCGCCAGGTCAACACTACTGACGCCACGGTCCCTGGACACCTGCCAACGCCACTGGTTCCCCTGTTTCGCGGCTACATCGCCACCAACTTCCTCCTGTATCCGGCATTCCCTTAGGCACACGTGCGCCTCTCTTTGGCATTTAAAGGGCCCCATGGCAGGAAAATGCCCATGGCCCCTCCAGATGACATCATCATCACTTCAGCACTATATAAGGCTGGATGCTACTTCCAGCCTTTACCTTGGCAATAGGTCTCTCTCCTGAGATGTGCATTGCCTTAGTTCCTGAGTTCGTTTCACCTGCTTTTTCTTTGGTTTAGACCAAACAGGACTTGACTATGAGATATGCCACCTGCCAAGACCCCTACATGGACATTGGCTGTGAGTCTGCCACTGCTTTCAGTCCCTGCATGGATCATTTCGGGCTTCTTTCCCCATCTCCAGACTTCAGCCTGTGCTACTTGTGTCTTGCCCCTCTTTTGGACTTCCATCTTTGCAGAGGCCCATGTAAGTCCAGCCGGCTCTGGCACCCTAGACTCAACCTAAGGGAAACGAGGGCTGGTAGTGGTGAAGCTCCAGTGAGATCTCTGCTCCTCATCCACCTCACCTGCCGATGGTGGGGGCCTGTGGGGCTCCTCCCCACAAGCAGTGCCAACTCCCCTTCGGTCCAAGGGTCCACCAGAATAACACTGTGGAAATAGGCCCTGGAATTTAGTGAGCGTCTGCCTCAACAATTCAAGGAGGATTTCCAATCTATTGTCCAGCAGGGCCTGGAGTGTGATAAGCACAAGGTTCGCTCAGCTTATGATGTCTTCGAAACAGCCACAAGGATCACTGCAGCGGGCATCGGTGCCCAATGGACGGCATGGCTAAGGGCCTCAGACTTGCACCCTGAGGTCCAAGACCATCTGGCAGATTTGCCATATACGGGGGAGAAGCTATTTGTAGAAGAAAGAATTAAGGAGGTGTAGCTCAGCTGAAAGACTATCAGGAAACTCTTCAGCAGTTGTCAGCTAGTACTTCCGACACCCAGCCTACTAGAAAGCCCCCATGGCAATAATCTAAATGGCTTTTCTGTTGGCCTCGTAAATATTACCAACCTGCACCAGGATTCAAAGGCCTGTCCCCAAGATAAGACAGAGACAACCTAGGCCACTTTGAGCACCTACAGTTCCACCACAGAACCCCACCATGGTGACTAGGGAGCATGAGCCAGCCTTCTCCACAGGACCCCATCCCTCCAGTCGGAGGTCTACACAGATCGGTGGAGCTCAATCACATCGGACCTCTGGGTCTTTTCCATCATCTGTCAAGGTAACAGGCTGCATTTCCAGTGACTTCCACCCCACTCCCCTCCATATCCCCAATGGAAAGCAGCAGGGAACGTACGGATACTTCGAGTGGAACTCTCCACCCTCGTTCTTGTTCAGGCGGTCAAACCCATTCTGCCCAGGCAACGGGGTGAAGGGGTCTACTCCGGGTATTTTCTAATCCCCAAGAAGATGGGTGGCCTCCGGCCCATTCTGGACTTGAGAGCCTTAAACCATTTCTTTTGCCCCGATTCCCCTTCTCAAGGTGGGAGACTGGCTCTGCTCCCTCAATCTCAAAGACGCATACGCCCATATCCCCATCGTTCAAATGGATCGGCAGTACCTGAGATTCCTGGTCGATGGGAATCAGTATTGAGTTCTGCCCTTTGGCCTGGCATTTGCACCCCAGATCTTCACCAAATGTCTGGCAGTTGTCAGTGCCCATCTTCGAAGGTGGGGAAGTCATGTTTTCCCCTACCTCGACGATTAGTTCACCAAGAGCAACTCCCAACAAGGGCCTCAGAGTGCCATGCGCCTCACGATTGACACCTTGGAATCTCTAGGATTCCTGATCAACTATCCAAAATCCCATCTCCAGATGTCTTTGTAACTGGACTTTATTGGGGCATGTCCAAGCAAAGGCTTTCCTAAGTTGGGAAAGGGCAGAGGCCCTTGCGCTCTTGCCTGACATGTCTCCAGTTGCCCCCATATCTTTGCTCACCAGCTACTCTGACTGCTGCAGAGTCATGCATATGGGGAGTGGAAATCCGAATGAACTGTATTCGATGGGAGGAGAAAGGCTGATGTGCACAGAGCAGGAGAGAAACCTTGGGGTGATGGTTGTCTAATGATCTGAAGTCGGCGAAACAATGTGACAAGGCGATAGCTAAAGCCAGAAGAATGCTGGGCTGCATAGAGAGAGGAATATCGAGTAAGAAAAGGGAAGTGATTATCCCCTTGTACAGGTCCTTGGTGAGACCTCACCTGGAGTATTGTGTTCAGTTCTGGAGACCGTATCTCCAAAGAGACAGAGACAAGATGGAGGCGGTCCAGAGAAGGGCGACCAAAAAGGTGGAAGGTCTTCATCAAATGACTTATGAGGAGAGATTGAAGAATCTAAATATGTACACCCTGGAGGAAAGGAGGAGCAGAGGGGATATGATACAGACTTTCAGATACTTGAAAGGTTTTAATGATCTAAAGACAACGACAAACCTTTTCCGTAGGAAAAAAATCAGCAGAACCAGGGGTCACGTTTTGAAGCTCCAGGGAGGAAGATTCAGAACCAATGTCAGGAAGTATTTCTTCACGGAGAGGGTGGTGGATGCCTGGAATGCCCTTCCGGAGGAAGTGGTGAAGACCAGAACTGTGAAGGACTTCAAAGGGGCGTGGGATAAACACTGTGGATCCATAAAATCAAGAGGCCATCAAAGAGTGGGTGGCTCGCCAGAATGACGGCTACTGCCTGGAGATAATATCCTTATTCAATAAACATACACATGGTTACTGTGACTCCAACATCGCTCTAAGCTACAACAGCAAGAGGTAATGTGGAAAAAAGGATTCGCACTCACAAAGCGGGGGAGTAGTTGGCTTGTTTACGGCGGTTTACTACCCCAAACCAAATAAGCCTGATACTTCCACTTTCAACGCATATCCAGCATTGCTTTCTGCTTCAACGGGCAGGGAGAAGTAAAACTGATACTTCACGCATATCCAGCATAGCGCTCTGCTTCACCGGCAGGGGGAGAAGAAAAACTGATACTTCATGCATATCCAGCATAGCTCCCTGCTTCAACGGCAGGGGAGAAAAAAAACTGATACTTCACGCATATCCAGCATGGCCTTCTCTGCTTCAACGGCAGGGGAGAAGAAGAAAAAAGGATTCGCACTCACAAAGCGGGGAAGTAGCTGGCTTGTTACGGCGGTTACTACCCCAAACCAAATAAGCCTGATACTCACTCTTCAACGCATATCCAGCATTGCTCTCTGCTTCAACGGCAGGGAGAAGAAAAACAACCAATAAGGGCTGAATATCATAGTCTGGGTAAAACAAATAAGCATGGGTGTAGCTTGCTTATGCGGCGGTTACTTCCCCTACTACCCCTAACTAATCAACCTTGATATTTCACTTGGATGCAGCTCCATCACTGCTCTCTACATTAATGATGGGGGTGGAAGGGAATAGAACCAAAGAGCTAAGAGAAACAGATAAGTAAGAGAAAAAATGTGTGAAGCTTGCTGGGCAGACTGGATGGGCCCATTTGGTCTTCTGCCGTCATTCTATGTTTCTATATTATATGGCAGCAATGTTGCTACACGTGCACAGAGCACAATGGACATTGCATGCTCAATAGTGTCAGGCTTTGCAAGACCTGCGTACTCATTCTAGTTATGACATGGTTGCAGCAGTCTCTCCAGTGGTAGACAGTCCCCTTGAACTTGGAGGAAGGTTGCCTCTTTTGGAGTGCTCAGCCCCAGGCCACACTCATCATCACTTCTCAGATGGGGTGGGGAGCGTATGTTCTGGGCTTCTGCACCCAAGGGTTCTGGTCGGTTCAGGAGTCGTGGCTCCAGATCAACCTCTTAGAGCTGCGAGCGATCCACTACGCCTTGTGTGTGTTCCGAGAGCATCTCATGAACAAGGTGGTTCTGGTTCAGACCAACAATCAGGTGGCTATGTAGAACATGAACAAACGGGTGGACTGGGTCATTCCCCCTCTGCCAGGAGGCATTCCATGTTTGGTCATGGGCCATCGAAAATGGCATCACTCTATGGGCAGTGTACCTCCCCAGGGAGGGCAACATTCTGGCCAATGCCTTAAACCGGACGTTCCGGCCGCACGAATAGTTCCTCATTCAGGAGGTAGTGAACTGCATCTTCTGCTCCTGGGGGACCACAGACATCGACCTCTTAGCCTACTTGGAAAACAGAAAAGTGCGCTGCTTCTGCTCCCTCTGCAAGAGGAGCAGGGGATCGATATTGGATGCTTCTTGATCCACTGGGGCACAAGGTTGCTGGACTTTACCCTTCCCTTCCTCTTATATCCAGGATGCTCCAGAAGTTGCAGCAGGATCAGGCTCCATGATTCTGGTCGCCCCCTGCTGGCCCCAGCAGGTCTGGTTCCTGACTCTTTGGGACTTGGCTCATGCCCCCTATCTGACTGGGGATGGCTCTGGACCTAATCATTCAGGACGAGTGCAGGCTTCGCCACCCCAACCTGCAAGCCTTGGCTCTCATGGCTTGGATGTTGACTGGGTGATGGTAGGGGTCCCCGGCCTATCGGAAGGGGTATCTCGTGTCATAAGAACAGAAGAACATGCCATACTGGGTCAGACCAAAGGTCCATCAAGCCCAGCATCCTGTTTCCAACAGTGGCCAATCCAGGCCATAAGAACCTGGCAAGTACCCAAAAACTAAGTCTATTCCATGTTACTGTTGCTAGTAATAGCAGTGGCTATTTTCTAAGAAAACTTAATTAATAGCAGGTAATGGACTTTTCCTCCAAGAACTTATCCAATCCTTTTTTAAACACAGCTATACTAACTGCACTAACCACATCCTCTGGCAACAAATTCCAGAGTTTAATTGTGCGTTGAGTGAAAAAGAACTCTCCGATTAGTTTTAAATGTGCCACATGCTAACTTCATGGAGTGCCCCCTAGTCTTTCTATTATCCGAAAGAGTAAACAACCAATTCACATCTACCATTTCTAGACCTCTGATGATTTTAAACACCTCTATCATATCCCCCCTCAGCCGTCTCTTCACCAAGCTGAAAAGTCCTAACCTCTTTAGTCTTTCCTCATAGGGGAGCTGTTCCATTCCCCTTATCATTTTGGTAGCCCTTCTTTGTACCTTCTCCATCGCAATTATATCTTTTTTGAGATGTGGTGACCAGAATTGTACACAGTATTCAAGGTGCGATCTCACCATGGAGCGATACAGAGGCATTATGACATTTTCCGTTTTATTCACCATTCCCTTTCTAATAATTCCCAAGATTCTGTTTTCTTTTTTGACTGCCGCAGCACACTGAACCGACAATTTCAATGTGTTATCCACTATGATGCCTAGATCTCTTTCTTGGGTGGTACCACCTAATATGGAACCTAACATTGTGTAACTATAGCATGGGTTATTTTTCCCTATATGCATCACCTGGAGTAAAGAAATCCTTCCAACAGAAAGTCCTATAATCTTGTGGAAGCGGTTTTCATCTTGGTGTGAGGGTCACGGTCTGGATCACTTTTCTTGCTCCCCTCTGGCATTTTGGACTACCTGTTGTCCCTTTCCGAGTCTGGACTACAGACCACGTCAATGAGGGTACACCTCAGTGCCATCGGGGCATACCATAGGAGTTACGGATGGCCCCGCAATTTCTTCCCATCTGCTAGTGGGCCAAATCATGAGGGGCTTACTACAACTAAAGCCTCCCACTTGTCTCCAATTTCCTGGGATCTCAATGTATACCTCTCACAATTCATGAAACCTATATTTGAACCATTGCATTCTTGTGATCTAAAGTACCTCTTCTGGAAGGTGATCTTCCTGGTTACGATGACATCAGCTCTGGTGTCGTACCCACCTTATATGAAGTTTTGTCACAACAAGGTGCTCCTACAGATACACCCAGAGATTTTTCCCAAGGTGGTTTCAGAGTTTCATCTCAACTAGTACATTGTGTTGCCTTCTATTTTGCCTGAGGCCCCACGCTCACCAAGGTGAACGTGTTCTACACACATTGAATTGCAAGAGGGTGCTTGCCTTTTACTTGGAATGGACAGCGCCCCACCGTGTCTCCACTCAGCTTTTCTTCTCCTTCAACAGAAACAGATTGGAATCGCTGTCTTCAAGCAGACTCTAACCCACTGGCTACAAATTGCATCGTTTTCTGTTACGCACAGGCAGGTTTTCAGCTTGATGGCCACGTCAAAGCTCACTCTGTCCGGGCCATGTCTGTCTTGGTGGCTCACTTACATGCAGTTCCCATTCACGAGATTTGCAGAGCGGCGACCTGGAGTTCCCTCCACACATTCACCTCCCATTATTGCCTGGACAAGGATGGCCGGCAGGACACTCAATTCAGACAGTTTCATCCTCCGTAATCTCTTCCAAATATGAAAACCCAACTCTCCCTCCGTGGGCCCTGCAACAACCACCTGCTCCGGTGGTTGTTGCAGCTCCACTGTTGTGCATGTTTGCACCTGTTCCCTGCTGTACATGTTTGGAGAGGCCTGGAGCTACTTAATCACCCATGTGTGAGGACTACCATCCTGCTTGTCCTTGGAGAAAGCAGAGTTGCTTACCTGTACCACGTGTTCTCCAAGGACAGCAGGATGTTAGTGCTTTCGAAACCAACCTGCCACCACACAGAGTTGGTCTCTCTCTCGCTTTGTTATTGTATTTTTTGCAAATTCTATATTATAAGACTGAAGAAGGAGCCTGCATGGACGTGTGGTTAGCAGCATGCAGGGCATGCTCAGTGTGCCTGTCAAAGTTTGACAAAAGTTTTCCACGGCGGGCCCTATCTGATAATGTCACCCATGTGTGAGGACTAAGATCCTGCTGTCCTTGGAGAACAACTGTTACAAGTAAGCAACTCTGCTTTCTCCATAGTCAGAAACAAGTAGTCGGAAAAACATGGTACCTATGTTGGGGCTGATGCTATACTATGCGCAGCAACTAGCACACTGCTTAACACACAATTGGACACATGTCCATAACCGCCAAGGCAATACAGGGATCAGCGCGTCCAAAACGCATGTCCAAGTCACCACATAGCTAATAGCACTCATCACATGTAAATTCCATGTAGATGAGGCTATTAGCTAATCTCTGTGATGCAAAAAATTTCCCATGTGGCTAATGCGTCCATTGCAGTGCGTCAAATTTTACACCACACTCAAGGGTGCAATGAAAAAAAAGAAAAATTCTGCTTTCTGTGATTCCTCCTAATCTTATCATCATGATACTAAGTAGGAGGAACCAAATAAAGAAGATTTAGTTAAAAATAAAAAGCTTTTACAAAAAAAAAAATAAATAAATTCTGGACACCTAATAGACACACACACAAGATGCACGATCCAGGTCATGTATCTTGTATGTGTTTATGCCGGTAGCGGGAGAAAATGGACACTGGTAGATTGAGTGTCTCTTTTCCCAACCCGCTTGACAGCCACATCTCCTGGGTGCCCGATGCCGAGGAGGTGCTAGGGACACACAGATTTTCCCTAGCGCCTCCTTTTTTGCGCAACCCCTAATTTAAACATTGCATCGTGTACCCAGGAGAGGTGGCTGGGTGCACGTTAGGAAAGCGGGCGCTCAACACCGAGTGCCCGATTTGTACGCACAGATATTGCATCAGCCCCAATGTTTGTTCAATTCTTTTTTGAAGAGGAATGATACAGAACTTATGAAAGAGATTGTGCAAGCCGGTGTGCTAAACACCAAATCCACAAAAGAAAATTGAAATTTCAGTCATGAAACTGCCACACTAAGATAAATGAGAGAAGGAGGAAAATTAAAACATATACGGCTGTCTAAAATGAACATTCCAGTGTCATCAAGCCCTCAGAGTTCTTTTGTAAGAACATTACCACACCAAGGATTCATAGTGCAATAAAAACAAGGCCCACAGTACTACTAAACATCTGTATCCATGACAACTACATCAAAATCCCTTGCCCCATGTTAATTCCCAAATACTATGCTGGAGGAAAGAGAGACCGTTGACATTGTACTCTATAGCATGAGAAAAAGACTCCCAAGGGAGGAAATTGCACCTTTGTGAGATCTGGAAATTTAACTGCACAGGACTGGGAAACTAACAGGAACAAAAGTCTCCTCACCTCTTCGAACAGCTCCAGGCTGTAGGTGTTATCATCATCGGCAAAGTAAACAATTCCAGGCTCACTGTTGTTTTTATTATATGTATCCCTCAGCCACCAAAGAGCTAAGTTCCTCTGCGTTGTCCCTCGAGGAATGCCAATATCCCACGTGTCTGGTTTCTGTCTATAGTTGGGGGGTGACTCCACATTGAGGTGGGTGTAGTTCAGTCCTGTTTCTCGCAGCATTCTTGTCACAAGAGGAGTCGGTCTCTGGGAATCCTCCACCAGGATCCAGTGCAAATTGGGCACATGCAGCAAGGTGTTGGCAAGACGTGTTAACTCTGCCTTCTGCACTGGGCGACTATAAGTAGGCGTGATAACATGGATAGTGGGTAGGTTATCGGACCATGGAGGTGGCCGGGTGTAGACGTACTCTGTCCTGACCACTTCCACTATGTCTCTATCAGATGAACAATTCTCCTTGAAGTCAGAGCCATGGCCTAGATACCGCCTTCCATCACTCCCATTGTCTGCAAGAAGACAACCATGCATAGATCAGAGTATAGCAATTCCAACATTCTCCAGCTCTGAAAACAATAAACTGTAATGGGTAGCGGCCTTTAGAAAATGTGAGTTTGGACCATTCTTGGGAACTGGTACACCAGCACTGGGCCTTTTTGACAATCCGTATACACTAATTGCAAGGAACATTAATTCCACTTATAGTTCAGTATTAGTCTGGAATAAGGGATGTTTGTATAAAATAGAGATTGACTAAACTGCAGTCTAGTTGTTGGAGTCAGATGATACAGTTTAGTTTAACTATATCATCTAAAGACAGTCATCAAAGCCTTTGAATGAGGTATAGATGGGTGGAATGAGCTGCAACTCACAATCTGAGATCCATGATACACTAACATGATCTTAAGTAGATCACAATCCACAGGCCTATTTTTCAATTGGAATGTGTAATTTCACTGCAGGACTAAATTTCAAAGGCAAATTTCAAACTTTTTACATAAAATTTGCCTTTTGAAAATTCCCCCTCCCCCATTTTGAGTAAAAGTGGGCATGGGGAAAAAGGGGTGTGGTTAGATTGTGGTAGGAAAAGAACGTGATTATTTCATTTAGAAATCATAGTGCTTAGTTTGCATCGGTTACAATGCAGACACAAAGTACAAGAGTACTTTGTACACACATTGTGCATGTCAGGCAATTTCTCAAAGGGAAACTGTTGGGCATTTTTCTTTGAAAATCATCTTGCAGACCTATGGATACAAAGCACCCTGGGACCTGCAATCTCCACAGGGAGCCTGAAAATTTCCCCCATCATGCATAGCTGTGGATGCTGGTGGTATTCATCAACAGTGACCCTATCTCATTAGCCAATTCTGTCATTCTTTATTAGGTATAGTATGGAATTGGCCCGTGTTTTTATAAGGTTCCACAAGCTTCTCTATTACTTAATTTTTGCATGCCTTATGAGTTGATTGGGTCTGGAGGAATAAAATCACCAAGTAAAGGTGCATTAGTTTATTCTACAGCTGAACAGAGAATGACAGACAATTCAATTACAGAAAAATTTAGGGTTGCTTTAAAGACAGAGATCTCTGCCTTTTGTTTTATTTGTGTGATAATAGAGGATGTAATAGATCAAACTGAAAAGTAACATCACCAGAACCAGATGGCATTCACCCCAGAGTCCTGAAAGAACTCAAACATGAAATTGCAAACCTGTTACTATTAATCTGTAACCTAACATTTCAAACAGTCACAATATCTGAAGATTAGAGCATGGCCAATGTTACACTGATTTTTTTAAAAAAGGGCATTAGGCACAATCCGGAAAACTATAGACTGGTAAGCTTGATGTTGGTGCAAGGAAAAATGGTAGCAGCTAGTCTTAAAAACAAAATGAATGTCCATATAGACAAACATAATTAATGTGAAAGAATCAACATAGTCTTAGCAAAGGAAAGTCTTGCCTTACCAATCTTGGATTTTTTTAAAGGTACAGTAAACGTAGATAATGGTAAGCAGGTTAATTTTTCAGAATGCATTGACAAAGTCCCCCATTAGAGACTCCTCAGGGAATTGGGAGGTCCTGGGATAGAAGACAGTGTCCTATTAGGAAGTAGTAATTGGTTAAAAGACAGGAACACAAGATAGGACCAAATGGTCAGTTTTCCAAATGGAGAAAGGTCATTAGTGGAGTACTGCAGGGATCAGTACTGGGACTTGTGCTGTTTAATATATTCATAAATGTTCTGGAAAAGGGGATGATAAGCGAGGTGATCAAATTTGTAGATGACATTAAATTATTCAAAGTTGTTATAACCAGCAGATTGAAGGAACTGCAGAGGGACTCTGTGAGACTAGGGCATTTGAATGGCAGATCAAATTTAATGGGGACAAATGCAAAGTGATGCACATAGGGAATAGTAATCCAGACTACAGGTACACAATGATGACTTCTGTATTGGGAGTCACCCACCCAGGGAAAAGGACCATAGACAATATGTTGAAATCATCAGCTCTGTGTGTGGTGCTGTTCAGAAAAGCAAAAAGAATGTTATGAATGATCTGAAAAAGAAAGACTAAAACAGAATATCATATTGCTCTGTATCGAATCATAGTGTGACAGCACCTTGCATATTGTGTGCAGTTGTGGTCACTCCATCTAGAAAAAAAACATAGTGGAATTACAAAACGTGCAGAGGAGGACAACAAAAATGATAAAGGGGTTGGAACGTTTCCCCTCTGATGAAATTCTACATGGTGGGGCTCTTCAGCTTTGAAAAGAGTGCTGAGGGGACATGATAGATGTTTATAAAATCATGAGTAGGGTAGAACATACAAATAAAGGGTAGCTATTTACCCTTTCAAATAATAAAACAATGGGACACTTTATGAAAATAGCAACCAGGCTAAAAGAGAATTTGAAAAGAAGGTGACCCTAGAGGCAAAAACTCATAACAAAAATGTTTAAAAATATATCTTAAGCACAAAGCCTGCAAGGGAATCGGTTGAACTGTTAAATGATCGAGCAGTTAAAGAGGCACTTAGAGAAGATAAAGCAATCACGGAAAGACTAAATGAATTCTTTGTGTTTTGTTTACCAAGGAGGAAGTTGGGGAGATAACAGTTCTGGAGACAGTTTCAAGGGTGATGATTCACATGAACTAAACCAAATCACGGTGACCTGGAAGATGTAGTAGGCCAGATTGACAAACTGAAGAGTAGCAAATCACCTGGACCAGATGGTATACACCTCAGGGTTCTGAAGGAACTAAAAAATGAAATTTCAGACCTAATACAAGTATTTTGTAACCTATCACTAAAATCATCCGTTGAACTTGAAGACTGGAAGGTGGCCAATGTAACCCCAATATAATAAAAGGGCTCCAGAGGTGATCCAGGAAACTATAGACTGGTAAGACTGACTTCAGTGCCAGAAAAAATTATGGAAACTATTATAAAGAATAAAATCATAGAACATATAGATAGATGTGATTTAATGGGACACAGCCAGCATGCATTTACCCAAGGGAAGTCTTGCCTCACAAATCTGCAATATTTTTTGAAGGGGTGAATAAACGTGGATAAAGCCAAACCAGTAGATGTGGTGTATTTGGATTTTCAGAAGGTGTTTGACAACATTCCTCATGAGAGACTTCTAAGAAAACTAAAAAGTCATGGGATAAGAGATGATATCCTTTTATAGATTGCTAACTGATTAAAAGACAGGAAATGAGAGTAGGATTAAATGGTCAGTGTTCTCAGTGGAAAAAGATAAAACAATGGAGTGCCTTGGGGATCTGTACTTGGATCGGTGCTTTCTAATACATTTATAAATAATCTGGAATGGGGTTTGGTGAGTGAGGTGATCAAATTTGCAGATGACAATTATTCAGAGTAGTTAAGTCACACGCGAACTGTGATAAGTTGCAGGAGGACCTTGCAAGAATTAAAGATTGGGTTTTCAAATGGCAGATGAAATTTAATGTGGACAAATGCAAGATGATGCATTTAGGGAAAAATAACCCATGCTGAAGCTACTCGATGTTAGGTTCCATATTAGGAGTTACCACCCAGGAAAAATATCTGGGTTTCATGGTTGATATTAGGGATGTGAATCGTTTTTTGACGATTTAAAATATTGTCCGATATATTTTAAATCGTCAAAAAACGTTAGGGGCCACGATACAATACCAATTCCCCCGATTTATCGTTAAAAAATCGTAAATCGGGGGAAGGGGGAGGGCAGGAAAACCGGCACACTAAAACCCCCTAAAACCCACCCCGACCCTTTAAATTAAATCCCCCACCCCCCCGAACCCCCCCCCCCAATGCTTTAAATAACCTGGGGATCCAGCGGTGGTCCAGAACGGCGGCGGTCCGGAACGGCCCCCTCAATTGAATCCTGTTTGTCTTCAGCCGCGCCATTTTGCAAAATGGCCGCCGCAAAATGGCGGCGGCCATAGACAAAAATGATTCGACGCAGGAGGTCGTTCCGGACCCCCGCTGGACTTTTGGCAAGTCTTGTGGGGGTCAGGAGGCCCCCCCAAGGCTGGCCAAAAGTTCCTGGGAGTCCAGGTCGGTCCGGAACCCCCGCTGAACGACCTCCTGCAGTCGATCTCCTGCCGGCGCCATTTTCCGTACGGAAAACGATTCGCGGCAAGAAATCGCTTCCTGAACCCCGCTGGACTCCCAGGAACTTTTGGCCAGCTTGGGGGGGCCTCCTGACCCCCACAAGACTTGCCAAAAGTCCAGCGGGGGTCCGGAAAGACCTCCTGCGTCGAATCA
This sequence comes from Rhinatrema bivittatum, assembly GCF_901001135.1. Lineage (NCBI taxonomy): Eukaryota > Metazoa > Chordata > Amphibia > Gymnophiona > Rhinatrematidae > Rhinatrema > Rhinatrema bivittatum. The sequence goes on from NC_042626.1 coordinate 33,267,506, forward strand.
TTTTTGTCTATGGCCGCCGCCATTTTGCAGCAGCCATTTTGCAAAATGGCGCCGGCTGAAGACAACAGGATTCAATTGAGGGGGCCGTTCCGGACCGCCGCCGTTCTGGACCACCGCTGGATCCCCAGGTTATTTAAAGCATTTGGGGGGGGTTCAGGAGGGTGGGGGATTTAATTTAAAGGGTCGGGGGTGGTTTTTAGAGGGTTTTAGTGTGTCGGCTCACGATTTTAACGATTTTCACGATAGTTTACACACCCAAACAGCAACAATACGATTCCCTCCCCCTCCCAGCCGAAATCGATCGTTAAGACGATCGAGGACACGATTCACATCTCTAGTTGATATTACATTGAAATCATCAGCTCAGAGTGCTGTTGCAGTCAAAAAAAGCAAACGATGTTAGGAATATTAGAAAAGGAATGAAAAATAAAATGGTGGATGAAATAATGCCTCTGTATCACTCCATGGTGAGACCGCACTTTGAGTGCTGTGTACAATCCTCATCATTGCAACTCAAAAAAGATATAGTTGCACTGGAGAAAGTACAGAGAAGGGCGACCAAAATGATAAAGGGCATGGAACGGCTGCCCTATGAGGAAAGCTAAGCGGTTAGGACTGTTAAGTTTGGAGAAGAGACGACTGATGGGGGTATGATAGAGGGCTACTAAATCATGAAAGGACTTGGTAAATGTGAATTGGTTATTTACTCTTTTGGATAATACAAGGACTAGGGGCACTCCATGAAGTTAGCACGTAGCACATTTAAAATGAATCAATGCACAATTAAGCTCTGGAATTTGTTACCAGAGAATGTGATTAAGGCAATTATTGTAGCTGGGTTTAAAAAAGGTTTGAATATGTTCATGGAGAAGAAATCCTTAAACTGCTATTACTCAATAGGGAATAGCCACTGCTTGTTGCCAGCATTAGTAGCATGGGATCTATTTAATATTTCAGTACTTGGATACTTGTGACCTGAATTGACCGCTGTTGGAGACAGGATACGGGGCTTGATGGACCCTTGGTCTGACACAGGATGACTGTTCTTATGTTCTAATCAGCAGATTTAAAACAAATTGTAAAAAGTATTTTATCACTCAACACAAAATCAAGCTGTGGAATCTGTTTGCCAGATGATGTGGTTAAGGTGATTAGCATAGCAGGATTTAAAAGAGGTTTGGGCAAATCTGGAGGAGGAAAACGTTATTAGCTAGAGAGGACTATCCCTGGGAGTGAACAACAAAAAAATCAGATCTACATTTTCAGATCTGCTGGGTACTTGTGACCTGGATTGGTCACTGTTGAAGACAGGAAGCTAGACCTTGGTCTGAACTGGCATGGCATTGTTCTAACTTAGGATGTGAGAGTGAATGAGTGAATTTATATACTTTAATAATAATTGATGTTAAGCTTTAAATAAAATGTGGCTACCATTGTAGGATGGTAGAAGTGGGTTTCTAGTTACATTTTTTGTAAATTATGTATGTTTAGGGTTTCCCTACAATAAATACCTTCTATTTTTGTTTACCATTGGCTAACTTAAGATGAAGGAAGTAGAAAGGAATGAGTCTATTCTGGAGGCACAGAATGTTGGGAATTATTAGAAAGGGAATGGTGAATTAAACAGAAAATGCCATAATGCCTCTGTATCGCTCCATGGTGAGACCGCACCTTGAATACTGTGTATAATTCTGGTCACCGCATCTCAAAAAAGATATAATTGTGATGGAGAAGGTACAGAGAAAGGCTACCAAAATGATAAGGGGAATGGAACTGCTCCCCTATGAGGAAAGACTAAGAGGTTAGGACTTTTCAGCTTGGAGAAAAGACGGCTGAGGGGGGATATGACAGAGATGTTTAAAATCATGAGAGGTCTAGAACGGGTAGATGTGAATCGGTTATTTACTCTTTCGGATAGTAGAAAGACTAGGGGGCACTCCATGAAGTTAGCATGGGGCACATTTAAAACTAATCGGAGAAAGTTCTTTTTTACTCAACGCACAATTAAACTCTGGAATTTGTTGCCAGAGGATGTGGTTAGTGCAGTTAGTATAGCTGTGTTTAAAAAAGGATTGGATACGTTCTTGGAGAAGTCCATTACATGCTATTAAGTTCACTTAGAGAATTACTCTGATCGGTTTCATAGCTCACGATGCACATGAGGAGTGCTAAAGAAGCAACTTTTCATGACAGTGCTAAACATCATTCTTCTGGCAGGCCCAAAAATGTTCAGCACAAAATTTAAAAAAATTTGAAGAGGATTTTGGTTGTAGTTGTTGTTAAATATAATGCTGGGTAAAGTAAGGAACATGGCCCATCTGTGGGAGAGTGGAAACATTGAATGAAAAAAGTATGCCCTCTCAAACCTGTGCTTAATACCTCTCAAGATCCATCACTTCACTGTGTTTGGGAAGGCAGTAAGGGATGTCCAATTATGTAAGCGCAATAGAATAGTCTTAATACAAAGGATCTTGTATAACTTTCATTGCTGTAAATTAGATTGCTTTATGAAAGGTTTTACTGAAGGTTTCCTGGAATTAAATTATTGGGTTCTTTGTTTGAAGTTTTGATATCAGAATTGAATGTGGCTTCACTCTGAACCCACATTCCTTGACCGTAGCTATAATTGAAGACTGCTTAGTGCTTTAAAAGCAGAAAGAGAATTTATGATATGAATGCTCATTTTTTTCATTTTGCTTTCTGCTTGCTGACACCTACTGACCAGCACAGTGCATTTCAGAACCAGGCCTTCTAACAAAACTGGTTTTCCCTTTCTTCTCCTCTGACAAAGGTACTTTCTGAGATGGGGTCCAGCGTGACACTTCTTACAGGCGTTAAAAAAGAATGGAAGTTGGTGATCTTTGCAAATGCCACTAGGAAGGCGAGGATTGTGCGTGCATGGAGATCCCCTGGGGAGACTGTCACCAGCTGAGCATCTGGCATGAAAGCTCCAGAAAAGCAATGGGATTCCAGCTTTAGCGAAAATGAAACGTACAGATTCAGGAATCCAAAACTCATTATTTGGTAATGCACTCAGAGGGCAATTCTCCCAGCTATTTCCACAGAAATGGGCTTACCTGCGGAAATGGACTTTGACAAAATTGCCCACCTGATTTGCAGGTAAAAGCAGGCACATAGGGCTTGTATGTACTATTTTACCTGCTATGAATGGAGGAGTCTGCGCTTACACATATACTTTTGCATAATTGTTCCTAGAATATCTATGTGTGCATATCAGCAGGTGTAAACGTGTGTGGGTAATATGGGTAGGATAATTTTGAAAGACAAAATACATGCTTTCCCTTTGAAAATTGGTGTAAAGTCTGTGGGTAGTTAACATTAAGTTTATGTGGGCAATTACAGAATTATACCCTTATTGTAGGAGTTGTGTTGTAAATAGCTAAAAGTGATTTTTAACTAGGGTGACCATGTCAAAGGGGTATAAGCTGAGGCAGTCCTGGTTTTACCCTATTGCATGCTGGGGAGATGAAAAATGGGACTCCGATAGAGACATCATAACTGTATCTCTGTGTATGAAACGGGATAAAACCAGAAGGGGCTCAGTTTATCCCCTGTACATGAAGCTATATGGTCACCCTCTTTACAAATCATGCATATATTCATGTTGCATATTAATCATTTTGAAAATGTTACAACATATTATCCGAAACAGAATCCTTTAGTAACAAGTAGCACTCAATACAATTCAAAAATGTTACCAATTATTTCTGGAAAAAAAAGAATAATCCTCCATACCACTGATAGAAGAGAATATAGCAGCTTGTGGCATTAAGTATTAGAAAGAGAGAGCAGGGGAATACATTGACAGAAAAAGCCAAGAGAACGGAGAAACCCCTATTCCCACTATTCATAAATCTTCTTTTGTCGCTCAAAGGTTATTCTACCTCCGATGACAGGCACCAAGGAGCTTGTGAGTGTATTCCAGCTCACAGCAGGTAATCCAGACAGGCTCCTGAGATGGAAGGAAGGCCAACCTGTGCATGGCAAGCTTCAGCTCCCTCCTGAAACGACACCTTCAGGTTAGAAAGCCTCTGAAGGGCCTGCTGTCCTGCAGAGTCACGGAGGGAGAGGGCACCACTATGTGCTTTAATGAAATGAGAGCTGAGGAGGCTTTGCAATAATGAAGACTGGATTGCGGGCGAGACCGGTGCCATCTCTGGGATGTTACTGGGGCAGCAGGTAGAGTGGAATCTGGGTATCTGTACAAAAGAAGTGAGGTGGGAGCATTTCAGGAATCTGGCAATGAGAGGTGTAGGGAGTGGGGAGCACAATAGAGAAAGTGATGGGAGAGAGCGACCACTGAGCTCACCTCCTCTTCCCATTCTGCCTTCTGACTGCAGTGCCACAGGCCCTACTTGATCTCCTGCTTTCCTATTGCTAAGAATCCATTTTCTCCTTCCATGCATCCAGAATCTTTTCTGTGAAGAAACTAAGGGTTGATTTTCAAAAGGTTTTCCTGGCTAAAAACTGGATTTCAGCTGGGTAAATCTCCCTTGTTTAAAATTTGATGCCTCTACCCATCTAAATTTGCCCAGTTAAAATCACAGCCTGCACACAGTTAGGTAAGTATAAAAAGGGGCTATCCGTCCCAGGCATTCCCAGAGTGGGCGGCTTGAAACGTAGCTGATTTAACATTATAGTCAGTGTTAACTGGCTAAATTGGGCCAGACCAATCTAAGCACTGTAATAGCTGGCCTAAATCTGTTCAGCAGCTGCTCAGCTACCATCCCCCAAGCCTTGATACAAAACAAAAAACAATATTTCCCCGAGCCTCCCTTTGTCTCTTCCCTGCTTCCCAACATCTGAAAACCCAGAATGTCCCTCCCTCAAGCCATGAGCTTGATATAAAATTAATCCGTTATCTTTGCCACTCAGCATCTTTATAGTACACCGAGTCTATCTCCGTTCCTTTTATTACACAACATCTTGGGCACTGAAAAGTGCTTGCAGCTGGTAGATCATTTATACTTGATGGATTTGAAGGTCTCGTCAGATCACTTCTCCTGTGGTTCCTCCACCAGGGGTTTGGTATATTAAAATTGTTAAGCCTCACCTCCCAGGACTTACAGTGTAGGCCCTATACCAGTGATGGCGAACTCCAGTCCTCGAGTGCCACAAAAGGTCAGGTTTTCTGGATATACATAATAAATATGAATGAGAGAGATTTGCATGTAATGGAGGCAGTGTAGATCTTTCTCATGCGTATTCATGGATATCCTGAAAACCTGGCCTGTTTGTGGCACTCAAGGATGGAGTTTGCCATCACTGCCCTATACCATTCTGGTAGCCCTCTTCTTGATTGTTTTTATTCTCTGTCAGGGCTTCCCAAACCTGTCCTGCGGAGCCAATTGGGTTTTCAGGATATCCACAATGAATATGCAGGAGATAAATTTGCATGCATGGAGTCTGCATGCTATGCAAATTTACCTCATGCATATTTATTGTAGACATCCTGAAAACCCGACTGACTGTCGGGGTTCCCAGGACCGGTTTGGGAAACCCTGCCTTATGTCCTTTCAGAGTTGTGCACAGAAAATAATTTTTTGTTTCATTTGTTTGGATTTTTTTTTTAATTAGTTTTTCATTTTTTTGGCTGTTTATTTCGATTCATTTTTTTCTCACAGGACAAGCAGGATGGTAGTCCTCACATATGGGTGACATCACAGGATGGAGCCCAATCACGAAAACTTCTGTCAAAGTTCCAGAACTTTGACTGGCCCCTACTGGGTATGCCCAGCATGGCACTAACCCTGCAGCCAGCAGGAGTCCCCCTTTAGTCTTTTTTTTCCGCGCAGCAGTAGCCTCGCGGTAAAGGAGCTCTACAGAGATTCCTGACAGGAATTTTCCTCATGGAATTACTAAAAGTTAAATTGCCTCACAGGTGTCCCCCCTCTAAACTTTTTCAGCCGTGGTACTCCGGTAGTTTTTACCTGTTTTTCCGTCAGTTTCCATTGAGTTTGGTCCTCGCGGCCTACTGGCCGTCGACCGTACCACGCCTCAATTTTTTCATGGCCATGGTGTCGGGGTTTCATCAGTGCCCGGACTGTAGTCGCACCATGTCCATCACAGACCCCCATAAAGTCTGTGTAATGTGTCTAGGACGAGAGCATGATGTCATGACCTGCACCAAATGTGCCTTAATCAACACCAAAAGGTCGCAAGGCCAGAATGGGAGAAGATGGAACTTCTCTTACGTGCTCAAACCCCGACTTCGTCCATTGCATCGACGTCAACTTTGCGCCAGTATCATCCACCGATCGGTGACCATCCGGTGTTGACGACATCTCGGCTATCAACCCCCTCTACTCCCCCTCAGGAGCGAGGGGATCGTAGAGACAAATATCGCCCCCGGCATAGAAGTCTCGGACCATTGAAGGAGCAAAAATCATCGACTCGCCATCGTCCGAGTCGCCGTCATCCGAGTCGCCGAAGAAACCCCGTCCAGAAAAGGCACCGACCTTTTCGGCAACTGGGTCACCGAGGCAACCCTCCCCCAATGAGACATCGGGAGCCGCGACTCCGCTTTTAATGGTGGTCCCTCCGGCTATGCCTCTGCCTCCTTCTTCTGTTCTGGAGCAGGGGCTGCTTGCTCCAGGTCTCCGAGAAGAACTGGTTCAGGAGACCATCGACAAGGCGATGCAACGACTTTCAGGTTCCACCGGCATCGACACCAGTACTGATTGTGGAACCGATCACCGACCCAATTCCGGCAGTGTTGGCACCACTGCTCTCCAGGATGAAGCGCTAATGGCTGCTTTTCCACCGATGGACCCTAGGTCACCGCTGGCACCTGTGCCCTCCCCGCTTTACACTGTCATTGGGAGGAGAACACACACCGTTTCGCATACTCTTTCGGGAGTTCAGCCTCAGCCATCGATGCCGATATGTCCATCGCCACCGATCCAACCATCGGTTCCGATACGCCCGTCGGCAACCACCGAGCCATCCATCAATGCCCTCAATGCCTGCACTGGTGCCTCCGAATCTTCCTTCGATTCCTTTGGAGCCTACACCAGGACCTTCAGGTATCCCACTATCCTGTCCCCCTCTACATCCTAGAGGGGCAGGTGCTGATCCCTGTGATACCTGGACTGATGATTCCTCACCAAACACCGATGATTTGCCCTCTCCACCTTCACCCACTGAAAGGCAGAAAGCGTTTCTCCTCCAGAGGACCTTTCCTTTATAAATTTGTGAAGGGAATGTCTGAATTGGTCCCCTTCCAATTGGCAGACTGAACAGGATGATATACATCAGATGATGAAGTTGATCCAATTCTTGGATGTTCCCAAGTGTAATAACCTCCATCCCTATAAACCAGGTTCTTCTGGATCTCCTGAAGAAGAACTGGGAACATCCTGGCTCCATTGCTCCAGTCCACAGGAAAGCTGACACTATCTATTTGGTGCAATCAGCTTCGGGTTTTCAGAAACCACAATTGGATCACCAATCTATAGTGGTGGAATCTGCATAGAAGAGAGCAAAGAGATCAAAGCCTCATACTTCTTTTTCCCCCTGGCAAGGAACAGAAGTTTCTAGATGCCATTGGTCGCCGAGTCTTCCAAGGATCAATGCTCATCTCTCGAATTGTCACTTATCAGCTCTATATGACCCAATATAATAGGATCATTTTTAAGCAGATACAAGACTTGACGGACTCCCTGCCTCAGCAATTTCAAGATTTTATTTTTTATTTATTTATTATAACTTTTATATACAGACATTCAAATGAATATCACATCGGTTCACATACAACTGGGGAGAGTCCAAACAACTAGTAGGAAGAAAGGAAGGATAAAGTTACAATTAACAGGGAAATCGTAAGGAACGGGGTGAGAATGCGGAACGGTCTAAGGGACCAAGTGAAAGTACTAGCAGGAAGGATACAGCAAACATAAAACTTTGTTGAGATAGCAACTATAGTACATAATATATTTACAAAAACTGTATAACAGTTAAGGGCACTAGCTGTTGCGGCAAAATTGTAGAGACAATGTATATATTTGTGGTTTACCAGTGATGGCTATAGGAAAGTAGGTAGTGAAGGGTTACTAAGATTAGGTTATGGGAACTGGGACAGAGGCTCGGATGGGATTAATTGAATGCTTGTTTGAATAACCAGGTTTTTAACTTTTTTTTAAAGGTGTTTGGACAGTGCTCCAGCATAGGTCTGGCGGCATCGAGTTCCATAAGTAGGACCTGCGATGGAGGAGAGCATGTTCTCGGGTGGAAGTGAGCTGGGTAGATTTGTGTGAGGGGGCAGTTAGAGTTCCAAGGTAGGCGGATCTGGTAGGCCTGTTAGGGATATGAAACTGGAGAAAGTCATTAAGCCAGTGAATCTCATTATTGTGAAGGGTTTTGTGGATGATAGTTAGGCTTTTATGAAGGATTCTAGCTGGGATGGGTAGCCAGTGGAGGTCTCTGAGGATTGGAGTGATATGGTCAGATCTACGGAGTTAGTAAGAATTCTAGCTGCTGCATTTGTAGCATCTGCAGAGGTCTGGTGGTGGACGCGGGCAATCCTAGAAAAAGGGTTATTGCAGACTACTCGATTTAGCAAATAGTGTAGTTTGGAGGACAGTTCGGAAGTCGTTATGGTGTAAAAGCAGTCTCTTGTAATGTTGGTTATGTGTTTTGGAGATTGAGGTGGTCATCCAAGGTGACCCCAAGGTCTCTGACATGTTGTGAGAAGGGGTGAGTCGGGGAGCGGGGAAGTGTGAGGGTGGCGGGCAGGAGAAATGTAGAGTAGTTCAGTTTTCGAGGAATTAAGGGTGAGGTTAAGGTTAGTGAGAAGGCTGTTGATTGAGGGATAGGCAATTATCCCATAATTTAAGGGCATTTGTCACAGAATCGGTGATAGGAAGAAGTATCTGGACATCGTCCACATATACATAGTGAGTAAGTCCAAGATCTGCAAGTAACTGGCATAGGGGAAGTACGTAAATATTGACGAGGGTAGGGGAGAGGGAGGAGCCTTGAGGAACACCATGTGATAACTTGACTGGGTTAGATTAATAATTGCCTATTTTGACTTTGTAGAAGCGGTTGTCTAAGAAGGAGGATAACCAGTTTAGGGCTGAGCCCACGATACCGATATCTGAGAGGCGATTGAATAAGGAGATTATGGTTGACGGTATCAAAGACCGCAGAGATTGTCTAGCAGGGCCAGGATGTAAGATTGGCCTTTATCTAATCCTTTGAGAATTGTATCGGTAAGAGATATTAGCAGGGTTTCAGTATTGAAGAATTTTCGAAAGCCGAATTGCGAGGGGAAAAAACAAGTTGTGACTATCGAGATGTTCTATGAGTTGTGTGTTAACTACCCTTTCCATGAGTTTTGCTATGATCATCTTATGATATCTTTGATACTGCCTATTAGGGTATCTGCAGCTGTATCTGCAGCGGCTATTTGGCGAGAAGGTGGGCCTGGCTCAAGTCTTCTGACCTTCGCCCTGAGGTATAAGACAGATTATCTGACCTGCTTTGTTTAGAGAACAGATTCAACAGACGGTGGCGAACTTAGGACCATCATGAGACCTCTTAGACAGCTCTCTCTGATGCCTTTCTGACTATTCCTTCTAAACAGCCCTTCAGAAAGGACTCTAAAAAGTTGTTCTTCTGCCCGAAGACAGTCCTACCCACCACCAACCAAATCCCGTGCCACGAGACCTTTTCAAAAAGCACAGTCTCGTCAACCCACAGTCAAACAAAAACCACAAGCCAGCTCCTCAACCAGGGCCTGCTTCAGGTTTTTGACTTCCACTTAGAGAGCAGCAGCCAGATTTGCATTGCCTCACATACCAGTGGGAGGTCGATTGTGCCACTTCACAACATATGGCACTCAATCACCTCAGACCAATGGGTACTGGCGATAATTGCTCAGGGTTACCATCTGAACTTTTCTATCTGTGCCACCGGACTCCCCACCTCTACCGATGTGGAGAACATCTGATCACTCCATCCTTCTGGATCAAGAGGTCTCCCTTCTTCTCCAGTCCAAAGCAAAAGAACCCGTACCATACTCTCAGCACGGCCTAGGGTTCTATTCCCAGTACTTTCTAATCCCGAAAAAATCTGGAGGCGTTCGTCCTATTCTGGACCTACGGGCCCTCAACAAGTACCTCCAGCGAGAGAAGTTCAAGATGGTAACCTTAGGCTCGTTTCTTCCTCTTCTACAAAGAGGAGACTGGCTCTGCTCTCTCGACCTCCAGGACACATACACTCATAGCGATAACTCCATCTCATTGCAAATACCTGAGGTTTCTAGTGCCCCAAGCACTATCAATACCAAGTGCTTCCATTCGGCCTAGCGTCTGTGCCACAAGTCTTCACAAAATGCCTCGTAGTAGTTGCAGCCTTCCTCAGGACCCAATGTGTTCATGTCTACCCCTATCTAGATGACTGGTTAATCAGGGCTCCCACTCAGCAAGCTGCTCTGTCGTCCCTCAGTCTAACCTTACACACTCTAATTTCATTAGGATTTCTCGTCAACTACGACAAATCCTACTTAGTCCTATCTCAAAACCTTGTCATTCATTGGGGCAGACTTGGACAGCTTGCAGCAAAGGCTTTTCTGCCTCGACAGCGAGCTCTCACTCTCGTGTCTCTTGCACACCAGCTGCAGTCTCAGTACTCCGCGACTGCACACCACTTTGTAATCCTTCTGGGACACATGGCGTACTCAGTTCAGGTCACGCCAATGGCCCGTTTGGCCATGAGAGTCATGCAGTAGACTCTAAGGTCTCAATGGACTCAAAGTATTCAGCCCCTGTCAACCATTGTCCACGTAACCGACTCACTCCGTCAGTCTCTAGCCTGGTGGAAAAATCAGATCAATCTCCTCCAGTGCTTGCCCTTTCAGGCTCCATACCCTCAATTAATTCTCACCACCGATGCTTCCAACCTCGGATGGGGAGCCCATGTGGTCGACCTGCAGACTCAAGGATCTTGGTCTCCAGAGGAAGTCAAACACCAAATAAATTTCCTGGAGCTTCGAGCAATCAGATATGCTCTCAGGGCACTTCAGGATTGCCTCTCCAACCACGTCATTCTGATCCAGACAGACAACCAGGTGGCCATGTGGTACATCAACAAGCAGGGAGGCATGGGCTCCTTCCTTCTGTGTCAGGAAGCTGCACAGATTTGGGCAGAAGCTCTCTCCCATTCGATGTACCTCAGAGCCACCAACTTGCCGGGAGTGTACAATGTGTTGGCAGACAAGCTGAGTTGCATCTTTCAACCGCACGAGTGGTCTCTCTACCCCTTGGTGGTGAACTCCATCTTCCAACAGTGGGGATATCCTCAGATAGACCTCTTTGCGTCTCCTTAAAACTGCAAAGTAGAGAAATTCTGCTCTCTCGTTCGCAGCAAACACTCTCAGCCCAGAGACGCATTCTCCCTCTCATGGACAACTGGTCTGCTATATGCATTCCCTCCACTTCCTCTTCTCTCGATGACTCTCGTGAAGTTACGTCAGGACAAGGGAACCATGATCCTGATAGCACCTCACTGGCCACGCCAAGTGTGGTTTCCAATACTGCAGGATCTCTCCATTCACAAGCGCATTCCCTTAGAGACGGACCGCTTCTGATCACTCAAAATGGACAGGTGCCTACGCCACCCCAATCTTCAAGCCTTGTCCCTGAAGGCATGGATGTTGAAAGGTTAATCCTTCAGACACTTAACCTTTCTGAACCAGTTTCCCATGTCTTGATTGCTTCAAGAAGCCTTCCACGAGAAAATCTTACTCTTACAAATGGAAAAGGTTCACGTCATGGTACTCTTCTCAGTCCCTTGACCCCTTTTCCTGTCCAATCCCAAAGTTTCTGGACTATCTCTGGCATCTATCAGAGTCAGGTCTCAAGACTTCTTCCATCAGAATGCATGTCAGTGTGGTAGCCGCCTTCCATAAAGGTGTCAGGGATGTTCCTATATCAGCACAACCCCTTGTAACATATTTTTTGAAGGGCTTGCTCCACATCAAGCCTCCACTATGTCCTCCGGCCCCTTCTTGGGACCTTAATCTGGTTTTGGGTCGGCTCATGAAACCACCATTCGAGCCTCTTCACTCTTGTGAACTTCAATATCTCACATGGAAAGTGATTTTCCTTTTGGCAATCACTTCAGCTCGCAGAGTTAGTGAATTACAGGCCCTAGTTACTTATCTGCCTTACACTAAACTTCTGCAGGACTGGGCGGTACTCTGCACTCACCCTAAATTCTTACCTAAAGTAGTTTCGGATTTTCATCTCAATCAATCCATCATACTACCTACCTTTTTTCCCAGGCCCCATGCCAATCCAGGAGAGCAGACTCTGCATACCTTTGACTGTAAACGAGTTCTAGCATTCTATCTAAACCATACAGCTGCCCACAGGAAAAACACTCAATTATTCGTCTCTTTCCACCCTAACAAATTAGGGCAGCCTGTGGGTAAGCAGACTCTCTCCTCCTGGCTGGCGGACTGCATAACCTTTTGCTATCAGCAAGCGGGCATTCCATTTCAAGACCGTGTTAAAGCACACTCTGTGAGGACCATGGCGACTTCAGTAGCACACCTACGATTGGTGCCGCTTCCTGACATTTGCAGGGCTGTAACCTGGAGTTCTCTCCACATCTTTGCAGTCCACTATTGCTTGGACAAAGCCGGAGGACAAGATTTCATCTTCGGCCAGTCTGTCCTTCGTAACCTATTTACAACGTGACATACCAACACCCTTCCACCTGCCCGGTGGGGTTCAGGATGCCCTCTCCCAAATTCCACCCCAGTTGTTGTGCCTGTTGCACGCCTTTGGGTACATTTGGTGCATGTTCGGACATCCTCAGCTCAGTACTCACCCATATGTGAGGACTACCATCCTGCTTGTCCTGTGAGAAAACAAATGTTGCTTACCTGTAACAGGTGTTCTCACAGGACAGCAGGATGGTAGTCCTCACGAAACCCGCCCGCTGCCCCGCAGTGTTGGGTCGGTAACGTTTTGTTATTTTATTTTTCGGCACTGCCTGTAGCTATCAAATAAGACTGAAGGGGGACCCCTGCTGGCTGCAGGGTTAGTGCCATGCTGGGCATGCCCAGTAGGGGCCAGTCAAAGTTCTGGAAACTTTGACAGAAGTTTTCCGTGATTGGGCTCCATCCTGTAATGTCACCCATATGTGAGGACTAACATCCTGCTGTCCTGTGAGAACACCTGTTACAGGTAAGCAACATTTGCTGATTATTAGAAATGAAACCAAGAACAAAGCAAAAAGAAACAGAGAAAACAAAAGAATAAAAGGAGAGAAGTGCTCGCCCCTCTCCCCCTCCCCACCCTGCTATCTCTTTTATGGGGTCTCCGAAGTTGATGAATGGCAGGAGCAATTCCCCAATCGCTCCTGCCCCACTGGGTCCCGCATTCAAAATGGCACCGGGCGGCTCCGAATCCAGTGCCATTCTACTGTTCGGCCGTATGCTGTAGGATTGTACCACACCATGGCCCCTGTCTCAGGGCTGACCAGTGAATGGTGCCCAGTGGGGCAAGCGTAACCGGGGATCGCTCCTGGGCCTTTTCAACTTCAGACTCCATGGATGAGGTAAGAGGCAGCGGGGGGAGGAGGAAAGCCTTGGCGTGTGAGAGTGGTTCAGTTTTTTAAATACTGATGCTGGAATTTTTGGGCTTTTTTAAAAATTTTTAAAATGAAAATCCCTGAATTTCGGCAAGGATTTTTTTTTTACCCCGTTTTGTTTTCTAACCAAAATGAAGCAAGGATTTACCTCATGTTTTCCAGTTCGTTAGAAAATTGAATGCATATTCAAGATAGGTTGTGTGCTTCTGACCTTCCCACTCTGTTGTGAGCACTAAGGCAACAGTGAGTTAGTGTGAACAAGAGTTAGTCTAGGAGGGCAGCAGGGAACTGAACATCATGGGTAGTACATTGGGCACCCTTGTGCAGCATGACCAGTATGATGATGGGTGGGGTGGTGGGAAATGATTCAGCTTGGTTTCTCACCCTCGTGCACTGTCAGCAGTGATGCGATGGGTAGCAGCATGAGATGGTGGTGAACAGACCCATGTAGGCTGAGCAGTTCCTTATGCTTGAATGCTGCAAGATGGTGTGCAATGGTTTTTTTTTATAGGAGGTCCATGAAGCGTAGGTTGCTTCCTCAGTCCTGTACACTGTTAGCAAAAGGGCGCTGGAAAAATGGTGGAATAGGATGGCGGATGGATGCTGTGGTCAGGCAGTGAGAAGTGGATCCATCATTTCTCACCCTCATGCACTGCGCTCAGCACTTAGCCCTTCAACAACTTAGACATATCCCTTTTTACAGGTACTCCGCAGTCACAAACCTGCAATCACCTGCTTACTCTATTGTATTAGAGGTTCTCTGAATATTCGGAAGGAAGGGGGGAGGGGGGAAGGGGAAGGGAGCTTCAGAGGTACATTGAAAAATTCATTTGAGAGTAAGAGTACTACAACCCTTTGTTACTTCTAGTTATCACTGTTATCTGTTTTAACATATGCACTACTAATGTATGGAATAGCAGACTCATGTTATTTATTTACAAGATTTTGTGATCTGTAAGTGGAACTAGATTTTTGTCTTCAACAGTTCTTTGTATAACTTCTACACTTAAGTTAATAAAAAGATATATATATAAAAAAGAAGGTAATTCTGGGTAATGGTGTTGGAATATGATGGCAGTTAGATGGAAGGGAACGGATCCATCAGTTTCTCACCCATGTGCACTGCAAGCAGAGGGGCAATGGTGCTCTGGTGCCAGACAGTGATGAGTAAAGTCCAGGGCAGAATGATCAGCACGATAACGAGGATGTCTCTTCTCTTCGGCATCTCCAGGGCAGACTGGACCCAGCGCTCCTCATTACCTGACAGCAGAACCTCAAAATAGAACAGCAGAGCACATGGATAAGAGATATCAGTGTGCAGAAAGGAAACGGGAGAGGCAGAGCAAGCACGTGCAACACAGCAACACACCATTTACATCTTACCAGTGATTATAACCCACCCATTGCAGAAGCAGGTTTGGTAGTGCAACTGCTGCACAGGATAGAGGAGAAATTCACAAGGGCTAAAGGAGGAGCCGGCAGTTGTGGAGGAGCATCAAGACAAGTATTTGGGTAATTGAAGTCTCCCATTATTACCTCACTACCAATTTGGTTAGCTTCCCTAATTTCTCTTAGCATTTTACTGTCCATCTCACCATCTTGACCAGGTGGACGGTAGTTTACTCCTAACACTATAGTCTTCTTCGACACACAAGGGATTTCTACCCATAAAGATTCAATTTTGTATTTAGTCTCCTGCAGGATGTTTATCCCGTTGGACTCTATGCCATCCCGGACATAAAGCGCCACACCGCCTCCCGAGTACTCCTCTCTGTCATTGCGATATAATTTGTACCCCGGTATAGCACTATCCCTTTTGTTGTCCTCCTTCCACCATGTCTCTGAGATACCATTTAAGTCTATGTCATCATTCACTGCTATACATTCTAATTCTCCCATCTTACTTCTTAGACTTCTGGCATTAGCATACAAACATTTCAAAGTTTGTTATTTGTTTGTATTTTCATTCTGCTTTTTAATTGATAGGGATAAGTCAGAATTTTTTTAGCTCAGGTGAGTTTTTAGTTACAGGCACTTGGACTACTTTTCTTATTATTGGAACCTCTCTGTCGGGATACCCTAATTCTAATGCATCATTAGTATCTTTTGAGGATACCTCTCTCCGAACCATGCACTGCAGAGTGACTGTCGGCTTTCCCCTTTGTTCTAGTTTAAAAGCTGCCCTATCTCCTTTTTAAAGGTTAGCACCAGCAGTCTGGTTCCACTCTGGTTAAGGTGGAGCCCATCCCTTTGGAAGAGACTCCCCCTTCCCCAAATGGTTCCCCAGTTCCTAACAAAACTGAATCCCTCTTCCTTGCACCATCGTCTCATCCACGCTTTGAGACTCCGGAGCTCTGCCTGCCTTGGTGACCTGCGCGTGGAACAGGGAGCATTTCAGAGAATGCTACCCTGGAGGTTCTAGATTTAAGCTTTCTACCTAAGAGCCTAAATTTGGCTTCCAGAACCTCCCTCCCACATTTTCCTATGTCGTTGGTGCCCACATGTACCATGACAGCCGGCTCCTCCCCAGCACTATCTAAAATCCTATCTAGGTGACGCTTGAGGTCCGCCAACTTCGCACCAGGTAGGCATGTTACCAGGCGATCCTCACGCCCACCAGCCACCCAGCTATCTACATTCCTAATAATCGAATCACCAACTATGACGGCCAACCTAACCCTTCCCTCCTGGGCAGTAGGCCTTGGGGAGATATCCTCGGTGCGAAAGGACAATGTATCACCTGGAGAGCAGGTCCTTGCTACAGGATCCTTTCCTGCTGCACCCGGTTGATGCTCTCCAATCATGAGATCTTCTTCCTCCAAGGCAGCACCAGGGCTTCCAGTCTGAAGTTGGGACTTGGCTACTATGTCCCTGAAGGTCTCATCTATATACCTTTCTGTCTGCCTCAGCTCCTCCAGGTCTGCCACTCTAGCCTCCAGAGATCGGACTCGTTCTCTGAGAGCCAGGAGCTCTTTACATCGCATGCACATGTACAACTTCTCACCAGTGGGTAAAAAATCATACATGTGACACTCGATGCAAAAGACTGGGAAGCCCCCCTCTTGCTGCTGCCTTTATCTCAATTTTGTTCAGTTCCTAGTTAAGTTTTAGGTTGCTATGGGAGTAGGAATGTGTCTAATTAACGTCCTTTAAATGTATTAGTGAATTCACTAAGGGGGTCATTTTGAAAGGAGTTACGCATGTAAATGTGACATACTATCGTAGCAATTTTCAAAAGCTATTTACTCGAGTAAAGTGCACTTACTTGAGTAAATCCTATGGACAATTCACTGGCATTTACTCGAGCAAAAACTCGAGCAAAAACCAGTTTTGCTCGAGTAAATGCTTTTTAAAATCCGCCCCTATATGTCTGGTAGGTGCCTACAAGGGACTGATAAAACTCTCAATAAAGTGTTTGAGGGGTTTTTTTTGTGAAAGTGGCACCTGCCTATAAATTAAAGGATGAGCTAGGGGTGGGTGGGCAAGGGATGGGAGGGTTGGGAAATCCAAACAGTCTAACTTCAGTTAGTCAGCCAGAGTGACTCTGCTCTCTTGATTATCAAATGTTGGTACTAATCAAACCAAATCACGCTACCTCAACACCTTTCTAAGGTGAGTAACTGAAATGAACTTTTCAACCTTTTTACTTAGGTACACACTGCTCCTAGCTTATTTCTAGCTTCTGGCTACTTTTTTTTTTTTTAAATACAAACACTCAGTTCTGCGTACTAGCTGCCTTACTGACTGACCATTTAAAAATACAAACAGTCTAACTTGTTTATTCGCTGCCTTATTGACTATTAAAAGCACAAACACACTAAATAATATTTGCAAATAGTTAACTTTGCCTCAATACTTTTGAAAAAGACAATGTCCCAAGCGAAAACTTACTGATTCCTTTTAGCCACCAGCAAGGTGATTCCTCTCCTCTCAGTGCTCCCACTGGAATGCAACCGAATCAGAATTTGCAATTAATGTAGCACTGGAAAACGCTTAAGCAAACAGTTTAAAAACTTAGCCGGAAATCTTTAATGAGATACACGTCAGGATGAATATATCTCATCTAAAGTTACACAAGTAACTGAAACGTATCCTCCCGTGTGTTCACGTGGCAGCCTTTTGACACTTATTACTGAGCATTCTTTGTTAATTATGCCACTGCATTTCCTTGCTTGGCTCACTGGCCAAGTTCAAGAATATATATATATATATATATATATATATATATATATATATACTATTTTCCATGTATTTAATAATCTGCAACTACACCAATCCTAATGAAGACTATTTTCAAAGGCATTTCAGAGGGTAACATGTTGCTGGCCGGTTATAAAATCGCCTGTCCAACAATTGGCAGGTAAACAGACGTGTATGGCCTCCGTGCACATAAGTTTACATGGACTGGGTGGATGCGGTCGCTGGGGCAGAGCTGGGGAGGGATCAGCACTTCCGGGGCATACGTTTTTGTCTTTTCCAAATGCATGCACTGAAAACTTTCCCGAAAAATGTCTGTGCACATGACAGCAAAAGGAAGCGTCTGCCGCTAGTTTGGGTGGGGATATGTTTTGAAATTAACTTAAACGGGAATACATTTGAACACTGGTGCATCTTATCTGCAATTTTTTTGCCATCTAATTTATGTGGGCAGTTACGAAAAAAATAACCCTCATCAAGGGGGACAATTTTCACCAGCCTGTCAAGGTTCGTGCTTCGTGGGCAGTTTCTCTTTGAAAGTTTTCTACAGGGCAGACAGGCACAAATATACCAGTGGACCTTGCATCTGGTTGGGCTGCGTACATGGCCATATGTGTGCAGATTTTCCTCTCCCAGCCCAATCCCTCACCTACTAGGGGTTTCCCTTTTTTCTCCTCGGGTAAACCCTAGCACCCAATGAAACTCGACGGCTATAATTACTGGCTCAGTCCTGGCCAGCTTTTCAAATCCTTTCATCCAGCTAGGCAGCAGCTCAGTTACTCAGCTAAATCCTTTTCAAAAAAACATCCTCCCCAGGCAAAGATCTACACCCCTTCCCTCTCCCAAATACTTCGATCAGACAAAACAATCCTTCAATTAAAGAAAAATCAAATTTATATTTTTAAACATACTGGGGTAGATATTTGAAAGCCATTTAGATGGATAACTTGTGAGTTATCCATCTAAATGGCTTTTGAGTCTCTAAATGGCATATTGAGCCTCTTATCCAGCTAAATCATAGCCAGACATGTTGTTATCCGGCTATAATTTAGCCAGATATAAAAGGGGTGTTTAGAGGCATTCTGGGGAGGGGTCCCATTATCCGGCTAATTTAGCTGAATATCGGGTATATCCAGCTAAGTTATCTGGCCTCATGGGGCTGTATAACTTGAGACAACTGGATATATTAAAAAAAGAATTTTTCTGGTTAAGTTACACTCAAGAAAAAAAAATCCCAATGCAGCCTGTCCCCCCTCCTCCTAAGGCTGTGCTAGTAGTTAGCTATTTATATCTCTACAGGAGGCCCACCTAGTAACTCGAGGTGAAGTAAAGGTAGTAGTGTAGGGGTTAGGGGTCACTTTGACATGCAGAGTGAGTCGTACGAACAGAACAGTACACTCTTGTGAAGATTTGATGTCCTTCAGAGTGAGGAAATTCACACAACGATGAGATTTGTACAATGTTCTCTCAACCTAGTTTGATGGACTCTCAACCTGGGTAACATCAAGCTAGGGTGAAAGAACATTGTACAAATCTCATCGTTGTGTGAATTTCCTCACTCCGAAGTATATAAAATCTTCACAAGAGTGTACTGTTCTGTTCGTACGACTCACTCTGCATGTCACAGTGGCCCCTAACCCCTACACCACTACCTATACCTCACCTCGAGTTACTAGGTGGGCCTCCTATGGAGATATAAATACCTAACTACTAGGTAGATCTTATTGCAAAGCCAGCCTACTTTGACTGAAATCCTGTCCTAAACTCTTCCTCCTTTTCCCAAATTAGCATCACACCATACGCATGCAAAAAGGCCATAACACAAGTTAGAAAATAACCCCCTTAGTCATTTAGCATATATGGAGAAACCATTATTTACAGCCTATATACCACAAGGGAAAAGTCAGGGGTACCTATAGGCTTCTGCTATACATCAGAATACTCTGTTCAAACCCAAAGTTTTTGGAATAAAGCCTAATAAACTGGAAAGGCTAAATACCTGGGCGGGTTACAAAAGAAAGCAGCCACCTTATCCCAAACACTGGCAATGTCTTCTCCCCTGCTGCATCTTCCGGGCCTGCCACCTCCCTCTGGCTGTCCTTAGCTAGGAACGTGCATTCATTTTTTTTAACAAAATGAAAAATGCAACACAAGCATTCATTTTGTTTATTTCTCATCAGAAAATGAAATTAAACCCCCATCTCCCCACACCTGAAATTGTTCTAATTTTTTTTAAATTTCTTTTAGCTTCAGAAATGAAAATATAAACCCAGCGCTGCCCCCATGGGTCTTCCCCTATCTTATCCGGACGGCTCTTACCCCATCTGTGGGCCTCTTCGATGTAGAAATGGTGGTAGGAGTGATGCCCGGGCGCTCCTGCCCTGCCGGGTCCTGTTTTCCAAATAGCCCTGAGGCTGGCGCCGTCCCAGTCTCAGGCTGTAAAGCTGCAGCACTGCACAAAACCCTGGCGCCGGCCGGTACCATTTCAAATACAGGACCTGGGGTGCAGGAGTGATCGGGTTTCATTCCGCGCCCCATCTCAGCACTGGAGAAGCCCACAGATGGGGAGAGAGACATCTAGGGAGGGGAAAGTGTGGGAGGGAGGGAGTGGTTTGCAATTTTTAAATGTTGGCAGTGCTGGAGGCAGTTGGATTGGGGGGGGGGGGGCTTGCCTTTCATACTCGACATCAGGGTGGTCTTGCCTACATTTGTAAGCTAGCTTTCCCCATTTCTAATACATACCAAATGCAAGTCAGCTGTATTGCCGTCAGCCTACCAGAAATTTTGCAGAAATAAAAAGGTGGAGAAGGAAATGTTTCTGAAAACCCACATTACCAATGGACTACCCTAGGGGGCAGCAGTGCTTCACCAGTCCATGCAGGAGAGCCTCCAACCCTTGGTGAGATGGAGGGATGGGCGGTGCTCAACTCAGAGCCAGCAAGAGATTTGCAAAACACATTCTTTAGACTGTCACATTCCCATTCCTCTCTGTCTCACTAAGCTATCAGCTCCTGGGATTTCAGGTGATGGAGATGGGGGAAGGGGGCAGTGATTTCAGTGTCTGCTCCTGGGGATGGTGTGCTGTGCTCTGGCATAGGAGATCTATGTATGGCATCTGGGGTGGAAAGAGGAGGAGTGAATCTGAATCTGGATAATGCACAGCCCCTATACATTATCTGCATTTCCAGGGAGCCTGGACAGTACAGCAACAGATCCAGAAAACCACTACACAAGAGCTTCCAGGAGATCCTCACATCACAGCTCCAAATCCCTGGCATCCAAAGGCAACATTTTCTCTATTGTTCTGAGGTCTGGCATTTTTGACAACTACAGTCAGGGCCGGTGCAAGGGTATTAGGCACCCTAGGCGAAACATCAGCTTTGCCGCCCCCCCCCCCCCCCCCGCCTCCACACACAATTAACTTACATTGTGCATTAATGAAAATAACGAAGTCTGTATTTATAACAGAACACTTATTTGACATTTTTATGCCATGTAAACCATTGAGATGATTTGTCTTATCGATGGTATAGAAACTCTTTTATAAATAAATAAATAAATAAACATAAATAAAATAAACATAAACCAAAGCTATACTTGTTGCTCAAACAAAAAAAGCAGACACATCACATAATATTAAATAATTAAAATGGCAGTCAATCAAGAAAAATAAACTTAAAAAGCCATCTTTACTTACCCCCTCCAGCAGCTCTCCTACTCCTCTTCCCTGCAGGCTGTAGTACACACCAGAAGCAGCAGTAGTGGCTAAGCTCTATACTCATGGTCCTCTTCCTTAGGGCCCATGTCTCTCACACACACACACCATACCAGTCATGCCCCCATGACCAGTTTCTGTCTCTCACACACCAATCATCTCCCAAACAGTCTTTGACAAACACACCAGTCACCTTCCTGAACAGTTTCTCTCATGCCATACACACACAGGCTTCCCACTCCCGTGTTCCACTTACATATATGGGCTTCTCACTCTCATAATCACTTTCTCTTTCTCACACACACTCACCAGTCTCTCACTCCCATGCTTGTTCTCTCCACATGCACAAGCTTCTCATTCCCATAATCACTTTCTTTCTCTCACACACATACACAAACACACACACCAGTCACCTGATCTCTCTCATGCATACACACACACAGGCTTCCTACTCCCATGTTCTCTTTCAGATATACAGGCTTCTCACTCCCATGCTGTATCTCACACACTCCCAGCTTTCTCACTCCCATGCTCACTCTTCACATGCACAGGCTTCTCATTCCCATAATCACTTTCTTTCTCTCTCTCACATACACACAAACACACACCAGTCACCTGTTCTGTCTTACATATACAGGCTTCTCCCTCCCATGCTGTGTCTCACACACACCCAGGTTCTCACTCCCATGCTCACTCTTCACATGCACAGGCTTCTCATTCCTATAATCACTTTCTTTCTCTCTCTCACATACACACAAACACACACCAGTCACCTGTTCTGTCTTACATATACAGGCTTCTCCCTCCCATGCTGTGTCTCACACACACCCAGGTTCTCACTCCCATGCTCACTCTCTTCACATGCACAGACTTCTCATTCCCATAATCACTTTCTCTCTGTTACACACACACATACACCAGTCTCTCTCTCATTTCCATGCTCGCTCTCCAGGTGCACAGGCTTCTCATTCCCTGAATCACATTCTCTCTCTTTCACATTCACATACATACCAGTCACACCGTCACCTTACCAACCAGTCTCTCTCTCATACATGCACACACACACAGGCTTCCCACTCCCATGCTCTCTCTCACATAATCAGGCTTCTCACTCCAATGCTTTCTTTCACATACACCCTCACAACACCAGGCTTCTTACTCCCATGCTTTCTCACATACCCAGAGTTCTCACTTCTATGCTTTTTCTCTCTTTCACACACACACACATCAGTCACATCCCTGACTGCCTCACACTCTCACACATCAGTCATCTCCTTGAGCAGTCACTTTCATTGTCTCTCACATATACACATACATCAGCTCTCTGACCAGTTTCTCTCAATCACACACACATGCTCTCGATCAAATACATTCTCTCACTTACACACAGGCTCTCAATCACACACAGGCAGGCTGGCTGCTTCTCTCTCTTTCTCTCACTCACTTCCTCCCCCCCCCCCCCCAGCACAAATGGTAGCTGCAACAGCCTCCTCCTCCAGCCCCCGCAGGCCAAGAAGGAAGAATCCCATCGGCCGCAGGAGGCTCGTGCTGCTGACTCCTTTCCCGATTACCGGCTGCTTCAATTGCTCGGGGGCCGATGCTGCTGTCGCCGCTATTTTTTTCATGCGGCATGGCTCTTTCTCCTTCCCGCGCATCACTTCCTGTTCCGGGTCAGGGGGGGGGGCGGGAAGAAGAAAAGGCCAGCTGCGGATGCCACAGCTTTTTTTTTTTTTTGCACCGCTGCCGTTCCCGCTGGGCTTGAACGTGCTGATAGCCCGGCGGCAATGACAACAGGGAAGAAAGAGCAGCGGGAGAGACTGGGAGCACGCGACACACTGGTTGAGAACCGCTGGGGGAGGTCAGATGGGTCTTTTGGGGCGGGCTGCCGGCAGCGGCTCTTTTATTTTTATCGGGGGGGGGGGGCGCGGCGGCTTAATGCAGCTCTTTTAATTTTACCGGGGCAGCGGCTGAGCGCGGCTCTCTTAATTTTACCGGGGCAGTGCCGCCCCCGGGAAGCTGGCGCCCTAGGCGACCGCCTAGTTCGCCTAGTGCTTCCGCCGGCCCTGACTACAGTGTATCTGTGCTTTTAACAGAATCAACAGTTCCTGAAAACTGCTAGCACAGCACTTGGGTTTCTTGAATGATCGGATATCCAGTGAAGGTCTGATGAGTAAAGATGAGATACCCCTGTCGAGGAAAGCGAGACCATTTACTCATGGTCTCGCTAATGAGGAGTTTCATCCAAGGGAGAGTTATGTTGATGGGGGATGAGTTACTGATGTCCACAGAACAGAAGAGAAACCTCGGGGTGATTATATCCAATGATTTCCAGGTACTGAAAAAGTGTGACAAGGCAGTGGCCAGAGCTGGGGGCGTGCCAGGGTGCAAAGAAAGAGACATAATTAGGAGAAATAAGCTTGAAGCAGCGCACCACAGCACATTTCCTTCCAGCCACTTCCTCCCTGCTCCCCCCTCCAACTTAATAAGACTCCTAAATTAAAAAGGCTCCCTGGGCATACCCACATCCCCCAGGCCTCTCCCCTGCTTAGCTGCATAGCCTAGCGTCCAAAGAGAGACAGAAGCTACGTCCAAATGCTCCCGTCTCGCTAGCATCGTATTACTATTTCCCTGATAATTCCCTTTTCTTTAGGACAGTCAGATGAATCTAGAACAAGTGGGGTTTGTACCCCATCCCACCAGAGACCAAGAAGAGAACCCACCGGGAGAGAGCGCCTGCTCCACCACGTGTGCCAACCCTATGGAATTCAAAGCTCTTGTGGCTAGCACGCACTCTATGTTGTATCAGGCACCGAAAACGGACATGATTTTTTAGTGCATCTGTACTGTATTGGCCTGTTTGTGAAGTAAGAGAAATCCCTACCAAAAAAAAAACAAAACCCCAACAACAACGCCTAGAACCTTTCCATACCATAACAGCAGTATGTGTGTGTGAAACCCTGCATGTATATGAGTCAGTGTGTGCGAGAGCATGTGTGTGAGGGAGAGAGAGGGAATGTGTGTGTGTGTATGTGTGAGAGCATGTGAGGGAGTATATGAAAGAATAAATATGTATGTCAGAGAAAATGAAGTTTGTGCGGGAGAGGGAATAAATAAAAATAATAAATAAAAATAACAAATAAATAAATAAATGTGTGTTTTGAGCATATATGTGAAAGAAAGAAAGGGAGTGTGTGTGTGAGCACATGTGAGAGAGAGAGAGAAAGTGTGTGTGTGTGAGGGAGAGAGTGGGAGTGTGAGTGTGAGTGTGTGTGTGTGTGTGTGTTGTATGTGTGTGTGAGAGTATGTGAGGGAGTATATGAAAGAATGAATAAGTGTGTAAGAGAGAATGAAGTTTGTGCGGGTCCCCCCAATCTACAACAATCTCAGGGTGACTGGAAATCAAAAGAGTCCAGGTATGGAGAGTGGGATATTTTTTAATTCTTATTCATTTTCATTTTTGGATGCTTTTTTGCAATATTTTGTGTTTGGGAAATATTAGAACAAATGTATCTGAGTTTTTAATTATTGGATATTCTAATCAGCTGTTTCGACATTCTTTTTATTAGTATGATTTTAATATGAATAATGTTTATATGTTTTGATTTTATTTCTTAATGTTTTGTGAGGAATGATGGTTTCTGTTTTTCCATTGTTGCACTGCATAATATAGTTGGGCTTATTGCAGTTTTCAGTTTAATTTTTGTCGACAAGTTTGGAGTATCTTGGGGGGGGCGGGGGCGGCGGGAAGTGGGGCACTGAATTACTAACCTGCCCTGGGCACCAAAATATCTCAGTCCAGCCCTGCTTAAGCTTGACACAAAAATTAGCTGCATCTGCCACTGACTGCCCCTGATCCCTTCCCCCCCCCCTCTGCTGATCCTTCTGCCTGGCCATGTTGCTGTGACTGTCTCCAATCTCTCCCCCAGGCCCCATCCCCTGACTAGAGCATAGGAGCTGGAGATTCCTGCTACTCCTGGCCTACTGCTGCCTGCCTATAACCCAGCTTGTCTCCCTAACTTGCTTAGTCCTGCCCTTCTCATGCTGAACTTCAGCTGCTGCAGCCATCAGTGCTGCTTGATCGCATTGTTGAGTATCAGGAATGGACACTAGTACTACACTAAAATAGGTAAATACTAAGGGTGTATTGGAGGAACTGCTCCTCCTGACCGTTGAGTGTTGAAGCTCTTGGCCTTGGTTTAGGGGTACTGGGTTGGGGAGTGTCATAATGCTGGCCTTTAATGGGTGGGGGGGGGTAAGGGAGCATTGAAGAGAAGTGTGTGCATTGCAGTTCTGCTGGGCTTGGGTCTAGGGACGAGGGGGCATTGGGGAGAAGAAATTGGGGGCAAGAACGGGAATAATAGACGTGTGTAAGTGGAGAAGGATATTTTCACCATCAGTGAAAAGTTTACTCGGCTGTACAAGTGTTTGGAATTTTCATATTAGAAAGTTGGCAACTCTAATATGGGCGTGAGAGCCTGTGTGTCTTTGAGGGAGTGTATGTGTGTGGAAGTGGAAATGGAAATGGAAGCCTGCATGTGAGAGAAAGCATGAGAGTGGGGGCCTTTGTGCATGTGGGAGTGGCAGCCTGCTTGTGAGAGTGAGAGCCTGTGTGCGTGAGCCTACATATGAAAGAGAGCATGTGAGAGCCTATGTGTTTGGGAATGTGAACCTGTGTGTGAGAGAGAATGTAAGAGTGAGAGCTTGTGTGAGTGGGAATGGGAGCCTATGTGAGAGAGACAGCATGTGAGAGAGTGAGCGCCTGTCTGTGAGAGAGCACATATGAGAGTGGGAGCCTGAGCGAGAGTGTGTGGGAGTGGGAGATCAAGCAAGTGTGGGGGCCTGTGTGAGAGAAACTGTGTGTGAGAGAGAGCGCATGTAAGAGTCTGTGTGTGTGTATTGAGGAGGAAGGAAAACAGACAAGAGGAGAGAGAAGTAACAGAAAGAATAAAAGA
Source organism: Rhinatrema bivittatum (assembly GCF_901001135.1). Taxonomy (NCBI): domain Eukaryota; kingdom Metazoa; phylum Chordata; class Amphibia; order Gymnophiona; family Rhinatrematidae; genus Rhinatrema; species Rhinatrema bivittatum. The sequence goes on from NC_042626.1 coordinate 33,293,993, forward strand.
GACCCTGAAAAAGGAATTAGGATAAGACAGACAAGGGGAACAAAGAGACTGGGATCAACAGATTAGAAAAATAAGATCAGACAACAAAAGGTAAAAAAAAATATTTTGACTTTCAGCAATTGGAATATGCCATCTTTGGGAATGTGCATTTTCTTATATATTTGTATTTTGCTGTTTCTTCAGTTTCCCAGTGTTCACAGAGTCTGGTTTCTCAGTTTTGTTTGCAAGCTTGTTTCTAATTTGTAGTCCCTTATTCTGTATTGGGTAAGGGTTTGTCTGTGTTGTGCATGTGTGATAGAGGTGCAGTATTTCGGCTAGCATGTAGTTTCTCTGTAGGGATTTGTAGCAGTCTGGCTTGTTTGTCCAGAAGATGGTATATTAGTGTTCTAGGCCTTGGTGTAATATTTGCCTTTGCTGCCTTTTTGTGGATAAGGTTGCTGCTGTTTGAGTCCTGAGAGTTACTGCTGTTATGGTATGGCGTTTTGGTTTTTTTTCTTGGTAGGGATTTGTCTTACTTCACAAACAGGCCAATACAGTACGGATGCACTAAAAAAGCACCTCTGTTTTCAGTGCCCTCTCCTGGGCACGCAATATAGCATTCAAATGAGAGGTCACGCTAAAAGGAGGCGCTAGGGACAATTGCGCGCACCTAGCACCTCCTTGTCCCAGGAGAGGTGGCTGTCAGCGGGTTAGGAAAACAGACGCTCAAAATTGAACGTCATTTTTCCTAACCTGACCTGCCAGCACACTTTAAAAAAATGTTTATAACCTTTGGTTCCTCCAACTTAATATCACTATGATATTAAGTCGGAGGATGTACAGAAAAATAGAATTTTCTGTACAGTTTTTTGGGCTGCTCAGAAATTAACGCCTGTCCAAGGGTAGATTTTCAAAAAGCTGCGCGCGTAAAAAACAGGGGTTATGCACATGGCCGGGCCTTGCATGCGCATTTTCAAAGGGGCCCGGCCATGCGCGTAAAACCTGTTACATGCAGAACTGCCAGGCCTCTTTGAAGGGGCGGGCTGGGACAGCGCCATTCGTCGCTGTCCTGGCGCGCGCAATTTGTGGTGAGTGAGCTGTTCTCCATCTGGGATTTAAAACTGTTTGTGTTCCTTTTCTTAAGGTGATAATGGTAGTGCTTTGTAATTCAAAGATTGAAAATCTGCCACCTTTGTTAATGGTCCTGCAAATGCACCATCAATACTTGTACCATCAACTCCTAGCTTAATTCCTAAACATGAAACCTGGGACAGACCCAATCATTCCCTTCATCTAACACCACATCCCTCTAGTGAGGTATACGCAAAACTAAGAAATATCTATCATCATTAGAATATAACATAAATGCTGTAATTAACAAATACTGCAGCATGGAGTTCATGCATATTAGTGCCTTCTGTTTGCTTCTGACCTTTGTTTAATTAAAATAAATCATATCTTCACACAATTGTCATCAAATTTACTTCAGGACAGGCCCTGAAGTTGGAAAACAAGAACCCCCCTCCAAAAAAAAAGGTAGGATTTAGGAGTTGGGAAGGAAAGAGGAAGGGGAAGGGAAGTTAGGGTAGGGAAGTTCCCTTCCAGTCCACTCCTTAATTGGAGCGGACTGGGAAGGAACTGGGGAAGGCCGGGATGTTTCGCCGAGCAGGAAATGGCATTACTCTCCCCTCCCTTGCGCCCGCCGCCCGCACATGCACGCGTGGATTATAAAATCGCCACATCCATGCGAGTGCACCAGGAAGAGCGCGCACATGGATGCGCGCGCGCGCTTCTTTTAAAATCTACCCCTTATTGTATAAGGGAGCTGTGGACACATGTCCAAAACGCGTGTCCAGCCCAGTTTAAACAGTGCGCTCAGCTGAGCTTGCTTTACTGTATTGGCCTGAAAGTGTTTGGCATTGGAAAGAGTTTGTTTTCCTGTCACTGAGGTAACACCAATATTTGAGATTTTTTTTTTTTTGCATGTCCTAATTCTGTTCTGCATCTGTTGCAAATCTCAAGTTCTTTTAAACTAATTATTGAATTTTAACCAGAGTACAAAAAATCACTGTAGTACATGCAAAGTTTTCTTATGAAAAGGAAAACCAACAAGCAAAGAAAAACAACATGAGGAAATAATTTCATCAATATACAAAAGTCCATAATTGGAGAAACAGATGATAACAGATTGCAAGTATACCATTCTAAATTTGGCTAACCCTTCAGAATTAACAGGTAAAAACTCAAATTTCTACACAGCATTACCTTTATCATCAAGAGACCTTTACAGTTGCAGGAAATCATAGAAAATAAACTTATTACCTTGTTTTACTTTTATGCACTTGCAGGGAAATTTTAAAATATAAGAAGTACCCAGGACTAAAACATGGGGTTTTAGTTGTAAAGGATTTTCTCTGCAACTGCGTATATTTGGATAAATCAGGAAAGACATTCACTTTTCCTCCTAAAAAGAAGGATAATCTCTGACAAAAGAAAAGTTTCAACACCAAATTATGATCCATTTCCAAGACAAAAAGTAACAAAGTTTCCCTAGCAACAACATCATCTTGAGAATTAGCTAATAAAGCAGAAACATCTAACCTTTCAGTTGGAACCAATATATCCCTCTTGAGAAGCAGGCAATCTTTTTTTAGGAGAAACATAATATGCTTTATATATAGGAGGAATAGGAGGAAAATCTCAGTGAAATATTTTTTCCACCATCTGGTGAGATGACAAAGCGAACATTTTTATATCTAACTGAATTTTCAAGCATTTCAAGTCCAATACTAGCAAAAATACTTGAAAAAACAGTACTCACCCAACTTGAGGGGCACTTAGATGATCATGTGATTCTTTATCCAAATCAATTCCGATTCAGGATAAACCATTCAACAGAAACCCTACTACTATCTTTAACTGACTCGATACTACAGGATTCGACTCTGGTAAAGCATACTGCCTACTAGTATTCATTGATCTTACAGCAGCATTCGAGACTGTAGACCACAAACTGCTATGCTGACAGATGAAAAATATTGGGATAGATGGTTCACTTCCTTTCTAGATGAGAGAACATACCAAGTAAAATTCAATGAACAGATAGATATCAGACACCTTTCATTGCAACACTGGTGTTTGAGGTTCAGCTCTATCGGCTATACTATTCAACATCTACATGCTACCAATATGAAAATTACTCTTAGACTTTGGAATAAACTTCTTCCTTTATGTGGATAACCTACAATTCTATATACCACTAACAAAATCTATAGAAAATACCACATCCATAATTGCAAAATATAAGACAACAATAAAAGAAAAGCTATCACGTCTTAAACTTACATTAAATACCAACAAAAAAGAAATCATTTGGCTGAGCCAAAACCCGCACAAATCAATACCACCTGCTGTAGATTTGGGAAATTGCCAAATTATTCCATTGACGCAAGTAAGAGACTAAGGAGTACAACTTGATGAAAACCTATCAATGAAAGGACATATCAGTAAATTGATTAAAACCAGATATAACAAGTTGTGGCTACTAAGTCACTCGAAACCATTACTAACTGCTACAGACTTCAGAATGGTTTTACATACCCTAATATTCTCGAACCTTGACTACTTATAGGTCTTCCTACATGTCACATAAAACTTCTTCAACTTCTCCAAAATGCAGCAGCAAGACTATTAACTGGCACCAGAAAATACAAACACAACACTCATACATTGAAAACACTACACTGGCTACCAATTCAATCAAGAATCCAATACAGAGCTTTAATGATATTAAGGTTAATCTTATTGAATATTATCAGTGATCTGCTTGGGATGTCACTTAAACAGCATAAACCTCAACAAACTCTGAGATCACAAAATAAAGGTCTCCTCTCAATCCCTACATTACAAACCTCTCACTTGTCGCAAACAAGTGAATGCTGTCTATAGCGGGTCCTTAACTATGGAATTCTATGCCTGAAGACTTAAGTACAACTGACAAAAAGAAATTCAAACAGGACCTGAAAACATGGCTGTTCCAAAACATACATAAAAAACTGTCTGATTACATAATCTTATAATAAAATAAACTGTCCAGTTTCTCAAATACATACGGTAACTAAATAACAAACTGCAATAAAATGATGCCCTCGTAAATCATAGTTATGAAATCAATTGTATGAAGAGACTTTATCATCTCCTACACTTATTACCTGTTAACCATATCTCAATTAGCATTCTAGATGTGTTTTCTGTCCCTTTGTCTGGTCTCTCATATTTGTGAATGCTTAAACTGTAAACCATTGTGACCTTGTAATTCTCACTTGGAACAACGGTATAAAAACCTCGAAACAAACAAACAAATAAATAAATAAATAGATAATATGAAGAAACATATTATCTTTGACCAAGGTTCCTTGTGTGGATGAAACTTCTGATTCCAGGTTAGAAAGGGATCCTAAGAGGGAAGAGTGAGTATCCAATAGACACAATGGGGCAGATTTTTAAAGGGTTACGCCCATAAGATACGCGCATAACCCCCGAAAAGCTGCCCCTTCCACCCCCTGCGTGCGCTGAGCCTGTCTTGCATAGGCTCGGCAGCGCGCACAAGCCCCGGGACGCACATAAGTCCCGGGGCTTTCCTGGGGGGGGCGTGTCGTGGCCAGCACGTCATCAGGGGGGGGGGGGTTCCAGGGCGGGGCCGCATGCGTGGTTCTGGCCCAGGGGCGTTCCGGGGGCGTAACTTGTAAAATAAAGGTAGGGGGGGATTTATGGCTGGGGGGTGGGTTAGAAGGGAGGGGAAGGTGGGGGGGCTGGAAGGAAAGTTCCCTCCGAGGCCGCTCTGATTTCGGAGCGGGAACGGAGGATGACTGCGCAGCTCGGCGCATGCAGGCTGCTGATTTTGCGCAGCCTTGTGCACGCCGACTCTGTATTTTATAACACGTGTGCGGCAGCGCGCGCATGTTATAAAATTGGGAGTAGATTTGTTCGCGCTGGGTTGCGCGAACAAATCTACTCCCGCGCGCACTTTTTAAAATCTACCCCATTATATGACTGAATTTGCGAGGAAACATTGACAGAAAATTTACAAATTTTAGCCACACATCCTTCTAGAAAACCATCAACATGCTGCAGAGAAAGAGCTAAGTCACCCAAGTAAATATTCTTAGAAATAGAAATATTAGTATTCCTCAGGCGTTCAGGGAAGGCAACAGGAACAAAAGAGAAATAGTTTGAGGAGGAGGAGGCAAAAAAAAAACCACCCACTCATCAGATCATAAGGTCTTAACATCTCTAATGGGATTAGCAGAGGAAGAACACCTCCCCCCCCCCCCCCCCCTCACAGGCACAAAAATACATCTTTTGGCAAGATCCTCCTCTGAACAAGTTCCAGTGATTGCTCCTACTTCACACACTTCAGGAGGAGACAATCGGGAGTCCACAGAGGAAACTGAATTGATGAGAGGCTGTGAAGGAAGATTCCGATTCTTGGGGCTTAGAGACACACATTGCTCGTAGGTGATGCCGAAGATTCCACCATCAGCATCCTTCTTAGAGCACACCCAACTTGTTGGCTGTCGGGAGTGATAACGCAAAAGTCCAAAGGCCACGGGTGCAGAACACAACAATGGCCGGTGCCCATCACCCCAGGGAAGGTCCGTGGTCTGGCCGCCCGCTGAGGAGCCGTCTCCGTGCCTCCCTCGCGGAGCTCTGCTGGGTTTCCTCTTCGGAGGAAATCCAAGATGGCTGCCACCATCTTTAGGCACAAGGCCATGCCCCCTGCTGGATTTAAAGGGACCTGATCCCTTTAATGATGCTCACCTGCTTCCAATGATCCAAGCAGAGGAAGTATTTAAGGAGGCTACCTCTGCTCATTCCTCGACTTGGCAACGTCCTCCAGCATTGTCCAGTCTGCTTGCTTTGGTGAGTCCTTGAGCTTTGGATCCTGTTCCGTCTTGGTGTTCCTGGTTCCTGACTTTGGATTGGCTTCGGATTGGCTTACAGTGATTCTCTGGTTCCTGACTTCGGCTTGGCGAGCGGTGATTCTCTGGTACTCGACTGCGGACTGGTGAGCGACGACCCTCTGGCACTCGACCTAGGACTCCTTCAAGACTCTGTCTCCAAGGGCCCACCTAAGTCCCAGCGGCCCGGGTCCCTACGGGCTCCTCCTGGGGGGACCACGGGCTTCCAGGGCGAAGCTCCGGTTGGCCTTTGCACCATTACCTTGACCTCCCTAGGTCCACCTAAGTCCCAGAGGTCGGGTCCCTACGGGCTCCTCCAGGGGGGACCGCAGACCACCAGTGGTGAAGACACAGCGCCTTATCTCCTCTCTTCAACGTCTCCGTGTTCTCCTCAGTCTCCAGTACCAAGGGTCAGCTGGTCCTGCCTCCTGTTCTGCCTCGCCACCTGACGAGAGAGCCTACGGACCCTCCAAAAGGTATACCATCCTCTCGTCGGCCAAGGGTCCACAAGCCTGAGCATAACACACATCATGTAGAAAGTAAACAAAGAACACTTATCAGAGACATCAGATCTGATCACATAATAAAACAAATATCAATGTATTCTTTTATGAATCATCTTTTCACAAATGCAGAGAATATCGTAATTACAAAAAAACAGCAATAATCTTAATAATCATGAGGTCAATATTCAAAAGCCACCGAAAAATTATCCATCTAAATGGCTACCCCAACACACAGCATTGAGTGTGTTGGGAATAGAGAATGGTGCAAGGAGAGTAGAGAAAGGCAAAGAGGGAGAGTGAGGAATAAATAATATTCGGGGGGCATCAATGGGGATATTTGAAATTTGCCTTCCCTCTGTGCGGGAGAAACTGCGCGCATGGTGCTGGTTAATGCAAATACACGCAGCGAGCAAAGAGGCCTTGCTGCCGATGGAGTCTCGGCGAGGTCAACATTTACATGTGCTCGCATTTGCATACCCGCAGAAAGAAAGTACCCCCGCAAAAAGCACGTGCAGGGCGGCAGTGCACTGTTTCTCTTTGGTAAAGTCTGCCCGAAGACTTCCCACGTCTGAGGTTATCAGCAGAAGGATTTTCCTTCTTGCTGCTGCTGACTTTTTTTTAGCCACAAGTTCTACTAAATTTAATTTAATTAAAAATGTAAAGCCCGCACTATCCAATGTTTTATGCGGCTTACACTTCAACATACACAGCATCTTAAAACAATATAACAAACAAATAAAAATGATAAAAATCATCAAACAAGTTAATACATTGACAATATACATATAAAAAATAAATAAATTAAAAAACACTATGCATTCACCCTGGTGGCCAAAATCTAAGTACAGTGCTTTCAACAATTATCCATTTCTATACTCTTAACATTTACAGCAAGTTTCAAATATTGCCAGGTCACTTTTTCCTCGGCCAATGCATTCTGTATAAATTTAATTAATAAAAGGCTTGTTTAAATACGTTTTAAGCTTTTTTTTTTTTTTTTAATCTTCCTGCAGGACTTTTTTCGCATTTCCACCAGCAGGAGATTCCAAATTGTGACCCTTTCATCAGAAAAAAACCCTCTCTCTACAGGTTACTAAGTGTCTAGTGAATTATTTGGTAGCCTGGGACTGCTAACGAGCAGTGGCCTTCAGATCTTAGAGACCCCACTGGACTGTGCATTTTTTAAAGCTTGACAAATCCTAGCAAGAACTTTATATCCGATTCGAAAATGAACTGGTAACCGCTGAGTTCTGTATCATCTGAATTGGTTAATAAGCTAAAGGAGTAACCCTAAAAATAGGGAATTACAAGGCAATGTAAGTGCCTGCACAACTGTCCTAAAATCTGACATGTTTAAATAAGGTTTTACTCTACAGAGCCTTGGTGATTTCTGGACTAGCGATTTCACGTGTCCCTTCAGTGTTAAATCTGAATCAATTCTGACATTTTCACTAAAACTTTACTAAAGAAAGGCAATGCGAGGCCTGGACAGAAGCAGCACATTTCAGCCCAGAGAAATACAAGATTTGGGTTCCTGCTGCTGGAGAAGATCCCAGGCGTTCTTGTTGAAATTCATAAGCACTTTATCCTGGGGAATGGGCAAATTGCTGGCTTAGGTGGGGTCTCTCCCTCCCGAAGTGGCCTCCGCATCAAATCCGGGACTTGCAAGGAAGGCGGCAGCAAAGTCTTCCTAGGGTTATCCCCCCAACTTGGAAACCTCTAACGCTGGGTTCTCAATTACAGCTTTTTTTTTTTAAGATTAAATTCCTCACCTGCCACATGCAGGCTGCTGCACATAATTCTGCCTCTAACTCAGGAAAGATTGCACGCTGCAGACTCCTTCTCGTCCCCTCCGCTTGAACATCTTTCATGTATAGGTTGATAGAGAGACTGGAGGATCCCAGATTGAGATATTGAAACAAATGGGGAAACAGTAAGCAAGGTCTTCGTCTGAGGAGCGATGGAATGGAGTTTGGAAGAAAGCAGACCACAACCTCAGCAACATTACTGGAGATAGAATAGATACAATATTATGATGAGTAAGTTCAGTAGAGCTCATAGAACAGAGTGTTGGAGAGGTTGCAGTCAATGGGAGCTCTTATCTGAATACGTGGTGGCATTGCTTGGTGAGCCAGAGATTTTGGAAAATGGGATGGGGCAGATTAAGAGAATTGCTGCACAACAAAAAAAAAAATTCCCTAGATATCTGACATTTTCTTATTAGGTGGAATGAGAAATTTAAAACCCGAAAAGCCAGTATTGGCCCAAATTTGATTGATTGGCAGATAGAGCATGGGAATGTGCCACAATGGGAAAGTTAATCTTAGATAGGCAAGAAAAAGGAGATAATTTTCCAGTTATATGGACAATTTTCTTAAGGGCTTTTGGGAGGCATATATATACATAGGTAAGACACCAAAGGTAGTCCAATAATCTTTATTTGAGTGGAGACACAAAGATGTACAGAAGCCCGACTCAGGCCGAGTTTCGCCCCACTTGGGGCTGCCTCAGGGGCTAAAATGACAAATATAACATGTAAATAATAGGGATGTGAATCATTTTCCATATCGTCTTAACGATAGAAATCGTGTGGCAGGGCAAGAAAATCGTCTTAGGCACGATTTTTTAGTTAAAAAATCGTTAAAAATCGTTTTTTCCGATTAGTGCGCACTAACTCGAGTTAGTGCTCACTAACTGGGAGTTAGTGCGCACTAACTGAAAATGATACAATTTGACACTTTTCAGGTCAGTTAAGGTCAGTTTAGGAATGAATATGTATTCCTATTGGCTGCCCTCTTATTTATTCATGTTACCAAGTTTCCTACTGACAGTATATGGGGGATGGGAAATGGAAACAGTTGGTAGCTTGACAAAACAAGTAATGTGATCAGTCAATGTGACTAGAACTTGTGCCCTAACCCTGATACCAGGGGTATTGTGATCTTCCTGCACACAGTGCCCTATCCCTATTAATTATATCCACAAAAGAGAATACACGAATTCACCAATACAATCTCAAATTTATAATTTATTAATGAAACGTATAAAATAGATCCTATCTAGACAATAATTTCTATCTAGCACAATCATTCCTCCATACCACAATCATATCTCAATTACAGTCATACCATACCTATAAAAACATCATATATAAAAATCCCAACACCAATATGTAACACTTCTTATTTTTATAAATCTAATATCAAACGTCTTATTGCAATAATCTCTGTAATACTTCTAATAATTTTATCACAAACTGTAATAATGGTGATGCGATATGATTCCGTGTCAGCAGAACCCGATAAGCACAGGTTCAAACATCACACTCTATACTTTTCTAAATGTTCCAAAAAACGGTGACATCGTCCATTGGACCCGCCCGACAAGGACAAGGGCGGGTCCAATGGACGATGTCACCGTTTTTTGGAACATTTAGAAAAGTATAGAGTGTGATGTTTGAACCTGTGCTTATCGGGTTCTGCTGACACGGAATCATATCGCATCACCATTATTACAGTTTGTGATAAAATTATTAGAAGTATTACAGAGATTATTGCAATAAGACGTTTGATATTAGATTTATAAAAATAAGAAGTGTTACATATTGGTGTTGGGATTTTTATATATGATGTTTTTATAGGTATGGTATGACTGTAATTGAGATATGATTGTGGTATGGAGGAATGATTGTGCTAGATAGAAATTATTGTCTAGATAGGATCTATTTTATACGTTTCATTAATAAATTATAAATTTGAGATTGTATTGGTGAATTCGTGTATTCTCTTTTGTGGATATAATCATTTGATATAAGAGAACTATAGTATAAACTTACCCTCAGTGTACTATCCCTATTAATACCAGGAGTGTTGTGATCTTCCTGCACACAGTGCCCTATCCCTAATACCAGGGGTGTTGTGATCTTCCTGCACACAGTGCCCTATTCCTGATACTGGGGGTGTTGTGATCTTCCTGCACACAGTGCCCTATTCCTGATACCGGGGGTGTTGTGATCTTCTTGCACACATCCCGATATCAGGGATAGGGCACTGCATGCAGGAAGATCACAACACTCCTGGTATTAATAGGGATAGGGCACTGCATGCAGGAAGATCACAACACTCCTGGTATTAATAGGGATAGGGCACTGCATGCAGGAAGATCACAACACCCCTGGTATCAGGGATAGGGCACTGTGTGCAGGAAGATCACAATACCCCGGAGGAGTGAGGGTCAGGCAGCTCCCCCCTGTCTGTGAAGCCAGCCTCTCACTAGTAATGCAGGGAGGGAGCTGTCTCAGACTTCACCATCCTCCCCCCCCCCCCCTTACCCACACACCATTCACTAGCTGGACATGGGGGAAGTCAGGAGTGAGGGTCAGGCAGCTCCCCCCTGTCTGTGAAGCCAGCCTCTCACTAGTAATGCAGGGAGGGAGCTGTCTCAGACTTCACCATCCACCCCCCCCCCCCCCTCACCCACACACCATTCACTAGCTGGGACATGGGGGAAGTCAGGAGTGAGGGACAGGCAGCTCCCCCCTGTCTGTGAAGCCAGCCTCTCACTAGTAATGCAGGGAGGGAGCTGTCTCAGACTTCACCATCCTCCCCCCCTCTCACCCACACACCATTCACTAGCTGGGACATGGGGGAAGTCAGGAGTGAGGGTCAGGCAGCTCCCCCCTGTCTGCGAAGCCAGCCTCTCACTAGTAATGCAGGGAGGGAGCTGTCTCAGACTTCACCATCCTCCCCCCCCCCCCTCACCCACACACCATTCACTAGCTGGGACATGGGGGAAGTCAGGAGTGAGGGTCAGGCAGCTCCCCCCTGTCTGTGAAGCCAGCCTCTCACTAGTAATGCAGGGAGGGAGCTGTCTCAGACTTCACCATCCACCCCCCCCCCTCACCCACACACCATTCACTAGCTGGGACATGGGGGAAGTCAGGAGTGAGGGACAGGCAGCTCCCCCCTGTCTGTGAAGCCAGCCTCTCACTAGTAATGCAGGGAGGGAGCTGTCTCAGACTTCACCATCCTCCCCCCCCCCTCACCCACACACCATTCACTAGCTGGGACATGGGGGAAGTCAGGAGTGAGGGTCAGGCAGTTCCCCCCTGTCTGTGAAGCCAGCCTCTCACTAGTAATGCAGGGAGGGAGCTGTCTCAGACTTCACCATCCACCCCCCCCCCCCCCCTCACCCACACACCATTCACTAGCTGGGACATGGGGGAAGTCAGGAGTGAGGGAAAGGCAGCTCCCCCCTGTCTGTGAAGCCAGCCTCTCACTAGTAATGCAGGGAGGGAGCTGTCTCAGACTTCACCATCCTCCCCCCCCCCCCCCTCACCCACACACCATTCACTAGCTGGGACATGGGGGAAGTCAGGAGTGAGGGTCAGGCAGCTCCCCCCTGTCTGTGAAGCCAGCCTCTCACTAGTAATGCAGGGAGGGAGCTGTCTCAGACTTCACCATCCTCCTCCCACCCCCTCACCCACACACCATTCACTAGCTGGGACATGGGGGAAGTCAGGAGTGAGGGTCAGGCAGCTCCCCCCTGTCTGTGAAGCCAGCCTCTCACTAGTAATGCAGGGAGGGAGCTGTCTCAGACTGGTATCAGGGTTAGGGCACTGTGTGCAGGAAGATCACAACACTCCTGGTATTAATAGGGATAGGGCACTGTAAGAGATGACTGTAGTAGATTGAATAAAGATCTGATGTTTCTGCTCTCCTCACACCAAACAAAAACAACACACAAGCAGAGAAGCCCTTCTTACAAAGCTGAGCTAGTGAGTTAAGTAGGAGGAAAAGTAAACATACTGGTGCCAGTGTGGCTACTTAAAAAATACACTTACCAACAATCAATTACATATATTTGAACTGTGTACAGTTCCAGCCAGGACCACCTTTCTAAAATGCACAGTGATTGGCAAATTCAACATGCACTAGCATTTCAGGTGCCTGCTAACAAAAATAATAAACAAACAAGTTCTAGTCACGTGAGTGCTGATCATTACATTACTTTTTTTGTCAAGCTTCCAACTGTTTCCATTTCACATCCCCCCAACCATATTGGTAACATCAATAGATAAGAGCACAGCCAGCCAATAGGAATACATACATACATATTCATTCCTAAGTGACCTTTACTGACCTGGGAAGTGTGAACACTTTGTTTCATTTTCTGTTGGTGTTCGTTAGTTTCCAGTTCCATTTCCCATCCCCCCAACCATCACCTCAGTGGTAACCTTGGTAATATCAATAGATAAGAGGGCAGCCAGCCAATAGGAACACATATTCATTCCTAACTGACCTTCAGTGACCTGGAAAGTGTTTATTTGTATCATTTTCAGTTAGTGCGCACTAAATCGAGTTAGTGCGCACTAACGGGGAGTTAGTGCGCACTAACTCGAGTTAGTGCGCACTAACACGATTTAACGATTTTTAACGATAAATCGTTAGAATTTCTATTGTATCGTGTTCTATAACGATTTAAGACGATATAAACATTATCGGACGATAATTTTAATCGTTGAAAAACGATTCACATCCCTAGTAAATAACATACATACATAAATATAGATACAAACAAAAATGAACATATATAGGTACCACAAACATAACTAAAAACGTGGATATCACCTGATTGGAAACAGAAGAATAATATACTCAAATCATATTCATATGCCAAAAAAAAATTATTCCAAAAAAATAAAATATTTAAATGTACAGTGACAATCATTTGTACCTTTATTCTGATGTTCTCTTTATATATAACACTGGAGTGCTCTTATAAAGAACTTCAATTATCTATTAGTCTGAAAATCAATAGACAACATGAAATTACTTAAAACACAGATATCCATTCAAATGGATCTAACACTGTACTACAAGCTACAGACAATGGATAATGGGCAGCAACTATGAACTTGGAAATACATAACTGAAAATATGCTAAAAGATGTGTGTAGTCCTCACTCGAGTACGAGTAAACATTAAAGCATGAAATTAAATGAAAGCCCATATATAAACAAAAAGGTGCCAAATGTGAAATCTGCACCAGAACTTAATAAAATTGAAAACGAATACCTATAAGTGCTAAACAGCTACTGAAACCCAAAACTGTAAAATTTAATTGCTATAGCTCGCCTCACTAATACTCTGCTGACATTAATTCTGCCGGTGAATTTAATAACAGCAGCGCTCAATATTAATATCTGTCCCGCGATGCTACAATACTCTTAATATAGAAATATGTAAAAAAATGGCAATAATCTGACTGCATAATATACAAATTATTAAATAAAAAATGCAGCGGTGCTGCTGCAATATTATTATTATGCCGGTTTTGTGCTGAGCACACAGCTCCGGGATATCAACTTACACGGCAACATCCAAAGTCTATGATCGCTAACAAGAGAACTCAACATACAAAACTTTCTCTAAGACAATATAAATTAATGAACATGTAAGCACTTACTGCGACTGCAAGCTCAAATGCGCGCGGTCTCCGCTCAAGTACAAGGAAACGCTAAAACGCCATGAAGGCTATTTAAATACCCTGGAGATCGCACCAAAAGGCATGTCAATCAAATAAAGGGGAGTGTTCAAAAAGAAATGTGTTCAAAAAGAAACCGTGTATGATTGCAAGTGGAGTGACAGATTGCAACTCGGATGTATTTAAACTAACCAAAGGGATCAATTAAGGGTAACTTATATATAAAAAGGAGAAATAAATACAAACACTATTAGTGCATGTGCGCATGTTGTAAAACAACTTGAACAGCTGTGCTGCTGTGATAGCTATTGAGTGAGCTAAGAACCGCGCTAAAAGGCTTGTGAATCAAAAGAAAGGTAGTGTGAAAATAACAGTTTGTAAAATATGATGCTAATATAAAAACTTTTATCAATAAAACAAACTCCTCCTAAAAATATAATGTTATTGAACATGTAAGAAAACATTTTTTTTTAAAAACATTATAAATTTTTCTTTTTTTATATTTACTCTCTCTCATATATGATACATAATCGATAACAGGCCAAACGTATAAAATGATGCTTGAAAAACAATCTCTTAGCTGCTTTTAACGCTTAACTAATTGAAAAATTACACACATGTCAATACTATTATTGCAGCCACAGTATCTATATACATTGCTTACATTGAATGAACTGACCCATGTTTCAAAAAACATTACAAAACATACCAAAGGCAATATGAAGAATAGCTGGCTATTAAATAGATCTTTCGGTCTTATACTAATAATAAATAAAAATAAATAAATCAGCAATTGTTCCAAAAATATTGAAACACATATGCAGGGCAAACTGATGCCCTTATTAAATCGATAAAAAATAAAAAACATGACTAATGTCAAATAAATACTAATAAATATGAATATGAAAAGGAGAGCATACATAAATAACCATTTGAATATAAAATATATACTAACAGACCTAAAAGTAGAATAAAATATATACATTTAAAAATTTTAAATGTAAAAAAAATTTAAAAGCCAATTAAATGAGCCAGCACAGATAAAAAATTAAACCAACACAGATAAAAACCAAGATAAATAGAATCATAAAAAAACAGAATAGTCAATATCAAGATTTAGCCCATTAGGTTCCATAGTTTTAAACTCAAAAATATATTTCTGCTCTAATTGTAACAAACTTCTATCTAAGTCACCACCTCTCCAAGTCGGGATTAAATGCTGAATCACACAGAACTTAAAATCGTTAAAACTATGATTCATTAAAATGGAATGTTGGAGGAGTGGTTTAGACTCTATTTTCCTATTTATGCTACTCTTGTGCTCTATAATGTGCTTATTGAATGGTCTAATTGTTTTACCTATGTAAGCTTTATTGCAGGTGCAGAGTGCTAAATATACCACCCCTTCTGTCTTGCAATTTGTGAACGATTTTAATTAAAATTCTTTGCTAATACCTGGTATCTGTAAACTGGTGACTTTCATATTGACAGAACAAACGGAACAATTCCCACATGGTCGGTGACCTGGCGGTCTCTTATCTATGGGTATATTGATGGGCAAAGCAGACGGAGAAACAAATTCTTTGATATTTTTCTCTCTCTTGTTTGCTATCAAAATGTTTTTATCCTTGAAACATGGTAACAATTGGAGAACTGACCAATGTTTTCTTAAAATCTTAGTAATCTGGAAGGACATATTTGTAAATGTTAAAGGACATACTATTCGATCGTTTGTTTGTTTATCTTTTTTATTTGTGTGAGGAAACAGAGAAAATCCTATGAGAAAAACACCTGAAGGAGGGTAATGCTGTGCAAAGAGAACATTTGCTCGGCAGAACCACCACTGATGATGAGCTTATGGTGCTGGAAATGCATGCCACTGTTTGTTTTTTTGTTTTGGTTTTTTTTAAAGGTGCCATGCATTTCCAGCACCATAAGCTCATCATCACGGACCCTTGACTAAGACCAAAAATCATTACCTTATCCATGACCACTGTGAAAAGAGATAGTGGTCTTAGTCAAGTGTCCACATCACAGAACAAATGAGACTTGTACCCTTGTAAGTGGTCTCAGCTGAGAGGTCAAACATTAAATTATGGGGCTGGCCTTAGTACAGGGACTGGATTACCTTAGAGGAACCCGTCCACTGCTCAAGTTGCAACACATTAGGGATGTAGAGCACATGTGAAGGTGTCTGTATGCACAGTTCACATTGCCACTGTCCATGCTGTACCTGTTCTGTTAGTTTCTGTTGTTGTTAATCTATCACCCTTTATGAGCATTAGAAGACATGTCCCTAGACATCCTCTGCCACATGTCCAAACTATCTACTTCTTTTTCTAATCCCTCTTAATTCGAACCAACACGTCAATGTGACTTCACCATCTTTCTCTTACTGCATTTCCCTCTCTCACTCACATCTGGAGGAGATTCTGCCTCACCAATCTCCACTGCAGTCAACACCACTACTGAATGTTTCCAAACCCAGGTTATAAATGGCTTGCACAAATACTGTCCACTCCCATTCTGGGAACGAGTGATCGGCAGCTTCTTCAGTGGTGGGTTTGCCAGGGGATAAAGGTACTGAGGTGATTGTGACCATGAGGATCTGTGTGATCAGTAGACTCTTTACCCTGAGGGCACAGCTGGCAACCCTCAGCTTGGGCCCGTCCTGTGGATGGATTATATAACCCTGGTGGGCAAGGAGAGAGATGGAATCCTGGATATTTCTGACAGTAGTAGCCAGGTGGGCAAGGATAGATCTCCCCTTTCGGACAGTAAAATCCATGAGGACATTGGGAACAGACAGCTTGACCTAAGGACAGAAAGAAAATCCATTACGCCATTAGTTAATGTGAGCCTTTCCTTGCCTGTGTCTATGCTGTTATTATGTCAGGTGTGAGTCCTCTCCATTATTAATTTTATTCCATTTTTATACCACATAATTCTAAGAATAGCTCAGCATGGTGCACATTTGCAACCATTAATATACAAAACAATAAACATTCAATATATTCATAAACTCTCATGTTGCATTAGGTGAGCATCCTCTCATATCACAGTCAAACGTGAGTCCTTTTGTAGCACTGTAGTGTTATATTAGATGTGTTCCACACCCCAGCTAACCTGTCCTGTTGGTGTAAGTCCCCTCTGGGCAGAGAGTTGGCACTGCCGAACCTTCTGGGCAGAAGTGACCTTTAGGACAGAGGTCACCAGTTACTCCATCACGTGGCCTTGGGGTCCGTGCTCCACGGGTACAATAAAACCCTAAACCAAAATAAAGTGAGACCAGAAAAGTCTGAGTGTCATTACCAGGTCTATGTTCTAAAGCTTATCAAGCAGGCTATGGCCATTAGGCAAAAAACGCGCAAAAAACAGGATTTGTTCAGTTATTTGTAATTGTACTGTTTTTATGTTGTTATGATGTTACCTGCTGAGATTGGTGGATCAGCAGACCATACATTTGATAAACAAATCAATAGATAAACAGTGTGTGCTATCTACTAGTGGCTACGTTCATTTATAACCCTGTGACCGGCGCCATTTTTAAATTGCAACTGGTAGTGCAGGAGTGACTAGGGCCTGCTCATACCCCTTTCTTATTTAAAAACCCCTGAAGGGGTAAGTAGGGACCAGTATGGAGTCAGGGGAAAGTGGGGCTGTGGGGGATTCAGTTTGGCAAACAAATCAAACATAAATAAACATGAAACAATCCTGAAACAACCCCCCCCCCCCCCCCCCCCCCCCGTCTGAAATGAAAAAAACAAATCTAAAAAAAAGTCTCCCTGCACAGCTCTAATTTGTATCTACAAAGTTTAGCCCAAATTTTCAAAGTGGACTTATGGGCACAAGTTTGCATTGAAAATGTGTAGGTTCGCTCATTCCTTAGGTGGAAATTCTGCTGTGCTGGAAACACGTAAATCTTTCTGCATGCGGATATACCTAACAGAAATGGAAGGTATGTGTGGAAATCCTATCCCTGCCCCCATCTCCACGCCCAGAATGCCTACTTGCAGTGCAGGTAAAAGCACGCACGAAATCGTGGTTTATGCGTGTTTACAGGCAGAACCCCTGGGTTTATTTTCCAAATAGCACTTAAACACAGTGATGTTGCTGTAGGTGTGCTGGCTCTTGTTTTAGGGACACTCGGCCTCTAGGGGTGGAGGAAGGGGCAGTGGTACCACATAGGATTGGAGGGTGGGGGTATAAAATCCCCTGTTCTAACCACCCTTTCACTTTCAGCTAACATGAGGGATTTCAAACTGCAGCGTGCATATGCTGCAGTCTTTAGCTTAGCGAGCATCCTTTTTTTTTTGTCTGCTTTTTAGTGGGTGCACAAACAAATTTAGCACATTGGCTATTAATTGCTCTTTTAATGTGCCTGGTAAACTTTTTATGCCCATTAAGTTCCAGACAAAATGAGGACAATTCTGAAAGCTTCCTCCATATGGAAATATTTTAAGTCATGCAGCACACTTTAGAAAAACAAAGGGAACAAGGATACCTGAGTATTTTCTTTACTCTAGGCAGCATGAGCTAACGTGACAGAAGGGACAGAAATGTACAAGAATCTTTTTTATTGAATACAGTGTGATACTGTAAGATAGAAGGGGCAGAAATGCTGATAGTAGCCCATGCAGGACCATAATGGTCTTTGCAAAAAGACCATTATGGATTCTTTTGCAAGCTGTCCTAACTTCTATTTGCTCAAGCTATGAACCTCCCAAACATAATATCACATATGACTTTTCCAGACCATATAGGTCCTTCAGTCAGATGTCATGACAAAGCCTATGATCAGCTCTGTGTCTGGATATTTTTCATGCTGGTTCAATAAAGGGTAGTGTAGCAGCCAGCAAAGAATCCAGTTTTCCTTTTGACAGAGTACACTTGCTTTACAGAACAAGATGTTCTTTTTTTTGTGTCCAGTCAAGTTTATTCGCAACTGGTCCCATTATGTTCCTTTCCTTGTTTGCTTGGGTTCACTTAATGACTACCTTTGTGGCAGCTCTTCACCCCAGCTCACCTGGAGAACAGGATCCTGCTGGTGCTGTCAGTGCATGCACATCACAGAACAACCCAGCTGGGCAAGGCAGGCACCAGTCAGTACTGGGGGCTCCCTTCCGTTCACTCCAGCTTCCTGGAGGACAGGGATTCTCATACTGGTGTTTTGTCCCAGGGGGCAGTAATATCCAGCAGGACATGTGTCCCCAAAGGGAAGGCCCACCTAGAGCAAGAGGAAGAAGACAAATAGATATTTCACATGGTCATTCTTTGAGGACAGAAACAAGAGCTGCATGTACCAGGGTAAAATCCCTCTCTGTGGGATTGAAACAGAGTTGGTACTTTTACCTGCATCTGTATAGCAGATGCAAAGTACATAAGGTACTGAAGCACCTACAGCACTGATATTGCCCCAAATTTTCCAAGGGAAACTCCACAGGGAGTCTATCTTGGAAAATTCAGTTGTAGCCTCATGGTTACAAAACCTGCAAGCCCTGCATAAGTTTTAAAAATTGTTCCCAACAAGAACAAGAAGTTCCACCTAAATCTAAGGGAGCCTACTTTCTGAGAAGCAAGCATGCATGCATGCTTGCCCAATCTATTCATACATTGGATTCACAAAAATCTTCCCCTGTCCTCATGGTCCCCCTGACATGTCATGAAAACACACAAATATACTCAAGCACACAAAGCATTCTCATAAGCCTAAGAGCATAAAAACATGAGAAATGCCATACTGGGCCACATCAAAAGTCCATCAACCCCAACAACCTGTCTCCAACAGTGGCTAATCCAGATCATCACTACCCAGTAGTAGAGATGTGAATCGTGTCCTCGATCGTCTTAACGATCGATTTCGGCTGGGAGGGGGAGGGAATCGTATTGTTGCCGTTTGGGGGGGTAAAATATCGTGAAAAATCGTGAAAAATCGTAAAAAATCGAAAAAACATAAAATCGCAAAACCGGCACATTAAAACCCCCTAAAACCCACCCCCGACCCTTTAAATTAAATCCCCCACCCTCCCGAACCCCCCCCCAAATGACTTAAATAACCTGCGGGTCCAGCGGCGGTCCGGAACGGCAGCGGTCCTGAACGGGCTCCTGCTACTGAATCTTGTTGTCTTCGGCCGGCGCCGGAACCCTCGCTGAACGACCTCCTGCAGTCGATCTCCTGCCGGCGCCATTTTCCGTACGAAAACGATTCGCGGCGGGAAATCGCTCCCTGACCCCCGCTGGACCTCCAGGAACTTTTGGCCAGCTTGGGGGGGGCCTCCTGACCCCCACAAGACTTGCCAAAAGTCCAGCGGGGGTCCAGAAGGACCTCCTGCCGTCCAATCGTGTTCGTCTATGGCCGCCTGGAAAACGCTGGACCGTTTTCCAGGGGCCCTGATTTTCGGGTTAGCACGCACTATCAGGAGTTAGTGTTCATCTATGGCTAATGGGAGTTAGCGTGCACTAATTCAAAAATGATTTTTTTTCCCGAAATTTCAGAAAAATTCAATCATTTTTCTGTTCTCTCAAACCATTCCGAATTAGGCAATTTTGTTGACATTGCCTAATTCGGGAAAAACGATTGCACATCCCTAGTAAATAACTGTTTCCTGTTTTCCCATTCCACCCTATTCTCCTCTCAGCTGTCCCTTTCCAGGATGAAGAGCCCTAGCCTGTTGAGTCTTTCCTAACAGGGAAGCTGTTCCATCCCCTTTATTATGGTGATTGCCCTTCTCTGTACCTTTTTTTTTAGTTCAATTATATCTTTTTTTTTTTTAGATGGGGCGACTAGAACTGCATACAGTACTCAAAGTGCAGCCCCACCCTGGATCAATACAGAAGCATTATGATATCTTCCATTTTATTTTCCATTTCTTTCCTTATAATACCTAATATTCTATTTGATTTTTCGACGGCCACAACACAATGAGCCAAGAATTTCAAGGTATGTTGAAGACCCTTTTCCTGGGTGGTGACACCTAATATGGAACCCAGCTTTGTGTAACTATAGTTTGGATTATTCTTCTCTATATGTATCACTTTGCACTTGTCCACTTCAAATTGTATCTGACATTTAGATGTCCAAACCTTCAGTCTCACAAGGACCTCTTGCAATTCCTCACAATCGGCTTATGTTTTAACTACTTTGAAGAATTTTGTGTCATCTGCAGATTTGATAACCTCATTCATCACTCCCTTTTCCAGATCATTTATAAGCAATGGTTTCAGTACAGATCCCTGCTGCACTC
The DNA here is from genome assembly GCF_901001135.1 of Rhinatrema bivittatum. Classification (NCBI taxonomy): domain Eukaryota; kingdom Metazoa; phylum Chordata; class Amphibia; order Gymnophiona; family Rhinatrematidae; genus Rhinatrema; species Rhinatrema bivittatum. The sequence goes on from NC_042626.1 coordinate 33,315,167, forward strand.
CACAATTAATCCTCCATTGACAAAAACAACCATTCCTTCCTACTCTCTGTTTCCTATCCTTTAGCCAGTTTGCAATCTACACTAGGACATTGCCTCCTATCCTATGATTCTTTAATTTCCTGATGATCTTCTCTTGGAGGACTTTGTGAAGCACATCCAGATACACTTTATCAACCAACTCACTCTTCCATATGTTTATTAACACCTTAAAAAATTGTAACAGATTTGTAAAACAATACTTTGCTTTACTAAATCCATGTTGGCTCTATGTCTATCCAGCTGGCCAGTAATTTTTGCTCTTCAGAATAGCTTCTACCATTTGCCCAGTATTAACATCAAGCTCACTATACTATAGTCACCTGGATTATCCATGGAACTCTTTTAAAAAAATAGGTGGCCACCCTCCAGTCCTTAGGTATTGTAGTTGATTTGAATGAGAAGATAAAGATTACTAATAAGAAGTCTGCAATTTCATTTTTTAGTTATTTCAGAACTCTAGATTGTATACCATCTGGGCCCAGTGATTTGTTACTCTTTAGTTTGTCATTTTTCTCTGTTATATCTTCCCAGTTCATCAAGATTTGCTTCAGTTCCTCTGAAACATCACCCATAAAGAATATGTCTGGCATGGGTATTTCCCTGACATCATCTTTAATAAAGAACAAAGAAAATAATTCATTTAGTTTTTCCGCTATGGCCTTGTCATCCCTGAGTATCTCTTTAACCCCTCGATCTTCTAGCAATCCAACCCACTCCCTCATAGGCTTCTTGCTTCAAATATACATGGAAAAAGTTTTTATTTGGGGTTTTTTAATAACTGGCCTGCCTAATTAATGTTTTACATTTAACTTGCCTCCTGGCCTTTTTTTCCTTTGGGAACTAGGCCAGAAAGTTTTCTTAGCAAGCATAATAAATGGATGTAACTGAAAGCACACTAAATAACAGAGGTTTTGCTCTTGCTGCTATCAAAAATGCTACTCACAGGTGAGGAGTTGCTAGATCCTTGTGTGCAATAGTGCCCGGGGTTGCAGACTCCTTCAGGCACAGTCAGACCAGCTGTACTGTAATACATGCCCGGGGCACAAGATTTGCAAGATTCGAGGCTGGGGGAATTGGACATCTCAGAATAAGTCCCCTAGGCAGAAAGAGACACTCAGCATCTGCATAATATATTCATACCCATATTACTATCTTACAATCATGTCACCCCCATCCCCATCCCCTTGCCCTCTGTCTACAGTGTTTGTAATTCTTGTTTCCCCATGGATGAATTTATAATTTTCAGATATAGACACTGTAGGGGCAATTTTCCCTTGCCCTACTATGTGCAAGGTCTGCTGATACTTTTGTAGCTGGGTAGTTTCCCTTTGAAAATTGCCTACAAGGTACACAGGTACAAAAGTACCCACTCACTTTGAACCTGCTATTTCTGTGAGTAGTGGAATGAGGCACAGCACATCATGCAGATTTGAAAAGGTAATTCTATGCATGTAGTTTCTTCCCTTGACCTAACCATGACCCTGAGAACTCTTCTTAATCTGCCAAAAAGCATGTGCATTGTGACAGTACTTATATACCTGCTACATAGGGTGCAATTCTCACTTCTGCAGATCTAGCCAGGTAATATCTTAGTTACCTGGCTAGATCTTTCTGAAAATGGTCCTCTGTACCCAAATTAAGCACTCTTTCCAAAACACATCCCTAAATTCTGCTAAAATACTTGTGGAGATCCTTTACCAGTTGTAAATCTGAGGTTGCCAAGTAACTCTAGGAAACCAATTCAGATGGGAAAAAAGCCAAAACAGGAACTTCACAGCTGGCTGTGATGCACTTATGGATCAACTGCAGCTATCTGCTCATTTTTAGCAATTGTCTTTGTACATCACTGTTGTTGGGAGGGGGCATTGACAGAAAACCAGACAGAAAAGAGAAAATGGAGCTAGAGAGAACTAGAGAGAAAGAAAGAGTACCTTTCTGGAGTGTGCCCTGTGCCTGGGGCTTGATTTATTGAAGGACTATCAGTCAGTAAATCAGGGCCCCCAAGCTTGCAGACTCAAGCAGAGATTGGCCGAAGCTACTTACCATTGGGAACGGGATGGGCAGGATACTCTGTGGGGCAGTAATGGCCTGCTGGGCAAGCCAAGGGTTCAGCGAGACTGGTCCGATTGCAAAATGCCCCCTGCAGACACTCTCTACACTGGGCTTGGCCCCGGATCTAGGCGTCAGGACAAAAAGAAAAATACATGTATAGAAACACAAAGGATTCTGGAAACATTTCTGGATTTAGGAGAAGCGGAAGAGTTGATCAAACGCTGCTCTCAGTGATAACAGCTGAGGAAATAGTTTCATAGCTGAGGGGAGGCCCTCAGCTGAAGTCAAGAATAAATCACCCCCTTTTCAAAACACTGGAAAATTTGCTGCCCTTCCTCCAACCCAGTTTGGATGAAAGCCCTTGAGGCTCCAGAGTTTCTTCAGTGGTCTCACATTAGCAATGTAGATGAATGCTTTCGCTGTAATTCTTTTAGCCCCTTTCACCCTCTGTAACCCATCCTCTATAACAGTGCCTACGATTGATGCACTGTGGTCCTCTGGCAGGACTCTTGCCCTGGAAACAAGCTGACTCTCTCTGCTTTGCCTTCTTGTGCTCACTCAGCACAAGTTGCCAGCTGAGGCTGTAAGCGGGGTTAATCCATGTCTTTGCAAAGCTACGCTGAGAATTTGCTTAATCAATGATGAGCAACTGGCAAAAACTTTTCTGGCAAGTTAATGGCCTCTCGGCACTGAACGATGAACATTCACGGCAAAGCCAAGAATCGTTAGCTCAGGGGGGATATTGACCTTTTGCTGCCTGGAGTCCTGCTTTTCAGATTGCTGACATGCAGAGCATTGCAGGCTCCAAAGGGTTAAGGAGCAGATTGTGAGATTGATCTTTGTTCTTCTAAACCATCTCTTTATCTTAGAAAAATAATAACATGGCGTCTTTAGCCAATTCTCTAGCAAAATCTGGTTTACTGGGAGATTTTTCATGCCATGTTTCCCCAGGCGTTGGGCCAAACAAAGAATTGGAATTATTCTGCTGCTTTCCTTCTGCCAGAACCATCTAGTAAACAGGACGAGAGTACTAATGGCACTGTCCTACCATTAAATTCAAGTTTATTTAATTTTATTATTGCTAGTAGCACTATGATTAATTGAACTTACTGTAGAAAAACACAGTTTGAAAGCCCCTGTAACGCTCCTTTCATTGGGAAGGAACAATTCATGGTAGATGGCTCGTGCTCCAGTCCTTACGGGTGCAATTTTCAGAGTCCCATAGTAACTTGTCCCTCTGGACCTGGAAGGGCATTGCCCTTTGAAAATCTGCCTGCATGCATGCTGTGAGTTCAAAAGTAAACTCCAGAGAGGGAATACGCATGGCATTTTCAAAAATGAAATCACCGCATCTACTTACTCTTCCTGACTTTACTCCCCAACTCCTTGTGAATCAGCAAGCTTACTTTTTACCCACATTAGTTGGGGGGAGGGGGGGGCGGGCAGCAATTTTCAATGAAATAACCTTTGTGATTTGACCTCTATAAAAATATTTTCACCTGATATCCAAGATTATGCTCCTAAGAGTGCTTTGCAATGTTTAATCGTGCCTCTTGGTTTTGGATGATGGCGATGCTATAATGTAGAGACACCGCCAAGTCTACTCACAGGCTGGTAAGTGCCTAGTGGACATGGTTCTGGTTTGGCTGCGCCCTCTGAGGAGTAGTGTCCCTTCTTCACTTCTTGCTGGGTGTCGGTGTGGGTGCCTCCGGTACAGAAGTAGCCTGCTCTGCAAGGTCTGGTGGGAGTGCGATGGCCTGTTCCATTGCAGAACTTCCTGAGGTGGGAGAGAACGGTCTTCAGCGTCACAGGTTAAAAACTCCATTTTTAAAGATGGCGCCGGCCATCCAGTGCTAGCTCCATGTGACAGGGGCCGGCCAATAGCACGGATACCCTGTCACATGGTAAGGCAAAGGGCCATCGGCGCCATTTTGATTAGTGGCAGCCGACGGCCCGGGAGCGGGAGATCACTCCCGGGACTCCCACTGGATTACCAGGTACCTGTAAAAAGTTTTTTCGGGGGTTGGGAGGGTGGGGGAAGCTAAGGGATTAGTTTTAAAGGGTCGGGGTGGGTTTAGGGGTTATTTTTGTGTGCTGTTTTTCCTGCCCTCCCCCAAAACGATAAGAGAACCCCCACGAAAAATTTTGTGGGGTTTTCCTATCGTTTTGGGGGAGCCCCGATTTCTGACGATTTTGAAAATATCGTACGATATTTTCAATCGTCCGAAGCCCGATTCACATCCCTAGTCTCTTTAGCGGTTCTCAGCAGGGCAAATTCATCTTTCTGCATCCTCTTCATGTGTTCGTTTACCTGATCAAAGAAAGACCAGAAACAAGCAGCCCTGGAAAAAGACAGAACCACTAGATAAAGGGTCAAAAGTTAGGCAAATCAAAAACATTTGTTATATATATATATATATATATATATATATGCCCCCCCCCCCCCAGCAAAATCTTCCCTTAGGAAACGCGCCTTATCTACAGCAGGCCCTACACAGTGGAACGCGCTCCCTCCAACATCCGACAAGAACCTTGCCACTCGATTTTCAGAAAGAAACTCAAAACTTGGCTTTTCTGCCAAGCTTTTCCAGGAACATAAGCCCCTTGTTTACATCCAGCTTCTCGTTCCTCTGCTTAGTTCTACTTTCTGAACTAATTAAGTTCGTTCTAGGCACGATGTACCCTACTGTTATTCTCTGCTGCAGGTTTCTGATTGTTACTCACAGAAGCTGTATTTTGCATCTACTCCCTATAATTCATTGTACAGACTACTTTATACTGTTAACTGTTTGTTTGCTATTATGGTCCATTCCATAACTTAGCTAAAATAGTTTCCCCTAACCAAGTTTTCTTTACCCCTTGTTCCATGTACCGCCTCCAGGCAAATTTCTTTTCTCTGTTTCAATGTTTCAATGTAAACCGATGTGATTTGTATGTCATACAGGAACACCGGTATATAAAAATTATAAATAAATAAATATATCAGCACTAAATACTGAATATCGTTTACATTCCTGACCACCACAGAACATGTATGATTCTCTGCATGATTATAAAATGTTCACATTGTTAGTGTTTGTTCCTGCTAATAAGTTCCCTTGAGACAGTCCAGTTCCCATCCATGTCAGAGCATAATCTCTTGTTTTAGTTATGGGAATTTACCACTTACTGTACTTTTCTTTCCATTTATACCTATTCTCATTGTTATAATAAATGTGTTCTTGATTTACTAAAGCTTTCTCCTTTCATTTCCCTTCACCTTCCATGAAAGCAGTATCCAATTCAATTCAAAGGAACAGGCTGCAAGAGTATCAAGCTGAGGTCCCCCCCTTACCGGAGTCACAGCTCTCCCCCGGCAGTAGAATCCGGCTCCGCACAGACCGCTTGATGCAGTCTGCCCCTCACCAGCGCAATAGGATCCAGCTTCACAGGGGATGCATGCTGAAGAGTCTGCAAGCGCCTCCTCCTTATTGCTGTATGTACCCTCTGGGCAGGGCTCTGGTCTGGAGGTCCCTCGCTGGCAGTAAAAACCCTGAAAATATGAAGGAATTTATTTAAGTGCTATGGATCCTGATCAATGCCTCCTTGTTTAATTTGCCTCAATTTGAGAGGACGAAGTAATGGACAATCAGAATTTATTTCTAGACGCTATTGCTGAACCATGAGGGTCTCTGCAGGGAATGTTCTACGCATTGGCTTTAGGACTGCCAATTGGTTCTAGATTCACCCGACAGGGTTAATTCAGTTTTGGTTTTACACTATTGCATGCAGGGACATTCTTAGGGAATACAATAGGGAAATCAGAATTACCAGTCCTTGCATGCAAAGGGTAAATGCAGGATTGGATCAACCCTGTTGGGTGAATCTGCAGGCAGTTGGCAACCTTAACTGGCTCTGAATTTTTTTTTTACCTTTCTTTAGATTGGACTCAGCAGAACCCTGCCGTTTTTCAAGCTTAACCAAGAAACTATGTCTGCATTATAGTTTAAAGGGACTGACATAGCAGAGTAGAATCTCTGAGCTCAATTCTACCATTTTTCACGATTCTGTTTGTTTATTTATGTATTTATGAAGGTGCCAAAGCTGAGGTACAATTGAGCAAAGAAATAATTATAAAAACATACAGATAATAAATATTATAGCAGCATAAACTACATAATCATAAACAAAATTCCCATAGGATCATCTGAGCCACAGTACTCGTGTTACATCCCAAAAATATACAGTCATAAAAAACAAAGTATATGCAAAAAGTACACCCACCCACCCCTCACCCTAATCCACCATAATTTTAGGCTCCCCTAAAAACCTAAATATGTTCTTCCATTACTAAGCAAAATTCCTTCCCTACTCACCATACAAACTCTCTAACACAACAAACCCCCCCACCAGGACACAAAGATCCTCCAAAGAGCCTACCTCTTGATACTGATCAGAACTAATCTAGTTCAATGAAGGACCATGGGTCTGAGTATAAAGCCAAGATTTTAGCAGTTTTCAAAAGGGCAAAAGCTCTTTTGTGAGTCTAATCTTTTTGGGGAGACTACTTCAATGGATGGGTTCAAACAGTGAAAAGCTTTATGAAAAACTGCTGCCTCTCTAATCTTCTGATGGGAAGGAACTGCTAGCAGCTTCTCATCCTGTAATCTAAGTCCAAGCAGGGGTATACCAGCAAAGCTTGCCCCTGAAATAAGCAGAACCTAACCCATGGAGGGCCTTTAAGGCTTCAAATTTAGCAGGGCTACCAACTGGCAGCCAATGCAGCTGCTCAAGATAAGGGGAAATATGATCTCTCGGGCAACATCCAAGGACCACACCTGCCACTGTGTTCTGGACCAACTGCAACTACCTCGAGATCTTAGTGGGCAAATCTACCAGTAGGATTCTGCAGAATGCATCCTGCTGGGAGAGACTAGTGCTGGAAGAAAGGAAACAAAGAGGATGTTAGCAGATAAGAGATTCAGGTTGTCACTCCCTCCCACCTCCCTGCCACTAAGATCCTTTTATACCTGTCCCACGCATGCTTGAATTCTGATACTGGTTCGGGCCCTATAATCGCAGCTGGAAGTCTGTTCCAGGTGCCTCCCACACTAAGTGAAAAAGTATTTTCTCACAATCATTCTGAGTTTTCCTCCCTTCAGTTTCATATGATGACTTCTTTGTCTTATAGCGAATGCTGCCCGCTGGTACTTTACCTTGTAGAAGCCTGGTGGATATTTGAATGTTTGTATCCTATCTACCTTTTCTCTTCCTTTGTTTTAGAGGTACATCTTTAGCTCCTTCAGTCCTGTATATGGCTTGTAGTGTGCGCCATGACCCATGCTTGGTGACCCTCCTTTGAAGACAGGAAAACCAGCATCCTGCTTTGTACAATTACAATAGTCCTCTAATGCTAGTACAGATGATTACTGAACTGGCCGCAGACACCCCTGACACCCTTTATTGCTTAAAGTGAAGAAAGTGACTCACAGCTGGGCAGTGCCTTGGCTCCATCATGGCGAAAGAATCACAATAACTTCCTGGGGGACATGGCATGCACGTCTCTGCCCCCGCCACATTGGAGTCACTCCAGTAGGAGACAGGCTGACAGGGATGTGACAGAGGGAATCCCGTGCCTGCTGGGCAGCTGTATCCTGGAGGGCAGTCACCAGTCTGGAAAGGGATAAACAAGGGTTCTTGTATTATTTCTTCCAATTAAACAAAAAAAAAACAAAACACTTTTCTGATTAATTATATTGGAAAATTCTCAAGCTTCTTCATAGGAATGCAGCTGTAACCCCATTTTTGGGCCTGATCCACACTCAGTATCAGGGCTAAGTCCTGGACTCACTCTCACCCATTAGAGGGAGAGGATAAACCTACGAGGCCCTAGGTGTTCTGTTCACTCTGATCTTCCAATAAAGAATCTGGAAACAGAACTGGTGTTCCAAAATAAAACATGTTCAGGAGAAGTAATATGGCACTTGATACAAGTTTCTTTTGGGCAGCATCCATAATGCAGCTGAACGCAGTAAATCTGTGGTGCCTTATTCTTTTTCCTCAGGATCCCTTCTTTCTCCGTAGATGAAATGTAGGCAGAGTGGGTAAAACTTCCTCCCAACATAAATCACGCAATAAAAACAAACTCAAAAAGAGAGATAAATTACCAACCACTGGATGTAGGCAGGAAATAAATCTCTTAACTGACTAACATTCCTCAGTAAAAGCTTTGGACTAGCATTATACAAACTTAAAGGAACCAAAAGGAAAAGCTCCTACCCTTTTAAAGCCAAACTCAAAAATCCATACTAGGATTCACTCACTAATATGAAAGGCGGAATAAACCATTGCAGCGGCCTCTACTGCAAGAGTTGTGGTAGAGATGGTACATCCCTCTACTTTATATTGCATGGCCTTGCTATTAGGCCACACTCTAGTAGGGATCCTAATGGGGCCCTATGCATGTCTATCTTTTGCCCATCATCTATGCTTGTAGGTTCATTCTTGCATGCAGAAAGTAAAAACCCTCTCCCCTTCCTCTCCAAATATCTCTCATGTCATGATATTATCATAGGTATTATCATACAAAAAAAACCTGATATTAAGATTATATAGCACTTTGTTTCATTTACAATAGATTTTGTTTTTGTTTGGATAAACACTGATTCTCCTTGATCAACCAAGAGTAGAAATAAATTTCCATAGTTGCCAGGCCAGGAATGAATACAGGATTTGAAAGTTGAATGGCCAACTGCATTAGATGTTGGGTTGACTGGGTTTGATTCATGTACTCACTGGGTAGGGGATCCCTGCAGGCTCTGCCCCTTCCTGGTAGCAGTACTTCCTTGCAGGACACAGAGGGCATTCATCAATCCTGCTTAGACCTCGACGGTCACCATAAGTGCCATTAGGACATGGCCGAGGATTTGGGTCCTATAATCCAAACACAGACCATTCTTAGGCATGTAACATTTTGAACCATAAACCCCTTTTAATGGATAAAAGCAGGATTCATGTCACAATGATACAAGGTGTGCGAATGAAACAGAGAAATGTGCGAGGAAAGAGACTGAAGAAAACATCATGATGGGATGAGGCCAGATGTGAGGAAAGAATGCCAGTGAGACTATCCTGGTGCAATGCTGCAGAGCACCAGATGTGAGGAGGAGCCCAGGGTGGCATGATTCATCAGGGCTTCCTAAATCGGTCCTGGGGACCCCACAGCCAGCTGGGTTTTCAGGATATCCACAGTGAATGTGCAAGAGATACACTTGCATATTATGGAGACTCTGTATATGCAAATTTATCTCATGCATAGTCATTGTGAATATCTTGAAAACCCGACTGGCTATAGGGTCCCCAGGACAGGTATGGGAAGCCCTGGTCTAGATGTTGGGTGAGGGACCTCTATGATGGAATGTTTAGGAGGTTCAGACCTGAAGAAAAACATGAGAATCAGAGTGGAATACAGTGTGTTACATTTGATAGGTAAAGAGATATACTGAAAAACTGTGAGAGGTGGGTCAGGTGGGCACAGAGTGGAATACAGTGTGTTATATTTGGTAGGTAAAGAGATATACTGTAAAACTGTGAGAGGTGGGTGTTTGGTAAGAGTAGGACAGGTGGGCACAGAAAGCTGCATGCAGACAATGTCTTCTCACAATGTTTCCACAAGAGCAATAATATCCTTGTGGACAAGAATTCCCATCAGCATTTGGGATAACCATTGTTCTTTCTGGGCAAAACAGACCAGCTGGACACACTAAGTCATGTAGCATGAACTTTCTGCTACTGCTCTCCTCACTGCAGTAATGTCCTGGGATACAGGTTAAGCAGACGGATGAGCCACCATCCTGCAGAACAAAAGAGGCAGCAAGGCAGTCAAACAAAACATTGGGCAAAGAACACAGCACACCAGTAAAGACATCAAGCTCTTTTCCTGACCCTTCTCATCTCTCTTTCATGCCATGCAACTAGCCCTCACCAAAGTATGCGATGACCTTCAGGTCAGATATCAAGATTGCTGCAGTGCTTTTGACATTACTGACCACTCATTACTACCTTGTTCTCTCCAATCTCTGCCTCTCTTGGAATTCTCTCCTCTTCCTGTTCTCCTCCCACATCTCCAAGCACAAACTGAATCCCAGGTTGTTGCTTTTGTATAATGATGAAAAAGGTACCCAAATGGTCCCCGCTTCCTTCTAATTGTAACTTGTCACACAAAATAGCCAAAGGCACCCCACATCAAATTGTACACAAAACTATATTTGAACATAGGTGGGTCACTCTGGCCAAATAACCTTATGTATATATAATGGGGCTGTGATGTGCTATGTAACACCAGCATTAATGCACAGTTCTTTATTTTCTAATGTTTGGGTCAGTGTACCCTTTCAAGCTGGTTGTTTAAGGTAATGAAAAATGATGATCGAGTGCCTTGGTCAAAAAAAAAAACAAAACAAAAAAACCCCTTATTTATAAATTCAAAGTATTGGACTATTTAAAAACATTTTGAAAGGCCTCTTTAAGTGTATGATTATATCCTGTGCATTAGTGCTTGTCTCATACAGTGTAGCACTGCACAATTGTATGACAATTTTCTTTCTGAAATTATTATGGATATTGGGCTGGACCCACTTATGCTCATATAATTTAGTCCAAACTGTAAAAAAGTCATGATGACCCCAGAAAGCATTTCAAGGAAACTACTTACTGAAAAGTGACCAGTGCCACATGGCTTGGGGAACACAGTGTCCAGCGCAGGGCAGAAGGAACCAGCGGGGACAGGGGGTACAGTCCCTGGTGGCTTTAGCTCTTTGCTCCGAACGGTTGGTTCCCCTAATCCAGAGAAGACAAGCAGAGCTATCCAGGCAGCCTGCAGTGTGCTCCCCTCTCTCAGGTTACGTTTGGGGATTTGATTCTGCTCTAATGCAGGCGCTGAGCATACTGGAAAGTGGTGCGATCTAACCACCCGGGCAGTTCCACAGATCTCTGAAGGCGAACAGAAGCAATTACAAGCTACTGACTGTGTATTTTAACAGAGCACGTTTGCAAATACAATTTTACAAATTTGCAATGATTCCCTTGCTTTCATGTTCTGTAATATGGGACTGGAAATGTGTGCGGATTTTACAGGCTGTCATTCCCACCTGGTGTGTACTCACACAGGGCAGAGAGCTGGCTTGGATGTCCCCTGGGGGCAGAAGGATCCCTCTGGACAGGCATTACAGTCTTCGACCTTGCCATTCCCAAGCCTGGTTCTGTAGGTTCCTGCGGGGCAGGGGAACTGGGAGCTTGTCTGTGTCCCTGTTCCAGAGCAGAGGAGATCATAATGAATGTTCTACCACTCATCTAGCTTGCAGCCAACACCAGATCAGATCCGGCTCTCACTTCTTTTCCCTGTTGAAATCTTCCCCTCTTGCCCTCTCCCCTCACTTCCCAAACTCTACTCACCCTCTGGGCAGTAATATCCAGCACTACATCTCCCAGAAGGGACATCAGCTCCTGCAAGACAGAACCAGCCTGCTGGGCAGGGATAGCAATCTCCATCTGATGCCAGGCCAGTTCTGTTGCTCCAAGTGCCAGGGCTACACTTGTACTGCGTTGCATATTTGGTACCAGGTGGGCAGTAATGGCCAGCTGGGCAGGGTGCCAGTGGCCTTTGTTTCCCGCCGGTTCCTGGAGACAAAAAACATCTGAATAAAAGAAGACATTTGGTTTGGCACACTACTTGGGCAGAGTTCCAGGCTGCTAGCACTACTGGGTTCACTCCTTCGGGCAGCACCAATTCTCACAGAGTTCTGTTCTTCCACAGGGGTACTGGATCTGGCCTGGGGAAATTGACTCTGCTCTCTGACAGGGTGTGGTCCAGATACGGGTTTTGGTTCCGATGCAGTCGGGTACACTCACCTCTGACACAGACAAATCTAGCAGGACATGGTTCACACTGTGACCGGTCAAATAGGTTTTGCTGGTTGGTGAAGGTTCCTGGTGGACAGGCATGCTCAGAGGCATCAGGACTGAGGGAACCAGGTGGACACACATAGCTGAAAAGAGAAAAGGAGAGTATTCCCCACTGGTAAAAGGGTGGTTGAATTGGTTTAATTTAAAACCAATGAGCAGTAACACTATCATCAAGGCCTAAACTCTTGCTAATGCTGTTTCTGTGCCCACAAGTTTACATCGGTCATCTCAGCTCCGTGTAATTTTCTTGACCTATCAAGCCTTCTGCTTTCGAGTGAGAATCTCCCAGAGGGGACCTCCCAGTGGTAACTTCTCAGAACCGAGTTTTTTCTTCTCCAGCAAGTGTAAACTCAAGAATCCGCGCTCCATCCTTTGAGGAAAGATACCATTAAGATAACCAATGCAGCTTCATTAAAACTAATATTTTTTTTCTTTGAAATTTGGTAGTCAAACCTAAAAAGGTAAGAGAATACTTCAGTATATCTGTGCAGGCAGGAAACACAAGTGACTTAATTTTAAGTACTCCTGGGGGAATTCTGCACACAAAATTTTAAAATTCTGCATATTATATTTATCAAAATCATACAAAGATGGTGGTGGGGAGGAGGGGTGGAAGAGGAATTGGATTCAAATGACCACCAACACAGGCCCTGACTTTTATGGTCTGCGGTACTAATACACAATTGCATAGTAATTTAAGCCATTCCAGTTTTTACCATGTTTAATTAGTATTCCTGGGGGAATTCTGCGCACCTGCCCAGCACAGAATTTACCTTTCAATGTGCAGAATCTGCTCTGCGAGCTGGCGAGAGAAGAAAGCACCAGAGTGGACCACTGATGAAAGAGGGAGGAGCTGGCTTTGCTGCCATCCTCTTCCTGCACTTCAGGGCTCTCAGCCTGACCTCCCATGCTCACGAGGCTTTCAGAACAGCACAGGAGTTCAAGCGCGAGGAGCTTCAGAGTCCTGCTCTCCCACTTCAGGTTGTAAACGGGTGAATGGACGGGCTTGGTGGCGCCTGCCTGCCCCCCACAAGGTGGGGATATGCCAGAGTGGGAGGTGGGCCTGCTTGCAGGTAAGGGTGGGGCCTATTCTGAGCCTGGTGAGGGCTCTGGCCCCCCCCCCGTGTGGATTCCTGGTACTGTCTGAGAGCAGTGCTGTGCAGGAAGAGAGCTTGCCAGGTCACTGGTAGAAGCAACATCTGGGAAAAGTGGTTGAGAGAAACTAGAGGGATGAGGTTAATGTGAGAGAGACTGGGTGATGAATTGGGGGAGGGGAGAGAGACCTGTTTGAAGAGAGAAGGTGGGGGAGGAATGTGAGAAGGGAAGGAAATTGGGAGAGAATTTTGGTAGGAGGAGGGGGAGAGAGTGTTTGAAGGGACATGCTGGGGGACAGAGTGCTGGGAAGAGTTGGAGGAGGAGGGGGAGAGACAATATGAAGGGACAAATTAAGGTAAGATGGGGAGAGAGTGTGAGACAAGCCAGGGATGAACTGGGAGAGAGGGAGAGAGTGTTGGGGGGATGAGGATGGGGGATGAGCTAGGAGCGTTGGAGGGGGAGAGAATGTTTAGAGGGAGTGTAGGGCACTGTCTTAGGGCTTTTGCAGTGCAGGGTTTCTCATCTGGGCCATCAGTGGAGCCCAAGAGGAGCCTTGGGCAGCACACAAAGTCCTTCCATTGCTGACATTTGTAGCTACCGCTATGGGCATCGCTGTGTTGCTGCAAGTATTGGCAGCTGCAAAGAGTCAGCACTGCCTGCAACTCCAAACTCTCCTTATCTGGGCGTTGTTAAAGTAAAATCTCTAAAACCAGAGGCCCTAGATATGGCCTCGTGCTACTGGACTCCTGGGAGAATTCTGCACCAAAAACTTAAAAACTTTGAATAAGAACCTTTTTGTGTTTTGAAGTATAAAATAATTTACAGTTTGAAGATAGTAACTTAGTAATGACGGCAGAAAAGGACCAAATGGTCCATCCAGTCTGCCCAGGAAGCTTCTTATGGTAGTATCTACTGCGCCGTGCAGGTTACCCCAATATTTCTCGCAACTGCTGCTCCGTGCAGTTATTTCCAAGCCTTATGATAACCCATAAAAATTTACTGCTAGCAACATTTTTACTGGGTGACGAGTCTTCCTGAAAAATTCAGACAGTGCTGACGTGTTTTGCTTATGGACTTGGCCTTAGAAGCAGTCTCTGCTTTTTCCCTTATGCCTGCATATTGCTCTTCTGGCAACCACCCTCCCCCGCGACTCGCCTCACCTCTCTTCTGCTGGGGCTCGCGCGGCCCATTCGGGGCAAGAGCCCGCTCGCCCCTCTGATTTGTGAGCCGTGCAGAAAGAGAAGGAGAAAGATGCTGTGAATCTGAGACCGGAACACAGGAAACCAGCTCAAAAGCAAAGGATACCACGCGGTGAGTCAAGCCGCTCCCCTTCTAACTCAGTCAACCTAGCAGGAGCCGACAGGGTTCCCTTTAAATTTGCGGCGCTCACGGCGGCGTCGCGCGCCTGAAGGAGCGCGACCTAAGGGGCCTGCCCCTTAGTGTGCCCCTTCGTGAGCCCCAGGACAGGGGCCCTCCACTGCCTGCACCTCCCCCGAGCATTATTACTTTCGATTCACCATCAGCATTCATCAGCCACACCTACCTCTCACCCAGCTTCTCCCAGCAGCTGATACTACTAGTATTGCTCAACATTATATTGTATGGTATCATTTTTCATCTCTGTATTTTAATTTTATTATGTTGTAGTACTAATTACTGCATATTTCCAAGTTATATCTTATGCTCAATCCCATACCCATGCTTTGAAATACAGCTGCTATAACTGACACCTCTGTTTAACAACATTGCCCTCACCCCCCTTTCTCTCCATCCTTCTACGCTCCCCTGTCAGTATCCCCCCAGAGGTTTTCTTCCACCATGCCCCCATACTCCCACCCCACTCCCACTGTCTTCCCCATTCCCCGTATTCACACCTCCATACCCAGACCTCCTCCTTTTCGCCCTGTTCACCCCCAAGCACAGCGCAAATCCCTCCTTTCCATTCTTATCTCCCCTTTAACTCACCTCCTCGGCCTCACCACTTTAACCCTCATGCTATTTAAAGCTCACTCCATTACCAAGAAAACCCACATTCTAGATGACCTTATACATGACCACAATCCTGAAATCTGTGCTGTCACGGAGACCTGGCTCAAGGACACCGACACTGTCATCCTAAACCAGCTCCCTTCAGCATCTCATGATATCCTCTCCATCCCCAGACCAAAAAAGAAAGGAGGTGGCATCCTCCTGATCTCTAAAAAAAACCCCTCAAACTCAGGCCCAAGAATATTAACCCCCCTCCCGAATTGGAAATCGGCCTTTTTACCTCTACCAACCTCCAGATTTGCCTCATCTATGTCTCCCCTGGCCACCTGGAACAAAAGCCCTCCCCCCTCATCGAACTCATTTCCAATAATATAAACAATGAAAAACCTGCCATAATTTTGGGAGACTTCAATCTGCATGTAGACTCCACTCCCCTCTCACAGTCCTGTGAAACCTTACTTGCAGCCCTGCAAGCTCTAGGTTTCACCCAAACCATTTCAGCCCACACACACAAAGCGGGGCAAACATTGGATCTCATCTTCATTAACTCTCATATCCAATCCCCTTCGCTCCCTACTTGTACCCCTGTACCTTGGTCTGACCATGCACTTATTGAGACCCGTATTACTCTTAACACTAATCCCAGCCTCCACTCACAAAACAACTCCTTCTCCTACCGTAAAGCCTGCAACCCTGAGGAGCTCACATCTGCTCTCTCCGAATCCATAAGCAACATTGACTGCTCCTCCCCTGACACTGCACTCAGCTCTTGGACTAGCATCACTCAAGCCCTAGCCGATAAGTTATGCCCCTTCATCACTCATAAGCAACGCTCGTCCACCCTAATAACAAACCATGGTACTCAACAGAGCTTCACCAAATGAAGCACAACCTCAGAAGCAAAGAAAGAGCATGGTGTAAAGACCCTACCCCACAACACTATCTCCTACAAATCCTACCTACACACCTGCCACCTTGCCATTCAGAACACCAAACAAGACTACTTCGCCGCCAGAATACATCAGTATACCTTCAACCCCAAAGCCCTTTTCTCCTATGTCGCAACCCTCACCAACCCCTCCTCACCCACCATTGCTGATGAAGAAACCAGCACTAAATGCGAAGAACTTGCCTCCTTCTTCCACAACAAAATCGCTAACATACTCCTCAGGTTTCTCCCTGCTGCTACCCACATCCCCCTCCCTCCCAAGCCCAATTGCAACCCCTTCTCCACCAAAAACACTTTCGACAGTATTGACCTCACCTCATCTAAAGAAATTGAGTCAATCCTCAAAAAATCCAAGCCTGCATCCCACCCATCTGACACTTTACCCACAAAAACACTTCTCTCCATACCCTCTACGATTGCCCAACCCCTTGCAGATATTATTAATTGCTCCCTGTCCACTGGCGCAAACCCAGAGCCCCTCAAACATGCTGTAGTTAAACCCCTCCTAAAGAAGCCCTCCCTTGACCCCAATGACCCTTCCAACTATCGCCCCATCTCTAATCTCCCCCTTTTAGCAAAAATCATGGAGAAGATAGTAAACACCCAGCTCATGGACTACCTCGATGAAAACAACATTCTCCACTCCTCTCAGTTTGGCTTTCATAAAAACCTAAGCACTGAGACCCTCCTTCTACCCCTCATGGACTTCCTCCTCACTGGCCTTGACTAAGGTCATAGATTTCTCATTGCTTTCCTTGACATTTCAGCGGCCTTCGATACGATAAGCCATGATCTCCTCATTTCCCGTCTCATCGACATTGGTGTCTCTGGTACTGCCCTCCTATGGTTCAGATCCTACCTCACTAACAGACGCTTCTCCGTGAAACTTGGCCCCTCTGAATCCTCCCACTTCACCCTTTCGCAAGGAGTACCCCAAGACTCCTCCCTCTCTTCCACCCTCTTTAACATATACCTCCTCCCCCTCTGCCAACATCTTTCTGATCTTGGTCTCAGATTCTACATCTATGCAGATGATGTCTAAATCATCAACCCTATCCGTGAATCTCTAACTGCCACCCTTTCCTTTTGGGAGAAATGCCTTGCTTCTATTAACACTCTGCTCACCTCCCTTCAACTAGCCCTCAATTCTACTAAAACTGAGCTCCTCCTCATCCAAAACCAACAGACCCCTGTGCTGACCTCCCCCAATGACCCATTGCCCAACCCCCTCAGCCCACAATCCCCTGTTCGAAACTTAGGCATCCTCATTGACCCCTCATCTAAACCTCAAGAGCCACATAAATTCCGTTATAAAAGGAGGTTTCTATAAGCTCATGGTCATAAAAAAGCTCAAGCCCCTACTTCACACCCACGATCTTAAAACTGTTATCCAAGCCACCCTTACTTCTAAGCTAGATTACTGTAACTCCTTATACCTTGGCCTCCCCTTTTCCACCATCAGACCACTCCAGATACTGATTATTCTTGCTGTTGCATTTTGAAGTAACACACGTAAATCAGATCACATAACCCCCATCCTCAAAGGCCTGCACTGGCTCCCCATTTCCTCCCGTATCCAGTTCAAAACCCTCACCATTATACATAAAGGGGCGGATTTTCAGAGCCCTCCTCGCGTAAATCCGCCCAAAACCGGGCGGATTTACGCGAGCAGGGCCCTGCGCGCCGGGAAGCCTATTTTACATAGGCCTCCCGGCGCGCGCAGAGCCCCGGGACTCGCGTAAGTCCCGGGGTTCTCGGAGGGGGGCGGGCCCGGTCGTCGCGGCGTTCCGGGGGCGTGTCGGCAGCGTTTTGGGGGCGGGTACGGGGGCGTGGCTACGGCCCGGGGGCGTGGCCGCGCCCTCCGTACCCGCCCCCAGGTCGCGGCCCGGCGCGCAGCAGGCCCGCTGGCGCGCGGGGATTTACGTCTCCCTCCGGGAGGCGTAAATCCCCCGACAAAGGTAAGGGGGGGGTGTAGACAGGGCCGGGTGGGTGGGTTAGGTAGGGGAAGGGAGGGTAAGGTGAGGGGAGGGCAAAGGAAAGTTCCCTCCGAGGCCGCTCCGATTTCGGAGCGGCCTTGGAGGGAACGGGGGGAGGCAGCGCGGCTCGGCGCGCGCAGGCTATACAAAATCGATAGCCTTGCGCGCGCCGATCCAGGATTTTAGTGGATACGCGCGGCTCCGCGCGTATCTACTAAAATCCAGCGTACTTTTGCTTGAGTCTGATGCGCAAGCAAAAGTAGGCTGATCGCGCTTCTTTTAAAATCTACCCCAAAGCTATCTACTCTCACAACTCCCTATGGCTCAATGAACCCCTCCTACCTACTCAATCTGCCCGCCCCACCAGAACGAACCTCAAATGCACCTTACAAGTCCCTGCCCTCAAGAAAGCCCGTCTATCAGCTACAAGATCCCGGGGCCCTCTCTATTGCTTGCCCTACTCTTTGGAACTCCATCCCTTCCAACATCCGTCTGGAACAATGCCCTTTTAAGTTCCGAAAACTCATAAAAACCTGGCTTTTCCATCAAGCCTTCCCGGATTAACATCTGTTTCGCCTCCTCCTCTGCCCTCCCTCAGCTTGCATAAATTCTTAGCTCTCCAACCCTGGTAAACCCTTATGTAATCTTTGCAATCCTCCCCTAGGACCATGTAACCTTTTCATTCACAATTTGTAAATTTTGTAACTCAAGGAATCCTGTATAACCAATGCATACCCAATTCTTGTTAATCATGTTGTTATTCTTTCTTCCTTCTCTTCGTTACTCAATTTTGCTCAGGTTCGCTGTTTTGGACCTTTCTATCAGATGTCCCCCTCCCCTTTCCCTGTTATTTGTATTTTCCATCTTTTTGTTACTATGTGAACCGATATGATGTGCATTTTAATGTCAGTATAGAAAAGCTGTTAAATAAATAAACAAATAAATTGGAGCCATAAATGTTTCCTTACTGGAAAAGCCCATCTTAGATGGTAGTGGGAGCTGGGGGTGAAGGGAGTAGGGGGGGAAATAACAGAGTTCCCTGCTCTTTCCAATGGCATTTTATGCAACCCTAAAAAACCTAAATAACATGGGAGAGTACAAAACCATAAACAAGCTATGACAGCAGAGAGAGAGCACAAAGGAAAACCTTCTCCTACAGAGCACTGCGAGCAGCTCATGACGTCAACTGCTAAGACCGCAGTGTGGAAGAAGCAAATAAGTTGTTTTTAACCTTAAAATATATCATTACATTAAAATTCAAATCAATATTTCTTAAAATACATATAGGTTTAATTTATACACATAGTTTATTATTACGAAAATGTTATCGTACTTTGATGGCACATGGTTAACTTGTAAATCTATACCAATCATATTTTACTTTATCGTGCCTCCATGTAAACCGTTGTGATGGTTACCTATTCCTAACTTAACGACGGTATAGAAGAATTTTGAAATAAAATAAATAAATAAAGCTGTGAACTCACCCTGCGCTGCATGCAGAGTCGGGCTGGGCCAGACCTGCCTGGGTGCAGGCAGTGCCAGCGGGGCAGGGTCTGCAGTCTGTGGCTTCATCCTGACCCTCCAAAGGGCCGTACGTGCCAGCCTGGCAGGGGATGGGGTCACTAGATGCAGATGGACAGTAGTAACCGGCAGGGCACTTGGTGCATTGCTCAATTCCTGGGACAAGAGAACACAAGAGGCCCCAGCACATTACCTCAGAACAGTCCATGATAGCACGCGGACACTGAATAGAATAATGAAGGCAGAACCTGAATCTCACACCCATTAAAAAATTGCAGCTAGCTCACTGAGGGGCAGAGACAGTAAAACCATCCTCACACTGATGCTTCTGAGAAGTTACCCATGCAGGGATAGAAAATTAAATTGTTGATGGCTTCTGGTATAAACAATAAACATTATTCTTCGCATTTGTTGTATTATGATTTTAATTGTAAACTGAGCTGGTATAATATTTTATGGACAAGCAGTATACTAAATTTATAAATAAACATAAATATAACAGGTAAACTCTTAATGTTTTGAAGTAAAAGAATCACATGACCTTTGACCCCCATGATGTAAGATGTCATTGGCAGCTCTCAGGACCAAAGCTTTCCTTCCATTAAGAGGACAAGGTTCAGATATAGCCCATGTAGTTACAAAGTACGCTGGTACTTTTTAACCAGGCATGTTTGCTTCTAATTTTTAAAAAGAGAAACTACCAGGGTACGGGTTCCCTTTGGAAATGAACTGGCTTAATTCATGCACTCGCTAAAAGCACCCCTGCACTTTTCCACCTGCTATTGGTATGGGGTGGCCGAGTTGGGGGAAGTTGGGGGGGGGGGGGGTAAAGGAGCAAGTGAACTTTTGAATATCCCAAGTAAGTGCACTGTTACCTCTGCTGACCTAAATCCCCTGTATCCCTCCATCCTTCCCCCAGGAATGCCTCTGGCTAATAACCCACACACTAAGGAAGCCCACATATATCATCAGGGGAATGTTTCAGACGTGCCTGCTTACACAGGGAAATGGCTTCAGAGATTGCCCTTCCTATGGTTTTCTGTTGTTCTGTATGAATACACATGACTGACAGAGTGGAGGAGCAGCGTAGGGATTAGTGTATCAGGCCGTGAATCAGCAAATCCACCTGCTGCTCCTTCTGACCCTGGGCAAGTGACTTCACCCTCCATTGCCTCAAGTGAGCCCTCTGGGGCTAGGAAAATGCCTATAGTACCTGAACATAATCCATGCTGAATTGCTTGAAAAAACAGAATATGAATTAAATAAAATTCAACAGCAGGTGGTGCTATTGTCCTTTCTGAAACTTTCCCCCCCCATTATCTGAGCATTAAACTCAGACCTGGGGCATTAACACTCAAAGCTTCTTGTTACTAAATGCTTGTGGTAAATAATCTGGCTGCTGTTTTCCATTCCCTTCTACTGGCATATCCAGGATTTAAAGGGCTAAGAAAGGGAGCTGTCTTGAATGGTTAAACAACACTAACATGCAGTCACAATGTAACCCATAGAATAATAAGAACCAAGCAAGAATAACTCAGATTCCTCATGTTGCAGAAGTTATGTAGATTATTATAGCATGCTTTGTATAAAATTGCCTAAAATAATACCATCAAGTTCAGTAAAAATTCTGGGTGGCCCTTATAAATTACTAATCAAGAAACACAACACTTTTTTTTTTTAGTAGAGAGAGAAAACCGCGTTGCTTTTTGGCATCAAACCATTTCACCTTCATTCTTTGGATTTGTACAAGACTTTGAGGAACAGGCCTGTGTTGGGGGTGTGGGTGCAGCTAGCGAGTAATAGGTCACTCGGGAAGTGTATATGTCCAGGCACTGACCAGAACCATCCCCTCCCAGCTCCGTCTCCCAGTCCAGTTCCCCTTCCTGATCTGAAAGTGGTTTGGTGTATTTTTGGAGGTGCCCCAGTCACACCTACAGTCCACATATATCACAAATCACACTCACACATACATTACATATGCAAATCGATCAATGTCTCACACACACACACACACACACACACCTTTGGATGTGTATCAAGGAGTCTTATGCTTTGGGCAGTGTTAATGAGGAAGGATCACTCTTTTCACACTTGTATCTGTTTCTGATCAGATCTTTCTCTGGCTGAAAGAGATGGTGCTTCCTTCGTCCCCTACCCTGACCCCTGGACAATCTGGGGGACTCCCCGTGAAGGTCAGAAGAACGCCTGCTCTTACTTGAAGAACCTATGTGATGCGTGAAGCTTCCTGGCGGACAGTTCTGAGCTTGTGCTGCCCCAGCAGGACAGAATTTCCCCCTTGCACAGGGAACACCAGATGTGGAAGAGCCTGGGAAAAGGAGAGGAGAGAAACGAAAAGGGTCTGAAATCTTTCCTGTGGGCTAGGGTTTATCTCAGGCTGCTCCAGCCCACCAGATATTTCCAGGTGGAGAACCCGGCATCAAAGAGGGTCTCTGTGACGTGCTAACTCAATAATCGTTGCTGGAGGTACCAAAAGGACCCTGAGAGGGTCTGGATTTTATCCAGTTCCTCAAGACTTTATTAAATCCTATGTGGCACTGGAGATATCAACATGGCACAGCTTTCAGGTGTCTTCTAATTAATCAGTTTCCCATTGGAATAACTCTCATTAACATGGAAAACCAGATGTATGAGTTTGCAAACCCTTCCTCACCCAGCCATTAGGTGAGCATTCTCTTGCAAATCCCTTTAAACTGCTCCTCTTCATACCGACATTGGCTGCTGTTCAAAGCAGGCATCTTTGGGGGTCATAAACCAGTTTGGAAATAATACAGGTAAGAGTAAAACTGGTTGCAACCTGCTAGTGGGATTCTGCTGAGGGGAAAAGAGCTGTTTAAAAAGATGGAGGAGTAGCCTAGTGGTTAGAGCAGTAGGCTGAGAACCCGGGGTTCAAATCGCACACTGACCTTAGGCAATCCACTTCACCTTCCATTGCCTTGTTTACTAAGGCCATTTCCTCATTATGTGTCTATGGGGAAAAAAAGCTTAAGTAAATCAGGCCCTTGGATTGTAAGTGCTCTGAGAAGCACCAGCTATGCCTGAATGCAACTCACCTTGAGCTGCCAATGAACCCCTAAATAAATATACCGGTCTCCTAAGACCGGTAGACTACGAGTTTCTGGTCACGAAGGACTGATCGCTCTGGGCCACCAGGTCTCCGATGACGCTGGGGTTCTATAGAGGATGAGGTAAGTGCTGCCCTCTGAGTCTCCACACTTCTGGTGGTGAGAGCACCACTGTAGGGAGGGAAGAGACGCTCAACATGGTTTCTATACCTCTCTGGGGTTTTAGGTCTTTGATGAAGAGTCCACAACCGGGGGAGAGGGAGGTGAGTGGGGGCAACAATCACTCCCTTCAGGTTGCTGCCAACCCCTCAGGTAACTTTTAACTTGCAGGTTTAGCAGCTATTATGAAAGCAAAACGATGTGGGTAATTTTGCTTCCATTATTGCATAAGAAAAAATTACCTTTCTCTGTAGATAATTTTCCCATCAGAAACAATGAGTGTAGTTTTGAATAATCAACATGTGGGGGCAATATTGAAAACGCCAGTTTCTGAGGTAAAACCTACGGAAAGGGCTTTGAATTTTGCCCTCCCCTTGTGTATATGTGTATACTTGTGCCCAAGGGGAGGTGCTCTAGCACTCAGAACATACCCTCGGGGCAGATGAGGCCTTCAGAGCAGAGTTTACAGCTTCCCCTGTGAGCCTGCCCCGGCCGGTCATTGAAGGTTCCTGCAGAGCAAGGGTGGCTGTGGGAGTCCCCTGTGCCAGTAGGACAGTAAAAACCCCTTGGACACAATGACTTTTCTCCAGGTCTCTGAGAGCTCCCTTCAATGCAATAATACCCTGCAAAAAAAAAAGAGAGAGAGAGAGGATTGCTCAGGAATGTGTTCTCAAAGTTCTTCCTCATCAGCCCTTTCTCATCTGTACTGGGAAGGACTGAATGGAGAAGATATTCATCACCATTCAGATCTGTGCTAGGAATGACTGTATTCCCAAAGACCCTTTATCAGGACTGGACAGTTGCCCTTGAAGTGCAAAGGTTGTTTACCTGTACCTTGAGGCTAAACCCCTACGGATCCTCAGTGGGCCTTGCTTCTCGGCCTCTCTCAGGCCACAGATTGCAATTTTAGACAAATTTATGTTTGAACTACAAGGCCGTATGTGAAAAAGAATGTACTATACATCAATCTGCCTGATACAAGGCACCTTGGCCATCTGTTTTACTGAGCACTGCTTTACGACAGGTGAATGAGCTGCGGGTCAGCGTCACCCATTCGCACAGGGCTTCTGAAAACCTCAGCTCAAGGCCAGTGCCTCCCTCCAAGACGTTTGTGCCAGGGGCACGGCTCAATAGTATTCTGCACAAAAGGCGAATTCCTGAACTGTGCTTGCCCTTCCCCACGCGTATTTCTGGTTGCCTAATCCTAATCAAATACAAGAGAGCTCTATGAAGCCTAAGTCTCAAATGTGGATCCTAGCTGATGATGTCAGTTCAACCACATGTTTCGCCTTTCACCCTTCCCTTCTATCTCCTTGTGTATCTGACGGCAGCATTGCAAAGCACCTTCTCACACGGAGCTGGTTTATCTGAGATTCCTGTCCATGCACCACAAGCTTCAAAACGTTATTTATCTTTGCACACAATCACTGCCTGCTTGGAAGAGGTGCCTGCCTGGGCAGACGTCCTTTTCATTCTTTCAAGGGGTCTCTGGGTGCACGGCTGCCGTAGGTACTCTAGAGGTGTTTGTGCACGGAAACCATGTCATGCTTCACAGGGGCATTTTTAAGAAGTAGGATGAAATTGGGTTTCTAAGTGGAAAAGAGAGAAAATAATGAAAGACGCACCTGCAGGGCAGAGAGTGCATTCGCTTTGCTTGGTTAGCCGTTCTCCAGCCCAGTATGTTCCTGCCGGACATGGGCGGATTGTGAGTTCATCTGCGCAGAAATGGCCTGAGGGGAACAGAAGGATTAGAGAGCTCCCCTCGCAAGTGACAGTGACTCTGCTAAGAATGGAGATCACAAGTATTGCACCAACGATCTCAATATGCCCAAGAAAATATTGGACAGGACAGGGCAGGCAGTCCTAGCCTGAGAAAGAGGCATTATTGAAAGAACATAAGAATATAAGAAAATGCCATACTGGATCAGAGCAAGGGTCCATCAAGCCCAGTATCCTGTTTCCAACAGTGGCCAATCCAGGCCATAAGAACCTGGCAAGTACCCAAAAACTAAGTCTATTCCATGTTACTGTTGCTATTAATAGCAGTGGCTATTTTCTAATTCAACTTAATTAATAGCAGGTAACGGACTTCTCCTCCAAGAACTTATCCAATCCTTTTTTAAACACCGCTATACTAACTGCACTAACCAATCCAGTGGCTATGCACAGAGGCTAGGGGCAGTATGCCTGAGGTTGGGAAGAGGGTGTTATACAGAAAGCAGAGCGGTGTTTTCATTAAAAGGTCATTAAAAGGATGAGAAAATGTGTATGGGAATAAGATGGAGCCATACGGGGAACTTTTTGTAGGTACAATAAGTATCTGACAATAATAATAAAAGGATAGCATCCGGAAGGGTCAGGATATGTCTGAATTTGGGCTGTCAAACAATCAAAAGACTCACCTGAAGGGCACGGCTGGCACTGCAGGCTTCCTGCTGCTGCTGGGTAGCTCCCCAGTGGGCATGGGGGTGAGGCTGTCAGCTGATTGCTTGCATTCAGGCAATGGGTACCATCACCACCCAATCTGCACGCGTTCTGCCCAGGAGCATCGCTGTACAAACCAGGTGGGCACGGCAGGGGCCGGAATGTACCAACCTGTGGGCAATGACTCCCTAAATAAAACAAAAAAATAAACTACAAATAAGGGCTAGGAGTACGCCTGGGAAAAAATGCATATTTTCTCTCATTTCTCATTTGTTTTGTTTGATGTTTATTTTGGTTCAATTTGTTTATTAGAACAAAATAAACACCAAAGTGAAAAGAAAAAGTAAAAAAAGAAAAAGAAAAACCAGAAGGAAAGGAGGTGCCATCTCCCAGCCAAAAAGTCTTTAGCCCCCTCAATATTTAAAAATGGAAATGCCTCCCCCCCAACCCCCACCGGGGCTTCATCTATCCTCCCATGTTCCCTAGATGCCTCTTACCCTTTTGTGGGATCTCCAAAGTCAAAACTGCACAGAAACCAGCCCCAATTCCTCCTGCCCCACCGAGTCCCATTTTCAGAATGGTACAGGCCAGCACCATTTTGAGGTACAGTCACATGCCATATGGCCGTACAACAAAAGGGTGTTGTCTGTCCCAGGGCTGGTTGACACCATTTTGAAAATGGGACCTGGTGAGGACGGAGTGATTGACGATTGGCCCTTCTGCATTTTGAGTTCAGAAACCCTACGGCTAGGGTAAAAGTCATCCGGTGGGGAGGGGGGCACTGTGGGCTAGGTGAACAATAAAGGCATTGTTCTCTTGGATCTGGATTTTGGATTTAAATTACCTACCTTTCCAAATCTGAATACAAGACAAAATACAATCCAGGTTGAGTAGGAAACTTTTTTGTCCTAGAGGGCTTGCAATCTTACCAAATGGTAAAGAAGATTTATGCAAATAAACTAACCAATTTTATTAAAGCATGGGCTTTCAAGAACAGAGTCCATGTCATTAGATGTTCTCAGTGTGTTCTGAAGAGATAAATCCTGCCATTGAATGGATGCCGGCTTCAACTTCTTCTACAGAGCTGAGATGGACATTGGAGCAACACTTTCTTCAGGTCAGAGGGAGCATTGGAGAGAAGAGTGGTGGGACTGCAGAGAAGTGGTGAAGCTGTTGATCAGCAGGATATATTATTACATTGGTCATCAGCAGATTTGGCTAAGGAAATCTCTCTCATTGAGGAAATGCAGGATGTGAGCGGGGGACGGAATTCCATATCGCTGTGGAACAACTTTTATAAGGAACATTTCACTTCTCCTGTTACTTTGCATATGAGCGCTTATTGGAGTAAAGCCTTAGATCAAGAAGTGTCAGAGATTGTGATAAAGAGATGCATTCAATTATTACACAGTTACAATACTGATGCAATGTTGCGTGAAATGAAGTTGAAGATTTTATGCCATGCACATATAGATGATGTTCTTTGATGCCAGATGAAGCTCATAGCTTCCCCTCTTCGTCTTCATTGAAATGTAGAAAGGGCACTTTGATACACAAATTTCTGACCTGCCCTAAGATAACTCCCTTCTGGGATGATGTATTGTCCTCGGTGAGCAGGTGTGTTGGAGATAGAGTCCCCAGGATGGGAACTGTCCTTATCTTGGGAGATGTAGCAGAGGTTTTCGATCTCAAGAAAGGAAAGGATTTGTTTGTTTATTTGGCATTGCAATTGGCAGGTAAGTGCACATTGCAAGCATGGATTGAGGCATCGCTCCCTGCTATCCCATTATGGCAGACAGAAATGATTGAAATGTGGTGCTGTTAGAAAGAATAGATATATGATATCATAAAAGGACGGCTTCTGATGATTATATTCAAGCATGGACTAATTTTCATGGATTATTAACTTCATGGAAAAACAGAAATTGGATTCACTGAATTATACCAAGCAATGGAGAAGCCTATCCTACTCTCGTCCCTAGAAGGAACACACTTTGGTTGCTTTGAAGGACTTTTTCCAGTGACTGGGCTGGGATGGCTAGTATGCTGATGTCTTCTGGGGATGGCTTTATGAGTTTGGGGTGACACCTGTCCCTCCATTTGAGTACAATGAGTGACGTGTTGTGGACGGAACAGTGGACCCTTGGGCCGGCTTGGCGGAGGGTGACGGATGGATAAGAGAACTCCGCGGAGATGGAACAGGCCGGGAGGCAGTACCAAGACAGACACCGAGATGGGATCTTCACCCTGGAAGCCCGAGATCCCCCTGGGAGGAGCCCGTGAGGACCCGGACCGCTGGGACTTAGGCGGCAGAGTGAGACTTGAAGAGGAGACTGACCAGAAGTCGGGGCAGGCGGCAGCACAGCGAGAACCAGAGACGAGCCAGGAGTCAAGGAGGGCAGCAGATACGGAGTATCACAAGCAAGCCGGAGTCAGGAACCAGGAAAACAAGCCAAGAGGAATCCGGAACTGGAGTGGAATCAGGAACAGCAGGACCAGGATCAGGAACAGGAACGCAGCAACTAGTGACTCCTAAGAGTGAACCTTGTTGCAAGGCAATGAGGCTAGTCAGATGCCGGGTTTAAATCCCCGCCGGCATCTGACATCACCCCCGAGGGTGGGCTGTGGTTTCGCACCACTGGCCCTTTAAAAGCTTCCCCTTCGCACACTCGCGTGCCTAGGAGGGGTGGATCTACGGGACAGAACTCGGCGGCGTCTCCCTCGTGGAGACGCCACCGTGGAGCGGCCTGCCCAGGCCCAGAGGACGCCGGGGAATGCCTGAAGACAAGAGAGGTAAGGACCCGGTCGCAAACCTCACGACCGTGACCGCAACCGTACCCCCCCCCCTCTTACGCCCCCTCCTCAGAGGACCAGGTTTACCGGGATGATCAGCATGAAATTGACGCAGGAGCGACTTGTCCAGGATGTTACGGGCAGGCTCCCAGGTGTTTTCCTCAGGACCACATCCTTCCCAGGCCAGCAGATACTCCCATCGCTGATGATGAAAGCGGACATCCAGAACCTCTCGAACTAGATAAGTCGGATCATCTTGAGCAGGCGGGTTAATGGACTCAGCTGATCTGCGATGATACCTGGAAAGAATTACTGGTTTGAGAAGGGAGACATGAAAGACATTATGAATGCGTAGAGTAGTGGGAAGGTGAAGTCGGTATGATACGAGACCCACTCGTTCAGCAACTCGAAAAGGTCCACAGAATGTAGGTGCTAACTTCCAAGAAGGAAGTCGAAGGTGCATATTCTTGGTACTTAACCACACTTTGTCACCTGGTAGAAATGTAGGTGCATGTCATTGGTGGCGATCCGTGCAAGACTTAGCTCTGTTCGCCGCTTTGGAGAGTTTAACCTGAATGGAGTTCCAGAGATCTTGCAGTTGTTGAGCGGACACTTGAGCTGCCTGTGAGGGAATAGTTATTGGCAAAGGTATCGGTGGCTTGAGTTGCTTACCATGGACTATGTGAAAGGGTGACTTTCCAGTGGCTGAGTGAATTTGATTATTGTAAGAGAATTCGGCCCATGGTAGTAACGCTACCCAGTTGTTCTGTCTCTCATTGGCAAAGGCGCGAAGAAATGTCTTTAGAGAGTGGTTCATGTGCTCGGTCTGGCCGTTACTCTGGGGCTGGAAGGCTGTGGAGAAACTAAGTTGAACCCCAAATGTTTTGCACAAAGCCTTCCAATAACGGGCTGTGAACTGGGGTCCCCGATCAGAAACAATGCCCTGCGGAAGTCCGTGAGTTCGAAAGATGTGCTGTGTGAATAGCAGCGCTAATTCCGGTGCAGATGGCAACTTGGGCAGCGGAACGAAATGGGCCATCTTGGAAAAATGATCCACAGTTACCCAAATGACTGACTTCCCATCTGACGAAGGTAAATCCACTACAAAATCCGTGGCTATATGAGTCCATGGTTCTGTGGGTACAGGCAGTGGTTGCAACAAACCCCAAGGTTGGCCAATACGAGGTTTTTGTCTGGCGTAGGTGGGACAGGAACTAACGTAGCTGTGAACGTCTATTCTCATGTTTGGCCACCAATAGTAGCGGTTTAGCAAGTCTAGCGTCTTCTCCCAGCCAGCAGGGTCGCTAGAAAGGGAGTCATGGGCCCACATGAAGACTCTCTTTCGGAGACGCTTTGGGACTACTGTCCTTCCCAGTGGACTCACAGTCACAGCCGCTATGTTGATTCTTGCTGGGTCCAAGATGTACTGGGGGCACTCCCCCTCCTCTTCTGGCTCCGTAGTTTGTGACAAGGCATCCGCACGGGTATTCTTGGATGCTGGACGATAGCGAAGTGTAAAGTCAAAGCGATTGAAGAAGAGGGACCACCTGGCTTGCCTAGGATTCAGCCGCTGGGCCTGACACAAGAACTCCAGATTCTTATGATTTGTGTATACTGTGATAGGATGTGCTGCCCCCTCTAGCCATTGCCTCCACTCTTCGAATGCTAACTTGATTGCCAAGAGTTCCTTGTCTCCTATACTGTAGTTGCACTTGGCTGCCGAGAACTTCTTGGAAAAAGTAAAAGCATGGGAGCAGTTTACCCATGCTAGAGTGTTGACTTAGAATTGCCCCCACTGCAATGCTGGAGGTGTCCACCTCTACAATGAAAGGGTGACGTGGATCTGGGTGGTATAAACAAGTGTCCAACAAGAAAGCCTGTTTTAGATCCTCAAAAGCTTGACAGGCAGCTTCAGGCCAAATTTTAGCATCAGCCCCCTTTCTGGTCAGCGCGGGAAGAGGTGCCATTTTGAGGGAATAATGAGGAATGAACTGTCTGTAGAAATTTGTGAATCCGAGGAAACAATGTAACACTTTCACCCCCACTGGGCGGGGCCAGTCCTTAATAGCGGACACCTTTTCTGGGTCCATGTGAAACCCGGTAGACGAGACGATATATCCCAAGAAGGGAAGCGACTCACGTTCAAACATACATTTCTCCAGCTTCGCATACAGCTGGTTGTATTTTAGGACTTGCAGTACTTGTTTAACATGTTGACAATGGGACTTCAGTTCTCGTGAATAAATCAAAACATCGTCTAAATATACTATGACGTAGGAGTGTAGCATATTGGCAACACCTCATTCATGAGATTTTGGAAGACTGCCGGAGCATTACATAGGCCAAACGGCATTACCAAATATTCGTAATGCCCATCCCTTGTATTGAAGGCAGTCTTCCATTTGTCACCAGGGCGGATCCGGACTAGATTGTAGGCCCCTCGAAGGTCAAGTTTGGTAAAAGTCTTGGCCCCTTGCAATCTGTCCAGAAGTTCAGGGATTAATGGAAGCGGGTACAGCTCGCTTGGTTATGGCATTAAGACCCCTGTAATCAATGCAAGGTCTGAGCGTGCCATCTTTCTTCCCCACGAAGAAAAACCATGCTCCGGCTGGTGATCGAGAGGGTCTGATGAAACCTTTAGCGAGATTCTCAGCAATGTACTCTGACATGGCGCGTGTCTCCAGCAAGGATAGAGGGTATACTCTCCCACGTGGTGGCGTGGTTCCTGGTAAAAGGTCAATTGTACAATCAAAGGGGCGGTGCTGAGGCAAAATCTCCACTTTCCTTTTGAAGAAGACCTCCACAAATTCAGAGTAAGGTGCAGGTGGCATGACGGAGGTATTCAACATAGGCACGGTCAGTGGGCATGGAACCTTGAGGCAGTTGGAGAAACAAAAGGGGCTCCATCGAGCGATTTGTAACGAGTCCCAATGGATTATAGGAGAATGTTGCTGTAGCCATGGTAACCCCAATACTACCGGGTGAACAGCTTTCTCCAGAATCAAAAAGGATCTCTCCTCAGAATGTAGTGCTCCGGTCAAGAGAGTAAGCAGAGCCATGGAGTCAGAAATACTTCCTGGCAGCACAGTACCCTGGATGGAGGTAATCCTTAGAGGAGGGGTCTGGGGACGAGTAGGTAATTGAAGTTGGTGTACCAAATCGGAAAGAATAAAGTTCCCACCTGCTCCGGAATCAATAAAGGTGAGGGTATTGAAAGACCCTCCAGGGTATTCTAGTGTCACTGGTACAGTACATTGAGGAGGAGCATTAGCACAGCCTAGGAGTAGCTCCTCAGTTTTGCCTAGGCCTTAGCGTTTTCTGGACACTCTTTACATTGGGCAAGGAAGTGGCCCTTGCTGCCACAGTATAAACACAAGCCCAATGCCCGATGCCTTCGCCTCTCCTCTGCAGTTAAGGGTGTGTGACCCAACTGCATTGGTTCTTCTGTTGATGAGTCAGAATGCAGCGTCCCTGGACTCGACGAGGTCAAAGGTCTAGCGAAAGCAGGTGCCAAAGATATGGGGCGACGTGGCGGACATCCTTCCCTCGCTATTTGCTGAAGTCGGTCGATCCAGCCAGCTAAATCAATTACTTCGTTGAGGTCATCCGGAATGTCTCTGGCCGCCAACTCATCCTTGATGCGAGGTGACAGACCCTCCAGGAAAATTCCCCGTAGGCTGTCATCTCGCCACCCTACTTCCATAGCGAGGGTGCGAAACTCAATAGCATAGTCTGCCAGGGACCGAGCTCCCTGTCTCAGCTGTAATAGCTCTGACATAGCAATAAGCAAGCGTGCAGGTTCGTCAAATGCTTGTTTGAAGTTGAGGACGAACTGCTGTAGATTATTTAAGAGGATCTTGGCGCTCCCACATCGGCGAGGCCCAGCTCAACGCCTTACCCTCCAATAATGACGAGATGTAGGCTACTTTCACAGAATCCAAGGGAAACTGGTCAGGGAGTAGCGAGAACCTTATGTAGCACTGGTTCAAAAATCCTTGGCAGCCCTTGGCATCTCCAGAGTAGCGTGAGGGAGCAGACAACTGAGTGGGAGCAGTTATGTTCACAGTGGGAGCCGGCGGTGGTACAGACGGTGGTTCTGGCAGTGTGGCATCCAGATGATTCGCCAGCCGTTCGACGGTGGCGGCCAAGACATCGAGGCAGTGTTGTTGCTGTTGCAAGCATATAGGCCATTCCAGGAATGGATTGCAGACCGGAGATGTCTGCCGGGTCCATGGCCTTGCAAATTGTTGTGGACGGAACGGTGGACCCTTGGGCCGGTCTGGCGGAGGATGGATAAGAGAACTCTGTGGAGATGGAACAGGCCGGGAGTCGGTACCAAGACGGACGCTGAGATGGGGTCTTCACCCTGGAAGCCCGAGATCCCCCCGGGAGGAGCCCGTGAGGACCCGGACCGCTGGGACTTAGGTGGCGGCAGTGAGACTTGAAGAGGAGACTGACCAGAAGTCGGGGCAGGCGGCGGCACAGCGAGAACTAGAGACGAGCCAGGAGTCAATGAGGGCGGCAGGCACAGAGTATCAGAAGCAAGCCGGAGTCAGGAACCAGGAAAACAAGCCAAGAGGAATCCGGAACCGGAGCGGAATCAGGAACAGCAGAATCAGGATCACTAACAGCAGGACCAGGATCGGGAACAGCAGAACCAGGATCAGGAACAGGAACGTAGCAACTAGTGACTCCTGAGAGTGAATCTCGTTGCAAGGCAATGAGGCTAGTCAGACACCGGGTTTAAATCCCTGTCGGCGTCTGATGTCACCCCCGAGGGCGGCGTCTCCATCATGGAGACGCCGCCGCGGAACAGCCTGCCCAGGCCTGGAGGATGCCGGGGAATGCCTGAAGACAAGAGAGGTAAGTACCCGGTCGCAAACCTCGCGACCGGGACCGCAATATGAGGTGGAGAATGGGATGTGGAATGGTTGGTGTGGACTGAATGGGTTTGCATATAGGTGAATGGTCTATAGGTAAGAATAAGGGGTGTGTGGTAGAGGTTTAAGTGGGCAGTGATGGGTGAATTTAAAGATCTTTGAGGATTAAAGGCTAAGAAGTCAGGGCCCATATTGTTAATAGGAGGAGGTGTTTGGAGGTAAACAGGGAAAAAAGTCAGAGAACTATAGGTTGAAATATTATATGGCCATTGTGTTATCAATCACTGGTAATAGAATGATTGTATAGGTCTTGGAGAGTAATGTATGGAATGACTTTTGAATATTTATATGTTTGTTCTCTTTGCTGTTTTGGATTGTTATCTGTTCTTTGCTGAATAAACATAATTCTAAAAAAAACCCCAAAAAAACCCGAACAGTATATATCTTAGAATGGAGGGAAACCTGCTTCTTCTTCCCAGGTTAGCAGTGGTGCCTCTCCTGAAGTATTAGCCATAGGCGGCTAATAGACCCTATGCATAGGATATATGCAAATCTAACTCTTG
The DNA here is from genome assembly GCF_901001135.1 of Rhinatrema bivittatum. Taxonomy (NCBI): domain Eukaryota; kingdom Metazoa; phylum Chordata; class Amphibia; order Gymnophiona; family Rhinatrematidae; genus Rhinatrema; species Rhinatrema bivittatum. The sequence goes on from NC_042626.1 coordinate 33,348,635, forward strand.
CATATTCATTGTGGAAATCCTGAAACCCAGACCTGTTTGTGGATCTTGAGGAGCAGAGCTGACAGCCCCTGTTTTGGTCTCTTATAAGTCCACTAATGTATTTTGTTTTCTTGTTTGCTTTACCTGGTTTGTTTGCTTTAGTTTATATATATATATTTTTTTTTTTGTGATATGTGCACTTTTTTCATGTTAAATTATGTTTGTATGTAATTGTTAAATGTTTCAGTCTTTAGCCCTGCCTTCAGACCTCAAACCCCTCCCTTTGGAAATCCAAAAAAGTTAAGCCACAACCCCACCTAGTGCCCTCTCCTCCTCCCCCTCCTTGAACTCCGGAGTACCCCAGAGCACCCTCCTAAACCTTTGTTGCGGCACCAGCTCCAAAATGGCACCTGAGACCGACCAGTGCCAGTGTGGAAATGGCACCATGGCAACCAGAGGCCTAGGGGGTGCTACAGCAACCACTGCTACCCCACTAGAGACTAATAGTAAGTGCTTCAGGGTTCAAGAGGGGGAGGAGGAAGAGAGGGGCTGGGGAAATGGTTCTTGTTTTGGACTTCCTAAGGCAGAGGCTTGGGGAAAGGAGCAGTGGTAAAAGTGGCCATTTTTATACAGATACTTTGGCTGCAGCAGGGGGAGTGGGGGAGGTGTCTCATTAGACCCCCATGGGGGGGGGGGGGGAGGGAGGATCCCTGGGGACTGCACTGGCCCTTTAAAAAATAGTGGCCCCAGGATGTAGGCCTGCCATCATATGGTGCCGACAATACTACGGTATTTTTCCCAGCAGTATTTTAACTCAGGAGTCACAAACTGTGGTACTCAGCGTTTTAGGTTAGTGAATCTCGCGTTATTTTCCCCTCCAGAAAAAAAAAATAAGGTGGCTTAGCAAATGTCCTCTAAGTCTGGAGCTAAGGCAATGGAGGATGAGATGACTTGCCCAAGGTCACAAGGAGCATTAGTAGGAGAAGCAAAAAATATCACCATGGGTCATCACATTTTCTCTTTTGATAGGAGAAATATAAAATTCATCTTCACTTACCCCAGTAGACACACAACCACACACAGACATCTAGATTACCATCCACAGACTTGATCAATAAGGACTTTTCCGAGTTTTGAAAGAAGTGAAATTCCAGAAGAAGCTGCTTAGGAGCGAGACAACACTTGATTTTGTGTGGTACGTTAAGGTTATCCCATGCTCCGCGTGGGTTTCAGGCAAACATGGTCTTCTTGTTTCTCCCTTCACTTTATTCCTATATTCATAACTTCTTGCGCATGTATCAGCGTGTAGCTGTTGGTCTATATTAGGTTTCATATTAGGTCTGCGAAGCATAGATAGTTCTGTGAGACTTGAGTTAGGGCCCCTCCTCCCTCTGCAGGCAAGATCATAGCAGATGAGCAGAGATGGCTGCAAGTGATCACATATCCCATTCTCTCAAACATCTGAGGCAATCATGCTGAGAGAATGCTTCATAATTTAATGAGATTCTAATTGCGGGCATCAGAATCAAGTTACTGGGCTCAGTGACTCTGTAAGAGGGAGCTGTATCTTCTCATTAAACACCTCATCCTTAGGACTGGCTAGGCAGGCCTAGATGGTTAAAAGATTACACTGGATCACCATATGGTCTACAGTCATTCCACAATGAGCTTGAGATCTCAGATGCCAAAAGAACTTGGATGGGATCGTCCAGATAACATTGGGTCCTGTAGGAAGTGGTATATTCTGATCATGTATTGTCCCAGTATGGTATTAGTGGGTGATGTAGATATGAGTGTCATCTGCCATATAAAATGTTAAATTGAGGTTATATTCTGGACAGCACATTGCACCTTTCACACAGTAAAGATGCTAATCCAATTGTTGAGACTAAATTCATTACTGTTTGTAAAACTGAATTTCCCCTGTTGGAACAATGTCATTGAAGATATTACATGACTTCAGAGTAGACCCGGCTAATCACATTGCATATGCTAATTTTCTCATTCTGAACAGCAGCACAAAATGGATCATTTTTCAGCTTTTAAACAAATCAGATGTTCTTATGATTTAGAATGACCTGCACTGCACATGGCTATGGTTGGCTAAGATCTAAAGTTTTGGCATTAGATGACTTGGTTACATCACAATGTTTATTAAGAGCATGTCAACATGGGATTCTTCTCAATGGGGCCAATGTAATAAAACCCGCAGCAAAACAGTTGCAAGTTATCAGCACAGATTTTGATAACTGTGCGCGGCTAAAGCTGGCACCTCTGCGGGATATAAAGAAAAATTATGCAAATTATTTGCACACAGAAATCCATGCTCAAATGAAGAAACACACGTACCTAAGCATGGTAAGGCCCTATGTAATAAGCAGGCCACATCCGCGTAGAAAACCCGTGCCAATAATACACGCATAAAAGCGAGCGAGAAAACTGGTCTCCCTATTCAGTGGAAGTTTGACCCTGGAATATATTTTTAATATTTCGAATAACTGTGTGTTGCAGAAAACATGGACAATATTTTCATGGGTGCTCGGGTGCTGACACTGGCGCTCAGCTGGGCGTGAATCGGGACGCTCGGGCGCCCAGAAAGGCACCTAGCTAAGCACGAATCTGGATGATTGGTCACCAAAATAGGCGCTCAGCTAGGTGCGAATCAGGATGCTCAGGTGCCCAGAAAGCTGCCTAGTTGATCGTGAATCTGGCCACTCGGGCACTAAGATAGGCACTCAGCTGGGCACGAGTCTGGACATCTGGGCATCCAGAAAGGTGCCTAGCTAAGCACAAATCTATCCGGAACAGCCTACTCCTCATGATCCTTCCTCTCTGCCTGCTCCCTCTGGATCCTCTCTCTCCTGCCACAACCTCTGGCACCTGCCAATTCTGCTGCTGTCATCCTTTGGCGAAGCCACAGGATATACCACAGCATCAGGAATTAGAGATGTGAATCGGAACCGGAATCGGTTCAGATTCCGGTTCCGATTCACATGTGGGTTTTTTTTCGTCTGGCCCGATTGCGGTTTTGTTTATCGGCTGCGCCCAAGCCGATAAACAAAAAACCCACCCCGACCCTTTAAAACTAATCCCTTAGCTTCCCCCACCCCCACATGGTAGGAGCACTGGATGGCCCGCGCCATGTGACAGAGGCCGGCCAATGGCACGGATACCCTGTCACATGGTAAAGGCAAAGGGCCATCGACGCCATTTTGATTAGTGGCAGCCGACGGCCCGGGAGCGGGAGATCGCTCCCGGGACCCCCACTGGACCACCAGGCACCTGTAAAAAGTTTTTTTGGGGGGGGGGTCAGGAGGGTGGGGGAAGCTAAGGGATTAGTTTTAAAGGGTCGGGGTGGGTTTAGGGGTTATTTTTGTGTGCCGGTTTTCCGCCCTCCCCCAAAACGATAAGAGAACCCCCAGGAACAATTTCGTGGGGTTTTCCTATCATTTTGGGGGAGCCCCCGATTTCTGACGATTTTGAAAATATCGTACGATATTTTCAATCGTCTGAAGCCCGATTTACATCCCTATCAGGAATAGCTGGACACAATCAGAAATCTCCATCATCGAAATCACACCAGAGCTGCACAGATACACAACCACACCACACTAATGCAAGCAAAGGAATAAAATAGCCCCTCAGACAGCGCTGTCACTTAACTCGTGCCCTGACCGTGGTGGTAAAAAACCCGCATTAAAAAACCTGCACTCGTATTAGCGCAGCTCCCTGCATTGCCCATGATTAGATAATAGCTTCCTTTGCATGCCAATTAGCAGGCACTCATGCAGAAAACAACATGGGCCAGTACACACTTTTTTCCCATGCATAAAAGCCTTATTACATCCTCTTATAGGGCTTTTGCGCGGGAAAACACACGTACCTGCATATACAAACCCGCGGCAGCTTCAACGCACCTTATTATATCAGCGCCAACATGTTAAGCCTAGGGCCTCACTTCACACATTACCTACAGGGCAGGACTGGCATCTTGGTGCTTCTTCTGTGGAAAAGTTACAAGGGCACAGCTGACACAAAGTAAATGACTTTCATCTGGCTCCTGCCCAGCTGGGCAAAGCTAAGTGAGCAAGATAAGGTTGGGAAATGAAAGTGAATGGAATGTATGTGTGTGTCTGTGTGTACAAATTAACACATCAAGCAGTAAATAACTACTATCACATTCTAAATTAGCTCCTACAGAGCCTTGTTCAATAAAGTCTTTTATTTTTATTTTTATGTATGATTTACATCGGATGTAAGAATGTCGGTATATAAAAATCATAAATAAATAAATAAAAATAAATTTTGGCTTTTTCGAATAAGGCCCATAAACTTAAGAACATAAGAAATGCCAAACTGGGTCAGACCAAGGGCCCATCAAGCCCAGCATCCTGTTTCCAGCAGTGGCCAATCCAGGCTACAATACCTGGCAAGTACCCAAACATTAGATAGATCACAAGCTACTATTGCTTATTAATTACTGTCATAGCAGTTTATGGATTTATCCTCTAGGACAGGGGTCAGGAACCTTTTTGGCTGAGAGAGCCATAAACGCCACATATTTTAAAATGTAATTCCATGAGAGCCATACAATATGTTTAAAACTAAATACAAGTAAATGTGTGCATTTTATGTAAGATCACACTTTTAAAGTACAATAAGTCTCTGAAAATATTACACCAGGCCTTAAGACACCAATACATCTCCTATTAGGAAAACGGACCAAGTCAGGCTGCTATAGAGTCCTACACAGAAACTACACGCCAGCAGAAAACCTCACCTGAATCACGTGCTGTCCCTCACCTAACATAGAATAAAGAGACCAAAATGCATAAGAAGCATGCAGACAAAAACTGAATTGGAAACTGCAACAAGCCAGAGTCTCTGTATGCAGTGTAACAAAGGAAAAAAGAAACATCACACATCCTTATAAAACAAATCAAGAAATATAAAATCATCAGCAGTAAAACTGTACTAACAAAAAGAACATATTTCGAAACAGCTGATGAATGGAATATCCAATAATTAAAAACTCATATAAAACATTTCCAGATACCAACAAAATATTTCAAAATAGCAGACACAAAGATCCAGTAATGAAAAATAATAAGGATACAAAAATTTTTTTGCTCTGCATACCTGGGAACGTTTGATATCCAGGTGTCCTGAGATTGTTCTGAATTAGCAGGAGGTGGGGTGGTTTGCTTGGAACTTTCTCCTCTCTCAGTCACATACCAGCGCTCTCTCTCACACTGGCTCTCAATGACACACCTATACACACATGCTCTCAGTCACTCACATATACAAATGTTTTTTCTCTCTCACTTATATAGGCTCTTAATTACACATTTACACACATGCTGTCTATCTTTTCACGCTTACACACACACAGGCTTTCAATCACATAAATACATGCTGTCTTTTTCTCTCACACACAGACTCTCATTCACATGCTTACAAACATGTCCTCTCTTTCTCTCATTTATACACAGGCTCTCAATCACATACTCACATGCTCCCTCACCTAAATCAGCTCTCAATCACACACATACACACATGGTCTCTCTCTCTCATTTAAACACAGGCTCTCAATCACATACTCACATGCTCCCTCACCTAAATCAGCTCTCAATCACACAGACACACATGGTCTCTCTCTCTCATTTAAACACAGGCTCTCAATCACATACTCACATGCTCCATCACCTAAACCAGCTGTCAATCAGACACAGACACACATGATCTCTCTCTTACTTATACACACAGGCTCTTAATCATACATACACATGATCTCTCTCACACACAAAGGATCTCAATCATACACACATACTCTTTCAAACAAACAGGTTTTCAATTACAAACTTACACATACAGGTTCCCAATGGTAAACTTACATTCATGCTCTCTCTCTCACAGGCAGGATCTCAATCACAGACATACTCTCTTTCACATATACAGGCTCTCAATCATTCACATACATGCAATCTCTCACTCACACACACAGGATCTCAAACACACATGCTTGCTCGCTCATTCATTCACTCTCTCTCTCCCCCTTCCCCCCCCCCCCCCCCCCCCCGGGAACTCGCGGCAGCAGCAGCCACCTCCCAACGCTAACCTCCTTCATTTTCAGCCCTCGCGGAGGCGAAGGCGGAGTCCCATCGGCCGCGGTTGAAGATTTTCATTTTCCTCCGAGCCGCGCTGCAGTCTTCTTCCCGTCGGACACTAGCGTGCCTGCGCGGGTCTTCCCGCGCAGGCACCCGATGCTCTCCACTTCCTCTTCCGGGCCGCGGGAAGAAGAGAGCACCGGCGTGCTCTCTTCTTCCCGCGGCCCGGAAGAGGAAGTGGAGAGCATCGGGTGCCTGCGCGGCAAGACCCGCGCAGGCACCCGATGACTCCAGCGCTGGCACCCGATGACTCCCGCGCAGGCACCCGGATGACTCCAGTCGGCGTGCTCTCTTCTCCTCCCCCCCGCGGCCCGGAAGAGGAAGTGGAGAGCATCGGGTGCCTGCGCGGGAAGAAGAGACCACACTAGCGTGGTCTCTTCTTCCGCGCAGGCACCCGATGCTCACCACTTCCTCTTCCGGGCCGCGGGGGGGAGGAGAAGAGAGCACGCTGGTGCCGCTGACTCCAGCTGTCCTGCCGCGTTCCGCCCGGGCTGACAGCATTTTAAGCCCGAGCGGTGGAGGACCGGGGAGCAGCTGGGTCAGCGGGGAACCGCGAAGTATGGCGACACTTGTCTGCGAGCCAGATGCAGCCCTCAAAAGAGCCATATCTGGCTCGCGAGCCATGGGTTCCCGACCCCTGCTCTAGGAACTTATCCAAACCTTTTTTAAACCCAGTTACACTAACTGCTGTAACCACATCTTCTGGCAATGAATTCCAGAGCTTAACTATGCGCTGAGTGAAAAAGAATTGTCTTCGATTTGTTTTAAATGAGCTACTTGCTAATTTCATGGAGTGCCCCCTGGTCCTTAATGAGAGAGTAAATAACTGATTTACATTAACTTGTTCAAGTCTTTTAATGATTTTGTAGAGAAAGAGAGAGAGAGAGAGAGATTGTGTTAAGACATGGCCCGGTTGGTGCCAGAGATGCTAAGGTGGACACTGGTATTGCTAGCATTACTGAATGGCAAGAACACCAATGATTTCCCTTCCCTTCCATCTGTTTATGTACCAGGTATCAGAGCAAGCTGTAGTGAGAAGGTTACCTTCTTGTCTTTTCCATCAGAGGAGATATACCCTTCAGGACATGGGGAGCAGTGGAGTTCTCCTTCCAGGGAGTATTGACCAGGTCTGCAGCTACTCTGAAAGCTCGTCGTGGGGTCACAGGAATAGCCACTTGGACAGATCCTGCATCCTGAGCCCATTTCCAGGCTGATGTAACCTTCTGGGCATGCCTGGGAAAAACCAGAGGTCAGGGACTGAATGGGCTGCAACATCCTAATACTCAACAGGAGAAACACACAGGCAATGCTTCTGTTTATACCTGGCAGTCTGCAATGTCTCCTTGAGCTGTAAAATGATTGGCAGTGCCTACTGGGCACTTCCTGGGAGCTGCTGTCCCCCCTGGGCAGCTACATCAAGAAAACAAAACAACAGATAAAGGAAAATGTTAATGTTAACTGTTGTTTTATTCCTTCAAACCTGGTGCTGCTGCAGGCTTCCCCTTGGCATCATCTCATCAGCATCCAGCGACTGACACTGCACATGAACTGCTCATGTGGATGCTGGACAGAAACCTGGATCCTGAGAGCCCTCTGTTCCACCTGGTGTCCAACAGAATACATATGTACGTGCCAGAGCGGCACAATTGCAAACCTACTGGTATCGGGGAGAAGAGAGACCCTGTTTCACACATAGAAAACCAAAGCCATGCATGTCTTTAACGATACGGTTTAATTTTCTCCGTGCTCACAGCAGAGTCTAGGGATTGCAGCTCACAGCGGCGAAGCTCAGATACTCAGGGACAAGGTCTGTCCCCATCACCTCTACTAACCCTGCATAAATACCTTCCCTTTACAGTAATTTGAATCTGACCCTCCTTTGAATTTGCTATGTTGCGCCAATAAAGCCCTGAGTGTAGGGGGTCACTCTCGCGCCTCGGGTCTTTGGCTGTGATCTGCAGTAGGGATCTGAACTCCATCTGCTTCAATTAGAATCTCAACTTCCTTGCAAATGCTCCCTTTGGAAGAAAAACCCTAATGCCACTAACCTTCAAAAGGGTCGTCAGAATATAACAATTTGTTGTTCCTTTTCCACAAAGGATCATGTGAGTTCCTGCCCGGCCCTCCCCCCTCCCCAAGGCTTCTGGCTAGTGAAGACAAACTTCTGTCAGCCTGCTGAAGGCAGGAGCCCTGTTAATCTCTGGAACTCCTTGGCTCTGCACCTTTGTCACTTTTTTTTGTGCCCGCACCTGCCACATCACTCAAAGAAAGGGACTCAAGATCCTGGGCCATAGTTTATCTGAAGTCCAAAGCGTGTCCGAATGGAGGAACTACCGTTAATGTCTGATAGGGAGGAATTCAAGGACCCGGCTTTCTAAACAGTCTGGGAAAATCCTTTCCCACTCTTTAACCTGAGTTATTGCAGAACAACAGGTGTGACACGTCAAGTAATGATTTTTGTATTGTAACCCTGTTGCTATATGTTTTTATTTTTTATAATTGTTTTTATTATTGTAACTTGTCACGATTCTTGGAGTGGCAGGCAATAAATGCTTTGAAATACAAAAAAAATAAAATAAATATATTTGCTGCTACAGAGGAGGCACAGAATGTCGGTAGGTAAGTTTATTGAGTTGTCTGGAACAGTTGTAGCCACTGAGTGCTGTGACAGGCCGATTCAGTAAAGTCCGCCGGTGCGCGATTCAGTTTTTAAATTAGGCCCGGCGGTAAAAACAGGCAAAAGGAGTGTCCCTAGCGCCTCTTTTTTGACAGGATCGGCGGCTGTCAGCGGGTTTGACAGCCGACGCTCAATTTTGCCGGCATCGGATCTTGAGCCCGAGTGGTTTTCGACCTGACAGCTGCGGGCCGAATTCAAATTTTTTTTTTTTACTTTTTTTACTCTTCGGGACCTCCGACTTAATATCGCTATGATATTAAGTCGGAGGGTGCACAGAAAAGCAGTGTTTACTGCTTTTCTGTGCACTTTCCCTGTGCCGGAAGAAATTAGTGCCTACCTTTGGGTAGGCACTAATTTCTGAAAGTAAAATGTGCGGCTTGGCTGCACATTTTATTTTCTGAATCGCACGCGAATACCTAATAGGGCCATCAACATGCATTTGCATGTTGAGGGCGCTATTAGGTTCGGCGGGTTCAACGCATGTTTTCCGCCCCTTACTGAATAAGGGGTAAGGGAAAACATGCATCCAAGGACAGGTTAACAGTGCGCGCCGTCGGAAAGCACTGTACTGTATCGGCCTGTGATTCTCTCTATCCTCCTGACTTCTTTTTAATTAAAGATATGAGCCAGACAGATAGACTCGGGACCTGCCTCTACCTCCTCCCCTTCAGATTATGTAGTGTCACATGTAAAAGATTTCTTACGTACTAAAATCCTACAGGACACTCCCAGCAGTTGGCATTAGAGTAGTAAAGGCCCTTGGGGCACTGAATGAGGCAATCAGTCTGGCAGTTGACCTTGCAGTTCTGGGAAAAGGAGACTGTACCTGCAGGAAATGGGGACAGAGAGATGAAGAAGAGCTGAATACATATTCAGCACTCAGAGCATCTGTTTGCTTTATACTCAACAGTGAGAAATAAAACGATTCCCATGACTGCAGGTAGGCATCATCATGTCAGTATCTGACTAATTCAGATATTGACATGACCATTTCCAAATATCCTAGAAATGGTTCCCTTGGATATGAGGCTTCTCTGCGTGATGACTCTATAAAACCTTCCTACCTCTGAAATTCCTTCTCCTTTCTCCGCGTAAGGCCCCCAGCCACTTTCACAAATTCAATCCACATCTCAAAAGTCACTTCTTCATGAATTCATTTCACATTCACCTTTGCTTTTTGCTCTCTTCTGCCCTTCATGGCTCAATCTCCTTGACTGTTGCTAGCAGCCCTGCTCCAGCCACCATTCCCACCATATTTCTTATCATGTCTGATCACGGCTTCCTTAGATTGCAAACTTCTGATTAGGAAAGTGCTTTCATTTTATTTTGCTTTCTTTCTGTTTAGTTTGATAGTTTCTACAACACCCTCGGCCCCCAAAGATTAAGACCAATCTTTACATTTAGGATAAAAGACTTTACCCCCTAGGCTTCCTTGGCATTCCCCCACCCCTTCAGCCTTTCTTATCTTACCCGATTCCTGTCACACTTGTGCCCCTGGTGTCATGCTCCAAAATGGTGCTGCAAGCTGTATGACACCAGCAGGGCAGGAGCAACTGGGGATCAGTCCCGTTCCATTTGGACCTCAGGGAGATCCATATCTAATCTATTTGTATCCATTACTTATATACTCACTGCAGTACCATATTAGTTTATGTAATCTGCTTCGGACCTACTTTTAAGAAAAGGTAGAATACCAAATGCTTATAAAAACATTAAAAAAGGAGAGTGGGGTAAAGGGAAAGAAAGGGTGCAGGGGAAGCCCGGTGGAGGCTTTTTAAAAATAAGGTACAGATGTAATTGGTGGTGCAGGGAGAGAAGAAGGAAGAGGCGGACAGCCTTCTTTTTGTGTGCACCAATAATGTGTACTGAACCATTCAGTGTGCACTCTTGAAAAAAATAGCATGCACAAAAAAATAAAAGAATACAAAAAATTATAAAAGAAAATGAAAAAAGAAAATAAAAAATCTCTGCACCCCCCCCCCTACTTGTTTTATGATTAAGGGCCTGATGTACTAAGCAATTTTCCCATAGACACGAAATGGAAAAATCTCTTTAGTGCATCAGCTCCTGTAGAGAATGAAAAGTCTTGTTTCTCATATCAAAATCAGGAAAATAAGGTTAGAAGAACAGATAATGATGCTGTCATTGTTCAGAAAGTTATAATGGATCTGTAAACCTTAATGTAGGAATTCTGAAACATGTGCCAACTGTTAAGCCTAGGGAAACAGACAGTAAATCTAATGAGAGCAATAAGTACATGTTGTCTGCCTTTTTAGGCCATATGTTCTATGAACATTCTAACTTCGTAACTAATAATAATTTAACATTGTAATTTGCATCAAGTACCTTCTTCCCTAATACAGTCAACCACCCTCTGAGCATTGATTAATAACAGCATGTTTATTTAAAATTGAATGTACTGTAGAGCATGGATATTGTGATCATATGAAAATATTATCTTTTAAGAACTGTAAACAGTAGAAACCAAAGCTGCACTTAGTATGTTGTTCTATAGGGATGTGCAGAGCAAAATTTTATGTTCATATTTTTTATGTCCGAAAGGGGGTCCCACTTGCGGCCAATATGGACATAAAAAAAATCCAATGAGTTGGGTATATGTACATATGTGCAAAAAAAAAATTTAAACCCCCTCACCCTCCTTAATCCCCCCCCCAGACTTACCACAACTCCCTGGTGATCGAGCGAGGAGTGAGGACGTCATTTCTGCAATCCTTGGCGAGAAGCATGTGACGTCGGTGGCACGTCGAGTGACGCGGCGTCACGTGATTCCCGGCGAGTTCGCGCCGGACGGCTCGTTCGGCCCAAAAAGAACTTTTGGCCAGCTTGGGGGGGCCTCCTGACCCCCTCAAGCTGGCCAAAAGTTCTTTTTGGGCCGAACGAGCCGTCCGGCGCGAACTTGCCGGGAATCACGTGGCGCCGCGTCACTCAGACGCGGCGTCACGTGATTCCCGGCAAGTTCGCGCCGGACGGCTCGTTCGGCCCAAAAAGAACTTTTGGCCAGCTTGGGGGGGCCTCCTGACCCCCCCAAGCTGGCCAAAAGTTCTTTTTGGGCCGAACGAGCCGTCCGGCGCGAACGAGCCGGGAATCACGTGACGCCGGCGTCACTCGATGTGCCACCGACATCACATGCTTCTCGCCAAGGATTGCAGAAATGGCGTCCTCACTCCTCGCTCCATCACCAGGGAGTTGTGGTAAGTCGGGGGGGGGGGATTAAGGAGGGTGAGGGGGTTTATATTTTTATTTTGGCTCAACAATCGCGATTTCCCACATATCGAACATATCTATGTTCGATATGTGGGAAATCCGATCGTTTATGTCGAATCAATTTTTTAAGTAAAAAAAAAATATGAGTTGCGTTTTACTAATGCGGTCAAACCGAATGCACACCCCTATTGTTCTATAATCTCCTGTTTTCATGTTGCAGTGTATGTTTGCATGATCATATACTGCTTCAGTAAACCTACCCCACTATCTACAAATAACAGTCCTCCTCACTTTAACATATACTGGGCTTCAATGAGTGCCGTGTAGAAATGGATGAGATTGTTAGATTTCTGGTCCAACCTTCTCTAAACTAGTGGGTCTCGGCCCAGTCTTTGGGGCACCCCTAGTCTGTCAGGGTTTCAGGATATCTCCAATGAACATGCATAAGAGAGATTTGCATACCATGGAGGTAGTGCAGGCAAATCTATCTCATGCATAATCACTGTGGATATCCTGAAACCCTGACTGGCTAGGTATGCACTAAGGATGGGTTAAGAAGAACCTCTACACTAGACCAAGGAGGTGCAAGTGGAGAAGGTAGAGTTGGTTGGAGGTGATGCTCTTTGGTTGGAAAGGGAACTGAGAGCACAGGTTCAAGCTAAATAACCAGAGCCATTACAATACAAACCTTAATCTGATGCAATCCTCACAATGAATCTCAATTTGCATGACCTAATTCTGCAAAAATCAAACTGACCACAAATTGACAGGATTCAATTGCAAATGTAACTCTAATTTGAATTATAACTGCAGTATGATTGCTGTCCAAAGTCACAGGTGGAATAGGATGCTTAGTAAACTGGGCATCATAGAGCTGACTTGTTTAGAAGATGCATTTGGCTCACGTGAAACAGCTAAGGTGAGCCAAGCCTGGCTAACCCAAGTTGGCTGGAAAAATTCAGATCTCAATTTTAACTGGGTTACAGATGACTCAGAAATCTGGACAAAAGTGTGAACTGGGACCAGTTTATCTGACTCAGGATTTGAGTCAGAAGGTAGCCAAGTCACACAAGCCTAGTCTAAGGCATATGCAAACATCAGAGCAAACCAATTCATGAAAAATAAGAACATATATAACGTGTAGGCTAGTATCAAATTCCTCTTTCTTCCCTTGAAAGAGACCCTGATCTTATTTCCCATTCTTGCAAGAGCCTACTTATGATCCATGGTATTACATGACCTACATGTAAGGTAGAACTGCCTACCTTGAGAAAGGACAAGGACAGAGAATGGAATGATGGGGAAACTCTGTACTTACCAAAGAAGATAATGAACATACAGGTCAACATTCCCCACTTCCATGCTGCAGCCATCCACCAGCATCTAAAATTGATGATCCAGGGCACTGGACAGTCTGCTGGGAAGGTCATTTTAATTGACCAGTACAGTCAAAAATATATTTTTCTCTTTTTGATGTCCTTACAAATGGTCCAGGAAGTCTTTGATGAAACAGTGAAAAAAATGAGGGTCAAATGCACATGAATGTGATATCTTCCTTCAGTCCAAAAAATATAGTGTAGAATAGAAACGATGGCTTTTGAGGATCCCAGAAGGGGAATGGAAGATTTTGCTCTCAGGGCTGTGTAGCTATAGCTAATGACTCTTTCTGTGTCAAGACAATTGTAATAAAATCTCCCCTGCAATTTCCTCCTGTCTGCCTAATCACTTTCCAGAGAGAAAGCTGGAAGTGAAATGGACACCAAGCCCCTGAAAGGAAAACCAGAAGATCAGGTCTCTTTCTGAGCATCATCCGATGAAAGATTTCTGGAGCAGGTGTCCTGCTTTCCTGTGATTCTCATTTTCCAAAGAGTGTACCATACAACATCTCAGCAACTGAAGGTTCAGCAGGCACATAACTATGAAATTACTTTTCACAGAGGGAATATGTTGGGTTTGGGTTTAAGGTCAGAGATTGCAGAGGTCAACCACTTTTCAAGCAGCAATGATGTCCTCTGCCTCAGTGGGCCTTTCACCATGCTTCACCTCTTTTTTTTTATGCACTGCTCTCTCTCTAAATGACCAATTATTCATTAGGTGCAGAAAGCTTACAAATAGTAATCCTATATTCCATTCCCCCAAAGCAGCTGTCCCTGTAAACTGTATCTCTTTAGTGTGGAGAACAGTGCAGTGCAATATATCACAATGAAATTTAATGTAACATCATCCTGAATGACATACACTACAGCATGGCATAGAATACATCATGCTGTCACCATGCAATTGCTTGCACTATGGTATATCATATTTCAATAAAGAATAGGGCAATATAGATTACCATTGTCTAATATACCGTAGTAGAGCATAGCACAGCACAATATCATAGCAGATGCTAATGTGATATATGTATTTAAATATATTATAATGCAGTGAGAGATAAAAATCAAGTTTTCTGTCAGGATTAGACAGTAATTAATTAAATGATATTGCATTTTCCCCTTTGATGATTTTGATCACTTTGAAAAATGATAATTATAAATGATGATAACATTAACAATAAAATGCTCATTGTGAACAGACGACAGAGCCTTTTTATATAATGGGTTTCAATAAATTATTTTTCTTCTCTCATCCTCTTCTACCCATTGGGTGTTGAGGGCTTCTTATCTGCCCTATTTGATGTTGGTTCAATTTGTCCTTGATGCTATCTTGTATCTACTGACCTTCTATGCGGTCTTCCTTATAAATTGATTGCACAGATGTTCACCAGCTCTTAATGACTTTCAGACTTAACCTCCCCCATCCACACCCACTTAGTTTTTGGAACAATTAAATATTAGCTTCCCCTCCCCCCCCCCCCACACACTCCTTATTCCATCTGTGAAATAATGGCAAGTGGCTGACAACACTGGGAATACAAACAATGCAAAGCCAGCCATGGGTAGCCAATTACAGTTTCCTTATAGAGCCTCCTTCTCCCTGACATTGCAATACAGACCATGAGAGGAAACAGCCAGATTTCCACAGAGAAATGGGATTTAGGAGGGCTGACACGTGACTCCCTATACCAGGTTCTCCAACCCTTTCTTGGAAGCACACCTAGCCAGTTGGGTTTTCATGAATAAGCATGAGAAAGATTTGCATACACTCGGTCTTCAGTACCATTCTTATGCATATTCATTATGAATATTCTGAAAATCAGACAGTTAAGTGTGCCCTACCTAGAATGTGGCCTACATTCTAGATGGCCATGGTCCCATCTGCTGCTTGTTTTTATTTTTATGCCCCATTTAGCAGTATTCTGGGACAGGAAGTCTTGATTTTCTGTGTGGTCAAAAGAGGAAAGTGTATTGAACAATTTTGATATTTTGTTTTGTTTTTCATGTTGTTATTTTTGTTGCTATTTTTCCATCATTTGTTTTTGGGTTTCATCGATTTAAAACACATCCCTATTGAGGAACAGGAATGCGAATGGAGCAAAATGCTCCAGGATAGTGTTAAAATGTTTTTTGGCAAGCATCAGAATTCATTCAGGTGACAGGGATGAAAACCAGAACTGGAAAGACCAGAATATGCCAAAATTAGAACAGCGAAAAACTGCTTCATTAATGATGCTAGAATATAACAATAATCAAAAAAAAGGAAGGTGGTTGATGGTACGCATCTCTCAGAGTACACATACTCCTCTCACAACTCAGACTTAAATACCACATTTGCAAAACCTCCATAGGAGAAGCCATAAAACATATATAACACCCATTCCATGCTCTGGTTGAATGCAAGGTCACATCTGGTAGCTGAGGGGCCATCAGGCACCCTATTTGGGCTCTAATGGGGAAGGGGCAGAAGCATATAGGACCCTTAGGCTTTGGAGGTCTGTTCTCCCCAATACAAAGCACACAATTATTCAGTGTATGTTGTTCCAAAAACAAAGTTTAATTTGGCAGACCTCTAGTGCTTTCCATACAGAAAGAAAATATCTAAAAACAAGAATGAGCTTCACATTCAAAAAAATCAGCAGACTATGTGGTTTTCTGCCCTCCCATCGCTAACAGCATACTCTTTAGAAATGCTCCCACCCGAGTTTCCTGTATACCTGAATAAAGATGACCAATTCACATATAGCAGATATTCAACGGTACGCCAATGCCACTGAATATATTCGGCTAAGTCAAAGTTGGCCAGGTAAGTATATCTGGCGTTCAGGACTAATTTCATGAAATCCTATAGTTATCTGGCTAACTTAGATGGATAAAGCTAAATATTGGCATTTATCTAGATGAATCACCATGGAACACCCTCCATTCTGCCCCTAACTTATCCAGCAAGTTGTTAGCTGGATAAGTGACAGCTACTGTGTGTGGCCAGATATTTGAATGATGCCATTTCTCCTTCCTTCCATTTTGAACGTTGGGAATGATTTCATCCTGTTTTCTCTTCCTCTCCAGCTGTGAGTTACAGCACCCACCTAATTACATACTGAAGAGACCTTGGACCTTCAACCACTGTCCACTAGGGATCCTCAGTGCTTAGCCCATTCCTTCTTCAATCAAGTTACTGGTTTTTGCATCCACCACCTCTACTGAGAGGCTTTCCTATGCATCTACCACCCTTTCCATGAAGCAATTATTTCTGTACCTTTCTACCTCCTTAGACCCACACATCATGGCCCCTTGTTCTCATGCTCCCAAAATCTATTCTTCTTGCCCGATGCATACTCCTATTGAATTCGAGACACAAAATTCCCTGCTCCATGAAAAGACCTTTTCTCAAATGTTTACATGCTGGGAGGTATGGTATGGCCACCGCATACATAGGTAAGCCCTCCCAGGCAGACACACAAAAACCACACCGTTTGACAAGGATCACAGCAGCTTGCTGAATGAACACACCCAGCTGCAATCCACGCTAAGCCTGTGTTGAAGGAACAACCTAGGAAGAAGCAATGACTGAGTTGCTATCCACAGTTTGCTCCCAGAGGATTCATGGTTTGGTGCAAGGGGAATGGGGGAAGCATAACTTCCACTTTTCAAGGGAAAGAACAGGAGGAGGATGAATGCTGAGTTTGCCAGAAATATCACAAAAAATGCTTGGGAAGATTACCAGAAAATGAGAGTGAGACTGGGAGATTATTGCAAACCATTTTACTGTTTACATGAGGTGACAGGTTATAGCAGTTTGCAAACCCATCGAGCTGACATCTGCACAAAAGACACAGGTAGCTCCATATTCATATCTGGCAATCCAGCTGTGTGGATGTACAGGCCCAGATTTTAAGGAGGTTTGTCACAAAATGGTGTGAGAGAGCAAAGAAAGCTTTTGAAAACAGAGCTCGCTTGAGTGTGGTTTGTGAGCAATAACACCGAGCACAGTTCCTGCTAAGATAAAGGGTGTCTTGGGGTATTGTGAGACAGGGTGAAATCAAATGCCTCCAAATATTTAAGAGTATGTTTATGAATGTGTGTGTGTGTGTGTGTATAATGGATGTTATTATGCTTATTTTTACATTTAGAACCAATATACAAAAATCTTTCTATTCTCAGTCTTAGGAAAGGATGTTTGTGTGAATATGGCAATCGTGTGTTCTCCTTATGGGCATCAACACAATCTATGTGCTCTGCTGAAGGATGCTTTCACAAATCACAGGTCTCACAAAAAGATATGTGATGTGTATACATGTTTGTGTAACTTCCCTTGCTCAGGCTGCAGATTTGTGAAAAACTGAATGTAGCCTTGGAATCAGGATTCCCCAGTGAGGGCGAGGTGCAGCTCCTAGGCTCAAGGTGATCAATGAACAGTCACTCAAATAAAAAAAAACAAAAAAAAAACGATCTCCACACCAGTTGTGTTATTTCAGAAACAAAAGCTAACTGGAAAATGACTACAATTTGTAGGAAAACCAATCAGTTTCCAGAGTTTAAGGTTCTCCAAAATATATAGAAGACAATATTCAAAGACATTTAGATGGATAACATAAATTAATATGCAACTTATTCTTCCAGTGTTAATGCTAGAGCAACGCTGGACGCGCCTGGGATCACAGTATGGGACCAGGACCCCATCATTCAGGAACTGAGTGGGTGAGAGGGGCTTTGGGAGGAGAGTGGTGAGGAAACAATATTTGTTTCAGTATTTACCAGAGAGGGAGGGGGAGGGCTGGATGGCCGGCACTGAGAATTTCATTATTGCTTAAATTTGGAGTGTTTGATGGGGGAGTCCTAGCCAGCAGGATGATTGAACTTTTGTGGTGGGTCTGTAGGTGGTAATCGAGCCGGGAGGCCTGTGATTAAGGGTTTTTTTGTTGTTGTTTTTATCCATAGAGTACTACTTAACCGGATATCTTTTGACGAGATCTAGTTAAGTAGCTAGTTATCCAGCCACACAAGGCCAGGTACAGGATGGCAACCAAGATGGAAGCAGAAGACAAAGTCGTTGGAAGTGTGCACATTCCTTTAAACTACAGGGCCCAAAACTGATCCCATCTTCAAGTAATTTGTCTTTCAGGCTGAGGGAGACAGAAACAGGTATGAGGTGGTCCTGGAGTACTTCCTTCTCAAGCACAATCGGGCCGATACAGTAAAGTCCGCGGGAGAGCAGGCGAACACCCGCTCTCCTGTGCGCATGATTCAGTATGCAAATTAGACCCGGCGGTAAAAACAGGTAAAAGGAAGCGCTAGGGACACTAACGCGTCCCTAGCACCTCCTTTTGGACCGGAGCGGCGGCTGTCAGCGGGTTTGACAGCCGACCCTCAATTTTGCCGGCGACGGTTCTCGAGCCCGCTGACAGCCATGGGTTCGGAAACCGGATGCCGACAAAATTGAGTGTCCAGTTTTTGACCCGCGAGCCGACTTCAATTTTTTTTTTTTTTTTTAACTTTTGGTAACTTTCAGGACCTCCGACTTAATATCGCCATGATATTAAGTCGGAGGGAACACAGAAAAGCAGTTTTTACTGCTTTTCTGTGCACTTTTCTGGTGTCTGAAGAAATTAGCGCCTACCTTTGGGTAGGCGCTAATTTCTGAAAGTAAAATGTGTGGCTTGGCTGCACATTTTCCTTTCTGAATCGAGCAGGAATACCTAATAGGGCCATCAACATGCATTTGCATGCTGCGGGTGCTATTAGGTTCGGGGGGGTTGGACGCGCGTTTTCGGACCCTTACTGAATAAGGGGTAACGCTAGTGCGTCGAAAACGTGCGTCCAAAAGAGGGTTAACAGTGCGCTCTGTACTGTATTGGCCCGAATGTCATTTATGAGAGCTCAAGGTGCCGCCAGTGATCTCAGCTCAAGGGGGGAACTGATTAAAGCTGTCAGTGGCAGCTGCAAGAGCTAGCTCAGCTGACCACTGTGACTTTGGAGCTGCTAAAGAGGACCAGATCTGGGACAGTCTGGGGACTGGAATTCAGAACAAAGATTTGCCACTGAAGTCGCAAATCTAGAAAGCACTCTGGTCAAGGTAGCAAAGCAGTGTGAGAAAACAGTGACTATGGTCAGAGAGATGATGGGCTGCATAGAGAGAGGCATAACCAGTAGGAGAAAGGAGATGATAATTTCCTTGTGTAGGTTACAGGCGAGGCCTCACTTGGAGTATTGTGTTCAGTTCTGGGGTCCGTAATCTCAGAAAGGTCAGGATAGATGCAGTTCAGAGAAAGGCAACCAAGATGGTGTGGGATCTGCATTGAAAGACTCATGAAAAGAGACTAAAGGCCCTAAATATGTATACCCTGGAGGAGAGGAGAGACAGGGTGGCATATGATATAGACTTCTAAATACCTAAAGGTTTTAAAAATGCACAAGAAACTAACTTTTCCCATTTGAAAGGAAGCTATAGAATAAGGAGTCATGAAATGACGCTCCAGGGAGGTAAACTCAGGAACAATGTCAGGACATTTTTTTTTTTTCATGGAAAGATTGGTGGCTGCCTGGATGCCCTCCCAGAGGAAGTGACGAAGGCAAAAATCCTGATTTTTATATAATTAAGTAAAAGCGATATACAGATTTTAACCAGTTTATATGACATTCACATTGTGTTGGTGAGTTCTGAACTCTGACCCAAGCATAGTCTCAGGTGCGGGAGCTGTGATCAGGGACCCAAAGATCTTGCCATGAAGACTATGGAGGTCAATTGGGTGTGGCATAGGATCTGGGCAACAGCGTCTTCCTCCATTCAGCTAAACAAACGTGCATGCCCTTTCCCAAGCCAGATTCTCAGGGGAGGGGAGCAGGGGATCAATTCTTTCTTCTAGGGAAGTGTTTCCGAACCCTCTCCTGAAGGCACACCTATCCATTCAGGTTTTCAGGATTTCCACAATAAATATGCATGAGATAGATTTGCATAACCTGGGTCTCTAATGTATGCATATTTATTATGGATATCTTGAAAGCTTGACTGGTTAGCTGTGGCTCCAGGAGAGGGTTAGGAAACAGTTCTAGGATACTGCCCTCCCTCCCATGGCACCAGTAGGGGGTAGATCACATACCTAATGGTGAAAGCCCAATAGGCTTTACATATGTATATGCATGCATACATCCAGCGGAGTTGGTGAATACCTTATCTAGGACTGTAACATTCTTGGCAGAATACTACAGTGGTTTGCTATTGTCTCCCACAGCTCACAATACCCAGACTTCCCAGGTTGTTTTCCCTCCAGATATTAGGAAAGCCTGATCTGCCTTAGCTTCCAAGGTCAGACAGGTTCAGGTTCTCTCATGACACACAGAGGTCTACATTCAGAAACTTTTCCCTGATAAGTGTTCTGCTGAATTCATCTGGGTAATTTGGTTTTCCAGCTAGATTTACCAGGCTATCTTTAGCCTGGTAACATTGAATATTAGCACTCACTAACTAAAGTTTAGCCTCACGCCCAAAATGCTCCCAAACTGAATACTCAGCTTACATTTGTGGGGGTAGATATTTAAATGCTACTTAGCCAGATAAATCGGACTTATCCGGCTAAGTGGCTGCCACTGAATATCCAGCTACACCACTTAACTAGATAAGTGACTTATCCAGCTAACTAGCCATATAGTCAGTGGGCGGGCAGAGGATATAAATGGGTGGCACTATCTATCCAGTTAACTTAGATGGATATTGTGCCTTATCTGGTTAAGTTAGACGTGACCCATGGTAGGGCTAAAGTTAGACGCATAAGCTTATCCGGCTAACTTTAATACTTATCTGGATATATTCAGAGGCACTGCTATGCTGCTGAATATCCCATGTAAGTTAGCTGGATAAGGCTTATCCGTCTAACTTACATAGCTGGATACATTTTAATATCGGCCCTGAAATGTTCTCTTGTTTGCGCAATCTACTGTGCAGAACGGCAGAACTGGAACCATCACCATTGTTCATATTGTCTTACTTGTGCCTTTCGCTGTGTAAAAACACTGACCCAAAGAATGTCCAACAGCGACAGTGTTTCGGCGATTTTCACCTGCTTCAGGAGCTACATTAAATATTTTATCGGGTCTCAACCTCAAAGTGGTGTTGTTGAGCATACAACTGGTGAATCCTACAGGATGTAGTAGTCAATAGTCATCCATTTGTTTCTGTGGGTCAATGTGTGCAGGTAGCAGGTAGCTATTCACTTCAATAGACTCAGGCTG
This sequence comes from Rhinatrema bivittatum, assembly GCF_901001135.1. Taxonomy (NCBI): domain Eukaryota; kingdom Metazoa; phylum Chordata; class Amphibia; order Gymnophiona; family Rhinatrematidae; genus Rhinatrema; species Rhinatrema bivittatum. The sequence goes on from NC_042626.1 coordinate 33,370,288, forward strand.
CAGGTATTCATACATTTACTTTGAGGAGTGCAGCATTTAAATCTTATTTTTTAACCACCATATTGTTCCCTGATACCAGTCTTTGCCAGCCTACAGCATGGCCAGTAATTTCATGCTGATCTGCCTGTTCTATGCCTGACGTTTGATGCATGCTTAAAGGGGCAAGACCAATATGATATATGCCCCCCAGAGACATCTCATCCTATCTAAATATTTGCTCCTTCATTGTTGTCAACATCAGTAGAAGGTCAGTTCCTCCCTTTAGCTTAAATAAATCCTGGAGTCTTTGCATCCTGCTAAGTCATAAATCAAGAAGAATCAATACTGATAGGTAGCTAACGTATAAATGCTCAAGATTAATGCATGTAAGTGAAAAGCAAATTTCAATTTAACAGAAGCATTTTGGTTGATAAAAGTAGAAGCAGTGACAGTGCATACCAGGGAGGCAGAGATCCTATCATCAGTGGCTTCCCCTGCCCCCCCCTCCCTCCCTCCCAACTCCCCACAACAACCAATATCCTTCACAGAGCATGAGTTAATGTGGTGACTTTGGATAAAGTCTTCATAGCAGTAGAGAATTTTAGCATTTGCATAAACGATTGACTGTATTGTGAATAATAAAAATATGCTTAGATGATATTCTTATTCAGTGCTATAATGCAGAAGAGGATCCTGCTATCATAGCACATCATTTCTCTAGGAGTCAGGTGAAGGTCAGCAAGAAGTGATAGGCCACTGCTCCCATAAAACACCAACATCTCTACCTGCCTGAAGGCCCAACAGGAAGAGCCCTTGGGTCATGCAACTCTCTCAGTGTGATTATCCTTACACCAGCTGGTTTTGCCAAATCCAATTCAAAATCACATTGACAGGGAACAAAACCTCCCTTAGATTTCAGGACTACCACATTAAACATTGCCTGAGAGAATAACGGAAATTAATATATGCATCTTGTGCAATGCTGAAAAGTAAATAAATAGAGGAAAATGCAATCAGGGATGTTGATTTAGTGATATTACTGAGTCACTCTGGCATTATTACTGCATTGTAAACTCAATTAAGCAGACTCAGGCCTACCTGAAATTAACTGGGGCAGAAAGAAAACAGTCAGTAAGCAAACACAAACCCGGATCAGTTACCTGCAGAAACTGTGGGTCAGTGCAGAAGAAAAAATCCCAATGAATTCAAGAACCAACTTTTGAATAAATAGAACTCAGTTACCACAAATGTACCAGAATCCATTTTAGCTGCAAAGGACTGAACCAATGCCTTGTGCTGTGTTACAAAAGAGGGAAGGAACTATGGGGTATTGCAGTGGCTGTTGGAATAATCTAGGGTAGAAATAACCTGAGAAAAAGACATTAGGGGAATTAAAATGCAGAGGAACAGATCATGCAAATTGCTATTGGGCATGGCAGTCCATGCCCAAGATAGAATCACAGAAAAACAGGGCTAGGAGGTATTTCAAGAGATCATCTAGTCCTCTCCAGTAATGATACATTCTATTTAAACCATTACAGACAGATTTTTCTTTAAACTGTTCTTAAAATCCTTTAGTGATAGAGATTCCACTACCTCCGTAAATAACTTGCTGCCGCGCTTAAGTACCTTTACTGATAGAAAGGTATTACTAGTGTCTTGCCTAAATCTCCCCTACTACAAGTTAAGTACATCAGTTCCTTTTCTATTCTTTGTGTCAGTGAAGAACAAGTGTTCATCATTCTCTTTATTACTGACCATGCTCCATTTATGTATTCAAATTTTGGTAGAAAGTCAATCTCCTTTTCTGTAGGTTAAATATTAAAACTGTTTTAGCCTGGGCTCTGGGATGACAATAACCAGATCTCATCATTTTTCTGGCTCTCCTTGGGGACTTCTCCAGTTTTCCTATCTCCATTTTGAAGTGTGGGGCACATTAAGCTAGACACAGTATTTCCACAAAAACTTGACCAATATTGAATAAAGTGGAAGGGTTACTTCATGTATCTTACTTAGGATTTTCTACTAGAAAGGCTAATCCAATTTTTTGGGAGGGGAGGAGAGTAAATAATTAGCAGTAGTGATGAGTTTTGGCTCCCCCATGTGGGAGAGTCAGATGGTATGCTCTATTATTATTACTATTTATTAGGTTTGATGAATCACAATGCTTACATAAGTATAAAAATGCGATGTACATAAATTAAAAAATAAACATAACATACATTAAAGTTAAACATGAGTAGTATAAATTATAGATTCAAAATCTAAACTAAAATTTCAAAATCAACTTAAAATAATGATAATAAAAGATAAGATACAAACTATAGTAAAATATAAAAAGTAGCATTAAATATCTGTATAAATACTTAGAACATAGATATATGTAAAATCAGAGGAGCTGTTCATCTTGGAAGGCCTTTGTGAAAAGGAAAGTTTTAAGGCATGTCCTAAAATTGGCATTTTTTTCAAGGCATAACCCCAAAGGAAAAGAGTTACAAAGACTGAGCACCAGACAAGAAAAACAGATTTCATGAGTGTGCTCCAGTCTTAACAGTTTAGGTGAGGGGAGAACTAGAAGCTCTAGTTGTGAGGAACATAGAGTACATGTAGGTAAATATGGGAGAAGAAGATTGGACAAGTATGAAGAAGGAGTACCCCAGTGAAAGGCCTTGAAAGTTAGTTGCTAATCTTGAATTGAATTCTATAAGACACTGTAAGCCAATGAAGTTCGATGAGAATTGGCGTGATGTGATCACATTTCCTCTTACCGAAGATTATTTTAGCTGCAGTGTTCTGTACTATTTGAAGTCTGCGAACTTGGTTGGAAGCGAGTGCATGTAGTATGGCATTGAAATAGTCTAGTCTATTGAATATAAGAGAATGGGTGAGCGTCTCAAGTACTTAATTTCTAAAAATGGTTTGAGTCTTGTAATGAACCATAATAAAAAATAGGATCGCTGAATTAGGGTAGAAACATATGAAGAGAATTTGAGTGAAGAATCTAGTTGTACCCCTAAAGAAATGACTGTATTCTTCAGAGGTACTGGAGTTCCAGCCATGATAGAAGTAGGTAAGTCCACCGGATCACTATTTCTGGTGAACTAATCAGCCTCAGATTTTTCAAGATTAACTTTAGTTTAGAGAACTGAAGCCAAGTGGCTATGTCAGAGAGGCAAATATTGAAATTATTAAGAGTCCCCCTTTTTAAATCAATACTAGCAAGAACCTGAATGTCATATGTACAATTATAACTGCTGAGACCAAGACTTTGTATCAAAGCTGCGAGTGGAAAGGTAAACAAATTGAAAAGAGTAGGAGAAAGAGCTGAGCCCTGGGGTACCCACATGTAAGTGAGTGAATAGATGACATCAATGAATTGAATTCCACTGTATTTGGAATGTTCTTTGTTCTAGGAAGGGTTTGAACCAGCGAAGGAAAGAGTCCTGAATACCACTGTCAAATAGACGGTTGAGAAGAAGCTGTTGTATTGAAGGCAGTGCTTAAGTGGAGAAGAACAATGCAGAGAGCAAGACCTTTATCCAAATGTAAGCTGATTTACGAAATCAGTGCAGTAAGGGCCGTTTCAGTACAAAAGCCTTTTTGAAAACCTGATTGCTTAGGGTGTAATATTAGGGTTTTGTCAAGAAAATTAGTAAGTTGTCCATGGACAACCTTCTCAAAGACTTTTGATAGTTTAAGCAGATTGGAAACATGTTTGTAATTTTCAGGTTTAGTAGAATCTAAACCCTTTTTTAAGAAGGGGCGAACTGTGGCTGCTTTTAGACTAGTAGGTAAAATATCAAATTCTAAATTGTTGTTAATGATTGCTACTAACGGAGGAAGGAACCTAAATAAATATTTTTTATGAATATAAAAGGAAAATCATGAATAGATGATGCAGGATTCATCTTTTTCAACAATAAAGCTAAGCCTGCAGGTGTAATCAAATTTGAAGTGGAAAGTTTGTTTGTGTAAATGCTGCTAGCTATGGTAGACCCTGTCACCATCTTGGGGTATAGATTTCTTTAGTTGACCCTTTTAGGAGCAGGATATCCTTTGTTGTCCCATTTTGGTTATGTTTTCTCCTGGGAAAGGACTCTAGAAATTTCTTGAATTGAAACCCGGGTAAAGAAATGGAGTCAGAGTACCTTGTCTCATGTTTGGTCTATGGTTTTTGGAAACATTATGGTTATTTAAGGAGGAAGTTTGCTTACCCTTCCTGCCTCTTGCTTGCTTTCTCTTTGCTTAAAAATGTCTTCTGTTTTTATGTTTGGCTAAGTGTCCTATGGCCCAGTGTCTCAGATTTTTTTCCCATCTGAAGAAAGAGGTGTCTTTCACCTAGAAAGAACCTTTCAGATCATCCAAATTATCAAGGAGGAATGGATTGACATCCATTACCGGGAGAAGGAGTACTGGCAGAAGAGAGAAGAAGACCAACTAGGTGCATCTACCATCATTTAAAATAATATCTTCATAGGAAGAGAAGAGTGGGACAGTACCAACTAGGTGCTGTACAGGGAATAAAGGAAAACAGGGCAGACTATTATGAGGTATGAGAAATGGGGACATTCATTTAAATAAAGGGATCAAATTTCCACCCTTTTAACAATGGGGAGGAGTAGAAATTATCTTCATTGATTTGCAAGGAGAAGGAGCTAAAATTATTTAAGAGACTGACTTTATAGGGATAAGCCAGTCACCCTAAAAGATATGTCCAACTGAACCAAAGTGCTGGCCTAAGCAATAAAAAGATTGAGTTCTAGGTGCATAATGGCCATGCAGTTTCAATACCTAGGAACTAAACAGAACAGAAGAAACTGTCATTTTTCTTCCCATCTTCATTTTACAGACTTGCTAAGCCATGGCCTTGGAGAAATTTTGTATCTAGCTATGAAACAAGAATTTAACAACAAATGTCTCCTGAAACACCTCAATATTAATTATGAGAATATGTATATACATACTGGATAAGATGAAATCATATCAGGAGCCCACCAATCCCAAACCCATGGATGGTGGTAACATCCAATCAAGATCAATGTTTGGTCCTTATGCATCTAAATATGTATGAAATTGCGAGCAGAAATAAATACTTTGTACTTTACAGATTTTGGAATTTTTTTCCCTATTCCACTGTTACTGGTCTCGTGAACTTTATGTCCATGAATTTGGCTCATGAGACTCTTTTTCACAAATCTGTAGCTAAGCTTTGAGACAGAGTTCAAAGCTTGGCCTGGCCCTTCTCCATTAAGTGTGGAGTACTTGCTGGTCTTGCACCAGCCTAAAGCCCTGGCAAGTTAAGCTATCTATACCCATCCCTGCCTGTATAACTTGCAGAAGCATCTGCAAGCATTCTGGTTGCTGCCTGAGACTGTGGCATTAACCTTCATGTCGAGACAAGATCCCTGATTCTTCAGGAGTAGGACCCTACTACTGCATCAAAGGGAGAAAACACTGGTTTAATTCTCTAGCTGAGGATAGTTAATAGGCAATGTGCATTTGACAAGTGCAAGTTAAATGTTGAGTTTTCGCAGGAATGTTTGCATAACTTATGCCATAAGAGAGCTTTGCTCTGTTAAAGCAGAAACAAAACAAAATTATATATACTATATAAATCTTATGTTTATACTGCTATAAAAAAAAAAACAATCTACCTCAAGAAGGCATAAGTTTCTGCTCCCTTAAACAAATGAACTTGAGTTGTATGTTGTTTTCTGGTTTTCATATCAGGTAATAACTGTAGATATTCTCCTATAGCTTTAATATCTAAAGACATTTGCTGGTGTTGTGTCCATCGCTGCTCGACACCCTCACTCCACCCTCTTTACCTCTGTGATAACTTCCTCCGGGTCTGATGGACGGTTAGCTGCCACGGTGTCTTCATGTCGTCTCCCTCCAGCGTCCCCGGACCGGCATGACGCTGTGGATCCGCCATGTTCCTGATGACGTAGGGCGTCCCCCTGAGATGACATCATCCACTTCCAATATAAAAGGTCTCAGTATTCGCTAACTAATCGAGTTAGCAAGGATTCGTCCAAACTACTCTGCCTCCTCGGATTTACCAGGGGTACCCACTCCTCGGGGGCCTCGCTCTCTTTTCTTTATTTCAGATTGCAGATAGGAACCGGTACTCGCTCCTCGAGGGCCCATGTTCCTGAACACTCTGAAGATTCTCTGCTTCCTGGAAGCTATCACAGATACAGACATTTGTGAGTTACCATCGCTCTCTCAGAGCTTTCCCTAGAACCAGGTACTCACTCCTCGAGGGCCTAACCTTTCCAGATACTGAGCTTCCTAAAGACCTTATGTGAGTTTTGTCATCTAGTTCTGATTATGAACACAGCATACCCTGTCTACTCACTATCTATAGTTTCTCTACAGCTCAGCAACCCTGGGATCGCTGTTCCAGTACCTGAGGGACTTCAGCCCTGCCGGGCATATCAGCTCACTACTGTCACCTCTGGTGGTTCTACTATCCTGTCTAATAAAAAAATTATCTGTTTCTGTCTCTGTACTCAAGCCTAGCCGGTGGTCCCTCTCAGGATATCCTCCTGGGGACGCAGTCATCTGCCATCAGCCCAAGGATTTACCTATCTATATTCCTCTACAGCTGAGTGCCCTCTCCAAGCACTCCGCTGATAACAGATTGCTACTCCTTCTCCATCAGGAATCTTCAGCAACAGATTCATAACAGATTGTTACTCCGCAGTCTAAACCCTAACAGATTGTTTTGTACTCCCTCTATAGGAGCTGAGCATATCAGATAGTTAACGCCTCCTTCCACAGAGCAGATTCATTACAGATTGCTAACTCCTCCCTTCTTAAGGATTAGATCATACAGTTTGCTAACTCCTCCCTCCCTCAGGAGTTGACGTATAACAGCTGGAAGTCTGAGGTCACAGATGTATTGAGAATTTAATATGTAAATCAACTGAACAACTCCCCCCCTTCTTTTACCTTTAGGGCTAATCTGCACACACTTACTACTTTTTCAATATATTTAGGATAGTATATTCATTTTAGCATTCTCTGTTATGCTCAGCATAGATACATTGTCTCTTGTGCCTTATTTTGAATGTTTCCTTCGCATGTTTCCTGCTCATTACTAATACATTTAAAATATATATTTTGTTATCTATGATTCTTTCTGTTTAAATGTCCTCATCCCGACTTAAATGACCTCAGTTTGATGTTAACCATATGCTGTTCAACTTTTATTTTCACTTTTGCTTCTGATATAAAATCTTTCTTTCTAGCCTTTTGTTCAACTCCGTGGTCTTCTCTAAGTTTTTTTCTATATAACTCTCATATACTTTCATTTGTTTTCCCCTGATAGTCTCTTGACTCTCACGTGACTCTTTGTGGTGCAAATTTGAAGTTACTTGTTTGACATTCTGCTAAGCTGTTTACAGCCTTATTGTCCGTTCCTCTTTTATGTTAGAATTGCCATGCTGATAAGGGTAAGCTGCCTTTATTTTGGCTGTTTTTCTAAATTTGTGTGTAGAATTTAAAAATTCTTTGCATTGTTAGCATTTTTGTTGTTTGTTCAACAGATGTAAGTCTTTCCTGATGCAACTCCTTTGTGAAACATGGTTCCATCTTGGGGGACCAAACTTGACTGTGTAATCTGTGAATAGCATCTTTAAAATTACATTTGAATAAATAATTTTGGAGAAATTCCACTACAGACTGTCTAGCCCTATACATTGTTATGAAAAGTACATCTCCTTCTCTTTTGCTAATCAATTAGACAGTAACATCAGGAACTGTAAAGAACTTTACATCCATTTCCATCAATTGTCAGTAAAATTGAATTGGAAACCAAACTTGCTTCTAATGTAGTTATTGCTGTAGTCTACTCTTGTGATATCATTATTGCCATTTGCAATGGACTAAAAGCGGTTAAATTCTAAGCAATGCATTGGGGCCTAGAATTTAAATTCTGGACACTCAGAGTGATTTGACATTTTTATTGGAACTGAGCAGATAAAAATCTAGTTTGAGGTGCATGCCCCTGGGCCCCTATCTATGACTTACCCAGTCCTGGGGTTACACTTATATGCAATACAACTATTAATGCAACCCTGTATGGTGTTAGCTTATATTTGTATACACAACAGTACTACACTGTAAACTCCTACAGTGTGCAGCCTACCATAACACTCGAATCCTTTTCTAAAACACTGGAGCATAGGCAGTTGCTCCCTGGATTTTATTCATGCACTTCATTTTTGGTCACATTAGAAGAAGGGACCTTTGTAGTCTCAAAAGCTTGTGTACTACTACATCTTTGAATAACTTTTATTATTGCTTATAGAGTGACTCTTAGTCACAGTTCATGTTAATTGGTTGTTTCATCAAAACCTAGGGTAGATTCAGTTTGCTGTAAATGCATTTGATTTTTTATCTTTTCCCTGTTTAGTCTTCTGTGAAATTGTTTTCCAGGTTGTGATTCATTCACCCACTCCCTTTTTTTTTCTTGTTCACCATGCTCTGCAAATTTGCAGTGTTTCAAAACAGTGAGTCTACTAGCCAAGGAGTCTAGTAAGTCATTACTGGATTATTAAACACAAGCCTCCTCCTCTCGTAACACCTTTGCTGCTGTTTTATTGATCGTTATCAGATTTCATAACTTGTTTTCCAGAATTAATACATCTGTTTATTAATAAACAGCTAAACAATCTACTCTGTGCTGGATTTCAAGATCATGTGGAAGAGATACTAGCTGAGAACATTTTTCTTCAAGGGTTTCTAGTGTCACGGAAAGAGTGCTAGATGCACTGAATGACCACCCAGTGGAATGGTGGAGTCAAAAACTGCAATGGACTTCATGAAAACCTAAGATGAGGACAGATGATCCCTCAGTTGCAAAGGGGAAATCCAGACATCAAGTGGAGTTTATGCAATGCTTCAGGAATGAAATTGGGTAGACAAGATGACCCTTACGGTGCTTATAGTATTTATTTAAAAAATATTTTTAGACCACACTATCTACAAATCTAAGTGGTACACAATAAAAACATTCATACAGCATATACAATCTCTGATATCCTAAACAAACATGTATTACAAAGATAGTGCAAGTTAAACGCGTTGATAGGTAGGACTGTTCAATAGCTTTCTTTCTTACAAGGTACATGATGGCAGAAATGGCTCACCCAGTCTACCCAGCAAGGCTTTTAAAGGTTGTAACTGCCTCTCTGTTCAGAGACCTAATTGTCATTCTGTGAGGTTACTCCAATGGTTTTTTGTTTTGGATTGTAACTGCCACTCCTTGCAGGTTATCGTCATGCCTTTTGTTTGGTGATGCAAGATAGCCCCCTTTGCTTTTCTTGGACGCACAATATAATCATTTTGGTATGTTTTTAGATTGAACCATTTCTCCATGCTGTTTTGTTTCCATCTTCTTGCCAACAAGGCATCCTCCATGTTTATCCCATGTGTTTTTGGTTTCTGCCACCATTTTTGTCTCCACCACCTCCTCTGCTGTCACAATCTGTTTCCATGGTATCTGGATCCCACAGGGATACTTAAATGAAGATGAATTGAGAAGATGGTTGAAGGGTTGTGACATGATACAGCTAATTTTGGACATGTTGTTCTTTTTGAGCATGACTCCTTAATCCTAGTATCTAAGAATCAACCCAAGAATGCCTATAACATATCAGGGACTTGTGTTATTCTGAGGAGATGCTGATGTTGGAAGGAAAAAAAAAAAAAAAAAGCAATGATCAGAACATGTAGAAAAACACCTGGCTTGCTAGGCATTTGGATATGTCTCCATGAACAAGAAGATCCTTTGCTTATGTCCACTCCAATGCATTTGGGGAGTTTTAGTCCTCTCTGTTCTCAAAAAATTAAATTGCAAACTCCAAAAACAGAGGGAGGATCATTTTCAAAGGCTTTTTCCATGAATGAAATGGTGCTTTACTCATGGAAATGGCTTGTTTTGGAATTGCTACCAGATATGCAGATAAACATATGCATGTATATCCTGTGGACATGATTTTCAAAATCATTTACCTGTTTAAAAATGGGTTTTACATGTGTAAATGGGCTTTTGAAAATAGCTACAATAGTAGTTAGATTTACATGAGTAAATCCTTTTGAAAATGACCCTGTATGTGCACCTGGGCTAAATGCAGGCATTCTCAGGAGAAGAGTTGGGGAAGGGTTTGGACTTATACATTTACTTTTAGATTTTCAAACACATGCATGTAAATTTCCACAAATGATTTTTTTTATTTTTTTATTTTATATTTATGCCAGTTTACAATAATTACAAGAACAATTCTTGATAGGAAAAAAAAAAAAAAGAGATTACATTCATTCAATATCATAATACAATTATATAATTCAACATATACAGGAAAATATAAGAATTACAGTATCTCTTCATATTTTAAAGTCCTCGATTAGGAGGGTGGATCCTTCCAAACCTTAAGGAAAAATTACATATAACTTATTTAAGGAAATATACTGGATATAACAGCGACACTTTTTTATATGAGGGACTAGGAGCATCCAAACGGTGCTTCAGTAGTTATGGGAGCTTTCCCCACTAAGAATTGAGTTAACTGGGGTGGCTCATAAAACACGTAGGCATTCTGTAAATATTTAACCACACATTTGCATGGAAATTTAAGAAAATCTCTCGCCCCAATTAAGACCTATGGTCTCAGTAGGAGGAAAGCTTTTCTCCTCCTCTGGGCCTCGAGAGACATCAGGGAAGGCCCTTACTAAACTTCCCATAAATCTCTCATTTCTATGCCTTATACTTCATTTCAGCCATTCCCTGTCAGTCTCTAATGCTAAGGTCACAATCAATGTTGCAGGAATTGCTAATTCCGTATCAGATGTTTCCAGAATAGTTGTTATGTTGAGAGACTGATCTCTTGCTGGTCTCAAGATTTCTAATTCACCATCTTGGGTGACGGCCTCTCTTCTAGACTTTGATATATAAAATATCTTTGTAATTGATGGAATCATTTCCTCTGAAAGTTTAAGTATATCAGATACTTTTTAAAGACCTCTGAGATCTCGGAGGCAACTGAGGAAAATTTATAAATCTTAAATTCTGACTTTTTGCGATATTCTCAAGGTTTTCTATTTTTTGAGCAGTATTGTTCTAATCTTTCATCAACATTACTTGCGTTGGTTGAAGTATTTTTATCTCAGTCCTTGTAGATGCCGCCTGTTCCGTTTCTAAGCTCATATTCGCAAAAACTTCCATTTTCTTTTCATACTGTTTTACTTGTTCCATTACTGGAATTTATTGCTGTAATATAGACAGTCTCATCTCGTTTACAGCTTCCCACAGCATTTCAAAGGAGAAAACATGCAGTCTTACCATTGATGGTATTTCTGTCACAGGGAGTCCCCCAACAGCTCCAAAGCTTCTCCTCTTAACGCTCCAATGTCACCACCGCTTTGCCCCAATGTTCCCAGGGGGCTAGAAGTTGCCGTCAGAGCTGCTCCGGACCCCGCTAGGTTGAAGTTCTTCACACTTTGGTCTCTGATTTCTTCCCCCGGACTAATCGCTGTTCTACCGGCAGCCGGATTTAGCGATGGGGTCCTCTCATCAGGACTCAACGGTGAAATTGAGCCAGGTAGAGAGGGAGCTCAAATTCCCCTCCTCCACAAACGATTTCTGTATACAAATTTAGCAGGTATAATTGTGTATGGGTAGTACACAAAACAAACATATTCCTGTGAGTTTGCTTTAAAAAACACATGAATAAGTCTCAAATAGTGCTACTTACCTGGATAAGTAGCTCTGCTATCTTACAGGATGATAGGGAAAAACCATTTGTGAATCAGGTACTAAGTAACGGGCCGATACAGTAAATCCTGCAGGAAAGCCGGCGCTCCGAGGCGAGTGCCCACTTTCCTAATGCGCACCAGGCCACTCTCCTGGGCACGTGATCAAGAATTTAAATGAGGGCCTGTGGTAAAAAGAAGCGCTAGGGACACTAGTGCGTCCCTAGTGCCTCATTTTTGACAGGAGCAGCGGCTGTCAGTGGGTTTGACAGCCAACGCTCAATTTTTCCGGCGTCAATTCGAGCCCGCTGACAGCCACGGGTTCGGAAAACAGACACCAGCATAATTGAGCGTCCATCTTCCGACCTGTGGGCACATTAAAAAAATTTTTTTTGTTTTTGGGGCCTCAGACAATATCGCTATAATATTAAATCGGAGGGTGTACAGAAAAGCAGTTTTTTCTGCTTTTCTGTACACTTTCCCGGTGCCGGCAGAAATTAACGCCTGCCTTTGGGCAGGCTTTAATTTCTGAAAGTAAAATGTGCAGCTTGTCTGCACATTTTATTTTCTGTATCGCACGTGAATAGCTAATAGCGCCCACAACATGCATTTGCATGTTGCGGGCGCTATTAGTTTCAGGGAGGTTGGCCGCACGTTTGATGTGCTATTTTTACTCCTTATACAGTAAGGGGTAATAGTGCTTCGAAAACGCAGGGCCAACCCCCCCCCCCCCCCCCCGAAACTAATAGCGCCCGCAACATGCAAATGCATGTTGCGGGCGCTATTAGCTATTCACGTGCGATACAGAAAGTAAAATGTGCAGACAAGCTGCACATTTTACTTTCAGAAATTAACGCCTACCCAAAGGCAGGCGTTAATTTCTGCCGGCACCGGGAAAGTGTACAGAAAAGCAGAAAAAACTGCTTTTCTGTACACCCTCCGATTTAATATTATAGCGATATTGTCTGAGGCCCCAAAAACAAAAAAAAAAATTTTAATGTGCCCACGGGTCGGAAGATGGACGCTCAATTATGCCGGCGTCTGTTTTCCGAACCCGTGGCTGTCAGCGGGCTCGAGAACCGACGCCGGAAAAATTGAGCGTTGGCTGTCAAACCCACTGATAGCCGCCGCTCCTGTCAAAAAGGAGGCACTAGGGACGCGCTAGTGTCCCTAGCACTTTACCGCAGGCCCTCATTTAAATTCTTGATCGCGTGCCCAGGAGAGTGGCCTGGTGCGCGTTAGGAAAGTGGGCGCTTGCCTCGGAGCGCCGGCTCTCCTGCAGGATTTACTGTATTGGCCCGTTACTTAGTACCTGATTCACAAAGGGTTTTTCCCCATAGAAACCAAACGGGAGAAAAGCCTTAAAGAATCTGGCCTTGAATTAGCTGGATAAGTAGTACTATTTAAGACTTATCCAAGAATCTTACTTAACTGGATAAGTAGCTCTATTTGAGACTTATTTTGCTATCTTAGAGTCATTTACTAAGCATTTTTCCCATAGGCCTACAGGCCGATTCAGTAAAAGTCATGGGAGAGTGGGTGAGCGCCCGCTCTCCCAGCACGTGCACAGGCCACTCTCCTGTGAGCGCGATTCAGTATTTAAATGAGGGCCTGCGGTAAAAAGAGCGGCAGCTGTCAGCGAGTTTGACAGCCGACGCTGGAGCACACTCTACTGTATTGGCCTGCTAGAATGGGAGAAAACCTTTGGTAAATTGGTCTCTTAGCCAGATATGTAGCAATATTTGAGACTTATCCAGATAAATCAGAACTTATCCGGCTAAGTGGTGCGAACTGCTGTATGCACGTTTTTTTATTGTATATTTTAAAAATATATGCATAGAGATTTTACACGTGAATTTAAATATCACCCTGGCTAACTCGCTTTTTACACATGGAAATCTGCAAATTTTCTAACATTCATGCATGAGTGAAATTACCAGTTTTGTCAGTTAGTCCACCAGTGTGCCCAGTACTTCTCCAGGTCATTGAAACCCTCCTAGTTCTTCAGCCTGAATGCCCCCCAGTTCACCCTGAGCTACCACCCAGTCAGTACTGTACAATAAACATATTTAATATCACTTATGCCAGATAATGAAGAGGAATAAATATACCCAAATAAGTTGCCAAATCTTCAAGTGTCTCTAATTTCTCATGCATATTCATTTAGGGATGTCCTGAAAGCCCAACTGGCTGGGGGAGGGCCCTGAGGACTATTTTGAGCACCCCTGAAAGAGCGTATTTGTGAGTGCTTGCTATTTACACAGACAATAAGTTCATTTTTACATGCGCACCATTTAGAAAATTCACCTTTGAATGTGGAACAAGTCAGGTTTATAAAACATGTTTCCAGTGACCATAAAAATGAGAAAATTTGGCCTCTCATGTGTAAACATGTGAACCAGATCTCAAAACAAGGAACTTCTGACACAGATAATATCATCTGTTAAAGAAGCGTATCAAGTTTCTAGTGCACTGCTCTCTTCATGCACCTGGTTTCTTAACTGCAATGCAGACCTAGGAATGAAGCAAGGAAATTAAAATGTAATTGAAGTTTTATACTGTGATACAGTAAGTTAATTTTATTCACTAGAATTACTGTGATAATGATTAATTGCAGGCCAGGATGTTACAATGTATTCTCTCCCCTGTATATAAACCTCTGTAGGATGCCTCCCCCCCCCCCCCCCCCCCCCCGGTCAGCCCTGAGGTCAAAACCTGCCCCGAGATGTTCCTTCATCATAGCCCTTGATGCAGGCAATTCTATCTTCGTGCAAAGCAGCAACAAAAAGAGGTAGGTAGGGTCTGGCTTTAGGTTCAGGAAAATTTTCAGCTGTAACATAGCCAGCTGGGCTGCAGGCTCTGGCTGTAAGTTTGCAATATCTAGTCTAACATAGCCCAGCTGGCTAGATGAGGACCTCGAATTCGGCAGCTCGGGGTCAGCCAGCTAATCAGTGCTAGCTGGCAAAATTCTTCCCCAACAACAGGAACACCCCACCCCTGGAGCTGCCCACTTTTAGAACGGCTGAATCTAGCCACTCTGTGGTGGTGACATTTTCAGATCGTGACACCTTGGGTCAGCTAACTGACCAGATCGTGCCGAAAATCTGTCCCCGTTATGTCAAAGATGCTGCGGGTGCCAGAAGAAAGAGCTGCTTCCTACCATGGAATTAAACAGTTGCACCTGGAAGCAAGAGTCCCTACTACATCTTTCAGGTTCACAGTTATTTGGTTCATTTCATCTGACTCATCACCCTTGAAAATCATCCCAAGTATCTCTCCAACATCCTCATTAGTAAACACAGAAACAAAGAATTTATTTAGTCTTTCACAATAGCCTTGTCTTCCCTAAGAGCCCCTTTAACTCCTCGGTCACCTAACGGTCCAACCGAGTCCCTCACGAATTTCTTGCTTCAGATATATTTTGAAAAGTTTTTATTATGAGTTTTTGCCTCTACGGCCAACTTCATTTCAAATTCTTAGCCAGCCTTATCAATGTTTTACACGTAACTTGACAATGCTTATGTTTTATCCTATTTTCTTCAGATGAATCCTTCCTCCAATTTTTGAAGGATTTTTTTTTGGCCAAAATAGCCTCTTTCACCTCATCTTTTAACCACACTGATAATCATTTTGCCTTCCTTCCACCTTTAAGGCATGGAGTACATCTGGACTGCGCTTCTAAGATTGCTTTAAAATACAATGCCCATGCCTGTTGTACACTTTTAACCTTTGCAGTTGCACCTTCCAGGTTTTTTCTATTTTCCTCATTTTTTCAAAGTTTCCCTTTTGAAAGTTTAGTGTTAGAGCTGTAAATTTACATATTGTCCCCCTTCCAGTCATTAGTTGAAATTTGATCATGTTATGATGATCACTATTGCCAAGTGGCCTCACCACCGTTATCTCTCTCAGTTAAGCGTTTTACCGGCAATATTAAAAAAAAAAAAGTGGTTTAAAAATAAGACTGCAGTGTTGTGATCTATGATTAGGTTATTTGAACTGACACCATTTCTAAAGGCATAGTTCATGTGCATGAAGGCTCCCCTCTTCGCTAAGGTGCTAGTGTGAAAATTTACAGGAAAGTGTTGTGAGAAAGGTTTTGCGGTTTTATATTTTACTATACAACACAGACACATACTTTGGATCATAAGTTAGAAAAGAGAGCATCAAAAAAATCCTCTCAAAATTCTCTATTCAGAAAAAGTCATACAAAAAAAAAAAAAAAAAAAGACCTGGATTTGGAGTCCGATTTTCTCGGTATTGATTTTCTGCCCGCTCAGGCCAGATCACTGACCTGGAAATGTTTTGAACTGTGGCGAATTGCTTTGCTTCCTTTTCCCCACTGCAGCAGGAGTGGAAGGTGGAAAACACTGCTCTCTCTGACTTGCAGACCTTTCTATTTATTTATTTTTAAATCACTCCTGGATTTTCCGTTTCTGCCTGCCCCTGACTCTACAATGCAATCGATCTCCCAAATAGGCAAAGGGCAAGAGACACCCCCCCCCCCCCCCCTCCCCAATTCTTTTCAGGGGAGGCTCCTCGGGGCGTGACACTGATCCACGAAACCTGAATCTTTCTGCGTACTCTCTCTCTCCCGTGTCTGTCTCTGTCCTTCACGTTCCCCTTTAAACTCTCAACCCTTAGAAAGGATAATCACTCACTAGGCACTTGCAATGTGAAGAATGTAAAAACGAGTGGATGCCGACTGCGTTCTGCTGCACAAAGTGTAGCGTCGCCTGTGGAGACTGTAGCTCGTCAGGGTAGAATCGGACGCAATAATGGTGTAAAGAGCTTTGCAGGGCAAACAGGTCAAAGCCTGTGAAATTTAATGCAAATAGATGCATTAAAGGTCACAGTAAAACACCCGTGAGAACAAAGGAGGAGCAATAGTATGGATTGGATATATATAGCTGCTGAGATTTTCATCCAGGCTTGGCATTATCAGATTTATGCTTCCTGCGTTCTCCCGTTCCAAAACGCTTGTTAATCTTGCCGCGGGCCGGAGACTTAGCGAGTCTAGTAATCCCAGGGAAGTGGAAGCTTCCTTGGGGGTTCAAGGCTTGAACAGGACAGGAGATGCAGCAATTAACTGAATGATAACAGTGCTCCCGTTAGCCGTCACTGTCTCCTCATGACCCCCAGCAATCAAACTGTGATGAACAACTGCAGCTCCTCGGAGAGGCAATTACAGACTTGCAGCAGAAGGCACCTGGGCTGTTTTTCTCCCTCTAAGGACAGTTACATCATTTTAGCCTGCAATTATATGCCTACCAATTATATGCTATTGTTTAATGAAGCAAGGGTTGTAGGCAAGGGAGAACTTTGCTTTATCCATCACTGCAGGCAGTGATGGACAAAACAAGACAAAGGTGTGGCTGAGAGTTAGGGTATTACTCACAGGAAAATGCTAATTGTCCCCCTGGGTGGAGACAGAGAGAGAAAGGGATGGCAGGGCAGTCGAGTATCTAAAACCCAGGTCTGCAGAATTAGGCCGCACGGCTCTGCTATGGGAACTATACATGTTATTTTTGCTAATAAAGTTTCAGTGGCTGAGGGCTATCCCGATGACACTGTTGGCACCATCTTGGTGAGGTCTTGATGTTGATTCTATTTCGTGCCGTGTTCCACTGCTTCTCCCCCACCTTAGATGGCTACATATTTCACAGCTTGTAACAGATAATCAACTCATACACTGAACAGCCCGGAACATGAATAATACAAAGCCATCCTGTACACATTAAGAGATGACAGTTCCATGGAGGGTTTGACTGGCATGGCGAAGACCATGTGATTTACCAGCATGTGCAAGGGGGGGGGGGGGGGGGGGGGGAGGGCGAAAGGTGAAAGATCAGCCGCCCAGAGCCGAGGGAGACAACAGAACAGCATACACCTTCCTGAAAGTTGTGATCTGCAATATCCCATTTAGACAGGATTCATAACCTTCTAGAGCAAACAAGACTGCACAATCTGAATTCTACCTCAAACGTACAGACTGTGAGCAATGCAAAAGCAAATCCTATGCCTTCTCAACTTGCACATGACAACCTTATGCTATTGTTAGGTTGTTGCACAAAAGTTACAAATGGGATAAAAAAAAAGGCAAGAGCTTCTGTATTTCTGACACTCTTTATAATTCTTTGTTCAGCCACTCTTTTGTTCCCCAATAATCAATAATCTTTAATGAGGCTGAGTGAAAGCAGTGTCTTACATGACCTATTTTAAGGTCTCACAACCTTTCAGATTTCATTTGTGCTGCGATCCTCATGGAGCGTGACTGAAAACATCTTCTGGTAAGACAGACCTGGCGAATGCTGAGCACCGAAGAAAAGATAGCAATGTAGTGTAACATCATGCAGAAAGTGTCAGGACAGGTGTAAGCTATGAAAAAATAAAACTAAAATTTAAAACCAAAATTCTAATACGTCATTTCATATAAGGAGTTATTTCTGGGGGAAGTTTTTTGTTTTATATTCTGCTTTTTAGCATTTCAAAATGGATTGCATGGAGGTAATTTCCCTGGTCCCCAAAGGATTTATAATCCCTGTTTGCACCTGAGGCAATGGAGAGTAAAGTGACTTGCTCAAGGTCTTAAGGAGCAGCAGTGGGATTTAAACCCTGATCTCCCAGGTTTATAGTCCACTGTTCTAACCTCGAGGCTGCCATGCCTGTCCTATGGATCTCATACGGGCCGATTCAGTATAATGCGCGGGAGAGCCGGCACTCTGAGGCGAGCGCCCGCTCTCCCGACGTGCGCAATTCTCTATGCAAATGAGGGCCCGCGGTAAAAAGGAGGTGCTAGGGACACTAGCGCATCCCTAGTGCCTCCTTATTGGCAGAAGCGGTGGCTGTCAGCGGGTTTGACAGCCAATGTTTAATTTTACTGGCATCGGTTATCGATCCCGCTGGCAGCCACAGGTTCAGAAAACGGATGCCGGCAAAATTGAGTGTCTGTTTTCCAACCCATGGGCAGATTTTTTTTTTTTATTTTTGGGGTCTCCGACTTAATATCGCTATGATATTAAGTCGGAGGGTGTACAGAAAAGCAATTTTTTTCTGCTTTTCTGTACACTTTCTCTGTGCTGGCCGAAATTCCTGCCTTTGGGCTGGCGTTAATTTCTGAGAGTAAAATGTGCAGCTTGGCTGCACATTTTACTTTCTGTATCGCACGAGACTAACTAATAGGCTCATCAACATGCATTTGCATGTTGAGGGCACTTTTAGTTTTGGGGGGTTGGACGCGTGTTTTTCACTCGTTATTATTACCCCTTACTGTATAAGGGATAATAATAGAGCGTGGAAAACATGCGTCCAAACAGGGGCTAATGGTGTGCTCGGCCTGAGCTCACCGTACTGAATTGGCCTGTATGACTGTCAGGATTCCAAAATATCCACAATGAATATGAGACACATTTGCATACATTGGAGACCCAGCATATGCAAATGTCTGTCATGTGTATTCACTGTGGGTATCCTGAAAACCAGGCTGTTTTGAGACCCACTGGCTAGTCACTCTGAAATACACCTCAAAACACAGGCCTTATGTATTCAAACTATATATTTTTTCCCTACAATAAGAACCATCTCTGAATAACACAGGTAGTCTCAACGTGGGCTCCTTTTCAGAGGTTGTGCCCTATAGAGACCCTGCATAAAATGACCAGCCTTCTGAAGACTTCATGGGGGTAATTTTCAAAAGGAGTTATGCGCATAAATGTAACTACTATTGTAGCAATTTTCAAATGTTATTTACTCACGTAAAGTGCATTTATGTGAGTAAATCCTATGGACAATTCAATGGCATATATTGTAGCAATTTTCAAAAACCCACTTACTCGAGTAAAGTGCATTTACTCGAATAAAGCCCAGTTTTACTCAAGTAAATGCTTTTAAAAATCAGGCCCCTGGAGTGCATCTCCAGAAAATTCTGTATCAGGTCCTTCCTGTCCAACATAGAGCAGGACTTTCCGAACCTCTTTTTAAAGCTAGTCCTGTCTAAACTCACAACAAATATGTATGATATAAATCTGTGTAACAGCCTAGGATGTCCTAGGCTGCAACCCAACTGGCTGTAGAGTCAACAGGTTTGGGAAGCCCTCTAATGCTGACCTATTCAGGCACATCCAGTCATCCAGATCCAAGCTTTGCTGCATGTGGTGCTGGAGAGAGAACAGCGATTAGTGAGCTGACCTGAAGGGCCAGAACAGAAAAAGATGGCACACCCTCCATGAGCCTTGGGATTCACACCTTGGGTAAGTGTGAACAACCCAGAAAATACAGTAACAGCAAAGTCTTCAGACTACACTAAGCCTTTGTTTAATTTATGTACGTTTTTACTTCTAATTTATTTTCCATTGATTTATGTACTGTTTATGTTTGTAATGGGAAATATATCCCATTATCCCACCTGGAAACTGCAGCTTTTCCACTTTGTAAAGTTCCTACTCTTGCTCTGGAGGGTCCTTTGTTGGATTCAAACAAATCCTTGCTCCCCTCCGGGTGGGATAATGGCCATACTTCTCATTACAATGTCATATTGTAAATTTATTGTAAGGTGCCCTCTCTGGGAATTGTGCCAGATTAAAAAAAAAAACACAACTATATTTTTTGTTATTTATTAATAAAACGCTTTTGAAAGGAAATACCTGTAAAGGGTTAAGTGGCCTTGCGGTCTAAAGAAGTCTTCTGGCCAGAGCTGTTACACACGCACGCACCAATATCAGGAAGAAAGTGTGTTCAAGTAAGAGAACGTAAAAAAATAAGCAAACCAAAAAAACATTGCCATATCACACTCATGTGATGTGAACCTCATTTCTGGAGTCACCCCAAGCTTTCTCTATTCGATTTCCCCAGCCATGGCTCTCCCAGTTTAGAAATGAACTGCCAAATTTCAGACATCGGGCAACAGCTAGGATGGCAGTAGTTACGCAATGGAAAGGAGCTTCCTTGCTGGTTGTGATGGCTGATTTGTGAAAAGCCGGAACATGCTCAGTGGAGAAATTGACCTTTTTTTTATTTATTCATTCTTTTTTTTTTTTAGAAGAACTAAACACATGTAGGGGCCCATGCAATACAGTGTGCTCTGCCAAGCACTCTGTATAACCCCTTATGCAATAAGAGGATTAGCGCCTCCACAACGCACGTCCAATGCATGGCAAAACTAATAGCGCTCATCACATGCAAATGCATGTTGATGAGGCTATTAGTTCATCATCTGAAAGGCAAATAACAAATGTTGCAATATTAAGTAGGAGGAAGGAAAACTTAAAAAAAAAAAAGTTTAAAAAATAGTGCCAGCAGACAGGTTTAGGAAATGGATGCTCAGTTAACAAGCATCCGTTTCCTGAACCCTTGGCTGTGCGCCGATTAGGAAAACAGAGGCCAATAAATTCAGTGTCTGTTTTCCTAATCAGCGGACAGCCACCCGCTTGCGGCCTCCTTAACAATGTCACCCCTAATTTAAGTACTACATGGCGCCCCCAGGAGAGGTGCCTGGGGGCACACTAGGACAGCAGGCACTAAGTATTTTTGCCTCGGCCCTGAAGTTTTGGCTACCATTTTTGTCCTATATTGAGCATCTCAAGCTCTTCTTACTTTTGAATTCATCGGTCACCAGAGTAGCCATTGACTGTGGTCCACCCAGACAGGTTGTTCCGGTTCTGTCCATGTCCCATCCACTGACTTTTTCGTTGCATTTCTGTAGGAGTGGCAGGGACTTTAAGTCCATAATGCCACGAGGCAGAAGCAGACCCGGATCAGCCTGTCAAGGTGCACCTGGCTGGCTGCTGCCCGGGGGGGGGGGACGACTTTGAGTTGGTCTGTTCTGGCTCTTTCCATGATATGAGGCTTCAGCTTGGGAGGGGGGAAGCAGTCCAAGCTATGGCTATTGGACTTGACTGATGGCTCAAGCTCAACCCCGCCCACAAAATTGCACCTAATGCATTAATCCTGAGCCACAAAAACTGCTGTTACTTGTGTTTGCTTTTCTGTTGCCACTCTACATTACACTTTTGAATTACATGATAAGTTCACTGCTCTGTTGCAATGGGGGGAAAAAAGCCTGATAAGCATTAAGTTAAAATAAATAAACATGAGTTTGAAAAGAACCTGCTCTGCTAATCTTTCAAAGGACAAAGGAGACAGGTATGCTTTAATGCTTGGCAGTGTGATCACTATGGCAACCCGCTGACAGAAAGAACTGGAATTAAGCCTAAGTATATTTTTGCAGCTCTTGTTTTACACTTTATCATTTAGTGGTAGCCATGATCTGTGGTGCTACAGTCTGATCACGCCCCATCAAGGTGAAGGGCCATGACCTTTCTGGCAGGATAGTACAATTGTGAGTTACCAGAAGTTAGTATTCTATGTATAGGGTACTTACCAAACATCTGCTCCATTTGCATTTTTTTTTCCTGCTTTGGGAAATGCTTTAGAAAACCTTCCGCCAGCATCAACATGCTGGCACTTGGTCGACTTTCAGACTTGCTCACGCAGACTCTGTTCAGCATCCCACAGTTAGGGTTCACGACTCCAGGCCCAGCCATGGACATAGCCCGGCTGAAGGATTGACAGGCTTGGCTGCCATCCCTGCTGCATCGGACATCTTTCTCTCCATCTCCAAGAGCATGGAGGGGCTCTCATCCCACAGTTTAGCCAAGCTGCTGGACAGGCCGCGCACAAGTTGTGGTGCTTGCCTAGGGCGCTAACAGCAGTCGGTCTTGGGCGAGGGAAATTCCTACCTCACCACGCAGTCTGTGCCATTCTGTAGAAATGCATCTTTCAAGCCTCTATCATATACTAAATCACACTGTCGTAGCATTGTGGGGGCAATCTTCAATTAGCCACTGCAGCTGGCAAGCTACACAGGTGCTATTACCATGTGCACCTTATGCAGATTTTCAAAGGGAAACTACCCAAGGGCCTCATTTTCTAAAGTATCGCAGGCCTGCGATACTTTAGAAAATGAGGGGCGGGGGGCCGAAACGGGGGGAGGGCCTGCGCTAGCCGGCAGCGATCGCACCGTCGCGGTGCGATCGCTGCCGGTTTCGCACCCAATAGCGCCACCATAGGAGGTGAAGCTATTGGGAGCGAAAGCTGCTGCGAAAAGGTACTTACCTTTTCGCTGTCCGCGGCGTCGGTGCAGAGTCAGCCCCGGTGACGCCCCGACTCCTCCTCTTCCGGGGCCGACTCCGCCCCCATCCTGGTATCGCACGCGATAAGGGACTTTTCGCGTGCGAGCGGCGTGGAAAATGAGGCCCCATGTTGGTTCTCTTTGAAAATTGCCATGTGTAAAGCGTGCGTGCTAAAAGCATCCACATACTTTGCACCAGCTGTTTGTGCAGGCAGTGGAGGGAGGGGGAAAAAAAATCAGCGTGCATGCGTTTGAAATTCAGATGTGCATGGAGTGAATTCCTCCAGCCCACAGGAATGCCTTTTCTTCCTCAGCGCACTGTAGATGCCCCACATGAACTCTTAGCTCCTTTGGGGGGGGGGGGGAGGGAAATTTTCAGCCAAGCAATTTTACACTTAGGATAAAATTTTAAATTCCCTGCGTGTGGGGGAAAACGGGGGTTAGGCGCGTGGCACATCAAAGGGCGCCCGCATGCTGGTTTGTAAGTGTCCATCCTGGGTTTTACCATATTTATTTTAAAAAGCATATATTGTTCACGAAATGTTAAATGGGCTTGAGGATCTCTAACTCGGATGATTTAGTTTGTGAGTGTATGTAGAGTTCCTCCTGAGGTTTATTAGGAGTATGCTATTAATGTCTTATGGAAGAATCACAGGTCAGTTGGCAGGTAATTTTTAGCTTTTCTGATGATCACCATGCAAAGGTGTTTGAACCAATGACCAGATTGATAATTCTACATTATGGTGTCGGTATTTGCTGGCATCAAAGCAAATGATTCAATCAGAACTTCATGATGCAACACTGATTTGAGTACATTAAACATCAGATGATCCCAAGAGGATTACGCATTTTAAAGGAATCTTTCTGCGATGATCAAGAATTTCTAAATAGATGGGTGGCTATTTTAAACAAATGTTCGCTGGACATCCAGAGGTCTATGTTCAATCACTATCCAGATAAGAACATTAGCCAGATAAACTTATCTGGCAAACTTTGGCAGTGTACACTATTCAATACCTGGCTATCTTAAAATTAGCTGGCTAACTTTATCTGGCTAATTTAAGACAGCTCTTTGGCCTGACCAGACTTACAGGCCAATACAGAAAAACATGCGGGAGAGCCGGCGAACGCCCGCTCTCCCGACGCACACAGGCCACTTCTGGGAGCGCGATTCAGAAAACCCAGGTATGTAAATTAGGGCCCACGGTTAAAGGAGGCACTAGGGAAAGAAGCAGTGGCTGTCAGAGGGTTTGACAGCCGACGCTCAATTTTACCAGCGTCGGTTCTCGAACCCGCTGACAGCCACGGGTTCGGAAAACGGACACCGGCTAAATTGAGCGTCCATCTTCCAACCTGCGGGCAGATTTTTAATTTTTTTTTTAATTTTTAATTTTTTTTTATTTTGGGGGCCTCCAACTTAATATCGCTATGATATTAAGTCGGAGGGTGTACAGAAAAGCAGTTTTTTCTGCTTTTCTGTACACTTTCATGGTGCTGGCTGAAATTAACGCCAGCCTTTTCTTAAGAAGCATATTACCTTTAATAGCTGCTCAAGTGATTCCAGTAGTAGTGATGAGGCTTTATCAGATATCAAGTACATCTAAACCTCCTTTTTTTTTTTTAGGAGATTCTCGGGAGAAAATGAGGTTCCAGGTTGTCATCCCCAGCAGAGGCCGGAGGACTTACAGAAAAGAAGAGCAGAATCATCCACAGATCTGATCTCGGTCTTGACAGGATCTTCTGTGATTAACTTGTCATAAGAACATAAAACATGCTATACTGGGTCAGACCAAGGGTCCATCAAGCCCAGCATCCTGTTTCCAACAGTGGCCAATCCAGGCCATAAGAACCTGGCAAGTACCCAAAAACTAAGTCTATCCCATGTTACTGTTGCTAATAGGAGGATCTATTCTCTAAGTCAACTTAATTAATAGCAGGTAATGGACTTCTCCTCCAAGAACTTATCCAATCCTTTTTTTAAACACAGCTACACTAACTGCACTAACCACATCCTCTGGCAACAAATTCCAGAGTTTAATTGTGCGTTGAGTGAAAAAGAACTTTCTCCGATTAGTTTTAAATGTGCTACATGCTAACTTCATGGAGTGCCCCCTAGTCTTTCTATTATCCAAAAAAGTAAATAACTGATTCACATTAACCCGTTCTAGACCTCTCATGATTTTAAACACCTCTATCATATCCCCCATCAGCCGTCTCTTCTCCAAGCTGAAAAGTCCTAACCTCTTTAGTCTTTCCTCATAGGGGAGCTGTTCCATTCCCTTTATCATTTTGGTCGCCCTTCTCTGTACCTTCTCCATCGCAACTATATCTTTTTTGAGATGCGGCGACCAGAATTGTACACAGTATTCAAGGTGCAGTCTCACAATGGAGTGATACAGAGGCATTATGACATTTTCTGTTTTATTCACCATTCCCTTTCCTAACATTCTGTTTGCTTTTTTGACTGCCGCAGCACACTGAACTGACGATTTCAATGTGTTATCCACTATGATGCCTAGATCTCTTTCTTGGGTGGTAGCTCCTAATATGGAACCTAACATTGAGTAATTATAGCATGGGTTATTTTTCCCTATATGCATCACCTTGCACTTATCCACATTAAATTTCATCTGCCATTTGGATGCCCAATTTTCCAGTCTCACAAGGTCTTCCTGCAATTTATCACAATCTGCTTGTGATTTAACTACTCTGAACAATTTTGTATCATCTGCAAATTTGATTACCTCACTCGTATTTCTTTCCAGATCATTTATAAATATATTGAAAAGTAAGGGTCCCAATACAGATCCCTGAGGCACTCCACTGTCCACGCCCTTCCACTGAGAAAATTGTCCATTTAATCCTACTCTGTTTCCTATCTTTTAGCCAGTTTGTAATCCACGAAAGGACATCGCCACCTATTCCATGACTTTTTACTTTTCCTAGAAGCCTCTCATGAGGAACTTCTTCAAACGTCTTCTGAAAATCCAAATATACTACATCTACCGGTTCATCTTTATCTACATGTTTATTAACTCCTTCAAAAAAGTGAAGCAGATTTGTGAGGCAAGACCTGCCTTGGGTAAAGCCATGCTGACTTTGTTCCATTAAACCATGTCTTTCTATATGTTCTGTGATTTTGATATTTAGAACACTACTCCACTATCTAAAGATACAATTTCAGCTGTAGATAAAAGTCTATCTTATGTGCCCATGGTGTTACATGAACCTTTCCCTGCTCCACTGACTTGTTTTGTTTTTTCTGGACAATACAACTTTTTAAATTTTTTTTCTTGACAAATAAAGCAAAGTGTAGCTCCATCCTAAATCTAATTGGATAGCTCCAGATCCAACTGATGCTGATGTTAACACTTTTATGCAGAATTTTTTTTTTTTAATGTAACAAGCCTTGAAAGAGCTGCTCTAAGAAGTTTATCTCAGAATATAAAGTTAGTTGTAGAACCTGCTGACAAGGGAGGGGATATTGTCTTAAACCATCAATAATATGCTTCAGAAGCCTTTTGTCAGCTCAATGACTCATTATCATAAACTTGATGGAGATCCTACTTCTTATTTGAAATGTCAGATCAATGCTGTTATTTCTGATGGGCTTAAACAAGGCTTTCTTACCAGTAAAGAGGTTATTTTCTAACAGTTGAACATCCATGTAAGCCAGTATTATATTTTATTCCTAAAGTGCATAAATCTTTAAACTCAACTCTTGGACCTCCCATAATCTTTGAATGTGAGTCTATTTTAGAGCCGTTTCAATATTTATTGATCTTTTTTTGAAACCGTTTGTAGTGACAGCACTTTCTTTAATTCATCCTACGTATTGCGGATGCACCAACATTTACGAGATATAACTCATGAGATGATTTTGGTTTCTCACACCCTGAATCTTTGTATATAAGCATCCTGCAAGAAGATGCCCTGGAGATAATTCTACTTTAGCAAATAATCCTCAACTGCAGCAGATTCCTTCTACGTAGGGACAGTATCTTTCCAAGGGGCGCACGGGCACACATTGATGCGTATGCGTCGGTACGCATCCAGGGACACAGCTATTTTATAGCATACATGCACATGTTATAACATGGCCTGGGTGCACGTATGTGTGTGCCCTATTTTGCAACTGAGTGCACACAGCCGCATACATCCGGGTATGAGCTACACAAGTGAGGGAATTTTATAACTGGCCCGCACTGGGCTTTTAAAATTCACCTCTAATTTTGTAATTGGCTGCTTGTTCTATTCAGCAATTATTTCTATGAGAAGGTGCATGGGGCAGCTATGGGGGCTACCATGGCCCCCAATTTGCTAATTTCTATGGAGGTAATTACAAAGCAGCTATGTGCATAAATGTAACATACTATTGTAGCAATCTTCAGAAGCCATTTATGCACTTAAGTGTATTGATTTGAAGAAACTACCACTACTACAGAGTCCCCACGACAAGAGAATCTATGTGAACAGTATCCATCAAACTTCTCTATGAACAAAACTTTGTGTTGTGTGTTGTTTTCAATCAGATTTTAATATTCTCAATCTCTTATAAAAAAAAACCACTGACCTTGCTATTCAAAACGGGACCCTTAACACTACAGTTTGTGTGCAAAATAGCTAAGATTTTTGCTTTGCACAACTATTTGCTGAAACCACTTGTTCTCTCATCATCAAGTCCCACAATCTCTCTTTTCACTTTGTCTTTTTTTTTTGCACTTAAAATCCAACAATATTAATACATTCCAAACATGTGTCGATAAAAGTCTACTTAGCTCTACTTAGCTGCCAGCTATACAACAATCCTCTTAGTCCCAGTTCTGACCGGTCCGTGTTTTGGAATTAAAAATTTCTGACGTGAACTATTGGATGTAACGTGTGGGACAAAAAAAAGTTTTAAATAAATAAATGATGATTATAACATCTGACCCGCTGATTAAGTGGTTCATTATCAGCTGGTTCTTCGTATGATGGTCCTTTACAAATAGTCATAAAATACTTGCGTTGGTTTACATTGTGTGCCTAAAAAAAATTGGGCAATAGAACAAAATGTATTGGCATACAACATAGCGGCACCGGCCTCAAGACCCGGTGAGGCAGGAGCTCCTGGGGATTGCTCTTGACCCACTTAAACTGTTTCTGGTGCTTGCAGCCCTACAGATGGAGTAAAGATGGGACTGGGGGGGGGGGGGGGGTACAAAAATTGTTAATTACTTTTATTTATTGCTTCTGTTATACCCTTGTTTTATGTAAACCGATCCGATATGGTTTAATTTACTATGAAGGTCGGTATAAAAAACTGTTAAATAAATAAAATAAATAAAAAAGCCCAGGGGAAGATTTAATTTTAAAATTTCCATGGCAGTAAGGCTTCTTCCTCCACTTCTGCAGTGACAGGATAGAGGAAAAAAAAAATAATTTTGGCAGAACTATTTTTCATTGTTTTCTAATGAAACACAACAAAAGCTTTTGTTGTATTTTTCATTTTGTTAGCAAATGAATGCACATCCCTATAATTAGGAACCTTCATATTTTATCTTATTCCTCCTAGGAATTTCAAAGTTAAAAAATATATCAGTGATATAATAACCTTGATATAAAGAATAGGCAAAGCATCAGAGGAAAAATCATTTTTCCCTCAGATTTTCTCTTTGTTATGGCTTTGAAATGCCCAGGAGAAATAAAATAAAAACTGAAAACAGAGGTCCCTACCTATAATTCAGCAAATTTTACAGTGGAGTAATCTGCAAAAGAGATTCTTCTCTGACCCTTGACCCTCTTTTGGTAATAGCTTTCAGCTCAGCCTGTCACAAATCCATTCCTCTGACTAATGCTTTCCTTCGTTTGACAATGTCTTACACTTAAGAGAAATCCAAACATCAGCTGGCCTATTGCATTGCAAAAGGAAGCTGGGGGGGAGGCTACATCAGCCTTATAGTGCTTATTTGGCCACATATTGTATAACAGCAGGGGGGAGGGAATGGGAAATTGGATTCAGATGGCAACCAACACAGGCCCCAACTTTTATGGTCTGGGGTACTGATACACAGACATAAGGGAAAAAGCACAGGACTACTTCTACAGCCAAGTCCAAAAGCAAAGCACATCAAGTAGCATTGTCTGAATTTTCAAGAAGGCTCCTCACCCAGTAAAAATGTTGCTAGCAGTAATTTTGTTATCAGTTTGACAGTTGTTTGGTTTTGATTGTAAATATTGCTATTTTATTTAAAAATACTCATATTCCACTACTTCCTTATCATAAGGCTTGGGGATAACTGCATGGACTACTGTCACACTTTCACCAGTCCCATCCCTGAAAGAGCCTTCCTGGCCACTTGCAGATTCAATTAGAAGTTCTCTGTAATGTCATGCAGTTCAAAGGTCTGGCCCCATGGGCCTAACTGCCACCTCACGCAGTATCTCTCAGGATATGTTCCTTGTCCCTTAGATACAACCACCTGCTGGCAGTCTCTCAAACAATATCCTTAAGTAGGCACATCCAGACAGTCAAACAGCCTGTATCTCCCAGCTCACCTTCCTGGAAGTCACACCAGTCATCCATCTAAGCAGGAGCACCAAAGTTCCAGTCTTGCCAAGCAGCAGGTAGCATGGTCCTTCTCCTTCCATCCCCAGCAGGAGACTGACTCTGCTGGGTTAGGGAGTCTTTTATACCTTGTAAACTCCTCCTCCTCTGCCAGCTAATTGGCTCTGGGGAAGTCCCACCCTTAACCTCCCACACCTGTGTTTGTCTCTATAATTACAGGGGAAGCCACCATGGTATATCCTTGACTCTGTGTCACCTGGGTTTTCTTCCCCCTCCTTCTAGAACTTTGGTTCCAGGGAGTTTTTGTTCCTGGCTTTATTCTTCCTACCCGGTCTAGCATAGTGACCCCGTCACAACTACCCTTAAGAGAAACTTGAGGGTAACCTGCCCGGCACGGCAGATACTACCATAAGAAGCTTGCTGGGCAGACTGGATGGACCATTTGGTCTTTTTCTGCTGTCAATACTGTGTTACTGTGTCTCTATGTTTCTGTGTTTTCCTTGCTCATGCTGGATTGAAGCATGAGGTATTGCCAATTATCTTCCAAATTCTTCCAGTCATTTAAATGAAGTGACCTTTCAGACAATCCTCTGATCAGCCTAGCTAACAGGCCCCACTGGGACCAGTCAACCAGGCCCGGCTCTTCATTAGCCTAGGCAATCGCTTAGAATGCAGCAGTTTTGGGGGTGGCACAAGGGGTTTCACTATGCTGAAAACACACGCACCCCTCTTCCTGATTACTTGATACAGTATACAAAAAAACATTCTTGCTTGGAAAAGCACAACTTAATAAAAAAGAAAGGAAAACCAATTCTGAGGTATTTATAATTATAATTAAGAGTATAATAATCCACAAAAAAGGAGGAGTGCAAGTAACCATTTAATTCAAGGAAAAATTACAAGGAAAAATCAGACAAAACATATTATTATTATTATTATTTATAAATTTTTATATACCGCCGCTCATCAAAGATATCACGTCGGTGTACAGTGAACAGGAACTTACGCCGGAGCGTTTTACATTTAACAGAGTTATATAAGCGTTATACAATTAAAAAAGGCAAGTATATAAATATTTGAACATAAAATAAGTAGAATCTTTTAAAAATAAAAAACAGAACTATCATTTAGTTGTAACTTAACTGAGCTGAATTAAAACAACACTATAGAGTAAAGAGGGTTCAAGGAGAATAGGTAAAAGCTAAGGGAGAGGGTTAGAGGGTGATAGAGTTCTAAATTAGAAGTGGTAAGAGGGGAGCGATTGTGCTAATCTTAGATTAGGAGCAATTATATGGTAGGATCATTAGAGTAGGAGCAGAAATAGGGGAAGTTAGAGATGGTATATAGACAGGGGGTGTCGGGTAGAAAGGCAGGGCAGGTAAAGGAGGGGAGGACATATTTATTTCAAGTATAGGCATGTGTGAATAACCATGTCTTGAGTTTTTGCTTGAAAGTTTTGGGAGATGGCTCAAGGCGCAGTTCGGTGGGCATGGTATTCCATAACAAAGGGCCAGCAAAAGAGAGCGCTCGCACTTTGGTAGAAGCATAGTTATATAGTTTGGGCAAGGGGGTCTGTAATTTGGCAAGGTATTGATTTCTGGTGGGTTTAATAGAGTTTTGAAATTGTAGTGTATTATTAAACCATTTCATTTCAGGATTGTGGAGGGCTTTATGGATAAGTGTAAGTGTCTTATAGTGTATGCGAGATTGGATGGGGAGCCAGTGTAAATCCTTCAAAACTGGCGTAATGTGTTCCTTTGCGTTTGTATTAGTAAGGATGCGGGCTGCAGTATTTTGCAGGATTTGTAAGGGGCGAATGGCATTTTTAGGTAGGCCTAGGAGGAGTGAATTGCAATAATCTGTTTTTGAAAACAGCATGGCTTGTAAAACTGTCCGGAAATCAGATGTGTGAAGTAAGGGTTTCAATTTTTTGAGTGTATGTAATTTGAAAAAACACTCTTTAAGGATTGTGCTGATAAATTTTTTGAGGGTCATTTGGTCGTCAATAGTGACCCCTAGGTCTCGGACTTGGTGGGAGAATTGTATGTGCGTCGATGTTATTGGTGAGGTGGGAGAAGCATGTAGAGGGGTGGGAGGAGAAATGATCATGAGTTCTGTTATACACTTTGTATAATGTTATTGTACGTCATACCAAGACAGTAGGTAGCAGCTTATCACAGAGAAACATGGAAAGCTGGGAAGGTTCAAAAAACATGTATCTCACCCCCTGATAATTAACAAGACATTTGCATAGATATTTTAAGAAAAAAGAGTCACCAGTCTGTAATACCTTTGGCCTATGAAGGAGAAAAACTTGTCTTTTCTTCTGGGTCTCTCTAGATAAATCTGGGACAAACCTAATCTTAGAATTATAAAGCAATTTATCTTAAACTCAAAAAATAACTGAAGAACAAGCTCTGCATCAAAGCAAAATTAACTATCAAGGTCAAATAAGATTTTACATGATTGTCTTTTTAAATCAATAAGGACAAGTTCAAACTGTCCAAAGATGACTCAGGAACAGGTGAGTCCTCTACGGAGCTTCATCAGCAAGAAATGGAGAAATACAGATAATCCTATAAACAGGTGGAATAGATTCAGCAGAAAATGACAAACAATCCTTAAGATATTGCATAAATAAATTCAGCAGAGTCATTGAAGAAAGTTTAGGAAAATGAAACTTGAACCAGGTTTTCCAAATTTTCTATCCTACGAGGCTGTTGATTCTCTTTTATAATGATGTAGCCCAATTCTTGAACTTTTTTACAGTTATTAATAACTTCATCCATCTTTACCTGGTGCTGCTTGCACTGTTCCTCATGTTCCTTGCCTCTGGATTTCAAATCATTAATCTGTGAACCAAACTGAGCAATCTGCTCTGATAACTGCTTTCCCATAGAAGTCATATCAACCAAAGCCCATCTAATGTTATTTGAAGGGGTTTTTTGCAAAACCAAAATTTCCAGGCAAAATCAAAGTTGAAGCCATACATGCAGTATCAGAGTGAACAGTTATTCCAGAAATTCCAGTTCTCTGGACTTCCACACATACCGCCAACAAAGAATCTTGTTGAGCCTCTCTATGATGACCTTCTACTGCTGAGCTGGCTCCTAACTGCTCTGATCCACCTCACGTCTGCATAGTTGAGTCATCAAGCTGCACCCAGAGTGATGCGAAACAATCCCCTCCCCCCAATACAGAGGAAAATTCATACTCTGGCGACAAACCAATAGGCGATCCTGCCAAGGAGTCCTTCTGTCTAAACTGAACAGGGCATTGAGGGGTAGAAACAAGAGCTGACGCTGAAAGCAGGAAGGTATCCATAGAACCAACAGCCACTGAAAAAATTGGACCAGTTGGAAGGACCCGTGCTGTAGGCTTCCTCTTCTATCCCATGTGCCAAATAAAGAAAAGAGAAAGTTGACCAAAATGATGTGTGTGGTCTGTTTTGGAAGACCTATGAGGAGATGCTGAAGGATCTTAATACCTTGTAGGAGAGGAAGAACAGGGGAGTTATAATACAGACCTTTAGATACCTGAAAGGTATTATTGATGCACAAACATCAGACATTTTCTATTGTACAACTAAGGATCACAATATGAAATTCCAGGGGGGTGACTCAGAATCAATGTCAGGGTGGTGGTTGCCTGGAATGCCCTCCCAAAGGAGGTGGTGTGGACGAGAACTGCAAATGAATTTAAAAGGGCATGGGAACATTGCGAATCTCTAAAGGCTTGAGGTTGGTAATAAAGAAAAGAGGCAAACCTATGTTAACTTTAGATGCAACATTTCTGTATGGGGAGAACCCTGTACAGCAGGGTAGTTGCTACCCTTAACAGAACGCATGGGGGTAACCTGCATGGAGTGGTAGTTGCTACCTTTAACAAAACATACAGGGGCAACCTGCAGGGCGTAGCAGTTGCTACCATTAACAGAGCGCCTGGGAGTAAAGTGCATGATGTGGCAGTCACTACCATAATATGGTTAATATATCATTTTTTAGCAAATATTATTTTTGGAATATTGTTTAAATTAATTTATGTCATTTTGAGAATTGATTATGATGTATTAAGAAATAGGATTAAGTAATTCTATAAATATAACTAAGTATATAAAAAATGAAAAAATAATTAGTATAAGAGGATATGAGATATTTGTGAGAATAAATTGTATTTATTCTCACATTGTATTGTATTGTATTGTATTGTATTGTATTAGATGCTATTTAGTTTTAGTGTTGGTTTGTAAAGGTTTAATAGTTACATCAATATTTTAATTGTATGTTATACATTATTGGATGGTCCACAGTCTATACAGCCTGTTTTCCGTCAATACTGTTATATGGAATTTATTTTATTTAATACCTATTTATAATGTCAATTGTAAAGCCTGTTGCTAAGTTATTGTTAAATGTAAACCGCGGTGATGTATTTCTTTACGTACTGCAGTATATAAAAACCCTTAAATAAATAAATAAATAAATAAATAAATATATGTATGTCCTTATGTGTTGATAGATAGTCACTACCATAAGCCACTTGCTGGGCAGACTGGATGGACGATTTGGTCTTTCAATGCAGTCATTGCTATGTTACGATGACTTGTGACAAGGACATGTGAGAGAAAGAGTGTGAGTGTTGTCTACCTCTTTCCTTCCCTGAGAACTTACAGTTTGGATTCTCCATGCTTTGCTAGCATTGATAATCTAATTTATTATTAATGGGCTTCGCTCCAGCACAGCAGAAACAGTTCAGGTATCTCAATTAAAAAGAACTCAGATTTGATTTAAAGAAAAAAGTTAAGAAATTTCTGTATTAAGTTCATCGGTAGTTTAGTGTTGACGTGTTTTGTTCTTTCACTCTCGTGAGGTGTGGATATAGGAGGAATTCAGCAAGATGCAGAGATCCTTCAGATGTGTTTTTTAAAACCTTGATTAAGATCTTTCCTCTTCCGAAAGTCAGCATTGGGGTGGAACTGAGGAAAGGAAGAATAGAGAGGGAGGTGAGGTGAAAGGTAGGCTGGTAGCTACCATGATGGCTTTTTTGTTCTTCCCTTTGCTACAAGGGACACTACTGATCCCAGATGATTGTTGGGTAATGATATCACCAGACTGAACCACATCATCATCTGGGCCTAAAAATTCATAATATTCTCCATCCTGACCCCGGGTACCACAAAATATGTAGCTATGATGATAAAAGTAGTCAACTCATGGCAGTGCTTGAGTGATTAATTCTAATTAAAACAGAATGAAGCCAGCCAGAGTAATGAAGGCTGAGGAACCTTCTCATTAATTGCCTGCTTCCTTGCAGTATTGATCTAGGAAATGGGTACAGGATGTCTTAAAGTGTCTCATTTGCAGGGAGATACTCATGCCTCACAGGTGTCACCTTCCCCTGCAGATCACAGAGCTGTTTTTACCATGCCCCAACCTTGAAGGTCAGAGCTCTGGGAAGGGTGACAGCTTGAAGACGGATTGGCCATGCCTTGGTCAGACCTGGATTTGGCAATAAACACACTAGGCCTGTGTATAGAGTGGCAAAAATCTGGAGCAACTGGGGGGGAGAGGGGGGGGGGAGTGGAGAGCAGCAGGCCTGCTGAGAATTTCAGTGGAGCTGAATTCCAGTGGAGCTGAATCTCCCAGCAGAAAACAGCCTTCTGCTTTCAGCTCCCTGGCCCCTTTCCTCCCTGATAATATGCAGGAAACAGGAGGGGACAGGTTGAGCCTGGCATAAATACAGAGGATAAAAAAGGGCAACTCTGCTCCCTCTGCCTCCTCCCCTCCTGTCATCCAAGGACAGAAGGGGAGGAGGCAAGACTGAAGCAGACAGAGCAAAGAGATATCCTTTGAGGAAGTTAGGAGCTGAGAGGGGATCATTGGATGTAAGAAGGGGGAGTTGGGGGTCGAAAAGGGTAAACTAGGGGGGCATGACTGTGTGTGTGAAAGAGGGGTCTGAGATTGGGGACAGTATTGTTGTGTGAGAGAGAGATGAGATCGGCACTGTCTTTACATATATGTATGTGAGATTGGGTTGGAGGTTAGAAGATGGGTATGGAAAATAGACCAGACGTGGAGCACAGTTGGGACATAACCCTTCTCTTCTCCACCTCCCCCAACCACAAATCAGATTCTCCATCTTTTGATCTTAGATTCTATCCCCCAAATCCTGGAACCTTCCTTCCTTCCTACCTCTCCCTTCTCCCCAGATTATGGAACTATCACCTTAAACCCCTGATCCAAGATTATCCTTGTTTGGATCTCCATACCTGGGATTTACAGTCACCCTGAGATTTTTGTCATTTAGAGGGGGCATGGGGCAGGTGAGGTTGTTTGCGCTCCTCTTTCAAACACACGAACACTTTAACACACTTGCATGTTCACTCTCATGCTCTCACACACACATACAGTATTATTTTCACACATATGCCCACTCACACACGCTCTCTCCCCCATGCCCATTCTCACATACATGCCTGCTCACACGCACTGTCTCTTTCTCCCTTTTTCCTCCCCATGCAGACCAGTCCAACCCCCTCCTCCCTTTCTCATTCCTCCCACACAGACTGCTTCAACAGCAGGGCACCCGGAGTTTTCTGGTGTTGCCCCAGAGACCAAACAATTTCTTTAGAATTCCAGAATCTCCGGATCAAATCCATAGCGTTCCCAAGTATGCTGATCCCTCTTCCTCACTCCCTGAACCTTCCTCCCTTTAGCTCTTCTTTTCCATCCCAGATTCCTGGTCCTTCACCTTTTACCTTCCCCAATCTCCTGCATCTCCCATCCTCCTCATCCCCAGTTCTCTCTCTCCTCACTCTTCTTTCCCCTTCTCCAGCCATCTTACCTTCTCTTCCCATCCCTGGTCTTCTTACCATCTCTCCTCATCCTCAAGGTCTCCTCCCTGTACTGATGTATGAGATCCCTTTCCCTCACTAATCAAAACCAAATAAATTGTATAGGCACAGGGTTAAGAACATAAGAACATAAGAAAATGCCATAATGGGTCAGACCAAGGGTCCATCAAGCCCAGCATCCTGTTTCCAACAGTGGCCAACCCAGGCCACAAGAACCTGGCAAGTACCCAAAAACTAATTTAACTTTTTAATGATATAATCTGGAAGATGCAAATGTTTGCCAGCGTGCTTGTGAATTTTCTAATATATCCCTGAGCTGCTGTACGAAAACTGTGGGGCTGTGCTTTATACCTGCTGCTTCCTGTTCTCTGACCTTAACAAGAGAGGGGAGGGCAGCCACTGACTACACCAAAAGCACCCAGGGACAACCTACATCCATCACCGTCCTCCGTTTCCTCCTCTCCCAAATTCATAAAATCGCCAGTTGACCCACCACAGAATTTTGCTATGAGATTTCAGTGGATGAATTTTACTCTTCGGGTCACCCTGAAACCCATTGGGCACTGGACTGCACCAGGAACTCAGGATCAGCCAGAACGTCCTTGACTAGTGAGGGGGCCACACCTACTGTTCAATTAAAAACTCAATGTGGCAAGGCGACTGCAAAGAAATAAAACAAAAGCATTTACACAGTGGGAAGGGAGCCAGGTGGACAGAGAGCAGGATTCTGCCAAACAGGAATCGTGTACTGTATGCAGCAATAGCTGTAAAATATAGTCTATATCAGATGAGTGTGTGTAGATACACTCACATATATATATATATATATATATATATATATCCCTGAGTCCCAGTGGATAGGCGTCTACACTCCAGTTCACAGATGTGATCATTTACTTGGCAGTGATCAATCAGCTTTGTAAAAAGCTACAAAAAAAAAAAGTATATATATATATATATATTCCACCCACCAAAAAAAACCCCAAACCCCAAAACGCTCCATACATTTGCCAAGAGCAAAGTGCTGCCGGTCTCTCTGGGCTCTGCAGAATCAGTGAAATTGTTTGCAACTGATGAGGCGGTTGCCATGGAAATGCTAGGTTATGCTTCTGCAGTAAGATGGGCTGTTTTGCTGTCACTGAAGACAAGAAAATCGCTGGGCAGAAGCATCGGCATTTCCACTCAGCCTAGAGTTTGGTCACAGAGGAGAGAGAGAGAGAGAGAGAGTGGGTGGCTGAGTTGTTAGCATATTATTAGGCTGGGACCCAGATTCAAATCCTGCTCTTTCTCACAAAGACTCTCCTATTGACCTTTGGCAAATAAATCTCTTTTTTGCTTCAGTCACCCACGTAAACTGTAAGCTCTCTCTGGCAGGGACAGATTGCACCTGTATGCATTTGCCATAATACTAAAATAATAATAGAGCAGCAGGTACACTACTTAACTGGACAGCTGTATTCTTTTCTTGGAGCTTTGTTGACATGGGCTGACTTGACCCTAACAGACTGAAAGCACAGAAAAGCACTTCGGTACTGCTGCTCCAATGGGGTCATATGCAAATTTGCCATCAAACTCTATGTTTTGAGTGTAGACATATAAATATAAAATGAATATTTCAGGATGTGTATTAAAAAAAAAAGTAAAGAAAAAAGTTATATTTTGACCACCTTAAACCTAATTATGGATATTTTATGATGGATGTAATGCCCTGTTTGAAGTCCACCAATCCCCTTGTCTGTAGGCTGTAATAAGCAATGGTAACCACTTGGTAGTCAGCTGCTAGAATGGACCCGGTGGTCAACAACAGATTTGAGAAAGATAGGTTTTCATATTTGAGTCTAATCCCAGAGACTACTGGAGGCATGTAGAGGAGCACTGTCTTCAGGGAGTCTGCTACCTTATAGGAATACATTTTGAGTAAATCACTAAGTGGCGACAATATGCAAGTGCTCAGATATAGGCACACCAGCTATTTCTGAGCAGCGACTTATATAATGGCAAATCAAATATCTGTGTTTCGTTTTCTCCACTGACCTTACACGCCTCATCCCCTTCCAGGACCCCTTATTATTTATGCAGCAAAAAGTAAAAATATATGCATACTCTTTAGCCACTACACAGGGTTAAACTTTCTAAAGGCTGGGACTAGCTGCCTAACATCTAGTGAAGCTCAAGGAATGGTCTAGGGTCTAGCAACTAAAATTTAAATGCAAAAATTGCAGTTGTGCATTTAGGATGCAAAAACTCAAGGGAGGGGTACAATATTGGGAATGAAATTCTTCTAAACTCAAAAGAAAGGTGTGATCTAGGGGTGATCATATCCAATGATCTTAAGGTGGCCAAACAGATGGATAAGGTGACAGCAAAAGCCAGAAAGATGCTTGGCTGCACAGGGAGAGGAATGGTCAGCAGAAAAAGGGAAGTGATATTGCCCTTGTATAGGGGCCTAGTGAGATCTCACTTGGAATACTGTGTACAATTCTGGAGACTGCACCGTCAATAGGATATAAACAGGATGAAGTCGGTCCAGAGGCTGGCTACTAAAATGGTCAGTGGTCTTCGTTCTGAAGCATAAGGGAACAGATTTAAAGATTCAAACATACTACCTAGAGGAAAGGTGAGATAGGGGAGATATGATAGAGATTTAAATACGGAAAGGAGGATCTAGAACAAGGGGTCATGGGATGAAGGTGAAAATAGGTGGACTTAGGAGTAATCTTAGGAAATATTTCTTTACAGAGAGGGTAGTGAATGCATGGAACAGCCTCCAAATGGAAGTGGTGGAGAGAAAAACTATCTAAATTCAAGAAAGCATGATATAAACACAGGGGATTTCTGAGGGACTGATGAGAATTGGAAGCTAAATTTAATTTACAAATATTATGCAGATGATATGCATGCTTTTTTTTCCTAGTATTGTACCAGGTGAGGTCCTGTAGAGCGATTTCAGTTTTGCTATAAAAGAATAGATCACTGGATGAAAAAAAAATGGGTTGATTCTTAATGATGGTAAACCATCTATTCTCTGGATTGAAAAATAATGTAATGGGCCCTTTCCGACTGCAGCTCTTGATAATTATAAATTGCAGGTTAAAGATGAAGCTCACAGTCTGGGTGTTTTACTAGATTCGAAGTTGTCACTATGATCACAAATCAGCAGAGTGGCTAAATTAGCCTTCTATAAACTTTGGCTTGTTAGGACCTTGAAAAGACTGTTACCTGTCAGTGAGTTCAAACTTGTACAAGCTCTTGTTCTACATCATGTAGACTACTCTAATTCTACTTACTTTGGCCTGCCTGCCAGCTTATCTATTTAAAGTTTTACAACTCATGCAAAATGCTGCCCTAAGAACAATATTTGTCCTACAATGGAGAATGAGTGTTACTTTCCATATGAAAGAGCTCCATTGGCTGCCAATAGAGCGATGTATACAATTTAAAGTCTCTGCTTTGATTTCTAAAACTATGGATGGTGAATCCTCTTGCTTAAGCATCATGTATGCATCGTTCTTCTATGCAAATGATGTTACAGGTCCCATCAGTACATGATTACCAATTGCTAACCAGGAGAGTGTGGGCTTTTTCTATAGCTTCTGAAGTTTTATGGGATAATCTACCACTAAATATAAGACAAGGGCAGATTTTTTTTTTTTTACTGTTCCACAAACAGGTGAAGGCTTTTTATTTAAGCAAGTAGTAGTGAGTATCAATATGATGGCATATACAAGATGGAGTAAAGATTGTACACATTAGTGCACTGTGCTACATTGATGTTTGATTGTTTTGCTTTATTTTTGTTTGTATGTGTTTGTTTAATATTAATTTAATAATGTAATGTTTTGTATTTATAGTTTTTGATGTATGGACAAATGTGATCTGTGGAATATAAGATGGTTAAATAAATAAATAGATAAATAAATAAATGGGAGGATAGGCAGACTAGATAGTCCATAGTCTTTTTCTGCCATCACTGTTTCTATCCCTGTATTCACAACTAGTATGCCACCCATTTGAGATCCCTGGATTGAGGCAGAGTTATGCAAGAGCATGGCTTGGAGGACAATGGTGCTACCCTTTCACTGAAAAATGTGAAAAACTGCAGTTATTTCTAAAGGCTTCTGTAATTACTTACATCTTATGAGCAAGGTGTCTTTCACCAGTTGTTTCAGGGTTATGAAACATTTTTTATTTTTAAGAACTTCTACCATGTATAAAAATGCAGAGGTTCTACAAATTCATTTTTAGAGTGGAAAGAAGTTTGAATTGTTCATAGTTTTATTTCTTCTTCAAACTCCAAGTGCAATCTAATTTAGAGGTCTGTGTAAGACATTTCTTTCTGCTTCTTTTTTTTTTTTTATTATAAAAGTAGTATTTTATTTTTTTCCCTCTTACAATTTCAACTGAGAACCAGGAATTTCTGTCTATGCAGCAGTCCCTTGCTGGATAAATATTTACTTTACACAGAAATAATAATGTCTTACTTTCAAACCCTCATTTTTAAACTCTGATAACTTAAATTCACTAAAAGCTGATAACTTTTTATCAAGCGTAGGTCAGTACACCTCAGCTTTTGACTTCTTAGCTAACGAAAGTAACTTTATAGGATACTCAGCAGCCCACAGCTGGATACGGCTTTTGCTGCTGAATATATTCCCCTAAAGTTACTGGGGTAGCTATTGGACAGTGATTTCCCCATCCAGACTCACCCAGCTAAATCTATCTGGATAGCGCTGAACATCAGCTAACTTTTAGCCATGCTCGCAGAATGCCTCCCCTGCCTTTTTTACCCGGGTAAAGACTTACCCGGGTAAAATGTATCCACTTGGTGGAGCGGGACATTTAGACCTTGGGCGTTTTCCTGGCTAGTTCCAAAAATTTCCCAGATGCATTCTTTTGAATACCAGCCTCTTACTGTATTAGTGAAACTGACTTTGATCCACCCAACACATTTTCCTGGTTAGCCGGACAGATCCTGGTTCTAAGATTATTCTGAGACAGTTAGAGACATAGTATTATCTGATGAAGGGAATGGAGAATTGTTTCCTATGATGTAGCTTTTCAGGTTCATATTGTGGAGCTCTTCTCTGCATTGCATATGATATGTGACACCAATCAGGTCCTTGTGATCTAAAGTTTTTGAACCATTAATACCAGATAAATAGTAATACATACTTCATGTTCTGTTCGGAGTTAACAGTCTGCTTGGGATTAGCAATTGTTTGTTATTTAGGAGAGTTGTGAGTGGATCCTTGGACCGGTGGCAGATGACCATGCCCCCGGGAGAAGATCCCGAGAGGGACCACCGATCAGGCTCAGAGTATGGAGACAGACACACACTAGTTCTTTTATTAGACAGTATACTGAACCACCAGAGGTGGCAGTGGTGAGCTGGAATGCCCGGCTGGGCTGTAGTCCCTCAGATACTGGAACAGCGATCCCTGGAGGCTGAGCTGTAGAGAAACTGAAATATAGTGAGTAGGCAGGGTATGCAGAGTTCATGTACTGAACCAGATGGTAACACTCACACAATGTCTCATAGAAGCCCAGGGGCTGGAATGTATAGGTCCTAGAGGAGCGAGTACCTGGTTCCAGGGAAAGCTCTGAGAGAGCGATAGTAACTCACTGATGTAGTTGGCAGTGATGACTTCCAGGCAGAAGAGAGTCCCGAGAAAGCCTGGGAATGAGGGCCCTTGAGGAGCGAGTACCGGTTCCAGACTGTCACCTGAAAAACAAAGGAGAAACCGAGGCCACCGAGGAGCGGGTACCCCTGGTAAGTCCGAGGAGACAGAGTAGCTTAGGTAAAGTAACCCGAACCCTTGCTAACTCAATCTGTTAGCAAATTCTAAGACCTTATATATCCGTCACGGGTGAAGTTATCTTCGGGGGATGCCCCCGAGGTTCGCGCCATCACCGGTACTTCAGTCGGGGCCACGCCGCGCGCGTGCCCCTAGGCCTCCAGGAAACATGGCGGTTTGCAGTGTCTAGCCGGTCCAGGGACGCCGGAGGACTTCGGCAGAACAACGCCGCAGCAGCCAATCTTCCCGTGGACAAAGAGGGAGGCGCCAAAGAGGTAAGGAGGTGGAGAGAGGGCATCGGGTACCGACGCACACAACACTACATAAGGCCAGGATTCGTCATTCAACGCAGAATGATAAATCCTGCGAAAATGGGGGGCAGGTCTGTGAAAGCTCGCAGCCTTCGCACCACTGCGGTGCGCCGGCTGCCAGCTTTCGCACCAAATAGTGCCACCGTGAAAGGTGGTGCTATTCAGCACGCTACTGCCGACGATAATGTTAGAAACATTATCGTCTGCAGTGAAAACAGCGCTGACACCGCCCCTCCCTGTAAACGACTCCTCCCCTCCCCCTAATTTGCATGCTGTCGCATGCAAGAAGGCCCTTTTCGCATGCGATAAAGTTTAGAAAATAACCCCCTAAGTTAGTAGGAGGAGGCTTACTACTGCTCCTTGCAACCTTGGGCAAGTTACTTTACCCTCTGTTGCCTCAGGTACAAAATTAGATTGTAAACCCTCTGGGGATAGGGAAGGACCTCCAGTACTTAAATGTAATCTGCTTTGAGGTGCCAAAAAGCAGAAAATAAATAAATGTTCTGCTCAGAAAATATCAGGTTTTGTTTCACTCGATATTGGTTGACCAGGAGCCAACACAATGTGTCAGAGTTAAAATACAGGCAAATCTTTACAGGTAGAATTATTTTGCAAGTCTGATAGGGGTTTTTTTTGGCACAGTTCATAGTCCCAATTACTTTCTGCTATCAAATTCTCATCAGGGATTTTTTTTTTTCCCCCCATTGCTTCTTCTTTCATTTCCAGGTCTTCCTCTAGCACGGTTTCCTAAGATGGCAAGTACATATCCCAATTAGTCTTTTAGCTCACTTGGCTATTAGCCAAGTTTCTCACAAAGCAAAACAACAGCAGCCATCTTGTCACGCTCTCTCTCTCTCACCGACTTACTCTTAAACTATTTCTTCCCAGGATCATTAAGTAAAAATAATAACCATGGCAAACCTCTTATTATTACAAATTAGAAACACAATCTAAAATTTAGAACATTTTAAAATAATTTTAAGGGCCTAAGATAAAGATGTCACCATGACCACAAGACACTTTGGAATCAAGACAAATTGTTTATGCTTACTGAAAGTTTTTGGTCTTTCTGCATACTTCAGCTATTTTTCAGTTTGTCTCCCACTCCAGCACCAATTATGCTCCTGCGTTACCTCAGATCCCACTTCTCTTTTCTTGACTTCTTTGCATTTTGGTAAGAATTAAATGACCTGAGGAAAGATGCTCAATAGTCCCCCAAAGTTTAAATCTTTAAATATTCATTAGCATTATCACCCCTACCTAACTGCTTTGCTGGTTTTATTTGTCTTTATAGCAGGCTTAACCACACAGTCTTCTAGCAAACCCTGATGCCTTTTCAGGGCTCTGCCATTAGTCATGGTTTGCATTTTCACCCATCCAAAACAGCAGAACCAGGCTAGAACCGGGTCGGATCTGAACTGGCTTTTCCATCACAGACTAATTTGGCAAATCAGGTCAGCTGTGACCCAGAGGATCTGAGTCAGGATCCGAGCCAGCTTGCAGCTGACTTTGCCATCCATAATCACCACTGCATAATACATTAGGCTCTTGCTCTCCATACAAATAATTATGCAAATTTCAAAGCTACTGATTATATGGGGCAGAAGAAGTTTCAAAAAGCTGTAACCTAAAGCACGGACACAAATGCCAAGGAAAAAAGGCTTGCACATAACCCAAAAACTTCAGAAGACCGCCCTAGAGGATATAAAATCCTATCTTAATTAAAAAGTCATGCAATTATGTTGATACAGTAGATACAGTAATGTTTGTTCTGCTCAGAACTAATCCAGTGACATTATTAAAGCATGCATCAAAGTGCCGCCATTCAAAAGTGCCTTGCCAGAATATCTGAATCTCTGATGTCCAGAGATATGAGAGGCTATTTCCCCAAAGTTAAAAAAAACCCCTAATGCTCCATTTGTTACTGTCAGTCAGTCTGCAGTGTCCATACTGGCACTGGGATCAGTGAATGAGTTACTGAAAGCTGAGTTTGTTCATGACCCAGTGCTTTTA
Organism: Rhinatrema bivittatum; assembly: GCF_901001135.1. NCBI lineage: Eukaryota > Metazoa > Chordata > Amphibia > Gymnophiona > Rhinatrematidae > Rhinatrema > Rhinatrema bivittatum. The sequence goes on from NC_042626.1 coordinate 33,414,671, forward strand.
GCCCTAAGACCAGCTAAGCTGCATCATACCCTAGAGAGAAAAGCAAAGCAGGTTGGGTCCCGTTCCTGCAGTGGGCAGCATCTGCTATATTGTTAGACGCAGAAAGGGATATCAAAGTATTCTTTTTTTTTCCTGTGAACAATGCATGGGAAGCTATATAGAAGTGCATTTTCAAAGAGTGCCAAACTTAGGGGGTCATTTACTAAGCGTTTTTCCCATAGACATAAAATAGCAGAAAACCTTTAGTAAATGACCCCCTTTGGGATTTAGGACCCTAAATTGGCCCTTGTGAAAATGTACTAGAGCTGGTTGTCTTAATGTGGCATCTAAATCAAGGCAAACGAGTAGCAGGCCTACATTTAGCATCTTAAGATTTGCAACCCTTAGGGGGCTCTATTCAGCCACCGGGCGGCTTTCAAAGGTAGCCGGATAAATGTATCCAGCTTTGTCAGGCTATTCAGCAGCACTTCTGAATGTACCCAAGATATCTCTACCCAGCTAACTTTAGGACTACTCTATGGTATGATCAGAGTTAGCCAACTAACTCATCTCTGCCCTGGAACACCCCCGGAATGCCCCGACGTTATCTGACTAAAGGTGGCATTTAGCCAAATAACTCACAAGTTATCCAGCCAATTGCCTTCGAATGTGGACCCCTTAGGTTTAAGCTCTTAACTTTAGGTTCATTTTCAGCTGAAAACTTAGGGATCGGCTTCTAAATTTTGGAGCTGGGCTCCTTCATTGGCATTTTTGAAAATGTACTAGGATTAAATCCCTAAATTTAGGCTCCTAAATCCCTAAATCTAGGTTCCTAGAAAGTGGTGGTGTTAGAGCGGGGAGACAAAGGAACTTAGCACTAATTTTCAGAACTAGGTACCCAATTCAGGGGCCAAAATGTAGACAAATGAATAGCAGCCCTAAATTTAAACTCTGATTTTTAGAACCTAGAGGCCTAACTTATGCACCAAACTTAGGTGCCTACATTTAGGAGCTCTGCTTTTTTGAATATTGGTACCTTGGGCTCTTACATTTGGCTGAAATTAGGAACTTAATCTGCGTCCCTAAATCTAGGGCTTAGCTATTTTTTGGTTATCAGCCTAAAAAGTGAAACGTTTTTCTTGACTTCTTTTCAGGTGTTATCACTCCCTTCCTTTGGTCCAAAATCGTCACTTACACTTCTAGTAACATCAGCTTTTGCTCATTCTATTTTTGTTGGTTAACCTTTACTTTCAGGATTTCAAGGGAACTAAAAAGGCAACTGCACTTTGTTATCCCGTGAACAATGCATGACTGGTTATGAGAAGATAAACATTAAAAAAAAAAACAACAACCCATAAATGAAGGTCTAAGGAGAGAAGAGGCCAGGGCAGTCACTGAACAACATGGCGCCCTAGGCAGGAGTTGCTTTGGTGCACTCCTTGTCTTTCAAGCTCACGTGTTGGCAGACTCAGAGCCCGACTCAAAAGGGTGAGGTGATGCTCCCTTAGGCTTGGCACCCAGGGCAGGTGTTCTTGCTTGCCCACCTCTTGCCAATGGCCTTAGGAAGGAGCTTCAGAAACTGGAGTGTGATGAAGAGAAATGAGAAAGAGGAAAGAACTGGTTAGGGCAGCGTTTTCCGATCTAGTCCTAGCATCACTACTCTTGTTTATCGTTTCTAAAGCATTAATAGACATATGCAGTGCTGTACAGATGTACTGTACATAAGAGACAGTCCCTGCTCCGTGGAGCTTACAATCTGATCAAGATAAACATACATTGACAGACAAGGGTCTGTACGAAGTGTATTTATTGTTAGAGACGAATTTAGGATTTAAATGCTGCTTCAAAAATGTGAGCTTTTGAATATGGCCAGAGAGGGAGCAGGAAGCACAGGGAGTCTCTTCCTGTCGTATGGCCCAGCAAGATGGTAAGCAAAACGTTGGGAGCCGGCGGTGGAGGAAAAGGCCGCAGATAAAAGCTGCTTACAGGATGAAGGAAGCTCATGAAGGGTGTAGAGAGAGAGAATAGGAGACAGATAATATGGAGCTGCAGAGTGAATGTATTTATAGGCGAGTAAGAGAAGCTTGAAGGAAGCAGACAGGGAGTCAGTGCAGTGACTTATGAGCAAGAGTTACATGGTCATAGTGACGACGAAGATAGAGAAGTTGTGCAGCTGCATTTTGAACAGATTGCAATGGAGGAAGACGTTTAGCGGCAGGCCCACAAAGAGCAGGTAGCAGTAGTCTCAGTGGGAAGTGATAAGAGCGTGGATGAGCATTTTGGTAGCATGTTCAGAAAGAAGGGACAGATGAATGTTATAGAGGAGGAACTGATGCTCTTTTGAAGTGTTTTGAATGTGCAAGAGAAGAAAAGAGAGGCATCAAAGATCATCTCAAAGTTATAGGCCAAGAGGATTAGGAGGATGAGAGCGACACCCACAGAAACAGAAAAATAGATGGAAGGGAGAAGTGCCGGTTTGGGGGGAAAGCAAGAATTTGTCGTTTAAAGTTGTGGCGAGACCTCCAGGCGACATTGTCAGTCAAACAGGCTGAAATTTGGGACTGGATTTGTGGTGAAATTTCTGGTGTAGACTGGTAGATCTTGGCGTCATCAGCTTAAAGGTGGTACTGAAAGCCTTGGGAGGAGAACAGAGCGCTGAGGGGAGAAGTGTAGACAGAAAAGAGAAGAGGCCCAGGACAGAGTCCTGAGGCCCACCAACTGAAAGTGGGATAGCAGTGCAGGTAGAATTCATGAGGCATAAATAATAATATCTGGTCTGGTTTTCTGAATAGTCATAGTGATTATGCATGACATAGATTTGCATTCATTAGGTCTCCAATGTATAGAAATATCTCATGCATATTCATCACAGATATCCTGAAAACCAGACTGGTTAAGTATCCCTCCAGGGTTGTGGTAGAACTCCCCATTAACAGGATAGAGGGGGGTCTGTTGGCCATTCAACTTTGCTGTGTGTCTTCACATGCAAATAATTCACATCTCACTCCCAATTCAAATTGTAAAGCACATATAATGATTTATAATATGCTATTAAGTGAACTCTTATGTGTCTTTAGTATCTCATTTTTCATCCTTGTAATGGCAGAACCACTCAGCTTGGCTTTGCTATTCTTTCACTCCAACAATTCTCTGTGGTGCACAAAATCACAACTATAAACATGACTTGGCTTTAGAGCTCTGGACAGCAATGCATCGTGCTTGCTGCCTGGCTATGATGGATTACCTATGTTAATAAGCCTTCTCATCTGTATCATTTTCCCTTTACCTGTAATTCATTTCCATTGGATAATCACCATAACATGTAGACCTTGGGAAAAGCTGTGCACATTAGGCAATTTAAGAATGTATACGTTCACCACATGCCTCTCAGAGTATTCAGATATGTCATATTCTAGAGATATGCTTTCATTTCATTTTATTTCAAAAAGAAAAGAAACAAAACAAAAAAAATGCTATTTGGTTTCATTTCATTTTGTTTTCACATTTTTTATGGCATTGCCACCAAAGCCCCGCAGAGCATTGCAATCCTAGACTCCCCTGGACCTCCTCCAATCATTTACCTCATTCATGGGTTTAAGGGGCAGAAGTGATCCCCAGTTTCTCCTGCCCTTCTGGGTTTCCATTTCAAAATGGCACCAGTAGGCCCTGAGGCTGGCACCATTTTTTTGCATGGAGGTATGTCTTTACCTCCCTAAAGAGCTCTGTATAGCAAAATGGCATCGGCCTCAGGCCCATTGGCCATTTTGAAACAGAGAGCCAGCAGGGTGGGACTGACTGGGGGATCGTTCCTGCCCCTTAGACCCATGGATGGAGTAAGTGGCTGGGGTGGGGACAGGGAAGATTCTGGGGAGAGGGGACTGTGGGAAGGGGCAGCAACAGCAGAGGGGAAGTGGGCACGGCGGACCTGACCTTTTTTTTTTCTGTTTTTCTTTTGTAGTTTGTTTCATTTTAAACAGACGAAATGAAAACAAATGAAAAAACAAAATAAATCAAAAAACAAAATGAAGCAAAAAAAGTGTTTGGTTCACAATCCCTATCGTGTGTGTGTCTTGTAGTGTCATTTCTTTTAAGGGCTTTTTTTTTTCCTTTTTTAGAAATAACAGATTTCAAGCACTTTGTTTTTTCTACTCACGCGCCAGGATTTTGATTAAGAAAAATAGGTTGAAATGGATGAATAGCAAAAGGCATTCAAGAGCTCTCCTACTTCAAACATTGTCAATGGCTAAGAATCAGGATCCGAATGTAGTGACATCTCGGAGCCCCAAATCCATCCTTCCCAAAGTCACTCATGACACGAGCCCCTTGGCTCCTCACTGTAGACGAGTTGATTTTTACATGTGCCAGTCAGACAGCCCGTCTTCAATTTTCTTTTTTTTTTTTTCTTTGTTATTGCAAGCCCCAAAGGATTTCCTGGAGCCTCATCCATCTTCTTGACAGCTGTCTGAATTCCCCACCAGATCTCTGCTGAGAAGAGCAAGTCTGCTACATATCTTCCATGCATCATCAAAAAGTAAAGGGACATTGCTCTCTTCTCAATATGAAAAATTAAAGTTTATTGATATAACTCAACATACAACCAATCACAAGATCTACTGGAAGGTCTACTGCAGCGCTTCCCAAACCTGTCCTATTGACTCCCAAGGCCATGATGAATATGCATGAGTTAAATGTTCATGTGCCTATGCAATAAAACTAACTCTTGCTAAAATCTTTTTAGCATGCGAGTCAGTAAAAATTTAACTTATATGTTAAAAATAATAATTAGTGAGATGTGCAATAGGTTTTATCATGTACTCAGTAAAACATTTTCCCAATGGCATGTACATGTTATCATGCACATGACCCCAAAAATGCAATGGGTAGCTAAACATGAGCATGTCAAAGATAACTTTTATTATAAACAAGAGGTTAAATCTCCTGCTTTGGTAATGGAAGTTACATCATGGTGCCCCCAGTGGGGTTGGTTGGTAGGGAATTACCCTATCATATGTAACAGCTTTTTTATTTCAGCCTATCAGGATGTAAGAAAGGTGAGCATACTATCCTAAGACCAACAAGGACAGCAATAATCTTCCAAGCTATTGATTGTAAGTTATAGCATGGTCCTTTATTAAAGACAGTAAAAACCATTGCACCTTCTACATGGTGTTGTGTACAATGCTTGCTGGTAGTTGAGCCTCTACAATAGTGTGCACACTTTAAAGCATCATCCAAAGCAGAAGTTCAGTTTTTGGCTTTAGCATCCGTATACTAAATAGAAGATGGAGGAGGGTATTCTACACTGTTTATTGTACACACACTAAAGCTTCATTTGCTTCTGATATCTCTTCATTTGTATCGCATACATGCTAATGTTAGCATGCACGTGATACTGACTTTTCAGTCTAATTTAGTGTACATGTCATAGTATGCTATTTTTAGAGCATAAATGACCTAACATGCACACTAAACTTTATTGTACAGACCCTATGCCTCCAATATACAGAAATATATCTCATTCGTATTTATTATGGATATCCTGAAAACCTGACTGGATGTGGGGTCAATAGGACTGGTTTGGAGTGGCCTGGTATATTGCTTTATAGAGCCATATAGCTCCCATCCTTAATAGCTTTTGGCTGGACAATACTTATTGGGTCCAGAAGATTTCCTTTAAAGTTTTCAGGGGCAGAAATCCATTTGTAAGCACCTGTATACCATTTCTCTGGGATGCACAGGCCAAGGAAGCATGTGGCAGGAAACATTAAGGGCATGCGTATGACATGCTTTCATATAACCAGCAGAAGAATTTTATCATTTTCCTAATCAATCAGCCATCGAGAGTGATCACACTGTGTGGAAGGAAGAGCCAAAAGGTATACGATGTCTTAATCAATTATATGGTATCAAAATAGGATGCTAACCATTGTGTCTTTGGAAGCAGCCATTTAGCAGTGATGACAGGGTAGAGATAGAATTGTTATTTATCCTGTCCCAGCAGTATCCTGGAAACCAACTTAAGGATAAAAGTTAATTAATAGTAATCCTCTAGTGAGGACTGATCCTAAGATGGCACAGAGTCCAGGTCAAATCAGCCTGTGTAGGACAATCTTTTCCTATACTGTCTCCAATCTCATCCCCTCCCTCCCCCCCCCCCCCCCCCCCCACACACACAAACACCACGTGATCATCTTTCCCAATTTACTAATGTACTAGCTGTACCCGGCCATGCGTTGCTGTGGCTCAATCTGGTTAAATGGAAAAGAAAGAAAAGAGAAAGCGCACATTTCTAATATGTTTAAACGAGCTGTTCTCTGTTCAGCTCTTTGCACTTTGGCTTCTGCAGGCTACAGCTGCTTGTGATCTCTTCACAGCCACTTTCTACTGCATTTGCTCTGCTCCGGCCGTCCCAACTCTATCCCCCCCTTCCCCGGTGGTGGACGGACTGGCTCGGCAACTCTTCTACCCTTTCCTCCTCCTGTGTGTAACTGTCCGGCAGTCCCTACTCCCTCCCCCCTTCCCTAGCGGTGGAGGCACGGGCAGCTGCTAGTGATCTCTTCACAGCCGCTTTCTACTGCATTTACTGTGCTCCAGCCGTCCCAACTCCCCCCTCCCCCTTCCCCGGTGGTGGACGGACTGGCTCGGCGACTCTTCTACCCTTTCCTCCTCCTGTGTGTAACTGTCCGGCAGTCCCTACTCCCTCCCCCCTTCCCCAGTGGCGGAAGAATGGGCTGAACCATTTCTTGGAGCAGCGACTCATCTGCCCTTTCCTCCTCCCCTCTGTGACACCCAGCACATAGCGCAGAGCTATATGGTCCGCACATGCGCGGTAGAGCTGCTCTCTACTGCGCATTTGCGGTCCGTCGGTCAGAGCCCATTTATATTGTAGATAGCGTGTGTTGCTTTTACGTCCGATGGTGCTGTTTTTCCAAAAAAGCATGTTTTTACCTGTCACGGGTGTGACATCTATATAATATAGGTATATAAAAACACGCGCGTATTCGAATGCAATGCTGTGTCAAAATTTCAAAGCAATCGGTGAAGAACTTTCGGAGATTTAAGATTTTGAACAAACGAACATTTACATTTTTATTTATATAGATTTATTTATCAAAATATTTATTATCCACCTATATATAACATATCAGTGCTAAGCTATATGAAATTCAGTTTTAAAAAACAAACTAAAACAGTACAATATAAACAATAAAAACAAAAAATTCACAACATTAATAAAAATAGAAAAACTTAAATCATTGTAAAATTAAAACTGGTTAATTAAACTTTGCTAGGTCATCAATCTCTCTCATTTCGGCAGGTAAGGCATTTCAACATATAGGCCCAAAGACATAAAATGCCCTACAATCGGTACTAATCAAATGAGTAACTTTGGGGGAGGGAAGTAAAGATTTTTCTCACTGGAACAAAGTCTACTACTATTAATATAGGGAGTCAATAAGGACTTTAAGTATACAGGTTCACTGAATTTTAAAATTTTAAATGTAATTCATTGCAGATCTGGCAACCAATGAAGGTGCTTCAATACAGGAGTAATTTGTTCATGCCACTGCCTATTAGCAGTGAGATGGGCAGCAGAATTCTGTAAGATCTATAACGCTTTTAAACTAGAATTCGGTAACCGATAATATAATATCTTACTATAATCAATACACGTTAAAATGTAAGCCGGAAAAATGGTTCGAAAGTCCTCTGGATCAGGGATAAATGTGACATGCCTCAATCTCAATTTAAAATATCCCCCTCTAAGGAGCTGTTGCAACTGGGCTTTAAACGATAAAGAGACAGCAAAACGAATTCCAAGGTTTCGAACAGATTCTATAAATGGGATGGGATTCCCTAAAACAGAAAAGGTGGAAAGATTATGGTTAATCAAATAAGTTTTAGATTGAAAGAAACAGAAAACGTTGGTCTTATTAGGATTAAACATTAAATGATTTCTATTCATCCAGAGATTAATCTTATAGAGAACTCCTTTGGCATGAGCAAAAGTGGCGAGAACATTGTCATTAATAGAAGAAAATAGCTGTAAATCGTCAGCTTACATTCTGAATTGAACTCCCAAGAAGTCCTAGTAATCCTTACCCTCTTTATCCCATTCATTCTGAAGTCAGAACACACAGGACTGGTGGGCCCCATGAGACTATGGAGCCTAACATGGTTTTGATGGTAATTCACCAAATCACTAATAAATTGTTGCTGGGAGGTATCCTGCCCATGTGTCTTAAGCAACTATGCAAAAAAAGAAATCTCCTGTTTTAGCTTTTGACATTGTTTCCAATTATTGTCCTATATCAAATATCCCCACTCTTGGAAAAATAGTGGAAAAATGCATCCTTCTTCAGCTAGAAGATTATCTAGATAAATTTAAAATTTTGGACACACAACAATATGGTTTTAGAAAAAAGCATAGCACAGAAACCCTACTTTTATCATTGATGGATTTCTTGTGTCAAGAAGTAGATAAAGGCAAGTCAGGATTGTTGGTTCAATTCTACTTTACAGCAGCATTCAATACTGTAAATTCTGTCTTGCTTTTGGAGCGCTTGGCACAAATGGGAGTTGGTGGCATAGTACTTGCCTGGTTTGCCTCTTTTCTAACTGATAGACAACAGTGGGTACAGATAGGTGAGGTGTTCTTTACTTGGAAATGGATGTAACATGGTAGCCTGCAAGGGTCAGCATTGCCATCCACACTGTTCAATATATACTTAACCCTGCTTGGCACAATATTGAAACATCTGGGGGTAGTATATTACATGTTTGCAGATGATGACCAATTTTATGTGCCTTGTGTCAATGATACCCTTCCATCTGTAAAATTCCAGCACACTACAGCGGACATAGGAGACTAGCTAAAAAGAAATCATTTAATCTTGAATATCGCTAAAACCTTCATATTATGGATTGGTAAGCAGACTCCACCTAATGTTCAGATCAGACTCCCTGATACTGGAATCTTGTTAGATGTCAGTTCACAAGCATGTAATTTGGGAATCATTTAAATTTATTTATTTATTTATTTATTTATTTAGACATTTTATATACTGTTGTTCCATAAAATGATCACAAAGGTTTACATAAGTAACATTCATAATTGTTAATCAGCAAATCTTGATGGCTTTTCTATGTAGTATTCATATGCAGGGATTAACATTTCTCTAATGAAAATGTAATGTTCTAAAACATATTAGATTGCTTTCTGACGGTCTAAGACTAAAGGGCAATAAATCTGGAAAATACAATAACAAATATCATATAATAGTCTGAACATTGTCTTAAGATTGTGTTCTCTCATTATGTCTCCATTCTGTCTCTATCCTTTTTGAAATATGGGCTCCAAAACTGAACACAGTACTCAAGGTGAGGCCTCACCAAGGACCTGTACAGGGGCATTATCACCTCTTTTTCCTACTGGTTATTCCTTTCTTTATGTAGCCTAACATTCTTCTGGCTTTAGGTATCGCCTTCTCACTTTGCTTTGCCATCTTCAGATCACTAAACACTATTATCCCAAGATCCCTTTCTTGGTCCATGTATATCAATCCCCCCCCCCCCCCCCCCCCCATCACATACAGCTGTTTTGGATTACTACATGCCAGATGCATGGTTTTGCAATTCTTGACTCTGAATCTCAGCTGCAAAATCTTTGACCACTCTTCAAGCTTTCTTAAATCCCTTTTCATTCTCTGTACTCCTTCAGGCATGTCTACTCTGTTGCAGATCTTACTATCATCCACAAAAAGCCAACTTTAGCTTCCATCCCTTCCATAATGCCACTCACAAAGATATTGAACATAATTGGTTCCAAAACCTTTCCCTGTGGCATTCTACTTAACACAGTTTTCTCTTCAGAGTAGTATCAGTCACTAGAGATGTGAATCGTGTCCTCGATCGTCTTAACGATCGATTTCGGCTGGGAGGGGGAGGGAATCGTATCGTTGCCGTTTGGGTGTTTAGAATATCGTGAAAATCGTTAAAATCGTGAACCGGCACACTAAATCCCCCTAAAACCCACCCCCGACCCTTTAAATTAAATCCCCCACCCCCAAATGCCTTAAAGTACCCTGGGGTCCAGCGGCGGTCCGAAACGGGCCAAAACCGGCACACTAAAACCCACCCCGACCCTTTAAATTAAATCCCCCCCTCCTGAACCCCCCCAAATGCCTTAAAGTACCCTGGGGTCCAGCGGCGGTCCAAAACGGGCTCCTGCTGTTGAAGCGTGTTGTCTTCAGCCGGCGCCATTTTGCAAAATGGCCACCGCAAAATGGCGGCGGCCATAGACCAACATGATTTGACCGCAGGAGGTCGCTTCCGGACCCCCGCTGGACTTTTGGCAAGTCTTGTGGGGGTCAGGAGGCCCCCCCAAGCTGGCCAAAAGTCTCTGGGGGTCCAGCGGGCGTCCGGGAGCGATCTCCTGCCGCGAATCGTTTTCCGTACGGAAAATGGCGCCGGCAGGAGATCGACTGCAGGAGGTCGTTCAGCGGGGGTTCCGGACCGCCGCTGAACGACCTCCTGCAGTCGATCTCCTGCCGGCGCCATTTTCCGTACGGAAAACGATTCGCGGCAAGAAATCGCTTCCTGAACCCCGCTGGACTCCCAGAAACTTTTGGCCAGCTTGGGGGGGCCTCCTGACCCCCACAAGACTTGCCAAAAGTCCAGCGGGGGTCCGGAACGACCTCCTGCGTCGAATCGTTTTTGTCTATGGCCGCCGCCATTTTGCGGCGGCCATTTTGCAAAATGGCGCCGGCTGAAGACAAAAGGATTCAATTGAGGGGGCCGTTCCGGACCGCCGCCGTTCTGGACCACCGCTGGATCCCCAGGTAATTTAAAGCATTTGGGGGGGGGGTTCGGGAGGGTGGGGGATTTAATTTAAAGGGTCGGGGGTGGGTTTTAGGGGGTTGGCTCACGATTTTAACGATTTTTCACGATATTTTTAAAACCCAAACGGCAACAATACGATTCCCTCCCCCTCCCAGCCGAAATCGATCGTTAAGACGATCGAGGACACGATTCACATCTCTACTAAGCAGCATTCTAGTGAGAGAAGAGGAGCAGCTTTGGATTGCAGCCCTACTGGTATAGAGGACTGCTAGAATTAGGGTGTTGATTTATTTATTTATTGATTGATTTATTGATTTATTTAGCATTTTTTTATATACCGAGGTATAGCAGAGTTGCCTTCACTCCGGTTTACATTTATAACAACCTGTTACATTTAAAAAATTTAAAATTTAATTTTAACAATAAACTGAGAACTGGCATATAATAGTAGTATAAACAAAACAAGATATACAAAGGATAGGTACACTGAAATATCTGAGTTCAAATCATAAAAGGAGACATCTGTAGCTTGAAAGCAGGAGAGATTGTCAAAGGGGGGAGATTGAATGTTAGAAGGCTATGGGATTATATTTTAAGATCATTGTGTGTGCTGTCATTAAGAGTTTGGCTGAGTAGCCAGGCTTTTAGGTCTTTTTTTAAAGATTTTATGTTTTCTTGAACGGTTAGGTAATGAGGTAACAAATTCCATAACTTTGGGCCAATGATGGAGATGGCTATCGGTGCCATTGGTCGGCCCCTGTCACATGCTAAGGGCAAAGGGCCATCGGCGCCATTTTGTTTACTGGCAGCCGACGGCCCGAGCACGGGGGAATGCTCCCGGGACCTCCGCTGGACCACCAGGTATTTAAAAAAAATTGGGGGGGGGGGGGGGGGCCGGAGGGTGGGGGGATACTAACAAACTCATTTTAAAGAGTCGGCTGTATTTTTTGGTTATCGGCTCGGGCGCAGCCAATAAAAAAAAACCCGATCGGACTGCAAGATAAAAATTTCATGATGTGAATCGGAACCGGAATCCGAACCGATACCAGTTCCGATTCACATCTCTACTGGAGACCATTGTTTCCTAGTTGCAGGTGAATAAACTCAAAATTTATCCTTCCAGAGCTATTGTGAGCAAAAAGGCTGTCTTTTGTCTTTCCAAATGACAATAGTTAAATTGTGTGGAGTCGAGATACCATTATCAGTTGATGTTCGCCTGTTAGGCGTAACAAATTAATACATTTGTTACTTTGGAAGTGCAGGTAATTTCTATAATTCAATGAAACCATTTTGTTTTGTGTGAGCAAAAGTATATCCAAAATTGTTTAGAGGATTTTAGATCGATTGTACAAATAAACTATTGTAATACCCGCTATGGAGGGCTTACTAAAAGACTGATTCAACACCTGCAGATTGTTCAGAATTATGCTACACGTTTAATCATTTATTTATTTATTTATTTATTTATTTATTTAAATTCTTTTAATATACCGATGCTCAAGACCAGGTCTTATCGTACCGTACAAATCATGGGTGAAAGACGTAGTGAGCATAATACTCCCAACTTTAATCTCCTTGCATTGGCTACCCATTTCAACTCAAGCCCATTTTCAACCCTTAGTCTTAGCTTTCAAGGATTTGCACACTCTTGCTCCAGGTTATTTGAGCAAGAAATGAATAGCATATATTTGAGAACTACTCGGTCGTCGCAGTCAGCTCAGTTTGAACTTCCCATCGGTAAAAGCAATTAAGTTACAGAGTATGAGAATTTTTCATGGTCGGCCCCAAACTGTGGAATGACTTATCCAAAGAGGTAAGGGTAATGACTGATCTGTTGGCTTTTCAGAAAGCTGTAAAATAAACTTTGTTTAAGGTGACATTCAAAGTGTAGGAGGTTGTGGTAGATAGTGGAATAAGTAAGGAGCTTAAACAATGTGTAGGAGTGAGATAATGAGAGCTCTGGAGGGAGGGTGGCAAAAGGGGGGGGGGGGGTTATATTGTGGATGATGAAGGGCATAGGGAGACATGTTATGTGGGTTATTATTGTACATGTGGGCTGAGTTAACTGTGGGATTTGCAGAGAGGAGGGTGGCCTGGAGGGAGTTATGCTGTTGAAAGAAATAATGAGTTTTTATTATTTTGTATGGGCAATGTAAAAACAGTGCGTGGGCTGTGTCATCTGGGTAATTGGTAGGGACAGGGTGGGGGGGGGGGCCTTAGGGGGAATATGGCAATTATTCTGTTTTTGTGTTTTTGTTTATTTTACTGATGGCTGTAAACCACTTTGTGCATTTTGTATGAATATAGCAGTATATAAATTATAATAAATACAATAATTTATTAATTAGCTCTAGCACCTCTTCAGGATTCATATTGATTTCTTTCAGTTCCTCTAAATCATCGCCTACGAAGAATTCTGGTGTGGATATGTCCCCAACATCCTCCACAGTAATGAACAAAGCAAAGAATTAATTAAAATTGCTTAGGCAATTTTTTTTCCTCTCTTTGGGCTTTTGCTCATCTTAACTGCCCTCCCTGCCTCTCTTTCAGGCCGATGCAATATCGTGCGCTCAGGCTAGCGCACAGGTTAATGCGCATTTTGGACGCGTGTCCTTAAACCCCTGATGCAATAAATTGCGTGTCCAAACCAGCGCGCAGCTAATAGCACTCATCAAATGTAAATGCCATGCTGATGAGGCTATTAGCTAGTACCTCCGAAATAAAAGAAAAAAATGTGCACCCAACACGCACATTTTAACCATCAAAAATGAACACTAGCCCTGGAGCTGGTGTTAAATCTTGAGGCGCCTGCAAACCTGACTTAATGTTATTGCAACCCTAAGTAGGAGAAACCACAGAAAGCAGCAACATGAAAGGGAAAAAAAAAGTCTTGACGGCGGTCAGGTTAGGACAATGGATGCTCAATTTACGAGCATCCATGTTCCTAACCCGCGCACAGCCACATCCCCTGGGCGCCCGCTGCCATGGACATGCTAGGGATGCCCAATATACCCCTAGCATGTCCTTTTTAGCACGGCGGCTCAAGTGACTATTACATCGAGCCCCCAAGAGAGGTAAATGTGCCCAGTTTGGATGCACGTTTTTTACGCGCACTCTGCTGCATCGGTGGGTTTTTCTGGATACCTTTGCCTCCCTTCCTCTACCTTTACAGTTTTTAGCTGGTGCAGGAACACCTATTGTGGAAGGTGCATCCTTCCACCTATATGGGAACTCAGAAATCACTGCATGGCGGTGAGTTGTTGGGGGGGAGTTGTGATTTTAGTTTGAATTGGTGCTTTTGGTCTCCATCCACCATGCCGACTTTCGCTTGCACCTCTTTTCTCTCTTCCTGTTGCTGATTCACCTTGCACCAGGGTTTGTTGCCTTTCCTGTGCTTCCTCTTATTGCTGCCTACAATTTCTGTGTACCCTTCAGATCCTGAGCTCTTGCTAGGCCTCCATCATTGCACTCACTCATTTGATCTATTAGAATGTTTGATACCCTTTTTTCTTCTTTGTTTTCTGTTTCCGTGTACGAAAAACCCGATTTATTTATTTTTTTATTTTGGGTGCAAAATTCTAACATTGGTAGCACAATTCCCCCCTCATCAGGGCATTTCTAGCCCTTTGAGGAAACAGAAACTTTCCATTTTCTTTCCATGCTGTCACAGAGCTGCTTCACCTTACCCCGTGACATCTTCCCATTATTTGTATGCCTGTGCTTCAGCGCCTGGGATGAATTACGGCAGCTGATGCGCTGTCACCTCCGTGGCAATATTCTATACATCACTCCGCACTGAAGGGACAATTTCATTCATTACCTCGGGCTCTCCCACACACCCTTCACTGCTAATAGATGACGGTGCTGTTAACTTTTAGAGAAGACAAAAATTTCTTCTTCTAATACCAGCTGGAAAATTTACTGCATTTGATTACTCTTCTCAGTGACTTCAGAGAGAAGCAGAGGGTGCCACTGACTTGAGGCACAGCCCCTGATGAGAGATAGATGAATCTCTCCAGCACTGGCTGCCTTAAGATGCCGAAGCATTACTTATAACGGAGAGGACTGCATCCCACAGAGCTATGGAAATCAACAGTGCTGCTTATTTCTTCTTTGCAATGCACTATGCCAGCTTATTAATTAGTCTCTATCTCTCTTGGATATCCTTCGCTTTTTGCTTTCTTTGGGGAAGGGGAATTTCCCGCCCCCCCCCCTTTCTTTCTCCTTCCATCACCTTCTATCTACTTATGATGACCATGCTGCATGAAAACTGGTTGAGGCACCTCGCTGGGCGAAGAGGGCAAAGGACACCCATAAAGTCGGACAGACGTGCTTTCCTTCCTGAGTACATCACCTTCATCCTCATCACACAGGTGACCAAACACAGGTTTCTTACCAAATGTAGCCAGACACAGCAGATTGCAGTTTGAAACCATTATTGTGCATACGTTTCCTTAGGCTGCTTCCCCACGATTCCTCACTTGCCCTGAGAGCAGTCATGCTTGATAAAAAGTCACACAAGACATCATTCACACTGGATCCGATAGGTCCATGCTAACTGTGATGCTATAACTGGCATCATTCATATCACATGAACCAATCAGAACCAATCAGAACCAATCAGATACCACAGCCTGGGCCAGGTCCCGATGCAGGGACCTCATCCAGAGCCAGGCCCAATGATGGGGGCCCAGCCTGGAGGCCGAGTTCCGATGCCTAGGTCTTGGCCCAATCCGGGGCCCAGACCTAGGCCTGATGTCGTGGCCTGGTCCGTAAGCTGGGTTCCGATGCCTGGGCCTTGGCCTGGACCCAGGCCTGATGTCAGAGCCTGGTAATGATTCCTGGACCTCAGCCTAGGCTAGGGCCTGGGCCCATGTTCGACCTCATGGCCTGGCCTGAAGGCCGGGTCCTGACACTGTGGCCTTGGACCAGACTCAGACCTAGGCCCGACACTAGGGCCTATCCTGATGCCCAGTTCTAAATGGGCATCAGGATATAACTGGGCATCAGGATAGGCATCAGGATATAACTGGGCATCAGGGCATAACTGTCCAGTTATATCCTGGTGCCCATTATGATGCCCAGTTATATCCTGATGCCCATTATGCCCATATGGGCATAATGGGCATCAGGATATAACTGGGCATCAGGATATAAATGGGCATCAGGATATAACTGTCCCTCATATAATCATGCAATATTTGTAAAGCCTGTTGCTAAATTTTTGTTATCTGTAAATCGATGAGATGTTCCCAACGTTCGTCGGTATATAAAAGCCATTAAATAAAAATAAAATAAATACCTAGGCTTTGGCCTAGGGTACTCCCAGGCCCAGAGCCCAGATCTCGGAGCAGCAACGACATTGTCCTCTTCTTTCTTTGTAAACTGACGCTGTCACTGGGGTTGTGCCAGAGTTAATTAAATCCAGCATTCACCCCACCAAAATTCATGAGAAAAACACCTCCTGAAAATGAACTGAAAAACAAAACCCCATTTTTTTTTATCTCTGTACACCCCTAACAGCTATATTAATGCTTTATGAGAAGCTAGATTATTGGTGTTATTGTGGATATTAAAATAACTAACCCACATTATATATTGTATTGTGCTATACAAAGAATTCAATATTTATTGAAAATAATGCAATACATCTGTGCAATAGTCCAGGTGAGACATGCTACATAGTTTTATTTATTTATTTATTTATTTATTTATTTATTTAAAAGCTTTTGTATACCGCTGATACAAAAAATAGAGATCTAGGCAGTTTATTGTATCATCTCTTTAAGAGAAACTGTTGAATTGGGTTCATTGTGGATTATTTAAACATGATGCTGATTTTATATGATGTAATTATAATATTGTTTTAATGACTGCTGAATATGTTTATTGACTTCTTTTTATGTGTTTAAATATGTATGTATACTTGTAACCTGCTTAGCATTTAAGATAAGCGGGCTTTAAATTTATAAATAAATAAATAATACCCAAGCCTCAGCCCTATGGAACCCAACCCGTCCAGTACCTCAGTATCTCTTCAATGAATCACCTGGGCTCTCTGACTTGGCCAGCCTTGTGGCCACCAGGCCTCCTGCCTTCTCTAACCTTGTGGCCTCTGGGCCTTCTGCCTTTCCTAGTGGCCTCCGGGCCTTCCGCCTTGTGGTCTTCGGGCCTTCCATGTTCTCTGTCCTGTCATCATCTAGTCTCGTCCTGTTCCCTTGTACATCGCCTAGACTTATTGTTAGTGTTAGGCGCTTCATAAATCTTAATAAATGTAAATGTCTAGTCCGTGTCCTGTCCTTGGCCTCCAGCCCAGTCCCCAGCCTCTGCCCTGTATCGAGCCCCAGTCTGTGTCTGCATTCAGCGCCAGTCAGTACCTGTATCCAGCTTCCACTCAGTTCTTTTATCCAGCTCTCAGCTAATACCTGTATCCAGCTCTTAGCCATGATGTTTCGCCGGAGGCAAGTCCCACTGGACCTCAGAACCTAAAGCCTCAACCTGTGGGGGAGGGGGGTGGCTAGGCAGAAGACCAGATCAAGACCTGCCCTGCAGTCCTGTACTGCTCCTGCGGGAGTACTCCCTGACGCCAACCTGCCAGTCCAATGCACTAATTCTTTCCTGAAATACCATAGGAAGAATACAGTTAGGTTCACCTGCCTCTGAGATTTCTAGAGCTTATATCATCAAACCCTTATATAGTGCCATAAAATATACAAAGCATTTCATTTTCTTTTTTGTGTTTGTAAAAAAGAAAAAAAAAACAACTCCCCGATATGACAGATCACATCAAGTATTTGACTTTAGCATTGCTGCATCTACTGCCATGTGCCGAAAGGACCTTTTTTTGTGAAAAGCCTCTAATTCATAATGCATCCAGGGGTTCATTTCCTGTTTTAAGTTATGAATTATTTCAATTTTTCATACTGCATGAATTTATGATGGGACTGCTACGGAATGTATTCAGTTGTGTTTCAGGGCCGGAGACAAGTAAAGGACAGGGGAAAAGCTGGCTGGATGCACGTCGGCAGTCCAGATTTAAAGCAGCGGCGTGAATTTAAGAAAAATGCTGAGGCACAGGAACGAATCAAACTAACACTATTCTGTTTTATTCTTTCTATGATGAGACTTGCTTCATTCATTGAGCAGGTTATCAAATTTGGCTTAATATTTTGTGTGTGCATGAACAGCTTCAAGTAGACAAATACAGCATGAAACAATAGGAGCGGTTGGACATCCCTTAAATTTCAGACAAAATTAGGGCTCATTACATAAGCGGAAGAGCTGCTGCAGTGATAAGCCACCAGATGGCTGTCTTGCAGGACATGACGTGTTTTTCTGGGCCCAACGTGCTCGTTGTCCTCCTCCTGGCATCCTCAACCTCATTTTTAGCTAATCCTTAAGTGGGCCCCAAAACAAGGTGCCACAGCCCACAGGGAGGATAAATGGCGTTTGCCCACTCTCCATGCAGGTAACGTTGCGCACACATGTCCTGTTCCCATGCAACTGTACTTGGACTGAGCAGCGGCATTCCCGAGGATGGAGTCAGAGAGGGTTGTGCACTTGCATACATACATATTTTAGAATTTTCTAAAGTACTTGTATACATTGTTCTCCACAATTTTCCATGCACATAATAGCAGGTGCAATTATGTGTGGATAAATTTGATGCAATCATTTTTAACGGCAATACAGATATGGGAGGTAAAAACCACAGATATAGTGTACGCACAAAATAAAAAATATACCTGATAATATTACATTTATATTAACACTAGACTTTTATTAATACACATTACTCCACAACATTCAAAAATATATTTTATCAGCATTAATTTTTACAATCGAATTCAATAAAATACCAACACATTCATACACTGTCCATACACTGATTACATTCATACATATCAAACAATGGGCCCTTGTTTTGTTGAAAAATCAGCTTCTACTGGTACTAGTTGAGAGCTGGATACAGGTAGTGGCTGAAAGCTGGATGCAGGTACTGACTGGGGCTGGATACAAAGCATAGGCTGGGGATTGGATACAGATTGGAGCTGAATATAGGCTGGAAGTGGATACAGAGTACAGGCTGGAACTGGATACAGATAACAGACTGGAGATTGGATACAGGGCACAGGCTGGGGACTAGATACAGAGTGTAAATTGGGCTGGAGGACAAGGGCATGACATGGACTAGAAAGAACAGAACAAGTCTGGATAAGGACAGGATAGACAACACGGAAGGCCAGAAGGCCCAGAGGCTATATGCAGAAGGCCCGGAGGTTGCTAGGCAAGCAGGAAGATCTGGAGGCCAAAAGGCTAGGCAAGGCAGGAAGCCTGGAGGCCACAAAGTTAGACAAGGCAGAAGGCCCAGTGGCCGCAAGGTTAGACAAGGCAGAAAGCCTGGAGGCCACAAGGCTGCTTGGTCAGAGAGCCGAGGTGACTCAATGATGAGGCAGTAAAGTACTAGACAGCCTAGACTGAGTAGGGCTCAAGCTTGGATGTTGTGGGACCAGCGAGGAGGTAACTGGGAAAGTACTGAGCAAGGTTCGCTGAGGACCTCTGGTGGAGGGAAGACTGCTCAGCAGGCTGAACCTTGGCATGGGGAGAATGCACAGCAGGCGAAACCATGACAATTAGTTTGTATTAAATTACTCATGCCGTGTTGATGCCATGCACATATAGTTGATACCATTTGTTGAAGTGCTCGCTTACATACGGATGCTTCTGGTGCTGTGTTCAAGAGGAAGGTCTCCACTATTAGACCATGGTGCAATGGGGGAGAATGAGTTATTATTCTTATGTTCCAGTAGGAGCTGGCGATCTTTTGGGTCACTTATGGATCAGAAAAGCAATGACCAAAGTTAAGGCCATGGTAACGGTTGGGCTCACATGGTATCACAAGCTCAACAACATTGCACTAATCCTACCAGCTCTAAGTACTTGCGGGGTATCAATAACAGTGATCTTCTTGTGGTCATGCTTCTTATTGGCCACTTGGTCAATATTCAGTACCATCCATCCAGCCGGCTGCTCTGATTAATCAGTAGTGTGAAGTCTGTGAAAAAAAGGAGAAAACACTGAAGATTAACGCAGCAATAATCTTCCCCTTTTCTCATTCTGCAACATCAGTAATGGAGGAAAACTAAAAACCAAATTAAAAGTGCCAAAGGTTTAACTCAGCAGGTGTCAAAGCCTCAAAAGCATCAGCATCTTTCATGGAAGTGAAGAATGCAAACACTGGAATGGGGGTGGAGAATACATTATTTTATTATGGTGGTGAACCCTATGAAAAGCATAAAAACATTCATTAAAACCCAAACAGGGCTAATTTGTGTTTCCTTCCTCCTCAAAAATGCCTTGAAACTAATCCTTGGACTGCAGGCAGGAGCTATATGAGTATTGATTTCCACCCTATGTGTGCAAAGCAGAATCAATATATGGCAGCAGGTTGGGAATGGGAGCGAGGGAGGGAGGGGGAGGAGATGCAGGTGTGGGGGGGGGGGGGGGAGAGGAACGTGTAGTCTGACTCAGTCACCTTGTAATGCAAACAGTACTGGCAAGATCCTGCCTGATGCCATTGCTTCCTGATTTTGTCTTATTTGTAGGTCTCCTTACTTTTTTTTTCCCTTCTCTTTTATTTTCACACAGGCCGATCTAGTAAATGTGCGCAGAAAATGGGCGCTCAGTATTGAGTGCCCACTTTCCTAATGTGCGCCCAGCCAACTCTCCCGGGCATGCAATTGAATATTTAAATGAGGGGGGGTCGCACTAAAAAGGGACAAATGTGCATCCCTAGCACTTCCTCGGCAGGGGGTGCACAGTAGTGGCGGTCAAGTGGGTTGGGAAAACGGACAGTATACCTATGAGCGTCTGTTTTCTCCCACTACCAGCATAGACATGCACAAGATACACAGCCTGGACCTTCTATCTTGTGTATGTTTTGGACATTCAAAATGTATTTATTTTTTCAAAGACATTTTTTCCCAAATAAATCACTACTTTATTTGGTTCCTCCTACATAGTATCGCTACAATATTATTAGGAGGAATCTCAGAAAGCAGGAATGTTCTTTTTTTTTTCAATGCGCCCTTGAGCGAGGCTTACCTTTACGCCCATCCTGGTCTGGCGTAAAATTTGCCGTGTTACAAAGGAGTATTGGCCACGGGGAAAATGTATTGGATGGCGGGGATTGGCTAATAGCCTCAACTACGTGAATTTCCATGAGACAAATGCTATTAGCTATAAGGTGATTTGGATGCGCATTTTGGTTGCGTTGATCTCCATATTGGATCGGGGGTAATGTTCTTATGTTCTTATGGACGCCCGTCAAGCCATGCACAGCAGCTAGTGCACGGTATTGGATCGGCCTGACAGTTTGGGGTGGGGACAGGGTGGAGGGCAGAGAGCAAAGGAATGTACCTTCTCTTATGATCATGCCTGCTTCTAAACAAATATACGTAAATATATATGCCTTCCCTCAGTTCATTCTTCAGCAATTTGTAATGGACTGAAGCTACAGACATCGGTGTGATGGCCACATATGATAAGGATCAGCAAAGGAAGCACCACCCCCTGGTTTACTTAATATTAATGATGTCGAATTAAGAGGTATTTTCAGAAATTCTCCCCATCTCCCCAAAGGGCTTAAATAACAATTGAGGCTACTCATTTAGGGATATATTTTAAAAGATGGGTGTGGTTCCTGGCTCACGCACATGGACGCACCGATTTTATAACATGCACGCGTTGCCCCTGGCCCACCCCTTTTTAAAGGCCCGGCACTTTTGCGTGTACCGGGAGATATACGTGTGGCCAGGCCATTTTGAAAATGCGCTTGGCTCACGCATGGCCTGGCTAAGCGCATATCTCCCAGTATTTGGATGCACCAGGCTTTAAAAATGTGCCCATTAGGTTTGCTTAGGGCAACCCAGTTGTGTTGTCTGCAATGCTTCATACCTTTCATCTCCTGTTTTTTATTTCCCATTTCAAGAATTTTGGTTCACAAAAGCATAAGATGCAGATTTAGCGAGCCCATCTCTCTTATTTCCATAGTTCATTTTTCTGTAGGATCTGGTGAAACTCATCCCATGTTTACTTGGTGTTAAAATTCTTTTTGTGGTTCCTAAAGATTTACCCAGTTGATGATTCATTATTAATATTTATTTATTTTATTTATCTATTTAAAGGGTCTTTTATACTGATATTAGTCGAAACATCATATCTGCTAAGTGGCTCAAATTAAGACTATATCAGGTAAAAATTGTGGAAACTATTCTAAAGATCAAAATCGTAGAGCATATAGAAAGACATGGTTTAATGGAACAGTCAACAAGGATTTACTCAAGGGAAGTCTTGCCTAACAAATCAGCTTCATTTTTTTGAAGGGGTTAATAAACATGTAGATAAAGGTGAATTGGTAGATGTAGTGTATTTGGATTTTCAGAAGGCATTTGACAAAGTCCCTCATGAGAGGCTTCTAAGAAAACTAAAAAGTCATGGGATAGAAGGCGATGTCTTTTCATGGATTACAAACTGGTTAAAAGACAAAAAACAGAAAGTAGGATTAAATGGTCAATTTTCTCAGTGGAAAAGGGTAAACAGTGGAGTGCCTCAGGGATCTGTACAATATATTTATAAATGATCTGGAAAAGAATACGACGAGTGAGGTAATCAAATTTGCAGATGATACAAAATTATTCAAAGTAATTAAATCACAAGCGGATTGTAATAAATTGCAGGAGGACCTTGTGAGACTGGAAAATTGGGCATCCAAATGGCAGATGAGATTTAATGTGGACAAGTGCAAGGTGTTGCATATAGGGAAAAATAATCCTTGCTGTAGTTACTTGATGTTAGGTTCCATATTAGGAGCTACCACCAAGGAAAAAGATCTAGGCATCATAGTGGATAATACTTTGAAATTGTCAGCTCAGTGTGCAGCAGCAGTCAAAAAAGCAAACAGAATGTTAGGAATTATTAGGAAGGGAATGGTTAATAAAACGGAAAATGTCATAATGCCTCTATATCGCTCCATGGTGAGACGCACCTTGAATGCTGTGTACAAATCTGGTCGCCACATCTCAAAAAAGATATAGTTGTGATGGAGAAGGTACAGAGAAGAGCAACCAAAATGATAAAGGGGATGAGGAAAGGCTGAAGAGGTTAGGGCTGTTCAGCTTGGAGAAGAGACGGCTGAGGGGGGATATGATAGAGGTCTTTAAGATCATGAGAGGTCTTGAGTGAGTTGATGTGAAGTGGTTATTTGCACTTTCGGATAATAGAAGAACTAGGGGGCATTCCATGAAGTTAGCAAGTAGCACATTTAAGACTAATCTAATCGGAGAAAATGTTTTTTCACTCAATGCACAATTAAGCTCTGGAATTTGTTGCCAGAGGATGTGGTTAGTGCAGTTAGTGTAGATGGGTTCAAAAACATTTTGGATACGTTTTTGGAGAAGTCCATTAACTGCTATTAATCAAGTTTACTTAGGGAATAGCCACTGCTATTAATTGCATCGGTAGCATGGGATCTTCTTGATGTTTGGGTACTTGCCAGATTCTTGTGGCCTGGTTTGGCCTCTGTTGGAAATAGGATGCTGGGCTTGATGGATCCCTGGTCTGACCCAGCATGGCAATTTCTTATAGAGATGTGCTTCAGGTAAAGATTTTGGGTCAGGCTTCATTTCAGGCCCCCCCCCCCACGGGAATTTCGTTTTTCCTGTGGTTAGGTGGTTGTTTTTCGGGGGCCCCGATTTTCAGGTTAGTGCACATTATCGGACATTAGTGCGTGCTAACTCCTGATAGTGCACACTAACCTGGCAGAGTTAGTGCGCGCTATCAGGAGTTAGTGTGCGCTAACTCAAAAATGAATTTTTTTCTGAAATTTCGGAAAAAATTCAATCGTTTTTTGGTTCTCCTGAACCATTCCGAATTAGGCAATTTTGTTGACATTGCCTAATTCAGGAAAAACGATTGCACATCCCTAATTTTTATGTTCTTTTGTTCTTACTCTTTGAAACAGTTAAAAACTTAATCAAGGACCCATCAACCTCAATCTTGAAAAACTACAATTTTTCAAAGAGTTCATACGATGAATATGCCACTTCTTTGTTAAATAAAATCAATAGGTTAAAAACACAGATCTCTATCTGCCTACCTACAAAAGAACATGAAGAAAAACATGGACAAGCAAAATGGAACTCATTCAACATGATATCGAAACTCGAAATCAACCAAATCATCATAAAAATCAAGCCTGCTACACACCCACTGGATCAAATCCCTGCAAGTTCACTGAAACTAATACCCAGCATAATTACACCAACAATCACAACCAAGATCAACCACTCGCTAGCAGAAAGATGGGACCCTGATAAAGAAAAACAAGCTGTGGTTAAACCCATCCTTAAAAATTAATCCAACAGAAGTGACGATTGGGACAACTATCGACCCATTTCCAACTTGCCTTTCATAGCTAAAATCCTAGAAAAAGCAGTGTTATTACAACTAGAAAGCTACCTAGAGGACAATAATATTCAATACCCAAACCAATTTGGCTTCAGAAAAGATCGCTCTGCAGAAACCCTTCTCATTTCACTAATTGATTCTATACTTCAAGGGTTTGATAATAATGAATCCTATGGGGTAGATTTTCAAAGGGTTGCACGCACAAGCCCTGGGACGCGCGTATGTCCTGGGGCTTGCAAAAGGGGCGGGGCGGGGGTGGTCCAGGGCAGTCTGGGGGTGGGGCGTGGCCTGAGCCTCCAGGAACAGTGGCCATTTGCCGCTGTGCCCGGGATCGGGGCTGGCCGTTGGCCAGCGCGCATAACTTCTTCAACAAAAGTAAGGGGAGGTTCTAGGTAGGGCTGGGGGGTGGGTTACGTAGAGGAAGGGAGGGGAAGGTGCGGGGGGGGGCGGAAGGAAAGTTCCTTCTGAGGCTGCTCCAATTTCGGAGCGGCCTCGGAGGGATCGGAGGCGGGCTGCGTGGCTTGGCGCGTGCAAGTTGCACAATTGTGCACCACCTTGCGCACGCCGACCATGGATTTTATAACATGCACGCGGCTGCTCGCACATGTTATAAAATCGGGTGCAGATTTGTTCGCACCAGGTTGTGCAAACAAATCTGCGCCCACGCGCAGGTTTTAAAATCTGCCCCATTATGCGCATTACTAGCAGAACTAGGAATCAAATTTTTCCTTTATGCAGACATCATACAATTCTACATCCCATTCAACAAATCATTAGAAAAAACTACCTAGACAATGTCAACATACATGAAGGCAATACAACAAAGTCTAACTCAGCTGAAATTAACACCAACATAAAAAAAACTGAAATTGTATGGTTGAGGAGAAATTCCAAAATAATCAAACCGCCATTCCTAGACCTAGAAAACTTTAACATTACTCCCTCAGATCAGATACAAGACCTAGGAATACAGATTGATGAAAATTTGTCAATGAAAAAGCATATAAGCAAACTAATTAAAACAGGATACTCCAGGGGGAACAGTTTGCTGCGCTCCACATTCGGCCGGGACATCCACCTCCCCCCGAGCCCAGAAGCCAGAGGGAGGAGCCGAAACACGCCTCAAAGGCGGCGTGCTTGTGAGTAACATCGGGGAACAGTTTGCTGCGCTCCACATTCGGCCGGGACATCCACCTCCCCCCGAGCCCGGAAGCCAGAGGGAGGAGCCGAAACACGCCTCAAAGGCGGCGTGCTTGTGAGTAACATCGGGGAACAGTTTGCTGCGCTCCACATTCGGCCGGGACATCCACCTCCCCCCGAGCCCGGAAGCCAGAGGGAGGAGCCGAAACACGCCTCAAAGGCGGCGTGCTTGTGAGTAACATCGGGGAACAGTTTGCTGCGCTCCACATTCGGCCGGGACATCCACCTCCCCCCGAGCCCGGAAGCCAGAGGGAGGAGCCGAAACACGCCTCAAAGGCGGCGTGCTTGTGAGTAACATCGGGGAACAGTTTGCTGCGCTCCACATTCGGCCGGGACATCCACCTCCCCCCGAGCCCGGAAGCCAGAGGGAGGAGCCGAAACACGCCTCAAAAGCGACGTCTATCCGGCGCACCGCCGCCGCCGGCGCGCGGCCAAGCCGTGCGCGCTAAGGGGTGCGCACGACTTAGACCGGCTTTGGCCGGAATTGCCGGATTGCTGGGCAGCTCTGTTTTCGTACCCCTGAGACATTGGAAGGATTCGCACAAGTCTATATCGGCGTTTCGTAGTGACTATGCCACCCAAAAGGAAGGGGAAAGTAAGGGTGTTTCCCCAAGAACCCTTACCTCCTCTCCTTCAACTAGAAATTGACCGATATTTGACACAGCTGGAGAAAATAGAGAGTTCCAGTGAACCCGTTGGAAGCCCCATAGTAGGAGAACTAGGGGCTTCCCTGGACGAGGCCTCTTTAAGTCCGGATGCACGACCGCCCCCCGCTCAACGCGGCGCAAATGGAGAGTCTGGTGAGACATCTACCTTAGGAGAGGAACGAACTCCTGCTCCTGAAAGGATCAGCTCAAGCTTGGAATCAGTAAATGAGGAAGAAGCTGGAGAAGCAGCAGCTCAACAACATCAAGGAGCCCTCAGTACTGAAGGTCCAAAAGAAGCGAGGCCAGATTACACCAGGCCAGAGACGGTAACCTTAGGTGCTATTTGGGACTTGGTTAAAGGTTTAAGTGCCACTATAGATAGACTAGAAAAGAAAATTGATACAGTTTCCCTAAATGTTCAACAACAATTTCAAGGTGTACAGAATCAGACAAGTGAAGTTGTTACTAGAATAGAACAAGTAGAAATAAATGTGAAGTCGTTACAAACTGTGAGTAATAGTTTGATAAAAGACCAATTAGCCTGTTCAAAAAGATTGGAATTTATAGAAAATAATATTCGGCATTTAAATGTGCGAGTAACGAATTTCCCAAAAATTGCAGGTGAAATTCCCTTTCTAACGTTTAAGAGGTATCTAGTTGAGGTTCTGGGGTTTTCAGAAGAAAATAATATGTTATCACTTAATACTTGCTTTTTTGTTAAGAAAAGAACCTCAACAGTCACCCCAATAATTCCAGCTAATTTGACAAATTTTTTGGAGGAATCCTCAGTACAAATATTAGAAAGGGAAACTTTAATTGTTTCTTTTGTTTCTACTTACGATATAAGTAGACTGATGAAAAAATACTTTCAAAAGTTTCCTACATTATATCACGGACAGGTTATTAAGATCTTTCCCGATTTAGCTCCAGTCACACGTAGTAAAAGACGTGAGTTCTTAGAATTAAGACCTAGAGTAATATCTTTAGGATATTCCTTTTTGTTGAAATATCCATGCTGTTGTAACATTAAGAGAGGAACTGATTCTTATTTGTTTACACAGGTAGAACAATTACATTTATTTCTAGAGGCACGGGAGCCTGCGACATCCTCCCCTATAGATACCTGAGAGCCAGGACTAGGAATGGAAAAAGCTGATTGTGCTATTTAGATTAAAAGGAAAGGTTTTTCTTTACTTAATTTCTCCCTTAGTATTTCACTCCTTTAGTCTCAGGTTTCTCTTTAGATTCCTTAATGAATATAATGTTAAAAATTGGAAGGTATTCTGAGTTTTCTTTTGAAATAATTTGTGGAAAGAATAAGTATTTGTAAACTTTGTTTCACAATAACAAGTGAACAACTCAGATTACCTGGGAAATATATTTTTCATTTTCAATTTCAATTGAATGTAAGTATTTGCAAATTTGTAAATGTTGAAAATTATAAATAAAGAATAAAAAAAAAAAATAAATAAAACAGGATACTCCAAGCTTCAAATATTACATCGACTGAAATCTTTACTAACAATACAGGACTTCATCACTGTTCCACAATCACCAATATTTTCCAACTTAGATTACTGGAACTCCCTATTACTAGGCCTACCCTCTGGACTAATAAAATCTTTACAACTACTACAAACCTCTTCAGCCAGACTGCTACTAGGGAAAAGGAAATGTGATCACATCACCCCCTCACTGATAGCACTGCACTGGCTTCCTGTACAATTCAGAATTCATTATAAAGTATCAACTCTAACTTTCAATATTGTCAACAATACTGACCCATGCTTATTAGCAGTGACACTTCAACACTACCCACCACAGAGAAACCTAAGATCACAAAACAAATGATTTCTAACGGTGCCTTCTACTTGGAACACACATCTAACGCAAATAAGAGGCCACAAGTTTTCCATAGTGGGCTCCAAGTTATGGAACCTCTCTCCCAGAGTCACTATGTCTGATAATAGAAAGAGTTTGAAATGGGAACTGAAAACATAGCTCTTTAGAAAAGCTTATAGCCTAATTTAAAAGCCAATAAACTGACATTGTCACTATCAGATCTTTAAACAATATTAGTAAATTGCGTAAAAAGAATTGGACAATATTAAATGTAAGTCTTCAGTATGAGCATGGCCCAGGGAAAATGAAATGAAATAGCACCTTAACTAATGCATACTTGATAATGTGTTGAACTAGAATTAGTATTTCTAATTGTAAGAAACTAGATAATGCATGAAACTAGATAATGTATGAATAATATGACCTTGACTATGTATTAACTGTTTGTATTAAACCCAGAACATGAATGCTGACCTAAACTGGGAATGTTGACCCAGGAACCGAACAATAACTTTGTAAACCGTTGTGATCTTATATTGGAACAATGGTATATAAAACACCTAAATAAAAATAAAATAAAATAAATATTAGTATTCATCCACAAAGAGCTTACAATCTAATATGGTACCTGAGACAATGGGAGATAGAGAGGTCCACATTCAGATGCATTTCGCTGCATAACTCACAAGATCAAGCTAAATACTGACTTGTGATTATTTTGGGCACTTAGGATAAACTTTAGCCAGATATCTCATTATCTGGCTAAGGTTTTGCCAGATAACATAGGAGCATTCCGGGGGCATTTTTGGTAGAGTTAGGTTAGCTGGATTTTGAGTTTGCTGGGTAACATATCTGGCTAACTCTGGTCATGCATTAGAGCTGTCCTAAAGTTAGCCGGATATCCGACTACTTTTAAGCTAGCCATCTATATTCAATAGTGCGGCTGCACCACTGAATATTCATTCCTCCAAATTTAGCCGGATAAATTTATCCGGATAACTTTACTTTCTGGCCAGTGAGTGACTATTGCCCCCACAGTGATTTGCTCAAGAAAACAAGGATCAGTGGGGAAAATGAACCCTGTTTTCACTGGTTCTTATCCTATTCCTCTTATCATTAGGCCAGGCTTCTTATCGTGTCACTCAGGATTTGTTTTTCCATCACAAAACAATAACCATTTTTAATGCTGTTGCTCCAGATGGCTCTCTGCTTTCCTCCCTTCCCCCCCCCCCCCTTCCAATAGTAGATTTGCCACCAGGATCTCTGAGTATATATGGCCTGCAGAATCTGAGTTTCCTTTTGATCCCTCCAAAATTACTAAATGTATGTATATACTGTAAATAGGGACAAAACGTATCACCTAATTTACATGGTCCATGATCCTCCTTCAAACTGCTTTCTTCCTTCTCTCCACATTCTTTTAAAAACCTTTCCACCAGAGAGGAGACACACAGACGGCTATTTCTGTGAAAGAAAAAAAGAAATGATTCTTACTTGAGTCCTTCAGGTTCTAGCAATCAGAGAGCTGAGTGTCATATACTGAAAGAAATGATCTTTCTCTGACTGATAAAGCGCTGGAACATGACACATAGCGGGTCTCACTTGTTTCTATTTCCACAGTCCCTTGTATCTTGAATTAGAAATTAGATTTTTTGACACCAGTGCCTGAGCTTTGGATGAGGAAAGGTCACCTCATGGCATCCATCAGATTCAGATGCTCAGCCGTCGCTTTGCTGTTCTTGGAGAGAAATAAAGATGCCCCTTACCTGCTCGTTTTATTTATTTACCTAAAATGTTTTTATTAATCGCTTTCCAGATCACATCTTCGATAGCAATTTACACCAAAATTAAAAGAAATCAGATAAACAATCACATATAAATAATAATAAATAAAACAAAAATAATAAAACAGTAATACAATCAATAACGCCTTAATTACCAACTGCCATTATCTTGAGCTATGCACCCGTTCCATTTGGAAGCACTGGGCCTAGGGCGCCAAGTTTCAGGAGGCCCCGCAAGCAGTGGTCTCCCGAGGGGAGCCAATGCCCCCGGGCACAGGGAGGCTCATGCGGCCGCTGGTGGACCTCATCCCACTGGCGGCTGAGCAGCGACACATAGCACACAGGCAGATCGGCAGGGCCACGGCGGAGCTCACGTCACCACGGCCTGAAGAAAAAAGTCACGTTTAAACTTGCAGGTGTTCCTTCTCCTTCCTGCCTGCGCGGCCTTGGAAGAAAACATTGCCAGAGCCGCGCGGGCAGGAAGGAAGAGGAGCATCAGCCGATTGCTCTTCAGGGTGCCGGATACACACAGCAAGAAGATCGGCAGGGCCATGGTGGAGCACGGCCCGAAGAATAAGGTTGCGTTTAAACATGCAGGTGCTCCTCCTCCTTCCTGCCTGCGCGGCCCCGGAAGAAAACGTTGCCGGAGCCGCATGGGCAGGAAGGAGAAGGAGCATCAGCGCTTGCAGAAGAGGAGCAGCGCTTACGGGCCGCCGCGAATCCCAAGTCGCAGTGGCCCGAGAAGAGGAAGAGGCCTGGTAGCAGGGCCGCCGTGGATCCCACATTGCGGCGGGTGGCCCAAGAAGATCAGGGCTGCTGCAAAGCCCATCCTGCGGCGACCTGTGAAGAGGAGGCCCAGAGGCGAGAGAGAGGCTGAGGGTCTGTAGAGTGTGTATGTGCGTGTATGAGATGAGTTGAGAGATTGTATGTGAGAGTGAGTTGAGTGACTGTGTGTGGGAGTGAGGACCTGAATGTTTGCAGAGACAGCATGTGAGGAGCCTCTGTGTGTGTGAGAGAGACAGCATGTGACAGTGAGAGCCTGTGCTTGAGCAAGACAGCATGTGGGGGTGAGAGAGAGCCTGTGTTTGTGAGACTCAGCATGTGCCAGTGAGAGACTGTGTGTACGAATGATTGTATGACAGAGAGCATGTGACAGTGAGAGCCTGTGTGTGTGTGAGAGAGAGAGAGAAAGCATGTGAGAATGAGAACCGGACTGTGTGTTTGAGGGAAGAAGATGGAGAGAAAAGAAATAGAAAAAAAGAAAATATAAAAGGAATTGGCAATAAAATAAGAAAGGGAAGGTGGGAAAAAAAAGCCTGTGACCAACCGATCAGAAAACTAAGATCAGACAGCAAAGATAAAAAAAAAATTACTTTTTATTTTTAGTGATTGGCACATGTAATCTTTGGGAATGTGCAAGAATAGCACTTTCTCTATGCGGATCTCACAATGTACGAGATCAGCATGGAGGAAGTGGAAGCCCATGGGGCCTGCACAGAGGAGGCAGCAGAATGGGCTTCAGTGCTAGTAGCAGCAATCGGCGCCTCCCCAATAGCCATGTGGCATCAGTGACAGTGGCAGCAGAGGAATGAGAGAGGCTCCGAGGTTGCTGGCAAAAGAGAGGGGGGTCTGCCTTTAGTGTGTGCATGTGTATGAATGGGAGTCTGCCTGGGGGTGTATGTGTGTGAATGCATGGGTGCCTGCCTGGGGGTCTGTGTGTGTGAGAATGAATGGGAGATGAGGAGGGAGTGGTGTGAAAATGGATGGGAGCCTGTCTGGGTGTGTGTATGTTTGTGTGTATCTGAGGGAGCCAGAGAGTGTGAGAGCATGAGTGTGTATGACAAAATCCAGGGGAGTAAGAGTTTGTGTGTGTGTGGGGGGGGGGGGGGGGGAGGGGGAGAGAGTGTCTTAGAGCCTGAGAGTGTGTCAGTGTCTGTGAGAGCGAGAGGTTATGGTGGATATAAGAGCCTGAATGTGTATGTATGTGACAGTGTATGTGTGAGAGAGAATGGACATGCGAGTATGTGTGTGAGAGAGAGGATAACCTCCTAATCCTCAACAATATCAGGGTGACTGGAAATCAAGAGCTCCTACAGAAGAGGACAGCAGGGGCTTTTTAAATCCTTATTAGTTTTAATTATTGGATGTTATTTGATATATGTGCTGTTTTGAAATATTTTATTGGTGTTTGGGAAATTGTAAAAAATGTATATGATTTTAATTAATAGAAATTCTATTTATCAGTAGTTTTAAAATATTATTTTATTATGGTTTTAGTGTTTTACTATTATAACTGATGCTTTATGTTTCTTGATTTTATTTGTTTTATGAGGAATGGTGGTTCTGTTTTTCCATTGTTAATACACAGAGTCTGGCTTCTTGGAGTTTCCATTTCAGTTTTTGTCTAATTTGTGCTCCTTTATTTTGTATTCTATATTTGGTGAGAATCTGTCTCTGCTCTGTGTGTGTGACCATGATGAGAGATTCTGCTAGCATGTAGTGTCTGTATAGGGATCTATAGCAATCGGGTTTGTTTTGTTTCCTCAGTAGGTGGTGTATTGGTATTCTAGGGCCCAGTGTAATATTTACCCTTGCTTATTCACAGGTAGGGTTATTGTTGTTTAAGTCCTTGGTGTTATTACTGTTATGTTACGATGGGATTGCAGTATAGATTTTGAGTGTCTTTTTTGTGGGGTTTTGTGTTAGTTCACAATGTGCCTGGCAGTGGAAGATGTTTGTGCTGCTGTTACTGTGAGGTGACACCAGAATTTGAAAATATCTTTTAGTACGTAAGGGAAACATCCAAGCTCCATTGTTTGGGGTAATTTCAGTGGATGCACAGAGTTAGAGAACTGGAGGTGCAGGATTTATATTGACATTCTGTCCCTTCATATATATTCCAGACTTCACTCTCCTAGCCATATAGAATTAGTTGAATGAGGCTATCAAATAATTTTATAGTGTGAAATTGGCCAGCTTTTTAAAATTACGCAGAAGACCCTTTGGACTTTTTTATTAACACTTTTTTTTTTTAACCAGTTTTAAAGCAGGATCCATGCTATAGAGATGGGTGTGATGAAGAAATGTCATTTTGGCTCCCCCCCAAAAAAAAACCATTCTTCTGTCTAGAGATGCCACTGATTTTCTGTGACCTTAGTACAAGAAGGATTAAGGGGGAATTGCTGGAGAGGCACACAAATGCATTAGACCCCGGGCGCCACTAGGTGTGAACCATATGGGGCCGCAAGCGGCGGCAAAGAGGAGTGGAGATTTGGCGGCCGTGAGCAGTGCCCAACCTGCTCGTGACCCAGAAAACCACACAGTCGGTGGGTGTGATTGAGAACAATGTAGGAGTCGAGGCCGAGACCAGGAGGGGGCGCAAGGGAGAAGGCTCGTCTAGGGCGCCTAATCCCCTTGCACCGGCCCTGAGTTGGAGGCGCCGAGGGTTTCAGCACTCGGCACCGGAGGCAGCCATCTTGCCCAAGGAGGAGGCAACAGAATCTCACTAGTCTTTTGTCTGCAGTGTTTGGGTGGGAGACGTGGGTAAAGTAGTGGAAGGGTAGGGTGCTGGAGGGTTTAGGTGAACTGGAGGAAATGTTGGAAAACTGGTGATTAAAAGTACATGGCCAAGTATTTCATAAGCAGAATGTGCACATTCTGTATAGAATGCCTTCCTCCGCACATAACTAAGGGCTAGTATGCATACGTAACAACAATTATTTTGTTCGTAAAATGTATGATGAACTTTTTCTAAAATGGGTTTTGAAAGTATGTGGCATCCAGCATTTCAAAAATGCGCGCATACTGACATGTGTGCATGCATACTTGTATGGCAGAGATACCCGGTATTTTATAAACTATTCGGCTCACACCACACAGTTTATATAATATTTCTGTAACTTTAGATGCATCGACTTAATGTACACTGTTGAAAAATTACCCTCCTAATGATTGTGTAGTATATCTGGAGTCATGGGGTTCGAATCCTAATTCGGTCTACTCTGCCTTTCACTCTTCTGAGCTTAATAAAATGAGGACCACTTGTAACTTGAGTATTAATAACGTACTACACCAAACTGTCATCTTTACAATTTCAAAACGTGATATTTAAACATAATACATCCAGGTAATAGCTCTGGGATTCTTCTCAACCATTCATACTGACAGCGGCAGCGTGGCCCATCAAAACTATGAAAAGCCATCTGTTTGAAAAGCACAAAATTAGTAAAGCCGTGGCTTAAAAGTCCCTTTGTGATATGCACCATAGAACTTAAAACACTGCAAGTTAGTCACTGGCATATCCATGACAAAAGAGAAGTCTGGGAGTACTGTGCTTGCACTGTTGATCTGCACATATCCTAATAGCATTCAGCCAATGCGGACTTTCTCCCATTCTATTAAGTCCTTGAAAAAAAATCAGCTTTTATGGCTTGCAGATTCTACCATGGAAAAGGTAAATCTACTATTTTTTCTTTTATGCTTCATCGATCTTACAAATTGATGTATTTGAAATTTAAGACTGCAGCGGAGGGTATTTTCCTTTTTCTTTTTTTTTTTGTTTTTGCACAGAAAGCTCCTGTCTCTGGAGAACTGGTACAGTCTCTTTTTTATCTCAGTTTGTTTTTTTTTTTGTCTTATTGTTTCAGAGCCAATCAATGGACAGGTCTTTGCATGTTATTAACGGGAGAGGACCTCACTGATGCTGGTTGCTAAGTAACCTCCTCTCAGCTCTGCTGATACTGCAGAACCGAAGGAGTAAAGAGAACGAGGATTTGACAAGCGGATGATTGCAGGGGATGGGGCCATGGCTAAATAACTTCCAGGAGAGACAAAGGTCATTTTTTTTAAAATTGGGTTTTGAGTTAGGGGAGGTAACTATTAACCTTTACCTGCACCAGCTGAATAGCAGGGGACATTGTCAAATGTTTTTGGTTCCAGTAATAGCTTTCTGACTCTCCAAAAGCCAATAAAAAGCAGTTTCAGGTGCTAACTGGGCAAGATATCAGTCATCAGGGACCAGGGCAACTCAATTTGACCCAAATAATCCAAGCTGCTGAGAACTCAAGCACCGATATGGCTTTAATTGACTCCATACCTGAATGACTTCAGCAAACGCAAAAATGCAGAGGCAAGGGACCAGCCGGATGGCGCAGCAGAAGCACTGTGGGCTGCTCTGCACGAGATCGGGCTTCAGCTCCTGAGCCCTTGGGTCCTGCTCGTGCTGGAGAATGTGGCATAGGCAGTGTTCACAGGTCAGGAGAAGGGTGAGATGGTGAGGAATGATCAATAGGTTTAATTACACCAGTCTATAAATATGGGAATACCACTGACTCAAATAACTATAAAGGGATCTGAGTCAAACGATAACATTAGTAAACTGTTCTGTAATGTCCTCGACAAATGAATACTAAAATTCCAAATGAACATCAAAAGTCAAGGTTAGATTCTTTCCAAAACACAGAACCACTGACCACATCATTACCCTTGCAAACACTAATCATCAAATATGTAAGATAAACACTCCGTCAGGAAGAATATTTGCATATTTTATTGACGTTACAAAAGCCTTTGATTCTATCTGGCATCCTGGCCTCAGTTTTAAACCACTAAGGTTAGGGATGTGCAGGCAAAAATTTTCATGTTGGCTTGTTCTTTCATTTTGGGATATTTCTTTTTCATTTTTCTGTTCATTTAATGTGGGTTGGTTTTTTTTTTTAATTTTATTTGGTTCCTTTCCTAATAACTACCAAAACAGAAAAACAAACAAAATGGTCCTCCCTAAGGCCCTCCATGCTTCCTCTTACTCTGCAGAGTCAATCCCGGGGCCTGCTCCAACGCAGCTGGGATAAGCCAGGCCCGGCTGAGGCTTCCCTGGCCTCTCTAACCTCTATGCTCACCTTGTAAAAATTGCTAGGACCAGGGACCCCCCTGGCCCCTACTTACTCTATCTATAGGGGTTCATAGGTCTCGCCTTCACACTCCATCCTTTACAAATGGCATGGCAGCTCTCAAGCTGTCACTGATGTCACTTTGGAGCCAGCCAGGGGGCGATCAATGCCATTTTTATAGGATGAAGCATGAGGGTGAGAGTGAATGGGCATCACTCCTGCCCTTTGGACCTATGGACCCCCACACAGGTAGGGTAATTAGGGGCCAGGAAGCTCCACAGCCTTGAGATGTTTTACAGTGATTGGGGGGGGGGGGGAGGGAGACTTGGAGGGGCCCGGGGAGGCCCCAGCTGAGTCTAGCTCAGCCCAAGTAGGTAGGCCCAGACACTGGATGGGAGGGGGTAGTAGGGGCCCAGGGAGACTCTGGCTGGGCCTGACGCAGCCCAATCAGATAGGATTGGGCCCTGGGATTGACTTTGTTGTGTAGAAGGGGGTTAGAGGTGTTGGACACCTACAAGTAAACCTAGAAAAAACCCAAAATTACGATTTTCCAGAAAAAGCCAAAAAATCACCAACTTAAAATCAAATGCTTCCTAAATAGACAAGAAGTTGAGTATCCCCTAGGCTATACATACCTTGTCATCAGTCTAAGTGCATCTGCTAGTTTTAAATTGCTATATAGACAATACAAGACAAAGCACTAAGAGCCTTATATGCAACAAACAATCTTCTGGACAAATAACATTCCCAATATAACTACTATTAAAATTATTTGATAGCATCATTTGACCAATCATCTCATATGGGAATGAGGTCTGGGGGTCTATCATTAACCACAAACTATACAGAATAGAGCAGAACCCTAAGAGAAACACTACCCCTCCGATTCTGCAAACAGACAATCCTTGTCCACAGAAACTCTCCTAATAATGGGTGCAGAGCACAATTAGGATGCTTCCCCTTATTACTCATCATGCATAAAAGAATATTCAAATTCTGGTGTCATCTGATAACAACACAAATTCCCTCTACTGCTAATTACTCCACAAAACCATAGTAGTTCCATCTGTAAGTAGAAAACTACACTATCACCTAGAACTCAAACAACTATAACCTGGCCTATAAACAGGCAGCAATACAAATAGTGCAATGTGTCCTAGAACACCAATATGCCTCCCACTGGGAGATGCAAATTGGAAAACATAAGAAGCTGTATTGCTACTGATCCCTACATAGAAAATACATGACAGCAGAATACCTATCATAAATGCAAAAGAAATAAAATAAATTAAAATAGACAGTCACCAAATACAGAATAAATGACCAGAGAATAGAAATAGAAAGAGGCAGACAAAAATTGAACTGGAAACATAAGAAACCAGGCTCTGAATGCAATGCAACAGCAGAGAACTAAAAACATGGAGATCCATATGCAAAACCATTTAGATGGATAACTGAAAAGTCTGAATCTGTCTGAATGGCTAACCAGCGATAATATGTATGTTGGGGATGTTCTGGGAATGGGCGGAAGGTGTTTCGGGGACCATACAAATTTGGTAATATACGCGTATAATGTATACATACTTCCAAACCCTACCCTGGAACAGCCCTAAATTGTCCCTTTTTAAAAATCTTTTAACATGCACGCATGACACTAAGTATGCGTGTATGTGCTATTTACGCACGTACACATAAACTCCAAATATCGGAGTTAGCCACTTAACTTATGCAGCTAACTCCGGCCTGGCCCTAGGGCTGTCCTAAAGTTAGCCGCATAAACATATGCAGCTAATTTTAAGATAGCCGCTTAAGTTAATAAACCCTGCTAATTAGCCAGATCTGTTTATCCCCTTTCCCAAAGCTTAGAAAGCAAGTCAAAGACTTCCCATAAAAGAATGAACAGGAAAACCTTTCTATAATCTTGGGCGAGGGGATGGGGGGAAGGAGAATCAGCAGCAATATATGCGGTATCCTGTCACAGGGGGCCAGAAATGAATTCTGACCAGGGACAATACAGACCAGCACCAAAACCTGAGACTTGTCGCTGATATCATCCTTCCTCTAATCTTGAAACTTGACTTGACTATTGTTATTATTTTGTAATGTTTTTCCTTTCTTTTCTTCCCCTTTCATTTACTTTGTTATGGAAGTAATTTTTAAAAGAATCATGTGACAGTTGCATGCGTAAAATTAGAATGTATTTAATTTAATTTAAATATCGATTACTCGCGTTATCTAAAATCCTGGGCAAGTTGCAACAGACCCTTCCTAAAAGCAAATAATGAAACAAAACATCATGAAGCAAAACAACATTAATAACATCTGTGTGCGCAAATAGCACAAACACGCATACTTACAGTGTCATGCGTGCATGTTACATGATTTTTAAAAAGGAACAATTTAGGGCTGTTCCAGGGTAGGGTTTGGGAGCATGCATACATAATGGGCCAGATTTTCAAAGGGTTACGCGCGTAACCGGCCTTGCGCGCACCGGGCCTATTTTAAAAAGGCCCAGCAACGCGCGTAAAGCCCCGGGAAGCGTGGAAGTCCTGGGGCTTGCAAAAAGGGGTGGAAAGGGGGTGGGGCATGGGCGGTCCGGGGCAGGGCGGGGGTGGGGTCAGGCTCCTGGCATAGCGGCCATATTTGTTGCTGTGCTGGGGATTGCGTGCCGGCAGTCGGCTGGCAGGTGCAAAAGGTAAAACAAATTTTTGAGGGGGGTTAGAGTAGGGCTGGGGGGGGAAAGGTTAGGGGAAGGGGTGGGAAGGTCAGGTTATGGGGAAGGGAAGTTCCCTCACAGGCCGCTCTGATTTTGGAGCGGCTTGGGAGGGAACAGGGGAAGGCAGCGCAGCTCGGCACATGCAAGGTGCACAATTGTACACCCCCTTGGGCTCGCTGACCCCTGATTTTATCACTTGTGCATGCCTGCTGGTGACAATTCTGGGTGAGGTGCTGGAAGGTAAGGGTGAACTGGTGATTCGAAGTATATGCACAAGTATTTTCAGAAGTGGAATATGCAGGTTATTACGTGTGAATTGTTACAAGGATTTATGCACGTAAAATATACGTATATTTTTATTAAATGAGTAGAGAAATCAAATTATGTGTGTTCCTGCACCTTCGGGAAATTCTTATGTGTCACAACCCACAAACAGCCCCCTTTTCTCTAGGATCAAAGCATCTACTAGAATACTGCACTGCTTAAATGTAGGACAGCTGAACACTTGATAAAAGCCTACCTTCAAAAGGAACAAATTGTTATGACATCCTAATATGATTCTTAAGTTTTAAAATGAATTATATTAGCCTGTTCTAAAGCAGAAATATTTATTTTAAATCCAGCTTTCACCTACAGTAGTGGCAATCCGGAGCTTTGGAATAAAATACCTTATACATAAGGGGGGTAATTTTCAAAGGAGTTATGCGCATAAATGTAACTACTATTGTAGCAATTTTCAAAAGCCATTTACTCACGTAAAGTGCACTTATGCGAATAAATCCTATGGACGATTCAATGGCATATATTGTAGCAATTTTCAAAAGCCCACTTACTCGAGTAAAGTGCATTTACATGCGTAAAACCCAGATTTACGCATGTAAATGCTTTTTAAAATCCGCCCCAATGGGAGTCAGTGCTATATCCATCCTCAAAGGCAACCAAGCATGTTGGGAAGGTGGAGAGTATATGTCTGAAAGTACAGGAGAGATTATTGTATATATGCTTAAATACCAAATCAAAGACAAAGTCTAACCAATTGGCAAAGGGACCAACTTTTACATCCTTAATTCAGGAGCTTTAGCAATGGATTTCAATAAAATATTTTCATG
This sequence comes from Rhinatrema bivittatum, assembly GCF_901001135.1. NCBI lineage: Eukaryota > Metazoa > Chordata > Amphibia > Gymnophiona > Rhinatrematidae > Rhinatrema > Rhinatrema bivittatum. The sequence continues at coordinate 33,454,145 of NC_042626.1, forward strand.
CAAAAATATTTACTTTAGCAAACTGTTTTCACTTGTGTGGCATTTCATGGTTCCAGAGCATCTAGAATAGTACATGTATATCTATAGACAGCACTATCAGACGGCTGGGTTCAATAGACCTTTGGTCTTCTTCTTTTAACCTAACCAACTATGTCCCCGTGTAACTACGCATGTAATCCTTTGCCTACTGTTAATAGGCAGAAAATTAGAGATAACTGCCTTCCAGGTGAGAGAATTAAAACACTGAACAGGACTAAAGGAGATGAATTACTGCAGTTATGTATAGCAAACTGTGCTGATGTTGAGAAATTAATTGCCTAGGGATAAATAGCATGCATTTTTTTTAAAATTCCAAACCTGCATGTCACAGGAGTAAACACATTCGCCTTTATTGCCAGTTGCAAGATCTGACAGATTCAGTAAGACATCAGTGCAAGCCCATGAGTTGAGGGTTTGCTCCCAGGCTCCTACGTGCACACGGAACATGTGCTCTCTGGCTCATGCTGTGTCTTGCTATCTATTCACTCTCTGGCAGAACTTGCTAGAGGAAATCCCAGTTTGTCACAGCATTGGTGAAAATGTCGTCACCTCTGGGACCACTGTCTTCTTTGCCATTTGTGTTTTTTCAGTGGCATTCTGGTCCCCCGCTTTGGCTCAACTCTTGTACCTCGTTGAATACAGTTTTGTAAAAGGTGACTTATAGAGGACAAGGAACCAATGTCTTCCCTTTAACCATAGAGGAACCGGGGCATAAACAACAGCTGTGACAGCTTGCCTTTTCTCTGCAGTACCTCAGCCATAGTAAGACCATACCAAAATGTACGAGGGTGGCCAGTTTTCATGCAAATTTACAGTAGTCTTCAGCCTCTGTCTGCTGAGAGTGCCAAGAAAAGATGCCAAATCATGCCAAGGGCAGTGCATGGTTTAGAGAGGCAGACATCCACTTGGAGCTGCACAAACCTCACAGCGTTCACCACAGCGTTTACCTGAGTTTAAGGTTGCCACCACCTGGCCCAGGTCAACTCTGACAGGTTATTCCTGCCTTTCCTAGAGAAACTTGAGCTACCAATGCACAGATGCAATGGGGTGAAACCAAAACCGAGCCAGGTGGAAACCTTAGCAGAGCCAGATTCAAGCTGATGACCTACAGAGAAGCAGTGACACCATATGTTTCTGCCTGTTGACTAAGTCGCCCAGATTCCATACTGTTTTGTAACATGAACTGGACAGGCAGGCTAAAACTGTGATTCATTAGCGGGTGATACTATATCACCTCACAGCTCTTATTGTGCAATTGCTTTTATTGATTCATCATGAGTTGTTCACAGCATGCATTGCTTTACTGGACAGCCCACATACATTTCAGTATGGATCATCTGTTTCAGGATAATGCCCATATGAAAATGCTGGGGGCTGGGGGGGGGGAGTAAGTTTATCTTTTGCTCAAGAACCAGCTGGAACAGTCCAACCACTCTCTTGCTGGCCTTCTCTAGCTAGTCCTGGTGATTGCTCTGCGATCTCTTCTAGACAGGCAGGATCACCGATTTAGACAACAGTTCTCGCTGACCGGGACATTGCTGGGAATTGGACAGCTGGTACTTCATGCACTGAGATAACATGAAACACATAATTCATTATTTCAGCACTATCCCCAGGCAGTGGAAATGGCAAAGTTAGGGAAATTGGATCCCCACCACACACAACCCTTTGAGCCACACACGTTGCATACAATGGAGGTATCAGCATGCAAATCTCTCTCATGCATATACATTGCTGATATCCTAAAACCCTGCCCGGCTAGGTGTGTCCGAGGTCTGGGTTGAGAACTAGTGTGTAGTTACTGGGTAGGAATCTCTAGCAATCCAGGTTGTTTTGTTTTCCCAGAAAAAGGTGTAAAGGTGTTCAAGGACCTGGCATAATATTTGCAGTGCTGCTTTTTTCATGCGTAGGGTTGTTGCTTTTCGAGTCCTTATTTGTGAAGTTTTTGTATGGAAAGTTTGCTATAAAGATTCTGAATGTCATTGTGGCAGATTTGTCTTACTTTACAATGTGTTCTGGCAGTGGAGTGGTTTTGTATTACTGCAACTGAGGTGAGCTGTATAAGGAAACCACCTCGTTCTTTTCTTCACTAGGGGCATGCACACATATTTCTTCATTGTGTTTTGTTTTTTTATTTTGTTTCTTGTTTTGTTTCTTGTTTTGTTTTTTTGTTTTATTCTTTTTTTATTAATATTTATAATTGTAACAAAATAACAAAGAATACACTTTGTACAGAAATACTGAAATAGCAAAGAAAAATACATAATATTTTATAACAAAGGAAATGTATATTCAGTTTATCCACCAGTGGGGAGGGGGTCAAGCAGGAAAAAGAGGCGAGAGAAAAAAGAAAAAGGTATTATGAAATAAGCATTTTGTGACCACAAATAACATCATAAATCAACATAGACTTTCAAGATGAGTCTATGGGGCTCGAAGTTAGAGGCTTTCTGGAGTTAATGGAGGCCTGGAGCTGTTCAGGAACAAAAAAGATATAAATCTCGTTTGCTAATTTAATGAAACATTTTCACAGAAACCTTAACATAAATGTAATGCCGAGAGCTAGTACATCTTTATGAAAGGCTAAAAAAGCCTTCCTCCTAATCTGGGTAACACGGGAAAAACTCTAGTAGATAAACCCATAAAGGGAACAACAAAATTCTTAAAGTAATTCATCATAATGAAACTCAAATCTGGTTCAGAAAAGAAAGTGACCACCAAGGTAGATCTTTCAACAACCTCAAGATTAGCAATCTCAAGTAAAGACATTAGGTCCAGGTCTAGAGCTTGAAGTTGCGTGTTCCTAGATGAAATAAAAAATTTTATTTAAAGCAGGGATTGTTTCCTCAGATATTTTCAAAACTTGGAGGAAATAATGCCTTAAGGTCATTCCAGTAAGCTCAGCCACAGCCTTAGGAATATTTATGAATCTCAAGTTAAGCTGACGAGACTTGTTCTTAAGAAATCCAATTCTGCATTGTAAACTGTTCCTCTCTTGTGTAAAAGAAGATTGGAGATTCTCAATATTAGAAACCTGTTCAAGAGAGGAAAACCTAGAAGACGTTTGAGATTGGGAAGCTTCACATGAAGAAACATGTAACTCCAAACGAGAGGAAAAAGAATCCACTTTTGAAGAACACGCAGCACAAGCCTGGCCCATGGACACCGGTTTATCATAGATAGGGATGTGAATCGGGCTTCGGACAATTGAAAATATCGTCGATATTTTCAAAATCATCAGAAATCGGGGGCTCCCCGAAACGATAGGAAAACCCCACGATATTGATCATGGGGGTTCTCTTATCGTTTTGGGGGAGGTCGGGAAAAACGGCACACAAAAATAACCCCTAAACCCACCCCGACCATTTAAAACTAATCCCTTTGCTTCCCCCACCCTCCCGAACCCCCCCAAAACATTTTACAGGTACCTGGTGGTCCAGTGGGGGTTCCGGGAGCGATCTCCCGCTCCCGGGCCGTCGGCTGCCACTAATCAAAATGGCGCCGATGGTCCTTTGCCCTTACCATGTGACAGGGTATCCGTGCCATTGGCCGGCCCCTGTCACATGGTAGGAGCACTGGATGGCCCGCACCATTTTTAAAGATGGCGCCGGCCATCCAGTGCTCCCTCCATGTGACAGGGGCCGGCCAATGGCACAGATACCCTGTCACATGGTAAGGGCAAATGCCATTGGCGCCATTTTGATTAATGGCAGCCGACGGCCCGAGAGCGGGAGATCGCTCCCGGGACCCCCACTGGACCACCAGGTACCTGTAAAATGTTTTTTGGGGGGGGGTCGGGATGGTGGGGGAAGCAAAGGGATTCGTTTTAAAGGGTCAGGGTGGGTTTTTTGTTTATCGACTCGGGTGCAACCGATAAACAAAACCGCAATCGGGCCCGATGAAAAAAAACCCACATGTGAATCGGAACTGGAATCCGAACCGATTCTGGTTCTGATTCACATCTCTAATCATGGACAGTAGGGGTGTGCATTCGTTTCCTACGTATTTGTAATCCGCAACGTATAGGGCCATATTCGTTGTATTCGTGGGGAAGCAAAACGTATTGCGATTCCCCACGAATACAACGAATCTTCGCCGAATTATTCGGCCGTCTAATGAGGCGAATTTAAACAAACCCCCCACCCTCCTGACCCCCCCAAGACTTACCAAAACTCCCTGGTGGTCCAGCGGGGGGTCCGGGAGCCATCTTCTGCACTCACATCCTTGGCTGCCGGTATTCAAAATGGCGCCGATAGCCTTTGACCTTCCATATCACAGGGGCTACCGGTGCCATTGGTCAGCCCCGTCACATGGTAGGAGCAATGGATGGATGGCCATCACTATGTCAGCCCCTGTGACATAGTGATGGCAAAGGCTATCGCTGCCAGTATTCAAAATGGATGGAGCCGGCCATCCATGGTGCCGGGAACCACACGCACATGGATGCATTCACGCGATTTTGAAAATTGACCCCTTAGTGCTTTGATTTAGAGCCCAGGATTTCAGGTGATCTGGGAAGAGCCCTGGGTCTGGGCCTCCAGCTGAAGATTTTCTTCAGTGATTGAATTAAACCGGGAGGGCGTTATCAAATAGGGAACAACCCTCTGGTAGTCACGAATGAAGGCTCATGGTGCTCCTGCCCAATGGAGAGCAGTTCCGACAGAGCTGAAAGCCCAAAGTTACAGGACAAAACTTAGGTTAAAAAAATGTTGACTACCCTTCCCTTTAAAATTGAGGGCCATATCTTTCAAAGTATTTACAGAAACCAGTACAAAACACCACGTAGTGATGGAGAGGCCTGGTGGTGCACATTAAGATAGTAATTGAAACATGAAAATAAATCCAGCAAGAGATATAATTAATAAGTAATATAAAATTCACAAGATAGATATTAATAGATAGGAATACTACATCTGTTTCCAATCATTGTTTGTTTGTTGTGTCATAATTATGAATGTCTCTTTGTAAACTGTTGTGATCTATATATATGGAATAACGGTATATAAAATGACTAAATAAATAAATAAAAAGAAATTATGGAGCTACTTAGGAATTAAAACCTAAAGCCTCTAGTTCCCGAAGCAGTGTAATATGCTTTATGCTCCTGGCAGCTGCAGTGCAGTTAAATGCACAAGAAAACAGGTCACAAGGTAAGCTGCAGAAAAGAGGGAAATAAGGAAAAAAGAATATATTTGAATTTTGTGCTGCATCTTTTATCTAACCTGGATGCCGATGCACTTTACAGTATATTCCTATCAAAAGCATGTTATGGAGGTACCTCCAGGTTAGAAGGCTAGGGAGGGACAGACAGATTTACTCACTGGTGCCTTCAGCCTTTCCAGTACAGTAAAAGGCTATAAAATGCCGGCGATTCATACTGTAGTTTGCTTAGCAAAGAGAAGCTGTTCATGATAGACTACAATGAGGTTTGTATTCCAGGGCCTGATTTATTGACTTCTGGCTTCACACCCTTTTCCAGGCTGACAGGCATCAACAATAGTTTAGAAACCTGGCCAACAGCATAAACAATCAGGAACAGTTTGGCTCTGGCTCCACATTCTGTCTGCCATAAATTCCCTTTGCTGGCATGAAATTCATAGAAACAATGCTGATGTATTGCACCAGATATCCTGCAGAGCTAAACACCAAATGAACTTCACAATGACTGGTGCTGGCCGTTATTGTGGCTTACCAATTGTTATTTAAAATGCCCTCATCAAAATATAGATTGTCACAACTGTTTTTACAGTATTCTATTTCCACCTTTTGCGCCAACTTTGTAAATATTAAATGGCAGTGGGCGGAGGCTGCTGGGCTGATTTTCTGTTGGCACACAGCACACTCCTTCTGGACTCTGCGTACATTTCAAGGATCCTGACATGGGTACATTCATTGTGGTAATAGGTATGTGAAGCAGGAAAAAATTTTGTTTTCTTTTCAAATTCATTTCATGGGGACCCCAAGTCGTTTCTTTAGTTTAAAAATAAATTTCATTTTTTTGTTTGATTCATTTTCATTTGCCATTAAAATCAATGGGGGAAGGATTACAGGAATTTTCAGCCTATATTGGGCTTCAGAATAGGGCTTTTTAAATCAATTGTCTTAAAACTAGTTGGAAGAAATCAACAGGAGGGGAAAAGAATTCCAAGGTAGCTAGAAAGACTGAGGAGACTGGAAAGTTGCACCAAAAGTGACATGAATAGCCTACATCTCCATAAGGGGCAAAGGAATACCAGCATCGGCAGGATTTCATCAAGCCACTGTAAGAGGAGCAAAGAAGCAGAAAATGTGGGACGAATACCCCAAAGCCCCAAAGCAACAGTACAATGAATCCTGATGGCATTTCAAGTGGTAAACTGGCACCTAAAGTGGCATTACCATCCTAAGGCAATATGAAGGAGGAACAAAGCAAAATAGGTGGCAATAAAAACTCTCAGATGCTGACAAAGAGGCCAAGCAGCCAGCACAAAGAGTGACCTCAAGGCTTCAAACCACCAAGAAAGGTGCAAAGCAGCCCACACCCCCGCTTGGCAAGGTGTTAGCTCTGAAGTATGACAGCAAGGCACAATGGCAAAGGAAACTCAAGGGCATTGAAGAAAGGCTGAGTGGCACAAGGACCCCCAAGGTGCAGGGTGGAATTAAGATTTTCTTGTAGAATGGGTTTGCCAAATGTGTTATCACACTTACTACATCATATTGGTTTCTCTGATGATTGTGGAGTGGTTTTCCAGGAAAGTAGTGAGGGCTGCTTTATCTAGAGACCATTTCCCACATCACTGAGCTGTCCTCAGCCTTTTCCATTTCCTGATTTTATGGTTTTGCATGAAATCTCTGACACGAATCTGTTTTATCGGCCCCGAGGAGTTTTCCTGTTCTTCTTTAATAGGTGCCAGTGGTGTTACCGCGCACCTTAGAGAGCAAGACCTTCTTTCGTCATTGATAAGCAGCTTGCTAGGGAGGGTTGAAACCTTTCTATGGTTTTTTCAATGGCTTCTCCCTGTAAAGATTAACAACAGCTTTTTTTCCTACAGTTTTTGTTGGGTAAACCGCACTACATCAAGTGAGCCCATGCCAGAGCCATCACTAAAAGCCACAAAGAGGTTTTGCCGACAACGCCTAGCACCACCTGAGTCTTTAAAGTCCCTGTTGTTTATTTATTTAAATTTTTTTTTTGTGTGTTTGGGAACAATTATTATTGATTTGGAACATTGTGGGCAAATGCAAGAGTTACCGGCAATCTCCTCTGAGCCCCAAAATCATGGGACTTGCATATTTCTTGGCTTGCAATGTTTTTCTAAGACCTCCTCGCTGGCTCAGATTTCTCACGCATTCTACCTCCTGGTTCAGGTGTCCATTTGTACTGATTCACTCTAAAGCCTGAAAGTAAAGAGAGCGAGACACACATTTGATGTCATAAAACACACTCAGTGTCTGACGTCCAAGCATTCCAATCCCTGATTTCCATAAGACGCATTCCAGCAATGATAAGCCCTACAATGGCCTCATAAAATTGTACATTTGAAGATGATTTATATAAGCAAACTGCTAATGGCTATTAGGATGGTCATTACTAAATGTGCAATGTTATATAAATAATTTAATAACTGTGTGCGCAAAAAGAAACAAAAAATAAATCTTAGAAAGCTGGACACTACGCATACACTTCCACTTCTTGTTCATGCAGGGACCTGCAAGCTGCTCACAGGGACTGAAATCCATCCACCCCCACCCCCAATTATTTGGTTGGTAGCCTCCAGAAATCTTTTAGGTTTGACATTTTCGCTGTAATCCCCCTTTCCTTGCCAGACTAAGAACCACTTGTGCTACACATCCCTGTTTTAATTTTTGTTTCAACTCAATCAACTGACTTTCTTGTAGTAAAATCATACCAGCTGTTATCAAATTCCAATAGACCGATATTTTAGCTCTCATCAAAGATGAGTTTATCCTGTGTAGATCCTCTTCTCGTTTTAGTTATGAAGGCAGAGGAGTACCAGAGCTTAGTCCAGGCAAAGTCTCACCAAAACCTGGCATGGATTCTCCAAATTGGGGCGGGAGGGGGGGGGGGATAGGCCTCCAAGGCCCAAGAAATAGTATAACTGGTTTCCTATGGATATAGCCTCTGTAATTCCCTTTGTCAATAAACAGGCTAGGCACTCAAGTACGGTGTTCCAGAATAAAACATTTACTATTCATCTTCTTCAGTGGGAATTAGCAGGCACCAAATATGTTTGTTCCTTATCACTAATTATAAAAACAATATAAGGCCTCAAAAAAAAAACAAATATTTTAAAAAAATATCTAGATGAATATCTAAACAATCAAAACTTTATTAAGCTAACCACCATTTTTAAATAAATGTTAGATGCAGTTTTGTAAGTTAATTCCATTTCCTGAGGCAGGCGTTAATATGCCGAAATGTAGGCCTATGTCGGATGGGCGATTGTTTCTTTAGCACAGCTTTTTTGTCTGTTTCTCCAGTGATACAGCTTTTCTCTAAAGCTTAATCTTTTGTTTGTAGTATAACATTATATGATCTTTGAGGTTAAGTCCTATGGGGCTATATTGACTTTTGTTGAACCAGCAGATGAATGAAAATGACTCTGACACTGTTTGCAGCCCATTGCACAGCAAGAGATGGTGGATTGTATTGTTGCACCTATGTATTGCTGATGCTGTGTTCATGTATCAATGTGTTTAATAAAGTTTTGATTGTTTAAATATTCATCTAGATATTTTCAAAAAATATTTGGTTTTTTGGGGTCTTATATGTTTTGTTTTATTTTTTATTTGAATTGGGGTTCATGCTCATTTGGTTTGTTGGTATGCTCCTTATCACATCCATAATCACAGAAATAAATCTGAAATGGTCTGTGCTGATATCATTCCCAGGGTCCCCTGTCTTCTTGCGAGTGGACTATAAGGCTGCCTGGTAGCACACTGGAAAAGGTTCTCCTATCCCTGAAGGTTCTACCTTGCACAATACCTGGTGTCCACTCCCTAATTCCAACTTCTCCAAAACTCTCCTGTCCTCCTGGCTGAAATTCTAGTGTGAGGTCTCAGTTTTCTCCACTCTCCTCCTATACATCTGGATTCCAGTTCGCACCCACTCTTTTCTCCAGGGTGATATTGGATGACACAGAGATCTTTTGGTTTGAAGGATCCAAACATCATACTGCAGTAGGGAAGCCAATCCTTCTTCCTCCCTAATCCCTTTTCCCCAGACAGGAAGGGTGGTCACAGAGCTTCCTCTGAAAAGAATCCACCATATACTCAAAATCACGCAAAAACTTGAGATTTATTTCCTAACCACTGTATGTAGGCCAGAAGATGTGAATTTCTCATGTCCTACCTACTCAGCACAGGGCTGCAGCCAGTACTCAGAGTCGGTAAGGATAGGGGAAATATAAAAAATCAGATCCTTTTCAGACAACTCCAAATGCCACACTGAATTGTTTAATATGGGGACAGGAAACTACCACAGGGGGAGGGGTTCTGTGACAAGTTGATACATTCCTCTACTCCTATATTACTTGATCCTAACCCTAGGACAGAATTTCTAAATTATTATTTTGTGTCTTTATATATTCATGTAGAGCATCCATTAAATAGCTCATACATAACAAGAAATAAAATGTGTTCCAAAGACTGCACATTTTTCTATTTACATAAGAACATAAGATATGCCATACTGGTTCAGCAGTATCCTGTGTCCAACAGTGGCCTACCAAGTCACAAGTACCTGGCAAGTACCCAAACATTAAATTAATAGATCCCATGCTACTAATTCTTATTGATTAATAGCAGTTTATGGACTTCTGCTCCAGGAACTTGTCAAAACCTTTTTAAACCCAGCTACAACATTAACTGCCATAACCACATCCTCTGGCAATGAATTCCAGAGCTTAATTATGTGTTGAGTGAAAAATAATTTTATCCAATTTGTTTTAAATGAGCTACTTGCTAACTTCATGGAGTGCCCCATAGTAGGGATGTGCAGAGCAAAATTTTATGTTCATATTTTTTATGTCCGAAAGGGGGTCCCACTTGCGGCCAATATGGACATAAAAAAAATCCAATGAGTTGGGTATATGTACATATGTGCAAAAAAAAAAATTAAACCCCCTCACCCTCCTTAATCCCCCCCCCAGACTTACCACAACTCCCTGGTGATCGAGCGAGGAGTGAGGACGTCATTTCTGCAATCCTTGGCGAGAAGCATGTGACGTCGGTGGCACGTCGAGTGACGCGGCGTCACGTGATTCCCGGCAAGTTCGCGCCGGACGGCTCGTTCGGCCCAAAAAAAACTTTTGGCCAGCTTGGGGGGGCCTCCTGACCCCCTCAAGCTGGCCAAAGTTCTTTTTGGGCCGAACGAGCCGTCCGGCGCGAACTTGCCGGGAATCACGTGACGTCGGCGTCACGTGATTCCCGGCTTGTTCGCGCCGAACGAGCCGTCCGGCGCGAACTTGCCGGGAATCACGTGACGTCGCGTCTGAGTGACGCGGCGCCACGTGATTCCCGGCTCGTTCGCGCCGGACGGCTCGTTCGGCCCAAAAAGAACTTTTGGCCAGCTTGAGGGGGTCAGGAGGCCCCCCCAAGCTGGCCAAAAGTTCTTTTTGGGCCGAACGAGCCGTCCGGCGCGAACGAGCCGGGAATCACGTGACGCCGGCGTCACTCGACGTGCCGCCGACGTCACATGCTTCTCGCCAAGGATTGCAGAAATGGCGTCCTCACTCCTCGCTCCATCACCAGGGAGTTGTGGTAAGTCGGGGGGGGGGATTAAGGAGGGTGAGGGGGTTTATATTTTTATTTTGGCTCAACAATCGCGATTTCCCACATATCGAACATATCTATGTTCGATATGTGGGAAATCCGATCGTTTATGTCGAATCAATTTTTTAAGTAAAAAAAAAATATGAGTTGCGTTTTACTAATGCGGTCAATCCGAATGCACACCCCTACCCCATAGTCCTTGTATTATCTGAAAGAGTAAATAACCGATTCACATGTACCCATTCAAGTTCTTTCCTGATCGTGTAGACCTCTATCATTTCCCCCCTCAATCGACTCTTCTTCAAGCTGAACAGCCCTAACCTCTTTAGCCTTTCCTCATAGGGGAGCCATTCCATCCCCTTTATCATTTGGTCATCATTCCCTTTCTAATAATTCCTAACATTCTGTTTGCTTTTTTTGACCTCCGCAGCACACTGAGCTGACGATTTCAATGTATTATCCATTATGACACCTAGTTCTCTTTCCTGAGTGGTAACTCTTAAGAGGGAACCTAACATTGTGTAACTACAGCATGGCTTATTTTCCCCTATATGCATCACTTTGCACTTGTCCACGTTAAATTTCATCTGCCATTTGGACACCCAAACTTCCAGTCTCACAAGATCCTCCTGCAATTCATCACAATCTGCTTCAGATTTAACTACTCTGCATACTTTTGTGTCATCCGCAAATTTAAGCACTTCACTCGTCATGCCCCTTTCCATATCATTTATAAATAAATTAAAAAGCACCAGTCCAAGTACAGATCCCTGAGGCACTCCACTGTTTACATTTTTCCACAGTGAAAACAGACCATTTAATCCTACTCTCTGTTTCAGTTTGCAATCCACAAAAGGACATCGTCTCCTACCCATGACTTTAGTTTTTTAGAAGCCTCTCATGTGGGACTTTGTCAAACGCCTTCTGAAAATCCAAATACATCACATCTACCGGTTCACGTTTGTCCTCATGTTTATTCACCCCCCTTCAAAAAAATGTAGATTTGTGAGGCAAGACTCATCTTGGGTAAATGCATGCTGGCTGTGACTCATTAAACCTTTGTTATCTAAATGTTTTGTGATTTTATTCTTTGTAACAGTTTCCACGATTTTTCCTGGCACTGAAATCAGGCTCACCGGTCTATAGTTTCCCGGATCTCCCCTGGAGCTCTTTTTAAATATTGGGGTTACACTGGCTACCCTCCAGTCTTCAGGTACAACGGACGATTTTAATGATAGGTTACATAATTTTAAAACATTTATAATCTGCCAATCCAGTAATCTGTCCTCAGCAGAGTACAACATAAATACAGATACAATAACAAGAACAAATACATAGAAGAAATATAATAATACATTATTAAAAAAAAAAAAGGCCTTTAAATTCTTACAAAATGTGGAATGACAGTCAATCTGTTGCAGTTCTAAAGGTAACTTATTCCACAAAATGGGGATTGCTATTACAAAGGTTCGATGATGTGTGTCCACAAGGCAAATTGCTTTGACTGGGGGAATCTCAGCATAGTCCCTTGCAAGCATAAAGATCTGTTAAGGAGAAAGATTTTTGGATATCATAGCCAAAATATTCTCAGGAACAACTTGATGAAGTGTCTTAAACACCAATGTGAGAATCTTCAATTGGATTTGCCAATGAAGGAATATGATCAGATAAAGATGTACTAGTTATAACTCTCGCAGCAGCATTCTGAACTAGTTGCAGTACCTTTTGTAAGGCTTTCAGAAGACCTAGGGGAAAAGAGTTGCAAAAGTCGACCTGTGAAAGAGCACAAGCTTGTATGACACTATGGAAATCGGCTGGATATATCATTGATTGCAAACCACAAAGAATCTTATTATTGAACACCACAAAGACTTGCATTATTGAAGACATCAGAAAGTAGAAGCTCCTATTGTACATCACTGTATGGAGGTGAAACATTCCTTTCAGAATTTGAGATTTTCTGATTTGGGAAAACCATGAAGGAATCCCTGAGGAGGTGACTATGATTTGTTGTTAACATGTTTGGAGCAATTATGGATATACCGTTTACAACCAGTATGTGCTTGATTGTTTTAATGTTGAAGAGCTTTATATTTTCTTTTATTTAGTCATTTTGTTTTAAATTAGAACACTCTTTTGTAAAGTGCCCAGTAATGTAGATAGGCAGTCTAGAAACTTTTTAAATAAATAAATAGGTGCAAATTACTGTGAGTAGTTTTTCTCTAGACAGTATTCAAAGAGAAAGTCTGTGTATACTTTCTCTGAAAATTGGTGATTTTTTTGTACTCCGTTTTGAATGTTTTGTTTTTTTTAAATTGTGGAATATAAAAGATGCTTAAATAAAAATAAGAAAAGTACATATTGTATAATTTTGAATATTGCCTCCATTAAATTTAGAATCTATGGTGTGATTGATAATGAGTAAGTGTGGTGGATGCATTGCAGATATTTAGGCACCTATGTTTTCTCCGCTTCTTCCAAAGCAACAATCCTCTCTTCCATTTCATCTACTTGATTATTTACTTTCTGTAAGTCTGTCAGTGCTTAAGGAATAGCTTGTTAATGACCTCAACATCTGCTGCAGTTCCACAGTAATCAGCGCTCCATGCTTTCCCTTACTGTGGTTTCATGTGAGGAGGTAGCAGCTTCTTTTGAAGTTGGGGGCCTTTCACCATTTCCAAGAAGTCCCTGCTTCCAAACTATTCTCAGCGAATCTCAGACACTTCCCATGTATAAATTATTCCTCGTTTGAGGTTGTTGGGGGGATTTCGAAATCACTGTTTAAATCAAAGAATGAGAATATATGGAGGGAGCGGTTGCCTCATATGTTAAACTTTCACAGCATCCCACATGACCCCATGTTTTGTTTCGTTTTATGTTGTTGAATTGTCAACACAGAGTTGACCCATGTGCTGAGTTCCAGATGTCTCAGGTTTCCCAGAGATCTGAGAGGAGAACATATGGATCTTACATGCACCCTGCCCCTTAAGCCCAGAGGTATATATATATATTTTAATCAGCGTGGAGTATAAGCATGCCAAAGCCATAATACTGGATTCATACACAAGACCCTTTTTTTTTTTTTTTGACTGCCGGTTCCTCCTTTCTCCTCCAGCTCTTTTGGAACCAATTTTGGGATCCTGGCACTGTGAGGCGTCATTCACAACTACCCAGGGATTTTTCTGTATTTTAATAGATCTCCCCTGCCCCCCCCCCCCCTCCAGTGCCCTCAATGCAGCAATGGGTTCTGTAGCCAGGAGCCATGCGTCAGGGATCCTTCCAGAACCCTATATATCATGGGCTCTAAATCAGGCCACCAGTGTTGCTCTTACTGATGACCATGACTCCCTCCCTGCCACTTGCTGTGAATGCCTCCTGTGCAGTATTTATTCCCAGCTCTAGCCAACGCAAGGTGCGGAAAACGTGATCCAGGAATGTAGCCAGAGACTCTCCACATGGCAGCATTGCCACTGAGCCACCTGTTCAATCTTTCATTCTGTGTCAGCTTGGGGAATCCAGCAAGCAGACACAGCAACCACAACATAGTCCCAGCTCAATAAAGTTGATTTTTAATTTGGGGGAAATGGCTCTAAATGGAACGTCTTTTCTGTCTCCTGCACAAACAGCAGTAAATTAAATTGTACAGATTATAAAGCATTCATTGTAAACATACTACAAGAAATGAACGTATTTTATAGAACAGGTAACAGACTCACAACTGATACCGCACACATAGAGAGGCAGATTTTAAAAGGTATGCCCGATTTTATAACATGCGCGTGCAGCTGCGTGCATGTTATAAAATCAGGGGTTAGTGTGCGCAAGGGGGTACACACTAGTGCACCTTGCACGCCCAAGCCCTCGAGGAGACCAGCTGGCTTTCCCCGTTCCCTCCCCCATCTTCCCCTCCCTTCCCCTACCTGTCCTGCCCCCAGCCTGAAAAAAAACCCACCCGTACCTTTGTTTCAGAAGTTACGCCTGCCAGAGGCAGGCGTAACTTGCGCGTGCCAGCCGAGTGCTGTGCCGGCGCAATCCCCCGGCCGCTGTGCTGGAGTCCTCAGCCACGCCTCCCAGACCACCCCCAGACTGTCCAGTCATGCCTCCGCACCGCCCCACCATGCCCCCAGACCATCTGCCCCATCCCCGTCCCGCCCCCTGCCCGCCCATTCAGAAAAGCCCCGGGACATACGCGCATCCCTGGGCTTTACGCTCATCGCTGAGCCATTTGAAAATAGGCCTGGTGCGCATAATCCCCCTACACGCATAAATTCACCTGAGTTTATGCACATAGGGCTTTTAAAATCAGGTTCATTTGTCAGCATTCTCAGATTGACCATTCAGTTAAAGTCTTGAGAGGTGTGTTGTGCAATATCTCTGAAGTAGTTAAAAAAAACTTGTTAATAACTCAAACAGAAACAATTTCATTTCCTGCTGGGGCGTGTACCTACCACTGCATAAACTTTTCAGGGGTTCCTGGTGCTCATTCACAGTTATTGGGTCTGTTTTCCAGTCTCCTTCTGGTACTTCCAACAAATACAGCTATTGTAGCAAAACGCAAACAACATCTGATGTGCCGAATTTGCTGTCACATCTTGTTCTGTGAGTTCTCTAAATGTTGACACAGAATCAAAGAAGGGTGAGGTGTGGACAGAGGATCAATTTTTGTCATTTGTACTAAACGGTAGCAGACAGTGTGGATTGACACAGAAATCCAAGTGGTCAAAGAACAGCACCATTAAATAGAAAAGCCCCTACACTCTCTGATCCTCAGGATGTCACTTTAACCTAGATTTCCTCGAAATTGCTGAAACTCTATATGGAACAGACTCTATAACCATAGGATGAGAAGTTGTACTGCCCTGTGTAGACCAGCAATGATGACTGTCAATAGAAAAACTTGATTCAAACTTTCAGATTCAAACTTTCAGATACTCGAAAGGTTTTAACGATCCAAAGACAACGACAAACCTTTTCCGTCAGAAAAAAATCAGCAGAACCAGGGGTCACGAGCTGAAGCTCCAGGGAGGAAGACTCAGAACCAATGTCAGGAAGTATTTCTTCATGGAGAGGGTGGTGGATGCCTGGAATGCCCTTCTGGAGGAAGTGGTGAAGACCAGAACTGTGAAGGACTTCAAAGGGGCATGGGATAAACACTGTGGATCCATCCATTCTAGAGGACGTGAATGAAGAGGGGGTGGCTCGCGGGAATGAAGGCTACTACCTGGAGATAATACCCTTATTCAATATACATACACACGTTAATGTGACTCCAACATTGCTCTAAGCTTCAACGGTAAGAGGAAAAGTGGAAAAAAAAAAGGATTTGCATTCACAAAAAAGTGGGGTATAGCTTGCTTGTTACGATGGTTACTACCCCCAAACCAAATAAGCCTGATACTTTACTTTCAATGCATATCTAGCATAGCTCT
Organism: Rhinatrema bivittatum; assembly: GCF_901001135.1. Taxonomy (NCBI): domain Eukaryota; kingdom Metazoa; phylum Chordata; class Amphibia; order Gymnophiona; family Rhinatrematidae; genus Rhinatrema; species Rhinatrema bivittatum. Next base: position 33,470,386 of record NC_042626.1, read on the forward strand.
CTGCTTCAACAGCAGGGGAGAAAGTCTGATACTTCACTTTCAACGCATATCCAGCATAGCTCTCTGCTTCAACGGCAGGGGCAATGTAGAAAAGAGGATCTATATATAGACAACAACCAACAAGGACTGAATTACATAGTCGAGTAAATAAAAGCATGGGTGTAGCTTGCTTATTGAGGCGGTTACTACCCCTAACTAAGCTACATATTCAGTTAGATGCAGTTCCAACACTGCTCTCTACATTAATGGTGAGGTGGAAGGGAAATAGAACTAAAAGGTACTAAGAGCCAAGCGTAACAAGTAAGAGGAAAAAAAAAAGTGCATAGCTTGCTGGGCAGACTGGATGGGCCGTTTGGTCTTCTTCTGCCATCATTTCATTTCTATAAAAATAGCAGAACAGTGTGGAAACCTGGGTGAGGATGGGGATAGATGAGAAAGGGTGTAGGATGTATTTCAGTGTGTATGTGGTGGGGAAGGGGGGAGAAGGTAGAAAGGATATACAACAGCTACAAAGGGAGAGCCAAAAGATAATTTGAGATGCAAATCGATGTCATGATGATGAGTCCTATTAACTGGGTGAATTCTGTTTTGGGTCACTCAGCAAAAGCAGAGATGAACAGAAGGTCTCCTTGGCAAATACTGTATAATAAAGGCTTCTTGTTTCACAAGCACATACCCATCACCTCAGGATCTGTATCTTAATTTTTAGGCCTTTTTACTATCATGTGCCTATATTTATCTTGAAAATTGCAGCCCTATATTCTAATCACTGGGGCGAAGGTGGCTTCTTCATGAACTGGTAATCTGTTCTTGGGTTTCTTGTTCCCTCTTGAATAAAATAGTGTGATTCCATGTTAGTCCACTTGGATGTATTGAAATAAAGGCCTAGGTTTAGGATCCTAAGTTAGGTGCCTATTTCTGAAAATCAGTGTTAAGTGCCTAACTTTGTTTCCTTGCCCCAATTCTGCCCTGTAACCACCCACATTTTCAGTCCCTAAATTTTTGAAACTAGGCTCTTAAATTTAGGCACTCAGCCCTAGTAAATTTTCAAAAGGGCCAATTTAGGAGCCTAACTCCCAAAGTTAGGTGCCTAAACCCTTCGAAATCAGCCTTTTTGTGACTAGCATTCAAGTGCAGGTGGGGAAAAAGAATTATCTTTCAAGGCTGCCGGTGCGGTCAATCACTATCAAAGTCTCAGTTTCACACACTAGCTCAAAAATCTCCAGAGGGGCCAAATTGTCCAGTGTAGGAGCAAAGAAGCCAAAACCAACAAAAGGGGGAGAAAACAAGAACCAACCCAATATCAATCCATTCAGTTCTTGCACTGTAGACATAGAACAAACAAAACTGGAGTCTAAAGTGGTGTTCAAAATAAAGTCTTTACTGTAACTTAAAGAAAAAGGATCCAAGCCAAAATTACAAAATCAAAATCACCATACAACAGATTACCAAAACAAAACAGATAGTTTCCTTGTCCATTTTAGATCTTCTCACCTCTCTCCTGTCTTTTGTACCTTCATCCATAGAACATATATCCTCAGCCTGTGAGGATGGGATAACTAGAGTGTAGCTCTAGCATAAAACTGGTCAGATAGAAAAATATCCGCAAGCTCAAAAGAGAGAATCTAAGCTACGCAATCAATGTAAGGTAACACAGGGAGGCAACATAATGAGAAAACATATCTACATTTAAATACTGTATACTGTGAAGACAGAACATGTGCCACCCTTGCATTGCTCTATTCAGAGACTGCCATGGTTGCACTGATGGAGTCTGAGTAGCCATTCCTATCTAGTTTAGTAATACCAGTTGGCTGAATAATATACAGAAAATAGAGCCTCCTGGTGACAGACATAATGGCAACCCTTCAATGTGAATTTTAAAAGCCCGACGCACTCATTAATCAGGGAATATATGAATATGTTGAGCTTGCACTTGCCAAGTGGATTTTAAAAGCCACCCAGATAGGCGTATTAATGCTTCAGCGCACACGCCTTGGAAGTTTTCCAAAAGGGGAGGGGCACGGGCGTGGTCTGGACGAGGCACGGGCATTTGGGGCGTGAATCCAAGACGTTCGTGTAAATGCTTTTGTGATCCAGCGCATGGGGATGCCCCCTGTTGCGTAACTTTACTTCCGCTATGGATGCCGTGTAAGTTATAAAATAAAGATAAACAGGTAGATCGGCAAGGTTTTAAGAGTTGGGGATAACTGGAGGGAGTAAAGGCTATTAAACCAGTGGGGTCTGGAAGATCTATCTCTTAACTGGGTGAACTAGGAATGAACTGGTAAAACTGGGAAGGCATTGGCATGCACCTCTTTTAAAATCTCCCGATTTATGCAATAAAAGCAGAATTTGCGCATATGTGCGTACAACCAGCCTATTTTGTGACATGTGCGCCTATAAGCGTGCAAGTTATAAAAAAGCCATGTTCCTGGTGTGGGCCGATGAATGTGTGCACATAAGCGCCCACACGCCGGTTAGAAAGTTACTGTCTTAAAGGTAGATTCTGAAAGGAGCGTGCACGCAGTTCGCAGCGTACGCACATGGACACGGCTATTTTACAACATGCATGCATCAGCGCGCTCTTGTTATAAAATCGGATCCCGTGCTGGATTTTCATGTCCATGTATGCATGTACAGGCGGGTGGCCTGCTCCACGTGAGAGGGGATTTTAGAAAAATACATGCAGCGACGCAAGTAAGGCTTCCCCAGTTCCCTCCCAGTCAACTCCAATTAAGGAGCGGACTGGGAGGGAACTTTCCTATATCCCTACCTAACCTTCCTACCTTTTCCCCTCTCCTCCCCGACCTCTAATCCTTTCCTAACTTTAATACATTTTTTTGGTTTTTACCTTGCTGCTCCTTCAGAGCAGCAGTAGACTCTGTGTGCCGGCCGGCTGCCAGCATGCTCTTCCCTGGGACAGCAGCTAATGGCACTGTTCCAGCCCACCCCCCCCCCCACACCTCCCTGCCCAGTCCATGCCCCCCCAGCCACCCTTTTCAGCAAGCCCGGCACTTGTGCAAGTATTGGGGGTTACGCACATGGCCGGGCCCGTTGTAAAATGTGTGCGGCACACGCAAGGCCTGGCCACGCGCGTAACCCCCGAAATGTACACGTGCACACGTTTTACAATTGGGCCGTTGCCGTTGGTGTCCTTGATGAATTTCAACCAATGGTTTGATGATGTTGTGTTCATGCCTCTTCTCGCCCCTCGCTCCACCCTTTCTACCTTGTGAGCGACTCCCTTCAGCTCTGATGGACAGATGCAGCCGCGGCTTCTCCCTGCCTGTTGGTCCCGGTGTCCCCGGGCTGGCTTGACGCTACAGATCCGCCATGTTCCTGATGACGTAAGGGCACGCGTGCACGCTCCAGACTGTACCAGAAAGGACGCGAACCTCAGGGGCGTCCCCCCATAGTGACGTCATCCATTTCCACTTTAAAAGGTCTTTGTTTGCTAACCTCTAACGAGTTAGCAAGGAACTCCAACAGGACTTGCTTCGGCAGTCAACGATACTTGCAACAATGATCCGAGTCAGCTAGGGAAATCCTTCTCCACTGTTCGGTCTTTTCAAACTTACCAGGAGTACCCCCTCCACGTGGGCTCCACTCTCTCTTCTTGATTTCAGATTGCCAAGACGGGATCCGGTACTCGTTCCTCGAGGGCCTATGTCCCTGAATACTCGGAAGACTCCTCATTGTCTGGAAGAGATCGCAGACGTGAACACAGTGAGTTCTATTGTAGATAGGAATCGGTACTCGCTCCACGAGGGCCCATGTTCCTAGAATCCTTTACAGACTCTCTTCTACTCTAGAAGCCATTTCATATACAGTTATTAAAAGTTCTTATTGCAGACTGTTCAGGGGAACCAGTGCTCGCCTATGGCTCCTGTTCCTGAATATACTGAAGACTCTCTGTGGCATAGAGACCATTGCAGACATTTACTATTGTGAGTGTTCCATCTTGTATCCAGTATACCCTGTCTACTCACTACCTCTAGTCTCTCTCTACAGCTCAGCAACCCAGAGATTATATTCCAGTATCAGAAGGACTTCAGTCTTGCCGAACACATTGACTCACTACTGCCACCCCTGGTGGTCCAGCTTCCAGCCTAATAAAGAACTATTAGTGTTTATTTTATATTCTAGCATAGCCGGTGGTTCCTCTCAGGATCTCCTCCTGGGGGCGCTGTCATCTGCCATCGGCCCAGGGATTCACAATTTCTTCCAAGTGGTCATTCCTTACACTACTATCACTTTGTGGGAGCCAACCACTACTGACCACTAATACCGCTTACGGAAGTATTATATAGATAGCTAACTCTTCTTTCTATGAGACTTGCCAGCAGCATATATATAACAGATTGCTACTCTGTAGCGGAGGCATGATAGATTGCTATCTCAGTAGCGAAGTACAATATACCTATTGTTAGCACCTCTCCTCAGAAGAGTATCATTGAACAGATTGCCAACTCCTCTTCCTTGGGGAGTTGATCTATAACAGATTGCTACCTCCTTCCTTACAGGAGCATCTAACAGCAGTTCGCTACAAGATTACTAACTCCACCCTCCTGGCGGATAAGCACTACAGATAGCTAACTCTGGAGGAGCAGATCATGACAGATTGCTAACTTCTCCCCCTTTCAGGAGAAAAGCAGAATAGATTGCTAACTCTGCCCTCCTGGCAGGGTGAGCGATAACAGATTGCTAACTCCTCCCCTCTGGAGGAGGAGAGCATAACAGGTGATAAGGGTGAAGCTGGCAAGAGCATGATTTGCTTTATATTTAGTTGTATGAAAAACTCATCCTCACTTTTAGAAACCCTTCTGAGCTAAAATAGGAAGGAAATATGTCAATACCTCATCTCTAGTGCTAAGCCTTTGCAGAGGAGACGATTCATGAAAAAAAAAACCTATTAGCTATTAATTCTTTCTGGAAACATCTGGCCATAACAATCATTAAAACAGTGGTAGTGTTCTAATATGCTAATCACATTTGCATATGGCGCACTCTTTTAAGCATATCAGCTCTGCAACACAGAGCTATACATATTTATGACTTTAAATAGCTGGCTGAGTAATTGCACATTTAAGTAACTTCTGTTTCCTTGTTGAAAAAGTCATTATATTATTGCTGTTAATTAGCAATGGGGAAAATTAAATCATTATTATTTATGGAGTTAATTTATGCCAAATTCCACTCTGAACAATAAAAGAAGGCTCTCCGCAATGACGCTTGTCTGAATCTCGACATACAGGACAGTGAAGTGAAGCTAGGACAGATCCAAGCAGTTTTTAACCTGAATGAAACTTTTCCATCCCAGGTGTTTCTGAAGAAAAAGCTCTGTTGTATGAACTGTGGACTTTATTTAGATCCATAGGATTTTAAAATCAAGAATAAACTTTATTCTGTATCAATGTTTAAAAGTTAGAGAATTCAGCTTCCTGGCTTACTACTACTACATATCACTACCCGCTATATGCAACACCGTACAAAACCAGATATCACTACTCGCTATATGCAACACCGTACAAAACCACATAATCACTACTCGCTATATGCAACACCGTATAAAACCACATAATCACTACTCGCTATAACGCTCACCATCAAAACCACATAAGAAACAGTCTCTGCTCGGTGAAGCTTACAGTCTAATCAGGATAAACATATAGGGCAAAAGAGACTCTGGGAATTTTATGTATTAAGAAAATGGTTACAATCAATAAGGCTGTGAGCGGGATAATTAGGGGGTAAAGAATAAAAATGTGAAAGTAGCATCAAAAATGTAGAGCTATAGACTGGATCTGAATAAGGCCAGAAAGGGACACCCCAACCCAGGAAGACTATTCCACGCGTGTGGTGTAGGAAGGTGGAAAACACGGAGTCAGGACCTGGCCGTGGAGGAGAAGGGCATAGCTAAGAGTGATTTTTCCAATGAGCAATGTAGGGAGAGAGAAAAGAAAAGAAGGCTCTTGAAGATGAGCAAGAGGAGCTTGAACTGAACGGGGAACCGAGAAGGAACCAGTGTAGTGTTCTGAGTAGAGGGGTTATAAGGGTGTGGCGACTTCGGCGAAAGATAAGTCGTGCAGCTGAATTTTAGACAGATCGTAGTGGAGAGAGATGGTTCACTGGGAGAGCTATGAGGAGCAGGTTGCAATAGGCTAAGTGGGAAGTGATGAGAGACTTTGTGACTTTGGATAAGGGGTGCTGGTAATGTGTTCAGAAAGGAAGGGATGGATTTTGGCAATGTTATAAAGAAGCAACACATTTTCCTGCTTTAGGTGATATAATGTCTGTAGGTTCTTACCCTCTCAGTTTGCACCAATAATCAAAGCGAAATTATATGCATAGTTTTGCTGTGGCTATTGTCCCAGGGAAAAGCCCTCACAGAGATTTGTGCATAGATTTGAAAAGGTCATCTAGGCGTGTTATTTCCCTCCCCGACCTAAACACGTGCTTGGACAATGCCTGCTGTCAATTTTATAATGCATGCAAATTTCCCCATCCTGAGGCATTTACATGCATAAAATGTGTTGGGGGGGGGGGGGTTAGCATTAATGGGCTCTTTGAAAATCTCCCCAAGGTTTGTCTATGTAAAAGTACGAATGGAAGTGATTGTGTGCTTACCTGTATACATATGGAAACAAGGCATTCCTGGGGGTCAGAGTTGAGGCAAGGAAAGCATTCACGCACACGCTTTTGATTGTCACGTAAATGTATGCGCCTATGCCACACCAGCTTCCCCCTACACTCACTGTAGTACTCATGTACTTTCTACATGGGGACTTCAGCCCTATGCAGGCTGTTTTGAAATGATCCTCCTTAAGGGTGGGCAATTTTCAAGCAGCCCATTTCTGTGGGGTAGAAATGTTTTACCCCATGGACAGGTCTTCAATAATTGCCCTCGTAGACGATGACACCAAACAGAGACTACAAGGCCCATCCAGTCTGCCCATGTTCCATACTGATGGATCCTACTTGATTTCTAGCTTGACCCTCGCTTCCTCCCCACTGAGGATCATCTGTACTTGTTCCAGATTTTTGTTGTTCTTTAAAATAGAACAACGTTTTAAAAAAATGTCCTTGCCACTGTGCTGGTGGATTATTACAGAGTCCTGTTTTTTCCCCTTTTGCATGCAAAAACGTATGGTTCTGGTTGCACCATTCATTTCCCAAAGAAAATTGGCTCTAGAAGTCCATGCGTGCAGCAGGGTGAAGACAGGATTGCTTAGTCGAAACTGGAGCATGGGGGAATCTCTATCACCTAGCAAGGGTAGCACTAGGAGCTACCCTTCTGAAACATTTGCCATGCTTTGGGGTTCACTTCACTCTGGTGGAATATGTCTACGGCTTAAACTTGGATTGTGTTGTACGTACGACGGACTCCAGGGTTTAGTGTTCTCCTTTTTCTGCAGAGGTTACAGTTGCCTGGGTTTAATGACAGTGTGCTTATCCATATCTTCTTGCTTTGGTGCTTTCTGGCTCAGCTCTGCCCATGTCCTTAATTCCCCAGCTCACAGAGCTGAAATTCTTTTTTATAATCGAATCCCGCAGTTTCATTCAGAAACTGAAAATGGATGAGGTTATTTTAATCAGAAACAGCCAAGATTCAATTTTTTTTTTTTGCAAAATTTTGCTAAACATAATCAGTAACATAACATTTGGGAGTTGGTGGCAAAGACGTTTCACAGAAACATTTATGATGCAAATGTTAAATCAAGAGCATACATTTACATCTGATTAAGTATTTTGTAGCAAAGGAGCTAGCATGGAACCAGCTGTATAATCTGGTTACCACTAGAGTGGGCAAAGACTCTCCAGGGGAAATGTTTAAAACATCCACTAGAAAAGTACATTTTGTGTACAATTGCAAATGGGCTTTGTCTGCAGATCTCTTGAACAAAGGGGTCAGGAATGGAGAAATATAACAGGAAACAGAAGATATGGCTTAAAGTTACAGGTTCAGAGAAAGCAGCATAATATTAATTTGATTCTAAATTGGTAGAATTAGCTCACCGGTCTAGAACGAGGGATAATGGGATGAGGGTGAAAGAGGGTAGAGTCAGGGGGACTCTAGGGAGTAGCGGAGGTGGTGGAGACAAGAAAGCATGGGATAAACAAAGAGGATCTCTGAGAAACTGCTAGGATTCGTAAAGCTTATAGTAGCTGGTGTGAATGGGCAGCCTAGATGAGCCGTATGGCTTTTTTTGCTATCATGTTTCTATGTTTCCAGAAAACGTAGGTTAGCCTGGTGGCCTTCTTTTAGTCTAGGACTCGACTATCTGCAGGCCAATAATAATCTCCTTGTGTTTTTCCTTGTGAAGACTGGAATGCAGGAACACTGGCATACCTGGATTTACCTCTAATTAGATTTGTTACTTCCAGGGTGTTGTATGCAGGATGTGAAGTAAATATGCACCAAATCTTGCATCCTGTATATAAAACCCAGAACAGTACATGCTGCATATTTTATGGAAGGGGGTCCCAGACGTTTTACATTTGCATTCTGAGGCCAAGATTCAAAGAATCCTAAAATAGATAACTTATCCAAATAAAGTTATTCAAAGAATATAGCCTGTTAAGCAATGCTAGTTAAAAAAAATAATTAAATGAACTGAGCAGGCCCCCTGGCCCAATCCCCCATTCCTAACTCAATGAAAGCCGTGCCGGCTGATCCCCCCATCTGCCCTCACCCCAATTTCTCTTAAAAATGTTAGTTCCATTGCAGGCATCCGGGCCCAGAAAAACATTCCTCCCTGCTTCCCCCACCCCTCACCAAAAGTCTAGATATTAAGTCAGATAAAGTCTCAATCAAAAGGGCATCCTTTCCTCTCCCCCAAACTTGTCACTCCCAAGCTAACCCTCCCGTTCTGCCTGGAACCCGCCCCCCCCCCTCCCCCTACCCCCACCACAGCCAAAGCCCTTATTGAGACTGGAAGCTTGGAACATGTGCCCAGCTCCCGGTGCATCCAGTATTGCTGGGACAGAGCTGTGTGACAGCAACAATGATAGCAATGCTGGATGCCACCACTCCCAGAAGCCTTGGTGGCTTTGGAGGACTTCCAGATGGCGGGGATAGGGGTTGTCAGTGGACAGAGAGGTTGTGTGGGTGAGGTTTAGGAGGGGTCCTGAAGCCAGTCTGGGTTTTTGAAATTGTGTGTGTGTGGGGGGGGGTGGGATTGCTCAAGCTGCTGTAGCCCACAACTTATTCACATTTTGGGGGGAGAGATTGGACACTCTGGCACGACTTTAACGTAATTTGGTGGGGTGGCCCAGAAGGGTTGCCTTTGTTTTACATCACTTAACTGGCTATAGCCGGTTAAAGAAGGAAACTTGACTCGGATAAGGTCAAGCCTAACCAGCTACATAGTCAGGAAGGTTTAAACTTATCCAGATAACTTTACCGTAGGATATTCAGCAGGAGACTTGTCCCACTGCATATCTGTGACGCGCAGATAACTTATCTCCTGGCCGGCTTACTGAAGATGATTCTCAAGGGGTTGTATTCCAAACAGAAAAATAGAGTTTTACTGAATAAATAAAAAACTTAGCATGTAGAAAAATAAAACAAATCAAGGGTGCAAAAATAGACATAGGGCCCGATATTCAGCCACTATCTGGATGCCTAAGATAGCTGGGTAAACCTTTCGAACTAACTTGACCGAGATATTCAGTGGCATGGCTGAGCTAATGGATATACACTCAGCTAACTTAGATAGCTGGACAATAAGGGCACGCACAGGGAAAACGTTTGTGTGATTGGTTTTCATTTCAAGCAAACACTTTCCCATTTGTGTCACGAAAAACCCATTAGTTTCATTTGTTTATGACGGTAAATTTCTACTTTGCATGCATAATGTATAAAATCAAATTTTATGGAAAAGGGAGAGAAATAAGTGAGTGAGCATATGTGTGAGAGAGTGTGCATGTGCCAGAACGAGGAGTGAGCATGTGAATAAGAATGAGCATGTACATGTGAAAGAGAGTATGAGAATGAACGTGTGAGAGTGTGTGTGTGTGTGTGTGTGTGTGTGCGTGCATGTGAGAAGGTTTGTGCATGCTGCTGCTGCTGGCGAATGGAAGCAGAGAGAAAGGGCTCCATGTCTTGGAATGGATTGGGTGTTGTGTTTGGCTGTCAACGAGCTGCTCCCACGAACTGCTGCACTCACCTCCCCCGAAAGGGTGCATCTCACTGCCTCTTAATGCAGCAGACACTGCCAACCATTCACGTGGCAGGACACATCCAGCCCCAACCAGCTGTGCTCCTCCTTAGGTGCGCACATGTCCAACACCATTGCATTTAAAGGGCCCATGGCAGTAAAAGCACCGCGACCCTGATTACCTCACAAGCTCAGCCCTTTAAAGGGCCCTTTCTGTCTTTCCCTCACTGTCTTAGCAACAGGTCCAGCTATTCCTAAGTAGTGTGTATTGCTTCCCAGCCATTCCGGGCTTTGTTCCAGCCTGTCTCCAGTCTTGATCCAGTGTGTGGCATCCTTCGTTGCCAGCTTGTTCCAGCCCTTGCCTGCCAGCCTCAGCCCATCCATCCCTCTTCCTCTCCTTTGGATGAATACCAGATTTTGACCTCTGCCTAGACCAGATCGCTGCCTGCCTATGTCCCTAGCTGACATCGGATCTTCTCTTCTGTCATCAGCAGAGTCCCACCTGCCGGCCCTACTCCCAAAAGCTCAACCCAAGGGGAGCGTGGGCTGCTATAGGTGAAGGTCCTGACTGGAACCTGCAGGGCTCCTTTCTGCAGGTAGAGTCAATCTTGCCATGGCTCAAGGGTCCTCAGACACAACATTGGGTATGTGTGTACTGACCAAGGAAGAAATGCACATATTATTTACTCCAGCCACCCGCCCTTCTCCTCCAAAATACATTATTGGTGGTGATGGGGGAGGGAGGAGAACAGGTCGAGTACATTTCATCTCTGGCAAGTAAGTCCTATAGGGATTTTTCAAACCCTGGCTATTGGACAAACATATGAACCATATTATTTCATTACACAACTTGACTCCTGCTGCATGTTCTATCCTACAGCATTAAATATTGCATAGTACTGTTATGTGTTCCTTGCGTGACAAGCACACTACCATGTCACATCATAGGCGCCAGCTTTTTTTGGTGTTGAGGGTGCTTGAGCACCCTCAATATCACATCTGCCTCCCTCATTGCCTCATCCATCTTTGCTCTCAGCTGTCATGGGTCCAAGAGACTGAAGCAGTTACACACAATGTAGACCTGATATTGGTGTGCATCAGTACCTATGCATTATATTAATTAAACAAGCTTACAGAAACTTACCAGCATGCCCACTTAATCCATGTGATGCACTGGATAACACTGGTGGGGGGGGGGGGGGGGTGTTACCTGCATGCAGGATTCCTTTGATTGCCTGGTCTATATTTTTGGCCCAACAGTTTTTCCTGCTACGTCTGGGCTTCCAGCTCAATCAGAGCTAGTCTTTTTTGAACTATTGTGCCAAGAGTTTTCATTCACAACTATCCACAGGTTTTTTTATTCCCTCCACCTCAGCCCAGCCCAGTACAGGCCATAGGGTTGCCAACTGGCTCCAGGTTTTCAGGACAGGTTGATCCAGTCCTACTCATATTCACCTGCATGCAGGTACTTATAGTCTTACATTTCTTAAGGAATGCAATGGGTCAATCAGAATAAAGCCCAGCATGCAATGGGGTAAAACCAGGACTGGATCAACCTGTTCTGAAATTTTGGAATCAGTTGGCAGCACTAACAGGCCAGCCCAGCCATCACAGCAACAGTCCTTGGCCAGGGGTCACAGAGTGCAGTTCCTTCAGGAACCCGGCAGCCTACCCTACCTCTGACCACTAGCCCTTACCACTTTGTAAAGTCTGAGGCTGAGATTCCTTCCCCTTCCCCACCCCCCTCGTGCTATTCAGGAGCTGTGAACACTGCCTCTGAAATGCTACATCCCCAGCCCTGGCCAGCCCATGGAGCAGAAACCAGACCTGGGAAGGCAACCTACGGCTTCCACATAGCAGCGCAAAAAGCTTGCCACCGAGCTAGCCTTCTACATACCTGGATTCCCCTACATGTTCAACAACTGACAAGGATGAAGGCCCAAGAACAAAGTTGAAAAGCACCTATTAGGGGTAGTCGTGCGCATTTATATTTTCCCCTGATTTCTGCATTATGGGGGGGGGGGGGGGATAATTTTCAGGGAATGACTTAGCAGCAAGATACACTTGCATTAGTTTTAGTGACTTTTCAATGAGAAAATGCCTGGGTTCTCTTCTCTTTAAAAATCCACGTATATTTAAGTAGGCACAAGAGTACTCACGCATCTTGCCCCTGGGTTTACGTGGGAAAACGATGCCCATATATTTGAAAATTCAATGTATGCCTGTAGTTTGCTTGCCTGACCCACTTTAAAAGCTGATAACTCTAATCGCCTAGTGACACTGGGCTGCTACACTAGACACTCTGCAGGGGACACACTTTTCATCCCCCATGGATTTATCCAGCTAGAGTCTTTTGGAAAGTGCCCTCCACATTGTTTGTTGACAAATAATGGGCATGAGCTTAATCCTTTTTAATCTTGACCCTCTACAGATACAGCATCATGAGGCTGAAAGCTAATAAATCTTCCTCCTGTCTGGAGAATCCCAAAAGGTGCTAACAGAACCAGCCTCTGACTTCAATCTCACTTTCCTATGTCTATGAGGTCCTTTTACTTTTCTTGCTGTTACTCTTATTCTCTAACTAGAAGAGACAACTGCTTGTCTGCCCAGGGAGCACTTGGGGGGTGGGGGGAATGAAAAAGAAAGAAGGCTGAGTCTTTTCTGGCATGCGAGCAGGGCCGGCATGACCGGCTGCGTCAGTCTTACACTAGCACAGGGCCAGCATCTTCTGGAAGGCTGGAGTGGGAACAGCAGCTGTAGCCTGCTCCACTTCCAGGACTCTGAACGCCATACTGGCTACCGACTGAGAAGGGAGGTGAAGGAGGAAAGAGCCACCAGGCAGGTGCGCTAGAATATCTTTTGAATAGGCAGTGATCTTCCAAGTCTAATGTATTATGTTGGGAAATCACTAAAGACTCAGTCAGGTGGAGAAGGGTTAGGGTTTCTACCTGGCTGGTACTTGCCCGGCCTAGCCGGCTTTCTTAAAAAGAGACCTGTGGCGGACAGACCAGAAAACCAAAAAAACCTTTGGCTCGAGCTTTTAAACATGTTAAATTACGGAATTGGGTATTTTTGGCTGCTATCCCACAGTTGTGGAATGACTTACCTTCAGAATTATGTGAGGAGAGCGATCTGTATATTATCAGAAGGTCCTCATTGGTGACTTGGGTGGGTGAGTGCAGGTTTTAGTTATGTGACCCTTAATGGTAAATGTCTTTGAAATTGTTATATGAAGATTTCATGTGATGTTTTCTTTAGTGTGTGGTTTTGTTTTTTTGGTTTTGTTTATATGTTTGACGTATTGTATTTTATTTTATGGTTTTTAATTTGTATGTGATGGGGAGGAAAAAAGGCTGATGAGCATGAACCGGGAGAGAGACCTCGGAGTGTTAGTGTCTAATGATTTGAGGGTAGTTAAACAATGTGTCAAGACAGTGACTAAGGCCAAAGGGATGCTGAGCTGCATAGAGTCATAACCAGCAGGAAAGAGGAAGTGATGAAGCCCCTGTATAGATTCTTGGTGAGGCCTCACCTGGAGTACTGTGTTCAGTTCTGGAGACCGTATCTCAAAAAAGGAAAGAGACAGAATGGAAGTGGTCCAGAGAAAGACAGCAACCAAATGGTACAGGATCTGCACCAATAAACCTATGAGATGAAACTGGAGGGCCAAAATATGTAGAGGAAAGAGAGAGAGGAGATATTATACACCTGCAAATACCTTAAAGGTATAAATGATGCACAAGAATAAAATCTTTTCTGCTGGAAAGGAAGATGTAGAACCAGGGGTCATAATATGAAATTCCAAGAGGGTCAACTCAGGAACAATTTCAGAAATGTCTTCATGGAAGGAGTGGAAGATACATGGAACGCCCTCCTGGAAGAAGTGGTGAAGACAAGCACAGCAATGAAATTCAAAAGGGCAAAAGGGATAAACATAGAGGATCCCTAGTGGCTAGAAGATGGAAATGAAGAAATGGGGTAATCTGCCTTAACTTTAGGTATAATATTTCTGCATCGAGGTTGATCTGCATGGAGTTGCAATTGCTACCCATAACAGTGAGGGTGTCTGTATTCTGCATGTGAGACCAAGGTGAGGGATTTATTCTGCCGGTTCATAGTTTTCCTTGCAGTATACCTTATTGTGTTTTCTCCATAAGAAGTATACTGTTCTAGGACCTGGTGTAATATTTGCAAAGCTGCCTTTTTCATAGGTGGGGTAGTTGCTGTTTGAGTCCTGAGAGTTAGTGCTGTTTTATTATGACAGGTTCTCTAGATATATGCTGGACACAGTATTCTAGAAGAGGTCTCACCAATGACCTGTACAGTGGTATGATCATTTCCTTTTTTATGCTGGTTATGCCTCTCCCTAAGCATACCAGCATCCCTCTGGCTCTAACCATTACCCTGTCATACTGTTTCACTACCTGAATTTGGGGAGAGGGCGCTCTGGAGGAAGTGAATGGAGTGGGGCTCCAGCAGACATGTGTAACCCCTCTCCTTGTTGGGGTGCAAAGATAAAGAGGGGTCATACAGTTCCCAGGAATCTCCATTACTGTCCTCTCTTTCACTTAGACATACCTCACAGCAGCTCCTGAGAATGTAACCCTCTCATACTGGTCTGTATATACTCACAAGGCTAGTAAGAACATAAGAACATGCCATACTGGGTCAGACCAAGGGTCCATCAAGCCCAGCATCCTGTTTCCAACAGTGGCCAATCCAGGCCATAAGAACCTGGCAAGTCTTCTCAAAGAACAAAGTCAGATGCACATAAAGCACAAATGAGGTGTTCTACTAAATAATTGTTTACTTTAATTTAAAAAGAAAGGTCCAGGATAAGACAGCAAAATGAAAATCAAGACAACAAAAGCTGTGGTTTCTTTGTCCATGGTGCAACCTCTCTTCCTCCTCCTTATTTTAACTGACCCAGTCTCCTCTTCCAAAATCCTTTCCCCCTGGAAGGTAGGGTAGTTTACATTTCCTTAAGCAACATCCAGACAAGGGTAGAATGGAAAAAAATCCCTTAGTTCAAAAATAGATTTCTCCAAAACTTCTTCTCAGAACTTAACCCCAATTCCCCACAGATCCTTACCGTTTGCTGTTAACTGGGTGCAAACATGAAAAACAGGAACGCAGCCCTTTCAAGAACAGGGGTTTGACTATCTGTCAGGAGCTGGATCACGGGGTCTCAATAGCGCAAACTTCTTCAAGATAAAAATCTTCCAAAAGTGTACATGCCTTCAACCTCACACGTCTCAACCATCTTCAGATCAATCCAGCAGGGAGCAGAAAGACCTCTGTAGCAGAAGGGAGCAAAGGTGAAGACCCTTTTACACATGCTCAAGGACCAATGACCTCTGAGACCCATCCCAGAAAGGGAACAACAAAAAGTAGGGTGAGGATCCCCAAAATGCAAAAACCCTAATAGCAGGAAACAGGGATGGGATATTAGTAACAGACTACACATGGAACATAAGTTTGAGGAGACATTTATTGGTCAGAGAGGGGAGGGGTAGGGGGCAGGGAAAGGGAGGGACACAGGGCAGGATAATGGAAGGACAGGGGAAGGGCAGGTGTTGGGATTTTTTCTTTCAGAAAGTTGGCAACACGAAGAAGAGTGTATATAAAGGGGTGAGGTTCTCATTATATTATATGCCTATCTCTGATAATGCACTGGGGAAGATGGGGTAGGGGAGGCCATGCAGCTCTTTAATGTATGAAAAACAGCTTCAGTATGGAAGGCTACAGATGTGCAATAGGATTGCTTAGCCTATGTCTGACAAGCTTGGCTAAGGATATAATCAGAAGGTAGGCCTCAGGGTTCTCTCATGGACCTTACATCATGTGCATGTAAAAATAATTACTGTGCCCCCCCCCCCCCCCCCCCCGTTCATTTATTCTCTATCCCAGGCCAGGTAAAAAAAAACACCCAGCCCCCTTCAGTGATACAAACTTAAAAAATTGACACCATCCCCCACCCCCAAACCCATGGCTGGTGCAATGGTATTAGGTGCCCTATGCGAACCTTATAACTTTGCACAACGCCCCCTGCCCCATTCCATACACACAGTTAAGACTTATGCACTTATATTTACATGCACTGCTGTGATGCCAACCAAAAATCCCTGCAAAAAGAACCCATATGGTATTAGGCCTATCATGATGAAAGCCCAAATACACTAAAACACCACCTATTAGGAGAATGACTCACCTCAGTCACACATGCAGAACATAAACCTCCCCTCACCAAATAGAGAATAGAGCAACCATAAAGTAGAAATACAAACGTGCAGACAAAATCTGAACTGGAAGCCGCAAGAAGCCAGACACTCTATGCAGTGCAACAATGTAAAAACAGAACCATCAGCATTCCTCAAACATCAAACAAACATCAAACAATAAAATCAAGAAATAAAATAAATACATAATCATACTATGAAAACTGATGAATAAAAGATCAAATAATTAAAAACATATACGTTTTTTTAAAATGTCCCAAACACCAATAAAATATTTCAGAACAGCAGACACATCAAATAACACCTGAAAAATAAAACTAAAAAGAGTTTTAAAAATTCACACTCTCCCTACCTGGGAATTTTGATTTTCAGTCACCCTGAAATTGTTATGGATTAATGAGAGTGGGATGCACAAACTTTCTCCTTTCTTTCTTACACACACACACACACACGCTCCCTTTCAGACAAACCCACAGTTGTCTCCAGCTCTTCTTTGGTTGGGATCTACCAGCAGCATCAGGCCAACATATTCATTTGGTTGGAATCCACCTGCAGCACCCATTCTCTCTCTCTCTCACACACACACACACACACACACATACACACACACACAACCCAGACAGGCTCCCATTCTGTCACTCATACACACCCCAGACAAGCTCCCATTTATACCCACACAGCTCAGACAGGCTCCCGTTCTCTCACACACACACACACACACACACACAAACTCCCTGCCCATCCCAGAAAGGCTCCCATTCACACATACACCCACCCCAGACAGGCTCCCATTCACACTCCCATCTCAGACAGTCTCCCATTCTTAGCTGCGTGGTGGTTGGGAGCCACTGTGTGGCCCTACAGCTCTTTCTCTTCTTTGCTGCACAGTAGATTGGGAACCGCTGTGCGGCCCTGTGCTTCTCCTCTTCTTCTCCGTGTGGCAGATTGAGAATTGCCGCGCGGTCCTGCGGGTCTTTCTCTTCTTCGCCGCGTGGCAGATTGGCAACCGCTCCGCAGCCCTGAGCTCCTTCTCTTCTTCGCCGCACGGCGGATTGGGAACCACTGTGTGGCCCTACGGTTCCTCATCATCGCCACATGGTGGGTTGGGAACTGCTGGACAGTGGCACCAGCAGCTCACTCGGTCTCCACCTCAAGTCGCCGCCCCCTCCAGGCTGCCACCCTGGGCAAGGTGCACTGAGCACTAAAGACATAGCTGCTTAGTTCTCCTCACACTTCAAGTCATTATAAAGGACATTTGGCAGGGCTGGTGCAATGGTATTAGGTGCCTAGGTATAACTTCAGCATTGTACCTAACCCCATCCCTCAATTAACTTTCAAGATCCTAGCTCCCCCTCCGTCCCTGAGATTTTGATAATTAAACTCAACAGTGATGACCATCCCACTATCACCCTTCCAGAAATTCCTTGTAAAAGCACATAATTGCACAACAGACTTTTAAATTATGTCACCGTGTCTGATGGATGCATCATCTATGCTTTTTTTTTTTTTGTTTTGTTGGAATTAGATTGCAAATAAAATCAAGAAATACATACATTTTTAAGTTAAAAGAAATCCATACCACATTGGCTAAAGGTAATCTCTGAACGGCTGGTTGGGCTGAACTAGGATGTTTCTACTTAATATTCACCATCCAAAAAAAGTGATGTAGCACTGAAAATCAGCATCCCAGTGTATATCTATATTATCTATAATCTCTCTATCTATACACGCACATGCACTAAACTCTTAATTTGGTAACAAGCTTTCTGATTGGTTTAAAAAAAAGGTTTAAGGGTCAACGAGCCTATGGCCTTCTTTAGAATGGTCATTAAACTTGGACAGGGCTGGGATCTGTAATGCGGCATAAGCAGCTTATTAATTAATCACACAGAAAAGCCAATTTCAGAATGTGCTTCTA
This sequence comes from Rhinatrema bivittatum, assembly GCF_901001135.1. Taxonomy (NCBI): domain Eukaryota; kingdom Metazoa; phylum Chordata; class Amphibia; order Gymnophiona; family Rhinatrematidae; genus Rhinatrema; species Rhinatrema bivittatum. The sequence continues at coordinate 33,488,706 of NC_042626.1, forward strand.
CTCTGTCCGAGTGGCTCGTTTTTTTTTTTTTTGGAAACATTTCCTGTTCCATTTCCGGAGGCTAATTGTGACAGATGTTGAATGTGGCACTAAGTCAGCCCTTCATAGAAGCCTCTTATCTCTGGTGCCGTCAAAGTCATGTCCTAGGATGGTCTAATCAGCTTTCCTGACCTTAATTACCAAGCAAACTGGTGCATTCATTTTACTGAATATGGCTTAATTGCCAGGAGACTAACATGATTGACTTCTGGCATTTGCAAAACAGATGCTTCCTCCATTTTCAAAAGGCCTTACCTCCTCATATACAAAAACATCTGGGTGCTAGAACAGATTTCAGTTGTTTCATGTGGCTGCTTGCTCTTTCATTTCCTGCTCACCATTAGCCCATACAATTGAAACTGTAAATAGAAATAGAAAAAACACCCAGGCTTAGAAAAGGTGAGGGACATGCTCTGTAATGCCCTTACCCATTCTAAGCCTGGGTGCTTTTTTTCTGTTTCCACACCACTGTCTCAATTTTAGCTCAAGGCAGTTTACAACATTTTTTCAGGTATGATAAGTCCCTGCTCAGAAGAGTTTACAAGGGGAGATAATGCGATTTGCTCAAGGTCACAAGGAGTGTTGGTGGGAGAAGTGGGATTTGAACCCTGATTTTGCGGCTCATTGCTCTAACTACTCGGTCACTCGTTTACCCTTCCAGATTTTTTTCCTTTTATAAGCGCAGCTTCACAGCTGAACTACAAGTCTAGTCTGAACCTGCTTCAGTCCTGGATTCTGCCATTTATAACTGGAGTGGGGAAGGGGGGGGGGGGTTGTCAGGATCGTAGGTGCCTTTGGCCTTTATTTGCTCTGAAGCAAAGAATTTTTACCCAGGGCCACATGATGCTGTCTCACAAATCACAGTTGCTCGATTTTCCTTACTTTTGTGAAAGCTTAGCAGTTGCATGAAATAGATGCCCTCAGGGGAGGCAGTGGAGACAAAGAGGGCAATGGAATTAAAAAAAAAAAAAAAGGAATAAAACAGAGGATCATTAGTGCTGAAAAAATGAGAGATCAGCTCAGGGGTCATGCAGTACTAAACGGGCCTAATAGGTTGTCATATTCTAGGATAGAGATAGAAACAGATTTGGGAGGTTTCAGTGCTGCAAACAACTCACCCTTCACTTCTTCAAGAGCAGAAGCAAGGAGAAGAAGAGATAAGGACAAAATAAAGGGTAGAGAAAGGAAACACAGTCTAGTGGTACCTCAGGCCATCTTGGAGCAGTCAGGTTGGCACCAACCGATTACAAGTCCCCCAGAAACCAACTGGGTTAGTGCCATCAGGCTGGTGGTGGTCAGGTACTGTCCAGCAAGGCCACAGGATTGAGAAGCCAGATGTTTGGGTAGAAAGACATGCCCCCCCCCCCCACGAAAGACATGGGGAAACATAGACACCAATACCCCATACAGACAGACAGATGTGCCATACCCCATCCTCAAATTCTCTTCCATCCTGCATAAGAAGCATCAAAGATTCAAAGCTCTTCATCAAAGGCCCTGAAGATGCACTTATTTATGACAGCCTGTGAAACACTCAGCTGAGTTGCCTCTTTGTTCGTTTGACGTTTTTGACGATCTTGGTTGTACCTACCCTGTTTTCTATGTTTTATTTGCAATTTTACTGTGTATGTAATTTCTGTAATCTCCCCCCCCCCCCCCCCGACAATTTAAAATAAATAAATAAAATACAGAGGCAGACAAATACAGAGAGGTTCATTTTCAAAGGGCTCTAGCCAGCTAAGAAAAGAATTAGTTGGCTAGATCAAAGCCTTTAAAAATTGACCAGACTGAATGGCAAAATTTAACAACCTAAGTTTTATTAAGTGGCTAAATTTAGCTGCTCAAATTCTGGGCAAGCCTGGGAAGTTAGGTGGGGAGAAAGTTAGATGGCTAGCATTGGTGACAGATTTAGGTTTTGCTGCTACTAGGCACTGTTGACGTTGTCACACACACACACACACACACACACACTCACACACATACATCCTACCTCCTGTAAAGGGCTGTTACAGGGTAACAGAGGGCTGATTTCTGTTGAATGAAATTCAGCAGAGATGGAAGGCAGCAAATCTAATCTTCAGCCTTCCTGCTTCCCCTAAATTTTTGCTGCTTTAGACATGTGACTAGTGTGCTCCTATTGACTAATCCAGGGCTGGCTAGCATAAAACTTGGATGAAAAATCCCAAAGTAAATACAAAATAGGATGGCATGGATGAAACGAATGAGCTTCTGATCTAAACCGAATGAATCAAGAGACTGAACTGACTTTCTTTTGTGCATAACCCTAGTTACTATATTACCATGTTTATGTTCTTCCACTGTTCTGTAATAGGACTTAATAGATTCCATGCATGATGCAGTTTCTGCCCTGGACCCTAATGTGTCTAACAGTCCTGAAGGTGGCAGAGTGAAAAAGGTTGTACTGATTAAAGACTCACAAGTGTAGGTAATGGTTAATGTCTGGTGATAATGGAGTGCAGTTTTTTTCATGTGTATGATACCACCATACAAACATAACTACACACTGTCTGATGACATTATGAGTAGGGAAAACATAGGTTGAGATTTACAATCCATTTTCGCTGAAGATCCTCAATGTGAAAAAAGAAAAGAACATTTTCTGAATTTTAGCTGGCAAAGGGGTATATTTATCAAGCTGCGTTAACGCACATTAACGAGCATTGTTAGTTAATTAGCCCTATTAATCTCAAAGGGTCCTACTGACTCACAATGTGCATTAATGTGTGACAATGTCCGTTAATGCATATTAGTACAATCTGACAAATAGGCCCCAAAGTAATTAGGAACCCGTATAACCCAAAGGTCTTGTTTTACATTGACATGATTATATTATGGCTTAGATTCGTTGCTAGTGCCCTTGACTGGTGTTAGGTTCTTGTGGCACTGAAGCTACCAATTCTTAACATATTATCTATTCAAAGAAACTGCTGGCATTACAATGAGGTCCATATTCAATAAGCTGGTGAGCTTTAAAGTTATCTGGATAAAGTTACCCAGATATTCAGCGGAACTTATCTCTGGTTAGAGTTATCCAGATAACTTTCCCTGGATAACTTTAGGATAGCTGTTGGTGCTGAGCAACTTGTTCAATCAAATGTAGCCATGTAATGCTCAATATTGCACTCGTTAGCTAAATGTTTTAGGCTGCTCTCACTGCACCTCCAGCCCTGCCCCCTTTTTGTCCCGGTTACTTTGTCTGCGTACAAATTTAATGTAGACAAAACTTACCTGGATAAAAGCAGGGGGGGAGGGGGGGAGGGAGATATTTAAAGGGCAAAATATATGCAGTCAAATGCTGATTATACCCACATTAATCTTTTGAATATGGGCCTCATTATTTATTTACTCCAGTATGCTATGAGGAAACAAATACAGGGCTGTGGAAAAGTAATTTAGACTGGAAAAAAAAAAAAGAAGAGAAAAAAAAAAGAGCAAGGTTGGCGCGTGGTGTGGAGCTGTGAGGCAGTTCACAGGTGACCTTCATGGAACTGTCGAGGGAACACAAGAACAGAGGCACAGGGGAAACTCAATACAACAGCCAGTACTCCGGACTGTTGGGCTTGTGTCTCTGTACATAAAACAAAAAAAAGGTAAAAAAAACAAAAAAAATAACTACAAGATGCACACATCCCAAAGTGTGTGTGTGTGTGTGTGTGTGTACCTTGCAACAATGTAGGCTACTCAAAATTGCCTCCCTAGAGGTCAATATTCAGTGAGGCGGAAGCAGTTATTGGGGTGGTCACTTGGAGAATGTTAACTGGATATATTTACTAGCAGAACTTAGCCAGATAAGTTTACCATTCTATATCTGGATATAGTTATCCAGGTAACTCTACCCGGATTATTTGCGCAGACCTACCTGTCAACACAAATTTAGCCAGATAAAGTACTATATGGTGCTATCTGGCTAAATATTTTTAGTCTACCCTCACCACGACTGCCAATCCCCAACACCTTTTCGTTTGGGTAAGTTTGTCCACACCAAACTAAGACAAAAGCGGGAATATATTTAAAAGGCAAGGTTTATGCAGGTAAATTTGGGCAGCTGGCCCCCAGAAGGTGATCTAGACCACTCGTTGGAAGCCAGAGAGGACATGGATGCCTGGGATTGCTCCGGATCTGACCTGGAGACTTTGGAATTCTAAAAGAATTGCAGGGCCTCTGGGCAAATACTGGAAAACTCTAGGCGCTGTTGCTGGAGCAGCCGACGTGAGCCCTGGAAGAAAAGGCCACTCGGGCCCACACTGGCAGGGAGAAGGAGTGTTGGTCGCATTGACAGAAAATGTAGCAGGGGCAGCCTTGGCCTGCGCAGCTAGAAGAAAGAGGAGATTGCGTGGGGCAAAATGAGAGGAGCGTGTGTGAGTATGTGTGTGTGTGTGTGTGTGTGTGAGTGTGTGTGTGTGTGAGGATGAGCATGCATGTGAACATTAAAAGTGTGTTAGCCTATGTGTATGAGAAATTTTGTGCACATTCACCTTTCCCCCCACCCCTTTCCTTGTTGCTTATCAATGCAACCTACGTGCATAAAGTTCTGTTTTATGCGCATAAAAGATGCTTTGAATCTAAACCGAGGCGGAGAGGTTGTGTGTGTAAAAATACTCAAGTAACATCATTTTTTGCATACTTTTACCTGCAGTTGCAGCAGGCACTCTCAGGGGAGGGAGTAGAGGGGAAAGGAAAGCATTTACACACAGGCTTTCAATTTTCAAAAGCATGTGCATAAATCGACAAAACACGTAGCTACACTGCTCAGCAGCACGAGTAACTCTCCGCATGAGCGCCCGCGTGCATGCTCACCCCTCCCCCCACCCAGATTTTCAAAGAGGACTTTTACACATATGACCACTTTGAAAATTCTGGCTAAAGGCTGTGGGTAAAGAGCAACCACAAAGTTGAGCCCTTTGAGAACTATTTGGAAATTACCCTCTTATCGCCTAATCACCTCTCCCTCCCCCTGTTTTAGAAAATTCCAATTCCCCAACACTCCATTCACCCTGCGCTCCTGTTCCTCAAAATGCCCTTCAAATGTACCAGGCACATAATTGGCTAATTTGCCTTGGTAAGGAACTGCGGCTTGAGGTGCCTCAAATAAAGATTTTTCTCCTGCAGAACAGTCTGATTAATGAAGGGGGGGAAAAAATCTATACAATAAAAAAAAAAAACCCTTCATAACTTTTCAAATTTTCATCAGAACTGTATCCAGAGCCCTCTCAGTGACTATATTTTCACCTTGCTGAGGGGAAGGAGCTGGGGGCAGGATGCATGTTGTCCCAGGTGGGTAATTGGGCTTCTGTGCGGTGTAGGCCACAGAAAAAGCGACACCAAATAAAATCACATTGGATACCGAACGCAATCGAATTGGAACATATTCAAAATTTAATAAACACAACAGGCTGCTATGATAGGAGTATTTACATTATTGTTGCTCTCAGTATTCATCCCTCCAGCCTGTAATTTGTTTTATACTTTAACTTTTCTAGAATTGTTTGGTTTTGGCTTCCAGCTGACCTGCAGTAAAACCATCCATGGATTCCCAGTGCTGCAACAGGAGGCAGTTCAAGTGGCAACAGAGAGTTCTGGCTAAGTGCAAACCCTCTCAGAAGTGAGAGATCCATTTCCGTTTGCAACCTTCATGCCGTGGTCACTCATGACCAGATGTGGGTCAGTCCGAATCTGGATCTGGGTGACAGTCCTACCAAATATCAAGTCAACCATGACTCAACGCGGATGCCTTAGAACATGACAAATCTTCCTGCCCTGTCCCACTCTAATGAGCCACACAAACATGAATGAGCTCATATCACAAATACACATTGACTCAACGTGAAAAAGTCCTTCCAATGCAGCACTAAGTCAGCTACAATTATGTATGAATTTGAATTAGGTGGACCAGGTTTGCTGTAAACTGTTGCTTTTATAGGACAGCGCTAAAATGATTAATCAGTGTATTTAATGTTGCAGAAAAACAGTAGGCCTGTAAAACATAAAGATGTTTCACCTAATAAGATCTATTGTCCTTCTCAGTTTGAAAATCCCATAGAATTATTGTATTATCAATGACAGACATCTTGATCGTTAGATAAAAATTTATAAAAATAGAATAATTACTCTACTAACACTGTGGGTTTCAATAAAAGAGGAGGTGCAGAAGCTATGAGATAAATTAAACTGTTCTAAAGAAATTACCATACTGGCTCAGACCAAGGGTCCATCAAGCCCAGCAACCTGTTTCCAAAAGTGCCCAATCCAGGCTACAAGTACCTGGCAAGCATTAAGTAGATCCTATGCTACTAGTGCCATTGATAGCAGTGGCTATTCCCTAAAGGGTAGATTTTGTAAGGTGCACGTGTGCATCCATGTGCACGCGCTTCCTGGCGTGAAGATACCAAATCTCTACTGCAAAATGCTGACTCCTGTCACAGGCTGGTACAGGACACAAGGAACCTTAGGGGCGGGTTTTCAAAGGGTTACTCGTGTTTATTATGCGCATAACCCCAAAAACCCGCTCCTGCGCGCGCCGAGCCTATTTTGCATGGGCTCGACGACACGCGCAAGCCCCGGGACGCGCGTATGTCCCAAGGCTTGAAAAAAGGGGTGGGGCATGGATGGTCCGGGGCGGGGGCGTGGCCAGAGGCCTCCGAAGCCCTGCTAGGCTGGGGAATCACGCGCCGGCACTTGGCCGGCGTGCGCAACCTACGCCTGCCTAGAGGCAGGCGCAACTTAAATAATAAAGGTAGGGGAGGGGATTTAGATAGGGCTGGGGGGTGGGTTAGATAAGGGAAGGGAGGGGAAGGTGCGGGGGGGGGGTGAAAGGAAAGTGCCCTCTGAGACCGCTCTGATTTCCGATTTCGGAGCGGCCTCGGAGGGAACGGGGAAAGCCACTGGGGCTCCCCTAGAGCTCGGCGCGCAAGGTGCACAAATGTGTACCTCCTTGTATGCGCCGACCCCGGGTTTTGTAACATGCGCGTGGCTGCGCGCGCATGTTATAAAATCGGGCGTAGATTTGTGCCTGCCAGGTTGCATGCACAAATCTACACCCGCGTGTGTAGGTTAGAAAATCTGGCCCTTAATATTCATCTGAGCCTGTAAAACTGGTTCTACTGAAGCAGGTCTTGATGGCCTCCGTGCTTGCTGCTCAAAAACTTCCAGGCTGGAACCATGATGGTTCACTCCTGCTGAAGTCCTCGTGGTCCCTTTCATTACCTGCTCGTGCTTATTAGGAATGCCTTTGCTCTGCATCCTTGAAAGGTATCTGCAGTTTGTTTGACATGAGCTAAAATAAAAAGTGGTCACATTCTTTTTGTCATTCCTATCACTCTCAATGGTGTCAAGCTCACTAGCACCATAATTAGCTCACTTTAATTCTACCACAGTGTTGGCCAACCTGTGACCCAAGTATCCAAAGTAACATCTGTGACCTGTCCTGCTTTTAGTCGCAAATGAAAGTAGAGTTCCTCCAATATTGGCATCCATCAGCCTAGAAGTCAGTTTTCAAAGGATTAAGGTGCCCAGCGTTTGAGGTTACTGTAGGTACCTAAATTGGCCTCTTTCAAGACTGAGTAAAGTTAGGTACCTAAAGCTAGAAGCCTATTTTTACTAAACTCCTAAATTTGGTTTCCTAAAAGTGGGTGACTATGGTGGCAGAATAAGGTCAGGGAAAAAAAATGGTTAGGCACTTAGCGCCCATTTTCAGCACTAGGCACCTAATTTAGGAGCTTAAATGCAGGCCAATGAATTGCAGGCTTAAATTAAGGTTTCAAAGTTAGGGGTAAAATGATCTTAACCTTAGGTCCAGGCGGGCACTTTTCAAACTGCCAGGAGAAGTGCAAAGTCCGTCGGTACTCTTTACGCCAATTTTGAAAAGGGAAAGCTTTCCCTTTGAAAATTGCCTAAGAAAAGGTACCCGTATAACTTTGCTGTTGATTTTTCTGGGGGTAATTTTCCCAGGTACATTCTTTTATACGCCAACACAGGCATGGAAGTGGAAGCCTCTCCCCAAACCCCACCCCCCAGGGACAGCCCTTCCCCTTACTGCAGCTAAAGCTCCATGAACACCGGCGGCACTATGCACGCCACCTTATTTGCACGTGGCGAGGGGGAGGCAATTTTCAAAAATCCCTTTCCATGGATAAAAGGCCGCTTGTTTACCCGTGGAAATGGCTTTTGAAAATGACGTGCTCTGCATTTTTAAAAAGCGACACCTGCCCCCCCCCCCTTAGTAATTTTAGATGTAAGACATTTCAGTTCAAAAAAGGTTATTACTGTACCGAACTATAAGGAGCCAACCAAATTCAGTCAGTCAGACTGAGCAGGTTCAAACACATGGATTTGAGATTTCAATCCAAACTCTATCCCATACCTTTACAGGAATTAAACTGGCTCTCTAACAATGACTAATTTTTCATACCGGCCCATTGTATTTTCCCCTTAACAACTATATGTACATTTGCGATCTCCAATAATGGCTTCCGTTTTATGCTCGTATATATCTTTTATTCAATGAATTGCATTTGTCAGGCATAAAAGAATAATTTACAAAACCAGTTTCCGCAATTCTTCTGCAGAAAATTGCATAGCAACCGTACAATCAATAATAGTGACTGCTTTCTCCACGGGATACCTTTATATTTGTGAGCCTGCATGCTGCAGACACCAAAATATGTGATTGCAGTTATAAAGCATTTTGGATAGTCATCATTTTCTGGTGCCCGACGTATGACAAACGGCACACCCTGCAGCAGGGAGGTAGACATGGATTTGTCGGAAAAGATGTCAGAAATTTTCAGAGACAAGCCGAACGCTGGGATTGGAATAAGGGCTGGTGCCTCGGAGGGTTATTTTTACAGCAAAGGCTGGCAGGTTCCCAGTCCGGCATTGCTGTCAAAGCGACGCTGCCAGGAGCAGTACAGTTGTGCCACGATCCTGGCGGCCATTGGGGGAGGGGGGGGGGGGGTGGAAGAGGGAGCAGGGTGGGGCAGGAATGTTCGGGTTGGGGGGAGGGGGGAAGAAAGGAAAGTGGGATGAGGAGGTGACCAAGGGGCTGATATTTTTTAGAACTCACAGCAGGGAAGGGGAGGGATGGATCGTCGGCATACCTGGGAGAGCTTTTGAGTTGCGGTCACCCTGTTGATTGGCAAAGGGCGGGGGGGGGGGGGGTGAGAGGGAATGGAATAATACGTATCGGCTTTCCATCCTACCGCCCCCATTCCAACTAATGCGCACTTTTTCTTTCTCCCACCCACCACCATCACCTTTCCCCCCTCCAGAGATGACCTCAGCATGCATTCCCTTTCCTCTCTCCCTGACCCCCACCCTCTATAAGTCACGGCTCCATGACTTCTGCATCCTCGCTCTGCCTGAGTGAGTCCCAGCTGCAGCCCCTCTCCATTTTCCTCCCCACCTGCTGCTGGCGGGGTTTTCTCCACACTCACCCCCTGTTCTCCGCAGGCTTACTGAGGAAGGGGAGAGGCTGAGCTGTATACAGAGAGGCCCTGAGATTTCTAGGGCTTCCCCTGAGACCCTGCAAGTGATGCAAACTCCCCGAGTCTCAGGGTGAGATGCTGAGAGTTCCCAGGTATGATCATCGGCCTAGTGGGCCGTAACCTTTTTACAATCTTTTGGAGGGGGCTTAAGGCCCAACATGTAGTGGGAGTGGGGGGGGGGGTCTGTATTTTGAATATAGCTTATCCAGGTACCTGCTTTGAGGCATGTCCAGACTTAGCCAGATAAGCTATTTGGCTACTTCTGAATATATCAGAGTTGGCTGGATAAGTAAACTGTTTAAGTTACCTCTGCTCCAGAATGACTTAGCTGGAAAAAGTTTATCTGGTTACAGGAGGCCAGATATTTAAACTAAGGGGGTTTGTCCAGCTAACTCAAAAGTCATGTGAACAAACAACCCACTTTGAAAATGGATCTCTTTATTTAAAGTGAAAACACATTTTCAAGGAGTAAGCTGGGATTGCAGTTCAGTTGTTGTGTGGCTTTACCTCATCACCAGACAGAAAGCCAAAGCAGGGCCTAGGGTAGTCATTCTATGCTACCTTTTGATAAACAATAATGCACATATACATAATAACTGTAATCAAGTAGCCATGGGAGGCTACAATTTTGGAAATAATATCTGGTTTAGAAAAAAAAAATCAGTCTATGTCATTGATTCCAAGACATCAGCAGCAGGAGCTCAGCTTCTGTAAGACATCAAGTTCCATATCAGGGACGTGCTGTCATTTTAAAACGACACGACAACAACCTTAATGATATTTATGTTATTTTGTGTTGGTTCCCATCTGAACAGCACAAAAAAAATAATGACATATTTTTTTTGTCATTTCTATCACTTTAGCACATGCTGTTGGCAAGAATATGCGCATTATTGTCTTTGTTAAAAATAAAACAAAACAAAACTAATGGAAAAGAAAACAAAAAAAAAAAACAACCCAGAAATGAAACAAAATTATTTTCCATGCACATCCCCTACCAGGACACATCCCCTACCAGGACACATCCCCTACCATGCACATCCCCTACCAGGATTCGCACTCACAGAGCAGGGAGTAGCTGGCTTGTTACGGCGGTTACTACCCTAAACCAAAAGGGCCTGATACTTCACTTTCAATGCATAACCAGCATGGCTCTCCGCTTCAACGGCAGGAGAGAAGAAAAACAACCAATAGGGGCTGTATGACATAGTCTGGGTAAAGGGAATAAACATGGGTATAGCTTGCTTATTGCAGCAGTTACTACCCCTACTACCCCTAACTAATCAAGCTAGGTATTTCACTTGGATGCAGCTCCATCACTGCTCTCTACATTAATGGTGGGGGTGGAAGGGAAATAGAACCAAGAGTTAAGAGAAAATGATAAGTATGAGAGAAAAAAATGTGTGAAGCTTGCTGGGCAGACTAGATGGGCCGTTTGGTCTTCTTCTGCCGTCATTTCTATGTTTCTATGTTTCTATATGCGAAGCTGCATGTGGTTTCTGAGTATGCAGCCATAGTGACGTCACGGCAAGAATGTGCTTCACTATATGAAATTTGCAACACAGATATGCGGTAACAATAAGGGCTACGTTCTAACCCACCGCATAAAAAAAATGCATTGAAACAAAAGTCTGATTGAAGAGACAGACACTGTTTTCAAAATCACAGTTTCCTTTGCCAGATGATTACAGGGTTCATTTATGGTTATAAGTACAAAAATCCATGGTGGTCCTCTCTCCTCCTTTAACTCAGGCTGGTTCATTCCTCTAATAATCAGTTGTTCCGACTACCAGTATAAGAAACTAGCATTGCTGTTACTTGTTACAAGGAAAGGGAGGCGCAGAGCAAATCCCATTTTTGCCCCATAACTATGGTGCAGAAGCAGGGAAAACTGATGATTTTAATCATCTAACCAATCAAAGAAGGAGAACTCAAAACAATCTAAAGAAAAAAGGTTTTGCAACTGTTATACTCGGGGGTAGATTTTAAAAAGGTGCTCGCCAGTAGCTGGTTGCCTGCGGTCCGGGGGCGGGATGGGGGTGGGGTCAGAGGCCTGCAATACAGCAGCCATTGCCGTAGAAGGATCGTGTGCCAGTAGCCTGCCGGCACACGCAACTTCTGCCTGCCCGGAGGCAGGTGCAAAAGGTAAAATAAAAATTAGGGGGGAGGGGGGGTTAGAGTAGGGCTAGGGGGAGGAAAGGTTAGGGGAAGGGGTGAGAAAGTCAGGTTAGAGGGAACGGGGGAAGGCAGCTTGGCTCGGCGCATGCAAGGTGCACAATTGTACACTCCCTGGCGGGCGCACATGTATACCTGATTTTAAAACTTGGGCGCACAGGAGCGCGCAAGTTATAAAATCAGGTGTTGGCGCGCGCCGGCAGGCTACCGGCACGCGATCCTTCAACACAGCGGCAATGGCCACTGTGTTGCAGGCCTCTGACCCCGCCCCCACCCCCGGACCACCCCTTTAGTATATCCCCAGGACTTACACGCATCCCGGGGCTTTACGTGCGTCGCCAGGCCTTTTTAAAATAGGATTTACGTGCGTAACCTTTTTAAAATCCGGCCCTCAATGAATAGGAGGTGTCAGCAAGCCAGTCAGTGTGCCCAATTTCATGGGCCTCCCAGTCTTATCAATCATTCACCTCAGAAATATCCAAACATTTTTTTAAGGTTTTTTAAAGAATTTTTTTAAGCAATTTGAAATGTCCACAACAGTCCACAATACATTTAAAAAGACCCGATAACTGCTGCGGTTTCGCAAGCAAAATGCTTCATCAGGGGTTAAATTTAACCTTATATCCAAAGACTGCTGTCTGTGAAGAAGATCAAAAGATCAAATCTCATAATCAATACATGCCACAAATAGCAAAGTAAATGACAGTTTCATCAAAACCATAGTACCTCATTCCAACAAACAGGCAAGTCTCAAATGCTTCACAAAACAGGAAACCGGAAAAGAAGGCTGAGTTTAAATATCCAAAATAGGTCATCTGATTCACAGATGTCAAGAAAAAGATTGACCAATCAGATATGAGTGTATTGAAACCAATGCTGGGCTTAAATGTTCATACTTAATAAACTGATATGTAGGCATCAAAATAGTATCAGCCAATCATAAATCAATTATTGAAAGGGTTATGAAAGAAAACATAGGAAAAACATCGTAGGACAGTCTCCATATCTAATTGTAAAGTGAAAGCTAATGAAAAAATTGGATTATAAAAAGACTGTGAAATCAGTTTCAGAATTTATACATGTGGGGTGACAGTGTTATGCGTGTAAATCCAGCACTGTTCCAAGCGCAATAATGTTCGATCAAAATTGCCCCCTCGCCAATCTAATTTTGGTTGTTACAACACGCAGGATTTTATAATCTGAAAATGAATGAGTGAATTCATCACAGTGAGCAACCAAAGGGGCATTTAGACAGTGTAAGGACAGGTTAGATTGATGTTCAATCATCCAAACTTTCAAAGTCCTTTATGTTTTACAGACCTAAAGGCAGATTTAAATAAATGCACAGTTCCCGGCACGCACACATGGATGCGCCAATTTTATAACATGCACACGCTGCTGCACGCATGTTATAAAATCCAATGCCACGCACTCATGCATGCCCAATTTTCATATCGGCATGTGCATGTGCCTGCAGGTGACCCGTCGCGCGCATAGGGAGGGGAAACTTTTGAAAAATATGCAACACGATCGGCCCATTCCCAGTGCCCTCCCAGCCCACTCTAATTAAGGAACGGAGTGGGAGGAAACTTCCCTAAACCCCTTCCTACACTGCCTCCCTTTTCCACTCTCCTCCCCGACCCCTAAAATCTTTTTCCCTACCTTTTTTTTTTTTTTTTATTTTTAATTTTTGAATTTTTCAAAATACATCAAGAAAACAATCTTGTGTGGAAAGCAGTACCAACAAAGCATCATTTTACCACTATATCACAATAACATCTTTCTACTACATCTGCTTTAAAGTCCTCGTCACCAGGGAGAGATCCATTTCTCTACCTCAGGAATATAAATCTACAATTAACGAAATTGACGGGTCCTATACAGGAGATTTCCCTACCTTTTTATTTAATTTTGGAACTTAAGTCATCTGAATAGATGACGTAAGTTCAGCCGGCGCCTGCTTCCCCGGGACAGCATCTAATGGCGCTGTCCTGGCCGGCGCCGCCCCACCCTTGCCCTGCCCAGACCCTGCCCCCTGGCCCGCCCCTTTTTGATGGCTCAGCAATTCCGCACATATGGGGAGATCCGCGCGTGGCCGAGCCATTTCTAAGATGTGCTCGGCACGCACGCAGCCTGGCCACGCGCGTATCTCCGGGCGTCTGCGTGCACGAGCCTTTTAAAATTCACCTGATAGCTTTTACTACATGGGCATTGCACTAAATAAATGGCAGCCATGGATAAACAGTTGGTATGCTGTGTCAAAGTAATGGTGCGATTGGCAGAAGGTACTTGAACAGAGGAATACGCATAGATACGTTGCAAACAGTACACAGCCCACATGGTTGATGATAACCTGCTGAAACAGTAGAAGCAATAGGTACGTAAAATCTGAATGGACCAAAAAAATCTTTCAAGTTTGTTCCCTGAGTATAAGGTGAATGATTGATAAGATCGGGTGGCCCGTGAAATTGGGCACACCAACTGGCTTGCTGACACCTTCTATTTATTGAGTAGAACAGATTGCAAAACCTTTTTTCCTTTAGATTGTTTTGAGTTCTTCTTTGATTGGTTATATGCCAATTTGAGACTCTTCAGGCTGTTTTTTTCTTTAGCATTGATTTCAATCATATACCATTTCTTTCCTGCGGCAGGAACCCTGCCCAAAGAAATTTAAACACAACCTAAAAACTTGCCTCTTTAAGCAAGCATTCGCATAACATCCTTATCTGGCACTTTTCTACCTGTAATCTTATTCCTTAATATTATTATTATTTTATTTTATTACTATTCCCCTATCTTCTTGTAAATAACTCCCCTCTTCTTGCCCATAATCTATACTTTATTGCCCCCATCTCAATTAATGTCCCTCATAAGTTAACTGTTGATTCTGTCTTGTATTTAATTATCTGTTCTGTTACTATTTACATTTGGTTCCAAGTTCCAACTTCTATGTAAAGCTCAGTTGGCTATAATTTTGTTTTAATGTAAACCGATGAGATGTTCCCAAAGTTCATCGGTATATAAATTTTCTAAATAAATAAATAAATAATTTCTTACCACACTAAAAATAAAGCATAAAAAAAAAAAGCAAAGCAGAAGAACTAGAAAAAGTTTTACTGAGAATTCAATTATTAGTTAAAAGCAGATACAAATCATTGTGATTCCTGTTTTTTTAACTTGTGTTTTACATTTCACACATGAGGGAGTTTTGTGTGTCTTAATTAATATTCTAAGTTTGGAACAGCTCTTCCTGCCCACAGTCCCACTGTTCTGGATCTAAGGGGACCGGGTGCTGCTTTTGCTGACGCTCATCGAAATTCCATGCAGGTACCAAAGGGGCAGAGCTGCCAAGTGAACCAGAGCCTGGAGGGAGAGGTTTTGGCTATTCCTGGTGCTTGAACTTTCACCCCCTGCTTCTTCAGCCTGAAATTAGCTCTCCAGAAACCAGAAGTGCAACGGAAGAGGAGGTAGGAAAACGTCAAAACCCAGGACTTAACGGACCTCTCCCGCCAAGAACTGGGTTGCTTGTCACCGATGCATATTAAGTATGCATAGAGCAATGTTAAAAAAAAAAACAAAAAAAGATTTAAGAGATTTAAATATGGGGTATGGCCATGAAGCATAAAAGCCTAAGAATTAAAATGTGCTTGGAAAATAACTAATACACCTTGGAGTTTATTAAAGCACGTGTGACTGTTGTTCCACAGCAGGATCTGGACAGTTCCTGTAACAGACAGAGGGAAAGATGATTACAACAATATTAGTAGTGCTTTACAAATTTTTGAAGCACAATTTAAAAAAAAAAAAAAAGGAGCCCTAGTAATAAAACCCAAAAGGGAAAATTGCCCAGTCAGGGAAAAGGCAGGCCAAGTTTTGATTACTGCTGCTATAATTGCCACCTGATCTGACGAGCTAAGAAAACCTGTGCAAATGATAGGAATCAATAGGGATGTGAATCGTTTTTTGACGATTTAAAATATCGTCCGATATATTTTAAATTGTCAAAAATCGTTAGAGCCGCGATACAATAACAATTCCCCCGATTTATCGTCAAAAATTCGTAAATCGGGGGAAGGGGGAGGGGAAGGGGGAGGGCGGGAAAACCGGCACACTAAAACAACCCTAAAACCCACCCCGACCCTTTAAAATAAATCCCCCACCCTCCCGAACCCCCCCCAAAATGCATTAAATTACCTGGGGTCCAGAGGAAGGGTCCCGGTGTGATCTTTTACTCTCGGACCTCCGGTGCTTGTAGGAATGGTGCTGGCGCTAACTTTGCTTTGTCATATGACAGGTCAAAGGTAGCGCCGGCGCCATTTTGTTTTTGTCCCCCGAGGTCAGGCGCGTAGGAGATCGCTCCCGGACCCCCGCTGGACCCCCAGGGACTTTTGGCCAGCTTGGGGGGGGCCTCCTGACCCCCACAAGACTTGCCAAACGTCCAGCGGGGGTCAGGAACGACCTCCTGCAGTCGAATCGTGTTGTCTACGGCCGGTGCCATTTTGCGCAAAATGGCGGCGCAAATTGGCAAGTCTTGTGGGGGTCAGGAGGCCCCCCAAGCTGGCCAAAAGTCCCTGGGGGTCCAGCGGGGGTCTGGGAGCGATCTCCTACGCTCCTGACCTCGGGGGACAAAAACAAAATGGCGCCGGCGCTACCTTTGACCTGTCATATGACAAGGCAAAGGTAGCGCCGGCGCCATTTCTACAAGCACCGGAGGTCCTAGAGTAAAAGATCACACCGGGACCCTTCCTCTGGACCCCAGGTAATTTAAGGCATTTTGGGGGGGTTCGGGAGGGTGGGGGATTTATTTTAAAGGGTCGGGGTGGGTTTTAGGGTTGTTTTAGTGTGCCGGTTTTCCCGCCCTCCCCCCCACTGGACCCCAGGTAATTTAAGGCATTTTGGGGGGGGGGGGTTCGGGAGGGTGGGGGATTTATTTTAAAGGGTCGGGGTGGGTTTTAGGGATGTTTTAGTGTGCCGGTTTTCGATTTACACGATTTTCACGATATTTAAAAAACCCAAACGGCGACGATCCGATTCCCTCCCCCTCCCAGCCGAAATTGATCGTTAAGACGATCGATCACACGATTCACATGTCTAAGAATCAATGAGATTTTAAAACTAGCAGGCATCCATCAAGAGCAGGAACTGCAGTGCCATGGATTTGTATAATATGTTTTTTGACCTCTGCATGCCTAACACTAGATTTGAAGCTGGTAATCTTACTTTGAAAAAAGAATTGCAGCAAAATCCATAAGTGTGGGAGAGAAGCGGTGCTCGCTTATCATCATTTGAGATCCAAATGAGGAAGGTGCAATGAGAAGGGTGACCCAAAGACCAGAAGAACCTCCTGAAATCTTACCAGCAACCCATCAGCATTACAGAATCAGCAGAGAAACAATAAACAAGGTAATCTCTAGCAAGATGATTTCCAGGTAAATTGAATGCGAGAAAAAGTTAAAAAAAAAAAAAGAGATTATCCCTGGCATTGATGCTAGGCATTTTGAAATGTTATTTACAGGCCCGTACTGATGACAGAGCCTACTGGATAACCCATGTATTCAAAAAGCGGACATTAGGCGGCTTAGCTATATATCAGAGCAGGAGCAAGGCACTGTGGTCTGGCCACTGTTCCCCTGCAGGATACTAAGAGGATTCCTCCAGCTTCTTTGAACTGCCATCGTGAACAACAATTACCAAAGTCGCTTGCCTGTCCATAAAATACTCTAAGTAAGCACAAGGCCAGTCTTTAAATTGTCGAGGCCTCTGCCTCTCCATCCATCTTCAAGCTGCTGTTAGTCACGCTGGATTTATAGTGGAAGCAAATAGGTATCAATACAAACCATCCTGAGACGTTATTCAAGGTTTCTCATTCCGAGTCGGGTCAGTGAATGTGGCATGAAGGCCAAGGAGGAAAGTAATGACCATCACGTGGGCACCTTCAAAGGGAAATCATTGCAAATATGTGTATATACATTTGTGAAATGCGCGTAACATTTAATCATGCATACCGAAACCTTGATTTTTTTAATAAGCCTTCTGATTGTCTAAATCAACACTGTACAACAAATATGCAAATATTGCCTTATCTCAGATAGCATGTGGCAGCCTGTCTTGGCCTTCTGCCACATATCTAGAGTTAGGCTTGACTTTTTCAGTTTCTGTTTCTAGAGATTACTTGGTTTTTTGTTTTGTTTTGTTTTTTTTTGCATTGAGGAACTTCAAGGCTGTAGGGGGCTAAAAAATAAGCATGGATACCATATGCCTCTGCCTTATTATCTGGGCAGCCAACTAGAGATATGTGGAAAAGGCTGAACTCAAACCAGGTGAATCTCAGCCTGCTTTGAGTTTGACTGAGCTTTCAGATTTTCTCCAGAGTTACTGGAGAAACTCATTGAAATTTCCCCAACAATTCTGGGAAAATTTCTGCCAGAAATAAACTCTTCACTGTGACACAGGGGCCTGCACTGAATCTGTTGTCTGCACATCCCTTGAAGAGGGTAAATCTGCTCTAACTCCAGCGCAGATTTGCAGATTCAGGGATTACTCATTGCATTTTATTTTTAGTTTACCAAACTAACAGCTCGATCCAGTAAAGTCCGCGGGAGAGCGGACGAACGCCCGCTCTCCCGGCGCGCGCACCGGCCCCTCGCCGGTGTGCGCTATCCAGTATTTAAATGAGGCGACGCGGTGCAAACGGGGAAAAGAAGGCGCTAGGGACACTAGCGCGTCCCTAGCGCCTCCTTTTGGCCTGGAGCGGCGGCTGTCAGCGGGTTTGACAGCCGACGCTCAATTTTGCCGGCGTCGGTTCTCGAGCCCGCTGACAGCCACGGGCTCGGAAACCGGACGCCGGCAAAATTGAGCGTCCGGTTTTCGGCCCGACAGCCGCGGACCGAATTCAAAATTTTTTTTTATTTTTTTTTTTACTTTTTTTTACTTTTGGGGACCTCCGACTTAATATCGCTATGATATTAAGTCGGAGGGTGCACAGAAAAGCAGTTTTTACTGCTTTTCTGTGCACTTCCCTGGCGCCGGAAGAAATTAGCGCCGACCTTTGGGCGGCGCTAATTTCTTAGAGTAAAATGTGCGGCTTGGCTGCACATTTTACTTACTGGATCGCTAGGGAATACCTAATAGGGCCATCAACATGCATTTGCATGTTGAGGGCGCTATTAGGTGCCGCGGGCGGGCCGCGTGTTTTCCTCCCCTTACTGAATAAGGGGTAAGGGAAAACACGCGTCCAGAGCAGGGTGACAGTGCGCTCCGACGGAGCACACTTTACTGGATCGAGCTGTATGGGGGTCACTCTCTAACGCTATCGCACGTGAAAAGTCCCTTTTCGTGTGCGATAGCTAGTTCGGGGCGGAGTCGGCCCCGGAAGAGGAGGAATCAGGGCGGCACTGGGGCCGACGCTGTGGACACATCGCTGGTGGCGAAAGGTAAGATTCCTTATCGCTGCCAGTTTCGCGCTGAATAACTGCACCTTTTATGGTGTAGTTATTCGGCATAAAAGCCGGCAGCGATCGCTGCTGGCTATCACAGGACCGCCCCCCACTTCGCCCCCCCCCTGCCCCCCGTTACCGCCGGATTCCCTAAGAGGGTTATTTTCCAACTCGCGTTATGGCCTTTTCACATGCCCCTCTTCCTTTCGCATGCAATAGTTTGATGAATCTAGCCTTAATTTGACAAATATTTAACCAGTCTGTCAAAATTTTATTTAAAAATGTCACATCTCTACAGCCTAATATAAAACCAGTGCCGGAAAAACCACTAGTAACTGAGGAAATGATATGCTTTAAAAGAGGACCATCATAATAAGCACTACCGGTATTGATAAATATACTTTCATTGCTTTATATTTAATCATCGGTCCAAAGTCTATTTTTTTTTATATGTTTCTTTTGCAAATAAAATTGGTATGAATCAACAGTTCAAGTTTACTTCTTTTTTCACGAAATATATCGATTGCAAATATTTCTTCTTTCAATCATGATTTCTTCCCATGGCAGTTATCCTTAACGGTATTTGCAATCGATATAGATATATTGGAAGGCTTTGTGATCATCAGACCAGCAACTACAAAGCAGCTTCCCTCTACACCCCCAGCACCCCTTGCTTCTGTACCTATGGTGCTGGCCACTGCTTCATTGAATGTTTCTTGGAGCACAATGTAATCTGAACTGTGTTCTGTTGAAGCATGTTGAATAAGGGTATTTCATCATGCATGTATGAGGAAGTGCATTGACTTAAAGAGTAAATGTCATTTTTTTTTTTTTTGCACACATAAATTTTCACACAGCGCGATGTCATGCCAAAAGTCACCACAGTCTGAAGGTTGTTTTTGCAACTCATGTTTTCCAACTTACTTCCTCAATGTTCCACTGAATTTAAAGGTTAAAAAATAATGGTATTCGATAGCCTCATAAATTATATTTAATTCAATTTTTTGCCATGGGTGTTAGGTACAAGTATTCCTTTATATCCTAACATTTTCCATTTGACAAGCATTCATTTCCAATGTGATGTGCCCATAAAGCGCAGCATCACTGCGATGTGGAGATTGCTAAATTAAAAATTAATGGTCCTTGCCCCTTACCACAGCTCAGACTTAACAGAATAGAAGAGAATAGAAATGGTGGTACCCGGTATGGTTTGTTTGTTTGTTTGTTTGTTGGCTTTCATTTTTCATTTTTTGAGCTGTCATGTGACCCATTTCCTAGCGAGAGACTTTGGCTAATTTTTTGGAATTTGCACCTCAATATGCTTGTATTGTGGTATTGGTAGTCCCAGGCTCTTCCATTTGAAGTCAGAACTAGAGGAACCAGAATGCAATGGGGGAGGGGGGGGTGATAAAGCAGGACTGGTCTAATGTCTCCCTCCAAAGACTGGTTTATTGTTCCAGCTCTGGGCAATGTTGCAATACAAGATTAGAATATGATGGCAGATAAGGACTATATGCCCATCTAGTCTGCCCGTTTTCATTCCTCTTGCAATGCCAGAAACCCCAACTGATTTCAGTTTTTCCCTTCATTTTGTTGTAACTAAAGATCTTCTGTGCATAATCTATGCCTTTTTTGAATTCTGTTACTGTTTTTGCCTCGATAAATAAATAAATAACCATCTCTCTTGAAAGACAATTGCTGCATCCACCACCGCCTTTCTGTGAAGAAATATTTCCTTCTGTTTCTCCTGAGTCTATCCCATTTGAACCTCATATCCAGTGTCAATGCAAGGGTCAGCAGCTGCCCTAGGCAGTGATGATGTAATGGCATCACATGATATCTCTCTCTCTCTCTCCTCCCACAACAACCCGAACCCCATAGATCGCACACCATGAACCTCTAAAGCTCCGTTCACACACAGTGATCTTTCCTAGCTCCATGCCTCTCCACCTTCATTTGCTGCTTTCAAAAATGCCACCCTCACATTCGACTCCGGTGCCCTGCCTACTTCCGATGTCCTAGGTGGCCACCAAGTCTGTCAAATGCTCATATCTTGACCTCTTGTTATAGAACTTTCAGATAACCAGCTATGAAAAATTAAACACCTGCATTTCTCTAGAAATCAGGCAGAACATGGAGAATAAGAATAAGAATTAATTTGAAACCAATGGGTAATCCATAACAAGTCCATTTTCAGTTCTGTTTGTTCCATATAAAACGAACAGACTGGGACTAGCTACTTATCCAGATATCTTCAAAAGATATCCAGGTAAGTGGCACTGTTAAAAAAACAAACAAAAAAATGATGTAAAAGGGCCTCACAAACATTTACATATGGCCCTGTTGGGCCATGTATCCCCCTACCCTCAACTCCCCCACAATGACTGAGTAGTTTCCCAGGACCCTCAGTTAATCACCTTTCCTGTTCTTCTTAAAAAGCAAAATCAGGAGCTCCCCCAACCCAGATGACTTACCCACCCATATTTCAAATGTACTGTGCTGCCCCCCCCCCCTCCCCCCAGACCCTTCCCCAGACCCCCTTCTGTTACCTTTAAATACCATGCTGGGAATGAAGTACACAGTTCCCTGCTCCTGGCAGTTCCAGCGCTGATTTGTCAGAGGCTGCACTGGAAGCAAAAGCTATGGGTAGGCTTCACTCTGCACTTTGTGGCTTGCGATAATGATGCCACGCTTCTTGATGCATTATCCTTCACTCTATGCTTTGGGGTGTTGATGTCACTCTTCTTGTTGCCTTACCCCTCACTCTATGCCTTGGGCTGATAATGCCATTGTTTTTCCTGCCTTATCCCTCATTCTCTGTCTTGGGGATTTGATGTCTCTGTATTTCCTGTCTTGCTCTATGCCTTTGGGTGTTGATACCAATCTTTTTGCTTCCTTGCAATGTACCTGTGCTTTACAGTTTTTATACCAGTGTTCTGCTCTTGCTGTCTTGTAATGTTTTTGTCTCCACTCCTACTACTTTGGCATTTTTTTCAATGCCTTGGGTGTCAGGATTGGTTGCAGGTGACACAAAAGAATTGCCATCCAAATCCAGCTAATTGTATTGTCATCTTGAATTCTCCAGGCATATTGCACAGGCCTTACCCATTTACCTCTAATGGTTTCATGATTTCTTAGTGTAGAGGTTCCTGTGGGTTCCTACTAAGAGGATTGTTTCATCTTCCTAAGGGAGAACAGACATACCAGTATTGTTCGGTATTAGGTCCCCCATGTGGGAGACTGAGATGATGAGCCTCCAGAATATATAAATCCCTGATATCAGCTTAAGGCCACATTTTGAAAGGCCTACGCGCACCTATATTGGGATCATTGCGCGAGGCCGGGATGCACATGCGCCGCGCAGATTTTCAAACGCCTTTGGCCACACACGAGCAGAAGAACGGGTTTGGGAAAAAGGGGCAGGCCAGAGCCAGGGCTTGGGTGATGCATGGGTGGGGCTGGACAGAGCCATTAGGCACTGTCCCGTTGAAGCCCGCTGGGAGCTGACTGGCCTGGTCATCCTTCTGCTGCCTCGAAGATCAAGTATGTTTTAAAACAAAAAAATGTAGGATACTTAGTGGGGTTTTAGGGGTTGGAGGTAGTTGGGTAAAAGGCAGGCAGGTTAGTTAGGTGGTTTAGGAAGTTCCCTCCCAGTCCGTTCTTTTACTGGAGTGGACTAGGAGGGAACAGGGAATAGGGCCGATTGCGTCGCCGCTCACAGGTTGTAAAATCTCCCCACTTACATTCGCGATTCGGCACATGCACGCACCAATATGAAATTGTGTGCGCGGGTAGTGGATTTAATAACATGTGCGCATTGACGCACGCATGTTACAAAATTGCCACGTCCATGTGCATGCGCTGGCAACCACTCGCACATGGACGCCTGCATGCAGGTTTGAAAGTTACTAGTCTTAGTGTGTGGACTTTTCAGTTATCCCTGCCAGGGGGCAGCATGTTCCTTTGCTGTTTCAATATTGTTTATTTCTTTTAGGAAAGGACCCTTGGGGCTCTAGTCTGAGACCTGGGTAGAATGAACAAGAAAGGGTACCTTTGCCTGTGGTTTACCCTGCCTTTTAGAAACCTTTTGGTTAGACGGAGAAAGGTTTTTTCCACCGTTTCTTCCTACGATTTTGGTTTCCCCTTTGCTTAAGCACTTTCTTTTCTGCTTTTCGTCTGAGTGCCCTGGAGTCCAGGGACTCTCTTATTTTGTTTATGTAGAGGAGTGTTGTCTCTCACTGAGAGAAACCCAATGGAGCATCTAAAATCCTGTGGAAGTGTGAATTATCATTCATTCCTGGGGGAAGTGTGGTTGGAGTATAGGAGCAGATCTCTGGCACTCATCAAGTGAAACCCACATCCACATCACCAGGATGATACAGACAGGAATGAGGATGTATCATCTGGGTACAGGCAAGGGAAGGAGGAGTATCCCAAACAACTGTACCAAAGGTATGAAAAAATGTGATTTTGCACTAGTACATCTAAACTGCAAAATCTTCCTATTCAGCAGCTATTGTGAGAAAGTTCAGAAACTACCCCAGTGATTGGACAGTAATAGGATTAAAAGAAATAGCAGGCTTTAACATCAGAATAAATGTATTGGAACCATGAGGTCACAAATTTATTGAAGGTCTAAAGTGTAACCATGACTTTGTAAATAACAAGAGCTGGAAGGAACCTTTTCATCAATCTCTATTGTGAATCAATACAAGTAAAAGTTGGAAACCATTAACTGCTTCCAGAGTGATTATTAGTGCTGTATACAAGAGACCTTAATGTTGAATTGATTGGGATGCTCAATACACTATTGAACAATGCTCAGGGCCTAGAAAATAATCTGTCCCCCACCCCAACAGGGACTTTCAGAGAGGCTTAACACCAGGAAAAGAAAATTATACATTTAAGCCTTAATTGAGGTGTGGTCTTTGGGGGTCCTGGGATGGGGCACTAGCCCAGGGGTAACATTGGACTTTTTCTTCAAAGTTCTTTTTAAATTCCCTTATGGTAATACTGACTATTGATATTGTCCAGTATTTTGCCTTTGATAGAAAATACCACCTATTCTAGGATACATTCCCAAGCAAACCAACTGAGAGAAAGACTGATCCCAGTGAGCAATGGGCCTCTGCCAGCCTAACACCATCCAAAGTCTGAGCCTCAGTCTGCAGGATTTGAGTACCAAGTGACCTCAAGGAGGCAATCTTCTGGATGTCACACCCATCAGATGGGAGAGGAACTAGGTCCATCGCAGAACAAGCAGTCACACAGAAAGCGGAGGAAGGATGTAACAAGTATGGTAAGCCGTGATTCCCCAGCCGTTCCGTAGAGAGATCGGCAGGTTCTTGTTAGACGGCGTTGAAGTGTTGGGGTACATTGCTGACACTATTTCCTCCTGAGGAAGCTATTTAGGTGGAGAAACAAGGGACCTTTGTTGAGGAAGAAATTGGGCTAATAACTGAGGAAGAAACTAAGGTAACAATCGATACAAAGAAGCGAGCAGTTCTACAATTGGTCTACAAAGCTAACGCTGATAGAGTAAAAAAATGGGGTAAGAAGCATTGTGAGAAAAGGAAGTGGGGCAACTTCCTGATGATCAGAGGAAGTTAATAATGGTTCATTCCTGACCCCCTAAATATGTTTTGAGAGGTTTTTCCCTTCTTTAAAAAGGTTCATTGCAACTTTAGTATGTGCACTTCATCTGGGATAGGGCACACAAGAGTGCCCCCCAGAGACATTCATACTGAGGGATCACGTGGACATTTAAAAAAAAAAAAAAGTTGGTTGTGCAATATTATAAATTTTTGGATAAAGTGTGTTATATTTTTGTATTGTAGCAATAAAATATATAGTAAAAAATGAAGATCTAAAAAAGATAAATAAATGTAATAAAAACATTTTTAGAACCTATGAGATAAATTTTAAGACCTACACGTGTTTGCCGGTGCGTGCACATGGACGTGGTGAATTTATAACATACACACATGTCTGGTAGAAAATAGGAGGTTTGAAATTTGGTTCAACCAGAGAAAAGAAGGAATGTTATAATTTCATTGAGTTACATCTTGTGGAAAAGAAAAACACAGACATTTTTCAGAGTGGTGGGCATTTTTGGGAAATAACAGTGTCTGTAATGATTTTAGCGAGGATTTATATGTAATAAGAAGAAGGAATTCTGTTTTGTGTAATTTTTTGAGAAAAAGATTATGAAAAAACAAAAAGAAATACAAGTTTGAATACTAGGTTAGATGTACTTGATTTATCCTCATATATGATTGTATATATATATATGTGTGTGTGTGTGTGTGTGTGTGTGTGTGTGTGTGTGTGTGTGTATGTATATACAGTTAAACATTGCAATCTGAGTCCCATGTGCGTAGTGTGAATTGATTTTATTCCCCTGCCTATTAGCCAAACAAAAGGCAAAAAAGCAAACCTCATACCTGATCTAAGTAAAGAGATGCAAAGGAATCAGAAAATAACTATAATGCTAAACTCCTCTTGCAAGTAAAGAAAAAAATTATGTTTATCTCTGTGGTTGTTTGAGAAGTTTTGTGAATCCTGATTAATACTCTTTGTCTTTTCCATTCCTTAAATTCTAGAGCCCAGATATTCAGTGCTGGCTGGAAAGTAATTTAGCCGGATATGGCTTATCCAGCTAAAGTACAAGGGATATTCAGTGGCATGGTTAATCCACTGAATATCCCCTGTCAAGGCGCTACTTAGCCAGATCAGCCCTATGGCTGATCTAACTTACCTGATTAACTTAAATGGATAAGAACAAACCGCTACTTATTCGGTTAAGTTAACCAGATAAGTAGCATCTCCCAGATTCACCCACAGCCCACCCACAAATTGGCTGGCTATAAGATAGCCGGATAAGTGACATCCAGCTATCTTGCTGCTGTTGATTTTCAGCAGACCGCTAGACAGCGGATAAGTAGAACTTATCCGACTATCCAACGCTAAACGTGCTTTCAATATTGTGCCCTAGGTTTCCAAAAATGGTGGTGATGACAAGAATGGCAAAGAAATTCAAAAGGATGTTTTATAAACACAGAGGATCCCTACTGGCTAAAGGAAGAAAACGATGAACCAGGGTGTTGTATCTGGGAACCCTTGGGCCAAGAAGGGATTGACTCTGCCTGCAGGGAGGAGCTCTGCAGATTACCATCGTCAGCAGGCAGACCCAGGCAAAGCAGAGATCAGTCAGGACCTTCACCTATCCGCAGTGTGCAGTCAGGTATATCTGAGGTCCAGGCAATGGCCAAACCAGGTATCTATATAAGGGAGGAGAAGAGGGACAGATAGGCAGGGCAGTTAGACAAAGACAGGAACAAGCGAGCAACAAGGTTGGAACAGATAGAGACGTACACAGAAGATAAACCAGACAGTTGGACGAGGACTGAAGACAAATTGGACGAAGACTGGAATGCTGGAAACAACACCCACTACTAGGAAATAGTTGTTTATAGGCCTGAGCGTGTGATGTCATCAGGATGCGTCACTAAATGAAGTGACATTGGGCGGGTGCGCATCTAAGGAAGAGCATGGCTTGTCGGAGTTGACGGCGTCCTGCTGCATGGAGCAGCGCTTCACTGTATCAGAGTGAGGTGTCCCACCGCAAGGAGGACCGGAGATGTTTGGCGGTGTTTGGAACCAACAGGAGTTGGCCTGGCCAGGAAGGTGAGTACGGTGGTTTGTGAGAGCAGCCCTCGGACTGCCAAGTGTAACACAGGATGATCTGTGGTAACTTTAGAAGTACAATATTCAAAAAAAGCTGAGCTCCTAAGTTAGGCTTCTATTATAAACCAAACTTATGAGCCTAAAGGGTCAATTTTCAAAGGGTTTATTTATTTATTTATTTATTTTCTTTTTTATACCGACATTCAATCGAAATATCACATCGGTTTACAGGAAACTGAGAGATAGGGCGGGGTCCGCCCTATTTACATTATAACATGGTAACTTAATAACTATTTACAAGGAATATTATAACTATTTTACATTATAACATGTAAATAGGCTCCTAACTTTGGGAGTTAGGCTCATGAATTGACCCTTTAGAAAATTTACTAAGGCTGAGTGTCTAAATTTAGGCTCCTAGTTTCATTAAGACTTAGCCAGCTAACTAGTGATTTTTTTTTTTTTTTCAGAAATATTCTGCAGCGTAGCCATTCTGCAGAATATCTCTTGTAAATCAGCTGGATGAGCCTTACCTGACTAGCTTACCTAAACATTCATCTTTGAATATCTACCTCTAGGAGCATAAATTTAGACACTCAGCCCAAGTAAGTTTTCAAAAGGGATCCTAACTGTGATCCTAACTCCGCAAGTTAGGAGCTTAAACCCTTTGAAAACTGGATCCTAGGTGTAAATATGGATAATCTGCACAGAGCAACAGTTATAACCCTGAACACCTTGCTGGGCAGATTTTGGCTTTTATCTGCCATCATTTATTTACTGCATATTACATATAAAAAACGCCTTCTGTTAAATGAGAACTTTTTCTTGCTGCATTGTTCTTGCATTGCTACTCGAGCATGTTACTTAACAAAGAAAAAGAAAAAGAAAAAACATCGGAAGGACGACACGTGATGTTTGAAAGTTCTGATAGCGGTAGCAATTCAAGTGGATCAGATGAAGGAGCATCTTATAAATCCTCAAAACGAGGTACAGTAAGTCGTCCTTTTTTAGGAAGAGGGAGAGGCCGCAATCGATGGCAAAATCGATGGCAAAATCGCTCTCAACGAAAATCAGACAATCAGGACCCGGTATCACAGGCATATGCTCAGTGGGAGGGACCGCAATCGAGATCCAAAACTCGTCCCACTCCGCCGTCATAAACATATCTCAACACAAGTTAACGCAAGCTCAAGAACAAGTCCTAAATTTGGGATTATCTTTTGTGCCATCGAATATCCATAATGCCTTTGAGAGTCGCATTTCCATCATTCGTTTTATTCGCAAACTTCAAATTAAATTATACTGTGCTAACAATTTGATTTCGTTGGATACTACATCATTGGTTAAACCGAAATCGAGATGGATGCCCCCTGGGCTGATGGACCCAAAAATTTGCATTTTTAGGGACTTGGTATTAAAAGATATTGAAAATATGGAATCCTCTCCAAGTAAATCATACGCCAACATTTCTTCTATTCACAAATCGGCTTTAAGGGAGCTAGCTAATAATCCTGAGATTATAGTAAAACCTGCCGATAAAGGGGGTGGGATTATCATTCAGAATAAATATCAGTACATTCAATCTTTACAGGAACAACTTGCAGATGTGAATTATTATCAGTTGTTGGAAGGAGATCCTACTGTAGAATTACAGAATATGATTCATCATTTTTTGGAGGAAAAATTGACACCTTTTCTTACTCATAAGGAAAGGTCATTTTTGAAGGTACAATATCCGAGAACGCCTATTCTGTATGGTATTCCAAAAATTCATAAGTCTATGACTAATCCTCCCTTGAGACCGATAGTGTCGAGCAATGGGTCTCTTTTGGAACCTTTAGCGATTTTTCTTAATAAATTCTTGCAACCCCATGTAGAAAAAATGCAATCGTTCGTCAAAGATACGACACAAGTATTACATAAGTTAATGGCATTTCAACATCAGTTTGATCAATTTTTCTTAACATCATTGGATGTAGTCTCATTGTATACAAATGTTTCTCAAACAATAGCACTGGAAATTATAGCTGAAATTTTGGAAGATCATCCACCATTAAGAATACCAACCACGTTTTTATTACAAATAGCACAATTTGTTTTGAAGCACAATTATTTTCAGTTTGAAGATAAATATTATTTGCAGATCCACGGTATTGCGATGGGGTCCTCTGTGGCCCCTGCCATCGCCAATCTGGTGATGGATCACATTGAACGACGTTTTATTTATGGATCATCATATTTTCATAACATACCATTTTGGATACGATATATTGATGATCTTTTGTTTTTCTGGACATCTGACGAATTTTCTTTGAAGCAATTTTTGATCTGGCTTAATACAATCGATCGGGATTTAAAGTTTACTTCGGAATACAGTACCCATTGTATTAATTTTTTGGATATCCAAATTTGTATACAAAATAAGGAATCACATACCACAATTTTTCGAAAACCGTCAGAACGAAATAATCTTTTAAGATTTCATAGTTGTCATCCAACAGCATTTAAACGAGGGTTACCAGTAAGCCAGTTTTTTCGGCTTAAACGTATTTGTTCAGAATCTCAAGAATTTAAAAAACAGGCTCAAGTGTTGGCTTATAGATTTTTTGAACGGGGATATCCTTTTGATGCAGTTTATAACGCATATAAGCGAGCAAAATATTCAGATCGATTATCTTTGTTAGAATACCAGAAATGAACACAAGAAATTCCAGACATGTGTGTGTTGCAGCATTCAGACAAATCAAGGTTGATAGCTCAGAGCATCAGGAGGCACTGGCACATATTACAGCTACATTCTTCTGTTTTTTCAGACCTTCCTCTTTTTTCATATTCTCGAGGTAAAAATATTAAGGAACACATAGTACGTGCGGACACTCGTAGTTCTGTTTTGCCTGTCAGTGGAGCACACAACAGATGTGACATGTGTGACATGTGCGCGTTGACTATAACAAGGCGGCATGAATGAGGCTGTCGACTGGTTGACTTTAATCTGATGTATTTTCTTGCTTACGTTTTCAGTCATCACGTTGTTGAGATATGGAAAGTTCCTATTGGTCAAGAGACCATTCCAAGGCAGGTTTATAAGCCGCCTTAACATTTAACAAAATGGAGGATCAGTCGTTGGGTTACGCTGTTTAAGTAGGGTGAAAATGAAGAAATGCTGAACGTATGGATGAGTATTTAAAGAACATTTTTTCATTATGAATTTGGTGATCTTTAATCTAATACATTTGTGTTTCAGAAGAAATTGTCATGCCCCTGAAGAAGCGATAAAGAAACACGAGCCGTGTCGGGCACAAAGTTGGGCACAAAGTTAATGGATTCAGCGTTAGAGCAATGAGCTCATGAACTCAGCGTTTTTTGATCACTCACGCTAAAGATAAGTGTTCGTATAGCTGCTAGTAATATATTTAAAGCCCTTTTAAAAGATTTAAAAAAAGAAAAAGAAAAAAAATGCTTTAAAAATGGAGACAAATTTCTTAAAAAATAGAGGGTTTTTGAAGTAAGAGCATTTAACCATGACCGATGATTGTAAAAACCTAAGAGGAACCACAAATATACTAAAAGTTCAGTATATGTGGTATATTCGATTGTGAGAGTCAGCACAAAATACACTCTCCAATTATATGAGGTCTGGTTATGTTTTGCAGTAATTGATATATTTTCAACCCAATACATTTTTACCACGTGTTGCATTTTTTAGACTAATGCATGTAACACATTTTCTTGTGCGTGACATTCTGCAGTATAGCACGTTATTCATTTCCCTCTTTGACTTTTTTTTTCCTTCTTCCTCTGAACTCAACCAGCTGGAAGGAGGCTTTCACCACAAACTTTACTGCATTGTTTCTATGGAAACTGTTAACTCTCCATCAGGGTCTGTAACTGGCACAAGCTGTGGATGCCTTGTGGTAACTGTTATATATTTACACACGCTTAAAATATGGCCCTGGACTCCAGGCGCAATGGTTTCCAAGGTGACTGTGTATGTTCTCCATTCCTAGGCTGTAAAAGACGCTGACAAATAGTGCCTTTCTTCTTATGCATGATAAGTATTAATGGACATCACAGTAATGATGATCTTTTATCATCTTCTGCAATAGTGTCGTTTTTTGTTTTTTTATTGATTTCTCATCTAGCACTGACCTAGTAAGGGACAGTAGCTCTCAAAAGCTAGTTATGAGTTTATTATCTGGCATACTGTATCCAGTTCTGGAGGCCGTACCTCCACAGGGATACAGACAGGGCAGTAGCAGTCCAGAGAAGGGCTCTCGGGATGGCACAGGATCTGCACCAAAATCTCTATGAGATGAGATTTAAGGATCTAAATATGTATCCCCAAGAGGAGAGAATGGGATAGGACAGATATTCAAATACCTTGAAGGCATAAATGCACAAGAAGTAAGTATTTTTCAGTTGAAAGCAGGGATGTTGCTAGGTACCTCAAAGATCTGAGACACAATCCCACTGGTCCTTCCTTTCTGACCTCCAACCATCCTCCCCCCCCCCTCCAGCCCCTCAGGGTGGTCCATTTTTCCACAAACTAGAACTGGACTCTTGAGGACTGGAGGGAGGGGAGAACCTGACCACTTGATCCTCTCATTTGCATACATTTTCCACTGCTACCCTTGAATTGGCCTACTCTCTCTTGCCCTTCTGTTCCTTCTATTCTAGCATCCCCAGGACAATGGCAATGAGCAATCTAACAGTGGATCCATAGAACCAACAGGATCATCAATAATAAGAGTTGCATTAATGAGTCAACATAAAACAGCATGAGAATAATATACATAGATGCATGCATTCCATCAATTTTGTGCACACAAGTGTATAAGGGATGCATTGCTCATGTTTCTTAATGTAATGGAAATATTAGGAGTGCATCAGTCATCCACACCCTTCGCTAATCTTTTCTTAAGGTGCTCCTGAGGGACCCAGTCAGAGCACAGCACCGAGCACAGCCACTTACGTACAGAACTGTAGACATTTAAACATTGTGTGGTCTTTAATTTGATGCTGAAAACAAATTGACAATGAATCCGTTAGGGAAAAAAAAGAATTACAGTTACAATATAGTAAACTTCCCAACCCAAAACAGCACTCAAACTGTAACATCCCTACCTATGAAAAGGCAGCACTGCAAATATTGCATTAGTCTCTAAAACCCCAACGTACCTCCTTTTATGGAAATACAACAAGCTGAACTGCTATAGATCCTTACATAGAAACTACATGCAAGCAGAATATCTTACCTCAGTCACAAATGCAGAATACAGACAAACCCTCATCAAACACAGAATAAAGAGACCATAAAGTATAATCAGAAATGTGCAGACAAAAACCTGAATTGGAAACTGCAACAAGCCTGACTCTGTAGGCATTGCAACAATGGAAAAACTGAAACAATTACCATGCCATATAAGACATCAAACTATAAAATCAAGAAACATAATATATCATGATAGTAAAACCATACTTATAAAATGAATATTTCAAAACAGCTGACAAAAAAAAATAAAAATCCCTTACAAAAATAAAAAAATAGATAAATATTCAATGATTAAAAACTCATTAAAAATATTAAAATTTCCCTAAGCATCAATAAAGTATTTCAAAACAGCAAACACATCAAATAACTCGCAATAATTACAACAAAGGATTCCGCTCGCTCTCCATTCCTGAGAACTTTTGATTTCCAGTCATCTTGAAATTGTTGTGGATTAATGGGGGAGGGGTACATATAAACTTTCCTCTCATTCACATACCCACACTCTTCAGTGCATACAAATACTCATTTACTCACACATGGTCACACACATTCTCTCTCTCTCTCACACACAAACTCATGCTCTCTCTCTTTCTCCCCTATGTTCTCATATGCTTGCTCTCACACACACACACACACATACACATAAACAGATGCTCTCTCTCTCCCTCTCCCTAGAATGTAGAGGCAGCAACAATCTCCTGCTTGGGCTTGCACAGCATTTCTCTCACACACACACATACTCTCTCTCTCTCATACACAAACATACTCTCACACAATCTTCCTCACACAATTTCTCTCATGCTTTCTCTCCCCCATGCTCTCTCTCTCTCTCTCTTTCCCTTCTCACACACACGCACATACACATCATGCAGGCACAAAAATGCTCTCTCTCTCTCCCCCCAGAACATGCAGGAACAGCTTCCTCCTTGGGCCCACACAGTGTCTTTCACACACGCATGTGCTCTCTCTCACACACAGGCATGCTCATACACAAACTCTCACATGCTTTCTCTCTCTCTCTCTCGCTGTCTCCCATATGTTCTTATATGCTCTCTTTCTCATGCACACACATGCTCTCTCTGTCCCTGGAATGTGCAGGCAGTAGCAGCCTCCTCCTTGAGCCTACAGCACCACTCACACAAACATACAAGCTCTCTCACACAAGCTATTGCTCACACATGTACACTCACACAAGTTCTCATACCTGCATACTCATATATACACAAGCCCTCACACATACTATTGCTCACACACACACACACACTCATACAAGCTCTCACACATACACAGAAGCTCTCACATAGCTATTGCTGTCACACACACACACACAAGCTTTCACACATGCTACTGCTCAGACAAACAAGCTCACACATGGTATTGCTCAAACAAGCACTCAAATGCTATTGCTCACGCACACACAAACTCTTGTACATATTACTTTTCACACATGCTCACAAGTTGTGACACATGCTATGTCTTACACACACACACACACACAAGCTCTTACACGTCATTGCTCTCACACACTACTGCTCACACTCACACACGGAATGTGGAGGATACAAGTAGCAGCAGCCTCCTCTCTTTGGTCCCACAGTGGGCCCCAACCAATGTAGCAGCTTTCTATCTTCCATTGAGTGGACTGGACCGGACGCTGTCTTTCTTCCAACACACAATCTGGGCTCAACGCAGTGACTTTCAGCTGCATGACCTAGGCCTGACGAGGCAATCTTTGTCCCTCAAGGGTTGCTAAAGCGATTCTTTATCAGCCTAAGGTTTCTAGATGACTAAGGGTTCATAATGTCAAAAAATATTATTTGGCCTCTCAATTGAGAGTTGTAATGGAGAGCCATTGTGAGGTAGAGAGCAAACAATGGGTTAGCATTGAGCAATCAATACTGGGGACTATCCCTATAGTGGTGTTGGTATGGTCACCAAGAAGATTAAGATTTATTTTTGTCACAATGATTCCTTTTATAAGGTTCATCCTTAATTTATGGGATTATTGGAAAACCTTGTTGGTGGGGATTAGGAATTATTTTTGTAAGTCTCTCCTTCGATTCAGTGTTGACTTTCAACCTGGACTTATTTCTTCAGTTTTTCAGAGGTAGTACTTGATTGGGATTAGTCAATTTGAACATATTTGGGGGAATCAAACTATGTTAAGTTTCAACAATCTTATGGGAAAATATCCTTTAACACCTTGGGATACATTTCCTTATCTTCAGTTAAATAATTACGTGGATATAAACACTATTAAATTGAATTTAATGAAGGGGAAAACTATGTTCAAGGATTATTGTGATAAAACAAGTAGTGCTAAAGGGTTAATTTCAAAACTATATGCCCCGCTGAATGGTAAGTTATTCCCCAAGCCTAGGCATTTAGAGGCATGGGAACAGATCTGGGAGAGGTTTTCGATGAGGATATATGGGATCTTTGTCACATATTGGTAGGGTGAAACTCAATTTCCTCTTTGCTGGAAGAGAATGGATATAAATTATTATATTGTTGGTATCTCATGCCGGAGAGGCTTCACAAAATGTATCCTAATATTAGCGAGGATTTCTGGCATCAATGTGACAAGATAGGCTCTATGTTTCATGTCTGGTGGCAATGCCCATTGGTTCAGCAATTCTGGAAACCAATATTGGGGTTAATTAGAGGTATCACACAGATTACTCCTCCTAAAGATCCCAAAGCATTCCTTCTTAAAGTTCCTGTTCCTGTTCCTGACGTGTCACTTTCATTGCAACATCTGATTCTACAGATCATTCTTCCTGGTGAAAGAATGCCAACGACGTCAGATCGTCCATAATATAGGGAAGCTGTTAGCTTTGAAGAATGACACTCTTCTCAAGTTCAGTGATATTTGGGGACCCATCAATTGTGGTCTCTTGCCTGTCAGTGTTAGAGATTGATTCCTTTGTTTGAACATTTGTATCTACCTGCAGTCTGCTTCCACTGGGATTCTGGGAAGGGGCTGGGGGGTGTGGAATTGGATTTCTTTTTTTAAAATGTTCATGGTGATGTTATGACTTTCTGTATGTTCACTTTTTGAACATAATTTTCAATAAATTCTAAATTACAAAGGTTTAACTGCATATCGTGTGGCCAGTTTTAAAGGACTGTTGTACCCACGGAAATGTCTTTGAGAATTACCCTCCCTATGGGCATCATCACCAATCATTTCTAGCGTATCATCTCAGGTTGTTTCAAGCAAACACAACCTCTGCTTCATTAGCCACTTCAAGTAGCTAAGGCTCGGCAGTCATGAAGCAGACAATCCAAAGTTTTACTTGTCGCGATGTGATTTTTATTATAGGAGTGTCATTTAAATTGATTTTACCCCTTTATACCAATGTAACACATGTGACCTAATTAAAGTTCTCATATCTTCTGCTTTCTCCCTAACATGCACAGTACATATAGGATGATTGGGTTTTACAGGCCAATTGCTCATTAGTTCTGCACATTAAGCACAATCTAGGGAGAACAATCCTCAGTAACATGACAATGGGAAGCTGTAAATTAATGGTGTTTCATTTCTTTTTTCAATATTTTGCACTTCTGTGTCCTGTATACATATTTGGTACTGAAACAAAGTCCATGCCTCTGCTGATGGCCAATTCTGCCTTGTCACCCCCAGGGAGGCTGGGAGGGGGCTAGTTGGCCCATGGCGCACAGGTTCCTAGTGGAGAAGAAGCCACTGGCATTGAAAGGAAAAGAAGTCATGACAAGTCACACATGCCTGCACAGGGCTCCAAGGAAAATGCATAATGTACTACAGCCAGAAGTGCCAGGACTTGGGGTACAGCTAAGTTCAGGGTTAAGTTGGTTCAAGCATATTAGCACATGACACATACTCGCTTAGTTCTTCCTTTCATCAGCCCTTTCTGCTGCTATGTTCCTGTAAACGTTGAGGATTATCCTTATAAAGTAATACTGGTTACAGTCCTTTTTTGTACAGATGCAGCTGTGCCTAAAGGCCATTTGCACATTCTATGTAAAGGGGTCACAGCGGTCACTCAATACCCAAGGCAAATGTTCCAAAGTTAGAATCTGGTCATCTTAACGAAGTGTGGATGTAGAGAGAAAGCAGCTTAATCCTCTGTAGTTAGAGTTTCTAGCCTATTTAGTAAACTGAGCAATGCCAACTGTAATAATCATCATTTTAAGTCTACCTTTCCAAACAATGCTCAAGGTGGTTTGCAGCATGATTAGTATTCAAGTACAATAAGTCTCTGTCACAAGATACTTAAGAAGCCAATATTCAAAAAAAGCTGAGCTCCTAAATTTAGGCTTCTGTTAGGTGCCTAAGAGAGGTTCCTAAGAGGCTAATATATTCAGTAGGCTGTTTAGTGGACAAGTTATCCGGCTAAAGTTCGCCAGATAACCTGTCCCGTATACTCAGTGGGATAAACATCCCGCTGAATACACTTGCTTAAAGTTATTTGACTACATGTAGCCAGACAACTAAAAAACCTAACCAGCTATGTTTGAATATAACCGTTTAGGTTTTTAAGTTCTCCAGCTTTGTGTGCTCAGATAACTTGCAACTTATCCAGATATCTTCAAAAGATATCTGACTAAGTAGCGCTTTTACCCCCAACCCTACCAAAAAAAAAAAAAAGAAGAGGAAAAAGGGGACCTATGGCCTGATTTCCTCTCGCCTATCATCTAATATTAGATTATGCCCTATCGGGCCTTGCATCCCAAACTGTGCTGGGATCGCAGTGATTCCTCCCCCTAAACCCCTTCCTCAATGCAAAATCTATCACCGATGCCAGGCCCTGCCACTCTGCAATCTAAACTATCTCCCTGCCGCACCCCCAGAACCCTCCCATGGACCTTGCCCCCACTGCCAATAGAGGATTCCGCACATACCTGCTCACGGCAATGTCCAGCGAGCATAAACTACACTCAGTTTACGCTTTGATAAGTAGTAAGTTATCTGAGCACACAAGGCCGGATAACTTAGACAGATAAATGCGATATTCAGCTAAATTAGCTGGATACCTCAACCCCTCTCCGGAATGCCCCTGTAATGTTCCTTTTTTATCCAGCTAAATTGTAGCAAGACAACTACTTATCCGGCTATAATTTAGCCGGCTAATTGATTACATTTGCCTTTTTGCCATTTAGATGGATAACTTTTGAGGTATCCATCTAAATGGCTTTTGAATATGGACCCCCTACGTTTTCAGCTGAAAATTCACAATCATTTAGGGTGCTAAATGTTGGCCTGCTATTCACTTTTCAAGATTTAAGCACCTAAATTAGGTGCTAAGCTCCCAACTTTGTCTCCGTGTCCTAACTCCGCCCCTGTAGCCACTAACTTTATAGGGTCCTAAATTTAAGAGTCAAACGAAACTAGGAGCCTAAATGTAGGAACTCAGCCCTAGTACATTTTCAAAAAGAGCCAAAAAAGGAGGCTAAACCCTTTTAATGACTGACTCCTAAGTGGGTATCTGAGACAACAGGAGAGAAAGTGATTGCCCAAGGAATGTCACTGGGGAAGTAAGATTTGCACCCTGCTTTTTATGGTTCTTAGCCCACTCTTCTAGCCACTGGGCCACTGTTTCTCCATGAAAGGGAATATCACTTCCCAATGCCATTATCTGATCTTCACTCAGTTGTTTTACCACCTGAATCATTTAGGATTACAGACGTATTCCACTGAAAAACAATAATTTTTTTTTTCATAAATCAGTTTATTTTTGGTAAATTTTAAACTGCATCAGTACCTAACTGGGTATAACTTGAAATGTCATAGCTGTGCAAAGAAATAAAAAGAAAAAAAGTCACAGAAAGAAAGGAAGAGAAATGACAGATAGAGGACGCTGAGATAACTGTAAAAACAGGACAAGGTTGAGCAAAGCTTTCAGGAATGAATCAAAGTTTTAGGAGATCAGAAAAAGATGTGTGGTGTGGACTGAATGTAAGGGGGGAAGAGGGGAGAGAGGCTCTGCAGCTGCAGATTGTATATTATATTTGGTTATGAATAATAACAGCTCAGCATTTGTTCCTGTTTAAGACAGGGAGAGGTTTTATCCCCTGCTGTTTTGAAGGAGGGAAAAACTGAATGTCTCTCTTTTTTTTTTTTGTTCTTCTTGTGTAGATGCAGCCTCTCTCTCAGTCTGCACATGAAAACCTCTCCAGCATTCCCACCATCTGTTCCTCTTGGGCTCAGTTATGTAGCATTTTACGTCTAGGAAGGCGATAATGCCTGTTGTGATTCTAAACTTGGAAAATCAGCCACCGACTGGCCTACTTAAAGTCATTGCAGTATCTGCTCCATTTTTCTGCAGGAAGCCTGCAGTGCACAGAAAAGATGCATGCACTGATGCAAGGGCCCCCAAAGTCGGTCCCTGAGGGCCGCCGCTCAGTCAGGTTTCCAGGATCTCTGCAATGAATATGCATGAGATCTATTTGGATGCATTGCATGCAAATAGATCTCATGCAGATTCATTGTGGAAATCTCAAAAAACATACTGGGTTGCAGTCCTCAAAGACAGAATTTGGGGACTCTTGTACTGAAGAAAACCCAGGAAAATACTGGTATTAACTGGTCTGAATTAGAATAACTTCCTACAAGATGGGACATGCCCAATCAAGGCCAATAGTCAGCCTTAGTGTGTCTTGTTTACCTCATAACTATTGTAATTAACTGGCAGAGGACAGGAACTCCTGGACCTCAATCAAGTGCATTTGGCCACTGTCTTTTTATTTTCTCTAATAAAATATTTTGCATGAAAATAGGTTTTATTTTGGGACTTAGGGAGGGTAATTTTGTAACATCATGGGTGTCGTGTATCAGCCCATGAGCACAGTTACATCAGCTTCGCTTTGAAAATTATGCAAAGGTGAGAACAGAGACCAGCAAAAAGTCATAGCTGCTCTTTGCAGCACATAATTTGTGCAGGTGAATTTGCACATGAACTTTTTAAATCAAAAGTATGTGCAGAAATCCAAACTCCACCCAGCTCCTCCCCCACCCATTCCCTCAGAACACCTCTTTTTTTTTTTGTGCACGTAAAAGTATGTGTGAGATCAGTTTCACACCCGCAAACCAGGGACAATTTTAGAGCAAGTTATTTACGTGCATAAACTCGTAATTCAAGTGCCTGAAATGCCTTTGAAAATTCACCCCAAACACAGCACACAGCACACACACACTTTGAAATCCTGATTATGTTTTCTTCCTTTCATTTATTCCACTTAATTAAAGATATGCAAACTTTATTTTTCTGCACAGGTGAATTCACACTTGGCACATCAGCATCTCCTGGCTCACCAGCATCTTTATAGTAGGGAGCTCTGCCCACATTTCTCCAGTGTTCTTCTGATTCTATGAGAACTACCTTGTCTTAGACAACATAATTGGGTGGGAATTGGGTTATGTTATTGTTATCCACTTAGTGAATATTTAATGTAGGCGGTATATCAAATACACTAAAGAAATAAATAATTGATTTGGCAATTGAACAAGGACAATAGCTAGGCCCAGATTTATACATAGGCAGCAGAGGCAGTTACCTCCTAAGCCAAATTTTGAAGATGCCATCTGTTACTAAGGATCTCACGGTTTACTGTTCCAATTCTTTCCCTTCAGGCAGCAGGGGAGAGGCTGAGGAAAAGAGCAGGGCAATTGTTTTCTCTTTCTGCAGAGTCTGTTCCAGTTTTACCCCCTTCCCTCCAGTTAGGAGGAGAGTGGTGAGGCTGGAGCAGACTGCAGGCAGCATGTAGGAGAGAGACAGGGCTGGCAGGAGGTGTTAGGTGGACTAGGCGGCCGCCTAGAGCACAAGAAACATAGAAACATAGAAATGATGGCAGAAGAAGACCAAACGGCCCATCCAGTCTGCCCAGCAAGCTTTCACACCTAGGGTTTGACTTTCACACCTAGGGGCCACAGTGCCCCGTCCACAAGAAGTGGATGGGGCACTGTGACGCACCACAAGGACGTTATTTTTTAAATCGAGCGAGATCGTGGTCTGGGACACAGAGGTAAATGAGAAATTATGAGCTGGATAGAGAGAGAGAGAGAAATCAAGTGATGGGCTGATGGCGTCATAGCTTAGGGTGGCTGGATACCATCGCACGGGTACTGAAAAGGGAGCAGAGCAATTGTTTTCTGCTCTAATGTATCTGCTCCAGCTTCACCCCCTCCCCTCCTGTGTTAATAGACTACATGTGAGGAGAAATAGGAGGGGGGACGGGACTGGAGAAGACAATAGTTCTCCTGTAATCCCAGGACTAGAGACCAGAGTGGGGCAAGAGGAAGGAGGCGTATAAGTCAGGAAGTTGTAAGTGATTTATAAGGGGGAGCTAGGTGAGTGCTTGCATCAAGGAGGGGTGAAAAGGAAGAGTGCTGAGGTCAATCCTGGAGGTGGGAGGGAGAAAAGAGAGAGGGGGGAGTATGTATTAGTGGGAGGTGGCAGAAAGAAAGTCAAACCCTACAACCCACCTTGCTAATCAACAGCAACCTCAGGGTGACACCAACTCAAAAGTTGCCAGGAATACTGTTCCCATCTCCTGTGCCAGCCTAAAGCTTGCACACGTAATTCCACTTTGAAGATTGATGTAACTTATGTGTGTATTTGTTGGTTAACTTATACGAGCTGTTGTAAAATTACCCCTCCTTGGTGTCTACAAGACTACCATGTCCTCCTCCAGTCTCTTCCAAGAGCAGAAGAACAGTCTAAGCACATCTTCCTAGGTATTGTGTCCATAATCCCCATGTTTTCCAGAGACCATGTGCTGTACAAAAGGAGCTGTTCATTTTACCTAACTTACAGTCTGATGCAGAGAGGTGCTTTCAGATGAATGCATTGTTTTACCAGCCGTAGAATGCACATTTTGTGAGCATAAATCTTACTACCGATGCAGCAAGGAGCATTGCACTCACAAAATGTGTGTGTTCTAAACTGGGAGCTCTACTTCGTGTCCTTGCATGGAAATCCCATGCAAATGAGGGCATTAAGCACTAAGCAGTTCTCTCCGGGTCAGAGATGGAGTTAAGCTTCCAGCGCTACTTAAAACCATCTAAAATGGACAAAAAGTTAAAAAAGAGGTCTGGACTTATTGGGCTTACTGCAGCCACTTGTCTGCATAAGTTCATCCAGATAAGTGGCGGCAGCCACTACGTAGCCTTTCCCAAGTTAAAATATGCATTTGGCCTCAATGAGCATTTTTTTAACCCCCGATGCATTTACATAGCATTAGCTTGCTGCATTGGGAGTTAAAACAAATTTAATCTGAGTGTTAAAATCATGTGCTGAAAACCAGCGCAGAATTTCTTAAAGCTCAAAGTAATGCAATGGCTCATTAAGCATTAGGGGGTTAATCAAAAAGACACTCCTGGTAACTGAGTCATCCTTAAACCCTACAGTCAGGTCTCAACTCCAGTTCCTCATCTCTGATTCTGCCATGCATGGCTTCTTGAAGCTGTGAACTGGCTTTTATCATAACCCAGGAATACTGCAGAGAACACATTTGAAGAGTTACCAAGGCTTTCATTACCAAAAGTACATTCTTTTTGTCCAAGATTTATTTTAATCAGACTATCAATCCCTATGGTTTAAGATTTTATGTCAAAAAGCATGACTTAAAAAAAGCCTTGTTGCTGCTTTTTGAAAAACTAAAGGCTTTATTAAGCCTTGTACACAGTTCTTAATTAGAATAAATGGTCTTAGTCATGCGGTAAAATAAAATTTATGATTCCATGACAGTTAATCGTTTGCTAGAAACAACAGATGCACTTAAATTAAGATATATTTCACCTTTTTTGCAAAATACTCTCAGCCGACAGAATAATGCATCATAATGATCCCTGGGATAGTTTCATACATGTTTTTAACAATTTATAAAGCAATTTGTCCTCCACAACGATTCCCTGATAATATTTAATTTGTGGTCATGCAAAGAGAAATGCACAAACACTTTGTAGTACCTTCAGGAACAATCTTTTGTTGTAATGAAGAAAGGGGAAGAAATAAAAGCATGAAAACTAACCAGGAAAACGGTCGTAATCTGTATCAAGAGAGGCTGATGTAAAATTAAAGAGCACAGACGGATCGCCTGCTGCAAGGCCGCTTTATTATGGGTTTTCTTGTGGTTCATGTGCAGAAGGGCATCCAAAGAGCCCAGGTGACTACGGGCTTGCATCCATTCGCTGGCAGAGAGATTAAGTGGTTGTGAAGGCATGGAGAAGACCATTACCAGGACTGGGCACATTACCCAGAGAGTTGGCTAGGCTGAAAGGCCAGAGGTTCATTGAGTCCAACACTCTGATTATCTAACAGTTCTGTGCATGGCGATGATGATCCAAGATCTCTGTATGGTAATCTAGGGGAAACTCGCGCCTACTCTGAGCATTAGACATAATGGAGGGCTTTAGTTTTCTGTGCCATCGGGGTGGCCTATTTCCTTCGCACTTAATTCAGTAAAAAAAAAAAAAAGGAAAAAATGTAAGGGCTTGATTAACTAATAACATCAGGCACGGAAGCCACTATGCTGCTTCCCCTCCCTATCTCCTCCATTACAGACACTACTGTTAAGTTATGGCATGCTTGGAGAAACATGGCTGGTTTAACGAATTTGTGTCGTCACCCAGAGAGCGTGGAAAGGCAGAAGGTACAATAATACTGCGCTGGCTGTACGCGCCAACACAGAATGCTGAAAGCAGAGAAAGCGCACCCTGCAGGTACAGCAGATGCAAAGTAGCTCAACTAGAATACACAGTGTTGTCACCTAGCTGCTGAAGCTAACATAACATGCTAGGCTGAGGCGAGCATTAAAGCTATTTCATTATATGTAGCTATTAAAAATCTGGGATCAATTTTGTTACAAGAAACTCAGATTGCCTTTGCTCCATCCATCTCTACAAATTTTATTTTTCCTACAGCGAGCTGAATGCAATTAAATGACCTTCTAATCCGCCAGTGTATTAAAAAAAAAATAATGGCAGCTACAATTATATGTAGACAGCCTTAATTTAAAAAAAAGAAATGTATTTGTGTTTGCCAACAGAGAATTAAGCAAAGCTGGAAAAGGCGGAGTCGGTGCCTCCTGCAACCCCTTCTTGCAAGGATGAGCCCTGCTCAGTTCTATAGGATGGAGTTTCACACCTGCATTCAGGCCCCACAATCATGTGCCTTTTGCTCGCTGTGGATTTTTAGCCTTATAAACCCCTGGTTAGCATCTGCCGTAGATCACGTTCGCTCTCCTTTACCATTAATTTCTGCAAGCAGAAAGCCAAGGAGCAGAGCAGTAACTTAACATCTTTCTCATTTCATCAGTGCCGCAATAATTAAAGTCAGTCCTCAGGCACAGAATGTAGAGAGCAGCAAAATGCTGTTAGCTCTGTTTGGTAGTGGCTTTTTTATTTTTAAATGGAGATATGATATTGCACAACACTTGGCTGCATCGTTTACTCCCTAATAACAGGGTATAAATCCAGACAGAGTGCTGTAAAGCCCATCAGCTGAGGAGCGGCGTCAGAGAACACATGGTTGGTAAGGGTGAAGAAGAGGTCATAGCTTCATTGAGTCCAAACTTCTTCTAACTGCTCCATGGCTTTCTAACAGGATAAGCCAGAAGCCAGGCCTATTTAGCTGGATAATTCACAAGTTATCCAGCTAAATGGCGAGTCATAAATATTCCTCTTACTTATTCAGCTAACGTTTAGCCAGTTAAGTCATTTACCGGCTACGTTTTAGCCAAATAAGTAAGAGGCGTGTTGGGAGCATTCCAAGGTGGAAACAAGTTAGTCCATTACCTGCTATTGATTAAGTTGACTTAGAAAATAGCCACTGCTATTACTAGCAACAGTAACATGGAATAGACTTAGTGTTTGGGTACTTGCCAGGTTCTTGTGGCCTGGATTGGCCATTGTTGGAGACAGGATGCTGGGCTTGATGGACCCTTGGTCTGACCCAGTATGGCATGTTCTTATGTTCTTATGAATAACTTATCTAATCAACTCCAATATTTGGAGTTAGCTGAAGAAGTTATTTGGCAAACTCAAGACATGGCTGAGGATTAAAGTTATCTTGCTACAGGTAACTGGATAACTTTAACCTCAACTAGCTATATGCAAAGGAATATAGCTGGTTAAGTACCAAACTGGGGAAAAATAGGATCAAGCAAGCCCAGCAGCCCAGTCAGTCACCCTCACCTAAGTGCAGTAAACATAGAGACTGCTGGGCTGATCCTCCCTCCCCCTGCCCCACCAATAGCCCCCCCCCCCCCCCGCCCCCCAAACAATGATAAAAGATTGTTTTTTTAAATATTTTTTTCTTTATTGAATTTTCATTTTTTCATAAGTAGAATTTGTTCCAGAAAATTAAGACAAAACAAGCTTGTATTATTACAATCCAAGAATATTCAAAAGGTAATCTCACCCAATATTTGCCTTACAATAGTAACAGGTAATTTGGGGGAAAGCAAGGTTAGAACAGAGTGATTATTCAGGAAATATTAATTATTTGAGCAATAATCTGATCCT
This sequence comes from Rhinatrema bivittatum, assembly GCF_901001135.1. NCBI lineage: Eukaryota > Metazoa > Chordata > Amphibia > Gymnophiona > Rhinatrematidae > Rhinatrema > Rhinatrema bivittatum. Next base: position 33,533,325 of record NC_042626.1, read on the forward strand.
GCACCCCATACACAAATATGTACCGAACCAGGCCTAGGGTCTGTTAGGAATGAGAGTCCAGGAATTCCCATAGCTGAGAAGGTTCAAAAAACAGGTATTTAGAGTTTTGATACCCAAGGAAATCTCAAATCAAATTTTGCCCCTTTAATTAAAACTTCCATTTTCATATTAAGAAATTTCCTCCTCCATTCTTGCATTACTCTAGTAATGTCTGGAAAAACCCAAACGTTTTAGCCATGAAACAGCAAATGACGATTCCGTAGAAAGGATCTTAACACAGAATTTCTTTCAGATATAAATGCAAAAGTGATTAATAAAGTTGCTCTGTTCTGAATAACTGTCTCTTGAGACATCTCCAGCAACTCAGAGATATTTGTAGGTGAAATAGATTCCGGATTCTTTGGTATATCTCCTTCTTATTTAAATAGAAAAATGGCTTTGGTTATCATAGGCATGGCTTCAGGTGGAAATTTAAGGATCTGTGTTAAGTAACTCTTGAAAACCTCCTTAGGAGATAGCATTTTAATATAAGGAAAATTCAAAATCCTTAAATTAAAGCTTCGCAGAGAATTTTCCAGATTTTCCATTTTCATTGCCGCATCAACATCTGATTGTACTAGCTTTTGTTGAATCGTTTCAACTTTAGTAATTCTTTTTCCAATTCCACGGCTTTAATATCTTGCTGTTCAATTTTGTTTTCTATTACTTGCACTCGATGATTATTTTCTAGGGGTGTGCATTCATTTGCAACATATCACGAATCCGCAACATATATGGCCGGATTCGTTGTATTCGTTGCGTCGTGAAAAAATCGCGATTTCCCACGAATACAACAAATCGCGGCTGAATCATTCGGCTGTCGAAATGTCAATTTAAACCCCCCCCCCCCCCACCCTCCTGACCCCCCCAAAACTTGCCTAAATTCCCTGGTGGTCCAGCGGGAGTCCCGGAGTGCCTCCTGCCCTCCCTTCATTGGCTGCCGGTGGCATCTTGTGCTCCTACCATGTGACAGGGGACGACCAATGGCAGCGGTAGCCCCTGTGACATAGTAAGGCCAAAGGCTATCAGCACCATTTTGATTACTGGCAGCTGACGGCCCGAGTGCAGAAGATCGCTCCCGGACCCGCGCTGGACCACCAGGGACTTTTCGCAAGTCTTGGGGGACCCTCCTGACCCCCACAAGACTTGCCAAAAGTCCAGCGGGGGTCTGGAAGCGACCTCCTACACTCGGGCCGTCGGTTGCCAGTATTCAAAATGGCGCCGATAGCCTTTGCCCTCACTATGTCACAGGGGCCGACTGTTGGCGCCATTTTGAATACTGGCAGCCGATAGCCTTTGCCCTTACTATGTCACAGGGGCCAACAGTCGGCCCCTGTGACATAGTAAGGGCAAAGGCTATCGGCGCCATTTTGATTACTGGCAGCTGACAGCTCGAGTGCAGGAGATCGCTCCTGGACCCCCGCTGTACCACCAGGGAATTTAGGCAAGTCTTGGGGGGAGTCAGGAGGGTGGGAGGTTGTAGTTAATTAAATTAAAAGGGAAACAAATAAGAATGGCACGTATCAATGGATCGGGAGGCCCTTTGAACGGATACTACGTATCTGGCCCCGACGAATACGAATGCCGTATGAAACGTATGCGGCTCCTCTGCACATCCCTATTATTTTCCATAATTACAGCGGTTAAAGATGATATGGCTTTTTCGACTGCAATTAATGCTGTCCATACATTCTCTAATGTGATCTCTTTAGATTTCTTATTAAACAAAGAAATTGGTGTCAGAAATTCCTGAGACTTCTCTTCTCCTTCTCCCATAGTACTGCCTCTGTTTCTGGCATTTTCAGGCAACTTTATTGCGTGAGGTAGGCAGAGAAGATTGGAAATTTGGAACATTGTACTACTCATGTGTTCATCTGGCTCTTATGCAGGACAAAATTGCTATTTATAGTAGAATTGAGAAGTTGGAGAACTCTGTGAGATTTCTGAATTTAAGATTTTTTAATTTGCTTTTGAATTTTCTTGTTACCTTTGTTCTCTCCTGTGGATTTTTTAAGATCCTATTTGCAAGAAGTTTTGAACATTTCCTAGAATGCAATGCCCTTTTTTCTTCCCTGTAGTAGGAGTTTAGATAATGTGGGAGATGGAGTGGGCAAGGTGAATTAGTCTATAGCTAGTTTGGGCCTCTCTAAAGCACTTGAGAGATTGGTGGTAGATGAATCTCACAGGAATACATTGCCTGTGACTGCTATGTTTCCTCAAGATCGGAATTCTCTTTTATGTTTGTATTTTCAGAAATCACGGGCTTTATTTATGGACTATAACATATGGATATTTCTGTATCTATGTAGGGCTGCTCAGGAGCAAAGAAAAAATTTCTGGCCGGGCACCAGGAATTAATTGACCTTGGGGCAACTATTTTACTTCCTTTTTCTTGTAAATGTTTATTTATGTTATTGAATGTCAAATTTATTTTCTTTGAGCCCTTTCATCTAAAGTTCTTTATTGATTCTAAGAAATCCAAGCATACCAGGACTCCTACCCTTTGATATGTGAGGAAATGAATTTGGATTAAACAGCTCATGAACTCCCAGGTTTTTCCATGGTCCTTGCCCATTGATTTTGGTCTCATTGTAAGTACATAAAGGGTATTTCTTTATTATTTTTTTCTAAATAGTTTCTTTTTTGGTTTGTATGAACGTTTTCTTTGGTAAGCAAAGCTATGTGGTTTGTGCACATAGGACTTCCCACCTGGACTGGAGTACAGCATGACATTTCTTAGTTGGAAAACTCTTGGGATAAAACATGTTGCAGACTTCTATGAAAAGGAAAACTGTGTGATTCACTCTTTCACAGCTCTACAAGCTCTGTTTCGGGTAGCTAGCTCATTTTTTTTTTTCACTATTTTGCGTTCTTGCAGTAGACTGAGGAGGTTTTACTGTGTGAACAGTCTTTTCTTAATGATATCCAAGATGTCCTGATTAGGAAAAATTAAATCGCACGGTGGCATGTTATATAAGCAACGGCTACTAAAGGACCCTTTTCAGTCAATATTGGAACTGGGAGTTGGATATAAGGGCTTCACCCAGGGACATAAAAAATGTTTTATAAGTTTATACAAAATCAGAATAAGGGAGATGAGATACAAGTTGTTATCACATGAAATGGGCATGTAGTAAATGTGGTAGTGAAAATGGTACTCTGACCCACAGATTTTTTAAATGCTCTAAACTAAAGACTTTCTGGGAAAAGGTGATACAAATTATACATAAGTTCACAGGGGTCCAGCTCCTACTGGTCTTCTCCCGGGAGGCAGATTGTGTTGAGAGTGTGACTGTGATATGGTGAGAGTGTTTGAAAGGTAAATGTGGTTTGTGAGAGTGTGGAAGAGGGTACCGAGAAATTTGCTGTTGAATATCTGGGGGTGTGGATTCTGTGCTTAAAGTGAAAAGCTGTAGCTGTAAATTCGGTTTTCTTGTATCTCTGCACTTTTGGTTATAGTTCAAAGTCAGGGCCTGAGTGCCCAGGCAACTGTTATTTTGCTTTTGGTTATTGTTGGCTGTTCTATATTTGTAAATGGCTACAGAATAAAATTATTTTGCCCCCCAAAAAAATCTATAAATAAAAAAGTTAAAGAATACAGTGAAATACAATGTCACAAACACAATTCATATAACAAAACAACATGCTATTCATAATAAAAATATTAAATACAAATTCAAAGCAAAATATTAAGTACATTTCATAATTCATAAAAAAAATTAACTCAACCCATTCTTACACTTATTAGGGAATGGATTCAGTTAAAATATAATAGATAAATAAAATATAATAATAATACAATTAATTATTTCATAAACCACCCACCACCCTATACCATATTAAAAAATGCCCTATACAAAGAAAATCTCCCAGCCTGATGGTAGTCACTACAACCTCATAAAACCCCAAGAGCCTCAGTCACACCCAAAGCTCCCCATGACACTTCCCAATTATTGATTTATATCATTAGGGAATTATATCCTGATACAACTTGCCCTATCTTGAAGATAGCAAAACCAAGAAAAGCGTACCCAATGGCTAAAACAGAAGAACACTGGGCCTGAAACAGGAAGGCTGTCATGCAAAGGAGAATGTATCAGCTTTCTGTCCTACTCCCAAAGGAAACAGATTCTGAGGACACCTCCTCGCCACCCCCCCCCCCCCCCCCCCCCCCATACACACACAAACACATTCCACCCCTCAGCGACTGAGATAAACCATGTGAAGAGGTGAGACATTGGCTGTCAACATACACGGTATATATCAGGCCAAGGCAAACCTGGAACATTTCTGGTTATTATAATCAGGACACCAACATCAGACTTTTAGGGGCCCTCAGTTTTCTCTGCTTAAATAGGCTTAAAATGCTCATTTACCTTTTAGTGATATGGACAGCAGTCTATCAGGAACTTCACTTCAGATCTCCCACTGGGCAATTTTCTAAAAGCCGTTTTCTGTGGGTAAGGTGCTGTTTTATCTGCAGAGCTGGTTATAAAATACTTGCATAGATCTGCTTGCAGTCATATATGCATGTCCATGCCGCCGTGCACATTTGTTTGAAAATTATCCTCCCTGAAGGGACACATTGGATGTTGCTGGCCTTTGCTAAAGAAAAGGGAGCTGTTTATCAAAGGAGAGAGACTGCCGAGTTTTTGGAAAGAGTTCATTGTCATAACGGTTCTTTGTTTTTTTTCAGAACTTCTCCCAGCCTTCAGACTAATGCCCTTAGGTGCACAATAACCGTCTCTGTGACTCTTAACAACACTTTGACTTTTTTTAGCCCACTAAATTTATCTTCACCTGTGAAACCTCCATTGGTGCAGCTGTAAACAACTTCATGGAATTCTTGCTAACTGAGAAATGCTATTTAAAAACAGTCTGTCATTCCTTAAGTTTCTGCTTATAGATCTGAAAACTTCAGAATAAACCACCTATCCTATTAATCAGAACAGCTAAAAGGAACAATGGAACTTTGGCTTATTAAAGATCGCTAGAGTAACCACAAATCACCCAAAATAGGAAATGAGGTAGAGACCTTCATATAAACCTAGCAAGCTGGAGTGTTAAAAAAACATTTAACTTTGCTCAAAAAGTCACTTCCACTGCTTTTGTGCTACGCTGCTTTTTCTAATCATCGGTCTTATTCAAATTTTTAATTGATTTTTTAAAATTGCAAGTAAAAAGTCAGGCATTACTGGATATTCCGGTGCATATAAAGATGAGGAACTTACCTTGTGTGGAATTCACATTATCTGCCACAATGTTCTTTTGTGCCACACACAGCCCATCGCGATATGCGTTTCGGTTTCTTCATCAGGGGCAAAGTGCATTTCTTGGATGCTTGCGTGCGGTATATTGCTGTGAATACCAATTCAGGCATAACCCCACTTCATCTAAGACTTAGATGAAATGCTTATTGCATCAGGCTGTGTGTGGCACAAAAGAACATTGCAGCAGCTTATGTGAATTCCACATAAGATAAGATCTCCATCTTTATACGTAATATACAGTAAAGCCTGACTTTTTACTTGCAATTTTAAAAAATCTATCTAAAATTTGAATGATTAGAAAAAGCAGCATAGCACAAATGTGGTGGAAGTAAGTTTTTGAGCAAAGTTAAATGTTTTAACCCTCCAGCTTGCTAGGTTTATATGAAGGTCTCTACCTTATTTCCTATCTGGTGGTTTGTTGTTACTCTAGTTATTGAAACACCCCCAGTATTTGGGTTTATTTTTACTACAGTGTGAGTGTATTACTAAAGATTGCACCATTAAAGTCACAGAAATGGAATTTGCTCCAGAGGGTCACCTAATTTTACAGTTCCACTAGACCCTATTGCCTTCCAGCCCTAGGTTTTAAAGGACCAGTTTTGTAACTGCACAGCTTCTTCAGACAGAGGCTCTTCACTCCACTGCACAAGCAGAGAAAAACACAAAGGGAATAGATTTCCACTCTAGTATCTCTCGAGTGCCAAGCGAAATTCCACACAAACTGTCTCTATTTGCACAGGTACAAAAGAACCCAGAACAGTCAAAGCATTTTATGGAACATGTAGCATGTAACCTACTCTGTGATCTGATAAATCAGGATGTGCTGCATGAAAGCTTGTGTCACTTCCTCATCAGACTAAGCTCTCATTGTGCTCTTAAGCAGTGTTGCTGTCTTAAAATATCTTTATCTTAATACACCAGTTGTAGACAATCAACTAATTCTTACTGAAAGAGGATTCTGATTGAGAAAAGGTAATATAGCCAGTTAATTATTTAACAAAGTAAAAGTACCTCTGATGCTTTTCAGAATGACATCATAGAAGCCTGGTATTATGAAATAATGATGATCTGATGCAAATGGTTGCTAACAGAAGTTAATTTTTTAAATCAGTAACAATTGCCTGATCCCATTATTACAGAGTTAAAGCTGTAACTCTGACATTTGCTCTTAGTTTTCACAACCTACCAGAAATTTTTAATGGCATGCACTATCCTGACAAAGGAACACAACAAAAAAATTGCTTGCAGCCAACAAAAGACACCCGCAAGATAATGCGTAAATGTGGCAAATCCAGCTGCCCCGAATCTCTCTACATTCTTATAGCTCTGGAATACAAATATCTCCTCGTTCTACATACACACCATCCATAATTGATGAGTGCTCACAAGATGCCGCATCCCACACAAGAAACTGCAGGCAAACTGAAAGAAAGACAAAACGAGATCCACTGGCACTATTGCACCGCCGGAAACTCTTCAGCATCAGCACCAGACAGTGCACAGCTTTTTTCTTTTTCATTGCCCTCACGGATCCTCTCTGGTGAGACAACTCACAGGAACGGTAACTTTCAAGCTTGAGTGCCTACGTTGGGCCGCACCCAGAGACGTAGCTATTTTATGACCTGTGCACATATAGGCACGCATGTTATAAAATAGCCTGGCCGCGTGCACCAGATTTTAAGTGGCATTGTGTACGGGCATGCAAATCCCACTTTTACTGCGCAAGTCAGGGAATTTTAAAAGGGGGCATTTGCTCATGCCACTCCCAGTTTCCCAGTTCATCTACCAGTTCGCCCAGTTAACAATTATGACCTCCAACCCACCCTAGTTTGAAAGCCTATACTCCCCCAGTTACCCCATACCCTTTAAACCCCTCACACATGGCTCAGTCCTTTTCTATTATGACGTATACATCGTCCATAGCAGAATTAAAGTTACACGGCAGCGGACCTTGGCGTGTGCCGGGTCGCGTAATTATTTACGCGTGTATCTCTTGGCCAGGCCCCAAAACGCTTATGCCCCGCCAGGACCATGCCCCGCCAATCTTAGTAAATTTTTTTAGATGAGCACGCCGCAGACATTTATGCGCTTTTTAAAATACGGTCAGCGCATGTGAGCCTGACTTATTCACGCATTCCCCCGACTGGTGGGTGTGCTAGGATTTTAAAACTCACCTTAAAGGACACGGAACACTGACTCAGGACAGCGCACAGTAAGATTAGTTTAGTTTATTGACTTGTCTGACCACAATTCCGTCAGAACATCAAAGCGGTTTACAAAAAAACAAGTAATAAATAGGATACTACAATGATAGGCAGTTAATAGAAGGATGAGTGAAAAGAAAGACATTAACTGGTGTTTATTGTAATGCAGCAGGAAGTAAATTGGACAACCTAGATAGGTCATATGGTCCTGATCTGCCATTTTATTATATTCTTCCATAAGTATAAAATAGTAGGAAAATATTCAGTTGGAAGTATGTATGTGTAAGGGTAGACCTTGTGTACCTACAGCATCCTGTTAAGCAATAAAGGTGTTACTTGTTGGATATAATTTCATTGATTTCCAAATTCAACCCGTACCATGATTGGGCATGGTTATCAAACAAAGATGTTCCTTTCCCAGTTGTTCTGTGTTTTTCCAATTAGGTTTATACATCTCTTCAAGTTTGCAAATATAACAAACTTGGTGCCTGGTTCACTAACGTTTGTTTTTTTTTCCCATAGACGCAAAATGGGAGAAAAGCCTTAATAATCCTTGGATTTGACCCATAGACATTTGTAGGTTTTTATAGCAGAGACTTGAGCATGCTAGGATTTCTCAGTGACTCCTATGGAGATATGCCACATAAGTGGTTTTCAGCATATTTAAAATAAGATAATGTGGTGACTGAAATGTGAATTTTTGGCTTCTTTTTTTAAGTTCAAGTTGACATCATGGCTGGAATATGATCCACCTCAGAATTTTGTTGACATCAAGAGAGTGACTACGCATACTCAATTAGGGATAATGAGAGTCACATGGACATTATCAACTGTATTAATTAGTCATGCACACATTATCAATTTTATTGAAATATTGTGCAATCCCAAGCAGGGTGTAACCTTAAAGCCAGCATCAAGAGGACACTTTCAGTTTTGTCGAGATATTCAGGGCTTCACTATGTGATTATTTTGTTTGGCATTGTTAACAATAATTTCCACTAGATAGTGTTCTAAGCTCCAAATGTGGGTAACTTGAATTCTTGGAGTTACTTAGCTCATCCTATATTAGAATTTTGAGTGCTGCTTAATGCTCAGTGCATTATCAGACTTGTAGTCTTGGCTTTTTGTCAAGAACACAGACCTGCCTACCTCCCACTGTTGTTTAATAGGAGCAAAACTGACCCAGCCAAAGTGGATAGAAGGCCAGACTGGATGGGCCCTGTCACCCTATGGCCCTTATCTGCCATCATATTCAATATCTTATTCTAGAGAGGGGAGGGAGGAATGAGCATGGATAAGTCTTGGAGGGCATACGCACCTGTCCTGCTTGCTAATGAGGTGTACTGCTGCGGCATTCGTGTATTCACCCGATCAGTTCAGGAACCTGCATTATAACCACGTGATGCATAAAATATAGATCAACACTGCATAGACAAATTATTCAGCAGTATTAAAAGTAAATAATGTAACTCGCTCCTCAAAAAAACTCATAAATTTGATTGCATGCATTATCTTAAATCAGGCCTAGGCGTGAATACAAAAAAAGAGATTATATTTCTTAAAGACATATATTATTTCTTGATACCTAGCATACTGTATGTAAATGCCAAAGAATCTATTATCTATAGTAGATCTTATGGTTGGAGCCCAGACCCAAAGCGTATTGAATTTGGAAACAGTTTTATGTATGAAACCGTCCCTTAACACTCAAGCATGAAGACAGAACACTGTTATGAGCACGTTGCTGGCAGTGATTCACAATTCAATAATACGGCGTCAAAAGGCATCTGAAGCAACGAAGGATAATAAAGCAGCTTTTCTCTGCAGCAAAAAAGAATAGGGAATTTATTTCTGTGCCAGCCCCTGTGGTGCAAAATTGCTTTTTAGAATCTAAGCATTCATCAGCAAAGGAGAACTGTAGAACGGACAGAGATGTACATGGTTCCTGTTAGAGTCAAACGTCCAGATATGGACCCCTCCCCTCCACTTATCCCACTCTTTACACAGGCTACCTCCCCCTCCACAGCCCAGATTATGTAAATGCTACCCCTTCCCAAGATCTTACTGAGCGTTTTAAGTGAGGCATGCTGTTATGGGTGTTTTAATGGGCTTGAGAAAAAAGAGTGCACAGGATCAGGGAAATGATGTTATTAGAAGGTTTAAGGGGCTAGGGCCTAGGATATGCCTTGGGTAGATAATCCATGGAGACTAGATTTGCAATTAGAAGCCTAAATTAATAAAATAGAGGAAGGAGGAAAGAAAGTATGATTATATACTACAGGCTACTCTATGGAATAAAAGACTTGCTGTGTGCAACATTGCACACGAGTATAAAACGTTTAAACGGAGCGAGTCCTGCTTTTGAAAGTGAGGAATTAATCAAATGGCTAAAGCTTGCCTTGCACACTTTGTCCATTCTACACAAAGATCTGTTCATGCCTGCTATTTCTGATATGCACTACTCCTGCTATTCCAGTCCTGGGCCTTTCATGAACAGAAAATATCGTCACGCTACATCCTAGGCTGGTTTAATGATACTAAGTATACCAGGGCCAAATTTACATCTCACACCACCCTAGGTGCATGTTCGTCAGTGCCATATGGGAGGACAGGAGAGGATTGTGCTGGGGGAAAGGAGGTGTACTCATGGTGCAATCACCCCTAGGCACCTGCCCATTGTACGTAATGGGAAATCCAGCTCTGGAGCAGATTGCCAAAGTTAGCATACTTTGTGTCCAAAACGGAAAGATTCCCTGAGTTTTCTGCAGTTTTCAGTTAAAATCTTAATTTTTTTGCATTAGCTGCATGCTCAGTCTATCTTCCTTATACCTTCTTCTGTTTGTATCATACCATATTACTCTTCCTTGTGCACATCTAAAAACTAGCTGCCACCCTGCCCTGCTGCGGTTCTCAGGCAGGCACTGCACGGAGCTTCAAAAGCAAAGACAGTGAAGGATAGGGACGTTGAAAGATAAATATATCTAGCTAATGGCTGACAGAAAATGCATTATTTACAGAGAGTCCATGAGATATTGATGATCTGTAAACTCATGAGTGGCAGCACGAGCGGAGTGCATGCACACACATCGAGCAATGTATGTTTTGTAACGTGCAGCCTGGCTGCTGTCAGGAAGGCTCTGAGATTGCAAAGCAATAAGAGAGCAGACCTCAAAAGGTTGCTCTTGTAATTGATAACCAAGCCCCTAAAACTGGATATGCAAGCTTCGCTCTGCAAATGTTTTCCTATTAATTTAATCGGCAAGGGTTATGTGGTTAAATTCTTTTGTGGACTTATGTGAACTGTGTGACAAGTCACCTATGAAAACAGAACCGGGTAATTCCTGCATCCTGGGGGGGGGGGGGGGGGGGAGAGCTGCTGGTTTAAATTGGAGTGGCCCTTGCTGCTGAGGCTGCCCACCAATTTCAGAATGGCTGGCCTGACCAATACTTCACTCTGGCTTATTGCAAGGAGACAGGGTGGGTGGGGATGTGTGTGTGGTGGTGGGAGGTGGGAGGTGGGAGGAGGATGCAAGGCATCAGTTCCCTTGACTATCCTGGGTTCATAGAAAGTAAATAAATAAATACATGGAGATCTCATTTCAGTTCCCCCCTCTCATCAACCACTCACTGCATAATCCTGTCCAAGACATTCCCTCTGTATACTCTTTGGAGCCAACAACCATAGGAATTATATTGTAGAGCGCTGCCTGTAAGTCTTTTATTGTGTCAAAAAAATATCAATATTACCCAGATGACTAAGGTTCCTGCTTCTGTTGATCAACAGTAATCCCCATTGCGGGGCCATGTCTGTTTAGATTTTTTCTAGAGCAATGGCCCCTTTCTCTCCCTCACCAACTTCCAGATAGAGTTGTCACCTGGTTCCATGTTATAAGGAGCAGGCTAATACAGTCCTGATTTTACCCCATAGCATGCAGGGACTTCTGATTGTCCCATTGATTTACCTGGGACAATCAGAGCTACAGGTCCCTGCATACAATAGGGTAAAACCATGATTAGATTAGCCTGTTCTCTATGACATGGAGCTGGATGGCAATCCTGATTCCAGATGTACAGGTGGCCTATTGAGATCCGCAGGGATGACAGCTGGATCTCAAGTGAATTCTCGTGAAGTTCCACTTCTGCGTTCACATTGAGGGTTTTTTTTTAAAGCGCTCTAGATATAAGATGCTGTAACATCAGAGTCCTTGGCAGGCTAAATCAACCATTAAAAAATACATCTGTATCCAGAGCAATCCCTCCTACATAGCACCCAGATATCTCGCTTCATTACTGACTCTCCAGGGCTACTGTTCTGAGTACAGCAATTACTGGAATAATCACACCACCAAAATTTGACCTTCAGACCTGGACCTTTCTTAGATGCCATCTGGCAATTCAATAAAGTGTATTGGTTTCAGAAATCTGCATTATGCCAGAGCACGGATTCATTGCAAGCCTTGTAAAGAACTTTAAAATTCATGAAATAATGGCACAAAACTGAGCTATCAGAAATTACAACCATGTTAAGAAGCACAGGGGATACAAAGGCCCTTCAGAGAAGAGCACTCGATATAATAACAATCAGTTTCCATCTGTCACAGTCCCAGGCCTGGATTTAGGCATAGGTAGTGTAGGCAACGGCCTCCGTCACCAGATTTTTTAAGCACGGAGCGTCGCCGCTACTGCCATGCCTTCATCTGAATCTGGCACCGCTTGTCTCCTTTAGCAGCGTGGCAACGGCAAGCGAGTAGTGTTAATAAAAAATCAGCGCGGAGGCCCCTGCAGTCCTCGCGTGCTGACAAGCCATGCGACTCCCCCGCCCTTGTGTTCAACACAAGGCTTCCTGTTATCTTGGAAACCCATGTGAGGGGTTGAGGCACCGCGTGGGGGTCTGTCAGCTCGCGAAACCTGCAGGAGGCCAGACGCTACATTTTTAAATCTGTACTTGCCGCTGCAAGTACAGATTTAAAAATGTAGCTTAAGCCCCGGAGATTCAAGAAGTGGGGCATCGATTGCCAGGGAAATCACCGAAAAGCTCCTGGGGGCCTCTGTTTACTGCTGCAGCCTCTCCCCTTCAGTAAGACCACAGGCGGTGGAGGGGGGTAAGCCTGGAGCCCACACACTGCAGGCAGCATGCGGGGAGAACCTGCAGCTGTTTCCGGGGCTTGGAGCTCAGCTGGGGGTAGATTTAAGGGTGCACAAGCGAGCCATGACGTACAGGGGTGGGGTGAGAGCAAAGAGTGCTGGGGTCAGGAAAGGAGGAAGGGAAAGACTGTTGGGGGGGGTCATCTCTGAAGGGGGGAAAATGGTGGTGGTGGTGGAGGTGGTGGAGAGAGATAGTGTGGGTTAGCAGGAAAGTGGTGGAACAGCGAGCATTGATGGGATGAGAGAAAAAGGAGTAACCCAAAAGAATATTTCTTTACAGAAAGGGAGGTGGATGCATGGAACAGCCTCCCTGTGGAAGTGGTGAAGACAAGGGCAGTATCTGAAATCAAGAAAGCATGGGATAAGCTCAGAGGACCTCTGAGGAAGTGGTAGGGATTACAGAGTTTAGCAGTTGGTGTGGATGGGAAGACTAGATAGGCACATTGCTATGATATGCATTAATCCTTCTTCTTATTTCTCCTCCTCTGCTGCGCCCCTGCTAATCAACAGGGTGACCACTAGTAAAAAGGTTCCTAGATAGGCCGCTGCCTGGAGTCAGTGCCACAACTTGGAAGGGAGGGGATAGCCTGAGAGGGGCAATTTAGGAAAGGGTATCTTCCCCCTTCCACGCCCTATTCCCCCTTTGCCCATGGGAGGAGGATGGGTAGTTTGCTGTCCATCTCCTTCAGGCACCTCTTATAGTCCTGTCTGGACCTGGACAGCGAGTTCCTTACAAGCAGCAATACATTTTTGTTAGAATTTTGAGTGATGCAGTGGTCCGAATTCTTAGGCCTAACAGCCTGATCCAGGGGAAGGAGACAGGTTCCCTGGCCATACCCCCAGCTCTGGAAGGGAGGGTCTTTGTCAGAGTAGGAGAGAAATTATTGGGAGAAGTGTGTGTGTGTGGGGGGGGGGGGGTTTGGAGTCTGGTCCAGCCCACAAGGATTTTCACCCCCGCCTGGTAGAGGTCAGGATAAGGTGCTTTGATCTCTTTCTAACCAGCTAAGGTGGAACAGCAATGACCTGACAGAGAAGAAGAGAGAAGCAGATTGTGAGTCCAAGAGGTTTTTATTCCTATGTTTTAGGAAAAGTTTTTTTTGTTTGGGTTTTGTTTTTTTTTTTGCCACCAGTTTCTGCCCACTGTGAAAGAGGAGAGTTTTGATGTTTGGACAATTATTGGAACTTCTAACACCACAGGTCCAGGGCTAACGTCCACGAGAGACAGAGAGAAAGATAAGGAGTCCACTTTCTATCACTTAATGCTTGTCACCTAAGGGACACTGATTTAGCTGAAGGGGAGTTGGGAGGAGAAGGACATGTGGACGTTTATCTTTATGAGAAGATCAGCTAGAGATTTTTGATGGCGTTAGAATTGCAAGAGAAAGCTGGTATGTTTTGGGAAATCGTATGTATTTCTTGAAATACAGTTTCAGATGCATAGATGAAAAGGCTATAAACTACCAGGGGTAATCCCGCGTGGAAAACGAGCGTCCAACCCATCCCAAAACTAATAGCTCCCGCAACATGCAAATGCATGTTGATGAGCCTATTAGTTAGTCCCGCGTGATACAGAAAGTAAAATGTGCAGCCAAGCCACACATTTTACTTTCAGAAATTAGCACCTACCCAAAGGCAGTCGTTAATTTCAGCCGGCACCGGGAAAGTGTACAGAAAAGCAGAAAAAACTGCTTTTCTGTCCACCCTCTGACTTAATATCATAGCGATATTAAGGTCGGGGGCCCCAAAGATAAAAAAAAAAAAAAAAATCTGCCCACGGCCCGTGGGTTGGAAGACGGATGCTCAATTTTGCCGGCGTCCATTTTCCGAACCCCTGGCTGTCAGCGGGTTCGACAACCGACACCAGTAAAATTAAGCGTCGGCTGTCAAACCCGCTGACAGCCGCTGCTTCTGTCAAAAAGGAGGCGCTAGGGACGCGCTAGTGTCCCTAGCGACTCCTTTTTACCGCGGGCCCTAATTTGCATACCTGGGCTTCCTGAATCGCGCGCCCAGGAGAGTGGCCTGGGTGCATGTCGGGAGAGCGGGCGCTTGCCGGCTCTCCCACAAAGTTTTCTGTATTGGCCCGAGAGGCAGGAGAGGGAGATGGCAGAGGGACAGACAGGAAGAGAGAATCCTCATGAACAGAAGCAACTCGACTGCCCTAATCATAAGAAAAGTGTTTGTACTACATTATTATCATTGCAACTATTGCCTTTGCTATATTTGTGTATTCTGCCTTTCTTTCTAGAACATAACTTAGCATTAGGGTTGCCAACTGGCTCCAGATTTTCAGCACAGATTAATCCAGTCTTGGTTTTACCACATTGCATGCAGGGAATTATAGTTCTGATTTCCCTATTGCAGTTTATTAGGAAAGCAAGGCTACAAATCCCTGCATGCAATGAGGTAAAACCAGGACTGGATCAACCTGTCCTGAAAATCTGGAATCAGTTGGCAACCCTACTTAGCATTAATAATAAACACTGCTTATCCTGGTATCTACTTGTGCTGACTCAGATTCTGAGTGAGTGTGTGTATGTGACTTTGTGTTTTCTTAAGTAGCAGATCTTGTCAGGAAGGGAGCCTGCAGGTTAACACGTTCTGTCTTGAAGTGGTGAATCTCGCTAGGGGATTTGCTCGGGGGTTACCGGCCTTCTGTCTTGAAGTGGTGGATC
Source organism: Rhinatrema bivittatum (assembly GCF_901001135.1). Classification (NCBI taxonomy): domain Eukaryota; kingdom Metazoa; phylum Chordata; class Amphibia; order Gymnophiona; family Rhinatrematidae; genus Rhinatrema; species Rhinatrema bivittatum. The sequence goes on from NC_042626.1 coordinate 33,548,655, forward strand.
TTGCCAGGGGAGTTGCCTGGGGGATACCAGCCCTTTATGTCTTTATATTTTACCACACCCACAAAGTAAACCTGCAACAAGGCTTTCATTATTTTTGGTTTGATTTATAATTCAAGAGTAAAATTTGTGGCAGAAAAAATATTTGACTTTGTGAATTTAAATAATCACAACGTATCTTGGCAAAACTGCATAAAATCTAATATTCATGTATTTAAAATGGCCTCTATTCTGGCTCTTGTAATATATTATTAATTTTATTACAATATGCATGAGCTACAATATCCATTTCCCAATATGCAAAGCAGTTCTTCTAACGTCTCCATCTGTAAACTGGATGAAGAAAACACACTTAGTATGCTTTTGTCATCATGTCAGCTCAAGCTCATGACAAGAAGCAGCAAATGCTTGTTCTTACTTCACCCACTATACTGTTACATTTTATTATGGTCAAAAGCAATTATGTGGCCTACTCCACAAGAACTGATTCAGGGAAAAAGAACATGAGAACTAGAAATCTTGAAAATGTGGGCAGGAAAACATGTTTACCATGGGAAATTTGGTGGACCCAGCAGTCCCCCTTAACTGGCATCTTTTCTTTCTCTAACGATTCACCAGAATGTACATAAAAAAAATGTAACAAAAACAAACAAGGCCTTCTATAACCAAATAGACTCTTATCTCTTTCATTATATATTAATGCTTCCCAAGTGAATTTAAACTAGTATTATACAAAGTGCTGTATCGCTAAAACAAACTGGCTGCGAGCACTTCCTATAATCATGTACCAGTTATTCTATGAAAACAAGATTTAGAATCTAATCTCTTGAGTTGCACTCTTTTGGACAAAAGCTTATTTTTTTAGTATTTTCAAATGCAAATAAAGTTCAAAAAATTAAATCTGGCATCCTATATATGGATTTTGAAAGCTGTTAACCCAGTCCATATTTTCTGCAGATAAAGTTTAACTCTCAACATCTTAACACACTAAAAAAAACAAAACAAAAAAAAAAACCCAGTTTATTTTAACCAGAAGATGTGGCATATTTCATGAATTTCCAAGAAGGCAGCTGTGATAATTTCTGTCACAAAACAGTGTTTCCCACTTAAAGGAGGCAGTATTATGGTAAAAAAAAAAAAATCATGCTCTGCCTCATACTGCAATGTTTCAGCGCATCAACGCCTGCTGCAGGGGTCACGTTGAATTCGCCTTTAAAATACCATAAATGAAAGTTAAATACAAATCTGAAATCAACTTTCACATTGAGACAAAAAGTTGAAAAATACTCAAGAGAACTGGACCACAGTCTCATAATAGTTAAAGATGGCTGCCGCACACATTACAATTATGTTGTAGCTTTTAAATATTCATCCACCAACCAAAGCTGTATTTAAGTGTGTTAAGAGATTGAGATTCAAACCTTATCTGCAGAAAATATGGACTGAGTTTGAGTTAACAGCCGTCAAAAATCATATATAGGATGAAAGATATAATTTTTTGAATTTTATTTCATTTGAAAATACCATAAAATAAGCTTTTGTCCTAAAGAGTGTAACTCGAGAGACTAGATTGGAAATCTTGTCACAAAATAACTGGTACAGGATTATAGGTTGTACACTGCAGCTAGTTTGTGTTGGCAAAATAGCATTTTATATGATACCAGTTTAAATGTATTTGAGAAACATTAATATATAATATAAGTGATAAGAATCTATTTAGTTATACATTGCCTTGTTTGTTTTTATTACATTTGTATTGGGCTTGTGATTTTTGGCTTCCTTTGAAAATTTGTGAAAAAAAAACAAACAAAGACAATCCCCACTATATATACTGCCTACTTTCATTTTCTTCATAACCATCACATCTCTGCATTCTACAACTATGAAGTTTAATTTCCAGTGCAATCTTTCAAGGGTAGCATGCACTAATAGGTCTAGTGGTGCTAGTATCTATATGATTTGTTGACCAAATATTTTGCTGATATGTATCTTGGTTTTATCAGGACGTACATATTTATGGTTTTATAGTTCTTTATTTATTCTTTTAGTCTTAATGTTTTATGTTGTTATGTGATGTATGTTTATGGAAGGGTTATGTTTTGATTTTTGTGTGCTGCCTGCATTATGCTACTATCTATATTTGTATAGACCTACCAGTGTACTTGTTTTGTAATGACAATTATGAAATAGAAATAATAAATTAATTAATAGTACAATATGCAGTACCCCAGCTCAGGAAGGGCAGGGGGAGAGGAAAACACATGACCAGCAAATTACACATAGTATACAGTATAAAAATTTAATTACGCATAAGCAAATCAATAAGCTAGGACATAATATTCTATCTCTTGCACTTGTTGCCCCTAAAATCATTATATTGTGAACCAGTATGCATTTTGTGAGGCTACCCTCATTGGCTCATTTCTTCTGTCCTTCAGGTCAGCTATAGGTCTACAAAAATAAAGCACTCATACAGTTGTCCTCATATTCTGATTGACTTTGGCAAAGGTTTAATCACCTGTATTGCAAGTGCCTCCTCATGTTTTCCAGTTTATTAGTCAAGGACAATAGTGCAATACAGAATGTCTCCCAGTGGCTAATCCTACAATTCTGTCCTACTCTGGGATGTGCTTTCATTTGAAATGGAATAGGAAATGACATTTCCTATTTAATTTTGAAAATGAAACAAAAGAAAAACAATTTTGCTTTTTTTCTTTTATTTTGATTTCAAAAGGCAAATATCCTCTGCCTACCCTAGTACCATAAACAAAAACTTGTACAGCCAAAGTTGAAATAAAAGCCCCCCAAGCTTGCACCCACCCCCACAGACCTGCCGCCATCTCCTCAGGCTTACTACCCCCCCCCCCCCCCCCATGGACTCTTCTCAGCATTTTATCCCGTCTATGGTATCCGAAGGGAAATGAGTGATTCCCAGTCATTGCTACTTTGTGGATGTCATATTTCATAATGGCGCCGGATGACTTGAAGCTGGTGCTGTTTTGGATTATAGCACTAGCGGACCAGGAATGTCTGAGGACTGCTCTTGCCCCTTTGGACCCCAAAGATAGGGTAAGCTTCAAGGAATAGGATCCAGGAATGGGGAGATGAGGAAAAGTTTCTAGACAGAGCTAACGATGGGTTGATAATGGGGGTAATGGGTTGTTTTCTTTAAGGAGGTTGAGAAGAAGATCCTCTGATGGGAGTGTTCAAGAGAGTATATAATCCTGAGTTCAAGGATTGGTGGGAGGAGGAGACGCCACCATGGACTAGGATTAGAGGGAGCAGCCAGCCAAAGCTGGTGGACCTGGAGACTGTTCCTTTAGGAGAGGGCCTTGCAGGAGTTTTCTCCCTTAAGGAGAAAGGGCTGAGATGTACAACACCTCTTTCCTCAACAGTCGGGAAACCCTGCCTGGGTCTGAAAGGAGGAGTTGAGGAAAAAGGTGTTGGAGAAAAATTTGGCTCCACAGCCAGTGGAGAACCAAGGTCAGTGAAGAGGTCTCAGTGGTGTGATGATCCTTTGGGATCATCATGATAAGGCTCTAATCTTGAATCCTGTGAGCTAGAATAGGAAAGGTAGTGCAGGAAGGGGTGCTCTATTTTTGAACAGCTGCTCCACTGAAGTTGCTGGAATGGGCATCCCCCTGCTGTTTATAAAAGCAGGCTGCAGCATTACTAGGTGTGGCATTTTAGTTCAGAGTTACTGGAGAGTAGAAATGTTTTCCTTGAGTTGATCCCCTGCTTGGGTACTGGGTTACACAGCCTGGGCCAATATCCTAGTGGTGAGGGGCTTGATGCCTTCCTGGGTGCTGGTTCTACTTGATGATTCTATGTTGATTAAGATTTTTGGATTTTTTTTTTTTGCCTTTTGGGGTTTTCTGCTCTGAGACCCCGGGTAGCCCTGGCTGGAGGAATTCGGGGTCTCTGCCAGCTAGGTTAGATCAGGAGGTAGAGAAGATTCCCAATGGTGACCCGCTGCAGGAGAATTCTAGATTTTTCTGTCTTTGTGTGAAGATTTCCCAGGAGGCTTTTGCCACCCTTCCTGCCTGAGGCGAGAATATCCCTGCTACTGGACTTTTCCTAAGAAAAAGCCTATTGAGACAACTGAAGAAAAGAGCTGTGAGAAAAACCTAAATTTCTAATCTGAGGATAACCCAACGGAGCCTTCACCCTTGTAAAGAGACACTTAGGGGATGCTGTGCTTAGATTGAATTCTTTTTACCAATCAATATTTTTGGGTTTTCCATCCCGTGCATGTGGCTCTCAGTATTTGGGCAGGGAAACTCTAAACCTCTGTGGCTTAGACAAGCAAGGTTCCCAGTCGGGCAGGGTGTCCTTAGACATAGAAACATAGAAATGACGGCAGAAGAAGACCAAACGGCCCATCCAGTCTGCCCAGCAAGCTACGCACTTTATCCATTTTTTTATTTCCCTTTTTCTCTCTCCCATCTGTTACTATTGGCTTCCAGTACCCTCCAGCCCTAATTCCCCTCCACCAATGTAGAGAGCAGCGTCGGATCTGCATCCAAGTGAACATCCGCTCAATTAGAGGTAGCAACCGCTGTAACAAGCAGGCCACACCCCTGCCCCATACTCTTACCCACCCCTGTTTTTTTGGGGGGTTTTTGGATGGAGGGCTGCCATCTCCAATGCAGTTGTAAGATCCCCCCTCTGAGGGAGGGGGGTTCTTACAACTGCATGGGGCTTCCCTTTGAAAAGGTGTTACAGATTGCAAGGCTTGTGTTAAATTTAAAAATTGACCTCCCCCCATTTTCAAAGCCATTTACGCAGGTAAATAATGAATTATCTGAAAATTGCCCTTTATTCGTTGTGTTCCATAATATGCACACTTCTAGCTGCATATTGGAGATACGTTCATTGGAAAATGACACATGTAGATTAGATAGTCAACAATAAGAGGAGGCAATTTTCAGTTACACATGTAAAAGTAGCATATGTTGTAGCAATATTCAAAAGCCCATTTACTCGAATAAAATCTTTTGACAGTTCAGCCCTATGAAGTGAATTTTTTTACGTGTGTAAAACTAGCAATTTTCAAAAGTCCATCTACGCAGTAAAACCCAGTTTTATGAGCAAAAGTCCTTTGGAAAATCACCTCCCAAATGGACTTTACATGCATAAATGGACTTTTCAAAATTGCTATTTTTAAACACATATGTGACAGACCCTACAGTCAAGTTACCATTAAGATTGGTTGAGTCCCTGTTTCAGCCAGAGAGAGAAGGTTAGTATAGAGGGAGGTGCCATTCGGATGCAGCTTCTCCTCCTGTGGAGTCTGGAATGGCCGTCCCCCTAGAAGTCTATTTAGGAGCTCTCCACAGTGAGCTCGGGAGGCAGCACAGAGTGCAGAGGTGTCAGCAGTTAACTTTTGTTGTTTTGCAGGCCCAGTCAGTAAAGGCAGGCTAACCCAGGCTGTTGGCCCTGACCAGGGTCGGGAGGGTCTCCCTTACAGTCTACTCACGAGCTGCTAGGGATATCACTCTGGGTCTAGCTTTAGGGTTTTTTGAGATTTTTATTAGGAGCCTCACTGGACACCTGGGCCTGTCTTGCAGGCAGGGATTGGGGAACCCTGCGTGTGAGCCGCCCAGGGATATGGAAGATTCACCCCTGAAGTGGCGGTGACCTGCAGTGAGGAGGGGACTCCGCTGTTAGTTTCTGTTCCTTTTTGGGGAAAGAACACTTTTGATTTAGAAGATCCAGGAGGAAGATTTTGGCTGCCTCTTCCTTCCTGCTAGAGGCAAAGGAACTGCTTGTTTCAAAGAGGATCCCCCACATCAGAGAACCAAAGAGAGTACTAAAAGGACTGTTTAAGATCAAAGAGATCCTGAAGATCTGCTAAGGGTGAGTAAAGGGAACAGCATCACTGGGGCCACCCTTCCGGTGTTCACCACCCTGGGGCGAGAAAGAGAGGATTCACTCTCCGTGCCAGATCAGCTTGGAAGGGGTTTTCACCATCCTAAAGACCCTGCCCATCTGGGAGCTCCCTGCCCTGATATAAGTGAGTCCTGCACAGATAGAGGGAAGAGGCTGTATGGGGATTGAAGAGAGATTTCTGCGATGTTTCACTTTAGAGTTTTGTGACATTCACCATCAGTGTTTAACAGTAAAGACTTTTATTTTGCTCATTAACCAAGTGGCTCCAGAGTATTTATTTCTGCCCTCACAACAGAGAGCGGCGTCCTCCCCAGGGGAAACACACGGGAATGTGTAAGAAAACCACCCCTGTCACATCGGGACCGGAGAGGACTCCTTTCTTTCTCCAGCCCAGCAAATCCACACCTTGGGAAGTAAAGGAGGTGCAAGAGCCAGTCAGGGTTCCTGCCCCGATGAGTATAAATCACCCGAGCTAGACCAGCACACCGGGCTGGGGGTTACACATACCTCCTTTGAAAATTCACTCCATAAGGCTGGATTGGAGTGAAGGGGAGGGGAGGAGAGGTCAGGGAGAGGATGAGGAGGAGAGAAAAAGGAGAGGGAGGGGAGGGGATGAGGAGGAGAGAAAAAGGAGGGGAGGGGAAGGGAGGAGAGAAAAAGGAGAGGTCAGGGAGGATAGAGGAGCTTGACAGAGAGTGAGGGTGCAAAGTAGCACATGGGAGGCGTCAGGAAGTATGTTTATTTTTCACCAGGAAAGGTGGGAGGGAGGCACCACAATAAGCTTTTGCACAGGGTGCCAGTTATCCCACAGCCAACCCTGGGTGGTAGCATGATACATGCACTGGAGGAAAGTAAACATTACAAATTGGAAGAAAATCATGTAAGTTGAGAGGAGACATTTCAGGAGGGACGATGTGTATTAGCATCAAAGGAGACATTTGAGGTATTGAGCAAACGAATGTGCAGGCAGTTCAGAGCCTATTATCTCAGCTGGAGAAAAGTAATTGTGCCTTGGACCCCTGTCTTGGTTGGCTATTGAAACATCTCCCTGCTTTGATTGTTATCTTCTTAGTCTCTATTATTGATGTGTCTCTTTCTCAAAGGTACTATCTTGTAAGTTTGAAAATGACATATATTAGTCCATTGCTTAAAAGCCATCTTTGGATGCCTCCAGTTGTGCAAATTATTCAACCCGTGGCTAATTTAGCTACTGTAGGAGTACAGTCGCAGGATTTCTTAGAGGTTAACAAATGTCTTGATGAAGCCCAGTACAGATTTAGATCCGATCTTAGTACTGAGTCTGTGTTAATCTCATTCATGTATGATATGCTGCTCTTAATGGATAGAGGAGAAACAATGTCACTTGTCCTCCTTGACCTCTCAACTGCCTTTGACACAGTAGAACATCAAATGCAGATGGAATGGGTATGAAAAATCAGGATTAGAGAGGAGCGGCAGTAAATTGGACCCGGTCATTATTGAGAGACTGGCAACATGGCACTTTAAAGAGATCTATTATCTCTGAACCCAGGTTTTTACCGTTGGGGAGGGGGGGTGCCTCAGGGCTACGCTATCTCTATTATTGTCAAATTTTTATCGTTATCCTTTAAGTGCTCTGATTAGAAGCCTACTTTTCCAGGTATATACAGGCTGGTGCTTCCATTAGGCAAACTAGGCAGTCACCAAGAGCATCAAGATTTTGGAGGTGGCAAAATCCTGCCGGTGTGAGGCCTAGAGGGGTGCAGTACTATAACCAATACCATCAAAGAAGGGAGTGCTGTGCTGGAGCCACTGCCACCAGCAATTTTGGGAGGGAGGGTAAATGACAAAAGGTTTGCCTAGGCTGTCAAATATGCTTGCATCGGCCCTAATAGTGAGGGGTGTAGGCTAAAACTTAATTAATTTCAAGAAAGCATGGTATAGAAGCAGGAATATCCTGGATTCTCTGCAGGGAGAACTGCTCCATCAACTGATAATGGAACCCGCACAGGAGGCGGTGATACTGGACCTAGTTCTTACCAATGGGGACACTGGATGGTATGGTTCAGTATTAGAGCACAGGCAATGAAGATTCATTCAAAGTCGAGGGTCCTAGACTTCAGGAAAAATAACTTTGTTAAAATGGGGGATCATTAGCAGATGGAAAAATCTAGGGGAAGTAACAGAGCAGTGGGCAAAACTGAAAGGAAATATTATAAGGGCAACTAACCTTTTTATTAGGGGAAATATATAAAGTAAAGAGGAAAAAGAGGTCGCTATGATTTTCTAAAGAAGTCACTGTAAAGAAAAGGAAAAAATTAGTCTGTTATATAGTACATACGGATATCCTCTGTTCTTTTCTAAATCCAGCATCTCTAGCCTTATATAGAGATGTGCATTTGTTTAACACGAATGAATAAAACATGACAAATAAGGCCAATTTGTCTCATTCAAGAGGCCCCGGAACTCATTGGGGGTTCCCTGAATGAAACAAACCTTATATGTTACATTCATATTAAATGAATGCACTGGGCCTAAGCCTATGCCCGAGGCCAGGGTCTTGCCTAGGGCGCAGGCCAAGGCCCAACGCAGGGGCCATGGCCAACAATTGAGTGCAATGCCCACGCCTCAGCTTAGACCTAGGCCTAGGTCCGAAGCTGGGGCCTTGCCTAGATCATAGGCCAAGACCCAAAGCAGGGGCCCCAACCTAGGCCTGGGTGCGATGCTAAAGTCTTAACCTAGGCCCAGGCCAATACTGGGGACTCAGGCAAGACCCCAGAAAAATTAAAATGAACTTTACCTGATCTGTCATGTATCCGACAAAGGCCAGGCAAGGCCTGGGCCCAGGCCCGATGCCACAACCCGGGCCAGAGGCTGGGTCCCAATGCCAGAGCCTTGACCTGAACCCAGGTCCAATTCATGGTCCTCAGCCAAGGCTTTGGTCTTGGCTGAGGCCAAAGCTTTGGCCTTCCGTAGGCCGAGGCCATGGTAGGTCATTATAAAAGGCCATACATCAAAATGGTGCTGTCTTCTGAGGTGAATATGCTGGGGTTCATTAACTCTGGTGCGACCCCAGTGGACAGCATCAGCTGGCGATAAAAGAGATGAAGAAAGAAGATGCAGAAGAGGAACTCCGAGGCCTTGGTTCCGGACCTGGGCCTGGACCTTGGGCCAAGGTCCAGGCATTGGAACCCCTGATGCAAAAGACCAGGTCAGAGGTCCTAATGACTTAATCAGTTCTAACCTCCTCACTGCCAACTGCTCCTTGTGTTAATGCACAGGCCTTTTTTTTTTTTTGCCTGCAGTGCGCTCATGGGAAGAAAATGCTGTTTTAGTAAGGATATTTGTTGCAGGCATGAAATGGAAGAAAACCTTTTGTGAACAGTATCCATGCACTGTAATTACTACAAATAAGGCCAGCCCAAAAAAAGAACATTATAGGAAATGAAAGGAAATGAGCAAAGGCATTTCTTGCCTTTTATGTAGTAATAAACATCAAAGCATTTTGATTCAGAGTTGTGAACATCAACAAATCAACATTAATCTTGTTTGCATTGAAGTGGAATTGTTTAAGAGGCATTTCTGCATTTCTCCGTGGTTTTGTGCATTATGTGGAATAATAGGAACAGCATGTTTTGACTCAGCTTTGTCCTGTTTTTCCAGACATGGGGGCCAGATGTGCTAAAGCATTTTTTCTCATGTTGTGCTTACATGCAAAATGTTTAGTACATGGGGACCTTAAGAGAAGGGTTGCCAACTGTCCAGTTGTGGACTAGACAATCTGGTTTTCTTCTGCTTTGTACAGTGTCCCGTTGCAACAGTAACCGAATACGGTAATTTCTGACTCAAATATGGTAGGGAAAAGACCTCGGAGGCGGAGCCTGCCTCCAATTGGCCCACATGGCTCTCATGTTAATTGCTGGTGCACAAATGCAAACAGAAAGTAGGGGAGAAGTGTTGTGCATGCTCAGTGTGGTGTATGAAATTAAATTTCGAGAGATGTTGTTAAAATAAGATTGAGCGGAAGAGGAACCTTCAGGGGAGATGGTGGGCAGAGGGTGAAGAGGAGAGGGGGCTCAGGAGGATGAGGCAGGTGGGGATGTATGAAGGCTCAGGGATAATGGGAAGACGTTGATGAAACAAGGGGGTTCAGGATGGGGGGGGGGGGGGCAGGAGATGGGTGAGAGGAGGATGCAGCTTTGGCCTTAGTCTAAGCCTAGGATCAGCAGCATCTGGCGAGAAAAGGGGAAAGGAGCATCAGTGTTGGGGAATGGGGTTTTTTTTTTCCAGTGTTGCAGTGGCTTCTTGCTGTTCCAGTTCAGTTTTTGCACATTTCTAATTCTAAATTATGGCGCCTAGGGTTGCCAACTGGCTCCAGATTTTCAGGACAGGTTGATCTAGTCCTGGGTCTACTCGCCTGCATGCAGGTACTTATAGTCTTACTTTTCTTAGGGAATTCAATAGGGAAATCAGAATAAATCCCAGCATGCAACAGGGTAAAACCAGGACTGGATCAACCTGTCCTGAAAATTTGGAATCAGTTGGCAGCACTTCATTCTGTATTTGGTGAAGGTCTATCTGTGTTCTGCATGGCTGAGTAAGGTGAGGGATTCTGCTAGTGTATAGTTTCTGCGTAGGGGCCTACAGCACGCCGGCTTGTTGTGCGGGCTTTTGTTTTGTTTTTTTCAAAAGGAGATGTATTCCTCCGATTCTTGCAATCCGGTTAGTACACATTATAAAGACCAGCAGAAATTCATGTACACTCTACTTTTACAAGCTTTTTTGGGAAGGGGGGGCTGCTTTCGAACTACTGAGTTTATTATTAAATGATCAAAAAGAACATTTAACATTTCAACATCAATTTAACAGAAGATAATCCCCCCCCCCACTCCCCCCCCCCACGAGACTTTGAGGGGTGTCCAGTTACAGCCCATGAAAAAGTTGGCCACCCTACTTAAGAGGTCAATATTTAAAGCCATTTAAACAGATAACTTGTGCGTTATGTTATGCTCCTGCCCACAAGAAGCGTGTGCAGGTTCTTACCTCTCACAGCCACAGCCAGCCGGGCTGCTGACACTGCTTCTTTCTCCCTGAATCAGCTGTTGCCATGCGGTCTGCTTCTCTGCTACTGTTCCTGCCTTCCCCCAACCTGCTGCTGTGATCCCGGGTCCTTGCCTGGCAGAGAGCCGTCCCGGCCGGTGCCTGCACCTCTCTGTTCTCTCTCACAGTTCCCTGCAGCCAGCACTTCTCTCTTCAGCTTTGCAGCGTGGAGCTGTGCCTGTAGCTTACTACAGCTTCCACTCTGCCTGCAGTGCATGGAGCCGTTCCTGCAGTCAGCCCTTCCCCCGCTTCCTCTGCAGCCAGCCTCATCTCTCTGTTTCTGTCCATGCAGCTGGGAGCTGCTCCACTGAACTGCTTTCACCCATCTCCAGTCCAGGGCTGCTCCGCGGCTTCCTTGGGCCCTCCACGTGGCTGAGGACGCCACCAGCTTCCAGCTCTTCTCTCCAGCCTCCTAGGGCGCGAGCGCGCTCCTCTCTGCTTCTCTTCAAGGGCCAGCCAGGTGTGGCCCCCTGCTGACCCCTCCCTGGGCGTTGTCCACCTCAGCTCTACTAAAGGGCTCAGCTTTCACTGTGTCTTTGCCTTCGCAAGGAGTTTGTCACTCCTGAGATCCTTCGCTCCAGGAAGTCGTCCGTGTTCCAGCACTTCTGCAAGGTCCTCTGTTTCATGTTCTCTGTTGGAGCTCCTCGTCCAGTCCTGATGTCTGCCTGTCGTTCCAGTCCCAAGGTCTGTCTCTTGATCCAGTCCTGATGTTCCTGATGTCCATGTTCCAGCCCTGAGGTGTGTCTCCTGTTCCAGTTCTGATGTTCCTCTCCTGTTGTTTCCAGCCTGATGATGCAAACCTTGTTCCTGTATTCGCCTGAAAGCTAAGTACCTTGTTCTAGAATCTCCTGTAAGCTAGCACCTTGTTCCTGCTTTGGTTAATGTCCTGGTGCCTCACGGCAAGCCATGTCGTGGTCCGTGACCAGTCCCACGGGGCGGGGCTGAGTAGGGCGCTTCATGATGCAAGCCATGCACCTCGTTTCTAAGTCCGTGAGAAAGCCTTACCTTGTTCCTGAATCTTCTGAAAGCTAGCACTTCGTTCCTGTGTCTTCAAAATGTCGTGGTGCCTCGCGGCAAGCCATGTCGTGGTCCGTGACCAGCCCCACGGGGCGGGGCTGTGTAGGGCACTTCGTGATGCAAGCCATGCACCTCGTTTCTAAGTCCGTGAGAATGCCTTACCTTGTTCCTGAATCTTCTGAAAGCCTGGTATCCTGCAGCAACCCCTGTCGTGGTCCGTGACCAGCCCCACGGGAGGGCTGTGTAGGGCGCTTCATGTTGCCTGTCTCGTACCTCGCCCTTGAGTCTCCTGTATGCATCATACCTCGTCCTGAGTCCACGCCTGTGCATCCAGCACCTCGTCCTGAGTCCACGTCTGTGTATCCTGCACCTCATTCCTGAGTCCACGTCAACGCCTGAGTCTACGTCGTTCCTGAGTCTCGTCTGAATCCATGTTCCAGTCTTCACTGTCCTGGCCTCCATCTGGCCTGCCGCTTCGTGCCGTACCCTGCGGCAGGTCCGAAAGGGCTGGGAACGGTCGGAGGACTGTTCACAAGACCAACATTGCGTTGTTGGGTCTTCCGAAGCGCGCAGGTCCAGAGGAGGGCCTGACAGCCAGTCTGCACTCCAGCCCTGCTCTCGTCCAGCCCATGCTCGGGCATGCCACGCCTCCCGCGGCACCTCTCCAGACCCCTCTGGCGTCGAGCCGCAGCCCAAGGGCACACACATCTCCCAGGAGTGGGATCGCTCTCCTAGCGCTCCACAACACGTTATCCATCTAAATGACTCATTTTGAATATTCCCCTCTCTCATCTGGCAAAGTTAGCCGGATAAAAAAAAAGGGGCAGGTTGGGGACATTCTGGGGCTGGACAGAGTTAGGGAAACGATTTGTCTGGCTAACTCCGCTATTAGGAGTTAGCCGGAGAAGTTATTTTGCTAACTCCAGAGGTACCCGAGAGCAGGTCTAAAGGTGCTCGGGAGCTTGGCTTGCTAGAAGCGCTGGGCCCGGGTTACAGAAGATCACCGCCTCAGTCCGGGCTGAAGATTAAAGATTAAGGGACCAGGAGGGTGCGAGGGTAAGAGTTGGGGTCGAGGAGGAAGGGGGGGGGGGATGCCGCTGAGCTTTTACAATTATTTAAATTCCAAGTGGACCTGGGAGCAATGGAGAAAGGAATGGGAAAGTCTGGGATCGGTTTCCGTGCTTAGATTTTTCAAACAATTAGATGGAGGGAAGTTTTGGCCTTGGTCCTGTAGGGCCGATCATTTGGACCTCAGGTGGGAGGGGAACATGGTAGGGTCGGTAGGCACACAGTCTTTCTTTTTATTTTTTTCTTAAGCCTCACTTTGCCACTTGTAGCTGGATAACTTTAGGCAACTATAATAAGCAGGATGGGACATGTTATCTGGCTACTTTTAGCCGGATTACTGAATAAGGACCTCTTAAAGCACAAGTTAATTCTTAGGGAACAGCTGTTTCTCATATTGCCGGGAGAATCTCTGATGTTGGAGAACCGTGTGTGATTCATTGAGGAAAGATAATTTGTCTTTAAGATGTAATTCAGAGAACATGGAGGGTAAAATAAGAAGTAAAAATGTCAGACTGATAAACTTTCCAAAACTGGATACTATTAATTATGGAGAATTATTCTGCTTCTATTTCACAGAAGTATTAAAATTGATAGCTTGATATCTCTTGTTTCTAATTTATATTATGTTCCTGATCAGCACATTAAATCTTTGGATGTGGTTACAGAAGAGAGGAAGTCAGACTAAGGTTCACCCTGCTTGAATGTCTTGAAGCTGAGAAATTTTTTAAATCCCTTTCTCCTTCTGTACTTGGGGAGGATAATTTCAACAGCGTGCGCAAGTCAGCACGTGCATGCATAAGAGGGGCGAGTGAATTTTCTTGATATTTTCTAAAGTGTGCATTTATAAACTACCTGCTTGTCTTCGCCCCAAACACATGCATGTATGTTTCAGTATGCACATATTTATTTAATGCAGGGGGGGCTGCATGCTTTCTATATCTATTTTACTAACATGCATGCATATCTTTTACACATGAAATACGTGCAACATGTGCATGTAATTACCGCAGTTTACAGACAGAGGCAGATATTTTATAAAATATGCACCTACTCCGCTTGTGTTCACACTTGTAAACACCAGTTTTCCCAACACCTCCACCAGTTCACCCACACCCTCCTGCACATCACCTGGATCCCCCCCCCCCCCCCCCCCCACCATCATTTAACCCAGACCTCCCACCCAAAAGCTGAAGACAAAAGAGAGGCTGCAATTTCAGCTCCATGACTCAGTTAGTGGGTGTAAAAGCGTGTGTACCAGTCCGGAAAACTATGCGAACAATATACGAACTGGTGCACAAACTGCAAACCCAGCCCCTTTTTTCCCTTTACCATTTGCATGCAACAAATATATCCATACCTTTGGCTTTTACAAAATGCGACTTTTAGGCAGCACTTTCAGTCGGACAGGCTGAGACCTTTTGAAAATGACCTTCTAAGAGAATCCTTTTCAACAGCGTGCATAACTCAGCACACACATGCATAGGCAGCTGTGCCTAAAGTTAATGCGGGAATCACAAGGTTTATGAAATACTCCATTTAACCGCCTGAAGCGGACAGTCTTGTGGTTCAGTGCATGCAGGGCTCCACTTAATTTCTACCCCTATTTAATAAAAGTATGGGCATATATTTTGCATGGTAAATAATTGTACCATGTGCACATAATAACCCTCAGTTTGAGTCCAGTTTTATAACGGCCCAAAAAGAACTCAAGTTTGTGAAGGCAGACCTCAACTGGAACTTTCAGATGCACGTACGTCTGCTTTGAAAATCAGTAGGACTGAACGGACCTTAAGGGCGACATAAGCGTGCGCATTTACGCCTGCTGGAGAGCAGTTGTAAGGTTGCCCCATGAACATTTCTGTGCATACTTTTGAAAATTGAAAGTGCGTGCATAAATGATTTCCTCACCCCAGCTCTGCACTCGGGAACATGGCGAAAAGTGCAGTACGTGGAAAAGTATGCACAGATGGCTTCCATGCATACTATTCTACGTACACCCAGCCATTTATGCGTGTAACCCAGGCTTCTTCTTGGTACCAGTGCATTGGAGGCAGGCTACTTTTCCATGGGCCACCCTGTAGAAAAATGTAGACAAAAAATAAACTGGAAACTGCAACAAGCCCATCTGTATTATGCAGTGTAAACAATGAAAAAAGAACCATCACCATTCTTCCTAGAACACCAAGTGAAATCAAGAAATATAAAATATCATTCATAATTGTAAAACCATGCTAATACAAAGAATACATTTCAAAATATCTAATGAATAGAATAGCCAATAATTAAAAATTCACATAACTAATATTTCTCCAAACACTAATAAAACATTTCAAAACAGCAGACATATAAAATAAAACCCAAAAATTAAAACAAGTAAAGATTCAAAAAAGAAT
Source organism: Rhinatrema bivittatum (assembly GCF_901001135.1). Classification (NCBI taxonomy): domain Eukaryota; kingdom Metazoa; phylum Chordata; class Amphibia; order Gymnophiona; family Rhinatrematidae; genus Rhinatrema; species Rhinatrema bivittatum. The sequence goes on from NC_042626.1 coordinate 33,564,101, forward strand.
CTCCTGCTTTCCATTCCTGGGATCTTCTGATGGCCAGTCAATCTGAGATTGTTGTGGATTGGGGGAATGGGGAGGCAGAAAAACTTTATCCTCTCTCTCTCACACTCCCACACTTACATATGTTCATTCTCTCAAGCATTCCCCACATGCTCTCAACACAGATATGCACACACACACAAACACACAGGCAAGCACTCTTTCTCTCTCTCACACACACATGCAAGCAGGCTCTCTCATAAACACACACACACATGTAAGCAGGCTGGCAGGCACTCTCTCATATACACAGGCAGGAAGGCACTCTCTCATACACACACACTCACACACAGGCACTCTCATACACACACACGCAGGCACACACAGGCAGGCAGTCTCTCAGGACCTTGTCTTTGGCCAATGTGGGTTGGGCTCCATGGAGGCCTACCTTTTCTTTTCCATGGCAGCCTGTGAAGACTTCATCATAGGCCACTGCAGGATGGGCTCCACAGCAGCCCAGGATTTTTCTCCTGTCACTGTGGTGGCCACTTTGGCAGCCCAGGTGGACTCTGTTTTCAGCCATCATTTGAGAAGGGTAGGAAGAATGTGGATGTGAAAGCAGGCAGGAGGAGGGAAGTGAAAGAGGAGAGGAAGAGCTGCTGCCCTTCCAATCATGCCAGGAGGGTGTAGAACAATGAAGAGAATGATCAAAAGTGCAATGGCCATATCTGCCGAGCAATGACCGACCACCTGCTCCCATATTCAAAGGGGAAATACAGGTCCAGGTCCAGTGGCGGCACATGGCCCAGTCAGCAGGTTAGCAAAGTGGACAGATTCAGAAGCAGAAAGGGCCCACACATGTTCTAGGCCCCCTTTCTAAACTTGCTCGAGGTGGAAGTTATGTCTTTAAGATGTAACTTCCCCTGCCAGCAAGCTGTAGCTCAGGCAGGAGGAGGGGGAGAGGGAGGGAGCAGAGTCGCCTCTGGCAGCCTCAAATATTTTTCGAGGGGGCCATAGTCCCTGTTCCAATGCTTATATGCTGCTGCCTGACCTAGAGAGACACACACTGATGCCCCCTGTAGTATAACACCCGGGACAGCTGCCCCGTTTATCCCCTCACCCCCACTAGACCCAGCGCTGGAAGAAAGGCTTGAGCAATTGGCCAAACTGCAGCCGTATGCAGACTTAATCTTGGTAGTTTTTATCCTCACTTTTTTTTTTTTTGCTGTGGGCGTAACTTCTCAAGCAAGTGCCAAAATTGCACACTAAGCCAAAAAAATAAATACATATGTAAACAGCTGAAAAAGAAATGCATAATTCAGTCAATGGCTGAAGCCTTTGTTTTGCTCTAATCCTTTCGTCTAGCTGTACAGTCTGGCACTTCATCCCACCAACGCTGATGCTTTCTGCCTTGTCAGCACACCTCCTTCTGTGCTTGCGTGCATATAGCCTGTTGCTTCATTATTGTTTTAGCATCTAATTTTAATTTGGCTTATCAGTGCCTAATGGATGCATTTTCCTCAGCTCCTTCTTGAGGCTTTACACAGGGATGGATTTTGCTTTTGAAGGTGACAGGCTTGATGCAATGATTTCAGGTAGCTTTTGGGCTAGATGTGAAATTATCTTTTGATCTTCATACCAAGCAATAAAATCAGCCAGTCAGAAAATTGGTCTGCTTTACTGCAAACAAAATGACTTTTCTCTCAACATTCACCAAGAACAGTGTAGGTCGAATGTTGAATCCTGCCTGTCCTGTCCTGGAGTACAGCAATGCCGTCTGCAGTTCAGCTCATTCTTCCTAAATCGGTCTGCGTGCACAATAAACTTTGGGTTTATTTTAATATTTAAAACTCCTCAAAGCCAAATATATCACTCACCCATTCACCCTCTTGACTGAAGCACAGAGCTGTTCAATTCCTCTGTCTCCCACTTACTGCGTGATGGAAAATTAATCAAGTTACTCAACTTGAAATTGTTAAACACTCTGAGCCAGCCATTCGAAAACAGCTGAAATATCTCATATGGTACTGTGTATGCCGGTGGAGGTACACGTGAGCTATTAATACATTCTCTCCCAGAAAACATGCACAAAAATAATGCTGTTCTGCTACCTTTTTCAAGCAGCGATTCAGGAGGGGGTCGTTCGGCTATTACTGCTCTTGACCCCTGCTTTAACACTATGAATCTAAAGTACCAGGGAAAGGAAACAAGATCGCAGTCCAGGGAAACATCTAATCTTTCAGGATTTAGGAAATGAATTGATGAAAAGGGGGCATTTAAATTTGCTGCTTCGGTGACCTGGAACCGTTTCAGCACCTGCCTTAATAAACCTAGCTCACGCAGAAGTTTTAGCTGTTCAGAAGGCAGCGTTGGTTTGATTGTAGAACAGATGGTCATCAGTCAGACGTCTAAGCTACACTAAAACATATATGTGGCACTATTGATGCAGATTTTTCTTCCAGTGCTAGCCTCCCAAGGGGACAGAAATGAACCTTATTCTTAAGCTAGGATAAAATGGGTACGGGCTCAACCTCTCAAATATACTACCCATAATCTTTTTTAATACTTGCATTGCGCCAAAGAAAGCTTCCTCCTTGGAATTCATAGTGTGCAATATGTATACAGGCAACATATTGAGAAAAGAGCTTGGTAGTTCTTTTTAATTAGGTCAGTGATACCCAAGACAATTGGCACTTTATGTATCTTTCTGCCACATTTTCTTGGTCTGTCTGATTACATCTCTTGGTACTTAATGATCTTCTGTCTCTCCATACATAGAACAGAAGAATCACTTGGTAATGATGCTATGTTTTTTGTTTGTTTTTTGACTCAGTAGTTTTCTACTTCTCCTTTGCCTGTCTCTCTCTCTCAGTGAGAACCAAGGATGGGATCTAGCACCATAAGCATTTATTTGCAATTACCAGGGGATGTTTTGCCATATTTTATAATCCAATTCCACCCCACCCCCACCCCCACCTCAAAAAAAACAAACATATCTAGTCTGGTCATTGCAATGACAGCACTTGTCCAGGGGCCATGTGCCACAGGGCTCCTTCTGGATCCCTGCATCTGGCCACTAGGCATCATCTGTAAGCAATGGCTATGGCTTGTTAACCCCCCCCCCCCCCCCCCCCCAGGGGCTATAAATGCTGATTCAGATATCAAACCACTATGTATTCAAATGCACAGCGTGCTTCTAATGGCAAAGTTATTTTTGCCATTTTTTTCTTCTACCAGTATGCCTGGAGGTTGATAATATACAAAGGCATTTTATCTGGATAACTTTTGAGTTATCTGGATAAATAACTACTTTTGAATATCAAAGGCACTTATTGGCTATATTTTAGATGGATAATTTAGAGGCGTTATAGAAACATACTGGGGCAGGCACAGGTAGCCAAATAGCTTACTTAACTAACTCCGATATTTGGCGTTAGCCAAATTAGCTATTCGGTTATGTCCAGATGTCCTGACATCAGCGGCAGGAAGTTTAAGTTCCCGGATAACTTAAAGTTAACCGGTGATATTCAAAGAATACTGCAGGTCGAGCTCTTGTTTAAAAAGAAAAAAGAAGCCCGTGCCAGGGTATCACGGTCTGATCCAGCGATTCCCAGCCCCCAAACAGCAGAATAAGTCGCAGTCCTCTAGGCCCAATAAGCCTTCCAGCTCCTCCACCAAAATTTACCAAATAAATAAACTTACTTACAGCTGCTGCTTTCTAAATTCTTCCCCCACCCCAGTTTTAAGATCAGTCCATTCTTTGCCCCCGTCCCATCCCACTACCACAGTTTTCTGCCCGTAATCTTGAAATTGGGCCAGGAGCTTGGATCTTGCATACGGCATATTTGCATTTGTCCCGCTGAATATTTGGGTTAACTTATTCAACTACCTTAAGCTGAATAAGTTAGTTATTGCATGTTTTATTTTAATATTGGCCTCCCAGTTTTCTAGCATCCAGCTTTTTATTGGTTAGAATGGGAATGCCCTACGTGATCACAACCTCTTCATTTTCTGCTAGGCTGTCAGGGTGACGAGATGGACCTTGGCCTGACCTAGCATGGCATATCTTGTATTCTTATGTTCAGTGTTTTTTCTTGCTCAGTGATGTTATAGTATTTACACAGTTTCCAAGGGATGAGCAAAGACACCTTGTTGTACTTTTCTGTATGCAAGCCTTCTGACATAAGCAAGCTTCTGTCAGCAATGGGATATGTAACCCATTTCCAGTTCTGTACTCCAACAGAACCTCTATTTGTCTATTTTTCAGATTTTTTTCTATACTTCCCATAAACCCTCTTATCCATAATCCACTGTCCTGTGCTAGAATTATCAATCTTTCATTCTTAAGTCCAACTCCAGTTCACCATTTCTGTCCCAGTTTTTGATCTATATAGCCAGATAAGTCTAAAAAATACTAAATCAGATAGCCAGATACGTAGTGCTTTTAGACTTATCCTGCTATCTGAATTAGCTGGATAAGTAGTATTTTGAGTCTTATCTGGCTATCTTACATAGCTGGATAAGTCCGAAAAATGCCATTTAGATGGACAAGTAGCACTTTTCAAACTTATCCAATTAAGTAATGCCTGCTGCTACTTACTGTAGCTAGATAAATCAGAATTTAGCTGGATGAGTGCTGCTACTTATCCAGATAAGTTCAATTTGTCCATTTAAGTAGCCCCAACGATGCTGCTTAACTGGATAAGTGGGAATTTAGCTAGATAAGTGTGCACAAATAATATATCTGTGTATTTTTTCTTCAAATTTTAAAGGGATACTCGCCGCAATGAACTATCTAGTTTTACCAATTAGTCTACCATTTCACCCAGTCCATTTGCAGCTCATGAAGCTCCTCCTGGCTCTTCAGCCTGAAATGCCCCCATTGCACTCAGACCCATCACCCAGTCATTTTTTCACTTTTACGATGTTAGCGATCAAATAGTAAGCAGGAGTAAATGTACGAGTAAGATGCCAAATTTGCATGCATAAATTGCTTATAAAATAGCAACCTACTCATATAAATGTTGGCCCCCTCCCTGGAATGCCTCTGGTCCACCCTTTTTCCATCTGCAAATATATGCTATTTTACATATGTGGCAGCTCTATTGAGTCTGGCCACTAGAGGCCAATATCCCTGTTCTTAGAACACACTTAGAAAGGGAGCCATCCATACCCTTCAGACCCTCCTACCCGGAGATTCTGATTGGATGCCTCAGTGCTATTTAGCCCAGCCATTTTAACATTTGGGGGATTCAGTTAGTGTCATGTATTTTTTTCCATATTCTGATAGGGCCTCCCAGCTTTGCCCAAAGAAAAGATACTCACTCCCTGCCAGAGGGTCCTTCTTATAATTTACAGTGAAATAGACTTTTAAGCCTGATACCCCTTTGGGGCAGGGGGCTCTTCAGGGGACCAGCGACCTGTGAGCTTACTCTACCCACTAGGTAGACAAGCACCAGTGATGGATCCTGCTGCGAGAGACAGCGAGGGCAGAGAAGCTCTCCAGATTAGGAGCTAAAGTACTTTTTTTTTAACTAAAGAGTAGTGGGGAGATTTTTGGATCCCCCTTCCCCACTGGGATTGCAGTGCTGTGAATAGCCTGGTCCCCAGATATTTCCACCAGAGAAATCACCTAAAGTAACAGAGAAGGAGAATGAACAACTGAATGCAAGGAAGAGCAAGAGGAGGAGATCCCATCTGCATTCCCCCCAAGGAAACAGGACAGGCTGGGTGTCCACGGGAGAGATTTCCAAAGGTAGGATTTTTGCAAAGTAAAGGGGGACCCCTCCAGTAAGATTTCCACAGCACATCCACTGGGAGAGTAAGCGCATTTAACATCACCATGGGCTCTACCCAGTGGTCTGCAATAAGGACACCTACCTACGCAGAAAGAAACCCTGTAACTACAGTCAGATGTACACTCATCAGTTTTGGACAATGGACTTTATTTAACGTTAACACCCAGTCCTGGTCCTGTCTACTTCTTAAAGCCTCTTGCCTCATGGGAAGCACCTAAAGTACCAGCCCCCACACTGGCGACCTTCTTTCATCGTCTGGGCCATAAGCGAGAGCTTCCCCCCATAAAAGGAATCCCCCCCCCCCCCCCCCCGGGATTAAGAGTCAGCATGGGGGTGAATAGGTAGCTGGAGCAGCCCCAGAAGATAATATATATTGTGTCCTTGGGGCTTAAAACACCCCACTAAGGGTTACACACCCATGTGCTGTTTTACACATGGATATGCTATTTTCAAGATGCAAGCGCTATTTTTTAAACACGCAACTTTTGAAAATTCGCCTTTATGTTTGGGCATTTGCCATGTATTCTGCAAGGGGACCTTCATGTCCCTAATTGGTGTAAATCGATCTGCAACGTTTTAGTGGGGCCACTTTGAGCCCAAGAAAAACCAGTTTCTAATATCTGAATGGCTTTGCAAATTCACCTTGAAACAGCGCACTGCTCACTTGTGGGGAAAAAACCTCTGTGATTTTAATTACTCCCTTCTCTTTTCAATGTAGCTAATTTTTATCTCCATGTCCCTGTGCAGAAGAGGAGAGCACACCCCCAGGCTCTTCAGAAACAATCCTAATTTTGACACATATGGTAACAAGATAAGACTGGAAAGGACTGTGAGCAATGAGAGGTGCGTCCGTAGGAAATTGATTTATGCAGATGGTGTCTGGGCTGTCTGCTTTGCGACAATCAAATGGAAAGAAGTTATTTAAGAACAGCACTAACCTTGAAGTAACAAGAGTCCTTGATCATTATGTACTTACGTAGTTGTAGAAGGCAGCAGGCTGCTAGTTGCTTGCACACTAGTGCAAATGGGACAGACATACCACTGCTACTCTCCATTACATGTCCCTGATCCAGTGAGGGAATATTTTAAGGCTCCCATTGGGTAACTGTTGGAGTTGTTCCAGATTTGACTTTGAGCTTAATTAGGCACGCATGAGGCCTTTTTTAATTAGTAAAGGCAGAGCTGGGGGCTTCTTACTTGTTCAGGTGCGGCTAATTAAGTTTGCAGTAAAATCTAGAATAACTCAAACTGCTCTACAGTGGGAGTCTTTAAAATATTCCCTGGAATACAGTGAATAGATACGGCAGTGTGCCCACCTCTCTAATGCAGCAGCTCTGTATAATCTGTTATCTGGATACTGAATTCTACATATACCCGTGTACACTGATGCAATACCTGTATATTTGCGAAATATTGAGATGTGCAACTGTTTGAAACAAACGTGTAAAATGTAACAAATGAGCCCATTTTTTTTTTCATTCATTGTCCCTTGAAACAAAAGGAGGGCACCAATGAAAATAAACAAAATGCATTTATATTTCCCATTAAAGTCTAAGACACAAGTAAAACAGCAGCAGCAGCTAGATTGTCCTCCTTCTCTTCAAAGTAACTTTAGCAATCAAGCAATGCCAGTGAGGTCATAATCTGACTGGAGCTGAGGCAGGTAGCAGCAAAGAAAAAGACAGGAAGGAGGACTTATTAAGTCAAGAGCTTTTTTTAAGCAGTTTATAGCTGGCACCTGTATCAAGTTGTTGGGAACCCCGGCTGTGGCAACCCACAGCCGATCCCCCTTACCTGCCCTGGCTGGCAACGGTTCAGAGCTTCCCCCCTCTCGGTGCGGCATGGCCCGGCACCGAATCGGCCGACAGCGTCTCTCTCCCACGCGACCCAGGACGCCGCTGACTTCCTCCTCACATGCGCTCCCCTAGGCGCACGCGAATGGGACATGCTGGTACTTAAAGGGGCCGCGGAGGGAAACATCAGCTCGGCCCCCGAAGATGACGTCACGACTCCTGACTATTTAAGCCCAGCTCAGCTTCCTGTTCTTCGCCTTAGAAACAGGTCCTGTTCATTTGAGTGCGTTATTGCTGTGTTCCAGAGTTCCTGCTTGTTCCTGATCCCGAGTTCCTGCTTGTTCCAGTCCCTGAGCCCCGCTCTTCGGTTTGTCCTCCTGGTTCTGACTTCGGCTTGGCTTCCTGACTCCTCTTGTTTGCTGCCCGTCCTGACCTTTGGCTTGTCTTCTCGTCTCTGCTTGTTCGCTGCCTGCCCCTACTCCTGGACTACCCATGGTCTCTCCTGAATGCCGCCTATCTCGACCTGGACTTCCTGATGCCGCTTCATCATCTCCCTGGACTCCGCTCCACAAGTAGACTCATGCCTGAGTCCTGGCAGCCCCGGCACCCAAGGGCTCAACCTGAGGGGAACGAGGGCTAGTATAGATGAAGCTCCAGCTGGGTATCCTCCACCAGTGCCACTTCCCAGTGATGAGGACCATCAATGGGGGGCCATCCCTCGGTCATGGTACCAACCCTCGTCTCGGCTCAAGGGTCTACACCCCTAACACGGGTAACAGTGACGTTCTCCCACTGAATCTATTTTGAGATTTACTTCTCTGGTACATTTTACAGGAGAAGGTTGTATTTTCTGGAGCTCTCTCTGAATGAAAGGAGAAGTTTAAAAAAGAGAAAAGAGAGACGTGTTAAAGAAGGTCTTCGTTCTTATTTTCACTACTGTGGAGCTTACTGTGTCAACGAGATAGAGACACTGGGATAGGGTAGTGGGGAGAAGCAGTAAACAGAAGGGGTTTTTAGTGTCGTTGTCTCACTGCAGTGCACTGTAGTCCAGTCTTCAGAGGAGCCCGAGCCCTAAGCCATGGCTTTTTCTTCTTCTTTGTGAGTTTTTCTGGGTGTAAAAGGAATCAGCAGCATATATACACTGTATGTGTGTGACAGAAACATTTTTGCACACACTGTGAGGGTTACAGGGTTACTGTCCTTGTACATTAGGCATAACCATTCAGCAGACATTTGGTGCAACTGCTAAGCTGGTAACACTGCTTGCTAAGTACTGCAGTACACTCAGTCTCTGGATTTGTTTCTGCATATGACAGAGAGTCACTTTATATTAGAATGGTAATGGTGTAAAAACACTATAGTATGATAGAAAATTAAATTTGTGACAGCAAAAATTCCAGTGCCACTATTTCCAATTCCATCATGCCATTATGAGAAAGGGGGAGAGAAGGGAATAATAGTTGGCAGAAGAATGGTGTGGGCAGTGGAATGGGTTTTCCTGCCTTGCTGCCATACCCCTGATGCTATATCTTGAGGGGTCTTCCTACCACTCTGCCTGACTGCCTACCTATGATGCATTACTTTGGGGGTCTTGCTGCCACTCTGCCTTGATGCCTCCATGCTGCTTACAGTACACAACACTTTACCTCTTGGGGGTTTTGATGCCTTTGTGCTATTAGTGATACCCCTCACTCTATCTCTTGGAGGTTTTTATGCCTCCTTACAGTTTGCCATTCAACACACTCTATACCATGGAGTTTTACATTCCTCCATGCCATTTGTCAGGCCATACACTCTGCCTTGCTGCCTTATCCCTGATGCTACACCTTGGGGATTCTGCTGCCACTCTAACCCACTCTCTATACTGCAGTCTCGTCTTCTAATCTGCACTACTATTAGCTCCAGAGACACTTTGCAGTACCTATCACAAAATTATTCAAAGTTGTTAAACCACAAGAGGAATGTGAGAAATTGCAAGAAGATATTGAAAAAATTGGGAGACTTGTCATGCAAATGGCAAATAAAATTTAATGTGGAGAAGTGCAAAGTGATTCACTTAGGGAAGAGTAACTCAAATTATGGTTATGCAATGCCAGGTTCCACATTAGGAGTCACCACTCAGGAAAAGGATCTAGGTGTCATCATTGAAAATACGTTGAAATCTCTGCTCAGTGAGCAGCAGCAGCCAAAAAAGCAAACAGAATGCTAGGGATTATTAGGAAAGGAATGGAGAATAAAACAGAAAATATCATAATGCCTCTGTATCATTCCATGGTGCAACCTCTTCTTGAGTATTAAGTGCAGTTCTGGTAACCACATCTCAAAAAAGATATAGCAGTATTAGAAAAGGTACAGAGAAGGTCGACCAAAATGATAGGGGATGTAACCATTCCCCTATGAGGAAAGGCTAAAGAGGTTAGGACTCCAGTATGGAGAAGAGATGGCTGAGGGGAAATATGATAGAGGTCTATAAAATAATGTGTGGAATGGAATGAGTTAATGTTAATTAGTTGTTTACTCTTTTGCAAAGTACAAAGACCAGGGCACACTTAATGAATGAAGTTACTAGGTAATACATTTCAAACTAATAAGAGAAAATATTTTTTACTCAATGCATAATTAAGCTCTGGAATGTGCCAGAGGATGTGGTGAAAGCTATTAGTGTAGCTGTGTTTAAAAAAAGGTTTGGACAAGTTCCTGAAGGAAAAGTCCATTAACTAATATTAAAGTAGAGCTACAGAAATCCACTGCTTATTCTTAGGGATAAGCAGCTTGAATCTAATGCCCCTTGGGATCCTGCTCAGTACTTGTGACATGGATTGGCCACTGTTGGAAACAGTATAGTGGGCTTCATAAACCTTTGGTCTGACCCAGTATAACAACTTTTATGTTCTTATGAATGCTAGACAGAGCCTTGTCTGTTTCTTCTCTGTGGCAGGGTGTGTGTCAGGGTGTGTGCAGAAGGAGCAAGCATACATACACACACAGTATATATTTTTGCACACATTCTGCGAGTGTACTGCACTAGTCTATTACATTACATAGGAATAGCCAGCTGGTATTCAGTGTGTGCTGCTACCAAGCATTCTAACTCTTCTTGCTAAGCAGTGCCACTCTTCTTGCTGCATTGCTCTGCATGTACCATTTCAGATTCTAAACACCAGTGCTTCTGCAGCTCCAAGCCATCGTTGATACCTTTGGGTGGCTCCGCCTCTGCTCTGGCTGTCTTTGAGGTTCTCTCCAAATTCCCTTCCCTTTTGGTTCTCCCCCTTCTCTTTTGCACATTTTCTGCAACACTCTAGACCCTTGGGCTCTTCCTGCCACTCTTGGTACCCACTTTGCCCCTCTTTCTTTGCCTTGGGCTTTTGATGCCAGTCTTCCTTCAGCCTCAGCCATCGCTGCTTATCTTGGGGCTCTGGTGCCACTCCTCTTGCTGTGTTGCTCTGCATCTGCTATTTGTGACTTTAAACGTCAGCACTGCTGCTGCTCCAAGCCACTTGTGGTGCTTTCGGGTGGCTCCACCTCTGCTCCAGCTGTCTTCGGGGGTTCTTTCCAAATTCCCTTCCCTTATTGATATTTGCTGACTCTTGGTCTTAGCGTGGTAATCAGATGCTTTACACAGACCTTGCACAGTTTCCTCTAGCAGTTTCCTATCCTCTTGGACTTTTCCTTCAAGCTCTCTTCCCTTGCAGTTCTTGCAAGGGAAGAGAGCTTGTTTCATTGTTTCATTCGGTGTTTAGCCTTTGATGGATTATACCACAGCAAAGAGGACGACAATCTCCAAGCCTGAACCTCAGGCACTTTCCCCCAAATGATGCCTTAGGGAAACTACATCAGGCCTTCCCCAGGGATTTCCTCTGGCATCTCCCTGCCCAGGGATAGTACATTTCCCATCTTCTACCTTCTAGATGGTTTGATTTATCTTTTGCCCTACATAAATGCAGATCTAATGCCCGATTTGCACATTAGGACTGCTACAGGCCTCCTCCAGGGATTTCCTCTGGCTTCTCCCTGCCCAGGGATAGTAAGTTCCTCATCTTTCAGCTTCTAGATGGTGTGATCAGTTTTTTGCCTGATGTAGAAGCAGGTCTGAGGTCCGATTTGCATATCGCTCCAGACTTCCTCCAGAAACCTCCTATGGCTTCTCCCTATTCAGCTCTTTGTATCAGTTTGATTGCTGCCCTTTGCCCCTCATTTGGAGCCACTCTTGCTTCTGTTTTGCTCCTCTCGTGATGCCTTGAAGAACTCTGACACTTCTGGAACCATTTTGCCCCTTTATGGTGCCTTGCGCTCTTTTTCCTATTTTTGTTGCCACTTTGACATGGTCTTGGTTCCTTGGAGTGCCTTTCCCCTTACTGATGAGGTCTACCTTCAAATTCCATTAGAATCGATTAGAAAACCCCAATTTTGGAACCCTAAATAGCTTGATTTGCTTCCCCCGTTGATTTTAATAGGAAATGAATGGACAAATGGAACAAATAAATGAAAACATTTTTGTTTTTTGTCTGAAAGGAACCAAACAAATGTTGGTGAGCCTCAAAATGAATAAACAAATTGAAACTATTTTTTTCCTTTGCACTTCCCCAGTGAAATGCACCACACTCATACTGCTATTCGCATCTGTGTAATATTAATATTATACTTTTAGTATAGATCTGTGCAATGCAGCACACTGACACACAGGCCGATTCAGTAAAGTTCGCGGGAGAGCGGACGAACGCCCGCTCTCCCGACGCGTGCGCGCACCAGCGCAGTAAAAACGGGGAAAAGGAGCGGCGGCTGTCAGCGGGTTTGACAGCCGATGCTCAATTTTGCCGGCATCGGTTCTCGAACCCGCTGACAGCCACTGGCTCAGAAACCGGACGCCGGCAAAATTGAGCATCCGGTTTTCGGCCCGACAGCCACTGGCCGAATTCAAATTTTTTTATTTTTTTTACTTTTTTTACTTTTCAGGACCTCCGACTTAATATCGCTATGATATTAAGTCGAAGGGTGCACAGAAAAGCAGTTTTTACTGCTTTTCTGTGCACTTTCCCAGTGCCGGAAGAAATTAGCTCCGACCTTTGGGTCGGCGCTAATTTCTGAAAGTAAAATGTGCGGCTTGGCTGCACATTTTACTTTCTGTATCCCGTGCGCATACCTAATAGGGCCATCAACATGCATTTGCATGTTGAGGGCGCTATTAGGTGCCGCGGGTTGGACGCGCGTTTTCCTCCCCTTACTGAATAAGGGGTAAGGGAAAACGCGTGTCCAATAGCAGGCTAACAGTGCGCTCCATCAGAGCGCACTGTACTGTATCGGCCTGACAGTGTGTTGTATAATCCTTGTGCCCAAAGGTACACAGACTTTGTTATCTATATGTGCTGGTCCATTGATAGTGCAATGCATATACACAACTGTGTAGTCTGACATACTGCTGGAATTATTTGTACACACCTGTGGGTGAGGTGCAGAATGCTGATCTCTGACAGTGTTTCATTATACAACTGAATGGACAGTAATTAACACCTCCTGCTTTACTACGTTCTGCTGTTTAAACCTTCTTCGGAAGTTAATTCTTCGTCTCAGTGCAGACTTATCAAAACCGATACCTTGTGGTATGAAAGAAATGGGCATTCTGGTACTCCAAGCCTCCGTTGCTACTGGCATGCCTGAATAGTGAAAGGTTTCTCCTGTATAAGCATCCGCAGACCATAATAAATGCCGCCTAACAAATGGAAGTGTAGACCATCAGTTATCATTATGGCCTGTCATATTATTTTAATATCTCTGCCTGACAAATGCTGTGGTCTAAAACAAATAGATCCCTCCCTGAGTTTGACATTTTCTCCAGGCAGAGCAGTTAAACATAGTTGTGCAATTTGACCATGTGGCTATAAGTGGCTGCAGTTAAAGTATGTGTTACTAGTGGCATGATTAGACTGGGGTAGAAATCTGTGTGCATATAAGAACATGAGAACTGCTATACTTGGTCAGACCAATGATCCATCAAGCCCAGTATCAGATGGCTCAATCTGTGAAGGGTAGTTATAGAATAAAGTATTTTAATTCCCAGCATGAATTAAAGATGGAAGAGAGACTTAGAATATCAATATGCTGGTCCAGGAAATTCTGCAGTATGATTGGTTGAACTTGGTGACCTATTTGTACTGGAATGCAGAGTTGATAACATGGGTGTTGTTGCCATGGATGTATCCTGTAATCTTGCTTTTTCATTGTATAGCTCAAATGTAGAAGATTTTAAAATCTTATTTAAACTTAGAAGGATTGGGCATGCACCATCAAGATAATAACTGGGAGTTATGTATATACATATATCTGTATACAGTTTATCAGCTTTTACTTCTCTACCATTTACTGAATTAACAGTTATTGACCAGGTGAATGGGGATGTACAGCTTGTTAGCCCTATATCAAATTCTCATTACTCTGTCAGAGACTTGCATATTCCTCTGGCCAAAACCCAGCATTTTAGGGGCGTTAGACTTGTTTTTCACTCAGGGGTTAGGTCCCGGTAGGCAATGAGCAGCTATGGAAATTGATTTGACCACCAGTTCTCATCCATGGATGGCCGAACAACTACCAAGTTTCAGAAGGACCTTTTCTTCTCTCTTCAAAGAGCATAAAATCATGCCTCAGTATGACCATCAAGTTTCTACAGAAATCTGAGATGTTATATCCACATCATCCTATAACTATTTGAATCTCCAAGGGTGTAGTCTCAAGAGCAACATCAGGAAATATTTCTTCATGGAAAGAGTGGTGGATAACATGGAATGGCCCTACCGGTGAAGGCAGTGGATCAGAAACGGTAACAAAATTCAACAAAGCAGGCGATCAACACTGAGGATCACTGGTTGCAAAGAAGTTATACACTGTACCCCATAACAAAGTCAACTGGTTTGTATGGCCTTACACAAAGAGTAAAATTGGGCAGATTTAATAGATATTATGGCCCTTACCTGCTTTCATATTCTTTGAAACTTTAAGTATTTTTTAAGCCAATATGTATGTGAGGAGGTCAAAAGCATGGCTATATTACTAAAAAATAAAACATGACACATTTATAATTTTGTTTGGTGATGGGGTCAGGAATCTTCACTGCAGGACCAGCTTGTCAGCACCCTATTATTTTCTTCTACTTTCCATCAAGCTGTTCATATGTCGATGAAACAGAAGACTGGAAGAAGTTATTCACGCGACTAACGCTTTCTAAAGAATGCATTCAGAGCTTTGCTGCTTCCCATTCTAAGATGGAAATATGACACAATAAAACACAACTAGGCCTACAAAGATGAAGAAGTGCACTGTGATTAGTGTTTATACATCTGTGTGTTTCTGAAGCCTATGTTTTTATGGAGCATCTCCTACCAATCTCATCAAATTTCCTGGCTAGTATTATGTAACATAGACTGAATGAAGCTTTTTTCTATGAACTAGAATGAAAAATAAGGAAGCTGTAATAATGTCCATAGGGACCAATTTTCAAACAGCTCATGTATTTGCAAACTATACAGGAGGTTTTTAATGTGCATATTTTAGCCGAATTTTCAAAGGGAAACACATGGGTACGTTCTTTATGAAAATCCACAGAAAGTACAAATGTTAAAACTGCCCATGAACTTTGTGCAGGTGGCTGAGGGAGGGAGGGGGAAACAATATGTATACTTTTTAAAACATCATCTACGCACCATATTTTCTAACCTGGACATTGCCCTAGGAATGTCTTGTTGCATCCGCACATACTTTTTTCACACTGAGGAGGGCAATCTATGTGTGATAATCCCTTTTAATGCAGCTAGACTGCTTTCAAAATTGTTCTCTACATAAAAAATTTGCTTGACAGCTATGAAGTTAAGAAAAAGCAAAATCTCAATAATTAAAGGACTGAAAATGCATATGCAAAACAAAGTATAAATATTGAAGCATACTATAAACAGAATCTAAAACTGCTTGACTCAGGCACATTATTTAATTTAATGTGATTGTTGATCTTTCAGAGCGTACTCGGGCCACCGTCTTGATACCTGGTGAGTTAATAATGTGTCTCTCATCAGCTCCCCCATTCTATTTATACTGTATGCAGATGTGCAAGCATGCATGCAAGCCTGGAAAACATATTGAAAACCATGTTGTGAAGGTTTGCTGACTTACCCTTCGAATGACTCCAATAAACACATTGTCCAGTTCTGCAGAAATCGGAGGGTGGTGTGATTAGAAAGCTGGCAAAACATGCTGTTCTCAGCTTCTATATTCAACAGCGTATCCAAAGCATGGAAAGAATTGCTGCCATAGAATAAACACACCTTGTTTCTGTTAAATTACCAGAATGCCTACTGGACCATACAAAGAACAGGAAAGAAAGGCAATTTTGATGAGTATTAATGAAGGCAAGGACAAATTCTGAGGATTTTCTACTTTATTGCTATAATTGTTTGTGCAGTGGTGTACTGTAGAGGGTGGCAAGGGACGATTAGAAAGGAAGCATCAACTTTACCTCCAAGACATGGACAAATGTTCCACTCAAAACATTGTCAGAATCCTGTTTCTGTCCGGGGTTTGCTACCAGGCTAAGATTAAGGCTTGCCTTTCTTTATTTCAATCAGAAACATATACAATACTTGCCTTTCCAATGGACACATCATCCATTGAATTCAGCCATCTTTCCACTGGCAGTTTTCAGTGATCAGGCTTTGTTGATCCAGAGTGTTGCGATCCCGGGTCGTGCTCCGGGATCTCCACTCACCTCCAGCCCGCCGAACCCGAGTCGTGGCCGCCCAGGTCTGAGACGCGGCCTACTGCGGTGTCCCCCCTGCGAGGGAGATGCTGCCGGCGATCCGCCGCTGGCCCCGCCCCCCTAAGCGTGCACACGCGCAAGGGCTCTCTATTTAAAGGGGCCAGCGCGGGAAAACAGAGGACGCCTCCCTGCTGATGTCAGATGCTGCCGGGTTATTTAAACCCTGCAGCCACAACTAGCCAGTGCCTTGCAACGAGGTTGTAGCTAGTTGTGCTTCCTGCTTCCCAGTTCCTGCTTGTTCCTGACGTCTGATTCCTGGCTCCTGACTTTGCTTCGTTCTTCGACTCTGGCTCCTGCTTCCGTCCCTGGTTTTGGCATCCGATATCTGACTTCTGGCTCCCGACCTTGGCTTGCTCCTGGACTTCGGCTTCATCTCTTCCACTGCCGCAGGTACTTGTCATCACCGCCCGGAGGGTTCTCCTAAGCCCCAGCGGCTCGGGTCCTCACGGGCTCCTCCCAGGGGCACCGCGGGCTTCCAAAGGTGAAGTCTCTTCTGACCTCCTGGGCGTCTTCTCATCGTTGGATTACCTCGGCAGGCTGCTCTTCTGATCCTTGGTCGCATAGGATCCACCTAAGACCAAGAGGCCCAGGTCCCTACAGGCTCCTCCTGGGGGGACCTCGGGCTTCCAGTGGTGAAGCCGTCTTCGAAGTCTCTTCTCAGCGCTGCCTCCTGGCTGCGACGCCCACTGTGGGCATCCACAGCACAACACCTGCAGTCTCAGCCGGCCCAAGGGTCCACGAACATAACACAGAGAAGATCCAGAGTTCAGCTACATAGGTGCAAAACTGTTTTTAATCAAAACAAGAATGGATAAGGTGCTCCACCATGGTGGAAAAATTCATCTACATCCGTGAAGATTTTGAAGGAAAATGTAATGGTAAAATATTTGCTAAAACAGCTGAAATACAACAAAATTCTCTTGTTTTACTGTGTTTGTAAAAAAAAAAAAATCTTATTTTTTGTCATTCTTTACAGTCATGTGAGATTGCCTTGTGTTCTGGACAATGGCATCCATTTGTGTCCTTTTTCATCTGAGCCTGTATTGTCAGTTTACACACGTAAACTTCCTGGCACTGGAAACCATGTTTTATGCATATTAATGGCTTTGAAAGTTACCCACAAGGGAGGTAATTTTCAAAAGGATTTACGCATGTGAGTGAATTTTTGGAAACCTCTACTTCTACATGTGGAACTCCTTTGAAAATTCACTCCATAGGGCTGAATTGTCAAAAGGTTTTGCGCTCATACATGGCCTTTTGAAAATTTCCACCATATATGCTACTTTTGCGTAAAAATGTTTTACATAGAATTGTAAGAGCTGCACGAAGGCACACATGTACATGCGTTTGCCAGCACACGCACATGGATGCAGCGATCTTATAACAGACGTGCATATATGCGCATATATGTACGTGTGTTATAAAATCAGCTCTATGCGTATACATGTGCGCATGATTTTATACTGATGCGTGCATCTGCATGCAAATGCAACTCACGTGCATAAGTGGGGGAATTTTAGTAGACAGCGCGCGCCAACGCAATTTCCTGTTTCCCCAGTTCGTTTCCAGTGAACCCCAGTAAAGGAGAGGACTTCCTAAATCCCCTAGCTAACTTGCCTCCCTTTTACCCTTCTGACTAGCCTAGTTTTGTTTGTTACATGACTTACCCGCCGTCCATTGCAGAAGTAAAGTTATGCAGTAGGGGACTCCGGCGCACGCTGGTGCATGTAAATATTTATGGCCAGATTTCACGGTGCAGTCCCAGCCTGCCCTTGCCCCATCCATGCCCCGCTCAGACCATGCCCACGCCCTGCCTATTTTTGTGAAAAAATGTTTATGTGCGTACCCACTCGGTTTTTAAAATCCATGCGGCACACGCCAGCCCAAGTCATGTGCAGGCCTTTTAAAATCGACCAGATAGTATGTATAGCATGTAATTTAAGTGCATATCAGTCGCAGTTTTCTAAAGGGTCATTTCTGCAGATAAAGCTCTTGTTTACCTACAGAAGTCCCTTTGAAAATTACCCTCATCATGTACTCCTGCCATCAGTACTCCTCAAAAAATGATTGGGGGAGGATGGCGGTAGGAGTATATGGTGAGTGCCTTTTTTTTTGCAGGCAGTAAATAAGACCTATGGAAATTTTGTGTACTCATGAGTACTCCTTTCCTATCTTAAACCCAGGAAAATGCTGCAGAACTGCCACATTTTTTCCATTTTCTCTTCTCCAAGTGGAAACTCTCCCGTCAATGTTTTCACAAAATATGTACATTTTGCACAACAGTGTCATGAAAATTATATTTTCTCATGCTTTTTACTTGGCCTTCTTTAGTCAGATGCTGCTCGTCAACTGAAAGCTCCCTTTTGATTTTTAAATGATGAAAGTGGGTGACTGGTAAGGTTGGGATAATTTGGGTTGCACTGAAAAAAAAAATCCCCTCCCCCATCGAAACTGGGTGGAGAGAAGGGCAGTGGAGAAATGTGGCCACTCCCAGATAATCACAGCCGAACGGGGACCGTACATGAATCGAAATGGCTAAAATGAAGTGGCTATCACAAGAGTGCTCTGCACTGACTCGGCATTGGGAGTAACCACCTAGGAAAAAGATCTTGGCCAAACCTTGGACAGTACATTGAAATCCTAAACTCAGCATGTAGTGGGCTCAAAAAACCCCCCAGAATTCTAGGAATTATTCAGAAAGGAATGGAGAATAAAACAAAGAGCATCTTAATGCTGCTGTATAGACTTATGGTGCACCCAGACCTTATATAGTGTGTTCAGTTCTGGTTATCCCATCTCAAAAAAGATATAGTGGAATTACAAAAAGTACAAGAAAGGGCAATAAAAACGATAAAGGACAAGGGATGGCTTCCTTATGAAGAAAAGTTTACAGGTTAAGGCTATTCAGCTTGGAGAAGAGACAATTAAGAGGGAATACGATAGTTTATAAAATCATTAGTAAGGTGGAACACATAAATAGAGAAGTTGTCACTCTTTACTAGCACCAGGGATACTTCTTGAAACTAATAGGCAGCAGAATTAAAGCAAATTGGAGAAAGTATTTTTCACTCAATGCACAATCAAACTGTGGAATTTGTTCCTGGAAGATGTGGTACCAGCAACTAGCTCAGCTGGGTTTACAAAGGATTTGGACATGTTTCTGGAAGTCAGCTATTAAGCAGGTGATTCCAGGAAACTCGCCATGTGTTGCTGGGAGTGAGCAAAATGAAATTAGATCTACTTTTTGGGATGGGCTACTATCGGAGACAGGATGTTAAGTTCAATGGACCTTTAGTCCTACCCAGTATGGCGCTTCTCATGGTCTAAAATATCACCAGAGTTTATGTACAGTGTCACTTGGAGAACTGGAAGGAAGCAGATGCTTCAGAGAAATTCTTCTTCCTTTTACGATGGAAGAGTGCCAGGGGCGGATTGGCCTATCGGGGGATCGGGCATCCCCCAGTGGGCCAATCACTCCAGTCACGTGGTCTGCCGTGCGCAGCCGTGACAGAGCCGCGCTCGGCAGACCACGTGATGTGTCCTGGGCCGGCCTGGGCGGCAAATACCCGGGCCGGTCCGACATCGTGAATCCGCCGCTGAAGAGTACAATGCAGTCAAGAGAATAATTGCACAAGATTCGGAATTACCTCATTTTTAGTGGAATGCAGGGAACACCGAATAATATATAGAGATAAATACCACTGGCTGTGAACACTTCCAAGGATATTCCAAAACATTTTAACCCTGCTATTATTTGCATCCTCCCCAGTAGAGTCCTTCTAAGTAGGATAGGGTTGGCTATAATGATTGTTCTATTGCTTTTAATTTTATTTTTTTTGTATTTGATGTTATAGTTTTGTTTCCTCTTATATAGTTTGCATCTTGCTTATAGTTTGATAAAGAAATGTGCAATAAATATTTTAAATAGATAAAGTATACACAGAACAAATCTGTGTAAATGCATACATCAATTGCATGGATCAACCAATGTGGTGTATCTCATCCAAAGAATAAAAATATCTCAGTAGGGTTGAAGGAGAGCCCGCACTCCCTCAGATTGTCAGAGATGCATCATAACTGGTGCACAAAAACTGGAACATTGCCGGCATCTAAAGTGCTCTTTCTCCTTCTAGCTCTCTTTTTTTTCTCTCTCTGTCTGTCACCTTCTCGCCCTCAGATTTGTAAGTGTTAACACTGAATGGATTTTTTTAAAAGACAGGAAAACATGGAAGCTAAAACGCTTAAATCTAAAAGACTCAGAAAACAATGGTTGCAATCAGCCACTGGGATTAATGGCCTACTCTGAGAACCTCTGATAGTCTTCACAATGGATATAATCAGACTGATATATCAAAGAGCTGTTTAATTTTCCTACCACTTTTATTGCCATTGAGATAATACTGTTCTTTGTAAGTCTCCTAATTCCCTCTTTCTTCCTACTTCTAATCATTTTTCTTCCTTTTATGCACACCTGTCAATATCTCCCCTAAGAACACTTACAAATCAAAGTTTATTTACCCGTGCCTTTATAATAAACACTTCACTTACCCCCATATTCATTTCCTGTTTTTGCCTGAGACTCAATCCTTTTTATAGCATATTGGGTCTGGGCTTTAAATAAAAATGATATGTGGGTACCTAAAATACTTATCCTATTTTAGGGTTCTCTGATGGATATACTAACACCACTAATGTTTTAAATGATTTGGAAGATGCTTAATGTTGCAAGGTTATTACACAATGGCAAAGAATATCGAAACTATTCAAAAGATAAAATTGGCACAATAACACACACATATGCTTATCACCTAACCTAGTCAATCATTCCTCATTCACACCACTTCTAAACTCTCTTTAGTGTTATGCATTTATAGCATGTATAAATATCCACATAAAACATTGTCGAAATGTATACAGAGTGCTTGTATTGAAACAATAAAACACTTGCAATAGAACTGGACTTCAAGAAAGATTCTTTGTGAATTGCAAATGAGTCACATGGGGATACAGTTGAACCACAGTCCACTAGAAAGGATACTTTGTAATTGTTTTATAGGAATGTTGTCCCAATGATATTTCCATACCCTGTGGATTCTGACAACCACCCTAACTTTTATGGTCTGGGGTACTGATACGCAGATATAAGGCTAAAAGCACAGAACTGCTTCTTTGACCAGGTCCATAAGCAAAGCACATCAAATAGCACTGTTGAATTTTCAAATAGGCTCATCACTTGGTAAAAGAAATGTTGCTAGCAGTAAGTTTTTATGCGTTATCAAAAGGCTTGGGAATAACTGAAAGTGGCAGTCACTACCATAAGAAGCTTGCTGAGCAGACTGCATGGACCATTTGGTCCTTTTTTGCCATCCTTACTGTGTTACTATGTAACTATGTAATATCTAGGAAAGTTTAAAGGTAAACTTCCGGCATCCAGGAAAATTTAAAAAAATAAGCCCCTGACAAAGGCGTTCATTTCACCTGAACGGCTTCCTTAGGGGGGAGGGGCAGTACCAAACTTGAAGTGTTACACTCAGCAGTTTGCGGGTTATCCCTGCAACCCTCCGCTCTTACCTCCGGGCCCGAGCTGGCCTTACTCACCCCAAGATGCGGTGAAAACACCTCCAGCACACACATAGCAGGATGCTGCCAGCCTCAGCACACCACACCTCTCCCTAAGTGAGCACGGGCGCCAATGTCACCACCTCTTTTGAAGGGACCACAGCGGAAAAGTCCCCATGGCCCCTAATGATGATGTCCTCAGTGCTGCCCTATAAAAGGGCAGCTCCCCAAATGCAACTCACCTCAACTACAGGTCCAGCTACTGCATAGTAATGCATGCTGCTTCCCAGCTGCTCCTGTCTTTGTCTAAGCCTGTCTCCCGTCTTTGTTCCAGCCTGTTTCTATTCTTCATTCCAGTCTATCTCCACTCTTGTTCCAGTTTGTGACATCCAGCATTGTCCACATGTTCCAACACTTGCCTGCCAGCCTCAGCCTATCCGTCCCCCTTTCCTCTCCTTCGGACAAATACCTGGTTTGACCTCTGCTTTGACCTCTGTCTGGACTTCAGATATGCCTGACCATTGCCTGTCTCTGAAGGAGATGCTCATGTCAAAAGGAGTGCCAGAGGCACAGTGGGAATGTGGCACAGGAAAGAGTGTCCACCTCAGAGAGTATTGCAAGCAGGAGCAGCATTCTGTCAACTAGCACTCCCTCCCCCACCTCAATACACCAAAGCCACATGGACTACTAAGAACCATCTCTCCTGGCACAAGCCATATCTAAATTAGCTGGCAAGAGAGACCTTTGACCTACCCCAGCAAAGGAAACCCCAGCATAAATTTCTGTGATACGCTTTTTTTGATGAGCCCTTCGAGGAAATGAACACTGATGTGCTGGAAAATTGGGCACATAAGTCAGCAATCTAACCAGATTAGCCAAGGTGGCTTATCAATATCTTTCCTGCCCACCAACCAGCATTCCCAGTGAAGATATCTTCTCAATGGCAGGAAATATTGTGAACTCTCATTGCTCAAGGTTAATGGCAGAGATGAAAATCAATCTGCCTTTGCTTGGGGTTTCAGAATTTCCATGCAAGTGGCAAGATGACTGAAAGCACCTTGAAGGCTTTACTGTTGTTCTGCCTATCTGCCTTGCCCCAAATACCATCTTAGGAGTCTTGCTGCCACATGCATACCTGTCATGCCCCTTATACCACCTTGGTTGTCTTGTTGCAACCACTTAGCCTACCTGCCATGCCCCAGATCTACCACCTTATGGGTCATGCTGCCACCATTCTGCCTACCTGCCATGCCCCATATACCACCTTAGGCAGAGCAGTAGCAGCAAGACCCTTATCTGCCTTTCCCCTTATGCCACCTTAGGAGTCTTATGGCTACCTGCTGTGGGAGGTACTGGTCCCACCTCACCAATTGGGGAGGTGCTGGTCCCTGGGCAGTTCCCCTGTCCAAGTGAGGGACACAGACTACTTCGTTAAGGCATAACTGAAAGGAGATGAACAAAAAGCCAATCTTTCCTTAATAAAGAATCATAGATTTTTTATACTGTTTTGAGAACAAAAGTGGCAATTTGCCAAGCACAGACATCACATAGCTTGCAGGTAGAAAGGGTCCAGCTTGCAGGTGTGAAAGATCACTAAGCCACAAACTAAGTGAGAGCTAGAGGTGTGAAAAGGTTGCCAAACCACAAGTTTATCTGTCAGTTCTATTTACTGGGAAAACATGACCCACACAAGGATTCTTCATAATAGTACTTTTCACACTTCTGGTACCTGCTAAACTTGTTGCAAAAATAACATGTTCCATTTGCCCATACGTTTTCCTGTCAGTTAGAATTTGTATCTCTCTAAAATACAAATGTCAGCTAAAAACTACACCTTAAAGGTCAAGGGGCAAACATGGCCTAATACAAGCTTGTTCTAACTGTGGTTCAATTAATGCTGGAAGCTTGAAGCCCCAAATACCTATAAATATAAGTGGATACCCATGCAGCCCCTTCAACAGATATTTATTTATTTATTTATTTTTAATTTTTATATACCGGAATTCCTGTATGCAATACAAATCATTCCGGTTTACAAGTAACGAAAAGGTTGCCCTGGTCTGGGAGGTTAGACCGGGGTTTTGTACATAGAACATTGAACAATAACAATAACAATCAACCATTAAACATTATTACAAGGAACATTGAAGGTAAAAATAACATTTAGCAAATGGCAATTAACATTATTAGTGTTTTGGAATAGAATGTGTGTGTACAACTTTTTACAAGGAACTTTAGTAGTGAAGATAATCTGCAAATGTACTGTTATATAGTTTGTAAATAATGTACTGTTATATAGTATGTAAATAATGACTGTTAAATCAACATAACGAATAAGCAAGTACTTATATGTAATTAAGTGCAAGGTGTTAATGTCAACCTGCAATGGTTGGAACTGAGAGTCTATGCTGAGGTGCCTATTTACCCTCTGGGCATTGAAAGGCTTGACTGAAGAGCCAGGTTTTTAACCGTTTTTTGAACTCTGGTAGACTAGGTTCGAGTCGTAGGACTGGTGGGAGTGCATTCCATTGGTGTGGTCCAGCAGTTGAGAGTGCTCTTTTTCTTAGAGTTGATTTGGTTGGAGCTGCGACTAATGTGCCTTTGTAGATGCTTCTGATGGGTCTGGAGGGTAAGTGTAGACGTAGTTGAGTTTGTAGAGATACAGGTGCGATGTTATGAATTGCTTTATGAATAATAGTTAAGGTTTTATATAGGATTCTCTGCTTGATGGGTAGCCAGTGGAGGTTGCTCAAGATGGGGGTAATATGGTCTCTTCTATTAGTGTTAGTTAGGATTCTGGCTGCGGTGTTTTGTACCATCTGTAGAGGTTTGATGCTGTTGGCGGGGAGTCCAAGTAAGATTGAGTTGCAGTAATCAAGTTTCAAAAAAATAATGGATTGGAGAACGAGGCGAAAGTCATTGAAGTGAAGGAGTGGCTTTAGTTTCTTTAGGACCTGTAGTTTAAAGAAGCAATCCCTGGTGGTTGTGTTTATGAATTTTTTTAGGTTAAGTTGGTTGTCTAGCCATGCTCCTAGATTCCTTACGTCTGCAGAGAGCTCCATGTTTGAAGGTGTGGGTTGTGCGAGGCTAATTGGGTGGGTATTCGGGTTGTGTGAAATCAGTAGCAGCTCTGTTTTGCTTGAGTTTAGAATCAGGTTCAGGCTGGAGAGTAGTTGTTTAATTGGTTGGAGACAATTATCCCAGTAGGCGAAGGCTTTTTGAATTGATTCTGTGATGGGGATGAGGATCTGAATGTCGTCTGCATAGAGGTAATGCGTGAGCTTGAGTTGTGATAACAGATGGCAGAGGGGGAGGAGGTAAATGTTAAACAGGGTGGGAGAGAGCGATGAGCCTTGTGGTACACCTTGATCTGATAGGATGGGGTCAGATTCTTTGTTGTTTATTCTGACCTTGTAAAACCTATTTGATAGGAATGATTTAAACCAATTGAGAGCTGTGCCTTTAATTCCTATGTTTGATAGTTGGTTTAGGAGTTGTGAGTGATTTACCGTGTCGAACGCTGAAGATAGATCTAGCAGTACCAGCAAGAATGACTGTTTTTTCTCCAGGTTCAAAAGTAATTTATCTGTGAGAGAAAGCAAAAGGGACTCTGTGCTTAGTGATTTCCGAAAACCGTATTGTGCAGGGGTGAGAATGTTGTGCTCCTCGAGATATTCGGAGAGTTGTTTATTTACAACTTTTTCCATCAGTTTGGCGATCATGGGCAGGTTTGCGATGGGTCTGAAGTTGGCTGGGTCAGTGGGTGAAGCAGTTGGTTTTTTCAGTAGGGGTTTGAGGATAGCAAGTTTTAGCTGATTAGGAACTGTGCCCATGGTTAAGGAGGTATTAATGATTTCTGCAATAGTTTTTGCGACGGTGTTAGGGATGGCGGTGAGCAAATTAGTAGGGAGTGGGTCAGAAGGATGTGCCGATGGTTTAATTTTCTTAAGTAAATTTTCAATCTCCAAGGCGGATGTGGTCTCAAATGACTCTAGTTTAGCATTCAGTGTGGGTTGGAATGTGCTCTGAGGTGTTGGTTGAGTATGATGGGTTGTAAGGGAGCGAGTAAGGTTTGAGATTTTTGTCTTAAAGTAGATGGCTAATTCGTTGGCCTTGCTGAGCGCTAGTTGGTCTGGAATGGACGGGGGCGTTGGTTTGGTGAGAGATGAAACGTAAGAGAATAAAGCTTTCGAGTCGAAGATGAAGTTATGAATTCTTTTTGCATAGAAGTCCTTTTTTGTTTTATGGATAGCGTTTCTGTAGGTGTTAAGGATGGCTTTGTAGTCCAGTCTGGATGTATGTGAAGGGTTGTTTCTCCAGTTTTGTTCTTTGTTTCGTAGTTTTTGTTTTAGTGCTTTGAGTTCCGGGGTGAACCAAGGTTTTCTGTTGTCTCTTGTTGGTTGGATTATCTTTGAGGAGGTTGGGCAGAGTTGATCAGCTATTTTGTTAGTGATTTTGATCCATGACGTGGTGGCTGTGTTGGCGTCCGAGAGGTCTATTAGTTTGAGATCTTTGGAGCATTGTTCTTTGAGTAAGTCCAGTGAGCATGGTTTCCTGAAATGAATGGTGGTTTTGGAGATGTTTGGGGGTGGTGTGTTCTTCATTTTGAGGGTTGTGTCTATGATCTGATGGTCTGACCAGGGGATTGGCGTGCAGGTGGGATTGGTATAAATGGTCCAGCTATCGTTGATAAAAATGAGGTCTAATGTATGACCTGCTTTGTGAGTGGGTCCACTGATTATTTGTGTGAATCCAATGTGACTGAGGGAGGTAAGGAAGGTTTCGCAATTAGATATAGTGCATAAATTAGATATAGTGCATAAAGCACCCCTGGGTGGTGGTACCCCCCCTGTGTGGGGGGGGGAGGCACAATCCCATTCCTTTCCATACTGCCATGCCTATTATGTACTAGTATGGGAGTTTTTGTGCCTCCATGTTGTTTGCTGTTGATAGTTTGTTGCTTATACTGGGGTGTTTGTCTTGTGCCCTGAAAAAAAAATGTAAAACAATGTTTTTCCTCCCACCCACTCTTTTCTGGTTCTTTATTTTGTTCTACCTCTCTATAATCCAAGCCTGATTCTCCCACCTGTTTGTTGGTTTTACTGGAGTGTTTTGTCTACAAAACCATTTAGTCAGAAGGAAGCAATTCAGGCAAAACAGAAAATATACATAAGAGAGACCGTTCATATGTTCTGAATGTGGTAAAAGTTTCAGAAAGAAGAGAAAATTATTTATTTATCAAATGTAACCCTTTGACGGGAGTGTGCTGTTTTCCCTAGGGCCATAAAAGTATGTATTGTTCGGGGCTGATCTTCTCATCCTTCCCCTTCTTTCTGTACCTCCCAGGGAGCTCTTTCTGTGGGAGAAAAGAAAATCATCTGTGGCCCAGGTGATAGAGTGTCCCTCCTGATGTCTGTATGTCTTTCTGGTGAGGTGTTCTCTTCAAGGACAGACAGACTGGGTATTCAAATCATATTTACTGATTATTTCCAAAAGGTCAATCACTGTCCCACAAACATTTAACACATGAAATTATACAGTTGAACTATTTACCCGGTGTCTGTGCTGCGGTGCTGGTGTCCATCTCTCCAGCTCCTGGCAGGGAGCTTGCCACTGCCTACTCATCTGTACAACAGCCCAGTAGAGGGGAATCCTAAGTGGGAGCCCCACACCCACACCACAAAAAGCTCCTTCCTGAGTCCAAAGTTCAGTCTGATGCCCTTAGCCTGTGTCCTAATCCCTTTAAGGTGAAGAACCGATTGAGAGTCTCCCAAGACTTGATGTTACAGCCTTGGAGGTCCTTTCTAGAAAAGAAGCCAGATGTTCCAGTTCAGCTCACAGCTCTCTATCTCCTTCACCAGATTGTACAGAGGGGTAGGAAAAAAACCTCCACATGAACAAAAACTGGAAAACTCCAAAATTCTCTAGCCAAAATATCTCACGTTGGGTAGTGCTGTCACTGGTCTTGCTTGCTCTAGGTAGTAGAGGGGTTGCTCACAGGACTTTAGCCCCTGCTCTCAGAATTGGAGGGGTTGCTCTTTTCCAAAGCACAGAATGTTCCCCAGAACAAGACATAAACTAATTCAAAAGCTGACCAAAAACCTACAAAAACTTCTCTCTCTACAAAAAGGGGAGGGAGACCCTCTCAGTCAGGGAGTGTACTGAGAAGGATCTTCCTCGGAATGCAAAAAAACCCACCAAGCTGGGTTAGTAGGCCCAACTCAGCAGGGAGAAATAAAAAAAACAGCTCCTCACTCCTCAAAACCTAATTCAAAACTGAAACCCCACTCTACCTCTAACTGCCTTATGCCTCTGGGATATCCAATCACAGTGGAGAGACTGAAAGAGATGAACATCCCATGCTGTTACTAGTCCAGATGATAAGGGACCTAGCGTCATCTAGTAATAAACCAAAAGGTTGGTTACACAAAAAAGGGAAGAGACTGTGTTTAGCTACATAATATAGAAAAAGCTTTCTTAATAAGAAAACCTCACAAATTACCAGAAAAGTGACTCTGTCTTGTTTTGATTGTGACTAAAGTTTCAGTCAGAAAGCAAATTTCACAAGAAACCCAAAATTCCAACCAGCAGCAAGATCAGGTTCAAGTAGGGAATGAAATAAAAGTTCATGTCACAAAAATGATACCCACAAAAGATCATTCTTTTGTACTAATCTGAAAAGTGGCAAGTGCTTCTACAGGAAGACAAACATCACCATTACCAGTCTGCCTTGCTGTTATACCACTAATCCTTCATGTTAGAAATCTTTCTTCCACTCAGCATTGCTGCCAAACCAGCATTTTGCGCCTTGATGGCCTTCCTGTCACTCAGCCTTGCTGTCCTATCCCAGATTCTACACCTTGGGGTGTTCTTGCCACTCTGGAGGGCTGCTTTGCACCTCTCATGGTGCTTTGGAGTGTTGATTCCACTCTTTATGTTTCTTTGACCCTTTACCTGTGCCTTGGGGATTTTTCTGCCACCTTTTCTGCTTTGTTCCTCCTTCACAGTGCCTTAGGATGTTGATGCCATTCTTGGTGCCACTTTGCCTCTTGTGCTGCCTTCAAGGGCTCATGCTACTTTTGTTGGTGCCCTCTTTTGAAGCCTTGGGGTGTTCTTCCCACTCTTTCTGCTTCTTTGCTCCTCTGACGGTGCCTTGGAGAATTCCTGCAACTGCTGGTACCCCTTTGCCCCTTTATGGTGCCTTGGGCTCTTCTTGCCATTTTTGGTGCCACATTGACATAGTCTTGATGTGTTGGCATGCATTCACCCTTCTGATGATATCTACCTATGAATTTCATTAGGAATGATTAGAAAATCCCAATTTGGGAGCTCGAAATAGGCTGCATTGCTTCCCCCATTGACTATAATGGCAACAAGTGAACAAATGAAACAAGCAAATAATTTTTTTTTTCATTTGAAACTAATGAAATGAATGGGGTTTCCATATGCAATGAATGAATGAACCAAATCCAATATTTTTGCCTCTGCACACTCCTATTGTGAACCAGATTGGCCACTGTTGGACACAGGGTGCTGAGCTTGATGGATATTTGGTCTGACCCAATCTGGCATATCTTATTTTCTTATGTTCATGTAGCAAACTTTCATCACAATTCTACCTGCAGAACGGAAGAAACAATGTGACTTTATGACCCACATGAGTTGCAGTGAGTGCTACAAGGTGTGGTTTTTGCACATATGTTAAATCAGTCATCATTGTAGTGGACAAACATCTTTTCAGAGCCAAGAATACTGATTTCCTTAGCTCCATGTCTGAGGTTTCTGTTTTGGATAGCTCTAAGTAGTGTCAGGAAAACATACACTATCCTGCTCTTAAAGGGGTTGCAAGAAAGTCTATAAGTACTCAAATGGCCATACTGTAGTAATCTGGTTCAGCACTAAACAACATGTCTTATTTCCAGACTAAATTCAGCTGAGACCTGTTTCAAAACACTGTAAAATACCGCTTTTATTAAACATGATCAACAGCACTCTTGTCTCAGGATACACATTATCATATACTATTTATGTGCTAATGGTGTGCCTATTTCAGGGCACCTTGGATAGCCTCAAGCAATGTTTAATTTCCCAGAAGTTTGAGCGTCCCTGTCGTGTGTCACTGCTCATCAGTGCAGCCTGATGTGATTTAGCTTCATAAGTGAGTGGGAGATGATACTAAATGTAAGACAAAGAGGCTGTAAGGGACATTCCTTGTGTGTAACAAGCCAGCATCACTAAGTGAAGACATTAATGATATCTCAAATGACAGGCAGCTACATTCTCTTTGACAAATTTTGCTTCACTATGTCGTGCCTTGTCAGCACAAAGGAGCTAGTTAATTCTGAATGGGTGCAAGGAGAGTGTGCGTTTAGCATTTACATTGAGTTCATTTAGAGATTTATTTGTAGCAGTGAATAAATTTGCATGTTTGTCATGTGTTAGTCTACTTAAATGCATAGAAATAAAGATTAGCAGATACGTTTTGAGATTTTTTTTCTATTGGACTAACCTAAAATATTTGTGACGTTTATGACCACATGGGTAATTTCTCTTTGAAAAGTATCTAAAGGTACAAGGGTAGAAAAGTGTCTGTGCACTTTGCCGTTAAGTGGCTAAGTGAAAATTTCTCTCTGTGGGCTGAATTTTCAAAGTTATTTCTGCCCATAATAGAATTGCGTAATGTGCCTAAATGGGGGTTAGGGAATAGCCTGGGGCTCAGGGCATGTAAAAGTCCCCACACAACCCAGTTTCACATGTACTTATACACAAACTGGGGAGAGGGGGCAGAGCTGCAACGTTTTGATTTTAAAAGCATGCACGTGAGTCAGCCAGCACAAGTCATGCCCTCAGTAGAGTGGGTGTAACTTTGTGCAAGTTTCTCCGTGCATGTACCGGCCCCATGTACCTGCAAGTTTTCAAAGCGAATTTATGTGTGCATGTTTGCTTTGAAAGTTCAGGGTGAAGTTTGAGCATAAAAGGTACACACAGACTGCCCTTGACTGCCCAGATACAAAATGACTCTCCCTTCATCTATGGGAAAAATACGTAGCCATGTTAGTTGCCCGAAACCCTTTCCTATCAACCCATCCTCATGTCAGTAATATACCAGCTAGCAGGTTCGACATTTTCATTCGCCTCATTCTTAAAGTTGGGCTTAACTAAATAAGGGGAACTTAACTTTGAACATAAATATCTCTTCTCATCTGATATCCCAATCGACTTGCTTAACTGCCACATGAAATGCCCAAGAAATGTGTTTCACCTGTGTTTGCATGTTTCAGTGTTCAGGTGGCCAGTTAGTCATTGTGGGCACAGGGTGGCCTCTCTCTCTCTTGTTTATTACTAATGTAGTTCAATATCATGGAAAGTAAAAACCTCTACTGATAGCACTGCGGGACATTTACTTGCAACTGTTACATTTAAAGACTGGAGAGAAGGGCCCATTGGGCTTCCTACACAAATATTTTTGCTGGCAGGTGTTTTGTTTTTTTTTTTCTATTAATTTTTTTTTTGTTTTTTCGTCCTTCCAGAAGCTGAAGGGAGCAAAAGCCTTGGGCAAAAAAAATGTGCTGTTTCAAAATCATGCAAATGTACAGACTAGTGGGCTTTGCACTCTTTTTCCCTCTCCTACCTTTGCTTGACACTTCTGCTGTAATCACGCCAGCTCATGTCTTGAAGACGGGGGAATTTTATGGAGCTAAAAGAAAAAGGCTCTTGGTGGATTTCTTATTTCCTGGGTGATAATGTGAAGATGTGCATTTAGAGTGCCTTCTTGCGTGCATGGACCCCTGTGTCTGCCATTCACTTGGTCCTGCAATCATACAATGTAAAATACAGCCCTCCTCTGCCACTACTGAAAGAAGTTTACATTTTAGGTCACTTGAAAGTCCACAATGCAGACTTCTGGCCCTCTGCCCGGAAGACTTTAATGCACTCTAACAGATAACTCTGGAAACAGAGCATAGCCCAGAACACTAGATCAATGCATAACGTGTTTTTACTTTAAATCTCAACCCTGGCACTGCAGCTGAAATGTATGTAATAGATAAATGTTTCAATAATACCCTGAGCAGTTTGACAGAGAAACCTTATTCAAACATGAGAAAAAGGAATATACACCAAGAGAGAGATGGAGCATGTCTACTAGGCCTTCCACGCTGCCAATTCCACTAATGGGGGTCAGTTTGTCATTTTTTTTAACCGAAGGGGTAACATTTCAACTTCAATGCCTATAAATAAAAGTTTTAAAGGGAAAAGTCTGTGCTCAGAATTCAAGGCGACCGGTTGTCCCACCAGGTGAGAGCACGCACTGACTGGATACATTCTGGAGTAAAGCAAATTGTGAGACTTTCTTTCCTTGTTGCCTGCTGCTAGAGTGTGTCCATGTTGTAATGGAAGCAAACAGAGCCCTGATGTCCCAAAGCCCTCCCCAGTGTGGGGATTAGAGGACTGTATGACATCACCGTTATTCTGCCTCTTCTTAGTGCACTGTAGG
This sequence comes from Rhinatrema bivittatum, assembly GCF_901001135.1. Classification (NCBI taxonomy): domain Eukaryota; kingdom Metazoa; phylum Chordata; class Amphibia; order Gymnophiona; family Rhinatrematidae; genus Rhinatrema; species Rhinatrema bivittatum. The sequence continues at coordinate 33,596,519 of NC_042626.1, forward strand.
CCCCTTCACCCCCACCCCCCCCCCTCCTCTGGTGATAAGTGACTCTGGCTCCTTTTGAAGTTCTCAGTTGCTCGGTGCCTGACGCACAGACAACCTTTTCTGGTGTTGGACGGAGTGGTGGGATTAGGCAGATGAGGTGGAGGAGTAGAATAGCTGCATCAACAAGCACCCGCTGGAATTATGGATGACTGAGGTAAAACTTGATTACTGGGATGCTAGTCCTGGACTGAATGCAGGGAGATGTAGTTCTCATTTCCCAATTGAGTTCCCTAAGAAAAGCAGGTCTCTATCTCGCTGCATACAATGTGGTAAAAAAAAAGAATGGTGCAGCTTGTCCTCCTGGACATGGAGCTATATAGTCACCCAAATTATATTTCCCTTTAATTAGATTGATAGCATTGAAGACTAGGGAGGCCAATAATCCAAGAAAGAGAATATCTTTGCAGTAAGGATGTCTTAGATGCTATTTGACTCTTCATAATGCTATAGACACTTTCTCACATTTTTATCTTGAATTATAATTCGTTCTGTTACTAGGCACTGTGTCTGAGGCAGAGTGAAAGCCTGCTCATTCCTAGTGGTGTGTCAGTGATGTATTCTGGTAACACTCTAGGTGGGAAGAACTGTTAATTATTCTCTCAGTGTTTGAATACTAAAAATACAAAATTTAAAAAACTGGATTTTTAACACCACCTGATGCAATAGAGGTTCAATATCCCAGTGCTGAGGCTGGGCAATTGCCCAGTGTGTTCAAGGCCAATTTATTTAGAAAATCAACAGGCGTCACCATCCCATGATCCCTTAAGAATGTCTTTCCCTATAGCCTGTTTCTGTAGCTGTAACAAATTTTTAAATCTCAGAGGGATGTTCAGCAGTAAAGCAAGTGGCTTTATTAAAAGGATTTTAAACTGAGAGCTACAGATGGAGGGAACTTAGTACTGTATGTTGGGTTGATAAAGGTAGAGGGCAAGTTGAATAAAAAAATAGGATGGACACCATTTAAAAAAAAAAAAAAAAAAAAACAATGTGAAATGCATGATGGGTATTGAAGTGACCATGTATAATGCCTTTGTCCAGAAGATTAAGAAGATTGGATGGAATCTCCCTTGGAACAAACATGAAACAGAGATGGGTTTTTTTTCACATAACCAAATAATGATGACATGCTATGATGTAAAAAGTTGCCAGGTGAGGGTCACGTGATACCTTAGAGCTGTAAGGAGCTCCATAACTTGGCTGCCACTGCTATTCTACATTAATTCTTTAACTTTGCATATCCCAGTACAATCCTGGGGGCATTAGAAATGACTGAAGAAGTGGATTAAACATCCCTACCAACACTGTGGGTGGGCCAGGATTGCAATACAAAGAGAACCAGGAAGCAGGTGAGTGTGGAAAAGCAGACTATGTGCACAGATCAATATAATGAGGCCAAAAACATGACAGAGTTGGCCATACTCACCAGCTAATTGACGCGATCCAGAACATAATAAGTAAGCTAGCCACAAATATTCATCTCTCTTTGGATTCATGTCTTGCACTTATATTAGATAAAGTAGCTCATTTGACTGTCAGGAAGACAGTAGGAAGAGTTGATGAAATCACTGATCAGGTCAGGGAGTTAGAATACTCACTGAGCGAGGCAAGACCGAAGATAAAAGTGATGGAGCAGCAGCAAAAGGAAAGTATTGAGAAAAAGATGATTTAGTGAATCAGAGCTGCTGCAATAACCAGAGAGAGGTTGGTCTGCCAGAATTCAGTGAAGGATCTAACCCAACTGCCTTTTATTCAGAGTGGTTCTCCTGAGTCCAGAACATCCCCAACGAGAACAAGAGCATAGAACTTCACAGACTGCATAGATCTCCTGTTCCTGTTCTAATGAGAAGTCTAGGACTGTAATTTTCCAAGTGCATAAAATCTAAATGATTGAGGCTACAAGGGGATGGGCGGGAGGAGGGTGGGGTGGGAACTGAGATTTCAGAATGCCTGGTTGTGCATTTTTCAAGAGTTTTCCGCCGAAATGCAGAGGAAGCAGCACAAAGTCAGCGACACAAAAATAGGGTCTGCGAAAATTCAATGTCTGGTATGAACTGCTATATCCTGTGAGGCTCAAGATAATGTGTGAGGGGAAGGCCTAAATCTTTAACTTGGCCGGAGATCACTGAGATCAGTGGAAACTGGCAGCCATTGAAACAATCTTCAGTTTGTTACGTTGCAGAATGCTTGAGCGATGAATTGCACTCATTCAGCGATGGAGAGGGCATCACCTTGACATTACTGGAGATATCCTTCCTCCTATTCACCTTGTGTTTGTGGTTCTCCTCTCTCCCCTCTCCCCTCACCTTTCTCTCTTTCTGTCTATGTTTAGTGATATATTGAGTGGTTGGAAGGACAGCTGTACAGGTTTGAGAGGGACTGGGGGAGATGGCAGCATTGCTTGGCTTGATGGACCTTTGGTCTGACCCAGCACGGCACATTTTATGTTCTTATTGGTATCGTTGACAGTAACACAGTGTCATGCTCATTCCATACAAATAAGCATAAAGTTAAAAAAAAAAAAAGCTAGCAGGTGATGATGTCTTGATGAGGAGCAAAGTGACAGCACTTTCCAATACAAAGTCAAGTTCACTTGTGGGAAAACGCATTTCTGGTTGTCTTGCAGGACTTCACATGACTTATGTCAGGTAATAGAAGTACTGTGGAATAAAGCAATCCACAAGTGTGCAGGTGCACATATTGGACAAATGCTAACATGCATAAAAGTGACAGAACTAGTGAGCTTTCAGGTCAGTCATCAGGGATTTGCCCCAGCTAAGCAGAAACAGGCCTTTGAAAATTGCTACAATTTATGCTCTTGAATTGGCAATACGTTTTACCCGAGCTATGTGCATATAACATGGGTAAATGGGCTTTTGAAAACCGCTACGATAGTATGCTACATTTATGTCTTCTTTTGAAAATGACCTTGTATGAGGAGAGTTATGTCAAGAAAAAGTGTCCACAGGAAAACCAGATGCAAGTTTCTGCAGGTATTATTTCCTTAGGCTCTTTTCAAAGTAAAAAGGTATGCATACTTTTACTTTGGAAATTGGTGCAAAGACTGCAGGTTAAAACATACCTGTGCACTTTGCAGCTGTGCGAGGAGTTTGAAAATTGTCCCCCTAAGCGGGTAGTGAAACTATTTTCTTCTATGCTGAGGACCCTGGAAGCTATTCATGCAAACATCACCTGGAGTTCTTGAATGCATCGTGCAGAGACATAAGCATCCAGAATAAGCCCTACAGATCGTGCATAAAATGTTTAATCTCTTTGCCTATTCTGGATGCCTTCTTATTTACATTTTGTGTGTGAGAGACTGTTTTAGGGAGGTTGGGGGGGGGAGGGGCGGGTATCGGTTCTGATTTGAGGTGATTCTGTCTCCCTGCCTGCTTGCAGTCTGAAGGGAGGGAGATTGCTTCTCCTATTACTGCACATTGATCCTAGACTGATCGTAGGCTGTTGGCTTAATAACTCACTGGCCTAAAATTTAGTGTTAACTCCATCACAAATGACAACCGGGATTTACTGCTGTTTCTACAGTAGCATATTTCTAGTGGAATAGACTGCGTTGCTCTCAGGGAAGGTGGAATATATTAACAAGCTTGCTGACTAGAATCAGTAACCAGTGCTAATTGAGGTTGACGCGTACCATTTTCTCACCTTCGGAGACCCTTGATTGACTTGGGAGGGAAAAGTAATTGCAAAACAGAAGGTTCTCTTTCTCTAGGGGCGAAAGAAGGCTGCCTCTTTATCAGTTCATCAGACAATTGACCAGGATGGGCAAAAGTCACAGAAGGCCGATATGGCTGCTGCTCACTGAGAATTAGATCCATGGCCCGGAGTAACGGAGAATCAACCCACCCGCACAGGAGCAGTTTGATTATTCTTATGTCCCTGTATCCATGCCCGAATACTAACTTTCATGTCAGGAGCAGAGGGTCCTCTGGCTTCAGCTTACTGTTCATGATGCTTTGCCTCTCTCACAGAGCCTCGGGGTCTTTCTGCCATTGTTGGCGCTTCTTTGCCCCTTTCCTGGTGCCTTGGGCTGTTCATGGTTCGCGCTTCATTTATTTATATTCCGCCTATGCACAAAGACCCTAGGCGGCTAACAATGAAACATGCACAATCAAATAGTTAAAATAATAAAATAACATGAAAAATGAATAAAATTACAGAGGAAATAGCATCCACAGCCCAAACAACATAAAATATACATGGTGGCAAAACATTAACAGGAGGCTCGTTTAAACAATAATGTTTTCATTTGTGCTTTAAAACTTTTTGTGCATTGTGATGATTTTATCTGGTATGGAAATTGATTCCAAAAATCAGGCACAGCAACCAAGAAAGCACATTTCCGAATCTCGGATAGGTGCACCTGATAAGGAGAAGGCACCTCAAGTAATGCCAACGTGCGGAGCAATATTTTTTTAACATATTTGTAATCCGAAAATCTGTCGGGAGAGCTAACAAATGTCTGGTCAGTAACGCAATTTTATAGTGATTCTCTACTGGAATGGATGCCAATGGGAATGTGATAAAATTGGGGTGATGTGCTCATGAATAGAGAGTCCTGATATTAGCCAGGCAGCAGCATTTAACAAATGTTGAATTGACTGAAGCACTATTGGTTTTGCTTTGCCTCTCTCATTGGGGTGTTTATGCCACTGATTGTGCTGCTTTGCTCCTTGTGTGGCACCTTGAGCCGTTCATGCTAGTGTTGGTGCTGCTTGACCCATCTTGCTTTCCTTAGGATATCATTGTTCTTGCCAGTATTTGCAAGCTTTGCCTCTCTCATGGCGCCTTCAGCTATCCATGCTACTGCTGGTGCCACTTTGCCTCTCTCTAGGTGTTTTGGATTGCTGTTTCCTCTATTGCTGGTGTTCCTCTGGGCAAGTTTCATTAAATTTGAATGGAAACCTCCAGAGAAACCAAACTAAGATGCATTGTTTCCCCTATTGACTTGAATGGAAATGAATTAACCAACATAATAAAATAGATGAAATTACTTTGAAACTGAAATGAACATCATGATAGAAAATAGCAAATGAACTAAAATAAAAAACATGAACACTTTTTTTTCATGCATATCCCTAATAGTAGCACTGAGGAGGTAATGCACAGCTGTTTATGGGATGTAGGTGTACTACTTTGTAAGATATTGGTGGTGATATTGTAAATTAATGCATGGGGCATTGATATTACACCACAGTGTGTAGAGTGGCAACATTATACCTTGGTGCTTGGGGTAGTAATATTTCACAGTGTTACTTGGGGCAATAACAATGCACAGCAGAGTGTCCCCTAGTCCTAGAAGGGCTAGGGGGCACTCTATGAAGTTAGCAAGTAGCACATTTAAAACTAATTGGAGAAAGTTCTTTTTCACTCAATGCACAATTAAACTCTGGAATTTGTTGCCACTGGATGTGGTTAGTGTAGCTGCATTTAAAAAAGGATTGGATAAGTTCTTGGAGAAGTCCATTACCTGCTATTAATTAAGTTGACTTAGAAAATTGCCACTGCTATTACTAGCAACAGTAACATGGGCTAGACTTGGTTTTGGGGTACTTGCCAGGTTCTTATGGCCTGGATTGGCCACTGTTGGAGACAGGATGCTGGGCTTGATGGACCCTTGGTCTGACCCAGTATGGCATGTTCTTATGTTCTTATGGTGATATTAGAGGGGTAAAAGGTGTGATGTTTTTGATCAGTGGTGTGTGGGGTAGTGATATTAGACAGCAGTGTGATGAATTGTACAATAGCAATTAGGCATGTGCAGAGGCAAAATTTTCATTTTGCTTTATTTATTTATTTCATAGCTCACCTCCATTTGTTTCTTTGCTTTTAAATGGAAAAAAAATATTTTTTTTTCTTTTCCTTCAGAAAGTTAATGGGAGAAGCAACGCAGCTTGGGGTTTTCTAATCAGTTCTAATGCTACTTGTAGGTAGTCAACATTAGAACTCCAAAGCACCAAGCCACTTTTGGTGCCAAAGTGCCACCAAAAGTGGCTTGAATAGCCTAAGGTACTGTAAAGAGGCAAAAGATAACATCAGTGGCAGGAAGTCTCCAAGGCACTATCAGAGGAGCAAGGAAGCATCAAGGGTGTCAAGAACACCCCAAGACTTCAAAAGAGGGCACCAACAACAGTGGCATGAACCTCCAAAGGCAGCACAAAAGTGGCACCAAGAGTGGCATAAACTTCATGAAGGGGAAACAAAGCAAGAAAAGTGGCAGAACACCCCCCCCCCCCCGCAGAGGGATAAAGTAGCACTAAGAATGGCATGAAGACTCCAAGACGCCATATCACACATGCAAGACTTGGTTGCTATAGTTACCAGTTAGACCCTACCTGCAGTTGTTCTTTACTCAGCACAGCCATAGACTTGAAAGGGCCGTAGACATGAATGGGAAACATACTGTAAATGAATGAGGAAAAAAATTTTGTTTAAATTTGTGGGCACTCTCCATTGATTTTGGAGGTTCACAAAGGAAATGAAAATGGTCTCATTCGTTGCATTTTACCCATTTGTTTCAAATGAATGCACATCCCTAATGGCAATCAGAAGATTTTTGGAGTGATAACGAAAGGCAGTAAGATTTGAGTTGGCTGGTTCCATTTTGAAATACAGCATCAGCAGGACAGCAGTGAGTGGGGATTGTTCCTGACCCATTTTGACCCCAGGATATAATAAGATATTGTAGGGATACAGTGTGGGTCCAGAAGAATGGATGCAAGCCCAGATTGAGGGGAGGGTCCCAAGAAACACGAAGGTAGGCGGTCTAAGAAAGCTGTTAGGAAGAAAACAAGGGTTAGACGCCAAAGTCTTTTCCAAAACTTTATTATGGTGGAGACGTATGGATTCTTACAGCCCGACTCTGGCTGAGTTTCACCGTTTACAAAACGGCTGCCTCAGGGGCTCAATTTAATTGGACCCGGAGTGAAACATACAAAATCTTGTGTCCCACACTTGTTGTATATCACCCGCAATATTAATTCTTATTCATTTTTATGAAATTCATAATCTTGTTAATGCAATGCATTTGTTGGAATTCAAACTCAAACATCGAATTAGGTCTGTACTGCGATTATTTATGCTTCAACTCCGCGTCAGATTGCTCGTCCCCACTCCGACTATACTGCGGGTGATATACAACAAGTGTGGGACACAAGATTTTGTATGTTTCACTCCGGGTCCAATTAAATTGAGCCCCTGAGGCAGCCGTTTTATAAACAGCGAAACTCGGCCAGAATCAGGCTGTAAGAATCCAGATTGAGGGGAGGAAATGTCTTGTGTAAGTTTTAGAGTGCATTTACTTAGTCTAGATGGGAGGCTGGTGCAAGCTCAGGGGGATTTATTTGGTAAGTTTTATAGCATGTCACTTGGCAATGGGGTGGGGCAGGAAAGGAGTCTGTTTTGTGGATGAAGTATGAATGAAATATTGTTACTTTTTCTTTTCTTTCATTTACAAAATGAAATTAAACAAAAAAGGAACTGTCATATCATCCTTTTGAGTCAGTCTGAGAATCTGCGAGTATGAGCCCAAAAGGAAACAGAGATGCCAAAAGCAACCCTTGCCCAGGGAGTTGTTTTGTCCAGTAAAACTACCCAGATTCCAAGGGTTGCCTGCCACATCCAAATGACAGATGCTAGGAGGCTAGAATTTAGCACTCGGGGGAATAACGTAGAGGAGATGAGTTAGCTGGCTAACTCCAATATTCAAAGTTAGCTGCACTTTTGAATAAACCTCCAAAGTTAGCTGGATAAGTTTATCCGGCTAACTTTGCTTTCTGGACTGGGTCTGAATATGGACCTCTATGTGTCAATTGTGCCAAATATTTTTTCCATAAACAGAAAAAAGGTGGGGGGGAGAACCCTTAGTACATCTGACTTAATATGTATTTGGAAGACTTTTGGGTGGTGTGGTGAGGGAATAGTAGAAACGATGTCTCTTAGAACGACTGGAATGGAAGTGGAAGCTCTCCAGAGGGCTCTTTGCCTCATCGATGTTTGTCGAGCACTGTGAATCAGCAGCAGCCTTGGCTGCATGGTCAGCTTGATTTAAGGGCCTGCTATTTCCATCTCTAGTAACATTTTGCAAGGAACTGTCAGCAAAGAAAAAAAAACACTTCAGGGCGGGAAGGGGTAGGGTATAAAACTGCATCTGTCAGGGAAATCGTATAAATTATCATCAGAATGTCAAAGTGCTTAAAAATAAATGGAACTTATTATCTCTGAACCGTGGCACTGACTAAATTCAGACAACTCGCTGTGCACTTCTCTGGTGGGCGTTGAAGAAAATAACAAAAGGCACCCTCTCTGGGCCAGTTACTGCGGTCTGGCATGGCACCCCATTGCATGCCTCATCCTGCTCGCGAACCTGCTCCTTCCCCTCCCACTTTCACCCTAAAGCTGGGTGGAGCTCTCTTGTCCAGAAGAGGCAGGATGCAGTGCCAGAATTGCCTTTTTTTTTTTTTTAATCCTTTGCAGTTGAGGGTGCACTGCAATGCTTGCACGCATTTGGAGTCCCTACCAGCAGCGCCAGGAAGCTGGGGAGAACTGGCCCAAGACATAAAGGAAAAAAAAAACACAGGGGAATTTGTTGAGACCCTTTATTCTTGCAAAGATTTGATTGTTTCTGGCACAAAATAGTTCCACTCTGCTCCCTGCCTCACCAATTGGTGGGTTTGCTGCTCCCCATTCATCTTCTCTTCAGGAAAAACTGGCTGGCTGTAGCCTAATCCTGTTGTAACTCCCTCCCGACGGGGCACATGAAGCGTGAGAGGGTCCAGCACCTGAGTAAACCGAGTGCCGGTCTCTGGGAGGATTCAGTGTGGGTCAAGAAGAGGGTGTAGTGGACCCAGTCCCACAGGCAGCGAGCGCGTGGGTTTCCCAACCTGGAGAGAGAGAGCTCAGCGTCAGGAGCATCCCCTTTATGGCCTCCTTCCGGTTACGTTCTCCTCACTGCAGCACGACCGGAAAAAAGTGACTCCCTCTATATTCCAACAACAAAACTTGTATTTTCTGGTGTTACCAGCAATCAGAGTATGTAAAAGACAGTAAAAAGCACTGATTAAATTAGTATGTACATAGGTTTCCCCAGCGAAGCTGTAAAAGTTACAAAAATAGAAAAGAATGACTGTACAAGCTCTTCAACAATTATATACACTTTCCACTTAGGAGACTACTTGCAATATCATCCCCATTCTCCAGTCCAAGATACTCACAGTAGATACAATCTCCTTTCCCTTCAGCCACCAGTTCTCCTGCTTCACAGTAAACCATATTTTTCACAACCTTAGCATAACATTTGCTACTTATTATGCATAAGTATTCACTCAGTGACCAACAGTATCTCACTCCCTTCTCAATGGAAACTGTAGCTCCTCATCAGTTTCTTCTGCATCTTCCAACTAAGCAATCACAAGGGACTTTCCCTAGAGTCCCTACCTACAGATGATTCCTCACTCCCAAAGTCTTCCCACTGACTGTGGGAGCTCTAACTCTTCTCCGCCTTTGGGACTCAGGACATCCCCTGGTTGCCTCAGGCCTTTCCCTTTCAGGGGGAAGTGCCAGCAGGACCCTTTCAAAAGAGGCCACCCTGGGCGAACCCAGGACCCAGGTGAGTTCTCTACAACTTCTCCCTCCAAATCCTAAACCTGACTTCTTATTCTAAAGAAATACTCCGCTGCAGGACTTTTCTCCTATCCTTCTTAAGGGAACCCCTCCCCCCCCCTCTCAAAAAAAAAAAAAAAAGCCCAGTCCATTAACCATTTCCCCCAAACCTTTACATCAATGTAATATAATTCCTCTAGACAGGAATCCATTCCACACACCAACACTTTCCACGTGAACTATAGCAGTAACTCCACACTCCCTATCAATTTCCACACATCTAGATTAACAACCAAAAAGTTAGATGGTAAATCCCCGGAAATCTTTCCAAATGTGAAAGAAAAGGATTCCTTCTTTAGAAACACGTCGCACTATGCTAGGAATTCTTCCTTAAAACTGAGGGACAGGGAAGTATCACCTTCTAATCTCCTTGGGCCCTGGAGATGAATCATCCACTCCACCCCTGTTTCAGAGAATCCACACCAGGGCTGACAGTGAATAAGGGACTCAGCCCTGGTACTGAGTCTTTCCTCCCCAGACAACTGTTGAAGGGAGGACCACAAGGAAAGCTCATTTCCTAGTCTTCTTAAGTTTTACGCAATGGCTCCCTCCAGCTCCTGCCAAATTCATAGCCCTGCCCTCTAAGCACACCTTTCTGGAGGGAGGGCCTTTCTGCAGAACAGATTCGCTGAAATTTGCTGAGTGAGACAGTAAGACATTTTCCTACCATGTTTCAGCCAACTCTAGCCAGGGAGCTCCAGATACCCTGGATACAGACAGACAGACAGTCAGACAGACAGAAAGACAAATAGATCAACAGCACTGACGAGCTGCAACTAAAGAAATAGAAGGAAACCCATTTTTCTACCTTCCCATGCACCAGGCACCTTTGCTTCATTTTGACTAAGTTCTAGAAATAAAATCAAGAGAATGTTCCCCCACCCACTCTCTGACCCTGAAGATTTCATGGTGAGGGTCCACTCCATTCCTTGCACTGCTGGGGTCACAAGCTGATGGACTTTTGCAGATCTTCATTTGTTCTAGCACAGCATTTTCAGTGCTGGAATCTGTGAGCAGATTAACAGCTCCTTTACTGCAGCGGGAATTCACTAATTAAAATGGTGCAGTGCCAATATGCCATTACTTATCCAGAGCTTCAGCTCCCCATCCATTTAAAGAGCCAGGCAGCCTTTTCCCAGCCTTTGTTGTTCTGTAAAAAAAGAAAAGCATGCCTTCATCTCCCACACTCTACCCCAGATGTGGCTGCACATTTGAATTTGAAGCAATTCAGCTGCCAGCAAAATAAATAAATAAATAAATAAATAAAACAAATTTAGCAACATGCTCCCTTTTTGGAGAATACAGATGTTCCAAATATGTGAGAGCAGAACATATGCTATTTTACTGCACAGATGGACATGGGTCTCCTTCGTATGTGTTCTATTTCACAAAGGTTGAAGAGAATGACTTTAGGGACTTCCCACTGCAGACAATACTTTATAGAAGAGCAAAGCATTTTGGGGGACTGGCCCAGTGCTTCAGTGGCAGTGGTATACACTGCCATGTGGAAGGTCCTGGTTTGATCCCCGGGTCTCCTGCACCCCAGATTGGCCAGGGCTGAGGTTGCTTCAGAGGTCAGAGTTCATAGCCCCAGGTGGTCATCATTAAGGGTGCCACCCGGTGGTCGGATTCAGAACCCATGATGCAGGGCTCCTGAAGGATCGTCTGGTTGCATAGCTCTCTGCCTCAGGACCATGGCTGCAACGAGCAGGCTAGGAGCAGTGGGAGGAAGGGTCCCTTGGAATATTTGTTTTATTTATTTATTTATTTTTTTCTATACCGACATTCGATTTGACATATCACATTGGTTTACATTTAACAAGATGTCTAAGGCGAGCCTTTTATGACATGATACAATATAACCGCTTAATTGAGTAACTGGTTGCATACATATAACTGTTTTACCACAAGATAGTAATACAATATAACGTGCTTAATTGCATAACATTGTACAGAAAATATTAAAAGATAAATTAACTGTGTACAGTAGCAGGGTTGGGAAGCAGGGGGGGGGGGGGCTGGGGAATAAGGGAAACTTCTCTGGTAGCTGTGAGCAGACTCATGCCTCCAAGATCCCAGTCACAGTTCCAAGTGAGCTGAAAGAAAACCGAGGAACTACTGGGCTAAAAATAAAAATAAAATGATTTTAAGCTTGACATGTAATGATTTCATAGAATTTCAGTTATCCTAGTCAGTCCTCTTGCAAATTATCACATCCACAATAGAATTCTCACAACTGCGTCTTCTGTTTGAGGGACAGGGAGAAGTCTAATATTTTTTTTTCAGCCCTGAAAATCTCTTTTGTGGTCTTTGCATCTAATGGAGTCTGCACGAGAGATTTTGCAGTTATATTATTTCAGTCACATGAAGATTATTAATGTGTATCATGAAGTACTGAAAATAAACAGACAAAACCATTTTACTTTGATTCCATTTCGTATGGCGAATGCTTTCTGTATCCCAGTCCAAGTTAGTTCTTTTTCTATAATGCATCCCAGACCCAGTACCTTATGGTTCTTATAGTTTTGGTAAAAAAAAAAACAACAACAACAACAACAAACAAACAGGACTATGACCCATCTAAGCTACTGGGATTTTATTTATTTGAAAAAATATATTGAACCCGCTGAGGGTTGGTTGTTTTGATTTTCTCCATGCCCTGGAACTGTCTGTGCCTCCGCTGTTAAAATTCACCATTCTGAATCTGTTCACCCTGTGTCAGTGGTTCCTCTGCTGCTGAAGCTGGCTCATAACTGTTTAAAGCTTCACAGTACGGATAATACGTTTCTAATACAGTTAGTGTCCTGGCTGGCTAGGTGTCCTGGCTGGCAGAGGGCCAAGAATACTCCTCTGGTCCTGCACAAACTGCAGACTTGCTCTGCAAAATCCTGTTAATATTGATCTTTATGCTTATTTAAGCCAGGTGATTACATCGTTCGCCACAAGATCTCATTCACAGGCTCATATCCCCTCTCTCCCTCTCTCTCAGCTTCTTACAGAAAAGAGGAATGAAGTTTTGGAAGGCTCATGGCTCATGTATGTCCTCTCCAGCCTCATTAGAGAATTAGCCTCCAGAGCCAAGCTTTTGAGAGCCATGTGGTTATCGCAAAGGAGTCTGTGATCGGCCGTGCCAATGTGAATGGTAGCAAAGACAGAATGGCTGCATTCACAGCCAGCAGAGCCTTGTCAAGCATTAGCCTATTCCACTTGTTTGATCACAAGAGCATGAACTTGCAATCTAATCTATTACATAGTAATATAGTAGATGATGACCAATGACGAACAATTGATCTAACCAGTCTGCCTAATTACTCCAGTCCACACTGCTAGGATATATCCTAGCTCCCAGCTGTAGAAACCTGATCACTTATAGGATATCACTTCTTATCCAAATCAGATTGTGTTACCTTCCTCCTTGGTTCTCTATCACCCTAGGTATGTGAGTTTGACTCAAGCTCCCAAAGAGTAGTGCCAGAAGCATGCACACTGTCTGCTAAGTGAAATACCATGAGTTTGAAAATGGCTCAGAATTGTGGTGGCTCCAAACTGTATTTCTATACATCTGTAAATAGAAAGGTTCCCAGTCAAAAATAGTCCAGTTTGAAGGGTGGAGGGCTTTTCGCCCAAGTTATTCTTAAATCCTATTTGAGCCCCCCGATAAATCCAAGTTAAGTTCTGTAGATCTGGCAGTTTCACATTACCATTAGCTTAACATACATAACCTACCTTTATGGATATGTGCAAAGTGCAACCTATACTGAGGAAATTATTGGGAAATTAATTTTATTATTATAACTAATATTGTGGTCTGGCAATTTCCTCCTGCTCATTTGGGCTTCCACCCCAATCAGAACTAGCCTTTATTGAGCTACAGTACATGAACCTTCATTTGCAACTACCCAGGATATTTTATCATATTCCCTATCAGCGTCTTCTGAAACTTAGTCTGACCTGTTGGTGTCACCATTGCGCGATGACTGGGACTCCCTCCCTCCAGGACCTGTAACCACTGTCTCCGCAGCATCCCTTCCCAAGCCCCAGAAAATTTCAATATTTTGTGTATTGCTGATGTTCTTTCACTTAAGATTAGATGAATAGTTTAACCTTCAAAGGGAATGTTAGCAGGATCACTCTTTGAAAGAATTCTTGGCCAAGGTTGAGTGTGAGTGTATCTGCTTCTGGAAGAGTCTGCATAGAGATTAACCAATCCTCCTTCTTGGATTTATAAGTGGATTGAATAGCTCTGGAAGGTTGTTTCAGAAGTTGATCGCCTTGCTTCTTGGCCTTTTTGGCTAAGATTGACCATAATGTCTGAGTCACAAGAGGAAGCTTAAGACAGTCCCTTCTTGGTCTCTTGGCTGAAACTGAGAAACTATATAACATGGAGTGGGGTGGGATTAATACCTTGCTCATCCACCTCAATGAAGGCAACATTGCATTAGGACTGAGAGACTGGGGTGATTAAACTTCCTATTAATAACAAACAATTGGGGCTGGCCTGGTTACTGAGTGGCAATGCTATGTGGAAGGTCCCTAGTTTGATCTTTGAGTCAGGTCTTTCGCTCCCTGGGAAAAGAGTATACTGCTCCTTAACAATAGCAACAGAAGGTGCAGTAAATCAATAGTTGTTATTCCATGGGAATATTAACCAAATAAGAGGCTTTCAATAAATACCAATGTATTTATTTATAAAACTCGTATAACCCGCAACTCCAATTATCAAAATGCTTGATGCAGTGCACAAAAAAATGAATGCAGAACCAAATTTTAAAACAAAAATGAGGTGTGTCTTATGAAGTGGACTGTTAGAGCCTGGAATTCAACAGCATTATTGCTTGGAGCTCATTGGGTGGCACTATCAAGGCATATCATTGGCAATATCACTAGATTTCAGATCATTATTGGTGCCTCTGAGGGATGTATCTTGTCAGCTGTACTAGTGGGAGGCCCTGAAGTTTATTGGCAGAATTATCAGGACTGTCAAGTCCTCACTTTGCTTTTTTTTCTTCCTAAATTGCTTTTTTTTCTTCCTTAGATGCACATATGTCCTGATTGTGTGTCTCACTTTCTACAAGAGATTTCAAGCATAAAACAGGTACCATTTGATACCTAAAAGAGAGTTGGGGGGGAGGGGGGGTGGTGCGGAAGGATCAACTCCTGTCAGGAATTTCAAGTCAAGGTCCAGCATCAGCAGAGCTTGGTGGAGATGGTGTGCAATGGTGATCTGTTGTACACACGACATCCAGAACTGGATTACATAAAGTGAACACATAGGAAAGAAGTGCAGGGGCAAGAGGTGGGTAGCTGTCAAGATCATGATTAGAATAAGATGAGGGGGGGGGGGGGACTCACAGTTTTTAAAATGGTGTCCATGGGACAAGCAGACATGACTGCCCTCTTTGTCTCATGGTTCCTTGTCCATGGTTATAAGAAAGAGCTGACCCTTTAGATAGGGCTAACAATCTTTTTGTTTCTGGCCGGTCATCTGTAGAAAATCTGTCCAACTCCTGTTAAAGACACAGTTATGTTTATAAAGGCATAAATGTCAAGATAGGGGGAAGAAACCATTCACATTTATCAAAAGTAAATATGACAAGATGTTGTCATATATCATAGTGATAACTCCATGGAGCAATATAGAGTCATTACTCATTACTCATATCATACATCACACTTTTAGCTCCATATCATACATCACACTTTTAGCTCCATAGAGTTGTCATCTTGATATGCATCATGTCTTCTTGTCATATAGTGTAATTATGATAACATGATGTAGTGGTACAACTGAGGTAGACCATGATGGCAAGTCTCCACAAAAGCACTGGCCCACTGCTCTACAAAGTAGCATTTTAAAATAAATGTTTATTTTGTATATTCCTACTTAGTTTCAATTTATTATGTTTATTATTGTAACCAAGTTCCATAGGAAGTTATCTGTCGCTGTGGGAGCCCATCCAAGGTAGCCTAGATCTGGTCATATTCTGTAGGTCAGGTCAGGTGGGGTTTCATGCACGGTCACTGAAGATAGCACAGTATCTAGACTACTGCCAGCACTTTTTGTGTGCCAAAACCATGCTATTTCTGAGACAACTTAAAAGATTTAAAAATGAGATGCAGTTTAACTACTCCTATCCTACTGGGCTTGGGACCAGCAGCTTTTATAGGTTTACTATGCTCTTGTATTCTTGCCCATTGGCTGAATTTTCTGTTCATGTAAGATTGGCGATACGAATGAAATAGGGACCGAATTTTGCTACTCCAATATTTGCCCAGATTCTGCAGGACTTGGTGAGTGGCAGCGTCAACCTGGGTTTCCCCCTTCCGTCCTCCACTATATTTTACAATTTCACCCTGTCCTGCATGGGAAATATGTGTGCATATATTGGACACATGGTAACAAAAAGGGGCTGAAACAGAACAAGTCTGAAGCTTCTGAGCAGTAGCACCCAGGGGTATGGGGTGACTATTTAAATTGGCGGTGCACCAGAAAATTTGCTGCTGCCATGTGACTCAAGAGCAAATTAAACATATACTAGTTATTTAAATAAGAGGAATAATGAGCTTCTAAGCTCACATCCTCTATATACTAAAGTACAATAACTTTTTCAAGATTATGCAGTTGTGAGAAAATTAATTACACCAAATCAGGATAGTGGTAGGGATAACATATCTGGCTAATTCTGGTCAGGCCACAGGGTTGTCCTAAAGATAGCTGGATAAGGGTATCCAACTAATTTGTTGAGCCACACAGCAACTGAATATGGACCCCTTAAGTTATTACATTACTTGCCGCCTGCCATACAGACCGAACTGCTAGTTGATTCTACCTACTTCATGGAATGATATTCCATTAGAAGCAAGACTTGAAGCTAATTGTGGGCTGTTTTCAAAAGCAATAAAGATATGGTTTTCCATATATAGTAATAGCACTAAGAAGAAAGTGAGCATAGGGGGGCTCCATTGAACAATATTTTGATGGATTGATTTTGGCCAGAGGGAAGCTCATTTAGGTTTTATTTGTTGATTTTTACATAGTGATGATAATTTTATAGGCTTATTGATGCAATTATATCTATGTTTTATATAATATTTGTGCTTGTTTGAGATTGTTTAGTGTTTTAACTTGTAAATCTCTATGTTATATTATCAATGGCGGAATATCACATTTTATTAAACAAACTCATCATTGCTGCTTGCCAGACAATTTCAGCCACATGTTTGCCTACATTTTCACTAGGACATTCAACATTTCATCTTAATCACTTTCCCATTCATTAGTTGAATCCACTGTTCAGCCCATTTTAACCCTTAAACATGTGCCGCTCAGCCATGCTTTCTCCTGTCTCTTCAGTTTTAGCAAGTAATGATTCTCCTGTGATTATTGTATGCCCTCTTAAACTCCATATTGTTTTAGCCTTCATCATACATCCAAGTAGGACATTTCATACGTTCACCAGCCTTTCTGTGAAAAAATATTTCCTGATATTGCTCCTGAGCCTTCCCCTATAGAGCGTCATATCATGACCTTTGTTCTAGAACTTCCTTTGCCATATAACAGGTATGCTTCTTGGGTATTCTGAAGATATTATATATATGTATATGTATAGATTTCATAGAGCTTCTGATGAAGATTCCACACTATTTTGGTAGCCCTTTTGTGGCCATGTGTTAATTCAACCTCTTCTTGACTCTGTCCTGCAGAAAAGTACACATGCATATATTGGACACAACATAACACACAGAGAAAACTGATTGAATCAGTACAAGTTTGAAACCTGTGAGCAGCAAAAAGTTAAAGCTTGGCTGTTTAGCCAGACCTTCCCCTAAAGTCCACAGCAGAAACTCATCCTCTAGCATCTGCCTACCAGAAGTCTTCCTAACCATGAGTTCCACAAGGTTCGCTCACTTTCTGGCTCTCTATCTAACTGGGTCTTAATATTTCTTGCACAACTGATTTACTTCTTAACTATTGTGATGGTCCTCCAAACTGGGTCTTATGTCACACAAGTATAGCCTTGGAAATAGTCTGGGTAGGGAAGACTAATGGCCTTTTCCCTGAGGGTGATGTTACTAAAGGCTGATGTGGAAAGTTAAATCTTATGGAAAAGTACTGATACAATAATTACATTGAACAACCACTAGATGGCAGAGAGCATACTTAAAGAACATGATGTATGTTAACCAATGAGGAAGGTTTTGGATGGAATGTCTATTGGATTTCTAGAATATGACTCATTTAAGACATTTTGGGAAGGGAATTCTCTAGGATAGTGGTTCTCAAAACTGTCCTGGAGGATGCCCAGCCAATCAGGTTTTCAGGATATCCGCAACGAATATGCATGAGATAAAATTTGCATGCTCTGGAAGCAGTGCATGCAGATATATCTCATGCATATTTGTTGCGGATATCCTGAAAACCTGATTGGCTGGGCATCCTCCAGGACAGTTTTGAGAACCACTATCCTAGAGAATCCCCTTCCCAAAATGCCATGCTCTGGAATTGCATGCTCTGGACAGGTTTGGGACAAGTTTGGGAGCATCTGCCATAGGAGATTGAAGGGACCCACCAGAAGATTGGGTGCCCGGAGTGCCTTGTCTCAAAGCAAGGGCTCTGCAGGGCTTTTTCCTCTCAAGAGGAAAGGCTCAGATCAGGAACTTATCATTTTTACCCGCAAAACCTGGAGCTTCAGTCTTTAAATAAAGAAATTTGGGTTTTTTTACACTGTTTACAATACTTTGAAATAGTTCACTAATAATAATTGGAGATTTGATGCACATAATGAGTTTTCAAGATATTTTTGCAGTGTTTTTTTGACCCAATATGATTACTTTCAAAAAAGCTGTCACAGCAGGGACACGTTTTTGGATTGATTGGTCTTTTTCACTCAAATGCAGATTTTTGAAAACAAATTTCCTTGGGAGTAGAGATATTAGTTATTTAAGTTCAGAAAGGTTATCCCTTTTATATTTTTTGATACGAGGTCTCATTGGCTGGAATAAAACCTTTTTGTGAGATTTTGCTGCTGTTAATTGATTGTGCCTTTGGTGATGAGAAGAGTTACACTGTGTCCAATGAGTGAGTATTAATGTAACTGAAATGATGTGCACATTGAGAGAACTGCGAGTAACATAATCTATTGAACTGGTGAGTTGAGGAGTACTTTTGGGTATTTTTCCTACAACAGGGGAAGAAATATCTGGTTGATAGAAAATCAATGTGATAATGTTTCTTGCATTGTCCCTAATGCTGCAGCCTTACTGTGGATTAATTTATTTATTGGATGCCTGTGAACCCCTAATTAAATCAGTGTCTTTTAATACTCTTCTGATTTGGTATGCTCTGAATGCTAGAAACCGCAGAAAGAAAAGTTTTGTTTGTTTGCTGATACCTTTTTGTGTGTGAGGTCCTCCTTAATTCCAACATATGGGTTTGACAGAGGCTAGTATTAGTGGAGAAGGAAGTGGGGGGAGCAGTCAGAGGGGGGGGGGGGTTCATAGAAGGGGAATCAGGCATGGTTGGGTTTCCCTTACCAGCCTGGAAAATATTGCCCTTGCATCTATGTCTGGTCCATTACATCATCTGCTTCACCGTTTTCATTGTGAAGCCTATAGAGATCCTGGTGCTCAATATACCTGTTTCCTTTTTCCTACATAATGCACCCTATCTCTTACCTATTTACTTGCAATCTGCCTCATATCTGCAATATATATATCATATCTGTATGTATCCATTACCTATGTGCTGAATGCCTTGTTACTATGTAATCCATCTTGCAGTTACCTTTAGGAAAAGGCAGAATATAATATCAAATGCGTATACATAAATAAATGACAAAGGTTGACAAGCAGTGTTACCGCTCACAAGTTTCAGATTTAGGAAGGAAGCCCAGGCCAGGACTGACCCCCCCATAGTCTGGACTAGACACAGCACACAAGGCCCTCTGCCTTGCTGGTAGAGGTCAGCACCAGGGTTGCCAACGGGTCAGGTCTCACCCGACCAGCCTCTTACCTGCCCTTTCATTTTGGAACAAAGGCCAGCTCTTGGCTTACAGCTCTTCAATTCTTGCGTACAAATAGCATTTAGTTCTACCAAAGTAATAAAAGAAGATGTGGTGGATCATGCCTAGGAATCTGCTTATATCCTTGTGTTTTCTGTTCCCATTGGGATAAGAAACCATTAATCCAGACTCTGAAAGTGTTCCCCCCCTCCCCCTCCCCGAGACCCCCCCCCAAAAAATGTATTTGTAAGGCTGTTTGATTGGTTTTGGATCAAGTTCAGTTTGTGCCATCTGGTATTAGTTGCTCATCCCTTGCCGTGAGCAGCGACACAAACCAAACCAAATAAGAAAATCTGTTGTGGAAGACCAGAACAATTGGGAAGAGGTTCCAGAGTTCCTGTAGAACTGTGGCACAAGCCCCTGTTTCGAAAGCAGAGCATTTGCTTGACAATTACTGCAGACTATTCTGGTGAATTTCTTTGTGCTGCTCTGAGCAGCAGATGTGAACCCTGCCCTGCACATCAGGTTATAAAAGATTATGGCAAAGCAAACATTGGCTATTGCAGCAGTCACATCGTGGATTGTAAATGCGACTCCCAGGATAGCAGCTAGTGAGTTGACATCCAGAGGATTTTATTTTGTCCTTGAAGAGGATGGTTCATGGTCCACCATCCTTTAAACTGGTCCCAAAAAGGCTTTGCAAAGTACAAGCACCGGCAGGACAGCGTGACAGGCATCTGGGCTGGTGTGCAGACTTATCCACGTTTCTTTTGCCTTATGCCTTGGCAGTTTAATGGTGGTGATGGTGAACACTAATGTTTCTTAGTTGCCCCCATGAAATGCATATGTACTGCATGTTATGCTCGCCACTGAAAAGAATCCATTCCAACAATGCTCGCTGTTGGGTGCTATCACTGTACATAGCATTTTAGCTGAGATAAATCACTTGGGATTATAAAGTCACTACTCTGCCAAGTTTAGCGTCTTGACATAGGTCACTGAGGGTAAATGAGGTGGAATTTGAACCTGGGTCTGCAGAGTCACAGATCTATGCACCAACCCTTAACAACCACTGAGTTACTGTGCTCAGTTAATCTCCTAACGTTACCATTTAAAAGAGGAATGGGGTTTATCTGCAGGCTTGCTGTCACAGTCGGCCAGATTGTTGAATTTCTCAGCATAAATTCTGGAGGTTTTGGACACATTCAACACACAGTTGTTTTTTTTTTTTCCTCCTCAAAGTTATCTGATGCAGAATCCCAGCTTCATTCTCTGCTGGCAGCTTAACCTCTTTGGCATGCCTAGGCAGCATTCTGTGTGCAGGAGGATTTGAGTAATGGAGGATTTAAGGGATGTGCATTGCAAAGCAGCAGTCCCAGGGCGAGTCCTCACAATCTGCCTTTGACAACAGCAGAGAAATACAGCCTCATCTGGCACATGCAAGTTCTCTACTTTCTCAGCGCCCGGTATTGTTGGTCCCCCTTTGGGGCAGATGCTTTAAGGAAAAGTCTGGTCTATAATGTCCTTGCTTGTCTGCTGAGCCTCCCAGTAGCACGCTTTGTCAGTCACACATACAACCTCCCAGACCCTTTAATTATTATCAAAGAGGCTCATTTTGGGTGGAAAGGAGGAGGAGGAGGAGGAGTTGAGGCAGAGCTATGGGCTAGGCTCATTCGAGAACGTGTCCCTCTTTTGCCATTTTGACGCGTTTTCTGCTGCAATCCAGATGACAGGGCAAAAGCATAACTCACAGAAAATCGCCCGCAGCCTCTGACTGATGAATGCATGAAAAACCATAAAGCTTGGTCAGTCTGTCCTCTCCTTGCACAGAGGAAAATAACAGCTCCCTTTTCCCCCATGCCCGTTTTCAGTTGTAAAATATAACATCATGCAGAACTGTGCAGGAGAATATAACAGATAGATGATCTTTTCAGCCAAATTGGTCCTTCAAGCTTCTTTGGAAAAACTTAATTTGTCCTTTGGGGAAAATTCAAGTTTGTACACGATGGCTAAGTTGTCGTAGAAATATCCTGGGATATATTTCAAAGTTGCTTGGGTGAAGATAGTGTTGTAGGCCGAAGACATGCCATGGAGCCAGCAGATGAATAATCGAAGGGGGGAAAGGAGTCAGAAAAAAAAATAATAAGAGAAGGCTAGGGGAAGGAACAAGAGAGTGGAAATGGAAAAATTCAGAAGGGAAGCAAAAACACGAGAGGGTTCCACTTTTGAAGGTAGAGTACATCCATCACCACCTCTATTCTGTCTACGAATTATTCAGTTCTATTTCATGCGCCTCCTCAGCTTCAGTTGGAGCTCCGCATGTTATGTAGCTCAGAACAAGTAGCTTCTAAGATGATATCCATGGGAAGTTATTGGACCAGATGATCATGTCTTCCCAGGCATCAGTTCCAGCCTTTTCAGCAGTACCGCCTACCGCGTCTTTCGGCCTAGCATCAGCAACCACCTCTAGTCAGACCCCAACAGCATGAGCACCATTAGCCTAAGAGAGCACACATCAGAGCCCAGTTTTTGATTCCTCTGAACTCCATACCAGTGGGAAACAGGAAGGATCCAAATCTTCTTGGCAGCTAGGTAACCAAGGACCTCTATGACCAGCAAATCATGGAGTCTGGATCCTGTTTGTGTCTCTTCCGGCTTTCATCCCCTCCACATTGTGCGAATCTTGATCCACATTTGTCTCCGCCGGCACAGCTTTGCCAAGAAGTGCAGTTGCTTTTTCACCAACAAGTGAAAGAACCAGTTTCTGCATCCCAGCAGAGAAGGGGTTTCTACTCCCAGTATTTTAGTCCATCCTAGATCTGAGACTCTTGAACACATTTCTTCTTTGAGAGGAATTCAAATTAAATTCCCTCAGTAAATTCTCCCTTATATCCAAAAGCAGGAATAGATGTGCACTCTAGATCTGCATAATGCATATGCTCATATATCTATCAATCCTTTCTGTTGGCGCTACCTTCCCTTCCAGGTGAATTCTTCTCACTATCAGTACAAGACTTACTTTATTGGAAGCCCCGAGAATCTCTATCTAATGCACTGTAATGGTAGCTGCAGGCCTGTGTTGCCAGGGGATTCATATTTTTCCCATACCTGAATGTCTGGCTAGTCACAGGGAGCTCTCGAGAATAAGCGTTGCTTTTCATACACACGATGGTCCTTCTACAAAAATTAGGTGTTCTGGTCAACTTCGAGAAATCAAATCTCTCTCTCTACACCCCTCATTGTGCACTCTGCTCGTTGGATAAGTCACTCTTATCTGTGCCTTTCTCCTCTGCCGCCAATTCCTGACTCTGTGCTTTCCACCTGGCTGCGCCATGTGCTTGGAATAGTCTTCCTGAACTGGTGCCTCTCGCTGTGTTTAAATCCCATCTAAAGACCCACCTTTTTGAAATCGCTTTTAGATATTATGCCTGATTGTCTGCTTTTAGTCTTGTTAACTTTCTTTTCTTTTCTTTTTAACCTTTGTCTTCCTTTATGAAATAACCCAAGTCTCCTGTCCTGTATGTTTGTCTTATTAGATTGTAAGTTCTATTGAGCAGGGACTGTCTTTTTGTATGTTTGTACAGTGCTGATTATGTCATGTAGCGCTATAGAAAAATGTTAAGTAGTAGTAGTAATAATAGTAGAAAGCACTCATGAAACTAGAAGGGAAGGATGTTGAAGACAAAGATGATAGGAGATGTAAATTACAACTGTGACTCCGAGTTGGGTGTACCTCGTTGCATAATTTATTTCTCTTGGGAACCTGGGTGCTTTACAAGGCAGATTAGCCTTGCTGTCCTCCAGTGGACGCATGCTCCAGGCATGATGTTTTATTTCTTCTGGCCAGAATATTTTATCTCATGCCACTTTGGGGTTGCTCAAAATCTGAAGTCAGATGTTCAATAGGGAAAGAAAGTGAGGAATGTGACATGGGCCAGACCAGAGGTACAGAGAGAGAGAGACAGGCAGATAGGGCGCATGGAGGTGCCGATATCCATGGTTGCCATGGTAAACTACATGGATATGTAGAAGCTCAACAAGCAGGCAAGCTGTAGGCGACAGCTTTTCACTGGACTAACTTTATATATTTGTGACTAGTTTTTGAGAGCTGTGCACTCCCTCCCCCTCCCCCCCGCTTTCATCAGGACAATGCAAAATGGACTAAGGAGCATTGAGGTCTGCATAGGCAAGTAAATTCTAGGCTGACATAAAATCAGGGTTTACTTTTAAGGTTGTAAAGAGTTGTAAAGTGACAGGACTGGGATGAGGGTAAGGGTGGATGGTATTTCGTACATTTTTTGGTTGAGACTTGAAGGATCTAGAGAGGTGTAAGAAAGATAAGGAAGTGAAATGAGAAACAATAAATAATGCGTGTGTGTGTTTTTTGTCTATTTTACTCACGACTGGTTGGCGAGGCTGGGAAAGTGAGCAGCAATATTCTCCTTCAGAAGAGATGATATTAATTTTCTGGGAAATTTGGTCAAAAATATAAACAGATTTTTTTTGTAATATGTGAGGAAAACAAAATGATGTATGCATTCTTACCATTGATGAGTATGCTTTCTCGAGAGAAATGTCATTTTTCTCCTCTGACTACCCCAGGGGCAAACAAACTTACAGTAGATAGGAAGCCCTCTCGGACAAGGAAATACCTACTGTGCCCGCAATGCAATTCACCTTGAGCTTGGATTTGGAAAGGTGAGCTGTCAAATCCAAAAACATCCTACCTAGCAGGTTTCCGAGTTGCTCCTTGCATTTGAGGTGAGCTAAGTGTAACTAAAGCTTGAGAGGCATGAAGGGGTGAAAAGCTCGGGCCTGCCAGCTGACCGGCGCTGTACCCAGGGGTACTTGTTAGCCTTTATTTTCCGCTGTTACAGTTTCTTTTTTTGTGGTTTAAAAGGCTGCTTAAATGAACCATGCCCTGGTGTAGCTGAGACAGTCTCATGTGGAACGCTCACAGAAACCTCTGGGCACTGCCCCTACCATTGTGGAATGGCCCAGGGCATGGATGAATGGGTCCAACAGCCCTAGTGAGTGCTCTCTAAATTTGTCACGATGCCTTAAGCCAGGGGTCCCCAAACCTTTGAAGGAAAGGGCCACATAGGACATTTCAAATCACCAAGAGGGCCAAGAAGGGTGGGGGTCCCCTTCTGAACTTGCTGGGAGGGGGAGGGGACAGGTTTCCAGGGGGGTGGCAGATGGAGTGCCAGTAATAGTTTTACATTTATTGGAAGCTGGCAACCCTGCTCCCTAGCTTCCCCTTTCCCTGCAATCTGCCTGAGGGATTGTTTATTGTAATGGTCTTTTATATCACTAATACAAATTAATAATCCATTCTAAACCATAGCTAAGTAACACAGTAAGTGGTAGATTTTTCAAGTTATGCACGGGCATAGATTTGTTCGCGCAATCCAGCGCGAACAAATCTACACCCGATTTTATAACATGCGCGTGCTGCCGTGCGCATGTTTTAAAATCCAGGGTCGACGCGCGCAGGGGGGGTGCACCGCGCCGAGCCGAGCAGCCTGCCACCGTTTCCTCTGAGGCCGCTCCGAAATCGGAGCGGCCTCGGAGGGAACTTTTTTCTGCCCCCCCCCACCTTCCCCTCCCTTCCCCTACCTAACCCACCCCCCAGCCCTAACTAAATTCCTCCCTACCTTATTTCGTGGAGTTACGCCTGGCAGGCGTAACTTGCGCTTGCTGCTGGCTCCCTGCCCCGGTACAGGCCATTGTGCCAGAGCAATCGTCCCCGCCCATGGACTGCCGCCACGCCTCCGGCCCCGCCCATGGACTGCCGCCACGCCTCCGGCCCCGCCCCCAGACTGCCGCCACGCCTCCGGCCCCGCCCACGGACCGCCGCCATGCCTCCGGCCCCGCCCCCAGACTGCCGTCACGCCTCCGGCCCCGCCCACAGACTGCCGCCACGCCTCCAGCCCCGCCCACAGACTGCCGTCACGCCTCCGGCCCCACCCACAGACTGCCGCCACGCCTCCGGCCCCGCCCCCAGACTGCCGCCACGCCTCCGGCCCCGCCCACGGACCACCGCCATGCCCTGAACATGCCCCCGGCCCGCCGCCTCGCCCCGGCCATGCCCCCGGCCAGCCCCTTATTCGAAGCCCTGGGACTTACGCGCATCCCGGGGCTTGCGCGCACCGCCGAGCCTATGCAAGATAGGCTCAGCGTGCGCAGGGGAAGGCAGGGGTAGGTTTTCGGGGGTTGCATGCGTATCTTACGCGCGCAACCTTTTGAAAATCTACCCCTAAATGTAAGGGCGGGTGTGGTGCATCCCCTTCTCTTTCTCACTGCTCCCCTTCCTTCACCAATCACCTCTTATTCCCTCCTGCCCATTTGGCCCTCCCTTCCATTCTCTCTCATTCACCCTTCTCCCCCCCCCCTCTTTTTCCCTTCTTCCCTTTCCTCTCACCCCTCCCCTCCCTTCACTCCCCTCTTTCATTCCCTCCCTTTCCCTCCCTTCTCTCTCACCCCTCTTTTCATTCACTCCTTTCCCCTTCCACTTATTCCTTTCCTTCCCTCCCTTCTCATTGCACCCCTCCCTTCTCTTTCACTCACCCTTCATTCCTTTCTCATTGCTTCTCTTTCCCGTCCACTCCTTTCACATCACTCTCGCCATTTCCCATCCCCTTTTCTCTCTTCCCTTCCTTTCCCCTCATTCACTCTCCCTCCATCCCTCCCTCCCTCACCTGATGGTCTAACTGGCTCTTTCCCTCGGGCGGGGCCTGGCCTCCCCATCAGTAGTGATCTTCCTTGGCGGGTCTGGGCTGATTTTTCCTTGCTGGCAGGGCCCAGGAAACCCTTCCAACCTTTCTGCTGCCTCCGCATGTAAAAGAAAAATAAAACTTCTGCAGGCCGAAACCGGCCACGTGAAGGAAACCATGCCTTAAGCCGTTCTCATTTTTACAATAGCTGAGAATGCAGGGAAGGCGTTGGCAAAGCCATAAGTTGAGCGAATATTCAGAACTTTCATTTTCCCTCAAACTGAGGTCTGCTAAGGAACTGCTTCCTGCCGTTATTACTTCCCATCACAGGGAACAAAACATATTAGGGATGTGAATCGTTTTACGACGATTAAAATTATCGTCCGATAATTTTAATATCGTCTTAAACCGTTATGAAACACAATACAATAGAGATTCTAACGATTTATCGTTATAAATCGTTAGAATCGTGAGCCGGCACACTAAAACCCGCTAAAACCCACCCCCGACCCTTTAAATTAAATCCCCCACCCTCCCGAACCCCCCCCAAATAACTTAAATTACCTGGTGGTCCAGCGGCGGTCCGGAACGGCAGCGGTCCGGAACGGGCTCCTGCTATTGAATCTTGTTGTCTTCAGCCGGCGCCATTTTCCAAAATGGCGCCGAAAAATGGCGGCGGCCATAGACCAACAGGATTCGACGGCAGGAGGTCCTTCCGGACCCCCGCTGGACTTTTGGCAAGTCTTGTGGGGGTCAGGAGGCCCCCCCCAAGCTGGCCAAAAGTTCCTGGAGGTCCAGCGGGGGTCAGGGAGCGATTTCCCGCCGCGAATCGTTTTCCGTACGGAAAATGGCGCCGGCAGGAGATCGACTGCAGGAAGTCGTTCAGCGGAAAACGATTCGCGGCGGGAAATCGCTCCCTGACCCCCGCTGGACCTCCAGGAACTTTTGGCCAGCTTGGGGGGGGCCTCCTGACCCCCACAAGACTTGCCAAAAGTCCAGCAGGGGTCCGGAAGGACCTCCTGCCGTCGAATCCTGTTGGTCTATGGCCGCCGCCATTTTTCGGCGCCATTTTGGAAAATGGCGCCGGCTGAAGACAACAAGATTCAATAGCAGGAGCCCATTCCGGACCGCTGCCGTTCCGGACCGCCGCTGGACCACCAGGTAATTTAAGTTATTTGGAGGGGGGTTCGGGAGGGTGGGGGATTTAATTTAAAGGGTCGGGGGTGGGTTTTAGCAGGTTTTAACGATTTTAGCGGGTTTTAACGATTTTAACGATTTATCACGATATTTTACCCCCCCCAAACGGCAACAATACGATTCCCTCCCCCTCCCAGCCGAAATCGATCGTTAAGACGATCGAGGACACGATTCACATCTCTAATACATATTGGAGGTACATATTCAAAAGCCATTTAGACGGATAATGGGAAAATTATCCATCTAACTGGCTTGGCCGCATTTTTAAAATGCTTACCCAGCTAAATTCTAGTTGGATAACTTAACCGGCTAACTCTAGACGTGCCATAGGGCAGGTCTAAAGTTAGCTGGATACCACCTATACGGTTAACTGTAACTGCGCCGCTGAATATCCAGGTTAAGTTAGCCGGATAGCAGAACAATAGCCGAACTTCAAATTCAAGCATGCAGTGAGACAAAACCTAGGACCAAATCAGTCAGTTCAGTTGACCTGGGGTGAGGTGGCAACCCAACACAAATAGCATTCTCCGTGACTCTGATGGTGGCTACATAAGTCCTGTGGAAGTGCTCAGAGTATATTAATTTCATTCAAGGTGCTGTTTTGGCTCAGCCTGTTTACCATTCTGTCTGATCCTCCCCGTCCCTCCCTCGGTCACTCAGCGGATCGCTCATAATAAGGTAAGTGAGAAGCTGTTAACACTGGCGCTAATTAGCCGCCTGTTCCTCCGGCTTCACCTTTCCCTTTCATCTGGCTGAACATGCTAGAGACAGCCAGAACTGCTCTGTAATGATGATGGGAAAGAAAGGGCATTCTAATTACTTTATTCAATAAAGACAGTCTGAAAATGACATAAAAAATAACTTTCCTTCATCAGTTTAAGTTTGCTCTGTTCCCTGCAGAAACCGATATAATTAAGTGCTCTGCGCCTTTGGATTGGATTTGGTTTTATCGATAGCTCGTTAGTTCTCTAAGCAGTGGCAGATGTACTTTGGTTTGTCTTTATTCTTTTTGAATTACTGTTTCCCTATTTCCGCCACCTCCTGACTCTCTTCTCTCTTCTTTCTGCCCCTTCTCTCTCTCTCTCTCTCTCTCTCTCCTTGTTCTCGTCCTGCATTGAGCACCAAAGAACTAAACCTGCAAACATTTGTAATACAGGGGAGAGAAAACTTTCTCTAGGCCCAAACTACTCTGCTAGATGAAGCTGGTCCCCATTAAACCTGCGCGAGTGGAGAAAAGAAACAGCGGGTTTGTCTGTGTCCAGCCATCCCTCTTCTTAGAGTACCGGATCCAGTTGCCTCGCTCCCTGCAGATATTTCCAAAGCAAAATGTGCAGCCTAGGTGGACCAGGTGGCCTCCTAAAGCGTCATAGTTTTTGGGGTGGAATGGCGATTGCAACTCCTTCCCATCATATGGGTTTGGAAGAGGGGGAAGTGGTGTCACATGGGCCCCCATGGGTGGGAAGTCAATGCAATGGCCAATGGCTGGAAGAGGCAGGCCGCAACATTGGGTTGCATGTGGAAAGAGCAGGACGCAGAGAGCAGCATTAGGACCCATGGAGGAGGCGGAGTAGCATCAGCCCAAAGAGAGAGAGAGGAACATGACCCACGTCAGCCCTCGCGGACCAAACGTAAAGGAAGAGTTCTGTCAGTCATGCAGACTGAATGTGGACACTGCTGCTGCCAGGTTCTGCATACCAGAGGGGGATGCAAGTGAGTAAGAGAGAAAGAACATATGTGTGAGAGTGAGAGGGAGCATGACCAATAGCTTGACTCAGAACTGTTCCCATCTCCACTGTAATTAAACAAGCACTAAGACACACTAATACGTCATAACGACATTGGCTCCTTTGCCTCCCTCCCACACCCTCACCTGTACATAGTATACTATCTCTGTTCTCCCCCCTTTATTTTCCTATCCCCAGTTTTTGCTCCCTTGTTATAATGTAACTTTATGCTTCATCAAATTTTGTCTTTTGTTAATTGGTTGTGGTTAACTGCTTAGTTTGATGTAAACCAAGTTGATTTGATTTGTATCAAGAAAGTCGGTATATAAAAAGCCTTAAATAAATAAATGTATTTGTGTGAGTGAAAGCGTGTGTGTGTGTATATGAGAGAGAGAGGAGAGAAAGTTTGTGCACAAACCCTTTCCCTCGCCCCATGCCCCACCCGGCTAATCCACAACAATCTCAGGGCATCTAGAAATCATAAATTCCCAGGTATGGAGAGCAAGGAATTTTTTTGTCCTTATTAGTTTTAATTATTGGGCATTATTTGATGTGTCTGCTGTTTTGAATTATTTTATTGGTGTTTGGGAAATTTAAAAAAAATTATAAGAACATAAGAAAGGGCCATGTTGGGTCAGACCAAGGGTCCATCAAGCCAAGCAACCTGTTTCCAACAGAGGCCAAACCAGGCCACAAGAACCTGGCAATTACCCAGATACTAAGAAGATCCCATGCTACTGATGCAATTAATAGCAGTGGCTATTCCCTAAGTAAACTTGATTAATAGCCATTAATGGACTTCTCCTTCAAGAACTTATCCAAACCTTTTTTGAACCCAGCTACATTAACTGCACTAACCACATCCTCTGGCAACAAATTCCAGAGCTTTATTGTGCATTGAGTGAAAAAGAATTTTCTCAGATTAATCTTAAATGTGCTACTTGCAAACTTCATGGAATGCTCCCCTAGTCCTTATATTATTCGAAAGTGTTAATAACCGAGTCACATCTACTCGTTCAAGACCTCTCATGATCTTAAAGACCTCTATTATATCCACCCTCAGCCGTCATTAGCTGTTTAAAATATTTATTCTTTGTATTAGTATGGTTATACTACTATGACTGAAGTTTTATATTTCTTGATTTTATGTTATATTTTATGAGAAATGGTGATTTCTGTTTTTTCACAGATGCACTACATGCAAAGACTGGCTTGCACTTTCCAGTTCAGGTTTTGTCTGTAGATTTCTATTTATACTTTATACTCTCTGTTCTATATTTGATGAGAGTCTTTGTGTTCTGCATGCATGACTACAGCTTAGCTTGTTCGGGTTTTCCTAATAGGAGGTGTATTGGTGTTTTAGGACCTGGTGTAATATTTAGAGTTGCCTTCTCATAGGTAGGGTTGTTATTGTTTGAGAGCTGGCAGTTAGTACTGTTTTGGTATGGGAGATTTGCTATATTTTAATTGTAATTCAGTTTACTCATTAGGGAAGTGCATGGCCAAAAATTATGTTTTGGTTTTTCATTTTCCGTGAGCGGTTTTGCATATTTCATTTTCAGATCTTTTACTTTTTCTTTTTTTTGTTTTCAACAAAACATTGCAAATAGAGCACACGTTTTGCAATACTTTGCTGAAAACAAACAAAAACTACAATTGTCATGTTTTGGGGGGATCAAATTTGTTTCGCTGGACATGAAACAAAAATGGGCTCCTTTGTCCCATTCTCATCCCTATTACTCATGACGTTCTAGGGCCAAGCCCACCCCCAGCACGTCTTACAACAGGACGAATGGCTTCCCCTAGATCTAAGACTGACAAAGAATTATCTTAGATTTAGGGACATGACTAAAGCCTGGTTGCTCACTCAGACTTTTCATGATGTGAGTTCTAGCATCTCTAGTGGGCTATTTTTAGGTATTTTATCCAATTCACTTAGTTGTATTTATTTTTGTTCAGGATATTCATATGATTGTCTATTTGTATATTATTGGTAGTAAATAACTATTGTTTTATACACCATTTTGATTTTATGGAAAATTAGTATAATAAATAAAATCACATTTAGATTTCATACCATATAGGTTCCAAGTGTCTTTTTTTTTTTTTTTTGCACAGTTTTCTGGTTGGCACCCCAGCAATTCACGTAGATGTTGTAGGAAGTGATATTTTCACCTGAGAAGTCTATGAATGCCCTTTTTCATGTAAAATCTGTAAACTAGAAATGCATAATTTTTAATTGTGTGAGAAGAGTAGGGAGGAGGAGTGCAAAGCTGTAAGGTTCACCTAGGGTGCCTGATACCCTTGCTCTGACCTCCCTGTCCACTCAGACTTCTCCCTCTCTTCTCTCATCTCTCACCAAATCTCTGAAGTAGTAACTAACATCAGACTTATGAGCGTTCGTCTTGCTGCCAGGAGAGTCAGAACTGTCCCAATGGAACCTTACATGCCAGCTCTTTCGCTCTATAGGTAAGTGATCTTCCATCATCGGGGCTGACAGTGATGCCAAAATCATGAATGATTTGTACGGTGGGACACTCTGATGCTTAGTGTACCTTGTATATCAAACCAGCTGTGTCCCAGATAAATGTGTGAACTAGAGGAAGGGGGAATAGAAACAGGGAAGGAAATGAAAACCCAAGAGGAGCTGAGCTTTTGAGCACGTAAAATTCATGAAAGATCAACATAGAAACTGATTAATGCATATGTCAACAATGAAATCATAGGAAAAATAAGCTTGAGGCAATCCTTAATATAAAATGACAAACGTTTTACTTAAGCATAAAGAATTTTACAAAGGAACCAGAGAGGATGACTCATGCTCCTGAATGGCACAAAGCAGCCAGGCCATGTTGATGCCACTTAGAGAAGGAACCACAAGTTGACAGCACAAGCCTAGGCCTCGCTGGCAGAACCCCACAAGGCCGGGTAGGTGGGGGCCGGGGGCAGTCCTGGCCCCAGCATTTCCCAGGTAAGTGGGAGGAGTGGGTGGGAGACCCCGTTTTTGTTTTTTTCGTCATTTTTTTTGGGGGGGGGGAGGGGATTAAATGTTTGATTTGTTTTTTCACACAAATGAATCAAACATTTCATGAACCAAAATTCGCGGGGGGGGGAACTCCCAAAAACGAAAAAGAAAACACAATTTTTTTCCCTGCACTTTTGTCTCATCTACAAATTTGATCACCTTATTTGTCGTACCCCTTTCCAGATCATTTATAAGAGGCACTCCACTTTTACCTTTTTCCACTGAGAAAATTGACCATTTAATCCTTCTGTCTTTAACCAGTTTGCAATCCTCCAGAAGGACATCGCTTCCTATCCCATGACTTTTTAGTTTTCTTGGAAGCCTCTCCTGAGGGACTTTGTCAG
The DNA here is from genome assembly GCF_901001135.1 of Rhinatrema bivittatum. Lineage (NCBI taxonomy): Eukaryota > Metazoa > Chordata > Amphibia > Gymnophiona > Rhinatrematidae > Rhinatrema > Rhinatrema bivittatum. The sequence goes on from NC_042626.1 coordinate 33,629,240, forward strand.
ACGTCCTCTGATAATCCAAATTCATTATATCCAGTGGATGGAGTTTGTGTTTCTGTTACTTAGAAGGTGCCAGAACTTTGTGTTCTGGTGAAGTGTACGGGGAAGTATCCTGCGCTGCCCCCTTGCTGGAGATAAGTGTGTGCGTTGGGGGGGAGGGGGATTCTCTGGATACAGAGTATACATTTAAAGGAGGTACAGGATTTATATTGGGTTTGTCTTGCACATACAATGCAAAGAATGTATGTGCTAGAGTTTGTTGAGTGTGAACTCAAGTTCTCAGATTTACTGCTTCTTAATACTTGTGTTGTGCCAAACGGCTTCTTTCCAAAGCTTGCATGGTGTAATATATACAGGCAGCATATCTAAGTGAGCTTAAAATGTTCTTATTAATCCGGCAAGTGGTGCTCAAAAAATTAGGACTCTTTCTGTATCTTTAGGCCACATTTCCTTGGTTTCTGGTTCCATCTCTTGGGACCTGATGGTCTCTTTCTCCATGCATAGTACAGAATAGTCACTTAGTAATGACGCTTCTGTTGGTAATGTTGTTTTTGCCGTTTACTCCATTACCACTGCGTCTGGTTTTCTAGCATGAATAATTATACTCTATGATTTATGCAAAGAATGCAGGTAAGAGAGAATGATTAACTGGACGTGTAAAAGTAAGACAATGGCAATGGCAGGTGGGGGAAGAACTTAATTGCCCCACCACCACCATCATCACCAGAAAGGTGTTCTGCTGCCCCTGGTGGCCAGCACTGACAGACACAGTGAGGTCAATATTCAATGCTGCTTATCCGGATAAGTAGCGGGGGCTGAACATCCGGCTCCACTGAACAGATGACACTTAGCTGGATAACTAGTTATCTGACTAAATAGTTAAGTTAGATGAGTGGCAGTTGGGCTGAGGGCATTCTGGGGAGGAACTGACTTAGCTGGTTAAGTTATCCGGCCAACTTGGATATTCAGTTAGCCAGATGATTTATCCAGCTAAGTCTTCCCCTGGCTTGCTCATTTGATCGAGCCCGGCACTTCTTCGCACATCAGGAGATATGCACGTGACTGGGGCCGTTTTTAAAATGCGCTTGACGCGCGCAAGACCCAGCCATGCACGTATCCCCCGGTTTTTACGTGTGTCGGGCTTTTCAAATTCGGGCGTTAATGCTGTTATTTCTCTTTTTCCTGATCACCCAATTAATGGGGTGGTTTTATAGCTTCCTCCCAGAATTTGGTGGATAGGATGATCACTCCCTGTCTTAAAGTACCACATCTCATACTTTTAGTCCAGTTGTTCAGAACAGATGCTCTTACGCTTTCTCCTTTATTCCTACTTCCCTGTTGGTACCTCCACACTCCTTTCTTCAGTATCCTGCTGATAAGTCATAGTTAACACCAGATGGGTGCCACTGGTCTCCTCTGTAATCCTCATTTCTCCTTCTCCCAAAGGAATGAATGGAGATTCATTCCCCTTCAGGACTTCCTGTAGTCCACTGGACCTCTCTGGTTGAGACACTCCAAACTCCATAAGATGTTAAGCACTGAGGCCATGCATCTAAGGGTACTCCGGCAGGTGGCAAAATTAAAATTCTTGAAAACAGGAAACCTAAAAGGATGGGAAAACTTCCTTCATCCTAACTCAAACCAGGGCAAGCATGACACCTTTCAAAAGTGAAAAAAGGCACCCTTTCCACTATTCCATGCCAAGGCTTCATCCCTAGAAGTCCCAGGGTCCTTTCCCCAGGAACATAACAGGAACAGGAACAGGCATAGAGATCTTCTGCCTCTTGAAAGGATGAACGCAAAATCCACACTGCAAAATGGTGGCTTTGGGTTTTATACTCTGGTGACTCCACCATTGCAGTCTCCCATGTGGGGGCACTAAACCAAACCAAGTATGTACTTCTGTTCCTCCTGGTTAAAATGGACAACCTTCTTCATAGTGATCCTTTAGGAACTCTGCAGCCAGAAAAACGTATCTGGCTAACTTAGAAGGGATATTCAGCGGCACACCCACGCCACTAATATTCACCTATCTAAGTTAGTCTGAAAAATGTATCCTACTGCTCTTCAGCTTCCCTAAAATTTTCTGATTAGGTTAGATTAACTGGCTAACTCTGAAAAGGGTTATCCAGCTAACTTAGGGTCTGCTTCACTAAGGCTTTTCTCCCATTCTGTGTCTATGGGAAAAATGCTTAATAAATCAGACCCTTAGCTGGATAATGGCGTGGCACCCCAGAATGCCCCTGACATAGCTTGATAAGTTTTAAACTAGACAACAAGTTGTACGACTATGTCAGGACACATGTGCTGCATTTGAATCTCAGAGTGCGCACAAATGTTGCAAATAATGCAGGATCTCAAAATTGCCCCTTTGTTTCAATTCAGTTCAAAAATTGAATAATGGGGGGGGGGGGGGGGTTAGAGGAAAAAGATATTGGTTGATATCGATGATATGGCTACACGTTAGGGCAAAGTGATAGTTCTATGATTATGAGCCAATCACCAGATTTGGGGCAAGGAAGAAATCCATGGCTGAAGAACTGGCTACAGATACACAGTGTGTTGTGACCTTCCTCTAGATTATCTTGTAAAGAGAACTGTTAGGCAGTCAAAAAAAAAAGGTTGAACTCAGCAGACCTCTGGCCTTCTTCCAATCTAAACCTACTATTCTGTATATATGTGCACAGTTACCCTACTAAAAAGACTCAATCCAGCAAGAGAGCCCGACAAGCAGGATCCTATTGGAAGGATCAGCAATAGCTCTCTAAAGCCCTTGTCATCTCTTAGCATAGATTTTGTTAGATGGCCCAGTGCTCACATGATTTTGGTCTCTAAGAAACCTTTGCTCTATATACATGGTGTTTCTGAATCATGGTTTTATGAATGGGAGCAAGCTCTGCATGTACTGTGGGTTTTTTAAGGCAGTTCTTATTTTCCTTGTTCAGATAATGGATGTAATATTATGTTAGAGTCACCTGGGATCTACAGAAACAGAACACAATCACATCGTGATCACATCAGCACCGATTTATGGCTTAATACTGAAACCATTGGTCATATGCCTGGGACAACAACATATTCATAAACTCTCTATAGTCAAGTATGTCAGACCCCATTAGTACATCCAAGACTTCAAAGGGACACGTTACTGCTTAAAACAGCCATGCCAGCTGCAGGACCACTGGGCTAGTCTGATTTTAAGCATATCTACAATAAATTTGCATGCAGTGCCTCAGTTATATGCAGACTTATCTCTTGCATATTATCAATGTGGATATCCTGAAAATCCATGTAGTCTTCAGGGAATGAGTTGAGAACTACTGTGCTAGATGCTTCAAAATAATCAGCTTCCTGGTTTCTTGGCTCTTTTGTTCACTTTCCTTTCTTTTACTGGCTTATATTTTATTTACCACATTTGTAGACTATTTTTAGAGTAAAAGGTGTGTATTTTGTATAATGATGCGCTGGGCTGATATACAGAGTGAGGGTTTATTCTACTTACACAGGCAAGAGCCAGAGAAATGATTCCTAGTTGGTATCTGTCAAGGCTTTCCCAGGCCTGTCCTGGTGACCTCAAAGTCAATGTCCTCTCTGAGGTATCTGGGAGACACAACACCATTCTTCTTGCCAGATGTGCTCTAAGTATCTTACAGTGTAAATTGCATGGGGCCCTGTAGTCTGTGGCAAATGCTGGCTCCCTGAAATTTAAACTGGAGGATGACTGGAGTGTGCTTGGAGGGGAGAAAGGCAGCCACAGACGGGATGGGCTTTCAGAATATTCACAATGAATATGAATGAGATTAATTTGCATACCTTAGTGAGCCACTGCATGCACATTTATTTGATAGATATCCTGAAATCCCAACTGGTTTACAGGACAGACTTGGCAAGGCCCTGATCTTAAGCACCTCCAGTACAAAGTGCCAAATACATAGCTGCCACCTACTGGCTGGAGCTAACACTTATATGCTAGCCCAAATATGTAACAGGCAATGCCCTCGTTATAAATTTAAAAAAAATCTCCTTTCCAGAGCCTTTTATGCTATATTTTTCCTTTATATATGATACCTGACAATTGCTGGGGGTCCTGAGAATGATCTGTATCCCCGTTTTGCTTACTGATGATGCTGGTCAAGCAGAAGACGCTTTGGAAAACTTTCACCAATGTCATCTTGTTAGGAATGCTTTTGACCAATTTAATTGCCTAAAACATTTTTGCGGGCACTACTGCTTCAAGACCAGGAGGAGAAAGACGTGGGCTTGCAAAGGTTCCCGGGAATTCTCACCTGCCCTGTGAAACACTCGCCTGGTTAAATGAGGGGCACCGACCTTAGGCTGCATCAAGACAGTGAATTAGCGGGTTGGACTGTAATGTGAGAGATTAACTGGGAAAGCCAAAGGAAAACAAACCCTCTGAGTGCCCGAGGCAAGTGCGGTTAAAAGTGCTGGCAGGGCCAGTGCAAGGGCATTAGACTCTCTAAGGCGAACCATCTACCTTGTGCCCCCCGGCCCCTTCCCTCCTCCCTCCCTGCAGCCCAGCCAAACAAGTAAAAACGTTGCATTTATAACAGATTTTACATGAAAAAGGACTTTTAAAGTACAGTTTTCTAGATAAAAATATCACTTACAGCAGTGCATATAAATATAATATACATATGTATATCAACCAGAAACGTTGCTAAAGGCAAAAAATAAAACCACACATGGACCCCATATGGTATTAGGCCTGTTGTAGCTGGAGGCTTAGCACTCAAAGACATGAGTAAAGTGAATTAATTACAATCACAATATAGTAAACCTCCCACACCAAAACAGCACTAACTGCCAGCATTCCAAGAGCAACAACCCTACCCATGAAAAGCAAAACTGCAAATATTCCCCAGGCTCTAAAACACCAATACACCTCCCATTAGAACAAGCTTATCTGCTATAGAACCCCACACAGAAACTACACCCTAGCAGAATATCTCAAGTTCAGTCATGCATGCATAACAAACACAAACTCTCAGCAAATACAGAATAAAGAGACCGTAAAGTAAAATTAAAATGTGCAGACAAAACTAAACTGGAAGCTACAACACTAAACTTTCTAGGCAGCACAACAATGGGAAAACAGAAACACTCCCATTCTTCATAAAATAAACTATACAATCAAGAAATATAAAACATCAATAATAGTAAAATCATACTTTAAAAAGAATATTTCAAAATAGCTGATAAACAGAATGACATCCAATTATTAAAAACTCACATTAAATAACACCCAATGATTAAAGCTAACAAGAATATAAAATCAACTACACTCCATACCTAGAAACCTTTGATTTTCAGATGCCCTGATTTTGTTGTAGATTAACTGATGGGGTGGGGAACAGGGTTTTTTGTACACAAATTTTCTCCTTTGTCTCTCATATATACACACACATATGTTCGTTCTCTCTCACACGCACAAATACACAGGCTCTCCCACACTTGCATGTTCTACCACACAAACACATATGTACTTTCACTTATACTCACACACACATATGCTCTCGTGCACTTACACCCTCTCTCCATCACATACACACACCCTTATTAACACAGACAGGTCCCCCATCTCTTTCTCACACACACATTCATACGTATACAGGTTCCTTGTCTCACACATACACCCTCACATAGGATCCCTCTCTCTCTCTCTCTCTCACTCACACATACACCCATATGCACTCTCGCTCCATCATGCATACACAATCCTTGCACTCACACATACATATCCTCAAACTTCCCACTCTCTCTCTCACACACACACACACACACACACACACACTTCTCCCTCAAAGAGCCCCTCACATAGACACTAGCTGTCTCTTGCACATACACACATCTTCACACAGGCTCTCTCTCTCTCTGTGGCACACACACCCTCACATTGTTCCTTTTCTTTCTCTTTCACACACGCACACACACACACACACACACACATGCACTCTCACTCCCACACATAGGCTCCCAATCTGTCCCTCATATACACTCCCTCTCATACATACACACACACAAGCACCCTCATGCCATCAGACACACACACACACACACACACACACACACAGAGGTACCCTTACATAACATAAGAACACATCTCTTTCCAATCTCTCTCTCGCACACATATTCTCTTGGTCCCTCATTCTGGGCCCCTCCTTCTTCTTCCTTCTGCCGGTGGTATGGCTCTGTCCCCAGCTCTCCCCAGTCTATCTCTCCTCTGTTGTCTGCCATGGGCGGGATGGGTTCTACCTGTGGCCCCTGCCAGGCCCTCACTGTCTTCTGCCATGGGTGGGATGGGCCTGCCAGGACTCATCTGTGAATGGAATGGTATCCACTTGTGGCCGTGATAGGCTTATTTCCTCATTTTGGTTGTGAGCAGGATGGGCTCCACTCATAGCCTGCCTGGCCTATCTTCAAGTGGGAGTGGGATGGGGTTCCACTCACAGCCCTATGTGACTGCTCTTTGCCACCCCCTCATGGTTGGCGCTCTAAGTGACCGCCTATTTTGTCTAATGAAAGAGCCAGGTCAAAGTGCTGGGGATTAAGTAATAGACAAGAGTGCTGAATTCCTAATCTAGGATTTGTACTGAATCAGAGGCCAATTTTCTAATCCATAGGCCACACCTTTCCCTCTTAGATGGCAGTTTCCAATTAATTATATTTAGTTATACAGAATTCTTCTACTCCTGATAACCTCCTTTTTCATCCCAGTTAAATCTAGAAATATGTAGGAGTTTGCACTTGAGCAGCTTTGTGATTTATAAGATAATAAATCCTGAGAAAAAAAAGTAGGTTTCTGGATTTTAATGAATGAACAAGTCACAAAGCATGTGATGCTAAATAAAAGGGGCAATCCATCCATATTTTATGACTCTATTGACTGTTCCATGTGTTTTGTTTGATTGGTTGTTGTAGATCATGTGACCACCTTTGAGCAATGTTTGAAGGACTGTTTTTTCCTAAGGCATGTGGGTTCTTGCATTTGATTGGCTGCTATGAGTCTTGTGACCATTTAGGTGCCAAATTTGAAGTTCTGTTTAAAAATTTTCTCATTTAATGTTGAACCTGGTGAAGGAGCATCTAGAAATTTATCACAAAAATTATGTGAGGTAATTTTTAGAGTCTAATGTTTTTGCCATTGATATTGAGGAGATTTTGTATTGTAAAAAACTATAGGATTTTAATACCTTGCTTAAGAGATCATTCATCTTGTCAGAATTTATAAATTGCACTTTTCCTCAGAAACACATCATTTGTATGAACAGCGCTTGTCACTTTATTACAGTTCAACCTTTTCAGCTGCTACAATGCAGGGGATGGTGAAAACACAGGATGAATGATGATCTATTAATGTATTAGCAGAAAAAGAAGCAATGGGGTGATTATTACAGCAAGAGGCATGAAAAAGTATAAGAGCTATGAAGTTGTATGTATATATAGAGTTTCTTAGGGATGTGCATTTGTTGGTCAATTCGTTTCATTCGATTCAGCAGTTTACATGTATCTCGCAAATGAAGAGTAAGCACGCAAAACTGATATTATACGCGTATGTAGGTGGCCACCCACATATGCGCATACCATCAGTTTTGCACGCCTTCTCTCCATTCACAAGATACATGTGTACCACCTAAACAAATGAAACGAATCGACCAATGAATGCGCACCTCTAAAGTTTCTGCCATCTAATTTTCCATTAGCAGAAACTCAGCTCAAATCATCAGTAGTGTTTACTTTCATTGGGCAGGTAAAGAACAGAATTATTACAGGTGTTAGAAAGAGAAAAGTGGTTTTAGCCAATCAAGTAGACAAAAGAAAATGAGGGCCTACAAGTTTCCCAGCAGCTGTTGGTGTCCCAATGCACACTGGAAGATTGCCAACTCTGCAGCAGTCAAAGGGTTGCAGACATAATTAGGTGAGGTTGCAGCTGATGTAAATATATCAGAGGCTATTATTTTCTCCTGGGATGAGATGAAGTGCTAACAAAACCCTTTTCCCTGACCCACCTCCACTAGACCCCCAGCTCTCAGATGCTGAGATCCCAGAAGCAAAACAATTCCTTCAATCAGAGAGAAAGCTTTCGGCGAGAGGGAGACATGTCTAGTTATTAATCAGGGCTCTTGCTGCCTGTTCCCACCACACTTTCCCTTACCTTTCTCCTCCTTCCTTCCTATATCCTGCTCATTTGCTTTAATTACTTCTTACAGGCTAAAAGTTTAAATATTGCTAGAACGGAGAAACCCCCCTGGGACATTATCAGGCTCCAGATTTGATTAAAACAGTTCCGTGGACTATGATCTGGGTTTCTCTTTGTTTGTCCTATTCTCCGTCTTTTAGTTGGCCTCTCTTGTACACTGGGCCTACCCAACACCCCACCCCCTCAGCATTTGCTGTTTTTCTGCTTTTCTTTGAGCCACCCTTATCTTTATTTATTTATTTATTTATTTATTTATTTTTAGTTTTTATATACCGATGTTCCTGTATAGCATACATATCGCACCGGTTTACAGAGAACTGAACTGTCGCCTCTGGGGCGGATACATTGGAACAAGCTGAAATCTTATTTATTTGATTTAAAACATTTGTCAACCACACACTCCAAAAGATCATGGCGGCTTACAAAGAAACATAGGTCATAAAATAATATGAGTGAGTTTTTTTCTTAAGTCGGCCATACCTTTTCCAGCTCCCTCTCTGCCCTCCCTTTTATCAGGCTTATCAAAGATTAGTTGCCTGGTATTGCTAATATGTCAAGCTTTTTCACACAGGTACAATATAGCATGCAGAAAGCTGCCACTGTCTTTATACTTACATGGTAGGACGTAACGCAGATGTTAAAATCAGCAGGTATTAACTCATATTACCATGCTGCCTCTAAAGCTGGTTAGCACACATTCCCTGCAAATCTACCTTGCACCAATATTATGCACAGGCAGAGGTTTCTCAGAGAATCTTTATATTAAAACTGTTTCGTGGACTTCTCTTGGACAACCATCCAGTCAAAACCTCAGCATTTACACTTTCCCCCTCCTCTGTAGTAAACAAATCATTTCTCAGATTTTGTACTTCTGTTTTTAATCTAATGTGTTATTGCTGGGCTCCGATTTGTTGTCTGCGGCAAACTTGCACAGATACTATCAGTGCCGACTTGCATCTCGTCTGCCTTCAGGCAGTTTTCCCTAGTAAGATCTTTCTCAAGCCTTATTGAGTATTGATTCCCACAGTGGCTGATACAATCTTTATCTCCCCGTGTTCATAGTTATTTAATTTGCAGAATGTTCATAAACTATCCAGCAACGTTCCTGTTGCTTCCTTACCTCTAAAAAGCAGAAGGGTGGCTTATCAAGAGATAAAATAAATAGGCTCTGAGTTGCCAGTGACATATACAGTTAATGAGTTGCCATCATCTCACACAGTTTGGCTAAGAGAAAAGAGCCGTGCATTCCTGTCTTCTCCACCTGGTGTAAAATAATGGAACAGTTTATGGGATCGGGCAAAAGTTCCACATTATTTTGTGTTTGCAGTTTATTTTAACATGAATTTGTGCCTATCACCAGATTTATGACCTAGGTAAAACTTCGTACTGCTCCAAAATAGTGCAGGCTAAAATGTTTGCCGACTCTTCTGCACGTAATACAATGATTTGGAAAAGTGGGATTTTTTTTTCCCTTTGAGTTATTTGGCTCTCTGCTTCTGCTTCGGGTCTCAGATGTGTCAGTAGTTTAATGAAATTTATTTGGGAACATAAAACATTCACCCCTTTAGCTGAATTGCAGGGATCTCTTGGGGATTTTTTGTTTGGGGGGGAGGAAGAGTTTTGAATCTCCACTTAAGTTACGTTATCTGAAAATCTGAAGCGTTGACATTTTGCACAGTTCTGGACCAGAGAGGAAATGAAACTTCCGTGTTGCAGATTGACTTGATTTCATGGGAGGCTGCATGATTCTGTCAAATCCATCCTGTATCTAAATGCAAGGCAAAACACTCACTCATACACCTTGCTAGCGCCCGTCCTTATTGTGGCCCTCCGTGAGCTTATTTTTATGCTGACGGCCATGGTTTTATTAGTAGCTATATCTTCTTGAAGTTGGAATCGAATGCTGCTCATGCTGTGCCAGTGCCAGTGCCCGAGTTCACACAAAATTGATCCAGAAAGACGTCGTGGCAGACCTTGCTTTCCGGCCTGTTTGATTCCATTTTGTAGAATTCCACTTCCGCCAGCTCTTCTTGAAACATTGTTAACCCTAGCAGGGTTCCTCCCCGATGTTCCACTCTGGATATAGCATAGTTGGAAATTTTTGTCTAGAGATAACTTTTCAGCTGCCTGAAGACCTCACCTCACAGTCGGAGTCCCCGTTTCCAAAAGCCAGTGAAGAATTGTTCTTTTATCTCCTTTTGCTGAAAGATAATAACGAACGAATGACTTTTTCTTCTTGCCATGGGCCATGTATTCTGCTTTCACTTGGAAAATGGTGACATCACTGCCTTTTGACATGATGGCATGTTATTGTGTGACCTTTAGCTGTTAAGTAGGTCATTAAACTAATAGAAAAACTTGAGGAAATGTACAGCACAGATGGTAAAGGGGCTTTGAAGAGCCTGTTTCGTGACATCTACAATAGCATTTTGCTTGCTTTTGGTTTTTGTTTTTTTTTTTGTGGTGTTTTTTTTAGTTACAGTTATTTCTAGACTGCACACGATAATAATTGTGGTAGTTTGCAACAAAATATACATAAACGGGGGAATTTTAAACCCCGGCACATGGAAATCTCGGGAGATACACGCTTGACCAGGCCGCACGCGTGCTGAACGCATTTTCAGAGCGGCCCGGCCATGCATTTACCTCCCTCTCCGGGCAGAAGTGCGGGCCTTTAAAAAGAGGCGGGGTCTGGATGGGTAGGGGCAGGGTGAGGGTCAGCCAGGACCATTAGACGCTGTCCCGGAGAAGCATGTGCTGGCAGCTGGCCGGCATGCAGAACTTACGACTGCTCAGAAGGGCAGGTAAGATCCGCAACAAGAAAAATAGCATAAGTAGATCAGGTTTAGGCGTCGGGGAGGAGAGGAGAGGGGAAAAGGGAGGAATTTTAGGTAGGGGGATAGGAAAGTTCTCTCCCAGGCCGCTCCATAATTGCTTGCTTAATTGGAGTGGACTGGGAGGGAACTGGGCAAAGGCTCGATCACATCACCTCACGTGTTTTAAAACATTCCCCCCCCTCGTATGCAAGAGTGGGCACCCGTGTGCACATGTGTGTGCCAGTACAAAATCGGGCACGCAGGTAAGTGCGGGTATCAGATTTTATAATGTGTGCGTGACAGCGCGCACCAGGAACCGCACGCACATGGACGCCTAAAAATTTACCCCAAAATGCTTAAAATACCAAGGAGATAGGAATTAACATTACTTAACACAACAACAAGGATAAATCTAACCTTTGCTGCGGTTAGCAGTGTGGCACCGAGATGTAAATTATCCCTAGAATTTCCTTAGGTGGTATAGACATTAGCGTACTCTAGATGTTGACAGCAGTAAATAACTTATTTATTAGTACTATTAGTTCCTAGCTCCATAGCTGTTTGTTTTTAGGACCTTTTTAAATAATTTGGCCTCTGACATGGTATGCTCAGGCATTGTGTTCCAGATGATGGGGCTGATCACACAGAATGCAGGAACCCTGGTTTATCCCAGGTGGGCTCGATCTACTGTAGGAATCTGTAGCCGAGGTAGAGTGTAAATGTGTAATAACCGACCCTAGCCATGCTATACGTGTGCTGTTGTTAACTGATGTATTAACGCAATGTTTCTCAACTATTTCACGTGCAAGGCACACCTGCATCAACAAAAATCTTGTGCGGCACACCAGCCTCCATGGGGCAGGCAGTGCTGACATGGAGAGGACTCTTATGGCTAAAAGAGGAGCCAGGGAAGCACTGAAAGCCCCGGCAGCCTCTCTTTCAAATTTTAAAACAAAGGGAGAGGGGGTGAAGATGCACATGAACCCATCACGATGGACCAGCTCCCTCTACATACAAGTGCAGGAGAAAGGAGAAGTTGATATGGTGCGGGCAGCTGCTCCTCCACTGCTGCTGCTCCCAACTGTCCGAGTGAGTCACATCCACTATTTGGTGCACGCTCTCCCCGTCTCGTTCAGCTTGGGGATGAGACAAGAGACTGGATGCGGACCAAAGATGAGGAAGTTCTGTGTGCAATGCGTGCGCTGCACAAAGCGGGTCCCTGGATATCCCTGCCCTCCATGATGCCAGTTAATTGCCACTCACCGGAGCTCGTGCTGGAGCCAGGAAGAAGAGGCATGCATAATTGCCCATGTTCTCACATGTCTCTTGTTGCTGGGAGGTGCTGAGAGCAGATCCCAAGTGCCGGCTTGGATATGAGCATCAGGCAGTGGTGGCTTTTCCATGGCACACCTGATCAGGTCTGAAGGTACAGCAGCGTGCTACGGCGCACTGGTTGGGAAACACTGTATTAACGTTAATAATACCTTTTATACTTGAACCTTGCTTGAATCAGTAATCAATGAAGGGACAATAATGGTGTAATATGATTATACATACTGTGACTAGTTAGTGCAAAAGAAGCAGAGTTTTGTAATAATTGCAGTGCTCTCATTTAAGTTTAGCACTTGTTCGGGTTGAGAAAAAAATGACTAATTGACATAGTGGTCCTTGCAATTTAAGTCTTTAGCGAGCAGTTGCAGCCGCTCCCTGTGCATCTTTTAACCTGCCTTGTTTTGTATAGTTTTGGGCATCCCACAAATGTGTTTGCAGAGCAGAAAAAAAAAGTCTGCAAAAGAATTAACACATGCTAACGAATTTGTGCCACTTTGCAGAGCCTTCTTTCTTTGCAGGGGAATCAAGCTGGCACGAGGGGCTTTTTTTATTTCATGTTTTATGAAAATAAAAATGCCCTTTTTTTTTTTTTTTGTCTGTCCATCTGTGACACCTCATGTTACAGGTGGGGACTAGCAGTGAAGGTACACAAAGGGAGGGCAAAGACTGCCATCGGAGTGCTCTGCCAATATTTTTGTCAGTGCCACTAATCAGACTGTTAAAAAAAGGAGGAGAGCAGTGGTACATCAGCTCAAACCAGGGCTGGCACAACTATTAGACGGGCGGCATCAGTGGGTGAGGTGTGCCATTTTCAAAATGTGAAAGAAGGGGTTACAGCAGTTACAGAGCACTCGCTAAGCGAGAGAGCAAGAGAGAGAAGGAGAGAGCACTGTAAGAGGATGACCATAACTCTTATGTATTGATCACTGTCAGAGGGCACATTCAACTCAGGGAGGGTTTGAGAGGGGAGGAACGGCATTACATTGGTCTGCCTAGGGTGCTACAGACTCTTACACCTCCTCCTATTCTGCCTCCCCGGAGCCTTACTGGTGCTTTGATCCCAGGGGTGAGAATTCATTTTTAAACTAAATGAAGAAACCCTTAACACATGCGAAAATGCCCCCCTCCCAACCCCAGCTTCCCCTAAGCATCCTCCCCCTTCCCGCCTCCTTCCAACATGCTTCTGCTGTTTTCTGTTATTTAGAACGGGGCAGGAGTGATTCCCAGTCACTCCTGTTCCACCAGTGCCATTTTGCTGTATGCAGGGTTAGCCACCATCATTTTCAAAGCAGGAGCCAGACGGCAGGAGTGACTAGGGATCACTCCCGCCCTGTTCCACATTGGAGACCTCCGCAGAAGGGGTAAGCGTGGTCTGTAGGGGTCTCTAACCTAAGTATGAGGGGTAAGCGTGACGGAAAGCATTTCTTTTTTGTTTTTTTTCTTTTGTTTTAAATGCAATGCTTATTTTGGCTCAGTAAACCAAACAAACCAAGATAAACATTAAACAGAATGAAACCTGAGAAAAATAAACCGTCTGAAATGAAATCGTGAAAAAAACATGAAATTTGAACCACACTGCGATGCGCTATCCCATGGGATTCAAAGCACCAGTTAAGCCCCGAGCAGCCCAGAGGTGTACACAGCCCAGTGCTGTAAAATTCCTTATTTATCCTGTGACTGCAGAGCTGGAAGGAAAGGCAGATATCACCTATCCCCCCCCCCCCCCCTCCCTGGACCCTACCAAGCCAGTACAGAACACCAAACTTTTAAATAAACAATTTTCCAACCTTTGAGTCTGTAGCTTGGATCTGTTTTTGTATGCATTTGGCTTTTTCTTAGTTTCCTTTCATCTTCCTTAATCCCCTTTGAATTCTTTGACTGTTTTCTTCTTCATCACCTCCTCCGGAAGGGCATTCCAGGCCTCCACCATCCTCTCCATGAAGAAATGTTTCCTGACATTGGTTCTGAGTCATTCCCCCCCCCCCCCCCTGGAATTTCATTTCGTGACCTCTAGTTCTATTGTTTTCTTTCCAATGGAAAAGGTTCAAAGTCCATACATCATTGAAACCTTTAAGGTATCTGAAGGTCTGTATCTGGTTAACCATGGGAAGCTTGCTGGGCAGACTGGATGAACCATTGGTCCTTTTCTGCCCTCATTTCTACGTTTCTATGTTTAAGCTTCCATCACCTAATCACTCACCTCTGCTCCTCTTCTTATCACAGCCCTTGTCTTCTCTCCTGTTTTTCCTTTTCTTATCTTTTGTCTCCTTTTCACTGCCCATGTCTCCTCTCTCGGCCTTCTCTGGACTCATAGCCTGTGTCTACTCCTTTCTCCTCCCAGAGCTCTTCTCCCATTCCCTCTTCCCCTCACAGTTTCTTGCCTCCTCCTCTTCTAGCCCCTCACAGCAATATTCTCTCTCCTTGCTAGTATCCCCTTTTAAACCATCTTCTATCAGTTTTCTCAGCCCCTCTCTCACCCTCCTTATAACTCCTTTATCCCTCTTTACTGTTTCCAGACCCTCTACCAGGATCCCTCCCCATCTCCACTGCACCTCAGGAAAAACATCTGTCCTATGCAGCTGCTACTTTCTGACCCCCCTGCAGACCATTGGTCAGACATTTTACAGTCAGCCAATAGATTGCAGGAGGAGGTGGGAGCAGTAACTGAGAGACAGAGGTGTACTGCCTACCTTAACCTGCAGCACATTGGGCAGATATTTCACAGCCAGCCAATAGGCTGCAGAAGGAGGTGGGTACAATAGCAAGGAGCCAGAAGTACTTCCTTACTGCCATCCCCACAGCCTTGAATATAGAGCTTTCAGCACCTAATCTACAGGAGTGAGAGAGAAGGGGAATGAGCACATGGACATCATTCGAATTATTATTCTGTAGTTATCCAATTTCAGAAGCGTTCACATAAGATATGATAAACTGGGTCAGACCAAGGGTCCAATAAGTCCAGCATCCTGTTTCCAACAGTGGCCAATCCAAGTCAAATGTTCCTGGCATGTACTCAAACATTAAATAGATCTCAAGCTACTATTGCTTATTTATTAATAGTTATTTATGGATTTTTCCTCTAGGAACTTATCCAAACCTTGATTTTATTCAGATTTGGGGAAAAGTGGATGAAATTTAGTCCTGATCTTGATAGCTATAAAGCTTCAGTTTGCTTCTCAACTAACTATGGGCAGACATGCCCACAAACCATAGGAAGCCTATGGCTTTATAGCTACAGGCACAACACCTCCTTCTCTAAACCCTGGTTGTAAGTTACTGGTGGAAGACTCTATAAATTCCCAGAAACAGCCATGAATTAAGCCATTCTCTCCATCTTCAACGCATCTTGATAAGTATCTAGGAGGAAAGTTTTCAGACATTTTTACACAGTAAACACGTTTTTACCTGTGTAAAAATATAGGTTTGAAAATTCCACTTCCCCTAAGAGCAGATAATTTTACCCATGGGATAAAAGGAATAGTGTTAGGGTAGGTGAGGGAAAATACACCTAGGGACTGCATTTTTAAATGCACCTGTTCCGTACACAGGTACAAAGTACTTGCATTCCCCTACTGACTCAGTCTGTCCAAGGGAAGCTCTGCAGGGAGTTTCCCTTTGAAATCTAGCTTGCAGGCTGCTTAAAATTAGCCCTCTTAAGCATGTTCTAGCCCAACCAATTTTTCATTGGAATTGTGAGGTAGGAATAATCGGTAGGGTCTGCATAAATTTTAAAAAGTTCATTGCAAGGAAATCCATTCTCTGCACTTCATGTCCTCTGAGATCCAATTGAAAACAGAGATTTCTTTGCAGCATTCTGCTCAAGGGTTAATGGGCTCGATGTTCAGAAGAAAACAGCTAGGTAAGTTAGCTGGATACATTTTTTCTGCCTACCTTACATGGGATATTCAGCAGCCTGGCAACACTGCCAAATATTCCCATATTCGGCGCTGCTTAGCAGGATAAGTTATATCCAGCTAAGGCAGACCTGCTCTATGGCAGGTCTAACTTATCCAGTTAACTTAACTGGAAAAGTACGAATATCGCTAAGTTAACCAGATAAGGAGTGCCGCCCTGATCTGCCCACTGCTCGCTCACTGTATATCCAGTTAACTACTTAGCTGGATAAGTGACTTACTTAGCTAAGTGGCAGCTGCTAAACTTAGCCGGATATTCCGTGGCAACTACTTAGCTGGATAATATGCTGCTTATCCAGATAAGTAGCACTGAATATTGTCCTCAACGAGATTTAGTTCAATCTTAAAACTATAATGTTGTAATCAATTTTGACACTCCATTATATGCATGTGTGCATGTATATGTGTGTGTGTGTGTGTGTATATATATATATATATATAATATATATATATATATATATATATATATATATATATACACACACAGATTATATTACATTATATATATATATATATATACACACATACAAACACACACACACAGAATGTCTATACCTATAGGAGATCATTATATACCTTGCATTGTTCAATCTAATTATTTATAATTATAACCTAGTGAAATGTGAAACACTAATTGAAAATTTTTGGTGCTTACACGTCCAAGCCTGTGGAGAATTTGTGCGCCCGTCTGGTTAATAAGAAAGGGATTGTATTTTCTAGATCATTGATTTATCATCATTAAAGCTGCAAATGCCAGCTTCTGAGAACTTCACAAATATGTTGGGTTTTATTTCTCTGTTCAGATCTACACTCATCTAAAATTGCCTCCAGTGCTGTGTCTGCTAAACCTGGCTGGATTTAGTTTACCTTGAGTGCCTTCTTTCTGTGCTTTAGAGGAAGGGGGGCTTCTGTCTGTCCCATGTAACTTTGTAATGGAATAATTTCTGATATGCCGTCATAATCATACCTTGTTATTTGTTTTAAATCTAAACCTTTTTATGAAAAAAAAATAGGCCCTACTTAAAAAGATAAGGACCAAGCGAATCACCAAACTGGTGACAAATCCATCATATTGACTGGATGAATCATTCTTTACGTAGTCTTATACACAATAGTAAAAGCCCATGGCTATCAGCTATTTTACATTTCTCTGTTCCCTCGGGCAATCTCAGATCCAAAAATCAATTTCTTCTACAAATTCCCTCTCCCAGGGCTACCAGACTTGCAGTTGCCTTTTCCATTGCAGGTCTTATTATATGGAATTCCATTCCTCTATCCTTAAGTTCATTATCCAATAACAAGGAATTCAAGGAAGCTCTAAAAGCCTTTACTTTCATTCTACCCTCTTTTTCTCTTCTCAGCCAGGTTTTAACTCCCAGGCCAGTTCCTGTTATATTTTATTATATATGTTTATTTATACATGTTTTTTACTCTTATTGTTTTGATTATGATTGTATTATCTGTATCCCACCCCATACATCGGAGGGCACGGGTAATAAAATCCTTTCAAATAAATAAATGATTCTTAAAGCAGAAGCTGCAGAATCCACATTGGAGCCTCAGAAAATCTGAAGTGGACCACCAGGAAAGCTGCAGCAAATTTCCTCAGAGCTGTGCAAATCTGCCTCTATTTTTTTTTCTCTCAGATGTGTATGGGGGTGGGGGGGGGGGGGGGGTCCAAGGGAAATGCAGGTTTCTCTCATCATTCTCAAAATATTCACATTAGTCCAAGTGCAACATTCTAAGTATTCGCAGATTCTTAATCAGGAGTGATGAGAAGGACATAAAAATATTTGGCCATGCGTGTTACAAATACTGCACATGAAAGTGAGACACCTTCACCTTATTCTATTTCTACATGGCAAAGTTCTGGTTTTAGCCTGAGGGAAGGTCCCCTGATAGAGCTCTCATGTTGACCTGGAGGGCATAGGTGCTAGATCTGCGGGTGCAGTGGATCCTTGAGCTCCCCTCCCTTCTTCCACCCCCAGTACTGAGCAAACTCCTTCACAGTGTCCAGGGACGGGAAATGTGTGTTGAGTTCAGCACCCCTAATCGAGCTGACTCCTCTGCCTGGAGGCACTGAATGAATACGTTTTGTCCCTGCAAAATGTGAAAGGGGCTAATTTTTAATAATATGATTTCTTTTCACGTTCAGAGGAAGGCTCCTTCTGAACAGCAGTCCAACCAAATCCTCTTCTGGCAAACTCCTCATGGCCCTGGAGGAGATTCTGTGTTAAGAAAAGGGAGAGCTTTACTCTTACCTTTCACTAAAGATGTGAGAAGATGCGTGAATCAAGGACATACATGTGGAATCAATATATTTTCACTTTTTCTGCTGCATGAAGAAATCGTGACATATGTTTTCTGTCAAGCTGTAAATAAAATCAGCATGAAGAATTAGCTGAAAGGGGTGGTATGTTCCGTATACGTGTATGTGGGGGCGGGGAGATCAATAGCGGGAAAAGTATCAGAGAGGATGTGAGGGGATGTGAGGAAAGAGGTATAGAGCACTGTCATGGGGGAAGGTGCGTGGGTGCACGGCGCTCACAAATAAATTCATTGGTTCACAAGGCACAACCCAAATATTCTACAGAAGTCTTATGCTCCTTAGCAAATCACAAGAATTTTTCATGGAATATTTCCTTTTCTTGGGGATAAATTGGGCTGGTGAATTAACCAATCCTGTGTTACCATATATGGCTAGGTAGCACAAATGCACTCTCAACCACCACAGAAGCTGGTGGCGCCTTATTTTTTATTGATGCATAAGCTTTTAAGGGCTAGAACCCACTTTATCAGATAAACTCAGAATCTCTCTAGTGCCTACCCAAACGTCACATGGTGCTACCCAAACAATTTCATTTTTTTTCCCCAGCATTTCTGGATTTATTCTATGCTGAGCCATCCATTTTGCATGGCAAGCATCCTCCCCCACATCTCCCAGGTTGCTGGCAGGTCTGTGTCCCAAAGTGGGGGTGGGGCGAGCACAAGATAGGCCTTAACAGGTAGCAGACGATACGCCACAAGACTACATCTGCCTGACCATCTTTGGTTAAGCTCGCAAATTCTAGAGGCCAGCAGAGCTTTCCAGACCGGTATGAGGAAGGTAGGTTGGTGGCCAGACTGAGGTCAGGACAGGCAGAGAACAAAGCAAGTCTAGGTTCAGGCTGAGATCAGGGCAGCGAGAAATCAGGCCAGAGGGAAAAGCACAAGAGGACAGACAGGAGCAGGCAAGACTGGAACAAGGCAGGGTAAGGATACACAAAAAACAAAACCAGGATCAAGACAGGAACACACTGAAGCAACTAGCACTGCAGAACTAGAGGGAGACCTTTAGCGAAGGCACTGGAAGGTGTTCCCCGTAGACAGCAGGATGAATAAGCCATGCTTAATGCCTGCCTGCCTCCCTGGAGAGTTGATTACCTAGCTAAAGCTTAGCTCTTAATTCAACTGAGAACTCATGAGGCTGCACCTGTGTAAGAAATCCCACACATGCTCAGTAGAGCAAAACCTCTGTGAGCTGAGAAAGGTCCATTCGGCACCATTGGATAATGCCATCCCACATGCATGGCTAATTCATTCTATAGAGAACACTGATTATGGTAAGCAAACTTGCTTTTCACAAGTACAATATACCAGGGAAAAAAGGGGTGGTCTGGGGCATTCTGGGGTAGGGTTCAGACGTGCGTGCAGTAGTTGCTATTTTGTAAGAGATATGTGCATAGATATTACCAAACTTATTCGTACAATTTTACACCTGCTAAATGATTCATCCAAGTGAAATTGGCTTGTCTGTTTGCAGTTTTTGTGTGGGAAGTCTTGGTAAACTGGCGGGGGTTCAGGATGAAATGCTGGAGGGTCTAGGTGAACTAGGTAGAGGTATCGGCAAACTGGTGATTCCAAGTAAGTGCACAAGTATTTTTAAAATGGCATACGTGCATACTTCATAAAATACCTGCCACTGTGTTTAATCCTGGGTGTTTACTCTTGCAATTTTACAATTATTTCACATACAAAATATATGTGCCTGCATATGCTTATAAAATGGGTACAGAAAGTATGCGTTTTCTTGCATTGGAAATATTTGTATGCACTGAAACATACCCGCATACTTTCAGAGCAGAAATGTGCGGTACTTAATAAGCTGCACAGTTTATAAAATACATGCACATCCACTAATGTGCAAATTCCTGTGGACAGGTTAGAAAGTTAGGGAGCAATTTTCAAAAGTGTCTACACTGATGCAAAGTCAGTGAATACTTTTATCCACAGACTTTGCACCAGTTTTTCAAAGAGAGAGCATGAGCATACCTGCCCTTTGGAAACTGCCCTGGGAAAAAGTACTCACTGAGATTTGCACCTGCTTTTCTTCTGCAGGTACTTTTCTGTTCAAAGAAATGTGCATCCATTTGAAAATGTAATCTATGTGCGGTATTTTCCTCTCTGACCTAAACACACCCCTGGGAATGCCTACTCATTACCCAGGTCAAAGTTTGTGCCTTGCTGTTCCCTCTGCATAATATTTTACCAGGGTACAGGGTGGCCAACTTTCACTGCCAATTTACCTGGCTTCTGAAAATTGCCTTCTTAATGCAGTCCGAGACACCACTGATGCATGAAGAGTTATCATACACTGCTCCTATTGGTAGAACTCGTGCATATGAGCTACAGCTTCCCTTTATCCTATGCAGTAAATACTCAGCCTGTACACTGTATTTTGGGCATAATACATGAACAATGATTATATCTCTCTCATGCATTTGGCATGGTCTGTGCATGACGTAACACTGGCAGAAGATATATGATAAATGTTTCCTTTCTGTACGAATTGTAAAGGTTGTACATTTTGCATTTATATTGTATCACATTCATTGAAGAGA
The DNA here is from genome assembly GCF_901001135.1 of Rhinatrema bivittatum. Classification (NCBI taxonomy): domain Eukaryota; kingdom Metazoa; phylum Chordata; class Amphibia; order Gymnophiona; family Rhinatrematidae; genus Rhinatrema; species Rhinatrema bivittatum. The sequence continues at coordinate 33,650,397 of NC_042626.1, forward strand.
ACATTGCTGGTCTTCTCTCTCTCTCTCTCTCTCTTTCTGGCTCTTGAAAAGCTTCTGAAGAGAATTAACATTTGTTGATAGTGACCAGGACAGACTGATATTTCACAAACCCATTTTGCTAAACAGTACTTGAAAAAAAAAATAATCACATGTTACAAAATTGGCTTTTGCAGTTTAGATAATGTGGATCACTGCTTTAGTGTGACAAGAGAAGTGATGTATGTGGGAATGAAAGATAGAGGGGAAGCAATTAGAAAACCTTAAATTAAATAATAGGCAGATAACAAGTGGTGCGATCGTCATACATCCTCTCTGCTCTGAGGGAGAAACGATCTGTAGGGTGACCGTGAGTCACGGTGGGAATCTGAAAGCCTGTCTGCCTGCCTCAGAAGGGAGTCTTTCATTTAATAATTGGTAAAGTGCACATTCTCTCTTTTCCATGCAGACCTCTTTTTTTTTTCCCCCTCACCAGGAAGATCAGCAGCTTTTGTGTCATTAACATTAAAGTCTTTGAAAGATTATATAGTACAGCTCGCTGTGCACGTGGATGCTCTGCAAGTTGCAATTGTCATCGAATAAAAGAAAACCAAACAAGGGTTCAAGAAAGAGGAGACAATATGAAGAATCTGTCTACTTTATGAAGTTCTTGAATTTACAATATATGGACCTCACAAATCACATTTGGAGTCAAATGATATGATATTGACACCTGATGGCTATTATGAACAGCTAAGTACACTGAGATACTCAGCAATAAGCTTTTCTTCTTATAATACTTGTAGCAACTGAGAAGTCATGGTGAATTCAGTCAAAGAAACCTTGGAATATGCCTTTTCCAAGTCCTGAGTTTATTGCTTACAATCAATAAAAGCCTTTCTGATGTGTGCCCTCAGAGAGGTAAGACCTGCCCCTGGCAGTTGACAGGTCTGACAGATCTGGATAGGAGAAGCAAGATGTTCCTTCCCTTCATGAATCTCAGGGATCACATTTTGCATAAGTGAAAATAATCTCTCTTTACCCTTTAGCAGCAAAACCAGAAGCAAGTCTGGCTTATCGGTTAATTCAGTCTTGTTTGTTGCCTCCCACCTCTCTCAAGATGAGGGGCCACAAAAGTTGTTTTTACATACAGGTGAATTTTCAAAGGAATTATGCATGTAAATGTAATATACTATCATAGCAATTTTCAAAAACCATTTATCAAGTAAAGTGCACTTATGCAAGTCAATCATATGGACAATTCAATGGTATATCTTGTAGCAATTTGTGACCTTGGGCAAGTCACGTTACCCTCCATTGCCTCAGGTACAAAATTAGATTGTAAGCCCTGTGGGGATAGGGAAATACCTACAGTACCTGAATGTAATCCGCTTTGATGTACACTGTGAAGTGCCGAAAAGCGGAATATAAAAAAGAATCAAATCAAAACATCAAATCAAAAGCCCACTTACACGAGTAGTGCATTTTACTCAAGTAAAATGCATTCTAAAATCAAGTAAATGCATTCTAAAATCAGGCCCTTAGTGAGGCCACCGGATGAACACCAGCTTTGAACAGACTGTAGAACAACCTGGGTACAATCACCATACTGAAAGCAAAGATAGCTTTTGCACAGTTCTCTGTCCACGGTCCTGGATTGAACTTGATATGTCCTCTGTCCAGGGTTCTGTTTTATAGACAACAAAAAGAGGAAGCCTGTCCTGGATGCTGAAGAGATGAGTGAACATCTTCAAAACTAGTTCATTGAGGACATCAATGAACCTGGGAAAAGTTCAAAGGTTCTCTAAACTGTTTCAACAATCCTTTCTGAAGCAAAATTTTTCAAAACTACTTTTCAATTCTGAAAAATGTAAAGCAGAATTCATCAAATTCATGGATCTGTGTTTGGATATTTTTGAAAAGCCAAATTGGGTTCCTTTAATTTATTTTAATTGATTTTGAATTTTCACCAAAAATATCCAGGAGATTTCCCCAGCAAATCTGGGGAAAATCTAAAAATTCTGTCTAATAAACCAGGCTGAATTTCAGCCCACATTGAGCTAGACTTCAAAATGTTCACACATAGCTAATGCTAAGCTACTGTAGTGGGAGATGAGGACTCCATGGAGAGTACTCTGCCAAGTCAAATCTCATGCTCATATGTCAGCAATCCCTTTGCTATATTAATGAATAGTTACAGTAACATCTGTTGAAAATGTTCAGTTCAGCTGTTACTTGGAGAACTACATTTTCCTAGATTATTTCTCCTCTAGCTGTAGTAGTTTGTAAAGGGTTTTATATGGAAACTGCAGCTTTTCCACAGCCTCACTGAAGATATGTTACAACTAAAGCTTCCCCATTGCCATTGTTCTCTGGTTCTTTCTGTTGAGTGCATGGTAACACTTGAATCTTTTCACTAACTTCATTAGGGAAACAGTCATACGGATGCTCTGAACAAGTTCATGAGTGTAAGACAGTACCAACCTTTCTCCAGGCATTATTTCCTAGGTTATCATAAGGACGGGGAGAACATCATTGTCTTTCACCATCACATTCATCCATTGGAAATGTCTTCTAAATAAGGCAATTTAGAGGGCCTTCACTGAAAGGGATTTCAGTTTATTTATTGATTGGTTAATTATGTACTGTTCAAAATAAACAAAATAGAAAAATAACCACAATCCTTGCTCAAATCCTGATTAAAGAAGAAATTAATTTAAAACCAGATCAACTGGGTGGCTGGATGCTGCTCCTTTTGAATTAGCTTGTGAGCTATTTCAGTTAAGCCTTTTCATACAAACCTTTTCATCTTCTCTCACAGAAATAAGGCACATTTAGCTGTGCCTGACCCTTGGAGGAGAAGGCACAATTGTATCTTGAGATAAATTCAAATCACTTTCCCTCAAAAGTTATTTCCCATTGAACAGTAAAACAAAATGATTTTTTGAATTGAGGCCATTCATCAATAGCACAATTAATTGGGAGCATAATCATCAAAGACACTTCTGTGTGCAAAGTAAGTAGTGCTTTGCCTGAAGAAATGGCCCTTTAAAAAATCCACGTAAAATTACCTGCATTCACACTGCATGTACGTGCACGGGGAGAGGCTTTGCGAGGCTGGAGTCTGGGTGGGGCTGCGACTCATCTGCAAACATTTTGATTTTTAAAAGTATGCACACAATTCTCTCAGTAGGCACCAAATAGAAGGTATAATTGGGTACATGTCATTTTGCAAGGATCATTTTCAAAGTAGATATAGATGTGAGAAAGCCCACTTTGAAAATGGGTGTACCTTATGCATATACTTGCTGGCTAACTTACACCTGATTTTAATAATTTCCCCCTAAGATGATAACTTCATAACTCCCTATGGTACCAAAGTCTGTATGCATAACATTCACACCAACTTTACCCAGGATATTCAAAGCTTTGAAAATCATTCCTTAATTGATGGGAAATGTGCAGAATTGTCCACTCACAAATTTACACCTACTTCAAGCAGAGTTGAAAAGATGAAAGTGTGTGCATATAAGTCATATCTGCTTCAGCTCCACCCTCCATGATGCCTACTCTCAATCCACACAAACATCAGTGTCAAATTGGATAATGCACAGGGAGGAAAACTTTAAAACATGCACAAGTGCACTCATATACACAGTGATCTGGACACATGCATGCATGCACGCACGCATGTATTTTATATCTCATGCTCACAAATGCATGCATACTATATAAAATACGTGTAAATCTACCCAACATTTTGTTCACTTATCAAAAAAACAAGTGGCATCTATTTTAAACATAACTGCATGTTTTGACTAATCAAGCTAAGTGGAGGCAAATATCCAGCCTACGCAGCCCTGTTTAAGACTTATCAGGCTAGCAGGTCGATACTGTAAGATCGTGGGAGAGCGGACGAACGCCTGCTCTCCCGGCGCGCGCACCGGCCCTTTGCCGGTGCGGGCGATTCAGTATTTAAATGAGGTGACAAGGGAAAAACGGGGAAAAGGAGGCGCTAGGGACACTAGCGCGTCCCTAGCGCCTCCTTTTTGTCAGGAGCGGCGGCTGTCAGCAGGTTTGACAGCCGACGCTCAATTTTGCCGGCGTCGGTTCTCGAGCCCACTGACAGCCACAGGCTCGGAAACCGGACGCCGGCAAAATTGAGTGTCCGGGTTTCGGCCCGACAGCCGCGGGCTGAATTCAAATTTTTTTTTTTTTTTTTTTTTTTACTTTTTTTTACTTTTGGGGACCTCCGACTTAATATCGCCATGATATTAAGTCGGAGGGTGCACAGAAAAGCAGTTTTTACTGCTTTTCTGTGCACTTTCCTGACGCCGGAAGAAATTAGCGCCGACCTTTGGGTCGGCGCTAATTTCTTAGAGTAAAATGTGCGGTTTGGCTGCACATTTTACTTTCTGTATCCCGCGCGCATACCTAATAGGGCCATCAACATGCATTTGCATGTTGAGGGCGCTATTAGGTGCCGCGGGTGGGCCGCGTGTTTTCCTCCCCTTACTGAATAAGGGGTAAGGGAAAACACACGTCCAGAGCAGGCTGACAGTGCGCTCCGACGGAGCACACTTTACTGTATCGACCTGTAAGTAAGATAGCCAAATAAGTAAAAGAGAAGCACCACACAGGCAGATTAGTAAGATAGACTAATAATTAGTGTTTGAAGTCATATGTGGCTATCTTACTTATCTGGCTAAGCAGAGCTTTCTAAGACTTATCCGGTTAATGGCGGCTTTGCTGCCACTTGGCTGGATAAGTGAAAAGTTATCCAGATAAGGGGGCAGACATCTGTTATGCATACATATTTGTGCTCCTAATTTTAATCATTTACATGAAGAAATTAAACTTGTGTATTTTCCTTTTCGGCTTTTACGCGTGTAAATTCTCAGATTTTATAACATGCGCATAAGGAGATTACCAGTTTTACCAATTAGCCCTCCAGTTTGCCTAGTCTATCTGTAGGTCAACAAGACCCTCCTGGTTCTTCAGCCTGAACTCCTCCCCATTTTCCCGGACACCTCATCCAGTCAGTATTTGGCTATAAAGAATTCTAATCTGACTTGCACCAGATAATTAGCAGGTGTATATATGCACAGGTACACACTTTGCATTTGCAGGTTTTAAAACAGCAACTTATATGTGTAAATGTTGGCCCCGCCCTGGAATGTCCCAGCCCACCCCGTTTTTATACTTGCAAATTTATTCATGCACCATTCCTTGCACGTGTATGATACAGGTTTATAAAATAAACGTGAATATGTGCTATTTAGTGCATGCATGCGCTCATTTTTAAATGTGCAACAGTTTTTTTTAAATTCACCTTATAATGTGTCCACACAGTGGCCATCTGGTTGATTTTCATAGTGCCACTTACAGGCATGCAACAGGGTTAAATGCTCAAAAGTCACCTTGAAAATCAGGCCCTACATAGATTAGATGTGATGGGGGTAATTTTATAGCTATGCCATGTGCACTGCTTTCCCTTTTGAAAGTATCCCACCCAAGCCTCCTACACACTGTTACACCTGCTGCTGATGCACACACAGAATGTTTTTGGGGAAAATACACACAATACTTTTGAAAATGCAAAAGATATGCACATACATTTAAAACCCTCCGGGGCTCCTCCCCTGGGAATGTCTCTGCTCACTGCGAGCAAACTGATATGCCCACTTATGCAGATGGAGCATTGTTTTCCCCATGGAAATGCCCTCAAAGTGGACAATTTTGAATAGCCTGGGTTGCAAAGGCAAGGCACGGTGTTCAGCCCTGACCAAACCCCCAGGAACATCCTCTTCTTTATCCAGCTGACAGTGTGCATGCTGTGATGCTTACCTGCTTTCAGCCAGGGGGATCTACCTGTGTAAATACCTAGTCATCATCCGCTTAAATCACTTGGAAAATCATTCTCCGAGATGACAGCTCTCTCAGAATCGAGCTGAGGCACAATAGTGAGGGATTATGCCGGGAATGTTTCTATTTACCAGTGCCACTGCTCCTCTCATCCCAGTTTCTGTGGATAAGTGTGGGGCTTCTGTTTCCTGGACCCTTCATTCAGGATACTGACATCAAAATTTTCTTTAGTAAAAATAAAAATGTGTGTGCATCTATCTATCTATCTGTCTATATATCTCCCAGATTGCATGCAAAGTCAAGTTAAGAAACCAGCCAAGTAATTTTACCACCCACACACTCCTGATATGTAAAAGGACTGCCCAGGAAAAATAGCTCCCGATGAGCACATTGTGTGTTCCTTTTCCCCTCCTAATTAAAACAAGAATTAATTTGATTTTGTAATGAACAGCACTAATTAGAACACATTCCAGAGTCTAGCTCATGTTTATAAGTTCTTTTATTTAACAGGGACACCTTCCCTTAAAAAACCTTAGCTCCCCTAAACAGGCAGAAGGCACATGTCTACTTGTCATACTGGTCGCACTTCAATTAGGGGCAGCTTTTCAAAGGGGTACGCGCGTAAGATACGCGTGTAACTCCTCGAAAAGCTGCCCCTTCCACCCCCTGCGCGCGCCGAGCCTATGTTGCATAGGCTCGGCGGCACGCACAAGCCCTGGGACACGTGTAAGTCCCGGGGCTTTCCTGGAGGGGCGTGTCGGGGGGCATGTCGTGGCAGCGCGTCATCGGGGGCATTCCGGGGGCGGGGTCGTGTCCGTGGTTCCGGCCCGGGGGCGTTCCCTGGGCGTGGCCGAGGCCTCCGAAACTGCTCCCAGGCTGGGGAATTGCGCGCCAGCAGCTGGCCGGCGCGCGCGAGTTACACCTGCCTCAGGCAGGCGTAACTTTTATAATAAAGGTAGGCGGGGTTTAAATAGGGCTGGGGGGGTGGGTTAGGTAGGGGAAGGTGGGGGGAAGGTGGGGGGTGCGGGAAAGAAAGTTCCCTCTGAGGCCACTCCGATTTCGGTGTGGCCTCGGAGGGAACGGAGGCAGGCTGTGCAGCTCGGCGCGCGCAGGCTGCTGATTTTGCACAGCCTTGTGCGCACCGACCCCGGATTTTAAAAGATACGCGCGGCTACGTGCATATCTATTAAAATCCAGCGTACTCGTTTGCACCGGGTGTGCGAACAAAAGTACGCGCGCGCATACATTTTAAAAATCTGCCCCTTACTTTTCTTCCACGCACTCCCCACCCCCCACTCCCACCCTTTATGCTATGATTTGCATAGACTGACATTCCTTAATCTGACTGAGTCCCATATGCACTTTGTACCCTAGGGAAACTGGTCAAGATCACTGTGTCATGTATCTGTCTGCCCCCACACCCCAATAACTTTGGAGTAGGCCATGTGGACTTTACCTGCCATCATGTTCTGTGAACTCTTCACCCAATTTTTTCTAAATTTGAGCCACAGATAGTAGAATGCCATGTGCCCTCATCAACCCTGACCTGTAGAAACTTTTTTGTTTCTTATCACAGATAGGGAAATGGGTCAGTTCCATTTCGTTCAACCTCAGAGTGGTCACAGTACATTGTGAAGTCATCAAGCATCTTTTAGGTTGCCCTACTGTTGGCTGACATCAAGCTTTTTTTAAGCTGACATGCCTTTGGTTGATGTCTATGATCACAAGTTGACTCCATTTCTTGTCTAGTTTCTTATAAGAAATAACCATCTGTAAATGTTTAATGATGTGCTAATTGTACAGAAATCCATATAATGTACGTGTTCATCACCAGGTGCAAATTTCTATTCTAAAGAAGGAAACTAGGTATCATGAAATGTTCACATATCTCCTTGTTTTTTTCTCTTTCTCAGAAATCTGATTTAGCTGCAGTATTAAGTGTACTCCTAGTCATCTCGTTTGCACGCTCAGAGGTGTAAGCAATGACTTCACAGTATTGCAGTTCCCAGGATGTGTTTTCTCTGTGTTTACATTTGCTAGGCGAATGAGTGAAAAGACCCGGGTTTTCAAGCAATGGGGCCTCTCCCGGGGCAGCACAATCCTGATTTATGCAATTGAAAAGTTCTGCTGGGCTTTTGTGAAAATAATAATAATAAGAGAATAATAATAATAATAATAATAATAATAAAGGAAAGCATTAACTCTTAATACCAGCCCAGACTTTCTTCTGAATATCAGTGGGTTCCTGATAGAAATGCTAGTGCAACAATATTTTCTGTATAAAACTTCTAAAAAATATGCATTACCATATATTCCAAATCTGAAAAAACTCACTTTAGGCTGCAATGTAGAGTGCATTGGTGCGGGGGGTGGAGTAGCAGGGGAGAAGGGAGTGGGTGTTTATTGAGAGAAAGACTAAGAGAGCATTCTGATACTTTTACCAGACCTGTAATAATTGGTACAATTCTTTTATGGCAGTTTGATTCAGGGTGAATAACTCAAATTTCCATTAGGGCAAAAGAGGGTTACATTTGAAACGCTGTACAGAATTACATGCTTATATTGATATGTGCTTAGCTAGAAGTAACATCAATGCTTTAGGGGCACTGTGCTGCCCAAGAGGTGTCATTTTAGAGATGGGATATGGGAGATTAAACCGATCTCCTGTGGATATCAACATTGCAAGGCACTTTTAAAAAGCACAGATCTTGGCACCCCCCCACCCTGCTGTCAGATTATCATCCACTGTAAGGTCAGTATTCAGCAGCACAGTGAGCAATTAATTTATGTGGCTAAAGTTAGCAAGATAAATTGTCATGGATATTTAGTGGAGCACTGCCATTTACAAATACTGCAGGATGAATCCTAGTTAGCCAGATAAATTTATGTAGATAACTCGAAGACTGCTCTCCAGCATATTCAGCCAGATAAATTATGCTGCTAACTCTGTATAACTAATCTGGCTAAGGTAGCCCTATCCTGGAACACCTCCAATTTATCTGGATAAGTTTTATTCGACTAAAATCTTAGGGCCTGATTTATTAAGGCTTTTCCCTCATTCTGTGACTATGGGAATAAAGCTTAGTAAATCAGGTAATTAGCCAGATAATTTGGTACTGGTCAGCATGGTGGGATTTTTTTAATCCAAATTTTGTCCTGCTAAGTCCCAAACTAAACCAGAAAAAAACTTTTGAATATGAGCCTCTGTTTCTAGGAGATTTGCCTTTCATGCATTGGCCAGAATAGACCATGCTTAGCTTCTGAGGTCTCATGCGTTCAGAACTCCTAAATATGGCTGCAAGCAAGAGAAGAAAGCCCTCACTTGTTTACCTGATTTGCTAAGGCTTTTCTCCCATTCTGCGCCTATGGGAAAAATTCTTAGTAAATAGGTTGGCTTCCTGGACTTTTCTCATGCTCCTTCTGGCTTCCAGCTCGATCAGAACATGAGCCTTTATTTGCAGCTACCCAGAGATTTGCTCCCTATTCCAGTGGTTCTCATCTGGTGTGTCACAGCACATGCAGGTGTGTCGCCAGACTCGCTACACTTCTCAGTCCCCCACTGGCCCAGCTGCTCCCCCTGCCCCAGCAAAATGGGAAATAATCCTCCACCCGGGCTTAGTATGCTGATAGAGTGGGTGGAACGCGGCAGGATAGCTAGAGCCAACGACATCAGCAGGGTCTCTTCTTCCCACCCAGCCCCGTCACCCAGAAGAGGGTGTGCAGCGGGCGTGCGCGTGGGAAGAAGAGACCATGCTACGTAAAGTGCGTGCAGCGTCGGCCCGAAGAAGAGCAGCGCGGCCCGGAGCAAAGCGAGGAGCATCGTCAGCCCCCATGGCCGATGGGCCTCCTTTCTCGAGGCCGCGAGGGCTGGAAGAGGAGGAGGCTGTGGCTGCCGCTAGTTCAGTGGGGAGAGAGAAAGAGAGAGTGAGTGAGTGAGCAAGTATGTGTGTGTGTGACAGTATGTATGTAAGTGAGTGATTGAGAGCCTGTATGTGTGTGTGATTAAGAACCTGTTTATGTGATTAAGAGCCTGTGTGTGTGTGATTGAGATCCTTTGTATGTGAGAGACTGCATGAAAGTGTGATTGGGAACCTGTTTGTGTAAATGAGAGAGAGCATGTGTATGTATGATTAAGAGCCTGTGTTTATAAGAGAAAGTGAGAGAGCACATGTGTAATTGTGTGATTGAGAGCCTATGTAAGTGAGAGAGAGCATGTGTGTGTAATTGTGAGATGGAGAGCCTGTGTCAGAGAGCTTGTGTGTGACTGAGAGAGAGGAGAAAGTTGCAAGCAGCCCCCTCCTTCTCCTCCTAATTCACAACAATCTCAGGGCACCTGAAATCAAACTTTCCCAGGTATGGAGAACAGAGCATTTTTCAATCCTTATTATTTTTAATTATTGGGTCTTCGTGTCTGCTGTTTTGAAATATTTTATTGGTGTCTAGAAAAGTTTTATATGAGTTTGTAATTATTGGATATTCCATTCATCAGCTGTTTTGAAATAATCTGTTCTTTTTATTAGTATGGCTTTACTGCTATTGATTTTATATTTCTTGCTTTATTTTATGAGGACTGGTGAAGTTTCTCTTTTTCCTTTGTTACACTGCATATAGAGTCTCTGGCTTGTTGCGGTTTCCAGTTCAGTTTTTGTCTGCATGCTTCTAGTTATGCCTTATGGTCTCTTTATTCTTTGTTAGGTGAGGGTCTGCACATGTGATTGAGGTGAGGTATTTCTGCTGCATGTAGTTTCTGGGTAAGGCTCTAAAGCAGCCTGGCTGATACCATTTTCCTAATAGGAGGAGTATTGGAGTTTTAAGGCCTGGTGTAATGTTTTCAGTGTTGCCTTTTCTTAGGTAAGTGGTTACTGTTTGATGCTGGAAGTTGGTGCTTTTCTGGTATGGGAGGTTTACTATTTATATAATTTATGTTCAGAGATAGTACTCTTACCTTTTCCTTGTGTCATTCTTAACAATAAAAGTAATACGGGGCCTTTTTTTTTTTTTTTTTTTTTTAGTGCCGCCTTAGATTGTAATGAGCGGTGTGTCACAGGTGAGCATTGTCTGTCAGGTGTGTCACGATGGGAGAAAGGTTGAGAACCAGTGCTCTTTTCTATATTCCCTCCCAACTTACTTGAGTCCAGTCATTGTAGCGACAATCCTCTGCTGGGGGCTGTGCACCAGGGCCCCTTCAAAACCCAGCAATCCCAGGCCTTCAATTCGGACACTTAGGTGTCCGAATTGAAGAGAGGGAGCCATCACATGGCTCCCTCTCTTCCAAGGGCTGTGGATGCTGCTTCATCCCTAGCTGGCCTGGGCAGCAGAAGACTTGAGCCAAGACCTGAACCAAGGTTGCTCCAATTGAGCCTCCAGCTGGCCCAAAGAAACACATTTTAAATACTAGCTAGACAAGCCGCCAGTCCCAAGGTTAAGGAACCGGTGGAGTTGTCTTGGCACAGGATGATTTCCGTCAGTCCAAATTCATAGTGTCGCTGCAGCAACATCCTTAAGGTAAGAAATCCATCACCACTGAGGCTCTGATGGCTTTTGTGGAAAAAGTATTACGGTGAGACCACTTGGTCACTAGGCTGGGTTTTTTTCTTTTAATTGCTAGCTCATTATTTTCACCAGGAATTCAATATTGTTTAGGGGATGCTGTTTTCTGAGACAAGAAAGATTGCATTATTGACAACTGGGAAAATGCAAATGAATGCTGCATTGGAAAAAAAAAATCCCTTGCCATCTCCTTTCTAACCTCTTATTGTGCTGGTAGCACAGAAATTCTGCAGACTTAAAAGGAGCGGGGTTTTTTTTTTTTTATTATCTATTTCACTGCCTTTGGTGATGGGGCCTTCCTCATTCTGCCAAGTCTGAAGAGATCAAATTCTTCTTTTAAAGATGTTCTTTGTCCCACAGATTTCTTTTTGATTCACTAACACAGAAGGAAAAAGTGGCTATAATAAAAATCCAGGGATAATGTCAAAGAGGTCCAGACTTTTGAACAATGTTGATTACATCCAGGGTCCCAGATCTAACCAATAGTGCAAGAGTAGGCGATTCCAGTCCTGGGGTGCCCCAAACCGGTCTGGTTTTCAGGGTATCCACCATGAATATGCATGAGAAATACTTTCATGCACTGCAAATCTATCTCATGCATGAGAAATACTTCCATGCACTGCAAATCTATCTCATGCACTTTCATGGTGGATGTCCTGAAAACCAGGCCTTTTTGTGGCTCTCAAGGACCAGAGTTGTCTACCCTGCAATAGAGCTCATGGGATGCCACTGGCCATTCAAGTAACTGCCATTCACTGTGGTTTCTTTATTTGTTTTATTTGTTTTCCATTTGTATGTTACCTCCTCCAAAAAAAAAGATTCAGGACAGCTTACAACAGGGTTAGACAGCTCTGGCCCTGAAGTGCTACAAAAAATATTCAGGATAGTTACAATGAATATGCATGAGGTATATTTGCATGTATTGCCTCCATTGTATGATAATCTCTCTGATGCCTTTCTGATGCATCTTCAGACCTGTTTGTGGCACTCCAAGAACAGAGTTGCCTACCTCTGCCTTACAATGATACCTCAAATACAATATCGCAGTGGTTCTTGACCCAGCCCTCTGGACACAGGTAGCCAGTCAGGTATTTTGGATATCCATAATGTATTTCCATGAGATAGATTTGCATTTACTGCTTCCTATGTATGCATATCTATCTCATGCCTAGTCACTGTAGATATCCTGAAAACTTGACTGGCCAGAAGGCCTGAGAACTGGGATGAAAACCATGGCAATAACAAATAGTAACATACATATCAAATATAATCAAAATAAACATCAAATAACAAAAGCATCCAAACAACAGTATAGTCACCAATTTCAATAATCAGTACAACAGACAATAACTAACCCTTCTCTACCCCTCCTCTCAAAAGGGATCAGGACAAATTAATATCTGGAGTTGGGTACTAGGGGTATCCAACTCCAATCCTCAAGGACTGATCTAGTTTTCAGGATATCCCTAATGAATATGGATGAGACAGATTTACATACAATTGAGGCAGCATGCATATTCATTAGGTTTATCCTGAAAACCTGACTGATATGCAGCCCTCAAAGACCAGAGTTGGACATCCCTGAATTAGACCATTCCCATTCACACCGCACAATGCTGCAGGATAAAAGGGAAAACACAGTGTGAGATGGCAGAATAATGTAAATTAAGTTTTAGAAAAATACTAGATTAGAGGCTTGGCTTATGTCACATTTAATGCTAACGTAAAAATGTGATTTTTACAGTGGTTAGGTGGGGAAGGGCAAGAAAGTCCAGTCTAATGCTGATTGCCTTCAAACGGAAGAGTTTTGCTCTAAGGGGGCCAATCACAGGGTTTCTTTTTCCAGTTATAACAAAAATCAATAATCCAACAATAATTGGAGACAGTACAGAAGGTGCCTCTTTTTTCCAAGCAAGATTTATTTGTAAGCAAGGAAGCTGGTATTCTCAGAGTAGCTTTATTTTCTGTGTGTTTTCTTTGGTGGGGGGAAGGGATCAGGGTTGTTTTTATTATATTCTTCATTCAGAGAGAGAGAGGGTTGCCAATCCAAATTGTCCTTTTGTCCCCACTCTGCTTTCTTTTCAGCACTTGGGGTTTCATTGGTATTCATGGAAGGATCCCGTCCACAGGGTCATTCTATTCATCCAAGATGGCCTGCTCATGCTTGCTCTGATCCAGGCTCTGAAGGGACGGAAAAAGGTTTTATCCCGCAATGTGTGTGGAAGGCAGTCATAGGGTGGATTAGAGATTTACAGAACATTAGACAAAAGGCAAGTTTTACAGCTTTTGAAGGTTGTTTTCTTTTTTATTTTATTTTAACAGAATTGAAAATGACTCCATATCTTTAAATTCAGATTGCAGATCCAGTTTGAAGATGTTTAGGTATCAATATATACTTCCAAGATGTATAAAGGCTTCCAAAAAAAATCCCATAAATATTGTTTTTCCAAAAAGCATCATTTAAAAAAAACAAAAAACTGTCTTGCCTCTGCTACTCAAAACATAAAAATATTTTCAGTTGTTCCATTGGAAAATATATTTCATTGCTGTGAAATGTGCAGATGGTACTTTTTTTTTTGGGGGGGGGGGGAGAGGGGTATTGTCATGGTACTCCTCTTTCCCTATAGAGGGGGATGTCTTCATATCTTTTTATTAGAGTGCTATTTCTCCCTCTCAATTTAAGCAGTATTCTTGTGTTGACAAAAGAACCTGATGCATATAGAACAGAAGAAGGCTACAAGGAAAGGATGTCTTACATCTGCCCGGCAGGAAGAAGGATCTTATGTGAGAAATTCAAAGCATATGTTGTAAGGCATTTAAAGTAGAGGACAGGGGTGGCAGGAGGAAGTTGGAATGTCACCCCTGACAAATACAGGACGTGGGTGGACAAAATAGAAAACATCAGCTCAATAAGGTAGAAAAGGTATCCAGGAAGATCAGCAATTTGGGTGAGAAAATCTGGAAAGCACAAATGCTCATAGTCTGGGCAATACAATTCCAGATCTGCAAGCCCTAATGGTGGCTATTGTTGCTATACAGTTCAGTGAGTCTCATGAATGGGATACAGCCATATTGGGCTATGACTTGTTCAGAAAGAATAGAGATGACAGAAATGGGGTAGGAGTAGCTCTTTATTTATAGCTTTTATATATCAACATTCGTGGGTACATCATGCCGGTTTACAATATAACTGAAGGAGGAAATTACAAAAACCAGGGTGGGGGGAAGAGGGAGCAGATAGGAAGACAGAAGGGGCGAGAGAAGAGAGGGAAAAACAGGAAGAGGAGAAAAGGAACAGTACCTGATGGAAAACAACAGAGGAAACATAATAAGTAGCATTGCAAATTATATACAAAATAAGGGACAGTATGTAACCTTATCCACTGTGGATAACCTTATATAAATTATACACTCCAAAAGGTATTATATACTATAATAACAAAAAGTATTATATACAATAATATACATTATCTTTAACTAGTACATACAGGAGACTGTTTATGTCCACAACAGTATCCAAGCAACTGAAATTCAGAGGGCATGGGGAAAAGAAGAAGCACTGTGGACTGTCTGAATCAGGTAGGCTTCCAAATCAGGCAGAAGAACTAGATAGAGGTCTGGCTGAAGACATCCAAAACGTGGGAAGGAAGGGAGAAGTATTACTTGTTGTAGATTTTAATCTGCCAAACGTGGATTGGAGTCTCCTGCTGCAGAATCCACTAGAAGTAGAGAGATTGAGGATGCCCTTCAAGGGGCTATGCTCAGACAAATGGTGATGGAATCCATGAGGGGAGTAGCACGACCAGATCTGGAACTCATAAACGGAGACAGTATCTCAAATGTCTGGGCAGGTGCCCTCCTTGGCACCAGTGATCATCAGTTGGTATGGCTTGATATAACAGCCGAGAGGGAAGTCACATGAAGATCAAGGTCCTGGACTTCTAAAAAAACACACTTGAGCAAAATAGAAATACACCTTGAGGAGGAGCTAGAAGACTGGGAGGAGATGGGTGAAGTGGAAAAACAGTAGGCCAAATTAAAAGGAGCTAGAACAAAAGCGACAAGCCTCTATAAAAAAAAATAAAAGAAAGAGAAAAATGAAACCGATATGATTCTCCAAAGTGGAGGCTCAGAAAATAAGAGTAAAAGAAATTGGCATTCAAAATGTATAAAGGAACTCAAAAAGATGAACTCAGCGAAGAATTTCTGGTGAAGCTGAGGATTTGGAAAAATTTGAGTGGAAGAAAGGATCACCAAAGAGGTAAAATATGGTGACAAAACATTTTTCAGATATACCAGAGAAAGGAGGAAGACCATAGGTGGCATTGTAAGACTGAAAGAGACAAGAAGCAAGATGTGGAGAAAAATGAAGAAATAGCAGAAATATTAAACAAATACTTCAGTTAGGGGTCATTTTTAAAAGAAGCATGTGTGCGTCCATGTGCGTGCAGTTCCCGTCGCGTGCATATGGATGATTTTATAACATGCGCGTGCCGGCACGCATGTGTTAGAAAATCAATGGTCGCGCGCACATGCTTGCCAGATTTTAAAATCTATCCATGCAGCTGCGGCGGCCTGTGATTCGCACACTAAGGGGGGGGGTGGATTTTACAAAGCAGTAGTCAAAAGTTTGGCAGTTGGGATTCAACACCAAGAAATTCAGAGTCATGCTTTTGGGGTACAGCAATCGAAAGGAGTTGTGAGTGTTGGAGGCGAAAGATTGATGTGCACGAATTGATGATCTGAAGGTGGCAAAGCAATGTGACAAGGCGGTGGATTAGGCCAGAGGGATGCTAGGCTGCCTCAAAAGAGACATAACCAGCAGGGGAAAAAAAAAGGTGATAATACCATTATATAGATCCTTGGTGAGGCCTCACCTGGAATAATGTGCTCAGTTCTGGAGACCTCATTTCAAAAAGAATGAAAGCAGTCTAGAGAGAGGCAATCAAAATGGTGTGGGGTCTTTATGGAAAGCCATATGAGATGAAACTGGAGGACCTTCCCTGAAGGAAAGAAGAGACAGGGGAGACATGATACAGACTTTCAAATACATGAAAGGAATTATTGATGCACTCAAATCAAACCTTTTCAGATGGAAAGGAAGCTGTAAAACTAGGGGCCATGATATGAAACTCCAAGGGGGGAAGACTCAGGAACAATGTCAGGAAATATTTCTTCACAAAATGAGTGGTGAATGCATGGAATGCCCTCCAGGAAGAGGTGGTGAATGGTAATGAATCTCAAAAGGGCGTGGGACAGAGGATCCCTGCTAGTTAGAGAATGGAAATGAAGAAATGGAGTTATTTTCTATTGCAATTGAAGTTTACATTTTTACTTGAGGCTAGCCTGTATGGAGTGGCAGATGCTACTATCCTTAACAGAAGGCTTGGGGGTAGCCTGCATGGAATGGCGGTTGCTACTACCCTTAACAGAAGGCTTGGGGGTAGCCTTCATGGAGTGGCAGTTGCTACTACCCTTAACAGAAGGCTTGGGGGTAGCCTGCATGGAGTGGCGGTTGCTACTACCCTTAACAGAAGGCTTGGGGTTAGCCTGCATGGAGTGGCGGTTGCTACTACCCTTAACAGAAGGCTTGGGGGTAGCCTGCATGGAGTGGCGGTTGCTACTACCCTTAACAGAAGGCTTGGGGGTAGCCTGCATGGAGTGGCGGTTGCTACTACCCTTAACAGAAGGCTTGGGGGTAGCCTGCATGGAGCGGCGGTTGCTACTACCCTTCACAGAAGGCTTGGGGGTAGCCTGCAGTTGCAACTACTCAAAAAGAAAACCTTGCTGGGCATTTTGGTCTTTATTTGCCATCATTCGGTATATTACTATTTTACTATTTAAGTTAATTGACGTGCTCTGATGCATGTCAATTAACAACACCATGTAAAACAAATCAGACAGGATGAAGAGTCTTTTATTCTAACATTTTCTATAGTGAAAGCCATGCAGAGCGTAGGGACTAGTTTGGATCTGCTCTGTCCATTGGTTGCTTTCTCATGGCAGGGCCTACTTCATTCTCATTTTAGCAAGATGAATCCTTTTCCTGTTATCTCCAGTCAAGGCTGAGAGAACAGCTGATTGGAATTAGGCCCTTTGATAAAAACATACATCAAGGCACATTTAACACAGAAAAAAACAAAATTCCTATTGGAAAACACTTCACTTGCAAACTATACCATGTATTTTCTAAGCAAGCTTCTTTGTCAGAAAGCAAAGCTGTTTCCAATGGTAGACTTCCTTCAGGTTGCACTAATAGTATCAATTTTCTTCTGTGTATTTTCAAGTCTTGTGAGGGTCAGTTGTTGTTTTGTCTCAATAGCCAAAGATATTGACAGAACTTTATGATTAAGAAACCTGAGTATAATGAAAAATGTCATATGTATAGGAGGACATTTTTGTTTTTATTTATTTATTTATATTTTGCTCATAATACTGAAATCATGCTGAGCGGATTACAAATCAATAAAGCTTTCCTGATGTTACGTATGTTCACATGTACCCCGCCCTGAACTCTAGAGGGAAAAGGTAACAAGTATTTTAAATAAATAAATAATAAAATCCATCATGCCAGCTTCATGGAATGAGTTCAGGACTGGATTTATCTGTTAGGCATCTTTAGGCAGCACAGGAATGAGGGTGTGAAGAGGTCCCTGCCGAGGATGCCAGAGGCAGGTGCGGGAGATGTGGTGGTCCCCCTCTGAAGATGTGCCATTATGAAAGGACAGGGGTGGGCCAGTGGTGATTCTGTTTTACGGTCCTAATACCACTGGCCCATGAGCTGCTATGCCTTTAAGAGGCAGGTCTAATGGGACGCTGCCAATAAGAGTACTGCCAGGGAAGAGGAGGAGGAGGCAGTGCCCCTTGCAGCCCAGCACCCCTAGGCAGCTGATTACTCTGACTAGTGTAAAATCTGAGCCTGATCAGGTTACAGAGCCTTTCATATCTATGTCATTGGTTCAAATCTTGACCAAGGAGATGACGACCAAAAGTTGACCATTTCAATGCAATAAAGATGTTATGAAATGAGTTGATGATCTTGGTTCTGTCACTCTAATCACCACCGTCGTTGGCATTTCTTTGCAGGCAAGCAGATTATTCAAGATGGCGCCGGCCATCCATTGCTCCTACCATGTGACAGGGGCCGACCAATGGCACCGGTAGCCCCTGTGACATAGTGAGGGCAAAGGCTATCAGCGCCATTTTGATTACTGGCAGCCGACGGCCCGAGTGCAGGGGATCACTCCAGGACCACCGCTGGACCACCAGGGACTTTTGGTAAGTCTTGGGGATTCAGGAGGGTGGGGGGTTTATTCGTTAGATACTTTGTATTCGTGGAGGTTCGCCATACGTTTCGTGACCCCATGAATACAACGAATAGGGACATATACGTTGCGGATTGCCAATACATCGAAAACGAATGCAAAACCCTACTCTTCAGGCACTTCAAAGCAGATTACATTCAGGTTCTGTAGGTATTTTCCTGCTCCCAGTAGGCTCACAATCTGAGTCTGTACTTGAGGCAATGGAGGGTAAAGTGACTTGCCCAAGGTCACGGATGGAGTCAGCTAAAAACTCAAGGACTGGAGATGGAAATTAAGCTACCCTCCCCTTCTTTCAAATCAGTGCTCAGGCTATTTGATAAGGGCAGGAATATCTTGCACTGGTACTGACCATTTAATAACTGTTATTTTTCCAGTGTTGTGAATGAAGCACCTTACATGAGCATGCATTTCACATACACACACAAACACACATACACAAAGTGTATCTAAGCTGTGTTACAGTACTTGTGCATGATGGAGTGAATTCAAAGTGAAAATGCTTCTTCATAATCAAGAAGATTTTCAAAGCACTGCGCACGCTAAAACTGGGGAATACACATGTGGCTGGGCCGTTGCTTTGTGCAGAAGTGTTGGCTGAGGGAAAAGGAGTGGGCTGGGGAGGCATGGTCTGGGAGGGGAGGGGAGGGGCGGGGCAGCAGCCATTAGGCCCTGTCCTGGGGAAGCGCGTGCCAGCCAGCTGCTGGCACGCGGAATTTACGTCTGCTCCTTAGAGCATGTAAATAAAAAAACAAATTTTAGAAACATTAGGGAGGGTTTAGGGGTTGGAGAGAAGGGAAAAGGTAGGAAGACCAGGTAGGGGTGTTGGGAAGTTCCCTCCCAGTCCGCTCCTTTATTAGAGCGGACTGGAAGGGAACTGGGAAAAAGGCAAATCGCGTCACCACGAGCAATTTAAAAAATCCTCCCCACTCACAGAAGAGCCCACCTGTCCGCACATTCGCACACAGATATTAAAATCCTGCGTGCATGTATGCCGCCGAATATCCCTTGTAACTTAGGCCTGGATTTTCTAACATCACAGGTCTATGAGAATTGCGCGGTACCGGGGGGGGGGGCGGGGAGTGAAGCGGGGGGGTGGGCTTGCGAAAGCCGGCAGCAATTGCACCATCGCGGTGTTATTGCTGCTGGCTTTCATATCCAATAGCGCCACCGTGAAAGGTGGCGCTATTGGGCGAACTACTGGCGGTGATAAGGAGTCTTACTTTTCGCCGTCAGCGAAGTCATCGCAGAGTCTGCCTCGATGCCGCCCCAACTCCTCCCTTTCCAGTGCGGACTCCGCCCCGATCTAGGTATCGCACGCGAAAAGATCCCTTTAGAAAATGACCCCCTTAGCCGGATAAATTATATCCGGCTAAGGGGGTCATTTATCAAAATGTGCTAAGGCTTTTTCGCAGGCAAACTGCAATAAACTGAATATTTGCATAAACCATGCCCCTTTTGCTATCGCATGCGATACCGCATTTTGATAAATCTAGGTCTAAGTTATTTATCCAGCCAGCATTGAATATCGGGCCCATAATGTTTATTCAGATTTTCAACTAATTACAAGAATTACTTCTCAAAACATAATCCACAAGATATGCAAATTCCTGCAGCTAGGAATTTGCATGGATTCATTGAAGAGTTGGTTGAATAGGAATAAACTGGTACTAAATTCTAAAAATAAAGATATTTTGTATTTGGAATACAGTAAAATTGAAATTCCTCTAAAAGTGATGGGGTTGGAGGTCTTGCCTAAAGAAGAGATTAGATCACTAGGGGGGGGTCCAACTAGATTCCACTCTGAGTTTAGAGAAGCATGTTATGCTCCCAGTGAGAATAGATATCTGAGATTAAACTGTTTAGGCAAATCAGACCATATTTGTATTCCTCTGAATTAAGATTGGTGGTTTATGATCTTGTTCTTTCATATATCGACTACTATAATACTTTGTTTCTGGGACTTCCTGTAAAATCTACATGGAAATTGCACATAATACAAAATATGGCAACTTGTATTATGACCGGAAATACTAGTGAGTGCCAGATGTAAATTTAAGAATCTGTCTTTGGCTTTTAAATCATTAAAAGGAATAGGCTTAAAGCAATTGGGAAGTCATTTAAGTTGGTATAGGCCTAGCAGAAGTTTGAGATCAATGAAAGGCCATTTTCTGAATGGTCAAGTAGTTAAAATGTACTGTTGTTCCCATCTGAAAGCTACATGTTTTTCAGGGATAATCCCACACTTTGGAACAGTTTGCCATCCAGTTTGAGAGAGGAGATGGATTTACTAAAATTCTGGAAAGCTTTAAAAACTTGCCTAATGAATGATATTATTCAGCAAGGTTAATGTATTTATATTTTAAAGGATGTTTCTTTGTTATCCATAAAGAAATTGTGTAACTAATTGCTTTTAATTGTGTTGTAAATTGCTTAGGAAGAATTTTAATCTGTTAGGCGATAAATAAATGATTTTAAATAAATAAATATTTTTTAAAAACCCAAAAACTTAATATAGACAATAAAAGAAAAAAAATAAGGGAAAAAGTTAAAAATAGAGTGCTGCATTTAGACCCAGAGAGAGATCCAGTACTCCATAATCCACAAGGGAAATGATAAAAAAAAAAGAATCTTTCATAAAGGTAACACACACACAACAGTGAACTAGTAGGTTATTAATTTAGTGCATCATAAGCTTCAGGACTGATAGAAGTAGTCTTATCACACGGAGAAAGAGAAAGCTGAGAGTGTTCATAAAACATGTACCTAGCACCTTGGTAATTGAGTCTACATTTACAGGGATACTTTAAATAACATGAACCCTTATCTGTAATATCACGGGTCTATATAGCAAAAACATTTGTCTTCTTTTCTGGCTGTCTTTCGCTACATTCAGAAAGCTCCTAATTTTTTAAATTGTACAACTTATCCCTATCCCCGAGAGAAAGCTTAAACACCAGTTCTGTATCTGATTCCAAGGCGAAATTCACTATTAAAGTCGTATAAACCATCTTTCCTCTATCAGATTTCATCAGTAAAGCCAAAACATCCAAACTATCAAAAGACAGTGCAGGCGGTTGAGAATCCTTGGCCCCTGTGCTAGTCTTTCAATATGGTGAGAAATAATAAATCCTATAGATAGGAGGAAGTGATTCAATAGGAATAGACAAAACTTCATTCCTACAGTATATTGAGGGCAAATTGTTATTGCTGCCAAAGCGGTAACTAGGAAAGTTATTAAACTGCACTGTCCATCTCTCAGCAACATTCTCCAGGTTTTCCCACTTTCTCATGTAATACTAAGTTTATTTTATTTATTTAATAATTTTTATATACCAACTTTTCATGTGAGCATATCAAATCGGTTTACAGTAGCTATCAAATATTCATTTAAAAATATCTGCATTTCCAAAGGAAGAAAGGAAATAGATATATAGTTTCATAAATGTAAGTAAATAAAAAAATAGTAAGCTAAAAATATTAGGATAAATAATCATAAAATTTAAATAGTTAGAGAGGCAGTATAGTATGAGTAGAGATTAAAAAATATATATACATTACCTTGGTATAAAATCAGTAGTTTGAAATCATTGTGTTAGCTCTTGGAAGGCTTGTTTAAAAAGCCAAGTTTTAATCCCCTTTTTAAATAATTTGATGTCTGCTTCCAATCGTAATTCCTGTGGAATAGAGTTCCATAGTTTGGGTCCAGCAATAGAAATAGTTCTTTCTCTAACATTATTTAGATGCGTAATTTTGGGGGAAGGAATTGGCACCATCCCTGTTCCGTCTGATCTAGTAATTCTTGAGGGGATGTGGAAATGAAGTGATGAAGTTAGCCATTCAATTTTTTCATTGTAGAGGGTTTTATGAATTTTATACTGGGCCCTGTATCTGACTGGAAGCCAGTGAAGTTCTTTTAACATTGGGGTGATATTTTCAGATCTTCTAGTTCCTGTCAAAAGTCTAGCTGCTGAGTTCTGCAGAAGTTGCAACGGTCTTGTAATATTTGTAGGTAGGCCTAAAAATAGTGAATTGCAGTAGACTAATCTTGATAGAACAAGTGCCTGTAAAATAGTTCTAAAATCTTTTGGGAATAGGAGGGTTTTTAATCTTTTGAGGATATTTAATTTAAAAAACCATTACTTATGATTTTTTTAATGCAGGATTTCATTGAGAATTCGCAATCTATGAGGATGGGGGTCATTTTTGGCTGTTTCTTGAATTTCAAGCTCTTTTGTCTTGCTTAATTTAGGTGAGATGTATAGAATTTCAGTTTTATTAGTATTTAGGGAAAGATTCATTTGTGTTAATACCTTTTCAATGGCGGATTGGTATATTTCCCAGAGCTTAAGAGTTTGGTCGATAGATTTTTGGATCGGTATTAAAATCTGTCCTTCATAGTGGCAGTGTTATGCTCCCCCAATCTCATAACCATTTGCTAAGTTCCTTAAGTTGCCTCTCATAACCTTCCCCCCTCACCACCTTTTAGCTTAAATCTTGAAACTGAACTTGACCTGTGCGAGACTTCTCCCAGTGAGAAATATCCTTCTGCAAATCATCCATTGTGACTGCTAAGAGTTTCTTTCATTCAAAACTTTCTTCGCTAGTATTGACTCGCGAAAGCTGTTTCATACCTGGAGGTAATACATTATCCAAATCCCTCCTCTTAATCTGTGAATCAAACTCTGCTCCATGGCCCATTGATATCAAGGTCAATCCTTGCCACCCTTCCTTTGGTGCCAAGACAACCCTTGTCTGTCCTCCTCCCTTTGGCATTGCACACTTATCATCAATGAGTGCCTTGGTGCCAAGAACACTTGAGTGGCTTAACGCCAGTTACAGCAGGATGATGTGCCCCTTCAATGCTAGGGATGTCCTGCCACCCAGGTTCACCAGGGAAACTCCCCCTCCTGTTGGAAGAACAGCAACAAAGTCGATGCCAGCACCCGTGTTTCCCATAAAAGAAGACACCAAGGCAATGGTAAAACAATAAAAGGCCTTGAGGACCATTTGCACATCGGGGCCCTCACAGACCCCCCTGCAGAGATTTCCTTTTGTTTCATCCTGCCATGAATAGTAAGTTCACCAGTTTCTGGATTCTAGACGGTTTGATTAGTCTTTTACCCTATACCCATATGATCTGCACATCAGGACTGCCACAGCACTTCTCCAGAGGTTTTTCTATGATTTCAGGTCACAGTTCCTGATGTTGTGGTATTCTGGTGTTTCCCTGCCACTGTTGTTGGTACCCTTTCCCCTCTCGCGGTGCCTTGAGTTGTCCATGCCTCTGTTTAGGCCTTTATGTTGCTGTCACAATGCCTTGTGCTTGTTCATGTCACGCTTGGTTCCACTTTGCCCCACTCTTCACCTTTGTGGCTGATTAGGCATGCACATTCAATTGGAACGAATGCATATTTTATAATGAAAAAGTCAATTTTCATTTTGCTACAAACGGAAAAAAACAAAAATCGATATACCTGAAAATAACCAAAAATGTTTGGATATTTTTGGTTCATAAAAAACAAAAACAGAACATAAGGCCTTCTCAGCCCTGCCCCCCACCCCCAATTCCCCCCTAGAGCTGAAATGGCGCCTCCCCTGCTCCCACTTAACTTTTGTGCAGGTCTTCATTGTTGAAAGTGGCAAGAGAGACTCATAGTCGTTCCTGCCCTTCTAGTTCCTGCTGAACTAGCAGGCCCTTAGGCCGATGACATTTTTTTAATGGTTGTATGCTTTAGAGCAGTAAAATATCAGCATCATTGCATAGCAGGAGCTGGAGGGTCAGGAGCAACAGGGGGTTTGTTTCTGCCCCTTTCTACATTGAAGACCCCATGGAAATTGTAAGCGGGAGTAGGAGAGGCCCTGGATCCAGCTCTCTTGCAGAAGGCAGAGCAGCCTAGCTTGGCCCCGGCTGACTTGAGGGGAAGGGAGAGCAGAGGGGACCAGGGAGGCCCTGACTCATTTGCAGAAGTAGCAGCCGTGGCAGGGGAGGCCTGGGGAAACCCTGTTTCAATTCATTTTTTTCTTTTTCTTTTTTTTTATTTAATGTTCATACCCCGAAATCCTCGTGCCAGGCTCGGACCATGCTCACGTCCCATCCCTTTTTGAAAATTTTTGAGATGCGCACGCTGCCGCATTTGCGCATGCATCCGGGTGCTTTCTAAAATTCGGTTGACACGTGCAAGCCCGATTTATTCGCACACCCCCGATTGATGCCTTTTAAAATTCATCTCTAAACGAATCGAATGAATGAACCGAAACAAAATAATTTTGGCGCCCATCCCTGAAGGGCTGGAGTAATCTCTGGTCATTCCTGCCCCACCAATTCCCATTTTCAAAACGTTGCTAACCTCCGGGCTAGCCATCGACATTTTGAAGATGGGTTCCATTGGGGGCAGAAATGGCTGGGGATGCCTCCTGCCCCATTGCAACTCGTTTTTGTGTTTGTATCCCCATGTAAGATCGATTTCAGATAGAGTGGGAGAATACAGGAAGGCCCAGAGGGAGTTTAATTTTTAAATTTCGGTGGCAATAAGGTCCCGTCCCCCCCCCCCCCCCCCCCCTGTTTCTAAAATGAAAGAAGCAGGGTAAAACATTTTGACTTTTTTTTTTTTCAGTTTTCTAATGAAATGAAACAAGGTTTTTTCATTGCCTTTTTCCTTTTGTTAGAAAATAAATGCACATCTCTATCCGTTCCTAGCCCTGGTTCCAACTCAGCTAAAAGCCCGAAGGTGCAGAAGAATATGATAAGGCAAAAAAAAAATCTACCAAAAACCAAAAAAGTTAATTAATAAAATCATATGCATAAAGCAACCCTCCCAGAGCAACTTTCCTTACAGCTGCTTATGGTGTAATTGTGCTTAATTTTGTAATTTTAATGCAGTTGGGTTTTGCTCTTGCTAATGAGATGTAAATATATGTTGCTGGTTGTGGATTTGTTTAATTGTCAGGTAGCTAAATGGACTTGGCCTAGAGGTGAGCTTTATGCGTTTATTTAATTTGCAAATATAAAATGTGTAATAGGAAAAAGGAATGAGGTTTTCTTTCAATCTGTCATGGAGGAGCAGGGTGATTACTTCAAAACCCTTACTGCTAAAACAAAACTGCACCTTTATTTTATTTAATGTGTTGCTTATTGCACTTTACAGATGAAAGTATTATTGTGTATAATCATTTTTATCATACTCAAACAATTGGGCTGAATGCAAGTCCCTCCATGAAAGTTGAAAGAGTTAATTTGCCTAACTTCTGGACTTAAGAAACATTATTGGCAAAAGGGTTATGCTCCGGCTTCAGAAGGAAAAGCATAATTGGCCAGTGATGCCATGTGAGTGGTCTTAGGTTTCAGAAAGGGGCTGAGAACAGAACACTTCTGGACTTTCTCTACAGAAAATGCTTTCTTCACAGTGAAGCAGAGCAATAACTGACTCAGCCTGCTTACTTCTGCAGCATAAATCAAGACTTCCAGCACTCACAATCTCGGCAGATTATCTGCCTTCCTCCACTTCAGGGCTTCTCCGTTCCCTCCTGGCCTGCTCTCTTAATCCACTGCTCAGGAAAACACCCTGGGAGCAGGATTTCTCTTCTGGGCTGTGCTTTAACGTGCACCAGGCTAAATGCCTGGTTCTGGTCTTGTTCTTGACATACACTCCTTTAAAAACATACAGGGGTAGATTTTCAGAGGGTTACGCGCGTAACCCACGAAAAACTACCCCAATCCCCCCCTGAGCGCGCCGAGCCTACCTTGCATAGGCTTCCATCGCGCGCAAAGCCCCAGACGCTCGTAAGTCCCGGGGATTTCCTGGGGGGGGCGTGTCGTGGGCATGTCGCGACCGGCACGTCATCGGGGGGCGTGTTGGGGGCGTGACGCGGCCAGTGCATCATCTGGGGGCATTCCGGGGGTGTGGCCGTGGCCTCCGGACCAGCCCCTGGACCGGAACATGGCGTGCGGCAGCCGGACTGGCGCGTGCAAAGTTACTCCTGCCTCGAGCAGGAATAACTTGTTCAACAAAGGTGGGGGGGTTAGATAGAGCTGGGGGGGAGGGAACGGAGGCAGGCTGCGTGGCTCGGCGCGCACATGCTGCCGATTTTGGGCAGCCTTGCACACGCCGACCCCGGATTTTAATGGATACGCGCGTATCTATTGAAATCCCGCGTACTCTTGCTTGCGCCTGGTGCGCAAACAAAAGTACGCGTGTGCGCAAATTTATAAAATCTACCCCACAGCCTTTGAAAACAGGGGGAGGGTTAAAAAATGTTTAAGGATGCTATATAGAGTAAACAATCTTTGTTTACATTACCTTTCTGGTAGTATTAACATTTCTTCAGCGGGAAGTAATGGGAGCTGCACGGCTGCACTCCCACCTGGAAATAAGCCAGCCTAGGGTAGGAGTAAATATATTTGAATATGATTGCCACTAGAGGTAAATGAAAAAAAAGTTGTTTATATATTCAGGTGTAAGGGTGTTTATGGGCAGAGTGGAGTGGATGAATTAAATATCTCTGATAACTTCTCTTCTTCCACTCTCCAAACATCTTTTTTTCAAGCCGTGATGAATATTTCCTTTTCTTGCGGAATATCTCACAAATCTTCATGACAGCTGCTATTGCTATTCTTTTTCATTTTTCTTCCCATAATTTGCCTTCCAGAGATCAAAGAGAATTTGGATGAATTGAAACTTAAGGGATTATGAGTTTGGACTTTTTGTTTTTATTTACTCCTGGAAGGCTTGGCATCATTATTTTGTTTTTGTGTACTTCAGTTGTTTGAGTTGGATGTTTCTTGAAGTATTGCTAGTTTGAGTTGTATGCAGTCATCTGAAGAAGGCACCTACGTGTACTACATCTTTGAATAATTCTTATTCTGGTTCAATAAAAGATCTGCAAAGAATCCAGCTATACTTCTGGCAAACAAAATCTATAGCAAAATAACTAATTAGTCCATCAGCAAAAGTACTAGGCTTAAGCTTTCTGTAGTTTCCATAAACCTTAGCATGCCTGAATTCTTAGTTTATTCGTGATATTGGAGGGTTAGAGTACTGACAAAGTAGGTCTTTATCAGCCCATGCCATGGTCTCCGATTCCTCATTTCAAAATGGTACCCGAACTATTAGACTGCTTTACAAAACGTAATACACAAGAGCTTCATTTCAATGTGTGGGTCTTCACACTCTTTTGGACTAAGACGACATGGAATCTCTGTTCCAGTTTTGCCAGGACTGTGACCATGTGTGTTGCCAGGAACGCCACGCTCAGGCAGGGAACAGATATCTGTTGGCCTTCCTGCTGTCAGCATGTGGTAAACAGAGACCAGCAAAAGTAATAGTTAGGCCTCCAATTAGTTTCCTTGGCCATTGTCACCAGTGGCCAATATTGTAGGTAGATGAGAGCCAAGGAATCATTTGCCCTCTAAATAACAGGCCATCTGCTTAAAATCCATTTATCTCCTGCTTAACGTGACATCTCCCCAAACTCCATTAGCTCAGAATCATTCCAAGGCTCATTCAAGGTGATGTTTTCTGTACAGGGCAAAAGCTCTGGATAGTACCCTCATATCAAGGGTGCAAAAGAGCAAAACAAAAAGATAAATTTGATTCATAAACAATGGAAAGCCAGGCAGCATGTCAAGTTTTGTCATGTCTGGAGTACTTAACCAGTTTTCAGAATTACTTAAGCACAGCTATCGCTTATGGTTCTAGTTTCATAAACAACGGTAGCCCTCAGAGTGCCCTGGACATGTGAATGTTAACATTTTCCTTTGGCTCTAGCGAGGAAGATGTGCAGTCACATTTATAATGGTGGATAAACAGGAGCATCTGGTCCCACCATTGGGGATTCCTTCACTCACTGCATTTTGGTGCAACTACTTTAGCTGCTGTTTCAGTCACTGATTCCCAGGCTAGAGAGATTAACCTGAAACTGCTGTTCCAGGCCAGCTAATATAGGGGATCTTGTGAGCTCCAACAAGCCCCTTTATAGCAAAACAGTAAAACAAATGTTTATAATGAGCGTTCTGTCAAATACTGTCATGCAATGGAAATGTATTCAGTGAATCTCTGAAGCATTACTGAAAATCAGTTGTGGGGGAGGGGGTTGTATTTTGTTTATTTAAATAAGTATTCTTAGTACCCACTTTTCCAAGATTTGCTGAAAGCGGGGTGCAAGATCAACATAATAAAATAATTATGAATTCATAAGACCAAAACAGCAAAATCAAAAGTGTAAAACAAAAATTTATAACAATTAATAAAATGACCCATATGAATCATCATTTCAAAACAACACATTTAAAATAATTTTAAAAAAAATCATAAAATACAGCACAATAACATCAATTAGGATGAGCCATAGGAAAGGAAATCTAATAAAACACAGCACAGTAGAACATGAATAATTTGACTTGAGTGGTGAACATTTGCTGGAAGCGCAGCCCATGCTAAGCTAATGAATCCATCATAGCAAGGAAAGGTAGTGTAACAGGGAAATATGAGGTAGAAGAGCTTCTAAGATTCTGGACTTCCACAGACTCTTTTCATCAGCTCAGACAAGTCACTTTATCTCCCTATGCCTCTGCTCACTCAGCTATCACCGAGTAATAGTCTTGTTATTCCTTCTCTCCCACCTCCCTTTGAAAGTCGTTGTGCAAATCAGATACCACAACTGATCACCAGGTTTTCTACCACCAAAAAACATTTGCATGCATCCTGTGCAAATGAAGCGTTGCATAATTGTAAATCCAAGATGTTATTTTCCTTTTATATATTATTTCATACATACACTTTGGCTTCTCATTGCAAATACAAAAACTGGTAAGAAGCAAGAGTGCAAGGCTAAGAAGGAAAGGTGGAGGAGAGGGCCTGTCGGCATTTTTAATAGTGAATTAGTACACGATGGCAGATAATGACCAAAATGGTCCATCTAGTCTGCTCACTTGAAGTTCAGCCAATGTGGGTAGATGCACATATAGGGCCTGATTTTAAAAACCATTCACACACTTAAAACTGGGTGTAAGTGGGCTTTTGAAAATTGCTACAATATATATACCATTGAATTGTCAATAGGTTTTACCCGTGTAATTGCACCTTACACAAATAAATGGCTTTTATTGCCACAATAGTAGTTACATTTATACATGTAACTCCTTTGTAATATTCACCTGTAAGGGGGTAGTTTTCAAAGCCATTTGCATGCATAAAACGCAGGTTTCTCTACTTAAACGGCTCTCTTTAAAATTGCTTGGGGTTTCTGCACCTAAGTATGAGCACAACCCAATTTTGCGCCTACTTTTTTGCACAAAAACAAAGGTGTTCTGCAGAAGGGTAAGAGGGGCGGAGGTGAAGCGGAGATGGGATTTCCATGCATACTTTTGATTGATAAAGTATTGTGCAAATTCACATGCACAAGCCACACCCTACAAAGAGCAGGTGTAACTTTGTGCTGGTTACTTTGTGCACTTTATTTCGGATAATTATGCGCATAAGTTTAAGATGCTCAAGTAGGGCGAGGTTCCCTCCTTCTCTTTTTTCCTTTTTATTCTCTTTCTCTCCCCCCATTTTTTCTTTGTTGTTTTGATGGGGACTTGACTGTGATTGCAGTTATATTTTTTCCTTATGCATTGTTAATTTCCTTTTTAAAATGTCTTCTGGAATATTCATGATTGCTTGGTTTTATTTCATTTTTTGTAAATGATTTAAATAAAAATTAAATTATAGAAAAATCACCATTACTAAATCTCTTAAGCAACCCAACACCAACTCCATCATATCTTTTGGATTTAGATTTTATTGTGTGCCTTTCCAAAGCCAAGCTCAGGGCTGACCTCCACATCTAGCGCAAGCATGCCCAAAATCTGCCACAGTAGAGGCCTCCTCTACTTCCGCTACTAGGCCATTTCAGGCTGTTCCGTCTTCAGCATTTGTCTGTACAAAGCTGATACATCCAGGCCACCTTCTGTGTCATATTACAAGTTTTTCAATAATCGTCACAGCCACCAAGTTTGGAGTTTTAACATGGTACCTCCACACAAGTCATTCCAGTCTTCTTGAAGGTTCGATGCTGTTGTACCACTACTGTTTAGGTTCATAACCACTGCTCCTAAACAGCAGTGTATGATTGCATCAGGCATCCAAGAAAGCACTGGGTTAATCTGCAAGGAACAGCGACTATAACCATGAACAACAGTGGCACAACAGCATTGGGCTTCCAAGAAGGCTGGGGTGACTTGCAGGGGAGGGACCATAATTAAAACCCATAAACATGAGGAGGCTGGATCTTTTACTAATGTTGGAGGCAGTGGGAACCATTGTAAAACTTGGAATAAGACAAAGAAGTTGTAACAAGCTGCCAACCACAGGGTGCTGCACTGCAGTCAACAACCTGTACCTCAAAGTCCTAAGCCCAGCAAGGTCCCCAGCATCCTGATCTTCTGCTGCTTCTGGCTGCTTTGACAAAAGGCCCACCCCAGCTTGGCAGTTTTATAAGCCCAGCATCCAGGATTTCCTGTGGTGCACCCTGATGACATCATCACTGCTCTGATATAAAAGGAAGCTCGGTCCTCTTGAGCAGAGGCCTGAGCAGCAGGTTAGAATCCTTGAGTTCCTGTGCGGTGCTGGTCCTGTTCCTGATTACGCTGAGATCTGGTTTGATTTCTGACTCCTCTTCATCTGCTGCCTGTCCTAACCTCTGCTTGCCCCATGATGCTGTACAAACTCTGGCCTGCCCTGATCTTTGACTTGCCTCTCGCTCTTCAACAAACAATGCCTGCCTTGACCCTGCCTGTCTGATCACATTTCTACCTCTTGATTCTGTTCCAGTGTCATGGCCTCAACCGTCCACCCCCAAGCCCATGCCAGAAGGAGGCCTGAGTGTTGGCTTAAGTATTGATTTTGTAAGAAGGTAGAGGTGGTCACTGGTGGAGACCATCACTGTGGAAGATCTTGAGACAGATGTGGAAGACAGTGGTGGGGAAAGGGTTGAGAGGAGAGGTAATAGAAGAATTTATTTTATGCAGAACACTATCTTCAGGGGGGGGGGGAATGTAGCTAACTTCCTCATCCACAAACTAGGCTCTTGGTAAAATGCCCACTGTTTTCTGTTCAGTCTTCAAGGGACTCTCACTTTTCTAATTCCCTTTCCTTTGCCTCCTTGGAATTATGACCTTCCATCTTCTCTGCTCACCTTTCTACAAGATTGTAAGCTCTGCTAAAATGGGACTGTCCCTATCTTTCTTACATGCTTTTGTACCGCACTGCTTATTTTGAATAGTGATGTAGAAGTACTAAGTAGTAGTAGTAGTAGTGGTGGTGGTTTACCATGCCTAATCAAAAAATCTGGTAGTAAAAATTGCCAAACAAGTACAGATTTCCAGGTGGAAAAAATACAAAAAATCTTGAGATCTGATAAGCTAACTTAAATAAACCGTACGCCTTGTGAGAGCAGTTTTCATCTATGCAGATTTGAATAAATGCTAAATTAAATATTCAGTGATGCAGTCTCTCAAGAATTGCTCCTGGTGGAAGAAGAAATCACTGCCAGGGAGAAGTCAGGTCCATGGGATCCCCAGGGAGAAAGCCTGGTGCCTGATTGGGACCTTCTGAGCAGGTAAAAAGGGGTTAAAAAGGAACATTCATCCCTTGCAAACATCTTCTGCCAATGCTCTGCAGTATAGAATTGTTAAGGGATTTATTTATTATTTTTAAAATACCCACAAAAACCTTGAGATCCAAATTATAAAACCCACACAATTCTGCATTTTTTTTCCGGTATTTTTTTTCCTATGATCTTGCACTTTCTCTCCATCCTGGTACCCAACTGCCCTCCCCCATCTCTGCTCATCCTCTTGGAAGCTAGAGGATGCCAGTTCAGCTCCCAGTCCTTGGCTCTGATCTCCAGGATTCAGGCGGCCAGGGAAGGCTCTGTAAAATTGACTGCCTTGTTCAGTCTAGCTCTTAACTAATGCTAACAAGTTTCCACCGCTTCTGTGAGATCTGCATTATTGAGCAAATGAAGTGTGAAACCATCTTATTATAAATAAAAAGAGGGGAAAAAAAATAAGAGCGAGAAGCATATCTGGAAAGGCAGCTTGGCCAGGCAGGCGGCTGATATCATCCCTCTTAGCAAGCTGCACCACATCACCTCAATCGGCAATAATTCTGCAAAGTCATTTTTCATTGCAAAAAATGGGGTAAGAGGGTTGAGAAAGCACCATACCTGTGGTTTTTCCTTGCATATTATTCCTCTTTCTTCCAGTTTTTGGTGTGCTCTCTTTGTGAGCCCTCTTGATTTAAATATAGGGTTTACAGCATAATAATGGCAGTACTTTATTTTCGTTTCATCTTCAGGAGTCCAAGCAATTGTATCTCTTCCTCTTAGCTTTTTCATTAAATTCTGTGGTCGGTCAACTGCTACAGTGGCTCCATGAAGAACGCCTATAGCTGTACTAGGATTCTTATCTTCATGTGAAAGATCTGCTCTGTCGCTGCCACCATCATTAGCCCTAGTGCTGAAGCTATGGCTGGGCACTGTTTTATCCGGGATGCCTTGAAGCCAATATGAATTTTTCATTCTTTTCTACCTTAATAGTAGCGTTCACCTAGATGTAGACCAGATGTTATACAATGAGGTCACCATGCCAAGATACTCAACAAAGCTCGGTGATTTTTCTTTCCCCATAGACCACTACTGTACTGCCTTAGGTAGCTGGGTCTGTACAGTAGCTGTGACCTTAGCAATTGCTCTTAAAAGTTGAGAATAGAAATGCAACATGTACCTGTTGGGAAATGCTATACTTGTGCTCTCTGCCCTGGTCAGCAATGGTTACTTCTATTGATTGACAACATAATTCTTCATATGTTACCATTGCCCCATCCGCCAAGCAAATATGTATGCAATCTCCGAGTGGGGAAGGGGGTGTAGGGAAGGCAAGGACAGGCAGCCAAGCTGATGTGGGTGTTCCAAAGCTTTCACTGGTTTACATGGGGCTGACATTCTGACCAATATGGAAGGCCCTCAGCGGGGCCCATTTACCACTATACTTAGGCCTAGGAGGGGGTGGGAAGGGTTCTGCAAGATCAGGGCTTTGTTCACTTTGAGGTAGATTTTAAAAGCGGTAGATTTTAAAAGCCCGGCACGTGCATCAACTGGGGGATGCGTGCACAAGTCAGGATTGCGAACACCAACCGAATTTTAAAAGCTGCCCAGTTGCGCGTGTATCTCCTGCAGCACGTTCTTCTCACTGGAATTCAAAAAAGGGCATGGTCTGAGTGGGGCGGGGCCAAGAGATGTGCACGTAAACATTTACGTGCCCTGACACGCACCCAGGTCAACTGTCACATAAGTTTTCTTCTGCTATGGAGGAGGTGTACATTTCAAAAAAACAAAAAAAAACAGCCATTTTGGAGGGATGTAAGGGATGTAAGGGATCTGAGTACAGGCTATTAGACCAGGGGTATTTGCAGGACCTAACTGTAGACTGGGCAAACTGGTGAACAAACTGGTGAAATTGGTCATGGCGCGGACGCATGCTCGTTTTAAAATACCCTGAATCATGCGCTAGAAACCCTAATTTATGCAGCTGGGCGTGCAGACACTTAAAACTGCGGGCACATCTGCGCGCACCCTGGCTATCTAATAATGTACGCATATATGTGTGTGCAAGTTATAAAATGGCTGCGTATCTGGGTGCACACTGACGCACACACGCTAATGTGCACCCGCGCTCTGCCTTGAAAGTTACCGTCTTTGTGAGCCACTGATACCGTACATTAGCTGAGTATAATACAGAGCACCTCATTCACATATTGTACTGAGGCCGTTTCAGAACATCCATTGCTCCTAGGGGAGTCTAAAATGCCTGCACTCCTGCATATCTGCAGACTCGGCTTTGCATAGTCAATGATTGGTGACCTTCATGCTCTTCTGTGTGGTTTTGTATATGCTTTGGACTTCTATTATGCTGCAGTGAAACCTGCTCTGTACTAAAAGACATGGGAAGTTTCTTTCTATAGCCTTTCTTTTTAATATTTATCATTGAAGCAGTAGGGCAATCCCGGTGTGAGTCCCACTGTATGGGGGTTTTTTTTAAGTCCTTGCAGATTTTAGTGCAAGCTGCAGGAGTATAAGTTAAAGGCTCCTTAAGTGATCTTTTTTTTTCTATTTTAAACTAGTAAAACAGCAGTGGATTACTTCATCTCAAGGACAGCCACAAGAGAAACAGGTTTTAACTCACTTTCGGGCCGATACAGTAAAATCGCGGGAGAGCGGGCCCCCCGGCGCACGCACAGGCCACTCTCCTGTGCACGCGATACAGTATTTTAATTTATTTAAATTAGGCCCAGCGGTAAAAAGAGACGTTAGGGACACTAGCGCGTCCCTAGCGCCTCTTTTTTGATGGAAAAGAGGTGGCTGTCAGCGGGTTTGACAGCTGATGCTCAATTTTGCCGGCATCTGGTTCTCAGACCCACTGACAACCACGGGTTCGGAAACCGGACGCCAGCAAAATTAAGCATCCGGTTTTCGACCCGCGAGCCGCGGGCCCATTTTACTTTTTTTTTTTTTTTACTTTATTAAACTTTCGGGACCTCCAACTTAATATCGCTATGATATTAAGTCAGAGGGTGCACAGAAAAGCAGTTTTTACTGCTTTTCTGTGCACTTTCCCGGTGCCCGGAGAAATTAGCGCCTATCTTTGGGTAGGCGCTAATTTCTGAAAGTAAAATGTGCGGCTTGGCTGCACATTTTGCTTTCTGAATTGCGCGGGAATAACTAATAGGGCCATCAACATGCATTTGCATGTTGCGGGCGCTATTAGGTTTGGGAGGGTTGGACGTGCGTTTTGGACGTGCTATTACCCCTTACTGAATAATGGGTAAAGCTAACACGTCCAAAACGCATGTCTAAATGCCGGCTAACAGTGCGCTCCGTCGGAGCGCACTGTACTGTATCGGCCTATTTGGGAAGTGGTCAAATGGCGAGCCTTTGCCTATGGAAGCTTGAGATTTTCTTTCTTCTTGCGTAAAGGTGATTAGAGATACCTGGCCAGAGAGACCCAGGCCTTCATTCATTGGTGGCCCAATCAGGCAGGAATCCTGTCAACACAGCTTATGGTTGTCAGCTCAATTCAGCTCCTGCTCTAGTCCTGGGCATTCATGGATTTATAAATCTGATTTTCTTAGGAAAATTAATGGGCAAATCAGAACTACAGGTCTATACATGCAATGTGGCAAGAAAACCAGGACTGTATCAGACTATTCAGCTGATCTGGGGTAAGGTGGCATGTGTGCTAGTCAATAATGTCTTATTTAAAAAAAAAGAATCACTTATTAATGGGATTTTGGGATTCAGTGTATTAGTAAATCCATTTTAGGATGCAGTTCATCTTTCTGCTAGTGTTGCTTTGGTAGAAATCTTTAAAAACTTTACATCAACAAGGCCTTCAGGTATACTCTAAACTAAGGATGGCTAACTCTGGCTTTCAGCTGTCCTGCTTTTCAAGATATCCACAATAGATGAACTATATTTGCAAACGTTTAGCCTAAGAACCAAGTTAATTTGCGTGTTTTAGTTGCCCTGCAAACCAGACCTGCCTGAGGCCCTCAGGAACAGAGTAGATGAGGCCTGGCATAAGGGTGAATGGGTGTTTATTGGACAGAACTGGTACCTTGTGAAATAGAGTACAAAGCATAATACCCCTAGAGATGTAAGCTTAGATTTCCCTTTTTTGGGTGTGGCACTCTTTGTCCCTCTCTATCCCTACGCTCTGCAGCCTCTGCAGGCTAACAGATACCAGTCTGGCTAGTTCATCCCAGACAGACAAGATTTCCATAGAAGCCTGCACTTTTCGTGATAGCTGTTAGACAGACATGTACAGTTTAATTTAATTCATATTTGCCCTTTGCTCAGATCCATTTGGAAGAGCGGTGAATTTGCATTAGTTCAATGTGAATCACCATGGATAACGGAAAACAATACTTATGCTAATAGTGAAAAAAAAAATAGCATAAAAGCTTTGCTAGCGAGCAGACAGGCACCCGCTAACTAGGGCAGGCGACTGGATTGAAAAATATACTGTGATTAATATTTCCACTTATCTCCTTGTGCTTTTCCCCTTAGAAGCTCCCCTCTATCTCTGGCATGTCATCCTGATGGGGTCCTTGTCTGACTTTTCAAAAAAAAAAAAAAAAATGTTTTGCTCTCTGTAGGGAGGCAGAACAGTGCCATCCTAAGAATGAAAATTACAGACAGCTATTGTTCTTCACTTTGCCATTGTTCTGATGCAAAGTGACCTACTGGAAATGCAGAGAGGCTGTAGAATAGTAGAGAGAGACCTTTACAATGTTTTTAAAATTTAAAGTTGCAGTACCTTTGCAAAAGGGTCGCACCCAGAACAGATATTCAAAGTCAGATAAAGCACCAGTTTGCCTGTGGAAATGGCCTGTTACAAACTTGCCCGCCTGATATGCAGTTAAACTTTCGTGCATTTGGTCCAGTATGCACGAACGTTTACCCGCAGTGAGCAGAGGTATTCCTCAGGGCGGAGATGGGAAGGGGCTTGCACTCGCCTACTTTTTGCATTTTCAAATGTATGCGAGTTAGTTTTCCAAGAAAAATATCTCTGTGCGCCAATTAGCAGCTGTAATTGTGTGCAGGCAGTTTTGGTGGGATAGTTTTCGAAAAGAAGTTATAGGCATCCTTTACCTTTGAAAATTGGGCATAATCTGCTCGATATTTGATTGCAAATGTATGGGGGCTGCTGCAAAATGAACCCTCCGAGGGCTATTGTCAAGCTGCCTGCAGAAAAGCAAGGTTCATGGGTGCTTTTTACCTGTTTACTTTGCTCCAATTTTCAAAGGGAAAAAACTTTCCCTTTTAAAATTGCCTATATAACCCCATTTTCAAGTGATGACTGAACACCGATAAGGCCATAAAAGAATACATATCCTTCAGGGACACTTCTATTACAAACTCTCACACAAGCCTCTAGTCCCAGGGCCAGGTTCTTTTATTGGCGGGGGAAGGATTTTCTCCTCCAAGACCCTGGGTGGCAGAGTTATGGCTTCTCTTTCCCCTTGACAGATGTGAGTGCCAACAAACAACCTTAGAGACTCAGTGTGAGTATCCAAAAATAAACTTTATTGATTGGGTTTTTGTTGAAAAAAAAAATCAATGGCACAAATCACCTCAATTTTCCGATGGCCATAACAGTTCTTAGTCTTTATTTGTGCAAGGATCTCTCTCTCTCTCTCTCTCTCTCTCTCTCTCTCTCTCTCTCTCTACCAAAACAGGGACACACTTACCCTCCAGGACTTGGATAAGTAAGGTTCCCCAGATGGAGAAGGGTATTCTAGTTTGGACAGAAGAAACCCCCCTCCAATCTGGCAAGAAAAAAAATGGTAACACATCCTCTGCCCAGATTCCCAGTTTACCTCTTCCCCAGGAAGAAGGTTCCAAATGGGGTCCTTAAAAGATCCTTAAAAGATCTCAAAATGGTCTTACTCTCAGTTCTCCTAATGTCCAGTGTTTCTCTCTTGAATGGAAAAGGATCACCTTAGGAACATGCAGCTCTCAAATGTTCCTCTTAGAAACATAGAAATGACGGCAGAAGAAGACCAAATGGCCCATCCAGTCTGCCCAGCAAGTTTTGCACTTTTTTTTTCTCATTCTTATCTGTTACTCTTGGCTCTTAGTAACCTTTTGATTCTATTTCTCTTCCACCCCCACCATTAATGTAGAGAGCAGTGTTGGAACTGCCGCTAAGTGAAATATCTAGCTTAGTTAGGGGTAGTAACTGCCGCAATAAGCAAGCTTTACCCATGCTTATTTGTTTACCCAGACTAAATAATTCAGACCTTGTTGGTTGTTGTCTGTATATAGATCTACTTTTCTTCATTCCCCCTGCCGTTGAAGCAGAGAGTTTTGCTGGATATGCATTGAAAGTGAAGTATCTGACTTTCTCCCCTGCCGTAGAAGCAGAGAGTTATGCTGGATATGCATTGAGAGTGAAGTATCTGACTTTCTGCCCTGCCGTTGAAGCAGAGAGTTATGCCGAATATGCATTGAAAGTGAAGTATCTGACTTTCTCCCCTGCCGTAGAAGCAGAGAGTTATGCAGGATATGCATTGAAAGTGAACTATGAGACTTTCTCCCCTGCCGTTGAAGCAGAGAGCTATGCTGGATATGCGTGATGTATCAATCATTCTCCCCTGCCGTTGAAGCAGCGAGCTATGCTGGATATGCATTAAAAGTGAAGTACCAGGCTTATTTGGTTTGGGGTAGTAACCGCCGTAACAAGCCAGCTACTCCCCACTTTTTTGTGAATGCAAATCTTTTTCCACATTTCCTCTTGCCGTTGAAGCTTAGAGCAATGTTGGAATCGCATTAACCGTGTGTATGTTTATTGAATAAGGGTATTATCTCCAGGCAGTAACCGTCATTCCCGTGAGCCACCCACTCTTCATTCACGTCCTCTAGACTTTATGGATCCACAGTGTTTATCCCAAGCCCCTTTGAAGTCCTTCACAGATCTGGTCTTCACCATTTCCTCTGGAAGGGCATTCCAGGCATCCACCACCCTCTCCGTGAAGAAATACTTCCTGACATTGGTTCTGAGTCTTCCTCCCTGGAGCTTCAAATCGTGACCTCTGGTTCTGCTGATTTTTTTTTTTTGCTTTACGTCTGGACTCTTGTCAGGTAAGTAAGGGCAGCAATAACTTTCCTCCCAGATCTTATAACCAAAATCCTTCCCAAAACTGATCTTATCATCAGAAACACTTGCAGCAGGTCACCACCATTCCTCTACCCTCGATGTGGGTGCAAAGGGGCCCCTGGGGAGACTTCCATGTAATCTTTCTCCAGGTCAAAAACCAGGAGTTTCGCAAGGCTTCTTACAACAAAAATGGAAAAATCCCTTAGAAGAAGCCGGAAGACCAACCTAAGCAGCCAAGAGAGTGTACTGGAAAGGCAGCTTCTCGACCTTCTGCCCAAACTGCAGGCTCTTGGTGCCTGAGACCAGACGTAGGCCCTGAACCAAGTGAGGCAGAAACTCCTAACTCCGAAACCAAAGCCGCACTGCCCCAACTTTTATTTCCTCACAAGAGGGCAGTCATCCCATCTCCCTGAATGGTACCTCCCCTCCCCTCAATTACTAGTCTGCACTGTTCCCAGCTAAAAGAGTTAAACTAGTGCATATAAGTATTGAACCCAAGGGGTCATTATACCTAAGAAAAAGTACCGGCACCAATCTGCAATCTCTTTTTGGGTGGGGTACTTTGTCTGCCTAAAAATACACAGATACTTTTGAAAACTGTGTCTGCAAACCCCTCCAAAGCTTTGCTCCGGGAGTGCCTCCTTTAACCATGCAGGAAGTGGCACTGGGGGCGTAATTTCACCCACACATAAAGGGGAACAATTTTCAGTGACCACATTCGTGCAGCTAAAATGACTTTGAAAAGTTCCCTCCTGCCTCTTTTATGCTCCCTGTCCCTTTAAGAGCTCCTTTCAGTGTTGCAGCACCCAGAGGTCCTCTCTTTGCAGACAGAGGCACATGGTTGGAAGTTAAGGCAAAAAAAAAAAAGAACCAAAGCATTAGAGGGCCCAAAATAAAGGCTTTTCAATAAGAGATTTTACACCTGCACGGAAGCCATTTCAGTTAACGGGTATGAACCATAAATGCGGCCTGCTGAGTGTGCGCACCTTCCCTCCACATCCCTGCTCTGATGTCTCTGACAATTAAGGCTGCTGTTAGATTCCTCTCCTTAATTAAAGAGGTGAAACAGCTGTGTGCGGCAGCAGTGGCCTTCCAGCATTGCAAGTTCAGGCAATCCAGTTTTTTTTTTTGCTCTGAGCATAATTAGCCACACCTGAGGGTTGTTGGGGGATTTTTTTTTTTTCTTTTTAAAGGTTACAAAGGTACACAGTAGTTTTGGAGGGGAGGGGGCCTCCTTTTCCGGTGCGGCTAATTCGGTTCACGATGGAAGTTGCTATGGCTTGAACTAGCACGCAATGGGCATCTTAAAACGCTCCCTGCTTCTCAGGGCTGTGACACTTGAGCTAAGCTCTGTGACGAGCTGGGGGCTGCTGGTGCGTCAGGACTGAGATGCCCCAGCAAGGCCTTCATGGTGGGTCAGCACTGGAGGGATGAGCAGCCACTAGGCTGTTTTTTTGGGGGGGGTTGTTTGCTCACAATAACTTCCACTAGCATTAAATCAATTCTAGACACTCTCACAGCATAACAGGAAAATCTGTCTACATGAAATCCAGTGCAGGTCGCAGAATGTAAGAGATGAGAGATTTGCTTTCCTAGCTGATTCCCTGTGGAATTGATGAGCTTTTGCTGACAGATTGCATTAAACCGCAGACCTGGAACACCTGATACCAGGGAGTACAATGACTGGTCAGGACAGGCTCGGTATCCAGTTTCTTAAGCAGGGGGAGGCCTCTTCCAGTCCTCGTGGGCCTCAATCTGCTCAGGCTTGCAGGATATCCCTTATGAATATGCAAGAGATGGATTTGCCTCCCTCCCCCCAGTCTTTCCTTTCATTCTTCTGCCAGGGTAGCAGCTTAAGACATTCTGCATGCCATTTCGGTTATGGACGCTGGTGACATTGTTCTTTTTTTTTCACTGACTTGACTTCTAATCCTGGTCCTGCAAGGGGCTCATCCAGCTGCAGCAATGAAAACAGCCTAAGTCTATGTCCCTGCCTGAGGACTCTGCAGAGCTGTCCCCTAAAGGTTGCCTGCTACTATCTCCTCCACCTCTTTCCAGGAACGAGGTAAGTGCAGGCTGGGAAAGACCCATGCACAGCAGCAATAGCAGTTGCTTCACCCCTTTCCAGTGCTCCATGCCTGAGCAGGAAGTAAGCCCTGCATTTCTTGGAAGCCAGTGGGACTGATTTGCCTCCATAGCTTAATTTATCCAGAGCTGCCGGGTGTCCCAATTCAAGGAGAGTGGTTTTAGGGCAGTCTCTGATATCTGCAGTTAGTGCAGTTAGTATAGCTGTGTTTAAAAAAGGATTGGATATGTTCTTGGAGGAGAAGTCCATTACCTGCTATTAAGTTCACCTAGAGAATAGCCACTGCCATTAGCAATGGTTACATGGAATAGACTTAGTTTTTGGGTACTTGCCCGGTTCTTATGGCCTGGATTGGCCACTGTTGGAAACAGGATGCTGGGCTTGATGGACCCTTGGTCTGACCCAGTATGGCATGTTATTATCTGACAATCCCTATCCTGATGCATTCTGCAGTGCTGATTTCAAATGGAAGATACTGGGACTACAACTTCCACGATGCATTGGGAATTAAGATTAAAAAAAAAACCCCAACCTAAAATTACAGTAGTCTCTCTTCTTGAACTGGCTCCCTTGGCAGATTTGCATTTCATCAGTCACGGCTCCTATGTATTGACAGTTTTCAAATAGCATGTGTAGCTGCAGGTGGCTGGCCTTTGAAAACTGTCTATATGGCAAAAAGTACCCATGGGGCTTTGCACCTGCCATTTGTGCAGATAATGTTTTGCTGGAAAATAACACATGTTGATCTGAAAATCAGATCTATGCATTATGTTTCTCTTACCCATCACCACCTCATACCCAGGAGTACCTCCCCTCATTGCACATGCTGTGCCAATCCACACATACTTATAATTGGACAGAGGAAGGAAGGTCGTTTTCAGAGTAGCCAACTTCCCTGAGTAAAACTACTTTAAAATGCGTCCACCCAATTCATTAATATCTTTCCACTCAGTTGGTATATAGTACTTGATAGCACAATTATTTTTTTTTTGTGTGGCCCAGGTCTTAAATTTGATCCTATGTCCGTAATGATGTCTCCATTTTACAATGCTTTTGATAATGTTGAGATCTTTGCCTTTATAGAGGCGTGCTGCATGGCTCTTAGCTGCCTCTTTAAGGAAAGTTATGAGAGTGGACCTCTAGGGGGAGTGAGCCCTGGTTCAATATAAGTTTGTGCTCAGAGTGGGAGAGTGTGATGTTTGGATTACCTTGGGTTTGGAGAGATTTCTGGTAGTCGGCAGTGATTCCTGGTAGGTCTGTCAGTTTACCAAAAATAATGGGGTTCCTTCTATTGAATGCAAAAAACGGAATACAATAAATGTCAGTTTACCCAGAGCAGCAGGGCCACGCTACCATAAAAGCAAGAGTATCATCACTGGACTCCTAAGTCATGCCCCATGACACCTACAGGGACATATGGACTACAATTATCTTGTGGGAATAGAGATAAAATAATATAAACTGCTGAGAAATCTGTGACGAGATGTAAGTACCGTAGATAAGATTTGTTTGACGAGCAACTAAGACGCTTAGAATGTTGACTAACTAGATTAAGATCTTGATGTTACATTAGAGAATGAGGAAATGTAAAAGAGTATTCCTTTTCGCCGTGCTGCTTAGCTTAACACTGCTCTGATTCCTGTGAAGCATCCTCTTTGGTGATTATTATTATTGTGAATTGATTGCTGGTAACCCCACAAGTTTATAATTTTGCAGTATATTCCAGGAGTGAGACTTTGATTACTAACATCCCAGGAC
Organism: Rhinatrema bivittatum; assembly: GCF_901001135.1. Lineage (NCBI taxonomy): Eukaryota > Metazoa > Chordata > Amphibia > Gymnophiona > Rhinatrematidae > Rhinatrema > Rhinatrema bivittatum. The sequence goes on from NC_042626.1 coordinate 33,693,655, forward strand.
TTTGAGTTCAAAGTTTGAGTCTGCCACTTAGGGAACTGAAGATTGAAAGTGTTTGCTATAGGGGTGCAGCCAGATGGTCACAGAGGGGGAAAAGGAGGATTTTGCTACTTTTCCTTGTCCAGCATAACGAGAATACAGCCTTTGCCTCTGGGCCAGATGCAGTCTACCACATCTACCCGACCATTTTGTGAATTCTTGAACCCACAGAGACTGTCAGAATCATAAAATAAAACAGCATCAGAGACTCTTTTTTTTTATATGTCCAACTAGAGGGTTACATTGGTAAAATGAATTCAAAATATGTGTCCAGTCTATTTTTGAAAAGTCATGGGAAGGGGAGAAGGGAGGAGGTAGCTGGCGAGGAAAGAGGGGAGAATTGTTTTTATATACATAGGTCCTTGGCCCCTCTGCTGATCCTTTTTTTTTTTTTTTTTTTTTTTTTTACACACTTTTTTGCTTGTCTTTTCTTCTCCAAATAGGCAGGGGACAAGCAGTGAGGTCAGAGAGTGAAAGACAAGATACTCAAGGGTGAATTTTCAAAGAGTTATGTAAAAATGAGCATAAATGTTGTTTTAGAAACATCAAACATACATACGTATTTTTGCTTTTGTACACAAGTTTACATGCATAAAAAAGAGCCGGCCTAGGAGCATTCAGGGGCCAGACCAAGATTTACATGCGTAGGTTGCAATACAAAACTTACACGAGTTCATATAGTGACTTATTTGCTCAACTGCAAACCTGCTAACTCCATATGTATGATGGGGGAGGTGGACATTCGCGTATTTTATAATCTGTGCATACCTGAAACACAGGTATGCGCAGATTAAAAATACTGTAGTAGTTCTCTATATGGGACCGTTCAACATTGTTTGAAAATTATATTGTTTAATGGATTCGTTTTGAAGCATAAGAGAACACAAGAACCTCTCTGTGTCAGCTGAACTGGATTAGAAAAAAAACAATTCTTAATGTAAAATAGCAAGAAATGGAAAGTGACTGCTATTTGCTGACATAGCTAGATTGCTGTTGTCTTTATGTAATGTACTTGAGATGATTCTCGCTGCACCAAACTCCATGTTGCATGATATACAGCTGTATAATGAGACTTGTCAGACTGTCACCTGCACTATTTACCACCGATGCTTTTTACAACCTGCTCTTTCAGTACATTATTTAAAAAATGGACCTGCCTGAAGTAATCGTTTCAAAAATCAGGGGCTTAAGCATATGTAAGTGACTCCTTCAAGTAAAATAAGACTTCTCCATCATCTCCAGTACTGGCTGCATAGGCTAGGACAGGGCTGGCTATGGCCAGTTCTAAAGAGCCACAAAAAGGTGTGGTTTTCAGCAAATCCACAAGGATTATGCATAGGAGAGATTTTCATGTACTGCCTTCACTGTATGCAAATCTATCTCATGCATATTCATTATGGAAATTCTGGAAAAACAGGCCTGTCTGTGACTCTTGAGGCTTGGAATTGGCGACCCCTGGCTTTGAAAGTGGAGATTCCCAGCTTCTCCTTTCTCCTGTTTGACCTTGAGAGACATTCTGAACTCCAGGTGATTAACTTCATCTCAACAATACTTCCCTTTACTTAAGACCAATAATTCTTTGCCATGGGCACCTTTCAACCTTAACTTATGTGACTGAACAGTAGCATGTACATGCAATGGGGTGGAGGTCTCAAATAATAACTACCTAATAAAATGAAAGACTGTCTGGGGTTGCCAAGCCAGCCTTCGTCTGCCACTCTGATGGCCCCTTCCTCCTGACAGTAGCCCTTAATATAATTGGTCAAACTGCCAGGCTATCACCACCTATGCCATCAGCTACTCCCAACCAGTCCAATCCAAGGAGAAAGCTTCACGTTCTGTATTATTCAGCAGAATAATATGAAAAGTGGAGGAAAGGAATGGTGCGCATCTACTAGAGATGTACATATGAGTGTTTAGTTTCAGGAGTGTTCTTTTTTGTTTGTGTTTTTTTTTTTGTTTTGTGTTTTTTCTTTTTTCATCTTATTTACTTTCCTTTTCCATTTTAGCACATGCTATTTGTAAATATAGAGAATCTTTCATCAGGGAATTCAGGGAGGTTAAATTTCTATATATTTAAAAGACTTTCATGGAACAAATGGTCCTTGAACTGATGGGGGGCTACTTTACATCTACTAAAGGAGTCCGGAGAGGGGGTACATAAAAACAAGCATAAAAAATTAACAGACAGAAAAACAGATAAGAACAAATAAAATGTAATTATTATGTATGAAACTTTCAATTTAGGGACATATTGGAACATATTATTGAAAAGCCTCTGTAAACAGAAAAGTTTTTAATTGCTTCCTAAACATCTTAAAGGTGAATTTTAAAAGCCTGGTGCACGCCAAAATTGGGCCGGTGCATGCCAAGCAGACTTTAAAAGTTGCCCATCTATGCCCATATCTCCCGCTTCGCGCTCAGATGAAAAGTTCTGAAAAGGGGGCAAGGTGTGGACATAGTCTGGGCAGGGCAATGGCATTCCTGGATTTCACCATGAAATTTGTGCGTAAATACTTACACACATTGGCATGCACCAAGGTCCCCCCTGCTGCGTGACTTTATTTTTGCTATGGATGATGTGTAGGTCATAAACCAAAAAAAAAAAATCTACACACATCAGTGGGGTTTTAATGGTCAGGGCTAACAGGGGAGAAGGGAGGCTATTAAACTAGGAGGGATTGGAAATCCTATACCTTACCTGGGTGAACTGGGAACAAACTGGTAAAACTGGTAATGTTATTGATGCGTGTGTCTTTTAAAATCGCCCCTCTTACGCGGTAGCTGTGGCATTTGCGCAGATAGGAGCACATCCACTTAAAATTGTGCGCACATGAGCGAGTGTTCAGGCTATTTTATAACATGCACACCCATATTTTCTCGATTATTACAAAATGGCTATATCCCTGGGTGCAGGAGTTGAATGTGCACACATGTGCGCCCACGCGCCTGTTTCAGAAATTACCGTCCCCATGTCCTGCATAAGGCGAAAGGACAATGGTAACATGTTCCAAAAGGTTGGACCAAAGATAGTGAAAGATTGTTCATGTGTGACAGAAATATGAGCTGCTTTTGGGGGAGGGCATCAAGAAGGAATTGACTGGAGGCCCATAGTTTATGAATTGGGGTATGTACAGTATATATGTGCTTATCACTGGAATGCAGGAATTGCTGCAAGGGGTAATGATGGTTGAAATGCTTGGCAACAGAGATCACAATATAAAAAATCTGAATACATAAATACAAACATACACAATGCAAACAATTTTGAGGTAACTGTAGGGGAATAATAAATAAAACTATTGTAATAACATAGAACTTTAAAAAGGGAGACTATGATAAGATGAGGAAACTTAGTTAAAAAGAAACTAAAAGGAACAGTTGCAAGGGTTAAAAAATCTGTATGAGCCATGGAAACCATTTAAAAACACAATCATTGAAGCCCAGATAAAATGTATTTCATGCATTAAAAAGATCAAAAGAAGAATAAGTGTCTGCCAGCATGGCTAAATGGTATTATGAAAGAGGCCAAAAAAGGCATGTTTTAAAAAATGGAAAGCTGGACCTAATGAGAAAAATAGAAAGGCACACAAGCATTGCCAAATTAGATATAAAACTTTAATAAAGCAGGCCAAGAGAGAATTTGAGAAGAGACTTGCCCAAGTGGCAAAAATTAATATAAAAAAAAACTTTATCAAGTATGATTAAAAAAAACAAGAACTCTGGCTATTGGATTACTAGGGTGTGCAGTGAGGATAAGGCCATAGTAGAAAAGCTAAATTAATTATTTGCTTTGGTCTTTATTGAGGAGGAGGAGGATGGGGAAATGACCATCCCTGAACCACTCTTTGAAGATAATGATTCAGAGGAACTGGATCAAATCAGTGTGAATCTAGAAGAGATTTTAGACCAAATTGAAAACTAAATAGTATCAAATTCTCTGGACCTGATGGCATTCATTATAGAGCTCTAAAGGAACTCAAATATGAAACTTCAGAACTGCTACTGGTAATCTGTAATTTATTATTCAAATCTTCCTCTATTCCTGAGGACTGGAAGGTAATAAATATAATGTCAATTTTCAAGAACGGCTCCAGGGCTGACCTAAGTAATTGTAGAATAGTAAGCCTGACACTGGTGCTGGTAAAATGGTGGAAGCTATTAAGAACAAAATTACTGATCATATATAAAAAATATAGTTCAATGGGGAAGAGCCAGCATGGATTTAGCAAAAGGAGGGCATGTTTCACTAACAGATTTCTTTGAAGGTGTAAATAAGCATGTGGATAAAGGGGAACCAAATGACTAACAGTGTATCTGGATTTTCAGAAGGCGTTTTAAAGTCCCTCAAAATAGACTCCTCAGGAAACTAAAAGGTCATGGGACAAGAGGTGATGTCTTATTGTGTACAGGTAACTGGTTAAAAAATAGGAAGCATAGAGTAGGAGTAAATGGTCAATTTTCCCAATGGAGAATGGTAAATAGTAGTATACCCCAGTGATGTGCATTGTTTAACTTACTCATTAACAATCTGGAAAAGGGAACAATCAGTGAAATGAGTGAATTTGCAGATAACGTTAAAATATTCAAAACAATTAAAACATAAGCAGACTTTGAGGAATTGCAGATGGACCTTACAAGACTGGTGAACTGAACATCTCAATAACAGATTAAACTGAATGTGGAAAAGTGCAAAGTGATGCACACAGCAAAAAAAAAAAAAAAAAAAAAGATCCAAACCCTATGAATAAAACGCTGGATTCTGTATTAGGAGCAACCACTTGGGAAAGGGATCTTGGAGTTACTGTGGACAATATATTCAAATCCTCTATTCAGAATGCTGCAGCAGAAAAAAAAATTAGGAATTATTCATAAAGGAATGGAGAATAACACTGAATATCATAAAGCCTCTCTATAACTCTCTATGGTGTGACGGCACCTTGAGTACTTTGTGTAGTTCTGATCACCCCATTTCAAGAAAGATATACGGGGGAATATTAAATCCCCGACACGCACCAATACCAGCAGATATGTGTGTGGCCGGGCTACGCAAATGCCGATCACATTTTCAGAGTGGCCCGGCCACGTGCATATTGCCTGAAAAGAGGTGGGAAGGGGCGGGGTGAGGACTGTCTGGGACAGCGCACGCAGAACTTACTTCTGCTCTTTAAAGAAGGCAAGTTCAAAAACAAAAACATTTAGCTGAGTTAGGGTGGGTTTAGGGTTCTGGGTGGAGAGTGGGAAAAAGGGAGGAAGAATAGATAGGGGGTTAGGGAACTGGGCAAAGTCCCGATTGCATCGCCGTGTGTGTATTGCAAACCCCCTCTTTACGTGTGCAAGTCGGCACCCGCTCACATATGCACACGCTGATATAAAATCGGGAATGCATGTGTGCGCAGGTAGCCAATTTTATAACATGCGCGTGGCAACGAGCACATGTTATGAACTTGGCGCGTCCATGTGTGCACGCCGGGAACCAGCTTTCTAAAGGGTAAAAATTATCTTCCTTGATCCGGCTAAATGTATATGTTTTAGATTGTAACGCAGACAGATTAAGCTGGTCAATAAAAGGAATGGGGCCAGAGAGATTCTTGGATCAAGGTTTTTTTTGTTTAGCTGGTCAGCATGGATTTCCAGTGCCAGCCTGCTAAATTTGACTATACAATTGCAGAGTTAGGAGGATTTTAAGCCACAAATCTAGCCAGTGAGATGCATCTGAAAAGCCAGTTAAAGATAACCAGATACATTTTGCCCCAGTTATCTTCCTTGCTGAACCATTTTTTTTTTTTTTTTTTTTTTGCAAATTTGCCCTTTGATTCTTATCCAAAAAAAAAAAAGCCCAAGAAACATCACTCCCGGAGAATATATATATGTGTGTGTTTTCTCTGTCCAAAGCATTACTGCAGGCCTGTTGGATATGCAGGGTGCCAGCTAGATTATGTTACAATCAAAACAGCACCAGTGTGCCTGCTCCACACAGTCCTATCAAATCTTTCACAATACTTTAGAAATACCACATAATAGCAGGCAAAGGAATAAAATGCTGTGACAGATCAAATCTTTTGAAGAAGCAGCCTTCAAAATATTAATTTCCCTGGCGGCTTGGGGGAAGGGGCTTTACTGATTCTTCTTTCAGCCTTATCCCTAGATGTACTTTTTATGTTTTGTACTGCTAGCTTTTATGAGTTGGTTTTTTTTATAAAAGCAAGTCTAGTAACATTTCCCTCTCCGAGTATTTTTCATTGGCTGTTTGTGCTGTATGATAAATATTATGGAAGTAAATTTCAAAGACTTGCATGAGTAAAAATGAGCATATATGTGCGTAAGGAACCCATACTCATGCAATTGGTATTTTATTAAAGTCGAAAGGACGCACAAACTTTGTTTTGTGTACAGATATATGCGTGAAAAAAGAGTGTTTCAGGGCGGGGCCAACAGTTATGCACATAAGGTGCTATTTAAAAGGTACTCATTCGCTTACATTTGGCAACTTGCTTGTGTAATATTACTCCTGCTAATTAGCTTGTGCAACTGATATCAGGCTTGTTTATTGAGTTTCATTGGCTGGGTGGGAGGTCTGGATGGACTGGGGGAAATTTAGGCTTAAAGAGCCAGGAATGTCTGGATGATGTGGAGAAGAACTGGGCTTAACTGGTGGAGTAATGAGTAAAACTGGTCATTTCAATTACATGAACATGTTTTACAATGTACTGATTCACACGGGTAAATCACGCATATAATATGTGCATGTATATTTTAAAAATAGGTAGGAAAAGTGCATGCATTCAATGCATTGAAATGCTCACTTTCATGGCACTGCATGTGTGGCATCCCCTATGCCACAAAGTGTATAGGATTATATATTTACAGGAGGTGTAAAAGAAAGTAGAGATTTTCCCCTTATAGAAAGTCTGGAAAGACTGTAAAGCTTGTAAAGGCTACACAGAAAGTGGAGAGTGCAAAAGAATGCATTGGGAATAGATTGAGAAGGCTCCAATGCTTACAGGTCATCTGTTGGTCCGAGGGGATGTCCCTACTGGAGATACATTGGGCTACAGCCCCAATGAGCTCGGTCTAGGGGAAAGTTAATAAAAACATTGACTCTCCTGGGTCTGGGGCTGCTCCAGAATGAAGGGACAGACAAACAGGCTCATGAAATACCGACACGCTGAAAACGTTTGTCCAAACTGGACACACTTTTTCTTAATGCACGCACGATCACCTCTCCTGGGAGCTCGATGCAATAGTCAAATGAGCTGCTGCACTAAAAATGATGTGCTAGGGATAAATTGTGAATCCCTAATGCGTCCGAAGCATCAGGCGCCCAGGAGAAGTGGCTGTGCGCAGGTTAGGAAAGTGGATGCTGGTAAATTGAGCATCCATTTTCCTAACCTGACCGCCAGCAAGACTTTTTTTTTTTTTTTTCCATGTTGCTGCTTTCTGGGTTTACTCTGACTTAAGAGCATCATGATATTAAGTTGGAAGAATCTCAGAAAAGCAGTATTTTCTGCATTTCTGTAAACTTTTGGGGCTCCTCAAGACTTTAATGCCAGCTCCAGGGCTGGTATTAATTTTTGAGGGTAACAATGTGCACGTCGGGCACACGGTTATTTTTTACATAAGGGATACTAGCTAATAGCCTCATCTACATGGCATTTAATCGCACATTAACCTGTGCACTAGCCTGAGCACCCGATATTGCATCATCCTGAAAGGATGGGACTGTGATCCTCTCCCAGGGTTACAGGGGTGGAGCTGCAGAGCGGGCAGAGATTCTCACACAGAGTCTCAAGAAGCCTGAAGGAGAAAAGAAAGACAAGAAGTTGGTGAAGAGAAATAAAAAAATAAAAAATAAAAAGAAACAGTGTACTTTAGTTGGGTAGGAACTTATCTGGATCAGGAAGCCAAACCGTGCCGGAGAGAACTTGCCCTGGAGGATCCTGTTTGCAGACTCAGAGGGATATGTTCCTCGAGCAGGTCAGGACACAAGACCTTGTGAGTAAATTGAACTGGAAATGGAAAGGAAAGAGAGGGCCAGGTTAGGCCAAAGAACATTAAGAGAAGAGAGTACTAGTGTAACATTATAGCACTGCTTGAGAAGCAAAAGTATTACTGAGGAGAGAAGAGTTACAATAAATCCTAAGGACTGCTCCTGTTTCTACTAAACTGCTACGATGTTTTATTCAGAAGGTTATTCAGTAAACTATTTTTTGGTTGGATTACAGCTTGTGGGTGGACAATGGCTTATTTCATGGGCGTGTCCCTGGCCCAGCACTGGCCCTGCCCTCAGCTCATGGCGAATGTTTCCCCCCGCCTTGGGAGCGTGACCCTCGGTGCTTTCCAAGGCTGGGAAGGTGATCCCTGTACAGGGGCTACACATGTATTTGCGCATACAGAAGTACAGATGTGAATATTTTATAATACGATATGCACAGATTATACAATACTATTACAGATCTACGTGAGGCCGTAATGAAAGCATTTTTCCCTAATGGGAAAATCATCTTAAAGTTGGGCTTATCACTGTTTATGCTTTCTTACGATGACCGTACCCCAAAATAGCATGTCTCATGCTCTGCTTGGATTGCTGACTGCTGAAGTACTGATCATCACCCTTGCCTGCTCTAAACAAGTAAGGGGGCAATTTTCAGTGACCTCAGATAGTTGCATTGTACACAGCTACCTTTGTACCCATGAACCTTGTAGCTACATTTCCAAAGAAAAACTACCTGTGTACATGTGCACCTTCTAAATCTATGGGCAAGGAAATGGGGACAAAATAAGAACATAAGAATTTGCCAGACTGGCTCAGTCCAAGAATACATTAAGCCCAGCATCCTGTTTCCAACAGTGGCCAATCCAGGCCATAAGAACCTGGCAAGAACCTGTAACCCCATCCCTGGGTGTGGACTGCACTCCAATGGGCCCATAAAAGAATTTATAAGTTCTTTGGGGCAGGAATCCAGGCTAGCTCACCAACTTCCCTTTCTTTCCAGGGTGTATGCTCTTTTGACTGGGGGATGAAAGGAGTCCTCTCAGAAATCAGTATGGGATGACCAACTCTCCCTCTGGAATGCCCTGGGTTAGGGAAATTCTGATACTCTGTGTGCTGTGCCAAAAAGTCAAAGGAGCCACTGTGTTAATGTCCAAATAAATCTTTACTGTTGCAAATAGTTGACCCAGGGCACAATACTGGTCCACAGCACCATAAATATGTTCTTTAAATATTTTTCTCACCCCCAGGTAGGCAGGGTGTCCTTTGGATTTGCAGAACATCCCTTCCAGATGGCCAGCTGCTGCACAGTTAAACTTCGCTCCCATCCCAGGATTCACTGAAGCACCGGATGGGTAGCTCCATGGAAATTAGGCTTTGCCTTTACTCACCTATAGATGATTTAAACCTCCTCTGTTCTTACACAGTCCTTGTTCTTTTGAATCCCTGATAGGAGGGATCCCTTGGACCAGAATTCTCAATGCTCTCATGAGGAAGGAAGGGCAGTCAGAACTTCCATCCTGGATCTTGAAATTAGGCTTATAAACTGAGGATAACTCTGGGGTGGCTCACCAGCAGGTCACTGGCACCCTCTTCCTTACCGACGCAATGGGGGGCAAGTTTTCCCTAACCTGCCTAGGCCCAGACCCAGGGTACTCCGTGCCCTGAGCCAGGAGTTGAACACGCTCCATCGAGGCCCCTACACTCAATAAGGTAAAAGTCCAACAAATGCACCTGGAGGGATCTCCCTCCAGACAGGTTGTGTATTGGCTGGGCAGAAATCCTTCCAGCCCTGACCAGCACCCATAAAAATGGCTTGCTTAGCTAAAACTGGCTGGGCCCGTAAAACAACTAAAAGCTTAATTCTTCTTCTCTGAACTCTGTTCTAAACTCAAAGGACTGCCTCCCAAGCTGTAGCAAGGGTGCGGTTATATTCTGTTTCAAGTGGGCAGGCCATTCCAGACTCTACAGAAGGAGGGGCCGCATTTGAATGGTTCCTCCCATTATCCATCCTTCTCTAGCTAATTGACACTGCACTAACCCAGGGCTTACTGGTAACCCGAGAAGTGCTTGGGTTATATACCCAAACAGTAAATAGATTCCATTCTGCTATCATGCAGTGATAAGTAGTGGCTCTTTCTTAAATCGACTTGGTTAAGAACAGTTTATTGAATTCTCTTCCAGGAACTTGTCCGAACCTTTGTTAAACCCAGCTACACTAACTGCCTTATCCTCTGATAATGAATTCCAGAGCTTAAATGTGCATTGCAAGAGAATTTCTCTGATTTGTTTTGAATGTGCTACTTACATAATTCATGGTTTGTCTTCATATTTTTTGAAAGAGTAAATAACCAATTTACATTTACCCATTCCATTTCACTCGTGATTTTATAGACCTCTATCATATCCCTCCTCAGCCATTTGTTTTCCAAGCTAAACAACCCTAACTAGTCTTTCCTTACAGGGGAGACATTCTATCCCCTTTATCATTTTGTTATTGTTCTCTGTACCTTTTCCACTGCAACTATATCTTTCTTTTGAGCTGCAGTGACCAGAATTGCAAAAAGGTATGGAGCGATATAGAGGTATTATGGCATTCTCTTTATTTTCCATTCTTTTCTTAATAGTTCCTAACATTCTGTTTGTTTGTTTTTTTGACAGCAGCCACACACTGGACCAAGGATTTTAAAGTATTGTCCATTATGTCGCCTAAGTCTTTTTCCTGGGTGGTAACTCCTAATATGGAACCTAAAATCATGTAACTACAGTTTGGGTTACTCATCCCTATGTCCATTACTTTGCACTTGTCTACAATAAATTTCATTTGCCATTTTCATGCCCAGTTTTGCAATGTGATTTAACAATTCGGAATAATTTTGTGTTGTCTGCAAAAAAGGGAGCAACTTCACATGTTGCTCCCTTTTCCAGATCATTTATAAATATATTAAAAACCACCAGTCCCAGTACAGATCCTGAAGCACTCAACTATTTCTCATGCATATTCATTAGGAAAAATCCTGAAAACCCAAGTGGTTGGAGGGGGCCTGAGAACTGGTTTGAGCACCCCTGATCTACTTGCCTTCCACAAGTAGTTCATGTGTGGACAGCAAAAGCGTAGAATCATGCCTTGAAAGAGAGAGAGATGAGAAAATTCCTTTGGGATTAATGAAATTTCTCATTGATACTCCCCAAAATGCAGAAAACAGGTCATTAAGGTAATGACACCATTAGGTTTACAGCAGTTTCACTGGAGTGTTGATTGGAAATGCTCTCTGGATTGCCTATGGTGAGTAGTCAAAATTAAATTCAAGAGAGTCAGCAGGCAGATTGTTAAAGGTTCCAGTAAAGGAAGAGGGAGGACATTAGAAGTTTGGCCATAATAGTAACATGTACACAAACAAGTTAGGTCTAGGTGCTACTTAATAGTGCTGTGCTAAAATTAGTGCCATTATTATTGTTTCAATTACTGATGAATTGTAACGGAGGGACATTGTGCTGCTAGATAGCCAGAAAGCTGGCTTTCATGGGCTCTACATACAATTCTCTTCTTGCTTCCTTGATGCTGTTGGGCTCGATATTGGGGCATAGGCAGATGCCTGGCACCAAATTGAAATGGAGTAGAATATCTGCTTGCTGTGTAAGAAATCAAGAGCTTGTTGCCAAACTAACTCCATTTGTGCTGGTTTTCTAGCCCCTATCTCAGTGTATTCTGTATCTGTATTCTTTATTTTCCAGGGAAAATCAGGATTACAAAACCCCAAGATGTCCATATTCAGCCGCCGCGAGGCCAGTTACATATAACCGGCTAACCCTGTATAGTGGTGCAGCCATGCCACTAAATATATCCTGCTATCTTAAAGTTAGCCGGTTATGTATAACTGACTAACTGTAGGACAGCCCTTTGGCTGACCAGAATTGGCCAGATAAATCAGCCACCTAATTCTGAATATCAAGTTAGCCGGTTAATTTATCCAGCCAACTCGACTCCTCCCCCATCTGCCCATTCTCACCCCTGACTTGTCCAGTTAAATGCTGGCTAAGCCACTTAGGCTAAGTGGCACCCGTTGACCATAGCCAAATATTTAGCTGTGCCATTTAGATCGCTAAGTGCTGTTTTGAATATCAGGCTCCAAGTGGAATAGAATAAGGGTTAGATGATCAAAAGTGAACTTTAATCTTCAGTGAAATCAGTCATAGGGTAGTAAATTCATATCAAAAGTAGTGGGACAGCACTGTGTACTCTGAGTACTAGTCTTACTCAATGAGAATTCTGGGATTATTATGGACCTGATGCCTCAAAAGTTCTCTGCCATTTTGTGTCCATAGAGAAATTCCATTGTAAAGCAAGCCCTATGTGCTCCAAAGAAGAGCCCCTTCAGCCTCGACTTTATAAAAGACAAGGTTAGGGACTCCTACAAGCTCATCTAATATCACTTGGGGAGAGCAGTTTCCTTACTTTGAGCTGGTGTACCGATGGCCAACCCTTATGAAGTCAAAAACTTCCAAATGAGTTATTGGGCTGGTGGGCATGCATTTCAGAGGAATGTTTTTATTAGGACTATTGCCTGTTGGGTGCTAATAAAACTTGTTTTGCGTGTTGCTTTGGACACTTATGTCATGGATCTGCCATTACTGAGCAAGCATAAGATCTAGTTTCTCAGTCTGTGTACACTAACCTGATGGGAGAGAGTCTATTTCACTCTATGCAGCTGTTAGTCTAGTATTACTTGTGTTTGTGCCCCATTGTTGGGGAAATGTTTGTGGATTCTGAGTATGTTTACAGAGCTGAAAGCACAGGATTGTTTCGGGGGTTCTGTCCTAACCTGTTTATATCCCAGACCTCACTAGTATTGTTTGATCTTCCTATTGAGTGAGGCAGAGACAGCCACCAACATTGCTTGGGGTAACAAAAACCTAAATCCATCATTTTCTGCCATCACATTCTATGTTTATATAAAAGGAGGTCGAGAAGGACCACGAATGTCTGAAACTGCTTTTCAGAAAAAAATAGGTTTGGTTCTAGCTATTAAGATGATGCTATTACCCTTCTGTAAAATTGGCAGCTTTGGTCTGTGATTGGGCTGATGGCAGATGCTCATAGAATGAAGCTAGCTACCAGCTGAGAGCTCTAAGCGTTCAGAGAATGCAATAATCCACCACTTTGATCATTGTCCCTGTACCTTTAAAGCTGACCCTGTTATTCTGCAGAGATATTAGAACCATTTGTGGAAAAAGTCAATGGCTGTAAAGTTTTCAAGTGCATGAATCAAATTTAATTAAAACTCCTGGGTAGCCATTTCATTATTGTAAATTGTTCCCAAATTCCATGTCATACACACCGAGGAAAGGCAGATTTTCGTTTCTCATGTTCTTTTTTTTCATGCATAGAATATTCTTAGCACAGCAAAAATAAAAGAATCAATGTTAAGTGTACCTATTAATTTTATTTTCAGTGGTAGCAAAACCTAGTTATCAGGAAAGCCTTTTAAAAAATGTTACTGCCCCCACCAGAGAGAGGGTTTGGGAGGAAAGATGCCTGGCCCTCATGGAAATCCCTGAAGCTTTCTGAGATCATGCATGAAGGTTGAGTGCACAGCAGCAAGACCGAGCTCTTGGAGATAGGAAGCAAAAAGAGACAGACACCAAGCCCTAATACTTCTGTCTTGCAGGATTATGTACAGCAGGAGGGACAGATAGAAACCCATTCCCATGATACCTGTGCCCTTGCAAGGTTATACAGAGGGGCAGACACGCATCTCCTGGTATCTAGGTCCTGTATATAGGAGGACTGTTGGGAATATCAGGAATCGGTGGCCGGGAGACACCAAGGATAGAGAAGCAAGGAGAGAGCCATAGAGGCACAAGGGAGTTGGAGCCCCTGGTATATGCATCTTCCAAGGGGAGGATTAAGACACATCTCCCACTGGACAAGGATTGGATCAAAGAAAAGTGGAGCATTAAAAAGGAGTTGAATATAAGGCCAGTCAACACAGAGGTCCTTTGCTGGTGCAACAGCATGGTGGGATGATTTCCTGCCTGTGGACTGACTTCCTGCTTCCTGATTCCCTGCTACTGTACTCTCTGCCATTACTACTGGATTTTTGCTGCTGGACTCTTTACCTTGGTTCCATGTTCCTTGTTGCTGGATTCTCTGCTCTGATTGTGCTTCCTGATTGTTCATTGCAGACATTGCCTGGTCTAGTTCTTGACTCCTTTCTGGACTGTCCTTTGGAGACTGCTCTTTGCCTTGCTATGAGACTTCAGTTGTCGATGGATCTGGTTCCTGAATCAGATTGCATCTGGTCCTCCATTCTGGTACATGAACTGTAAGTGTGCAGAACGCCTATGGCCCAATCAAATCCTGACAGGAATGCACAGGATCCGCTGATACCCATGCCCTGCAGGTTTGTACAGTGGCCAGACAGTATGCTGTGATACAAAACTTAAATTGTGAACCCTCTGACAGGGAAATACCTACAGTACCTGAATGTAATCCACTTTGAAGTGCCTGAAATGCAGAATATAAATCAAATAAAATAAATACCTACGTCCTGCAAGATTATGTTCAGCATGAGGAATAATGGACACCATCCCCTGAAACCTGTGCCCTGCAGGCTTTTAGATGGGTTAGACAGCATCCCCTAAGGCCTACAAGGTTATATATAGTTTAAGGAAGGACAGACAGCTGTGTGAACCTTGTCAGGGACAGAAATTTTACTGCAAATTTTGTTTTTTGTAGCTAGGTAATACAAAAAGATTTCTACCCTATTTAAAGCAGATGAGAAGTTGTATAGTTGCATAGTCCCTATGAGGGCTTGACCTCTAATGCTGTGCCTGTCCGACCAGGCCTTATGTCCCTACGAGGGTTTGACCTCTAATGCTGTGCCTGTCCATCCAGGCCTTATGTCCCTACGAGGGTTTGACCTCTAAGATGGAACCTGGGGTAACTGATGACAAACCCCAGAGATGGTATCACCTGGATGGTCACATGTAAGGAGCGAAGCACCCCCTAATGGCTGTCCTGCTAATGTCCATCCTCCTGCTTTAGGGTTGATGAGAGTCCAAGGTAATTTTTCCCCCTCTGTGCCATGAGTCTGGAGCCAGTGAAGGATAACATGCGTCTGGAACAGTATACAGCTTCAAGGGCAAGTTGCATCTCATGAGTTGATTGGCCTCAAAGCACCTTGCATAGGATTCAGAAACAGTGGGGGCATGTGGCTGAATCCTTGGGAGAGGATAAAAAGGAAGGAGTAAGAGGAAGCCATTGAGATGGGAGGCTACCTATGTTGGCAGCAGTGTCAAGGCATGGTCGGTGAGGGTCCCTCTCCTAGTTAATTCATGCCAGGACTGATTGTCCTCCTGCTGCCCGATGCTGACTATAGTGCATGCAACATGGACAGCGAGTGTGTTTTTCCTGGCCTGTGTTATACACAGTGCAAACAAGTAAGGTACAGTGAGTATTTACAAGGCCGGCTTCTCTTTAGTTTGATGGGGGTGGGGGGAGGGCAAACAGGGCAATTGCCTGGTATGCCAGCAGCACAAGTGGCCCTCTGAGCTGGAGCTTCGGGGCACCAAGCACATGCGGGCCCCACTCCTTAGTGCTTGACTATGGCCCCAGTGTGCCTGCCACCCAACCTCTGTGCTTGCAACTTCCTCCCAGCGGTTCCCATTATCACAGTAACCAAAATGTGCAAAGCAATTGGGTTCGAGAATGAAATCTGTAACAAATACATCTAATAAAACGTCATCGCTGGTATCCCGAAAACCAGGCTTGTTTGCCAGTCTCAAGGACTGGAGTTCCATTCCCCTGCCCATGCCTTGGTATTTGAATCCCTGATTTTCACTGCTGACATCAGTGATCATGGATTGTCTCTCCTAAGAAGTAAAACACCAGTCTAAAAGTTTTGTTTGGCTTCATTCAAAACATTATGTAATGAAGATAAAGGGTTGGGAAAAGAAACAGTAGCCTGTCGGCAAGTGAATTAATTGGCGATAAGAAACCCAGCAAGCTATACATCTCATTCTGAATAGAGATACAGGGATAGGCGGGAAGACATTTTGTTTATATAATGTCTGGCTTCTTTTGTACAGAGTCTGGCTTCTTGCGGTTTGTGGTTCAGTTTCTGTTTATAGTTTATAGTCTCTTTATTCTGAATTTGGTGAAGGTGAGTCTGTGTTTTGCATGATTAATTGAGGTGGGGTATTCTGTGTTTAAAAAATCAAACTAACGAGGAGGTGGGGAGGCAGCACAGTAATGGTTCGCCCAGGGCAGTAAAAATGCTAGCACCGGCCCTGGCCATATCTGAGGTCCAGGCAATGGTCAGAGGCAAACAGAGGTCAGGCATATCCGAGGTCCAGGCAATGGTCAGAGCCGTTAGGCATGTCCAAGGACCAGGCAATGATCAGAGGCAGGCCAGGGTCAGGCGTAACCGAGGTCCGAGCCAAAGTCAAAATCAGGTATCCATCCAAAAGAGAAGAAGAGGGATGGATAGGTAAGGGAGGCAGGAAAGGGCATGAACAAAAGGGCAACGAAGATGGAGACAAGCTGGACGAGGACTGAAGACAAGCTGGCTCGCAGGGAAGCTGCACGCACTACTAGAGTGGCTGGACATGCTGCTGAGGCAAGCTGTGCCTGGAACGCTGCCTTCTTATAGGGTCATGGGGTGATGTCATCATTAGGGGCCATGGGGGACTTTCCTGCCGCAGTCCCTTTTAAGTGCCCATGAGAGATGCGTGCCCTTGCCGTGGTAGATGCAGCGTGTCGGTGACAGCAGCGTTCTGCTGCGTGGATAGCTGATGGCATTCTCCGTGCTAGGAGGCGGCATGGTGTGCCAGGGGTGCTTCTCTATGTTGGGGGGTGGGGCGGGCAGCCTGGGGCTGGAGGTAAGAGCCCGCGGACCGCCGAGCGAAACAGAAGTAAATTGTAGATAGGTATCTTGGGTGTAAGTAGCACCTATAAATAAGATAATTAGATTGTTCATTTCTTATACTGGGGCACGTGAGTGGAAGAGTATGTATATGGGACAGATTTACCAATTGGCAGAGTAAGCACCTGCCTATGGGAGCCACCCCAGTGGGGCAGCCGCCCTGCCTGTGTCAGTCACTTGTTTTACATCATCAGCTGCTCCAGCTGTTCTTCCCTTATTGCTTTCTAAACTGCTAGCATTCTGTTGAGCTGCAGCAGCAGCATCAAGTAGCCATCTAGTAGTCATTTTGTGGCAACCGTAGTCATCAGCAGGACTGTTGCAGCTGCCATGTTAAATGGCACTCTGGCCCGGGGGAGTCGGGGAAAGGTGTGTGTGTGTGTGGAGAAGGGGGGGGGGGGGGGGGTGGCCATCTGCGTGCATGCCAAAGATCAGGCAGCAGGGCCAGATTTAAAATGATGGCGCCTATAGAGGGAGGACAAGATAAGAGATTCCCTCCTATCTCTCCCCCTGGGAAGCAGTGAGTAGCAGGAGGAACCCCCAGTTTTTGGACACCATTAGAATTCGGTGCCCAAGGCACGTGTCTTGCATTGCCTACGCCTAAATCGGGGCCCAGTCAGGCAGGGATATAAATCTTGCTGTTGGACGCATACGGGGGAGGATGTGAGAGATGTTAGATCCGAGACGGGCGATGAGCGATTAAGGTAGACACGGAAGGAGGGGAGAAGTGCAGAGAGGCAGGGATGCAGGTGGGATTAGGATGGTAAATGGAAAGAGCTTTACTAAAAGATATGTAGCAGGAATAAAGACAGCTGGATTAAGCCTGGCCAGTACTGTTATAACAGTTTGTTGTTTAAAGAATTTACATGTCAGTGCAGCTGCATTCGGTGGAGCCTAAGTGTTTCATATTAATACAGATGCTGTCAAGCTCTGTGAGTAGTTTGTACTGCATTTTGAATCAATACAATTATTTATAACAGAGCTACCGGGACAACTGTAACCTCTGGTAATGTTACTATTGATGATGTAAAATAACTTCATAAGTAGTTATTGAAAATTTTAATAAAAATTAATAGAGAAAGAGAAGGCTGTGAATGCAGTTTGGAGGTGAGATGCAAACAAGCAAGGTGATGGACACGAGGCGGCAAAGAAAGCCTAGCCAGATTAATGGATATTAGCACCGCTCGTTCCCCTGCCCCCACGTACTGACAAGCAAGGGGCACCCATTTATTTCAGTAGGAAGGAAAGTCGCATCTTGATTTCTCATTCTTTTCCCGGCTGGGAGTAGTTGTACCTGAGAATAGAGGGAGCCGTGACAGGACACAGCTCTTTCATTTTGGTGGCGTAGAACAGCCGTGACCGCCCTGTCCCTCGCAGACGGCCAGCATTTAAAAAATCTCTGAAGCTCTAAACTTCCTGTGCCAGGGCCCTGTGTATTCACTTCCTGACCGCTTTGTCTTTTATTCCCTGCCTGTCCTACTTCACAGAAAGTGTGCTGTTTAAAATCTGAAATATTTATGGCTAGAGAGCTTAGAACAGGGCGTTCCTAGTTCCAGATGAATCCTGGACTCGTAAATGAGCAGATGGGGTTATAATTAATTGAGATTTGATGTGTAGCAGACTTTTGCAAATTACATTTCATTTCATCAAAGCATATTCTGTGATCATCCTGTTGGCAGTGCTCTGCATAAACTAATCAGAGGGGGCTGTGAACTTCCATTAATCGTGTTGAAAAGACATTTTGAGAATCCAGACCACCAGGCAGCCCCTCCACAGAGCAATCAAGAAGATCCCCCCCCCCATATAACTAAGCCATCTCTGGCTCAGGTGACGGGGGGGGGGGGGGGGCACAACATGTGTTATCAGAGAGGTGGGCCCCCCAGATGTGTTGGAACATTACATGAAATGTGTCCTGGAACTTTTAGTGCCTATCGTAAAGGGAAGGCGGCTGACTGGATTGGTGCTTTAGATGAAAGACACCTTGGACATTTGGGTGCCTCAGGGAAGAGCAAGTCAAGAGGGGCCCTGAGCCAGTACAGAATCGGGGGAACCTGTTAGGAGATGATGATTACACTCACGCTAATTCAGTGACATTCAGTCACAGGATTGCTCAAAGTCTGAAAAAGAAACAGATAGAACCAAACTGTAAATTATATTCCTAAAAATACCTCCTGTGGTTTTCTCACTCTGAAAGTGTTGGTGCATGAGGCAGTGTCGTGCTGTTTAGAATGACTTGGACTATCTGAGGCTTTAATGTCTTGGGCGTCATTCATTCAGCGGTGGCAAGAAAATCATAATATTAATAAATAAGAAATACAGCAATGCATTCCAGAGTTAGCTGTTCCCAGTAATGCTTGTATAGGCATAGAAGGCTCCATTGGGAGACAGGAGGTGAGTAGATGCATTAATTCAAGTATTCACAAATAGAACAAATAGAAATAGAACATAAATAAATATATAAATAGAATTACAACAAATAGAAACAAAGCACTGATGGCACCAAATCTGGAGGCCACCAGCCGAGGTCATGAAACCAAGTGGGCTGGTAATTATTTCATTCTGCTTTGTAGACTTCACCGACAGGCTGAAGGGTTTTCTTCCCGATTTTCCTTTGGTTGATCCGGTGAGGAAATTTATCCCAGATTTCCAACAACCTTACCCCCCTCCCCTTCCCCCAGTTGACTCTTAAGGAAAGAGCTTCTCCTAGAGATTCTCTTTCCCTGCCCCTTTGGCTGACCCTGAGAATGAGCTTGCCCCATTCGTTCCCTCGGTTCACGCTCGGGAGAAACTTGTCCCAGACTACTGCTTCACGCTGGGAAGAGATGCTTCATGGATTTTCCCACGATTCACCTCGAGAAAGAGCTTGTTCCAGAATTTTCTCCCTTTTCTCCTTTCGCATTGAGAAGGGACTTTTCTCAGATTTCCTCCTGGTTTATGGTCTGACTCAGAAGCCAAGAAACAGCTCTGCAGTTTGCTCTCTCTTGGTTCCAGTTTGCCAGCATTGACAGTATACCCATAAATATGATTTATAGCTCTGTGCCACAAGCAACCTACGCTCATGGCTGCTTCACTGGTCTGCAGTCAGAGAGATTATATGTAATTTTACCAAAACATTAATCTCTAAAATGACATTTCACTTTCTGCTAATTCAGTATTGTTCATATATAACTTAGGCCAGTCCTGCCAGTTCCATTGGTACTACTATAAGAACATAAGAAATGCCACACTGGGTCAAGAATACATCAAGCCCAGTATCCTGTTATCCAACAGTGGCCAATCCAAGTCACAAGTACCTGGCAGGATCCCTAACAATAGTAATGGATCCCTTGCTGCTAATGCCCAGGGGTAAGAAGTGTAGCTGGTTTAAAAAAAGGTTTGGACAAGCTCCTGAAGGAGAAGTCAATAAACTGTTATTAAACAGGTAGACTTGGGGAAAGCCACTAATTGCCTTTACCTTATCCTCTGCCAATGAATTCCAGAGCTTAATATACGCATTGAATGGAAAAACATTTTCTCCGTTTTGTTTGAAATGCACTGCTTACAGACTTCATGGAGTGTCCCCTAGTCTTTGTATTTTATTGACAGAGTAAAAAACCAGTTCACATTTACTTATTTTGTTCACTCATGATTTTATAGACCTCTCAGTATAGAGCGATACAGAGGTATTTATGACATTCTCTGTTTTATTCTCCATTCCTTTCCTAATAATTCCTAACATTCTGTTTGCTCTGTTGAAGCCCAGAATTCAGGCTCTGGCTTATACATGTAGAACATAAGAACATAAGAAAATGCCATACTGGGTCAGACCAAGGGTCCATCAAGCCCAGCATCCTTTCCAACTGTGGCCAATCCAGGCCATAAGAACCTGGCAAGTACCCAAAAACTAAGTCTATTCCATGTAACCATTGCTAATGGCAGTGGCTATTCTCTAAGTGAACTTAATAGCAGGTAATGGACTTCTCCTCCAAGAACTTATCCAATCCTTTTTTAAACACAGCTATACTAACTGCACTAACCACATCCTCTGGCAACAAATTCCAGAGTTTAATTGTGCGTTGAGTAAAAAAGAACTTTCTCCGATTAGTTTTAAATGTGCCCCATGCTAACTTCATGGAATGCCCCCTAGTCTTTCTACTATCCGAAAGAGTAAATAACCGATTCACATCTACCCGTTCTAGACCTCTCATGATTTTAAACACCTCTATCATATCCCCCCTCAGTCGTCTCTTCTCCAAGCTGAAAAGTCCTAACCTTTTTAGTCTTTCTTCATAGGGGAGTTGTTCCATTCCCCTTATCATTTTGGTAGCCCTTCTCTGTACAGAGACTTCTGTGGGGTCCTGCTAGGAGGATTGTTTCATCTTCATGGGGGGTGGGTGGGGGAGAGGGAACAGATACAGCAGTAGTATTGGGTGTTAGCTCCCCCATGTGGGAGACTTCGACAGTAAACTCCCAGAGTATATAAACTCCTGCCACCATCTTAGTTTCTTCACTTTTCAGTTATCCCTGTTAGGGGCAGGATGTCCCTTCACTAGCTCCTGTATTATGTCCTTTAGGAAATGGCTCCTGGGTCTTTAGGATGAGATCTGGGTAGCATGAAGAAGAAAGAGTGCTTTTGCCTGATTTTAATTTACCCTGCCTTTTGGAAACCATTTGGTTAGGAGGAGGACATTTTTACGCCCTTCCTTCCTCTGGTTTTGGTTTCCCCTTTGCTTTAAAAACATTCTTGTTTCTGCTGTTTGAGTGCCTGTTGCAACCATCGGTCTTTGACGGCTTCACCCCGCCTACCTCTCACTACTTGCAGCTCGTCCCATTCACCTCGGACTACTGGCTGCCGCGGCGTCTATTTGCCATCCTCTCCGGCATCCCCTCCCGCCATGCTCCTCCAAGGTACCTTAGGGTGCACGCCGCCCTCATCTTTATTTACACATTGGCGCGAACCTCAGGGGCGTCCCCCTGATATGACGTCATGCTGCCCGGATATTTAAGCCTATAGTATTTGCTAGCTCATCGAGTTAGCAACGGAAACCCTACGGATGGGATTCGCTCTCTGTACCGAAGCTGCTCTGCCAGTCCAGCGCTGTCTGGAACTCTTACACCCTTCGGGGTTACTAACGGGGTACTCGCTCCTCGAGGGCTCATGTTCCCTGAGTCACTGCCTGCATCTTCAAACCCTTCTATTTAGAAGACTTCACTAACAGTTTCCATCTGTGAGTACAACTGCCATCTATTCCACAGTACTGCTTCACTGGAACCAGGTACTCGCTCCTGGAGGGCCTGCCCTCTGTTCCGGTGCCAGACCTCTCGTCTTGTGGAATCTGTTACTGCTACATGAGTACAATACAACTGAGTCTCTCTGCTCTAAGGGATCAGGTACTCGCTCCTCGAGGGCCTGCTCTCCCTGTCTGGAGCTTCTCCTAATTCTACCTGGGATTCTGAATGCTTCTTGTCGTGTACTCATAACGCTCAGTCTCTTTCCACTACATCACAGCCTAGCAGAGGATTCGCTGTTCCAGCCTTCTGTGGGAGACCTGCCAAGCCGGGCTCAACATCTACTACTCACTACTGCCACCTCTGGTGGTTTCCAAAACTGTTTAATAAAAGATTCAAATCTGTGTTGTGTGTCTAGAGTCTAGCCTGACACTACGGTCCCTCACGGGACTGCCCCCCCCCGTGGGCATGGTCAGCTGCCACAGTGTCCAAGGATCCACCCAAACATCAATAACCATAACAGTGCCCTAGGGAGTCAATTCTTTTGTTTATTCAGAGTAGTGGGGTCTCTCCCTGCAAGATGCCCCATGGGACCATCTGTAGTCCTGTGAAGGAATGACTGTGCTAAAGGTATGAAAAAAATGGGATTTTACACTAATACATCTAGATTGGGATAGCATCTCATTCACCAAACGGTGGGAGGGAGCTTAAAAACTGCCCCATTAATTGGAATGGATTTGAGATAAGAGAATTATTTAACATCAGTAAATGAACAGAGTAAATGGAAGTTGAAAGTCACAAATTTATTAGATTTGAAACCATAAAGTAGACTGTAAATGACAAGAATTTGTAACTGCATATTCCATCAGTTTCCATCTTTAATCAGTAAGTTTGCTGGAAACCATTAACTGCTTTCAGAGCGATTATTAGTGCTGTATACAAGAGACCTTAATGTTGAATTGATTGGGATGCTCAATACACTATTGAACAATGCTCAGGGCCTAGAAGATAATCTGTCCCCCACCCCAACAGGGACTTTCAGAGAGGCTTAACACCAGGAAAAGAAAATTACACACTTAAGCCCTAATTGAGTTGTGTTATTTGAGGTCCTGTGGTAGGACACCTCTCACTGACCATCTCACTGATAGCCCTTTAAACTTAGATCACTAATGACTGTTGTACACAAACTGCTCCACATTCAGGATCTGATTTACTAAGGCTTATCTCCCATTTTGTGTCCATTAGGAGTAAAAAAACAGTAAATAAGGTGCTCAGTTCACTAGTTGAAGAGTGTGCACTCATACCTCCACACTCCATTCACTAGTAGCTGATGTACACTTAAAGGTGAATTTTCAAAAGTTGGCATGTAAAAGTGAGCAGTTACATGTGTACAATAGCATATACGTGGGTAGATGCTAGTTTAGAAACCTCAACGTACAAGTGTCAATCAGGATTTGCAAATTTGTGTGTGTAAAAATGGGGTGAGCCAGGGGCATTCCATGGTGGGGGGGGGGGCCAACATCTACCAACATTGGGGAGGAGGAATAGCCTAGTGGTTAGTAGGGATGTGCAGAGGGACGCCATATGTTGGATTCGGGATTCGTATTTGTCGAGGGACAGATACGTTGCATTCAGCAAGGGGGGCACCCCGATACGTACATGCGTTAATTCTTATTCGTTTCCCGGCTAAAATTGAATTAAGTACAAACCCCCACCCTCCTGAGCCCCCCAAGACTTACCAAAACTCCTTGGTGGTCCAGCGGGGGGTCCGGGAGCCATCTCGTGCACTCACACCCTCGGCTGAAAGTATTCAAAATGGCGCTGATAGCCTTTGACCTTCTATGTCACAGGGGCTACCGGTGCCATTGGTCAGCCCCTGTCACATGGTAGGAGCAATGGATGCGCCATCCATTGTTCCTACCATGTGACAGGGGCTGACCAATGGCACCGATAGCCCCTGTGACATAGTGAGGGCAAGGGCTATCGGCACCATTTTGAATACTGGCAGCCGACGGACTGAGTGCAGGAGGTCGCTCCCGGACCCCCGCTGGACTTTTGGCAAGTCTTGTGGGGGTCATAAGGGTCCCCCAAGACTTGCCAAAAGTCCCTGGTGGTCCAGGGGGGTCCAGGAGCGATCTCCTGCACTCAGGCCATCGGCTGCCAGTAATCAAAATGGTGCCGATAGCCTTTGCCCTTACCATGTCACAGGGCTTACATGGCTAACTTCCAATTTATCCACCTAGATAATATCTGGCTAAGTTCAGAGTTATCTGGCTTGTTAGCTGGATGTTGATATTTATCTGGATAATTACTGCTAAATAAATGCAAAGCTGCTATTTAGCTGGATAAGACTTAAAATGCTACATATCTGGCTAAGTCAGATAGCCAGATAAGTCTAATAGCAATATTTATCTTATCTGATTTAGCTGGATAAGTAGTGCTTTTCAGACTTATACAGCTATCTGGCTTAGGCCTAGAGTCACTAACCCATGACGTTTTAGTGCGGGAGGAGGTCCCACTACTGCAGGGTGGGTTGATGCCGCTTTAATGAGGCCTCTCTGCCAAAAGAAATTGTGGCTCTATGGTGCGTTCTTTTGTCTCAAGGGCAAACACATTGGGGCAAAAGAACATGCCTAGCAGCCCTTTAACACGATGGTGGCCCCCAACTTCAAGAGTCCACCATCACTTTAAATGGCCACTAAACCCCCCAAGAAAAGAATAACGGGAAAATTGGGAGGTTTAGCAGGGGTTAGAGCTGTCCACCGTCTCAATCTGGGGCTGCCTCAAGTGGTGGCCCCCGACGCTCCCAAAGTTAAAAATTAGTGTAAATGAAGCCACACGGCGACAGTCCCATCACCTTCACCCACCTCTCCCTCCAAACAGTAGAAATGAGTAGCCACTGATGACTCCCCTTCCCCATCAAATAGTAGCAATAATCAGTAGCCCCATTCCCCCGAAATGGAAAAGACAAATGTAGCTCCCACCCCTCAAAGTCCAACAATACCTTCTCCCCCTCCCCTCAGAGAACTAAAACAAAATGGGGGTCCTAAGCCCCAGCCCCCCTCTTCCCATACCTTTCCCCCTCCTGCACCTCCCAGAAACTTAAATTAAGTAGTGGCTTCCACATCGGGGCCAGGCTACAAAATGGCACCAACCTGGGATGGGGCTGTCACCGCACAGCTGCATTTACAGTAATTTTTAACTTTGGTGTTGGGGCCACCTCTAGAGGCAGTCCTGGGTTGAGACAGGGGTCAGCCCTGATGCCTACTCAACCTCCCCTTTTCGGCCATGTGACTCTTTTTTTTTGCCTGCTCTTTAAATGTGAGGGATGAGCCTCGGGACCAGCATTAGAGTCCTGGACCTCCCGGTTCACATTTACCACTTTACAAAAAGATGTAGATATATTATGGTAGCTGACCACCTTCTCGGTCAACCACGATAAAATATTTGCAACAGATTGCCCAGTAATTACCTTTTTGCATGCATATGCATTGTTCATGCAAATCACATGCAAAGTAGGTCATTATAATAGGGGAAGGAACCTGGGCAAGGAGATGTAAAATATTGAGTATATCACACGATATTGCTGTGATAGTGCTCTATTGCATGATATACAGCATATATCATGCAATATGCACTGTTTAATTGCATGTTAGAGCACTACCACAACTTGATGCATCTCCCAGTTAGTCAGATAAGTGGTATTTAAGACTTATCCAACTAAATGGCAGCTTTGCATTTACATAACTGGATAAATTGGTAGAGATGTGCTTCGTTTAAAGATATTGGGTCGGGCTTCGGATTGGGTGCTTCATGAAAAATTTCGTTTTTGCACAGTTCGTTGGGTTTTTTTTCGGCAATTTTCGACAAAGTGCATTAGTGCGCACTAATGGGTCTTACTGCGCACTAACAACCAGTTATTGCATACTATCTCAGCATTAGTTTGCAGTACACCAAACGAGGATAGCGGCGCACTACCGGTAGCTAGATGTTAATGCGCATAAAGTGCACACTTACAGGTTAGTTAGTGCACCCTAATAGAACTTACAGTGCACTAAGTATGTGTTAGTGCGCTGTAACTAATGTTAGTGCGCACTAAAAAATGCAACTTAAAAATTAAAAAGTATCAATTCAGAGGAGTTTCGTTGGCTAGAAAAACAGTGCGCATTAATTGGTATTATTGCGCACTAGCAACTAGAAACTGGCAGCACAAAGACCTCCACGCTCAGCTCATTAGAGATTGGTGAAGAGACACCTCTGAACGCAGCTCACCAGTTACTTCATGAGCACAAGCCCCTTCAGATTCGACTCACTAGTTACTGGTGAGCACAAACTTCTTGAGATTCAGCTCAATAACCACACAGATTCTTCAAAACTCCATTTATTATACATTAAACTTGTTTTAGCTATTTGCCACTTTGTCAGAAAGAAAATAACTAGTTAGATGAACCATGTCTTATAAATGAGTGCCCTGAGGGGGCAGAAAAAGCTACAAAGCTGGTCATTTATTAGAATAACATTATTTTTCTTAGATTCCAACATTTTATTTTTTTTTGCTGCTGTTTTGAACTCCATTAAAATGCAGCCTGTATTAGTAAATGATTCCCAAAATGAGGTGATCTTTTTCCTCTTTCCTGTATTTTCCTTATCCCAGCAGGCATGAGATGGGTGCCAAGACAGTTTGTCTAGAATTCTGCAGAATGCCTTTGTGATGACTGCTCTCCCTCTGCCCCCCCCCCCTCAAAAAAAACAAAACTTTTTTTTTTTTTCAGAGAATGAGCACAAAGGAGGTGAATGAGTGACTAAAATAATAAATATACTTGTGCATTGAAGCTTCAGGCAATCCTTAAATATACCTTCAATATTTTTTGCAGATGGAGGGTCACTTGCAAATATTGCAGACATAAAATTACTGCAGAAAATGTCAGCCATATGATATTTATCATCTGTTTTGGAGCTAGCAGTAGTCTGGGTAAAAAGGATATTTATTTGGTAAGGGTTACTACCCCTAACTAAGCTAGATATTACACTTAGATGCAGCTCCAACACTGCTCTTTGCATTAATGGTGGGGATGGAAGGGAACTAGAACCAAAGGGTTACTAAGAGCCAAGAGTAACAGATAAGTATGAGGAAAAAAAAAGTGCGAAGCTTGCTGGGCAGACTGGATGGGCCGTTTGGTCTTCTTCTGCCGTCATTTCTATGTTTCTATGTAAGAGAATGGCATTGGGACTGTTGGCTGTAGTTTGTCCTTAGCAGATAGTTTTAGTGTTATGAATTGTGATATTTAAGGATACCAGCCAGGCTTCATTGTTTTGCAGGACAGTCAGATCTAGTCCTGGTTGCATGCAGAGAAACTTGCAGCCCTTGCTTTTCACAAGTCCAAAAATAAATGGGGTAAAACCAGGATTGTAGCAGCCTACCCTACATAAAACCAGTTGGCAGTTCTAGTGATATTGAATATCCAGAGGCTTATTACCATCACTAAGGGGGTTATTTTCTAAAGCTATTGCACGCTTGCACTACCAACGCAAGCATGCGATAGCTAGAAAGCTTAGCGCACGTGTGCGCTAGCTACATCGGGGCGGAGTCGGCCCCGGAAGAGGAGTCAGGGCATCAACTGGGCTGACTCTGTGAAGACGGCGCAGACAGCAAAACGGTAAGGTTCCGTATCGCTGCTGGCGTCGCGCCGAATAACTACACCATAAAAGGTGTAGTTATTCAGCGCGATATAGGCAGCGATTGCACCGCAGAGGTGCGATCACTGCCGGCTAGCGCAGGACTGCCCCCTGCTTCGCCCCCCACCCACCATTACCACCAGGATTCACTATGCCTTGCAGCATTAGTGAATCTTGGCCTAAGGCTGAGGTACACTCTACCTACAATCTCCATAGCCCAAAGCCCCTGTGGCTTGCCTTAGATTTACTGAATCTTGAGCCATTCTGTAGACTATTTTATTTATAAAATTCATTAACTGTTTATCAACTTTTCTAAGCAGTTTCCATATAAAACACCCATAAATATAACAGATATGACTAATACCTCGCAGACTACACATCCATTAGCATAAAATTTTAAAATAAACAGTCTTCGCTGATCTTATTGTGTCACACACCATCTCCCACTTCCTCTTAAATCCAGTAATAGCCCATCTTAAGGTTGCTACGCATTCTGGATTCAACCATTACTATATCCCAAATGCCTGCTGAAAGAAGGCATTTTACCATTTTCCTGAACTTTAAGAGCCCAGTTTCAGCCTTCAAGCTAACTGGTAGAGAATTCCAAATTGTTGGTCCCTGCACATAAAACAATCTCTCTCTGAATTCATCCAATTGAATTACCTTAAAGGATGGTACATCCAATAGCACTTGAACGCTACATCTCAATGACCTTGTGGGTTGATACAATTTTAATACTGAATTAAAACTACTTGGAACTAAGCCATTAATGCCCTTGAAGGCCAAAATAGTGAACTTAACTTCGGTTTTTCAAACAGGCAACTAGTGATATTTTTGTAGATAAGGTGTCATATGTTGATTTGTCGGGATTCTAGCCACAATTCAAACTGTAGAGTTCTGAATGTATTGGAGTGAGTGCATCGTATTTAGAGGTAAACCAATGTAAAGTGCATTGCAGTGATCAACTGTAGACATTACCAAAGAATGAATAACAATTGTAGGGTTATTCTCATTTAAATAAGGGCATAAACATCAAAGCATTTATAATTCAAAATAAGATGATCACACAACTTGCCTAATTTGTGGACAGAATGACAGCTTGGTATCAAGAATAATGCCTAAGTTATGCACCTGAGAAATTGAAATTTTCATGTTGATGGAAATCATGTTGCTGATGGAAATCTCGACAAATAGAGAATCTCAGTTTTATCCATGTTGATAACCAGACTGCTCTTATTTAGCTAAGATTGTAAATAAGACAGACAATGCGACACCTTATCTAAAGCCTTTGAGATAAGATCTATTTATTGGTACGTAGAATTGGATATCATCTGCACATATGCGGAACTCAACATCAAGCTCTGCAAACACTTGACAGATTGGTGTGATGTATATATTAAAAAGTGAGGCTGACAAAGCCAATCACTGTGGGACGCCCGAAGAGGTCTTAAGCAATCTAGACTTTTGTCCTGCCAAGGAAGAAGAAAACCATCTTAGTACCACCTCACCTATCCCCAAGTCACGCAGGCATCCTAACAATATAAGATGATCAACAGTGTCAAATGCTGCTGATAGATCTAACAAAACAAGAAAATATTCTGCCCCTGAATCAAATCCTCTCCTAAAAACTTTGCACAGTGATAAAAGAAGCATCTCGGTACTATGACCTGGTCTAAATCCATATCCATGTTGATTTAATATGTCATTTTCATTCATAAAAGCTTGCAGATGTTTTACAATCACTTTCTCTAAAGTTTTTGTCATAAAGGGTAGATTAGAAACTGGTCTAAAATTTTTTAAATCATTCTTATCCAATTTAGCTATTTTTAAGACACGATGCCTCTTTCAATAATTCTGGTATTTTGACCTCTCTCAAAGAACAATTTACAAGATTATTCAGGAAAGGTAAAGTTCCTTTCTGAGACATTTAAATGAAACATTCGAACAATCACTTAGTGAACAGAAATTATTTTTTCGCTTTCCTATTCATCCTTCATTGTCTCTTCAAAAGTCTCCCACTTTATTGCATTTGTACTATGTTCTTGTGCATGTGCCAAGCATGTAGGCATTAGGCAACAATGAATTGATTTTGTCAATAAAAAATTGGCCAATTAAGTCCGGATCAATTCCAGAATCATCATTAAGACTATCATTGGACAATTTAGTAATTTCTTTTGACAATCTGAAATAATTCTTTGGGCTGATTCTGAGCTAACTGAATCTTTTTGGAAATACATAGTAGTTTAGAACTATCTACCTTAGCTCTAATTTCATTCATTTGATCTATAAATTCCTTTCTGTCTTGTTCTAAATTTGATTTCCTCCAGCAATGTTCTTTCTCATATTTTGTTCAGAGGAATCTAGAGTAAAGGAGCTTTTTGTATTCTAGTTGTTCTAAATTCTATTCTGGAGGCACGCTGAAACAAATCAGGTTTCTAGGAAATCTGTAATGAGTATGCATACAATGGAATTGCATACACTGGGTCTTCGAGGTACACAAATATATCTCATGCATATTCATTGAGGCTACTCTGAAAACCAGACTGGATGGGCACGCCTCCAGGACAATGCAGAGACCCACTGTCATAAACAGTTGAATGATACAAACCTATTCAGGAGTGAGTGGATGTGCTCATTTGAAAGGTGGATTTGGCTCTTACCCTGTGCATGTTTAAACATCATTCAGGTAACTTCTCCACCTTTAAACATGAAGCTGAAATGATCTTTCAACACATGCTACTTTCTTCAGTGATCTCGCATCAAATCATTTCTTCGTGCATCATTTTCTAATTATTAAGTATCTCACAGTTTTCTGTCATACAGTTCATTCGATTATATTTTCTTATTTTTTATTTTTGCAGAAATTGCAGTGAGGATTGCATGCACAACCACTTGCAACCTATGCTTAAGGGGGGGGGGGTTCCTTTTTTTTTTTTTTTTTTAAAGATTGCTCATCACAAGCTTTTGGTTTTGCTGCCGTCTTACCAGCAAGGTATTAGCCTCATTCAGAATTACCGACGGGCACATCTCTCACTCTCCCCCACTGTGACAAATGATTTAAATGTCAACACAGAGACTCAGCTGACTAACCTTGCAACACTTGGGGAAATCGTTACCAGAGACTGCAAATAAAGAGCTTGCGATTAAACCTCAGGAGACCTCTGTCAGGACCCAGAAAGCAGAACAGAAGCAATGCCTTCATTTCGCCAACACCAGCTCCCCCCTGTGGAGAACAATTAAGAAAACTGCCAGCCTTCTCTTGCCTCCAGTAGTAGTCCTACCACCCAGCAATACAAATAAATCCAGTATGTCTTAAGGTTGTGCAAAGGGCCACATTCCCGTTTAACATCATGCACAGCAAAGTCTAGATTCTATGCCAATTGTGATACCTATTGCTGAGCAAAAAGCTGCCAAGGATAAGGTTGTATATGAGCTTTCCAGGCCTTATATGTCCCCTGCATTACCACGTTGGCTCACGCATCCTGTTTCAGAAAGACAGAATGTTGTTAGAGAATACATTGGCTAAAATTTCCATGGCTTAAGATCAGGGATCAACAAGATCACCAGTGGAAGTGTCTTCTGAAGCCAACCCGCTTGATTGAATCAGGGACATCCCACATCCATAGGAATGGGTGCCAATAATTGTCTTTTGAATGAAATGTTTGAATCAAGCCTTATACTACACATTAGACATGGTAAACATTTTCTCAAACCAATAGTCCTTTCTAGTTCCAAGCACGTTCCGATTTTGATTTCCGTTTCATGCCATGGTTAAATACCCTAAGATGCATGGCTTCAGGTTCAGACTTCATATATGTGTTCAGGATCTTTCTAGAGGTCTCGGATTAGTATTTCTGCTGCTTCTAGCTTGCTAGAGGTGGGGCTTGACAGCAGCAGAATCATTTCTCCCAGAGAACCTGAGGCTAAGTCATTCAAGGGGCTGTACATCAGTATTGCTAAGTGTGTGCTCTGTCTTGTTTAGACTGTTTGCCAGACTTGGAAGTTCTTACTTCTCAATCAACTGCAGCTCTACTGGCTTTATTCAGTATATTTTGTTGACCCCTTAGGAGACTTTTATATTTGAAGTGTTTCCGGACTATATCTGCACTAGTGGAGTATGAAATATTGTAAGTAGTTTATGTTGCAGTGGTGTTTTGCTTATATTTTTTTCTTCATTGTGCATCTGGGGATTTTTGTTTTCTTTTGTTTGGTAAAATGCAACTGAAGAGAGAAAGATATAAGCAGATATTTTAGCGTGCAATCAGAATATCCAAGGCAAGCCTGCATGTTACTGCTATATTGTCAGTGTTTAACTTATTCATTAACAATCTGGAAAAGAGAACAAGTGAAGTGCTCAGATTTGCAGATGATAAAAATATGCAAAATAGTTAAAACAAAAAGTGACACTGAGGAACCCCAGAAAGAACCTGCCAGACTGGTGAACTCGACTTCTAAACTGCAGATAAAATTTAATGCATTCAAATGATGCACATAAGGGAAAATAATTCTAATTGTAAGTATACAGTGCTGGAGAAGGATTTTTGGAGTCACTGAGGACAATAGGTTGAAATCTTCAGCTCAGGGTACAGCGGAGGTCCGAAAAGCAAAGAGAATGTTAGGAATTATTTGGAAAGGAATGGAAAATAAAACAAAGACTATCGCAACACCTTGAGTACTGTGTGCAGTTCTGGTTGCCTCATCTCAAAAAAGATATAGCAGAACTAGAAAATGTACAGAGAGAGGCAACAACAACAAAAAAAAGAATGGAACAGCTCCGTTATGAAGAAAGGCTGAGCAGATTGGAAAGAGATGACTGAGAGAGTATAAGAGTTTATAAATCAAAAGTGGGTTGGAACATGCAAATAGGGAATGGTTATTTACCCTTTTGAATAGTACGAAGATAAGGGGGCACTCCCTGAAACGAACAAGTAGCAGATTCAAAACAAATTGTAGAAAGCATTTTTTCACACAGTGCATGATCATGTTGTGATTTCTATTCATGATGAAATATGATACTGGAATGTGGAATTTGTTGCCAGAAGATGTGGCCAAGGCAGCTAGTAAAACTGATTTCAAAGGGGGTTGGACAAGTTCCTGGAAAAATAAAGTCCATAAATAATTATTAGCTAAGTAGACTTGGGCAAACTACCACACACATTCCTGGGAGTGAAGATCAGGAAATGGAGCTATATGCTATCTGCCAGGTATTGGCCACTTATAGAGACAGGACTGGGCTCAATGGACCTTTGCACCAGCCTGGCATGTCTTATGTTCTTTTTAGGACTGGGAGATTGCGTTTGGATCCCTGTTTTAATGGGAAGGAAAGAGAAAGAAGGGAGTAAGTTTACTGCATGAAAAATGTTTAGGTCTGAAGGTTACCCAGCATGCAAGTGTGAAGGGACGCCATTTTGAAAAAGAAAAGCATGTGATGCGTCAATATGTCCAATCCTCCAACCCCATGACCCTGGCATGACTTCCAGCTCATATATTCCTGGTTTACAAGTTAAGACGGTACCTTTTAAACAGATGCACATATGCACATCGTCGGCCTGCACCCAGGGTCGCAGCCATTTTATAACATGCACAATTTTAATTGGACATGCACTTATGCATGCAAATGCAACTTCTACCCGCATACGTGGGGAGATTTTAATAGACACACGCACGCACTGAAACAATTACCAGTTATCACAGTTCATGCCCAGGTAAGGGATAAGACTTCCAAATACCCATAGTTTAATAGCTTCGCTTCTCCCCTGTTAGCCCCAACCTTTAAAACCCCGCTGAACACGCCAACCATAGCAGAAATAAAGTAGTTACGCAGCAGGGGACACTGGCGTGTGCCTGTGCGTATAAGTATTTATGCACAAATTTCAAGGTGAAATCCAGGAAGGCCCATACCATGCCCATGCCCCGCCCCTTTCTCTTCACTTTTCATTTGTGCGCGTAGCGGCAAGTACGCGCCGGGCTTTTCAAGACTATCGCAACACCTTGAGTACTGTGTGCGGTTCTGGTCGCCTCATCTCAAAAGGTATTCAGGGCCTTGCAGATCTAGAGGATATATGAGGACCTTCGTTTTCAATTTGTATTTTATTTTTCCTGGGAATTTCAATGTGATAACAAAACAAAATTAGCGGAAAAATTACTTTTCTACTGATTTTCTCCTGTTTGTTACAACAAAGTCATTTTTCTGCTAATTTTTTTTTATTTTTTTTTTTTGCTATCACATCGAAATTCACAGGAAAAATAAAATAAAAAAACTGAAAACTAAGGTCTCTAAGGACGTGAAACAGACTGTGATGACAGAAAAGTCCCATCCAGTCTGCTCAGTTTACTTCCTGGTGCAACGTGCTAGTGCTCAATTGGTTTCTGGCATTCCTTCCCTTCATTTTATTAATATATTTATTTAATAAAACATACAACCCTCTTACACATGTCAAATGACTTCTCTTGTCAACTTTTCTCTTCATGTATTACTGTTGTCTATAGTGACCACTCCATAATCTCCTTCTCCCCCCCCCCCCCCCCCCCCCCCCCCATATTTATTTTTTTGGTCCTTTTCCCACAGCGTCGCTGATCTCTATGGGACTACTTTCACCCCTCCCCTCACTTCCACAGCGGGAGAAATGCCCCCCCCCCCCCCCCCCCGCACTTCCCTCCCCCGATCCCATCACTCTTTGCCACGGGAGACAGTCAGCAGACATCCCACTGCTGCTGCTTCACCACAGCTGAACTCCTCACTGATTTCTGCAGACAGCCCCTTCTATTAAGGCAATAACCCCATCCTCCATGCATCGGGCCTGCCTACCTCTTCCCACACCATGGCAATCAGGCTGGTAGCCCTGCCTGGATCCCTCCTGACCACCAATGTAATTATACTTTTTTTTTTTTTTACATATTCAGAGGTAGCAGGGGAGAAGAGAGAGACTGGGAGTATGCAAAGGAGCACGTGTGTGTATAGATGTCAGCGTGTGCAAGGAAGCATGTGTATATGTGCCAGTGGGGTGTACTGGTTCCATGTGGGAAAGCAGAATTCTGGAGCTGTGCTACTTTGGGTCATGTCGCTCTCTCCAGCCTTGGTCAGGGCTTTATTTTCTTTCTAAGCCCTGGAGGAACAGTATAGATGAATCTGGTCTCCCCTCTCCTCCTTTAGAGTAGGTAGGCAGTGTAGATCCTGGGGAACCATAAAGGCAGCAGACTCTGTAGCACTCCGCAATGGGAATACACTGGAATGGGGGTGGTGGGAGGGTACAGAGGAGGCAAACTAGTCAGAAAAAAGGATGGAGTGAGCCCAGAGGAAGTGCCTGTGCAGTGCTGGGGAGGCTGCTGTAGGCTGGATGCTCCTCCTGAAAGGGTCAGCTGGCTGTGAAACCAGTGAGTCTCTTGAAGTGAGGGTGGGAACAGGAAAGGGCTGCTGCAGGCTGGGGAAGGGCTGGCAGCAAGCAGAAATGTTTTACATAATGATGTGGCAGTACAGGAGCAGGGGCAATCACTGTGTGAGCATATGAGCAGCAGCAGCACAATGACAGAATGTGTGTGTCAGAGAGAGAGTGCATGTGTGTATATATATGGTGTGGTGCCTTTCTCTGAGACACAGAAAGACACCCATACACACACTTTCTTTATGACACACCTGTACACTGAGAGTGAGAGTGTGTGTGTGTGTGTGTGTGTCAGAGAGAGACACCCACACCATGGGGATCTGAAAGAATGTGTGTAGGGGTTTGTGTCTGACACTGGCTGGCAGCGTGGTTGTCACATTACTTGGCAACTGGTTCAAGAGCTGATTGGTTGACAAGAAACGTTAATACAAGATCAAGAATCCAAGAAATACTTTTGAGAGATGTAACCAGACAGGGGCGGATGGCAACTGATTGCATGGATGGAAGAGGGCAGGCAGCTCCATTTACTCAACTCTGGTTTGCGTTCTGGTTCTACTACTTAGTTATTTAGGAAAAATGTGAAATCTATGTTGGAGATTTTTTTGGCTCAGTTCTGCTAAGCTCCAGGTCACATGATGTAACTATGAAGGGTCAGTTTGTCATGCTTTTGGTAACGAAACACAAGCTGCAAGGAAATCTCACAAGGGAGTCAGACAGATACCCTGTGGGTCAGTTTTGAAAAAATTCCCCAGGCTGATATTTTCTTGCAACCCGCCCCTGCTCTTGAATAGATGGCAGGTGTCAGAGCAGGCACTGTTTCTATTTTGGGGGCGATTTTTCAAACTGGTCACCTTACCACAAAGTGCATGGGTATTTTTTTTTTCCTGCAGCCTTTGCACCAGTTTTCAAAGGAAAAGTACCAGTGTACTATTACTTTAAAAATTATCTAACGAAAAAGTAACATCAGAAATGTGCACCTCCTTTTTCTGTGGATACTTTCTCTGCCCAAAACTATGCACATCATTTTCTCTCCCACCTAATCCTTCCCCTCCACTACAAAACAGGTAAAAGTAACCACCTTATGGAACTACGCATGCACTTTTACCCATAAACAGAGTGGGCAATTTTCACACAGGCAATTTAGACAGGTAAAACACTGTCCTCTTTATGTATCTGTACACTACTGCATGTGTCTAGTAGTGCTATAGAAATAAGTAATAGACATATTTTTAATAACGAAGGCTTCCATCATGCACAGTCCATGGGGGTCATTTTTTTCAAGATATTTTAAAGAAATTCACACCTTTCCCTAATGATTCAAGGCCCAGCAGAAACATCGCTGAAAGCCATGGGTACCAGGAATCCCATGACGCCACCTCCAGTTATCTCATCCCTACTGATAACGCATAGCATGAAGAAGGTGACAAATGCCTGTCCACAGTGAGGTTGATTCTGCAATATCTAAAACTAGCAAATCCTTTACTTAGTAGACTGACCGTGTTGTCTGGTAAGAACTGGCAGGTAGTCTCTGGCCAGTGCATTGAAAGCAATGGAACTGCCCATGGTAGGACAGCCAAGTATCAGCAGCTATTGGGAATTTGTACTCATACCAGGGAAAGCAAGGGAACTACTGATTTCACTGTAGAATATTGAAGCATTCAAGCATGGCCTTTACCCTGATGTCATTTATAGCATAAGGATTTTTTTTTTTTTAGAAACAATTGTGACTGTTTTATCATGCAGAGATTTCTTTTCTCATCAAAGGACGGAGACTTGAAAAAAAGCAGAGAACTCAAATTAGAAAAGAGAATCAATGAGTTTTGGGGGCAAAAATAGGCCAACATGGATTGAACAAGAATTTATTTATAGAAAACAGCAGGAAAGTGGGCGGTAGGAGGAGGAATGTAAGAATATTAGTGTCTAATATTAGTGTGTTCTTCCTACATTGCCACATGCTATTAACTTTTCAACTTCACTATTGCTTTAAAAAGCACAGAAAAATTACTGTATCCAGTGTTCAGTGGGGAATATTTCAAATGTCCATATGCTAAATAGTAACACCCACCCCCAGCATCATTCACACATTTTAATAGCAAGGAAGTAATTTTGCACATGAAAGCTGACACATGCATGCATAAGAGCATATGCATGCATAAGAGCCACCAATTTCCAAGGCAGATCTATGCGCATAAGTCTGCTTTGAAAATTACCCCACCAAATTTGCCTGCACAAGTTACATTTGCTAAGAAGTAACAGTCTTGGCCTTGAAGATGAGTTCCCCTCTTGGTGACTCCATCTTCAAGGCCAAGACTGAATACCTCTAAGGCAAGTAAATTTCACCTTCTTAATATAAGAAAATGTTTTTAACTGCAAAACAAACTTTAAAAAAATGAGTGAATGATCACATTGGAACAATAATTAAATATCACCCTTTGATAGTTATATGGGACTAAAAAACCTAAGCTACATGGGTGATATGAGGGTCTGCTTTACTGCATGAAATACTATTTAGGACTTTGAGTGCTTGTTTTGTTGTCACCGACTTTAGTGCATTCAAATTTTGAATCCTTTTTGCTGGGTGATTTACAATTTTGTAAAATGCCATTTCTGCATATAAAACAGGGTTTTGCCCTGCATAAGTCCCTATGGAAAGTCCCTCCCTTAATCTAGTGTGGAAATTCTTCAATTTCCCCTTGACCTTCACCTCAGGGAGAAGCCATGGCTGAAAAAGTGTCTCCTGCATACTGAAGCCAATTGGTCTGTCATGGCTATGATGATCAAGCAGGCCAAATGTGAAGAGGCCAAAAGGTTCCACAAAAGTCATGTGGACGAAACGTGTCATGTCGAAGTGCAAGAGCAGCCACCACAAAAACTAAACAGACAAGGATTACAAAAAACTAGGAGGGTGGGTGGGGGGAGGTAATGAAATCACTATTTATTACACTATAAAAATGGAGAAATAACAAACCATAACAATAAGAAAAGCTCAAATCCAAATTTGGCCATGTTTTTACATCAAGGGATATATAAGTAAGAAAAATGAATAATAGAAACAGCAATGACATGTGGCCATGTGGACACCAATGACAACTTATGAGATAGAACAGTAAATTCTAGTGGTCTAAAAATACATCAGCCTTAATTAAACAGAATAAAATATGAGGACATCATCCACTGGATGGAAAATCACATCCAGTACTAATCCCATCTGTCTGCCGAAGTCTCTAAGTGCTGAAAGGGGAGACAGAGGTATATGGAAGAGGCTTTCAGGGACATAATAGAGCACTCCCACCTCCACTCAGGCAGTCACTATGCTGCCTTGGAGGGGAAAGGTCAGCAGGAAATGATCTTGGAACTAGGATCTGCTCCTCCCAGGAAATGCCCTAAGGATGTGTCTCAAGGGCACATGCCCAGGAGGGAAAGACTAGGACAGCCATTGTAGTTTGGTGATTTGATCATTAGAAATGTAGATAGAGGGTGGCTGGTGAATGTGAGAATTGCTTGCCTGCCTGGTTCAAAGGTGACAGACTTCACATATCACATAGATAGGATATTAGATAGATCTGGGGAGGAATCAGCTGTGTTGGTACATGTGGACACCAATGACATAGGAAGGTGCAGGAGGGAGGTTATGGACAGAGGCAGATCAAGGCAATCTGCCGCTTGAGGCAAGGGGTGAGATGGCGCCCCATCCCACCTCCCTCCCCCTCCTCCATAGGCTCCCTATCTCTGGCATCCACACTCAAGCACACTCGCACAGGCTCTCCTCATCCCCCCAAGCACTTTCACTCATGCTCTCTCTTACACACCCAGGCTCTCTCACACATACACACACACACATCCCTCTTCACTGTGCAGCACACAGGGGCCTTGATCTTCACCACACGGCACTCCGGGACATCTTCCATGCCATGCTGCATGCTGGGTTCTTGATCTTCGCCACGAGTGAGGGGTCTCCTCCATCATTGCCATTTTCTGTGCAGAATTCTGTGTAGAAAATGGCAAAAATGGAGGTTACCCCAGCGGCACGGGGGGGGGGGGGAGAAATTCTGCGCTAGTTCTTTATTTTGGCGGCAGGGTAAGGCGGGTGCTAGAGGAGTTTGGGGGGGGGGCAGTTTTTACTGTTTTCAAAGTTTGCCGCCTGAAGCGGCCGCCTCCCCCTGCCTCATTATAGAACCAACCCTGGTTCTGGAAGCCAAATTTAGGATTTTAGGTAGAAAGTAGAAATCCAGGAATGCCAGGCTAGCATTTACAGAAATGCTCCCCATTTCACACACAGGACACCAGAGGCAGGCAGAGCGCCAGTTTCAATGTATGGATGAGATGATGGTTCAGGGAAGAGGGCTTTAAGTTTGTTAGGAACTGGGCAACATTTGGGGAAGGGGGGGAGGCTTTTCCAAAAGGATGGGTTTCACCTTAACCAGGGTGGAACCAAACTGCTGGCACTAAACTTTAAAAAGGAGATAGAGCAACTTTTAAACTAGAAAGTCAACAATCGCTCATGAGCACATATTCAGAACATTTCTTTGAAGGATACTAACACAACAGGGTAGTTAGGGCTTCCTGGCAGAGAGGATGCAATAAAATATAAAAGTGGCCCAGGTGCTGTTAAGTAATGAGCAGACAGAATAAAAAGATTCTAAATTACCCCTCTCAACTAATAAGCAGGTTATTATTTCAAACAAAAAACATACTTAGAAATATCTGTACACAAATGCTAGAGGTCTAAAAATAAAATTGGAGCGTTAGTGTATAGCACTGGATGACGAGGTAGATATAATTGGCATCTCAGAGACCTGATGGAAAGGGGATAGCCAATGAGACACTGTGATACCAGGGTACAAATTGTATCGCAACAATAGGATGGATCAAATTGGTGGAGGAGTGGTGCTGTATATTAGAGGCCATTGATTCAAACAGGATCTAAGTTCTGCAGGAAACGTGCACTGTAGAAAAATCCTTATGGATAGAAGGTTTCTGTGAAAAGGGGGTAAAATAGCATTGGGGGTGTATTGCCATCTGCCTGACCAGAATGAATAGACAGACAATGAAATTAGGGCAGCTAACAAAATTAACAGCAGTGATAATGGATGATTTCATTTACCCCAGTATTGACTGGGTAAATGTTGCATCAGGACATGCTAAGGAGGTGAAGTTCCTAGATGAAATAAATAACACTTCATGGAGCAGCTGGTACAAGAGCCAAAAAGGGGGGGGAGGGGAGCTATTTTAGTCCTAATCCTTAATGGAACATGGAATTTGGTGTGAGATGTAACAGTGTTGGGGGCACTTGGCAATAGTGATCATAACATGATCAAATGTGACTTAATAAGTGGAGGAAGGACACTAAAGAAATCTACAGTGATAGCATTTAACATTTAAAAGAGAGACTATGATAAAATAAGAAAAATGGTTGGGAAAAAATTGAAAGGAGCAGCTGCCAAAGGTAAGAGTATACAGTAGGGATGGACCTGGTTTAAAAATACCATTTTGGAAGCCCAGACTAAATGTATTCCATGCATTACAAAAGATGGAAAGAAGGCTAAACGACTCCCACCAAGGTTGAAAGGAAAGATGAGAGGCTATTATAGCTGAAAGAACATCTTTCAAAAATGGAAAAGGGATCCTAATGTAGAAAACCAGAAACAGCATAAGCACTGGCAAGTCAGATACAGCGCATTTATAAGAAAGCCAAAGAAAGAATATAAAAAGCTTTCCATGGAAGCAAAAACTCGTAATAAAAACATTTTCAGGTACATTCTATGCAGAAAGTGAGGGAGTCAGTTGGGCCAATAAATGATCAAGGGGTAAAAGGGACATTTAGAG
The DNA here is from genome assembly GCF_901001135.1 of Rhinatrema bivittatum. Lineage (NCBI taxonomy): Eukaryota > Metazoa > Chordata > Amphibia > Gymnophiona > Rhinatrematidae > Rhinatrema > Rhinatrema bivittatum. The sequence goes on from NC_042626.1 coordinate 33,734,700, forward strand.
AAGACAAGACCATAATAGGGAAATTAAATGAATTCTTTGTTTCAGTCTTTACTGAGGAAGATATTAAAGGAGATACCCATGCCAGAAATTATATTTAAAGATGACAATTCAGAGGAACTGAAGCAAATCTCAGTGAACCTGGACGATGTAAGGCAAATTGACAAACTAAAGAGTAACAAATCACCTGGACCAGATGGTATATATATCCCAGAGTGTTCAAAGAACTGAAAAATGGAATTGCAGACATACTATTAGTAATTTATAAACTATCTTTAGATTCATCTATGGTACCTGGAGGGTTGCCAACGTAACGCCAATTTTCAAAAAGTGTTTCAGGGGGGTGATCCAGGAAACTACAGACCAATGAGCCTGACATCAGTGCCATGCAAAATGGTAGAAACTATCATAAAGAATAAAATTACTGAACATATAGATAATTATAATTTAATAGGACAAAGCCAACATGGATTTAGCCAAGGGAAGTCTTGCCTTACCAATATGCTAATTTTTTTGGAAGATTTAAATAAATACATGGATAAAGTTGAGCCAGTTGATATAGTGTATCTGGAAAGCACTTGACAAAGTCCCTCATGAAAGACTTTAAATTAAAAAGACATGGGATAGGAAACAATGTCCTATTGTGGATTGAGACCTAGCTAAATGTTCAATTTTCTCAATGGAGAAAGGTGAATAGTGGCATACCCCAGGGATCTATTTGGAACCACTGCTTTACAGCATATTTATAAATGATATGAAAATCAGAACAATGAGTGAGATGATCAGATTTACATATGACACAGAATTATTCAAACTTGTTAATTCTCAAGAGGATTGTAAAAAATTGCAAGAAGACCTTGCAAGACTGGGAGACTGGGCACGCAAATGGCAGATGACATTTAATGTGGAGAAGTGCAAAGTGATGCACATAGGGAAGAGCAATCTAAACTATAGTTACACCATGCAAGGTTGCACATTAGGAGTCACCATTCAGAAAAGGCATCATTGTGGATAATATGTTGACATTCTCTGCTGCTTGCAGCAGCCAAGAAAGCAAACAGAATTATTAGGAAAGGAATGGAAATAACACAGAATATCATAATGCCTCTATATTGCTCCATGGTGCGACCTCATTTTGTCAATTCTGGCCACTGTATCTCAAAAAAAATATAGCACAATTAGAAAAGGCACAAAGAAGGGCCACCAAAATGATAAAGGGGATGGAATGATTTCTCTATGAGAAAAGGCTAAAGAGGTTAGGGCTCTTCAGCTTGTAGAAGAGACGGCTGAAGGGGGATGTGATAGAGGTCTATAAAATGATGGACTGGGTGAACACTAATCAGTTGTTTACTCTTTCAAAAAATACAAAGAGTAGGGGGCATGCTATTAAGATACTAAGTACTACATTTAAAACAAATAGGAGAAAAACACTTTTTTACTCAATGCATAACTAATCTCTGGAATTTGTTGCCAGAGGACATGGCAAAAGCTTTTAATGTTACTGGGTTTAATAAAGGTTTGGACAAATAACTGGAAGAAAAGTCCATAAATCATTGTTAAGGTGGTCTTGGGGAAAATCCAATCCTTATCCCTGGGATAAGCAACATGGAATCTATTAATGTTTGGGATCCTGCCAGGTACTTGTGACCTGGATTGGCCACTGTTGCAAACAGGATACTGGGCTTGACAGACCCTCAGTCTGACCCATTATGGTAAATCTTAAGTTCTTATGTAAAATATGATGAGCTTGGATCTAGAGGATGCCTGCAAATGCAACCTTTGGGATATGAGTTGTGTTGCGCTATGTTTGCATTTGTATTGAGTCCAGATATCCCTTTTAATGGTGGATTAAATCCAGAGGTGCCTATGCTGGTAACAGGCAATAGAGTGAACAGCAATGTTAAGGAAAAATGCCCCAGAACATGAAAGAATTGGGGAGGTTATAGAAAAGACTGAGGGGGAAAAGGAAAAACAGAAACAAAAATAAAATGCATAGGGAACAGCCAGAAGGCCTTGGACTCGTGCCTAAGCTAGCTGAGGCCTGCTGCAATCAGCCAGCAGGCCTCTCTCGGGTATAGTGTCTGAAAAGCCTCTGCCAACAGATGATAAGCTTCCATGGCTCGAAAGGAGGAAGGGGCAGGCCAGCTGATTATAGAAAGACTACATATATCTGCGGGGATTGATGCCCTTCTGCAATCAGCCCCTTCCTAATGAGTTGGGTTTTTTTTTTTTTTTTTAAATGACACAATGTCAGCAGTATATATTGACAAAGCCAGCAGTTAGGATCCCCCAGATCAGCATTTGCTTCGGCCATGGGCAGCAAGACTGCCAAGTACCGCTCCCTTTTATAAACTTTGTTAGTTTTATCTTCACCACTCTTCATTTCCTCCATCACTGAGATGCCCAAACAACTCACACACAGCGCAGCGTCAGCCAATCAAAGAGTTTTCATAGTGAAGCCATTTGTACCCCCTGTCGCCTCATCACGCAATGTACCTTTCCTTCTTCCAGCAGAACGCCAGGAGAGCATCTTTAAAGATTTCACAAATGATAATGCTAGGAATCCAGACTGACTAAATAAATTACAGCAAATAACAATTTGAACGTAAACTATTTTTGCTCAACAGAGGGTGGCGAGCACTGTACGATGCATGATTTGGTCAAGCTGACTTTTAATTGGGTAAAAGATGGATTCATTGGGGTATAGTTCACTGAGGCTTTTCTTCTGTTCTGGGTCTATAAGAAAAAAGCTTCATGAACTAGGCCCTTAGGCTGAAGGGTGAAGTTAGGCTGGCATAAAGTCGCAGGATCGTTTGCCTGTTAGGCTGAAGATGAAAAGCATTGAGATGCCAGAGATCTGCAGGGAGCTCTAAGGATAGTGGGTGCACTCCGAGCCCAGAGCCAAGGGGGCATGCATAAGTCTGCCAAATATTTGATTTTTTTTTTTTGAAGGTTGGGGAGGGGGCTCCTGAATTTGTATCTGTTGGCACAGATTAAATTAGAAAATGGCCTTCCTTTCCAACCTAATCCTTCTCAGGCTGTATTGAAGAAGTAGTGGAGGGATGATATTCAGTTCCATGAACAAAAGCGTATTCAACTTCCTGATGGCTCCATGTTCCCCACAATACTTTGATCCATTCCTGTGAATTTTAACCTTCACCCCTATTCTAGGACTATGTAGGGTTAGGGTTCTAATGAGAAAATAGTAGTATTCATATTTATTTGATTTATATTCTGCTTTTTCAGGTACTTCAATATGGACCACAGGATTGTATCAGGTAAGCCTAGTACTACATTAATACAGTTGTCTCTTTCTCCTGTGTTATATTCTGTATGCACATCTCTCTCTCTCTCTCTCTCTCTCTCTCTTTCTCTTTCTGCTTTCTTTCAGTCTGTTTCCAGCTCTTTCTCTTCCATTTTATTCCAAGACCCTTGTACCAGTAGGGTAAAGCAAACAGAGAGGTGGCACCAAGGCAATCTGCTGCCTGCGGCGAGGGATGATATGGCCCCTCCCCCACCCCCTCTGCCCCCTCTCCCTTTTCTACACACACACACACACACACCCATACATGCATAGACAGAATTGGCCTGGGACCAGAGTTCTCAAGGACCAGAGTTCAAGGACCAGAGTTGGCCTGGGTATCTAGCCAGCTTGGAGGCATTGCTACTCAAAAGTCCTGGGGCTCAGGCCCATAGGCATGGCCTCCCCTAAGTCAAGTGAAGGTACGCTCTGGTGGGGAGTTCCTTTCAAAGAAGATGTGGGGAAGGGTTTGCCTCTGAAAATGTGGACTTTATTGACACTATTTCCCCATTATGAACAACTCTGAGCAGCTTCCAGCCAAACAGAGGGCTGCCAGATGTAGTAGACACCCTGCAAGTCACTCACCCATAGGACTGGCCTTGCCTATAGTGTCCCTTCCTCCAAGATAATTCAAATTAACAATCACAATCCATCTCACCCCCCCCCCCCCCCATCACCCAGTCAACTAGCCCACCACCTCCCTAACCAGCTCTGCCAGTCTATCATTTCCACCTCACTCTGTTGTTTGCTGGCCGCTGCTGCCACCATCCTCAGAATAGATGTTGCCTTTGAAATAACATTCAGGTGCCAGTACCTAGTCCTGCCCCTGACCCAGTTTATGAAGGGCAGAACCTCCCAGTCTTTGAGGGCCACAAGTAAGTCTCCAGAGTGAATATTTTTCCATATCTCCACAGTGAACATTCACCCAACATATTGGCATATAGTTTGGTCAAAGGAGCAGGTTCATTATGTAATGTTTGGTTATCCTGAATACTAGACCTGTTTGTGGCCCATGAGGACTGGAACTGTGCAGTTCTGCTTTTACAGTGTAATATTCCAGAAATGAGACCTGTGACCATTTTATTCGTTTGACCTGACAGCTTGTTTCTGGCACACAGATTGCTTGAATGCTCCCACAGAGCTGAGAGGAGAAGGAATAATATCTGTTATTGAATTAAAGTTGGGTAAGCGATGCGCAGAAAGAAAAAGTGGCTGGCCTGAGATCCCAGACATAGAGGCAGTGGCAGAACTGGGATTAGAATTGAGGCACAGCTGGGACTGGAACTGAGATACAGGAAGATGGGGGGGGGGGGGTGTCAGTTTTCAAAGCTGTTTATGCAGGTAAAATAGTCCTGTCTGAACATTTGGCTGCTTCCATCCAGTTAAAGATAGACGCAGAGCTCCATGGTGCTGCATTCCCACGGGGCTCTTTTGGACAGGATCAGATTGTATTTTCAACTGAGCAAGTTATTCCCAAAAAATGTTCTACTCACACACAAAGTTGGGTGCTGAAGTCCATGCATCCTTTCCTTTTGCCGTATGGCGCGAGGTCCGTGGGTAAAAAGTACCTGCGGGCTATGCCCAGTTTGAAACTAACCCCCTAAGTGACTTGCCCAGAGATGAACACAGAAAGAGCTGAGAGTGGGAGTAAGGAACTGTCAGAATCAACAGGGCTTGAAGGCAGAGGCCAGGAAACTGCAGAGGAGCCATAGAGGCAAGGAAAGACAAGGGGACATTCGCTCACTGTTGGCCAGTTAGTGTTCAAGTCCTCAGAAGATTTCTTAGGTCAGGACACAGGGTATGCCTTGACTGATGATGATTTATAAGGAGAACAACATACATACATTTGCTGGTACAATAGACTCCTGGTATGCATCCTCCAGAATCTTTTCTCATCTAGTTGTGTTCCTGTGCTACTTTGTCTATGCCAGTGTTCCTGCTCTGCATTCAGCTCTGCAGTCTTGCTCTGATGTCACAGTTGCATGCCTGGTTGGCTCCCAAGCTAGGCCTGGTTTTACCAACTTTAGCTCAACCTTCACCTGGCCTTTCAGCCTTTTCAACTATGCTTTTTCCTACTGTACGATTCTCTGGTGACCTTGATAGCTTCTACCAGCCCAAATCTAAAAGCTAAGTTGAGATAGAAGAGGTGGCTATGATCCCTGATACTCTGAAAGCAATTCTTATCCTTTCGGCATTGATTTCAAAGCAGCACTGGAAGCTTCAGGAATGATACAATTGTACCATGGTACCTGCAGCCTGATGGGTTTTCCGGGATGCTGGGTGGGGAAGAAGAGCCTGAATTGGGGTTGCAGAGGAGAAGAGGGGAGGGTGAGGTTGAGGAGGGGACAAAGATGTTGAGTGACAGGAAGGAAACCAGCTGATGAGGGGATTAAAGGCAGATAGAAGTAAATGAGGGCTGGAGATTAGGTAAATAGAGAGAGTGGAAACAGGAAACTTGAAGTAGATGAAAGGGGGAATAGAAGGCTGGGGGGAGACAGAGGGGGGAATGGGAATTCCAAACATGACAAGAAAGGTGAAAAGAAAGATTAAGGAATGGTAGATGGGGAGAGAGAAAGAGGGGTGAAATCTTAGATACAAGTGAATAGAGATGCAGAGAAGAGAGAAATAGAGAGAAAAGAGATGAAGATCAATGTCAGAGACAGTGCGGAAGGAAGTGAAGACCGGCGGCAAGAGAAGAAATGAAAAATGGACCAGAGACTGAAAACGGAGTTAGGAGAAGGTCAACAAGTGAAAAAGAGAGACCAGGACCCAGGACATGATTTGAAAAATAAAAATACCCAGATGACAAAGGTAGGAAAAAAAACATTTTCTTTTCAGTTTAGTGAGGAATATGTCAGCTTTGAGAATGTGAATCTCTTATAACTTTCTATTTTGCTCAGCATAGAAAGAAATACATTTTTTTATTTTTCCTCAGTGCTGAGCTGCACTCAGTCCAACTTTTCTGAGTTTTAATTGTAGTGTTTGTCTTCACATAGCCATTTCTAATGTATGGTCCTTTATTCTGTATTTGGTGAGGATGTGTGTGTGTGAGAGGGAGAGAATTCCGAGGTGATGTATTCTGCTAGCATGTAATTTTTGTGTAGGAATCTGTAACAGTCTGGTGTTTTCTATCTTCTCCAGAACAAATCTGTCCGCCTGCTTCATTTTAGTGTAGAAAGGTGGAGGGGAAAGGAAGAGGATTATCTGGGGGTGGGGAAGAGTGACGGGAATGGAGAGGGCAGATAGAGGATCCACATGGCTGCAGAAGTGGAAAAAAGACCCTGCCAGGGGGAAAGGTGAAAGAAAGGATGGGAAAATAAAAGACAAGGTCATGCTGGGAGCAGGGGGTGGTAGTGGAGAGTATCACGTGTGCCTAGTGGCTAAAGGATGGAAGTGAAGATAAGGGGTAACTTGCATACTTGCACTGGGTTAACCTGCGCGGAGCGGCAGTTACTACATTGAACAGAATGAATAAATAAAGCTTGCTGGGCAGACTGATGGACCGCTTGGGTGTTTTTCCGCCGTCATTTATTATGTTACTATGATACTATGAGGATCAAGCCCCAAAATAAATAAAGGTTGAGATGCACTGATTTAGATGTCTGCCTTCTCTTCGCAGGAAACAGGTGTAATTGGCTTCTGGTCCTATAGGCTTGTCATGAGTCAGTGCATGCATTTACTTCCCAGAGTCGCTGAATGGCAGGTGTGGGCTGCACCGGGGAGAACTTTAAATGGACTATTCAGGAGAGGCAGAATGGAGACACGAAGGTAATTAAGCTGACAAATCAAGTTAAATCAAATTAGCTCGCCACAGCCTCCTTGGCTGCATGGCCCATTTACAAAGAAAGCAAAAAGGTTATTACAAAGTGTGTGTGCCAGGCTTTGTGTCCGTTGACTCTAACTGGTTTTTTTTTTTTCTTCTTAGCACTGAGCTGCATGTAGACTGGGTCTTCTCACTGACTTTGCTTTCCCGCTTCCTCTCTTAGCTCTGCTTAGTCTTCTGTGAAATTGTTTTCTCTGTGGTGGACATGTTTCTCCACCTCCGATAATCCTACTGTGAAGGAGTCAGTGGACCAGAGTAGAGATGGTACCAGAGCTTCCAGACAGCCTCAGACCATATTATCATCGCACCAGGAAATGCTGTTTCTTGCAAGCAGACAAAACATGAAATCCCCAGGAGGAGAAAGGGGGCAGGTGGTAACATATGATGCAGGAAAGAGGGGTGTTGGGAATAAGAATAGCAGCTATTCCAATTTTTTCTCTTGCCGCACTCCTCTTGAGTGTTGCGAGTAAGTGGCCCCCTTCCCCATCTCACATGTGTTGTGTAGTTACTTGTGAACACGCTGCTGTGAAATCGAGAAACACCCTGTCACTGTCTCTCCTATTCCTGTTTGATTCAGGCATCAGAAAAAAAATGCCCATCGCTTCCCAAAGTCCATGCAAGCATGGCGAGGGACACCTGTCTGTCTCTGGAGGCAACAAGAAAACAAAGAGGTAGGCGATCTATAATAGCCGTCAGGTAAACACAAGAATAGATGCCTTTGTCTTTTCCAAATGTTTATTAGAGACGTATTATTATTATTACATATACGTCTCTACTCTAATAAACATTTGGAAAAGACAAAGGCATCTATTCTTGGTGTTTACCTGTCTCTGGAGGCAATGCAGACAGACTGAGGGAGACTTGGCCTTGCCCAGAGGTGATGCAGGTTTGGTGAGAGAAGTGATGCAGATACAGTGAAAAATGCTTCTCCCTCTGTTGAGGCATTATAGGCATGGTGAGAGATGCCTGACACTCCTCAGAGAGAATGCAGGCATGGCGAGAGATATCTGTCTCTCCCCAGAAGCAATGCAGGGTGCCTGTCTGTATCAGGAGGGATGCAGACACAATGAGGGACACCCATCTCTCCTCAGAGATGATGCAGGTACAGTGAGGGATGCCAAGAGTCAACACAGTTATTGCAAGGAATGTCTGTTTCTTCCTGGAAGTGGTGCAGGTATGAATAGAGGTACTACTTGGTCCTTCTTGGAGCTAATGCAAGTACAATGAGAGACTCCTGTCCTTCCTAGGAAGTGATACAAGCACAGTACATGATACAGAGTCATGTTTGGCTTATGGATATATCTGAACGTTTGCTGGTATATGTCTTGGGTGGAAAATAACGAAGCAGGCAGCTGTGTGTGCAGTGCTTTCCTCCGGAACTTGATAGCTGACATTTTCAAGGCGGTGTCCCGGCACGGGGCAAAGCTGAAGGGTAGAAGCAGTAGCACGTCTGGATTCAGGGGTCCTGTGAGGTTTTGGCTGTCTGGAGTCCCAGGCAGTGCAGGGAGCAGATGAGAAATCATCACCCAGGGAAAACGCACATTTATTCTTTATGTTGTCGGATTTATTTGTATGCATGTAGAGCCGCAAGGTGCAGCCTCTGGTCTCCTTCACAGTTGAAAAGTTAAGTCTTTAATGATGCAGCTGGAAACAGAAACAGCTGGATGGAGAGCTGCAGTGAGAGATGCTAGATGGGGGGGGGCGGGCGGGCTTTGGAGTTTTAATATATATAATCCAAGCTATTCCAGTTTGGTAAAAACAGTGGTATCATAGCCAGCAATTTTGTTCCTTTTTTTTTTTATCAGGGGGTACTACATGTGTGACCTTAGGCCAATCCTTTCTCTTAACATTAATAGCAAGGCATTCCGGGAAGCATAATCTTGCCTTATTAACGGTGCTACAGTTTCTACAGTGCCTAAAATAGGAGTTGTAAAAAAGAAAAAAAAAAAACCAGATCTTGTTCCAAAACCACACACTCATATTGAAGAGAGTGTTTGTTCAGGAGAGAGCTCTCATTCCTGGGTAAAAAGGGAATTCAGTCCTGATTATACTAGTGTGTACCCTACAGCACCTACACATTCACACACCCACACACCCCCATCTTCTGAACCTGTGAAGGAAAAACACGAGGGTGGGCAGGAGATAGAATATCCTCCAGGTTCCAGTCTGTGTCTTTGCTAGAGATAGACGGAAAGTTCTGCATCAAAATAGAGAAAAGTGGAGGACTTCCGGGTATGCTGTAGGAGGGGAGCCAGTGTTTCGCTGGAGCTCCTGCCGCTTTTATCCTATTTATACTCATCCTGCTATAGAGCGCGTTTAATTTTGGGACATGTCACTAAGTAAAGATACCAGCAAGAGATGCTTGCCGTCGTCAGGGGCAGATCGGGCCACAACGATTATAAAGAAACACACGGGGCTACTAGGCCAGAGCAGGCCAGCGATTCCGCTTCTGAAGAGGAAATGGCCGACGTGCCCCCATGAGGCCTGTGACTAGGCAGCCTCTGTCCGTGCTTGGATGGAGGAGTTTGCCAAAAAAAAAAAATCTCTGCTAAGCTTGACGACCGTTTAGCTGTCGTAGCACATAAAATGGCTCAACTAGTGGAGGCAGTGCAGGATAATTCTATCAAGCTCAAAGAATATGATGGAAAAACGATGGAGATGGAAATGGCAGCTGGCGCTAAACTAGATCACCTGGAACTGTTATAACTTGGCTTTGGAAAAAAATAGATGAGCTCGAAAATCACTCGCACCCAGGAAATATTAGTGTGCTCGGAGTCCCAGAGAAAGCCGAAGGAGCTGAAGCAGTTGATTTCTTCGAAAAATGGCTGTCCTAGCGTTTTGCAGCTCGAAGGTAACCAGCCTCGTATTAAAATCCATCGAGCACATTGCATGTCGATGTCTGCCCCAGTGGCGGGAGGTCGGCCCAGAGCTGTAATTATTAAATTACATAATTTCTGTGATAAACGGAAAATAATGAAGGCGGCTAGAGGGCACCGGGAAATTAAATTTCAGGACTCCCGTGATATTTCAAGATTTCTCTGCTGAACTACAAAGGTGGCGAAAAGCCTTCGGAGAGGTTAAGTGGGAGCTACAGCACCTGGATTATAAATATGCCATGTTGTGTCCTGCCCGTCTCCGGCCATAAGAAATGGCCGGCCGGCTATCCTGGATATGGTGGTAGTGGCAGAAAAGTGGCTTCAGGACAGCAAGCGTTCCAGTTTGACAGAGCGGTGATGAGGACATTGTGAGTGTTCAGGGGAATATATGCTATGAAGCTCTTGAACTATGGCAGGAGGGGACTTAAGTGCTTTGTTTTTTTTGTTTTGTTTTTTTGTGTTTTCTCATCACAGAGATGTTTCTGATTCCAAGAACTCTTGCTGCAATGAGCCATTGCCAGGCTATCCCATGTTCCAGAGCAATAATTTTTTTTCTCTACTTTTGACATTTTTGTTTCCTTTTCTCGTGCTTCCTTGCGGAAGGCCTGTGCTAGTCCTCGATGGCACCTGTGGCTGGTGGGTAGGGGAGCCACTTGCGCCGAGAGGATGGTTAGTGATGATTACTCTGTGGGTTTGCCCTTTCATCTTACGGTGCACCGGCACTGTGAGGGGTACGCTTGGGCTTACTTCTCCCCCTGTAGCGCAGCCCTATTTCTATTTCTTTTTTTCCTTCTTTTCGCCTGCTATACGGAAGCTCTAAATATCGACGTGCTTCAGTGTCTTGGGATGTGTTGGGAACTTCTTCCAGACGGCAGCAGGGAAATCCTTTTAATGCATCGGTGTTCCCCTTCTTTACATGTTGTGATTATGACTGAGGGGATGCATGAGTAGTCCCTCGCCGACATACTAATTTACTTTTATCAACTGTTTTGCTGTATTTTGAGCTCTAATGTGGTTTTAATCAATATGATAGCTCTGTTGTATTTACGTACCTGGCACGGTGGTTGGCAATTGTTGCGATGTATATTCTTTTACATACTTTTGTTCCAGGGATAAAATGTGGGGTGGGTTTAGAAGGTAGGGTAGGCTTACCAGGGGTAGGGGTTGAAGAGGTGGGTGGACTGTCTTCTTGGTCCCAATTTATTTCCTACCGAGGGGCTATGAGGTCTAGGGTCTAGGGATTGAGGGTTGTGTGGATGGGGATTGTTGTGGCTGGTTGGGAAATTCTGGTTTGGTGAGGGGCCATGTTTGTTATGAGGCCCCTTGGGGAGATGGGGGTGGGATTGGTTGTTGGTTCAGAAGGGGAGTTGGGATGGGAGGTGGATGAGACTAGTTTTAAATGAATTTTTAGTCCATTGGAGGTGGAGGGTGAAATGGCATACATAAGAACATAAGAGCATGCCATACTGGGTCAGACCAAGGGTCCATCAAGCCCAGCATCCTGTCTCCAACAGTGGCCAATCCAGGCTACAAGTACCTGGCAAATACCCCAACACTGAGTAGATCCCATGCTACTGATGCCAGTAATAGTAGTGGCTATTTTCTAAGTCAACTTGATTAATAGTAGTTAATGGACTTCTCCTCCAAGAACTTATCCAAACCTTTTTTAAACCCAGCTACACTAACTGCAGTAACCACATCCCCTGGCAACAAATTCCACAGTTTAATTTCTTTGCTATACATAATTAAAGCTGCGTAAGTGTTGACAGCTTGAACATTATATTCTCACTATTTTTCCTTGTTACATGAGTTGCAATATTCAGTCATGGCCAGTGTTTTTTGGGACCCTAGCCCAGGAGCTGAGCACTTGCAAAAATTATTTTCAAATGCATGTTCATTTTATAGAGTTATGACAGTTCGCTGTCTTTCTCTGAATGTCAGAAAGTCTCTTCTCCAGTTAAACACAAACTTATTCTTAATTTGGCTAGTCGCTGTAAGGCTCAAATTCTGATGCTAAAGGGGACCCATCTGACAGACTTAGAAAATGAAAAACTGCGGGTCAGCTGGGTAGGGTAACTTTATTACTCTTTGTATAATTCTAAGAATAGAGGGGTATGTATACTTATTCATAAAAATTTGCCCTTGGTTGTTTGCCGTTCGTTAGCAGATGGCAGATTTATTATAATAGAGAGTTTATTACACTCTGTTCCGATTATATTAGTGAATGTATATGCTCCCAATAATGATCAATTGGAGTTCTTTTATACCCTTACAGATAAAATAGCAACATTTGGGTTTGAGTATTTATGAGTGGGCAGGGACTGGAATCTTAGTCCTGTCCCATTGGTTGATAGGACTCAATCTCGCTCTCACATTCCTCTAATCTAGGATTCTAGGATCTAGTCACTATGTTTCAACTTACAGGTGCCTGGTGGCATTTGCATCCTAGAGAAAAAGATTATACATGTTATTCACTCAGGCATGGGTCATATAGCAGGATAGATGTTTTAGTATGCACTCCAAATTTGTTGTCTAAATTGGATAGTAGTGCAATACTGTCCTGCAGTATTTCTGATCATTACCCAGTGGAGCTTTGCTTAACTTTGGAACCTGCTTCCTTTAAGCCTTATACCTGGAGACGTAATACCTCTCTTCTAGGAGATAGGCACTTCCCTGATCTCATTAAAGCAGCTGTAGCAGAATTTGATCTCCATAACCCTGAAGAAGATCACATGTCCATATTGAGATGGGAAACATTTAAAGCCGTTTTTTAGGAGTAAACTCATTAGTTTGGCCAGTCATATTCAATGGGAAAGAACGAAGAAGGAATCTATGTTGCTAGCTGAGATTCGAGACCTAGAGCTCCAGCACAAGTGTGCTGGGTCACGTTGAACTCTTGCAGCCCTGGATAAATGTAGGCAGGAATTGCAAACATTGGACATTTATTTGGCAAGGTAAACCAGCCCGGATAGGACTGAGATGTCTCTGGTTGCCCAAGTTGCAGGGCAGCATGGCTCTGTCTCACCTTTGGATATACTATTGGGCAGCTAGACTTATCTTTATGAATGCCTGGTCGGGGGTCCGAGAGGAGTCCTGGCTGCACCTGGAAAAGTTTCAGGCTGAAGTGGTTCACTTAGGAGTATTGCACTTTTTGCCACGAGACTCTCCCAAGAGTAGAAGAGTCTGTAGGAAAAGCCCCATGATAGCTCATACTATTCAAATATGGCATCAAGTACTTATGTTTTATGGTGAATGGATGAAGATGTCTCCTTCATTGCTCCTATACATGAAAATCCTAATCTTTCAGCCTGTACATTTTCGTCAGTCATTAAGGACTGGAGGGATAACGGCCTTGTCTGTTGTCCAACTATGGGATGAAGAGGGGTTTGCTACACATCATTCTCTTTGTGATGAACATGACTTACCTCCCCATTCTTATGCTTCCTATCTTCAATTAAGGGGAGTGTTAGAGAGTAAATTTGATTTGGCTAAGGCGCTGCGTGAACTTGATGGGCTAGAAACATTTATGAGTGATCCCGATGCCTATGAGAAGGGCATCTCCCTCATATATAAAGGCATTCTTCTTGGTAAATATGGGGAAAAAATGCTGCAATTTATAGTAGCTGCATGGAATACTGATTTAAATTTAATGCTTGATCATAAAGCCTGGAAGCGTATATGGAATTTAGCACATCACATTTCTATCTGTGCTTAAAGCACTGAACTGATAGGTTCTATTCAACAGTTTAACTATTGTACCCCTATCTTTTATTCTAAATGTTTTCCAAATGATGGCGTTCTATGCTGGACAGGGTGTGGTCAGATGGGTTCTTATATTCACATGTGGTACTGTCCAGTGATCCATAATTTCTGAAAGCAAGTCACCCAGGAAGTTGCTGATATTCTAGGGGTCCCTGTTCAGGTGACTCCTGAATTGGGGTTACTGGGCCATTGGAATAATTCATTGATACCAGTTAAAAATAAAGCATTGGTGGGACAGCTGCCTTTGGCAGTTAGGTTCACTGTGGCCACCTTTTGGAAGCCCAGCCCTAACACTGAATATTGAAGGTCACAGATTAAAAACATTGCTGACATTGAGTTGTCACGCTTTGACGTCGAGAATGAACATGCAAAATATGTCCATATCTGGGGTCCATATCATGAATATTTAGAAGATTCTTAATTATTTGTTTTGTGTGCTTTATTGTATATGGTTGGGAAATCTCAGCTGTCACGTTTATGTTGATTTTACAGTTTGTAACTCAATTTATTCTTTTTAGTTGTTTCCTTATGGAAATCCTGTTTTCTTTGTATGTTGTTGAGGGTCTTCCTCTTATTTCTTAGATGTATGCCTTAAAAATCTTACTAAATAAAGAGAGAGAAAAGTGGGGAACAGTTTGATGCCCAGCAGCAAAGCAGGAAACCCAGGTTCAATGCCAGACCCAGCTTCTGCTCCATAGGCCAATTGGTACTTGGTACACCATTTGGACAGTGTTCAGAGCTCCTGGGAGGGTGGGGATCCTTGCTATGACATTGTAGCAACACCATGAGGGTCAGTCTAAAGGCCACTTGTATTAGGCTATGTAAGCAATCACCGTCCATGCCTCACTGCCAAAACTGTTCATGTGATGGCCAGATGACAATGGAAGGAAGGAGAAAGCAGATTGGTTTAGGGGGAAGGTAACCTAATAGATGCCAATCATGGCTCAGGGAAAGAATTCAAAGCCAGTAATGAGTAGCAGTGAAAGCTAAAAATGAATAAATAAACCTCCAAGAATGACCAATAAACCTCAGGATTTTTGTTAAAATATGTTTCCTGACTGTTCAGCACCATGGTCTGGATAGCTCCTGTGATAGATGGCCACCCTGAGATTAATAGTGTTTTTCAAATTGTTGAAACATACTAAAAAGAAGACTGAAAGTATGTAAACCAGAGTGTTTGCTCCTTGCAAACCTACTCGTGGAACATTTCCGCACTTTTAACATCATTTTTCAGCCATATCTCTGAAGCATATCAGAAATGAATACTTGATTTTTTGATCTCTTTTCTTTTCCTGACTGATTTATGTGTTCAAGATGACCGGCACACTGTTGTAAAACCAAGCAGTAGTTTTGAGATAAATTCACAAAATCTCAGTGCCTCCAAGGAGCACACAAAAGGTGCCACAGAGCTGTATCAGACTGCACAATCACAGACTTTGTGTGCCAAATATCATGGCTCGATCTTTATAGACGTATGCAAAGCCACAGATGAAATTTGTGACCATTTTATTATAAAACCAGTAAAGTGGTTCATAAATTAATTTTATTAAATAAATAAATAGTCAGCAGTAGCAGCATCACCACCACTACTACTACTACTACTACTACTACTACTACTACATCATATCACTTCTATGGCACTACTCAACATGCACAGCACTAAAAAAAAACACACACAAATGAGAGAGAGTCCCTTCTCGGTAGAGCTTACAATACATGTAAGACAAACGCACAGGGCAAAGGGGACTTTGATAGACTGCTAATATGACATGGACTAGAGAGGATTCTTCTCATGACAAGAAGTTAGGGTGACAGCAAAATTCAGTGCTGAAAGCTCTCTCGCAAACAGCAGAGAAGGAATGAGGAAATTGTGACCCCCATGTTATTAGGAGTGCGTTTGCCATTGGTCAGCTCTATCCAGATGCAGAACACATGCGGAGCAGCTGCCAGTTTAAATAGCTGCAGTGATCTAGGATTATTTGCAGAGTCCATTTTTCTTTTCCATGTTCCAATCCTGGTTTTACCCCGTGGCGGGCATGGAATAGTAATCCTGCTTGTCTTAAGGAAACCCTTAACTGCAGTTCCATGCATACAATGTGATAACACCAGAAATGGATCATTCTATTGGGGTCAGGGGAAGGGGGAGGAATGAAGCCAACTGGCAACCCTAACAGTGAGTACAGAAGGGCAGCCCCTTCCCCAAAGAGCTTACAAAAACTTCATTGTATGTATCCTGCTCGATCCATTTGGCTTCGATCAGTACAAGTTCCCATGCAGGCTGTCATTGATTTCTCTCTTTGAGGCACCTGAATGCCATGAATGGTGGCTTGGGGGGAGGGAGAGGGTGCCCAACCCCCCTGCTATCTTCATTTAACACCTCTGAATAAAACATCACTCACAGATTAACTGAGCAGCTTAACATGAATAGTCGTTTACACCTGTTTTACATTTTCATGGGCTCTTCTCCAGGGAAACAAACACATGGTTAATGACCAAAACGGGGCAAGAGAGAGAGAGGAGTGTGGATCCTAATCTGCTTTTGTATTTTAATAAGATCCGTGGTACCAGAGTTATTTATTTTTAAAATATGATGAAAAATGTGTAACATTAACAATAAATATATAGTTGCATGAATTCTCCCTGGTTAGGTTATCATTGTGGCAGGCTGTGGCACACACAGTCTGCTTTCTTGTATTGCCCTGCTGCTGCTTTTAGGAGCTTCTCTGTCCTTCTGCCCATCTACCTCAGGTCCTTCTGTCCTTCCATCTCTGTCCTGTTCATTCTTTCCCCTCCTGCCTTGCTGCCTCCTTCTCCTGTCGCCCCCCCCCCCCCTTTTCTCTCTTCTCCTGCTCCCAATTTCTCCCCTGTAGTTGTCGCCTGCCTTTTCTTCTTTGCTTTCGGACTCCTGCCCCATTCCTCCTCTCTTTTCGTGCCTCCTCTCCCACCTTTCCCTACAGACAGAATTCATTCTGTTATCATCACAGGCTGCTTTAATGTTTATTTGCAGTTCAACTGTAAACTCAACAGGCTCCCTTCTTCTTTCTTCTGTGAATAAATTCTTTAAGTTCTGCCACATAATGAAATAGATGCTTCCAGGATGCAGAGAAAAATCGATGGAGCCGTGTTTGGAGGGGGGGGGGGGAGGGGGAGCGGGGGAGCGTTGGGGGAGGAGGCTGAGATGAATTGGATTGGCCGGCACAGCTTGGGCTTAGGTTGAGAGCCATTCAAGTGAATGATTTCATGCAACAAGCTGTTAAAACCTGCTGTGAAAGGGAGCTTTAAACAGCTCAACATTAAAGTCTTACTCCTCTGGAGAAAAAAAACTTCAACTCTTCATATTTATAAAGATGAGCATCCTTAAGTCTCTCTCCCATCATGCAACTGGGTAATTTACTTGGTTCTCTTGCAAGAAGGTGAGGAAAAAAAAACATTTTCCACTAACAGACTTTGACAGGAGTGCAGCATATGACAAATTAGTGGTGATCCAGGGAACGAAGAGAGAAGGAGGGCATCCATTTAAATCTAATTTTATATATACATGTGTGTGTGTGTGTGTGTGTGTATAAAAAGACAACTGTGCATAAACTAAACATCGGTAGTCCATGACTTGTGCAAAAAGATGGCCAGTCTCATCAAATATAGTCCCATTGTCCTAAACCTTGATATGTTTCTTTTCTTTTTTGGGGTACCGCTTTTAAATGACCCTGATTAGCTGCTGGTGGAGACAGGAAGTTGGGCCATTGGTCCGAACTAGTATGGCATTTCTTGTGTTCTTACGGCAATGGCAGTATCACTGCTGGGTAAACAGAGAGGTACAATAAATACCCAAAAAAACCAAAAGTCCTGCAGGTCTAAGGGATGAGAGAGTCTGTGGTCCTCTGAGAGCCCACACTCTTGCTGGTAGATAATTACTTCGCATTTCAGCTTGCAGGAAACAGCCTCCCAGTGGAGGTGATGGAGGCGCAAAAAAAAAAAAAAGAAAGCAGCAGAATTTAAGAAGGAATGGGATAAGCATACAGGATCCCTGGTTGTGAAGAAGGGAAGGGAAAGCCAGAGATCAACTGTAGTCTATGGCATTGTGCCAGGAATAAATCTTTCCAGACTCAATGAACCTTACAGATTTTCCATTTCAATATTTAGAAAAAGAATTTGTATTTTAGTACTTCTCTGGTGATGGATATCGCATATAATTTTGGTTGAAGTTAAGATGCTCTTTGCCATAGGAAACTGTACTTTCTCAGCAGACGCAAAGCAGTACCAGTCTCATCCCCCATCCTCTCCTCTTATTCAGGAATCAATTGCTTTACTCATCATAAAGAATTGACCTCATCATCCATTCTGACTACTCCTCAGGAGAACTTTCCCCTTATTTTATTAGTTTCTTCTCCAAGCACTAACCAGGCTTATTTCTCAAGTTCACATTAACCGCCCTTTGGGGAGCCATGTCAACCATCTGAGCCCAAGACTACAGGCTAGTTCAGTTTTTATGTGATTGCATACACATTCACTTGGGTGTGCAAGACTGTATGTGTTCCTGTATGTCTGCCATGAACTATATATCCTGACTATGCGTGAATGGTTTCTTTTGTACAGTTGCTAGAGTAATAGCTTCTCATGGTGCCTGTCTGTCAAACAGGTTGGCAACATGCTTAGAGGTCCATATTTAATAAGCGGGAGAGTAGACATGTTTTCTAGCTAACGCTGGCTGAATAACTTGTCACAGATATTCAGTGTGACAAGTCTCCTGCTGAATATACTCAGCAAAAGTTATCTGGGTACAAAATGTGGCAGGGCCACCAGATGGGCCCTGTGTCACAGAAGGTTCCACACAAAGGATTCTGGATAGGGACATCCCCAGGGGCTCTGCTTAGCTTCTGATGCTAATTTTGGGAGGAGATGTTGTGATGGTTTTCATCCATGGATTGCCCCAGAAATGAATGGCCTAATGTCCAGAGAGTCAAATTCAGGCTGCTGACAGTAGAAGGTCCTCTACCTATGCCAGCCACCTTCCCTTTGTTTATTTATTTTATTGATTTTTCTCCTTCTGTTTTAATTTGTTTGTTTTGCATATTGTAAACCGTTTTGATCAATATTTTTATTGCTAGATGGTATATAAATAATTTTAAATAAATATTTATTTGTTTTGTATACCGATATTCTGATTACAATCATATCGGTTTACAGTAATAACATAATTAAATCACAAAATATAAAATATAAAACATGTAAATAACAGATTAAAAGTAAAAATAAAATACAAATAAAACTAAAACAACTAAAAATGTGCTAAAAAAGAGGGTGGCCAGCAAGCCCCCCACCCCCACCCCCACCCCCACAATACGAACAAGCATTGAGACACCTGGAACAGACGAGAAGCTGGAACAGACCAGGAATCCAGGAACCCAAGAAGGATAATAGATAAGAGTGCTGACTGTGGAATCTGCAGATAAAGTGTTCTGGTTTCAGGAACGGAATCAGAGTATTAGGACCAGAAGGTAGGACCAAGATCTGGCAACTGACAGATGATTATTGCCTACAGAAAACAAGATGACCACCAGGGGGAAGCAAGAGGCACTGGGTTGGGAGAACTGGGTTGGGAGTCCAAGCAGCTCACAGTGCCTCCTGCAGGCCAGAGAATTTAGCAATGGATCTTTACAAGTAGGCGGTTATACTACAGGAGAACAGAAGCTGTCGATCATTATTCAGTGGATAGGATGAAAAGTGGTATTTAGCCTTTCTGATAAATTTACACTATGCATTTGCACTGTGTATGTGGGAAGAGTTGATTGCATGAGGAGTGAAAACAATGCAACCATCAATATAGGTAGGAGTGTATAGCGTGAAGGCAGCAGAATCTGTCAACGATTTAGCAGTCCTTTTAGACTCAGAGGTTTCTATACGTATGCAATTGCAAGCAGTAGTAAAGAAAGGATTTTTTAAACTAAGAAAAACTAGATGACTGAAATATTATATTGAATAAAAATGATTTCAAAACTGTAATGCAGGCGTTTGTATTATTGTGCTTAGATTATTGCAGTGGGCTTAATGTGGGTCTTCCTAAGTGCTATCTGAAAGCACTACAGATGCTAATGAATGCTGCAGCATGGATGACAGGTTGCACGTTGTCGGCCCGTATAACACTGGTTCTGAATGAGCTGCATTGGCTTCCAGATGAATTCTGAGTCCAATTTAAAATCCTGACTTTGGTACATCGGATTTTATAAGGGGAATGTCCCACATATTGAAAACAAATGTCGTGCAAGCATATTGCCTTTGATTATAGTCTGCGTTCCACAAATCAATGGTTTTTAATGGTGCCAAGAGCACAAGAGACACATGCATTCTCACA
Source organism: Rhinatrema bivittatum (assembly GCF_901001135.1). Lineage (NCBI taxonomy): Eukaryota > Metazoa > Chordata > Amphibia > Gymnophiona > Rhinatrematidae > Rhinatrema > Rhinatrema bivittatum. The sequence goes on from NC_042626.1 coordinate 33,754,808, forward strand.
GATATGTATAATTACAAATTACAAGTGTTTTAGGAACAATTTGAAAACCTTATTAAGAATATTTTTACATGATTTTTTTTTTAATGATTTAGTTTTTTAAGCTATTGTATTTATTTATGTAAGCTGTATGATAGATGTTGTAAATCGCTTTGAATAGAGTGTGGCAAGATTGTGGTATAACATTTTTCAAGTAAAATAAAATAAATAATGGATTTTTATGGGACAGTTCAGGTATGAGGAGAGAAGTCCCATAGTGTTCTTCCACTATAAAATGCTGGTTTAGGATTTTGGCGAGGAGTTGGAGAGCACCCATCTAGGGAGGGGTGGTTTGCCAGAGGGGGCTTTCGCCCTTAAGGGGAAAGGCCTGAGATATGGGGAAGTGTTTCTCCTGAAAGGGAGCCAACCCGAGTCCCGGAGCTGGAGGAGGGTCAGGAGATCCCACAGTCGGTGTGAAGGAATTAAAGGAGCCTCAGAAGGGTGAGAGCAGGGACACCAGGGAAAGTCCCCTGTTATTGCTTGAATGAGTGTCAAGAAGAGACATTTGAAAGGTTGTTCAGTTTCTATTGAGAATGGCGACAATTCCTATGGATCCAGTTAGTAAGTGCTGAAACATTTAATGCGGTATATCTTATGTTAGGACTGTGTGAACCATGGTCTACCGAGTAAGGAGAGCAACAGTAGTTCAAGTGAGTGCACTTTGATCTGTTGGAGAGTGGGGAAGATTTTGTAAATTGTTCCCCTAACCAAGGGGAAGGTGTATATAACTGTTGAAGAGCTATTATGTTTAATTTTCCCTGCTTCTTGCAACTAATGAAACCTAGCTGTGTAAGCCTACGTATCCTGATTTAACCAGTGGCTTTCACCTTATGTTACATACTCTGAAGGTTTGCCAAAGAGGTAAAGCGAGGTGACAAAACATTTTTCAGATATATCAGAGAAAGAAGGAAGGTCCAAAGTCGTATACTGAAAGTGAAAGGTGATGAGGAGCAATGTGAAGAGAGAGATAAGAAATGGCTGAAATAGTAAACAAATACGTCAGTTCGGTGTTCACTAAAGAGGACCCTGGAGAAGGACCATCGGTGGTTGACAAGACTGAAGATGGGGGTGGAGTAGACGAAGAGAATGTATGGGAAGAGCTAGGAAAACTGAAAGTGGATAAGACCATGGGGCCGGATGAGGTACATCCCAGGATACCGAGGGAGCTCAGACATGTGCTGGGCAGGTCCGCTGAAAGACCTGTTCAATATATCCCTGAAAACAAATTCAAAGGGGCATGGGATAAATACTGTGGATCCCTAAAGGGTCGAGGATGGAAATGAAGAAGAGGGTGCATGTGGGAAACCTACATGGAGTGGCAGTTACTACCCTTAACAGAAGGCATGGGGATTAGAACCCTAAGTCAAGAGCACTGATGCAACATTGTTCCTCGCTTTGATGGTGGGGGAGGGGTAAAATGGAACTGGATACAGCCAACAATAACATGGGCCCAGACTTTTATGGTCAGGGGTACTGAAATGCAGACATAAGGGAAAAAGCACAGGAGGGCTTCTATAGTCAATTCCCAAAGCAAAGAACGTCAAGCAGCATTGTCTGAATTATCAAGAAGGCTGCTCACCCAGTAAAAATGTTGCCAGCAGTAATTTATGGGTTTGGCAGTTGCTTGGTTTTGATTGATTAAAATATTACTACCCTTATCATAAGGCTTGGGGGTAACTGCATGGAGCCGCAGTTACTACTCTTGAGCGTGGTTTATTTCACCGTCAAAGCAATACTGGATGCTACCAGGAATGGTACAAATGTACCATGTTCCCGGCAGCCATGAGGGTTCTGGTGGGTGCAGGTTGGGGGTGGAAGTTTGGGGCAGAGCTTGCAGGTGGGGGGGTTAGGAGAGGTCTGCAGCCCCCATATTGTTTGCAACTTGGGAGAGGGCCGAGAGGTTTCTTAGGTCAATAAGGCCCACAATATACGGTAATCCTTTTGGTGGGCTTGGGGGGGGGGGGGGTGGGAGGGAGACCTGCCAGGCACTATGCTCTACAGATTTGGGGGTGGGGTAGGAAGACTTTTTTTGTTTTTTGTTTTTTTTTTTTGTACATTTTGAATATAGCTGGTTAAGGTTAAAATTATCCAAGCACATATTCCCAGATAGGGCACATGCAGACTTAGCCAGATAACTTATCTGGCTAACTCTGAATATCAGAATTTGTAGGAGAAGTTATCCAGCTAACTTATCTCCGCCCCAGACAGACTCCTGGAATGCCTCCAACTTATCCAGGTAAATTTTATCTAGGTAATGATTTACCTGGGTAATATTTATCTGGTTAGAGCGGGGCAGAAGTTTAAACCACACAGTTTGTCCAGGTTATTGAAAAGTTACCCAACAAACCCCTTTGACTATAGACCTATAATATTTCAGAAATGCACAACCAGGCATCGCTGGGTGGGATGTCCTAGAAGCCAACATCTGCCCTACATGAAAATGTCAAAAGGAGAAGTGGAGAAGGCACTAAGAGCTAGAATGACTCCCCTAAAGCCAGATGCAGAGTCAGTGACAAAGGAAAGCATAGAAGACAATGCTGAGATTTCTTCTGACTCAGAAGTCAATGATGTAACCACTATAGGCCATATCTCCCCAGAGGGAGGACTGAATGCGTATATTTATGATTTCAGAGTTATATATTATATATATATATATATATATACACATACATATGTATTCAGCTACTGTCAGTGTGCAAGGAAGGGTCCATGTTTGCATGCATCCAGTGCACACACGTGTGCGTGAACCCGGCATTCATACCCTGTGGAAGAGAGTCATCACGGCAGCGGCGGCCACTCTTTTGTTCATCCTGTTTTCTGTTGGCCCCTCTCCCCCAACAGTCCGTCCTGCATCTCTCACTTAAAAAGCCACTTTTGATTAATTTTTCCCCCCAGCCTTTATGTCTGGATGATTTTGCCCGCTTTCTCTTCCAGACTGCAAGCAGCATCTCTGGCCTCTTTTCACACCCTGCTGCTCACTGGACCACTGCAACCCAGTTTTCTGTGGTACCTGGTGCCCACACAAGCCCCTTCCTCTGCCCAGGTGACCAGCTGGCTCCTGCAGCTGCGGACTGAATGTCTGCATGAATGAAAACAACAGGCAGCCTCTCCAGGTTCATATTCCGAGTTTGTTTACATGCACCATATTTTTGCCACCTCAGCAAACCTTCCTTGTGCGTATTTGCTCATCCCAGAGATGCGTCAGGAATCTCAATCCTGCTGACTCAGTCTGATGAGTTAATGGCATGTGCCCTCTGCACAGCTGAGTGGTCGAAAGATTTCACCATCCAGGGAGGAATCTTTTCCTTTCTCTCTCACTCTCTTTCTTTCTGCCTTTTCCTTTTTTTTCCTCTCCCCCCCCCCCCCCCCCCCCTTTGGCACAGCAATTTCCTTCTGCTCCTTTTGGCTTCCAGTTCAATCAGAACCAGGCTCTTCTGGGCTATGGCCCTGTGAGTCTTCACTTGCCACCAGCCAGGGATTTTTCTTCCATTCCATACCCCCCACCCTTCCCAACGCATTAGAGAGGTATCGCCGTTCGTTTCCTTTTCATTAACACGTCACGTACCCTTTTTTTAGTGCACGCCAAGAAGTGCATTTTAAAAAAGAGACGCGCATGCCAGAAATCGGGAGATGGGCGCGCAGCTAGCGCACGCCCGTGCCCACCCGGTTCTATAAGGTGGGAGGATGCGCGTGCATCTCACCTCGGAGGGAAAAGAAGAAGAGGTGTGGAGTGGGCAGGGCATGGCCAAGAGATGGGCATGCAAGTACCTATACCCTTGCGTGTGCGCCCAGGTCCAGCGCCACATAAAAGTTTACTTCCACTATGGAGAAGATGTGAGTTAAAAAAAAAATACAGGCATCACGGGGGGGGGGGGGGAGGGGTTTAAGGGGTAACTAGGAAGAGTGCAGTTTAAAGAACCGGGGGGGGGGGGGGGGGGGTCTGAAGGACGTAGCTGTAAACTGGGCAAACTGGTGGAGGAACTGATGAAACTAGTCTTGGTGAGGATGGGCCCTTGGTTATAAAATTCCCCCATTTGCACAGCTCAAATCCGACTTTGCTTGGCTGTGCGTCCCCACTTGCACGATTAGGGGCACACATTCACTTGCCTAGGCTATTTTATAGCACACACGCATCTCTGGGCACACACGTACACGTGCCCCCATCTGAAAGTTACCGTCTAATTTTTTTAGTCCACACTAAATGGGATTTAATGCACCCTAAAAACAAAAACACACAGGTCTTCCAGCACCAATGCACGGTGCCAGGCTTGCCCTTGTATTTTGAGTTTTGTTTTTTAACTGGTCTCTCTAATTTTTATTATTATTAACCCTGTTTCAATTTTCTTGTTGTCCCCTTCCCTCTGATTTCTCTTGTGTCCCTCCAGTGCACTTGCTGTATTTGTCTGTTTGGTTAACTGTACTGTACTCTAACATGCCAGGTTATAAAAACCTTAAAACTCTTGAATCCTTCTCTTTTTTTTATTTGTGATCACTTTCTCTGTCTCTCTATCTTTTTTTTTTTTTTATGTCTCCTTCCTTTTCTTTCTCACACTTTCTATTAAGTTCTCTTCCCGTCTTGGTGCCTTGCCTAGCCGGTCAGGTTGCCATTGCCTTAATCTCTGAACCAAACACAAGATCATTTGGATTTAAAGATCACCATGTGGCTCTGTATTTATAAGTGAGTTCACAGTCAGCTTTCCACTGCAATGCATACTGCAGTCAGCAAAACACAATTAATTAATTTAGTAGTGCTAGACTAGAAGCTGCTTAGCTTATACAGACTCTGCGCAGACTTCTAACATTTTAATCAGATGGGACATATACGCATTTCTCCTGTCTTCAGACCTTGAATCAAGAGAGGCTGGGTAAAGCTTCAGCAGCACATATGGGCCACGTGATCCCCCAAAGAAGCTGTGTGATCCCATAATAAAAGCAGGTTGGATAGGACGCTATGGCTATTAAGGGTGTGCAGGCCAAAAGACTTCATGTGGGGTCATTTAGGGGGAGGGGAACATTTCTGTCTCCTTTAGGTCGTCCCCAATCAGTTTTCATTTTTTTAGGTTTTGGAAATAGTGCGCGGTATTTTTGCGAATATTATTCCGACTAGTGGGCACTAAAAATGATTAAAGGCGAAACATGAAGTTTTGTGAGTTTTTCGATCATTTTTTTTTCTTTTGAAAATAACATGAAACGTCATAGACGATGTTGGTGACGTTGTCTGTGTCTTTTTCAGACGAATGATCAGAGGAAACCTGGAGGACTGCAGAGGCACACCAACAGCAACCCGTAAAAAACAGGGCGGTGCATCGGAGTAAATGACATGGCGCTTCTGAAAGCCAACGTCGCAAACAGTTTACACAGTATGTCAGTGATAGTAATTCATTCCCTCTGACGGAACTGTATTATTTGCTAGACTCTTCACTTTTAAAGGAACTCCTCACAGTGTTTTGGATGTTGGTTTTAAGCACCATACTGTTCTTTAGGGTTTCCAATGAATGCACAGCTCTAATGGATAGCTAAATGGTACTAAGAGTAGAGGTATATTAGATTAAATCTGAACAGAACCATCTTTTCTAGAGACATAGGCATGTTCAAATATCTCAAAACTAAATAATGCACCAGAAGCAAAGCTATTCAGTGGAAATGAAGGTCTAGAATAAAAGGTCATGATATGTGACTCAAAGGGGTTGGTCTTGGCAGTAGAGGTCAAGATTCCTTTTTCCAGTGAGCAGTTATTCAATAAGATAAACACCTCACTGAATATCCCCAATTAAAGTTACCCAGCTACCTGTAGCTACCTGTAGCTGGGTAATGTTTAGCCTAACGGGTTATAATATATTTTGAATATTGCTGGTTAGGTTTAAAGTTATTCAGCTCGGTGCAATCTGGATAACTTTATCCTTAAGTGGCTATATTCAAAAATATATAAGAATTAAGTACCTAGCTGCAAGTTAAAATAAAAAAAAAAAACAAGAGTCAGAGGCCTAGTGTCCTAGACTGCCTTCTCCCATCTGAGCTAGAAATACATGGCCCTGACAGACCATGCCTGCATTCCCCCACCAAAAAACACTGAAAGGTTATCTTTCAAAAAAACATAGTTTAAAGAGGCAGTGCCAGCCGCCTCCTCCCACCCTGCCCATACATTTACATTTTTTCACGTCAGCCTGGATAGTGTTGGCAGCGATTCCAGTGGTTGCTTCCGGATTGGCTCCTCTAGCAATGCTGGAATCGCTGAGTCAGGTTCACAGTAAGCTGCTTCCACAAGGTATGGGGAGGGTGGGAGAGTTAGGGTTGGGGGGGGGGAGGGATGGAGGGAAGAGAGGCCCGGGAAGGCACGTTTTGGCAGAATTTTTGCAGGACTGGGAAGTGGGCAGAGTGAGGCTGGCATTGACCCTTTATACTATGCTTTTCTTAAGATGAATTTTGGGGGGGTACAGGTGCAGGCAGGGCCATGTATTTCTAGCTCTGTCGGGGGGGGGGGGACACAGTGATAGAGCCACTAGGCTTGCAACCTTTTCTTTTTTTAACCTGCAGCTCGGCCCTTATATAGAAACATAGAAATGACAGCAGAAGAAGACCAAACGGCCCATCCAGTCTGCCCAGCAAGCTTCGCACTTTTTTTTTCTCATACTTATCTGTTTCTCTTGGCTCTTAGTAACCTTTTGGTTCTATTTCCCTTCCACCCCCACCATTAATGTAGAGAGCCCTTAACCAGCTATATTCTTTTGAGTATAGCAGTTAAGGCTAAAGTTAATTGGGAACATGAATAACTGCTCTCAAGCACGTCTAGAAATAACTTAAATAATGGAGTTAGCTGGATAAGTAATTGGACTAACACGTTCATACCCCGGAATGCTCCCAAATAAATCTTAGCCAAATAATGACACTTCCAGATAAAGTTTAGCCAGATATTCAAGGGGGAATATTCAAACTCATCATCTAGCCAAATAGGTGAGTGGAAGAGTAGCCTAGCAGTTAAAACAGTGGGCTGTGAACATGGTAGCCAAGGTTCATGTCCCGCTGCTATTCCTTGTGACCTTGGGCAAGTCATTTCACCCTCTATTGCTTCAGGTATAAGCTTAGATTGTGAGCCCACCAGGGATAGGGAAATACCTAAATGTAATCTGCTTCGAAGTACATGAAAAGCAAATAAGTTAACCAGCTAAATGTCTTTGAATATTGGCCTCTTGGAAAATATTGCATTTCTTCACCGAAAACGTGGTAAATACCTGGAAGGGGTGGAGGCTAAAATGATCACAGAATAAGCATAGAGGATCCTTAGCCACAACAAACAATGGGGAAAGTCCCAAGATCAATTTTGGTTATTGGCCTTTGCACAAGAAAGCAAATTGAGCAAACTAAATGGGCTTTATGGTCCTTATCTGTGATCAAGGCAATTCCCTCCCCTCCCCTCTCCTCTACCTGTTTTTTTGTAATTTCCATTCTATAGTTTCACTGTAAACCGATATGATGTCTCTATGAATATCGGTATAAAAGACTCATTAAATAAATCAATCAATCAATCATAGTATGTTTCCTTCTCTCTGCGCATCAATTTACAGGTAGGGAAATATTGGAGCAGGCTAGAAATCTCTCACCAAATCTAGATATCTATTGGATCAGATCATCTTCTACAGGCTAGAAGTGTGTTGACCAAAGAATTTTCATGTCACCTCCATGTAGTAACATCATTAAATACTGGAACGTATGCTCTAGAACAAGAGGTCATAATATGAAACTCTGACGGCAGGGGGGAGGGGGTGTAGATTCAGGAGGATCATCAGGAAATATTTCTTTAAAAAAAAAAGTATGTTGGATGCAGGGAATGCACTCCCAAAGGAAGTGTAGGAGACAAAAATAGTAACAGAATTAAAAAAAAAAAAAAAAAAAAGCATAAGACAAGTACAGAGGATCCCTAGTGGGAAAGAAAATGAAGCAGCATTGGGGTAATCACCAGCCAGCCCTTTGCCCCTTTCATGTGATAAGGGCTGCCTAATGGCACCAGTAGCCCCTGTCACAAGATAGGGGCAAAGGTGGCTGGCACCATTTTAAATAACGGCAGTTGCAGGGCCGGAAGCAGGAGGACACTCCTGAACCCCTCGCTAGACCACCAGGGAAATACTCCTGGGGGAGTCAGCTGAATATTTTAATAAACAGAAAGGGTTGAGGCGGGTTTTGGGTTTTTTTATTAAATGGAATTAAACAAAAAATTACGATCCAGGGGTGGACCTGAAATGGTCCACCTTCGTAACAATAAAAAAAAGGAAACAATTTTTTTTCCTATCACCCTTAGAAATTATTACAAATCTTAGTAATAAGACATAAAAGGGAGACTGTTAAAGTAAATATTGGTTTTGAAAGAATCAAAGTTGAAGATGACAAGTCCCAATATGTCTTACCAACAGACATGGTGAAGGCCAATACTTTTACAGATTTTGGGCATGCTTGGGACAGATATAGAGGGTAGTGGTGACTAAAATGTTGAGAGGTCAGCTAAAGACAAGGGGGAAGGGGAATTATTGTTGGGTTGTATATCGAAAATGTATAGGCTCATCTCTCCAAAGCCAAGGAATCTCATCAGGGCAGACCAGATGGCCAAGTTTGGTCTTTATCTACCGCCATCTACTACGTTACAATACTGTTACGGATGGCAGAGTAGAATTAGTCCACAAACACAGTAGAGGAGCAAATGCTGCACTCCAATTATAATATCCAAATCACCAGGGAGATGCAGAAACATAAAGTCAGTCCCAAACTTCAAGATTTGTGCAAACAATTCTTTAATTCATTATACCGGCAACTCCATTGCTTAGAAGACGCAAAAGTATATCAACACGGCATCCCCCAACACGGACCCGTGTTTCGCAAAACGCGGCTGCGTCGGGGGGGGAACAGTAATTTTTTAGCTGTATTCAAAGCTATAAATGAAACAAAAACAAAAGTAATTTAGATAAATATATAAGCTTGATGATTTGTCAAAATGGTTGTTATCGATAATTTAATTTTTGAATAATTAAATATCCCCGACGCCACTAAGATATAGGGATTTGATAATATCTATGTATGGCCCACACAACTCTTATTCTGTTTGCATTTTATCTGACACCTGATTTTCTCTATATTGTTTGCTGTGATCTGTAAGCACTGTGCTTTGTCCCTCTCCGTGGATTAAGTAATATAGAATATTTTGTTTTATATTATAGTTACATTATATATTGAAATCGCTAAGAACTATGGGATCCTCTGTTGTGTACCAGGTCCCTTATATATTTATCTAAATTACTTTTGTTTTTGTTTCATTTATAGCTTTGAATACCGCTAAAAAATTACTGTCCGTCCCCCCCCCCGACGCAGCCGCGTTTGGCAAAACACGGGTCCGTGTCGGGGGACGCCATGTTGATAAACTTTTGCGTCTTCTAAGCAATGGAGTTGCCGGTATAATGAATTAAAGAATTGTTCGCACAAATCTTGAAGTTTGGGACTGACTTTATGTTTCTGCATCTCCCTGGTGATTTGGAGAGTAGAATTAGTGTCATAAACTTCAAGGGAGATCTGCTGATTTTATAACCCAGGTCTGTAAATTATTCAGCCCAGACCCTTTAAAGATATATTAATTGTGCTTTTGATACAGGTGTTGAATCGTGCCGTGCAGGATAAAATCAGTCTTCCTCATCCATGGATGCCCCAGAGGATGAAAGTGGAGGGGAGAAGAACAACCATTAAAGCAACAGTGAATGGAATGAGAAGCCTCAGCTGTTGCATGACGCAGAGACCACACTATGCCCACCCTTCATGCATAAAAAATGTGGGTAAAATTACAAAACGAAGAAAAAAAAAACAATGAATGAAAATCCCTAGAAGTATGAAGCCCTAGTGCATATATTGGTACCTTGGCTATCTCTGCTTTTTCTCTGACTGAAGCATTATTTGATGGAGTAGGCAACAGATTAATTAATTATCTAAACATCGCTTCAACTAATCATGCTGATGATGTATTGATGGGGAGGAAAGGTTTTGAAAGCTTTTACCCAAGTAACTAAACAGTGACCTGGGTAAAATCAAGTCGTGCTCCCTTTCTCATAGTGGGGGTACTTTTACTCCCAGGCCTGGGGTAGGGAGAGGGGGGAGCCAGTTGGCAACGCACAAAGATTTCATTTATGGTGCCAGCTTTACACCTGTTATAAAGTAGATGAAAGTCCACCTGTATAGTAGCAGCACTCTCTGGCCCCACATGTTTAAAGGGAAACTCCCCAGGAGGTTTGCCATTGAAAATTCACTTGCAGGCTTATGGGCCTGCAAGCAAAGCACCATGTTTAAAAATTATCTCCTTAGAGGTCAATATGCAAAGGGTTTGTCTTGGTAACTTTTTATGTTTACCGGACAAAACTTGAGATTTGAACTTCCCGCCTCTCTGGCTGATTAAATTTTAACCAGGTAGGTCATTAACTGACTTAAATGTAACCAGGTATAAAAGAGGCAGCACAGGGACAATCCAGAGGAGGGCTAGCACTGATATGCAGTACTTGCTGGCTAAATTTAGCTATGTAAGTCTAATTGGAGAAATGACTCTCCCGAAATTACCCAGATAACTTTAACTGGATATATTCAGTGTAACTTAACTGGTTAAGTGGGGAGGGTTTATATATATATATATATTTATAAAATATATTTTATTGCATTTGGTTAAACTGCCCCTCCAACAAAACAAACAACGTAAAATACAATCACTAATAACATTAGACCATATAGCAAAATACAACAAACCGCATATAAAACATACAAAGCAAGAAAGAACCAAAACAATTGGGTTAATTTTTTTGCTCACCAGCCTAATGAATATTGATTTCTTAATGTTCACAGGACAACCTGTGGGTATTTTCATTTTACTGCATAATGATTTTGCATTGCATGCAATTGTAAGAAGACCAAATGTGAGGGCCAATGGGGTATGAACCTGCAATGCTGGGACTTCTAGGCCATAAATCTGCCACAAGGCTGGGGATGCTGCTGATTGTCCTATTTTTCTTAATATATTTGTCTTGTTCTCGGGGAAGGTCAGACACATTCCTGTGGTCTTCTGATTGGACTAGCATTAGGTGTGGCCTTAATAAGCTGCTGATCCAACAGCCCACTTGGTGTCTGCCTTGCAGAAGTCCTACCCATTTTATCCCTGATTTCCTAACTTTGTTCTTCTCTAGTATCGTGATCCTGTATTCCTGCATTCCTTCAAGTGTATTCTTGTTCTAGCATTCTGACCTATAAAGCCTTCCTGCATCACAATTTACTTTTCGGTCTCCTGCTTCCTGGTTTCTTGGTCCAGCCCTGAGTTTCAACTACGCTCCTAGATTCTGCTCCATTTTCAGTCCTGGTCTTTAATCCTACTCCCAGATACCTTGCCTTCCAGGTTTGCCCTTGCCAAGAAACAATACCTCATCTTGTCTACAGAGGAGCCATCCATGACTCTGAACTCCAGTCTTCCCACCAAGCTTCTTATGGTAGATTCTGCTATCCCAATATTTCTCTTAAGGGTAGTCACTGCGGATCCGTGCAGTTATCCCCAAGCCTTACGATAAGGATAGTAATATTTCAATCAATCAAAACCAAGCAAACCCATAAATTACTGCTAGCAACATTTTTACTGGGCGAGGAGCCTTCTTGATAATTCAGTCAATGATGCTTGATATTCTTTCCTTTGGGACTTGGCCATAAAAGCCACACTGCTTTTTCCCTTGTGTCTGTGTGTTAGTACCCAAGACCATACGAGTCAGGACATGTGTTGATTGAATGAGGAGCTCTCAAGGTTCTTAAGCAAACATGCATAAACTTGGACCAGGTCAAATGGAATCCAGACAAAACCCAGCACAGAAAGTGGTAGTCAAGAAGAAAAAAGGTGGTGGTGGTTCACTTGCTTTTCTAGTGATCCACTCCTGCTCCCTTTTCTTGGTTAGTCTTCTTTAATTGGGGCATCGCCACAGGTGGGCTGTGGGTCACCCAGTTTAGGCTTAGGCCTGCCCAATCAGGGCTGCCTGACAGCGGAAGAAGAGGCCTGTAGAATGGCCACTGTGAATCCCATTACTTGGCAGCTGAAGAGGCCTGCAGAATGGCTGCCACAGAGGCCCATCCCATGGTGGCTAAAGAAGTAGAGGGTCACTATGGACCCTATCCCTCAGCAGCCAATGAAGGAGAGGGCCACTGCAGAACCAATCCCACGGCAGCTGAAGAGACCCAAAACATGACTGCTGTAGATACCATCCTATTAAAAAGCGAGGGCTGCCGTGCACCCCATCCTGCAGGGCAAAAGAAGGGGGTCTGGCAGTGGCTGAAGAAGAGGCCCTGAGAGAGAAAGAGAGAGTGTGTGTGTGTGTGAACCTATGAGAGTGACAGTTTGTATGTGTATCTGTATGTGTGTGTGTGGTGCCTGAGAGAGCGAGAGCCTTTGGGGTCGATTTTCAAAGATAAGATATGTGCGTAACCCCCGAAAACCCTCCCCCTGCGCGGGCCGAGCCTATTTTGCATAGGCTTGACGGCGCGCGCAAGCCCCAGGATGTGCGTATGTCCCGGGGCTTTCAAAAATGGGCGGGCAGGGGGCGTGGCTGGGAGCGGGGCGGTGGTCCGGGGGCGGTCCTGAGTCCTCCGGCACAGCAGCTTATGCCGGGGGTTGGCGCGCCGGCAGCTGGCCGGCGCACGCAAGTTATGCCTGCCAGAGGCAGGCGTAACTCGAAGAAATAAGGTAGGGGAGATTTAGGTAGGGCTGGAGTGTGGGTTAGATAGGGGAAGGGAGGTAAAGGTGGGGGGGAGCTAAAAAAAAAGTTCCCTCCAAGGCCGCTCCGATTTCAGAGCGGCCTTGGAGGGAACGGGGAAGCCATCGGGGCTCCCCTCGGGCTCCGCGTGCGCAAGGTGCACGCGGAGCCCCCTTGTGCGCATGTTAAAATTGGGTGTACATTTCTGCGCGCCAAGTAGCGCGCATAAATGTACCCCGTGCGCGTAGGAATTAAATCGGCCCCTTTGTGTTTGTATGTGAGAGAGAGTGGATGTGAGAACCTGTGTGTGTGTGAGAAAGAGCATGTGAGAGTGAGAGCCTGTGTCTGTTTCTGAGGGCATCTGAGAAAGCATGCAAGAGTGAGAGAGAGAGAGTGTGTGTGTGTGTGTGTGTTGAAGGAGGAAGGGAAGAAGACAGGAGCAAAGAGAAGATATCAAAAGAGAAAAGAGACCCTGAAAAAGGAATTAGAGAAAGACCGACAAGGGGAAATTGGTAAAAAAGAGACGGATCAATCAATTAGAATAATTAAAAAAAAAAAAAAAAACACGGACAAAAATAAAAATGTATATATGTTTTGAGTTTTTAGCAATTGGAATATGTCATCTTTGTGAAAGTGCATTTCTTATATTTTTGTATTTTGCTCTTTCTTTAGAGTTCACTGTTCAGAGTCAGTGGAGTTACTGTTCAGAGTCTGGTTTCTCAGGCTTTCCATTTCACTTTTGTCTGCATATTTGTTTCTAATTTGTAGTCCCTTATTTCTGTATTAGGTAAGGGTTGGTCTGTATTCTGCATGTGTGACTGAGGTGCATTATTTCTGCTAGTGTGTAGTTTCTCAGTAGGGATTTGCAGCAGTTTGCTATTACTCCCATTAGGTGATGTATTAGTGTTCTAGGCCCTGGTTTTGTTAAAATTTGTATGCTGCCTTTTCATAGATAAGGTTGCTGTTTGAGTCCTGAGAGTGCTGTTATTGTATGGTATGGCATAGTTCTAGGTAGGATTTTTTTTAGGTGATTGTGTTACTTCACAGGGACGGTAGCTTTTCAGACGCCACAAGTGTGCGCGGCATTTACTGGCACGTGCACATGTTATAAAATTGGCTACCCGCATGCAAGCATGATTTTTACACTCGACACACGCATTGTGCATGCAAATCCAGTCTCGATCGCGTAAGGGGCAGAATATAGTAGGAACGCACAGCCAATGCGATTAGGACAGTTCCCTGTTCCCTCCCAGTTCATCCCTGGAAAGGAGCAAACTTCCTAAACCCCCTAGATTTTTTTTGTTTTAATACTTACAGTCCATAGCAGCAGCAGGTTATGTGGTCGTCCAATCCCGGCGCGTGCTTCTTCGCAACACTGACTTGCTGGTGCTGTCCCGGTCCCGCAAATGCCCACCCATGCCCCACCTATGACCTGCCTAGACCAGGACCCCTGCTCCACCCCTTTTTTCCCCAAACCTTCATTATTCGCATACTGGGAGATACAAGCGTGACTGCAGGCCTCTGAAAATCCGTGCGGCCCAAGCGCACATGTATCTCTCAGATTGGCTGAGCATAGAGCATTTAAAATTCAGCTTGAAATATTTAGCAATGGAGGGATTTTGTTTTGCTGAACTGACAACAGAATTTGAATATATTTTTTGCATGTTGGGCTATAATGGGAATTCTCTTAGTTCTGCTCTGCACCCACTGAAAATCTTAATTCTCATGATCATTATGATTATCGCTATTTTATTGTAGTTGTGATGGTCTCTGCCTTTCTGAAAAGAGGATTCATAAAAAAAAATCTGTTGCTATTTCTTTTATCACATGATTGATTGGATCTGATGTTTCTATGTTCTTTGCTTTTTACATTATATTCTTGTGTATTTATAAACTGCAACAAATATCAAATAAATTAATACAGATTAATAAGGAATTTTTAATGTTGGTAAGTGCTTGAAATAATTGAGTTAAAATATTTTAGGCTGTCACTTATGATATATGACTGCTGTTGCAGACTACTTAAAAATCCATTGTCGGGTGCATGCTAAGGCATTATTTATTGATAAGAGTACTAGTAGAGCTCAGACTGATATGCCTACTGCCAACCCATGTTAACCATACCCCACCCCAAAAAAATTCAGCTCTGACTACTCGTGTGGGTGTTTTATTTAGAATCGAGAATGACTCCCAAATTTTGAACCTACATTTTTAGGAAACAGTTATGCTAATAAATACTACATTTAAACATAAATCCAGGGCTAAAGGTCTACCCATCCTCAGAACCTCAGTGTTTCTTGGGTTTAAGTTTAACTTATTCAATATCATCCAACAATTATAGCCTGGAGACTATCATTTAAAAGATTCATTTATTTATTAAAGTTGGATACTTAGGGTAAAAATAGTTGAACATTATCTGCCCAGACACGTTATCACATTCTGAACTCCCTAATAATCTTGGCCAACAGCTGTGGATAAATGTTAAACAATATTCTATTCTCCGCTTTGGGTCACACCTTTCTTTCGAAAAATTGTACCCCAGTGCATGTTACAACAATAAAATATATCAAAAATATAAACAACTAATACTAAACATAAAACAATATCTAAATATAAAAGCAAATTTAAAAAACAGTATCTAAAATACAATTATAATAAAACAATAATATAATATTGAACACATGCAAATACAATAAAATAAACCTTATCACATAGGGGCGTAGCCTACTGCTGTACAGCCAGGTGCTCCTAAATAGTCTGAAACCCTGCCTTTGTGCCTTTAAGCCCCTGTAAAATCATTGTGTCTGGTCAGAGCCCTCCCTACATCAGATTTGCAGGGAAGAACCCAAGGGATAACATCTCTCTATGGTATCTCCTCATTCTTGGCCCCCCAAGGAGGAGGATGCAGAATAACCTTTAAGAATTTCCTCACTTCTGAAATTCTGTCTCCCATTATGCATCTGGTGACTGTGAGTAACTCATTTATTCAAATACGGTTTTCTGAGAGAATCAGACTTGGGATGCTGAACTCTCCTGACTATTTCTGAGAATTTATCTTTGGTTCTGTTAGCTCATGAAAGTAGGGGACTCCGCAAGTAGTGGCCTTAAAGAGCTTGTGACTCTGAAAAGAAACTTGGTTCAGCCTGCCCAGAACAAAAAGCCTTATGGTGACAATATGTTTGCTGCTATACTTACTGTAGCTCAATGAGTACTTATCTGTCTGGGATTTACCTGTGGGTCAAACTATTGTAAATAACCTCTCCTGTAAATAAATGCATCGGTTCTCAACTTCTTTATTAAATAATAGAGTAATTTCCTAAGCTGAAACTACATTAGCCCTCACTACCTACCATGAAAGAAAATCATTAATACTGTTTGGGGCATATTCTGACCCCTTAAATTGACACTGATGCAATTCTGGGATCTTTTTGACCCCCTGATCCAAATACCTAATAAATAGTACAAAGTGACTCTAGAAAACCATGATTATTGTTAAAATTAATTAAACTTTTTGTTTAGTAAAAAAAAATGATTTCACAAGAAAATACATTTATATTTCATATAAATTGTTTTCTTAGAATTAAACATTTTTTTTCAGTGACTCGGATAGAAAGTACTAAGAAATATGATACACACATCAACATTTATTTTTTCACTGAACACAATCCGAATACAGCTTTGTGGCAATTACGTGCTTTCTGCACACAAACCTTTTGCAGTCCTCATAATGTCTTCATGATTTGCACTCTGCTGCTGCAGGGCACAAGTCACCCTTTTTCTCTCAACGAATGCAGTGGTGGATACTGGGATTATATAGTCCACTGCAATCAATGCAGTTCTGATTGGCTTGGTCAGATAATTGCTATTTTGTAGTCTTTGTTTGATCAACTGCTCTCCCAGCTGAATAAGGAGCTGGCATCATCTTTCTCGAGGTAATCTGCTGTTCCAAGCAGGATGATTTCTCATCCGTACAACAAAACTGAAAATTGCTCCAACAACAAATCAAATTGAAAAAATTGTCACTGGCCACCTGTTTCTTTTGCTTTTGCAGGTAATTATACGTGCTAAGTGATCCAGGTTGTCCATCTTACCCTTTCAGTTTTGTTATAGTTCATATGATAAGTGGTTTTTCTTTCCTCCCCAACTACTGTCACGTCTTAGTGCATTGTTGATAGCAACATTACTGCTATGCACTTCCTGGGCACAGATGAAATCCCCATAAAAAGTAAACAAGGATGAGAATTTCTCTCTTTTGGGATAAGACTGCATTTGATTTGGAGTATCAGCCTTGTTTCTCCTGATGGTGCCCAGATAGGTCAGGTTTTCACTTAGCAATTTTTTTTTTCTTTTTGCTAGATCTGTGCTGGTGGGCAGGTTATCACCTTCCTGATTGTACCAGGGCCAAACAAGTGTTTGAGCATCATAGCTTCCGCTTGTGCTGTTTTTCTCCAGCCTGTTTGTCCAGAAAATACAATCTTGCCTCAACACAGCACCACCAATCTTGATGCCACGTTTTGAGGGTTTGAAAGGCATGTTCTGTCTAAAGCAATCTGCATTCATTTCCAGTCTTTGAGGGCTGCCAAATTGATCAGATTTTTTAGGCTGCCCTAATGAATATGCATGAGCTAGATTTACATGTGCACTGCCTCAATTATATGCACATCTGTCTCATGCATATTCATTAGGGACATCCTGTCTGTGACCCTCGAGGACTGGAAGTGAATACTACTGGTCTAAAGGGACAGTGCCACCTGAAAGCTACCACCTGCTCGTCCGCATACCATTTTCAAAGTTCCTCCATGCATCTCAGAAGGCAGCAAACTTTGTTCACAGCTTTCCTTTCCTCCTGCATAACTTTATAATCAAAACACAGGTGTACTGCTATTTTTTGGAATCTTTCCAGACTCACTGTGGCATGAAAACAAGAATGCCCTTTGCGTGGAGATCACAATTCTTTCAGAGTTTCGTGGCCTCCATGGAACAAGCCTCACAAAATAAGGAAACCTATGTATGCTTGAGGGTTTTATTTATTTATTTATTTATTCATTGGGCATTTGATTTATTTACTTTCTGCTATACAACTACAAAGTGAAGTACAACAAAAACTGTTTAGGCCACAAGACTCCTCATACAATGTTGAGCGTATAAAACAGCAAAACACACTTATTTTATGGGCATGCCATAATAATATATTCACCCCAACCAATAGTTACATCACCTCCTGTATAATCCCAACATCTCCCTCCCTGCACCCACAAACCTTCCCAAACCTCGCATCAATAAACATCTGCCTCTATCACGCCATTCACTGAAGGAGTTGGCCTTTTGGCCGCTGGTATCACCAACTCCTCCCTATCACTGCTGGATGAACTTTCATGGGAAATGTGATCTTCAGGTTCTAAGCAGTCATCATCACCCCCTGAAAGAAAGTCTGGATCATCATTATTGAAATACACATCAAATAATGAATCACTGCTACCATCCATAAAAAAGAAATGGCAGATTCATTTCTCTAGACTGTAGAAAAATAGCAAAATGGCACAAGCTTGGGGGTAACCTGCATGGAACGGCAGTTACTACCTTGGGAAACTTGCTGGGCAGGCTGGATGGACCATTTTGGGTTTTTTCCGCCATCATTACTATGTTACAACAAATAGTGAGAAATAGGACAGCATTGCATCCCCCTCCACCAGTTAAAAACTGCAAGCATGACACAGCTTTGCTAAGCCAGAAATAGGACAGGATTCCCACCTGCCCTCTGACTACAGCACTATACCCTTCAACAGATGGCAGAGAAGCAATCAGAAGTACAATTGAGGCAGAGTCCATTGTGTTTAAGATCTGTCCTCTTTCCATAAAGATTCTTCCTTCTCTTTTCTTGCACAGTCAAAGAGATGATGGCTTGACTTCCCGGAATCATCTTGTTGATATCTTCCAAGGTTTTCAGGCACTCAAGGCGAGAAGATAATGAACATTTCTGAAGGCAGAGGTGACACAGGCTTCAGAGTAGTAGCTGATTGGAGGCAGAAAAGTAAGGTTATGTTTCCTACAAATGTCTCACTGTCAATGTTTTTTGAGAAACTTGGGGTTCTAATGTTCGAAAAGGGCGTACACCAAGGAAATTGCTTTACAAAGAAGAAAAAAGGTTAGGAATAAACACAATGGCAAGTTCTTTCTATACCTTTTCTCTATGTGAGGGGGAGAGGGCAGAAGAGATGGCAGATGAGGTCTTCAGATGTCTACCTTTAGCCATGTGGGGTGCAGAGTGGAGTCTGACATTTCCAAACGTTATAAGATTCTGAAAAATATACTAGCTTCATTAATTCCACTAAAGGGCAATATACTTATCTAGCAATGCCTTCTAGTTTTTTTTTTAACTTACTTCTTCTTTTCCTTTATTGTCTAAGGGCCTCATTATCGTTAACGACTTCACAAATTGCATTTGCAAGCAGAACACTGAAATATTTAATGAATGGTTAAATGGCAAATGTTCTCTGGGTAAATGAGTGCATTTTTGTCTCACTCACTCCCTACTCTCTCTCCCTCCTTCCATTTTTCTCTCTCCTCTCTCACAGATTTTTTTTCTTCCGTTGTCTTTTCCTCTCTCTCTTTTGTTTCAGAGGCAAGAAACTTTATTGGCATGAAACTTTGCGTATATATTGACAGAAGATAAAGGGGTTCATTTTCAAAAGTTTACTTGGGGCCTACGAATGTGAATTAGGGAGTTCTGGGTGCAGAGAGGCTGAATGACTTGAGATAAAGGGAAACTGTCAAAGTCATTTACGCAGGTAATATAAATTCACCCGGGTAAATTGGTCTGACAGAAGTTAGACGGGCAAACCTCCAACTTTGGAAATTGTCTCCTAATCATCAGTTAGATCAGAAAGGCTGCTTTAAATCAGAAAGTTACATCTGAACCATTAACCTTCTGTCAACCCAGTAGGGATTTTGTGGGATAATTTGTATTCAGTTTCCAAAAAAAACTATTGGGAGTAATTTTCAGAAGCATATACCCACATAAAACATGACTTTATGTGCATGAAAAGGCTTTTTGAAAGTTACTCCGAGGGTTGTGCATATGAAAATACACATGAAAGTGATTTTGCACTCTTTTACACATATTACAAAGAGGCATTCCCAGGGGTGGAGTTGGGGACAGGGAAATCATTTACACATGTATTTCTGATTTTCAAAAGTATCTGCTACAGGAAATGTCCATGAAGACATAAATGTGCGCACCCATGCCATGCTAAGGGTATCCATGGTCCTACTGATTTTCCAATATGCTTGCATGCATAAATCCGCTTGAAAATTAGGGCTGAAGTCCATGCATACTTATAAAGTTTGCAGTGTTGCACATATATTTGAACAGGGGGGAAAAAAGGTGCAGTTTAGGAGCATCACTGGGCTGTGTTCAGAAGTATACACACAATTTGCTATTTAGTAAGCGGTATATGCATATACATTTCAGGATGTTTACACTTGTTCATTGACTCACACTAATCAAATCATATGTCTTTTGCCTGTAATTTTTGGGTGGGAGTTCTGGGTGAACTGGTGAGGGTTTAGGTGGTGGTATCAGCAAGCTGGTGATTTCAAGTATGCTCGCATTTTCAGAAGTGGTATATGTGCATATTTTAAATATTCCTGCTTCCGCATTTAATTCTAGGTTATTATGCGGGAATTGTTATACTTCAGCATGTGTAGCTAATCATGGTGTCCTAAGAGGCTGTCCATTGCTCCCCAAACCTGACCAGTATCCCATAGGTGGAATTCCATCTGGTTCCAGTGCTTTCCAGTGCCTAGACCCCGCAGAAAGTGGCTATGGGGGTGCCAAAAACCAAATCCAACTCTGGCTATGGCTCCTGAAAACAGGGAAGTTGATATTTGGAAGAGCAATGGGGAATAGGGGAGGGAGATGGGGGCGTGCCCTCAACTGAAAATTTCCGAGTCTGGAAGAATGTCAGACTCCAGGTCATAGTCCTGCTGAGGCACAGCGCCAGGACACCATCTAACCTCAATTAATTCAGGAGCTGCTTCTCTGCTCCCAGGATCCCAACCCTTGAATGTTACTGCTGCATTATCGAACTGCTGGAGGCTTCCAGTTTGGACAGAAAAGTGTGCCCTCCATCTTCTGCAGAATGAGAGATTACACACAGCAAAAGCAAATGTTCCGAGCCATCTGTCAGCATGCAAAGTCTTGGCTTTCTTCTCCCTTGCCACCTGGATGCGTGCATTATGCCTGGCCTCCCCATGTTGGAGTCCCAGCAGACAGCCAAAGGATCCTGCAGCTTAAATGGTCTCATTACATTTTCTGTATTGTTAAAGCTGATATAAAATAAAAGGTTAAACAGAACAAGCAGACTCTATTAAATTTATTATAAGGCATTAAGAAATGTTACTGAGTGCAGACTGATGTGTCCCTCTTGAGATGACTACCATCCTAGAAATACTGCACTTGTTCATGGTCCTGTTCATGGGATATAAAATTAACCCCTGAATCAAGAGTCTGTGATGCCAAAATAATGACCATTTTCAGGTTTCGTATATTTTTCTTATTGTCTATTCTAAGAATAGACAATTGTAAGAGCAATTGGGATTTGGAGAAGATCTTTCAAAGCCATTGTGGGTAAACGAGATTTCAACGTGTAAACTGACCGTGAAAATATCCACACATAGCGCATTTTCCCAACAGATGCAATACCCTACCATTCCTGGTTTTCCCTTGATAATTTAGACAGTATCTGTATTGGATGTTATGATACCATCACATAGAGTCGTATCCCCTATCTGGGACGGGGTTTTCCCTTGGCCTCTTGCCAGTTTTCTAATCCTTGGCCTGATACCGCAGATAACAACCAGTATTCTTGTTCCTGCGGTTCCCCTCCACCAAGTGATAGATCGTGCTTCATAGTCAATTAGGGCTTGATTAGCTAAACAATTTTCTGGTAGAAACAAAAATAGAGAAATCCATTAGTACTATAAAGAAAGTCCTTTGCGTTTTGAAATGAGATTATGTATTTCAACCACTGTCTATAGCACCCTAGGCTAATCTACTCACTGCTGTAATATACTGACATATGGTTTAAGGCCCCTCATGTTCATTAAGTGTCTGATTATTTTTTGAAATATGTCTAGCATTGTTAAATATGGAGTCTTCAGTATCACAGAAGTACAGGTTTTCCACAAGTGGTTGCAGGGTCACAATGGGAAACTCCACTGGACTGAGATTGTCAAGCACGTTCACCTTTGCCATTTAACCTGGCTCCATAATATAGCCATGAGAATGCACCCTTCCTTCTTAACAGAAGGCAAATATGTGCAACCTGGCATGGTGCAAGATTTTCAAACCTTCTGCAAAGGCCAATATTCTTTCACAGGTTCAACTTTGAACTTCTTTTGGGGCAACGTCTGCTCAGAATTGGACATGGATTTCCCTGCAGCTTACCTTTTCCACCCCTTACCCCTGGCATTACGGAAGAAGGAAAACTTGTAATTACTGCCCGGTGGTAGTCAGCAAGGTGGAGTTAAAAGTTAAAGTAATCCGAATGCCACCGCTATGAAGCCCATTCCAAAAACTGAGGGGCAATCAGGAAAGAGAAATCTTTTGCTGCACAGTGGAAGCATTTCTCTCTTTTCAGGTAGTGCGGAGTTCTAGTAGCCATATTGGTCCTAGAGAATGCAAGATTCTTTGAAGAGTTTTGACCCTTTTAATGGACTGACAAAGGGATTTATCCACAGATGATGATGTACATCAGTCCCATCTTCAGATGTCAAACACAACTGTCGAATACAGGAATATACAGCTGCCCGAAGAAGGGATGCACTAGGTGGCGAAAATTCCCATACAGTATCATCTCTGAATGAATCTCCCAGTCGGTACAGTATAAGCCATCACAGCCTGCTTAAGGATGGAAACCGCTCACCCAAATGACTTTTAACACTGGCAATGAAAAGCACAGCCTTACTAAGTCACAGAATCGGTGAAACTCATTAATATCATTCCTAAGAGAGAGAGGAAAAACCGGACAGCCAATAATTGCTTTTCGGTTTAGAGTGCTAAGTGGGAAAGTTAAACATCACTTCTAAGATAGGTTATTTTCTCTTTTCAGAAAAAAAAAATTTTATTGCCAGTGCTCTTCTTCTTTCTGAGCTATTATGTTTTATTATTGCAAGGTCCTGGTCATATTTCACTGCTCTCTCATTACATTTTATAATTTGCTTCAAGTATTAAAGGAGAGAAGCGGTGATGGATATTAATGCATGAGCTACAGTCCAAGTTAATCTGAGGCCCTGTTTTTCAGTCACCTTCTGAACTTTGTGTGGATAGTCACACCTCTCCTGGTTATTGACATCGATTATGTCACAGGGATATATAGTCAGACAATCACAGACTTCATGGAGCTGAATATGGATTTCAGCATAGACATAAGAAAACAAGAAGTTCCATGCTGGGTCAGACCAAAGGTCCTTAGAGCCCAGCAGCCTGCCTCCAATCGTGGCCAGTCCATGTGAAAAAGTAGCAACTGTTTCTGTTAATCAGTCCAAGGAGAATACCCCTCATGGCAACTGTGCTCCCCTGAAAGAGGGCTGCTAGATGTGCCCATCTGTAACGTGAGCGGACTTTCACGATAGCAGGACCAAATCTCTAGAATGATCTTCCAGAAACTTTAAGAAAGGAAAATGATTTGCCAAGGTTTAGGAAGGCTCATAAAACCCATCTTCTCTCCTTGGCCTTCAAGATAGATTATCGGGAATGTTTCTTCCTCTTTTTCCCTGGGTTTCTGGATTTGTGTGGGCAGGGGTGCTCAACTCAAAAATAGAGGCAAGGTAGGTTAGGTTTAGGGGGTGGGGAGGAAAGGGGAAGGAAGGTTAGGCAGGGGGTTAGGGAAGATCCCTCCCAAT
This sequence comes from Rhinatrema bivittatum, assembly GCF_901001135.1. Taxonomy (NCBI): domain Eukaryota; kingdom Metazoa; phylum Chordata; class Amphibia; order Gymnophiona; family Rhinatrematidae; genus Rhinatrema; species Rhinatrema bivittatum. Next base: position 33,778,489 of record NC_042626.1, read on the forward strand.
CTGCTCCTTAATTGGAGTGGACTGGGAGGGAACTGGGGAAGGCATGATTCCCTAAACCCCCCCCCTTAATTGAAGCGGACTGGGAGGGAACCGGGGAAGGCCCAATTGTGTCGTCACACGGACTTTGCAAAAATTCACACACACACCCCCATGCACGTCACCCGCACATGTGCACGCGCATGTTATAAAATAGGCGCGTCCATGTGCACGCGCCGGGAACCACGTGCGCACATATGTCTTAAAATCTACCCCGAGTCTTCATTCACAATTACTCAAAGATGCTTTCCCTATTTTAATAGACCCTTCCGCTCGCCGTTCCTAGTCTCGTCATTGCAGCAACAGTTCTGAGATTGGGAGCCATGCAATGGGGCTCGTTCCAGAACCCTGTACCGTGGACTGTTAATCCAGCCTGAAGTGATGACCACACCTCTCCTCCCCACACACACACAAGATGTTGTGAATCCTGCTCTTGCAGTGACCGCAGCCCCATCCAAATCAGATTGTGGAAGATATGAACCAGGGACCCTTTGTATGCCAGTGTGCAGCACTGAAATATTAATCCATTAACCTGGCCGAGTGGAAGTGCTTCTAATGTCCAGAAAGGCAGCCGCCATCATCATCAGATGGTAACGCCCGAGACAACAGATAAGGTAGAGATGAGTTACACACAAGTCCAATGCCTGGATTTCAAAAGCACCAGCTTTTGTAAGAGAAGGGAAGTACCTCAAAAAGGTGCTGTCAAGGACTGGAAGACATAGGTGAAGTGGAAGGGACGGCAAGCTAAGCTAAAAAGGAACTATTGAAAGAGAAACAGATCTTGTCTGAAAAGGTATGTGAAAAAAAAAGTCAGCTTTCAAAATACACAAGGACAGCCCAGAGGGGAGAATATCTGGTTAAAGTGAAAGAGGCAGATTGGCCCAGCGGCTCAGGCGGCAAGTGCGGTGCGGTGCCACGCAGAGGCTCCCTGGCTGGATGCCCGAGTCAGGTCTCCCATTCCCCAGGCCGGCTGGGGGTTGGAGTTGCAGCTGAGGCAGCGTTCACAAACCCCGGGAGAAGGAAGGGGAGGAGGCAGGGTTCCCTGCTTTAAGGGTGACATCTAGTAGCCAGGGTCCACCATCACTATCAACTACGTATGTTGAGGGTGGGGGGGGGGCAGACAGGGAAAAACCTCCTGGAGTATTTGTGGCTTTTTCGGCCCAGATCCCATTCCTAGTTCCAACTGAGCTGGAACTACAAAGGAGCAAAAAAGCAACGCCAGGTCATAAGAAAACGTAAAAGAGATGAGGAGTGATCAGAAAGGCTAAGGTGCAAGTGGATGGAAAGATAGCCGAAGAGGTAAAGCAAAGAGGAAGGCTGGGGATAGGATTGTAAGACTAAGAGGAAACAAGAAAGGATATGTGGAGGGGGATGAGGAAAAAGCAGAATTATTCAACAAATACTTCTGTTGGGTATGGACTGGAGAAGGATGATTTGAAATGAAAACACGTTCATGTGTGCCATTATTTTATCTTTGTAGCAAGATATTTTATGTATTTTTATACACCGCTTAGCTCAATTTGGTTTAGTTGCATCATTCTGCTATAAACATAGTGTAATGATGACCCGTGAAGAAAAAAGGGGCAGGAGGGCAAAAACGTGCAGCTGGCCCCACTGCAGCAGTGTATTTTCGCCCACTGAGGTTGCAGCCGAGCTCCACTCTCTCGCCGCCATAGAGCCAATAGACAAGGCGGTGTTAAATCCGGTGCTATTGCCGGCGATAATGTCCGAAACATTATCACCTGCAGCGGTACCGCCACCTCATTACCCTTAACCCTGCCCAAACTCCTCCCTGACTCCACCCCTTTCCCTCATTTTAATTTTACCGTCGCGAAGCGGTAGTTTATCGCGTGCGTTAGGGCGTTATTGCGTGCGACAACGCCCTAAACGCATGCAATGAGGCCACATCGCGATTTGATGAATGACCCCCTTTATTTATAATTAGAAGTTTATATGATTTTTTGATAAATAATGTTTGGTTCTGTTTTGTTTCATTTCATTTTCAAAACAAAATAATTTTAAAAATGCCTAACAAAATGTTGTTCATTTTTTTTTATTTCATTTCATTTTGAAGCTGCTGTTGCTACCATTAAAAAAAAACAAAAAAAAACCTGCTCTTAATCCCTCCTCCCACCCACCAAACTCGCTTAAATAAAATGTCCCCTCCATCCCTGTACCCCTCCAGCTCATCTTACTCCAGTTGCTGCTGCCCCACATCTCCGGCACCGTTACGTTATATGGAAGAATCTTTTTGGGGGAAGCTGAGTGTTCGCACGCGTTGTGTATTTGAATCAGAGCCGTTCCACTAAGGGATTCTTTATTCCGATCTATGCAGTATGGGCACAGCATGTGCTCTGTTTTCACACAAAGTATTTAAATGCCTCCGATAAAACCTTTTATATTATTATTACCAGGACCCAGAGCCAACAATGTATCTCGAACCAGGTTCAGTCAATTTCAAAGGGCAAGAGAGAAACCCTGCCTATTGTCAAAAAGGATATAATGTGCTTTTCATTGCAGACCTGTGTGAGCTCCCCCAGTCACCTCTCTGGCTGATCTGGTATAGAAAGGAAAAGGCAGGTTGAGAGTGTTTCATCTCTAAGGAGCTGCAAGGGTCACAGGCTTAAGCTGCAAATGCAGACAGAGGGAATGGCTTCATTTTGATCATTAGGAAACATTTCCCCTACCTCCTGTACCATTTCCCACGCCATCTGATGCTAAAACTTGAAATAAGTGACAGATTGGGGATCAAGGCAAAGCATGATTGGGTTCATTTAACTACTGAACTTTTATTACAAAAACTTTTATTACAAAAACTCTTGCCCAGTTTCCAGAGCCATGTAAGAGTGACCTCTACCTCAAAGCTACCAATTCCACCACCCTATCACTAACAGTCGAATTTCGAATTGCCCTGTTTTCTCATCTGTGTGTTGCTCAACCAAAGTAATATTAATGAACATCTTTGGAACAAAGCAGAATATTTATTTATTTTTATTTAACGTGTTTTGTATACCGTCATTCGGTTTCGCCATCAGAACGGTTAGGCAGGAGTAGCATAGCATAGTAGAGGAGTAGCATAGTGGTTAGAGCAGGTGGCTGAGACTAGGGAAGGCAGGATTCAAATCCAGTTTCTCCCACTGACCCTTCTTAAGACCTTGGGCAAGTTACTTCAGTTTCCATTGCCTTCAGTATAGACTTTGACCGTAAGCCCTCTGGAGCAGGGAACTACCTATTGCACCTGATTGCAACTTGCATTCAGTTTCGGTTTGGAAAAGTGAGAAATTGGATTTAAAATCCAAACAGTGGAGGACTAAGAGGTCCTGTTGAGGTTCAGTGATGACTAGAAGATTAGCATTTATCTGCATGAGCATAGTACTGTGTTAATGCGGTCACCAAGCTAGCAATTTTTCTGTACTATACAAAATCAACTATAACTCATTTTAGGGACACATGAACTAAAAAGAGTCCTAATGTTGAGTTTTATGGTGCTGACTCTGGCTCTTTGGGTTCAAAAACAATGGTTGGGTAAGGTGGTGGGCTGGACCTGGCTCAGAGGCAGAAGTGAATAAAAATCTCTTCTGAATAGGAAAATCAATCATTTCCCCATCAGATTGCCTCCATACATAAATATTTTGTCTCTTCTTTTGGCTCTCCCTTGGTAGTTCCTTAAGCATCAAACCCATAACCCTGAGATTAAGTAATCAGAGTCTCATACAATGGCCTGTATTCAAACATATCATAACTTTATTCTTCTGGGGTACCAGTAGTCAATCAGCAATAAATTATGTAGAATGGTGAGTCACAGGATTCTACAACAGAAACAAAAAATAACACCCTTCATTTTCTTTTAGTTATGAATTAAGATCAGTATCTCTTCTCCCAAGAAACCATATGCTTTAGTCATTCCTTAAAAAAAGAATCTCATTAGTACTCAAACAGGTGCACAGTGTGTCCTTCAGAGAAGCACAAAGAATCTCCTGAATGTCCATACCCCCTCCCAAGTGCCACTAAGCTAACATCCAGGAGTAACAATGAAAAGATATGCGCTAGATCCAAAAATAAATACTTCATTGGCCCCTCCGCATCCACTGTAATAGAAGGCCCTGCTGGGCTGGCAGAGGCACCAGACCTTGAGGTATATCCCCAGAACCCAGGACAGGTTCTGTCATTCTGGACTGCAACTCCAGAATCCTATAAACTCCCCTCCCACGTCAGCACTCAGGCTTATGTACACAGGACATACTCTCCCTAGAGGTCATTTCTCCACACACTTAAATGAATAAGCAAAACAATGCTATATCCTGCTCTGCAGAACCATCCACCCATGAATAACAATGGTAGATGTTAAGTGAGAACTGGGGGTAAAGTTGGCATATGGACCAGAATTTAGGATTTAGGCTGCACAACATAATTAAACAGTAAAGAGAAACAGCAGGTTACATGTTCTGACAAAATTGTCTCCACACCCCAGGAGTGAAAGCAGAAAAACCTAGTCATATGGCATAGTTTTCTTAGATGTGCAGTTTAAAATAAGTGCACTTAACCTCATTATGGTCAGTTCAGCAGTGTCCTTTCTCATCTTTATTTTTCAGTCACACATTGGCATCACAATCGGTAATTAGTGACGTCGTAGTCATTCCCATGGCAACAGGTTCGCTTCAGAAATGCAACCATTATAATTACATTTCAAAAAGAAAAAAAAATGTATAAATGGTGCCTTTGCAAAGACAGAATATCATCATTAATCAACAATGCCAAAATGTCAGGCTCTTATCCTGAGTTACTTAGGGCCCTTTGCTCCCTTCTGGGTCTAACACAGAGTTTATTCTTAAACAGCAGCATGGTTAACAGAGACAGGACACAGGTTATGTTTACTGTCAGAGATTCCAACATAAATTGCATGCATCTTCAGGGCACAGAACAGGGACAGTCCACAGTAGAAAATCCAAATATTTCAAGACAGAATCAGTTCCAGCAGGACTGGTGCAAGGGTATTAGGTGCCCGAGGCAATCAACGATCTTGCATTCCTCCCCCCCCCCCGCCCCCAAGACTTAACTACTGGTGGCAGCTCCTGGGCTATTTAGCTGCTGATAGGATGGGGTCCACTGGCAGACCGGGCCTTCTCCCACGATTTTGATGCCCCCCCACCAAGACGTAATAGTCTCGTCTAGGCAACCACCTACTTTGCCTAATTGCTTCACGGCATTCACAACTGGTCCAATCCATGGTTAGAATATTCAGGTTCACTTCACTTATACAAACACAGGCTTTCACATCAATTACTTCACTTCAGCTTGTCCCTAAGGGCCACATATTTCTCTACTGGATCCTACACAGAATGGGTAAGCAACCCCCAAGTTGCCAGGAACAAGGAGATATTTCCAGAGATCATTTTTAAATCCCCATTATCCAATCCAGTTCCTCATGAGCAGAGCTTCTGGTGTTCACATTAAGTTTAATTTTGGTTCTCTTTCCTTGCATAATATGGATTTTACCAGCGCTATCCAGTGGATCGGGAGACAGGGTTCTAGCAGGCTTCCGAATCAAACAGAGCCTTTTCACCCGTGCACAAAGGAAGGCAGTAAAATTAGTAGCCAAGTCAGTTGCTCCACCATGAATTATTTAAGGAAGATAGTATTATTAATTATAGAATTATTGATTACAACAGTAATATATAGTCTAATTTTACCAGTACTACACGTTTATAAGAAGTAGCCTGCTCATTGTTGACTATCACTGCACAATCACTAAAAATAATCTATCTGTTCATTTTGCCTCTTCCTCTAGGCCCTTTTTTCTATCCACTGTCCTCCCAGTTCTCCATCCATCCCCTGCCTTAGATAAATCTGTACTATACGTCGAGAAGATGAACTGTGAGCAGATGTCTGGAATTCGTTTCTCTTCCTCATTATCATCCAGGATTGGAGATTTTTCACCATTAAGTGAAGCCAGTAGTCATAATAAACAGCCTACGCTCAGTGAGAAAAATATCTTATGAATGCTGATGGACAGCTGAGCAGTATCTGGAAGGCTGAAGCCCACTCGTCTCCTCTCTAGTCTCCACATCAAGAAGGCAGATGAAACCACTTGCCATGTGTGTTTGTAAAGAATAAATAAATCTGGCTTTGAAAGGCCTAATTGGCAGATTTGTATTCTAATATGAGAACTTCCATTACACTACATGAAATTCAGTAAAGCAGTGAAAACAAGGCTTTTTAGTGAGTCTTTAAAAGATTAATGTTGACTTTCTGTTTTTAACTTTTGACTACAATTTGTCTTCTGGGACTTATTTTGTGTTTTTACTTGTCATTGATACATGATTTGTTTGTATTGTCACTGAAATACTATTCTATGCTGTTTATTGTTATTAGTATTATAAACCACTTTGCTATTATGTTGAAAAACAGGATATCATATAAAATAAACAAACATAAAACTGTGACAGCATTTTCATTGGGGAGAAAGTGATGGTTGACATGACGGATGTATTTTTTCTCTAACTCGTATTTGGAGACATAGGACAGCAAAGTGTGCTGGAGGGGTGCAATCCAACAGCCCATAAACCAAAGTGAATTTTGACAGACACGGAGTCTGATTTATCAAAGGTTTTCCCACATATTGCTGAAGATGGTGGATAAAGGCCAATTGGTCCATCCAGTCTGACCAATTATTCCAGTCCCACACTGCTGAGGATAGATCCCAAAGAGATGTGCATGTGCTTGAAATAGATTTGCAATCCAAACCAAAACCGACCATTTTCAGTTTGGTTCATTTCAAGCCAACTGAGTCCCTGCTGGCTAGGGAAAGCCCAAATATTTTTTTGGGGGGGGGGGGGGGGAGGGGGGTTTCAAGTCTGGAAAATAGAGCACATGCTGTTTGCTGATAAATAAAAAAAAAAGAAACAAAAAAACCATGCCCCCCTCTCCCCGATGCAGTATTTAAATGAGGGGCTGCGTAAAAAAGGTTACGCTAGGGGAGAAATGTGCATCCCTAGTGCTCAAATGCATCAGGTGCACTCAATACGAGTGCCCATTTTTATCCCATTTCTGGCCAATTTTGCTGAGGTTGCTAAAGATGCCCATAGCTATGGGTGACTAAATTGTGCATCCAGATGAATTTCTTTCTAAATCAAGCCAATAAATATACATTTATTTTTCAACATTGCTAGCAGTAAATTTAAGTGTTACGATGATACTAAGTAGGAGGAACCACAGAGGACTGTATTTTTAATTTCTCATAAGCCCTTGACTTACAGATTGACTTTTCGTCACCTCCAGGGCTGGAGTTAAATTTGCCATGTTAAAAAGTGTGCATTGGATGGCCAGTGATTTTCTGCATCAGGGATAATAACTAATAACCTCATCTACATGGAGTTTACATGTGGTGGGCGCTATCAACTACGCATTTGTTTGGGCACATGTTTTGGATGCACTAATCTCATTGCATTCATTGGGTGCTAGTCTAGCGTGTCCAAAACGCACAGCCAACTGCACGTAAACCTGTGCGATAGGCTGAACGCGCTTTATTGCATCAGCTCCTTAATGTCTCGGAGTACGGTTTCCTTTGTTGCTGATATCTGTTTCTATCAAAGAGGCTATGAAGCCGTGTACCAGTGTACAACACAAACAAAAAATAAACAAAATAAAATCTGATATAAAACTCAAGCTTTGGGGGACAACCACACTTCATAGGGTATTCTGTATGTGTTTAAAAGTGGGGGTAAATGATAAAACGTTGATATGCATTCCTTCTCCCCCCTAGCCCGCCTCTCTCCTGCTAATCAACAGCAATCGCAAGATTAGCACAACTCAAAAGTTTCCCGGTAAGATGCCGCAGCTCGAAGCAGGCCAGCTGGCATCTAGATGGCGCTGTGCCCCTTCCCTCCTCTCCTCCAGCCCCGTGGCAGCAATGGGAAGAAAGCATGGGGCCTGTCAGCAGGTGCCGTGGGTCCCCTGCCTCGCACACGTTTCCTTATCAATAGGAAGTCCTTGCAGAGAAGGGAGCATGCATCTGCTGGCAAGCTCCATGCCAGCTTCCTTCCATTCCTACCACAGGCCAAACAGAGAGGCTCTGAAGTCACTCGTAAGAGACCCCCTTACATTATGTCTGGCAGGATCACTAAGAATTGTCAGCAGGGAATTTAAAAAGTCCTATGTTTTCTTTCTCTGGGTACACTTGCAGGAAAATCGACAAGCGATAATCAGTTGGGTGTGCACAGCAGTGGAGAAACCTTTCCGCACAAGCACAGAGAGTGACTGGAAGCTCAGTGGGAGGAAAGAGACCTGGATTCAAAGAGAGAAGGAAGACTCTCTCTCCAGGAGTCTATGTACTGAGCATGCTTCCCATAGACCCAAAATGGGGGAAAATCTTTAGTAACCAGGTAGGATGGAAAGTCCAGAAGGAATTTTCAGGAATGCTCTAAAACCACTCCAAGCTGGAGAAAAGGTGAGTGGGAGTGGACGAGAGAGTAAGAGAGAGATCTCTCTCAGGAAGACAGCCAGAAGCATGGCATGATGGGCTCTAGCCATGGTGCAAAGGTCACTGCATTATTTTGGGTAATGGAGGTTGGCTCCCTCTTCTGGTCCTGTCTGTACAGGCTCCATGCAGCCCAAGTGAATTATTAGCTTGTTATGTCAAGAGTTTATTTGCCATAGCCTTTAGCTTTCTTGTAAAAACCTGTATTAGTTAAAGGACCATTAACAGTGTTGAAGAAGACAAATAAGCCAAGCCTATTTTATGGAAACCACGCTTGTGTGACCTGCTGGCTGGAATCAGAGCCTGACTGAAGCTGAAGAGGTATTTACCACAGTATATAAATATAGAGAGAGAGCAAGAAGGAAGGAGAGCCAGAGAAATAAGTTGTGTGTATGCGTCATACATTTTTTCCCAGTCACAGAATAGGGGGGGGGGGGGGGGGGAGAACACTTGATTATTCAAATATAGAAAAGACTTAAAAAAAACCCAAAAGACAGGGTTACTTAAATACAAGCCAAATAAAGTCATTTTAGTACCTTTCATTACCTGACAAAGAAAAGGTTCTGTCTCTCCCTTATCCTGATTTTTGACTCGCAGGTGGATCACTCCGCCTGATCCTGCTCTCAGGGATGCAAAGTCCGAATCCCATGAGGACTGCTGCAGCTTCCCGCCCAAGACCAATGCAGGTTTCTGTACATCAGACTCAGCAGAGAGTGAATCTGCTTTCAGAGGCCATGTCCTCAGGGTCTGCCCTGGCTCTGGTAGGTTAAAGAATGCATGGGAAACTGAAATGTTCAATTTAGTTCCCATTCTGCTAACCTCCTGTGGCAGGGCATGGTAGCCGGCTGCTGTCCTGGCTTCTTGCAGCACTGAACAGCTGTCAGGAATGGTGTAGGAATGCTAATAAAAGATCCTAGAGATTGTACTCCTAAAACAAAGCAGCCTCCAGTGTTGATGATTGTTCTACACTGAACGGTGCAGGGTTCACTACACAATGCTGCCCGGGAATATTCTCCCCTTAACATGAATCAACAGCTGTAAGGGGGCATTATCTTGGCAGGTGTGTACAACTAATGGACTCAGGACATGCTTTAAATGCCTATAGGCTATAACCTACTTTACATCCTATCTAAAGAGGATTTTTTTTTTTTTGCTGCTTGAGCATTTCCACCTAGAGGTGTGCATTCGTTTTTAACGAAATTGAAATAGATAACGAAATTGTCTATTTCGTCTTTTTTCAGGAATCCCGAAAATTGAAAAAAAAAAACCTAAATTTCGTGATAATTGTTATTTCATGTTACTGCACACTAACAGGACTTACTGTGCACTGTTAGTGTGCAGTAACAGAAAATGTTACTAAATTGACAGTCATTCGGGAGCAGTTCAACTTAGTGTGCACTACCTCCGAAATTGAAAAAAAAAGGAAATAAGATCTTCCTGACCCATTTTAACTACGAAATGGCCCTAAAACCAAAACAACCCAAAAACGAAACAAAAAAAAGATCACTGCACAATGCACATCCCTATAATTCCTCCTACACCTTGGGGCTTCCAGCTCAATCAGAATTAGTACCTAACTGTAGCTAAAGCCTCATCAGCTTCCATTCACAGCTACCCAGGAGAGAAGGGACCACCAATTTTAATCATCTCCCCCACCTTGTTCAGCCTGCCATGTTATCAATAGTCTGCGTCCAAGGGCCACCAATCACGGCTCCCCCCAGAACCTGGTGCATGCCTACCCCGAGTCTGGCCAATAGCTTGTGCCTCCATCCCCCAGGGCGAAGGCTGCCTCGGCAGCACCCCCAGCTCAAGTCGCTGAAGCTGGCCTCAGCAATCGATCCCAGATCTCCTGTATGGTCATTGGCTGCATTGCAGCTGGGCCACTGGATCAGTTCAAAACAGTTCTACTATTCTTTTTTTTTGATCTAGCAATTTTCTCCTGTTCGTTCAGGCTTCTAGCTCAGTCGGAGCCAGGGCTGGAATCTGGCCCGTGATCCTTCCATCACAATTGTCCGGAGATTTCCCCATCCCCTTTAATCATTGCTATTGGTGCTGCTAGACGTTATGCAATATGCAGTGTTGTGCGGACACAAGAGACGGCCCCCTTCTCTCTGCAGCTTGCCATCTAGTCAAGGCATGCAGCAAGACAAACAGGAGGCTTCAGGAAATTTATTAGAGTCAAACAGCGCAGGACGATTTAAACCAGGACGTTGCCTTTTAAATGTTTGTTTAATTTATTTACTACTTTAATATGGCGCTTTATCCAGAGTGCCTTACAAACAAGAGCTAAACTTATTAAATGTGCACTTTATACATTAAACATGCACAATCGATCATCCTTCTTCATACAAGGAATATCATCGGCTGCGCATACATTTTCCTCTTAAATATTTCAGAAGCAGTTCTAATGCTTATAGGGTTGCGCCATAGTGTCACTGTGTCATAAACCAAGAAATTCTTTACCCTCCTAGGGTTTTACTGACCCACTTTATCATTCCTAGGAGTTTATAGCTTATTTACAGTATTTTAGAGGATGGGAGTGGATTTCTTATGGCATCCTTCATTTCTAATCACAAATGTTATGGAAACGTAACCATAAAAACTCAGAATTTATATTTAATATGTAAAGAGTAATGGTCCATAACTTTTGCATTATCATACCTTGGAGCTCTGGTATTTTCCCTCATAGCAGAAATGGAGTAAGGAGATTCAGTCAGATGAGACTCTACAGGGCCAAAGAAGGAAAAAGGAAGCCAGTGGTGGAAGTACAATCTTGCTTGGTTACATTCCTAACCATAAGGCTGATTTAGGCTATCTCAAGAACATAAGATATGTCATGCTGGGTCAGATCAAAGGTCCATCAAGCTCAGCATCTTGTCTCTGACTGTGTCCAATCTGGGTCACATGAATCCAGAACATTCCAAAGAGTAGATCCATTCCTAGTTGCTCATTCCTAAGGATAAGTAATGGTTTTCCCAAGCCTACCTATATAATAATGGTTTATGGGCTTTTTCTCCAGGAACTCGTAGAACCCCTTTTAAACCCACCTATGTTAGAAGCCTTGACTACAGCCTCTGGCAACAAATTCCACAGCTTAATTGTGTGATTTGTTTGAAATCTCCTACCTGTTATTTTTATGGCATGTCCCATAGTCTTAGTCTAAGGAGCACTACGTTTCCTTGCTTACTGGCTTCCATTTAGAATAGGGTCTTCCTTGATTGAATTGCATTGGTTTCTGCTAGAGTCAAATTTAAGATCCTTCAGTATGTTGTTAAAGCTTGAATCAAGTAGGCCCACTATATCTTCAGGAGTTGTTGTTTTTGTAAAAGCCTTCCAGGACCTTGCATTCATCATAGGAAGCTCTTCTTCACATTCCATCCCTTTCTCAGCTGAAATAAGAAATCACCTGTTGGACTACATTTATTTATGTGGCACCTGTTCTATGGAACATGGTTACGACATTTGTGTTGATCCTTTCTACACAGGTAATAGCCTCATATGTGATCAGTGATGCTATACTCATGGATAAGGACTTTAATAGGTGATTTATTGACTGTTTAATTTTAAGTGAAGGATAGAATTTATGGATATTGGATTGGGGCAGCTGGTTTCAGGTTCCCACCCTCCAAATACATGATTGAGGGGCGCTTGGTCTGGGCCTAGGACAAGCTCCAGACAGTCAGGAGTCCGGCAGGTTGCAGAGAGGAACAGTAACAGTCTCGGACTTGAGTAGCAAGCTACACTGCTGGCCAATAATTAGAATTGGGCATAACTCAGAAGCTGGCTTTTCAGCCCGGAAATTGGAGCCAGAAACAGTTTCGCAAAGATGAACAAAAAGCTGGACAACAGCTTAATTGTATTTATTTCCTATGTTATTCGGAGAGTTCCATTTGAGTTGTTTTATGTTCATTTATGTTTTATATGTTATGAATGTTTTTAAATGTAATCCACTGTAAACTGTGAAAGAAGCAGAATAGAAAATAAATAAATCAAAAGTAGGCGTTAGTAGTAAGTCACAATGAAGCAGGCTTGAAAATGAAGCTTGACTTACGAGTAAGATGCATTTCCAAAAGTAGTAGATTCTGTAGCAAATGAAGGTCAGTGTTCCGGTTGCCATGAACAGCTTCCTGCTTCCCAGCCACCCCTTTTAGCTAAAGCCCAGCAAATCCCTTTTGCCCATGGATGTGGCCTCCAGCGCCCTCTGAGCCAGACGTCTCTCCTACTGCTTCTGCTGGCTTTAGATGCTCGGCTAGTCCAGAAGCTAAGACTTTAGTGCCAACCTTTGGAATCAACAACACTTCAAGACCCCTCAGTCTCTTGTCCCTGACAATTGGGCTAGGGTTAACTTTATATTTGATTTTTTATTTTTACACATTGAGTGATAAAGTAAATAATCAGATCAAAATAAATATATAGGCTACTTTTTTGTGATATTTTTATATTATTGTGATATTTACTTTGGTATTGCAATGACAAAAGTTCTAGCACATTGAAATGTTACCGCAATGTAAGCAACTACTCTACAGATCTGCTATTTTGATCTGTACTTAACTTTTGGGATAATCTTGGCTCCACGGGAAATGTGAAACTCCAACATTCCGAAATTCTGCTAATTATGCAAAACTCTGATTTTCCATTTGAATCAAATGACATGAAATTGTGGTGTTTGCACTGTTGTGTATTTTCACTCTAGTACTGCCCTGAGATGTAATGGGTCATGAGGCTCTGGTGTGCCCCCAGGGTTCCTAATTGATCAAACATTGTGCCCTTTCTTAGCAATGAGTTCCGATCACATTCTCTGAGTAAGCAGCCTACTTTGCACAACTTCAGTCAGACCTTGTACCTGCTGTTCAAAAAAGACTTGAACGTATGAACAGGGGAATACTTTTTTAACACCTTCCAAAGCTTGGCCTTGAAACTCAGTCCTCCAAAGTCTATGCTGTGGAGTGGGAGAGGGTAAGGGAGATGATCCTTCATCCTATATAGTGTCTTCCTGCACAGAGTTAGATGGGACTCACTAAACTATAATTAGAATCTAGAAGCTGCCAGAATTGTATAATTTTTGGGGTGTCTTTTGTTTACCAAAGTTGTCTTTATCTTGAAATATTAGTTATTATAAATACAACATGCATTCTATTTTTGGATCACAAACAAGTTCAGATAGTGGGGTATTGTTACGGACCAGCACGGGACTGCAAGGCAGGACTCGGGTCAAGGCAAGGACTGGTTTTTCACCTAGCCAGCCCCCTCCCTCGCAGGTTGAGCCCTTGGGTTCTGGTGGCCAGTAACTCTCTGCGGCAGCAATACATCATAATGGTGAGTTCATACAAGCAAAGCTTGGACAAGGCAGGCTGGAGACAAGGCTTGGAAAAGGCGGGTAGGCTTGGCAGCAAGACAAGTCAGGCAAGGCTTGGTACTGGACACAACCTGGAACTCAACAAGACAAGGATGAAACAAGACAAGGACAAGACTCTGGTACAAGCAAGAATGTATACTGGAACAGACAGGACAAGACCAACAAGGCAAACTAGGGCAGGATTTAGACAAGGGAAACACCAAACAAAGAACACTGAAGCCCAAATGCAGCAAGGCTTAGAACAGACAGAATAGGCCCAAGGAAAGGAAAGACAGAAGGCACACAGGACACAAGGCAGACCAAGGGTTAGCACCAAGCCAGAAGTGACACCATGAGAAGACAGGGTACTATGGCAATATGGGTTTACATAGGGCTGGGACTTGGGTGTGGCAAGGGCAGTGAGGAGGAGCTTGACATGACTAGTGATGAGGCATACCTAGGGCCTCTGCTGATGACGAGGAGTCATGAAGGTAGGATAAGGCTGCATGTCGGGTGAAATCCTAACAGTGCCCCCTCTTTTAAGACCCCTTTCTCCAGTGACCCAATTTTTAAGGAGGCTATGGTCAGGTAAACAAAGTAAGACTTGAACATGGCTGGAAAGCTGGAGCACTGAAATAGTAACAGGAGAATTGTCCTCTTCTGGGCACATCGTGACTGGACTATCACCCCCTCTGGGTGGTCAGGCTATGGAATAGAACCCCCTTCTGGGAGGTCAGGCTGTAGAAGCGTGCACCTTTATGGGCAATCTGGGTGCCTGGGCAGGAGTACTGCTGACTCAGAGTGTCTGAAAGGCAGAACCATAAGCACAGGGTGACTGGAGTGTAAAACCACTGTTTCAGGATCCTTGGAAAACTGGAGTATTGGCACAGGGTGAGTGGAGGGTGGAACCTCTAGCATGGGGTGCATGGAGCATGAGACTTCAGGCTCAGGATCCCTTGATTGGACCACCGGCACAGAATAAGTGGAAAGTTGAACCACTCACATGGTAAATTGGGACTTCTCCTGGAGTGGCATGGACAGACTGAGCTCCTTCTGGAGCAGCACGGCTGGACTGGAATCCCTCAAGTTTGGAAGAAAGGTAGACAAGGCAGGCTCCCCCAAGGATAAGGCTGTGGCAACAGGTTCTTACTGGAGTGGATTATCTGGACTGGAGTTCTTCAGAGGTGGAGGTAGATCCATGGCTTCTGAATCATGCTTCTCTTGAAGCAGAGGCTTGAACAGTGTTCTCACTTCACTTACAGGCTGACAAGAAGTGCTGGAGGTACTTAGAGGCAGAACAGCAAGCTGGCATGGACTCTGTAGAACATGAAGAGTTGTAGTCTCTGATCTGGATTCTGAAACAACAGGCAGAAAAAAAGTGCAAGCTAATTTCTTCTTAGCTGTCAGCATTGAGCTCATTAGCAAGTTGCTGCCACCAGATGTGATTTTCTGGGTTCTAAAAGCAGGATTAAGTAGCTGTTTGCCTCACAACTTCTACCTATGAGGGCAGAGCTGGATTAAGTAGTGCACTGCTTTCACTTTTCCCAGGAATGTTAAACTGGAATCACAAGAAGTTTGTATTTTTCCAGGTAAGAAATTTAAACCACTTGAACATGCTGTGGTGGAATCAACTGTGCAGTTTAAATTAGCTGTGTATTTAGAATTAATTTGGCAAACTGTGGTTTTCAAGAGTTATGTGTTTTGAAATAAACCTGTGCTGGGAGGTTTTTCAGTAGCCTGAAGTTGGTCCCCTCCCAAATTTGGTTAAATGTCTCATATATATTTCCTGGATTCCTAGTCCGGTGTTAGTCTCTTGCCAAACTCTTGATCTAGTTTCCAAGCAATGAAACAACTATAAAGCCAGCCAGTCGCTCAGACACAAACACACATATTCTGCTGTTGTGCTAATGTTCATATGCTCACTCATAGGCCAATACAGGTAGTTGAGTGTTAAAAAGTTTTGTGCTTGATTTCAGTGCAAGTTTTTAACGCTCAACTTAAAATATTGTAAACTAATGCTATGCAAATGCATAAATTCAAAATGGGAGAAAAAATCAGGCAAGGAAGAGTGGAATAAAACGTCCTTACCTCCAAACAGAGGAGATAGTACAAAGACAGTTCATTCCAAAATATATTTCCTTTGCATCAGGTGACCAGACAGCTTTATCCTCTGGTGGAGAGATAGAAGTCTGCCCAAATCTTCCCTTACACAGCAGATGCCCTAATCCACTGCAAAGGGATACTAAGGCTCTCACAGGAAATGTTCAAACTTGGCTTAAAAGAGTCCAAAACAAGCTTAAAGACTGGATAGACAAGTCAATGGAGGGCTGACTCCTAAATGGGAAAACTTACTTATTCTTTTCCTATAAATTTAGGAAAAAAATGTAAGATAGGCAGAGCTCCTGCTTCAACAAAATCCAAACTAAAATCCACAAGGATAGATGGTGCTTTGGGATGATAAACATCTAGTACACTGCAGGAAAAGGAGATAAACTGCTCTCCAAAAACTAATCACATATGAAGATAGAGAGCAGAGAGTATTATTAAACAGTCCACACACTTCCAAATTAATGCATAAATCCGTTGTTTTAATTTGAACACGTTCAAGTGGCTGCTCCAAAAATTCTGGTATACAGTACAATGGTTTTCAACCAGGTCCCCTGACACGGACTGTGTTTCGCTAAGACCAAGATAGGCCGTGGTGCGGCTGAACAACCATGGAGCCTTTCTTACAAGGCATCATCTGATCCCTGCCCCCTCCCCGTCGACGCTGCTAGCGGAGAGCCTCGGGGGAGGCTCCTGTTGGGAAGACACTGCTGGCACTTGGTGTTGGTCACAGTGGCTCAGCAAGCATGGGGCAGCTGCGACCAACGCCAGTCACATGACTGGCCGGCTCAGCCCACCGGGGCATGCCCAAGCCTCAATAGACCAATCCAGCACTGGCACAGATTTACAGCGGCTAGGAAGGAGATGTAAATGTGTACAACACCTAAGCACATACATTACTTTCAAAAATTCAAAGTCATAAATGAATGGTTTTCCCATTCCAACCTCGTCTCCCTGGAATTCCTCTTTACAGCTCTGCGTTCTAGTGCTTCTGGCTTTAGCTTTCAGGGAAGCCACGTCTAGATGTGGACATTGTTTAATGAAAAAGAAAAAACAGATGATTAATCTGAATGCCATGGTTTAAAGTGTCTCACCTCTCCACTAAATACCAAGAGGTTAGCTCACAAGTTAACCATCTAAATGGCAAGTTTTGAATATTCCCCTTTCTTATCCGAGAAAAGTTAGCCAGATAAGTCTTGGAGGTGTTCCAGGGCAGAGTTGAGTTATCCAGATAACTTTAGATCTGCTCTTTGGCATGCCGAGAGTTATCTGGGAACCTCCCCATCTTCGGTAAATAAAACACTGTGCTCGTCTCCCGTGTTTTTTTAACTCTAGCCGGGTAAGTTATCCATTTTCTGTTTCTTGGAATACTGGCCTCTGGGTTTCATCGATTTCCTGATGCCATTCTATGCTTTCCTGCAGAAGAATGTATTAAACGCTAATTAACTTTCCAACTGAAAAAAAAAACCATTGAGAGAGCTTATGCCACCTAAGCCTAGATTTGGTCTGATCAAATTTTCAGTACTAGATTATGATTCTGATCATGCCTTGTTAGTTATTCTACTGTATGGATTCTAATTACCTGTCAGAAGTGCATTGTTGAGGAAATGACAGATTATGCAGAGAAGTTATTAATAAAACCTCACTATGGCCTGCTTATGTGAGGACTAGAGCGGTGGGACATAACCTGCCTAAGGAGTTGATCTCCAGTACATTCCCCGTGCCACACATCGGCGGACCTTCCATGGCCTAACACTTTCACACAATAATAACTGCAATAATAACACCTGGAGGAGAGGAAATGTCATCCTTGCAAATTGTGACTTGCCCCCCTGCATATAGATGGTGGCAGGTGGCAGATGGCTGCCTACAGCAAACACTGCCAGGCACTGAAAAGGTGCGTTTCTATGTTAGTTTTCCCTTTCCTGCCTGGCTCTGTTGACCCTTCTAACCGGGAAAGCAGCCTGGAATAGACTTTCTGACCTGGTGCCCTATGAGCTGCATCTGATTTTAGCCAGTGAAGTGTTGCGGACGATGCAATCTAAGAAAGCTTGAGGAATGGTTTAAGGTTTGGCAATTGGGGTTCAATGTATTTGGAGGGCAGAAAGGCCTCACCTGGAGTGCCGTTTTGGAGACCATACCTCAAAAAGGATAGAGACCAGATGGAAGCAGTCCAGAGAAAGGCAACTAAAATGGTGTGGGGTCTGCATAGGAAGACTTTTATATGAGACTGCAGGACCTAAATACGTATACCTGGAGGATAGGAGAGACAGTGGAGATATGATACAGACCTTTCTGTACCTGAATAATATCAATGATGCACAAGAACCAAACTTTTTCCAGTGGAGCTAGAGATCATGATATGAAATTCCAAGAGGGTAAATTCAGGAACAATGTCAAGAAATATGTCCTCCTGGAAAGGGTGGAGGATGCATGGATTTCCCTCCCAAAAGAGATAGCGAAGAGCTTTAATTTAATTTATTTTTTTATTAATTTATTATTTTTATATACCGACATTCGATCTCAATTGGGATATCGCACCGGCTTACATTCAGGTACTGTAGGTATTTCCCTATCCCCAGAGGGCTTACATGGAATTCAAAAATGCATGGGATAAACCCAAAGGATCCCTGCTGGCTAAAAGATGAAAATGAGGAAACGGGTAACCTGTGTTCACCTCTGTCACAGGTGGGTAGGCTGGTTAAGG
Source organism: Rhinatrema bivittatum (assembly GCF_901001135.1). Taxonomy (NCBI): domain Eukaryota; kingdom Metazoa; phylum Chordata; class Amphibia; order Gymnophiona; family Rhinatrematidae; genus Rhinatrema; species Rhinatrema bivittatum. The sequence continues at coordinate 33,797,149 of NC_042626.1, forward strand.
CTAATTCCCCAGACAGGGGTCAAGAACAGGGCAGGGGCTTCTGCTTGGCAAACTACCTCCAAATTACCCAACAATGGTGCCTATGCCATGAAAACACCAATAAACACTGATATTTTGGACTCTCAAATAGCTCTTGATTATCTGGAAAATAAACATCTAAATTTACAATTTATAAACACCTAAGAACAGAATCCCTAGATATTATACATATGTGTAGCCATCACAAAGCCTGTCCCCCATTTGAGCAGCTCGATTTGTGACTTGCCCTTCCCTAGTGAGAGTGGGGTTGATCTGAATTATTTCTCTAGTCTGTTAAAGTACTTTGATTGTTAATGATGTATTTTAGATATTTCTGTATTTATTGATGCATTGGACTGCAGTTATTATGATACACCGCTTTGGGTTGACGTTTTTGTTTGAGGAAGGCGATATATAAGTATAATATAACATTAAAAAATCACACTGTTATTAAAGCCCTTAAGGTGGCAATAATCAAACTCCTTGTGTTAATGCAAACTCCTTTTACCCACTGTATTTGCACCAATAATCATACTTTTGTTTTGATTATTGCCTCCTCAAAAATTGACCACAGGAATTTGCATCTCTTTCTCTGCAGGTAATTTTTTTTTTCAACTAAAACAATGCACATACCTAACTATAATAGAAAATGAAGCGTGTTGTTCTATCCTCCTGCCTTCTCCCCACCCCCCACACAATGCAGGGAAGAGCCTTCTGGCACGAAACATGTGGGCGGTCAGGTTCCTCTACCTCTGAAAAGCTGAAGAACTGGTGCTCAAATTGGTGGAAGAGGAAGTGTGGGGAGGGTGAGCATAGGATGGAGCATTCATTCATCATGGTGCAAGCAGAGAAAAGAAGCACTACAAATCCCAGCATGCTGTGATCTGAGGGGAGGGGGCTGAACAGATTTATAACCTGCCAAGACTGGTTCTGCACCATGTGGGAATTTTTTTCTGTAGAGATGGGAGTATCTTAGAGTGCTCTCAGTTTTTATCCGCTGGCTGCCAGGCCTCGCAATGATCTGTGTATAACGGGCCAAAGGAACTGAAATATATAAACATTATGTGAAACCAAACGCTTATCAGTCAGGTTCATTTTTCACATTTTATGACTGTATTCATCAGGCAGAGTCTGAAGTTAAGTTCCCATCATTTTTATCTCCTGTTCGAAAATGCAACACTGGGGAAATGAAGGCCATTAATTGAGATCCTCACTAAGGCTTGCCTTAGCGCCTATCATGCATCATTGAGTTAATTATTTAAATTATATAAAAATCCCAGTGGTGCAAAAGGTCTGGGGTTTGCATACTAGCTACCTGTACATTCAGAGATCCATGAGAAGATATTGCCATGCACCTGTCACAGTCCTCCTCCCTGCTTGTCTCTGTCTTATCCCAGTGTATAATCATTAAAGGACTGCCTTCGCACTCAGGCATCAAACATAAGCGCCACAAAAAAAGGCAGTTGCAGCTCGGTATACATAACTATGGAAGTCAAACTACAGTGCTTGTATTCCATTATTATTTTTTTTTGGGGGGGAGGGATTTTCAAAATAATTCATGCATATAAACGTTGGTTTTATGTTTGTAAATGGCCTTTTGAAAATTACCTGGGCAGTTGCACAGATTTTAGCGTGCACTACCAAAGAGGCATTCTGAGAGGTGGAGTCGGATGCGGGGGTCTTGGTTTTTGGACCTGTGTATGTGTAAGTATGCACACAGGCAGCGTGTGTACCTTTTATGCATGCCTGATCGGCACCGGCGGCACACACGCCCGCAAAGCTTCAAAGTGGATTTATGCACTCAAATTCTGGCTAACATTTGCAGGTTCAAAGTGTTCCATTTTAGCCTGTGCAGTCTGCTTTGAAAATTATCCTGTTCAGGATTTCCCTTGTATTTCATGATTTTCCTTTGTGTTTTTACCATTGTGCAAAACTCCCTACATGACATTTACAGTTCAAAGAAAGCAAAATGTGCAAAAGTTTCAAAATGGAGAAATGTATAACTTGAGGGCAGTTAAAAAAAAAAAAATCCATTTTACCAAATTACTACTGCCATTCCTCTGAATCGCTGACCTTACCCTAATGCTTTTGCCCATCAGCTTTTTTCTGAATGCTGATACTATTTTTGTCCCCACATGTCCACTACTATTCATTCTGTGAGGAAATAGTTCCTTCGGTTACTTCTGAGTCTACCTTCTGCATCCCCTTCCAGGCTCATATCTTAAGAGCCCAGGTTCTAGGTCAGTGGTTCCTCACTCTGGTCCCCAAGGGCGGCAAACAGGACTGGTATTCTAGGTAGCCATCTGTGCAAACTAGTCTGGTTCTCAAACCAAGTGTATGCAGACATGGCTGATAAAGATTCATTGTGGATATTCTGAAAACCAGGCCTGTCTGCTGACCGCGAGGACCAAGGTTATTCACCCCCCAAACAATTCTATGCTAATCTTCTTATTTGCTGATTTAAACTGGTCTGTGGTGAATAGAACATTTGTTTTTATTACACTGGACTTTTAGCAATAACACACAATGTAATTCAGGGGCCTACAAATCCGGTCCTCAAGGGACAAGATTTTCTATAATGAATATGCATGAGATACATTTGCATGCTCTTTCTTCATTATATTCAAACATATATCTTATGTATATTCATTGTGGAAATCCTAAAAATCCGACTGGATTTGGGGACCTCTGATGTATATCATGAGCAAGGTCATTATTAAATTAATTGTCTCACCACATATTACTGACCTGGATAGCAAAATCTAGTGAAGATCACAGGGATGGGCTTAGAGATGGATTTAGGCTAGATTTATTTTGATTTATATTCCACTTTTGGTGCTTTCACAACCCCACCTCCTATAAGGGTCAGTTACAGGGTGGCAGAAGGCTGTTTTCTGCTGAATAAGATTCAGCAGAGGTGGAAGGAAGTAGATGTTTGCTGCCCTAGGCAGAGGTATAATGCGCGCCTATTGACAAATCCAAGGCTGGATGGGTTTTCATTTGAAACAAAATGGAGAAATTTCCAATTTCATTTCGTTTTGAGAACAAGGCAAAAAAAAAAAAAAAGATTTGTTTCTGTTGTCAAATGGAGCAGGACCTCTCACACCCAACCCGTTTGGGGGTCTGAGGGGCAGGAGCGATCCCCAGTTACTCCTGCCCCCGCCAGGTCTCCGTTCCAAAATGGCACTGAGGCCTGCACCACTTTGTTGTATGGCGCTGTCTTAATGTAAATAAAATGACATCAGACTCAGGACCCGCCGGTGCCATTTTGGAACCGAGACCTGGCGGGGCAGGAGTAACTGGGGATTGCTTCTGTCCTGTGGATGGAACAAGCAGTTGGGAGCGGGTTCAAGGGAGTCCAGGGTAGGGGGTGCTGTGGCATATTTTGCTGGCAATGGGGGAAGGAGGCAGAGTGAACCTGATATTTCTTTTTTCTTTTTCTTTTGTTTTCATTTGTGTTTTAAATAGATTAAAATAATGAAACAAAAATAAAATTAAAAAATGTTCGGTGCACACCCCTAGATCTCAAGAATGATTAAACTGTGATTCTGTTTTTGTGCTGAACTAGTCTTGAACAACTAGACACACCAACAGCTTCATTAAAAGCAATTTTCTCTTGTAAGAGAGCTTTTATGCTTCTCTCACTCTTTCTAAATATTTGATAAAAATAAATTACTTAAACCTAGTGTTAAAAAATAAAAAAAAGCCAGAATTGCTGCCAAGCTGAAGAAGGCATTGTTTGAATATATCAAGAAGCAGATTGTGTATTAATTTGCATAGCTGTTTGTCACACAATGATGGGACAGATTAATTTGAAAGCTATACTCTCACAAAAAGTTATAAGCGAGTACAAGAAAACCAGACAGATTAATGCTTCCCTCTGCAGAATAGTTTTCTTGCTGTCCTCCTATCCCCTACTTTTTTCTGGCTCTTATTGGTTTAAGCTGTTAATTAATCTCCAGATATGAGCTGTTGATCGAACAGTTAGAATTTTTTAATGAGATAATACTTCCTGGCTTCTGTTCATTGTTCAAGAAATATAGCTGTCTAATTAACTAAAGATACTATGGGCATTTTCAGTCTGATAGGATGGCCTTGGGCCTGGCTTTGGCCATGATCCAGCTGTTAGGATAATGGATGAATGCCAGACAGAGCTTGATAAGTCGCTATTAGTAAATAGAGACAGTTCGGGGCCGGATGTTATGCCATGCTGCCAACATGCAAGCAAAATGAATCTCTCCTTATTTGAGCTTCCGTCAAGTTAATAGGTTGACGTCTAGTGTGGGCTGGTTGGTAATTTGTGCTTTCACATGAAGCTGCTGTATAGAACAGCATACAAACTTCACTTCTAACAATCTCAGATTTTTGAACCTGAAAAAGAAGAAAGATGAAACTGCATGGGAGTCAGGCTTGGTGCCAGGATAAAGGAGGAGATATGGCCTAGCTGGCATTCATGACTTCCGAAGTCTAAATCCCATTGCTGTCACTTCCTGTCTGTCTTGGCGTTCAGCAACTCAACCATTTTGCACATTATTTCACCCAGTGGTCAGTGAAGAAGAATGTACATATTCTTTGAATTATGCCAACCAGGGTTCATTATGCAGAAACTACCTCCTCCAGCTAGTGTGAGGTGGCTGCATGCTTCTGAAGCCTTATAATAGGCTGCAAAGTGTGATGAGACCGTTCTGAATATACTTTTATCATGGGATAGATGCAGGGCATTTATTGTCCATGCTTATTCTTCAGATAAGCAGCTTGGAATCTGTCTATCCATTGGGATCCTGCCAGGTACTTGGGACCTGGATTGCCACTATTGGAAACAGGATACTGGGTTTGATGGACCTTTTCTCTGACCCAGAATCGCAAGTCATATGTTCTTTTGTTCTAAATGTTAGAATGATAAAGCAGGCATGAAAGCTGAAATGTTTTCATTGGGTCAAGCTTTTTACATTAATTGCCTACATTGTTCACAGCCAGGCCTCTGAAGATGAGAAGCCTGGTTGTAGTGGAGCATTTTCATATAAAATTTCATGTTCAAGTATTCTTTATTACTTCCCTTGGGAATCTCCCAACCACAGGCTAGGACCTGCCCAGAAAACCAAAAATTCCCACGTTGTTCCTGCCCTAAAACTGCTGACCATATTAGGGCGTCACGAGAAGAATGTTTTTGTTTCTGTAAACTTCTTGCTCAGTGTGAAAGCTGGAGCATGGCCTGGTGTAGTAATGAAATGCAGGGCCTTCTCGTGGGCACTGTGCTCACTGACAACCTGCTTCCACCATGCCTGGGCCCACAAATAGCCCCCAGCAGCTGCCCCAGACAACGGAGTAAATAAAGAAGGACCGATTCAAGGGTATTAGGCACTCGAGCCAAACCTTCAACCTTGGGCTCCCACTCCCTAATTAACTATCTGCCCCAAGTGCAATCCCACCCCGACTGAGCTTTTGATAATTAAACATAATAATCAAGATGACGCTACTACCAATCCTCTCAGAACACATACATTCTTGATATATCTTGTACATGCACAAAGTGCAAATGTATTTGCAGGAGTCATGGCATAGTGTCTGATGAATGCGTCATCTGGAATTCTTGGGGGGAAGGGGGAGGTGCAGTGCAAAACAACAACAATTGAGAAATATGCAAATGTATTAGGGATGTGAAACAAAATGGGAATGAAATTTCCTACTTCATTTCCTCTTGCTTTGAAAATGAAATGAAAAATTAAAAAAAACTAAAACTAAAAGCTTCATTTACTAGGCTTTTTTTTCTTCCCTAGATAGAGAACAGGATAAAAGCCTTAGTAAATCAGGCTCTAAATTTGCTGCCAACAAAGCCGTCCCCCTCAGGACTCCTCCAGGACCTCTGACTCCATGTGCAGGTCTAAGGGGCAGGAGCAATCCCTAGTCAAAGTCATTCCTCGCGCCTGCCCTGCCTGGATCTCTCTTTCAAAATGGCACCAATGGACCCTGAGGCTGGTACCATTTTGTTGTACAGAGGTTTGTCTGTATCTCCTTACAGAGCTGCCTCTATACAACAAAATGGTACCAGCCTCAGGGCCTGCTGACGCCATTTTGAAATGGAGAGCCAGCAGGGCAGAAACAACTGGGGATCACTCTTGCCACTTAGAAAGATGGTGGGGGTGACCTGGAGAAGTCTAGGGTGGTGGGGGGGGGGGGGTGCCGAGGGGGGGGGCTTTCAAATCAGCATTAGAAAAGGAGATGACATTTTCTTTTTGGGTTTCTTTTTCAGGGGATCTTTTATTTTTTTGTGTCATTTCTGACATGAAAAACAAAACAAATTGGACAAATATTAAGCTCACATCCTTAAAATTTATAAATTAAAATATAAATCTATACTGCATTGCCCAAATGCTGGCTGTCCTGCACTAGGATGTTTACCCTTACGACTCACCATCCAAGAAAAAATTCAAATTCTGTTTCCTCAGTATCTCAAACTACCTCCATTACTAGGCACTTTGTAGTAATGTAGTAACACAATATCCTTCAAAAAAGACACATCAAATAGGCACTAACTCCTACTATTCAAACAGGAACAATGATATCTATGAAAAGGCAACACTGCAGACAAGCACCGAGCTCTAGAATACCAATATATCACCTATTGGGAAAGCAGAACAATCTGGACTGCTACAGATCTTGTCACTCTAGCCGACTATCTCACCTTGGTCACACAAGAGGAACAGAGAGACTCACTAACTATAGAGTAAGTGAACACACAAATTCAGACAAAACCTGAACTCTTATTTGCCTGCCTAGGGGACCAGCTATCTGAGTGTGTGTGATAATCGGAGCCTGCCTGCCTGGGGGGTCTTTGTATGAGAATGAATGGACCCCTGCAAGGGGTGTGTGTGTGTGTGTGTGTGTGTGTGTGAGAGAGAGAGAATGCATGCCTGCCTGAAGGTGGGTGTGGGTGTATGTGAGAATGAATAAATGCCTGCCTGAGGGTCTCTCTGTGTATGTGAATGGGGGCCTGTGTGGGTGAGAGAGAGAATGAATGGGTGCCTGCCTGGGGGTCTGTGTGGGTGAGAGAGAGAATGAATGGGTGCCTGCCTGGGGGTCTGTGTGTGTGAGAATGGGTGCTTGCTGGGATTATGTCTGTGTGTGTGTGTGAATTTATGGGTAACCTGGAGGTCTCTGTGTGTGTCTGTATATGAGACTGGGTGCCTGCCTGGGTGTGTGTGTGTGTGAGAGAGAGAGAAAGAATGAATGGGTGTCTGTGTGAGTGAGAATGAATGGGAGCCTGCCTGGAGATGTCTGTGTGTGTATGTGAGGGAGCCAGTGAGAGTGTGTGTGTGTCTGGTGGTGAGAGGGAGAGAGAGGATCTTAGAGCCTGTGTATGAGAGTTTGTGGGTATGTATGAGAACATCTATGTATGTGTATGTAAGAGAGAATGAGATATGTGTGTGTGTGTGTGTGTGTGTGAGAGAGAGAGAGGAGAAAGTTTGTCTGCCCCCCCCCCCCCCCCCCCTCAGACCTCTAATTCTCGAATGGAAAACAAGAGTTCCCAGGTATGGACAGCAGGGGCTTTTTTTTAGCCTTATTAATTTTAATTATTGGGTATTATTATTTGATATGTGTGCTGTTTTGAAATATTTTATTGGTGCTTGGAAATTTTTTTTAAAAAGTATGACTTTAATTAACAGAAGTTATTCTATTTGTTGGTAGTTTTAAAATATTCTTATTAGTATGGTTTTACTATTATAATAGATGCTTTATGTTTCTTGATTTTATTATTTGTTTTATGAGGAATGATGGTTCTATCATTGTTACACTGCAGACAGTCTGACTTCTTGGGGTTTCCATTTCAATTTTTGTCTTCATATTGCTGATCTTAATTTGTGATTCTTTATTGTGTATTTGGTGAGGGTCTGTCTCTGCTCAGTGAGAAATTCTGCTAGCGTGTAGTGTCTATGTAGGGATTTATAGCAAACAAGTTTGTTTCATTTCCCAAGTAGGTGGTGTATTGGTATTCTGGGACCCAGTATAATATTCACAGTGCTGCTTTTTCTCAGGACAGGTTTGTGCTGTTTGAGTCCTTGGTATTACCACTGTTACATTATGATGAATCTGATGTATAGATTTTGAATGTCGTTTTTGCGGGGTTTTGTGTTCTTTCACAATGTGTCTGGCAGTGGAAGGAGTTTGTGCTGCTATTACTGTGAGGTGCCTGTCTGGTTGTGGTGTGGTTTTTGCCTCTTTCAGGCTGATACAATAAAAAGCATGGGAGAAAGGGCACTCCGTAGTGAGCGCCCGCTCTCCCAATGCACGCCCAGCCACCTCTCCTGGGTGCGCGATCCTGTATTTAAATGAGGGGGTCTCGCTAAAAAGGAGGCACTGGGGACAATAGTGCATCCCTAGCGCCTCCTTATTAGTGGAAACCCAAGAGAGGTGGCTGTCAGCGGGTTCAGCAAACCGATGCTCAATTTTTACAAGCGTTGGTTTTCCGAACCCGCTGACAGCCATAGGTTAGGAAAATGGATGCCGGTAAAATTGAGCGTTCATTTTCCTAACCTGACCAGCTGGTACATTATTTTTTTTATTATTTATTTTACATTTTTGGTTCCTCTGACTTAATATCACTAGGATATTAAGTCTGAGGGTGTACAGAAAAGCAGTATTTTCTGCTTTTCTGTACGTTTTTTCAGTATCCTGGGTGCATAACTAATAGCCTCATCAACATACATTTGCATGTGATGAGCACTATTAGTTTTGGGGGGGGGTTGGATCACGCATGCTAATCCCTATCGAAAATGCGTGTCCAACCGCATATTAAACAGTATCCTCGGCCGAGCGCACTTTACTGTATCAACCCGTTTGTGTTGCTCTTTTCAGCAACCTGTGATTGCCTGCTATTCGGTAAATGATTCAACAGCTGATTGGTTGGTGAAATACTGACACCAGGCCAGTGATCCAAGATACCATTTTGTGTATACATATAGATTCAAAAGCCATTTAGATGGATAATGGGAAAGTTATCCGTCTAAATGGCTTAGCCGCATATTTAAAGGGCTTATCCGGCTATAATTTAGCCGGGGTAGATCAGGGACATTCCTGTGGCTCAAAATGTTTGCTCACCCCTGTTCTAGTCAATCACCTAGTTTGCCTAATGGAACTGACCTTAGAGAAGAGATGGTGCCTGCATTCATGACCCAGCTCCTTCCTCCGGCCAGCTTATGCTACAGGTACGAGGTCTTCTGTAGACCTGCGTGATGTGACCGGTGGGAGGGGGTCGCTCCAGGTGCGGGTTCTGATATGGTTACATCTTTTGCACCTGCCTAAAGTCAGACCTGCTCAATGGGCTCATCGTGACCATAGAAATGTGTTGGCTCCAGGTGTTTTCTATAGGAAGGTGCGTATGGCTTTGCCTTCACTCTTCCTCTGCCTCTGAGCTGATTTCCCGTTGTGCATTTCCCTGGGCAAGTCAGGAGAGAGAGATCCCTGACAGGCAAGCATTGTGCAAAGAGGAGGAGGAGCTGCCTTAAACCTGCTGAGAGCTTCCCTCATGGATGGCAAACGTACCTTAGACTTTTAATTCTTTTATTACCCATTTCCAGAGCAATTGCTTTAGTTACAAGAGTGCAGCATTATTCAGCAGCTCTGACGTCCTGGCAATTTTTTTTTTTTAACTAATAGTGGTTATATTAATGGGATTCATCTAGCCCAGCAGGACAGAGACTAAAATCTTTTGGCTTAAAAATGGATGGAGTCTTTACCTGTACATCATTTTAATGGATGGTGAAATCCATTCTCATGATAGACCCATAAATGTCACTTTCTGTCCGTTGCAGCAGAATTCTTCTGTAACTAATAGTTTATTCCATTTATATCCAGCAAGCGGACTCTGAAAGCTTCCAGACTCGCATCACAGCCCATCATGCATGCTACTAATGGGATCAAAAAACCCTTGCTGCTGTCTCCTTGTAATGGTACCTGAGGTCTCTTTCATTATTTCACTCCATCAGAGCTAGATGGATCGTGTTTGTAGAAAGAAGGTGCCCAGCACCAACGGCAAAAGCAGCTAGAGAGGTAGAAATGGAGGAAAGATTTTGTTGGTTTGGAGGGGGACCAAGGATCAGCATAATGGTAAGTTCCATTTAACCCCCCCACCCAGTCTCCTGCTCCCATGGCTTAGCTTAGCCCACAACACTGCACGTGCAGCCAGCCCTGAGACACACAGGTTTGTCTCAAGAGCCAACACCTGATCCAGGCAAACTTAAAATCCCTGCTGCACGCCACAATGTAAATAAATAGTCAATAATTGGAAAAGAAGTTCAGAAGAGGTAAAGAAAAGGACCTGACAGTCAAAGGGGTAAAATTGTCTTGCTCTGAAAGTTCACCTGAGGAACACTTCTTAGATCTGAAGATGGCAAACAGAGTTTGAAAGGTAAAATGCCTATAGTGAATGGCCAATAGCAGGGAAGGTGACTGAAACCTAAAGATATAACCCATGTGCCCTCCCAATACTGGAGCATAGCGGGATGTTGTGTGAATCAGAGATCTAGTGCTCTGCAGAAGGATTCCTATCACTGAAGACACCAGAGTAAGTTGATTGCTTTCATATTCGTACTCAGCCATGCCTCCTTTTTATCTAAGAACATAAGAAACTGCCATGCTGGGGCAGACCAAAGGTCCATCAAGCCCAGCATCCTGTTTCCAACAGAGGCCAAACCAGGCCACAAGAACCTGGCAATTACCCACACACTAAGAAGATCCCATGCTACTGATGCAATTAATAGCAGTGGCTATTCCCTAAGTAAAATTGATTAATAGCAGTTAATGGACTTCTCCTCCAAGAACTTATCCAAACCTTTTTTGAACCCAGCTACACTAACTGCACTAACCACATCCTCTGGCAACAAATTCCAGAGCTTTATTGTGCGTTGAGTGAAAGAATTTTCTCCAATTAGTCTTAAATGTGCTACTTGCTAATTCCTGGAATGCCCCCTAGTCCTTCTATTATTCAAAAGTGTAAATAACCGATTCACATCTCCTCGTTCAAGACCTCTCATGATCTTAAAGACCTCTATCATATCCCCCTTCAGCCGTCTCTTCTCCAAGCTGAACAGCCCTAACCTCTTCAGCCTTTCCTCATAGGGGAGCTGTTCCGTCCCCTTTATCATTTTGATTTCCCTTCTCTGTACCTTCTCCATCGCAACTATATCTTTTTTGAGATGCAGTGACCAGAATTGTACACAGAATTCAAGGTGTGGTCTCACCATGGAGTGATATAGAGGCATTATGACATTTTTCCATTTTATTAACCATTCCATTCCTAATAATTCCTAACATTGTTTGCTTTTTTGACTGCTGCAGCACACTGAGCCAAAGATTTTAAAGTATTATCCACCTTGATGCCTAGATCTTTTTCCTGGGTGGTAGCTCCTAATGTGGAACCTAACATCGTGTAACTACAGCAAGGATTATTTTTCCCTATATGCAACACCTTTCACTTGTCCACATTAAATTTCATCTGCCATTTGGATGCCCAATCTTCCAGTCTTGCAAGGTCCTCCTGTAATGTATCACAATCCGCTTGTGATTTAACTACCCTGAATAGTTTTGTATCATCCGCAAATTTGATAACCTCACTTGTCATATTCCTTTTCAGATCATTTATATATATATTGGAAAACACCAGTCCAAGTACAGATCCCTGAGGCACTCCACTGTTTACCCTTTTCCACTGAGAAAATTGACCATTTAATCCTACTTTCTGTTTCCTGTCTTTTAACCAGTTTGTAATCCACAAAAGGACATCGCCTCCTATCCCATGACTTTTTAGTTTTCTTAGAAGCCTCTCATGAGGGACTTTGTCAATCGCCTTCTGAAAATCCAAATACACTACATCTACCGGTTTACCTTTATCCACATGTTTATTAACTCCTTCAAAAAAATGAAGCAGATTTGTTAGGCAAGACTTCCCTTGAGTAAATCCATGTTAACTATGTTCCATTAAACCATGTCTTTCTATATGCTCTACAATTTTGATCTTGAGAATAGTTTCCACTATTTTTCCCGGCACTGAAGTCAGGCTCACTGGTCTATAGTTACCCGGATTGCCCCTGGAGCCTTTTTTAAATATTGGGGTTACATTGGCCACCCTCTAGTTTTCAGGTACAATGGATGATTTTAATGATAGATTACAAATTTTAACTAATAGATCAGAAATTTCATTTTTTAGTTCCTTCAGTACCCTAGATTTCATACCATCTGGTCCAGGTGATTTGCTACTCTTTAGTTTGTCAATCTTTTGGCTATTCGGTGTGCTATCAAACCCACTTCCAGGCACATCCCCCACCCCACTTGCTACTACTAAAACCCTCAGAATTGCAGCCTATACAGCATGCGGCATCCTTCACAGAAGGATAACTTATAATTAACACACTTTTTGCAATTAGGGGTTTGGATTTGTTTTTCTAGTGCTTCCCCTCAATGGTTGAGTAGGCTGAAATTCTATTCTGAAGTTCAACCTTTTAAAATAAATAAATAAATAACACTCGCTCATTTACCTAGCTCACTTGTGAATGAGGAAAGCTTTTTGAATCCGTTTGTCATTGAAAAAAAAGAAAAAAAAAAGCAGCAGATGGAAGCTTTTGTACTCTGTATTTCCCTGACAACATTCAGATGAGAAACTAGAAAAGGAAGCTTGTGAAAGTAAAAGTAGCACTTAGCATCTGCCTTGGGGAAGGGAGAAAAAAGCACGTTGGGTTTTTTTTTTTCCATGAGGGATAGAGAGGCAAGGGTCAACAGGAGAAGGGCTGTGCTAGGTTTCCTGTACCAAATTCTGCAGGGTCTGGAGATTTCATGGAACGTTCAAATCCCCATTATTGTTGGAAAGGAAAAAAAGCCAAATTCTACACCTACCTAACAGTAATCCTAAGGTGGCCCTCTAATAAATAATTTAGTTTCATTTAATTAACTTCTATTCTGCTTTTATGAAATCAATCAGCTAGTAAAAACAGAAAGACATTAAATATAATCATAATCATATGTAGGGCTGACTAGGCCCCATTTGTACTGTTAAGTGAGAACTTTTCTAATAAGGGGAGCTCCAGACGGAAGGCTGTCACTTAGGAGTGACAGGAAAGTCCATCCCATAAATGGTGACTCTGAGTCACTAGGGGGAGTTCTTATAGTAGAATAATAGAAATGGGAGACATCTTGGAGCGAGCCTGGGGAAAGGCACACAAGGCTGCTTTGCCTTGTGCGTTCCACTGGATTTGGAGGAGGAGAATTGCCTTTCTTGCAAGCAGCTAAGGGCTCTCCAAAGAAAATTTAACAGGTAGACATCAGAAAGAGGATTATTCTTGTCAAGCCAACCATCGGTGAGTAACTTTGGAAACAAGAGGACAATCCTCTGAATTTCTTGTTAGGGGGTCTGAAGAACCAGAGGCCTTTCTGAGAGTATTAAGAGATCCCAGTGTTCTTCAGTTTTACTTAAGCTGCATAAGAAATTGATCCATCTTTATGAGCTTTGGAAGTTAAAGAACTTTTTCCTGTTTTTTGATTTTTGTATTCTGAGCTGTCATTATTTTTGTGCCGGCTGGACTTTTCATTCTCTTCAGCAAAATCTATTTTGGCTTGGAGCACAGCACTTGATGCGAGAGTGGTGTGATCCTGTTTTGGGGTCCTACAGTTTAAGCCCGTCCCTATCACAGACTTGTTTCCCCAACCCTGCAGCAAGTGGATTACAATCACACATACAGTACATATAAAATCACAGTAAATTCATAAATAAGACAGCAAAGTGATTCAAAACCCCTACTAGTGTGACACCGGTCACAATATAATAAAAACAGAACCCACCCCATAAAACTGATTGGCATCAATAAGAACAGACACCAAACTAGTGACAAATCCAAGATCCTGTTGATTCAACCCTTATATATTTAGTTATTTATATATTCAGTAACCAATATCCAACCCATCCCTTAACAGAAATATGTGTAGCGCAAACAAACTCCTACACGATAGTGCTAAAAACAATAGCTAAACTTAACCCAACTGACTGTACCCAAAGAGAATGAAAATACTAAACATGCACTTCCTAATCCCTCCACTGGGAAAATAACCCATGATCTAGGATCCTTTCTAAACATTAAAAAAAGGTAATTATGTAACCACCCACATAAATCTTAAATTAAATATGCTCAGAAGTTATACCAGTTTTCAAAGGGAAACCACATGCACCAAAATTACCCCCACACAATTATAGCTGCTAATTTGAAGGCAGATTTTTTTTCCAAGAAAATTTAAATGCATACTTAAAAAAAAAACCCCACCTCTTTTTTTTAAAGATACATAACATGGCATGTGGGGGACAAACATATGAAGTACCTTGATTATACAGAGAAAAAAGAAACAGATGAAGCAATATCATCCATGTCACGTACAACAAGACATTAGGCTAATAACCTCCTGCATGCCCAGTAGATGGACCACCTCCCCACCAACTTGCTCGTAACCTTCCAAATTGTCTATGTCAGCCATAACACCCCTCCAATGGTCCTTATCAGATGATTGTTTCCAGAAGTAAGCAAGCAATAGTAATTCTGGCAGCAATAAACATAAAGATGCAGTTAGAGTATTGATTGAACATTAGTCCAGAATTCCTCCTCAAGAACACATTCCCATCTCATGTGAATATAGGAGGCTTGTAATCCTCAACCTCTCCAACAAAGAGGACTCGGGCCGCTGAACTTGGGAAAAAGATAGTGAGTACCTATACGTCCTGTGTAACGATTTGTACATTCATTCTTTGCTTTTGCTGCAGATGGAAAGTTTGGACATGGAGCCCCAAATATCAAGCCAATGGCAATCGTCTTGCTCCAGCGATAAATCCGAGTTCCACTTCTGTATAATAGAAGCACTTGCCTCAGCAGTCTGAGTCCCATCCTGAAAAAAAAAGAAAGTTTAGAAATGAACTTGGTGTAGGGACCTGGTTTTGTTGCAATATTCTCTAATTCATTCCTACAGCATTGCAGAACTACATCACCCCATAACTTAAATATATCCCTAGAGAGCTGATAGTACACAAAGCAGGAATGATTAGGGCTTCCATATTCTTCTACTAAATCAGAAAAAAGATTTAGTTATTACCCTGCCAGAGTTGATCCAGCAACCACAGACCTTTTTCATGCCAAGATTTCATGTCCAGAGATATAGCAGCCAAAGAAGAAATAGAAGAAAATGATTCAGACTCCTTACCCAGTAATTTATTAATAATATGCCATACTTTAAGAGTATGAGAGATAATTGGATTGGGTCTACTAACCTTTGAAACAATGGCAGCTCCAGGAGAATAACACAGGGGCGCTATTAAAGCATGACCCCCAGCTTGTGCATCCTCTAGGTCTAACCACACAGGTGTGGAATTGCTTTCAAACCATCCTCTGAGTCCAATCAATCATGCTGATGAAGAATGTAAAAAGGAGGCTGGAATTTCCCCCACTATCTTTAGAAAATTGCAAGGTGCTAAGTTTAATAAGAAGTACTTTCCTTTTCCGCACAAAGAAGGAAACCACCCCGCCGCACAAAGAACGAAACACTGATTGGAGAACATCACACAGTAAATGTTGGAAAAGATATAATAATTGAGGCAATTCTACCATTGTAATTAAATAGGCCCTTCCCAGTTATGAAAGCAGGAGGTCAGTCCACCAAGTCAAATCTGAGTGGAGCTCCTTAAGCACTAGGGGGTAATTAAGCTTATATAAATCAAAAATATTATTAGAGATGTGAATACCTAAGTATTTAAAGCTTTCAGTCACTAAGGAAAAAGAACATAGGCAGTCTGGCACTTTATGCATAGGCCCAATTTTAAATAAAATGGATTTTGTATAATTAACTTGATATCCAGATAGCATATTATATCAGTGCAGAAGTTCAAGCAAAACAGGGCCTGAGTTATTCAGTTCAGTAATAAACAAAATGTCATCCACATATAACAAAATGTTGTGAATTACATTGCAAATTTGAAAGCCACCAATCCCAACATACTCCTGAGCCAAAGATTCTAGGGCCAACTTAGGCAATACAGATGACCGATGCCTGCCTGGTACCCATCTGGATAGAACAGGAGCTACAGATGTGAGAAAAAACAAACACAAGACCGATGCCTTGGAAAGAAATTTTATTCAATGTAAGTATACCCACCCGACTCTGGCCAAGTTTCGCCCTTTGGACTACATCAGGAGCTCTAGAAAATATACAATAAACATTTACTTTAATACTAATATTTACTTTAATGAACATTTACTTTAATACTAATAAAAATAATTAAAAAAAACAGTAAAATAGAAATAAAATTTACACATACAAGAATACATGAACAGAGGAGATGAACGATCAAGTATTAAATTCAAGAACAGAGAAAATCAACACCAAAGATATAGATAGATATATGTGCTTCAAAAAATATAAGGGCATATATGTTACCTTAAGATTAAATACTTTATAGCCTATGTGCTCAGGCATAAACCATAGTGTCCAATTTGTCCAATGAAAATAGCTAAGAAAAAGAAATCTATATATTTTATTTATTTATTTAGAGTTTTTCTATACCGGCATTCATGATAAAATCACATCATGCTGGTTTACAAGTAACAGGGGGAGTGATAACCTTGAACATTTAACAAGTGGAAAGAAGCAAAAAAGTTACAATAAAACAGGGGAAGCAGGAACTGGGGGAAGAAGGAGAGAAGCCGGAAAAGTTTAACAATAAGAAGAGGAACAACTATTTACATAGTACTGGAATGTATCTTGGTGGTTGTTGCAGTCAGTCTGTTAGACAGTTGGGTGCGTCAGTTAGTTTCGGGAAAGGCTTGTCTAAATAACCATGTCTTGAGCCTTTTTCTAAATGTTAATAAGTATGGTTCCTGTCTGAGGTCCGGGGGAATGGCATTCCATATAGATGGTCCCGCTGTAGAGAAGGCCCGTTTTCTGAAGGAGAGGTGGTGTGTCACTTTGGTTTGGGGGACATGTAGGGATCCTCTGTAGGCTTCTCTGATAGGTCTGGATGAGGAGTGTACAGTCTGAGCGGGATTTGAAGGCTAAGAGGGGCTTGGGAATGGATGGTTTTATGGATGATAGTAATGGACTTATGGAGAATTCTGAAATGTATTGGTAGCCAGTGTAGATTTTTGAGGATGGGGGAGATGTGGTCTCTTCTTCTGGTGTTTGTCAGAATTTTGGCTGCCATGTTTTGGAGCATCTGGAGAGGTTTAATGGAGGAGGAAGGAAGACCTAGCAAGATAGAGTTGCAGTAGTCTATCTTGGAGAAAATTACAGCTTGGAGAACCATTCTGAAGTCTTGGAAGTGAAGGAGTGGTTTAATTCTTTTTAGTACCTGCAGTTTATAGAAGCCGTCCTTGGTGGTGCAGTTGATGAAAGCTTTTAAATTCAAACGGTTGTCGATTAATACTCCTAGGTCTCTTGCTTGGGTGACAAAGATGTTAGATGTTGCACTTTGTGTGGTATTACTTTTTCCGGGGAGATGAGGAGGAGTTCAGTCTTCGCTGAATTTAGTATCAGGTTTAAACTAGAGAGGAGAAGGTTAATCTCTTGTCGGCAGGTTTCCCAGTGCTCGAGTGCTTTTGTAATGGATTCTTTGATGGGGATCAATATTTGCATGTCGTCGGCATATATATATATATATATATATTAGATCCTGACTGGTTTTTTTTTCTCATATCTGTGGCTACTCTAGACCGACTACCACTTTGTTTTTGGAATCCTTCCTTAGGAATATAAATCTAAATAAATAAATACATTTAGAAAAGGAGCTAAACTGTAAACCATTCGCTATGACCTACAGCTTGGGATTCCTATATAAAATAGTTACCCAATCCAGAAGTTCAGGAGGAAACCCGTAATGCCTAAGCACCAAAAACAAATATTTACACAACATCCTAATGCTTGATTTGCATCTAAGAATAGTATTATGGCTGGAATCTTACATTTTTGGCCAAATGAATGATATTAAATAAACATCTAGTATTGTTCACTGATGACCTTCCCGGGCCTGATCGGGATTAACTAATATAGGAATATATTGATATTCAAGCCAAAGTTGAAGAATTTTTGTAAGGATCTTAACATCAGTGTCAATAAGGGATCTGTTCTCTTTTTGTTAAAGTTATGAGTACAGCTAGCAAATTCCCAACAAGAGAGATGGATTTGGCCTGGAAATTAAATCACACATCAGGGCCAGGACTTTTCCTTAAAGATAATGACTTAATGACTTGACTTACCTCCTGTAATATAATTGGGGCCACGAGTAAAGCCTTTGCCTCTTATGAAACATGGGGCAAATTAATATGATCCAAGAAATTTCACAATATCTGCCACCGTAGCTTGGTCAAATACTTGTTTTAAGGTTCAAAGTGTTCTCTAAAAATATCTACTATTTCAGGTGGAAAATGCTGAGATACCCTTACTATCTCTTGTAGAACTAATAGTGGTAATGAGGGTTGCTCACCTTAGCCAGATATGCCGAATATGATAAAGCCCTATTCCACCACCCCCCCCCCCTTGTAAAACTGTTGCTTAGAAAAACGCATCGCCTTCTCAATATAATTAGATTGTAGCATAGCAAGCTCATCACTCACCAATAACAAAGATTTCTATGTCCTCAGTGTACGGTCTTGTTTATACCTGGTTTCTACCTCTTTATCTGATTGATTAACCTCATCTGTGCTTCAAGTCATTTCTTGTTTAGATGACTGGAAAAAGCAATTGCTTTGCTCCTAAGGACTGCCTTTAAAGTCTCCCACTGCATAATATTCCTCCTCTGGGTGGTGACCGAGTGCAGTGAGAGTACCCTGAATCACTCCGTAAAAGCAGAGTTCTTAAGAATGGATACAATTAAGCACCATCTGTGTCCCCCCATTCAGACCTGTCACTTAAAGCCAGGGAAAGCCCAGTAGGGTGGTGGTTTGATAAATAATATGCCAGAGTATCCCTGTCATGAACATTTCTTAGTAATGACCTATCCTGCTGTATGAACCATGTCTGGGCAAATAATATGTGTAGTCCTGACTGCTTGGAAACTATTCCCTCCAGACGTCCTTCAGATGAAAAGTTTGAATGGCATTCTGTAGGCAGCCTGGTAAAATCTCTGCCTACAAGAGGAATGCGATCTATACGTTTTATAGTTAAGACAGGTGTTCCAATCTCCTTGCATAATTAAGTTGGAAGTACTAAACTGCTCAAGTGTTGTGAAAAGGGACTGAAAGAACACCCCCTGATTGGAGTTAGGACCATATACATTCACAGTCAGGCGTTACCTGCCATGTATTGCCCCTCCCACAATGACAAACTGCCCCTCCAGGTCCCAATAGAAGCCTGAACGGGTCAAAGGAAGAGCTTCATGGAGTAAAACCGAAACTGCCCTACTCCTAAAGTTGTAAGAGGCATGAATAATAACATTCCCCACCCAATCTCTAGCAAGCTTATCATGATCTGTTTTGTTCACGTGTGTCTCTTGAAGCAATCATATAGATTATCTTAAAATCAGGGGATAACATAGCAGAATATTTAGTGAGAAAAAAGGGCAACCCCTGTAATACCAATATATAAACATCCTCTACACCTGTCACCATATAACCACTGTAAGCAAAGTACATGTGTCTAGTTTTAACTGTTAATGCCCCTTCTTGAACTGTAACCATTAAGAGAACATTCACATCCACCCTCACGTGAACCAGTCCCTCCCCCACCCAATGCCCTCCATACAACAAGTCGTCATAGAATCACATCACAGAACTCAAGGAAAACAACCAAACCTAATTCCTCTCAAAACAGAAACACACATTATACAAAAAAAAAGGAGGCATTGGCTGAGAATCCCCCACAAACTTGCATCTTGCAAAGCAGCAAACTCCCCCCAGCAACAGAGCAACAGCCCCACAAACCCCTTCCTGAATAAGCAAGTCGTCATGCTTAATTCCCTTAAGTTTACCTTCTTCCATCCACCATGCGACTGTGACCGCTTTACTAGGGAAATCTAATTCCCCCCACTCCACCCCGCCAACTGTCCAGGACCCAGCAGGTTTCCAGTCCAGGCTCGGCATTAATGTGAAGAAAACAGGAACTAAGAAAAAGTAGAAACACAAAAATTGAAAGAAAAAGTGTAATCCGTGTGGTACAATAACCCATATAACAAGATTGACTCACTGCCTGCCTCTGCCGACTACAGTCTGACATAGTCTCAACAAACAAATTATCCAGGAGGAGTGGTTGAAAAAATTAGGCTCATTCAGCCATTTGCTAGAAACATAAAATTGATGGTAGAAAAGGACCAAATGGTCCATTCAGTCTGCCCAGCAAGCCCACGGTAGCATCTGCCATGTAGTGCACGTTTCCTTGATGCTTAACAGATTCCCAGTCCATAAAATTTGGGCCCTGGTTGGTTGCTGTTTGAATCCAATTCCCCGTTATTCCTTGCCGTTGAAGCAGAGAGCAATGTTGAGTTGCATCAAAAGTATTAGGCTTATTGATTAAGGGTAGTAACTGCCGCATCAGCTTTGTTTCCCCAGATCGTAGAAGTTGGTTGCTGTCTGAATCCAATTCCCTTTTTTCCCTGCTAATAAACCATTGAATAAAACATTGAAACATTGGACTCTTAATCATGTTGCCGACTGACTGTGATACTTCATAAAATTTTCACAAGCTAAGTCATTTTATGTACAAAGTTAAAAAATTGTGGACTAGCCCTATAATTTCATATAAGACAATTGAAGGCCTGTTATACCAAGCTGGCAGTGCCTATTATGAGGGCTTTAAAATATAAAATGTGCATGAAGACCTTGCTTTCTTTGTAAAATATTAAAACTGCCAAAAAATTGCAGTCGAAAGTAGTCTAAGTTTATCCTCCTATTGGGCGGGCAATTTTATAACATGCCATGTCCACTGACATGCCTTTGAAAATTCTGCATGTGTCTCAAATTAGAAGGCAGAGCATGCCACAATTTAGGTGCTGCTGAAGAAAGGACTCTCATAAGAACATAAGGCTTGCCATACTGGGTCAGACCAAGGGTCCATCAAGCCCAGTATCCTGTTTCCAACAGTGACCAAGACAGATCACAAGTACTTGCCCGGATCCTAAGGGGTAGATATATTCCAAGCTGCTTCTCCCAAGAATAAGCAGTGGATTTCTGCAACTCCCCCTTAATAATTGTTATTGGACTTTTCCTCCAGGAACTTGTCCAAACCTTTTTTAAATGCAGCTATACTATCATCTTTCACCACATCCTCTGGTAGCGAATTCCAGAGCTTAATTATGTGTTGAAAAAACAAGTTTCCCTCATTAGTTTTAAAAGTATTACCCAGTAACTTCATTGTGTGTCTCCTGGTCTTTGTACTTTTCGAAAGAGTAAACAACTGATTCATATTATTAGTTCCATTCCACTCATTATTTTATAGAC
Organism: Rhinatrema bivittatum; assembly: GCF_901001135.1. Lineage (NCBI taxonomy): Eukaryota > Metazoa > Chordata > Amphibia > Gymnophiona > Rhinatrematidae > Rhinatrema > Rhinatrema bivittatum. Next base: position 33,818,613 of record NC_042626.1, read on the forward strand.
CTCTATCATATCTCTCCTCAGTAGTCTCTTCTCCAAGCTGAAGAGACCTAATCTCTTTAGCCTTTTTTTATAGATGAATTGTTCCATCCTCTTTATCATCTTGGTCGCTTTTCCTTGTACCTTTTCTAATTCTACTACATCTTTCTTGAGATGTGGTGACCAGAACTGAGTACAATACTCAAGATGAGGTCACACCATGGAGCAATAGAAAGGCATTATGATATTCTCTGTTTTATTCTCCATTCCTTTCCTAATAATCCCTAACATTCTATTTGCTTTCTTGACTGCTTCTGTAACCACTGAGCAGAAGATTTCAACATATTTTCAACGATGACACCTAGATCCTTTTCCTGAATGGTGACTCCTAATGTGAAGCCTTGCATATTGTGTAGCTATAGTTTAGATTGCTCTTCCCTACTTACATCACTTTGCATTTGTCCACATTAAATTTCATTTGCAATTTACATATCCAGTCTCCCAGTTTTGCTATGTCCTCTTGCAATTTTTCACAATCCTCCTTTGATTTGACAACTTTGAATAATTTTGTGTCATTGGCAAATTTGATCACCTCACTTGTTCCCCTTTCCAGGTCATTTATAAATATATTTAAAACATTGGTCCCAGTACAGATCCCTGGGGCACTCCACTATTCACCTTTTTCCATTGGGAACATTTACCATTTAGCCTTATTCTCTGTTTTCTATCTTTTAAACATTTGGCAATCTACAAAACTCATACAAAGAGGAGGGAACCTAAGAATGCTTGATGGGTAGAGTGTAATGCTCTACCAGAAACATTTTTATGCCATGTGTTTGAAGGCCTGTTCCTCTTAAAGTCCTAAACATTAAAGAGATGAACTGAAACTTAAACCAATAAGCTATCAGGAGCCAGATGTACTTCCCTCAAAAGTAGTGGAGCCCTCTGTCTCTGGGCTTTCCCACAGATAGTAACATAGTAATGACGGCAGAAAAAGACCAAACTGATCCATCTAGTCTGCCCAGCAAAACTCCTAAGGTAGTAACTGCCGCTCAGTGCAAGTTACCCCCATGTTTCTCTTAAGGGTAGTAACTGCCACTCCGTGCAAGTTACCCCATGTTTCTCTTAAGGGTAGTAACTGCCGCTCCGTGCAGGTTACCCCCATGTTTCTCTTAAGGGTAGTAACTGCCGTTCCGTGCAGGTTACCCCCATGTTTCTCTTAAGGGTAGTAACTGCCGCTCCGTGCAGGTTACCCCATGTTTCTCTTAAGGGTGGTAACTGCCGCTCCGTGCAGGTTACCCCCGTGTTTCTCTTAAGGGTAGTAACTGCCGCTCCGTGCAGGTTACCCCCGTGTTTCTCTTAAGGGTGGTAACTGCCACTCCGTGCAGGTTACCCCCGTGTTTCTCTTAAGGGTAGTAACTGCCGCTCCGTGCAGGTTACCCCCATGTTTCTCTTAAGGGTAGTAACTGCCGCTCCGTGCAGGTTACCCCCATGTTTCTCTTAAGGGTAGTAACTGCCGCTCCGTGCAGGTTACCCCCATGTTTCTCTTAAGGGTAGTAACTGCCGCTCCGTGCAGTCCTTGCAGCTACATTTTGGACCTCCTGAAATCCATAAATTACTATTTTGGGGAAATTCAGTGACAGAAGCTACTTTTGGAAACTGCAGCAGCTTGCGCTTGTGTGCCTGTTTTGAGTGACCTCTAGATGCTACTTTAAAATCCCCATGATGTGCTCATACCAAAGTTGTCACTTAGAGCTGCATTGAGCCCTGGAACTTCAGTAGCCACTGGGCTAAGGTATCTGACTTATATGATAGCGTATCCGGGGCTATACTCCCCTTTCAAACTCTACAACAAAGATTTGCGATACCCTCTTCCGACTATTTTGCATATCTCCAGGTTACTCATTTTATAAAGGCCTTGCAACCTCAGCTGATGGAGCCCCCGGATGTCCAAAAATTAAGGGATATTATACAAATAGGGAAAAACAATAAACCTACCATCTCTTATTACTATAAAGAAGTGTTGAACCTTGAAGACACGCAAATATTGGATTTTGCATATACTAAGTGGACGTCCTGGGCACTCTTTTCACTGACACTTGCTGAATTTAAGAAATGCTTTAAAGAATTACCTGCGATATCAGAGAATGTTCTTTTGTGGGAAATCCAATACAAATTTCCTTGGCAAAGCTATATCACCCCTATCCGAGCCAGACAAATGAAAATTATGCAAACCACTCTCTGCCCCAAGTGTGCAAGCACAGATAGCAATTATTTCCACTGTTTCTGGGACTGTGGGGTAATTTCTCAATATTGGAGGCAGCTAAGTTACGCCTGCTCAACCTTTCTACATAAGATTTTACCTCTTAACCCTAATCTTTGACTATTTGGCTTATACATACCGCCCCAATTGCTCTTAACTTCTTATGAGGTTTTTTTTCTAAAAAAAAGCAGGCCTGGTGGGGAAACAGATAATACTAGCTGGCTGGCTGACCTCCAACAGACCCAACTATGACCATTAGGGGTTTGCATTCGTTTTCGACATATTGGCAATCCGCAACGTATATGTCCCTATTCATTATATTCGTGGGATCACGAAACGTATGATGAACCCCCATGAATACAACATATCTAACGAATAAACCCCCCACCCTCCTGCCCCCCCCCCCAAGACTTACCAAAAGTCCCTGGTGGTCCAGCGGGGGTCCTGGAGCGATCTCCTGCACGCGGGCTGTCGGCTGCCGGTATTCAAAATGGCGCCGATAGCCTTTGCCCTCACTATGTCACAGGGGCTACCGGTGCCATTGGTCGGCCCCTGTCACATGGTAGGAGCAATGGACGGCCGGTGCCATCTTGAATACCGGCAGCCAACAGACCGAGTGCAGGAGATAGCGCCAAGACCCCCGCTGGACCACCAGGGACTTTTGGTGAGTCTTGGGGGGGGTCAGGAGGGTGGGGGGTTGTAGTTAATTACATTTAAAGGGTTGGGATGGGGGGGGTTTTTGGGAAATGAATACATACGTAACTAATGAACGGATCGGTATCCCTCGAACGGATGCAACGGATTTGGCTCCCCACGAATACAAATATCGAATGGGACGAATCCGTCCCTGCTGCACATCCCTAATGACCATTGGTTTCGGAAAATGCTGAGTCTTTGCTCCATGGAACATGCCCTTTCAATAAAAGCTATGCCAAAGAGGTTTGTGGATACACCCCTAATCTGAGCTGGCTTTACCACTCATCTTGCTCCTAAAGTCGGACTCCCATGGTGCCCTGCAATGGATGTTGACCCCAGCGAGACAAGACCTCCTGAAGATGCATGATTACCGTTGCTGTGGGAATTACAGCTGTGATCCTCCTCGGACTTAACCAACACCACCTATTGACTTTCTATGCTACTATAGACAAGGGAGAGGGGAAGTGAGGGGGAAAGGAAGGGGGGATTGGTAAGGCAACAAATTACAAACAAACCAAATGAAAATGTAATTGTTGTTGTTTGATGTAATGTTATATTTTGTTCATTTGAATAAACATAGTTTAAAAAAAAAATATATATATATATATATATTTAGTTAAAAAAAAAATACTTGGCACAAAATGGAATAGAGATATTTAGAGTGCACTGCTGTAACAACATTCTGTAAGCAAATCAACTTCCAGGCTATTCTGCACCATTTTTTCTATGCTACTTTTCCCCAAAACTTAAACCTGGCACACAGAGTAGTTTTTCAAATTGGGTTTCAGTGTTTGCTAGCATCCAAATGAGTTCCTGTAATTACAGCATAAAGTGCTGACTCTGTTCAAAATCTCCTCTTGAGGTCTGTGTTCTCCCAAGTCACCTCGCAAAGAACATTATGATGCTTTTTTTTAGTTTTGTTAGTTTTGAGGGAGAGAGTGTTGTTTTTTTTTTGGGGGGGGGGTATTAAATATTTGGTTTAATTACAGTGTGTCAGAGGAGTGATGCCACTATCAAAACCAGGTGAACTGTGCTGCTGCATCACTGAATTGTGTAACAATTTTGCTTTATGTGCAATTTTAAAATAAGAAAAATTAATTTTTGATGTGAACTGATTATGAAAAAGTAGCCTTCAGAGAGGTTGGGAGAATGCACTCATCGAAGGACATTAAGCTCTATGCTCAGGTGAGCTACAAAGGCAGCAAACCAAGGGATTTATTTGCTAAACTGCTATTGCAGGCCTTAAGACATATTACAACAGCATTATCACACATTAAAAGCGCTAAACACAATTTATTAAATACAACTTTTGCATTAGCATGGCCTAAACACTGATTCCTACTCTAAAATGCAAACTAACTCATTATCATGCAAAATCGAACTAATGAACTAATTGGTATATTAATGCCAAAAGTTAACTACAGCTCTGCTGCTGCAGTTAACTTGCTGTTGCTCAGCTGGAGAAAGTTAACACGTGTACTGATACCCAACCCCATCCCTCGCCTCCAGTTTCCCTCCATGAATGCTTAAAGGGGCCTGAAGCCCTGAATTCGAGCACCTCTTGCCCTTTGCCCCTCTCAACAAAGCCTTCTTCCACCCCCACCCCCCTTATAGCCCCCCTCAAAAGTATAGATTAGTAATCCTTGTATCCTTTAAAACCCAACTTCCTCCGCTTAGCATTAGAAGCTCCAGAGTCTTTAATAGGGCAGAAGTGATCTCCCGTTGCTCCTAACCCGCTGGCACCATCATCCAAAATGGCACTGGCTGACTTGAGGCTCCACTTTGCCCCACCTAAGTCAGTCTATCCAGTTATTCTGGTCCACATGCTAAGGATGTATCCCAGCTACCAACCATAGAAGCTTGACCTTCCTTATTCAAGTCAGTTTTTGCTTTTTTTTTTTTTTTGTTGATTTCCTCATTAGTTTGCTACCAACCTGACGTGATAAGCATTCAAGTTCCCATGCTAAATTCAACACCCATTCTTCTTCCTCAGGTTTTCAGCTGCCCAAAGTGGGGCTCAAACCAACAACCCTGACATTGAGCCTCAAGCTGTAAAAGGCTTGTAAAAATGGAGCAAGAAGGTGAAACTAAGCTCAGATTTAATAATTCATCCAGTCTTTGGCAATGGAACAAACAGGGCCGGGGAAAGCATTAGGCGGGGTAGGCGGTTCCATTAGGCGGAAGCATTATGTGGGGTAGGCGGTTCCATTAGGCGGGGTAGGCGGTTCCATTAGGCAGAAGCATTATGCGGTTCCATTAGGCAGAAGCATTATGCGGGGTAGGCGGTTCCATTAGGCGGAAGCATTAGGCGGGGTAGGCGGTTCCATTAAGCGGAAGCATTAGGCGGGGTAGGCGGTTCCATTAGGCGGAAGCATTAGGCGGGGTAGGCGGTTCCATTAAGCGGAAGCATTAGGCGGGGTAGGCGGTTCCATTAGGCGGAAGCATTAGGCGGTTCCATTAGGTGGAAGCATTAGGCGGGGTAGGCGGTTCCATCAGGCGGAAGCATTAGGCGGGGTAGGCGGTTCCATTAAGCGGAAGCATTAGGCGGGGTAGGAGGTACTATTAGGCGGAAGCATTACGCGGGGTAGGCTGTTCCATTAGGCGGAAGCATTAGACGGGGTAGGCGGTTCCTTTAGGCGGAAGCTTTAGGCGGGGTAGGCGGTTCCATTAGGTGAAAGTGGGCAGGGCAGCAGAGTAACCAGTAAGAGCAGCAGTTTTGAAAGGATGGACGAGATGAGAGATGGCGTGGCTTAGGCATGGAGCTGAAGGATGTTTTCCATTTTTGGGTACATATTTATTTGAGGAGCTGGGGTTATTTGTTGATTTGAGAAAGAGATCACAGCCTAGGGTGACTGAACACCCTTCCACCAGCACTGGAAACAAAGCTTATAGCAGATCCTTCACCTTCACCGTATCCCAGTTATTCCTATCTAGTTCAAATTAGCCTCCTGACTTGTATAGGATATTAGAGCCTGTGTGGTGATTTGGAAAATACAATTAAGTTGCTACAATTGTTAGTACCTGTCAACTTCCAACAATAATATAGAATTTCCTCTCTTTTTTTTTTTTACACAGTTACAAACAATGAGTCATTAACTGTGCCAGACAAGAGAGTCTGTCACAAGGAAATAGCCTACTGTAAAATGTTGAACATTGCATTTTCAATCATAGGCAAAGCTTAAAATAGCTTGACACATTGTCTTTTTAGTTGTGTGTATTCTGTGTACTTGTACATCAGCTGTCAATTTCTACTTCTTGCAGGGAAGCAGCAGCACATTGAAATAGCTATCAGAAGCCGATCTGTCTTTCTCATGTGATAGGGTCATTCTGTGAACTGGGAAGCCCATGACTGCTGAATAGGTATGTGCGTACGTTTAAAACAAAACTGCAAAAGGCAATGAATAAGGCTAATTCGTTTCATTCGGGAGCCCCCGAAATGAATCGAGATCCCCCGAATGAAACTAATCTTATTCATTTGTTTTGTTTTAAACTAATGATTCTGGCCTAGGTCTAGGCCTGAAGCTGGGGCTGTACGCATTGCCATACATGAAAATGGTGCCGTCCACTGGGGTGAATGCTCCGGAGTTAATCAATTCCGGTGCGATTCCAGCATACGGCGTCACTTGGCTTGCATGTGCCGAAGAACAAAAAGGACCAAGAAGAGGCTCCAAGGCCTGGGCCTGACCCTGGGTCAAGGCCCATGAATTGGGACCTGTCCTCCTGCTGAGGCCCTAGCATTAGGCCTAGGCCCTGACATCGGGCCCAGCCTCTAGGTCAGGTTGCGGTAACCTACTGCTCCCTTGGGCTACGCAAGGCTGAGGCTTCAGCCTGGGCCTAGGCCAAAGCTGGCGGATCCCTACTGGACTGGATAAGTGGGGGACAGGGGGATCCCGACCCTGGCATTTTTTCGGGCGGGAGGGAGGCCCCGTTTTTTCCTTTTTTTGGCCTTTTTTTTTTTATTTTTTTTATTTTATATTGTTTGATTGGTTTGTTTTAATTTGTGAGAAAAATAAACAGTTCTACAAACCAAAATTCATGGAAAAAAAAGCCTCCTGAAAACAATGTTTTTTTTCTCCTGTACATCCCTACCGCTGAATGGTACAGTGGCTTATCTGTGACTCGTTGTTACCATCTAATAAGCCATTCAGCAACGTTTGTGAATAAAGGTGGTTTATTTCATTTCCTATGGGATGACTCTCAAGATCTTTTGGAGGTGGGGAGAGGTTCGCAAGCATTCTAACAGCTTAATGGAAATGTGGATCAGCAGAGGCCAAACAAGATTTAGCATGAACATTAAATTTGCCTTTCGTCCCTGCAGCTGCATTTCTCCAGGGCAGCTTTGATGCACATTGCCCAAGGTGGTATGTTGAAACTTACCCTGCTTCTGGCTTGACTGCACCTGTATATTACTAAGAAAAATACCTAATATTTACTTACAGAAAATATAACAATTTATAATAATAATAGTTATTAAAATAAAATAGAACTATCATATATAGGACCCAAACAAGAATACTAGTTGGTAAGGGTATTAGTTGGTACAATCATCAGTTCAGTGTCACAATTTTGAAAACATTTTTTGCGCACGTGTAGACTTCACCACTTGCAAATATGACACACCGTGCTTCACTTATATCAAATACTCTTATCTCAAAATAGAAACTGAAATAAACCTGTAAGTTCAGACTCTTTGCACATTAAATTATCTTGCAATGAATCACAGGGTCCCAACCAGAATTTGTTTTAAAAAATCTGTGTCAGGGGAATTGTTCAAGACCTTGATCTCTACAAGGCCACTGACTGCAAATCTTTTGTGCCACAGTATTTTCGAATAAGAGGCAGACACACTTATAAGAATTAAACAGAAACAGGTCATCTAAACATCTAATCACAAGCTCAGATGTGCCATGATATGATTGCACCTAAAAATATTGGTTACAACAGCTGATTTCAAGTTAAAGCACTTACTTAAAGCCCATTTTAGAAACCGAATAGCACATGTACTCCACGAAGGTTGGCCTAAAAAGGACCAAAAAAGTTTGATATTTAAACGATTGTGTTCTATTCAATAGTTTTGCTTAAACCACTACATTTAACACAAAGATCCAAAAACTGTTCACAAAATATAATATAAATAACTGAATCAGATCTGATTTAGTTATTTATATTTTTTTGGCCATGTGATTTGGTCTATGTGGGTCCTACTAAACATTTGATGAAAACATGCCTTACCGAACACTCTCATGAGAGACTTCTTAGAAAATTAAAAAGGGTGTAGTGTCCTATTGTGGATTGTGAACTGGTAAAAAGATAAAAAAACAGAGCGTAGGGCCAAATGGTAAATTTTCCCATTGGAGAAAGGAGAATAGTGGAGAGCCTCAGGGATCTGTTCTGGGACCACTGCTTTTTAATATATTTATAAACAACTTGGAAATGAGAATGAGTGAGATGTTCATATTTGCCCATGACACAAAATTATTCAAAGTTGTTAAATCACAAGAGGATTGAGAGAAATTTCAAGAGGACTTTGCAAAACTGAGAGACTGGGCATGCAAATGGCAAATGTGGGTCGATTTAAAAAAAAAAAAAAGTGCGTGCTTGAAAACAGGGGTTATGCGCATGGCTGGACCTTGCGTGCACTGCGTGCATTTCCGTAGGGACCCAACCCCACCCTCCCCACCCGCCCCCAACAAGGGGCGGGTGGGGAGGAGTGGGGGGCGGGCTGCGACAGCGCCATTGTTTGCGTCCCGGAGCCTCGCACGCCGGCCAGCTGCCAGCATGCGCAACTTACTTCAGCTCGGGAGCTGAAGAAAATTGCTCAACAAATGTAACAATAAAAAAAAAAGGATTTAGGTGTTGGGAAGGGAGGTTAGGGTAGGGGCTTGGAAGTTCCCTCTCAGTCCATTTAATTGGAGAGAGACACAATGAAGTTACTAGGTGTTACACTTAATACTAATAAGAGAAAATATTTTTTACTCCGTGCATAATTAAGCTCTGGAATTTGTTGCCAGAAGATGTGGTGAAAGGTGAATTTTAAAAGCCCTGTGCTCGCATCAACAGGGGGCTGCGCGCACAAGTCGGACTCATGCTCACCCACTGAATTTTAAAAGCCGCCCAAATGCGGGCATATCTCCTACTGTTCGCACGTCTCAAATGTTTTTAAAAGGGGGCGGGCCGTAGGTGTGGTCTGGGCATGACATGGGTGTTTCAGGGCGTGGCCAAGAGTTGTGCGCATAAATACTTACGGCCTGGGTGCATATCCTATGCCCATCTGCTAGGAACGCGGTATGTTTAAAAAAAACAAAACTAGCCATACCTGGGAGGTTTTAAGGTTCTGGGATAGCTGAGGGGAGTGTAAGCTATTCAACCAGGGAGGTTTGGAGGACCTTGCTCTTAACTGGGTGAACTAGTAGACAAATTGGTAATACTTGCAATGGCGTGGATATGAGCCCCTTTTAAAATTCCTCAACTTCCACGGTAGAAGCGGGATTTGTGCCCCTAGATGCGCGCCTATTTAAAATTAGGTGCACGGGTGAACGTGGCCAGGCTATTTTTATAACGTGCACATACACGCACGCAAGTTATAAAATGGCTGCGTCACTGGGGGGCGCACGCTGGTGCACACATGCCAATGTGTGCTCGCACACCAGTATGACAGTTACCGTTCCAGTGTAGCTGCGTTTAAAACAAGATTTGGACAAATTCCTGTAGTAAATGTCCATAAACATTAAGGAGCAGTTGAAGAAATCCACTTCTTATCCCTGGGATAAGCAGCTTGGAATCTATCTACCCCTTGGGTTCCTGTCCAGTACTTGTGACCTGGATTGGCCACTGCTGGAAACAGGATTCTGGGCCTAATGGAGCTTGGCTCTGTCCCAGTATGGCAAGTCTTATATTTTTATGTTCAAAAGTTACAAGCTCTTTCAGTTTCCCATTGTTTGGTCAAAGGATATTCATTTCGTTGAACACGTTCATTTCCCCCAGGGGTGGGATCATGTTAAAATGTTTGTGAACAACTTTAGATCTTTGTGTTAAATACAGTGACTCCTAACAATTTAAACAAAACTGTTGAATGGAACACAATGACAAAGATCAATTTATTTTGCCCTTTTCATGCTGTCTTTAGTGGATTACATATGTTATCTGGTTTCTAAGATGAGTTTCATTTAAGTGCTTCCTTGACTTGAGATTACCTGCTATAATCAACATTTTTAGGTCCAATCAGATTGAGCTTGTGATTGGATGTTTAGCAGGACGTGTTTCTCTTTAATTCTTATAAGCATGTCTGCCTCTTATTTGTAGAAACCGTGACAAAGAAGTTTTAAACTCAGTGGCTTTGTAGAGATCAAGTAGTCAAGCAATTCCCCTGATGCAGATTTTCTGAAAAAGGAATTCATGTCAGAACTCTGTGATTCTTGCAAGATAATATGGGACTCTGTGACTCTCGCATGTTAAATTATGGGTTTACTTCAGTTTTGATTTTGAGAGAATGGGCCTGATTTTCAAAAGCATTTCTGAGTTTAAAACTGGGTTTTACATGTGTAAATGCACTTTACCCGTGTAAGTGGGTTTTTGAAATTGTTACAATATATGCCGTTGCATTTTCAATAGGTTTTATCAACATTACCACAGGTAAATGGTTTTTAAAAATTGCCAAGATAGTATGTTACATTTATCTGCGTAACTCCTTTGAAAATTCACCTGAATGAATTTTTTATGTAAACAAAGCATAGTGAGATACATTTGCAAGTAGTGAAACATTTTCAAAAGCCCATTTACATGGGCAAAGTGCGTTTACACATGTAAAACCCAGTTTTAAGTGTGTAGATTCTTTTGAAAATCAGGTCCATTGTATGCAAAAAATATTTTAAAAAATTGGGACACTGGACAACTAATACTCTTAACAGCTAGTAATGTTTGGATGCTATACATGATGGTTCTATTTTAATAACTATTAATGCATAAATGTTCTGGCTAAATTGTTATTTTTTTATACTGTACCCATGCATTTGAGGACTTCAGTTTCCAGTGTTGTGAATGGAGCAATATGTCTTCCTACTGCTAAATAAATGGAAGTGCTAAGAGCAGTGCTTAGCTTCTTGCTTTATCCATGCATAGCATATGAAAAGCAGCCAGATATATAAGCATATGTGTCCTATCAGAAAGTTGAGCATTAATGCTCTGGGAGATGGACTATGGTAAGGCTCCATTATCTGGGATTTAGCCTGTTTTCCTTGCTTAATGAGGGATTAGGGAACAGAATAACTGAAATGACCATCTGTCTGCAAAGTCAGATCTTGTGAATTCATATTTTTATGCTGAGTCTCACTTGCCTATGCCTCTTTTTCTTCAGTAGTCATCCAAGCTGTGAAAATCCCTGTACCTGCCCTCAGCCATAAAGGATAGTACTGATTAATTGGTTGTTTGTTATTCTAAGGCAGGGGTGGCCAACTCCGGTCCTTGAAAGTCACAAACAGGGCAGGTTTGCAAGATATGCACAATGAATATGCATAAGATAGATCAGCATGCACTGCCTCCAGTGAATGCAAATCTATCTCATGCATATTCATTGTGGGTATCATAAAAACCTGCCCTGTTTGTGGCTGTCGAGAACAAGAACCGGACACCCCCATTATAGAGAGCACTCAGTGGTTACCATCTCCGGTCCTAAAAAAAAAACAAAAAACCTCAAGAGGTCTGGTTTTCAGGATATACACACAGACAACATTCATGATGTATGATTGAATGTGTTTAGTCTAAGAATGAAGTTTTAGTTTCCTATCTTGGTTGCCCTTAAAACCTGACCTTGGATTTTAATTTCTTGGGGATCAGTTTTGAAAAATCACTCAGTACTTCATTCAGGTGCCTAAATTTTAAGAAAAAAATTTCAAGCAAACTTAAGCACCTACATTTTCAGATGAAAATGTGTCTACATTTTGGTGCCTATATGTAAACCTGCAACTCATTCACCCAGATGTAAGACCTAACCCCTAGATTCGTCAAGATGTGATAATGCATTGTTAATGCCCACAATAAGAAAAAGGGGCATGTTTAGGGAAATTTTAGAATTGATAATTGTAGCATCATGTGGTGCAGTAAACTTATTGCACCCCACGATAATTCCTATTTTTGCATGAGAGAGAGCCTTTATAGTAGTGAAGTATTTATAACTCTATATGAGGGCCATCTAATAGCGCGAGGTGAGGTATTAGTAGTGGTTTAGGGACCAGTTTCTCACGTAGAGTGAGAAATACGAACAGCACAGTACACCTCAGTGAAGATTTGACGTCATTTGGAGTAAGGAAAGTCTCTCAAAGATGCCATTTCTACTATGTTCTGTCACCCTAGCTTGATGGATTCTATAGCAGGGTACCAACAAGCTAGGGTGAGAGAACATAGTACAAAATTTCATCTTTGTGATATTTTCCTCACTCCAAATGACGTCAAATCTTCACCGAGGTGTGTGTATGTGAACTTTTTTAATCGATCTCATTTCTATTTTCTTCCTATCTTTCACGACATTTTGTGCTTCTGTTATTTTTCAATTTATGAATTTAAGATCTTCTGTTCGTGCACTCTTCTTCAGGTTTTGGATCTTATTTTTGGTGTCCTCAGTTGTTTGTTTGTTTTTTTTGTTATTACCTCTGCACACAATGATTGTATTGTTTCCTCTGTAAGTTTTTTCTGTGCTCACTTCCAGATTTTGGAGATATAGAATGGTGACTGCATATTGGGAAACGGATAATCAGAAATATTACACTGAACTTATGATGTGTTCAGATCATTTCCCAGTGCCGGATATTTTAAATATGTATATATAATGTATTTATATTTTATATATATGTATTTATATTATATATAATGTGGTGAGTTGAGCCAGAGCTGAGTCTCTGTGCTGTAAAACTTTGGGATGTTTTCCTCAATGTGACGGTTACTTTGCAGGAAGGAAACTACATTTCCCAGATGCCCTGGTAGTCAGCCTCAGGAAGGGTTGGGGGCAGGGAAATACAGAGGCGAGGTCTTCCTAGGGAGGGGCACTCTATCTGACATAAAGAGAGTAGCCCTCCAAAGAAGAAGAGGGGGGAGAGCTGGAGGGAAGGCAAGGAGGAGGCAGAGGGAGGGTGCCCAGGCAGACCTTTTCTGCTAAAAGCTAAGACAGCTCTAACAGGGGTTTTCCCTTTTCGTGTCTGTGCAACAGTTGATGTGCATAAGTGTCTTCAGCACTGCTATGAGGGTTAATTAGAGATGTTAGCTCCTGTGATATTGAAGAAGCTCGGGTAGGAAGGTTTATGTAAATGCTGAGAACACTTGTTGTGGGGGTGGGGAAAGAAGTATGTGTTAAAAGGAAGAAAAGAAAATGGCTTTGAGGACTTCACAGCACGGGGGAGCTAGTAGCAGGGAACAGAGTTGTTTTACTAAATTAAGGCAGCTGGGGGGAAAGGGTAATTAGGCCCTGGCAGCTGGCCTAGGGAGACGTCCCGGCAGTGGGGGGAGGGGAAGGGTTTCAGTACTATGTTATAGTGGGGAGAAGTAGAATGTATTGGGGGAACCCACAGTTATTACATTGGATGCTGCCTGGAATGCCTTAGCTTCTTTAGAAGCCGCTATTTCCTCTTTAGCAAAAATGACTTTGGATACTAACCAGCATGTGTCTGCTACTGATAAATTGGTTTGTTCATGGGGGGGGGGGGAACTGAAGTTTTGGAGTCATGAGTGTCTACGGTTGAGAAGATACAAAATGGTTTGGTTCAATCTGATTTAATTTATTCCAAGAAATTAGAGAATATTGAAAATGCTATGAGAAGTTTGAATCTGTGAGTTCTTAACTTTCCGATCACTAATTTGATCTAACCATTGGAACTTTTTAAGAACTACATTTTATAAGTTCTAAAGATTTCCAAGGAGGCAATGCTTATTAACACAAAAGCGTATTATTATTTGCCACAGCAGCTATTGGTACTCATGAAGATCAAGAACAAGATTCTTCATTGAATTTAACGGATCTTCTTGAATCATCACAAGAGGCCCTTATATCTAAAAGGGGAACTTTATTCATCTCTTTTGCTTTTCTTTATGATAGAAATACTGTTCTTAGATTTTTCTTGCAAAACAGATTACTGCCATTTTATGGTCAGAAGATATGGATATTTCCTGATATAACTAGGATAACCCAAACTTGCAGGAAGAAATGTCTTTCTATGTGACATGAGGTTTTGTCATTAGGTGCACAGTTTACATTGAGAGATCCATGGAAATGTTATGTGAAACATTTTCTCGTTAACAATGTCTCAGTTGGGAAGGTTCAAAACAGATTGTTCCTGGATTCACATGCCCAAGAAGCTCCTTAAATGGTTTGGCAATTTTGAAACGATGAAGTCTTGGTATGCTTCTCTATTTCTTTATCATTATTTCAGTGTTAATCACTCTTTTTTTCCTAGTTGGTTTCCCCCTTTTTCCTATATGTATTTTGAAAAATGTGCTGAAATATTTTTATTTTCCTTATGTCAATATGACACTGAATAATGTATATGATTTGGCATATTCCTTGTTTTTTCTGGTACAAGTACTCGTGTGTTTAAATTGTAAAATTTTATAAAGAAACAAATAAATAAATCTACCTATAAGCAACTTGCTGGGCAGTCTGAATGAACCATTTTGGCCTTTATCTGCCCTCATTAACTATATTACTATGTTACAATCTTGTCACTGGGTGTGAGATACCATAACCAAAGTTCTGTGTACTATAGGCACCTTAAGGTAGCAAGGCTTACCCACTGGAAAATGAGTATACCATTGCTGTACCAGACAAACGCTGGAATCACGACACTGACAAAATTTCAGAGAAGGAAATTGTGGTCACTTAGGACATTCCTATTCAAACCAATAAAGATTTTGTTGCTATGAGCTGAATACGGAAGGTGGTTAGTCTTTCCACACTAAAACCTTTTCCTCAGCTGTTCATACAGGGTAATTTCAGTTCGTGGGAGCCCTTTAGGAATAGGTTTCAGATGACATCCTTTCCAGTATTTGCCTTTTATGCCATTGCAGGATATGGTATGTAGGGGTGAAATAAGGGCTGTGGTTAGAAATCCTAGGATGGTAGAGGCTGCTATAAGAAGGCGAAGAAGAAAGTAAAGGATGGCCAAGTAAAATTAGAATGTATAAGGCGATGCAATGGAGAAAGGAGCAGGAGATCTTCAAAGTTATTGCAGCTTGGGAGAGGGAATTGGGGGTGTGAGACTCAGGAAGAAGAATTGGATGGTGTATGGAAAGATATTTGGCAATGTTCATGGTCCTTAGATGTTATTGATCAACACAATATCAGATAGTCATGCACTCTCATCTGGTCCCTGTTCGACTGCATAAAATTAATCCAACAAGAACTGGTCTGTGTTGGAAGGTGTGAGGGTTGTCACGCTCTCTCTTATTTTGAAAATTTGGCCTTTTGGTTTTTTTACTCAATAAAAGTACAAGTAGAAAAATGTTGATACTAGAAAACTGAACATAAAGAGAAAAACACAATTACAATATTGTGACAGAAGATCGCCAAGTACCGAGAGATGCAATTGAAGGCCAAGAAAATGCGTCCCATTTGAATTGGGTGCCAGTAGCTTGATTTAAAAAGAACTTCCAAGTGCACCTTGATACATTGCCTGTAAATATTACACCTTAAGAGCTCCAGAAAGAAGCTCACTTTGGCAGGATGCAAGCATTAAAATGAGCACAAATAATAAATTTGGGAGCTTCAGATCATAACCAACATACCCTGGCTTATCAATGGCATTCATTCCTGTCACGCTATATGCAAAACCAGTCCAATTAGAGTTGCATTCTGTAATAGAAACTCACTGAATAGAATGCTCAAGCCATGATGTCAGCTCATTTTATGTCAAATAATTATTTAGTAATATATTCTTTTCAATGGGTCACCTTCCCCTACCCACGACCCTCGGTGGAGAGTGGAGCTGTGTTCTGTTGAAGGTTTATTTGTGTATAAATTAGAATTTTTGTTAAATGTTTTGTTTACCTCTTACAAATATGTTTCTATGAAGTGACATAAATTTAATAAAAAGAAATTTAACAAAAGATTTGCTTTAAAATTGTAATTCACCCTGAATTACTTGTCAAGGTAGGGTGGAATAAAAATATATTTAAATAAATATACCTAAGGGCAAGAAGCTAGGGGGTAGATTTTTAAAGAAGAGTGTGCATGTCCATGGATTTTATAACAGATTCCTTAAATGTATGAAGGATCTAAAGGGCCTGGAGGGGGTCCAACTGGATTTTCTTGTTATGAAAGAATAGTTAATAAGTGTTGCTTGGATTAGAAAAAAATAAATGCAATTGTAGCTTTCTTACAAACCTTTCCAAACTGATGACTGACTGTTGATAAATGTAAGTCCTTTAGCGAGAACCGAGGATTCATCAGAGGAAGGAGACCTTGTAGATAAATTGAAAACCAATATATCACTGGTATCTTTAAGTTCTTGTGATGTCCTAAGCACAGAGTTAATTAGGTGACATCTCCACAAAGACTTTGGAACCAATTCTGCCCTCTCAATTTCTTTTGCTGACCTCTCTCTGTTCTTTTGTTGGTAACACCTGCTTCTAGAAAAAACCAGCTGATCAGATTCATCACTTCCATTTTTTTAACTTGTGATGGTGCTTTATAAAAAAAAAATAAATTTCAAAGGTGTTTATGGCTTGAGCTTCGGCAGCTGAAGTTTTCCCTCCAAGCTAAACCAGGTTCTGTGCTTATAATTTTCAAGTAAAGCTGCTCCATTTTGTGGTAATTTTTTTTTTTTTGCATCTGGTGGCCTCTCTTTATACTTGAATTGCCATACTTAGGAAAATCTCAAGATTAGAAAATGTTCTTGATATTTGGGTTTTTCCTAGACTTGTAGGTCATACAATGAGCAGGATGCTCTCCACAGCTGCTGCTGCTTGATTCGGGCTGCCTTGATGTAATACAAAGAGAAATTGCTCATCTAATGATATCACACTATGCCCCACCCTCACCCAGGGACAGTGGAAACCTGACTCGCGCATGTTATAAAATGCGATGCCCGCGTGCACATGTGTGCCCGATTTTGTATCGGCGTGCGCATGTACAGGTGGGTGCCTCACTCGCACATGCAGAGGGAGGGGGATTTTTTAAAATACGCATGACGACATGATCCAATGCTTTTTCCCCTAACTCCTACCTACCTCCCCTAAATTTTTGTTTTATAACTTACTTGCTCCTTCACTGTCCCAGCCAGCCCCCGCCCCACCCCTTTGAGACAGGCCTGCACTTCTGCATGTACCTGAGCCATTTTTTAAAATGTGCTTGGCGCGCGCATGGCCCAGCCCCATGCTTACCCCTTGGTTTTAGTATGCAGCGCTTTGAAAATTTGGGCAAAAAATTCCAAGCTCACCTTGATATGTTATCTGTATAAACCATACCTCATAAGCTTTAGAAAGAAGGCTTTTGGCATAATGCAATTATTAAGAGAAATCACTAGCAATATCTTTGGGAAATTGAGATTGTAACCAGCATCCTGAATTCTGGCTTATGAGTGAGGGTCCCTCTTGTTGTATGTGCAAGAAAAACCCAATATAAATCTTCCACTTCTGTAAATATATATCTCCTCCCCACACCGCCAACCGAGGGACAGAGCAGGACATTTCCCCGCTCACCTCACCGTACACAAAAAAATGTGTAGTAAACCTGCCATCCCATTGCAACACTAACTGACAGGGTACACACAGCAACAACCCTACCTAGGAAAGGAAAGGACAGCAAACATTACAGCAGTCTCTGCAGCACCAGTGCACCTCCTGTTGGGAAAACACAATGATCAAAACTGCTACACAGGGCTGGGTCTAGGGCAAAAAGCACCCCCCCCCCCCCCCACCTGATGGTGCGCCACCTCTCCCACACTCCCAAGCCCCTCTGAAGCCACAATGGGATGACATCCACTGCAGCCACGCTGGGCCTTTCTTCAACTGCTAGGTAATGGAATCTGCTGCAACCACCGGGCCTCTTGTCAGCCATGGCGGGATGGGATCTGCCGCTGCAGGATGAGCGATGCTGCGGTGCCCAGGGCACCCCCCCCCCCCCCCCCCCCCCACAGCTCACAGCACCATGGGCAAGTGCCCAGCTCGCCCACCCCAAAATCTGGCCCTGCTGCTACAGAAACCTACACACAAACCTCAGTCACACTTGTGGGACATAGAAAAATCTTCAGCAAATAATAGTTTCTGTAATAAATTCTTTAATAGTTGACAAACAAATTACAAATGTTACACCCCCCCCCCCCCCCCCCCCCCAATACCCCTGGCCAGCCAGCCAGCAAGCTTCAGCCTCAGAGTCACCCACCCCAATCAAGTTCCTGCTTTGGGGTCCCTCCCAAGCAAGCTTTGTTTCAAATCCACCCCCCCCCCCCCCCCCGAGTAATCTTTCAGTTTCAGAATCCCCCCTCCCTGAGCCCTGAGAAAGCTTCTAACATCGGATTCAAACCCCCCCCCCCCCCCCCCCAAGCAAACTTCTAGCCTTGGGATCCTCCCCTCCACAAGCAAGCTTACAGCCTCAGGTTACCCATGCAATCTTACAGCCTCCCACCTTGGGGGTCACCCCAAAACAAACTTCCAGTCTCAGACCCCCCTCTCTCTCCTTTCCCATCAAGCCAATGCCTTACCTGCCTGCCCTCTCACTCGCTTTCTCTGTGCTTGCTCTCTCCTGCCAGCAGCACTAAGTGCTGAGCTTGGGAGTCCTGTGAATCTTTGTGAGAATTCACGCTGATCTGCATGCCTTCCAAGATCAACGTGAAACGTGCAAGGAAACCAGGCAACAGCCCTTCTGGAATGGCCAAAACTTTGGTAGAGCCAGGGCCTGGGTGGCACACCCCATCCTGACTCCTGGGTTCCCACCCCTGCCCAACTATTCACCTTCCAGAGGCAAAAAAGAATTTGAGCCAATCAGACATTTTATTTCCCAGCCCATACAAAAACAGCCTCCTAGATTTTTTTTCTGTCTTTTTTTTTTTTTTTGGTAATACCTTGCAACTAATTGCATTCTGATACTTCTAGTCCTGTTGCAGGATTAATGTTGGCCAACAGCGTGTAGAAATAATGGTAAGCAAGCCAGGTTATAGGCGATACACTTGTGACTAGCTTTCCAGAAATATGCTCCCTTCATCAGTTCTATATGCGAAGAGTGCAAAGCGCAGGACAGAGCCAGACTATCCTCCAGCGACCTACTGCAGACCTGAGCCAGGAATATAACAGGCCAGACCGGCCTCAGCCCATCAGGGCCAAGAAGGAAAGATTGCCGTATTAGCAACACAGCCAGCAGCTTTTCACACGCAGTGCTGAGCCATTGTATTTTGTATAAAATATTTCTTCTACTTCATCAAAACAAGGTGAGTGATCAAAGAAAAAGAGAGCAGGTTCCCCCTGCCAGTGTGTTGCAGAATCAGAGAGAGAGAGAGAGAGTCTTCACTTGTTCAGGAATGCACGGTGTAATTAGACTAAGTGCAGACAAAGACATTTGGTGGAAATGATACATAGTTGCTGAATGCACAAGGGGAATAATTAACTGCTAAGAGTAAACTAATTGCTTTTCATATTAAATGAAGGCCCAGGTGATTTGGAGGGAGTTGCAGGACCCTTCCAGCTGCCTGCTGGTTTTGCATTGCAGATTATGGTTCATCAAGGTCCTGGTGGGACTAGGATGAAGGGAAAAGGATGTGCAGATCGGAACATTCCTATACCGGATTAACCCCATGATACAAGCATAGGGAGGCAATGTTTAACTCATAAGAACATAAGATATGCCATACTGGGTCAGACCAAGGGTCCATCAAACCCAGTATACTATTTCCAACAGTGGCAAGTCACAAGTACCTGGCAATTAACCAAACATTAAATAGATCCCATGCTACTAATGCTGGCAACAAGCAGTGGCTATTCCCTATTGAGTAATAGCAGTTTATGGACTTCTCCAGGAACTTCCAAACCATTTTTTAAACCCGGCTACACTGGCTGCCTTAACCACATCCATATTTGCAGGTTAAGATTGGATCTTGAGGCATGGGAGTTGTATCAGGCAGATCAGTGCTTATCCAGGAGCCTTCTTCACTACATGGTCCATGGCTGCCTGCCTTTCTCCTCACATCCTTCTTCATGCCCTCCAGTCTCTTTTTCACCCTCCTCCATAGGCTACTAAAACTCCCCTCTAAGAACTTCTCTACAATAAATATGCTTCCCATAGACTCTTGTTTGTCCTATATATCTGCCTTCACTAGATGATAAGCTCCATGGAGCAGGGACCTTCTCTTTTATGTGTATTTGTACAGCGCTGTATATGTCTAATTGTGCTTTAGAAATGATTAATTAATAGTAGTAGTGAGTGGTACCTATGTTCACAGGATCATGTCATGTGCATCATCATTATTGTTTTATTTAATACATGCTTTGCCACCAAAAGATTTCAAAGTGAGATACAATTAAGAAATAATCAGATACAATGGGTCATACAAAAATAGGTATCAGTATAGTTCACTGGCAATTAAATACAAGATCAATGAAGGAATATTCTGCAGGCCCAGAGTGGTACGAATGTGTCTTTATTCTGTCAAAGGTATCCATAATCACTCTGAGAGTGGTGATAATCCAAGGGAATAGCTTCTAGATACATAAGGAGCTGTGGCAGAATTTGCACATGTACTGGTTGTACACTTTGAACATTTAAGTTGCATACATAAACTTAATTTATGCATATATAGTATAATGTTACATGTATAAAACCTAACTCTGAAAATTACCAGGGCCCCAGTTTTGGGATCATCATGAAGAAGAGGTGTTTTTCTCCTGGAAAGGACCTGAGAAGTAGCTGTGTCATCGCAGAGGAATGGATTCACATCCATTGCATGAGAGAAAGAGTTAAGGTGTTGTTCACATGTATTTTCACTACTGATTCAAGTGTCCTACACTTGGGAGGAGAGAGTTCCCCCTTAGTACTGCCAGAAAGCAACCTAGGAGAATAGAGAAGACTTCAGAAGAGGTATGAAAATTAGGGACTTTTCATTCTGTTAAGTAATTGGGACTACTAATCTGACCATATCACGATGGGAAGACTCTGAAACATATTTGGAAGAAGGACTGTACTTTTTTCATTCTGAGTAATTGAAAAGAAGATAAAATTATTAAGGAATTGGCTTGATCAAATTATGACTTTTACTGGAAGAGTAAGGTCACAAATTTATTATAGTTTTTCAATAATGTACATCAATTTAATTTAACATCAAAGAGCTGTAAACAACATTTTTCATTTATTTGATCAACTATTCATAAAAGAAGTTGGAAAACATTCAGCTTCCAAGGTTTATTGCTGCCATAGACTTTAGAGATTATCAGTACTGTATGCCAAGGGACCTGTGAGGGAGTATATAGGAAATTTCCTCAGAACACCTTAAAGTTCCTGCCATTGTTATCTGGACTGGTCCTCCTTAAGAACCAACCCCACAAGGGCTTCTGGGTCGAGGGAGGCGCCCCTTGCTACATGATAAGACGTCAAGACCTCCCTGGGGCCTCTCTATCCCAGAAGGGATAGACAGTTTGTACAAGGGCTACCTATATCTGACTGTTTTTGGTTAATACAAGAGACTGCTGAGATAAGCAGCCTTTAGGCTGTACATTTTTCCTTATCTCTAAATATACTGTTTGTGTGAAACCAAGCAGAGTTTGGCCTCCTTTTTTTTCCTGATGTTTCCCAAGAATCAACAGGACCTAATAGGTGATATCTGCACCAGGGCCTTGAAGCTAACTTTCTCCTTCACAGGGAGCCCTGGACCACTCAGAAGTATCAGATGTCCTGGAGAAAGACAGGTCAAATCCTTGATTGTGTGCCTTTGAGTCTACTATCCAGGTTTTATTCCATCCAGAGGTTACATATAGGTACACAATGCCAGGTTCCACAGTAGGCGTCACCACCCAGGAAAAGGACCTTGGAGTCATTGAAATCCTTAGATAGGTCTGCAGCAGCATTACAAAAAGAGAAAGCAAATAGAATGCTAGAAATTATTCAAAAAAGAATAGAAAATGTTATAATACCTCGGTATAACTTCATGGTGCAACAACACCTTGAGTACTGCATGAATTCTGGTCTCCCCATCTCAAAAAGATATAGCAGAGCTAGAAAAGGTACTGAGACAACAAAAATGATAACAGGTACAGAATAGTAATTCCCAAACCTGAACTGGGGACCCCCAGCCAGTTAGGTTTTCAGGCGATATGTAATGAACATATAGTGAAATTAATTTGCATACTATGAAGGCAGTGAGCAGAGGGGTAGGCTAGGGTTTAGAGCAGCAGGCTGCAACCCAGATAAACCTTGAGCAAGTCACTTCACTTTCCATTGCCTCAGGTACAAAGTTTGAGCCTTATTCACTAAGCAGTGGTATTTTTTCCCAGAAGGCAAAATATTGCAGGAGACACAAAGCAGCAGTAATTGGCCAAGCAGCTTTGTGGCTCCTGTGGTATGTTTCCTGGCAGTAAAATACCATGGCTGTAAATGTCCCCCAAATGACATACAATGGCAGCTCTGGGACTGTTGTGCTACCATCACTTAAAGGGGCTGATGGTACTGAGACCCCTCCCACCCCTCCCCACCACCACCACCAAGTCCTAAAAACAATTAACCTCATTTTAATACATGCAGTGCTGGGGCCAGAATAACATGAGGTATTTAAAATACATCATATTTTCCCCATATTGGGCAATTTACCAAATGATAACCAGCATTTACCACACAGTAAGCAGCCTAACACGGCATAGTAAATGAGCCATAAGAACATAAGGTTTGCCCATACTGAGTCAGACCAAGGGTTCATTAAACCCAGTATCCTGTTTCCAATAATGGCCAAGCCAGATCACAAGTACCTGGCAGGATCCCAAGGGGTAGATGGAGTCCAAGCTGCGTATCCCAAGAATAAAGCAGTGGATTTCTGCAACTCTCTCTTAATAGTTGTTAATGGACTTTTCCTCCAAGAATTTGTCCTAACCTTTTTTAATGGCAGCAATACTAATAATTTTCACCACATCCTCTGGCAATGAATTCCAGAGCTTAATTATGCACTGAGTAAAAAAAAAGTTCTCTTATTAGTTTTAAATGTATTACCTACTAACTTCATTCTGTGTCGCCTAGTCTTTGTACATTTTGAAAGAGTAAACTGATTAATGTTTACTTGTTCCATTCCACTCATTATTTTATAGCCCTCTATCATATCTGTCTCTTCTCCAAGCTGAAGAGTCCTAACCTCTTTAGCCTTTCTTCATAGAGGAATTGTTCCATCCTCTTTATCATTTTGGCTGCCCTTCTCTGTACCTTTTCTAATTCTGCTATATCTTTTTTGAGATGTAGTGACCAGAACTGCACACACTATTCAACATGAGGTCGCACCATAAAGCGATACAGAGGCATTATGATATTCTCTGTTTTATTCTCCATTCCATTCCTGATGATTCCCAGCATCTATCTGCTTTCTTGGCTGCTGCTGCACACCGAGCAAAAGATTTCAACGTATTTTCAATGATGATGCCTAGATCCTTTTTCCTGAGTGGTGACTCCTAATGTGGAACCTTGCCCCTTAGATTGTAAGCCCTCTGGGGAAAGGGAACTACCTCCAGCATCTGAATGTGATCTGCTTTGAAGTTCCTGAAATGCAGAAAATAAATAAATAATAAACAACTACTGTTCTAGAATGTTTCCCTTATAAAGAAAGGCACTAAGGTTAGGGTTCTTCACTTGGAGAAGAGACAACCAAGGGAGGATTTGATAGAGGTTCATAAAATCATGTGTGGGATGGAATAGGTAAATTGCGGATGGTTATTCACTCTTTCAAATAGTACTAATAATAGCAGCTACTCAAAGAAACTAACTGCTAGCAGACTTAAAACAAATTTCAGCACCGATAACACATGATGCTCGCATAAGAAAAATGTGGCTTTTGATCAAAAGATTTAAGTAGGTAAAACCTGGTTTATATCTGCATAAATCTGGTCGTATGAAAACATAACTTTTGTAGTGCAGGGGGCAGGTTGAAACTGGGCCTGTGGCAAGGGAGAGCTAACATAGCTGGATAGCACTATTTTGAGCTCTATCTGGTTGAGTTTATGTAGACACGTTAGTCCACACAAGAACAGCAGATCTAAAGTTATCCAAGTAAAATTATCTGGATAACTTTACCCTAATATTCAGTGGAAAACTTATCTGGGTAAATTCTGCTGAATATCCAGATAAAGTTATCTTTACCCACTTGCCAGCCTATTGAATAGAGACCTCATTGAGATCAATTTTCAAATGATTTAAGTGTCTAACTATGAGAGTAAAGTCCCGAAATTGTCCCTTTTGAAAATTCACAAGGCCTGAATTCCTAAATTTAGGCCCTTAGAAATCAATATTCAGCAGAGCAGCGAACTGATGATTTATCTGGCTAAAGTTCCAGCAAGAGAAGTCCATAAACTGTTATTAATCAATAGGAAATAGCCACTGCTTGCTGTTGGTATTATTTAAAGTTTGGGTACTTGCCAGGTACTTGTGACTTGGATTGGCCACCATTGGAGACAGGATACTGGGATTGATAGACCCTTGGTCTGACCCAGTATGGCATTTCTTACGTTTAAGTTAGCTGGATAGATTGCCACAGATATTCAGCATAACGCTGCTGATTAGGAACTCTGCAGAATATAGCCAGATAAGTTATCCAGCTAACTAGAACTTTATCTGCCTGAGTCTGGTTGCAATACGTTTACCTGGCAAACTCTGAATATTGTACTTACCCGAAAAGTTATCTGGCTAACCACGCCACACCAGAATGCCGTGGGAACACCTGCAACTTATTCAGCTAACTTTTCTCTGGCTAAACGGTTTGCAGATAAGTTGGAAGCATTCAGAGTGGTTGGAAATTTTCAACCCGTGTTGGGTTTTTTTCCCAGCTAAGTCCTGAACTTAATTGGACAGACTGTTTCAATATTAACCATTTAGTTTTAATAGGTCCTTAAATATAGGAACTGATAATGTAAGCAAGTTGCAACTATTAAGGGAAAGTTAGAGCAGGGAAAAAAAAGGTAAGTGCTTAAAACTGATTTTCAGCAATAGGCACTTAAATTAGGAGCCTAAATCGAGGCAAATGAATAGCAGGCCTAAAGTTAGAAACCTAAGCTTTAGGTCCCTAAATAAATAACATTTGTAATAATTGTTTAATGAATTTTTATTGATGATATTGATTTGATGTATTGTTTTTTGTATTGTATTTTAATTCCTATGTACTCCGTTTTGCAAGATTCATTATTAGGCAGATTATATGTACTGTAAATACATAAATAAAATAGGTGAATTTTCAGTTGAAAATAGGTGCCTGACAGCCTTGACAGGTGCCAAAATGCTTTCAGCTTGTTTGGAATATCAGCCTCATTACTACTAATACAGACATGAGGCTAGCTTTCAGAACTGGTATCTGTTAATCTGCGAGCAAATGAACTTTTATTTAGCTTCTACTGCTGTGTTAAAATTAGTGAACTTTTGGCAACAAATGTTTACTTGGAGAGGTGTTATGAATTGGGTTGACATTAGAGGGTGTGAAGACTTTGTTAGGAAAAAACATACACTCCTCCTATGTTAGGTATAACATACACTCCTCCCTTCCAATTTGACAACATTCAAATTCAACTCAAGACAACGTTAAAGATCTGGATTCTGGCTAGATTAATGAGCTAAATCTTAAAAAACACATCGCAGCAAAAACAAAAGAAGGCTTCTTCAAAATTCAAATACTCAAACACCTTAAACCGCTGCTTCACCCCCCGGGATTTCAGAACCGTTCTTCAAACCCTCATCTTCTCCAGTATTGACTACTGCAACTCCCTTCTAATTGGCCTTCCCAATGCAACCTTAAGACCACTGCAGTTACTCCAAAATGCAGCTGCCAGAATCCTGACTGGTAAAAGAAAATCCGACCATATATCCCCAGTACTCCACAACCTACAGTGGCTCCCTGTTAAAAAAAGAATAGAGTACAAAGTCATCACAATTCTACATAAGACAATTCACAAAGCAGACTTCACTGCCCTGGACAACATTATACATCTGCATAAACCATCACGTACAACAAGATCTACATATAAAATTCAGCTGGATGTCCCTTCATTACCACAAGCCAAACTTTCCTCCACCAGAAATAGAGCCATTTCTATAGTCGGCCCAAAATTATGGAACTCTTTACCTCTACACCTCAATTCACAAGAAAATCTTAAATCCTTTAAAAAGGAACTTAAAGAATGGCTACTCTCACAGTCTTACAATGACTGTTCACCCAATGATAACAGAGCATAAATCCTTTTTCATATCCACCTCTCGCCCCCTTTTTATTCCAACAATCCTTCTGACTCTCGCCCGACTTGCAGAAACCTTCTTTCTCTTTAACGGCTTCAACCGTCAACTTCAAGAACTGCATACATTCTTATCTATTGTTCAATGTACTTGTTAACTTTTACTAAGTTAATACTCTGTTTCTATCTGTTTTAATGTTATGAATTTAAATGTAACTGGTTCGTTGTAATGTAAACCGGAGTGAAGGCATTGTCAGCTGTACCTCGGTATATAAACAAATGCTAAATAAAAAATAAAAAATAAAAAATGTCCTGAAGGCCTGAGAGATGAGCATCAGGTTACGTTTTTGTAGCATCTTCATTGCTTGCTGGTAGAAAAAGCATATTCATTAAATTGACCGATACTGATCGCCCAGATTTATATTTATGGAAAGAATTCATGTTAGATATTTTGCAAATGGAAAAGTCCCTGCTCTGTCTCTCTGTAAACTGAAGAAATAGTTCTGACGCTGAAAGGGAGTGAATGTGGATGAGGGATTATGAATGTGTTTGTACAACAGTTTGGAGATGAAAAAGAAAAACGTATGGGAATCTGGCTGTAATTTTCTGTAGTGAATTATTGCTGTAATATTTGTATTTTCTATGTCATGTAATTTAACTTTATGATTTGCTGTATTTGCAGGAAATGACTGTGTGGCTGGATTTCTTTGTCTTTTCAATAAAAGGTCTTATAAAGAAAAGACATTTAAGATTTTTCAGTCAAAATACAATTAAACTGTGGAATTTATTGCCACATGACATGGGCAAGACTAATACTATATCTGGATTTAAAAAAAGGTTTGAGCTAGTTCCTGTAAAATTATTAACCAGGTAGACTTGGGGTTACTACCTCTTACTTCTAGGAGTGAGCAACATGGAAGGACCCCCCCCCCAGTGGTAATAAAAGGGACGGGGGTCAGTGGTAGCCACTACCTTCCACGACTTCCCAATGAAGAATAGGGTTCTGGGCTGGTGACCCAGCATGACCTGACAGAAAATCACCCTCCCCATTAGGATCGGCTGGGTGTGTCCAAGATAACCAGACTGGTCACTGTCAGAGACAGGATACTGGGCTCGATGGACCATTAGTCTGATCCAGCATGGCACTTCCTAAGTTCTTAAGATGAACTTCCAAGAACACACAGATCTCTTCCTCTGATGTCCCGAGAGGGGCCTATGGCTGTCTGAGAAGCTCAGGCACAACATAGTGACACAGTAGATGATGGCAGAAAAGGACCAACCATCCTTCCCAGTTATTCCTGTCCACAGTACAAAGATATATCTGCCAGCCATGGAGAGGGACTGCGTGTAAGAGATGTCTCCTTATACAGCTCAGGGGGGTTTTTTTCACCTTCCCCATTTGCACTTTACTGTCTTAGGCAGATAAGTATACAAGATTCCCTAACACCCATCTCCCTCACATCCTATGTAGAATCATAAAGCTTTATAATACTCTGATAGCTCAAACTATATCAAATAGAGAACCCAAGACACCAGTCCAACAAAAATCCAACATATATACTGCATATATACATATATTTATATGTACATATATACAGTATATATATATATATTTTTATTATTTTTTTTTATTTATATGAGTATATAGCTGCCAATGCCAGGGTGGCTGCTGCTCAGACATGCAGCATCCCTAGGTCCCCTGCCTAGGCTATGTGAGCACCTGCACTTACTCTAGAACTTCTATCATTTCATGTTATCCATTTTGTCATTCATTCTGGCAGCCTAAACACTAATTGTTGACTCATGTGAGTAAGGCACATTCAACACTTAAACATGATCTGCTAGGTCATGGTTCTGCTATTTCTTCACTTTTCGCTCCACTAGTGATCCTTCTTAAAAATCCATTACTGTTTTAACCTCCACCAACTTCACTGGGAGGACATGGCAGACATCTCTCATCCTTTTCCATGAAAAAATATTTCTGACATTGCTCCCGAGTCTCCCCATGATCCCACACTCTAGAACTTCCCTTTCATTGAAAAACGGCTTACCCCTTATGCATCATTAATACCTTTCAGGCTTTCAAAAGCCTCTATCATATCTTCCTGGCACCTTCCTGGATTATCCTTCTGTTGTTCCAGTGGAAGATATCACAACCTATGTGCAGTAAGCACAGAGGATTCTTAATTACAAAGAATTGACAAGAAGCCATATATGATCTACTGTCTACAGCAGTGTGGCATAAAGCAAGTTGGGCAGACTGGATGGGCCAGAGGGCTCTTACCTATTATTATAGTCTGTGGTTCTATGAAGTATAATTTTTCCCAGGACCCACAATCCTACTGGATGCCTGCCCTATAAAATGAAAGATAACGTCCATTCTTAAAAGGAATCCGGAAGCTAATGCAAGTTAGTAATTCAGGAGCCAGGCTATAATTTTACTGTGAACACCCCTTGCAGGAGCACAGATGTCCATTCTCACTTCCTCATTCCACTGTTCCTTATTCTGCAGAAGGTACGTACAGTGGATGTAGTGGCAAGATCCCAGAAGATATACAGATGTAATGTGCAGGTCCTGCCCGTATCAAGAGAGATTAATTCTGTTCGCTGCTCCTTACTTGCTCAGCTCACTGGGCAATTTCTGCAGTTATTTTTAATCTCATTAGTTTAGCAGAAAGTGCTGATTTGCTCTCATCTGGTGGGGACAAGTCCTCTGCTACTCTGTGCATTTGTCTCAGGAGGGTTAAAAGTTTTTTTTCATGACACTGATTTTCATTTTTACTTTAGTCTGGTTCTGAATATCAATACTAGAAATTACAATCTGAAAAGAAACTCTCTCAACTGCCTTTGCATTTGTCCTGTAAAGGTTTGCAGCAGACAGGAAGGGGGAGGGGGCGAGTAGTCTTATTATGATTATTATTATAATGGCGGTCCATATTCAATCACTGTCTGGATAGCAAAGTTAGCCAGATAATCATCTGGCTAGATTTGCAGGTATATTCAATAGTGCAGCTGCACTACTGAACATAGCTGGCTAACTTTAGGACAGCTGTTTGGCCTGATCAGATTTTGCCAGCTAAGTTAGTCGGCTAAGTTTAAATATCTGAGTTAGCCGGATAACTTAGCCTGCTAACTCAATTCCTCTCAGTTGTGCCCCAGAACATCCCAAATTTAGTCGTATAAGTACCCAAATCTTCATTTATCTGAATAACTTCTGAGTTCTCCATTTTGAATATGGACCTTATTATTATTGTTGTTATATTGTTATTTTCAGATAATACCAGTGGATTACAATAGGGATTATATTCCCTGCTTTCCAGGTGTTCTGTAAGGGGAGGAGTGACAGTTTTCCAGTACAACTAAATTACCTGGCTGGAGGGGTTAATCACCTCCTGCCCTCATTCCTTAAAGCAGCAGGCCTGGTAAAAATATTTATTTATTTTAGTTATTAGATATTTCAGGTGGTGACTACAAGTTTGGACCTCTTTGGGGGTTTTTTTGAGGGGAGGTCAGATTGTTGTCCTTCCTGAGCAGACGGTTCCTTTAAATGCCTTCTCCTACTGAGGCATTCCCACCATTATGCTTATAAGCAAATTCAGACAATGTTATGCTAATCTTTACCCCAGGGGGACAGCACACAGATACAGGTAAAGCACAAACAGCTGAAGCGCATATATCCATGAGAGCCCTGGGCAGATAGCACATGGATATACTCTATGTAAAGCATGAGCACAACACGAACAGCTGAAGCGCTGATATCCATGAAAACCCTGGACAGACAGACAGCACATGGATATACTCTATGTAAAGCATGAGCACAGCACGAACAGCTGAAGCGCTGATATCCATGAAAACCCTGGACAGACAGACAGCACATGGATATACTCTATGTAAAACATGAGCACAGCACGAACAGCTGAAGCGCGGATATCCATGAGAGCCCTGGGCAGATAGCACATGGATATACTCTATGTAAAGCATGAGCACAGCACGAACAGCTGAAGCGCTGATATCCATGAAAGCCCTGGACAGACAGACAGCACATGGATATAATCTATGTAAAGCATGAGCACAGCATGAAGCGTGGATATCCATGAGAGCCCGGGATAGATAGCACATGGATATACTCTACGTAAAGCATGAGCACAGCACGAACAGCTGAAGCGCGGATATCCATGAGAGCCCTGGACAGATAGCACATGGATGTACTCTATGTAAAGCATAAGCATGGATAAGGTTATCCAGCTAACTTTAGGACAGGTCTATGCTACAACCAGAGTTAGCTGGTTAAGTTATTCAGTTATCTTTGAATAACGGATCTAGTCAGCTAACTATTTAGCCAGATAAACAGTTATCTGGCTGTGGTGGCCACTAAACCTGGTCAAATATTCAGCTGCCACCACTTTGCCAGATAAATCAAAACATATCTGGCTAAATGGCACTAAATATCGAGTTCCAGATTTACAAGGTCATAAAGGTGATGGAGTAAAACCAGGGCTGGATCAATATGTCCTGAAAATCTGGAGCCAGCTGCAACCTTGAAATGTATCCAGAATGCTCTATGATTGCCTTTCAGCAGAGGTGCCCCTTATAATCAAATGAAACGTTGCTACCGCAGGGCACACTGCTACTGTGAGGCTTACTGCATCTCCAGTTGTCTAGTGATACTCCTCCTAACTTAAAGCTGGCTAGAAGTGTGACATCAATATTTACGATACTCAATCCTAGTTATGGGCATTGAAAAGCTGCTTTTGATGCATATCCCATGGTGAGACCGCACCTTGAATACTATGTACAATTCTGGTTGCCGCATCTCAAAAAAGATATAATTGCGATGGAGAAGGTACAGAGAAGGGTGACCAAAATAATAAGGGGAATGGAACAGCTCCCCTATGAGGAAAGACTAAAGAGGTTAGGACTTTTCAGCTTGGAGAAGAGACGGCTGAGGGGGGATATGATAGAGATGTTTAAAATTATGAGAGGTCTAGAACGGGTAGATGTGAATCGGTTATTTACTCTTTCGGATAATAGAAAGACTAGGGGGCACTCCATGAAGTTGGCATGTGGCACATTTAAAACTAAACGGAGAAAGTTCTTTTTTCTCAACGCACAATTAAACTCTGGAATTTCTTGCCAGAGGATGTGGTTAGTGCAGTTAGTATAGCTGTGTTTAAAAAAGCATTGCATAAGTTCTTGGATGAGAAGTCCATTAACTGCTATTAATCAAGTTTACTTAGGGAATAGCCACTGCTAATAATTGCATCAGTAGCATAGGATCTTCTTAGTGTTTGGGTAATTGCCAGGTTCTTGTGGCCTGGATTGGCCTCTGTTGGAAACAGGATGCTGGGCTTGATGGACCCTTGGTCTGACCCAGTATGGCATTTTCTTATGTTCTTATGTTTGTTCAATATGCACAATACATACACATAAACTGTTTAAACATACATACACAGTTCTTGTTTCAAAGGCTCATAAATTAAATACATCTACCATATGTAATAACATGTTCCCGGTATATGTGTGCTCACATTCAGGCATCTATATGCATATCTATACATGCATAAATAATACCCATAACCAGAAACACAGATGTAATGCCTTGAGGGAAGTCTGCATAAATGTATGGTTTTCTTTTGGTTTTTTTATATAGATCGCTTGGTGTCTAGTTTTTCCAATTGGTTATAATTGTGGGACTTCATATCATATCGTAGGATCCCAGATGGTGGGCTGCCTTGTGGTTCTCTTTTTGATAAGATGAGAGAAGCAGATGTTTGGGTGTGAAGGTAGCTGGATTTTAGCCTAGTTTTCCAAAGGAGTTAAGATATGAAACTTTTTTTTTTTTTTTTTCAAAAAGACCCATCTCAGGTGCTCTCTTTACTGATGTACCACACCACCAAGAAGGTAAATTGGTTGTTACTTTTTTTTTTTTTTAATTCACCTGGGATGTGGCTCTGTATAAAAGGCAAAAGAGCGACCAGAGAACATTAACCAAACAAATATGATTTCCAATAAGCAAAATAAGCTTTACAAAACAGAAGATTAGAACAAAAGCTTTAAAACTACACCTTCTATGAATCCCTCTGAATAGGCCCAGCAGGTACCAGTATGAAGATTTACAGCAGTACGGCTGGTATGAAATGATGAAAATATGTTGGGAACAACCATATTAAATTTCAGTTTGCTGGTAAATATATATACATATATATATATATACACTAAACAAACACCAACATTAAATTCCAGTAACTATTCCAAATCCTTGCTTGTTTTATATGTTTATGAAGATATTCATACATAGAAAAAAACTCTGTAATAAATTTTCCAGAGAAAAATCATTTTTAGAGTGTAATCATAGCCCCATATATCATCATCATTTTATTTATTATGCTCTCTTCCAGCAGGAAAGGGTTCAAGGCACGTTACAGAAAGCGGAGGTCACAAGCACCATCCTGGACAACAACTTCTACTTCAAGGCGGCATGCGAGACAACCATTTTTAATATAACAAGAGGTTTACATCTGACACTGTAAGCATCAAACTAGATACCGAACTATTGATAAATGCAAAAAAGTGGAGGGGGCAAACGTGGAAGGCAGATCTGAGTCAGTTTAGGAAAGCTTCGTAAAGTGGCATCCGGTAGACAGAGCTTAGATGATGAGGTAGGTGGGGCTTTTGTACCAGAGCGGTGGCTCTAGAGAAAGCTCGAAGTTAATGCTAGGGGAGGGGGAGGAACCAGTGCAGGACGGTGCATACTGTAGCGGAAGAAATGATTGAGGGAGCGTAGAATTGTGTTAATGTAACAAGGAGTGGATCAGAGTCCGGGGAGGGGTGGAGGCATTGCTGGGAGGAAGCTGGTGTGAGGATCCATGAAGCTCTAATGCGGGGAAAGTGGGGAGGGTTCCTGACCAGTGGGAATCGGTTTCTGTTCCCGTAGGCTTCAGTGAGCAGCCAGGTTTTTGGTCTCTTCCTGAAAGCGAGGAGGTCGAGCGGAGATGAATTCCAGAGAGTCGGGGTGAATCCTCTGAAGGTCCTCTTTCTCGTGCTGGAGAGTTGCATTTCCTTGGGAGACAGTACTGCCAGTAGGGCAGGAGGGGAGCACACAGGGAGAGATGGTCTTTCAGGTAGGGAGGATCCAGGCCCAGTGCTTTGAAAGCCAGGACTAGGACCTGAAAATGATCTGGTAGGAGATTGGGAGCGAATGCAGAGTTTCAAGCAGCAGATCCATGTGAAGTTGCTGGTCTTAAGCAGGCACCGTGCTGGGGCATTTTGTGTCCATTGTAAACAGTGATTTAGCATTTTTAGGAGGGGACTGAAGAAGTCCAGGCAGGAGATAACACAGGCCTGGGCAACTGTAAAGAAGGCTGAGTTGTCAAATAGTGGGTGAAGATGATGACATTTACATAGTTGATAGAAGGCAGACGTTATCACTGCTAGATTTTGAGCCTTACATGAGAGTTTTGAGTCTAGGACACAGCCTAGGCTATGGACTTGGTGGCTGAAAGGCACAGTGGATCCTTCTAGAGTGTATGCGAGTGTAGTCGGTTTTCCCAATCCAAAGTACTTCAGTCTTATGAGGGGTTTAACGTTAGCTTTTTTAGGTAAAGCCAACTTGCTATCAATTTCCGACAATTGCCTGGTTGGGATCAGAGCCTTCGGGGCAGGGTAGCTGAATATCATCCGCATGGTATGGAATCTGGAAGTCTCTGGTTAGTTTACCCAGCGGTGCCAGGTAAATATTGAAGCGTGTCGGGAATAGAATGGAGCCTTGTGGAATGCCACATAGGAGTGGGTATGTGCCAGAGGTGGCCTGACCAAGGGAGATAACTTGAGTGCGACGAATCCAGGAGAGCACTGAGCCTGAGAGGTCCAGGCCAGTTAGGTAGGATATGAGGACTTGGTGGCCAACATTCCATAAAGCCTATGAGTCTTCATCTGTATTTGTGAAAATGTATTGATACCCTAATGTGCAACTTTAAATCACTTAAATATTCAGGCATTTAGCTTTTGAAAAGATAACACCCGACTCAGCTCCATGTTTTGTGTTTCCTGCTTCAAGGGCACAATATTCAATACAACAATGGGTGTAGCCCCCTCTTATTTATTTATTTATTTTTTAATTCCACCTTTCAGGCACTTCAAATGTGGATCACATTCAGGTACTGTAGGTATTTCCCTGTTCCCCAGAGGACTCGCAACCTGGGGCAATGGAGGGTGAAGAGAATTGCCCAAGGTCACAAGGAGCGGCAGTGAGATTTCAGCCCTGGCTCCCCAGCCTGCTGCTCTGACCTTTAGGGCGACTCCTCCACTCCCTCTTCTACTCCTCCACTCCCTCTTCTCATGTTTTATTCATTATTAGTTTTTATCCAAGTTAAATCACCCTGTTATATGTAAGACATTATAAACTAGTCTTTATATTGTCATTGTATTTGTTGAAATGTGAACCGAAGTGATTAGTAACTTTCTTACCTGAACTGCGGTATATAAAACTGTTAAATAAATAAATAAATAAATAAATAAATAACGTTGCTCTAAAAAAAAAATAAAGCATGGTCACACAACACAAGCCAATCATACGGTACAGGATGATCCCAACAAGGTGCATTTATTTATGTCCTTTCTTATTCTCTTCTCATTTTATTTCTCTTCCATTCGCTTTTCCTAAGCACTCCTCCTCCTGCTTTCTCCTCTTCCCAGTCCCTGCTTTCCTTCCCTCCGGCCCTGGCCCCTGTCTCCTATAGGATAATGATGATGGAGTTTCGTATTGAGGGCGACAAATGACTTTTCATCAGTCCCCTTTGACTAAAGATTATTTATGTGCCCGTCGATATGATTTAAGACCAATCTTTTATCCACAAGTGAGACCTCGCATTACACAGGTGAAACCTGCAGTTGATGAAGTTGCAGAGTCGGCAATTTTTCTCTCCTTCTTTGCCTCTGGCGCTTTGTGTTCACTGGGTTTCCAAGCTTTTAGGGCGGCTTTCTTTTTTTTCTGGACGGTGCTCTCTTTACGATCGCTTCTCTTCCTCGTCTCTGTTTGGACCCGGATTTCCCTCTTGGGCTGCCTTTTTCCAACATATAGGGGACACCTGGAATGTTTCCCCAGGCAGGCGGTGGGATTTTCAGCTTACATCCTTCTCTCTTAGATATAATTGGGCCTTATGAATTTTTATTAGCGGCAAGGCTCAGAGAAACTGATATTAATGGTTAGATTAGCGCAAATGACCCACTGCCAGTTGATTAGGCCCCAGTGCAATGCCGAAAAATGATCAGAGAAGCCTGGTGGCAGAGAGCTGGGACCCTTAGCGATGAAAGAGGGCTCCTGGCTGCCCTACTATTATTAAACAAAATTAATCAAATATAAAATTTTGCTTTTGTTGTTGTGTTCTTGCTGCTCCAGCAAACAACAGAGGCGAGAGAAGGAGGAAGTAGCTCTCCAGTAATTACTCTGCCGGGATGCTGATTGAATTGCCTCAATATTGCAAATTATCTGAGGACCAACTCCACCAGCACCTAATCAGTGGAAATCAAAACTATTCCTGCTATAAGAAGGGGGGAGGGGGAGGGCGTCCAATAGCGCAAGGGAAGGCCAGAAAAAAGAGAGAAGCCAAGCAGAAATTCAGCAAGCCGCAGCTCCAGCACTGCCAACGCTGGTTGGAGTTGATTTGAGGCTTCTTAAATGGTTTTCGTTTCTTTTGCTTGAAGCTGATGTGATTCCGGGGTTCTCTCGGTACCACGCCGGGGGGTGAAGGGGGAGTCTCCAGCTATTCTGTAAATTTCAGCTATTCTCACCCCAGGCCTAATGTGTGTGTGGGAAGGATGTGGAGTGGCTAGCTCAGGGAGCCTCATGATTGCTAAGTTGGCCAGGGGCCACTCTTTTGCATGCTGGGCATTGCTGGCCTTGTTACCTGTGTAATGGGTGAGCAGGACAAACACTGAGCAGGGAGCTCAGGATATCTATAGCGACGCGACTCCTTTACTCAAGGCAACAGAAGGGAAAACTCTGGGTGAGAGAAACAAGGCTATGGCACAAAAGCAGGGTGTTTTTGAATCTGCTTTAATAAAAATGTACTTTAGGTTTTGTTTTGCATACTATGAAAAGGGCCAAATGTCCCTATATAAATAGATAACTTCTTTCAGATATAGGTCTTCCTATAAAGGACAACATTTAGATTAGAACAATATCTATCATTGACTGTGCTACCCAATGATTCTTATACACTCAGTCTTCCTTTACTGATCTTATTTCTAGGTTTTCTTTCAATTATTTGTTGTTGTAATGTGTTTTATTCCTTAGATCAACACTTTATTGGTTTGCAAGT
Organism: Rhinatrema bivittatum; assembly: GCF_901001135.1. Classification (NCBI taxonomy): domain Eukaryota; kingdom Metazoa; phylum Chordata; class Amphibia; order Gymnophiona; family Rhinatrematidae; genus Rhinatrema; species Rhinatrema bivittatum. The sequence continues at coordinate 33,855,237 of NC_042626.1, forward strand.
TGCATGCACCTCTTAATCATTCATAGGCCCCATTCCCTTTAGCTTTCCAAAACCCTCTTTGATTGCTGTTCAGCTGCTTCTGCTGATTTTGTACTAGGTTTGGTGCATATACTACTGCGATGCATGCATGGGATTCTGATGATGAACAGTGCAGCAGCACCCTAATAAGTAGCAATGTGAAAGTATAGCTAAGAGAAATTTAAAAAAATGCAAACATTGTCTCTCCAGCTTAGAAATACAGGTGCTTTAATAATTATTCTACCTGCTGAAGAAACTGTTACAAAAGTTTATTTGGTAGGACTCCTTGGGGGTATGACCACCATCCCAACACAGATGTTGAACTGCATATCTCTAAGGAGACAGCAGGCATGATATAAACAGATCTTTCCTCCTCCTTCCTACAGTCCCTACTAGGATCCTTTACTGATCCCTCAACCCTGAGGATATCCATGATGTCTTCTCAGGGGGCCTGTTCTCTTGCTCGGGGGTATTTTTTGTTTTCCCTTCAATGCTCTCATGTATCATTTTATCTGCAGATCCTCCCCTCCTCCCAGCCAGTCTCAGTGTTATCAGGCAGATGTGTCAGTGATTCATTCTCTCTGAAAGTGCCTATCTATGGAGTGATTAAGGGCACTTTGTGCAAATCAGCTCTCCAGGTTGCTATGTGTGCCTGCTCTGTGACACTCAGCTTATATTTACTTAGTGTACGAGTTAATACCCTTCTATGACAATCTTTTAATTATTTCACAGTGAAGATGATTTTGGATTCGCTGGCAAAACAGGCTGATATTCCTAGAGGTAAATCTTTGAGAAGGGGGTGGGGGGGGGGGATAGGAAGAAGACAGGACCTGCTGGGATCCCGACAGGTTCTAAGTCACTGCTCAGCCAACGAGCAGCTGATTTGTGGCTTCCTGAGCAGGTGAAGCGATGGGTATGCAATGCTAGGCTACCCAAAATAGGAGCCGGTGTCTACAGCAGGTATTTCTCAAAATGCACTTAATCGGGTGGTCATAGCCCTCTTTTGCCTCAGGGTTTATTCACGAGTGGGGAGGAAATCAGCCACCAGGCTATACAATGAATGAGGATCTCCCGTTAGCCATAGAGGGAGAGATGGTCCTTTAGCTTGGTAGTGAGGGCCCTGGTTTGGAAGGTTGGGAATTGAAATTACAAGATGCCTGGGTGGAGCATAGCAAGACCCCTGCAGTAGGGCTGCATCCCTCTGACCTAAAAGGGGCTTTAAGGAAAGGTCAGATGAGCAGGGAGATGCTCTAAAGGTGGGGAACTGCATTCACAGTGCATTAAAGCTCTTCCTGTTTCTCCTTCCATTAGGTTATTTGCTATTAAAGATCATAAACGCTGGCATTAGTACAGCCATCTTTCCGCTCTCTCCAGTCTCTCAGACCCTAATTGATCTCTGGCTTTGTCACATGTTCTCACCGCTAAGGATCACCCTCTCCATGTATGTCCCAGGCCTTCTTGAGTTCTGACACCGTTATTGCCTCCACTGGGAGGCTGTTTGGGGGGCTGTTTGGGGGGCGGGGGGTGATGGATAAAGGCCGACAAGTGCTGCTGGCTTCCCATCAGTCAGGTGGGCTCTGTAGTATTCATTAACAAGCAAACAGAAGCATCCTGACACGAAAGCCATGGGGTTGCTTTCATAGGGAGATTCTGTTTGCTGGATGAGCAGTTTTTACCCACTCCGGGTTTTACAACTTACCTGTAGCTCTCTTTCCAAAGAGAATCAATGTGTTCACCAACTCTGTGTGTGTGTGTGTGTGTGTGTGTGGTTGGGGGGGGGGGGGGAGTGGGAATATGGCCTCAATTTGTTATTGCTCCATCAGGGAGAATGCACTGAGCAGAGCATGCAGATCAGAAAGGGACCAGTGTTATCCTCGCTGTTTCATCGTTAACACCTTCCCCAGCACAGTCCTGTAATAAGCCTCTTCTTGAATAGGTCAGAGAAGAGATGCAAAGCAAAAACTGAGATGGAGGGGTGAGAAAAGAAAATAGTAGAGAGTTTAATACTATCTGGGCTGACTACAGGATGGAAGCGCTCTGGCAAAGAGTGCAAGGCTTGCAGGCAGGGTCTACACAGCCAGCTTGAAGGTTAATTTCATATTTATACAGGGACATTTGGTCGCTACAGTGGGTCTGTAGGGATACTGGGAAGGCAAAGCAGCTACCAGTTCCTTCAGGGGCGCCCTGGGAGCATGTCCTCCCCTTTTTCTTTTCTTTCACTGCTCAGAAAGCTGCCCCCTCCCCTTGCCTAAGTGGAATACATTGATACAGACCATTAGCAGTGCCAGACCTCCTATCCTCCCCCCCCTCCACACACACACAGAGCAATGGTCTGTCAGAGATTCAACACTGGCTCCTTTTATGCAGACTCGTAGCCCCTGATACGGTTCCACACTTTGAATTCTCTCTCTCCCCCACCCCCTCCTCCTCTCCCTCTCCCTCTCTCATAGCACTGATCCGCAGAGCCAGACCCCGGGAAGCCGAGGTCCAGTAAGACGGTGAATCCGAGGAGGTGGAGGAAGCTGCCTGCCCGCTTGGGTCTCTTTGGAAGGGAGCTCTTGGTTTCTGCTTGGATAAAGAAAGAAAGAAAGAGAGAGAGAGAGAGAAAGAAACGGGAAAGAATGTGAAAGGCGAGGGCTCGGAACTGCGCTTCTGCTCCAGGAGAGGAGAAAGGGCTGGAGGATGAACGGGAGCCGATCCTCGGCGAGCAGTGGGGAGAGCAGCCGCCTCCCACCTCCAGAATGAGGTACCCCTTGTGCTCTCTTGGGTTGGGGCTTGCCTAGCTGGCATGGACAAAGGTCTTCCTGTGTTGCCTGCGGCAGGGGCTGTGGGCTGGCTGGCGGTTGCTAGGCTGAGTGCTTTCTTCTTGTCTTACTTTACGTTAGGAGCCTTGCACTGATTTCCATGCCACAGTCAGATTGGGGCTTGCAGATAATGCACAGGCAGACCTTCCTTCCTTCTTTCCTTGCTCATTCGTCCTGGGGGGGGGGGGGGGGGGGGTTCTTCCTTTCCTGGCTTCACTGGCCGCTCAGTCCAGAGGGACGAGAGCAAAGGGGGACAGGGCCGAACGGTTCTCCTAGCCTTTCCACCTCCCACCCTATCACTTCTAGGAGTGAGGGTATTTTTTTTCCATGCTTCCCCCCAACTCTCCGTGACCTGACTGCCCAAATATTCCGGCATTCAAATCTTTCTTTCAGCACCTGGCTTAGGGAGGGATTTGGGGGAGAGAGAGGTGGAGAAGGATTATGGTAGGGAGAAGATGGAATCGGAGTATGGGTTTTCATTTCCGAAAAGACCAGCGAGACAAAGACAAAGCTTTGATATCAAACTATGGGCGGGATGCAGAGACACAATCCTAGAGAGAGACCACTCGAAAGCTGTTAAGCCTTTTCTCTTATATTCACTTCCTCCACCCCCTTCGGACTTCTTTCCAATTCGGCTTTTAAAGCTGTACAGAGCGGCTAACTTTATACAGAGGATCCTCAGTGGGCTGTTTCACCTTTTTTTGTTGGCCCAAAGAAGGATTATGCAGAGACCTGGTTGCATATGAGCTTTGGGGGGACCACAAAGATCCTTTCTTCGGGTCTCCCAGGGCCAGTGCGGCTACCGTAACTTTGTATGGTGGCTTAGCATCTGGGAAAGGCGCTCACTGCCCCGTAACTATAAGGGGGTCAGTATTTTAGTGAGGGGGGGTTCTTGCCTTCCGGCTGCTGGATCCAGGCTCAGGGGTACATTACAGCTCACCTGGGTCAGGCAGAGCAGGAAGTAAGATCTGAACAAGGGATGCAAGTTATCTTTGGGGGGTGGAGATGGGGGTGAGGAATTGCAACCATCATCCCTCTCCTGACTTGTACCGAGACCTGACCTGGGAGAGGGGAGAAAAGAACATAGTCACACTGGCCCCAAGTTCAAGGGAGCTCCAGAATTACAAATCTATCAATTTAGAAAAATAAAATGACCCAACAATACTAGCCGGGGGCGTTCGAATACATACCCAATACTGATTTCAGAATTTAACACATTCTGCGTAATTAATGCAAGCCTCTCACGTACCAGTTAGGCATTAAGAAAAGCAGATCACTTCTGGGCCATGGTTATAAAGAATTTGGCATTGAAATGAGGAGAATCGGAGGCATTTGGAGAAGAAAAAAAAAAGCCTTCAAAAAAATTTACAGAGTGGCGGGTGGCAAAGGGTAATTTATGTCTCTAGGCACAGTTCTGTCTGTTGGCAAGAAAGCTTGGGCTATCTTTGAAGGAGGCGAGGGCCCTGGAGAACGTGGTGTACTGGGGTTCCAGGTTTCTCTCAACCAGCTGTAACGGGCCTGAAGTAAAGCCATGCCTGCTACGTTATTAACAATCAGCTCTCTCAGATCTTTTTCAAAACACGATCCATGACTTCTTAGCTTGCTCTTCTCATGTGAAGAGGTCCCAATGTAAACATAGAAGTAACCCACAATGAAAATAAGCCTTAATACAGATTTCTATGTCCTAGGTAGAGAAGGGGGCGGGGAAGTACGTTTTGGAGAAGGCCCAGAATAAGATAATTCTGGACAATGAAGGAATGGGGGGGGGGGGGGGGTTCTTGCTGAAAATAACATTTCCCCCATCTCTCCTCCCCCACCATTTTTCTTCCTCCCCAAGGTAGAAGAGGCGCTAGTTCCCATGACAATTTTGAAAAAAAAAAAAATTGCAAGTGGAGAGAGGGAAAAATGAGGCAACAGACTGATAAGTCGTGAGGGAAATGGGAGAGAGAGGGGGGAAAAGAAAACGAGGCAGAAGCTGGAAAGCTGAGGTGAAGCGGGGACTGGGTTTCCTCGCAGAAGGGGGGGGGGGGAGTGCTCCTCAGCTGGCTTTGTCCCTGGAAGCTGCTGCCTTCCCTTTTGCAGAGTGGATAATGGGGCTAAAATATCATCACTACCTCGGACTTTTCTTGTGATTTACCTTTGAAAATTCAGTGAGCTAGAAGCTTAGGCGGCACATAGAACCCCCATTAGAGGGCATAGTGGTTCTAGTACCTCTGAATTATAAGTCTGGAATACAGGCTTCCTCGTCCCCCCTCCCTATCCAGTGCTTTATCGTGTCCCCCCTCATTCCCACGGGTAGTGCTGTCCAGCACCGTGCCCAGCATCCTAACACAGCACCTGCTCCCAGCCTCACATAAAGTGTTCTTATCACCTCACAGGACAATTCTCGGATAGGCATTTCTCAATACAGACACTTCTACACAACTCCCTGGCAGATGCTAGTCGCTCACAGGGGCCTGTAGCCAACAGAGAGCATCTTTTTCCAGCCCCCCCTGGAGAAATAACAGTCTGCACCCTGGAACTCAGTTCTGTGGGAGACAGCCCACGCTACCAGCACCTCGGGGGCACTGCATTGTCTGAGAGTCAGTGATCTTTTATTTTATATGTATATATCAATATTTTTTTTTCATTTTTGTAATTATTAAATGTCTATTAAGAATAATTCTTCATAACAGAAGCTGCACCTGAGGGATAAGAATTGCAATTGCAAAAGGTCCACCCCCACTACGCCTATACAGGTGTGGGAGTGGCCTTCCTGCAGACCTGGCTGCCCAACCAGAGTGAAACTCGGCAATTGCAACTACCAGGCCACCTCTCAAATCGCACCAAAGCACAACGTCCCACTTGCCTCGCTTCTGCCTGTGATAACCGGTCACAGGCAGATGGATACAGTCTCCCCATAAAGCTTTCTTGTTCAAGAATGCCTATAAAAAAAAAAAAAAAAGGAAAGAAAAGAAAAACTCCAGCAAACAAACAAATAGTGCAGCATTCACAGCGTTAAGAGAGAACAAGAGCTGTGAATCCCATTTTACCATAACTGCTTGCACCAGACCCTCCTTCTGGGTCAGCACTAGCCATAGTACTGGAAGAATCCTTTTTGCAGAAAAGAGAAAACTTGATGCCAAAATTATCTTTAATGGTAATTTTGCTTTGGCTGGATATTTAGTGGAAAATTCAGCACTGAGAACTGTAACATCTATTTTTTATTTTTTTGTTTGAGGTCAAAAAAATCTTTCCTGAGTCTCATAAGAAACATTAGGATATATGATTTTAATTTGGAGCCAGGACATATGTCTAATTTTTGCTAGGATTTTCTGAATATTCAATCTCTGGCTCCAAACTGAAGGATACTGAAAGTGGATTTGAAAGAGTTCCGATATTGGGTGATAGACTGAAGATTTGTTTGCCAGGAGGTGACGATTTCAATGGTAAGAAACCCATTTTTCCTATTCGGTGGGAAACCCCTGCTTTGGAATCTGCAGGCAGCATTCAGTCATTTCTTTTGAAAAGGTCAATACCAGAAACAATCCCAGGCTTCCGGAGTTGTCAGTATTTTTTTTAGATATCCTCAACCAAAGATTATCCTACAACAAATGTCACATTCGCACCCTTCAAAAACACAGTTTTGTTTGCTCGGATACATCAACATTTTCCCCACATTTTGTATAGAGACCTTTTGGGATGCAGCTTTATTTCCCAGCTCCGTAGCTAACAATTTCATAAGCATACTGTCCTAGCAAATTTAGACGCTCTCCGTGATCGCTTTCCATGCTAATCCCGACATGGTATTTCCATGAGTCACTGCTGAAGTCAAAAGATCTATATGCTGAATAAATATCCAGCACTTTTCCAGTGCAATCTGCAAGTTGCAACCCTTGGTCTTCTTACCCCAGGGCTGATCACCATTCCTGGGGATCCAGAAATGTTCATTCTATACTGGCTTCGCTTCAGCTTTGTCCCATGGCCCCAGGGGGAAGCAGATTCCGAGAGCATTGTCTTAGCAGGATAGGAGGCCCCCCCCCCCCCCCGGCTCAGGTCTCAATGTATTAAGAGTGCGCTCTGCTGTGTACACATTTTTCTGCGTACAGTTTTATTCCCAATTTAACAAGGAGTTTAATGCTCAAAAATGTGCACACAAATTAGCATTCCTCTATGCAAATTGCATGTTAATCAAAGCATTGACTGTTATTCCCCAGTGTAAAGTGTATAGGCTTAATGCATGTTTTTGGGTTTTTTTTAACACAGTGAACATTTAACTTCTGGTCAGAGGTGGAATAAAGTTTCTGGGCAAAGTTCATGGTATGGGAGACCTGAACTCAGGATTTTTGTGCATAAAACATGTGCTTTGTGCACAAATTGTGTTTTATGTGTGGAACCCATTGGGCGGAGTACATGAAACGTGAGAGGGTCTAGCATCTGAATGAGTTGAGTGCCAGTCTCTCGGTAAAAGTCTGGGTCAGACAGATGGTGTAGTAGACTCTGGTCCAGATGCAAGGAGAGTATATAACACCCTGAGCTGGTAGGGATCTCACCCTATGAAAATCCCCTCTGTCTACTATCTCCTCCTTGTCCCAATCACTCACAGTAGATAATGAAATAGGGACTCCATCAAACAAAACTTTGATGTGCTGGTGATGCCAGCAGTTAAGAGTATGTAATATAGATTAAAAGGCATTGATTATATTTGGGAAGATAGGCTTTCAGGCTAGGCTGTAATTGTTAGGTTAACATAATAGCTTCCTTAAGAATTATATATGCCAATGTTTTCTAACCCTTTTCTGGAGGCACACCTAACCATTTAGGTAATGAATATGCATGAGATAGATTTGCATATTTGGGAGACCTACTGCATGCAAATCTCTTTCATTCATGTTCATTGTGGCAATCCTAAAACCCCAACTAGATAGGTGTGCCTCCAGGAGAGGGTTGGGAAGCATTGATATACACCGTCCCCTTCACTTCCATAGCTCAAAGAACACATAGCAAATACAATTTCCTCTCACTTCAGTCACTAATTCTCCTTTTTCTTCATAGATCATGGTTCTCAGAGTCAGATGGTTCAGTACACATATTAATTCTCTTCAGCAACAACAGGAAACTCTGTAATGCTTCAGAATCTCTTCCTAGCACCCTTCCAAGCAATGACAAGGGATTCCCCCAGTATCTTTGGCTCGTAGCCTTCTGAGGCTCCTTTGCTATTTCCTCTCCACCGACTGTAGGATCGCCTGACTCTCTACCACCTCCAGGACTAGGCTCGAGTTTCCTTGAGGGGAAAAGTCCCTGCAAAGCCCTCTCACAACAGAGAACCTCCATCCTGGCAAACCCACTTCTTGTAAGGGTTCCAACTCCTCTAGCCAAATCCTAAATGCAGAATTTTATATTGGAGGAACCCTCCCTCTACAGGACTTCTCTCTCCATCCTTCTTATAGGAAAACCTATCCCATTAAGGTCCATTAACCAGTCTTCCCACATCTCATACCATACAAAGAGATGGTGCAGTTTTACTAATCAGGATGCCACCCAGTGGCTATTCGTGTTACCACACTTTCCAGCACAGGGCATTAGCAGACAGTAACTGACTACTTCCGCTCAACTATAGCACACACTCCCCATTCTTTCCATGTCCGTCCATTGACAAAAGGGCTCCTTCTTGGGAGACCCATCACAAGCCCATTAGCCATGTTTTCTCAGCAGAAATCATATTTTATGTGCACATTTTAGGATCAGTGTGCTTTTGTTTTTAAACTCATGACGTATTAACATGCCATTAGCTTACGGCACCGAGAGTTTACTTTTTTTCTTTATAGCACCTGAATAAAGAAAATGTGCCCTGAAGTTCAGCACATATTTTTTTACTCATCTTTTTACATCGGGCCCTCTAGGCCTGATGTAATAAGGTGCAGTGTAAAACAGTGTGCTGAAATGCAGGGCACATTTCTTTAACTCCATGTGGAAAGAAATGCAGTAAGCAAACGATATGCTAATGCATCAGGTGTTAAGGTGCACAAACGGGAGATAAAATGTATGTTTGGCCTTTTGCATAGACCAAGCTCATATTTTAACTGGAAAAAGTGAGGAAGGAGTTTATAGCCTTTCTTGACGCACAAATCTTGGTGCACATAAAAAAGAGGATTTGTGCGCTGGGAGATGTGGCCGCAGGGGGAAGAGTGTACGCAGAGGATAGTTTCTGGTTTCAGCAAAAGAGGCTCCAGTCACTGGCAGCCGTCCATCCTCCGGCCCATGGCAGGAGTGCAGGCCACGAGCCAATCCTCACCCCCCACCCCTGCTTGGGGAGGGAGCAAGATATGGCACTGCAGAATGAAACACAGGACAGAGGAAAAGCCACTTCCCCTCCCTTTTATGTGCAGAAAATCCCACCTACAGGTGCCAGCACCAGAACTCCAGTTTCCGATCGTAGATTAATATTAGCCCTGGAAACATTTCTCTATCTCTGACTAGGAGTTAAGTTTCCAGCATTAAGAAAACACGAGGTAAGCCAGCGCACTTCTCTGCATTGGAGGGTAACAGTTAATGCCACCCTTAACATCAGATGTGAATGAGAGGGAGCTAATCTATTACACGCAATGTTCTGCGCAATGCTCTTTGCTCCATCAGCAATACATTTTGTGCACAAAGAAATTGTGCCCAAGCTGAGGGTTAAACTATGTACTCTTCTGTGCGCAGCTTATTCCATTGGCTCTTCAGTTAACACAACAAATCTTCCACCGGCATCAAAACCACTGGGGCTTCCACAAAACGCATCCATAGGTCCTGTGGGTGTTTTGCATCCGAGAGTCAGCTAAGGGGTGAATGTGCACTTGTGTTTTACATTTTAGCCTGTGTTTAATACTTGGAAAAATCAAAGAGTCAATGCAAAACTTGGTGCGGGAGAAAGGACAGGGGAAAGAAAAGAGGACTCCAAGTGGGTCTCACTGGCTGGATGCTGCCTTGCCCCTCAGTTGGCACCCTTTTAAAGAAGCAACGAATGCTTTGGGAGACTTTACTCGCAGCTTTAGGAACCATGGAGATACAACACTTTCTCGGGGGCAGAAACACACTGACCCCCCCTGGGGGATGTCTCCTGTAGGTGGCACCTGAGGACTCTCTGCCATGGAGGTAACAGCTCTCGCACATATTTTTCATTTAATGCAAGAGCAGCTGAAAGCTGCTGGGAGGGGTCATAGGTACGTCGGTCCTGGAGACTGGAAGGGGTTTTCAAAGGTACTGGGTGAGTGGGAGGCTTAGGATTTGGGTGGAGGTGGGGAGCGAGAGAGAGAGAGAGGAAGGGGCTGCCCAATTTGATTTTCACCAACCACGAGGGAGCGGAGAGAGCAGGAGGCGGCCAGCGATCACCGGAAAGAGAGGATTTCATGCATTAAACTTTTCTTGGGAGGCATTTGGAGAGTGGAGGGCTTGGCCCAGAAGGACCCCTTTGTGATATATTCGGTGGGGATCAGAGATTTCGGCCACCGGATTCAGACACGCACAGCCAGATAACTTTGTCTGCTCCAAGGCAGACCTAAAGTTATCCAGTTAAGCTAGCCAAATAACATTCCCCCATCCTTGGAACACCTTTCTCTTTTTTTTTTTTTTTTATTCAGCTAGATTTTAGCCATGATAAGTGCCCCAATATTCAAAAAGTTGACATTTAACTGGATAACTTGTGAGTTGTTTGGCTAAATACCACTGAATACACCTTACTGTATAGTGCGCAGGGATCTATCAAGCTACCACGAGCGCACCATATTCTGCCATATCTGTAACATTACTATAGCAAACGCATTCTATGGCGTGCCTAATCCAGATCAAATAGGCACATATTGCAAATGAAATGTCTTACTAGACTTGAAGGGGGGGATGGAAGATGCATATCTACCAGAAGTGCTACAGAATCAAAAAGCCAGGCGTCTGAGCAGCCTGGATGGGTCAAATCGTATTTAGGTACCGTTATTTACCATGTTACGACGATGAAAAAAATGAATGGTATATCCATGTGCTATTGGAATATTGTACTACAGTTAGGATCATTAATGGGTGATGACAAGGTTTAGGGAAATTTACAGTTCTTTATCTCCATCTATCTCCATCTATCTCTTCGTCTCCCGCCCCCTCCCCAGTGCCCCGCCCCTCCTCTTTCTGGTTTCGCTCTTCCATGAATGCGCCTCACCAAAATGACGCGCTGTACCTTTAAAGATCGCCCCTGTGGCATCTCATCTCCGCGTGAGCTCCTACCTTGGAGAAGGCTTCGAAGGAGCCTTCTCCCGCAAAACTCGATTTGCATTTTTTTCTTCCAAAACAAGTCACAATAATACTGTCTTACATTATTCCTCCTAAGTTATTTTGATCTGAATGTCACGAACAGCACGACACCGCTGACAAAAGTAAATGTTAACTAGAGTGCCAAATCTGCACTGCTCCTGTCAGGAGGTATTGCAAGCAAGTCATATACAGTTACATAGCTCAGGGGAGGGGAGGGGTAACTACCTGAGGAGTTATCATTTTAGATGCAACTGCACATGAACTGGAGCGTCTGAATGCTGCTAGGAAGCAGGGGCTGAATTGTTAAATGTTTTCTTAGGCGAGTGTCTCGCTTGCTCTCTGCATTAAACCAGATCAATGGTCGCTTCGGCCCTGGGCTTTTTTTTTTTTTTTTATTATTAATGTTTACATCGAAAAGCAAATCCGACTTCTTGTGGGATGCTTGTGTGGGATTGTAGTGTGCCTGGCGAAGCATCTTTCTTACTGTGATCAAGGAGCGCTGGCTGCACGTTTCAAACGTTAGCTGGTGAATCCTGTCTTCTTTCCTGGGGAGAAACACGGTTGTGAACGTTACCTGTTTAAAAGTGGGGCTATATAATAACGATGCGTGTCTTTCTTTTTTTTTTTTTTTTTATCATCATGTTGGAAATGTGAATTTGTATAATTTGTCTCCTCGTGGCTGGAGTGCCGCAGGAATCAACTTTACCTCCACCCCACCCCACCTCCGCCAGCCCCCTTTTTGTTCCTCTCTGTTGTGTGGCTTAACTCTCGCCTCTGTGGAATGACAGCGTCTTCTGCCGCCTTCCAGGACCCAGCTCTCTTTTAGGCTAGCGTTTTGGTACGGGCTTTTAGTTTTTATTTTGAATAGCCATTCCCTCTGCCCTTAAACATGTACAAGACTTGTGGTATTTATTTATTTATTTATTTGTATTTTTGCCACTGGTCCTTACCTTTAGTATAGGTGGTGCATAAGAAATGTAAATAAATAAATAGAATGGGCTTTCCAGCTTGTCAGTGCCCACCGTCCATGCCTTTTTTGCTTCTGCTCCTTGCATTTCCCTGCTGACTGGCTGCTGCTCTGCTTGAGCCCGCCCCTGCTGATGGGTGCAAAGTTCAGGAGCCTCCCGCACTCCATACAAACATTGCACACCATGGCAGATGAGGACCTGCCAGAGAACCCAGCTGGTCTCCGGCTTTCCATGTCCTCCTTTTGGAACCTGGGAGCCTCTCTGCTCGTTCCAAGCGTTCTTAAATTTTGCTACTGGTTTGGCCTCCACTGCGAAGCTCTTTCAGGCATCGACCGGCCTTTACGTGAAGAGACCTTTTCTAATGTTCTTCCCAAGCCCTGACCCCTTTGAGCCTCATGTCACGACCCCTTGTTCTAGTTTTGCTTCTTAATACATCATTTATAACCCTAGGTATTTGAGTGCCTCTGTCTTATCTCCCCTATCTTTCCTCTCTTCTAATGTATACATCTGTAGGGTACATATATTTACGTCCTCATATCTCATCTTATAGGGCTTTGGGTGCAGAGGCTGTACTACTTAGTAGCCTTTATTAGACAGCCTCTGCTTTGTCATAGTACTCCAGATAAGGTTTCGCTAATGACCTGTACGGAGATATTATCACCTTTCTTTTATTTACTGATTATTCTCTGCCTTCCCTTTGTCAGCTCCTCTAGCACCTGCTGAAATCCTACGTGCCCAGTTTAAAGCAGTCACCTTCTATAAATGAAGGGGGGAACCATTTGCGATAGTAGATGCTAACATCAGAATGGCATCCTCCTCCTCAGCTGCAACTTGTTTCGGCAGTACCAAGAGACTTGGCTAGGAGAAACTTGCCACGCATGTCATCAGTTTGCCATCTCAGTCTTAGCTCGTCTTTCCTTCCACAGTTTGGCAACCATTTCCCAGCAGTGCTTTTTTCTGCTGTGCACCCCACCTGTTTACCCTGCACTCAGGATACACTCTACTTTGTTACTTCTCCAACTTCTGTTTCCTTTTCCCCTCTGTTTCCTGGCCTCACCTTTTCATGCCCGTAGGGGTACTGCACTGTTCTCGGCTTCCATACGTGGCTGCTTCGCTCCATGAGAAATCTGCTCATTCTCTGGAGGCAGTGCTTATAGTCCTTGGGAGAAACTGCAGCTGCTGTGTTTGGGTTAGCGATGATGTATACCATATAAAAAGCAAAGGACGGTATATCAATAGTGATCTGGCGAACAGTTCTAAGTGTTAACAAAAACACAAGTATGGGCATCAGCAAACCGGGAGCGTGTAAGACCTCTCTAAACGAAGGTTCCCCGGTCCTCTCATTCATTCATTCGCCCTTAACAAATCTTTTTTCTAAAGTTATTTTTTAATTTGCATTAAAAATGTCAGACAAATTAATTGGCCCTAAGTAGTGCAATAATAAACAGAAAAATGCCCCAACGTCAGCTGGGGTTTCAACAGGCCTGCATCAGGCAGAACTTGTCTTAATATCTTCATGATCAAACCCTCTAGCCAGAATCTCCCAATCTCAAAAGATTATTTCAAACACTCCCATCATCCAACATGAAGTGTCAATAAAACAAGAATAACTTTATTCATGCAAAATCACTTATGCCCTAACATCATAAAATACATAGAATGGGCAAAAGAACCAAATAGAAAAATTATTATGTTCAAAGAAAAACCATAAGGTCTATATCTGTGTTTAACCCTTGTGGAGATAAGGTGTTCAGACAATGAATCCAACACTGCTCTATCCACAAAAGGTGGCAGGAAAAATCTCCACCATGGCCAATTGTGCTGTGGGGCATCTATAATGCAAAAGTGCAGATCTTCAAACTTGTGTCCTAACTCCAAACAATGTAGAACAATAAAGGCTGCCAAGCGGTTCTTCTTAAGACAACTATGATGTTCAATCATCCTTATGTTGACAGCCTTGATGGTCTTGCCAACATAAATTTTGTCACACGTGCATTTGATGATGCAATTGGCCCTGCTAGTTTGGCAGGTAGTTGAATGGTGAAGCAATATCTGATAGCCACCTGAAGTAATAATGAGTGAATCAGTATATGATGAGGGTTAGTGATGAGGCAGGGAATGGGGAAACACACCCACATCACACAGAATGAAGGTTCATGTAATCTCTACCAAGGGATCTTCTTTTTCAGTTTTTAGTTTATTTTGCCTGTGAATTTCAATGTGATGATGAAAAAAAAAATCTGTGGAAGAAATGACTTTGTTAAAACACAGGAAAAAAATCAATGGAAAAGTCACTTTTCCACTGATTTATTTACTTTTTAATTATCATCTGAAATCCCCAGGAAAAATAAAATAAAAACTGAAAATGAAGGTTCCTACCTCTGCCTGACACCCTCCCTCCCCATCAGAAATAGAAAGGCAAGTTTGGGGCAAGTTCTGACTGGACTAGAAGTCTGAGGAGGAGCTTCCGGAACCAAGAAAATAAAATAAATCTATTGATTTAATATTTTAGAATGGAAAAATGTTCAGACTACCAGAAAATGTGACCTTTATTTTTCCAGTCATAATTGAGCCATTTTGCCTGTATAAGTACAGTTCTTCCAATGGTACATGCTGGGGCATAGACGAGAAGATGTGCCTACACCCTAGGATATATTGGTCAAGATCATGGAAGAAAGGGACTTGCAGCCAAGTCAGACTGAAGGTCCATCGAGCCAGGCATCCAGGCTCTTTTTTTATTCTCCATTTCTTTTCAGATCATTCCTAAGCTCCTATTTGCTTTTTCGACTGCTGCCACCTACTGAGCGGAGGATTTCAATGCACTTTCCACTAGGACTCCAAGGTCCTTTCCTGGTTGGTGAACCCCAATATAGATCCCAGCATCGTGTACTTGTAGTTGGGATTATTTTTCCCTTTGTGCCTCACTTTGCACGTTTTCATATTAAATGTCATCTGCCATTCAGTTGCCCAGTCTCCTAGTCTCACACGGTCCCTCTGCTGTATCTCACGATCCACTGATGTTTTAGCAACTTTGAATTATTTTGTATCAGCTGCAAATCTGACCACCTCACTCATTGTTCCCTTTTCCAGGTCATTTATGAATATGTTAAGCAGCACAGGTCCCCAGTATCGATCCCTGTGCTATTCCACTAATGACCTTTCTTCATTTGGAAAACTGACCATTTAGTCCTACCCTCTGTTTCCTGCCTTTAACCAATTACAGGTCCACAATAGGACATTGCCTCCTATATTGAGTTAGTAGACGTGATGAAGAAAGATTAATTCTACACCATAATAAACTGATCTGACCCAGAAGGTTGAAAGACTGAAAGCAAATCTGGTGCTGTAAGTCTTTAGAATCTTCAGGGAGTTGATACTTTGCACTTTATAGTATTGCTGAATATACAGAAAGCTGGTAGGGCTCAGGAGCATAGACTGATGGCCTAACACTGATCAGATGAGACAGAATCTTAGGCAGCATGATTTTCACAGAGAGGGGAGAGCCTATATAAGTGGCTACCTGAGAAAGAGACAGAAGTGGATGAAGGATTGCCACCTGGCTCCATGTCATAAAGAGCAGTCTGATCCGGTCCTGGTTTACTCTTACGTGCATGGAATTGTACAGTACATCTGATGCTCCCATTGATTTCCTCTAAACATAAATAAATGAATGATTGAATTCTGAACTACAAATTCATGCATGCAGTGAAATAAACCCAGAACTGGATTAACCTGTTCCTTATGATATAGAGTGAAGTTGCAGGCCAAAGTGAACATGGCATGAGTCCCAGCTAAGTGGTTGCCACTTGTTCTGCTTTTGGAGCCATGGTTGCAAATCTGCCCTGGTAACTGGGTCTGCAGGTTTCTCCCCATTCTGTGATAACTCTTTCAGAAAACAGCCTCCTCCCTTCCCTTCCCCACCCCTGCCCCAAGTATCCAAAAGGTTAGAAAGAACAGACTGGGATTGAATACCCTCCCTGGCTGTTTCCATTTTAAGGACCACAGCTGTGGAAAGCTCCAAGTTTCCTTTTTATTTGCTTTCAAACAGGCCAGTACAGTACAGTGCGCTCCAGCGGAGCACACTGTTAACCCGCGTTTGGACATGCGTTTTCGACGCGCTAGCTTTACCCCTTATTCAGTTAGGGGTAATAGCATGTCAAAAACGCATGTCCAACATTTGTATGTTGCGGGCGCTATTAGTTTCGGGGGGGGGGGGGCCCCGAAACTAATAGCACCCGCAACATACAAATGCATTTTGATGGCCCTATTAGTTATTCCCGCGCGATTCAGTAAGTAAAATGTGCAGCCAAGCCGCACATTTTACTTTCAGAAATTAGCGCCTACCCAAAGGTAGGCGTTAATTTCTGCTGGCACTGGGAAAGTGTACAGAAAAGCAGTAAAAACTGCTTTTCTGAACACCCTCCGACTTAATATCTTGGCGATATTGTCAGAGGTCCCAAAAGTAAAAAAAAATTAAAATCAGCCCGCGGCTCGCAGGTTGAAAACCGGACGCTCAATTTTGCCGGCGTCCGGTTTCTGAACCCGAGGCTGTCAGCGGGCTCGAGAACCGATGCCGGCAAAATTGAGCGTCGGCTGTCAAACCCGCTGACAGCCGCCACTCCTGACAAAAAGGAGGCACTAGGGATGCGCTAGTGTCCCTAGTGCCTCCTTTTACCGTGGGCCCTAATTAGCATATTTTTATTTACTGGATCACGCGCCCGGGACACTGGCCTGTGCGTACGCCGGGAGAGCGGGTGCTCGCCCGCTCTCCCGCGTTTCTTTCTGTATCGGCCTGAATGTTAGCAAATAGCTCATTTAAAACAAATCGAAGAAAATTCTTTTTCACTCAGCGCATAGTTAAGCTCTGGAATTCATTGCCAGAGGATGTGGTTACAGCAATTAGTGTAGCTGGGTTTAAAAAAAGGTTTGGATACACTCCTAGAGGAAAAATCCATAAACTGCTATTAATCAATAAGCAATAGTAGCTTGAAATTTTATTTAATGTTTGGGTACTTGCCAGGTACTTGTGACTTGGATTAGCCACTATTGGAAACAGGATATTAGGCTTGATGGACCCTTGGTTTGACCCAGTGTGGCAATTCTTATGTTCTTATGCTGCCACCAGTGGAATAAAATCATCAATTACACTTGTATCCTGGGCAGGGAAGACTGGGATCCTTAAAATGAATGTTCTTCCTCATGTAAAATATCTGTTAAAGCAGGTACCTTACACACTCCCCACTAAATACTTTACTAATCTTAATAGGGAAATTTCCAGAGTTATTTGGAAAGGTAAACCCCCACAAATTACATTTGGCATGCTATGGAGATCCAAACGTAATGGGGCATGGTATTCCCTAGCTTGCTTGGTTGTTATTGGGCATCTCGGTTAGCGTGTGTAAAATATTGGTCGAATAGAGATGGTAAGTTATCCTGGCTAACCTTGGAGGCTGATTTGGCAGAGGGGGTGAATTTGCCTCTATTTTTAATGGCATTGCCCTCAGCTCCACAGATTTAGAAGGTGCTATGTGAGAACCCTGTAGTGACCTATACAGTTAAAACTTGGTGGGCCCTTTGTAGAAAGGTTAGTAGCCCTGTATGGGTCTCTCTCCCCTCAATCCCGGTATTTCATCATCTACATTCAGTGTAGAACTGAAAGACTGGTGGGCTGTGGATTTGAGATTCTTGGGGCAGCCCTGGAATATGAATGACTGGTGCTCATTTGAGTCCTTAAAGGCTGAGTTTGGACTTCAGCCAGACTCTAGAGGAATTTTTTTTTTTTCGGATCAGGAAAGCTTTGGCTGAATCTGAGAGGCAAGGATGGAGTATTAGGATGCCATTTAAGATCGAAAGGGTGTTTATGCTGGCAGGGAAGGAATGTAAAATCATATCTCCCCTGTACAAAGCTATTATTCAATCTTACAGAAATAAAAAGCCCCTTACGCCTTTGATTAACCATTGGAATTTGGACTTAGAGCTTGACCTCCAGGAGGGTGACTGGACGGGAATTTGGAAAGCAGCTCATAAGGTTTCTGCTTGTAGCCGCAGGGTGGAACTGATGGTATAAACTGCTTTGAAGAACACACCGTTTCCCACTTTACTATATTAAGTTCTCCCCGCCTCCTCAAAATTATGCTGGATACACTGTGGAGAGGAGGGTAGATATATCCACATGTGGTGGACATGTCCCTTCATAAGGGCTTCCCGGGACCATATTGAGATTACCATGGGGAGTCTACTAGGCTGTCATTTGATTCTCTCTCCAAAATTGTGTCTCCTGGGGGTGTGGGATAATTGCCCACCCAGTGGTCAAGAGGCTAATACTATTGCTTCACTGTGAAGGACTATTCCCCTGATGTGACACTGCTCTTCTCAGGTACATGATATTGCCCTGACTGAAAAGCTGACCTATTCCTTGCAAAATAACTGCCTTATATGATAAAATCTGGGGCTGTTACTGGTTCCAGTGAGAAGGGGATGCATTTCTTTTTCTTAATCAGAGATGATCACTGTTTTTTGCTTACTGTGATTGTTGCTCTCAGTATGCTTCACTGCTATGGATTTGTTTTAATATGTAACTTTGACCTTGATCTACCTGTGGATTTATGGTTTGGTTTTGTTTTTTTGTAATGGAACTAAAGTTATTTCTAACAGTTTAAATAAAAAGTTTCCCTCCAAAAAAATCATCAATTGCCAGTCAGATCTGGACTCCATCTCTGCCTCCCCTCCAAAGGCAAAGGATCAGACAAGAAAGTAAGTGGAGAGAAGGTGGTGAGTGAGTGTAGAAATGGAAGTAAATGCACAGAGATACATCAAAGTACTAGAGGTGATCCCAAGTGTAGGACAGCTTATCACTTCTTTGTCCATGGGCTCAGTAGGGATGGGTTTACTGTCATTGAGTCTTTTCTCCAGTTGCATGTAGGTCACATCCCACATCGTACCATTTGTCAGTGTATGCGGTGGGCACTGCAGCCTGGGATAAATTATTATGCATAGGAGCAGGAGGTGCACTATTCCTGCTCCTTTCAAGACCTGCATCTTTGTGCTGTTGTACACCGATCAATCAGCTTCCTGCCTGCTGTCTCCAGTAATAATTAGCATTGTCTGAGTGGGGGATCCCATTGAGAGGCTAGAAATTATACATTTGCAGTGACTCTGGGCCTTCAAACTGCTCTGACAGTCAATCAAATGGGCTGTGATCTCGAGGGTGGATCCTAGACGAAGGTGCCTCTTGCCACCACTCTCTCTTTAAGGGAGTAATTTTCAAACTGACCCCTTTTTGTGGCAAGTCTTGACCCACGAACCTTGCACCAAATTTCAAAGAGAATTTACATGTATACTTTCAATTTTAAACTTGCACCTGCTTTCCGGGCAGGTAGATTTTTCATGCAAAATAACACCCATGAATCTGAAAATACAATCCACGTGCATCATTTTCCAATCCCACCCAAAATACATCAAGAATGCCTCCCCACCCCCACAGGGGGGTAAAAGTGCACGCCTTGTAGATTGAGAGAGAGAAGTTTTCAGATAGTCAATTTACACGGGTAAGTTGCTGTTTATCAGGGGTGCGCATGCAAATATTGTTCATTTTGTTTTTTTTATTTATCTTTTTGTTTCATTTGATGTATTTTAAAACCAAAATAAACACACCAGAATGAAAGGGTAAAAGAAAGGGGTTGGATGCCCCCTCCCCCTGCCAAACTCCACCTTTCCACCAGCACTGTTGAAATAAAAAATAAAATAACCTTTACCTTCCACCCTCTCCTCCAGGCTTTCCCTTCCCCCGATGCAGCTTAACCCATCTATATTGTTCCAGTACTCCAAGTGGGGCAAGAGTGATCCCCAGTCACTGTTGCCTTGCCGGGTCCTGATTTAAAAATGGCACCAGTCTGAGGTCAGCTCTATTTCGTTGTGCGCCGTAAACTCTATGGCCGTTTCATTTTTTCTTTTCATTTGTTTTCAAAATGAAATGTAACAGAACAGTGTTTGTTTCATTGCACTTTTTACGGCCTTTAAAAACACACACACACACACACCCCTTCACTTGTATTTATCCATGGACCTGGGTTTGAAGATTGCCTTTTGAATGGATGCTCCATTTTCACTCCCAGCCTAAGGGCTGCAAGAATCATTCTGCTGTCCGGGGTTTGTGCCTGGGTCTCTGGGTGTGGGCAGAGTCTGAGGGCCACATCCCAGCTTCTAACTCTTCTGTGCTTTGGAAACTGAGTCATAAGTAGATTATAATGTTATCTGTTTCCCTATTTTGAGATTCTTCTAAAATGTGAAACACATTATAAGCTCAAATTTATGATTTAATTTGTGACTGCACCTGACCCTACAAAATGATTTACAGTTTGCTTGCATCTTTTATTTTCCTGAGGATGGATGGTCTTTAGGTTATTTTATTAATGTCCTGTTAGTGTTTACCATCCAAAAATGCCCCTTATTTTTATCTTCTCTGCTGTGCTTTTTTTTTTTTTTTTTTCCAACTCTTTTTTTTTTGTTGGTGCTTTAAAAGTATGCTAAGACTCCAATTTTCTCCAGGATTAATCTGTACTAGAACTGAATCTTCTCTGTGGTGACACTGTTCAACATCTGTGTGTGCATGTTCCTATATTATATAAATATATATATATATATAATATGGATTTTCTACCTGCAGTTAGGCCCTATTCACAATACATAGAAAGGTAGCCACTTTTTTCTCTGAGTGCCTCAAGACGTCCTGTTTCTCATCTGACCCCCTGATAAGTAACACAGGTGCAACAAAGGCACCGAGATAGACTATTCCAGCCCTCAAGGGCCACCAACCAATCAAGTTTTCAGGATATCCCTAATGAATATGCATGACAGATTTGCATGCATACTGCCTCATACATATTCATCAAAGATGTCCTGAAAACCTGACTGGATAGCGCTCTCGAGGATTGGAATTGCATAGCCCTGTTGGTAGAGTCAGATGTGCAGATCTGCTCTGAGCCAGATTACAAGGGACTGGCTTTTCCTGTCTTGCCTGACACTGAGCCTCGTTATGTGCTGATATCCCTAGGATGCTATGTTGTGAGTACCCATCAGAAATCCATTGTCTCCAGCCTTCCCTCTGCTGTAGAGAATTACAGTTCGACCATTAACACAGTTGGGGCTTGATTGTCAGCGCTTGAAGGGCCTGGAGGAAGCAGCCGAGAATGGTTCTGTACTAAATCAGATCAGTGGCAGGGAGGGGGCAGCAGACGATGTGCCCTGGGCTCCCGGTCTCCCTAGAGTGAGGGTCCCTGCTTTTCCCCAGGTAGCCGCCTGAGCAGCAGTATTTGCAGAGCCCTCGCCCCCCCCCCCCCCTACCCAAACCCCTCTCCCCGCTCTCTGCTTGTAATTCAGCGCGGCACACAGTGCACAGGCAGCTCGGGTTTTGTCCAACAGGCACAAAGGGACTGTGTTAGCGGGGAACCTCGCTACTCTGCAGCCGGGGGCGGATGAAGACAGTGGATTTATGGAGGGGGAGATGGCGCAGCCTCTCTGCGCTTTATGTACAACCAGCTGAAACAGCCTCTCGGAATCAATAGGGAGCTGTTTACAATGATGCCGAGCTCGCTGTGCCCTCCTTTCCCCGCAGCGAGGTTCTGTGCGGAAGATTTGGGGCCCCTTCCTTCGGGTCTAAGCAGCCATCTCGCCGGCTGTGGTGCCCTGGCTACACACAGTATTGCTCAAAGTCTGCGCTCTCTCCTCTGCGGGTGCGCTGAGGTCTCAGAGCTGTCTCGGCACAAATCTCTCTCTCTCTCTCTCTCTGAAAGGTTCCTCCCTACAACTTTCAGCAGACCTGCTTCGCTCTGTGCCCTTCATTAATACAGACACTTTTTCAGGAATCCTTAATAATGTGATTTCCCAGTGGCAAGATTAATTTAATAATTTTATTCTGTATATTCGAAGCAGTGCATTAATTGAAACAGGCTGTCATTAAGTCTTTGTATCTAGCCAGGCTATTCTGCAATGCCTCCTTCCCTCCCCCCTCTCCCCCATATGTAGACCAATCTCTCTCTCTCTCTCTCTCATAGAGATAATAGAGATATACTGTAATCTCAGTATACTGGCAATAGTGAAAGCACTAGTTGTATTCTCTGACCATACAATGTAGTATAATAGATAACCCCAATAATATGCAGTATAGTATACTGATGATAATGCAAAAACCATAGGTGGCATGGCACATGCATGAATACTGAACTGCATATACATACACACAGCGTGTGCCAGCATTTTAGGACACTGTAAAATTGGGCTTCCCAAAGCTGTCCTGGGGGACCCCCCACAACCAGTCAGGTTTACAGTATATCCACAAGGAATATGAAAGAGATACATTTGCATACCACGAAGACTCAGTATATACAAATTCATCTCATGGGTATTTATTGTGGATAGCCTGACAACCCAACTGGATGTAGGGTCCCCAGGATAGGTTTGGGAAGCCCTATTGTAAAATACGTGTTCATGCTGTGATGTACATAAGCCTTGCAATGTCTGTGCACAGAGAGGGAGGGCAATCTTTCAATCTGCTCGTACAGATGCAGGGTCCCAGGGCACTCATACCTGTGGCCATTGCACCGTTTTCAGAAGCAAAGTACAGCATACTTTCCCTTTTAAAACCTGCCCCCTGGGAAAAAGTGCTTTTTTTTTTTCACCTGTGGGTTTTTTCTTCCTGCAAAAGAATGCACTTAAAATGGATTTGTGACATTTTTCAAATCTTATTTCCCTTCCCCCGCCTCCTGAACTAAAGACCCCTCCAAGACCATCTACCTTTTTCCCAGCTGAAAGTAAACTTTTGTTGTTCCTTGTGCACTCTCTTAGCAGGCTTAAGAGCTTTGCCAGCATCAGACTGCCTATTTACCCAGTTAAACGGCTTGGGGGAGTAGTCTAGTGTGACCTACAAGTTCATATCCTGCTACCATTCTTTCCCCTAGATTCATCAAAATGCTGTAATATCGCAGGCCTAACACCCACAATAAGAAAAAGGGTAACATAGTGCTTCTAGTATTAGATGATGTGATGAACGTTTTGCACCTCACAATACTTCTTATTTTGCAGCTTCTGCTGAGAGAGAGACAGAACTTATCTATAAGGCCTTCATAGAGTCAACTATTTATATCTCTATAGGAGGCCATCTAATAGCTCGAGGAGAGGTGGTGGTGGTGGTTTAGGGTATAAGGGGCCAGTTTTACATGCAGAGTGAGACGTACGAACAGCACAGTACGCCTCGGTGAAGATTTGACGTCATTTGAAGTGAGAAGAGGCTCACAAAGATGACGTTTCTACTACGTTCTTTCACCTTAGCTTGATGGACTCTATAACAGGGTACCAGCAAGCTAGGGCAAGAGAATATAGTACAAAATCAGCTGATAAAAGCACGTAGACCTTGTAAAAAAAAAAATGTTGAAAAAAGAACAAGTTCACTTTCATTTTAAGGGAGGTCCTAGGACATTATGTAGTAACACGCCCAGAATGTATTCCTACACACTTCCTGGGCAATTATTGATCTTAGCCTTCCTAGTGCAGAGGGGACCTTTCGTGGAATTCTCCAACTCTGCATCCCCTTGTGTGTCAGGATTTATGTAGCTGTTGACTTGACTGATTTTGTGTGACATTTTTGTTGCTAATCTTTTAAAATCTACCATTACTACCTCCTGCGCTCAAGTATGGCTATTTATGGCACATGTAACCTCTCAGCCTAGTGTACCCTGTAATTATGCTACTATTTCCATTGCACAGGAGCTATTCCATGAGCTGGAAAAGAGCTGGCATCCCCCTCAGAACAATGAGCAGCAGCATGGCAGCTGCCTTCCATTAAGCATTTATGTAATTTTCGGCAGTGCCATAACTAACCAATCAAACTGCAGGGCTCTTTCCTAGTCAACCTTTCCATCTCAAATGGGGAGGAACAGATAATGTGATGTGTATTCAGTGTTTTTAGTATAAGCTTCCTCCATGCCGGAACTAGGAAACAAAACTGACAGCATATTAAACGGCTCTGTGAAATTTTTCAGTGGTGCGCCCTATTTTATGGTGGTTGACTATGTTGCCATTGCCCTCGGAATGTGCACCAGGAAAAGACCTAATTATTTTGAAGGAAAAGGGTTCTCTCTTATGCTGAGATGGCCATAAGCCCCTTTGTGAACATTCTCAGAACTAACCGGGTCAGTTCCTGAAGATTAATGGGCTCCAGGGCCGACGCGTCCTAATAGGCGAACTAGGCGGTGAATGTGAGAGAGAGGGAGGGAACCTGTGTAAGGGTTCCTGTGTGAATGAGATAAGGAACCTAGTGTGTATGTGTGTGTAAGAGAGGGGGGCCTGTGAGTGAATGAGGTCGGGGCTGGAGCTGGGGCCTGGACCGGGGAGGGGGAGGGGGGCAGGCACAAGACAAAAGGTTCGCCTAGGGCACCTAATACCCTTGCACTGGCCCTGATGGGATCACGAGGTAGAAATAAGCCATGAGTTTTAAACGGATAGCTTCTGGACTTTGCTATGGCTGCCATTTTGGAATAAGGAGTACAAATTGGAGGTTGTACCTACAGAATACAATTGACTAAAGCTCAATGTGGTTTTATTTTTTTGGAGAGGAGTTGAGGGGAAAGGTCTCGGGGGCATGGGGGGTTCTTCCTTTGGAGAACTAAAGAAATGGACTAGAATACTGAGGATAGAGTCAAACTCACCAGTCATTAAGACCCCTTCCAACATGTCTAACGTTGTAACCTAGCTTGCTGTGATATCACTTATCTCTCTGTTGTGCAATGTTATCGGTACCCTGTGGTAATATGTCAAGAAGGAGTGGAGGAGTAGTCTAGTGGTTAGAGCAATGGGCTATGAACCAGGAGGCCAGTGATCAAGCCCCTCTGTTGCTCCTTGTGACCTTGGGTAAGTCACTTTACCCTCCATTGCCTCAGGTGCAACATACAGGCTGAAACAGAACAGTAGTCCTTTCCCATGGGCCTCTTTGGCTCCCCTCCTGTCTGATTGAGAGGAGAGGTGAACCTTTCTGGTTCACCTCTCCTCTCAATCAGACAGTCCTGGGCAAAGCAGAAATCATTGGGTGGCAGCAGTAGGAATTAAAATCAGCATGGGGCCTGCTGGGTGCTCACAGGCTCCGCCCCTTGCGCAAGCTTCTGTGATAACGTGCAGGAGGAGATGGCAAAGCCCCCCCCCCCCCCCCAGAGCTTATGAGCACGTGCTCCCTGACAGACCTGTGAAGATCTGACACCGGTGGGCTGGGCCCAGGCTAAGTTTCTTTTGGTTTTAAGCCTGAACATGGAAAGCGCGGAAAGCGTTTGATGCATTCAGAGTTTGGTGATGTGGGCAGCTGTCTATGTTTATGTGTAAATCCAGGGCCGGGCAGCATTGAACGGGTACGCACAAAATCGTCCCTGCTCCGTCACTGTTGAAGATACACGGAGCAAAAAAAAAGAATGAGAGGTTTCAGGAAATGTATTAGAGTAAGCATGGATAAAATCAGCTGGATTGGATCAGTGAGAGGAAAGTTGGGTTTTTAAGTGATATTTGAATATGGCGAGAGAGGGAGCATGACGCATCAACTCGGGAAGCCTATTCCAGGCATAGGGTGCGGCGAAGCGCAAAGTGCGGAGACAGGAGTTTGGCCACGGGGGGGAGAAGGGGGCTCCACCTCAGCCTCTTTCCTCCCCGCTCTGATGCCCTCCTCTATCCTTCCTTATTCTTTCCACCATCTCTCTCTCTCTCTCCCCGTCAAACTCGTTTTTTTTCTCCCCCTTTTCTCGCCACCTCTTTTACCTCCTCCTCCTCTGCACAGTGCATGCGAGTGGTTTCCGAAGAGATCTGCCTTGCCTGTTCCTAGAGCCTTCTGTGGGCAAATGGAGCGACTAGAGCAGTTAATTCAGCAGAGGTTCGGGGTCAGAAACCTCTCCTGAAGGGTTTATCAGTTACTGAAGGAGGTATTAGCATGTGAAAAGCAGATCTATCATTTTGTGAAAAGTAATTAATTTGGAGAGTGTGCAGTTTATCTTCTCGTATAATATTTCAGGAATTGTACAGACTTACTGTTCCAAGCAAACTGCTCTCATGCAGCATTATTGAGGAGCCCATCAGCAGCGCCGTAAAGGGAATGGCAGATTTTTATATTTACCTTTTCAAAAGAAAAAACAAAAACATTTTCTTCGCCTTCCACTACAGCTAATGGGAAGATACGCAAGATTTTAGAACTCATGGAAAAAATGCCTGCAATAAGAGTGGACAAGCACTGTGGGTGAATTTCGGCTAATTATAGGCAGCAGCTTAGCAGCCTTCATCCATCCTGCCCCGCCAATGCGCCTCTGCTGTAAACATGAGCTGTACGCAGTGTTTCCCAGCCCCCAACTGGAGGTGCTCCTATCCACTGGGGTTTTCAGGATGGCCACAATGAATATGCATGAGACAGATCTGCGTACACTGGGTCTCCAACCTCATGCCTATGGATATCCTGAAAATCCTAACTATGGGTAGAGATATAGAGATATATACAAATAGACTGGGGCAATTTTCAAACTCCCCACATTGAGACAAAGGTCATGGGTACTCTTTTTACTTTCACTTTGAAATTTGCCGCGGGTTACCAGGGATGTGCATTCGTTTTTAAACAAAATGAAAACCGTCACAAAAGACCTACATTTTTCCTTTTGTTTAAAAACAAAACCCCTCTTTTTTTTTTTTTAGTTGAGATTTGTTTTGAAAGTCAACAACAAAAAAAAAACAAAAACCCTGAAAGCTGACAAAACAGCCAAATTACACTCCACACCGCCATCCAAAAGTATCTTAACTCCCTTTCTGGGATATGCAAAGGAGAAAGAGGCAGGGGCGATCCCCAGGCACTCCTGACCCCCTCGGGATCCGGTGTGAAAGCATTGCTGGCCGGCCCTGAGGCTGGCGCCATTTTTATTTATTTTTTTTTTTAAATGTCCACTCTATGGGTTTTGTATTACAGAGGACCAGGAATCTCTCAACCAATCATAATTCTAGATTGGCTGGCATCCCCCCCACCCACCCACCTATCATTTTTACCTTCAGGTGGGCTTGGGTGCAAGGGAACAGCTGTGGCTTGTTCATTTTACCCAGCAAAAGCAGAGGAGACGTGCTGTCTCTCTCCCAATTAATTTTACCCAATTAAAACCAGAATCCTGAATGTAGAGTTGGTGCCGCATAGAAAGTTAACTGCTGCTCGTGCAGCCGCATGGTGCCTCCTCCCCTCATCCTGGGGAACATCACATTTTTTTTTCAAACAAGAAGCAAGGTCACCCATCAAACCCATCTTAGCGCAGTTACTATGTATATTTGACTAGAAGAGTCCTGGGTTAATTTTGAATTGTGACGACCCCCTTCCCTTCTCCATCGGGCTTGATTCTAGATGCAGCTCTCCCCTCGTCTCCTTTGTCCAGCTGGGCCCGACGTGTCTCTTTCCACAGATGAGGTGCAAAGACAGAGAAAGCCTGAAACCAAGGAGCAGCCTACTTGACGTATGGCACACGGAGTTTGAGAAGAGCATAAATATCGAGAGAGGTAAGGCCCAGGTAGAAGAGCAGAGCCCTTATGAACTTTGAAAAACAAAAGCAGTTGTGTTAAATTAACCGCAGGATTTAATCAAAGTAACATAGTAAATGCCTGCAGGAAAAAAAAAACAAAACACGAAATGGGCCATCCAGTCTGCCAGCAAGGTGTTACACCTCTGTCTTTTTCTGGGAGCACAATACAATGATTTCGGTATGCTTTTGGGTTGAACCGCTGCTTTCATGCATATTAGCCCAACTTCTTATGAATAAGGAATCCTCTGTGTTTGTCCCATGCTGTTTTGAATTCTGCTGCATCCATTCCGTGTATGCACCATTCTTTCTGTGAAAAAAATATGCTCTGATGCTATTCTGGAATCTACCTCCTTGTAACATCAAACTGTGACCCCCCTAGTTCTACAACTTCCTTTCCAATGAAAAGGTATATTTGTGTGTTGATATCTTTCAAGTATGTAAATGTCTCATTGGTGTCCCCCCCTATATCTCCTCTTCTCCAGGGTGTACATGTTCAGGTCCTGAGGTCTCATCCGCTATGGCTTTTGATGCAGTCCCCACACCAATTGGTTGCCTTTCTCCAGACCGCTTCCATCCTCTCTCTGTCCTTTATGAAACACGGCCTCCAGAACTGAACCCAGTACTTGAGGTGGCGTCTCACCAACAACTTGTACAGGGGGCAATATCACCTCCTTTTTTTTCTGCTGGTTATGCCAGCATCTCTCTGGCTCCAGCCATTGCCTTTTGACACTGTTTCACCATGTTGAGATCATCAGACACTATCACCCCGAGGTCTCTCTGCTAATCAGTGCACATCAGCAACTCCCGCCCCTCCCTCCCCCAAAATGTATAGCTCCTTTGCACTATTCTGTATTGAATATTAACTGCCAAGTCTTCAATCAGTTTCCAAGCTGTTTTAGGTCCCTTTGGATTCTGCCTGCTTCCTCGGGAGTGTCCACTCTGTTGCAGATTTTAGAATCATCCATAAAAAGATGGTCTTCCTTCTGAGCCTTCTGCACTATTGCTCACAAAGATATTGAACAGAACCAGCTCCAGGACCAAACTCGGAGGCACTCCATTGATCTGCGCTCTCTCCTCTTGAGTGAATTCCATTTACCACCACCTTCTGTCATCTATCGCTCAGCCAACCTTTAATCCAATCCACCACCTTGAAATCTACCCCCATGCTGCTCAGTTTAATATTCATGAGCCTCCTATGTGGGACAGTGTTGAAAGCTTTACTGAAAATGCAAGTAAACCAGATCCTGTGCACACCCTTGATCTAACTCTCTAGTCATCTAGGGGTAGATACTGAAAGGCTTAGACAGGATATTCAGCAGTGTGGCCACACTGCTAAATATATCCAGATAACGTATCTGGCTAACTTTAGGCTTGCTCAATAGCAAGTCTAACTTATCCGGCTAATTTAGCTGAGCAAGTCAGAATATCAGCATAGATAAGTAACTCCCCGTTATGCCCCCTTAAGCCCACTACTTAGCCAGGGAACTACTTAGCTGAATAAGTAGTTATCCAGCTAAGTGGCAGCTGCTTAACAGGGCTGGATATTTAGACATTGCCACTTAGCCTGAATAGCCCCTACTTATCCAGCTAAGTGGCAGCTGCTTAACACTGGGAGCTTGCAACCCACTGTCTTGTAGGTAGTTCACTGACCTTCAGCAGTTTCTGTCGCC
Source organism: Rhinatrema bivittatum (assembly GCF_901001135.1). Taxonomy (NCBI): domain Eukaryota; kingdom Metazoa; phylum Chordata; class Amphibia; order Gymnophiona; family Rhinatrematidae; genus Rhinatrema; species Rhinatrema bivittatum. Next base: position 33,884,528 of record NC_042626.1, read on the forward strand.
GTTAATTTTCCCGCCACTGAGGGTAGGCTTACTGGTCTGTATCGAGTCTCCTCTCTGTTACGGCTTTCGTGAAGAGGAACTCAAGTGCCCTTCTCCAGTCCCCTAAAACTACTCCCAAATCCAGTCATCCTGTGCGGACCTGCCCTAACCTCTCTTGAGTTCCTTAGTATCCTTGATTGTACCTCATCTAGCCCCGTGCTTTTGTCCATTTTCTGTTTCGCAAGTGCCATACAAACACCCCTTCCATGATTAGCCTGACGTGAGTTAACATGGAGAAGTGTAGCTTAGGAATTGATGGGAAGTTAAGAGAGGTGCTGTGTCGCAGAATTCTGAAGAACTTGGACTGGACAGTCGGAAACAGCAGCCTTAAGCAACTGCAGTAGTCGCGTTCCCAGAAAATAAGAGCTCCACGTGGTCAGCCTCTCTCTCTCTCTCCCTCTCTGCTGTTAATTATCTTCTCTTGTCCTTGGTTCAGATGTAAATACTACAATGGTTTTGAAAGGATTTGCAGATTAATTAATGATTTTTCTCTTTTGCCCTCCATACCTTCACCTTCTCCATTTTCTGGGTCCCTGGAGAAGCAGAATAGACACAGATACATGTGCCGCAACGTGCCAAGACAGCAGGTGGCTGTGTACAGTGAACTGAAATAGAACCAGCCTCGATCCTCTGTAAAGGCAGGGGCTAGACTCCAGCTTCCTGCTTCCACCCAGAGGACATTGTAAGGTTTCGGCACAGAAAAGGAGGCAGGTGGATGACCCAAAGAGCATAGGCCCAGAGATTCCTGTTTGTGGAGATGTCCTCTGCAAACCTAACTCCTCAGATGAGATAACGCAAGGTTGGCCTGTATGAGGAGGTGAGAACGGCCATGTGTTTGTGTAATGGTGAAGAGTGTAAGGGTAAAAGCTGCCATGTGTGAGGACAGCTCTCAGAAGAGAATAAAGTTTCTGGAGTAATAGTTGCATGAAAATACCAATGAAAAGGGGAGAGAGAAATTGGATTATTAAGTACCTTCTCTTGCCTTAATCATAAAACACACCATTGTGATCCGCACCAGGCCAAAAGCTAAAAATTCCACCCTTCAATTCAGATACTGGAAAGGTTCAGAGGGTACCTTTCAGCTGAGCTACAGGAAGCAAAACAAATACTAATTGGCTCTAGATGAAGTGTATTAGAGTTTAGAAGAACAATTTCAAAGACTAATCCTAGCCCATTCCTCCTCCTTGAGTTCTGAATGATCTATCTATGTCCCAAGAGTTAGATCCACAGATTAATTAATTATTAAGGAGACCCACTGCCTTCATCTGCCAGGATTCACTTCCCCACCCAGGACTTCTTTTGCCAGTGGCTGGTGTCTGTCCCAATTAGAAGGACAGCAGGACTATAGAAAGCCCTGAAAAAGAAAACCACCAACCGCACAAAATGGCTGTGGTGAGGGCCATCTCTTGGTCCTGCTCTGGTTGAATAAAGGAGAAGGATTTTTTGTATCTGTATCTGCTGTGATTTTTATATAATTAAGTAACGTGTGCACGCAGATTATTCCTCCTTACTTTTATAGTGCTACTAGTACTAGATGCAGTGCTGCACAAAGGTGCGCATAAGAGATGGTCCATGTGCAATGGAACTTACATTGAAGAGATTTACTGGTTGATAGTTATAGAACATATAGAAACATGATGACAGACAACAACCATATGGCCCGACCAGTCTGCCCATCTGTCCAATTAACTTAGCATTATAATTCCCATCACTTCCTTAGAGATCCCCTGTATTTATCCCATGCTTTCTTGAATTCAGATACTGTTTTTGTCTGTACCACTTCCACTGGGAGGCTGTTCCGTGCATGTAAAGAAATATTTCCTAAGATTACTCCTGGCTCTACTCTCTTTCAACCTCATCGCAATTCTCCTCGTTCTAGAGCCTCCTTTCTATTGAAAAAGGCCCAGCGCCTGTGCATGGAGCGCATCGCCGTGCATAGGTTATAAAATCCCCCTCCCCCCCCTCGAGTCGCGGGCCGCCTCCACATGCGCACGCGGATTTTAAAATCGACCCTGATACTGCTCATGCAAAGCTGCCCCTGTATGTGCTTTCTTGGGCCACACACAAGCAACGTGGATTTTAAAAGCCATGATTTACGTGCACGCGTGCACCGGAAATAAGGGGGAAGAAAAGGGGGTGGGGCATGGGCATTCCGGGCGGGGCCCATATGTACGCTGCAGGGCGTGTCAGCTTGTTTGCCGCGTAACCTTGCTGCTGCTCCTGATGAGGAGCAGGTCTGCAGATCTCACGTATTAGGGTTTACAGGACAGGGTGAAGGGTCAGGATCAACGGGGGAGGGGGGCGGGGGGGAGTGCAGGTTGATGAACCAGAGGGGTCTGGATGACTGGGTAAACCGGTGGGACTAATTGAAAAACCGGGAATGTCCTTCGTGCGAGCGTCTGTTAAAATCTGCCTGCACATGCGCTTTAAAGCCGGCAAAGCCCGATGGAAGATATGCAAAGTAGGTTTGCTCGCGTAACCTTTTAAAATTAGGAGCATAGTTACACGCGGTAGGCATATTTTAAAATATTCATGCGCAAGTGCGTTCAGGATTTAAAATCCCAGCGTATCTCTGCTCGTATGCCGATGTGTGCGTATATGGGTGCAGGGCCGCTCATTTTGAAATCAGCCTTTATGTGCGGATAAAATGACACACGTACTGCTACACGTGGACGTTTACCCAGAATGAAGGAGGCTTTATAACAGGACTGGCGCTTCCCTTAGGCAAACTAGGCAGTTGCCTAGAGCGCCATAATTTTGGTGGGGAGCAAAATCTTGCCAGCGCAAGGCCCAGAGGAGTGCTGTGCCAGACTCGCTGCTACCTGTAAGAGGGAGCGCTATGTTGGAGCTGCTGCCAGTAAGTAAATTGGAAGAGGGGGATGCAAGATCGAAGATTCACCTAGGGCGCCAAATACTCTTGCACCGATCCTGCTTTCTAGTGGTGGGGTTCAGAAATGGGCTTGCAAATGCCCGGCTACTTTTTTACATTTTCAAAATATGCCCAGAACTTTATTCGGAAGAAGCATCCACACAAATGGTGGGTACAGAGTTGTGTCGTTACAATTTTTTTTCTTAGACAATTTTCAAAGAGATTTTTTCGTTTGTTTTTTTATTGAGGGAAGGGGAGTTCCCGTTGAAAATTGGTGCAAAGTCCACAGATAAAGAGTACCCAACTTTGCACATCTGTGGGCAGTCTGAAAATTGCCATCCAACTGGACGCTTCTTGGATCTCGCAGATTTACCGCTTATCCTGCTCACACCTGGCTTTTTGCAGCCGTGCAGGGGAGCGTGCAGCACCAACCGACCTGAGCCATCCTACAATCCCAGGCTTTGCCTTCAGGGCACTTGAAATCTGTTCTTAATCGCTCTCACGTGTCCCCTCTCAGTATGTTCATGTCCAGTATATGTCCATGGATGTTCAAGTGCCATTTAACCTTGTCTGAAGCACTAAATCATGGGTGCCAGGTGTCTTGTGATGGAAACAGATTCTGACCGCGTTGGCGTCCGATACAATTCCATCTGCCTTGGTTGCCCATTGACTTCGTTACGGAAGGAGGGGCTGAGTCGAGGTCAGTGTTTCCTTCCCCCAGTCATGCTCACAGAGCTGTTGAACAGATAATTATGTACAAGGGAGTGTCACCCACTCGGCCCTGCACGACGTTATGATAGTGACAGTAATGATAATAGCAATGTAATTTGCCTGACTGATTTGAAATGTGCCATAATTACTGCCTGATTACAATATTCTCAGTCCTTGCTGCAAACCTCACTTTCATTTATAATTCCCTGAAGACTGGTAGGTTTTTGTAGAGGGTTTTTTTTTTTTGTTTGTACTCACATTGTGTTCGTTCGGCCTGCCGTCTTTTGTCGTCATTGTTCAGTAATCTCTGGGTTCTTTGCCTTTTGGATCTTGTTGCCTACCTGCCTGCCTTCCTAGGTACTGTCTGACTGTCACTGACCACTTCACCCTTCTGGGCAGATTCCTGCCCTATTCCCACCCATCTATCCCCACACCTCAACAGCAGACGCTGAACTTTTGAGCTTGTCACCCTCATGGTCTTGCCGTATTCATCAGGATGTTAACCACAGATTGCCTTTCCGCCACAGGGAAAAGTCCTGACTTCCGCTGTTATCTCTTGCTTTCTTTTCGCCAAATCCCTCGGGCTTTGATGGAGATGATCTTCATGTCACCGCCTATCCCTGGGCGTGAGCAATAAGTAATGGATCTACTCTTTGGGATCCGCCGGGTACTTGGGACACAGATTGGCTGCTGTCAGAAGCAGGATGCTGAGCTCAGTGGACCTTTGCTCTGACCCAGCCTGGCATCTCTCATATTCTAAGCTTTCCAAACTGTTAAAGGTAATGAAGGTAATTATTGTGCACACAGATTTTTTTTTTTTTTCACGAGTCCAACAATTTATGGGCAAAAAGAAATGAGGTTACCTGTCTTGTTTAGGGTAAAATATCTACACATTGGTGACACTTAAAGAGGCTGATGAGGAATCCTGGATGTGAGCGATGCCCTCAGCCCAGTCTCTCACGTCCGGGCACCTTAATGGCATCATTCCCTTAAATCCTGGATTGGTGCCGCTGAAGCAGTTCAGAGGCCCAGAAAGCTTACTCGCTAGCGGCTTAGAAGAAGGAAGTTAGGAAAAAGTTTGGCATGGGGTGCAATTGTACATGTTTAGGATAAAATGGTAAATGCATGAAAGTTTCTGTGCTGGCCTGCTTAGATCCCAGGTTCTACTCATCTCGTAGGACTCCCCAGAAACCCTTCAGCTGAACACCCAATGACTCCTGCAAGACTCCTTCTAAGCACTCACCGGAGCACCATCTACACTCAGGTTCTGCCCATCCCCTTAGGGCACAGGTGGCAAACTCCGGTCCTGGAGGGCCACAAACAGGCCAGCTTTTCAGGATATCCACAATGAATATGCATGAGATAGATCTGCATGCTCTGCCTCCAATGTATGCAGAACTATCTCATGCATATTCAGTGTGGTTATCCTGAAAAGCTGGCCTGTTTGTGGCCCTCGAGGACTGGAGTTCGCCACCCCTGCCTTAGGGGGAAGAAACCCCTCTTAATATCACCCTGAACCTCCCGGTGCCGGAAAATTCTTCCATCTTACAGCATAGCTTTCTTTAGAGAACCCTGGAGAGATTTATGATAATTATATAAACAAAAATACAAGAAAACCAATTATACATAAATCTGAAGCAATCAGCAGGCATTCCTTCATTAGATTCTAGCTAAATATCGGGTCGAACAGATAAGGTAAAATAAAATACACTGTACTCTACTTTCAAAGTATCCTATTGATATTCCAGTTCTCCTGCGGGAAAACCATGTTGGCAACAGATAAATAGGTATGGCTCACGAGTGACTGGCAAATCTGGCTCTGTGGCTACTGCTTGCGGGATTTCATGTTGCACGTGCCAGGGTTTTTCTTGTTCCGTTTTGCCCCTGTTTGTCCTCTGTGCTGGTTTGGGTGGAGGTGTGCCCCACTGGACTGTCCAGGAAAATGCGGAGCTCTTCCAGCTATTTCTGCTCCCAGAGAGAGACGGCTGCCACCTGCAGCTCCCCCTGCCAGCTCTTCTTCTCCTGCTCCACTGCTGCCAAGCTGGAAAACCTGAGCAAGGGGAGCATTTTAGAGGAAAGCTGAGCGCTGTTAGATTTCTGGGGTAGCATCTGTTGTACAACCAAGAATGCCTTGCTGCGAGGCACTCACCTGGGAAATTTTTGAGGCAGAAATGCAAAAAAAAAATCAATAGGGTTAATTTTTTTTAAATGAGCTGTCCCTTCCAATGAGAGACTGCTGGAGCTCTGCTCTTTCTCCTTCAAGCCTGCTGCGCTCACTCTTCTCTGTTACTTATTTCTGTAGCACTACTGGATATACACAGCGCTGTCCAGATACATATAAAAGAGTCCCTACTCCATGGAGCTTACAAAATATGAAAAATACGCAGACAATGGAGGAAAGAGGGGCAGGGCAAGCCATGCACCACCCGGTCCCCTTTCATTTCCTCTCCCCACCTTAGGATGTTATCTCTGCGCTCCTCTAGCTGACCAGTAGTATCCCAATGTGAGGGCAGATCATAGGATCCACAGCCCTAGCTGGGGAGGGTAAGTGCCAGGTTCCCAGGTAATTTATTTATTAGAAAAAATGTGGTTAAAGTCAGAGAAAGCCAGTATTTAAGAGTTAGAAGTTGCCTCAAATAGGTGGGGATTTTAAGTGGCTGGAAAGGAAGCACTTTGCAGCAACTCAGGAAGGCCATTCCAGACATCAAATTAATGGAAAACGCAGAGTTGGGAGTTGCTCCATGAATAGAGATTGTGAGGGGGATAAGAAAGGCGAAATAATGAGAAGTTGCAGAGTGAATGCACTTTTTGGTGAGTAGGAGAAGCTTGAGCTGCATGTTGAAGCAGATGGGGAACCAATATATTGGCTTGAGAGGAAGGGTTACATGATCATAATGATTTTAGAGGAAGATAAGTCAGGCCATGTAGTTGAATTTTGAATAGACTGTAGTTGGGACTGGTCAGAAGGGGCAGACAAGATGGGCGGACAGCAGGGAGCGCTCCGCCACTTTTGCAGTTGTCACTACCGAGCTGGCGGAAGTAAGTTTCTTTATGTCCACTCCTGTGTGACTGCTTTATTGGAGGGGGTAGAGTGGCGGTAGAGAAACCTGAGAAAGCAATTGGAAGAAAGGACAAGGTCAAGGTAGTTGCCATGCTGATGAGTGGGAGCACTACAGCATAGTTGAAGCTCAAATAAGGAGGTTAAGGCAAGAAGCTTTGAGGAATAAAAGACAGAGGAGCCCGTCAGCATGGAATTTAAAGTCCTTGGGAAGAAGGGAAGAAGGGAAGGAGGAAGATAGTATAAGGAAGAAGGGAAGGCAGATGTCAAAGTTGGTGGGAAAGGAGAAGGGGGAACTCTTCAGGGGATCACTAGATGACAGCTAACGAGAGAGATAGTAGAGTGAATAGTCAGATCAGTGGGGCTCAAAGGAAGAAAATAAGTTGAATTGAGAAGAAAAACTAGGTTGAAACCTGCAGGAGGAGAACAGCAGCACCAGCATTTTGGCTAATTGAATGAGGTAGGTGGGAGAAAAGAGAACCTCTATGACTGAGGGCAACAACTGAAGCAGAGTCTGCAGGGGAAAGCCAGACCTCAGTCAGGGTGAGAGAGAAAAGAGATCATGAATGTAGACAGGCTTATTGCAAACAGAGCAGGCATTCCACGGGGAACGTGACAAAAAAGGGTAGGGATGTGCAGGGGAAAAAAATGTGTTTTCAATTTTTGGTTTGTTTTTGGGAGCTCTTTTCCCCACAAATTTTGGTTCATGGATTGCTTGATTCGTTTGAAAAAAAAAAAAGAAACGAATCAAAGAATTAAAAAAAAAAAATTACAGCTAAAAAACGAAAACTAGGCCTCCCTCCCCGAAAAAATGCCAGTGCCAAGATCCCCCCCCGGCTCCCAGTATGGTGGGGATATGCCAGCAGTGACTAGGCCGAAGCCTTGGTAGGTCACCATGGCCTCAGCCTATTCAAAGCCGATGCCTTAGCCTAAGCTGGGCCCCAACGCCAGGGTCTCGGCCCAGATCCAGGAATAGCTCCTTGCTCATTCCTGCCCTTCTACTGTTTGCCCCATGGTCTCCTTTTCATGTGCCCATTTTTCACTTTGCCTCAACCTGTGCTATTAATTGCATCCCCCCAGCTTTCATGTAGCTGGGTTTCAAATCTGAAGACTTTCAGGACAAATAATGCATTAGCTTGTTGTTAATGGTGTCTTCAGAAGTGATTCATCCTTTTTTATTCACTTTAATCTCTCCATCTTGTCCTCTAATAGAGTGAGTGTAGGCCAGACTGAGGGGCAGCCTTTCACAAGCACTGCACTAAACAACTCCTTACCCTAATATACCAAAAGAGATACAAAATCAGGGTACCAGTGATGGCTGTGGACACAACTCGTGGTCTAGGCTGTGCCATATGAATATAAAGGGGTCTATGGTCTCTTTACTAAGGTCTCTGCTCCTCCGAGTGGAGGACATATTGAGATTATTAGAGTAGTGAATGGACTGAAGCTTTTGCTATGGAACTTCCCTCTAGGAATGACCATAGTGCTGTAGACCATGGTATTGGTCGGATGAACCCAAGAACATTCTGGTCAGAGGGTTTGAGCTGAGAGAGAAGTCCAGTCTTTCATCTCTCTGGGGAAGGGGATGGCCTGCCTTCTGTCTCCAGAGTCCTTTAGTGGGTAGAGAGGGCCCTACAGAAAGTCCCTGTGCTGGTGCCCCTGATACTTTACTGTATGTAGGAAGCTGTTTCTGCAGGATTCAGCAGCAGGGTATGGAGCGTATCCCCGTCCGGAGGAAGAAAACCTCTCACCCTGGGCTTGTCTTTCTGTGAGGGCAAGAAAACCCTAAGCTAAGTTCTGTGCATGAACAAAGACCTTTGCAGGAAGAGGCAGAAATAATTAGTGGACGCCTGTCCTGAGGTAACCAGCAGTGTGGGAAGAAGACAGGGAGAAAAGGAGGGAGCTCCCCTTCCGGTGATGTGATCAAACAGTCCAAGAGAATGCAAAGGAGAGGAGAGAGGTTTGCAGAAGAAAGCTTCGAGCATTTAGAGAATGGGGTACCAAAAACAGGTTCTTGGGAGGCAGAGAGCCCAGCATCTGTCCAAGGAAGCCTTAAACGCCTGGAAAACATGTGAGGGGATCCAAGGAGGGTGCATAAGCAAGGATTAGCAACCCCCTTGTAAAATCTCAGTACCCATTGAAAGAAAAACCGTAACTTGCAACATTTTAATTTCAACTGTTTGCTAAAAACTTATTTTGGAGCACCGTATCTTTGTGTCAAGCGTCTCCTCGGTAGTAAAGCCCTCTAAATGCTGTGGGCTCTGACGATAATCCTTTCCTCCCGCCCATCGCCGGATCCACAGCAGGGCTTTACAGGACCCCTGCCCGCCAGCTTTAAAGGTGTAGCTGAAGGCAGGGGTGGGGGAGCTTCTCGGAGGACTTTCCGCAAGGCCTGGTCCCTTCTGAAGCAGAATGCTGCCTGATCACATTAATGCTGAAGGAGGTGAAATGTAATCTGTCCTGTGTAAGAGTGTGGGCCATGATCTTTTTGGTTGTCTTGATCTCTTAAAAAAAAAAAAAAATCTCCTAAATAACATAAGCAATTCTGTATTCAAAGACATTTAGAAACTGAGGGCGACAACCTTGAGAGGACTTGACAGCATTGATCATTGAAACCATGCAGAAGACGCCCAACATATCCCCCAAGGCAAATCCCACACTTATTAATCTCTGCAATCTAGTAATATTCTGCAGTTATTGAGTTCTGGTAAGCCTGAAGCAATACTTCTGATCTGAATCCCAGTTAATGCAGTTTCACTTTAATTGGAATGCAATTGATACCTTATCCCCTTTGAACAGAGCATGATGGAAGGAAATTCCTTGACATCAAGGCTGTCAAGGCAGCCATTGGTTCTACTGATAACATTATGCTGCAGGAATGAATGTCATTCATTTTCATTCCCTCAGAGACCGTTCTGTGCATCCGCCATGCTTTCCGTTAAGAAAGATTTGCTGAGGTAGGTCCTTGGTGCCCCTCGATGCATTGGGTCAGCCACAGCACCTTGGCCTCGTGCTCCAAGGGGACTCATAGTGGCTAAAGCCCTAGTGTGGCACAGTTTTGTTTGTGTACCCTTCTGCTTAGATCAAGAGAGTGGAGAAGACAAAAAGAAGTCTTCCCTTTATGACAGATGTGGAGAGGAAAATTCAGGCAATGCGTTACTACTTCCTTCTGGAATACTTTTGCTGTTGTGTGATGCAAGATGCAAGAATTGAAAAGATAAGGAACATCAAGAAAGTCAGTGTCAAAAAACCATAGTCTCCTTGTCTCCTGGTTGTTTTCCTCCCTTCTATAACACCATCCATAGTTAACATGTTTAGGGTAAGGTAGCTTGATTGTAATTCCAGCATATACTGGGATGCATGGAACAATCCTTGTACAAAGTCTTAAAGATGATCCAAAACCCAGCAGCTCTGGTTGAAAAACAGTCCACTCTATCAAAACATCCTTTACTCTCCTCACCCTTGCCTTTGACTGGTAGCTGGGCAAAAGGACCCAATCCCTTCCTGATGCAGGGTGTCTCTCCTCCTTCAGGAACCAGTCAGGATCCATAAAATACAACAGCAAACCTTGTTCTTCCTGGTCAGTCCAGGCTGGCAAAGACCAAGAGCAAACTCCTCACTCTCTTGATCACTCCTCTTGGAGAGAAGCAATGACCTAGATCCCAAGCCTTCCCACAAACAAGGTGGGGTTTCAACCATGACAGGATGTCAAAAATACAAAAACCTCTCAGCCTCTGTATTGGTTGCTGTCATAGATATACTCATGCTTGGGATCTCCATATAATCTTCATACAAGCCAAAAGCGCTTTTTTCCAAGTTTAGTCAGCTGAGTCAGTGTCCCTTGGGATGGCAAACACTAGGAAAACTGAGAGATAGTGTGACCTGGCTCCCACCCATGTGAGCACAGGCCCCCGGAGACTTATCCTCCTCCTCTACCAGAACGAACCCTGGCACCCCGGGCTAATGGACTGTTTTAACTGGTAGAGAAGGAGAGTTGGGAGTAAGAGTAGCCCAGGGATTTCATTATGTGAGGTCCCGAAGAGGAAGCTACACAAAGAAACTGGAACTAGAAGGCCAAAGATGCAGTGAAGTGGGGGAGGGGAAGACTGATAACACACTGCTGAGTGATCTCCTTATCTCTCTCTCTCTCTGATGGGAAACTTAGGCTTTAGGAGGCAAAGTCCCAAAAAGATATTCAAAATCCCAAAAATCTCCACTTCTCTAAGTGGGCAGGAATTGATGGCAATAGACTTCCTCCCAAAACACAAGAATAAAATGTCTATAAAATACTTCTTTCTTCTTCTCCTCTCTCTGGTTACTGCTGTCCCTTTCTCTAAGTGGTTGGAGTGCGTCACAGCACCTTCCTGCCCTTCCAAGGTGGGTGGGGGTGATCCTCCTTGGGCAGGCACAGGACCTCAAAAAATAGAGATCCAAAAACACAAACCAATCTTTCAATTCTTCTCCTCACTCTCAAGGCAATCCCTTCCAGATCTGTGGCACCTGGAACCAAAATGGGGCTCCATCAATGCCTCTCCAAAACTGCCCCACCATTCCAGCTGCACCTCCTGGATTTATAGTGCACTGCTGGCCAGTCCAGAAGAGCCTCAGTGGAGGTGCCTACAGGGATGATCTGCAAACTGCAAAATGCTAGCTCAGGGTTTACTGCTGGGGATAATTTAGCTGCATCCAAGAATGCAGGAACTACACGTTCATAGATATTAGATACAGTGTTGGGAGGTAACGCCATCAGCCTGTCCCTTGTAGAAGTGTTTCTCAGATAGTTTAAGTCATATCCCCCTTTTTCTTTTCTGTAATACTCTGAGACATTCTCGTTCTCCCCCCCACCCCCTCCCCCCCCCCAATACTTCCCATGTGCTGATGCAGGGAGGGGCAGGGGGGAGAATGTGCCGGTGCTAGGTACCAGCAAGTACTGGCAGACAGAAAAAAAAAAAGCCCTGTTGGTGCTACAGATCCATCACACCAGCCCACCTTATTACTTTTGCATTTATTTAGGCAATTACAGTATACAGCAGCCCCGTAAACCAGGGGGGCTGTTAGACAAATGCCCTATGCTCCTAATTGTTAACGCCCCCGGATATAAAGCCACGCGTCTGGTGCATTGCCCCGTTTCCTCCGGATTAGTATTCCCAGACTCAGGCAGTGTCTGGGGCTTGGAGCCCTCACCCTGTTTTGCTGTAGCACCGCGGATTCATCATTCTGTATAAGGTGGCAGAGCAGTCCTGTCAGAGCGCTGTGCATCTGGCAAGCTCCGAGATGCTGCCCTTTTAAAGTTTTTATTAAAGACAGCAATCTGGTAAGAGGATATTAAGGCGAGATGGATGGAGAATGTCGGCTTCCTCGTGTGAAAACGCTGAGCTTTGATGAACACCTTGTATTGCTTTACTATGCTCCTGTGCAAAGATTTCATTCAAATTAGATTTTTTTATTAACATAGAAGAGCAGTTTTAAAATCATTGCTGACAGCTCAGGAGCTCGCTTTTCTCGAGGCGCGTACTGGGTGAGAAATTCTCGAGCTGACTTCAACAAAATATGAAGAGCGCTTTGAAATATTCCGATCGCCCTAATTGTTCAAGCGGAGGGGGACGAGAAGGAGTCTGCAGCGCGCAATCTTTCCGGAGTTAGAGGCAGAATTATGTGCAGCAGCCTGCACGTGGCAGGTGAGGAATTTAATCTTTAAAAAAAAAAGCTGTAATTGAGGTTTCCAAGTTGGGGGGGGGGATAACCCTAGGAAGACTTTGCTGCCGCCTTCCTTGCAAGTCCCGGATTTGATGCGGAGGCCACTTCGGGAGGGAGAGACCCCACTAAGCCAGCAATTTGCCCATTCCCCAGGATAAAGTGCTTATGAATTTCAACAAGAACGCCTGGGATCTTCTCCAGCAGCAGGAGCCCAAATCTTGTATTTCTCTGGGCTGAAATGTGCTGCTTCTGTCCAGGCCTCACATTGCCTTTCTTTAGTAAAGTTTTAGTGAAAATGTCAGAATTGATTCAGATTTAACAGTGAAGGAACACGTGAAATCTCCAGTCCAGAAATCACCAAGGCTCTGTAGAGTAAAACCTTATTTAAACATGTCAGATTTTAGGACAGTTGTGCGGGCACTTACATTGCCTTGTAATTCCCTATTTTTAGGGTTACTCCTTTAGCTTATTAAACCAATTCAGATGATACAGAACTCAGTGGGTTACCAGTTCATTTTCGAATCGGATATAAAGTTCTTGCTTGGATTTGTCAAGTGTTGGGTGAGAGTTCTCCACATTGTATAAACTCACTTTTCAAGATGCACCTCCAGTGGGGTCTCTAAGATCTGAAGGCCACTGCTCGTTAGCAGTCCCAGCCTACCAAATAATTCACTAGTAACCTGTAGAGAAAGGCTTTTTTTTTCTTTTTCTGATGAAAGGGTCACAATTTGGAATCTCCTGCTGGTGGAAATGCGAAAAAAAAGTCCTGCAGGAAGATTAAAAAAAAAAAAAAAAAAGCTTAAAACGTATTTAAACAAGCCTTTTATTAATTAAATTTATATAGAATGCATTGGCAGAGAAAAAGTGACCTGGCGATATTTGAAACTTGCTGTAAATGTTAAGAGCACAAAATGGATAATTGTTGAAAGCACTGTACTTAGATTTTGGCCACCAGCATGAATGCATAGTGTTTTTTAATTTATTTATTTTTTATATGTATATTGTCAATTTATTAACTTGTTTGATGATTTTTATCCTTTTTATTTGTTTGTTATATTGTTTTAAGATGCTGTGTATGTTGAAGTGTAAGCCGCATAAAACATTGGATAGTGCAGGCTTTACATTTTTAATTTAATTAAATTTAGTAGAACTGTGGCTAAAAAAAAAAAAGTCAGCTGCAGCAGCAAGAAGGAAAATCCTTCTGCTGATAACCTCAGGGAAACAGTGCACTGCCGCCCTGCACGTGCTTTTTGCCGGGGTACTTTCTTTCTGCGGGTATGCAAATGCGAGCACATGTAAATTGATGCCCCTCGAATATTATTTATTCCTCACTCTCCCTCTTTGCCTTTCTCTACTCTCCTTGCACCATTCTCTCTATTCCCCCAACACACACACACACACTTTTGATTTCCTCTGTGTCTAACACACTTCCCCTTTTGTTGTTTTCTCTCCATCTGTCTTCCTCCTCTATGTCCCCTTTTTCTTCCCCATCTTTTTTCCTCACTCTCTCTCTTTCTCTCCGAGTTGAGCGCCCACTCTCCCCACTCTCACCTTTCCTGGGCACACAATTCTGTATTTAAATAAGGAGGAGCTAGGACCTCCTTATTAGCGTGAGGGATGGCTGTCAGCGGGTCCGACAACCGATGCTCAATTTTATTTTTTTAAATTTTTGGTTCCTCTGACTTAATTTCCCAGCGATATTAAGTCAGAGGGTGTACAGAAAAGCAGAATTTTCTGTACACTTTTCAGGGTCACTTCCAACTTAGCGCCTGCCCTTGGCAGGTATTAATTTTTGAGAGTAAAATGTGCGGCTTGCCGCACATTTTACTTTCAGTATTTCGGGCGACTAATTAATAGGCTCATCAACAAGCATTTGTATGTGATGAGCGCTATTAGTTTCAGGGGGTTGGCCGCACATTTTCCATGCGCTATCACCCCTTACAGTATAAGGGGTAATAGTAGCGCGTCTAAAACACGCGGCCAAACGGGGGCTAAATGGTGCACTTGGCCAAGCGCACCATTCTCTATTGGTCTGCAACTGTTTTTCTTTGTGAAGCCTTTCTGAGTCACATGGCGCTCAGTAGTCGGCTTTGTGGGCTTCTCTGCTCTTGTTCAGAACTGCTCCAAGATAACACATTGGATTCACTTTCCAGTGACTCCCAACGAACAGCTGCACCCCTGCCTCCCTCCCTCCCCTCCTATCTGGAGAGCGTTAGGAGAATCTGTCCCCTGCTGCAGGCCCAGACCGGCTTTGGCTTGGCCACTGGAAAGGGAAAGACTAGAAAAATGGTGATGAGCATTGGGGAAGCTAGTGCGGAATTGTTTTGGAATGACTCGAGCTTTAGAGGGGGTTTACCCCCGCCTCCCCAGAGATTCAAACCAAAGCTGAACTTGAACCAAGAACCAAACTGAACTTTTAAGTTTCCTGAACTGGAACAGAACCTGAGCCATTATGTGGAGGTCTCTGTTGAACCTGAACTGGAACAAAGCTCCAAAAACCATTAAATAAACTCAACTGCCCTAAAGTTATCGAGCTACCTTAGCTAAAAATCAGGATTATCCATCTAATGTAACCAGATAATGGTACTCCACCCCAGAATGTCCACAGCAGTGGCCTAGCCAGAAATGATTTTTTGGGAGGGCTCAAAGTTAACATGGGTGGGGCAGTTGACATAGTGGTCTAGACCCTACTAGTTGTACTCTTATCAATAAATAATGCCTTTGAGTGCCCCTGACAATGGGTTTCATGAGTATTGCTTTAAAATATTTTAATTCTATTATTCCAAGTATTTACCAGCATTCAAATGCCTTATTAATCTGTATTAATTTGTTATATTTATTGCAGTTTATAAATACACCATGTAGAAAGTAAACAAAGAACACTTATCAGAAACATCAGATCTAATCACATAATAAAACAAATATCAATGTATTCTTTTATGAATCATCTTTTCACAAATGCAGAGAATATCGTAATTACAATAAAATATCAATAATCTTAATAAACATCATGCGGTCGATATTCAAAAGCCACTGAAAAATTATCCATCTAAATGGCTACCCAGCGATATTCATCTCCATATGTGGCTAAATTCTAGCTGCATAAATTGGGAGCATTCGGGGAGGGGGAGGGGGGGCGGGAGGCATTTCTGGGTGGAGCAGAGTTAGCCGCATAAGGGCCATAGGGCTGTCCTAAAGTTAGCTAACTAGCCAAGCTGCACAGTGGCTGAAAATGGACCCCCATAAGAGCTTGATTTACGGAGAGACTTGGTGAGGCTGACTAACCTGCTGGTTCCCAGATTCTCTGACTATTGGGCACTGTGGGCAGGTGGAAGGAACGCTGCTGACTCCTGCCTGCTGACATCTGGAACCTACAAAGACCAGCAAGCCTGCAGAGTGCTTGAAAGACCCAGTGAGGTTGAATCACCTGCTTGTTCCCAGATTTGCTGATTGTCAGGCAGGTGGAAGGAAATCTGCTGACTTCTCTCCGCTGATGTCACCACCTAAGTGTCAGGAACCTACAAAGACTGGCAAGCCTATGGTGTGTCTCTGTCGGCGCGCAACCTAAGTCATGAGCCAAAGGGGCGTGCCCCTTGTGAGCCCCTTGGGAAGCCCTTGAGAGCCTTGAGGTGTTTTCTTATTCTTCCTCTCTTTCTTGTTCTTCCTCTCCAAGTAAGTTGACTTGGTAAGCTCATGGGTAAAAAGAGGAAGAGGCAAAATATATCATCTTTTGGCCCTTTGGACTTTTGGGTTACCACTCCCGACAGCCAACAAGTTGGGTGTGCTCTAAGAAGGACACTGATGGTAGAATCTTCAGCATCACCTCTGATCAATGTGTGTCTCTAAGCCCCAAGAATCGGAATCTTCCTTCACAGCCTCTCATCAATTCAGTTTCCTCTGTGGACCCCCGATTGTCTCCTCCTGAAGTGTGTGAAGTAGGAGCAATCACTGGACCTTGTTTAGAAGAGGATCTTGCCAAAAGATGTTTTTGGGTGCCTGTGGGGTGGGGGGGAGTTCATCCTCTGCTAATCCCATTAGAGACGTTAAGACCTTAAGATCTGATGAGTGGGTGTTTTTTTTTTTGCCTCCTCCTCAAACTATTTCTCTTTTGTTCCTGTAGCCTTCCCTGAACGCCTAAGGAATACTAATATTTCTATTTCTAAGAATATTTCCTTGGGTGACTTAGCTCTTTCTCTGCAGCGTGTTGAAGGTTTTGTAGAAGGATGTGTGGCTAAAATTTGTAAATTTTCTGTCAATGTTTCCTCGCAAATTGAGTCATATTTGGTATATATTGGATACTCACTCCTCCCTCTTAGGATCCCTTTCTAAACAGGAATCAAAAGTTTCATCAATACAAGGAGCCTTGGTCAAAGATAATGTTTTGTCATATTATCTATCTATCTATCTATCTATCTATTTATTTATTTATTTCAAGGTTTTATATACCGTTGTTCGAAGTGAGAATTACAAGATCACAATGGTTTAGAGTTTAAGCATTCACAAATATGAGAGACCAGACAAAGGGACAGAAAACACATCTAGAATGCTAATTGAGATTATGGTTAACAGGTAATAACTGTAGGAGATAAAGTCTCTTCATACAATTGATTTCATAACTATGATTTACGAGGGCATCATTTTATTGGAGTTTGTTATTTAGATATTATATATTTGGGAAACTGGACAGTTTATTTTATTATAAGATTATGTAATCAAATAGTTTGCTATGTATGTTTTGGAACAGCCATGTTTTCAGGTCCTGTTTGAATTTCTTTTTGTCGGTTGTACTTAAGTCTTCAGGCATAGAATTCCATAGTTAAGGACCCGCTATAGACAGCATTCACTTGTTTGCGACAAGTGAGAGGTTTGTAATGTTGGGATTGAGAGGAGACCTTTATTTTGTGATCTCAGTTTGTTGAGGTTTATGCTGTTTAAGTGACATCCCAAGCAGATCATTGATAATATTCAATAAAATTAACCTAAATATCATTAAAGCTCTGTATTGGATTCTTGATTGAATTGGTAGCCAGTGTAGTGTTTTCAATGTAGGCATGTTGTGTTTGTATTTTCTGGTGCCAGTTAATAGTCTTGTTGCTGCATTTTGGAGAAGTTGAAGAGGTTTTATGTGACATGCAGGAAGACCTAGGAGTAAGGAATTGCAGTAGTCAAGGTTCGAGAATATTAGGGTATGTAAAACCATTCTGAAGTCTGTAGCAGTTAGTAATGGTTTCAAGCGACTTAGTAGCCGCAACTTGTTATATCTGGTTTTAATCAATTTACTGATATGTCCTTTCATTGATAGATTTTCATCAAGTTGTACCCTTAAGTCTCTTATTTGTGTCGATGGAATAATTTGGCAATTTCCCAAATCTACAGCAGGTGGTATTGATTTGGGGAGTTTTTGGCTCAGCCAAATGATTTATTTTTTGTTGGTATTTAATGTAAGTTTAAGATGTGATAGCTTTTCTTTTATTGTTGTCATATATTTTGCAATTATGGATGTGGTGTTTTCTATAGATTTTGTTAGTGGTATATAGAATTGTAGGTTATCCGCAAAAGGAAGAAGTTTATGCCAAGGTCTAAGAGTAATTTGCATATTGGTAGCATGTAGATGTTGAATAGTATAGCCGATAGAGCTGAACCTTGGAGAACACCAGTGTTACAATGAAAGGTGTTGGATATCTATCTGTTCATCAAATTTTACTTGGTATGTTCTCTCATCTAGAAAGGATGTGAACCATTTTAATACTGTTCCATCTATCCCAATGTTTTTCATCTGTCGGCATAGCAATTTGTGGTCTACAGTGTCGAATGCTGCTGTAGATCAATGAATACTAGGCAATATGCTTTGCCAGAGTCGAATCCTCGTAGTATCGAGTCAGTTAAAGATAGTAGTATTTATTTATTTATTATTTTTTATATACCAACATTCGATCTGTAGTAGGGTTTCTGTTGAATGGTTTATCCCGAATCCGAATTGATTTGGATAAAGAATCTCATGATCATCTAAGTGCTCCTTAAGTTGGGCGAGTACTGTTTTTTTGAGTATTTTTGCTAGTATTAGACTTCAAATGCTTGAAAATTCAGTTAGATATAAAAAATTTTCGCTTTGTTAAGTTTCCTAGAAGTAGATATGTATCATCTCAAGAGATGGTGAAAATATATTTCACTGAGATTTTGAAGATATTGCCTCAAAAAATGCCTGCTATATATAAAGCATATTATGTTTCTCCTCAAAAAAGATTGCCTGCTTCTCAAGAGGGAGATATTGATATATTGGTTCCATCTGAAAGGTTAGATGTTTCTGCTTTATTAGCTAATTCTCAAGATGATGTTGTTGCTAGGGAAACTTTGATAGTTACTTTTTGCCTTAGAAATGGATCATGATTTGGTGTTGAAACTTTTCTTTAGACAGAGATTATCCTCCTTTTTAGGAGGAAAAGTGAATGTCTTTCCTGATTTATCCAAATATACGCAGTTGCAGAGAAAATCCTTTTTACATCTAAAATCCCATGCTTTAGTCCTGGCTGCTTCTTAAAATTTCCCTGCAAGTACATAAGGTAATAAGTTTTATTTTCTATGATTCCCTGCAACTATAAAGGTCTCTTGATGATAAAGGTAATGCTGTGTAGAAATTTGAGTTTTACCTGTTAATTCTGAAGGGTTAGCCAAATTTAGAATGGTATACTTGCAATCTGTTATCATCTGTCTGTCCAATTATGGACTTTTGTTTATTGATGAAATTATTTCCTCATGTTGTTTTTCTTTGCTTGTTGGTTTTCCTTCTCATAAGAAAAAACTTTGCATGTACTGCAATATTTTGTTTGTACTCTGGTTAAAATTCAATAATTTAGTTTAAAAGAACTTGAGATTTGCAACAGATGCAGAACAGAATTAGGACATGCAAAAAAAAAATTTCTCAAATATTGGTGTTACCTCAGTGACAGGAAAACAAACTCCCTCCAATGCCAAACACTTTCAGGCCAATACAGTAAAGCAGGCTCAGCTGAGCGCACTGTTTAAACTGGGCTGGACACGCGTTTTGGACATGTGTCCACAACCCCCTTATACAATAAGGGGTAGATTTTAAAAGAAGCGCGCGCGCATCCATGTGCGCGCTCTTCCTGGTGCACTCGCATGGATGCGGCGATTTTATAATCCACGCGTGCATGTGCGGGCGGCGGGCGCAAGGGAGGGGAGAGTAATGCCATTTCCTGCTCGGCGAAACATCCCGGCCTTCCCCAGTTCCCTCCCAGACCGCTCCAATTAAAGAGTGGACTGGAAGGGAACTTCCCTACCCTAACTTCCCTTCCCCTTCCTCTTTCCTTCCCAACCCCTAAATCCTACCTCTTTTTTGGGGGGGGGGGGGGTTTCTTGTTTTCCAACTTTAGGGCCTGACATGAAGTAAACTGCGTGCGCCAGGACAGCGACGAATGGCGCTGTCCCAGCCCGCCCCTTCAAAGAGGCCTGGCAGTTCTGCATGTAACAGGTTTTACACTCGTGGCCGGGCCCCTTTGAAAATGCGCATGCAAGGCCCGGCCATGTGCATAACCCCCGTTTTTTACGCGTGCAGCTTTTTGAAAATCTACCCTTGGGCAGGCGTTAATTTCTGAGCAGCCCAAAAAACTGTACAGAAAATTCTATTTTTCTGTACATCCTCCGACTTAATATCATAGTGATATTAAGTTGGAGGAACCAAAGGTTAAAAAAAAACATTTTTTAAAGTGTGCTGGCAGGTCAGGTTAAGAAAAATGACGTTCAATTTTTGAGCGTCTGTTTTCCTAACCCGCTGACAGCCACCCCTCCTGGGCCAAGGAGGAGCTAGCGGCGCACAATTTCGCGCCCAGGAGAGGGCACCGAAAACAGAGGTGCTTTTTTAGTGCATCCGTACTGTATTGGCCTGTTTGTGAAGTAAGACAAATCCCTACCAAGAAAAAAAACCAAAAAAACAACGCCTAGAACCTCACCATACCATAACAGCAGTAACTCTCAGGACTCAAATAGCAGCAACCTTATCCACAAAAAGGCAGCAAAGGCAAATATTACGCCAAGCCCTAGAACACTAATACACCACCTACTGGACAAACAAGCCAGACTGCTACAAATCCCTACAGAGAAACTACATGCTAGCCGAAATACTGCACCTCTATCACACATGCACAACACAGACAAACCCTTACCCAATACAGAATAAGGGACTACAAATTAGAAACAAACTTGCAGACAAAACTGAGAAACCAGACTCTGTGAACACTGGGAAACTGAAGAAACAGCAAAATACAAATATATAACAAATGCACATTCCCAAAGATGGCATATTCCAATTGCTGAAAGTCAAAATATTTTCTTTTTACCTTTTGTTGTCTGATCTTATTTTTCTAATCTGTTGATCCCAGTCTCTTTGTTCCCCTTGTCTGTCTTAGCCTAATTCCTTTTTCAGGGTCTCTTATTCTTTCTGTTACTTCTCTCTCCTCTGGTCTGTTTTCCTTCCTCCTCAAAACACACACACAGACTCTTACATGTGCTCTCTCACACACACAGTTTCTCTCACACAGGCCCCTGAACTTGCTTGCTGTCTCTCTCATACACACAGGCTCCCACTCCCACACACTCTCACTCAGGCTCCCTCTCTCATGTGTGCTCTCTCACACACAGGCTCTCGCTCTCTCACATGCTGTCTCTCTCTCACACAGGCTCCCGTTCCCACTCACACAAGCTCTCACTCTTACATTCTCTCTCACACACAGGTTCACATTCCCAAACACATAGGCTCTCACATGCTCTCTTTCATATACAGGCTCTCACTCTCACAAGCAGGCTGCCACTCCCACATGCACAAAGGCTCCCACTCTCATGCTTTCTCTCACATACAGGCTTCCACTTTCACTTCCACACACACACAGTCTCTCACACCCACATTAGAGTTGCCAACTTTCTAATATGAAAATTCCAAACACTTGGACAGCCGAGTAAACTTTTCACTGATGGTGAAAATGTCCTCCTCCACTTACACATGTCTTTTATTCCCGTTCTTGCCCCCTCTTCCCTAGGCCCAAGCCCAGCAGAACTGCAATGCACACACTTCTCCTCAATGCTCCCTTACCCCACCCATTAAAGGTCAGGAGTATGACACTCCCCAACCCAGTACCCCTAAACCAAGGCCAAGAGCTTCAACACTCAACAGTCAGGAGGAGCAGTTCCTCCAATACACCCTTAGTATTTATTTACCTATTTTAGTGTAGTACTAGTGTCCATTCCTGATCCTCAACAATGCGATCAAGCAGCACTGATGGCTGCAGCAGCTGAAGTTCAGCATGAGAAGGACAGGACTAAGCAAGTTAGGGAGACAAGCTGGGTTATAGGCAGGCAGCAGTAGGCCAGGAGTAGCAGGAATCTCCAGCTCCTATGCTCTAGTCAGGGGATGGGGCCTGGGGGGGAGATTGGAGACAGTCACAGCAACACGGCCAGGCAGAAGGATCAGCAGAGGGGGTAGGGAGGGAAGGGATCAGGGGCAGTCAGTGGCAGATGTGGCTAATTTTTGTGTCAAGCTTAAGCAGGGCTGGACTGAGATATTTTGGTGCCCAGGGCAGGTTAATAATTCAGTGCCCCGCCCCTCCCCCAGATACTCCAAACTTGTCGACAAAAATTGAACTGAAAACTGCAACAATCCCAACTATATTATGCAGTGCAGCAATGGAAAAACAGAAACCATCATTCCTCACAAAACATTAAGAAATAAAATCAAAACATATAAACATTATTCATATTAAAATCATACTAATAAAAAGAATGTCAAAACAGTTGATTAGAATATCCAATAATTAAAAACTCAGATACATTTGTTCTAACATTTCCCAAACACAAAATATTGCAAAACAGCATCCAAAAATGAAAATTAATAAGAATTAAAAAATTTCCCACTCTCCATACCTGGAATCTTTTGATTTCCAGTCACCCTGAGATTGTTATGGATTGGGGGGATCCGCACAAACTTCATTCTCTCTCACACACTTATTCATTCTTTCATATACTCCCTCACATGCTCTCTTACTTACACACACACACACACACTCCCACTCTCTCTCTCTCACATGTGCTCACATACACACTCCCTTTCTTTCTTTCACATATATGCTCAAAACACACATTTATTTATTATTTTTATTTATTCCCTCTCCCACACAAACTTCATTCTCTCTGACATACACATTTATTCTTTCATATACTCCCTCACATGCTCTCACACATACACACACATTCCCTCTCTCTCCCTCACACACATGCTCTCGCACACACTGTCTCATATACATGCAGGCTTTCACACACATATATGCAAGCTCACTCTCTCTCTCATACACATGCAGGCTTTCACACACACACATACTGCTGTTATGGTATAGCAAGGTTCTAGGCATTGTTGTTGGGGTTTTGGTTTTTTTTTGGTAGGGATTTCTCTTACTTCACAAACAGGCCAATACAGTACAGATGCACTAAAAAATCATGTCCGTTTTCGGTGTCTGATACAGCATAGAGTGCGTGCTAGCCGTAAGAGCTTTGAATTCCATAGGGTTGGCACACGTGGTGGAGCAGGCGCTCTCTCCTGGTGGGTTCTCTTCTTGGTCTCTGGTGGGATGGGGTACAAACCCCACTTGTTCTAGATTCATCTGACTGTCCTAAAGAAAAGGGAATTATCAGGGAAATAGTAATACGATGCTAGCGAGACGGGAGCATTTGGACGTAGCTTCTGTCTCTCTTTGGACGCTAGGCTATGCAGCTAAGCAGGGGAGAGGCCTGGGGGATGTGGGTATGCCCAGGGAGCCTTTTTAATTTAGGAGTCTTATTAAGTTGGAGGGGGGAGCAGGGAGGAAGTGGCTGGAAGGAAATGTGCTGTGGTGCGCTGCTTCAAGCTTATTTCTCCTAATTATGTCTCTTTCTTTGCACCCTGGCACGCCCCCAGCTCTGGCCACTGCCTTGTCACACTTTTTCAGTACCTGGAAATCATTGGATATAATCACCCCGAGGTTTCTCTTCTGTTCTGTGGACATCAGTAACTCATCCCCCATCAACATAACTCTCCCTTGGATGAAACTCCTCATTAGCGAGACCATGAGTAAATGGTCTCGCTTTCCTCGACAGGGGTATCTCATCTTTACTCATCAGACCTTCACTGGATATCCGATCATTCAAGAAACCCAAGTGCTGTGCTAGCAGTTTTCAGGAACTGTTGATTCTGTTAAAAGCACAGATACACTGTAGTTGTCAAAAATGCCAGACCTCAGAACAATAGAGAAAATGTTGACTTTAGATGCCAGGGATTTGGAGCTGTGATGTGAGGATCTCCTGGAAGCTCTTGTGTAGTGGTTTTCTGGGTCTGTTGCTGTACTGTCCAGGCTCCCTGGAAATGCAGATAATGTATAGGGGCTGTGCATTATCCAGATTCAGATTCACTCCTCCTCTTTCCACCCCAGATGCCACACATAGATCTCCTATGCCAGAGCACAGCACACCATCCCCAGGAGCAGACACTGAAATCACTGCCCCCTTCCCCCATCTCCATCACCTGAAATCCCAGCAACTGATGGCTTAGCGAGACAGAGAGGAATGGGAATGTGACAGTCTAAAGAATGTGCTTTGCAAATCTCTTGCTGGCTCTGAAATGTGCACCGCCCATCCCTCCATCTCACCAAGGGTTGGAGGCTCTCCTGCATGGACTGGTGAAGCACTGCTGCCCCCTAGGGTAGTCCAATGGTACTGTGGGTTTTCAGAAACATTTCCTTCTCCACCTTTTTATTTCTGCAAAATTTCTGGTAGGCTGAGGGCAATACAGCTGGCTTGCATTTGGTATGTATTGGAAATGGGGAAAGCTAGCTTACAAATGTAGGCAAGACCACCCTGATGTCAAGTATGTCTTTATGTCCTAGCCAGGTCCATCCATCTGTCTGATTTGTGACCCTAACATGTGGGACCCTGTCCCAGCCAAGGATTTAGAGTTGTTGCTTGGAAACAGGCAGCATCTGCAAGACCCAAGCGTCTGGGGATGGTGTACGATGTTGTATATGAACTTTGCAATCCACCTTGTAAAATATTATTGCAAAAGGCGGAATAGAAATCATATTTTAAAGAAATAAAGGCAGCCTGATAGCCAGAGCCCCGGAACTGGCAGTCGGCCACACATGTCCTGTGGGCCAAGGAAAAATCACTGCCGGAGGGCACTGAGGCGGGGGAAAGGGGGTAATTGTAAGAGAGGGCACGTGAAAACATTTTTGTTGGTTTTTATTTATTTGGGAATTTTTACTGTTTGTTTCCTTTCATTTAATTTATAAGAAACAAAGTAAACACCAAAGTAAAAAGAAAAAAGTGAGGAAAACCCCCCCAAAAACAACAAAATGAAAGGCAGAGCCCCCCCCAATCAACCGCCCTCAGCACTGCCAACATTTAAAAATTGCAAACCACCCCCTCCCTCCCACACTTTCCCCTCCCTAGATGTCTCTCTCCCCATCTGTGGGCTTCTCCAGTGCTGAGATGGGGCGCGGAATGAAACCCGATCACTCCTGCACCCCAGGTCCTGTATTTGAAATGGTACCGGCCGGCGCCAGGGTTTTGTGCAGTGCTGCAGCTTTACAGCCTGAGACTGGGACGGCGCCAGCCTCAGGGCCATTTGGAAAACAGGACCCGGCAGGGCAGGAGCGCCCGGGCATCACTCCTACCACCATTTCTACATCGAAGAGGCCCACAGATGGGGTAAGAGCCGTCCGGATAGGATAGGGGAAGACCCATGGGGGCAGCGCTGGGTTTATATTTTCATTTCTGAAGCTAAAAGAAATTTTTAAAAAATTAGAACAATTTCAGGTGTGGGGGGATGGGGGTTTCATTTCATTTTCTGATGAGAAATAAACAAAATGAATGCTTGTGTTGCATTTTTCATTTTGTTAAAAAAAATGAATGCACGTTCCTAGCTAAGGACAGCCAGAGGGAGGTGGCAGGCCCGGAAGATGCAGCAGGGGAGAAGACATTGCCAGTGTTTGGGATAAGGTGGCTGCTTTCTTTTGTAACCCGCCCAGGTGTTTAGCCTTTCCAGCTTATTAGGCTTTATTCCAAAAACTTTGGGTTTGAACAGAGAATTCTGATGTATGGCAGAAGCCTATATGTACCCCTGACTTTTCCCTTGTGGTATATAGGCTGTAAATAATGGTTTCACCATATCATACAAATCCTCCTCCCGATTACAGAATCCCTTCAAAAAACTATCACCCATTGGAATGATTGCCTTCAGCCAATTAAAGACTTACTCTCTAGTCTCAACTTAGTATTGAATGCCAATAAAACTGAAATGCTCATTATCTCCCATGACCCCCTCACCGTCTCATCAAGCTCCTCTCAATCAATAAACTCAAATAGCATGTTCTCACCTGACGTCAGGGATCTTGGAGCCTGGCTAGACAACAATCTAAACCTAAAAAAGTTTATAAACACTACCACAAAGGACTGCTTTTACAAACTGCAAGTCCTCAGAAAGCTAATTCTGTATCACGCGGGAATAACTAATAGGGCCATCAACATGCATTTGCATGTTGCGGGCGCTATTAGTCTCAGGGAGGTTGGATGCGCGTTTTGGACTCACTATTACCCCTTACTGAATAATGGGTAAAGCTAGCGCATTAAAAACATGTGTCCAAATGCAGGTACTGTATCGGCCTGTAAGGGGGTTATTTTCCAACTTGCGTTATGGTGCGATGCTATTTTGGGAAAAGGGGGAGGAGTTCAGGACAGGATTTCAGTCAAAGTAGGCTGGCTTTGCAATAAGAGTTACCTAGTAGTTAGGTATTTATATCTCCATAGGAGACCCACCTAGTAACTCGAGGTGAGGTATAGGTAGTGGTGTAGGGTTTAGGGGCCACTGTGACATGCAGAGTGAGTCGTACGAACAGAACAGTACACTCTTGTGAAGATTTTATATACTTCGGAGTGAGGAAATTCACACAGCGATGAGATTTGTACAATGTTCTTTCACCCTAGCTTGATGTTACCCAGGTTGAGAGTCCATCAAACTAGGTTGAGAGAGCATTGTACAAATCTCATCGTTGTGTAAATTTCCTCACTCTGAAGTATATAAAATCTTCACAAGAGTGTACAGTTCTGTTCGTACAACTCACTCTGCATGTGAGTGTCCCCTAACCCCTACACTACTACCTATACTTCACTTCAAGTTACTAGGTGGACCTCCTAAAGAGATATAAATAGCTAACTACTAGAAAAAACCTTAGGAGGTGTGAGGACAGGCTGTATTGGGATTTTTTTTTCTTGAGTGTAACTTAACCGGAAATATTCTTTTTTTAATATATCCAGTTCAGGCCCACGAGGCCAGATAACTTAGCTGGATATACCCGATATTCAGCTAAATTAGCCGGATAATGGGACCCCACCCCAGAATGCCTCCAAACACCCCTTTTATATCTGGCTAAATTATAGCCGGATAACAACATGTCTGGCTATGATTTAGCTGGATAAGAGGCTCAATATGCCATTTAGAGGCTCAAAAGCCATTTAGATGGATAACTCACAAGTTATCCATCTAAATGGCTTTCAAATATCTACCCCAGTATGTTTAACAAATATAAATTTGATTTTTCTTTAATTGAAGGATTGTTTTGTCTGATCGAAGTATTTGGGAGAGGGAAGGGGTGTAGATCTTTGCCTGGGGAGGATGTTTTTTTGAAAAGGATTTAGCTGAGTAACTGAGCTGCTGCCTAACTGGATGAAAGGATTTGAAAAGCTGGCCAGGGCTGAGCCAGTAATTATAGCCGTCGAGTTTCATTGGGTGCTAGGGTTTACCCGAGGAGAAAAAAGGAAAACCCCTAGTAGGTGAGGGATTGGGCTGGGAGAGGAAAAGCTGCACACACATGGCCATGTACACAGCCCAACCAGATGCAAGGTCAACCGGTATATTTGTGCCTGTCTGCCCTGTAGAAAACTTTCAAAGAGAAACTGCCCACGAAGCACGAACCTTGACAGGCTGGTGAAAATTGTCCCCCTTGATGAGGGTAATTTTTTTTTGTAACTGCCCACATAAATTAGATGGCAAAAAAATTGCAGATAAGATGCACCAGTGTTCAAATGTATTCCCGTTAAGTTCATTTCAAAACATATCCCCACCCAAACTAGTGGCAGACGCTTCCTTTTGCTGTCATGTGCGCAGACATTTTTCGGGAAAGTTTTCAGTGCATGCATTTGGAAAAGACAAAATCATATGCCCCGGAAGTGCTGATCCCTCCCCAGCTCTGCCCCCAGCGATCGCATCCACCCAGTCCATGTAAACTTATGTGCACAGAGGCCATACACGTCTGTTTACTTGCCAATTGTTGGACAGGCGATTTTATAACCGGCCAGCATCATGTTACCCTCTGAAATGCCTTTGAAAATAGTCTTCGTTAGGATTGGTGTAGTTGCAGATTATTAAATACATGGAAAATAGTGTGTATGTATATATATATATATGGCCAGCGAGCCAAGCAAGGAAATGCAGTGACATAATTAACAAAGAATGCTCAGTAATAAGTGTCAAAAGGCTGCCACGTGAACACACGTTTCAGTTACTTGTGTAACTTTAGATGAGATATATTCATCCTGATGTTTCTCATTAAATATTTCCAGCTAAGTTTTGAAACTGTTTGCTTAAGCGTTTCCCTAAGCCGGATCCCAGTGCTACGTTAATTGCAAATTCTGATTCGGTTGCAAACTCTTCTAAAGCCTCTGTCTGTTTACTGAAATCCACCTTGGGACCGTCTTTTGGGGAAAATACAGAATATCAAAAGCCCATCAGTAAATACATATCCAGGGTAAATTTACCCTGATCATGTGGGATTTGCTCTCCCCCACAGCCGGGCTTTGCCAGCCAAATGTCAGCGCTACCCAGTTAAGTTTAAGCTCCACCCTTTGAAGGCAGACCTCATACTGTTCTTACAGCACTGATTGCCCCATATGTTTGCATGATTTTTTTTTTCTAAATGTATGTGCAGGGGGGGGGAGGAGCCATTCTCCCTCCACATTGTAATTCTGCATAGAGAAATCATTCAGAGCCCCCTTGCACTTAATGATGATGATGATACGGAATTGATGGGTGTGGGGGGAGGGATGCAGTGCTAGGTTCTGTTGGAGTTACCAACAATTCCCTGCTATAAGGAACAGACTGGTTTTAACTCTGTGGCATGAAGCTTTCTGACTTTGCATGGTTAATTAATTGGCACATTTTTATAATACAATTAACCACAGGAGCAGCAGCCTAGAGAGTCCTTCGGCTATTTGGAAAGCGGCCTACATCGCAGCTCAGTAGCTTACTGAAAATTGGCCCCATAATATACTTTAAGATCAGTGATCTCATATACACACACACACACACCTCAGACTGTTCCTGTGAAAATCACACTCAGTCTTCCAATAAAATATCTCGGGTACACTGTTAGTTAATATCCAAAGCAGGGAGAGAGGTTTCCAGTTGGATTCTCTCAGCCTGATGACTCTTGTGTGCAATTTTTCGCCTGTCAATATTCCCCTTTCAGCCAAGTGACAGGTGAAAGCATCTGGTCCCTGTTAGAAAGCTCCCATCTCTCTTCTTTCTCTATTTTTAATTTAAGCTTGTGCAGGATGCTGCTGCTTGGTATTCCTTTCCAGGAGGGCTATTAGCATAACATAGTGAAATCCACATCATGCAGAAACCACAACATGATCTGTTGCACTCCGCTTCATTCACTCTGTGCCGCTGAATATTACTTTTTTTTATTTAATGCCTGTGAGGGCAAAGATACATAGTTGATAGCAAACTACACAAAGCTTTATTTATTTTGGGACATGGGAGCAATGCGTCTCAAAGTCATGTACAGAACATCTTCCAGTTGAGTACGGAATCTAATTATAATAATATATTGGACTTGCAAAGCACCTTTGCATCCAAGCAAGAGTTGGGTCTGCTTTGTGGCTGAATACTCTAGATAAAGGCATACGGGAACCTCGGGGGTGGAATACTGGGAGCATGCATTTGATGCTTGGAAAATTTAGATGGGGTTTGCTGAAGGTGGTGGGGAAAAAAATGGTGTCATTGCTGTAGTTGTTCAACTGCTTTTGGGAAAACTGAAAAACAGAGAGATCAATGAGTCTCCCTTCCTTCTAGCTCGGAGAGCAGCCGTATCAGTGCCGAATATAAAGCTGCGCTCTCACGTAGGTATATACCAAGCAGGTAGTAGCACTCGACCATAAGAGCAAATGAGATTCCTCCAGCTGAATCACAGAAGCACAAGAGCAGAGCAGCCATCCAGGGTCTCTGTGGACTGATAGCTAATGGAAAAATAGTGGTGGTGGTGGTGAAAAAAAGGAGCAGAATATCATGCTGTAAAATGCATTGTGGGCAGTATTATAACAACATATTCACTGTCCATGAAAGAAAAAGAAACCCTACTGTATTCCACTGGGTAGTTATTCAAACACTTATCTGGCTAATTTACAAGGATATTCAACAACACAGCTATGCTGCTGAATATCCACTTACAAAGCAATACTTAGCCGGATAGGTGTTATCTGGTTAAGTCTAGACCTGCTAAGCTGATAAATTATCTGGCTAAGTAGCACTGCCCCGATCCGCCTATTGCCCACCCAGGCTATCTAGCAGCTGCTGAGTCTACCCGGATATTCAGCGGCCGCTGGAATACTACTTATAGGCTATCTCCTGCTCAAATGTGAGGGCCCCAAGTGTATGGATTGCATGAAGGCTGTTGAATTGCAAATCAGAACTTGAGAATTGTCATACTGGGTCATACCAGTGTCCATCGATCCCAGCAGCCTGTCTCCTTGGAAGTACCCCCTTTGCTATTATTCCTGTCTACCTGGCTAATCCTCGTTAATGGATCTGTCCTTCAGAAACTTAACTACCGTAAACATTTTTTTACACTCTGTTATACTTAACCACATTCTTTGGCTACAAATTCCACAGTTTAATTGTGCATTAATTGAAAAAGAATACTTTCTTAAATTTGTTTAAAATCTGCTACTGGTTAGTTTCATGGAGTGATGTAATAATTCTAATACTCTTTGAAAGAGTAAATTACTGCTCCCTGTTTACCTGTGAAACTCCACCTGGACAGGGCACATAAAGCCAGAGAATTTGGGTCAAGCAGAGGGCATAGTGGACCCAGGCTCAGAGGCAAGGAAGGTTAGAATACCCTGAGCTAGACAGAGGGGATTTTCCTACAGGTGAGATCCATGACTGCCATTTCCTCATTGCCCCATTTATTTATTTGATTTATATTCTGCTTTTCAATCACTTCAATGTAGATTACATTCAGATACCTCGGGTATTTCCCTATCCCCAAAGAGCTTACAATCTAAGTTTTGTACCTGAGGCAATGGAGGGTGAAGTGACTTGCCCAAGGTCACAAGGAGCAGCAGTGGGATTTGAACCCTGGCTTCCCTAGTTTGTAGCCTGCTGCTCTAACCCCAGTTCTCACAACACCCCAGGTCTCAGAATACCCAGAAAATAGGGACTCGCTCCATGGACATGTTCCAAGAAACCAAAGTTTTATTTTCTGGTCTTACCACCAGCAGTCGGTGTATAACAGAACTGAAATTCATGTACATTTCCACAGTTAGGCTGTAAATTACATGAAAGGATAATGCACCAATTCCTCAACAGTTATATGCATCTCTCCCTTGGTTAGGAGAAATACTTACAAACTCTTTCTCCACTCTTCACTCCAGTAGCTCAAAGTACAGTCCAAGAATATACCTCAAACTCACTTCAACCACTGGTTCTCCCTTTACTCAATAAACCATGGTTCTCACAAAATTTGCGTTAAGGTACTTCAGTACTCACTCGCTGGACCCATAGCAGTTCTCTCCATACTCAAAAGAAACTCCGTAATCCTCCAGATGTTTCTTCTTGACTCCCATCCAAGCAATAGGAAGGGATTTCCCTGGCTCTCACTCTTCGGAGTGTCGTTAATCCTGGGGTAGCCAAAATCAGTCCTTTCATAGGCTCCAGTTGTATGTCTAGCCCTGGGCTGTAACTACTGTAACCAATAGTCTTGCCCTTGAGGGAGAGGGTTTTGCATTTCTAGGACCATTCCTAAGATTTTTCCCTGCCCAGGGTGGTGGGATTGGCCAAGCTCCTCTTTAGAAACTGGGTTGAGAACATTTAAAGAGTGGTTGGATGTAGTTTGCTTTCTGGGAAGGAGAAGAGTGATTTGTTTGCGATTCCCCCAGTTTCAGGCCCTATAAGCCTGTCCAAAAGGGAAGGACTTTGCCCTGCTCTCTAGTTTCCTTCACAGACCTAGAGGAGGGACCGTCCGGCTGAGAAGAGAGGAGTTTTGTCTTTCAAGAGAATTGGTTGTTTTCTTGACCTGCTCCCAGCTCAGGAGGGCAAACGCCCCTGGCTGAGGGGATTGGGAGCCACATTTGCCCTGCGTTCAGATAACAGTGGGGACTGAGGTTGCCCAATAATGAGAACCTTGGATAGGAGTTTTTTCCACCACCACTTCCCTGCCTAATTTGAAGAGATTTTTTTTCTATCTTTCCCTTCATTGGCAAGGGACAGTGACTCAGAGGTTGAAGATGTAGAAAGAGTTTGTGGCACTTGGGGTTTTCATCTTTCTTTGTATTCTTATGATTTTTGCTATTTTAGCTTGGATCCTATGTTTTTTTAAAGTTAAGAACATAAGAAATTGCCATGCTGGGTCAGACCAAGGGTCCATCAAGCCCAGCATCCTGTTTCCAACAGTGGCCAATACAGGTCATAAGAACCTGGCAAGTACCCAAACACCAAGAAGATCCCATGCTACTGATGCAATTAATAGCAGTGGCTATTCCCTAAGTAAACTTGATTAATAGCCGTTAATGGATTTCTCCTCCAAGAATTTATCCAAACCTTTTTTGAACCCAGCTACACTAACTTCACTAACCACATCCTCTGGCAACAATTTCCAGAGCTTAATTGTGCGTTGAGTGAAAAAGAATTTTCTCCGATTAGTCTTAAATGTGCTACTTGCTAACTTCATGGAATGCCCCCTAGTTCTTCTATTATTTGAAAGTGTAAATAACCGATTCACATCTACTCGTTCAAGACCTCTCATGATCTTAAAGACCTTTATCATATCCCCCCTCAGTCATCTCTTCTGCAAGCTGAACAGCCCTAACCTCTTCAGTCTTTCCTCATAGGGGAGCTGTTCCATCCCCTTTATCATTTTGGTTGCCCTTCTCTGTACCTTCTCCATCGCAACTATATCTTTTTTGAGATGCGGCGACCAGAATTCTACACAGAATTCAAGGTGCGGTCTCACCATGGAGCGATACAGAGGCATATGACAATACATTTATCATTTTAACATCAACCCAAGGGTCCTGCTCACCTCTGTTCAAGATGACAAGGAGTGAGTATCTCAACTATAGAGACTGAAAGAATTGAGAGATTGTTGTGGAGTGGATTCCCACCTATAAACCTAGGGCCCTGGAGGCTTGGTCCTCCTTTTCTGCTGGTGGAACCCCAGCATCCCAATGACTAACTGCATGAATGTAGAGGTTAAGGACATTGAGACTGGCCCTGGGAACTGTGTGGTCCCTAAGGTTCTAGCTCTGAACCAAACACGGGGGTTACACTAGTGTAGAGACCCCTAGGTCTCAGCCATTTTCCCTAGCTGAGCTTAGGTTAGGATTTTTGGCAGGGAGAGAGAGTAATTTGCAGATCATCCCTGCAGGCACCTCCACAGAGTCTTGTCCGGATTGGTCAGTTGTGCAGTATAAAATCGGGCTGTGTTTGAGGAGCAGCGTGGATTTTTTGGTTTGGCATTTTGAGTTGGATTTTGGATTTTTTTGTTACAGTTCAGGGAAGCTGGAGGGCTTCAGAGTGCTCCCCATTTTGGGTCCCACAGCCCACAGGGGAAGTAACATTTTGGAGTTTTGAGTTGCAGAAGTGGTGTGATGTGTGATCCCTGGTTTTAGTCTTCACAGCCTGAACTAAGGGAAGAGATTCTACCCTTGCCAGTCCCCCACGGTCTGGAAAGGACTGTCTTGGAGGAGAAGAGGAGTTTTTCGAGAGAGCTGTTTGTTTTCCTGAGAGTATGTGGTTTTTTTTTATTTTTCTTTGACTACCCTTGCCTAGGAGGATTGTCACTCCTGCCTTTGGGAGGTCAGGATAAGGTGCTGTGATTCCTTCTGCCCAGCTAAGGAAGGACAGCAGTGACCTGATAGCAAAGAAGAGAAAAATAGTTTTCCAGAGTTTTGTTCCCGCTTGTTCTGGGAGGCTTTTTTGCCACCAATTCCTGCCCACAGAAGGAGGCAAGATTTAGGATTTTGAACAGTTTTTACCACCAGAAGTCCAGCTTTTACCATCCAAGAAAGACAGGAGATTCCAGCCCCGTTAGGAGCCCACTCTATCACTCAGCGTGTTGGGTCTTTACCTAGTGCTTGCCATCCTTAACAGGGCCTACTTTCCATTGCCCGCACCCATAGGCACTGGAGGGTGGAGAGAGCCCCTTCTCATCCCCTCTCCTGAGATGCTGGGGGGTGCGGAGTTCACTTACCTAAGTGGAGCAGTTCTGAACCTGTGGCGGCAGCATCAGCAAACCTAGAAGAAATTCGGCAACGGGGCCTGGGGCTCGCGGCCGCCCGCTCAAGGCCCTGTACCCTCCTCCCAAAAGGGCTTCCTGCTAATTAATTTATTTACTTATGTATTTAACGGTATTTATGAATCGCATTACAGATTAAAATTCGCCCAAAGCGATGAACAAAGTACATGAAATACAATTCAATGTACAACTATAAACTACAATTCCTAAAACTCCTTCACAACACAAGATACAATGGAAACCCATGCGGCCGCGGGCTGCGGGCCCCGTGCTGATTTCCTTCTAGGTTGCTGCTGCTGCTGCCGCGGGATCGGAGCCGAGCCACTTTAGGTAAGCGGTTGGAGGGAGTTAGGCCCCGATGGAAGTACAGCGGCAAGATATCCCGCTAAGTAGTGCAGTCATTATCAAAACCAATAAAAAGATTTAGAGGGCTAAACCCCTCTCAAAGCTTAATGCAAAGGCCCTCAGGCCATACTCACCTATCCCCCCCAACCTTTGTTAAGACTTAGTATGGGGCCAGCATTGTACGCCACCCCAGACCCGATTTTCAATTAAAGAGGCTCAGGCTGCATCCCTTCCTGCCCCCTCACCCACCCACCCACCAGGATTTATAGGGGTTCTTGCCCCCCCCCCCATCCTTCTGACCCTTCCCAGTCTCTCCCCCCCATTCCTTTTAGATCCGAGCCAGGAGTGAGGGACCCTCTGCGCCACTCCCGGCGCCTCCAGCACTGCCCTGACAGAGATCCATGAGTAAAAGTGGCCCCGGGGACATTAGTGGGCCCCTGCATTCTGGGAGGTCCCTGAAGAGGGGGTTACACTAGCTTTTAACTTCCGTTTGTGCATGCCCTGTGTGTGTGTGTGTGTGTGTGTGTGAGTGTATATGTATATGTTTGTAAATAATACATACAGTATATAATTTTACAGGATGACCATTTTATTTTAACAAGTGCATAGTAATTACTTTCAAGATTTTGCTGCTCTTTAATGGCTTTCATCAAACTCAATGGATCTTTAGGCAGTAATGGTTTTCATAATAATTAATGCACAATAGATTTTATTGCCACAGTTTTAGAAGGAATTCTTTTTTTCTTTTGTTTTTCCCTTCAGTTACTTCTTTTAGTGAGGCCTTCATCAGTGCAATCAGGAATCCTTGCTGGAGCAGCTTCTCTAGTCCAGAAGGCACCAAAGACACTGTCCTAGGCAGAACCAGCTCTCATTAGCATAGCGATGTGACTTTGATAGACAGCTCTTGTAATGAACCTGGTTAGCTTAATGAGCTGTGAAATCCAGGTTCTCTCTGCTCAGGAGACGTTAAGGGACCAGTCCCATGGCCTTCCTCATAGGAGCAGCACTGAGGCAGCATGTGCCGCTTTGCTTAATCCCCCCCCCCCCTCCCTGCTCTGCGCCCCACAGGCAGTATGCCGACTGCCACAATTCCCTGCCAAGCCCCCCCCCCCCCCCCCCCAAGGACAGGTGCACTAAAAAGACTGTAACATGCTTCTGAAGTGTGCCTGGCTCGGCGTTACTAGTGGTGTGCATTCATCACAGAAAGGGTGGTGGATACATGGAGCAGTCTCCCAGTGGCAGTGATGGAGCCTAGGACAGTATCTAAATTCACGATAGCATGGGACAAGCACAGGGGATCTCTGAGGGAGTGGAGGAGGTGAGTAGTTGGTGTGGATGGGCAGACCAGATAGGCCCTATGCTGCCATCATGTTTCTATGTAGCTGTGAGTTTATGTGATCATGCGGCTCCTGCTGTGTGTGAATCTCTCTGTGCAGCAGAAGAGGCTGATGTGCTTCTCCTGCCAGCCGGACACATGGCAAGGGGTGAGGTGGAGGCAGATCAGCCTCCCCCCCCTGGGCGATGTTGGTGGCACTGGAGTTGCCCTAAGGCCATTCCTAAGGACCTGTTCAGTTCGCCAGAATGTGTTTTAGGTGCACTGCTACTGCTGAAAAAATAGGATAAGAAGATCAGGATGTGTTAAATGGAACGTGCAATAATTGTGTAATAATATCAGTTAATTACCATATGACAGAATGAACTCTCTCGCACAGACTTACAACCTTATATTTTATTTTCTCCATACAGTGATTGAGCATGTGGACAGACAGACATTAACAGGTTAGCTGTGCAGACGTGAACTGAAAGTCCCATGCTTCTATAGGTCTAGAAACCAAATTGATGTTGAAAAAACTTCTAGCAGGTTCACATCTGAAGACAAGACCTCTGTGGACTCAAAGGGATCGATATTCAGCCACAGAGCAGCTAGTTAAGGGGGTCATTTTCCAAAGCGATCACTAAATCGGGGCGGAGCCCGTACCGGAAGGGGAGGAGTCGGGGTGGACTCCGCGACAACTTCGCTGACGGCGAAAAGGTAAGGGCCCTTTTCGCTGTCACTAGCACCACCTTTTATGATGGCGCTATTGGGTGCGAAAGCCCACCCCCCCCCCACTTTGCCACCCTACCCCCCTGTATCACAGGATTTTCTAAGGTCTGTGACCTTAGAAAATCCAGGCCTAAGTTATCCAGATATAGCTATTCAGTTAACTAAATGTGGTATTCAGTGACGTGGCCACACTGTTGAATATCCCCAGCTATCTTAGAGTTAGCCGGATATGTATATCTAGCCAACTTTAGGGCAGCCCTACAGCGCAACCAGAGCTATCTGCATAAGTTAAGTGGCCATCTCAGAATAACTTATGCAGCTAACTCTGCTCCTCCTGGAAACACCTCCTGCCCGCTGCTGGAATGTCCCTGACTTATATGGCTTTGAATATAGCTGGCTAGGCATTTAAAAGGGTAATTTTCAGTTATCCATCTAAATGGCTTTTGAATATTGACCTGTACATGGATGAGGATGTTGGGGAGATACCCATTCCAGAGACAGTTTTCAAGGGTGATAATTCAGATGAATTGATCCAAATCAGGGTGAACCTGGGAGAAGTGATAGGCCAGACTGACCAAAATGAAGAGTAGCAAATCACTTGGATCAGATGGTATTCACCCCAGGGTACTGAAAGGTCTAAAAAAAATGAAGTTTCAGACATATTACAAGTATTTTGTAACCTTTTATTTAAATCATCTGTTGTACCTGAAGACTAGAAGGTGATCAATGTAACCCCAATATTTAAAAAGGGCTCCAGAGTTGATTCAGGAAACTATAGACTGGTGAGCCTGACTTCAGTACTGGCAAAAATTGTGGAAACTGTTATGAAGAGTAAAACCACAGAACATGTAGATAGACATGATTCAATGCTACACACCCAGCATGGATTTACCCAAGGGAAGTCTGGGAAATCTGCTACATTTTTTGAAGGGATGAATAAACATATAGATAAAAGTGAACCGGTAGATGTGGAGTATTTGGATTTTCAGAAGGTGTCTGACAAAGAGGCTTCTAAGAAAACTAAAACTCATGGGACAGAAAGGGATATCCTTTTGTGGATTTCAAACTGGTTAAAAGACCAGAGAGTAGGATTAAATGATCAGTTTTCACAGAGGAAAACAGTAAACAGTGGAGTGCCTCCGGGATCTGTACTTGGACCAGTGCTATTTAATATATTTATAAATGATATGGAAAGGAGTATGACAAGTAAGGTGATCAAATTTGCAGATGACACAAAATTATTCAGAGTAATTAAATCAGAAGCAGAGTGGGATAAAATGCAGGAGGACCTTGTGAGACTGGAAGATTGAGTATCCATATGGCAGATGAAATATAATGTGGATAAGTCCAAGGTGATGCATTTAGGGAAAAATAACCCTTGCTGTAGATTCACAACTTTAGGTTCTATCTTAGGAGTTACCACCCAGTAAAGAGGCATCATAGTGGATAATACAGTGAAATTGTCAGCATAGTGTGCTGTATTTTTAGTCAAAAAAGCAAACTGAATGTTAGGAATTATTAGGAAGGGAATGGCGAATAAAACAGTGGATGTCATAATGCCTCTGTATCG
Source organism: Rhinatrema bivittatum (assembly GCF_901001135.1). Classification (NCBI taxonomy): domain Eukaryota; kingdom Metazoa; phylum Chordata; class Amphibia; order Gymnophiona; family Rhinatrematidae; genus Rhinatrema; species Rhinatrema bivittatum. Next base: position 33,922,466 of record NC_042626.1, read on the forward strand.
CTCCATGGCGAGACCGCACCTTGAATACTGTGTGCAATTCTGGTTGCCGCATCTCAAAAAAGATTTTATTTGTTTTTATATACCGGTGTTCGATCTGGAATATCACATCGGTTTACATTGTAACTGGGTTATAAGAAGTCGAGGTCTTCTTATTTTACATTATAACTTCAAAATTAATTCTCACAGTAGAAATTAAAATTGAAACGAGAACGACAATATGTCCTACAGAGTATCTTACAGTATAACAACATAAATAATGTAACTTACAATAAATAGGATGTAACTTCAATAGATTAAAATGGAGCAGAAGCAGCATTGTTTTCAATGTCTAGTCTGGAGTAGCATGGCGAATAGTAATTTTGACAATGAATAGTACAAGTGTCTATAGTTTGCAATCGTGTAATTTATAAAATATAAACATGATCGGGAAATAAACATTGCGGACATTCAAGTGGAGATGAGGTAGGTGCTTATGTGAGGAAGTGTGATTGCTGTGAATGTATGTGTGCTACTAGGGAGAGGGGGGTCTTGGAGATGGAAAGGAGTGTGTTGCTGAAGGTGGACTAGGGGGGAGGGATGACCAGGAGCACTGAGGGGAAGGGAGGTTCTTCTTAGTGCAGAGGGTGGATGGGCATTAGGTAGCTGTTGTGAAGGCTTTTTGGAAGAGCCATGTTTTGAGGGGTTTTTTGAAGGATTGCATTGTTGGTTCCAATCTTAGATGTGTTGGTAAGTTGTTCCAGAGCGAGGGTCTGGCCACAGATAGAGCGGGTTCTCTTATTGTGGTCAGGTGAGTTACTTTTGGTGAGGGGATTGGGATGATCCCGGTGTTGTTGGAGCGGAGGTTCCTTAGTTGGTTGTGAAAATAGAGGGTCGTGTTCAGCCAGTTAAATTTGTCGTTATAGAGTGCTTTGTGGATGAGGACTTTATATTGTATTCTGAATGGAATGGGTAACCAGTGTAGGTTTTTGAGGATTGCTGAGATGTGGTCCGATCTTTTGCTGTTTGTGAGTAGACTTGCTGCTGCATTTTGCAGTAACTGCAATGATCTGAGGGTGGTTGTTGGCAGGCCAAGAAGGAGGGCGTTGCAATAGTCGAGTTTGGAGAATAATAATGCTTGGAGGACCATTCAGTAGCCATGGGTGTAGAGAAGTGGTTTGATTCTTTTTAGAATTTGAAGTTTGAAGACTCCATCTCTTATTATTGTATTGATATGTTTTTTGAGGTTTAGTTCGTCATCTAGGATGATGCCTAGGTCTTTGGCTGTGGAAACTATTTGCTTCTCCATCTCAGGTGCTGTGCGGTTTTGGGTGGTTACTGTAGTGGGTTTGTTTTTCATGTGTAAAATTTCAGTTTTTTTAGGGTTGAGGGAGAGAGACATTTGTGAGAGTAGTTGGGTTATCTTCTGTAGAGTTTTAAGGTGGTTTCAAGGGTTTCTTTCAGAGGGAGCAGGATTTGAACGTCATCTGCGTAGATGAAATATGATAGGCCTAGTTCAGTTAAGAGAGTGCAGAGGAGTAGGATGTAAATATTGAAGAGGGTGAATGAGAGGGAGGAGCCTTGAGGGACACCGTGTGGAAGGGAGATTGGTTTGGATTCTGATGCATTCAGTCTGACTTTATAGGATCTGTCTGATAGGTATGATTTAAACCATTTTAAGTGTGGAGTTGCATAGGCCGATTTCTTTTAGTCTGCTTAAGAGGATTTCATGGTTGATATATAGTTATATACATTGATATATACAATATACAGTGATATATTGATATATACAATATAAAGATATAGTTGCACTGGAGAAAGTACAGAGAAGGGCAGCCAAAATAATAAAGGGCTCCCCTATGAGGAAAGGCTAAAGAGGTTAGAGCTGTTCAGCTTGGAGATGAGATGGCTGAGGTGAGATATGATAGAGGTCTATAAAATCATGAGAGGTCTAGAACAGGTAAATGTGAATTGGTTATTTACTCTTTCAGATAATAGAAGGACTAGGGGGCACTCCATGAAGCTAACATATTTAAAACAAATTGGAGAAACTTATTTTTCATTCAACCCACAATTAAGTCTGGAATTCATTACCAGAGGATGTGGTTAAGGCAGTTAGTGTACCTGGGTTTAACAAAGGTTTGGATAAGTTCCTGGAGGAGAAGTCCATAAACTGCTATTAATCAATAGGGAATAGCCACTGCTTGTTGCCAGTATTAATAGCTTGGGATCTATTTAATATTTGGGTACTTGCCAGGTACTTGTGACTTGAATTGGCCACTGTTGGAAACAGGATACTGGGCTTGATGGACCCTCGGTTTGGCCCAGTATGGCATGTCTTATTTTCTTATGACAGGTGGATAGTTCTTGTTTTGATCCAATAAAAGGTGCCATAGGCTGCAAAGAATCCAAATGTTTATACGATAAAATACTATATGGTGATGATAGCATGCATCCATGTTATTTTTTATGTGAAACTCTCCAGCCTCCTTTTGATCACTAAGGAAATGTTATTAAACATGTTTGAAAGCTCCTCCTACATTGTCACTTCCACCCTGGGCCAGTGTGAGACATTCTAGTACTGAGGGCAGAAACTTGGGAAGAGGCACTCAATCCCGGATCCCCACCCTTTGGATTTTCTTTTCCCCCATTCCAACCCACGTCCTTTCCCACCGCTGCCACCCCCTATCCCAGGTGCTCTCCCTCCTCCTCCTCCCTTCCCCCATGGCCCTTTCGCGGGTCCTCTTCCTCCCTCCTAGCCCACTACAATGGCCCCTTCCTGGGTCCTCCCCCTCCCTCCTATCCACTCCAGTGGTCCTTTTTCTGAATCCTATCCTTCCCTCCTTTCACCCTCATGGCCCCCTGCTGGTTCCTCTTCTTCCCTCCACCCTCATGGTCCCTCCCAGGCTCTTCTTCTTCCTTCCTTCAATTACTCCATTCTTGTAAGAACTCTACATTACGTGAGATGTGCCATGTTGGATCAGACAAAAGGTTCATTGGGCACAGTATCCTGTCTCTGGCAATGGTCAAACTGGGTCACGAGGAAGTATCCAGCAGATCCTAAAGAGTAGATCCATTCCTTGTTGCCGATCCCAAGGATAAATGGTGGCCTCCCTAAGTCTACCTGGCTAATAATTGTTTATGGACTTTTCCTCTAGGAATTTGCCCAAAGCCCTTTTAAACACAGAAGCCCTGACCCCCAACCTCTGGCAACAAGAACCAGTTTGATTTGTGAGTTGAGCGAAAAATTATTTTCTCCTATTTGTTGTCAATCTGCTGCCTTAGACTCACAAAGTGTCCCAGGTGCTCTTTCTCCTTTTTGCCTCCTTTCTAGGTCTCTCCCTCCTTTCTTGGCCCCCTTCTCAGGTCTTCTCCAGCCCTCCCCTCCTTTGATTGATTGCTCCTGGGCCTGGCAGCAGGGACGGAGACCTCCTAGACCTCTAGCAGAGGAAATCGCTGCGGGCTCTGAGGGCGGGCGCGTACTCTCGCAGCCTCTGCAGCGGCCCCGGCCCTTGCACAGGTTACCGTGGCAACAGGAAACCCATGCCGGAGAAGCCAGGGGGGGAGGCACTGCAAGGTCTGTGAACGCTGGCCTCCAGCGCCTACACTGATTTTCCTTGGCAGTAGCTGTGCCTGGTCTCCATTGTTGCTGCCAGAGGGCCGTGCCCAAGCTCTGCCAGCGTCAGGTGGGTGCAGAGCTGCCTGTGGCGTGGAAGTCCAGGGTAATGGCAGTTCCTTGGTTGTACCCCTCCCCCTCCCCCCAAGAGTCAACCCACGTCCTTCGTTTAGTCATTGTTCTCTTGATCTTCCCCCACCCCCCCCCAACTCTCAGAACTTTATTGCTTACCTCACCGTGCTTTTCCCTAACGCACTTCTCTGGTGAATTTTCTCGGAATAGTTTATTTTGGTGTTCTTATGATGCATCCCTACTGCGCTGTCATTTACTTGAGATATTATGAACGTAAGTGCTGACCTGCCGTAACATGCTTTGAGCTTTCTAGTTTTGGGAAATAAATAAGCGACGATGGTAATGATGAGGATTTATAAAACTGAGAATTGAGGGCACTGCTGTGGTGATCTTTGCAAAACACCTCCCCCCCTCTCGCCAAGCAGGCTTCACACCGACGCACGCAAATCGTGGACCCAGGATCATCAGGAGAAGAGTGGGACTACAGGAAGGATTTTGCTACCATAATTAAACGTGCGTCCCCGGCATACGTGAAAACGGATGAAATTAATTCGCATGCAAAAAGGAAATGACTGTAAAAAAAAAAAAAAAAAAAAAGACACAATACATGATGATGATCTTAGGAGCAGTTGGTGCTGCTGCTGCTGTGAGGAAGGCGAGAGCCTAAGACCATTTCACAAGGCCTACTCTCCTCTTACTAATGAGAGCGTGTGGGGGCCAGGGGGTTAGGAGGGCAGGACCCAGGTCTCAATCAGCGACAAGAACAGCGGGGCAGAGGGGCTCAAGCACTGCAGTGAAGGATTAGGAATTTATAAGCCCCCGGCAGCTGGGCTCGCATTGATCAGGAAAGCGTGCTAGGCGCACAGCGCATGAAAAATGAAGACTTGGATTTAATTGCTTGCTGTTCCAAACCCCATGCTAAAGGCGAGTTACAATTCAGGTCTATTAGTTAGGGGCCTTCCCTAGAGGGCTTCCAATCTAACTTGGTACCTGGAGGATGAAATGATTTCCCCGAGGTCAAAAGGAGCGTCGGCGGCAGAAGTGGGATTTAAACATTAGCTTTCCTGGTTTTTGGCCTGCTGCTGTGACCTCATGATCATGGGTCCACTTACACTTCAGAGTCCTTTCCTGGGACCTAGGCCACCTTGATTCTTCAGATAAGCTTTGCATTCAAACCAGTAAGGTATGAACGTCCCTGCGGAGTGCAGTATGGACAGGGCCAGCAAGGCTTGGGGGCAGGCACACACCTGCAGAATTAGCCCGGTTGCATTTCCAGCTTGGGTCACTGCTGCAGATGTGGTATTTTAGTCTAATCTTCTTGTGTAAATAGTACCGCCCAGTAAAGTGAAACCCAGACCTGGGAGGAAATGGTTAACGTCATCCCTTATTCCACTCATGGGGGCCGATATAATATAGTGTGCTCAACATACTGTACAGTTGGTGCACGGTTGGATGCACTTGAAAAACTCCCGATGCAATAATGGGATTAGCGCGTCCAAAACGTGCGTCCAAACCAGCAAGTAGCTAATAGCGCTAATCACATGTAAATGTCATGTTGATGAGGCTATTAGATTTTATCCCCTTATGCAAAACGTTACTGTGTACCCATAGACACGCATTTTTAATCCCAAAAATTAATGCCAGCCCTGGAGCTGGTGTTGTCTTAAAGCACCCCAAGCCTCCACTAAAAAGAAGACAATACTGCTTTTCTGTGGTTCCTCCTACTTAATATCGTGGCGATACGAAGTAGGAGGAACCACAGAAAGCAGCATCAGGAAAAAAAAAAGTCTTGACGGCAGTCAGGTAAGGAGAATGGTTGCTCAATTTACAGGCATCCATTTTCCTAATCTGCGCGCAGCCACCTCTCCTGGGTGCTTGATGACAAGGACCTGCTAGGGACGCACAATTGATCCCTAGCGCGTCCTTTTTAGTGCAGCATCGCATTAACATATTGAATCGCACGTCCAGGAAAGGTGGATGGGTGCGCATTAAGAAAACGGGTGGTCAATGCGAGCGCCCATTTCCTACGCGCAGATATTGCATCTGCCACAAAAAGTCTCAGAGTGCATAACTAGAGAGACACACAATGCAATTTGATTTCTCTATAAGCCCTTGTCACACTATTGTGCATTCTTCATCCTGCATTTCACAGAAATTGAGGGTGCTGAAGCAGTAAGAAAGAGAAAAAGTTTAGTGCTTCTATTTATTTATTTATAGCAGTTTTTCTTGTTTTTGGTGCAGGATCCTTTCCCAAATGGTGTCTTGATGCTCCTCCACAACTGCCGGCTCCTCCTTTAGCCCTTGTGAATTTCTCCTCTATCCTGTGCAGCAGTTGCACTACCAAACCTGCTTCTGCAATGGGTGGGTTATAAGCACTGGTAAGATGTAAATGGTGTGTTGCTGTGTTGCACGTGCTTGCTCTGTCTCTCCCGTTTCCTTTCTGCACACTGATATCTCTTATCCATGTGCTCTGCTGTTCTATTTTGGGGTTCTGCTGTCAGGTAATGAGGAGCGCTGGGTCCAGTCTGCCCTGGAGATGCCGAAGAGAAGAGACATCCTCGCTATCGTGCTGATCATTCTGCCCTGGACTTTACTCATCACTGTCTGGCACCAGAGCACCATTGCCCCTCTGCTTGCAGTGCACAAGGGTGAGAAACTGATGGATCCCGTTCCCTTCCATCTAACTGCCATCATATTCCAACACCATTACCCAGAATTACCTTCTTTTATCTGCTGAGCGCAGTGCATGAGGGTGAGAAATGATGAATCTACTTCTCACTGCCTGACCACAGCATCCATCCGCCATCCTATTCCACCATTTTTCCATCGCCCTTTTGCTCACAGTATACAGGACTGAGGAAGCAACCCACGCTTCATGGACCTCCTATAATAAAAACCATTGCACACCATCTTGCAGCATTCAAGCATAAGGAACTGCTCAGCCTACACGGGGCTGTTCTCCACCATCTCATGTAGCCATCTTCCTAATCTGCTGCTACCCATCGCATCACTGCTGACAGTGCACGAGGGTGAGAAACCAAGCTGAATCATTTCCCACCACCCCACCCATCATCATACTGGTCATGCTGCACAAGGGTGCCCAATGTACTACCCAGGATGTTCAGTTCCCTGCTGCCCTCCTAGTCTAACTCTTGTTCACACTAACTCACTGTTGCCTTAGTGCTCACAATAGAGTGGGAAGGTCAGAAGCACTGAACCTATCTTGAATATGCATTCAATTTTCTAACGAACTGGAACATGAGGTAAAACCTTGCTTCATTTTGGTTTAGAAAATAAAACTGGGAAAAAAAAAATCCTTGCCGAAATTCAGGGATTTTTCATTTTAAAAATTAACTCCCCCCCCCCCAAACTTCCAGCATTAATATTTAAAAAACTGAACCACTCTCATACACCAAGGCTTTCCTGCTTCCCCCCCCCCCATTTCCTCTTACCTCATCCATGGAGTCTGAAGTTGAAAAGGCCCAGAACCAATCCCCGGTTACGCCTGCCCCACTGGGCGCCATTCATTGATCAGCCCTGAGACAGGGGCCATGGGGTGGCACTGGATTCGGAGCCGCCCGGTGCCATTTTGAATGCGGGACCCAGTGGGGCAGGAGCGATTGGGGAAAACCCCATGAAAAAGAGAGTGGACTTTCCTAGGGTGCAGAAGGGGAGGGGCAGGCACTTCTCTCTCCTTTTATTCTTTTTTTTCTGTTTCTTTTCGCTTTGTTCTTTGTTTCATTTCTAATAATCAAAATGAATCGAAATAAACAGCCAGAAAAATGAAAAACTAATTTAAAAAAAAAAAAAATCCAAACAAATGAAACAAAAAATTATTTTCTGTGCACACCCTTAGAGACAACTCTGAAAGGACATAAAGCAGGGTTTCCCAAACCTGTCCTGGGGACCCCGACAGTCAGTTGGGTTTTCAGGATGTCTACAATGAATATGCATGAGATTGAGTCTGCATTGTATGCAAATTTATCTCCTGCATATTCATTGTGGATATCCTGAAAACCCAACTGGTTTGTCTGCGTCCCCAGGACAGGTTTGGGAAGCCCTGACAAGAGTAAAAACAATCAAGAGGAGGGCTACCAGAATGGTATAGGGCAGTGATGGCCAAACTCCATCCTGGAGGGCCACAGACAGGCCAGGTTTTCAGGATATCCACAATGAATACGCATGAGAAAGATCTGCATGCACTGCCTCCGCTATATGCAAAAACTCTCTCATGCATATTCATTATGTATATCCGGAAAACCTGACCTGTTTGTGGCTCTCGAGGACTGGAGTTCGCCATCACTGGTATAGGGCCTACACTGTAAGTCCTGGGAGGTGAGGCTTAACAATTTTAATATACCAAACCCCTGGTGGAGGAACCACAGGAGAAGTGATCTGACAGAGACCTTCAAATCCATCAAGTATAAATGATCTACCAGCTGCAAGCACTTTTCAGTGCGCAAGATGTTGTGTAATAAAAGGAACGGAGATAGACTCAGTGTACTATAAAGATGCTGAGTGGCAAAGATAACGGATTAATTTTATATCAAGCTCATGGCTTGAGGGAGGGACATTCTGGGTTTTCAGATGTTGGGAAGCAGGGAAGAGACAAAGGGAGGCTCGGGGGAATATTGTTTTTTGTTTTGTATCAAGCCTTGGGGGATGGTAGCTGAGCAGCTGCTGAACAGATTTAGGCCAGCTATTACAGTGCTTAGATTGGTCTGGCCCAATTTAGCCAGTTAACACTGACTATAATGTTAAATCAGCTACGTTTCAAGCCGCCCACTCTGGGAATGCCTCGGACTGATAACCCCTTTTTATACTTACCTAACTGTGTGCAGGCTGTGATTTTAACTGGGCAGATTTAGATGGTTAGAGGCAGAGGCGGATTGGCCTATCGGGGGATCGGGCATCCCCCGGTGGGCCGATCGCTCCAGTCACGTGGTCTGCTGTGCGCGGCCATGACAGAGCCGCGCTCGGCAGACCACGTGACATGTCCTGGGCCGGCCTGGACGGCAAATACCCAGGCCGGTTCGACATCGTGAGTCCGCCGCTGGTTAGAGGCATCAAATTTTAAACAAGGGAGATTTACCCAGCTGACATCCAGTTTTTAGCCAGGAAAACCTTTTGAAAATCAACCCTTAGTTTCTTCACAGAAAAGATTCTGGATGCATGGAAGGAGAAAATGGATTCTTAGCAATAGGAAAGCAGGAGATCAAGTAGGGCCTGTGGCACTGCAGTCAGAAGGCAGAATGGCAAGAGGAGGTGAGCTCAGTGGTCGCTCTCTCCCATCACTTTCTCTATTGTGCTCCCCACTCCCTACACCTCTCATTGCCAGATTCCTGAAATGCTCCCACCTCACTTCTTTTGTACAGATACCCAGATTCCACTCTACCTGCTGCCCCAGTAACATCCCAGAGATGGCACCGGTCTCGCCCGCAATCCAGTCTTCATTATTGCAAATCCTCCTGAGCTCTCATTTCATTAAAGCACATAGTGGTGCCCTCTCCCTCCGTGACTCTGCAGGATAGCAGGCCCTTCAGAGGCTTTCTAACCTGAAGGTGTCGTTTCAGGAGGGAGCTGAAGCCTTGCCATGCACAGGTTGGCCTTCCTTCCATCTCAGGAGCCTGTCTGGATTACCTGCTGTGAGCTGGAATACACTCACAAGCTCCTTGGCGCCTGTCATCGGAGGTAGAATAACCTTTGAGCGACAAAAGAAGATTTATGAATAGTGGGAATAGGGGTTTCTCCGTTCTCTTGGCTTTTTCTGTCAATGTATTCCCCTGCTCTCTCTCTCTTTCTAATACTTAATGCCACAAGCTGCTCTATTCTCTTCTATCACTGGTATGGAGGATTATTCTCCTTTTTTTTTCGGAAATAATTGGTAACATTTTTGAATTGTATTGAGTGCTACTTGTTACTAAAGGATTCTGTTTCGGATATTATGTTGTAACATTTTCAAAATGATTAATATGCAACATGAATATATGCATGATTTGTAAAGAGGGTGACCATATAACTTCATGTCCAGGGGATAAACTGAGCCCCTTCTGGTTTTATCCCGTTTCATACACAGAGCTACAGTTATGATGTCTCTATCGGAGTCCCATTTTTCATCTCCCCAGCATGCAATAGGGTAAAACCAGGACTGCCTCAGCTTATCCCCCTTTGACATGGTCACCCTAGTTAAAAACCACTTCTATCTATTTACAACACAACTCCTACAATAAGGGTATAATTCTGTAATTGCCCACATAAACTTAATGTTAACTACCCGCAGACTTTACACCAGTTTTCAAAGGGAAAGTAAGCATATATTTTGTCTTTCAAAATTATCCTACCCATATTACCCACACACGTTTACACCTGCTGATATGCACACATCGATATTCTAGGAACAATTATGCAAAAGTATATGTGTAAGTGCAGACTCCTCCATTCATAGCAGGTAAAATAGTACATACAAGCCCTATGTGCCTGCTTTTACCTGCAAATCAGGTGGGCAATTTTGTAAAAGTCCATTTCCGCAGGTAAGCCCATTTCTGTGGAAATAGCTGGGAGAATTGCCCTCTGAGTGCATTACCAAATAATGAGTTTTGGATTCCTGAATCTGTACGTTTCACTTGCGCTAAAGCTGGAATCCCATTGCTTTTCTGGAGCTTTCATGCCAGATGCTCAGCTGGTGACAGTCTCCCCAGGGGATCTCCGTGCACGCACACTCCTCGCCTTGCTAGTGGCATTTGCAAAGATCACCAACTTCCATTCTTTTTTAACGCCTGTAAGAAGTGTCACGCTGGACCCCAGCTCAGAAAGTACCATTGTCAGAGGAGAAGAAAGGGAAAACCAGTTTTGCTAGAAGGCCTGGTTCTGAAATGCACTGTGCTGGTCAGTAGGTGTCAGCAAGCAGAAAGCAAAATGAAAAAAATGAGCATTCATATCATAAATTCTCTTTCTGCTTTTAAAGCACCAAGCAGTCTTCAATTATAGCTACGGTCAAGGAATGTGGGTTCAGAGTGAAGCCAAGTTCAATTCTGATATCAAAACTTCAAACAAAGAACCCAATAATTTAATTCCAGGAAACCTTCAGTAAAACCTTTCATAAAGCAATCTGATTTACAGCAATGAAAGTTATACAAGATCCTTTGTATTAAGACTATTCTGTTGCGCTTACATAATTGGACATCCCTTACTGCCTTCCCAAACACAGTGAAGTGATGGATCTTGAGAGGTATTAAGCACAGGTTTGAGAGGCATACTTTTTCCATTCAATGTTTCCACTCTCCCACAGATGGGCCATGTTCCTTACTTTACCCAGCATTATATTTAACAACAACTACAACCAAAATCCTCTTCAAATTTTTTTTTTATTTTGTGCTGAACATTTTTGGGCCTGCCAGAAGAATCATGTTTGGCACTGTCATGAAAAGTTGCTTCTTTAGCACTCCTCGTGTGCATCGTGAGCTATGAAACGGATCAGAATAATCATCCTATGCCTTAACTCAATTCCTTTGCATATAAGGGTGCCTCCAGAATAGACTCATTCCTTTCCACTTCCTTCACCTTAAGTTAGCCAATGGTAAACAAAAATAGAAGGTATTTATGTAGGGAACCCTAAACATACATAATTTACAAAAAATGTAACTAGAAACCCACTTCTACCATGCTACAATGTAGCACATTTTTATTTAAAGCTTAACATCAATTATTATTAAAGTATATAAATTCACTCATTCACTCTCACATCCTAAGTTAGAACATGCCATGCCAGTTCAGACCAAGGTCTAGCTTCCTGTCTTCAACAGTGACCAATCCAGGTCACAAGTACCCAGCAGATCTGAAAATGTAGATCTGATTTTTTTGTTGTTCACTCCCAGGGATAGTCTCTCTAGCTAATAATGTTTTCCTCCAGGAATTTGCCCAAACCTCTTTTAAATCCTGCTATGCTAATCACCTTAACCACATCATCTGGCAACAGATTCCACAGCTTGATTTTGTGTTGAGTGATAAAATACTTTTTACAATTTGTTTTAAATCTGCTGATTAGAACATAAGAACAGTCATCCTGTGTCAGACAAGGGTCCATCAAGCCCCGTATCCTGTCTCCAACAGCGGTCAATTCAGGTCACAAGTATCCAAGTACTGAAATATTAAATAGATCCCATGCTACTAATGCTGGCAACAAGCAGTGGCTGTTCCCTATTGAGTAATAGCAGTTTAAGGATTTCTTCTCCATGAACATATTCAAACCTTTTTTAAACCCAGCTACAATAATTGCCTTAATCACATTCTCAGGTAACAAATTCCAGAGCTTAATTGTGCATTGATTCATTTTAAATGTGCTACGTGCTAACTTCATGGAGTGCCCCTAGTCCTTGTATTATCCAAAAGAGTAAATAACCAATTCACATTTACCAAGTCCTTTCATGATTTAGTAGCCCTCTATCATACCCCCATCAGTCGTCCTTTCTCCAAACTTAACAGTCCTAACTTTTCTCATAGGGCAGCCGTTCCATGCTCTTTATCATTTTGGTCGCCCTTCTCTGTACTTTCTCCAGTGCAACTATATCTTTTTTGAGTTGCAATGATGAGGATTGTACACAGTACTCAAAGTGCGGTCTCACCATGGAGTGATACAGAGACATTATGTCATCCACCATTTTATTTTTCATTCCCTTTCTAATAATTCCTAACATTGTTTCCTTTTTTGACTGCAACAGCACTCTGAGCTGATAATTTCAATGTAATATCAACCATGAAACCCAGATATATTTCCTGGGTGGTAACTCCTAATATGGAACCTAACATCGAGTAGCTTCAGCATGGGTTATTTTTCCCTAAATGCATCATCTTGCATTTGTCCACATTAAATTTCATCTGCCATTTGAAAACCCAATTTTTCATTCTTGCAAGGTCCTCCTGCCACTTATCACAGTTCGCTTGTGACTTAACTACTCTGAATAATTGTCATCTGCAAATTTGATCACCTCACTCATCATACCCCATTCCAGATTATTTATAAATGTATTAGAAAGCACCGATCCAAGTACAGATCCCCAAGGCACTCCATTGTTTTATCTTTTTCCACTGAGAACACTGACCATTTAATCCTACTCTCGTTTCCTGTCTTTTAATCAGTTAGCAATCTATAAAAGGATAACTCCTCTTATCCCATGACTTTTTAGTTTTCTTAGAAGTCTCTCATGATGAACTTTGTCAAACACCTTCTGAAAATCCAAATACACATCTACTGATTTGGCTTTATCCACGTTTATTCACCCCTTCAAAAAAAATATTGCAGATTTGTGAGGCAAGACTTCCCTTGGGTAAATGCATGCTGGCTGTGTCCCGTTAAATCATGTCTATCTATATGTTCTATGATTTTATTCTTTATAATAGTTTCCACAATTTTTTCTGGCACTGAAGTCAGTCTTATCAGTCTATAGTTTCCTGGATCACCTCTGGAGCCCTTTTATTATATTGGGGTTACATTGGCCACCTTCCAGCCTTCAAGTTCAATAGATGATTTTAGTGATAGGTTACAAAATACTTGTGTTAGGTCCGAAATTTCATTTTTGAGTTCCTTCAGAACCCTGGGGTGTATACCATCTGGTCCAGGTGATTTGCTACTCTTCAGTTTGTTAATCTGGTCTACTACATCTTCCAGGTCACCGTGATTTGCTTTAGTTTATGTGAATCATCACCCTTGAAAATCGTCTCCAGAACTGTTATCTCCCCAACTTCCTCCTTGGTAAACAAAACACAAAGAATTCATTTAGTCTTTCCGTGATGGCTTTATCTTCCCTAAGTGCCTCTTTAACCACTCGATCATTTAACGGTTCAACCGATTCCCTTGCAGGCTTTCTGCTTAAGATATATTTTAAAAAATATTTGTTATGAGTTTTTGCCTCTAGGGCCACCTTCTTTTCAAATCCTCTTTTAGCCTGGTTGCTATTTTCATAAAGTGTCCCATTGTTTTATTATTTGAAAGGGTAAATAGCTACCCTTTATTTGTATGTTCTACCCTACTCATGATTTTATAAACATCTATCATGTCCCCTCAGCACTCTTTTCAAAGCTGAAGAGCCCCACCATGTAGAATTTCATCAGAGGGGAAACGTTCCAACCCCTTTATCATTTTTGTTGTCCTCCTCTGCACGTTTTGTAATTCCACTATGTTTTTTCCTAGATGGAGTGACCACAACTGCACACAGTATGCAAGGTGCTGTCACACTATGATTCGATACAGAGCAAGATGATATTCTGTTTTAGTCTTTCTTTTTCAGATCATTCGTAACATTATTTTTGCTTTTCTGAACAGCACCACACACAGAGCTGATGATTTCAACATATTGTCTATGGTCCTTTTCCCTGGGTGGGTGACTCCCAATACAGAAGTCATTATTGTATACCTGTAGTCTGGATTACTATTCCCTATGTGCATCACTTTGCATTTATCCCCATTAAATTTGATCTGCCATTCAAATGCCCTAGTCTCACAGAGTCCCTCTGCAGTTCCTTACAATCTGCTGATTATAACAACTTTGAATAATTTAATGTCATCTACCAATTTGATCACCTCGCTTATCATCCCCTTCTCCAGAACATTTATGAATATATTAAACAGCACAAGTCCCAGTACTGATCCCTGCAGTACTCCACTAATGACCTTTCTCTATTTGGTAAACTGACAATTTGGTCCTATCTTGTGTTCCTGTCTTTTAACCAATTACTACTTCCTAATAGGACACTGTCTTCTATCCCAGGACCTCCCAATTACCTGAGGAGTCTCTAATGGGAGACTTTGTCAATGCATTCTGAAAAATTAACCTGCTTACCGTTATCTACGTTTACTGTACCTTTAAAAAAATCCAAGATTGGTAAGGCAAGACTTTCCTTTGCTAAGACTATGTTGATTCTTTCACATTAATTATGTTTGTCTATATGGACATTAATTTTGTTTTTAAGACTAGCTGCTACCATTTTTCCCTGCACCAACATCAAGCTTACCAGTCTATAGTTTTCCGGATTGTGCCTAGCGCCCTTTTTAAAAAAAATCAGTGTAACATTGGCCATGCTCTAATCTTCAGATATTGTGACTGTTTGAAATGTTAGGTTACAGATTAATAGTAACAGGTTTGCAATTTCATGTTTGAGTTCTTTCAGGACTCTGGGGTGAATGCCATCTGGTTCTGGTGATGTTACTTTTCAGTTTGATCTATTACATCCTCTATTATCACACAAATAAAACAAAAGGCAGAGATCTCTGTCTTTAAAGCAACCCTAAATTTTTCTGTAATTGAATTGTCTGTCATTCTCTGTTCAGCTGTAAAATAAACAAATGCACCTTTACTTGGTGATTTTATTCCTCCAGACCCAATCAACTCATAAGGCATGCAAAAATTAAGTAATAGAGAAACTTGTGGAACCTTATAAAAACACGGGCCAATTCCATACTATACCTAATAAAGAATGACAGAATTGGCTAATGAGATAGGGTCACTGTTGATGAATACCACCAGTATCCACAGCTATGCATGATGGGGAAAATTTTCAGGCTCCCTGTGGAGATTGCAGGTCCCAGGGTGCTTTGTATCCATAGGTCTGCAAGATGATTTTCAAAGAAAAATGCCCAACAGTTTCCCTTTGAGAAATTGCCTGACATGCACAATGTGTGTACAAAGTACTCTTGTACTTTGTGTCTGCATTGTAACCGATGCAAACTAAGCACTATGATTTCTAAATGAAATAATCACGTTCTTTTCCTACCACAATCTAATCACACCCCTTTTTCCCCATGCCCACTTTTACACAAAATGGGGGAGGGGGAATTTTCAAAAAGCAAATTTTATGTAAAAGTTTTGAAAATTGCCTTTGAAATGTAGTCCTGCAGTGAAATTACACATTCCAATTGAAAAATGGGCCAGTGGATTGTGATCTACTTAAGATCATGTTAGTGTATCATGGATCTCAGATTGTGAGTTGCAGCTCATTCCATCCATCTATACCTCATTCAAAGGCTTTGATAACTGTCTTTAGATGATATAGTTAAACTAAACTGTATCATCTGACTCCAACAACTAGACTGAAGTTTAGTCAATCTCTAGTTTATACAAACGTCCCTTGCTCCAGACTAATACTGAACTATAAGTGGAATTAATGTTCCTTGCAATTAGTGTATACAGATTGTCAAAAAGGCCCAGTGCTGGTGTACCTGTTCCCAAGAATGGTCCAAACTCACATTTTCTAAAGGTCGCTACCCATTACAGTTTATTGTTTTCAGAGCTGGAGAATGTTGGCATTGTTGGACTCTGATCTATGGTTGTCTTCTTGCAGATGATGGGAGTGATGGAAGGCGGGATCTAGGCCAGGGCTCTGACTTCAAGGAGTATTGTTCATCTGATAGAGACATAGTGGAAGTGGTCAGGACAGAGTACGTCTACACCCGGCCACCTCCATGGTCCGATAACCTACCCACTATCCATGTTATCACACCTACTTATAGTCGCCCAGTGCAGAAGGCAGAGTTAACGCGTCTTGCCAACACCTTGCTGCATGTGCCCAATTTGCACTGGATCCTGGTGGAGGATTCCCAGAGACGGACTCCTCTTGTGACAAGAATGCTGCGAGAGACAGGACTGAACTACACCCACCTCAATGTGGAGACGCCCCGCAACTATAAGCTGAGAGGAGACATGCGGGATCCCCGCATTCCTCGAGGGACAATGCAGAGGAACTTAGCTCTTCGGTGGCTGAGGGATACATTTAATAAAAACAACAGTGAGCCTGGAATTGTTTACTTTGCCGATGATGATAACACCTACAGCCTGGAGCTGTTCGAAGAGGTGAGGAGACTTTTGTTCCTGTTAGTTTCCCAGTCCTGTGCAGTTAAATTTCCAGATCTCACAAAGGCTCAATTTCCTCCCTTGGGAGTCTTTTTCTCATGCTATAGAGTACAATGTCAATGGTCTCTCTTTCCTCCAGCATAGTATTTGGGAATTAACATGGGGCAAGGGATTTTGATGTAGTTGTCATGGATACAGATGTTTAGTAGTACTGTGGGCCTTGTTTTTATTGCACTATGAATCCCTTGGTGTGGTAATGTTCTTACAAAAGAACTCTGAGGGCTTGATGACACTGGAATGTTCATTTTAGACAGCCGTATATGTTTTAATTTTCCTCCTTCTCTCATTTATCTTAGTGTGGTAGTTTCATGACTGAAATTTCAATTTTCTTTTGTGGATTTGGTGTTTAGCACACCGGCTTGCATAATCTCTTTCATAAGTTCTGTATCATTCCTCTTCAAAAAAGAATTGAACAAACATTGGGGCTGATGCAATATCTGTGCGTACAAGTCGGGCACTCAGTGTTGAGCGCCCGCTTTCCTAACGTGCACCCAGCCACCTCTCCTGGGCACACGATGCAATGTTTAAATTAGGGGTTGCGCAAAAAAGGAGACGCTAGGGAAAATCTGTGTGTCCGTAGCACCTCCTCGGCATCGGGCACCCAGGAGATGTGGCTGTCAAGCAGGTTGGGAAAACAGACGCTCAATCGACCAGTGTCCATTTTCTCCCGCTACCGGCATAGACACATACAAGATACATGACCTGGATTGTGTATCTTGTGTGTGTGTCTATTAGGCATCCAGAATTTTTTGTTTTTTGCAAAAGCTTTTTATCTTTAACTAAATCTTCTTTATTTGGTTCCTCCTACTTAGTATCACGATGATAAAATTAGGAGGAATCACATAAAGCAGAATTTTTCTTTTTTTTCATTGCGCTGAGTGTAGCGTAAAATTTGCCGCATTGCAATGGATGCATTAGCCGCGTGGGAAATATTTTGCATCACAGAGATTAGCTAATAGCCTCATCTACATGGAATTTACATGTGATGAGTGCTATTAGCTACGTGGTGATTTGGACATGCGTTTTGGACACGCTGATCCCCGTATTGCCTTGGGGGTTATGGACATGCGTTCAATCGAGTGTTAAGCAGTGTGCTAGTTGCTTCACATGGTATAGCATTGGCCCCAACATAGGTTCCATGTTTTTCTGACTATGGAGAAAGCAAAGTTGCTTACCTGTAACAGTTGTTCTCCAAGGATAGCAGGATCTTAGTCCTCACACATGGGTGACATCATCAGATGGGGCCCGCCATGGAAAACTTTTGTCAAACTTTGACAGGCACACTGAGCATGCCCAGCATGTTGCTAACCACATGTCCACGCAGGCTCCTTCTTCAGTCTTATAATATAGAATTTGCAAAAAATAAAATAACAAACTGAGAGAAAAACCAACTCTGCGGGGTGGCAGGCGGGTTTCGAAAGCACTAACATCCTGCTGTCTTTGGAGAACACCTGGTACAGGTAAGCAACTTTGCTTTCTCCAAGGACAAGCAGGATGGTAGTCCTCACACATGGGTGATTAAATAGCTCCAGGCCTCTCCAAACATGTACAGCAGGGAACAGGTGCAAACATGCACAACAGTGGAGCTGCAACAACCACCGGAGCAGGACTGCACCCAAGGATAGGGCCCACGGAGGGAGAGTTGGGTTTTCATATTTGGAAGCGATTACGGAGGATGAACTGTCCGAAACGACTATCCTGCCGGCCATCCTTGTCCAGGCAATAATGGGAGGTGAATGTGTGGAACGAACTCCAGGTTGCTGCTCTACAAATCTCGTGAATGGGAACTGCATGTAAGTGAACCACCAAGACAGACATGGCCCGGACAGTGTGAGCTTTGACTTGGCCATCAAGCTGAAAACCTGCCTGTGCATAACAGAAAACGATGCAATCCGAAGCCAGTGGGTTAGAGTCTGCTTGAAGACAGCGACTCCTATCTGTTTCTGTCGAAGGAGACTAAAAGCTGAGTGGAGACATGGTGGGGCGCTGTCTGTTCCAATTAAAAGGCAAGCACCCTCTTGCAATCCAATGTGTGTAGAACATGTTCACCTTGGTGAGCGTGGGGCCTCGGGCAAAATAGAAGGCAACACAATGGACTAGTTGAGATGAAACTCCGAAACCACCTTGGGAAAAATCTTTGGGTGTATCTGCAGGAGCACCTTGTTGTGACAAAACTTCATATAAGGTGGGTATGACACCAGAGCTTGCATTTCACCTACCCTGCAAGCTGATGTCATCGCAACCAGGAAGATCAACTTCCAGGAGAGGTACTTTAGATCACAAGAACGCAGTGGTTCAAATGTAGGTTTCATGAGTTGAGAGAGGTATACATTGAGATCCCAGGAAATTGGGGACAAGTGGGAGGCTTTAGTTGTAGTAAGCTCTTCATGATTCGGCCCACTAGCAGATGGGAAGAAATTGCAGGGCCATTCGTAACTCCTATGGTATGCTCCAATGGCACGGAGGTGCACCCTCATTGACGTAGTCTGGACTCAGAAAGGGACAACAGGTAGTCCAAAAGTGCCGGAGGGGAGCAAGAGAAGCGATCCAGACCATGACCCTCACACCAAGATGAAAACCGCTTCCACTTAAGATTATAGGACTTTCTGGTGGAAGGTTTTCTGGACTCCAGGTGATGCATATAGGGCAAAATAACCCATGCTATAGTTACACGATGTTAGGTTCCATATTAGGTGCTACCACCCAAGAAAGAGATCTAGGCGTCATAGTGGATAACACATTGAAATCGTCAGTTCAGTGTGCTGCGGCAGTCAAAAAAGAAAACAGAATGTTGGGAATTATTAGAAAGGGAATGGTGAATAAAACGGAAAATGTCATAATGCCTCTGTATCGCTCCATGGTGAGACCGCACCTTGAATACTGTTTACAATTCTGGTCGCCGCATCTCAAAAAAGATTAATTGCGATGGAGAAGGTACAGAAAAGGGCTACCAAAATGATAAGGGGAATGGAACAGCTCCCCTATGAGGAAAGACTAAAGAGGTTAGGACTTTTCAGCTTGGAGAAGAGACGGCTGAGGGGGGATGTGATAGAGGTGTTTAAAATCATGAGAGGTCTAGAACGGGTAGATGTGAATAGGTTATTTACTCTTTCAGATAATAGAAAGACTAGGGGGCACTCCATGAAGTTAGCATGTGGCACATTTAAAACTAATCAGAGAGTTCTTTTTCACTCAACGCACAATTAAACTCTGGAATTTGTTGCCAGAGGATGTGGTTAGTGCAGTTAGTATAGCTGTGTTTAAAAAAGGATTGGATAAGTTCTTGGAGGAGAAGTCCATTACCTGCTATTAATTAAGTTGACTTAGAAAATAGCCACTATTATTACTAGCAACAGTAACATGGAATAGACTTAGTTTTCAGGTACTTGCCAGGTTATGATGGCCTGGATTGGCCACTGTTGGAAACAAGATGCTGGGTTTGATGGACCCTTGGTCTGACCCAGTATGGCATGTTCTTATGACAAGAGATACCCCTTCCGATAGGCTGGGGGCCCCTACCATCACCCGGTCAACATCCAAGCCATGCGAGCCAAGGCTTGCAGGTTGGGGTGGCGAAGCCTGCACTCGTTCTGGATGATTAGGTCCAGAGCCATCCCCAGTTGGATATGGGCATGAGCCAGGTCACGAAGAGTCAGGAACCAGACTGCTGGGGCCAGCAGGGGGCAATCAGAATCATGGAGCCCCTGCTGGGGCCAGCAGGGGGCAATCAGAATCATGGAGCCCTGATCCTGCTGCAACTTCTGGAGCATCTTGGATATGAGAGGAAGGGAAGGGTAAGAGTACAGCAACCTTGTGCCCCAGTGGATCAAGAAGCATCCAATATCGATCCCCTGCTCCTCTTGCAGAGGGAGCAGAAGCAGTGCACTTTTCTGTTTTCCAAGCAGGCTAAGAGGTGGATGTCTGGGGTCCCCCAGGAGCAGAAGATGCAGTTCGCTATTTCCTGACTGAGGAACCATTCGTGGGGCCGGAACGTCCAGCTTAAGGCATCGGCCAGAATGTTGTCCACCCCTGGGGAGGTACACTGCCCGGAGGGTGATGCCGTTTTCGATGGCCATGACCAAACATGGACTGCCTCCTGTTCAGGTTCCACATAGCCACCTGATTGTTGGTCTGAACCAGAACCACCTTGTTCATGAACTGCTCTCGGAACACACGCAAGGCATAGTGGATCGCTCGCAACTCTAAGAGGTTGATCTGGAGCCGTGACTCCTGAACCGACCAGAACCCTTGGGTGCAGAAGCCCAGAACATACACTCCCCACCCTGTCTGAGAAGCGTTGATGATGAGTGTGGCCTGGGGCTGAGCACTCCAAAAGGAGCAACCTTGCTGCAGGATCAAGGGGACTGTCTACCACTGGAGAGACTGCTGCAACCATGTCATAGCTAGAATATGAGTACGCAGGTCCTCCAAAGCTTGACACTATTGAGCATGCAATGTCCATTGTGCTCTGTGCACGTGTAGCCGAGCAAATGAGGTAACAAGCACCGTCGCCGCCATATAGCCCAGCAGTCAGAGGAGCTGGTGAGAAAAGTTATGGGGGCAACTGGAGACGTGTCAGGCAAGAGCCGCAAGGGCCTCTGCCCTTTCCCAACTTAGGAAAGCCTTCGCTTGGACATGCCCCAATGAAGTGCAGTTACAAAGACATCTGGAGATGGGATTTTGGATAGTTGATCAGGAATCCCAGAGTCTCCAAGGTGTCGATCGTGAGGCGCATGGCACTCTGAGGCCCTTGTTGGGAGTTGCTCTTGGTGAACCAATTGTCGAGGTAGGGGGAAACATGAATTCCCCACCTTCGAAGATGGGCACTGACAACTGTCAGACATTTGGTGAAGACCTGGGGTGCAGATGCCAGGCCAAAGGGCAGAACTCAATACTGATTCCCATCGACCAGGAATCTCATGTACTACCGATCCATCTGAACGATGGGGATATGGGTGTATGCGTCTGAGATCGAGGGAGCAGAGCCAGTCTCCCGCCTTGAGAAGGGGAATCAGGGCAAAAGAAATGGTTTAAGGCTCTCAGGTCCAGAATGGGCCGGAGGTGACCCATCTTCTTGGGGATTAGAAAATACCTGGAGTAGACTCCTTCACCCTGTTGGCTGGGCGGAATGGGTTTGACCGCCTGAACAAGAACGAGGGTGGAGAGTTCCACTCGAAGTATCCGTAAGTTCCCTGCTGCTCTCCACTGGGGACATGGAGGGGAGCGGGGTGGAAGACACTGGAAATGCAGCCTGTTACCTTGACGGATGATGGAAAAGACCCAGAGGTCCGATGTGATTGAGATCCACCGATCTGTGAATAGCTGGACTGGAGGGGATGGGGTCCTGTGGAGAAGGCTGGCTCATGCTCCCTAGCCGCCAGTCAGAACTCCATGGCGGGGTTCTGTGGTGGAACTGTAGGTGCTCAAAGTGGCCCAGGTTGTCTCTGTCTTGTCTTGGGGACAGCCCTGTACCTTGGTGCAGGTTGGTAATATTTACGAGGCTGACAGAAAAGCATTTAGGATATTGCCATGGGGGCTTTCTAGTAGGCTGGGTGTCGGAAGTACTAGCCGACAACTGCTGAAGGGTTTCCTGATAATCTTTCAGCTGAGCTACAGCCTCCTTAATTCTGTCTCCAAATAGCTTCTCCCCCGTATATGGCAAGTCCGCCAGATAGTCTTGGACCTCAGGGCACAAGTCGGAGGCCCATAGCCATGCCGTCCGTTGGGCACCGATGCCCGCTGCAGCGGTCCTTGTGGCTGTTTCGAAGACATCATAAGCCGAGCAAATCTTGTGCTTATCACACTCCAGGCCCTGCTAGACAATAGACTGGAAATCCTCCTGGAATTGTTGAGGCAGACGCTCACTAAATTCCAGGGCCTATTTCCACAGTGTTATTCTGGTGGACCCTTGGACCGAGGGGGAGTTGGCACTGCTTGTGGGGAGGAGCCCCACAGGCCCCTACCGTCGGCAGGCGAGGTGGATGAGGAGCAGATATCTCGCTGGAGCTTCACCACTACCAGCCCACTTTTCCCTTAGGTTGAATCCTCAGGTGCTGGGGTTGGCTGACTTACATGGGGCCTCTGCATAGATGGAAGTTCAGAAGAGGGGCAAGACGCAGTAGCGCAGGCTAAGTCTGGAGATGGGGAAAGAAGCCTGAAGTGATCCATGCAGGGATCGAAGCAGCAGCAGACTCACAGCCAATGTCCAGGTAGGGGTCTTGGCAGGTGGCATAGCTCATAGTCAAGTCCTGTTCAATTTAAACCAAAGACAAGCAGGTGAAACGAACTCATGAACTAAGGCAATGCACATCTCAGGAGAGAGAAGACCTATTGCCAAGGCAAAGGCTGGAAGTAGCATCCAGCCTTATATAGTGCTGAAGTGATGATGATGTCATCTGGAGGGGCCGTGGGCATTTTCCTGCCACGGGCCCTTTAATTGCCGAAGAGAGGCGCATGTGTGCCTAGGGGCACGCCGGATGCAGGAGGAAGTTGGCAGCGATGCAGCCACGAAGCAGGGGAACCAGCAGCGTTGGCAGGTGTCCAGGGACCGTAGCGTCAGTAGTGTTGGCCTGGCGGTTCAGAGCCGGAAGGAAGGTGGTCTTGGCGGCAGCGATTCCCCACCGCTATCAGGAGGCCCGGGGCTGGTCTGTGCTGGAGCGGCGTTGGGTGAGTGTGGCTGGCCGGGGGAACTCAAAGCCAGCAAACTTAACATACAGTTTCCGGGAATACTGTCCCATGTAAAGCTGGTAGCAAGCTATGCAGACAGTAAGCATGGCACCCTGAAACACTCTGTGCTCCAATACGTCAAGAGCTTTATGCTCACGCCCTGGAGGAGCCTTTTTCAGGGCTGACTCTACCACCACCAACTGGTGGGGGAGTTGACAGCAGTCGAACCCAGTGGATGGCTGGACTAGGTATACCACAACCATCTTCCTGTTAACCAGTGGCATCAAGATGGGATATGGGGTGGAGGGCCCCGACGCCAAGGACGCTCCGTCCGCTTGGACCTGAAAATGTTTCCATTTTGTCAAGATGGGCCCGACGACCCTTGGGGGTCATCTGGTCACAAAGATTGCAGACACAGACATCGTGGGAAATCCCCATGCAAAGGACGCAGACCTCGTGAGGATCTGTGATGGACATAGTCCCGGGGCACTGGCAGAAGCCAGTTGATGCCATGGAAAAAAAGAGTGCAGTGCGTGGTCAATGGCTGGCAGACACCAGGAGGGGAAGCCTTCGGCGATCGACTGTGAAGGCACAAAGCATTTACCAAACACTGCCCGAGGAGGGCGAGGGACCCTATGTGGCATGAGGCAGGAAAAAAACATTTCAAAGTAGCCAAAAATGGTAAAAATAAGCATGAGCTCCGAAACCACGAGGCGACAGCTCTGCAGAAAAGAAGAGACTGAAGAGGGACCCCACATGGATGCGTGGTTAGCAGCATGCTGGGCATGAAACTTTGACGTTTTCCATGCCGGGCTCCATCCGATGTCGTCATCCATGTGTGAGGAGTCCCATCCTGCTTGTCGTTGGAGAATGAAAAATTTACATATCTGAGTGGATCTTGGTGTATAACTTATTTACACAGGGAGGGTAATTTTGTAACACTGTGGCAGCTACACTCATACTTTCCACCAATTAACAAAGTGAATTTATGTACTTAAGTTCTCTTTGAAAATTATGTAAAACTTTGCACAGAAACTCATCTGTGCAAAGTTACACCTGTTCTTTGCAACGTGTAACTACTGTATGTGAATTTACATGCAGATTTTTAACATCAATAAATGTGCACGTAAAGCCAAACTCCACCCTAGCTCTGCCCATCAGAACGCCTTTTTCTGTGCAAATAAATTTATACGCAAAATCTGATTTCACATACTTTTATGCGCACAAACCCCAGGCTAGATTATATTATTATTATATTATAGCCTGCCTAGAATTGTAGATTAAAAACCCTACCAATCCACACACAGTGAGGGTATTCACTGGAAATAGCACTACAAAAACCCACACTAATTAACCCTTTTAGATGTTAATATATCATAGGTGTTTATCCTTTTTGTTATATTCAAAACCTAAATGGTTTAAAACTTCAAAACTTGCTTAGAACAACGCTTTTCACATTTAGACATAATCACCAAACGGTTACCAGAGAAAAATTTTTAAAGAGTGTAAGTGATGCTTCATAAAACTTTTAGGGCACCATCCCGGTGTACCTTGCTTAGCTCTTTAATCATGAGCACCACCGTCCACCCTAAAGTCCTTTTTATTTATTGTCTCATTGCATGCATTGGTTGTTTTAAAATTTACCTTTGCATGTAGAGTGACCAAGTAGCTCCTTGTCAAGGGAAAAAAAACCCAAAACTGAACCAGCTCCTGGTTTACCCCAATGCATGCAGTGAGACATAGTTCTGCTCTTCTTATGGAAATCAATAGAGAAATCAGAACTACATTTCTATGAATGCAATGGGGTAAAACCAGGACTGGATTGACTTGTCCCCCTTGACATGGAGCTATATGGTCATCCCACATGCATGTTTGTTATGCCTGTACCCATCTCACTTCACGCATGCAAAATAGGCTGGTACATAAAGTTAGGACCAAGTACTAAATGGATATAATCCAACATTTTGCAATGATAAATTCTTTCTGCATGCATTTTTTTCCTATTACAACTCCACCCTTAGCTGTGTACACTCAGTTTTCTATTTATCATTATTTAAAAGGGTCCATTGACAGGGTAGGACAGCTTTAGAACATTCTACCATTAACTTTCCTTTTTTTTTTTATTACCAGATGCGTAGCACTAGGAAAGTGTCAGTGTGGCCAGTGGCCTTTGTGGGGGGCTTGCGTTACGAGTCGCCCAAGGTGAATGCAGCAGGGAAGGTATATGGCTGGAAGACCGTATTTGACCCTCACCGGCCTTTTGCCATCGACATGGCAGGTTTTGCGGTCAATCTCAGGCTGATCCTCCAACGATCTCAGGCATACTTCAAACTGCGTGGGGTGAAAGGTGGCTACCAAGAAAGCAGCCTCCTTCGGGAACTGGTGACTCTGAACGACCTGGAGCCCAAAGCTGCCAATTGCACCAAGGTATTTAATGGAATGGGACTGGAGCTTTGTCCTCAGCTGAAGATAGAAAGTAAATTAATAATTTTCAGTCAAGAATATCATAGAAACAGGATATGACAAAAGAAAATTCGGTTCTTACCTTTGCTAATTTTCGTTCCTGTAGTACCACGGATCAGTCCAGACTCCTGGGTTTTGCCCCCCCTCTAGCAGATGGAGACAGAAGTTTACAAACCAAACTCTGCCTATATCTAGGCTGGTGCCACCTACAGTCTGGCAGTATTACTTAATGTCAAAGCAGAACACCACCAAGAACTTCAACTAAACTCGATAAACAACTACCGCGATACCGGTGTACAACCCCCCAACTGGGAACAGAACTCGAGGTATCGAACATCAACTCATTCTGGCTGATAAAAAGACTAACACACAGACTACACCGCCTCTCCCGGCATCAGCCCCACGACTGGGTGGGACTCTGAACTGATCCGTGGTACTACAGGAACGAAAATTAGCAAAGGTAAGAACCTAATTTTCTTTTCCCTGTACGTACCCGGATCAGTCCAGACTCCTGGGATGTACCAGAGCTTACCTTACTTGGGTTGGGAGCCGGAGAGGCCTGCTCTAAGCACTCCTTCTCCAAACCCCCATCGGCCCTGGAGCCTTAACATCCAAATGATAGCGCCGGGCAAACGTTTGTACCGATTTCCAGGTGGCCGCCCTACAGATCTCCTCTGTAGGGATATGATGACATTCCGCCCAGGAAGTGGCCTGGGCGCGAGTAGAATGGGCTCGCAGCCCCGCGGGTAGCGACCTACCCTGCAAAAGGAATGCCGATCGGATGAGGATGAGGAGCAATGGTAGTCTTGGAGGCCGCATTACCCCGCCGCGGACCACTGTAGAGCACAAATAGGTGGTCAGACACTCTAAAGGCATTGGTGATCTCCAGATATTGCAACAGCGCTCGTCGCACATCCAACTTATGAAGATCCTTAGCCATGGGATCCGAAGCCTCCACCTGCAAAAACGATGGTAACTCGACCGTCTGGTTCACATGGTACGATGAAACCACTTTGGGTAAAAAGGACGGCACCGTACACAACGAGATCCCAGACTCCGAAATCCTCAAGAAAGGCTCTCGACACGACAGAGCCTGAAGCTCAGATATCCGCCGCGCCGATACAATGGCCACCAAGAACACCACCTTCAGAGTCAAATCCTTAAGGGTGACTTTGCGAATAGGTTCGAAAGGTGCCGCGCACAATGCCTTAAGGACCACATTCAAATTCCAGGACGGGCATAGCTGCCGAAACGGAGGACGCAAATGCCTCACCCCCCGAAGAAAACGCACTACATCCGGATGCGCTGTCAACGACGCTCCATGAATCCGTCCTCGCAAGAAACCCAGAGCCGCTTCTTGCACCCTCAAGAAACTACAGGAAAGACCTTTGGACAATCCCTCCTGTAGGAAAAGAAGTATATCCGAGACAGTCCCACGACGTAGGCACCACGTCGTGCGCAAGACACCAGAATTCAAAAACCCTCCAAATTCACACATAAGACAACGACGTAGACTTCTTACGCGAACGCAAAAGCGTAGATACTACCGTCTCCGCATACCCCTTGGATCTCAACCTTTGCCTCATGCCGCTAGACAAAAGCGATCTACCAGGTCGAAACAAACGGGTCCCTGATGCAGGAGATCCGGAAGACACGGAAAACGAAGTGGTTCCTCGACCGCCAGGTTCAGCAGATCCGCGAACCACGGTCGTCTCAGCCATTCGGGAGCGACGACTACCACGTCCGCTGGGTGCACCTCGATTCGACGTAGCACCCTGCCTATGAGAGGCCACGGGGAAAACGCATAGAGCAACACATCGGTCGGCCACGGCAATACCAGAGCGTCCACTCCTTCCGCTGCTGTCTCCCGACGTCGAGCAAATAAACGGGGAGCTTTTGCATTCTTGAAAGTTGCCATCAGATCAATTGCTGGTGTGCCCCATCGGGCACAGATGAGCTGGAATGCTTCCTCCGTGAGCTCCCACTCTCCGGGATCCAGCCAGTGGCGACTGAGGAAATCTGCCTGGATGTTTTCTACCCCGGCTATGTGAGAGGCCGCAATACTGCTCAGATGTGTCTCCGCCCATATCAATGACCGGGCTTCGGTTGCCACCGCCTGACTCTTGGTCCCCCCTTGCCGATTGATGTAAGCCACCATGGTCGCATTGTCCGAAAGGATCCTGACGGACTGACCGCCGATGAGAGGAAGGAACTGCAATAGAGCCAGCCGTACTGCTCGAGTTTCCAATCGATTGATGGACCACAACGCCTCCCGAGGCGACCATTGACCCTGAACTGACTGCCCGAGACAGACTGCTCCCCAACCGTACAGACTGGCGTCTGTGGTAACCACTGTCCACGATGGAACCTCCAGAGAGACCCCTCGACTCAAGTTGCTTGGACACAGCCACCAGGCCAAGCTGTCCCTGGCGTCCTGGGTCAATGGCAAGGGGAGGTGAAAGTCTTCCAATATTGGGCACCAGTGGGATAGCAACGCTGACTGCAAAGGACGCATATGAGCGAATGCCCATGGAACCAATTCCAGCGTAGAATTCATGGACCCCAATACCTGTAAGTAGTCCCAGACGATCGGTACCGGCTTGATTAACAATCGTCGAATTTGCGTCTGCAATTTGACCATTCCTCCCTGCGTGAGCGACACTGTTCCTTGACACGTGTCGAACAAAGCTCCCAAATACTCCAGGGACTGTGACGGCACCAGGTGGCTCTTGGACACATTGACCACCCAACCAAGCAAACGCAACAGCTGGAGCACCCGCTGAACAGCCGCTTGACAAAGCGCCTCCGACTTGGTCCGGATCAGCCAATCATCTAAATACAGATGCACCAACAGACCCTCTTTGTGGAGCCGCGCTGCCACTACCACCATGATCTTGGTGAACGTGCGAGGAGCCGTCGCCAGGCCAAATGGAAGCGCCTGAAACTGGAAATGCTGTCCCAGCACTGCAAAACGGAGAAACTGCTGGTGGTCCGGTCGAATGCCAATGTGGAGGTATGCCTCCGTGAGATCCAGGGAGGCCAGAAACTCCCCCTTCCTCACAGACGCGATCACCGAACGCAATGTTTCCATCCGAAACAGAGGAATTCTCAGACATCTGATGACACTCTTCAGATCAAGAATGGGACGAAACGTTCCTTCTTTCTTGGGTACTACGAAGTAAACGGAATATCGGCCCGCGCGGATCTCGGCGGGAGGAACAGAAACAATTGCCCTGAGATCGTGAAGCCGAACTAGCGTCAACTGTACCGCCCGGCGTTTTTCTGAAAAACCGCAAGGCAACACCAGGAAACAGCGGGACGGCCAGTGTGAAAAATCTAACGCGTAACCGTATCTTATCACCTCTAGTACCCACTGATCTGACGTGATTCGGGTCCATTCCTCGTAAAACCGGCTCAACTTGCTGCCAATTTTGGGAACGAAGGAATGGACCGGCCGCACATCATTGTGCAGGTTTACCTCCCTGCACACTCTGACTGGCTCCCGGACGACCGAAACGGCGCCCACGAAAGGACTGAGAATAAGATTGCTGTCGGTTAGCACTGTGACGAAAAGAAGAACTTGATCCCCGAGACGTCTGTGACCGTCGACCGCCGCGAAAACAAGGACGAGAGGCTGGAGCCCCACGGTACCTTGGCCTATCCTCCGGCAGCCAATGCATCTTATTCTCACCTAGGGATTCAATCAGATCCTCCAATTCCTTGCCAAACAATAACTTCCCCTTAAAGGGTAAGGAGCCCAACCGTGCCTTGGAGGTTACATCCGCAGACCAATGACGGAGCCATAGCAGCCGCCGCGCCACTACCGCGGATACCATTGTTCTGGCAGATGTGCGCAAAAGATCATAAAAGGCATCCGCACTATAGGCAATAACCGCTTCTAAGCGACTTGCCTGGCGCACCTCATCAGAGAACAGGGACTCATTGGCCAACAGCTGCTGTGCCCAGCGAAGACCTGCCCTCAGGGAAAAATTACTGCAAATCGCCGCACGAATTCCCAACGCCGAGACCTCAAAGATTCGCTTAAGCTGAACTTCCAATTTTCTATCCTGCAAATCCTTAAGCGCAGTACCTCCGGTTACCGGGATGGTGGTCTTCTTTGTCACCGCTGCTACCGCCAAATCTATCTTCGGCAAGCGCAACAGCTCCAGAACGTCCTCCGGCAGGGGATACAATTTATCCATTGCCTTCGCCACTTTCAGACCCAATTCTGGAGTATCCCACTCCTTAAAGAGCAAATCCGAGCCCGAGAAATGCAAAGGAAAGGCCGAGGGAGGACCCCAAAGCCCCAAAACAACCGGATCCGTCACCCCGAGACGTGACTCCACCTGAGGAAGCTGGATCCCCAGTTCCCCCAGGATTTCCGGAATGAGGGGCCCTAGCTCGTCCTTCCGAAACAATCTAATCACCTTCGGGTCATCTCCCTCTGCTCCATGAGAGACTCCGGAACCCGTGGTCCCCGGCTCTCTGTCTCCTTCAACTCCCCTCAGGGGCTGGGACGGAAGGTCCTGATCCTCTGTAGACTCCTCCGGCTCCTCTGACTCCGAAGAGGAACCTTGCTCACCTCTGGAACCCCGGGACCGAAGGGGATGCCCCTTGGCCGGGCCCTCAGCCACTGGGATGGGCCTAGATCTCTTCCCCGCTGAAGATCCGGACTCCGGAGGCGGGTTCCCCTGGGCCCTCTTCCTGGCCATGCGGCGGGCCTTAAAGGCCTTGTGCATATGGAGCACAAACTGTGAATTAAATGAGGAATCCGAGGACCCCTCTTCTTCATCCCCTTCTGAGAGGGGATCCTCGCTGGGGGTACTGGGCCTCGCTGGTCTCCCCCCCCCCCCCAGGAGCCCTGTGTTGGGGTGATAAAAGCGGCGGGGGGATATCCACCCCCCTCTCCGCTTGACCTGCGTTTGCCTTGGCTCCCCGAGGCGAGAAAATGGCCGCCGTTCCCGCCGAAATCGCGCCCAAAATGGCGGCCGTCCCCGGGAACCCCGAAGACGACCCGGCCGAAATCGCCGCTGCAGCCGCGGGGGACCCGGCGCGAGGCTGCCTACCCCCCCGGGTCCCCGGCGCTCCCTCTCCCACACACAAAGAACAGAGGCTGTCCCTAGACAGCCGCGCCACCGCGGACCCGCAGGCCCGACAAGCCGCCTGCCTCGGCATGGTCTGCCGCGGAGCAGGAGAGAAGAGCCCGCAAAGAAAAACAATCAGGCCCTCCCCCTCCCGACAAGCGAGCCAGCAAAACGGAACGGACCCCGGCGGCAGAGAGAGAGAGAGAGAGAGAGAGAGAGAGAGAGAGAGAGAGAGCGACCGAGAGAATACGCAGGGAACACAAACCAAAAACAAACTTTTTTTTTTTTAACCTAATCCTCGGTTCCGGAGCCAGCTGGGGGGAGTGAGCCGGGATCCCCTGAAGGAATGCCGGAATATGGGGCTCCCCCACTCTTCGGCAGCCTCAACCAGGGGGAACGGTCCCCTCAGGACCTCACCCTCCCCTGGGAGGCGGGGACTGGGACCAGCAGGCAAGCCTCTGCGGTCCTTCCCCTCTGAGAGCCTAACTCCTGCTACTTTCCCTTTTTTTTTTTTTTTTTAACTACCACCTAAAAAACTTAGGCTAAGCACAGACTGTAGGTTTTGCACCCTCTCCACCTGCTAGGAGACAGAAGAATACTGCCAGACTGTAGGAGGCACCAGCCTAGATATAGGTGGAGTTTGGTTTGTAGACTTCTGTCTCCATCTGCTGGAGGGGGGGCAAAACCCAGGAGTCTGGACTGATCCGGGTACGTACAGGGAACAGATAAATGTTGTTAAGACCCTACTTGTCTGCCTAATTTTCTTCCTTTGGAAATTTTATGAGCCCCCCCAACTGAATCCTTTGTGTTCCTGGAATTAAGGATCCTCTTACATATCCCATGCTTTCTTGAATTTTGTTACTGTTTACTAACCAAAATCCAAAAAGTATCAACATTGCTTGAAGGTTCCAGTTTAATGCAGTTTCATAATAAACCCTCTGGGTTTAGTAAATAAAATATTCTATATACCTTTTCTGTATTTTAAAACATGCAAATAATGTTGGTTAAAACATGTTATAATTAGGGGTCATATTTAAACTTTACCCATAAATTCATTTCTAATGTTTTGTAGCATCCGGGGGTAGCTTCTTTACAGCAAACATGAAAATGGGAAGTAAAAGACTGTGGTAGCATTTGGACCATGTACTAGGGGCAGTCAACTATGGTCCTCAAGAGCCACAAAAAGGGTCTCCACAATGAAGATGCCTCCATTGTATGCAAATCTATCCCATGCATATTCATAATGAATGGCTCATGAAGACCGGAGTTGGCCACCCCTGGTATCTAAAGACAATTTGTTAGGGTTCACTTTAACCTCATGAAACCAGAGCTTCCCAGACCCCACAGCAGCCAGGTTTTCAGGATATTCATAATGAATATACATGAGATACATTTGCATATCATGGAGACTCAGAATATGCATATTTATTGTGGATATCCTGAAAATCCGACTGGCTGTGGGGTCCCCAGGACAGGTCTGGGAAGCCCGGTAATAAGCATCCCCTCTGCAGGCTTGAAGGTATTTTTTACAATTATTTTATGGATTTTAGTTCATTTTTATAACCATGTTTAAAAGACCAAATTTGGAGTCTCTATTCTCAGTAGTAACAAAGACAGCTGAAAACAATAAATATCTAAGCTTCGGAATATTTTTTTCTATAATTGTGCAGAAGAAAGGAGTACAATGCTGCAGTTTCACAGGCACCCATCGTCCTAAAATGAAATTTGTTAATTTCTGCCTTCAGTTTTCTTCTTTTGTCTATTGTGTGATTATTTTTTTTTGTTTTTTTAAACTTATACAAATTCCAGTATGCTATGGTAACATTAAACAGAAGTTTGGATCCTTTCTGTTTTCAATTTTAATCAGGATTCACAAAACCTGGTCATGATAAATGTTAAAGTTTGCATACATACTTCCCTGCTTCCTAGTTCCAAGGTCTAATGCAGGGCTTCCTGGAGACCATATAATTGATCAGGTTTTCAGTATCGGAATACTCAGAATTAATATACATGAGATAAATTTGCATAATACTTGGATTTCAGCAAAGCTTTTGATACGGTTCCGCACAGGAGACTGGTGAATAAAATGAGAAGCTTAGTAGGAGTGAGGGCCAAGGTGGTGGCCTGGATTGCAAACTGGTTGACGGACAGAAGACAATGTGTGATGGAAAATGGAACTCTCTCTGAAGAGAGAGCGGTTTTAAGTGGTGTACCGCAAGGATCGGTGTTGGGACTGATCCTGTTCAATATCTTTGTGAGCGACATTGCGGATGGGATAGAAGGTAAAATTTGTCTTTTTGCGGACGACACTAAGATCTGCAATAGAGTGGACACGCCGGAAGGAGTGGAGAGAATGAGACGGGATTTAAGGAAGCTGGAAGAGTGGTCGAAGATATGGCAGCTGAGATTCATTGCCAAGAAGTGCAAAGTCATGCATATGGGGAGAGGAAATTCGAATGAACTGTATTCAATGGAAGGGGAAAGGCTAATGTGCACGGAGCAGGAGAGAGACCTTGGGGTGATGGTGTCTAATGATCTGAAGTCGGCGAAACAATATGACAAGGCGATAGCAAAAGCCAGAAGAATGCTGGGCTGCATTGAGAGAGGAATATCAAGTAAGAAAAGGGAAGTGATTATCCCCTTGTACAGGTCCTTGGTGAGGCCTCACCTGGAGTACTGTGTTCAGTTCTGGAGACCGTATCTCCAAAGAGACAGAGACAAGATGGAAGCGGTCCAGAGAAGGGCGACCAGAAAGGTGGAGGATCTTCATCAAATGACTTATGAGGAGAGATTGAAGAATCTAAATATGTACACCCTGGAAGAAAGGAGGAGCAGGAGTGATATGATTCAAACTTTCAGATACTTGAAAGGTTTTAACGATCCAAAGACAACGACAAACCTTTTCCATCGGAAAAAAATCAGCAGAATCAGGGGTCATGAGTTGAAGCTCCAAGGAGGAAGACTCAGAACCAATGTCAGGAAGTATTTCTTCATGGAGAGGGTGGTGGATGCCTGGAATGCCCTTCCGGAGGAAGTGTTGAAGACCAGAATTGTGGAGGGCTTCAAAGGGGCGTGGGATAAACACTGTGGATCCATCAAGTCTAGAGGATGTGAATGAAGAGTGGGTGACTCGCGTGAATGACAGCTACTGCCTAGAGATTATACCCTTATTCAATAAACATACACACGGTTAATGCGACTCCAACATTGCTCTAAGCTTCAATGGCAAGAGGAAGTGTGGAAAAAAAGGATTTGCATTCACAAAAAGCAGGGAGTAGCTTGCTTGTTACGGCGGTTACTACCCCAAACTAAATAAGCCAGATACTTTACTTTCAATGCATATCCAGCATAGCTCTCTGCTTCAACGGCAGGGGAGAAAGTCTGATACTTCACGCATATACAACATAGCTCTCTGCTTCAACGGCAGGGGAGAAAGTCTGATACTTCACGCATATCCAACATAGCTCTCTGCTTCAACGGCAGGGGAGAAAGTCTGATACTTCACGCATATCCAACATAGCTCTCTGCTTCAACGGCAGGGGAGAAAGTCTGATACTTCACTTTCAACACACATCCAGCATAGTTCTCTGCTTCAACGGCAGGGGGAACGTAGAAAGGTGGATCTATATACAGACAATAACCAACAAGGACTGAGTTACGTAGTCTGGGTAAACAAAGGCATGGGTGTAGCTTGCTTATTGCATCGGTTACTACCCCTAACTATGGTAGATATTCACTTGGATGCAGTTCCAACACTGCTCCCTACATTAACGGTGCGGGTGGAAGGGAAATAGAACCAAAAGGTTACTAAGAGCCAAGAGTAACAGAAGTATGAGAGAGAGAAGAAAAAAGTGCATAGCTTGCTGGGAGACTGGATGGGCCGTTTGGTCTTCTTCTGCCGTCATTTCTATGTTTCTATATATTGGTAACCCAATCTATGCTAATTTAGTGCATGCATATTCATTGTGGATATCCTGAAAACCCAACAGGGTATAGAGTCCCTGGGACAGGTTTGGGAAGCTCTCATGCAGTGCTTCTTGACTTTAGTCTTCGAGGGCTTTTAACAAGTGTAATATTCAGGATATCCATAGATACAGAAAATGAATTCCACACACATATTTGATCTAAGAACAGGTTAATTTTTCCTATTTTAGATGCCATGCAAACCAAACCTGTTGAGGCCACAAGAATTGGTGTTCATGAGAACCATGCAAGATGACTTTTTCAATCTATGTTTAGTAACATAAAACATAGTAAATGATAACAGATAAAGACCACTTGGCCCATCCAGTCCACTCTCTGGTTCTCTGCCACTTTGGGTAGATGACCCTATAAATTCCTATATACACCAGTAACCCCTCAACCACTGCCTTCCATATCTGTCCCAAGCATGTTTACATTCCATTGCAGTGCTGGCCTCCACCACCTCCTCTGGTGGATTGCAGACCTTATCTTCCTCTTTGGGTCTTGCAAGTCCTAAACTTAAACCAATACCCAGGCCCCTTCCCATGCCTTACCACCAAGTTTTGTAGTAATCTAAACAGCCAGCAAAAGCAGTGAGGCTTTTGTCTGACACATCTAGCCACCCCGTGCTTACTGATGTTAGGGTGATAACCATGGTTGCACAATGCAGGTTACCTCAGCTTTCTTGAAAGACTTGATGCTACTTTTAGGATTGTAGCCATAAACGGTCCATGCAGTTTACCCCAGCCTTCTGCTACAGCTGTAACACCTTGCAGTGTGAAGTTCCTTTGATTCCTTTATGCTTCCTATTTTTTCCCTCACTAGTGGTTTACAACCCCCCTGTTTCTTCTGAATTCTTAATCCTGAGTAGTTTAAAATGGGGCCAAGGACAGGAAAGGTCTCTGCTCTACTAAGCTAATGAAGCACTTTTCTTTTCACCATGGGGAATGCTGATTCTTCCCAAGCTTTGATCTTTAAGAACATACTCCATTAATAGATCATTTGCACAAGCTCTACAGAGAGAAGTGTAAGAGATCGGACCTATCTGACCAGAGAAGTTAGGACGTTTTATGGAAAATGTAGTCAGCATTTTGTTCCTAAGAAAAAAATCAAACTGTTAAGCAGACAAAACAAGGAAGCAAACTAAAAGCCTTGACAAAATTACCTTGCGCATGCACACTAAAAGCCTTGCATGCAAATACCTTGTGCTCATGTGTAGAGTGACAGTCCCCACTAGGGTTATGGCCTCACTCCAGGTCTGAATAGGTGTGTCCAGTCTCTCTCTTTTGGTTTGTTTTTTTTTTGCCCCATTGTATGCATGGAATTGACATTTGATTTTCTCATTGATTTCATTCAGAAAATAAAAAACTACAGTAAGAAGATCCTAGATATTTGTGCATGCGATTGCATTACTTAACTCACACTTTCTTTTATTGAATATTGATTTTTAAGAAAATATGTTGCCAGCAGAATAAAGTCCCTCAACTTTGAGTAGAGCATACAAGGGGATGCATGAGCAGCATCTGCGGGCAAGCTGCCATCATTTAATATGTTTTTTAAAATCTGTATTCTATTCTGCCTTTTGTGCCACTTGCTAGAAATCACAATACCCTGCCTCTTCTATTCCCCAGAAGCAGATACATTATCTGCATAAGGCTACTTTGAAAATGTGGGCTGTTTAAAAATTGCTCTCCATAGGAACGGGCTGGAGTATGAGTAAAGAGAAGGGGTGTGTGGGTCAGGAAAAGCAGTCACCTTGGCCGAAGGCTATGATTTCTGATGTTTGCTGTTGTGCTTTCAGATTCTCGTCTGGCATACCAGGACGGAGAAACCTGTGTTGGTGAATGAGGGTAAGAAAGGTTTCACAGATCCTAATGTGGAAATCTGACTCTGGGACATCCTATGAGCTGAACAGGTAAAACATATTAACCAACAGCAGTAATCTGCCACTTAAAACTCAGAAAATGGCTGTTAGTGCTAGTCCTTAAACCTACCATGTAAACGTGGTATAGCATAGGGTTAGGCAACTCCCATCCTAGAGTGCCACAAACAGGCCGGGTTTCTGGATATCGACAACGAGATATATGTGCATGCACTGGCTCCACTGTATGCAGAGATACCTTATGCTTACCTGGATCAGTCCAAACGCCTGGGTTTATGCATCTCTGCCAGCAGATGGAGACAGAGAAAAACTTGACTGACACTGCTACGTAAACCCTAGTGCCACCTGCAGTTCCTCAGTATTTTCTCTGTGCATATTCATTGTGGATGATCTGAAAAGAAAACCAGACCTGTTTCTGGCACTCCAGGACCAGAATTGCCCACACCTGGTATAGTGCAATGAGTTTGATTCCTAGCCAAGGCTCCCAGAACAATACATACAATCTGACTTAGCTGGCAGCCTACACTAACCCCCCCCCCCCCCCCCCAAAAAAAAAAATCCCCAACAAATAGTATTTGACCAACAAGGAGTGGTATGTGACAAAACTGATATGTTTGGGAAAGAACTCAAGCTGCTGTAGGTCAGGCTGAGCTATACTGCTAAGAGCTGTTTCGGAAAGGCTGCAGCTAAGTGACTGCACCTCTTCATCGCCACAAAAGAACACATGAAGTATCATTTCAGCTATTCAGTTCAATTAGAAAATTGTATCTTTCATAAGAGATGACCCGCTCTGTTCCTACTTGCAGAACCTTGATATTGCACTAAGGTTTGCACAGGATCATAACACAATTTTTCTTGTTACTGAACTAGAAGATAGTTTTCTAACAAATGTGACTAGGCGGTAGCATGACAAGACCCGCATTACTTTAGTGCAGCGGATTTTTTTAAAATTAGAAAAAAAAAGTGACTCATTTTCCTTTTATTGCAGCCAATGGCAGGTAGCTTTGATTTTAGAGGATTTTCCAGATGAAGTAAGACGTGCAGACCACAAGGCAGATTCTGAAAAGGCCTCCTTTTCTTTTCCATTTCTGTTTTCCTGCAGAAGCTGCTTCTTGCCAAGCGTGTCTGCGTTCATCTCGCGGGCATCTCCTCCTCATACCAACCACTCTGC
Organism: Rhinatrema bivittatum; assembly: GCF_901001135.1. NCBI lineage: Eukaryota > Metazoa > Chordata > Amphibia > Gymnophiona > Rhinatrematidae > Rhinatrema > Rhinatrema bivittatum. Next base: position 33,960,261 of record NC_042626.1, read on the forward strand.
CAGGTCTGCTTCTATCCTAAGGACAAAGCCAAACCCCCAAGGATCCTACTGACCTCCTCATGTACTTTGGACATTCCGAAAAGCACAGAAAATTGAGACATGGCACCATCTTCCTTTGCAGTACGAGCCACACAGGCCTGGCTTGAAGGAGCGTGTGCATGGCATGCCTGGGAAGGGGACGGGCCCAGAAGAGCTGGATGAGGTCTCTAAGGCACTGGAGCAAGGCTTAGGATGCCCAGATTCCAACAGAACATTTCAGTGGGAAGCAGAACAGAGGTTTGCTTTCTAATGGATTCCCCATACACCCTCTACCCTCATAAAACATGGTGCAAGTGTGCTCTTAAGATTGAGCATCTGTTCAGTAGCAGAGAGTGGCTGCCTTCTCGGATAGCACCTTGCCCCTTAATGCAAGAACTTACTTAAATTCATATTTATTATACTGCACAAGAAAGCAGGAAGCTGCTGAAAGCCTAGCGGAAGGGCACGGTTCTGTTCTCTGGGCAGGTCTTAGGCCAGCAATTTGAATAACAAACAAGAGGGAGGGGAGGAAGAGGCTTGGATTTTAAGTACTTTTCCCTGCCTGAGTTGATTTATGTCTTAATGTTTACAGCTTGTACTGTTGTGTTCAGATTTCATTTTAACCTTACTGACATAAATGCTGGATTACCAAGCACTCAGAGGATGGATGTATGGGCCTGCCCAGGCCATGTTCGCTTGGGAAGGAAATAGTTTACTTTTCCATTTGCATTTTTAAAACCAATTTAAGATTTAAATGTTCTCTTTTTGTTTTATTTTGTTGGTGCATGGAGGGAGTGACAAAGAGCGAAGAAAGGGGAAATGTGAAGAGGTGGCCCAGTTTTGCTTGTGGGAGAAGAGGCTGAACTGAGCCTTGCATCAATTCCTTCCCATGAGATTCTCTTTCTGCTGGTTCTTCCCATCTTACACCCTCTGGTAGGGTAAGAATGAAACAAACGAAAAATAAAAGCAGCTACTCCCTGATTAAACAGGAAAAGGATACTGGAGACCTTGAAAGCTGCTATGCTGCTGTTTTTAAAATAAATTCTGAATGATTTTAATTCCATCCTTTGTCACTTCTTTTCAAGAGTTTATATTTGGAAAGTAGATAAAGAAAAGACGTGTGGTTATGTTATGGCCAGTTTTATCTCTTCTTTTTTTTTTTGTTTTTATTTTAAAGGCATGTTTTTACACAACGCTCAAGTTTTCCTCTCACTCAGTTCCACAGGGCCTTTGGTCCTGTATAGGTTTGCTTGAGACCATGAACCTGAAAAGATCAGTAACGTTCTCCTGGACCTAAATCACTAAGAAAACTCTGAGAAGGTATTATGCCAAACCCGAAAGCTCGCATCTTTGAATATTTGATAGCTTTAGAAAGTTATCAACAGTTACATTGCTGATTTTCTTTTGTCTAAAGGAAATCCTCCACGTCCATTTGAAGGAGCCCTGCAGGTTTGCTCTGATGTTTTCCATCATGCAGGTTACCTTTGTATGCATTTTTATAACGCCCACAGCCAGCGTTGGGCTGGAAAGCTTCTGTGCCTGACAATGCTGCTAAGGATGGTTCTACAAGAAGAAAAGGAAACATGCAGGGAATCTTTCCTCAGTGGGTGAAAGAGCAGCCTGGCCTGACCAGGAAAACTGGGCAGCACCATATGCTCTGTTGATTGAGGAAACAGCCAGGGTTGGTGTAAGACACTTACCTTGAAATATATAAATGTATGCTCTGTTTGAGCCTTGATCCCCAGGACAGTCGTCCCCTAATAAACTCAGTAATAAAGTCTGTTACATTTTCTAGGATTTCAGATCTACGTTCTTGTACATGACTGCAAATTATTTAACAATTTCTAATATTTATTTAAAAAATTTGGCTCAAGCGCGCTGGAGTTTTTGAGGCATTTGCCATTATTGTCTCTCTAATCATGGAAGTTTGAAAATAATCATTTATGTGCAATGGCCAACAAAGACTCTCTGTATATTGGCTTGGAGCAGTTTCATGCTTCATGGTTTTGATTCAATTTAAATTTTAAAGCCTTTTTTTTTTTTTTTGTAAGACTAAGACAATTACTTGGCTGCCTATTCTTATGTTGATTCTGCTTCCTCAGCACTTAAAGTGGCTCTTACAGCTGCTAGAGTGAACCCAAGTGTTGTAAGTTCCCACTGAAGTCTGGGCAAATGCATGCTGAGGTTCTGTGTTTTACTGCCTCAGGACCTCTTTGTGCCACTGCTTTTTATCAGCATAATGCAATAAAGATATGTGCTTAATGCACTGGATATGTGCTTGAGGGCATTTTTCTCTGATAGAAAACAAACTTGCTGCCGGAGGATTTATCTACATCTATCTTAAAGAGGACAGGAGCTGGCAGTTGAGTCCTCATTTACTTTTTTTCTTTGTAAGGGGGGGGGGGGGCTAGTAGGGTAAGAGGCATCTTAATGCCCTTGGATATAGCAATAACTATGCAGCACAACAGAGTTTATGTCAAAGAATAATTCTCTCAGGAGCCAGCATTGTCTATTGCTGTGAAGTCCCAAAAGAATCATGCAGAATCCTAATTTAGTTCTCTTGCGCAGTTAGGGATAGATTTTCAAAAAATACGCGCGCGCACACATGGACACACAATTTTATAACATGCGCATGCGTGTTATAAAATTCTAGGTCAGCGCGCAAGGGGGTGAATAATTTTGCAAATTTGCGCAGCAACGCTTCCGGGCCTCCACAGTTCCCTCCCAGTGCGCTCCAATTAAGGAGCGCACTGGGAGGGAACTTCCCAACCCCCTACCCTAATCTCCCTTCCCCCTATCCCAGCTACCCTATATTTTACCTTTTGCTCCTACAAAGGAGCAGGAGCAAGCTGCGCGCACCAGCACCTTGCCGGCACACGATCCCCCAGCACAGCAGCAAATAATACTGTACTGGGCGCCTCTAGCCCCGCCCCACCCCCGGACATCCCCCTTTTAAGGCCCCGGCACTTACATGCGTCCCTGGATTTACGCGCATGGCTGGGCTCGTTTGAAAATTGGCCCGGCGCAATTAAGGCCCGGCCACGTAGGTAAACCCCGGGATTTAACGCATGCTGGGGTTTTAAAATCCGGCCTTAACTGAATATGGGTTATAACAGCATAAAGGACATGCGTTATATAGATCCCACAGAAGCATTATAAAAGGTCTCCTTTCTAGTCACTCAGCTCCAAGCCTAGGTTAGTTTTTTAGCTCTTCTTTAACATATTACAAGAGCAGTGAGGGAAAATGTACGTACAATACCAAGAGGCAGAAATGGATTAACAGTAACACCACAAGAGCACAGGTCAGGGGCCCTAGCGAGAGGAAGAGGATCCCTGTCCTGAAACGGAACAGGGCCAGCCAGTGTTCAACGCTCTGCACCCTTCCAGCCATGCCTGGAGGGCAAGAAAGGAGTCTGTGGCAGCAGAACAGGGCTCACTGGATTCTTTGCCCAGAGAAATTCATAAACTAGAAAAAAGGTATACACAAAAAGGGAATAATGAGAAGGAGGAAAAAGAAAAAGAAAGGAATAGAGGTTGCAGCCTTGGACTTTTTAGTTCTGGGAACCGATGTCTCAAGGATAATTTTCTGCGGGTAAAGGAGAAATTTATTCTTACCTGATAATTTCCTTTCCTAGAGTCCAAGCAGACCAGTCCAGACCCATGGGTTATACTCCCCAGCCTGCAGATGGCGAGAGAGAACAGATTTGCTGACATTATCCCCTAATAACGTTTCATTTTATTTATATCCTGCGCTTTTTTATAAAAAGAAATCATGGCAGTCCCAATCATGGTATTCATAAAAAGAAATAAATAGCAAAAACTCCTTATCTTAATTAAAAAAAAAATCAAATCCCATGATGCACTCAGCCTGCTAGAATTTTATGTAACAAGCTAAGAAAAGGCATAAAGACTCTCCCCAGCCTTAGATCCAAATAAATAAGATAAGAATCCTTGCAACATTCTAAAAGGAAACACAGCGGTTTCCCCTCCCTGACTCGGCCGATGCTGTCACCAAAGATATCCTTTTCCATCACCAGCCACAAGAACTTGTAAGGTCTGGCTGATCTCGAGGAAAGGAAATTATCAGGTAAGAATACATTTCATCTTCCCCTTTATTTAGCCAGACCATTCCAGACACATGGGGTGTTCCCATCCATGCTTTCCGTCATTTGGGCAGGACACTGTCAACCCCGTTCTCAAAACCCCCTCATGTCAAATGCTGCCTCTTCCCTGGCTCAGACATCACATATGCCACTGCCGCAGCATTGTTGGAAAGAATCCTGACCATCTGTGCCTGAAGAAGTGGAGCAAAATACATACATTTCTTCCTTACTGCCCTCATTTTCAAATGACTGACACAATACATGACCTCCTCCTCAAGCAAGGAGACTAGTGTCGGTCATCCCTGTAACTCATAAGGGAAAATCAAAGTCTATTCCCATTTCCAGATTTCAGGACATTAGCCACCAATCCAAACTCCTGGATTGGTCTGGCAATGGAAGCCTCTCGGAATAAACTTGAGACTTGAGGGGACCATCTTGTCAGTAAAGCTTTCTGCAAGGGTCTCATGTGCACCCTTGCCCAAGGGACCAGATTTAATGTTGCTGCCATGCAGCCCAACACCTGTAGAAAATTCCAGGCCGTGGTACTCCAAAATCTTAACAAGGCCCTCACTTTTGGATTTTCTCTCTCATTGACTGTACATGACCTTCACTCGTGTCAAAACGCATCCCCAGATATTATAAAGTGTGCAAAGGTACCAGCTTGCTCTTGTTGAAATTGACAACCTAGCTCTGTTCCTGTAAGAACTGTACAACTCTAGTCTATCTTACTCTCCTGAGCTGACTTCACCCAGATCAATCAATTATCAGATAAAGATAAATTAAAAGTCCCTCTTGACGAAGAGCCAAGCTACCACCATCATCATCTTGGAAAAAGTTCATAGGGTAGTGACCAAACTGAAGCACAGAATTTGAAACGGGAAGGGACTACTCTGTACTGCAAAATAAAGCATTTCTTATGATTCTCTCTTATTGGGGATATGAAGGCATCCCTCCATTAGATCAAAGGATGATAGGAACTCCCTCTGTTGTACCACTACCATAATTGACTAAGGTTTCCAATTTTGAAGAGTCACCTTCAGAGCTCTGTTGACTTGCTGCAGATCCAAGCTATGATGAAAGGTACCCTCTTTCTTTGGAACTTCAAAATAGACTGAATATTTTCCCTGGCCCCTCTAAGACACCAGAAGTGGGATAACGACCCCTAAGTGAAGGAGAAATTCGAGCTTTACTTGTATGGCCTTCCCCTTTTGAACAGAATGACACCGGGACACCATAAGAGCATGTAGAATAGGTTGGAAAAACTTTAGGGGGTAGCTATCCTTTACCCCTAGAACTCACTGATCTGAGTACTTGGCCACGTCTCCAGTATTAAGGCTGATAGCTTCCACCTATCCCCTGATCCAAAGACTGGGTCCTAACACATTCATTGAAAACTCCAAGCACACATGGCACTGCTAAAGCCTCTGTCTTTACCTCCTCTTTTTTCATTCTCTGAAAGGAATAACATCTACTATAGTGTCTAGATTGCTGGCCACCCAACAACATTCCTAATCTCCCATACTTTGAATCCTGGAAGTAACATCTAGCCAGAGTGTTTCATGAAGCTTCTTTCTGGGAATCTGGGAGCATTAGACTCACCCAAGGTCTTCAACAAATTCTTGATGTGCTCACCAAACAGATTCCCTTTAAAAGAAAATTTGACCAGCTTAGTGTTGGATATAGAATCAACACACACATCTATAGGGAATCTTATATCATAAATATGAAATCTTTAATATATCTCATTAATTCCAGTTTACATTATTTTTCAATAACACATTTACAGATATGCGTTAAAAAGTACACAAATTAGTAGCACACATACAAACTCACAAATATGTATATTGATACACCATTAATACAATACATTAATAGAGAACATGTGCAAAATAGCATATATTGCTGCCCCCACCATAGCACCAAAATTAACAATTGAAAAACAACATTTTAAAATATCCCATTCCAAACATACTCATTCATACAACAAGCATTCCCCACCCAATAAAACCACACCACAAATATAAGGAATGTACCACCCATCTAATTCATCACAAAATACTTGTGCTTCAATCCTCACTAAATATATATATACCCCCACCCCTTTATTGTATAACCAGTCTAACAGAACCTCAGTAATTCTTATCATATATCTTTACAGAATCACTTCACCCCTCTACAATTTGTCAGACAAAATCTTATCTAATAACTGTACGAAGGTGCTCCACTGCACCAAACAGATTTTAAACTATCTTCATGTAGGACCACTCCACCACGTCCCAACAAGGATCCTTGTTTCGCCAACCAACCAGTTATGCAGCCACAACAAATGCTGGGCTGCTAACATAGAAGCCATACTCCTAGCTGAATCATAGGAGGCATCTGCCATACCCAGCTCCATCTGAGCCACCTCATCCAAGGCAGATCCAATACCCTCCAATGAACTTTTCTGGATATGCTAAGATAAATGCAATCCAGCCCTAGCAACGATCCTGCTGCAAACAGTCACATGGAGAGCCCGCCCAGATGCTTCAAATGCCTGCTTAAGCACAACCTTATCTTGTGCATCCTTGAGAGGAATAGTGATCCTGCTAGTGACTGCACAAACCACTGCATCTACCTTAGGAGCCTTCAGCTTCTTCTTTCCCTGTGCATTCAGAAGATAAAGCTTTGCCACAGACCTTCTGCCTTTACAATTGGTCTCTGGCGAATCTCATTCTACAGAAATCCACTCTTTCATTGACCTATGCAGATGAAGTGCTTTGGACGGTTTCCTCAAACCCTCCATGATAGGATCGTCAGCAGAATTTACATCCTCTTCTCCCTTTTCCTCTTCAATATTCAAAATCCGCAAGGACTGAGCAATCAAGAAAGAATTCTTCCTTATGAAAGAGGCAAATCACTGAGGAATCGCCCTCTTCCCTGGGAGAATACTCTCCCTCCTCCAATGCTTCATCATTCCCTCTGCCTTTAGCTCCCTTGAAAGCCAGTAAAGAAATGTCTGACAGGGGGACTTATCCTCCAGATCTTCCTCTTCTCTGGCCCTCTTATGACTAGAATTCAGAGGTACCACTGCCTGAGCCAAAGACAAAGAGGAGGAGGCGGCTTAAGGGCTGAATTCTGCTCTAAACACAAAGCCTAATAAAAGCACTTCAAAAATTTGAGAGAGCCAACTACTAAAGGGCAGAAATTGGCTCCAGCACAGCAGAAAGGGGTCCAGCTGCCTTAAATGTCAAATTACCTGTAGCCCTGGAAGGCCCTGCTACTGCATCCAAAACTGTGGGAAATAGTGGGAGAGAGAGGCCCCAGCAACGTGCTCCCCTTTCCTGCGATTCACAGTTGGCTATTGCTCCTGCCGCGGGAAGCAAGCCTGTCCATGGGAACAATCTGACCAATCAACCTCTCCGATGTTTCTCCCCCACAAAAAACAGTATCTTCCTCCCCAAGGGGTCTGCAAAAATTACTCCCCCGACCCACCCAAAATAGCCTGTCACGACCTACATACACTGCACACTGGGTTCCTTTTCCTGTGCTCTAGAGGAGCTGTCATAGATTTCTCTCCCTTCCTGTTCTACTTGCCCCCAAAGTAAAAACCAAACCGACAAATACCTGGTCTCCTGCACCAAGCCTGAACATCCTCTTGGCAATGTCCTTCTCTCTCTTTTTTTTTACTTTATTAACCTGACACAAGGAGGAGGGAAGCAAAAGAGAGCATAAAGTAAACCTCACTTTCTTCTTCCACTCTTATTTTATCTTTTTAAACCTCAGGGACAAGAGACCATGGAAAAAGAGACAGATAATGGAGGAGTTGGGAAAATTTCATAGCCAAGCTAGAAAGAGCCCAGTTCCAAGTGGAATCCCTCTGGTCAAAAGACTAACTTAAGTAGGGGAGGAAAGCCAGAGACTGTCACTCCATAAGCAGCTCAACCAGGGAAGGGGAGTCAATGACTAGTACCCCAATCCAAACCAGCTTCTTCAGCTGGCCTAAAACCAGGTCTCAGTCACAGCCTGGGATGCTTATCTACCATCTGCTGGGAGACAGAAAATACTGGCAGGCTAAGTGTAACACAGCACTCTGTAAGAGGTGATATCATAAAATCTGCATGCATCTGAACCAGACTGGCTGAAGAGGAATGGTGACTGATACACATGTAAAATTACATGCATACAAACTGAATGTGAACTTTTATTTTCATGGGAAGAGATGTTTCAGGGTGTGGAGCCTAAGGGGGGGGGGGGGGGGGGGACGACTTCTGAACATTCTTTTTGATATTTTAAAAAGTATGAGCATAAATTCTCAGGGCAAAACTAGGTGCACCAAACAGCAGATGTAATTGTGTGCATGTAATTTTGCCCAGATAATTTTCAAAGCAAACTTACACATGCAAGTTCACGTTGAAAACTGGTGTAATTTGGGTGCATAATGACCTGCAAATGTTTGTGGCCTATTATAAAATTACCACCCCCTAAACCTCATTAAAATCCAATGCTTATCCATGAAGATGGAGTAAAGAAGACTCAACAATATTAATGAAGAATAGTGTGAGGCAGCCCCAGGCTGAGTGGTGTACTTGGGGGTGGGGTTTCCAGGCTGTGGTGGGAATGCCAGTTTGAACCTAATAGAGATTTTAGAACTGTGAATATGACAGGTAACTCATTTAACTATTTTTGAACAATTTAGCTACACATCTATCAGTGTTTTCACAGCTCTAAAATTTCCATCGGATACTCTACTTATGAAGCATGACTGGATGCAGGAAAGTTCAAGAATGGGATCTGTGGCTAGAGTACCTCAGGAAAGAGCAAGAAAGATCTCCTCTGGCTACAGTGCCATGCTGGCTGGTCCTGTGCCCACCTCCTCACTTCTCAAAACAGGTGCTGCTGGCTGTCTCTCTCTGCAGGTCATCTTGTGGAAACCAATGATGTCAAGGCCATGCTCTGCTGGAAGGAGAAAGAACAAATCAGAACCAGCAAAAAAAAAAAAAACCAAACCAAAAACCCAACCCAGGCTCTCCAACTTTAATTATCAAACTTGTAATATGAGAGCTAGACAGCAGTATGGTTCTTGGCGACCCTTCTGAGTGAGAGGCCACAGGGGAGGGGAGGGGGGGAGGCAAAGCTGAGGGAGGAACTGAAGGGAGCAGGACAGATTCTGAAGGAGGGAGGGGGAAAGGCATGAGGTAGATGTGAGAGAGGACAGCAAAAGGGGCAGATGCTATGGAGGGAAAGGAGGATGCTTGCTGGAAAAGGGGTAGCGGCAATGGGATGGATGCTGGGGAAGGAGGCATGAGGATGAATACTGGAGCCATGGGAAGGGATTGGGTGAGAGAGAAGTGTACAGACTCAAACTGGCTGGGCATTTGAGAAGAGTGAGGACTGGGGAATGGAAAATAAGCATTGCAGCAGGGACTCTTGAATTAACACTATGGAGACTAGACAATAGGGTGGGGGTTATGAAACAGGATGAAGAAAGTTGGGGAAATGGTGTGCAGGGCTTGGCATGGTTAGGAAGAGTTTGGGAAGCAGTCAAAAGGAACGGGCTGTTTCTGGGGCGACAGAGGAAGGGGATAAGTCTTTAAAGGGAGATGAGAGAGGATGGAAATGGAGGATGTGAAAAGGAATGGGAAGCTGGGGAGAGAGCCAGATGAGGGGCTGGAGAGGTTGAGGGGCAGAGGAAGGTAGATGAGAGCTGGGGAGGGGTGAGTACAGCACATGAAAGAGGGGGAATAGAAGACAGGAAGGAGTGAAAGAGGGTCAAATAGAACTGGGAAGATGAGAGTGGGAAATGGAAAGCTGATAGGTAGGTGAGACATGAAAAAAAGCAGAGTGAAGACTGAAGGGTGAGAAGTGGAGGAGTAGCTATGGGTGAATAGAGAGGCATACCAAAGAAATAGTGAAAAATAGAAGAAAAGGCAAAATAATTAGAAATAAGATGTAGGGAAGAAGGTACAGAAAATGGAAAAGAGAACCTTGAAAAGAAAGCTAAGGGGAATGGGACCAACTAGATTATAAAATAAAAGAATCAAACCATAAAGTTTATTTTTAAAAAGGTATTTTATTTTGAGTGTTTAGTGACTAGAATGTCTGTTTTGGGAAAGTATATTTCTTTATCTTTATATTTTGCTCAGTATGGGAGTAAATGCATTTCTGTTTCTCATTCTTCATTGTTCTACTGCTTAGTCCTGTTTCTCAGGCTTTCCATTTCAAGTTTTCGTTTGTATGTCTCTGTTTCTGATTTTTGATCCCCCTATTCTTCTTTAGTTAAGGGTTGATCTGTGTTCTGTGTGTATGACTGATGTGCAACATTTCTGCTAGCTTATGGAGGAAAATTGGTTTTTACTTACTAATTTTCGTTCCTGAAGTACTATGGGTCAGTCCAGACAAGTGGATTCTTGCATCCTACCAACAGATGGAGGCAGAGAACAAAACTGAGGCACTGCTACCTAACCAAGAGTGCCACCTGCAGTCCCTCAGTACTGACCTGTATCCAAGCCAAGATGTCTACCCTAACAAACCCCAATAAACCTTGGGCAAACAAAGACTTAAAGTTGGAGCCCCCTGCAAACTAGGGCCCCTTGATTTAACATAAACATACACCAAACTATATACAGTTTTCATTACTCTGATTATATCAAATGCCAGCTCCATCAGCTTAGCCACATCCAGAAGCGAGAAAGTCTTTTGTCAGATGGGGACGGGTCTCTGAACTGATCCATGGTACTTCAGGAATGAAAATTAGCAGGTAAGAACCAATTTTCCTTTCCTGTTTGTAACCTGAATCAGTCCAGATGAGTGGGATGTACCCAAGCCCCTCTATTCTGGGCGGGAACCCAACGACCTGTGCGCAATACTCTCTCCCCAAACGTTGCTTCCTCTAGAGTCTGCACATCTAAGCAGTAATGTTTGGTAAAAGTGTGAAGAGAAGACCACATCTCCGCGTGACAGATCTCCTGTGGAGAAAGCAGTTGACACTCCACCCACGAGGTTGCCTGTACTTTAGTGGAATACGCTCGCAACCCCTCCAGCACCAGCTGGCCCTTGCAGATGTAAGCTGAACCTACCATCTCTTTTAACCAGCAAGCAATAGTGCCCTTGGAAGACTTATTTCCTTTCTCTGCTCCACTGAACAGGACAAACAGATGATCCGATCTCCGAAAGGAATTCATCACCTTGAGATATTGCAAAAGGATACGACACACATCCAATAAGTGAAGTTCCCTAGCCATAGACGAATTGGCTGTCAAATTCGGAAAAGCCGGAAACTCAACCACCTGATTAAGGTGAAAAGAGAACACTACCTTCGGAAGGAACAGTGCGTAAAAAAAACCCCCATCATCCAAAAAATGCAGGATAGGATCCCTACATGACAGCGCTTACAGCTCAGAAATTCACCTAGCCAAACAGATGGCCACCAGGAAAACAGTTTTCAGGGTTAAATCCTTCAACGACGCCCTCCACATTGGCTCAAAAGGAGGGCCCACACAGCATCTGAAGAACCAAATTCAGATTCCACGCCAGACAGATCTTCTGAACCAGAGGACGCAGATGTTTTGCCCCTTTTAGGAAACGAGCCACATCCAGATGAGACACCAGCGGTCTTCCCTGAATCATTCCCTGCAGGGAACCCAAAGCTGCTACATGGACTCGAAGGGAATTATACACTAACCCCTTATAGAACCAGCTCTGCAAGAAGGCCAAGATCTGCGGGAATTCCACCTTTAAGGGCTGCACTTTATTCACAAACACCAGGATTCGAAAACTCTCCACACCCGGACATTCCAACCTTGCAGTTATTATGTGAACCGGTATGATGTCCCCACAAATACCGGTATATAAAAGTTTTTAAATAAATAAATAAATAAACATAAGCCACTGAAGTGGAAGGTCTCCTCGCCTGAAGCAAAGTTGCAATCACCGGCTCTGAATATCCCTTCAAATGGAGCCGCCATGTCTCAAAAGCCAAGCCGCCAGACAGAAGTGATCCTCCCAGTCTGAAAATACGGGTCCCTGTCGAAGTAACCCTGAGAGATGAGCCAAGCAAACAAGCCCATTTACTGCCAGATGCAGAAGGTCCGCAAACCATGGCCGATGTGGCCACTCGGGCGCCACCAGAATCATTTCACCCAGATGAATCTTGAATGGCCGCAGCACCCATCCTACGAGTGGCCTTGGAGGAAACATGTACAGCAAGAGGTGTGTTGGCCACTGTTGCACAAGAATGTCAGTGCCCTCTGATTTGATCTCCCGTCTGTGACTGAAAAAGCTATCCGTCTTTGCATTTGCTGGAGTTGCTATGAGGTCTATCACTGGTTTGCCCCACCTTGCTAGGGGCAAGGTGAAGGCTTCTGCCGACAGCTCCCACTCTCCTGGATCCAGACGCTGTCTGCTGAGGAAGTCTGCTTGCACATTGTCCACTCTGGCCACATGAGAAGCAGCAAGTTTCACTAGATATTTCTCCACCCCCATGAGCAGCTCCTGTGCCTCCAGTGCCACTAGATGACTCTTCGTTACACCTTGATGATTCATGCCCACTATCATTGTCACATTGTTTGAGAATACTGGCACCGACTTGTCCCGACTGAGCGGAGAAAATGCCAACTAGGCCTTGCACACCACCTTGGTTTCCAGTTGATTGATTGACTAAGCCGCCTACTCTGGTGACCACTGACCCTGGGCTGACTTCCCTTGACAAATTGCCAAGGAGGCTGGCATCTGTGGTTACCAGTACCCTATCGGGTATTTCCAGATCCACTCCCTTCTCTAGATTGTGCCACGACAGCCACCACGAAAGACTGGACATGGTAAAGGAAGTTGAAATTCCTCTGATAGCAGATTCCAATGGGATAACAGAGCCCCCGCTACCATCTGCTGGAGTCAGAGAAATACTGAAGGACTGCAGGTGGCACTCTCGGTTATGTAGCAGTGCCTCAAGATTTTGTTCTCTGCCTCCATCTACTGGTAGGAATGCATAAAACCACTCATCTGGACTGATCTGGGGTATGAACAGGAACTTCAATTACATAACAGATCCCTCCCTACAAATCCGGGTATGAGGACGATGGAGAAGGGGTAATAATAGGAAGTGGCATAAATGCAAATATTGGCCCCCTTGCACCAGAGACCCATGCCCTTCCTCTGTCAGGCTGTATTTCTTGCTCTGAGTGAATCCTCTCTTTGACTTTTACATTAAATGAAAAAGGGACTTCCATTTTTTATTTGCATTGTTGCTTTTTAATTTTACGTTCACTGAAATAAAACTATTACCTGAACCAGCAGCAATGGAAAAAAGCTTTTATTATTTTTTTTGTAGGTAATTCAGTTAAAACCAAATAATAAAAAAGGATTTCATCCAGATTTGTATAACAATTCCTGAGGACGTATCAGTACTTAAAACTTTTGAAAACTCACGAGTCTCAGCCCCTTCTGCCCTCAGAGAAAAGTGGGGCACTCCTGTGCTGACCCTTACCACCCTGGTCAGTCAGCTGTCACATCTGAGGTCTGAAATTCTTTCACGGCTACAAGCGACAGTGGGCTAGCACTTTCCATTGGATTACCCGGTAGACAGAGCTCTTAGGTATGTGCAATAAAGCTGGACCTCTGCTCTTCTTTCATCATAAACCAGCAACTATATTCCAGTAATACATTCACAGCATAAAAATGGCATGAACAACTGAAAAGCAGGTCCTGCACACAGCTGTCAAGCCTGAGGAGTAAACTCAGGTAAAGAGCAAAAGACTTAAAATCCAATCAAGTCAGACTGCTAGTCCCATGATGATCACTGTAAAATGGCTCCAGGAACTGCAGTTGGGTTTAACCAGTTGACAAGCAGCTGAGCTTTCAAGAGCATTTTTAGGGTATCCAGCTCGTTTCTGTACAGGAAATGGTTTATGAAGTTTTCATCCTCTCTCTTTGATTCTCAGCCATGTTAGTCAATAAGAAATAGAAGAGAGAAAAAGTCTCTTTATGCGAACATGGTAAAAAAAACTAACCACAGCAAGATGCACCAGGAAAATAGTGAAACTCTAATATAAAATTCTTTTCCTGGCAGTGTTAACAGTAGAACGGACTAGATATGCACTGGAACTAGCTCTGACTAACAAACTAGAACATAAAATAGAACAAGAAGTTTGAAGACTGGCATCTAAACAGATGCAAAACAGGTTGTTTTTCCTATTTTACCCAACAGCTCATTAAACCTTTTCTATTCTTAAGAGGGACAACATTCTCCCTACAAGAAATATAAAATAGTTCCCCTTTCAAGATCCTAAAATAAGTGGGACTGTATCAGGGCCTACTGTCTAGCATTCCCTTTGCCCCCCTTCACCAGGTCACACAGACCTTTGTTACATCTGATCATCCCTTTAATCTCCAAACTACCCCTACTGGAAGTATCTGGACCTCTCTGGCTGGTATTAAATGGTGTGCGCCTCTATGCAGCAGAACATAAAATCCATTGCAGGAATGTAGAACTGATGTGATAGAAATCCATGAAAACATCTCTGGTGGAAATGGCATTTTCAATTCGTGTTCTCAGATCCAGTTGCAGAAAGCTCTGCTCTTGTCCAGCTCGGTCGAGGGAAGTGTGTTGGTCTTATTAATCCACATATAGAGTCTTCCCTAGGAGAGGTACATCCATAGACTGAAGAAGGCGGCCAGCTCTGTACTGTTCAAAAATAATAATCTGTTGGGAGAAAAAAAAAAAAGAGATGTTTACTGACAGCATAAGATCCATTTAATTGATAACAGAATGGAAGAGCCTCTTGGGGGTTTATAAATGTAGCCTCAGTCTGTGAGAGGATTAGGGTGTTTCATTGCTCAGCACTAAAGAATAACAATTGAGGGAGGAGCAGCCAGGTCACAATGGGGCCCCCGATTCATGCTAGAAGGGAACAGAGAAAAGATGAACAGGAAGGGACAGGAAGGTTAAGCTGGGGTAAATGGCAGAACGAGACCAAGTGTAGAAGATATTGAAGACAGAAAAACAACTGGAAGGGGAAAAGTCAGAAGAAAAGTGACAAAATTGCAAGGAGAGGGAACCAAGCTGTTGTGGGGATTGATAAAGTGGAAAAGAAAAAGATAAAAAATGGAAAGTGAGATAAGAGAAGAAATTCTTATTGGATGAAACTTAAATGGTATATACACATGTATACCCACTCCCTGGACCTCCATCTGAGTCCAGAAAACCCCCATTTCTCAGTCAGAGATATGTGAAGTACATATTTGTTTAGGGGCTAAAAGCACGTGCCTTGTGTAACACTGAGTGCGTGTTACCCACTAAGATACCAGACAATGTTCAGAAGCGCAGTTTATGTGAGTGCACACATGCAGGAAACATGTAAAAGGCGAAATACATTTGAATCGTATTTCTTCTTTATTTAGATTTCTAAGGGACAATTTTGGGTGGGATAACAAAAGCACTTTTAGCCAGGGGTGGCCAACCGGCATCGCGTGAGCCGCATGCAGCCCTTACTACAAATCGCAGCTCTTTCAGCTGGCTCCAGAACAGTTTCCCCTCTGGAGCCAGCTGAAAGTGTGTAAAATCCTCTCCCAGCTCTGGCCTATGCTAGTCCTCTGTTCTGGGTGGCTGGAACAGACGCAAGCATGCTATCTGCCTCGGGAGCTCGCAGGTCCTACATATGGCAATTCTCTCTTTTCAGCAGGCAGCAAGTGCCAGAAGTTGCAATGTAGTACCTACAACTCCTGCCCACAAACTGGCTGTTGTGAAGAGGAAGGATGATCGCATGTAGAATCTGCGAGCTTCCTTGCTGACCCCACCCCACCGTTTTCGCCACTGCTGTTTTCATCGTTGCCACAGCACAAAATAATCCAACATTTGTAGAGAAACCTAAGAAGAAAAAAAAACCAGAGCTCCAACAAAAGAACCGAAGGCCTCAAAGGCAAAACAATTTAAGTTTGCTTAGCTATTTTAGGAAAAATATACCATTTTAATTCTAGGAACAACTTCCCTCTGTGATGGAAGAATGTTTTCAATAAAAAGTCTCTATTAATTTCTAATATGAAGGAAACTAAAAATGTTGCTGGAACATTTTCAGCTTCCATGGAGTTTTCTAACAATTGAGAAACATTTAACCTGCCTAAGGTTAATTGAACAACTGGTTGTGCCTCCTCCACATTCCCTGTAGTTTTCTTTTGCAGTAAATAATAAATGTTCACAATCAGGAGCATTGCTTTAACAGAAAATTCCACAATCTCTAACAAATATTTCCTAAACATTTTTCTAGTGGAAATCACAGCAGTTTAAGGGAATTAACACAGGAAAATTGGTTCTTACCTGCTAATTTTCGTTCCTGTAGTCCACCGGATCAGTCCAGACTGCTGGGTTTTGCCTCCCCTCCAGCAGGTGGAGACAGAGAAGGTTTTGACTAACACTGCCCTTAAGATATGGCAGCTGAGATTCAATGCCAAGAAATGCAGAGTCATGCATATGGGGAGTGGAAATCCGAATGAACTGTATTCGATGGGGGGAGAAAGGGTGATGGGCACGGAGCAGGAGAGACACCTTGGGGTGATGGTGTCTAATGATCTGAAGTCGGCGAAACAATGTGACAAGGCGATAGCTAAAGCCAGAAGAATGCTGGGCTGCATAGAGAGG
The DNA here is from genome assembly GCF_901001135.1 of Rhinatrema bivittatum. Classification (NCBI taxonomy): domain Eukaryota; kingdom Metazoa; phylum Chordata; class Amphibia; order Gymnophiona; family Rhinatrematidae; genus Rhinatrema; species Rhinatrema bivittatum. Next base: position 33,976,992 of record NC_042626.1, read on the forward strand.
AATATCAAGTAAGAAAAGGGACGTGATTATCCCCTTGTACAGGTCCTTGGTGAGACCTCACCTGGAGTATTGTGTTCAGTTCTGGAGACCGTATCTCTGAAGAGACAGAGACAAGATGGAGGCGGTCCAGAGAAAGGCGACCAAAAAGATGGAAGGTCTTCATCAAATGACTTATGAGGAGAGATTGAAGAATCTAAATATGTACACCCTGGAGGAAAGGAGGAGCAGAGGTGATATGATACAGACTTTCAGATACTTGAAAGGTTTTAATGATCCAAAGACAACGACAAACCTTTTCCGTAGGAAAAAAAATCAGCAGAACCAGGGGTCACGATTTGAAGCTCCAGGGAGGAAGATTCAGAACCAATGTCAGGAAGTATTTCTTCACGGAGAGGGTGGTGGATGCCTGGAATGCCCTTCCGGAGGAAGTGGTGAAGACCAAAACTGTGAAGGACTTCAAAGGGGGGTGGGATAAACACCGTGGATCCATAAAGTCAAGAGGCCGTCAATGAAGAGTGGGTGGCTCGCCAGAATGACGGCTACTGCCTGGAGATAATACCCTTATTCAATAAACATACACATGGTTACTGTGACTCCAACATCGCTCTAAGCTTCAACAGCAAGAGGAAATGTGGAAAAAAGGATTTGCACTCACAAAGCGGGGAGTAGCTGGCTTGTTACGGCAGTTACTACCCCAAACCAAATAAGCCTGATACTTCACTTTCAATGCATATCCAGCATAGCTCTCTGCTTCAACGGCAGGGGAGAAGAAAAACTGATACTTCACGCATATCCAGCATAGCTCTCTGCTTCAACGGCAGGGGAGAAGAAAAACTGAAACTTCACGCATATCCAGCATAGCTCCCTGCTTCAATGGCAGGGGAGAAGAAAAACAACCAATAAGGGCTGAATAACATAGTCTGGGTAAAACAAATAAGCATGGGTGTAGCTTGCTTATTGCGGCGGTTACTACCCCTACTACCCCTAACTAACCAAGCTTGATATTTCACTTGGATGCAGCTCCATCACTGCTCTCTACATTAATGGTGGGGGTGGAAGGGAAATAGAACCAAAGCGCTAAGAGAAACAGATACGTATGAGAAAAAAATGTGTGAAGCTTGCTGGGCAGACTGGATGGGCCGTTTGGTCTTCTTCTGCTGTCATTTCTATGTTTCTAAGTTGAGTGCAGTCCGTCAGTATTGAACTGTACCCAAGCCAGATGAAAGGAATACAACTCACACTATGTACAAATTTCCCCTCAAACGAGCAGATGGAAGAAGAAACCTTGGAAATTGAATAAGAACTGTTACCCGCACAACACACCTGCGCGGGACCAGAACCTGAAGCCAAAACACTGAATGAGTGAACTCTCCAACTCCCCTAACCCAACCTGGGCGGGAGTCTGGACTGATCCGGCGTACTACAAGAACAAAAATTAGCAGGTAAGAACCAATTTTCCTTTCCCTGTACATACCCGGATCAGTCCAGACAGCTGGGATGTACCAAAGTTTCCTTCCAGAGGGTGGGCCCCCAAGAGTCCCGTGCGAAGCACCCTGTCACCAAAACCCCCTGCTTCTGGGGCCTGGACGTCAAGACAGTAGTGCTTGGCAAATGTATGCAAGGACTTCCAAGTAGCTGCCCTACAGATTTCCTGAGGTGAAACCTGTTGACACTCATCCTAAGAGGCCTCATGCGAGTGGGTAGTGTGTGCATGAAGCCCGACAAGCACCAGCCGACCTTTTGCGACGTACACAGAGTTAATCCTCCTTCAACCACCGAGCAATAGAGGCCCTAGACGCCTTTTGCTCCCGTCTGGGGCCGCTCCACAGCATGAACAGATGATCAGACAGGTGGAAACTGTTGGTAACCTCTAAGTAATGTAACAGCGCCCGCCTCACATCCAACTTCCGCAAATCCCTGGACTGAAGGGTTGGAGGATCCGAAACCAGGAAGGAAGAGAGTTCCACAGACTGATTCAAATGGAAGGATGTTACCACCTTAGGCAGAAAAGAGGGAACTGTTCTCAAGGACACTTCTGAATCCGAAATCCACAAGAATGGTTTACGACAAGACAGAGCCTGAAGCTCAGACACCCACCGGGCTAAGGAAATAGACACCAGAAAGACCACCTTCAAAGTGAGATCCTTTAGAATTGCTTGCTTCAATGGCTTTAATGGTGACGCACACATGGCCCTCAAAACCAGATTGAGGCTCCAGGAGTGACAAGGATTCCGAATGGGAGGACATAAATGCTTTACCCCCCCAAAGGAAGGGGACCACGTCTGGATGAGATGCCAAACGAACACCTCGCACACTCCCTTGAAGACAACCTAGAGCCGCTACCAGAACTCTCAGGGAATTAAAGGATAAACCTTTCATGAGGCCATCCTGCAAAAAAGGCCAAGACATCACTCACGGAGGCATGGGTCGTGTCCATCCTGTGTTCTTCATACCAAGACTCAAAAACACCCCAAACTCTGACATACACCAGGGAAGTAGAGGTTTTCCAGGACTGCAAGAGGGTAGTAATCACCGACTCTGAATAACATTTATTCCTTAGGCGCTCCCTCTCAAAAGCCAGGCCGCGAGACAGAAGCGATCCGCCCCTTCCAAACAAACAGGCCCTTGGAGGAGGAGGAGGTCCGGCAAGATCGGAAACTGTAAGGGATTGTCCACCGCTAGGTTGACCAGGTCCGCAAACAACGGATGCCTCGGCCATTCTGGAGCCACGAGAATTACATCCCCTCAGTATGTCTCTACTCGGAGCAACACTTTGCCGATCAGCGGCCATGGTGGAAACACGTACAGCAGAAGATTTGACGGCCAAGGGAGGACCAGAGCGTCCACTCCTTCTGCTCCTGGCTCCCGATGCTGACTGAAAAATCACGGGGCCTTGGCATTGTGAAAGGTTGCCATCAAGTCCATGCAGGGCTGGTTCCACCTGCTGCATATGAAACGAAAGGTGCGGTCTGAAAGCTCCCACTCTCCGGGATCCAACTGGTAACGACTCAGGAAGTCTGCTTGAATGTTGTCCGAGCCCACAATATGAGAGGCTGCTATCCGCTCCAGATGCAGTTCCGCCCAGCTGAACAACTCCCGGGCTTCAAGGGCTACCGCTCAGCTCTTGGTGCCCCCCTGGCGATTAATATAGGCTGTGGCATTGTCTGACAGGATCCTCACTGGCCTTCCCTCCACCAGCTGGAGGAGAGCATGGAGAGCCAGTCGCACGACCCTGGTCTACAACCAGTTGATGGACCACGAGGACTCCGGTGTCCAAAGGCCTTGGGCAGAACTGCACTGACAAACAGCCCCCCAACTGGAGAGGCTGGCATCCATAGTTACTACTGTCCAAGAGGGGACCTCCAGGACCACCCTGCATCGAAGCTCGCCTGGGGTGAGCCACCAGAAGAGACTGGACCGAGCAGACTCAGTGAGTGGAAGCGGAAGCTGAAACTGCTCGGAGAGTGGATCCCAGTGAGATAGTAAGGCTGATTGTAGAGGTCTCATATGTGCAAAGGCCCATGGGACCAACTCCAAGGTGGAAGCCATGGAACCCAGAACTTGCAGGTAATCCCAGGTCCTGGGCATGCGCATGGCCAGCAGCGAGCGAACTTGAGCTTGCAACTTGTGGATCCATTCCTTGGTTAGGAACACCTTGCCTATTCCCGTGTCGATCAGGGCTCCCAAGAACTCCAGGGTTTGGGAGGGAACCAGATGACTCTTGGCCAAATTGACTATCCAACCCAGGGACCGCAATAGGAACAGGACCAGATTCACTGCTTCATTACAGAGAGATTCTGACTTCACTCGAATCAGCCAGTCGTCCAAGTAAGGGTGCACCAGCACCCCTTCCTTCCAAAGGGCCGCTGCCACCACCATTACCTTGGTAAAGGTCCTGGGCACCGTCACTAGACTGAAAGGCAGGGTGCAAAACTGAAAATGCTCCCCTAGGATCATAAAGCGGAGGAATCTTTGGTGGTCAGGATGAATCCCTATGTACAGGTAAGCCTCCGTCAGGTCCAGGGATGCAAGGTACTCTCCCTTGTGGACTGCCGCAATCACCGACTGCAAGGTCTCCATGTGAAAACGCGGCACCCGAAGCTTCCTGTTCACCTTCTTCAAGTCGAGGATGGGTCTGAAAGTGCCATCCTTCTTGGGTACTACGAAGTAGATGGAATATCTGCCACTTCCTTGCTCTGCAGGAGGCATCGGCACAATGGCCCCCAAGTCTCGGAGGCGATGGACGGTAGCTCGCACTGCCACCTTCTTTTGCTGATAAGAGTATGGGGAGATGAAGAAACAATCCTTGAGAGACCGAGCAAATTCTAAAGCGTAACCTTGACCGATTACATCTAGAACCCATTGGTTGGAGGTAATTTTGGCCCACTCCCTGACAAAGAGAGCCAGCCGGCCCCTGATGAGCGGCACCGAGGAGTGGACCGACATCGCTTCATTGAGAAGACTTTGGTTCACCCATGCCCTGGGAGGAACCATCTCTGCTGCGCTGGCGGCCGTGAAAGGGCTGACCCCATGACAGCTGCCTGTTCGTGAGTTGCCAGGCAGAAGAATCGGAGGATCTAGATGCCCGAAATCTACAGTTTCCCCGGAAACGTGCCCGAAAAGGAAAGGGATTCCTCGGTTAATTTGTGAACCTTATTCTCACCCAAGGACTTGATCATCTCCTCCAACTCCTAACGAAACAGCAGCTTACCCTTAAAGAGCAAAGAACCCAGCTGCGTCTTGGAGGAGATGTCTGCCACCCAAGTCCTCAACCAGAGGAGCCTGCGAGCGGAAATGGCGGACATCATGAACCTGGCCGAGGTCCACAGCAGATCGTACAATACATCTGCACTGTAGGTGATCACGGCCTCGAACTGCTCAGTCTGAAGGGCCTCCACCTCTGAGAGGGACTTATCCATTTGGAGTTGTTGTGCCCAACGAAGACCTGCTCGGGCTGCATATAGCAGCCCGAGCCCCCAGCACGGATACCTCAAAAATCTTCTTTAGGTGAGCTTCCAGCTTTTTGTCCTGAAGATCCTTGAGCGCCGTAGAGCCAGTAACCGGGATAGTCATCTTTTTGGTTACTGAGGACACCGCAGCATCCACTTTTGGGATCCTAAGAAGGTCCAGGGCATCCTCCAGAAGCGGATATAGCTTGTCCACGGCTCTACTCACTTTCAACCCTATATCCAGGGTATCCCTCCCGGAAAAGCAAGGTGGTGACCTACGCATGAAAGGGAAAAGCCGTAGTTGGACACCGGAGGCCCAACATCACTGGATCCACTGCTCCCAACACTGCACTCTCCTGGGGGGCCTCAATGTCCAGCTCCTCAAGAACTGCGGGAATCAGGGGGCTAGTTCTTCTCCTTGGAACAAACGCACCACCCTGGGATCATCTCCGGCAAGTAGAGGAGCCTCAGACTGAGACTAATCGGGATCCGGGTCCAGCCCATCGGAAGGCCCCTCCGGAGGATCTGAGTCCTGTGCAGGAACAGGAGTGGAAGCTGCCGCGGGAAGCACAGACCTCACTGGGCGAGAAACTGGAGACTCCCGCCCTCTCGGGGTTTTGAGGCCCCGTGGGGACTGCAGCTGCAGCTCCGTCCTGGCTGGGACCCTTGAACAGCTTGCCCACGCTAGAGGACACATTCTTATGCCTGCGGCACTTAGTAGAGCATCTGGCCCTGAAGACTCCTCGGAAGAGAGGCTTCCCCACTGCTGCGATTCTGCCCCCACCGGAGGCCCCAGCTTGCGGCGACAACGAGGGCGGGAAATCCCCCTCCCCCCTGGCCATGCGATTGTGGACAAAATGGCTGCCGTTCCCGCGCTAAGTGGGAACGGATCATCCGACGGCTCCTGAGCCAAAGCGAGTCTCCCAGGCTCCTGGAAAACTGATGGCTTCCCCTCGCAGAGGGCTTGGAGGGTCCCTCCCCGCCAGGGAGGCACTCCGAACATAGACTGTTGTGTGAGAGTCGATGATCCCAGGGTGGTGCGTTTGTTCCGAGGAGAGGAACTAGCCCCCTGATTCCCGCAGTTCTTGAGGAGCTGGACATTGAGGCCCCCCAGGAGAGTGCAGTGTTGGGAGCAGTGGATCCAGGAAAGCAGGGCAGGGGTTACAGAGAGGGGAAAAAAACCCACGGGAGCCGTCCAATGCAGCAGTTGCTGGAGCAGGGACATCCTAAGCCTACCTGCACTCTGCACCGATCCGAGGTAGTGCTAATTGTATCTTTTCTTTTTTTTTAAAAACTTTAACCTAGCTTTTGGCTGCAGGCTCCCACTGTCCCATGGCAGGATGAGTGACCCAGGCTTCTCGGTATCAACCTGGGTGCAACTGCCAAAATGGGGAGGGGGGGTGTCAAGCTACCTGGTCTCTGACCCTCTGCTCGAACGCCTTTAATACCAGGGGGGATGAACCCACCGGGACCTAGCAACCCCCTGGGAGGCAGTACACTCGTCTTCTAAGAAAATTCTGTCGTCTTCTTCTTTTTTTTTTTTACTTCAGACTGTAGGAGTTTCCACCTCCTCCATCTGCTGGAGACAGAGAAATACTGATGGACTGCAGGTGGCACCTCAACTTAAGGGCAGTGTCAGTCAAAAACTTCTCTGTCTCCATCTGCTGGAGGGGAGGCAAAACCCAGCTGTCTGGACTGATCCGGGTACGTACAGGGAACTTGCTTTCCTCGTAAGGGTCAGAACTCGATCTGGTGAACCCTCCAGTTTTACTTTTGGCAGAGTGCCAGACCCACTGCAGATTACATCCACCTGCTTGATGTCTGCCTACTCACAAACTAGTCAGAATGCATCAGCTGACATGCCCATCTGCTGTGACATAACTGTGGCACTGCATTTCCCTTTATTCACATCCTTACCATAAGCAAGCAGATGGATAGAGAAGGGAGGGAGATTATTTTAGACCTCCTAAATGAAGTCTGAATCCAAAATATACCATAGGACAGCTTCCCATTGCTTTCCAAGAATAGCGTGTGCTGTCAGAAGCTCCTGCTGCCAACAAAGTCATCAGAGACCACCTTGAGACTTGACCTATCAGTGCAGGAACTGAGACTCCCAGCTGTTGGTTCTCAAGGAGATATGGAGAATCGGTCCCAACAGAACTGCTGCCCAAAGTGCCCCTAAGACTTTGCCTATGCTCTACTGGAAACCTGAGCCTATAGCTTTCCTAGGAGTGGCTTACTCCTAGCTGCTGCAACAGTCCACATGTCAGCACCAGCTGCTGGAGACAGAGAAATTACTGAAGAGCTGTAGGCTGACCCCGACCCCTATAAGGGGCATGAAGTCAGCTCTTAGCCCTTTTTCTCTATCTCGATCTGTTAGCAGGGGGGCATAAACCGCTCATCTGGACTGGTCTGGCATAGACAATAAGGAATTTACTGCGAGATGCATCAAATCGCGATTGTGCTTTAACACATGTCAAACAATGTATATCTCGCAACAGAGCACTATAGCGGCGATATACACAATATTTGGAATATCCCTCGCCCTGGTACCCTCCCCTATTACAATTACCTTCTTTGCATGTGATATGCATGCATGAATAATGTAAATGCATGAAAGAAGATCATTAACAGGCAATTTGATGTTAATATTTTAATCAAGGATGACTGAGAAAGTGGTCAGTGCAATAAAATAACACCTATTTGAAATGCGGTAAATGTGAGACAGGAGCCCTGGTACCCTAACATGGATCCCGAGGATCCCATATCCCATTTAAAGTGCTGTCAAAAAAAATGCTGCGGCTCAAGCAAAGGTTGAGTAGGGGTTAGAGCAGCCCCAACTGCCTAAAAGTTTAAAAGTAGGTGCCTGCATGGTGATCAACTCCCCCCAAATTAAGCCAAATAAAGAAGTAGTTCCAGGTTTCCGCCTGTAACACCTCCCAGCCCCCCAAAGTGCTCAAAATAAAATAAAGGTCTTCTGGACCTGCCCCCCCCAAAATGCATTAAAAAAAAATTTAAGATTTATTTTCAGGTCACCATTCTGAAAATGGTGCCGACCAAGCCGGGTGCGAGGGAGCTCCTTGGCCCCCCCAAGGGACCTGTTTGGGATTTTAAAGGTTCAGAGGGTGTGGGAGAGGGGTTCCTGTGGGTGACGGAAGTAGGGGGCCCAGAAGACCTTCATTATTTTTATGTACTTTGGGGGGGCCCGGAAGACCTTTATTTTATTTTGAGCACTTGGTGGGGGGGGGGCCTTGCTATTCGGCCACCTATTTTTAAACTTTTAAGCAGTAGGGGCCACCTCAAGTGGCAGCCCTGGGTAGAGCAAGGGGTCAGCCCTCACCCCCGCTCAACCTTTTCTTGAGCTGTGGGTTGTTTTTGTTGGGTTTTTTTGCAGTAGAGGACCTAAATATGTATACCCTGGAGGACAGGAGGCAAAGGGGAAATATGATACAGGCCTTCAGATACCTGAAAGGTTTCTATGATACACATTTGACAAACCTTCTCCGTAAGAAAGAAATCAGTAAAACTAGGGGGTCATGAAATGAAATTCCAGGGAGGACAACTTAGAACCAACGCCAGGAAACATTTCTTCACGGAGAAGGTGGTGAATCCCTGGAATGCCCTTGCGGAGTTGGTGGTGAAGACAAAAACAGTGAAGATTTCAAAGGGGCATGGGATAAACACTGTGGATCCCTAAAGGCTAGAGGTTGGAAATGAGGAAGACAGCGCAAGGGGGTAACTTGCTGGTGTGATGGTTACTACCCTTAACCATCAAGCCTTCATATTGTTGATACAACTCAACATTGCTCCCTGTTTTAACGGCAGGGGGAAAAAAGGAAAATTTCAGACAGCAACCAACAAGGACAAGAATTTTACAGTCTGGGAAAACAAACAGGCATGGGGTAACTTGGTGATGCGGCTGTTACTACCCTTAACCATAAGCCTTATACTTGTGATGTCACTCTAACACTCCTCTCTGCTTCAACGGTGAAAAATAACGGGGAATTGGACTCAGACAGAAATCAACAAGGGCCCTGACTTTAATGGTTTGGGAAAATAAGTAGGGGGGGGGTAACTGAAAGGCAGATGTCACCCCCTGATGATACCTTTATGTGGGAGACCTGTATGGCACGGCTCTTGCTAACATAAGCTTGCTGGACAGAGTAGATGGATCATTTGGTCCTTTTCTGCTGTCATTTCTATGTTTCATTAAGGAAATGGCGGCCCCTTGAGGTTAGGGTCGCTATCGTGTTAAAAGGCCATTCGTTACGTTCTTTTGTCCTGCAGTGTTTGGCCACGAGACAAAAGAATGCACCATTGAGTTGCAATTTTTGGGGGGGAGGGGCTCCACTATCATGGCAATTTTCCCTCTGCAATAGTGGGACCCCTCCTGTGAAAAAGCATCATGGCTTTATGAATCCAGGCCTTAGTTTTAAATATGCTGCCCTACTGTTGTTTCAGGTGTTTGGATGTAGGACTCTTTTGGCTCGCCAAGGTATATCATCATCTTTATAAATTTATCAACAGTTTCCATTGACCTGGTGTTTCCATTGACCTGGTTCTTCCACCCGGTTTACCCTCTTGGATCTCCAAGAAGAAGGAGAAGGAAGAGAGATATAAAGGCGTTGGCTTACCTCATTTTCACCTGGATGAAGCCATGTTCCTGGGAGGTATAAAGTACTTTGAGGGCCAATATTCCAGTATCGTCCAAGGTTCTGTCCATTGACAAATATAACACCCTTCTCCCAACCCTACCAAAAGAAAAAATGCAAAGGAAAGCAAACTATGGAAAACCAGCATAGGCATTAAGCAGTATAGATAGAGTGAAATTTGGACTGCTGTGCATGCTAGGAAGAGATGAAGAGTGCAGAGCCAGCTAAATAACCAGAAATCTTACCTCAAGCTTCAAAAAAGTGTCCAGAGGCATGAAACCCACTCGCAACGTTCCTCGAAAAAACGCTGGGCCCTCAGGTTCATCAGGGACATCATTCCATTGTGCTACCTGTAGACTTTTCCAGGGAAAAGAAAACATACATGCATTGGATAGCAAGAAAACAAATTTTGCAAGATACAAGGGCAAGGAAAAGAGAGTGCTACTAATATGCATTCTAGTCACCTAGAGGGCAATTGTAAGTAGCCTGCATAGTTGCAAAATAAATGGATATTTCTACCAAATTTACTTTGTAGCTAATTTTCAAAGAGAAACTTCTTTGGTAGTTTCTCTTTTAAAATAGCTACCTTAGAGGTGAATGGGGCCAAGATGACAGCATAAGAGGCAGCAAAGCAGAGTACCTCTGCTGATTAAATTGTTTCTTGCCGTTTTATGAGTTTTCTGGTTTGCTATGCCATCTAAAAGAAATGGAAAAAAATATCAGAGTTTTTCCCCCCTGAACCTCAGACCTTCTCATCTCACCAACAGAGAATGAATTGCTTGCCTGTGGACTTGTTCAAGAGGGCTAATGGGTCCCCATTGTCGCTTCTGAGGAGGAGCACCGAATTGGCCTGAGAAAGAGACATCGCTATGCCTTCTAGATCAATGCCTCCTGCTTTCAAGAGAGAAGGGCATTGAATTGCATAGACTGAAGATGTCAATGGTGGAGGAGCAGCTGGGGGAACCTGGCCTTGGAATCTCCCAAGCAAAGAGGAAGTGGCAATATGAATGGCTAACATGTTTCTGGGGACCGGATTGAATGGGCTTTGCATGGGGAGGGAGCAATGCATCTTCAGTTTAAGGGGAAACTTGATGGAATATGCTGCTCCAAGTTCAACATCAACCTTCCTGGGTGAGTCTCATTCTCTGTCAGATAAACGTCCTGTGGTAACTTTGGATTCCTTGTGGCCAGCATTGGTCATATTAGACAAACCATTAGTAAAATATTCTTCTGAGATAGGTTATTTGGTTTCTAAAGTAGAAACACTGGGCCAAGGACAGGAACAGATGGGAAAGATTTGACAATTGGAGGAAGATCTTAAGGAAATCAGAGAGACTAATACAGGATAAAGCAGAGCTGCTTACCTGTATAACAGGTGTTCTCCAAGGACAGCAGGATGTCAATCCTCACACATGGGTGACATCATCAAATGGGGAGTCCTGTACAGAAACTTGTGTTAAAATTTCTAGAACTTTGACTAAGCCTCAATGAGTATGCTCATGCAAGCAATATACCACGTGTCCAAGCTGTGTCCCCTCAGTCTTATATCACAGAAACAAAAGAATAAAATAATTAAGCAGAAAAACTCACATAGCAGAAACTTAATTTCTCAGGGTGGTGGACAGGTTTCGTGAGGATTGACATCCTGCTATCCTTGGAGAACACCTATTACAGGTAAACAACTCTGCTTTCTCTGAGGACAAGCAGGATGGCAGTCTTCAAAATTGTGCTACAGGCTGTCCTCCAACATAAAAGGGGACCAACAATACACCAAAATAAGTGCCAATGGGCACAATACTAGTTTTGTTGGTAATGGGGGGATAGCCTGAATAAAAACATGCCCTAGGAGGGAACAGAGTTGTGTTCTATACCTTGACAGAACTGGTGGCCCTGCTAATGTTGATGGCTTGGCATCCATCGATGTGGCTCCAAGGTCCCTCAATGCCGATGGATCGGTTTTCTCCAGTCCGAAAATGTGCTCCATCTTTTTGAGCAGGATATTACATCTCTCTGGGGGTCATCCTGGCACACTTGCAACTCCAGACATCTTGTGATGCCCCAAGGCAGAGGACACATCTATCATGGGGATCCATGACAGACATGGTCCTTTGTACACCTGGGGCAACACTTGAAACACAAAGTGGACATGTCATGAAACAAAAGAGACGCAAGATTGAAATCGATGGTGGCAACCATCGGGCACTGAATGAACTGCTGCCCTGGTTCATAGACAACGAAGATAAACTTATCCAAAAACATTGAAAAACTTATCTAGGATGCTAACAGGCGAACCGAGAGGACCCTATGTCGACTGTGTGAGACAACATGAAAGACTACTTGAAAAAGTAGGCCAAAAAAATTAAGAAAAAACAACCGCGAGACATGAAACTCCGCAGAAAAGAAGAGACTGAGGGGACCCCATGTGGATGCATGGTATATTGCATGCGTAAGCATGCTCAATGAGGTTCAAAATTCTAGAAACTTTGACATAAGTTTTCCATGCTAGGCTCCATCTGATGATGTCACCCATATGTGAGGACTGTCATAAAGCTTGTCCTCAGAGAATTTATGTATTTATTTTAAAACATTTGTTACCCACCCTTCCTACATTTAGGGCGGGGTAAAAAAAAAAAGAGGCTATTCATTGTAATAGGGCGTATGTAGAAAATTATATTAGATATTTATAGCTGTGGTTCTTGAATTTCTCAAAAGTTCTTGGCACGATGCCTTGAAAGATTTTAAGAAACACCTGATTAAAGTGTTAGGAATATCAGCACTTTCACCAGTGAATAAAGATTAAAGAAGAAGTAAGAGGTGATGCTCAATTATTATTGGACAGTTTGGACCTAACAACCTTTTTAGAGAAGTCTGATGTGGAAAAACATATTAGAGTCACACTTCATTTTTCTTTAGTAATCGAAAAAGACCTAAATGTACTTCCATAGGATGAATGAATTATTTTTGCGGCAAAGAACTGGATAAATCAAGGTCCATATTCAGACACAGTCTGGCTAGCAAAGTCGGCCAGATAAACTTATCCGGCTAATTATAGACGTATATTCAAAGTGAAACCGCACTATTGAATATAGCCGGCTATCTTAAAGTTAGCTGGCTATCTATAGCCGCCGAACTTTAGGGCAGCTCTTTGGCCCAACCAGGCTTAGCCGGCTAAGTCATTCATCTAACTCTGAATATTGGAGTTAGCTGGTTAAATTTGCCTGTTAATTCAACTCCCCCCAGTTATGCCCCTGGAAGGCCCCTAACTTAGCCAGCTAAAGTCTAACCTAACTTATTAAGAGGCTAGAATTTAGCCAGATATGTGCCCAAATATTAATTTAGCTGGCTAACTTCTGAGTTAACAAACCAAAATATATCAATGTGATACACCACTATTTCAGCGATCTAAACAACAATACAAAAAATCATAGGTGAAGACCTCTATCGCTGATGTTAATGAAATTTTTGCGGATGCTGATGGAATTTTTTTATAGTAAATAAAATATACTTTTTGCACCTACATAATGTGGAACATACTTATTTAATATGAACTATGTTATGTTTGATAAAATGTTAAAGGAGTTAGAGGAAAGTTTCATACATAATGTAGGTGTCCCCACACCACTACTTTGTGGTAGATAATCATAAACTCTCCTCCTCCTCCTCATGTGCAATTTTCTTGTGTATGAAAAGAATTTTTTTACTTTTTTTCTATATATAATATAATAACCTTAAGACTCTGCCGGGGCAAGAGGGTCGATAAGATTTCGATGCGAAATAACGCGTTTGTGAGGCTTAACAAGCGTTAATACTAAATAAATGAAAGTCAGACTTCCCCAATTGGTGTTGGTATGTGATGTCCGTCTTCTGATAACAGTCCCGACACGAACTATCCGTGTTTCAGATGTCAAATCTTTCCTCAGGGGTGTGCGAGTTGATACTAGACAACCAACTTCTAGGGGTCTGAGTCTCTCCGCGCCATGATTACTCGAACAGTTTCCACGTTCGCCTCCGATAGATGTTACTTCGACCTCGCCTCCGGAAGGATAGTCTATAGGTGTGCCATGACCCCTTTTATATGAGTCACTGGAAGTAAAATTAGCCAATGAAATCATTGAAAAGGCCTTGAAAACCTGTGACGTGACTGGCCGACCTGGTTGGGAACTGCCAGACCTGGTCGGGAACTTACTAGTGCCGAAGCACAAACCTAAGGGAATTGCGCTGATTGGTGTACCTTTATCATGCGTCAATGACGCACTGAATTAGCGTGCTAAACCTGGATAAATGGGGGATATCTAAACGTGTGATACTACTGATCAAACGTGTTAGAGTGTCATAAACTGTCAAGTTCACCTGAATTAATAAAAAGTATTAAACTTTACAACAAGGTATTCCAATTAAGTTCGTCGTTCATGCCCCGGGGGGCAGATGATGAAAGCGTAAAAATCCAAAATGCTTCACGGTTATTGAGGAGGATACGAACGTCGCCCCCTCTCACTGGGGGTTCTATGTGTTCTAATACTGTCCAGTATTAGAAACTGGTCAGTATTAGAACACATAGAAGGAGGATACGAACGTCGCCCCCTCTCACTGGGGGGTTCTATGTGTTCTAATACTGTCCAGTTTCTAATACTGTCTAATACTGTCTAATACTGTCCAGTTTCTAATACTGGACAGTATTAGAACACATAGAACCCCCAGTGAGAGGGGGCGACGTTCGTATCCTCCTCAATAACCGTGAAGCATTTTGGATTTTTACGCTTTCATCATCTGCCCCCCGGGGCATGAACGACGAACTTAATTGGAATACCTTGTTGTAAAGTTTAATACTTTTTATTAATTCAGGTGAACTTGACAGTTTATGACACTCTAACACGTTTGATCAGTAGTATCACACGTTTAGATATCCCCCATTTATCCAGGTTTAGCACGCTAATTCAGTGCGTCATTGACGCATGATAAAGGTACACCAATCAGCGCAATTCCCTTAGGTTTGTGCTTCGGCACTAGTAAGTTCCCGACCAGGTCGGGCAGTTCCCAACCAGGTCGGCCAGTCACGTCACAGGTTTTCAAGGCCTTTTCAATGATTTCATTGGCTAATTTTACTTCCAGTGACTCATATAAAAGGGGTCATGGCACACCTATAGACTATCCTTCCGGAGGCGAGGTCGAAGTAACATCTATCGGAGGCGAACGTGGAAACTGTTCGAGTAATCATGGCGCAGAGAGACTCAGACCCCTAGAAGTTGGTTGTCTAGTATCAACTCGCACACCCCTGAGGAAAGATTTGACATCTGAAACACGGATAGTTCGTGTCGGGACTGTTATCAGAAGACGGACATCACATACCAACACCAATTGGGGAAGTCTGACTTTCATTTATTTAGTATTAACGCTTGTTAAGCCTCACAAACGCGTTATTTCGCATCGAAATCTTATCGACCCTCTTGCCCCGGCAGAGTCTTAAGGTTATTATATTATATATAGAAAAAAAGTAAAAAAATTCTTTTCATACACAAGAAAATTGCACATGAGGAGGAGGAGGAGAGTTTATGATTATCTACCACAAAGTAGTGGTGCGGGGACACCTACATTATGTATGAAACTTTCCTCTAACTCCTTTAACATTTTATCAAACATAACATAGTTCATATTAAATAAGTATGTTCCACATTATGTAGGTGCAAAAAGTATATTTTATTTACTATAAAAAAATTCCATCAGCATCCGCAAAAATTTCATTAACATCAGCGATAGAGGTCTTCACCTATGATTTTTTGTAACTTCTGAGTTAGCCAGCTAAATGCTTTTGAATATGGACCTCATCTTGATTTGGCAAGAGTTACTTTGCAACATGGGAAATTATATTTAGAAATGAGACAAGAGGTTCGCATGTTAGGTGCTTCCTTCTTGTTATGATACCCAAGTAAATGTTTGATTAAATATAATGGTATTAAGTTTTCTTTGCTCCAAAGCAATGAAGACCTTTTACTGGATACGCATAAATTGCCTGATATAGATACAGTGCTGGACAAGGATAATCTTAGTTGATCTATTTTCGGTTAATTCAGGGTACTCCTTGCCTAGATTCCAATGTATTTTTATTGTCTGACTTCTTTGAATTATCTCCTATATTTATGATTCCACCCCTCTCTTAGTTTAGTTTGTGGGCTAATGTAGTGAGATTCCAGGATTTATTTTGCTTTCTATTTTTTTTTCTTTTATCTAATGTGTATATTTCTATGGAATTCACTTGAGTTCCTGTAACAAAGTATTCTAGTTGACTTTGTTTTGTTGAAAATTAATAAAGAATAAGTTAAAATAGCTAGATTACTTTTGAAAATCAGTTATGCCTGCCGTTTTCCTTCCCTGACCTAAGCATATCCCTAAGAATACTTCTCTTTAACCAGGCTGAAAGTATGTATATTGTGGAAGCTCATGCTTTCATTTAGATGCCGTGAAGGCAATTTTCAAACAGACCAATTTACCAGGGAAACTGGTACTAAGCCGGATAAATAGCTTTGAACATTTCCTTCGCCAAGTTAGGTCTTCAAAAAGTTCTCCTTCCACAAAGTACGCCTGTTGGCCCCCAGGCAGAATCAGTCACCTAGAAGAATTTTATTTTAATATGAAATAGGAGTCGCGTGATATCTTGTTGTTTCTGCAGTTCCCACTGCATAGCCTAGATCTATGCCTCATCAATTGCTTGGCTTTGAGGCCAGCTTTCTGTACAAGCTCATTCTCTTCTTATAGCGTACAGTAGCATTTCAATACTGCTGACTCAGCTGCTGTCCAAGTTAAAAAATAAATCCTCTCTTAGGATGTACAAGCCTTAAGACAATGCAATACCATCCTTAGAAATAACATAGCCTCTTTCGGTAAGTTAGGGCTTGGAATGGACAGAGTTCGCCCTTGGTGATACTCCAAATCTCTTCCGAGTCTATATGGGTGCATCTGTGGTCTTGCAGCAGGTCTTCCATAGGACCAGGAGGTCAGAGCATAACTGGTCAAGAGTCAGCAAAATTATAGAGAAACAGTTTAATACTTTCAAAGCTACTATCAACAAAACAACCAAAGACTGTTTCTACCAACTACAGGTGCTGAAAAGAATTAGACCTCTTTTCCATGCCCAAGATTTCAGAACCATACTGCAAGCAATCATTTTTTCAAAACTGGACTATTGTAACAGCATCTTACTTGGTCTTCCCGCCTCTTACACCAAACCGCTGCAGATGGTACAAAATGCAGCTGCACGAATACTGACAAACTCCAGGAGAAGGGATCACATAACCCCCATCTTAAAGAACCTCCACTGGTTACCCATACACTTTAGAATAATATACAAGGCCATTCTTACCACATACAAAAATATCCATCTACTGGCTCCCATTGACCTACAGATCCCTCTCCAACTACATAACTCGTCAAGACCGACAAGAGATGCATACAAAGGATCACTACAGGTACCACCGCCCAAATCCACCAGACACATCACGCTAAGAGATCGGGCATTCTCTACAGCCATTCCACCGTTATGGAACTCTATCCCCTCTAACATCAGACTGGAAACATGCATCTCAACCTTCAAAAAAAGACTAAAGACATGGATATTCTTACAAGCATTCCCGGACTCAAACTAATATATCTCATCCTCGCCAATCCTTATCTCCAATTACACCATGATTAACCATCTCCATTATTGTTTACATGTTTGAATTAATAACCTGTCCTTTCTCTTCTTTCTCTGCCAAGTTCCAATCTCCCTGTTATATGTAACTGCATTTTCCGCACCACTGTTTTTTAGTTTATGTTTTTGATGCACCCCTGTTCTATGTGAACCAGCATGATGGGACTGCGTTCCCGAATGCCGGTATATAAAAACCCAAAATAAATAAATAAATAAAAAAATACAGTTTTCATCATACTTAATTCCACATATATGCGGAAAAGCATTGCAACCTGTCAGCATATGAGATAGCTAAACTGTAATGCTGTTTTAAAAGAATAAGAGATTAGGAAAGTCAGATTTGAGTCAGCATAACTACATGCCACTTTCACTTTTATTTTAATAATGTATTAGAAAATTCTAGTCTATAGACATGAGATTCCACTCTTCTGTTCTCTGCAGAATGTGAGAGGATTGCTCAGTGGGATCTGGGAAACATAAGGTGACACTGGCCTAGCTGGCTATTACCTGTGATGCAGTACTAACCTTTCAATAAAAGATTTTTTCATATCAAGACTGTAAATCTTGAAGTTTCGCAAAGGAGCGCTCCTCAGGAGAACGTCCCCAACCATGCCTTAAAGGAGGTAAAAACAAGGGGGGGGGGGGGGAAGGACTATCATCATAACTCAAATAGAAGAGAGCAATGCCTTATTAATTGAAAATAAAGGAAAATTTGTTCTTATCTGCTAGTTTTCATTCCTAGAATACCACAGATTAGTCCAGAAAAGTGGGTTATGCATCTCTACCAGCAGATAAAGGCAGCAAAGTAAAAACCTTTCAAGCACTGCTACTTAACAGAGTGTCACCTGCAGTCCCTCATTATTGACCTGTTCCCAAGCCAAGACAGAGCTATAATCGTAAGTTAAATAACAACTGCCCTTTCTAGGGTGAACAAAGGATCCCAGGTTGGAGATGGAGACTGCACATCCAACAGGACACAGAAAGAAACCTTCTTTGGTCCCCACAGATTACAACTATATATAAATTCAAGCTCTGCAGTAAAATATATAAATCCAACTAAATAGTCTTTCGAAATCAAGGGGTGGGTCTCTGGACTGATCTGTGGTATTCCAAGAACGAAAATTAGCAGGTAAGAACAATTTTCCTTTCCTGTTCATACCCCAGATCCGTCCAGTCAAGTGGGATGTACCCAAGCTCCCCTATACTGGACGGGAATCCAAAAGACCCGCTCAGAGAACACTCTTAAAAAAAAAAAACTTTCCTCCTCTGTCCCCTGGACATCCAACTGGTAATAGTATGAAGAGAAGACCATGTGGCCGCTCTACAGATCTCCTGTGCGGACATCAACTAACCAAGAACCAAGAAGTCACTTGTGTTCTAGTCAAATGCACTAGCAATCCCTCTGGGACCGCTCAACTGCCACAGAGATAGGCTGAATAAATAGTCTTCTTTAACCAACAAGCAATAGTGGCCTTAGATGCCTTCATTCCTTTCTTTGCACCTCCGAACAAAACAAACAGATAATATGAACTGTCTAGTTGAGATGAAAGGAACAAAACAACCTTTGGCAAAAAAGAGGGTACTGTACGCAAGGACTCTCCATTTTCCAAAATCCACAGGAACGGCTCCCTACTGGACAAAGTCTGAAGATCTGAAATCCTTCTTACCAAACAAATCGCTACCAGAATAAACCTTCTCAAAGTGAGATCCTTCAATGACACCCTTTGCAATGATTCAAATGGCGAACTAAAAGAGCTTGCAGTACCAAGTTAAGGTTTCACGAAGGACACACACGCCGCACCGAAGGTCGCGAGTGCTTGGCTTGTTTGAGAAATTGTATAATATCTGGATGAGATGCCAACTGCATGCCCTGCAAATTTCCTTGAAGACATCCGAAGGCCGCCCTGCTGCAGAAAGGCCAAGATTTGTGAGATATCAACCCGCAACAGATCCTGGTCCTCTTGAACACACCAGGCCTCAAACACTGTCCACATCCTGACCTAAGCCAGTGAGGTGGACAGTCTCTGTGTCTGAAGCAGCATAGCAATAACTGACTACGAGTACTCTTTTGCTCTTAACTGTCTCCTCTCAAAAGTCAAGCTGCGAGACAAAAACGATCCACTCAATCAGAGAAGATTTTCATTTTCATTTATTAAAATTTATAATCACTTAATGCAAAATAGGTCTAAGCAATTTACAGGTCATACATTCATAAAAATAGATAACATATGATAGGTCCTTGTCTGAGCAGACCTTGAAGATGAGCCAACCTGATGGGTCCATCCATGGCGAGCCGAATCAGATCTGCAAACCACGGATGCCGTGGCCACTCCAGCACCACCAACACCACTCTGCCTGGATGGCGCTCTATGCACCGCAATACGCGACCTATGAGAGGCCAGGGAGGAAACACTCACAGAATTCCCCTTGGCCACAGGAGAACCAGATCATTGATCCCTTCAACCTCTTCCTCTTTTCTGTGACTGAAGAATCTTATCACCTTGGTATTGCTGTGCAACGCAATTAGATCCAGTTGGGGATCGCCCCATCTGGCTCAAATGAGGTCCAAGGCCTCTGAAGATAACTCCCATTCCCCCAGAATCAACTGCTGTCTGCTGAGATAATCCACCTGTACATTGTCCACTCCTGCCACATGAGATGCTGCAATCCCCCGTAGATTCCGCTCTGCCCAGACAAACAATTGCTGTGTCTCTAGGGCCAATCCCCGACTCTTCATCCTGCCTTGCCAATTGACATACGCCACTGTAGTTGCATTGTCTGAGTACACTCTTACCATTTGTCCCCGAACCAGAGGCAGGAACTCCACTAATGCCCTGCAGATCACTCTCATTTCCAAACGACTGATAGACCAGGATGCTTCCGCTGGTGACCACAGCCCTTGGCCTGCCCATCCTTTAGAGACCGCCCTCAATCTCTGAGGCTGGCATCTGTGGTCACCAGCACCCAGTCCGGAACCTCCAGATCCATCTCCTTCTCCAAACTGGACTGCGATAGTCACCCTGAGAGACTGGATCTGGAGGCCCCCTGAAGTGGTAATGGCCAATCAAACTCCTTGGACAACTGATCCCAATTGGACAGAAGGGACCTCTGGAGCAGCTGCATGTGAGCAAAGGCCCAAGGTACCAAGTCTAGAGAAGTCGCCATAGAATCCCACACCTGCAGGTAAACCCAGGCACTGGGTATCAGCATTCGTAGAAGACAGAGGACTTGTGACTGCAGCTTCAGAATCCTCTCTATGGTAAGATACATCTTGCCCAGCTGGGTGTCAAACATCTCCCCTAAGTACTCCAACAACTGTACTACGGTCAGATGACTCTTTGCCAGGTTCACAACCTAGCCCAAAGATCACAACATCTCCAGCACCCTCTGGACTGTCTGACGATACTACTGCCCTGACTAGAACCATCCCTGAGGGGTCAGTGGAAACCATGAAAGGACTGCTGCCATCCTAAGCCCTGCTTCTGCTGGGCCATGGAAGAACTCTTGTTGGGACGAAATCTCATATCCCGAAAATGGGTGCGAGCTGGGAAAGTCTTTCCCCTGCTCTTATCCTCAGGCAGCTTGTTCCCCTTCGACTCCCCCAGATGCTTCATCAACTGTTCCAGGTTTTCTCCAAAGAGAAGCTTTCCTTTAAAGGGAAGATTACACAGCTGTGATTTCGACCACATATCAACGACCAATTTCGTAATCACAGCAGCAGACATACTGACACCGCTGAGACCATATTTCTGGCTAAGGTGCGGACCAAATCATACAAAGCTGTTGTGTCCGTCGGTGCCCGACACCCTCTCTCCGCCCTCCTTACCTCTCTGGCGCCTCCCTCTCCGTCCGCAGGAAGACTGGCTGCCGCGGCGTTCTCCTGCCACTTGTCCTCGGGCATTCCTGGACTGGCTCGACGCTGCAATCGCCATGTTTCCTGGAGGCCTAGGGGCGCACGCGCGGCCCCGATTGAAGTACCGACATTGGCGCAAACCTCAGGGGCATCCCCCGAAGATGACGTCACTCGCGACTGATATTTAAGGTCTTGGAATTTGCTAACACATCGAGTTAGCAAGGATTGACAATGGACTCGCTTTGTCTGTCTAAGCTACTCTGCCTCCTCTGACTTACCAGAGGTACCCGCTCCTCGGGGGCCTCGCTCTCTCCTTGTTTTTCAGGTGACAGTCTGGAACAGGTACTCACTCCTCGAGGGCCCTCATCCCAGACTTACTTTGTATACTCTTCTGCCTGGAAGTCTTCACTACCAACTATCTCAGTTACATCAGTGAATTACCATCGTTCTCTCTGAGCTTTCCCTGGAACCAGGTACTCACTCCTCGAGGGCCTATACTTTCCAGCTCCTGGGCTTCATTGGGACAATGTGTGAGTGTTAACATCTGCATACCCTGCCTACTCACTATATCTCATTCTCTCTTCAGCTCAGCCTCCAGGGATCGCTGTTCCAGTATCTGAGGGACTACAGCCCAGCCGGGCATTCCAGCTCACTACTGCCACCTCTGGTGGTTCAGTATACTGTCTAATAAAAGAACTAGTGTGTGTTTGTCTCCTAACTCTGAGCCTGACCGGTGGTCCCTCTCGGGATCTTCCCCCGGGGGCATGGTCATCTGCCACTGGTCCAAGGATCCACCCTCAACTCTCATGTATAACTACTATCTGATTGCTAACTCCTAGCATCAGATCACTAACAAAAGCGTCTGCCACATACGCTACTCCAGCTTCCAGCTGTGCCACCTGCTTGGAAGAGGCAGCAGCGGCCGCCTTCTCATGAGCCTTGTGACCCCAGCGCAAACAGGCTCTCTGCATGAGGCTCCTACAGATTGCTGCTCGCAGACTTAAGGCTGAGACCTCAAACATCCTCTTCAACTAGATTTTCAGCCTTCGGTCCTGAATGTCCTTAAGCGCAGACGACCCTGCCACTGGAATGGTCGTCTTCTTGGTGACTGCTGAAACACCAGCATCTACCTTAGGCAACACCAAAAGCTGCAAAGTATCCTCAGACAAAGTTTACAATTTCTCCATTGCTCTGGCCACCTTCAGACCTGCTTCCAGAGCATTCCACTCCCGATTCACAAGTTTCCTTATCTTCTTAGGCAACGGAAAGGCTTTTGGGGGATCTCGAAGGCCATCCAGGACTGGGTCCACCCCTTTATTATCCGACTCCTCCTGGATCACCTTAATATCTAACTCCTATAGGACCTGGGGAATTAGGAGTCTCAACGCTTCTTTGCGGAACAGCCATACAACCAGTGAGTCATACCACTCCACAATCGGAAGCTTCTCAAGGTCAGATAAATCTTTGGCTGTGTCGTGGTCCATGCTGGATGTGTCATGTGCTGGATCATCCCCAGGGTCATCTGCAGATCATCCCCTGGTCAACCCTGCCAATCCTCTCCTGGATCGTCCTGTAAGTCATCGGAATCCTCAGACCTCTCATCTACATCAGGATGGTCAAGACCCAAATGGTGGAGAAGAGCCCCTGAGTTCCGGACTGAGGACCTCTTTGACCTCTTCGTGATCCTCTGTGACTTTTGACTGAAGGCCCATTTACCCACTTCACCTCTCTTGGCCAAATAGCAGTAAAAAATATTCTGTGGAGAAATCCTCACTGCCCCTGTCATCCAGTGCAGTCTCCTCAGACAGCCCATCCCCTTGCCGATCGTCCCTTCAGGCCTGAACCGCTGGAGAAAGTGGGGAAGGGAAGTCACTGGGCTCCCCTCCCCCACTTCTTTTCCTGTGCAGGCTTCCTGCTAAACACTGCAAAATCTTTCCCTGAATCAGCCCTGACAGGCCCATGTGATCAGGTGGCTCTCCTAAATATTGCTGCCCCATGGAGGGTCCCTCCCCTTCCGTAGCACAGTCACTGAAGAGTGAGGTCACACTAAGCCATACGTAGTGGGAGTCGCAGGAGTGGCAAGATTTCCTGCACTCACCAGCAGGCGCCATCTTAAAACACATGCGGTACTATCTGCCTGCATCGCCGAGAGTCAGATCGCCTGTAGTGCGAGTAACTGCCCAAGAGCCTTCTCCGATACCCGGAGCAAAATACTCATAGTCTCTTCTTCCTCAAGTAGTCTGTCTTACTGGTGTCCCAGCTGACAGACGTTTACAAAGCCTGAGCCTCTGTGTTCTATTTTATTTTTTCTTAAAGACATAGCCCAGCAAAAAACTCAACAGCAGACAGACATAAAAATATACTTCCCTGCTGCTGCCTGGAGATGTGGGGAAGAAGACCTCAGGCGGAGAGAGGGAACCAGGACCCCATGCTTTCTGACCCCTGGATACTACGGGCTAAAGCCAAACAGGGATTACCAACCCCTTGCTCGCCCAGCTCGACCTGAGGGATGGCCAGCGAAGGTACCTAACACCTCAGGGAGTGTCTCTTCTAATCTTTTTAATCTTTTTTTTTTTTTTTTGTCAGACTACAGGTTTGTACCTCTACCATCTGCTGGAGACAGAGAAATACTGAGGGACTGCAGGTGGCACTCTTAGTTAAGTAGCAGTGCCTGAAAAGATTTTAGGTCTCTGCCTCCATCTGCTGGTAGGGATGCATAGCCCACTTGTCTGGACTGATCTGGGTATGAACAGGAACTGAATAAAATATGCTGTACTCACACAGGATAAAGCTGCTATAAAGAAAGTAATGCTCTGAAAATCAGGATAAAGATACCTTAGTGCGATATGAGCTGTGATAACTAGACTAAAGATTTGAGATATAGGATGCAAGGGCATAACACAGTCTTTTTAAAATTTTATTAAGATACTGGTAGCATGATATGTGTCAGAAAGTAATGTGAAAGCACAGTGAAATCTAACATAATGCCATTCATCTATTAGGTACAATATATACAATGGAAAGAGAATTTGCAATTTCCAAAATGTCAAAATTCATTGATGTATGTGTATATATATATATATATATATATATATATATATATATACATACAAAACAAGAACCAGTTAGAAATTTGAGCATACCTTTCCGCTGATTGTTTAACTTTGGCCCATAGTTGACTCTTCCACAATTCTCAATTAATATTCTTAGCTTCCTGTAGCCCTGTAAGCATAGACCAGCTCTTTAATATTCATCCACTGATCCATATTCAAAAGAAACCTTCTGTATAAGTTAGCCAGATAAGACTTATCCGGCTAACTTACATGGGATATTCAGCAGCATGTCTATAGTGCTGAATATCCCCATGTTTAATGCTACTTAGCCAGATAAGTTATATCCAGGTAAGGTAACCTGCTCTATGGCAGGTCTGACTTATTCAATTAACTTAACTGTATAAGTCCAAACAGTGGCACTTATTTGCTAAGTTAGTTGGATAAGTAGCGCTGCCCCAATCCACCTCTAGATATCCAGTTAACCAGTGAACATAACTGGATATTAAGCAGCTGCCACTTAGCTGGCTAAGTCACTAGCTATCCGGCTAAGTAGCACTGAATATCAGCCTCCATGAGTCTAGAGAGAACAAAGAATTCTAATGTTTATTTTATTTATTGTTATTTATACGATGCCAATGTCAGAGGCTCCAGGTGGCTTACAAGAGAACATACATAAAAAAGAAAAACATGCAATATGAATGAAAAAATAAATGTGACCAAATCAACTGGTCAGGAAAAAGCCAGTCTGAAGTACATTTTCAATAGTACTAAAATTGCCAGGTCCCTGAATTCTGCCTGCTACTAAATCTGAAGGCCACATGATTTTCAGCACGTGGAAGAATGAGGCAGAGCGGCTGCCTCACAAGCCCATATATAGCAGACAAGGCTCTGTCACCTGTAAATCTGTGCCGCATTTTAACAGTACATGTGACAGGCAATCATACTTGTCTGATCAATTACAATTTATTACTAAGTCTTTTTTAATTCTTTAAGCTGCCTCCTGACAATTCCCTTTAGGAAGGAGCTATGTTAGTAAGAGTTATGGATTGCCTCCCACTCATAGGGTATGAATGATACTTATTGGTTATGATGCCACAAACGACAGATTTTATTTATGCATGAGCCTACTGTGCAAATTTAATTTGAAAGTTATGGCACTTTTCTGAACACGGCTGAACTTCTTGAGCAGTAGCTTAAAGAGTTTCAAAAAATAATGATTTGGCAGGAAATATTTTGATAGAGGGTAAGCATCAGTGCCGTTGGTGTGTTCTGCTAAAAACCTATGCGGTACAGATTTTATGGCATATAGTGCATGAAAAAGCAGCCCCATTCCCAGTACAAGCCTGTTTACTCACCGGCACCTCTGCAATGTTCAGCTCCAGGTTTTGGAAATCAATGGATCCAACCAACTGGTTACTAACAAACACCTAAAAAATGAAGAAAGTAAAGTTGCTCAGCTGTAACAGATGTTCTTCACAGATAGCAGGATAAATCAGCCACACAAGCAAGCAACATCATCCTGATGGTAATGGGATAGAAAGAGCGCTGAAAAATTAAGATGCCGAAGTCTCGTGATGGTATAGTGCCAGTGTCTGTCTGTGCTGAACAGAATGACTTATCTCCCTCTGTGTTGGAAAGGGAATGGTTCCTCCACTGAGAGCATGCGGACTCATGGCACCAAGGAGGAGTGCCTTTATCAGTTTAGCGAAGGTCCTTCAGCTTTTGAAAGCTTCCTCTTGCTGCCTGAGGTCAGTCGATGGGTGAGGCGATTTCATGAAATTCTTCAGGATGAGATTTCTAAATCTTCTGACCTGTCAGACATACAAGCGCAGGCAACGCAATTGGTATATCGTGGGAAGGGCCCAAACACTTTACAAAGAGGTCGTGACCATTTGTAAGAGACATCCTTGCATCACAGAATAGACATTTCTTGAAGCAAAAATAAGAGGCTAAATCAAACAATTTTTGTAAAAAAAATAAATAAATTGGGGGGGGGGGTTTAAGGAGAATCAAAAAAAGGAACAGAATATAAAAATAATTGTATGAGTGGCAAGAGCAAAAATGTGTCCATTCAAATGTGTGGATGAAAAAGACTGATAAAAGCTGCTCGGTAGGCAGCTGTGTAGGAAGGCCCATGCTTGCTTAGAAAAAGCATCTCGGTTTTTTTCC
Organism: Rhinatrema bivittatum; assembly: GCF_901001135.1. Classification (NCBI taxonomy): domain Eukaryota; kingdom Metazoa; phylum Chordata; class Amphibia; order Gymnophiona; family Rhinatrematidae; genus Rhinatrema; species Rhinatrema bivittatum. Next base: position 34,003,352 of record NC_042626.1, read on the forward strand.
GAGCTCTGAAAGAACTCTTACATCCTGGTGCCAGCAGGATGACGCCATCTCCTTGTGTGGTTTACTTTATCCTGCTTGAACATGGAGAATAAACAAGATCCTAAATCCTTCCTTTGGGAATCACTCAACCAGCCAAACAAACAAGTGATAGAGATTAAGTGGAGAGCACTAAATCAATCAACCAACTACCTTTAATCCAGACAAATCAATTTGTAAGCCCAACCTTAAAAAAAAAAAAAAAAACACATACCTGGAAGAAATGAATGGGTAAGAGCATGAATATCTGGTCCAAACCACACAATCAGTTCTACTTGCTCAGTCAACTAACAAATCAAACAAACCATCAAGCAGCCCATCCAAAACATTGGACCTCAGAAATTAGTCCTATTAATAGATCATTCAGTGCTGTCTTTCTGTGGACTCTATTACAAGATGTCTGTGCTTTTTCTCCTAATTATGTATACCTGTGCTCTGTCTCGAATGTTTCCCTGAGAATGGAATTGTCCTCCTCCAAATATCACTGTTTCATATAGTGTATACCCATAAGATTGTCCATTATCATCATTCACTGAGAGGTTTTCCATGTTAATAGGCTCCACAGTTTTAAATGGCTATAAAAGAAACATTTCAGGTGAAGTCGTGCCACTCAAACAGTGAACCTCTTTGTTGCACAATCCTGTAACTGGAAAAACTGAGCAGCAGCCTTGGTAAAGAAAGATCAGCCTTGCTTTAGGAACAAGGTGGGGTGCAATGGGACCCTCTACTTTGCAAGTCAAAATATATCCATGGAGTCTTTTGAATGTTTAAATTCTGGGGTTAAAGAAACTTTAGAATCTAGCAGACTCCCGTCTTCCCAAGAAACACAGCACAATGGCACAATGTAATCAAAGTTTGGTGGAGAGCTAAATGCAGAATCTTGCAAAGTCAATGCAAACCTCCCACTACTCAGCCCAGCATCCTCTCTCTACCCTGTATTGATATACAGTAGTACCTACCTCTTCAGTGCTCTGCAAAACATCCCATAGAGATACATACTGCTTTATTTGCACCATACCATATGAACCTTTAGTCATTACACTAGGAGGAATGGGTAGTGGTTCCTCTGAAACAGCAAACAAGGTAATAATATTACTATATTATTAATAATATAAATAGAAAGGTCCATATTCAGCTGCTGTTCAGCTCAGTTAGTCAGATAAATTTCAGCAGCTTATCCGGTTTATTTTATTTATTTATTTAAAATCTTTTTCTATACCGTCGTTAAGCGGGTGCCATCACAACGGTTTACAACAGGGCACAAAAACTATATGTTAAATACAGTATCTGGAATTCTAAACTCTTAAACAGGTGCCGTTAATTTACTGTAACATAGTTTCATAAAAATATTATTTGGTGAGTGTTATAAGTCATGTCCAGTTTCCTCTTACTCGGCTATAAGATATCGTACTACTTTATTTTGGTTCTTTGTTGTTTAAAAAAGAAAGAAGGAATAGTTTAGGATATAGTAATGAGAAGTTTAGTTTAGGATATAGTAATGAGAAGCACACACTTAAAGAAACAAGGTGTGTGAGTGGGAGCTTGACTGACTGCAACCCAAAATTTCCCTGTTTCCTGCTCTCAATTCTCATCGGAATTAGCCGGATAACTTATCCAACTAACTCAGTTCCTCCCAGTAACATCCCTGACTTATCCGGCCAAATTTTAGCCACATAAAAAGTTATCTGGCTAGAATTTAGCCGGATAAGTGTCCAAATATTCATTTAGTTGGATAACTTCCGAGATATCCAGCTATGGACCTAAAAGATAATACTGAAAGTTAGCATAGACAGAGGAAGCCTCTCTGTCATTAGCAGAGAGAGGGAGTCACACACTACAATAAAATGGAAGAAGGATTTCATCTCCCTATCAGATGATAGCTCAGACTTTGACATCAGCTAGCATAGTTGGAATACTCTTCTGTGAGAGCAGAGTATGTGCAGAAAGAATGAAATGCCATTAGATCCACTCTCTGCTCTGGTAGATCAAGACATTGAGCTGTACCATCAGGAGAGATTTTGTTGATTTCTACTTACCAATAAACTTGCTGAAGAGGTCTCGAAGTTTGTAATACTTGGATGTGTAGTCACCAGCTTCAGTCAATGGTGCATCATAGTCTAAAACACAGACAAGGGTCTGTAACAATTAAGCTGCTTTTTTTTTTTTTTAATAAATCTATTGATATTTCAACAATAAACAGTATACAAGCAGTATAACAAAAGCCAGTCTCCATAAAGAATATATGAACATATATAATGTACAAAAATATGCAGTTAAACAATTCCTTTCTAACCTCCTCCCTTCGCCTCCATATAAGACTCCTCAAATGATCTGAAGGAGGTATCAAAATACTCATGCATCCAACTGAAGATCATTAAGAACCTGGCTACGTGCCTAAAGAGGCAAGGATTGGATATATGGTGACCAAATATAGTAACACAGCAATGACAGCAGATAAAGTCCAAATGGTTCATCCAGTCTGCCCAACAAGTGGCTTATGGTAGTAACTGCCACATCAAGCAGGTTACCCCATGTGTTCTGTTAAAAGTAGCATCTGCTGCACCATGCAAGTTACCCCCCATGTGATCTATTAAGGGTAGTAGCTGCCAATCTGTGCAGGTTACTTCCATACAGAAATGTTACACCTGAAGTTAACATAGGTTGCCATTTTTCTTCAGTATCAATCTCAAGCCTTTAGGGATTTGCAATGTTTATCCCATGCCCTTTTAAATTCACTTAGGGGCACATTTTAAAAGACAGGCCGCTCTGAAATCGGAGCGGCCTCAGAGGGAACTTTCCTTCCACCCCCCGCACCTTCCCCTCCCCTCCCTTCCCTAACCCACCCTCCTGGCCCTATCTAGACACCCCCCCTACCTTTATCTGAAAAGTTACAACTGCCTCCGGGCAGTAGTAACTTACGCGCACCGGCACTCAGCCACGCCCCCGGACCGCCCACACGCCCCCGAACATGCCCCTGATCGGAAACCACGCCCCTGGCCACGCCCCCAACTGCCCCTTTTTGCAAGCCCCGGGACTTACGCGCGTCCCGGGGCTTGCGCGCACCGCCGAGCCTATGCAAAATAGGCTCGGCGCGCGCAGGGGTTTTTTAAAAGGGTTACGCGCATACCTTATGCGCGTAACCCTTTTAAAATCCGGCCCTTACTGTTCTCGTCCTCACCAACTTTTTCGGGAGGGTATTCCAGGCACTTTATTGCTTGAATTTGGGACCTATGATTACATATGATTCAGTATGCAGTGAAATGCTGATGATTAACGTAACTGCATGGGTGTTATGAAGGCCCACATAATTTTGAATTATTTCTCAAAGTGATGCCTTCATAATAAGATAGGTTTGTGAATGCAATAAAATATATATTAGATGCTCTTTTCATGAGTTGAATATTTGGTATATCTGAGCCCAAGGACTATTTTTTGTGCATCATTAATACCTTTTAGGTATCTGAAGGTCTGCATCATATCTCCCCTGCTGCTCCTCTCCTCCAGGGTATACATATTTAGATCCTTCAGTCTCTCCATATTGGTATTCCAAAACAGACCCAATACCATTTTGGGTACTTTCCTTTGGACCTTTTCCGTCCTGTCTCTATCCTCTTTGAGATATGGGCTCCAGAACCCAACACAGTACTCAAGGTGAGGCCTCACCAAGGACCTGTACAAGGGTAATATCACCTCCTTTTCTCTGATGGTTATTCCTCTCTCTATGCAGCCCAGCATCCTTCTGGCTTTAGCTATCTCCTTGTCACATTGTTTTGCTGTCTTCAGATCACCAGACACAGTCACCCCAAGGCTCTTTCTAAGTTCATGCACATTAGTCTTCCCCCTCCCCCCATCACATACAGCTCTTTTGGATTGCTGTATCCCAGGTGCATGATTTTACACTTCTTGGCACTGAATTTCAGCTGCCAAATCATTGACCACTCTTCAAGTTTACTTAAATCGCCTTTTATCCTCTCTATTCCTTCAGGCATGTCCACTCTGTTGCAGATCTTAGTATCATCTGCAAAAAGACAAACTTTTTCTTCTAACCCAGGTACAATGTCTTTTACAAAAATATTGAACAGTCCCAATCCTTGAGTCACTCCACTTAATACCTTTCTTCTTTTTTTTTTTTGAATCTGTATTTATTCATTTTTTCAACCAGGTAACAGTACAACTTCAAGTAACATTCACTATTGTAAACTCCCCCCCCCCATCCCTCCCCGCTCATGCAATCCGTAATGGAGGTGACCAGGTATGCATTAGTAAGAGCAAACTGCACTCCTCCCCTCCGACGTATTCGTCTATGAATCCTGGTGAACAGTCTCTGTGTCCGTGGATGGAGCGTTATCCTGGCCTGGGGTCCGGTCCTGGCTCCAGGGATCTCGGTAAGGTCCAATGTAATGAGCGAGAGAAGACGTGAAACCTGCCCATACGCTGGATGTTTTAACAAATTTCTGTAGCATAGTGTCCTTAGCAATGGCATGTTCCATAGAGCAGAGCCACATCATTTTGTGAAACCATTGATCATAACTGGGAGGTTGAGGGTTGAGCCATTGTGCCAATATTACCTGTTTCCCTACGAGCCCCGCTTTCTTAAGAAAGAGTTCAACTTCCGGGGTGAGGGACAAGTAGGGAGGCGTATCCAGACCAAAAAGCCATAGATTAGGGGCAAGCGGCAGCTTGGTATGGATAAAGCTCGTACATGCCCTGCACACCTGCCTCCAAAAACGAGTGATATGCAGGCAATCCCAAAAACAATGGAGATAACCACTATCCTCCTCCCCGCATTTAGGGCAGCACGAGGTCTGCGTAATTTTCATTTGCTTGGCTCGAAGTGGTGTGTAATACCTTTCTTTCTTCAGAGCAGATTCCATTTACCATTACACAGTCAGTCAACCAGTTTGTAATCCACTCCACCATTTTGGCACCCACACCCAAAAGTCTTATTTTATTTACAAGCCTCCTATGCAGGACTGCATCAAAAAATGTGCTGAAATTCAAGTAAATCACATCAAGTTCTTGTTCTTGATCAAATTCTCTAGTCACCCAATCAAAAGAAATCAATCGTATTATCTGATAGGACCTTCCCCTGAATCAATGCTGCCTTGGGTCCTGAATCCATGCTGCCTTGGGTCCAGCAATCCACTAGATTGTAAATAATTCACTATCCCCTCCCTCAGCAGAGCTCTATTATTTCTCCCACTACCAAGGTGAGGCTAACCAGTAATTTCCATCTTCCTCTCTGCTACCACTCTTCTGAAACAGGGCTATAACTGCTGTTGTCCAATCTTGTGGCGCCACTCTTGTTTCCAGGGATCTATTGATCGCGTCTTTCAGAGACCTGCCAGCACATCTCTGAGCTCCCTCAGTATCCTGGGATGTACCCCATCTGGCCCCATGGCCTTGTCCACTTTCAGTTTTCCCACTTTTTCCCATGCATTCTCTTCTATAAACGGGAATATGTCTACCCGACACTTATCAATGCTCTTGTCAACAATCAACAGTCATTCTCCAGGGTCTTCTTTGGTGAACACTGAACTGAAATATGTAATATTTCTATGTTTTTCATCTTTCTCCACACATTACTCCTTGTCTCCTTTCAATTTTACTATACCACCTTGGATCTTCCTCCTATCACTAATATATCTGAAAAATATTTTGACGCCTTGCTTTACCGCTTTGGCAATCCTTTCTTCCACCTGACCTTCCTGATTTCCTTCCTCATCGCTCTTAGATTCTCCAGGTATTCTTCCAAATGCTTCTCTTTTTAGGAAACCTTGTTCTTCTTGATCGCTGTTCTTTTTGCCTTAATTTTTTTTTTAGTTAACTCCTTTGAGAACCAAATCTGTTCTTTTTCCTCATACTCTTGTTGACTTTTCTTACACAGAGAGTTGTCTTTGTAATAGCTCCTTTTAATATGGCTAATTTTCTTCCATGATCATCAACTGATATAAGGTGGTTTCTCCATTTCATCAAGGAAGGGGGTGTCTATAGACCTCCAATGCTGTAGAATCAGACTGTTCACAATCAACCAAGCTTTTTGTAGCCATGGATTCTGGCATGTTTCCATGCTTGTGTACGACATATCATTAAAAAGAATAGCCTCTGGCTGTAATGATAGAAAAAAGTCCAAAACAGAGCCCAAACATACCAACGCTTTTCCTCAAAAAGCTCTGTCATAGTACCAGAAAATATGACCCAAGGTACCAACATCCTGGCACATTAATGACATTCAAGGGACACAACAAACGATACTCCCCTGCATCTCTCTCTTCAACCAGAGATGGCAGGGAGATGGTCTGATTCAAAAGAAACTCAGTGATAACCTTTGGTGAAAAGGAAGAAACAATACGCAGCTGTACTGCCCCTGGAGTCACCAGGAGAAAAGGCTCCCGGCAAGACAAGGCCTGCAGTTCAGAAACCCTATGTGCTGAACAAGTTGCCACAAGGAACACAGTTTTCAAGGTCAACAAATGCAAGGACAGAGTATGTAGCAGTTTAAACATAGGCCCTGCCACTTAATGTGGGCGCTCAGAGGATAAAGAAATACTATGTGCTCAAAAACTGGGTGCCCAATTGGATGCACAGCAGGACGCACACGCTGAACCAACAAGCCTGAAGAGGGAAGCCTAATAAAGCGCATGAAAAGCTGTTACGGCCTACCACACAGCGTGCAGCAAAAGCCTCGGAGTGGGGCCTAGCCTAGACAGGCTGCTCAATCTGCCAGGCTGTCCACGTCCCTTGATCTCCCACGGAGTGAGATGAAAGTTGGAACGGCACACCGAGTACGGAGACCGGAGGAAGCCCTACAAGTAAAACCTCTTGCTAAGTCTCTATTTTTTTTTTTTTTTATAAGTTACCAGAGCTCAGCCATACCTGGCTGAGCATGAGATGGTCTCCGGCTGTGGGAGAACAGGGCATTTGCCATCACCGCTGCGCTCGGCTTCCAGCACCTGCTGCCTTTCAGCTGCGTAAGCAGCTAAGCCCATGCCGGAAACCAGCTACCGGGCCAAGGCACACCTCTGAAGGACCACAGAAATCACTCAGGGGAGGGGAGTGGGGGGAGGGACCGCAGGAGAGCGGAGCAGTAATTTTCTTCCTAAATTATTCTTCTTTAAATTAAAGCAATCCCCTGTGGGGAAATGCACATCCACCATCTGCTGGAGACAGAGAATACTGGCAGGTTGCGGCCACTGCAGGGGTATATGTACTGTGACATCAACTTGCTCCGTCTCGTATAACCCACTTATTCTGGATTCATCTGACTGGACGCTAAGAAAGCCAATTTTGGAGACTGCATCTCTGATGCACTCCATAAAATTATTCTGCATAGATCAAAAAATAACAAAAAAGAAGGTGTGCAGTAAGGCTCCAGTGGCCCCCAGAGGGGGGTAGGGTGTGTAACTGAACAATGAGAATCTGAAACTTAAGAAAGGGTACATCATAGGAAAACAGCAACAGTCTATAAAAACTAAGAGGAGGCTGCTAACGCATGCAAGAGATCTTGTAAAGGCTACCACTCCAGGATAGACTCACGCAGGAATACAAGAGAAAATAAGAAAAATTGACTCGTCACATCATAAAAATGAGAACCATAGGCATTCCAAACTAGTCAGTCATGTATCAGTCCAGACCGTCATATCAGCCTTGACCTAAATTTTGAAGAAAGATGTGCACTGCATCAAGTGTTATCAAAACCAGCATCTTTCCATCATGCAGTACTCTTAATTGTGCTGAAAATTGTAATATAAATCAGACATTCATTTAGTCTGTTTTATGCGAAAAATTTAGAAAGTTTAGCTATAGCAACTCAAGGACGGTTGTTATCTTTGAAATGTTGGCCTAATCTATGGGCTTATTGCACTCTCAACAGACCATGAGAAGAGTCCAATTGCAGCTCACTCACTAACCAGGATTCCAAGACCAAGGAGGCTTTAAGTCCTTAACAGATTCCAGCAGACCTAAAAATCACAAGTTGTTTCTCTTCAAACAATTTGAGGTCCAACTTCTCATCATATTTACTCAGTGAGGACTTCAAGATGGTGACCTCTGATTCCAATGTATGTATGCGACCATCTGTACTGGAAATTCTCAGCTCCACCTCCCGAAAATCTTTTTTTTTATTGTCATAATCTGGTTGTTAATCTCTTCTATTTTTAAGTAAATCTTTTCAAGTTTGTTGTCTAAAGCAAGTGTTACTGTTTCTGCAACTTCCATTACCAACAAATCTTTTTCTGAAGACATCAGGGCTTCAGGTTCTGTATCAGCCATCTTAGTCTCATTCACCCTGAACTTTTCTTTGGCTTTCCACACCGTGACAGTAATCATCTCAAAATGAGGGAAGCAAACAGACACCAAAAGGTGAGAAAAAATTTCCAAAAAAAGACTGTATCTTCCTTTCCAAAGAAAAATGAATTTAGACACAGCAATTTAACAAAAAGGGGGAGGAAGAGCCCAGAAGCAAACAGAGCCATGTCCCACGTCCTCCCACTCTCATCATATCACATGACCTCACAATTAACAAAATTCTAATTAGCATCATGTCTTCCAGCAGCCTAGTCAGTAGCAAGCTTACCATAACTGGTGACATCCGCCTTGTACTCAATGAAATGCAAAGCTCCATTCATAAAGCCAAAGTTTGTACCTCCATGGAACATGTACAGATTGATGGAAGCACCACTCTTAAGAATTTCCTGAACGGTCTCCACAACCACTGTATGGAAGAGAGAAAAAAGTGTGCCAGAGGTTAGAGTATTATACGGCTAAGAGTAATCTATAAACCTAAGATACTGCAGCCTTATCATAAACAAGTATAAACACAATGAGGTCAATATGGTGAGTGGGAAGCTAGACAGTTAAAGTTAACTGGCTAACTTTGGTCAGGATAAGAGCAAGTTAGATAGGGTTGGGTTAGGACAGGTTTCCAGGGCAAATTGGCAGTTTGATCCAACATAGAATAATTCTGGGCTGGAGAGATTTCCAGAACAGGTTCTCTGGTACTGTGTTACACACAGAGTAAAGTTGGGCAGGTACAGTTTCTTAGAGTAAGATGCCTGGCACTATGATCACATCCAGAAGTGAGGGGAACAGTAAGACAGGGATGCCAGAAGGAAATGACAGCTGTATTCACATCAATAAATAAAAATACATTAGATACAGATATTGAGAACTTACTGTCTGCATCAAATACATGATGGTCACTTCCCCACTGGTCAAACCAGCCTGTCCAATATTCCATCACCATCTTTGGTTTTTTGGTCTGTTATGAAATGCAGAGAAAAAGAGCACAAGGATGAATCTGTGATACGCTCCATAACCAAGAATCCCTCCAAAGAGCCATTTTCCATACATACTTTAGAGCTGTTAAATTGGACTAATTCAGTAATCAATAAAAAATAAGCAAATCAGCACTCAAATATCAAAAATAAGTGAATATAAAAAAAAGTACTTCCTAACAGGCAATGTCAAGGAGTATAACTCATAAACTAAAGTAATTATGAACAAAGCTGGCATATCAATACGATAGAGATCAGGTTTAAACACTGAATTTCAACAGAAAGCTCCTTTTATCAATGTGTCGGTGTGCCGGTTTGGTTTATAACAACTTTGGATTAACTCAGTAACCCTCAAAGTCTGTTCCCAAAATACTGGGCCCCCAGATTAGCCTCTTCATTCCAGTGCCTGGTTCTGGAAAAACTCTTATGGTTTGTGAGACAAATTAATAATTTATAAGACCCTGAAATAGATAAATCTTCCAGCCCTCCCTTCGACAAAGACCCATTCTGTTCTTGCTACAGGAAAGGAAGTATAGGAAAACAGCAGTATTTATTATTTATACAGCACCAATGTACAGAGCACCATAAAAATTATTTCACACATGATTTTCCCTACTCCAAAATGATCTACCATCTATGTCTGGACACAGGAAGGTTAAGTGGTGCACTCAAGGTCACATGATGACTTGTGAATAGGAAAATAAAATCAGGATCTCTCTGTGCTCTGACCCCTACACTGCCAGCCCCTAGGATGACTCTAGAACAAGCTATGTACCCAGTGACCACCTTAATGTTCGCATCAGTTAACAGTGACGAAGGGGCTTCAGCAGCCTGAAAGCTGTTTTCATACCTGGATTGTGTCAAGATATGAGAAGAGAACAGGTTCCAGCTTCTGGAAGTTAATAGTGGCCAGCACTGGTGAGGAAGAAGAGCAGAATGCCAATAAAAAGAATACAGAAATACATATGTTGCCATGCCCGTGGACAGATTACTAGGAAAAGGAGCGGGTGCAGGTAATCTTCACTGTCTCCTCATCAAACCTTCATATTCCAAACATCAAATGAAAAATAAAAACACATGGTAAAGTCACATCATTAAATACATGTCAGAATGTGTCTATTCTACTGCCCAGTATATCAGAGAAGGTAATGCTGAAAAAGAGTACAATATTGTTTCCCAATTATTTTCATAACATTTTGCCCTTCTACAGTTCACCAAAACAACTCTAGCATTCTTCTAAACTAATCATCATTTCTCTTCCATTATGCTGGTTCAAGGAGCCTGGAAAGTTCAATAACAGATTATTTCAGAACTCAGAAGATGTATTTGCAAGATTTAAAGGAAGAGTAAGTGTCAGCTTCAGAGGGCACTCTAAACTATGATAAATGTAAGTAATTCAGTAAAGAGGAAAGCCGTCTCAAAGCTCAAAAATTTCTCCTACCCTTCATTATTTTATATTTGTAAGGCTCCTTTCTTGCCTCTGAAACTAAACCAAACCAAAATCTTTTCAAAGGGAGGGAGATCAATATTAGAGTAAGAGAGGTGGTGTACTTATTTTTAAGCACAATTTATAAAGAACAGAAACATCACTTTCTATGTTCATAAAGTCCATTTGTCTGAAGTAGTAGCAATTTTTCTCTTGCAGAAGTCAATCCAGTTTAGGATCATAGACACGGACAAACCAATAAGGGCATGCTGGCCCAATAGGACACAGTGATGTCTCTGGTGGGCTTCGCAAGGGCCAACTTTAGGCTAAATGTGTCTGGAGGGACCTTGCAGTAGCTGCACCACCTCAGCTATGGATTACCCTGCAGCATAGGGTGACAGAAAGAAAGGAGCAGCATCTGTACAAGAAGCCAGTTATGCGACAGAAGCAAGAACAAGAGCTGGTATCCATTGGCCAGCGGCAGGAGAGAGGCTGGAAAACTATGTATCAGCAATGGGATACTGAGGGAAGATGGAAGGGATACTGAGGGGAGATGGAAGGGATACTGACGGGAGATGGAAGGTATTGTTTTTTAGTTTTTATATTAGACTGCATATGTTGTTGTCATGTCCAACACAGAGTTAGTTTGGTTTTAAGCTATGCATTATGTTTTGTTGTAAGCCACCTTGGGCCATGGCATTGGCGGCATATAAATGAATATACATAGAATAATAAGAGAACGAGTGGGGGTGGGAAGCAAGAGAGACAAACAAGAGAGGGAGGCAGAGAGAAGAGATGGGAGAGACAAACAGGAGAAAAGAAAAAAGAAGGGCCGAGGAGGGAGGAAGGAGAGGGTGAAGACGGGAGGAAGAGTGGAAGAAAAGGAAAGAAATAGGGGTTAGAGGAAGGGGCTGGGATAGGGGGTGGAGGATGGAAAGGGAGAGAGGATAATAAAGACAGGGGATCAAAAAAATGGGAATAAGGTATGAAAATAAAGGTGCACAAGGACGATAGAGCAAAGAGAAGTAGCAGAGCACAAAGGAAGAGTTCAAAACAGAGAAAGCCAGGAGAGGATATATCAGCATTCTGATCAGGGGAGACCTAGCATCAGGGTGCTGGGCATAACAAGGAACTTGAGAAAGACTGCCATGATGCCAGTTATAGAGGAGGCAATCCTATAGGTCCTGGAACACAAAACCTAAATGTCAAAGCTCTCAATGAGGGGTAATTAATAGAAAAGAAAACCAGACATTTGGAGGTGGGGGAGGGAGAGGAGAAAGATGCTGCAAGCACATTTTCAAAGGAAATCCTTGTGCGCAGTTTGCCTTTGAAAATCTGGCCAGCTGGGCCCAGGAGAAGTCAGTACATCTCTGCACCTTTTTGGTTGCAGGTAAAAGTACTGGTGCTGTTCCTGCACAGCAGGGTGGGTAATTTTCAGCAGGGCTTTTCCTGCAGCTAAACCGCTGTTTGCCTAGGAGAAAAGCTTAGAAAATTGCCCTTTTAACGTGCAATGTTCTGTACACAGGGTTTGCTCATTGTGTAAAGAAGCTGGGCAGCTGAAGATCACCTCAAAGCTTTACTGATAATTGTACTGCTATCTGTGTTCTGTTAACATACAAAACCCCAACCTTTCCACCTCCTCTTTTCTTATGTTTCTTCTTGTCAGCAGTGTTTTCATTCCTTGCTCTTCCCCGTCACTAACTATTTAAAGAGTCAAAACCTCTATGGATAATGAATTACATCTAGGAAAAGAATGAACATCAAAGCCTTTTGCCTAGTAAATATTTTGCATGGTGAGCTTTAATGCTCTGAACATCTGCAGAGGAAATCTGAGATGCAAAACCAGATCTTCACTACGACACTTATTTCGATGGCAGGAGTGATCTCTTGTGGGCCACCTGGGAAATGCAGCAGCATTAAAAGACACAGAACTAAAGACGTGGAGAAAGATTTGTACACAGCCAGCAATTCTGGAAGTGGTTAGTAAACAACCAGCTGTTCTGGAAGTAGCAAGGTGAGAAGACGCTGCACAATCAGCTTGTAGAACTTTGCCCTCTACAGAGAACTAAGCAAGACGGCAGTCATCCAGCGGATCCTGTCTGCATATATAGCATAAGGTGGTTTTGTGCATGAAGAGCACTGGGCATTTTCAAAACACAATAAACTTGGGGAAAGTGGTAAGCAAGGTAAAGTGAAGTTGCTTGCCTGTAACAGGTATTCTCTGAAGAGAACAGTTCACCAGTCACACAAGTGGCTCACCTGACCACACCTGGCACCGAATGGATCTGAATCTAAAGCTTTCTGGTAAGTTTGTAGCTGAGGCAGTGGAGGGTAAAATGACTTGCCAAAGTTGAACCCTGGCTTCCTTGGTTTATAGTCTGACAAGCCGTTAAGACCGTTAAAACGGGCTACATTACATTTTGTTTTCAGTCCATTTTCTAACACAGCACCCTTCTAAACTTTTTCTCCCTCTCTCCCCCTTCCCCTCGTTCACTCCTCCCCTTTCCTCCACTCAGTCTTACTCACCCTCTGTCTCCCACTGCCTTCTTCCCCTCACTCTCACCTCCCTCCTCTTCCCTCAGTCACTCCCACCTCTCTCCCCTTCCCTCCTCTTCCCGCCGCCGCTGCCACCCGCCGCCGCCATGTTTTTTTTTTCCTTGCGCTGCCTAAGACCGACGTGCTCGCCCGCACATGCGCAGTAGAGCTGCTCTCTACTGCGCATTTGCGGCACATCGGTCAACCTTCGTTTATTAGGTTGATGCTCTAACCACTAGACTACTTCTCCACTCAAAAATGTTTAGGCTCATAGAAGATATATCTAGTATAAGAAACTCTAAACATTTTGAAGGGTACTGCAAAAGGAAATCATCATCCAAGCCCAATGTTCCCTCTATTTTTATTTATTTATTTCATTTTACATTCCACTGTTCGGTGCTTCAAAGTAGATGTGGTAATAAGCAGTGATTCCTACAGGCCTGAAGGCAGAAATTCAGCTTCTCTTAAAACATGAACTTTACTCACAGCCTCAATCTAGTAGATGTCTTTACCTTAAGACTGTGTACTTTCTCTCTGCTCACAGTCGTGCTACTTCGACTCAGCTCAGGGTTTGGACAGTGTTACATACAGAAGCTAACTTCCTCCCGGAGACCCGGCCTGGTCTGGTTATCCCCATCTGGAACCCAGCTCTTATTCCCCAATCTCTGGTTACGCCCTCGGTGCGTCACCTGCCAAGCAAGATCTCGCCCATAGAGTATACTTTCCTTAGTGGATTTAAGGTGGACCAGGTGTCTAGCCTGGTTCTGCACATGAAAATAGGGGAATACTAGGGGTGCTGCCTTACAGAGGATTATAATCAGTTACTTTGGTATTTCCCTATCCCCAGAGGGCTTACAGTCTAACAGGCTAATTTTAAAATGAACACTTGTGTGCCTATATGCGTGAGTCTGGATGTGAAGTGCTAAGAACTGGTCGGATTCGATGAGGATGGTTGGTCAACACAAAATACTATTTTGATTGTTTTATATATTTATTTTGCTTTTATGTACAAATTTTGTCACAATTAACTTTGTATAAGTTCTTATTGCAAGCTACCACAATCTGTGGAATGAGCGGCTAAGAAATACTTTTAAATAAATAAACAAATACCACTGCCACTAGCCCACCACCAAGGACTCAAGTTCTGTCTTTCTCCTTCATTCTCAGCTTTCATCTCTTCCTCATCCTAAAAGATTTTCTTATCTTTCAGCTAATTCCTAGCCTTCCATATCTTTTATTTATTTAACTCTTTTATATACCGACATTCGTATATACATCACATCGGTTTACATTATAACAGTAGAAACTAAGGATGTAAATTACATTACAACCATTTATGTAAACGTGGAAAACAGGGAGTATACAGGGTGAAATAGAGGGAGGAGGGGATGCAGGAACAAAACAGTAAACAACTATTGAAAGAAACGATAAATGAACACTATTTACATTGTTGAATACTATTTACATTGATGAGGATACATGTTTTGATGGATATTGATGATATTGGAGGGGGTGGTAGGGGGCGAGCGGGGGGAGGGTAGCGTGTGGGGTGATAGTTGGAATGCGAGTTATTGGTAGGCTTGTCTGAAGAGCCAGGTCTTCAGCTTTTTTTTTTTAAGTTCATAATGTTGGGTTCTAACCTGAGGTCGAGGGGCATAGTGTTCCTTAAGGGTGGGCCGGCAATGGAGAAGGCACTTGCTCGTGTTGAGGCAAGGTTAGTGAGTTTGGGAGAGGTTGCTGGTATGGAGCCATTATTGGCTGATTGAGTGAATCTTCAGGGGGGTTTGAAGTGGAAGGATGCGTTGAACCAGTTTTTGTTTTGGTTGTATAGGGTTTTATGGATTAGAGTGAGACTCTTAAATCGTATTCTGAGGTGTATTGGTAGCCAGTGTAGGTTTATTAGTATGGGGGAGATGTGTTCATTTCTTCTGGTGTTTGTGAGGATTCTGGCGGAGGCATTTTGGAGCATTTGAAGGGGCTTGAGGGATGTAGCTGGGAAGCCTAAGAGTAGGGAGTTGCAATAGTCTAACTTTGATAGGATAAGGGCCTGTAGTACTGTTCTGAAGTCGTGTAAATGCAGGAGGGGTCTTAGCTTTTTTAGGACTTGGAGTTTATAGTAGCCATCTTTTATGATTGAGTTTATGAATTTCTTTAAGTTTAATTCTTCCATCTACATACCATTTATCAATCATATAATGCCTCCATTTCCATTCTTTAACCCTTGCCATCAACAACCTTCTATTTCCCCCATCCCCAGCATCTACCATCTTGCTGCCCTTCTGCTGCCTCCTGATATGACATGGCTTAATGGAGAAGAGACAGCATGAATTTAACAAAAGAGAAATCTTTCTTACCAAACTATTAGAATTCCTTGATACACATAAGCATGTGGAGGTCATGTGATATGATGAGAGAGTGAGGACGTGTTTCTCTACTACTTCGGGGCTCCACTCCCCAATTTGGGTGCATTTTGAATTCTAGCTGTGTGCCTTTTTGGACTACTCAGTTAAACTTGGACCTACGAGGTGATGTGAACAGGTTTCAGTGGCTTTGAGGCACGCAAAAGCACATATAGCTGCTAAAATGGTGTAGAGAAAAAGGAAAAAATCATTTTCAGCTGATCTTTTCTAATGATCTCAGATCACACTCTATTTTGCTCTATTTGATGCAAAATGTTTGCATTTTGTGTAGGGTTTGGGGGGGGGGCATTATTTTTTGGTTCACTGCTTATTTAATATTTGTCTTAGAAAAATGCCCCACAGGGAGAGGGTAGACAAAACGACATACCTCCTTCCAGGCTTCCACTGCTCAGGCCATCCTTGTTGTCACTGGTCACTAAGAGTTCCACTATCCCCCTCTTTAAAAGAGCCTATGCAATATGACAAAAATGGTTACTTGAGGACACTGTGAACACTGTATTAGATGAATTCTTCAATCACTGCCTAAATTAAAAGTATAAACAATACTCCAAAAATCCTGTATTACAGCCCAGAAGATGTCCCATCTTCAAATATGATTCTAACAGTCATAACCTGAGAAATGTCTCTTCTTCCTACAAGACTTCCTGAGATCCAGAAATAGGGAACGTTCTTTCTTTCCCATTAAATTCCATTAATTGATCTAGAATTCAGAAACTGTCCCTTCTTGTCAGATTTCTCCAGACCCAAAACATTTACTCTTTTTGCAGTGAAAAAGTATTTGTACTTTTAAGATACTTTCTGAGCAGCACAGCATGAAAGCATTAACTACTGAACAGAGGAAAATAATTCCTCTATTGTCACACCATGAACAATGACAAAAATAGCCAAATCATATCTTTATCTTTTACCACGGAACTCCTGCTAGATCATATTCTTTACTCCTTCGTCCCTATTCATGCCATTTAGGTTCAGGGCGAGCAGTTAATCATAAGGGTAACTTTCAAAGGCATTTTTCAGGTAAAACAGTGCATTGCCCCTGGATACGAGCTTTTACAAATTTGTCCACCTGATATGTGGGTAAAAGTACATGCATGGAGCCTGCATGCATGTAGTTTTATGCGCAGCGAGCAGAGTTGGGGTTGGGGAAGAGTTTGCACTTACGGCATACTTTTGCATGTTCCTGAAAAAACTATGTACGCAAATTAGCAAGATTTGGTGGGATAATTTTCAAAAGGAAAGTACACATGTAGTTTCTCTTCGAAAGCTGGTGTAAAGCCCATGAGTAATTGACATTAAGAAGGTAATTTTCAAACAGCCAGTATAGGCTAAAGTTTGTATTTTTAGAGCTTAATTTTCAAAAGGTTTCTGCACTTAGAATTGGCATAAAAGCATATATATATAGCAGGTACACCAGGGCTTTCCAAACCTGTCCTGAGGACCCCACAGCCAGTCAAGGTTTTCAGGATATCCACAATGAATATGCAGGAGATACATTTGAATAACACAGAGACTCAATATATGCAAATTTATGTCATGTATATTCATAATGCACAGGAGACAGAATGTTCTACTTGAACTATTAGAGACCTAGCCTGCAAAACTATTTTGGCTTTATCAGAGCTGGAATTTGAATACAGGAACCACTGAACCCTAATAACTAAAGAGGTCAATATTAAAAGCCTTTGTGCTTGTAAGTTTTCGAGTTATGTGCAAGAAAACTAAGTTCTTCCCGGTCATCAGGTAAATTTTGTGCACAAAAAAGTATACACACAAAGGAGCATCAATGGAGGTGTTCAGAGGTGGGGGTTAAGTTATGCGAGTAAGTCTGGTTGGAGAAATCACAGTCCTAATTTATACAGATAAAATTATACACATAACTTTATCCATGGATATTGAACTGCAAAAGACCTGATTTTAAAAAGCATTTACTGGAATAAGTGGGCTTTTGAAAATTACCCCATGTGTGCGTAAGTCCCGCTGAATATCCAGGACAAGTTACGTGCATATCTTTCTCCGGATAAATTTGCCACATCATTGAATATTGACCTGGAAATCTTTCTTCTCTAAAGATATAAAATAAATGACCTGTGAATTATCTCTAGGGAAAAAGTAGGGAGACCCTACGGCTGTCAGGCTCCACCAGTCTGTCTCTGGTATGCCTACGCTTGGGAGGGAAAAATTATGAAAGCTGAATACGAAACATTGTAGGAAAGAGTTATATTACCGTCTTCACATAGTCTAAGTAGTTAGGATCTTTGGCATAGGAACCATATTCATTCTCCACCTGCACAGCTATGATGGGCCCGCCCTTTTGGTACTACAAGGAAAAAAGTACAGCATAGTACAGTGTTAGCCACTTTGAGAACATATCTACTAAAGCCATAACTCTGGTAACAGAAGATGAAGACAGGATCTTTTGTACATAGAAACACAGAACAGGAAGATCGATAAAGATCACAAGCCCCTTTTAATCTGTTCATTTTTCCTTCCTGTTGCAATACTGCAGACCCTACTTGATTTTTGGCTTTACCTTCACTTCCCCACAGCTAAGAATCCTCTATGCTTATCTCAGACTTTCTTGAATTCTGATGGTTTTTCCTCCAACATTTCCATGAGGGTGGGGTGGGGGTTCGACTGGTTCCATACATCCTACTATTCTTTCTTTAAAAAAGACATATACATGGATCCCCATGGCTCCTAAGGACACAGGGGCTGATTTTAAATGTTACGCGCGTGGGGTACATTTGTGCGCGCTACCCGGTGCGCACAAATGTACACCCGATTTTATAACATGTGCGCGCTGCTGCGCGCACATGTTATAAAATCCAGGGTCGGCGCGCGCAAGGGGGTGTACATTTGTGCACTTTGCACGCGCCGAGCCCAAGGGGAACCCCGATGGCTTTTCCTGTTCCCTCCAAGGCTGCTCCAAAATCAGAGCAGCCTTGGAGGGAACTTTTTTTCAGCCCCCCCCCACCTTCCTCTCCCTTCCCCTATCTAACCCACCCCCCAGCCCTAACTAAATCCCCCCCCTACCTTTGTTTCAAACATTACGCCTGCCCACACCGCGCGATATTTCCTATTTTGCCCAAGGCAGGCGTAACTTGCGCGCACCAGCCAGCTGCTGGTGCGCCATGCCCCGGCACAGGCTGCTGAGCCAGAGCACTTGGGACTGCCACCACGCCCCCAGCCCGCCCATTTTGGAAAGCCCCAGGACATACACGCGTCCCGGGGCTTGCCCGCGCCGCCGAGCCTATGCAAAATAGGCTTGGTGCGCGCAGGGGTAGGTTTTCACCACCTATCCCATGACTTTTTACTTTTCCTAGAAGCCTCTCATGAGGAACTTTGTCAAATGCCTTCTGAAAATCCAAGTACACTACATCTACCGGTTCACCTCTATCCACATGTTTATTAACTCCTTCAAAAAAGTGAAGCAGATTTGTGAGGCAAGACCTGCCTTGGGTAAAGCCATGCTGACTTTGTTCCATTAAGCCATGTCTTTCTATATGTTCTGTGATTTTGATGCTTAGAACACTTTCCACTATCATAGGCCTAATGCCTGCAATAAGGTAAAGGGGTGTGTTTAGGGTAATTTTTATAGTTACTGCACCGCATAGTGTGGTAAACTTTTCACACTGCGCGATATTTCCTATTTTGCATCTCATGGAGAGAGAGAGAGAGAGAGAACATATCTATAAGGCCTTCATAGTAGTCAAGTATTTATATCTCTGTAGGAGGGCCAGCTAATAGCTCGATGTGAGGTATTGGTGGTGGTTTAGGGTGTAAGGGCCAGTTTTTGATGCAGAGTGAGACATACGAACAGCACAGTACACCTCAGTGAAGATTTGATGTCATTTGGAGTGAGGAAAATCTCATGAAGATTACATTTCTACTATGTTCTCTCGCCTTAGCTTGATGGGCGAGAGAACATAGTACAAAATTTCATTTTTGTGAGACTTTCCTCACTCCAAATGACGTCAAATCTTCACCGAGGTGTACTGTGCTGTTCGTACGTCTCACTATGCATGAAAAACTTACCCCTAAATCCTAAACCACCAACACCTCACCGCTATAGGCATATAAATAGTTGCATACTGTGAAGACCTCCCCAGAGGCGCTCTCTCGCTCTCTTTTCCCCCCTCCCCCCCCACTCCATTCCACCTTCCTCTCAAGCCCAGAAATGGCTGAAATACAATTTGAAAAATTTATCACAAATTGTGTTATGACCGTTTTGGTCATATCGCACAGCATAACTCCAGGAAAAAAGGTGTAGCTATTTCCGGCATTAAAACCACGCGATAGCATGTGTTATGCTATCGCACGGTGTGATATTGCACCTCATTTTCATAAATCCTGTCTAAACTCCTCCCTAATCCCACCCTTTCCCAAAATTTGCATTCATGCCGTGCGATAGTGCTATTATCGCATGCGTTAACACCATAACTCATTTTGATGAATGACCCTGTAAGTTAGCTAGATAAGTAGCTTCTCCCCAGAATGCCCCCCATCCCGCTCACCACTTAGCTAGTTAGCTAGCTAAGTGGTGGCCGCTGAACACGACCAGATATTGAAGCGTCACCATTTAGCCAGTAAGTCTCGACTTATCCAACAAAGTGGTACTGAATATTGGGCCCTTTGTAAATACTTGTGATGCTGATGCTAGGTGAAACAGAAGAATGAGATAATGCAGTTGATGTCCTCCCATTACAGATTTAAGATACTTGGGGGATGCAGCTCTCTCTGGATGTATGCAGCCAATAGTCTCTTTCAAAAGAGGGAATTTCAGGGAAAGCGTCCTGAACTTTTATCAAAAATTTGTTCAAGAGGAGCAAGATGGCTGCTGCATAGTGAGCACGTAGGTCGCTCAGTTCCGAGAAAGCCTCTAATTGCTTTCTATTACTTTTGTATATTTCCTCTAAAAAATGCTACATACAAAACGCAAGGCTAAGTTTTGTGAAAATCTTACCTCAACATCTAATGTATCAATGAGACAGCCAAGGATTGAGGAGGCCTTTGGGAGATCTTTACACCCTGGACCAGAAGCAGGAGCCGCAGGCGAGACCAGTGGAGAGCAGCCGCTGAATGCAGGGCTGATGAGACATCCTTAGTCCCGGTGCACCAACTCCACCAACTCCGCCATTGGGCCCCCCAGAGGGAGAGGGGGAAATACAGCTGAGAACGCTTTTGGAACAAGCGATTCTGAAGACTCCGATAGCCCCGAGAAGTAGCGTTGGAAGGCCGAATGATTCGGAGAGCCTGTTTTTTCAGGACTCCAAGGGCCAGTCTGAGGAGGAACAGCGTTTGGAAGGAGAGAGACGCCCTTCAGAGGTAGGAGCGACAAAGTCTGAATTACAAGTCCTGCTGTCTTCGACTATGGAAATGCTGGTAAAGATTACCTTAAGAGGAAATTTGGAAGGCTATAATAACCTTGAATAGAGCTGTAACTGACTTGTGAAAGATAATTTGAGTAAAGTTTAGTCTCAGGAAAAAGTGATTACTGAGATAGATACAAAGTAAAGGCAATTGATTTAGAGGTGAAAAAAGTTAGAGGTTCAGTGTAATTTGATAAAATTGGTCACTATTATGGCAAGAAAGATGGATTACTTTGAGAATGAATTGAGAAGATCAAATTTGAGGTTTCTTAATTTCCCGAGGACGAGATGGATGTCTGCTAAAGATCGCCTCAAAAGTTATCTAATTAATATATTAGGATTTACAGAAACATGAATACCAGCGGTATCTAAAATATTATATCTACCATCAAAGTAGGATATAAAATATCAGGATGTGAATTCCGCTGATAATTTATCGGACATAATAGAAAAATCTTTTGAGACAAACATTGAAATGAGAGCGACATTGTTGGTTTCATTCATGCAGGTGGCTGATAGAGATTTGATACTTCAATTGTATTTCCGAAAGCAACAACAATTCTATGGAAAACAAATCAGAATATTTCCTGATATTACTAAGTTGATGCAAGAAAACAGAAAAGTTTTCCTACAGATGAAAAATGAAGTAATTACAAGAGGAGCCAAGTTCTATTTGAGATTCCCCTGTAAATGTATAGTTGTGTTTCAAAATGATAGATATATCTTTACGGAGTCGGAGCAGCTAAAGCAGTATTTAGACTCACACTAATAAGAAACCTCAAGAAGGTGTCGGCTATTTATGTAAGGTGTAAGGCCACTATGCAGTTCCTATTCTTATAGAAAATATTTCTGCATAAACTGCTTTAATGTGATTGCTCCCCACCCATACTTAGAATATACAGATAAAATTATTCTTTAGTTATTGGGCATTTTTGGCCATTTATATTGGAATTTATATCCTTTCTGTGGTTTACTGTAAACATTTATTCAATGTTATTTGTTTGAAATCAAATAAAAATAAAATTAAAAAATAAATAAAATTTTGTTCAAGACCCTTAGCTCTAAATTGAGATGAGTCCTCTTGCTTTCTTTGGTATTAGGAAATACTTTGAATAAAATCCCCATCCTCTTTCCCCTGGCGGAACATATTCAAACACTATGGTCTCCAAGAGAGAAGACAGTTCCTTAAGTAGTAGATCCTGATGCTATGAGGTGTAGTATTATCTTCTTCATGGGCACTTTGGTGGGATTTCAAATATGAGAAATTTTGTATTCATTTCACACTATACTTAAGAACCCAACTGTCTGATGTTATACTGGACTAATGATTTACGTAAAGTTCAGCATTGCCCCAACAGGCAGGTTACCCAGAATTGACACTGCAATACTGGCAATGTTTTCATGAATACAGACAAAACCTGTGTTGGCGTCATTTTTTGTTACTTTGGCTAAGGATGTGTGTGGAGGTTGAGCCATGTGGATTCAGAGTTCTCACGTAGACACAGACGAGTTTCAAGGCCACAGGCCAACCTCTGAGTGAACTCATATTTACTGTTTTGCACTGTGAAATGCTTATGAACAGGCAAGAGTCTTTTTATTTTAGTTATTCCAGTAGGTCTATGATGAGAAAGTAAGCAATTAACATATACTAAAGCCTGAGAGAGAGTGAAGGCCACACAGCTGCACCTGAGATTGATATGAACTCAGAGGGAGGGAACATCACTGCTTTTCCCAAGTATTTAGTGTATAAGGAGAAATAACAGCTGGGGAGAGAGAGAGTGCTCGCTTCGGACGTGATAGCACAGGCTGATCCTTTGGAAACATGTAAGATATATATATATATATATATATAACAATTGACATATATATATATAGATAGATAGATAGAGAGAGAGAGAGAGAGAGAGATAGATAGAGAGAGAGAGAGAGAGAGAGAGAGAGCAATTGTTATATAGCAATTGTTATCTACCATTACGTCTTCGGTATGATCTGATTTTTTTGGTTCTATCCTCCTATTGCTCAAATAAACTTACTTTCTTAAGCACTTGGAACCGGATGTATTGAATCAAAATTTTGTGTGTGGCTATTTGTGGAAGGAATAAGCTCCTGGGTTCAAGCCCCCAAGTATAATCCCTGTAATTGTGTGTTTATATTGGGTAAGCCCCTGAGGTAGTCCTGTGTGTATGCAGGCGATAAGCCCCTCAGGTAGACCTCAGTGAGATTAGCTCCCCCAGGTCAGAGTCCCTGGAAGAATGCCAGTGTGCATGGTCTGAACCCAGAACAACCTGTCCCAGGTTTTGACTGGGAAGTAGACATTGGCTTAGGAGTACTCTGCTGACTGTAAAGCCCCTATGTGGCATGGGACTACAAGGTGGATAATTCATCTGCTTATGCCAGTTACATGTATCTAGTTTCTCTCACTTGCTGTAAGCTATCAAGTTTCTCACTTGTTGTAATGTAAACCGATGTGATGTGCAAACGAACGTCGGTACATAAAAAAACATAAATAAATACATAAATAATAACAACGCCTCTTCAAAGGACAGAAATGTGTTCTCGGCGCCCCGCCTCCTAGAAGATGTGGAGGGTGGGTCAGGAGTGGCCGCAGAGATAGTCTGAAGCATAGAACAGTGGTCTTTAATTTGATCTACTGTTTCCCTACTTTATCCCCGAAGGCAAGTCAACATGGACATCTGAGGTCTAAGGCTCGAGGCTCATAGCCTTGAGAGTCTACAGGTACCAATACCAATGGCAGAAGCTCTCGATACTGTCTTAAAAACATCATAGAAACATCATAGGTCAATCTGCCCAACTACTTTCCACACTCCATACCCTTGTCCAGTAGTGACATCAGATCATTTGACTTCACTTGAAGAAGAATTTCAGACAAATCATTGACCTTTTGCAGAATGTTTTGTTATTGTTTGCTTTTGTTTAAACGCATTTGTATTTTTAGTTAGATTATACACCGCATTAGCGTTCTAATGATATGTGGTTTACAAATAAATATATATATATACATATATATATATACATATATATATATAAGAACAAAAACAAGGAACAAAAAATAGTATCACAATATACAAAAAAATGTTATATACAAAAATCTTTTATTCACAAATATCTGTTTGTTAAAATGTTCAAACAACTATAAAAAAAAAAGTATACAAAAATAGACACAAAAAATCTTGCTAACAAAGATGTCAGTACTGAGCTGTAAGCCAATCAATGAAATTCAATCAGAATCACTTAAAAAATCCACAGCGATTCATATCAAAACAGTTCAAAAGTGTAATATTCAACATATAAGGCAGCCAATATCTTCAGTCCACAATTGCGCCAATGTTACAAAGTAGCAATTAAATCTCTATAAGGATGGAAGATGTTAAAAAGAGTAGCCATTTTTCATGTAGTCCCTACACAAAGGCCTCGATGTTTCACCGCTGGATGGCTTCATCAGGGGGAAGAGATAGTAGTGTAATTATACTGGTAAAAAATGTATATATTAACAAGATGTTATAATGGTGGTAATGCTATATATGGCAATAATGAACTGAAGAAACATAAATGTGAAAGCAGTACTTACATATACAATATGACAATCATCACTTATAAAGAAAATAACGGATCATAATCTGGCTTGCATATATGTGATATATCTAACAAAATGCAAAAAGTAAAGTTAATCTTGAACCATAAAATACAATATAAAATGAACAGAAAATAATATATAGCTAAAAGAGATTTTTTCATAGAGAGCTCACCTCTGCCATTCCCGTTCCTTGAAAATGTCAGGAACATCAAAATAGAGGTGAAATGCCGCCACTGCACAGTGGAGTTTAAATACCGATGATCAAATCGAAGGCACCATAAAATGGAGGCACAAAATTCAAAAACAGCGAATTGCCGCCATTGCTCGGTGGATTTTAAATATGTCTCCGAGTACAAAAAACACACGTTCAGTTGTGAGTACAAAAAAAGCAAAAATTTTTGTCCAACAGAAGTATATACATATCGTGAAGATAAAAAAAATTCAAAAAAGAATGATTATACAAATATGAAATAAAACATTTAATAAAAAGCATCCCATTCAATGATAGTATTAAGACCATCAGGTTGGACAGTGTGCCATTTATAAATAAATTCCTGTTTTTGCCAGCGTAAAGTCAGTGAAATATCCCCATGCGTTGCAAAACAAAAAAGCGCAGATCTTCCACAGTTCAGTTCTGTGACAGCCAGTGTTTCACTAATGGGGATTCCAGACGATTAGTGCGAATACAAGATTTATGCTGAATGATTCGGGTTTTAATAGCAAGTTTACTCTGACCAATGTATAATTTGGAACAAGGGCATAAAATCGCATAAATAACTTGTG
This sequence comes from Rhinatrema bivittatum, assembly GCF_901001135.1. Taxonomy (NCBI): domain Eukaryota; kingdom Metazoa; phylum Chordata; class Amphibia; order Gymnophiona; family Rhinatrematidae; genus Rhinatrema; species Rhinatrema bivittatum. The sequence goes on from NC_042626.1 coordinate 34,028,791, forward strand.
TGGTCTCACAGTTATGATGGGCCCTTAATACATATTTGATATTGGAAGCCAAATGATGAAAAACCTGAATTTGAAGAGTATTTTTGCAAACAGTACAATGTCCACATGTAAATTCTCCCGGAGTGTTGGAATTATCATATCTGATCCATGGCATTGTTAACATTAGTTTGTCTCTCAGATTAGCCCCACGAGTACATGCAAAAATAGGAAAGGCTCTAAAACCTTCATAAATCTGTAGAATGTGCCAGTAATCATGGATAATACTTTGTATTTGATAAGATCTCTGAGAAAAGGGAAAACAGAGATCGAGCGTAAAGAAGTATTACGGGATTGACTGGTTAACAAAAGATCACAATTGATAAACAGACCTCTCTTGTAATGACCTCTTTTGAAACAGACCTCTCTTGATCTTGTGTGGGTATCTGTAATCAAAACATTTTTTGCACATAATTTCAGATTGTTGTCTGTATTCCTCAGTGGTACTGCAAATGCATCTTAGCCTTAAAAATTGGCCAGTTGGAATATTGTTACCTAAATTTGCAGGATGGAAACTACGGTAATGGAGAAAATTATTTCTATCCGTGATTTTAGTACAGATAATGGTGTTTAATTTCTTGCCATTTCTTGAAATCAATAAATCCAAAAAAGCAATCTGAGCAGAATTATATTGAAAAGAAAATTGTAGATGACGATTCTGAGTATTGGACCGTTCTATAAAGGTTTCCAAAGCAGATACAGAGTCCTTCCAAATGAAAAAAATATCATCAATGAACAGTCCAAAGAATGATCTTAGACCAAAAGGAAGACGAATAAACAAAGGTTTCTTCAAAATCGGAAACATAAATACATTGTATATTGTGATGCTATTTTGTTCCTTGTTTTTGTTCTTAATTTACATTTTTGTAACTTGCTGGAACACGTTTTGGTTTATTTACTGTCTGTTGGTTTTTGGACTATATATATATTGGTTCATGGAGAGCTGGCAGGATGCAATGTATTTATTTATTTAATTTATCATATTTTATATACCGACATTTGTAGGACACATCATATCGGTTTACAAATAACATCAATGCAGCATTAAATAGCTTTACAGGAAACAAGAGTTAACATGAACGTATGTAGAAAGTGAACATAACAAAGAAATGGTAGTTAATTTATAAGAGGCATTGAGTACAAATGGTTAAGAGTTCTATATAACAGGGAAACACATATTAAATGAATGAGGGGAATGCAGGAAGTAAGCATAGCATTCTAGTAAACTGCTCTACCAATAGTGTTTAATGTTGGAATCCTTCCCAGGAGACAATGAGAAATGACTCCTAGGCTTCTTGGCCTTAAGAGTCGATTCAACAGCGACTGGTGAGATAATTATTGTATGTCAAATCCTGGAGCCTTTTGGACTTGGTACATTGAGTTGGACTTCAATGGTAACAGGGGTACAAAGAGGGGTGCTTCCAACATTCTCATCTGTATATCTCTCAGGACATCAAGGATGGGCACTGCTACAACTGTTGCGGTCCGCACCGCTTCCTCTCCCTTGTGCCTGACCAGTGCCTACCTTCGCGGCTGGAGACGCCGCGCTCCGCGACCCCAGGATCCCAAGACGCCAATGGCTCCACGTGGCGTCCACCATTTCCTGCCTGTTTTGCCGTGGCCTCGCGCGCGAGTGCGCTCACTTTGTGCGTCCAGCACCCGGAAGTCGAGCCCCGCCTGCGATGATGACATCACGCACCCAGGGCGATTTAACCGGCGCCCGGACGCCGTCTCATCGCCTTGCAACGAAGTTCACTACTGCCTTGTAGTTCTGAGTTGCGCATCGTCTTCACTGAGTTCCTGTCGCTGACCTTGGATTGCCTTGACTACGCCTTGCCTGCTGCCTGCCTCTGACCCTGGTTTGTTCCTGACTACGCTTTGCCTGCCGCCTGCCTCTGACCCTGGTTTGTTCCAACTACGCTTGCCTGCCACCTGCCCTGATCTTGGCCTGTTCCTGTTTGCTCAGCCTGCTGCCTGCCACTGATCTCGGCTCGTCTCTGGTCTTGCTTCAGTCTTCAGCTTGCTCCAGTTCCTGCTTGCTACGGAATCCGTTCCAGGTTACAGCTTGCACCAGCTCCTGCTTGTCACAGACTTTGTTTCAGGCTACGCCTGCTCCTGTTCCCGCTTGCCACAGAGACTCTATTACTATCCTCCGCCTGCCTCAGTATCCGCCCTACCACGTACCTTTGGACTTCCTTGCTCTCATCCCGGCTTATCGCCATCCCTGTCACTGGACTCCCTCTATTGCCCAAGTCCCAAGGTGCCAGAACCCTACGGGCTCCTCCTGGTGGGTTCCTGGTTCCCGGGTGAACACCTCGAGCCTCTGGATCCGCCTCCTGGCCTACCCTATCACTCAAGGTAGGCCGGCCCAAGGGTCCACTACTTCGCCTGCAGTATCAGACTGCAACAACAACATTCTAATGGAGAGATGTTGAGAAATTGGAGGATGTCTAAAATTTTGCCTTGAGCTCTTCCTCCTTCTTCAACTGAAAAGGAATGTCCTCAGATATTCTGTTCACAAAACTGGCAAAGGTGGGGACTTTCTCCTGGTGAGGAGGAAAAGGGTCTGAAGGGAGACCTGTTGACTCCTTCTGATTCTGTAATTCTCAGATCCATATTCATACCCCCATGAATGCCGATACTCTGAATCTGACTTTTGGGCTAATGAGGTAGCCTGAGCTTAAACTTGTCTAGCAGACAAGACTCCTGAGTGGCCCTCAAGTGGCTGTGTAGGTCCAGACCCTGATGTACTTTGATGTCGTGGAGATGGCTCCCCCACCCCCACCCTGATCCACTTGAAATGGACAACTGCATGAACTGCATTGATGTCAATATCCCTTTGGGCACAGACATCAATGGAATTATCGCTGATTTTCTGAGAACTTCAAGGATAGGCTGGACATCCATTTGCATTACTATGTATGCGTCAATGTATTAATGTAAGATTGGACTGGATTTTCCTGCTATTTCTTTTTCGAAGACCAGTGATGCTAAGACAACATGGGAAGCAGGAAGAGAGGACACAGCTGTCTGGGACACCTGAGGCTTATCAGTAAATTAACTAGGATCAATGTTGATTCCTCTTTGCCTTTGCTCAATGCTCCACATTAATGTTCACTGATGTCAATGAAGCGGAATCTTTCATTTTATTGGGTGGGTAGAAGTAGATGATGGTCTATCTCCATGGCCTCTGTAGATGCTTGATCTTGATGTTCATCGATATCGATGCATCACCAGAGTGGCTCTAGGGCTCTTTAATTTTAATGCCTCCGATTCTGATAGCCCAGACATCCATTCCAAAGAGCTTTTTCATGAGCTCCAGGCAGGATCTAGGACCTCTAGGAGTCATCTCTTTATATGTGAATATATATATATATATTGTAAAGCCTGTTGCTACGTTACGTTACATTGTGAACCGGGGTGATGTTTCTAACGTGCCCCGGTATATAAAAAACTATTAAATAAATAAAATAAAAAATAAATGTGGAGTATCCTGAGATATCTTGAACCCGAGGGATTCATGACAGACAAAGTGCATTTGAATAGAGGGCATTTGGTGAAGTTGCTGGTTTTCTTCTCCTTGACAGTGATTAAAAAAATAGCCACTGAAAAAATCAAACAACTTTATTTTGAATCACAAATGACCAATGTTGCTTGATGCACTAATAGCAATGCACTATGCAGCTGTGCATAAAAATAAAGAAAACTGAAATTCGTTGGAAAAGAAAAGAATGAACTGGGGGAGGGGAGAGCACTGTGGGACAGTCTACATATCCTTAATAGCACGTGTAAAAGCTCTGGAACCTATGTAATAATTGTACTGACCTGAGCTCTATTGGTTAACATTACCCACCTGTGAGAGCAAACTATCTGGCTTGTCCTCACAGAATCATCAAAATCATACTGAGGCACTGGCTTATTGCTAGCTCAAGGAGAAAGTGTTACATGCTAAGCCACCAGCATTATTTCCTGCAATAAGTCCACCCTTGCTCAGCTCCAAAGATCTCCTAACAATAAGAATCCTAGTAAGTGAGGGACTAATACATTTATTATTATTAAATGGTATAGCTTGCAAATGTTCCTAGTTGCTTTCAAAGGTAGAATACAGACATATATCTTTTCCAGCAGTACACTCACAGCACCTGCCCTTTGGAGCCTGGCAGAGGGACATTTTGTTACCTGCAAATGGGCCAGTTTGGGAATCAATTTATCAAAAAATCCATCAGTTGCCTCAGTGAAGCCTTTGTAGGTTGTCCTCAGCTGCATGTTCTTATCTCTTAATAACCAGCTAAGGGAAAAAAGCAGATGCTGTAACTTTTGTAATCATTATAAAAGCCTGTGAGACAGAGACAAAAGAAGCAGCAGAAGGATAATTTGAAGTTATACAAACTTAACACATTTCCAGCAATTTTTTGTTTTGAACAGTTCTTAACTGCCTTCCCAACACCAACGGGATTGTCCAAAGTAGTGTGTCTCTCTCTCTCTTTATATGTATATATATTAAATACAATCATAAAAATTGCAATTTGTACAGTAAGCTAACATCAAAAACCATAACTCAAAACATAAAATAAAATTAAAACTAACAAAAAAATAGCATACAAAAAAAATCTAGGAAGCAACATGTCGAAAAGCCAACTAAGGCTCATGTAAATGAAGAGAAAGCAGAGTTGTTTACCTGTAACAGGTGTTCCCCAAGGACAGCAGGATGTTAGTCCTCACACAAGTGACATCATTGGATGGAGCCCGGCATGGAAAACGTATGTAAAAGTTTCTAGAACTTTGACTATGCATCACTGAGCATGCATTATAGCATGCATCCCAACACCGATCCTTGTGGCACTATGCTTAGCACCTTTCTCTCTTTAGAGTAGGGTCCATTTACCATCACACACTACCTTCTATCTGTCAAACAGTTTGTAATCCACTCCAACACCTTTGCGCTTACTCAATCCAATTCCTTAGTCACCCAATCAAATAAACCAATCAGATTTGTCTGACAGGACCTTCCTCTGGTGAATCTATGCTGCCTTGGGTTGAGCAACCCACTGGATTGTAGATAGTTCACTATTCTTTCCTTCAGCAGTCTCCATTCATTTTCCCACTACTGAGGTGAGGCTAACCAGCCTGTAGTTTCCAGCCTCCTCTCTGCTCCCATTCTTGTGAAGCGGGACCACTACTGCTCTTCTCCAATCTTCAATAGATCCCGTTTCCAGGGATCTATTGAACAGGTCTTGCAGCGGACCTGCTAGCACATCTGAGATCCTTCAGTATCCTGGGATGAATCTCATCAGGCCCCATGGCTTTGTCCACTTTCAGATTTCCTAGCTCTTCCCATACATTCTCTTCTGTAAACAGAGTTTTGTCTACTCCACCCCCCTCCGATATCTTGATAATTAGTGACAGTCTCTCTCCAGGGTCTTCTTTAGTGAACACAGAACTGAAGTAATTGTTTAATGTTTCTGCCTTTTCGTTTTCTTTTCACACATTGATCCATGTCAATTTCACTATATCACTTTGGAGCTTTCTCCTTTCTCTGATGTATCTGAAAAATGATTTGTTCCCACTCTTTACCTCTTTGGCAATCCTTTCTTCCACCTGACTTTTTGCTTTCTTGATTGCTTTCTTCGTCTCCCTCAGTTTCTCCAGATATTCTTCCTTGTGTTCCTCTTTTTGGGATCCTTTTTATTTCTTGAACGCTGTTCTTTTTACTTTTATTTTATCAGCCATCTCCTTTGAGAACCAGATCGGTTTCTTATTTCTCTTGCTTTTTCTTTACTTTGCTCCTTTTAGTTTGGACCACTATTGTTCCACCTCTCTCATTTTCTCCCAGTCTTCAAGTTCTGCCTCCAGATACTTCCCCATTTTCCACAAAGTCCAAGATAGGACGGAAGGTGCCCTTCTTCTTTGGTCCCACAAAGTAGATGGAATACCTTCCCTGCCCCTGCTTATCCTCAGGAACCGGGAGGATGGCTTCCAAGCTTATCAGCCTGCGCAGAGTTCCTTCTATCGCATCACGCTTGCTTCAAGAAGAACAACTCCAGGAAGGCGTCGTTGAGCGGCTGAGAAAATTCTAAGGCATAACTGTCCTTTATCACCTCCACAACCACCAGTCAGAGGTAATCCTGACCCACTCCTCTTAAAACCGGAACAACCTGCCTCCAACCATGACCAACGAGGAGTGTGCACTCCTGGCTTCATTGGGGCAGCTTACTTCCTCCGGCCCCCTGACCGGAGCCCCCTCTGGAGTAATGGCTAACCCCCTGAAAGGCCTGCTGACAATTCACCGATGGCTTTTGCCCTGTTGAAGAGGAGCCTCTACTGGACCAAAACCTCCTCGACTCCTGAAAGTGAGAGAGTGCCAGAAAGCTTTTCTTAATGCCTTTCTTATCCTCCGGTAGCTTATTGCCCTTGTTTTCTCTCAGGGACTTCATGAGCTGGTCCAGGTCCTCCTCAAAGAGCAGCTTGCTTATGAAGGGAAGTTTTCACAACTAAGTTTTAGACCACATTTCTGCCGACCAATTGCGCAGCCACAAGAGAAGACCCGCCGCCACCACTGAGACCATACTCCTAGCTATAGTGTGCACCAGATCATACAAAGCATTTGCCACATAGGCCACCCCCACCTCCAGATGGACCACATATGTAGAGGACAGCACACCCAGAGATGCCTGCTCCTGCAGCTTATGGATCCAACATAAGCAAGCAGGCTGCACCAAGCTAGTGCACACCACCGCCCAGAGACTCAGCGCTGATACCTCAAATATGTGCTTCAATTGAACATCTAGTTTACGATCCTGGATATCCTTGAGGGCAGCTGCCCCGTCACCAGAATCGTAATCTTCTTGGTCACGGCCGATACCGCTGCATCAACCTTAGGCGTTTTAAGGCATTCCAAGTGCTCTTCCAATAGCTTAGCCATGGCCCTTCCAACCTTCAAGCCCGCTTCTGGGAAGTTTCACTCCCGACTAAAAGTTTCTGAATCTTCTTTGGAATGGGAAAGGCATTGGGAGGACCCTGCAAACCATCAAGTACCGGGTTAACGCCCTCATTGTCAGACTCCTCCTGAGTCAACCTGACTCCCAATTCCTCCAACACATAAGGAATAAGTGGCCGGAGCTCCTCTTTTTTAAACAAGCGCACCATTCGGGGGTTATCACCATCAGCTCCGGCCGCTTTCACGAGGTCCGGTTCATCCTTGCTTCCATTCTCAGGATGTTGCTCCTCATCCGGGTCTCCATCTGGATCCGCAGCTGGAGAGGCTGCCCCCTTGTCTAGCGGATCCTTAGCGAGCAGAATGTGGAGGAGATATCATAAAAGCATCTAAAATAGGACAGGAAAATTCCAGTGTAGCCACCCCTGACTACCCTTGTACTGAAGACTGGATCCTCAAACCTTCGTTGTGAGCTCTAAGTACTTATGGCACTACTCGTGCCTGCATTTTTATTCCAACAGGCCTGAAACAGACTGTAAGGCCTAGATTGTTGGCTACCCAACAATTTTCCCATGCTTTGGATCCTGATAACGACTCCTTGAGGTAGTGGCCTTAAAGCCTTTTTGGGCTTATCCTCTGGCAAACTGGGTACTTTACATTCTCCCAAGTTCTTCACAAACTTCTCCAAGTCCTCACCAAATAGAAAGTTTCCTTTAAAAGGAAACCTGACCAACTGAGTCTTGGATAAAGAATCTGCAATCGGGAGGCGAGGAGGGTGATTTCCTGCAAAGCGCTACATTTGATTTCCTTTCCATTTACCTGGTTACCCTACCTGAAGGCACATTACATCGCTGGAAAATAAGAACTGAGCTTCCGGGGGTAGACTTAGCTCTGCCCCGATGGTGAACAACAGCCAATTAGATCCTGAAACGTCAGGAGGAGGGGCCGGTAAGGAAATATAAAATGCTGAGACTCCTGTGACTTTTTCGGAGGCGAGGAGGGTGATTTCCTGCAAAGCGCTACATTTGATTTCCTTTCCATTTACCTGGTTACCCTACCTGAAGGCACATTACATCGCTGGAAAATAAGAACTGAGCTTCCGGGGGTAGACTTAGCTCTGCCCCGACGGTGAACAACAGCCAATTAGATCCTGAAACGTCAGGAGGAGGGGCCGGTAAGGAATTACAAAATAGCTGTTCTATCGGCGCACAGCCGATGGTGCACTGCCGAAGCCGCGCGCCAAAGGCGCGCGCGGCTCTGACCGGCTCCGACCGGATACGCACGGATCTGCACGGATAAGTATACTTTTCTGTTTTCTTGATTCTGGATAAAGAATTTCCTAAAAGAGATAACATAGTAAATTGTACCTCAATATAGTGATTGAAGGAAGGAAATCTTTTGGAATCCCCCCTCTACCCCCCAATTAAGAGATAGCTTATCTTAATTAAGTAAGTTTATTATTGCCTTATTGTCTAGTTCCAAATTAAATAAAATATTCTTATGCCTCATACAAAGAGAAAGGCTAAGTTGCGACCAATCTCTAGTACACCAGTTATGGAACAAGGACAAAAGTTAGTTGTGGACTGGTTAAATTTGCCACAAAATACCCCTGGTGAAGGGGCCGCTGTGGGGGTGGACTTAGGGCAGATTCTACCCCTACTGGCCGAGGACATCTCATTAAGCCCAGGGGCGCCTGAAACACCTACACCACCCGGCAAAGAAGGGAATTTGTCCCTTAGTCTACCGGATAATCCACTAAGAGACTCTGGGAGTGTGGAAGAGAATGGTGGAAATATTGGAAAAGAACAAGGGATATCGATTTTAAAGATTGACCCCCATAATGGAGAAGAAAAAAGACCTTCCAATATAACCTTGGACACTTTGTGGACATTTATGTCTAAGTTGGATAACTCGATTAAAAATCTAACTAAAGTTACAAATGAGATTAGAGTGGCAGTAAAGAGCAATGCAGAGATGACGCTTAACCAACAGAAGTTAACTAAAGAAATTGACAACAGATTATTATTGGTTGAGAAAATTCAAGTAAATCAGATAAAGAGCGAAAATGAGATCCAAAGAAAATTAGAGAATATTGAAAATTATTCAAGAAATTTGAATCTACGTATTATCAACTTTCCAATCATTAGTAAAATGAATCCTATGGATTTATTTAGGTCCTATATAACACAAGTGCTACAAATTCCAGAGCAATGTATGCCAACAATAGTAAGAGCTTTTTACATTAATACCCTGAACAGGAAAAAAGAACAAGAGCAAAATGGAAAACAAATTATTGAAACAGTAGATCAAAAAAAGGATGAAAATTCGCTTGAGTTATCTGATTTGCTTGAAAAATCTCAAAGTGAATTAATTGTTGAAAATAGAGGAAATTTATTAGTTACTTTGGCTTTTATCTCTGATAAAGATAATATCTTTAGATTCTTTTTTCGTAATAGAATGAAGACATTTTATGGCCATAAAATCTGGATATATCCAGATTTGGTAAAATCTACCCAACTTAGGAGAAAAAAATTTCTCAATCTAAGACAATCTGTAATAGATAAGGGTGGTCAGTTTTTATTAAGATACCCCTGTAAATGTGTGATTAATTTGAAAGAACATAAATATCAGTTCACCGACCCTGAACAACTCAGAGTGCTTTTGGGGATAGATAAACAGGCATAAGTAGATAGAAGTGGGAGAATTATTTAACTTACTTTACTTTGTTTAAATGTAAGAATTTCTCATAATAATTGCTCTATAGCAGATAAACTTTCTCTTTTTACTTTAATAGAATACAGAAAGTGAAATATTAACTTTGTAAAATTTACATTGTATATTTACAATTTTCTTTTCTTTGTTTCTGTAATTACAAATATTGCAAGTGGATACTTGTATAAATATGGAAAATGGATAAATAAAGAATTAAAAAAAAAAAAAAAAGAATCTGCAATCAATTATGTAGCCACAACAATGTGTTGCTACTACAACAGAAACAATACTCCTAGCTATAGGCTGAACCAGATCATATGAGGCACTGCCTAAAAGGCCACTCCCCTGCTACATCTGAACCCCTCACCAACAACAGAACCTTCCAAGGAAGGACTCCAGTATACACAGAGATAGCTGTAATCCAATCTAGGCATGATGTGGATCCATCAAGTCTAGAGGGCGTGAATAAAGTGGAGGCATTCAAACACTGCACGGAGCGGCAGTAGCCACAGCGGCATTCAAACACTGCACGGAGTGGCATTCAAACACTGCACGGAGTGGCAGTAGCCACAGAAGCATTCAAAAACTGCACGGAGCAGCAGTAGCCACAGAGGCATTCACAGAGCGGGATGCCAGTGGCCAGTAGTTGGTGTTCCACCTTCACGGAGCGGAAGGATGGAGGGCTGCTATTTCCCCAAAAAAGAAATAAATAAAACAAAACAAAAAAATAAAAACAGCGGTGGGTAAGAGTATGGGGCAAGGGGGTGGCCTGCTTGTTACAGCGGTCGCTACCCCCAATTGAGCTGGATGTCACTTGGATGCAGATTCAGAGCTGCTCTCTAAATTGGGTGGAGGGGAATTAGGGCTGGAGGGTACTGGAAGCCAATAGTAACAGGTGGGAGAGAGAAAAAGGGAAAAAAAAAATGGATAAAGTGCGTAGCTTGCTGGGCAGACTTGATGGGCTGTTTGGTCTTCTTCTGCCGTCATTTCTATGTTTCTATGTTTCTATATGTCGCTGCACACAGCCGCTTGGATAGCCACACTAGATACTTCAAATGCGGGCTTAAGTACAGATTCTAGTCGCCCATCCTGCACATCCTTGAAGGATGCAACACCCTCTTACAGGAACACTGGTCCTTCTCGTGACTGCACAAACGAGTACTTTCTGCTTTTACTTTTCGTGTGCATTTAGGGGATAAAACGTAGTTATGTCCTTTTCTCCTTTAAAACTGGCCTCTGGAGAATTCCACTTCGGAGATCAACTCCTTTATGGACTTGTGAGAGAAAAAGCTTTGGAAGGCTGTCACAAACCTTCCATTTGGCATTATCTTTGTGTTCAGTGATTAATTGATTTTATGTGATGTCTTGGTGATATATATAAATGTTTTTGATGTCTACTATAAGTTTTTTCATTTTTAGGAATATTTAAGCTTTTGTAAATCACCACAATCTGAGGAGGGTGCAGTTGATAAATTATTTTACATAAATAAATTCTTCCCTCTTTTCCTCTGTGATGTTCAAAACCCATAAGGACAGAGACCAAGCAAAGGAGTTCCTCCTTATGAAATAGAAAAACATTGGAAAGTCATCTGGGAGAATATTCCCTCTCCTCATGACTCCTGCAGATTTTTGCTCCCTTGAAAGCCATCAAGGAAGTGTCTGATCCAGAGGACTTCTCCTCCATTAGATTCTCTGCTACCTGCTTCCTTTGTCTATTATGACCAGAAGCCAGCGATAAATCTGCCTGAGGTAAATGCATTCCCTAAACAAAAACCTTGATGGAGGCACTTTAAAATCTCAGCTACAACAAACTGACCATGAGGTAGTAGGAATTGATCTGGCATTGCAGCAAAAACTCCTGCTGCCTTAAATGCCATGGCACCCGAACCCCTGGAGAGAGTTGTAACTACCTCCCAGTATTGTAGGAAACAATGAAGGAGGCCCCAGCTTCGAGTTTCCTCCTTCCCGCGGATGCAAAATGGCTGTCATTCCTACCAGGGCAGCAAGCCCACCAGTGGGAATGGACTGTTCATTCTGCCTTGCTGATGTAGTTTCCCCCTTTCCCCCAAACCACAGCTTCACAATGCTGTTTTCACCCTCTGTCCTCCACACAGATTCTACACAAACTTATCCCAGCTACAATTCACAATGTCTTACATACGCTGCATAAAGAGTTCCTCTTCCCGCGCTCACTAAGAGCAGTCATCTCCTTAAATGTCCCTCTTCTCAAAACTAAGTACATAAGACTTGCCATATTGGATCAGATCAAAGGTCCATCAAGCCCAGTATCCTGTTTCCAAGAGCAGCCAAGTCAGGTCACAAGTACCTGGCAGGATCCCAAGGGGTAAACAGATTCCAAGCTGCTTATCCCAAAAATAAACAGTGGATTTCTGCAACTGTCTCACTGAAATGAATCAAATATATCTGGCCTCCTGCCCCAAGCTGGCACAGTCTCATAGCAGCCCTTTTGCTCTTTCAACAATTTTTTGTTTGTTTTGTTTAATTTTATGAATCTAGCCAGAATGGGAAGGGATGAGGCCAAAAGGAAGGAAAAACCCTATCCCTTTTCTTTTTTCCTTCTTTACCCAGGGAGGAAAGACCATGGAAAAAGGAAGAGAAAAAGCCAATGGAAGTGAGAGGGAAGGAAAGTAATATCACAGCATCACTGAAAAGAACCCTGCTCCAAATGGAAGTCCCCCTAATTGAAAGGCTAAGCTAAACCAGTAGAGGGAGTCCTAATACTACTCATCCCACGAGCAGTCAAAAACTACCAGCTTCTTCACCCAGCCTAAAAAAAACAGGAGTCAGGCACAGCATGGGATGCTTGCATATCGTCTGCTGGAGACAGAGAATACTGGCAGGTTGAGTGCAGCACAGCACTCAATGTCAGCAAATCTGCTGTTTTCTGTTTCCACCTGCTGGCTGGAATGCATAACCCATGCATCTGGACTGGTCTGGTGGATGAAGAGGAAAGGGGATTTTCACAGTAACACTAACTAATATACTTAAATCAGTGTGTTTACAGAGTTCAATGTTGTAACTTTCACGATTGGATCGGAGGATCCTGAAATCTCCCAGCCACTATCTGGATGTGTTATTAGGCTAATTTGAGAGACAAATGCAGATCACATTACATTTCTTGTCAGCATCCAGTTGTAGATTAGGCAGTCTCCTTTTAAGCTATAACCAGCTGTCACTCAGCAGTTTCTAACCATCTCTAACAGCTGAACCTGAAAAATTAACAGACTCTCAGCAGCAGTGTGTTGTTAGCTTCTCATTCTGATTCTGGTATTAAACCCATCAGCTCCAGCTGCTGTTAACTATGGAACACTGTATTGTAATGCTGCCTCCTGCTGTCTAACTCAAAATCATCAGAAAAGAAAAAAATGTTCAAGAGGAAAGGAGTTTCACATGGCAGACAAATAATAACATCAACCGTTAAAACTTGTGCTTTGCATACCAATTTTCACATTTCATTCAGTTCTCACCGTTCTACATACTGATTTATCCTATCTGCATACATTCTTTACATATTGCTGTTTAATGGCACAGCGATATTGAGCAATCCCACCGTTTTATTAAGTTCAGCAAATATTAGACTACCTGGTCTGCCAACCAGAATTTGCTGGTCTATTATGGATCTATCCCACCACATCCTACACTGGTTGTTTTCCAAGACATTTATTGGCTGATACCTACAGTAAAATGGTCCTTTGCTCAGTAGCTCACAGTTCAAGGCTAATTGTTGTGCTTATTAGTATAGTTCACACCAGTCAAAGCATTTCATTCTCCAATGTGGTTTATTGTCATATTAGCCGTCACAAGCCATCAGCACCTGTGAGGCAAGTTGTACATTTGTAATAATAATAATAATAAATTTGTAATAGATATTTGTGCCAATCACCCTGTCTTGAAACACCAGAACAAAACCTTTAGCTTCAAACAGCATATCTTGCATCAGCCATAAGCTTGATGCAGTTTTATTTACATAACTTTGGCTGAGCTGACACGGAAGAGTACTATGCAGTTGGGTTTTTTTTTATTTCCGTCAGCACTAGCTGTTCACTCATCTGGGAATATACTGATGTTTAATACGTTGAATTTTCAAAATCTAGAGTGCAAACCCAGCATCAGCTCCTACTACCATTTTATAAAGTATGCAGTCTGACTTGGAGTAAAAACAATCTCGTGAGGAGCCAAGATGGCGCCTTGAAGGGAGGACGGGGTGTTTGACACGCTCTTTCTTCACTGTTTGTTTGTTTTTTTTAATTTTGATGCTGCATACTAAGAGGAAAGAACGGATTCGAGTGGAATCCTCGGCGCCCCCCCCCTTACCTGCTTCAACTCAACCTACTATTGCGGACTTCTATTTCATCCCTGGGAGGGATGTCCGCTGTGGATCCCGGGAAGGAGCACACCCCGGTTCTGCTGGAATTGCAAACATCGTTGAGCCCTGGGGCTCCCATGACTCCTTCTCCTCCATTCTACGACACAACTCGGGGTCTGGGTCTGCCTTCACGACAGTTACTGCCAGAAGAGAAGGTGACCGCTGAGGCAGACCCCGGCACACTCGGCATGGGCCTTGTGTCTGGAGGCACTGCAAGCTCTCTGTTTCAGCCTGCATTGTGGCAGGCTAATACAGATGAATTAAGTCAACTAGGCCCAGGTGCCTCAGTTTCCATTAACGATGGGCGAGAAGAACCGGCAGGTTCTCCTTCTAGGATTCCAGAACCCTGCCGGGAGGGTGCAGTAAGCACTGTTTCAAAGTTGAAACTGCTCAAACCACAGGTTATTAATTTAGATGCTGTGTGGAGTGCCTTAATTTCTCTTGAAACATCTATTTCAACATTAACTTTAGTTATGACTGATACACAACAATGTATTCAACTTACGGACCCATTACTTAGTTCCCATACTTCCAAGATTAATGATTTAGACTCTCGGGTTTCTCAGCTGCAATCTACCCAGAGCGGTTTGGTTCAAGGAGAACTAGTGGCTTCAAAAGAAATTGAGAATATGGAAAATTCCCTTAGATATTTAAATCTAAGAGTGTTAAATTTTCCCCATGTAAACTTAATATCTCCATGTGATCAATTTAAAAAATACTTACTGGATATTTAGCATTTTCCATCTGATGCAATTCCACCCATTTCTAAAATAAATTTTTCCTCAACTGAGAAGAAAGAAAAGGTTGACATTCCAGCCACTCAGTCACAGAACCCTGAAGATGTCAATCTTTCAGCTTTATTGGAAACATCGGGGGAAGATATAGTGGATTTTCGTGGAACTTTGCTTGTCAGCTTTGTTTTCTCCACTGATTGGGACTCTATATTAAGACTTTTCCTACGTAATAGGGATAAATTATACTACGGTCAGAAGATATGGATATATTCCAATATCACTAGAACTACCTAATTACGTAGGAAGAAGTTTATAGGAGTGTGTCAGGAGGCTAGGCAGTTAGATGCTCAGGTCACCATTCAATACCCCTGTAAATGTGTATTGAAAATGAATAATGTTTGGTTTGTTTTCTTTGAGCCATCTCAACTGTGGTTTTTTCTTGATGCGCACAGAATAACTGACAGTGCTTCCTAATTCTGTCATGGTGACATAATATATAATATTCTTTGTCTCCCTTTATTTCTTTTTCCTAATGGTTAAAAGTGTGCTCTTTGTAACCCTTGGATCTCCTAAATTTCTTTGTACCGGTTTAAATAATTACCTTGTAATTAGGTGGATATTGTGTTTATCCTAGCCTATATTTCTTTTGCCTACAATCTGTTTATGACCCATTCTAGAGTGGCTCGATTCCTGTCTAAAGTTATGTATAATTCAATTAAAAAAAATTAAAAATAAAAATAAAAAATAATCTCGCAATTTTACAATTTGGAAATAATGCAAGTTATTGTTGTTTATTAAACATCTTCTTCCCTCTTGACATGGAAGACTGATCCTTTTAATTGCAGCTTTTGTGTAATGCACAAAATGTCAATAAAATTCTGATGCTTCAGGATGATGGCTTTTAGGTCTGTTTTAGACTGTTTGATAATATCAAACATACATGTCAAGGATGGCCAACTCCGATCATCAAGAATAGGCTTGATTTTCAGGTTATTCAGAATGAATATGCATGAGATATATTTGCATCAATGGAGATAGTGCATGCAAATCTATCTCATATATAGTCACTGTGGATATCCTAAAAACTAAACCTGTTTGTGGCTCTTGAGGACTGGAGTTGGTCACCCCCTGGAATTGCCCATACATTCATATTTTGCATCTTGTTGCTGGCATTAAGGTAAGTTTGTAATACCTTTTCCACTCATATACTGAATGTTTTCAGCAACTTGTCCTTAATTACAGCATGATTTATCCCCCTCAACCGCAATAGGCCCAGATTTATAGGTTTCACTTTGTATCAAATCTTCCAAAATTTGATCTTCACAGAGAATCAGTACTATTATTATGATGCTCTGAGTCCTGACAAGATAGCTGTGATCCTGTCATACTCAAGGTTAACATATTGATCTGACAAGAGAACAGCTTTCAAAGGCCAGAAGGGCAAAAGGATCATCACCACCCAATAACCTCTGGTTAAATTTAGGCACAGAGATATAAAGTGCCTTGTTCAATATCATCTGGTGAGTATTAAAATCAGGACTAGAACCCAAAGGCCTTCAACTTTTCAGTCATATTTAAGAAACCCTGGTCCAGTCCTCCTTTTCTGCATCACACTGAAATAGGTAAGAAAGAAAAACAACTGGGACCAAAGATTAGAAGCTACTGCCTTAGGGACTTGGTAACTATGACACTCTCCCATGTCTATATGGTAACAGAGTTCCTACCACATCAGACTTAACACAAATAAAAACAGAAAAGAGGGATGGAAGGAGAGAGGAGGATAGGATAAGAAGACTGAGGGGAATGTAAAGAAAAAAAGAGCAGTGTAGAGGGAGAGAAGGAAGAGCTGAAGGTAGCTAGGGAAGGAGAGAAAATTAGCAATACATCACATAGGATGGTTCTACATTAATGAAACTACTCTGCTGGTGTTGTAAAGTGCCTTAGAGTTCCTAGATCTCTCTTTTCTGGGAAAAACAGAATCACTAGTGTTTTCACTTCATCAAATGTGATAATTCTAATATTCAATAAATTGAAATCTTAGTAGAAAGCAATAACTTGCTTGGACCAACATAATAGTCAATAGATATTCTAGTACATGAGCTTTCAATATCATATAGGTTTCCAGGTGTATCTAAAGGGCATAAGTGAACTTCAAAACTCATATGCTCCAACACCTATGTTGCTCTAAGATATCACCACTTATAAAGAATCCAGTTTAATCCAAGATCAATACAGTTACTGAAACTCTGCACTGTTATTCAATTCAATAATAATTTTCACAATAGA
Organism: Rhinatrema bivittatum; assembly: GCF_901001135.1. Taxonomy (NCBI): domain Eukaryota; kingdom Metazoa; phylum Chordata; class Amphibia; order Gymnophiona; family Rhinatrematidae; genus Rhinatrema; species Rhinatrema bivittatum. The sequence goes on from NC_042626.1 coordinate 34,045,880, forward strand.
TTTTTAAATTAAAGTTATGGATTGACTGTTCAAATGTATGCCAGTTTGCTGATAGAAAGACAGCAATAAATGAAAATCAAAATTTCTTACCTGGGTAAACCTCCAAGATCCCACTCAGCACAGATATATGGTCCTGGGCGCATAATTACCCACAATCCAATGTCTGCTGCCATCTTAACAAATGCCCTACAGGGTAAAATAATGATAGTTACTCTCTATCTACAGTATTCCATGGAGAGAGGGCAGGAAGTTTTGTTTGGATAAGCAGGTTGAATTGGCCATAACAAGTAGGGTGATGTCATCTGGAAACAGCGAATAGACTCATCTCTTCTAGCTAGTAGAGCTTTTAGCTCAACTGAAAATATGTGGGAGTTCCCGCATGGAAGTTGCCTCATGAGCCTCCTCAGTCATTTTTTGGCAGAGCACAAGCATGGACGTGTACTCAGTCTCCCAGATATTTTTCTCTAAAATCTTAAATTTCTATATTCTTGATATTTTTTCTTCGGTGTTTCCCCTTTTTAAGTTGCCTCACTACCTCTGCAGCTCCCACATCAACACTTTTCAGTGCTAAAAAAACAAAATTGAACTTTGTCTCCTCAACACGTCTGGAAAAATGAAACCTACTATGAGTGGATTCATTAACTGCTTTTGTTTCAAGGTAATGTCCTTCAAGGATGGGCATGAGCTGTACTATTGATGCCTTGGGCCAGAGCACAATCAGGCAAATTGCTATGCCTGGAGACAGATGTCCCTACATTCTCAGCGCTCCAGAGTATGTAGGAATGAGGAGCTGTGTAAATCTCTTTGGAGTCACAGCAGATCCTCTTCTTGTAGTGTCTGCTTTTCTGGAAAAAGAGTTGAGCAGGAGCTCCTCAAAAACTCCCTCATAGGCAGAGGCCGAAGCTGCAGAGTCAAGTGCAAGTTGTCCCATAACGAGAAAGAAACGGCATCACTATCTGGGGCCATCTGAGCCTGCATCAATAAAATATAAACCCTTGAAGAGTTGTACATTGGTATTGGCACGCTTAGTGCATCACACATTTATGCATTCGGTGCATGAAGCATTAGAACAGTCAATACACTGGTGCATGACGCATGGTTCACAGACACATAGCTCACCAGTGCATTTGACGCATGGGGCCCGCGCTCCATTGACACATCTCGATGCCTCAACGCATCATTCTCGCGGTACAGCAGTTTCCACTGCACATGACCTATCTATGCACAACACAAAAACACACTGTATCGGGACACCTTCCAGACTAACAATCCCAATGTAGCCGACACATGCATTGATGAAACATCCCTGTTCCACACAAACTTTGTTGATGTACCTCGAGGGAGTTCCCTTGAAGCAATCAAAACTGTATTCTTTCGCAGCTTCCAAACAGTCAACTCCAACAAAGCACAAGGCTTCTATAGTGCTGCAGTCAATGCACTGAGCCTCAGATCAGAGTCCTCATGCTACATTATCTATACAGCTCTATGCCAGTTGCCTGAGATCAGGTGCAGAAGGGAATTTGTTGTCTCTGCCCCTTCCAATTACAAAAGCTCTCATTCCTTCAAAATTAATGGCAGAGGGTTTCCAATTGGAGACACCGGACCTGCCTCGTTCCATAGTTCTACTCACCTCCAACAGACCTCCTATTGAGGAACAGGAATCTATTCTTGTCTCCAAAGATGTTCCACCTCCTACATTAGGTCAAAGGTCACGTCAGTCACTTGACCAGATTGCAGATCTAATGAAAAGTTTCTTTACCTCTTCGACTATGGAGAGGAAGGGATTATTCAGTCTCTCATCTCCAGTTTTGCTAAGGAGTTCCTTCAGAATGGAATCACAGTTTCACCTATCGGAGTGAACACATCATCAGAACCCTTGCTACAAAGGTCTTCATTGTCCCAACTGCAGTGGAGTCATCATTTAGAGGTGGTAGACCAGGATGTTTCCCCATTGGGGCAAACAAGAGAAACCCCTCTCTCCACTTCTCTTTCTTCACTGGAGTCCTGGATTAGTGAGTCTACACCATAAGGTTCAGAAGAAGGTTCTACAAGTATACCTTCTGACCCACTCCCAGATCCTCCTGACCATTCATCCCCGGCAGAACTTTCCTATTCAAAATTTGTGGAAAAGATAGTAAAGACTCTTGACATCAGTGTGTGCAAGGATAAAGAACCCCGTTGGACACACCATCAGCTCTAGTAGTTCTTCCAGTCCACGACATTCTGAACCTGCTACAGTTGAGAATGTGGGAAACTACTATCTGTTGCGTCCGTCAGTGCTAGACGGCTTCGCCCCATTTGCCTCACCTTGTTCACGGCATCCCTAGGGAAAATGGCTGCCACCGCGTCTACAAGCCGTCCTCTCCTGCGGCCCAGAATGGCTATGGTGCTGCCTCCCGCCATGCTCCTCCCAAGGGCCTACTAGGGTGCGCGCACATACGCCACCCACGTCTTTATTCCAGCATTGGTGCGAACCTCAGGGGCGTTCCCCTCTACTGATGTCACTTCATCCGATTATATAGCCTGTACTTTAATGCTAGCTCGTTGAGTTAGCAAAGGATTGGTTTCGACTGGTCTAAGCTACTCTGCCGCTTATGTGCTGCCGCTGGAAGCTCTCTCTCTGCTCTTCAGGGTATTGATAACCTGGGTACCCGCTCCTCTGGGGCTCTCTGCTTTATTCCAGGTGCCTTACAAGGATCAGGTATTCGCTCCTTGAGGGCCTACTCTCCCTGCCGCTACCAAACTTCTTCAACCTGGTGGAATCGCATATCAACAGCAACCATCTAGTGAGTAATCTAACTCTCAGTCTATCTCATCCACAATACTGCCTTGCTGGGAAACCTACACCAGAATCCCCCTATACCTACGGGGTGAGAAGGGTCCCCTCTGCCGAGGGTCCTGAGAATGCTACATCCAGACTACCTTACTACTGCCACCTCTGGTGGTACACCTCAAGCTGTTTAATAAAAGAAGTAAACTCTGTGTTTGTGCGTCTGCGTTTAGCCTAGTACTGTGGCGCCTCATGGGGCTCCTCCCCGTGGGCGTGGTCATTTGCCACAATACCCAAGAATCCACCCAAACACCACTTAACCATAACACTATCTCTGGCATTCCAATGGCCAAAAAGCTAGATCTCAAGTATAGAATTCAGAAATCACCGGGGTTCGGAGTCATCCAGCTGCCTCATCAGTCATCATCGTCCACACTAAAAACAGTGAAAAAGACAAGACTTCATTTGAATTCACCTCCAGGCAAAAACCATAGGCTACTAGACAATTTTAGAAAGAAAGTATTTCAGAGTTCCATGCTTACTATTTGAACCTCTACTCATCAATTTTATATGGTACAATATCTAGAGGACTGCATTAAAAAACTAAAGCTTTTATTACAATCTGTGGACAGTGACAGCTATTACCTCTGCATCCATATGACACAGTGTGTGTCACTACAAGGAATACACAAAACATCTTCTCTGCTCTGCGGACTTCCCTTGTCTGGATGACAACCTTTTTGGTAAAAAACTCAGAGAAACAGTCATTCAAATAAAAGAACAAAATGCTATGGTGCAATCCCTCTCAATGTTTCCCAAGAAGTCTTCCACTTCGAGATGCTCCATTTCTTGCAAAAGGCTGTATTTTCAGAGATATCCATTCCAACCTTTTCAACAGTATTGCCTACCGTCTCTTCCGGCTCAACAGCAGCAACCTCTTCTGGTTAGACCTCAACAGCTGGAGTGCCATCAGCCTAAAATGACACAACAGGCCCAACCAAAGCTTGGGTCCAGTTTCTGATCCCTCAGAGCAATCAACAATCTTCCATTCCAGTGTCTGTGTGGTGGGGGTGGGGGGTCAGAATTTAGGCCTCCTTGGATTTGGGGCACCAGATTAACTAAACACCTCAAGATCGTGCAGTCTGGATACTGTTTGCGTTTCTCCTGGCTGCCATCCTTTCCATGTTGCTTGACTCTCAATCCAGATCCATCTCACTTGACACAGCTTCATTTGGAAGTAAAATCCCTCCTTCAACAACGGGCAATAGATCCAATCCCTGCATCCCAACATGGACACGGCTTCTACTATCAATATTTCCTTATTCCTCAAAAATCAGGAGCTTGAGGCCCACCTGGATTTGAGACACTTGAACGAACATCAATCTGAAATTCAAAATTAATTCTCTCATCATCAATTGTCTCCTATATCCAGAGCCTCTGGTTTCCTGTGTCAGATTTTTCAAGATTCTGCAAGACTTGGCAAATTCTGTGCCACACTTCTCAAATTTCTGCAGCAATTATGTTGCAAATTTGCATAATTTTGCATATATTTGAAATGTAAATAATGTATTTTTTTTTTAATAAAAATAAAGTGGTTTTCTGACATTTGTCTAGTTAATTTATTTGATTCTTTAGAGGAAAAGGGATCTTAATGATTGGGATGGGAAGGATGGAGGGGAAGAGAGGATAACTCAAAAGAGGGAAAAGGAACTCAGGAGGGAAATGAAGATGGAATCTTAGGCAAGAGGGGTAGAGGGATAAGAGGCAGAGGAGCATAGAAAATTCAGGGAGACTAAGCAAAGGGAGTGAGAGGAGCAGAGTATTGGGAAGAGGGATAAGGAATGGGAAAGAGGGAAGAGGGAAGGACTATTGGGGCAGGGCTGGAAGAGAGGGAGGGAAGACAGACATGGAAGAGGAAGGGATTGGGAAGAAATTAAGATTGGGATGAAGAAGAGATATAGAACAGAGGGAGGATTGGGGATGAGGGTGGAGGGTGGAGGAGAAGGCGGATGGAAGATTACGATAGCTCTGGAAAAAATGGTAAAGGACCTGCAATTACACTGCCCATCCTCTCCTTCTGTCCCCCCACATCCTAATTTTCATATCCTGCACTCCCTCCTGTCACCTCACTCCACTTGTACCCACAGTGATGCCCTTATTCACATTCCACTCCCCCAATCCCCTCACTGTCCTTGTTCACTTCCCGCCACATCTGCTCATTCTATCTTATTCATTCCCCCCAGTTACTATGGCTCACTCACCCTCCTTTGCTCCCTGCCCCCCCCCCCCAACGATATTTGCTCCTGCTGGCACCCCCATGATCATCTCATTCACTCTCTTTTGCTAACTGCACTCCCATGAGCACCTTACTCATTCTCCTTTGCTCCCTGCTCCCCCCATGATCCCCTCACTCACTCTCCTTTGCTCCACCTGACCTTCTGATCTCCATACTCATCCTCTTTTGTGCCATGCCCGGTCCCCAATCCCCTCACTCATCCTCCTTATCTGGAAATAGGACAGTAGCAGCATTATTTGTAGCACCTTGGGCTGTGTCCTCCACTTCTTCCTCTTCTGCCAGCTCAGAGTTGGACTTTGAGTCACATAGTTCAAAGTGTGACTCAGACCTAGCAACATAAGAGGAGGAGGAGTCTGACACAGCTTAAGGTTCCTCAAGGTTGCCATCCTCCTCCTATGTCCAGATAAGGAGGGCGAGTGAAGGGATCAGGGTGGCAGACAAGCAAGGCGCTGTCCTACTGCCACAAATTCATTTTTCTTTGCACCTGTCTCCTGTGGCAATTTGGCCAGGATTGGCCATTGCAGTGACAAGGGCTGAATTTTGCGGCCCCTATCACAGCCACAGAATCGTAGAAGAAAGGGGAGCCTTGCTTATATCCAGAAGGGAGAATGGATGTGCACTTTCAATCTGAAAGAATCAATACTCATATACCCATCCATCCCTCCCACTGGTGTTAACTTCGTTTTAAAGAGGATTCTTCCCATTATCAGTGCAAAGTACTCCCGGTCAGCCTGTTGGCAGCTTCGAGGGTCTTCACCAAATGCCTCACAGTCATAGAGGCATACTTGAGTTGCCAAGGAATTCAGGGTAGTGGCTAGTCACAGTAAGCTCTCTGGAAGACATATTCTCCCTGCATACGATGATCGATCTTCTTCAAGATTTGGGATTTCTGGTGAACTTTGAGAAGTCAAATCTAATGCTGACTCAGAGAATAAAATTCACAGGGGCATTGACAGTCACTGCAGAAGAAGGCGTTTTTACCATCAGGAGCAAGCATCATAAGATCACAGAATACCAAAACAGTAAAAAAGCTGCTGAAAGACTAAGCTTGCTTGATCCTCATAGCCCTGGCATGGGCCAGACAGATATAGCTAGCATATCTCATACAATTTTCCAGCAGTCTCCCCATACATCTGGGGACAGACACTGCCTTGTTAACTCAAGACAAAGGAATGCTATTTCATCTGAACCTTCCATCCCTCAACCTGATGGCTTGGATGTTGAATGCTCAATAATTGCTGGTCTGACTTTGCCCAGAGACACTGAAGACATACTGGTTTTGGCTAGGAAACCCTCAACTAGAAGAAACAATGCCTTTAAATAGAATGCCATCAGAACACCTTGGATTTGTTTTCTTGCGAACCCAAGCATTTGCTAACATTCTTGCTCTTCTTTTCTGACTCAGGCCTCACTACATCATCTGTAAGAGTCCATCTCAGCACCACTATGGCTTCTGTTATGGTAGATAATAAACCCATCTCTACTCATCAACTAGTATCGAGATTTATGAAAGGTTTATAGCATGTGAAACTTCCAGTGTGAAAGCCTCCAGTTCCATGGGGCTTGAATGTTGTCTTTTCTCATTTGATGAAGCCGCCTTTTGAACCTCTAGAAAACTGCTTTCTCTTAACTTTTTGATGTGGAAAATAATTTCCCTAGAAGCATGTAGCTAGAAAAGTCAGCAAACTCCGAACTCTCATTCATTATCCATCATACATGCAATTCTTCAACAATAGAGTAGTGCTCTGTTCTCATCCAAAATTTCTTCTGAAAGTGATCTCAGCTTTCCGTATCAATCAAGCCATCATATTCCTACCTTTTTCTGAACCACATACACGTGAAGGTGAGAAGCCCCTTCATATGTTAGACTGCAAAAAAGCTATGGCCTACAAGAAAAGAACTCAGCCACATTGGCAGGCTTCCCGGATCTTTTGTTTCATACGACCCTAACAGACCTGGAGTAGCGGTCACCAAACATACATTATCAAACTGGATAATGGAATGCATTCAGCACTGCTACACTTCAGCAGACTTGCAAATCACAGACTATCAAAACTCATCCAGTGAGAACTATGTCCTCTTTAATTGCCCATTTGCGAGAAGAACCTCTCAAAGACATATGTAAAGCTGCAAAAGGTTGTCTGTCCACACCTTTACATATCACTACTGTCTGGACACTCTCTCAAGAACAGAGAGTAAATTTGGAAAAGCAGTTTTGCTTACCCTGTACTCACAGTATTCTACTCTCCATGGTGGAGTCGGTGAGTTGCTTACTCAGTAAATACTCTGCTGTAACCCTCAGCTTGGCTAATTCAGCCTGCTTATCAATGGAAAAAGCAAGTTTGCTTATCATAAATGATGTTTTCTGTAGATACCAAGATGAATTAACCACCCACCTACCTGAAGAGTTGACTACCTAGCTAGATTAAGCTTGGTTATCAACTGAGGCTCATGAGGCAACACCTGCCCATGAGGGACTTCTGCACATGCTTAATATAGTTAAAAGCTCTTTTAGCTAGGAGAGAGGAGTCTGTTCAGAGCCGCCAGACGACAACTAGTGCAACTCAGACTTCACCATGGAAAGCAGAATACAGTCATGCTGCTATCTATGGAAAACATCATTTACGGTAAGCAATCTTGCTATACTGCAGGTGAAAAAGGACGGATGTGAGGGAGAGCAGTTATTTCTCAGGAATGTGAGGGAGATAGTGGCATCCTTCCCACAGGTTTTCATATACTGATGAAATATATCATACTTCCACAGAATTTTCGCTTTTGGAACAAACTCCAAACTACAGCACCACATAGGAATTTGGGTTCTACCAGTCATAAAGGGAAAGCAGCAAGAAGCTAGAAAAGGTGTTACGGTTGACTGGTCGCCTTCCCAAGAAGCCGTCGCTCGCTGAGGATGCCGGCGACTAACTCCTACAGCATAGACACTACCAACTTCCCTTCTCCTGCATGCTGTGTTGCTCTCTAGGAGTGCATGCGACGTATCGGGTCTTAAAGGTCCTGCAGCAGGAAAGTAGTCCATGGGCAGCTCCTGATGACATCATGCGGCTAGGTATTTAAATCCAGCCAAGACATTAGTAGTTTGCCTCTGCGTTCGCAGTATATGTTGCCAGTGTTTCTGTTTGTCTCATTTCCGCAGCCTGCCCTGCCTTGCCTCTTTAGTCTGCCTTGCCTCATCTCGTCCAGCCCACCTTGCTTTGTCTGTCCAGCCTCCCCTGTCTAATCCAGTTCTCCTTGCCTGGCTCCTTACATACCTCAACTATTCTTGCTTGCCGCCTGTCTCTGACCTCTTGCCTGGACCTCATTGCTTGCTGCCTGCCCTGATCCCTGGCTTATCTCAGGTGCCTCTTTTGGACTCTCTCCATACTCTGTGGGACCTCTGTCTAAGTCCTGCTAGTCCCCGGAATCCAAGGACTCAAACTGCGGGGAAAGGGGTTGGTATATGTGAAGCTGTCAACCAGTCCCATTCCAGAATACACATACCAGCTGTCCAGTGTGGGCCTAGAGCAGTGGTTCTCAACCCTGTCCTGGGGACCCCCCCAGCCAGTCGGGTTTTCAGGACATCCACAATGAATATGCATGAGAGAAAATTTGCATGTTATGGAGGCAGTGTATGCAAATTTTCTCTCATGCATATTCATTGTGGATATCCTGAAAACCCGACTGGCTGGAGGGGTCCCCAGGACAGGGTTGAGAACCACTGGCCTAGAGGGTTCGCTCCCGAGGCTGCATCAACCACACCACAACACAAGAGTCCACTTCCCTTACAAAGGGCTAGTCACCCTTGAGCTTCAGTGTCCGGTCTAGGGCTCACCACCCATCGCCGTCAAATAACAGTAAACTCTACAATCCCAATGCAACAGCAGGGGCCTCATTCAAAAGCTGCAGACGTATTTATCTAACAAAGAGGAAAGCTGCCCCACAGCTATATTGCCAGTATGCAAATTGTGCTCCATGTCTCTCCCTCCCTGTTCCCTCCACATTGCCCTCTCTCTCTGTGTGGGAATTGAAATATGCTGCGCACCCTCCCTGTCCTCTCCAATTCTACCCCACTTTCCAGCTCCGCCCCCTCTATTGTCCAATCCACTGTCTACTACCACATATTAAAATAGAACTCCGCCCCTCTCTCTGGCTTTATTCTCTTGTTCTGCCTCCCCCCCACCTCTAAATTGTCAGGTCCTCCTCCACTACCACACTTTACACCAGAAGTCAGCAGAAGTCTTACCACCACACATAAAACTTCACAATATTCCCCGTCCTTGGATGGGCTATTAATAATTATCTTTGCTTGCACTTCTGTTAAGTAATGAAACATAGCATTGGCAGTTCAACTAGTACAAAGGTGATAGCTTTCACTTTTTTAAAGCTAAACAAAGGGCAAAAAATATATATGTGAAAGATGAATGGTAGCATTCCTACACTACAGCACTCAGGCTGTGCTAAGGTGCTTAGTCATATACTTTAACATTGGGGCAACTGTAGCCAGTGAGTCCAAATACTCAAACTAACACCATCTCCACCCTCCAAAGCAAGCTAAACTTCATCACATACTCAATGTCCAGATTTCCGCTGAAATCAAATTTCCCTCTTGTTGGTTCATGCAGATTCCAGGCTACATACCTGTAAAGGAAGGGACAGAGAGTCAAAACAGATTCAGTTTTCAACAGGCGATTCTCGGTTAAAACATTTTAAATAGAGCAAGAAATTCTGCACCCCATTTTCTATCATCTGCTAGACTTGCAATAACTACCCTCCTTTCTCCAACCTACCCCTTCATTTCTGCCCCAGTCTGTTTAAACATCCTGGGTCACCCAGTAGCTGTCAGATAAATTGCTAGCAGTTATCGTGGTGGCCTTAGCCACAGTGGCACTGAATGCATGTCTTTGCACGCCATTGTAATCTTCACTTCCAAGAGTTTCCCAGATAGACTGAAACAGTCTATCTGGGAAACTTTTCATTTTACCTGGACAAACCTAGATTTTTTAAATTCCCACATTGCCCAACAGATAAATTTTAACCAGGTAAATCATTAACTGGTTAAAGTTTAACCAGATAAAAAGAGGCAGGGTGGTGGTACTTTCCAGGGCATGAATAAAATTTATCTGGCTAGTAATAAGAATCAGTACTAGTCAGATAAACCTAGATAGGTAAGGGTGGGCAGAAAAATATGGTCCTAAAGTTAGGAAGATAAATTTTATCTGGGCAATTTTAAGACTATAATCAGTGGAACACTTACCTGGGTAAATTTCCCAATACTCAATATGGATCTTGAAGGCCTTGCAAGAATATCCAAGTGTAAACCCTTTTACTAAACTTTAAACTGAATCCAAAGACTTGCTTAACTTTTCTACTTTCCCTCTGAAGTGTGACTCATGTTTGGAGAGGTGCCAGGATGACAGGAACTGACTCAAAGTTTTAGAATATTTACTTGGGATTGTAGCACATGAATCCTGGTTCAGGCTAGCTTGGTAACCTAGCAGTCACAAAGCAGGGCTGTGAAATGCCTCCAATTCAGCAAATCACGAGTTAGTGTTAAAAAAATCTGCTGAGTGAGTAATTTTACCTGGTTATCTGAAGCTAAATATTCAACCCAACTTAGGGCCTCATTTTCCAATATCGCACGCAATACCAAAAAGGGGTGTTACCTTATGCTAATAAGCATTTGTATCACAAATTGCGATAACAGCTATGCAACACACTCTTAGCACAAATCGTGCTATTAACCCAATTTGGGCTACATTGCAAGTATATATCGCGGTTCACAATGTTTCCAGACAGCCTGTTCCAGCAGGCTGGGGGGGGGGGGGGGGGGGGGGGAGGGGGAGAGGGAGAGAGGGAGAGAGAGAGAGAGAGAGAGAGAGAGAGAGAGAGAGAGAGAGAGAGAGAGAGAGAGAGAGAGAGAGAGAGAGAGACTTGCTATAGTGTCTCTTCCCTAGACAGGTATTTGTATCCCTATGAGAGGCCCACCTAGTAACTCGAGGTGGGGATTAGGTATTAGTGTAGGGGGTTGGGGGCCACTTTCACATTCAACATGAGACGTATGAACAGAACAGTGGTCTCTTGTGAAGATTTGATGGCCTTCGGAGTACAATGTTCTCGCCACCTAGCTTGTTGTTGCCCAGGTAGAGTGTCCATCAAGCTAGGTGGAGAGAACATTGCCCAAATCTCATCTTGGAGTGAGTTTCCTCACTCCGAAGGCCATCAAATCTTCACAAGAGACCACTGTTCTGTTCATACGTCTCATGTTGAATGTGAAAGTGGCCCTCAACCCCCTACACTAATACCTAATCCCCACCTCGAGTTACTAGGTGGGCCTCTCATAGGGATACAACTACCTGTCTAGGGAAGAGACACTATAGTAAGGTTCTCTCTCTCTCTCTCTCAGCCTGCAGGATACTGAAACAGGCTGTCTGGAAACATCGTGAACCGCAATAAACCTTTACCGGCCTCTAGCGCACAACGTACCACAAATGAAAGAGGTGTAGCTATTGGCCGCGTTAGGAGCCGCGCTAACACTGTGGCTGTTTTGCGGCACACGATAACTCTTTCCTACTTTACATATGCTCCGCCCCAACTCCACCCCCTGAATACAAAATTAAAAATTTGCATTTGCAAATCGCGTTAACGGCTGTTAGCGCGATTTGCGGAATTCTCTCCTGCAGTAACTCCTTGGAAAATGACCCCCTTAATTTGCTGTCTGTAGTTAAAAGTTTGCTAAACTTATCTGCACAAAATTTGTTTGGCTAGATTTAGGTTCGGTATTTATGTGACCAGAGCTGTGCCAGTAAATTGAGCCAGTTATTTCTAAAAGTCTGCACTGATTAGCTAAATACAAAATCTGTCCTGGGAACACTTAACTGACTAAATTTATGCAAACAAATGTTGCCACTCAGGAAGAGGTGATTTTTTAATCAGATTTATCTGGTTAACTTCCAAAGTTAGCCAGATAAAACCTTTTCAAAATCCACTCCATATCATTTCTTTGGTCGAACTTAAAACTCAAGGACAAGGATCTTGAAACCATGTATTATATTGTTCATGTATTAATCATAAACGTGTAGGTCTCAATTAGTGGAAAGAGCAACATAATACCCACGTGGTGAGTGTGTTCAAACCACATGCCTTCATCTTCAACATACGGTCTCTCCAGTAATCCCGTGGCACTCGGAAATAATGCATAGAGCCTCCAAAAATCCGAAATGGTCTCCCTTCCAGCTCAAACATAGATTCTCCTGCCTGCAATCCTATGCCTCGGTTCCACATTTTGAAAGGGATGAATTCAATCCAGTTATATCTGAAACCAGAGAGTACACACTATAAATCTCTCTGCTGCAGCATCCTGGCAAGGCAGCCATTTTCAAAATATCCATATCCAGAGAATACATAGCACTCTGCTAACCAACAGGGTTGACAGTGTTTCCTTGAAAAGTAAATTCATGCTGCCTAGCATTTTTCACAAAGATAAGTTTAAAAGTCTGATATGGAGGATGGAAAGAGAAAAAGAGAAAACTCTGCTGCTGAGACTATGGAAATATTCACCATTTAATGACATTCAGCACATTGTATATAGGGAACTCAAGAGGGGCGGTCTCCAAAATATCCAATTTACAGCTGTGCTGGTGATGCTATTAGTGATTATAAAGACTGTTGTTACTGGCTGACATTTCAACCAGATATTCAAGAAATAATTGCGATATATGGCAAGTGGCAAAATAAAATACTAAAACTGGGAGGACAATTTTCTAAGTGTTTTACTGGCATTAATCAGCTCTCTGAAAATTGCCCAGCCTCAATGCAGTTAAAAGTCCTTATCAGTGGATATTAACGTTGAAGGGGTGGAACATAAAATCTCTTAATATACTGATGATGTCTTGCTCTTTTTATCACAATTTTATAGATCAGCCCCATATTTATTGCTACTGCTGGAGGAATTTAGCACATTTTCTGGGTATCAATTTAACTTAGCTAAATCTGAAATTTTTCCTTTGATCCCCGGCATCAGGAATCCCCATAGTTGAGCTGGATTTGTTAGCTATAGGGGAGTTTCACATAATTGGGAAGTCATATCTCTACCAATTTTAGGGATCTCTTTAAGATGAATTATTCTCCTCTGACAGCAAATATTCAAAACGATCTGAAAGACTGGTATGATTTTCCTGTCTCTTGGACTGGTCATATTAATTTGATCAAGATGTGTCCTTCTGAAACTCTTGTATTTATTTCAGCATGTTCTATGTTCCTTACTGTAACACACATTCACTTCCTTAAATGATTATTTGGGGAATTTCATTTGACAGTGCAAAGTAGCTCGTATTAATTTGGCGATGGCAGACAGGCATGAGTTTACCGGACTTATGGCAATACTACTGGGTTGCTAGGTTGGCGTGTGGGAATGGTTTCAACCATTTCCTTCTTGTTCCTGGACCCAGCTAGAGAGAGTGCAAACGGAGGGCACTGAGTTCCTGTTTTTCATTACTATGCTTACACCTTCTCCTGCCGTTAGGAAAATCTTACAAGGTAACCCTACTTTTGCCCATACATTTCAAATCTGAAGGAAGGTTAGCAAGCACCTAGCTCCCAACAATGAGGGGTTTTTACTTATTACCCTTTCGGCCAAGAATCCTAGGCTCTCCTATTGTTCCTTTTATCCAGACATGTGGGACTGGCAAACAAAAGGATTGTGGTATTTCTGGCAGATGTGGAAAGAGGACAATATTGCTACTTTTAAAGAGTTAGTGGATAACTTTCATATGGATAAAAATACACACTCTATTTATAGATCCAGATGGTTTTGCAAAAATGGGTTGAAGCCATCCTCTCCATCAAAGAGTATGCCCATTGGAAATGTTTCTTAATGACTGCAAACTGTCTGGCAGAACCTCTTCTCATATTTATAATTGTCTTACTGATACAGAACTGCTTCCAGAAAGAATAATGACCTTGATAAGGAGTTGGAATGTGGACCTACAAACATCTTTGGAAGAACTGGACTGGGATGAGGTTTGGCTCATTCTGTATCTATGAGCTTTAGGAGAGTAGGGTTTGATGGTTAAACTCCTCCATCGCTCTTACAGGTGCTCAGCTTTTTTCTCATCCTTTTCTAGATCAGCATTCCCTCTTTGATAGAGAGGACGTGGCCAGCAGGGTACATATTTTCATGTCTGGTAGGCTTGTCCATCAGTATTTTCTTTTTGGGGTGAAATGGAGGCAGAGATCAAGATCCTTTATAGTTGTGACTTGTCACTTACTCCTATGCTGGGTCTATTGGGCCTATGGAAGGGCATCACAACGTCTGTTCTCAGGACTGGGAAAATGTACATTACTCAATGTTTATTAGCAGCTAGACATACTATTGCTTTATTTGGGAAAGAGATTCCTTGTAAGTCACAGTGGGAAAAAACAACTGGTTGATACTGCTATTACTGAAAAGCTCACCTATCTACTCCAGAGGAAAATGGAGAAATAAGATAGTATATGGGAAAAGTTTTTGGTCTACTACAATCATATTGAGTGTCCTCAGGATGTTTAGTTTTCGATGGCTTTGTTAATCTTTGTTGTATTGCACCACACTATTTGTTGATTATTTCTCTGTAGATCTTTCAGATTTAGGTTCTCTCCAAAGTTCTCTTCTACCTTGTATTTGCTTGTTAATCAGCATCATTGTTAACCATGATTTGTGTGCCATATGTTTAAAATATAAAGTTTATTAAAAAAAAAAAAGGGTCCATTTACTATTCCATGGACTTTTAGCCACATTCAGGTAACGTATCCAGGGGAGAGGTGTGTTCAGGTTGGCAGAGTCAAAATATGCATGTAAACCAGGGGTGGCCAAACTACAGCCCGTGAGCCAAACCTGGTCAGACAACAGATTTTTCCTGGCCCTCCTCAATTTTACCCATTATCTTCAGCCTGCTAGCACCTTGTAACGATGCAATGAACAATGGCCTGACATTGCAGGCCTTTGTTGATTACTTCAACCTGGATATTAGCGGCTGGAGGTGATGTCATCAGCGAGGGAAAGCAGTGCAGCCCCAGTGTCCATCAATTCAAAGAGGAGCAGCAGGGTAGGAAGAGGAGGAGCACTGCCCACCTGGATTCAGCTGTGTGCTTAGTCAAAATAGCCCTGTGCAGCCACAGGTGGACCCCCATCCCACCAGTGGCAAAGACAAGAAGAGTCCTGTTCACTCTGCAGTGCAGAATCTAAGCCTGTCTGTAGTCTTGGGAGGCCTTGTGATATTAAAAGCTCATGAGGGCAACACCTTCTCTGAGGAGGAGAGGTATTAACAAATGGGTGCCTGAATGGGAGGGTGTATGTATGTGTGTAGGAGAGCATGACTGGTGTCTGTCTGGGGGAGTGTATGTGTGTGAGAATTAACAGGAGCTTGCCTGGGGGTCTGTATGTGTCTATGTGAGAGAATGAATGGATGCCTGCCTGCCTGCCTGGAAATCTGCGTGGGTGTGTGTGAGAGAATGAATGGGAACCTGCCTGGAGATCTGTGTATGTGAGAGAATAAAAGGGTGCGTGCATGCCTGGGGTATGTGCATATGTAAGAATGAATGAGGGCTTGGGTGTGTGTGCATGAGTGAATGAATGGGTGCATGCCTGGGGGTCAGTTTGTGGGTGTGAGAAAATGAATGTGCAACAAGCCTCTCTCAGGCCTCTCTGCCTGCTAATCCATGAGAATCTTGGGGCATCTGGAAATCTAAAGTTCCCAGGTATGGAGTGGGGAATTTTTTAAAATCCTTACTAATTTAAATTATTGTGTATTATTTGATGTGTCTGTTTTGAAATATTTTATGGGTGTTTGGAACATTTTTATGATTCTATTTGTTAATTCTGTTGAATTATTCTTTTTATTGGTATGGTTGCTGCTTTGGTCTTCTCACTGTGGGGTACTCTTGTCATTGTAACACCCCCCCCCCCCCCCGCTCATGAAGGTCTAAGGGGTACTCTCCTGCTCTCAGGAACCCCGACTCTCGGTTCCGATTAGCACCAGTGATGTGACCCTGCATTTTCAACTCTACAAGGGTAATTTTGTAACATTGTACTTCATGTGGCAGCTTATGCATACAAGAGGAGGAATAACCTGGTGGTTAGAGCAGCAGACTGTGAGCCAGAAAACCAGCGTTCAAGTCTCTCTCCCCAACTGATGCTCCTTTTGATTTTGGACAAGCCACTTCACTCTCTGTTGGCCCAGGTACACACTTAAGGGGGTCATTTACAAAGACACAGTAAATTCGTTATTTGTAACTTTAAAAAAGGCGCAATGCAAGGATGTTTGTGAGCTGATATGCATACAAATCAGCTCACCAATATGGAAATCATATACAAATTAAATACAGCTTGTCCTAAAGTTCACAAGCAGTGTTATCTGATGAACGTTAACTACACCTCAAAAGATGCCGCCATCATTCCTGTGCGCCTGGGGGAAGTTAACACGTGACCCAATGCACCAGAAGTCCTTCCTGACAGGGGCCATGTGTCCCCTGACCTTCCCACTAGCCAGTGTGCTTAAATCCCTGTGGTTCCAAGAAAGGCCCCTCCCCTACCCTAAAGTGGGCAAAATGTAAAATTAAAAATTAATTTGGGCTGCTGCTGACCCCAGCCCTGTCCCCATTCCCAAACTTCACTCCCTTTGTGTGAAAAAAATACCCCAACCCTCCCGACCACTTACTTAAAATACCTAGCAGTCCAGTGCCCAGATCGCTCTTCAGGTCCAGTAGCGCCATTTTCAAAATAGTGCTGGGCAGCCTCAAGCAAAATGTTGCCTTTTCATGTGATGGGGCAAAAAAAGAGTTAAGTGAGAGGTCAGTGGGGAGGGAGCGGCTCTTTTTTGACACAAAAGAGGTGGAGTTTGCAATTGGGGCCAGGCCAGCAGTAGCCCAAATTTATTTTTATATTCCTGCCACTTCAGAGTTCGGCAGTGGAGGGAGGGCCTCATTACACCCTCAGGGATTTGAGCACTCTGGCTGGGGGGGGGGGGGTCTGCATGGTCCCTTTAGAAGACGGTGGCCTCTGTAAGTGGGGTCGCCCTTGCATGTTACCCTGGTATTTTACTGCAGGGTTCATTAACCTGCGGCACTCTGTGGGGAAAAATACCATGGGAGCATGCAATGGCAGCCCCACATCCCTGTGGGGAAAACGCTGCAGCTTAGCAAACCTCCCCCATGAATTGTAAGTAATGTTCCTTCTACCTTTTGACAGACTATATGTGCAAAAATGTTCTTTTGTGCAACATTTTAAAAGCCGAGTTCTAACTTCTAAGCTATAAGCCAAGTATGCCTGGGATTTTGAAAGGGTTATTTAAATAATTGTCCAAAACGCAAAACTAACAGCGCTCATCACATGCCCGGGCATGTTGATGAGGCTATTAGTTATTCTCCCCATATCTAAAAAAAAAAAAAAGTGTGCCTGACCCGCACATTTTTATGCTCAGAAATTAACGCCTGCCCAGAAAATACTGCTAGCGCTATCAAGTTGGAGGAACCAAAAGGTTAACCCGCTGACTGCCACCTCTCCTGGGTGCCCGCTGCCAAGGAGGCTCTAGGGGTGCACATTTGTCCCTAGCGCCTCCTTGACAGCGCAACTCCTCATTTAAATATTGACTCGAGCAACCAAGGAGAGGTGCCTGGGCGTGCATTAGAAAAGCGGGTGCTCAGCACTGAGTGTCCGTTTTCCATGCTCATTTATTGCATTGGCTCCATGATATGCTGAAATAATGTAATTAGTTTTGCGTTTTGGACATGATAACACCCTTATAGTATAAGGGGCTGTGGGCGCGCATCCAACCACGGGATAAACAGTGCTCTCGGCTGAGCACACTGTTTTGCATCGGCCTTCATGTGTTTTAAATAAATAGAAAACATCAAATAAAATAAATTTGATTTCTTATTATGTATAATTAAGCTTAATTATATAATAAAGAATATATATGCTATTATGCCATTTTATGTGCGTGCTATGTTTTGCCATGTGCGTAGGGTTCACGATCCGTGTACATGCGCACAGTTTAGAGCGAACAGTGATTATAAGCCCTCTAGCGTTAGGGACATACATGCTATACTTTAATATACTTTAGTTACCAATCAAAAGGCATGAACTAAATAATGGAGAAATTACTTACCTGATAATTTCGTTTTCCTTAGTGTACACAGATGGACTTATGCTCCCCTGCCAGCAGATGGAGACAGAGCAAGCTGACGTCACAGTATATTTGATTTTGATTAAATGGCCTAAGCAATATACAAACAGGAAATAAAAATCATTCATAATAAAATCATATAAAAGACATAAAAAGATCTCAAGCATCCACATAACCTAAGAGGGTCAATACTGAAGTTCCTAATGAAAAGCTTTAAAAGAAGAACTTCTTAATGCATTCCAGCATTTCGAGTTCCATAGGGAAGGAGTTCCAAAATATAGGCGCCGCAACCGAGAAGGCAGAGTTCCTTGTTGTCATGAGGCGAGCATGTTTGACGAAGGTACATCGAGCAATCCTTGTTGAGAGGATCTAAGCTGACAAATAGTCAGTGCAAAGTATCAAATACCGGAGTAATATGTTCATGCCGTTTTGTTCCAGTAATCAAATATGCAGTAATACTCCTGCAGTGACCCCAGCCTGCCAGTATTCTCTTCAAAAGCAACTGTGGACAGACTGTTTTTAATCAAGTTTTTTGCTAGTCAACCATAACTGTACTCACCAACAATAAACACTGAACTCGAGTAAGAACATAGGTACTCCATTCTAGGAACTAGATGAACACTAACCAGTAATACCCTGGGATCCGTTATTCCTACAAGAGGACCAGGAACACAAGCAGTCGGCAGCCGAGAGCGGCAAGCTGAGTCCATCTGTCTACGCTAAGAAAAATGAACTCATCAGGTAAGTAATTTCTCCTTTTCTTAGCATGTAGATAGATGGACTCTGGACCAGTGGGATGTACCAAAGCTACTTCCAAACAGGGCAAGAGACTGCCCGCATTCCAGTCAATACTGGACGTGCAAAGGCTACGTCCTCCCAGGCCTGCACATCCAGACGATAAAACCTGGAAAAAGTGTGTAAGGAGGACCACGTCATAGCTCGGCAGATATCGACAGGAGACAACAAACAAACCTCCGCCCATGACATTGCCTGAGCCCTAGTAGAACGAGTCTGAACCTGAGCAGACAACGGCTTCTCAGCATCCACATACGTGGCCGTGAGCACCTCCTTATTGTAGCCTGTGAAGCTGCTTCGCTCTGCTTCTTTCCGCCATGAAGGACAAACAGGCAATCTGACCTCCGCAAAAGCTCAGAAACCTCCAGATAGCGCACAACAAGCCTCTTAACATCCAAAGAACGCAAAACGCTATACTTCTTTGCGCCCCTGACCTTATCCACAGACGGCAAGGAAATGGACTAATTCAGATGAAATTCTGAAACCACCTTATGCAAGAAGGATGGAACAGTACACAGATGCAACGCCGCTGGAGTCACCTGAAGGAACGGCTCCCAGCAAGACAATGCCTGCAACTCAGAAATATGACACGTAGAACATATAGCCACCAGGAACACTGTCTTCAGGGTCAATATTTGCAAGGAAAGATTGAGCAGTGGTCGAAACTCAGGACCCGCTAAAAAAAATCCAGCACCAGGTGACTCCACAATGGAACCGGCAACCGCAAGGGAGGCCAAAGGTGCTTTACCTCTTTCAAGAAACGGGTCACATCAGGATGTGACGACAAGTTGACACCATTCACCGCACCTCTGAAACATATAAGAGCCGCAACTTGAACCTTCAAGGAATTAAGGGCCAATCCTTTAGTCAACCCATCCTGCAAAAATTCTAAAATAAGCAGGATCTTATCCGACCGAGGAAGGACACCATGCTCCTCGCACAGGTCTCAAATACTGTCCAGGCTCACAAATGCTAGAGAAGTGGAGAATCTCCGAGCGCGGAGCAAGGTAGCAATTATTGTACAAGAATATCCAAGCTTCAACAGGCAAGCCCACTCAAGGGCCAAACTGTAAGACAGAACCAAGCCTGATCTTGATGAATAACCGGACCCTGCTGCAACAGATCCATATGTGGCAGAAGACGAAGAGGGTCCTCCACCAGGAGTCTCTGCAAGTCCACATATCACGGACGCCTGGGCCAATCCGGAGCCACCAAGATACCAGTCTCCTGTGGACCTCGATTCTGCGAATGACCTGGCCCAGCAAGGACCATGGAGGAAAGGCATAAAGCAACTCATCTTCTGGTCATACTTGTACGAAAGCATCAATGCCCAGGGACCACAGATTACTCCTGCGACTAAAGAAGTGAGTAACCTTTTCAAGAAGCCACTAGTAGGTCAATGGACAGAAGGCCCCAGCGATCCACTATCAGCTGAAATGCCTCTGCTGACAACACCCATTCTCTGGTGTCTTTTCCTGCAATGTGGGAGGCAGAGATCATCCCATAAGTTGGTCTATCTCCTGTGACACTTTCTAGCTCTTGGTTCCTCCCGGACGATTGATGTAGGCCACTGTCATGCATTGTTCGACATCACATGGACTGCCTGACCCAGAAGTCTGAGGCTGAACTGCAAGCATGCCAGTGTGGCCACCCAGGCTTCCAGGTGAATGATGTTCCAGAGAGCCTCTTCGGCCCTCCAACGCCTCTGGACCAGTAGTTCCTAACAGTAAACTTCCCAACCTTGGAGACTCGCATCTGTCATGAGAACCAACCAGTGTGGGGAGGACAAGGACCCTCCCCGCCTCAGATGAACCTGCTGCATCCACCATTGTAGGTGAAAATAGACCATCAGCAAGAGGCGGCAAACCGAATAGTCCTGAGACTGCAGGTTCCAGTGAAACAACAGTGAGCGCTGAAGAGGACACATATGTGACCTCGACTACGGCACCGCTTCCAAGAGTTGCTGCCATCAAACCGAACACCTTTAGATAGCTCCACACTGTCGGGCGGATAGTGTTCACCAATTGATGCACCTGAGACATCAACTTTTGGACCTGTGCGTCCAGCAGAAAGACCTTGCCCATCCTCATGTTAAACTGAACTCCCAGATACTTCGATGACTGAGAAGGTCTGAGACTGCTCTTGGACAGGTTCATCACCCAAACGAGCTCCTGCAGAATGATCACCTTTTGGTCACCTGGCTACTCTCTTACAAAGGAGCATGAGGAAACTGCTGGGTCAAAGAAAGAGTGCGAGCAACTGAAATTGAAAATTATCGGGATAGTCAGAAGAAATTTAGGGTAGATCTGGGAGAGGGAATGGATCATCACAAAGTGATGTCCAGTTTCTATATGTGTTTAATATTCAGCATGACTGCTGACATTGCTAGATAAAGTATAAATTACTGAAAAATGAGATGTGGGAACTGGTTGGAGTAGAAACCGATTTGAGGAACAGACCCTATTTTCTACAACGTTAAACTAATAAATGTAGGGAGCAATTTTCATTAAGCCACACAACAGCAAATTACATGAGTACTTCTGTCTATGTATACCTTTAGCAAATTTTCAGAGAATCTATCTAGGTAGTTTCTCTTTAAATGTTTGCTATCAGCACATGAGTACAGAAGTACTCATATACTTTGCCAATTCAATTATAAAGAACATAAGAACATAAGAAGGCGTAGCCTACTTCCCCAACTCAAATGCCCAAGGGAATACCTTCTTTAAAACAGTCTAGATCCTTTTGAATATGACCATGTAATGTAGTGAGGCTATAACAGACCCAATCTTATGTAACAGACATATGAACAAATCTAGTAAAAAAAAAAGAATGATCTTACAGCACACTACAAAGGTAAAATGTAACACTACTTTTATCTGTATGTGTCCATTAGTTATATACTTAATGCCTTTTTATTTATGTAATTTGTCTTGTGTGTACCTTTGTTGCGACTGTCGCTGCCCAAAGGCTTCACTCCGCCTATCTTTCTTTTTCTGCGACTCCTCCTGCTCCCTGTGGAAGTCTGGCTACCGCGGCATCTGCCCGCCGTCCTCTCCGGCATTCCCGGAACGGCTTGGGCGCTGCCTCCCGCCTTGCTCCTCAGGTACCTTAGGGTGCGCGCCTCGCGGCCCTCATTCTTATTTCCTCCATGGTGCGAACCTCAGGGGCGTCCCCTGTGATGTCGTCACACTGCCTGGTTATTTAAGCCTATGTTTGTTTGCTAGCCGTTGAATTAGCAAGGGGATTTCTACAGATGGGATTCGCTCTCTGTACCCAGCTACTCTGCCTCCAACTGCTATTGGACTCTTTTCTGCTAACGGGGTACCCACTCCTCGGGGGCCTCTCTGCTTCTTTCAGGTCGCTATCAGGAACCGGTACTCACTCCTCGAGGGCCCATGTTCCCTGACTCGCTGCCTGTGTCTATCTCCTCTTCTACTTGAAGAATTCGCTACATACACCATCTGTGAGTACTACTACCATCTACTCCTCAGAGCTGTTTCCCTGGAACCAGGTACTCGCTCCTCGAGGGCCTGCCTCCGTTCCAGCGCCAGTGCCATCTACTACTTGGAACTGCTGCGTGAGTACTTGCCAACGAGTCTCTGCTCCCAGGGATCTGATACTCGCTCCTCGAGGGCCAGCTCTCCCTATCTCGGAGCTTCTCCATACTAGGGACTCTGTGAATGTCTTATTGTACTCATTCTCTCAGTTCTTTTCACTACAGCACTGCTACTGGAGGAGCTGCTGTTCCAGCGCCCTGAGGAATACTAGCCCAGCCGGGCTCCATTTTCTACTCACTACCGCCACCTCTGGCGGTTTCACAAACTGTCTAAATAAAGATAAAATCTGTGTTTGTGTTCAGAGCTGAGCCTGACCTGTGGCCCTCACGGGACTTCCCCCCCCCCCGTGGGTGTGGTCAGCTGCCACAGTGTCCAAGGATCCATCCAAACCTTACAAAACGTAACAACCTTTAGGAAAACACAGAATATCAAATGCTAATACAGAAATAAAATTAATCTGTGACAGTTATTAAATGAAGAATGCCTCATATTAAAAGAAAGAAAGAATTTCATCCTGCTGTTAAACTGCTACTAAACAGACTATCTGTATACCAAGGATATGGCTGCTGTTCTGCCGTTTTCCTCATTTTTCTCTCACACACTGAATTCTTAAGTATTCCTACTGCTATTTTTGCTTTACCCCATTATTTTTGTGCTCTGTACCATCAAATGAATTACCTACTTTGAGTACTGAGGAGAGTAGAGGAGAAACTAGTGTTACATTAGAAAGATTCTTCTTTCCACTTGGCTCCAAACTTTACAGTTTGCTGGAAGTAAAATATAGTCTGTCTTTTCCTGTTTCCTGTCTCCAGCTGGCAAGCTGAAATCACATGATACGTTCTCCACCTCACCCCCTGGCGCAGGCCAGCAATGGAAAATCCCCACAGACCAAAGTCAAAGTTTGCTCCTGAAATATGAAATATTTCAGTTATAGTTAGGAAGCTTTCTCTTTCAATTTTTTCAAAATCTATGTAAAAGTAAGATTATTCCGTTGAGCTGTGATCCATTTTGACTGAAGAAAATCTTAATATAAACTGAAATAAACTAAGATAAAAAAAAAAAAATCTGAACAAATGCCATCTGAAAACCTAAATTAAAAAAACACTGTCTGCTCTTCTTCAAAAACTTCCCCAGAAGCTTTAACACATCTATTGTCCCTGGAGGACCTTGTCAGGTCTCAGTCTCGCCTTGGCATAAAAGCACTTTCTAAATGTAGTGTGACGCATTGCAATAGCTTTGTTTACATTTTATTTTCCAGGCTGGAATCTCTATGGAATAAGTGGTGACTGCTCCAGAGAGACATATTGGCTTACTTCTAAGTCATCTGATCATTAAAAAGAGATATTAGGAAAACAAATGGAACATCCTACAGTATACGTAAAAACCAATATGGGGTATTATAATTTAATTGCCAAACTCTGATATCCAGTACATATTGTGGGTACTAA
This sequence comes from Rhinatrema bivittatum, assembly GCF_901001135.1. Lineage (NCBI taxonomy): Eukaryota > Metazoa > Chordata > Amphibia > Gymnophiona > Rhinatrematidae > Rhinatrema > Rhinatrema bivittatum. Next base: position 34,069,903 of record NC_042626.1, read on the forward strand.
CCTTTCTTTAGGTTGTAACCTAGAGGTTTTCAAGTACTGTTTTGCTCTTATTTGACCAGGGTGGGGTGTGTGTGTGTGTGTGTGTGTGTGTGTGTATGAGAGGGTGGTGGGGAGTGTGTGTGAATATGAGAGAGTTGGGTGTGTATATGTATATGAGAGGGTTTTTGTGTGGGTATATGTTTATGTGTGTGTCTGTGAGAGAGAGTGCCTGCGCATGTGTGTGCCTGTATGAGAATACCTATATGTGTGTTTGTGTGAGAGAGGTTAAAGTTTGTATACCCTCCTCCAATCTAAAGAGGACTGGAGATCTAATGTTCCCAGGTATGGAGAGTGGGAAGTTTTTTTTATCCTTGTTAATTTTAAGTATTGGATGTAATGTATCTGGGGCCTTATCTTTAGCAGGCCCCACATTTTGGAACACAATGCCTCTAGAGATCAGATTACAAAGAGATCTCAAAACCTTTAAGAAAAGTTTAAAAACATGGCTTTTTAAAACAAGCATTTTATAAAGAGACTGGAGAATGAAAATATACAGGAATAGGCAGATGAACACCAGCACATAGCACTATTCTAAGAACGTGCATTTTAATAATCTATGAACTCTACCTCACAATAGATGTAATTGTAAACACTATAAATATGATTTTTACCCGTGAACCGTACCTTACAGGTACACTTGGTTATGACCTACTTCACTAAACAATTAATGTCTAACGATTTATTGTAACTGAACCTTTTGTGGCACCTGTTAGAATGTACTATAGTATGCATCCACCTACATTAATTTATGTGCCTATATGTAAACCGTTGCGATGGTATATAACTTAGCGATGGTATAGAAAAGAATGTAAATAAATAAAATCTGCTGTTTTGAAACATTTTATTAGTGTTTGGTAATATTTTAAATATTTTTATGTGTTTTTAATTGGCTGAATTTATCAGCAGGTTTGACAGTTTTTATTGGTATGTCTAATGTTTTATATTTCTTGATTGTATTTGCATTGCTTACAGAGTTTAGCTTCTTGCGATTTCTAGATCAGTTTTTGTCTGCATGATTCAATTTATATTTTATGAATTCTTTATTCTTTAATTGGTGAGAGTCTATTTGTGTTCTGCTTGTGTGACTGAGGCTTTAGGTATTCTGCCAGCATGTAGTTTCTGTGTAGGGATTTACAACAACCTGGCTTTAATCTGTTTTCCTAATAGGAGGTGCATTGGTGTTTAAGACCTGATGTGATATTTACAGTATGGCTTTTTCATAGGTTGAGTGCTGGCAATTATGATATGGAAGGCTTATTATATTGGAATTGTAGTTCAGTTTAATCCAGGCTTTCTATGGGTCAAGTTCACACCCAGTGTACTTTACCATAGGCCTAATACCATATGGGATCCAATAAACCACCTTAATTACTATGAAAAAGGTAGTTTATTAAGCCTATTAAACTATTATTATTGAAAGTGTGTTTTTGGTTTTTTTTGCAGAGTATGCCTATGTAAAATATATGTTGTTTTAAGTGATATTTTTACTTCAGAAGATTGCATATGGAAAATAGACATTCAAAGTACAATCTGCCTTTTTAGGTTGGGGAAGTTAATACATTTTAAAATGGAAAATAATGCATAACTTTTAATAATGTGAGGAGAGGAAAGGGGGAATGAAAGGCTGTAAGGTTTGTCTGGGGCATCTAATACACTTATATCAGCCTTAAGAGAGAATGTGTCACACACCTAGACTTCCAGCATTCACCAACCTCTCACACCCCCAGGGGGCGGATCCTGGAGAAGGGTAGGAGGCAGGCAATAGGAAATGGAGAAGTTCTATTTCTAGACCCAGGAGGTGGAGCAGTCAAAAGCTGGCTCACCCAATTAAAATTTCTCCAGTGCCCCCTAATGCAGATGCCAAAGACTGAAAACAAAAAAATAACAGGCCCAAAAACTGAATGGTCAGAGCAGTTGGCTGCAATCAAGGGAAGTCAGGGTTCAAATCCTATGGCCATTCCTTGTGACCTTGGGCAAGTCACTTCACCCTCCATTGCTTTCCCCCTGCCCTGGCACTCGGTGATTTCACCTGCACCGGGCCATGGGGGAAGGGGGGAGGGTGCCATTTCATCCTTCGCCTCAGGCAGCAGATTGCCTTGAGCCACCCCTGGGTACCGGACATCACAGTTTGGCAATTAAGTTATAATAGCCCACATTGGTCTTTATGTTTTAGATATTGGGGGTATACAGAAGAGGCTTTTTGGTCACTATAGTTTACACATCCTACAGTATGCCAAAAAAGTGAACCGGAGTCCTAAGCAGTTGTGATATGATATATGCAGGTTATAAAAGCCACATGCGAGCGCATGTAAAAAAAAATAAATAAAAAATTGCAAACATATATCGCACTTATCTGACTAAGTAGTGGCAAAGCTGGATAAGTGCCGCTTTCATGGCTTATCTGGCTAAATAGTGGTTTTGCCGTGCACCCTTACTTATGTGTGTATATTTTAGAGATTTGCTTCGGGATCAAATTTCATGTCAGGCTTCGTTTTGGGGCCCTCCCGTGGGAATTTCGTTTTTCCCACAGTTTGGGGTTGTTTGTTTTTTTTCGGGACCTTGATTTTTGCTTTAGTGCTCCCATTAGTGCATGCTAACTCCCATTGGTGCACGCTAATGGGGGAGTTAGCGCGCACTAACTCCCATTAGTGCACACTTAAGCAAAAATTAATTTTTTCCCGAAATTTCAGGAAAAATTAAATCTTTTTCATTTCTCCCGAACCATTCTGAATTAGGCAATTTCGTTGAAATTGCCTAATTCTGGAAAAACAATTGCACATCCCTAGTATTTGAGGTTTATAAAATAGCATATATTTATTTATTTTATTTATTTATTTATTTTAAGCATTTTATATACCGAGATACGTTGGGAACATCATCTCGGTTTACAGGTAACTAAAATTAGCAGAGAACATGTAACATAAAGTAACAACAGGATACAAGATAATGGGATGGAAAACTGAGTAGGAGGGGAATTATGTACAAGTAATTTACAAGAAGATTACATGAAATTTACAAGAGAATATCAGATTTCAGGGGGAGGGGGGAGGAGTGGGGGGGGGAGCAGAGGAAGATTAGGTGTATGTGAGTTTGAAGAGCCAAGTCTTTAAGTTTTGTTTAAATCTTTTAGGACAAGGCTCCAGACGGAGGTCGGGGGGCATCTTGTTCCAAAGCGAGGGACCAGCTAAAGAGAGGGCACGTTCTCTGGTCGACTTCAGCTTTGCAATTTTGGGAGAGGGAGTTTGTAGTGTGGCACTGTGTTGTGCTCTGATAGGTCTGTTAGAGGTACGGAATTGTAAATGTTCTTTGAACCAGGGCATGTCTTGGTTGTAGATAGTTTTGTGCAAGATATTTAGGGATTTGTATGTGATCCGGGCATTGATGGGCAACCAGTGAAGGTGTTTGAGGACTGGGGTGATGTGATCACCTCGGTGGGCATTGGTGAGGATACGTGCCGCAGAGTTTTGAAGTATCTGTAAAGGTCGTAGGGTGTGTTTGGGGAGGCCAAGGAGCTTCGCATTGCAGTAATCGAGCTTGGATAGGATAGTGGCTTGGAGGACTGTACGGAAATTGATTATGTGAAGCAGGGGTTTCAGTTTTTTAAGGGTGGGCGAATGAGACAGTGGGGTGGGCGCAGTTGAGTGAGGATGAGATGTATAGGAGCTCTGTTTTGACTGTGTTGAGAGCGAGGAAGTTATCAGTGAGTAGAGCGTTGATGGTTGTAAGGGCATTGTCCCATGTTTGCAATGCCTCTGGAAGGGAACTGGTGATAGGTATGAGTACCTGAACATCATCCGCATATATGAAGTGTGGGAGGCCGAGTTTGGATAGGAGCTGGCAGAGGGGAAGAAGGTAGATGTTGAAGAGGGTGGAGGAAAGTGAGGAGCCTTGGGGAACACCTTGTAACAAGTTAACTGGTTTTGATTCACAATGATCACTTTTTACTCGGTATTGTCTGTCGGTGAGGTATGATTGGATCCAACATAGCATGGAGCCAGATATTCCAATTTCTCTATGGCGCTCCCTGCTATTTACATGCCTATGATTATTTTTGTGTGTGCAAATTTTGAAAATTTCCAGAGTTTTGGAAAACAGTACATGCAGCAAAAACTATCATAAAGAACAAAATTACTGAACATATAGATAATTCATAGTTTAATGGGACAAAGCCAGCATGGATTTACCAAGGGAAGTCTTGCCTTATCAATCTGCTACTTTTTTTTTTTTGAAGAAAAGGTGAGCCAGTTGATGTAATATATCTGGATTTCCAGAAAGCATTTGACAAAGTCCCTCATGAGAAATTTCTGAAGAAGTTAAAAGTCATGGGATAGGAGGCAATGTCCTATTGCGGATTGGGAACTGGTTAAAGAAAGAAAACAGACTAAGGCTAAATGGTCAATTTTCTCAATGGGGAAAGGTGAATAGTGGAGTTACCCAGGAATCTGTTCTGGGACTAATGCTTTTTAACATTTAATATTTGTAAATGATCTGGAAATGAGAACACTGAGTGAGATAATCAAGTTTGCCAATGACCCAAAATTATTCAAAGTTGTTAAATCACAAGAGGATTGTGAGAAATTGCAGGAGAAGCTTGCAAGACTGTGATACCGAGCTTGCAAATGGCAGAGGACATTCAATGTAGACAAGTATAAAAAGTGATGCACTAGGGAAGAACAATCTAAAATATAGGAAAGGGATCTAGGCGTCACTGTGAAATTGTTGAAATTACATCAGTCTTTGAGTAATTAATTAAAAATTTATTACAGAAAAGCTATTACTCAGACGCAGTGTTTTAGGCAGAATTCCCCTAGAAATGCATTGTAGGAATATCCCTTCCACCCTCTCTCCCATCTCCCCTGGCCAGTCCCCTTTTACTCTGCCATCTCAAGCTCTAATCTTCTGTTCACCACTATCTCTCCTGTCCCTCTCCAGGCTCAACCCCTTCCACTATCTCCACACCAAAGCCCTCCACTCCCAGAGCTGAAAAGGTAAGAGAAAAAAAAGATTGTTTTTAAAATATTAAAATCAGATCACAGATTGATGGGCCCAGTATGGATAGAGGAGCACCTGAGAAGGGTTCTGGGTCGCATTTGTTAAGCTGCGACCGTTGGAAGATCCTAACTGTTCAGAAAGGAGATTAATGTCTGTTGTCTACATATGCAAAATGCTGTACTATTCAATGGATACATGTCTTACCTTTGTACTGGTTTTGGTTGTTTTAAATAAAGCATTGTAAGGCATGTACAGGATTACTCGTGTTCTTGCACAATCTTACCCACTTAACCTCTATGTCATACACTTGTCTCCTCTATGGCTAGGATCCTCGGACCCCCCCCCCCCTGCAAGGCAATTAGGAGCTCCTAATTTAACATATGCTATTGCAGAAGAAGGATTTCCACTTTCTGGCCTATTGCCTGCTTGTTAACATCTGGCATTTACTGAATAAAGCATCTTTTGCATTAATCCAAATTCCTTTTGGACTATGCTTCTTTAATTATTTTTTGGCCTTTAACTTCCTTCCAGCTCTTAAGCTTCCCAAGTTTTTTACTCCTTGTTAAATGTAACTTTATCTTATTCTCTTTTCTTGTTAATTACTTTTATTTATTGCTTCTGTTATACCCTTGTTTTATGTAAACCGATCCGATATGGTTTATTTACTATGAAGGTCGGTATAAAAAAGTGTTAAATAAATAAATAAATAAATCATACATATTCAATATGATAAATAAGGACACCTGCCTGCCTAGCTGTACTTTATTCACCTTTACTAATGCCTCTAAACATGCAGCACATTAAGACTGCTTGTGGATGGGAATGCAGAATGACTGGTTTCAGGTGGAGAAAGTGCTGTATGTTTTCTACCACTCCTTCCTGCCTAGTACTTCTTGAGCATGCATCTGGAACAAATGGAACAAATGTCTACAATCCATCAATAGCCTGCTTACCAGCCTTAACCTTATCCTTAATTCTAACAAGACTGAGATCCTCATCATCTCTCCAGACGAAAACCACGCTCTCCTCAACTCCCAAAGTGCTTCCCAATTCGCTAAAGCATTCATCAACCACTCCTCCTCTGTCAGAGATTTAGGAGTTCAGCTTGATAACCTATTCAACTTAAAATCGTTCGTCCTCAACACAACTAAAGAATGTTTCTTTAAACTACAAGTTCTCAAAAATCTGAAACCTCTACTGCATTTTAGCGACTTCCGTTTAGTAGTTCAGTCTATCATCCTTACAAAGTTAGACTACTGCAATTCTCTCCTCCTAGGTCTCCCTGCGTTAACTATCAAACCCCTACAGATGGTCCAGAATGCTGCGGCTAGGATACTCACCAACTCAAATAAAAGAGCCCACATCACACCCATCCTGCATGGCCTTCACTGGCTTCCCATAAAATCCAGGATCACCTTCAAAGCTTTAATGATGATTCACAAGGACATTCACGGCATCGCCCAACTCAAACTAAACTCTCAACTCCGACCGCACACATCTGACAGACCAATCAGAAACACCTATAAAGGATCTCTTTACGCGCCTCCGATCAAAACCACATTAAGAAAACGCACAATCTCAACAGCAGGGCCTACACTTTGGAACTCTCTGCCACCAGAGCTTCGTCAAGAACCATGTCATCAAACATTCAAGAAACACCTCAAAACATGGCTCTTCAGACAAGCCTTCCCAGAGTCCCAAGAACACTCTGACACTGGTCAAAGGACATAACAGGTCTTTATGGGGAAACATGAGCTTCCTCAACCACCTCAGCACGTTCCCCTCCTTTCCCTCCTCTTCCTCCTCCTTCCTTCTGTCCTTCAGCCTTCTCTCATCCCCTTCTCTTCTTTGCTACCCTTGTCCCTCCTTTCACACCCTTATGTCATCCTCTGCCAAGACATCCTACTATCATACTAACGAGTTAACACCCAACCATTATACTTAGTAGCTAATGCTAATGTTTATAACCTGGTTTAAGCTTCTATGTGCTTAGGGTCCCGTTACGCCCTATTTGTACTGTTCACAAGTTCATAGATATACTCTATTAGACGCCTTGTTTTTAATGTAACGCCTGTCACTACTGTCATGTTATTCTGTTTATTTTTTTCTGTTTATTTATTTTAAGTTTATCAGACGCCTTGTTTTAATGTAACGCCTTAGCCGCGATTGTTCTGTTGTAATGGAAACCGATATGATTTGTTATTTTTACAAGAATGTCGGTATATAAAAATTCTAAATAAATAAATAAATAAAATCTGCCTCCCCAGCCTTCACCACTTATAACCGCTAGTGCTCCTCATTTCCACTATCTCGCTAGTGGACCTACAGCCCCTAGGTGTTGTCTCATATCCCTGGACTGCTGTCCCCTGCTCTCCCTTCTGTCCTTAATCTGTCTGCTTGAACACTTCACCATCACACAAAATCTAGTTCCCCCTAATCCAGGGGTGGGCAAGTCCGGTCCTCGAGGGCTGCAAACCAGTCGGGTTTTCAGAATACCCCTAATGAATATGCATGAAATAGATTTGCATACAACTGAGGCAGTGTGTATGCAGGTCTCTCTCATGCATATTCATTAAGGATATCCTGAAAACCCGACTGGTTTGCAGCCCTCGAGGTCCGGAATTGCCCACCCCTGCCCTATTCACTCCCATGACTTAAAGCTGATGTTGTGCTTCACATTGCTCTCAAAATGCCTCATCTTTTTTCCCCCACTGTTAACCACATGGTCACCAGCAATGTAGGGAGCAAAGCCTGGTATGCAAGCCTGAAAAACATGTAGAACACATACATGATTAGCTGAAGCCGTGGCACTGACATGTAGTAACTGCCTCCAAAGTTGGACAGTAAGATGAAGTTATTCCATGGTCTGTCCATTGTCGTTTGCAACACTCTATAACTACGTTCCTCTGATGGACCCAGCTATGCAGAATGACAGACTGAGGAGAGGGGGAACATGAGGGAAATGCTTGAAAAACACCCCTTCTGCTCTGCCTTTTAAGCAGGAAAGGAAAATGTGTGAACTGCCATCATGGCAATTCACACACCAGAAAAGCCACAGAGGTCAATATTCTAAGCCATTTAGAGGGATTACTGACAAGTTAGCCATGTAATTCCAAGTTATCAATTTCAATGTTTACCTTGGATTATTGATTTTGTGAAAATTATAAATGCACAGATACACGCAAAGTCATTGAAAATAGAAACATTTTTTATTCAATGTACAAAACTTTAACACATTTGCAACTATTTACAAATTGAAAATAAAAAAGGAACTGGGGAGGGGCAAACTAAAGAGCAAACAAGTAATGGGTGTTGCCTCATGGCAAGAATCTGGGCCACCGTGGTCAAGCAATGTATTGCCCGACCGTGGTAGTTTACCATTCTGAGCAGACTCCCAAGGCTGCTCCTGCCACCCACTTCTCCTGCAGTAACTGCCCCAACACAACAGCAAAATGGCCTCACAAAAGAGGCTCTTTTGTCAGGAACAGGTGCGCCCGACAAAGAGGCTCTTTCTGGGTGCTGTGGTGCAGAGGATGGCAAAGAAAGCAAAAGGGGGACGCAAGCCTCCAACAGCGAGCAATGGCTACCACTCTGAGTTGCCACATCCTTAACTCCCTGGGCAAACTGGGGAGGAGGCCATATAGGGACAGGAAGAAAACCTGCTGGCTGTTAAGGCCCAGAATGCACCTATCGGTGGCAGAAAGGCGGAACCACCACCACCACTGATTCCACTGGTGGTGGATGCTGATGCTGCTTTCGCGGGGCAGAGGCTGGGGAGGACAAAGATGAGGATTTGTTGCCTGTGAAGACAAAAGCAAGTGTGAGTCACGTGTGCTCAGATGCTGTAGAGTATGATATGTAGCATGACAAGAGGCACTTAAGAGTTCCCTTTTCAGGAAGAGGTGAAGGCAAAGGAAACCACTGCTAGCTATGGACATCCTTGTCATCAAGGTGCTGGCTTACATATTAACAGATGAATGGCTATCCAGATTATTAATGTAGGCAGGACGCAATTTGATGAAGGCTACTATGTGCTATGGGGTGAGGATAAGAAATATGAGACAGTGACTGCTAAAGGTGTACATAGCAAACCATAGCGTCATAATGCTACACATTGTTCTTTTGGACCAGGACCATGTTGTTTACATGGAAAACCATGCTGGAGTGGGAGAAAAGTCCCAGAAAGTGTGCCAGCAAGGCTAGAGAGTATCTTTCTAAAACTATTTCAAGATAGTGGAGCCTGTGACAGAGCGATGTGTGAAGGAGGATTAGTGTAAAGCGAAGGCTGAGACCAGAGGTGATTAGTGTGGGTAATGATGGAGAGAGATTGAGCTTGTTGACTGTTCACAATTGGCCTAAGGAATCTCTAACCTGCAGATCCATCGCGCTGAGCACGCAGCCAGTCAAGCAGCCTCCTCCTCCATGGAGGTGTAGCTCCTGGACCTTCTTCTTCAGGTCCTCGATCTATAGAGGCAAAAAGGATAACTCCCGTTGAACTGTTGCTATCAGGGTGATCACCATACTACTAGGTTACTATGGATAGTTAATATTAATGATTTGAGTAGTTGCAGGACACTTGAACCTCCTCCCCCCCCCCCCCCCAATGCATGGCCTGACTCTCTCCACCCCAATTCTACTTACCCCACGTGGGTAGGAGATAACACAGTTAAATGCTATTCCTTCAGTTATTTGTTTGGCAGGCCCGGAATTCCTGGAGCAAAAAATAGGTTTTACTCATTTGCCACCACCAGTTGGACATCCTTGATGGTGAAACTGAGCTGCTGTGCTGGACACACCTATGGATTCAAAAGTTGTACATGCATGAAACAGGTGCGCACATGTGCTTTTCACGCACATGAGCGCGCCAAGCTGTGCTATGTGCATGCATGTTAGTGTGCAGCGATGTGCTCATTTTAAAAATTCCTGTGCTCCAGTGCTTGCACCCACATAAGTACATATGTAAGCACATGCGCACTCCTTTTAAAGTTAACCAGTTTGATCACTTGCAGGCTATTTCCTTCACACGCAATTGTTTTAGAATGTGCTCACTTGTGCATATAAAATCAGACAAGTCATTAAGGAAAGACATGCTAATAATGTTTTCCGTTACCAGCAGATGGAAGCAGAGAACAATGTTTTCCTAGCATGAAATCATCGCCAATATTTAGGGGTGGTGCAGCTCAGAAAAATTCCGATTACTCCTCTTTGGTGATCTCTACACTCTTGAATTCTAGGAAGATATCCACTTCTCTGGCCTATATCTGGGTTTGGCCGTTATTTGAGAATTTCTGTGGAGAGCATTTTGTCTCCCCCTGGATATTTATGATTCCTTGTATCCTGGGCTTCCTCCAGAAAGACCTGGATATGGGTTCAGCCTTTAAATCTCTAAAGGTGCAAGTGATTGCCATCTCTTACTACAGAAGGCATCTGTGTGGCATGTCAGTGGTGGCACATTCTGTTCTAATGTGCCTCATTTTCCCTAAGGTGTTAAGGTCTCCTTGGTAGTAATTTGCTCTGCTAGATGCTTTTAGGAGCTTCAAGCACTTTCCTGCCATGATCCTTTTATTTTAGTGACTTCAAGAGAGGGAGCTTGTGGGCTCACAGGAGTTGTAGTTTCCCATTTTCTGGACTATAGCTGGCTAGTTCTGTTTAGATCCCTTGTGAGATGCATTTTGTACCACAGCAAACACGCCACTTAGAATTTCTGTCTCTGTCTATACATGGCCATATATCAGGGAAGCTCCCTTTGAGCAAATTTGGATGCAATTTGTTTGGGAGACTTTTCCAAAGTAGGAGGCTAAATCAATACTACAGACCCAACAAAGATGTGCCCATGAGGATTTTTTGCACACAGACATACTATAAAATGTAGCTGCAAGTATATATATTACCAATACATTGGCATCATGGGCCCTGCCCTAGTCTTGAGAAACCTACCACTTCTTAACGCACTGCATAAAAACGAAGGATATGATCAAACAGTTTTCAGAAATTTCCCATAATATCCTTTGATAACTTTCCTCTGGTTCTAATCTAATCAAAATGGGCATTTATATGCCACTTTCACCCAGGCCATCTGAGTTCAAGGCAGATTACAACATTAAATACACAATAAAATATAATGTAATCATTCCAATGCATCAAAGCACATTATAGTCCCAAAGTCTAAGAGCTTGTCTCTTTCCTAGCTTTACTCAGCATCCAAATATAATCTCAAATCATAGAAATCCTGATCTAGTCACCCATTAATTGCCCTAGCAAGGCAAACGACCCATCTTATTCTCTGCAGAGTCAAACAATAACCCTAAATTCTAAGGAGGTTACTGAAAAGTCAGATGTTAATATTCTTTCAGAACTCAGTTGTGGTGCCTTACCCGTAAATGTTCTGGTGTCTTACTGATTTTCAAATTGATTGTCCAGGATTTTTTTTAAACTCATTCCTAGGTTACACAAACCTAATTCTGCTTAATGTTAGACAAGTTAAGGGCACTAGACCCTATCTTCCTCTAACAGCTTTTTTACTGCAAAGACTTATAGTGCTCAAATAAAATTGTTCCCAATATCCTAGAAAGGAATATACTGAGATCTCTGTTGCTAGGACAACCAGAGTAATCCAAATATTGGTTTAAGAACATAAGAAGAAGTGCCATTCCTGGTGAGACCAAGGTCCATGAAGCCCAGCAACATGTCTCTGACAATGGTCAGTCCGGGTCACAAGTACCCAGCAGATACAAGAAATATATCAACTGTTGGATATCTCATTCCCAGGAATAAGCACAGATTTTTTTTTCTCCAAGTCTCCTTAGCTGATAACTGTTTATGAACTTTCCTTCAGGAGCTTTTAGTTGCCTTGACCACATCTTCTAGCAACAGATTTCATAGACTGATTGTAAGCCGAGTGAAAAAATTCCAGTGATTTTATTTAAATCTGCTGGTTGCTAGTTTTATGAACATAAAAACATATGGCTTGCCATACTGAGTCAGACCAAAGGTCCATCAAGCCCAGTATCCTGTTTCCAACAGTGGCCAAGCCAAGTCACTAGTACCTGGCAGGATCCCAAAATGTAGACAGATACCAAGCTGTTTATCCCAAGAATAAGCAGTGGATTTCTGCAACTCTCCTTAATTAAGAACATGCCATACTGGGTCAGACCAAGGGTCCATCAAGCCCAGCATCCTGTTTTCAACAGTGGCCAATCCAGGCCATAAGAACCTGGCAAGTACCCAAAAACTAAGTCTATTCCACGTTACCATTGCTAGTAATAGCAGTGGCTAATTTCTAAGTCAACTTAATTAACAGCAGGTAATGGACTTCTCCAATCCTTTTTTGTATAAAACATTTTTATTAGTTTTCAACTGAACAAACAAGCCATGACTGTAATGCACACAATGGTGCATGAATAAATACATGGCACGATGGACTGAGTAGAACCAGGTAACAAAAGGCGCACATTGCATAGTATAAGAAAAATCCCAACAGTCCGTCCCTCCTCCAATCCCTCGCCCTTCCCCATCACTATATTGAGGGGCGGATTTTAAAAGCCCTGCTCAGCAGGGCCTTGCGCGCCGGTGCGCCTATGTTCCATAGGCCTACCGGCGCGCGCAGAGCCCCGGGACTCGCATAAGTCCCGGGGTTTTTCGAGGGGGGCATGTCAGGGGGCGTGTCGGATCGGCGCGGCGTTTTGGGGGCGGGACGTGGCGTTTCGGGGGCAGGCCCGGGGGCGTGGCCGCGCCCTCCGGAACCACCCCCAGGTCGCGTCTCGGCGCGCTAGCGGCCCGCTGGCGCGCGGGGATTTACTTCTCCCTCTGGAAGGCGTAAATCCCTCGACAAAGGTAGGGGGGGGGGTCTAGATAGGGCCGGGGGGGTGGGTTAGATAGAGGAAGGGAGGGGAAGGTGAGGGGAGGGCCAAAGCGAGTTCCCTCCGAGGCCGCTCCGATTTCGGAGCGGCCTCGGAGGGAACGGCGGCAGGCTGCGCGGCTCGGTGTGCGCCGGCTACATGACATCGGCAGCCTTGCGGCGCCGATCCTGGATTTTAGCCGATACGCGCGTATCTACTAAAATCAAGCGTACTTTCTTAAAATCTACCCCTGATTGTGGAGAGCAGATACAACAGAGACTCATTAAGCCACATACATTTGATACAGGATGCAACATATCATTCATACAAGATCATCTTCCTGGATCTAGGTGATAGCGAGGCAAGATAATAATCCCATGTTTGGAGGAACTACCATCTATATCTTGGGGACGACCGGGACATCAGACTGTTCAACTGCAACACCCGATACATATGATTGCGCCACTTCCAATATGAGGGTGGTTCGGGGTCCTTTCAGTGGATAAGGATCAGCTTCTTTCCAATATAATACGCCTTCTTAAAGAACGTGCGGGCACCCGCCCCATGCACCTGCAGAGGGGGAAAACACTCTAACAGCAGTAATTGTGGCAATACAGTTACATTAATATGCAGCAAAGCATTTAAATAGCATAGAATTTCCCCCCAGAATAGTGCTATTTTGGGGAACCCCCAGAACAGATGTGATAAAGAACCCTCTTGTAGTGCATATTTCCCGCAAAGCTGTGAAGGTGTCAAGTTGGCACGATAAGCCAGTGTAGCAGATATGTAAGTCCGCCATAGGAACTTATACAGCATTTCAAGGAAATACATGTTAGATAACACATTAGATACAGAGCTAAAACAGGACTTAATCATAACTGCCGTAACTGAACACCCCTTCCGCATTCCACCTCTCCGCTAGTAGTAGAAAGGGCTCTTACTGTGCACCATGGAGGAGCTTTTTATAATAAAAAGATAGAGAAGGGGGTGATCTTTGGCCAAGAAGAAGGACTCCAGACTGTGAAAAATCTCTGGTTTTAATGATGGTGCCGGCAAAGATTGAACATAGTGTTTCAATTGTAAGTAAGGAAAAACCTGTAAGTCGGTTAACCCATATTGCACTTGTAGCTCATGTAAGGGGAGAAGGCTACCCGCTTCATCTAAGACATGCCCCGGTTGTGTGATCCCCCGGGTTCCCCAGTCCAGAAAGCTTTTGGTTTCTGAGCCTGGGAGGAAATCCTGATTGCCCCTCAGAGGTAGTAGATAGGCGCAAGAGTGCAGTAGATGCAATCTCTTAGTGAGGGTGCACCACGCTGTCTGGATAGGTGAGATCAAGATATCTATATCAGGGTTGTGGGCCGATGACCCTCCCGCAGATTTCACCGCATATTGCAAATCCAATGTAGCAAGCAGTGTTTTCTCAGCCGCTAAAGTCAATGTAATGTGAGGTATCCAGCAGCCAATCGCGTAGTAATCTCAAATTGCTAGCTAAGTTATATATGCGCAGATCCTGTACCCCTAAGCCCATCTTCCCCACTGCTTCTTGAGTCAACTAAGTGGGATCCGGGCTTTCCGTCCATGCCATATGAATGCATGCATTTGTGTTTCGAGGTCATTCAAGTCCCTCCGGCGAAGAATCAAGGGTAAGTTTTGAAACAAATACAGTCACTTGGGCTGTTAACCCTGCCGCACACGGATAGAGGGAGGGATTGCCACGTAAGGAGTGTCGCCTTCGAATAGGACAGAAGGTGTGACACGTTGAGTCTGCATAATGATAGAGGGAGTGACATACACTCCCAGGTACCTAATGTCCGTGGTTGCCCATAACAGAGGAAAGGGATTACCTCCCCCACCCCACCCCCCCCACTCTTCTCGCAGTCACAGGGAACGCCATAGCTTCCGATTTCTCAATGTTTAATTTCAGACCAGAAAAGGCTCCAAATGCCCTAAAAGCTGTAATACAGTCGACAGGGACCAATGGGGGTCTGTTAAAAATACCAGGATATCATCTGCGAAAGCAGCATGTTTAAAAGTTTCAGTTTGGAAGCGCACTCCTTTCACCGCCCTGCTTTGTTGGATGGCCTGTAATAGTGGTTCCAATTGTAAAAGGAACAGTAAGGGGGAGAGTGGGCAGCCCTGCCTTGTACCTCTGCTAATAGAGAATACTTTGGAGATGGAGTTATTGGCTACAATGAGCACAGCAGGATCCCTGCCTAATAAGTGGATCGCATCAAACAAATCTTGTGAAACCCAGGGAGTGAAGAATGTGGAACAGATATTACCATTCGACTCTGTCGAACTCCTTTTCAGCGTCGAAGCTCATTGCCAAGTATGTCTCCAGCTTGTTTACAAAGGGCCATGGTGGCTAGAATTTTCCGAATATTAGTTAGGCCAAATCATTTCTTTACGAAGCCCACTTGGCTCGTTGCAATTAGAGATGGGAGCACCGTGGCCAAATGCACTGACAGAATTTTGGCTAAGAAATTTTGATCTTGATTGAGTAGGGATATGGGCTGGAAGGAGGCCGGGTTAAGAGGATCCTTCCCCCCCTTTGGATTTGAGGGTAATGTGTGCGACATTGGAGTGAGCCGGGAAAGTTCCCCTTGAGATAAGTGCATTGAAGGTGCGGGTCAGCAAGGGGGTCAAATGATCCTGCAATTGCTTGTAAAAATCCGCCGTGTATCCGTCCAGTCCCGGCGCCTTGAACTGTTTTGCCATATGGATCGTATTTGTAACCTCTGTCTCTGTAATTGGCTGGTTTAACCAGCTTTGCTGTTCTATGGTTAGGGATTTTAAGTGTATGGATGAGAGAAAGTACTCACATGCCTCAGGGTCCTAAACCTTTTCAAAATGGACAGGTTGTCGAACACTGCTTGCCCTGTCGAAGTGTGGAGTGCGGGAATGAAGTGGGTGCCTCTATGCATTTTAATCAGGTTGGACATAAATTTACCTGTCTTATTACCAAATTGATATAGTTTAAATTGGTAATAAAGTAAGCTTTTCTTTTCTCTTTGATGTAGCAGTGAATTAAGAGCATTTTGAGAATGGAGAAAGCATTCTTTGTTGTAGCGGGAATTACTGTGTAACAGAGTGCTCTTTGCTTGTTGGAATTGGGCTGTCAATAGCAGCAGCTGCTTGTCTAACCTTCTCTGTCTTTTCACCATATACGCAAAGATGTCAACTCGCAGAACAGCTTTCGCCATGTACCAAAGTAAAATCAGGTCACCTGTGTGTTCCATGTTATCTGTCCATTTTTCCCGGATATAAATCTGAGATAGAATTATCACATGCTAAGTAGTATGGGTATTACCAAAAAGAAAAATTGGGGACTGCATTAGGCCCTGACAACGTCACCCACACGGGAGTGTTATCGGATATTATGATGTCATCGATGCGGGCCCCTTGGATCATAGGGAACGCCTGTTCGCTAACTAAAATGTAGTCTATTCTAGATTGAGATGTATGAGCCCTAGAGACATGTGTGAAATCCCTTTCCAAGGGATGTAAGATACGCCATGAGTCTACTAGTAGAAAGGAGCGCTCGAGAAAAAGAACACCGTTGTCTGAGAGCTGTGCTCCTCTGGGGGGAAAATCTTTATCTGCGGGTCACGTGCAGTGCTCAGATCCCCCCCAAGATAATTGTGTGCCCTACAAATGGTGCCAATTGACTGTATATTTCCCTGAAAAAAAGATCGAGGTGGGTTGTTAGGTGGGTTGTTATCTCTCCCTTGTGTGTGAAATTTAAAATTCTGGTGATCACTACCCTGGGCCTGTCAGACCCACTCCATTTAGGCCCCAGCTAGTGTGCACGCTCGATCCGTAAAGGGCCCTCTGATGCAAGGAGAGGACTCATGGGTTATCCAGGTCTCCAGGAAAGATGCCAGCTCCTGTTCGGCAAGTGATTCAGGTAACCCGATGAAACGAAGGCTGGACCCACAGGACCTGTTTCTAGGTCCTCCAGCCTTTCTTCATGTTTTGCCAGCTGAGTTCGTAGAGCTATGATCGCCGCCTCGTGGTCGCAGCAGCCATCTTGGTTTTCTGAGACTCTGTATTCCAGCTCCTGAAATTGCATTTTGAATCCTGCCAGGGAAGAGTTCAGGTCGGTGAGTGTGGCCGAAATGTTTTGCAGATCTGGTCGGAGAGCCTCCTGAATCGCTGCCTTTATGTCCACCATCGTGGCCAAGGGCTGGGTGTCAGCAGCCCCGTGATCTTCCTCCGGTCCCACTTCAGTAGGCCTCACCTTATCTTTCTCTTTGTCCCGCTTTGTAAGGCGCGTCGCCATCGTGGTTTCTGTCTCCAGCCTTCGGGGCAAGCGTAGTGGGCGGCTTAATGTTTTGGAGGCGATGAAAAAGCCTCAATTTGGCCGCGGATCTGGGCCTTAACAGGAGGAAGGAGCGGAGAGGTACAGGAACACGTCCTTCTACGTCAGCACATCACGTGATCTCCCTCCCTTAATTATTAATGGACTTTTCCTCTAGGAACTTGTCCAAACCTTTTTTAAACATAGCTATACTAAAGGCTTTCATCACATCCTCTGATATCAATTCCAGAACTTAAATTATGCATTGAGTAAAAAAATATTTTCTCTTATTAGTTTTAAATGTATTACCCAGTACCTTCATTAAAGTATCCCCTGGTCTTTGTACTTTTCGAAAGTGTAAATAACTGGTTAACGTTTACTCATTCCATTCCACTTATTATTTTATAGACCTCTATCATATCTCCCCTCGGGCGTCTCTTCTCCAAGCTGAAGAGTTCTAACCTCTTTAGCCTTTCATAGGGGAATTGTTCCATTCCTTTTATCATCTTGGTCACCCTTCTCTGTACCTTTTCTAATTCTGCTATATCTTTCTTGAGACGTGGTGACCAGAACTGAACACAATATTGAAGAAAAGGTCGTACCATGGAGTGATACAGAGGCATTGATATTCTCTGTTTTATTCTCCATTCCTTTCCTGATAATCCCTAGCATTCTATTTGTTTTCTTGGCTGCTGCTGCACACTGAGCAGAAGATTTCAACATATTTTCAATAATGATACCTAGATCCTTTTCCTGAATGGTACTCCTAATGTGGAACCTTGCATTATGTAGCTATATTTTGTCCCATAGACTTAGTATTGTTTGACAGGGTAAATAACCCTTCTCTATTTACTTGTTCCATCCCAATCATATCTCCTCTGTCATTTCTTTTCCAAGCTAAAGAGACCTAATCTATTTAGGCTTTCTCCATAAGGAAGCTTGTCCATCCCCTGTATCATTTTTGTCATCCTTCTCGTTAACTTTTATATGTGCATTATGTCTTTTTTGAGATGGGATAACCAGAACTGCAGACAACATTCAAGGTTCATTCATACCATGGATCTATACAAAGCCATGATGATATTCTCAGTTTTCTTCTCTATTCCTTTCCAAATAAATCCTAATATTCTATTTGCCTTTTAATCACTACCACTCACTTAGACTAAAATTTAATTAAATGTAGATTTGTTAATTTACCATTCAGGACAACGTACAATAAAATATATTAAGACCAAAAGCTAGGACACAGATAGGAAATCACTGGATGTTAGTGTTCTGTAACTAAGCAAGCAAGAGGAATAAAGTTTTGCATTTGAAAATAAATTAATCTGCTGCCTTTATGTGAAATCTGCATAATGTTCTTTTGATATAGAAAGACAGTACGGATTTAAAAAAAAAAAACAAAACAGTTAGGTAATACTGCTTTGTCCCACTCCCTAGTAATTATGTTTTTCATTTTATCTATAAAAGGACTTAACGACTCCCTTGGCAATCTTTTGTACTGAATATATTTAAAGAATTTTAATCAATATATATATTTAATCTCTCTCTCTCTCTCTCTCTCTCTCTCTATCTATATACATATTTTTTTTTATTGCTAGTGCAAGCTTGCCAGTAAACTATCTTATGCTCTGTCTTACTGCTTTCTTAAATTGTTTTATATTCTAACAAGGAAAAGTACAGTTTTACAAACCTGGGTGTATTGAACCAGTTTATGAATTAGCATTGTACTAAAGAGACTAGGTGAAGCACAACCAGAGTGAGTAAAAATCCTAGAATATGCACATGATTGTACATTGAAGACTGACAGCACACAGTTTGCTTCACCTTATCGCTGACACAGCACACACATCCTTGTTTGTCTTGTTTACATGACACCACACTACAGTATTGCTAGTTACCTAATCCAGAAGTACAACGCCTTTCCTTTTAGTTAAGTACGTAAAATACATAAGATTTTCCATACTGGGTCAGACCAAAGGTCCATCAAGCCCAGTATCCTGTTTCCAACAGCAGCCAATCCAGGTCACAAGTATCTGGCAGGATCCCAACGGTAGACAGATTCCAAGTTGCTTATCCCAAGGATAAAAAGTGAATTTCTTCACTCTATCTTAATAGTTTATGGACTTTTCCTCCAGGAACTTGTCCACAGAGCCGTAGCTAGCCTATGGCCAATATGGCCGAGGCCATAGGCGCCTTTGGTTAAGGGTGCCACCGCCAGCCTGCTACATGAGTACCTAACCCCTAGAGGCAGCCAGCAGTGCAGGAGGAATACAGGCTCTACTTTTGCCATTCCAATCTTGTCTAGCAGGTTCTACCCCCTCCCCCCACGCTGAGCCTCTTTCTTCTTCTGGCCCAGTGGTTGAAATCTGCACTCTACTGTTTGAACTATGGGCACTAGATCTATGGAGCCCTGTGCAGTTCAAAAATCAGCGTCTATGGCAGGCAAAATAGTAGAAGCCAATATTAAAAACAAAAATGCCCATACAGATAGGGTTTTAACTGTGGAGAGTCAACACAGTTTTTGCAAAGGGATGTCTTGCCTTATCAATTTACTAGATTTTTGGGAGGATGCAACAGGTGGAAAAAGACGAGCCAGATGATATAGTGTACTTAGATTTTCAGAAGACATTTGATAAAGTCCCTCATGAGATACTCCTCAGGCAATTGGAAGGGATCAGAGGCAGTGTCCTAATATGGATTAGTAACTGGAAAAAAAGACAGGCAACAGAGGATAGGACTAAATGGTCAGTTTTCTAAACAGAGAAAGGTTGAGTGCCCTAGGTTTCTGTTCTAGGATCAGTGCTATTTCGCATATTCATAAATGATTTTGGAGAAAGGAACAAGTGGGGTCATCAAATTTGCAGATGACACAAAATTGTTTTGAGTTGTTAAAACAGCAGCAGATTGTGAGGAAATACAGAAGGACCTTGTTGAGACTATGAGACATAGTTCCCTCTAAGCTAACAATTGCTCATACATTTTGGGGCATTGCTCACAGGTTTTACATGGTCGTTCATATAAATTTTTCTTTGTACTATATACAGAAATGTAATGCTAACACTGGCGCTCAAAAATTGTTGGTTTAAAAAAAAATCGTTACTCACATGAAAAATGTTTGCACACACCTAGGTCACTCCTTGAAGGGAGCATTGCTAGGATACTGGACATCTAAATGACAGATACAATTTAATATGGACAAGTGCAAAGTAATATTCATAGGGAAAAATATTCTCAAATATAGGTACACAATGCTAAGTTCCATGTTAGGAGCACCACCCAGGAAAAAGACTCCTGTCCTTATGGACAATGCCTTGAAATCTTCGGTTCGGTGTGTGGTGGTGATCAAAAAAGCAACTAGAATGGTAGGAATTATTTGGAAAGGCACAGAGAACAAAACTGAGATCACAATATCTTTCTATATATCCATGCGGTGACCACACCTTGAATACTGGGTGCGGTTCTGGTCACCCCATCTAAAAAAGAAGACATACTGGACATAGAAAAGGTACAGAGAAGGGCAACAAAAATGATAGGGAGGATGGAAAAACTCCCTTATGAAGAAAGGCTGAACAGATTAGGGCTCTTTAGCTTGGAAAAGAGTTGACAGGATATGAGTGAGATTTATAAAATCATGAGTAGGGTGGAATGAGTAAATAGGGAACCGTTATTTATGGTTTTAAACACTAAGACTAGGAGCATTCCACTTAAGGAGCAACCAGCAGATTTAAAACAAATCATATGAAGTATTTTTTCACTTCCTGTGATGACTAATTGGTGATCGGATGCAGGGGTTAGCAGCTCCTGCAGCTGAGCTGCCTTCTTGAATTTATTTGGGGGGTTAACATGGCCCTGGGGTATTGATGGGATAGGCTATGGTGATTGATGTGGTTTCTTGGGACAAGACAATAGAATATGGTGTTTGTCATTCAATGTTGATGAAGAATGATATGGTGGGAAAGTACTCGTTCTTCTATGATATTTGTTATTTTATGTTTTATACTGTAAACCATTATGGTAGCTTCAACTGATTTCAACGGTATATAAAGTTTTAAATAAAAGGCATCGACAACTTTTATTTATTAATCACTATAGAACCTCTGGACCACTTTAAATGCTAAAAATAGCTTTGCCAAGTTTTTCTCTCTTTTTTTTTTTTTTTAGGCTGGATATGCAAACAAAAACCTTGGAGACTAAAATGACGACCATGGACGGCAAGGACAAAAGTCATAGCACTGGTTTCAGATGATGTAGTACATCAGATCTCAAAAAGTTATCTTCTGCGCTCAATGAGCATTTTATAAAACTACAGGCAGTGATGGATACAATTAAAGAATGCCTGGGGACTCACTGTAAAGGATTTGAGATGGCAGAAAAGTGTATTTCTATCCAAGAGGACAGAATGGCACATAACTGATCTTATAGAAACTGGAAGTATTTTTCCACTCGGCACACTATAAAGCTATGGAATCTGTTGCCAGAGGATGTGGTCAAGGCAACTATCATAGAGGGGTTCAAAAGAGGACTGGACACGTTCCTGAAGGAAGTGTCCATAAACAGTTATTGACAAAGTAGATTTGGGAAAGACAAGTGCTTATTCCTGAGAGTGAGACACCAAAAAACCCCCCAGATCAACTATTGGTGATCTGCTGAGTATTTGTGATCCAAACTGGTCACTGAAAGACAGGATGCTGGGCTCAAAGGACTTTGGTCTAACCCGGCATGGCACTTATGTTCTTATTTGCGAGAGCACGCGCTATTTGGCATTTTAACATATGAAGCACCATTGTGAAGTTTTCCATATTTGTGATGAATAAAATTTCAGTTTTCCATGCGCAAAAATTTTATTCAAATTAAGACGCTGTGCTACAAAATCGTGCAAAGCAACATAATCATTAGCATGGAACAAAGTATGTGCAAAATTGCCTTTGCAAAAAACCCTTTGCACCACAATATGGGGTCAAGCCTTTGTGATAATATGGGCATCCAGGACCACACTCGCTCCCTTCCACACCCTTTCACATGCCAAATAACAACCATCAACTACCGTTTGGGTAAAATAAGGCCGCAGCTTTATTAACAGAGAGGCCCGAGCCCGGACACATTAACAGTTAACAACACACCCCCGTTTCAGCTTCCAACCCCTGACCATCCGCCACTCCCCCGGCAGGATAGCCGACGCCAGCCACCCGGCTCGATGTTCCCGCCTCTCACACCGGGTGTAAACTCCCGCCACCTGCCTGCAAGGAGCAAACCCGGGTGGACTCCCGCCGCCAACCTGCAAGGAATCAGGGCCCGGGGTCTCCCGCCACTTTCCGGCAAGGAGCCCCCATCACTGACAACAGCCCCAGTTGTCAACCGCCGTCCACTTCCAGCTGAAACCCCCCTATTAACTAACAATCATCAACTATTATGGCTCGGGCCAACCGCCCCCCCCGCTGCGACAACACCCCCAATAACCAACAACCTGGCCGAAGGGTGGGTGGGAGGGAACCGCGAAACCGCCGCACTCCGTCACCTCGCGCCCGCTTGCTCCCACACGCGTGCCTGCTCCTCTCTTCCTCCTGCGCGCGCCGCCTCGCCGACTCGGCCAGGGGGGGGGAGGGGCGTCGCCGAGCAACGCATCTAGCGGCCAATCCCCGCCCGCAGCCCGGCGTCCCCGCTCGCCAACCCTCCCCCCCCCCCCCCCCCCCCGTGCCGACCTCAACGCGACCCGACCCTGTCCCGCGGTGGGCCTGTGCCCACATTATCCTGCCCGCCCCGAAACAGGCTCGGGGCGGGCTTCCAAAAATATTGCAGCTAAACTTTGCGTGCTATTTTTTTTTTCACACTCATTTGCATATTGATTCCAGCAAAAAAACTGCATGCAAAAAAAAAGTTGGCAACAGTGGGCACAGATGCAGAATTAAGGAAGTGAAAATCTGTGGGAAAAGTGGAGAGAAGAAGTAGATATGACAAGTAGAGCTGGAGAAATGAAATAGAATCAATAAAAACAGCTCGCCTTACAGAGGTTAGGGACAGGGCCGGTCCAAAGGTCTGGAATGTATGCCAACTAATCAGATATTGCAGCAGGATCCCAAGCAATTTAAAAAGGAACTGAAACATGGTTATATACACAGGCATTTAAGCAAATGAAAGAGAATCAAAGAGCAAATAAGTGACATTTTTATAAATTTTTTAGGAATTATATTTTATTAGATTTTTTTAGTGATTGTATTTAAATTTGAAGAATTAAGTTATTTGGATATTAGTATTTAATTGATAATCTTATCAATCAAATAAATAAAAACTAAAATCATAAAATAGTTTTTATATTTTTACTACGAGAACTGTAAACAGTTGTGATGGCACCTCAAACAACAGAAAAGAAAAATTGTCAAATAAATAAATAGTATGGAGGCAGAGCCAGAGCAGTGGATAAGGAGGATTGCTGAAGGAGTGTAATTTTTAAATTTGGATTTCGTGCTCGCCTTATCAGTGGTAACTTATTGGTAGGAAGTTACATTTATTTATTTATTTAACACTTTTTTATACCGACCTTCATAGTAAATAAACCATATCGGATCGGTTTACATAAAACAAGGGTATAACAGAAGCAATAAATAAAAGTAATTAACAAGAGAAGAGAATAAGATAAAGTTACATTTAACAAGGAGTAAAAAACTTGGGAAGCTTAAGAGCTGGAAGGAAGTTAAAGGCCAAAAAATAATTAAAGAAGCATAGTCCAAAAGGAATTTGGATTAATGCCAAAGATGCTTTATTCAGTAAGTGCCAGAGTTCTTCGTTTGAATGGTTGTAGGACTTTAATCTTCTACGTCCAAGTGAGGAAAAAGAAGACTAAGGGTTGTCTGGAGGATCATCGAAGGCTTGGTGGAATAGCCACGTCTTAAGTTTTTTTCTGAACGTAATGAGACAGGGTTCTAGTCGGAGGCTTGAAGGAATGTTGTTCCAAATAGATGGACCTGCTATTGAAAAAGCTCGGTCTTTGGTCGAGGAAAGGCGTGAGGCTTTAGTTGGGGGGTAATTCAAAGTACCTTTATGATTATCTCTAATTGGCCTGTTGGAGGAATGAAGTTTGAAGGGTATTTCAAGGCTGAGATGGAGTTGGTGATGGATGGATTTATGTATTAGGGTAATTGCTTTGTAAAGGATTCTGAAATTTACAGGTAGCCAATGTAGGTTTCTGAGGATGGGTGAGATGTGATTTCCGCGGCTGGTGTTGGTCAGTAATCTCGCTGCAGCATTTTGAATCATCTGAAGCGGTTTAATGGTCGATTTGGGTAGGCCAAGGAGGAGGGCACTGCAATAGTCAATCTTGGAGAATAACAACGCCTGAATAGTCAATCTTGGAGAATAACATTGAGGCACAGTAGGTATTTCTCTTTCCCCAGAGGACTTACAGTGTAAGAGGCCAATTTAATAAGCCGAGCATTAAAACTGTTCACTGAAATTCAGCGCAGTTTAAGCCACATGCTAACAATGTTTTTAATTCCAGATGTAATAAGCTAATGCATTGGGAGTTAAAAATGCACACAAATCCAAAAAAATCTGTTTAAAGAAAATGCTTAGCACACATAAAAACATTGTTTTTTATTTAGACATTTTATATACCATCGTTCCATATAAAGATCACAATGGTTTACTAAATTAACATTCATATTATAAAATCAACCAGTGGTTACTATTTAAGGGGGTAGTATTCATAGACAGGGATTAACATAATTCAAACTGGACGTTCAAAAACATATTAACTATAGATCTAAGACACAGGAGATAGATAACATTATGCATATAAACCATGTTTTCTAAGCATAAATCATATTTTATGCATAAAAAAATACTTTGTGCACAAAGTATATTTTCTATGCATAAAATCCCGACTACAGTCCTGGCACCGGAACTCCATCTTCCACCCACAGATTAACATTAGCCCTGGAAACTTTACTCCAGCTCGGACTAGTAGTTAAGTTTCCAGTGATGAGAAACCATGGACTATGCCAACACATCCTTCTGTATTGTGTGGTAGAAGCCAGTGCCCCTAGCCTCCTACAATTATGTGATCCTGGGAGAAACTGCATAATTAGTTTGTTGCTGCATATTTTACAATCTGCCACAAAATCAACATTTCTGAAATCTTTAAACATCTCAGATTCAATCCTGTGAACAAAGCTGCAGGGTGTCTGCCTGCCTTCAGCCTCCACTCCTGCTTAAGAACCTCCCCTTGCAAACAGCTTGCAGGGAATCTTCTTTTCTTTTGTACTCCCCATCTCCTTACTCCTGACCTGAAGCAAAGGAAGGGGGAAGTGAAGTTGCAGTGGACAGAGAAAGCAGTCAGAATGTTTGATCTCTCAAAGATCACTTACATATTACTAAACCAAAGATTATTTTTATATAATTCCTAGATGGAGTGATGTCCCTATAGAAAATGTCATCTATATACATAGGTTCTTGCACCTGCATAGGCGACCAATTACACACCATTTACAGAGAGCTGGAGTCTAAATGTGCCATCTCACAACTGAAAGTTAGGGCATTAATTTCAATTCATAGAAGCTTTGATAAGTGGCTACGGCTCACAAGTTTGAATTTGTGCTGCTATCATGTGTCCAATACCTATGCACATATGTTTCTGAGTAATTAATACCATAACAAACTGCTGATACTGAGGGTATTTTCAGCATACATAAATTCATATGCTCTGAAAAATGAGGACTTTCTTGAGAAAATATTTAAACAATGGTTGCACTCAATTCAAAACAAAAAGTGACAGTTCACAGTCAAGTTTGAAACTTATACATCACAACATGATAAATTGATTTTTGTACATGGTATGTTTTTTATTTGTATATAAATATTGTTTAAATACAAACAATATGGCTAGTTTTCAATAAAAACATTGACTTTTTTTGCATAGTAAAACGTATGAAGTTTTATGGGAAACTATGCAAGTTTTCCACATAATTAAAAAAAAAAATTGCCACAGAGTGGGGGAGTAGCTTACTAGTTAGAACAGCAGGCTATGAACCAGGGAAGTCAGGGTTCAAATCTCACAGTTTTTCCTTGTGACCGTGGACAAGTCACTGTATCCTACATTGCCTCAGGCACATTGTGAACCCTCTGGGGATTTGGAAATACCTGTAGTACCTGAAAGTGAATCCACTCTGAACAGGCTGAAAGGGGGCATATAAATCATTTAAAAACAAACCCACAACTGTTACAGAAAATCCTGAAAAATCTGCGGCAGGAAATGAGAGGCTCTGGTAAAAGCTAAAGCATGAGATCTGCATGAGACCACTAGTCTATGCATAAATGCTCAAAATCACAAGGAGCATCAATTTGAACCCTGGTTTTCAGTCTACAGCTCTAACGACTCCCAAAGTACTTTTTAGGGAATGTATGCCGGGGCAACAGGTAAAATAAATAAATAAGGAGTTAGTGACAAAGAATAAGCAAGAAGCTGTGCAAGGTAGTACGAAGACAGCAATGAACAGGCATGTGTCGCAAGGGGGTGAATAGATGAGGATACTGGTGGGCGTGTTGGTGGGTAAGGGAGGAATGGACAAGGAGGAGAGGTGGGGGGGGATGGGAAGCGAGACTGGACACAGTGGAAGTCGAGGGATGGTTGTTGTTACCTGCGCAAGAGGACTACTCCCAGCAGCAAAAGCAGGAAAGCTCCGAGTCTCCGCCGCTGCTCCCGCCTCATCCTCAGCCCCGTGATTCGTCCAGGACCGAGGTGGCAAGGGACACAGCAGACACACGTGCTGCGCGCGCCGGACTCCGAACCTAAACTGTTGGCGGGGCGCCTGCGTGCACCTCACCTCCCACCAGCCGCCCCACACAGAACCGTGCCACTGCCTCCCTATACTTCCTGGTTACCAAGGCGACGCCAAGCTGCCTAGCCCTCCGCCCCCGCTACCCTTCGATTGGCCCGGTTTCAGATTTTTTTTTTTTGGGGATAGGGGTGGAAACATTTTTTATTTGCCCGAGCTGCCAATGAGAAAAAAACAAACAAACCCTGAACCGCTCCTGCTGATTGGTTGTGACAGTACGCACGCACGTTGCTCAATTTAAAGATCCGGGAGCTGAGGTGGAAACAAAGAGCCCGCGAATCTGTTAGAGCAGCAGGGCACAATGGGGGCGTGTAAGGCAAGGTGGGCAGGCCTAGGGGAGGGACCGGGCGGGCTGGGGTTGTGCCTGGAGAAAAGGGGAAGCACAGCGGGGGCAGCCAGCGCTGGGGCTCTGCATTTCTTTCTGCCAGGCTAGGACAGCATTAGAAACATTTGGTTTTGCGGTTCACATGGCAGAGTAAGGTTAAGATTCTTGTTTTTGCCAGGCCCAGGCTGGGGCTCTGTATTTTTCTGCCAGGCTGCATTAGAAACAATTGTAGCCTTTTGCAGTTAATGTGAAGGAGTAAGCTTAAGACTCAGGTAGGGAGGAGGGAGTTAGGCAGAAGCAACATTTAATACATTTCAGGAGCTTAGGCAGCATTTCAGCATTGCAACGGTTAATGTTCCTGGCAGGCAGGGCAGGGCAGGGCTCCGAGCTGCTGGTAGGCATTTCAGCTTAACTTGTGCAAACCCTAGCTTCTGGACATCCACCCCTCCCACCCTTGACCACATAACGGCACAGTAAGGTAAACCATGTTCCTTTATTGAGTGGAAGAAACGGCCACAGCCAATTAACATTATTTTAAACATTAACCATCAACAAATATTGAACAAGCTTAACAATTGGCAATACATATATCCCATGCCCCTCACCGGTGCATTTACATGCTCTTACCCACCCCTCTGTTTTTTGGAGACGGCAGCCCTCCATCCTTCCGCTCCGTGAAGGTGGTATACCATGGCACCCCGCTCCGTGAAGGCCACGCCAGCCTTCCGCTCCGTGAAGGTGGAACACCCACCACTGGCATCCTGCTCCATGAACACCTCTGTGGCTACTGCCGCTCCGTGCAGTGTTCTGCCGCCTCCTCCCACCCCTGGCCTTGCGGGCCCCGGTTATTGCTTATGCCAGGCCTCTATTGGGCCACCCCCCAGACCGGCCATTATCTCGGTCCATGCCCACGCTTTCCCCCCTATGCAAAGTCCTTTGTGCTCCGCTACTCCCCCTCCCCCGACACCACAAACTTCCCCCCTATGCAGCGACAAATCTCCTTATGCACGGGTGAGGACCCTGCCAAAGTAGGAAACAGTAACACCTTATTTGTTTCCTACCCCCACTACTCAACTAGCGCTGCTGTGGCCGTTTGCAAGGTGAGGATGAAGATATCTACGCCCACATCGGATAGGTGAACCCCATCCGGCCTCTACATGCCCGCACGGCTTGGACCCTGCGTCTATCTCATGGGTGGAACTTTTCAAAGGGATCCACACCTTTGTTCGAATGCAAACTGAAGATCCACATCCACATGCTTCTCTGGAGGACGCTGATGCTCCAGGCCCTTCAAGAAACAAATACAGGCTTCCACTATCCAGAAGCCCCACTTATGAGGACACGGACATATCCGAAGAAGAAGCCGAGCCCCTGGAAGAAGGGGAACTCCCCCCTGGGGACAGAGCCTCACCGAACCATGAGATGCTTTTTCACAAAGGACGAGCTCCCGGACCTCGTCGCCCTAAGCCTTTCAGAGCTCGCTATCCCAGGCACTTCAGGGGAACCTAAGTTGAACCCCCTGTTGGAGGGCCTCCATCAGACCTCGCGCCACTTCCCGTTGTTACAAGCTGCGCAACAGCTAATTGACCTGGAATGCAACGCTCCGGAGTCCACATTCAAAGGGGGACGAGCTTTAGCAGCCATGTACCCCCTGGATCCGGCAACCAAAGAACTCTTTACATGCCCAAGAGTTGATGCCATGGTCTGTGCGGTCACCGAGCGCACCACTATCCCAGTGGAGGGAGGAGCAGCACTCACGGATGCACATGACAGGTGTCTGGAATCCATCCTTAAGCAGTCTTTCGACGTGGCCGCTATGTCTCTTCAAATCGCGACCTGCTGCACAGTGGTGACACATGCCTGCTTATCCCAAGCCAGGAATAACATCCCGGGAGAAGTCATGGAACCGGCAGTATCATTCCTTACGGACGCTGCCTCCGACCTCGTACGCATAGCGGCCAGAGGAGTGTCATCCGCAGTGGCGGCCAGGAGGCAACTCTGGCTCCGAAACTGGTCAGCAGACACATCCTCCAAGACACGTCTCACAAGGATGCCCTTCAAAGGATCCCTCCTGTTTGGCAGCGAACTGGAGAAACTGGCCGACAAATGGGGAGACTCTCCATTGCCACGCCTACCGGAAGACAAGACAAAGAGAAACCAGCGACCCTTCCCCAGATCATCCAGGGGCAGAGGTTCACAGTGCTTCAACCCTTATAGCAGAAATAGCTATCAAGCGCCACGCTCCACAGGCAGAAACCAGTCCTTTCGGAACAAGCACAAGAGGGGAACCGGCTCGGGTTCAGGCCCCAGCCGCACCCCACAATGAGATTCAGCCGACCCGTCCAAGGGAAGAAGCCATAGGGGGCAGACTAGCCCTATTCTACCGCAGATGGGTCGAGATAACTTCGGACAAGTGGGTCCTAGCCATCATTCGGGAGGGGTACTATCTGTATTTCCTGCGAACCCCTCCGGACAAATTCGTGGAGTCTCCCTGCCACGACCCCTCCAAGAGGGCTGCAGTGGAAACCACACTAACCAGACTTCTGGCTCTCGAGGCCATCACCCCGGTACCTCCACAGGAAGCAAATACTGGGCATTATTCCATTTACTTTATCATCCCCAAGCAAGAGGGAACATTCCGATCCATCCTGGACCTCAAGTTGGTCAACTGCCACCTAAGGATTCCCCGCTTCCGCATGGAAACCCTGCGCTCCGTAATAAGGGCAATACAACCGGGAGAGTTCCTCACATCCCTGGATCTTTCAGAGGCTAACCTACATATCTCAATTCATCAGGTACACCAGCGCTAACTACGCTTCAAGGTCCTGGGCCGCCACTATCTATCTATCTATTTATTTATTTATCTATCTATCTTTATACCGACTTTCAAATCCATTTCAAGGCGGTTTACAATAAATTGAGTTGCAGTAGCAGCCTCAGATACATCAAATTAAAAAAACATATATTAAATCATCTTACATCATCAATAAACAATTAACCAACCATTTTACATACATCATAATAGAACCCCCATTACTTTCCTATTGTTCAGCCCTTCATCCTAATATTCATTCCCTTGTCTCTCCCCCCTTCTATTCTACTCTAGTACTCATACATTTACCCTCCTCCACAATCAATTATCCATCTGGGTTTCCCCCTTTTAGCCCTTTACCCACCTTCTTATATCTACTAAATCTATATATTTAAAGAATTGATTCAGTTAAATCACAAAAGCCTGTTCAAATAGCCAGGTTTTTATTTGTTTCCTGAAGCTATTTATATTCTCCTCTAGTCGAATCTCGGCAGGCAGAGAATTCCACATCCTCGGTCCAGCTAGAGACAAAGATCTATCTCTAACTGAGCTCAAATGGGCCAATTTAGGTGAGGGAATAGTCAATAAGGCCTGTCCGAGAGATCTCAAATTTCGTGTTGGGATGTGAATGCGCAAAGAGGCATTTAACCATTCAGTGTTCTTACCATAGATGGCTTTGTGAATTAATGTTAGACATTTGTATTGTATGCGGGATTGAACCAGTAACCAATGCAAATCCATTAATACCGGAGAAATATGATCATACTTTTTGGTATCTGTCAGAAGTCGCGCAGCAGAATTCTGTAAGAGTTGTAACGGGCGAATAGTTGATTGTGGCAAACCAAGCAAAAGGGCATTACAGTAATCTAATTTAGGCAAAATTAAAGCCTGAACAACGATTCGAAAATCATTTGAATGCAGTAAAGGTTTTAATCTCCGTAGAACACGCAATTTATGAAAGCCTTCTTTTATAATGGTCTTAATTGAAGCTTTCATATTAAGCTCTGAATCAAGAATACAACCAAGATCCCTAAGATCATGTTGGATCTTGTAAGTAGGGAGACAGTTTGTGATATCTATCTTTATCTTTTCTGTTACCTTATTACAAATAAGTAATATTTCAGTTTTAGCTTTATTTAATGCCAATGACATCTGCTTAAGGAGTTGATTTATTGCATTATGATACACCTCCCAAAGTTTTAGCGTAACTGCCAAAGAATCTTTTATAGGTAACAGTATCTGAATATCATCTGCAAACAAATAGTGAACCAATCCCAAACCTGATAAAAATCTACATAGTGGAGCCATATAGATATTAAACAAAGTCGGAGACAGAGATGAACCCTGTGGGACCCCAGTATGAAGGTCAACTGTCTCCGATTCAACTGTTCCAAGTTTAACTCTGAATGATCTATTCGTAAGAAAAGATTTAAACCATCCTAATGTTTTATCCTGAAGGCCAATTTCACGCAATCTTGCGATGAGTGCTTCATGACTGACTGTATCAAAAGCTGCCGATACATCTAACAAGATTAGTAAGTAAGATGTATTTTGATCGAAGCCTTTCTGAATAGTATCTACTAATGATATTAAAAGAGTTTCAGTATTATGGGCCAGTTCTGGGTGCTTCCCTTCGGGTTAGCCACAGCTCCTCGGACATTCACCAAGGTAATAGTGGTGGTGGTGGCAACATTGAGGAAGGAAGGAATCCTTGTACACCTTTACCTAGACGATTGGCTGATCAGGGCAAAGTCACCAGAGGAAAGCCACCATGCAACCAGCAGAGTCATAACTCTACTGGAGAGCCTAGGATGGATGGTCAACACAAACAAGAGTTCTCTACAGCCCTCTCAGTCACTGGAATACTTAGGAGTCCGATTCGACACCAAAGAAGACAAGGTCAGCCTGACCCCCACGAGGAGATCAAAACTGTGGAACCGGCTGCAAACATTACTGAACGACCCTTGTCCCACAGCATGGGATTACTTGCAAGTCCTCGGGTTGATGGCATCCACGCTGGAAGTAGTGCCATGGGCATGAGCCCACATGAGGCCCCTTCAAGACTCACTCCTATCAAGATGGAGCCCACGTTCCCAGAACTACGCCGTACGGCTATCACTCCCGGGCAGGGTCCGGATCCAGCTACGGTGGTGGCTGCAGACCAGTCACATGAACCGAGGATCAAGACTGCCCTCCCCAAAATGGACCCTACTCACCACAGATGCCAGTCTACGAGGATGGGGAGCACACTGTGAGGAGTTAACCGCTCAAGGGCAGTGGAACACCGAAGAGGCAGGATGGAACATCAATCGCCTAGAAGCACGGGCAGTCAGACTAGCCTGCCTGCAGTTCGCTCACAGACTTTGGGACAGGGTGGTCAGAGTGATGTCGGACAACGCCACAACAGCAGCCTACATCAACCGACAAGGGGGCACCAGAAGCCAATAGGTGTGGGCGGAAGCGAATCTCCAGGAGATCTCTGCCGTCCACATCGCCAGGAAAGACAACATCACGGCGACTACCTCAGCAGAGAAAGTCTAGACCCCGGAGAATGGAGGCTGTCGTCCACAGCATTCCAGATAATAGTGAACTGGTGGGGGACGCCGGACATGATCTTCTGGCAAGCAGATCCAATGCACAAGTACGCAGATACTTCAGCCGCAAGCGGGAACTGTAGTCCCAAGGGATCGATGCCCTGGTACAGACCTGGCCACTGGGGACCCTGCTGGCCGCAATCATTCACAAGATACAGCTACACAGGGGACTAGTTCTTCTGGTGGCTCTGGATTGGCCAAGAAGATCGTGGTACGCAGACATGAAGAGACTACTGGCAGGGAACCCCCTTTCTCTGCCGCCACACAGGGACCTGCTACAGCAAGGACCAATCCTCCACGAGGACCCAGCTCAATTCTCTCTTATGGTCTGGCCATTGAGAGGGCTCGCCCGAGAAAGAACGGATACTCGGGGGCGGTAATAGACACCCTCCTCCAAGCACGCAAGTTCTCCACATCACTAACGTACATAAGGATTTGGAGAGTATTCGAAGCCTGGTGCGAAGACCACAACATCAAACCACGCTCATTTAAAGTTCCAGTGATCCTGGAATTCCTACAGAACGGACTTCAGAAGGGCCTGTCCCTCAACTCCATCAAGGTTCAGGTCGCCTCATTGTCATGCTACGGCTCCAAGAGCAAGGGTGACAGCATAGCTTCTCACCCAGACATTTCACGCTTCCTGAAGGGAGTTAAACACATTCGCCCACCACTGAAGTGGCTGGTACCTCTGAGGAATCTCAACCTTGTTCTGGATTTTCTAGCGGAAACCACTTTCAGACCCCTCTGAGGCCTGTCTCTCCCTCTTTTGACCTTAAAGACCGTGTTCTTGCTGGCAGTCTGCTCAGCCCGCCGCATCTCGGAACTACAAACACTGTCCTGCCGTGAGCCGTTCCTTAGGTTCACCCCGGGATCCATACAACTACGCACGGCTCCCTCGTTCCTCCCCAAAGTAGTCTCTCACTTCCATCTTAACCAGACCATCTCGCTTCCATCGGCGGACGCCCTGAAGAATTTGGAAGAAGCCCACAGTCTACGCCACCTCAACATCGGCAGACTCCTATCCAGATATCTGGAAATGTCGGAACCCTTAAGAAAGACGGACCACCTTTTCGTCCTTCACAGCGGGAAGAAACAAGGAGAAGCGGCCTCGCGGAAGTTATCAAGGCGGCCTACATAGAAGTAGGAAAGCCCCCGCCTCTAAAGGTCAAGGCCCATTCGACCAGAGCCTGGGCAGAGACCAGAATGATGTCACCCGCTGAGATTTGCAGGGCGGTGACATGGTCCTCCATCCATACCTTCTCCATATTCTACTGTCTGGACATTCAGGCTCGGGAGGACACGGCATTTGCAAGGGCAAAACTGAGTGGGTCACGGGCAGCCTCCCTCCCGGGTCGGGAGTAGCTTTTATACATCCCATTGGTCCTGAGTCCATCTGCTACACGCTAGGAAATGGAGAAATTACTTACCTGATAATTTCATTTTCCTTAGTGTAGACAGATGGACTCAGCATCCCACCCTTGCTGCTGTACACATGGATTTCAAATGTTTCAAGGGTAAGCCACGTTTAATTTACCCAGGATTTCCACCCTGCCGGGTGTCGACGCTTTCCGGTTGAGTTCACTGGCGGTCTCCGGCTATAGTCAATCAACCAAGTTAATCAAGTTATAATGTTATCCAAGTTATGAAGTTATAAAAGTTATCCAAGTTACTCAAGTTAATCAATCAGTCAGTCACACTTATATCCACAATGCTTTTCAAGGAGAATACTGAAGAGCTGCACTTCCTGCAGGGGTATATGTACTAGGGCCTGACGTCAGATTGAAATCTGATCCGTCTCCAACTGCTATCAGGAGTACACTATACCCATTGGTCCTGAGTCCATCTGTCTACACTAAGGAAAACGAAATTATCAGGTAAGTAATTTCTCCAATTCAACTCCATGGGAAGGGATGGGCCAGCGGCCCTGTGCTGGGTAAGTGCCATTTTCATTGAAATATTGTTTGGGGGCCATTATTTATATTTATTTATTTTCTTAGCTGGGACAGCGGTCCAGCGGTAATTATTTTGGGGAAGTGGTCCTGTACATATATATAATTAAGGGTCCATTCAACTCCATGGGCCGGGATGGGCCAGCAGCCCTGTGCTGGATAAGTGCCATTTCCATTGCAATTTGTTTGGGGGCCATTATATATATATATATATATATTTACTTTCTTAGCTGGGACAGCGGTAATTGTTTTGGGGACAGCGGTCCCGGTGCATATATATAACTAAGGGTCTATTCAATTCTGTGGGTCGGGTCGGACTAGCGGTCCTCTGCTGGTTGAGTGCCATTTACATTGCAATGTTGTGTGGGGCCATTATATATATATTTTTTACTTTCTTAGCTGGGATAGCGGTCCAACGGTAATTGTTTTTGGGGACAGCGGCCCCCGGTGCATATATAATATAGGGTCCATTCAACTTCGTACGCCGGGATGGGTCAGCGGCCCTGTGCTGGGTAAGTGCCATTTCCATTGCATGGTTTGGGGCCATTATATATATATATTTAATTACTTTCTTAGCTGGGACAGCAGTCCAGCGGCAATTGTTTTTGGGGACAGTGGCCTCGGTGCATATATATAATTAAGGGTCCATTCAACTCCGTGGGCTGGGACTTATTTGAGTGGCATTAAGTGGGACAATAGGCACAGGGTTTGACACAGGGTTTGAGGCTTATTCTGCATTACATAGGGAATTACAGCTACGGCTGCCTTGGGGGCACTTGGCCTTCCTACAGTTATACATGTTCATTTTAGAGAGAGGTTAAAAGGTTATACAGGACCACATGGCAGCGGCCACCTTAGGTGGGGGGGGGGGGGGGGGGGGGCCCACATGGCAGCGGCCATCTTAGGCAGTTATAATAAAGTCATTTAAATAAAAAAGTTGCTTGTTGCATATTTGTTGATGGTCCCATGTTCTGCTGCACCTTTTGCAGTAATCCTATTTTATTGGAGATGGCGTCTCCCAACAGGGAGCATACAAGCAGTTTTCTTCAGAGAGGACGACATTGGTCAAGAAAAGGAGCGGCAATCCTCCTACTAAGAAGACTATGCAAAATTCCAGGTGCAGGAAGAGAGCCGCGGATACATCAGCGTCAGCAAGCGATATCGAACAGCTGCTATTGGAAGTAAGGAGCATGCATGCAGCTGCGCATGGGACTGATTGGGTCAGGCAGCGCTTGTGACGGACACCTTCCCCCTGCATCTCGCAGGAGGATCAAGGGACCTCAGGTACTGGAGCAGGTGTTCACTCAGGGATGTGCATCCATGCCGGAAGCTATAGGACCTTCATTTTGGTGAGGACGGCCAGCAATGTCGCACAAAAGAAGCGCCAAACTGCCTGTGGTGTGGTCAGCATCAGCACAGAGGGAAGCTTTGACGGCCCCTCATGCAACAGCCGGAGCTTCTATTGCTCCCAGTTCGGATACTGACACCCAGCCAGCGTCTATATTCAGTCGTGAGCATCACAAGTTAAGAGGAGGTAATCCCTCCAATTTGCACACTGATCATCTTCCATTCACAGATTAACATTAGCCCTGGAAACTTTACTCCAGCTCGGACTAGTAGTTAAGTTTCCAGTGATGAGAAACCATGGACTATGCCAGCACACCCCTCTGTATTGTGTGGTAGAAGCCAGTGCCCCTAGCCTCCTACAATTATGTGATCCTGGGAGAAACTGCATAATTAGTTTGTTGCTGCATATTTTACAATCTGCCACAAAATCAACATTTCTGAAATCTTTTAACATAGATTCAATCCTGTGAACAAAGCTGCAGGGTGTCTGCCTGCCTGCCTTCAGCCTCAGCTCTCTCCGCTCCTGCTCAAGAACCTCCCCTTGTAAACAGCTTGCAGGGAATCTTCTTTTCTTTTGTACTCCCATCCCCTTACTCCTGACCTGAAGCAAAGGAAGGGGGAAGTGAAGTTGCAGTGGACAGAGAAAGCAGTCAGAATGTTTGATCCCTCAAAGATCACTTACATATTACTAAACCAAAGATTATTTTTATATAATTCCTAGATGGAGTGATGTCCCTATAGAAAATGTCATCTATATACATAGGTTCTTGCACCTGCATAGGCGACTAATCACACACCCTTTACAGAGAGCTGGATGTGTTTTAGGAGTCTAAAACTGCCATCTCACAACTGAAAGTTAGGGCATTAATTTCAATTCATAGAAGCTTTGATAAGTGGCTACGGCTCACAAGTTTGAATTTGTGCTGATTCAACCCCCTTTGTGTCTGCTATCATGTGTCCAATACGTATGCACATATGTTTGAGTAATTAATACCATGACAAACTGCTGATACTGAGGGTATTTTCAGCATACATAAATTCATATGCTCTGAAAGATGAGGACTTTCTTGAGAAAATATTTAAACAATGATTGCACTCAATTCAAAACAAAAAGTGACAGTTCACAGTCAAGTTTGAAACTTATACATCACAACA
This sequence comes from Rhinatrema bivittatum, assembly GCF_901001135.1. Lineage (NCBI taxonomy): Eukaryota > Metazoa > Chordata > Amphibia > Gymnophiona > Rhinatrematidae > Rhinatrema > Rhinatrema bivittatum. The sequence continues at coordinate 34,107,084 of NC_042626.1, forward strand.
TGATAAATTGATTTTTGTACATGGTATGTTTTTTATTTGTATATAAATATTGTTTAAATACAAACAATATGGCTAGTTTTCAATAAAAACATTGACTTTTTTTGCATAGTAAAACGTATGAAGTTTTATGGGAAACTATGCAAGTTTTCCACATAATTTAAAAAAAAATTGCCACAGAGTGGGGGAGTAGCTTACTAGTTAGAACAGCAGGCTATGAACCAGGGAAAATATATCAAAAGTCACCACAAAAGTCAGCGATCCTCAATAATTAGACATAAATCTGTAGAGAAAACTCTGTCGCTGACTGAATAATATACTTTAACATGACATTTATATATGACTATGTTCGTATTTAATTAAATACGACATTTATATATGACTATGTTCGTATTTAATTAAATACGACATTTATATATGACTATGTTCGTATTTAATTAAATACGAACATAGTCATATATAAATGTTATGTTAAAGTATATGAACCAGGGAAGTCAGGGTTCGAATCTCACAGTTTTTCCTTGTGACCGTGGACAAGTCACTGCATCCTACATTGCCTCAGGCACATTGTGAACCCTCTGGGGATTTGGAAATACCTGTAGTACCTGAAAGTGAATCCACTCTGAACAGGCTGAAAGGTGGCATATAAATCATTTAAAAACAAACAAACAAACCCACAACTGTTACAGAAAAATCCTGAAAAATCTGCGGCAGGAAATGAGAGGCTCTGGTAAAAGCTAAAGCATGAGATCTGCATGAGACCACTAGTCTATGCATAAATGCTCAAACTCACAAGGAGCATCAATTTGAACCCTGGTTTTCAGTCTACAGCTCTAACGACTCCCAAAGTACTTTTTAGGGAATGTATGCCGGGGCAACAGGTAAGGAGTTAGTGACAAAGAATGAGCAAGAAGCTGTGCAAGGTAGTACGAAGACAGCAATGAACAGGCATGTGTCGCAAGGGGGTGAATAGATGAGGATACTGGTGGGCGTGTTGGTGGGTAAGGGAGGAATGGACAAGGAGGAGAGGTGGGGGGGGGATGGGAAGCGAGACTGGACACAGTGGAAGTCGAGGGATGGTTGTTGTTACCTGCACAAGAGGACTACTCCCAGCAGCAAAAGCAGGAAAGCTCCGAGTCTCCAGCACTGCTCCCGCCTCATCCTCAGCCCCGTGATTCGTCCAGGACCGAGGTGGCAAGGGACACAGCAGACACACGTGCTGCACGCGCCGCACTCCGAACCTAAACTGTTGGCGGGGCGCCTGCGTGCACCTCACCTCCCACCAGCCGCCCCACAGAGAACCGTGCCACTGCCTCCCTATACTTCCTGGTTACCAAGGCGATGCCAAGCTGCCTAGCCCTCCGCCCCCGCTACCCTTCGATTGGCCCAGTTTCAGATTTTTTTTTTTTGGGATAGGGGTGGAAACATTTTTTATTTGCCCAAGCTGCCAATGAGAAAACAAACAAACAAACCCCGAACCGCTCCCGCCAATTGGTTGTGACAGTACGCACGTTGCTCAATTTAAAGATCCGGGAGCTGAGGTGGAAACAATGTTTGGCTACAACCCAGGCCTTGGGGGCCAGAAAAAAAAATTTCAGCAGCTAGGCACAAACCTTCAACGCCAAACGATTTTGGCTAAAAGAGCAATACGTGCTTTAAAAAGTAGCAATAACTCACAGTAAATCAAATCAGCGAAGTTAACACGGGCAGATAAAGAGGACTTGCAGTTGTTAGCCTTAAAATATTTGAAGTAGGACTTCGCTTTCCCTCCGTTTGCCAGCTGGGAGCATCGTGGCTTTCCGCCTAGCACAAGGCCCGCGCTTCGCCCTGTTTCCACCCTGGGGAACCCATCAGGCCGACCCTGTCCAGGTTATTGCCACATTGCATGCCTGTCCTGTCGCAGTTCTCATTTTCCCAGTGAACGTCCTAGGAAAATAAAAACTATAAATGCAGTGGGACAAAAAGGTAGGGCTAGATCACCCTATTCATTTGAGCTGGAATGAGGCTTGCCTGCATTCCTTTTTCATCTTAGCTGGTGCTATGGCAATGAAAGGTGTGAAATTTTGACTCCAGCGAGAAAAAAATCAGAATACTGTAATTGTGTACTAGGGGGCAGGAAAATGTACTGAAGCTACTATAATTACAATCAGGCCGCGTGCACCGGTAGCCCCCCATTTTGACAGGCGTTTTCGACGTGCTATTATTACCCCTTATACAGAGGAAAACACGCGGCCAACTCCCCCGAAACTAATAGCGCACGCTCGATACAGAAAGTAAAATGTGCGGCCAAGCTGCACATTTTACTCTCAGAAATTTTTACTCTCAGCCGCACATTTTACTCTCAGAAATTAACTCCTGCCAAATGCAAGAGTTAATTTCAGCTGGCATCGGGAAAGTGTACAGAAAAGCTGAAAAAACTGCTTTTCTGTACACCCTCCGACTTAATATCATAGCGATATTAAGTGGCTGTCAGTGGGTTTGACAACTGACGCCGGGAAAATTAAACATCGGCTGTCAAACCCGCTGACAGCTGCCACTTCCGCCAATAAGGAGGCGCTAGGGACGCACTAGTGTGTCTAGCGCCGGCCCTAATTTAAATACAGAATCGCGCGCCCAGGAGAGGGGCCTGGGCGCACTTTGGGAGAGCAGGTGCTCGCCTCAGAGTGCCGGCTCTCCTGCGCACTTTACTGAAGTGGCCTGTATGAGGGGCATAGAGGGCATGGTAGATATGAATTGTGATAAAACAGCTTTATTAATATTAAATATAGCTGCTGTTGTACTGTCCGAGAATATGAATGTTGACCCCAATATGTGAATGATGACCAAGAATATGAATGCTGATTTTGTAAACCATTGTGATCTTCTTTTGGAATGACTGTATATAAAACACATAAATAAATATGGCATTTTCTCTGAAAGACAATACCTAAATATTCAGAAATTGTGTGTATGTGGGTGTCCGTATTCGTTCTAGAATATACCTAAATTCAGCATTGTGAGGGTTGTGTCATACAGCCACACTAAACAGCACTAACGACAGAGCCTGTTAGCAATTTGTAGATTAACAAATTTATTGAGGCATAAAACGTTTTAGGATGGACTCTTCTTGTCAAATGTAGTAGATCCAGGCCCAGTTAGGCATTGGCAACTAGCTAGGGTACTAGATTTTGAAGGTATAAAATATTTAGGCCAAATATTAGGGCCATATACGGGCATAGCCTCAAATGGGGGGGGGGGGGGGGGGGAGCTGGCACTCTGCCTACAGTGTCAACATTTTAAATCTAGCCCTTAGTACAGCAGTACCATAACCAAAGAGAAACAGCAGCAGTAGTCATCCAAGGTAACTCAGAAGTAGCTGCAGACCTATTTTTATTTTATTTAAAAACTTTTTTATACTGTCGCTAAGTTATATACCATCACAAAGGTTTACAAATAGGCACATAGACTAAGGTAAGTAAATGTAGGTTATCGTACATTCTAACAGGTGCCAATATAGTTCGGTTACAATTTCATAAATAAAATCATTATTTGAGTATTGTTGGTCAAGTCCAGGTATGTTATTGAGTTACAATCTCTTTGAGATATTACTTCTTAAATGTAGGATTGAGTAAATTCATTCTCATCTGTATTACCATGTACTTTCTTTCTCTACTCTCCAGACTCTTTAGTGAAGGCTTTTTTAAAGAGCCATGTTTTTAAATTTTTCTTAAAAGTTTTGAGATTATTCTGTAATCTGAGTTCAGGGGGCATCGTGTTCCATAGTATGGGCCCAGCCAATGATAAAGTCCTTTCTCTCACTTGGGTTAATTTTGCTGAATTTACTGAAGGGATTGTTAGTAGTGCTTTGTTTGCTGAGTGGAGGTTTCTTTGTGGAACGTGTACTCGTAAGGCTGTGTTTAGCCAGTCTGCTTCTTTATCATATATTAGTTTGTGTATGATACATAAGGCCTTGTATTCGATGGGCAACCAATGTAAGTCTGCTAGAGTTTCAGTTATATGGTCCCTCCTCTTTTTTCCCGTCCGTATTCTGGCTGCAGTATTTTGAAGTATCTGGAGTGGTCTTATCGATGTGCTTGGCAGTCCTAGTAAGAGTGCATTGCAGTAGTCAGTGCTGGAAAAGATAAGTGCTTGCAGTACTGTTCTGAAGTGGGCGGGTGTGAGTAATGGATTCAATCTTCTGAGGACCATAAGTTTTGCGTAGCCTTCTCTTACTTTTATAGATATGTGTTGCTTCAGGTTGATTTCTGGGTCCATTATTACTCCCAGATTCCTTACTTTTTCGGCTAGCTCAATTTTCTGGTTATTTCTTAGGGTTATCGGTGTTTGAATGATTTCAGTATTTTTTCTCTCAAGGTGAAGGAATTCAGTTTTGTCAATGCTGATAACCAGTTCCATTTGGTTTAGTTGTTTAATTATGTCTAGGTACATGTTAGCTAGACTTAATGTTTTTTCAATTGTGTCGTCTATTGGTAGAATTAATTGAATGTCGTCTGCGTAAATGTAATGTATTATCCCTAGACCTGCCAGCAGATGACATAAGGGTAGCATATATATGTTAAAGAGGGTAGCAGACAGCGCTGAACCCTGAGGTACTCCTGTTTCAAGTTTAAATTTTTCTGATAATGTGTTTATCTGGACTTGAAAGAACCTATTGTTTAGGTAGGATCTGAACCAGTTTATTGTTTTGTCACATAATCCAATTTCTTCAAGTCTTTTTAGTAGTATTTTGTGGTTTTCTGTATCAAAGGCTGCAGATAAGTCGAGCATTATAAGGATGTAATGTTTACTGTTATCAAAACCTCTTAGTATGTTGTCTATTAGTGAGAGAAGTAATGTCTCAGTGCTGTAGTGTTTTCGGAAGCCGTGTTGTGAAGGGTACAGTATGTTATTATTGTCTAGGTGTTCAGCTAGCTGTTTCTGTACAGTTTTCTCTATTAATTTAGCTAATAAAGGGAGGTTTGAGACTGGGTGATAGTTAATGAGGATTAGTGGGTCACTGTTTTTCTTTTTGATGATTGGTTTAATGATTGCCCCTTTTAGTGTATCTGGCATTAATCCTTCAGTTAGGGATAGGTTTATGATATTAGTTAGTGTTGGGGTTACTACATTGGTAATCTTTTTTATCTCAGTTGTTGGTATTGTATCGATTTTGTGTGGAGCAGGGTTTATATTTTTTATCATTGATTCAACTTCTTGTTCTGATATTTCTATAAATGAGGACCATATGTTAACATCTCTTTTTTACATTACGATTGCTTGTTTGCTGTTTTTTGGGAGTTTGTTTCTTAGGTTTAATATTTTGTCACTAAAAGATTTAGCTAATTCATTGCATTTTGATTCAGGAAGACTTTGAGGTGATTCTTGTTTGTCATTTGTGAGATTCGTTACTATGGAGAATAAGGTTCTTGGGTTATTGGCAAACTTTTCTATTTTATTGGAATAGTATTCTTTTTTAGTATTAAGGATCAGTTGTTTGTAGAATGCTATATGTTTCCTGAATTTGGTTAGGTTTTCAGTTTTGTGTTTTCTCCAGTTTTTTAAAATTTTCTGAGCTTTCTTTTTGCATCTTTTATTTTTGCATTATGCCAGTGGTTATTTTGTTTTGTTTCTTTGATAGTTATTGTTTTGATGGAGTTTATTTCATCGGCTATTTTTTTGGCTGAGTCTAACCAGAGTTCAGTAGCTGAGTTACAATCATTAAGTGTTATGTCTTTTAGTTCTTCTTCTAATTTGTCCTTTAGTTCATCATTGTTATAGGGTGGTCGATATTTAAATTCTATGGGATTATGAGTCTATATGGTCTGAGGATTGAGAATATTAATATTGGACGGAATAAGGAGGTGGTCAGACCAAGGAATTTGTGTGTAGCTTGTTGCTAAGTGTTCTAGATAGTTGCTATTTATGAATGTTAGATCAAGTGAGTGTCCGGCTCTGTGTGTTGGTTTATCAGTTATTAGTGAAAACCCTAGTGCTGTCATGGCATCCATTAGTGTCTGGCATGTGTTAGAAAGGGGTTGGATGTCCATGTGTAGATTAAAGTCACCTAACACTATGGTAGGTTTAGAGGTGTTTAGATGTGTTGTCAGAAACTCGATTAGTGGTGACATATTTAGCTCTAGTAAAACTGGGAGGGCAGTATATAAGGCATATTTGTATATTGTTAGTGTTGAAGATGGCAATTTCATGGTTAGGTGGAGGTATTATTGGGATTAGTTTACATTTAAAAGCTTTTTCGATAATTAGTAGTAGGCCGCCTCCACGTTTATTTATCCTTTGGACTGAGAATACCTCATAATTTTTGTGTGCTATTTGATTTTTTAAGACTACATCAGATTTTTTTTTAACCATGATTCAGTAATTGCAACAAAGTTAGGTTTATTGTCATACAGTAGGTCGGAGATTGGGAATTTTTTAGTGATTGATTGAGCATTTACTAAGATGAATGTTAACATTAGTAAGTTATTTAGAGTTAGGGTGTTTGATTTGGTGGTTCTTATTATCCGTACCAGGTTGTTTTCTTTTTTAAATGAGTTCTGCAAATCTCTTTTGTTGGGAATAGATCTGAACATTTTAAAATTCTTATTATATTTACCTTTGTTTATGCAGACTGATATTGGTTGCTTACTCGAGACTTCTCCTTCCTTTTCCATGTTTGTTGTGTGGTTTGGACGGTTGATCCAAGTTCCTTTTGTGTGCGAAGGGGCGTACAAAGGGGCATGCCCCTTTGGAGCGCCTCTTTGTATTCCTGGTTCAGTGCCCCCTAGGCACTGAACCAGGAATACTGCCCAGTTCAAACACAGCCCTGCTATAGCCACTCTAAGATCCTTAACACCTCCACTACACAGCCGTAACGGACCAGTCATAATAATTACAATACTGCCTCTTGCCTTTGGATGTCCAGCCGGGCGCTCAGGTCACGGCGTCCGACGACAGAGGTCACGGCGTGCACGCATTACCTTTTAGAGAATAGGGAGACATGGGGAGCGCCCGATCCGCCCAGGGCTGCCGAAGCCGCTCTCGCCGCCGCCAGCTGCCCCAGGGAGGAAGGGAGAGAGGACTGGAGCTGCTCCGGAGCTGTCAGCGTGGGAGATGGATGCGGCCAGGGCAGGTGAGCGGGGGCTGGCTGGGGCTCAGGGAGAGGATGGCCTGGCCTGTTGAGAGGAAGGAGTCCTGGAGGGGGAGGAGTTAGGGGGTCAGTCAGCCCCTGGGGCTGCTCAGGAGCTGTCAGCGCGGGAGATCGGCATCCATGGACGCGGCCAGGGTAGGTGAGCGGGGGCTGGCGGAAAGTTTGCTTGGTCTTGTCCCGGGGAGTTAGGGGGTCAGGCAGTGAAGCGGGGCTGGCTGGGGCTGCTCCGGCGCTGTCAGCGCGGGAGATGGATGCAGCCAGGGCAGGTGAGTGGGGGCTGGCGGAAAGTTTGCTCGGTCTTGTCCTGGGGAGTTAGGAGGTCAGGCAGTGAAGCGGGGCTGGCTGGGGCTGCTCCATGGCCCGTGAAATTTCATCTCTGTTTGCCTGACGCTCCACACTAACGCAGGGGTAGGGGTAGGCGGTAAATTAGCAGGTTAAACGCGTGGCAAAACTGCAGGTTTAAAAAGCGATAAATCGGCCCGCGCGTTACTGTATGGGAGGGAATAGCTAATCCATTCGTTTACATCTCATATACATGCCGCGGGCGGAAAGGGTTACCCGTTGTTTTAAAGAGGCGGTAAGGATGGGTTAAAGGGGATAGCGAATCGCGGGTTGGACTAATGTGGCCAAATTGTGAGTAGAAAGCGGGTTAGAAGCAGGGTAACTGCGGCCGCACTTTACTGTATTGGCCTGAAAGCAAGAAGGAGCTATTTACATTTCTGAAATCTTACATTGTAAAGTGCTCTGGTAACGTACACCTTTCCTTACTTGATCACTAATTTGGATGCCAGCCCTGACCTAGTTAACAGTATAAGCTAACAAAATGTCATTAAGTTTCATAAAAACGGATGTTACAAGTGTAAAGACTAGACTTTACAACTGAATGATCTCAGACATTGCAGAGACCAATTTTCAGCCCTTCACTTAGCCATCATGGGAAAGTTTTCACTGCTAGATATTAGTGCTATTGATTTTAACCATTTTCTTAATAAAGGGAATTCCCCAAATCACTTTTGGCCTATATGTTTATTCTGATTAGAGTGCAAACTGTACTAGCAAGGGACAGTCTCTTATAAAATTATTTATAGATGCTGCTGCAGGTACAGTAAAATGCTCAGTCCATTCCCATCAAGCAGCCTTAGGGCAGAGAGGAGTGTTTATCATTACTATGCCTTCAGCAATGTATTTTTTTCTTTTCATTCAACACACAACAATGCCATTTCTTCCTTACCCCAACTATGTTTCAGACAACTACAATATATGCATTGGCTATTAGAGCTACACACAGTAGCGAATGTTCAAAGGATGTTCTATACGATACAAGAAAGCAGTAATCCCCTAATACTGCAATGGGACGGATTGAATTTAACTTTTTGGATAGCTAATGTTCCAAGCCTGCTGTAATTCAGCCTAGTTCGGCCTAGTATTTTAAATGAGAGCACCCAAAGAAAGCAGTTATTTACTCTTTCCGATAATAGAAAGACTAGGGAGCATGTGCAGAAGTTAGTAAGTAGCACATTTAAAACAAATAAGAGAAAATTCTTTTTCACTCAATGCACAATTAAGTTCTAGCATTCAGTGGCAGAGGTTGTGGTTAAGGCAGATGGTGTAGCTGGGTTTAACAAAGGTTTGGATAAGTTCCTAGAGGCGAAGTCTATAAACTGCTATTAATAAAGGAACAGCCACGCGGGTTACTACCATTAATACCTTGGGATCTATTTAATGTTTGGGTGCTGGCCAGGTACATATGACTTGGATTAGCCACTGCTTGAACCAGGATACTGGGCTTGATGGACCCTTGCTCTGATGCCATATCTTGTGTTCTTATGTAACAATGGATATTGCCGATAGTGACTAACCAAAGGCCTCTCCTCCAACTATATCAGCATTGATACAATGGTGTTAGGAAGCACAGTTCTCCTTTGGCCAGCAAGGAATCAGTGGTGGTAGAGGAAGCTTCCCTCTAAGCCAGTAGCAACTCAATGTGCAAGTCTGAAGAGAGGAGTACACACTGCTGCTTAGAAAACATCTTTCTGATAAGAAATTAAACTGAGGTGCTGGCTGCTGTCAGTGAATTTTTCACAACAGTAAAGCTGCAAACCTTAAGGGTAGCACCACTCACCATCACCCCACACAGTCTCCTAGAGAGAAAATGCTGCTTAAAACATACATCTACTGGCTGTTAAGCTCTGGTTAGTACTTTGGGAGGAAAGTGCTATAAAATGTACTAATATTAAGCATTTGAAAAGCTACTGATTTATAGCACATACAGAATGGTTCAGGAGGTGTTTTTGCCACTGCTGTATAATCAGACGGATACTCTAGAGCTGGCCCTGCGTTCCAAGATCATGTGAGACAGCAAGCTGCAAGAGACATTAGTCAGCTAACTCTGGATGATAGGGAGAGAAAGGAGACATAAGAATTTCAATCAAATCTATCCTTTTCAGTTTTGGTAGTATCATTATAGATTGTGACACCTTTTAAAGGATTGCAGTTCCAGTACAATCCATAGCACAGAGGGGAAGCAGTAAGCTTCCCCCCCCCCCTCCCAAAAACGAAGACAGTATAACAGATACAAACACAGAATGTACAGAGACGGTTCCAGGCCAGGTCCCAGTGCAGGCCCACCTAGCCCCCCAGCAGGGGACTTGCCTGATGGGATACACCACTTCCATCCAAGTCACTGCTGCAGCAGACTTCTTGCTACAATCATCCGCATCACCTCATTGGTACCTATGATGGCAAGAGAAGATCTTGATGACAGCAGAAGGCAGCAATAAGGCTGACAAGGAAGATCCTAATGGTGCAAATATCTCCAGATTCCAGGCTAAAGCTCAAACATTCCCTGACACCCCCCCCCCCCCTAACTGCACAAGCAAAAATAAAGCCAACTTAAAATCACAAACATGTACTGAACCCTACATAGGAACATAGTAAAATATGGCAGAAGAGACCCAAACTGTTACATCCAGTCTGCCTAGGTGACATAGATTATTCTAGTTTGGTTAGATAAGCATAAAAACACACATGCAGACCAACAGTTCTCCACCCCACCCCCAAATCTTTCACCTGATCCTTCAACCCTGGTTCCTACCACTATGAAGCCCTCACCTGAGGAGCACAGATTTACCTTCTAGGATTTGGTGAACACGAATGTCCCTCATAAACTGCTGCACAGCATAATCCTTTAAGTACCCATAACCACCATGCATCTGCACAGCCTGATTACAGATCTAAGAGAGAGAGAATGGAGAAAAACCATCACCATGGAGTCAGGAGAGGAAGCTGCCAGAGATCAAACAGGAAGCTGGGGCTTAACTTCCAATGGATACTCCTCTGCTTTCCATTCCAGTGCTTTAAAGTGAGGCATCATGCCATTATAAAAATAATGGATATTTTGGTTGGAGGGGGGGGGGGGGGGGGAACCAGCTTGAGGGAGGAGAGGGCCTGTGGAACATGAACAACTGACAATTCATATGCAGTGTACGGTTTTTCATGCAAAATGTTTGTGGGCGGCATTTTACCACAATCACAAAGCATGACTGCCATCTCCTGATCAATCAAAACAACTGCAGGTGCTACTACACAAATGTATCGCCCCTCTTAATTATGAAAAATTTAAATGGTACATTTAAAAAGTAAATGGTCTTGTGAAGAAATGGGAGACTGGAAACGGAAAATCCCAGCAACTCATATATAATGCACTGCTTTCAATGTTACATATTGTTCGACATAGGAATACACTTCTTGTTAATATTACTGCAATGCAAAATGCAAGTGTTGTCTGTAGTCAATCTATATAACTACAGATGTTGTAGTAGACAAGATAAAAGGTTGATCACCAGCCAGCCCATGGCTCAGCGCCAGTGCTATGATTTGGCATACAGAGGGTCCTTGGTTTGATGCCTGGATCAGGAGTGCACCCCAGATCAACTGGGGCTGGAGATGCTGTAGGGGCAGCATTCACAGCCCCAGGGGAGAGGAAGGGAGTCCTGATCATCAATAATGATGACACCTAGATGTTAGATTTATAGCCCATGGCTGCCAGCACTTGGGAATCCTGCAATGTCCAGACTAAAATGGGGGGGAACCTATTAAAACAGGGGAAAAGATTCCCTGGTAGTAACGTTCATGGTGCCAGGATCCCAGCACTGGTTCCAACAGAGCTGGAAATAAGGAGAACAAAGAAACTAACCGGCCAAAAAAAAAAATAAAAAAAAGTCACCATTTGTGGGCCACACACACAGCAATCACAGGTAGGGTCTCCAAGAGTTGGATAACGAATAGTACAGTGAAATGGTTTCTCAAGGGGAAGATTCTAAGTTCCAGTTCTTATTTAAGCTTAATGTCTGGCCTGGTAATTCCTAGGTTTAACCGCTAAGCACAAACTACATTTTCTATGCAAGCCAGAGGTGTGGGCAACAGCCATGGGGGTAGTGGTACCTATTTAGATTAGGCTGAGATAATCATATATACAATATGCTTAGAGATGTGGCATCTCTTTTCCAGTGGACCAGGCAATAGGGATACCAACTTCGGCGGTCATGCAAACTGGAAGGAAGCTCATTGCCCTGCAGCCCGAAGACAGAAGGGAACTAGCACAGGTCGGCTTGGCCCACATGGGCCGGGGTTGGGGGGATACAGTTGCAGCAAATGGAAGCAGGGTGTTATTGGCATCACGCCCCCCGCAAATAGTTTGTATGTCAAAACTAGTAGGATTAAGTTAGCAACTACTGTAGGTGTGTTTGGTAATACAGTACAGTAATAACTAGAAACATAGGTACTCATGTAGACAAATCTGTCTGGCAAACTACACTAAGGACTTAGGAGCATGGATATTCAGGTAGCTATTTAATTTATCATACAAAAAAACTAACTCAAAAGTGTACCCCAAACAAACTGATCACTAATCAAATCCATACCCCACTTTTTTATAGAAACATTTTTTGTTAAGATTTTTAATTTTTCTCTTCTATTTTTTTACGTTACACATTACCAAAAAAACCTTATCAGAAGCCCCTCATCTAGCCCCCACATATATTTATCCAGAGCAATGGAAAAACAGGGGGGAAAAAAACCAAAAAAACAACAACTCAGCAACACCCACAAGATGACAACCTGACAATTTTTAGCAGTGCATAGAGCCATGGGAAGCTGCCGGAACACCCTGAAGCAGCAGGTCAGACTGCGAAACGTGGCCATGTCAGCATTTTTGTTTTTTTTTTTTGCTCATCAGAAGTCCACATAAGCCCAGAAAAGATAAGTACTAAAGCAGATTAGAAGAATATTGTTAAGCTTGAACTGCATTGTGCTTAAAAGGAACTTGTACACTATAGAGTTTAGCACTGCAATCAGAAAAAAAAAGTTTTTTGTGGGATTTAAAATGTGAAGACAAGTACAATCAAGCAATGGTTAAGTGGACATATATACATTAAAACAACAACAACAAAAAAAGTGGTGGTTTTCAGTGATGGCAGCTTCCAAGAAATGGCTCTACGCACCACTAAACAAATTGTCAGGTTGACATCTTGTGGGTGCGCTGTCGGAGGTTTTCCCCTCCCCTATTTTTCCATTGCTCTGAATAAATATATATGGGGCTAGATGAGGGGCCTCTGATAAGGTTTACTGGTAACGTGCAACATGTAAAGATATAGTAGAAGATACAAATTAAAAATCTTACATTTTTCTATAAAAAAGTGGGGTGTGCATTTGATTAGTGATCACGGCTATTTCATTTACTACATAGCTTTGGTGTCGCATAAGGGAAGAGAGGGCAGCTGTGTGTGTGTGTGTGTGTGTGTGAACCAAGTAGCAATCTTATATGCTCCTTTGCTCAAATAGTAAGTTACAAATGAGGAAGACAAAAACTGTCCTTGATAAGGACAGAAATCTTAAAATTGGTCAAGCTCTACAGCTGACACCTGGGATATATCCATAGCAGTGTGAACAGGAATAGCTAGACACATCATATACTGCTCCCCCCCCCCGACAAAAACCCAAAGCAAATTACATCCAGATGATGCAATATATTAAGACAACAAACAATAAATATAATAATAATAACAAAAATATCAAACTTCCAGTCCCCGCTTTCACTAAGGAAATCACGGGCTGCATTCCACAGCTAAAACTCTAGCTCCCAATACAAGTTTCACACCAAACAAAAATACAACATATCAAAATACATCATTTATTTATTTATTTAGAATTTTTATATACCGACATTCTCGATAGACATATCGAATCAGGTCGGTTTCCATAAAACAAAACAGTCGCTGATAAGGCGTTACATAGAACATGAGAACGTAGATATAAAATACAATTTCATAATAAGAAACAATAAAATAGCAAAATATACATACAATTAAACTTTCCCCAATAACCAAGCTGAAATTGGTTATTGGGGAAAGTTTAATTATGACTAAAGGAGGAACCAGAGTCTTTTCCTACATAGGGAGGCCTTTACTACTCCTTTACCGGCAGGTACCTGGGGTCATGGCTAGCACAAAGGACAGCCTGATAGAGGTCAGTAATGGATCCAGGAAACCATGTGAGAAATATCGGATAGTAACCCCTGAGAGAGATGATACGGAATGCCTCAAGGCACCTAAGCAGCCTCGTGAAGGGGAGGGATCTGGACCACCAAATTTACACCCCACGGAACTAAGGACTGAGCTTACTAAAGGGTCACCAGCCCCCAGCTCACCCAAGGGGGATGGTCCCACCAGGATCTAACAACCCCTTGGGAGTAAGGCTCTCTCTCTCTTCTTCTACTCTCTATTTTTTTTCCTGACCGCACAACTGCAGGTTTTGCACCATCCACCATCTGCTGGAGACAGAGAAATACTGAGGGACTGCAGGTGGCACCCTCGGTCATGTAGCAGTGCCTGAAAAGTTTTTATTTCTCTGCCTCCATCTGCCGGTAGGGATGCAAAACCCACTTGGGTCTGGACTGCTGTGGGGTATCAGTAGGAACCTTCTTCCTTGCTGGGACTTGGGAGGACAGCTGGGAAATCCAAAAGGTGCTGCCTAAGCAGGACTGTTGTGAGGTTTTTGAGGGTTTTGTTTTTTTTCTTTTTAACAGGCTGCAGCAATCTACAACCTCACAAGCCTAATTTAGCCTTAAAAGACACTCTGGGAAGCTTAATTTATATAAATGGGAAGAGAGCTGTTCCCTCCATCACTCAGCTATCAGAGAGGGCAGGAAAGAGGATCTCAAACAGGCATGTGAGGTTGCCTGCTGAAATAACTCAGAACTGGAGCTGCACAGGCTCTGCTGTAGCCAGAGGAAAATGTGCAGATCCTACAGAACGTCCCCCTATTTGACTATGGGAGGAAACAGGGAGGCAAAGAGGCTGGTATGCGTGATTTCTTATTTACTTTTGGCACAAAGCAGCAATAAAATGTCTACTGATCCAGCCAAAACGGGAGTGCCAACCGGGCCCTGTTCTCTGTGCACTAGAGCGCTGCCTTCCACTGTAGGGGCCAGGGCTTGATCTGGGGAACCCACCCAGTTTTTCTCTTCACCCACTGCGGGTGATATGCACTTGCCTAGTGCCTACCTATTCACAAGACTGCCTAGGACTTTGGATGACCGTGTGTATATCATTTTTTTTTTTTTTTTAAATAAGACAGGCTGAATGTACCAGCTAAGCCACTGTGACTCACTCGAAACACCATGCCTTCCTCTTTTTACAGCCTTACCAGAAGTAAGCGCGGGAGGGAGAGGGGAGAGCGACGATCTCAGACTCCCTGATAGCACCGGAGACTGGGAGGCAGTCCAGGGAAAAGGCTGTGCCGCAAGTCTTTTTTTTCCCTTTTAAAATAAAAGTTTTACTGTCTTCTCTGTTGCTCTCCCAGTATAAAGGGAGAGTGTACTGCAGGAACCCCCAAAGGAACAAAATCACCTGGGACCACCCGGAGTTTGAACCATTAGTGCAGGAACTCAGACCCCCAACTGAGTCAGTTCCCAAGGAAGAATTAGTCCCACCAGGACCATTGCCCAGTGCGCCCCCGAGACTTGGCCTACACTCCACCGAAAATGGGGGCCCAAAGCTTCCTCACAGCTACAGCATCAGTCCATGTTTGCAGTTATCAGCTGGAGACCGAGCAATATTGAAAAGCTGAAGGAAGTACCAGATCCCTATAGAGGGAGTGAAGTTAGCTTTGAGCTTTCTCTCTGCCGCCATCTGCTGACAGGCTGGGGACTCACAGTTCTCTGGACTGGTCTGGTGTGAATGATAAGGAAGAGAGCATGAGCTCTTGAAGGCTAGTCAAGACGTTAGTCCAATACAAAGATAACACTACATATAGAGATCTATACATTAATTTTTATTTGTTAATCTTTATCTCTGTGCATTCAAGCTGACTAACACGGCAGCCAAACTACTTTATAGTAGATGACGGCAGGAAAAGGCCAGTCAGACCATCCAGCCTGCCCAGTCTCTTTGTCCATACTAAATTGTTGATTATACCACCCGGGTTCAATCCCCGGCCCTTTCCACCATTGCCGAACATACTGCTGGTATGGACAAATACCAGCAGGCCAGCCAGCTGCCAGTCACAGTTTGACACCCCCCCCCCCCCCCCCCACCGCTACAAGATTTCTCCCATCCAGGAAAGCTATTTTTTGTCTTCTTCCGTTGTACTTCACCATCCTGGGGAGCAGAGCATACAAGACCCCCCTTTTAGTTACCTCCAACACACTGCTCCTCCCATGTCTAAGCAGAAAGCTCCTCAAACAAACAGTCAGCAACACCAGTGTGGATGCTGCCCAAGCAAACAGCCTCCCAGGTCCCCATTTTGAAACACCCACAGGTGACTGATGTTTGTAAAGCAGGTGGAAAGTCTCTAGATACTGAAGTATCCATGGTGTCGGCTGCCCCTTAATTGTCAAAGGAAAACTCCACAGGGCACTTCCCTTTGAAAACTTCCTAACAGGCTCTGCATAAATGTAAAAAAAAAGCACTCGCTATGTTACAGTGATTTAAGATGACAGCTAGGGAATTGTCTCAAGGAACAGACCAAGCCCTGCTAGAAATTAAAAAAAAAATTGTAAAAAAAGCCATGTTCCGACAGTGTCTGTCTTCCTCTTGCCCCCTACCGGCCTGTACTGTACAAGAGAGAGAACAGTAAGGTTATTGGCAAGAAGTGTTTTGTAGCCAAGAATAACCCAGAATGTCAAGTGCAGTCCCCTCCTACCGTATGTCTTCTCAACCCTAGAATTAAATTCAGGATCAAGGTAACCTAGAACATGATGGAAGACAAAGCCCAAAATTCCTCAGGTGACCTACCGCAAAACACTCATCGGTAGCAAAGAGTTTTGCCATAGAACAGAGAGCAACAGCATCGCCACGGCCCTCCTGCAGCGAGCAGGCCGCGTTCCGCACCATCAGCCGGGCGGCCACCAGCCGTGTCGCCATCTCTGCCAGCTTGAACTGGAGGTACTGCATGAGAAAGATGCAAAAAAACCCCCCAAAAATCAGTGCTCAGTGCCTGCTGATCAGTCACCTGCTCAGGTTTCCCCATCAAGCAACCTGTGCTTTTACTGAACCTGAATGCAAAATACTGAGTGTAGGGGCTGGTTTGCCCAACATGCTGATCCTCCCAGCAGGAGGCACTGGAGAAGATGGTACAGGAGTTCTCACTGCTGGAGAACGCACTCACACCAGTGGCATAACCCCGCAGCAGGAGGCACTGCAGCAGTGCTGGTGGTCACTCACAGAAGATATACACTTAGGCACCATTAGATTACACAGACTGAAAACTCACTTGATTGCTAGCTAAAGGTTCTCCAAACTGCTTGCGCACACTGATGTGGTCCCGGGTCAAGAGGACGGCGGCATGAGCAGCACCTAAGGAGCAGGAGGCTGGCAGAGGCAAGACACAGGAGTTCAGTTAGCGCTGGTAAAGAAAAGCTGCCCTCACTCCCTCCCCCCCCAAAGCTACGAAGCCTCTCACCAATGTTTATCCTGCCCCCATTCAGGCCCTGCATGGCGATGTTAAAGCCTTGTCCCTCGGCCCCGAGTCTGTTGGCGACGGGAACTACGCAGTCTTCGAATATCACTGCCCGCGTAGGCTGGGAGTTCCACCCCACCTGCAGGAAACAGCAGTGGTTACAGGAGGTGAGCACACACCCATTGAGCTGGCTGTTCCACAATATAAGCTCAGAGTGGCCCTTCAAAAAAAAACTTTTGGCTATCAACTCCCAGACTTTAAAAGGACAAAATCCCTCTTACCGATGCCCCTTCCTCCCACCCTCAGGAGTCTCCGATAACCCATAGGGAGATTGCACAGACATCTATCATTTTGCACATATGTGTCTGCTTTATGCTCCCTCATCTCATTTACTGTCTTCACTACAAATAAAACCATGCACACTTAGGTCTTGTTCGGAGAGGATGGTCCAAAGGGAGAGATGATTAGCTGAAGTTTCCCCATTTGCAAAGCACTTTCTGCGAGTGCAGTTAAGGGGAGCAGATGACCCTGTACTCTCTGACCCGGAGAAAAGATGTTTGCTGCCAAGGATTTGTCTTGTTAGATTTCCAGGGAAAGGGTCTTGTGTCTGCCCAACTAGATAAAAGCTGCCCAGAGGTTTGTTTCAATGTATATTCCACAGAATTAGCAAGAGTTTAAAACTTTCAGCCCAAAAGGATGACCTCAGTTCGGTGTTTTGCCACAAAATCAGAGAGAGAAAAAAAAAAAAAGTGGCCAGTCCCATGGAGCAGAAAACACAAGTGCAATCAACTGAAAAGTCATAGGAGACATGGACACCCCTCGTCCAGCCTCCTTCCAGATGTTCTGTTCTCTTACCACTCCCCACCCTTCCCCCTCATCCCTTGTCTCTCTCTCATAAGGTGCACCATACTGGCTCAGAGCAGAAGGTCCAATGATCCCAACACTGTCTGACAGTGGTGAAATCCAGGTGGACCTTAGAAAATACCCAGTACATCCCAAAGAGTAGATCTAATTTTTTTGTTGCTCACCCCCAGAGATAAGCTGTGGGTTTCCCCCAAGCCCATGAGGCTCATTAATTGCAGTTTATGGACTCTTCTTTCAGGAATGCGTGCAAACCGTTTTTTAAACCCAGCCATGCTGGAAGCCTTGACCATTCCCTCCGGCAACAAAGCCCACAACTTAATTGTGCATGGAGTTAAAAAAAAAAAGCAAAAACAAAAAAACCTCTCCTAATTTGTTTTAAATCTACTATCCAAACATAAGAAATGCCAGCACCAGACTAAACTGCTGCCAAGCCTGGATGCCAGGGCCTGACCACAAGCTCTGTCAAGCTTGTGCTGCCAGACTCGGGGGGGCCTTTGCAGGCTCCTCTGAAGAATCACTGCTGGTGCAAACAGGTCAGCAATACTGCAGGCCCAATAGTTATGAGACTGACGGCTGGCAAGCCCCGCTCCTAAACCTGCTCAAAGATAACCCCCATCCCCTTCTAGATACTTGCTTCAGCAGAGGCAGCTGATATCCTCACCTTTCTCTATTTTCTTCTTCTTTTTTTTTTTTTTTTTAAAGCTTTAATGAGCAAAAGGGAGAAACGGGAAAGCCAGGGTCATTTTTTTCTAGTTTGAGGTGGGGAGGAGGGGCCACTAACCCTAGGGATTTTTTTTTTTTTTGACTAAGGTGTCTTACTGGAGTGAAGATATGGAACTGGTCCCAAACGAATAATAAAACAATATAAGAATGTGAGCAAGTGGATTCGGGTTTTTCCCCCCTGAGGCAGACAGAAGTTCGAAACATGATATAAAGTGTCGGGGTTGGATCGGACATTTGATGGCAAGATAAGTGCCGGGAATACTTTGATGCTCACTTGAAAGGGAATTTTGTTCTGGGAATGTGTGGGACTGTTTTTGGAGATTTCTAAATATTTTTGAAAAAATACACAATAACATAAAAAAAATATATATATAGGATTAAATAAAGTAAAGTGGACTTTCCTCCTGAATTGGCTCTTTTATAAAACTGTCGGTCCCACATAAATGTCTGCATAAAAAGAGTTTTTTCACATAAAGTATGAGTTTATAGAAGATTAAGTTATATGACCAGTTGACCAATTTTGTTTTTGTGAGTTTATACGACTGTATGGGTTCTCTGGAATACGTCTGTTGTTGGGGCTTTTGTGAATTGATTGGAGTTTTTAAAGAGTTTCCATGCTTCTGCAGACTTAATTCTTTGCAACTGCTCCTTTTAGTTTCCTCATGTTATCATAATCACCCCTTTTAAAGTTATACGTTATTGCATTTTTATCTTCCATCCAGTGATCATCTCACATTTTGATTGCATAAAGATCACTATTGCTAAGCAGCTCCATTGCAACAGTTATCCCTCTGCCTCCTCACATCATCTCCTTCTTCCCTGCTTACCTCCCATTCTGGTTCTTCCCATTAGCCTGCCAGCTGCTCACCTTTCTCTCCTTCTTGCCAAAACTGAGTCCCGGCGTGCCTTTCTCCACCACTATGCAGGAGATGCCTTTTGAGTGGCTGCCTCCTGTGCGGCACATGACCACGTAAACATCTGTGTCACCACCACCACTGATGAAAGCCTGGTGAGCACAAAGCAGAAAGTAATAATGCAGCAAACACTGCACAGCCAGACACACGTGCACACAAGCCGAGATTTGCGGACACTCTTCTCCAGGGGGTCCATGCCTCCTGACTACTATCTGGGAGTCGTGCCTTGTGACCATGGGCGATTAAAAAAAAAAAAAAAAAATGGAAAGGAATTGGGTGTTGGGGGGGGGGGGGGGGGGGGGGAGAGGAGAGGGTGGGTGAGATAGCAGGGAAAGGGGCACATCCATGCCAAACTTCTACTGTCGCCTCCAACAGCTCCCCCCAATCTCAAACCACTCCCTTCTCCCACAGACTCTCTCAGCCCATGTGGGTGGCTGACCCCATCTTCTCCTTGCTCTTGGCTGCCATGGATCCCACTTCCCTTGGCCTGTGCAGGCTGCTGATGCCTCCTCTGTTTCAGCCTGACACCGTTTCCTGCTCCCTTGGCCTACACAATCCATCGACGCAAAAAGGTTCCAGGTCAGTGATCCAGCAGAAAATCACCACCACTTGTAACCAATGATAAATGTTGTCTGACAGGGTTCATGCCATGTGACCAACATCCAGTGGGATCATCATGTCACATCCTTAAGGTGATGGACCTAAACACACAGCTGAAAGGGAGAACCCTGGCAGCCCATCCAAATTCAGATTAGCTAAAAGGAAAGCAGCAAAGTTCCAAAACAAAGCTGATCTCTTTCCTAAGACTACTGTATGCTTTTCAATGTAAATCTTTAGACTTGTTTAGGTTGCTGACATCTAAAGAAGAGACCTCAGTAATTCCAAATCCCTGCATGAAAAAAAAAACCCAAAACATTCAATAACCTTGGAAAGGATCAGCTCAAATACGCTTTGGTTGTCCTTAAACATCAGAAACAGAGATCAAAGAAAAAAAATCTCCCACTACCTTGGAACCATTGAGGACGTAAGTGTCACCACTTTTCTTTGCTGACGTTATAAGCGAGGCTGCGTCACTCCCACTCCCTATAGAGAAGATAAGGACATGTGCACCGGTGAGTCACTGACACCTGTCCAGCAGCACAAGATACTGGGACAGGGCTCTCAGACCCAGCCTGCTACCCTTGGAGGAATCTGGAGGAAAATTCTGGAGAAACATTCTCAGACTTGCCAGTTATGTTATTAAGCCTTCCACTGACTCCAACACTGAAGACCCTCTCAGAAATCTACCCCTCCACACTGCTGACATTTCCCTCTCCTTCCCTATCATCCAGTTTTGCTCTTATCCCACAGAAGGACTGTGCATACACGTATCTCTATCTGTATCTGCAGGGTGTTCTGGCAGGTCTCCCAGAGCGAAGCAGAACAGTATACGTGTGTATCTAGGTCTTCAGAGGAAGTTGGGGGATGGAGGGCATTCTGGGTAGCCTTTGAGAGTGAGGGAGAGGGCCCAGGGACTCACCTGGCTCGGTAAGGCAGTAGGAAGCGAACTTCTCCATACTGCAGAGTGATGGACAGAACAGATGCCGCTGCTCCTTATTTCCAAATGTGTCAATCATCCAAACACACATGCTGTGGAAAGAAGAGGGGTAGGGTATAAAACCCCAGGTGGCAGATATCACCTTCCCATCACACCTTAACAGATCAGAATAAAGGATAAATGCCAAATGCAAAGACTACAAAAGAGAGAGAGAGAGAGATGAGAAGAGTATACATTCAATGAGAGACTGAAGCAATTCTACCACATCAATGAACACCTCATCAAAAACAAGGAATGAGACACATGAGGTCCAACAGGCTCATAACACTCACTTGTGAATACTCATATATGCTGTGGTGCTTGCACACCCTGTCGACAGGGCCTCAAAGATGATGGAGGTGTCCAGGCGGGACAGCCCTGACCCACCTACTTCTGGATGGACATAGATCCCACCAAACCCCAGCTGTGCTGCTCGCCGCATGGTCTCCACAGGGAACACTTCCTGTTACAACCCAAACAAGATGTTACAGAGAAGAAGAGCTCCAAGAGGAGATAGGATCTGAAGTTCAGCCCTACTACTTGTGCCACAGAAGGGAGAGAAACACTAAAGGGGGGGTGCAACCTAGGAAGAGGTGTCCCTCTGTGCTAATCTGTTCTCTATCTCGTCTAATCTCTCAAGCACAGTCTTGGACTCTGGGGGATAAGCAAATTAGTGTAAAAGATTATCAGCCCTGTAGACAACAAGAAAGTGATTGATCTACAATGAGAATGTCCCAAGGACCCTAATAGGCCACAATTTAAAAAACAATCATTTATTCAGATCTGGACTGGACACCTTGGAGCCCTCCAATCCAGGTCATGAAGGCTGATAAACACATGGTTTGTCTCTGCAAGACACTGCCTGAAAATTGTCCTCGGTGCTCAGTGGCTCCACAGCATCCTCACAGCTGCTGCTGATTACTTCATATGTTGCTTGTTCCCTAAGCATTAACCTAATGGTGGCTGCATGTATGCTCCTAAAGCCTATGGAGAACTATGTGAATGACAGGTACTATAGAAATCCATTTACTGCTATTCGTTTACAACATTCCAGGTACTCTGGCACTGTGCAATTACCTTCTCATCCCATTCAGTCATATGAGGTGCCATCTCCCTGGCAGCAAAGTCAAAGGCCAGCTTCTGGAATTCCTTCTGTTCCTCGGTCAGGCCTATAGAAGCTGAAAATCAGAAACCTGGATGAGTGGGGGAGGCATATAAGTAAGGTAGAGGAACTTTTAGATTTTGATTTCCAACAGAGCTGACAAATGTTCCAGGTCAAGGAAGAAGGCATTGGATAGTTCTGGATTTTGAGCTTATATCTTAATGTCTTCTCAATGGGAGCACTGATAAGAGACGATTACCTTCCTGGTAGCGGAAAAGAATCAGTAAATTCTGCTTGGGGAAACTGTAAAACTTAAAAGTACTAAACTATTGGGGTATATTATTTAGTGTGTTTGTGTGTCTGTACTAAAAAGGAAGTCAGAAAGGCAGACAATAAACAGAAGTGTCTGTACTAAAAAGGAAGTCAGAAAGGCAGACAATAAACAGAAGTTTGTGTGTTTGTGAGTTGGGAAATGCAAACATAGAAACAGAAATTTCTATGTTTGCATTTCCCAACTCATCCTAGCTCATCCTTTAATTTACAGGCAAGTATCACTTTCACACTAAAAAAAAACCCAAAACAAAACAGCCTTTTAACTTAAATTCAGAAATTCTACACACCTTATCAAGAGTTTGATCATTCCCTAGTAGGTCAATACCAGATATATGGTGAATACATTTAAAGGACCCTAATTGTAAGAACATAAGAAAATGCCATACTGGGTCAGACCAAGGGTCCATCAAGTCCATCAAGCCCATCAAGCCCAGCATCCTGTTTCCAACAGTGGCCAATCCAGGCCATAAGAACCTGCATTCCTATTCTTATAGCAACCTAAAATTTAACTAGGAACTGAAAAAATTTAAGATGAAGACAGCAGTCCAGCAGCAAGAGGGGGACCTCCCAGTCTTTTCCATCAATTGTCACATGTATGATTTTTTTACCCGCCAGTGAAAAATTGTACGTGTGCATCCGAAGCAAAGAGCTCCTGACTCTCAGAGAACGAGTCCGAACTCTGGAGGCTAGAGTGGCAGACCTGGAAGAGCAGAGGCAGACAGAGAGGTATATCGATGAGACCTTCAGGGACACAGCAGCCAAGTCCCAACTCCAGTGTGGCAGCCCTGGTGCTGCCTTGGAAGAGGAAGTTCTCATGATCAGAGAGCATCAACCTGGTGCAACAGGAAAGATCCTGTAGCAAGAACCTGCACTCCAGGTGGTGCACTGTCCTCTTGCACTGAGGATGTGTCTCCCAGGGCTACTGCCCAGGAGGGAAGGGTTAGGTTGGCCGTCATAGTTGGTGAGTCAATTATTAGAAATCGAGACAGTTGGGTGGCTGGTGGGCGTAAGGATCGCCTGGTAACATGCCTACCTGGTGCGAAGGTGGCGGACCTCAGGTATCACCTAGATTTGACAGTGCTGGGGAGGAGCCAACTGTCTTGGTAGATGTAGGCACTAACGATATAGGAAAATGTGGGAGGGAGGTTTTAGAAGCCAAATTTGGGCTCTTAGGTAGAAAGCTGAAATCCAGAACCTCCAGAGTAGCATTCTCTGAAATGCTCCCTGTTCCACGCGCAGGTCCCCAGAGGCAGGCAGAGCTCTGGAGTCTCCGTGTGTGGATGAGACGATGGTGCAAGGAAGAGAGATTCAGTTTTGGAAGGAACTGGGTAACCATTTGGGGAAGGGGGGAATCTTTTCTGAAGGGATTGGCTCCATCTTAACCAGGGTGGAACAGGCTGCTGGTGCTAACCTCTAAAAAAGAGACAGAGCAGCTTTTAAATTAGAACAAAAGGAGAAAGCCAACATGGTTCAATGGGCGGTATCTTCAAATGATACTAATGAAGCATTAGAGTTAGTGCATCTCAACAGAGAGGTTCCAATTATAAGAAAAGTAATCCATGTGCCTATAATTAAAAACTCACCTGAGCTAAAAGATTCCAATTTATCCCTGTAAACTAAAAAGCAGAATGTAAATACAAACAAAAAACCCACTTTGAAATGTTTTTATGCTAATGCCAGAAGTGAAGTAAGATGGGAGGAATTAGTGTGTGTAGCAGTGAATAATGAGAGACTTAATTGGCATCTCGGAGACATGGTGGAAAGAAGATAACCAAATGGGATAGTGCTATACCAGGGTACAAATTATATTGCAATGACAGACAGAAGCATCTTGGTGGTGGGGTGGTGCTTTATGTCCAGGATGGCAGAGAGTCCAACAGGATAAAGATACTGCATGAGACTAAATGCACAATTGAATCTTTATGGGTAGAAATCCCTTGTGTGTCGGGGAAGACTATAGTGATAGGAGTATACTACCATCCACCTGGTCAAAATGGTGAGACTGACAGTGAAATGATAAGAGAAATTAGGGAAGCTAACCAAATTGGTAGTGCAGTAATAGTGGGAGATTTCAATTACCCCAATATTGCCTGGGTAAATGAAGCATCAGGGCATGCTAGAGAGATAAAGTTCCTGGATGGAATAAATGACTGCTTTATGGAGCAATTGGTTCAGAAACTGATGAGAGAGGGAGCAATTTTAGATCTAATTCTCAGCAGAGTGCAGGATTTGGTGAAAGAGGGGCCACTTGGCAATAGTGATCATAATATGCTCAAATATGAATTAATGACTCGAAGGGGACAGTAAGTAAATCCTCAGCTCTAGTGCTAAATTTTCAAAAGAGAAACTTTGATCAAAAGAGAAAAATAGTTTAAAAAAACCCCCAAAACTGAAAGGTGCAGCTACAAAGGTAAAAAGTGTGCAACAGGCGTGGACATTGTTAAAAAAAATATCATCCTAGAAGCACAGTCCAGAGGTATTCCATGCATTAAGAAAGGTGGAAGGAAAGCAAAATGATTACTGGTATGGTTAAAAGGTGAGGTGAAAGAGGCTATTTTAGCCAAAAGATCTTCATTCAAAAATTGGAAGAAGGATCCATCAGACGAACTTGCCAGGTATTTGTGACTTGGATTGGCCACTGTTGGAAACAAGATACTGGGCTTGATGGACCCTTGGTCTGACCCAATATGGCATATCTTATGTTATGTACCAGTAAATTGCACAAAAATCAATGCCCGTGGCTGCTTTAGTTCAGGGAAAGCTGCCCCAACACACTCTACTTTTCTGGCCCCCCCCCCAGGCCTTAGAGGAAGCAATGACACATGTCACCACTAGCTCTGCTCCATTTCTACAGAGCAGTTCAAACTGCTACCCCTGATCCATTTCTGCAGGGGAGCAAGAACTAAATTACACCGTGGGTTCTACTCCGCATCCTTGAGTCCCAGAGAAAAAGTGGCAAAATGCCATTCTGGTTGTTCCACCAGAAATTAAACCCTGGGTAAGAGATAAAAAAGGGTTGAGCTGTAATGCCAACCATCAAGGCTATGGTTGAATCCTCGATGACTGGCACTATTGCTAATTCAAACCCTTTTTGTGTCTGTTCTTTCCTCTGCAGTATCTGCTTAAGTAACAGCCCTTTCCCTTCTGTTCTCTGTAGACCAGGAGGGAAGGGGTTGAAATAGGGGGCAGAGTGGTTCCTTTCTGCTTTATCCACTCCAGCTCACCCCTCCTTTCCTCTCCCCTGCAGGTTGCCTGAAGGGAGGGACTGGAGAAAAGGAAAGGACAAGCAGGGAAGTGCCTTGTCCTGAAAAAGGCCATGCACCATGCTGGAGGCAACCCCCCCCCAGCACCAACACCCACTCTCCCTCCCAGCACACTGCAAACTTTGGCTGCACTTTAGTTTTGGTTTTTTTACTGGGGAGGGAAGAGGCAAAAACAGAACCAGGGAGGAAGACAATCCACTCCCCAATAGCTCAGGAGCAGGAAAACTGTGAGGAAAGTGAGAGGCAGGGAGAAACACCCCTCTCTCCCTCCTTCTGTTTTTCTGCTTTTTTTTTTTTTTATTGCAAAGTCCCTGACAGAGGCTCAATCACAGACCCCTTAATGGGAGCAAGACAAAGGCTTGTACTTCTGGTCATATCCAGTGGCTTGGCCAGGGGTCTGGCCCAGATCCACTATTGAGCTGCTGAACCAGTTCAGACCTACCATCTGCTGGCACCACCTCCTAAGTAGTGGCAGTGCTGTCACAAAAAAAAAAAAAAGGGTTGTCTGTCTGCGGTAGGAGGAAATAACCCACCTTGTAAGGCTGGACTGGTGTAGCAGGATGCGATGGAATCATATTTATTTAATTTATATTCTGCTTTTTCAATCATTTCAAAGCAGACTGCAATCAGGTACTGTAGGTATATCTGAGATAATGGAAGGTGGTGTGACTTTCCCCAAGGTTAGAAGGAGGAGCAGCAGATTTGAACGCTTGCTTGCCTTGTTCACAAGCCACTGTTGTAACCACTAGGCTACTCCTCTACTCCAGGATTTAGATCCTGCTTGTCCTCAGAGAATAAGAACTACAAGTCTCAACATACCCTGGAGTAAAGGCAGGTCCAGCTCATCCCCAAGGACCTGGATCCACCAAATAACCATGCAGGTATCTTAATGTGCAGCTGTAAATATGATGAGGATGAGCAAGCAACTCCCATGACCTGGAGGTCAGGGTGAGCCAGGCCTGGATTTGCCCCGTGTATGCTGGGAAATGCAATCGCTGGTCTGTTCCATAGGACATCAAACTACTAGGATCAGATCACTGTGGGCAGTTGCCCCCTCCTTACGATCGATGCAGGAAGCGATACCCCTCTGAAGTAGTAACGAGCTCCGGCACCTTGCGAACCTGAGCCACGGGGCCAGCAACGCTGGAAATCGACCGCTGCACGCCATGGAAGCTAAAAACTCCGTAGAAGCTGCAGCCTCTTGGTAATAGGTGATTAAGAGGAGGGGGGAATAGAGGAGGTGGAGGAAAAGGAAGAGAGCAGGGAAAGGGCAGTTTGGGAATTGTAGTTCAGGAGAAAGCTACGGTACCCGGATTTAAATGGCAGGGTGGGAAAAAGCAGACTACATTCCCCATGGAGCCCTGCGATGTGGACGAGGTGAAGACCCGGCCTCCTCCAGCCATTGGTTACCAAGTAGATAAGGACTCTCTCACCATCGACTGCTAGGAAAGAAGGGCCGGTCTTCGCAGTCATTGGCTGCTAGGAGGAGGTGTGGCGTTCTTTGCAGCACACGTGTGGGTAAGGAAGTTCTGGCAGTTCATGGCTTGTTTCTTTTTTTGTTGAGTTGTAGCTATTAGTGGTTCTGGAGGATTGGTTTTGAATGGCTTCTCTCCAGCAAAATGCCGGAGGATAGGTGGGAGGCTGTGCTAAGCCTCAGATCTGTTAGGTTCTACAGTGCTTTGAAGTTCAGGAAGTGCACGAGATGCAATTGAGCCGCTAGTTGGGGAATTTGAAGCTAGTACCTACAGAGGCTTTTTTGTTATAGGAGGCCCGCCTCTTGAGGCAAGGGCCGTATAACTGGGCAGACCTGCTGTAGGCAAGAGGGGGGGCCCACAGCCCAAGGGCGCTGGGCTAGGTGGGGAAAGGGGCGGACAATAGGATTAGTGGGGCCAGTTCAAACCTGAGCATGAGCCAATGAGACAAAGAAGGCAGCGTCTCTGAGCTCAGGTACTTAGAGGTAGTGCGGGGTGGGGGGAGCACATTTGCAGCCTGGAATCCAGAGCAAGAGCAACTAACCTCCAGCTACAGCGAAGAGGAATCAGAGCTCCACCTGGCGATCCCAGTACAGAGAAGCAGGCAGAAGAAATCCTCACTCAGATTCACCGAACCCGAGTCCAGTGCAGGAGAAGCAGCGGCATATGATACGAGATCAAGTCCAGCGCAGGAGAAGCAGAGACAGAGTATACTCCGATTGCAGCTCCAAGCGGACTACCATTGCTGAAAACTTTGCTTGCAGAGTTACCAGGTAAGCTGTGCATGCTTTGTGCAGTCGATATGCCCTGCTCTGTTCCCCCCCCTTTTCCTTCCCCCCCATATAAGTATTCCTGGCAGGCCACCTGCCCCCCCCCCCCCAAGCGGCATCCCCCGAGCCATGCGGCCCCCGAGCCATGCGGCCGCCCTATCTCTCTGCCCTGCCATCCAGCCTGCCCCCTCGGCACCCCCAGAGCCATGCGGCCGCGCTATCTTGCTGCCCTTCCCCCGGCCGGGCCCCTTCCTGGAGCCGGCCGGCCATTCTTCCTTAGCCCATGTGGCCAGCCCGCCCCCCCGTGCTTCCCGGCCCCCCCCCCCCTGCAAATCCTGCCGCGCAGACCTGCCCCCCCCCCCCCCCCGCCCCGCAAATATCGCTGCGCCGACCCGCCCCTGGCCCCTCCCGGGAGCCGGCCGCGCTTCACGGCCCCCCTCTTTTTCCCCTAATAAAAGCTCCGCGCAGGCCTGCCCCGCAATTATCACCGCATGGCCCACCCCCGGCACCCCACCGCCGCGCCACCCAGCCCTGCCCGGCATCCCCCAAGCCATGTGGCCGCCGAGTCATCCGGCCCCTACCCAGCCAGTGCCTTCCAGCATGCCCCCCCCGGGGAGCCCCCCCCCCAAGTAAACCTCCTAACCCGGCGCCGATCCATGTCCCCACACGGCCCCTCCCTGGCCGCCGGGAGCCGGACGGTCAAAATCCGCGCCGGCCTGCCCCCCCCCAAACAGCGCCACTCGACCCGCCCCCCCTGCAAGCATCGCCGCCCCGGCCAGCTGCCCCGGCACCCACCCGCCAATTCCGCCACGCCCCGCCCGGCATTCCCCAAGCCACGCTTCCGCCAAGCCATCCGGCCCCCCCCCTACCCCAGGCCGTGCCTTCCAGCTCGCCCCTTCCCGGGAGCCTCCCGGCAATATAACCCCCCCCCCTCAAGTAGCCTCCTAGCCCCCGCCGATCCGGACCCTTCCCGGCCGCCGGCCTGCTCTCCTTCCACGCGGTCGGCCCCACCCAACCCCCCCACCCCTGGCAGCCAGCATCCCGGCTCCTCCGTTTATACCCTTTACCTCCCCTCCCGCCGCCGTTCCCCTCCGGCATCGCTTGCCCACGTGGCCGCCCCTAACCCCCTCGGCTCATCCCCGCTGATAATCGCAGCGCGACCCCCCCCCCCTCGTGCGTTTTGCTCCGCCGATCCCCCCTCCCCCCGCAATCGCTGTCGCGCTAAAGAAATTATCTGAAGTTTGTAATAACTTTTAAATGACTAAAAAGGTGTATTGTGGCAGCACAAAACATTTCACTGCTGGCTGCAAAGATTGCACTGCTGGCTGCAAACGGTATAATCACACACTATCATGTGAAGAGATATCATGTAACGTTATCATCCCCACATTCCCTACCTCTATTTTCCCCCTGCTATTGATTGTTTATAGTTCTCTGTAAAACAAAGTCCATATTATCGCTTGTTCTCTTTTACCTAGTTTACTGTTTAATGATTGTTCATTGTTCTCTGTAAAGCTCGTTAGCTGCATTTTGTTTACTGTGAACCGATGAGATGTTCCCAACGTTGGTCGGTATATAAAAGAATATAAATAAATAAAATAAATAGCTATGGGAACAGTATGTTTAGACCTTGTTTATAATATTACAATGATCACATAAGTATTCTATTAAGAACCATACAAAAATCCATAATACAGAGTGGGGGACCAGCTAAAGAAAAAAAAACCAGCTTAGTTTTCAGAGCTTTGTTTTCATGTAAATAGATACTAGGGCTAGCTTGCTTGCACAATGGCAGGATTGCACAGCACCACTGCCACAGAGGAGACCTGTATTTGATTCCTAAGTTACCTATACATTCCCCCCACGCGCCCCCAGCCTGCCCGGCCGGGTGCGGCTTCCGCGCCCACAGCCCCGATCCACCCCCCCCCCCCCAAGCAAGCCTCCAAAACCACCATCCCACCACGTCTATGCCCCCCCCTCTTCCCATCCCCGCGCCCCCCCGCAGCCACCGCGGTTACCAAGTCCAGCTTACCTCCGCCCCCCTCCACCCCCCTTTTCCCGCATCTTATCCATCCAACCCTCCCCACCTACTATACGCCGGGTTACCAATTCAGCTGCCCCCCCCCCCCTCTTCCCCCCCCCCCCCCCCCCAGTTTGGAACCTAACCATTTTATATGTCTACACAGCATGTCAACCATTCAGTTTTCTATGGCTACCGGCCCGGCCGCACGTATACCGGACCAGGCTCTGGCTCCAGCAGCCAAGCGAACACGTCGGAAGCCCAGCAAACTGCAGGACAACTTTGCAGCAACACCAGACGACAACAAACTCAAGACCAAGACTCAGAAGAATAAGAAAAGGAAAACAGCGACCAGACGACAACCACATAGCATCAGCCATCTGGGCTGCTATGTGCTGGAGAAGCCCCCTCCCCCCGGGGCACGACCCCTACGGCACCGCCACAACCGGTCTACAACGCAGGAGCCGAGAGAGAACTACGTCAGCTCATGGACCAAACCTTGGCAGCGGCGGCTATCCATGGCACCGACAGGGTGAAGTCACTGCTGGCGGGGTTAACGCATGCCAATAACCCATCCCCCCCAGCAGTACGGTCCAGTACCTGTCGGTCCACACCAAGGTTCATCGGGCAGCACCAATAGTTCAGCGGGCAGCACCCAGCAACAGCACGGGACCGCTAACGAGTCGAACTGGCACCCACAAGAAGGACAGAACTGTGAGTACCCTCCTGTAAACACGGGCCAGGCTAATGCGCAGATGCCCCTCAATCAGGTGCCCCTCAATCAGCCCACTTACCCTCCGCTAACGAATGGCACCGAAGTGTGGCTGGGGCCACAAGGCGCTACAAGCGATTTTAATGCCCAGGTTCCCCCAACACAGCCCGGTTGCCTTCCCATCAATCAGCCCACTTACCCACCGCTAACGAATGGCAGCGAAGTGTGGCCGGGGCCACAAGGCGCTCCAAGCGATATTTTTGCTGCTATGAAAGCATTTTTTGATAACCTTCAGGGGCAGGGTAATTTTAACACAAGACCGCCACAAAACCCTGTTAATCAGGAAGCAGGGCACTCAGGACGCGCAGGGCAACACATGGGGGAGGCCGTAACAGGGATACAAACCCAAGCTACAGCTGGTGGAACAATGGTGGGTCAGTCGGGGACAAATGACCATAATCCCACCGGTAGCTCAGCCATGAAAGTGAATAACGCTACACAATACACATGTACCGTTGGCTCTCTAACCGCTCATGTGTCAGAAGCAATAAAAGAGAAAATATGGCGCAGCAAATATGTAGATATATTCGAGTTGCTCAGGAGAGAGGGGGAGGGATCCGATCCAAAATGCCACGAAGCATGCAAACTAGCAGCTAGGGAGAAACCCTTCGTCGCTAGAACGCTAGTGAACTGGTCAGCAGGTTTTAGAATTCTGTCAACGATCATAGGTCAGAAATACCCGGAAAAGTGTTGTTCCCTATTTGCTTACCAGG
The DNA here is from genome assembly GCF_901001135.1 of Rhinatrema bivittatum. Classification (NCBI taxonomy): domain Eukaryota; kingdom Metazoa; phylum Chordata; class Amphibia; order Gymnophiona; family Rhinatrematidae; genus Rhinatrema; species Rhinatrema bivittatum. The sequence continues at coordinate 34,138,686 of NC_042626.1, forward strand.
ACGTCATTTGCAGTGCTTATTGCACTTATGGGGGTACGGCTTGGTTGGAGTATGATGAGCAGTTCAGAAGGAATATGGCGGTGAACCCTAGTTTAGACTGGGACCGCAAAGATATTGATCTCTGGCTATCAAAAATCACCCCTTACAGACCGGTTCAGGAGATCATCCCTGGCTTCGCTGGTAATGCATACCATCCCAGTACATGGCCAACACCTCGCCAACATACTTTTCCTGGAAGATTCCCATTTCGGCAAGGTCAGCCATTTCGGCAAGGGCATAGGTTTGGTCAGGCCACTAGATTCAGGGGCGGGGGGCTCCCATCTGTCAGCTGTTCAACTCCGGTTTTTGCAGATTCGCTGCTGCCTGCAAATTCAGACACGCCTGCATGGGATGCGGTGCAGGCCACCCACAAACAAAATGCACAAGGGGCAGCAACATCCCACATACAGAGCACCACTAAATTCCATAGAGCTCCTACCCCCATTAAAATACATAGCATATATAACTGTTTAAAGGGTTATCAGCCCAAGGAGGCAAGCTGGTTATACGAAGGTTTTTCTCAAGGTTTCCGCATACCTTTCATGGGGCCAGAAACCGCCACTGAGGCTAGGAATCTGTTATCTGCAAGGAGTAATGAAGAGGTCATAGCGCAAAAAATTAAAAAAGAAGGCGACATGGGTAGGGTGGAAGGCCCATTCAATGACAAGCCACTACCCCATTTTAGGATTTCCCCTCTTGGGGTGGTACCCAAAAAAGAGCCAGGGGAATTCCGAATGATTCACCATTTATCCTTCCCAGAGGGTGGTTAAGTGAATAATTACTTGGACCCCGACGCATGCTCTGTCGCCTACGCATCATTCGACCAGGCATTAGACATGGTGAGGCATTGGGGACAAGGCGCATGGTTGGCAAAAGCCGACATTGAATCAGCCTTCCGATTGCTTCCAACACATCTAAGCTGCTTCCATCTGTTAGGGTTTCAATTCCGAGGTAAATATTACTTCGATAAATGCCTCCCGTTGGGCTGCTCCATTTCTTGTGCCTACTTTGAGAAGTTTAGCACATTTGTGCAATGGGCGGTAGAGCAGGACATCGGGAGGGGAAAAATCATACACTATTTGGATGATTTTTTATTTACCGGCCATAGGGACACACAGGCCTGTGCGCAAGCCCTTGAAGCATTCACGCGGAAAGCAGACGAATTAGGTATTCCGCTAGCCAAGCACAAATCAGAAGGGCCGTCACAAAAATTGTCATTTCTCGGAATCGAAATCGATACCCTGCAAATGGTCACACGCCTACCGCCCGCAAAGCTGGAAGCGTTACGCGCCAACATATCTATTACCGAACACTCACGCAAAATCACGCTAAAAATCAACCATTCAATCCTCCTAGACCGGCTCGGGGACATTGGTATCTCAGGCACTGCTCTTGCTTGGTTCCATTCATTTCTCAGCAACAGAACATTCAAGGTAAAAATCAATAACAAACAATCGCATCCCATCAGATCCAATCTGGGAGTCCCGCAAGGTTCTTCCCTTTCACCAACACTCTTCAACATATACCTTCTTCCTCTCTGCCTCCTCCTTACCAAGTTGAAAATCAAGCATTACATATACGCGGATGATGTTCAAATCGTCATCCCTATTAAGGAGTCCTTACAAAAATCCCTTAACTTCTGGAACATCTGCTTTCAGGAAATAAGCTCCCTCCTCGCTAAGCTCAACCTAGTCATCAATAAAGACAAGACTAAATTCCTCATCTCCCAAGATGAAAACCTCCTCACTAGTAAAATAACCAATCACCCAGAAGACCAATCACAGGACGAAAAACACCCTCTCCCTAACTCCCCCGCAACCACTCCGGACAACCTTAAAAACACATCGCATGTAAGAGACCTAGGTGTGCTCTTGGACAACAAGCTGAACCTCAAAAGATTTGTCAACATTACGGCTAAGGAGTGCTTTTTCAAATTACAAGTGCTGAAAAAGCTTAAACCTCTTCTGCACACATATGATTTCCGCCTAGCTCTGCAAGCAATCATCCTCACAAAAGCAGATTACTGCAATTCGTTGCTGCTTGGTCTCCCTGCTGTCACCATCAAGCCTCTCCAGATGTTACTGAACTCAGCCGCCAGGATCCTAACGAACTCAAAAAAGAGGGATCACATCACGCCAATCCTCTACAACCTCCACTGGCTCCCTATTAAATATAGAATCCTCTATAAAGTTCTGACCACCATGCACAAAACCCTACACAACTTAGCACCTATTGAGCTCACCTTCCAGCCTCACCCTAACAACTCCTCCAGACCGATTAGAAGTGCATACCAAGGCACTCTTTCCGTTCCTCAAGCTAAAACATGTCTAAGGAACAGAGCCCTATCCACAGCAGGTCCTAAGCAATGGAACACTCTCCCACCTGACCTCCGACAGGACCCCTGCCAAATTTCTTTCAAGAAAAAACTCAAAACCTGGCTATTCAAACTAGCGTTTCCAGATCCCTCATACTAACTAATCATATTCTCACCTTATTTCTCACCCAGCCCACTCTCCCAACTGTTAAACTTGACACTATGCGCTCTCAAACTCGCTCTTCCTCACCCTAATCGTTTCCCATTAAAGATCCACAGACTCCCTCTGTCCTTTGCAAGCCCTTGGTACCACATCCTCTTCCTCTCTCCCTTTTATTCAACCTAGCCCTAGTACTTGAATTGACCGCTTGTATAAATGTTTTTGCTATGTGATTTCAATCTGTTTAAATTATTATTTAAGTTTTAAATTGTTACCTAAGTTGCACACTATGTTACTTAAAGATTTGCTTAGTTGTATCTTGTTCTTTGTAAATGCCCACCGGCAAGTTCTTACTGTTCATTGTAAACTGGTTTGATTTGTATCCAATGCAAGAAGATCGGTATATAAAAGCTAAAAATAAATAAATAAATAAAACAAATGCAGTCACTCATTGGTCATCTCAATTTCGCTTGCAAGATCATGCCCATGGGTCACCCTTTCATTACCTGCTGTGGCTTGGGACAATCTTCTATCTGCAAGAGCCATCATTTCATTAGAATCACCAAGGAGCTCAGGGAGGACCTCATAGTATGGAAGACATTCCTGGGGGAATATAATGGGCGGACGGTTTGGAGGGACCCACTCATGACCAACAGGGAGTTACAGCTCTACACCGACGCAGCGGGAAGCGTTGGATTTGGGGCCTATCTGGCGGGGAAATGGTGTGCGGAACGATGGCCAGTGCAGTGGGAAGCCAAGGGCGTGCTCAGAGACATCACTTTTCTCGAATTGTTCCCCATTGTTGCAGCGATACACATGTGGAAAGCATGTTTCCAGAATAGAAGAGTGGTTTTTTGGTCGGACAACATGGCAGTTGTACAGGCTATAAATTCTCTCACCGCCCACTCCCACAGGGTCATTAGGCTATTGCGGGATTTAGTACTGCTCTGCCTGCGCATTAACCTGGTCTTTAAGGCTAAGTACGTACCGGGGGAGGTTAACTACATCGCTGATGCATTGTCTCGTTGTCAGTGGTCTCGTTTCAGATTCCTGGCCCCGGAAGCGGAACCTCAACCATATCGCATCCCACCTTGGATCTGGGAATTAGGGTGCCCGGGATCGACTCCTTATTGAGATCGGCTCTAGCAGAGAGTATTTGGAGAGCATATTCACACGGATGGCGCTTATTCCAACAATTTTGCCAATCAAAAAACACACACGTTCAGGGGACAATGACAGAGAAAAATGTAACAGAGTTCTTACTTTACCTCAAGAACTCGGGTGTATCCAGAGTAAAGGCAGGGCAGCACCTAGCGGCTATTGTTTTCGTTGCCAAATTATGGGGTATAGGCACCATTAGCAACTCCTTTCTCATAAAAAAGATATTAGAGGGTTGGCGGAGACAAGAACCAGGTAGAATGGACGCCAGAAAGCCTATCACACCGATGCTGCTTCAAGCACTGGTAAAGGAGCTCCCTAGCCTAGTTTGGGACAATTACGAGGTAAAGCTATGGACCGTGGCCTTTTCACTAATGTTCTTTGGGGCATTTAGAAACAGCGAGCTTATCCCGAGGGCAAAGGTGATCACCAGGCCATCTGATGGGGGTCTCCCGATAGAAAACATAAGGATGGTTAAGGAGGCAGTACAGATCTTTATTAGGCGAGCAAAAAATGATCAGCGGGCAGTAGGTCGTTGGATTACGTTATACCCTGCTCATATGGGGGATATATGCCCTGTAAGGGCCGCGAGAGAATACCTTAAAGTACGCCCGCCCGGGGGGGGGGTCCATTACTAAAACACAAAGATGGCAACGCACTATCGCGTTACCAGTTTATCAGCATACTGTTGATAAACTTGTGTTACCAGTTTATCAGCATACTGCGCAAAGGATTAGAAAAGATAGGGGAAGACGCAGGAGGTTATCACACACATTCATTCCAAATAGGCGCAGCATCCTTTGCCAGCAGCAGCGGTTTAAGCGAAGATCAAATTAAAGCTGTAGGGCGGTGGAAATCCGGTAAATTCAGATCTTACATACGGCCCAATAAACAGTTTCACTAGGAAATCTAAACGGTATATAGTTACCATCCTGTTCCCCTTAACCGTTCCTATTTTTGTCTATCATAGACTCGTCAGCCGGGAGCGTGAAAGTGATATGGATCATGGGGCACTCGTACATTTATTGGGCGCACATTAGAACCAAGAAAAAGACCTCCAGCGATCAGATGGGAATACCTCGTAGCAAGGCCAGCATATTCTGGCTGGGCAACCGAGGGATGAGGTGGGGCCAACTAAGGCCTTGCATCCTCCAATATGCCAGGCAATTGCCACGGCCTGATATTATCATCTGTCATTTAGGAGGTAACGATTTGGTCGCAGTCAAAAACATTGACCTAATAATCAATATCAAGAAGGACTTGACTGCAATTAAGGCTATATGGCCATCCGTGGTATTAGTGTGGTCCCACATTATCCCCCGATTGGTATGGCGGGACGCGAGGTCGCATAAAGCCATCGAAAAAAGCAGGCGCAAATTAAATAAAGAAGTGGGGACGTGGTTGAGAGCAATAGGGGGCTATGTCATCAAACATGATGATATTTCGCTCTCATGTTCAGGCAGATGGGGTTCACTTATCAGACGTTGGGGTAGATATCTTCATTCTCGCCCTGCAAACGGCCACAGCAGCTTTAGTTAAGTAGTGGGGGTAGGAAACAAATAAGGTTTTACTGTTTCCTACTTTGGCGGGGGCCCTCACCGGAGCATAAGGGGATGTGTCGCTGCATAGGGGGGACGTTTTTGGTGTTGGGGGAGGGGGAAGGGGAGGAGCACAGCACCAAGGACTTTGCATAGGGGGAAAGCGGGGGCATGGATATAACTAAGCATGGCGGAGACCGAGATAATGGCCGGTCTGGAGGTGGCCCAATGAAGGCCTGGCATAAGCAATAACCGCGGCCCGCAAGGCCAGGGGTGGGAGGAGGCGGCAGAACACTGCACGGAGCGGCAGTAGCCACGGAGGCGTTCACGGAGCGGGATGCCAGTGGCGGGTGTTCCCCTTCACGGAGCGGAAGGCGGGATTGGCATTCACGGAGCGGGGTGCCAATGGTATACCACCTTCACGGAGCGGAAGGATGGAGGGCTGCCGTCTCCAAAAAAGCATTGGGATGGGAAGAACAAGGAAGGTACCAGTGAGGGCGTTGGCTTTAGTTAATGCCAATTGTGTTTAAGCTGCTGCAATATAAAGTAATAATGTTATAATGTTAATTTTGGCTGTGGCCGTTTCTTCCACTCAATAAAGGATATCTTGGTTTACCTACTCTGTTGTCGTGTGGTCAAGGGTGGGAGGGGGGTCGTCCATAAGCTACGGCGTGCCCGAGTTATGGTTTTTGAGGCTGTAAGGAACAGAATTGGGAGCAGGTTCTACACGTCCCTGCTCCGTGAAAGTCACCGATTTCCATTTATTATGTCCCTTTGTACTCAGCTCATCAAAAACCTCTTTAGGTCAGATATGCTAAAGGGTCGACCCCTTGCACCACTCATTGATATATATCCCTATCTCGGGCATCGACAAGTGTTGATTTTTTAACTTCTTGGGGAAGGTTGTGCATTTGCTTTATTGTTAGTATTAAATAACGGATGTATTTCTTTCCCTTAACTTGTATTTTTGATATGTACTATATAGAGAACAGTTAAAAAAAAAAAAGAACAAAACGATGCCTCAACTAAAGAAGAAACGCGGGAGATCAACAGATTTAGGTATGTACAGAAAACGTTGCAGCATGGCTGCTGACTCTTGGGCTTCCTTAGACTTCATAATAATGGGTAGAGTGAAAGACACCATGAATTTGCCTCACACGAGGCGTTGTTAGATACTTAAATATCTGGGGCACAGGCCCAGGTCATCCTGTTCTATGTGACCTTCTTCCTTTAAACTGAACAATTACAATTGTCTCCTCCCTTAAAGAATGAGCCTATAAAAACACATAGGTCATCATCAAATTTAACAGCACAACATGCATCTACTTTTTGAGATTTGCAAGGTGTTTGTGACTCGGACTGACCACTTTAGGAGACTAATTGCTGGTTCGATGGACCTTGGTCTGATTCATCATGGCAAGTTTTATGTGCCCATTTTTTTGTTAACTTTTTGTCTTTCACTAATGGTAATAGTACAAACGAAGAAAAACAAAGCCATTACATAAGAAAAAGCAAAACAATCTTTTTACCTATGCAGAGAAAAATACCATATAGTCTATAATTGTTTCTTTTGCATACCATATTTCTCAAATTTACAATAGTCCATGCACATACTTGTTTTCTATTTTTTCCTTTCATCCCATCTGGAAAAGACAAAATATTAGTATTTTATAGACTAATCCAAACAATCTCTAACACACAATTCACCCTTTTCCTAAGTAACCAAGAAGAAAAAATACACCTTAGACTATGAATAGAGGTACGCCTTACAGCTTGGCCTGACACTACATAGAACATAAGATATGTCATACCTGGTCAGACCATGGATCCATCAAGCCCAGTATCCTGTTTCCAACAGTGGCCGATCTAAGTCACAAGTACCTAGCAAGTACCCAAATAATAAGTAGATCCCATACTACTAATGCTGGCAACAAGCATTGGCTATTCCCTATTGATCAGTTGTATCTAAAAGGCTACAAAGTCCCTACCTATCAAAAGCCTACACTTTAAATATTACAGCAAGCCCTAGAACACCAATATACCTCCTACTAAAAATAAAACAAGCTAAACTGCTATAGATCCCTACAACTCCCTGTCCCATCCATGGCCTGGCCCCACCCAGCAAGAGGGCCTTCAGCATGATCTGAAACGAGGATCCCCTACCCATCTGCCTGGAACCATGCTACCTCACTTTCTGAAAGAAAGCAAAGGCATGGTTATTCAACCAGGCCTTCCCCAAGTTAGCCCATTAGGAAATTCAAATTCTCCCCCCCCCCCAATCACTGGACCTTATGCAACTGAAATAGCATAAAATGTTAACTAGTTCTTTTCACTCGTTACCTTTGTTTTTGATTGTAATCCACTTTGAGACCGTCCCTGGCAAAAAGCGGACTATCAAATGTTTGTAATGAAAATAAAAAGAAAGTAGCACTTGTATTCTGGTGCTCCTAGCTCACTTCTGCCACGGAAACCTCTCTCTCTTGTGCAGTTCACAGTGAGTGCTCTGTATCTAGTGCACACCATGTGGTTCAAACAGCTGATTTAACCAAGTGACAGACCCAAGTGCTCCATCCAGTGGGAAAGATACAGATCCAGCTAGCAGGAGGAGCAGATTAGAAGCTGCTAGTGCCACTCTTTTGTCAGCTGGGGTTGGACCACAGAGGGGAGAAGGAAGTGAGGCAGTTAGAGCATGGTAGCACCAGCAGGCCCGCACCAGCATCTGAGGAAGCCATTTCTTTAGGGTAGTATTAGTGTGAGCGGTGAAGGGGCACCTTGATGACAGTGGGGCCCCCTTAACTGCATTAGAATAAAAATGTTATGTCTATAAAATCTTACACTGATGGCTTGTGTCTATGATGCTGCCTCTTTAAGGGGCCTACTATGCCTGCATTTTCTGCAGCCTCCAGGGCTGCAATTGTCTTGGATTTATTTATTTATGTATTTACTTTTTGTATGGAGCTGGGGGGGAGCCAAATTTTACCTCTTGTAAGGACCAGGAGCATTGTGGCATGATGGTGGGATTTGTGGGCCTCTGGTCACAGGAAAGAGCAGCAGGAACGGAGGGCCCGCAGTTGTGATAAGAAGTCTGGGATAGAACAGGCTCAGGATCCTGGGATGAGGGGATGTCTCTGCTCTTGTTCGCCCTTTGAGGTTTCGGCACTTCAGAACACAGAGTCCCCTCTCTCCTTTCCTCATGGCCAATTATTGGGTTCTCATTGCAGAAAACAGAAGCAGCTCCCACTCTACTCTCCCACCCCCAATATCCTCTCATTTTCTTTACTGCCCCTCATTCCCCAGGCAGCACCTTTTCCCCTCTGATCCAGTACCTGGGGAATCAATCTTGATGAATTGGAAACTCTTTAGGCCTCCGCACTGGGAATCTGTGTGAGTGGGTGGGGTTGCTGCGGACTTCACAGACCCTGCTTTTATTTACTTTTTCTGCTTCGCTGAGGTCTAAAGAGTTCCTGATCAATCAAGGCCTGACTCACTCAGGTACTGGATCTGCGGGAGGGGAGGGGGGGGGGAGTGTGGGGACAGAATTTGTTGTGGCTGAAGATTGCTTCAGGTCAGGGACTGGCCCCAATCAACAGATCACTTGAGCTCCTCCATTGCCCCAAACAGAATTTATGCCTGCAAACGACAGTGGTTGTTAAAACTTGGAGTGTTGCTCAGGAGACTCTGGGCATAGGCCCTGTGTGCCCATAGCTAACAGTGCCCCTGCCCAGACACCTATCAGTGCACCTCAGTGTGATAGCCCTTGCTTGAGATAATATACCTCTACTTGCTCTGCAGTACTTCATGCTAGTTCAGTACTGAGTAATCTGCAATGAATTGCATACATTTAATTTAACATGTTAGTGTGCATAATCATGCTAATTTGCATAATTCCCTTCCGTGGGACCAACAGTGCATTTCCCAACTCTTGCTTGCATAATCCAAGCTTTGGGTAGAAGTCCTGGCTTTTGCAGGCACCTCTCAGTGAAGGTCTCCAGTAGTACTACCCACTAGCAGGAAGAGAAGCAGCTTTGCATGTAGGCCACTTAACAGCAACCAACGTTGCCAACTCCCACTTGAAAAAATTCACGTGATCCACTGAAAAAGCTCAGATTGGTTAAAAAAAAGAAAAATAGGTCACTGAAACCGTGTTGCTGTGCCGTGGCACCAGCATCCCTTGGAACTTTTGAATTCTTGTTGCTCTAAGATTGGTGTGGATTGAAGCAAGGCAGAAAATGTGCGTGTGTCTCCGAGGACTGATGCCTGCTGTCTTTGATACTCACGCTTCCGCTGCTCCCCCGCCGCCAGGGCTGAAGTTCTTGCATTTGCTGCCATTTGTATCCCGCTCTGAGCTCAGCCGGCAGAGGTTCTCTCTCTCTCTCTCCCCCTGTCCTCTTGCTAGAGTTTGCCTCCCAGTTCTCTCACCCCCAGCACTTTCCCCATTGGTTTATATTCCACAGAAACTTGTGGACCTTCCTCTTGAAACTGGGCGATAGATATGAAAGTCCGAAGAGGCAAGGTATTGGTTAAAAAAACTGCACTTTCCTGCTTCCAGACATACTCTGGCATCAGAGAACCCAATGGAAAATATGGAAATGCCTGTTGTAATCACATTTCTAAAATGAGAGGACTGCAGGGAAAGTAGGAAATGAAATAGGAAAGCTGGGCTTAGGTCGGTAATGAGCACCTGCGATTGGGAAATGGGAAAGGCAGAGAAAGTGATGGGAAGATTGGAGGCTGGGAAGGAGAGCAACGAGGTGAGATTGGCTGGGGAGATAGAGAAAGGAGGAGAGACTGGCAAAGGGGTAGTTCTCCATTAAAGGAGAGGGAGACAGCAGGTGGAAGAGAGCTGTTTACAGATAGGCAAGAGAGAACAGGAGGTAGTGGCTGTGGGGAGAGACAGATGACACAGAGGTTCAACAAAACATTTTCTAATGAATAACTGAGGCTCCCACCCCTAGCTCTGCCAGTGCATCCCAATCCTTTCCTGCAGCTTTCCCTGCAATGCCTGTACAGCTCTGGCAGTGTTGCTAATGCTAACGGTGCACCCACTACTTTTATTGTTGGGACTCTATGGAATACCTGCCCTGACTAATGTGTCTTGCTGTTCTCAATTTTGCCACTTGAACCTTATTATAAACCCACTGCCATCACGTCTATTCCAGCACTGGAAACCACGGGCCATCTTTCCTCGAGCTTTTATCCAGTGCAGTCTGCCAGTTAGGCATTAGGATGTGTGGTAATTGGGTGATGTGGACAAGCTTTCTCCAGAGAATCCTCCTAGTTTGTTTTTGTCTGACTGTTTTGGATCTGAATCTGGAGATGTATGCATTATGTCACTGTTACCCCATCACTAACTTGTGCCCTTCACTGCCTTTTTGTAAAAAAAAAAAAAAAAAAAAAAAAAAAAATATATATATATATATATATATATATATATATATATATATCTCTTAACTGGTTTTATCTGCTTGTAGATGATGTGCAGCCTGCTGCAAAAGGAGCAAAGTCTGAAAAGCTGAGAGTGAGGGAAACGCTGCCCCAAGAAGGGAAGGATGAGAGCTCAGAACAAGAACGAATACCCGTAAAGCCCAAACCACAAAGAAGAGTTGTGGGGCACGGGCCAGCCCGGAGAGCTACAGCCACTGGCTGCTGAAGTCTGAGCCAGAGAGCAGGCTGGAGCAGGGGGTGGACGTGAAGGTAAAGGGACGGCTTTATACTGCAGAAAAAATCCAAGCCATTTTTAAAATAGTATTTAAAAGTTGGCGGTCTTGAAGTACGTCCCCCGCAGGTATACATTTGGTGGGGTAAAAAAAAAAAAAAGTTATCTGTACTTCAGAGGTAGTGCAGCCCAGTTCAGAGTCCTTTCTGCAGAGAGGTGCAGGTTTGTGATGAGGGCACATCATCACTGTATATAAAAGGCATTTCAGGAGTGTATTTCATGGAGCTGATGAACCAAGTGCAGCATTGGTCAACACACATTGCGTACTGTGAAAGTCTCTCTTTTTTTTTTTTTTCCCCCACCAGAAATGTATTTTTTTCAAAAAAAATTCTTGCACGTAAAAAACAGTAACAATGATCACAGCTCGCCAAAGGCCAGTGTTTCGCAAAAAAAAGCTTCTTCAGGAGCATCTCAATCATGTCACCAGTTTAAATCAATTGACTTATACATCATCATAGCTGCCAGACTCTCAAAGGGAAGTGTTTCTGGAAAAAAAAGAGACTGTCACAGTACACAAATGATGTAGCAGATCGGGTGGCCCATTTAAATAGGGGCACACCATCAAGCTTGCTGATGCGTGGATTATAGAAGGCACTAATCATCTGGTACCTTAGGATCTAGTTTGATATTTGCTATTGTTTGACATCCTGTCATTTGCCAAGCAACAATAAAGGCGAGCAGTCCGACCAAAAATAACCAATGAAGAATCCAACAAGGAAGGACAACAAAATTATTAATTTCCTTTATAACTTCAAATATTTTTATTGTATGTCAGGCAAATGTGTCAGCGTACCAACGTGGTTAACAGAAGTTTCGTGGTACGCAGACACATTTGCCTGACATACAATAAAAATATTTGAAGTTATAAAGGAAATTAATAATTTTGTTGTCCTTCCTTGTTGGATTCTTCATATCCTGTCATTTGACATGCATTTCACTTGGTTCCTTTCTGTAAACTGAGCCCGTAATTTAAGATCATTTATGAAATCTGAGTTGAGTAATATGACTGACAACGTATGTTTGAGAAAATTTAACCTTTCTTTTCAGTATACGGCAAACTGCAGTATAACAGCATTTTCTTGGTTCTGCCCCTTAAAGCTGTTGCAGTTATGAAACTTCATTTTATTATAAGCAGTATATAAAATCTGATATATGTTTTTTTGGTTTGTAATGCCTTGAGGATTTATTAGTGATGGAATGAATGAATGCTTTCTCTGGATTTAACAGTTTAGCATAGAAGATTTAAAGGCACAACCCAACCAGACAGCATGCTGGGATGGAGTCAGGAATTACCAGGTAAGGAGATTTGTAAATGGTGGTTATTCACTAGTGACAGGATGGAATCCCTCGCACTGTGCTCAGTCTGTTCATGCCTGCGTCCTCCATACACGTTCTATCGCTGGTGATGCAGCAGGTTCCTCTCCCACTATGCTTTGTGTATGCCGGAGCCTGCCTATCCCTCTCATTTCATGTATTTCACAGGCACGGAACTTCATGAGAGCCATGAGGGTCGGGCAGGAGGCCTTTTTTTACCACAGTAATTGCAAAGAGCCTGGAATCGCTGGTATCGTAAAGGTGAGATCCCTAACCTTGGTCTTGAAGTCAACGTAGTTTGTCATGGCAGAGGACACAGTTTAAATGAACCTATCCCCCCCAAACCCCTCCTTGCCCCCAGCACTACTAGTTAATGTTGTCAGTTGTCTGAGATTTCCAGGCAGGCAGTGCTATTGCTGTGAAAGTGCTTACAGGGAGCATGTATTCCAGCCCTTCACCTGGCCAAACTAAGAACAGCCTTAGCACACTGGGCTCTTTTTACTGTTCCATTTAACTGAAGAGGGGTTGAAGAGAAGGCTGGCTTGGCATTAATTTTGGTCAGAATATCTATATTACGTTCCCTGTCTTGGTTGCAGATTGTTAAGGAGGCATACATCGACCACACTCAATTTGAGAAGACAAATCCACACTATGATGTGTCAAGCTCCCAAACAAACCCGAAATGGTCTATGGTAAGGCATGAAATGGCCAATCCAGGCTACAAGTACCTGGCAAGTGTCCAAACACTAAGTAGATCCCATTTTACTGATGCCAGTAATAGCAGTGGCTATTCTGTAAGTCAATTTGATTAATGGCAGTTGATGGACTTCTCATGCAAGAACGTATCCAATCCTTTTTTAAACACAGCTACACTAACTGCACTAACCACATCCCCTGTCAACAAATTCCAAAGTTTAATTGTGCGTTGAGTGAAAAAGAACTTTCTCCTATTAGTTTTAGATGTGCTACTTGCTAACTTCATGGAGTGCCCCCTAGTCCTATTATCCAAAAGAGTAAATAACCATTTCACATTTACCCGTTCTCGACCTCTCATGATTTTAAAGCCCTCTATCATATCTCCCCTCACAGTCCATAAGTCCTGACAAAGGCTTCCTTATGCTAAAGCCATTTTCCTCCCTGCCCCCCACCCCATCTGTTGTACTCACTGCTGTAGCCACCCTGGCCTATCCTTTCCTACCTGTAAAGCCAGATGCCTTTCTTTAACTTTATGGAAAGCAAGTCTCCCAACCCCTGGAAGCTTTTCTCCTGAGACTGTGGTATAGCAGGGGAGGAACAAGCTCAAAAGTCTGTAGCTCCAGGAACTGGTCAATCCTTTCCTCATTGTCTGGCCAAAATAATCTTGAGGACAGAACAGGTAAATTATTCTGTCTGCTGGAGACAGAAAATACTGGCAGGCTAATGTCAGCTAATCTGTACTGTTCTCTCTCTGCTGATTGGGGAGCTAAACATGCATCTGGACTAGAGCAGCTACTTGAAGAAGGAAAGATCTAGAGGATGGTACAGGACAGTCAGCTTGTGTGCTGTTTTGGATGAAAATTCAATAATATAATTGTGCTTATATAGTTTTCATAGTTAAAAGCTGTTGGGGAAAAAAACATCTGGAAGGTATGAGGGTAAGGAGAGGGGCCTGTGATTTGGTCTTCGTAGTTCTTATCCAAAAACATTTGCCTACCATATGATAAAGTCCCTGTTCCCATGTCCCGGAAACTCGCTTTATCAGTATGAACCACTCCCCTTTTCCTATAGTGACTGAAGAGGCTATGGCTTTATTGGCAGGAAAGATAGAAGAGATTCACTGCAGGATAATTTCAGAATCAGGGAAGGAAACTATTGTTTTGCGGCCCTGTTTTCTTCACCGAGCTTCTGTTCCACTGCCATGCTCATGTTCTCTTGCCCTGCCAGGTGGATGTCCAGTTTCTGCGTCAGCTGAGGCGTTTCATCCCCCTGGCAGAACTAAAAGTGCACTACCAGGAGCAGCAGGCTACAGGAGGACCATTAAGCAGCATGACTCTCTTCACCCGGCAGAGACTGTCGGTGCAGCCACTGACCAAAGGTAGGTCACTGGTGGGCAGCTTGGGTTAAGAGGGAAGGCAGGCTGTCTGCTTCTGTAAGTGAATGGAGAGTTGGGCCACTGCTTTCTCCTTAAGACAATGTTATAAAAGTGTTTTCTTTTTCTCTTTAAACAGAAGAATATGAATTTATTTTAAGCTTGGAAAACAAGAAGTCAAGGGCCGTTTAACAGACGACAGAGGAGAAATGCTGCTATGGGACTGGCCTCCTGCTCTTTTATGTCCAGCCTGCAGTAGGGAACAAATCACAACAGGATCTTTATTCCCTGCCATTCTTAGTTCAGTGCATTGTTTGTTGTAAATAAAGCCTTTAAAAAAAAATATATATATATACTTAGTCCCTAACTTTGAAAATCAAAGGTTTGATGCTGGAAATAAGGGGCCAAGAATAGGTACAGATTTTCTGAGGAGCACTGTATTTTTCATGGGGGAATGGCACATACTCAAGAAAGGTTTTCCTACCCAACACCTTATTTTCCTTTTGCTATGAGAAGTGCATAACCAATAAAAGGTTTCTTCAGCTCTGGCCCCTGGCTTTGTAGGAAATATTAAAAAAAAAAACAAAACAAAAAAAAACCATATTAAGCTCTTATCTTTCAACACCTACAGCAAGGTGCCTATTTTCAGCTAAAAATTCACATCCATTTAGGTAAACTTAGAATCCAAAATTTAGATTGCTGTTCGTGTTCCTAGATTTAGGCACCTAAATTAGATGCCTAGTTCTGAAAATCAGTAAGCTCCTAACTTTGCTCCTGTAGCCATTGCTGTTGTAGGCTTCTAAATTTAGGAGCCAAACAAAAGTAGAAGCCTAAATTTAGACACGCAGCCCTACTAAATTTTCAAAAGGGCCAATTTAGGAGCCTAAACTCTTTGAGAATGAGCTCTGTACTGTTTACATCACACCTGTAAGTTTGACTGGGCTGATCTTGGTATATGCAGCACAGGCTCAGTAGCTGCATATGGATGTAATACAAATCCGTGTGGTGTGTATTTGCTTTGTATCCATTTCTTGGGTAGAATGACTCATGGTGTGGAATCATTCTCCTCAAACAAGACAATTCTGAGAGATGAGGAATGGCGAAGATGCCATGTGTTCTCCAATGGCAGGGACACAGTCGCCGTGGGCTGCAGAACTGATAGGGTGGGAACAGGAACAACACAGGGACACACACAGCCTAAAAAGCCTTTAAATGTGTTTTAATCTGAGGAATAAAAAACAAAACATTTAAAATAGCCATTTAAAAGACACTGAAATAATAACACGGTAAACACTGAAGCGTATGTGTAAGCTACAGCACTGTTGCTTGTGTAGGCAGTGTCATGATTTCCAGATGCCCGTTTGCAGTAGGGGAGGATGGGGCCCAAGCTTGAGCCCTTCAGTTTATGCTACGCCCCACAGGCGCTCACTCTACTTGCTGCAGGACAAAGGAGCTAGTACTACCTTTTCCAAATGCCCCTCTTCTAGAAGCAAACCTTTGTTTTTTTGTATTTTTTTTTTTTTACTGGTTATTCCTTCCTCTTTGCTTTAGAATGAAAAATTCGGATCGTAGCTGCTTTCTTTCCTTGAGTCCTAGTGGACAAGCCAGCGCCTGAGGTGTGGTTTTGTCCCCACCTACCAGCAGATAAAGGCAGAGAATAACTTATTAGGTAATGTTGCCCCTTATAGACCAGTGTGCCATCTGCAGCTCCTCCCTCTTTGTATATTAAAACATAACCGTGATGAAAATGTTAAGCCTCTCACCCCCCCCCCCCCCCCCCCCAACTTAAGCAGGGGGGTTGCCACATTGGGACCTAACAAAATCCAAATCGGACAACATTCATGAGCTACTAAAAAAGGTAGTATTCCATTAAACTCAGATCTGAACTTGGATTAAAAAAAAAAAGGTACCCATGCTAAGAGGCTGGCCAAAGTTAATAAAATGGGATGCTGCTCTGGTAGACACAAAGGAAAGAACCACATTTTTTCTTCCTTATCCCACCAGTCCAGATGCATAGGATATACCACAGCCACCCTTAAACTGGAGGGAAATTGAAAGGTTGGCGCTGAGAACGCAGAGATGACTCAAGCCTGTACATCTAATCTGTAATATATGAAGAAGGTATGCAGAGTTCCTGTGGAATAACTACAAATTCTGCCCATGAGGCAGCCTTTGGCCTAGTTGAATGTGTCTTAAGCCCCTCTGGCACAGCCAGGCTCTAAAAATAGCTTCCTTAAGCTATCTAGCCAATGTGGATGCTTCCTCTTTTCTTTACCTGCTGATAAGGATAAACAAATCATATTGACTTCCTGAAGGAATTTATTACCTTCAAGTACCTGGAAAAAAGTGGCAGTTCCCCTGATTTAGCCCTTCTAAAAGGACGGTAGTTCTAACTTTGGCAAAAAAGGCTGCATTGTCCAAATAAGAGACTCTGTGGTCAGAAAAGCTCAAGAAAAGATCTTGACCCAACAAAGTTAGAAGTTCTGAAATACACCTCGCTGAACAGCTTGCCACCACGAACATTACTTTAAAAGTCAAGTCCTTCAGCATAGAATTCTTAAGGGGCTCAAAGGGAGCCTTATACAAAGCTAAAAAAAATAAAATCACAGGAAGAAAAGATGTTTCATTCCCTTAAAAAGCAAAATGTCCAGATGAAAAGAAAAAGATACTCCCTCGATAACAGGAGCTAGCTGCCACTTGCATCTTCAGAGAATTCAACGCAGACCTGTCTATAAAAAGGACAGAAGCAAAAGGTACTAGGGCTTTAAACAGTGAGGCTCCCACTTCAGCGCACACACACATCCTCAAACTCTCCAAAGACGTCTTTCTGCCACACTGGAATAAAGTGGTCAAATCCTGCAAATATTCTCTACTCCTGAGAGGCTTCTAAGAAAACTGAAAATTCATGGGATAGGAAGCAATGTCCTTTTGTAGATTACAAAGTAGTTAAACAGGAAACAGAGAATAGGATTAAATGGTCAATTTTCTCATTGGAAAAGGGTAAACAGTGGAGTGCCTCAGGGATCTGTACTTGGACCGGTGCTTTTAAATATGTTTATAAACGATCTGGAAAGGAATACAAGTGAGGTTATCAAATTTGCAGATGATACAAAATTATTCAGGAGTAGTTAAATTGCATGTGGACTGTGATAAATTGCAGGAGGACCTTGTGAGAATGGAAGATTGGGCATCCAAATGGCAGATGAAATTTAATGTGGACA
The DNA here is from genome assembly GCF_901001135.1 of Rhinatrema bivittatum. Classification (NCBI taxonomy): domain Eukaryota; kingdom Metazoa; phylum Chordata; class Amphibia; order Gymnophiona; family Rhinatrematidae; genus Rhinatrema; species Rhinatrema bivittatum. The sequence continues at coordinate 34,156,214 of NC_042626.1, forward strand.
AGTGCAAGGTGTTGCATATAGGAAAAAATAATCCATGTTGTAGTTACATGATATTAGGTTCCATATTAGGAGCTACGACCCAGGAAAAGGATCTAGGCATAATAGTGGATAACACATTGAAATCATCAGTTCAGTGTGCTGCAGCAGTCAAAAAAGCTAACAAAATGTTAGGAATTATTAGAAAGGGAATGGTGAATAAAATGGAAAATGTCATAATGCCTCTATATCGCTCTCTGGGGAGACCGCACCTTGAATACTGTGTACAATTCTGGTCGCCGCATCTAAAAAAGATATAATTGCGATGGAGAAGGTACAGAGGACAACCAAAATGATAAAGGGGATAGAACAGGTACGCTATGAGGAAAGGCTGAAGAAGTTAGGGCTGTTCAGCTTGGAGAAGAGGCAGCTGAGGGGGGATATGATTGAGGTCTAGAACAGGTAAATGAATCTGTTATTTACCCTCTTTCAGATAACAGAAGGACTAGGGGACACTCCATGAAGTTAGCAAATAGAATTTTCTCCGATTAGTTTTAAATGTGCTTTTTCACTCAACGCACTATTAAGCTCTGGAATTTGTTGCCAGATGTTTAAAAAAGGTTTGGATAACTACTTGGAGGAGAAGCCCATTAACTACTATTAATCAAGTTGACTTGGAGAATAGCCACGACTATTACTGGCATCAGTAAAATGGGATCTACTTAGTGTTTGGGTACTTGCCAGGTAACTGGATTGGCCACTGCTGGAAACAGGATGCTAGGCTCGATGTACCCCTTGGTCTGACCCAGTATGGCATGTTCTTATGTTCTTAGCCCGACCACAAAACAAAGAAACTGCATCTGCCATCAAAATTGGCCTGGATGCAAAAGCTCCCATGTGGAATTGAACCTCAACGATGCTTCCAATACAAGTCTCATGAGATCCACATATCATGGACACCTGGCCAATCTGGAACCATACAGAATACTAAACCCTTGAAATATTTTGAATCTGACTTTTCCAGTCATCAGCTCTGGAGGAAACAAAGTTTTCCTACCTACCACATACAGAGCACCTGATCTTGTTTTTTTTTTTTCCTCCACATGAAGAAGCAGGGGGATCTTGGTGTTTTGCCTTGAGATCCATGACTGGCATCCTATCTTTCCCAGATAATCATAAAGGATCCAAAGTATGATGACCGAGAAAATCCACTCTGATATTCTTCACTCCTGCTATGTGAATTGCTGAAAGAGCCTGAAGATGAAGCTCTGCAGACCTGAAGGATCACTTCGAGTGAGACCACCTAACTTCTTGTTCCTCCTGGTCTGTTCACATATGCCATAGCATTATTTTAAAGCATTCTGACCATTCTCCCCTTGGCTAATGAGAGAAACTCCTTTAGGGCCAGCCTTATGGTCCTCGTCTCTAAATGTTTGTTAAGCCATTATGCTTTCATAGTACTCCAACCCCCCTGGGCTGTACGAGTCTGACAGTGTGCTCCCCAACCGAGATTGGCATCTGTTTCCACAATGGGCATATTTCATTCTGAAAGTTACCAACTTAGACTGCTTCTGACAAATTGCAGGAGGGCTAACCTCATCTCATAGTCTTGTGACAGAGGACTCCAGCAGGAAAGAAGAGAACTTTGTAAAGGTTGCATATTTGCTTTGGCCCACAAGACCATATCTAGGTTGCTGCTACTGAACATAAAAGCTGCAGCTAATACCAAATTCTAGGTACTCTCTCCTTGAGAACATGACAGATCTGAGCCTATAGTTCAGCTGGTCTCCCTGAAACACCTTTCCCTTCTTAATGTGAAAGCTCATTCCCAGATGCTCCAGAACCTCTGCATAATTGACCAACGCAGATCTTGCAGTAGATGGACCATTCTGGAATTCACTAACTGGCATTCCGCTTCTGACTTTGGCCAAATCATCCAGTTGTTGAGGTAAGGATGCAGTAACACCCTCTGCTTGTGAAGAGCAGCTGCTATTACTACCATTACCATGGAAAACGTCCTGGGTGCCATAGCCAGTAGCGTAAACCTGAGGAACCTTGGATGGTCCTGATGATTGGAGATGCAGAAATAAACTTCTGAAAGATCCAGACCCGTCAAATTCTTACTTCTTGACTACCACAATGACGAGCATAGAGTCTCCATCTGAAAACATGGTACCTTCAAAGCTTTGTTCACCTGTTTCAAGTCCAGTATGTGCTCTCCTCTTTGGGAACCACAAAGTAAATGTAATACCTGTCTTGCCCCACTCATCTTTGAACAGCAACCAGTGCCACCACCTGAAGACTACGCAGCATGATCCTTACCACTTCCTTTACAGATGATCAACAAGGAGAAATCATAAAGGTGTCTGGGATGTGCTGAGAAATACTAAAGAATAACAGGCTTTCCACAATGGCCAGGACCTACTGATCCATAGTTGAGTCTACTCCCCATAAAATGGAACCAGCTGACTCCCAATGTAAAGAACTGGGGAGGGAAACCCTCCTTTCTCATTGTGTACACTTGGAATCTCCTGCACTACCTATGCCACCATCCTTTTAGTTCCTTTAATCAGTTGCTCTGAGAGGATATATCCTTTCCTAGCTGGTAATGCCTCTCCTTTCTAAACCTGGTCCTGTTAGGGAGCTCTTGGGTTTATCTTCTTGAAGCTTATGTGCCTTTAAACTTCCCCAAGATATTCACCAGCTTCTCTAAGACTTCCCCAAAGAGGAGCTTTCCTCTGAAAGACAACTTACTTAATATGGCCTTGGAAGATAGATACCCTGACCAGTTCCTTAGCCACATGAAACACCTGCCTGACACAAGAGCCACTATCCCTTTGGCTGAGGTCCAAAACTAAATCATAAAAGGAATCCAATATAAAGACAAGACCAGCCTTCAGCCTTTCCATGAACCATGATTAAAGACCCTCACTCTTACTATTCACTGGGATCTGTTGTATCAAACAGAAACAGGTCGGGGCATGAAGCTACTACAGATTACTGCCTACAGTGTCACAGCTGTTGCCTCACAGGCTTGCTAAAGATGAACCCCAATCTTCCTATCATGGGCATCTACCTAAGCTGCATAGCCTCGGCAGAGAGGGTACAGTTTGTTCATTGCTCACCTTTAGTCCTGCATCCAGTCTTCCACTCCATGGATACCAATGCCTTCGCCACCCTATGAAAAGGAAAGGCCCTAGCAGGACCTCCGAGCCCTTCAAAGTAGGATCTTTTCCTTCTTCGTTGGGTTCTGCCTGTACTTCTTTAATGCCAAACTCCTCACACTTAAACTTCAGTGGGTCATTCCCCTCTGCAGCAAGGATCTCACTGTTCTGGAGGGTCCCTTTCTAGCTCCCTAAATCCCTAGAAGAATATATCCCAGAACATACAGAAGCTACCTCTATAATCAGACTTAGAATACCAACTGGCCTGCTTAGGCTGGCAGAAGAGGCTAGGGTCATCAAGGTAAAGAAATACCCAGGCTGAATCAAAATGAAGTGGAACCCTGTTTAATTTAAGAAGCTTGGTGCATAAGCCCACACACATTCAGGCGCCACTGAAGAAAGTGTCATGTCCCAAAACAGAGGCTCCAAACCCCTTAACTCCTGCAAATCACCAGAGTCCTCCCCCCCCCCCCCCCCAAGAGGGGATAAAGTTGGAGGCTCACAGAAAACTTCCCTTTTCACGTTGCTGCCTTCAATGGCATCCAAAATGGCCACCACAGCTAGTCAGGCCAGATCTCTTGCGGCAGACTTTAAATCGGGGCTCTCTCCTTGAACCATAGTTCTTCAGTTGTGCCAAATTCATTTTAGAGGGGACTCCCCTCCTTCGGCACAGCCCCAACACTGATAAAGTCTCGTGCTGGCTGCCACACAATCTGCAAGAAATGGCCATGCTGCACAATTTAAAAAATTACACACTTGCTGCCTTTCCCTGGCTGTACCATAAGGCAGCCACGAAGGAAGAAGTTCTTCTTACAGCTCCTCTCAAAGCTCCTTCCTTTCTCTTAATGCTTTTTTCCTAATTGTTAATGTCCACAAAGAAACAAAAAAAAAAAAAGTCCTTCCCTTAGCACAATCTCCTCTTCAACTATCAGTGCTATAGCCTCTGGGCCACCACTCTTCCCAAGAGTAGCGCTGGGAGCTGCACCATGGGGTTTTGGGGGGTGGGGGGGGGGGGGGGGAGAGGAGGAGGAAAAAACAAAACCAAACCACTTTCTTTTACTCTCCCTTCACACCAGGGAGCCAGGCTAGAAAACAGCCACCAACTTCAGCCCTATGCTACCAGGGCAGAATGGTCAAGGACTAGACACCTTCTGAGGAGCAATTTGCCCAACCAGAATTCCAGTTGTAGGATTGCACCTCTGCCATCTGCTGGAGACAGAGAAATATACAGAGAGCTGCAAGTGGTACAATGCCCTCTAAGAGGTGACATTAGCAAAGCAGTTGTGTTCTGCCTCCATCTGCTGATAAGGGGACAAAACAAAACCCATGCAGCTGGACTGGTCTGGTGGAACTATAAGGAACAAAATGGATAGATGAGAGAAGGGAAGATCAATACAACTCCTTTCTCCCTCTTGGAGGTTTGTTCATGGCATGCAATACTACAGCAGTTGAATGGCAAGGGACCATGAAAACAAAACAATGGAAAGAGAATTCGTTTTCAAGAAGACTGCTGTGACCTTTGCCAGAGAAATCTCCTCTGCACAGTGTGTTACTGCCAAACAGCAGGCACAGGAGATGGGATTAAGATAGAAGGCTGAGTTTGGCAATTCATGATTTTAAAACAAAGTAAAAAAAAAAAAAAAAAAAAAAAGGACTGGCACTGGAATAAGCAGTGGGTGAATCGATGGTGCAAACTGGCAGCTGTGCCCAGCACAGTGAAATGTAACAAAATGAGGAATATTACCAAGGATGAAGTCAACCAACAACTGCCATGATTGTTGAACAAAGACTGGGATCAGCTTTCTCTTATTCCTACCCAGTGGAGCTGAATTCATTTTACCTATTCCTTGCAATCAAGCCAGACCCAAGCAACAAGGAATCCTTTACCTCTACCAATGCCATAAACATGCAACCCCAGTAATTCTGATTGATCTGAAAACGCCATACAGGTTGGTTCAAACTGAACAGGCCTCTCTTTATAAAAGACAACTGTAATCATATTTCCCTACCCATCCTCAACTATATTATTTTCTTAGACTTTTGGTTTTACTTAGGAAAAGAATCTCTAATGAGGGGAGGGGGAGGCTATTTTCCCACTCTCCTCCATAGTGTCCTGCTGCTGTCTTAAATTTAGTCCAGCTTTAAAACTCAGCATTCACACACCCAGGTACAGAACCACTCCACGGGGAGGGATTGGAATGGCTGCTGTGATAGCCGTGTACTGTGTTAAACAGTACTTGCCAAAAGAAAAACTGAAATGAATTTTTTTTTTTGCTGATTTGCAATCTATTAACAAGGCATAGATAATCCCAAGGGCACCCCCACCTTTACTTCACCATATGCTCTTTTCTGCAGTGTTCTCCTATCGTCAGTTTGTGCCAGTGCCTATAGGCACAGCCATGATTTTAAAAACCAATCGCATCACTTAAATTAGAACGGAAGAATGAACCCAGGCAGCTTGACTTCTATACAAGGTTCTAAGACATCAGAGTGCCTGAGCAAATGAATTGTTCCCTACAGCAAAAAACATTTACACTAAACAGCACAGACAACTGGAGTCAAGTTTAAAAAGCCGAACTCTAATGCTGCATCTCTTCTTCCTACTCATGACACACGCAGTTTCTTGCCTGCAAAATTCTTGGAAGTTTATCAAGATCTGGGCCTGATAGCTGCAGTTATCTGAAGCAATATGTGAAAGCTACAGTGAAAAAAAAAGAACCAATTATCGCTTAAAGGTAGTAACCGCCACACCAGCAAGTTACCCCCATGCACTCCATTCTTCGTTTCATCCTCTAGTTTTTAGGGATATACAGTGTTAGAAGATGGAAATGAAGAAAAGATAAGCATGGGGGTAACATGAACGGAACAGCGGTTACTACCCTTAACAGAAGGATTACTACACTAAACCATTAAGCCTAGATGCTTCTGAAATAACTGCAACATCGTTCTCTGCTTCAACGGAGGAGGAAGGGTGATGGGAAACAGGAATTGGATTCAGAGAGAACCAAACACAAGCCCTGACTTTGCTACAGTCTGGTGTACTGATGCGTAGACATAAGGGAAAAAGCACAGACTGCTTCTACGGCCAAGTCCATAAGCAAGACATGTCAAGCAGCACAGTCTGAATTTTCAAGAAGGCTCATCACCCCATAAAAATGTTGCTAGCAGTACATTTTTATGAGTTATCATAAGGCTTGGGAATAACTGCACTGAGCAGCAGTTGCTACCCTTAAGAGGAACATGGGGGTAACCTGCACGGTGCAGCAGATCCTACCATAAGCAGCTTGCTGGACAGACTGGATGGACCATTTGGTCTTTTTCTGCTGTCAGTTCTATGTTACTGTGTTATATTATAACCCCCCCCCCCACCCCCTTTGTGGCAAAGGGCCCAGTGGGAAGAAACTACTGAAAAGGTGTTGCGAGAAGAGACTGCAGCTTCACCTTTACTTTTGGAAGGAAAAACTGCTAGAACCACCACCTTTTCCTGCTCCTAGTGAAGGGTGTTCACTTCATGCCTAGCCAAGGTGAGTGAGGAGGCATGGCCATGACCTTATTAAACAGCATCAAAATGATTATACCCCACTATATTATATGGCAATACCCCCACCCCCCCCCCTAAAGCAGGGAATGCATTCACGAAGATACACGGTACAGCCACTAGGAAGAAACGCCTGCTACGTTACACTACACAGAACCTGCAGAAAGGAACGTGTCCATGCCCTTCTACTGAGGGGGCCCTTGGAAAGAAGATACTCCTTACACCATGGGCGACTTCAGCCAGTCGGATCACTCCCATGGCTAACAACCCCCTCACCCCGACACAGCAGAGGAGCAACTGGGCATGAGGGGAGAGGGGGAAACAATTTTTCCTGCAGCTAAAACGAAAGGGGGGTAAAAAATAAAGCACTTACATTTGGAACTCACATGCTTTACAGCAAGTTAATAAGTGGTAGTGCTAGTCAGTCTTCCTGTATAAGTGTTACCTTACATACGTTTCAGCTGAGAAAACCACTTGCTTCCTCTTCTTGCTGAAATCTATATTCCGTTTTACCTCTCAGACAAACGTGCTTGCAGGAATCCTCTTATGCTGCACAAAATATACTAACAGCAGAGGTCAGTACATTGGAGTCACCTGTGAAATGTTTTAGTGCTGGGGAACAGAAAGAACCCCTAGACTTGCCACTCCTGGTCTGCACGCAGCCCAGGACTGTAATGGCCTTGTACAGAGCACAACATCCACAAACCCACAGAGGCACTGCGTGTCTGCCAGACTGTAAGACCCAACATCTGGAACTCCATTGTGCCCAGATGTGCCCTTAATAGTTATGCTATATAATACACAGCACGGAGAAGACACAAAGGCTTACTTATACGGGAGATCTCAATTCTTAATCCCTATGCTCTGGCTAAAATACAGATTTATGTTAAAAGAAATTCAAGGACTGCCCACGAAGACTGGCTAGCTTACAATTTCTTTTCGGTGTTCAGTTTCACCATAAATTAAAAAGAATCTTCTGAGGCATTCCCCACCCTGGGAGGGTATTTCTGTTGCCCCAGGGGAGACCAGTCAGTTGCAGAGCTCCCACATGGTTAGCCATAGTTGACCAAAGTCAAGTCACAACTACCACAATTCGCAGGAGTCTGGAGGTCCCATCTCCTTTATGCCAATGAGACCGTCCCATCCGCTTGTGGTCCCTTCAAGGAGAGGAACTCCATCCCAAATCTCAAGTCCTTCCCAACGATTCAGGGCCATCGCTGCTGCATAATACGGCTGAACACGCAGCAGTCGGGACCCTCTCCTTCACTCCCGTTCACTGTCGTCTGCAGCCGGACGCTGGGTCCTGCTTTCCATGTGCGATGTCCCCTCGAAGCGCTGCGAGGCGATGGCTGCCTGGTGGGACATGCTTTTTCGCACAATGTCGCCTTTCCGCCACAGCACCACCTCCTAGCAGAAGAAAAGGAGCATGCATCACCGATCATACAGCATTCAATCCACATTCTGAACCAAGGGATTAGCAATGGTTTTCAAAGTACCTACACATCCTCTTCAGGGGTGGTTTGAAATTCCAAACATCTGGAAAAGATCTGGTGAGAGACTGTAACTCATTTACTTTCCTCTTTCTATGAATTTGCATAACGTGATGGAGGCAGATAGGTACAAGTTAGTACCTGCAAACCAAAGTGTTCTAGTTCCCCTTAATCTATCTTTAATGAATATGTATGAGAGTAATCTGCATATGATAAAGCTAGACTAGAGATATTCTGAAAAACTGATCCATTTGTAGTTTGACCCTTCTGCCTTAAACAATCAGGGTATACAGAGACAAGATTAACTTCTGATTGGGCCCTTTCAGCTAGCCCTTCAAACATGACAGGGAACGAAGTCCATCTTTCTTTCAACCACGCACACCTGGTCTCTGGCAAACATACTCTCTGTCTATCAGACACACACACACGCTTTTGATCACAGCCACTGTGTCACAGATGCTCTCTCACAAACATAGATGCACACACAGATTCTCTGTCACAGACTTTCCTTCTCTGTCTCTCACATTTACATGCATACTCTCCCCTCTGACAGCGACATTTTGACTTACACAGTTTTTCCATCTGGCACATAGTCCCTTAGACACACTCCTCTCTTTCTGTTAGTCAGCACCCTTGTTGTCTGAATCACTCACCCCCACACACTCATGCTCTCGTGCATACCCTGTCTCTCTGGCTCACTCACAGAAGAACTATTTGCCTTTAACATGCACCAGTTTGCTTCAGCACATATTATGTTCCTTTACTATGTACCATGGCTATGTTGTATGACGCTGGACTGTGCACAACTGTGTTTGAGGGTAGTCTATTTCCATTAGTATGTGATTTGGGCAGTTTGTGAGCATTATAAATCGCTGGAGTGTGCAGTAATTGTATTTAATTCTGATTACATGTAGTGTTCCCCTTTTGTTTTAACTGTGCAGCATGGCAATTATATTTAGGATATGCTGCTCACTGTTCAGAGTGATGGTAATTTGTCAGATGTTCAAACTTCTATATTTCTCTCAACCATTTTGGGTGCAAAATTATGAAGCAAGTTGAAGGACACCAAATCCATCATCAGAAGCTTCCAAACTCCCCCCAAGAAACAGGTGAGCTAAACCCTCACTACTGAGCCTCTCTCGGCTTGCAACCACTATTCACACTTTAAGTCCAGGCCCCTCAAAGGCCACCAGACTGAAGGATTCTACTGAAGGAGGAACTGCACAGTATCCCCTCAGGAGGCAAGCGGTGCTATGGCCATTCATCCCAAGAAAGATGTTGAAGTTGGGCGCACAACTGGGCGAGCCAATGACTGCAGCAAAAAAAGGTGTGAAATCATCTTGCAGCCTATCGCGCGCCAAAGGAAAAAACCTAGAAGCGTGGCCTAGCCAAGCAGCTGCTCAACCTGCAGTGCCTGCACTACCTTCTCACCTCACCTCACTCCCCAGAAACATGAGTGGGACAGACGAACGCCAAGGTAACAGACCCTGTCTCCTGCTTTGCTCTTGTTGCTGTATTTTTTTGGATAAGCAAAAAAAAAAAACAACCCCCAAACACAGTCCTTTTACCTGAGATCAGCCTTCCCTGGCTGAGCACAGAAAAGGGTCCCAGCTATGAGGGAAGAGGGCTAAATCCTTCACTATTGACCCTCTCACAGAAACGGATCCTGGCTACGGAAGGGAGAGAGTTAAATCCTTCACCTCCGAGACTCTCTGCTTGCAACTGCTATTGGAATTTCTGGTCCATGACAGCCAAAAGCTATCGGAATGAGAGCACTCTACTGAGGGAGGGACCACACGGTATCACTTCAGGAGGCAAGTGGTGCTATATAGATGTATAGTCTTTCTATTATCTCCTTTTGATTCCTTTTTTTTTTTTTTTTTTAAACTCACAGGCAATCCCCTAAAGGGAAATGCATGTCCACCATCTGCTGGAGACTGAGAATACTGGCGGACTGATGTCGGTGCTCAACTATATAGCTGTGCTGGCAAAAAGGTGCATAACCCACTTGTCGAGTTTGACCTACCCGAACGCTAAGGAAGAGCTTTGTCTTCAGATCCCACGCCAGGGTAGCTATGACCGCTTACCTGCTGTTTGAAGTAACGCCGTTCCTCCTCATCAATCAGCACCAGATTCAGGTAATAGCGCACACTGAACTTTTTGTTGATATCCCTCATGGTGGGAGTTATCTCGTAGCCAGCCAGGAAGAGGCGGATGGGGATGGACTCACCTTTAAAAACAGAGGAAGGAGTACAAAGTATGCTTATATTTTAAGCAGGGTACACAATTATACTGACACTGCCAGACTGAACTAAACACCGCTGAATGCGTGGGTATCTTGGAGTCTGTTTCACGCTATGATGCAGAATGAGCATAGGCAAGAGGAAAAAAAAAATTCACAAGCCCAGGAAAGAAGGTATTTTCACATTTTGAAGATATTTGTCAATTCCCTTTTACCTACTTTGATTATAAACCCCCCCTTCCCTGGTAAAGACATACTGGAAGTAAGCTGCCACCCTGTTCCATCCCAGGCAGTGCCTGCTAGAGATGAGACAATCCCTTAGGGAGCATCCATAAAAGGCCTGGCTCTTTGGATGGCCAATGAAATTGACATGTCACCCCCTAGCAATACAGGATTGGAAGGCTATGACTATAGTTTTGGCAATAATATCCCAGACCTGCAGGCGGACCTGGACATTGTTGCTGTTACAGGGGAGACTTGTATGGCACAGCTGGTGTTACCATAAGCTTGCTGGGCAGGCTGGATGGCCCATTTAGTCCTTTTCTGCCATCATTTCTATGAAGATGAATTTGAAATACCAAATTAATTTTAATCTTTGGATTTTGAGTCTTTGGAATGTGTTTTAGTGCCTTATGCTGTTGTATATGTATTGTTTTAAAATATGTTGTGCACATCTATTGTTTTTATTATATGTTATCTTGTTCTCAACTTCAAACCTTAGAGGGCACAGGTAAGAAATATTTTAAATAAGTAAGTATGTTATGGAAGGAGGGATAGAGAGACAATTCAAGGGGTTAATTCAGTATCTTGGCAGATCAACTATTCACCTCTGACAGGTGCTCCATCCATGATCTCGTACTTGGCAATTGTGTCGTTTTCGTGATAAACATTGGGCCCAGTGCCTGTTGTCTCCCTCTTGATAATGTCTATCTCCATATGTTTAATTTTGATTCTAACCAACAAGAAGTAGATCTTCCCAACAATCACATCCTTCAGATGGTACCTAATATTAGAGAGAAGAAAAGTGCATGGGTAAAGACATCCATTTTATAGACCTTTGACTTGCCAGGCTCTACCACTTTCCTATCAGCTATGATACCTGGATACTAACACCCACCAACATCTCAGCACCCCAGCCATCCGTCATTTCTCCCCCCATCCTTCCTGCTCAGGGAGTGCCATGACTCTCTCATCTACAGGAAGAGGATCAGACCTCAGGACACGTACTTGGACTTGTTGTACTCAAACTCAATGTGTAGACAGTCTTCGATGCCAACCTCCATTTTGATAGAGGAGTTCAGCTCTGGATAAGTGCTGAGCGTGTGGACTACAATATCCATCTCTTTAGTCACATCATTTAACCGACGGCTGATCGTGGCGCGGAGGAAATACCTGTGAAAAGTCCCAAGAGGGCAAGTTAGAAGCTCTATAGGGAAGGAAGGTGATCAAATTCACAATAGGATGCTGGGTAATAGGGCATCTCAAAAAATGTAAATTACCATCAGCACATGTACAGAAGAAAAATCAACTAGGGGAGGATGGAAAAGGGATCTGCAACTTTTTTTTTTTTTTTTAAATAAAATGAAAAGTTATAGCATGATACATAATGCAATGGCAAATTTTACTGCCCAACTCTTGGTCTGCTTTAAAAAGCTTCCTCCCACATTGTGCCTAAAGTGTGTGTTGAATATCTGATGATTGCAGTAATGTCATGTTATGTTCTGATGATGTTTGTATTTTATATTTGGGGTTTTTTATTTAAATTTTGTGTATGTTTTATTGTAAATCGCTTAGGCCAAAAATTGTGTTAGGCGATTAATAAATTTTAATAAATGAAAATGGTATTTCTCCTGCAGACCTCAGTGCCTCAGCTATGGAGAAGCTCTTCTGGTACACTGGACATTTCATTCTTTGAAGTTCACTGCACCACTGGCATGTGCCTGGAGATATCTAACCCTTAAAAAAAAAAAAATTTAAGTGACCGAAATCGAGAGCTCTGAGATTTTGGATCTTCCTTTCCTATTTTTGTGGTTAATTTAGAAAGAACTACCTTGCAATGGAGAAGAGGAAATGCAAGACAATTCACACGATAGATCCTCTAGCACCTACTTGGGGCCTGATTGACAACGTCATTGTTTCAGGGGTCCAGCATGTGGTAGAAGCCATGCTGGACCCCTGTGAAAAGCAGCCAATAGTTATCCTCCCTGCGTTATGCTGCTAGATCAAGTGACATCACATCTCCTGTCTCTCCGACCCATACCCCTACCCACTCCTACTGTTTGTCTCTAGCGGTGATCGGCTTGCTTCCCTAACAGCTCCTGCAATGGATTCTCGTGCCAGGAAAAGTGGCAAAGGCGATGGGGAGGCAACAAAACAGGGATTACAGTTCTGCACATACTTGGTAAGAAACAACTACTAGTGTTACCTGTGCCCAAGGAAGGACCATGGCTGAACACAAAGGGGGACGTTCTGTATCTCCACTATTTGGGGAGGTCCCTTTGCCAGCTGCGGTGCCCCCTCTTCCCCTCCAGCTAGGTTAGTGGTTAGACCTGTGAAGCTATGTCGGGTCGATAGAGACATCAACTGTAGAAATTTACTGTTGAAGCTACGCTTCATCTAAAAGATTGTGATCTCAGGCTGGGATTTCTTCAGGAGAAGATAACTGGTATAGGGGGCCAGATTTCTTGCAAAAACATCCAACTTGGCCTTTATTAAAGATAGAGAAGCATTACATAACAAGTTAGAGTCTATGAAGAAACATGTGGAGTTAGGAATTTACGACTGCTGAACCTTCCTAAGATCAGCATTCTTTCCCCACAGGAAGCCTTGAACAAACACACGTGGGATGTTCTAAAGATTCCTAGAGAAGGCATTCCCTCGATGTCAAAACTATACTATATCAACACTTCTAAAAGGGATGTTAATGTGGAAGAGGACAGTTACAGTAGTGGATGTTTTAACTTTTGACTCCTTCATGAGATTTGTATCTGTACACATACTACACTGGAGGTCTCCTTCAACCTAGAGGCCACAGAGGATTTAGTGTTAAAACTTCACTTTAGGGTTTCCGGTGATGCAACGGGAGGTGACTAGATGCAGGGGTTTACCGCTCCCGCAGCATTCCACAAAATTTTTAAAATAAAAAAAAAAAAGCTGCAAACAATCACAAGCTGAAAAATAGAAAGAACTGGACGACGCAAAAGTCAGGTAGGCACCTGTAAGCTGCGGAGCTAGAGCAATTATGAGATAGGACCACAAAAACTCCGCGAAGTGCTCGGGACAAACCAAAAGCGGCAGCGAATGGCGATGATAGTAAGCTAGTGGTGGATTTCTCTGACTATATGCTGCGGCAAATCTCCAAAACTTTGTTGGCAGCACTAGACCGGCTAAATAAATTACAGTTCGCGATGGAGAAATTGAAAGAGAACTTTGAAAACCGCAGGGGGGGGGGGGGGGGGAGAAGAAATTCCATTTCTCAATGGTATATTTATTGCATGTCCAAATATTCTCATAACGTGTTGACGAACTGGCTGGGTACTGGAGTGGAGCTTTGGAAAGGGAAATATTCATGACTGATATGCAACACGTGTTTTGAGGTTACATGTGGACAACATAGATATAGCAATGAAAGAAATGTGGTTTCATATAAATCATCATTTTATATAGATAATTTGAAAAAGTATTGTAATGGTCTTGATAAATCTTCATTGTCAAACAGATATGGAAGAGATACTGGTATTATGTATCACAAGTTTTTTTAAATTTTCCAAGATTCAACCTTTTTGGCATGCAATTCTAAATAGTGTTTTTAAACTCTCTGGAATTCACATTGCTCTGGATGGAGAGATGAGTTTGGTTGGAAAGACAGAATGCTTTACAAATGCTTGTCAAGGAGAGAGGCATTTTATACTTCAGACATTGCTCCTGTACAGATGATCTCCAGAGTCTTAGGACTATAGGGTGAGGATTCCACTTTGTCCATGGGTACGAGAGTAACTGACCTGGATGGAACTTGCACATCTCCAAAGTGGGGTCAGCTTGACGACGTCATCCTGGATCTTGGTGACCACACACGTGAGCCTCTTGGGGTGGGGGCCTTTGTCAGAAGCAGGTGGCTCAGGGCAGGTGATCTCCGGAGGCCTCCTGATCTATCAATAGACTATAGTCCAGGGCCATTCGGTTGGCCCTTCATCAATTTCTCTGATTCAGGGTAAGACCCTTTGGATCCTCGCCAATAATGCCATGGCAGTTACATATGTGAATCAACAGAGAGCAACCCAGAGTTGAAGAGGTTTCATTGGAGACCTCACTCCTGTTCCCCTGCACTTAGAAGAACTTGCAGTTGCTCTTGGCAATGCATATCATCGGTCTGGAAAAAGTTCAGGCTGGCTTTCTCAGCCAGAACCGCTGGATCCCAGAGAATGGGAGCAGAGTCTGGATGCGTTTCGCCAGATTGGCCGCAGGTGGATTTGAAGGCAACCCGGCAGAATGTGAAGATAAGTTTGACAGCTGGTATAGGGAGCAGGGGTCAATGTGCCCTGGCAGAGAGTGTGCTTCTGTATGCCGTCCCTACATGGGCCCTCATAGGTCAGCTGCACCGAAGAGTGGAAATGGAAAGCAAACAGGTTGTTCTGTGGTGCTGGATTGGCCTTGCAGACCATGGTATGCGGACCTCGTACAGTTACAAATGGACTGGCCCTTCTGACTGCCAAGGGCATGGGGTCTTTAGGTTCAATGGAGGATGCAGCTCCATTCTGTCTTACGGCCTGGCTCGAGCAGAAATGGTATTCCCTCTGCGGTGATTTCTACACTTTAGAAGTACCGCAAGTG
The DNA here is from genome assembly GCF_901001135.1 of Rhinatrema bivittatum. Taxonomy (NCBI): domain Eukaryota; kingdom Metazoa; phylum Chordata; class Amphibia; order Gymnophiona; family Rhinatrematidae; genus Rhinatrema; species Rhinatrema bivittatum. The sequence continues at coordinate 34,171,454 of NC_042626.1, forward strand.
ATCCACGTCTTTGGCTTATATCCATGTTTGGCGACTGTTTTGAGTGGTTTTGTGGTACCAGTCGGTGCCTCCTTGGAAAGTAGAGGTACCCTGGCCTTTCTCCAAGGCAGTTTTGATAAGGGTCTCGCCTTGAATTCATTGAAAATACAGGTGGCCACTTAGGATGTCTGCCTAGTGCTTCATGCGGATGTGTCCCACTTCTTGCGAGGCATGAAGAGACTGTGGGGGGGGCCCCCCCCCCTTCGTCCTTCTATGAGATCTGAATTTGATGTTGAAGGCTCTTATAGGGGCTCTTTTTGAGTCTCTGAAACAGTCCTCGCTTAAGGACCTATCTCTGAAGACTGTATTCCTGGTGGCAACTTGTTCTGAATGACGGGTTTCGGAATTGCAAACCTTGTCTTGCCGGGGCCCTTTTTTGGTGATCTCCTTGAGCTTGGTTACTTTCTATCCAGTGCTGTCATTTCTCCCTAAGGTGACTTCTGCCTTTCACATAAATCAAATAATTTCCCTTTCCAGCTTTTTCTTGGGAGAAGTGTGATTCGGAGCACGGGCCCCTCCAGTGTTGGACATGAGTAGAATGGTTCTGTATTTGGAAGTTACTGATGTCTTCTGCAAGCTGGACAGGTTGTTTGTTCTGTTTGGAGGTTCATGTAAAGAGTAGGTGGCCTCTGAGGCTACCTTGACCCACTGGATAAAGGACATTACTGATATGGCTTATGAAGCAGGGATTTTAGAGGCAGCCCTCGCTTCCTCCCACCCAAGAAATTAATGTGATGGGTGAAATGGAAATAGATTTCACCCTTTTGCCTGAGCATGAGATAGTATTCAGCAATAGAATGCACTTTAACTCCTTGAATGCCGAGGTCATGTATTAGGAACAAACATTGTATTAGCTAGTTATGTTTTGTTGTAAACTGTTATGATGGTACCCCTCTCCGAATGACGATATACAAAACTTGTAAGCAAATAAAATAAATGCTTTGGCACTTCCCACTTGTAATGGCTGCTCTGGTGTACCAGGATGAGATGGAAGGAGATATTTTCTTACCTGCTGATTTCCTTGCCATTAGTCCTGCTACACCAGTCCAGGACCCACCCGGGAAGCATGGTTGCATATTTCTCAGACTGTTCTGGTTAGGATGATGCGGAAGGCAGAGTTTGGGCATTTATTAACAGAATGCTACTTTTTGTTGTTTCCTTCTTCCAGGTACAGGGAAATTTTGTTTCATCCTTGATTTGGTTCTCAATGGTTGTTGTTTCGTGTGTACAAGAGGTCTGACTTGAAGCTTTGTCAGAAGAATACTGGGTTCCTGCTAACAGCAGCTCTTATGTCATGACTGTGATATCACACAGGAAAACAATGTTGTCTGCCTGGTAGGGGGAAATAACCCACTTGTAATGGCTGGACTGTTATAGTAGGACTAATGGAAAGGAAATTAGCAGGTAAGAAAATTTCTCCTTTTTCCTGATATGGCTGGTTACCCAACTCAGGAGGAAAGTCTTACTTCAATTACAGTCACATTTTTCCCAGTTTCCTGCAAACATTTAGGTCGGTATAAAGGAGACAAAGGTAAAATTTACACCTACCTGTTCATTTCATTTCCTTTAGTCTTGCTAGACCAGTTCAAACAAGTGGGTTATGTTCTCCTCTGCCAGCAGACAGAGAAAGAAAAAAAAAGCTCAATACTGATTTTGCTCCCCCTACAGGGGTCTATTGCTGCCTTCAGCGCTTCAGGAGTCTATGTCAAAGCTAGGACAATGGAAGGCAATTGTTTGTACTGGTTTCCAAATCACTACCACAATCAAAACCTGATGCAGTCAAGAAACTTTACTCCATGGAAATTAACCCAGGAATTAGATAATCCCCATGCCAAGGGCATGATTCAGCCAAGTACCTTCAGAATGGGCAACAATGTTCTTGCTGCTAATTTGTAAACTCGTCAGACTGAGAGCCCTTATCGTTCTGGCTTGCCTGATATAGCTGGACTAAAGGAAAGGAAATTAACATGTAAATTTAAAATTTCACCTTATTGTCCATACCAGACCAGTCCAAACAAGTGGAATGTACCAAAGCTCCACCCAGACCAGGCAGGAGGAAGCTGGAGCACTCATCTCAAGTCTTCCTGAATTTAATGCCTTAATTAATCAAGGTGCTTTAATAAGCCACATCAAAGACCTAGCCAAGAAAATTTGTCACCTACAAACATCTCAAAGGAAGCTTACAAAAACTTGAGAATGGCCAACCCTGTCCTAACCAACAGTGTTCTACTTTCTCACCATCATAGGTGAGAAAAGCCTAATTCTGACAGAACTGAAACACTACACTTAGAAGGGGGATAATATTGGACTCAAAGAGGTTCATAATCAGTAGGATGTTTAGTGGTCAAGTTATCCAGCTACAGATAGCAAGCGAGACACAAGAAAATTACCAAACACAACTGGTATTCTTTAGATCGCATAGGAGGGAGAGAGAACAAAGAAAAACTTCTAACAGACAGACATAATCAATGTAAGGCCACTCTTATGGACTGGAAGATGGAAAACTCCTGTTTTGTAGAAACTTCTCTAATTGCAAAGGATCAACAAACTTTTATTCCCCTGGAACTTGACCACACATTTGCAGAAAACCTGAGAAGGAACATTGTCTCTAGGGCAAGTACCCTCTACTTCTTTAAAAGAAAAATTCTGTCTTTGCTGCATACAATTTATTAAAAACAGACAAAATAAGCCCTGCCAAAATGGAAGTTTGTAAATGACTTTGTCTGAAGCTCCCATGTGCTGTTCTTTGCCTTGAGTGTTTTACAAAGTAAATCTCCAAGAGCTGGGAATAATGTCCCACTGCCACTCCTTGTGACCTTGGGCAAGTCACTTTATCCTGTTGCCTCTGGTACTGCCTGATTCACCAAGAGGTAGATATAATAAAGTGCGCCCAGCCTAGCACACAGGTTAACAAGCGGTTGGACGCGCTAGACTTACCCCCAATGCAGTAAGTGGATCAGCATGTCCAAAACACGCGTCCAAACAAAGGCGTAGCGAATAGCGCTCATCACACATAAGTGCCTTGTAGATGAGGCTATTAGCTATTATCCCGAGATGTAAACAATCTCTGTAGGAACACTATTTAACCTGTTCAATTTTACGTCCTGTAGCAGGCAAAAAAGTCTTGCTGCATGTCAAGGGATCAACAAAAAAAAATACTGCATTTCTGTGGTTCCTCCTACTAGGTATCATGATGATACTAAGTAGCACCATGCAAAATTTAAAAGGCTTGCCTGAAAAATTTTGTATATAATTAATTTATGTCCAACCTGGTTAACCACATGTAATCTCATTTAATAACTGTGGCGCCCGTTGGCTCTACAGTAAAGTTGTCACCTTTTAACTTCCTATCCTTCCTCCATCTATCATTGTAATTTCCTTTCTCAGTTGTCTGTAAACCGACATGATGTTTTTTTACGAATGCCGGTATATAAAAGTTATAAATAAATAAATAAATAAAGAAATAAAAAAAAAAATTTCTGGGCGCACAATACATACGCAATATACCTGCTCCAGGCCATGTATATTGTGCTGGTCAATTAGCTGCCACAGGATAAAACGGTCGGTTGCTTTTAGCTTGTCTATATTGCATCGGCCTCTAAGGTTTTTCTGTGTCTATGGGAAAATACCTTGATGAATCAAGCCCTTAGATTGTAAGCCCACTGGGGACAGGGACATATCTATAGTACCTCAAGGTTATCTACTTTGAAGTGCCAAAAAGCAGAATGTAAATTAAAAAATTCTGTGGCACCTAAGCAAGCATGCCAGCAGCCAGAGAAAAAGAAGGTTGATGGTCGAGTAAAATCTGCCAGAGGCAGGTGACTTACCGTAACTTCACATTCTGTCCCGTGTATGATTCGTAAGGTTTTTCCACATGTGTGAATTCAAAGTCAAATGTCTGGGACTGGGTTATCTCCCCAGGCCGCGCTAGGTCCTTTACCAGGGAAACAAACTCGTGGTGGTTCCCTCGATCATAGTACAACTCTGAGGGGAGAAAGGAAGAATCGGCAACATTATAAGAGGAACTCGGCCTGTGTGCTACCTAGAAAAGCACCTACATGCCTGGCTCCCTTCCCCCAAAACATATTATAAAATTCCAGCTCCTAGGGTCATCTTCTCCAGCAAGAATAGGAAAATGTCTCAAAACAGAAGACACAAGGTCTCTTGCAATGGACAACTACTGATCACTTCCAGAGTACATGTCAAACAGCAACTTAAAAAGGACAGAAACTAAAGTGCTCATAGCACAAGAGAAATACTCTGGACCGCACAGCACAAACCTTAGCACATCTTATTAAGGTGATCACATCAGTCGGGTTGGGAAACATTACCTGGCTGCACCACAAAGCCCCAGCCCCCATACATTATACAACTGGCCCAGATGTATGGTATTTTCAGGCAAATATTTCACAGATTTTTTTTTGCCCAAAGCTTAAACAGTGAAAACAAAAGAAAGACGACCTAGGAATAAGATCTAACAGGAATGCAATGAACCACAGAAACAGCCAAGTTAATATTTTGAAAGATTAGGTCAGTGCAGCTAGTACTATTTTTTCCAGCCCTGGCATAAAAATGATAATTGCATAATAGAGAATTGCTGTTAAAACATGAGAGAGGCAGAATGGTGTATGACCCAAGTTAATGGAAAACATTTTCTAATTTAGGGATAATTTTAACCTGAAGCTCCCTTGGAGCTTTGAGTTGAAGATAGTCCCCTCTCGTTGGCCTTTTGGCCGAGATAGGGAACCTGCACAATATGCAAGGAGGAGGTTGCGATGTCAATGCCCTGCCACCCAACGACCCCCTCATTTAGACAGACATAAAGAGAATTTAGGAATAGTGGAAACACACTAAAAACATGCCTTCCAAGTAAAAATAATCTGTAGACACTGCCAACGGGGGGGGGGGGGGGGGGGGGGGGGGGGGCTGAATGCACATGTCAGAGAACTGCCAGTGATGCCTATGGGCTGGGTTTAGATGAGAATTATATACAAAGATCCTAATTCCAGGGTTCAGGCAAGTGCAGACAAAATCCACTGGAAAAGATTGCTGCAGAAAACTCAGTATGGCTCCACTTTCAATTATCTCATCGTTTCCCCTCTCTATAAAGTCCCCATCTCCCCTGCACCTTTAAGGAACTACCACCAATCTTCCTGTCACTAAACTGCCCGAGTGCTCGTCCATTGTTCCTTCCGCTCATCCATGCACCTAATTCCTTGCCCCTTTCCTCTGTCCTTATTACCCCCTCCCCCCGACATGCCCGGGTGTCCTCCCCTCACCAACCTAACCCGTATCCCCCCCAATAACAATCTGCTCCCATCCCAATTTCATTTTTCCTTTCTCTATCCAACAATTTACCCCGCTCCCTCACCGATCTGCCCGATGAACTCAATCTTGATGCCCTGGTGTTCCAGCCGTTTGTTGGGGTTCTTGAGGGTGACGCTGACTTTGCCGGCCACCGTCTCGCCGTCGTAGAAGAGGAAGTACTTCTCCTTCTTGCCGTCCTCTGTCTTGTGCTCCGCCCGCTTGCGCGTCTCGGCATCGTTCAGCACGATGTCCAGTTCCGCTGCCTGCCCGAACCCGAAGAAGCTCATGGCGGAGGCGGAAGACCCCAAAGCCCAATTCTTGCGCCGGCTGCTCGGAATCGAAGACTCTGCTGCCCGCAACCCTCCGAGGATGGCAGCGCGCCTGCGCGCTCAGCCTCCCGCGCAAGCGCGTTGCTGCCCGCCCACCAGCGTTGCCAACCTCGCTTATTTCTAGCAAGTTTGGGCTTTTTTTCCTAGCCATTCGCTTTTTTCTTTTTTTTTCAATTCACAGGTTGCTTATTATTGGGCGTTGTTTCTGCCAATCACGGATCTTTTGTCTTGGTGGGTGGGACTTGAACCCAGCTGTCCCTGTGATTGGCTGCTGCTGCCGAAGAGGCTAGTTCACCGTCAGAGGAGCACGTGGGCAAACAGGCACTGACGGCAAGCAACAGCGTCTAGTGAAAGAGGAAGATTTTATGCAGCAAAGCAGTTTTAAACACTGAAGGGAGTGAAGTACTTAACTAGCAACAATTAAAATGAAGCATACCTAGAGGGGGAGGAATGTCTGTGTGGGGGCCAGAGATGGGGGGACGGACTTTTTTTTTCTTTTCCACTTTGAAGAAGCTAGAGTTCAGTGGCCCACTTTGGAGTGGTGGTGCATGGGAGGGTGACTAGATAGAAGGCATTACTGAATAATGAATTGTGAGTTTAAAAATGTACTTTTAGTGCATACTGTCTGGAACAATCTGTGTAATGTCATGTAATCCACAAAAATCTGATGGACATTTTAGGAGGTTAAATACTATTGCAAGTCACTATTTCCTCCATAACACTCACAAAAGTATTTTTAAAGTGTTTTATGTGTATAAATACCTTCTACTAAAAGTAATTTTAATCTAATGTATTTTGGGCTTGAGTTTCTGGCAAATAGTGCTTGACCTTCATGATTACCTGATAACCTTGGCACTATGCCTGACTTCACTGGGAGAGAGCAGTGCAGAAGTAGGGGATAAGATGCTGCAAAGGCTGGAGAAGACTGACAGATCTAAAGATGCATGTGTACATTGTGTTCTAATGAAGAATGCTAAAGGCAAAGAAAGCTAGAGCTATGAAGGAGTCTATACAGATGGTACTTGTGAAGAATTCACACAAAATATGTAACTTCTGCAGATATTTATTTGCATATCATCATTTATAACACACTTGCCAAAAAAGACTAAAATGAGTTACATGAATTTATCAATGAATATTCAGATACAGTGCATGGGATTTCAAACAATGTTATGCAAAACAACTCGTATTTAGTTTTAACTTGTTAGGCTCAGGGGCAGGGATTTGAAGCAGGTTCATCTTAGAGAAAAGGTAGACGAAAATGAGTTCTTACCTGCTAATAAGAACATACCATACTGGGTCAGACCAAGGATCTATCAAGCCCAGCATTCTGTTTCCAACAGTGGCCAATCCAGGCCATAAGAACCTGGCAAGTACCCAAAAGTCTATCCCATGTTACTGTTGCTAGTAAAAGCAGTGGCTATTTTCTAAGTCAACTTAATTAATAGCAGGTAATGGACTTCTCCTCCAAGAACTTATCCAATCCTTTTTTAAACACAGCTATACTAACTGCACTAACCACATCCTCTGGCAACAAATTCCAGAGTTTAATTGTGCATTGAGTGAAAAAGAACTTCCTTCAATTAGTTTTAAACGTGCCACATGCTAACTTCATGGAGTGCCCCCCTAGTCTATTATCTGAAAGAGTAAATAACCGATTCACATCTACCCGTTCTTGACCTCTCATGATTTTAAACACCTCTATCATATCCCCCCTCAGCAGTCTCTTCTCCAAGTTGAAAAGTCCTAACCTCTTTAATCTTTCCTCACAGGGGAGCTGTTCCATTCCCCTTATTTTGGTCGCCCTTCTCTGTACCTTCTCCATCGCAATTATATCTTTTTTGAGATGCGGTGACCAGAATTGTACACAGTATTCAAGGTGCGGTCTCACCATGGAGCGATATAGAGGCATTATGACATTTTCCGTTTTATTCACAATTCCCTTTCTAATAATTCCCAACATTCTGTTTTCTTTTTTGACTGCCCAGCACACTGAACCAACGATTTCAATGTGTTATCCACTATGATGCCTAGATCTCTTTCTTGGGTGGTAGCACCTAATATGGAACCTAACATTGTGTAACTATAGTATGGATTATTTTTCCCTATTTGCATCACCTTGCTCTTAACCACATTAAATTTCATCTGTCATTTCAATGTCCAATATTCCAGTTTCACAAGATCTTCCTGCAATTTATCACAATCTGCTTGTGATTTAACTACTCTGAACAATTTTGTATCATCTGCAAATTTGATTACCTCACTCATATTTCTTTCCAGATCATTTATAAATATTGAAAAGTAAGGGTCCCAATACAGATCCCTGAGGCACTCCACTGCCCACTCCCTTCCACTGAGAAAATTGTCCATTTAATCCTACTCTCTGTTTCCTGTCTTTTAGCCAGTTTTTAATCCACGAAAGGACATCGCCACCTATCCCATGACTTTTTACTTTTCCTAGAAGCCTCTAATGAGGAACTTTGTCAAACACCTTCTGAAAATCCAAGTACACTAAATCTACCGGTTCACCTTTATCCACATGTTTATTAACTCCTTCAAAAAAGTGAAGCAGATTTGTGAGGCAAGACTTGCCCTGGGTAAAGCCATGCTGACTTTGTTCCATTAAACCATGTCTTTCTGTATGTTCTGTGATTTTGATGTTTAGAACACTTTCCACTATTTTTTCTGGCTTTCTTTGCTTCAGTAAACACCGAAGCAAAGAAATCATGTAATGTTTCCGCGATGGCCTTATCTTCTCTAAGTGCCCCTTTAACGCCTTGATCATTTAACAGTCCAACTGACTCCCTCACAGGCTTTCTGCTTCGGATATATTTTAAAAAGTTTTTACTGTGAGTTTTTGCCTGTATAGCCAACTTCTTTTCAAATTCTCTCTTAGCCCGTCTTATCAATGTCTTACATTTAACTTGTCAAAGCTTATGCAATATCCTATTTTCTTCTGTTGGATCCTTCTTCCAATTTTTGAATGAAGATCTTTTGGCTAAAATAGCTTCTTTCACCTCCCCTTTTAACCATGCCGGTAATCGTTTTGCCTTCCTTCCACCTTTTTTAAAGTTTGTTCCTGTAGTACCACAGATCAGCCCAGACTACTGAGTTTTGCCTCCCTTCCAGCAGATGGAAACAGAGAAAGTTTTACGGACACTGCTACTTAACCCCAGTTCCTCAGTATTAATCTATACCCAAGCCAATTCCAACAAAATTACAAAAATGTCCAAACCTTCAAAACTTACAAAATATGAAAACATTTTCTGATATAAAAAAACTGAATGAGCGGACGACTCTCCCCCTCAATAGAATGGGTGGGTTTTGGACTGATCTGTGGTACTTCAGGAACGAAAATTAGCAGGTAAGAACCAATTTTCTTTTCCCTGTATGTACCCAGACAGTCCAGACTCCTGGGGTGTACCAAAGCTCCCTACTCAGGGTGGGTCCTGGAGAGTCCTGCTCACAGAACACTCTCGCCAAAAGACTGGAAACCCGTACCTACCACATCCAGACGATGGAAGTTGCTACATACTTTTGCAAGACACTAAGTCGCGGCTCTGCAAATCTCCTGTGGAGAAACAAGCTGAGCCTCTGCACACGAGGCCGCCTGACAACACACAGAATGAGCATGCAATCCCTCCGGAACCGGGCGACCATGAATAATATAAGAGGAATAGATACCCTTCTTAAGCCAACAAGCCATAGTAGCCTTTGAAGCCTGAAGCCCCTCTCTGGGTTGCTCCACAGAACAAAAAGGTGATCTGATCTCCTGAAGTCATTCATTACCTTGAGATACCTCAACATCCAACAACTTCAGCCACTTCACATGAGGAGCGGACTCGTCCACTGAAGGAAAGGGTGGGAGCTCCACTGTCTGATTCACGTGGAACGCAGAAACCACTATTTGCAAAAAGGAAGGTACTATCCTCAACGAGACCCCCAAATTCAAAATCTGAAGGAATGGGTGCTGATATGACAGAGCCTGCAACTCCGAAATCCTCTTAGCCAAACATGGCTTGGAGGATTTAGTTGAAGGACCTTGATTCAAGTCCTTCAACGTTGCTCTCCGGAGTGGTTCAAAAGGAGCCTCCCCTAAACCCTTGAACAAAATTAAGATTCAGGGTGAACAAACCCGCCAAAGCAGAGGACATGTTATTTGTCCCCCTAAGCATCTGAATAACATCCGGATGTGCAGAAATTGATGATCCATCTATCCTGCCATGAAGATAACCTAAAGCTTCTACTCGAACCTTCAGTGAGCTAAGAGACGAGCCTTTAGCGAAACCTTCTTGCAGGAAGGACAAAATGTCGGAGACTGATGACCTGAGAGGGCGAACCCCTTTAGCGGAGCACCAGGACTCAAAAAAACTTTCCATCCCCGTACATAGGAAATATTATTAGACTTTCTCCTGGCTTGCACCAGGATAATCCCTATGTCTCAAATGCCACCTCTCAAAAGCCATACTGCTAGTCAAAAGCGAGCAGCCTGGTCGGAAAATATGGGTCCCTGACATAGAAGACCTTCCAGTTGACCGAAGCGAATCGGACCGTCCACAGTCAAGTTGACTAGATCCATGAACCATGAACGTCACAGCCATTCCGGTGCCACCAAGATCACTTCTCCTTGATGCCTACGAGCGTCAAGGGAGAAAAAACAAAGTAGAACCCCCCGCAGCCAAGACAGAACTAGAGCATCTACACCCTTCATCCCGTGCTCTTGCCACCAACTGAAAAAGCGAAAAACCTTGGCATTCAGACGAGTCGCCATTAAGTCCATATGGGGATTGCTCCACAGCTCGTGAATCAGCTGCATCGCGTGCTCAGACAACTTCCACTCGCTCGGATCCAGCACCATCCGACTCAAGAAATCGGCTTGACCGTTTTCGACTCTGGCTGTGTGGGATGCCGCTATTCGCTCCAGGTGTTGCTCCGCCCAAATAACTAACTCTTGTGCCTCCTGGGCTACCGCTTGACTCTTGGTTCCACCCTGCCAATTGATATAAGCCACCATCGTCGTATTGTCTGAGAGAACCCTCACTGATCAACCTCTCACTAATGGTAGAAATTCCTGCAAGGCTAAGCAGACCGCTCTGGTCCCTAGCTGAATGACAGACCACGCAGACTCTTTCAAGGACCAGCCACCCTAAGCTGACTAGTACTGACACACTGCTCCCCAACTTGAGAGACTGGCATCAGTAGTAAATACCATCCAATCCAGAACATCAAGATTTACCAACCCTCCCCCCGGACGAGACTGGAAGTGAGAAGCCACCAGGAAAAGGCTTTCCCGAGTGATGCCCTCGAGTAGTAACGGAGGTTGAAACTCCTCAGAGACCGGGTTCCACTGAGCCAAGAGTGCCTTCTGCAGCGTTCTCATGTGAGCAAAAGCCCACAACACTTAAGTCCAAGGTTGAGGCCATAGAGCCCAGAACTTGTAAATAATCCCATACCTTGGGAACCTGTAACTGCAACAACCGCCAAATCTGACCCTGCAGCTTTAGCTGCTCGATCCTCTGTCTTGCCGACTAACTTGTCGAACCAAGCCCCCAGATGCTCCAAGGACTGCGTCGGTAACGGGCAACTCCGCCATATTCACCACACAATCTAGTGACTGGAGGACGTCGAGAAACTTTTGAACCGACTGGTGACAAAGAACCTCCGACTTCACTCTGATAAGTCAGTCGTCCAGTTAAGGATGCACCAAAATCCCTTCCTTCTGGAGCACTGTTACCACCACCATCACCATGGTGAAGGGGGCGTGGCACCGTGGCCAATCCAAAAAGGAGGGCCTGAAAATGTTGCCCCAGGATAATAAATCACAGAAAACGCTGCGAATCCTGATGTATGGGGATGTGCAGGTAGGCCTCTGTTAGATCCAGAGAAGCTAGAAGCTCTCCTTTGCGAACCACCGCAATCACCGACCTTAAGGTTTCCATCTGGAAATGCAGAACCTTGAGGGCTGTATTTACTTTCTTCAAATCTAAAATCGGGCAGAAAGTCCCTTTCTTCTTTGGGACCACAAAATAAATGGAATACCTTTCCCTGTGAGCCTCCTCGCGGAGGACCGGAATCACCGACCCCAGGCGACGCAGCCAGACCAGAGTCTCTCAAACCGCTACTTGTTTGTCCAAGGAGACGCACAAATCGCAGATGGGAATAGCAAATTCTAAAGTATGGCCGTCCTTTACCATGCTGAAAACCCACTGGTTCTGAGTAATTCTGGCCCACTCCTCATAAAACCACAACAGGCAGCCTCCTATAATAGGAATGACGGAGTGGACCAGCCTCACCTCATTGTGAGGACTTAAGCCCGGTTGCCCTCCCCCCCCCCCGGCGCCTCAGAATGGCCTGTGGGCACCCCAAAAGGATTGACTTCAGGACTGCCCTTGCCGGATGAGTCCTTATAACTACCCCAAAACGGGAACACACCTGAAAAAACCTCTTGCCCTTAGGCTTATCCTCCAGCAACCTAGCAGTTGATACAGTCTTAGCAGTTGATAGAGTCTCTTAAGGACCTTATCCTTAAGAGACTCTATCAACTGCTCAAGGTCCTCATCAAACAAGAGGCAACCCTTGAAGGGCAGCAAGCCTAACTGCGCCTTGGAGGAGATGTCTACTGCCCAGTTTCGCAGCCAGAGCAACCTTCTGGTGGAAACTGCCGACGCCATAATCCGAGAAGAGGTACAGCGAAAGCGTGCAACAATTTCCACACAGCCACCCACCCTGACATTCAGCCCAGGATGCCGCTTGCGACAGAGTAGAGTGAGACCTCAAGCCGATAGGAATTGCGCGGCCCTGACGTGTACACCAAACCTATCGAATCTCTCAACTACTGTGCGATGGTGGCTTTCAAAGCCATCTGACCTTTCTTTGCACCACTCCATAGCACAAAAAGATGATCAGCCTAAAGCTATTAGTGAGTTAAGATAACGTAACAAGGCACACTTCTCATCCAAATACCTCAATTCTTTCTTACAATGTACCGATGCGTCCAGGTTTGGAAAAAGGTGGGAGCTCCACCAATTGATTCACAGAAAGTAAGGCGCTTTGAACTGTTAATCCCCTACGCCTAGCTCTTTCCTGAACTTTGACTCTAGGCGACCTTCTGTGCGCACACCAATGCCACCTAGTTGTACACACACACCCCTCCAGGATGCGCACAAATACACAGTCCAGACTAGGTCACCTGTTATGCGCACAAGTACATGCGCAAATATGCGCTTGTATGTGCACAAGTAGCTGCGCAAATATGTGCTCAAGCTTAGGTTGCAGTCCTAGGCGCCCGAGTAGCTGCGCCAATACGTGCTTCAGTCTTAAGTTGCGACCTTACGCACACAGGTACCTATACAAATAAGCGCTCAAGCACCTGTGCAAATGCATGCACTTAAATCGAGGCCGTGGCCTTATGCACACAGGTCCCTGTGCATGTAACTGCATTGTGGCGAGTGCACGCCTACTCACACAGAAAAAGAACCACTGCCATGGACTACTACATGGCTTAGTAAAGCCTGCCTGCACCCTCCGTGCGTTTAGGCACGGATATATTTAACATCCGGCATCAAAAATCATCAGCCTGAAGAGCTGCTCAACAGCTTAGGCCTCTTGACTGGCAGAGAATTTATGGAGACTGAGGCCAAGAGCCAGCATCCTGCTAAACACACTGGGCCGGATTTTAAAAGGGTTACGCGTGCCGGGCCTATATTAAAAAGGCCCGGCGGCACACGTAAAGCCCCAGGACGTGTGCAAGTCCCTGGGCTTTACTAAAGGGGCGGTCCGGGGGCGGGGCCAGAGGCCTCATATAGAGCGGCCATTTCCGCTGTGTTGGAGGATCGTGTGCCAGCAAGCTGCCGGCGCGCATCTTGTGCCTGCCCAGAGGCAGGTGCAACAGGTAAAATAACTTGGGGGGGGGGGGGTTAGAGTAGGGCTGGGGGGCGGGGGGAACGGGGAAAGGCAGCACGGCTTAGCGCGTGCAAGGTGCAGAATTGTGCACCCCCTTGCACGCACCAACCCCATGCGGCTCAGCGCACGCAAGTTATAAAATCAGGCGTATATGTGCGCGTGCCGGGTAGCGCACACATATGTAGGCCACGCGTGCTTCTTTTAAAATCTACCCCACTTTCGCATAAACCAGTTAAAACCGGCAGGAGTCCTCTACCAGAACCAGACTCCTCCTCAGTGAAAGTCCCTCCGTGGGAAAGGGAACCACTGGTAATAGTTGAGGAGGGGATTCCCCTGCCTCTCAACAAAGCTACTAAGGAATCAAAAATGGCCACTGTTTCTGAGCTGATAGGGAAGCTTCAGCGCTAGACCCCGTCACCAGTGAGGCTTTGTCTACTGGTGTGGTCATTCTTGAAGCCAGCTCCCAAATGCTTTTGCTGCATGCACACACTGTTCCTCCCTGCACCTGTGGCACCACCAGCACCTCAACGGCAAGCATTGTGACAGATCTTCAGTGCCTCGGAGCCAACACCTGGCCGCCTCCGCAGGCAGAGAACCTGCTAAACAAAAAACCCCATCGCTGAGCTCCCCCTGCTGCTGAGGTAGCTTCGCCCCTGCTGCACAGATTCTATTTAGTCCCTTGTTTTTTTCACTCTGAGAATAAATAAAGATACACAGAAACAAATACTCTCCTTTGGTGCAGAGGTTCAGGTTCCAGGAGTGCAGGCCGCATTTCAGATCAGAAAGGAGCCAAGCCACTGGCTATATCAGTCGCCCTTTGCCAAACTTTAGCAACCCAGCCCAGGACAAACTGTATAAAAGGAATACTTCACTCAGGGTCCCAGGAAATCATGAAAGAACAAGCACTATTTGCTGAAAAAAACAAGTCAAACACACATGATATTAAAACTACTTTTATTAGAAGGTATTTATATACAAAAAACACAAATACTTTTGTGAGTGTAATGGAGGAAATACAGTGGCTTGCAATAGTATTTAACCCCTAAAATGTCCATCACATTTTTGTGGATTACATAACATTACACAGATTGTTCCAGACAGTATGTACTAAAAGTACATTTTTAAACTCACAATTCATTATTCAATAATAGCTTCTATCTAGCCACCCTCCCATGCAGGCCAGTTGTATGGTTAACTGGTGCACCACCACTGAACTCTGTAGCTCCTTCAAAGTGAAAAATAAAAAAAACACAACAGCCTCTCACACTCATTCCCCCCAGCACATGTCCAGTCCCCTCACACTCGTTCCCCCTCCCCATCCAAGCACATTTGTTCCCTCTCACACTCGTTCCCCCTCCCCATCCAAGCACATTTGCTCCCTCTCACACTCGTTCCCCCTCCCCATCCAAGCACGTCTGCCCACCCTCACACTCGTTCCCCTCCAAGCACATGACTGGCCTCCTCACACTCATTCCCCCTACCAGCCCCATCCAAGCACGTCTGCCCCCCCATTCCCCTTCCTCGTCCAGGTACCTCTTTTTGATTGTTGTCTGTTTAGTGCTTCACTCCCTTCAGCGTTGAAGCCTGCTATGCTGCATAAAATCTTCCTCGGTCACCAGATGCCGGTGCTTGCAGTCAGTGCCTGTCTGCTCACGTGCTCCTCTGACAGTGAACAGCCCTCATCGGGGCAGCAGCAGCCAATCGCAGGGACAGCTGGGCCCAAGTCCCACCCACCAAGCCCAAAAAACGCATTGACAATAAAAAAAATCGCCCAATAATAAGCAACCGACAAATTGGGGGGGGAGCCCAAACTCACGGGAAATATGAAGGTTGGCAATACTGAGCGATACCACCAAGCCAAGTCCGACTCGGTAGGGTCGTTACATTTCCGGACATGCGCAGCCCCAGCGCCGGGCTCGGATTGGTCAGTTTTAACGGCGCAGGGGCACGTCTGAACCGGTGTACAGACTGGCCGGGCTCGGATTGGTGGGTTTGGGCCGTGGTATTTTTGGGCGCGTGGATTCTAACCGCGCTCACGATCTGCCGTGGAGAAAATGGCTAGAGGAGGAGAAGGAGAAGTGGCGACACAGCTAATCGAAGTTCTTGAGCTATGGGCGCTGCGGGGGCGGCTGAGTGACGGTAAGTGTGGTCTTGGGTTTTTGTACTCTTCTGCAGTCCTGTTCTCGGATTCGTGGTAGGGTCCCGATTAAAACGCTGCCCTTGGGGAGTTCTTCCGATCTGGCTCGGGGTTTGGGGGCTTTACTTTATCAAGACAGAAAGAAAGAGGATGTAGCAGTAAGCCGAGCCCAAAAGCCTAAAAAAGGTTAGGTTGGTAATTTGAACAAGTTTGATAAATCCTTCCCCCCCCCCCCCCCCCCTATTTTTGTAAAGCTGATGGAAGGTTATGGAATTGCCGGTTTTTCTCTCCCATAATCTTCCTTGTAATATTAAAGGTCACTTTTGTGAAAATGAGATGTTTGATTTCCTCTGCTTATATCTAGATCATATTGGTTTAGTTTTCTAAATAAAACTTACGTTTTTGATGTGTACAAAGGTTCAGTGACTAGATATATTTTATTATGTTAAGTCTTTTGACTTTTGTAAAGTCCTTTTTGTAAAGTTATTTCTTGTGTAATGACATGCTGTGGAAGGTAAAAGTTGGTGGGTGCTTATCAGAGTCTAACAGGCAAGTTATAATGTTTTTTTACTGTTTGTTACAATAGTGAAAATGTTTTTTTGCATGTATATATTATCTAACCTGTTATCTGATCACTGTAGGAGCTTGGGTAGGTTTAAATAATGGGAAAAGATACTACTATTTATTAATTCTGTATCACTATTAGATGTACACAGCAAATGTTTGTTTAAATCTGTGTTCCAAGTGTTAATGGATTCTGGGGTAGCGTTATCATATTTGACAGTGAATGTACCCCAATATATGGCCGCAGTCCCTTTAAGAAAAGCCTCCATATCACTAACAGGCCGATACAGTAAAATTTGTGGGCCTGCGGTAAAAAGAGGCGCTAGGGGACACTAGCACGTCCCTAGTGCTTCTGTTTTTGACAGGAGCAGTTGCCGGCATCTGGATCTCAAACCCGCTGTTAGCCACGGGTTCGGAAACCAGACGCCGGCAAAATTGAGCGTCCGGGTTTTGGGCTGCTGGTCGATTTTAAATTTGTTTTTATTTTAAATTATTTTTTACTTTGGGACCTCTGACTTAAAATCGCCATGATATTAAGTTGGAGGGTGTACAGAAAAGCACTTCCGGACACTTTCCCGGTGCCGGCAGAAATTAACGCCTACCTTTGGGTAGGCACTAATTTCTGAAAGTAAAATGTGCTGCTTGGCTGCACATTTTACTTACTGAATCATGCGGGAATACCTAATAGGGCCATCAACCTGCATTTGCATGTTTCAGGCGCTATTAGTTTCGAGGGGGTTGGATGCGTGTTTTCAACATGCTTTTACCCCTTACTGTAAGAGAGGCCACAAATTGGCAATACCTTTAGAGCTAGTTTTTAAAAGCCCAGCGCGCCTATTTTGCATAGGCTGCCGGCGCGCACAAAGCCCCAGGACGCGCGTAAGTCCCGGGGCTTCGTAAAAGGGCCGGGAGGGGGTGGGTCCGGGGGCATGGTGACGGTTTGGGGGCGGGCCGGGAGGGCGGTCCCGAGTCCCCCAGCACTGTGGCCTGTGCCGGGGGATGCCGAGGCGGCGCGCGCAAGTTACGCCTGCTTGAAGCAGGTGTAACTTGCACAACAAAGGTAGGGGGGGGATTTACGTAGGGCTGGGGGGTGGGGTAGATAGGGGAAGGTGGGGGGACGAGGGAGGGAACGGAGGCAGGCTGCTCGGCGTGCGCAGGCTGCCGATTTTGCCCAGCCTTGCGTGCGCCGACCTTGGATTTTATAAGATACGCTTGGCTACATGCATATCTTATAAAATCCGGCATACTTTTGTTCGTGCCGGTTGCGCGAACAAAAGTACGCACGTTCGTACTTATTTAAGATCTACCTCTTAGCGAAAGCCTTCGTATTATAAAAACATAGAAATGATGGCAGAAACGGCTCAAATGTTCCATCCAATCTGCCCAGCAAGCTTCTTAAGGTAGTAACTTACTCTGTGCAGGTTGCTCCCTTCTTTCTCTTAAGTAGTATCACTAAGAGTCTTTGGAGAGGTTTGGTTAGATCAGACAGTCCCAAAAGCTATTCTCAACTGAAAGTAGACTCAGAGAGTTGAAGACTTTTGATAGCATCACTAGGTGACAGATTTTAACTTATTTTATATTTTGAAATTCTGCTTGCTTTCTTTATTCACCAGACCAGGCTGCTAGATGGGGTTTACTCTACTACCAGCAAATGGAGACAGAACAAAAGCTTTACTGTATATCAAAGTACTTAAAACAGTATGCTGCCTGCAGTCTCACAATTTTCTCTGTCTCCAGCAGACAGTAGAGGTGTTGAACTTGCAGTTGAATGAACTGGTGGACAAATTGCTCCCAAACGTTTGGCTATTTCCCTGGTGGAGTCAGGATGAACCAGGAGGGTGACTGTTCTTGCTGGAGTAAGGGAGTGATTTTAGACTTCAGCAGTAGTTGCCCCAATGTGTGGTTTTATTCAGACTTAGATTTTAGCCACAAGGAGGAGAGAGGATAAGTAGTTGGATTTTTCTTTTCCTACAGCCCCCTCCTGCAGAGCATGGGAAGAAGTATACAGTGTGTGGTGGTTAGTGCAGGATGATTCAGAACTCGGGGTTGTGCCGTTTCCTGTACAGGAGGTGGAGAGGGACATTTGGAGGAACCTCTCTTTGCTATCGAGGGCAGAAAGTCTGTCTCAAGGAAGCAGTTGCTGGGTTCAGATCCAGGCAGAGTGGGAGAGGTGGCCATTTTGTGTCCTCCACTGGTGGGGGAGAAGGTAGGAAGGTTGTATTAAAGTTGTCCACAGTTTGCTTGTTACAGAAAAACTGGCAGGCTGGTGGCAGCATGGGTATACGTATGTGACGAGCCACATCAGCGAATCTGATCTGTCTCCATCTGCTGGTTGGCGTGCATAACTCGATTGTCCAGACTAGTCTGACTGTATTCAAGGAAAGGAAGTTATCAGGAAAGAAGTAATGTCACCTTTATTGCCATGAACTGTAACAATTTCTAGTGTTCTTTTCCCTTCAAAGTGGATGTCTTTGTTCTCTTTCTTAGAAAAAGGTTGTTGATAAGGGTGCAAAAAGGGATAGAAGTTCCATGGACATTTCTATGCATGTATGCTTTATGCTAATGTGAATTTTTTTTTTGTCAGTGATTTAATAAACAGTTGAAACCATAATTTGCCTTCATGTTGCTCAATTGTGTGACCCACCTCTAAATCCTCTGCAATGTTAGCAGACCATGGGGAATGCATTTTATTTATTTTTTTTTTTGATTGCTTGTATTTTTGTTGAGTAGGGTTTTTTTTTTCCTCTCTTTCTCTTCGTAGCATGGGTGGATGTGGTGTGGGAGCTCGATTTCACAGAGACTGAACCTTTAGATTCCAAAGCAGAAGATGCGATTACTGAGCATGGGATGGAGAATTTTATTAAACTGTACAAGAGTCTGTCTCCGTTTGCTGCTGAGGACTACGAGGCCACTGTGGTAAAAAGAATACAGAATTGAAATATCCAGTACTGTTTATGCCGTTTGCTGTTGTAGACAAAGTCTTGCTCTGGTTTTTTTTTCCTTGTAGAGCAATTGTTACTATTGCCCTACGTGTATAGAAACATGAGCTGATGTTTATAGAAGTACTTATTTCATGAATCGTTTCATATACCATTCAGTGTTCTGGCAGCAGCCTTTTTGTTTTACAGGATAGTTGTCTTAATGGTTTTAGTATGGTTTTTTTTATGTTTTGGTTTTTTTTTTATATAAAAATGCACTTAAGTTTTGTCCATCTGTTTGTAATGTCACTGGCAGAGACTAGCAGTGCTGGCATATAAAGTGAAAACAAATAGGGTGGAAGACTGCCACCAGAGCAATCTCTGAATAACTTTCTCACAACCATGTCTAGGCATCAGGAGGAGAGTGGCAGTGCTTCAGACTGTTGTCCTCTGCCATCTGGGGTTTGACTGGCACTTTGACATGATGCCCTGCTGCTCTCCTTCTGCCTGTGGGGAAGGAAGGTTAGTTGGGGAGTGATGAGGAGGTGGGAAATGGAGCATGGCTGACGGAAAGTCTCAGGAATGAGATCAGATCAGATCATGGGATTTGGGGAAAGGTGGGGAGGCAGAGGGAAAACCAAAGGCAAACCCCCCCCCCCCCCCCCCCCCCCCCATCTAGGATTGTGTGACTGTGGCCCAAGGCCTGTCTTCCAGTGGCACCCAGAAAACATGCTCTTAAGACGATATGCAATTCTAGAATAAAAAAAAAATAGTGTATATAAAAATCTGATCTCTTCATGTTTGTAACTAGCACGTCCTCACACAGTTTCTTCCTTCTAATATGTAACATTGATGCCTTAGCACATGCCTCATGCTTGTTTTAAACAGAATGGGATGTACATAAAGAATTGTCTTATTTTTCTTTGATTGTCTTCCAGAGCATTTGGACTCTGTTTGCTGAAAGTAATATTTCCCACAAGGCTCTTGTGGCAGTATTACATCAATTTATCCAAATGGTTGAAAATAAAAAGGCCAGTGTGGTACAGCGACTTTATGCCCTGCATGCAGCTGCTCTCTACTTCCTGCTGCTGGAGATTCCAGGTGAGAGCCACACCACTTCATAATTCTCTGTTAGGGATATCCTAGCACACCGTCTACTATAGTAGCTGAAAAATTGATTTGGATTTATATAATCATTTTCAGGAGATATAAGATGGAAATTATTACTGCACAGTATGCATTGGAATATGAAACATAGAAATGAGATGACACAACCATTTGGTCTATCTAGTCCGTAACAGCTCAGCTTTACAGTCTCTTATTACTCCCTCAGAGATCCCATGTCCTTGTCCTGTGCTTTCTTGAATTCAAATACTTCCCTTGTCTCTCCCACCTCCATGGGAAGGCTGTTGCATGCATCAGTCACTCTCTTCGTAACAAAATATTTCCTTTTCCTCTTTGTCTGTGCAGACTAGTCCAGATGAGTGGGTTATGCTCATCGATCATCGGATGGAGATAGGTTTGCTGATGTCTCTGATTATAGGCATCTGTGCTGACCTCAGTCTACTAGTATTGTCTTTCTCCAGCATATGGTTGGCGAGCATCCTGTGCTGTGGGCTGAGGCCTGGTTAGAGGAATCTAGATGAGTCTCCCATTCACTTCCTCGGTTGAGTGTGGTCCTGGGTCCATTTGATCCAATTTACTAAGAGCTCCTATAGTGAGATGTGGTCTCCATCCTTTGGTTGACAGTGCCAGGGGGCTTCCTGGTTAGGAGTTAAAATTAAGCTGCATTTTTTTCACCTTGCTTTCCCCCTTTGAGACTCTCCTCAAAAAAAAAAAAAAAAAAAAAAATATATATAGCGAGGAGGGCATGTTTGCCTCTTAAGCTCTGATAAGGTGGGGGAAGAGGAGCAGACCCAAAGTCGACTGCCAAGAATGCATTAAGGTAGGCAGTCTCCCTTCAGTGCTGGACTGTTACTGAGGCTGTACTGATGGTGGGTGGCTGGGGTGGCTGCTTCCGCAGAGCATGGGGAGAAGCCCGTGCTCTGCAGCAATTGTGGAACTAGGAAGCTGCAGAGGGGCTTCGTGCAGAAACTCTGCTGTCCCTGTTTAGATCAACAGGGGGTTCTCCGAGGTAGCGAGACAAGCCCTCTGAGGGCAGCTTATCAATGGGCTCGGCCAATTGTAATTTCCCCCGTTGGTGAGGGATTTACTGCGAGTACGACTGGGGGGGAGTAGAAGGTGACCACCTCCTGAGAGGTCTAGAACGGGTAGATGTGAATCGGTTATTTACTCTTTCAGATAATAGAAAGACTAGGGGGCACTCTATGAAGTTAGCATGGGGCACATTTTAAACTAATCAGAGAAAGTTCTTTTTCACTCAATGCACAATTAAACTCTGGAATTTGTTGCCAGAGGATGTGGTTAGTGCAGTTAGTGTAGCTGGGTTCAAAAAAGGTTTGGATAAGTTCTTGAGGAGAAGTCCATTAACCGCTATTAATCAAGTTGACTTAGGGAATAGCCACTGCTATTAATTGCATCAGTAGCATGGGATCTTCTTAGTGTTTGGGTAATTGCCAGGTTCTTGTGGCCTGGTTTTGGCCTCTGTTGGAAACAGGATGCTGGGCTTGATGGACCCTTGGTCTAACCCAGCATGGCAATTTCTTATGTTCTTATGTTACATGTTTTTACTGAGCTCATTACTTCCCAGTTGGCTAGAGGTAATGAGTCGTTGGCTTTTAATAGTCATGATTCAACTATAATCAGTTTGTCCCCAGTTTGGGTTTTCTACTGGTAAGCTGATGTCGGGGCAGAGCTATATGTTGGTAACATCAGTGAGTCAGTTCACTCCGTCTTCATCTGCTGGTAGGAGTGCATAACCCGCCGGTGTGGATTTTCCTGCTTTCATTAGAGGAAAGGAAGTTATCAGATAAGTATTTTCACCTGTCTCCATATTACCCAGTCTACACCCTTTCACCTTCATTTCATGACCCCTTGATCTGTTGAAAGAGGTCTGCTTCTTGTGCATGGAAAACTTGGAGGTATTAAATGTTTTCTTTTTCTTATCCCTCCCCCTCTTATCTTTCCTTTAAGGTATTCTTGCTTTAGCTAAAACAAAGACCACTGACTGTTTTGGTAGTCACCCTTTGAACAAACTCCAACCACATTCTAAATGAGGTTTCACAAGGGACTTAGAAGCAATATCATTTTTTTTTTTTTCTGTTGACCATTCTTCCTGTGAGCCAAGGTTGTTGTTTTGGGTTTTTTTTGTTGGTTTTTTTTTTTTCACCTTGAATTCCCATTTGGCTATCTTAAGATCATCAGATATAATCATTTCCAGATGCTACTCCTTCATGCTTAGAAGAATTTCACCCCATACTGTATCTTTCCCTTGTAGTTTTTGCACCCTAGAATTATGACTGCATTTTTTAGCATTAAATCTTAGCTGCCAGACTATAGATCATTCCTTGAGCTTTGCTAGATCACTTCTCATGTTTCTCACATCTTCCTGGTTGTTTGAACAAGTTTTATATGATGTGTTGATAGCTATAGGTTTAAAAATCAGTTTTCACACTAGAGTCTTGCTTTTGATTTCCTAACTTCTAGCATAATGAGGTTCATCTTATGACCCACCTGTAAGTGTTAGGAACCTGATAACAGATTGGGAGCATCTACTCTGAGCAGGAATGCACTGCAGGAGCTGAAAGAGGAAGACGGGGGGCGGCGCTGGTTTTAAGTCAGATTATTTGGGGGGGTTTTGAAGGGGAGAGAGGTGACTTTACATAAAAATTGTGTAGCTTTCTTGGAGCCCTCTACACACACACACACACAGTCAGTCATTAATGGCTCTTATCCTTCCTCAAAGACCCACGCACTCACCTGTGTTTGAAAGCTCTGAATCCTCTGCTCTGCAGCTAGTTCTATACTGCAAGCTGATTATGATAGCTTAAAATATCCTCTTGATCCCAGCTTTGCCTTTAGGCTGCACTTTCTAACTTGAACTATACATTAAGGAAGCATAATTACAGAGCAAGCAAAAAAAGCTATTTCTAAACTCCTCTTCTTGTTTGCAGGCAGTGTAGCCAACCAGGTTTTCCACCCGGTGCTGTTTGATAAATGCCTCGGTGTTCTGAGAGAGAGCTGGCCTCAGGAGTCAGACTCAAATCGGAAAAGGAAGAAAGATGTACCTAAAAGCTCTCAGGGTGACCACCATGGAGGCAGAAAGAAGGCAAGGTCAACTAGGAGAGAAGATCCTGAGGTAAAAAAGTGTTTATTGGCTATTTCCGGGCCAGGGTCATCAAAAGTGAACTGACATGTCTTCAAATAAATGAGAAAATTGCTGAGTTAATAAATCACCAGAAAAAAACATGTATGACTTTTTTTGTATTCTTAGTGGTGTTAGATGCCAGAGAGGCCATATAGAGCTTTTACTTGCCATTTGACAAAGTATTCTATGAGGCACTTCTGAGAAAATTAAAAAGTCACAGGGTAAGAGGCATGTCTTAATGTGGATTGCAAATTGGTTAAAGGATAAGAAACAGAGTAGGAATAAATGGTCATTTTTCTCAGTGGAGAAAGGTAAATGGAGTGTCTCAGAGATCTGTACTGAGACTGGTGGATTTTTTTTTTTTTTTTTAGTATTTATAAATGATCTGGAAATGGTAACTGAGAGAGGTGATCAAAAATTATTCTGAGAAGTTTAAATCGCAAACAGGTTGTGATAAATTGCAAGAGGATTTTGAGACTGGAAGATAGATGAAATGTAATGTGGACAAATGCAAATTGATGCATATAGGGGAAAGGAATTAACATTGTAGTTAACATGTTAGGTTACCTGAGCGTCATAGAGGACAATTCTTTGAAATCCTCAGTTCAGTGTACAGCATACATTTAAAAAAGCAAACAATGTTGGGAATTAAGAAAGAAATGGAGAATAAAATGGCAAATGTCCATAATACCTCTGTATTGTTCAATGGTGAGGCTATAGCTAGAGTACTGTTGCAGTTCAGGGAGCCAAATCTCAAAAAACGATATTATATTGGTAAAAGTACACACAAGAGCGACCAAAATGATAAAGGGGATGGAAAGGCTAAAGAGGTTAGGGGTGTTCAGTTTGGAGAAGACTGCTGAGGAGGGATATGAAATCCTGAGTGGAATACAACAGGTTAATGTAAATCAGTTATTTACTCCGTCAAAAAATACAAAGACTAGGATACTCCACGAAGTTAGCAAGTAGCAGATTTGAAAGGGTTGAAAATCCTTTTTCACTCAGTACACACTTTAAGCTCTGGAATTAATTGCCTGAGGATGTGCCTAAGGAGATTAGCATAACTGGGTTTAAAAAAAAAAAAGGTGTGAAAAGTTCCTGGAGAAGTCCATAAACTGTTATTTCCTAGCTTGTAGCCAAATGGACCAGGACCAATGGGTTATGTGCTCCCCTGCTAGCAGATGGAGACTGAGTCAGGTTTCAAAGCTGACATCACCCTGCACTGACCTCAGCCATTCAGTATTTCTCGGTCTCCTAGCAGATGTAGACGTGCTATCCCCACACCAGCATTGGTGTTTAATAGGATTGCAGTACCCGTCAGAAGAAAATTTACCTTTAAATTGGAGAAAGATCGAGCCCCGCTCTCCTGTGGTGTTAACTAATGGTCCCTCCCCCAGTTGAGAATTTCTGAGACAATTTCCGAGATCCCTCAGAGGTGTGCCTTGATCTGGTAGCCAGTTCCTGGCATGGACTTTGCTGCTGAAGCAGCTGAAAGGTAGCAGGTGCAGGAAGCCAAGCATGGCGGTAACAACCTAGGTCCTCTCCCCCTGCAGCCGGAGACCATCTTTGTGCTGAGCCCAGCTAAATAAAAGTAGGACGCCTCCGATTCAGAGATGTGGAAGGGCTCCAGTAAGTCTTTCCTCCGGTCTCTTGCTTGGCGCGCCATACCGACGATGTTCCCGATCCCACTGGGGCAAGAGAAGGGGGTTTCCGAGCGGGTTGAGCGGCCCTCTGATGGCCTAAGCCCTGCTTCAGACTCTGTGGGCATGCCATTTGGTAGGCCGCGGCAGCACCATCTTGCGCACAATTTGCGGCACCATCTTTCCCCATAGACCATCGGTATGCACGGTATGTGCCAGCCCTACTGGGCGCCTAATGTGCGCATAAGTACACCCATACATTCGCGCACAACCGGACGCTTATACGAGGCGGATTTGTGCGCACTTGCGTCCAAGTGCTAGCCTGCTGAACGCTCAAGCTACAGTGAACTATGGCTCTGGCAACAAAGAAGCACAAGCGACACTGTGCTGACTGCCATATTAAGGCTGCACAATCTGACCTAGAATCCTTCCTGTGTCAGCACTGTGAGGAAGCACAGGGAGGGATGGACTCTCAGAACTTCTCCAAGCCTGGCCCCTCTCAGTCAGAGGACAGGTCAGCCACGACCTTATCTGATAGCAATCCCGGGTCTGCGTCATCCTCCGGAGAGGGCAGTTCAGCGGCATCTACCCCAGTTCTTCTGGGGCTAGGTATGGACCCGGTGACCTTTTTCTTGGGTGGAATTTTTTCATGGCCTTCAAGCCTTTGTTCAGGCGCAGTTGGCTGCTGACCCTGCCTTGTCTGAGCCCCAGCTGGGAAGGCCTTGTCCTTCCAGCCCTATTAGCATGCCTCTCCTCACGAAGAGTATCCCTGACAGGGATCCAGACACCATGGTCGGCGAAGGGAGATGCAGACTCATTGGAGGATGGGGAAATCCCTCCAGGCTTGGAGCCATACCGGACCATGCAAAGGTTTTCCACAGATTAATTGCCAGCCCTGGTCTCCCAGACTCTGAAGACTCTGGGAGTTCCCGGAATGGATCCTATGTCGGAACCAAAGAAGAATCCTATTCTGGTGTGTCTACGGAAAGCCTCTTGCTATTTCCCAATGCTGGAAGCCATCCAAGAGTTGATTAACCTGGAATGGAATGCCCCGGAAGCCAGTTTTAAGGGAGGTCTGGCATTGGAGGCCTTGTACCCTCTGGACCCAGCAGCCAGAGAATGCCTGTGTTTCCCGAAAGTGGATGCCCTGTTCTGTGCTGTTTTGAAGCGAACAACTATCCCAGTAGAGGGAGGAGCGACCTTGAAGGATTCGCAACCGGTAGACGGGTGGAGTCCATCTTTAAACAAGCTTTTGATGAGACCTCAACCACACAGCAGATCGCTTCCTGAGTGCCCTGGTGGCTCAGTCGTGTTCTCTCGCGCTCTCCTGTGCCATGGCTACCGGAAGATTAACAAAAAAAGGTTGCAGCGCCCCTCGCCCATGAGAGGTCTCACCAAGTGCTCCTAGCACTTTCGGCCCTACAGAAACTTGGCATCTCAGTCCTTTCGGAGCCGACAACCAAAAAGAGGAACTGGTTCGGAGGAGAATAAGAAATATAAACGAACAGGCAAAGGAACTTCTTGGCCTCCCTCATTGTGGGGAAAAGACAATGTCAGAGCAGACTTTCTCAGCAGGGAGAGTCTGGATCCAGAGGATTGGACCAGACCCTTTCAACTCCTAGTAGACTGCTGGGGCCTCCCATCCATTGACCTACTGGCTACATCTCACAATGCGAAGGTCCCCCGATTCTTCAGTCGCAGTAGAGATCAGCGCTTCCAAGGTATTGACGCCCTTGTCTAGTCCTGGCCAGAGGATGACTTACTGTACACCTCCCCCCTGTGGCCTCCGCTGGGCAAAGTCATTTGCAAGATCGAATGCCACAGTGGATTAGTCCTTCTGTTGGCCCCAGATTGGCCCAGACACCCATGATGTTCAGACATGCGGAGACTTCTGGTGGAGAGCCCCTATGCCTCCATCCACACAGGGACCTGCTCCAAAAAGGCCCGATCCTTCACAAGAATCCAACTCTATTTTGTCTTACGGTCTGGCCCTTGAGAGGGCTCGCCTGACGAAGCGTGGCTATTCGGCAGCAGTAATCGCCACCTTGCTCCGCACGCAGAAGTTCTCAACGTCCTAGGCGTACATGCGGATCTGGAGAATATTTGAGGACTGGTGCGAGGAATGCGGGGTGCCCCCTTTGACAACCAAGATACCCCATGATTCTGAAATTTTTACAGAACGGCCTGAACCAAAGGGCTGTCCCTCAACTCCTTGAAGGTCCAGGTGGTGGCGCTCTCCTGTTTCAGGGACAAGGTAAATGGAGCCCGCCTGTCTTTGCCTAAAAGTGGTTAAATACCTCTGACCACCTTTAAAGTGCCCGGTCCCCGTCCGTCCGTCCCCCCCCCCCACCCTATGAAACCTCAATCTAGTATTGGACTTTTTAGCAGGGCCTTCCTTTCGGCCGCTGTGCAGTCTGTCTCTACGCCTGTTAACGCTGAAGACTGTATTCTTGATGGCGATATGCTCGGCTCATCGTATCTCTGAACTACAGGCGCTGTCATGTCTGGAGCCGTTTCTCCGATTGATTCCAGGAACATTACAGCTTCGCACCGTTCCTTCCTTCTTGCCGAAAGTATTCTCAAGAGTTTCACCTGAACCAGTCCATTTCCTTACCTTGCAAAGGAAGGGAAGACTACCACCTCCTGCGGCACTTAAACATCAGCAGGCTTTTAGTACGGTATATGGTACATTCAGAACCGGTGCGCAAGACGGACAGCTTCCTTGTTCTTCACGGTGGAAGTAAAGAAGGCGAAGCAGCTTCGCAAGTTACCGTAGCTCACTGGATCAAGGAAGTGATCACGGGAACTTACGTAGAGGCAGGGAAGCCTTTACCCCTACAGGTTAAAGCTTATTCTACTAGGGCCCAGGCAATATCCTGGGTGGAAGCTAAGCTACTGCCTCCGTCAACATCTGCTGACCTTCTCCAGGTACTATCGCCTGGACATCCAGGCCCAAGAGGACGCAGCCTTTGCAAGGGCTGTGCTAACCGGACCGCCCCATTCAGGAGTAGCTTTTGTACATCCCATTGGTCCTGAGTTCATCTGGCTACACACTAGGAAATGGAGAAATTACTTACTGATACTTTTGTTTGCCTTAATATAGACAGATGGACTCAGCATCCCACCCACGGCTGCCCATGAACAGTGCCAGGGAATTGTCCATGAGGTGAATTTGATTTCTTAAGAGGTTATGGGTAAGCCATCGCCCTATCCCTAGATCAGGGCTCCTATAATATTGCTGAGATTCAGCGCTTATATTTGATTGAATACAGTTACACTTACCAGGTTTTTAATCGGGTTTTTAAGCTGTATTCAAATTTTAATCAAGTTTTTCAAGAGTATGTCCACAGTGGCTTTTGAAGAGAATACTGAATGGCTCAGATCACTACGGGGATATATCTAAGGTGACGTCAGCTTTAAAATCTGACTCAATCTCCATTTGCTAGCAGGGGAGCATCTAACCCATTGGTCCTGAATCCATCTGTCTACACTAAGAAACACAATTATCAGGTAAATAATTTCTCCATTAACTAAATAGACTTCAGAAATAGCCACTACTTATCACTGTGTGATAGGATGGGATCTGTTTACTGTGTTGGATCTTTTGATGAGTACTTGTGACCTGGATTGGCCACTGTTAGAAACAGGATACTGGGTTTGATGGAACCTCGTTCTGACCCAGCATGGCAAATTCTTATGATACTGTTTTATTTTCCTCCTCCTTAACTGATCTAGATGGATGACATTTTTGAAGAAGATGAGGGACAAGATGATATGTATTTTTCAGCCAGGGATCTCTTGGAAATTCGGGATGCCATTTTTTTTCTGCTGAAAAAGTTCTTGCGGCTTCTGCCTAAATTCGCCTTGAAAGAAAAATTCCAGAGCGTACAACACTGTATTCAGGTATATGGGGAAGGGGGATGAACTTAAATGTTGGGATTACCAGCTTTTTAAGAGAAACAATAGTGTGTATGTAGGGGGATACTGTAAGAGGCAGTGGATCTCGCACATCACTTAAATAGTATATTAAAGAGCACTGGATAGGAGCCAGCTGTTGTGGTACCAAGTGTAAAGATATTTATATGGAAAAATAATCCTAACTTTAGATATATAATGCTGAATTCCATATTAAGCAACATCACCCAGGAAAATGACATCTGAGTCCATGTGGGCAACATATTGAAATCCTCAGCTAAGTGTGTGGTGGTCAAAAATGCAAATTAGAACGTTAGGAATGATTTGAAAAGTAATGGAGAATATCATCAATGTTCTATTGATCCATGGTTCAATCGTGCTCATCTCAAAAAAAGATAAAACTGAATTAGAAAAGGTACAGAGAAGAGCAACACAACTGATAAAGGGGATGGAGCGGCTCCTTTATGAAAGGCTAAACAGGTTAGGGCTGTTCAGCTTGGAGAAGAGACGATTGATTGGGGATAATAATAGAGCAAGGGTTTTCAGAATATCCACAATAATTAATGCATGAGATGATTTGGTATTCAGTGGCCATGATGCATGCAAATCAATCTTTCATATTCATTGTGAATATTCTGAAAAACAGACCTGCTTGTGGCTCTTAAGGTATGGAGCTGGCCACAACTGTGATGGAGATTTGAATAAAATCACGAGTGGAGAAGAAGCAGGTAAGTAGAGGACAATTAATTTACCCTTTCAAATAGCGCTAGGACCAGGGGACACTCCATGAAACTAGCAGGGTAGCAGATTTTAAATAATTGAGTGAAATATGTTCCTGAACATACCCAGATCAGTCTAGACCAGTGGGCGGGCAATTTAATCTGTGAGGGCGAACATCTGCTATACCTGGGCATGAGCATTAAAGAATGGTTTTGCTCTTTGGGATCTGCCAGGTATTTGTGACCAGGTTCAGAGAGAGGATGGTGGGCTGGAAGGACTTTTTGGTCTGATTCAGCATGGTACATCTCATGTAGGAATGGGCATGGACTACGCACAGCTTTTTAAAGGAATTGGGTTACTGGGGTTTGGCAAACTCCTAGCTTTTGTTCCTTTGTTCACACAACTGTCTGTTACATTATTAGCACGAAATTTAGTCCTCCTTTCTCTTTCATTTTAACAGATTTTCATCGAGCTGACAAGTTTTGAACCTGTTCAAGAGTTTGATTTTTCGGAGTCTTTGTGAGTTGTGTTCTTTTATCATTTGCATGGCATAAGCTGCTGTTTTCATTGGTACTGGGGAATTGTTCTGTGTTCACTAAATTTAAGCCTGTGGAGGAGCATTATTATTTTTTATAATTAATAAAGGGAAAGCATGAATTAAGAGAGGGCATTTAAAAATGTGTTTATCCTCCTTGTTTTTCATCTAGTAACATAAAACAAATGAAGTATGTACCAGAGCTGGCATATCATGGGCTCAAATTACTGTGTTCACCACTTCATGGGGAAGGAGATCAGGTAGGTAATGTTGATTCCTTTAACCTGCTGGCATCAGGAACCCTTTTGCACTTGTGTCAACTTTCTTTTTATATATGTAAGTACTGGTTTCAAATAAGTTTTGAGCCATTTCAAGTCCAAAAAATCATCTTTCTTGACAATCATTCCTAGAGGCCAATGTTACTAGTGCCAAAGTTTGCAAATACATTAACTCTCACTAATAGGGCAAATAACGCAAACTATTCCTTTTGCAAAGTTAGCTATTGCAAACTTCAGCTCAACATCTATACAGAACTAGGTAAAAAGCTCATCTGTTTGCATAGCAAGATATCAGGTATTCAAATGTTCCAATGTCAATATAGCTATTTTTAGAAGAACAAGAACTACACTTTAGAGGTGTAGTAGAGGGTTTTTTTTGGGGTTTTTTTTTGTTTTGTTTTTTAGATAATTGCCATATTAACATGAGAAATAGAATACATGCTGTTTATCTTTGAACTCACTTGCATGCTGTTAAGATGGGCTCTCATTGTAGCATAATCTATTGATTTTCCTGGTAGTATCTGCTGTAGTATATTGATGAGAAGTTTGAAACTAGAAGAAATTATTACTGTTTGTCCTGACTGCTAGCATCAGTCAGATATTAGGACTTCTCGTTTCTAAGCTTCAGTTTGAAGAGATTTGGGTTTTTTTGGCCTCTCAGATTGAAAGTCAATGAAGCCTCTTAAATAGAGGCCTAAAAATTCTCTCCCCCAAGGTTAAATTTCTCTGTTAATTCCTTCGTGTCCTGACTTTTAATTATTTAATTGACATAAACACTAACTGGCCGATACAGTAAAATGCACTTGGGCCGAGCACACTGTTTAACAAGCAATTGGATGGGCGTTTTTCGACGCCCATCTATTTCCTCTTATACTGTAAGGAGTTTAGTGAGTCAAACACGTGTCCAAGCACCCTCTCTCTCCCCCCCCCCCCCCCCAAAACTAATAGCGCTCATCACATGCAATTGCATGTTGATGAGGCTATTAGTTATGCACCCAGGATACCGGAAAAAAAAGTGTGCCTGAAAAACTGTACAGAAAAACCAAAAATGTAAAAATAAAAAACAAAATGGGCCAGCCAGGTTAGGAAAACAAATGCTCCAATTTTTATCGGTGTCTATTTTCCTGTCAGCGGGTTCGGAAAACCAATGCTCATAAAATTGAGCGTCTGTTTCCTGAACCTACTGACAGCCACCTGTCCTGGATTTCCACTAATAAGGAGGCGCTAGGGATGCACAATCCCTCATTTAAATACAGGATCGCCCGTGTTGGGAGAGCGGGCGCTCAACACAGAGCTCCTGTTCCCCCACGCTTCTTATTGTATCGGCCTGTAAAGTAACTGGACACAATTTATTGCTTTCTGGTTTTTAATGGCTGTGCTTTGCTGTTTTGCTTTTCTGCTTTTTGATTCATTTTATTTTTGTTATTTATGTTTAGCTGACTTTGATTATTGTAAAATAGGTTTCCTGAACTTACCCAGATCAGTCCAGACACGTGGGTTTTGCCTCCCTACCAGCAGATGGAGTCAGAGAAACAAAACTTTGGGGCATTGCTACCTGCAAGAAAATTGGTTCTTAACTGCTAATTTTCATTCCTGTAATACCACAGATCAGTCCGTAGACCCATCCCATCACTGCCAAAAGACTTTTTTTGCCAGCTTGTAGTTCAAGTTGGTTTGCCTTTCAGGGTATTTGGGCAGTTGATCATGGGTTGGGTTTTTCAGATTTCGTTTTTGGGAGTGTTTTGGGCTTCAGTTTTTAGGGGTTTCCAACCCTATAGTTTTCCCCGTTAGCCCAAGAAAGGGGTTTGGGGGTTCATCTTGGCTTGGGTACAGGTCAATACTGAGGAGATTGCAGATAACATTCTCTGTTATGTAGCAGTGCCTCAAAGGTTTGTTTCTCTGACTCATCTGCTTACCACCCACTTGTCTGGACTGAACTGTGGTATTACAGGAATGAAAATTAGCAGGTAAGAATCAATTTTCCTTTGTTTTATGTTCCTCAGTTTAACTTTCGCATTTTTAGTGAGTAATAAATTTTACAACACTCAAAATAGAGGACAAAGGCACTTACTTTTAATATAGGTTATAGATACCTTAAAATGGGAAAAAAGATAACAGGTACGCTCCATTCTTATTGTTTAGTGCTTTTTTTGAACTGTGGACAATTGGTCACTTCAGGTGTGCAATTAAACCTTTTCTTCCTTTAGATCAGTAATTATAATACTGTAATGTCTAGTCATGTACTTAGAGGAGATATGATGTATAAATCTGTTATCAAAGACTTGCCACAGTTTGGCCATTCTTATTATATACTGTACTTCAGTTTTTCAGGCTCAGTTAAGTTTGCTAGTGGAATATTTCCAAATTGATCTAATCATCTCACTGAGTAGAGTCCTATGCTTTTGAAAGAAAATAGGTCCTTCCTCATCCTCTCATTAGACCAGTCCAGATGCATTGGTTTTCCTACCAGCAGATGGAGACCAAGAACAAAGCTCTTGCTGGAACTCTGTCCACATAAGGAACTGTGCCAACTACAGAGTCTCTGTATTTATCTATCTCCCAGCAGATGGTAGGAGTGCCAAACCTATATTCTGAAGATAGGTGGATTTGAAAGTCTCAGGGGGTGTAGCTGGACTTGGAACTCTCTGGTTGAGTAGGGATAAGCAGCAGAGTTGGTGACCTCTTGCTTGCTTGATCCTGATTACTGAGGGTGGACTGAAAGCCAGTGATGCTGACTCCATTTTCCCCCTTCTTCCTACTCTCTCCTGCATACTCCTTTCCCCTGGGTGCTGGACTGTGAAGCTAGAAAAAGGTGGTTCTTCAGGGTCTCTGTATTCAGAGTACTCCTGTTTCTTAGCATCCAGTCAGATGGCTTTCTCCGCAGGAGATCTGCTGTGCGGCAACGTGGTCTTCTCTTCATCCTTTTACCAAACATCATCGCTTGGATGTTTGAGCCCCAGAGGAGGCGACGTTTGGGGAGAGTGTTTTTTGTGTGCCGGTTTTTAGGGTTCCTGCCCAGAATAGAGGGGCTTGGGTACACCCCGCTCGTCTGGACTGATCCGGGGTACGAACAAGAGAGGAAAATTTTGGTTCTTACCTGCTAATTTTTGTTCCTGAAGTACCACGGATCAGTCCAGAGACCTGTCGCCATCTTTCAAAAGACTTCCTCGCTTCTGGATGTTGCTGAGCTGAGGTTT
Organism: Rhinatrema bivittatum; assembly: GCF_901001135.1. Classification (NCBI taxonomy): domain Eukaryota; kingdom Metazoa; phylum Chordata; class Amphibia; order Gymnophiona; family Rhinatrematidae; genus Rhinatrema; species Rhinatrema bivittatum. The sequence continues at coordinate 34,205,202 of NC_042626.1, forward strand.
GATGTAGTCAGAGTAATGAGAAGTGTACATAGTTGGATATGTGTTTTTGTTAACTCAAGAGGGCCTAGTTCCAGGAGCTCCAACTTTTGTCTCTGTTCGCCCTTAGTGTAGGGGAAAGTTTGTTAACATAATCTCCTTGGCTTGGGTACAGGTCAATAACTGAGGGATTGCAGGTGGCAGTGTCTCAATGTTTTTTTTTTGTTCTCTGCCTCCATCTGCAGGTAGGGATGCATAAACCTGCTCATCTGGATTGATCCATGCTACCTCAGGAACGAAAATTAGCAGGTTACAACCAATTTTCCTTTAGCCTCTAAGGCTATGGTTGCTAGATGGATTAAGAAGGCTTTTGCTGTCATTTATATGTTGGTAAAAGACTTGGAGGTCCCTAAGGGGCCCAGGGCACATGTTGCAAGGGGCCAAGTGACCTCCTGGGTATAGTACTGATTGGTTTAGCCTCAGGTAAGGAAGCTATTTGGTAGTCATAGTTCTCCCTTTCCAAACGTTATTATTTGGATGTATAGACTAGGGTTCGCAGCCTCTTGTGACAAATGTTCTAAGAGCAGGTTTTATCAGATTCCCTCCCAGGTTAAGAGTGGCTTGGGTATATCCCATACATCTAGACTGATCTGGTGTGACAATAAAGAAGGTAACATTAGGTTACTTTCCTGCTAATTTTCTCTGTTTGAGTCCTGCCAGACCAGTCCAGAATCCTGCCAGATTGGCCTGTATCTAGCTCTGAGTACATGGTTTGATTTATCAGACCCCCTTCAGTAGTAGGGTCAGTTGTGTGAGGTTTGCCATTAGGTCTTTTATTTTCACTCCTGCTTGTTGGAGGGGTTTGCTTTATAGGGTCATTCTAAGAGCCTGCAGGTGGCACAGTTCCTTATGTGGACTGAGTCCCAGCAAGAGTTTTTAGGTCTGTCTCCATCTTTTGGTAGGGGAGAAAAATCCATGCATCTGGACTGGTCTGGTAGGACTCGAGGAAAGAAAATTATTAGGTAAGTAACCTAATTTTACTTTTTCCAAACTTTCTTCCAGACTATCCGTCGTCTCTTCCAACGGATTTTAAATATCATCTTGATGATCAGAGAAGGATCTAGCCAAACACTTGTTACTATTTCACCCCAGGTCATCAGTGCCAGAAACCAGGCGATAAGATTTATCAGGTGAAATCCCCAAACATGAAAAATCTTTTCTATTTGTCATAATCTGAATGTTCAGATTCTCTGTCAACTCATTACTGCTTAACATGCACTGGATAGTGACAACTTTAGGCAATAAAAAGTTTACTGTTCTATGTAATGGCAGTGCCAAAAGTTCTGTATAATGACACTGTCAAAAAGTTTTAGTTATCTGTAAACCGATACGATGTGCAAACGGCTATCGGTATATAAAAACCTATAAATAAATAAATAAATAAATATGTTAATATGTACCCTTTGAGACTTTAGACTACTGTATGTGTTTGAAACTGCTCTTTGACCTGTAGAGGGGGTAATTTTTAAGATATTTTCATGGCTAAAAGCAGTGCTTTACCCATGGAAATGTCCTTTCATGAAATTGCTTGCCCGATAGATTGGTAAAAGTGCAAGCATGAGACCTGTATGCGGGCATTTGGGAGAAGTGTTCCAAGGGTGAGCTCTGGGCAGGATTTTCATTTACATACATACTTTCTGATTTTATAAAGTATGCATGCAGATTTTCACAGCAAAGCAGGCTGCACTAAATAGCAGGTGTAATTGTGCAGGTAGTTTTTGTAGAGTGAAGTTTCACTTTAAAAATTGGTGTAACTTATGCATGTCACAGGCTGCAAATTTATGTGAGCTGTGGAAAAAAAATGTCATTTCATCCTTGTACACCAGTCAAATTCTTACAGGTGGGTTATGCTCCCCTACCAGCAGATGGAGGCAGAACAGAGAAACCAGTTCCATCTTGTCTTGCTATACCAGTCCAGCCCTTAACAAGTTGGTTGTTTCCCCCCTGCCTGCAGATCAATGCAGACCAAACTTTTCCTCTGTGACATCGCAGTTACTGTTTTAAGAGTTGTGCCAAGCAGCAGGAACCCAGTTTTTTCTGCCTCCAGCAGATGGTAGGACTCTTTGGTGCAGCAGCTCGTCGGTGGATCCGCAATCAGACCCTGAGGCCAGGCAATTGGCTTCGGCCAGCAGTACAAGTCTGCTGTTCTGCTCCTGGTCCTTGAGGGAAATTTGAGCGAGCATCTCCAAAGAAAAGGTAAAAAAAAAAAAAAGCACAGGCGGTACTTGTGCTTCTGAGAAGATGTTTATCTGCTCTTCCCAGGCCCCCTCTCTTTCTCCCCCTGCTCGCTGTCTTGAACATAAAGTTTAAAACAAAAGAAAAAAAAATACAGGATAGCTGTGGTACGCTTCTCAGAAGACACCAGTGTGGAGTTTCAGCCAGCGTTCTCATGGCCGAGGGGGAAAGTTGAACAGCTGAGCTGTTTGTAGGTATGCCGGTGCTGCAAGGGACTTGCTTGTTCCTTTTGCGTGAGGGAGACAGACATGGCAGGGGGGAACGGACAGGCCTCCTTGCGGCACGTGATTTTCTGGAGCTGTGGGGTACTTAAGGCTGCATCTGAGAAGGGGCTTTTGTGCCTCACATATACCAAGATATGGGAGCAGCCCGGAGTTTGTACAGTTGCCAGTTTAGCTCCCTCTTCACCTCCCAGCAGTCTTGTTCCCCCAAGCACTGGGGGCCCTGACACATGGTCTGAGATAAGTGTGTCCAAGACGGCAGCCATTTTCCCACACGCATGGTCCTCGGGGAGTTAGAGAACGCCGGTGCTTGTGGAGGTGCTGTAGCACCTCCTATTTTACTGCTAGCTGTGGGTCCTTTGGGTTCCCTGATGGGGAACGCTTTTGGCATTGGTCCGGTTCCCATGGGGATTTCTTCCCAGAGTTTCTGTTTTTTGCATAAGGCCTTTTGTGCCTTTAAGTGGCTTGGAGGGACACCGCATGGTATAGGGGGTAAGACTTCTGAGGTTCTTCCACTGGTGTTGTCACCCCTGCTTCTACAGCCACTGATGCACCTGGACCTTCATGGGAAGATCCTGGGGGCACAGAGGATCCTGGTGATGCTGACAGCTCGGCCTCTCTGGAGGCAGATGAGATTGGTCTGGAGAACAACCCTGATCCGACTGTTTCACAGAGATGAGATTGGGTTTCTGATAGAGCAGGTTCTTTCCTGTTTTAGATATGAAGAGCCAAAGCCCCAGAGCTTCTGATGTGGGACCCCTTTAAAGGCAAAAGGAAGTCCTCCACCACTTCTGTGGTGAGGGGTAGTCTCGCTTGGTGGGACCTAGCCTCAGAATTTAATAAACGGTGTGACTCTCGAATCTCCTTCATAGGTATTTTTTTGTGAATGGGTAGAACAGAATTACCTTGGACTGTTGGGTGCTAGAGGTCGTAAGAGACGGCTACGCTCTCGAATTTTGTGCCTGGTTAGGGAGGTCTTTCTTGAGTTTCACGTGGCCTCTCGCAGCAAGCGTGAGGCTGTGGTGGATGCTGCAAAGGTTACTGGATCTATGTGCCCATGCTGTGGGAGGTACAAGGGCAGGGCAGGTACTCTATTTACTTCGTAGTTCCCAAGAAGGAAGGATCTTCCATCCCATTTTGGACCTGCAGAAGCTGAACCAGGGCCCTTTGAGTGCTGCGTTTTCGTATGGGGACACTGCGCACGGTGTAGCGGCTGTCCGCAAAGAAGAGTTCCTGGCATCCTTGGACGTGGAGGCATATCTTCATATTCAGATGGACCATCAGAGGTTTCTTTGTTTTCACGGTGCTGGGTCAGCATTTTCAGTTTCAGGCCCGCCCTTTCGGACTGGCAACTGTGCCATGAACCTTCACCAAGATGGTGGTGGTGGTGGCTGCGGCCCTATGCAAGGAAGGAGTTCTGGTTCATCTGTTCCTGGGTGATTGGCTCATTTGAGCAAAGTCGGAGGAGTGTGAGAGGTAGCTTCAGCAGTGATGAACACCTTGCAGTCAGTAAGTTGGGTCATAAATATGTGAAAGAGCCATCTGGTTCCAATCCTTGGTATCTGGGGGTACTAGTCGATTCTAGGAAGGGCAGGGTGTTCTTGTCGAAGACCTAGAGAGGAGGTGCAGGCACAGGTGACACGCCTGTGTCGTCTTACGTTGCCAATGACTTGGGATTATTTTCAAGTGCCCAGTTCCATGGCATCCATGTTAGATTTGATTCCCTGGGTGTTTGCACACATGAGACCTCTGCAGCACACTGTCTTGTCAAGGTGGGACCCGTTGTTGGGACAATATCATCTGCCGTTGCCCTGCTGCGAGAATCCAGGTCTACTCTCTATTTGTGGCTGTCTCAGCCCAATCTGATGAAGGGAATGGACCTGAAACCCCCAGCCTGGGTGGTGGTCACCACAGATGCAGGTTCACGTGTTTTCGGACAAAGCGACAATGGTGGCATACATCAACCGCCAAGACGGGGCGAATAGTCGGGCAGTAGCTCTGGAGGCACGGCATTTGTTCGTGTGGGCAGAATGCCATCTCAAGGGCATAGCAGCCTTGCTTGTCGCAGCAGTGGAAAACGTACAGGCAGACTTCCTCAGCAAGAAGCAACTGGACCCGGGGGAATGGGAGTTGTCCCACGAGGCTTGGAACCGCATTGGTGCCTGGTGGGGTATTCCACAGCTGGGCCTCAAGGCGACACGGTTCAGCGTAAAGACAGAGTTTTCTTAGTCGCAGAAGAGAGGTCTGATCAGTGGGCCTGGATGCCCTAGCGTGCCCTTGGCCTTCGGGGATCCTGCTGTACGTGTTTCCTCCTTGACCTCTGGTCGGTCCGAATTCTGAGGCGTATAGAGGCGCATACCGGTTCCATGGTGTCCGTGGTTTGCAGATTTGGTGCATCTGGCAGTGGTCTGATCCCTTTGGCTGAGTCATCTCCAAAGTTGCTGCGTCAGGGGCCCATATTTTCGGATTGAGAGGATCACTTTTGTCTCACGGCTTGTCTTTTGAGAGGTGGCGGTTGTGCCTGGAAGATTTTTTTTTTTTTTTGAGCAGGCTCATCAACCTGGCACTTCGGCGTATATTCAGGTCTGGAGGGCGTTTGAGTCTTGGTGACTTCAGAGACAGATGCATCCCCTGTTAGAAGAGGTTCCTCTCATCTTGCAATTTGTGCAACAGGGCTTATCTAAGGGTCTCGCCTATAGTTCCATTCGTGTTCAGGTGTCAGCTTTGGGCTCTTAGGGGCAAATGGCGAGGGTGGTTCTTGGCTTCGTGTCCTGATGTGGTTCGTTTCTTAAGAGGTCAAGCATTTGCGACTTACGGTCCGGATGTTATGCCCAGTTTAGAACCTTAGTTTGGTCTTGCGAGTTTTGTTTGGGGCTATGTTTGAGCCTTTGAGGAGAGCAGCGCTGAAGGCTTTGACTCTGAAGGCAGTGTTCCTGGTGGCCTGTTCGGCCAGATAGGTATCAGAGTTACAGGCTCTGTCTTGCAAGAATCCCTTTCTGCAGATTTCCTATGACAGGGTTTCCTTGCGGACGTTCCCCTCTTTTTGGTCTAAGTTGGTATCCTCCTTTCATGTTAATCAGATCGTCTAGCTTTTCTGGAGTGGTCTAAGGATTCCCCTAGGAGCAGGGAGCTGCATCTTTTGGATGTGAGGAGAATTCTGTTGCGTTATCTGGAGCTGTCTAATAGTTCTGGCACTCTGATCACCTTTTTGTCCTGTATGGGGGCAGGAAGAAGGGAGAGAAGGCCTCTAAGGCTACCATTTCCCATTGGTTGAAAGCGGCTATTTGCATGGCCTATATTTATTTGTAAGGGCTGTCAAGTTCCAGCAGGACTGAAGGTGCACTGTACAAGATCGCTAGCCACTTCCTGGGCAGATTGTCAGTTGCTGTCGCCTCAGGAGATTTGTAGGGCTGCGGTGTGGTCCTCATTGCATACTTTCACCAGACATTACCGCATGGACGTGAGGGCACAGGAAGAAGCGATCTTTGGTGAGTGTGTTCTGCATATGGGTTTTTCGGATTCCCGCCCAGTCTAGTTGTGCTTTGGTACATCCCACCACTTGTCTGAACTGATCTGGGTATGTTCAGGAAAGGAAAACTTGGTTCTTACCTGCTAATTTTCATTCCTGTAATACCACAGATCAGTCCATAGACCCATCCCGTCACTGCCAAAAGATTGTTTTTTGCCAGCTTGTGGTTCAAGTTGGTTTGCCTTTCAGGGTATTTGGGCAGTTGTTGATCATGGTTTGGGTTTTTCAGATTTCGTTTTTGGGAGTGTTTTGGGCTCCAGTTTTTGGGGGTTTCCAACCCTATAGTTTTCCCTGTTAGCCTGAGAAAGGGGTTTGGGGGTTCATCTTGGCTTGGGTACAGGTCAATACTGAGGGGATTGCAGGTAACATTCTCTTATGTAGCAGTGCCTCAAAGGTTTGTTTCTCTGGCTCCATCTGCTGGTAGGAGGCACAGGCCACTTGTCTGGACTTATCTGTAGTATTTCAGGAACGAAAATTAGCAGGTAAGAACCGATTTTCTTTTCCTTTCCAGTGCTGATAGGAATTTCAAACCATCAGTGTTTGTTTAGCCAGCTGCTTTGATTTGATTACATTTCCTTTGGTTGCAATGCCAGTCTCTCTGTTCGTGCTTGGAGCCCTTTTATAAAATGTAAAGACCTTTGTAAATCACTGTTATGCAGAGCAATTGGGTTCTGTTAGAGATTTAAATCCATTATCATTGTTGACATCGTTCTGTGTAGTTGTACAACTCAGCATTTCATTCACAGCCTCACTTTTTATTTACTGCAGCTATCTGGTGGACGAGCTGAAGGAAGCTGCCCTTCCCATCTTCCTCATTTTGCTGCAGCACATCTGTGCCAAGGTACGGTATTTTGTCATTCTAAAGCTCCATCCTCTCTATCCATTGCAATAGGCTTTTTTTTTTTTTTTCCTAGGTCGGTCTGACTGTCTTCTAACTTTTCCGTCGATTAAGCAGGAAAAAATGAAATATGATCTGTGGACAACATCACAAGGCAGCACTGGATGAAACGGTCTCTCCAAGCTCGTAGAGCTTTGAGCTCTACTGAGAATATGTGGCAGTTACCATGCGGTCATTGCTTCTAGAATTTCCTCAGTCTGTTTTTCGTCTGTGCTACTGCATAGGAGCTTAAAGTCTCTTCACTACTGTCTCAGTTATAAACAGTTAATCCTTCTCTTCTCGCTTGTAGTGAGTCCCAAACAGTGCTTTTCAGTACTAAAAAGAGAAGTCAAGAAAACTAACCAGTGGATTCAAGGGCTGCCCTTGCGGACACTTAATGTCTATATCAGTCTCTGAAACGCATGACACATACGCTGCCTGACACTAACAAAAAGCACAATGCATCGACTCACCTCTCGCCGTAGGCACCATCTGCACCTGGCGACTCTTGCATCGATGCACCCGGTGCATGAGACCTCAACACATGCCTTGATGCATACACAACTGACGCATTCTGCTTCGACCCCTTTGAAGCACAAGTTGTCGACACATCTAAAAAACACCTGCACCCCTTCCTCCACACCCTCTATGCATGAATTGTCTACCCTGTCCTTAGTTGGCCCATCCATTGCTGAAAGCTATCACAGATGGATTAATGCAGTTAGTGTAGCTGGGTTTAAAAAAGGTTTGCATAAGTTCTTGACTTAGAAAATAGCATCAGTAGCATGGAATAGACTTAATTTTTGAGTACCTGCCAGGTACATGTAGCCTGGATTGGCCACTGTTGGAAACAGGATGAACCCTTGGGCAACTTCTTATGTTTGTTCTTATCTCCATGCAGCGTTCAGTTGCTGATGATCAGCATGTTTCCTGCCTCTGTACACTCTAGTTCTTCTTTAAGGCCAGGAGAATAGGAACATCGTCTTCCACTGCTGGCGGTTCATCCGGCAGAGTGATATGCTGAGAAATATTTAAAAAGGCGCTGCCAATAAAACTATATACTGCTTATGGTGCTTCCTTAGTGGAAGCGCATCTAGAGCTGCCCCTCCCTCAATCGTTATCTCACTGCCAATGGTACAGCTTTTTTTAATTTTTTTATCCCAGGGACTTCAGCTGCAATCCCCAGATGCCCGCTCTTCTGTTAGGCAGCCCCTATCTAATTCTCCTCCAATCACTGAAGATCCTATTCTGGTCTCGGAGGAAGACCGTCCAGCTCTTCCCCGGCTCAGAGGTCTCAACAGGCTCTGGATCAGATCACAGGGTATTGTCATACTTCTTCGTGTCTTTCATCCTTGAGTTGGAAGAATTCATTTTCCCGCCTACTTATCCGATTCTTCTCACCTCACCTAAGTTTCACCACTTGCTGCTGCCTCCTATTCGGACCACAAAAAAATCGACTGCTATTGACATCCCACCTATTCATAAGGGCCCTGAGGGCAATAGACCAGCCAACAGTGTAGACATACTTGCAGAAGTTGGAAGGAGAGAAGGAAGGTTGTTCAGGCTGGATGCCTTAGTTCAGTCTTAGCCGGAGTGGCAACTACTTTGTATTTCCTTCGTGGCCTCTGATACAGTCTCCTGCAGAAAATCTCTGAGCTTCAAGGGTCAGTAGTTGTGATTAGTGCCCTATTGATCAAAGCAGACTTGGTTTGTAGTTCTCTTCTGAGTTCCCGCTCATTACCTCAGAATATAGATCTTCTGAGGCAGGGTCTGGTGTTTTGCAGGTAGCTGGTTCAGTTCTGGCTTGTGGCATGGCCCCCGAAGTCTTGTTTTAAACAAGAAATGATATTCTTGAGAAATAATGGATACTTTGTTGCCCTCATGGGAAAGATCTATATATATGAGTTTGGTTGCATTGCTAAGCAGGTTTTTTCTCAAGGAGAAATTTGGCAGGCTTGTTTTTTTTTTTTTTTTTCCCACAAGGAAGTTGAATAAAGGTCTAGCTCTCAATTTCTTGACAGTGCAAATAATGGCAATAGTGTGTTTGAGAGGTTTCTTCAAGGTACACCTAGACAGGCAGAGTTTTTTCTTATTCCCTCTGAGGAGTGAAACACGTGGAGTACTAGTAAAAGAACTGACCTTGTGTTCGAATATGGTGGTATCCTTTCTGGCAGGTACTTCTTTTGAGCCCTTCAAAGAAGTGTGGTGTATTTGTGGAGTGTTTTGGTTTTTTTTGTTTTGGTTTGGTTTTTTTGACTAAGTTGCTATAGGCAATCTACACAGCTGAATTTCTGAGCTGTAAACTCGTTTGTGCAGGGAGTGTCTTGGTTTTTTGAAGGAGATGGTAGAAATGTGGCGTTTCTTCCAAGGTAAATTGTTTTTTCACATTAATTGTATAGTGTGTTTTTCCTTTCTTTAGTAGGGAGTTGTATGGGGAAGTGAATGTCCTGATCCATTCCTTGGATGTGCAGCATGGTCTAGTGTGGAATTAACATAAACAGTTTTAGGGAATTGGATCATCTTTTATCCTTCATGCAAAGTCATTTAAAGGAAACATCGCTATGAAAGCTTCATTCCTCTTCATCCAGGCAAACCAATACAGACCCAGTGGGGTTATTTATACCAACCAGCAGTTGGAGACACATCAACAGGTTCGCTGTTGTCATTTTTTATATATCTCCGTGCTGACCCCAACCTGCCACGGGTGGTATTTCATGCTGTGGACTGAGGCCTGGTAGGCTGAAGTACAATTCTTTTTGGCAGCTCCTGAGGTGAAAGACAAGTTCTCTTTCCTTCAGCTGAGCAGCATCTTTGGATAGTTAGGTTTGAAAAAAAAACCAATTTTTTTTTTTTGGTTGCTCCTGAGATGAAAGCTGCATGCTCCCTCTCTTAGATGAGCAGGACTGGTGGCCAGGGGGCTTCCAGACCCTTTCCTTGGGTGTACTCTTTCTTTCCCCACCTTTCTTGATAAGTTAACAAGAATTCCGTGTTTTGGTATACTCATCTTTTTTGGAACCGCAGGTGCCACTTTTCATCTGCTGGAGTCAGAGTAATACTGAAGGGATGCAGAGGGCGCTCCAACCTATTAGGGGCCGTCCTTACAGTTTTTGCTCTGACTCCATCTGCTGGAAGGGGGACATAACCCACTGTCTGGACTGATCCGGGTACATACAGGGAACATCTTTTTTAGGCCATGCAAGGTTAGCATTGTAGTGTGCCTCTGCTGTGACTTCTCTGTTTTTCTGTTTCAGACCCCTGATAAGTCAGAATATCGTACTCATGCGGCTCAGGCCTTGGTGAAGCTCTTAAGTAAACTGCCTTCTGCGGAATTTGCTGGATTCATGGTCTGGCTTTACAAGTACTCAAAAAATACGAAGGTGAGAAACCCTTGTACCCCTTGTTTCTCACATCTGTGAGCTTACTGAATTAGACGATCGCCGTGTTGGTTTGGTCATTTATAGCAATAAAAAAAAAAGAAATTAGCTACTTTTGTCTTGACTTACTATAAATAATTTCTGAGTGTTCAAAAACCAAATGCAAACTCTGCTATTCTGGTACCACTTCTCATGCTCATCTTGGCTCTCTCTTCAGATCTCGTACAGAGTGTTTGCCCTGGAAGTTATCATGGCTCTGTTGAATTTACCTGAGAGAGAATTAGACAGCGCCCTCCCTCCAGAACTTCAGAAGTTTTTACAGCACAAATTCCTAGTGCAGGCTATGGTACTGGGCCGCTGTTCGGACAAGGCACCTACTGTCCGCAGCAAGGCACTCTCCTGCTTCGCTCAGTGCCTGGAAATGCAAATGTCGTCTGGTATACAGAGTATAACCATTCTTCTACAAGGCAGTAAGTATGGGTCAGGAGTCCTCCAGAACAGAGAGAATGTGATGCCCCCATACCCCACCCTCAAAAGTAGGATGACATTTAAAATACAGCCTTGTTTTGAGTTTATCTGGATTGTGGTAGATGAAGGAGAAATATTCTGAGAATAAAACCATGGGGATAAGCCAATGCTATCGCCCCAAAGCTGCAGGACTGGTCCAAAGCAGAGTTAAGAATAACTTCATTTCTTTTTTGGTTCATATAAAATTTGTGAGAGATATTTACAAGTCTTGCAGAAATTAGGCTAAATAAACAGATAAAAGTAAGATGCCTCGCTACTTTTGCCTTTGTGGTACAAAGCCTCGGAGAAATGTTTGACCCCCCCACTTTGGGTCTGGGTTCTCTTTGATTTTTCAGCTTCAGTCTTTGGAGGAACAGGCATCACACCGGAGAGCTCGCTTGCCAGTAGTGAAGGTAAAGATTTTTTGTTTTCTTACAAATAAGTGCATAGAGGGCATGCCTACCCCAAGGATATTCAAAATAAAGCATCAAGGTATTGTTGCAAATTCAGTTTAAAAAAATGTCTGCGGTCTTTGGATTTTATTGGAATGTTCCCTGTACGTATCCGGATCAGTCCAGACTCCTGGGTTTATGCATCTCTGTCAGCAGATGGAGACCGAGAAAGTTTCACTGACACTGCTTCATAAACCCTAGTGCCACCCGAGGTTCCTCAGTATTTCTCTGTCTCCAGTAAATGGTGCAAAACCTGCAGTTCCGTAGTCTGGGCAATTTTTGTTCGTGGGGTGTAAATCTGGTGGTCCAGATCCCTCCCCTTCACGAGGCTGCTCTGGTAGGATTTTTTCATGAGACATTCTATTCCTTTTTTATTTTTAGACTTGTCTCAACAATAGTTATATTAAAAAAAAAACCAAAAAAAAAACCGAGAGAACTGAAGGCAGTTGCACGGCTTGCTGTGCGGGCGGCTGCTTCTTCACTTTCAGATCAAAGGTAGTCCTTATCTTGCTCATTTCTTCATTTTGACAGCCTCTCTCACTTGTTAGATAGTCCGCGGGTCGGTATCTGCGCCTGTGACTCCACACTTGCTCAATTGAGTCGGCAGGGTCTTTGTGCTGAGTGTTCAGACGGCAGGAAGGGCTCATCGGAAGGGCCCCTTGCGGTGAAACGGCGTCGGGGCTCACCTGCAGTCGGATCAGTCGCTCAGCTCTGGCCGGCATACTGATCCTCCCCCATTCAGCGCAGGATTGGTGGCCATTTTGAATTCTCCAGCAGTTCCCGCACCGCGGGGGAGAGGGAGGCTCCCCCTCACTTGTCTCCAGCCTGTTCCATCTCAGGACTCGATCAAGGGTGATGAGGAAGAGAGCCCCAAGCTGCCGGGTTCCCAGCCCCTTGCAAGGGAGGGGCTGAATTTGTGAGAATATTCTCCACTGATTTAGTTCTGCTGCTGCATGATGTCTCCATGACAAAGCAGATTGCAGGTTTAAGTTTTCGCAGTCCCTGCCGGTCTGCTCTGCGGAAAACTGCACGGGGGTTCCAAAGCAACATAGATCAAGGATAGGTTGGTCCTCCCCTATCCAGAGAAGAGGCGTCAGATGAGTCAGTTGAGGCTCCCATGGACACCGGGGAGACCCTTAATGAGAATGTTTGGGCCCCAGATCTACTGAGTCGACCAGGAGGGACAGACCCAGGGGATGACCTGATCGTTTCAGTCCCCGAAGGGGATGACCCAAAGGTGGTCCACTTTTTTAGGAAAGAGGAACTTGAGGCTTTATTGCCTTTTGGCTTATCAGGTCCTTGGGGCAAAGATCCCCCAGGAGGAATCAGATGTTGGAGGAGGGCCAATCCAGTTTTGGATGGGATGCACAGTCCCCCCCCGACAGCTTTTCTCTATCACAAATCTGTAAAGAAATTGGTAGAGATGGAATGGAGTCTCCCTGATTCCAATCTAAGTGGGGAGGGCCATGACAAAACTTTATCCTGTGCCAGAGCAGGTGTTAGAACATTTTGCTCTCCCTAAGGTTGACTGCTGTTTCCGCGGTCACTAAAAAGCGACTATCCCAGTGGTAGGTTCCGCTGCTTTGAAAGACGTTCAGGATCGCAAGTTGGAGATCCACCTCAAGAGGATTTTTGAGGTCTTGGCCCTGGGCTTGCGAGTGGCGATTTGTACTAGTCTCATGCAGCGTGCGTGTCTCCGCGGAGTGCAACAGATGCAGGAAAACCTCCCAAAGTCGGGAAACGAGGCAGACGGGGCTGAGTGGATTGAAGCAGCTGTGGCTTATGGGGCGGATGCTCTTTACAATTTGGTACATACCTCCTCTAGAGTTATGGTGTCTGCTCTTTTGGCTAGACAGTTACTCTGGTTGTGTAACTGGGTGGTGGACATTTCTTCCAAGGTGCAATTAGGCTCGCTACCTTTCAAAGGTCACGTTTTATTTGGGGAGGACCTCGAGCAGTTGATGCGGTCGCTTGGAGATAAGGTCCTCAGATTACCAGAGAATAAGCATAAAGCCAAAAGGTTTTTTCAGGGGGGTTCACTGTTTTGGTCCAATAGGAGATCTAGGCCCTTGAGGGTGGAGCCCGGTTCTCAAAGGCTGTTTTCTCCTCGGGGACAGTCCTGGGGCCAGTCCTTTCAGGGTGCCCGAAAGCCGTTCTGAGGAGCCGCTGGGGGATCTATAGCCAGAGGTAAGTCTGTGCAATGAGGTGAGGCTGGTCTACTCCATCGTTCCTATTATAGGAGGTCGCTTGACTGTTTGTTTTACTCTGAGTGGTCAAAGTTACACAGGACCAGTGTGTTCTTCGCGAGCTGTATTCTAATTTCCCCATGCGGTTCCGTGAGCAAGCAAGAAGCGGTTTGGGAGACCCTGGATTGCTTCCAACACCTGGGGGCTGTAATTCCAGATCCCTGTGCAGAAATTTGCAAGGGAAGCTATTCCATTTATTTTGTTGTCCCAAAGAAGGAGGGGACTTTCCAGCCGATACTTGATTTGAAAAAGGTGAATGCGGTGCTCAAGGTTCCATGCTTCCAGATGGAGACCCAGAGGTCATTCATAGCAGCGGTTCACATACACAGCATTGCTCTCTGCTTCTATGGCAGGGGGTAATGTGGAAAAGAGGATTAGCATTCAGACAACCAACAAAGACTGAACTTCATAATCTGGGTAAACAAATAAGCGTGGGGGTAGCTTGCTTATTACAGCGGTTACTACCCTAAACCAATTAAGCCTGATACATCACTTTGAAAGCATATACGGCGTTGCTATCTGCTTCAACGGTAGGGGGGAAGTGAGGAAAACATAAGAACATAAGAAATTGCCATGCTGGGTCAGACCAAGGGTCCATCAAGCCCAGCATCCTGTTTCCAACAGAGGCCAAAACCAGGCCACAAGAACCTGGCAATTACCCAAACACTAAGAAGAACCCATGCTACTGATGCAATTAATAGCAGTGGCTATTCCGTAAGTATAATTGATTAATAGCCATTAATGGACTTCTCCTCCAAGAACTTATCCAAACCTTTTTTGAACCCAGCTACACTAACTGCACTAACCACCTCCTCTGGCAACAAATTCCAGAGCTTTGTTGTGCATTGAGTGAAAAAGAATTTTCTCCGATTAGTCTTAAATGTGTTACTTGCTAACTTCATGGAATGCCCCCTAGTCCTTCTATTATTCGAAAGTGTAAATAACCGAGTCACATCTACTCGTTCAAGACCTCACATGATCTTAAAGACCTCTATCATATCCCCCCTTAGCCGTCTCTTCTCCAAGCTGAACAGCCCTAACTTCTTCAGCCTTTCCTCATAGGGGAGCTGTTCCATCCCCTTTATCATTTTGGTTGCCCTTCTCTGTACCTTCTCCATCGCAACTATATCTTTTTTGAGATGCGGCGACCAGAATTGTACACAGTATTCAAGGTGCGGTCTCACCATGGAGCGATACAGAGGCATTATGACATTTTTCCGTTCTATCATCTAAAAAGGCATCTGTGCAATCTGGGTAAATGAGCATCAGGGTAACTTGCTTAATGCGGCGGTTACAACCCTTAAACATAAGCCTTATGCTCACCTTTGATGCAACTCCAAATTACTCTGCATCATTGACAGGGGATGGCAGGAAATTTTGAATCAAACAGTTACCAACAAGAGCCCTGAAGTTGGTGGTTGGTGAAACAGATAAGTATGGGAAAATAAGTGTGGAAGTTTGCTGGGTAGACAAGATGGGCCGATTAGTCTTTTTCTGCTGTCGTTTCTATGAGAGTCCCTTGCTTCTCTGGATCTCACGGAGGCCTATCTACATATTCCCATTCACCTGGACTCGCAGTGTTTTCTATGCTTCATGATTCTGGAGCAACTTTTTCAGTTCTAGGCCCTTCCTTTTGGGCTGGCCACAGCACCACGCACTTTCACCAAGATGGTGGTGGTGGTAGCAACACTTCGAAAAGTAGTTCTGGTACACCCATATCTGGACGACTGGCTTATCAGGTCAAAGCCGGAGGTCCTGTGTCACCAATTGGATCACAAGGTTCTCAACGTTCTCCAGTCCCTCAGTTGGGTGGTAAATGTGGCGAAGTTATTTGACACAGACACAGTCCTTGGAATACCTGGGCGCTCGGTTTGACATCCTGGTCGGCAAAATGTATGTCTCGGAGGAGAGAGTACTGAAACTACAAAGGCAGGTTCGGCGGTTGTTGCAGTTACACGTACCCAAGGTCTGGGATTATTTGCAAGTCCTGGGCTTGATGGCTTCAACCCTGGAGTTGGTACTGTGGGTGTTTTTCCTATATGAGGCCGTTACAGAGGGTGTTTTTGGCTCGTTGGAAACCGGTTTCCAAGGAGTTTCAACTGTCGTTGCCTCTTGAGGGCGTTGCAAGGGAGAGCCTTTCATGGTGGCTTCAAACTTCCAATCTTGTTTGAGGGGTGGACCTTGAAGTCCTGGATTGGGTGGTAGTTACTCTCGATGCTGGACTCTCTAGATGGGGAGCTGTTTGTCAGTATCACTCAGTCCAGGGTGGCTGGTCCACGAGAGTGTCTGTGTGGTCTATCAACTGGTTAGAGACCAGGGCAGTCCGTTTTAGCCTTATGAGAATTTCTGCCACTAGTGAGAGGTCGATCAGTGAAAGTTCTTTCGGACAATGCGACAAGAGTGGCTTATATCAATCACTAGGGTGGAACCAAGAGCGGGACAGTAGCTCAGGAGGCGCAAGAGTTAATTATTTTGGCAGAGCGGCACCTAGAGCGAATAGCTGTGTCCCACATAGCTGAAGTTGAAAACGTTAAAGTGGATTTCTTGAGTCGGGCAAGAGGGCATTATCAAAGGCTGCGATGCAACTCATTAAAGATCGATGGGGATTTCCTCACATGGACTTAATGGCGACTCGTCAGAATGCCAAAGTGTTTTGGTTCTTCAGTCGGAGGCAGCAGCATGGGGCCAAAGGCGTCAATGCTCTAGTTCTGCCTTGGCCGCAAGGGGTTCTACTTTGTTTCCTCCCAGACCGCTAGTGGACAAAGTTTTGCATCCCAGAAAAACATCATGGCGAAGTGGTCTTGGTGGGAACGGAATGGCTGCGGCATCTGGTTCTCAGATCTGATTAACTTGGCTGTGGATGGGCCAATTCGATTCTGTCATTTGGCGGACTTCTTCGTCAGGGTCCCATATTTTCAGACCAGGCTGCTCACTTTTGTCTAGTGGCATGGCTTTTGAGAGGCGGCATTTAAGGCGTAGAGGTTAACCAGAGACAGTCATTGCTATGTTGTTGCAAGCCAAAAGAAAATCCACTAATATGGCTTACTTAAGGGTATAGAAGGTGTTTGAGTCCTGGTGCTCAGCTATTGGCGTGCGCGCTCTCAGGTCTTCAGTCCCTGACATTTTGTCTCTTTCTCAAGAAGGTTTCATTAAAAGCTTGTCTCTTAGCTTACTTAAAGTACAGGTGGCAGCTCTGAGCTGTCTTCGTGGCACGATAGAAGATTCTGCTATTTCAGCTCATCCAGGCATTGTTAGGTTTCTTAGAGAAACACAGAATTTGTGTCCTCCAATCCAGAAGAGTTTGTCTTTCCTGGAATCTTAATCTGGTCCTCCGAGGTTTGTGTGAGGCTCCTTTTGAGCCTCTACGGAGAGTGACACTGAAGGACTTGATGCCAAAAGTTCAGCTAGGAGGATTTCGGAGTAGCAAGCTCTGTCCTGTTGGGACCCGTTCCTTCAGATTTCGAATTTGGGGGTTTCGTTGAGGACAGTGCCTTCCTTTTTACTAAAGGTGTTTTGGCGTTTCATGTGAACCTGACAGTGGAGCTTCTAGCCTTTTACAATTGTAAATGCATCCGCTCCACATGCGAAGGAGCTCAAGCTATTAGATGTGAGACGAGCTTTATTGCACAGTCTCATGGTAATGAATGATTTCAGGAGGTCCGACCACCTCTTTGTATTGTGGAATGGCGCAAAAAGAGGTTACAAAGCTTCTAAGGTTACTATTGCACTTTGGTTAAAAGAGGTGATTGGTTCTACTTACATTACTCGCAGTCGTACGGTTCAGGAGGGCTTGCGTGCTCATTCTACACGTTCGCAAGTGGCCTCCTGGGCTGAGGCGCAGCTTGTGTCTCCTCAGGAGATTTGCTGGGCAGTTACTTGGAAGTCGCTGCATACCTTTGCAAGACACTATCGTCTAGATGTGGGAGATACAGGTTCTCCTTCCTTTTGCGAGAGCTGGACTCTCCAGGTCCCACCCTGAATAGGGAGCTTTGGTACATCCCAGGAGTCTGGACTGATCTGGGTATGTACAGGGAAAGGAAAATTTTGGTTCTTACCTGCTAATTTTTGTTCCTGTAGTATCACGGTTCAGTCCAGAACCCGTCCGATTTGGAGAGTTGGACAGTCGTCCGCTCAGCTGTTCCTTTTTCTTATGGAAGATAATCGTGCTGGAATGGTTTTGTTCAAAAAAAATTTGAATTGGTTTGGTTTTGCAACAGTTGCTTAGGTACAGATCAATACTGAGGAACCTCGGGTGGCACTAGAGTTTATGAAGCAGTGTCAGTGAAACTTTCTCTGTCTCCATCTGCTGGCAGGGATGCATAAACCCAGGAATCTGGACTGATCTGTGGTACTACAGGAACAAAAATTAGCAGGTAAGAACCAATTTTCCTTTGAGTATCTCTCCAGTGGAAAAAAAAAACATTTTTACTGTTATGTATATATTCATATTTCATTTGTTTTTGTGTGTTTTTGGACCTGTTACACAATTGATGAAAGCCCATGCAAAAGACATGCTGAACAGTTGTAAAATTTAATTTTCCACTTGTCTGGAATATATTCTATTGACCATAAACCTACAAATCTCCTAAACTGGTTTTTCCTGCCTGGTAGACACATCTGTCTTGTATCAAACGCAATATTAGGACTAATTCTTAGGAAATGCATACTGCTTTTGAACGGTGCACAATTTGACATTTTAATATTTCTGAAGGTATTCTTTTTGCCTGCTTGTCTTGTCCATATTGTAGCCACTTCCTCCAGGTTGCCACAGAAGTCACAGGGAACATTCAGAACTGTGGACGTGTCGGAACCCAGTGACAGCTCCTTATCTGATGGTGCGTTTTTAAAGATTTTCACTCATATAGCATGGGATCTAGTTTCACACCTTGGCACATGGTGCTAAAGATTAAGGTGCCACTGTAGTTTATCTTGGTTAATAAACTATCTGATTAGCTTGACTTAGTCGTCATGGCATTCCTTAACCAGCCCAACACAAATTTTGAGTCTACTTGAGTAAATCTGAATTGAATTCTACACCCAAGATAATTCAGATGGCAATATGTGCAGTGGCTGTCCAAAAATGTTCCCTCTAATTTTTTGTGGGCCAACTACAGAAAAAAGCCTCCTGTGCAATATAGTGTACAAATTTGTGCAGTGTTCTTAGAAACCCCATTCTGTTTTTATTTTCTTATGCATGCTATGTTTTTCTGTGCACGCACTTGTTTCATGACCCATGTGTATATATATATATATATATATATATATATATATATATATATATATATATATATATATATATATATATATATATAGTTTACAAGGAACATTGCTTTCACTCTATTATATTTGCTACTCCTCACTTCTCCCTCCACTGCCACAGATGATACCAAGGTTCTTTTTTTAGTTGCAGCTCTGCTTTTTTAATGTAGTATATCCTTGCACTTTCATATGTGCCTCAATTCAGTTGAGCTGCATTCACCAGCATTTTTATTTCAACTAATATTCCTCGTCAGTGACTCATAAGTAACATTAGGAAATATTTCTTCCTCATCGTCCATGCCAGACCAGTCCAGACAAGTGGGTTATGTCTCTACTGCCAGCAGATGGAGACAGAGAGAAAAAGATGACTTCATTCCCTGTATAGCAGGGATGGCCAACTCTGGTCCTCAAGAGCCACAAACAGAGATGGTTTTCAGGATATGCATGAGATTTGTGTGCTTTGCCCCTTCTGTATGCAAATATGTCTCATGCATATTCATTGTGGATATTTTGAAAACTTGTCCTGTTTGTGGCTCTTGAGGAATGGAGTTGGCCACCCTTGTCCTATAGGGATCTGGTGTTATTTTCAGCTCTTCAGTATTTCTCTGCCTCCAGCGGATGGTGCAGATTGGTGCTACAGCTAAGAGTATAGCATAGGCTGCTTCTGAGAAGGTTTTAGTCTCAGGTTCCTGGTGGAGCATTGGCTGAATTTTGGGGGTGCTCTGGCTGGTGGGACTGATGCTGACTTTCAGGCCAATGCAATACCAAGCGCGGAAAACGCGCATCCAAACTGGGCGCCCAGTCTGGTCGCACGTTTTTTCAACATGGACACGCCAGATGTAGTATGCAAATGAGCTGCCAGGCTAAAAAAGATGTGCTAGAAATAAATTTTCCGCCCCTAGCATGTCCATGGCATTGGGTGCCTAGGAGATGTGGCTGTGTGGGTTAGGAAAATGGACATTCGCTAATTGAGTGTCCGTTTTCCTAACCTGACCACTGTCAAGATACTAAGTAGGAGGAACCACAGAAAAGCAGTGTTTTTTGGCTTTTTTTGGCAGCTTGGAGTGCATGAAGACTTAACACCGGCTCCGAGCTGGTGGTGTTCTGCAGGTTAAAACCTGCACGTTGGGCGCATGTTGTATTTTTTTTTTTTTGCATCAGGTGTAATAGCTAATAACCTCATCTACATGGCATTTACATATGATAAGCGCTATTAGCTACATGCTGGCTTGGATGTGCGTTTTGGACACACTAATCCCATTATTGCCTGAGGAGTTATTGCAGCATGTCTAAAATGCGAGTCCAACCCCTTGGCAGGTTGAGTGCACTGTATTGCATCGGCCTGTTAGTTGGGTCTTGAATTCTCACACTGAGTCAAGCATCAGGTGGTCCCAGTTAACTTTGCTCCCTTGGTGGGTCTGGCAGCAGGAAGTACTGTGAGCAACAGGGAGGTAGAAAAGCCTTTAGAAGAAAAAAATAATAAAGGCTTGCAGAAGAGCCTTTTCCCTGGGCTGCCTCTCAATATCCTATGGTGCTGTGCTGGATTTGGACAAAGGGGAAGCAGGCGAGAGTCGGGCCTCCCCTACTCATGCTGACGAAGCCTAAGAGGCCGCAGGTGGGTCCGGGGACCTACTGTATCATCTAGGACTGCATCAGGTGGAGTCAGAGGTGGACCCCAGGGATGGTGAGGGGGACTCCATGGATGATCTGCAGGATGTCCCTTTGGTCCACCGGGTGTGGACTCGGATATAGGTAAGGGTGACCTGGATCCGGATGAAAGATCGGAGGGGGAAGATCCTCAAGTTGTCCATTTTATTTAAGAAGGTGGAACTATGCTGTCTTATTCCCTAGGTCTTGGGGGTTAAAGTGACTCAAGAGGAGTCGGATAGTGAGTGGGTGAATCCATTCCTGGATGGGCTGAGGGGCCCTCCCGAGTGCCTTTCCCTTACCTAAGAAGATCAGGAAGTTGGGAAGCTATATCCACTGATGGAGGAGACTTTGGAGATACTGGAGGTACCGAATGTGGATGCTGCTGTGTCGGCGGTCACTTAAAAGACAACCATCCCGGTGACAGAGGCTGCCATTTTGAAGAATGTGCAGGACTGCAAGTTGGAGATTCACCTAAAGTGGATGTTTGAGGGCCCTGCGCTGAGTCTTTGGGCCACTGTTTGTGCCAGCTTGATGCAGAGGGCCTGTCTGTGTGGGATGCAGAAGGCACAGGATCTGGCTTCGACAGGAGATGGTGCCCTGCAGACAGCTTGTTTAGAGGCTGGGGTAGCTTATGTAGCCAATGCGTTCTATCATTTTGTTTCATATGTCAGCCAGGAGTAGGGTCTCTGAGGTGGCGGCCCCCAGGCTTTTATGGCTGCACAATTGGTCAGTGGACATGTGGTTGAAGGTTCAGCTGTATAATCTCCCTTTCAAAGGGAAGCTTCTCTTCAGGGAGGTTTTAGATCAGCTGATGAAGATGGAGGAATCTAAGGGGAAAAGGCTGCCTGAGGATTTTTTGTTCAGAGGATCATAAGAGTGAGGCTGCCTCCAAAGCGACTTTAGCAAGGTGGATCAAGGAAGCTATTGCTTCTACATACTTGCTCTAGGGAAAGACTGTTCTAAAGATTTTGTTTGTTCATTTTCCTGGTGCGAAAGTGATATTTATTTCCCTACAGAATATCTGCAGAGTTGCATTTGGCCATCCTTGCAATCCTTTATCAAGTATTACAGGTTGGACTTTCGAGTGGAGGACACAGCCCTTGGAACTGGTGTTCTCAAAGCCGCCCTGACTCTCTTTCCCTGGTTAATTGGGCTTTGGCACTTCACAGTAGTCTGAACTTATACAGTTGGATGAAAAGGAAGGAGAACTTTTTCTTACCTGTTAATTTCCTTTCCTTTGGCCCTGTTAAACCAGTCCAGGTCCCACCTAGGAAGTCAGGCCTACACCACTTGTGAAGATGTTTATATTCTTTCCAGGGAGAGTGCATTTATATGTGTGCAAAGTTTTTTGGGGTTTTTTTTGTTTTCTAATTTTTTTAAGGTATGTTTTTATACTTCTCTTTCTGTTATCTGCATCTGTTTGCAGTCTGTCTCCTGTTTTTCTTGAACAGAGTTAATATTAAAGCATCCTGATATCTGGTAATTTGACTAGGTGCTGTTTCATGTTTATAATGCATTCGGTGCTTTGTTAAAATACTGGGGGTTTTCCTGAGCTGAATCACAAGAAATGCTAGTAATGTCACAGGAAAAACGGTTCTCTGCCTTTATCTGCTGGTAGAGGGGGGAACAACTCGCTAGTCTATACTGGTATTTCAGGATTAAAGGAAAGGAAAATAACAGGTAAGAAAAATTTCTCGTTCTCACTTATGAAGGTGAGAATGCTGGGCAGTGTAGGCCAGGACAGGGATAGGGTCACCTTTGAAATGTTTGTAGATGACCAATTTCTTTTTCTTGGATAGTTCTTTGTGTCCTATAAAGCAGACATATTTAAGGCAGTGATTCCAGGAGAAATTGAAGAGATGCTTCAGCCCACTCCAACAAGAGTTGTAGGTCCCAGAGGGTGTGGAGGATTCTGTTTCCATTGCATCCCTGCTCTAATCACAGTGTGGATGTGCAGGCCAAGAAAGGTTATACCTTGGGTGCAGAAGTCTTGAGAGCTACTGTGGCTTTCTTCTACCTGGTCTAGGTAGAGCTTGGGTATGTCCCACTTGGTCTGGCAAGGATAAGGAAGGTGAAATTTAAACTTACCTGTTAATTTTCTTCCCTTTAGTCCTGCCAGACCAGTTCAGAACCAACCCAGGGAAGCCACAATGTTCAGAAAATTAGCAGCAAGTACGTTGTTGGCCACTCTGAAGGTACTTGGTCTAATCATGACCTTGGTGTAGGGATGATTTCATTCTTGGGTTAATGACCATGGAGTGAAGTTTCTTGGCTCCATCAAGTTTTGGTTGTGGTGTTGATTTGGAAAACAATTGCCTTTGTTTGTCTTAACTTTGACATAGGATACTGACTAGCTGAAGGAAGCACCAGACCCTTGAGAAGTGAAATCAGCTTTGCGCTTTTTTCCCTCTGTCTCTACCTACTGCAGGGGCTGTATAAACCACTTGTCTAGACTGGTCTGTCAGAACTAAAGGAAAATAAATTAACAGGTAAGTTTAATTTCAGTTTTTCATTAGGACCCTATTTAGTGATCATTTTTCCCATATATACAAAATGGGAGAAAACCTTTAATGACTAGACTTCTAAAAGTGTTGGAGACCAAAACAGTAACGGAATTCAAGAAAGCATGGGACAAGCATATAGTGGATCATTAATTGCAAGGAAATGAACAAAAAGCTAAAAATCAACTAGAATCAATGGCATTGTACCAGGAAGTAAATTGGGCAGATTAGATGGACTTTATTGACCTTATCTGTCATAATTTGTTTTTATGTCAATGTCGCAGGCAAATATTTTCTAGGCTTGCTCTGCTGTTTAAGTTAAGGCCACACAGCTTGCAGTAAGTCCAGGACTAGAATGTCTTAGTTGTTTGCACAGCTGAACCAGTGTAGAAATATCTGCTAGGCCTTATTATTCATGGTAACTGCTTTTCCTATTGTGTATGGTATACTGGCAGATCAGGTTCAGTTTAATGGGTCAAGATTTTTTTCAAATCAGTTTTCTGCTTTTCTTTGGACAGGGAAAGAGATTATGGCTATGCTGCACCTAAGGGCAGGTGATGAAAAGACAAATGTGAGGAAAGCTGCAGTCCAGGTATCATCTCTTATTTCTGTGGCAAAGTGACTGACCTGCTTATGGCTCAAATACTCTGTTGTCTCTTCACAGTTTGGGCTGCCTCCTTCTGAAAAGTAATGTGTGGGGGAGGTACATAATCTGAGCAGGAAGTGTCTGTCTGCATAAATATATTTATGCCAGTTATAAGGGGTGTTTCCTTATCCTGCTACACCAGTCCACACCCGTGGTTTTATGCCATCCTGCCAGCAAATAGAAAGAGAACACATAACTTTTCCAGTGACCATATTGTATTAGGAGTGCAGCACTGTGAGATACAAAAGTCTGTCAACAATAAATGGTGGAGACTGGTTGATGCAGCAAGATTGTAGGTTTTGGGACTGTGGGTTCAAATCCTCTTTAGTTGAGACTGAGACTTAGTTGGTTTGAGAAGGGCCTTTTCCTCATCTAGCCAGACCAGTCCAGATGCATGGGTTATGCTCTCTGGCAAACAGATGGAGAACTGGTTTGCTGACATCACCCTTTATATAGGGTCCCATGCTGTACTCAGCCTGCCAGGATCCTCTATATCCAGAAGATGGTAGGGAAGCATCTCATGCTGTGACAGAGGCCAGGTGAAGAAGTATATTCAGCTGTTCCTGAGGTGATAATCTTTTGATTCCTCTTCATTTAGGCAGGCCAGTCCACCCTAATGGTTTATGCACTCCAACCAGCAAATGGAGATGGAACTCACCGACTCGCTGATGTCACTCTCATAGTTATGCACAGATATCAGCTTGCTAGTATTCTCCATCTCCAGCAGATGATAGACATGCATATTTGTGGTTTCGGTGCCCTCGTCTCAAAGTATGGGGCAATATTACATTTATTTTGTTTTGCCCAAGAAGGAGGACTCTCTTCGTCCCATCCTGGATCTCAAGAGGGTCAGCCATCATTTGAAGGTGACTCATTTTCGCATAGAAACCTTGCATTCTGTGATAATGGCGGTGCAGTCGGGAGAATTTCTGACCACCTTGGATCGGTCAGAGGCTTACCTTCATATTTCCATCAGATTGGAACACCAATGCGTTCTACGCTTTGCGGTGTTGAGGTGCCATTATCAGTTTCGGGCACTGCCCTTTGATCTAGCTACCACTTCCAGATCATTTTCCAAGGTTATGGTGGTAGTAGCGGTGGCCTTGCGAAAAGAAGGGAGCCTGGTGCACCCGTATTTGGATGACTTACCGGTTTGAGCCAAGTCTCAGGAAGAGAGCCACCTGGTGATAATCTGTACTGCTCCATGTTGAACTAGACCCCCAGATACTCCAACAATTGGGATGGCTGAAGATTGCTCTTGGTCAGGTTCACCACCTAACCGAGCTCCTGTAATAAGGAGATCACCTTGATTTTTCTTACCGGAAGTTCGGATCCAGAAATTGATGTCTCAAGTGCATCAGTTGAATGCCATTCACCAGACGGTGTGGTCCTACCTACAGGTGCTTGGCTTGATGGCAGCTACCCTGGAAGTGGTGCCGTGGGGAAAGGCACATATGCATCCTCTTCAGCGCTGTCTGCTGTTTTGTTGGAACCCGCAGTCTCAGGGCTATGCGGCTTGTCTATACTTGCCAATGGAAATCTGCTCCTGCCTCCAGTTGTGGTTGCAGGAGGATCATCTGAAAAAGGGAGTTCACTTGTCCTCTCCTGCCTGGTTGGTACTCATGACAGATGCGACTCTCCACATTTAGAGAGGCTCATGGAATGCCTCCTAGTCCTTCTATTATTCGAAAGTGTAAATAACCAAGTCACATCTACTCGTTAAAGACCTCTATCATATCCCCCCTCAGCCATCTCTTCTCCAAGCTGAAACAGCTTGGAGAAGAGATAGGGGAGCTGTTCCATCCCCTTTATCATTTTGGTTGCCCTTCTCTGTACCTTCTCCATCGCAACTATATCTTTTTTGAGATGTGGTGACCAGAATTGTACACAGTATTCAAGGTGTGGTCTCACCATGGAGCGATATAGAGGCATTATGACATTTTCCGTTTTATTAACCATTCCCTTCCTAATAATTCCTAACATTCTGTTTGCTTTTTTGACTGCTGCAGCACACTGAGCCAACGATTTTAAAATATTATCCACTATGATGCCTAGATCTTTTTCCTGGGTGGTAGCTCCTAATATAGAACCTAACATCGTGTAACTACAGCAAGGGTTATTTTTCCCTATATGCAACTCCTTGCACTTGTCCACATTAAATTTCATCTGCCATTTGGATGCCCAATCTTCCAGTCTTGCAAGGTCCTCCTGTAATGTATCACAGTCTGCTTGTGATTTAACTACTCTGAATAATTTTGTATCATCCACAAATTTGATAACCTCACTCATTGTATTCCTTTCCAGATCATTTATATATATATTGAAAAGCACCGGTCCAAGTACAGATCCCTGAGGCACTCCACTGTTTACCTTTTTCCACTGAGAAAATTGACCATTTAATCCTACTCTCTGTTTCCTGTCTTTTAACCAGTTTGTAATCCACGAAAGGACATCGCCTCCTATCCCATGACTTTTTAGTTTTCGTAGAAGCCTCTCATGAGGGACTTTGTCAAACGCCTTCTGAAAATCCAAGTATACTGTATCTACCGGTTCACCTTTATCCACATGTTTATTAACCCCTTCAAAAAAATGAAGCAAATTTGTTAGGCAAGACTTCCCTTGGGTAAGTCCGTGTTGACTGTGTTCCATTAAATCATGTCTTTCTATATGCTCTACGATTTTGATCTTGAGAATAGTTTCCACTATTTTTCCTGGCACTGAAGTTAGGCTCACTGGTCTATAGGTACCCAGATCGCCCCTGGAGCCTTTTTTAAATATTGGGGTTACATTGGCCACCCTCCAGTCTTCAGGTACAATGGATGATTTTAATGATAGGTTACAAATTTTAACTAATAGATCAGAAATTTCATTTTTGAGTTTCTTCAGTACCCTAGGATGCATACCATCTGGTTCAGGTGATTTGCTACTCTTTAGTTTGTCAATCTGGCTTGCTTGATCCAATGCTAGTTATCTTTCTAATTATCTGCTTTGATAACGTTTATACTGAAGGGATGCAAGGTAAGCTCTGTCCTGATATAGGATACCTTTTCAGTTTTTCTCTGTCTCCATCTGCTGGACAGGAGGCTTAACCCACTGTCTGGACTGATCTGTGGTATTACAGGAACAAAAATTAGCAGGTAAAAACCAATTTTCCTCTGTTCCCTAAGTCAGTTTGATTAATAGCAGTTTATTGACTTCTCCAGGAACTTATCCAGAGTAACATTGTCTGAAATGCTCCCTATTCCACATGCAGGTCCCTAAAGGCCAGCAGAGCTCTGGAGTCTCAATGCATGGATGAGACTATGGCGCAAGGAGGAGGGAATCAGTTTTGTAAGGAAATGGACAACTTTTTGGGGAAGGGGAGTCTCTTCCGAAAGGACAGGCGCCACCTTAACCAGTGTAGAACCAGGCTGTTGGTGCTTACCTCTTAAAAAGGGGAGAGAGCAGCTTTTAAACTAGAACAAGAGTGGGAAAGTTCACAGTTGCTCAGTAACACATGGTTTGGAGAGAGGTATCTCTGAAGGATGGATACTAATGAAACAGAGTTAAGGCATCCCAACAGCGAAATTCCAATAAAAGCAAACATAGAACATGTGCCTATGTGTAAAGCATCACTGGTGCAGTATGGCCTGGTTGACCCTGTCAAACCCAGATCATGCTAGTCCAGGGGTGGGCAATTCCGGTCTTTGAGGACTGCAAACCAGTCGGGTTTTCAGGATATCCCTAATGAATATGCATGAGAGATGTGCATATAACTGAAACAGTACATGCAAATCTCTCATGCATATTCATTAGGGATAACCTGAAATCCTGACTGGTTTGTAGCCCTCGAGGACCGGAATTGCCCACCCCTGTGCTAATCCATGTGCTTTAGTTCAGATTTGTAATGTTTGCTCATACCAGACCTGGGCTTTTCATAAGAATGTATGGGCAATGATGATTGCAATGGGAACAAAGATGAGACCATCAGGCTTATTTGACCTATGATCCAAATCATTTCTGTAGATGTGAAACACAAAACTCCTACCATTGATATCCCAGCAGCAACCTCTTTCCTTTCCCCTATAAATAAACTCCCCTCTTAATTGCTTGTTTCTAGGTGGTGTTGAATATTTTAAAGTACAGCTTGGTACCGTGCACATCAGAGGACCTGTCTGTCTTACAGGACCGCTGTCGTGACCCTGCAGTCTCAGTCCGAAAACAAGCATTGCAGTCACTGACCGATCTTCTTAAGGTAAGGAAGAAAAAGAGGTTGGGAGTGTTTGATTTCCCAGTGGCTTTGTTACTTTCCTTTAAAAAAAAAAAAAAAAAAAACCGAGGAAGGGAAGCAAAAAGCCCTTAATCCTCTTCATCCAGTCAGACCAGGCCAACCAGTAGATGGAGAGAGAAATCAACATGCTCGCTAATGTCACTCCTTATATACCAACAATCCAAGGTAATAGTGCAGCAAAACTGTAAGATAAATCCACACAAGAGTCAAAAATAGATGTGATGAAGCTGATGCCATGTAATCTTTGAATTGTGGACTTGACGGACCAACTAAAAAGCTTTATCCCATCTATTTTTGACTCTTGTGTGGATTTGTCATACAGGTTTGCTGCACTATTCCCTTGGATTGTTTATTTACTGCGTGCAGTAACTCTCCTCTTGTTGTTTGTGGATTTTTTACTCCTTGTATACCTCCATGCTGGTAGCCTGTCGGTATTCTCTGTCTCTAGCAGATAGTTGACCAGCATCCCATGCTGTGGGCTCTGCCTGACAGGCTGAACAGAAGACCTATTTGGTGCACCTGGGATGAAAGAGAACATTTTCTCCCTCCCTCAACTGAATGAGAGACCCTCCTTAACTACCTTTCTTTTAAAAAAAAAAAAAAAAAAAAAAAAAAAAAAAAAAGAAAGAAGAGGATAAGGTAATTGGGAGCTCAAGAGATGACGGCTCTTGTTCACTCCCTCTGAGCTGGTGTGAGCCAGGGCTCTTCCAAGGGGACTTGGTTCTTATTTTACCTCCTCTCCCCTGTATTGTTCTCCTATGAGCTTTCTTCTCAAAGGAGACCTGTGCCTTTAAGGTTTTGACTAACTGTTAGAATAATGTTTAAAAAAAAAAAAGAAAAACACAAGGCAGAGTAGCTGCTCAGCAGGATTTCACTGTGGCAGTGCAGGCACTTGAATCGGCCTCGAGGGATAATGTTAGTCTCTGCCAGTAATTTTTAAGAATCTGTATACTGTGGTCGCGTGTCTGGATAGCAGCGAGCGGGATCAAGATGGGGCTGGCTGGGAAACACAGGAGAGAGTCTGTGCTGTGCACAGACTGCCACATTCAGGAGGTACAGCCTGGGACTGCTTAATGATTTCCGCAAGTGTTCTCTGGCCTGAAGGGAGCTGATTAATGGCAAATTTGCAACAGAGTGGTCTGGTTTCACGGGGAAGCCTTTGACTTGTGATTGCATGCCACTGAGATGGAGGCTAGGCTTTCCTCAGCCCTGTACACAATACTGAGCTTCCAGCCAGGCCTAAGGCTGTTGCCACTGCTAATCCAGGGGACTTGCCGCCTTCTGCATTGGACATTTTGTAGTTTCCATGAGCATTAATTTCTCATAAGATTTTAAAGGATGTACAAGCCTTTTGTGGAAGGACAAGGCAGAGCTCCAGGGGCTCCCTGCCTGTGGCCCCTCCTGTGTCTATCCTTCCAGGGCCCTCTATTTCAGGAGCTCAGATTAAGAAAAGACCTAGGCCACTGAGGGACGAGGGAGTGTCACATGATATTTTGCATTAAGATGACCCCTGGGGGGACGACTCCTCCGATGTTTCAGACGATACGTCAGATGGTCTCCCCTCAGAAGCATCTCCTGACAGAAGGAAATCTCCAGAAGACCTCTCCTTCGCATGGTTTGTCAGGGTGATGGTGGAGACTATCCCATTTCATTTGCAGACTGGCATAGGATTCTAGATATCCTCCAGTATGTGGAGCCTCCCAAGGAGATCCTAGCAGTCACAGTACATGAGATCCTTGTGGAGTTATTGAAGATGTGGAAACGCACCCTCTCAGTTCCACCTGTTAAACCTGAAGGTGGATGCGATCTCATCCAGAAGGTTCTCTGGTTCGATAAGCGTCAGCTTCCACACCCGAGACACATGGTGGTTGAATCTGCTCTTAAGAAGGTCATGTGCACTTGGACCCATTCCGTGGTGACCCCAGGGAAGGCTCAGAGGGCATTGGGGCTCTTGAGAGGAACGTGTTTCAGGATGCTATGCTTATCACCTGCATAGCAGCTACCAGTTCTACATGGGGCCAGTATGTGCAGGAGGTGGCCTAGCAGCTGCCAGGACACCTTTCAGTTACTGGTGCATAGGGCCTGGAGTGTGGAAAACAGGTCAACCTATGATGTTTTCAAAACAGCATTGATGGTCTCTGCCACAGGGATTAGCACCTGTAGACTTGCATGGCTGTGGGCTGTGGATCTCTTGGCTGGTCAAGAGCAGATCTCAGGCAGGAGCCGTGGAGTCCAAGTGCTCGTCCATCCAAGTGCTGGCGTCACTAGGGGTCATCAATAACTATCCCAAATCAAATCTCAGCCTGTCACTGAAATTGGACTTCATTGAAGCCCTGTTAGACATGACTCTGGCCAAGGCCTTCCTGCCCGGTAACAGGCCATCAATCTGTTGGCCATTGTGGTAGTTTTTCATCTGAGCCAGCAGGCTTCAGCATGGCGCATGTTGAGACTGTTGGGCCACATGACTACGTCAGTGCATTACTCGTTTAGCATGTTTGCACATGCAAAGAGCCTGAAAGACCCTAAGGTCCTAATGGTGACAAGCCACACAGGATCTATCGGATTGCATCCATGTCACCCCCATCCTGCTGGGACTCCTTGTCTGATGGCAGGTAAATTCCAATTTGGAACAAAGGTATCCTTCCAAAGTTCTTGGGCCCAAATTGTGCCTACAATGGATGCATCTACCCTGGGCTGGAGGGCTTATGTCAATGGGCTCAGCACCCAGGGTCTGCCCAGTAATGACTGTATTAAATCAATTTCCTGGAGCTCCGAGCTGACAGGTACACTGTATGGGCTTTCAGAGATCGGCTGTCCAACAAAATTTTGCTGATACAGACCGACAGCCAAGTGGCGGTATGGTATGTCAACAAGCAAAGAGGTACAGGATCGTACGTCCAATATCAGGAAGCGGTCCAGATGTGGTCATCGGCCTTCTCCCATGGGATGGTGGTCAGGGCCTTGTATCTGGCCGGTAAGGAGAATGCGATTGAGGATGTATCTAGTTGCTCCTCTCCATCTTACACATGGTCTCTGGACCAAGGGATGGCAAATCAGATCTTCCTCCTATGGGAAAGCCTGGAGGTGGATCTGTTCTCTACATCTTGACATCAGAAGATTCCTCAGTTATGCTTCCTGTACAGGATACTCGGCAGTCCAGCCTCAGACACCTTTGCACACTATTAGAGCGTGGGTCTCCTGTACGCGTATCCTCCAACTCCACTGGAGGCAAAGAATTTGTTGAAGCTTTGTGAGGACACAGGGACTATGATTCTCATAATCCCTTGGCCATTGGCCAAGGTAGGTCTGGTTTCCACTCCTTCTGGAGATTCCATCAGGAAACCATTCAGATTGGGGGTATTCCCAGGATCTCATCACTCTCATGATTGGGGCAGGTTGCGGCATCCCAACCTCCAGGTCCTGTCGCTCACAGCCTAGATGTTAAGAGGTTGATTCTACGACCACTCGATGTCTTGGAGGATGTGTCTCAGGTACTTGTACCTTCCAGAAAGCCTTCCACTAGAAAGTCCTATGCACCGAAGTGGGGGAGTTTTTCCGTGTGGTGTGAGCAAAAGGCCCTGAATCCTTTCTCCTGCTGTCTACAAAAACTGCTTGACTGACTACCTTCTACACCTTTCAGAGACTGGTCTCTATTCCGTTAGGGTTCACCTGAGTTCGCTTGGTGCAATTACGGGCTCATTCCACAAGGGTGCAGGCTATTTTTTGAGCAGAGTAGCTATTTGTTCTGCCAGACTGATTTAAGAGTTTAAAGCTCTGTCTTGCTAAGATCCTTACTGAATTTTTAAATGAGTTGCACAGGTAAATGTAACATACTATTGGAACAATTTTCAAAAGCCATTTATGCACGTATAGTGCACTTGTGTGAGTAAATCCTCTGGACAATTCAATGGCATTTCCATCTCGTCCTTCTACACCAGACCAGGCTTTAACGAATCGGTTGGTTCTCCCCTCCCCTTCTCCTTTAGGTGGAGGTAGACAACACTATTTTCCCTCTGTGACATCACAGCCACTACTTAGGGGTGGTCCCAAGCAGCAGGAATCCAGTATTTTTCTGCCTACAGCAAATGGTGGACTGGGTGTTGCGGCAGTTCGGCAATGCATCTAGGATCAGACGCAGTGCAAGCCTGTCTAGCTGCTCCCTGTCCTGGAGTGGTACTTTGAGGGGGGGCAGCCAAACACACTCTGAGAGGAAGAAGGCTGCTGGCTCTCTTTTTTTTTTTTTTCCTCTTCCCCCACTCCCCTTCTCTCCCTGCCTGTTCTAGGCTCCTGCTCTTGGGCTGTTCCTTGCGTGGGTAAAGCTTATTAGCAAAAAAACCAAAACACAGAAGTCGAGGGGAAATGAGCAAGAGGATTTCTGAAGGCTTGCAGGAGACAGTCCGGTGAGCCAGGGGAGGGGAGAATCGTATGAGCTCCTTTTAACTTAAGATTTTCTGCCTTACATCTAAATCAAGCTCTTTCTTTTTCAGCTTCTTCTGAGGGGACCTTCATGGTAAGGATAGCTCCCTCTTGGCTTAGATGTTCAGCTTATTTTCTTTAGGTATTTGAAAGTCACCAGTTCCTTTCAGAAAACTAATATATTGCCTGTCCTTTTTGGAGGGGCCTCGAAAACGTGATGTAGCCTCCATATCTTCTTTGTCCATTTGGATTAAAGAACTATTACAGGGGTAGGCACTTCCAGTCCTGGAGTGCCACAAATGTCTGGTTTTGCATGTGTTGCCTCAGTTGTATGTAAATATACCTCATGCATGTTCATGGTTGATGATACCTTGAAAACTAGATTTGTTTGGGCCTTCCCTGGCCTGTTTGCTGAAGAGTCAGCAGGTTCCACAGACCCTTTGTGCTCATTCTGTGAGGGATCAGGTTTCTTCTTGGGTTGAATCTGTCTCTTACTAAGGAGGAAATTTGTGAGGCGGTTGCCTTTACATAATTTTTCCAAACAGTATATGGGTATCTTTAGGGCAACTTTAGCTTCCTTCCACCCACATTAATAGGCTTGGGTACTTCCCCCATGTCTGAACTGTGGTGTAGCAGGATGATGAGGAAGGAATAATTTTAGTCCTGTCTGTTAGTTCAGTTTCCTTGATTCCTGCTACACCAGTCCAAGACCCATCCGAGAAATCTGTCCACTTTGGTTAACAATCATAGGTCTTAGAGAGTGCTTCCTTACCTCCTGTGGAGAGTATCTGAGTACTACCTTTAATTTCTTATTTCTGTCTATTCCTATTTGGGGTTAAAGAGGAGGCTTTACCTTAGAGGATTTTCTCCTATATTGTTTAAGGTTTCTAAAATTTGATAATGGGGGTTTTTTTGGGGGTGGTGGTGGTAATATTTTTTACTTCCATTGCTTTGACATAGCATACTGGCCTTTGACAGCACTGCACCATCCTATATACTGGTAATGTCATGGGAAAAACCTGTCCTCTGTCTCCATCTGCTGGTACACAATGTTAATGTATGGGTTTGGGTTGGTATAGCAGGATTCAGTGAAAGGAACAGGTAAACAGAATTTCTCCATATTCATCAAATACATTTGCATACATTGGAGACCAATTTCTCATTCACTTGTAGAGATCCTGAAAACCCATCATATTTTTCTGTTGTGAATGAGCAGCAGATTGGGCTATTGCAGAATCTAATGTCCATTTCATCAGTTACTTGTTATTGAGTATTTGGCAGGAGGTCATATCCTCTGCATGTTTTGTGCTTCGGCAGGCTCAGACCCACAACGTCCTCATACAGAAGGCTTGGCTGACAGGTGTGGTTCCTGTGGTGATCGATTCAGAGAACTCTGTGCAGGAGAAGGCTCTGGAATGCCTGGACCAGCTTATTCTGCAGCATGTTAAACGTTATAGCAAGCTCAGCCAGGATGACAGCCAGAAGTTGGCCTGGGACCTGCTTGCTCAAGTAACTTCAGAAAGACAAGAGCTTAGGTAAGTGGAAAAATCTAAATACAGCCCAGCCTGAACAGTAAGTGGCAAGGCTGGAGGAACAGTCAGTATTTTGGTGATTTTCCTAAACCTGCAGATAACACTGGAGAATAAATATATATATTTTGTATCTTCCTGCCATCCCAGTTTAGATGAATGAGTTATGCCTTCCTGCCAGCAGGTGGAGACAGAGAACAAAATGTGTCCTGTGACATCACTGTATGTCTGCAGCAGGTTCAGACATATGTGGATCCATGCAGTGTTTGGAGGTCCCAGGTGAACCCAAGGAGTGAGGAAGTAGACATATTCAGTTAGCTTCAGGGCTCCTGAGAAGTGAGGGACTCCAACTATCTTGGGGGTTGAAACTCTCCTCTCAGCTGCAGCCTATTGATTTCTTTTCCTTCTCTCCCTTCCCCCCCCCAAACTCACTCTGCTTCAGCCTTCTTCAATATTGTGGGCTCTGGCCTGGTTCCTTCCCTGTTTATGGCATCTTTATTTTGATCTGGATAGCTGATCAAGTTAAAAAAAAAAAAAAAAAGTTTGACAGCACAAACCAACTTGGATTCTGGTGCCTGCTGCTGCTGTTCTGGGAGAGCCCCGGGCAAAGGGGAAACATGATGAGGCAAAAGAAAGTGTTGCATGTATGGAGTCCGGCAGGGAAGGCCAGTGATCAGCTCCATAGTGCCACAGGATTTTTCCTCTGTCCGCTGATGGAGTGCTGATGGCACTGCAGGTGCGGGGAACGAAGCGTACTTGTTCATTAGGGGTGGCATTGCAATAGCTGTAGGGAGACATCTTCATGTCTGTTTTTAGTGGGCCTGTGCGGTAGGTGCCAGTTGGGTGGAGAAGGCAGTGCCGTAGGAACTGTGGGAAAGAAGATTGGATAAAGGACACTGCAGCGCAGGAACAGGATCTATCTTGGATTCAGTCGCAGGAGGCTGCAGGGGAAGGTCCAGCTTCTCCCCCTGAATTGTTGCTGGCGATGCCTGTTCAGGAAGGGCTCCCGGGTGGATCCAGGAAGTTGAGGGATCCCCAGAGGGAGACTTGGATTACCAAGACATGTTTTCAACTGAGTTTGTGCTATTATGGCACACAGCTTTTTTGGCACACAAAGGGGCTGCTGGTAAGCAGACCACTCTCCCAGGCCCTTGAAGCAGACTGTCAGAGAAAGTGAGCAGTCGGGAGTGTTCAAAACAGCGGAGTTGTGCCCCAGTCCGGAGTCTGGGTCTCTCTGGCATGCAGGAAGACTCCGTTGAGTTGGATGGGAAACTGCCAGCTGATCTGGTAGGAGTTGACCAAGTGGGGTCTGGAGGGACTCCTGTAGTGGAAGGTGATGACTCCAGGGTGGTTCTGCTCTTCCAGCGGAAGGAACGCTTTCCTTTAATCCATCACATTTTGAAAGAACCGATCACAAAAGAGTAGATCCTGTCATGGAGGGCCTTCGAGGTCTGGCCAAAGCACTCCCATTTCATCGGTCAGTCGAAAACCTGGTTGTTAGGGAGTGAGATACCCCAGAGGCAGGTTTGAAGGCCGATCTGTGTTCTATTTGCTACTGGAGGCGGTTTTGGGGCAGATAAACTTCTAAAGGTGGATGCGTCGGTTTCAGCAATGACCAAGAAGACCACCACTCTGCTGGCAGGGTCAATGGCACTGAAGGATGCGCATGACCGGAAATAGGAAGAGGATCTTCAAGGTCTCTGCGCTGGGCTATGATTTGCAGCAGTTTCAAGGTATGTGCCTATTTTGCGCTGGGTGCAACAGGTCCAGGGGTCACAGGTGGAGGTGATAGCTGCAGTGTTGCAGAGGAAAGGCATTTTGGTGCATTCCTATCTGGACATCAGGCTCTTCCAGGTGAAATCGAAGGAGCACTGTCAATGTTCAGTGCACTGAGTGATGCAGCGGTTGCAGTCTCTTGGCTGGTTAGTGAATCTAGCAAAGTCTCTTCTTTCTTCCAATTTTTATGCAGTCAAGCGGTGAAGGTTCTGTCAGAAATACAACAGTGGTGACTTGTGTCAACTGTCAAGTTGGAACTATGAGCCACATGGTGTCTCTAGAAGCCCAGGAGTTATTTTACTGGGTGGAAGAACACCTGACTATTCTGGTGGTGTCTCCTGTAGCCGGAGTAGATGACATTCAGGTAGATTTTCTCAGCCACAGTGTTCTAGATCTGGGAGAATGGGACCTGGCAGACGAGGCAAAGGATCTCATTTGGTCCAAGTGAGGCTTTCCTCAGCTGGACTTATGGTCTTGAAGCAGAATGCCAGTGTATGCCAATTCTTCAGTTGCAGGAAGGAATCTGGGTCTGAAGAGTTCGATGTGCTGGCTAATCTGTGTCCACATAGAATTGTATTATGTGTTTCTGCCGTGGCCCCTGTGGGAAGAATGCTTAAACATTTTGAAACTCACCCAGGGTGGGTAATCCGAATGGCTGCACTGGCCATGGTTCACGGATCTGATAAATCTGGTGGTGGACAGACCCCTGAGGCTGATATCTTCCACATTTGTTCCATGAGGGACCAATCTTTTTGGATCAGGCGACTCGCCTTTGTCTCACAGCTTGGCTTTTGAAAGGCACTGCTTGCGGTTGAAGGGTTATTTGGAGGAGGTCATTACAACATTCTTTCCCTTTGGGCTTTGGTGTCTAGTTTACTAGCATTTAAGTAGGGCTAGCCTTCAATTCACCACAGGTTCAAGTGGCAGCCCTGGGATGTTTCCAAGGAAAGGCTCAAGGAACGCCTCTGGCTTCGCATCCAGATATAGTCAGTCTTCTAAAGGGCGTGAAGCATCTGCAGCCACCGGTATGAGGATTCTGTAAAGGATCTCATACTGAAGGTGGTGTTTCTGGTGGCAATATGTTCCGCTAGAAGGATTTCAGAAATTTGGGCATTGTCTTGTAGGAACCCTTTTCTTTTCTGCATATTTCTATGGAAGGGGGTGACTTTCAGACAGTACTGTCATTTTACCAAAGGTGGTATATATTTTCCACCTTAGTCAATCAGTAGAGCTTCCTGCATTCCAGAATTGGGATGCTTCGTGGCCAAATGCGCAGGGGCTTCATTTGTTGGATGTGTTGGGCGCTGTTGAGGTGTTTGAAGTTTACCAATAGTTTCTGACGGTCTGATCATTTGTTTGTTCCAACAATCTTATCACTTGTGTGCTCTTCGGAGGGGCACCTAAAGGGAACAAGGCTTCTAAGGCGACTATTGCTCAATGGTTGAAGGAGGCCATTTTATCCGCCTGTATTTGTAAGGCCTGGGCAATTCAGGTGGGGCTGAAATCCCATTCCATTAGTGTGCAAGCGGCATCCTCGGCTGAGTGTCTCTTGGTTTCTCCGCAGGAGATCTGCAGAGCAGTTATATGGTCTTCTCTGCATACTTTCACCAGGCGTTACCAACTAGGTGCCCGAAATGGCAGGTTTTGAGGAGAGTGCGCTACGCACATGTCTTTTGGGTTCATGCCCAGCATAGGAGGATAGCTTGGGTACATTTCATGTGTCTGGACTGATTTGGGGTATGAACAGAAAAGGAAAATTGGTGGCTCTCCTAGGACAAGCAGGATGGTAGTCCTCACATGTGGGTGACATCATCCGATGGAGCCCGGCACGGAAAACATTTTTGTCAGAGTTTCTAGAAGCTTTGACTAGCACACTGAGCATGCCACTATCTGCACATCCACGCGAGGTCCCCCTTCAGTCTTTTTCTTTTCCGTGGTGCAGTTGCCTTGTGGTTTGTGGAGCTCTCAATTTTCATGTTTTGTTTTTGGTTTTTTTTTTCCTCTAACTTTCGGGTGCTTCCTGATCTCTTCGTCTTGTCCCCCCTTCGTGGTCAGTGCCTCCTTGGTGTGGTAGGTTGTTCTTCTTGCTTTTTTCCAACGTTACGGTTGATTCCCCGACTACCCGTCTTACGGTGACCACCGGTCATCAACCGCACACCAGGTGTTTTTTTTTTTTTATGGTGTCTACCAGTTTGTTGGTGCCCGTAGTTTCCTAGCGTGTAGTCAGATGGACTCAGGACCAATGGGTATTGTGCTCTTCTGCTAGCAGATGGGAGACGGAGTCAGATTTCAAAGCTGACATCACTCTAGATATACCCCTGCAGTAACCTTAGCTCTTCAGTATCTCTCTGTCTCCTAGCAGAGGCAGACACTATCCCACACACTAGAATAGTGTTAAGAATTACACCAAAGAAGAAAGAAAAAGAAAATTTACCTTAAAGAAGATTGAGCCCTGCTCTCCTGCGGTGAAACCTAAGGGGCCCTTCCCCAGTTGAGAATTCCTGAGGTGATTTCCGATATCCCTCAGAGGTGTGCCTTGGTCCGGTAGCCGGTTCCCAGCATGGACTTAGCCCCAGAGTGGCTGAAAGGCAGCGGGTGCACAATCAAGCGCGGTGGTGAAGGTAAAGCCCTCTCCCCCTGCAGCGATCAGTAAGCGCAGAGACCAGGTAAGCAGAAAACTTTAAATTCCACTCTCAGAAGCTCGGATTGCCGTATGGATTTGACTTCTTTTCCCGGCAAGGTAAAAAGGGAGCACCGATCGGGTTGAGCATCCCTGGTTGGGCTAGGCCCCGATCCAGTACAGCTTCAAAGGAGGTCGGGCCTTGGAAGCCCTATACCCTCTAGAAACAGCAACCAAGGAACACCTGCGTTTCCCAAAAGTGGACGCCATGGTCTGTGCCATCTCTAAGCGAACAACGATTCCCATTGAGGGAGGGGCTGCATTGAAGGATACTCTGGAATCGCACTGGTGGCACGTTCTTGC
This sequence comes from Rhinatrema bivittatum, assembly GCF_901001135.1. NCBI lineage: Eukaryota > Metazoa > Chordata > Amphibia > Gymnophiona > Rhinatrematidae > Rhinatrema > Rhinatrema bivittatum. Next base: position 34,243,709 of record NC_042626.1, read on the forward strand.
TTGCTCCTCTCGAGAGGCAGATGCCTCCGGAATGAATACCGGTGAGACAATGGAATCTACAGCGGGAAGAAACAAGGAGAAGCAGCCTCATGGGCAACCATAGCCCACTGGATCAAGGAAGTAATCAAGGCAGCCTACATAGAGGCAGGGACGCCCTTACCACTACAGGTTAAGGCTCATTCTATGAGGTCCCAGGCAGTTTCTTGGGCAGAAACCAAGCTACTGTCGCCCGCCGAGAACTGTCGGGCGGCAACGTGGTCCTCCATACACACCTTCTCCAAGTTCTACCGCCTGGATGTTCAAACCCGATAAGATGCAGCCTTTGCAAGGGCAGTACTAAAGGGCCACGGGCAGCCTCCCTCCCTGTCCGGGAGTAGCTTTTGTACATCCCACTGGTCCTGAGTCCATCTGTCTACACTAAGGAAAACAAAATTATCAGGTAAGTAATTTCTCCAATCATGTCCATCATAGATCTGCATGAGCCTTGCATCTTTTGCCTGGGGGCCTCGCATGACATCTGTGGGTGCCATCTCTGTGACCAGATGATCCACAAAGACTGTTGGGCGTACCTCGATCAGATGGAGAAACTTTTTGGGGCCCCAAAATCCGCTCCTACTCCTGCGTCGGCTCCATCGATGCCGAGAGGTCGCGAGGAGCCCCTTGACACGCTTCCCCTTGCTGTTCCTCTCACAGATACCTCCAAGGATCACGGGAATGGTGATAGATCCTCGATGATTTCACTGCTGTCCCGGACATCAGGATCTTCTGCTTCCTTGGCACTGGGGGAAAAACTGGGCTGAGCACCGAGGGAGATCCCGCAAGCATTTGCCACCAGTCACCGTTTGACGCACGGCTCTGGTTCCGGTGGGGCACCGGTGACTGCTGGTCTGCCACCGAAGCGACACCAGCCATCAGAGGCCCCATCCCCGATGCCCCAGTAGTCCTGAGCATTCCCCACCGATATTGGTGTTTAGGCACCATGCCGCCTCGGAGACCTGAGGAAGAGCCGGTGACGCCTCATCCCTCTCCCTCAGTCCTGGCCACTCTGGACTTTCAGGAGGAGTTAGACCACATGGTGCAGTCTGCAGTGCTCAAAGCGCTTCATACTGGTGCCCTACTGACACAACTGGTGCCTGAGGGGCCTTTGATTCCCCAACGGCCACCGATGCTCTCCACTGGAGGCTGATGTCACTACAGGGCTGTATATACTGTGACGTCAAGTTTGCTCCGTCTCCATCTGCTGGTAGAAGTGCATAACCCCTTGTTCTAGATTCATCTGACTGTCCTAAAGAAAAGGAAATTATCAGGTAAGTAGTAATTTCTCATTCCATTGCAGGAAGAAAGGCTGATAGTGATGGTTTGGCAGACAAATTTATTGGAGAGGTCTCCTACAACCCATTCAAATACCTCTAAGGCTACACATACCCTCAGTTAAAAACTTCTGCACTAAAACATTAACTCATTTTTTAATAAATTGCTCTAGATTAATATTGTCCTCCTGTGGAACTTGTATAGTACAGTGAGTGTATTTCAAAGGGCGAGTTATTTAAAATCTGACCTAGTTGAGGTATTTTTTGAAGAGCTGTATATTAATAAATCAAAATTTATATTGAGACTAGGTCGACTGAAGACATTTGGCTTTATAAAGACAAGTGATGAATTGTATTGTGTCTCCTAGTATTCCCATGGATGTGGGCATGCTTTTGAAAGGTGATGGACCAGAATTTCATGTACACTCAGAGTTGTGAAATAATCCAAGCATAACAGGTTCTCCATAAATTGTTTGGTCTCTCCTATCTGCACATTCTCCTGTTTAAAGAAAACAGCACTATAATTCCCAGTAAATATAGTTGATTCAGAAATGTCATTAAAACATTCTTGCTGATCTCTGTACACATTTTATGCCCTGGGTTTGCCAGTTCATGTCATTTCTTGACCCTTTCTATTAGTGATTATGGATCAGGCTACTAAAGCTTTATTTTTTTTCCCCTTCCTCCCTTTCAGTCGTTACCTAACCAAGGCTTTTCACATATGGTCCAAGCAAGGCCGATTCTCATCCACGTTCATCAATAATTTGATCTCTCACACGGAAACGGAGCATTGTGCACCAGCTTGGATGCTCTTGGCCAAGGTTGCAGGATCTTCACCTAAACTGGACTACACCAGGATCCTGGATACCTGGGACAGCATTAGAAGGTGTGAGATCCTCCTGCTCCTTCCTGTATTCAGGGATTTTCATAGTACATCAGATTCAAAAAATGTGTTTTCAGATGTAAAACTGGAGTTCTGTACTTGGTTAAGAGATTACATAAGATACATGCAAGAATGTATCTTGCTGAACAGCCACCTGAGGGTCTTGGCACTATTCTCTTATTTTAAAATTAAAATGTTTTATGAGGGATTTTATTGTTCAGAACAGCAACTTTTAACTTCTAGTTGACTAGTTTGTGGGTTTTTACTCCCATCTCTCCAAATAGGTGAGGACTGTGCTATACAGTTTTTCTTTCTGCATACTTGTGTGACTTGCTTTATTTTGAAAGTCTTAATTTGAGTGAAGTTCCAAAGTGCAGGTTTCAGCTCCTGCGTTGTCCATGGTTTCATCCAGAGTGGGAGTTCTACTGAAGTCCTCTGCCATGAGACTGAAGAAAGAATTTAAAAATGGAATTGCAAGCCCTAAGCTGTTTTTAAGTAGCTTTTATTCAGAAAAGACTTTGGGGGAGGGAAAAGAACATGAAACTTTTTTTTTTTCATTTCTCTGCTGTCATTCTTGTGGTTTTGCAATTATGATAATTTTCTTCACATTAAATGTTACAGTTGGGGAGAGTGGACTTCTGTCATTTTTACACCATAGAGTAAGCTTCTGCATGTAGAACATTATTATGTGCATAGTTATACTCTCGGTGCTGACAAATTAGATTTCCATTTTGTCCTGTTACACCAGTCCAGCTTGACAAGTGAGCTATATCTCCCTATCAGCAGATGGAGGCAGACAACACTGATTTCTCCTGTGATGGCACAGCCAATACTTAAGAATATTTTTTGCTTCCAGCAGATGGTAGGACTGGAATGGTGCAGCAGAGATGACAACTGATCTGTGATCAGATCCCAGGGCCAGGCCGCTGATATGCCTGCTGTGTGAGCCCAAAGATCAGCTCCCAGCCCCTTTTGGGGTGTTAGGTTGATTTTGGCCTGGGAGCAAGGAGAGAAAAAAAAGGGTGGAGGTAATTGCAAAGTGTATCTCTATTGCTGGGAGAAGGTCTCCTGCTCCCGAGGGGCTGTTTGTTCTTGCTTCTCTATTTTGTGATGGTGTGGACACCAACCTTCCACCACCCCCTCCCTCTTCTGCTCATGGCCGTTTTGTATAAAAAAGAAAACTGGCAGAGAATCGTGTGTGTGTGTGTGTGTGTGTGTGTGTGTGTGTGCGTGTGTGTGCAGACCATCAGGAGACTTAGCGTGGCTGCATGGTGTGACCATATGCAATTCTCCCCGGGGGCTATAGCTGCTAGGGTGGTTTGCTTGAGCGCACCCCTGCCACGTGTTGCGATGAAGTCTGCCCATGCCCACCCATTCTGCAAGGCCTGCGAGATCCTCAGGGCCACAGCAGAGAAAGGGTCAATTTCTTTGGCCTGCACTCTGAGTGAGGCGCCAGGAGCCTGCTCAGTAAGGGGTTAGCTCCCTCTTCACCCACTGAATGTTTTTGCTGCGTCATCTCTAGAAAGCCCTAACATGCAGTCTATCATGCGAGCTTCAGAGTCAGCAGTCATCTTGAATTCGCCCCCACTGGATGTCAGTGAGGTGGGTAGGGGGGAGTTTGGCTCGCCTCCCGTGCTGGTCCTAGTGGGAAGCCTGGGAAGACCCCCTATGAAATGTGCTTCCCTGTTAGCCCCAGGGCCCAAGGAAGAATTTAGCTCAGAGGTTTTGCAATTTCTCCACCAAGACTTCTGTACCTTTTCCAGGCCAGGGGTAGAACCAGGTGCCGGGGTCCCCTTGCCCCGGATTCCAGCCAAGAGGCCCCAGTCAGCTCTTGAAGCATCAGGGGCCCTCATGGGAAGACCCCAGGAATGCCGAGGAGCCTGCCGATAGCTCAGCATCCATGGAAGAAGGGGAGATTCCCCCTGATCCTGAGGATGACTCTGTGATCAGTCTTTCACTAGCTACCTTATTGACCAGATAGTTTCCTGTCTCTGGAGGAGTCCAAGCCCCAGGACACTCCAGTGTACAACTCTATCATTAAGGGGAAGCGGAAAACTACCGTTGCCTTCTTGCTCTACCCAGAGATTGAAGAAATGTTGGCCGAGTGGGAGTCCCCGTCTCGAGGGGGGTTATCCTCTGGCAACGCCTGTATCTGCTTCCTCCCACTTCAATGCAGAAGTTTTTCCAGGTTCAGATTGTGGACACTCTGGTCACAAATGTGACCAGGCTACCACTATTCCTGTGGGAGGCCAGCATGTCTTTCTGGGATCCACAGGATAGGAAGATGGAACCTCTTCTGCGCAGATTGTTCATTTTATCAGCCACAGTAGTTCTGATATCCATCTCTTTGGCCTTGGTGATCCAGGCTCTCCTGCGCTAGATCCAGCAGCTTCCAGAGAGCAAGGAGGTAGAATGGAGTCCGCTGCAGCTTTTTTGGCGTACACACCGTATGATCTGTTGCAGTGTTCCTCCAAGTTGGTGGCCCTGAAGGTCACGGTGTGCTGGCTTCTGTGGTTGCATAATAGGGCTGCTACCTCTTGGTCAAGGAAGGGCAGTCTATTCTTCAGACCTGGACCAGTTGAAGACCCTTGGAGATCCTAAGCCCCAGTACTTGCCAGAGGTCAAGAGCCATTCCATTAAGGCCAGCAGAGGTCAGGGGCAGTTTTAGGCCTCAAAGCGGTAACATCTGGGTAGGTAATTTTTTGGTGCCTCTTCTGCTACCTGTACTGGTTCAAGAGTCTGGGGTCAATCTTTTCGTGGCGATAGAAAACAAAGGGCTGGCACCGGTTCCTCAGTGGGGGCCAGAAGGGCCGCCTCCTGAGTCCAGATGATTCACTTCCTCTTGACTCCGTTCGTGGACATCTGTGGGAGTTCTTCAGGGAGTGGACCCACAACACCTGACCAGTAGCTTTTGGTGATTATGGCTCTGGTTACACTCTGGGCTTGCATTACCCCATATGAGATGTCTTCATGGTGTATCTCTGTTCCACTCAGTGACAGGCAGTCTGCAAAACATTTCTGAAGCTATAACTCTTGGGTGCAGTGGTACTGGTGCCTCCTTTGGAGTAGGGCCGTGGTCTTTATTCCATCTAATTCATGGTACCCAAGAAAGGCAGTTCCTTTCATCCCATTCTGGATCTCAAGGTGTGAACTGCAGTTTGGGGGTGCAATGTTTTCACATAGAGACATTGCAGTCTGTGCTTGCCAGGAGTACCTCTGTTCATTAGACCTATTCGAAGCCTACTTGCATATTCTCATCCAGGATATGGATCAAAGGTATCTGTTTTTGCGAGATGCGGGAGCACTTCCAATTTCAAGTGTTAACGTTCAGTCTCGTGGCTGCATCCTACATCTTTACCAAGATGATGGTCTCCGTAGCGGTGGCTCTCCAATGTAAGGGAATCACTGTCCACCCATATCTCAACAATTGGTTAATACAGACACTGTCCCATGCGAAGGGGGGACAGTGCGACTCAGCTGTTAGAAGGCTTGGGCTGGGTGGTCAATTTTGCCAAAAGCACTGTGTTCAGTTCCGAAGACCATATCTCAAAAAGGATAAAGACAGGACTGAGATGGTCCAGAGAAGGGTGACCAAAATGGCATGGAGTCTCTATCTGAAGACTTATAAGGAGAGGCTGAAGGATCTGACTATGTATATCCTGGAAGAGAAGAAGTGCAGAGGAAATATAATACAGACCTTCAGATACCTGAATTGTTTTTTAATGATGCATGTTCCTCAAAACTTTTCCGGAACAAAGCAAACAATAGAACTAGGAGTCACAATATGAAACTTCAGGGGGGACAGCTCAGAACCAACATCAGGAAATATTTCTTAACGGAGAGGGTGGTAGATGCCTGGAATTCCCTTCCAGAAGAGTTGGTGAAGAAGAAAACAGTAAATGAATTAAAAAAAAAAAAAGGCATGGGATAAACACTTGGCTCCCTAAAGGCTAGAGTTGGAAATTTAAGTAAAGGGTGCATGGGAGATAATCAGCATGGAGAAGCAGCTACTACCCCTAACAGAAGATATGGGGATTACAACCCTTAATCAATTAGTTTACATGATTTTGTTGCAACTGTATCATCACTCTCCACTTCTAGGGGGCCAGGAAGTGAAACAGGATTCAGACAACCAACGCTGGGCCCTAACTTTTATGGTCCAGGGTACTGATACACAGGCATTAGGGAAAATTGCAGAATTGCTTCTACAGCCAAGTTCAAAAGGAAAGTATGTTCAAGCAGCAACATTGTATGAATTATCAAGAAGGCTGTTCACCCTGTAAAAATGTTGCTAGCAGTAATTTTGTTATGGGTTTGACAGTTGCTTGGTTTTGATTTTTAATAGTACTACCCTTAACAGAAACATGGGGGTAACCTGCCCAGAGAGGCAGTTACTACAATAAAAAGCTTGCTGGGCAGGTCAGATGAACCGTTGGGTTTTTTTCTGCTTTCATTACTATGTTACTGTGTAAGATGTGGAGGTCTCTTGGCTCAGGGACCTGTGGTCATGGAGGATCCAGCTCCATTTTGTCTTATGGCCTGGCTCTGTAAGAGAGAGTATTCTTTGACAGTAATCGCTCGCTGTTAATGTCCAAGAAATGGTTCAGTTCCCTGGTTTACATTCGGGTCTGGTGACCAAGCACTACTGAAAGTCCAGATCGGTATCTCCTGGCAGACATTTCCTGTATCTTGGCCTTTCTTCAAGGTGGTCTGGATAAAGGGCTGGCCCTGTACTCCTTAAAGGTTCAGGTGGAAGCTATTTATTATTACCCAGGGCCCATGGTGGGTAGCTCTGTAATGGCTCATACTGATGTGTCCTCTTTCTTGACGGGTGTAAAGTGGTTGCGACCAACTTTCCGGCCTATTGTTCCTTTGTGGAACCTTAATCTGCACCTGAAAGCCCTTTGAGCCTTTGAAACAGAATTCCTTGAAAGATTTGTTACTGATGGTTTTCCTGGTTGTTGTGGATCTCCGAGCTTTGGTCCTTATTTTTCCAGGACTCCTTTTTGGTGATTTTGGTGGAGCAAGTTTTTCAACCAGTGCTGTCTTGTCTTCTGAAGGTGAATTCAGCATTTCATATCAATTTGCCAATTTCACTCCCATCTTCCTCTAAGGAAGGAGGAGTGCAGATTCGAGTATCAGGTTCTCCGATGTTTGGAAAAGAACGCCTTCCGTAAGTCAGACTAGTTGACCTATTTAGAGGTTAACATCAAGGAGAGGGGGCCTCTAAGGCCATGCTGGCTTGCTAAATAAAAGAGATGATGGGTTCAACTTACTTGCCGAAAGGTAAGAAGCCTCTAGAATTGGTGTGCATGCCTTCCACCGGGGCCCAGTCAGCATTTTGGGCAGAGGTGCATGCACTTGTAGTGGCCAACATTTGTAGGGCAGCCACTTGGTCGTCCCACCATACTTTTGTGAAGCATTATCGACTGGATGTGATGGCACAGGAGGATACAGCTTACGGTGTGAGGGTCGTTCAAGCGTCTCTCGCTTCCTCCTACCCGGGTAGATGAAGCTTTGCTACTCCCCATTTAGACTGGCGTAGCAGGGCACCATGGAAGAAGTTTTTCTTACCTATTAATTTATTTTCCATAGGTCCTGCTACACCAGTCCAGCACCCATCATGGAAGCAAGTCTGTAGTCTTGATGAATGTTCTTATTTTGTGTCTGTTTGGGGCCTCAGGCCGTTCTATTCCTCATTTTTCGTTTCCTTTCTCCTTTTCCTTTATGGTAGGTTGCAGGGAAACTTTTTATCAGTTTCTAGTTGAAATTAGATTTGGAATTACATTGTGATCATTGGGGTCTGATTCAAAGATTCATCAGAAGGATACTGGATTCTCATTGCTAGTATCGTCTCTTCAGGCAGTGGCTGTGATTTCACAGGAGAAATCGGTGTTGTCTGCCTCCATCTGCTGGTAGGAGTAATAACCCACTTGTCAGGGCTAGACTGGTGTAGCAGGACTAATCGAAAAGAAATTAACAGGTAAAGAAAATTTCTCCATAATTGGGCATAAGGGCTGGGTTTTTTGGGTTTTTTTTACGTAATCTTGCCTGCCCTTGTTTTCAGATTACAAACAGAACTTTGTCTCTTGTGCTATTTTGCAGCCAGAGAAATGGCAGTCCCAGCACCACTGGTCATATCCTGTGTGTAATAGGCCACGTGGCTGTGCACTTGCCCCAGACCCACAGAGGGAAACTGATTGGTAAATGCTTTTTTTTTCTTTCCCCCCCCCCATCATCACCCTGTCATTTTTCTCTTTATCTATGTAATTTACACTATTGCCTGATTCTTTCCAGATGATGTAAAGGACTGGCTGCTGGAGTTCTTATCGCCTCCAGAGGTGATCAGTCCTGCAGTGGAGTCATTGCAGAAACTGTGCCATGCACATGCCGACACCCCGGAGCATGCCCAGGTGATGTTTCTAACACTATATGCCAAAGTATTAGTTTGACTTGGAAGAGTTAATGCCATCTCGTTGAATCCCCAGTTATTGCCCTATGTTCTAGGCTGTCGCAATATGACACAAGCTGTGACTGGAGCTCTCCTTACAGACAGACACACACTTTATTGAATTCTATTCCCCTAGCCCAGTGTGTTTTTGTTATAAATCAAATTTGTGCACCCTGTTCAGCATTTAACTTTGTGGCTCTGTGGATTTCTGAAATGAACTACATTGCTTTGATGCCTTTTTATGAGTCATCGTCATCCTAAGAGAAACTCTGAACAATGACCCAGTTTAAAAATGGCTTTTGGGATCGTCAGTCCTGCTCTAGTTTCTCAGTCTGACTGCACCAATTTCTTGCTTTGTATTTATATCTCTTCCCTTAGGTGCTTTTTGTTTATCTTCATTAATCTGCTTGCACCAAAAGTGAATAATTGGTCTTTTATTCCGTTGGGATGCATGGACATTTTAGTGAAGATATTTTGGAAAATAAATTAAGCCGTAATTAGACTGATATTTGCAGTAATTATTGCAAACAAAGTCCGGTTAAATATGTCAATTTTTAATAGGGCTGACATGGACTTTTATATTGTGTGCCTAGAATCAGATAATGGATATCTGGTTTCTTCAAAACAAAACATTGATCTTATTGTGTCCTTTCTCCAATAGTTTTGTCTTCATGCACAGTAAAGAACAAAAAAAAGAGTACTTAACTCAGTCCTGATATGTATCCATGTTTTGAGAAGTCTTCTGCATCAGAGGATCACAACTGTGCTGTTTACCTAGGGACATTCATTTTCAGTTTTTTAAAAATTTTCCAGGAATGTCAGGGTTTATTATAAGAAAAACAGGAGATAATCAGTGGAAAAATGGCAGTAGAATTTTGAGTAGTTGTTTGGATTAAATATATGAAAGATTCTAAATAAATTAATAACATGTTTTTTGATACAGTGGTGATATTGTTGAAGAGGTTCTTCGTGTAGTGCGGGGATTTGAGGAATTTGAAGGAACATTTGTGAAACAGTTGAAGCGTTTGTCTTATTGGAAGTAGGAGGAGTTCAAAGGGAATTTAAAATGAGTTTTGAATGACCATGCTTTTGAAGAAAATTTAAGCCAGATTGACATTGAAGATTAATGAGGAAGAAAGATTTTATTAAGAATTGTTTGATCAGTAAATGAAGATTAACAACTTTAGTATTAAAGGACTCTGCAGTTAGAAAACATCATTTGGGAATTGATGGATATTTGTATGTTTTTAAAAAGGATGCCCTGAGGAAGCCTGATTCAGGCGAAACAACTAGGATCTTGTTTTTTGTTGGATTTTTATGATGATAATTGTAGTGTGTATGGTGTGAATGAGGCGGTGGAGATTATATAGTTGTGTTTTACATGCATTTTAAGTGGGTAAAGTGTTATGTGAGCAAGAATAATGTGATGTTTATAAAAAGAATTTTTGTATTAATATATAGTGTGAAACTAATTAGTGGTGTTTCTGCAGGTTCTTTTAAATCAAGCAGTCTATTTTTTTGTCGGACAGTGCATTGGTAGTGGCACGTGATTTATCAAGGAGACACCAAGAGCTCTCATATGTCAGCATAGGTGATAATCATGTTTAACATGGGAGGAGAAATGCCTCAAAATACTATTGGCATCTCATCTGGGATAGAGAAGGTTCAAGTGGATTGTCTCAGCCACATCATTTTGGACACTGGGAAGTGGGAACGATCAGAAAGGGCTTTTCATCAAATTGTGCGATGAGGGGAGCTCGTGTTGGACCTAATGATGTCTCAGACGAATGCAAATGTAGAAAGGATTTTACAGCAGAAGAGAGAGGATCATCCAGTAGCCTTCAAAAGATCTCCAGGCTTCAAGGGTTGGTAGCTCTGGTAACACCTGATTTTGATCAAGTTGGCTTTGGTTTGCTGTTCTGTTCCAACTATTGGATGAGAGTTTCCTCTCTTTACCTCAGAGCTCAGGTTTCCTGAGGCAGGATTTGGTGTCTTGTGGGGATTCCGTTTGATTCTGTCTTGTGGCCTGACCCTTGAGAGGCAGCAATGATTTTCTTGAGAGATGGTGGAAACCTATTTGCCTTATCAGGTAAGTTTTATATATCCCTGATATATATTTATTTATAAAGTCTATATACTGCATAAACAGTCCAAGACAATAAGTGGTTCATAACCAACATACAAAAGAAAAACAGGAATCAATACTACACATTAACCAAACACTGTTAGCTGCTACTGTTACAAAATACATATTGCTACTACAATTCCCCATCAGATGTAACCAGCTTCCCTCCCAAAAAGCATCTCCCAACATTGTCTAGTAACCCCTCCTCCGCTCTGACCATTAGTTTCACAACTATGATTTTACTGATAAGTCATTATATATGGTTTAGACTTCGTACATTTTCAACCCCTAAACCAATAACTGGGTTACACGGCAAAATATTTCTATCGCTGGCCAGGTAAGGGGACATAACCCACCTGTTAGGACTGGATTGGTGTAGCATGATTAAATGAAAGAACAGGTAAGAGAACTTCTCCTACAGATGTTATGTTCAGAATGTGCCTTTAGTCTCTAATTGTTTTTTCTCATTCCCTGTGAGGAGTGAATAATGTAGACTTGCCAGTAAAATAACTAGGCTTGTCTTGGAAGTTGAATGTGGTGATATTCTTTCTGGAAGCTACTTCTTTTGAGCCCTTTAAAAAAGATAATTTTGGGATAAGTTGCTAGTGGCAATCTATTCAGTCAAGTGACTTTCTGAGCTGTAAGTTCATTTGTACAGGAAGTCTACCTTGGTCTTTTGAAGGAGTTTGTACAGATTCGGCCTTCCTTCTGTAAGTGATTTGCTTTTTCACCTTAGTTGGGTAGTGTCTGTCTTCCTTCTATAAAGAGTTGTGTAAGGAAATGTATTTGCTGCTCCATTCTTTGGATGTGCAGAGTGTTCTATTGTGGAATTAAGGTCATGAATGGTTTTTGGGATCAGATCATCTTTATCCTCCATGCAGAGTCATTAATGAGAGACATAGCTATGAAAGCTTTATTGATATGCTGATTTAAAGAAGTCGTTCGTCTGTCCTACGTACTCCTCTTCCAAACAAGAAACTTTTTTTGGGTCAAGCTTTTGTTGGTGACACCATTGAAAAGTTACAAAGTGGTGATCTGGTCTTCCTTACGTTCTTTTGCGATACTTTATCGTCTTGATGTTCCAACAGAGAAGAAGCATCCTTTGGTGTGAAGGTCTTGAGACCGGGGTTGGCAGTATCCTGTCCACTCTAGGTATAGCTTAGGTACATCTCATGCATTTAGATTAGTCTAGCTGGATGAAGAGGAAGAAGAAATTTAGTTCTTAGTTGATTATTTCCTTTCCCTGAATCCAGCCAGACTAGTTGAGGACCCTCCCTTATCTTCCAACATGTAGTATTCTACAGCAGGTGTTTTCAAACCTGTTCTTGGGGCACACCTAGCCAGTCAGGTTTTCAGGATATTCACAATGAATATACATGAGATTGTCTCCACTGTATGCAAGTCTATCTCATGCATATTCATTATGGTTCTCACAGGACAAGCAGGATGGTTGTCCTCACAAATGGGTGACATCGAGGATGGAGCCCACCACGGAAAACTTCTGTCAAAGTTTAAACAGAACTTTGACTGGCCCCTACTGGGCATGCCCAGCAAGGCACTGACCCTGCAGCCAGCAGGGGTCTCCCTTCAGTCTTCTTTTTTCCGCGCAGCAGTTGCCACGCGGTGAAAGGAGCTCTCTTACCACGTTCCTGACAGGAATTCGGTTTTTTTTCTTTCCGAAGAAAATTTGCCCCTCAGGGGTCTCCCTTCGACAAATTTTTGTCACCTCCGCGAAAGCCGGTAAGTTTTTTGCCGATTTTCATCGACTGCCGTCGATTTTAGCCCTAGAGGCCTGTTGGCACTTACCAATCCCGCGGCTAAATTTGGCCCTAGGCCATGGCGACGGGGTTCCGTCGTTGTCCGGATTGCACCCGGACTATGTCAATCACAGATCCCCATCGGGTCTGTGTTCTATGTTTGGGAAGTGAGCATGATGTCCTGACTTGCACTAAATGTGCCCTAATGACACCTAAGGGTCGTAAAGCCAGGATGGAGAAGATGGGGCTCCTCTTCCATGCACCCACCCCAACGCCATCGATAGCATCGACGTCATCGGAACCGGCACCGTCGAAGTTGCACCACCATCGTCAACCCTCCGGTGACCGTCCTCCACCGATGACTTCTCGGCCGTCGACTCCTGTCCCCTCCCCGGATGGGCGAGGAGATCGGAAGGATAAGCATCGCCATCGACGGCACAAGTCTCGGCCCGTCGAGGATCCACAACCATCGACCTCTGATCAGGCCGAGCCACCGACGAAAAAGCCTCGGTCAGACCTGGCACCGTCCACGTCTCGTTCGCAGGCACCGAGGAAACCCTCACCCTCCCGGGGTGCGGGGGCCGTGATCCCACCGGTTACGGTGGTACTTCCGGCCCTGCCTCAGCCTCCCTCTCCCGTCGAGCCGGGTATGGTTACCCCTGGTCTCCGGGCAGAACTGGACCGGCTGGTCCAGGAGGCCATCGAGAATGCGATGCGAAGATTCCAGCCTCCACCGGCACCGCCTCCGGCACCGATTCCGGCACCGCCACCGGCATCGACCCCGGCACCGACTCTGCCACCGAGGAGGGAACCGACCACCGAGCCTCTAGTGGAAGCGTTGGCACCGATACTAACTCGTATGGAGGCACTCATGCGCGCCCTTCCATCGGTGATTCCAGTAGCACCGATTACACCATCATCTCCGGAAGGACATTCATCGACAGGAGAAACACCGTTCCGGATTCCCCCGTCCGGTGTCGTTCCATCGGTGCCTTCACATACCTTTCCACCGATTTATCCTTCGGCTCCATCGATTCCAAGATCGGCACCGATTCCATCGGTACCCCCGAAGCCCTCGATGCCGTTCACAGTTCCGCTTGCAGCACCGATTCCATCGATGCCTTTGGATCCTCTACCAGGTCCTTCAGGACTGCAAGCCCTACATGATCCTTATGATACCTGGGGTGATGATACATCTTCAGATACAGATTTACCATCCCCACCATCTCCTACAGAGAGTAGAAAACGATCTCCTCCTGAAGATCTCTCCTTTATAAATTTTGTAAAGGAGATGTCAGAAATTGTGCCTTTTCAGCTGCAATCTGAGACCGATGACAGGCACCAAATGATGGAGCTGCTCCAATTTCTGGATGCCCCAAAAATCATCGCTTCCATCCCCATTCACCAGGTATTTCTGGATCTTTTAAAGAAAAACTGGGAATCACCTTCCTCTGTGTCACCAGTTAATAAAAAAGCTGACTCAACATACCTCGTTCAGTCAGCACCAGGATTTCAGAAGTCTCAACTGGATCATCGCTCTGTTGTAGTTGAGTCTGCGCAAAAGAAGGCCAAGCGCCTAAAACCACACTCTTCCACTCCCCCTATCAAGGACAACAAATTCCTTGATAGTGTGGGAAGGAAAGTGTATCATGGGGCTATGTTGATATCTCGCATAGCTTCATACCAACTTTATATGACTCAATACAACAGAGCTATCCTTAAACAGATGCAGGACTACGCTGACACATTACCGGACCAATACCAGCCACAGCTTCAAGCCCTCCTTCACAAAGGATTTGAAGCTGGGAAGCACGAGATCAGAACGGCCTACGATATCTTCGATGCTTCCATGAAAGTCTCAGCTACTGCCATCTCAGCCAGACGTTGGGCTTGGTTAAAATCATCCAACCTTCGCCCAGAGGTCCAGGATCGTCTAGCCGATTTACCCTGCTTGGGGGACAATCTGTTCGGAGAACAGATTCAACAGATTGTGGCGGAATTGAAGGATCACCACGAGACGTTGAAACAACTTTCGTCTGTTCCATCTGAGGTATCCTCCAAACCACCACCTAAGAAGGACTCTAACAAGTCGTTCTTTCGGCCACGTCGTTATTACCCTCCGTCGACTAGGCCTCGTCCGGCTCGATCCTCCACCAGACCTCAGCTCCGCCAACCTCGGAAACAAAGACCTGCTGTAGCCCCACCTCCCGGGCCTGCGGCAGGCCTTTGACTTCCCGATACGGAGCACATGCCATATCCCACTCCCCCACATTCCTGTAGGGGGTCGTCTGTGCCACTTTTTACAGCATTGGATACGGATTACCTCAGACCAGTGGGTGCTGGCAATTATCGCACAGGGTTACCACCTCAATTTCATAACTCTTCCGACAGACTCCCCGCCTCTTCAAGCATGGAGTCTCTCCAGCCACTTGACTCAATTACAACAGGAAGTATCCCTTCTTTTGCAATCAAATGCTATAGAACCTGTCCCTCCCTCTCAACGAGGCAAGGGATTTTACTCCAGGTACTTCCTAATTCCAAAAAAGTCAGGAGGGCTACGTCCAATTTTGGACCTTCGGGCCCTCAACAAGTACCTTCAAAAAGAAAAGTTCAAGATGGTAACCCTGGGCACGTTACTCCCTCTGCTGCAAAAAGGGGATTGGCTGTGCTCCCTCGACCTCAAGGACGCTTATACCCATATTGCGATAACACAATCCCATCGCAAATATCTGCGGTTTCTAGTAGGCCGCGACCATTATCAATACCGAGTACTACCTTTCGGTCTGGCATCTGCTCCACGAGTTTTCACCAAATGCCTCGTAGTTGTAGCAGCATTCCTCAGGAAGGAAGGTGTCCACGTATACCCCTATCTGGACGATTGGCTAATCAGGGCCTCCACCCCTCAGATTGCCCGGTCCTCCCTACAATTGACAATCAACACACTCCTTTCCTTAGGGTTTCTTGTCAATTACGAGAAATCTTGCTTCGTCCCATCTCAAACCTTATCTTTCATTGGGGCAGACTTGGACACCTTACAGGCAAAGGCCTACCTTCCGCTTCAACGGGTCCAAACTCTCATATCCCTAGCTCACCAGCTCCAGTCTCAAGACACGGCCACGGCTCGCCAGTTCCTCATTCTCCTAGGACACATGGCATCCTCGGTTCAAGTCACTCCCATGACCCGACTAGCCATGAGAGTAACACAATGGACTCTACGACACCAATGGATTCAAGCTTTTCAGCCTCTGTCCTCCATAGTCACAGTCACACAAGCGCTGCGCCTATCCTTAACCTGGTGGACGACTCAGGTCAACCTCCTTCAGGGCTTACCCTTTCTTCCACCGGATCCGCAAGTAATCCTAACCACCGACGCTTCTCACATCGGTTGGGGAGCCCATGTGGACAACTTTCAAACCCAAGGGTTATGGTCCAACGAGGAAGCCGAACACCAGATCAATTTCCTGGAACTTCGAGCAATCCGCTATGCGCTCCGCACTTTCAAAGATCATCTCTTTCATCAGATAATCTTAATCCAGACGGACAACCAAGTGGCCATGTGGTACATAAACAAGCAGGGAGGCACAGGCTCCTTCCTTCTGTGTCAGGAAGCTGCGCAGATCTGGGCGGAAGCCCTCTCCCACTCCATGTACCTCAGGGCCACTTACCTGCCGGGAGTAGACAATGTATTGGCAGACCGGCTGAGCCGTGTCTTCCGACCGCACGAGTGGTCACTCGATCCTCTGATAGCGACCTCTCTGTTTCACAAGTGGGGTTCTCCCCGCATAGACCTCTTTGCGTCCCCTCAGAACCACAAAGTGGACGATTACTGCTCTCTCATTCGGAGCCAGCACTCTCGGCCGAGGGATGCATTCTCCCTCAAGTGGACAACCGGTCTGCTCTACGCATTCCCTCCACTTCCTCTTGTGTCAAAGACTCTCGTGAAGCTACGCCAGGACGGAGGAACCATGATCCTGATAGCACCTTACTGGCCACGCCAAGTATGGTTTCCAATACTCCAGGATCTCTCCATCCGCAGGCACATTCCTCTGGGAAAGGACCCGCATCTGCTCACTCAAAACGACGGATGCCTCCTCCATCCCAACCTCCAAGCCTTGTCCCTGACGGCATGGATGTTGAAAGGTTAGTCCTTCAGCCTTTCAACCTTTCAGATTCCGTTTCTCGAGTCCTGATAGCTTCACGAAAGCCTTCCACAAGAAAGTCTTACTCATACAAATGGAAAAGGTACACATCATGGTGCACTTCTCAGTCCCTTGATCCCCTTTCCTGTCCAATCTCCAAATTCTTGGACTATTTATGGCATCTCTCTGAATCAGGTCTTAAAACCTCTTCCATTAGGATGCATGTCAGTGCGGTAGCCGCCTTCCATAAAGGTGTACAGGGTGTCCCTATTTCAGTACAACCCCTAGTAACACGTTTTCTTAAAGGCTTGCTCCATCTGAAGCCACCCTTACGGCCTCCGGCCCCATCCTGGGACCTTAATCTGGTTCTTGGTCGTCTAATGAAACCTCCTTTCGAACCTCTGCACTCCTGTGAGTTAAAGTATCTCACATGGAAAGTGTTATTCCTTTTGGCTATCACTTCAGCTCGCAGGGTTAGTGAATTACAGGCCCTAGTTACCTATCCGCCTTACACTAAGCTCCTGCAGGACCGGGCGGTACTCCGCACTCACCCTAAATTTTTACCTAAGGTAGTTTCTGAGTTTCATATTAATCAATCCATCATACTACCTATCTTTTTTCCCAGGCCCCACTCCAACTCTGGAGAACAGACCCTGCATACCCTAGACTGTAAACGGGCTCTAGCCTTTTACCTAGACCGTACAGTTTCTCACAGGAAGAGCACTCAATTATTCGTCTCTTTCCATCCTAACAAGTTAGGACAACCTGTGGGTAAGCAGGCTCTTTCCTCCTGGTTGGCGGATTGCATTGCTTTCTGCTATGAGCAAGCGGGCATCCCTCTTCAAGACCGTGTTAAAGCACACTCTGTAAGGGCCATGGCTACGTCAGTGGCACACCTTCGATCGGTGCCGCTTCCTGACATCTGCAAGGCTGCAACCTGGAGTTCTCTCCATACCTTTGCAGCGCACTATTGTTTGGACAAAGCTGGAAGACAGGACTCCATCTTCGGCCAATCTGTCTTGCGTAACCTTTTTCCAACGTGATGTACCAACACCCTTCCACCTTCCCGGTAGGGTGCGGATGCCCTTTACCAAATTCCACCCCAGTTGTAGTGCCTGTTGCACGTCGTTGGGTGCATTTGGTGCAAGTCAGGACATCCTCAGCTCGGTACTCACCCATTTGTGAGGACAACCATCCTGCTTGTCCTGTGAGAAAGCAAATGTTGCTTACCTGATGTAACAGGTGTTCTCACAGGACAGCAGGATGTTAGTCCTCACGAAACCCGCCCGCCACCCCGCGGTGTTGGGTTTGTTTTGTTTTTACTTTCTAGGCACTGCCTGTAGCTTTGAACATCAGACTGAAGGGAGACCCCTGCTGGCTGCAGGGTCAGTGCCTTGCTGGGCATGCCCAGTAGGGGCCAGTCAAAGTTCTGTTTAAACTTTGACAGAAGTTTTCCGTGGTGGGCTCCATCCTCGATGTCACCCATTTGTGAGGACTAACATCCTGCTGTCCTGTGAGAACACCTGTTACATCAGGTAAGCAACATTTGCTATATCCTAAAGTGCCTCGAGGACTGGATTGAGAACCACTGTTTTATGGTTATTTCTTTTCAGAAAGTGTAGAGATATATTTTAAATTAAATCTTCAGTGGATAAGTAAGGTGATATTAAACTATTTGGTTTAACCTAATTGTGTTATTTTATTGGTATGTTCATTGTGTTCTCATGGAAATCACCCGGGAATTTTATAGTATGTTATTTTTAGCTTGTTACAGGATACTGGCAGGCTGAGAGCAGCACGGGAACCTATGTAAAGTTACAACAGCAAACCTGTTAATCTGTCTCCATCTGCTGGTTGGTGGACCTAATCCAGGCCTTTGGTCTGCCTGGACTCAAGGAAAGTAAATTATCAGGTAAGAACCAATGTCTCTAAATTTTTTACTGTGCACAAGAAACAAGGACTGAGTTAAGCATTCATTTTTTCTTATTGTGCATTAAAAATAAAGACTGATGAAAATACATTTGGAAGAATCCTGATATCCGTTATGATTCTGGGCTCATAACATGAAGTCTGTGTTCTCAGTTCCATATCAATTGTATTAAAATTTTGAACATATATTTTTTACAGGAACTTTTTGCAATTCTTTATTGGTCCTTTCAGCAAACATTGGTGGACTTTGGCAGTGATTGTTTATAATAATTAGGTGTTATTTTGGTGTCTTTCACTGTATTTATGAGGAGGAGTGTGAGGTAGGGGACTGCAAGTGACTTCTTTACACTTACGCCCAGGTGCTGCTGAACCAGGTGTGTGGGGATCTCATATCTGCCTGTGAGAAGCACATCTCCCACATTATCCTGACAGAAAATGGAGCTGGTCATCTGGATGAGGTGCTGCTGGTGAGTCCTGCTTCTTCTAACACTTGCTTTGTAAATATGCCTTGTGAGGATTCCAGTCTTGTCTTGCATTTTATATTTTTTAATCTAGAGAGCTAAAGCTTTGAACTTGGGAACATCTGGACTCCAAACCAAGCTCATGTCCACTGAACTAAAGAAACAGCTGAGCTACTTAACGGTCCCTATCTGTTACAAAGACTTGATGGCTCATGGCCTCCTTTCTCTGCTCCACCCTGTCCACATGTATGCATTCTATGTATAATGGTGTAGATTCATTTGTCTTTCTCTGGGAGCACATTCAGAGAGCAATGCTATTACCTTCTTTGCTTTTTAGGTGCGGCATCTCTTTACTCTTGGGGAGGCTGCCCAGCTGTGCCCAGCCAAAGTGGAGAAGAAAGTCTTCCTTCTGGTCCAGTCCATCTTGGCCTCTTCAGTCAACACAGAGCAGTGTGAGTGCCATTCAGCCTTTTTTAAAACACACAACAAAGTCAGGCATTGTGTTTGATATTGCTGTATATTCTGAGATGTAATTCTTTCTCTTCTCTGCAGCCATCAGCTCTCCAGAAGATGGCGACTTTTTAGTTTCTCAACCATTGTCTCAATTCAGAGGATCCACTATGTCTCCCCTTGTCCGAGCACATGCCTTTATTACACTGGGTAAGAACTGTTAGCGAACAGATATTTCTGTCGTATTTTACCTCTCTGCACTCTCCTAGGCCAGAATGTGACTTAAGCTGCAGAGAAGAACCAAGGAGATACTGGGGAATTCAGGACCTGTGAAGAAATTGCCCATTTAAGTCTTGGTTGGTTCTTGTAATAGGGAAGCTGTGCTTACAACATGAAGACCTGGCAAAGAAGTGCATTGCAGCCTTTGCACGGGAGCTGGAGGTGTGCGAGGACGTGGCCATCCGCAATAACGTGGTCATCGTGATGTGCGACCTGTGTGTCCGTTACACTACGATGGTGGACAGATACATCCCCAATGTTTCTGTGTGCCTGCGGGATAAGGATCCTTTCATCCGAAAGCAGACTCTTATCATGCTGACCAACCTCCTGCAGGTGAGAGTTCAGGAAGCGGCCAGATGTTGTCACGGTTTTCCAGTGGCAGCCCACCCCTGCAGGAAAACTAGTTTGTACAAGCAGTAAAGTGAAGTTGCTTACCTGTAACAGGTGTCTTCCATGGATAGCAAAACAAAGAGCCACACCAGATGGTGACACAATCCAGTGGTACTGAGTTGGTTTGTTTTTCGAAGGTCTAATTTCCTGAGCACACGCAGGTCTTCACGCATTAGTGCACAAATCTCCTCCAGGCTTTCTTCAAGCTTAGTAAACTTCCCGGGAAGGTGGGGAGGGGTTGGGTTGTTGCTTATTTTGCTGTCCATAGAGAACGCCTGTTAAAGGTAAGCAACTTTGCTTTCCCCATGGAGAAGCACAACAAAAGCCACACAAGATGAGACTCGCCCACCTGATGGTTGCGTTGAGCTAATTCTGAACTTCAGTGAATTTGTTGGCCACCCATCTTGTGATTTGCAGGAAGATAGTTTAGAATGCTTAAAATATTAAGTACTGTTTGACCAAATGAACTGCCCGTGCATGAATCCTTATTCAGACAGTGCTTTGCAAAAGTATGTATAGCTGACTATGTGGCGGCCTTGCAGAGATCTTGAATTGAAGCCAAGTTGTGATTTGCATTTGACGCAGCCATTGCTCAAACCTGATGCAGGGAACTTTGCACTCCCATGGATGTATAGCAATGAGAGAGACATTGTGTTAGCCGTTTTGATAGGGTCAGCTGTGTAAACAAACCTTTCCTTGGCTGCATCATTGATATGAAAAACTATACTTATTTTCTGAGTGTCTGCATTCTGTTCAAGTAAAACAAGAGGACTCCTGCAGTTTAAGGTATGTAATGCCTGTTCAGCCACTGACTCTTGTGGTTTAGGAAAGAAGGTCGGTACTATTATTTCTTGATTTATGTGGAATTGTGGATATTAGCTTTGGAACAAACTTTGGTTATGTTTTGAGGAGTAATGCATAAACAGACTTTCTTTGAATTCTTGTATGTAGGTTACTAATGCCTGTAGTTCATGTATTATTCTAGTTGATGTGACCACTATTAGAAACAAGGTTTTCCATGCTAGGAACTTCATATGCACAGTAATCATTAGGTCGAATGGAGATTTCATATATTGCCAACACAGTATTTAAGTTACATTGGGGTACAGGTGTTTTTTGAGCAGTGGTCTAAAGTTGTATAGATTCTATGAATTTATCTACTAAAGGTTGCTGGACATGGGTTTTCCTTCAATTGTGTTGATTAAGCTTCTAGTGCTCTCAAATGTAATCTGATGGAAATTATCTTTAATCCTGGGTCTACTGTAGACTTTTTGGTGTTGAACATTTGAAGGAGTCATTTCTTTGATTTGTGCACCAGGATCTTCTTGTGGCAGATTTTCTCAATGCCATTAGAATCTAATTTATTCTTTGTGGTAAATACAAATGTTTGTTGCTTTCAACATCCATGCTATTAATTCTAGAGACTGGTGATTGGGATGGATGACCACTGTCTCATATTGAATCAAGAGGTTGGGAATATTCCTAACTCTATGGGGGAACCTGCTGCCAGTCTGTTGAACCAACTTTGACAAGGCCAGCAGGGGTAATCAAAATCTTCTTTTGTCTTTAATTTCAGAATTTTTTGCTATTAATGAAAATTCCATAGAATTGCTATTAATCTTCATTCCATAGAATCAGAAAGGCATCTTTTGCTATTGATTCTTTTGATGGCCTTTTGAAACAATACCTTTGTAGTGTCTGAATGAATAGGAAAGCAAATAGGTCTATGCCTGGTGCACCCCAAGATGTGAACAGGTCGTGTAATACAAGTTTGAATGACCATTCGTATGATTTATTTAAAATATTTATTACTTGCCCCTCCCTTTGTTGGAGTGGGATACATGTCACATTCATAATAAAAACCGCAATTACACAATGAAAACAATAGTACAATACCTATCAGAAAAGCAAACAAAAACCCTAAATGGGGATAGACAGTCATGCCTAAGTGAGGCTCATAAATTGAGGAGGTAGTTAGGCTTGAGGAGACTGTGAGTCAAATGCTAACTTGAAAAGGTGGGGATTTATTTATTTACAATATTTATATACCGTCTTTCCAAAATATGATCAGGGCAGTTCACATCAATAAAAACATACATCAACAAGGGCATCATTACAAACTTAGACAATGGTATCAACTGCTTTTACTATATATTGTTATACCCATTTGATCTCATAGGCTTTTTTGAATGTCCTGGAGTCCTTGATTTCATGTATTATAGGAGGGAGTGAATTCCAGATGGAGGGTCTGGCTACTGAGAATGACCGCTATCAAGTTTCGTCGAGGCGGGCCTTGAAAGATGGAATGTCTGGGAGGTCTTGGTTTGCTCTTGCTGTGTGTAGTGGCGTGTCGATTTTAAGGGTAGATGATATCCATGGTGAAGTGAGCTCAATCTGTTGGCTATTTTGTTCTTTCCAGATAGGTAGATTCCAAAATGTGCATTCCCTTCTGGTTGCCCAAATGCATATATTCATGGTCTCTCTCTGCAGCGTAGGTAGGATACTGTTCCTCCCTGCTTGTTTATATAGAACATGGCTACTTTATCCGTCTGTATTTGTATAGTTTTGTTCTTCAGCCAAGGCTCAAATGTGTTTAGAGCCTTGGAAATCACTTTTAGTTCCAGAAGATTGATAATAAATATTCTTCTTTTGACCATTTTCCTGGTGTACAGATATTAAGATGTGCTCCCTATCTATGATTGAGATGGGGAGACTGGTTGGATTGCTCTTATGTGAATCAGTGATTTTAGCTCGCCTTGTATAATTGCTAGTTGATCTTTTAGATGCTGATGGTAAATCAGGGGTTTTGAAGGTGACAAGTTTTTTTGAAATTTAGGAAATATCCTTTTTTTTTTTTTCCGAAACCCAGTTGTCTCTTATCTGACATAACCAATAAAAGGAGTAAGAACATCAAAAGTTCCACAATATCCGTAAAGTTCAAAGCAAAGTTTTTATTGTATTCAGGCAAGCATAAAGTTCAAATTGTCAGTATCAAGCCAGAATATCTGTATCAGTGAATCAATGGTCCCCCGACGTGAGCCGTGTTTTGTAAAGACTGTGTCGGAAGGGAGCCTGACAAAACAGTAAAGATTAAAATCAAAGAGAACAGTTTAAAAATAAAATGGACGCACACATCTGAGGATACATATAAACAATATGACCGTGTATATTTTGTATTATATATTGTATATTATAATTCTTCAGCTTACCCATAAGATATAAGGAACTCAGGTCAAAATTAAGGATTGTAATCAAATAGCATTGAATCTGAAATATTATACAAAGTAGTGTAAGTACCCTAGAGCCTGCATCTATACAACAAAACCCTAAATACTAAAACTTTTAAGAAACTTACCCCCAAATAGCCAAGAAGGATCAAAATAGAGTTTGTAAAAGGATCAGCTGAACTGAAAATCATGTGGCATAAACTGTCATTTGCGCAAGATCGCTGGTTTAAAAAGCTGTGAAGGTGGACCAAACAACAAGCTTAGTGTAGTGTATGTAAAAGTGTGGCAGTATTTAATGAATCTAAAATCTTGGCTACTAAGCCAATCTCTTACTGACAGCTCGGACTTTTGATCTCATAACTATCAGTCTACCGATAGGACAATTTATCCTGCCCTCTAACTACAGAAATATCCTATTATCTATGAACCCTGTTTTTTCAGTATACCTTACTTGTAATATATCCTGCTGTTTGTTAGACTAATTTTTATGTCTGTTTCTCAGTCTGATTAATGTAATCTGTCAAATTTAAATGTAACTGGTTTGTTATAATGTAAACCGGAGTGAAGGCAACTCTGCTATACCTCGGTATATAAAAAAACGCTAAATAAATAAATAAATAAATGAATGAAACAGAAGCACAAATCAAAGGGAGTTAAGAAAAGAGGCGAGTTTAAGAAAAAATGGGTCATGAAAAGGCAGCATAAAAGTATCATTTCTTACCAAGAAATGCATTTCTAATCTAATAAGACTATCCAGGTCTAAAGAAAAAAGTGATCCTTTTACAAACTCTACCCTGTCATTTTGAATCTTGGTAAGCCCTGTATGTTTTGATACACTTTAGCGAGTACCCTCTTAAAGACTGTGATGTCTTTTTCCCTCGTTTCAGAACCAAGTAGTTATCCGTAAGATTGTTACATATTTTGACTCTTCTTGGCTATTTGGGGGTAAGTTTCTTAGGTTTTAGAATGTAGTTGTTTTTGTTGTATAGACACAGATTCTAGGCTACTTACACTGCTTTGTGTAATAATTCAGATTCAATGCTATTTGAAAACTGATACTTCACTTTTGATGCAACTCCATCATTGCTCTCAGCTTCAGCAGCAGGGGGTGGTGGGAAATTGGACTCAAACAGTAACCAACAAGTGCTCAGGCCTTGACGGTCTGGGAAGCTAAGTATGGGAGCTTGTTGGGCAGACTGGAGAGGCAGTTTGGTCTTTTTCTGCTGTCATTTCTGTTTGTTTCTATATGACTATAATCCTTAAATTTGACCTGAGTTCCTTGTAACATATGGGTAAGCTGAAGAATTATAATATACAATATATATATATATATATATATATAAATAATACAAAATACACAGTTTGCCGTATTCTGTTTATATGTATTCTCAGATGTATATGACCATTTTTTTTTTTAACTGTTCTCTTTGATTTTATTCTTTACTGTTTTGTCAGGCTCCCTCCCGTCACAGTCTTTACAAAACACAGCCCATGTCGGGGGACCATTGATTCGTTGGTACAAATATTCTGGCTTGATGCTAACAATTTGAACCTTCCTGCTTATCTGAATACAATAAGACATTGTGGAACTTTTGATGTCCTTCCTCTTATTGGTTATCCGTTTCTGATGGTCGGACTATCATTTGCCTCTTGTTATCGGACTCCAGCACTTTTTGAAGAATCTAAGCCTCACCCCTACTTCCAGGTCCGGAAATGGCAGTATGTTGGATTTGCATTAAAAAGATGTCCTAGATCTCTGGGAAGGCTGATTGCCTTGCCTTTGAGAGCTAGTGTGATTTTTGGCATCCAGATTGTGGCTGCTGAGTTTGCTGCTGTGGTTGGTGGTGCTGTTGTATGATTATTATTGGACATTGCCTGTAAACATAGTATCCTGATGACAGGAAGTGAGAGACTGAAGTGTAGTTTTTGCTTTTTATTGTTTCAACTGTCTCTTATTTTATTCCCAACTAAACACCAGTGCAAGGCATATCTGCCAGTTTTTCATGGACCTCTTCTAAAGCCTGACAGCCTTAGCCACGCTGATATTCTCGTTTTGATGATTGTTGTAGTTAACCTTGTAGCAGTATCAAAGGAGTCATAAATTGAGCATGTGATATGTTTTCGTATCTGCTATGATCTCATTGTAGGCTTGTTACTCTTCTGGCAATATTTGGATATTTCTTGTAATTTCTCAAGGTTATTATAAAGGTATTGGCTCATCTGTATCCATTGGGTGGCAATTCTGGCTTGCAAGGTATCACCTTGAAATCCCATTTTCCCAACCATATTGAGTTCTTGGATCTTTTTCTGGAGGTGAATTTGAATAGGTCTTTGTCGTCTTTGCTCTTTTCATCAGATTCCACAGAGATAGTCATATGGAAGCTTTATCCTTTCACAATGTGGACATCTTTGAATCCTGTACTTTACGTCAGTGTTCTTTGCTACTGGTAGTCCAGTGAAAGATGTTTTCCAGAGTTTTGTTTGTACCTTCATAAGAGGTTAATGCATAGGTAGCGCTTCATATTGCTTTGGAGATTGAGTGAATCTTAGGATTCCTTGTCATTTGTTTATTTCCTCTGAATCCTCTTTCAAGCTGAATAGTATTGCTTCTGACATTTGTTTTGTAGAAAATTTGTATATCTGGAGTCTGTGTTAAACTCCTGGGTTGTTCTGGTGTCAACTCAGATGATAGATCTGGAGACAACACATCAGCCCATAACTTCTGCACAAAGGTATGACACTCCTTTTATTGGTTGCTGTGGTAGGATGTCTGGAAAAAATGTTTCTCTACCTGAGGCTCAAGTGTAGGTGAGCTAAATATCATTCAGTGTTTCTGTATGTTTTCTCTTTTTGGTGTGGTGGGGTTTTTTTTTTGGTTTGGTTTTTTTTGTGGTGCTTTTTTTGTGTTTTTTTACTACCTTGATGAGATCCTAGGAAGAACTTGATGAAGTTGTTTTTTGTGGTGAGCAGCTGTTTGTGCCAAGGTTTCGGCTCCAAATGCTCAGTTGCACTTTTTTCCCCGCACTGGTGATTCTCAGCACCAGTGCCTCAGCATTGATGGTGACTTTCTCTCCACCTATGTTTCTGCACCAACTTTCTTCAGTGCCTCTTGGTTGCAGCATTTTGGCACCAGCGGGTCTGCACTATGTCTCTTCAGCACAGATGTGTCTGGACTCTGACGTTTAAAAGCCAAACGGTTCAGCACTCTCTCTCTCTCTCTCTCTCTCTCTCTCAGGCATGGGCATATTTTGGCTTTGAGCCCATGGAGCCACTGCTTCTATCCCTGCCAACTCGCAACTTTTGCAGTCCTGAATAGGTTGGGGGGGGGGGGGGTTGTTTGTTTTTTTAACTGTTTTATGTTGTCTCAATATCCCTGGATGCTCATAACTGAGTCAGAGTTCACGGTATATGACAGCCCTTGAGTCATGATCCAGTCTGAAGCATTTTAGACTGCATCTGCAAATCCATTATATATATATTTTTTAAAAGGACTGTTTCCCTTTTCCATTGACACTTCAAATTTTCGTGGATGCTGTGCGAACGAACATTCCAGCCATTCGCCAAGATGGCGCAATGAGACTGACAAGTCTCGCACACGGGGACACTAGTGTGGAAAGATCCTTACGTGCGCAGACAAAGAATTAGAGTTTTCTGGGATCTTGGAGAAAAACAAACTGACTCGGGGCTGTTGGATGACGTCACCATCTTGTGTGGTTTTTGTAGCGTTTGTCCATAGAGAAAAGGTTTTTGCAGTCATTGAATGTGCAGCCACAGTAGATGGACGGATAACTGATATTAGTTCAGTTTATTTGATATACTGCCTTTCTAACAAAATCAATGATTTACAAATTAAATCTCATGTTTAAATGTAATACAAAATCATGTTTAGGAAAGATTTTGTGCTCTGTCACCCACTGATGTTCAGCGATAATGGGTTGTCCAGTGAGCTCTAACTCCAGCATTTCTTTTGTTCAAGTGTGCAGATGTTAGGGCTGTAACTTTTTCTGCTATGAGTGTTTGTGGGTGTTTTCATGGTTTTAGCTTATCGGCAATGATTTATGATGTGACTTAGTCTGTTTTGCCTGCAGGAAGAGTTTGTGAAGTGGAAAGGTTCTCTGTTCTTCAGATTCATCAGTGTGGTGGTGGATCCAGACCCTGATATCTCCAGGTATAGATAGTATGTAGCAAAATGCATTTCAGCTCCATCCGCTGTTATGTCATTAGACCTTTTCTGTAACTTTATTTTTCCATTAAAGGGGCCGATTCTAAGCACTATAGCAGTTGTGTGGAATATTCTAAAGAACGACCAATAAATTGGACATTAGTAAATTTTATTTCCTTATCTTGCTATGTCAGTTCAGACTAGTGGGTTATGTCCCTCTTCTAGCAGAGGAAGATACTTCTCTTTGATGTCATCACTGCTAGATGTGTAGTGCAAGCCAGAAAGTTACCAATATTCTCTGCCTCCAGCAAATGGTAGGACGCACTCATGGTGCAGCATGAATACTGGATCTTGGCCTTGCTTGCCTTTCTTTATAGGCAGAATCCCTCTAATTTCAGGCCCAGGCACCTGATTTGCCCAGGTTAGCATGTCCTAGTTCTAGACTCCCAGCCGAAGAAAGGGCTTGATAGTCTGAGGGATTTGTAATTTGGCAGTAAAATTAAAAAAAAAAAAAAAAATTGGACAAAGGAGAAACGGAGGTTTAAGCATCCTCTGATCTGCCACCCTCCTTTCTGCAGTGGAGCCTTGCAGAAAAAAAAGAGAAAAGGACTCTGCAGCTCTGGAGGAGTTTGCAGGAAGGCTGGTGAGTATGGCTGCTGGAATCTGGCCAATCAGCATTGCAAGAGTGCTGTTTGGGGTGGGGATAGTTTTTGTATTGGTCATAAGGGGCCCCGCTTCCCATGCACATTGTCATTGCTATGGATAAGGAGCGGGGCCATCTGTCTGTGGCCTTCTGCCACACAAGGCTTTTATGTGCAACTTGCCTGAAAAGTGATACCACAAGAAGTGTCTAGGGCAGCAGGGTCGTTCGATAGAGCGTCCGCTGCCATTGGGCAGGCGTTCTCTTCCCCCAACCCTGATGATAGGTGTTAGGAATCTGCTGCTCGGAGTTAGCAATCTGTTAGGAATCTGATGCCTGATGGGAGGAGCAATCAGATAGTAGTTATATATGAGAGTTGAGGGTGGATCCTTGGACCAGTGGCAGATGACCACACCCCCGAGAGGGACCACTGGTCAGGCTCAGAGTTAGGAGACAGACACACACTAGTTCTTTATTAGGCAGTATACTGAACCACCAGAGGTGGCAGTAGTGAGCTGGAATGCCCGGCTGGGCTGTAGTCCCTCAGATACTGGAACAGTGATCCCTGGAGGCTGAGCTGTAGAGAAACTGAAATATAGTGAGTAGGCAAGGTAAGCAGAGTTCATGAACTGAACCAGATGGTAACACTCACACAATGTCTCATAGAAGCCCAGGAGCTGGAATGTATAGGTCCTCGAGGAGCGAGTACCTGGTTCCAGGGAAAGCTCAGAGAGAACGATGGTAACTCACTGATGTAGTTGAGATAGTTGTTAGTGAAGACTTCAAGGCAGAAGAATATACGAAGTAAGTCTGGGATGAGGGCCCTCGGAGTGAGTACCTGTTCCAGACTGTCTCCTGAAAAAAACAAGGAGAGAGCGAGGCCCCCGAGGAGCGGGTACCTCTGGTAAGTCCGAGGAGGCAGAGTAGCTTAGACAGACAAGGCGAGTCCGTTGTGAATCCTGGCTAACTCGATCTGTTAGCAAATTCCAAGACCTTAAATATCCGTCACAGGGGACGCCCCCGAGGTTTGCACCAATGCCGGTATTTCAGTGGGGGCTGCGCGCGCCCCTAGGCCTCCAGGAAACATGGCGTTTGCAGCGTCGAGCCGGTCCGGGAACGCCCAAGGGTCCTCGGCAAATGGCTGCTGCGGCAGCCAGTCTTTCCACGGACGGAGAGGGAAGCGCCAAAGAGGTAAGGAGGGCGGAGAGAGGGTGTCGGGCACCGACAGACACAACAATAGGATGGAGGTTGCAAATCTGGCGTTTTCAGTGGGATCTTCTGCCATTTTGGGGAATCAAAGCACAGGACCAAAAGGCTCCATGGCTCTCCTTGGCCAGGTGTCAGACCCTCCAGTACTGGTATCAGTGACTATTCTTGGCAGTGAGGCTCCTGTGGGAGCTGGTGCTTCTGCCTTAGGTGACTTCATGCTGGAGTCTTTTTTAGACTATTCCACCAGGCTTTTTATAGTATCCAAAAGCCTAAATAGAGAGGAATAGCTGCTTCTGCATTGCAGTTGTTGCACAGGTCTGCAATAAAAGGCTTCCGTGTCCCTTAAGAGGGCCAGGGTTCATTTTAAGTCTGAGGAAGCCTCTCCCTCTGGGTACAGGGAGCGTTTTTCTGAGGATCTAGACGATTTTATGGATGCGGGCAGCAATGTGACTTTAGAGGAAAGTGAGGTTCCCTCAAACACAGAGTTCGTTCCATAGAGATGAAGTGACGTTCCTCATAGTTAAATTAGTTGCATCCCTTAGAATCTCAGAGCCTAAAATGGAAGAAGCCCCTGATTGGACCCTTTCCTTAAGGGGCTCCACAAATCTGCCAAGGCATTCCCCTTGCACTTAGATGTTAGCAGAATGGGAATCTCCAGAGTCTGAGCTCAAGGTTGTTAAGCTTTTTAATAAGCTGTATCAACATCCTTGTTTCAGATGCCATGAATACATGGCATCTGCATTCCTGTTCATACCCAGATCAGTCCAAACAAGTGGTTTTGAATCCCTATCAGCAGATGGAGGCAGAGAACAAAACTTGGAGACACTGCTACATGACCGAGAGTGCCACCTGCAGTCCCTCAGTATTTCTCTGTCTCCAGCAGATGCTAGAGGTGCAAACCTGCAGTTCTGACTGAAATTTTGGACATAAGTTGGAGTAGCTCCTCGAGGTGCTGGGTTCCTTTGTGGGCCATCCCTCGGGTAGAGCCCTGCCTGCAGTGGCTCACTGCGTTCCGGAGACCTTGTTAGTCAGGGGACTGGCTCCCAATTTGTCCTCTAAGTCCCCTCCTGCCACTCACTGTCTCTTTCAAGGGAAGAACTCTTTTGTTCTTTTCAATTAAGTTTAATAAAAAAAAAATGTAAAGAAAAGAACCAGGGAGATTAGAATCGGTCGGCAGCTTAGTGTCTGGGGCGGGAGCTGTTGGAGTTGGCAGGGGTTGGAGAGGGCCTTGTTAGTAATTTCCCCAGCGGGGAAAATCCTGTGGTGTGCGACAAGGTCTTGGTGTGCGTCCCCCGGGCCACCACAATTTCCCACACACCGCTTGAGATTGTGCGACCTAGCGGAGTGCTCGCATGGTGTGGCCTACTGTAGGACGGCAAGTTCAGGCTGCGTTGCACTGTCTATCGCGTGGCTCATGTCAGCGAATACACGCATGGCGGCGTCCAGGGCCTGCAGACTTTTGTCTGCCCGGCTTGATTCCTGTGGCTTCTACAGTAGTTGTGCTTCGGGGGCACAGGGAGCCTTTGCGGAGGGTGTAAGGGCCAGGAGGGCCTCCCGATCCTCTGAGACCATGGCAGTGGTGCGGGGGGAGGGAGCCTCCGTTTCACTCATGCCCACAAGGGGTCGTGACCAGTGGCAGAGGAAAGCCAGGAAGGGAGTGCAGACTCAGAGGACAGTCTAATAGCACAGGGGGCCAATGATCTGGAGGAATTCTCTCTGGAGTTTGTCCTGCTTTTACATAGAGCCTTCCTGGCAAGGAGGGTTGCAGGGGAGGAGAGTTCCAGGGGAAAGCTTCCACTCTCGTCCAAAAGGCCAAGGTTGGCAGCGACAGGCAGTTCTGAAAATCTGCTCAAGCACCTGGGGTCGTGCACTGAGGCGGAGGGAGACCCCAGGGACTCGGATGACATGCCGGAGGACCCTGTGTCACCACAGGGAGTGGATCCGGACGTGCAGATTCTTGATCCTGATGTGAATAAGGATGATCCAGTCTGGATGAGGGCCCAGTGACTGAGGGGGATGACCCTTGGGTGGTCCAGCTGTTTAAGAAAGAGGAGCTCTGTCCTCTCATCCCTCAGGTGTTGGAAGACACCAAAGTCCCTCACCAGTCTATAGTTTCTGGATCATTACTGGAGCCCTTTTTAAACACTGAGGGCTCTCAAAGCACTGAGTTTTCCACCTTTTGAGACCCTGAAAGATACTAGCATCAAGGAACTTAGTTTAAAATGTGTCTGCAGGAATCCTTTTCCTGTATTTTCTGTGGATTGTCTCCATCCGTCCATTTCCTTCCTTTTTGCCAAAGGTACTCATCCATGTTTTATCTCAAGCAGCTAGTTTCTTTTCCATCTTTTTCCAGAGAGGAATGTCAGGGGAGCAACAAGTTCTTACGGTTCTTGAATGTCCATCAGATTCTCCTGAGGTAACTGGAAGTCACTAATTCCTTGTTCAGATAGGATATTTGTCTTGTTCGAAGGCATCCGCAAGGGCAATATGGCATCCAAGCCTACTCTCCTTGATCCATCTAGCTAGACTATAGCAACAGCGCATTTGCTCAAGGGACATTGGGTTCCAGAAGTCTTTTGGGTCCATTCTACTAGAGCGCAGTTTACTTCTTGGGCCTAATCTATGGCTCTAGCACAAGAGGATATTTGTAAGGCAGCTACCTGGTCATCTTTACACTTGTTTGTCAAGCATTGCCAGTTTGATGTTTGGGCAAAAGAGGATGCAGCCTTCGGCACTGTTTTCTCAAGGTGGCTGTTTCTTCCCCTCTCTCATGATCGTTCAGCTTTGGTACTAGTCTGGACTGGTGTAGCAAGATTAAAAAAAAAAAAAGGAGAAAGGAGAAATTTTCTTAACTGTTAATTTTCTTTTCTTAGTTCTGTACATCAGTGCAGGATCTACCAGGAAGTTCAGCTGATGAACAGATGCAGTGTTTTCCTTAGTTTCCAGGAGGAGTTGAGGTGGAAAATCTGGCGTGCAGCTATCTTTCAGTTCAGTAGGGTATTCTCCTCTATTTCTTATTAATGTTGATACTCTCCTATGTTGTGTTTGTGGGAAAGATGGTTATCAGAGGGTCTGGTCTGTTTCTCCATGTCAAATGAGTGCTTTGTTAGAATGCTAGGAATTTTCCGGACTTACACCCACCCGTCTGGCAGTGATGACATCACAGGAAAGTCTGTGTTCTCTGTCTCCATCTGTTGGTAGGGAAACCGAACATACTAGTCTGAACCGGTATAGCAGGAATAAAGGGGAGAAAATTAACAGGTACGAATTTCTTCTTGTGCATGGAATTGCCACTTTCTGCATAGCCTGTACTGTTCACACTATAATGGATTACTTGTTATATTGTATTGTTTTTGTTGTGTTTTTACCAGCGGGAAAGTGATATTGTTAGAGGGAGGCTGGGGCGATCATACAAACTAACACTTTAAGAAACTGCTAACCCTGGCGCTCTGAGTAACTATTGGTTGCTTCTCTTACCCCTGGTGGTCCCTCCCCCCCTCCCAAAATCACCTTAGATTCTTGTGTATCCCTCCTTCATGTTTTTATATTGCAGGTTTGGGGAGTTCTGTCTGGTGCACCTGTTACTGAAGAGAAATCCAGTCATGTTCTCACAGCATTTCATTGAGTGCATTTTCCACTTCAACAGCTATGAGAAACATGAGAAGTACAATAAGTTCCCTCAGTCTGAACGGTCAGTACGAAATCATCAGCAATGATTATAAAAGTGTTGTAGGGCACATTTTGTATTCTAGCTGCTTACAGATGTGTTGGATTTGTGTGTTTGAGTAATGGTTCATTCCAAAGATCCCAGCATAGTGTGCTGGCCTCAGTCCTGGTATCTCTGCTCTTTCCTAACGTTTTGATCTGCTTAACAGAGAGAAGAAACTTTTTTCTTTGAAAGGGAAGGACAACAAAGAGAAGCGAATGAAGATCTACAAGTTTTTGCTGGAGCACTTTACAGATGAGCAGAGGTTTAACATCACTACCAAGCTCAGCCAAAATGTGCTAGGTATTTACAGGAGGCTATGGGAGGGCTAATCTACTCTCACAGCAAAATAAAATTAGCTAAAAGAAAACCAGTTGGGTAGACACCATCTGTCTGAAAGTAACAGATGGTTAAACATTCAGGCTGGCAAATGTCTTATGGTCCTTTACCCAGGCAAGGTAATTTGTTTGCTGTGAGAAAAACAGAGATTAAGCAATCTGATCAAGAAGATGAAATTTGAACCTATGGGTAGGTCCTCACATGTCAGTCTTGGTCACTCAGCTCATTCTAGTAGTCTGAACTTTTATTATACTACTAAAGCTCTTTATCATTGGGTCACCCTCTTCATGGGATTATTCCAACTCTAGAACTGGGTATCTTCTAAGGCCAGTCTGAAGTCTTGGTTTTGTAAATTTATTTTGCTTTTAAAGGAGTGTATATATTGGTTATTTTATCATATAAGTATAGAAGCTCTCTGCAATTTTTTCTAGTCTACTTGGTATTTCAGGCAGAAATAGCTTATTTAACTTACTAAGATGAAAGCATTTATAGATGCAACTTGTAAAAAAGCCCATCCAAGGATGGGGAAAGACTGTGACGTGCAGTAAGAGTGGAACTGAGATGTGTAGTAGTAGAAACTGCACGCTGAGCTCTGGTGTACAATGCGGTTGTAGAGAATGGATTGACTATTCCGAGAGGGGTGGAACTGTAGAGTATGGCCGGAGAGGGGCGGAGCTTAAGTTCTGTATGTGGTAGTAGAGTGGATTAGACCAGGGGTTCTCAGCCCAGTCCTTGGGACACTTCTAGCCAGTCAGATTTTCAGGATATCATCAAGGAGTATGCATGAAATAAATTTGCATATAGTGGGGGTAGTGCATGCAAATCTATTTTATGCATATCCATTGTAAATATCTTGAAACCCTGACTGGCTAGGTGTATCCCGAGGACTGGATTGAGAACCACTAGATTGGACAATACTGAGTGACATGGGCAGAACTGGAGAGTAAGGCAAAGCTGAAGAGTCCAGGGAAAGATGTGTGGAGTTCAATTCCCATACAGGGAGAAGGGTGGAGCTTAAGAGTATAGGGAGGGGGAGGGCAGGAGCTCAGGTTGCATGCCAACTATGTAGGTGTGGAGTAACTTTCCTTTTTATTATAGTTTGAAAATTGTCCCTATAGAGCATTTTATCTAACAGCCCGCATTGCTGTAAATTTATGGGTACTTCTTACCCACGTTCTGCATCAATTTTCAGGTGAAAGATTTTCTATGAAAATTGCCCAGGGAAAAGTATCTGAAGTTCCTGTTCATACCCCAGATTATTCCAGACTCCTGGGTTTTGCTTCCCTGCCAACAGATGGAGACAAAGTTTCACTGCCACATAATCTAGTGTGCCACTTGCAGTCCCTCAGTTTTTCTCTGTCTCCAGCAGATGATAATGGTGTAAAACCTGCAGTCTAGAGTTTAAAAAAAAAAGATGAAGGTTTTCTAGTTCCTCCCAGGGGTATGTTATGTCCTGGTGGGGCCATCCTCCTGGTTTGAGGTGGACGAGCAGGGGGTTGTGAGCCTTGTTCATAGCTCGGTCCTGGATTCCGTGGGGGTGTAAATATGGTGGTCCAGATCCCTATTCATCAGTGAGACAGCGTTCAATTCCTCTGACAACTCTGCATTTCGTCAGCCTGGCGAAGGAGGGAAGTATCTTCTTTCATTGTTTGTATCGGAGCTGAGGCGGCATTAAAGTTTTTATTAAAAAAAAAAAAGTGTGTGCAAGTTTGCCGGCCTCGCAGTGTTAAGCAGACGATCGCAGTAGAACTGTTCACCCACTACCCTTTCTGAGGCTTAGTGAAGGGAGAATGTTGGTAGCAGCGTGCAGCTCCGGGCCATGTGGTAATGGCGCGCGACAAGAATTGCCTATCATGTCACATCAAGTCTCGGGCTGGCTTGTTCTCCATGTGCATATCTGGAAGGCTCTTAGGGTTTTCCAGCACTGCTTCCAAGGGTAAACTAGCCCTGCGGGTGTCTGGATCTACTGCTGAAGTTTTCCCTGTCAACATAAGAACAGCAGCCATATTGGATTCTTTGTCAGTCAGCAGGGAAGGGCAGTAGATTCCCCACCTCAGTTGTTGGCCAAGGTTCCCAGCCCCAAGGAGGGGCAAGGGGGCTCTGGCTATCTCCCTGTGGATCAGGATTCTGATGAATCCCAGGTTTTTTCTGCTGATTTTATGCTGCTGATGCATAAGGCATGTTTAGCTAGGGAGGCAGCAGGGGGATAGAAACCCACAGCCCAAGTCTATCTGGTTTAGGTTCATGACCAGTGAAGAGACCCTTCTAGAGAAAGGAAGTGATCGAGTGTTGTATTTTGGGTCTTTCCTCTCATACAGATGATACCGGGAGGGATATTGAGGGCTCTGAAGCTGCAGCGGAGGATTCCCTGAGAACAGAGTCAGAGCATGATGGGGTGGACCCGAATAACTGACCAGAAAAGGTTCCTGAGGCCGAGGGAGATGAGCCTAATGTGGTGCTGTTGTGACCGTCGCTGCCCGACGTCTCCACTACGCCCACCTTACCTCTTTGGCGACTCCCTCTTTGCCTGTTGGAAGTTTGGCTACAGCGGCGTCATCTTGCCGATCTCCTCCGGCGTCCCCGGACCGGCTAGACGCTGCACTGCGCCATGTTTCCCAGCAGCCTAAGGGCGCGGCGCGGTACCAGCAGTGGCGCGAACCTCAGGGGCGTCCCCCTGAGGTGATGTCATCCTCACCGGATATTTAAGGTCTCTGAAATCGCTAACGAATAGAGTTAGCAAGGGCTTTCCTCCAGGTATTGGCGGATAGGATTCGCTCTCCGCATACCTTGCTACTCTGCCTGGGCTGGATTTACAATCCAGCCCAGTTTAGGTCTCTGGGCTGGATTGTAAATCTGGCAAAGATCCATCTTGTTCTCTGTCAAACACTGGAGAATCTGAGGGCTTGGATCCACACATGAGAAGGAAGAGTTTCTCACAGAGAGGATGCTGAAGTTGGGTCAGAGTCATCACCTGTTAGGGCTTTCGATGCCTAGGATCCAGGACTATTTACAGGTTCTGAGCTCTAAGGCATTGACATTGGAGTTGGTGGCTTGGGGTTTGCACATATGTGGCCTTTACAGAAAGCTCTTCTCTCCCAGTGGAGTCAGTTATTGGAGGAGTTTCATCTTCCCTTTCCCTCGAGGGGGAAGGCAGAAACAGTCTTTCATGGTGGCTTATTCATGATAATCTGAAGCGTGGTGTGGAATTGGAGGTTCCGGATTGGGTGATGGCCACCAGCCATGCCAGCCTTTTGGGCTCGGGGGCATTGTGTCAGGATCAGTTGGTGCAGGGCCAGTTGTCGAAGGAGGCATCATGGTCTATCAATCAGAGACGAGTGGTGCATTTTGCATTGCTTGCCTTTTTACCATGGTTACACAGCCATCCAGTGCAGGTTCTGTTGAACAATGCAATGACTATGGCCTATATCGACTGGCAGGGAGGAACCAAGCCTCTAATGGTGGTTCAGGAGGCCCAGGAGTTGGCATTTGGAGCATCTGGCGGCATCTCATGTCGCCGGGATGGACAATGTTCATACGGATTTTCTAAGTCTGAGAAAACTAGACCCTGGAGAGTGGGAGCTGTTAGACAGCAATGTGTCTCATTCACAACAAATGGTTTTATCCCCATGTGGATTTGATGGTGACCAAACAGAACACCAAAGCTTCTCATTTTTACAGCTGCCAAAGAGAACATGGGGCAGAAGGAATCTATGCTCTTATTCTTCCATTGCCTCGAGGCATTCTTCTTTCTTTCCTCCATGGCCACTGGTGGGCAAAATGCTACAGTTGATAGAGAATCATCCAGGCAACATGATTCTGGTGGCTCAGGAGTAGCCATGTTGTCCATGGTTCATAGATCTGGTCAAAATGGCCATAGATGGGCCAATGAGGTTTAGCCATCTGTCAGATCTTCTGTGCCAGGGTCCAATATTTTCAGAATAGGTGGCTCACTTCTGTCTCGTGGCCTGTCTTTAGAGAGGAGATGGCTAAGTTGGAGGGGATATTCTGAAGAAATTACCACCATCCTATTGCAGGCCAGGCAACCTTCAAATAACCTTAGTTTAGGTGAGGATTTGCAGGATTTTTGAGTCCTGATGTACCATTGAGTGCTTCTTATTCAGGCTACAGTGTCGCATATTTTAGCTTTTCTGCAGAAGGGTTTGGTCAAGGGTCTGGCCTTTTACTCTGAGAGTGCAAGTAGCGGGCTTGGGCTGCCTTCAGGGTAAGGTGCAAGGATATCCTCTATCTGCGCATCTAGATGTAATATGTTTTCTTCGGGGAGCGAAGAATTTGTTTCCTATGGTGAGAACGATTTGTCCCTCTTGGAATCTTAATTTGGTGCTTAGGGGAATGTGTGAGGCTCCGTTTGAACCACTGAAGCGGGCTACCATAAAAGACTTAACTCTGAAGGTAGTTTTGGTGGCTGTTTGTTCAGGAGAATCTCAGAGCTTCAGGCTCTTTCGTGCCAAAATCCTTTTCTGCAGATTTCAGAGTCTGGGGTATCATTACGCACAGTGCCTTCCTTTCTGCCAAAGGTTGTTTCAGCGTTCTATCTTACTCAGACTGTGAACTTCCGGCTTTTCCAGATTTAGATTTAAGGCGGGCATTATTGAGGTATCTTAAGATTACTAATGATTTTCGGAGAACGGATCACCTCTTTGTGCTGTGCAGTGATCCAAAGAAGGGGTGTAAAACTTCAAAAGCTACAATTGCACATTGGCTAAAAGAGGTTATTGGCTTGGCTTATATTTGTAAGGGCCATCCTTTGCCTGAGGGTTTACGGGCTCACTCGACTTGTTCTCTGGCAATCTCTTGGGCCAGGCCCCAACAGGTGTCTCCGCAGGAGATTTGCAGGGTAGTTACTTGGAAGTCATTGCGCATTTTTATCGGACATTAACTTGGATGTCTGGGCTCCGGATTCCATGGGATTTGGTGAGTGTTTTATGAGCAGGACTCTCAGGTTCCCACCCTGTTTAGGGGAGTCTGGACTGGACTATGTACAAGAAAGGAAAATTGATTCTTACGTGTTAAACTTCATTCCTGGAATACCACAAATCAGTCCAGAGAACCCACCCATAGGGGGGAAGAGCCTTCTGCTTGTACCAATATTTTGTATGTAATGCAGAGTTGTTGATGATTTCAGTGCTATTCTACTTTGTTTATGGGAATGAGTTCCATTTTTGTTTACAGCTTCACCTCCCTCCTGCTCGGTATGGGAGTTAGAATTCAAGGTTCTTAGTGCAAGTGCATTTGACATCATCTTGGCTTGGGTACAGGTCAATACTGAGGGGACTGCAGGTGGCACACTAGGTTATGTTTCAGTGAAACTTTCTCTGTCTCTAACTGCTGGTAGGGAGGCAAAACCCAGGAGTCTGGACTGGTATTACAGGAATGAAAATTAGCAGCTAATAACCAATTTTCCTGTTTGTATCTACTTATTCTGCAGATACTTTTTCTGGTCAAAATCACATGCATGGTTTTCAAAACTGTAGTGTTCTTCCCCCCCCCCCCCCGACTTTTCACCCTGAGAATGTCCCCACTGCAGTGCGTATGAAAGTACATGGATAATTTTCAGACAACTGACTGCAGGATTTTACCTGCAGAAATTTCTTTTGAAAATTGCCCTCATTGTATGTCTGTGGTCCTGAAAGCTTGCAAACATACTCAACTTTGGAAAATGTTTATGCAAGTCCAATAAAAGATATTGCAACACTGAATATGAGCTAGTATCTCTACTCATATTTTTGAAAAGATGAGTGAGGGGGGATGGTGGTTCTAAGGCTGATGAAGACTCTGCATTAGTAGCGGAAGGCCTTCTCTTTTCCATTTTCCTCACAGCTTGCTTTGTGGATGGAATTCTCCCCCTGGATATGGAAGCCAATGACTTGCTGTCAGACACCTTCAATGTCCTGAGTTGCAAGGAGATCAAACTGTCAGCCATGAGGTCAAAGCCAGGCGAGGATATACAGCCTGATGATGATGAAATGGCCATGGCCAATGCCGTTATGCAGGTTGCACAGAAGAAACTCATTTCCCAGGTATGCACAGCCAACTCTTACTATGACCTTTGAGTCCAGGCCATGTCTTTCTTGTGAGGTACTGAGCATACACTTGTTTTGTGACATTAATTGCATGGTAATTTATGTAAAAGGTGGTATCTGTAATGCAGTATTCCTCTTCATGCAGGCAGAGCAGTCCATTCAAACCAGCAGATGGAGAGATTAATAGACTCACTGTCATCCTCCTCATATAGCAGTGCACTGACATCAACCAGCAAGCATTCTCTGTCTCCAGGTGTTAGGGTGCTTTGAAAAGGTTTTCCCCAGTGAACCTAGTATTACTGCACTGTGAATGAATGGCTGAATAAAGACTAGAATTATCGAAGGCTGCTGACAAGCTGAAATGCTAACATGTAGGGCAGAGGTCAAAAGATACGAGTTTAGTCTGAAGTTTAATTTCTCTGGGCTCAATTTACAAGAAATCACATGATTTACAAGAATCCCAACTTCACTAAAATATGCATGAGAGAGAATTATACCATCAACCGATTAAGAGAATGTTGTGTTAATGCTAGCCAATTAGGAAATTGTTCTGAAAACAAATGTAATCATTGGTTTATAAATTAGAGGTGCAATCCCTTTATAATGAATGCTATCAGTAATTCACCTCTGAGAGAACTGATCCTGTTCTGCTGTATTGTAACTTGTTCTCTCCTTAAGCTATATCTTATATTATAGGCTTGTATTCATTAAAAGGACTTTTCTCCTCAAGCTGCTGGCTCCAAGCATTTACTAAACCGCAACACAGCAGATGGTAGACATGCATACTTGCCTGTGGACATAGGCCTGCCAGATGTAGGTCTGGCCGCCCTGGGGAGATCCTGAGGTGATAGAGTCTCCCTCCCTCAGTTGAGGATCCCTGTGATAGTGCCTAATCCAGGGGAAGTGCAGAGGTGAAGGCAAGCAGCCCTCTCCCTCTTCTGAGAGCGGCTTAATTTCCAGAGCGGGTAAGGGGGATTTGGTCTCAGTCCTGTTCTTTGGGGTTTCCCTCTGTTTCCTTCCCCTGGGGTCTTACCTTTCTCCCTTGGTTGTGCTCCATTGGCATCAAACAGGTTGGGATACAAGGTCCCTTGTGCTCCACTCCTTTGCGTGTGTGCAGCAACATATAAACAAAAAAAGATCACTGGCGTTGCCATGTGGTTGTGCTAGTCACACTTAGCAGGGACAGCAGCAGGGGGAGTTTTTCCCAGCAGCAATCGGCGTTTCAGCCAGGCAGACCACTAGTTCGATGGGGGGAAGTGAGGCCAGCATTTTGCACTGCAGGAGTGCAACAAAATGGCACCGGGCAGTCAGTGTGGGAAACAGTTCCCCTCTGCTCAGCCTGCCATATGAGAGCGGTGAAGCCTTCAAACTTTGTCTATGCCTTAAATGCACATCAGACCGAGGGGAGATGGCTCAAACGGATTTTGTCCCAGCCGTGATGGGGGGGAGGTCACTCAGTCTGAGCTGCCAGCAGAGGGAGTCCCTTGCAAGGTGGGGGAGATGCCATGAACCCCTCCCTTGGCAGAGAGAAGCTAGGCCTTCGTCCTCTATTACCTGCACATCCTGAATCCTTAGGGGTCTGAGGTAGCATTTCCAGTGTCCCTGTTGCCAGGATTGGACTTATCTGCCTCTTGTGGGTAGACATTTTTTTTAAAGGCTTGCAGACCTTTTGTAGGGAGTAGGACATGTCGAGGTCCAAGGAGACTCCTCCGCTGGGACCACCCTCTTCGAGGCAAGAAATGCTCTGTTCCTTCCTTTTCCTCTCCATTGCAGAACAAGCAGCGGAAGAAGGAGAAGTGGGGACGAGAGGAAGTGGATGAGGATCCAGATAGTTTGGAGAATTATTTGGATGGGTCAACTACCTCCTCTGTGGGTGTAGAGAATATAGAGGCCCACTAAATTATGCTGAGGCTCTTCCATTGTGATGAGCTGTCTAGCTTGATATCCCAGTTGCTTCGGATTGAGCAAGACAAGATGGGGTCATTAAACTCAGAAGGAGGACCCTATTATGGTCAGCTTGCGTAAGGCATTGTGTTTCCCTGTACGTACCAGGATCAGTCCAGACTAGTCTTCAGCAGGGATCTACTCTCTGGACCCTCGGGCGAAAGAGCAATTTTGCTTTCCAAAAGGAAATGCACTGGTGTGCTCCATGACTAAAAGGACCATCATTCCAATAGAAGGGCGGGGATGTCCGAAGGATGCTCAGGATCGAAGGATCGAGGCTATCCTGAAGCAGCATATGAGGCTATAGTCATAAATTTACAGTTCTCTGCTTGCTGTTGTATTGTGGTGCATACTGGGTTGCATTTGACCCTGGAGGCTCAGGAGGCACTAGATAAGAGTGGGCCTTCCTTAGACCCCGGCGCAGCATTTTTAGCAGATGCGGTTATATGATTTGCACACAGAGTGGCTCGTGGGATGGCCTTGGTGGTGATGGCTTAACATCTATGTTTGTGCAACTGGTCATCGGACACCATTTCTAAGTCAAACTTGACGAAAGTGCCCTTCAAGGGTCACCTCTTGTTCAGGGACAAGTTGAAAAAGATGGCGAATAGATGGGAAGATTTTAAAAAATTCCTTGGTTACCGGAAGGAATTAGTCATCACAGCCTTCTTTAGGGGTCATTTTCACAACCCTGAAGGTTTTGCCTGCACAGAGAATCAGAAGTCAGAAATCTCACTTATTTGGGGACTCAATCCTTTCAACCAAAGAAGTCTGGTAAGGAGAGGAGCTCTAGAGCTTCGCGTTCTTCCCAATAAAGTTTTGGGGGTCCATCCTCTGGTACCAGAGATAGGCGGATGTGTCTCTGTTCTCAGAGATGTACCTATATCAGTTCTGATCAGTGAGTTCTGGACATGGTCAGGAACGGTTATGTTTTAGAGCTGATCCGACTGGTTACAAACACTTTTATGGTTTCTCCAAGTACCTCTGTGCCATATTTCAGCAACTGTTCATCTTAAATGCTGTAGTTCCTGTTCCAGATGGTTCTCAAAAAGGAGGGTTCCTTTTCCCCATATTGGAGAAACCAGTTTTTTTGCACTTCACAGTGCTCAACTGTTTTTGCCAATTTCAGGCTTTACTTTTTGGATTGGCTACAGCTCTCAGGACCACCTCCGAGATAATGGTGGTGATGGTAGCCATGCTTCACAAAGAAGGCATCCTGGTCCATCCATATCTGGACGACTGATTAACCAGGTTCAGGTTGGTGGTGGAAAGTCAGACTGTCGCACAGGGTAGTTCAGTTGCTGCAAGAGCTCAGATGGATAATCAGTCTAGCCAAGAGTTACTTGCAGACTCTAGAGCACTTGAGAACCCAGTTCAATACAGCTCAGGGAAAGGTGTTTTTCCCAGAGCAGCGCATTCAAAAGCTTTGGGGCAAATTCAAGCCTTACAATCAGCAAACCGGCCATTGGTGTGGGCTTACTTGCAGACGCTAAGCTCCATGGCGACAACTTTGGAGTTAGTTCTATGGGCCAGAGCACACATGCGGCCAGTACAAAAAACATTGCTTTCACAGTGGAGTCCTGGATCTTAGGAATACACAAGATGGCTGGCTCTTCCTTCGGTGAAGCAGGAGTTACTCTGGTGGATGCGGAGAGATCATCTCTCCAAGGGAGTGGTTCTGGAGGTTCTTGATTGGATAGTAGTCACCAAAGATTTATGTACCGACATTAGATCAGTGATGTCACATTGGTTTACAGAAAAACAGAACAG
Source organism: Rhinatrema bivittatum (assembly GCF_901001135.1). Lineage (NCBI taxonomy): Eukaryota > Metazoa > Chordata > Amphibia > Gymnophiona > Rhinatrematidae > Rhinatrema > Rhinatrema bivittatum. The sequence goes on from NC_042626.1 coordinate 34,286,921, forward strand.
AAATAAGAGTGGGGGTTCTTATTTCTTACAATGAAATGTAATAAACATAACTAGTCTAACATGGTTAACTTGCAAATGAGCAACTAAATGGAACGAGGATGCTTGAAGGGGTATAAAAGTTGAAGGGCGGGAGATTTTAAGACATTGGGGGGCGAGTAAAGATGTGAGTTTCCAAGCCTGGGGAGCTCATTGCCTGGAACCGGTAGTGCAGGAGCAGTGGTCCCCCCAAGGAGGTGGGTGGTTTCATCAATCGGTTGGAGGCTCGAGCAATTCGGTTAGCATTTCTGAAGTTTGCGGAAGGATTGAGCGGGAGAGCTGTGAGGGTGATGTCAGACAATGCCATGGCAGTGGCCTCCGTAAAACGTGGGGGGGGGGGGGGGGGAGATCTGGAGTCAACAGGTTTCTCTGGAAATGGATGTCCTGCTGCCGTGAGCACAACAGCATCTCTGAGCATGTCTGCCTCTCACATTGCAGGAGTAGACAGTGTTCAGGTGGATTTTCTCTGCCTTCATGTCTTAGACCCAGGGAAATGGAAACTGGCAAATGAGGCCTTTCAGCTCATTGTTCTTCGATGGGGTTGGCCCTTTTTGGATCTGATAGCGAGCCGTGAGAATGCGAAGGTCCATCACTTTTACAATCGCAGACTGGACTCAGAACAGAAAAATACTGTAATCTTAACAGGAAAGAAAGCACACATTTACAAGGTCCCTTAGCAACCCAGAAATTACCATCGGCCTCTGATCCCTGTTTCTTGATAAGGACCAAGAGAAAACATAGTATAGGTAGCCCAGGGCAGGAGTGGGGAATGCTATATCTGGTATAACATTTCCTGCTCTAATAGAGGTAAAACAATCATGGTTAAAGATGAAGTTAAACTTCTAGTGTTCAGTTGTCCACAGTGCGCTGGCTTAAGTCAGTACAGTGTTATATGAGAGTGACATTAGTGAGACATTTGGTCTCTGTCTCCATCTACTTGTTGTCGTGCATAACCCACTTGTGTGGTCTGGCCTGCCTGACCTAGAGGAAAGGAAATTATCAAGTAAAGAGTAATTTCACCTTAGTCCACTTGGGCTCTTCCAACTAAAAACACAAGTCAGTACATTGTTCTGGTACAAACTTCCTTATCATCCTTGACAGACCAGTCCAGAAAATGGATTATGTCCCCCTACCAGCAGATGAAGACAGAGAATAAAAAAGCTCAAAGCTGACTTTGTCTCCTGTAGGGTTCGAGGGCTACCTTCAGCTCTGCAATATTTCTGTCTCCAGCAGATGGTGTGGCCATGTGGACTGGTGTTGCAGCTGGAGTAGGCTGCTCATGGGACGTCTGTAAGCTCATGGTCCTGGTAGAGCATTGTCCAAGTCTTTGGGGTGTTCTTGGCACTGGTCCTGTTAGGACTGCTTCTCCCTATCCTTTGAACTGACTTGGTTGGAGGTTTTCTCGCACCAATGGATCAAGCACTAGGTATTCCCCGTTGACTTGATTCTCTTGGTGGGTCCTGCAGCAGGAACTACTGACAACACTCTTCCCCCTCTCTTCTTGGAGCACAACAGGGAAACAGTAACGTGTTTTTTTTTTTGGGGGGGGGGGGGGGGAGTGGATTGGGTTTTTGGGTTTTTTTTAAATAAATAGGCTTGCAGCACAGCTTTTTCTCCGAATTGCCTCCTGGTACTGTGTCGGATTCGGACTCTGTCAGGGAGTCTGAATACTGAGGAGATTGTGATTTATAGGAGGTATAAAATTGTGTGGTTTTTAAAGGAAATTCATGTTATTTCTTAGTAGCAAGCAAATATGGGCCATAGAATGCATCTCTGGCTTAGAACTACGTAATATTCAATTCCTAAGTATTTTGCAACTCTAGAAGTTACCTCTGAGGGGAGATGCTGCCTTTCATGCCCAATGGGCAGACACAATGGACTGTATGGTTTTTTGCTGTCATGTTTCTGCTTCATGGACATCTATAATCACAGCTGCTGGCCTTTTAATTAGGATCTGGGTATGAACAGGATAATGTTATGCAGCACTGTATTACTCTCATCATGTAATCAAATTGGCAAAGGGGTATCAATAATCCAGAAGTCTTTGGTCAGTTAATGCTAGAAACTGCTCTGGTAAGACCTACTGTGATTTTTCTCCTGCATTTCACACTCTGCTCTTATTACTCCCAAAACTCAGGTTCAGAAGAAGAATTTCATTGAAAACATAATTCCTATCATCACCTCTCTGAAGAGCTTTCTGGAGCAGAAAAAGATTCCAGCTCTAAGAGACTTAATGAACTACCTGCGGGTGAGAGAGGAGGGGGCGTTAACCAAGATCTAAATTATCTTCCTCTCATTTCAAGACTCTGGAAGACTAAGTTGCTTCTCTCATCCCTTCTTTAGGAAACTGCTACTCTAGATTGGAATATTTAAATGTTTTGTGTGAAATAGTCACAGATAACGTCTCCTCTGATTCCTAGGAGGTGATGCAGGACTATCGCAACGAAATTAAGGACTTCTTTGCTGTGGATAAACAGTTAGCAGCGGAGCTAGATTATGACATGAAGAAATATGAGGAACAGCTGGTAAAGGAACATGAGCTGGGAGAGCAGGAAGATAGAGAGCCAAATACTGAGGTCCCTGCTGTCCTCAGACCACCACAGGTAAGCACAGTCAGCATAGGAATGCCATTGTAGGGGGGGGGGGGGGAATGTTGTGGTACAACCCATTGGAAATCAAATGCCTTCTTTCTCCTCCTTTCCCAGTTGCAAGTTCTTTTTTTACAGGAGGGTTTTGATAAGGGCTTAGCCCTTAATTTTCTGAGGGTTCAAGTGGCAGCTATTGCCTGTTTCTGAGGTCATTTGGAGGGACAGATCTTTAGCTGACCATCTCTGCTTCTTCAGGGAGTTAAGCATATCCACCCTCCAGTTAGAGAGTTAGTCCCTTCCTGAGATTTTAATTAGTTCTATGGCTCTTCAGGGGTCAGCAGTTTGAGCTTGTTAGGAAGGCATCTGGGAAGAACCTTACTCTTAAGTTGGTATTTCTGGTAGCAATTTTTTTTATCCACAAGGCATATTTTTGAGCTCGAAGTGTTGCATGCAGGGAACCTTTACTGACATTTTCAGATGATGCAGTGTATATTCACATGGTGCATGCCTTCCTTCTGAAAGTGGTATCAGCTTTTCATGTCAAGTGATTTCTCTATCCTTCATCTGGAAGGATTTGTAGATCACTAGCAGGTCGGAGGCGTTTCAGATTCCCTTATTGCTCAGAGTCCGCCAGGTCCAGTCTTGGTTGATGGCTTGTCCAAAAATGCGTGAGGTGTGGGGTAGACCTTGAGGTGCCTCAGTGGGTGACAGTGACCATGGACACCAGCCTCTCAGGTAGGGGAGCAATATGCTAGTCCTAGTCAGCCTAGGGACAATGGTCAATGGAAGAAGCACAGTGGTCCATCAATCGCCTGGAGACCAGGGCAAGGCGGCTGGCATTTCAGTCTCCCACTCTTGCACAACCGGGCAGTACGAGTCCTGTCAGACAATGCAATGGCAGTAGCCTACATCAGTCGTCAAGGAGGAACCAAAAGTCGTCCGGTAGCTCTTGAAGCGAAGCAGCTAATGGCTTGGGCGAAAAAACATCTAGCATTACTGGCAGCGTCCCACATAGCGGGACCAACAATGTGCAAGCAGATTTTCTCAGCCGTCAAAGACTGGACCACCGGAGTAGGTGCTGTCAAAGGCGATGTCCCTCATCTCGCACAGATGGGGTATCCTTCATCTCGATTTGATGGCGACTCAAACAAATGCCAACGCTCCCTGTTTCTTCAGTTGCAGAAGAGAAAATGGAGCGGAAGGGGTCGATGCCCTAGTAATCCCATGGCCGCATGATGTTCTGCTTTGTGTTTCCACCATGGCCTCTGATCAGCAAACTTCTAAGGAGGATAAAAGTTCACCCAGGGCAGGAAATCCTCATGGCCCCGGAGACCCTGGTTCACCGACCTAGTCAACTTCGCAGTGGAAAGACCTCTACATCTGAGTCAACTTCCAAACCAGGCGAATCACTTCTGTCTAGTGGCCTGGCTTTTAAAAGGAAGCACCTAAGAAAGAAGGGCTATCCAGAAGATGTTATTACCACCCTGCTGTGAGCTCGGAAGAAACCTACGTCTCTGACTTATGTTCGGGTCTGGAAGGAATTCGAATCTTGGTGCCACAAGTACCTCTGTGGCGCAGATTCTAGCTTTCTTACAGAAAGGTCTCAAAGGGTTGTCATTTAATTCCCTTCATGTGCAGGTTGCAGCATTGAAATCCCTGAGAGGTAAGCTTCCCTGTACATACTAGGATCAGTCCAGATGGTGGGTTATGTCCCCCGTCCAGCAGATGGAGTCAGATAATGGTGCTGACATATTAACCAGTGCACCCTCTGTAAGAGCCCAGTATCTCTCTGACTCCAGCAGATAGGAGTAGGGGAACCTGAAGCTTCCCCTGCATGAAGACTAGTTCCTTCAATTGTTTCTTTCTCTGATGTGGTATGTTTCCTATGGGGACGAAGCATTTGAATCCCCCAGTTCGCCCGATATGCCCATCTTAGACCTTAATCAGGTTCGCAGAATCTTGTGTGAAGCTCCTTTTGAATCTATCAGGAAGTCCACCCTGAAGGATTTAACGCTAAAGATGGTGTTTTTGGTGGCGATAGGCTTAGCTCAAATTTTCGGAACTTCAAGCCCTCTCGTGCAGGGAACCTTTTTTTTATACATTTCTGATTCCAGTGTTTCCCTCCAGACGGTTCCCACCTTTTTGCCTAAGGTTGTATCTGTTTTCCACTTAAATCAATCGGTGGAGCTTTCGGCCTTCCCTATTGTCGAGAGGGATGCGCCTCACGCCAGAGAATTGAGACGGCTGGATGTCAGGAGGGTTCTGTTGCACTATCTAAAGGTCACTAATCCTTTTTGGGTTTTGGATCATCTCTTTGTGTTATGGAGTGGTGCTAAGAAGGGTCATAAGGCATCAAAAGAGACCATAACCCATTGGTTGAAGGAGGCTATTGCTTCCGCTTACATTTCTCGCAGTGGGCCTGTCCCAGATGGTCTAAAAGCTCATTTGATCCGGTCGCAGGCTTCCTGGGCCGAATGTCAGTCTCACCACAAGAAATTTGCAGAGCAGTGGCTTGGAAGTCCTTGCATACCTTTTCCAGGCACTACCGGTTGGATGTCCACGCTCCAGATGTCAGCCATTTTGGGTACGGTGTCCTTCGAGAGGGACTCTCAAGGTCCCACCCCAGATAGGGAAGCTTTCCCTGTATGTACCCGGATCAGTCTGGACTGATCCGGGTACATACAGGGAAAGGAAAATTGGTTCTTAACTGCTAACTTTCGTTTCTGTAATACCATGGATCAGTCCAGATGCCTCCCCATTGGGGGTTGACCGGAATTTTCCTGGGAGCCTGCTCGATCTGTACTTACAGTATTTTTAGGTACATTACTGGAGTGGGTACCAGGAGGAGAGGAGAAAAGGATATTGATGTCAGAGAAGAATAAGTTGGGGCAAGGAGAGAAAGAGAGGTGGGGGGGGGGGGGGCTTGGTTATACTCTAACGTGGCAGGGGAGAAGAGTGGGAGGACATAGAAATGACGGCAGAAGAAGACCAAATGGCCCATCTAGTCTGCCCAGCAAGCTTCACACATATTTTCTCTCATACTTATCTGTTTCTCTTAGCTCTTGGTTCTATTTCCCTTCCATCCCCACCTTTAATGTAGAGAGCAGTGATGGAGCTGCATCCAAGTGAAATATCTAGCTTGATTAGTTTGGGGTAGTAGCCGCCGCAATAAGCAAGCTGCACCCATGCTTATTTGTTTTACCCAGACTATGTTATTAGCCCTTATTGGTTGTTTTTCTTCTCCCCTGCCGTTGAAGCAGGGAGCTATGCTGGATATGCGTGACGTATAAGTCTTCTCCCATGCCGTTGAAGCAGAGAGCCATGCTGGATGTGCATCGAAAGTGAAGTATCAGGCCCATTTGGTTTGGGGTAGTAACCGCCGTAACAAGCCAGCTACTCCCCGCTTTGTGAGTGCGAACCCTCTTTTCTTCTCCCCTGCCGTTGAATCAGAGAACTATGCTGTATATGCATTGAAAGTGAAGTATCAGGCTTATTTGATTTGGGGTAGTAACCGCCGTAACAAGCCAGCTACTCCCCTCTTTGTGAGTGTGAATCCTTTTTTCCACATTTCCTCTTGCTGTTGAAGCTTAGAGCGATTTTTGAGTCAAGCCTGTGTATGTTTATTTAATAAGGGTATTGACTCCAGGCAGTAGCCATCATTCTGGCGAGTCACCCACTCTTCATTGGCAGCCTCTTGACTTTATGGATCCACAGTGTTTATCCCACGCCCCTTTGAAGTCCTTCACAGTTCTGGTCTTCACCACATCCTCCGGAAGGGCATTCCAGGCATCCACCACCCTCTCCGTGAAGAAATACTTCCTGACATTGGTTCTGAATCTTCCTCCCTGGAGCTTCAAATCGTGACCCCTGGTTCTGCTGATTTTTTTCCTTAGGAAAAGGTTTGTCGTTGTCTTTTGATCATTAACACCTTTCAAGTATCTGAAAGTCTGTATCATATCACCTCTGCTCCTCCTTTCCTCCAGGGTGTACATATTTACAGAAAGGACAGAAAGGAGATAGGGAGTTGAGTTAGGATGAGAGAGAGAGACAGGCAACAGGGTGATATTGGTGTATGCAGAAGATGGGGAGGTGAAGTGGGGGTAAAGTAACAATGGATGAAAGATTCTGTTCAAGCCACTGAGCCTCAATCATTTCTCTTGTGTGGGTGTAGCATGTATTTGCTGGGGCTGCTGAGAGACAGGTGGGGGTTGAGAAATAGGCTAGTGGGAAAATTATACCGGTGCAGACGATGTATTGAGAGAGACTGGTTGAGACAAGCTGAGGGACATTTAAGAGACAGGTGGGACTAGGTGGGAGGATTGAGAAACTGATGAGAACAGGATGGGGGGATTGAGAAGAGACTAGGAGGGGCAGGGTGGGAGAACTGAGAGCAAGAGAATGGTAGAGGTTGGAGTATGGGGGACAAGGTAAGGGGATTGAGAGAGAGACTGGTTGGTACAAGTGAAGGAATTGAAAGACTGAAGGAACAGGGTTGGAAGATTTGAGAGTAGTCAGATCAGGGTGAGAGAACGGAGCATGAGAGATGCTGGTGAAGTTGAAGGGGGATCCTCATTGAGGCCAACTCTCCCTGACTCCCCCTCAATATTTTCTTGAAAATGTTTGATTCTTTGGTACTGTGCATTCTAGTTTCTTGGTGCATGAAAGGTTGGCTTCCCCACCTTATTAAGAACTTTAAACTTATTAGCTAGATTTCAGTGGATCACTATTGTGTTTTTTCTCCCCGCAAACCCTCCTAGTTAATGGGGGCAGTGTGAGGAGGAGTTAAGCTTTTTTTTACAGCACATACTGGCAGTCTGCAATAAGCATGGGACACTATATAGGTTGGCATCAGTAAATCAGTTGCTTTCTGCCTCCATCTGCTGGTAGGTGAGTATAACCACCTTGTCAGGACTCAAGGAAAGGAAATTAGCAAGCAAGTCTAAACTTCACCTCCTGCATGCAAAATAAAACATGGCTAAGTTCTATTTCTCCTCTTCCTAGGTATCCACTCATGATTTGAATGCAGTAACTTCCCCTGATGGCATGAAACAACCTGCTGAGCCTGGTCTTACAAGTGAGATGTCCCCAGAAGCCAGGCTCTCTACTCCACTCCAGATAACACCTACTCCTATGGCACTAGTTACACCTCAGATCGGCATGCTGAAAGCACCTATGCTCAGACCTAGGTAAGTTGTCTCTTGCTTCTCCTTGAGATAGGAGAAGCCAAAATCTACATGCAATTTTCAGGTTGTGCCACAATCAGCAGTCTGGGATGAGGAGAGGTGGTCTGAAAGAGTTCTTTGCCCTGCAGCAGCTCAGCTATGACATGGTTTTGCCTTTCTTTGACAGGCAGATGTCTCTGAATACCCTAGCCATCCTGGAGTCTGCGAAGAAAGCCATAGAATGCTGTAAAAAGCAGCGTAGTAAAAGCTTTGGAGCACAACCTGACTCCCCCTTTCCAGCAGCTGGAGCCAGCAGCAAACGAGGTACAACCTTTGGCCTTTAAGCAGGCAGGATTCAGGAGACTCCAGCTTCATGAGCTGACCCCTCAGTAACCCTCTTTTTTGCTGTCTTGTGTTTTCTAGTTTCCATCCATAGCATAGACCTCCAGCAATCGAAAGGATCCAGGGTTTCAGTGGTGGGGCGAGCAATAAGTACCCCTGATCGTAAGTAACCAGTGTGCCAAAATGTCAGTGCTCACTACTGTACCTGCAGTGCATTTACAATGTAACACTATCAATCTGGGAAAAGTATAATTGAGCTCTTGCTTGTTTCATGGGCTTGATACTATTTTAGCTAAAAGCACTGAATTTTCTGTTCTTTCTTTTTAGTTCCATTTCCAAACAGTAAACACCCTTAAATGTAGCCCACAAATAAGTTTGCTCTGTGCCAGCCTGGCAGAGGAACAGCAGCTAACTTGATTAGTCTGGGCTCTAGGACTTAGTCTGCCATCAGGAGATAAGAGAGCTATAAATGAAAGCGAGATGCAATGCAGTAGCTTATCCCTCTCACTTGAAAAAAAAACCCCATCTACGGAGTGGAATGCAGTATTGTGCATGGATGATAGACCTCATCTCTCTTGCTTTCCTGACTTGGGCCTGAAAAACCTGAATGAACCAAATTTCATGGTATATGCAGTTCACTTTTTCTGACTGACTTGTTCTAAGCTGAATGCATGAGATCCCATACCCAGTTTCTTCCCTGGGACAAGAAATTGATGCAAATGTTCAGATCTGTAAACTAGTTTATTAAGGAAGAAATATTTTCCTAGTGGAGATGCTTTTTCTTCAAATGGCCTGCTTTACTAATGCTTTTCTCCTATTCCTTGTCTCTGGGGAACAATGCTTAGTAAATGAAGCCCTAAGTCAGTGCTAGGGTAACAGCATCTTTCTATAAAGGTATGGGCAGCAGTTTTGTCCATTTTTTTTTCGGGGGGAGGAGGGCCCAGACATACCCTCCTTTCAGGTTTAGCATTAGTGCTGACAGCAAACTTGATTCACGTCTGGTCAGTTTGAACCATTTTTACAGTGATGCCTAACTAGTAGCACTATAGAAACAGTAATATATGAGTTTTAACTAGATTGTAAACTTCATGTCTGATGTATATCATTACAGCACTGCCTACATCTAGTAACACTGTAGGAATCAGCAGTATACAAGTTTAAGAGACACCAGGAACTCTGGAGGACAAAACAAAATAGGCAAGAATGGACCAGGTCTGACCTCCCCCCCCCCCCCCCCGCCCAGCGTATAGCTGTAATATGTTTCACGAGCTAACGTGGTGTTTGCCTGCACTCGGAGAAAAAACCATTTTGCTTTTTGTAATTTAACTGAGTGAACCTGTGCTACATTGGGCTGACAGCCTGCACAAAGCTGCCTCTTCCATCTGCTTACCTTGCGGCTACGGTTAGGGGATAGCTCTGAATTGAGAGGCCGGGGGGGTGGAGAGCGTGTGGAAAGGAGACGCCTTATTAGTGAGCTGCTGTCTTCCTTCCTTGCATTTTCATTGCCAAACATTCTGTAAATACTTCTGAGCTCCTCCTAGTCATTCCCAAACTACTACTGCTTGCTCTGTAGCCACTCGCTTGGTTAGTATGACTTATTTTAAGCTAATAACATTTGTGTAACACAAGCTAAAAACTGTATGGAGATCCTTAAGTACTCATCATGTAAGCCCCAAAAGCAGTTTCAAGGCTCATTTCACGCATTTCTTTGCATTCACGTAAGTATGACACCCTGTGCATTAAATCATGTGCTATAACAAAACCTATTCTTTCTTTCAGAGACCATTGGTAATGTGACCTTTGGGGCTGGGGTCAGTTACATCAGCATGGCACGCACCCCTTCATCGGCAAAAGGTAAATGTTACATATTTATCTGAGGGGTCATAGATTCTGCTTAGCTGAACTCTGCTCAAATTCCTGTGCTTTTTGTGTTTTGTAGAGCGAACCCAAGATCAGCAGCAAGAAGTTCTCTATATGAGGTCCCCTGATAAGGAGTAAGTTATTCTCATCCTCTCGTTTGTATTCGCCATTGCAATTACTCTTTACTACTTCCCATCTGGATCATATAAGTCACAAACCACGTGCAGCATTTTCCGTTCCTGTTCATACCCAGATCAGTCCAGAGAAGTGGGTTTATGCATCTCTACCAGCAGATGGAGGCAGAGAACAAAACTTTGAGGCACTGCTACATAACCGAGAGCACCATCTGCAGTCCCTCAGTATTTCTCTGTCTCCAGCAGATGGTAGTGGAAAGTAAAGTTAGTTTAGAGTAGGGAAAAGAAAATCCAGAGCTCCCAGAGGGGTTAGGTACCTTCATGGACCATCCCTCTGGTTGAGCAGGGGGTTGGATATCCCTGGCTAATTTCGACCCTACTCGCATTTTTTTTTTTTAATTCCCTGGCATAGTGTTTGTACATGGCTTATTTTGTTTACCATGTGATTTTTATCCTCTGTTTAAGAGCATCAGTGTAAATGAACACAGCAATTGCTGTGTATGGCTATGACTTTGGAAGCAACATCTATTTTTAAAATGTTCATTTTGTGCTTTTAATATAGTTATTAGTGGGGACTTAACTTTTAAATATTACTGCACTGTGATATCATTATAATTTCATGGATGGCTGTTAGACTGTCACTGGAATCCATTACAAAGTATAGGGATGGTCAGATTTGAGTACTGTATTCCTAATCTTGCATTCTTGTGCAGTAATACTCTTAATTTTCCAGAAAACAAACCGGTAGCTGATCCTAGATGGCAAGATGCAAGATTCAATAAAGTCCTATTTTACCGATCCAACTCCTTGTGTTTGTTACTCTTAATTTTCCCACACACTCATTTTTGGTGTTGGACTGTCCCAGTTCTGAATGATGGGACTTGTGTATTTTAAGGGACAGAAGGAAAATCTGAAAGCCTTTGCTGATAACAGGGAAAGCTGATGTCTTTGTTATAAAACCCAAGTCTGTCATCCTATTTCACTTTCAAGAAAGAATGCTGTTAAGTTTAGGATGTCCCAGCAGGAATACTACTGGCCAAAATTGAGGAAAGCGAATGCGAGTATCCATGAAGAAAGCAAGCATGCTGCCATATAGGAAATGTTGCTTTCTTACAGTACGATATGCTGAAAGGTGCTGCAAGTAGATGGATAGCTGTTCATAACTAGTTTTGCACATCATTAAACTGCTCCATCCTAATGAAAGGAGCATAGCTCTTGAAAGTTAGAAGTGTATTAAATAGTCCAATAGAAAGGTTTCACTTTCAACCTTTCTGGCCTTTAGAGGCCAATTTTCAGTCATTGTGAGGAGCTTGCAGATATGCCTGCAGTTCAGTTTTGCAATGGGAAACTTTGAACATCCTGCCAACTGCTGGTCACATAAATATTCTTTATCCTACATACTTTGCAGGTGTAAAGTACATGCCAAGATTTCAAAATCAGTCCTGGGCCTGAACCCAGCTTTGCATCTTTTCCTGTTGGAGAGGAAGGGTTCTATACAAACTTTAACCCACCTCCCAATTATTATCTCTCTCCCTATGTGTAGAAGGAACATTTAAAAGTGATTTTTTTGGGGGGGTAGGGGAAAACAGCACTCTTATAAAGGTGAGCAGCATTCCTTAATTGTCATCAATCTTTTGGTTTCCTTCAGTGTTTTGCAGCCTCAGCAGTGGAAAGTGGAATCTCCTGTTAGAAGAAAAAGTCACCCAGCACAGAGCAGAAGGTCTTCAAGAAAGACACCATTAAAAACAGCCAACTAAAAGCTTTGCCACTACTGCAGTCTCTCTAGCTAGCGGCAAGCTCTTCTTGTATCTTTTGTACAGTAGCTTCATATCATGTAATGCATTAAACTGTGTTTGTACAATAAGTTACTTTGTAATATTTGTGGATAAGGTGATGGTTCCCAAAAAACATTCTCTTCAGACTTCCTAAGCACACTAGCAATTAATGAAAACCCAGACAAAGATTTCGCCAAATCAAAAATTCTGCATCCTTTTTGTGCTAAATCTTGCCATTCATTGGTAGAGCTGACTTTGTTTTATGATTTGGCCATTTTGCTTATTTTTTTTTTTTTTTATTATTTGTTACTGTTTGCACTGGAGCTTCAGCTCCTGCACATATAATAGAATATTGGGGTATCCAGCTCAGCCAAACCCTTCAGTTGCTTATGTGCCTTTGTTTGGGACTTGAACAGGGAAACAGTAACAGCTTACTAAACCACTTGCAAGCAGGGTGATCTATTTTCACTTGGCATTCTAGAATTGTAAAGCACACCTCCATCTGAAATCTGTAAGCCAGGCCTGGCGAGAACATTAGGCGGGACTAGGCGACCGTCTAGGACGCTGGAACTGGGTGGGGCGCCGAAGGCACACGCAAGGGTGCCATTTCTGAAATCAGCGAAAAGGCGGAGCGTGGCAGGGGTGCGTAAATGGAGGTTTAGTGAGTGGGAGAGCAGGAAATAGATATCAGCGTGTGGCATGTGAAGGGAGACCACATCACACGGTGACGTCACTGTCTAGGGCAGTTGCAGACCCTTGCACCGACACTGCTGTAAGCACCCTATAGTTGGGGGATATAAACTGTGATTGATGAAGCAGACAAAATCATTTGCCTCTATTTATTTGCTTACCAGATTTGTTATACTGCTTGTCAACATTTCCAAGCAGTTTACATATTTCATTCATAATTTGGTAAATATAAGCCATAAAAATTAGCTACAACATAAATCATAAAAACATAAAATAGGATTAATAGGGCTAATGCTGTTTAAGTGAGAAGACTGGTTTTCCAACTTAAGTTTTGTTTTTTAATGGGGGAGACGTTCCATTGCAAGTTTTGTACGCAGTAGAGTTTACTAAACCAGAATTCACTCCTTTTTACATACCAGAATATAAGTCCTGACTCCTGTGTAATGCAGCCTTGTGGAGCCTGAGCCCACATCACTGGGGACATGTCCTATTGCTCCTGATCTTTTTACTGACAAAATTATTTTTCTCCAATTTGTAGGATGGAAGTACTCACACATGGGATGACATTGGATAATCCGACACAAACTTGATTTCTAAGTTTCTAGAAACTTTGAGCATGCCATCCTGCATACATTCATGTGAGGGCCCATCAGTCTCATCCCTCCCATTGAGCTCGCAGGTTGCAGTTTTTTTTTTTCTCTTGCTGTTAGAGAACGTTTGGCTTCCTGAAAACACAGGATTACTCTTTCATGGGGGTCGCATGGTTTTAATTTGCTCCCTGTAGTCTCTCAGGTTTTGTTGATGTGCTTTCTAAGTTTATTTTTCAGCAGCCACGTGATACACTGGAAGCAGTACATTAAGGCAGCACTGGTTGTGGTTTTGTCATAGTTAGATTTTTCTGCACTTTTTTTTTGCCTGATGTCCTTCCCAAAGACTACTAGTGGCTTCAGTAATTGCCCCCTCTTAGAGGTTCATGTCTATCCATGATAGATATGTCCTTTGCCTGAAGGTCAACCATGGCATTAGGGGGTTTCTACTTTCTGTGACTATAAACCCTAGGGAGCATCAATCCCAGCTTGACTTCGCAGAAAAAACACTTTGAATTTGTAAATCTAGCCCACTGTTGTCATTAAAGGCATTGACCTCAAAGGATCTGGGAGCTGCATCAACTGATGGCAGTGCATCAACATCGGGAGGTTATTGGGCCCCCTTGATATCAAGCACTAGGATGGTCAGTCATCTGTCCTCTTTCAAAGGAAGTGAATAGTTCAGCTTCTTCAGTTCCAGCACCAAAGAGCTCTGATAACATGCATTGGGTGAAGTCCAAGAAGCATCTGTCTCGGTCTCTGATGTACAATGCAGGGAGCGGGGACATTCTGGCGACAGCCTTGAATCCCCCAAAGCATTCCTATGGCGAAGAGAATTCATCTTGACATGGTCCCAAGAGTCATACCAGTCTCCAGTGGTCTGATAGCCACCAATACACCTCTAGTATCCCAGGAAGTCATGGCCTCCCCTCCTGCTACCCAGGTCGTATTGGCATCATTGATCTTTGAGAGAGGATCTGACTAGGAAATTCCAGGAGACTTACCTGTGAGAGATTCCTGCAATTGTGAAAGTAATAGCAAAGTTGAAACTGAATGGTAATTGGAAAATGAATGAATATTAGCAATTGTTGGTAGTGGGTGGACTGTAGTTTTTAACTGGGAAGGAAAACTTCACTTAATTTCTAAATCTTCTAGTATCAAGACCGTATCTTCCTGTGTCTGTTGGAGTCCCTTAAGCTCGGATGTTAAATTCTTTATTTGTGCATCAAGGTCCTCCAGCTGTGCTTCATTTCGTCTGCTTGATGACCAAGCTCTTTGATGTCTGTGCCTAGATTGGAAATTGCCTCTGAACTCCTCCGAGGGAGCACACATATCGTTTTTCAGGGCTGTAAACCACTCTTTTTTTTTTTTTTTTTTTTGTCAAGGGATGAACCCCTTCATGGGCCTCCATCTGCGCCTGCGTGTCTTATCTCCTGTGCCATCCGGCTCTGCTTCACCCGAGACCTTGCTCAGGGCCACAAAACGGGAGCCGCCGGCATCATATGAGTATTGCTGAAGCTCTACTGCTTTTTTTCGCGTGGTCATGTTCGCGACCTGCCTCCTTTCTTGGTTGCTGTAAAATTGAGTTGGTAAATGAGCTGAAACCGGAGTTTTAGGCTTTAGTTGAGTGGGGAGTAGCAGAGCAAATGGTTTAAGCTACCATCTTGGGTGAATGACGTCACTTCCCCTGGCTTATTTTCTAATCAGCTTTCTAAGAGAAATAACTACATCTGAAAATAATTAACTTCTAAAAAGTTGCCTGTACACTGCCTCTGTCATTCAGGTCTGTATTTTCTCAGCTAGCTGAAATAAAATCCAGCTTTAGCAGACAACCATAGGGTGTGTTTGCAGAATTGACATCAGTTACCCATAATTGCCCTAACTTCACAATGTTTATAGTGTGTAGTAATGAAGAAAAGTGATTTTTTTTTTCTCTAGGTGAATGATGCACCAGACATGAAAATGGTAACAGAGAAACTCCCATTGCTGCTAAGAGGCCTCATTTTACAAAGTCCCTTTTTATCATGAGAGTGCTGCATTACACTGAGGACAGAAATAACAAGTTACTGCTTCTTTATTCAAATTGTTTACTGAACAAAGAAAAAAGTCTAAGCCAAAGGTATTACCATATAATACTGTACTAAAAATAACACTGCCAGTCCAAATATTTTCTCAAGTATTAAGCAAAAGTACTGCATTCATTAAAAGTTGACAAAATACAAAAAAATGACAGGAACATGACTTATGCTGCTTAAAACGTCATTAACCAAACTGCAAAATGAATTTCCATTGGAAATATTGAGCAATGGTGTACAATTACAGTGGTTATTTTAACCAATCTACCAGGACAGTGTCTGTATAAGAACCTGAACCTACAACTTAAATTTGGACATTTTGTAGAGCTAAGCCCAATTCTGGGGAGAAGCATAAAACACTGCTGCTTTTAGTATTTAGTATAATTACTTTATTGCAGCAAATCCTGGTGGTACTAGTTAGCATGGACAAAAGCAGCAGAGAAAAACTACAGACTATTAAGAATCGGCAGCAGCTTGCGTGCGTAGGGGGGGGAGGACGGAGGGTTGAACAGTTAACCACAGGCTTCCTTTCTCCCAACCCTCTCCTCCTCCTCCTCTAGTCCTTGGTGCGTTGTTCCCAGGTAGCAATGAACAATATACTTTGCCATTTGAAATGGGGGCCCAGAGTTCAGTGCTATAATATAGAGCTGGGGATGCTTGTTGGATGGTAGGCTGCTCTGCGAGCACTGCAGAGGTGACTCAGAGGAGGAGCACGCTACATTATTCTTTAGCAACTCTTTACAGGAGCTGATGTATGACAATGCAATAAGGTCGCAGTTGGCATGATGAATAGAACAATGTGTTTCTTGAATGTGGAGCCTTTGTGCTCTTGACACTAGCAGCAGTGGCAAAGGGAAGGAGGAGTGACTGAGTAAAGAAATTGAGAAAAAATCCCAGAAAATGCAAGGTAACATAAGCAAACACCATAGGAGCGGGGGCCATGCAGACCATTAGAGCCATGTTTTCTAGACCTTGGCCATTGTGCTGGGCCTTTGACCAGTTCAAGTCCCAGGATACATTTTGACTTCTCATCCATGGCACAGATCTGGGTTAGGCGTAGGTAGTGGTCCTATACAGCTGACGGCCTGTACTGCTACTTCTGCATTCAGCTAGGCTTTTAAACTTTTTCAGCAGTGGTGGTGGATCCCTGGTTATGTTCTTGTGACTTGGTCAAATCACCAAGTAGATTTTTTTTTCCTGGGAATACAGATTTTGCTTGCCAAGTATATTTTGCATTAAGAAAGTGAAAATCCTGTGCAATCTTTTTACATATCATTAACTTAGCATATAGTGTGATATTGGCTATACTTCTTTGCATGATGAGTTTGGCAATCCACCCACTAACCTACCAAAATGATTGTAGTTTAGTATATGTATCCTCTCAGCATCTGTGTCCTGCTCCCTGTAGGAAAGGACTGGAAGCCTCAAGGTGCTGTTGCAAAGGCTCTTATAGGGACTTAAACAGAAGGGGCAGGTGACCAGTGCAAGTCACCTTTTAATTCTTCAGATATCATTCTTGAGAATTAGGTTGCCACCCGCAAGGGGTGCCAGAAGTTCCACCAGCTACTGGATAAAAAGGATTTTTATTTTGTTTTGAAATCCTGCTGCACTCACACTTGCTGTCCTTCAGAATTCCTCTTTCTCCAGAGCCAAGAACAGAGTCTGCTGGATGATGGTGCATGGGTTCCTACTCCTGGTTTTAAAGGACTTTTGGGTTTCTGAACACTGCGAGTACCTCAGCAAACCAGATCTGCATAATGTCCTCACGATGGTCCAGGCTTTCCTTCTGGCTCTTGGGAGATGTAGTCTTCCCTGCTCTACCTAAACCTACCACTTCTTGTTGCAGTTTTTCATCACTTACCTTTCCAGCTCTAAGGACTACGTATCCTCTCATTTTATTAATTTATTTACATTTGCTATACTGAGCAAGAGAGTAATTTTCCAGGTAAATATTACAGACTCTTCCTTCATCCGAGTTTTCTCAGATTTTTCTTACACAGGAAAAACCAAAGAAGCAAGAAAACTATTGTCAATAACATGTAAGGGCATTAGCCAAGGTTTAGTTCACCAAAATGAAACTGAAGATATGTTCTCTGCCATGTCTTCTGAGCTGCTGGAATGCAGCAGGCTGCTAGTGGAAGATGGTGTACCTTCCTCAAACCCTCTCTGAGATCAGGGATTTCCTGCAACTCTAAGAAGAGGAATAGATTTAGAATGGTGGAGAGAGGCTGCAGCTGTTGGTCTAAAAG
Organism: Rhinatrema bivittatum; assembly: GCF_901001135.1. Taxonomy (NCBI): domain Eukaryota; kingdom Metazoa; phylum Chordata; class Amphibia; order Gymnophiona; family Rhinatrematidae; genus Rhinatrema; species Rhinatrema bivittatum. The sequence goes on from NC_042626.1 coordinate 34,304,419, forward strand.
GATCAAGAGTTCACATGAGGTCAGCTAAAAGCAAGTGCTCCTAGAAGTAATCTGAATTCTTGATGAAGGGTCTGGAAATGAGGTGTTTTTGTGCTCAAATGTATATCCCGCACTGAACAACTGGATTAGAGGGGCAGGACATAAATGTTAAATAAATAAATCCTAGCGAGGGCAAAGGCACTTCCATGGGTAAAACAGTGTGTGATGTGTAGAAATGGACTATCTGAACAGTGTAAAAGTGAGGCATAAGACCAGTACACCTGCACTTTTATGTGAAGAAAAGGGGGAGGGAAGTAGGGAGGAGTTAGTACTTTGTATGCACAGTTATACACTACATGCAATGTTGGAAAAATTACCCACACCAATATAAGGTCTAGGTATGTGTGTGTGCTTTCAAAGGGACAGATTTTCTTGCAAACTGATATTAAGTCTGTGGATAAAAAGTACCTACAGCCTTTATACTTTGGTACACAGTTTGAAGGTTGTCCTCAGCAAGACAGTTAAACAGTGCCGGGAATGTATATAAAAAGTCAAGCAGGACAAGAGCATGCAAAAAAAAAAAAGTTCTGGTAAAGAAACTCATTAAATCTGGGAGCATCCCTCCCACAAGTAAAGCTAAACCTAAAAGTAAACAGAAGAAAATTATTCATCCTTTATCCAACACTTAACAGCCTCAAATTTCAGAGATCCACAAGCTTGTTTGATGCCCCAATTTAGAAAAGACAGTTTAGTTTGACATGCATCTTTCCCCCTCTGGAAAAAAGCCAAAACAAAATTCTTTGCTTTATTGTACCAATTCTGAACTGGAAACCTTGAGCTTGGTCCTTAAGACTGTGAGAAATAGTAGAAGGCCTAATCATGTCATCAGTATTGTATCAGGCAAAAGCCAATCCTCTATGCAAGCCTTCTATATGTCCTCCTAGTAGCTTAGGTGTTGAAAGGAATCTAGTGAAAAGATTTTTCTAACAAGGTCAGGCATATTTTATTTATTTTATTTTTAATTTTTATATACCGAAGTTCTTGTATGGACTACAAATCAATCCGGTTTACATAAAACGAAGAACTGCTCAACAGAGCGGAGCTTTACATGGAACCGAGGAACATATGGAACAGTATAACTGATTGACAATTTAACATAGTGCTAAATAAAGTAATAATAGTTTAACTGGAAATAAATAAAGCAATATAATATTTTATAAAGACAGTTTAACTGTTTAACGTATCAATAAATATAAATATAAGCAATGCCAAATATATATATAAAATATAGTAAGTTTTTGAGCTTATTGTCATAAACATTACATATTGTCATATGGTGACAATATGTAATGTTTTATGTAATTGCACTATTTGAGGCACTGTTATTGTTATTATGTAAACCGTTTTGATTTGTAATCCTGTTACAAGAAATTCGGTATATAAAACTTAAATAAATAAATAAAATCTACAAAATGTTTTGTTATACTATGCTTACTGATGTTTTTATTTTATTTTTACTGATTCTTGTTTTTTATTTGTGTATGCTTGTCTTTTGTATAGTACACTGTCTTGCATGGTTATTTTTCTGACACACGCCACCTTTGATGGCCTTAAAAGGCCAGGACGATGGTATAGAAAATTTTTAAATAAATTGGAAGCTTACTACAGAATATGGCATATCATTTTAGCATGGAAGGTTTCATAGTGGTTCTCAAACTATTACTCTGACCTTCCCCAGCCAGTGAAGTTTTCAAGATATGCTTAATGAACATGCATGCATTGCCTCCAATGTCTGTAGATATGTCATGTGCATATTCATTAGGCATATCCTGACAGGTTGACTGCCTGGGATGGAGGGGGGCCAAGAATTAGTTTGAGCATCACATTTTTGCAGGGGAGATCTGATCATCTCTTATCCTAGAATTCAGGGAGCTATAAGAAATAATTAGTAGTAAGAATGTGCTCTTTTTAGCAGGCTGTTAAGGACGGCAGGCACCTTTTTATATAGCTTGTGATACGTCTTGGTCTCAACTTAAAATGGTAGAAAACTCTGATTCAGAATGGCAGAAAGTCTCAGACTCAGAATTAACACATATATATAAGTAAGTAGCCTTTATTTCACATGACTCATATTAATGGAAATTTTGTTACTTAAGGATTCCTGAGTTTCTTTTTTTTTACCTGCACTGTAAAATTCACTTGTTCTAGTAATAAGACAGGTCTTCCCTCTTCAAAGAAAAGTCTGGGATTACTTGGAACTATTTCTTTAAAGATAATCCAGTGGAATCTCTCATCTTTTAAAACCGTTTTTAACAATGATCTAGTCTCATGAGGCAAGTATCAAGGCATACATGACTTAAACTTTACATAAAGTTTACACATACCTAAACTATTTAACACTGTTGGCATATCAAGATATTTACATTTAAATATAAATTCACCCTCTTTGAAGTAATCAAAATATATCTTAGAAAAACTTTAGAATGATGACATCCAAAAAAAATAAACAAGACAGACAGCATGGAGGGAATATAAAGTGAAAGTTGGTTACCTGTACCAGATGTTCTCCAAGGACAGTAGGATACTAGTTCTCAGAACTGACTGAGGTCCTCCAATGGAGCCAGGCTTGGTGGTGTTTTACACTATAGCTTCTGGAAGCTTTGGCAAGCTCCACTAAGCATGTGCCTTCCATCCCACGTCAATGATATCGAGCAAGGCCCCCTTCAGTTCTTATAGCTAACAAATAGGAACTGATTCCAAGGGGAGGTAGGTGCGTTCTATGAGGATTTACATCCTACTGTCTTCAGAGAACATCTGCTGCAGGTAAGCAAAGCTTGCTTTCTTTGAGGACAAGCAGGATGTGAAGTTTTAACTGAGAAGGCTCTGGCTACAGGCTGCCTCTAAAGAAAAAAGCAGAAGAGATTGACCATACTTTGTCATGTTGGTAATCTTTTACCTAAACACTACTATTTTGTGTGGACTGAACTCCATCTCCCTGCTTTACAAATCTCTTCCATGGAGGCCAATCACAAGTATGCCACCAACACCACCATGGCTGTAACACTATGAGCCTTGTCATGCACAAAAGTAAGACCTGCCTAGTCATAATAGAGATTCAATCTGCTATCCATTTAGGAAAGGTGCACTTGGCAACAGCAACTGTACCTGCTTTGGGGGTCAAAAGAAACAAAAAGCTGGGTGAACTTTCTAAGGGCTTCAGTCTGCTCCAGACAGAAGAGTAAGGCTCTTTTGCAATCCAACTGTGGAAGGCTTGTTCACATTTGTGGACATGTGGCCTGGGTGAAAACATTTGAAGGATTATTGGTCCAGGTCTACATCTGGAAAGCTTCCTGGCATAGGAGGTACAAGCTTATTGCTGCTTATTCACATAAAACATTGCTACTTTATTGTCTAATCATAATTTTGTTGGCCAACTGATCTCTGAAAGCCTTTGGAACAAATTATCACACTTGGCTCTAGGGAATATATGCAATGGGAGTTTTCCTGAACAGCTCAAATGCCCTGGGATGGAGCCCTTCTACATAAGCTCCCCTGCCCAGGTTGGATGCATTCGTAGTTAGGGCCATTTGTGCTGGATGAATTTGGAAGGAGATTTGAATTAAGCAGCCATTAGCACAGAGTCTTCAGGTGCTGGAATTGAGATTGTAGAATCCACTGGGCTTGTGTCACCTGGAGACATGCCAAGGGAGTGGCGTGTACTGTTGATGCCACGAGGCCCAACAACCTCAATGTATCTCATGCCAATACCTGCTGACTGTTTTTCATTTTTTCTACTGTGGACATCAGCGTGATGATCCTCTTTTTTTGAAAAAGAGGTTTTCACTTGAGATGTATCAAATAGCATTCCTATAGATTCCAATTGCAATTATAGGCTAAAACGGGATTTGGGATAATTTATGATAAACTGTAGCAACTCTACCACCCAGCTAGTTTTGATTCTAAGGCACCTTCTTGAGATGTATGCTTGAGCAGCCAATCATCCAGGTGCACGCCAATCATTACAAGACAGTCTGTAACAGCTGCACTATTTGTGCACTGCTGTAGCTGAACAGCAGTACACAATATTGGAGAAGGTGCTTCCCATACATCCTGTGACCTGCAAATATCTTTATGTGGCTGTAAGCATCCTATAAAACCAGAGAACATAACTAGTCCCATTTTTCCAGGAAGAAAACTGAGGTGCCTCGGGAAATCACCTTGAATTTTTCTCTTCTGTGGTTTTGCTCAAGGCCATTAGGTCTGGGATGGGATGGGATGGTTGCCCCTGCTTTCTTTGGAATCAGGAAGAACTTGGAGTAAAACCCTGTCTTCTCTCCCCTCATGGAGCTTCTTGGAGCATAAGTTAGTGGGGATTCTGTTATGCTATCTATCCATTTCTGATTATGCTGAGGTGATTCTGGACCAACATTTTATGTAAAACATCAGCCTTTCCCTGAAAGGAAGGTTCTCTGGCATTGATACTGGATTCTGCCTATGCCTTCGTAGCTGCCATCAAAACCCTATCTGAGGTTTTAAATGACTTGCTAGCTGTGGCTTTTGGACATTCTGCCATTTGGGATAAGAGTGAAGTCCATGTTGCTAATGGGGACGAGGGGGTGGAGGATAATGCTTCCTTACAGGATAGAAGAGTAGTCTTGGCGCCCCTACTCAAATACCTTCTAGATGAGGAGTTTGAATGTGGTGTGGCAGTGAAGTAAGTCTGAAACATAGCACAGTAGTCTTTAATTTGAGCCACCACTTTTTTGACCTTATCTCCAAAGAGATTTTCTCCATTTTATGGCATGTCAGCAAGTCTTTCTTACACATTTTGTCTACGGTCTGAGCCCCACAACCATGCAAGGCTGTGGGTGCCAATGCCTACTGCAGAGGTTCCCAATGCTATTTCAAAAACATCATCGACTGACCTGACCATGTACTTCTGACATTTGATACCCTTGCCCACTAGTGACTCTAGTTTGTCATGCATCTCCTGAGGGAAATGCTCTGACAGTCCCTTCACCTCTTTCAGAATGTTTTGCATAGATGGTGCTGTTTAATGTGGACATTAAACAGCACCATGATACATTTTCCTCCCAATAAATTAAGGGTATGAGAATCCCGCGCTGGAGGCACAGACAGCTTAGTTCTGGACCTCATGATCTTTTTGAAAGTGCATTCAATTATAACCACCACCTAAGGCAATTGTTTCTCAAATTCGGGATCCTGTTGGACACAATATATTGCACCCACTTTCTGATTAACTGGTGACAAAGAGCAGATCTTCCAGATTCTCATAGGACTGCCACAGTCTCCTGAGGGGTTCCACAAAATGGATGATGTCAAGAATTTTTATTCTGGACTCTTTCTCCTTCTCAAATTAAATGGAATGGTATACTCCATTTTTTTTTTTACAAAAGAAAGAGAAGACATTCTTTCCTGTGGAGGAAAGAGAAGACGTTCTTTCCTGTGGAGGAAAGAGATTCAAGAGAAAACTTCTTGACACCTCCGATGCATAGGTGAACTGTTTGGAAATTCTCACATTCTGAACCAGAATCATAGGTTGGTGTTGTGGTCAGAGTGTGCCTCTGACTAGAAGAAAAGCCTCTTTAAGGGTACCTGGCCACATCCCAAAGACCATCTGCGCTTTGGGGAAGCTTTCTCCTCCGATGCACACTACATTAACAATGATGCAGGGTTTTCCAATGCTGATACCACTCCAGGAACCAGCAGTGGGTTCCTTCTGCCAGATGCCATCAGAGTCTCCAGCAAAGGTTAGATCTCAGTTTGCAAGGCTACTGCCACTGTTGATGCCGCTGCACTAATGCTGACAAATTGTGGTCCAATGGTGCTTGGATCCTTCTTTCCAGCACCTCCTCAAAACCTACCAATAACACATAGGAAATAGGACTGGTCACATCTTCTGGGCCACTTGAAAGAGAGAGGGGGCTGGCATCTGAGCCCTTGGCTGTTGTGATTCCTAAGACTAATGCAAGGGTTGTTTTCTCTGAGTGAATGGGTGAGGGATCTATGGTCATAGTCAGAAGCTCTCTGCTCTCTTTATTGCACGCTGCCGGGACTAATGCTTTTTATCCTTCACCCAATGGTTCAGTATTGCTATTTCTCCATGCCAATGCAGATAAAGTGGAATCCTTCACTTTCATCAGGGTGGGGGATTTAGATGATCTATCTCCCTGGCCTCTATGGCTGTTTGAGGTCAAAAGGGATAATGCTGCTTCAACTCTGATACACCACCAGCATCTAGTGCAGGTGTTAGACCTTTCAATACTGATGTCAATGCTTCCGATGCTGATTAACAAGACTTACTTTTCCAAAAGAGCTTTTCAATCAGCTCTAAACAGGAACGACATCTTCTAGAAGTCATCTTCCTACACGTGAAGCACCCTGCGATGACATGGTCATCCCCCAGGCAAAGCACACATCTATTAAGGGGATCCATGATGCAACCACAGCTGGGGCACTAGTCGAAGCCACTGGTTCTCTTCTTTTTTTCTGGGACTCTGAACGAAAAATAACTTGCAAAATCAAATGACTCAATTTTACAAAATAACTGACAGGTGCCACCTGCAACACTGATACCAATGCATGCAACAGCTGCATAAAAAAAAAGAAAACTTAATGACCAAGAAACCTACCTAATGAACCTAAGAGGTGAAAGGGTCCCATGATAAAACATGTAAAAATTTAGAAAGATGATTTAACTGAGCTGAAGGGAGCCTCATGCAACATCCATGAAGTGGGATGGTGCGCACATTCTCAGTAGCATGTGTCAAAAGCTTATAAAAAAACAAAACTATGAAGTAAAACTTCACAGATACAGGTGCCATCAGATGATATCACCCATCACGTCACATCCTACTTGTCCTTGGAGAAAAGATGCAATGGGCTCTACATCAAATTCTTCAGTGAATTCCAGTACCATTTTTGGCCTATGAGCTCTCCCAAAGGGCAACTTTTGGTCTTTGCTTAAAACACTTCTCAGTTTCTAGAAGGCTAAAAACTGATTTTGAGATTCCTTATCTTAGGTCTAAAATGTGTTTTGTAATTCCTGGGCATGCAGTTTCATTCCTTGGTTTTGTTGCCTTTGAGAGGAGGTAAGGAGTAGAAGTACAGAAAGAACTATCTCTATTTCAAAGTCAAACATTTCAAAAGCAATGAACAAAATAATCCTTCAAGATAAAAGCAATTTGAACAGCAGTTTAAAAACCCAACAGCAATGTCCATCTGTGCTGCTGGCACAACACATCATTTCCAAAGAGTTTACTCACGCTCGCCGGAGTACTTCTCAAAAAGATGTGAAGCTCAGAACCAACAGAAGAGCGCTCTAAACTCAGGTTAGCCTGTATGGGCCATGTACACTCCTTTTATGTACATGAATGAGGATGAAGTGGTTATCAACTTTGACAAAAATAAGATTTAAAAAAACTGCCAGCTTTTGAATGTTTCTCAATTGTTCCAAGCCCATTTTATTAGTGCTGTCTTCTTGCCCTTATTTCCAAGTAGTGCCACACTTGTTCCTACTGTGTTCATTCCCATCTTCAGATGACAAATGAAGACTTGTGCCTGAAGTCGCCCTGCAATGGAGACCAGTTGCGTTAAGGAAGAATGCTAGCAATCATTCAAAGGACGTGATGTAAGAAAATAAGTAGTGTGCTATCTCTTGTAGAGCCCATCAAGTGAGGAAGCAGCTAAGTGCTCAAGATCCAGAAGAATGTATCAGAATTTCTTCTAGACTATGACATCTTTGATTAGTTTTACTGAGATCAGTGGTTCCCAAACCTGTCCCGGGGGACCCCCCCATCCCCAGTCAGGTTTTCAGGTTATCCACATTGAATATGCATGAGATAAAATTTGCATGTTTATGGAGGCAGTGCATGCAAATTTATCTTATGTATATTCATTGTAGATATCCTGAAAACTGGACAGGTTTGGGAATTTCTAGCTTAGGTTGTTTACTCTCTTTAGATAATCCACTATCTCGCTTACCTCATCATCTGTCCGAAGGTAATTAACACCTTCTGGCTTTGCCGGAGTCTTGTAGCTGAAACAAAGGGAAACAAACATGCCATGTTCAGAAATTTTTCACAAGCTATAACACTGAAAGCATCTCCCTCTTGCAGTGCTGTTTTGTGTCTCCCACAAAAGAGAAAGAGAGAGGAAACTTTTTTTTTTTAAAAAGCAATTTTTGTCCTTGCTACCCTTCACTATCTCTGCTATAGGTAGCTGGAGGGTAGCATGCAAAACAGTCTGAAAATGACCTTCTTAATACACAGGGTCAAACAGTCTACATCAAAAAATAGTTGGCAAAAACACATAAAAATGACACCAGTTTTCAAAGTGAATTTATGCACATAAGTCCACCAACTTTACCTGCATGCAATTATACCTGCTATTTTGTGAGAAGAAAATATTTGGGAAGGCAAAGTTGCTTGCTTGTAAGAGCTGTTCTGCAACTGCAGGATGTCAGTCCTCACAAATGGAGTGACCTCATCTGATAGAGTCTGGCCCAGAACTTTGACTCTACCCACGCCCAGGCCCCTCAGTCTACTTTTGGTTTTAGCTTAAACTGGGAGAAGCCAACTCCAAGGGAAGGTAGGTGTGTTTTGTGAGGACTGGTATCCTGTTGTCTTTGGACAGCACCTGTTACAGGTGAGCAATTCTGCCTTCTCCAAGGAGATGCAAGAATGGCAGTCCTCACAAGTGGTGAATCTCCAGCTACAGACTATCCTGTACAACAAAAGGAAAATAAAACCATGGCATTAGGCACAACTGTTTGTTTTTTGTTGGCTACAGGCCTTTTTTCTTATATATTTCTTGCAATGAAGCAGTCTGGGGCCCTAGGAGGGATGGAGTGGGTTCTTCACCTGAAAGCGATTCTCAGGACAGACTGGCCCTGTCCAAACAATAGTGTAAACTGAGCATGTTGAGAAACCTCCACAGCTTTGCAGATTTTCTCCATGTAATAGGTGGGCTATTTCTCCATGATTTTAGGTGGGCTAACAGTGCGCAGTGTGAGTCCACTAGATTCAGACCTGCCTGGGTATAACTCTATGAAATACAATCTGCTAGTCAATTGGCAATGGCAATTCCCAGTTTGTTAGTGTCAAAAGAAACAAAAGATTGGGTGCAATTTCTATGGGCTTCAGTCTGTTCAGGTAGAAGGCCAAGGTTCTTTTTCAGTCCAAATTGTGCAGTGCTTCTTAACCTTGGATGACAAGTTGCCTGGGGAAGAGTTTTGGAAGGATTGTTTACTGTCTAAGATGGAATTTGCTTTTAGGGAAAAGTATTACTGCTGGTCTTGACCTGGGGTCTGCCTGGGGTCTTGTGTATGGAACCACAGACTGGCTTGGAGAAAGTCAGCTTCAGACTGCAGTCTGCTGTATGGCCTTGCCCCTGAGGATCGGGATTGCTTCTTAGGGGATTCAAATCCTAGCATTTAGATGGCTAACAGGCCAAAGGAAGATTTCAGATCTCGGAGGAAGTCCCATGAGCTCTTCTCCTGGGGTGTATTACTATTACATTGTGAAACGTCTTATCTCCAATTGTGTTTGTGTGCTGTCTCAGAACAGAATCTACTGTGAAATGACCCTGACTAAATGATCTGTGAATTACTTGTTAGGTTTACCTGCAGTGCATAAGTCAGGAAATGTTGTTACTGTATTAAACAAGTATTGAGATACAATACCTGTGTGAGTGTGCTGCGGGGGTCATCAACCTGACACCACTTTAGGCAGAAACTTAGGATGGGGATGCAGAACCATCCTATCAAGATAAAACAGCATAAGAAAGATAAACTACTTGAGCCTGGAACTCACTGTGACCCTCTGTGCTGAAGTCACCGCCAACCAAAAATATTACATTCAAGGTCAGGCACTTAAAGTTGCAGGAGCACAGTGGCTCAAAGGAACTTTCATCAGCTGGGTCAGTACCATACTGACAGAAGAAGAGAGCAGAGGCCTAATGAGAAGTTTCAAATGAAGTAGGCTCTGCCTACACTGGACAACTAAAAGCTGTACAGAGATAGGTCTACCTTTTACATGTTGGTGATGGCACCTACTGCACTGAAATGCACTCTTGATGAGCTGGGCTTGAGATCTGACTCTGATAAATGTAGCAGGTAAGCAAGAAGTTTTTATGTGGAGCAGGAGAAAGGATCTAAGGTCTTTTGCTCATACCAAAGGGTAAACCTCCTTCATTTTAGTCCATAGGACTTCCTCATGGACTCCTTAGATGAAGCCAACAGAATACAAGAAACATCCTCTGAGAGATCCAGAGGTTGCAGAGTTACTCTTTCAACATCCAGGTTGTGAGAATCAGGGAATTGACACTGGGATGGTACAACCATCCTCAGTTCTGAGTGATGAAAGTTGTGAAATCCCCCAATCTAATCAGAACCCTGATGGACATTTCCCGCAGGAGTGAAAATCAAATCTGTCTCAGCCAAAAGGGGACTATCAGAATCATGGCCCCCTTGTCTTCTCTTAATTTCAATAAAATCTTTACAATAAGTGGAATTGGAGGATACTCGTATAGCAGGCCCTTGCTCTTGCTCCATTCAAGGACAAAAGCATGTGAGGCTAGTTTGCCTTTCCTTCCTTTTCTGAAACCAAATAGCAGAAGTTTACTGTTCTGGAAAAACCTAAAACAGATCCACCACAGGTATGGCCCACTAACAATATCTGGTTTGCTACTCCCTGGACTAGAGATCATTCATGGGGTTCCAGGACCCAACTCAATCTGTCTGCAAAGATATTCTCCTCACTAGATATGTAGCTCTCAAGACCATCCTCTGAGAGATGGCCCAGTCCCATATCTAGACAGTCTCCTGCCACAAGAAGTTCAATCCTGTGCCATCCTGCTTGTTAATGTAATACATCACTACTTGATTGTCTGGACTAGAATTACTTAGTTGGCCAATCGATCTCTGAAAGACCTCAGAGTATACCGATTTGCCATTAGCTCTAAGAAGTTTATCTGAAGAAGCTTTTCCTGAGCAGACACTCCCCACCCCAGGTTGGATGTATCCATGGTCAGAATCTGGACAAGAGAAAATTGAATGGGTATTCTGGTTAGTTTGGAATTGATGCACCATCAGGACAGGGAGTTCCTGATTGATTGCGTGATGCAGATGCTGGCTCAAGGATCCTCCATGACTTAAGTCCACTGCAATCTGAGAGTCCATTAGAGCTCTTTTCTTATAATGTGCCAAGGAAGTAATGTGCACTGTTGAGGCCACAAGGCCCAACATCTTCAACATGTCCCATGCCGAAACTTACTGCCTCACGTGAATCCTTTCCATTGTGAATATCAATGTGATAGCCCTCTACTGTGGAAGGAAGACTTTCACCTGAATTGTGTATAGGATAGCTCCTATAAACTCCAATTGAGACAACAGATTCAGTGGAACTTGGGGTAGTTGATGATAAATCATAGTAATTCCAACACCACAATGGTTCTGCACATTGATTCTGTGGCACCTGCCTGAGATGTGCTCTTGACTAGCCAATCATCCAAGTAGGGGAGAATGTAACTTTCACAGATGCTCTGCCACCACAGCAAGACATTTTGTAAAGATGCGTGGGGCTGACACTAGACTAAAAGATAGTACGCGGTACTGGAGGTGATGATCCAACTACCAAAAATCTGAGATTTTCTGCTATCTGGAAATCTCTCTTTGTGAGTGGAAATATCCTTAAGATTGAGAGAGCTTAGCAAATTCCTTTTTTTATAGAAAGATGATCAAGATGCCCAGTGAAACCATATTGACCTTTTCTTTTTGATCAAGGCCCTTAGGTCTAAGATGCGATGGAGTTATCCTGGGTTTTTTTCTTGGAATCAGAAAGTACCTGGAGTACAATCCCTGCCCTCTTTCTTGTGGTGGAACAGGCTCAACTGCCTTGGTCTCTGAGAGCGCCTTCTGTAGCATGTCCTAATGTAGAGATTTCCCCCAACAGATATAATTTGTACCACCTCTATAGTATGCCGAGAACCCATGAGTCTGAAATTATACTAGACCAGCGGTGTATGTAAAATCTAACCTGCTTCCAACTGGAAGGTAGTCTGGCATAGGTACTGGGATCTGGGTAATGCTCTCTGCAATCCAGTCAAAACCCTATCAATGGGACACACATCTATCATTGGGATCCATGATAGCGAACCGGGAGCAAACATTTTTAGATTTCTATTAGAATTGTACTTGAGATAAATATACCACCTAAAAAAGGAAGTTCTGGTTTCATGGCAGAATTTCTTGGTTAATGTCACTTCTAATTTAAGAGTTTGCTCTGAGACATTGGGACCTGGAGATCAGTTTTATTCTGAAGCTAGGAATTTTTAAAGGAAATAAGGGACTGGTTTCCTAATTCCTGCATTTTCACCTCTGGCATATTATAAAATAGCTTAACTCATAAAATAAATACCAATGTTAAGTTTAGAAATTGTGCCTTGCAGGAAGTTGAACACAGTCAAAAGCCTTTTTTAGCATTTAGAGCTAAAATCCCAAATGACCTAGGACAGTGATCCTCAACTAGGTTCTCGGGGACCACCTGTCTAGTTTTCAGGATTTCCACAATGAAAATATATATGAGATAAATCTACAAATATCTCATGTATATTCCTTGTGGATATCCTGAAAACTGGACAAGCCAGGTGGTCCCCCTGGCCTGGATTGAGATCCATGATCTAAGAGATAATTGTACCAGCCTCAAGAATGTTCCACTGTTTTCTAATGTTGGAATAACCAGATTTCCAGGAAATGAAACCCATCTTTCAAACAAATGCCAAAAATGCAACAAATGAGGCCATAATCAATTCATTCTAAATAGAATGTTCATATTCCTGATATTTTTGGGAAAAACGAAAATGGGACTATTGGCTCAGCCTGGGCCTCCAGCTTGCTGGAAACCAGCCCAGCGAGAGCCGAGGACACACTCCACTTTAAAAGTGTCTGAGCTGGGGAGCTCTTACCTTGGCCCCCCACTTAATCCCTTCCTGGATGCATACTTGCTCCTGCCCAGATCCTATTGCTTTAGAAATGGTGCCATCTGCCTGGAGGACAGCGCTGAAATGATATCACGTCAGTACCTTCCTCCAGTGTGGCTGGCACCATTTCTGAGCAGGCCCCCATGTCGGGCCAGATCAGTGGTTTTGCCCCGGAAGGCCCAGCCAAACCTGTCAAAGGCCCCTTTTTTTTTTTTTTTTTAAATATAGTTTTAGGGGTTTTTTTGTTTTGGGGGCTTTTTCATGTTTAATGTTTTTTCAGTTTGGCAAACCAACCAAACAAATCAAAACTACATTACATGAACTGAAAAAATAATAATAATAAAAAAAAAATCTTGAAACAAAAAAACAACAAATGAAAAATTGGGGCTGCACAATACTACTGATTAGTTGAACCAGGGCAGGGATTACTCATGCTAAATGGTTGTGGTTCACTAGCACCTTGGCTAGAATTTTTAGGAGAACCCTTATCCACTCTCTCAGTGCCTCCCACTTTAGACTATTGCAACCCGCTTCTCACAGGTCTTCCAGTCATCCATCTCTCTCCACTACACTCTGTCCTAAATTCAGCTGCACAACTTATCTTTCACCAAAGTCACTATACCCATATAACCCCCCTTCTAAAGTCACTGAATTGGTTCCCTATCTGTTCCTGCATGCAGTTGAAATTCCTCCACTCTGCAGCTCTTTTTACTACCTCTTATCTTTCTCTAGACCCATCCTTGTGCTCTCCATGCTAATGGATCCTTCTCCTTTTTGTGAATTGCAGAAATGACCAAACCTCTTATGGAATCCCGTAAAATACCAGTGTCAAATCTGTTAGTTCTCCAACAATTTAGGATCCAGAAAGTCACTGATTAGTCTAGATCGGTCTGCCGGAACACCATCAATACCCGGGGACTATCCAGAAGACATGCTTTTAATAGACTTAGTAATTGCCATCACAATAGTTTCCATAGTGCCACTCTGTTTTTACCTTTTCCCTTTTGGTTTGCGGTTTGCAAAGTAACCTTTTCGGTATGCCCAGCAGATTGCAAGGGTTATGAGCCCCAGCACCAGGATTACAACCAACACTCCACCAACAATCGCAGCAATGTTAAGATCATCTAAGGAGAAGGAACAGAGCAGAAATAAATTTCAATTAAATGAAAGAGATATTTAGCTTCACCTCATCTGATTTCTATATACGCATATAACAGCGTGCAATATAAAAGATGGTTTTTCCATTTGCAAGGTTTTCAATTCTGTTTGGCCCCATGGAGGTTAAGGAACTTGCTGAATGGCACATCACTGGAATGCCAAACCTCTATATTCTAACCATAAGCTACAACTGCCAGACCTGCCGTTTCTATTTCTACTTTGTTTGATTATTAATGACCAAGTAAATTAACTCACAGACTTCCAGTTCTTGCTCCTCACACTTTGCTGATCCAGCTTCATTGGTTGCAATGCAGTAGTAATGTCCTGTGTCTGCTTTACTTACTGCACTGAAAACCTGTTCAGGGAAAAAGAGAGGAACTCATGTCAGTGCACATTCAGGACAGACCATATCAAGCCCCAAAGGAAGAGTGAGCTGAATTATAACCTACAGCCAGGGGACATCACATACAGGTTGTGTGATGCCCTAAAGTGAATGATCGGGAAAGGTTTCCTTAACATGCAAATGGGTTAGGTGCTTATTGGTTCCTTAGACTGTGTTAAATAATTTAAATGTATTCATTTATGGTACCCTACAAAAATATTAACCATACATCATCACATGAAATGAGGGAAGAAACCAAATATGTCATCTCAAAAAAAAAAAAAAAAAATTAAAAGAGCTGGGATTAGAAGTAATAAGGGCCGAGTGTCATTAAAATAGGTTAGTTACCGGTGTGCTCGCTGGGTGAGTAGGCAGTGCATTTCTTGAGAATGCAGCAATAGCTGGTACATATTATTTACCAAGGTGCCTGTTCTGGGATCCAAGGTGAAAGAAGAATTCACAAATTTGGGGTTAGATTTGGAGCTGTCAGGGAGGGGCTCGCTGTTTCGGTACCAGCGATACATAGAATTCGGATATCCCTCGTTCTCCCTGCAGTGAAGGACTGCTGTCTTGCCTGCTGGCACAGCTTTGGGCACACTGCATCTTGGAGTCACTGGCTTTACTGTGAGTGGAAGAGACAGACAGATGTTACAAACAGGAAGTATAAGAAGAATCAGTCCAACTCCAAACTCTTTCCCAGCTACAGTGAGTAAATTATTCTCACCTCTTCATGTTTCCATAATATTATATACTAGTAAGTAAAAGCCCATCCAAAAATGAGGAAATACTGTGAAGTGTAGGAAGTGTGACCTCACCTTAAGTATTGTGTGTAGTTCTGGTAACCACATCTCGAAAAAGATATAACAGAATTAGAAAAGGTACAGAGAAAGTTGACCAAAATGATAAAGGGTCTGGAACAATTCCCCTATAAGGAAAGGCTAAAGAGATTAGGGCTCTTCAGCTTGGAGAAGAGACAGCTGAGGGGAGATATAATAGAGGTCTATAAAATGAGTGGTGTGGAACAAGTAAGGGTGAATCAGTTGTATACTCTTTTAAAAGTAGACTTACAGGACACACAATGAAGTTACTAAGCTGTACATTTAAAACTAATAAGAAAATATGTTTTTACTCAAGCATAATTAAAGCACTGCAATTCATTGCCAGAGGATATGGTGAAAGTTGTTAGTGTAGTTGCATTTAAAAAAGGTTTGGCCAAGTTCCTGAAGGTCTTGAGCCTATCTACATGAACTCCCCCATCCCAGGGTGGACACATCAGTGGTTAGGACAATTTGGGTAGGAGGACTTTGGAATGAGATCCCCTGTTCCAGATTTGAAAGTACCCACCACCAGGACAAAGAATCTCCTGAGGGGCGAGGTGACTTGGATGCGATCCTAGAGGTTCTGCACATGTGTAATCGTGCCAAGGGAGTGACATGGATGGTTGCGGCCATATAGCCCAACAACCTCAACATCTGCCATGCTGACACCTGCTAGCTCTGCTGAATCTCTGCCATGATGGTCATCAAAGTGATGGCCCTTTGATGCAGCAGGAAGGGAGGAAGAGTTATATTTGCATACCAGCAATGCAGGAACGGGGCAAATTTCCTCTTTATTATATAGAGATATATATAGAAACTTTTCTATAGACAAGATCTGAAATTAGTTTAAACACTTAGTTTACAGCCACTTCTGGATGGATGAAACACAGCAAAATACTAATAGCAGTCAGTCCGTTGTAGCAAAATAAGAAAAGTGGGGCTGGCCACTGGCTTAGTGGCAGTGCTGTGTGCAGTCACGTGGAAAGATATGGGTTCAATTCTAGGTCAAGCCTTCCATGCCTTGGGCTTGCCAGGGATGCTGCAGAAGCAGTGCTCGCAGCCTCTGGGGGGAGAGGGAGACAGTCCTCCTACATTGGAAACACCCAGTGGCCCATAATTGCAGAGTTTTGGAAAAAGCCCTGGTGCACGGCTCCCACTCAAGAACTAGAAGTGTGATGACTGGGTTATGTGAACAGGGAGGGGATATAAGAGGGGACAAAATTCGCAGGTAGCTGTGAATGAAGGGGTCATGGTGCCTGATCCCAGCCCTGGTTCTGACTAAACTGGAAGCCCAAAGAAGCATGAGGAAATTGTAAGGCCCAAAAAATAGACTGGAAAAGTGAAAAGCAGTTTAATGCAGTACTCAACATACCTAGTCTGCTGATTGCTGAGGCAATGCTTGGCCGGGGGCTATGCACTAGAGCGCCCTCTGCACCCCCACAATCATCTACTTATTTGAGATCCTGCCAGGTATTTGTGAACGGGATTTGTTACGGTTGGAAACAGGATACTGAGCTTGATGGAGCCTTGGTCTAATCCAGTATGGCAATTCTTGTGGGCCCTGAATCTAGCCACTAGGTCTCATCCTGGAGTGATAACTATGACTTCCTTCCCCTTGGATCTGTGAATGCTGCCTCTGCAGTATCCCCATCACCAGCTGTGCACAGCACTGCCACTGAGCCATCAGTTACACCTGTGATGTATATTATATTTCTTCTCTTTTCCAGATCCCTGAAATTGGTGAGGGGATGATGAATGGACAAAGAATTATATTAAATGGACAAAGAATTATATTAAAGTACAACTGTCCAGTAAAGTTGAATAAATAAATCAGTAAGCATACAAATTCCTACTGAATTCCTAGAAATGTGTTTGCAAAGGTTTCAAGTGGGAAGATGGGAGTCTGTGGAATAGATCAGTGTTCTTTTGAGCCAGAGAAGGTGGCAGATAAGAAAATGAACCCATGGCATGATGACAAATCTTACCTTGCACTGTTAGTTCAATGGTGACCTCGTCAAATTTTTTTCCATCATTGAGGGCTGCCACTTCACAACGATAAGTAGCATTATCTGTCCGGCTTGTATTGTGAATTATCAGAGAGCTTCTGCTCAGAAGCTCTGCACGACCCATCAAATCACCTGGAGACAGAGAGATAACCAGAATGAACAGGGGAGCAGATGACCGAGCACCAAAGGCCAAGGCCTTCAGCAGAGCCAACTTAGATTCTTTCAGTTCAGATCCCAGAAAATGAAAAGACTAAGAAAACTGAAATGCAACACACCCTGAAATATTCAATCTTTCCTGAATGCCACAAGAGAAAAGCTTACTATCCATCTGTGATGCACAGTTTGCAGATACTGACAGAGATAAGTAACATCTACTGAAATATTCAATCACTCTAGCAGAGTAAGCGCAAAGCATCTCTCCTGCGACATGTCAATACAGGAAATGGCAACTCTCTCATAGTTCAGCAAGGGAAACAGCCACAGCCGAAGGAAAGGAAAAAAATCTATCCAATTAAGATACAACAAAGCAGCAGAAGAAATCATTTAGGAAGAATAGCGAGGGTAGAAAGAGGATGCATTTAATATCAATAATGTTTTCTTTCAGTTCACTTTTAGGGGGACATTTTCAATGGGATTTCTGCAGGAGAAAATGGGCAGATGCAGTGAACTACACATGGTAATTTCATTTTGAAATCCCTGCAGGTTTTTTACACTGCTTATTTTGCACCTACAAAGTATGTGAAGTAAAGGCACCAGCCGCCATTAGAATTGCTTGAGGGCCTGCAAATACTGCAGGTACTCAGGGCTGGTGCAAGGGTAGTAGGTGCCCTAGGCGACTTCTGCTTTGTGCCCCCCGCCGGTCTCAGCCCTGACTGCTATCTCGTTCGCACAGCCAACTGTGTGCTTCTCAGGGCCGTGAGCAGCATGTGGCCCGACGAATCTCTGTTCCTTTTGCTGGGAGTGGGCTAGGCTCCACTTGCAGCACCACATGGCTGCTCTTCAGCGCCCCCTAAGGGCTGGCGCAATAGGCGACCGCCTAGTTCGCCTAATGGACGTGCCGGCCCTCCAGGTACTTTAAAATCCAGCCTCTTAACGACTCATCATTTTGCTATTTATCTACATTTTGTTCATGCCTCATCCATGTTAGCCTGAGATGAGTTTGTTACAACCAAAAATACATAGATTCATAAATACATGAAATAAAAATGATACATAAAAACAATGATACTCGAAAATATAAATCATATAAAACCATACTACTTTTATTAAAACTGTCTGAATCAGGACTGACTAAATTAATGGAGTGGTGTTCAAAAGTATTTTTGCGCATAAAAACCAATTTAGGCATGTAAATAAATCATCTTCTGAAAATCAACTGGGGACCAGTGGGCATAAAAGTATTGCATAACTATTTTGCATGTCCTTTTTCTGCACTAGCAAGAAGTGTTCTGAGGGGCAAAGCTATAGGAGGGAAAGTCATTTTGCGCATATTTTCTATTTTCAAAAGGATGTGTGTAAATCTATGCATATGAAATTACACCTGCTTGAGGGCAGATGTAACTTCATGTACGTATGTCAGTGCACATAGTAGGAACACCTGTGAATGTGCACTAGTCCACTTTGAAAATTCAGGCTAAAGTCTATATGGGCCTGTTTGAAAATTACCCTCTGTGATGAAACAAAGGTTTCATGCAGGCAGAAGCAGCCTGGAGAAACAGTGCAGTTAGGGGAAGTTTTAAAGGCAATTCCAGGAGGAACACTCTCTTAAGGTGAAAAGAAAAAGTGAGCAAGAGTTGGCTGGAGGATTGTAAAGCCAGAAGGAACAGGAAGCACAAAGGTGCTGGGAAATGTAGTTTGAAGATCATGGGCAGGGGTAGGACTGAGAGATTATATTACAATCTGTTTTGTTCTCACTATAGGGGTAGCCCATTCATTAAAATTCTAACCGTGATTCACAAAGTTTTGAGCGGAGATATCCCATCATATATAAGCAGTATATTAAGAATTTATAAGCCATCATGTTCTTTGAGTTTCTCAGGTCAGAATCTTCTGGATGTTACATCGATTTATATGATTTGCTCAATAGAAGCCTGTCAAAGGATGCTAACAGTTGCCGGCCTTGTGGCCTGGAATCTGCTTCCTGTCACTTTGAGGCAAGAACCTTGCCTCATTCCTTTTGGAAGTATTTATAAACTATACTGTTTGAATAGGCCTTTAAGGCGTTGGATTAACGGTATATGGGAAGTTATGAGTTAGCAAATCCAGCAAACACTCTGGACATTGACACCGGGTGAAGGAGTAATAGCTTAAGTTGCATCAATAGAGGTCAATGTATGTTGGCCAAGTTTGTATTATTAGTTTTGTGTATTTTATGGATATTTAATTGTGATCCGCTTAGAACTAAAGATAATGTGGAATATAAATGGTTTTAAATAAAGGTAAAAGTAAAAGTCACAGAAAGCTGGGCTAATAATTGGGAGACATAACAGAGGCTAATTAAAGAAAGATACTGTTGGAGTCAGAGAGAGAGAGAGAGAGCACTGCACTGCCTTTCAGGCAGAGAGGAGAAATGAGAGAGAGAGAGAGAGAGACACAGTCCCCGATGCAGAGATGCCTACAACTTTCAGTTAGGGATTTTGAATCTGCAAAAGTACAGCTGGGAAGTAGGTTCTATATGCTCCTAGGGAATTGGGCTGACCTACAGCTGATTACCAATATATCTTACTGAGGTAATCCCAGTGTCTCAGGACAGGAACTGAAAGCTTTGTGTGACGTGAATACTTACTGCAAATAGCTGGCTCTGGGCAGTGTGTTCCAGAAAACTGTCAGCAGGTTGTATAGAGCCTAGATGGCGATCTGTGGACACCCTGTAAGAGCCCAGTTTTCAAATCTATCCATGGTATTGCATTTGGGCAAATATGTGGACATGCAGAGATTAAAGCTAGCATTTTGTAAACTGTGCAGTGGGAGCCGCAGTTTATAAAATACCATGTATTTCTGATCTGAAAGAATGTGTAAATGTTTCAGAACGCACATATGTTTACAACACAAGAAAATGCATACTTTCTCTATTTTGTAAACATACACATGTATATTTGACAACTGCATGATAAACAATAATAATTAATACATAACATCGTCCCACACTGACAATCAAGCCCTGAAGCACCAGTATCCTTATAAAAGTCCTTGTATAAGGTTTTTTTTTCTTATTTTCATTTCTCACTAATATTATTACTCTATAAATGTTAAATTGCCATTAGATTTTTCTCTCTCACTGCCTTCCTTGAAGCTTCATCCTACTTCCTGTAACTTAACTGCCCTGAAATTCGAGATGTTTGAAATTTTTGAGATGTGATTTCTTATCTTATACTAATTCCATGTTTCGATATTGTTTCATTGTAAACAGATGTAATGTGCAAACTAACGTCGGTATAGAAAAGCTATAAATAAATAGTAAATAAATAACTGCGGAGGCAGGTATTTTGTAAAGTATATGTGGGTATTCCATATTGAAAATATACTTACTTGAGCAAGTACTTAGAATCACTAGTTCACCTCGTCCTTCTCCTGTTCACCTAGACTCTCCAGTACAGTTGTTCTCAACAGGTGTGTTGCAACACACTAGTGCGTCACCAGGTCCTGGAAAGTGTGTCGCAGGGCCAGCAGAGGCTGCTCTCTCCTCCTCAGCCTGGGCAGGAGTTGCCCAACGTCTCCTTCATCAGGCATGACAGGAGGCTGTTCTCTCTTCCTTCTCTTTCTGACCCAATGGAAGGTGGTTTCCTCCTCCTCTACCCAGATCATGTGCTTCTGGGCCTGGTGTGACACCAACTTTTCCTCCCCTTGCCAGGCCTGGATAGTGCTGATGTTCTCTTCACCCCACGGGACACGAAAATGATAGAGAGCAGGAGGGAGAGAAATGTGTGCTCTACACGTATAGATCCACTGCTGACTTCTGCTGCCGCTGCCGCCTCCTTTCCCCAGCGATTCTTGCCTTCATCTGCAGCTGATAAGGAATGAGGAAGATTCTGGACTGAACAGGAGGTTTTTCTGCTGGTTGGGAGCCAAGAGGAGGGGAGAAATATGGGTGCTGTAGAACAGAGAGGAGTGGAAAAGAAGAGGGAGTGTGGGTGCTGCTAAGCTGGGAAGCTGCCAAGGGTATTAGGTGCCTTAGATGACCCTTCAGTCTTGTGCCATCCCCAGCCCTGATCTTCTCCATCTGGGCCCATCCCATGTACAATTAAAAATTATGTGCTTATAATAGATTTTACATAAAGGATATTCAAAGTATAGTAATCAAAGTACAGTTTTCAAAATTAAAAATCTCTCTTTCAATATGTATATTATATTTATATGCACTGTTGTATGCCAACTAGAAAACACTGCTAAAAGCCAAAAAAGACACTTGGAACCATATGGTATTAGGGCTACTGTAACACATATTGAATGTGGACTTGGCACTCGGAAAGCCACGAGTAAACTGAATTACAATTCCAATACAGTAAACTTTCCATACCAAAATAGCACTAATTGCCAGCATACAAACAATAAAAACCCTACCTATGAGAAGGCAATGCTGTAAATATTACATCAGGTGTAGTATTGGTATTTTAGAGCCTATTAGGAAAGCAGAACAAGCTAGGCTGCTATAGCTCTCTACACAGAAACTACATGCTTGCAAATTACCTCACATCAGTCATACATGCAGAACACACAGACCCTGAACAAATCCAGAACAGAGAGACCCTAAAGTGAAAATAAAAATCTGCAGACAAAAACTGAACTGGAAAACACACCAAGCTAGACTCTGTATGCAGCGTGACAATGAAAAAGCGGAAACAATTCCATTCCTCATAAAATATCAAACGATAACATTAAGAAATATAAATCAATAATAATAAAATCATACTAATAAAAATTTCAAAATAGCTGTGAAACAGAATAACATCCAATAATTAAAAACTCATATTAAAAAATGGTCCAAACACCACAAAAATATTGCAGAATAGCAGACACATCAAATAACATCTATTGATTTAAAACTAACAAGGATAAAATTTCATCAGCTCTCCATACCTAGGAACTCTGATTACCAAATGCTCTGAGATTGTCAAGGATTAGCTGGTGGGGGTGGGGATCTACAAACTTTCTCTCTTTCATACACCACACACAGCCTCTTACACATACGTGCTGTCAGTCTCACATGCTCCCTCTCTTTCTCTTACACATAGGTTCCTTCTCTCACTCACCCTCACACAGGCTCCTTCCATCTCTCATTCAAACATACTTTTACTCATACCCACACGCTCCTCCCTTTTCTTTCTCACTCTCACACAAACCACACACATGCTCTCTCACACTTACCTTTCCTCTCTCTCACACATGCAGGTTCCACCTTTCACGCAAAATACACACCCTCACTCTCTCATACAGGGTACCTTTCTCTCACATACATATACACCCTCAAGTTTCCTCTCTCTTACTTAGACATACATGGAATAGACTTAGTTTTTGGGTACTTGCCAGGTTCTTATGGCCTGGATTGGCCACTGTTGGAAACAGGATGCTGGGCTTGATGGACCCTTGGTCTGACCCAGTATGGCATTTTCTTATGTTCTTATGTTCTTATCCTTACACAGGATTCCTCTCTCTGACTCTCACACTCACTCACAATGCACAATCACTTTCTCAAACACCCTCACTTGCTCATAGGCTCCCTCACTATCTCACTCATACAAATGCCCTCACTCTCTCACACACACAAACCTACCCTCATTCTCTCATACATTCAGGCTCCCACTCTCTTACATACACAACATATTTCTTCTGTCTTATGCGTATACCAATGCAACAGTCTCCTTTCTCTTGCTCATTCCAGGCTTCTCTTCTCTTCCATGTGGGTAGGATAGGCCCTGCCCTCGGATCTCTCAGGCCTCTCTCCTCTGTGTCTTCAGGACAACTTTGTTGGACAGCCGATCTCTGAAAGCCCATAGCGCATACCTGATTGCTCAGAGCTCCAGGAAGTTGATCTGGCAACATCTTTCCTGAGCGGACCAGAGGCTATGGGTGCGGAGCTCCCCAGCCCAGGGTGGATGCATCTGTGGAAAGAGATTTCCCGTTCCAGATTGGAGAGTACTGCCACCAAGACAAAGAGGCCTGGAGAGATGGGGTGACTTGGATGCAAACCTGGAGGCTCTGCGTGGCCTGGCAACATTGTGACCTTAGGGTCCACTGGGCTCTGCGCATGTGTAATTGTGCCAAGGGAGCACACTTTTGAACTCCTCTAGTCCACACCTTATTTTCCTCGATAAAATGTATGCGCAAAATCGAAAATACTAGTATACACTTGACGTTTATGAAATAGCATATATAAATTCCTTCAAGTTTTTCTCTGTCTCCATCTGCTGGAAGGGAGGCGTAACCCAGCAGTCTGGGCTCATCCGGGTACGTACAGGGAAATAGCATATATAAATGCCTAAGTACTATTTTTATGTGTGGAACCTCTTTGAAAATTCAGTCTTATTGAGTACATTTTCCAAAGTGTTACACACATAAAATTAACATATATGCACAAGCTCTAGCTTGTTTCTGTGTGCATGCAATTTTATAAACATTAAAAGTATGCAGGTATTTTTGGTTTTGCATGCACATTTACCTGTTCAAAAAATAGGACGGCCTAGGAGTGCTCCAGGGCAGGTCCAAGAGGGATGCACTGAAGTTATTTTATAAGAGACTATTGTGAATACATTAGGTAACCTATTTGCATACTTTTACATCTGCTAATTAGTGCAGAGATCTTTGAACGTTATCCTCTCAGTGTAATTAATAAATCAGCCATGAACTCTCTCCACTTCATGAAATGCTTTCAGAAATAACCAACATTTTATCTTATTCCAGTAAATCATTTAACAGATGTAATTCTAATCAAAGGGCATGCCAAAAATGGATCTTTATAGAACATCTTTTTCTGGGCACCCTGCAAATTTAATTTTCCTCGAAGAGGGGAACTGAAACAATAGACACTTCAAAGATCTTAAAACATGCAGTGGTTTATAAATCTGAAACGTATCAATCAAATAATTTGAACCAATCTTACAGGTGCCCTAAAAGTCTAAGATCAGTAGTTTAAACTGCACCCCATAAACAACAGGCAGCTCATGGATGTTCTTAGACATGTGCCTGAATGGCCTACCTAGCTGCCATATTCTGGAGAAGCTGAAGTTTACGGACATGTCAACAAGTTCTAAAAAGTAAACCATGGTCTGAAATAAGTGATGCCAGTCTTAATGAAGAACAGTGGTGAGATGCTGGTTAGGAAAAATGCTTGGGAAATAGAATGACAGAAGACTCTCATACCTACTATGTTATTGTTAAAAAACACATAGGAAGTTTCTCCGCCTCTGCTTTTTTTCCATTCAATCCTGGGAGTAGTTGTATCGGAGTCTTCAATGATGCAGGACAGCTCCACACCTAGTCATGGAAAGAAAGTAAACTTATCATGCAGAACAAAATGCAGAATTTTAAGCAGGTATATGGGACAGCTCCCCCCCGTTCACCTTCTCCTATACCTAAGCAACCAGCCCAGTTGGAAGTACCTCTTGCTTACCGCCATTTATGACTGGGGGAAGGGGGAAAGAGTCCAAAGGAGAGGTGCCAAGGGTCTTTGTTCACAGCAGCCAAAAATGTTCCCTGATTATGCTCCACCCTTCTTTTGCTGACTATAAGGCAGCCATTGCAACAGTCTTTGGCTACAGTCTATCGACCACAACTCCCCTCGGAATATATGAATGCACCAATGCATTATGAATCCCATTTGTTAGTGTTACTTTGCATAATAGCTGGTATTCCTGCTTCCTAGGGGCTGTGAACTCCTCCAGGGATAACATTCTAACAAAGCCATAGCTCTATTTTATTGCAATGACTAGGCCTCAATTCAGCCACTAGATGTCACTAATGCACAATGACTCACACCCCTCCCTCCCCTCAGTGACTGGGGATGCTGTCTTCACAGTATCCAAATGGGTAGTGCATAGCACAGTCACTCGGCCACTGGGCTAAACCCAAAACATTTCAATTGTGGCTGCCATTTGAACCTGGAGGAAATCCTGAAGAAAAAAGATGCACCAAAAGCACTTTTTAATCCACCTTAATTTTCAAGAATTTATGCAAGATTCGTTTGCAGTAAAAGTGCCTGTCTTAGACGTAAAAAAAAAAAAATCCTTTATTGATTACAGATCAATCAATTGTGAAATTTTAGCCAATGTGGCTAATGTGACTTGCAAAAGGAACCATATGAATTTTAAAGTTTTATAGTGGATGATCCCACCCATCATGCCTTTTCAAAATATTGCTTGGTGCAGTCAGTAAAGTTTTCTATTACATAGTTTCAAAAATGCAGCTTGAGTTACCAGTTAGCCACATCCCCTGCAAGGAAAACCGGACTTTCACCGGCGATACAGTTAATAGACAGTACTTACTTTCATGTTCCAGTACGACGGGCTTTTTATTACGTGACACCACCACCACAGCCAGAATCCTACAAACTAGAAAGGGAAAACAAAAAGTTTAATAAGAAGATATGCCAGGAGGCAAGTCCCATCAGCAAAAGTCCCCAACCTCAAAAGCGAAATCTCCCCCTTCAGATACATTAATAGATGCAAGTTCTTAGTGTTTGAATCAACTCTGCTTTATTCTCTTCAAAGTGAAAAAAGAAAAAAAAAACTTGACTAACACTAACAATAAAATGACCTCCTGTTTAGCCACCCTGAGCAGAGAATCTAAGCATCTCTGGGTGCTGCAGTGCTGACCACGTTCAACAAAACTCCCTGTGGGTATCACATTGCCTCATGCGTATATTTTGAATACATCATACAAAACCCAAAATGGGAATCTAGGGCGGGAGATTTTTTTTTAGAAGCAGAGGTTTGCAGCCACAATATATAAAGGCAGAAGAAGTAAAGAATACCCAGGAATAAGTCCCATAGAGGAAGCAACAGATCTAAGAAACATACAAGTTCATATGTTGAGGAACCTTGTTATTACTGTGAATCAGAATATCCTAAAGTAATGATCTCCTCTGCAGCTGCACTCAAGCTTCCCACAGAAAATACATCTTGACTTGAAATATTTATTTTTAAAACACGAGACTGCCTACAGCCCTCGCAGTTTTATATTTTATCATTACATCTACTAAAACATAAATAAAACACAACTGCAATAGACTGAACAATCGTTTCTTCTAAAAACATTGTTGCACTACTGGGAAGCCGCATTTGGATTATCTTCACACCACATTCTTCCAAAAGCAAGGAGTTGGATTCTGAAAAATATTTTGATAGAAGTTTTAATGTTACAATTGATTGAGGTCCAGTTGCTTGATTTAAACTCTCCTTTTATGTATTAGCTGTGGCAGCTATGTTTTCTACTTTCCCATTCCAGGTGACCCTCCATGGCCTAACATATCTCGAAAGTTAGATAACAAAGCCGTTGTGCTGAAAATGGTATGACTGAAGCTCTTCATAATGAAAGTTTCTGTCTCCCCTTTATCAGTTGTCTGTCTTCTAGCCATCCTCAGTCACACACAGCACATTGTGCGCATTGCACGTGCCGGGGGAAGAAAGGCAACAGGTGGAGAATTTGCAGGATAGCGCAGAAGCTTTAAGCAGCTGTCAGATTCTCAGATCAGAAGGCACAGCAGCAGTTCAAGAATCCCGAATGTTGTGCTGAGTTTATTAAACAGGAATTCAAAGTCTCCAATCGGAATTGTATTCATTTTAGATGCTATTTATAGATCAACAACTGGATAGCTTCAATGCCTTACAGTACAGACGCTCCTTTTCATGCCCGCTACGACTTGCCCCTCGTCGCCGAGTCCACAAGGAAGCATTCCATCAAGGGCTGGCCACACTGCCCGAGTAGAAATGGCACTGAAACTGCTGGGACTCTTGATTCCCAGTTCCACTCACTGCTAGGAATTCAGCATGGATATTTAAAAAAAAAAAAAAAAAAAAAAAAATCAACCCCTTAGAGTTCTGGCACTGCTGGTACCTCAAAGGTACTTTAAAGATTTGGAGCATGAGCCTCCCTTTCTCTCTTCCCCCCCCCCCCCCCCCCCAATCACACACACCAGGATTCTCCACAGACCAGAATTGGACTCTAGAGGACTGGGGGAAGGGAGGAACCTAACCACCTGATCCTCCGCTCATTTGCATAAATATGCCACCACTGCCACTAAACTGGACTCCTCTCTCTGGTTCCTCTATTCCTTCTATTTTAGCATCCCCAGGACAGTGGCAATGAACAATCTAACAATGGATCAACAGAGCCATCAATGATGAATAATGCACTCATGAATCAACTTGAAATAAAATGAGAATAAAGGAATATAATCTGCATCGATGCATGCATTCCATTAATGGTGTGAGCACATGTGTATTATGGGTACCTTTTTCCTAGTGTTATGAATGCATCAATTATCCATATCCTTCACTGATCTCTCCTTAAGGTTCTCCTAACATAGGGGGAAGACCTCTGACACTATTACCCTGGTATCCACTCCAATTGTGGAACAAGCAGGAGTGCAGTTCTAGCCAAAATATGCCAGCGCCCTGGTGTCTGCAGAGCATGACAAATTATGCCACCAAGGGAAACACACACTAGAGGGCAATTAAAACATTAGTATCCCTTCACCAAACTCCCGCTCTGCAAGTGCAATGCCTCACACTCGGGCAGTGGTACTTCATCCTGCTGACAGAAGCACCTATGCACTCAACATCACAGCGTTCGTGAGCATACCCCCAAGCCCCAGCCTGGACTGGCCACACGTTAGGGCTGGCAGCTGCGCCCTGTGAAAGAGCCATCAAAAAGCGTGTGAAGGTGCCTCTTTCATGGGTGCCACACACCACCTATCGCAAGACATACGAGTTATGACAGAAATGAACGTGACGGGGCCCTGGGTGATGAAGGTTACAATGCCATCCATGTTGCCATGGCACTCCACGGCACCAACAGTGATAATATCAGCAGGCAGCGCCATAGCGCTGGGAGGAGTACACAACTTCTGCTGGTGTCAATTACACTTGCTGTGCCCCCACTATCTCGATGACGCTTTATGGATTCCGCTTGCTCAGTGTGACACCAGTGTGCACAGTGCCACTTGAGCCCCAACTGCGTCTGTTTGTCACTGAGCAGCACTTAATAGCATCACCCTCAGGGCGCCCACAGTGGTTTATCACCGGCTTGATAATTGTGGCATCGGTGGTCAATGATTGCCCCCTCCCGGTGCCCTAAGGCATGGAGGAAACCCATGGTGTCTGATGGTGCACTGCAGCATTTGACCACACCCATCGTTCTCACTGTGGTGACGGCACAGTCAATGCGCAGCAGTGATCAACCTCGCCTATGGCACTGAATGACGTGCGTCCAAGGCATTGGCGGCATTCAACAGCACCGAAGATGCTCAATGGCACCTACACACACACCCGGCTTTCAAAATTCACCTTTGAGTCTCTTAGATCAAATGGATATCATGAAGCAAACACTAAAAAGCATTCCATGACGTTACTTTTCGTTACTCCACATCACTAGTGCTTCTTAGATATTCCTTGGCAAGTTATAATCTGCAGTGTGAAAATTGGAGAAAGTGCATGAAAAGCGCCGAAGCAGAAGAACTAAACATATTATCATGTCAGGAGTTTGCTGAGTAAGAGAAAAATACTAATTTCCATTCTTTTGGGCACATGATGACTAAAAGGAAAGTATTATTTCTATTCCTTTATTTGAAAAATCTAGAAAAATTTAATGAAAAAAAATAGTTGGATGGTTTTCTTATGGACCAATGATTATTTATGACCTGTAGTATTAAAAGGTTGCTATTTGGTTAAAAACCTATACACAGGTGTTATGAAGGTCCATAACATAGCCATTATTGTACTGCATTAGTGATATGGAGAATCGAAAAGTCAAGTCAAGTCATCAAATGCTCTTTAGTGTTTGCTCTAAAATTGACCCAGGCTTACTGCACATAAAAGTACGTGTGTTGCCTAGTTTTCCGTGTACTTTTAAGTACACTCAGGAGAGGCGTTCCAGAGGGGCTGAGCTGGCACTCAAGTGTATATTTTTTTATTTTAAAAAGTATGCACATGTACACACATAAGTTATGCCCTCTGAAGAGAACGTGTAAATTTATGCAAATGAAAGTGTACACATGCTTGCCCAATTACCTGAGTATTTTAAAAACAAACTTACGCACCTTTGAAAATACTTGGTGTACAACATACATGGAGACTTTATCACTATGTGGCCTGTTTGAAAACTGCCCTCTTATAGTGCTAGTATGCCCTTCAAGAAAATGGCGAGAGCAGTAAATACTTTGCTATGTTCTGCTATATAGCATGGCACTGAAATCATCTTATATTGGTTAGTTGTGCAGATTTCATTTTAAAGATGCATTTTTTTTAAATTTTGAAACCAATAGAAATGTTATTGGGGGATGCCCAGTAGTTCAGTGGTAAGTGCTGTGCACTGCCCATGCAGTGCAACTGGCTTTCATTCCTAGATCAGGTCTTCTGCTACACAAGCTGACCAGGGCTGGGGTTGCTATGCAGATAGTCCCTGGAGGGAGGGAGGGTCAGTCATCATGCATCAGCAAGACCTATTGGCCAGACTTAGAACCAAATTAGCAGGGTTCTGGAAGGAGTCAAGCTTTGTGACCCCTGCCTTAGGACTGTCACTACAATGACAGGGCTGAGCTGAGAGGAGATACAAACTGAGGGAAAAAAAGTTGGATAGTGATGAATGAAGGTTCATGTCACTGGGTCCCAAAAAGCCAGTTCCAATGAACTGGAAGCCCAAAAGGAGCAGGAAGGGACTGGCAGGCCAAAAAATGTTTACATTTAAAATATCTGCGCCACTCTACTATGGAGGTGAGCAGAACTCATGGGTCACCACAGGGATGTACCAAAAAAAGTGATTTTTCATTTTATAAATCTCTTCTTAATTGTTTGGCAAACATTAGCACAGTCATTAAACATGTCTGACAAATTTCACATGGAAAAAAAAAATACTGTGGATATTTTAGTTTCTCCAATTTTTTATTGCTAACAAAAATTAAAAGAGAGGTGAAGGGGAGGATTGTGAATGCAGCGGAAACATCAAATGTCAGTTTTAAATTGTACTTGCAAAGATTTTCCATTAAATGCTATAGTAAAAGCAAAAAATAAAAGAGAAGAGAAGTCTAGATTTTTTCATTTTCATTCTTTAACAACTTCTTGTTTCTCATGGGCACTGAGTGCTAACTAAATTATAAGGCACATCCACTGTTTAAAAAAGGATGAGTAGATTAAGGCCTTAGTAGGCATGGCACTAAAAACCCACAATGGACTGCATGATTGTTTTTTCAGCTTCTAGAGGAAGTCTGTCCAATACACATATGAATGCTTTACACTGTATTTTTCCCACTACTTAACTATGAGCAGAGGAGTAATCTAGTGCTTAGAACAGCAAGCTAAGACCCAGGGAAATCAGGATTCAAGTCCCACCTTGGGTAAGTCAATTTATCCTCTGTTGCTTCAGGTACAAACTTAAAGGTGAATTTTAAAAGCACGGCGCATGCTAAAACTGGGAGATACACGAATATGTTGGGCTGGTGCGCACCGAGTGGATTTTAAAAGCCGCCCGAGTACGCGCATACCTCTCACCATGCACACAAATGAATATTACCCAAAAAAGGGGGCATGGTCTGTACGGGGCATGGATTTCAACTTGAAATTTGCAAGTAAATATTTACGCACCCAGACACGCGCTGGGGTCCCCTGCTGCAGAACTTTACTTCTGCTATGGAGGACGTGTAAATAACAAAATAAAGGGTCGGGGCTAACAGGGGAAAAGGAAGGCTATTAAACTAGGGGGTATGGAAGCCCTATCCCTTACTTGGGCGAACTGGGAAGAAACTGGGAAAACTGGTAATGGCTTCAGCGCGAGTGCCTATTAAAATCCTCCCACTTACACAGTAGACGCGGGCTGGGTGTGCATCTACTTAAAATTGCACACACGTGCATGCAGTCAGGCTATTTTAGAACGTGCGCGCATATACGTGCGAATGTTATAAAATGGCCACACGTCCCTGGGCGTGGGATAATGACTGTACGCACAAGTGCATGCCCGCACCTGTTTAAAAGTTATCGTCTTAGTTTTATACCTACAGTACCTGAATGTAATCAGCTTTGAAGGGCCAAAAAGCAGAATATAAATACAATAAATAAGAGTAAAAAACTGGCTTGTTCTGTAAAAATAAATAGTTGTCCCTCATTTTTTTTTTAATGTAGGATCAGCTTCTTTGGTGCCCCCATCTTTGTAACCTGTTTACAGTGATTCACTGCTAGGGTACTGTTATGAGTTTTTAGGGTAGTCCTCTTTTGCACAGAACTGTCATGTTCAAAGTATTCTGAAGCTAAAAGACTGTCCCGCTTAAAAAAAAAAAAAGTTATTTTCAGAGAAGGGACTAAAAACCATATGAAGGAACAAGATGTCACCTCCGCCAACATTCACTCCCTTGATACCACCCCAGTAAGTAACGCAAAGACTCATTTGTAGGGTGGGATGCCTGACTGTTCCACAGTGAAACAATGAAGATGTACAGTCAAGGGCTAAAATACGCTCTCAGCATTCATGTCCCAAATTAAGCTTTAGCCAGGACTCCATGCCTTGTTGTGTGAGGGAGCTTGATAAGAGTTATAAAAAGCCATCCTCCCACTGCTGGAAACAAAGGCTGCAAAATACAAAAGGGACTGGTAAATCCTCCAAACAGTAACAGGTACCCTCCCAGCACTGGCGGGTTGATTTTCTATTTACAGGCCAAATGAACGATCTGGGCTTATTCTGATCACAGGAATTGTTTGACGGGTGGACCAGAAGAGCTTCACCAAGGCTTCCCAAACTTGTGCTGTGGAGCTCACAGCCAGTCAGGTTTTCAGGATATCTACAATGAATATGCAGGAGATATTTGGATATGCTGGGACTTCAGTGTACACAAATTTATCTCATGCGTATTTATTGTGGAAATCCTGACTGGCTGTGTGTTCTGCAGGACATGTTTGGGAAGCCCTGGCTTAAGCTATAATAAATACCAGCCCTTTAAAGATTAACACATCCGCAAAATGAAGGGCTTAAAATTGGTTTAAACTAAAAATGAATTACTGGCTGTCCTATTTTTTTAAGCCCTTTGGTCTTCTTTCTTCTATCGTTCCTACTGCAGTAATTCACAGGAAATTCTATATATGTTCAAACTGCCTTCAAAAAATGAACCCAGCTACTTCACCTAGCCCTGAGGTATGCGGTATTAATGGTGTATGCCACTTTGTTCATTGGGAAAATATAATTATGGGTTCAGCCTTTGCTCTAGTTTTTTTTACTCTAAGAATTAAAGTATTTTCTCCATGTTTATATTTTATTTTAAAATGCTGTTATGGAAAAAAAGCAGAACTGAGGTCTTTGAGCCTTGGGATTTGTAATACTAACTATATTGTCTCAAAAAAAAAAAAAAAATAGAAAAGAGACCATGCTCTGCAAATCACAATGTTCCATTTCAAACATTTAAAGCAAGTTATTTAGAATGCTCAAAAATATCAACTCGCTTGCAACTCAGCTCCTCAGCTAATTACATATGCTTTTTGATCTTATTCTAAGTAACACATTGGTGGTTTTCTAACCTTTCATTGTTTCTCTAGCACCTGAAGTAGGCGGAGCCCCGCCGAAAGGGGCACAACAAGAAAATGTGGCTATGTACAATGAGTATGCAGGAGAGTTTTTTCTCTGGTTGAAATTAATACAATATTAATATAATATAATATATATTCTTTAAGTATATTGAGAGACTGGGTGCAAAAAGAGAGCAAGGTTATATTCAAAGAACGTTTAAGAGAGTTTCTCCCTACTTTGGATTAGTGCAATGAATTGGGGGGGGGGGGGGGGGGGTTTCAAATACACTGAGAGACTTATTAAGAAATTCAATAACATGGATTCAGAGCCTCAGTGACACAATAAGAGAGTGTATTTACAGCAACATTTAGGAGGATTTCTCCCCATTCAGGATTAACTAAAAAAATACACTCTCTTCAAGGACATTGAGAGATTCAAGAAACAGATTAAAAGATCAGGAGATAACTTTCATTTTTTAAATGAAAGTTATTACTTATTAAAAAAAGAAAAAGAATAAAACGATGTGGTGCCAATAGAGTGAAAGTGCCATGTCGCTTTCATGATTTACACCTACGCTGGACACATATATATACATACACCAATGAATATATTCTTCTGGTCCTTATTGTTTTGACATATATTGCTGGTTGAGGACACTGTAGAGGTATTTTGTTTTTTGACACATAAAGGACTGCCAAACTGGGTCAGAGCAAAGGCCCTCTCTAGTCTAAAACAGTAGCAGGCATCTATAGATTTTTCAGAAATGGAAATAATTGCCAAACAGGGACAAGCAGTGTAACAAGAAAAAGGAGAGCGAGAAAGAGGAAAAAGACTTAGGAGACAAAGAAGGAATGAATGGAAACATGTCAGAAAAAATTTATTTATTTATTTATTTATTTGCTTTTATATACCAACATTAGATCGAGATATCACATCGGTTTACATGTAACTCGGTGAATAGGGCAGGGTCTGCCTTATTTTACATGAAACAATTAACATGGTAACTTGCCTTATTTTACATTGTAACATTTAACATGGAATAAAGGAATTACAGAAAGAAAGCTGAAAACAAACTGAAGACACAGAAAACAGGACCACCAGACAAAAAATGAGACAGAGAACAGCAGCACCATAAATGCAGACAACCCAGAGAGAATGAAAAACGAAATGGAAAGACTTTTCATGTTTAAGTACCCTATTTTTATTAATTCATGGTCCACACATATATTGAAAAAGGTGAAATTAAGTTTTACCATAACATCCTTGAATTAGTTTTTGGGTACTTGCTAGGTTCTTGTGGCCTGGTTTGGCCTCTGTTGGAAACAGGATGCTGGGCTTGATGGACCCTTGGTCTGACCCAATATGGCATGTTCTTATGTTCTTATGAATTCAGCCAGACCAGTCCAGGCACATGGGTTATTCCCATGCCAGCAGATGAAGTCAGAGAACAACTGGTTTGCTGACATCATACTTTATAGGATTCCATGCTGCACTCAGCTTGCCAGTAGGCCTGGCGTTACTGGGTGTGCAAACCGTTGAATCGCACAGGGTGGCACACCTAGCAGGGAGAGGCCCATGCAGCTGCTGATGGACCTCATCCCACCAGCAGCGGAAGAAGCAAGTGGCCATGCAGCCACCAGTGGACCCCATCCCAAGATCCATGTTATGAGCATAGAGGAAGTGTTAGCAACGCGAGCATTGAAGATCATAGGGCTGGCAGGAAGAAGGAGCCGCAGAATGGCTTCTATAGGTTAAAGCTTTAGAACTCCTGCTCTCCTCCCCCAGCGAATAAGGTACCAGGTGGCAGCAGCAGTGGAGGAGGAATAAGAGGCCCCATGGTTCCTGCCTGCCTGGGTTGCAGGTGTGTGAGAAAGGGAGCCGGTCTGGAGGGGAAGGGCGTGTGGGTGTGCAAGAGACAGAGAAAATAGAACGGCAAGCCTAATACCATATGGGTTCCAAGTATCTTTTTTAAAGGGATTTCACATTAGAGCAAAACATGTAAATATAATATAAAGTGATATTTTTACCTCAGAAGACTTTACTTTGTTCTTTTTCATGTAAAATCTATTATAAATACATAATTCTTAACTGTGTGTGTGGAGAGAACCGGGGGTGTGTGTGTATTTATGTGCGTGCAAAGCTATATGGTTCACCTAGGGCATCTAATACCCATGCATCAGGCATGGGTTCCGGGAAGTGCCGAGAGTGGGGGGGGTGTCAGTTTTTAAAGTTTAGATCGCTGGAGGGAGCTAAGGTTTGTTTTTTTAGTTAGCCTGGGAAAGAGACTGAATACATGGTGTGGAGAGAGGGGGGTCAGCACAAAATTGTTCACACAGGACAGCAAAAAAAAGCTAGCACCGGCCCTGCCTGCCAGTATTCTATGTAATAAGCTAGAACAAAACTGAGTTAAACTTTCCCAAAAACATTCAACCAGAGGGCTTCCAGGAAAACAAAGAAGAATAAACGAGTAAGGATAAGATTGCTAGAAACTAATGCATAAACCCACAGTATCTTACCTAAAGAGACCCACGACAACAATGAAAACAGTCTTCCAAATTACATAGATATAGAAAAGGGAGGTTTCCTGGCTATATTCAAGGAAACTGCCAACTCCCCTGATGGAAGCACCTACATAGTAGGGGCTGCCCTCTGCCCTAAACAAAAGCTTGGTGCAAGCATTTTAAAAGAATCAGCTAATAGGGCAGTCCAAGAAGAAGCAAAATCAAGAAAAGCAGCTAGAAGCCCCTACAGCCTTTGCCTGTGCAGCCCTGAAACTCCCCCCCCCGGAGAGAAATAATCCAACATCCAGCCCTGCATAAAACAAAGAAAGATATACACGCTCCCTGCTGGGCCCTCCTGCAGATCCAAAATGGCTGCCACTCCCACCGTGGCTGCAGCAGCGCCAGTGAACAGCTGACCAGATGGCCCTGCAGCAGCAGACTCCTCTGTCGGCACCAAATTCAACAGCAGAGCATGCTCCCATTCTCTCTCGTCCCTTCCTGCACTGCCAGCATAGATCTGCTCCAGGCAATGAGGCCCAATGTGCTCCACACACAGTGCAGAGAGAAACTCTTCCTGCACTCAGACAAGACTGACATGCTTCCTCCTCCTTTCTGCCTGAACACCCGCCAAGAAAACAAAGGAAAAAAAAAACCAATACTTGCTATACATGAATAGCACTGAAGAAGCAGCCCGAGAGACACAAGCAACTGCTTTCCTAAAACCATTTTTTTTAAAACTTTATTCTATTAGCAGGGCAGAGGCAAATCAGGGAATGAAAGAGATAAAACCTGTTTAGTAAAAAAATTGTCCTTTTTCAAGGAAGAAACCCGAACCACAGAAGAGAAGATCAGGAGTACATGGGAAGGAGGGGGCAGGATTTCACAGAAATTGGAAAGAGGCCCTCCTGTGGAAGCCCCCTCTGACTGGGAAGGGAGTTTCAGAACTAGCTAGCCCAGGAGTAGACCAACCACCAGAATTCTCTTCACCCAGTTTAAACTAGTGGTAAGGACAAAAACAGAAAGTGGATTCAAAAAGCATGAGATAAACACTGTGAATCCCTAGAAGCTAGATGTAGAAGAAAGGGTTGCATGATGTAACCTGCACGGAGAGGCAGTTACTACCAAGAGCAACTTGCTGGGCAGACTGGACGGACCACTTGGTCTTTATCTGCCATCATTACTATCGGGTTGATTCAGTAAAAGTTGCGGGTGCGCCGTTCAAGGGGGAAGAAGATGCAAATTAGGGCCCGCGGTAAAAGGAGGCGCTAGGGACACTAGCACGTCCCTAGCGCCTCCTTTTTGACAGGAGCGGCGGCTGTCAGTGGGTTTGACAGCCGACGCTCAATTTTTCTGGCGTTGGTTCTTGAGCCCGCTGACAGCCACGGGTTCGGAAAACGGACACTGGCTAAATTGAGCGTCCATCTTCCGACCCGCAGGCCGCCAGCCGATTTAAAATATATTTTTAAAATTTTTGATTTTTTTTAAATTTTGGGGCCTCTGACTTAATATCGCTATGATATTAAGTCGGAGGGTGTACAGAAAAGCAGTTTTTTCTGCTTTTCTGTACACTTTCCCGGTGTCGGAAAGTAAAATGTGCAGCTTGGCTGCACATTTTACTTTCTGTATCTCGCGGGAATAACTAATAGCACCCGCAACATGCATTTGCATGTTGCGGGCGCTATTAGTTTCGGGGGGGGGGGGGGGGGGGGTTGGACATGTGTTTTCGACGCGCTGTTACCCCTTACTGTATGCGCTATTACCCACTGCTATTACGCACTATTCCCCACCGGAGTGCAATGTACTGTATCGGCCCGTATGTTAGTATGTTTTCACCTTTAGTTTCAAATCCGTTTCTACCAAATTTGGAACCTACATAATTTGAAAACGGCTACAAATCAACATAACCAAATCAGACATGACTGAAAAAAAAAAGTGCAAGAGTTTAAAAATTGTAAGCAATTTAACCTTAATTGGTTGCAATACTATTTAAGGCTAATAGAGATTTGGAATGTGAGCAAGACAATGCTCGTCAGGGTAATCCTTCCCAACAGTTATAATTCACCAAAATATTCAGAATTCCGATACAGCACCAAGCAAATATGAATGACATATCATATTAACTCCAGTATAACAATGAACCTCTGCAATTACCCATAGATAAGATAATCCACTGTTTCCTGTCAAATTTTCATGTTTACTCCCTGTACAGTTCTAGTGGGAAAGAAGTTTTTGGAAAGATGATGTGCAGACATAGAGAAAGAGTGTGAGAGTGCATTATTTCTGGGCAAGAACTAACTTCTGCCTCTTATCTTCTATTATTTAGCCAATAAGCATTCTATTCATAAGCTAACATCTGTGTCTCACACTGAAGTGACCAGTTCTTCCATGCTGGCTGTGATAATCCGCTAAAACGCACATGGAGCTTGTTGTTTCCTATGTCCTTCATCATCCCATGCTATGTAATTTACAGGTATCAACACCAGAAGACAGGGTCCCCAAGCGGGATGCCAAGCGGTTTATTTATCCCTCCTTTATGTCCAATGAGTACAGGACATTACCCTCTTTCCCCAGCAAAAATGGTCATTATACTAATGATCATAACCTCAAAGCCAGAGCGAAAATCAAGAGAAGGAAAGCTATTCACAGCAAAACAGGACCATATGATTAATGGTACTGCTCCCAAAACTAGATGTACAAGGGCCCCTGACTTGGGGTTAATCCAGTCTGAATATGCTAAAGCAATCCCACAACTTCTCTAACCATTACAGCTGCAGCACAATGGCAGTAAATGCTTCAGTCTGAACCTGCGGCTGCAGCTGAGAAGTGCTGCGGACTGCTTAGACTATATATATTTTGGGTTGAAGGTAATCACTGCTCTTCCTTTCAGACAAGTTTCAGTCTCTTTGGATGAGTCTCCTTGAAGAAGTCTTTCAGAGAAACATAGACCATGTTGGAGCACTTTAGCCCCTTTAAGCAATTCAGTTCATGAGATAAAACTGTTGAGAGCTAGATGAGCATCTTCCTAACAATTTCTCTGAGACACAGCCATCTTTGTCCATCAACGTTGGAGAGGTTGACGTTCAACTTTTTTAGAAACTGAACTGAGGGCACTTGATTTATACAGGTTTAGGTTTGTCGTACTGTAAACAGCTTTTGCATCTGAACATCGCTTGAGACACTGAAGTGGGGTTTTTTTTTTGGTATGTGATAATTACCATCCACAGTGTCACATGACTCCCTGAGCTATGTGAGGGTGTTGAGTGACATACTTTTTTCCACTATGCCAAACACTTGCTTTTCACTTTTGCAAGAAAATCTTTCATCTGTTCATTTATCGTTCTGAAAAATGTTGTAGGGTCTTTTTTTTTTAGAAAGTATTTTCACTTTGGATCACAGGATCCTTATATATTTTGAGTTTTCTCTCTTTGTCCTGAGTCTTAGGACTGTATGGCCTTCCTACATGGTAAATGTTGCATGCCAGATCTTCTCTATAATAATCAGATACAATAGAAAGCAAATTCCCATATTAATAAAGCAGTGACAAGCAGAGCTCTCCCTAGGGATGCTGACATTCCTGTCAGCTGAAGCTTAGAACTTCAAACTGAGTTTTCTCTTCGCAATTGTGTTGAACCTTCCAGTACAGTCAAAAATTGTTTGTTTGTTTTTAACATTTGAATATTGTTACTAACTCTAGGGGTTTGTTTGTTTTTTACATTTTATTTATTTATTTATTTATTTTAACCGTTTTGTTTAGGTTTCTGCCACTACAACTCTAAATATATAGGGGGTAATATTCAGTAAGCCAGTGAGTGGACAACTTATCTGGCTAAAAATAAATGTTCCACTGAATATATTTTCCTAAAGCCAGATAACTAAAAAAAACCTAACTGGCTATCAGGTCGATACAGTACAGTGCGCTCCGATGGAGCGCACTGTACTGTATCGTGCGTCCAATAGAGGGTTAAAAATGCGCGTCCTCTATTGGACGCGCATTTTTCGATGCGCTAGCGTTACCCCTTATTCAGTAAGGGGCCGAAAACACGCGTCCAACCACCCCGAACCTAATAGCGCTCGCAACATGCAAATGCATGTTGATGGCCCTATTAGGTATTCCCGCGCGATTCAGAAAACAAAATGTGCAGTCAAGCTGCACATTTTGCTTTCGGAAATTAGCGCCTACCCAAAAGGTAGGCGCTAATTTCTTCGGGCACCGGGATATCATGGTGATATTAAGTCGGAGGTCCCAAAACTTTTGCTTGAAGCAGGCGTAACTTGTGCGCGCCGCCTCGCATCCCCCGGCACAGGCCACAGTGCCGGGGGACTCGGGACCGCCCTCCCGGCCTGCCCCTGAACCGTCGCCACGCCCCCAGACCGTCACGCGCCCCCGGACCCCAGATACGCCCCCTCCCGCCCCTTTTACGAAGCCTCGGGACTTACGTGCGTCCCGGGGCTTTGCGCGTGCCGGCGCACAGGGCTTTTAAAATCTAGCCCTTAGATTGTAAGCCCTTTAGGGGATAGGGAAATACCTTCTGTACCTTACTGTAAACCGATGTGATATCTCATTGAGCGTCAGTATATAAAAATCATAAATAAGTAAATAAATGAATAAATAAGAGACATAGGCAAGACAAAAGGCTTCAGAAAATGTATTTATTATAGTAAACATAGTTAAAATCAACACTGCTATGATTTGGAGTTGCTATGGTTTGATTTAAAAGCAGACTCAAACAGATGAGCTTTTAGGTGGGACTTGAATATAGTCAGTATAGTCAGAAAGAGGGGGCATGATGCACCAACCAAAGAAGATTGTTCCAGGCATACAGGGCAGTAAGGAGGGAAGAGGCATAGATAAGAGCAGCTTGTCCCATGGATGGAAGACACCAGAAGCAATGAAGGGGTCGATAAGAGGTAATGAGGTGCTGAAGCATGAAGATTACTGTTTCAAGAGGAACTCTACTATAGACTAGAACTAAATTTGATCTTGGATACCATGTTCAGTATAGCTGGTTTTACAAAAGCCTATATTTTGTACATTCTTAGCTTCTCCATGAATATAATTTCAGGTAGTAAGAGCTTTCTGAAACCAACATCACTATC
Organism: Rhinatrema bivittatum; assembly: GCF_901001135.1. Taxonomy (NCBI): domain Eukaryota; kingdom Metazoa; phylum Chordata; class Amphibia; order Gymnophiona; family Rhinatrematidae; genus Rhinatrema; species Rhinatrema bivittatum. The sequence goes on from NC_042626.1 coordinate 34,345,055, forward strand.
TCAGTCATGCCTATCAGAGGATCTATACTTGTGTAAAGTGATTTAAGACAGAAAATGAACAGCTACAGATCCAGGTCCTATTTACAATGCAGATCGCATTACTGTGTATGTAATTACTGTAAATACAGTAATTATACAGAAGTCAGCATCATTTACAAAGGCATCCCAGGATGCATCCACTTCACTGCTCAATTCGCAACATGTCTAATTAAAACTACAATAACCAATCACATTGCTAGATTCCTGTACTTTATACTCATAAAAGCAAAAGCTCTGTCAATCACGCAATCATCAGTGGCAACGTAAAAGCATGCTGCAACAGGATGATTTTCTTTGTGAACTAATGTCCTTGGTTTCACTTCAACATTTATTTCCCTTAAAAAAACAGATATTTTCTCCTTAATAATGAAGGAGCATTCTGATTGGCCAACAGGAGTTCTAACATATATTTATTTCTCTAATATAGTTTTAATTATTCATTTTGTAAAGGTTTAAATATTAACTCTCTCAATCAACAATTTGTGACACTAATAAGGTAATAATGAACAGCATGGCTACTTAAGCAATGCATGATAACATGTAAACTAAAATACACAGTGCAACTTATTTTTACAAAGTTATAAACATATCCAAATATATTGTATTTAAGATTTAATTAATTTAAAATTGTGATTGACTATAAGCTCCAATCAGTGAAGTCTTTAAAAATATGGATGCAATTTTTAAATTCTTTAGCAGAAGGAAATCCTGTGTTGAGTTTCCCTTTGAAAATCCAGCCAGCAGGGAACGGGTGGCCATAGGTTCAAGCCCCTGCATACATTAGCTTCACATGGACCCTGTCTCCCACAACCTCCCTCTGACTCCACTCCTTTTTGAATGCAAATAAAAGTACTGTGAACAGCGTGGATATATTTACCCAAAGTGAGGGACTGGAACTATTGTCAGTGGGGGTTTTCTTACGGGTAAACAACCATTTACGGACAGCAAAAGTTTCAAAAATTCCCTCCCTATATCTACTGCAAAGCAACGAAAGTTATTGGCATCTCCAAAGTTCAAGCAGCATGTAAATAGCTGGCCGGCAACAGAGTGTAACAAAGCAGAGAGCTGCAAGCCAGGAAATCACAGATTGATTTTCCTATCTGCCACACACTATGGAACCTTATATCATCAAGCTGCCTTCTTAATCTTAATTGTGAATTCTTAGAGGCTAATATTATAACCATGCCATTACTGTTTGCAGCAAGGATTATTTAAATATATATATATATATATATATATATATATATATATATATATATATATATATATATATTTTATTGTGTCTTTACCACTGTGCACTCTGTCCTATGCCAAATATAAGAAGCTGGACCTTTGTATCATTTGCTGCCTGTTGGTCACTGTGTTAGAAATGGGGAAGTGCTGACTTGTCATATGGAACTCCTGCAGCTTAAAAAATTGATGCAAATAGGGAGGAACTTGCTGGGAGAGACCTCTCCAAGAGAGAGGTTTTGGTCGGGAATAGAGTGAGTTTTGTCTCCCTTCACCAACACTATCGGGGAAATTTACTTCCTGGTCCTGGCTCCGCCCCCCGTGATGTCACCGTCGGGGGACGGATTGGTTTGCCTTTAAATTGAAGCGGTTACGGCGTTACACCGGAGGAACTTGTTGGGAGAGACCTCTCCAAGAGAGAGGTTTTGGTCGGGACTAGAGTGAGTTCTGTCTCCCTTCACCAACACTATCGGGAAAATTTACTTCCTGGTCCTGGCTCCGCCCCCCGTGATGTCACCGTCGGGGGACGGATTGGTTTGCCTTTAAATTGAAGCAGTTACGGCGTTACACCGGAGGAACTTGTTGGGAGAGACCTCTCCAAGAGAGAGGTTTTAGTCGGGACTAGAGTGAGTTCTGTCTCCCTTCACCAACACTATCGGGGAAATTTACTTCCTGGTCCTGGCTCCGCCCCCCCGTGATGTCACCGTCGGGGGACGGATTGGTTTGCCTTTAAATTCAAGCGGTTACGGCGCGCGCCCCTTCTTGAAGAATTTTCTTTGAAATTTCATTACTTATATATGGGCAGGAAGAGGAAAGTAAAAGTTTGGACTTCATCGCCTGGAGCTTCATTGAGGGGACCGATGGACAGACATGTTGAAAGAGGGGTAAGTCAAGCAATACGAAGGAATATCTCGGATATTTCTTTTTCATCAGGATCTCCTGAGGTCCAAAGACCACAGCAGTTAAATCAACCAAATCTTGAAGAGTCTGATAGTACATCTCAGACTTTGAATAGTTCAGATAAAAGTAATATTCACCCTATAAAAGTAATATCAGATTTGGACATAAATTTGGATCAATTGGACCCAGGCTTGATGGAAGCAGCCGGGGGATCCATTGTTCCAGAGAACATTACACCTTACGAGATGTTTGGATGGCATTAGATAGTCTACAGAAAATAATGACTAATTCAATTGAACAAAATAGAATTACTACCGCTGAATTTAAAAATGCTATGGAGATGCACAGTAATCGTTTATTACAATTAGAAGAACAAAGTAAAAATTTTTCTACACAAATAGATGTGCTTAAAGAAGTAAATAGTTCCTATATAAAAGATGGATTAGTAATCCATAGGCAGTTGGAAAATCTTGAGAATCAAAATCGAGTTTGTAATTTGAGGTTATTGAATTTTCTAGAAACAAGATTAATATCTGCTATGGAATTACTGAAAAAATATTTAGGTGAGGTATTGTCTATTGATTCAATTGATAAGGCCAGTATATCAAAAATATATTATATCCCAAAATCGAGATTGAATACTCAAGTGGGTTTAGAGGATATGGAAGTTGTTCAACACTCACCAAATTTAACTTCATTCTTAGAAGCTTCTCAAGATGACATATCACAGAGGTCTACTTTGTTAGTGACATTTTGTAGAGAACGAGATAAGAATCAAGTATTAAAAAAATATTTTGAAAAAAAGGACTATAACTTTTGTGGTCAAAAGATTCAGATATTTCCTGATGTGTCCAGGGCAACTCAATTGAGACGTAAACAATTCCTGACATTAAAGTCTAGAGTGCTAGCTCTTGGGGCAACATTTTATTTAAAATATCCGTGTAAGTGCTGTGACACATCAGAAAAATAAATTTATCTTCCAAGATCCCTCCCACTTAGAGTCATTTTTAGTAGATAAAGAAATGGTTGAGAAATGAACTGCAAAAAAAAATTTTTTCTCTCCTTAAATCTGTAAAGTTGAATACAGTTTACCTATGTTTATTTCTTGATAAAACCTCCCGTAATGTTGACTAAATATGCTTAATTGATTGGGTATTATGAAGGAATAATTGTTATATGTCAATTATGTTTTTATAGCATATTTGCCTGGTTTTTTTTCAATGTAAAATTGTTTAAAGAACTTAATAAAATATAAATTAAAAAAAAAAAAAAAAAGATTGATGCAAATAAAAAGCAGAAAGTAACAGGATTTTAAAAGCGCTGTGCATATGTGGGCCTCGTGCAAGCAATACAGATTTTAAAAAGCCACAAAAGACATGCATATTTACCCCTGCACACATGAGGAATAAGAGGGTGGGAAAGGGGCAGGGCATGGATGTTCTGTGGCAGGGCCAAAAACTTACATGCATAACTCCAAATTTTAAAAACGAAACCCGCAGCGCGCATACGCTAGATATCTATGTAACTTTACTGCTGCTCCTGATGAGGAGCAAATCGGTAGATCTTAAGCTTTAGGGTTTATAGGACAGGAATCGGGGTCCAGGTCAACTGGGCAGTGTGCAGGATGAAGAACCAGTGGACAAACTTGTGGACTAATTGGAAAACTGGGAATGTGTCTCGCGCAAGCATGTTTTAAAATTTGTTGACATACGCCTGTAAAAGATGACATGGCCCTACTGAAGACACACGTGCTATCTGTGCTCCAGTAACCTCTTAAAATTAGGATCGTACTTATGCGCAGTTGGTGCATTTTAAAATATATACGCATAAGTGCGTGCATGATTAAAAACAGTAGTGTATCCTGGCTTGCACACATGCGCTCATTTTAAAATTGACCTTTAAGATAGCAGCTATAACCTTATGCATACCAAGTAAAAGAAAAGGTCATAATTCCAGGCAATATATGTTCCTGCATAATGCCAAAACAATTTTACTTGATAAGCATAAATGTGTTTTCAAAGAAAAAAAATGTTGTTCTTGAAATCTGAGTTTGGTAGGCTCCATAGAAGTCAATCTTTTCCAGATTGGAATGGAAGCTCAAGTGATTTATCTCCATGTTTTCTGTCTTACTGAACCATCTGGGATAGCAGGATATCAGACAATACTGTAGATTGTTTTCTAGCAGTGATGTTCAGACTCATGTGCTCCTGCTGGATCTTCCAAATAACAGTGTTGCATCACAAAAGGCTGCATCTATCATGAAATGTTTTCAGAATCACAGACATGGAAGAACATGCTTTATAAATCAGGTCCAAGACATTTAAAACCGCGACAAATAAAAAAAAGATAACATTTACATTTTCAGTTTTAAAATTTTACATTTGGCCTGCTGAGACTTGGCTCACTGTTAAAATGGCTTACTGAAGTATCATTATTTTATAAGATAAAGCAGAACTCCAAACCCAGCTGGAAGTCCATTGCATCTTTCATATCACACTCTTGAATCTCCTTATATTTCATGGGGATCAAAGGTTTGACCGAAGTTAAAATGTCTTTTAAGATAATAAATCAACATTATAAGGTAATAAATGATGCGCCACCTTAAACTGACTTCAAAGCATGATGGACTGTGATAGGTTATGGTGAGCCAAGTTAAATGTGCTGACAAATTATTTGATCAATATAATGGGTTTTATCCAGAGTAAAACAAGAGGTATAATGCATTAGAGAGATCCGTGGATGGTAGCAGAGTGACAGTTATTTCCTTGCTTTTATACAAATAAAATTCTTGCTAAAGTTGCATAGCTTAAAAACCACAAGGAGAACTGTACTTTGCTACTCATCTTTCTATATGAAATGTCTTAATTATTGATGTCATGATCCAGAATATGCCTTTTATTATAAAAGTACGATAAAACTCACACTCTGAACTACAACTAAGAGCCTGAGGCACTGAGTTATGCACAAAAAAGCAGAATAAATCTTCCTATCTTGGTTTTCCCCATCAAGTTTTAAGAGTCAAAGTCAACAGGCTCAGAACTTAGAGAGGAACTCGTGTAAGACTTGTTTGTGGGAGGTTAGAATGGTATGTCATACGGTAGCAAATCACTATTATTCTTAACACTCTTAAGGTAAATACACATTTTTTATAAAACAAATTGAAAGTGCAGATAACATAAGAGCGTTTTTTAAGGTCATGCATTCTGGTGGGATTGCTGTCCCACCAGAATGATTCCAAAGTCACTGAATAGTAATAGTTTTGCTTCCTTTTAAGAAGACAAAATTAAGGATGCTATTAGGGTTTTAGAGTTGAAACAAATAGTTATGGGTAGTGTGCCCTAATATAAATGATGGGCTCTGGGGATTGGATTGAGTGTGCTGATGAAGAATTGGAGATATTGGAGTCCTTTCATTCAATACATTTGAAAAGCTTAAAAGCTATTAGGTGAATTTTAAAAGCCCAATATGCACATTAATTATTGTATGAGAGAAGAAGTTGTGCTTGCATGCGCTGAGAAGATTTGCCGAGATACACGCATATCTTCCACAGCCGGGATGGATTGGCCTATCGGGGCTCTGGGCATGCCCCACTGGGCCGGGCCAGCCAACCAAGCACATGGTTTGTGCTGGTCACAGTGGCCCCATGTGTGCAGGGGTGGCAGTGGCTCCTTGGTCCTCCTCCCACGGCTCTCTCAAACCTTCTTCCTCCACTTCCAGCTGCCGCCTCCCTTCTCACCAGCTCACATTCTGTCTTTCCCTGGGAAGCAGGTGGGCGGGTGGGTGGCCTTGTGCTGCTGCCTTTCCTTCGGCTCCATGCCATCTGCTTCTCTGCCACGGGCCCTCCTCATCCTCGGGCTGTGGCAAAAAACAAAACAGCCGGCCCTTTCCTAAGGCAAGTGTTGCCTCCTCCTGCAGCAAAAGGCCAGGACCCTGGTATCCAGGGGTTTTGTTTGCATCCTCCTAATTATCAATGTGAGTAGAAACTTTTTTTTTTTTTTTTTTTAAGTTAACAGGCAGCTGCTGCACCTTCTGCATGGGTGGGGAAGCAGGAGGAGGAGGAGAGAATGTGTGAATGTTCCAGATTCTGAGAATGTGTGTGTGACCACTGACTATAAGTAACAGAGCATGTGACTCAGCATAGGTATGTGTCAGTATGAGCGTCTGTGAGTATCAGTGAGCATGTGTGACGTGTGTATGTGACTAAGCATTTATGTATCAGTGAGCATGTGTGATAAAGTGTATGCATGACTGGCTGTCTGGGTGACTGTGTGACAGTATGACAATGTGTGTGAGTAAACATGTGAGTGTATGTATGCATTAAATATATGTATATGAGAGCGAAATGAGAAAGCCTGCAATATCCCTCCCTCCCCCAACCATCTCAGGGCTTTTGGACTCAAAAGCAAAAGTTCTCAGGTATTTTATTCATTTCATTTGATTTAAGAGCAGGGGATTTTTTTTTTTTTATCTTTATTGGTTGTAAATGTTGGGTGTTTGTGTCTGCTCTATTAAAATATTTGATTGGTGTTTGGGAATTTTTTAAAACATTTTTAATGAATTTTTAATTATTGGATATTCTGTTCATCAACTGTTTTAAAATATGTTTTCTTTTTATTATCATGTTTTTTTCCTATCATGTTTAATGTTATATACTTCTTGATTTTGTTTGTTTTTTTAATGAGAAATGATGTTTCTGTACTACATACAGAGTGAGGTTTGTTGTGATTTACAGTTCAGTTTTGTCTGTACGTTTCTATTTAACTTTATGGTCTCTTTATTCTGTATTTGGTGATGGTCTGTTTGTATCCTGTATGTGTAACCAAGGTGAGGGATTCTGCTAATATACAATTTCTGTGTAGGGATCAGTAGCAACATAATTTTTTCTATTTTCCTAATTGGAGGTATATTGGTGTTTTAGGACCTGGTGTAATATTCATAATGTTCGGAGGAGCAGGAAGTAACGAAACAAAATAAACATTAAGTAGCTAGGAAGGGGTTAGGGGTCAGGGAGGAGAGGAGAGGGGAAAGGGTAGGAAGGTTAGGTCGGGGTATAGGGAACTGGGAAGCCCTACTTGCGTTGCCACGCATTTGCCTTTTAAAATCCTCCTCCCCCTGCATGTGGAGGAGGATGCGTGCGCGGACATTAATATACAACACGCATGTACGTGTGGGAAACATATTTTATAAAATGCGCATGCTGACGTGTGCATGTTATAAAATCGGTGAGTCCATGTGTGCACGCCGGGAACCGCATGCACATAGCTTTGAAAATCCAGCCTTAAATTAACATGTGTGTCTCTGTCCGAGATACTGATTGGCAGTGTGGTTGCCTCATCGCTTAGCAATTGGTTGACAAGGGACAACACCAGGCCAGGAATCCAGGATATATATATATATATCAAAGCTATGTGCACGTGATAGAGACTATATTTCAAAAGGGATAGAGACAGGATGGAAAGGGTCCAGAGAAAGGCAACCAAAATGGTGAGGGGTCTGCATTAAAGGCCATATAAAATAAGACTGAAGGATCTAAATGTGTATACTCTGGAAGAGAGGCGAGATAGTCTAGATACGAAGCAGACTTTTAAATTCCTGAAAGGCATTAATGATGCACAAGAATAAAGCCTTTTCTGATGGAAAGAAAACTGGTAGAACTAGGGGTCATGATATGAAACCCTGAGGGATAGACTCAGGAACAATGTTAGGAAATATTTCTTCAAAAAAGAATGGTGAATGCAAAGGATACCCTCCCAAAAGCTGTAGTGAAGACCAGAATGGTAATAAATTCAAAAGAATGTGGGATAAACACAATTAAGCTCTGGAATTCAATGCCAGAGGATGTGGTTAAAGCAGTTAGTGTAGCGGGGTTTAAAAAAGGTTTGGATAAGTTCCTGAGGGAGAAGTCCATATATTGCTATAAATCAATAGGGAATAGCCACTGTTTGTTGCCAGCATTAGTAGCACAGGATCTAGCTAAGGTTTGGGTATTTGCCAGGTATTTGTGACTTGAATTGGCTGCTGTTGAAGACAGGATACTGAGCTTGATGGACCCTTGGTCTGACCTAGAATGGCATATCTTAAGTTCTTATCTTCTTATGAAATTGTGAAATTCCTCTCCACTAGACATTAGACTGGAAGTGAACTATCTATTATTTAAAAAAACAACAACCTGATAATATGGATATTTCCATCTGTATGGTTGGAAGAGTATTTGAAACTTTCTTGGGGATGCTAGAAGATATGAATAAGGATTAAATAGGTTGGTAGGGAAGGTATTGAGATGCTGGTTACTGGGGACAGGAGGATGGCAGATATATGGGGGGTTGGGTTGTTTATGTTTTTATTTTTTTTAATGTATTTTTATTTATGTGTTCATTTTGTACACCATCTTGAACAGGTTTGTCTTGGAAGCCAGTATATAAACAAATTAAATAAAATGTGTTTTCTTGTAAGCTTGGTATACTAAAACATGGATCTACTCATTACATTTCCCCAATAAGGTGCAAAGGACTCTTCATTTTTGGGGAGCAAGACTTTCTGGAGATCTCTTCTATATACAATGTACAAGAACTACATGACACTTAAATGATGTAGGACAGGTTACTTTTGCCTGTCAAGTGCATGTTGGATTCTTACTCTGGCAAATATTCATAAACCTCATTCAATCCAGTGGAATTCATCAATCAGCCTGAGGTTCAGCTGTGGGGACTGCATAGATCTTGGGTTTTTCCTACGCATACTCAGTAACCCCATCTGATGCTGGTGGATCACTAGAGTGTCTGTTAAAAACAATTGTCCACAATTTAAAATTTTCAGACCCCTTCCCAAGAGAAACACAAGTGCATTACAGAAACAGACTGAAGTCAAATTCTGTATTCTGATGGATTCCACAAGCAATTTTATACTGTACAAAATCAGACTTCCTATTTAGTTTTAAAAATTCAGTTTTTGTCTAAGGACCACTGGCACTCACAAGCTATAATTCAAGGAATATCATTGCTTCTTGGGTGGCAGAAGTCACAAAGTGAAAACACACCTGAAGCATGACAACCTATCACAAAACCCCATCATGTATTAGAGTTTGACCACATTCCCAGGAATGGCCAATGACGTTTACAAAATGTGTGTGGGCAGTAAGGGCTTCTGTCTGATTTCAGTTCTGTTTCTGTGCAGTCACTAAGGATACCCTAAGAAGCATGAAGACCAACACAGCTGTCTCGGAGTATTAATACTAAATGTCTTAGACAGTGAATCTTTGGCAGAGCACAACCACCACACCACTGCCTTACGCAATGAAACACCAGCTGGTTTTCAACAAAGAAATCAATTCAAAATTGTCAAAGAAAAAAAGACTATGACCATGCTTCTTCTTAAAACTACACTCAGGAAACATCTTAACTCTTATTCCCTTCCTCTTAAATTGAGTTCTGAAGGATGTCCACCTGACCTTGACTTTCCACCTGAAACAAAGATAAAGTCTAATGACAGCTTCCTGAAATCTGAATGCACTAATGGCCGGGGTTTTGCACATCCTGACTGGAAACAAAACTGGTCACTCCTCCCAAACGGAAGCTGACTACATGGTTTAACCCGCTATTTTCCAGTACCTCAAGAACAGGTCAACAACTAAACAGTTTTTCCACAGGATTTTCAGACAAGAAAGCAATTATCAGTTGGTTTCTCTCTGAGCCTAATTTGTGGGCACAATATTTAAAAGGAATATATAGAAAATTGGCAGAAAACTAGAGAGAAAACCACAATTTGCAAGATTTCTCTCCTCCAAGAATCGTCAGAAATTTGATAGATATATAGTTGTTGTTTGTTTTTTTCAGTCCCCAGTTTGTATTTACACCTTTGTAATATGGATCACAAGAAGAGACCAAATAAGCACTGGGAGAGAGGGAGAAAAGAAAGAAGAAAGTATGGGAGTAAAAAGTAGTACTGTAAGAGAGGAAGGCAGCCGTTATGTAGAGCTTTGCTGGGGAAGAGGGATGCATGAAATATTCAAAATTTTAATCAGAAAATCAAAATTATTCTTTGCAGACAGGGTTTACAATTGGTCAGTGACTAAAGTGAGACCAATTTAAAAGGGGCAAAAAGACTGGCAACCACATGTACATAAGAAAGAAGAGATAATGAGGGATCTAATGGGAAGAAGAAGAGGGACTCAGTAAAGATTCAGAGCTCATGAACACTGCCACATGAGGCTGATTTAAGTTTGTTAGGAAAGCTGACCATGATTGTCAAGTCTTGTTCATGCATTCAAACCCTGTTATTTTGTCACTAGCTCTGCAGTATTTTGTCAATTGTGGGAAAACTGGGGTTTGATGGTGCAGTTCTTTTATTCTCATCAGTTTCTACAAGCTAGTTCCAGGATTTGAGAAGATGGTTTGGTACTGCGGTTTGATAACCATTCTTAAAAATTATATGATTTCAAAACTGTATGAATGTTAAATAAACAGAAAACATGTTCATGTTTACTCAAAACAACATTTTTCAGCTTTTAAGTGAGCCAAAATTGTACCAGTAACAAAAACAAAATTGTCACTTTCTAGAGAGAGAACTATTTACACTACCCAAATAAGTTAATTTATTTTTGTTTTGAATTCCTTGGCTTACACAATATGCTGAAATGTCTTAGAAGCAGACCTGGAACACTAGTAGCCCTTTAGGAAAAATGGGGTCATTTTTTCTATACCAAAATGTTATAATCTTTCATGAAATGCAGAAAGAGAAAGAGTGTACTCAAGCATCCTCTACTAGTACCTGCTGGTCTATTGCTGACTTTCCAAGAAGTACCACTCCCTAAAAATTCACAAACCGTTCTCCTAGCACCAGGCAGCCAGCTGTGAAACATTACTGCAATAACAACTTGGATAATTCAGCCTCACAGTTCCAACTCAGAACACAAACATAACTATTTGAACTTAAAATAAGAGAAAAAGATTTTAGAAAGCAAAGTAATCTTGGCAGCCCCAGACTAAGGCTGGTGTTTTAAGGGCAAGTAGCAAACTAGCATAGCACTTCAATTAAAACTAGTCTGGACTTGATTTCAGTCATTTCTGGTTAAATTAACCTGGTTTCTAACCAGGGAAAACATTTTGCTTTGTTAGCTTCCAAAACTCTGCAGTGAATTGGCTTATTCCCCAGATCTGTGGAATATACTGTAAATCCTGTATAAAATTAAGATCTTTTAAAACTGTTTGTTTTAAAGAAAAGGTACAGGTACAATATTCACTTGAACAAAGTGGCCAACCAATAAACATCACAGATAGAATATTACGGTACATATTCTTCTCCCTCAGCCATATACAAAATGAGCAGCTGAAGTACAGATCATATTAACAAGTATCTTCAGCAAAAACACACATAATTGACAAAATTAAACCATTGTCTTCCCCCAGTAGCCCCCAAATCTGCTCCATATCTTGTCAAATAGGGATTATGTTATGCTTCAGCAAACAAGTCAGCTTTTCAATTAAGAATATTTCATGGATTTGCTTATAACAGAATTCCATAGATGCAGCCAACTTCAACATGGTAGCAATCACAAATCTATAAGCATACATGAGAAATTACTACTTACCTGATAATTTCCTTTTCCTTAATTTAGACAGATGGATTCAGGACCAGTGGGTTAAGCACCTCTACCAGCAGATGGAGACAGAGCAAACTAACATCACAGTATATACACCCCTGCAGTGACATCAGCCTGCCAGTATTCTCTTCAAAAGCCAACTGTGGACAGACTAGCAAAAACTTGATTAATAAGAGACAACCATCTCAGTACTCAGCCAACAGGAAACACTGAACTCAGGCAAAGAATACTAATATAGGGACTGGATAAACACTTACCAGTAACCCCTGAAACATGTAGCCACACAGGAAGACCATAACACAATAATTTGGCAGCCAAGGGAGAGAAGCTGAATCCATCTGTCTATATTAAGGAAAAGGAAATTATCAGGTAAGTAGTCTGTTCTCATTTCCTAGCATCTAGACAGTTAGATTCAGGACCAGTGGGATGTACCCCAGCTACTACTGAATAGGGTGGGAGGCTGCCCGCAGCCCAGTCAAAACCGCACATGCAAAGGCTGTTTCCTGCTGGGCCTGTACATCCAAACGATAATACCTGGAAAAGGTGTGTAAGGAGGAATACGTCGCAGCTCTGCAAATGTCAACGGGGGACAACAATCTAACCTCCGCCCATGATACTATCTGAGCCTTAAGCCCTAACCTGAGTAGCCAACAGTTTTTCAACAGCCACACATGCAGCTGTGACTACCTCCTTAATCCAACGAGCTATGGTAGCCCGCGAAGCCAGCTCGCCCTGTTTACCTCCACCATGAAGGACAAACAGGCGATCTGTCTTTCGGAAAGGTTTAGAAACTTCCAGATACCTCATAACATGTCTCTTGACATCCAAGGGACCCAACAGGCGATATTCCTCTGCATCTCTTTCCTTATCCAGAAATGGCAAGGCAATGAACTGATTCAAGTGAAAATCTGAGACTACTTTAGGCAAGAAAGGAACAGTACACAGCTTTATCACCCCTGGAATCACCCAAAGGAACAGCTCCCGGCAAGACAATGCCTGAGGCTTGGAAATTCGACGCGCAGAACAGATCGCCACCAGAAACACTGTTTTCAAGGTCAGTAACCACAGTGGTCGAAAGGTAGGGCCCACCAAGAAATCCAACACCAGACTAAGACTCCACAAAGGAACCGGTAACTGCAAGGGAGGACTAAGATGTTTCTCTCCCCTCATGAAATGGGCCACATCAGGATGAGATAAGGATTCACCATTCACCTGGCCCATGAAATAAGCAACAACCACTACCTGTACCTTCAAGAAATTAAGGGCCAAGCCTTTACTCAACCCATCCTGTTTCCTGGCTAAAAGACAGGAAACAGAGAGTAGGATTAAATGGACAATTTTCTCAGTGGAAGGGAGTGGGCAGTGGAGTGCCTCAGGGATCTGTATTGGGACCCTTACTTTTCAATATATTTATAAATGATCTGGAAAGAAATACGACGAGTGAGATAATCAAATTTGCAGATGACACAAAATTGTTCAGAGTAGTCAAATCACAAGCAGATTGTGATAAATTGCAGGAAGACCTTGTGAGACTGGAAAGTTGGGCATCCAAATGGTAGATGAAATTTAATGTGGATAAGTGCAAGGTGATGCATATAGGGAAAAATAACCCATGCTATAGTTACACAATGTTAGGTTCCCTTATTAGGTACTACCACCCAAGAAAGAGATCTAGGCGTCATAGTGGATAACACATTGAAATCGTTGGTTCAGTGTGCTGCGGCAGTCAAAAAAGCAAACAGAATGTTGGGAATTATTAGAAAGGGAATGGTGAATAAAACGGAAAATGTCATAATGCCTCTGTATCGCTCCATGGTGAGACTGCACCTTGAATACTGTGTACAATTCTGGTCGCCGCATCTCAAAAAAGATATAATTGCGATGGAGAAGGTACAAAGAAGGGTTACCAAAATGATAAGGGGAATGGAACAGCTCCCCTATGAGGAAAGACTAAAGAGGTTAGGACTTTTCAGCTTGGAGAAGAGACGGCTGAGGGGGGATATGATAGAGATGTTTAAAATCATGAGAGGTCTAGAACGGGTAGATGTGAATCGGTTATTTACTCTTTCGGAAAATAGAAAGACTAGGGGGCACGCCATGAAGTTAGCATGTGGCACATTTAAAACTAATCGGAGAAAGTTCTTTTTTACTCAACGCACAATTAAACTCGAATTTGTTGCAAGAGGATGTGGTTAGTGCAGTTAGTATAGCTGTGTTTAAAAAGGGATTGGATAAGTTATTGGACGAGAAGTCCATTACCTGCTATTAAGTTCACTTAGAGAATAGCCACTGCCATTAGCAATGGTAACACGGAATACACTTAGTTTTTGGGTACTTGCCAGGTTCTTATGGCTTGGATTGGCCACTGTTGGAAACAGGATGCTGGGCTTGATGGACCCTTGGTCTGACCCAGTATGGCATTTTCTTATGTTCTTAAGTTCTTAATTCCAAAATGAGCAGGATCCTCATTGAATGAGGAAGCACTCCTTGATCTTCACCCCAAGCCTCAAGCACTTGCCAAACCCGCACATAGGCTAAGGAAGTGGAGAACTTTTGTGCTTGTAGCAAGGTAGCAATCACCGCAGGAGAATATCCATGCTTCAACAAGCGAGCCTTCTCAAGAGTCAGACCATAAGACAAAACCAAGTCAGATCTTCGTGAAGGACAGATCCCTGCCCAGGCTTCCAGTCGACTGACATTCCAGAGAGACTCTTCTGTAGTCCAGCGCCCTTGCACCATTAGTTCCTGACAGTGAGCTCCCTAACCCTGGAGGCTTGCATTTGTCATGAGTACCAACCAGTCCGGCAATGTCAGGGAAGCTCCCTTTCTTAGATGATCCACCTGCAACCACTACTGCAGGTGAAAGCAGACTTCCATTGGTAGGTGGAGCCAAATCAAAAAGTCCTGAGACTGTGGGTACCAACGAGAATGCAATGAGTGCTGAAGAAGATGCATATGCGCCCTTGCCCACAGCACCATTTCCAGGGTTACAGCCATCAAACCGAGTACCTGTAGCTAGGACCACATTGTTGGGCGTATAATGTTCACCAAAAGACCACACCTGTATCATCAACTTCTGAATACGAGCTTCTGGTAGGAAAACTTTGTCCTGCCTCATGTCGAACTGAACACCCACGTACTCCAATGACTGAGAAGGCTGAAGACTGCTCTTGGCTAGGTTTATCATCCAACCAAGATCCTGCAACAGGGAGATCACCTTGCGGGTCACCAGGCGGCTCTCTTCCAGAGACTTGGCCCTAGTACACCCATCCAAATATAGGTGTACTAGGATTCCATCCTTTCTCAAATCTACCACCACTACCACCATAACCTTGGACAGGACACTCAGGTAATACACATAAAAACAAGCGCATTTGTGCATATGAGCATAAAAAGGACGCATGAGTGTGTGCACAATCTGGGCACCCTGTAGGCGCTCCTATGCCATTAACTAGGCGCAGAATTAGATGCCCAGCTAGGTGCTCAACTAGGCGCACAAGCCAACGCATTAAGCCGCATAGAAGGGCGCACGTCACAATCCGATAGAACTGAAGGGGGCAATATACAGCGAAGAAAAAGCACACGAAGGCACCACCGTGGCCTATGACACGTTGAACCAACCGAGCATCGGAGTGGGGCCTAGCCGCAAAGGCTGCTCAACCCACCTGATCCCCATCGGAGGCAGAAACGGTCATCGGATCGCTCGCCGAGCACAGAGACTGGAAGGGGGAAGGCAGGAACCCTTTGTGCAACCCTTGGTGCTACCTTTTTTCGTTTTTTTTCTTTTTAACTTCTATATTTCTTCCACTTTTGTTTACCTTTCTCTTTTTTCATAGTTGTTATCCCTTGTTAACAATTTTCATTGTTATTAATGTTAAATGTATTTGACAAAGGTAACTTTTTTCCTGCATCTCCTGTTTTAATGTAAACCGGTATGATTTGTATATTATACAAGAATGTCGGTATATAAAAATTAAAAATAAACAAACAAACAAATAAATAATCAACTCCCCTTCTCTTCTTAAACCTATTTTAAAAACTTTACATGAGCTCAGCCAGACCTGGCTGAGTACAAGAACGGTCTCCAGCTGCAGGAGGAGAGAGTAAATACCATCACCGTCGTGCTCGCCTTCCTGCACCCACTTGCCATTCAGTTGGGATTTTTTTTGGTTTTTTTTTTAAACAGCTAAGTCCATTCCAGCTCAAAGGCCAGCTACAGACCAAGGCACTCATCTGAGGGACCACGGAAATCACCTCAGGAATTCTCAAATGGGGGAGGGACCATTCAAAATCACTGCAGGAGAGCGGGGCGAATTAAACTTCCTTGTTTCTTCCTCCTATAAAACTTGAAGCAATGCCCAGTAGGGAGATGCACGTCCATCATCTGCTGGAGATGGAGAATACTGGCAGGCTGTCACTGCAGGGGTATAAATACTGTAACGACAGTTTGCTCCGTCTCCATCTGCTGGTAGAGGTGATTAACCCACTAGTCCTGAATCCATCTGTCTAGATGCTAGGAAATCAGATGATTCGCCATAATCCTCTTGGAAGTACCTAAACAAACAATTCCTAACCCATCTGCTAAGAAGACACAGCTTCAGCGTTAGGGTAAGCCCTTCACCCAGAATATAAAAAAAATTTGTGTTCCATATTTGAATATTATATTTGGTAGCTTTGCCAAGATCGCAGGCCTGTATTGATGGCTGGAAATCAAATCTATATCTGAATCTGTGGGAAGATGATAGGAAAAAGATTTGAGGGGGATGCATACAAAATTTCATTTACACTAGGAGGGTTGAACTGATGGTTTGGCTTTTCCATTGCACTTATAGAAACCCTCTGTTTTATGTTACATTTTCTCTGGGCTCTTCAAGGTTATGTTGGCGAGGATGTGAATGTGAAGGGTCTTATTTGAATATGTGGTAGGAACATCCAGCCATAGCATCCTTTTGCGAGAGCACTGGGAGAGAAACAACCAATTACCTTTTTTTTCTCTCCCACTTCACTTTCATTCCAGGCCCTCACCCTACCCGCCTTCTGAATTTAAGAACCATAACTGCAGCACTTGCTAAAGGGAATGTGCCGGTATCACATTAATGCAACAGCTGTTAACCTGGTTCCGTCTAACTCTCAAAGCTGCTTCTGTTTCACTGTTCATGGCAGTGATAGATCATTTCAGACTGCAAGGGAAACTCAAACCCACAAAACCAAATAGTTGTCTCTCTCTTGATTTGGCATAGTTCCTACAATTCTTTTTCCATTTCCTGCCCTGCTCACACTAATTGCTGACACCCACAGAATCCTTGTCAGCTTAACGAGCACGCCTCCTTGTTCAGGCAGTGCTGAAGATAGTAGCCATTGAGGACAGGCGGTTTTGGGAACAGCTGTCTTCCAGCTACTGCCTGCTTCTGGGACAGGTGTGTGTAACAACAGTCTGGAAGTTGATTTGCTTCATAACAAAAATATGTGACTGTTTCACATTAAAAGCAGCCAACAAGTAAAATTATGAATCTCAGTAATAAAGTAAATGAAGAGCAGAATATTTTCTGGACAGAATTTTAAAGCAGTGATCTTTTTATTGCACACAGAAAAATTGTTGTTTTGTTGTATGTTTGAAACTTTACCAGTACCAGTTAAAGGTCCAAGATCCTTTCAATTACTAAATGAATAAGTTTCGAGAAAAATGGAAACTGAGCCATTTAACAGAGTGAAAATATAATGTCCTAAACTTTTTTTATCCCCTGTTTTGAGATCAGGATTTTGTTCACCTATCACTCAGAAGTTGAGCCATTATTCAGACTTTATTCTTCCGTCTCTCACAACAGGATGTGAAACAGATGGGTTGTATTTTGGCTCCATCCAAATAGTCTCAGATGATATCAACGGTCTCTCTCGCCACTGTGTGCAGTCTTTGGGTGGTGGTGGGGGGGGGGGGGGGGGAGAGAGTTATTTTGGATATTCAAGTTATATGGAATGAAGAAGTAAAGTTGGAAATCATCAGCAACAAAACTAAAATTTCCATCTTGAAGTTCTGGAAAGCTAAAACATTTGCTTGCTGCTTCTGAAGGTCACTAAAACAACTCAAAAAGGGACAGGAGACAGGAATCTAATGCTCCAGACAGGTCTAGCTGAGTATTATTCTAATAATGTACTTTTAAGCCCTTTGCAGTTCATCCACTGTATGACAGATTTGATGAACCTGAGTCTGATTTCATGAAGATGTGCAAAATTAGTCCATGTCACTAAAATTCAAAAATAAATGTTGTTCATTTTGGATCAGTTTCCATCTATTTTATTACTCAAATTAGCATAAACTCTGGATTGGGGCATCCCTAAAGAAATCAGGAAGTAGGAGAAAGAAAGTTATG
This sequence comes from Rhinatrema bivittatum, assembly GCF_901001135.1. Lineage (NCBI taxonomy): Eukaryota > Metazoa > Chordata > Amphibia > Gymnophiona > Rhinatrematidae > Rhinatrema > Rhinatrema bivittatum. Next base: position 34,363,190 of record NC_042626.1, read on the forward strand.
AAGGAGATTTTTAACAAAAACATTTAATATTTAGCAATAGTGGTAAGTAAGTAAAATACACAAGAGGCACAGAGTTTAATTTAAGAATACTAAAACATTCAAGCAACAAAAGCAGATATTGCAGACAATTAGACAGATATGCAGGCCGATACTGTAAAAAAATGCAGGAGAGCCGGCGCTCCGTGTTGAGCACCCGCTCTCCCGACATGCGCTCAGGCACCTTTCCTGGGCGAGTGATTCTCTATTTCAATGAGGGGTCACGCTAATAAGGAGGTGCTAGGGACAACAGCTCATCCCTAATGCCTCCTTATTAGTGAGAAGATAGCTGTCAGTGGGTCCCAACAACCAATGCTCTATTTTATTGGTACCGGTTTCCGAACCCACTGACAGCAACGGGTTAGGAAAATGGACACTAGTAAAATTGAGCATCTGTTTTTCTAACCTGCTGACCGGCGGACAGATTTATTTATTTTTTATTTTTGGTTCCTCTGACAATATCACTAGGATATTAAGTCAGAAGGTGTACAGAAAAGCAGTATTTTCTGCTTTTCTGTACACTTTTCCTGGTTATTTAGAATGTAATGCCATTGGGTAGGCATTAATTTCTGAGAGTAAAATGTGCAGCTTGGCCAACATTTTACTTTCAGTATCCCAGGCAACTAACTAATAGGCTCATCAACATTTATTTTTATTTATTTATTTTTAATTTTTCTATACCGAAGTTCCTGTACGAATACAGATCACACTGGTTGACATGATAACAACAAAATTCGCTTAGGAGCGTTACATATAACAAATAACATATAACAAATAACAAATAACAAAGAGCAACATAACAAAGAAGGCATCAAAATATGAAAAGAATTTTAACTTAATATATAGTAAGCAGAACATATCCTATCGTATCAATTAACTTCTCGTAAATATGTATCGGTGGAAAGTTTTGGAAAGGTGGGTGGGAAACAAAGTGAGAGCCAATTAAGGTGGAAAGAGAGGGGGAATAAACAGTCGGGGGTTGCAAGAACTAGATTTCTGGAGCTTGGCCACGCGTTTTTGACTATTACCCCTTACAGTACAATCGGAAACGTGCAACCAGTCGCATGGTAAACGGTGCGCTTGGCCGAGTGCACTGTTCTGAATCGGCCTGATGGTGAGATGATTCTATTTGATTTATGACCCTGCTATAAAGAAAACTCCTACTAGCTCTGCCAGAGCAAATATATTTTTAGACCAAGTAATGCACACAAATTTTTTAAACTAAACATTTTTAAGAAAGTTATGCTCCCAAGTGTCCAAACCACTTTTCAAACAATCCGAATATATTGTGCTCACTGTCAAGCTGATGTCAGACATACCTGTCCAATACGAAGCATTACTCAACCAGAATTAGGTTTACAATTTTGCATTAAGACAATCAAAAGCACTTCTGTTCGCTATTAAGATGAGAATTGCGAGTTATAACACACAACATTGTGAAGACTGAATAACTTCACTACTTAAGAATGATAAACAAGCTTGTTTATTGATATTATAGTGCAAAGTCCTGAAAAAATGAATTCTTTGTAGGCTGCAATACCTGCTATTGGACCAAGTTAAGAATTATCCAATGTTATTATTATACATGAACTTGTAAGACCATACAGGATCCTTCTTCATTTACACTGAACAAATGTCTCATTAATACGTGACTATGTACCAAATTATTTTTCTCTGCTAAGTACCTATAGTATTACAAAATGTATATTTTTGCTAGCTGTGAAACCACATTTCCATCCTGGACATAAAAGTACAACTGCATCATCAAATCCCCAGTTTGTCACATTGTTGATAAGGTCACAGATTGTATGTACTGTATGTATTTTAGTTTGATATTTTCACATCCATCATCTTCTTTAGTCATGTCATCATCTAGCACACAAGGATAATTAAACAATTTTAACTGTAGGGCCTGATTTTAAAAAAGCACTTACTGGAGTAAATGGCTTTTGAAAATTGCTACAATAGTAGTTACAGTTACATGCATAACTCCTTTTGAAAATTAACCCCTTAGGGAGCAAGTTGTTCATGTCAAAACCCCTGGTGTTATAATGATCTAGCCAGTTATTATTTCTAAGACCTTCTATAATAGTACCTAACTGAAATTAAACTTATGGATCATCTGAATTAATAAAATGATTTGGTAAATAAAGCACCAACAAGTCCTGCTGAGGAACACAATAAACATTTGTCCCAATAAATGAATAGAGCACAGTGTTCAGACATTCAGAGATCTGAAATTCCTTGTACCCTTATCAAATGAAAAAATTATTAGTATTAAAATAGTCTATTTTCAAAACTGATTAAATTCTATCAGCAGCCCACAGTCTTGTCTTATGGTACACAGAATAGATGGAACAATAATTTTTAGGACAAATAAAGGAAAGGGTAGTTTTATTTTTGGATGTCTACCTCTGGGATCATGCTCATTGTGAAAAGGCAAGCAAAAGCTGCTCAATCTATTGTGTACTGTAATGAGTGTAAAATATAGTTCAAGAGTTTCAATGTGTTTCCTTTTGATCTGGGCCTTGAGAAGAAGGAAGTTCAGGAAAGAGAACTGGGAGCTCGTAAGCTCCAAAGCCGACTCCCTCCGCACCTAACAGAGGAGCCTAACTAAAGTGTCCTCACGAAGTCTCTGGTAAGTAGCGCATCAGTTAGCAGTACAGGGGCTCGGGGCGCTCTCTCAGCCCTTGACTCTGCAGGGGAATCAGCTGCAATGCCACGACCCTGAAATCACTTCCATGTGCTAAGACCCCCCACCCCCCTGTAGAAAAAGTGCTCCGAAAAGCATACTAGAGAGTAGCTGGGACCCGAGAACACAGTAAAACAGAGATAAGGGGAGGGCGAGAGCGCAGAGAAGAACACGGGGAAAGTGAGAAAAAGGAGATGAGGCGGCAGAGGGAAGGTGGCAGGAGCGCTGAGCAAAAGCGAGGATAGGAGTTAAAAGAGAAGGGGAGAAGCGTGAGGAAAGGGGGTAAGAGGAGTGACAGAGTGCCACCCTCGAGCAGAAGGCTCCAGGTTACCCCCACCGTGGGACGGGAGAGCCTGTACTCCATAGGACCGTTACCCGCCCGCCTCGGTCCTTCCCTGCCCTCGGACTCACCGCACAGCAGCAGCAGGAGGAGGATGCGCGTCTCCGCCATGATAGATCTGGGCAGTGAATGACGAGCGCGCCTGCGCACTATACAACCTTCTTCCCCTCCTCGCCCACCCGCGCGCGCGCCTCTCCCGGTTACCGTGGCGACGCTCCGGCTTGCTGGGCTGGAGGCCGGGGTACGGTTTCCATGGATACATCCAGGGCACGCAATACACGGGGAGCTAAGGATGCCAGTCTCTAACTGATGCGCTGCCCGGGTACCGGAGATACTGGTACCAAGGCCGTGATGCGTGAGGACAAAAGAATGCATTGCACGGATAAAAGGCAAGCTGGTTTATCCTGAACCCCGGGGCCAGGGTTCAGGGATGTTGGTTTATAGTGCATGGCATGAATGCATTCCAGGATTTCTGAGTTTCTATGGATGTAAAATGCATGAGGTCAAGGATGATAGGTTTTTATGATGGTATACAGTGGTTTTCACTCTGGTTCTCAAGGACCATCCAGACAATTAAGTTTAAAGGATATCCATGGTGGATAGGTATACAATAGGAGCAGACAGAGCCATAGCCAGACACTTTAGCTAAGTGAAAAAGTGAGTTCTCAACCTGTATGCAACAAAGACAGATCGTTGTCGTGACGGAGTGCCACCAGCCAGACTAGCCATCACATCCCCAGAGTCAACATCAGCACATGTGGCTGGACGCTACCAGCCTCTGAGTGCCATGTCTCTTGTCGTTATTTATAGGGACCTTGGAGGGAAATCCCCTGCGGCCCCTGATGATGTCAGCAACCAGGACCTATACCGAGGCAATGTTTCAAACACAACTTGCCTCAGCCTCAAGTCCAGCTACACTACTGTAGTGCATGTTGCTTCCCAGCATTCCTGTCTTGTTCCAGCTTGTCTTCGGTCTTCGTCAAGCTTGTCCTCAGTTTCGTTATCCACCTATGCTTGTCCTTGTCTCCCTGCCCTGCCTATCCCCTTGTCTCTCCCCTCAGACAGATACCTGGCTTTGATCCCTGTTTGGACAATGAATACGATTGACCTCTGACCACTGCCTGGACCTTGGATATGATGGATAAGCTGAGCTCACTTGGCTTAGAGGAGCAGGAGCAGTGTTGGCACTCAGCAGGATCTCCCAGCAAATGAGCAGAGCAAGGGCCAAAGAAGAATTGCAGGAGCACCTACCAGGTTGCACAATCGAAGAAAATCAGGACCACCCACTGGACCTGCATGGCTGAAAAGAAGAGCAGGAGCTGAGCCCCACCTGAAGGTCAGGAACATCCACCAAGCTGCGCAGCAGATGAGTGGACAGGCGGCAGCAGTAACAGGCAGAGGTCAGGGCAGGTACTAATCAGGTGGAGATGAAATCAAAGCTGTGGTCAGAGTAGGCCGTAATCAGACAGAATTGGAATTCAAGAAGAGGTCAGGCCAATGAGAGATCAGTCCGAGGGAACAAGAGCAAGAAAGGGACAAGGACAAGGACAAGGCAGAGACAATGACTGTAACAGGCAAGGCAAGGCAAGGTGAAGAACTAACAACCAATCCTGGCGAAGTAGGACAAACTGTTGTTGAGGCACCGGCATTTGGGAGCACAGGGTTTAAATATCCAAGGCTTGCCGACATCATCGACCTGTGCTGCTGCCAGGTTCTCGCCGCAGGGCTTATATTTGATGACAGGGCGAGCATGTGCATGCCTAGGGAAGGAGAGGGCAGTTCAAAGATGGCGGCATCCAGCCACGTTTCTGACTGCAGGACCCAGGGGTGAGTGAGGCCAGCTGCGGGTGCCACCGTGGACTGCCAAATGTTACACCAGAGGGGTGGTAGAAAAATCCCCGGATACGTCAAAACACTTCTCAAAACTCTCCAAAAAATTAAATCTGTCTTCCACCCTGCTGTTGACTGAGTGCAAGGTTCAAAAACAGGGATCCAGCCCTTCCTTCCAGGAGAGTTCTCAGTCAGGAACTGGTTCAGAAAGCAGAAGTAAATTAGCATCATTCCTCAAAAGTCCCAAAAATGAACCCCCTTGTGCGGGTTCTAATCCCTGCTACATGTATTTGGGAGGTTAATTCTGTGTTCTGCATGTGTGACTGAGATGAGGTATTCTGTTAGTGTGTAGATTCTGTGTAGGGATCTATATCAGCCTGGCTTATTTTGTGATCCTAATAGGAGGTGTATTGGTGTTTTGAGGCCTGGTGTAACATTTTCAGTGTTGTCTTTTCATAGGGAGGATTGTTACCATACTGTATTTGTTATTCAGTTTACTCATGGCTTTCTGAGAGCCAAACCCACACTCAACATGTGTTATAATAGATCTAATAAAAATAAATACATACGAAAGAATCCCACAGATTCAATATGTTCTAAACCTTTGGTTGAATTGTTGAGCTTTATTCAAGCTGAAGCAGTTTGGCCTCCATTCTAAGGTCTTTTTCCTTCTTTTTCTTTTCTGAATTGTATATTAAGTCTGTGGGACTCTTTTTTTATTAATTTTTTAAATTTATTTATTGAGTCCTTTCCTTTATTTTGTGGTGATTCATAATAGATCTAATACCATATGGGTTACAAGAAGCCATTTTTGCAGGGTTTTCTGGTTGGCATCACAGTACTGCATGTAAATGCTGTTGCAAGTGTTATTTTTACCCCAAAATGTCCTTTTCATGTAGAATCTTTTAGTATACATGCCTAATGTTTAAATTTTGTGTGGGGAGGTCAGTCGGTTTGGGGTGGGGGGGGGGGGTAGGCTGTAAGGTTTGCCTAAGGTGCTTAATACCCTTGCACTGACCCTGTGCAAATGATACCTCTTACTGGACTAACTTAATACATTTGTGACTAAAATTCCAGAGTTCCTTTCCCTTCATTAGGTCATTAAGTTAGTGTTTTCTAATGGCTCCTGCAGCTGAGAGTTATTCAGATTTTGTAGGCAGAGCTTGGATCTTACTTTGAATCCAACCCAAAAATTAGAATGAATTTTCTCCTCCGAGCCTGTGCTACTAAGCCCAGCACTTATGTTCCTGTGCATGACTTCAGAGATTCTGCGAGCAGATGCCAAAATCTGGTCTGTAATTATCCACAGCTGAAACAAGGAAGAGGAGCTGCAGTCTGGGGTTTAAAGCCTTCATCCGATTTAGCCAAAAGATACTGTTTACCTATAATGACCAAGGGCCCAGGAGCAGTTGGCATGTTTGGTTCAGAGCCCGTATAGTTTTATTTATAGCTAAGTATTTCTTTCAAGAATTTGCACAGCTGTAGATTTCGAGATGCAGCTGGTCATTACAATTCCTTTAGTGACCATGCCAACATCCTTTCCATGTATCTTTCTTTCTCTCTCTCTTTGTCAAGCACAAACAGACGGAGCATATCAACTTGTTTCAACACTTTCTTTCCTCCACCCACTTTGCATCCGTTGTTCCCCAGCAGAGGATCCCAGAGTACACAAGTCACTTCAGTACCCTGGCCACTCCATTCATATGCCGTCCAGTCCACTAATGTTAGCAGGAAGACCCCCTTGTTAGCCAGTTTCTATATCATAGGAAACAATATTTTCAGATAAAAGAAACAAGAATACCAGTGGCATAGAATCTGTAGGCGAAGTGGGGAACCATATTCCCCTATTTCCCCCACTAATTGCCCTTAGATCTTAGGAGGGCTAGAAGTATTTTCCATGGGGAAGGAGAGGATAAACCAGCTTTGGCTTCACAGACAGGTAGATCTTCTATTGCTTGAACTATCAGTGATCAACTGAAATGAGAAGGAATGAGTGATCTGGAGACTGCACTTCTCTTTCACTCCTTTGTGCCCCACTCTCCATCTCTGCCTGAAACGCACCAGTATGAAGAAATGCAGTCAAGCTCACAGCAGCAGCACGAGCAGATGGCATGGTTAAGTTACTGTGCAGGGTCCTCATCATTAGATTTTAATTAAAAAGTCTCCAAATTAAGTTGGGAATAGGGTTTAGAATTCCATGCAAGGAGCAGACACAAAATGTTTCCCCCCTGCCCTGTTCCTCCAACACTTCTGCCCAAAGCCTGATTTTAATCAATGATGTAGCATCTGATCATTTTGGATCTATTAATTCACTGTAATCAGGACAGATTGAGACGCTGGCCAGGAAACAGACAACTACTATCTCTAATGATTAATGAGTGACAGACTGCAGCTGAGATGAGCATATCCATATCCAATCTTTAATCCCATCTCTCCCTCCCCACTCCACCTCCAGCTCCTCCTGTTTGTTAGACACAGAGGAGTCAATGTAATAAAACCCATGCTAAAACTGGAGTGAAATTTTAGTCCAGGTTTTACTTAACAAATGCGTTAAAAACAGGGGTCTCTGTGGGATGCAGTAAGCTAAAGGGATGCAAATGGAGCAAGAGTGAAAAAAAGCATGCTAAAATGTGAGTGAACCTGAAAAATCCGCACTAATACAGAAAATTGCTTTGAAACAGGAATAAGGAGGTAGAGTTTGAAGTTGGGAGTGTGACCAAAATGACCGTGCATGCAAGATTGGCACTGGGCATCCCAACTTGGGTACAATCTCACATGCAAGGCATTTGAGCAGGGCAAGGCATGCCAAGTGAAATCAAAAGGGTAAGCTCTCTAGGCCAGGCACCTTCAGCATTAGAGTATGCACCTTGTTGCTATGCATCCCTGATGACTGTTGTTGCCCATTCCAGAGAGCTTACCCTTAGATTTCATTTGGCATGTCTTGCCCAAATGCCTTACATGCAAGATTGTGCCCAAGTTGGGATGCCCAATGTCAGTCTTACATACTTGGCCATTTTGGTCACCACCCTTCCAACTTCAAGCACTCACCTCCTGTCTCCTGTGTCTTGTTAACTCTTCACCCAGAGGTGGAATAAAAGTTAACTCACATTTCTGGTGGCTATGATATTCTATTGCCAGGGCTTAATTTGAGGGGGAATGGCCGGGAACGGAGTTCCACCACTTCTTTTCAGAATTAAGAGGCAGAGCAGCAAGGATGTTCTGCTCCAGCTCATCTCCTCAAAGCAGCCTGCAGGGAAGAAGAGAGGGAAGGGGTGAGATTGATGGGTGAAAGATGGCTGGGCATTGTGCACTGCTGGGGATTAGGAATGAAGGATCACTGCGATAAAGAGAAAAAAAGAGAATGAAGAATATATTTGTATAATGTGTGGTTGTGAGAGAGGGAGAGAGTCCTCCCCCAGCCTTGGCCTCACTCATTACCTCTTCTCCACTCCACAGTTCCACTTCCTTTCCTTCTACAAATTAAGCCCCGTTTCTTGCTGTGCCCGTGTGGTAGTGTTTAGTTGTTTATATCACACTGGGCACAGCAATAGAATAACTTTGGCCACCAGAAATGTGAATTTACTCTACCTCATACCAAAAAGGAGTTACATTTCCAGCATAAGCTCTATGGAGCTTGCACCTACAGCTGAACAAAACATAAGGTCTCTGGGGAATGCACTTTCAGCTGAATAGTATGCACTTTGGGGATGTACATCCTCCCCAGAGAACTTAGGCATTGTTCAGCAGTACCTTCCAGCTCCAGAAAACTTAATGTTAGAAATCTATGTTCTTCCTGGGTCTAAAGTGGAGTACCTCACTGGACACAACTATAGACAACATTGGTCACCAGAAATATGAGTTTGCTCCACCTCAGTCTCAGGAATTAAATATCCAATGCAAGCATTCTGAAGTAGGCACTGGTCACAGGTTTTCTTTGCTATCCTGAACAGTGCTAAAATGTGTACTGTTCAGCTATTGGTACCTACCCAGACAACCTATGCTTTGTTCTTCTACTGTAGGTGGCTTCACCAGAGAGCTTATTATTTTATTTTACTTATCATTCCTTGTCAAAATGGACTTGAATGAGAGAATGAGATAACATGGATCAAACTGATGGAGGGAATGGCACTTTATATTAGAGAGAGCATTGAGTCAAACAGGATAAAAGTTCTGCAGGAAACAAAATGCAATGTTGAATCTTTATAGATTGAAATTCCAGTGAAAAAGGGAATAAAATAGTAGTGGGGGTGTATTACGTCCGCCTGGCCAGAATGAACAAACAGACAATGAAATGCTGAAAGAAGTTATGGAAGCTAACAAAGCAGCAGCACAGTAATGATGGGTGATTTCAATTACCCTAGTAATATTGGGTGAATGTCATATTAGGGCACGCTACTGAGTAAATTTCCTAGATGAAAAATTATTGCTTCATGGAGCAGCAAGAACCAACACGAGTGGAAACTATTTTAGCCCTAGTCATTAGTGGAACACAGGATTTGGTGTGAGACATAACCATGTTGGAGACACTTGACAATAGTGAAAACATGCTCAAATTTGACTTAATAATTGGAGGAAGGACACTAAAGAAACCTACTGCAACAGCATTTAACTGACTATGGTAAAATGAGGAAAATGATTAGGAAAAAACTGAAAGGAGCAGCTGCAAAGGTTGTTTCCAGGTATGGACCTTGTTAAAGATACCATCATGATAACGCAGACGAGATGAATTCCACACTTTAGAAAAGGTGAAAGAAAGGCTAAACTATTACTGACCTGGTTAAAAAGTGAGGTGAGCAAGGCTATAATAGCTAAAGGAACATCTTTTAAGAAATGGAAAAGGGATCTGAATAAAGAAAACAGGAAGCAGCATAAACACTAGCAAGTTAGATGCAAAGCACTGATAAGGAAGGCAAAGAGAGAATTTGAAAAGAAGCTTGCCGAGGAAGAAAAAACTTATAATAAAAACTTTTTTGGTACATTTGAGGTAAAAAGCCTGCAAGGGAGTCAGATGATCAAGGGGATAAAAGGGGCACTTAGAGGTGACGAAGGCATAACAGAGAGACTAAATTAATTCTTTGCTTTGCTCATCACTGAGGAAGATGTAATAGAGATACCCGTGCCAAAAATGATATTCAAAGGTGATGAGTCAGAGGAACTGAAACAAAGCTCAGTGACCCTGGAAGATGAAATAGTGCAAATCCCCTGGACCAGATCGCATACATCCCAGAGTGCTGAAAGAACTGAAACAATGAAATTGCAGAAATGCTATTGGTAATTTGTATATTATCATTCAACTTGTCTGTGGGACCTGAAGACTGGAGGGTTGCCAATGTAAGGCCAGTTTTTAAAAAGGGATCCAGGGGTGATCCAGGAAATTATAGACTAGCGAGTCTAACATCTGTGCCAGGCAACATTGTAGAAACAATCACGAAGAACAAAATTGCTGAACATGAAGATAGGCATAATTTAATGGCGCAAAGCCAACATGGATTTAGCCAAGGGAAGTCTTGCTTCACCAATTTTTGTGAGGTCATAAATAAATATGTGGATAAAGGTGAGCCAGTTGATATAGTGTATCTGGATTTCCTGAAAGCATTTGACAAAATCCCTCATGAGAGACTTCTTAGGAAATTAAAAGTCATGGGATAGGGGGCAGTGTCCTATTGTGGGTTGGCAACTGCTTAAAAGATAAAATAAAACAGAGAATAGGGCTGAATGGTAAATTTTCTCAATGGAGAAAGGTAAATAATGGACTGGGACCACTGCTTTTTAGTATTTATAAACAACCTGGAAATGGGGACAAGTGAGGTGATTAAATTTGCCGATGACACAAAATTATTCTTTATTAAATCACAAGAGGACTGTGAGAAATTGCAAAGAGAAACCTGCAAAACTGGGAGACTGGGCATACAGATAGCAAATGAAATTTAATTTGGACAAGTGCAAAGTGATGAACTTAGGGAAGAATAACCCAAATTATAGCTACATAATGCAAGGTTTCACATTAGGAGTCACCATTCAGGAAAATAATCTAGGTATCATCGTTGATAATGCATAGAAATCTTCTGCTCAGTGTGCAGCAGACGCCAAGAAAGCAAATAGAATGCTAGGGATTATCAGGAAAGGACTGGAGAATAAAACAGAGAATATCATAATGCTCCTGTATCGCTCTATGGTGCGACCTCAACTTGAGTATTGTGTACAGTTCTGATCATCACATCTCAAAAAAGATATAGCAGAATTAGAAAAGGTACAGAGAAAGTTGACCAAAATGATAAAAGGGATGGAACAATTCCCCTGTGAGGAAAGGCTAAAGAGGTTAGAACTCTTCAGCTTAGAGAAGAGACGGCTGAGGGGAGATATGATAGAGTTCTATAAAATAATGAGTGGAATGGAATGAGTAAATGTAAATCAGTTGTTTACTCTTTCAATAAGTACAAAGACTAGGGGACACACAATGAAGTTACTAGCTGATATATTTAAAGCTAATAAGAGAAAATATTGTTTTACTCAATGTACAAAAATCTCTGGAATTCTTTGCAGGGGATGTGGTGAAAGCTGTTAGTATAAAAAAGGTTTGGACAAGTTTCTAGAGGAAAAGTCTATAAACCATGATTAAGGTGGCATTGCAGAAATCCACAGCTTATCCCTGGGATAAGAAGCATGGAATCTATCTACCCTTTGGGATCCTGCCAGAATTAGCCACTGCTGGAAACAGAATACTGGGCTTGATGGACCTTTGATCTGACCCAGTACCAAACTCATATATAATGCCATTTTGGCAATGAATGCAAGTAAAGTCAAAGCATAAGCTCACTTGGGTGGGCACCTTCAGATGAAAAATATGCGCTTTGGCACTGTGCATCCAACTTTGGCATCCTGTTCAGCTGCAGGTGTCCCTCCTCTAGCCGATGGTGGCCACCCCAGAGAACTTATGCTTTGATTTTCATGCCATTCCTTGCCAAAATTGCCTTGGGTACAAGAATTTGCTCTCTGGAGTGAGTAGTTACAAAGTGAAAGCTCCTTGGGATGAACAACCCAACTTGGGTACAATCAGTATGTCAAAGTTGGGATACACTGCATTGGTGTACAGTTCAGCTGAAAGTGCCTTACCCAAGAGCTTACTGGAAATTAAACTCCTGAGTCTGAAGTGGAGTAAACTCACTTATGTAATGGACAAAATCCAGTCTGATTGAAGCAGCTAGACACTGCCACTCTGGGCGCAGCACTAGTATAACATGCCCACCAGAAATGCAAGTTAAGTTTTATTCCTTCTCTAACCCTTAAGTTAAATTTCTAGCGTAAAGAAAATGTGCTTTAAGGTGCCTGCCCTTTAATGCAACTCCCTGCATTGCTGGGGAATAGCTAATGCCTTCTTTTACATGGGATATGAATACATCCGTGCTAAGCATACCATGTGTTTCATAACATGGGGTTTATTGACACTGAAATCCATATTACATATCTGAGTCAAAAAAATCCCTGTGCTACATCAAGTGTAAAATCCCATGGTATTGGCCAGTTAGGACAGAGTTCTATTCTTTCTGACATTTCCATCAATTTATTACTTAATTTTGGTCAGTTTTTTATAATCTCCTAAATCGTTATTGTTTCCATTTCAGGAGCACTTTTGCTTTTTATTTTTCCTAATTTAATCCCTCTGATGAGGTCATTATGCTCAGGAGTACTGTTCCAGAGCATTTCTGTCATGGGCATCAGCATAGAGGAGCCTTTTATAATATCACAGTACTTTCTCAGTTTTCCAAACTGTTCTCTTTCTCAGCAGGCAGCCACAATCATACATTTCTGAGACTTCACTCCTTTCTCTACTAATTGCTGAGGGAAAAATAGTTGATGACTCAGTGTTATTAGAAGAGCTGCAAGGAAAGTGGTCAATGCAATAAATGAGATAAAGACCTGGCGTATCCAGTTTTCTCAAGACTGTCTCTCTCTCTCTTTCTCTTGTTTTCTGCCACTTGGGTGGATAAGCACACCAATTCCCATTGCCTAAAACCACACCAGCTCCTGCCCCCACCCCAACTGAATTTTCAACCCTTTTGCCACCACCAAGTGATTAAATCACCGAGAATGACATTGTCTTCCTAGGCTAGAAACCCAGTTGGAAACAAAAGCAATTTATATTACTCTGGATTTCTCAGTAACTAGATTGATTCTTTATGGCTCTTCCAGGTTTGTGCAGAGCAGCATCACAACTTTCAATGAATCACGGGGGTCTGAAAGCCGAGATGGTCATGTCATTCCCTGCCACATGAAATACTTTTGTCTAAAAAAGCTTTAGAAAAATATCAGTGCTAAAGAGGTCAAGAGCCGAGAGTAATTTTCATCATTTTTTTTTTTTAGTTTGAGAGACTCCCCTTTAAAAACATCTTTTTTTTTTGTCTCGTTGTTAGCAAAAGCTATGTAGAGATTCACTATAGATGGAAGTGACTAGATTCACACTCTGCTTGAAAAACTGTGATTCTAAATATTATAACCCCCGCTGTTCTCAGTCCTGTACCTGAGATACTGTCGGAACACAGAGGGGAAAAAAAAAAACTTGTGAAGGATTGCTTTCCAAACCAGATTGCCTGAAAGTTGCAAGCTTATCACCCTACTTTACTACTCAGTGTCAGAGAAGAGAAATCTTGTGCTGTTTCTCGCCTCCTCCCTCTCCCCCAACCTCCTCCCTTCTCATGGTGACAAAATACGGTTCTAACACAGTGAAGTATCAGTGCAGGTGTTGAAGTTATGACATCAGTGGGAATGACTCAAGCTTGAGCTTATCTCTTGTGAGCAAGAATCGTGCATTTTGTGATTTCTGAGCCAGGTTTGAAGTGGGCTCCATCACTCATAAGTAGCACTCTTACTGGGATTGATCGGTCTGGAGTATGGATTCACCAAGATCTTTATCCATCCTTTGTTAGCTAGACTTAGCGTTGCCTCCTCACTCCCGGTCAACCCAAAAAAACCTGAGACAGGTCAGATTTTGCCCTATTGTGCGCATTGTGCTGTAGTCCTTGCTTTTCGTAGGGAACTTAGAACCACTTCTCCATTCATGTAGAGGGGTAAATTCAGACTGGATCAGCTGGTTGACTTGGGAGTCATGGAAATCCTAACTGGGCTATCCCAAGGTTAGGTCACTCATGCACAGGATCCCATCCGACTTGAGCAGACAGCCTAGCAGAAAAAGCTCCTCATTCTAAATGAGTGTCAATAATTAACATAGAGCACTCAACCAATCGAAGGTGATGTCCTTATGCATCACCAACTAAAAAAAATAATTGTGGAGTAGCTAATTGGAGTTCTGCATTTGTAGAGGTTTTCATTTGTGAATCACTTCACTTTCCCAGAGCAGAGAAAACAAAGCAGGGTTACCAACATCACTACAGGAGTGATGTTGAAGGATTCAGCCTTCAACCAGCAAGTCAGTAAAGGAAGGCACACACAGCAGGGGCAGCTCTCTAGGTAAGATAGATTAAAACAGTGGGAAAGGTAAACTGGATGAAGAAAACAAGCTGACAAAATATGAACATAATATTTACATTGTCTACTCTTGGGAGGAGACGTGAGATCGGATCATAGCAGTCCGAACAGCAATAACAGGAAAAGGGTATTGATGTTATCAAAAGGTTGGATAGTAAGGACAGCAAAGAATTTTCCATTGGAAAAGCTGCCAAATAAACCTGACCCTAGATGCAGAGATAAATATTTACTATGGAGTGGCTGTCTCTTGCTCTGCTGCACCCACCCCAAAAGAAAACATTCATGTATAACCCATATTTGCAGAGAAAAACACCAGCTTAACAATTTACATTTTATTCCTTATTTTGAGCTGCCTCCTCTCTTTCTATCTGCTTTCCCTTAGTAATTTTCCAGCACACACAATAGTGCCTGGCCTGGTCTTTCCCATGTGCTTCTGCTATGCAACTTCTTCCCCACCCTAGAGAATCCTAAATCTCCTGCCAGAAGAGCCCAGCTGATCTAGGCTGTTTGAAAGGTCTTTGTACTGAAAAAAAAAAAACCAAACCCTCCCTCTCCAAATGCTTTACAAGAGGACCTGAAAAACCTGGGACATGGAGCCAAGTAGTCCCCCTAACCCCAGGCTAATCATGTTGCAAAAATTTGCGCATTGCAATCACAGGTCCCAATGCAGAACACGGCCAGTGCACAACCAGAATTCTAGACTCAGACATCGAACAGCTAGAAAAGAACGCAGTACAACACTGCACAGTTACGACACAGCCAGATCAGCACAGCACCAACGCTGACCCTGTAGGATCTATATGTAGAAAGGAATTTAGGGTTTTCTCCCTTCCCTTGCACAGCATTGTGGGATACTAGTCATTTTCAGGAATGTGGCAGAATTACAGATGCTTGGTTTGATGCCAATATGCTGATTAAAGCAAAAGAGCATCATCTCTGCCTGGTAAAGATCTCTCTGACTCTCACAGGCTAAAGCGAATTGTCAGCCTGTACAGTCTCTTAAATTCCTTACGATGTTCACATTCTGAAAACCATATCTGCCTCATATTCACTGGAGAGTCCATAAACCGCATGCATCATCAACTAATCCCATCTCTGCCTGTCTCTGCTTGGTATCCACAGGGGGGAAAAAATGGGGATTAAAGGACAACGGATCATTACCACCTACCTGGTGGGGGGTGATTTTCTGCCAGGTCACGTCAAGTCACTGGCATGGAACCTGCTAGAAATTGCATCCTTCTCCTCATGGCAGCTGGCATGGAAGATAGAGACAGAACGTTCCCCAGCTTCTACCTAAACCATGTTTAAGACAATTTGGTAAAGATAATATTTTGACAGGCGGAGTGGGACTTGATAAGGAAGAGGGGAATGTCGTGCTGCAGTATTTGTCCTGGATGCTTTCCCTTTGCCATATGAACACTGGGGTCCAGATAGCACTGTGCCTGCTTCTGAAACCTGACCAGACAACAGTACGAACCAACACCAAAATCCGAGACATGTCTTTGATGCTGTACTTTCCGTAATCTGTACCTTTACCATTTTTATTTTTTCCTTTCGTTTCCTGCCCTACGTAAACCATTCTGTACATTACTTTGGCTACAAATGTAAAATTGACATGCCAATAAAGTTCTTTGAATCTGACTCCTTCAGCAGGATTTTCTAGCATTACAGCTCCACCCTCTGGCAGATTAGTAACTCTGAAATGTTTTCAGCAACACCACAATAAATGTACAATCATATCTCTGTATCTGACTTTCCAATAAACGTTAACTATGAAATACTTAACGATATCAGGTCACCAGCCATTTTCAGGAGTATAAGAGCAGTGGCTCTGCTTCCCTATTCTAGCTGGATTTTACTCTTCCAGGTTCCACTAGGGTTTTGCCAACTGTCCTGATTTTTTCTGGACTGTACGGATTTTTGGGGTATTGTACTGAAAAAAGAGGGAGGGCTAAAATGCTGAGAGACGTCCTGATTTTAGCTCTCCAGTCGCAGGTTAGCATCCGA
Source organism: Rhinatrema bivittatum (assembly GCF_901001135.1). NCBI lineage: Eukaryota > Metazoa > Chordata > Amphibia > Gymnophiona > Rhinatrematidae > Rhinatrema > Rhinatrema bivittatum. The sequence continues at coordinate 34,379,578 of NC_042626.1, forward strand.
GCCTCCCCTGCGATTACACTATACAGTGCGCGCTTTGGTAGCTACGCTTTATTCACTATGCATTGGCTGTATTTATTCTGTATCCCTTGTACAGACTTCAGTCCACAGTTTAATCAGAGACCTAAACAAATTTAACAAATCAGTAGTTTGGCCTCCGGACTTGTAAAAAGTAAATGTTTTTCAGGATAAAGAAGTTTGAGAAATAGTGGTCAAGACATCAGGCTCATAAGAACATAAGAACATTAGAAATTGCCATGCTGGGTCAGACCAAGGGTCCATCAAGCCCAGCATCCTGTTTCCAATAGAGACCAAAACCAGGCCACAAGAACCTGGCAATTACCCAAACACTAAGAAGATCCCATGCTACTGATGCAATTAATAGCAGTGGATATTCCCTAAGTAAACTTGATTAATAGCCGTTAATGGACTTTTCCTCCAAGAACTTATCCAAAGGAATAGACTCAGGAGTAACATCAGAAAATATTCCTTCATAGAAAGAGTGGTGGATGCATGGAACCACCTCCCCTTGGAGGTGATAGAGGCAAAAACAATAACAGTTCAAGAAAACGTGGGACAAGTGCAGAGGATCATTACCTGCAAAGAAGTGAGAGACCAACTGGGGGTCTGTGGCACCACAGCAGGAAGGAAACTGGACAGACTGGATGGGTCCATATCTGCTATTATGACCTATGCATGTGCATAAACTCCTTCATTAAAGATATTAAAATGTTCGGAAATTTAACGGTTCAGAGTTGGCAAACCTAGATTCCAGTTCTAGAGAAATTCCACTCCTTCCTATGAGAGCATGCCCTCCCCCTTCATCTCATTTTCCCGTCACTCCTCCACGCTTATACCATCCCAAAACTGAAACCAGAAGTCAAGGGACTTGACTTCTGCAAATGCATGCTGATCTGCTCATAAATACCCTAAATCATGCAAATCAAATAATGTAGCTTGCCGAAAAAATCGGCCCGGGCGCATTGGGACTTCCCACAGGAGTATCAGGACATTAACGCAAGTCCCGATGTTCTCGGTACCCTGTTTTAAATGGGTCAACCGCCCCGAGTAAGCCCCCCAAAAGTAGTCAAAAATCTTGGAGGTCTCCGTAGACACCCCCCCCCCCCCCCCGTCAGAGATGTACCGAGGGTTTCTGGTGCCTGGGGGACAATGCATTTCTGTTGCCTCCTCTGCACCCCCCATTCTCCTTGTAGAAATGCGTGCAGTCACAGAAAGTCGCACTAATCCAACCCCAGAAGAGAAATGAACTGACAAACTTATTGTGAGCTGCCTATGAGGCAAAAGCAGGTCGCCAAAAGCGTTTCCTTTACCCCTTCCCTCTGCGGTACTGCAAGCAAACAAAAACAGCCTCTGAAAAAGAATGAGACCGAGATCCAAGTACTGTGATGTAAGATTTCTAAATTCTTCCAAAATTTCCTAATTTTCCCTGCCTTGTAAAAGAATTGTATTATTCAGAACCACATTTCCCAAAAATGACACAGAAAATCAAATTCTTCCATTCTCAGAAAAACAAAAGCACTAGCAGTCCTACTCCCCCATCCCCCAGTAGTCTTGCTCAGTCTCCCCTCTCAGTAAGATTTTCAGGACAGGTTGATCCAGTCCTGGTTTTACTCCCCTGCACACAGGCACTTATAACTTGTTTTTCTTAGGGAATGTAACACAAAAATCAGAATAAGACTCAGTAGCAATGAGGCAAAGTCCAAAAAGCGCCATTTTGAAAAATGTCAATCACCTGGCTCAGAGACTAGGGGGCGCTCCAGGTCCCCACTGTGTCTTGGGAGTGGGGCTCCCAGTTTCTGGGGCCCAGATTTTTTGATTGAAGGGGAGAGGTAGGGGGTTTGGAGGCTGGGCCTGGCGCTGCTTTATAAAATGTATTATTTTAATTTTTTGACAATGGGCCTCCTCCAGGGGTGGCAGAGGGTGGGGAGAACAGGGGATTTATGGAGACCCACAAGGTTTCTAACTACTTTCGGGAGGGGGGGCTTACTCAGGGCCATTGGCCCCTTTAAGCGATGGTGGTTCCCCAGTTCCAAGGCCACCATCTCATGTTATTTTGGGACATTTACAAGTATGGTATTTTTTCCTGCGGTATTTAACAACAAAGAAAAATACTGCCAGATTCACAAAGCGGCAGGACCAATTACTGTAGTTTTGTGACTCTTGCAGAATTTTCCGTGGGGAAAAATATCGTGGCGGAGTGAATGAGCGCCTTAGATTGTAAGCTCTCCGGGGTTAAGGAGATACCTATAGTACCTGAATGTAATCTGCTCTGAAGTACCTGAAAAGCGGAATATAAATCAAATAAAAAATAAAAACAAAGCTACTGTATGTACACTGGTAAGGAAATAAAGTCCCAGATCTAGAGGCAGTCATGGAAAAGGCTGACTTGGATACAGTGGCAGTCACAGAGAGATGTGGTACATAGAGAACTATGACTTGGATTGGGAATTAGTTATACCAGGTTATAATCTTATTCAGGAAGGACAGGGTAGGAAGAAAAGGAGGTGGAGGAGTGGTGTTATATAATATTAAAAATAATATTAACAAAAATGCAGGACTTACAAGGTAAGGAGGCCGCACTGTGGGTTAATTTGAAAAGAGGGAAAGGAACATCCACTTATATTGGTGTGATCTACAGACCTCCTTCGCAGGCTGAAGAAATGGATAAAAATGTAATTGAAGACATTCACAGAATTGCTATGAAAGGGGAGGTGCCATTACTAGGTGATTTCAAATCTGTCGGATGTTGATTGGGACATCCTGGCTGTGATGTCATTCTAGAAGCAGGGAGACCCTGGATTGTCTGGGAAGAACCTTTCTGGCAACTGGTGATAGAAGTGACACATGAGGGGGCAATACTGGACCTGCTGTTTACAAATGGGGAAAGCGTTTTTGATGTTCTAGTGGGGGATCACCTGTGACCCAGTGATGTCTGGATTGGGTGGTTCAGCATTAAAACACAGGCAGAGGTGGTCCATTCAAAGGCGAGAGTCCTGGACTTCAGGAAAACAAACTTTGAGCAGATTGGGGAGTGCCTCAAGGAGTCATTAACCGTACGGGATAAGTAGAAGAGCTGTCAGCAAAACTAAAAGGGAGTATTGTAAGGGCAACACATCTTTCTGTTAGGCAAATAAATAAAGGTAAGTGGAAAAAGAGGCCACTTTAGATTTTTAAAGTAGTGGCTGAAAAGATAAGGGAGATAAGATTAGTGTTCATAAACTACAAGAGATGCAGAAAGAGGAAGACGGGCAACAATATCTGGGAAAGTGATCAGGAGAATGAAGGTGCAAATGAAATTAAAAATAGCTAATATGGTAAAAAAATTAAAAAAAGGGGGTGACAACCGTTTTTTTTAGATATGTTAGTGACAGGTGAAAGTGCAAAAATGGGATTGTAAGATTCAAAGATGAATGGGGAATATGTAGAAACTGAGGAGGAGAAAGCAAAATTCCTTAAATATTTCTGCTCAGTGTTCACCGAGGAAGAGCTTGGAGTAGACAGCAGAAAACTGCCACAAATGGGAATGGAAGTGAGGTATTTATTTATTTATTTCTCATTTCTTATATACCGCTCAACAGATACCAAATCTGGCCAGAGCAGTTCACAACAAAATCCAATAAAAATACAATCAATGTATAAAAATTCTAAAACAAATAAAAACAAATAATACTCAAATAAGTCAGAACAAGATACTTCAGCCCCAACTTGTACTGTATGCAATTTAAATCCACCCTGGACTAAGATGGAAAAAGCCAGATCTTTCCCTTTTATCTGAAGTTGAGGAAAGATTTTCAGAAGACCATGTTCATGAGAAGCTAGCAAGTAGATAAAGCAATGAGGCCAGATGGGATACATCCAAAGGTATTAAGGGAATTTAGAGTCATTTTGGCAGCTTTACTATCTGACCTTTTCAATGTTTCTTTAGAGTCAGGAGGGTTAAAGGACTGGTAACAGGCAGAGGTGGTTCCTCTTCACAAATGGAAGTAAGGAGGAATCTGAAAACTACAGACCTCAGTGGTGAATAAATTAATTACTAATAGAACATAGATCTCTATTCTGTAAATAAATTTCTTCTTGATATAAAGGCTGCTAAATTCACTAGGCTCTCTATCACTCATGAAAGAGCTTAATTTAAAAGAGCAGTAAAAACATATTTATTCAGTCAGGCGTTTCACACATATGGCTCAAGTTTAGCTTGTTTGATTGATAGCCAGTCCCTATGATATTGTCAGCATACCTTGTTTGTTTTAATGTTGATATGTACATTTTATCTATTATGTGTATAATCTATGTAACCCGCTCTGGATCGTGGAGGGCGAGGGATAAAAGTGACATTTAAATAAATAAATAAATAAATAAATGCAGTTTCTGGAATCCAGTAGATTACAGAATCCCAGGCAGCATGGTTTTACAGAAGAAGAAACTGAAATCTTATCTTTTTAAACACATTTTTTTGAATAGGCTGGGCTTTGTTTTGAGTCAGATGGCAGGTTTTTATGTTTTATGTTTTATGTATTATTGTTATATGTTTTACATTTCAGAGTGTTATGTTTTTAAGTCCTCGGATTATGTTTTTTGCAATTATCTGGAGAGATATATCTGGAGAGATATTATCTGGAGAGATCTAAAACATGTATAGCCATTTAAGCCTAGATTTACAAAAACACCGCGTCGTCGTGAATCCCGCTGTAATGGGGAGTGGGAGGGGGGGGGGCGAAGCGGAGGGCGGTCCTGCGATAGCCGGCAGCAATTGCACCTCCGCGGTGTGATCGCTGCCGGCGTCGCACCAAATAACTACACCATAAAAGGTGTAGTTATTCGGTACGAAACTGGTAACGATAAAGAAGCGTACCTTTCGCTGTCGGCAAAGTCTTCGTGTAGGCAGCCCCGGTGCAGCCCTGACTCCTCCTCTTCTGGGGCTGACGCCGCCCCCAACTCCGCCCAGATCTTGGTATCACACGCAATAAGGGACTTTTCGCATGCGATCCGCATAGAAAATGACCCCCTTAGAGGGAAAGGGGTGATATGAAAAGACATTTTAATACCTCCAAGGAATAAATGCACAGGCAGCAGGCCTCTGTCAATGGGAAAGAGGCTCTAGAATGAGGAGTCATGAAATGAGGATGAAAGGGGGTAGACTCAGGTGTAATCTAAGGAAATATTTCTGTACACATTGAAAAGCCTCCTGGTGAAGGTGATGGAGACAAGGACAATATCAGCATTTGAGAAAGCTTGGGACATGCACAGAGGGAGAGGAAAGGGCTATAAAGCTGAGGAGAAGATGTGAATGGGCAGACTGGATGCATCATATGGTCTTTATCTGCCATCATATTCCTTGCTTCTGTGTTTCTATTAATTATAGCACTCAACCTAAAAGTAAACTGAGCAGAGAAGCTCTGTCCAGGATGCAGGCAATAAAAAAAAAAAGCCCTGTGTTATCCTACCTCGTTCTCATACACTTTAATAAACAACTTTTAATAAGCTGAAATCTGAATAAACTCATGTGTGACAGAGCCAACAGCCTGGCTCTGACACAAGCAGGGAACAGAAGCAGCTGGACAGAAAACCCTTCTCAACCAGAGTGCTTTATTGTAGGTAGTAACAGAAAGTTCATGCAGTGTGCTTCCTTCAGCAGCACAGCCACAAAAGAGACACAGTCTGCTCACCTTAGCAGCTTAGCATAGCCCTGTCCTCAGGATTAGAGCTGCCAGCAGAACACGTCTGCTCTCCCTCTAACTTGCCCCCAAAGCAGTCTGCTTTCCCAGCAGTTAACCCTGTACTCTGTTTCGAGTTGCCCTGTCCAAGGGTTAGGGCTCTCAAACTCTCCCCTAGTGTCTGACAATACTTTCTCTCCAGCTGCTTCTGGGCCCTAGATTTTCTTTTCTCTCTTCACCCAGAATCCCTTGCAGGGCTGGTTCTTAAGGAAGACTGGGCCATATAGCTGCGGCTGGACCTTTAAGGAGTTCTGAAGGAGCATGCTACACACTCCCTCACATCATGAAGTGATTTTTTTTTTTTTTTTGTATAATTTCACCTGTGCTCAATCTCTGCTTCCAGGACCTGTGGAGGGAATCTCCCAAGTTAATGTTCACTGTCTCTCTTCTTCCTGTGACCCAAGGAGAGAAATCCTTGGCTCCTGTATCTTCCTGAGCCCATGCTCCCTGTCTCTCTTTTCTTGGAGCCTGAGGAGGGGATTCCCAGGTCAGCACTCACTATCTTTCTCCTCCCAGGATGCAGGAAGGGGATTCTTGGACCAGTGCTGGCCATGTGATGGAGGAGCCTGCACCTGCACAGAGACCTTTTTGCAATGGTTGCTGAAATATGCAACAAAAAGTCCCTTTTTTTAGATGCATTTCACTGGAGAATGAGTGCCTATTGTTGAGGATGTGCTCAACTGTCTGTTTATATGCATACGATAGTTTGAAACCGCGAATGAACGTTGCTGAAATTTGGCACAAAGGATCAGAAGGGAAATTGCAATTTTGGTTTGAATCAGTGCATAATTCCAATTGCCTGAAAACCTTTACTGTCAGTCCCCACTGCTGACTTTCTCTTGGGCTCAGGATGTACTTTGTGCAATGCTTGTAGCAAGCACTTTCCAACGTCTTGTTCATTTTTAGACCATTTGTTGCTTTAAAAATGGGATGGGCAATTTCGGTGCTGCCTTTGGGGCTTGCTAGGCTCGGCGCTACAGGGTATGTACACCATGCAATTGTACAGGGTGGCACACCCGGGGGGGGGGGGGGGGGAGAGAGCAGAAGAAGAGGCAGCCCACGAGGCCACTGGTGGGATGGAAAAGGAAGAGGCCCACGAGGCCGCCAGTAGGACCTTTCCATCTGTCAGCTGCACCCCAGCTATACCTATGTTTGCTTTCAATCTCCACCCTGTAGGGGGTGTGGGGGAGCTGGCAGTTTTGTATAAGCAACCTGTGAGTGAGTGTTGGGGATGCAAATAGCTATTTTATGAATGAATAGGGAGAAAGGGGGGGGAGCAGGATTTGGGAGCCTGACCCCTTTTTTTTTAATATTCTGGGAAGGGTGGGGATGGTACAGTAGCAGCCCAGTGGGACCAGAAGATATTTTATTATGAATATTGAAGATCAGGTCACAGGACCTTTAATATCTTAGCTTTTTTGGGCTGTTAATAGCACTGCAACTTATCCAGATATCTTTTGAAGATATCTGGATAAGTACCAAGTTATCTAGCCACATAAGAACATAAGAACATTAGAAAATGCCATACTGGGTCAGACCAAGGGTCCATCAAGCCCAGCATCCTGTTTCCAACAGTGGCCAATCCAGGCCATAAGAACCTGGCAATTACCCAAAAACTAAGTCTATTCCATATTACCATTGGTAATGGCAGTGGCTATTCTCTAAGTGAACTTAATAGCAGGTAATGGACTTCTCCTCCAAGAACTTATCCAATCCTTTTTTAAACACAGCTATACTAACTGCACTAACCACATCCTCTGGCAACAAATTCTAGAGTTTAATTGTGCGTTGAGTAAAAAAGAACTTTCTCCGATTAGTTTTAAATGTGCCCCATGCTAACTTCATGGAGTGCCCCCTAGTCTTTCTACTATCCGAAAGAGTAAATAACCGATTCACATCTACCCGTTCTAGACCTCTCATGATTTTAAACACCTTTATCATATCCCCCCTCAGTCGTCTCTTCTCCAAGCTGAAAAGTCCTAACCTCTTTAGTCTTTCCTCATAGGGGAGCTGTTCCATTCCCCTTATCATTTTGGTGGCTCTTCTCTGTACCTTCTCCATCGCAATTATATCTTTTTTGAGATGCGGCGACCAGAATTGTACACAGTATTCAAGGTGCGGTCTCACCATGGAGCGATACAGAGGCATTATGACATTTTCCGTTTTATTCACCATTCCCTTTCTAATAATTCCCAACATTCTGTTTGCTTTTTTGACTGCCGCAGCACACTGAGCCGACGATTTCAATGTGTTATCCACTATGACACCTAGATCTCTTTCTTGGGTTGTAGCATCTAATATGGAAAGACTGCCTAACTGTAGTTATTCAGCTAACTTAGCCGGATAATTGGTGATATTTGGCTATAGAAATATAGAAACATAGAAAATGACGGCAGAAGAAGACCAATCGGCCCATCCAGTCTGCCCAGCAAGCCTCACACCTCCCCTCTCTTATACTTATCTGTTTCTCTTGGCTCTTAGTAACCTTAGGTTCTATTTCCCTTTCACCCCCACCATTAATGTAGTTATGCTAGCTGAATAACTCAACCCCTCCCTGGAATGCCTCCGGAATGCCCCTTTTTTATCCAGATAAATTATTGCAAGGTAACTACTTATCCTTCTAAATTATAGCTGGATTAATAGTTACCTGTTTATAATTTAGCCAGATAACTATTTATCCGGCTATAAGTTGGGCAGATAAGTGGCTGAATATGTCTATTTTGCATATAAAAGGATAATTTTTGAGTTATCAGTCTAAATGGCTTTTGAATATGGACCTCTAAGTATTTAGGATAGAGAAGTGGCCTGTTCAGGGTCATCTAATGCCTGGAGCGAGGTCTTGTTGCAGTAATGACATTCAGGGCTTTACATAAGAGCTGTGCTTACTGTTAACCTGCTGCCGCTGCAATTTTCTGGCAGCAGGACCCACAAATGGCTCCAGCAGCTTCCCTATTTTTGGGGGAGAGCTGGTGAAGAGAAGAGGTGAGGCCCACACACCCAGTCTAGCTCTTTCTCCCACAGCAGCCGATATCACAGGGTGTTCTTTAGGTCTGTGCGGCATGTGATCACCAGGGGCGGATTGGCCTATCGGGGGATCGGGCATCCCCCGGTGCGCCGGTCACGCTAGTCATGTGGTCTGCCAAGTCATGTGGCTGCTCGGCAGACCATGTGGTATCTCCTGGGCCGGCCTGGGTGGCGAATCCCCGGGCCGGTCTTCATCGGGAATCAGCTGCAGGGCCTAATGGCAGTAGCACCTTTTCACACCTGCCTGTGTATGTCCCAGGAGCCAAAGGTCCTGAGTTCAAGACTCATTTCTACCTCAGACTCCCCATGTGGCCTTCGAAAAGCCACTGTTATTTCCCTGGGCTTCCAGGACCCAGACATGCCAGACAAAATAGGTAGGTGCGATTTTGCTGCAGATCCTCAGATTGACCACAGAGAACACAACTGTCAATGTGTGACACAAAAGTATAAGCTAAATCAAAGTGGAGGATTTCAGGAGCAGGGAGAACAGAGATGCAGGGCTCTAATCTAAAGTTATTTCAGAGTCAAGTGAAGAGGAAAATGCCATGGAACAGAGCCACATGAATATTTAGTGAGCTGCAATGAGTAAGCACCTTCTAAACTGTGATCATTAATAAAGACTCCACACTTGATGTGGGCGTTTGCACCCTGAGAGGCAATGATGTTTATTAATGACTATAATTGGAAAGAGGTTTTAGTCAGAGCTCACGAGGAATCATTACGTAACTTGAACTACTTACATTTCTCTCTCTTTGCCTAAAAAGAAAGACAAACATTTGCTTTCTCACTGTGTCCACTCACACTTCAGAAGCAGGCTCCTGTTGCTTGCTTCTCAGTCTCTGGCAGTAGCTCCATGTCACAGAAAGATAGTGGGAGGTTAAATGCTTTGCACACTCAATGTGTTACTCCTCCTCATCCTCAAGGCGATGAAAGCCAAACTCAAGTCTTAAAATGCTTCCCACCGTGTGCATTTCATAAATATGCATGTGATACTCAACCTGCACAGAACCTGAATTGATTTTCTTTACTTGTAAGTTATTATTTATTGACGCTTTCCAGGAAGGTCACTTTACTCCTGGAATTACCCATCTTATGGCGAGCTCCAACTTGCATCATTTGAAATGGATCTGATTGCTTGCCACGAACAATGATGCACCAAATGACATCATATCTTCCGTTGGTGGGAGGACAAGAAATATAGTTGACTGGGGCTACCGCTAGGTGTTTGCCACTGTAGAAACTATGGCTTCCACACCACCCCTCTTTCTCCACCCCTCAACCTCACCTTCATATTCTTCAGCCTGCACTGGCAAAGGCACACAGAAGAAAGAGCATGGTAACATTTTGCCACGCCAGGCAGTCATCTACTGCCTGTATGGCAGTGCCACCCCTGCAGCTCAAGGAAACCAACAGGAGAGCCTTCTTCTAAGTGACTGGTAGATCAGAGGTGGCTTGTTCTCATCCCATCGGAGTTGTTTTCCTACACATGCACTATGTGGAAGAAAATCTGTGTTCTCCTGTTTAAGACACTTTCCACCATGGCTGCTCCCGGATGAAATGAGTGTAGGGAGGTCTTCAGTCAGGAACAGTCTGGAAGCTTTTCTACTGCCAAAACTCAGATAAACACCAACCAAAAACAAAACTGCTCCAAACAGATTTTCTTTCCCTGGCTTCCAGAAACTATTTTTAAAAAATTCCTGATTTGGGTACAAAGAAGATCTTCTCCTTCAAATAAAAGTAGTGGTGCTCACTTGATTTTTCAGAATGCACACGGGCCCACCTCTATTAAGGGATGAGGTACTGGCATATGCCACCAGAGGGCAAACTCTCATCAAATGCAGCATCGGCACCATAGAAGAAACTGCAGTGCTGCAAATTTCAAATCTGACTGCTTTACTTGTACTGTATATATGTATGTGTGTGTGTATATATATATATATATATATATATATATATATATAATAAATATTGCATATGATTTGAATAAATTCAATCCAAACCAGGATTTTCTGACACCCACTCCCCCTTACTTCTGCCCAGGATCAAATGTTTTGAAATAATCTGTATACTCTCCCAACTGCTGTAAGCATGCCAATAGTAACATCTGACCTCATACTGCGGACAAAAAAATGTATTTCTATTGCAACGACAGAGACTCTGTGTTCTTACTACATAAGTATGGCAGAGCAGTAGGGTTCCCAACTGGCTCCACGTTTTTGTCTAAGAAAAACAAGACCATTAAGTAGCTGTGTGCAGGTGAGTAAAACTAGGACTGGATCAACCTGTCCTGAAAATCTGGAACCAGTTGGCAACCCTACAGAGCACAGCAGATGCTAATTACCAATATATCGCGTTTCTGGCTGCTCTTTGAGAATATCACCTCCTGCAACCTCTTGGAAGAGATGCAGGTGGGAGTGGGATGGGGTGGGGTAGGGGTAGTGTATGTGTGTGTGGGGGCAGGAGGGGGTGGTTATTTAATACTTAATGCCTTGCATAGAGTCCAATATGTGCCTGTGCCTAATATAAAAAGAAAGAAAAGCACCACCTCCCAAAGCTAATTCTGGATTGTTCTGAGCCAGGAATGGCTGCCCCTTTTAAGATTATAAATCACTGTGAGAGTATAAATCATCCTGAGATCCTTTGAATATGGAAAGTGTTAGGCACAGTAGGTTATTATAACTGAAGTCAACTCTGGGCTTTTAGATGAGTTATCTATGGTGATTAAACATTTTTAATCTCTCTCCGCTACTTATTAATATGAACCTCTGAAGGTGAATGCTGGATTCGAGGAGAACAAAAAAAATGAAAATTAAGTAAATGTGTTATGACTACCGGCCGCGGCAAGCCACGACCGGGACCGGTCACTTACCCCAGCACCCGGACTGACCGCCGACGCTGAGGCCAGCGTCGGGGGTTCCCTCAGCAGCAGCAGCTGCTGCTGCTCCAAGATGGCCACGGCGTCTTTCCCCGCGCAGCTAAGCTCCGCCCCCTGATGTCTTCTAGGGCCGTGCGGGCGGCTATGGCCTGGGTTTTAAAGGAACACCTACAGGAAGTAGGTTGGTTCCTTCCTGCTGGGAACAGTCCTGGGGACTATTTAAGGCAAGGTCTGAGCCTTCAGACCTTGCCTTGGCTTCTTGTCTCCTGAGTTTGTTCCTGTTCGTGGTTCCTGTTTGTCTCCTCCGTGCTTGATTCCTGGACTGGCTGCTGTTTCTTCTGGATCTCGACCCCTGGACTGGCTGCGGTACTCTCTGACTCCTGACCCTCTGGACTGGCTGCGGAATTCTCTGGCTCTCGACCCCTGGACTGGCTGCGGAACTCTCTGGCTCTCGAACCTTGGACTGGCTGCGGAACTCTCTGATTCTTGATTCCTGGACTGTCTGCAGTACTCTCTGGCTCTTGGTTCCTGGCTGAGCTACTGAGGAATCCTTGGTTCTGGCTCTTCGACCTGCTGAAGGCATCAGCAACTGCTTTCTTGACCTGCTGGAGGCGCCAGCTATCTGGAGAACACGACCGGCAGGAGGCGCCTGCATCCAGATCTCCCTCAACCCTACCAGCAACTCCGAGAATTGGCCTCGCCTACCGACGGTGGCCTAACGGACATCGCCGGACCAAGGGTCCACGCCTCTGACTGTAACAAAATGCTAGAGCATGGATAGGAAACTCTGCTCCTGGAGTGCTACAAACAGATCTGGTTCTGAGGTTACCCACAATGAATATGCGTGAGTTATACTTGCATACAATGGAGTCAGTACATGCAGATATATCTTATACATATTCATGATGGATAAACTGAAAACCAGACCCGTTAGTGGCTCTTGAGGACCAGAGTTGGCACTCTAGGACCAAAGTGGTCTAGCCCTGCAAGCAAATCCCTTAAATACTTATGGGCATATCTAGGAAAGCAGAGCTGGTTTGATTCCCCTACCCCACTTTCTTCTCTTCAGATTGCAAGGATGGGTGATGAACACATCCTTCCTACCCTTACACTAACTGTGCATATTGTTCTTTGGATGAGTTGCAGTAGGCACTAAGCCAGGGATGGCCATCTCTGGTTCTCAAGAGCCAAAAATAGGCCAGGTTTGCAAGATATCCACAGTGAATATGCATGAGATAAACTGGAAGCAGTGCATGCAAAATTGTCTCATGCACATTTTTTGTGGATACCATGAAAACCAGGCCGGTTTGTGGCTCTTGAGGACCGGAGTTTGCCACGCCTGACCTAGGCACTTTCCCTTGGTAGCAGGGCTTCAGCATGTCACCTCCATGTGATACCTGACCCCTGCAGTCCCACTGTCTGAGTCATGGGGCTTTCTCTAAAGCAAATCTGTTTGTGGGCACTTGAGGCCTAGCATTCTGCATTCTAAGCAGCATGAACAGATGATGATACTTGCCTGTCAACATGAACAGATGATGAACAGACGTTGAATGTACTTGGTTGCCTACAGGTATGAGAATCTCTATGGCACCAAAATTCCTGCACTGTATAGTAGATGAATATTTAAGAGATATTCAACCTGTAACCTTTTTTTCTCAGACTAAAATGAATCAGACAATGTTTAGACTCTGTTATCTGATAGGTTTTTTCTCTATGGAGGCATGCTTGAATCTCCATAATTGTTAGGGAGGGGGCAGGGATGTTATGCTCAGACTTAGATTATACATCACTCCTCTTTAAGTAAGATTATTATGTACTAATTTTGGTTTGTCTTCTTTTCTTTCCTGCATCATTGTGACTTGTGTCCCTTTTCTCACGCTATGGGCAATACTGATTAGTATTCAGTGTGTCTTTGTTTAATTGTATATGCATTTTTGCCACTGTCTACTTTTCCATTACAAATGAAAGTTTAAACAAAGTAAAGAAAACCCAGCTTGAGCAGGCAGATGGGATCTGTGGCACTGTCCTTCAGAGTCTTTTTACTCCTGTGCCAAATTTTTCTCCTGACTCCACATTTCACAGACTAGAGGCCCAAGTGTTACTGCTGTACCCGAATGTAACTCAGCTTGAGCTACCAACGAAAAGGTGTGGCTGAATGTAAATACATATCAGTCTAAGGCAAGGGAGTGTCAGGAGCTGATGTGCACTGCTCAGATCAATATCCAGTACTACTACTGCCCTTTTGCTTCTGTGGCAAAGGGGAAAAAAAAAACTAGTTTAGTGTTATTAATAGGAGAAGTAATTTTCAAAGGAGTTATGCGCATAAATGTAACATACTTATCGTAACAATTTTCAAAAGCCCGCTTACACGGGTAAAATGCATTTACACGTGTAAACCCAATTTTGAGCATATAAATGCTTTTTAAAATCAGGCCCTATCTGTGTAGTGACACCAGGCATATGCAGCTGATGTAGAGAGAGAGAGATCGTCTGCAATTTGGAGCTTATGGTCTACTCAAAACCTGACAGACAAGACAAATAAGAGTATGAGGAGAACAAGGGATAAAATTTACAGTCTCAAGATGGGTTAATAGGTAGAGTTTAATTGAGGACAGGGACCACTTTAATTACCCAGAAGCCTCAGTGCTTAGAGTTTGACTGCCTGGCTAATGGCTGGGGTGAGCCTAGATTACTTGCCTGTCAACGTGATCTTGAGCTGCTGACATTTTGCAGCTGGAGAAGTCCCACTCTAAAAGTCCTGACAGATATAACCTGCTTCCAGCACACTGCCTGCATTTGCCAATACACCGTATCTACAGAAAGACTCACCTCTTGGTGTTTTCGCTCTATTCATTTCCCTCGTATTCTGCCTGTCTCTCAAATTGCCACCTTTTGAAGACTCAATAAACTACCCTCCTGTCCCTTGGATCCACCTCCAGCTCCATGACGGATGTCAGTTTTGGCAGGATGAAGTACCTCTTCAGTTTCATACCTGGTATTATATGGCATTCACTGTGTTTTCTACCATGCAGGCTTTTAACAATTGTTCCATATGAAAAGGAAGAGGGAGTGTTTTCTCTCTCTCTCCGTTTATTTCCTTAGAATTAATACTTTCCACTTTAATTTTTCTTTGCTTTGAGCCAATAACTATCATGCCCTTCAGATTCATTATTTAGTCTTATTCATCCCTAACCCCTCCTATGACCTTCTCTAAAGAGCAGGAGGACTCGTTTCAACAATCCCCCCCCCCCACACACACACACACACCCCACCACCACCACCATCCAACCCCCAGCCTCGGTATTAATCAAGAGACAATTATAGTCTCCAGCATTCTGAATAGTGCTGACTCCGAATCTTCCCAGGATTAACTTCCAGCAACGTTCGAACTGACATGTTCCCTGCCTTAACCAAGGGGGACTGGATGGGAACACATTGATTGAATGACTCAAAATCAGTTTGCACTGTCAGAGCATGAACACAAACAGTCTCTTCATCCGGCTCCCTGCCACTGTGCACCCTTGATCTCGGGCCGCCGTGAAAGGTTTGATGCCTGCATCCCTTTCCCTGCCATTGATCAGCTCTAATCTTGATTCTCAGGTCTCGGCTTGGTGCCTGCAATCTCTTTTCCTGCCTCCCTGCCTGGCTTCATGCCTCCATTGAAGTTCTTGGCATTCGGATCATGTAAGTAACTTTTACCATTTCACAACCATGGTCCTTACTTGTAAAGGCTAAGGATCAAAAGGATTGAGAGGACTGAAACTGTTCACCAGGGACAGAGTTACACTGTTGTCTCAGTTCATTCAAGCAACAATAGCCCCCAATACCTCGACTCAAAAGCTAACCTGCCAATTCCCCACTAACTCACCTGTATGACTCTAGCCCGCTCCTTTATGCTTGGTTTCTGTTTCAGAGCAGCAAGACATGTGTAGGCCTACATTTCCTGTCATCACGCTCAGCAGCGAGCCGGTAAATGGCCACATTCCACCAGGCGTCGCACGCCAAAGGGGTGCACCAAAGGGGCACTCCCCTTTGTGCACCCCTTCGTGCAATCCTTTGTGCTACGCTTATTTTAATTCCCTTAAGTTTTCCTTTGTTAATTAACCTTTTTCATAGTGTTTAGTAATCCTTTGTTTATTAAATATGTTCAATGTAGTTGACTTAGGAAACCTATTTTCCTGCATACTCTATTTTTAATGTAAACCGGTATGATTTGTATCTGATACAAGAATGTCGGTATATAAAAATGCAAAATAAAATAAAAATAATAAATAGAAGGACCACAATACCCACAATTCTTTGATTTGAGACTTACAACACAGGAATTGTCCCAAATTACACAAGCACCATGGGAACTTTCATTCCAAGTATAAAGACAGTGAAAAAGAAGACATGAAGAAATAGGTAAAACGTCCATGGAGAGAAATAGAGAGACAAAAACTTCTATAGACACAATGGGGTAAGAGATACACTTAGAAACAAAATGATAGTCTTTGGGACAGAGGATTCACTTCTCCATTACATTTTTTTACAGCTGGTGTTAGCTATTAATTTACACAATAAAATAACAGATAATGACAGACTAGTTGGCTCATTCGGTTTGATCTGCTATTCCCTGCCACCCAGCTCAAGCTAAGTATGTATCCCGGCTGACAATCATATAAAGCTTGACCACCTGCGGGATATCCAAGTGACTTTTATTGTCTTCCTTCTTTGGTTGTCTACTGTTCTGGGCAGATGAACAAAGAAGATCCCTCTCATTCCTGTTCTTACCACTGCAATCTCTACCTATCCCAGCCATCCTTTCATTGTTAAATTGCTATTATCTATAATACTTTCATCTTCTGCAGCATATTGTGCACTTTGGAAGAATGAAAGGACAATGGGCAGCAGAAGGTATCACAGACCTCATAAAAAAGAGAGAGCACAGAGAGGAAGGGGAGGAGCAGATGATGAGATCAGAAGGCTTCTTCTGCCCTTCCTTCCTTCTCACCTCATGTGACACAGGCCTGGCAAATGTCTGGGGACCAGGCTGGAACTTTCCTCATTCCTGCGGAAACTGCACTGTGCTGGCAGAAGCTCCAAAGTTAAATTTGGATTGACTAGAAGAAGTCGAACTACCAGGGGTTCGCAATGGTGAATGCAGTGGAAATGGCCTAATTTTGGGACCAATAAATACATTTTGTAATGATCTGATGGCAGAATATTCCTCAGTCCTGGAGCTCCGATAAAGGGTTTGATTCTCACCGAGAGTTGAGGTGTCTTGACTTAAATAAAGGACAATGAGGTCAGCATTCTACTCTCAGCCTTTGCACTGGTACATATATGGGAGGAAGCCCCAAAAGAGAGAGGGAAGTTGGAGATAATAATGGAGAAAATGTGCAGTAACATGAATTTGTGTTTTACAACAAAATAAACCAGGTTCTTCCCTCAGCATTTCTAATTTAGCTGAAAGGGCTTCAGTTGACCTTGGAGTATATTTTAAAACTTTCCAAACATTCCAAAATAAGAAGACTAAAGCAATTGATGTCGAAAAATGCATTCAGAACTGGGGTCTTTTAGGGTTAGACGGGACCTGGCTCCCATCCAGTGGTGGCTGTCTGCCAGGCTGTTGACCTGGAACCTTTTGTTGCTACTGGAATTGTTTTTAACTTGCTTCCAGTTCCCCATTGTAGCTGGAATGAAAAGTGAAGGCCACTAGGGTCGCGACCTTTATTTTGTTGTTTTAAAGAAAAATATCACTGCTTCTGCCCTTAAGATCAGCAGAATCTCAGAGTAGGGGTATCACCACACTCAGGTCAACCCAAAGATGTTGGACTCATTCCAGTTTGCTGCCCCATAGTGTGCATGGAGATGTAATGCTTCTCTTCTTAAAGAAATCAAAACTAGAACACCTTGCTTGCCATAGGGCAGAACCAGGACTGGGCCGACCTCAGTGAAGTGGCAACGCTATCTCGGAGCACTATGTAGTCAGTGACCAGAGCACTTCAGGGGTGCAAGTCCTAACTATCACTAAATGGCAGCACCTACAGTAGGGTGCATGTGTACATGGTTCCAGGTGGATCTGTGCCGTCTGAACTGAAGACTGTTCCTGCAATCTTTGAGCTGTATCAGGCATGGGGTGTGGAGCAGAGGACAGGGAGGAGGTACCTAGAAATTAAAAACCTCAACGTATAAAAATAGAACCAGGTCATTTAATTATCTTTACCCCCAAACTCAAGTCTCCTTCTAGATTTGGGTATGAAATTTATGACTTCCTAAAATGTATTTTAAATTAATCACTTGTCTGTTGAATAAAATCTGAGGAGTAAATTTTCTAAGGGATTTCCTGTGTAAAAACAGCATACCTGCATGTAAGTAGCATATAGCGCAGACATGCTATTTTATAAACATTGAAAATACATGTACATTTTACTAGCGGAAAGAAAAGGGGCTGGCTAGGGGCATTCCAGTGCATGGGTCAGAAGTGTGCATGGTAAGTGCTATTCTGTAAGAGATATATACTTTACCGATGGGACTCATGCACTGCTCATTGGCTGGCGCAAGTGAAATCAGACTTGTCTGTTGGCTGCAGTGTTTGGGAGGGAGGTCTGGATGAACTGATGGAAGATCCGGGTGAAGTTCTAGATGGAGGTATTGGTGAACTGGTGATTTCAAGTATGCACTCAAGTATTTTTAAAATGATATATGCGCATACTTTGTAAATTACCTGCCTCCACAAATAAATTGGGGTTATGTGTACATTTTAGATTTTTTTTACACACCTAGAATATACACACATATGTTTATAAAATAGGTAGAGAAAGTATGCACTTTCTTGCATTAGAAATATACCCAAGTACTTTTGGAATAGAACTACATAGTATTTTATAAACACTAGGATAAATCTCTGCGCATCCACTTATGTGCATAAATGCTGTACTGTGGATACGCTTGAAAGTTAGGCAATGAGGTGTCATCCATTCAGTTCCTTTTGGTTTCACTTGCTCTGTAGATGACAAGTCCATTCAAGCAGAACCAGACGTTCTGTGCGCCCATGAGCCTTGCATCTTAAGAACATAAGAAAGAAATTTCCATACTGGGTCAGACCAAGGGTCCATCAAGCCCAGCAACCTGTTTCCAAAGGTGTTCAATCCAGGCTACAAGTACCTGGCAAGTACCCAAAAACTAAGTATATCCCACGCTACTGATGACAGTAATAGCAGTGGATATTTTCTAAGTCAACTTGATTAATAGTAGTTAATGGGACTTCTCCTCCAAGAACTTGTTCAAACCTTTTTTAAACCCAGTTACACTAACTGCACTAACCACATCCCCTGTCAACAAATTCCAGAGTTTAATTGTGCATTGAGTGAAAAAGAATTTTCTCCACTTAGTTTTAAATGTGCTACATGCTAACTTCATGGAGTGCTCCCTAGTTCTTCTATTATCCAAAAGAGTAAATAACTGATTCACATTTACCCATTCTAGACTCTCATGATTGTAAAGAACTCTATCATATCCCCCCCCCCCCCAGCCATCTCTTCCTCCCTCCCTTTCTTTTCTTCTTTCTGGACACCTGCGTTCCCTGCAGTCACAGCCCTGCCAGATCTCCCACAGACAGAACGTGCTCTGACCTTCGCAATGTGAAGGAAAATTGATTAGTCTTGCCCTGGTCTTACTGTCTGCATTCTAGCCTCTGCCATTTAAGACTGGAGAAGCTCCATCCAGGACTAGCTTCTGTTCCAGAGAAGAAATGTGCAGGGAAAATGCAGCAGAATTTGATTGGTTTACACAAGGCTCAGAACCATCTCAGACTATTGCATTATGATAGCCACTACAAACTGGGTGAATTTCTACTTTTGGTCTCTATTTCTTGTTTTCCTTCATGCTCATATTTATTTCTATAGCTATCTGAAAGGCTGCCAGCAAGTCAGACTTACAGTAGCATACATAATAGGTACACAGACTCTAGGATGGATGAATGGGATGTGAGCCTCCTGGTAACTTATAACAGAACTAACATTAAAATATTTGTCTTCCCAAGAAAACTGATGGGTTTGCATAATATTTGTAGGAATGTTTTTCATTCATGCCTGATAACTTTTTATTAGCTGACCCTCATAATTAGGGCTCCAATTCTTAGGGGGGGGAGGGGGTTTCAGCTAATTAGGGGTTCTTTGAGAGTACAAAAAAAAACAACCAGTGTTTAGCGGTGTTTTCATGGCACAGATACTATTGTTGGGTACATTTTCTGGCTGATTTAAATACACACCTTTGTGCATCTGATGAGTCATCATGCAAAAGGCACAAAAACAGTGGAGGATCAAGGGGTGAGAGAGTAGTAGGGGAAGTGGTGCTTATCCAATAAACACTTTTTTTTTTTTTGCATCAGGGGTGTTTTATCGGTGTTTGTTGATTAAAACCTAAAATCAGAAGCCCTGCTCAATCACTGCTGGTCAGCTCTTGTTGTTTATTGGGCACCACTCTACAAACAGAAAAGACAAATCTAAAATATAGGCCCCTAGTTAGGCCTAGTCCTGGTGTGGACAGCCAATTCTTCAGCACCATGGACAAGGACAACCCTTGTAGTTTGGCTTTGGCACTGAAACCCTCCAGACTGGAGCTGGTCCAAAAAGTGTTCTTTCTTGAGCACCTGCCGGAACTCTAGGAGGAAGCAGGGATTGTTACTCTTTCTGGTTGGCTTCTGCTCACAGCAATAGACTTTAGGTTATACTATTTAGCCATGCAAAGAGAAGAAGGAAGTTTTGCCAGGATTTTGTTGTTAATGCCCACTGCATGCTAAGCATTCAGGAAGATCACATGCAGAGCTGTAGCCAGGATATATATTCGCCTATGCTTCTCAGTTCTTGAATTCTGATCCCTGCTACTATCTGGGCATGTTCGGTCAGTGCTGGTGCACAAAAAAAGAAAGTCCCTCTGGTCATTTATTTATTAGGGCGAGATACAAGAAAACACACATAAAATTACATACAATTACCACAAGAATCAATCAACAATGACAAAAATTAAACAATCACAGACATTGACAGTGCTGATAGCTCCAACTGTTGTCAATATAGATGAATTTAAAGTGCTCAGATGGAAAATGCCTTTTGAAATAAAAGGGGTTTAAGAGCTTTCCGGAGAAACTTTGGTTCTGCTTATATTGTATCTGAAATGAAATTGGGATCCAATGTAACATTTTTAAAACTGGGACGATGGGTTCATGTATGTGTGTTCCCATTAATAGCCTGGCAGCAGAAAAGGAGCAGAGCTGAAGATGGGCCATTCTGTTGCATGAAAATAACTCCTCCCTCCTCTTAGGAGATAGCTAAGTCAGAAGAGTTGGAGGAAATCACCAAGGACTCTAAATATCCCCATACTAGAGCCCACAAGCTATATTGCTACCACTGTGAGAGTTTGGTCTGAAACCTATGAGACCACTACCATCAGAGGAAGCAATCCTATATCCAAGCAGAGCAACAATTCATAGATTCATTTTCCAAGGAGAATGGGAGTGTTTTCCTTTCAGTTGGGTACTTAGAGATAAAGATTAACAAGTTGTAGGTGATACCTGTTTACTGAACTAATGTAATACATTTGTGTCTTGTCTTTGAGAGGTATAATCCCTTAAGTACAGAGCTGGTTTTTGGGGTGAGAGAGTTGAGCAGTCACCCAGGATGCCATGAGCTGAGGGGAGCCCTCAACATCACTAGCCTATGGTGATGGAGGAGAGGCCAGAAGGCAGGGCCACAGCAAAGCCCAGCCTGCCACAGCCTGAGGAGAAGCCCAGCAGCGGCGTGCACACTGCACCTCAGCTTCCACACCACCCAGCCCCAGATCATATAACCTGCAGAAATAGGAGCCATACCACCTAATTTGCGGCCTGCGAGTGTATTCAAAATTTGCGGAGTTGGCTGGTCATTTGTGCCAATCTTGCAATGAATGAGATCAGCATTCAGAAAGTGCCATGTCTGTAAGTTTTGAATACTCTCGTGGAGCTGGAATAGAAGAGGCTCTTGTCCTCCTCCCCCAATGTGGAAGCACCAAGAATGGAGACCCGGTGGAGCCAATGGCAGATCCAATGTAGTCAGCAGCTGAAGAAAGAAAGAGAAGAAATCCAGTCAAGCTGCAAATGAATCCCATGCTGTTGGTGGCTGAAAAAAGAAGAGAGGCCCTTCTAGTGTGTTAGTATGAGAGGGAGCTTCCTGCCTGCATGTGTGTGTGTGTGTGTGTGTGTGAGTGAGAGAGGGAGCCTGGCTTGTCTGACTGTGTGAGAGCTTGTGTATGTGTGTGTGTATACGAGAAAGAGCGAGAGAGGCAATGAGTGTGAGAGCTACTATGTGTGTGTGTGTGTGTGTGTGTGTGTGTGTGCTAGACAGAGAGAGAGAGACACGTGTATGAGAGGAAGTGCGCATGTGTGTGTGTGAGAGAGAGAGGATAAAGTTTATGCACCTTTCCCTCCCCTTCCATCACTAATCCAGGAAAATCTCAAGATGACTGGAAAGCGGAAGATTTATTTTATCCCTATTACTTTTAATTATTGGATGTTGTTTGATGTGTCTGCTGTTTTGAAATAGTTTATTGGTATTTGGTACATTTTTTTAAATTGTACTATGAGTTATTCATTATTGGATATTCTATTCATTCAGATATTTTGAAATGTTTATTCTTTTTATTAGTACAGTGGGTTTTATATTTCTTCATTTTGTTGTTTGTTTTAAGAGGAATGGTGATGTTTCTGTTTTTCTGTTGTTGCACTGCATACAGAATTTGACTTGTGTTCGGTTCAGTTTTTGTCTATACATTTCTATTTATACTTTATGATCTCTTAATTCTGTTTGATGTGTGTGTGCATGAGAGCTAGAGTGTGTGTGTGTGTGTGTGCGCATGAGAGCTAGAGAGTGTGTGTGTGTGTGTGTGTGTGCGCATGAGAGCTAGAGAGTGTGTGTGTGTGTGTGAGAGAGCTAGAGAACCTGTGTGTGTGTGTGTGAGAGAGAGAGAGAGAGATCTGCAATATACTATCATTTTGAAGTTCCCATGTGATAATGCTGTGTTTCAGTTGGGGTGAGGAGGGGGAGCCATCATCAATTTTTGCCTAGGGTGCCTTTTACCTTAAATCCAGTCCTGCTTCAGTAGGTTAATATGAGTTAGGTATTACAAAGGAAATTTGCTGAGCCTGCTGTGCTGGGACTAGATGAATTAAAAAAAACAAACATTCCCATGAACTCAAAGATTAAGTATCTTGCTGGAAACTTTAACAACTTCATCCTCAATCCAATGCGTATTCCACATATTTCTTTGTTTACTGTTAACAACGTTCCACTATTACCCATTGATCCTAACCACTCCTGCATCTACCTAGGTGGATTTGCCTACTAACTGATCTGTTAAGAGTATTAATAATTTCCCAGATTATATAAATTAACCCTTCTCTTGAATATCTGAGGCATTGATTGGACTAACTGCATATGAGTCAACAAGAGCATACTCAAAAGACTGGAGAACCATTCTCTGCACAGACAGATAGTGAACAATTGTTTGAGTTGGTAATTCATATTAGAACATAAGAACATACTGTGACAGACTAAAGGTTCATCAAGCCCAGTCGCCTGTTTCCAACCTGGCAGGATCCCAAAAGATAGATTCCATGCTGCTTATCCTAGGGATAAGCAGTGAATTTTCCCAAGTCCACCTTTATAGTGGTTTATGGACTTCTTCCAGGAACTTGTCTAAACCTTTTTTAAACCCTAGCTACACTAACAGCTTTTACCCCATCCTCTGGCAATGAATCCCAGAGTTTAATTATGTGGTGAGTAAAAAAATATTCTCTCCTATTTGTTTTAAATGTATTTACCTAGTAACTTTATTGCATTTGTCCTAGGTTTTGTACTTTTTAAAAAAGTAAACGACTGATTTGCATTTACCTGTTCTACTCTACTCATTATTTTATAGATCTCTATCAAATCTCCCCTCAGCTGTCTCTTCTCCAAGCTGAAAAGCCTTTCCTAATAGGAGAATTGTTCCATCTCCTTTATCATTTTAATGTCCCTTCTATGTACAGTAGCATTATGATATTCTTTTATTCTCCATTTCCTTTCCTAATAATTCCTAGCATTCTGTTTGCTTTCTCAGTCGCTGCCCCACACTGAGCAGAGGATGTCAACATATTATCCACGATGATGCCTAGATCCTTTTCCTGGGTGGTGACTTCAAATGTGGAACCTTGCATCCTGTAGCTATAATTTGGGTTGCTATTCCCTATGTGCATCATTTTGCACTTGTTCACATTAAATGCCATCTGCCATTTGGATGCCTAGTCTCACAGACTTGCAATTTCTCATAAACCTCTTGTGATTTCATAACTTTGAATAATTTTGTATCACCTCGCAGGCCATCCATTGCTCCTACCATGTGACAGGGGCCGCCAATGGCACCGATAGCCCTGTCACACAGTAAGGGCAAAGGGCCATTTTGATTAGTGGAAGCCGATGGCCCGAGAGGGGGAGATCGCTCCTGGGACCCCACTGGACCCCCAGGGACTTTCGGTAAGTCTTGGGGGGGGGGGGGTTTTACAATTAATTACATTTGAAGGGTTGGGGTGGGTTTCGGGCATTGTTTCGGGGGGGCAGACGAAATAAAATCGACTTGAACCGCGGGAAAACGAAATTTCCTGCAGCGGGCTGATAACGAAGGCCGAACCAAAAGGTTCGGCTGATT
Source organism: Rhinatrema bivittatum (assembly GCF_901001135.1). Lineage (NCBI taxonomy): Eukaryota > Metazoa > Chordata > Amphibia > Gymnophiona > Rhinatrematidae > Rhinatrema > Rhinatrema bivittatum. The sequence goes on from NC_042626.1 coordinate 34,403,911, forward strand.
CTCATCGCTAATGCCATCTGGTCCATGTGATTTGCTATTCTTTAGTTTGTCAATTTGCCCTATTACATTGTCCAGGTTTGTTTCAGTATCTCTAACTCATTATCTTTAAATATCACTTCTGGCATGGATATCTGCCCTACATCTTCCTCAGTAAAGACTGAAGTAAAGAATTCATTAATCTCTCTGCTATGACTTGTCCTTCCTTAGTGCCCTTTTGACCCACTAATGTTCCAACTGACTCCCTGCAGATGTTTTGCTTCAAATGTACCTGAAAAAGTGTTTATTATGATGATTTTTTTCCTTCCATAGCAAGCTTCTTTTCAAATTCTTTCTTTATCTTCCTTATCAATGCTTTGAATACAACTTGCCAGCACTTATGCTGTTTCCTGTTTTCTTCATTCACATTCCTCTTCCATTTGAAAGATGTTCTTTTGGCTAGAATAGCCTCTCTCACCTACCTTTTAACCATAGCACCAGTCATTTGGTTTTCCTTCCACCTTTTATAATGCATGGAATGTATTTGGTCTGGTCTTTCAAGATTGTATTTTTAGACAATGTCCATGCCTGATGTAATCTCTTGACCTTTGCAGCTACTCCTTTCAGATTTTTCCTAACCTGTTTCCTCACTGTATCATAATCTCCCTTTTGAAAGTTAAATGCTATCAAGGTAGATTTCCTTAGTGTCCTCCCTCCAGTTTTCAAGTCAAATTTGATCAGGTTATGATCACTACTGCTAACTGGGCTCCAACACTGTTACCTCTCGCACCAAATCATGTGCTTCATTATGAATTAGGTTTAAAATAGTTCCTTTTCTTGTTGATTCTTGTACCAGCTGCTCCATGGAGCAGTCATGTATTTAATCTAGGGACTTTACCTCTCTAGCATATCCTGATATTCACCCAATCAATACTGGGCTAATTGAAATCACCCATTATTACTGCATTGCTAATTTTGTTAGCTAACCTAATTTCTGTTAGTATTTCATTGTCTGTTCATTCTGGCCAGGTTGATGATAGTAAACCCCCACTACTATTCTATTCCTTTTCTCACATGGAATTTCTATTCATAAAGATTTTATAATGCATTTTATAAATAAAATATATTTATATATTTTATATATTTATATATTGCATATATTTATAAATAAATAAATACATTTTGTTTTCTGCAGAACTTTTATCTTGTTTGACTCTATGCCCTCTTTAAAAGTGCCATCCCTCCACTAATTTTATCCGTCCTATCACTGCGATATAATTTGTACTCTGACATGAAAGTGTTCCATTGGTTACTAGGGATGTGCATTTGACAGATCCGTTTTGGCAGGTACCCGCATACCTCACCAACTTTCTAGTACATGTGGGAAAATGAAGCGCATACATGTATTTCATTATTTAAAATACACACAATTACTACATTTTCCCACATGTACTAGAAAGTTGGTGAGATTTGCGTATACCTGCTGAAACAGATCTGCCGAATGCACATCCCTATTGGTTATCCTCCTTGCATCAAGTCTCTGAAATGCCAATTATTTCTACTTCTTCATTCACTGCTATACATTCTAACTCTCCCATCTTATTTTTTAGACTTCTAGCATTTGAATACAGACATTTCAAAGTATGTATCTTATCTGTATTAACAACTGCTTATCGGTTGACAGGAGTAATTTGGAATCTTGCAGCTCTGTTTGTTCTTTACTTTAAGGTATCTAGGGTACTGTAACATTTATTGCAACGTCTTTATCAGGATGCCCTGTTTTTATGGTATCCTTTAAAGATACATCATTCTGAACCATGTGCTTCTGAGCAACTGTCGGCTTTTCCCCATCATCTAGTTTAAAAGCTGCGCTATCTCATTTTAAAGGTTATTGCAAGCAGCTTGGATTCATTTTGCCCAGAATATTCCCCAGTTCCTAACAAACCTAAAACCTTGTTCCCTAAGCCATTGTTTCATCCATGCATTGAGATTCTGGAGCTCAGCCTGCCTCTGGGGTCCTGCATGTGGAATGGGAAACATTTCTGAGAATGCAACCCTGGAGGTTCTGGAGGTCAATTTCCTACCTAACAGCCTAAATTTATCCTCCATAACCTCCCTCCTGCACTTTCCTATGTGATCGATACCCACATGTACCATGACAGTCGGCTCCTCCCCAGCACTCTCTAGGTGGTGCATTAGATCTGCTACTTTTGCACCAGGCAGGCAATTTACCAAATGATCCTTATGCCCATCAGACACCCAGCTATCTACATTCCTAATGATCGAATCACCGACTACAACAGTTGTCCTAACCCTTCCTTCCTGGTCATGGGAGACACATCCTCAGTGTGAGAAGATAAGATATTACCTAGAGGGCAAGTCCCAGCTTCAGGATCCTTCCTGCCACACCGAGATGGTGGTCTCCTGCCAGTTGATCTTGCTTCTCCAAAGCAGCACAAGGGCTGCTAGATTGGAGTTGGGAGCACCCTGTTATGTCCCTGAAAGTCAGTTAGCCAAATACATTTATCCAGCTAACTTTCATGCCGATACAGTACAGTGCGCTCCGATGGAGCGCACTATTAACCTGCCCTTGGATGCGCGTTTTCCCTTACCCCTTATTTAGTAAGGGGCGGAAAACGCGCGTCCAACCCGCGGAACCTAATAGCACCCTCAACATGCAAATGCATGTTGATGGCCCTATTAGGTATTCCTGCGCGATACAGAAAGTAAAATGTGCAGCCAAGCTGCACATTTTACTTTAAGAAATTAGCGCCTACCCAAAAGTAGGCGCTAGTTTCTGCCAGCACTGGGAAAGTGCACAGAAAAGCAGTAAAAACTGCTTTTCTGTGCACACTCCAACTTAATATCGTCAGAAACCGGACGCCGGCTCAATTTTGCCGGTGTCGGTTCTTGAGCCCGCTGACAGCTGCCGCTCCGGACTAAAAGGAGGCGCTAGGGATGCGCTAGTGTTACTAGCGCCTCCTTTTGCCTGTTTCTACTGCCGGACCTCATTTAAATAGAGAATCGCGTGCACAGGCGAGTGGCCTGTGCGCAAGCCGGGAGAGCGGGCGTTCGTCCGCTCTCCCGCGGACTTTACTGAATCAGCCTGTATGTTATCCAGACTATGTCTGAATATGGACCTCCTTTTCATAGTGGCTGTCAACAGCTGATAGGAAGTCTTCCCTCTAAGACCTAAGAGGATTTTGTATGCCTGTCACTCTCCTTCCCTTGCTTCTCTCACGTCTTTCTTGCTCCCCTGGGATCCCATTAGCAGTTTAGCACTGGTAAGAAAAAGAGCCATTATCCCTACTCCTAGGGCTGCGAGTCCTATGTTATGGATGTAATAATACTCTGAAGAACAGTACCCCTCTCCAACCAAAATCCAGGGCTCTTTGTATAAGGGTCACTTTGTTTAATAGTAGGGCAATTGTGCACATTTTTTGTCTCTCAATCTGAGCCCCATTTCGATTATCCAAGGTGCCAGATCAAGTCCTGAAATGACTTCCTTGTCATTTGCATACTGCAGCTATTCCAGCACAGCGAGGAGGAGAGTGTTCAGTGCTCATTTCTGAAGTACTAATTTGTCGGCTGAGTCACCAGGGTTTTAGACCCTCAGAAAAGCCAGCAGCATGAGCTTAGTCACCGTGAAGAACAGGTTGCATTGACCCCGCCCCCTCTCCCCCCATGCACGATCTGCACGGAGGGCGAGGAATGAGAGAGAGAGAGAGGCAGAACCCTGGAGGAATAAAAGCAAAAAGGAATGTAACACCACGCGGAGGTTAGCAAGTCAGAGCTGCAGTCGGTGCCAGAGATGGAGTCTGGAAGAACCTTTGGCTTGCCCTTGGATTTCTTCTGAAATCACCAAAGATGAAAGGGCTTCCCATACTTCGGCTTTGCCAAGCGCTTAACGCTTTCCACTCCTGCGCTCATCAGTTGCTGTTCTGAGCGTCCCAGAAAATTCTCTTCTAAAATCTTAGTCCGTCTTTCCTCTTTTTATTCTATCATTCCTTATTCTAGTCGAGACCCTCCCAATCCCCCATTACCTTGACTCTGTTGTTTGTAGACACATTTGAATTAAAAAAGAATCTACCAATAGACCATGAATGAAATACTTAAAGGGCCAGGGTTGCGGAGGGGGGTGCCCTCGGGACCAGGTACTGGGCAGGCGGCTGCTGTGCTGACCACATCAGCGCTGAGGCTACACCTCGGAGCTGGCAGTCCTCCGGCCCTCGGCCTCAAAAGGGTCCCCCCGGAACCACTTGGGGTTAGGACTGAAGGAGGGAAGAGCAGCGCAGACCGCGGAGGAAGGAAATAAGAAGGGACAATAAGACTCCCTTTACTATATTGGTGTCTTTCCCCAGTACCACACACACTACAGTCTCATGCACAATGCTGCAGGGATCTTGTTCTTAAATGGAGTGGAAGGAAAGAATGCAATGCGGAGAGTGAGAAGGGGGATCGGGATCTAATCTCCTGCGGAGATCGTTTTCAGAAGTAACAGAATAAAAAAAAAAATATATATATATACAGTATATCAGAGGAAAAATCCCAGGCAGCTGCGTCTGAGCCTCCGCTTTCCAATTAGCATGCAGACAAAGAGCCTCTGCAGCTCCCTCTCCCTCTCCAGACTCAAGCTGGGAAGAGACGCTATGAGCAGACTGAAAATGAAGAGGTGGGTGGAGGGGACTTCAAGAGAAAGGCAAGCACACACACACACACACAGAGTTACTGAGTCTGAGGAGTGTGGGAGCACATCTGGATGAGTCACACGGAGGCTGCCGTTGTGTTTCCAGGAGAAGATCCGAAGCAGCCCCACGGTGGGACCACTGCGTGGGTCCTGAAGGACGTGCAGCCGCCTCTCACCCCACCAAGAGCCCTTCACCTGGCACCGATCCCCTACCTTTCCCCCGGTCTCCTCATCACTGACTCAGCCCTTCCCGGGGAGGCAGGTATGGAGGTGGAGCAGCTATGCCCGATGCTTGTACTCCTGTGTGTGTGCATGGCTCTGAATGTATATTTATTTATATACGTCTGGGGGTGTTTGTCTCCATCTATGTGTACGTGTGCATCTGTGTGTACATGTGTGTGTGTGTGTGTGCATGGATATATCTATGCATCTCTATGGGCAGGCTATGCCATAGGGATAAAATTCTCAAACTTATCCTCTATGGCTAACTGAAAAGTGGACACAGCACAGGGAAGACCGCACCTCAGATTCAGTCACCTTCAAGTGCAAACTTAAAATCTATACAGTAGAGTTCAACAGTTGGGAGGACATGGCCTTGCACAGGGGCAGATGGAGGCAGCTCAGGCACTTGGCTGTCCATAACTTGGAAACAAAGTTAACACAAGCACAAAAGGACAATACTGAGTGGAGAAAAGTCAACTCTGCGACTTCATCAACTGAAGTTTCACCTGTATCACATGTGGTCTCATTTGTGGGTCAAGGATCGGTCTAACATCACAACAACGAATACATAAATACATCCTGAAAACTCATCCATCATCATCGCTGGGAGACTCCATCATCATATGTATGTATGTATGCGGATATATGCATATACGTCTGTGTATGTGTGTTGTTGTCTCTGTGTGGCTCTTTGCCTGTGTCTGGGTTTTCTTTTCCTATATATGCCAGCCTCCGTGTGTGTTTCTGTCTCCCTGTGTCTGTGTGCTCTCACTGAGCTCACATTGGCTGGTCTTTTCTGTCTTTGCAATTCATCTGTATTCAGGCTGATTCTCTCCATATCTACTCTATTCCAACACCTTTCTTTACATTTCTAGCTGTACAAAGTGTACTAAGAACGCCTTAGGGATAGATTGTGCCTTTTCATCTCCCTGTCTCTGACCTAGTATCACAGGCAAAATGACCAGAAGTAGAAATGTTGTGCTTTGGTGTGATTTGAGAGTGTGGTGCACTGCCCAAGTTTCAGGCTGGTTGTGCAGACACTGCCAGGTCCATAAGGACCCCACTCCCACACCTATATTATACCCTCTCTACTTGTTATCTCTCAGCTCTCGCTGCAACTGACATTCTCTCTCCCCATTTGCCCCCTTCCCCTTCCTTTGGTTTTGAACTGTCCTTACCCCCAGGCTAAACCAGGTCTTTCTCTCTATGCATTTCTTTCTCTATCTCCTGGTTATGCTCTGAGCTCCCCCTGCCTCCCAGATTTTTATCTTTTACCCCATCTCAATCTTCAAATCTCCAGGTATTTTGCTGGAGTCCCTGAAGGTCCTTCTGAGGCTTTCTGCAGTGAACTGGTGCCTCCTGCCTATGCAGTAGCTTAAAGTCTACTTCCTGAATATAAATATCCTGCAAAATGCCTGTGTCAGGGGCTCAAAGTTATGAGAGTCTTCTCTTCCCCTTCACCTATCTCAGTCCTTCTCTAGCTCTTCCCTCCCTCTGCCCCTCTTGCTCACTTTCTCTCCCTCTGACTTCCCCCATCTCTTTCTGTCTCTTCCCTCCCTCTGTCCCTCTGACTCACGCCATCTCTCTTCCTTCCTCTCTCTGTCACTCAATCTGGCACCTTTGCTAAGTCCAGCACTTCATCTCGTCTGGTCCTTCTACCCTATATTGCTTTCTTTCTTCTCTCTCTGTGTTTAAACTCAAAGTTTTGGAAGTAAAAAAAAATCTCATGCACACATAGCCATATTTGAAGTACGTTTTAAAGTCAAAATATTAATAATGCCCCAAACCATAAAGAAAAAGAGGGACAATCTCCCCCATCTTGCCCTCCCCCCTCCTCAGGTTTTCTTCTTTATAGTCACCCTATCCCAGGCATTATGCCCAGGTAACAATGAAACCCTTGAGGGCTGTGGGAGGGGGTGAGAGGAGCAGGAGGTTGAAAGAGAGAGGTCTCCTTCAAGCCTTCCCTTAGCCAGCAGAGGGAGGGTGGCCACAGCAATGCCAGCCATCTCAGCTCCACCCCCTCAGGGTCACAGGATGCCTGTATTCTGCTCAACCTCACACTCAAGCCCCTTGCACCACAAGGCTAAAGCCATGCCATAGGCCTCACCCAACAAGCAACAGTATTTGAAGGTCATTTGCTTTCATTCTTTACATTCTGGAGAAAGAAAACAACCCTCTCCCCCTTAGACTGAGGTTAACTGAACTGCTGCTTTCTCCCTATGCCTTGTTCTTCTCTTTTTAGGCCTAGATTGTTCACTCTTCCAGTTTCCCCCTCTCCATTCCCCTTTGTCTTAGTGCTATATTGCCCTGTCATTCTCCATAACTGCAGAGCACTTGTGCCTTCACTAGTGTGCCAGGTTTCTAGCCTGACTCACTAAGATCACACTTCTCTTTTTGGTCACACATTCTTAAGCAGCAGGGCTAACACAAACAGTATATAAGTTATCTTCACCTTCAGAGATTCCAACGTAAACCGCATGCTTCCTCAGGCCATGAAACAGTCCCAAATTACATTACAGAATAGTTCACAGGAGGCACAGGTTCCATTCCAAGGTCAAGATATCGAGGTTCACTTTCAGCAAATATGCAACAGACCCATTAGGTATTTCACTGCAGCTTATTTCAAGGATCATGGGGCATTAATGCAGCATTAATGATGTCTGTTCCTATAAATGGATGTCCTCAAGACCAACATGAAGTGAATCATTAGCACCAACTCATAGGGTCTACTGTCTAGCACCACTCCAGGAGTGTTAATACTAAAACTCTCTTGTTCTTATGTTTTCAGTGGAGGAAGAAAAACAGTGGCATGCCCCAAGGATCTGTACTGGGACCAATGCTTTTTAATACATTTTAAAATAATCTGGAAAAGGGCATGACAATTGAGGTGATCAAATTTGCAGATGACACAAAATTATTACAAGTTGTTATATCACAAGGAGCTTGTGAGAAATTGCAGGAAGACCTTGCGAGAATGGGAGACTGGACAACCAAATAGATGAAATTTAATGGGGCCAAGTGCAAAGTGATAAACATAAAGAAAAGTAATCCAAACTGTAGTTACATGATACTAAGTTCCATACTGGGAGCTACCACCCAGGAAAAGGCTTCTGGCGTCATCGTGGACAATATTTTGAAATCCTTGGCTTATTGTGCAGTGGCACTCAAAAAGCAAACAAACAATATTAGGAATTATTAGGAAAGGAATGGAGAATAAAATGGAATTCCATAATATGTCTGTATCGTTCTATGGTGAGACTGCGCCTAGACTACGGAGTACAATTCTGGTCACCATATCTCAAAAAAGATATAGCTGAACTCAATGATAAAGGGGATGGAATAGTTCCTATATAAAAGGAAAGACTAAAGAGGTTAGGGCTGTTCAGCTTGGAGAAGAGACTGCTGAGGGAGGATATGATAGAGGTCTATAAAATCATGAGTGGAATAGAAAAGGTAAATACAAATTGATTGTTTACTCTTTCAGGGACATGAAGTTAGTAAGTAGCACATTTAAAATAAATCAGAGAAAATATATTTCTCAAGGCACAATTAATCTCTGGAACTCATTGATGGAGGATGTGCTAAAGGCAGTTAGCATAGCTGGGTTTAAAAAAGGTTTGGACAAATTTCTTGAGGAGAAGTCAATACACTTATTAACCAAGTAGATTTAAGAAATAGCCACTACTTACCGTATCACTTTGCAATAGCAAGGAATCTATTTATTGTTTGGGATCTTGCCAGCTACTTGTGACCTGGCTTGGCCACTGTTGGCAACAGGATACTGGCCTTGATGGACCCTTGGTCTGACCCAGTATGGCAAGTTCTTAAGATCTCCCCCTCTGGGTTTCTCACAGCAGAGCTAAGCAGTCCTTAAGTTGTTGGGAACAAGGTTCTATAGCCAGCAATTTCCTTTCCAAGGCCAAAAGCCCAATCCCATTTATCTCCAGTCTCTTCCTTTGCAGAGACCAGCTTTATTTGCCCAATCCAGTGCCTCAATAGGCAGGGTTCCAGGCACTCTTTTACTTAGCAGGCTGCCAGTTCAAGTCCCACCAGCACTTTTTTGTCCTTACACCAGGGATGGGCAAATCTCCATGTAAGGCAGGGATGGGGAATCTCCGGTCCTTGAAGATCACAAACCAGACCAGTTTTCAAGAAATCCCTAATGAATATGCATGAAATAAGTTTGCATACAGTTGAAGCAGTGTAAATGCACATCTGTCTCTTGCATGTTCATTAGGAATTTTCTGAAAACTGGTCTGGTTTGTGGTTCTCGAGGACCAGAAGATCCCCATCCCTGCCTTACATATTGTCTCCTAAATTTTTCCATTCATAGCCCACTTCTGAGCTGTAACAAAAGCACAGGACTTGGCACAGGATAAAGAAATAGATTTTCAATGTCACCTGACTAAGTACACGCATACGGCTCAGCCCCATCAATATCAACCTGATCAAACATACACTACTTGAGATAAAAAGTACATGGATACTGTAAGCTGTCTCCAATGGGTGTATAAAGTATTCAGATAGAGTAACACATGTATATTTCTGAAACTTCAATGTATGCACAGAATTATCTTCCCCAACCAAGTTGTGCCCTGGAAATGTCTCTTTCCACTGTGGCTAATAGGATGCCATTGAAACTACACATGTTCTTTAGCCAGTTGAAAATCCACTTAGGCAGATTGAACCATTCTACCTGTGTAATAGGGATATGCATTGATAAAGGGAATAGAACGGCTCCCCTTCGAGGAAACAGATTAGGGATCTTTAGCCTGGAAAAGAGATGACTGAAAGGAGATATGATAGAGGTCTATTAAATCATGAGTGTTGTAGAATGAATAAATAGGGAATGTGGTTATTTACCTTTTCCAATAATATTTGGATTAGGAGACATTCCATGAAGTTAATGGATAGCACATTTAAAACAAATCAGAAAAAATATTTTTTTTTCATTCAGCGTACAAGTAAAGTGAAATTTGTTGCCAGTGAATGTGGTGAAAGCAGATAGCATAGCTGGGTTTAAAAGGGTTTGGACAAGTTCCATAAGGAAAAGTCCATAAATTGCTTCTGTAGACTTAGAGAAGCCACTGCTTATCCTGGTTGTGAAAAAGAAGGATTGGACTTATTCTTTGGGATCCTACTGGGTACTTGTGACCTGGATTGGCCACTGTCGGAAACAGTATGCGGGGCTTGATGGACCATTGGGCTAACCCAGTATGATGCGTCTTATCTAAATAAAAACGAAGGATGACCGACGAGCCGCAAATGCGCAGTAGAGACCAGCTCTACCGCGCATGTGCGGGCGAGCACATCGGTCTGAGCCGAAAAAAAAATGGCGGCGGCGAGTGGCAGCGGCGTCCAGAGGCGGCGGCGGCGGCGTTGGCGTTGAGTGGCAGCAGCGGCGGCTTCCGGTGGTAGCGGCGGCGTTGGCGTTGAGTGGCAGCAGCGGCGGCAGCGTCCGGTGGTAGCGGCGGCGGCGGCGGATGGCAGCGGCGGCGGCGGCGGGTGGCAGCGGCGGCGGCGGCGGGTGGCAGCAGCGGCATCGGCGGATGGCAGCATCGGGTGGCAGCGGCGGATGGCAGCGGCAGGGAGGGACTGACAGAGAGAGGGAGGGACTGAGTGAGAGGGGAGGAGAGAGAGGGAGTGGGACTGAGTGAGAGGGAGGGAGGGAGTGGGACTGAGTGAGAGGGAGGGAGGGAGGGAGGGAGTGGGACTGAGTGAGAGGGGGGGACTGAGTGAGGGGGGACTGAGTGAGGGGGGGAGAGAGGGAGTGGGACAGAGAGAGGGAGGGAGGGAGTGGGACTGAGGGAAAGGGGGAGGGAGTGGGACTGAGGGGGAGTGGGACTGAGGGGGAGGGGGAGGGAGAGAGGAGGGAGGGAGTGAGACTGAGGAGGAGGGGGAGGGAGTGAGACTGAGGGGGAGGGGGAGGGACTGAGTGTGAGTGAGAGGGAGGGAGAGAGGGGAGGGAGTGAGTGAGTGAGAGGAGAGGGAGGAGTGGGTGGTGAAGAGTGAGGGGGAGTGGGACTGAGGGGGAGTGAGAGGGAGGGAGAGAGGAGGGAGTGAGACTGAGGGGGAGGGAGTGGGACTGAGGGAGAGTGAGTGGGACTGAGTGTGAGTGAGAGGGAGGGTGAGAGGGAGGGAGGTAGGGGGTGGTGAAGAGTGAGGGGGAGTGAGAGGGAGGGAGAGAGGAGGGAGGGAGTGAGACTGAGGGGGAGGGGGAGGTAGTGAGACTGAGGGGGAGGGAGTGGGACTGAGGGAGAGTGAGTGGGACTGAGTGTGAGTGAGAGGGAGGGAGAGAGGGGGAGGGAGTGAGTGAGAGGAGAGGGAGGAGTGGGTGAGAGGGAGGGAGGTAGGGGGTGGTGAAGAGTGAGGGGAGAGAGAATGAGGGGGAGGTGAGAGACAGAGGGATGTAGCCCGTTTTAACGGGCTTAACGGCTTGTCTAAATATAAAATATAGCAGAAAGTTGCCCTGCAACTGTATAGCTGGTATTCAAATTGAGCTCTGCCTCTCTCCCTCCCTCCCTCCCTGGACTTTCCAACTCCATCCCACTCTCTAGCTCCTCCCCTTTCTCTCAGACTAGTCAATCCACTGCTTATACCAGGGCTTCCCAAACCTGTCCTGGGGACCCCACAGCCAGTCGGATTTTCAGGATATCCACAATGAATATGCAGGAGATACATTTGCATACAATGGAGACTCAGTATATGCAAATGTTTCTCATGCACATTCATTGTGGATATCCTGAAAACCCGACTGGCTGTGGGGTTACCAGGACAGGTCTGGGAAACCCTGTCTTCTACCACACAGTGCATCTGGGCTCAGCATGCACCCTCTGCTACCAAACATCTCAATTATGCATTTTCTGCACTTCACAGTATTTCCCCGTCCTCTGATGGGCTTTTTCTACTAGTGTCCTTATGTTTTAAATGTAATAAAAAAAAATGTGACAAACCTTCTGCGTTTCATTTCATTTAAAAATGAAACAAAAACCTTTAAAAAAATTCTCTCTTTTTGCTGATAATAAAAAAAACCTTTAGAGCTGCTCAAACTGCAAAATTATCTCCCCCTCGCAGCCTTCAGAGGCCTGTCCCATATGCTCCCCACTAGAGGTCTCTTACCCCCTTCCTGGGCTCTCTGAAGTAGAAATGGGCAGAAGTGATACCCAATCACTCCTTCTCACTGGGTCCCGGTTTGTTGTATGGTCTTGGGGCTGGCCAGTGCCATTTTTGAACTGGGACCTGGTGGTCCAGGACAAATGGGGATCACTCCTCTCCTTTCTACTTCGTAGTACCTTGGAAAGGGGTAAGAGTGCACTGAGGGCTGGGGGCTTATGAGAAAAGGGAGAGGGTAATTTTGCTGATTTGGGGCTGGGAGGGTGAGGGAGACAGTCATTTTATTTATTTATTTATTTATTAACAAATATTTCAGATCAGTGTGAACAAACCAAACCAAAATAAACATTAAACGAACCAAAATATGAATGAAAAACCCCATCCCAAATGAAAAAAGAAAGAAACAATTTTCCCTGCACATCCACACTGCTTAATACCCAATTTCACTCAGATCCTTCCTGAAGTTTTGACAGTTTATCAAAAAATGACTAACACCCAAACTCCCCAAAATGCTGCAAATAAAATGCTGGATTTTTTTTTTTCAAATCCACATTGCTGCCGTGCTCTGCTTTTACAAAATGCATTCCTTGGCTGAGTATTCCTCCCCATTGACCTTCACTTTAGTCCTGCCTCAAAGAGTCTGAGGGCTCTGCCTTAGGTAACTTCTCTTTCAGCTTCTGCCTCTGTCAGGGTCAATGTTGGAGGCGAAGCAGCAGGGCCAGTGCTTCCATTAGGCCAAACAGGCGGTGGGCCTAGATCACCAAAGCTATAGGGGGAAGCAAAATTCTGCCAGCGCAAAACCCAGAGGGGACGCTTTGCCACCATACACTCACCCAGGTCCTGCGAGACAGAGAGAGATGCTGGATGAGCAAACCCGAGTCCCAGGGGCAAGGTCCCTTCACTACTAAAGACAGATGTAGTAACCGTAGCGGTGGTCAGCAGATGAAGACCTCTTGGATTCATTCACCTCGTCTGCCCAGTTCCCCCTGCCTCATCTGTCACCGCAGACCCCTCTCGATCTCTGGTTTGCTCATCGCTCGCTCTTACCGCTCTTGCCTTCTGCGTCTGTCCCTTTAGGCATCGACTACCCTTCTCAGGCAAACCATCATGATCCCACAACAGCCTTGGAAAGAGTTATTTACCACAAGATGGTGATAACTGCACCGAAGGGTTGGAAGAGAGAAGTGCAGCAGCTTAAAAGAAGGACTGAACTGAATGCCAAAAGAAAAAAAAAAATATTGATTTATTTACATACGGTTAAATCAAAGAGACAATTAAAAACACGTTTTAGAGAGAGAGCAAGGGATGTTGTGTTGTACGTTCTGTTCCACGTCTCTGCCCCCTCAGCTGTTCTTTTTCCCTCCTCCTCCTGTTCTCTTTCCGTGTCCTCCTTCCACCTACACTTCCCGGTTTCTCTTTGTTCACTTTGGCGCAGCCTTCGTTTGCCCCTGCTGAAACCGTATCCGCTCGCTCGACCCCTTTCTCCTGGAATCCATTTGTGAGCTAAAGCTTTCTGGTCAAGGTGGTAGGGTAACAACCGGGTGCACATCTGTACTTATTCAGCGCTTCACCAAACTGAATTGGGCACTACCGGTTGCTTAACCTAACCTGCCTCCTTTGTAAACATCCCTAGGGGTCCTCATACTCCATCCCCCTTCCCTCCATCACAAACACATCTGCTTTTCATGACATAAATAATAAACATGCATAGGACATAGGTGAATTTTCTTTTTGAGGGGAAGGCCCTGTTAATTTGCATATTTTAGTTACCCTGAAAAGCAGACTTGTTTGGAGGAGGTGTGGAGGGGGAAGGGGGATCTCCTGAGATGAAAATGAGAGCCACTGTCCTACAGTCTCCTTCTCATGATTGCTCTGTCCATGCCTCAGCAGTCTGGGGCTGACCTAGAGCTCAGCTTTAATTTTCTTCCTGAGCAGCTTCGCCAATGGCTGCCCCCTTCCCCCCTTCAGTCTGGGATTCCCTGGTGACCTCAAAACCTTCACTCGTCTGCACAGGAAGATGATATCCATTTGCAAGGAGAAGAAAATCTGATCCGAGTCCTCCTGCGTTGGACTCCGCAGAACCAGGCACCAATTAATGCAGCGGCTGTTATTTCAGTCTGCAGCTCCCTGGGAAGTGCATCTCCCCACTGTTTAAGGGGGGGGGGGGGGAGGAGTGCTGGAGAAGGGGGGGGGGGGGTTTCTTTTCCCTGCGATGGCAGTTTTCCAAAGCATCGAGCCGGCCTGCTAAGGAGTTTGCCAACTAGATCCTTCTTGATGAAAAGCTGTTCCACCCAAAGCGACTACACAGAACGCTTTTGAAGTTAGGGTTCCCAGAGGAGTTTGGGTCAGGAAGTAAACTATCTGCACATAATTGGATTTTCAGGAGTTTCTCACCCCATAACCCCAGCTGTAGAAATAGCAGGGGCAAAGAACACAGGTAGTGCTGTATTTGCCTCACTGCAGTCATTCATCAAAGAGAAACAACCTGGATAGTTTGTCTTTGAAAATCCGCTTAAGTAATATTAGTAAATAAAGGCAGGTAAAGGCCAAAAAGGCCCGTGTAGTCTGCAAAATTCCCACATGGAGCCCAGCTCCCAATCCAGTTGCAATTCCGCTCAGAGCAGGTTTTCCCCCCATGCACTTTACCACTTTGTGGCTTACTGACGATTGCCCCTATACTGCATAAATATATTTCTTTTTAAAAACTGTACTTTCTCCAAAAGTGTGTTTGGATGCTACATAAATCGTTTCAAGCAAAAATATCTACAGAAGGAACTACTGAGACCCCCAGAATCTACTCAGTAATACAATACTAATTATATGCATAAAAACGTAGGGCCAAAGCTACTAAATATTTTTCCCATAGATACAAAATGGGGAAAACAAAATACCTTCAGGACATATTGTTTCACTATAGATCAGTCCAGAATCAGATACAATCTTTTTTTTCAAAACAACCTTCCAACATTTAAAATAATTCAGTCTTCAGATCCTAAATAGCCTCTGGCATTCATTGTAAACAGCAGCAACCCAGAGCCGTGCCTTCAATGATAGATCAGAAACTTAAACATTGTTTGGAAAACTAGCGAAACGCACCCTCAGGCCTTTTATTTTCCCTCAATGGCAAAAGAAGCCCTTCTTTTGAAGGGGCCTTCCACTTCACAGCTTTCAAATATTAGCATGGCTGCTGGGCATATGAAGAGTGTCCTTTTCTGCCAGGATGCCCAAGAAAAGAAGGCACTAGGAAGGGAGCTGGGAAGTCAGAAGTGGCTGAGATCTTATGACCGATGTGGGCATTAGGTCTATCACAGCTCACCTCCTGTATCTTGGTATCCTGGTCTGCATCCCTCCAAGTAACCTTTGCCCAGTAGAACCAAGCAGCTCATGGAACCTCTTCACGCAGTGCGTTGGAAGCTTAGCCTTGATATGTTGGATTTCTCTCCCTCTCTCTTTTTCAGAATCATGTCTTTCTGCCAAGATACAGTACGTCCAGTTCCAAAGCACCCATGGTAATCGCTGACTGCATTCTCAGTCAGTCTCCAAAATCAGCTTGGCATATAGTTTTCTGTGCAATAATGGATCCTTATATAAAAGCATGGCCTGTGAATCCATGCTCGCGAATGTACTCAGCATCTGCCTATGTTAAACGCAACTGTGCAAAAGAATCAAAATAAAATATTGCCCAACCAATTTGTTGTTTTTTTTTTGTTTTGTTTTGTAGCTGGACAGAGATTTGCAGACTCCTGTCTTGGAGAGAATGCATGTGTGTGTGTGTTTGCATATGGTGATGGTACCCATGAACTGACATACATAGCATGCACGGTCCTGTGAATGCACATAACAGTGTGTGTAACTACACCATTAATCTCTAAGGTTAGGTTACAGATTTAGAGAGCTACAGTGTCTGCTAGTAGCTTGTGATTTCTAACAACATTAATTTACACATCTGATGGAAGAGAAGCGCTATAGGGCTTAAGGCTGATGTTGCATGAGAACAGCTCCTAGAATAACCTGCATATATAATAGGAAAGAGACCATTAGACAGAAAAACTGAGTTTGCTTCTTGTTCAGGACAGTTCTCCTGTATAGACAAACCCAGTGATGACAGAGATGACTTGGGTTAGCTTGGCCTGCGATGATGGTTCATTATTCTTGTACTCTGCTCCACATCAGGGAAGAGAGCTATGGTGGGAGATTTTGTAGCTTCAACCAGACTCTTGATTTTCGAAAGGACAGGAAAAGAGTAGGAATTAGCAATGCTTTTCAGTTTTTTCAACATTATCTCTTCTCTTTGCATCCAGCCACTTATTTGTCTATCACATGTTCTCTCTCTTCCCGATTCCATTTTTCTCTTGCTCATTCTCTCTCTCTCCTTCACTGATACTGCATCTGTCTCCCAATTCTTTGTTCCATCTTCCATGCCTTCATGGATAGGCTAAAAAAAAAAAAAAGTTTTGGATGTGGAGAGGAGCAGAGAAGCAGCTGGCAGCCATGGGAGCATTTTCTTTGCCTCCTGCGGCACACGTCATGGAGCTGGAGCAGCGTCATATTCAGAGGCAGAGATAGAGAGAGCCGGCTGCCGCAGGAGTATGCTTTCTGACTCCCGCAACATTTTAAAACAGGGGAGGAGCTGGAGGGTGCATTATTGCTTTGCTGCCCTTGGCAGTGTGGGGCCGGCGTGGGACGCAGCAGAAAGCGACCCGCTCCAGCTGTGGCAGAGGAAGGGATCCTGTTGCTGATGCTCACCCCTGATGGGGGGGGGGGGGGGGAACCAGGAGAAAGTGATTGGGAGCCCTGTGGGAAGCTCCCGTCACTGGCAGACTGATGGGGGCTGGACCTGCGGTGACGCTGTTATTCCTCACAACCCTTAAGGGTTCTGGTTTGCAGTGCCACAAGGCCAAAATAAAATACAATTTAAAAAAAAAGGAACTAAAGAAATCCAAAGAAAATAAATTTAAATAAAATTTTAGCAAAGCATGGGGGGGTTTGGGGGGACTCTGAGCAAGCTCCCACTGCATGAATCATGACCTCCCCCCCCCCTTCCATAATACTCAGACATGCCATGTAGCACCTGGGCACAGAGAGATGACCACAGCAGCAAGGGGCCATGGGAGAGCCCCTGCTGCATGTTTCAGAACTGGAGGGAAAACCAGGGACAAGAAGCAACGCTCTCTCGGGGAAAATATTTAAATTAATTGATTGGAGAAATGTGAGTGATGGAGTGCCCAATACAAGCCCCCACCACCTTTCCAAAAATAGCTAGGTACATTGTTGTGAGCAGGAAAAGCCCCTTTACCAAGACTCTGGTGCATATAGGATTCCATGCCAGATTTTATCTGCAACTCACATTCTACCTCCTGCAGCTGCCTGAACTGAGGTGAAGGTTACTATGGCAACCACAGAAGCACTAGGAATAGCCTTGTGGCTTATGGAAGTGAAATGAACAGTGCAAGAACACCAGGGATGAAAACTGGCCAGCCCCTTCGGGGATTTTTGGGACAGCATGGCTACTTTGAAAATGGTAGAATTTAAATAGAAGCAGTTGGCATTCTTGCCATGATTTGGAGAAGGTTGAAAGGTGCGAGATATAGAAACATAGAAATGACGGCAGAAAAAGACCAAATGGCCCATCCAGTCTGCCCAGCAAGCTTTCACACTTTTCTTTTTCTCATACTTATCTGTTACTCTTGGCCCTTATTGGTAACTTTTTGGTTCTAATTACCTTCCACCCCCGCCACTGATGTAGAGAGCAGTGCTGGGGCTGCATCTAAGTGAAATATCTAGCTTACAGGTCGATACAGCAAGGCCGCGTTAGAAAGAGTGCAGCAGTGCCGGGCGCACCCTCGTTCCCCGCACGCACAGTCCTGCTCACATACCGCTTGATACTCTATTCAAATTGCTTGCAAATGCATGCCGCGTCTGCGAAGCGTTAGGCGAAGGGTTAGGCCCGCGCAACCCATTTTACTGTATAGGCGCTTAATACAGCGCCTATACAGTATCCTGGGTGCGCTGGTACCTGTCATTTCAAATGTCATTTCAAATGACATTTGAAATGACATTTGAAATGACAGGTACCAGGAAGTGGATGGTTCCCCCCCTCCCGGGAGCCGGCGGGCGCGCGTTTATCCAGGCGGCGGCAGGCGCGCGTTTATCCAGGCAGCGACGGTGGGAGCCGGCGGGCGCACGTTCATCCGGCGGGCTGTCATCGAGGCGGGAGCCGGCAGGCGGGTGATTGTCAGCCCTCTCCCCTCCTCCCGAAGCAAGGCGCGAAAGCAGCCTTGCTCCGGGAGGAGGGGAGACAGGACTGGCAGTGTAAAGCGACGAAGTGACTTACTTTTTGCAGCCCCCTCCGGACATCGGACGACCTCTCCTGCCTCCACTGCTCGCGAAGATGGACGCCTGCACGGCCGCTGAAACGTGACGTCACGACGTTTGGCGTCACGGCATGTGATGTCACGTCTTCAGCAGCCGTGCAGGCGTCCATCTTCGCGAGCAGCTGGAGGCAGGAGAGGTCGTCCGATGTCCGGAGGGGAGCTGCAAAAGGTAAGTCGCTTCGCCGCTTTACACTGCCAGTCCCTTCTTCCCTCCTCCCGAAGCAGGGCACGAAAAGCAGCCTTGCTCCGGGAGGAGGGAAGAAGGGACTGGCAGTGTAAAGCGACAAAGCGGCGAAGCGACTTACTTTTTGCAGCCCCCTCCGGACATCGGACGACCTCTCCTGCCTCCAGCTGCTCATGAAGATGGACGCCTGCACGGCTGCTGAAGACGTGACGTCACGACGTTTGGCGTCACGGCTTGTGATGTCACGTCTTCAGCGGCCGTGCAGGCATCCATCTTCGTGAGCAGCCGGAGGCAGGAGAGGTCATCCGATGTCCGGAGGGGGCTGCAAAAAGTAAGTCGCTTCGCCGCTTTACACTGACAACTTTTTTTTTTCGCTTTTTTTTTTGCTTCGGGAGGAGGGGAGAGGACTGGGGCTGCCCCAGAGACCAGCATCCATGGACGCGGCCAGGGCAGGTGAGCGGGGGCTGGGGGAAAGCTTGCCGCCTACCCTTTTCCCTGCCTCTAACGCAGGGGTAAGGGTAGGCGGTAAGTTAGCAGGTTAAACGCGCGGCAAAACGGCAGGGTAAAATAGCGATAGTCGGGGCGTGGGTTACTGGATTCTAGGGAATAGCTAATTCGCTCGTTTACATGCAATATACATGCTGCGTGCGGAAGGGGTTGTCCTGGGATTTTAGGACGTGGTAGGAGTAGGTTAAAGGGGATAGTGTATCGCAGGAAGGGCTAACACGGCCGGAAAGTGAGTAGAATGCGAGTTAGGAGCGGGGTAAACGCGGCCGCACTTTACAGTATTGAGCTGTCAATTGGTTAGGGGTAATAACTGCTGCAATAAGCAAGCTACTTCCATGCTTATTTGTTTACCCAGCTTGTACCATTCAGTCCTTGTTGGTTGTTGTCTGAATATAATTCCTCTTTTCTTTATTCCCCCCTGCCGTTGAAGCAGTGAGTTGCGCTGGATATGTATTCCAAGTGAAGTATCATGCTTAATTGATTCCAGGTAGTAACCGCTGTAACAAGCAAGCTACACCCATAATTATTTGTTTACCCAGACTATGTAATTCAGTCCTTGTTGTTTGTTGCCTGAATATAAATCCTCTTTTCCTCTTTCCCCCCTGCCGTTGAAGCAGAGAGCTATGCTGGATATGCATTGAAAGTGAAGTATCAGACTTATTTGGTTTGGGGTAGTAACCACTGCAACAAGCAAGCTACTCCCTGGTTTTTTGTGAATGCAAATCCTTTTTACCACATTTCCTCTTGCCATTGAAGCATAGAGCAATGCTGGAGTCGCATTGACAATGAGTATGTTTATTGAATAAGGGTATTAATCTCCAGGTAGTAGCTGTCATTCCCGCAAGCTACCCCCATGCCTCTTCTCTTCCTTCACATCCTCTAGACTTTATGGATCCACAGTATTTATCCCATGCCGCTTTGAAGTCCTTCACAGTTTTGGTCTTCACCACTTCCTCCGGAAGGGCGTTCCAGGCATCCACCACCCTCTCTGTGAAGAAATACTTCCTGACATTGGTTCTGAGTCTTCCTCCCTGGAGTTTCAAATCGTGACCCCTGGTTCTGCTGATTTTTTTCCAATGGAAAAGGTTTGTCATTGTCTTTAGATCATTAAAAACTTTCAAGTATCTGAAAGTCTGTATCATATCACCTCTGCTCCTCCTTTCCTCCAGGGTGTACATATTTAGATTCTTCAATCTCTCCTCATAAGTCATTCGATGAAGACCCTCCACCTTTTTGGTCACCCTTCTCTGGACTGCCTCCATCCTGTATCTGTCCCTTCAGAGATACAGTCTCCAGAACTGAGCACAGTACTCCAGGTGAGGCATCACCAAGGATCTGTACAAGGGGATAATCACTTCTCTTTTCTTACTCGATATTCCTTTCTATGCAGCCCAGCATTCTTCTGGCTTTAGCTATCGCCTTGTCACATTGTTTCGCTGACTTCAGATCGTTAGATACTATCACCCCAAGGTCTCTCTCTTGCTCCGTGCACACCAGCCCTTCACCCCCTATCGAATACAGTTCTTTTGGATTTCCACACCCAATATGCATGACTCTGCACTTCTTGGCATTGAATCTCAGCTGCCATATCTTCGACCACTCTTCCAGCTTCCTTAAATCCCGTCTCATTCTCTCTACTCCTTCTGGCATGTCCACTCTGTTGCAGATCTTAGTGTCATCCGCAAAAAGATATGTGGGAACATTTAGATTGCACTGTCGGAAAAAAGGTTTTCATGAGAGAAACTTGGGCAGAAGATGGGTTATTCTGGACAAGGGTAGAAATGTGGTTCACCAGCTCTGCTAGACCCAAGAGAAATTTTGGAAGAGCCAGCCACCACTTAAGGGGAACAATCACAGGGACTGGTACCTGTGTTACTTTGCGAGTGTGGGAAGGTTAAGAGAAAAAAAAAGTTAATTTTGATTCAAATTTGCTTCTCCTGTGCCCTGTATCAAGTTAAGGAGACAATAATCATAACAATATTTAACAGGAACGCAGTTCTATTTCACCTATTCTTGATAGAAGGAAGTGTGGAAAATTGTAAGAAAGAGTGAGGGTTGCTTCCTCTAAAGTAAAATTTAAGACAAGGAATTTCTGATTATCCTTTTATTTTTCCCAGTTAGCAGTCAGTTCATTAAGCCACGGATACCTCACTAGGTAGCTGACAGAAGATTCTCAGTATCAGGAAGTTAGGCTTTGTTATAGATTTTGTAAAGTCAGACAGTAGGCATTCCTGGAGGAGAGAACATCGAAGAAGACAATGCCAGGAGCATCTCCTGAGGAAGCCTGCTGCATCAGGATGAAATGCCCAGGAGACCCCCATCGCATCAGAGCTTTGACAAAAAAAAAAGGATAAGTGCACCAGTACTTCAAAGAAACACACTAGGTCTGGCCAGACTAGTAACTGGACTCAATAGCACAGCCAAACAAAAGAGAAATATTAGGAGGAAAACAGAAATGCACAGAAAGAAAAAACCCCACAAAGATATTTACCTCAAGGAACTCTGTACCATAAGATCCTAAAAAGAAATTTAACACAAAGAATCAATTTATTAAAAACACATACTGTGAATAGAATGCAGTTAGAATAAAATAAAAAGAAATACAAAGACAATACTTTAAGTCAGATAATTGTCTTTGTATTTCTTTTTATTTTATTCTAACTGCATTTTATTCATACTTTATATTTTCAATAAATTATGTTAAATTTCTTTTTAGGATCTTCGGTACAGATTCCCTTGAGGCAAGTATAGTTGTTTTGAGCTTAAACTCCTACATGAAAAAGAAAATAATTGTTACCAGTGTTTAAAGTATTTCTATGCTAAAAGAAAAAAAGGTTTGACTGTGTTACAGTTTCAAATTATTGTCTAAGTATATAAAAAGACTTTCCTTGTGGGATTGTTAGAAAATACTTATTGAAAGATCTCAAGTATATGTTATAATTGTTTGGGCCCAATATTCAAAACGCATTCAGCGCTATTTAGTCGGATAAGCGGGATTTATTCATTTAGACATTTTATATACCATTGTTTCATGCGACTAAGTAGTGGCTGCTGAATATGCACCTATGTTCAGTGGCCGCCGCTTAGCCATAAAAGTCCCTTATACAGCTAAAAGTTACATGCACAAAAAGTAGGCAGATCAGAGGCAGCGTGAATTATCTGTATAACTTATAGGGCTAACTACTGATATTCAGAGTTAGCCGTGTTAAGTATACGTGTAAGTTTAGATGCCCCATAGCGCAGGTCTAAACCTAGCTGGGTAGACTTATCTGGCTATTAGGTGAATTTTAAAAGCCCGATGGTGCATTAATTAGTGGATGTGTGAAGATGTTGCGTGTGCCGAGTGGATTTTAGAAGCTGCTGATATCTGCGCATATCTACCACAGTGCGCACATTTCAAAAGGTTTCAAAAAGGCGTTTCAGGGTGCTAATCAAGGATGTGCACGTAAGTACTGATGCGGCCTGGCATGCACCAAGACCTCATAACTTTACTTCTGCTATGGATGCCATTTAAGTTAACATTTAAAGAAAACTAGGAAGAAATCTGCAGAGCTTTAAGGGTCTGCAGAGCTTTAAGGGTTGGAGGACATCTCTCTCAACTGGGAGAACTGGGGATGAACTGGTAAAACTGGGAATGCCGTCAGCGTGTGCTCCTTTTAAAATCCCCCGATTTAAGTGGTAAAAGCGGGATTTCCGCAGACATACACACGCCCACTTAAAATTTGGCACACACATGTGCGCATATGTTATAAAAGGGCTATGTAGCTGGGTGTAGGCTGACATGTGTGCAAGTGTGTGCGTGTGCGTGTATTCAGAGGCTTCACAATGCTGCTGAATATACAGCATAACTTAGCCGGATAAGTTCTAACCAGCAAAGTTACTTACATGAGCAGCTTACACTATCTAGCCCTTTATTGCTAGCCAGTTTTAATTTTTACTTTTTCTAGTACAATAAAAGTTTTAAACCTATTAGCACAAAATCATTTATTGCAGAGGTTTTCCGGACTAACAAGATGTTTTCCTAATTGTATCCCTGCTTTCCCTCTCTAACCTTGGAAGACTGACTGAGTGGGTTATACTTGGGCCACACAAAGCCTAGCAAGAAAGAGGTTTCAGGGTGGGCCCCTCAAGGAAACCATCGGAGGTCTGTATTTACCTTCACTCCCTTGGCCCGGGACACCAAAGCGAGAGTGATCTCACCCAAATGGTGGCATGCACCTTTTCTGTAATAGCACAGAAGTATAGAAATGTGACGGCAGAAAAAAAGAGCATAATGTCCCATCTAGTCTACCCATTCACATCAACTAATCCAGCTGTACAATCCTTACAACTCTCTCAGAGATCCCCTGTGTTTATCCCATGCCTTCTTGAATTCATACACTGTTCTAGTTTCTGTCACCTCCATAGGGAGGCTGTTCCATGCATCCACTACCTTCTCTGTAAAGAAATATTTCCTTAGATTACTCCTGAGTCTACCCTCTTTCATGCTCGTCTCAATGCCTCTCATTCTAGAGCCTCTTTTCCGTTGAAAGAGGCTCACTTCCTGAGCCTGGAAATATTGGAGGTATTTAGATATCATATCACCCCCATCTCACTTTTCCTCTAGGCTATAAATCTTTAAATCTGTCCCCATATGCCTTAGAACAAAGACCACTGGTCATTTAGTACAGGAGTGACCAACTCTAGTCCTTGACAGCCACAACTGGCCAGGTTTTCAGGATATCCACAATAAATATGCTTGAGATAGATTTACATTCAATGGAGGCAGTGCATGCAAATCTATATCATGCATATTTGTGGATATCCTGAAAACCTGGCCCGTTTGTGGCTTTTGAGGACCGGAGTTGGCTAGCCCTGTTTTAGGGACACAAAATGAAGTTAGTAGGTGATACATTTAAAATTAGTAAGAGAAACATTTTTTTTACTCAATACATAATTAAGCTATGGAATTCATTGTCAGGGGGATGTGGTGAGAGCTATTAGTGTAGCTATGTTTAAAAAAGGATTGGATAGGTTACTGGAGGAAAAGTCCTTAAACCATTAAGGTGGAGTTGCAGAAATCCACAGCTTATCCCTGGGGCTTGAAATCTGTTTACACTTTGGTATCCTGCCAGGTACCTGTGACCTCGCTTAGCCATTGTTGGAAACAGGATACTGGGTATGATAGACCTTTGGTCTGACCCACTATGGCGAAGTCTTATATTCATATGTCTTATGTTCTCTATATGCAGTGCAACAATGGAAAAACAGAAAGAACTATAAATTATCAATCATAATATTAAAACCATATTGATACAAACAATAAATATTTTAAAACAGCTGACAAATAGAACATCCAATAATTAAAAATAAATAAAACATTTTCAAATGCCATTAAACTATTTCAAAATAGCAGATACATCAAATGATACCCAATAATTGAAACAAATAAGGATTTTTAAAAATCCCTGGCTTTCCATATCTGGAAACTTCTGATTTCCAGATGCCCTAGATTAACAGGGGGAGAGTAGAGGGTTGTTGCTCACACACTCATAAGGTCACTCTCTCTCTTTCTCTCCCACACACTCTCAGTCATACATATTCACACACTTTCTCACATGATCAGTCACACATGCTCTCTCATATGCTCAATCACTCACACTCACATGCCTACTTTCTCACATGCTTAGTCACACACTCACAAGCTTGCTTTCTCACATGATCAGTCACACTCACACTCACTCACATGCTCAAATACACACACACTCGCTGCTCACATGTTCAGTCACACCCGCACACTTGAATGCTCAGTTACACACTCACACAAGCTTGCTCTCTCTCTCTCACACATGCTCAGTCACACACTCACACAAGCTTGCTCTCTCTCTCACACATGCTCAGTCACACACTCACGCAAGCTTGCTCTCTCTCTCTCACATGCTCAGTCACACACTCACGCAAGCTTGCTCTCTCTCTCACATGCTCAGTCACACACTCACGCAAGCTTGCTCTCTCTCTCTCACATACTCAGTCACAAACTCATGCAAGCTTGCTCTCTCTCTCTCTCTCTCACATGCTCAGTCACACACTCATGCAAGCTTGCTCTCTCTCTCACATGCTCAGTCACACTCACGCAAGCTTGCTGTCTCTCTCTCTTTCTCTCTCACATGCTCAGTCACACACTCACGCAAGCTTGCTCTCTCTCTCTCACATGCTCAGTCACACACTCATGCAAGCTTGCTCTCTCTCTCACATGCTCAGTCACACACACACTTTTTTTTGTCACTAATTCCCCCCCTCTGGAAGCCTCTTCTTTCTTCTGGCCTCCAGCCCACTGCTCCCGCTTCTGACAATGGGCTGGAGGGGAGGCTGATGGTGCTTTTTCCTGCCAGCCAGCTGTGCTTCTTCTCCTGTTCCTGACTACTGGGGGGAGGCTGATGCTACTTCTTATGGCTCTGTGGGCCACTCAGTGCTCCTCCTGCCCCTGGCTGTCAGAGGGGAGGGGGAATCAGATGCTTCATTTTGTGGCCCACGTACCGCACAGTCCCTACTGCTCCCGACCGGAAGTGGGGGAGACTGACAACGCAATGCTCTTCCTGCTCCTGGATGCTGGGGGGGGGGGGGGGCGGGGGCAATGCTTCTTTACGCGCCACTGCGCTGCTTTTCCTGCTCCCAGCTGAAGGGGGAAAGGTCATGCTAGGTGGGGCAGGGCAAAGAGATGTGCCCGTGCAGGCTGAATACCAGCCCCCTCCAAGGATGCCCCTGAGGAGAGAGTGGACACCAGGAGCAGGCACGACAGTCTCTTTGTACCCCAGAAAGCAGAACTCTAGTTTTGAGGACCAAGAGCTCTAGAGGGAGGAAGGAAGGTTTTTCAGCTGCATTGTGAGAGCACAACGGTGCCTCCTCGGATGGAGCCTATGGCCTAGGCCATATCAGCCACAAGGTAGTTACGGCTCTGGTTCTAATTCTGCCCTGCAGAAAATGCTGCTTTTCTGTATTTCCGACTACTTAATATCATGGTGATATTAAGCTGGAGGAAGTGAAAAAAATAGAACTGTCCAAAAAAAAAAAACCACTGTGCACAGGTTAGGAAAATGAACACTCGTAAAATTCAGCATCCGATTTCCTAACCGGCTGACAACCACCTCTCCTAGGCGCCCGCTGCACACAATTTTCCCTAGTGCCTCCTTTTTACCATGGTAGCCCATTTGCATATTGCATTGGGCACCCCGGAGAGGTCAATTGGCACATGTTAGGAGAGCAGGCGCTCAATCGTGAGCATCCATTTTCCACGCATTTATATTACAATCGGCCTGTTTGAGGTTGATTTTAAAAGCGCTGCTCGCCCAAAAGTGGCCACATACACCACGCATGTGGGCCAAGCAGAGGCAACTCGGATTTTGAAAAGCCGTGAAGTACTCACGTAGATACCTGTGCACGCGCCAAAAAGGAGGGTGGGAAATGGGCAGGGCAAGGGGGTGAACATGGGTGTTCTGGAGTGGGCCCAACACTTACGCACATAACTCCACATTTTAAAACTGGGGACCATGGTACACTTTGGCTTGTTAGCTGCATAACTTCACTGCTGCTCCTGATGAGAAGCAAGTCTGTAGATCTCGAGTTTTAGGGCTTACAGGATAGGGTAAGAGGTCTGGATCAGCTGGGCAGCGTGCAGGATGAAGAACCAAAGGGTTCTTGAAGACCGCGATAACTAACTGGACAAACTGGAAAACCTGGGATAATCCTCACGCGGCCATATTTTAAAATCCGCTTACATCCGCGCGTAAAACCCAGTAAAGTCCTATGGAAGATATGCCAAGTACGTTTGTTCAAGCTATCTCTTAAAATTAGGGTATATTTTCGTGTGGGAGGTGTATTTTAAAACATATGCATGCAATTTAAAACTGTAGCATATCTCTACTTGTGCACCTATACAAGTGCGTAGGGGGTCACGTGTGCTTGTTTTAAAATCAGCCTGTTTGTGTCTGCGCAAGTGTGTGGGTGTGGGTGCCTCTCTCTCTGACGCAAAATTTGTTTGTAGGTGTCTTTCTGACACAGAGACATACACCCCCCCCCCCCATACATTCTCACTCTATGATACAAGCCACACTCAGCCACGGAGAGCAAGAGTATAAGGCTTGTGTCTATGGGTCATAGAGAGAGACACCCACACACTCTCAGATATTAAGTAGGTGTTTGTGTCTGAGAGACTGTGTGTGTGTGTGCAGGGCCAGTGCAAGGGTATTAAGCACCCAAGGCATAACTTTTGCCTTGCGCCCTCTCCCGGTCCAGGCCCTGGCTCTAGCCCCAACCTCTTTCACACAGACAGGCCCCCCCCCCTCTCTTGCACACACTTAGGTTCCTTGTCTCATTCACACACGCACCCTTACACAGGCTCCCTCCCTCTCTCTCACTAACACCATTGGTCTCTGTACCCACGATCCTGCTTGCTCACACACTCACAAAAACAAAGGCACCGCTTGTGGCCCCACTAATGGCTGGCGCCCTAGGTGACCACCTAGTTTGCCTATTGGGACGCAGTGGCCTTGTGTGTGTGTCTCGGATACTGGTTGGTAATGTGGTTGTCTCATTAGTTGGCAACTGGTTCAAGAGCTGATTGGCAAGAGACTTTAAAACCAGATCAGAAATCTATCTATCAAACCAAATTTGTGTGTGTGTGTGTGTGTGTGTGTGAGAGGGGAGGAGGGGGGTGCAACCCATTACACGGGTGAAAGGCTGACTGCAGCTCTGTTTGCTCACCCCTGGTCTAGAGTGTGTTCTACTACTAAGTTATTTAGAGAACATGTAATATTTATGTTGGAGATTTGTTAACTCAATTTTGCCAGCCTCCTAGTCATCTGATGTTCCTCGGCTCTCGAGGATCAGTTTGGCTTGCTCTTTGGGAGCTGTTGAAGCCTGCGCTGCAGGGAAAGTGCACGAGGGAGTCCAAACCGGTGGGGCTGCTTTTGAAAAACATCCCCTGGGCTACTATTTTCTTGTGATCCTCCCCTCAGCACGCCACTATTTACCTTTCTCCATTGACAGAAGTCACCGTCCAGTCCTACTTTCTATGTCCTATCCAATCCATAGTAGGATACTGCGTCCTTTCTATGCCCTTTTAATTTCCTGATGACTTTGACTTTTAACAAAATCCAACTAACACAACCTTGCCCACGTTTGCTAACAGCCCTATAAGACAAGTTTCCCTTTCTCTAAATCCATGTTTGCTAAGCCCCCATTAGTCTCTCTCTATCCATCAAATCAATAATTTTGTTCTTCAGAATAGCATCTACTATTTTGCCTGGCCCCAATGTCAAGCTCACTATCTGTAGTTTCCTGGGTCACCTCTGGAGCCTTTTCTAAAAATGGACATCTTTCAATCCTCAGGTACCATAACTGGTTTGAATGAGAAGTTAGAGATTATTATAGGTCTTCAGTTTCATTGTTGAGTCAAAACTGTAATCAAAACAAGCTTAGCTTCTGGTGAAGGTGAATAACTCTGCTTAGGTTGTGTAATTTTCAGCAGGCTAAAGTTTGCATATGCACAATATATGCAGGCTTTATTGCTAATTTGCATGTAGAAGTCTGCTTCGAAAATCAGTGGGTATGTGCGTCATGCACCGCAGCATACAGGCACACATTTACACCTGTGTGTTAGCAGGTTTATGTGTGTGCGTGGAGATTTCTGCACACACTTTCAAAAATCAAAAGTACGCCTGCAAATGCTATCCATGCCAACAACTCCATCCCCAGCGTGCCTCGTTGGAGTACACATCAACGTAAACATGGAATCGCTTCTATGTGCACTTTTCAAAATATGTTTTATGTACGTAAATGCCTTTGAAAATTCAGTCCTTAATGTGATGCTAGGTGTCACTGGAGTACAGCCTGATGGCTCCCTGATTTATTCACATGCCAGTTACAGACCTCTTCCCCTGCAAGTGTAAAAGAATGATTACTCACTCTGTCCGAATGACTCCGCCGAGTAGTGATCTTCACTCTGGTCTGAGGGCCCTGTATACTCTGTGCCTATGCTGCAGTGAACATTACCCCAGTCAGGGATCACAGGAGCCAGATAACAGCCCTCATCCACAACAGCAATAGCACGGGTTCAGCAGAGAATTGGCGCTATAATTCACGGTGAGTTAGATAGTCTGTTCCCAAGCCATCCAACTAATCCAGTGGTTTTCAACCCAGATTTCAGGATTCACCATCAGCTCTGGTTTTTAGGATATCTACAATGAATATTTATGAGCTAGGTTTCCATAGACTGTCTCCATTTTATGCAACTCTATTTCTTGCATATTCATTTTGGATATCCTGACAACCAGACTGGCTGGGTGTGTCTCAAGGACTGGATTGAGAATTCCCTGCATTAATCTCCCACTGTCCAGTCCCTGCAGGGGACAACAGGCCTTAAGGGCAGAGTCACAGGCAGCACTTCCTCTATCAGACTCTCTCTCTCCAACTGTACTCCAAAAAGCCTAGCAGCACTGGGAGATCTGATGCACAAAATTATCATATGGGAACCTAAAAATGATCATATTTCCCAAAACGTTATCGTACAGTGCTAAAGTGGAAAACTATGCATTGCTTTGTAAACAACACAGATCAAAAATAGATTCTGTCTTAAACACTGACAATGCTTTAAAGAGCTTACCCTGAATGCTGGCACTATTACTGACTGAGAGCTGGGATTATAATTGATCTGCTTCTCTGCTCACTGCTGGCATTGTTACTGATCTAATGATGAGATGGTAAGAAGTCTGTTTCTGTGATCAATGCTGGTGCTGTCACTGACCTAGAGATGACATTGCAAGAATCTGCTTCGCTGGTGCTATCACTGATCGATTTGCAGTTGCCGGGTCTCTGTGCAAACCCCGGAAAACGCCCAGTGTGGCAGAAAAGTGCACATGCGGACTCTGGAAGAAGAAGTCCTGTTGCCTGGGCCCGCGTGGGAGGGAAGGCAGCAGGGCATGCCAGAAGAAGAAGGAGCCTATTCCTGCGCCTGCCTGCACAGCCCAAGAAAAGCCAGGAACTGCAGGGACCTGCAAGGCCTGAAGGGGAGGGTACTGCTGCTAGTGGGTTCTGCAGGAAGGGAGAATGAGTGAATGGGTTGGAGAGAGGGAGAGTATGAGTTTGTGTGTGCAGGAGAGAATGTATTCATGAATGTGTGTGCATGAGTGTGTGTGTATGAGAGTGTGTTAGAGTGAGTGTGAGTGTGTATGAGACAATGTTACAGAGCGAGTATGTTAATATCAGTTAGTGTGTTAAAGAGAAAAAGTGTGTGTATGTGTGTGTGTGTTAGATAGTATATGTATGTATGAAAGTGTTAGAGTGGTTATGTATGTGTTTGTATGAGACAGTGTGAATGAGTATGCATGTGTGCTAAAGAGTGTGTATGTATGAGAGAGTGAATGTGTATATGTATGAGAGTGTGCTAGTGTATGTGTGTGAGACATGGTGAGTGTCTGTGTGCATGTGTCTATGTATGAGAGTGTGTCAGAGAATGAATACTTGTGCGTGTATTAGTGGTAGTGAGACTGAGTGTGTATTTGGGAGAGAGTGTGTGGAGAATGAGAAGAGTGAGTGAGACAGTGAGCATGTGAGTGTGTATATGAGAGGAGAAAGTTTGTGTGAAATGCCTCCCCTCCTGCCCACTTGCCACTGCAATCTCAGGGTGAGCAGAAATCAAAAGTTCCCAGGTATGTGATAAAGCTATGGTTTGACTACACAAAGAGCAAGGAAGGAGGGCGCTACAAGCGGATTTAATATTTCCACATTTTCCATATGCCATTAGGCTTTGCAGCAGCCAGGTGGGACTGGCATCTCTTTTGAACTTCCACTCCTCTTGGAAATCTGCACATCTTTTCAATGCACAAGGCCCCTTTTTTTTTTTTTTTTTTAAATAACCCCTGCATCCTTACTCCTCATAGGACTGACTGTGCATCAGCTCACTCTCTGTCCCCCTCCGCCACACAGGATTTCCTTTCCTCACTATCTCCTCTTTCTTAATCTCGCTGTCTTTTTCACCTCTACTCGTTTTACGATGCCTCTTCCCTCTTCCCTTAATATCTCCCTTACCTCGTTTTTCTGGGCCTTCTACCTCTCTTCTCTTTCTTTCTCTCCTCTTTACGTTTTTTTCCCCCTCAGTCATTTTCTCTCTCGCATATGCTTCCCCTCTCGCCAGTAAAGAGTTGTCATAGCAAATAGGGAAGGAAAGGTCAGCTAGGGGTCAGGCATGGCAATGATGCAGGATTGCTTATTACAGACTCCATCCCATGCAGCGCTCTCATTTTATTAACGTTATATAAATCTTTCCAGCTGCTAGGAGTCCTTTAGCCTTTGATTTATTGTCCTTCGCTGATAAAGATGTCCTAGGAGACCTGCTTGGGAATTATAGCCTGGGAAGAAGGCACGACGCACTGCTAGCCATCAAGGTAAAAATTCTTCCTATTGCCCGGAGCAGAGATGAAACGAGGAGCATGACAGCAGATAAAAAGACTGAAAGGCCCCATTTCTGCCAATTTTCCTTTTCTATTCTAATGCAGCAGCTTTACCATTTGCTTCCCCTCCCACTGAGGATCTTCTCTGCTTGTCCTATGCTTTCTTGTATTCCTGTACTGTTTATGATTCCACTCCAGTGGGAGACTGAACCACCCATCCACTGTTCCTTATGTTATTTATTTATTATTTATATTTGGCTGTGTTCCTTATGCTGCTCTTCAGACTACCTTCTTTCGGCCTCGCACTGTGACCCCTCCATGTTCTAGAACTTTCCAGTGAAAAGTGCTTGCCTCTTGTGCATTATTGTCGGGTTCTATAGAACTCGGTTCACTCGAAAGACCCATGATCAAGTGCTATTAAGTGATTCATGAGGGAGTGTGACCTCTGATAGTTGGTAGTCCACAATGGTTAGGACAGAGAGAGAGAGGCGATTTGTACATTTCGACGTGCTTGGGATTATTCCCATACAACCAATAGCCCAGTAGAGATGAACAGTTAAACGATACCCAAGTCTTCTTGTCCCTCTTTTGGGAGGACACAATAATAGTGTCCCTGTAAAGGCCATGACAATTAAAATGGATCGTGGTATCATCCATGATACAGATCCATTGAATGATACTGAAATGTTGCCAGAGACAACTGGAAGATTTCCCTTTTTGTGAAAAGCAAGACCTGAGGACACGACGTTGGGAATACCAATGACTTTCAGTTGTCTCTGCTTGGAATGCATCATGCACATGTTGGTTTAAAAAAACATGCACATGTCCTATTAATTTTCTACATGTTTCTCTCGCTGAAGCCGACTTGTGTTGGCTGCCTTGGCCTCCATGAGCAAACTCTGCAGTACATATTCCACCTTCTCTTTCTAATTGCAGTTGGTGATCGCTCCCTCACCCACCCAAGCTCAGCACCTTGATGGCTTTTCTCATGATGCTCTGCAAAGCAAAACCAAAATAAATCATAAAGGGCCTGAATTACTAACGCTTTGTTCCCAGAGACAAACATGGGGGGGAACCCTTAGCATATCAGGCCCAAAAATCACTGCAGTGCTGTATGGCTTACTTAAGCAGAGAGAGAAATTAAACGTATCTTGAATGCAGGCAAAATATACTTTCTGCCAATGCGAAAGGGAAGACCATGCGTATAAAAAAAAGCAACCACTTCACACAGAAGATAATGTACATATTGCAGTATTGGAAAGAAATATTAAACCGAGCCATCTGGTTCTCTTCCAGCTTCTGTGTCATTCTGTGAAATGTAATCAGACGGCCTCATTACTTCTTACATATGTTATAGGTGCAGGGATCACACACAATGTACAAGTGTGTGCAGGGTTTTCCATCACCGCCTGTCAGAGATTTCTATATTAAGTAGTGCGCTGCCTTGATTTTCCACCCACTTGCATTCAGCTACATTTCGGTGGTGTATCAAGAGATAATTAGTTTGTGTGGAGTAGCAGTTATGGGATTTTTTTTTTTTTTACCCCCTGTCTTCTCCTTGGAATCCAGCTCAGTTCTGTGCATTCCATGACTTTCTTGCAAGAAAACATTTTAAAAAAACAGGACTTTGCGAATGCGTCCAACAAATCACCATTATTATATCCCTTTCCATGTGCAAACTGCAGCGCAGCTTGCCCACGGAGCCAGGTGGTCATACCAGGGGTAACGGGGGAGGGGGCAGTTTAAGCTTGAGATATCAGTAAGCAGCTCTGTGGAGGTCTCAAGGCAGAACATCAGGAGATGTTGCACTTTAGCACTGGTCTGTACTGGCAGACCTATATGTAAGCTCTTCAGCTTAGCCACGATCGGGGAAGGCCTGCGCAACCGGCGCCGAGCCCCGCCGGGGGAAGGTCTGGGCTTCTCTCTCCCCACCCGGGGGATCTCGACGTCGATAGCGCGGCGAAAAAGCTAAGTTAAGCCGTCTCTTGGGAAAACAAAAACCGCGCCGACAACGGGAGCCCCGCCCCCGATCCAGCTCCACCAATAGGAGCCTGCCCTGAGGGGCTTTAAATCAGGACTCGGCCCGGCGCCATCTCCTCTTCAGCTTAGCCACGATCGGGGAAGGCCTGCGCAACCGGCGCCGAGCCCCCGCCGGGGGAAGGTCTGGGCTTCTCTCTCCCCACCCGGGGGATCTCGACGTCGATAGCGCGGCGAAAAAGCTAAGTTAAGCCGTCTCTTGGGAAAACAAAAACCGCGCCAACAACGGGAGCCCCGCCCCCGATCCAGCTCCACCAATAGGAGCCTGCCCTGAGGGGCTTTAAATCAGGACTCGGCCCGGCGCCATCTCCTCTTCAGCTTAGCCACGATCGGGGAAGGCCTGCGCAACCGGCGCCGAGCCCCGCCGGGGGAAGGTCTGGGCTTCTCTCTCCCCACCCGGGGGATCTCGACGTCGATAGCGCGGCGAAAAAGCTAAGTTAAGCCGTCTCTTGGGAAAACAAAAACCGCGCCGACAACGGGAGCCCCGCCCCCGATCCAGCTCCACCAATAGGAGCCTGCCCTGAGGGGCTTTTAAATCAGGACTCGGCCCGGCGCCATCTCCTCTTCAGCTTAGCCACGATCGGGGAAGGCCCTGCGCAACCGGCGCCGAGCCCCGCCGGGGGAAGGTCTGGGCTTCTCTCTCCCCACCCGGGGGATCTCGACGTCGATAGCGCGGCGAAAAAGCTAAGTTAAGCCGTCTCTTGGGAAACAAAAAACCGCGCCGACAACGGGAGCCCCGCCCCCGATCCAGCTCACCAATAGGAGCCTGCCCTGAGGGGCTTTAAATCGGACTCGGACCGGCGCCGCGCGCCGAAGGAGCGCAACAAAGGGGCAAGCCCCTTTGTTTTCGCCCCTTCGTACAGCCCCGAGGAAGTCCCGAGCCATACCCGCGGAAGAATCTATTGCCATATATATCATTTCGGCGGCCTACATCCCGGCGCCCACCTGCACCCAACCGCTTCCTCCTCCTCCCTGCCGAGGCTTGCGCGATCGGCGCGGCCCATCCGGGGCAAAAGCCTGCTCACCAGACACTCGAGGTGAGACGTGCAGGAGAGACGGGGGGCAAAGAACAAAGATACCTAAAACGAAACTAAAACTAATTAGCCACTCCAGCAGCACTCATTCAGCCTCCAGCAGCACATCCAGTCTCCAGCAGCACTCATCCAGTCTCCAGCAGCACATTCAGCCTCCAGCAGCACTCATCCAGTCTCCAGCAGCACATTCAGCCTCCAGCAGCACTCATCCAGTCTCCAGCAGCACTCATCCAGTCTCCAGCAGCACTCATCCAGTCACTCCAGCAACCAGCATTCGTCCAGTCACTCCACCATCCCTCTAGCAATCTTCTAGTCACCCCAGCATTCAGCCTCCAGCAGCACTCATCCAGTCTCCAGCAGCACTCATCCAGTCTCCAGCAGCACTCATCCAGTCACTCCAGCAACCAGCATTCGTCTAGTCACTCCACCATCCCTCTAGCAATCTTCTAGTCACCCCAGCATTCAGCCTCCAGCAGCACTCATCCAGTCTCCAGCAGCACTCATCCAGTCACTCCAGCAACCAGCATTCGTCACTCCACCATCCCTCTAGCAATCTTCTAGTCACCCCTGCATCCAGCATTCTTCCAGTCAATCCAGCATCCAGCACTCATCAAGCCACTCCAACACCCAGTAGTCATCCAACAATCTTATCCACCTGCAATTTCTTCGTAAAAAGACAGCATGCTACAAACTTTCCCCATTCAGATCATCCCTCACCTACTCACCCACAGAGCGAATACACCCGTGCTCAATCCACGATCAAAGAGATCCCTGATTCCAATCATGATCTCCCCTCTAACACAATTCCTAGGATTATCTCTAATCACCTTAACCCTTTTCAACTCCCAGTCACTCTCAAAAAAATCTCATTTGCTCAACGACCTCCTCCTGGACACCCAACCGGACATCTGTGCCATTACAGAAACATGGCTAAAAAACACAGACACCGCCATTATTAACCAGTTGCCAACACAACAATATGACATCTTCTCTATCCCCAGACCTAAAAAAAGAGGGGGTGGAATAATGTTAATAGCAAAAAAAGAACTGAGACTTTCCCAACAAGCCTTCAAATCGACGACCAAATTAGAAATCTGACTATTCAAATCCTCCCAGCTTCAAGTCTGCCTTATTTACGCCCCCCCGGGGCTCCTAGAATCCGACCCTTCTCCACTCATCGAAACCATAGCCAAACACATCAACACTAACTCACCGGCTATTATCTTAGGAGATTTCAACATCCATGTTGACTCCCCTACCCTATCATCTAATTGCGAAGCTCTTCTCCTTTCTCTCCAGGCTATGGGATTCAAACAAATTATAAACAACCCCACACACAAGGCAGGCCACACGCTTGACCTGATATTCACTAACGAAACCATCTCGCCCATCACCCCTCCTTCCTGCTCTCCCATCCCCTGGTCAGATCACTCGATGATAACTACAAAATTATATATAAAACAAAAATTGACCCCTATTGTTACTAAATCCTCGATCCAGTTCAGGAAACCCTGTTCCATGGACACTCTCAACAACAGCCTGGCCGAAGAACTAATTAAACTGGACTTCTCAGATGCGGATACCGCTATGAACTCCTGGCAAACTATTACACACTCAGTAGCTAACAGAATTTGCCCTGTAACAACAAAAGTTATCAACCCAGCCCGCACGAACAAGAAACCCTGGTTCTCAACCGAACTAAGGAAACTCAAACAGGATCTACAACACAAAGAACAACGCTGGCGGAAAGATTCCTCCGCTTCCTCACTTGCTTCGTACAAAACTGCAATGAGCTACTATAGGACATCCATTACCCGCACCAAACGAGATTTCTACGCCAAAAAAATACACGGCTTCTTATATGACCCTAAAACTCTGTTCTCATATGTAGCTGCCCTTACCACACCTATGCCCCTCACCATCCCAGAAGAAGAAGCCCAGAACAAATCTACAGAGTTGGCTATCTTTTTTGATAACAAAATCAAAAACCTTCTTGCCCCCCTGGCTTCAACTAACATGGCTCCAAACCCTTCGCAACCATTAAGCCTCGCAACTAATAACCCTTCACCAAATATCCACAGACCGTCACTAGAAATTCTTGAACAGACATCCTCCCTGGAAATTGAATCAATAATCAAGAAAATGAAACCTTCCACTCATCCTCTGGACCAAATACCGACCAAACTACTTCTCACCATCCCTAACACCATTGCTAAACCGCTGGCAGACATCATAAATTGCTCCCTCAATCAAGGATCGGTCCCGGACTCCTTAAAAATTGCTTCACTTAAACCCTTACTTAAAAAACCCA
Organism: Rhinatrema bivittatum; assembly: GCF_901001135.1. Lineage (NCBI taxonomy): Eukaryota > Metazoa > Chordata > Amphibia > Gymnophiona > Rhinatrematidae > Rhinatrema > Rhinatrema bivittatum. Next base: position 34,440,781 of record NC_042626.1, read on the forward strand.
ACCTGGACCCAGCCAACCCTGCAAACTTCCGCCCCATTGCAAACCTACCTTTTATAGCCAAGCTAATGGAAAAGCTTGTCAACATCCGACTCACAGACTACCTGGACTCCCACAATATTCTCTACCCCTCTCAATTCGGATTCAGGAAACGCCTAAACACAGAATCCCTCCTTCTTTCTCTAACGGACAACATCCTGATGGGCCTTGACAAGGGACAATCTTACCTGCTAGCCCTTCTCGACATCTCTGCCGCGTTCGACACGGTAAACCACAATATCCTCCTTAACCGCTTAATGGAAATAGGCATATCCGGCTCTGCACTGCTCTGGTTCACATCCTTTCTGAACAACAGACACTACAAAGTCAAAATAAATGACAAAGAATCTCACTCCATTCCATCAAACCAAGGTGTACCTCAGGGTTCGTCTCTTTCCCCTACCCTGTTCAATATATATCTACTCCCTTTATGCCAGCTACTCAATAGTCTCAATCTCACCCACTTTATATACGCGGACGATGTACAAATCATAATCCCCATCTCAGACCCCATCTCTACTCTAAATTTCTGGAACAACTGCTTACACGCCATCAACCTTCTGCTCTCGAGTCTCAATTTGGTCCTAAATACTTCCAAAACGGAACTACTGGTTATCTCCCCTTGTGACAACAACCCCCTCGCAAATAATGCTAGCATCCCATTAGCAAACCAGGTCAGAGATCTTGGGGCCACCCTTGACTCTAGAATGAATTTCAAAAAATTCATTAACGCCACAACCAAAGAATGCTTCTTCAAGCTACAGGTCCTGAAGCAACTTAGACCGCTCTTACACTTCAAGGATTTCCGTTCGGTGCTTCAAACCATACTGTTTTCAAAGATCGACTATTGTAATGCTCTATTACTTGGTCTGCCCGCTTCGTCCACCAAACCTCTTCAGATGCTGCAAAACGCAGCGGCCAGGATCCTTACAAACACTCGTCGCAAGGACCATATCACACCAATACTAAAATTCTACACTGGCTGCCCATCCAATATAGAATACTTTTCAAGGCTCTCACCATCATCCACAAATCAGTCTACCAGCAATCCACTCTCCAACTCACCTTCCCACTTGAATTACATACTTCCGCAAGACCGATCAGAACCGCCTACAAAGGTTCGCTCAAGGCCCCCCCCAACAAATCATCGGTCCACAACACTATTCACAAGCGAGCTCTTTCAACAGCAGGTCCACTACATTGGAATTCACTTCCACAAGACTTACGCCAAGAACAATGCCATTCAACTTTCAGAAAGAAATTGAAAACCTGGCTTTTCGCAGAAGCCTACCGCTGAAGGATCTCCTCAACCATCACTGACTCTCACTCCCCCACCCCTCCCCAATCCCTTCCCCCCACCCAACCTCACCCTTTCCTTCTCCCTCTGGACATACCAGGCTAATAACTGCCTAGGATAAACCTATGTTTTTGTATCTTACAGTTTTTGTTGATTTATATATTTTTCTCTCTCTAATTGTTTCTTAGTTTAAACTCTGTACTGTCTTCCATTGCCCAGGTTTTATGCTCCCTGTTTAATGTAACTTTACTTTCTACCTTGATGTTAATTGGTTTCCCCTCAGTTACATTGTAAACCGGTACGATAAGACCTAGTCTTGAGCATCGGTATAGGAAAAGAAATTAAATAAAATAAATAAATAAAATAAATATTTCAGATTTATTTATTTTTATTCCACTTTTCAGGCACTTCAAAGCGGATTACATTCAGGTACTGTAGGTATTTCCCTATCCCCAGAGGACTCACAATCTGAGATTGTACCTGAGGCAATGGACTTGCCCAAAGTCACAACGAGCGGCAGTGACTGCTGAAAGAGGAAAGGGGTACATAAGAACGTAAGACAGGGTTCATCGAGCCCAGCATCCTATCTCCGACAGCGACCAGCCTGGGTCACAAGTAGCCGGCAGATCCCAAAAGTAGAGTCGTCCTACAACCTCTCTCCTCTCACACAGGCCGATACAGTAAAATGCACCGGAGAGCCAGCGCTCCGAGGCGAGCGCCCGCTCTCCTGACGAGTGCCCAGACCACTCTCCTGGGCGCGCAATTTTGTATTCAAATGAGGGCCCGCGGTAATAAGGAGGCGCTAGGGACACTAGTGTGTCCCTAGCGCCTCCTTATTGGCAGAAGCGGCAGCTGTCAGTGGGTTTAACAGCCGACACTTAATTTTACTGGCATCAGTTGTCGAACCCGCTGACAGCCACGGGTTCGGAAAATGGACGCCGGCAAAATTGAGTGTCTGTCTTCCAACCCGGGAGCCGTGATTTTTTTTTTTACGATTTATTTTATTTTATTTTTTTTTATTTTTGGGGCCTCCGACTTAATATCGCTATGATATTAAGTTGGAGGGTGTACAGAAAAGCAGTTTTTTCTGCTTTTCTGTTCACTTTCCCAGTGCCGGCCGAAATTAACTCCTGCCTTTGGGCAGGCATTAATTTCTGAGAGTAAACGTGCGGCTTGGCTGCACATTTTACTTTATGTATTGCGCGGGAATAACTAATAGGACCATCAACATGCATTTGCATGTTGCGGGCGATATTAGTTTTTGGGGGGTTGGACACACATTTTCTTCGCGCTATTACTACCCCTTACTGTATAAGGGGTAATAATAGCGTGTCGAAAACGCACGTCCAGACGGGGACCAACGATGCGCTCGGCCGAGCGCACCGTTCTGCATTGGCCTGATAGAGGTTAATGCTGCACCGAGGCATAGGGAAAAGCATGTCCAAAATCAAGCCTCTTGTATTTCCCACTTTCTTAAAATTTCATTTAAAAGGTGTATGGTCCACAGCCAGGGTGAGATACAATTTAGCATACACATAAAAAGCTAAAACAGGAAAATAAACATAACATAATCACAAGAGTAAACAAACAGAATGCCAGTGAGTATAATATCTACACGAAGAAGGGAGGGAGACTCGATAGCAATAATATATTAATAGAGTTTATCTTATATATTAAGAGAGTATATCTAGTCTTTTAAAGGCACCTTTGAAGAGGACTGTCTTGAGAGTTGTTTTAAACGCTGTTAAATCAGTCATGCAGCTGTATAGACAATCAGCTCCAAAACGAAGGGCCGGCAGTTGTGAAGGCCCAGTCACATGGTCACATGTCTCCGTAAGATGTGCAAGTCTTGTAGAAAGAACCTCTAATAAAACCTTATTAGTGGACCTCAGGGGCCTAGGGTCTTTTTCTACAAAGAAATGTGAATGCTGCTGGGAGCTTGCACTTGGAAGGGGGGAATTATTGTATATCAAATACATCACCTAATTTCTATGGCTTAACTGTTCACTACCATCAAAGCCTCTGCATCAGGGATGTGCTTCTAATATTTTTTTCAGAAACCCGATTTTAGCCTTATGAAACATATTACTGCAATATGGGGGGGGGGGGGGGTGGGTGTGAGTGTGTGACTGGAGAGGTGTGTGGGGGGGGGGGGGGGGAAGTGTTGGGGTGCTTGGGGATGGTGGGGAGGCAGGAGGTGGCTTTTGGAATGGAGCAGCATTCTGCAGCCTGTATCTGGTCTCCACGGAAAGCAATGGGGATATTTCTGGAGGCTTGGCTCTGTGAAAATACTGACCTGATATTTCTAGTTTTAAGACTCGTTTGAGATGTCCCTACATGCCCTATTGCATTAATTTCCATACCTTTGTTTGAAGAATGATCGTGCCTTTAGATATACATGGACACATTTTACATAGTTCTTTCTAATATTCTGAATGTTGGAAAGCATAGAGGACAGCAAAAAAAAAAAAAACATGTCAAATAATTTAATTCCAAACCACTGCTCCATTCATACACCTGCAATAGGACAGTGTATGCTTATGTGATTACATGTGCATGCATGCATATGTTAGTGTCAGTGACTGATGTACTGGTAGGCATGTTCTTGTGCGTGTGTGCATGCTAGTGATGCTCATGCATATGTGCATGCTGGTATCCTTGTAATATGCATACATACTTTTGTCTGTGGTTCAGCATACACTGTGCAGTACTGCAACACATGGAAGGCAGTTGACAGCTTAATGTATTCCACACGTCTGAGCTCTGATTGCTGTCCTGCTGAGGCAAGGAGTCTGATGTACATTTAAGCTGCCACACTGCCTTTGAATCAGTCCCGAACTCAGTGCTGCATCTGAATCAAACTATTCTGCATCTTCTTCCTCCTCCTCCTCTTTCATCTGACTTATCTGCTGCAATCATGGATGTAGCCCTAAAAAGCCAGTTTCTCTAGTTGCATATTCAAGTCCAGCCTTAAATTCGGACTCTCCCCAATCATGGCCTTATTGGCTTTTAACAGTATCTAATGTAAGGTACAGCAGAATCCCTTGGATTCCTACTAGGAGGGACGTTCCAACTTTACAGGGGGACTAGAGAATAGGTTATAGCTCCCTTATATTGGGATTCTAAGATGTTGGGCTACCTCTGCCACTATCTTAAGTTGTGGAATCTTTAGCTGGGCAACAGGATCCTTTGCTATTCCCTTTAGGTTCATTTTCCTAGAGGAGGACTCTGGACTCTATGGGCCTGAGATCTGGGTAAAGAAAGGAGACAGTGCCTTCACCTATGTATGTCATGGTTTTTGAAACCTCTCTTTTGCGAGGAGAAAGGTTTTCCCAGCCTTCCTGACTCCTGTTTGTTTTTCCCTTTTGCTTAAATAATTTTTTTTTTGTTCATCCCCTGAGTACCCTAGGGCCCAGGGACTCTGCTTTCTACCAAATGGAGAAAGTGGTGTTGTTCACAGATGGGCCGATGCAGTAAAGTGTGCTCAGGCTGAGTGCATTGTTAGTCCCCGTTTGGCCGCGCGTTTGACACGCTATTTTTACCCTTTATACAGTAAGGGCTAATGGCGCGTGGAAAACGCACGGCCAACCCCCCCGAAACTAATAGCGCCCGCAACATGTAAATGCATGTTGATGGCCCTATTAGCTACTCCCACGTGATTCAGTAAGTAAAATGTGCAGCAAAGCCGCACATTTTAATTTCGGCCGGCACCAGGAAAGTGTACAGAAAAGCAGAAAAAACTGCTTTTCTGTACACCCTCTGACTTAATATCATAGCGATATTAAGTTGGAGGCTCCCAAAATAAAAAAAAAATAAAAAATTTAAATCTTCCCACGGCCCACAGGTTGGAAGATGGACGCTCAATTTAGCCTGCATCCATTTTCTGAACCGGTGGCTGTTGGCGGGTTCGAGAACCAACGCCAGTAAAATTGAACGTCGGCTGTCAAACCCGTTGACAGCCGCCACTGTCAAAAAGGAGGCGCTAGGGACACACTAGTGTCCCTAGCGCCTCCTTTTACCGTGGGCCCTCATTTGCATATGGGCTGATACTGAATCGCGCGCCCAGGAGAGTGGCCTGGGCGCTCACTGGCTCTCCCGCGGGTGTTTCTTTATCGGCCTGAGAGAGAGAACTTCAGGATCTTGTGTGTCCTCATGGAGAAATGAATCTACATAAGGAAAATGCAGAAAAGTATATGGTCAGACAAGATATATTCTCGTCATGGACTTGTAGCAGGACGTAAACAAGTGGGAATCTGTGTCTGTTGGCCTATTTATATGATTTTTTTATTGGATTATTATTTAATGTTCTTTTAATATGTGCTGCAATTGTTGGTATGACATTATTATGAGTGTTTTTATTATGTAAACTGCCTAGAATTGTAAATTGAGTGGTCTACAAGTTTTTAAATTAAAAAAATATATTTATTCCCAGAGAGAAGGCATAAGTGAAGCGGGAAGAAAGGTGTATCCACGACCTTCTCAAGGAGATCATCAAGGGAAGAGAGGAGTAGAAAGTACCACTCAGATACGAACCAGGAGAAAGGAAGAGAACATGGAGTAATTACTGAAAAGATATGCAAAATTGGACTTGAAGCTAATACGTCCAAAATTAGTTAGAATGTGCATTCGTTACTTTTTGGACATCCATTCTTTTCATTCGTTTTGTGCATAAGCACATATATAATAAACAGAAGAATGTACACACAAAATGAATGGTATACATGTCTGTCTAAAGTGCGTCCATTAGACGCACACCATTCGTTGTGCGTACATTTTTTCATTTGTTAGATCCGCGATAGGTGTCCAAACGAATGAAACGAATGGATGCATGAATACACATCCCTAAAAATGGGATGAAATCCTATCCACCATATACTGGGAGGACATTTAACAATGACACAATGCTTGGAAGGGACAAGGAATAAATTACATAATGGAAATTGGCTTTAACTATCAGATCCATTGATTGGAAGCATATTGGCACAAATTTATTGGAGAACTAAACTATAACTAGGACTCTGTAAATATCAAAATGTTGTAACAAACCTATTATCAACTTTCCCAATCATTAAAACTTGGAGCTGGATACCACATCAGAGTGATCATTAGTGCTGTTTTAAAATTGACTTTCATGCTTGATGACAACTTAAACAATATACAGGGCCTAGAAGAGTAATCTTCCCCCATCAGGAAATTCTGAACACATGCAGCTCAATTTTAAAAGCCTTGTGCGTGCCAAAACCTGGAGCTATGCGCATAAGTCAGGCCACTGCATGTTGAGCAGATTTTAAAAGGTGCCCGAGGATGCCCGTATCTCCCGCTACATGCATGCCACAAATGTTTTGTTTTTTTTTTTACAAAAAAGGGGTGGGGTGTGGGCGTGGTCTGGGCAGAGCCTGGGCATTCCTGGATTTATGAATGAAACCAGCGTGTAAGTATTTACGTGCACAAGCGTGTACCGGGGTCCCCTACTGCATAACTTTACTTCTGCTATGGATGACATGTAAATAATAAAACAAGCAAAAAAAAAAAGTGGCTAGTCAGCAGGGTTTTAATGGTTGGGGCTAACAGGGTAAACAGGAGGCTATTTAACTTACCTCCATACTCCTGGCTTAATGCACAAGAGGATTTCCAGGCTAACTCCTTGGCCTGAGGTAGAGCAAACATTAACTCGCATTTCTGGTGGCCTTGATATTCCATTGCTGTACGCTCGCGGTAGTTGCCTTTCTACTAGACTGGGTGCAGCAGAAATGTGAGTTCACTCCACTACAGACCAAAGAAGGTGAGGGCTCTCTGGGGCTTGCTCCTCTAGCTGAACAAAACATAAGCTCTCTTGGGAAGGCACCTTTAGATGAGTAGTATGCACTTGGTGCTGTGGATCCTGATTCTGAAGTCATGTAAATCCTGGGCACAACAAGAGTCAACACTGGCCACCAGAAATGTGAGTTTACTCCACTTCAGACCTGGGAGTGAAATTTCCAATGTAAGCTCTCTGAGGAAGGCACCAGATTCAGGTTTTCTTTGTTTTCCTGAACAGGACACGCACGTGTAGTGCTACTGTTCAACCGTTGGTGCTCGCCCAGACAACTTGTTTATGCTTTGTTCATCTGATTGTAGGTGCATGCTTTATTTTACTTGCCATTCCTTATTAAAGTGGCCTTGAATGAGAGAATATGCACACACGTTTGGATGCAGAGCACCAGTTTCACATGCAATGCCATTTTGGCAAGTCATTGCAAGTAAGATCAAAGTATAAGCTCTCTGGTGCGGGCCCATTCAGCTGGGCAGTATGAGCTTTGGCACTGGGCATCTGACTTTGACATCCTTAGGGAATTTACGTTTTGTTAAGCTCACTGTACTTGTCCACCCCAGAGAGCTTGTGCTTTGACTTTACTTGCCATTCACGGATGCAAGAATTTCCTCTTTGGAGTGGGCATTTACAGCTAGCTGAACAACGTGCGTGCTCCCTGGGGTGGGCATCTACAGTTATGCAGTATGCCAAAGTTGGAGACACAGTGCCAGTGTACTCTTCAACTGTAGGTGCCATCCCCGAGAGCACCGGGGGATTGAACTCCTGGGTCTGTGGTAACTCACAGGTCTGCCGTTCAAAGTTATTCTATTGCCCTGCCCAGTGTGGTAGAAGCAGCTAGACACTACCCACACTGGGCACAGCAATAGTAAAATATGGCTACCAAAATGGGAGTTAAGCTTTACTCCTGCTCGGACCCAGGAGTTAAATTTCCAACGTGAAGAAAATGTGCTTTAAAGTGTCTGCCCTTTAATGCTGGGGAATAGCTAATGCCTTCTTTTACATGGGATTTTGCATGCACCCAGGATAATCGTAGTGTGGTGTGCATTTTTTAGGAGCTAAAACCCCTGTTATATAGAGTTAACTTACTCCTGAAAAATGGGCACTAAAACAGGCATAAAAAAAACCCGCACTGAAGTTAGTGCCCTGTATTACATCATTGCTTAAATTGTTTTAGCAGGCGCGGAGCCTGGATCTCGCAGCCTAACCAGCTATGTGACCATGGATGGAAACGCACCCAAAGCCAGTGCAAGGATATTAGGCGCCCAGGTGAACCTGGAGCCCTACACTCCCCCCTAGCCCCAACCCCAACCGTCTCCCCCAGTCCACCCTACACATACGTAAAAATTATGCATTTATAATAGATTTTACATTAAAAAAAAGGACATTCAAAGTACAGTTTTCTGAGGAAAATATATAAGTTACAGCAATGCATGTTAGGGATGTGCATTCATTTCCTCTGACTTGGCAGTACACACGCAAGTTGCCAACTTTATAGTGCACACGGGAAAATGGTACGCGTACATCTCATTATTAAAACTACATGCACACTATCTGTGTGAAGGAAACCAGTAAAACACAGCCCTGCATCGGCTCTAAAATGCCCTGGTATGCATTAGGAAACAAAATTGCTACAGGCAAAAAAACAGAGTGGGAGGTAGATAGCACTGGGCCTGGGAGGCTGGAGCAGCTGACCTTTGTGTAAGATGGTCGTCGCCAAAAGGGAACTGGATTTTGTGTGTGTGATAATGAGCACCCCTCACTTCTAATGGAAGGAGAGAAGATCTCCCGCCTATCTCCTCACCCGGGGGAACGGGAGTATTCCTTGGCCTCAGTTCTAATAACTCCGGAGGCAGGCTGTGTCACTGAAGGACAGTGAGTGGGCTTGTTTTCCATTACATAAAATGGCTTAAAGCAATCATGCTAAGGCCCCTGTTAATTTAAAGAAAGACTGAATGCCAGTGGGATCCCACACTCCTCACAGCCAGTGTCACTAAGATGCTGGAAAAAAAATGTCAGCTTGTTCCTGGCAACTATTAGGAATGTGTCAGCATCTGGCTAGGGAGGGCTGCTGCTATTGTACAGACTTGTACCAGCGCCATGGGGACTGCTCCAGGCTTTAACCCCAGAGCTGGCGGCTGGGGTAGAATCCAAAAGCAAGGAGAAGCAGCCAAAACAGAAATAGACAGGATGACCCCCCCCCCCCCCCCCACCCCCACCCCACATCTAACTGCCAGCCTGAGCTGCTCCTGGCACTTCAAGATCAATAACAAAAGCACTTTGGCAGAGCTGGAACCCCTGTCAGGTGCACTGCAGGGCATCATGGTCTCCAGCCACTATTTTCAAGCAATTAATTTGGGGCCTAACATTCCTTCCACATGCCTGTTATGTCTGAATCTTGTTAAGGACAGGAGACTAACGAAGAAGTATAATCTCTGAAAACTGCCCCGCTCTCTCTCTCTGGCCTCCCTCTCCCCCCCTTCTGCTCACATACACATTATTCTGGACAAATAAAGCCTAATGCAGAAGCTACAGATGATGCAGTATTGAAAAACTGCCTAGGAGGTGAGCAAATCTCGTCACCAGCCCAAGCACTTTATTGAAAGAATGAAATTCGCAGGCCTTGGGTTTGCAGATTGCACTTATATATGCTCACATTGACAGTTTCTCAGCAGCCATGCTATGGACGTCAGCCGGCACAGTGTGATCAGGAGGCTAGGGCCGTAGCTGCTACACTATCACAGGGAGGCAGGGGGCAGGTGCCCGAGCTGCTGCCCTGCAATTGAGTGGGATGGTGCTTCAGCTGCTATAGTACAAGTGAAGGCATAGAAGGGACCAGGACTATACCCCCAGGTGGCACAATATGTTCTGGGACAAGGAAGAGGCCTGTGCATCCGTGGTGCCGCATGATCTGGACGCTTGGAGGCCAAGCGTGCATCATTCGGTATGTTATGACCAGAAATTTAAAGGTGAGGGGCTGCACCTTAGCTGGTGTAGCCTAACCAAGGACAAATGAAAAGTATAGTGCTCCAGCAGGTAGGCTGTGGTTGAGGACAAACAAGAGACTCCATCACAGCATTTAGAAAGTGAATTGGGATAGTGCCTTATGGTAAAGAGGCAAGGGAATCTGGGTTCAGATATATGCACCATTGCATTTTATATAGTGCATAATGTATACAGTATTGTACAATGTAAATCGCATGACAAAAGATCCCATTTATAAAAAGCTTATTAGTATTGAGTGCAGAAAAAATGAAGTAACCTGTAGGTCACACAATGAATGGAAGAAGTCACGTCTGGACCTGTGTTTCCAGGTTTCATAGCTCTGATCTCCGTTGGCTTCTCTTCGCTGCCAGACCTGATAGGAACAGCTTGAGAGTTGGTGCCCTGTTTGGGAGGGCAACCAGACAGTGACTGCTACACCTGGAAACTCCAGCACCATGGACTGGATTTGCTTTCAATCTAGCCCATGGCTCAGAGTCCAGATGGTAGAACACCTAACAGATCGTCAAAAACTTGCAATCAATTCCCTGGATATTAGTCATTGCCCAGTGACTGAACAAGATGGAAGCCAGTTGCCATGGATGCTCAAGTCTCTGCTGGCAGAACAACTGGAGACAGCTGCAGAGGCAGTAGACACAGACGGCATCCAGATTCCAGAGCACCTAAAATCTGGGACTTTACTTCCAACTTGCAGAACCATGCTTTTTAACATATTTTCTGGTTCAGCATATGATCATGTTGTCTGTTTTTTGGGTTGTTTTTTTTTTTGAAAGATTATGACTTTTCCAGCCTCTTTGATCACATTTATTTATTTAGATATGGAATTACATCAGGGAAACAAAATTCACAAAAAAAAAAAAAAAAAAATACCCACAGCTGCTCTCAGACACATTTAGGGTGGAAAAATCAGGTGTGAAATCCAGAAGGGAACATCTCACTTCAGCAGGGCACAATTTCTATCTCTGCTTCTCTCTGCTGGTGTTCGTCCCCATTTCAGAAAGTTAGGAATTACATCATCGTTAAGAGGCTCTCTAAACTGGGTTTTTATGTATTTATTTATTTTTAGCTAGCAGGAAAAAAAGGCTGTGCTGCAAGATTCAAGGACTTTTTGTGAGTGGGGTTTGCATTTTGTTTCTGACTGGTATGCTGATGACCCATGGTGTTATACTGGGAAATGTTCTCAGAACGTCACCTGCTTGGGGAAGGGGGTTGGAAGTAGGGGTGAGGGGATTGGGATGACCAGGACAGTTAATGGTGCAGAAACATGGTAAGTGGCTCACTCAGGTCAACATCAAAAGGTTAATCTAGTCCTGGTTGTGTCCCCTCCCCAGTGCAGTCCTGCTTTCAGTTAGGGATATGCATGGGGACGAGCTTTCAGTTTGTTTATGGGTTTTTTTCAAGTTTTCTTTCAATGCTGCATTTTAGTGTAGGTTCAATCATTTTAGCAGGCATTGTTTTTTGTTTTGCACACTAAAATCATTTAGTGTGCAAAGCTGAAATGAAAATACATTTGTTTTTTCCTGTCATTTAGCATTAGAAGTGGCATGCCTATCATTAGTTTTCAATGTCATTTCAAATTCCAGTAAGGAAATCACACTGGTGTGAAGTCAGAACTGGATCTGCAGTTGCCACCTCTGCCAAGGGAACACAAAGAGGCTGCTCCAGTTCTGGTTTTTTCTCTACTGCATGTCTGGAGAAGGAGTCCTAGGTTTGGATACTCTTCCCCTGCCCCTTCATACTATGGCTTGTGTTCCCTCTGCAAACAGCACCTCCCTGCCTCTCTACAACCCCTCCCTGTGCTTGGAATAGTCTTCCTGAACGGGTGCGACATGCTCCCTCTCTCACCCTATTTAAATCCCAACTTAAAGACCCACCCTTTTTAGGCTGCTTTTACATTTTAGGCCTGATTGCTTTTAACCTGATTAACTAACTTTCTTTTTCTTTTTAAATATTGTCTTACTTTATTAAATGCCCCTAGTCTCTTATCCTGTATGATTGTCTTATTAGATTGTAAGTGCTATTGAGCAGGGACTGTCTTGTTATGTGTTTGTACAGCACTGTGTATGCTGTGTAGCACCATAGAAATGTTAAGAAGTAGTAGTAGTAGTAGTAGTAGTAGTAGTAGTAGTAGTAGTAGTAGTAGCAGTAGTAGTAGTGTTGGCATTTTTAATTCTCCAATGCAGTTTTTCTTTTGGATTTGTTATCATGTAATAACTCATTTTTGTTTGATTCATTAATTTAGACTGATTCTTTTTCGTTCCCCTTTGAAGGGCAAACTAAAGGGTCTATTTACTGACCTGCAACATAAGGCAACACACATTAGCGTGTGCCATTTACTGCACCTCCCGTTATTGGCAAGGGGCCTATTCACTAACAACAGATGTTACTGAGCATCACAGGTTAGTAAGTACACCCTTAACTTTGTTCCCTAGTTGGTTTCACTTCGCATCTGTCTAAAACAGAGCCTATGTTTCATAGGAAAATAGAGCCACAAATCCCAGCAGGCAACAGTGTCCTTGGGCTGACCTGGGTGAGATTTGCAACTCCTCCAGAATGCTGCTGCACGTCTTCTGGCAGGGGTGAAGGTGTATGAGTAGGTTGTACCTATTCTGCAGGAGCTTCATTGGCTGCCTGTTGCTTATAGAGCTGAGATCAGGATCCATTATTGGTGATTAGATGTTGCATGCAGTCAGCCCCTGCATGACTATCACTTGAGGAGGAATCTAAGATTGTTACAACAGGTGCTTTTGGCTATTCCTTCTTTGTCTTTGGCCAAGTTGTTGACTAGACAGCGGGCCTTTAGTTGTGTCGCTTCTGCACTGTGGAATTTGTTTCTGGTGGAGCTATGACTAAAGAGTAATTTCCTGGCCTTTAGAAATATTTTAAAGCCTGCTTTTAATGTCAAGCATATAAGCTGGGAATGCATTTTTTGCCATTGCTTTTTCTGATTGAGTTTTGGGCTGGTTTCTTATTTTAATTAGAGCTGGTGTGTGGGATGGGGGAGTTGTGGATGGCTGGGTTCAGGGGTAAGTGGATTTGTTTGGTGTTTGTTTTGTATTTATTGTGGGTAGGGTTCAGGGTTAAGGGTGCTATGGGTGGCTGAGGTTTTATTTCTATTGAGTGAGAATAGGTGAGATGGTGAGTTTACAGCATTATTGTAGGAGTGTTTTTGTTATATTACATTTGTAGTTTTCTGTCAAAGGACTGTTTGTATATTCTATGTTTTTCATTTGTAAACTGCGTGGAGCCTGTTGGTAATTCTGGAGGGTTTGAGGACGATCTGGCTATCATCTGCATCCAGCACTTAAACTGCTGAACAGATCTTGAGAAACTCATTGCAGTCATTAGTTTGGTTACTTTGCTTTATCAACTGGCACCTCTCTGGAGGGCTGGATTTAAGATTTTGGCACCTGTAAACAGGATCAGAAAGTAGTTGGGGGGGGGGAAGACTGTCCAGAGTCTCACAGTGACCCCCTGTTGAGCAGCACTGACCCTAATGCACGTAAGCGCGAGCTCCTCTGTCCCATTTAATTGGCACCTTCAGAACTCGCCTCTCCACTCAGTTGTTTATGTCTAAACCTGGGACTGCTTCTGTGGGCCCAGCCTGTCCCCAGCAGCACCCAATTCCACAAGGTTTGGGCCCAAAAGTTACTTTATTCATTGTCCAAACCACGTTTCCTAAAAGTACTGACCATCTCTCCTTTCAGTAAAATGCTCTCATTTCACAGTGCACGAAAGCAAAGGAAAACGAGACATAAACCAAACACACACTCTGAACTTGTTCTCACCCTCCGCTAGCATCCAGTTCAGATCATAAACTTATAAATCATTCAGACACTAAGAGATTCTTAAAACATATTCATCTTTCACAGCCCTTCCTCGGAAGTTTTGCAACATTAGCACCCATCAGCTGACAGCCCTCTGCTGCTGCTTCTTCCTCGTAACTCCTCCGTGACGCACTGGGATACCTTTTTAATGCCACTTAAAACAGTCGGCAGATGCTCTCTCTCTCTCTCCCCCCCCCCCCCCCCACCTAATTAAGAGGCACCTACAGCCAAACAGAAATCCTGGAGTAGGATACATCCAGGGAACAGAGCCTTTTCTATGCTCCACTTACATTAAGTACCGAAAAGTACCAGAGTGCAGAGAAGCAAAATTAAAAAAAAAAAAAAAAGACCTAGATACTTCCCCAGGAAGTTGAATTTTCTACATCTTAGGTGCCAAATTTATTTTAGCTGTGGGCTTCGACATGGCTTTATTTATAATTTTACTGAGCTTTGGGGATGGGAGAAGAGGCCAATGGAGGCAGTAAGGGAGGAGTGTGAACACATTGGGTGGTTGAGAAACCTCCACACCTGCCACAAGGAGTAGAGAGAAATCTGGAATGTTGAAGGTTTGCTCATCAATCCAGTTTAAAGAATTTACCTTTCTTTGGTGCACTTCAAAAATCTGAAATGTGCTATTAATTTCAACTTGTCTGGCTGTCACATGGTTTTCTCTTTCAAACTGAAACCCCTGCATGCATTTTCACATTCCCACCATAATGCCACCCCCATGTCCTACCCTAACTTTTCTGGCATGGGCAAAAGTATGTGCATGGTCATACAGAGGGTGTTTACAAATATGCCATTAATCTGTTTTAACTTGCTCAATTCCTTTAAAATTCCTCCTTCATGGTTTGAAGGAGCTGTCCAGACCATAGTGCTGAACAGCAGGGAAATATGCTTTAATCAATCCCTAGGTGTAATAGGGCATTATGCTATGGAATGAACATAGGGAGATAACTGGGGTTGGATGAAGGGGACAGACAAAGAAAAAGGACCAGGAGAAATACATCCTAGGAACAGGGGGGAGTGAGACTGGAGAAAGGTACTAGCAGAGAAGCAGGAGTAAGCAGAACAGCGATGCTAGACCTAGGCAGCCAGT
This sequence comes from Rhinatrema bivittatum, assembly GCF_901001135.1. NCBI lineage: Eukaryota > Metazoa > Chordata > Amphibia > Gymnophiona > Rhinatrematidae > Rhinatrema > Rhinatrema bivittatum. The sequence goes on from NC_042626.1 coordinate 34,455,852, forward strand.
CTAGCTTGGTACCAGACCAGGACTGGCAAGCAGCCGAGCCAGTAGATCCTGGGAGCAGGAGGGACGGTTTCTTTCCCAGCAGGTGGGACTCCTGCTGCCTCCCCTGCCAGCTCCAGGATGGACTGGGCACTTGCAAAACAAGGTAAGCAGGTTCAGAGGATGGAGTCTGGCTTGTTCTAAATCTGTGTCACCCATGGTTTTATGAGGGGGGGTGGAAGAAAAGAAGATCGAAGAAGTAAAATCCTTGTTTCCGATTTCAAACCACCCCTGTAACTGCCCAAGTCACAAGCTTTAACAAATCCTTAAGTTTTGATTGTTGGTCATTCTGGGTTGTGTTTTTATGCTGAGCCCACAAAAAAAAAAAAATAACTCAACTTACCCAATGCATTTCACAGAGGTTTTACGATATGAACTACATTCCTATCACCATCCAAGTCCCAAAGTGTTCCTCAAAGTGCATTTGAAAGATGAACACTGCTATCTGTTAATTTTGAAGTCACATTCGAGCCGATGCTTGACTGAGCGCACCATTAGCCCCCATTTGGCAGCATGTTTTTGACGCGATAGCTTTACCCCTTATACAGTAAGGGGTAATAGCTCGTGGAAAACGCACAGCCAACCCCCCCCCCCCCCCGAAACTAATAGTGCCCGCAACATGCAAATGCATGTTGATGAGCCTATTAGCCTATTAGTTAGTCCCACACGATCCAGAAAGCTGCACATTTTACTCTCTTCCGGCACCAGGAAAGTGTACAGAAAAGCTGCTTTTCTGTACACCCTCCGACTTAATATCATAGTGATATTAAGTCGGAGGCCCCAAAAATAAAAAAATTAAAAAAAAATCATAAAAAAAAATAAATAAATAAAAATTGGCTCGCGGCTTGGAAGACAAAAGCTCAATTTTGCTGGCGTCCCTTTTCAGAACCCATGGTTGTCAGCGGGTTTGACAACCAATGCCGGTAAAATTAAGTGTCAGCTGTCAAACCCGCTGACAGCCACCGCTTCTGCCAATAAGGAGGCTCTAGGGACGCGCTAGTGTCCCTAGTGCCTCCTTATTACCGCAGGCCCTCATTTGAATACTAAATTGTGCACCCAGGAGAGAGGCCTGGGTGCTCATCGGGAGATTGGGCGCTCGCCTTGGAGTGCCGGCTCTCCCGTGCATTTTACTGTATCGGCCCGATTTGGAGCAGTCCCACTTCACTGAGGTGTCTGCATCCTATTATACATTTTGGAAGACACCAGAGAGTGACTAATCTCTAAGGACCTTGGTTATCTGTTTTTATTTTATTTTACCCAAGAATTTATCATCTGTATTTATTACAAGAATAAAAATGGGAGAAATAGTGGAAAAATGACATTTTCCAGGTAAACATGTTTTTCTTGTTGTAATAAGCACTGTTAAATTCAAGGAAAAAATAAAATAGAAACTGAAAACAAAAAAGTCCCTATTTATCTCCCATCCATTTTTGTAAAGTGGGTTTTGTACCTGAGCACACTCCATTTCCTCTTATGCCCCGTGGATATTAACCTATGCAGGTGGGTCTCACCTCGAGTCCGATTTGTCAAGGTCTTTCTCCGCAGATACAGAAAGGGATAAAAAGCTTTACCGAACTGGCCCCATAGTGGGGACACCAGACCTTTACAATCCTCTTCCTTACAAAGCTATCTTGTTTCTGTAATTAAGTGATCCTTTCTCCTTAGTTACCTCAGCATCCCTCCCAGGAAGAGAGCGGTGTGCATGCACAAACATCAATGCATTTGTCTTCATTGGCCAACAGGAGCTGCCTGTACCATCGCAATCTGCAATACACCTGGCACCTTTCAAAGCTCCTGCAGTCCAGCAGGAAAACAAATTAACTACAAGTACGGCAGCGCAGAATTACACTACACGTTTGCATCACAAAACGTCTGCAGCGTGGAGAAGCCGCCAATGTCCTCCTTGTGGCAGCCCCTTGCTGTTGGTCTTTGGTGCAGATATAATCCCAGTCCATAACTGGAATACATTTAGCCTCTTCTCTCCTTTTAACACCAGCTCTTGACTTGCAACAGCTCCATCACAACTGGAAACAGGACGTCATCCGTGCCAACTGGCAGAGCCCAGCTCCGGTGATAGTTAACCTGGCGTGCATGCTGAGTGATGAATGGCATCCCATCCCAGAAACAAGCAGGTTAAATGTAGACAACTATGGCCCTACTGGGAGAGCATCTCTATCCTCCCTATTATTGCTATGATCGTTTTAGTAATGATTCCAGGGCATCCTGTAGCACTGCTGCAGGGGGGGTGTGTGTGTGTGTGTGTATGTGTGCTGCCTGGGTTTCTTTATGAGCATATGGATGTCCGTTTCCTTTTTATCTGTTCCCTGATAACTTAGGTTTCTCTTGCTATCCATCTGTCTGTCTCGGAATCTTCATGGCTCAACCAGAACCTGAAAGGCAGTGGCATGCAGAAGAAACCTCTTGCTCAGTTGCTGTTTCCAGCTGATTATATATTCCGAGGCTGGTTTTTTTTTTGCTTTGCCCACTGCAGATGATGGTTTTTAATGCTCCTCTCAGCGGGTAGCAGTTTTATGTCTGAAGAGATTTACCGTCCTAAGTCGGGAGCGTGAGATTTGAATTCTCAAAGAAGCAACAGCATGGGACGCAGCGGCAGAAGAGTGTTAGTATGCCAGGGAAGAGCTGCATGCGTTTCACGATGCAACACCAACAGAGGCAGATAATGAGAAAATATGGTCCCATTTTTACTGTGCTGGAGAAGAAGGGTATGCAGGGAGCTGGCTGGCATGAAGATGTACACAGCAGAGAGATACTAGGGAGCAGGGGCGAATTGGCCTATCAGGGATCGGGCATCACCCGGTGGGCCGATCGCTCCAGTCACGTGGTCTGCCGTGCACGGCCATGACAGAGCCGTGCTCGGCAGACCACATGATATGTCCTGGGCCGGCCCGACATCGTGAATCCGCCGCTGCTAGGGAGGAGCAACTACAAGATCCAGCCAGGGCTGCCAACCAGCTCCAGATTTTCAGGACAGGTCAATCTAGTCCTGGTTTAACCTATTGAATGCAGGGACTTTTAGTTCTGCTTTCTCTATTGCATTCCCTAAGGAAAATTTAACTAACAAAAAGGAAAACCCCGAAACAGCAAAAGGATGTAATAATCCTGCCTTGCAACAAGAACATTTTAACTGTGCACTCATTACATCTCTTTGATAACGAATCAGCTAGCCTGATGGCGTGCTCTTTTACAAACGGGCCGCCCAGGCAGCTCCATCATTAGCGAATGGTGTGAAAAACATTTTTGTCAATTTTCTTTTTTCTAATGATCACTATCAAGATGATATATATATATATATATACTTATACTGTTTTATTTGCAAAACCCTAGACCCAGTACCAAAGGCTCCAGGGCTAAGGCCAGTCTTAAGCCAGGAAGCATGGATACTTGCAAGGGGTTAACATGCCAGGCAGGCAATGGGGAAGAAATATTGGAGAAGACTGTAGTAGTTTTGGTTCTCCTCCATAATAAAAGCAAATGCCAAAGTTGCTCATATCTCAGAATATTTTAGAGGATAATTCTGAAACCTATTTAACATGGTTAAATAGTGATTTACTCAGGTTGTGGGAAAACTGCTCACCCTCAATACGGCTACAAGTAAGGGCAGTGCGCCACAACACATTTAGAGGAGGCATTCCCAGAAAGGAAAATAAATGCATATAGGCTGCATTTTCAACTCTAGGCACACTACTTTCCATGGAAAATGCAAAGCAGGTGCAAATGTCCATGGGCACTTCCTATCTTCAGCAAGTTTCATGATGAACGTGCACTTTCTCTTTGAAAATTGGTGCAATGTCCGGGGGGGGGGGGGGGGGGGGGGGGTCAAAAGTGCCACAAACCTTGTCCCAATGTGGACAGTTTGAAAATGGTTAGCTTAAGGCAATTTTCAGATGTCTGTAGGTGGCTGCAAAGTCTGTGGGTACTTTCCTTGCACTGATTTTGCACCAGTTTTCAAAGGGAACGCACATCTGTACTTTCCTTTTGTAAACTGCCTAAAAAAAAGTCCCCACAGAGACGGGCACCTGCTTTTCCAGCAGGTACTTTTCCCTTTCATAACAACGCATGTAACTTTTGAAATTGCAAATCTCCGTATGTTGTTGCCTTTCGCACCTTATCCCTGCTCCTGGAATGCCTTCACTCCATGTGGTTAATAGTGAGCGTGTTATGGTACTTTTTACTCAAGGGGAGGGCGGGCAATGTTTTTTTTTAAGTCCTTTTGCCCAGATAAATAGATTTACCTACATAAATGGCTTTTGAAAATTGCTTTAGGGGAGGGTAATTTTACTACTTGCTATGGACTGCAAGCAAATTTGTAACAGGAAATATCTTCTGGCATTTCCCTTTGAAAATCTGGGCAGGGTGCTCAGCTACAGGTACTTTGTATATGTGCAGCGCTGCACCTTCTTCAAACCACATATTTTTATGACCCCACCCTTAGCACTACCTTCTTTTGGCAGAGCTCAAAGTGTGCGTACCATCATCCAGTGCATATATTTTTTGCTACATTCATGGGGTGGGAAGGAAGCAGTGACTAAACCCCACCTTTTTTGTGGGTAAACATATTTACCCATATAAAAACTTTGGATTATTGCTCCCTGGAAGGATGACTTTCAGAACTCCTCACGTGAATAATTCAACCGAATGCTGAAACTTTCAAAAAAAGAGCTGAAAACCTGGATGTTCACCAGAGCCTACTCTAACTCACTACATCAACCTCACTACCAGACACCCACGCAGCCCAACACCAAGAAGAAATCTCCATCTCTCGATCAACAAAATAACATCCAACTATCGAATACCTAAGACTCTGTGCAAATGACCTCACATCATATATCTAAGAACATCTCAATTATACCTTGAACCTTAAAACCCCTGCTGTTACCGACCTAAATGTATAACTCACCCAAACCATACACCCTTCCTTTCTACCTTACTCACTAACTTTTTCTACGCCTTAATAGAACATGTTGTATGTAATAACTAACACGCAAACCCCGAAACGGTAATCCGATAACAAGACAATCTGTTGTGATGATGTTCATCTACTTTTTTTTTTTTTTTTTTTTAAAGATTACTGTAAACCGTTCTGATGGCAAAACCGAATGACAGTATACAAAACACATTAAATAAATAAACATGCACCCATCTGCCTGTGTACATGGGCGCACACAAAGTTGCTACTGTATTTTATAGCCTGCATGGAAATGATATGCACAGGTTGTAAAATACGAGTACATATGTGCACACAAATGGTCGCACATGTAAAAATCATGAGCCGTGCAAGTTCGGCTAAGTAGTGGAACTTAGCTGGATAAGTCCGAAAAAACACTACTTAGATGGAATATACCAGATAAGTCCTGCTACTCATCCGGATAAGTTAAAATTTGTCTGTGTAGCAGAAAAGGCACTATTTAGCGGGATAAGGTGGAATTTAGCCAAAGAGTGTGCAACCTGTGTATTTGTACTTAAACATTTTTAAGGATGCGCAAATAAATTTTACTCACGTTAATTAGATGATTTTACCCTCTTCCCCCCATAAGTTGGCTTTTACACACGTTAAGTCAGGGGACTTTATAAAATGCACGCGGCAATGAAATAACCAGTTTTACCAGTTAGTCTACCTGTTCGCCCAGTCCATCTGCAGCTTGTGAAGTCCCTCCTGACTCTTCAGCCTGAAATCCCCTCCCATTTCACTCAGCCCTCCCTCCCCAGTTATTTTTTTCACTTTTAAGATGTTTACAGTCGCTTACACCAGATACTGAGCAGGAGTAAATACCCCCAAGTAAGAGACTTTGGCAGGATGTAACATAGCAACTTTCTTGTGTAAATGTTGGCCCCTCCCCAGAACACCCTTATCCCGCCTCTTTTTTCCACATGCAAATTTGCTCGTGGACCGGGATTTACACGTGCATATTGCAGTTTTTAAAATAGGATGCACTCGCACGCGCAACATTTGAAAATTCAAATTTTAATGTATTGTTTTAGATCCAGAGTTTCTGCCACGGTCTCAGCACCGCACTCTTGTTTTATAACAGTCGTTCTTAGGTCTGGGACTTTATCCTTCTGCTACCTCCCTTCCTCTGTTCATTTCCTGGCTGCACATTGTGAACCTGGCTACAGAGCATGAACTCAAGATCGCTTCCTCCTGCAGCAAATCTTGAAAGTCAAATAGAAATCCTTGGATCAAACTATTGGAGGTGGTCAGTACCACTGTCAGAGTCGTTCCTAAAACTCTCTTCCATCTTTAGAGAGTAGGGGTGGGATACAGTTGTAAATCTCTTGGTAACACTGGATGCTACTACTAAGGAGGCATTAAAAACCCTTTGATTCTCAAAAGCTTTTAGTACTGACTAAAGTTGCACCAGGAGTTAAAGTTATATAAATTACTCGGTACAGGCAATGTCTGTGGTTGTCTCATATATGTTTTATTCTGTTTGTTTTAAGATTGTGTGTGTTTCTAGATATATAATCTGCTCTGAACATTACTGCATGAAGCAGAATACAAATTTTTTAAAATAAAAATATATAAAGCCAATGAACCAAGCTGCTCAGAGATTTATGAGGAAAGATAATTTCCCTTCCGTATCTGCAAACGGATACATTCTTCACATTCTTTTTTGAGGTTTAAGGCTTTCTCCTATAACTATGCCTCACATATATATATGCCATTTATCCATAATGCCCCTTCCTGAGTTGCATATTGCATACCAAAAATCAGCATGAGTGCCCTTTCTACATATGTCAAATGCACACCCATAGGGCCAAACAAGTAATGCTTCACAGGTTAGGCAATATAATAAACAGCCATACAGCCTTAGAAATTTTGCATTGGCACAGAACAGGAAACAGTATTTTCTAAATAAGGTGAGAGAGTCACGTGAGTGCCCTTTCGCAGGGCAAAACATTGTACATCCATAGGGGAAAACCAGTAAACCCCCGACATGGGCATATTAACCATATAGTCAAAGAATGGCCAATCAGTGGCCATTCTTTGACTATATGGATCAGGATCTCTAGGACGTGCTTATTAGGGATGTGCAATCGTTTTCCCCAAATTAGGCAACTTCAACGAAATTGCCTAATTCGGAATGGTTTGGGAGAACCGAAAAACGATTTAATTTTTTCTGAAATTTCAGAAAAAAAATTTCATTTTCGGGTTAGTGCGCGCTAACCCGAAAAAAAACCAAAACCCTGAATCATGGGAAAAATGAAATTCTCGCGGGGGGTGTCCCCGAAATGAAGCCCGACATGATAAAGCAACCCGAAGCACATCTCTAGTGCTTATGAGCTGCAGGAAGCTGAAAGACTGATTGCAGTTCCTCACTCTGGGGCCAGCACACGCATGCCATCTGCCTCTGAAATCCACAGCTCCTGCATTCAGCGATCCTCCTCCTTTTCAGCTATTGCTCACTGCCCTCCCACATACACATTTTCTTTTCTCATGGCCCCCTCCCCACACATACACTCTTCCATTCTCCTCTCACTGCCGCCCCCTACATACTGTCACAGCCCTCCCTCCCCACAATCTTGCTCGCTCCTCTCACTGCCTCCAGCACATTCTTGCTTTCGCCTCTCACTGTCCACAGCACATTCGCCTCTCAAAGCCTCTCTCACTTCTTACTCCCTTCTGCAAAATCTCTTTTTGCTCTCTTGCCCACCCCAAAGTTAGTTGGCAAAGAATGTAGCCAGTTAAGTGACTTAACCAGCTAAGTGGTGGCCGCCGAATATTCAGTGGCTGCTACTTAGCTGGTTAAGTCTGATAATCGCTGTTTAACGCGCATTAGAGCAGTACTGTGGCTTGATGCATCTCCCAGTTAGTCGGCTAAATCTCAGTATTTCCAATTATCCAACTAAGGGCCTTATTAACTAAGCATTTTTCCCATAGACACAGAATGGGAGAAAAGCATTAGTAAAGCAGGCCCTAAGTTAGCTGGACACAGTCATGCCCCAGAATGCCCCTGTCCCACCTGTCACTTAGCCGGATAATCATTTAGCTGAATAGTTTTCCAGCTAAGTGGTATCCACGGAAGATGACAATATTTAAACCCTACCACTTAGCCAGATAAGTCCAAATTTATCTAAGTGGTGCTGAATATTGGTCCCTTTCTACTTTAGAGACAACCTCAGATTCATTCCCTGACCCAAGCTCTCTGCCTTCAACCTCAGACTCACCATCTGAAACACCTTTCTTCTGAGCAAACACCAGTGAAGGATTTCATCTGCTGCTTCCTCTAGACATTAAATTCAGGGCTGCGGTATGCTCTGTCCTGCCCCCGACCCCCGCGCAAACATTCAAGCTGCAGCACTGCCCCCCAAACCCCTAGACCTGGGATCCAGTGGCTATTCTCATAGTTAAGTGACTAAGCCTGCGCTCGCCGGTCCTGCTTCCTGGATGGAAGCCCAGAGGGGATGGTCCCTTAAGCACAAGTTTAGTCTCCTTGCTCAGTTACCCTATGAGGATTGTTGTTGGAGTTGAGTTTTGGGGTTGTGGAGCCTTCAGAGATCCAGAGCAGGATTGTGGATTTGGGAGGGGGTGAGAAGGATTGAAGATTTGCTGTGCTCTTCCCCCCCCCCCCCCCCCAAATGTTTTTTCTGCTCTAGGCACAGGCCTAGTAGACCCATGTTTACATCCAGGTCTGCAGTAATCATCTCTGTTCGAGCTGCTTCCTGCCTTCTCTTGTCTGGACACGGGTTTCTCTAAATGAGTCATGCTTTCACGGTGAAAACACTTCATATCTTCTGTTGTAGCAAACACAGTATAATCAGTTTTCAATTTTACATTTCAAGGAAACATTCAAAATCATGCTAGCACTATGCAAAGCCAAAAAGACGTCTTCTCAAAGACATAACATGATTCACCCCCTGTGGTTTGAAGCCTGAAGGAATCATTCTGATAGGACCTGTTAGCTTCGCTTACCTGGCCAAGTCTCTTGCTGTCATTGCTCGAAAATGGAGGTCAATTTGATTTAACTTTAACTGAAGGAGTTGACAGCGGCATAACAGAAACAAAAAGTATCATCTATAACAATCCCCTCTGAAATTACCTGCTTTGCTATTCTATGCCTATTTACAAAACCAACAGCTTAGCTCATTCAAGCAGCACACCTTATGCTCCTATAACCAAGCATCCTCCCTAATGCCAGCACCACACTCCTCTCTGGAGATAGGATTTTTGCCCCATGTCTGTGGGTACAGACTAGCTAATGGTTTTTCCCCTGAACTAACCATCCCATCTGGGTTTCATGCCCAAAGTCAACTTAATCAACTATCCCAACCTTCAAACAACCAAAAAATAAACCACAAAAAAAAAACCAAACAAATAAAAAAAGAAATTTCCAGTTTCTACACAAACTGAGCCCAACTCTCTGCGGCACACATATCCAGCCTTAATCCTGCAGCAGTTCCACAATCCATCTCTCTACGGCGCACATATCCAGCCTTAATCCTGCAGCAGTTCCACAATCCAACTCTCTACGGCACACATACCCAGCCTTAATCTTGCAGCAGTTCCACAATCCAACTCTCTACGGCACACATACCCAGCCTTAATCTTGCAGCAGTTCCACAATCCAACTCTCTACGGCACACATATCCAGCCTTAATCCTGCAGCAGTTCCACAATCCCACTCTCTACGGCACACATACCCAGCCTTAATCTTGCAGCAGTTCCACAATCCAACTCTCTACGGCACACATACCCGGCCTTAATCTTGCAGCAGTTCCACAATCCAACTCTCTACGGCGCACATACCCAGCCTTAATCTTGCAGCAGTTCCACAATCCAACTCTCTACGGCACACATACCCGGCCTTAATCCTGCAGCAGTTCCACAATCCCACTCTCTACGGCACACATACCCAGCCTTAATCTTGCAGCAGTTCCACAATCCAACTCTCTACGGCACACATACCCGGCCTTAATCTTGCAGCAGTTCCACAATCCCACTCTCTACGGCACACATACCCAGCCTTAATCTTGCAGCAGTTCCACAATCCAACTCTCTACGGCACACATACCCGGCCTTAATCTTGCAGCAGTTCCACAATCCAACTCTCTACGGCACACATACCCAGCCTTAATCTTGCAGCAGTTCCACAATCCAACTCTCTACGGCACACATATCCAGCCTTAATCCTGCAGCAGTTCCACAATCCCACTCTCTACGGCACACATACCCAGCCTTAATCTTGCAGCAGTTCCACAATCCAACTCTCTACGGCACACATACCCGGCCTTAATCCTGCAGCAGTTCCACAATCCCACTCTCTACGGCGCACATATCCAGCCTTAATCTTGCAGCAGTTCCACAATCCCACTCTCTACGGCGCACATACCCAGCCTTAATCTTGCAGCAGTTCCACAATCCCACTCTCTACGGCACACATACCCAGCCTTAATCCTGCAGCAGTTCCACAATCCCACTCTCTACGGCGCACATATCCAGCCTTAATCTTGCAGCAGTTCCACAATCCCACTCTCTACGGCGCACATATCCAGCCTTAATCTTGCAGCAGTTCCACAATCCTAAGAGAGACGGGGTGATGTGGGGGGGGGGGGGCACAGAGAGAGAGAGAGAGAGAGAGAGAGAGAGAGAGAGAGAGAGAGAGAGAGAGAGAGAGAGAGAGAGAGAGGAGAGCTCCCTTCTTTGGGAGGTGAAAGGTACTGCCCACCGCAGAACTGAGGCTCTCTACTACTGTGAATTTTATTTTTGTGGCTTATGATGTATGAAAGGTTGGCCACCCCTGATATCACCCATTCTCATCTCTTTATGTCTTGAATTAAGCAAACAAACAACACTGTACTCTCCTCTGCTTTAGGCACTCTTGTCTCATTCCTCCCCTGTCCTGTAAGGTTTGCCAAAAATGCTTCCTACGTTCCTGCACCTGCTCTGCATAGTCTCCCTGGCTAAAATCCCATTACTGTTCTGACTTCCTACATTTCAAACTCATGCTTTCCTCCTATCTGTTTTCTATTACACTTGCCAAGCAGGTCTCCTATGTCCATTTGACAGTCTTCCCTCCAACCCGTCACTCACCTCCCTCCTCCTGTTCCTCCGTCCCCCCCCCCCTCACAACTTCACTCTCTGCCCAGAATACAGCTGACTTCTTCCATGTCAAGAGTAATCTTAAGCTCTCCTACAGGCCTCCTCCACCTCCCCCAGCTTGCTCCTTTCTCCCTAAGCCTCTGCCACCCTTTCTTCCTCTTCTGGAATTGCAGAGAAGGAAAGTGCCCATCTTTTCTCCTCCTTCAAACGCACTATTTTATTCTTCTGACCTCATTACCACCCAGTTTTTCAGTTTTGTCTCCCCTGCAGTAACCACCTCCATCTGTCACATCCTCAACCTATTCCTTTCCTTTCCACTGAAACCGGGTAATGCTGGCTTCAAAGGTGCCGTGATCACTCCAGTCCTCAAAAAGCCCTCACTATACACTATCTGCCCTGCAGACTTTTGTGTCTAATTTTACTTTTCACATTTACATTACTTTAACATGCTTGCTGCCTTGACTTTCTTGCATGTCAGCCCCTCTGGATCTACTCAAATTCCCTCTTCCACGCTTTACATGCCACAGAAACAGCCCTTACCAAAGACTCCAGTAACCTCTTCATGGCCAAGGACAAGGGCCTTTATTTGATCTTCATTCTCATCCTTTGACCTATCCACTGAACATCATCTAATCCTTGACAGTCTATCCTCATTTGCATTTCAGAGCTCTATTCTATCTTGGTTCTTCTCTTATCTCTCCATTAGCATATCCTCTGGAGGATCCTTCTCCGCTGCTGTCGCTCTAGGAGCTGGCATGCCTCTGGGCTCTATCCTGGCATCTCTTCTCTCTCTACTCTTATTCTCTTGGTGCTCTGATCGCCAACTATGGCTTTCAGTAGCATTGCTGTAGTGATGACTCCTACATCTACCTCTCTGCCCCAGAATCCATTCACAAATCTTAGTCTGTTGGTCTGACATCACTGCCTGGATGTCTCACCACCACCTTAAAAAAAATTAACATGGCCAAGACATAGCAGTAACCAGTTTACTGTCCTGTGCTCTCTCAGATGCTGAACTTGGTGGGTTTCCTTTCTCGCTTATTTTTTAGAGAATCCCTCCTAACCTCTGGGACACAAGCAGCTGAATAGGATTTTCCATGTTTTGTTAACCAGTTGGAGGGTGGGAACCTTTTTACGTGGACTCCTAGGGGGCTGACCAGTCAGGGACTTTTAGGATGAAGTCCATCTTTACCCGTCTCAGTGAGCTCAGGGAAGGTTTCACCTCATCGGCCGTTCACAGCAGTCAATCAGGTCATTTCTTTTCTAGGGTTTAGTGCAAATTTGTATGACAATAAGCATTTCTATATGAAGGACACGGGGTGAGGGGCATCAGAAATGTATTAGGCCCCGGGTGTACATCTTGTAGTGCTATAGTAATACTAGTAGTAGTTTTGAACCCTGCAGTTTTCTGGCAGATGGTCTCTTCTGCCTGACAATTCAAGAAGAACCTCCAATCAATTATCCTTGGATGGAGAAGATGCATTTTTTCAATTGATTCTTAATCAGCATTGCAGAAGCAGTGACACAGATGCATCTCAAAAACAATACAAGCCATCCCAGCCCTCCCTTGTCTGTCAAGCAAGAATCTCATTCCTTATCCTCTCCAAATATCAACAAGGCAACACAAATGTGAAATCTGTCTAATCTAATCCTCGCTCTGTGACCCTCCAGTCATCCATCCTATTCTGTTCCCATCTATCCATCTGCACAAGGATGCAGCCGTTGCCTTCCCATTCTCTCTTATATATTTGTGTTCTATAGACAATACAATTCATTTTAATTAAAAAGTATTCTGTAGAGAGAATAAATGTATTGCTCTGGTTTTTGCAGAAATCATATATTAAACGTATAACATGATTTTCAGGTCATGGTCTGGCACGCGTGCTGTGTGTATCCTATTAATAATATATTTTGATAAGATCTGGTTAGCATAAAAGGACAAGACAGCTATGTCTGTGATAAAATGTAAGCACTACACACAGGATTTAAGCTATCTATTCAGAGCCAGTGAAGGCTGAGTCTGTTTTACTAGGGAGGGTGACAGCTTTATTGTACAGGGGTGGGGGTGGGGTGTTAACCTAGTTACAGGAAATCACTTCTTTGCGACAGAAGACAGCTGCAGGTCTCTTGGTATCTGTCACAGCTGGATCTCAGTACACCCCTATTAATTATAACATGGTATCTTAGCAAGCATCTTTACCTCCATGTTGGGGGGGGTCTGCCCAGCATTTTAAATCGCACATGGGTGGACAAATTCACGCATGCTACACAAACACACACATGCAGATTGTATTGCTTAACCTCCCTAACTCTTGTTACACTGCCTTCCTCCTTCACCGTTCTTCTCTCTCCGCTCCCTTACGTCATGACAGTGGCAGGTTCAAGAATTTTTTTCTTTTTCTTTGAAACCCTCAAATTGCTGGTTTAATGGAATTTTATCAAAAGACATTCGACGTAGAGGCAGGATTGCACAATCCTTTGTAGATCATGTGCTAATTGTTAAACAGTAAAGGGCAATGCTAGCTAAGATGAACCATCTAAAAATGTATATTCCCAGCATAAAAAAATCCTCTTGCCATCCCTGGTCCCCAAATGACTCCCTTTTTTCCGCCCCACCTTCTTCGCTTTCTCCCTTTCTTCTTTGCATGGGGTGTGCTCTCAGCACCCCTTTCTGCTTTGGTGTTGGCTTTTACCAGTCTGGTTTGTGAGGGTTTCAGTAGACCCCTATGTTCAAGAAAGGAATTCCTTTTCTCCTACATCTTTATATTTCAAAGAACTGCGAGAACTACTGAGGAAAATTAGGTAATTTTCTTGTGGGTAGCTTGGCTCTCTTCTCCATGGGTCTCATGGGTTACAGTCAATGGCATACTTTCAATTTAAAAGTCCATAAGCAACAATTTCATAAAGAGTCCCCAGAGTACGTGTGTGGTCCACTCCAGAAGTCCTGGAAGCAGCTGCAAATGGATCTCCTATACTGCAGGGGTTGCTTGGATGGATTTTATGGTCAATGGCCACAATGTGCTGGTATCTCAATGGGAAAGCAAGGAGCCAATGTCACCACTGGGCACAGAATCAGAGTTTTCTTAGAGAGACCCATAGGGGACAATTTTCAAACTGTCTACATTACATAGTAACATAGTAATGATGGCAGAAAAGGACCAGATGGCCCATCCAGTCTGTCCAGCAAGTTTCTTATTATGGTAATATCTGCCGCTCTAAGCAGGGTACTACCCTTGAGAGAAACATGGGGGTAACTGCCGCCCTGAGCAGTTACTCCCAAGCTTATGATACGGGTAGTAATATTTACAATCAAAATCAAACTACTGTCAAAGCCCTAACAAATTACAACTAGCAACATTTTTACTGGGTGAGGAGCCTTCTTGATAATTCAAACAATGCTGCTTGACGTTCTTTGCTTTGGGACTTGGCCATAGAAGCCGTCCTGTGCTTTTTTCCTTATGTCTGCTTTTCAGTACCTCAGACCATAAAAGTCAGGGCCCATGTTGGTTGTTGTCTATTTTCATTTCCCCTATTTCCTCTCCCCATTCCCCCACCACCGAAGCGGGGAGCGATGTTGCAGTTGTGTCAAAAGCATCAAGGCTATTGATTGAAGGTAGTAATCCCCATGCCTGCTGTTAAAGGTAGTAAGTGCCATACCGTGCAGGTTACTCCCATGCACCCTCTTCTTCATTTCCATCCTCTAGCCTTTAGGGATCCAGTGTTTATCCTATGCCTCTTTGAATTAATCGACTGTTTTCTTCTTCACTACCTCCTCTAGAAGGGCATTTCAAACATCCACCACCCTCTCCATGAAGAAATATTTCCTGACGTTGGTTCTGAGTCGTCGTCGCCCCTGGAGTTTCATTTCGTGACACCTAGTTCTACCTTTTCCTTTCTGACGGAAAAGGTTCAAAGTTTGTGCATCATTAAAACCTTTCAGGTATCTGAAGGTCTGTATCATATCTCCCCCTGCACCTCCTCTCTTCTAGGGGTATATATATTTAGCTCCTTAAGCCTCTCCTCATAAGTCTTCCGATACAGACCCCATACACTCCTTCCTTCTTAAAGTGTGTCTCCTCTCCTATATTATAATCTCCACCTTTATCTTAAACTTCAAAGAACTAAAGTTAAGTAACACCAAACTTTTAGCAGAGTTAGAAAATCTAGACATAACTTATAACACTCACCAAACAGTACTTATTATTATATAATGTTACAGTATTTTTTATGGCACCTGTGTAAGAGTTAGAATTCCAGACACGTTATGCAACATAGTTTTTGTGCCTTATTGTGAACCGTTGTGATGGCACCCGCTTAACGACGGTATAGAAAAGAATTTAAATAAATAAATAAATAAATACCATTTATGGTCGCCCTGCTCTAGACCGCCTCACCAAGGGCATTATCACCTCCTTGTTCCTGCTTGTTATTCCTCTCTCTCTGCAGCACAGCATTCTTCTGGCTTTAGCTATCCCCTTGTCACATTGCTTTGCCATCTTAAGATTGCCAGATATTATTACCACAAGTTCTCTCTCTTGGTCCGTGCCTATCAGTGTTTGTAGCTCTTGAGGACTGGCCACCTTTGACCTACTATTAAATAGAACAGTGGTTCCCAAACTACCTAAGAAACCCCAGATAGTCCACCTGCTGCATCCACTGGTGCTAAGTGGCCACCTACAGCCCCACAGTTTGGGGGCAGCCCCTTAGCACTTCTACTAGCTCTGCTCATATGTGGTCTTTACACAGCAGCACTCTTCTTGGTGATAGGACATGGTGATTGGGCCTCCTTCTTCCCACCCTCAGGGCCGGAAAAGGAAGTGTATTACATGGATACAGGTGGCTGAGAAGAAGGAAGCTGCTGTTTGTGAGCGAGACAGCCTGTGTGTGTCTGTGAGAGAAAACTTGTATTTGCATAAGCAAGAGAGCCTGCATATTTGTGATTGTGTCAGAGAATATGAGAGAGTGCATGTGTGTGAAAGAAAATTTGAGAGACAGACTCTGTGTGTGTATATATACAAGAGAGAGAGCATGTGAAAGAAAGAGCATGTGCATGTCTGAGAATGTATGGGAACAGAGTGAGTGTGTGTGTGAAAGAAAGTGAGAGAGCCTCTATGTATATATGTGAGAGAAAGTGCATGTGGGAGCGAGAGAGCACATGAATGTGTATGTGAGAAAGTAAGCATATGGGAAAGAGAGAGCACTTGTGTGTGTGTATGAGAGCATGTGGGAGAGAGTGGACAGTGAGACAATGCATACATATATATATTTGTGTGTGTCTGCGTGAGTATGTGAAAGGACAGATTTAGGATTTTACCACCCCTAGGCACTTTTGCTGCTTTCACCCCCCACCCCTCCACCTCCTGTAAGGGGCTGTTACAAGATATCAGAGGGAAGTTCTTTGCTGAATAAGAACAGCAAATCTTAACCAGTCTGCTGCCTCCTAAATGTTTACCATTCTAGGCACAGACCTAATGGGTGCCTATTGACAAATCCAGGGCTCTGTGTGTTGTGTATGAGCGTGTGTGAATGTGTGTATGTGAGAGAGAGGTGAAAGTTTGTATGCCCCCCCCCCCCCAACACTATTTCAGAGTGACTAGAAATCAAAGGTTTCTAGGTATGCAGAGTGGGGGATATTTTTTAAAAAGCCTTATTAGTTTTAATTATTGCATGGTACTTGATATGTCTGCTGTTTTAAATATTTTATTGGGGTTTGGGAAACTTTAAAAAAGTTATACATGACATTTTACTTATTGGATGTTACGCTATTCGTTAGCTGTTTTAAACTATTTATGCTTGTTATTATTATGATTTACTATTATGATTGATGTTTTATATTTCTTGATTTTGTTTGATATTTAATGTGGAATGGTGATGTTTCTGTTTTCAATTGTTGCACTGTATGCACAATCTGGCTCGTTGTGGTTTCCAGTTCATTTTTTATCTGAATGTTTCTATTTATCCTTTATCGGCTCTTTATGCTGTATTTGGTGAGGGTCTGTCTGCGCTTTGCATTGTGACAGATGAGGTATTATGTAGTTTCCATGAAGAGCAGTCTAGCTTGTTCAGTTTTCCTAATATGAGGTATACTGGTGTTTTAGGACCTGGTGTAATAGTTGTAGTGTTGTCTTTTCATAGGTAGGGTTGTTAATGTTTGAGTGTCGGTAATTAGTGCTGGTTTGGTATGGGAGATTTGGTTTACTAATGGCTTTTTGAGGGTCATGCCCACACCTATTATGTATTACCATAGGCCTAATACCATATGGATTCCAAGTATCTTTTTTGCAGGGTTTTCCAGTTGACTTTACAGTAGCGCATCTAAATACATACTGTTGTGATATTTTTACCTCAGAATATTTTTTTTTCATGTAAAATCTATTATAAATGCATATTTTTTAATTGTGTGTGGGGAAGTCAGGGTGGGGGAGGGGGGTTCTTGTAAGGTTTTCCTAGGTTGCCTAATACCCTTGCACCGACCATGTCCCCAGCCAGTCAGGGTTTCAGGAAGGATATTCACAATGAAAATGCATGAGACTGCAAAGGAGGTAACTGCATGCAAATTTATTTCATGCATATTCATTGCGGATATCCCTTCCAGAAGAGTGGAGGATGATGGAGTGTCGGAAGGGATTTCAGAGTACTTTAAAATCAGGCAAGCTTTATGTTAATTTAGATCTAATGGCGCTGTGTAGTATGATTACTGTATTTGTATCTGTCTAAGTGGGTTTTATTATGTATGTTTTATTGTAAGCCACTATGGGCTTCAATATTTGTGGCATATAAATACAGATATAATCAATAAATACGTAAATAAATAAATGGAACTTGACTAGCTGGGGGTTCTCCAGGACAGGTTTGGGAATCACCGAAATAAAAAGGTTAAATCTGTTCCTTTCCCCAGGAATGGGTCCCCACTCCAAGGCAGGGAAGACAACTTCAATCCTAGAGAGCAAGCAGTAGGTCTGGCTGTCAGATCACCCCAGATAAATATTCAGACATATCCGCATGTGCTAGGTCCAGGAGCCCAAATGTTCATTTGCATATGTTGGTTACCTTGGAAACCAGACCCATTTACAGCTCTCAAGAGCCAGAATTCACTACTTTTCCTTCTGGTCATTTGAAATACATTGGCAGAGTAGCTACGAGGAGGCCTAATATTTAATGATGACAGAGATTAAGGCCTTTAATATTCAATAAAGATTTTTTTTCCATAGGCACAGACTGGGGAAGAGTCCTCTAACTCCCTCTACCTCTTCAGGAGTGGGTGATCCCTCCAGGAAACGTTTACGGTCGTGCCATGCTCTAGACTCGTCTAGAGATATCTCTGCAATCTTTTGCCAAATTTCTGTAGTCAGAGCCAGATGTATCCTAACCATTCTACACACAGTTTAAGTTTACATAAAACCCAGCAGTTTTTGCTAATGCCTCTTTTTGAATACAATAGCGATTTAAAATATTGCGTTGATTATTCTGTTGGCTAACAAATCACAATTTCTCTGACTTGAGTAGCCCCCGAGTGTTACAGCACTGATCAGAAGAAAATTAAAATGTAATTTACATTGTCATTATATAAAAAGACCAGATGGAAAAATTCTCATAAAACTAAGACTGTGAAGTGACTGATTGAGGATAGGGGGATTTGTTTTGTGTGCGTGTTTTGTCTTCCAAAAAAAAAAATAAATCAGCATTTCAGCAATGCAGAATGCAACCTCCTTACTCATCTGAAAATCTTTTAACGGACCAATATCAATTCCAAAATATTAACTTGCTGTCTTATTTCCTCCTACTTTTACTTTCAAATACTTTTATAAGAAATTGCCATACTGGGTCAGACCAAGGGTCCATCAAGCCCAGCATCCTGTTTCCAATAGTGGCCAATATGTTCATATTTTGAAGGGAATTAAGGGCTTACACCTTTAATTATGGCCATCCCTGCTCTCCTGTTTTTAACCATCTCCTTCCCAGCACTTACTCCTCGGCTGGCCATGCTAGAGTCAATCCATGATTATTATTATACCTTCAGTAAAGCAACGATTCTGTCCAAGCAGTTCTCGCAGTGCTGCTTGCTGTCCAGCGCTTACCTAGCCACGAGACGGGAACCCCTGCTTCTTGATGTTTCTCTCCTTGCTCCGGGGACCCTCTCTGAAACGTTTGCTCGGTGACCCTAAAGTGACTGAATTTTAATTTACACCATTATGCAAAGCACTCCAAGCTACTCTCGGATGAAAAAAATGGATTCCCTAGATGCCCACCAGCCAAGAACAACCCGGAGAAGAGCACAGTTGTAGAAATGGGGCTGGCGGAGTTCCCCAGGCCCTGCCAACTGAGGAAGAGCAGGAGTCCCTGCCCTCTCCCTCCCATGTACCTCCCTCCCCTCCCCCATCACTCCCATTCCCACTCACCCCACCCCAAACACACCTTCAGCTCTTTCACACTTCTGCCCACCCACACCCAGCCATATCCACTCACTGATCACACCCCCACAAACATATCCCCCCCCCACACATCCCACTCATGTCCATGCCCTTCTCCCCAAAATACGCCCATACACTAAGGGGCGGATTTTAAGAGCCCTGCTCGCGTAAATCCGCCCGGATTTACGCGAGCAGGGCCCTGTGCGCCGGTGCGCCTATTTTACATAGGCCTACCGGCGCGCGCAGAGCCCCGGGACTCGCGTAAGTCCCGGGGTTCTCCGAGGGGGGCGTGTCGGGGGCGGTCCCGGTCGTCGCAGCGTTTTCGGGGCGTGTCGGCAGCGTTTTGGGGGCGGGTACGAGGGCGTGGCTACGGCCCGGGGCGGTCCGGGGCGTGGCCATGCCCTCCGTACCCGCCCCCAGGTCGCGGCCTGGCGCGCAGGAGGCCCGCTGGCGCGCGGGGATTTACGCCTCCCTCTGGGAGGCGTAAATCCCCCGACAAAGGTAAGGGGGGGCTTAGACAGGGCCGGGTGGGTGGGTTAGGTAGGGGAAGGGAGGGGAAGGTGAGGGGAGGGCAAAAGGAAGTTCCCTCCGAGGCCGCTCCGATTTCGGAGCGGCCTCGGAGGGAACGGGGGTAGGCTGCGCGGCTCGGCGCGCGCCGACTATACAAAATCGATAGCCTTGCGCGCGCCGATCCAGGTTTTTAGCAGATACGTGCGGCTCCGCGCGTATCTACTAAAATCCAGCGTACTTTTGTTTGCGCCTGGAGCGCAAACAAAAGTAGGCCTATTCGCGGAGTATGAAAATCCGCCCCTAAGGCCTGGATTTTCTTATGGCGCAGAGCTCATTGAATCCTGCGGTTACGGGGGGCAGGGGGGGCGGCGGGCCTGCTAAAGCCAGCAGTGATCGCACCACCGCGGTGTTATCGCTGCTGGGTTTCACGCCCAATAGCGCCGTGTCCGCCCCGACTCTGCCCCTATCAAGCTATCACACGCGAAAAGGGACGTTTCGTGTGCAATACCAATAGAAAACCCCTAAGTTTATTCTTACTTGATATACTGCATTTCAGATGAATATTTTAAGTTTACATTAAACATTCCCATAACCATCTTTCCCCACACCCTTCCTCCTCCAATCACTATACACTCTCCCCCACCCACTGTTGAGTCCGGTCTCAGACGGTTTCGACCTCTGTGCCTCACCTTTCTTCCTTCTCTCTCCTCAAGCCTTGGGAAGATGGCTGCTGCCGCATCTTCATGCCACTCTCTCCGGCATCCCTGGAAAAGCAACGGCGACGGTGTTCGCCATGTTTCTCCTGAGGGCCTCCTAGGGTGCGCGCGTGCACGCCACCCAAGTCTTTATCCACATCATGGCGGGAACCTCGGGGGCGTCCCCTCCGAGTGATGTCATGCCATCCAGGTATTTAGCCTGCCCTTCGTTTGCTAACAAACTGAGTTAGCAAGGATCGTGAATGGATTGGAAAGCCTCCAGTCTAAGCTGCTCTGCCGCTTCCTTGCTGCCGCTGGAAGCTCTCTCTGCCCTTCGGGGTCTTCCATCTCTAACCTGGGTACCCGCTCCTCGGGGACCCTTATGCTGCCTTTCAGGAGCCTATCTGGGACCCGGGTGCTCGCTCCTTGAGGGCCTGCTCTCCCTGCCTTGGTGCCTGCAATTCAACTACTTCTGCCTGCCAGGATCTCCATCAATACAGCTACCTACTTCTGTGAGTATTCTAACCTTGTCAGTCTGTCTCACCTACAGTTCAGCGCTGGGAGCCTGCATCCAGGACTTCCTCTACTACCTCGCGCTGCCTACCATCTATGCAAGTGTGGGACTGGTCTCCTCTGCTGAGGACCCCTGGATTACCTCACTACTGCCACCCCCTGGCCAGTAGCTCCAAGCTGTATAATAAATACAAATCCTCTGTGTCTGCGTGTATGGAGTCTAGCCTAGTACTGCGGTTCCTCATGGGGCTCCTCCCCTTGGGAGTGGCCATCGCCGCAGTACCCAAGAATCCACTCCACACCTCAAAACCATAACACCCGCCACATCCCTCCCTCACCCGCCACTCCACTGACACATGCACCACCTTACTCAACCACAGCTCCCTCCCACAAACACTCTCCTTTATCCCAAGAACCCTCCCTACACACGCACCCATCTGCATATACCCTAGCTTCCCTCCCCCCCCCCCCCCCCCCAACCAACCAGGATCATCTGCAAGACACAAACACTCCACAGTTCATGGAGTCAAAATGTATTCTTTAAGTTGCAATGCAAGGATTAATTTGTTTATTATTTTTGCTATTTAACATTTTCTCCTGAGTAAAGATGCTACAGTTTGCCAGCATCTTCCCACTGAAATCAATGCTTGGTGTTAATTTTGGATATTACTAGATTTTTCAGTTATCTTCTTCCCCTTCATTTATAAATAAGGGCCTTGTAACAAATCGGTAAATAAGTCTTCAGATTCTGCTCCATGCATTCAGCAAGACCTCACCTTTTGTTTTTGTTAAGTTAATGCACATTTTTTTTTCCAGCTCATTAGTGCTTGACTAGTATGATATTAAACCTCCATGTGAAAGGGGACAGGCTAAAAAAAAGTACTGATTTTGTCCCATTACATGTAAGGAAATTTAGTTCTGATTTTCCTATTGCTTATCCTAAGAAAAGAAGGACTAAAGTTCCTGGGAGTAAAACCAGGATTGACTCTGCCTGTCTCCCCCTTGACATTTATTTATTTAAACTTTTATTTTTTTTTTTTATATATACCGGTATTCGTCGAAACATCATATCGGTTTACATGGAACTGAACAGAGAAATTATATAAAAAAAACCCCAAGGGGGATCGGAACTGGGGGGGGGAATAACTTGTACAGTATTAGTGGGAGCAGGTATATACAGTAGATACGGGGTACGGTAATATATAATAGATCCGAGGGTACAGAAATATATACAAGAGTATGGTCATGTCATATAACAAAGGTGCAGTGAAATTCGTGTATATTAGTGTATGTACTAAGGTACAGTGATATTCATGTTATGTACTAAGGTACAGTGATATTAGTGTAAGGGGTAAGAAGAGGGAGGGGGGCTTTAGGGGGAGAGAAATATAAGAATTTAGGAGGAAGTAGGAGGAACAATATAGTAGGAAAGGTTTCGAGGGCTTCTGCAAGTGTTCAGTGAAGCGGTAGGAGGAGCGGGGGGGAGGGGGGCGGAAATATTCAGGGAAGGCTTGTTTGAATGGCCAAGTCTTGAGGTTTGGTTTTTTTTTTGAATGTTTGTGTACTTGGCTCTAGCCGAAGATCCGTTGGCATCGAGTTCCAGAGAGTTGGTCCGGCTAGGGAGAAGGTGCGGTCTTTTAAGGTGCAGAGGTGTGTGGACTTGAGGGTAGGGGCATGGAGGGTTCCCTTATAGGTGTATCTGGTTGGGCGGCTGGAAGTGTGTAGGTGGAGGGAGTTGTCGAGCCAACGAATGTCATTATTGTGGATTGTTTTGTGAATAATGGAGAGGCATTTGTAGGTGATTTGGTCATCCTGGGCTCCATATTCAGCTGGCTAAGGCAGTCATTTTTCAAAACACGATGGGTCTGTTATTGCCTTACTGCGTGCTCCTTCTGGCAGAATTTTGATAACATATGCCCGAAGATATATTGTAGCTCCTCACAGCATGATTTATTTAACCTCTCCACCCCCCCACTCAATAACAGAATGAAAGTTCAAGAATCCTGCACTGGAAGAGGGGGAAGAAATCAGTGGAAGAACGGAAAGATTGAAACAATTTTCCAACCTAGCGGGTACTGCAGTAAATCTCAAACATGGAGTGAGTAATGAGGGAGGGATGCTTTCATTAATTGGGCACCTGCTGGACGTGCTTCTCCGTGCAGAAGAGCTCGAAATCCTTGGACTGAATGGAAGTGAAGAAGTCGCGTCCTCGCTGAAAGATTGTCTCTACAAGTCAGGGCAACGGTCCACTACTGGGGCATTGCATCTCCCAGCCCTTACCACATCCTGTCCCTTTTGAGAGCACTGCTGGTTGGAATTCCCTTTTCCAGTCATGGACTATGATATTTATGCTAACTGCATGCATCGCTCTTAGAAGGAAAATAAAAAAAAAATAAATATGAAAAAACGAGTATAAAATATAGCCCATATGTTCCAGAGAAGAGCGAGAAAGAGGACTGAGAAGACATGACCCAATGAATCAAAAATGTAAGTCTGTCTTGAAATGGGGGAGCTTAGATATTTTTGATCTGTGACTAATGAGTGTAGGTGATGAAAATTGTTCCCCTGCAATACTGCAGATTGTTTCGCCTGTCTTTTCCTTAGTTGTCATTCCCACGCTGACAGGGCCAGCTTGGCTGAAACTCGGCAGAGAAAAGCTGAGCTAAGCCAAAATGAATGTCAGCCCACTGGAAGGTTTGGGTTTTTTTGTTTTTTTTTTAGGGTTCTTCCCAATCTGCAGAGGGATGCTGTCCACATTGGCTAACGCTTAATATTTGCACCACTGTGGCTCAGGCGAGGCAAAAAGAGCAATGGTTATGATTCCCCCTCAAAACTGGCTCCACTGCTTGCTGGCCTCAGCTTGGCTCCTGGACCAGGCTGGAGATGATGCTGCTGATTTGGGCTGGGAGATGTCATGGGCTGTGGCAGTGACAGACAGTGGAAAAGATTGACTTTAATCATGCAACAGTAGTGCATGCCTAGGGATCAGGCCAGCACCAATAATCCTGTTCATGCACCAAAACAAGAGCTTTCAAAAATCATTCAATCAGTACCAGGGACAGGCATTTAATGTTCCTTTTTATTTCTGATTAGACTTTTAGAAAGCTTTGAAGGCTGTTAAGCCCTAAGTCACTAGTTTGGATGTCAGTAAATGAGGAAGCTTGTGTGCTGAATGACAGCATAAACATGTAGGAGAAGTACCCTGAGAGTTACAGGAATAATATGCTGAAAAGTGCACCAATGGGAGGACATTGGTTTGGAAATGGGGACTTTTAGTCTGGCTTGCTGTAGGGAAATTGGCCTTATAAGATCCTTGTGTTTTCTTTCCCCCTCCAAAGTATGCCTGTCTGTCCCCCACCCTCATAACTTGTGAACCATTCATCCGATTTCATTCAAATTCGTGCCCCCGATAGTAGAGGGCCCTGTAACCCCCAGCTAATTGTGCAATGCTTTCTCTTTTCACTATGCAAAAGAGTATCTGTTTGGGGATGTTATGGGTTTGATCGTTAGTTCTTTTTGTCATTCATTTGTTATTCTTTTATTGTAATTGTTGCAACTGTATTTATCTTCTTTTGAACATAGAACATAATGGCAGATAAAGACCATACATCCTATCCAGTCTGCCCTCTCTCTCTCTTGCTGGGCTTTAGAGTCCCTAACTCTCCCTCAGAGATCATCCAGGCATGTCCCATGCTCTCTTGAATTCTGATATTGTCCTTGTCCTCCAGTATCTCCACAGAGAGACTGTTACATGTGTCCACTATCCTCTCTGTAAAGAAATATTTCCTTAGTTTATTCTTGAGTCTGCTCCTTTACTCTCATCCTATTACCCCTTGCTCTAGAGAGTCTCCTTTCCATTAAAAGAGACCCATATTCTGTGCATTTATCCCTTGGAAATATTTAAATGTCTCTATCATTTCTCCCAGGTTATACATGTTTAGATCTTTAAATCTGTCCCCATATGCTTTATTATGAAAACAATGATCATTTTTAGTAGCTGTCCTCTGGACCAACTCCACCCAGTTTATATCCTTTTGAAGGGGAGGTCTCCAGCATTTTTCACCCTACAATGAAATCTCACTCACCAGAGACTTGTACAGAGGCAATATCACCTCCTTTTTCCTGCCAGCTATTCCTCTCCTTATGCTCCCTATGCACTCAAGCATCCTTCTGGCTTTTGCCGTTGCTTTTTCTAACAATTTGGCCACCTTATGATCACCCCCAGTGTTAGGCTCCAACCGCCTCCCCCCTGTAAGCCTCTCACCTCTGATCCAAAGTGACTCCAGCGTAGCCTCTAGCAGCATGCCCCTTAGCCAGGACGTCCTGTGGCACAGGCTGATGACATCACATTCTCCAGAACGTCTCTTACTACCCTTAAGCGAAACAGGGGGGGTTACCTGCATGGAGTGGCAGTTACTACCTTGGGAAGCTTGCTGGGCAG
This sequence comes from Rhinatrema bivittatum, assembly GCF_901001135.1. Taxonomy (NCBI): domain Eukaryota; kingdom Metazoa; phylum Chordata; class Amphibia; order Gymnophiona; family Rhinatrematidae; genus Rhinatrema; species Rhinatrema bivittatum. Next base: position 34,481,517 of record NC_042626.1, read on the forward strand.
ACTAGATGGACCATTTTGGTCTTTTTCTGCCTTCATTACTATGTTACTGATAACCAGCCAGCACCTCGGCAATAGGTCTCCTGACTAGTCTGCGTCTCAGTGTGTTTTGTTTGTTCTTGTACCTGCCCTGTGTCTCCTGCTTTCTGCCCCTGCTCTCCAGCTCCTTGGTTGTCTGGTGTATGCTCCGTCTCCTGTCTTCTTGTATGTCCTGCCCCTGTTTACTCTCCTGGCCCTCCCTGCTTCTTCAGATTGACTTCTTGGTTGACCTTAACCTGACCCTGGACTCTGCTGACCGCTTCTTGGACTTGACCTGTTTGCCTTTCCGATTCTGCCTTCTGCTGCTGGCCCCGACCTTGTTTAGTGTCCTGGACTTCCTTGCTCGCTTTGACCTTTGTACCTGGATATTCCCTCTTGCCTTGCTCCTGGGACCCACCTAAGTCCTGCCAATTGGCTGCACTATGGGTTCAAACTGTGGGAATGATGGCTGGTATAGGTGAAGCTCCAGATAGTCCTACCCAGGCACTTCCACCCGTGGTCGGTGTAGGCTCCGTGCGTCCGCCCGTGAGGCTGAGTCAACTACACCACTGCACAGGGATCTCTTTTGTGGTTAGAAGAATTTCACCTCTGTACTGTACTGCTTCCTTGAATGCATTACAGATATGCAGCCTCAAAAATTGTTTTCATTTGTTGGTTCATTTTGTGGATGCCTCAATTCATTTCATTAGTTTTGGAAAGAAAAAAATATTTGATTTTTCATTCCATTTGGTTTTTATTTTACATTGAAGTCAATGAGGGAACGTCCCATTGACTTCACTGTAAAAGAAAAACAGCAGCCCAGATCACGGAGGCCCAGGTCTAACCAAACCCAGGTCCTGGTTGCCTAGAGCTGAGCCCAACCAGGGTCCAGATGAAGCTGTGTACCAGTTGCAGAGATTGGGTCACAATAGCTAAGGCCTGGGCCTAAAGCTAGGCCTGATGCCATGGTCCAGCATAAGGCTGAGGCCTGGACCCAAGCTGAGGTCTAGTGCTGGACTCTGGCCTGAAGCCAGGTCCCAGTCATTGAGGCCCAGAGGTCCAGTCCTGCTGCTTTTTGTTTTCTTTAACGCAACAAATATGGATACAAACAAACATTTTGGTGTATATTTGTTGAAAGCTTATTTTTAGCTATTTTATCTCATTTATATTTTAGCTCATTTATGGCCTCAGTTGTTGCTTTTGTTCAAATGAACACACAATCGTGGAATGCATGACCCTGCATTTTTATCATTAAATCCTAGTTGCTACTCTAGTCCATGTCTCAAATTTCACTAAATCCTTCATCATGCTTTTCACACCTTCCTCGGTATCTAATGGCTGTGGTAAACTGAGTTCAGCTTGTTATCCTATGGTCCAGTTTCCCCTCCCCCCATTTGAGCTTTTACATCGTTGCTGCCTCAATAAGCATTTGAAGAAAGCAGTCCTCATTGTCCTGGATGCTTCTCAGCCTTGCCATCTTCTCTTTTACTTCCCCCACCCGTTTCCTAAGGAAGTCAGCTTGCAGACATCTTTCACATTGAACCAATCCTCACTGTGGATCAGGACAGCCAATCCGACTGCAGCAGAAGTCAAAACAGTGATGAAAGCTTTGGGGATATGATGTTTCTTGGCAATCCATCTGCTTTTAGGAACTTTTGCATATTAATGCTGGGTTTTTTTGTTGTACATTATTCTAAGCTTAACAGAGCGGTAATATAAAATATGAAAACAAATAAATGAAAATAAAAAGCAAATGCAGCTTCTACTATCAGCTCATTTCATATTTTTTTTTTTTGCACATTTTGTATTTTTATGTGTTTTTATTTTGTAACTACTGTATACTGCCTAGAGCCTTATTTGGCCTGGTGGTCAACCAATTTAAAGTATAAACAAACAACTAAAAAAAAAATTATCCTTTTTTTCTCTCCCATAGGGAAATAGGTAAGATTAGTTTAGTTCAGTTGCTACCTCAGGGAAGCCAGAGCACATCTTGACGTCAAGCATTTTTAGAGCTGCTCTGCCATTGGTTGACAGCAAGTATTTTTAAAGTCTCTTTGCCATTGATTACTGCCTGTGGTGACTAGTTGACTCCATTTCTTGCTTAGTTTAACAGTAATGCTTGTAGTATAAATTCTGTGCAATAAGCATATCATAAATATGTGAACATTTCTGTACCACAGAAGAAAATTAGGTATCATAAATGTTCACACATCTTCTTGTTTAAATCATAAGAGATGACTATAAAAAAAACAGTAATCATTTTATTTTAAAAAGTCAAAATGCTAAAAATAAAGTAATATTGGGAAAAAAAGTGGATGGGAGAACCAGCTGAAAGAAGAACAGATTGGTATGTTATGAACCCAAAGAAGTGTCACTGCTTTAAATGAAAGGAAATTAAAAAATAACACAAGGTTAAGTAAAAATATTCTCATAAGTGAGAAATCTTACCAGGTAAGTCACAGCATGTTCAGCTTCAGTCATTTTCCCCAGGAAGGAACAGAGGTTAATATCAACCCCCTTCATAGCTTGATTAAATGCTTCAAGATGTGTATCAGAAAAATTCTTAGGCATGGTGTTGCCATGGTTCCTAATGGTGAAACGTGTTTCAATGAATCTCTAAGGGAACAGAAGCAGGCATAACCTCTGCATGGTACAAAGTTCAATATAACATCTTTCTGCAATTTTTAATGCAAAATTATGATTTGATAATATTAACAGATTGAAAACAAAAAAGTGAATATGGCATGTGCAAAGGTTTGGATACCTTTCCAATTCAGTTATTATGCTTTTTTTTTTTTTTAAAGCTAAATAAGGCCAACATTTTATTGGTTCTTAAGCCTTCAATTAGGTGACCATTCCATAGTTGAACTAATACTCTGAACCTTCTAACCCTTCAACTGAGTGAGCATTTGAAACTGAAAATAATCCACTCTTACAAAGCAGGGGGAAAGCTATAAAACAAATCTCCAAATGCTTCCAGCTGGCAATATCAACTGTCAGAAACATTGTTAAGAAATGGAAACTACATGGAACTGTTGAAGTCAAAGAAAGATCTAGAAGACCAAGAAAGAACTGCCCAAAATCTGGTCAGATTTACAAAACCAAACTTTCAAATCACTTCAAATGACCTGCTGAAAAGTTTAGCTGACACTAGAGTAATTGTATATAGGTTCACAGTACAGCATTGCTTTACACAACAATGTTCTGCATGGGAGGGTTGGCAGAAGGAAACCTTTTCTATGACCTTGTAACAGTCCGCCGGCTAGGCCATGCATAATCTGCTAACAGTTTTCTGGAACATACTTCTCAGAGCCAGCTACTTGCTGTCAGAACTGCCTTTTTCTATGTATTAGCATTTATTTTACACTTAAAACTTCCTAGCGTCTCTCTTCAGACACTAGGATCAGCCCAGCAAAGTGCATTAACAGTCAGCTGTAGGCACCCCAATTTCCCAGGACCATATAGCACTTGCTTCCCAACTATATCTTTTGCAGATTTAAAAGCTCTAATTTAAGGCTGTAGGCCTCTGGTTCCATGCAAGCTCCCCATCTGGTTCTGTCTTTCCCAGCCTGTTCCTGCATCCTGTTGCCTCCCAATCTGTTTTAATCCTGCCAGAGACAGGGCTCACCCAGTGACTCAGCAAGCTTCGGTTTGTTTTTAAGATGGACCGCTCTAACTCTTCTTCAGGGACGACATATTCCCCTACCCTTTGTCCCCCACAGACCTCATCACAAATTCATAAGCTAAAGTATGCAAAACAAAACCTTGAAAAGCTTAAAACGTTTTGGAACATATTCTAAAAATTCATGTTTCATAGTCAGTGAAGCAATTGAAGCTGAAAAAAAAATGTTAGATATTTCTGCAAGACAAAGATCCGAAAATACCTCAAGATCAACCATGAAGTATTTACAGGAAATAAAACTGAAGGTTTTGGAATGGCCTCAGACGTGAATATTATTGAAAATCTGTGGGCACTAAGTGCAAAGAGACCTAAGAATATGTCTGAGATAAAAGGTATCTGCAAGGAAGAGTGGGAAAAAAATTCCAAAATCAAGATTAGAAAACTCCTAGCTAGCTAAAGGAAACATTTGCAAGTTATTTTTTCTGCCAAAGTACTGATGGAAAAGGTGTCCAAACTTTTGCACATGCCATATTCACTTTTTTTCATTTTCGATCTGTTAAATCAGCAAAGAAATAGGAATTTTGAATTAAAAATTGCAGAAAGAAGTCATATTTAATCTTGTAACATTCAGAGGTTATGTCTACTTCTGCTCATTTACAGGCAGGGGTTCTCAATGCAGTCCTCAGCACTGCCATTTTGAGTTTCTGTATATCCATAATAAATACACCAGAGATACTGCATACAATGGAGGCAGTGCATGCAAATCTCTCTTATGCATATTCATTGTGGATATCCTGAAAGCCTGACTGGTGGGTGTGTCCAGAGGACTGGGTTGATAACCCCTGACTATGAGGCCAATGTAATAAGCTGAGCATTAAAAAACTGTGCACTAGTTTCCGGTGCACATTTTTAAGGCTATTAAAAAAAAATTAACTCCCAATGTTATGCAAATGCATCATGAGTTAAAAAAAAAAAAGAAGAAGAGCAAAAACTGTAAAATGTGCGTTCAGTATTGGCTGAGCGTGCATTTTAATTCAGGAAAGTGGCTGCCCAGATTATACTCTGATCGGCACGTCCGGAGTTTGTTCTCTTGGCAGTAAAGTTTTGAACCTTTGCTTGGTCTGAGTTGTAGATGAGAGGAAGAGACGAGGGAGGAGAGAAACGTTTGCACAGTGTGTGAGATTTCCACAGCACAACACACGGCAGGCATTTCGCCAATCTGCTATTAGGAAAAAAAAAAAAAATTTCAATACGGTTGTAAAAAAAAAAAAAAAAGGCCAGGGGGATCCAGTCCAGCTGATTAAAGCAGGGGTGGTGTGATGGAGGAAGTGTATGAAGAGGCTGCAGCGGCTCCAGCTATCATTGCACAGAGGTAAGGAGGCAGAGACTCGGCCCAACTGCGGGTTTCCACCCCCTCGCGCTCTCTGCCAGATTGCAACCAAAGCTACCGGATTGGGTAGAGTGCGGAAGATCAGATACAATTTTCTCTTTTTGTATTCCTTACGATCAGCATGTAGGGGAAACAAAAGTCGCTGCAAAAAAATGTAAAGGAGCCTGGTTGCCTATGAAATCTTTAAGGTGTCTTTTCAAAACATTATGCACGTAAAAATTAGCATATATGCATGTAAGTAGCCTCTACTTGCATTTTCCATATTTTGTAAAAGTATAGAATACACACAACGCACTGCTTTGCATTGGGGAATAATGCTCTCATTTGCATGGGATTTCCTTGCAAGGTCGCTAAGTATTACCCTTGTTTTAGAACGCTCATTTTGTGAGCGTAAAGCTTCCTACTGCATTGGCAGTAAAGTTTACGCTCACAAAATAAGCACGGAATTGTAGGCAACGCAAAGTATTGGCTGGAATGCACCTTTCTGCATCGGCCCCTAAGAGATTAATTGAAACATACAATTTTTCTAGGGGGTGTCTAAACTTGCATGTGGCAAACCCAGGGGTCCATGCAATATCACGCACGCAAAAATGTGTCTCCAAACTGGGCACCCGCTTTTTCAACACGTGCACATCCACCTTTCCTGAGTGCACAATGCTGGATTTTAATGAGCTGGCACCTTAAAAAGAAATCGGCTGCCCAGGGGAGCAGTGGCTGTGCATGCAATAGGCTGTGCATGCAATAGGGCGTTCAATACAAGCGTCTGTTTTCTTGCTCCGCAGGAATAAGAGAGACAGCGATCTGCTCTTTTGCTCTTTGGTGAATTTATTTGTTTTATGAATACATTCGTTTCAGTTGTGTTACTCAATTGTATGCCATCTTTCTGTGTATTCAGGTTGTGTGTGCGTTTTTTCAGAGAAAGCAGGGGGTTGTGTTCTCAGGCTACTCCTCTCCTCTCCCGAGTCGCCAATCTGCTCCTGGCAGCCCTCTAGAGCACCTCAGTAGGAAGAACCACAGAAAAGCAGCATTTTTGGGGTTTTTTTTTAGTTGAGCCCTTGATGTGTGGCAAGACTTTACGCCAGCTCCAGGGCTGGCGTTAAGTTTGCCATGTTAAAAAGTGTGCCTCACCTACATGGCATTTACATGTGATGAGCGCTATTAGCTATGCGTTGGTTTGGAGACACGTTTTGACATGCTAATCCCCTTCATGTCTAGTGCATCCAAAACGCGTGTCCAACTGCGCGTTAACGTGTGCGCTAGGCTGAGTGTACTTTATTGCATTGGCCCCCCTCCCCAGTGTGCATTATATAGACAAAGTCAGGGTGATCTGGGCCATCAAACACTATTTTTGATTGGTCCACTGAGTGTGTGGTTGTTGGGGGAAGGGAGTTATAACTGATATCAGATATAGTCAGATTGACATATGCCTACAGTTCGGAGAAAATGGATTTAATGCAAATATTAAAAAATACAAAGCCTAATCCTGAAGCTCCCTTTGTCTCACATCTTTTTTTTTGTTACATGCATTTAATTTAATATATAGCTAATACTCTTTAATTAGTGGGGCTATCGGAGGACTTCATAAAGGGTCAAGTGAAGCCAGTTCAGGTGTTTGCCTCTTTATATGCATGGATTTATAATTCTTGTTTTACTAAGATGGGGTAAGCAATTTTCATCCTCAAGAGCTATAAACAGATCTGGTTTTCATGATAACTGCACTGCATATTCACCAGATACATTTGCATATGCTAGGCCTCATAATCCAGTTAATTTGCCTATGTTGACGAGCCTGGTTGTCGGTCTCAGACTTGCCTAGCCCAAAATAAAAAAATAAAAAAAAATCATAACTACAATTCCATACAAGCAATGATATAAAGCCTGGACGAGTCCTACCTCTCTGCTCTGACACGGAGCCATTATTAATATAATTTCTGGAGCACTAGGTGTGACCTATACAGCACTAATCATTAATAAAGAACCGGAGTATGGACTGAAATTCTGTTCTTTTTTTTTTTTACCCCTCTGCTTTCTCCGCCAAGAGCTTTTTGGCGTTCCTCACCCCACCTATCCCTCTCTCGTCCTATTTTTCTCCCCCAGTGATCCACCTAAGGGGGAATCTGCAGCTTCCCACAAATTAGGCCAGGTCTCTGCACTGCAAAATAAATGGGAGTAGCTCAACGGGGGGACATAATCTACCTATTTTTTTTGTTATTCTTTTGCTATGTGGGGGGACTGGTGGTGGAGGCTGAAAAGACCCTTACAACAAATGCCTTTGACCACGGCCGACAAATCCTCAAGCAGGCGCACACCGCTGGGCCCATCTCATGTCATCTTTTTTGAAATGTCATGTGTGAAGGGGGACGGGGTGGGAGGCATGCATCTCGACTATAAGATACAATAAATCGGTACGTGTGCCAGTGCCCAGAGAAGCGCTAGTGGAATAACGTCACTGCAGTGCCAAGCAGGGTGGGGGAACAGCCATATCGAGCGCTTATTATAAGGAGCTGCTGCGTGCCGCTAGGGTCTCTGCCGAGATGGCACTCCCACAATGAGAGAGTGTATGGGGGCGAAGGGGAGAATATCATCCTTCAGGGCATCACAGCCTTTGGGTTTTACAGTATATAAACAAAAATGTGGGTGAATCAAAATCAAAGAAAAAATCTGTTTAAAAAAAAAAAGGAGGTATCAGAAAGTAGTGCTGGTATGTGCTACATTTTACAAAAAGCGCTACTGCACAAATTATAATCATGCACCTGAAATCTGAGCAAGGATTCTCTGGGCCAAGATGCATTTCATCATAGGCCATTTGACTCTTAGATTGTATCAATTGTTCGTAGTGAGGGCAGCTGCAGCTATGTCCAACCGGCTCAGTTGGTGGAGCACGAGACTCAGTCATAGGGTTGTGGGTTTGTGCCCCACGTTGCACAAGAAACATTTGGTTAACAGGTATGCTTATAAAACATCTCCAATGTAAGGGGGGATCTAATCAATCATCGGATAGTCCATCTTAAAGCAGTATAATGGGACATTGCTACTGCCCTTAACAGAAGGCTTGAGCATAGCATGTATGGAACAGCAGTGGCTACTACCCTTAAAAAAATAATAAGAACTTTAAAACTTTTTTTTTTTTTTTAAAGAAAACTTGTTGACCAGACTGGATGGACTATTTTGGTCTTTATCTGCTGTCATTCACTATTTTACTATGTAATCAAATGCTAGGTAATATACATGGGGCAGCCCATTACAGTGCTGAGGTGACTGCACTGAATGGAGCAGCAGGTACAACCCTAAGGGACACACAGGGGGACTGGGTGTCACTGTCTGGTTCAAGGTGTGAGCTATGCATATCTATCGAAAGTGGGAGAATTCCTACTGGGCAGATAGGTTGGGCAAGTTGGACTTTACCTGCTGTCATCTGCTATGCCTCTACGGCAGGCTCTGCCCATCTCTAGACTTGACCTCAAAACGTATTCCAAAGCATTTAGGGGGAAAGGGCTTGTGTGTCTGCTGCTGGGGACCTTGGGGTGTGGTGGCATGGCTGGAGAATGAGGAGGCAATGGGAGGTTACCAAGGCATTGCTTCCTTGGAGTCTTTTTGCCATCATGGTTGCTACAGCAACGTGGAGGTCAAGCTACATTTCCGGGTGAGCATGTGCCTGGTTTGCAGAATTGTCAGGCTGACTCACTCGGTCTTCAAGTGGTCTCCTTTCAGGAAGCCGACTATATGTGCGGACGAGGAGGGAGCAACAGTATCACAGGAGCAGTGCTGATTCGGTCTTTAGCAATTGTTAGTCATGGTACCTGGGACAGCTTAAGAAACAGCAGAATTTACCATGCAGGATGTGGCAGGGTACCCGAGTCAATGGTGCGGTAAGTGCTTCTGGGAAGCAGAACTCGCCACACCCCCCGTGTGGTGAGTTCTGCTTCCCAGAAGCACTGGGAGGGGGGGGGGGGGCCAGGTGGAATACCATTGTGGGCTGAAGGCATGGGTGAGCAAGGTAAGGTGGTAGGAGGAGTCTGGTCATGCTAGAAGACCTAGGGCAGTATGGTGGACAACCTCTCGGAAACACAAGAGAAAGGTGAAGCGGTAGGGGGTGTCAGACATGCTAGGGTGGTATGGGGGGGGGGGGGGAGAGGGAAGACAACCTCCTGGAAGCCACGAGAGTGGGCTAGTTGGCAAAGGGGGCCACAGTCCAAAGCAGATGGCCCAGCCGGCTCCATGGCAGACAAAGTGGTATGGTCTAGCTGCTCCATGGCTGACAAGGTAAAATGGTGTGTATTAACATTAGATTGCCTCAGTTACAGATCCATTGTTGCATTGTAAAACATTGTAATACAGCTGTGGCCCTATCTTTTCTACCTAAAACGGTGCCACTTCATTAATGTGTTGTATTGTATTTCTGGAGTTAGAGTGGGGGAATCGGGGGAGGGGAAACGCAGGGACTGTCACCGTTAATGTGCCATTGCCAGAGAAGCTCCAGTGGAATAACGTCACTGCAGTGCCGACCAAGGAGCAGGGTAGAGGACAGGTCTATCGAGCGCTTATTATAAAGAGCTGCTGCATGCCACTAGATCTCTGCCGAGATGGCAGAAACACATTCCTTCCTCCCGCAGAAAGAGAAAAGGAGGGGGAAGGGGAGAATATCATCCTTCAGGGCATCACAGCATTTGGGTTTTACAGTATATAACAAAAAAAACCGTGTTGAATTACATCAAACAAAAATTGTGTTTAAAAAAGGTGTCGGATAATAGTGCTGGTATGTGTTACATGTTACAAAAGTGCTATCACACAAATTATAAGCATACAGCTTAAACTGCAAGTGCAATAGTCCAAAAATGTATACACTGTATACATTATATATGGTGGGGTGGTTCCACATTTTTTTTATTTTTTTATTTTATTACAATTTAATTAAAGTATGCAGTGCTATACAGGAACAACATGCATGTGACATATCGGTGCAGCCTGCAACCAGCATAAACCTTACTCATGTAGGGGTCCGCTATCAACTGTGAAATCGGACAGAGCAGAAGAGAAAGAGGGCTTCTGATGTTAGGATTTAACACCACTGCCCCTAGTACTCTCTCACCTCTCCTTTGGCTACCCTGTGTTTGTGCCGTTTCCACAATTAACAAATCCTCAGCTACAAAAATGATTGTCAGATTCACCCAGAATAAGTACCCAACAATAGTACCTGTTGCATGAAAAACCCCGATTTTTGGTACCCCCAAAGAACGTCTAATTAGCTGGAAAATGAACACCTACATTTACAATTTACAGACACCTAACATCAGAAGCCCTGTATATAGCCAGTAGCAAAAACTATTACTAGATAAACAATTTAGCTGAAATATTTGTATGTCTAGTTCGTGCACCCTGCTGTTGGTCCCCCCTCGATTCTCTAGTAGGCTCAGCCTTTGCTTGCACCATCCTGTGATATTCTAACCCTGGGCGCCCACCAGGCTCTATGTCCCTGCACCACCCCATGATATTCTGAGCTCTGAATCATGGCACTACCTTGTGCTATTCCACTACTCATTATAGTAAAGGAGTAACCTACTGATTAGAGCAGTGGGGTCAAATCCCATTGCCGCTCCTTGTGATCTTGGGCAAGTCACTTTACTCTGTTGCCTCGGGTATAAACTTAGATTGTGAGCCCCCTGGGGACAGGAAACTATCTACAAAAAAGGTTTGGATAAGTTCTTGGAGGAGAAGTCCATTAATGGCTATTAATAAAATTTACTTAGGGAATAGTCACTGCTATTAATTGCATCAGTAGCATGGGATCTTCTTGGTGTTTGGGTAATTGCCAGGTTTGGCCTCTATTGGAAACAGGGTGCTGGGCTTGATGGACCCTTGGTCTGACCCAGCATGGCAATTTCTTATGTTCTTACAGTACTTGAATGTAATCCATTCTAAAGTGCCTGAAAAGTGGAATAAAATTAAATATGATGCTCTGTATGATTACTTGTTTTTATTCCATGATTAAACCTTTGTGCACTATTGTTGTGTGCACATATTAAAATACTAGTGTTTTGGTTAAAGTGGTATTGTCCAGTTTAATTGATTGCCGCACATTATTCTGCTGTTGATATATATAGTTCTGCCGGTACAGACCAGTACTAAGGTGCACATCTTCTGATGTTCTAGGAGACCTCCACAGAGCTTCTTACTGATATATCTCAAGCTTAAACTGCCTCCTCTCCCATTATCCTTGGTATGAGCACCTGGCTCCAGGTCACAAGGAACGTGCAAGTCGGTCCTGGTTTTCAAACTCTTGTTTCTGTTTCATTTGTTGAGTTTCTCGGTATTAAAATGAAAACGAAATCTTTTGAAATTAGAGCTTAAAAACCAGTACTGTCTTATTTCTGACCTGAAATCAGAAGTGAGGCAGACACGCACAGTCCTGGTGCTTGAGGGCTACACGATATTCACAATGAGCATTCATCAGGCATATGTTAGGTCTGAGAAACTGTGCTAATTTGCATTGCTTAGTTACCTGAAACCAAGAGCCGGAGTGCTGCACCCTTGCCCTAAAAGGACCATGTATAACTGCCAATGCAGCAAATTCTTGTCCTGGCTCTCTTTAGAGCCATGAGTAACGGTAATGTTGAAACAAAGCCATCAAATGACTCAGGAAGACGACTTATAATCCATCCTCGGGCTGTGAAACTAATTATTCCAGTGCTCTGTACTATTTGCAGTCTTGCAGTTCCTGTAGGAGACCACTACTCCCCATATCAAAATATCCCCTGAGCAGGGTGTCCAAAAGCCAGGTCTGGCATAAAGACAGTTTATCTTTGGCAGCTGGGTCACTTGGCGATTCTCATGACCTGTGCGCTCTGACATATGGACATTCGTGCAACAGTAACCCCGACCAATGCCACCAAATTTATTTCCAGCCATAACATGAGCTGGATTGGCTCTCAGGTCTCTGGAAGTGAAAAGGATAAAGCATCATCCCGCCATCACTGTGCTCTCCTCCCTCACATCCCTCCATTAACCTCCCAATGCACCGTGCAGCCCCTCCAAAGCAGGTATCGGAAATAAAGCAAAAAGAAAAAACAAACAAACAAACAAACTGTAAAGATGCTTTCACAGTCCTCGCCTACTTCACCTAAGCCCAGCTCTGTGTGGACTGCCAGTACCAGAGCCCCCAGGCCCGACGGTCGGAGCCAGGTGTGGGGGGAGGGGGGGGGGGGGGTTAGACCATACAGCCCAGTTCCGGGAGCAGCAATTAACTGCGGGGAAGTGCATCTCTGCGGTGAGGATGTGTAATTAGTGAAAACGAAAGCTTTATTACCAACTGCTAGGGAGGAACAGAGGGGCATATTATTCAATCAGCTAATGAATGGCTTGCTTTTGTGCTTGGATGTGTTGAGAGAGACACAGAGAGAAAAGCATTGTTTATCGCCGCTACACCTCGCACCACGTGACAGGGGGAGCGAGATGGACTTACGTGTAGGTGAAGCCGGCCTGCGTCACTCCACGCTAGCAACAAAGCGCCCTCAGCTCGGGCCCCGGCCTGCGCTCGGGCGGGGGGGGGAGGCAGGCACGGGAGGCAGACGTGCTTCGTGCCGTGAGGTGGCTTCTCTTGTAGGAGGGTCTGGCAGTTAGTAGCGAGCAACCTGCACGCCTCGTTCCTCCCCTCCTCGACGCAGCGACGGTAACTGCTGCGGTGATTAATCTGTGGAGGAGACGCTGCAGTCATCTCTGAGAATTATCCTCCCCGCGTGTGTCAGCATGCGAGAGCTCCCCACATCATCCGACCTTTAGCAACTGAAAAGCAAAAAAAAAAAAGTATTTAAAAAGATATTCCATAAAGAGGAAAAGTAGTTGCTTTATGGCCCCGGCTTTCCTTTGGAGCAGCTGATTACACGAAGGCAGTCCTGTCTGGCCAGTGTTTACTCCCAATCTAGGGCCCACAGGCGGCGGTTTTGAGGACCACACTACTCGGTTGTAAGCAAACATCGGGGCCGATGCAATACAGGGCGCTCAGCCGAGCGCACTGTTAACCCGCAGTCGGACGCGGGATAATTGGGCGCTAATCCACCCCCTAATGCAATAGGATTAGCGCCTATTTAACGCGCGTCCAACGGAGTGAATGAGATAGCGCTCATCACATGCAAATGCATGTGAATTATCCTATTACTCATTCACGCAGAATGCAAAGACGCACATTTAACGCTCAGCTATTAACGCCCGCCTGGAGACCGATGCCGGTATACTCGTTGGCAGCCATTTTCATTACTGCCAGACAGGCCGGTTATGAAAACCAAGGCCGAGTTTACCGGTGTCGGTCTTCATAACCAGCAGTCGCGGCGGGGCGCGTTAGCAAGGAGGTGTTAAGGTCGCGCAAGCGACCCTAGCGCCTCCTTCCTAGCGGGACCCCCTAATTTGGATATTGCATGGCATCCCCCTTGCGGGCGCCATACACATGTTAATAAAGTGGGCTCTGCCCGCTTTCCGCACTTTTTATTGCATCGGCCCCGATCATTCGAGAGGCACGGAGGTTAATATAAGGTTAGGAGAGAACATCAATGCAACAAAAAGACTTATATCATACAGATAGGATATAGTCAGAAACGTTTGGTATAGAAGTGCATTTCAGTGTTTCATTCCCAAGATGGGGAGTTTGCCCAGGACCTGCATACAGGCCTAGGTCTCCCATTAGGCAGCTGCCTGCGGGTGCCGGGGTAACAGAAACACCACATCCTTTGGTCCAGCAGCATTTTCTCCCAGGCAGTGCGGCCCCCTGCATCTGCTCCCTTAAAAGGTGCAGGGGCACATGGCTGATGGCATTTGCACCAGTGGCTTCCCACCCTTCCCTGTGTCATTAAGGGTGGTGGTTTTGATGGGATGCTACCTATTCCTGGGAATTTTTGATGTAGAATCGCTCTGAGTTTGTCATCTATTAGCAGAGGGATGGGGCAGGCAGACTGAAGGGAAAAATGGGTGAGATACACACAAACCTTCTCCTTTCATTCACACAATCTAACACAGGGCTTCCCAAACCTGGCCTAAGGATCTCCACAGCCAGACGGGTTTTCAGGATATCCAAAATGAATATGCATGAGGTAAATTTGCATATGACAGAGACTCAGTATATGCAAATTTATCTCATGCATATCCATTGTGGATATCCTGAAAATCGACTGGCTGTGAGGGTCCCCAGGACAGGCTGTGGAAGCCCTGCTCTAAAGTTCACTTTCACTGACAGATAGGTTTATTCTCCCACACACACATGCACTCTCCCACCCATACTCACATATACTTCATACACACACAAACACAGACATCGCCACTCATATTCTCTCACATACATATGGCCACATACATCACTTGCACTCTCACACATACACTCACATGCCCATTCACATTCCTTCTCACACATGTTCAGTCTCTCTCTCCTGCCTTAAAACTTCCAGCAACAGCAGCTTCCTCTCTCCTCTCTCTCCACCCACCACAGTAGGCAGGACTCTTATAGACACAGATCAAGTGGTGGTGCATGCTGAACAAGAATGATCTGATCATAAGTCAAGTATCTGAAAATTACTGCAATTTGATTGGCGCCAAGCTTAGATAAGATAAGAGCAGTCACCTGTTAGAGGTAGAAATAAGGGAGTGGGGGTTACTGTATTGGTTAACATGGTAGGTGTGGTACAGGAAAAATGAAAGGGGAGGGGGGCATATAAATATTTTTTGCATAGCAGCTGTGAGCCAAGCTATTCCCTACTGTATCTCTATGCAGTACTGTGCATTGCTCCATGAGACTCTTGCTAAATAAAGAACCTCTTTCCAACTGCCAGTGTTCAGTGTTTATTCCATAATGCCCTCCAACAACTTCTTTTTTTCAACTGCATGGTTCAACACTACCTGGGCTCCTTCTTCCCAACCATGTAGCTGATGCCACCGCTGCTGCTTCTTCCAGTTGCGGAGGCAGATGTGACATGTTCGGAACTACAACCTCTTCCCTATTCAATTGTTCCTGCATTTGTGCTTGGAGGAGGAAGCTCCTCATCCTTGAAGTGTGACTCCTACTCCACCTCTGGGCCAAGGGCTACTCAAGTGATAAAACGTCCAGCATTGCCTACATACAGCACCGATAATGCATCTCATTCCCTAACCAGCAGCATTACCTAGCATTCACCCATAGGACTTTTAGAGCATCTCTCTCCTAACCAGCAATACAATCACCAAAACCCACCTGCAGGTCCAGATGTAGGCACAGGCAACATAGGCAGCTGGCTAGGATGCCAAATTTTGAAGATGCCAAGAAGAGAAGCCTGCTTCAGTTTAGGGTGTCATGTTAGTGCTGCTTCAAAAGGATGCCACTGTGGCACTCTGGTATCCTCCCCTCTTGTTTTCCAGTCTCTGGGAGGACCCATCAACTCTCTTGTCCTGCTTATGGATACCAGAATCTTAAATTTGGTCCTGCCCACACAAAAAGGATTTGATAATGTACCTCATTCTTAACTATCAGCACTGACACCCAAAATCCAGACACAGGGACTCTTAAATCATCATAGAAACATAGAAAAACATAGAAATGACTGTAGAAAAGGACCAAATGGTCCATCCAGTCTGCCCAGCAAGCTTGTATTTGCTGTGCCATGTAGGTTACCCACATGCTTATCAGTTCTTCACAACATAAAATTCAGGGCCCTCATTGGTTGCTGTTTGAATCCAATTCCCCTTTTTCCCCTACCGTTGAAGCAAAGAGCCATGATGGAGTTGCATCAAGAAGTATCAAGGCTTATTGGTTAAGGGTAGTAACCGCCGCACCAGGAAGTTACCTCCATGCACTCTTTTCTTCATTTCCATCCTTTAGCCTTTAGGAATCCACAGAATTTATCCCATGCTCCTTTGAATTCTTTCACTGTTTTGGTTTTTACCACCTCTGAAGAAAGGGCATTCCAGGCATCCACCACCCTCTCTGTGAAGACATTTTCTGATGTTGGTTCTGAGATGTCCTCCATGGAGTTTCATTTCGTGACCCCTAGTTCTACTAAATTCTATCCACGGAAAAGGTTTGATGTTTGTACATCATTAAAACTTTCAGGTATCTAAAGGTCTGTATCATATCATCTCTGTGCCTCCTCTCTTCCAGGGTATACATATTCATATCCTTCAGTTTCTCTTTATAGGTTTTCTGATACAGAGCCCACAACATTTTGGTAGCTCTTCTCTGGACTACCTCCATCCTGTTTCTATCCCTTTTGAGATAAGGGTTCCAGAAATGAACACAGTACTCGAGGTGAGGCCTCAGCAAAGGACCTGTACAAAGGCATCACTACCTTCTTTTTCTTACTGTTATTCCTCTCTCTATGCAGCTCAGCATTCTTCCGACTTTAGCTATCACCTTGTCACAGTGCTTCGCCATCTTCACATCGCCAGACACTAATCACCCCAAGATCCTGCTCCTGGTCCATGCATATCAGCTCCCCCTCCCCCCCCCCCCATCATATGCAACTCTTTTGGATTACTGTGTCCCACATGCCTGACTCTGCACTTCTTGGCATTGAATCCCAGCTGCCAAATCTTTGACCACTCTTCAAGCTTCAGTAAATCACTTTCCATTCTCTCTACTCCTTCAGGCTTGTCCACTCTGATGCAGATCTTGGTATCATCTACAAATAGACAAATATTACCTTCTATCCCTTCCAAAATGTCTCTCACAAAGATACTGAATAGAAGCGGTCTCTATACAGATGCCTGTGGTTCTCTCTTCAGAGTAGGTTCCATTTACCATTACACGCTATCTCCTATCAGTCAACCAGTTTGTAATCCATGCCATCACCTTGGCGCTCACTCACAAGCTTCTCATTTTGTTCACAAGCCTCCTATGTGGGACGGGTTCAAAAGCTTTGCTGAAATCCAAGTAGATGACATTGAGCGCTCTTCCTCAATCCAATTCTCTAGTCACCCAATCAAAAAATCACATGTGTCTGATAGGACCTTCCTCTGGTGAATCCATGCTGCCTCGGGCCCAGTAAATTACTGGATTGTAGATAGTTCAGCATCCTTTGTTTCAGCAGCATCTCCATTACATTTTCCCACCACTGAAGTGAGGCTAACCAGCCTGTAGTTTCCAGCCTCCTCTCTGCTACCACTCTTATGAAGCAGGACCACAACCGCTCTTCTCAAATCTCATGGCACCACTCCTATTTCCAGGGAACTGTTGAACAGATCATTTAATGGACCCACGAGGACATCTCCGAGTTCTCTTAGTATCCTGGGATGTACCTTATCTGGTCCCATGGACTTGTCCACATTCAGTTTTCCTAGCTCTTCCCATACATAATCTTCTGTAAAAGAAGTTGTGTCTAGCCCATTCCCTTCTACGGTCTTGACAACCAGCAAGGATTCTTCTCCCGGATCTTCTTTAGTGACCACCGAACTGAAGTATTTGTTTAATATATTTCCACCATTTCCCTGTTTTTCTCAATACACTGCTCCGACACTAATTAATTTCACTATACCACTTCAGGCTTTCCTTCTTTCTCATCTCATCTTATCTTATGCCTGTAGCCTATCCAGCAACATCCATATCTAGAATCCCCAGGTAGGACTTTGAAAGCACCTCACATCTAATCAGTAACACCAATACCTAGAACCTACACACAGAACTGCTATGTTCAACTTCATTTCCCTGGGCCAACACTCCATTGTGGATTTACCAATCAACAAGAACTCTTAAGATCCTCTCAGTGAGGTCTATTAGACATTCCATCTATGAAGCATGCTCGTTTGGTAGAGTCTAGAGCCTGCATTCTTGGTTGCAGCACCTTCATTAGGGAACTCCCTTCTAGAATCCTTATGCCAGACTGAATGTACAAAAACCTTCAAAACCTGTTCCAGACCTTTTTCCTTAAATACGCCTACCCAAACTTCTGTATTGTGCACTCTGCATCAAGGTGGCAAGGTTTCATAATATTGTTTTGACTGTCAATGGAGTTGGTCGATGTATAGATCTGTTTTTGTTCTATCATTGTTCTCTATACATTTTAGGAATGTAATTTTGTACATTGTTTAATGCCTCAGCTTAAACAATTAATACATTTTAATAAACTAAAAAAAACCAAAACAAAAAACTAATGCACCCCACTGCTAACCAGCAGCACCAATAATTAGAACGGCTGCTAAAACGGAGGATAGTCAATGCCAATGGATTACAAGATCTGAGGCAGCATGGTTTTATCAGCTGTAAGGCTTTTTAGACAAATCTGATCAAGTTCTTTGGGTGACCAGAGAGATGGACCAAGGGAACAATGTACTTGAATTTCAGTAAGGCCTTTGACATGATTCCACACAGATGATTCATAAACTGAGCATCTTTGGTATGAGCTCTAAAGTGACTGAATGGGTTAGAAACTAGTTGAGTTAGAGGTGACAAAGTGTGGCGGTAAGCAGAGTTTACTCTTGAGAGGGGTGTTACAAGGGGTGTGCTGCAGGGATCACTACTTGTAGTTCTTTTCAACATTTTAAGAGATATCGCAGAAGGAATACTGGGAAAGGTTTGCCATTTTGCAGAGGATATGAATGTCTGCAGCAGGGTAGACATCTAAGAAGGTGTGGAAAACATGAGAAGGGATCTAGTGAAATTTGAGGAATAGTCTACAGCCTGGCAGCTAAGCTTTAACGCCAAATAGTGGAGAGAGGAAATGATGTAGGCGATTCATCTTAGGTTCAACAAAACACATGCAGCTTGCTGTCCAGCTCACTGGTGTTCTCTTTAATTCAAATCAGGAAACCAAAGGTCAAAGGACATGGAACTCCACTATGGAGTTGGCCAAGGGGCTTGGTAGGTATCACTCTCCCTTAAGTGGATGCAAAATACATGCCCCAGTGATTAGTGAAGGAGAGGATGCGAAAGTCTGAAGCTACCCAAGAAACCTGATTTCTCTTTACCCACACTGATATATGAAAGAGACAATGAAAAATGTAAAACAGTAATCCTTCGCACTCACAAACCATGCTGTGGGATTTCTTCAGCAGCACCTTACTGCGCAAACATTTTTCCTAGCATTTGTTTTTTTCCTCCCCCCTCCTTAAGGTCCTTGGAGTTAATGCCAGGATTGCAATCAGCATATAAATTGAGGCACTACTGTGACAGAGGAAAGGAGATGTAACAGGAAGGAAAGACAGGCGGGAGAGTGGAGGATGGCAGCCTGCACAATGCATTATTCTTATTAATGGAGCGAAATGAACATTGCAAATTAAAAGGTGACCTTGGCCTTCTAACAAGAAAGCACAGATAGAGCTAACTTGCTTTTATTTGCCAATTCTGCCTCCTGCCTCTTTCCTTGCCATCTTCCATGAGGCTGCCACCAGGAAGAAGTTTTATTATTATTATTTCCACCAGCACCCACCTAGGTGGGAGCTGCACGGCCAGAAAAAGTAAAAAAAAGGAACAAGAAGAAAGGGCGGGTCCAGCACGGAACCTGCACAACTAGGGTGCTCCCTTGCTGTGTTCAGTAAATAACATACAGCCTCTGGGATTTTCCCTTCTTCCTTCCACATCCCTCCTCCCTACTCACTTAAATAGGATGCACCGCTCAGGAGAGCCACTTCTGGTACTACTCCTGGGACAGTCACTAGTCGTCATCGCTCTGTTTCCTACCCCCACGCCACGTATCCATATCTTTGTTCGATGCCACGCATCAATATCTGCCCACCGTGCGGGACTTCTCACCCAGGCCCTCCTCAAGTGCCGCAGAACAAGTCTGAGATTTTGGGGGTATCCGCAATGAATATGCATGAGAAATTTGCATGCACTGCTTCCTTTGTATGCAAAATATCTGACATTTACGGACTGGAGTGTCTTGCCCCCATTCTAGCCTAAGTGTCGGCCACTTGCTCGACTCCTAAAAAAACTGATCTGTGTCTGCCCTCTAACACACAAGCTTTCAGTGCCCCCCAACCCCCGGCTGGCATCATTTCCATTTGATTACATGTTTTCTAAGGGCCATGAAGAGAAGAGACAGAGTCACTGTTGTGGCCCATCCTGCTAGAATTTCATTCCCTGTGTGATAGGTGACATTTGGTCCTTAGTTCCAACTTAAAGTGCAAGAGAGAAAAATCAGCTGCAAATACCTTTAGTCCACATTGTAGCTCTAGAAGAGGGTAATACAGGGAGCCTTTAAGTGAAGCAACTATTTTACTAGAGCCAGGAGGGCAAACTAGTCCTGGATTGCCACAAGCTCTTCTGGATTTTCACAATGACTATGCATGGCATGAATCGGTGCGTGCACATTTGATCCAAGAGCCAGGTTAGTTTGCATAACCTGGCCACCTTGAAAACCAGGCCTGTCTATGCACGCCGGGACCAGTTTTGCCATGCCGCTGCCAGCATATCAGTGAAATTAGAAGCCCTTCTGCAGATCTCTGATTGCTAAGTGTTGAATCACCATGGCAGACTGGCTGAGCCTATACAGACTGCCTGGAGTGGGCTGGTGGCAGATAACCATGAGGGAACAGATGTCGTCTGAGGCCAGAGCTCCTCATTTAGCTGTACCAGTCTGATATGGTTGGAGATGGGCAGGGGGTTCACGCATCTGCCTCCTGAAGCCTTTCTGGTTATCTTTTGCAGCAAGTAAGAGGCATTCCTGCATTAGCTTTCTACTATTAACCAGTAGTCATTGGCAGAATTGTTTTCCTAAGATGCTGAGGTGTACCATGAGGAAGAGAGAGGAATTTTTTTTTTTGACGTGGTAATTCCCTCCTGCTTTACTGGGCTGCTGCATCCCCAGCCTTGGACAGCGTGGGGAGTAGAAGTCCTAAGCCAAGAATTCAGCTTACGTCCCTGGGCCAGCCTGAGGAAACAAAAGCATGAATGAACCATGGTCCTAACTTAATTTCAGCTGAGCACAGTGCAAAACTGGGAATGGAAAACAGCAGCACCCTGTCGAATAACTTTGACCAAGGGGCCTCTGATGGTTTGTGGCCGAGAACATTGCTTTCTGGCTAGAATGCATCATTTCAGCTGTGTGCGTATGTTCTGGAAGGCAAACAGAGAGCCTCAGCAATTTACAGTCATTTTTCAGGTATACCTGGGTCCACCAGGGCCGCATTTTCCTAAGTACCCTAGTGGGCCAGCTGCAGCTTCCCTACCTCTATATTAATCAAATTATGCACATTCATTTGGAATGTTTACCTCTTGCTTTCCAGAATATAATGGAAGATATTTAGCTGCCACAGAAGGATATTTTGTGTTGCATTTTTAAATATATTTCCTTATGAAGGGAAAAAGTGATTTTTCTGATTCTAGAACCCAAGAGACAATTTGAGATATGCTGAGAGAACATAGTGTTCCTGCGAAGTCTGCAGCTATCTGCTCTGTTTCCTGCTATATAAACATGCATATCTCAAATAGACATGATTAAGTTGCTCTTTTTTTTTTTTAATTTAATGTTGCCTGCTTTAGATTGGACAAATCTACATGGTCAGCTTTGGTGTCCAGAAAAAGTTGCTATTAAAGCTCCAGGTCATAAGGGAGAAGCTGATCCAGTCCTGGTTTTGCCCCTATTGGCAGTAAGAAATAACACTCCATTGATGCAATGGGGTTAAAACCAGGACTGGCTTAGCTTTTTCCTTATGTCATGGCAGCAGTACAATGAACAATTAACAAGGTCATGCAGGTACAATAGGCAGGGGGAAGTATCTTCCCCAAACATCTTATAATCTGAAAGAAACATGTATTGTGCTGGTTCCCTCCCCCTCAAACATTCCCTGGATTACCCTGTAGAAAGAATTGGTAAGTAAGCAAGCAAGAGGCGGCCTCTGGTCTGTTTCAACCTAAACTCACTAATGTAACTATAACTATCTCAACATACAGTGACCCCTTTTCCAGCAACGTCTGCCGTACTGAATTCAGATAGTGAAGATTTCTCCAAGGTCAGACATTTTTCAGCATGTCCTCTGCGAAGGAGCAAACACACAATTGGTGTGGACAGGTAACCTTTTAACATGATCTGGCTTTGTAAGAAAGAACAATTTCTGGCTAATACAGGCTGCCGCAAAGTACATCAGGTAAACCTTGTGATCGAGCCCAAACATCATCTCTGTTTTCAATTAGAAGTGCATTTTTGTATCACTAGGGAATAACAGAAGGACTAGGGGCATTCCATGAAGTTAGCAAGTAGCACATTTAAGACTAATTGGAGAAAATTCTTTTTCACTCAATGCACAATAAAAGCTCTGGAATTTGTTGCCAGAGGATGTGGTTAGTGCAGTTAGTGTAGCTGGGTTCAAAAAAGGTTTGGATAAGTTCTTGGAGGAGAAGTCCATTAACTGCTATTAATCAAATGTACTTAGTGAACAGCCACTGCTATTAAATTGCATCAGTAGCAAGGGATCTTCTTAGTGTTTGGGTAATTGCCAGGTTCTTGTGGCCTGGTTTGGCCTCTGTTGGAAACAGAATGCTGGGCTTGATGGACCCTTGGTCTGACCCAGCATGGCAATTTCTTATGTTCTTAGTTCTCTCTCACAACAATAAGCGAGTAGGTAAGTGCCCAAAACCCTGATCTACAGTCTTGAAGTGCCCAAAAAAAGGAATAAGCACCTAGTTAATAATACAGGGCTGTCTGGATATATTTGCACTATAAGCTCAGAATCTATGTTAAAGCAAAAGGAGGCAACTTGATGTGTTGAAGGCCATAGTGCAAGAAGATACTAAAAATGGACCCTGCCTGTCACCTCTTTATCTTTCCAAACTGCCAGATAAGCAAATGGAATAGATTTACCCATCTGATTATTGTTACAAAAGTACAGAACGTGGTGAAACTGTGGCAGTAGGAAGCCTTAATCTGATCCAGCATTTTCTAATTAAGAACTGCTTAATGAGTTTCATGAATATTTATAGTCTCTCTCTCTGCTGCCTTCTCTTTGGTAGCATTAATGGTTTCCATAGATATGCTTCAGTATCAGATTTAATACTTAGGCAGAACATGGAAGGAGTTTCCCATAAAACCCATCAGAAATGTTGTCCAACCCTTTACAATGGGTCGGTCATAGAAGCTCATCCACTGAAGCTTAGGTTTAGAGAACATTACGCCAGGGGTTCCTTAGCATACAAGCTGAAAGAAAACTAGCATGCTTATTTTTCTGCAAACATGTTTCATAGCCTATGTCAGGGCTATAAATCTCTATTTTAATTTTTGTTTTAAGAATAATCATAACAATACCCCAAGGAACAAAGGGGGGGGGGTGGGTGGTGGTCAGAGCTGATGTCTGAAGATGCATCACATATGAAGGAAGGACCTAGCTTGTCTTGAAAGCTCTCCAGTATCATTCTTCTGTTGGTGCCATCAAATAATTCAGTTAACACCATGGTGAATATGGCTACTAGATCTGGGCAATGCAAAAGGAAAAAAAAATATGACGACATTCTCAGGGGCTAGGAAGACCTGCAGCAGTCGAAGCCATTACAGGGTTACCAGATGGCTCCAGACTAGCAGGCAAGGGTTGCCAACTGGCTCAATGTCATAACAAACAGACTAATTGAGTCCTGGCGTTACCCCAATGCACACAGGGATCTGTTGATCTGATTTTCTTAGGAAAATCAATGCTACAATTTCCTCCACGCAATAATAAAACTAGGACTGGATTAAGCTGTTCCTTATGAGATGGAGGTCGTAGTAAATCATACAAGCAGGTACACACCAATTCTATCTTGTTTTTTTTCCTATACTACCAATCCCTATAAGCACTGGGACATTAAAGTAAAATCAGGAGAGTTTTTGCTAAAGATGTATACCCAATTATGATCTAGTTTAGGAGTGGCCAACTCCGGTCCTCGAGAGCCACAATCAGCCCAGGTTTTCAGATATCCACAATGAATATGCATGAGAGATTTACATGTACTGCTTCCATAATTTGCATATAATTGTACAGATACTGAAAATCTGTCCTGTTTGTGGCTCTTGAGGACAAGAGTTAGCCATCCCGATCTGGTTTTTAACAGTTCATTTTTAATATAATTTATTTATATTTGTATTTATTTACTTATTTCACACATTTATAAGTTGCCTACTAGCGAAGCTCTAGCTGGCATATAACTGTTCATAATCAAGATGCATGAAAAACAAATATATTAAAACAAACATTTGCCACAGATCTTGACACATCATTAAAAACTAAACCAAACCAAAGACTACAAAAATAATTTCAAAGAAATGCTTGCTGGAATAGATAAGGCTTTTAACATATACTGAAACGTCTTTGAACAAGTAATCAGACTCAAACTCTTGATAATGAATTCCAGAGAGAAGGAGCAGCCATTAAGAAGGCTTTCTCCCTAGTCTCAGCTAGATGAACCTGACGCACTGATGGTATGTCAAGTAATCTTTGCTGTGATGACCGAAGGGTATGAGTTGGGTTATAGATGTGGGGCATTGCATTTATTCATGAAAAAAAAAAAAAAAAAGAGGGTCCAAACTCAGCATTCTGTGAACTACCCCCGCAGTTTATATTTTACACTGGAGTGAGGTGGTCCTTTATTTACTGCCATGAGGTCAAACAGGCAGACGAATACTGGAGAATCTGAAGATCTCACGAGGCAAAAGCAGGTGGCCCAA
Organism: Rhinatrema bivittatum; assembly: GCF_901001135.1. Lineage (NCBI taxonomy): Eukaryota > Metazoa > Chordata > Amphibia > Gymnophiona > Rhinatrematidae > Rhinatrema > Rhinatrema bivittatum. Next base: position 34,506,121 of record NC_042626.1, read on the forward strand.
TCTAGATAGAATTACACTAACCATAGGAGCGTCAAATGTCAATTATCTCCCAGTCATTAGGGACACTTTGAAAAGTCCTGGAAATCATTAAAAGATTGTAAAAAAATGTTACAAGTGCTACTAATGTTTATGTGGGTGGGATTCATTAAGACTTTTCTCCCTTTCTATGGCTACGGCATGAGATAGATTTGCCTAAAATGGAAGCAGTGTATGCAAATCTCTCATACATATTCACTATGGATATCCTGAAAACCAGGCCTTTTGTGACACTTAAGGACCAGGAGGTTGGCCATCCCTGGTCTATGGGAAAAGAGCTTAATAAAAAAAGGTCTTGGCAATCAAAGGAGCTTTCCCAGAGGTGGTGCTTAACTTCAGTTACTACTATTAATCATTTCTTCAGCTCTTCGACAGCTGTGCAAAAATGTAAGAGTCCCTTTTCAGTAGAGCTTACAATCTAAGACAAATATACAGGGCAAGAGAGACTATGGGAATTTCTTTTATTAAGAAAATGTTTAAAAATTAAGGGGGATAATCAGTGGTTAAGATTTAAAAGCAGTTTCAAAAAGGTGGGTATTTAAACATGATTTAAATAAGGCAAGAGAGCGAGGATGAGCCCCCAACTCAGAAAGTCTATTCCAGGCATACAGGGCAGCCAAGTGGCAATACAAGAGTAACCTGGCTGATGAGAAAAATGCAGAAGGAAGGGAGACATATGACAGAGGTAGTGAGGAGCTGCAGAGGGAAGGCTCTTGTAGGCGAGGATGAGGAGTTTGAACCGTATGCCTAAACAGATAGGAAGCCAATGGAGTGACTTGAGAAAAGGGGTTATATGGGTGTAGTGACATTGGCAAAAGGCAAGTCACGCAGCTGAAGTTTGGATTGATTGAAGTGTGGAGAGTTGGTTCACTAGGAGGTCTGCGAGGAGCAGGTTGCAGTAGTCTAAGCAGAAGAGAGTTGATAATGGTTCTGGTAGTATGTTCAGAAAGAAAGGAATGGATTTTGGCAATATTATAAAGAAACACCTTATTTTAGCAGTGTTTTGATGTCTGTAGAGAAGGGAAGAGAGTTGAAGATGATCCCAAGATTATTGGCTGAGGGGATTGGAAAGATTACATTGTAATCCACAGAACTAGAGAAAGGAAGAAGAGGGGAGGTGTTATATTATGTTATGTTATTTATTTTCTTAATAGATCGCAGTTTTACAGTTGTAAGTTGATGCGATGTACGGTTTAAAAATAACTTTTTATCCTTAAGTGGGCTTGGGGGAAAAATAAGGAGCTCTGTCTTGGCCTTGTTGAGTTTAAGGTGGTGGTGGACATCCAGGTAGAAGTGTCAGACAAGCAGGTTGAGATTTTGGACTGGATTCCTGCTGAAATTTCTAGAGAGAAATCTAAGAATCATCAGCATACGGATAGTATTGACAGCCATGAGAGGAAATCAGAGCATCAAGGGAATTAGTGTACAGACAGACAAGAAGGGGGCCCAGGACAGAACTCTGAGGCTCACCAATTGATCGTAGGATGGCAGGAGAGGAGAATCCACACTAAAAGTGCAATGGGAGAGGTGAGAAGAGAACCATGACCGAACTGAGTTTTGAAATCCAAGTCAGAACAGAGTATCAAGTAATAGGTGGTGAGCAATAGTGTTAAAAGCAGCAGATGCGGCTTGGAGAATAAGGACTGAGTAAAGGCCTTTGGTTTTATCCATAAACAGGTCACTGGAGACTTTGGCAAGTGCTGATTCTGTGGAATGTAGAGGGTAAAACCCAGACTGGAGTGGATCGAGAACGGCTTGAGATGAAAGGCAGCTAACAGTGGTGAACAGCATGTGCAAGTGGTTTGGAAGCAAAAGGGAGGAGGGAAATGAGATAATAGCATGGCGGATAGGGTCCAGTGAAGGTTTTTTTTTGAGGAGTGGTGTGATCACAGTATGTTTGAAGGCAGTGGGAATAGTAGCAGTGGAAAATGATAGATTGATAATGTGACAGATGGAAAGAATGACTGCAGGGGAAACAGAGCTGAGGAACTTGGTGGAAATGGGGTCAGAGGAACAAGTAGTGAGTTTGGAGGAGGAGGAGGAGAACATAAGAAGTTGCCTTACTGGATCAGACAGAGGGTCCATCAAGCTCAGCAACCTGTTTCCAACAGTGGCCAATCCAGGTTACAAGTACCTGGTAAGTCCCCAAACATTAAAAAGATCCCATGCTACTAATGCCAGTAATAGCAGTGGCTATTCGCTATTAAACTTGATTAATAGCAATTTATGGCATTTTCCTCCAGGAACTTATCCAAACTTTATTTAAACCCAGCTACACTAGCTGCCCAAACCATATCCTCTAGCAATGAATTCCAGAACTTAATTGTGCATTGAGTGAAAAATAATTCTCAGATTTGTTTTAAATATGCTACTTGCTAACTTCACGGAGTGCCCCTAGTCCTTCTAGTATCTGAAAGAGTAAATAACTGATTCACATTTACCAGTTCTAATCCTTCCATGATTTTATAGATCTCTATCACATCCCCCCTCACCCATCTCTTCTCCAAGCTGAACAGCCCTAACCTCTTTAGCCTTTTTACACAGGGGAGCCGTTCCAGCCAGAAGATGAGTAGTTTCCTCTACTGTGATTTTAGAAAAGGAGGAGAGAGTGGCAGGGGACAGGGGAAGGGTAGAGGAAAGAACTGGGGGGGGGGGGGGGGGGGGGCAGGGTGTTATAGGTGACCTGGTGGAGAACTCGACTAATTTTGTAAACCTTGTCTTGGAAGTAGTCAGCCATAGTCTGGATAGAGAGTGAAGAGGGATGGGAGGTGAACAAATTTTGAGAGGGAATTGAGTGTGGCAAAGTGACAGTGAGGGTTGGAAGCAAGAAGGCTTGGCAGATGGATGTAGTGGTATTGCTTGGCAAGTGGACTAGTAAACCAGAAGGAGATCAGCGTGAAATGTATGAAGACAGCATGGGCATGGGATTTTAGCCAGAGACATTTTGCAGAGCAGGTACAAGAATGTAGGAAACAAATTTTAGGGGTGAGCCAAACCCTATGCATCCCATCATATGGGATGCATAAGGGGAAGGTCAAGAGAAGAGTATAGTGTTCTAAGAAGAAATGGTCTCATCTACTAACGCTGACAATATAGTGGAGGAGAAGAGAGATAAGACATTAGTGGAGAAGATACAAGGGTCAACAGCCTGGAGATTCCAGAAGGTATTGGTGGTGGCTGGATGAGGCTGGGGGGGGGGGGGGCGGGGATGGTGGTTGAGTGTGAAGGTTATCAAATGATGGTCAGAGAGGAAGATCTGAGGTGGAGAAGGCCAAGAGATAGCAGTTGGAGGAAAGGAGTAGATCAAGGCAGTGGCCATGCTTGTGAGCAGGGCTGGTAGAGCAGAGTTAGAGATCAAATAAGAAGATTAAGGCAAGGACATTTGAGGCATAAGAATCAGAGAGGTCAAAGTGGAAGTTAAGAGAAGGGGGAAGATGGTTCAAGGGTGAAGGAAAGCCAGGAATCAAAGTCAGTGAGAAAGGAGGAGGAGGGGGATTTACCAGGATGTAGATAAATGACAGATACCCAAAGAGATTCCTGAGGTGAACAGCAATTGGAGTGGACCTCAAAGGAAGAAAAAGAATGGGACTGAGGTAGAGAAGGGGGAGGGGGAAAGCCACAGTCCAACACTGCCATGATGGACTATTAGGTGGGATATGGGAGACAAAATAGCCTCCATGACAGTCAGCAATGAAACACCCCTATCCAGCAATGGACAGATATACACTTTCATACTCTTCCAGAACATCTCTATTGCTTTCCACTACTTTACTAAACACCAAAGATTATCGATCATTCTTGTTTTAAAACTTACAATTCTAAGCATTTTGGGATTTGGGTTTCTGCATTGTGTTGAGAACAAGAAGATTACAGTCCCAGAATGTTAGACCTTAGTATTGGAAAATCTGAATTGTTTCAGTCTCCCAGATGAATTGATGTTTGCAGTTCTGGGTGGGGGAGAGTAAAGCAGGGGTCCTCAACTCCAGGCCTCAAGGTTCTGCTAGGGAACAAACCTCTACAAAATCAGTCTTGTTCTTAGACCAAATATATTGAAATACATTCAGTGCCTATTCATGAAACCAGGCTTGTTTGTGGCCCTCGAGGACTAGCGCTGAGAAACAGTTAGGAGCTCTTTTAGAGAGATTCACAATCTCTCTCCAGCCCTTGAAATCAGGCTCTCTCCCCATGCCAGCAGGGACAAACTAATGTGACTCCTGTTTAATGCAGAGGTAATTTCCCCTATGCATACAAAGTTTTTCAATGCAAGCTGTCAGCGCCATGTATAATCACATTATGCATTGCTTTATTCAAATACATGTAATGTGACAATTTTATTGAAATCCCGGTTGGCAATGCTGTTTTGACTGGGTACTAATGGCTTATTCTTAATCGGAAAACTGCAGAAGTTACTCTGCCCAAATATTAAAACTACAGCAAGAGAGCAGTAACAGAGCCGAGGGAGGCTTGGGTCTATTGGCATAAAAAGTGCCCCTTAACATGAAAATACTAACAGATACTCCAACACTCAATTTTCCGAGGGGATGGGGGAGGGGGGGTCAGGAGTTATATTTACAGATTAAAACGTGTGCCATATGTTGAAAGAAGGCTTCTGTATTTAAGATGGGGCTGCGACAAAATGTCTGACCTAGGGCTACTACTTTTTAAACCAGAGGTGCACTACTCACGAATGCCCCTGGGCTAGAGGCAACATTAGCCAAAACTAAGAGGGCTGAATTCTCTGTCATGCCCAATTATTGCTGGGGAATATAAAGTGCTGAGCAACAGGCCAAATTGTTTGCCACAGTTTTGAGAGGCAGAAGGGGGAATAGAAAAAAAAAAAAAAAGAGAAAGTTCTCCTTTTTCCCCCCCTCCTCAAGATCCTCTGCTCTCTTCCCTCCACCAGCTTCACACCTTTTCTCGGTCCCTCCCCCCCCCCCCCTTCTGGCCAGATCCTTTATCTGAAGCTTCCCTCCTTCCATGGCAGTTCTGGACCAGCACACAGAACTCTTACCTCCGTCTTGGTTAATGCATTCTGTCGTTTGGTGGTGGGGCGGTGGTGCCTTGGTACTGGCAGACCATGCCGCAGCCTGCCGGCTCTTTCAGCGGCGGGGGAAAAAGCGGTGGCTGACCTCTCCAGATTTCTGCATGCGCGTTTTCTCCTCTTGGCACCTTTTTATTTTGCATGCTGGCCAGTAGAAGTTACGTAAGGCTCAGCACAAGTGGAGCAGACCAGATCATCATTGAAGTCACCAACCATCGCTCACTAGGACTCTTTATTTTGGCATGCCTATTCCCCCTGTCTGTGACTTACGTACCCTCCAGGGTTATGCATAATCACAAGCTGGTCTGTGATATAAAGTCAGGCCATTCTGCTTATGGTCCATAGTCACAAACTCATGTGAGATGAGTAAGTCAAAGGGAATATTCATTTAACAACAAAAAAAAAACCCCAAACCAAACACACCACAAAGTCTGTCCAATTATATATTGCAAGGAGGTATAATAAGTAGTTCATAGATGCTGTGCCTGGTGCATCTTACTGTATAAGAGGCATACTGCTCACAAGTTGGGGTTAATCAAAGCACTTATGCTGTAGTTCTTTCTGCAAATCTATATGTGGCAACACATTTACATGGTAACAGGTACTGTGCACACCTTTCCTGCAGCCATACAATATCAAAGCCACTCAACACCCTGTGCTGAGAAAACAAACATTGATTCCAGAAGCATTGCTACAAATCTATGCACCCTGAGTCTAACTACCTTTGAAATGCCTGGACTTCTGCACGGTGCCAGAGTGGCTGTGTCCCAGACTACTTCACACACTGGAATCCGATTGGTCCATGCTAGCTATGCCAGGAAAGATACCATTGCACACATGACATGCAACCATCAGATCTATAAACTTGTGATTAGAGTTGCCAACTAGATCCAGATTTTCAGGACAAGTTAATCCAGTCCTGTGCTAACCCTACTGCCTGAATATACTTGTAGTTTCGGTGCCCCTTGCTATTTATTTATTTATTTATTTATTTATTTAAACATTTTTATATACCGGCATTAGTTGTGGACATCATGCCGGTTTACAGCAAACGGGTTAAGCTTGGAAATTACATTTTAACAGGGAAATCAAAACTGGGAGGGGGGTAACAAGAAGTGGAAGAGAATAGAAATGATAACAATAACATGGTTCCTCAATGTGAGATGAGAGAGGATAACAAAATATGGTTCCTCAATATGAGGAGAAAAGAGTAGACGCAAAGTGGTCTATTTTCTACAGGAATCAATGGATTACAAGCCCATGCAGACAATGGCGTAAAACCAGGCTTAGATCCAACATGTCTTAAAACTCTGGAGCCAGTTGACAACCTTACTTGTGAATAGAAGATACCTTGCTAGGCATGGGCCAGTCCCAAAGAGTTTGAGAAATGGGTTGAGAGGCAAGAATTGCAGGGCAGATACTTAACGAATTTTAAGAAGAACATCTTGAAAGTTAAATGCTTAGTCGATACAGCTCATACCCACCGCACGGGCTTTATAAAACGATGCACAGGTTGTGGTACAGTTCTGCACCTGGCCCATTTTGTTATTAAAAAAAAAAGGTAGGTGACCAGAACCAAGCACTCTGGAAGCATGATAAAATCAGCCACTCTAATGTTCTGGGGGCTTTCTTTGTTATTTACAGAAAAGAGAGAGTGATTGGTGAGAAACATGTCTTACCATTGATCAAAAAGTGAAAATGAATAATTCAAAATGCAGATCACAAAATCCCCCCAAAAAACCAACTATTTAAAAATTTCCCCCCAAATATTCTGTCTTATATTTCTGTTTACAAATTTGTGAACATGTTAGGAGGAAAAGGCCTCAGCATACAACCACCCAGGGACGAGTCTATTGGTGGAGCCTTCTCTCAATCATGGGTGTAAAACTTAAGCAGCCGTACTCTTTTGGTGATTTTTAAAAGCGTTTTCTTAATATGAAATACTTGGAAACAATGTATCTATTGCTAGACAAGCTGACTGCCACCTCTGCCCTTCTTGCTTCCTTAGAGAATCTGCTACTGAGCAAGCCCAGGAGGGTTTTATTTTTCATGTCCAAATAGTACACACAATCCATCAAGTTTCGTAAGTTAACAGCAGTGGTATGTGAAGACTTCTGATATAATAAGAGATGACACGTGGGTCAGGTCGAGGCAGGGAGGCTTCACAGGCGTTCTCATAGCCAACAGACTTCAGAATGCATTTCTAATCCCAGAATTTTAGTTGTGCACACCTCGCTCACCCCAACGGAAAACTATCAGGGAAAAACATTTGGAATGACGCGACTTTTGGCGTCAGGCTACGCGCCAGGAATCAAGAGTATGGTTCTTTGTCATGATGATTTAGAAAGCAGCTGCCAAACCGGATCGGAAGGTGCTCCATAATTCCAGGAAGAGACCAGTTCCTTCTGCAGTATTGTTTTCCCTCCACCTTTCCAACTTCAGTCAACCCTCCCCAGAAGGCAAGCCAAAGCAGTTCTAGAAGACTTCTTAAAAACCCGACCCTACGGCAGCCCTCTTGCATCAGTAGGGTTCAGGGCAGCAAAAGTCAAGTCATCTTCCCTTCTGGGACCAGCCCGACTGACCCCAGCCAGGAAACCCGGACCTGAGTCTCCTTTCTGGGACCACAGTATAAAGGGAAAGCCACAAGTGCCTGGTCCCTTTCTTTTCTAGTTCAAACCAGTTTGAAACTAGTTTGTACTCTCAGCAGGAACGTCAGAGATGGTGTTTGAACTCTGTGTGGCAAGGAAGGTTAGTTTAACACAAAAAGGCAAATAAATCTATCCTCCCAACTCCCCACCATTTTCCTCTGTTCCCAAAACTGATCTGGGGACCACACAGCAAGTCAGGGTTTCTGAATATTAGTCCAGCTTTGGGAACTACAAGTTTAATCACCAAGGGCACCTACAGAACATTTTTCAGGGTGGCCAGGAGGGGCATCTAAAAAAAAAAAAAAAAAATAGGGATGCATAAAAACGAAATCATACAAATAGTCACAAAACCAATTAATCATTAAAACCCGGGGGGGGGGGGGGGGCAGCAGACAAATAACCATCCTTATCTACCCCTCCACCGGGCACCAATGCTAATCACTGTCCCATGCAGGCACTTCACCAGTTTAAGCTTGGCATGCTCTCATTTGCCCTCCCCCCCTCCTGGCAGCGTGCCTATGCCGTGGATTAGGCACCATCCCTCGCTTGCTGCTTCGTGCCTGGACCGAGTTCCATCTGCCACGCTCCCTTCCCTGGCTTGGCACCATCAATCCTCCACCCTCCTGCCATCCCAGCTGCCTGGCACCGACAGAGCTCGCCCCACCATCCTACAGATTTCTCAGAATGTTTTCTCTCAGGGAATTCTGAGCAATCCCGTTGGAGAGCCATTTCCCAATCTCGCCACATGCTTCTCAGCTAGCTTTTGCTCAGGGCACAAAATGATCCTTAGAGGGTTTCTCATTTGTCCCCTGCTGATCAGCCACGGTGGCAGCAAACTGCTTCTTTGTCATTTCCTTATGGTTTCCTCTTTAACGTTCCTTAAAGGAGATCTTGACAGATTTTCCATTACAATAATAGGTTGCTTTTAAATTTTGCTAACGACCTGCCGCACATTTCTTTTCTATTTTTTTTTATCTTTTCCCATTGGTTCATTTATGGTTTTCCCCTGTAAAGTACTCTCAGGGCAGTGCTCAACTTCTTAATGCCAAAATCATAAATTATTCTGAAGAAGGTAGAGTCGAGAGAATGACTGAGCTTTATAAAAAGGTCATTTATTTTTCTGCAACCTGCGCTCATGTTTACAACAGAGGCAAGGAAGGAAACACATTGTGTCTTCAGGTCCTCCCTCTGCCGATTGCCTTCAGTGGCAGACCAGGAGACAGAATTCTGGATTTGGTGCTGGTTTTTCCAGGGCAAGCTGTGGTGAAGGACGGAGTATCCCATTGCTATTACCCCTTCAGTACGAGAAAGAGGGCACAGTCCTGTAGATATAAGCACCGGGTTTTCGAGTAAAAGGCGATAGAAAGATGCAGGGAGAGGGTAGGGTCTGCATAAAAGACTTAAGAACATGCCATACTGGGTCAGACCAAGGGTCCATCAAGCCCAGCATCCTGTTTCCAAGTACAAGTACCTGGCAAGTACCCCAAAACTAAGTCTATCCCATGCTACTGATGCTAGTAATAGCAGTGGCTGTTTTCTAAGTCAACTTGATTAATAGCAGGTAATGGACTTCTCCTTGTGAGTGTATGAATGACTGAGGGAAGTGAGGCAGCGATATGGGGAACAGAATGAGAAAATACTGCACATATTGTGGATGAAGGGAAGATGTATAGAATCTCATGTATAAAAATTGTGTGCGTTTATAGAGAGAGAAAGGTGAGAATAGGCTTGCTGCCTCACCCGGGTCAACCTAAAAATGTTGATCTAGTCTGATTTTGCCCCATTGCATGAGGAAGGGGTTAGGAACCAGGAAGTCTGGAAGTCTCCTGAAAGATCCAGGAAACTTGGATTGTTTATGTTATGCAGTACATGCACCTGATTCAACTACATGAACTATTACTCATGTCTATAGCTCTACTAACCGCACAAAAGAACATAAGTGCCTTGCTCAATCAGACCCGTGGTAAATCAGGGTCACCTGGTGCAGGTTACCCCCAAGCCTTATTACCCTTAACAGAAGGCATGGGAGTAAACTGCACACAGAGACAGTCGCTACCCTTATCAGAAGGCATGAGGGGTAACTTGCACAGAGCGGCAGTCACTACTACAAGCAATTTGCTGGTCAGCTTCAATAAACCATTTGGTCTTTTTCTGCCAACTTTATGTTAAATATCCAGATCACCTCCTCCCAATTGTTCATTCCTAGATGTAGGAGGTGGTGAACCCTTTGCTGCCTATCTAATAAGTGAACCTGTTCTCCAGAAACTTACCTAAACATTTGTAAAACTTAGCTATGATATTAGCTTTGGTCACATCTTTCCCTGCAATTTTTGTAACCTGTAATTTTATTTTTACCATTATTATTATTTTGTAATTTTTACCATTTTTATTTGAAATCACTTTATGTATTATTTTGACACTACATGTAAAACTGTCATGCCAATAAAGCTTTGACTCCTCCAGCACCAAATTCCACAGCTTAAACATGCATTGACTGTAAAAGTACTCTCTTGAATTTGTTTCAAATCTTCTAACAATTAGTTTCATGGAGTGTCCCCTAGTGCTGGTGTTATTTGAAAGGATAAATAATCATTGGCTATTTACCTGTTCTTCTATATATCCCCTTTCAATTGTATCTTTTCCAAGCTAAAGAGCCCTAACCTTTCATCATAAAGGATCCACTCCACCTCCTTTATCATTTTACTGTCAAAGGCTGTTTTGAATAAATGCATCTTTAAGGTTTTTATTTATTTATTTTTTATTTCTGCTACATGATATCAAGCATAACTGCTCAGGAAGGGAGTTCCATATCTGTAGCACTGCCAATGAAAAAGCTCTCTCTTGTAATTCCAAGTTGTGCTATTTTAATAGAAGGTACTTTTGGAGATTCTTGTTCTCAGATCTTAGCACTTGGTTAGGTCTATAGATTTGCAATACAGAGTTGAACCATGGGATTAGAAACATTCTGTAAAAGTTTATGTTGCAGCACAATTATCTTGTATTGAATCCTAAAAGAAGTTGGAAGCCAGCGAAGGGATAAGAAGTATAGGTGTTATATGTTCTCGCATTTTTGTTCCCGTAAGTAAATGAGCAGCTGAGTTCTGGACAATTTAAAGTGATCTTATTGCATTGGCTGGGAGGCTGATCAATAATGCATTACAGTAATCCATGCCGGTCAAGATTAGTGCTTGCAGTACTGTACGGAAATCTTGAGGATTTAATAGAGGCTTCAGATTTATTTTATTTATTTTTTTACCATTCTTAACGTGAAAAAAAAAAAAAAAGTTCAACACAATGTTGTTTATGTGTAGTTTCATTGATAATGTACTGTCCATGATGCTTAATCAAAATGTTTTGACCCTTGAAGGGGAATGATGTTGGGAAATCTGTTTGCATTTTTGCAAGTTGATAAAATGTAGACAAAAACAGAAATGCTTAATTGTAGCTTGCTGTATGAAAGTCGAAAATGTATGTAGTTAAGTGGACATTTAAGTGAGCTTAGGGGCTGATGCAGTAAATCTGTGCGGAAAACGGGGACTCCGTGTTGAGCGCCCACTTTTCTAACACTGCCCATGCACCTCTCCTGGGTGCACGACTGAATGCTTAAATGAGGGGGGTCCCGCTGCCAAGGAGGGGCTAGGGACAAATGTGCACTCCTAGCCGCTCCTTGGCAGCAGGTGCCCAGGAGAGGTGGCTGCCAGCAGGTTAGAGAAACGGACGCTCCATTTTCCATGCCTATGCAGCCACGGGTTAGGAAAATGGGCGACCATTAATTGAGCCTCCCTTTTCCCAACCTGACCACTTGCACACTTTAAACATTTTTTTTTTAGTCTTTTGGTCCCTCCAACTTAATATCGCCACAATATTAAGTCCGAGGAAGTACAGAAAAGCAGTATTATCTGCTTTTCTGTACACTTTTTTGGGTTGCTCAGAAATTAACACCTGCTCTGGGCAGGTGTTAATTTCTGAGTGTAAAAATGTGTAGGTCGGGCTCACATTTTTTTTCCAATCTGGGGAGAATAGCTAATAGCCTCATCAACATGCATTTGCCTGTGATGAGCGCTATTAGTTTCACTGGGGGTTGGACACGCTAATCCCCTTATAGAATAAGGGGTTGTGGACGCACGTTGGCTGAGCACACTGTATTGCATCAGTGCGTTGATATGGAAAGAAAAATTGGATGTTGTCGGCATAAACTCTGTAGTTTATATCGAGATCAGAAAATAGTTTGCAACATGGAGTGAGATGTATATTAAACAGTGTTACAGATATAAAGTGGATCCTTCGGGTACTCCAAAAGTTATGGCGTGTAGGTCGGCGGGGGCATTTCCTATTTTGACTTGAAATCATCTTTCAGAGTGGTAGGATGTGAACCAGTTTAAGATACTGCCTTTAATTCCCAGCAATTGAAGGAGACATAATAGTTTATGGTCTAAAGTGTCACATGCTGCGGTAATATCCAGGAGTACCAAAATTTACTGGACGAAGTCTCGGATGATAGTATTTAGGGAAGAGATTAGTAAGGTTTCAGAAACTGAATTGAAACCGATCTAGATATTCTGTAAATTTCTCTAAAACAGCATTAAATTAGTTTAGCAATAAATGAGAGGGATGAGATGGGTTGATAATTTGTTAGAATTGCAGGATCACGTTATTTATTTTAGAATCTGACATACTGAAGCCTGTTTCAAAGTAGAAGGTATGGTTCTGCTTGAGAGGGTAATTACGTGGGTGAGTAGGCTAGAGATATATTCTCTTACAATGCTTAGTAGGGTAGTGGGGCATGTATTAAAGGGACACAGACATCTTCTGAACTATTTTGATTACTGCCAATTGATTGACATTTTTCATGATCCTGAATTACTTTAGCTTTTGGTTCGTACTTCAACAAGGCAAAGTTTACATGAATGATAAATGTTTTGGTAAATTTCTCACAATGTTCATTACTAAAAATATTATGTTCTGATATGATGGAGGGAGACCTTGTTAGTTTAACTGTTAACACTAATTCCATGGGGTTGCTTAATGTGGCTTGTCCTATATGTATATCCTACTTTTAGCCTGTTACAAATCTAGGGTAAGTTTCTGAAGAGTCTCTCTCGAGGGGGTTTTATCAAATACCTTCTGAAAGTCCAAATACACTATAATGATCTGTTCATCTTTATACACATGCATATTCACACCTTTAAAGAATTCTAATAGATTACTAAGCCACAATGACCCTTTGCTAAATCTATGCCGACTCTTCCCCATTAAGCCATGTTTATCCATATAACCATTAATTTTGTTCTTAAGAATAGCTTCCAGAATTTTACCTGGAAGCTATCGTCAGGCTCACTAGTCTGTAGATTTTCTTGAAGCGGCACGTGGGCTGGTGCAGCTCTACTTCCTGAATCAGCTATTGCTCTTCCTCCTGCTTCGGGTCACGACTGCATGACCTTTCCTTCTTCCCACCCGTGTGGACCCACTACTTCTTCTGGGCCATGGGGGGGGGGGGGGGGAAGAAGAAATGGCTATAGAGTTGCAGGCTCCAGATCCGTGGCACTCTAGGCAGGCGCCCGGTGCTTCCACTGCTCATAGCCCAGAGGCCTATCGTGAGCGGGATGGGCTCCGCTCATGGCCACTGACCTCCTGGCTGTCACCCGGGGAGGATCGCACACCCATGGCTCCATGCATGAAATCAGTCATTTATGGTATCTAAGAACTTAACCTCTCTGAAATGCCTCACTCACTCAATATTGGGGTAACTAAACTCTTACATTATTATTGTTTTCATATTTAATAGCCTGTCTCTTAGCATTTCATCATCCTGGTTGGGTGGACAGTAGTAAACTCCCACTGCTATGCCCCTCCCTGACACACATGGAGTTTTTAGCCGTAGAGATTCCAGCAGGCAGTTTGTTTCCTGCAGAATTTGCCTTTATGGAACCCTTAACATATCTTGCCACTTACCATCACCATCACCTCTTTCTGCTCTCACTGAAATATTTTTTTACCCTGCTATCCCCGAGTCCCATTTGGTTCTCCCTTTTCTGAGGTGCCTATTATGTCAATATCTCCGCCTAGTGCCACACATGCCAACTCTCCCCTCTCATTTGTTTGTTTGTTAGACTTCTTGTATTTGCATACAGGCACCTACATTTATTCTTTTCATTCACTTTCACAATTCACTAACTAGCAGTTGATTCAGGTAAATGGACCTCTGCTTTTTCCACATTCTCACTGTGGATGCCTTTATAAAAAGGCATCCTTTGTGGATACTCTTCTGAAAAGTATGTTTTTCTGAGTGACTGTGGGCTTTGCCCCATCATCTAAAATAAAAGCTCTTTTATCTCCTTTTTAAATTAGAACCAGCAGATATTTTTTTAAAGGGGTGCCCATCCACTGAATAAGTCCCCCCCCCCCTTCCCAATGATTCTGAAGCCCCCCCTCCCTGTCCTAAGCTCACATCTATGCACTAAAAGTCCAGAACTCGGCCTGCTTCTTGGGTCCTTTGTATGGAACTGGGAGCTTTTCTGGGACCAATGCCCTGCAGGTTCTGGACTTTGCTACCTAGAAGCCTAAAATTTGCCTCCACTGTAACTGTCGGATGGAAATCTAGGGGAACACTTCAGCTACCTCACATTCTGTCACTCACAAGTCAAAAGCAAGAGAGGTAATTATCTGTTTCAAACAATGCTGAATATTTGCTTTGTGTGCTTCCAGCTGCTTGGTGTACTCAGCACTTTCCCTATCAATAAAAAAGCAATTAGATTGCATGCTTAGATAGTAAATATGGCTGGCTACTTCTCCCTGACTGGTGACAGCTTGCAGGGACTGGCGTGGGTGGCTGGCTGCCAGAGGACCAGCACTCACAGAAGAGGGCCCCACGTCAATCATGCACCGAATTGGGGAGATTATAAACACTGCTGTTAAAACTGTTCATGGTAAGAAGGGCAGCTTTGTGAGCAACCCATGGATGGCAGTCAGTCCAGAAAGTACAGGCCCCTGGTCAAATCGCTGACTGGGTGCGGAGACAGACATGAGGGAAATGGGATGGAAGTGTGGAAAATATGAGGGGAGAGCACAGAAATGGAAGTATTTCAAGGCAGACAAAACAAACTGGGTTTTCATGTCATTCACGGTATAGAAAAGTGTAAAAATAAAAAATAAAATACATAAATTCGTGTAATCTTCTGTAGGTAGAACTCACCAGCCACCAACCTGGTTCTAAAATCAGGACTAAGAAAACTTGCAGATCTTGTACTGATTTGAGCTCTGTAGCCAGAAATCCCATTAGTACCAGAGCTATGGTTGTGATCCCAGGATTTGATGGCTAGGACTCTGAATGCCTGTGAACTTGCTGCAGAACTAAGTGCAAAGCCCAACTCTGATTCAATTGCTAAGAACTCACAAAAACCCCATTCAATTAGGTTCAATTGATCAACGCTTCATTCTGCGCCTACTAAAACCCGCACATGAAAGACTGCAATCCCTTCCTCTTTGTCATAAAATGTGTGTAATTACTTAGCAAATGCTGAACAACATCTGGGACGTGCAGTGGTTACAAGGGTCTAAATTTAGAATTCTGTATATTCGTCTCTTATCCTCCTGGATTGGTAATGAAGTACAGGATCACAGAAGGGGGGAAAAGAATCCGATCTAAACGGAGAAACCTAGAGACAGGGCTTCATATTGGATTTGAACAACCATTTCAGACTGGTTCCAGAAGATATGCTGAGCTGGGAGGGAGCTGAATAGATTATTTATTTATTTTTTGAGGTTTTTAGGCAGAGAAGTTGCCTTATTGGAATGATGGAGGCTTGGGGTAATTTTGCTGAGAGGGAGGGTTAGTGTTATCCTGGACTTTACGGGTCAGTTTTCATTCAGAGAGCATGCTTCCAACATGGCTTATATAGTTTCCTGCGCAGTTCTAAGCTGCCGTGGGACCACTTAAAACCCAATGAAAACTGAAAAAATGTGGCTCGACACACTGAACAACGAAATCAGAATGGCTACTGTCATTGCCTACAGTAACTGAAAGCTGTTTTCAAATCTAGGTTGGTGGTTGCCAAGCCTGTCCTGGGGACCTCTCAGTTAAGATATGCACATGAGATACTTTTGCATATATTGGAGGCAATGCAGGGAAAAAAACAATTGATCTCATTTCTATCCCCCTAAGCCTATCATGAAAAGCCGACTTGCTGTGGGGGTCCCCGAGGACAGGCTTAGGTAATTAATTCTGTCCTTCCCTCCTCTTTTCATAAAAGGAGTTTCTGGTTACCCAGACTCGAGGTACTTTGTGTGCAAGGTCTCAGCATTTCCCATGGTCATCTCTTTCTGAAAAAACCAATAGGTGTAGAGTTCTTTTCAAAAAGCATTTTCATTATCGATACATTTCAAGCTGGATAAAATGGCTTAAAGTGATTATAGCTTGTCTGAGTAGGTGTAAAAGTAAAAAGTAATTTAAAACTTAGCATATCAACTACTTTGAGCAAACAGTAGCAAAGCCGTTCAAGTGCTGTGACAGTATCCAGTAACAAGTTACATTTTGCAAACAAACACTTGCAACCTAAGGGTGATGGAGTGAGAATGGTAACATGCGAAGTGAGTTTCCGAGTCCAAGATGAACGTCCACTGGGTGAAAGAAACAAGGCAAGGAAAAATATCTGGAAGGCTAGAAGCGTAAATGCTCACAATCCAGGTAATACAATTCCAGGCTAGGAGGCAGTTCTAGATATTGCTGCTGTCACAGAAGTGTAGCGGATGTTTATAACTGGGCCGGATGGGGGAGGCATAAAAGCCTATTCTGAAAACAAAAAAAAACCACAAGGCAGGTGGCAACCCTCTGACCAAGGAGCACAGACCAGGATTCCCTTCCTAGCCAGCTGTCAGTGCACTGTTAAGCCAGTCTCAAGTTGTCCCTGTAGCACAATGACTCAGACTCTCCTTATCCTGGTGAGCGACTGTGAAGGTTGCCTCCACACAGCTCCTAGCCCACAGCAGCAGGTGCTGTGTCAGGAACTAGGCCTAGGCTTCTGAAGCAGCCCATGACCTGCAATTCTGAAGGAACCCCGCTGTCATGTGCTCTATTATAAGACAACACTTGAAAATCAGGTTAGGGCTTGTTTCTATGCCAGTGTGCCTTCCAACCTGATCCGGTGTGCCACGGAAAAGTCACCTTAGAACATAAATGCAATGCTGTTTCAGACCAAGGTCCGTTGAGCCCAGTATCTGGTCTCTAACACAGAGTCCAATCCAGGTCACAAGTACCCAGAGAGCGTGCACATGACTCACTTTGAGTGGTGGAAGCAGCAGCTGTTGAGGTGCGACAGCCAAGGTAACAGAGCCAGCTGCCCACATCTCGCCAACTTCTCCCTTCTCATGCACTCGTATACAGAGGGAGCTGGTCCACGGTGGCTCTGCCTCTTCTCTCCCTTCGATGTCAAGTTTCAGAGAGAAGAGAGTGGTGGAGCTTTTGGTCCTTCCCTAGATCTTTCTTTGGCCACACGAGTCCTCTCCATGTCTACAGTCTGCTCTGTGGATGTTGCTGGGCCACAGTTTTGTTAAAATAGGTAAGCCTTGGACTTGAGAAGGTTGGGAAACATTGCTCTATGCCCTTCTTCCCCACTAAATTGCTCTGATGTAGAGTTTTGGCAGGTTGAAATGGGAAAAGTGTATGAAAACGATGGCCTGAGACTGTACTAAAGCACACTAGCTAGGCGCTCTGGGGCATTCATTCGGCCAGGTCGATGAGTAAGTACCTATTGTTCTGCATAAAATGCAGTTTTCTGCACTGAAAAATGGCCATGGACTGTTCCAATGCAACTTGGCCTTGGAAGATTATTGACTTTGATCGCATTATTTAAAAGCAATGATTACAGAGCAGCTAGGAATGTAAACCAAGTCATGCCTTTTTTTAAACAGTTTATACAGCAGCCCTGGGGGACCAGCATTGTTTTCCAACTAGATTTCTTGCTTCTCAAGTTGGCTCAAGTTGGGAGTTGTGCGGAAGCAGCACTCACAGCCCCTGGCAAAAGAGAGAGTGGGGGCAAATCACAGCTCACACGGCCACACCTGCTGGTTAAACACAGTGCAACAATAGGCTGGCATTGACCTACTTAGAGGTGGGCTGCATACCAAGGGGAAGAAATTCCTGTTCTGTAAATGTTGGCTTCATACTGCTATTGGCATGGACCACCTCTTACTCCAGGCAAATGATGATCAATGCACAGGCTGGACACAGAGCAGTGAAGGCCTGTGATTGGTGAGGATTAGGGCTGAAGAGACTATAAAAGTGGAGGCTTGACAGGATGAAAAAAAAAATGCGCTAAAATATGGTAGGCGCTATGAAAAACAGCTCTGGCATTGTATAAAAAAAGAATCAAAAATGTATTGTCCAATTGCTACATCTAATAGAGCTGTAATGATAGACCTCAATGACATCAACATGCTTCTCGCCCAACTTGTCAATCTATATTTTTAGGTCAGGAACTCTCCCTTCCTCTTGAAAAAAAAAAGCTTCTATATGACCTCTGCTAAAAGGGAATAATGTGGATAATTAATGACATGAAAAACCAGACGTATGTCATCAAGCCCGTTTGTTGCAAAAGTGATTGAGAATGTAGGCCTTAATCAGTTACAAGCTTTCTTGAATCAGAAGAACATTCTAGATCAATATTAATTTGGATTTAGAGAGAAGCATAGCACCAAGCTTTTGATAAGATCTAGCCTGGATACTATCTATAGAGGGTTTGTCAATGGGAAAAGCTTTTTGCTAGTATTTTTAGATCTGAAGCTTTTGACACCTTAAACCACAAAATCATGTCTAGCTCAAATAGGACTGTCAGGTTCTGTATTAAAATGGTTCAACTTATATCTCCACCAGATTGTAGCAGGTTAGACAAACTCGCACTTTTCATCTTGGTACCCACTGGAGATGGGAGTATCTCAAGGATCATCACTCTCATCAATGCTATTCAATATATACCTAGTCCCCTTATACAAACTTCTTGCAGGCTTAGAATTACAATATTGTATTTACGCTGACGACATACAGTTTTTCTTCCCGGTGTCATCAGATTTCTCAACTACCTTTGGCTTACTTTCTATTTATCTATCGGCAATCAACACCTGGCTTTCTCACAATCAACTTGCATTAAACACTGCTAAAACAGAAATAGATTATCCGAGCAGAAATTTGAATTCACAGTTCCTTCTGTTTTTCCTTTCCATTCACAGAACATCCTGATTCTGAGTCACGCAAAAAGATCTAGGTGTAGTGCATGACGGGTCTCTTTCATTTAAGCCTCACATACAAAGCATTATTCAGAAATTGTACTAGGAATTAAGAATGCTTCTTAGTCTTAACCATTCTTAGATCTCCCGGCTCTCCTGAAAACCATTGATTATTGTAACGCAATCTACCTGGGTCTACCTCATTATGTTCTAAAATCTTTACAGATGATCCAAAACTCTGCAGCCAGAATTTTAACTGATACCAGTCAATTTGAACACATTAGCCCAGTGTTGTGCGCCATACACTGGCTCCCGATGGAAAAGCGCATTCAATTTAAAATCTTCTGTATGATTTACAGTGCCATGAACGATGCTGTCCCATTATATGTTAGCGCACTTTTGAAAATCTACCAACCATCTAGGAGCCTAAGGTCAGAAAATCAATCAGCCGAATTTTAAAAAACGGCCATTAGCCGCTGTCCTGGGGAAGTGCGCGCCAGCAGTTGGCTAGCGCACGCAAGTTGCTTCTGCTCCAATGGAGAAGTAAAAAAAACAAAAGTTAAAAATGTTTTTGCTTAGTTAGGGGTCGGGGTGGAGAGGGGAAAGGGGAAAGGGAAGTTCCCTCCCAATCCGCTTCTTAATTACAGCAGACTGGGAGGGAACTGGGGAAGGCCCGATAGCGTCACCGCGCATAACTTACTAAAACTCCCCTCGCGCGTGCCGCAGGCACGTATACCTTTTAAAATCTATCCCAAAGTCTTTTAGATGTACCAAGCCACAAGGCGATTAGACACTCGCATATGCATGACCGTATCAAGCCCATTATTATACAACCAGATGCTACCAGATCTAAGAAAACAGGCTTTGAATCTATTTTTTAAGAAACTCCTTTATTCACACAAGTCTTTTATTAAGATGAAATTACTTTTGATAATTACTACATAACTTGAGCTAGTCTCTTTTCGTTAGTAAAGCAAGGCCAATTTTAATGAAATTTTTATCATTAACATAGGATTGTGCTGCATACGTGTCCTGATTATGTGTCTTTGTATGACCGTTTTGTGGTAAGCCACTTAGTACACAGGACAGTGTGGCATATTAAGTCTTAATATAAATAAAATAGATCTCATTCCAAACGGAGCTGCAAAATCAAAGCTGTCTCTAAAAGCAATGGCCTACAAAGTGACCACTGTTAACGCATCAGGACCTGTTTATAACTCACTCAGGATAACTCCTCCGGAAAAAAAAAATCTTTAAGGAGGAGGTACTCACCTTTATGTAGGACATCTTAAAATATTGGTCTGTAGGATGGCTCATCTATGGTAACAAGTTAAAAAACCCCTGAATTAGCACCAGTTTAAAACTTGTAAATTAACACCAATCATCAAGGCTTCAATCCTGGTTGGCGGAATTGGTCACA
The DNA here is from genome assembly GCF_901001135.1 of Rhinatrema bivittatum. Taxonomy (NCBI): domain Eukaryota; kingdom Metazoa; phylum Chordata; class Amphibia; order Gymnophiona; family Rhinatrematidae; genus Rhinatrema; species Rhinatrema bivittatum. The sequence continues at coordinate 34,526,483 of NC_042626.1, forward strand.
AGTTTCAAACTGGTGCTTTCAACCCCCTTTTCGTGTCCATTGGAAGTCTGAATTGCAGTACGACAGCTTTCACTGGAGTGGGGAAGGGGCAATGTGTGAAATATGGATCCCTGCTAGAATGCGTTTTGGCTTCTAAATCCTGTGTGTCTGAATGGATTTTGCTGGAGGGTAGGTAACTTAGAATTATCTGAAGGATTTTCTGCGTATGTCAGAATGAGCAGGAGTTTAGAGACATCTGATTAGTTATTGATTACTGCTCTCTGCTCTGTATGCTATACCATATTTTCCCTTCAATCCTCTCTGTCCTTCTATCCCCCTCCTCTCCCCCATTTCTTTGCTTTGTTTTTCATCCCTCCTTTTGCCTCTTATGGCAGACTAAACACGTTTACATATTTCTAGGACCTGAAAAGAGACCATAAGGACTGGCTTCCTTCAAATTGCTGTGAATTAGTCTTAGGGATTACTGGTCAGGCTGTCGCCAGCTTAGCTTAGTCACATTAACAAAATATATTGGACACCCTCATACCTCATCTTTCTACTGCTCATTCTGGGTCAGTACTGAGGTGCTGTCAGAGTCTCTGTTTCCTGGGATCGTGCTAGCCTTCCCATACTAAAGAATGAAGACCATTCTCTGCTTTAGTTCTACCATTCTTGTCAGAAGGCTCGTTTTGGTTCTCTTGTTTGTTCCTGATATGGGGAAAGTAAAATATTTGTAGGAACGGAGCTTGACTTTCATTCCCAGTAGAGAGGCACCCGAGTAACATATGGGACTGCTGTCACCTTTGCTGCACTAGGACTTCAGATCCTAGAAGTATAGGCGAGGCCGGGGGAGGACAAGTTTCAAAAGCCATTTATGTCAGCAAACCGCTGTTCACCCAGTGTAAACCGGTAGTCGGAAAATTGCCTTCTCTCAAGTGTGTGTGTTGGTCCACTAGAGGAGTCAGGCCCGAGGGCGTGTTTAGGTCAGGAAAGGAAGAGTACATGAACAGATTGCATTTCCCTCATGTACTTGTGTTATTTTCCATTCCAAAGGTTCCCACAGTTGCCATTGTATGTGGGTGCTTTGTGCTCACAAGTTTAAAAAGTGAAAGCACATGGGTGCTTTCGCTTTGAAAACTGTGGTGTGAAGTCTTCAGACAAAAAAGTGTCCGTGGACTTTGTTTCGAAGTGGAGAGTTTGATAATTGCCCACTCTATTAACTGTCTGCGCTCCAAGGGTGCCTGGAGATTTATCCTGCTCAGTCTTAGGTCGGGCACATGGAATGAACCAACTGTACCCGTTTTCCTTGGGCGGGCCTGCTGCCCTGGTGTAAGAAGAGTCAGAGCAGCAGAGACAACGCAGACAAAACCCACAGGGAGATTTTCATTAGAGGCTGAAATCCTGAACTCTCAGATTCAGTTGGAGGGCGTTTTGGATGAGGCAGCGGCCGGCACTGAAGAGGGATAAGGCAGACTGCGATACCCGTGACCTTTAGAGAGCCACCTCCGATTTGCCTCAAACCCCATTTGACCTTTGTTTTTCCTGCCTGGCAGCACTGGGCAAGTCACAGAAACAGCAGCGACAGCTTTCTGCATGCGGCCACAGACACGGAAACCCCTGGTTCATTTTTCAGAGAGGGCAGATCTTCAGCGGTAGAACAGGAAGTTCTTTTATGTATGGGAGGTGTCCAAGATTAAAGGAACACAGAGACTAAATTGCCTTTGTTCCCCATGAAAAGATGTTCCTGTCTCCCCTTCAGGTCAATGCTGTCGTGCGCTGGAGCATGAGCCAGTATTGGGCTCTCGATTGCTGACTCCCCAGGTTTAAGCTGAAATGCAACAATGAAGCTATGAGAGCTGCAGAAACCAAATTACCAGCTTGCCTGGAAGTATTCTTGTGGCCACAATGAGGACTTCTTAGTCTTAGAAGATGCGGTGCCTGGTCTGTCATTTGGTGCTGAGAGACAGAGGAAACACAGGAGTCAAGTCGCTAGGGTCAGCGCTATGGATGGTTTCCAATGTTTGCTTTAAAGAAATGTAGTATGGTTGCCAGATTAGTCCCCTTAAATATGTAAAAATAAAGTTGGAAATATTTACCTACCTTCTTCGCTATCACATCACCACTGTAATGTAATTTACTTGTATATTCAGAACGTCAACCGTGGCTCATTCTGTTGACCTGATGATGCAGGGCACCTGCTATGTTTTGATTGCTTAATATAAATGCTGTTAGCTGCTTTGAGTCTTTTTCGAGAAAGGTGGTATACAAAGGTCACCTGTATACTCCTGGAAACTTCATACATTTGTGACGAAGTTAAGTTAGCTATTGCTGACAATCTGTTTGTTCACCTTCATTTCTGCTGCTTGCTTTGCCACTCTCACCCTTTTCCCTCTGAGTCAAATGACTTTTCAGTTGTTTAGGGGAATAAGGCCAGGCGGTGAAAGGCTTGGGGACAACCTTGAGGAAAACACAGGAAGGGGAGCTCAGTACCTGCCTAGAGAAACAGCACGAGAGGCAGGCTTGGTACTAGAAATCTGAAAGCATGGAAGTCTCCTAAATTTTTAATTTTTTTTTTTTAAGAAAATTTCCACCTTTAATTTACAGGGAGGTTGGAATAACGACTGAATGACAGCTCTGGTAAGAGAAGTGAGATTCTGATGGTGGTTAAGAATCATGCAGTCCCCGTTTCCTTTCTAAATTGAATATTGCTCTGTTCAGGTTTGGCTGACAGAGCTGTGTGCTGTCCATTCAGGCTCCTGTTCCTCTTGCTCCATCAGGCTTTCCCCCCACCCAAGAGGGATTGAATTAAGGCCTTGAACGGGTGGCAGAAACATCAACGGGTGGTGGGATGAAGCCGTGGTGCAATACGAACACTGACCAGCAGAGGCTGTGGCAGGGACGGGGATCCTTTGTCTCTTTTCTTTGTTGGGTTTTTTTTTCTCCCTAAACTTAGATTCGTTTTGCCTTTAGTGGATTCGTTTGCCTGCAATCATTTCAACAGGTTCCTAATCAGAATTGAAGCTTTGCCAGGAATTTGACTGCAGGGAATCCTGGAGTAATAATGGGCATTTCCCCCCCCGGGACACTGCTTTGGACCTTACGAATATTCTTGAAAATTCGCAGTCCCCAGATATTTCACGAAGAGCAACTTTCCTGGTGTCTTTTGCTTCTTCTTCCAACCAAAATAATGTTCTTAGATTTTTCTTTCGTAATCGTTTTTTATTATTGCTATGGGCAAAAGATATGGATACATCGTGCTCTCAGTAGAGATACCCATCTTCACAGGAAAATATTTCTCTCTATGCGCCCTGAGATATTATCTAAGGGGGGTTTATTTGTTTTGCGATATCGCTGTAGGTGTTCTGATAGACCGCTTGATGTTAATTATATATTTTTTTTAACCATCTCAACTTCGGTCGTTTTTAGATTCGCATCCCTCAATAGTCAATCTAATAGTCCGGCTTTATAATGCAATACTGGTGTTTATCTTCTCAACATGCTTTTTTCTTAATTTCATGGTGTTGTATATTCGCTTATTTCCCCCCCCATTTTCCTTTTATTACACGAGAATGCTTGATTTTGTTTTTACAGCAGTTTATAATTTGTTTTATACCTCGTTACTGTACAAGGCATTCTTGTCCTTATTTTGAAATACATAATAAAAAAAAATAATAATAATGGACAGACCACACTCACCAGTATATCAAGCCAGTCCTGGTTTTGCCCCCACTGCACACATGGAGATGCAGTTCTTATTTCCCCAAAGAACAGCTGAACAACTCCTTGCATGATGCAGGGCAAAACCAGGACTGGATCAGACTGTTCGGGCTGACCTGGGTGAGATGGCAACTCTAATCACTCTTTGGTTTTTCTGTTTCAATGATTTATTTTCATTTTCCATTGTTCATGTACCCCCTCCCCTTTTCTCCTCCAGCTTGCTAAGGGTGATTGCATACGATTTGAGGATGCTTTGGCAGCTATTGTCCTCCCTCACCCCATGGTCCAGGCGTATTATCACATCCATGACTTGCCCAAATACCGATCCACAGCACAGCAGGCCACAGCCAAGTCACTAATGCTGAATGCCACTTTTATTGGTTACACAGTGCATAAAAACGGAGTTTGCAGGGTGCTTCCTAGCTTTGTGACAGCAGGGTCACTGTGCGCTTTTTATGATTTCATAAGAGGAATAGAAGAGGAGCTACTTCCTGATGCCATAATCACAAAAGGACCCAGCCACAGTGATATTCAAAAGGAATGGAGGCTCAAAGAGACTATTTTTTATCATGGACACGCACCTGGTTTCTAAAGAACCTCCTTCTTGAGCCCTCTGTTCAGTTATTCAGTCCGATTTCATATTACAGCTGGAGATGCCACCTTTCCCAGGTCAGTGCTAAGAGACCGATCCAGCCTGCCTTAGGACTCCTAGCACTGCCTTTATTACAGAGTATGACGCCTTCAGCCATTCCAGTTTCCAACGCTACTAGGTCCTCAGAATGAAATAAAAATGAGACTGAAAGGATAAATCTTACTGGTTTTGTGTGCTTTCCTTGACAAGTAAAAAGGTGTTTATTAATACTACTTTTTAAAATGAAAAGTATTTTGCTGTTAACATTAAGGAGATGTCTATCTGTCCAGTTCCACACCATTCTGTGGAAAAACCTAGTTCCATTTATTCGGCTCTAACCATTTAGGGTAAAGCTGTTAAACTAATCTATAGTGAATTATGATGATTATTATAATCATGTAGTGATATATTAATGAATTATGTTTCATGTTTTAGAGTTCTGGATAATTAGCTATTTAACTGCAGCATAAAATCTCCAAATTACTAAATGCTGGAAAGTCATGCACAGTGCAATGAGGGGTTGTTTTTTTTTTTTTTTTTTTAATATACGTATAATCAAAGCTTTCTTTTAGTGATTAGTATTTACACTGCATGCTCAGTCACCTCCTCAGGAGTAGCTGTAAAGGGATGAAACTGACTGAGAACTGCAAATGAAAAAAAAAAAAAAAATTCATCCTGCTCTGGCAGTGCCTCCTTTCTAGTGTGGCAGCTGGCAAGGGGACCCTCAAGCCTGCATCAGAAAGCCACAAAGTAAGAACCACTCCGCACTGGCCCCCACGGTGGAAGGGTCAGCCTGAGCCACGCCTGCTGCATTCATGGAGATGTAATGGTTTCCCCACCGAGATGAAAATAACAGGCCTGCGTCTGCAAGCAATGAGGGCTAAACCCAGTCCCCTTTGCTGCAGAGTCATAAGACTCATGTGATAACTACTCTTATTACTGTTGTTAAAATGTTAGCATTAATCCCTAATTTGCTTGCCTAGCTAGGATTATCCCTCTTCCAGGAGCGGGATGCCACTGCCTCTAGGACGGCACATCATGTCCCATTCTACTTTCACTAATAAATGCAGGTGGAGGGCCAAACTCAGAACCTCTCTTTATGGATTTACTATTATATGTATTTAATTTATATGGTGCAAATACTTCTCAGTCTGTTGGCACATCAAATGAATAAAAATAACCCCCATCCCACAATTCCTACAAAGGGAAACAAAGCAGAAGTAATACAAACAGCAAATTAACCCAAACAAAGGAACATGAGAAAAAGGAAAAAAAAACAAACCCCTCAGATGCTGCAGAGAAAAACAAATAGGAATCCACATGAAGCAGAGATCGCCTGCTCCTCAAGGCCCCCTGCACGCACAGAGCTAAGAATAACCACCTCCTTTCTAGGGGTAGCAGGAAGAGTGCTGCTGACTGAACAAAGAGCAGGGCCACTGGTTAAGAGGCTAGAAAATGTCACTGTGCAGCCTGAGAGATGGGGAGAAGGCACATGGCCAGGGGAATTCTCGAAGCAACATACGCAGGTTAAGAAAAAAAAAAAAAAAGCAGAACTCAGTGTCTGAAGCCTGCCTGTCTTCACTGTGGTGACTCACATGCACCATCCGATGACCGTGCGCGCTGCCAGGCCGATGTAATAAGGTGCGCTGAAGCTGCCGCTGGTTTGTATGCGTGTTTTCCCACTAAAGCCCTATATGGGTATGTAATAAGGGTTTTGTGCGCGGGGGGGGGGGGGGGGGGGGAGCACAAACAGCCGTGCTTACATACCTGGGGTTTTTCTGTGCTAATGGCACCAAAGGAGGCAATTAGTTACAGGCGATGCAGGGAGATCGGGTTAGTGTGCATTTTATAATGCGGGTTTTTAGCACCTGAGTCAGGGCAGGAGTTAACCGAAAGCGCCGGTGTGGAGATTGTTTGTTTGATGCTTTTGCGGGTCAGCCAAGCGGTGGACGGAACTGGTAGAGAGAAGGCAGCTTCTCAATGAGGCAGATTTGCCGATCTGCGTTTCACACTTTCGCAGGTAGTCGGAATCCAATCATGAAAGGGGTTAGGTTTTGCCCTACCTACCTTCACATCAACTTCTGGACCACTAATTTTTTTTTTTTTTTTTCAGAAAATGAATAAAAAAGGTTTTTGCCCTGAGAACCAACCGCAGGCATTCACACGCCGAAGGGTGTCCGTGCAGGCTTCTGTGCGAATGTCTGCGCATTTTACTATATAGGGCCATTAGCGCGTTACTGCACACATTATGGCACATATGTTTGATGTACATGGATTCTATGCGCAAATCTAATTACATCCCACGCTTCTGCTGGTTTTTGCCGCATGCGCCAAAAAAAAAAAAATGCAGAAAAATCAGCGTGGATTTCAGCACAGGTCTTATTAGATCAGCCTTTTTGAGAGGCATACCTGGGGTGCATTTAGGTCAGGAGAAGATGGGTGAGTATAGAAGGCCTGTACAAATCTTCATGTGTCCTTTTTCTAAGCAAAAAATCTACCTCCTCTAAAAGCCAGTGCAAGTGATCACACAACTTCGTATCCACGGCAGTTTTTAAAATGACAGGATGGGGGGAGAGAAACAAGATGGCTGCTTGAGAGGACGCTGCTCTGGTTCCTAATCCTCCTTATTTCTTTTGTAAACTTGCTTGGAACAAGATTATGCCTCCTAAAAGAAGGGGAGAATATGAATTTTCCCTCCAGATTCGGATACCCCTTGAGGGCAACGATTGATATCAGAGTTTGCGGTCCACACCCCGGAAACAAGGGCGTCCAGCCCCGCTGGCGAGTCGGGGAGAGGAGCCCCGTTCTCGCCCGGGGGAATGGTCTCTGAGCCCATCAGATCCTCGGGCACCGCCACAAGCTTCTCCCCCGCACGCCGTCGACAAAGCCGAGTCGCAGGCGGATGACATCACCAGACGGCTTCAGTTGGGAGGTGTTGCTGGCGTTTGTTCGGTTGGGAAGGCGGCCCGGAGCGCCCGAGGGGAGAGAATTGAGTGAAGGAACTGGTTCTCCGGGACTATGGGAGGAGAACAGCGACGCTGCTAGGTTGGGGGCTTGCCACTTTCGGCCCCAGGAGATTTAAAAGCCGGCAGTAGTCACCTTAGAATCCCTTTGGGATTTAACTGCAGGTACTGCTCTTACATCTAATGAACAGGCCCAACACTTAGAGACTGTAACTAAGGGGATTGATGTAATTGAAAATGACCAATCGACAGATATTTCAAGAACAAACTAACTCTATTCAGCTGATTACTAATGATATTAAAAATTTACAGGATATGAATGCTATATCTATGCGGGATCGGATTTCCTCATTAAGAAGATTGGAGTCTATGGAGAACTATCTGAGGCATTTAAACCTAGACTTAATTTTCCCCAAAGTTTTGGGCCTTTAATAACTTTTAAGAGATATATGCAAGAGACACTTCAAATTCCATTGGAAGACGTTCCTGCAGTGAAAAAAAAAAAAAATACTGTTCCTACCACAGAGCCATAGCTCTATTCAAACACTGCCTAATAATGAAAGGGTGGCTATTTCTAACCTATCTGAATACCTTGAAAATTCTAACATGGAGGTTATTGAAAGAGCGGTTCTGTTATTTTCTTTTCTGAGCATAATCCGAGTCAGATTATAAAGAGTTACTTTAAAAATGTAAATGTTTCTTATCTCGGAGGTTTGGTGCGTATATATCCAGACCTCTCGAGAGCTACACAGCAGCGTAGAAAGATTTTTCTATCAATGCGATCTGAAATATTAGCATAAGGGGCTAGGTTTTTGGGTTTTTTTTTATTACGCTACCCCTGTAAATGCATAATCAAGCTGTCCGGGAATACATATATTTTCTTTAGTCCTGAGCAGTTACGGGAGTTCTTAAATGGTAGGGTGTAATGACCTGCTAATTATAAGAGCAGGAAGGATCTATAGAACGATCAGGAGTATCTTGCAGCATTGCTTGTATTATTGGTTTCTGATTTTGTCTCCTCTAAATTTTCCTTTTCTCTCTCCCCCATATTTCCTACGAAAAGAATAAGAGAAATATTGTTTAACGATTTATATCATATTAGAGATTTTTCTGTAATTCTCTTAAAATTTCAATGCAAAGTTATTCTTTGTAAGTTTAAGCAACATTTGATAAATAAATAAAACAAACAAACAAACAAAAACAGGATGCACTGCTTTTACTATGAAAAAGGTGTGCAGAGCCCCTGGTAAAATACATATGGTCTTGATCCCTCTGCAGACAGTTTGAAAATTGGTCAGATGGTGATTCTGCAGTTTAATACCACTGAAGTCACCCTTTGACTGCTCTGAGAGATGCAGCAGAGCTTTATAAGAGTTACCAGATAGTTCTAGGTCATCGTGGACAGGATGAGTTTTGCATGAATTTGTAGTTCTTGTTTTTCTCCCCTGGTTTCCTGAAGAAAATCCGATCTACTTTTGATGGACCTAATTGATCCACCTAGTGGTGGGTCAGGTCACAGACATCACTTTAGTTCCCTAAAGTGAATTTAAAAAAAGGAATCCACCTAAACTAAAAAAAAGGTCACACTAATAACCTGACTAATAATCAAAAATGAAAAACAGTACAGAGAAGCAAAACCCTCTGGGGAGTAGGAGCCAGGCAGGGCATTCACTAAGCCAGTGGACGCCATACCATAGTGCTCTGCTTATAGGTGGGTGCACATCATCGCCCAGAACAGGACCCCATAGCCCAAGCGTGCTTCCTGTCCAAACTCTGCGGCCCGGTCTAGTAGATTGCTATCTTTGCAAGAGCCAGAAGGAGGCTGACGAGGAGGTCTCTTGCCCTGTATGCCAGGTCCTGGACATGGAGTGCCTCAAAATAAACGAGAGAAGAAATGAAACCAGAACTACAGCAGAGGGTATTTTTGCAACAGAGAGAGGGGCTGCAGTTCAACTACTAAAAAAAAAAAAAAAAAAAAAATGTGGACCACAGATTTCGACCTTCCACAACAGATAGGAGGGTTGATACTCCTTGTCCTCAGCTGGTGAAAGATTGCCCTGCCAGATGGTGTCTGGGTGAGAGAGGTTAGGATCAACTCAGATAATTATAGGATAATTTAAAGGTCTTAAATTAATTCACCCTTAAATCCTCCCCTATCCTCCACCTTCTTATCCACTTGCCCCTCCATCCATTTTCCCTTCCCCTTGTCCACCCTCATACTCCCTCCCCACTATTCTCTCTCAATCGAGACAATTATCCGCTTGATTTCGTTTAACGTTGCTGGCTCTTTTACATACATCTTGTATAAGAAGTTTACTATTAATCACATGTTACCAAAGGTTTTTTTTAAATGTTCCTCGTTTTTTATGTAATGCTCACAAGCACTCTTATTTGTTCTATGTTCTTCGTTCCATGTAATGCTCTTAGGCAAGTTGAATTGTTTCACTGTAAACCGGTTTGATTTGCATCCAATGCAAGAAGATCGGTATATAAAAAACCAAAAATAAAATAAATAAATAAATAACCTCAGGACAGGGAGTCCAAAGGGGTTCACAGGACTTGGGGCAGATGAGAAGATCCAGAGGCATGGAGGTCAGCGATGGATGGAGACCTCTGGTTGGCAGAAACCTTTGAGGAAGGCATATCGGTCAGGAGAGTGTGTCCTTGTTAACCTAGAGCAGGTGACTGGTTAAACTAGGGGTTGCTAAAACCATAAAGAGCACCAGAGTCTTAGGCATTACCCACTCATGTCAATCATGTTCTAGGAGATCCTGGCTTAGCTGATAGCAAACCAGGGCAGAGACTGTTCATAACCAGGCAGGGATGAAGAGCAGAGACTTTGTTAGGGTTGTGGGGGCCTCTCTCACTGTGAAGATCAATTTGCTGGCTCTCACTAGATTTTGAAAGGACACTTACAGCCTTGAGTGGTCCCTGTTAAAACCTCTTGGATGGATATAGAAAATATACCAGTCATATCCTAGGCTGCGTAATTGCAGCCCAGTGATCATCACTGAGGAGGTGGTTCTACGTGTAGCAACCTCTGCAGAGCCTGGAGGTGGAAGATATGGATCTGGCTTTGGATACATACATAGCAGACCTTTTCCTTCCTCATCTTTAGGGATGCTCAGAACACAGAGACCCAATGCTTCCTGGCCAAGAAGAAATCCAAGAACTCATAAGGGTTAGCAATCTTTTCTCTTGTACGCCTTCTAAACCCTTTTCCTGGTTTTCTTATGTCTCCCCTTCCATCTCTTGCCTTTCTGCAATCCAACACTGGTCTTCATCACACTCCTCTTTCATCAGCTTCCACCCTTCTACCTCCCCTCTCAATCTATAAACTTCTTCATCTGTCCTCTCTTCCCGCCTTACTTTCTCTCACTTTCAACCTCTTGCTTGCTTTTCACAACTCTACCTATCTCCCCTTCTCAGTAAACCACAATTCTCCATCTTCTTAAGTCCCTCTTCATCTTCCTTTGTTTCCCTTTTTCAGTCTCTCTTCTTCATCTCCTTCCTGCAGTGCTCCCTCTCAGCCTCAATAACCCTTCCCCAGTGCTAACTTTACCTCACTCATTCTCGGCTGGGTACCTGGTTGCCTGGGCTAACAAGCTAGTACAGGTCACTCTTTCCTGTAGACTCTGCACTGGCTGTTTCAGTGGTTCAGTTGCCTCACTTACATTTCTGAGATCTTCCTATTCAGTTCCCTGGCACCCGCAGGCAACTTAGCAAGGCCCTTCCACCGGAGCTTCTAGAGCCTGTGCAGGGACCTGGTAGAGCAGTAGAGGCCTGCTCCTTACACATTAGGCCAGAAATAGGGGCTGGCACACTCAGTCCTGGAGTGGAATTGTGATGTGTGCAGCAGACGAAATATTGGAAAATGCATGCTGTATCCAATGCAAACAAGATGATGCCCTCTCTCAAAGATTTGGGGCACTGTCAGAAAGATATGGGGCATGGGCCCATATGCATCTAATTTTACTATGATGTCTAAACTGTTGTGATAAAATACTAAATGATGGTCTATGAAATCATCAAATAAATAAGCAAGCGTAATGAAGCCCCTGATTGGTTCAGCTTGCTCGGATGGTCATACTTGGGAACTCTCTAGGGTTTACCTGGGAACTCCAGGAATCTGATCTGGCGAGTCTCTGGAGAAGCACTGGAAAGCGCTGGGTGATCTGGCCTGCACAAGTGGAATTGACAATAAGCAGCAAGCATAATATTGGCCCACATGGACTGAAGAAAGAGGAGGTGCAGCTATGTCAACCCACAAAGGCTAAAAGAAGGCAGACATGATGCTGCATCAGCCCACACGGGCCAGAAGAAGGCAGTGTTGTGGTGGTCATATCAGGCTGAAGGAGGCGGAAACATTGTCGTAGTCCATACAGACCAGAAGAAGGTGGAGGAAATATCTTGTAGGCTGCCTAGGTTGAAACATAGAAACATAGAAACATAGAAATGACGGCAGAAGAAGACCAAACGGCCCATCCAGTCTGCCCAGCAAGCTTCACATTTTTTTCTCATACTTATCTGTTTCTCTTAGCTCTTTGGTTCTATTTCCCTTCCACCCCCACCATTAATGTAGAGAGCAGTGATGGAGCTGCAACCAAGTGAAATATCAAGCTTGATTAGTTAGGGGTAGTAGGGGTAGTAACCGCCGCAATAAGCAAGCTACACCCATGTTTATTTGTTTTACCCAGACTGTGTTATTCAGCCCTTATTGGTTGTTTTTCTTCTCCCCTGCCGTTGAAGCAGGGAGCTATGCTGGATATGCGTGTAGTATCAGTTTTTCTTCTCCCCTGCCGTTGAAGTAGAGAGCTATGCTGGATATGCGTGAAGTATCAGTTTTTCTTCTCCCCTGCGGTTGAAGCAGGATATGCATTGAAAGCGAAGTATCAGGCTTATTTGGTTTGGGGTAGTAACCGCCGTAACAAGCCAGCTACTCCCCGCTTTGTGAGTGTGAATCCTTTTTTCTTCTCCCCTGCTGTTGAAGCAGAGAGCTATGCTGGATATGCGTGAAGTATCAGTTTTTCTTCTCCCCTGCCGTTGAAGTAGAGAGCTATGCTGGATATGCGTGAAGTATCAGTTTTTCTTCTCCCCTGCGGTTGAAGCAGGATATGCATTGAAAGCGAAGTATCAGGCTTATTTGGTTTGGGGTAGTAACCGCCGTAACAAGCCAGCTACTCCCCACTTTGTGAGTGCGAATCCTTTTTTTCCACATTTCCTCTTGCTGTTGTAGCTTAGAGTGATGTTGGAGTCACAGTAACCATGTGTATGTTTATTGAATAAGGGTATTATCTCCAGGCAGTAGCCGTCATTCTGGTGAGCCACCCACTCTTTATTGACGGCCTCTTGATTTTATGGATCCACAGTGTTTATCCCACGCCCCTTTGAAGGAATAGTCAGTGGCAGAGATGGTTGAGACTACTGGGGTTGGACCTGAAGGTAGGAAGGGGAAACGTTGCTGGGGAGGGTGGAGAGAAAGATTGTGTGTGTGTGTATTTATTTTATTTATTTAAATATTTTCTATACCGACATTCAAGGGAAATATTACATCGGTTATATAATGTCGGAGTGTGTAGGTGAAGAGAGAGAATGTGTGTGTGTGTGCGTGTGTGTCAGAAGGCAGGGGAGTTTGTGCTAGTCAGTCTGGGCGCAGAGGATAGAATGTTTTTCCCCTCTTCACAATAAGGCTGGGGTGGGGAGGAGGGTAATAGAAGTTTTGTCCTGCCACCAATCTGTCTGGGGCCAGGGAGAGAAAATTTGCCACCCACACTAATGCACAAAAAGCTAAGTCTTAGGTGGGGGGAGGACGGTGAGAGTTTCCCTTCCCCCAATCTCAGGTGGACCAAAACTAAAAAAATTCCAGGTATGCTGATAAACCAAAAGCAATCCCTGGAACAAATCAAAATGATAGGGAATTCACGGACTATTTTCCGATTCATCTTTGATGTCAGCCTTAAATTGCCAGCATACACGCTCTATTAAAGGAATAAGAGACAACAACTCTTATGTCTGAAGTCCTCCTACCTTATAATCATTGTCCCATTAAAATGCTGCTATTTCTTTTACCGTGCTTTTATATATTTGCATAAAAATGGGTAATCCCTTCATGTCGTCATGTAATCGCTCGACACGGTTTCGCGTTTTCTTACGCTGCCTCAGCGGGCACGAACGCTATTCTATGATGCATGTGCGTTTGATCCACTTTAAGTCGCAAGCGTCATTCCAGCGTCTCGGCACAGACCTGCAGCCACTGCTAGAGCTTCGCACGCGGGACCAATGAAAACACGGCATTCCATGCCAACCACTAGCAAAGCATTATATATTGGGGTCGGCCAATCAGCCTGGGATTACGTCAGCAGCCAAACCTCCCAGCCGGCGTTCTCCTCGTTGCAATCCCATTGGGCGGTGAATTTTGCCGTTTTTGCTGGGCGGTGGGAAGGTGCGGAGTACGTTTGCCGCGTATTCCTCCAATACAGAATGTATGCAGGGCGTTTGAGGCTGACATCACAGATGAATCAGAAATAACAGTGTGTGACTTTCTTATCTATCATCAAACCCTTCTGCCTCATGCCATTCTCAATAGATTTAGGTAGCATCACCCCCCCCCTCACAAGAAACAAGAGTCGTCACACTCAGTAGTGGTCCGATTGTGTGCTGGCAAGGAAAGTGACTTGGGCAAGATCACGCACACGTGAATCGAAAGAAAGCTGGACTCTCCACGAGTTTTTTTTTTTCCGCGGATTAGCCGGCATGTGTCACAGCCTCCTCGGCTAACCCCCCCCCCCCCCCCCCGGAAAAACTCGTGGAGAGTCCAGCTTTCTTTCGATTTTAAGGGTAACCTTCGGGGAACGGTATTCCACAACAGGAAAAGCGCGGGTCAGGAGTGGCTACAAAGTCACACAGGTCAGGTGGCTCAACCAGGGTTCAGTTTGCAGGTCTGCAAAATAACCATTGAAAAACGAGTAATTTCAACAGGGTTTTTTTTAAAGCCGTGATTAGCATCTGGAGTTCAGCTCTGCTCCCCCCGCCCCTTTTTATCCAACAGTTGGTGATATTAAGACACAGTTCTGCGGTTGTCCTTCTCAGGGACATTTCATGAATATGATTTTGTTTCCTTTATAATGAAGTTTCTGCTGGCGCCACCTGCCTGCCGCGAGTATTTCATGTGAAGATGACGAGCATGTGGCGGCGAAGTCGCAGAGCCTACCCTGGGGATGCTGTGCAAGGAACTCTCAGGTAGCACAGTTTGGGTTTGCATCAAGGTGGATATTTCTTTCTTGAAAGCACGGGGTGGATGGTTTATTTATAGGTGTCTTTTTTGGCAGTGCTTTTTTCTTTTCTCACGAATGGCTCCCTGCCAGCTGGAGATATGTCTGGTGTGATTTCAGTTCATTGCTACACCTGGGATGCATACATCGAAGTATTTGCTTTAAAGGAGTATTTCTGTATGCGGTACAAGGGAAGAGGGAGTATTAGAGTAAGGCTGAGTGGCAGGGTCAAATTGTCTTTCCTGATCCCTGTTCTCCCTCATAAAAATCTGAACCATGAGCTATGTGCTTGCAATGTTTTGCTTACTGTGACTTCTCAATGGCAGCGGCATGAGACTTAGCACTAGTTTTTTCTTGGATGTTTCCTTCTCTCTCAGAATCGGAATCCAGAGTGTTCAGAACATGTATCACTAGGAGTCCTGCAGGTCGGCTGGCAAACCCACTGAGACTTCCACCCTTCAGGTTATCATATCCTGCTTGCATGTTTCTGTAGTGATACCATCGTACAGCAAGCTGGGAATTTCTAATTTTTGCTATGGAATTTACCCCTGAGCTGCTGCAGAAATCTGTGGGTCTTAGACCTTCTGCTCCCTATTGTCTGTCCTTATCAGGGGGTGGTCACAAAATCAACAGTGCCTAGGAGTAGCAAAATCCTAAAATTGTCTCTGCCACATGCCTAGATCCATGTGAGGAGGAGGAGTCTGCTTTGACTTGGACGTTTGCTTTGTATGGCTTCACCTTTCCAACACTCCTGTGTTAGCAATCCCTCCCAAGAGGTGGAGCTACAGGACTAAATTCCACCTCCCTTATTAAAGAAATTGCCATTTCCTATCTTCAACTATGCTCCTAGCAGCCCTTCTACAGTAAAACAGTAACACAGAGGTTGTTGGTTTATAAACAACCCCCCCCCCCAAACTCTACCCAGGTATTCCTGTCTACCATATTACCACAGACTGTATGGTATCGTATTGGCAGTCTTTGACATCCCTTGCTTTTATCTCTTCCCACTGCATCTGAATTCTATCACTCTTTTGGTTGCAAGCACTTCTGCTGTTAGGTGGTTTCAGGCATCTAGTATGCTCTCAGTAAAGAAGCATTTCCTCACATTTCCTGTGAGTTTTCAGGCTCTGCCTTCCATGTTTTTTTTTTTCATGATCCATTCCATACCCAACATGCCCAGACATCTTCTAAAGATCTCCCTTCATCCTCATAAGCCATGCACTCTAAGCACCAAAGAATAGAAACATAAGAAATGCCATACTGGGTCAGACCAAAGTTCCATCAAGCCCTCCGACAGTGGCCAATCCAGGCCACAAGTACCTGGTGAGATCCCAAAGAGTAAATCCATAACCAGGGATAAGCAGTGGCTTTTCCATGTCTGTGTGGCTAATAGTGGTTTATGGACTTTTCTTCCAGGAACTTGTCTAAACTTTTTTTAAACCCAATTATACTAACTGCTTTCACCACATCCTCTGGCAACAAATTCCACAGTTTAATTGTGCACTGAGTGAAAAAAAATACTTTCTCCGATTTTTAAAAAATGTGCTACCTATTAGCTTCATGGATTATCCCCTAGTCCTACTATAAAGGGTAAATAGCCATTCTCTTTTTACCCATTTCACCCCACTGAAAAATTTATAGACCTCTATCATACCTTCTCTCAGCCATCTCTTCTCCAGGCTGAGTCCTAACCTGTTTAGCTTTTCCTCATAGGGGAGCTGTTCCATCTCCTTTATCATTTTGGTCACCCTTCTCTGCACATTTTCTAGTTCTGCTATGTTTTTTATTTTTTGAGATGAAGCAATCTGAACTGTACACAGTACTCAATGTGCAGTCGCACCATGGATCAATAGAGAGGCATTATGATGTCCTCTTTTATTTTTCATTCCTTTCCTAATACATTCTATTTGCTGTTTTGACCACTACCACACACCAAGCCAAGGATTTCAAAGTATTGTCCACAATGACTCCAAGATCCTTTTTCTGGGTGGTACCCAGCATCGTGTACCTATAGTTTGGATTATTCTTCCCTATATGCAACATTTTGCACTGGTCCACATTCATTTTTAATCTGTCAATTAGACACCTAGTACCCAAGTCTTACAAGGTCCTCTTGCAATTCCTCACAATCAGTTTGGGATTTATCTAATTTGAATAAGAACATAAGAAATGTAATTTGCATGCATTGGGGACTGTTATTGTTTGTAAGGTTTTGGGTGGACCTTTGGACACTGTGGCTGCTGACCTCGCCCACGGGGGGAAGTCCCGTGAGGGACCACAGGTCAGGCTCAGCTTTAGGACACACAACACAGATAGATCTTTTATTAACAGTATTGAGGAGCCACCAGAGGTGGCAGTAGTGAGCAGAGATGAAGCCCGGCTGGGCTTGTAGTCCCTCAGGGCTCTGGAACAGCGATCCCACAATGGCTGTGCTGTAGTGAAGAGAAACTGAGATAGTGAGTACAATGAAGTATATGCAGGATTCTGGAATAGAGCCTCGTTGGTTGAGTACTCACACAGCGGTTTCTCTTGGTAGGAATCACAGGAGCTGGAGTAGAGGCAGGCCCTCGAGGAGCGAGTACCTGGTTCCAGGGAACAGCTCTGAGAGAGAGGTAGATAGTAATTCACTGATGGTGTAGGCAGCGGTATCTTCCAGGCAGAAGTGAAGTCCAGGCAGCGAGTCCAGGTACATGGGCCCTCGAGGAGCGAGTACTGGTTCCAGACAGCGACCTGAAAGAGAAGAGAGAGGCCCCCAAGGAGCGGGTACCCCAAATAGAGCAAGTCCAATAATGGAGAGGCAGAGTAGCTAGGTACGGAGAGCGAATCCCATCCGTAAGGAGTTCACCGGTATGAATACCTGTTGCTAACTCGATTAGCTAGCAGTAGTGTAGGCTTTTTTATCCAGGATGTGTGACGTCATCACAGGGGGACGCCCCCGAGGTTCGCGCCAAAGAAAGGATTTGATGCAGGGCCGCGCGGTGTGCGCGCCCTAAGACAGATGGACAGCATGGCGGGAGGCAGCGCCCAAGCTAGACCAGGGACACTGGAGAGGATGGCAGGCAGACGCCGCGGCAGCCAAATGTCCTTCAACCGTGGAAGGAGTCGCCAAAGAGGTAAGGAGGGCGGAGTGGAGACGTCGGGCAGCGACAGTAGTAACAGGGACCCAGTATATACAAATGCATCTCAAGCATATTGCTTGGGGTTATCCTGAGAACTTGACTGACTGGCTGTGGGGTCATGTTTGGAAAGCCCCGCATTAGGGCATGTAACTTGAGCTTCTGTGCTGGAGTTCCATCTCAGCTCATCAAAGACATGCAGTGCTCAGACTCCAGTTCATGAATCTCATATTGTCTGCACCTCGAGTCCTCTCGAATGACTCTAACAAAATACTTCAGCCTTAAACTGAAGCACCCCTTGCCATCTCATGCCTGAGCTCCCCTGCCCCCCCTGTCAACGGTTCTGCTGGTGTTAGCAGTAATGATGTGGCCTGAATTTCACCTCTGTGACCTGAATTATGGCCTCTGCGGGCACCTGTCAGAGGTTGGTAATAGAGCCAGTGGAAACTGTGGACCATTTGCTACTTGGACAGAATAGAGAGTGATGGCAGTCAAAGTGTTAACGCATGTTAAATATGCTATAAATATGCGTCAGCAACTTAACGTGTTATCAGTGTGTGTAACACGGAATTTAGGTTTTGCGAAGAATGGCACAACATCTTTGCAAAATAGGTGAAGAGCTGCATGATTAGGCAAAACAACTCACTCCCCATGAACACATAGTAAAATCACATGTGAATCTTAAGACTGATCCATTAACGCAAGAAACGTAACCATACCTCATAGCTAAGTTTTTCTGCATTAATGTCAATGTTTACGTGATAACTTTACCTTGCAACTGATCCGCACAGCATTAATAAGGGCATTTAACATCTGAGATAAGTAACGTGCATCAATGGCCCATGCACTTTAGTAAGTCAGTCCTTATAGTGAGGGAAGAGCAAACAGTAAACTGGGAAGAAATCCAGCCTCCGAACATGAGTTCAGAGACCCTGCTGTTATCTGCCCTCTCTCCTCTCACCCAAACTGGGTGAATTTCTCTCTTCTACTTTTTATCCCACTAGCAGTACTTCCTCTTAGCTGAGTGTGCACAAGCACATAGAAAAAGGAAAATAGAATGGGGCTTCAATGAATTCTGTGCACAAATCTGTACGCCATGTTGCAGACGAGAATTTTTCTGCACACACAGCCAACAAAAAAATTAGAGGAAACTTTGCACGTCTGCCTGTTGAATGCTGTGCTTTTGATTCATTCTTTGTCTGTCTTATAATGAAGCTGTACGGATCCAAAGCAGAGGGAGTTGCAAGCCACGTGCGTCCCATGAATAAAAGAGCACGGCTCTTTGCAGGGTGGTCGGTCTCAGGGAAGGAAAGCCTCCTTCTACCATAAGAATCTCTGCCCCCTGCCGTGCCAAGATCCTCCCTACCCATGAAACCCCTCTAAGCATTTTTTTTTCATGTTGAAGCATGATAGGCTCCCCTGCACCCCCTCCCCAGTTAGGCTGTCTTTATTGCATGATCTCTCTCTCTCCTCCCCATTCCATCCACTTGGTACCCATGCAAACTCTTTTCTGCACCCAGATCACAGATGTGGAGCAAACCCAGTTGCTTCCAAAAGTTTCCTAAAGAGAGGGAGCATGATTTAAACATTTAGCCTAATCAGGGAGGGGGGGGGGGGGAGAGCCTGACTCCAACTTATCTTACTTTCATTAAAAAAAAAAATACTTGGAGGGTTTGGGGCAGGGGTGGCAGGGCAGGTTTTTTTATATTGACTTGCAGGGTGGGATTTAGGCCCTCAGGTCCCTGCTCCACATTTTTTTGGAAGGCCATCGCTACTTAACAGGCTTTATTCCTTTGAATGTAGCTGGTTAAGACTAAAGTGAAATTCAAACCATGGCTGGTTAGGTTTAAAGTTATCCGCGTATAGCTAGCTCAATAACTTTATTCGGGGTTATTTGGCAGGATGTTTATCCCAGTGAATATCCTGGATAGCTAATCTGGCAAATGTTGGCCGCATCCACTATCTATTCTGTGAATACTGGACTCCTAGTCCTTTAAATACCGTTTAAGAGTTCAGCTCTGGCCAACTTAAAGAGTTTTCTGAAGTCCATACACACATTGAAATCCAACCTTTTTACAAGAATTTACCAGTCTCTCTGTAAACTTGGCTTTTTTTTTTTTTTCTTGGCAAAAGCCAGGCTACACCACCCACCCAACTTTCAGACTGAGTCCAAATTCCAAACAGCTCAGAACTTGGGACTCTGTTGCAACCACCCACAGTAGCTTTTTAAAGCCCTCAGATGTAGAACCGATCCCACAGACAGCATTTTCTTACGTCAAGTAAGAAGCAATTAACAAACTTGGGGAGGATCCACAAACTGTCCTACATGTTCCCCACGCTGCAAACTCATACGATTCTGTACGGTCCATGTAGGGATTTTTTTTTAAGATGTTGTGACACAAAGTACATAAACCGCATACATAAACTCTGTCACCAGAGCACATATTTTTCAGAAAACTCCATAATCTGTTCCTCAGCAGAATGATCAGGGTGATTCACTTCTCTTTCCTCAGCTGGGTTCAAAACCTCTGGGAGACTTTCTCTCCCTGCTCCTCCACCACATTTCTGAGAATTCAAGGGAGTTGGGAATTTCCACCATTCCAGCCCTCAGTGTCTCCAGCCCCAGAATCCCATTTAAGAAATCTGGGAAATGTAGTTCTCTTGTATCTAGTCCTCGCTCTGAAATGTAATCCCTCTTCCGCAGTTCCTCCCTTTGTACTGGTCCGATCCCTTGGGAATTGTAGTGCTCCTACCCTTTTCCCATCTTTGGTATCGTCTTGAATCCCATGAACTGATAAAGCTAAACTTAGCTCTTGTCCATTCAGATCCTAATTTCCTGTGCCATCCCACCTCTTTATTACATGATATATTGGCCTAGTAGTCTCCTCTTGCAACTTTAGGCTACCAACGCAATCAAAACTGGCCTCTGTTGGGCTACAGTGCTATGTATCTTTTACTCATAGTCTGCGACCACTCATAGATTTTTGCCCTGTTTTGTATCCCTTCCCACATACCTTAGCCCAGTCACTGCAATGACAGTCCTTAGCCAGGGGCCATGCACAAGGCTTTTTCTGGAACCCTGCAGTCAAGGGCCCTTAATCAGGCCAGTAGATGCCAGCACTGCACAATGGCCGGGATTCCCTCTGCCCCAGGGGCTATGAATGTGGCATCCTGAGCCCTGGCTGGCCATGGGAACGGAAGACCCAAGCCGGAAATCCAGCCCAGGTTCTCTGTATGGCACAGCACTGCCACTGAGCTAGCAAGCCGGCCCCACTAAAGCAGGCCTGGATTTATGCACAGGCCTACTACTAGCCTTGTGCCTAGGGTGGCACATTTCCTGCCTCCCACTACCTTACAGTGCTGCCTCATATCATGGAAGGTGCCCTTTCTGCATATGCCACCATCACAGCCTTCTTCCTCTGGACTTCATCTCCAGCATCTATCCTCAAAGAACAGTGAGCCGGAGCTTACAGGCCCTGCACCTCTGGGTTTCTATGTAGGGGGTAGGATCTGTGAACACCGGCTTGATCCCCACATTCACTGTGCTTTCAGAATCAGCGCTGGTGATGAGGTCTGAGGGGAGGGCACCACGCATATCTTGTAAGATTGCCAGGGATGGGGTTGGGCGTGGTAGGTGAGCATAGCACCACCATTGAATTAGTGCCTTAGGATATTGCCCATCCCTGGCAATCTTACAAGATATGCGTGGTGCCCTCCCCTCAGACCTCATCACCAGCGCTGATTCTGATAGCGCAGTGAATGTGGGTATCAAGCCGGTGCTCACAGATCCTACCCCCTACATGGAAACCCAGAGGTGCAGGGCCTGTAAGCTCCGGCTCACTGTTCTTTGAGGATAGATGCTGGAGATGAAGTCCAGAGGAAGAAGGCTGTGACAGTGGCATATGCAGGAAGGGCACCTTCCATGATCTGAGGCAGCACTGTAAGGTGGTGGGAGGTAGGAAATGTATATTGCTATTGTTTAATCCACAATATTTCTGCAGATAATTGCCCTCCCAATCTCCCCACAGTTGTTAATGCCATATTCATATTTTACATGCTCTAATTTGCTTAGATCTAGAAAGGTGGGACCGACTAAGCAGGGGGAAAGAATTACACACAGCAATTTCTTCATAAGTTACAGAAAAATTAGAACCAGAATTATTGTTTTTAGCTTGCACTGCCAACTGAATTATCTAACAAATCTTTTTTTTTCTAGTAATGCTGCTTTGGCTATATTTCACTGCACAACACTTTACTAGAGCTCAGAGATGGGCTGTGAGTCACCAACAGATCCTTCCACAGGCTTGCAAAAAGCAGTTGTTCCACCAGGGACAGTGGTGCTGTAAATTTGATATGAATAGGCTGATGTAAAGGAATTCCATGAGTGTCAGTACCTTGTTCAAAATTCCAAACATCTGAGATTAAAAAGTGGCGAGTTACTGAGTAAGGAATACGCCACTGGGAAAATATTTATGCCCAAACCCTTATTTTACTATATTCCAGCAGGTCTCTCTCACTGAGTGCCTTGGAATATGATAGCTAGGAACATGAACCCAAGGAGAAAACAGTCCCAGCGATAACCTAACTATGGAGGTGCTGTTTGGCAAAATCAAAACCTTCTATAAAATTTGGGTTTTCCTAAAAAAGAAAAATTGGTTATTTTTCTGTTATCTTTTCTCCAAACTTTGGGGTCAATTTACTAAGGCTTCCCCCACCCCCACTCCCATCCTGTGCCTATGGGAAAAACCTTGATTAATCAGGCTTTTTGACAATTGTCCCCCATGTATCTTTTTGTCTAGCTGCTTGAGCCAGTATCCCTCTCCACTTGAACATAAGATAAGCCATTCTGGGTCAGACCAAGGGTCCATCAAGCCCAGTATCCTGTCTCCAACAGCAGCCAATCCAAGTCACAAGTACTTGGCAAGTACCCAGACATTAAAAAGATTCCATGCTACCACCACTGGCAACAAGCAATGGCTATTCCCTATTGATTAATAGCAATTTATGGACTTCTCTAGGAACTTAACCAAACCTTTTTTTAAATCCAGCTACACTATTTGCCTTATGAATTCCAGAGCTTAATAGTGCAATGAGTGAAAAATAATTTTTTCTGAATTTTTTTTTTAAATGTGCTACTTGCTAACTTCATGGAGTGCCCCCTAGTACTTGTATTATCCGAAAGCGTAAATAACCATTTCACATTTACCCATTCAAGTCCTTTCATGATTTTGTAGACCTCTATCATATCCCCCCAAGCCATCTCTTCTCTAAGCTGAACAGCCCTAACCTCTTTAGCCTTTCCTCCATACATGCCCTGAACATGAGTTTCCATCTGTACCTCTTTCGTTCCTCAGTAAATGATGGCAGATAATGACAAAATGGCCCATCCAAGTCTACTGACTAAGGCATATACAGTTGTTTCTGCTGCTCTGTGCAGGTTATCCCATTGCCTTCTGGTCAGGATTGTAACCACTGCTCAGAGCAGATTACCTCCATGCCTTCTTTTCAGGGCTGTAACTGCCACTCTGTGCAAGTTACCCCCATGAAAACATTTCCACCTTTTCATTTCGGCCTTCCAAAATGTTAATTTAATCTAATGCATTTCAATGGATAGCTAACGTATGTATGTCTCTTACATCCTCATCCTCAGAAATTGTGATTGCTTCTTTCAAACGTCAACAGGCAACTAAAGTCAAGTCATCAAGGGCGTCACTTCTTGGTTTATCTTACATTACTGCACATTGTGGGATCTGTAGTAAGTAGGGACCTTCATTTTCATTTTTTATTTTTAAAAGTTTTCTTGTGATTTTATCAGGGGTTTATTATGACAGGAAGAAAAACAGGAGAAAATCAGTGGAGAAATATGACATTATTTTTCTTTGTAAATATTGGAGTTTATTTTGGTGGATAGAATAAAACAATATTAAGCAGATTCCCCCCCCCCCCCCCCGCCACCCACTCAGCAGCATCCCTAGCTCTGTCCCCATCCCTTGCTCTTCCCACACCTCCAATGAGAAATCTCCCTTTTCCCCTCCCATTGCAACAGTATTCATCCTTATTGGTGGTAGCTGCAGGTATCTCTCAGAGGATGTGGTTAGTGCAGTTAGTGTAGCTGGGTTTAAAAAAGATTTGGATAAGTTCTTGGAGGCGAAGTTATTAACTGCTGTTAATCAAGGTGACTTAGGGAATAGCCACTGCTAATACTGGCATCAGTAGCATGGGATCTACTTAGTGTTTGGATACTTGCCAGGTACTTGTGGCCTGGATTGGCCTCTGTTGGAAACAGGATGCTGGGCTTGATGGACCCTTGGTCTGAACCAGTATGGCAATTTCTTACGTTCTTTTGGCAGCATGCTTGCTGAGGCTCCTGTGCTATGCAGCACTGCAGTTCTTTTTTTTTTTTTTTTCTTTTCTGGCAATAATCTTTATAAGTATCTTTTTTTGTTAAGTAATAATAAAACAGCTGGTTTAAATCTTTCAACAAAAACAATTGTAACTTACATTTCATATTCTCAAGGCTTCTGTCTCTCTCCCTGGGCCTCCTGGGCCAGGGAACCTCCTCGGGGAGTGCTTCTGGTGGGTATGGTCCACTGTAAATGCTGTATTGATGGCACCAAGGGGCAGGCACTTTGGCTGCTTGGGGGGAGGTGGCACTTGAAATGCGAGTGCTTACACTGATAGGGGGCAGGACTTGAAATACTGCAGGTGCTTTGGCCCGCAGTGGCTTCCAGAAGTTGCTGGAGGCCTTGAATAAGGGTAAAAATCCATTTAAACCAGTTGCCATTTTTGAAAAAAAAAACAACAACCACCTGGTATTTATGGGTGGAGGACCCTAGCAGTAAGGCAGCACGACAAATCCTAGAGGGCAAGATGAGTCAAAATAAACATCTGGCTCAAAGTGGCTTTGATGGATCATAGTTATGTAGGAGGTCTTTAGTTGTTGCCATGGAAGGCTAATGTAGGTTTCTTGGTGCTAGAGAACCTTTAATGAGCTCCCCTCACTTAGGGTAGTCTCAGCTATTTCTGAATAGAATTCCTCCTTTAGTAGTACAGATTTTGGTTTTGCAGTTTGGGGGCATCATGTGTGACACCATATGCTTACAACTGTGCCAAGAACAGCTGAACTCATCTTCTGTTATTTTTACATAACTTGCTACCATGAAATGTTAAATTCATGATTCACCTTATCTTACTGAAAGCCTTTGCACTAAGAGCACCCACTCACAGTGTGCCTCCTGCTTTTCTGACTCGCTCCCCAAGTTGTGACAGAAAACTATTATGGGATCCCACACCCAAACATCTGCCAGGAAGGAATCCAACAAAAGCAACTTTTCCCTTTCATAGGTCACTGGAAAGCTGCAGGGAGCTCTCCCAGCCAGTTCTTGCATTAATCAAGACCAATAACAGAGTGTAAAATGCTGGAGATGAGAAAGCAGAGGCAATATCCATGGAAACAAAGTATGTGTAGATATTTAAAATAATTACCTGTTTCTCTTAGATATTTGATTTGTAAACCATGAAAATGTCTAAATTGATACCAGTATTCAAATTCACTACTGATTTGCCAAAGACAGATGATTTTTTTGGCAGGGGGGGAGTGGGTAGTGTAAGTGTCAACAGTGCCAAAGTGCCAGCCAGTGGGGGGGGGGGGTGTCTGTTTGTTGGATTCTGGCCTTCCTGTGCAAATGCTGTGTGTAGTGAAGAGAAAGGGAGCCACAGCAGAACAGGGCACTTGATACATTCTCATTTTTTTCTCTTGTATTGAGTATTCTTTTTTTAGATCTCACTAACCAGCTAAACTAGCAAGCCGTGGGAGTTTCGCTTTCTACCAGAACAGCGCTGGGTATTTCAGATATTGACACTATACTGCTTGCCGGCATTAACCCCCTTGGTGAGCTGGAATTTTGCCCACCCTGAACAAATGAGTCTGTTTGTGAAAGGCTATGTGCCTTGTGACTAAGGTGATGCTACACTAAGTCAAACTAATAGGAGGGAGCTGCTAATATGATTCCGTGGACACATTCATTGACTTTCTGCATTTCTTTATTTTTTTTTTTTAGATCTGCTATGTATTTGTCACTAGAGCAGCAGCCAGGAACACAGTGCTCTGGCAGGTGGGATCTCTCTTACTATGGAGGTGTGGGGCAGAGGAGTTGCATTCTTATAGTCCTGCAGATGTAAGGTAGTGTAAGGTAAACGGTGGCAGAATCGTTTGAACTAGTTGATCACATCTCTGTCACTTTCTACTTTGACTGAATCCCGGAAAAATCTTGCAGTCTGCAAATTAATTCTAGAAAGCCAGAGGCGTGAAATGGCACAGCCAGCATCTATCAGGCATTACAGGAAGTACCAGCAAGAATTCGGATTCACGTACATGCAAGCAACACGCTATCAGCAAGAAAACCGAGGTCACTTTGGCTCTCCGCTTGCAGCCCCCTTAGGATCTTGCAGTGGTGAATAGAAAGTCCTTTCCATGACTGCAAATGAGGACGGTGGCCTACCCCACTTTCGTGTTGGAGAGCGCAAGGCGCCGTCCCAGGTAGCTACTGCACTGCGGAACGAGCAGGGAGCGAAGGAGTCGAAAAAAAATCCCCACTTCCCCGGGCAGTACACAGCATAACACGATCCTGCACTATACACCCTTCAACACATCTTGAAACTGGGCTCGGCCCGGCCAGTTAGTGGCAGTGCAGCAGAGCCAATCGCCGCCCACGCAGAATCCCAGTGGCCAATCGACTGCCGGCGTGGGCGGTACGAGCTGCTATAGTCCCAGGCTAGGCTTCGCCTTGCTCTTGGCTGAGTTTTGCCTTGCTAGAAGAGCAGGTGCTGCTGCTGCTGCTGCTGCTGCATGTCTGGAGAAGGGGCTGCACTAGCAGGGAAGGGATGGAGTGCGGGAGGCAGAGGGAGCAGGAAGAAGCGATCGGGGCATGAGAAGGGAACCAGCAAGGATTGCTTCCAGCACCTTGGGGCTTGGCAATGAGAGGTCTGCAGGAAGAAGGGCACTCCTCAGATATGAAGAGAGTCCTCACTGCTGGTCAATAATACTATGATTTGGTATGTGGCCACTTTGGTAGCAAGTGTAATCAGCATCAGAGGATTTGCAGCTCAAGGTGAGTTGAAGTGCAGCATCGTTTGCTTAATTCTCAATATTGGAGAGTTTGTTTCTCTTTTTCTCTCTGTCCTTTTTAAATCAAATGCACCACTTTGGTGTTTTCTTCTCTGCGCCTAGCTGCATCTTTGACTGTAGTGTGGTAACTCCTACCTTGCAAGTTATATTGAGATTACCTTTAGGGATTTTATGAACTTGAAATTTGAGCAGCTCATTTGGGTGCTGAGTAGCAAGAGGGAGGTAATGAAGGAGCAGTAGGACTTAGCAGGGGAGAGCTGTTTATTTAGAGCAGTTAAGCTTGGAAGCATGTAAGGAGTGTTCTTGAGTGAAAGAATACGCACAATCAGAGAACACGAAGGGGGAGCCATGCAGCCCAAGCTAATAAAGGTCAGAGGAGAGATGGTGGAACTGAACGAATTCCTGGGTACGGCTGAATTGTCAAAAGCAGTAAGTAGAATATGCCGATTGTCTTGTCATTTGGAGATGGTTTCAGCGGAAATATTTGAGTAATGAAACTTGGATGCTTTGTAGATGAGATTCTTATTTCCTTAAATAGAAATATTGTGTAGACTCTTCCTAGTCAAAGACCCTCGTTTCACTATGTTGGGCTGGAGTGCCAAGAACCTTTGCCTCTGAGAGATGCCTCATGACCGCATTTTGGGACAGGTACCAGGTAGTGTCACCAGCTTCCACCTCAGTCAAGGACTCCTGGTTCTGTGTCCGCTAGGTGATGGAGCACACTAAATCCTTGGCACCAACGTTTCCCCTCATTAGTTAATCTAGGCAAGCCTGATTAGGTGGCAAACACGATATGGAGAATAATCTGCACTTTGCGTGGTTCCAGCTTCCTCTGATCAAGGTCCGCCTGAAACTTTCAAGAGGAAATGGTGCAGTTGAGAAGACGTGCCCACTGGAGCTTCCTGCAGACAGCTGAAGTTGGCTGGGAGTCCAGACAGCAGCTAAATAATGGAAAGTTGCCTTCTGTCCTAGGCAGTTCTTTGCCAAATACGTTTGGGTCTCCCCAGTTTACGCTGCTGATAGTAAAGTCTATCATGCCTGACTCATTGTACAAACGTAATTATTTATTTCGTGGATGCTCGCTTTTTAGGTTCAAATGGTTCCGGATCTTGGCCGGGAAAAAAGATTTTCTTCCTATCCATTTTTTTTAAAGACTAGAAAGACCGCGCCCCCACCGCAGTTTTTCTTTTAAAAAAATAGCATTTCTAAACAATCTCCCGGGGAGAGCAAGCACGTCAGATTGCTTGACGTTTGGGAAACATTAAGTGAAACTGACATTTTTCTTATTGTGCGATCTTGTGATTTAAGGGGGTTGAAAACACAAAACATGCCGGGGAAGGGGCTGCAGAGCTGGCCTTTCACCCACAATGGCAATGGCCTTTTGCATCCCTGAGGACGGACTCCTTAATTAATTTCCCCGGTTGACTGTAAAAAGAGGTATTCTCAAAAATCAATGTTGCCAGTTGTCAAAGCAGCTTAGCTTTTGTTATTATTATTATTATTATTTATTGTTTTTGTTATACCGAGTTTCATGACAGGCATGTTTGCTGTCTGGTGGGCTCTGCAATTTATCATCAGATGGGGCTAGGCCGGGATATCAGAACGCCTTACATAGTATTCTTAGACGGACATTTGCCTGTTTAACTTTTACGTGACTAGCCCCATTCTGATCTTGCCTTTTGAATTACAGATCAATTAGAAAGTCCCCATAGGGTGGAAGAGTCCTGCAGAGCCTTCCAGCCCAGTCTGACCAGAAGTGGATTTTTTTTTTCTTTAGTGCTTTCTAACTCCCTCTGGACTGAATGAGCAATCGGATCTTATTTGTTATTTTGTAACTTTTTTTTTTTAATTTTTTGCAAATATGTAATGCTGCCGAATGTATCTTTTCTACACTGCTTTATACATTGTAGGAGTACTTTTGGGAATGGTCTATCCCTTTGTATGCACTTTTGGCTGCTGAATTAGTAGCCCTGGTGTAGTTAGGTGAGACCTAAGGGCTTCTGCACCAGGAGGCCAGGAGACATAATTCATTATAAAAAGGGATTGCACCCCATCATCCCTGGCAGGGTATTTGCACAGTGAGTGATTTACAGACATCTTGCGATCGAAGCCCTGATGTGGGGAGCCCGAATTTAAAAAAGGGAGTTCCTGACAAACGACAGGAGTTGGCGCGCTTGAAAAGAACTCAGCATTTTTTCCTGACTGCAGTGAAAGGTCCCGAGCTCTGCTTCTGAATTAATTGTTGGGGTAGAAGCATTCCGTGTGTCTCTGTTCCCTTAATCCTCGGAGAGTTCGCTAGGTTGGGTGAGCTGTCGGAAATACAAAATTGCTGTGGGAGGTCCGGTGTGTGTGTGTGTGTGTGTGTGCACCTTGCACAGTACCAGGAGGAATCCCCTGGCCCAGTTTTGTAATACTATGGAATAGCAAGCTGGTACCTTTTTTGGTCACATGCAGAAACTGTTGTGTCTGAAGAAATACAAGTACCGGTTTTTCGACACAGTGTGTGCGATTTAAAAAATATTATATATACTACTGAAATTGTATTCAAAGAGCTTGGATGCCGTATTTACATAGCGGCAGCTTTTGATTATTTGTTCTCAGATTTTCTGTAGATTTTTTTTTTTTTAAGAGCATTCTGCGTCTCATAGAGAACCAGTTGCTTCGATGATCAAGATTTGCTGTAGAAATGTAACGGGCTGGGCATGATTGATTATGGAAAGAGATAATCTACGAGTCATGCTATCATTAAATATGTTTTATTGACGTATGATTGAAACATACTAATAAGATTGTGCTAAATATAGATGAGCATAGCTATTATTCTACTGCTCCCCAGATCAAAGAGCTGTGGCAGCCGGTGGGATGTCTCTTACAGTCAGCGCTGGTATTTTTTTTTTTTTTTTACAATCCCTAAGAACAGGTTGTGTAAGCTGTAAGTAATCGGCTCCGGGGTCCAATTGCTTAAATCGACTGATCGCATTTCTGTCACTTAGTCCTTTTGATTAAAACCCGGAAAAATCTCGCCGTCTACAAATGAATTCCAGAAAGCCAACGGCGTGGAGTGACCTCAATTCCAGCATCCAGCAAGCAGGCGTTATAGGAAAGCTCCGGCATGAACTCGGATCCATCTGCTTTCACGCACTTATCGCCGGCTGAAAGTTTAGCCGTGAAAAGGCTGAAGGAAAACCTACCAGTTTTGACTTTTAACTTCATAGTCTTCGCAAAAAAAAAAAAAAAAATACAATCCCATTTTTGGATTTCTGCTAGCAGCCCCTTTAGGATCCTGCCAGCAGGAACAGATAAACCTTTCCTTGACTATGAATGCAGTCGGTGGCCTATCCCCATCACGCGTAGGGGCGTACAAGGCGCCGGCACAGTAAGTTACTGCACTGCGGAACGAGCAGGGAGCAAAGGAGCCGAAAATTCCCTTTCTCCTGTGCAGTAGGCAGCATAATACGGGCCGGAGCTTTCCACACTCCAACTCATCTTGAAACGGGCTCAGCTTGGCCGGCCACTGTCAGTGCAGCAGAGCCAATCGCCGCCCATAGAGCCTCCCAGTGGCCAGTCGACTGCCGGCGTGGGCGGTACCAGCTGCTAAAGACTCAGGCTAGGCTTCGCCTTGCTCTTGGCTGAGTTTTGCCTTGCTAGAAGAGCAGGTGCTGCTGCTGCTGCATGTCTGGAGAAGGGGCTGCACTAGCAGGGAAGGGATGGAGTGCGGGAGGCAGAGGGAGCAGGGGGAAGCAATCGGGGCATGAGAAGGGAACCAGCAAGGATTGCTTCCAGCACCTTGGGGCTTGGCAATGAGAGGTCTGCAGGAAGAAGGGCACTCCTCAGCTATGAAGAGAGTCCTCACTGCTGGTCAATAATACTATGATTTGGTATGTGGCCACTTTGGTAGCAAGTGTAATCAGCATCAGAGGATTTGCAGCTCAAGGTGAGTTGAAGTGCAACATTGCTTGCCTAAGTCTCAATATTGAAGAGTTTCTCCTTTCTGTCTTTTTTTTTTTTTAATCATATGCATCACTTTGATTTTTTCTTCTCTGCTCCTAGTGGTATCTTTGGCTTGTAGTGTAGTAGCTGTAATCTTGTAAGTTGTATTTGGAAGACATACCAGAATTTTTACATTTGGAAATTGGAGCAGCTAATTTGGGTGCTGAGTAGCAAAGGGGAGCAGGGAAGGGGCAGAAGGGCTTTGCAGGAGACTGTTGTTTGTTCTGATCAAGAAATCCTGGAGATAGACAAGGGGGTATTCTTTCTTGAGGGAGTACAGATTTTCAAAGAACATGAAGATAGAAGCCATGCAGTCCTACTGTATTCTTTTATAGATTCTCCCCAGCTAAAGGTCAAAAAAGGAATGATGGAAATGAAGGAGTCCCTTGGTACAGCAGATTTTTCAAAAGCAATAGGTAAGATTCATTATTTGTCTGAATATAGTTTAGAGATGGTTTCAGGATGAGAATTGAAACCATCCTTGAGCAATGGAATTAGATGACTTGCAGGTGAGATCCTTTTTTGTTAAATAGAAATTTTGTGTAGAATCTTCCTAATCAAAGATCCTGTTGTTTCTCTTTGTTGGGATGGAGTGCCAAGAGAACATTTTTTACTTTGAGAAGCCTAATGACCACAATCTGGGACAGGTACCAGTTAGTGTCACCTGCTTCTCATCTACCATCCCCTGGCTCTATGTTCTCTTGATGGTGGAGAACAACTGATCCTTTTAACTAGTCTGGAGACTTCATTTATTCCAAGTGCCATTCACCAAATGCTTCTCAATCACTTCCTTCCTCATTATGTTAAGCTAGGCAAACATGATTATATGGAAAATACAAAGTGGGGAATAATTTACAGGTTGCAGGTTTTCAGCTCCCTCTCATCCATGGCCATCTGAAACTTTCAAGAGGAAACGGTGCAGTTGAGAAGATGTGCCCATTGAAGCTTTCCGCAGACAACTGAAGTTGTCTGAGAGTCCAGACAGCAGCTAAATAATGGAAAGTTGCCTTCTGTCGTAGGCAATTCATTGCCAAGTACAATTGGGTCTCCCCAATTTACATTGCTGATAGTAAAGTCTATCATGCCTGACTCATTTTACAAACGTAATTATTTATTTTGTATGTGCCTGTAGGGCTCAAATGATTCTGAATCTTGGATGCCAAGCAGTGCTTTTTTTTTTCCCTTTTCCCTTGTTTAAAGGATAGAAAGAGAAGCAAATAATCTACCCCCTGGCATTTTACTAAAATAATAATCTTTTCTAAGCAACCTCCATGTGGGCGGCGGGCCAGAATGCTTGATGGTTAGGCAACGTTAGCTGAAAATGACATTTTTCTTATTGTGTTCTCTGTCCTGTGGTTTATGGTGGTTTTAAAGCCAACTTGGGGGCTTTAGAGTGGATTTAAGGAGCAGTTCACTGATGTCGATATTCCCTGGTTGAGTGGGGCTATGTTCTATATGTGGGGAAGGGGGGATGGGAGAGGGAGGGAGCTTTCAAGCAGTAGGAGGTGCATTAGTTTCATCTTGCAGCAGGCTGGGATAACTTTTTATTAGATCAGCATAAGAATTATCCAAAGACGCTGTTATACATGAGCATTGAAGACCATCCAGATTCCTTCTTCCGATGTCCTGTGTGGGCTCAAAAGTGTCTGTCCAGCAGCATCTATGGGTGATTAGTCTGGTAGTTCAGTGAAAGGTAATTATAACTTGTAGAGAACTCAGCTTTTTGCAGGACTCAAATGCCTGCTAGAACTCCACCTTTATACATGTGTTGGGAAAGGATGCAGGTGGTGACTGGTAGGTGAAAGTGGTCAGTGGGAACTGGTGTAAAGTTTGCTGAGACATGTGAGAGCGAAAGTACATTATTTCTCGAGTGATGTAAGATCGTTGTCAGTGACATCACTTTTCTTGCTTTGGTTCTGGCTTTTGCACAGCTGGATTACAGGAAGAGAAGCAATGCCCAATGCGCCAGTGGCCTGCAGGGCCTTGCACTCTTGCAGTGGGCAACGTTATCTAGAAAGGGCGAGAGACTTGCTCCATTCTGTACTTTTTGGAGTCCTTGCAAGCTTTAGTACTACAGTGATAGTCTAGGAATGAGTTAGAAGCATAATCAGTGTAGGAAAGAACTGCACGCAGCACTTAAATGGGGGCTTTGTGTACATTTCAAGATTTGTCTCAGTGTGGCGTAGGACTCTAAACTGTTTTTAACAAGTTTTCTCACAGTCCTTATTACAGTAGCAATTTTCACCTCAATTCAACCAGCTTCCCTCCGACCTCTGCTCCTTCAGTTTAACAAGGAGATGAGGCTAAAACATGTTGCCAGTGATGTCTGTTTGGACTGGCGGCTTTGATCCTTGTACTAGCTGTTGAGTCTCCTGGTTTAGCTCTGAGGCCAGGAGCCCAAGGAATATTGGACAACTACTGGGCCCCTTCATCACTCAGATGCTCAGCTGGACTTGGTGTGAATTCCAGTGAGGTTATCTCGAGTCCTTTGCTATAACTGCTCCAGAGACCATGTACTCTTTTATCCTTATGCATGCCCTGGATCTTCTGGCATAATTGTTCCCCAGCAAAAAAAAAAGAAAGAGTTTTGTTTCTATTTTAATGGTGCAATTATGCACTTAAAGCAGAATAAAAAGTACCACCTTGTCTCAATCAGCACTCTGTGAAGCATATAATATCAGATGCTCAAGAAGCCTGCTACCAAACTGTATCTGAGCAGAGAGAGAGAGTCTGCTGTTATGGCCTGATATGCCCTTCTGTGATTTGCAAGGCATTGGCATCCTCTGCAGAGAATCCTGCTGCTTAGATTACACGGCAGTGATCTGAGATTCCCCCTCTGCAGAGGAGAGTCGACAGGTCACCGGTGCCAGACTGCATGGAAATAGTTCCTAAAGTCCTGTGAAAAGGATATTCAGGTTTTTCCTGTCACCTGCTTAGCGTGTTCTGTGTTTGCATGGGGTACTTGTTTGCTGCGCATGTGCTTGAGCATGATGTGTGTCTTGTACCTTCATACACAGACCAGCTTTTCCAGGGGGCTGAAGGGGGTGCATTTGAAACATTTGTATAAAAGGTGTCTGCACATTTGTGTTGTACATCTTTTGTGTATATTGCTCATGTTAACGTGTGGGGAAATTTGTCTGTCTTTTATGTACATGCGCAACTGTATGTCTTGTGTGCAGTATTCTGTTTCTTTTGTACATGTCTGTGTGTTCTTTTGCATACTGTATGTGCATGTTTTTGTGTATACAGGCAAAATATGTATGCAAGTGTGTATGTATACATATGTCTTGATATTCATGCCCTGTGATTATGCCTGCCTTTAGTGTGTGTGTTTGTGTGTGTAACGACATTCTTGGGCTTTGATTGTTGCTGTGCTAGACTTTGTCCTCTGGTCTGAGTGTTTTGTAGGTATGCATCGTGTCAGCATTCATTCTGTGACATTTCTGAAATGCTGCTTGTCGGGCACATTATGTTCAATCCATTAGTGCATTTTGTGCCTGGATATGTGTGGGGGTTGCATAAGTACACGGTGTTCTTTGCTGTGATTTTACTGTATACTGTGCTTGGCCACGAGCGTTGGACTGATTATTATATATTCACATGGTAAATCATTCAGTGATGTGAACTCCTGCTTTTTTCTGTTCAGCATTCAGTACTGAGAACCTCAGAATGCTTTGCAGTGGGTCCTAGACTGGAGAACATTGTCCTTGTGTTTGACGTCATTGGGGGAGGGGGGGTACCCTGTAGGCTGCATTTCATGCAAGGAATCAAGTTATTTTTGATTGTTTGAGAGATGCATTTTAAAGACTTAGAATACTGGGCAATCAAATTCTTCTGCCTTTGGCTTTGCCTCTTGGCTAACACTTGGCAACAAGTCGGACTGCTGCAGCCAGAGGTCACAGGGATCAGACACCTGGCAGCTGACTGCAGGAACTGGGGATTCTGGCTTACACTTTGGTGACTCTGTAGTGAGTAAATTAACTGTGGGAAGTCGGGAGAAAACTCTGCTCAAAGCAGTCTCACAGAGGCTGTAATGTATTAGAAGAGAAGCTGAACTGAGTAGCTGCCCTCCCCTTGTTCTTCTTGTTTGAGGGGTCCTGACTTAATAAATTTGTCTTTCCCAGGCCCTACAGAGCTTCTGCAGCCAGTCTACGACAGTCTTTTGCTAGAGTGATTCTTGCTAGTGGGGACTGGGACCGGAGGAGCGATAAAGACCTCATTGACTAGCTCGCCAACTCCTTTCTCTGGAGTGCCTCTTTATGGAAGAGGGTGAGACTGCATGGGCTGCTGTGCTTTGTATCCTCTGAGCATGTAGTGGCTGCTAAAAATGGTGCAGAATCTGTACCAAAAGTCCTATGAGATGAGACTTAAGGATCTAAATATATATTATAGGAAAGGAGGGATGGGGGGATACATTAGAGACATTAAGATACCTTAAAGGTATTAATGCCCAAGAAACAAACCTTTTTTAATGTGAAAGGAAATTCTAGAACAAGAGTTCATGATATAAGAATCAAAAGGGGTAGACTCAGCAATATTATTAGAAGTTTTTTTTTGGTTTTTTTTTTATATGGAAAGGATGATGGATGCATGGAATGGCCTCCCAGTGTACATGGTGGAGATAAAACATAACAGAATTCAAGAGAACCTGAGATAAACCCAGAGGATCCCTAGTTGTGAAAATAATGAAGGGCAAAGATCAACTGGGGTCTATGGCATTGTGCCAGGATGTAAATTGGGCCTTACTGTCCTTATCTGCTCTCATATTCTGCTTTCTGTGTTTGTAAACCTATGACTGCTGGAACAGTGATGCGAGGAAGTCCTTGTCTATATGTGTCCTGGTGCAAACGTAGCTGGCTCCTTTATATCTAGTGTGCTGAAAATATTGACGGGAATATTAAGGTGATGTTTGATCAATTAATGTTACTCCCTCTGACTCCTGATTTGAATGCTTAAGGGCAGTAGTAAGCTGTCTTTATCACTGTCACTATACGGTCTCAATCTCTTTCTCCCCCATATTGACCTTCCAAGTTCCAACCTCTAACCCTTCCCCAGTTATCTCCCTTCCTCTGCCTCCTATTTCATTGCCCATGGACTCTTTGACTTGTTACTCTCTTCTGAGATTTAACAAAAGGCCATGAGGCAGTTGCTTGGAGTTGCAGGAATAGAAGGTGAACCAGCCTTAAATTGCTATCATTGTTGTATTGGTCTCTCAGGCTTTAAAGGAAGAAAAGGGAAAAAAAAAACCCCTTTAGCTGTTCAAAAGGAAGTCTCACTGCATTCTTTTTCCATGTGACTGTCTTGTAGTTTGCAAGGTACTCACCTCATAGAGAACACAATGCAAAACTATAGAGCACTTCTCACATAGTGGATGAGCTAGTAGAGCAGGCCAGGAGCTCATATGAGTACCACAGACTTCTGGGTGACTGTTAGGGGCTCCATGCCACTCAAAATAATCTTTAAAAGATAAAGCAAAAAGTGGTTAGTTGTTGGTGTGTAACGCTTTACCATATTTTTTGTTTCTGCCCACTTCTTCATAGAAGATGATAGCAGAAAAAGATCAGCCCATCCATTCTTCCAAATTATTCCTGTCCACACTGCTGAGGATTTATCCCAGCAGCCTTACACAGAGACTGCTGTTATCACTCCTTATCCAAGGCAGTATTTGCCATCTTGTTCCTTTGTACTCCTCTCCATTCCCATGTCTAACCACAAAGCTTTGCACTAATCTAAATTTCCACCAATGCTAATGTAATTGTTGCCAAACATCTGGGCTCCTTGGTTCCCATGGCCTTTCTGCTGCACTGACCTGGTCAGTTTCTGGGGGGGGGGGGGGGGGGGGGTTGTATCTTTTCACTTTTAGCGATCATCAAGTTAATGGTACCTGTACATATTTGCAACTGTACATAGTTCCTCTATTCTATTTTATTTTATTTTGTTTTTTACTTCATCTATCTGTCTGCCTTTTTCCCCTTCCCCTTCCCCTCCTCATCCCCTCCCTCCCACACCCCTCCTACCCCCCTACCCTCCCTCCCTCCCCTTGTCCCGCCTCCCCTGCCTATCCTCCCCCACCTCTCCTTCCCCTATCCTCCCTTATTTTATTGCTCCTTTGGTTCATTGTATTATTGTTATTAATGTTATATTGTTTTATTGTATTTCTCGCCTGAGTTCATTGTAAACCGGCATGATGTGCTTCACGAATATCGGTAAATAAAAGTTAACAAATAAATAAAATAAATAAATAAATATATCTCATCTCATATTACATTTTTGTATAGCAGTCTGGACCCCAGTCTTATGGCTTGCCATTGTTGATTTTATACAGTCTAAGTCTAGCTCTACGCAACCTGCTGGACAGCATGACTGTAGTTGATCTGCCAGACAAGTCCAGCCAACTCCTTAATTTATAGATTACTACAAATTCTATGCAGCCTGCCAGACAGACCTGACTGTGGCACCTGTTTGGTACTGTTCCAGGCCCAGGAGCCTCAGATCTTTGCCACTTCTTTCTTTGGAAAGCATTTATGTGGTGGAGGAGAACATGAAAGTCACACCATCTCATGATGTAAGGATTTGGTGGGCATGTTATCTTCTTATCTTCCATTGATAGTGTATGATCCTAAGCATAGAAACAAGCTCTGGTTATAGCTGCAGGAAGCATCTGGCCTGTTTTACACAGACTTTGGTTAACAGAAGACACTTGCCAGTTGTGATCAGGTTCTCCTTCCCTGGGTGCCACTCTGCATTGTTGGCTTGGTCAGAGAAGGACTAACAAAGATGATTGGGTTAGAAGTTTGCAGAGGGACAGGGGCTATTGCTCTTTGCCTGCTTCTTATGTAGAATTATCTTATTTAATTATTCCTATTTATGCTGCCCTACAGCACAGAGGATGTTGAAATGGGGATAACATAGTGAAAGAGTTCTTGCCATCATGGTTCGACAGCTAATGCAGAAAGTGGAGGCTCTCAAATGCAGCAGGAAATCATTTTCAAGATAATTTATAAGCTTGATATCATGCAAAGTGGGAACTTCTACCATGCTTAGTACAATAATGTTGAGTCAAGTAGTCAATAGGTTTTTTAAATAAATAAATGCTGAACAGAAAGCAACCCTGAATGTAGAGTGTAAGACCTTTCTATTTACTCAGGACAGGTGATTTGCTTCTCTTTATTAGGCCCAGAATACAGTGGGGTAGGAGCAATGGTTAACTCATCTCTAATAATCTTGAGCCATTTGTTAACTTTAGCGGTGTCATTTAACCACATTCAAAGCAGACTTGACCCTTCTGTAGCCATGCTTAACATTGTAGTTGTTGAGGAGAGACAGAAATAGTCATTGAAATTGAACTGTCAAAACCTGGGAGTCAAATTCTGCACATAAAAAAACAATTTCTGAATGTGACAAGTACTTATGGATGGTTAGGATGTAGCCTGTCTTGTTTTCCAAGAATGACATGATACATTTGCTTCTGGTATTTTGAAGTGCATGGGTTGAAGCAATTTGGTAGATGGGACCTGTCATGCTGAGCTGGGTCACTGTAACCTTGAATATGGAGCTTTTTGAGACTCTTACAGTGGGAAACTGGCACTGCAGGACTTTATATCTTGTGAGATGGGCATTTAGGGTCTCCCTAACTTGCAAGATGCTGCTTAATGACTCTCTGCTTCAACAGCAGGGGAAAGGGGGAATTGGATTCAAACAGCAACCAATGAGGACCCCAACTTTTATGGTCTGGGGAAGCAAGAAAGCATGGGGGTAACTTGCTGAAGTGGCGCTTACTATTCTTAATCAATAAGCCTGATACTTTGATGCAACTCCAGCTTTGCTCTCTGCTTCAATGGCAAGGGGTAACAGGGAATTGGATTCAAACAGCAACCAAGGGCCCTGACGTTTACGGTCTGGGAAACTGATAAGCATGGGGGTAACAGGGAATTGGATTCAAACTGCACAGCGCAGCAGAGTATTACCATAAGCTTTCTGGGCAGACTGGATGGACCATTTGATCCTTTTCTGCCATCATTTCTGTGTTTCTATATTTCTATATGTAATGGATTTCTGGACTCATAGTTTCCCAGGCAGCAGATGTCCCATTTAGCAGTATTGTGGCAGATGAAAGAGGTTAGCATTGGGCCAGGGATAGAATCAGGCCATGTTCCTCATTGTGCCCAACTAATTATGGTTTTATGTCGTGTGCAGTTTTTTGCTGTTTGATCAGTCTCCCAACCCAGGCTCCAGATGCATTCATGTGAAATGCTGAACAACAAACAGCAAGAACAGACAGATCCAGAAAGTCTGACTTTATGGTCTCTTGAGATGGTGCTGGTTTTTAGGGAGCTCACAGATCATACTTTAGCTTCTCCTTCATCCCTTCTGCAAGCACATACCTACATCTAAATAGTGTTGCTATTCATGAAAACAGTTCTTCCTGCACAACCTATAATATTACATCTATTTTACTAAACATGCATTTTTTATTGTCCTATCATAATTCTTTAGTGCTTTGCTTGTATTGAGATTCTTATTTTTGATAGGCATAATAAAAATCTTATGCATAGAACTCTTAAGTTTAGCCTCATATTAGTAGAGCAGTTGTGTCACTTGTGGTCATCCTACTAATACATGGCATCCTTAACTGTAAGGAAGTCTGTGGCTTTCCCTTGAAAACATATAAACATTGCTTAACAGAAGTGCAAGGTCATAAAACATATCTTGGGAAGACCTTGAGAAACATCATGGAGTCAAGTCAGGGCCGGTGCAAGGGGATTCGGTGCCCTAGACACCTTCAGCC
Source organism: Rhinatrema bivittatum (assembly GCF_901001135.1). Taxonomy (NCBI): domain Eukaryota; kingdom Metazoa; phylum Chordata; class Amphibia; order Gymnophiona; family Rhinatrematidae; genus Rhinatrema; species Rhinatrema bivittatum. The sequence continues at coordinate 34,566,065 of NC_042626.1, forward strand.
TTGCGCCGCACCCGGTCTCAGCCCCGACTCTAGGGGCAGGGACCACATGCCGCCCCTCCACCCCCCGAAAAAACTCGCAAAACACCTGGTCCAGTGGGGAGCCTGGGAGCAATCTGCCACTAACCAAAATGGCACCGGTGGCCTTCAGCCCCTACCATGTGAAGGGGCTACCAGTGCCATTGGTTGACCCCGTCACATGGTAGGGGCTAAAGGCCACCGGCGCCATTTTGGTTAGTGGCAGTTGAGGCCCCAGGTGTGGCAGATCGCTCCCGGGCCCTCCGCTGGACCACCAGGAGGGCATCGGGAGGATGGCACGACGGGGGGGGGGGGGGAGGCAGGGTGAGGCGGGGGCTGGGCAGAATTTTGAAGGGGCACTTTTTGCCCTTTAAAAAATTCTGCCACCTGAAGTAGCTGCGAGTGGCGGCAGCACCCCCTAAGTCTCTGTGCCCTAGGCACAGGCCTAGCTCGCCTAGTGGTTCCTCCGGCCCTGGGTCAAGTGGTTCAGTAAAGATGTGGAACCCTTCATTTCTTAACATTTGTTTTAAGAACTATGATTTCTTTTCTTTGGATAAAGAGAGAAGTTATCTCAAAACCAACAAAAGAAATTTAGATGTTCTTTTTTTTTTTCATTTCTCTTCTTCTGGTAAACAACTATTTGTAGACTGGTTTGTGTGAGGTTCTGCGATTACTTGCTTTATTCTAAAACTGCTTTGATGATGGGGAACTGGCAGGTGATTCTACAGCTGTAGGTCTTGCATTTAGTATTTCAATGCTTTGAATGGTACTTTTTGGCTAATATCATAAGAATAAAACAGCCTGAGCTACCTTTTGCCTGCGCCTTGTTGATTATGCCTCTGTAATATCAACAATCTGTTTCAATAAAATATTAAGTTTTTTTGAAGTTTGGCAGCAATTCAAGAGTTGCCTATGATACAGATAGTCCAACTGGGAGTTCTATGTTTTATAAGTTGGTGTTCCCTACTCCTGTTTGTGCCCCCCTTGATCTCTGTAATATTAGATATGATTATGGCAGGATTAATTCAGTCTCGCATTCATCTATAGTTGGGGCGGTCATATAGCTCAATGTCAAGGAGAACAGACACTGTATGCAGGTGTAGTCCTGATTTGTCAAACTAGCTTAGTTTGATTCTCATGATATAGAGTTAGCCAGTCATCCTATCTATAGTTCACTCTGGGTTCTTTGGCAGTTTATTTTTGTTTTCAATATCAAATGTGCGCACATACATTTTCTTGGAAACTTTACATGTACCACATAGCAAGGGTAAGTGACCATGGGTATGTTTGCTGGGATTATTTTCAGAGCGGACTTACATGCATCAGTCTGCTTTGAAAATTGATGCAACTAATATGTGTATTTTCCACATAAATTAGGAATGACAATTACCACTCAAGGGGGCTTTGATCTCTCTGCTAACATTTAATCAGGACCTTTGACAAAGAATATTTGAGCTGGAGTTTCTTCATCTGCATGACAGTAACTCAGGGCCATACAAAGGGTGAATATTAAATGGGCTGCCATCTTTTTGTCAGTTGATCAGAAGCATGGATAAAGAAAATGCCAAGTGGCTTCTCACATTCTCTATGATTAGAGAACCACATGGGCTCTGATTTCCATAAACAAAAGGATGGTAACTTTCAAACAGGCACAAGGCACACATGTGCGCACGTGTCAGCCCGCGTCCAAGGATGTGGCTATTTTATAACTTGCATGTGCATATGCTTGCATGTTATAAAATAGCCTGGCTGCATGCACATGTGTGTCAAATTGTAAGTGGGCGCACGCATGTGCACTCAAATCCCACTTCTACCATGTAAACTGGGGAATTTTAAAAGGGGTGTGTGCCAATGCCATTGCCAGTTTTACCAGTTTGCCCAGTTAAGAGAGATGGCCTCCAACCCCCATGGTTTCATAGCCTTCACTCCCCCCAGTTAGCCACAAACCTTAAAACCACACAGATCTGTCTATTTTTTTACATTTTTTAACTTTTATGTCATCCATATCAGAAGTATAGTTTTGCGGAAGGGGGCCCGGGTACGCGCCAGATCATGTATTTATGCGCACATCTCAGGTTCATGCCCCAAAATGCCCATGCCCTGCCATTTTTGAAAACGTTTGGGATGTGCACGCTCTGGGAGCTATGTGTGTGGGCGAGCCCAACATATCCACTCATATCCTAATTAATGCATGCGTCAGGCTTTTAAAATTCACCTTTAATTGTATTTTTTTCAGGACCATGGACAAGGCTCCATAGGTTATTCAGAAAACTACTCTCATATCCTTATAGGTATTGAGACCAGAGAACATACATGGGCGAATTTTCAAAGGGCCGTGTGCGTAAACATCGGGAGTCATGCGTGTGGCTGGGCCCTGCACGCACCACATGCATTTTCAAAAGGGCCCGGTCATGCAAATAAGTCCCGATACGCGCACAAGTGCCGGACCCTGAAAAAGGGGCAGGCCGGGGGTGTGGTCTGGGTGGGGAGGGGCGGGATGGAGGCCGGCCGGGACAGTGGCCATTAGCCGCTGTTCCAGGGAAGCGCAATCCAGTAGCCAGCTGCCGCACGTAACTTGCTTCTGCTCTGGAGCAGTAAGTAATAAAATAAAACATTTAGGGAAAGGCAGGTTAGGTTTAGGGGGTGGGGAAGAGGGAGGAAGTGTAGGTAGGGGGGTAGGGAAGTTCCCTCCCAGTCCCGCTTCTTAATTGGAGCAGACTGGGAGAGAACTGGGGAAGGCCCGATTGCGTCACTGCGCGTATTTTACAAATATTTGCCCCTCCCGGTGCGCGCCACCCGCACATGTATGTGTGGATTTTAAAATCCGGCATGCATATGTGTGTGGCCATCCGATTTTATAACATGTGCATGCCGGCGTGCGCATGTTATAAAATCACTGCGTCCATGTGCACACACCAGGAACCACGTGCCATGCACTGCTTTGAAAATCTACCCCATGATGTGTATGCCAGTGACGATGAAGCCTAACTTGAGAGTAGCTAAGGATCTAGGTTCTTGCACTGCATAAATGACTATTTTATCCTGCTGAACTTTTAAATTTAGACACCTGAAAGGTGGACTGGGCAGGTTGGAGGAAATAAGTTTGGCGTTCAGCACTGATTTCCAGTGCTAGGCCCTTAAATATAGGCTAATATGTAACTGGCCTAAATTTAGGACCCTTTGTTTCAGGTTCCAAAGTTAGGGACATTTTCAAGCTAAAACCTAGGGGAAATTTGAGCCAAACTTAGTTTCCTAATTTTAGGTTCCTAATACTAAGGTGCCTAGGTCAGCTTACTTTGAATATTGGCCTCCATGTGCCTTGGATAAAGCAAATGTTTGAGAACTGGTGTAAATGCTGGCAAAATACTGATTCAGGACCTTGGACAAGGCATACATGAAGGACATTTTCATATGCCCACTAATCATTCCTCTTCAGGTACTGGTTTATGACTGTAGATAGGCTGTATGCCTGTGGGCTTTAATGTCACCTTGGCTAGTGATTTATTGTATTTCATGCATTCTTTTAGAATGATGTGGTGCCAAAATTGTTTCATCCCCAGATTTCAGTTGAGTGGTGCTCAAATTAATTCTGGGGAATGAAACAGAGCAGGCTGTTTAGTTCTTTTTAAGTTGACTGGGTGTGGTTCTGAGGCAGCACTCAGTCCTCAGTGACATCTCAGAATTGGATTCAGGGTGTACGCCTACTGGGCTGCAAAGGGAGCTGCAGCCCCTTGTCAGGGACTGTTGCTACAAAAACTGGATTATAAGGAAAGAGTGGGAAGGAGAGAACACACCTGGAACCTATGAATAGAAGTTGGCTCAGGTTTGATTGTGCTAGACACTTAGAGGAGCAGAGGGGAAACTGTTGGTCCAGCATAAAAATATATATTTTTCTTTTGAAAATCCTCATGATTTGGTGGAGTAGTCAGGGAATGGACATTAGCAACAAGGCTGAAAGAGATCAGATTATTCTACTAGTGCAAGGCAGGGAGCTGTCCTTTAATTCAGTGGCAGAGTCCCTGTTTGGGTGCCAGAAAGTGGCAGGATCAAATCCCATGATCCCCAGTTGGAAAAAAAACCAGGATATGGAACCTTCGCAATCCTGTACTGATTAAAGGATCAGCTCCACCTTGGTCTATTAAATTATCCTCTTTCTCAGATTTATAGATCACCATCAGGCTTTCACCTTTTAATTTGCCTCTTCTTATTGGATTTTTCTTGGGTGGCACAACAGCCAAGATATGTTTAGATACCTAATGAGGTGATTATGGAAGGGAACAAACTGAAGGTTCTGTATGTGCTTAGGCAGGGCTTCTCCTATTTTTTTTTTTTTATCTTCTTTCCATCACTCTCCCTTCAGTGCAGGCTGTACAGTGCCCTCCTGTGCTAGGACAGAGTGCAACTCTCTCAGGAGCTACATTAAACTTTACTACATTAAACCAGTTGTTTTAGCAGCAGTACTGGGAACAATTCTTGGGAATATTCCAAAGTCCCAGGCCTGACTGACCTCACGTTCAGCATTGTTAATTGGGAAGTGAAAGTAGGTCTTCTGGTTGGCAGTGCACAGCCCTGATCATTGTGCCAGCCGACAGGGTGACAAATCTGATCTTAATGAAATTCAGTGCAGTACGTCTCTGGGGGGGGGAGTAGGTGAGGCCACTGAATATGGGCCTATTTGTGGGGAAAAGGCTGTAGTGACTGTTAACCCATATCTAGCCTGCGCTGAAAGCAAATTTCTCTCCTATTTCAACTGGAAAACATTTCCCTGAAGATACACGAGAGCTGGAGCAAGTGGGGGGATGCATTGGTAGCTTGAAATCTCCCCTCAAGTTGCAGCCTGATTTAGTAATAGGTTGTCCTTCAGAGGGACAATGTGATTGATTCAGTTCATGGCCCTCCATTGTGTACAGGCTTCTGAAATGGTGCTTTGTTTCCCTTCTCTGTCACTCACCTTCCTATTCACTCTATGCTTTCTGCTCTTCTTGTACAGCATTTCCCTTAATTGGAGCGGACTGGGAGGGAACTGGGGAAGTGCCGATTGTGTCGCTGCGCAAGCTTGCAAAGGTACACCCCTCCCCCCACGCGCGTCACACACACATGCGCGCACGTTATAAAATCGGGTGGGCGCGCGCGGGGGGGGGGGGGGGGGTTGTACCTTTGCAAATCCACGCATCGACACAATCGGCACTTCCCCAGTTCCCTCCCAGTCCGCTCCAATTAAGGGAAATGCTGTACAAGAAGAGCAGAAAGCATAGGGTGGTGAGCGACTAGGAAGGAGCGGACTGGGAGGGAACTTCCCTAACCCCCTGCCTAACCTTCCTTTCCCTTCCCCTCTCCTCCCCACCCCCTAAATCTCCCCTACCTTACCTTTTTTTTTTTTTACGTTGCTTCTCTTCCGGAGCAGTAGTAACTTGTGTGCGCCGGTCCGGCACAGTGGCAAATGGTCACTGTACCGGCAGCCTCCGGAACGCCCCTTTATCTGGACCCGGCACTTCAGAGGTTACACACGCGGCCGGGCCCCTTTCAAAATGCGCACGGTGCGCCGAAGGCCCGGCCAAACGCGTAACCCCCATTTTTAACGTGCGCAGGGGATTTAAAATTCGACCGCAAATGTCTTGACACATACCTCTGCTCTTAGGGCTTCTGGGAGAGAATTTGAGAATATTGGACTCACCTTTCCCAAAACTCACAAATTCATATCAGACATATTGAAGGGACATCAGACAGGTTGCTTCTCAACAATCTTAGCCGTAGAAGTCGAGAAACTCTTAAAACTGAATTGATACTAACTGCATCTCATTATTCAGCGCCTTTTGGATTAATGTTAAGATCCTGAATTTAATTCTCCAGTGCAGGGTGTGCAGCACTGGAATATGATCATTTTGCCAGGCCCCCGAGAGTTCCCATGCTGCTGCATTTTGTGCCACTTGTAAAGCTTTTAAAGTTGACCCAAATAACCCCGATACAAATAGAATTGCCATAGTCCAGATCCAAGATGTACAAGGCTTGTAGCAGCATAGAAAAATCATCTGATCCTAGAAAAAGTTTGTTTATGCAATATGTGCTGTTTGGAAACGGTGCTCTTCACTGTAGCTTTCACCTGCGATCAAATCAATAATATAGAATCAAAGATGATTCCTACATTCCTCACTTATGTCAAAATCTGGATCAATCATTCATCTGTCTGAAAAGGAGGAATGTCTGCACAAGTGGTCCTGGCTAGAACTCTTAATTCTGTTTTTCCCACATGCAAAGCAAGTTTATTTGCATGCATACATCCATGGCTTGATTGATGTGATGCATTTTGCCTCCTGTGTTAATGCCTTAGAGAGAGTAGTTGTCACAGAGATAGAAAATTGTATGTCAGCTGTGTATAAGCTATATTCTACCTTTAACTCACCTAACAGTCTACATATGGGTCATAGACAGAGATCAAATAGGGTCACTGACAATGTGGATCTCTGTTTCTAAGGGGATCCATAAGAAGGTGAAATTTTGAACCTTCACATGCCGAATGCGGTCACTCATATCATTTTAACGCAACATCTTATATTCCCAGTTCATCCTGCCAACAGTAAATCATGATTTATGTATTAGCTTCACTAGTTGTCATAATCTTTTAGATTATTAAAAAGTTAGTGGTAAGATAAAGGTGTTTGGGGGGAAGGATGTGAATGTTGGCTTAAGTATAGGATCTTATGTGCTCATCTATCCAGTAGTATAGAGAATCCTTGGGGTAACTTGCATGGAGTGGCAGTTACAGCAGTGGTCTGCCATAATTGGGCCTCTAAAAAGGCTAGGGTAACCAGTATGTTGTGAGGAGGGCAATCAGTAAAGGCATTTCCATAGATAAACACTATTTTACCTGCAGAAATGGAGGCTTTGATTATTTCCACCCTCAATGAAGGGGCATTCCCAGATACAGGGAAAGGGTAAAGGATCAAACAACGCATATAGTTATGATTATCTAAAACTATGTGCATGGTTTTTTTTTTTTTTGATGAAAAAGTTACCCATGGAGAAAGCAGACACAAATTTATGCAGCTAATTTTTGATGGTGCAATAATCAAAGCAAAATGGCCTGTGTAATTTTGCTTTCGTTATTGGTGCAACTCCTGTGGATTTAAATTACCCAGGAAGCTTGCACCAGTGCAGGTATTTTTTGTTTTTCTACCACTTTGAGTAGATGGGTGTATAGGAGAAAACATTTTGAGAGGGACACACCATTTAAATGCTTTCCAGGATCCTCCGCAAGTAGAACTACCAACCAGATAGCCAATGCAATTGCAGAATTGCAGAAGAAAATAGATACTCAAGATATCAATGTTATCATCCATCTGGGAGCCAATGACCTTACTAGATATTGTATCCTTGAGGTACAGAAAGATTTCCAAAATATAGGGAAATGATTAGATTCATGGCAAAGATTATTGCCTTTTCTAAAGTATTACCTGTTCATGGAAACAGAAAGGAAAGGCTATGCCATATCGATACTATAAGGAAAGTGTTTTTGGTTACATTGGAGGCTGGGGCCATGTATGGAGCAATAAACGTTTATATGGTAAGGATGGCCTCCATTTGTCTGTGGCAGGAAAAAGGATGCTAAGTGAAAAATTCAGATCATACATTATCAGGCATTTAAACTAGGAAGTGGGAGTGGCAGGAGGTGGCCAGAGAAATTGACGTCACCCCCAAGCAATACAGGAAATGGGAAGAGCAAGTAACAAAATCAATCAGTTAAAAAAAAAACAGAAAAGGTGACTAGGAAGAGCAGCTGGAAAGCTATGACCACAAAGGCTCATATTCTGAGCAATAAAATCCCAGACCTGCAGGTCCTAAGGGTGGAGGAGGAACTGGACTTTGATGCTGTTACAGGGACATGGTTCACTGAGTCTCATGATTGGGATACTGCCATCCCAGGCTCTAACTTGTTAAGGAAGGACAGAGGATAGAAAAGGGGGAGGGGTAGCTCTTTGTCAAAAACAATATCCAAGCAACTGAATTGCAATGGACATGGGGTAAAGAAAAGAAGCATTATGCATCATCCTAAAAAAAAGAAGATGGTGTTTCTACTTTTACTGGTGTGAGCACAGACCTTCAACACAAACAGAAGAAACGGACAGAGATCTGATAGAGGACATCCAAAATGTGGGAAAGAAGGGAGAAGTGTTGCTCATTGGAGATTTTAATTTCCCGGCTGTGGATTGGAATATCCCTACTTCAGAATCTACAAAAAGTGAAGAGATAATGGATGCCCTTCAAGGGGCTCTGCTCAAACAGATGGTACTGGAACCCAAGAGGGAGGGTGTGATCCTTGGTCTAGTGCTCACTAATGGGGATAATGTTTCTGATGCTCGGGTAGGGGCTCACCTAGCACCAGTGATCATCAGCAGGTACGGTTCGATATTGCGAATAGGATACAGAGAAGTCACACACAGACCCGAGTTTTGAAATTCATAAATACAGACTTTGCCAAAATGGGGATGTACCTGGAGAAAGAACTGGAAGACTGGGAGAAAATGGGTGAGGTGGAACAACAGTGGGCTAAATTAAAAGGAGCTATTACAAAGGCAACAAATCTGTATGTTAGGAAAGTAAACAAGAGTAAGAGGAAAAGAAATCAATCTGGTTCTCACAGGAGATGGCTGAAAAAATTAGGGCAAAAAGAATAGATTTAAGAAGTATAAAAGAACCCAAAAAAGGAACACAAGGAATATCTATTAAAACTGAGGGAGACCAAGAAAGAAATCAGGAAAGCAAAAGGTCAAGCAGAAGAAAGGATTGCCAAAGAGGTAAAGAGAGGTGACAAAACATTTTTCAGATATATCAGAGAAAGAAGGGAGGCCCAGAGTGGTATAGTGAAATTGAAAGGTGACAAGGAGAAATGTGTAGAGAGAAATGAAGAAATGGCGGAAATATTAAACAAATATTTCAGTTTGGTGTTCACTAAAGAAGACTCTGGAGAAGGACCATTGCTGGTTGACAAGACCCTAGATGGGGATGGGGAAGATGAAACTCTGTTTACAAAAGAAAATGTGTGGGAAAAGTAAGGAAAACTGAAAGTGGACAAGGCCATGGTGCTGAATGAGGTTCTTCCCAGGATACTGAGGGAGCTCAGAGATGTGCTGGCGGGTCCGCTGAATGACCTGTTCAATAAATCCCTTGAAATGGGAGTGGTGCCATGTGATTAAAGAAGAGCGGTACTGGTACTGCTTCACAATTGTGGTAGCAGAGAGGAGGCTGGAAACTATAGACCAGTTAGCCTCACCTCAGTGGTGTGAAAATTAATGGAGTCTCTGCTGAAGGAAAGGATAATGAACTATCTACAATCAGGAGGATTGCTGAACCTGAGGTGGCATGGATTCACCAGGGGAAGGTCCTGTCAGACAAATCTGATAGATTTTTTTGATTGGGTGACTAAAGAATTGGATTGATGAAGAGCGCTCAATGTGATCTACTTGGATTTCAGCAAAGCTTTTTATATGGTCCCGCATAGAGGCTTGTGAATAAAATGAGAAGCTTGGGAGTGAGTGCCAAGGTAGTGGCATGGGTTATAAACTGGTTGATGAAAAGAAGACAGCGTGTAATAGTAAATGGAACCTACTCTGAAGAGAGAACAGTGTTAAGTGGAGTGCCATAAAGATCAGTTTTGGGACCGGTTATGTTCAAAATCTTTGTGAGCGACATTGCGGAAGGGATAGAAGGTAAAGTTTGTCTATTTGTGGATGATACTAAGATCTGCAATAGAGTGGACACGCCAGAAGGAGTAGAGACAATGGAACGTGATTTAAGAAAGCTTGAAGAGTAGTCGAAGATATGGCAGCTGGGATTCAATGCCAAGAAGTGCAGAGTCATGCATCTGGGATACGGTACTCCAGAAGAGCTGTATGTGATGTGGGGGGTGAAAGACTGTTGTGAATGGACCAAGAGGGAGACCTTGAAGTGATAGTGTCTAGCGATTTGGAGACACCAAAGTAATGCAACAAGGTGATAGCTAAAGCCAGAAAAATGCTGGGCTGCATAGAGAGAGGAATAACCAGTAAGAAAAAGGAGGTGATAACCCCCTTGTACAGGTCCTTGGTGAGGCCTCACCTGGATTACTGTGTTCAATTCTGGAGACCTTATATCAAAAGGGATAGAGACAAGATGGAGGCGGTCCAGAGAAGGGCAACCAAAATGGGGAGTTCCATCAAATGAGTTATGAGGAGAGGCTGAAGGACCTAAATATGTATACCATGGAAGAAAGAAGGTACAGGGGAGATATGATACAGACCTTCAGATTCCTGAAAGGTTTTAATGATGCACAAACTTCAAACCTTTTCTTTTGGAAAGGAAACAGTAGAACTAGAGGTCATGAAATGAAACTTAAGTGGGGACAACTCAGAATCAACATCAGGAAATATTTCTTCATGGAGAGGGTGGTGGATGCCTGGAATGCCCTCCTGGAAGAGGTGATGAAGACAAAAACAGTCAAAGAATTCAAAACAATTTTGGATAAACACTGAGAATCCCTAAAGGCTAGAGGACAGAAATGAAGAAAAGAGTGCTTGGGGGGTAACCCCCTCGGTGCCACAGTTACTACCCTTATCAGAAGCACGAGGATTACTACCCTCAAGTAATAAGATTTGATACTTTTGACACAACTGCAACATCATTTTCCACTTTGACGGTAGTGGTGGGGGAAATGGGAATTGGGAATTGGATTCAGTTGGCAACCAACATGGACCCTGACTGGGGGTACTGATATGTAGATATAAGGGGAAAAGCACAGGACTGCTTCTATGACCAAGTCCAAAAGCAAAGCAAGTTAGCATTGTCTGATTTTTCAGGAAGACTCCTCACCCAGTAAAAATGTTGCTAGCAGTAATTTTCTGAGGGTTTGATAGTTGCTTGGTTTTTGATTATAAATATTACTTCCCTTATAAGGATTGGGGGTAAGTGCATGGACTACCCTTAAGAGAAACCTGGGGTTAACCTAAATGGTGCAATAGATATTACCATAAGAAGCTTGGTGGGCAGGCTGGATGTTCTGTTTGGTCCTTTTCTGCAGTCCTTACTACGTTACTATGTACGTTACCAGTGAGGAAGAATCTCAACTGGACAGACTGGATGGGCCGATTGGTCTTTATCTGCCATCATTCTGCTGTAACATGCTTTGAAGACCTTTGCTGGAAAAGCTTGACATAAATAAATGGTACTATATACTGTGTTATAATATGAGGCAGTTGCATAACTTTGTCTGGTCTGTGGGTTGCTGCAATTGGAAAATTAATGTTAACTGTGCAGGAAGAGGTTGACAGATTGGGGAATGAGAAGGCAGTTGGTGGGTGGTATCTTGACAGCTGGGGGAGTTTTCTTGAAATCTCAAAAAATATTAGGAAAAGTGAATTCTTGAAAGACGTATGAAGTGCTGTGATCAATGTTTGGCAACCTAATGTCATTCTTACAGCTGTAACATACAAAGTGGGGTAGTCTGAGGAGCAACATCAGAAAACATCTTTTTCATGAAAAGGCATTGGATGCATTGAGTAATTTTCAAGTGGTGGTTGTAGAGACAAAAACAGCAATGGATTTAATTACTCACCTTTTTCAAATCTGAGCTTGAAGCAAGTTATAAATTCAGTTATACTTGGTAGGTCTAAGAGCCTGATTTACAAAGGCTCTGTCTATGGGAAACATGTTTAGTAAATCAGGCCCTAAGTGTATACCTGAGGTAATGATGAAATGATGGGCCTAACGTTACAAGGATTATCAGTAGAAGTGGGATTCAAACCATGGATTCTACAAGCCTCAACTTAACTGCTGTAACCACTAGGCTATACCTTCTCTCCTTCATGCCTTTTCTGTTTTACCATAATGAACTTCAAGAATGCCTAGGAGCAGCAGAGAGCTCTTTGCTTGTGAAAAAAAGAGAAGAAATCCAATGATCAACTGGGGTATATGGCACTGCACCAGGAGTTAAAGCAGGTGAACTAAATGGACTTTACAGTCCTTATCTTGCAGTCATAGTGTGAGTTTCTATGTAAGCACATCCCAGTAAATCTGTAAGGAGAAGGACGGAATGCAGTTATCCCTGTAAATACTGGGTTCAGATTCCATCTTTAAATGTTCTAGGAATGCCAAAAAACTGACCCACACTACAAACTGCTAAAAAAAAGGCAAAAGAAAAATTGCAGTAGATTTCTGTACCCAACCTGCAGCTTCGTGAAATGCCATGGAATTCAAAACCCCCTGTGCAGCTCATCAGCGGCCTGCATTGTGTGAGCACAAATGAAGCCACATTGCAGACCTGTGAAATGTCAGGCCACCCTGTCCAAAGAGCCCATCAGGCTGAGATGCCTTCCCACATCATTGGATACAAGGCAAATAAACTTCTGGCTGTGAAACATTTAGCAGCGAAGGCAATGCATTGAAGAAGAGAGGGCATGCAGCTCTGTTCTTCTCTACTAGCCTGGCTTAGTCATGGAAGAACGGATTTTGTGCAATAAAATTTTTTTTTTTTGGTTTTTCATTAAGCAGTGTGACGGCTTCACTGAATGCCTGCTTTAGAGTGGCCCAATGGGGTTAAGTCACCGTGCCAGATTGAACCCTTTCCGTTGTGTATTTGTGTGCCTCTGCTTTATGACGTCCGCATCAGCTTTGCTGAGTGTTATGGTGAAGTGAACGTTTTTCTTTTCCCGTCTACTCTTATCGTACAAACAATAATTCCAGCGCTGGCCTTCCTGCTTGGCCAGTTACCATTGGACTGTCTGATATCAACGGCAGGAAAATCATTGGAGGTAATTTTCCAATTGATTTTACCCACGTAAATGGGCTCTTCAAAATTGCTACGAGATTAGGGACCTTCATTTTCAGTTTTTATTTCATTTTGCCTGGGAATTTCAATGTTAAAAGAAAAAAGGAAATCCGTGGGAAAAATGGCTTTGCCACTGATTTTTCTCCTGCGAGTTATATCGGTCATTTTTCCACTGACTTTTTTTGTTTTAACATTGAAATTCTCGGGCAAAATAAAATAAAAACTGAAAACAGAGTTCTCTAGATATAAGCCACTTTTATGCGCATAACTCCTTTGAAACGTCTGTCCATAGGGTGTTTGCCTGGGACCCTTTTCCTCTCGTTGGCAGTGGAACTGGTGCTTGGCTTGGAACATCTGGACTGATGCAGAAAGTTGGTTTCCTTGTAAGGACTTTGTATGTGCCTTCTACTGTGTTTCCGCAGTTTTCCAGGTCACACCGTATAGAGAGGATCTGGTTTACTAAGCTTTTTTTTTTTTTTATCTGATGGACCCAGAATTGAAGAAACGTTGTAGTAAATCGGGCCTGGCATTCGAAAGGATCTAGCTGGCTATTTTGGGAGACAGCGGGGGCTAGATCCTGCGGTGTGAAAATTTCATTCTGCAGAGCGGCGAAATCCAGCTGCCTGGTTTTGCCAGGTGACCAGATACAATCACAATAGGGGCCCACTCCCTTGGGGGGGGGGGGGGAGCCAATTTTCAGCTTCCCCACAGAGCTTGAAGGCTCCCATCAAGCTGATTTTTAAAGGGAAACTTTCTGGGGAGTTTCCTTTTGAAAATCTTCCCCCCCCCCCCCCCCCCAGCAAGGCTTACAGGTCCATAGGGTTTGCAGGTGCAGATTCCGAGCTGGGAAGTACGGGGAGTTAGAAATAAAATCCCCACATGTACCTTGCTGGTCCAGTCCTGGTCTTATCCTCCGTGCTGCTCCTTTACCCTGCTGGGAAGGGGAGGTTCATCTTCAAGGGTCTCTTTTCCACGGTTAAACACTTGTTCACCCACAGAGAACCACGCCCCCATCTCTATAGGAATAAAGCTTAGTAAATAGGGCCCTGGGCGGTCCTGAAAGTGGGGTCAGATTGGGGGACAGAAACTGGCTAAGAGCCGGTCAGACCTAGGTGCAGGCTTAGCATGCTTAAATTTAGCTGGCTAGATTGACAATTTTCAGCTAGCTAAAATAAAAAGCCCTTTAGCTGGCCAGCTCAGCTGCCACTGACGATCGGGCCCCCATTGTAGCAGATGGGCCAGCTTGCTCTGCCCAGTTATTCCGGTCCCACACTACCAGGGATATATCCCCAGCTCCCGGCTAGAGAAGCTGGACCGCATGCAGGAAACCGCGCCTTCTCTGAGTCTGGTTTTTGTTGTTGGCTGGACGAGAGCCGTGGCTAAAACGAAGGAGAGCTAACATTCAGATGAGAAGAAAAGTTGTTAAAATCCATTCGGGGGGTGGGGGGAGGCTTCTGTGCCCTGAGAGAGCTCCAGGCTTTATGGAAGGAGCTGCAGACGGAGACGGCTGTGGCTGTTGCTTTTACCATTTCTTAAATGACCCTGGATGGATCCCTTAATGGGAACGGTACTTCCTACTGTTCAGATTTATTGAGATACTGATCAGGGGATTTATTGTAGTTGCCTCACTGAGTGTTGTGAAGGAATTTATTTTAATCTATGGAACGTACGGAAAGCTTTAGATGTTTTTGGCTCGATATTGGGTCAGCAAGGTAATTTCAGGAGCGGATCTGATGCAAACCTTCAGGCATGCCCTCCCCTCTCCCGGCTTACTTCCTGGCGGCGGCTGCAGCACAGTGTGTCCTCCTACCGGCGGTAGTAGCTACAGCACAGTATTCATTTTTTTGGAAATGCCGGCTCTGGCACAGCATCCCTCTGGGCCTTTTGCTGGCAGGAGTTTTCCATCCCCAAAATGCTGGCTCTCTAAGCACCCACCAATTTGCCTAATGAAAGCCCCAGCCCTGCTTGTGTGTCGTGGGTGTGTGTGTCGTGGGTGTGTGTGTCGTGGGTGTGTGTGTCGTGGGGTGTGTCGTGGGGTGTGCAGAACTGCCAGCTGACCCAGTTGAAGGAGATTTTCGGCTGGTCTTGGATTTCTGATAAGAATCCTGGCACAGTCTGCTACTTGCAGGGCTAATTTCAACGAGTAGAAGCAGAGACTACAAACACCACAATGCACTGGGATGTAAGTTCCAAAACCAGGACTGGGCAAAAACCTCCTTCCTCGAATCAGGTCACTTGGCCACTCTTGGGTGGGGGGCGCCAGCATATTTGTTCTTTGAGCAAGGTTTTGTTACTCTAGAATTTGACTAATGCAAGCAATGTTTGCTTTGAGAGCCATTTCTTTCAGCTGATGTCACTAATGCCAAAGAAATGGGGCACGCGCTCTATCTGTGTTGCACACCTTTGCAGAATTGGTCACAGTCTGCTTCCCAGCCGAGGGCAAGACAAGGCTGCGTATTGAATCCTGGCATCTCGAGAAGGAATTTAAATCCTGGCTTGCTTTGCTCCTTCTTTCCCTCCCTCCTTCTTCCTTCATGCGGGCTCGGGAAACCAGTGGACCGGGCAGCTGAATTCTGCGCCCTTTGCGTGAAGCACCGATGTGTGAATAAACTGAAAGTTGTCTCAGACCTCAGGGCCCACAGAGCATGTTTCTCTGTAAAGACAGAATTAGGGACTGACAGAGACAGATAAGTACAGCACGGTGAGCCTCAGGGCAAGCTTCCTCACACTGCCCTGCCCATGCACTTCTGAAGCTGAGAGGGTAATTCAGGCTCCTTAGTATGTGGCTCCTGCCGAAGCTGCCAATGAGCGTGCCAATGAATTCCAACCCACGGAGATTTTTTATTTTTTTACGGCCGTGCTGACACGGGTCCACTGGCAACTGGGCTGAGTCCCCCCAACCCATGTCACACAGTCCACCAGAAAGCTCTTAGACTGCTTTGCCACTGACCTCTGCGTGGATTTGAACCAGTGGCCTAGAAAGGCTCTGTAAACCTCAGTTTTCCATTCCCCCCCTTCCTGCGTAGGGTTTGCAGCATGCTTTGTTGATATGTGCAAACAAGGAAATACAGGAGCCACGCCATTGATTGAAATCTCCAGTTCATGCTTCTCTGTTACATCCCTTTCTCATTGAGGCACTCAGTAAAGTGAGATCGATATCTACTCCCCGGCATCGGGGTGCTCATGGGAGTGAAGGGATTGGTGTGTTCCAGTTACAAGTTAATAAGGGGAGGGATGTGTGGGGCTTGAAGGTTGTATGGGAACAACTGAATGCATTCCTGAGTGCCAAGACTCCGATGTGGCTGACTGATCTTGGGATTGGTCATTTCTCCTCGTCTCTTCAGGGCCTCCACAGCTGTGCCCTGACATGGTCTGGGTTTCTTATTGGAGATCCCTTGATTTTGATGGAGAATCAGCTACATATCACGTGCCCTCAGGTGTTAAACGTGCTGGAAGATGCAATAGCCTGAAACACTGAAAATGCAGTAAGCAGGGAGGGGGGAGAAATGGATTGACTTTTTTTTTTTGTTGTTGTTGGCTTTTTATGTGGTCCTGAACGTGAACAGATTCTCCTTTCCCTCGGAGATAAGCACAAGCCTGTTCTCCCTCCCCTGCTTAATGTCAAGTGCTTTAAGACCAGAAGTGATGTGCTAAAAAGGATGTACTTAACCAGTGGGAGCTATAAATTAAATTGATTACGTTTCCGCTCATAATGAGTTTGCTTTTTCTCTCTCTCATTCCCTCCATTTTCTCCGGCTGGCCTCCTGAGGTCATATTCCAGCAGCGTCTTTGGATTTCAGAAGACTCTGGGTGCTGCTGCATGCTAAGCTCTCTTTGAAGCCTCATGTTAGGGTAACATTTCGATAGGGCATCTACTGACGCATACGTTTTAAGACCACGCTTTAAACCAGATGACTCTCAAACACAAAGCACATTGTGTTTGAATACTGAGTTGTTAATATGACCAAAAGTGCGAGCATACCCTTAACGTATGCACGTTAGTGACGTTCCAATTACATGTGCATCTGTTCGGAAGATTCAGGGTACGCCTGTGGTTTTTAACATCTCCGAAGTATCTTCCTGGAAAGTCTCTTTTCTGTGGGGGTCACAAGCACACGCGCTGTGAAACTATTCGTAAGTTTCCAGGCATCTAAAATCCCCTTATTTGGACATGGCTGACTTAAACAGATTAAATCTGCTGTTTTTAACCTGGGGAAAATGGTGCCCAAGCCTTTGAAAAATCATCCCATGATGGGTTAGGAAAATTCTAAGTGGAAGACAAACCTTTTATACATTTCTGTCGCCATATCAGTTGTATCACGGCTACTGCAATCCCAGATGCTCCCAACTCGAGTCACCGTAGGAGGTGCTTGGTGTTGCGACCGCCGCTGCTCGACGTCCTCACACCGCCCTCTTTACCTGTGTGGCAACTCCCTCCGGGTCTGATGGACGGCTGGCTGCTGCGGCGTCTCCATGCCGTCTCCCTCCGGCGTCCCCGGACTGGCTCGACGTTGCAGTTCCACCATGTTGCCTGAAGACCTAGGGCGCGCACTCTGATTGAAGTACCAGCAAGAACGCGAACCTCAGGGGCGTCCCCCTGAGATGACGTCGTCTGCTTCCAATATTTAAAGGTCTCTATTTCGCTTTCTAACTGAGTTAGCAAGGGATTGGGTATAGGAATGTGTCTCGCTACCTACGGACTACTCCCCCCAAGCTACTCTGCCTCCTTACCCGCTCCTCGGAGGCCTCGCTCTTTTTCTTTACTTTCAGATTAAAGATAGGAACCGGTACTCGCT
The DNA here is from genome assembly GCF_901001135.1 of Rhinatrema bivittatum. Lineage (NCBI taxonomy): Eukaryota > Metazoa > Chordata > Amphibia > Gymnophiona > Rhinatrematidae > Rhinatrema > Rhinatrema bivittatum. The sequence continues at coordinate 34,583,672 of NC_042626.1, forward strand.
CCTCAAGGGCCCATGTTCCTGGACACTCTGAAGATTCTCTACTGCTTGGAAGCTATCGCTGCTACAAACAATTGTGAGTTACCATCGCTCTCTGAGCTTTCCCTGGAACCAGGTACTCACTCCTTGAGGGCCTAAACCTTTCCAGCTCCTGAGCTTCCTTGAGACCTTACGTGAGTTTTGTCATCTAGTTCTGTTCATGAACTCTGCCTATTCTGCTTACTCACTTTCTACAGTTTCTAAACAGCTCAGCCATCCTGGATCGCTGACCTGAGGAACTACAGCCCTGCCGGGCATATCAGCTCACTACTGACACCTCTGGTGGTTTCAAAAACCTGTTTAATAAAATAACTGTGTGTCTGTCTCCATACTCAAGCCTAGCCGGTGGTCCCTCTCGGGATATCCTCCCGGGGGCATGGTCATCTGCCACCGGCCCAGGGATCCACCCACAACTATATCAGATTCATTACAGATTGCTACTCCTTAGCAAGACGATATCTGAGACACTACAAGATTGCTGACTCCTCCTTCTTTAGGAGCCATTAATAACAGATTGCTACTCCGCAGTCTAACTAACAGCAGATTTACAACACTTGGGATGGTGATTGGAAACCTTCTCAGCTCCGACACTGAGGTACCACTGTGGAGGCAGTGTCCACAGCCATCAGGTATGGGTCCAGGAGGGATGCCTCTACGCTGGCTTAGGAGCACATTTGTACCGGCAAACTATTCCTCTTGGCTAGAGGATGGGAGGGTTAAGAGGGAGTAACAAGGGGAGAATAGCCCCCTCCCACCAAAACTGCTTTAAATGTTTTTGATGTTATTTTAATATGTATGATGTGTGAAGTGTGTCTATGAGATTGGACGTATGACTGTTTGTGTTGGCGGTGTCTGTGATTGAATGGTGAGATTTTTATTGATGATTGTGAGGTGAGTTTTATATACAGTTTTGTATAGGTGAATATATTTTGTTAAATGAGATTATATTCAATAAAGATTTCTGCATTGTCTGTATGAGGCTTTTTAATATATCTTTTGTGATGTGCATAAATGAAGTCATGGCATGACAGTCCCCTTGGAGGCAGGGTCCAATTGTGCTGGAAGCCCAGAAGAGGGGGAGGAAGCTGGCAGGTAAAACCCCCAAAATGTTAGCTATCACATTAAGAGGATTTTCACACCCGTGGTCAGAGGGAAAGTACACATGTACTTTCTGTTTTACAAATTATCCCGCTAGAGCTACCTGCATGCATTTAAACCCACTAATATGCACTAATATGATTTTTTTTTTTTTGGAAAAATGTAAGCACCTGCTTTAGAAAATGCAAACATATGCTTGAAAGTGCAAACCCTTCCCCAGTCTGGCCCCCTGGGAACCTCTCTACTCACTGCACGTGCAGGCTCCTTCATGCTAATGTCTCTCTCCCCCCCCCCCTCTCCACTACCCCCAACTTAAACGTGCCTCCGGGAACGCCTCCTCGCTATCCAGCAAAACGTAGGCGTGCTTTGCGCATCCTGCATGGACTTTTAGCTGGGCCGAGAAGGGCTTTTTTTATTTTTTCAGACGGGCCAGCTCGCTTAGCTCAATGGCTTTGAAAGGTGTGCTTCCCCCATCCCAGCATTTTCTCAAGTCTTAAAAATGAAAAAAATAATTTTCAGTTACCGTAATGGAAATGAACAGAGAGTGAGACTGGTTGGAAGGCCACGGGCCAACCTCTCAGTGAACTCCTATTTTCTGCTTTGCAGTGTGAAAAGCTAAAAAAAAAAAAAAAGCTTAATTCTGGGAACTATAGATAGTGCCAGCAGTTCCAAGGTGGGAAAGTGAGCAATTAAGTGATACTGAAGTCTGCGCAGGAGGACTCACAGATGTGCTTTGAACTGGTAAGAACACAGAAGGTGGGGACATTGCTCCTATTCCAAGCAATTGCCAGGTTTTAGTATAGAAAAAGTGATCAAAGTAGAGGGAGAGAGAGAGAGCAGAATGATCCCTTGGAAATGTAAGTCTCTCTCTCTCTCTCTCTAGATAGAGATATATCTATATCTCTATATATAATGACTTAAGTTGAATGTCGATATATAAAAACCAAATAAATAAAATAAAAAATATCTATCTATATATATGTTATTTAGGAAATCTCTAGAGTGGTTATTATTTGTAAATAATTCTTCTATATTATTGGCGATGAACTCTTCCGTATTATCTGATTTTATTTATTCTCTGTTCTGTCCTGCGATAGGTTTATTTAAGCAATCATAAAGCCCTGGAACTGTGATGTACTGAGCCATAGAGAGAGAGAGAGTGTATGTGATAAGCTCCCAAGGTAAAACGTCCTGTGGGTCTTTTGGCTAAAAAGTACTATTGGGCCCCTTTGGGTCTGTGTGGTCTGACCCCAGAACAGCTGGTTGTCTGGTTCTGTTGGTTTCCAGAATGTGTGTAGGATTCCAAGCTTACTAGGAACATGACTTGAAACGAGGCTCCCGGAGAGCTCCGTCATCTCCTTCTCTGTGTGCAGGGTCACTGCGCTTTGCTTTTTATTTATTTATTTATTTATTTATTTTAAGTTTTTCTATACCGGCATTCGCGATGAGTATCGCATCATGTCGGTTTACAATTAACAAGTGAAGAGGTAACAAGAGGTCATAAATAACAATAAATAACAAAAATTAAAAAAGGTAGTAGTAAAGTAACAATATACAAGTGAAAGTTAAGGGTTGCAGTTACAATAAAACAGGGTAGTAATAACTTGGAACAGAGAAAAGAAGCTGGGGTTTTTAACTAGATACATATGATACATATATGCATATCAATGCATTTGAGGTAATAACGAATTGCCCTAATGCTGTGGAGTTAATTTCTATGTTAAGGTAAAGTCAGAGTGATTAGTCAAAGACTGATTAAGGTTCAGTTTAGGTCAGGAAATGCTTTCATAAAAAGCCATGTTTTGAGTCTTTTCCTGAAAGTGGGGAGGCAGGGTTCCTGTCGCAAATCTGGTGGGATGGAGTTCCACAGTGATGGTCCTGCGGTGGAGAAAGCCCTGTCTCTGGCTGTTATGTGTCGCATAGTTTTGGAATGTGGTATTTGTAAGGATTCTTTGTAGGACTCTCTGATTGGTCTATTTGAAGTAAATATTTTGAGAGGAATTTGAAGGTTGAGCTGAGAGTGTTGATGTATGGTTTTGTAAATAATGGTAATGGACTTATAAATAATTCTGAAGTGAATTGGCAGCCAATGTAAGTCTTTGAGAATTGGTGATATGTGATCTCTTCTCCGGGAGTTTGTTAATATTTTTGCAGCCGTGTTTTGAACCATCTGAAGGGGTTTAGTGTGAGAAGAGGGAAGACCTAATAGTAAGGAGTTGCAGTAATCTAGTTTCGCGAATATTATTGATTGAAGAATTGATCTATAGTCTTGAAAGTGAAACAGTGGTCTTATTCTTTTTAAGACTTGGAGTTTATAGAAACAGTCCTTAGTGGTTTGATTTATGAATGATTTAAGGTTTAGCTTATTATCAAAGATAGCTCCTAGGTTTCTTACTTGTGGGGTTTGTAAATTCGGTGGAGGATTTGTGTCTGTATTACTGTTTTCGGTGGAAATTAGGAGGAGTTCACTTTTTGAAGAGTTTAGTATTAGATTTAGGTTGGAGAGGAGTCCATCAATTTTTTGAAGACAAGATTCCCAGAATTCAAGAGTTTTAGTATAGGATTCTTTGATGGGGATGACTATCTGGACGTCATCTGCATATAGATAGTGTTTAAGGTTTAATTTGTTTAGAAGTTGGCAAAGAGGGAGCAGGTAGATATTAAAGAGCGTTGGTGAGAGGGAGGAGCCCTGCGGAACTCCTGAAGAGGAAGCGTAGTGCTGAGATTCTTTGTTGTGTAGTTTAACTTTGTATTTTCTGTTTCCTAAGTACGATTTGAACCATGATAGAGCTGTTCCTGTTATTCCAATATTTGCTAGTTGAATTAGTAAGATGGAGTGGTTAACCGTATCAAAGGCAGCTGAGAGGTCCAGGAGGATTAGCAAGTATGCTTGACCTTTATCCAGGCCCATGATAAGGTAGTCAGTCAGGGAGATTAGTAGTGATTCTGTACTTAAGGATTTCCTGAAACCATATTGGGTCGGGAACAGAATTTTATGTTCTTCGAGGTAGTCTGATAGTCTGGAGTTAACCAATTTTTCCATTACCTTGGCTATGAACGGGAGATTTGATATAGGACGGAAATTGGTGGGATCATTGGAGTTTAAGTTGGGTTTTTTTAAGAGCGGTTTGATGGATGCAATTTTCAGGTCGTCAGGATAGATTCCTTGTGCTAGTGAACAGTTAATGATGTCTGTCAGAGCGGTAGAGATGGTGTCTGGTATTAGCAGGAGAAGTTTGGATGGGATGTAGTCTGATGGGTGTGATGAGGGTTTCATTTTCTTCAATGCAGCGAGTATCTCTGATATTGAGAATAGTTCGAAGGATTGTAGAGAAGTGTCTTTGTTGTGATGTAAGTATAGGTTTGATGGATCTGAAGTATTGGGTCTCAGCTGTGTTATCAGGTTGGAGATTTTATTGCTAAAGTAGAGGGCCAGTTCCTCAGCTTTTTCTTGTGCTAGGTTTGCTGGGATGTCAGGAGTAATGGTTTGTGTTAAGTTAGATACATAAGCAAATAGGGCTTTGGAATCGAAAATAATGTGGTGGATCTTCTGTGCAAAGAAGTCCCTTTTAGTTTTTAATGTGGCGTTTTTGTATTGGTGTAGAGCGAGTTTGTAAGCGGAGAGGGAGGTTGGTGTTGGTGATTTCCGCCATTTGCTTTCCTTCTGTCTGAGTGTGTGTTTGCGTTTTTGAAGTTCTTCGTTAAACCAAGGTTGTTTTTTGGAAGTGTTCTGTTTGAGTTTTTTTGTTGCCAGTGGACAGAGTTTGTTTGCTGCTGTTTCTGTTATCTTGTTCCAAGAGTGAAGGGCTGCGTTGGCTGAGGTGATGTCTATTAGTGGGAGTTCTGGGACCAGATGATTGTGTAATTCCTCTGATGTGCAGGATTTCCTGTATATAAATTCTGGAGGTGGGACGCATTTTTTGCTTGTTTGTTCCAACGAAAAGGTAGAAGATATTAAAGTATGGTCTGACCAGGGGACTGGTTGGCATGTAGGTGGCGTTGAGTGTGATATGTTTGAGTTAACAAATATAAGGTCCAGGGTGTGGCCTGCTCTATGGGTAGGTTTGTTTATGATTTGTTTGAAGCCTAATGCCGACATGGCAGTTAGGAAAGCTTCGCAATTGGTAGAGCGAATGGGGTCGTCGACATGTAAGTTAAAATCGCCCAGTATTATGGTTGGACGATCCAGATTTAAGTGAGTTGCTATTAATTCTAGTATGGGTGATGCATTGGATTCCAGCAGGCCTGGGGGGGCGTAGATTAGAAGAATTTGCAGATGGTCTGATTTGAATAGTCCTGTTTCAATTTTTGAGGGTGAACTAATTGGGAATTGGGTAATTTTTAGATTTTTTTTGGCTGCTAGGAGGATACCTCCTCCCCTTTTTTTCTTTCTGGGAATGGAGAAAATATCGTAGCTTTGAATTGGAAGTTGGTTTATTAGTGCTGTATCCGTTTGTTTAAGCCATGTTTCCGTGATAGCGCAGAGGTCGGGATTATTGTCCAGGAGAATGTCATTAAGTATTAGTGTTTTCTTGGAGAGAGATTGAGCGTTGAATAGTATCAGAGAGAAAAGAGCTAAGCCTAAAGTTTGGGTAAATGGGGAAATCATGATGGGGATAAGGGATTTGTAAGTGGGTGGGCGTGAGATCAAGGAATGTTTTCCTGTGAGATAGGTCCTGTGATGGAGGATTGGAATTGGGAGGCCCATGTGAATAGTGTTCAGATTGTAGCTGGTGAGGTTAGTTTTTTGGTTTTTTTTTTGTTTGTTTTTTTTTTTTTTTAATGAAGCGTAATAAGACTTGCTTTCTGGAGAGATGTGTGGGGTTTGATGATGGTTTGAGAGCTATTAGAGTAGTAGAATTGGTTTAATAGTAGAGAGGGATTTGATGAGTGGCTGCTGGATGAGTGGCTGCTGGATGAGTGGCTGCTGGATGAGTGGCTGCTGGATGAGAGGATGCTGGATGAGTGGCTGCTGGAAGAAGAATTGGATGAGTGGTTGCTGGATGAAAGGATGCTGGAAGAAGAATTGGATGAGTGGCTGCTGGATGAGTGGCTGCTGGAAGAAGAATTGGATGAGTGGTTGCTAGATGCTGAAAGGATGCGTGCGTGCTGGAGGCTGCAGTGCAGATTGCTAGATAAGGAAATCCGAGATAGCTAGGGTTAAGAGTGCAAAATGCTTGGTATTCTAATACGTAGGCTGTAGTGTGTCCGTTGCCTTTGGAGGTGTTTTCTTGACTTTATAGTATTCTAAAGGGATCCAGAGGTGGAGGTGTAAATAGTCCCCGTTTGGAAGGGAAACGGGTAAAGGGTCCTGGCTCTGGGACGCTCCAAGGGGCGCGCTAAGGGGCAGGCCCCTTAGAACGCGCTCCTTCGGACGCGCGACGCCGGAGGTAGTCGCCGCAATTTAAAGTCCTGTTTGCCGCCCTCTGATTGGCCTAGTGCCTCTCAGGGGGCGCGGCTGACTCACCGTGTGCGCGCTGCTCTACAGTCGGAGCGGGTTCCTTTCGGTTTTGTTTTTCTTTTTCTTTTTTTATCTTTGTTGTTGCCTCCTCTGCACGGCTCGCGGTGTAAGCGAGCGGGCTCTAGCCCCGATTGGGCCTGGGGAGCCCCGACAGAGGAGGATGTGCGAGGGGGACAGTGCTGGAGTCCGGCGGAGGTAAGAGGGCCGCCGGAGGGAGTCGCCGCAATTTAAAGTCCTGTTTGCCGCCCTCTAACTTTTTGTGCTACTTTTAAATGCCTTCCAACATTTTATGTCTGTAGTAAATGGAGGTCTTGACCCTAAAATAAACCTTGTGCAACTTTCATTATGACAGAAACACATCAAAGCTGTGGGTTGTGAGCTTGTCGTTAGTAGGGTACAGCACTGTATTGGTGGTTATTGACAGCTCATGATAATGGGGAGGAGGAGACCCTGCAAATCTCTCGCTCCAGGTACATCTTGAAAGGCAGTGGGTGTGGGTCACTCTCACTGGTGGGGATAGTACACCTGGGCTTGCCCACACTCCCCCTTTGGGTTTTGACCATTCATGGCTGCAGATTGTGGTAGAAGAACAGGCAGGGTCCTGTTACCCTAAGCCAGAGACTGGTCATTAACCTGCTGCTGTGTTTGGGACGTGCAAATGCCTCTTCCTCCTCCTTTGGTGCGTCTGCAGGGAAAGACTGGAAACACAATCCAGTCAGACTTGGCAGCCAATGAAAGTCTGCTAAAAGCTTGAAGTGCCAAAAAGCTGGCAGAGGACGGGAGTGTAGAAGGAAAAGGTTGTATCGGATCAGAACCAGAGTGCCCTTGCTCCCAAAAGGAAGGCCAGTCCGAAGGCTGATTTCTAGAGTACCCTAGAGGAGCAGAGTGCCTGCAATTGGTTACATGCGATGGTATATAACTTAGCGACGGTATAGAAAAGACTTTAAATAAATAAATAAATAAATGTGCCACTTCCTGCAGTGAAGCGCAGACCAGATTTAAGGACCGGGCTACGTGAAAATTGTGAAACGCCTGAATGTTTGTGACTCTAGCCCACGTGCCATGAACTTGCATTTTTTGTCAAATTTATGATCCGGGCAAATTTTGAACAAGTTTCCACCATCCGGGGCTAAAATGCTTGTGCCGAAGCTCAGCAAATCACTTTGCCGGCACCGTTTTTAAACAGCGCGAGTTTTTTGCCTAAGGCATGGATTCTGTGTGGGGCAAAAACGTCTGCGGGAAAATTAAATTGTGCGTGTTAAACTATACAGCGATGAGACTGGGGGAATTTTACTCCGGTCCCCAGTGTCCAATCGCAGTTGTTGCGGTCTCGGTCGCCACCGTGGCGTCCGAGGCCTTACCTCCTCTTCGGGTCCCGGAGAGCTGCCGCGTTCCGCGGACTCGGGACCTCAGCCGCTGCTTCCTCCCGCGGTCCGCGGACTCGGGACCTCAGCCGCTGCTTCCTCCTGCCGCTCCGACCCCCCGCGGCCCTACTGGGCCTTCAGACGCCATGCGCCAGCTCCCTCACTGCCGCCGGCGTTCTCTCGCGGCTAGCCCCGCCCCCAGGCGCGCGCGCGCGGCTGATCTCCGTTTTTAAGGGGACCAGCGCGGGAAAACTCGGCTCCTCCCGTTTCTGACGTCAGACGCTGCAGGGCTATTTAAGCCCTGCAGTTCCTGGCCTTCCTTGCCTTGCAACGAGGTTCACTACTACTGGTAGCTCTGAGTTGCGTTCCTGGATTGCCTGTTTCCTGCCTGACTCCGCTTTGCCTGACTCCGCTTTGCCTGACTCCGCTTTGCCTGATTCAGCTTGCCTGTCTCCTGCTTTGACCTTGGATAGCTTGACCACGCTTGTCTTCAGCCTGCCTTGACTCCGGTCCGTGACTTCGACTCCTGTTGTCTTCAGCCTGCCTTGACTCCGGTCCGTGACTGCGATTCCTGCTTCTCTTCAGCCTGCCTTGACTCCGGTCCGTGACTTCGACTCCTGTTGTCTTCAGCCTGCCTTGACCCCGGTTCGTGACCCCGACTGCTGCTTGCTCGCCGCCTGCCCAGACTCCAGTCCGGATTCCACTCCTGGGTTTCTTCGTTCTCGCCTAAGTCCCAGCGGCCCGGGTCCCTACGGGCTCCTCCTGGGGGGACCTCGGGCTTCCAGGGCGAAGACTCCTAAGTCCTAGCAACCCGGGCTCCCACAGCTCCTCTGGAGGAGTCACGGGTTTCCAGGTGAAGCTCCAATTGCCCAGTGGGAGTTCTGCCTACCGACTGTTCCTTCGGGTCGGTCGGCCTAAGGATCCACATCCGGATTTTCTCCATCTCAACAGTTTGCAAGGCCATGGATCCGGCAGACCTCGCCGGGCTACAGGCCATTCCGGGTTTGGCCCAGCGGTTGGTTCAGCAACAGCAAGTCCTGGACTCCCTGGCTGCTACGGTAGAGCGGCTGGCGTCTCGCATGGATACCGAGCCGCCCGCGCCTGTTCCAGTACCAGCACCCGTTCCTGCTCCACTGGTAACCCTCCAGTCCCCTACACAGCTCCCTGCACCCTCTCGCTATGCCGGGGATGCCAAGGCGTGTCGAGGGTTCTTAAACCAATGTTATGTGCGCTTTGCACTACTGCCCAACCAGTTCCCTACTGATGGCACCAAGGTGGCGTACATTTTTGCCCTTCTGGACGGACGGGCCCTGAATTGGGCTTCCCCCATGTGGGAGAATAATGATCCTGCCCTGGGGGATTTGAACCGTTTTGTGGAAGAGTTCAAAGCGGCCTTTGATGAGCCAGCGCGCCAGGCCTCCGCTACTTCAGAGTTACTCCAGCTCCGGCAAGGATCGCGGACTTTGGCAGACTACGCGTTGGACTTTCGCACCCTCGCCCATGAGGTAGGCTGGCAGGATGAGGCTCTCCGGGGCGTGTTCCTGGAGGGCTTGGCCGGTCGTATTAAGGACGAGCTAGCGGCTCGGGATCCGCCGGAGACCCTGAGTTCCCTGATTGACTTAGCGGGTCGAATTGATCGGCGTTTGCAGCAGAGGGCGAAAGAGGGGCGCCCTTTCCGACGCTCGACGTCCGTGACTCCCAGGTTCTCGAATTCAAGTTCGGGGTCGCGGGGAACTGCACCTTCACCAGCAACTGCCTCTGACGAGCCCATGCAAGTGGGTCGTTCGTCTTTGTCACCCGAAGAAAGACAGCGACGCCGTGACTTGAGGCTGTGCCTGTACTGTGGCGGAAAGGGCCACTACCTTGCACAGTGTAAAGAACGGGCGGAAAACTCCCGCGCCTAGGTGTAAGGGAGGAGTGTCCCCTAGGCTGCCTTAGCCCTGCTCCTCAGTGTACTATACCGGTAACCTTGGAATATCCTGGCGGTTCCTTCCTCACGCAAGCCCTAGTTGACTCCGGGGCTGGAGGCAACTTCATTACTAAGGATTTGGTGCAACAGCTGAATCTCCCTACGCGATCCAGGACTCCTGCCTTGCGGGTAACCTCCATTCAGGGTACCCCTTTGTCGGGGTGCATCTCCTCCGAGACCGTACCGTTGATTCTGCAGACGGGCTTATTACACACAGAGGAGATTTCATTGCTGGTGTTGGAGAGAGCTGTACATCCGGTGGTTCTTGGGTTACCCTGGCTTCAGAAACACTCTCCTGTGATTCGCTGGAAGGATTTTCAGATTACCCAGTGGAGTTCTGAGTGTTTTCAATCCTGCCTCCAAGCGAAAAGATTCCAACGGATTCCGCTGGCTCACACCTCGCCGGTATTACCGGCTCCGTATGCTGACTTTTTGGACGTCTTTTCCAAGGAAAAGCAGAATTGTTACCGCAACACCGACCTTTGCTTCCAGGTACTACTCCCCCCCGAGGACGAGTTTATCCTTTGTCTCAGCCAGAGACCCGGGCTATGTCCGAATACATCACCGAGAATCTGGCCAAGGGCTTCATACGCCCTTCCAAGTCCCCCGCCGGAGCAGGTTTCTTTTTTGTTGCAAAAAAGGATGGAGCCTTGCGGCCTTGCATTGATTACCGTGGGCTCAATGCTATCACCAAGAAGAACCGGTATCCGCTTCCTCTCATTCCGGAATTGTTGGACAGACTCCAAGGAGCCCAAGTCTTCACTAAATTGGATCTCCGCGGCGCATACAATCTGGTCCGAATCCGCCCCGGGGACGAATGGAAGACGGCGTTCAACACCCGGGACGGTCATTATGAATACCTGGTGATGCCGTTTGGACTGTGCAACGCTCCCGCTGTATTCCAGCACTTGATGAATGAGATTCTGCGTGACTTATTGCACTCCTGCGTGATCGTCTATCTGGATGACGTTCTCATACACTCCCCGGATCTTGCCTCCCATCGGCAACATGTGAGACAAGTACTCCAGATCTTACGAGACCACCATTTGTATGCTAAGTTTGAAAAATGTCTCTTTGAGCAAGAGTCGTTACCCTTCCTCGGGTATATAGTGTCCTCTACTGGTTTCCGGATGGACCCCAGCAAGGTATCCGCCATCAGGAAGTGGCCCCGACCCGAGGGGCTAAAAGCACTGCAACGTTTTTTGGGGTTTGCTAACTTCTATAGACACTTTATTCCCCAGTACTCTCGCTTGGTGGCACCTTTAACCGCGCTAACTCGGAAGGGAGCTAACACTCGCCATTGGCCTGAGGGAGCTTGTGAAGCTTTCGAACAATTAAAGAAGGCGTTTCTCCAAGATACCTGTTTACGGCACCCGGATCCAACACGGCCATTTTTTGTCGAGGTCGATGCCTCTAACATCGCTGTGGGAGCGGTCCTCTCGCAAGTCTCTAACTCCGGACATCTCCTACCCTGCTCCTATTTTTCCAAGAAATTCTCATCAGCCGAGTGCAATTATGGCATTGGGGATAAGGAGTTGCTGGCGGTCAAACTTGCACTGGAGGAGTGGAGGCAGTGGTTGGAGGGCTCCCTTCATCCGGTTACAATTTATACTGATCACAAGAACCTGGAGTTTCTTAACCAGGCCCAACGTCTTAATCCTCGACAAGCACGTTGGTCCCTTTTCTTTAACCGTTTCAATTTCATACTGAAGTACCGGCCCGCCTTGAAGAATGTACGGGCTGACGCGCTCTCCCGTTATGAAATGCAGGAGGAGAAGGAAGACCTCCCACAACACATTATTGATCCCGCTAAGATCCAGTTAGCCAGTACCACAGTTTCCACCCTAGGACGAGTGGTGGTTTCCCACAAAGACCGCAGAAGGGTCTTAGCCTGGGCCCACGACTCTCTTTCCGGGGGTCACGCCGGCAGGGAAAGGACGCTCGATCTGCTTAGCCGATATTACTGGTGGCCTCGAATGCGACAAGATGTCCGAGTATATGTCGACTCATGTCCAGTATGTGCCCGACAAAAACCGCCTAGTGGTCGGCCCTGGGGGCTCCTGCAGCCGCTGCCTATTCCCGTGGAACCCTGGTTCCACATAGCCACGGACTTTGTAGTGGATCTGCCCCCCTCGGAAGGTAATACGGTGATTTGGGTAACCGTAGACCGGTTTTCTAAAATGATCCGCCTGGTACCTTTGCCTAAGCTGCCCTCTGCACCTGAACTCGCACTTCTGTTTACTCTCCACGTCTTCCGGGCTCATGGACTACCACAGAGTATCGTATCGGATCGAGGGCCCCAGTTTACGGCTCGTTTTTGGCGTGCCCTTTGCAGGAAATTTGGGGTCCAATTAAATTTGTCCACGGCCTTTCACCCCCAGACTAATGGCCAGACAGAGCGCACGAACCGCACTCTTAAAACTTTCCTCCGCAGTTTCATCTCCGAAAAGGGAAACAACAGGGTTTCTCTCCTGCCTTGGGCAGAGTTCGCCTACAACAATCATACCCATGCTGCCACAGGACAAACCCCTTTCCAGATCGTCTATGGACGTCACCCAAGACCGCCTTTGCCGCTTCCTATTTCTATTCCATCACCTGCTGCCTTAACCACAGCACGTCAAGTGCATCATCTCTGGAAGAGGATTCAACTCAAACTGACTACGGCAGCAAGAAAGTCCCAGCAGTATACCAACCGTCATCGACGACCAGCGCCAGTTTTTCTGCCAGGTACCAAGGTGTGGTTAAGCACTCGGAATCTCCAGCTACCTAACCGCTCTTGTAAGTTGGCCCCTCGATACTGCGGGCCTTTTCAAGTTGCAGAGCGTATTGGTACAGTATCCTACAGACTTCGTCTTCCGTCATCACTTCGCATCCATAACGTGTTCCACGTATCTTTGCTGAAACCGGTGGTACTGTCCCGGTACCACCATCCTTCCACTGATGCACTATCATCTCCTACGTCTACGGAGACTACGTATCAGGTACGAGAAGTCTTGGACGTTCGCTTCCATGCCCGTCGCTGGGAATACCTGCTGGCATGGGAGGGGTGCGGTTCTGAGGAGGACTCTTGGGAACCAGCTCGGAACATCTTGGACAAATCATTGCTAACTCAGTTTCATCTGGACCATCCCGGGAAGCCTGGCCCTCGGCGGAGGGGGCGTAAGAGGGGGGGTACTGTTGCGGTCTCGGTCGCCACCGTGGCGTCCGAGGCCTTACCTCCTCTTCGGGTCCCGGAGAGCTGCCGCGTTCCGCGGACTCGGGACCTCAGCCGCTGCTTCCTCCCGCGGTCCGCGGACTCGGGACCTCAGCCGCTGCTTCCTCCTGCCGCTCCGACCCCCCGCGGCCCTACTGGGCCTTCAGACGCCATGCGCCAGCTCCCTCACTGCTGCCGGCGTTCTCTCGCGGCTAGCCCCGCCCCCAGGCGCGCGCGCGCGGCTGATCTCCGTTTTTAAGGGGACCAGCGCGGGAAAACTCGGCTCCTCCCGTTTCTGACGTCAGACGCTGCAGGGCTATTTAAGCCCTGCAGTTCCTAGCCTTCCTTGCCTTGCAACGAGGTTCACTACTACTGGTAGCTCTGAGTTGCGTTCCTGGATTGCCTGTTTCCTGCCTGACTCCGCTTTGCCTGACTCCGCTTTGCCTGATTCAGCTTGCCTGTCTCCTGCTTTGACCTCGGATAGCTTGACCACGCTTGTCTTCAGCCTGCCTTGACTCCGGTCCGTGACTTCGACTCCTGTTGTCTTCAGCCTGCCTTGACTCCGGTCCGTGACTGCGATTCCTGCTTCTCTTCAGCCTGCCTTGACTCCGGTCCGTGACTTCGACTCCTGTTGTCTTCAGCCTGCCTTGACCCCGGTTCGTGACCCCGACTGCTGCTTGCTCGCCGCCTGCCCAGACTCCAGTCCGGATTCCACTCCTGGGTTTCTTTGTTCTCGCCTAAGTCCCAGCGGCCCGGGTCCCTACGGGCTCCTCCTGGGGGGACCTCAGACTTCCAGGGCGAAGACTCCTAAGTCCTAGCAACCCGGGCTCCCACAGCTCCTCTGGAGGAGTCACGGGTTTCCAGGTGAAGCTCCAATTGCCCAGTGGGAGTTCTGCCTACCGACTGTTCCTTCGGGTCGGTCGGCCTAAGGATCCACATCCGGATTTTCTCCATCTCAACAGCAGTGTTTGGAGTCGTTGCTCAGAAGTGTTTTATGCCTTCTCTCTGGGAGGGCTTTAAGAGTTTTCTGCAAGTCCTGAAGAACACTGGGTGGGTAGGAGGCGCTCAAGACTTAGAGGTTGGTATTGAGGGATCTTCTTGAGTATGGTTAGAGGTTTCATAAAACCTCAGCCAGTCCGGTGCATCAGCAGTAGGCTGGTCGGGTGAAACGCGGCCTGCTAGACTGGGAATGGGACCCTCCTCAGTCAGGTGGCCGCAGTTTGGAATTCCTCCACACTCACTCACAGGCCACAGAGATATGGAGGGGGCTCATCGTTTGGGCCTTAAGAAATGAGGCAATGCTATTTGCCACCAGATTAGTTTATTTAGTCCGTTCACCATCTTGAAACAAGCTACCCGAGTTTGAAATAACAAAACTGTAAAATACAAGCAACCAAGGGCACACACAAATCTCGGCTACTTCTGTTTTGGCAGAATGCCAGCAGATCACCCTTCTTGGCATGAAAGAAAGTTGGCCAGTGTGCCTGTTTCAAGGTGTGCAAGGTGTCAGAAACCCGGGGAAGCTCCGCAAATCGGAGGCCAGGGAGCAGCAGCTGGCAGCTTCTTTGCCTGCTTGCGTTGTGAGATGCTGATTTACCTAGGAGGATCTGGACTCCTGGCAGCACTCGGCTAGCGCAGTGCCTCCAGTCTGCAGCAGCTTTGCTCTCTGTGGCCTCTGGATTCCTTCCATTAACCTAACCCTTAAAAAAATAAATGCATCCTCAGAAATGAAATGCTTTCCTGGATTTGGAAACAGAAGACAGGCATTGAAAGATGGCTCTTCAGCTTTAATTGAATGCACTTCTCTATGTCGCGAGCTTGCGGGGTGGTCTTGGCTTTGGAGGCGAGTGCCTGCTGCTGGCACAGCACCCAAATGTGCAGCTGAGCGAAGCACAGTAGTTGCTTGGCTGCTTGGGCAGCTCTCATCCTTGCCTTGTAATAATTCTGATTTCCGGGGATGAACGCTTACTACAGGTGAATTGCACGGGCTCCTAGTCTCACGGCACTTAACTCCTCTGTGCCCCGCTATCTTGAGGTGTCTGTCTCTCTGTCTTCTTTCCGCCACCTTCCCTCCCTATAGTCCTTTCGGGAGCACCCCGCCCCCAGAAGAACAAAAAATAGTGGCCGTTTTGCTGCTTCTTGCTAGAGAAAGCTTTTTCCAGCTCTTTTTCCAGTCAGCAGGGAGCTGCACTTTGTAAGAGTGCATTAGGGGGCTTGCGAGAGAAACACAGGAGCGAGGAGGGGAAAAGCAGAGAATGATTGCCAGTCTACCTCGCGCTCTGTAAATGGTGCTATATGCTTCCATCAGGACTCCTCCTAGTCTCTATGCGCTGTATTTGGGTTTTCCTTTCTTAAGGATTTAGAGTTTTATTTCCTGCTTGTGTCCGGTGAATTTCTTCCTTGTATAAGGCTTGCTCTAGTTCTCTTGCTTTGTGAGCCGTTGCCCCTTCTTAGCCTGGGGTTATGTAATGGGGCACTGGTAGTCCCCCCATCCACCCTTAACAGCTGGCTAGTAACATAGTAAATGATGGCAGATAAAGACCCAGAGGGGTCCGCCCAGTCAGCCCAGCAAAATGTTTAGGGTTAAAACTGCTGCTTCTTGCCGAAATGTTACACTCTGGCTACCACGGGACCCGTTCCTTCATTTCCATCCTCTCTCTCATGCCCCTTTGAACTCAGTTACTGTTCTTGTCTTCACCGCCTCTTCCAGGAGGGCATTCCAGGCATCCGCCATGCTTTCTGTGAAGAAACACTTCCTGATTGGGTCCTGAGTCTAGCTCCTTGGAGTTTCATAGTTCTACAGCTTCTTCTCCACTGGAAGAAATTAGATTCCTGTGTACTATTTAATATCTTTCAAGAATTTAGAAGTCTGTATCCTATCTCCCCTGTCTCTCCTCTCCTCTCGCCACACCATTGTAGTTGCCTTTCTCTGGACTGCTTCTGTCCTGTCTCTATCCTTTTTGAGATATGGGCTCCAGAACTGAACCCAGTACTCCAGGCGAGGCCTCACCAAGGACCTTACCACCTCCTTTTTCCTACTGGTTATGCCTCTCTCGATGCAGACCAGCATCCTTCTGGCTTTAGTTACCACCTTGTCACATTGGTTTGCTACCTTTTGATCATCGGACACTAGCACCCCAAGTCTTTCTCCCAGTCTGTGCACAGCAGTCTCTCGCACGGGGGCACTTTGGATGACTGCACCCCAAACGCATGACTCCGCACGTTTTGGCATGGTTCCTAGCTGCCAAACCTTTGATCACTCCTTGAGTTTCCTACTCAATCTGGGAGTGCTTGGCAGTGGCATTTCCCATATGGCTGTCACACCCAAGGGGATTGTCCCCAGTTCATCTTAGGTAAATGTCATGCTTATAAGGAACATCTCTGTTCCATTTCCAGTTTCTGTCTCCCAGTGTCACAGCCATGGGGAGTATCCTTAGTCCATCCCAAGTAGCCCTCTGCTGTTACATCCATGGGGAGCATTTCCAATGTGTCCCCATGCAGTTCTCTGCTGTCACATCCACAGGGAGCATCCCCAATGGGTTTCCAGCAGCTGTCACACCCATAAGGGGCATCAGCAATGTGTCTCACTCAGCTCTATCTTCCACCATATCCAGGGGGGAATGTTCCCAATAAGACCTAGGCATCTCTTTGCTGTCACACCCAGTGGGAGTATCCCTAGTTCATAGCAGGCAGCTCTTTTTGCTGTCACACCCAGCTCTCTCAGCTGACACATTAGGGGAATTGACACCAATCATTCAGACAGCTCCCTCTGCTGTCATACCCATGGGGAGTGTCCTTTATTAGTCCTAGGCCTCTCTCTGCTGTCACACTTGGGGTGGGGGAACATTTCAAATCAGTCCCAGGCAGCTCTTTTTGCTGTCATACCCAGCTCTCTCAGCTGTCACATCAGGGGAAGTGACACCAATTAGTGTCAGGCAGCTCCCTCTGCTGTCACACCCAGGGGGAGAGTCCCCTATCCATCCTAGGCATCTCTCTGCTGTCACACTTGGGGGGGGGGGGGGTTGTTTCCAATCAGTCTCAGGCAGCTCCCTCTGCTGTCACACCCAGGGGGAGAGTCCCCTATCCATCCTAAGCATCTCTCTGCTGTCACACTCGGGGGGGGGGGGTAGTTTCCAATCAGTTCCAGGCAGCTCCCTCTGCTGTCACACCCAGGGGGAATGTTTTCACTCTGTTCCAGGCAGCTATCTCTGCTTCCACAGTAGCAAGAAGTGTCCCTAATTGATCTCCGGCAAGCATGCCCTTAGTCTAGTGAGCTCTAGCTTAGTGCTTTCTGTGAACAGATGGAGATTAAAATTCAGTAGGAAACGGAAAGTAGGATCCGGTAAATGAATCTGACAGTGAAGGAGAGAGAAAAGTATTCTGTAGCGAGGATATGGTCCAAGGATTGGGGGGGAAGGAGGGAACAGATGAAAAGGAAGCTCTGTTAATAGGAATTTGTGCCCAGATAGAGAGGGAGGGAGAAAGCAAGTGGAGAATGAGGAAACAGGGAGAAAGGGGATGGGGAAAGGATGGAGGGAGAAGGGCAGAAAAGTAACGCTGGCAATGGCACTGGAAGGAGAGAGGCCCTGCGCTTCCCCCCCCCCCCCCCTTGCCTTTCTGTATCACTGCTTCCATCCGTGCTTTCTCGCCACTGTCGCTCGCTGGTAACTGCCGCATCAGCCACAGGAGGAGAGAAGCCATGAAACATGCAGCAAGAGGGAAATGGTGAGAGGATGAGAAGGAGGGAGATAAAAAAAAAAAAAAAAGACGGTCTCCCTGCTGTCAGTCACAGTATCTGGAGATCACAGATCCAGTAACATTCAAGTGGGGGGGGGGGGGGGGCAGTAAATAAGGGGAATTTAAGCTTTTTCAGTGTTCCCCTGAAATTTACCTTATTTATTGACCCCCCCCCCCAGTAAAATAGGAGTTGACGGCAGAAAAAGACTGCCGGGACTGCCGAGTTATTTCTGGCCTCGCTGAGAAGGATGTAACCCAACTTTCAGCCAGAGAGCATGATTGCTTGTAAGATATTATTCCTTATCCAGTACAGTTGTTTCTTCAATTGTCTTTTTTTCCTTAGTGCTCCACTGTCTTGGGTAGATGAGCATGTCCTATTTAGTTCACACCCAGTATCCCTCCCTTCCCATATCTAACCACAAGGCTGTTGTCCCAACATTTGGCCTGCTGGGTCCCCTGCGTTACCCACCAGACGGACTCAGTTATGTGACCACCTGTGTTTCCATTAAGTCTTCTAGTTGTTACTGTACTTATAAGCTGCTGGACAGACCCAGCCACTAGTTTAATTCTATATCTGATGCTTGTCTCCCTAAACAAGTTTTGGTACCTCCCAGTATACCCATGTTCTTCTCGTCTCCATCTCTTTGAATACCCATTTTGTTCCAATACTCTTGGGATGATATCTGATTAGCTAATCCTAGCTCAGTGGGGGAAAAAACTATTATCCAAGTCTTTCCTAATTCATTATTACACACATGGCTCTCTAGCACACAATGGTAAGGCATGAGCTAAATCCAAATAAATATATACATAAATAAAACATGGTTGTTAGCCTCTAGGTGAGTCATAATGAGAAGCAGAGAAGATGTAATTTTCCCCCTTTACATTAAGGTTGATAGCAATTTAATTTATTTAAAAAAATGTCTTCTCTCTCACCTGTTGTAGATAGGCAACAACCGTATACACATAATAACGAAAATATAAATTACGTCGTTTGTTTGTTTGCACATATTTGTAACCACAAAGCTCAAAACAAGTTACGGCCAAGTTCAGATCTGCAATAGCATTGAAAAATAACAACTTACTTACACAGCACTGATGTTGATAAACCAAACAATAATAAATCATAAAGCATACCAAACCTTGTAACACACACATAATAAAAATGTGGAGCACAGCCGAAAATTGTAGAAGGCCACTCACTTTGCCCTTGACTGGCATAGATCTTACAGAAGTGACTCAAATGCCTGAGAGAAAAATAAAGACCTAAGTTGTTTTCTGCATCTGCAAAGTGAGGACTTGTCTTTTAATTTTTCTGGCAAAGAGGGTCCAGCTACAGTGAACATCCTTGAACACGACTCACCAAGCCTTACCAATCTAACAGATGGAACATCTGAGAGGAAATGACAAGAGGATCTTAAAATCCTAATGGGTCTATAAATTTTTAAAACCCAAATTAAAACACATTGGAGCATCACCATTAAGAGCTTTAAAAATGAACATCAAGAATTTAAAACTTGATCTGCCACTGAATAGGCAGCCAAAGTAACTGGAATAGGATAGGAGAAATATGATCACTAATATGAATTTCCAGTTATAAAATGGCCCTGCCGCATTTTGGATGGTTTGTAAAGCCTTAACCAATACCATTGGCAGCCCTGAGTATAAAGAATTACAGCAATCAAGTGCAGAAGTAACAAGAGCCTGCAGGACTGTTCTAACATCAAAATCCGATAGATAAGGCTTCAAGTACATAACTTAAAAAGCGCATTCTTCACAACCGACCTGATTTGAGGTCTCAGTGATAATGCAGAATCAATCAAAACACCTACATTTTGAACTTGTAAGGACGCAGGAATAATGACATCATCAAACTTCACAGATGATGGAGAATGATTAGGTAAAAATCTCACAAATTATGTTCTGTGGTTTTGTTTTTGTTTTTTTAATGTTTCAATCTCTTTTATTAAATAACACACCAAACAAGTATATGGCCAAGTGATTTTTTTGTCATCCATTGCTTAATAGCTGACTAACACTTGACTACATGTGAAAGAACATCCTCAATAGATGTTTCAGCTGGTACATAAAACTGTATACACAAAAGAAAATCCTACTAAAAAGAAGGGAAAAAAATCATCTACAAAACACACCTTCCTGTGATATTCATGCAGTATTTATGTATAAAGATGAAGGACCCTCATACAATGAACCACTCTGCTGTTAATTGTACCAGCGGGTGATCATTATCATCAGCTCGTGGTAAAATAACTTATTTGTATTCTTTTGAACTTTTAAAAAATGATTTCTCAAATATGCATATAAAAGTGATAACTGGCATAAGTGAAAAGACCTCTGTAGCAACCCTGGCATGAGTCCATGTTTCGATCTCTGCATCGGCTCCCTCCACACAGTTTGTAAAATACGAGCATAAATTTCCACAGGCCCACTTCCGCTTGCAAATAGTGTACCATGGACAGTTCTGAAAGTTGGGCTGCCTGTGTGGGTAATATCTGTAGGGAGAATGATGTGCATAATTTTGGAAATACGATCTGCTTGCGTTACCTGATCCTGTCCAAAACATGCCACCCTGAACTCGAGTGCACAGCTGCGGAGCACCATTTGAACTTTTAGCTGAATTGAGGAGGGGTGGTTTTCGAATTGCCTGTTTACCTGGTTAAATCACTATTACCCATGCAAATGACTTTTGACCATTGCCCACCCAGTGTCCTAAGATCACAGACAAGTTCCTAGCTCGCTCCCACTCTGTGTCTTAAAGTCACAGACAATACCGGACCCTCTCTCCCACTTCTAATGTTCTGAGATCACAGACATTTCCTGACCGATTCTCCCATTCCCAGCGTCTAGAGATCACCGACAGGGCCTGACTGTCTGCCCCCTGTCCTCAGCACCTGCTGTAGTAATTGCTATCGGCTGAAATTGCAGTTGCCTGGGAGGGAATGGGAGTCTGCTGCCTGGGGATAGTGCTGACTGGAGAGGAGAGGGAGCTGGGACCATGCCAAGGAGAATCATGTCTTCCCTGCATTGTCAGGCGTCCGGCTCTATGTTCATGAGAAGTTGATGCACCCAGCTGCTGTCTGCTCGACCTTGCTTGGCAAGACTTCAAGCTTTCCCATTCACTAGATAGTATTACCTTAGCGTGTGTGTGTGTGTGTGTGTGCGTGCGTATCTATCTAACTATCTATCTATGTGTGTATCTATATATCTATATCTATTTATATCTATCTATATATATAGATAGATATAAATAAAAAAAAACTGGAGGTTGAAGCCAGTTCATTCTGGAGCTTTGATGACTTTTTTTGAGAGTGAAAGAGGAGTCAGGCTTCCAAAGCATCACAGAGTGGGTGGAGGCAATGTGCCATGTGGTCAAGGCCTGAAAGCCGTAGGCATGCAGATGATTCACACTGGTTGCTGTCCTGCCGTGGCTTGGCACGATTTCCTCTGCTAACACTCTGAAGTTGGGCTGTGTATTCAAGGGCCGGCTTAAAGTCCTTGGGCAGGAAAGCCTGCAGGTCATTTGTGATCACCCGTTTTTGCTGGAGTCTTGTCCAGGTGTGCAGTTTCGCTTTGACGCTTGCCACCGGTACACGGTAGGCACGGTCCTCTGCACTTGCAGGTAGATTTTTTTTGCTGGAAAGGTTTGAAACGCAAAGGTTTGAATGCAATCTTTGGACGCAGAGATATGAAAATGCAATCTGCTTGTGTGCCCCCCACCCCCTTCCCCTGACCTAAACACTTCCCCAGGGAAGGCTTCTTCCCAGTGTGGCTAAAACTGTGCACGTTGTGGATCAGCACGCGTACTTTTAGCCGCAATGAAGGAGGATCATTTTTCAGATAGATTAATGTGGACAAAGTGCTTTTTATTTGCGTACATCGTTCTGCAAACTGCCCTCTAATTTCCTGTAACTTCTGGATGGGAGGGACTAAGGGGGAAATGTGCCAGCAAAAGCTTATATAACAAGTGCTGGGGACTGTTGGCCTGACAATGTCACATGCCAAGGAGAATCACGTCTTCCCTGCATTGTCAGGAGTCCGGCTCTATGTTCATGAGCAGTCGATGCACCCAGCTGCTGTCTGCTGGACCTTGCTTAGCAAGCTTCCCATTCACTAGATAGTATTACCTTGGTGTGTGTATGTGTGTGTGTGTGTGTGGAGGGGGGGGTGGGGGTCACATTGAGAGAATCAGACAGAAATCCTGCAGCGCTTTTTACTAGTACTGTTTTCTTCTGCAAAGTTATTGTCTCTTCCAGAAGCTGCAGGAAATTTGAATCTTTGGGCAACAAAAAAATCTTTTGTTTAAAAAAAACAAACAAACTTGTGTGAGCAAAAGAACTCGCGGGGCTTTTGATGATCCTTCCTGTCAGTCTTATTAACTCCCCGAGACCACAAGATTTCAGTCTGCTTGATGGGCTCGTGATTCTCATCCCTGTGCCATCTGCTCCCGGAGTCTTCCTTCTCTCTGGTGAGCTTTGGCTCTGCTCTTTGCACTGTTCTGTGTGACCATAATATTATTGGGGGGGGGGAGGGGGCAGTTAGAGGTGCATTAGAAACAGTAGACCTACGTGCGTAGGGAAGGAGTTAAATGCTTGGGAGCGTGCATCTGCTGATGGCGATGAAATCATGGTTTCAGTTGATGAAGTGTAAAAGTTCTGCCTCGTTTCTGATGCAGTGAGAATGAGGCATTGGGAGGTGAAAATGAATCAAGTCTATCTGTGTGAACAGCATGGTGGGGTTTGGGGTGTGGGGGGGTGCCCACTGCAGGAGAGCATCACATAATGTCTGTGCGTGCTGGCTCACCATCCCTTCCTGCTTAGCAAGAGATTCCCCCCCCCCCCCCACCCACATAGGAAAGACAATTTTCAAAGGGATTCCTGTGGGTAACAAGAAGTTCCCCCTCCCCCATAAATCGCCTCTCTGAAAACGGGCAAATGGGTGCACATTGTTCCACAACCCCGTCTACTTTTACCCATATTGTAGTGAAGCCATTCCCGGGCTGGGGGTAGCTCGTGGTGAGAACTACGTGCATAGGTTTGGATGGGAAAAATTTATCCATGGGCAAAGCAAGGGCAAATTTCTGAGAGCACTTCTGCCTTGGGTAGTTTTCAAAGTAAAAGTTCACCTGCACTTTTACTTTGAAAATGAGTGCAAAGACCGCAGATGAAAAGTATCACAAACTGTACAGCTATGTGGGGAGTGTAAAATTTGCTCCCCCTTTACAGGATCTGTGGCCCTCCCACAGCCACTCCCTGACACTACTGAAGCCTGGATAAATCCCTCTCAGAAATATTACAGGAGCTCATGGTGGATGGGAGAGGGGCAGCAGCTCCTTACAGTGGTGATTCATGGAGCGGTGGTATCAGTGAGTGATGGTAGGAAGGGCACCAGATCCTGTAATGTTCCTTTCAGAGATGACTCAGAGATCGGTGGTATGACAAGGTTGATAGGAGAGGGGCAGCTGATCCTGTAATGTTCCTTAAAGAGGTGATCCAGGGGCCGGGTGGTATCACAGAGTGGATGACAGAGGGGCAGCTGATCCTGTAATGTTCCTTAAAGAGGTGATCCAGGGGCCGGGTGGTATCACAGAGTGGATGACAGAGGGGCAGCTGATCCTGTAATGTTCCTTAAAGAGGTGATCCAGGGGCCGGGTGGTATCACAGAGTGGATGACAGAGGGGCAGCTGATCCTGTAATGGTCCTTAAAGAGGTGATCCAAGGGCCGGGTGGTATCAGAGTGGATGATAGAGGGGCAGCTGATCCTGTAATGTTCCTTAAAGAGGTGATCCAGGGGCCGGGTGGTATCACAGAGTGGATGACAGAGGGGCAGCTGATCCTGTAATGTTCCTTAAAGAGGTGATCCAGGGGCCGGGTGGTATCAGAGTGGATGATAGAGGGGCAGCTGATCCTGTAATGTTCCTTAAAGAGGTGATCCAGGGGCCGGGTGGTATCACAGAGTGGATGACAGAGGGGCAGCTGATCCTGTAATGTTCCTTAAAGAGGTGATCCAAGGGCCGGGTGGTATCAGAGTGGATGATAGAGGGGCAGCTGATCCTGTAATGTTCCTTAAAGAGGTGATCCAAGGGCCGGGTGGTATCAGAGTGGATGATAGAGGGGCAGCTGATCTTGTAATGTTCCTTAAAGAGGTGATCCAAGGGCCGGGTGGTATCAGAGTGGATGATAGAGGGGCAGCTGATCCTGTAATGTTCCTTAAAGAGGTGATCCAAGGGCCGGGTGGTATCACAGAGTGGATGATAGAGGGGCAGCTGATCCTGTAATGTTCCTTAAAGAGGTGATCCAGGGGCCGGGGTGGTATCACAGAGTGGATGACAGAGGGGCAGCTGATCCTGTAATGTTCCTTAAAGAGGTGATCCAGGGGCCGGGTGGTATCACAGAGTGGATGACAGAGGGGCAGCTGATCCTGTAATGTTCCTTAAAGAGGTGATCCAAGGGCCGGGTGGTATCACAGAGTGGATGACAGAGGGGCAGCTGATCCTGTAATGTTCCTTAAAGAGGTGATCCAGGGGCCGGGTGGTATCACAGAGTGGATGACAGAGGGGCAGCTGATCCTGTAATGTTCCTTAAAGAGGTGATCCAAGGGCCGGGTGGTATCACAGAGTGGATGATAGAGGGGCAGCTGATCCTGTAATGTTCCTTACAGACTAATTCAGGGATCATGGTATCATGGACTGGATGGGAGAGGGGGTAGCTATTCTTTTAGTGTTCCTTACAGGGGTGATCCAGGGATTGGTGTCGCGTTTACTCTGTGAGCAGGTGACTAACTGTGAAACATTATAGCTGTTCTGAAGTTAGCTCTCTAGCTCCGGGGAGTCTTTAATTGTAAGCTTGTTTTGGGACCCCTAGGGGCCGGATAAATTCCTATTGGGGCCATTTACTAGCTAATGTTCATCTCTGTGTCAAAAATAACTGGTGATGTTACACGCTGCTTGTGAAAAACAGTGATGTCACTGCCTTCTGCTGCTGCTGCTCTGAAATATTAGCACAGAGAACAGAGGCCAGATAACCCTTGAACAGTCGTGGCTTGACCGTGCATGGATCTCAGTCCCTGTCAGCATGTTAAAGGTCCAGTAAAGCTGCAGAAATCCTCACCCTCCTCTCTGGTTTGCTCTCTCTCAGATCTTGCTGGCTCACTTTTTCTTGTCTCTGCTTTCATCTCCTCTGATCTAAGCTCCTGTATCTCTTCTCTTCTTTGAGTCCTCTGCCCATCTTCTTGTCTGCAGGCCCACAACTAGTTAAACTGGTCACAGCTCATGAGGTTGGTATGGCAGGTTTTACTGCGGGTGTTCTTGGTGCACAGAAGAAGTTGGCATGGTCCTTGTTAGGGAGGTGGTGGTGGTGGGGGAGGGGGGGCAGGTGTCGGACACCCGCCTCCACGTTTCTTTTTTTTTTTTTTTTAGGAATTTGATGCTCCACATGAGAGCTCTCTGGAGGCTGAGGGATTGCAGAGCTAGCGTAAAATATAATAAATCAGCTTCCATTCAATTTTTCAGCTTGTTCAAGAGCGTCTCTTAAAGGGACAGAGAAATATTGCACTAGCCGTGCATAGACAGGGAGCATTCTTTCATCCCTGCACCTGTGGACGTGGATTGGCAGGGGGAGTGTAGTGCTACAGACTCGGTGCCGAGGAGAAATTCAACCCATCATCTAATGCTGCAGGGAGATGAGCAGCACCGAGAGGAATGTGACGTTTCATACTCACCCAGACAGCAGATTACAATGAAATCGAGTTCTCATTCTTTTCAGTTGGGTATGACGACTATGAATGGGTTTGCTTCATAGCAAACTGTGTTCTGGAATATAACTGAAGCAGTCCCTGTGGGAGGAAAAAAATTCGTTGCTTATCTGTTGATCTAATAACCGAATGAAATACCGTACTATACATGGAAGAAAGTTCCAGAACTCAGGGCCTGACTTATCAAAAACTATTGCTGTAGGACGCAGAAGAAGCCCTTTTATAAGTGAGACCCGTCGGGTGTTAATAAAAAAAAATCTAAATGCTGCTCTGTATAACCCATTGTAAAGTGAATTCCACCATTCGTCTTCCCAGCATAAGGGCAGAGACCCATTCTTGTGGTCAGCACCCGAGGCTGTTGGCAAATGTCTGACCGCAGGCTCGCCCCATTTTTCGGCACTGCAGTGTAGTGTTGGTTGCAGGGGGCTGGGGGCCCACTCTGCAGATGACAGCCTGGACCTGTTCCTCTCCCTTAAGGCATGGCACAGTGCGAGTGTTGTGGTCGCTGCTGTGGGGAGTGGAGGAAGCCTCTCTCTCACCCGGGGCACTGAGATCCACTGCGGTGTTCTCTCAATGCCCGGTGACCCGCAGGGGTGGTACCGGCACTGCTCTTCAAGCACATAGCTGGCACAGGCCGAGGTCAACTCCTGGTGTAGACGAAACCTCAGTCCATTCTGTTTGTGGTTTTTTCCCCAGGTGCCCACAGCTCGAGGGAGGAGCCCCAGTTCGTGACGGCCCGTGCTGGAGACAGTGTCATCCTGGGATGCGACGTGATCCATCCGATTACGGGGCAGCCGCCTCCCTACGTGGTGGAGTGGTTCAAGTACGGAGTTCCCATCCCCATTTTCATCAAGTTTGGATTTTATCCGCCACATGTGGACCCAGAATATGCAGGTGAGAGTCTGAAAAAGCTGGGTGTTCTTATTCTTGTTCTCCTACTAATGATTCTCAACTCTGTGTTCTCTCCCTACCAGACGTGGGTGGTGTCCTTGCCTCTTGTATTCTGGGCTTCCCCCACATATTTCTATTCATGGTGTGAGAAGATCCCCCCCCCTGGGTGCAAAAGGAAATGGAGTCTCCCAGCTCATTTACCACAGGGCATCATCCCCAGTGAATTTGAGGACTCAGTTTGGAGTTTATTGAACCACATTTAAGCTTTGCACCCTTGGCCTGCTTTTTTTCAAACCTTTTCTGAGGAATTTTTTTTTGGGAGGGGGCGGGTAACAAATCTGGTGCCAGTGAAAGTTGCTAACTTGACAACCCAAGCAATGAAAGGTGGTCTACAGGTCACCCCAGCACTGACAGGCACAGGACACGTCCTTCCTCGCCACCGCCCTCTGACCCAGGTCAACCTGGACAGGCTGATCCAGTTCTGATTTTGCCCCATGGACTTGCAGCTTCCTCGACAAATTGGAGTTACTGCTCCATGAATGTAATGGGAGAAAATCAGGACAGGATTCGTTTGTCAATGTTGACCTGGGTCAGGTGGCCACCCTACTACTGCCAATATGCAAGAGTGGCTCAGCCTCTATGCCAGCCAAGCCCTGGACTATGCTGGTCATGATTGTGGTACTAAAGATGGGAACAGAACACAGGGAGAGGATCTTAGGCCTGAAGTGCACGGGACATTGTAAAACGTCTTGGGCATATACTTCCACCACCTGTTCCCTAAGCTCCATTCGGGGTCTCTTGATCTCTGGCTCTTTGCGTCTCATTTCTCTTGCCTGTTCTTTGCTTGCAAAGGTGGAAATGCTCTCTCCCCCGCCCCCCCCCCCCTCCATGTCCATGTAACTTGGGGACAGAAGGTGAGAAAGGGGCTATAGGAGTGCAGTCAGTGTGCTGCTGTGACAGCTGGTGATAGGATTCTGTCCGGACCACTAGGCGTCAGGTCTGCAGGGAGCTGGGAGCTGGCAGACGGGCTGCGCTGGGGGGTAAATGTCCTGCTTATGTGCCCACCCAGGCAGGGCCAAACTGTGGCAGCAGCTTCAGTGCAGAGCCTGAAGGGAGCCGACCTGCTTCGGTTCACAGCAGAATATGGATGCTGTGCCAGATACCCCCTCCCCCCTTGCAACCACTGGAGGGAGCAGGCAGGAAGGGGGGAGACTGGCGATGGAGAAAACAATTTCCTAACTATTTTACTGGGGTAACTAGGCAGTTACCTGGGTAAGATGGGCAGCACGACTGGGGGTGGGGGGGGGGAATGAAGATTACCTCCCATCCACTACATCATCTGCACACATTTTCTGTGACAATATACACACACTCAGAGGGGAATTTTGAAAAGGATTTACAGTGCATGCTTAAAACTGGGCTTTATCCATGTAAATGCACTTTATGCATGTAAGTGGGCTTTTGAAAATTGCTACAAGTATGTTACATTTACACATGTAACTCCTTTGAAAATGACCTCCCATAGTTTTTAAAATGCAAAAGTATGGGCGCAAGTCCAAACCTCTCCCCAGCTCTACCCCCAGGAACACCCCCGCTGAGTCTGGGTAAACTTACACATGACAATGACATACATGTGCAAGTTTACCTACATATCAGGCAGGCAAGTTGGTTAAAGTTCATTTCTGCTCCTAAAACACTGTTTTACCTGAAAATGACGCTCTCAGAGGCTAATTTTGAAAGTACCCGTAGGGGTGGGCAAGCCAATTTTCAAAAGAAAGCTCCTCGTGGAGTTTCTCTTGGAGATCCTTTACCCCATGCATGTAGCAGATGAAAAAAAGAAATTCATGCGCATGGCTGATGTGGACTGGCCTAACCCCCACCTGTGGCACAGCTGCTTTTCCCCACATGGGGAATAGGCAGTTTTCAAAGGGCTGTTTTCCACCTGGGGAAGCTCCTGTTTAGCTGCGGAAATCCCTTTGAAAATTGCCCCTCGTAGAGATCAGATAACCTGGGCCATTTTGCTTTATTTCCTGTCTTAATTTCTGTTTTCGTCCCTTGCTTCCAGTCTCTCCCCCCACCCCCTTCTCCCTTGCGTGACTCAGAGGTTTTGCTTCAGAGATTCTGAGCCTTTCGCCTCCAGGTGACCTGGCTGAAGTCCAGTTCTGACTGACGGTGGTGGTTACCCATTCCCACCTGAAAGCGGGCGCCCATGTGGAATGTGTCCACGTCAGTATGAAACCTCCCCCTCCCCCAACATTACAATTAGCATTTTTATCACTCACTGAGGCGTTCAAATGGATCCGAACCAATCTCCCATTCCATTTTGTTGGGTCCCAGATAACTGCTGAAATACATTCAGTGCCTCCTGTTTGTTACTTGCTGTCCTTAATTAAGTCATGGAAAGCTAATGCGTAATTACATCTGTGTGTAACATTTGTTGGCCCAGTCACATCTTCCCCCAAGCATCCAATTGCAGTCTTGCTGAGAGAGAATGAGAAGCTCTGGGTGGGGGGCTTGGCTTGCATCTCCCGTGCCCCTGGGCGCGCGCACACACACAGACACAGACAGACACACACACAGAGACACAGAGACACAGACACACACACACCTGAACTTTGTGCTTTCTGTAAATAATAGAAACAAAGAAGTGAAACTCCCGTCCAGTGAAAGACTCCAAATCCCTAAACCATCTGGGAGCAGGGGCTGGGGGAGAGGGGGAGGAGACCCCTATGAAGATCGGAAAGGGGTCCCCCTTCCAGATATGTAGCAACAGCTGGGAAAGGGCCACACAGCAGTTTGTTGCTCACTGTTATTATTTTAAAGGTTATTTGTTGATTTTGTGGACGTACCCCGCTTCAGTCTCTTTACAGAGTGCGGGTAAGAAATCCTTTTAAACAAACTTTTTGCAGGCAGTTACTCCCATCCACCTCATTCCCACCAACCTCTCTCTCAACCCCCTCCCGCTCCCGCCATCCACACAAGTCCCAACCAGCCTTTCTCAAACTCTCCCATTCCCAACAGTCTGTCTCTCAGCCCCCACCTCACCCCCACTACTCTCTCCCATCCTTGTCCTCACTAGACTTTCTCAACCCTCCCCCTCATCCCCACCAGTTTCACTTCCAAATTCCCTCTCTTATCCCCACCAGTATCTTTCTCTTAACTGTCCACCTCAACCCCACCCATCTTTCTCTCTCTCTCTCTCTCTCTCTCTCACAACCCGCCACTTCATCCCCAAAATGTCTCTCTTATCCTACTTTGAACGTTATACTCTTTCTCAGTGACTTCACTCCAGCACCTGGCAGTGCCTCGCCTCCTTGAAACTGGCAGGTGAGTTATTTCAGGGCCTTCTGGGCCGGGATAGGCTGGCTCTCCTCCTGGCAGTAGGTTCGGGCTTGGCTGCTTGCGGTCATCGGCCTGGTAGGTTGTGGTCAGGCAGCGCTCCTCACAATGGTGCTGCTTCTGTGGTGCCCAGGGCCAGATTTCAGTGCCCATAGGCAGAGGACCAGAGAAGAGGGTGGCCCCCCCCCTCCCCAGGAATCAGAGAGAGAGAGAGTGTGTGTGTGTGTGTGTGTGTGTGTGTGGGGGGGGGGGGGTTCTGAACCCTGGTTTTTGGGTGCCTTCAGAATTTGGCATGAAGCAGTGCCAGTCTATTCTGAGGTTCTAGATGTGGGAGCGGGGGAGGGGGGCGAGTACCCTCTGGCCCTGCTGCTCTTAGGGAGGGGAGGGAGTGGACTACCCGGACTCAGTTGTCTGTGGAACGATGGGATTGGGCTGAGAAAGTTAGAAAATGTTTGGAAAACCTGCTCTGCCTAATGACAAATCTGGTCCTGGGTGGAGGAAAGACATGAGGGGGAAGGAAAGAGGCCAAATGATGGGAGGAAGTGTAAAGCAGAAAATTGGGACATTGCCTCAGGGAATTTGGAGCTCCATTCTACCCAGGAAGCTGAAAGTAATACTGCAATTCTTATCTAACTGTGATGAATGGATTCCCCTCCTGCCTGTATTTCCCATGCTAAAGAATAGATGGGAAGGGGTTATTTGTGAAAGGTCTATGCACATGGGGTACAGAGAAGGGCAACCAAAATGATAAAGGGGATGGAACAATTCCCCTATGAGGAAAGGCTAAAGAGGTTAGGGGTGTTCAGTTTGGAGAAGAGACAGCTGTGGGGGGGGGGGGGGGGGGGATATGATAGAGATATACAAATTAACGAGTGGAGTGGAAGGAGTAAACACAAATTGGTTGTTTACTCTTTCAATAAGTATAAAGACTAGGGGACACACAATGAAGTTACTAGCTGATACATTAAAACTAATAAGAGAAAATATTGTTTTACTCAATGTACAATTAATCTCTGGAATTCATTGCCAGAGGATATGGTGAAGGTGTTAGTGTAGCTATGTTTAAAAAAGGTTTGGACAAGTTCCTGGAAGAAAAGTCCATAAACCATTATTAAGGTACAGGTGCAGAAATCCACTGCTTATTCTTGGGATAAGCAGCATGGGATCTATCTACCCCTTGGGATCCTGCCAGGTACTTGTGACCTGGCTTGGCCACTGTTGGAAACAGGATTCTGGGCTTGATGGACCTTTTGGTCTGACCTATTATGGCAAATCTTTTGAACTTATGTACTAACATACCCCTGACAGATCTGAACCTGACAACAGACCTATCGACAGGTCGGTCATAGCCGGTTATAGGGCCTGGAAGTAAAAGGAGGCCTGGTGGTGCACTCTTCCTCTGCTCCATCTCCCAATTCCCTCTTCTTTTTCCATCTCCCCACAATCTGGAGTCCTTTCCCCTAGCAGTAGGAGAGTGGTGCTGCCACTTCATACCCACATCAAGCTTCTCTACCATATGGGTCGATGTACGGCATGAACTGAGCAAGGCCCAATAGGCTCGCGGGACCCACAAACACTGTGTGGTTCACACCGTGTGTCGGTCTTGAGTGGTGCGGAGTAACAGAGGAGGCTTGAGCCCGATATGAGCATGGAGGAGAGATTGGAGATCAGTGGATCGGATGAGAGGGATCAGTGATGGGTGGAGTGAAGGAAAATGATGTTTACTAGTCTTCAACATTTCGTCGGCCACCCTCATGCTCCTCAAGTCCAGCTGAACGTTCCTTTTCTCCGCTTGAACCTGCAGCCTCGGGGTACCTGTCTGAAGTGAGACTTTGGCCCCCTATCCTCCCTGAGTGCTTCCTCCCTCATCATGAGCAGTTGTGCTTTCTCTGTCCCTGCAGCGGGAGAGCCTGAAAGCCTTCTGTTCCCTTCCCGGTTCCACCTGTAGGGTTGCCAGCTGGCCCCACTGGGTTGATCCAGTCCTGGGTTGATCCTACTGCATGCAGAGACTTCTAGTCTTCCTTTTCTTAGAAACTGCAATAGGGACGTTAGAACTACAAGCCCCTGCATGCCATGGGGTAAATCTAGGACTGGATCGATCCTGTCGGCTGAATCTGGAGCCAGTTGGTGACCCTGCCTGCATGACACGTTTTTTTATGCTTCCTCTGCCTTCATCCCCTACTTGTGCTTCTCCCCCCTGCTCTTTCCCGTCGCCAAGAGCTTGAAATCTCCTCGTTTAGGCTTTCTCTGCCTCTACCCCCTCCAGGAGTGCTTGTGCTCTTTCTAACTCCCTCAGCCCTCCTGGGGCCCCCTCTGGTTGTTGCATCAGGTTAGTTAGTCGGGAGTGACCAGGCATCTGCCTTCTCTGACCCCCTCCCGAGGGATGGAGAAGAGGCAAAACCAGGCTTCCTTTGGGGGATACTGAACTGCTCCCTTCCTTCATAATTTACAGAGCAAATAATCCTGCCCACCCCCCGCATCATACATGGGACAGGTCCCAGCTTCTTTTACCCTGCAGGCCATTTTTATTACGCACGTTTTGCCATCGGACATTGCTCCGTCTCTCTCTGCAGGGCTTCTGCAGTTCAGTTTGCATCTGCGCCTCTCGAGGTTGCAGTTTCCCCCTCTGGGAGGTGAGATGCTCACGTTCCTTGCAGGCGCCTAAGAACCCAGAGCTGTGAAATGCGGTGTGAATTCTACCCCTGTCAGGTACTTACTGTAATCCTTCTGTTAACTCCCCAGCTCCCTCTACCTTCAGGCCTCTCCTTAACAATCTCTTCTAAACTCTCCCCCGCGCGCGCCCCCCCCCCCCTGTCCTTAATCTCGCTTTCCCTTGTGTTGTTTTCCCTCTTTAGGGGGATGCAGTGAGTAGGGGGGAGGGGGCATTTGAAATGTAATCCCTCCCCCCTGCGGGTCACATGTGCCCCGGGTGCTTCCGAGTCTGAAGGAGGCCCCCCCCTATGTGGCTGGCAGCTGGGTGTGTGCCCTGTGCTGGGAGATTCTGGCCAGGGCTGCGGCCAGCGTGCTTGGGATGTCTGATTGGGAGACGCGTACCTTGGGGCCGACGCAATAAGACGCGCGCTCGGGTGGAGCGCCCGGTTTCCTAACGCGTGCGCAGCCGCGTCACCTGGGAGCCCATTGCAATATTTAAACGGGGGGGTGGCTGCGCAAAAAAGGGTGCACTAGGGAAGAATTGTGCGTCCATAACGCTCAAATGCATCGGGCGCCCCCAAATGCAACGGGCCCTCGATGCAAGCGTCCATTTTCATCCCGCTTCCTCAGCCCGGTGTCTGTGTCATTTTTCTGAAGATGCCCAGAGCTAAGCACCCCCTGCTATGGGTGTCTAAATCGTGCAGCCATAAGGATTATTATTATTATTTTTTTTTTTTTAAATCATGCTAAGACTGCCAGCAGTTAGGGAACCACAGAGGACCGTATTTATTGTATTTTATGAGCCCTTGGCTGGCAAATTTAGTTTTATGCCATCTCAGGGGTTGGAGTTAAATTTGCAGTGTTGCAAAGTGTGCGTTGGGTGCCCCGTGATTCCCTGCATCGGGGGCATTAGCTAATAGCACCCATCACCTGCAAATTCCATGCGGATGAGGCTATCGGCCGTGCCTTTGTCTGGGCACGCGTTTTGGACGCATTGATCTCCTTATTGCATTGGCTGCTAATCTAGCACGACCGAACCTCGTGCCGAGCCACGCATAGATCCATTCGCTAGGCTGAGCGCACTTTATTGCGTCGGCCCCATTGTGTGTGTGTGTGTGTGTGTGTGTGTGTGTGTGTGTGTGGGCAGAGATGAAATCCAAGCAGGAAGCGGGTAAGGGCGGGAGTGGGATTTTGCTGTCTGGAAGAGCCTGCCCTGATGCTTTTCTGCATTTAGCAGTCCTGGAGTGGTTTTTCTGGGGGGGGGGGGGGTGTAGGGGGTCGGGGACATGAAACTCTTGCTGCCAGTTCTGCTCCAGCCTGGACAAAAGGTCAGGTCTGGGCTCTGGACTACAGAAGCCACGGCATTAACCTGGCGCAAAGTAAATGCCAGTGAAGTTAAAGCAACTTCTCTCCAGCTCTTTCTGGCCCTTCCCTCCCCTTCTTATAATCCCAGCTGGTGAAGGATGCTTTGCAGGAGTCTGAAAGCTTTCTTGCGCAACACATAGCACTTCTGGTTTAACTCTTTGTATTGGTGGCACTTTTACATAGTACAGTACCTAGCCAGTCTTTCTCAGCTCGGAAGTCACACGCGTTTTCCTTACATTCCTTGGGGTGTGTGTGTGTGTGTGTGTGTGTGTGTGTGTGTGTGTGTGTGTGGGGTCTAGAATCCAGCCCAAATAGGTTTCATAAATGTCTCATTGAGTCAGGCCTGCAATTCATTTACCTATATTTATTATTATTATTATTATTATTATTATTATTATTATTGTCCCCATGATTTGTATAGTGCATGCCAAAGCATTGAACAGGGATAGATAAGAGAAAGTTCTGTCCAGTCAAAAAAGGCAGCCCAGTCCCTCCCTGAAGACAAGATTTTGGTTCCCAAGTTAGGGGTCTGGTGCTGAAAATCACTGCTAAGTGCCTCTTCCCCCTCCGACACCCCCATTGTTTAAGTGCCCACATTTAGGAATCAGCTCTAGGCACCTAACTCCTTTGAAAAGTGACCCCGTGACTTTAAATAAACAATTGTACAGAACTGGGGTACTTTTCCGATGGCTGGCTGTGTGCTTTGGGTCAAAGATTAGGTGCATTGTTTCACTGGGCTCTGAAAATTGCCACAGGTACAAAGTACCCATGGTTACCTGCGCCTGCCTTTTCTGCTGGTAATCATATGACTAGATTTGAAAATCTACAGGCATTAGGTTCCTCTCTTGACCTAACCTCTCCCCCTGCCCCGGGAGCAACACCCCTTAAATGCGCTCAAATGCGTCCTTTTAACCACGGTAAGCGTGACTAGATTTTAGAAGGCCCTTTTTACCCGGGTAAATCCGTGCTTAACCAGGACAATGGCTTTTGAAAATTGCCCTTATTCAGGAACAGTTTAATATTACAAAGTGTCGCACATTCGGACAACTACCGAAAATAAAAATGTTTTTGCACCTTTGTTGTCATCATTGAGGTGCAGCAATGTTTCCTCCTGTCTGCCTTCCGAATCCTCTTCCTGGCTCTTCCCATTTTACTCATCCTTCTGTTTCCTTTCTCCATCTCTCCCCCCTCTTCCATCTCTTCCAGCTCTCATCTCACATTACCCCCTCTCCACCTCTGTCTTTCTGCTGTAGGACACCTCTCCACCTCTCTTCTCTTTCATCTTTGTCTCACATCCTTCCACTCTCAAGCTCCAACCTTCACCACCCCCTTACTGTCCCCTTCTTCTTCCTCTGCACTTTCTCCCTCATCCTCTTGTTTGCCTCTCCCACCACTTGCCCTCTACTGCCTCTCATCCATCTTCCCCTTTCAGTCCCTCCCCCCAAGTGTCCCCCTGGTTTCAGTTATCCTCTCTCAGTGCTCCCCCCCTCCCTCGCCTCGCTTATCTTCCCTCAACTCGCATCCTCTCCCAGTGCTCTCCCTCCCTCTTCCAGGGCTCCTCCCAGTCTCACTCATCCTTTCTGAGAGAGCGCGCGCTCCTTCGTCTCCTCACAGCGCGCACTCCCAGCCGTGCTTTGCCGTGAGTAGAGGGAGTGCGCTCGCTGTCCCTTGTGGCGGTCCCGCAGCCGCCGCCGCCACTCATGGCGAAATTGCGAAGCTGGCACCGTGACTGGCAATGGCAGCGAGGGCAGGTCCCCACCCTGCAGCACCTGCTGCCGGCCATGCTCCTCTCTCACCAGCAGAGCCCTGTGTAAGAGCGCATGGGTGCGGCCTGGGGTATATATCTGTGACCAGCAGATTTCAGGAATGTCTCTGGAGACCTGGTAATTTGAATGACATCGTGGAGTTTTCAGTTGAAACCCAAAGAGTTCTCAGTCTGTGTCAATGGCAAAGGGGCCTCGTTGAATCAGGAATGAAAGTGTACTAAAAAGTTAAATATTATCTCCAGATGATAACATTTCTCTCTTCCCGAGTGTCTCTCTTGGGGAGGCAGAGCTGGTGCTGCGGGAGCCGAGTACCTCTGGGGGAAATGGAATTGGTGGGACAGGTTTTCAGTGTCTCTTGGGAAAGTGGGACTGGAGGTCTGGGAGGCCGGCTCTCTCTTAGGGATACAGGGCTGGAGGTACAGGAGTTTGTTTTGGGGAAGTGGGACTTGAAGTACGGGAGGTGGGGGTCTCTTGGGGAAGCAGGACTGGTGGTTCAGGAACTGAGTGTCTCTCCTTGAGGAAGTGGGAATGGAGAATCAGGGGAACTCCTCGTAGCCTCTCTCTTTTTTTTTTTTTTTTTTTCCCTGAGAGCTGTGTTTTGGCACTGGCCCTGATTTTCTGTTTTTGGCTCAGGCTGCAACGTCTGTCTTGTGTCAGCGGCTGTGCCGAGAGTATGCAGGGAAAATATTGGCAAGGAAACAGTTTCGCTATTTTCTGTTTGTATTCTTAGACTTTTGATAAATGTTAGTTAAAACAAAGCAGTTTGTATTTGGCAGAGATCTGTTTGACCCAGTCCTGTTTTGTGCACTTGTGAGCAGCGCTGACTGTGTGTGTCTGGGTACATGTATGCATTTTAATCTCTCTCCTTCTTGGGCTTCCTCCTGCTCCTTGACTTTTCCACCCATCTGAAACCTGCCCCAGTCCTGTCGTTGCGGTGAAAGGCAGAGGTGTCTGAAGTTCAGGCACTATGGACTTGCATTTGTGGCTGCGTCAGAATGTCCCCTCTTTTTAATCTCATTTCCCCTCCTGTGTAGCCTAACCCTTACAATAGCAATCCTCTGGCCGAGAGAGTTGGGATGCAGTTCCCTCTAGAGTCCAGACAAGCAATGCCCCCGTGAGCCAATCAGTAAATGATGCAGTTGTGTGTGTGTGTGTAGGTGAGCCATACAATTTATAAAATCTTGTGTTTCTCTGCTCCGAAAGTACGCACGGATGTTTCAGCACACGTGCATGCTTATAATGCAGGAAATCACATGCTTTCTCTATTATAACGTGCAAATAATAACAAAGAATTAAATGTGGAGGCAGGTATTTTATAAAGTATGTGCAGACTTATATAAGAAAACATAAGAACTGCCATACTAGGTCAGACCAAAGGTCCATCAAGCCCAGTATCCTGCTTCTAACATAAACCAATCCAGGTCACATGTACCTTGCAGGATCCCAAAAGGTCAGTAGATTCCATGTTGCTTATTCCAGGGATAAGCTATGGATTTTCCCAAGTTCACCTTAATAATGGTACTTTTATTCCAGGAACTTGTCCAAACCTTTTTTAAACCCAGCTATATTAACTGCCTTTACCACATCTTCAGGAAGTGAATTCCAGAGCTTAATTGTGCATTGAGTGGAAAAAGTACTTTCATAGATTTGTTTTAAATGTGCTACTTGGTAACTTCATGGATCATTCCCTAGTTTTTTAATTTTTTGAAAGAAGTGGGAGGTCCTGCGCGACATGCATGAAAACCGGCATTAACATGGCGCGATGCAGAGTTTCCTTCCCCTCCTGCTGTCCTACAATAACTTCGGCGCCAGGATCACAGCGGAATGGACAGCACGCAGTGATGTACGTAAGGCGAGGGGTCAGAGCGTATATGGCGCAGTGCCAGATATTGCGGGATCACTGACCTGAGGCCTCCCTTTTAAAACCTTAGCTGGCGGTATTCGCCATCTTGTTTGCCGGCGACCGCGTTCCCTCCCACTCTCCCTTAGTTAATAGGCATGTAATGTTAGGCAATTAGTGGAATATGTTACATAGATAATATGCTATGTGCTATGTATGTATGTATTGTTGCAGCTGGGGTGTGGGGGTCCCCGAGTTGTAAGGCAACTTGGGGTGAATGAGAGGGATTTGGGTGAACTGGAGGCCCTACGGGACGGTACCGGTGGTTCCGGTGGGCATGGGTTACCCAGATATGGTGGCCCCCTTGCTTAGGTGCACGGTGGGAGGCCGGGGGCGGAGGCTGTCTTGCTGTGGAAAGGCGGACGGCGGTTCGATGCCCGGATTGGGGTTTGCAGTATTCATATGTGGCTCGGGACATGAGATAGTTCTGTTTGTGTTACTAGTCAATAAAAGCTGCTTTACCTAAAAGCTGTTTTTCCTAAAATGCTTTTCATGGTGTTTTATTGACTCTATTTTGTGTTGCAGGGCTGGTCGGGAGGGGTGGGGGAAAGTGGTGGTGCAAGCTGCCAATGTTATAAACAGCTGATTCACATTTATCCATTCCACTCCACTCGTGATTTCATAGACCTCTATCATATCTTCCCTCATCTGCCTCTTCTCCAAGCTGAAGAGTCTTAACCTAATCTCTTTAGCCTTTCCTCATGGAGGAAGTGTTCCATTCCCTTTAACATTTTGGTCACCCCACCTTTTTCAATTCCACTCTATCTTTTTTGAGATATGGCACAACCAGAATTGCGCACAGTACTCTAGATGCGGTAACATAACATGAAGCGATACAGAGATATTATGATATTCTCCATTCTTTTCCTAATAATTCCTAACATTCTTTTTTTTTTTTTTGACCACCAGCACACACTAAACTGAGGATTTCAAAGTATTGTTCATGATGATGCCTAGATCCTTTTCTTGGGAGATGACTCCTAATATGGAACCTAAAATTGTGTAACTACAATATTGATTGCTTTTCCCCATATAGATCATTTTGCATTTGTTTATGTTAAATTCAGCTGCCATTTGCATGCCCAGTCTCAAAGTCCTCCTGTAATTTCTCACAATCCGCTTGTGATTTAACAACTCAGAATAACTTTGTGTCACCTGCAGATTTGATCACCTTTTCCAGCTCATTTATATATAAATATATATATATATATATATATATATATATATAAATAAATAAAAGCATCAGTCCCAGTACAGATCCCTGGGGCACTCCATTATCTACCTTCCCCCATCAAGAAAACTGACCATTTAGTTCTATTCTCTGTTGCCTATCTTTTAACCAGTTTGTAATCCACAATAGCTTATTGCCTCTTATCCCATGAATTTCTAATTTTCTCAGTTGTCTATCATGAGCGACTTTGTCAGACACCTTCTGAAAATCCAAATACATTTTTATCCACTGGCTCACTGTTATCCACATGCTTATTAACCCCTTCAAAAAATATAGCAGATCGTTGAGGCAAGACTTGCCTTGGGAAAATCCATGTTGACTGTGTCCCATTAAACTATGTCTCTCTATGTATATGATCTTTAATTTTGTTCTTTAAGATAAGTTTCTACGATTTTTCCCAGTACCAGCGACAGGCTTACCAGTCTCTAGTTTCCTGGATCACTCCTGGAGCCCTTTATAAAGATTGGCATTACATTAGCCACCCTCCAATCTTCAGGTGTAATATATGATTCATTTTTTTATTTCTTTCAGAATTCTGGGTTGTATACCATCTAGTCCATGTTATTTGCTACTTCTTAGTTTGTCAGTTTGCACTATTACATCTTCCAAGTTTATCGTGATTTGTTTCATTTCCTCTGAATCATCAACTATTAAATACCATTTTTGTCACAGGATCTCCTTCCCAACATCCTTCCCAACATCTCCATCCCAACATCCTTCCCAACATCCCAACATCTTCTTCCATAAACATTAAACAAAGCTGTAACAGTCCGACTGACTCCCTTATATGCTTCCTGCTTCAGATGTATTTGAACAGGTTTTTATTATGAGTTTTTGCTTCTATGGAAAGCTTATTTTCAAATTCTCTTTTTGCCTGACTTATCAATGCTTTGAATCTAACCTGCCAGTATTTATGCTTTTCCTATTTCTTTCATTTGGATTCTTTTCCATTTTTTGAAAGAAGTTATTTTGGCTATAATAGCCTCTTTCACCTCACCTTTGAACCATTCTGGCAGTCATTTGACCTTCTTTCTGCCTTTTTTAATGCATGGAAGACATCTGTTTGGGCTTCCAAGATGGTATTTTTAAACAATGTCCATGCCTGATGCAAACTCTTAATCTTTGCAGCTGCACCTTTTAGTTTTTTTTCTAAATATTTTCCTCATTTTATCAAAGTCACTCTTTTGAAATGCTAGAGCTTTAGATTTACTTAATGTCCTCCCACCAGTCATTAAGCCAAATTTGATCGCGTAATGATCACTTTTGCCAAGTGGCCCCACTACCATTAACTCTCTGACCAAATCCTGCATTACATTAAGAATTAGTTCTAAAATTACTTCCTCTCTCATCAGTTCCTGGGCCAGCTGCTCCATGAAACAGTCATTTATTTTATCTAGAAAACTTTATTTTCCTAACTTGTTCTAATGTGAATTTACTCTTATTAATATTGGAGTAGTTGAAATCTCCCATTATTACTATTCTGCCAAATTTGTTAGCTTCTTTACATTTCTGTTAGCATTTCATTGTCTGTTCATTCTGGCCAGATGGATAATAGTATACCCCACCACTATATTCTTCCCCATCATATATGGGATTTCTATCCATACAGATTCCACAGTGCATTTAGTCTCCTGTAGGATCTTTATCTTGTTTGGCACTATGCCGACCCTAACATATAGTACCCCCCACCCCAATTTGATCCATCTTATCATTGCAATATTATTTGTATCCTGCTATTGCAGTGTCCCATTGGTCATTCTCCTTCTACCAGATCTTTGAGATGCCAGTTATGTCTACCTCTTCATTCAGTGCTATACATTCTAACTTTCCCATTTTATTTTTTAGACTTCTGGCATTTGCATACAGATGTTTCAAAGTATATTTTTTGTTTGCTTATACAATCTTCCTTGCAGTTGACAGTGATAATTTGGAATCTTTTAACTCAATCTGCTGTTTACTTAAAGGCACCTGCCTCTGTTGGGATGCTGTAACTTCTTTGTTTTGTTCGTATCTTTCAAAGATACTACTCTTTGAACCAATCTTTGCTGAGTGACTGTTTACTTTCCTCCCCATGGTTTAGTTTAAAAGCTGCTTTATCTTGTTTGCATACTTGGACTCACCAGGTTCACTCAGACTCTCCAGCACTTCACCCTAATCTACCACCTCTTAACCCAGATTTCCTACCCAGAAGCTGCAGACAAAAGAAGTGGAAGTTCACTTCTCTGATGTGTAAAAGTATATGGAAAGGTTTGGTAAGGTAAGCATTTATACTGCTTACAAAACAGCAACTTGGGCACATACTTCTGAATGATGCCCTGAAATGCCCATAAACCACACCTTTTTTTCTCTTTCGCATTTGTGCACGTCACTGCTAATACCTTCATACTTCAGGCTTTTGAAACTATTACTTATGTGCATTACCATTTTGAAATTTCCCCCCTAAATATATTCTTAGTTAGTGACTGACAACATAGCATAGTGCCTAGGTCATAGATCTGAGAACCTGTTGATCTTGGTTTAATTCTTCTGACTTCCACCCATTATATGGTCTTGAGCAAATCACTTCATCTCCATATCCTAAGTTGTAATGCAAGCCCTTTCTTTTGCTTTCAGGGATTTTTGTGTGTACTGCTTGGTCTTTTCCACACATATACAAATGGAGTAGCAGAGACAGTAATGGGTAAGAAATAGTATTGGAATTCAAGAAGGTATATAGGACAAGCTGAGGAGACCCTTAGTGGTGGGGAAGCAAGAGAGAATCCGCAGATCAAGCAGGGTGTGCGGTATTGCACTGGGAAGGGAAAATGGTCAGACCAGAAAAGCCTATGAATCCTTATGTACAGCCATGTCCTATGTATCGATAACATACAGAGCATTCTGTCTCCTGACCCCATTCTATCTAACTAGAGCATAGCAGGCACTTTGAGCTTCTGGTGATACTACAGTCTTCATTATGGACATTTTGGGGGACAGCTTTATCATTTTGTAATATGGCAATTCATGTGCGTAAACAGAGGGGAGAAGGATGTTTGTTTATTCAAACTTGATAGACCACCTATATAGAAAATCTAAGTGGTTTTCAACAGAAGAAACATACATAACTTCATAAAATAACTATACAGGCACCAAAACATAATTGGTCCAATTTTAAATGGCCGGCGCACGTAAAAAACAAGGGTTATGCGTGTGGCCGGGCCTTACATAGGAAAGGTAGTAATCTGATGTAATGCAAAATAAAGGTGGCAGATCTTACCACTGATGAAATTTGTGGAACAGTATCCAAATTTGAGATAGTTCTGACCACTATGAATGAAACTACATCCTTAAGTGGAATCTCTGAGGCCATAGCAGATGAGAAGACAGGAGCAGGACCCCTCTTAGGAATCCAGATAGCCACCATCAACATATGCACTGTGGCACCGTGAGTGATCTTAGGGTGGCCAGAGGACAGGATCAGGCTGTTAGAAATCTTGCATAAACTTTTTTTTTTATTAGCAACAAGGAAGCAAAAAGCAGCTCTGCTATTCTTCACAGTTCAACAACTCAAAAATTGTACAATGTACAGTTCAGTAGTGTTTTCTTTCTACAGGCTTCCTTTTCTCCTGGGCCTCCTTTTCCCTCCTGGGTGTGGCTATTTATATATCTTTTCAGGGACCTCTGCCTGGACCTGAATTCCCTGCTGTCTTAGGCTTAAGGTGGACCAGCCAGATCTCTGTGCCTGGTCCTTTAATGTATTTGGGGGTTTTCTCCTATATACTCCTTCACATGCACATTCAACTGTTCCCTGACCTGATTCAAACAGTGATTTAATCTTTGTCTTTCCTCATGGGAATCAGTGACTACCTGAATATTAGTGTAGAAGTAGCAACTGTAGCCCAAGCTCTGGACTACAGTTGCAAGGGGCGCCAGGAAGATGTTAAATAGACATCACACCAAGATGGATCCCTGAGGAACCCCACACGGAAGTAGCTCAGCACTAGATAATTTAGTAGCCCAAACCACTTGACGGAAGTGATTTGGAAGGAAATGATGAAAACCTGCCAGAGCAGCCCCTTTGACACTATTCTTCTGAAGCCTACCACTCAGGAGGCCATGGTTGATGGTGCCGAAGGCCATACTCACGTCAATACTGTGTCAATATGTGTGTCCTTCCCACCATCAGCGCTCAGCCTAATCTCATTCACGAGGACAGCTAGAGCTGTTTCAGTACTGTGGGCCCTTCCAAACCTAACTGCCAAGGGTGGTAAATGTTGGTTTTCAGTAAGAAGGAATCAAGTTGGCTAAATACAACCTTCTCATTCACTTTAGAAATAAAGGGAAGGTTAGACACTGGCCAATAATTAGCAAGAAATAAAAAGTCCAATTATTCCCTCTTAAACAGAGGGCAAATCCTAATCTGTTTCAGAGGTGAGGAAACATAGCCCTCAGACTGGTGTTAACAACTGATGCTGGTATAATAGACAAACTTAGTTCCAATTTCTTAATAAGCTTAGTTGGCATAGGGAAGATACGGAAAGATATAGAAAAGTAAGCCTTAGCTGTGAAGACATGAAGGATATATAGAAATAAAGGTCAACAAATAAATTGTAGTTGATATCCCTTTATTGAACTAGCAATCCATTTCTTGACTAGCTTCAAAAGCTGGGCTCCCTTCATCATGTCAGTGCGAAGAAGTAAGGGGGAAGCTGGAGACCATTTGGACATTGGACTCTATCGCATTGTAACACCCAGCAGGCAAGCACTTAAAATCACTACTAATAGACTAAATCTCCCCACCTTATCCATGCCTCTGGGCCTGCCCATTCTTTGACTGTGTAAGTTTAGCCACATAGTGGATCTAGATGGCTAAAATGTAACCGCTCAGCCCTGATCAGTTTTCAAAGACTTTGGTATAGCTGGCTAAGGTCTTATGTAACTGGCTAGAAGCCTTTGAACATGTGCTCCTATATTTCTATGTGCCATTAATAGAAGGAGAGAGGGGAGGGTGACGTGAAAGACTTGGAGCTGTGGAAAGAGGGAGAGAGAGATTTGCTACACAGAGATGATTGATTCTTAAGACAATGACACAACTGAGCCATTTACCTTGGAGAAGTCTGCTCTGATATTTTTAACAATAAATAAATGTGATACTCCTGGTGGTGAGGAGTTAGTCTGTGTCTCTTGCTTGCTTTAGACATGACAACTGATCAGCAATTGAACTGCAGATGACACCCAAGTGCTAAATGAAACATGCCTACCAAATAATATTATACATCT
Source organism: Rhinatrema bivittatum (assembly GCF_901001135.1). Lineage (NCBI taxonomy): Eukaryota > Metazoa > Chordata > Amphibia > Gymnophiona > Rhinatrematidae > Rhinatrema > Rhinatrema bivittatum. Next base: position 34,627,700 of record NC_042626.1, read on the forward strand.
CTGTGTGTACTGGCAGATAATTTCAGCTGCAGAATAGCCTGATGTGGTCTTAGAATCTTCGGTATAGTTACAAATTAAAGCGCGGTCAACAAATATTTTAAATGAAATAAATAAATAAAATGCATTAGGGAAAAAAGCCTATGTGTGTCTTCTGCATGCCAATGAGGTTCCCACACCCCTCCCGCTCACTGTAGATGGTTGCGATGTGCTCGGCAGAGCATAGGAAAAGGAACAATGATGGAACAAGGGTTTCTCATTGGAGAGCGGGTGCTCAGTTGTTTATTTGATATCACTGTGGTTGCATATTTTAAGGTGATGAGCAAATCCTTTGGGAGGCTGGCTGGCATCCCTTTTGGACTGGTTTCATTTTGTAGGCATCGTGTTTCAGGAACTCATCAAACTTTTTCTGTTTTAGCAGCAATGAAAATACCAGCTACTCCTGTAGTATTTAGAGTCAAAGGAGGATGCGGTAGGACCTCATAAAGTCATCTTTCTCCACATCCAGGCAGGATTCAGTGTATCTCTTTCATCCCAACCAAATATCTGTCTAATCTGCTCTTGAAGTATCTCTTAACATGGGGCTGGCCTGCTGGTTCAGTGGCAGTGGTGCCCTCTGTCAGGCAGAGGGACCTGTGTTTGATTCCTGGCTCCCTGGGCTGAAGATGCTGTGAAGGCAGATGCTGTGAAGGCAGGAGGAAGAGGGAGTCATAGTCATTGCTCAATGGTGACACCTAGTGGTTGGATTTAGGGCCCATGATTGCAAAGGTCCAAACGAAGCCTGGTGAGAAGCTTCCTGTCACTGCAGTGTTTGGACTAGGATGAGTTGGGGGGAGGGAAGATATCAAAGAGAAGAAGAAATCTCATTTTAACATGGAGATTCTGGTTCCACTGATTAACTAGCTCCATTGTTTGACTACCCTTACAATTGGAAAGCATAGCCATGTACATAACCTGCTGCATTTTAAGCTCATTATTTCTTGTCCTCTCCCCAGTGGAGATGGGGCACAAATGATCATTTTTCTAATTGCAGTCTCTCTTTTTGTATTTGAAGGCTATTATGAAATCATCCTTAAATCTTCTGTTTTCCAGGCTAAATAAACTTAATTTACAGCTTGGTGTCTTTCCTTGTCTGCTTACATTTCTTTGGGTGCAGGGACCAAGTCTATTTTCGTATTTATCGGGGTCTCGTTGTTTTGGTGGGTCCCTTGGTATCTCTGAAGATTTGCTATTTTGGATCCTCTCAGCATTTCTTACCATTCCTTTGTTGCACCCTCTGTTGGCTGTGTTGTGCCTTCTTTGTTATACTTCCTAGTTTTTATTTTAAGCAATCTCCAGTGGGTGGGGGGGGGGAGAGGGGAACTGGAATTTGATATATCTGTTTATTATGAATGGAGTGGAACTGAAGGCCATCGTGAATGGTGAAACCTGAGCCTGTGGCAGGAACTCTTCTCCTCGCCTTCCCTTCCTTCCCCCCCCTCCCCTCCCCCCCCCGCTCAGACATTGTCTGGTGAAGCAAAGCCTTCAGTAAAGTGCTGACTCCCTTTTGCCTCTCTTCCAGGTCGCGCCAGTCTGCATGACAAGGCGTCGCTGCGGATTGAGCAAGTGCACTCAGAAGACCAGGGCTGGTATGAATGTAAAGTGCTGATGCTTGACCAGCAGTACGACACCTTTCACAACGGGAGCTGGGTGCACCTGACCGTGAACGGTGAGTGGCTTGGGACCTTCCTTTTCTCCCATGCTTTAGCTCGATGCATCATTTCGCTGGCCATATCTATAAGCAGGTAATGTGAGAGTTTTTGTAGCATTTGGCATTTAAAGTAAGACCATTGAGTATCTCTGAAACAATCACGCCACAGAAAGCTAAGGGTGGGGTGAGGGAGGAGAAGCTGAGAAATTATGGAAGAAATAAAAATGCAAATTCTAGGCTTTCAATTTTCTCTGAAATTTCAACTTAGCTTCGGTATTCTAGTGTGTCTGGCTGGAGGCTTTACTCTTTCATTGTTTTACGTTGCACATTTCTTTCCCAGGCAGGTTTATAGTACGTTAATTGGATGAGGCTCCCCCTGGCTGTGTCTCTCTTCTATGATGTTTAGTCAGCAATTGGGGAGAATGAGACTCCTCTGCTCCCGCTCCTCCCTTCCCCCCTTCACCTCCAGCTGGGAGGAGGCAGAGTGGAGTGGTGGTAGCCCCAGTTCAAAGAGATTTCAGAGAAATGGTGCACGCTGAGGACTCGAATACATGTCTGCAAGTTTTCTGCTGCTTTTCAGTGACCCTGATATTGAGGAATAATTTGGTAATGCAGAGGCAGGACAATGGGAGGATTAGTGCACAGCATCCATCAAGATGCTCTGGTAACAGCATCACTGAGAAAGGAGTGGCAGTCAACATTCCTTAAGAACACAAGACTTGCCATACTGGGGCAGACCAAAGGTCCATCAAGCCCAGTATCCTGCTTCCAACAGTGGCCAATTCAGGGCACATTGTGCCTAGCTTATTACTCAGCAGCATTATTTACTGCTCCTTCATGGGGAATCCTTTTCCTCTTAGCTAGTCATTATAATGCTGTGTCATGGCGGACATGGGTTTCCCCAGAGCCCAGCACTGCAGTGCACTATCTTGGTGGAGTAGCAGATACAGGTGCCGGAGAGAATAAAGAATTCCCTACTGTATCGATTGGATATGTGATTTCAGAGAACATTTATAGGAACCTGGAAGTAGGTCTTCCCCCTTGGACGCCGGTTTGTTTATTGGGTGGAGAAGAATGAGGTTATCTCTCTCCATTGAAATCCTCAGCCCCCAAAATCCCACCTAAAACTATAAGCGAACAAGTTTTAAAATCATTAAACTTGCTGTCTTCCTTTCTCTCCTTTCCCTCACATTCAGCTCCCCGTCTTCAGTAATTTGTCTTGGGATAGGGTAGAGTTTGAAGCCAGCTTTTGAGAGGCCCGTGCTCAGAAATAGGAAAACCAGGTCACGGTGTCAAGTAAGAATCCCACCTCAACCCCTCTCGGGAGCCGATGCAATATCACGCGCAGTAAAAACGGGGGCTCGTGTTGAGCACCCATTATCCTAACGTGCGCACGTCAACCTCTTCTGGGAAACCGATGCGATATTTAAATGAGCTGCCACGTTAAAAAGTCCGGCGCTAGGGAAAATTGTGCCTCCGTAGCACTCAAATGCATCAGGCGCCCAGGAGACGTGGCTATGCGCCCGAAAGGTGGGGAACGTGGCAAGCAGGCTCGAGGGGGGGCTGTGTGTATCCTGGAACTATGGTATGGAAATGGGGGGGGGGGGGGGGGGGGAAGACAGCAAGCCCCCAAAATGGATCAAAGAAAAAAAAAAAAAACAGAAGCAACTGTTTCTGGAAATCGATTGCTCTGATTTTTGGAGCTGGAAATAAAACGTAAATGAAACCAAATTGAGGTGCTGCATGCATGCGTCCCCTGATACTTTAAACTGAGGCTGGCGTTAAGTTTGCCGTGTTAATGAGAGTGCGTTGGGTGCGGGGGGGGGGGGGGTTTCTACATCAGGGGTAATAGCTTCGACTACATGGAATTTACATGTGATGAGCGCTATTGGCTAAGGGTCTGATTTTAAAAAGCATTTACTCACTTAAAACTGGATTTTACGCGTGTAAGTGGGCTTTTGAAAATTGCTACAATATATGCCATGAATTGTCCATAGGATTTGCTCACGTAAGTGTCCTTTGCTCAAGTAAATGGCTTTTGAAAATTGCTACAATAGCAGTTACATTTACACATGTAAATCCTTATGAAAATTACCCCCTAAGCGTTTAGGCGCGCATTTTGGAAGCACTAATCCCCTTATTGCATTGGGTGTAGTCTAGCGCATTTAAAATGTGTGTTCAGTCATGGGTTAACCTGTATGCTAGGCTGAGCGCACTTTATTGCATCCGCCCCTTACTTTGCAAACTCAAATAAGTCATATAGGGCCTCATTTTCCAATATCGCAGTGGTAACGCATGAGGGGGTGTGTCCTATGCAAATAAGGCATTTTACGATGTTTTCGCCATTTGTGGAAATGGATTCGCAAATCGCAATAAAACTAGCAATGAATCTTCGCAGTACACGACAATTCCGAACGGCTTATAGAGAGAGAGAGAGAGAGAGACACACCCCTAGACAGGTATTTGTATCCCTATGGGAGGGCCACCTAGTAACTCTAGGTGGGGATTAGGTATGAGCGTAGGGGGTTGGGGGCCACTTTCACATTCAACATGAGACCTACGGAAAGAACAGTGGTCTCTAGTGAAGATTTGCTGGCCGTCGGAGTGAGGAAACTCATTCCAAGAAGAGATTTGGGCAATGTTCTCTCCACCTAGCTTGATGGACACTCTACCTGGGCAACAACAAGCTAGGTGGAGAGAACGTTGCCCAAATCTCTTCTTGGAGTGAGTTTCCTCACTCAGGCGGCCAGCAAATCTTCACTAGAGACCACTGTTCTTTCCGTAGGTCTCATGTTGAATGTGAAAGTGGCCCCCAACCCCCTACGCTCATACCTAATCCCCACCTCGAGTTACTAGGTGGCCCTCCCATAGGGATACAAATACCTGTCTAGGGCATAGGCACTATAGCAAGGCTTGCTCTCTCTCTCTCTCTCTCTCTCTCTCTTTCTTTGTTTAACTCACGTTTGGAGTTAGATTTTATCCAGCTAAGGGCCGAATTTTAAAGCGTTGCTCACGCTAAAAGGTGTGAGCAATACAGATTTAAAAGCCACGTGGGGTGTTCAGGATGAAAGAGCCAGAGGGTCTGGATGACCTCGAGATTGACTGGAAAATATTGAGGGCGGGACGAACTATCATTTTTGAAGCTACTTGGCAGAGGAACTGGTGAAGTTATCCAGAAAACTCGTGACGATATTGTCCCTCCCTCCTTTACTACTTTCTTGACAGCATGTCCCAAGGTGACAGTAACTTTGGGCAAGCAATTCTGCACAGCCTGATCTACTAGTAGTTTACTCTCCACTGGTGGGGTTCAGGTTAACTAAAGTAAGTGCTTCCACTGTGCAGACCTCATCTTGGGGCTCTTCACGTTTTATGGCTAATTCATACCTGCTTCTTGACAGAGAAAGCAAATTTGCTTACCTATAAAGGGGGTTCTCCATAGATATTTATTTTATTTATTTATTTAAAAACTTTTCTATACCATTGCTAAGTTAGATACCATCACAACGGTTTACATGTAGGCACATATTTAATGAGGGGAAAAGCGTACTATAGTACATTCTAACAGGTGCCGTCAAAGATTTGGTTACAATATATCATTAGACATAGACATTTCGCGAAGTAGTTCATAACCAGTTGTACCAAGGTACTTACATGGGTAGTTTTATCACACATAGTATTATAGTTATGTTTGTTGTGGTGTAGCGTTCATAGACTAATCTATTGTAAAGTTCTACGTACTGTGTGTCCGTGCCTTTCTGTCTTTTCCTGAATAATTTCTCTCTATTCTTTTGTCTCTTTGTAAAATGCTTGTTTAAAAAGCCATGTTTCTAAACTTTTCTTGAATGTCTTTAGATAGCAGGATGGATTAACTATAATTAATGCCCTACCCCCCCCCCCCCCCCCCCCCCCGACGAGTTGACTACCATGCTTAAGCTCTGGAAGAGACTGAGAGACTCACGAGACAGGATGTGTGTGGGGTACTCCTAAGCATGCTTAGTAAAGTCTTTACTGATTTCCGAGTGCTGGGTCCATGTTGGTGCTGTTGGATGATGTCACCCATGGGTTATGGCTAATTCTTTCTGCTACATATAGAGAACCCAGTTTACAGGTAAGCAAATTTGCTTTCTACTCAGCCTTTCTGTAGGTGCTTGGTTCTTATTGATGCAGTGTGAGGCCAAATTTGTTATTCCATTGGGGTGGATGCTCATTTAGTTGCAAGATGTTTTCCTTGTTTTGTGTTGACATCAGTCTCTCCTTGGAGGAACAAAGCAATAAAGGATTAAAAATATATTTACATCTGAGAGTTGTTTAGTACTTTTGTGTTGAGGAGCTGCATTGTTGTGCTCCCATCTTTTCTTGTTGTTGATGGTTTTATGAACTCAGTGAGGTTTTGTTGGAGGGAGAAAAAGGAAACATGATGAAAGGACAGGGGGGAGAAAGAAAAGCTAGTGAAAGAAGAAAAAAAAGAAAGTGGTATACAATGGATCATTGTATTGTAGGAGAGATACAGTGCAGGATGCTTACAAGAATTTTTACTTCTGTTCAGAAGGAAGTGGCGGAAGGGAATCAGTGGTCAAACCTCTGAATACCAGCAAGAGCTAGGGAATAAGGAGCGATGGCAAATACTCTGGGCCAGATGTGCGTACAGTTTTTCCATGCACACAAAATGAGAGGAACCCTTAATAGCTATGAGGGCGATATTCAAAGGGGTGCATCCCAGTGACTTTTTGAGTTACCCAGACAGAACTGGAGATTTCAATATTTTCTCCCACTGCTTGGCTAAATTTTGAACAGGTAACTCATTACCTGCACAACATTTAGCTGGATAAAAAGAGGTGGTGATGGAAGCGTTCTGGAGGTGTGGTTAGATTTTGGACAATGAGTGCTGATATTAAGTGTCACCTAGCTAAGTGACCCCGGGATACATCATTCCGCTATAAATATAGCGAAATGATGAATCACGAAAAAAAGGGGCGGGGGAAGATAGTGAGCCAGCGGCTGCATCTTGCGCTGCTGCACACTATCTCCCCCATAGCGCCAATGGGAAAGGTCTAGTTAATTCCAGCGCTACTGCCGGCGGTAATGTGCAAAACATTATCGCCCAGAGCGGTACCGGCATCAAAATTTTTTTAACCCCGCCCCTTTCCCTCATTTAAATGTTAAAGTCGCAATACGGTAGTTATCTCATGCGCTGGGGCGTTATCGCGTGCGATTACACCCTAATGCGCATGATAACGGCCCATCACTCTTAGGTCTGGTTGGATGAATACTTTTGCTAAAGTTACCTGGATAGCTTTATCATAACTTTAACTGGATATATTTAGCAAAACACTTATCTTTCGCTGAATATCTAGGCAAGTTTATCAGGGTTAACTTTACCTGAGAAACTTTCCCTCTCGCTGAATAGCCACTCATGTTTTAAGAGCCTAAATGTAGGAGACTAGTGAACCTGGGAGCCTACCCAGCCCTAGTAAACTTTCAAAAGGACCAATTTAGGAGCCTTAGCTCCCGATACCTAAACCCTTTGAAAATTAACCTCTTTAAGGTTGTGCCTTAGACCCTTCCTGCAGCGCTGAGGATTTTCCTCAGACAGAGTGGCACAGTGCACTTGACCTATAAATTTCTAAAGCTGATCTCTGGTCCCACCACAAATGATACTGCAAATTGGAGAAAAAAAAGCTGAATCAAAGCAGCAGAATCTGTATAGGTAATTAATTTTTAAATGTATGTAAGAAAACAGAATGTACAAGCAGAGATAAAAATCTTGCCAGGAACTTCTAGTCTACCCATATTCCCAAATGTGCAATACTTGATCTCTGGCTTTAAACTTTGTGGATTGTCTGTGATTGTCTTGTGCCTTCTTGAATTCAGAAATCATTCTTTACCTCTACCGAAAGACTGTTCCATACATCCACAGCCCCATGACCAGACAAATCTCAGGTGCCAGGCCTGATGCTATTCTGAGGCTCACTGTAGTTGCTGGACCTGAGTTGAGATGCTGCTGTAGCTGGCAGGTCCAAGCTGAGATGCTGTTTCTCCTGTTGCTGCAAGGCTGGCCGATATGCTGCTTATGCCTTCAGTGGGTCCAGGCCAGGAAAAGAACTGGAGATGGGAGGGGAGATGTTGGGGAAGAGGAGATATATGTATTTCAACCTTCAGTCTTGCTTCATAGGGCTCTTGGTGCAGATTCTGCACCTTTTTGGAAGTCCTTCTTTGGCTAGTCTCTGTTCTTATGTATGTGGCCTCCTGAAGATGACAAAATATTCCAGATGAGGGCTCACCAGTGATTTGTATCAAGGTTTCACCGTCTCCCTTATTCTGCTAGTTACATCTTCTTCAGTGCAGTCAGCATCTCACATGCTTTCATGATTGCCATGCTATTGTGTTTGGTAACCTTGAGGTCGACTTCAGATCCCTTTCCTGTTTAGTGGTTGTCATTACCTCGTCCAACCTTCCCATCAGCTTTTGTTCCCCAAGAACATGACTACACTTTCTTGGATTACATCTGAACCTAATATAAAAGGAACATGTTTTCTACTGCCTATATTTAGAAACAATTTGTATTATCCATATGTTTGTTCTGGAGCTAGTGTGGGCAGTGTAAATTATTTCTGTTTATCTTCCTCTGCAAGACCTATCTCCTCCTCACGACTATCCATCTGCCTGTCATCTGGGAACTGTCATGCAAGACTTCAAGAGTTCTGCCAGCTCTTGTCTCATTTTTTCCCTCTCATATAAAGGCTGACCACAGCAATTGCATCTTGCAGTCCGGAGTAGGCTTTAAAGAGATATATTCATCAGTTTTTTACCTTTAGGTTTTTATTCTAGTATATTGTGATTTATCATTTTGATTCCTTAAGCTTTAAAATTAAATGATAAGATATTATTTTTAGAAAGATTCACTGTATCAGAACTAGGCCCAGGGTTTTTTAAAAATTATTTTTATTTATTTAAAATATTCGTAGTCCGCCTATAATAAAAGTTTGGCTAGGTGGATTCCATATGCAACATAAAAACAATCATAATGCACACAAAACATACAGTTAAAAATCATTTTAGCAAAAACATTCATATAGCTAACAGGAAAAGCTTTTCTAAATAAAAATGCCTTAAGCATTTTCTGAAAAATTTCAGGTTGTGAAGAAAATGCAGATCCTCAGGTAGCTCATTCCACAATCTTGACCTAATGATAGATAGAGCTCAATTTTGTCTCCTGAAGTTGAGCTTCTCATACCATTGGTAACACCAGGAGGTGCTTACTGGAGGACAGTAGCATACAGGTCATACAGTGCAATGTAAGCAACTGTTACTTATTTGGTTCTATTAGCAGATGATATAAAATGACCTAAATCACTTGCTATCCCTCCTGTTCCTGTACAAAGTGGTATTTTCTCAAATTGATGACAAGTAATTTATCCTAATCTATGCCCTTAATCTGTTTACCTTTAATCTTTAATAGATCTGCTATTTCTTTTAATTTTGCTTAGGGTTTATTCCGCACTTATTTATCCAGGATGACTAATAGATACATTTATACACAATTATTCAAACCTCCCCTTTTTAGTTTATAAAGTACGGTATGTTTTTGTATCTATTAAGTGTGTATTCTATAAAAGATCAGACCAATTTTATATCAGTTCTAGCCATAGATCATATGACTGGTTGTGTTAATGTATCGTCCTGTTTTTTTTCGAAACTCAAGTCTCTCATGGCCAGGTTAAGCAAGAAAACAATGCACCAACGTATCACAATGGGCATGTCATAGGCCATGACTGACAACAGACCAAACCCAACAGGGCCTTCTATGTGTTGATCTCCACATTAAAAAAAAAAAAAAAAAGGTACTTCTTGACAATATAGAGGGTAGAAATATGCATTGGTTTGAAACAAATGTGCAGTCCGAACTGAAAGCTTATCTTTGATTTGGTTCATTTCAAATGAAACCTAAAAATTTTCAGGATTTTCATTTTGACAAATAGTGGGTACTACTGGGGTGAATTTTCAAACGTTGCATGTCTAAATATCAGCACTTGGGTGCATAAAATTACACATACACTATTTTCAAAATTGCAACTTACACACGTAAATCGGGGTCTGCGAGTAACTTTGCGTGTATAAGAAAGGGGGCATGCCATGGGCGTTCCAGGGCAGGGCCAACATTTATGCAGATAAGTTGCTATTTTAAAGCCTGCCAAAATGACGCACTTACATCTTTTACTTGCGTATATTTACATTTGCTCCATATCTGGTGTAAGTGGTCGTAAACATTGCTAAAGTGAAAAAATGACTGGGTAGAGAGTCTGGGTGCAATGGAGGGTCTTCAGGAGCTGCAGATGGACTGTGCAAACTGGTAGACTAATTGGTAAAACTGGTAATTTCATTGCCATACACATGTTATAAAAATCCCTGACTTGCATGTATAAAAGCTGACTTATGGGGGTAAAAGCATCAACGCGTTTAAAATCTACATGTGTTTCCTTTTAAAATCGGAAGTACAAATACACGAATATATGATTTGCACACACTTATCTGGCTAATTTCCAATTTATTCGGCTAAGTAGCATCTTTCCCGCTACTTAGATGGACAAATTTGAACTTATTCAGATAAATTGTGGCATTTATCTGGCTAAGTAGCAGTAGGGCTATATAGCCATATAAGGACCTGATTTACTAAGGCTTTTATCCCACTCTGTGTCTATGGGAAAAATGCTTAGTGAATGAGGTCCTAAGTCTGAAAAGTGCTACTTGTTTGTTTAAGCGCTTTTCGGACTTATCTGGCTGTGCGCTGCTACTTAGCCAGATAAATCTGTACTTACGCGGCTTGTGGTTTTTACATACATGAGCATTGGTGTATGCAGGTGTACTCGTATTTTATAACCTGCACATATCCTTTCCGCGTTGGCTATAAATTTCTGTAGCATCTTTATGTGTACCCAGATACATGTGTATGTGGGCAGGTGCAAGCAGTTTTGAAAGTTGTACTCTTAGCAAATAGTGTGCACTATTTGCCAAGAAAAGTAAAAAATAAAATCACACTCCTCACAGCCTCTTACCATTTCACTGGTAAACCAAGGATGAAAGGGACAAGAAGTGATCTACAGTTATCCCTACTCGCCGGTTCTGGTTTTAAAAATGGCACTGATCTCAGGGCTATCCAGCGCCAAGTTGTTTTAAGGCTATAAAGTAATAAGACCATAAAGTAATGCAGCTGTAAAACTTGATTTATGGTCATAAAGCTTGTTTTATAGCTGAATTGTTTTACAGCCATGACTGGCGCCATTTTTAACCAGAGCTAATGAGGCAGGTGTGACTGAGGATTGCTCCTGACCCTTTCACCCTTGGAGAGCAATCGAGGAAGTGAGGGAGTTTGGGGGGGGGGGGGCTTTTTTGGTTTGGGGGTTTATATTGAATATTTATTTTGGTTTGGCAAATGAACCAAACTGAAATAAACATTAAGGGCCCGATTTTAAAAGCCCGGCGTGTGCAAATCCCAGGAGATACACGCATAGCCAAGCTGTGTGTGCGCCGAGCGCATTTTCGAAACAGCCAGGCCATGGGCGTGTCTCACGGTATGTGCAGAAGTGCCAGTCTGCAAAAATGGGGGGGGGCAGGAACGGGGTCTGGGCAGGGGCTGGCCGGGACAGCGCACGCCAGCAGCCGGCTGGCGCATGGAACTTACTCCTGCTCTGTGGAGCAGGGGTAAGTTCAGGGACAAAAAAAATGAGGGTAGATAGGTGGGGTTTAGAGGTTGGGGAGGAGAGGGGAAGAGGGAGGAAGGATAGGGTTAGTTAGGGAAGTTTCCTCCCAGTCCTCTCCTTTATTGTGTAGGGAGTCCAGCTTTCAAACCTGTCCGTGGCAGAGCATTGGTGGATGCGTGGAAATTAACGCTAGTGTTCTATAAACTGTGGCGGGAGCTGTACAGTTTATAAAATACTGTGTATTTCTGCTCTAAAAGTACATGCGTATATTTCAAATGCAAAAAACCCACATCCTTTCTCTATCCACTTTATAAACATATGTGTGTTTGTTTTGCGCGCAAAATAATCTAAAGCATCTATGGGTATTTGGAATCATTGGTTCATCAATACCTCCTTCAGTTCATCCAGTCCTTTTCCAGTTCACGTAGACCCTGAATACCTGCCTGTTCTCCCAGACCGACCAACCAAAGCTTGAGGACAATGAACAATCCGATTTCAGTTGCGAGAGTCAATTAACAGGGTAATGTATACATGTACATCCCTTGTAAAATAAGAACTATTGCACATACTTCAGAACCCTATCCTGGAACGCCTTTAGGCTGCCCCTTTTTCCTCTGGTAAAATGTACGTACGAAACTGAAGATACATGCGTATTCCCAACGTTTATAAAATAGCATATACGTGCGTACATGTTACTTGCACACATATTTACTATTTTTATACTCAGAGCCCTTTGAAAATTCACTCCATAGTGCCTAAGAATTTAATTTTATGTGTGTATTTTCTAAAGGGCCAAGTCTGTGGATAATTCGCTATGTTACCTGAAGACGTCCCTTTGCAAATTACCCTCCTACAATATAAACCCACCATAAGGAGAGAGAAAAGTTCGTGTAAGATTATACCTCTAAGCAGATAAAGATAATGAGATTGATATTGAAAAACCATTGAGACAGCTAACTGAAAGGTTATCTGTTTAAATGGCTACCTGGTGATATTCATCGCCATATTTATTTATTTATTTATTTAATTTGCAGTTTTTATATACCGACATTTGTTTAGTAACCTCACATCGGTTCACAATCAACAGAAACATTGCAGCTGTGCCAACTAGAATGAACATGTGCAACAGTGCTTTACAATGAACAATAAACCTTTACAATAAACAATAAACTTTGCAACAAACTTGTTAACGAACATATGCAATAGTGCTTTGCAATAAACTTGTATATGTGGCCAAATTCTAGCCTCATATTGAGTTATGCAGTTAGAAATTAGCTGCATAAGTTGGGAGCGTTCTGGGGGCAAGTGGGAAGTGTTTCCGGGTGGAGCAGAGTTAGCCGCATGTGGCTAATTCTGGTCAGGTCATAGAGCTGTCCTAAAGTTAGCCGGTTAGACACAACTGTTTAACTTTTAGACTGCACCACTGAATATACCGTGTTAGTTAGCCAGATATGTTTATCCAGCTGACTAGCTGAGTTGCACAGTGGCTAAAAATGAGCCCATGGTATATAAATGCAGCAAGCTGCCCTGGCAGAGCTTTTTAAACTACCAAAGAAGATAACAAATTGCAAAACAGTATTCAACTTTAGCCATCTTCTCCTGAATGATAGCCGATAACTGATCCAGATATATGTTGTATCAGAAAAATGTAATTTTATATTTTACAAGAAAGATTTTGAAAACAGTTCTGCACCCACTGATGCAACCTCTTACTTTAACCTCCAAAATTTCTTCTGGTGCAATTGAGTATCTTTAGAGAGATCAGCCTAAAGATGGACCTATAAACTTGAAAATGACCCATACTTCTTGAAAAAGATCTTAAATAGCCATTCCCTGTCGGAGCTCAAAAAAGGCAATCTAAAAAAATGGCTATTTCCATCTAATTGATATTACTATGTCACAGGGGCTACCTGTGCCATTAGTCTGCCCCTGTCACATGGTAGGAGCAATGGACCGCCGGTGCCATCTTGTGCTCCTACCATGTGACAGGGGCTGACCAATGGCACCAGTAGCCCCTGAGACATAGTAAGGGCAAAGGCTATCAGCGCCATTTTGAATTCTGGCAGCCGACGGCCCGAGTGCAGGAGATTGCTCCCGGACCCCCGCTGGACCACCAGGGACTTTTGGCAAGTCTTGGGGGGGTCAGGTGGGTGGGGGGTTGTAGTTAATTAAATTTAAAGGGTTGGGATGGGGAATGGAGACAAAAAACCCCATTTTATCCCCTCCCCTAATTTGCTCCATAAGACGCACAGACACCCGGAACAGAGCCAGTTTAGCATGCCATTTTTTTTTTTTTTTAATTTTCCCCACTCTGAATCCTAGGTGCGATTTATGGAACGAAAAATACGGTATATTGCTTTATTGATGTTATATTGTATGTTGTGAACCGTCCTGGTCATCTTGTGTATGTGCGGTATAGATGAATTGAGAAAAAAATAAGTAAAAATGTCCAGTTAGACAGAATCTAGCGTTCAGGAGACTCCTGCTCCTGGGAGAGGTCTAATTCTGACTCTTCCTGTTCTTCACCCAAACCCTGGGATTTCGATGGAAGAAAATCAGCTCTTAGGATTGACAGACATGCTTCTTTAGGAACAGAAAAACATTCACACATCTATTTCTTAAATAATTCAATGGGTGAAGAATTTCTAATCTAATCTAACGTTAATAGCTTTAATATTCTGATATGTCATCCTGTTCTCCATATTCTCCTATATTCTTCTAGTATTTACCCTGTCTTTTATCAGTTTGGTATCAACTTCTTTGACTGAGTCAACAGTTTTGTTCAAGTCCAAAATTTCAACTTTAATTTTCTCTACATCTGTATTTTGAATAGCTAACCGTGTCTTCATTTCAGCAACAGCACCCTCTAAGATAGAGATTCCCCAACCAGTGTGCTCAGGTATGCTGCAAAATTTGGGCCTACCCCCCTCCCCAGGGAGAGAAGACAGGAGTGGGCCACAGCTGCCATTACCGCTGCCGACAGCCCAAGTCTTCCTTTCCTCTCCACGTCTCCGTCAGATTGCCTCTAGTCAGCAGGGGGAAGCAGCGAGCAGCACTTCTTACCTGCTGCTGCCACCTCCTCTTCTGCCGGCTTCCCCCTGAAGTCGGAAATGAATGGGATCAGCAGAGACTGTGAGGCCCCATGCGGTTTCAGTTTCAGTGGGCAGCTGGCAGTAGGGGTTGCCCACTGGCTCCAGATTTGCCTGACAGGGTTGATCATGTCTTGGGGTTTACTCTGTTACATGCAGGGACAGGTAATCTTACTTTTCTTAATGACTGCAATAAAGAAATCACGTTTTAAAATAGATCCCAAGATAAAGTACCCATTTATTTATTTGTTTAACTCATGGAATAAAATGACTAAGACGTCTTATTATTATTACATAGTAACAAAGAAACTTAGTAAACAATTTGGAACTTATGTCTAAAATACATTGTAACAGTGTAACTTAATTAACGATATAATTGGTAGCAGTGGAGCTTTCGTTTGAAATACATTGATTGTTAGAATGGGGTGGCTTGATCTTGTTGATCTACATTGTAACGGTGTAACTTAATTTACGAATTGGAACTTTCGTTGAAATACATGGAGCATTAGAAAGGAGTGGCTTGATCTTGTTGAGAGGGTGAAATCAAGAACCGATAGAAGTTGAAACATTTGTACAAGGTCTCGGTAATTGTAGTTATGATGGGGATTGGATGGGGGAGGGACTGATTGGGTGCTTAGCACGTGAATGCTGTGAGGGGAGGGAGAAGAGGGCAGCCCCTCACCACATTTAAACTCCGAAAGAGGCAATTGGGAAATCAGAATTACAAGCCCCTGCATGCAATTGGTTAAACCCAGGACTGGATCAACCCCGTTGGGTGACTCTGGAGACAATTGGCAACCCTAGCCAAAACGGGAGGAGAAAAAAAACAGCAGCAGTAAGGAATGCTGCTCTCCCGATGGAGGTGTTCCCTAGAGAGGTGGGGAGATGGTAATAACAGGGGGTGGGGTGGAGGGAGGGAAATGAAGGGAAAATGGTGATTCGGGGGGGGGGGGGGGGGGTAAAGGGAAGTAATTCTGCTAGGAGGTTGGCGGAGGGAAGAGAAGGTAAGGTGGTGATGCCAGAGGGGAGGAAGGGAAGGGATGGTAGAAATGCTGGAGGCGAGGAAAGGGAAGAGAAGCGGTGCTGCCAGGGGCTGGGGTGGGGAGGGGTGGAAAGTGATGATTCTCGGGTGGGAGGATGGGAAGGGGGGGTGAGGATAGAACTGTGGGGATATCATGGGGTGGGAGGGAAAGGGTAGTGATGATGGCAGAAGGGGCTGGGGGTGGGTAGGGAGAGGGAAGGTGAAATTAAGTTCTCTCCCACCTCCAAAATAACATGTTTCTCATCTAGGCTTGAGATTTAGTATTCTGAAACACTAACTCGTAGAAAATTGACTTGTAAATTACTCTCCATCCTGCTGTGGAACTTATCTTTATTTATTGATATCAAAGATAATACCTTTTATCTCTCAGAGCTTCTGGCACTAAGAAAATGCATGTGTGTGTGTGTGTATGTATATGTATGTATGTATGTGTGTGTGTGTGTATATATATATATATATATATATATATATATATATGTGTGTGTGTGTGTGTGTATATATATATATATATATATATATATGTATGTGTGTGTATATATATATATGTGTATATATATATATATATATATATATATATACACACACACAGATTTTTGTTCATATTAAATTTATGACTTGAAGTGCCCCTCCTCCTTTTTCTGAGCTGTCAACTTCAAGGGTATGTCATCTCAAGTTGCAAATCATATTTTTTGTCGTCCAGTCAGACTGCAGTAGACAAAACAAGTAGAGCAGCCTGAACTATAAGATTTGCTCTGGATTCTGTTACTGGAGTGCTGATGGCAGGGAACAATGAGGAGGGGGGTGAAGAAGAGATTGAGTTGGCTGCTCATTGGAGAGAGATGATGGAGCTGTTCATGAACTGGACCGCCTCCTCACTTAGGTCAATTGAACAGTCTGCTATTGCCTCATTGGATGCATGGAGTTTTTCTTATTTCCCTAAGCTGAGCAGGATTGCATGTAACATAATAGATGATGCTTGCCTGGTTACTCATTGCCCATTGTGAGAACGCACTATGCCAATTTTATTCAAGTTATATTGGCTGCCAATTGTGCGGTGGATAAAATTCAAAATTTTGACCCTGGTTCATCAAGCCCTATATGGCTCTGCATCAAACTTTTTACAAAAAAATGTTTGGTCCTAGATGAACCTTAGTGGTCTTTACATTCACCTGGCCGAACAACTGTTGTCTACACTAGCAGTTAAGGCTGCTCGGTTACAGTGTACAAGGAAGTGTGTCTTTTCTCAGGTTGCCCCCTCCCTCTGGAACAGCCTTCCTATAGGTCTATGGTAGCTAACAGACTATGTGTTTTAGAAAGGCATCGAAGATGCAGCTCTTTTATGAAGCTTAAGTTTGATGTGCTTTTAACTTGTGTTTTAATTATTACTCTGCTTGTAATCCAGGTCCTTGTAAAATGGAGGACTACAAATCTCGTGATAAATAAATAAGGATGATGGTAAACAAAGACCAGTTACCCATCCACTCTAACCACAACCACCTTAAGCTTAACATTGACAAGATGGAACTTCTTATTCCTCCTCCCCTCTAAAATGCACTTCCTCTCTTCCTTCTTTTTTCGTCTCTGTGAATGGCACTTTCATCCTTCCGGTTCTCTCACCTGTAAGCTTGTGGGTCATCTTTGATGCCTCTCTCTACTTCTCTATGAACATTTAAGACACTGCTAAAATGTGCCAATTCTTTTTCTCTAACAGGAGTGGCCAACCAGTCTCTCGCGCGCCACGTGCAGCTCTTTGGTGCACAAACTGTGGCTTACGAGTGAAATCCTTCCATCTACGGCCGACTGTGCTGCCTGCAATTCTTCCCCTTCACAGCGGCCAGTTCATGGGCAGAAGTTGTACAACTTCTGCCCATGAATCGGCCGCCGAGAAGGGAGAGGATCACGGTATGCAGCTGCCTTCCTACTTTCTTTCTTCTAGTCCACAGCTTCCTATCATATGTTCAGTGCGGGTTACAGAATTCACATCCATAAAATATACAAAAGTCACAATGTTCACATTCAAAACATAATCAGAATACAAAATGAAAACAACAATCTAACGGTTAAAAACTTCTTCAAAGAACATTTCTTTCACTAATTTTCTAAACATTCTTAGATCTAGCTGCTCACGGAGCAGTATTGGCAATCTGTTCCATTCCATTGCTGCCGCAGAGGAGAAAACTTGCAACCTAGTTTGTAGCCACTTATACTGATTTAGCCGAGGGAATGCACAGCTGCAAAGTACCCTCTGATCTCAGGGTTTATTTGGGGGTGTACAGCTCTATTGTGCCTGGTAAAACACAAGGGCGAACACTCTTTAAGAGCTTAAAAACAATAATTAACAGTTTAAACCTTCCCCCCCATTTTACCGGTAACCAGTGAGGCTCTCTCAACAGCGGTGAAATGTTTCCTTCTTGTTAGCCCAGTTAGAACCCGAGCAGTAGCGTTTTGTACAAGCTGCAGAACATGTATCAACTTCTCTGGCAAACTGAAGTACAAAGTACTATGATAGTCTAGGTGGCTCAAAACAGTAGTTTCACATCCGCCACCCTTCCCATCCTTCCCCACGCAGTCCCCAGAGCACAAGCCGAGGACTGCTTGGGGAGGGGGCGAGACAGGCGATAGGTTGCCACAGAGTCCATCCTGTGGCGGCTGAAGACAGGAGTGATAAGCTACCATGGAGCCCATCCCATGACAGCTGAAGAGGCACAGAAGAGAGGGAGAGGCCCTGAGAGAGTGTGTGTTTGCTAAGAGAGAGACAGAGAGAGAGCCTGCTTGTGTATGAGATAGAGCCTGCTTATGCCTGTGTATGAGAGAGAGAGAGAGCATATGTATATGAAAGAGAGCAAACCTGTTTGTGTGTACGAGAGAGCAGCTTATGTGCATGAGAGCGAGCCTGCATATATGTGAAAGCCTCTGTGTGTGTGTGTGTGTGTGTGTGTGTGAGTTTGAGAGCTTGTTTGTGTATATGTGTGTGTGAGTGTATGAGAGAAAGAGATTGCCTGGGTGTCTGTATGTGAGCCTGCTTGTGTATAAGAGAGAGAGAGCCTGTGTGTGTGAGAGCCTGTGTGTGCATGAGAGAGCATGCCAGTGTGTGAACATGCATATGTATGACAGAGAGAGAGCACCTGTGTGTGTGTGCATGAGTCTGAATGAGGGGAGAGAGAGCCTGTGTGTTTGAGGGGGAAGAGAGGGTGTATATGAGAACATGCATGTGTAAGGGGGAAGTGTGTGTGGAGTATGTGTGTGAGGGAAAGAGGGAGTATGTGTGAGAGCATCAAAGGGAGTGTATGAGATAATGAACATGTGTAAATGTATGTGTGAAAGAGAGAGGATATTTGTAGGGCGCCCCCCCTTCAATCTGCCAAAATCTATCTAAGAAGTTTATATTCCACAAATTCCAAAGACAAATTGATCAATGCGATAACAGCACAAACAATCGTAAATGATATAAAGGGTGACTAGAAATCAAAAGATCTTAGGTATGGAGAGCAAGAGATTTTAAAATCCTTATTCGTTTTAATTATTGGGTGTTATTTCATGTGTCTGCTATTTTGAAATATTGGTGTTTAGGAAATATTACAACATATTTATGTGAATTTTTAATTATTGGATGTTCATTGGCTTTTTTGACAATCTTTTTATTAGTATGGTTTTAATATTATGAACAATGTTTTATATCTCTTGATTTTATTGCTTGTGTTTAATGAGGAATGGTGATATTTCCGTTTTTCCATTGTTGCACTGCATAATACAGTTGGGCTTGTTGCATTTTCCAGTTCAGATTTTGCCTGCACATTTTGATTTATACTTTATGGTCTCTCTTCATGTGTGAGGTATTCTACTATTGTAGTGGTCAATCAGTTTCTTGTATGCTGCATCTGCTGTCTGTGGCATCAATGAATCTTCTGGAGAGTGTGGGTGCTAATGGGACATGGAGGGGGCTGCTGCAGGCTATGGAAGGGCTGGCAGCAAGCAAGAACTTTATACATAGAGGCAGTACTGGGGCAGGGAGGATTCACTGAGTGAGCACATGAGTAGCAGCACAACAGCAGAATGTGTGTGTCAGCAAGAGTGACTGGGTTTGTGTGTCTGTGTCTGAGAATGATTCTGCTTTTCGGCACTTCAAAGCAGATTACATTCAGGTACCGTAGGTATTTCCCTATTCCCAGAGGGCTTACAATAAGTTTGTACCTGAGGCAATGGAGGGTAAAGTGACTTGCCCAAGGTCACAAGGAGCGACAGTGGGATTTGAACCCTGGTTTCCCTGGTTTGTAGCCCGCTGCTTTGAGAGTAAATGTGTGTGTGTCTTTGTTCTGAGAGAGACTGACTCTGTGTGTGCCTCTTTGTGTCTATGTGTGTCTGTGGGAGAGTTGGCTTTTTCTTTTAGGTGGGGGGGGGGGAGCATCTGGCCC
This sequence comes from Rhinatrema bivittatum, assembly GCF_901001135.1. Lineage (NCBI taxonomy): Eukaryota > Metazoa > Chordata > Amphibia > Gymnophiona > Rhinatrematidae > Rhinatrema > Rhinatrema bivittatum. Next base: position 34,647,628 of record NC_042626.1, read on the forward strand.
CCTTACCCTCCCCCCCCCCAGCTCATGAAATGCATGGTGGCTCTTTGCCTCTGTGAATTCTGGTTCTGTCGCACCTGACGTGTAAAATGTTGGCCACTCCTACTCATAACATCACTAAAATGTGTCCCTTCCTCTGTGAGCATGCTACCAAAACACTTATCCAAGCTCTTATCACCTCCTGCTTAGATTCCTGCAATTTTCTCTTTGCAGGCCTCCTGCTGAGCCATCTTTCTCCACTGCAGTCTATTCAAAATTCAGCTGCATGACTTCAGCATCGCTATGTCCATGTAATGTCTCTTCTCAAGTTGTTTCACAGCTCCTTGTCCACTTCCACGTACTGTTCAAGCTTCTCTTATTTACTTATACACGTATTCACTCTGCAGGTCTTCATTATCTATCTTCTCTTATCTCTAAACAGTACCAGTGGAAGGGTGTCCAGCCGCCCTAGGCGGTGATGTCATCACGTTCTCTCTCTCTCAAATTGCACACGATAAATGACCCCAGCTCCTTACATACCCAAAAATGTGACTCGCCCTCCAGCTCAGTGCCTCACTGTGCCACTTCTCATCTCATCCATCCTTTCAAAACTGCTACCCTTACTGGCTATTCTGCCGCCCTGCACCACTGCCTACCCCGGCTAAATGCTTCTCTGGCCGTGCTCATGAACTCCATTTGTTCGGCAAGTTGCTCTTGTCTGTGCCTTTCTCCTCCACTGCCATCTCTCAGTTCCGCAATTTCTACCTTGCTCTACCGTATTCCTGGAATAACTTCCTTAGTCTATGTGTCATGCTCCCTCTCTGGCTGTATTCAGATCCAATGTAAAAACGTTCTTTTTTTGAAGCTGCTTTTAAATCCTAAGTACTTGTCGACAATAAATACACTTCCTATAGACTTGTTTGTCATATCTGTTTGACTTGACTAGATTGTAAGCGCCATGTAGCATAGACTCTTTTATGTGTATCTGTACAGTGCTGCGTATGTCTAGTAGAACATTATAAATGACAAATAGTAATAGTAGTAACCAATTCTAAAAGTCTGTTCTGGCAAGGATATAGTCCAGCCACTATCCATAGAAGCATGGCCATTTGTAGGAGATAGATATTTTTTTGTCATCTTTTATGATTCTGTACCATGCTCAGTATATAGGTTCTTATACTTAATCCATTATACAAACCCTTCCCCTCTGCCATGTCTTACCGTACTACATTTCCATGCTTGCAGTGGGGCAAAACAAAGACTGTATCAGCCTTTTTAGGTTGACCTGTAGGGCTGTTCTTAGGTGGCGGTAGTGGGGGGGGGGGGGGGGCAAATAAGAGCAATCACCCTGGGCCTCACATATTGGTGAGCCCCACATTGCCATAGTAGCCCCACCCCCAACACCATATTTTCAGCATTTCAGGGCCCCACTGCAATTAATTCAACCTGTGCCTTGCATCTTCCTAAATTCCTAAATTCAGCCCTCTTGACCCTGGTAAAGTGCGGAGCGCACTGTTAAACCGCGGTTGGACGCACGTTCTCGACGCGCTAGCTTTACCCCTTATTCAGTAAGGGGTAACAGCGCGTCGAAAACATGCGTCCAACCCACCCGAAACTAATAGCGCCCGCAACATGCAAATGCATGTTGATGGCCCAATTAGTTATTCCTGCGCGATTCAGAAAGTAAAATGTGCAGCCAAGCCGCACATTTTACTTTCAGAAATTAGCGCCTACCCAAAGGTAAGCGTTAATTTCTCTCGGCTTGGGGAAAGTGTACAGAAAAGCAGTAAAACCTGCTTTTCTGTACACCCTCCGACTTAATATCATGGCGATATTAAGTCGGAGGTCCCAAAAGAAAAAAATAATTAAAAATTAAAAAATTAAAAAAATTAAAATCAGCTCGCGGGTTGAAAACCGGACACTCAATTTTGCCGGTGTCCGGTTTCCGAACCCGTGGCTGTCAGCGGGTCCGAGAACCGATGCCGGCAAAATTGAGTGTTGGCTGTCAAACTCGCTGTCAACCGCCGCTCCTTTTACCACGGGCCCTAATTAGCATAATTTTATTTACTGTATCGTGCGCACAGGATGAGCGGGCGCTCACCCGCTCTCCCGCGTTTCTTTCTGTATCGGCCTGTAAGTATTGATTTGTCCAAGGATGTTCATCACCATAGCCGTGCTGCTGAATATCCCATCTAAGTTAGCCAGATATGACTATCTGGCTAACTTAGATAAAAAGACAACTTTTGAATATTGACCCCCTAAGTGCATATAATTGTAAAGTAAGTACGTTACATGAAATGCATTCAATGCATTGCATGTAATCGTGCATAAGCCTACATGTGCACGTATGTTGTGGGGTAGAGACGCATGTTTTATAAAACACATGTATATTATGCACATGGGTTATAAAATACTATGGTAAAACTGTGCACGGCCATATATATGTTTATATGCCGCTGTGCGCAGTTGTTTGAAAGTTATCCTCCCTGGGTCGGGTGAAATGTCCATGCTTTATAAAGGTTACATACTCGATTTCTCCTTATTCACCAATACACCTGTTTCTTTCCTAAAATAACTTTAATCCACCTGCAGTATCTGGCAAAATGTTTACTCAACAATAATAAGACTTTCATTTCTGTCTTGGAACTCTCTCCTTTCAGTTGTTCAGGCCATGCTTTCTCAGTGTGCCAGCTAAAAAACAGTTTTTGCCAGGCTCAGCTAATGCAGGATCAACCAGTCTGTGCTCTTCTTCCCTCACACGGGTCCCCAGTGATTGCCGACAGGAAACTTGCAGGACTGTGAATCTTGTTTTCCTCCTTCCATTGATATGCAAGGGAGAAAGGACACAGTTTAGTATTGTATGGTCATCTTGATGCGGAGCTTGATGAAAATGCGTTCTGACCATTAATCCAAACAAGGGTAGCACTGACAGTAAAAAAAAAATGGAAATGTGCTTGTGAAATGTTGGGTTTATTTTTGCAAGAGGACATTCTCTCTTTTTACAAGCTGAGCCTTAGGAAGGCACAGTGCAAGTGTACATGTGTGTGCAGAGAGGTGTTAGGAAGTTTAAAACTGTAATGATAGAATTGGGATCAGAGTAATAGGAGGTCACCGAAGAAGAGAAGGATAAGGATTCAAGGTAAGGAAGGGACAGATGGGCTGTGAGAGGGAAGTGAGCCAGGCAGAGATTAGGCTGAGATGGAGAAAGGGAATAATCAGGTCTCATCTGTCTATTGCAGCGCCCCCAACCTTCACAGAAACTCCCCCCCAGTACGTGGAAGCAAAGGAAGGCAGCAGCATCACTCTGACCTGTACGGCTTTTGGAAACCCCAAACCCATTGTCTCTTGGCTGAAAGAGGGGGCCCTCCTGGGAGAGAACGAGAAGTACAAGGTAAGCCACGTGTCTTGCGCTTCCTTGTTTATTTCAGAGGTTGGCCATGTAGATTTGGCATGCTGTTGTGAATGTGTACAAAATGTGCCCCCTTTCCTGTCGATAGTAACTGTGACTGTAGCCACAAGGTGGACCAAATTGCCTGTGGTGTCTTCCCACAGTGGAGTTCACTGTGGCTCTTCCAGTGGTGTTCACTGTGGCTCTTTCCATGAAGGTTAAGTTTGAGAAAAATCCCAACAAAGATGCAATAATTTGTCTGCATCCCAAAGAACAAGCAACTTGTAAGTGTCCTGCAAGTGCCCTTGGCTAGGAAGGTGGGCTCTACTATCGTAAGGGTAAAAAAAAAAAGCTGGTGGGCATTCCTTTTTTTGAAGAGAGAGTCCCCATTTGTAGAAAACGTTTTCCAATAGGGGACCCACGGCCTTCTGGGCCTCTCCTTTCCTTTATGTAAATATTGTATTTCTAATGCAACTCTCAAGTCCATCTACATTTTCTTCATGTGTGGAGGACTAGCCTAGTGGTTTATTTATGTATTTGTTTATTTAAAAGATTTAATAACCTGCATCAATCTAACACGCTAGGTGGGGAAAGTCACAGACATCCACAATTAAAAAAAAACCAAAACAAAAAAACAAACTTTGTACAGCTTCCAGAAAACTATAATTTCCAAGAACGTATAACTGCCCAACTGATCTGCAGTCAGGGGTCCAGATTTCCAATCAATTTTACTATCTGTTGGAAGTTAAACTGAGAATACTCCGAGAGTATTTCCTGATTCTAAGGAAACCTTGTTCTTTTTAAAAAAAATATTTCTTCTAAAGCTGGATCAGTTTTTCTGTGGAGCTCCTGGGTATCATATCAAATTTGCTTAGAGCAACAGGCTGCAAACCAGGGAAGCCCGAGTTCAAATCCCACTGATATTCCTTGTGACCTTGGGTAAATCACCTTCCCCTCCTTTGACTGTTAAAGGTTTTCTTCCATTCTGTGGTGTGGGAAAAATGCTTAGTAAATGAGGCCTTTAGATTGTAAGGGAAATACCTACAGTCCCTGAACGCAATCCGTTTTGAAGTGTCATGAAAGGTGGAATAAAATAAATAAAAATGCATGTTGCCCGGTCTCCATTGATGGGGCTGCATGAATAATAAATACCAATAATAATTAATTCAGAAATCAGAAAATGGCAGGAGGGCTTCTCTGGCTCCGTTTTCTCTCCTTCCTTTTCTCATCGTGGCCTTGACCACAAATTCGATGCCTCCTTGAAAGCACTCAATTAGTGGTTAAGAGCCTGACGAGGAGGATGAAGGCCTTGAGGGTCTCTCCAGCCATTTGGTTCTGAGTTAATTCTGTTACAACCAGCTGTGGTGTTTTAGGATGAAAATCTTTTAGCCAAAATCCCCAAACTGCTTCTCCCGGGGAAGGCTTCAAAGCGGTTCACAAAGACGTAATATGGCTGTTTAAAAACCACTTGCAATCAGGTCAGCTTAGCTGAATCATCTTTAGATTTGATTGCAAGAGGTAAGGAATTCCAAAGATGCAACTCAGCACAAAAAAGCTTTTTGTTTCATTTCTTGTCCGCTTAAAAAGCAAGGGTCCCAAATAAATGCTGTTGAGGCGACTGCAAGCATCGGTGGAGCTGATGTGGAGATATAATGGTGCACAAGATTTGAGGGGCTGATTTATGCGTAATAAGCGGTATGGAGGGTCTTTCAACTAATTTAGCTGTCTATAAGGTTTTTCCGATTTTAATTAAATAAAATTGTTCCCTACTGAAGGCACAGCCACAAGTAGCAGGCACTGCCGCTTTAATGTGGAATATTCTCTGCCGTGTTTCATTGGTGATAGTTCTGGTTCACTGAGGCAGGATGCAGGCCATGAGACCTTTGCTGGGGTTTTTTTTGTTTTTTTTTCTCTGCCCCCGCCACGCACTCCGCTGCAGTCTCCCCTTTTTCCAGGGAAGCCTTTTTGATTTCCCGTGTCTGTTACGCTCTTGTAGCGCCCTCTGAGAGCACTCATGCATGATCGCTGCGTAGTGTGCTTTCCATGATAAAAGGCTCCTAACCTTTCAATTTAGTTCTTATTTCTTATCATTTGTGCCCACATCTCCATCTGTGCTCAGTACTAGCAACCGGCACATTTATCCACCGATGGCCCTGACTGGGGATATTTTTACTTATTATTCCTTTCAGTTTTATAGCTTTGTGCCTATTAACCCAATTTTTCCTTTAATCTTTCTTCTGACTGTGCTTTAACCCCTGAAAAGTTCTGTTGCAGGATGTGTCACAGGCTAGCGATAAATGGTACAGAGGTCCTGCAGTTCTGCTAGGGACAGAAGGATTCTCTAGTATCAGATCTTGGTAATGTGGGAGTCTGGGGTGCTAACATCAGCAAGAGGAAACAGAAGGGAACCGAGTGTTACATCAGAGAGAGGGGATCAGGGTGTCTCTTGTCTCTCTGGTACCCCTTATGGCAAGCGATGTCATCTTGTAATTGGCTAGGACACACAACTGCTCAGCTTCTCTTTATGCTTTTCAACCGAGCTAACATCATCTTTGGTATCACAGAAAACGTTCCCTGCAACAGCTGTTGACAAGTAGCACTGAATATTTCTACCTGGCCTTGCTCCTTTCCAGGTGAGCGATGGGAGCCTGACAGTGTTCGCCATCGGCCGGGATGACAGAGGTGCTTACACCTGTCGTGCTTACAGTGTTCAGGGAGAGGCTGTCCACACCACTCGTCTCCTAGTACAAGGTAACCCTCTTATTTATGACTGCGCTGTGACATCACCACGCATCAACATCTTGGATACCCAACAGCTATTAGCCTTCAACCTAGCATAAGCAATAAGGAAATGGTGCTATTGTCTTTAAACCATCATTGGTTAGTGCTTGTGTGTGCTGTTTTTTTTTCCCCAGAGTTCACACATCTCTCCTTCCCCCTCCCCCCACCGTGAAGGAGAGGTTTTTGATAGGGGTGAATTCGCACTCCGCTCCGCTGCAATATAATATGGGTCATTGCAGTTTTATTTTCCATGGTGCCTTTCATGTAAAAAAGTATCACAAAACCCTGTGCAAATACATATTCTTTGCAGCTAGGGGATACCTTTTTTAATAGGACTAGCCGTTAGGATCATCCAGAAGTGCAGTCCATGAATTCTGGAGGCTACATGGCTACATTTTTTTTTACTAGCCCGCCTAGGTGCAAGATCCGTCGTTACTTTTGTACCTGTACACCTTGTCTCTTGTGTTCGAAAGAGAGACGACCCATGCAGATTCTCTCTTTGAAAGTTAGCTCCCAGGTCCACGGTATATGGGCGCCCTTGCATTTTGCACCTGTTACTGCTGTGGGCAGAGGAACAGGGAAAAAAACCCCCCTCCATGTGTAGAGTTGGACAATTCAGTTTTACATGCATGGTTCACTCGCCTGACCTACCCACAGTCCCCAGGAACACCTTTTCAAAAATGTGGTTAAAAGTCCGCCTGTACTGTTAGCTGCTAAGTGGGCTTGCAATTTTCACCCAGGAGAATGTAGCCGACCACCTCCCTAATTACCTGGCTTAGGTCTCCTTTGAATATTGTCCTGCTGACCAGTGGGTGTAAAGCATTGGTACAGAGGGTTTGTGAGGGGAAAACATGCTGGCAGAGCTTTACAGGCAGGAGAGGCGACATGCTTATTTCTTTGCCACCTGTAACCTGCTGCTGATTGTTGTTTCCTCCTGGCTCATGAAATTGTGTTCAGATGGAAAAGGGGGACAGAGCAATAAGGTGTAAGGAATAGAAGGAATTGCACAGACTGAATCCCCCCCCCCACCTTAATATCTGCATGCCTGGGATGCTAATCAAAGAGGGCAGTGGGTACCATGGCAGCTGGAGAAGAAGAGTCTGTGTCAGTCAGAACCCCCTTCCTTCCAGGGTGCGTGAGGACGACCGTCGGTGACATTGGCAGATATTGGCTGTTAGGCTTCACTCCTTCCTTCCCCACCCCACACTCCGCCTCTCCTATATCTTTCTTTTATGCCTCTCCTCCTCGGGGCCCCGCACTGGAGGAGACGGGTTGACTCTGGCAGAGTGAATTTTTCAGCATCTATTTCATGCATAATTAGCCGAAGCCCGTGGAGCCCTCGCTATGGGTTTGATTAAAGTTGCCCTTTTACGAGGGGGGTGGGGGGGGGAGTGAAGGAGAGACGGGAAGGACACAAGGGAAAGCCGGCGGCTGATGCCGCTTTCCCCTTCTTGTCTAGAGGACAAGCAGGCTCTCTGCAATGTCAGGCGCTTGTCGTGCCTTTCTCCTCTGCTCCTTCTTCGCTTGCATCGCCTTTTTCCTCCTGCCCTGCTCTCTGCCATCTTCCTCTCCCTTCCCTTTGTTCTGTTTCCTTCCATCCTCTCACCCTCCTCTTCTTTCCCTCCTTTACTATAGCAAGGAGTGGAATGGTGAAGTCCCTTACTGCCCACCCTACTTCTCCAGTCCATGCATTTTTGGGTTTTTTTCCCCCCCCAAAGAGCTAATGCCCACATTTGGGAGAATTTTGCATCCTACTGATTTGGTTAGGATAAGGTGCACTACACTTCTTTCCATACAATGCCCTCAGCTATATCGAGTAAATCTTACAAGTATTGCATTAATTCTGCAGGTAAGACAGATACATACGGGTGGGGGAGCAATGCAATAAAGTGCGTCCAGCCGAGCACACGGGTTCATGCACGCTTAGGCACGCTAGACTAGCACCTGATGCAGTAAGGAGACTAGCTCGTTCCAAACAGCGCGCTCTGACAAATGCCCGTCAGATGTAAACTGCATGTAGATGAGGGCATTAGCTATCACCTCCCCTCCCCCATACAGGAAAGCCCTGGGCACCCAATGCACGCTTTTTAACCCGGCAAATTTAACTTCAGCCTCGGAGGTGGAGTAAAGTCAACTTGCAGTCGAGGGTTCACGGAAAAAAAAAAAAAAAAATAAGAGTTCTCTGTGCTGCGATAAGTGTGTCCTCCTTCTTAGTATCGTTGTGAAACTGTAATTTACTGCTTGCGGTGAAGAAAAATAATTGTATATTTTTGCTTGAGTAAAAGAGACCCAGTTTTCTTATAGCCACACGATTTAGATGTCCATAGCAAGGGACGCATAGTATTTTGTTGAGGTTGCTCAAATGTATTATAACAAAAAAAGAAGCAGGATGAGAATGGACCCTAGTATTGAGCGCCTATTGCAATTGAGCACCCGATACAATAAACTATTGAGCGCTACGGATGCACAATTCTCATTTAACGCGCCCTTTTTAGCACTGCCTCTCATTTAAATATTGCATTTGGTGCCCAGGTGATGTGGCTGTGTGCACGGTAAGACAAAAGGGTGCTCAATAGGGGTGAGACCCCATAAGATTTTCGTGGCATTTTCATTTTTGGATTGGGGTTGGACCATTTCAGGTCCTCCCTCGTATAGGGGTTTTTTTTTTTGCTTTTCATTTCATATTTAAAAAGGAAAACAAAAACAACCCAAAATCCACCCGAACCCTTCCCATTTATTTACGTATAAAGCTTTCCCACCAGCAGAGCCTCCCGCCTGCCCCCGCCAAGACTCACGAAAAGTTTGTGGTTATCTAACGGGGGGCCCGGGAGCAATCTTCCACTCCCGTGCCGGCGGCTGCCATTAGTCAAAATGGTGCCGACGGCTCTTTGCCCTTACCATGTGACAGGGGCTACTGGTGCCATTGAGCTGCCCCTGTCACATGGTAGGGGCAATGGATGATTGGTGCCATTTTGAAAAATGGCACCAATCCATTGCCTCTACCATGTGACAGGGGCTGCCCAATGGCACCAGTAGCCCCTGTCACATGGTAAGGGCAAAGGATCACTGGTGTCATTTTGACAAGTCAGCCACCCACTCCCGAGCCCCCTGCCAGATAACCATGGACTTTGGGTGCATTTTTTAACCCTTCCCCCCCCCCAAAAAAAATGATTAGACAAACCACACAAAATTTCGTGGGTTTTCCTTTTGTTTTTTTTAAATTCCCAAAATGCAACGAAATAATTTTTATTTCCTATTTCATTGTAATTGACGTCCCATCCCTAGTGCTCAATACTAGTGCCCATTTTCAGTGTCTTTTAGTGCATTGGCCCTAGGGTGTCTAGTGACTTAGTGATACCTTGAGCTTGTTTTGGTTTAGAAATCCAGAATTTCATTTGTGTATAAAAGTTCTGTATACCTCTATCTCACACATTGCGAGTGTACCCATCTCATAAATATGCTCCCAAACACACATACCTTACACATATTCCTCACAAATATACTAAGGCTATGTATATAAATATGCACCCACACTCACTGGCTTTGTATACACATACATACATGCATGTTCTCATCAGAATAATATGCACACTATCAATTGACACACACCTCAAAAATTCTTCTTAGATGGACTGACATATACCTAAAAAAAAAAAAAAAAAAAAGCCTCAGACTGTGCACGCACACAGACACACTGTTCAAATGCACCTCACAGACACACTGTTCAAATGCAGACACACATACACACCCTCATGGGTCTCAAACATATTCCATTTTCTGTTCCATAAGACTCAGGAGCAAAATGCTGCAGATTACAGATAACCTTGGACTTACTAGATGGGTTTTGTACAGGGCCTCATCTCTCTCTCTCTTTTATTTCTGTATGCATTCCCATGTTCACGTACTCCTTCATATGTGACATGCATGTGTGAGAGTTTAGCCCCAGAATACCTCTGCTAAACAGGAGTTTGGTTTCCATTGCAAACTGGGGAAAGTCCTTGGATAAGAACAGGATATCCTGTATCCTGGCCTCACTTGATTTTTTTTCCTGTTGCTTAAGGAGCTTCATCTGCTAAAGCAATATTAAAAATGATGTGAAATTTCTTGGGCACCCAATAGAATTGAGTCTGGAAGGGTAATGTAAGGATAATGGAAATGACTGTGGTGCGTATCGGCCTGCAAGTCCCTTGCCGGCGATAAACAGTACAAAGCCACATGTTCCAGGTGACCTCATTGACTCATTTTGGCTGCTGAGGTAACTGTTTGTTCCCTGCTGTCCCCCAGGACCTCCTTTCATCGTTTCCCCTCCAGAGAACATCACCGTAAACATATCCCAGGATGCCCTGTTCACCTGCCAGGCGGAGGCGTATCCCGGCAACCTAACATACATCTGGTACTGGGAGGAAGAAAATGTCTTCTTTAAGAAGTAAGCTCATGGTGCCTCAGGGGGATGGATGCATGCATGTACACTTCCACGCACACGCACACACACACACACACACACACACAGGTCATTGTTTGTATAGTCGCACTCACACGCACAAGGGTGTGTGCGGTCATCTGCTGCGTGGCGACAGGAATGAGGTAAACGTTTGTTGATGATTTCCCCTGTGTTTGCTTGCACATTTTCCCATTCTTTCACGTACATACCCAGTGCCTCCCCTTTCCCACCTGCACAGATGTGTTGCGGGTCTCTTAAACTAATCTGCACGCAGACAAGGGCCTGCACTCTCTTACGTTATAAAGCACTTGCGGATACACTCCCCTCCCCCCCCCCCCCCCCCCCCCCGGAATTCAATTTCAGGTAATGCTCGCTTGCACGCCCAGAACTTTATTTTCAGATATAACGCAGGGAAGTCAGTAATAAAAGCCCTTTCTGTGGGCAACATGCTGTTTTACCCATGTGAATGGGCTTTTTGATTACTGACCCACCTTATATACAGGTAAAAGTACCCATGTGCGTCCGCCACATGGGTACTTTTACCTGCCCATTTTGTTTATTTATTTTTTTGATTTGAAGGGGTTCCTGGGGCAGGCTTTGGTCAGGGGAGGCACTCACAGGGTTAATTGTGAATAAAAAGCACCCACACAAAAAGCAGGAGCAACTCTGTGTGGGGACTTTTCCATAGGCACAGTTACTCCCATAGTTTTGCTTAGATTTTTTCGGCAAACCTTACTGGTAGAAACTACCCACAAGGTTTGCCAAAATCCCGGCAATTTGATTATCTATTTTGAAAGGAGTTTTCATGACTGAAAAGTAATAGGACTAGGGGGCACTCCATGAAGTTAGCATGGGGCACATTTCAAACTAATCGGAGAAAGTTCTTTTTCACTCAACGCACAATTAAACTTTGGAATTTGTTGCCAGAGGATGTGGTTAGTGCAGTTAGTGTAGCTGTGTTTAAAACAGGATTGGATAAGTTCTTGGAGGAGAAGTCCATTACCTGCTATTAATTAAGTTGACTTAGAAAATAGCCAGTGCTATTAATTGCATAAGTAGCATGGGATAGACTTAGTTTTTGGGTACTTGCCAGGTTCTTATGGCCTGGATTGGCCACTGTTGGAGACAGGATGCTGGGCTTGATGGACCCTTGGTCTGACCCAGTATGGCATGTTCTTATGTATAAATTGCCTGTCTAAAAATTATACACTCTGCGTGCAAAAATACATGTATTGTTCCATAAAGTATGAACTTTTATCTGCAGTGTAGTGGAGGCATTGAGAAATGTTATCTAGAGAAAGAGCAAGTGCATATCTCTGCAGATACTTTTTCCTTAGGCAATTTTCAATGTATATATTTTTCCTTTGAAAATTGGTGCAAAGACTGCAGGTAAAAACACCCATGGATTGCAGCAAGGCTGGCAGTTTGAAAATAGCCCTCATGGTGGACAATATTCAAAACGTTTTAGACAAGTAAACAGATGTTTATCTACATAAAAAGCCCTTCAGAAAATTGCTCCCCCCACCTCCACAGTAGGTCTAAAAGTACCTGTGCTGACCTGCATCAAAAAAGAGGTGGAGACGAGGCAGAGTTTGGTTGGAGGAGGGAACATACAAGGAGCTTTCAATTTCATAACCTCGTGTGTACTTTTCACATGTTCATTTGTACCCGCTTCAAAGCAGATAAATATGTACACAGGTATTAAGTACCTATTGTGCACCACAGGCCCGATTTTCAAAGGGAAACCTTGCATGGAGTTTCCCTTTGAAAATGTGCTTCTGTTGTACCCGTGGGACTGCAAGTCCCATGTTTAACTTATGGGGCAATCTTCTGTCTGCTTAGGTGCAAAATCTACAGGTACTTTGAACCTTTGGACCTTGTACCTAATTTCAAAGAGAAAATACGCTGCAAATGTACTCAGTGTATTACCTGCTTTATGTGTGGATAAAATTTCTATGGAAAATAACATGCGTAGTTTTGAAAATACCATCTATGCATGCTGCTTTCGGATCTTCTGCTGCTTCTACTACTACTAATCATTTTTAGAGGGTAATTTTATAATAGCACGTATAGGACTGAAGTCTGCATGTACAAAATGAACTCATCAGGGAATGCCACACCATCCATTACTCCTATGCTGATAGCCTACTCCTAATCCCATTTGGCACAGATCAGAATCAAGTCATCCCTCACTTCAATACATTTGTAGAAAAAATTGCAAGGTGGCTACACCAAAATGAACTAGCTTCATCCCTCAAAAGACAGAGATGCTATGGGTCAGGAGAAAAGATCCTGAACACCTTCTTCTGAAAGTGATGCTTAGAGGAACAACTCTGACTCTCAGCCCACAAGTTTGACTTTATGCTACTTTTCTTCCACCTCCACTAGCTCCGCCACCTCCAACCGTTACTGCACAGTGCACAACACTGTCTTCGTAAGTGCTCTTCATGCTGCAGTAATATCGCACCTGGACTATTGTAATACATTGCATGTAGGAATCCCCAGCACCCTAGACCTCTGGCTATAGCTTATACAGAATGCTGCTCCCTGCCTGATAATGAGGACACGTACATTTGATCACATAATCCCACTCCAAAAAGCTTATACTGGCTACCAACACTCTACTATACCAAATTCAAGATCCTGACCCTGGCCTATAAAACCCTAAAAGACCTGACTCCAACCTACCTCGGCAGTGCTCTTACCCTCTATTAAGCCATCCTACCCACTTTGTTTACTGTTGCAAGCCTGCCTGCTGATCCCAATCCTGAGAACATGGGGCTGAGCACACTGTACAGCCCGCAGATGTTGTATAGGCGCTAGCTAATCCCCTTATGCAATAAGGGGATTAGCGCCTCTACAACGCGCTGATGAGTTCACTTTGTACATGCAGACCAGTCCTATACTTGCTATAAAATTACCCTCTAAAAATGAGTAGTAGCAGAAGATCCGAAAGTAACATGCATAGATAGTATTTTCAAAACTACACATGTTTTTCGTTGCGATATTAATTAGGAGGAAAAACTAAAACTAACTAAAAAAAAAAAAAAAAGGTTTAAAAAAAAGTGCCAGCAGTCGGGTGCAGGAAATGGACGCTCAATTGACAAGTGTCCGATTCCTGAACCCCTGACTATGTCTCCTTGATAACGCGATCCCTAATTTAAATATTGCATGGTGCCCCCCAGGAGGGGCGCCTGGGGGGGCGCATTAGGGAAAGCGTGCGCTGACTGCTCAGCGCCTGCTTTCTGCGCATAAATATTGCATTGGCCCCTGTGTGCATTGCCAGCACTGGAAAAAGAACCTTTGCAGGCCCGGCCCCCAACCCTTTGCAACTCCTTGCACCCTCACATCAGACTGGTCCCTGATCACCTATCTGTCACAAGACTAGTTTAAAACCTGGCTGATTGAGGAAGCTTTTGGTCCCAGCCATTAGCCTTTGCAAACACATTAACCCACTTTGTACATCCTGTACTCAGTCACCTACTGAAAACACCCCACTTACCAGCACAGGATGTTTCGATCAAACATAATCTATTAAGCAAGTCACTGACTCTAGACTGTTAAAGCCTTTCACCTTCCTACTCCTGGGACATATACTGTAACACCTTCTTTGGAGTTTATAGTTAAATGCTCATTTGAATTATGTCCTTAACTGCCTGATCTGACTCATTGTACCTGATTATTCTTAATTAGTTGTAACTCGCTTTGAATTCTCTTGGTGGAAAAGCGTGATGCTGATAAGTTGTGCTGTCGAATTTTGAATAGACTTTGTTGGAGAATGTCGGTTCAGTAGGAGGCCAACGAAGAGCAAGTTGCAATAGTCTGAGCAGGAGATAATAAGAGAATGGCTGAGTGTTTTAGTAGCATGCTCTGAAGAGAAGGAATAGATTTTAGTTATGTTGCAGAGGAAGAAGTGACATGCTTTAGCAGCCTTTTGGATGTGTGTAGAGAAAGAAAGAGAGGCATCAAAGATGACCCTCAGGCTCCAGGCCGAGGGAGGTGGGAGAATGAGTGCCATTCACAGAGACAGAAAAAGAGGGAAGAAGGCAAGTGGGGGAGAAGAAAAGAAGTTCCAACATAGCCATGCTAAGTTTAAGGTGGCAGTAGGATATCGGTAGTGACATCAGACATGAAGGCTGAGATTTGAGACTGGATTCTTGGTGTAATGTCTAGTGTGGAGAGGTGGATCTGGGAGTCATCAGCATAAACATGGTGCTAAAACGCCATGGAGCAAGATCACTGCACCGAGGGAAGAAGTAAAAGAGAGAGAAGGGGGTCTCAAAACAGAGCTCTGGGGCATACTGTTTGATCAAAGCATGCATTAAAACTGTGATGGGAAAGGTAAGAAGAGAACCAAGACAGACCAAAGTCCTGAAATCCCACAAGGACAGCGTATCAAGGAGTAGGTGGTGATCAACGATGTCAGAAGCAGCAGATAAATCAAGGAGGCTGAGGACTGAAAGAAGAAGATGGCCCTGGACAGAACCTTGAGGCACATCAATTGATAGTGGAATAGTGGTGGACAAGGAACCACCAGAGGATATAGTAAAAGTATGATGGAAAGGTAAGAAGAAAACCAGGATACAGCAGAGTCCCTAAATCCAATGGAGGACATGACTAATAGTAGATGATGATCATGGGTGTCAAAAGCAGCGAATAGCTCAAGACGGATGAAGATTGAGTAAAGGCCCTTGGCCTTGGTCATGTAGAGGTCAGTGGAGCAAAGAGCAATTTCTGTGGAATGTAGAGGCTGAAAGCCAGACTGGAGAGGATCCAGAATGGCTTGAGACAAAAGAAAGCCAAGACAGCAGAGGTGGATGAGAAAGGGAGAAGGGAGATGGAACAATAGCTGGCAGGGCAGGCAGGGTCCTGTGAGGCCTTTTTGAGGAACGTCATGATCACAATGTATTTGAAGGGAGATGGTACAGCTGCAGTGGCAAGTGATCAGTTGAGGATGTGACAAATGGGGGGACAATTGCAGGGGAGAAAGAAGTGATGAGCAGGGTAGGAATAGAGTCAAAGGAACAAGTGGTGAGTTTGGAGGAGAAAAGAAGATGGGCAGTTTCCTTCTCTTTGATTTTAGAAAAGGAAGACCGCGTGGCAGAGCCCAAAAGAAGGGGAGGTGAATGAAACGGAGTTGGAAGCAATGGTCTGGTGGAGAATTCACCACTGATCTTGTCAGTTTTTTCATGGAAGAAGTCATCCATAGTTTGGTTAGAAACCGAAGGGGGGAATGAGAGGCGGAAGTAGTTTGAGGAGGCAGGTAAGTGTGGCAAAGAGTTGGCAGGGGTTGGAAGCAAAGGTGTTTTGTCAGATGGACATAATAATCTTGCATGGTAAATGTAAATGCATACCGGAAGGAGGCGAGCATGAATTTGAAATGTATGAAGTTAGCATGGGAATGGGACTTCAGCCAGAAACACTCCAGACTGGGCACAGGAACGTCAGACGCAAACTCTGGAGGTGAGCCAACATTGGGGTTTGGCATGGCTTACAGGACGGGGGAGGTGTGGTGCAAGAATGCCTGAAGGAGAGGAGAGTATAGCGTTATAAGGCCAAGGGCCATTGAAGCTATCATCCTGTCTCCAACGGTGGCCAGTCCAAGTTACAAGTACCGGGCAGATCCCCACTAGTCAATCTATTTCTCATCAATCCTGCCCAAAACCCCATTGCCAGGAATGCATCCCCTCAATCCTGTTAAAAGTACATGTCCTATGAAACTCTGTGCATATTTCTAGCTGGATTGAGTGAGCGCAATTTTCAGACAGTTTTCCCAGCTAAATCACTTTGAAAATTGCTCTCATAGGGGGCAATAATCAGATTTCTACGCTGGTAAACACCTTTTGAAAATTGCCCTCTCCCAATATGTGGGAAAACGTACATGGATGGTTTCACTACACACTTACTTTCCCCCGCATAAATAAAAGGGGCAGAATTAAGTTGGGGGAGTGTAAATGTAATTTTGAAATCTCTGCATGCACTTTCATATGCATCGCTTGTATTTATTTATTTGATTTACCGTATATTCCGCTTTTGGCACTTCACAGCGGATTGCATTCAGGTACTTGCTTCCATGTGCCCGCTAGCTGCATTTTGAAAGGGAAACTCAAAAAGGCAGGATAAAAATTGCCCTCCTAATGCGCATAACTGCAAATTTATACATACGTTATGCTTTCAAATGCAAGTAAACTGCCCCCTTGATTTTCAAACACAAGCCAAACTAGTGAGTTGGTTTCAAAAGCTGGGCCCTATGCTTCTAAGTCATTGCACATTTGAATATGTGGTGCAAAGTACCATGTGTACACATTGCAAGGCTCCTTCGTATGACATTTTGCTAATTTCTGATCCATGCATAAGCTAGAAATATGGCCATGCCCCAAAGTGTACCCCTTTTCTGCTCTTGCAGAGTTCAGGTATAATGAAATTTTGCGCATGTTTTATGGCTGCTGGAAATCCACATTGGGTACATTCAGCCCCTTGTGTGTGTCTTAACGCCTTACGTGCATCTTAAAAGTTAGTACCGAGTTTTTGAAATTGTAGGTCCTCTGTGTCAGTAGGAAGGTGAAAGGAAAGCCGCAAGCAGAGGCACTTCTGGGTACTTAAAAGATTGGGGACACAGGCCCATGGGGCTTGGGGTCCATATAGTCACTAGGAAGTGCCTATACGTGCGTACCTTGCCGACTTTCTAGTTTCTAGTACACGTGGGAAATAGAGAGTATGCGTGTATTTTAAATAATGAGTTACACGCCTATGCTCCATTTCCCCGCGTGTACCAGTAGAAAGCCAGCGAGATAAGTGCATACCTGCCGAAATGGACGTGAAAGGTGCACATCCCTAATAGTCACCCCCCTGGGATTTTGACTATGAAATTCAATAATCACAATCGGCCATTACGCCTGAGAATGATCCTGAAGAAGCACAGGATACTAATGCCATGGAGATCCTGCAGGCCTTATGGGGACAATTTAAAAAGTTGGCACCCAACCACACTGAAGGGGCCAAGAGGATACACTGCCCTGGTTGATTCTTGCACTATCAGTGATGTGCTGCTGCCAGGTTCTTATCAAGGGACTATCACCAGCTCTCTTCCACTTGGTGAGGCACTCCTAACCCTCCACCACGTCTCTCCATATACCAAAAAATAGATTGTACATAGAACATCCATTAATTTAACACTGAAAATTGCATTCCAATCTCTGAAACCTTTAACTGGATCAGCAAACCAATTATCTAAACATATTGTCCACAAGCTTTTGCAACCACAGAGACACCTTCTTTAGATGTCATATCAGAGTCAAAATTCACATCAGAAGACGGGACCTACCTGCTGCAGATAGCTCCTTTCCTTTTGTCTTTTTTTCTCCTTTCCTTTTCGAAGCTCTCCTTTCCAGTTCACTTTTTTCTTTCCTTCTTCCCCTCCCATGACATCAGTCTTTCCCTGGCATCTCATTTCCTTCATTTCTCTGCCTCACCATCACTTCATGTTTTCTCTCCTCTCACACCTGAATCTCATTCTTTCCTTCCCCCCTCTCTCCACTTCTATCCATCACCATCTCTCCCCCTCTAGTTCTCCCTGTCCCAATATTTCACTTTCCCTCTCAGCCTTCCATCTTCCCCCATCAATGTCCTGCTCTCTAGCTCCCTGTTCCCCTTTCACCCCTCGCTGATTTTCTCACATCCTCTCACCCACTTCATTTCACTCAGCTCCTCTCATGTTCTCTCATTCTCTCTCTGATTCATTTTCATCCTCTCTGGTTCTGTATTATAACACTCCCCCATTACCCCTTCTAGCTTTTGCACACCAACCCCCAGTTTCTTTCTCTCTCTCTCAAACACTTCCTTCTGGCTCCATCTCACCATCTCTATTCCTAGTTCACCTCTCCTTGCTCCTCCTCATCACTTCTGGCTCCCTCTCATCATTCCCTACTTCACCACCTCTGCTTCTTTCACCATCTCTTTCCTGTCACCTTTGAATGTCTCTCACACCCCCCACCCCCATCATCTCTTTCCCACCCTGACCTCAACACCATTTATGGCTCTCTTCACACCCCCCCCATCACCACATCTGCCTTTCTTTTTCACAGCCCCTCCCCTACCAGCTCTTTTGCAGCCCTCCCCCAGATCTTGTGCCCCTGCACTCCCCAACACACAACTTCCCCTCTTACATAGTTCTCATGTAACCCCATACCTTGGCTGTCTTTTATCACCTCAGAAAGTCCAGGTTTGCATTTCTGATTTTCAGGGAGATGGGGGGAGGAAACTGCATTTTACCCCTTCTTGTGTTCCCCCAGCACTCAGTTCCCTCAACATTGACCCCCCCCCCTCTCTCACCACCCCGAAGCCTTCACCCCTCCTCACCTCTCTCACACTACTCCACCTTGCACCACCAGTATTCACCCACTCTTCATCTCATCCCCTTTCAGCATCTACCTCCTCTCCCTTCCTATCAATCACTTACTGCTTCCTGGTTGTTCTCTAGGATGCCTCCTTCCTCTTCCTCCACTCTGCCCTCAGCTGAGCCCGGAGTCCTGGAATCACAGACTGTGGCTGTGTCTGTGTCTGCTTCAGCCTCTCCCCTCCCCTCTTCTTCCCGGTGACGCCTGTTGAAACGAGAGGGCAGGGTGGGAGGGGATGAGTCTAAAGCAGAACCTGCAGAGAAGAAAAACAATTGCTCTGCTCCCCCTCTTGTTCCCTGCAGGCTGTCTGGAGGGGTGGGGCTGGAGCAGTAAACAGAACGGGTTTTTTTTTTTTTTTAGAATTGGCACACCTGCCAATAGATTGAGGGCACGAGTCCTGTGTGTCCATGGCTAGCGACGCTCCTGGGCCACAAGCACCGTTTCTGTGGTTTGTCTGTATTAATACGTTTATGCGTGTGTGTGCATGGTTAATGTATCTGAGGTCTGATGCCAAAATGAACAGCTGAGCCGATGCAGCTGGTTTTACTTCTTCTGTTCATTCTGTGCAGTCACTTAATAATGGACAAAGCCTGATCTGTTTATCTAACTTAATTTTTTCACTCCCCCCTCCGACGCCACAGCGACCTCAAACTGCGAGTTCGGATCCTGATCGATGGAACCCTGATCATCTTCCGGGTCAAACCAGAGGATGCTGGGAAATACACCTGTGCCCCTAGCAACAGTTTGGGTTGCTCGCCATCCGCCTCCGCCTTCCTGACAGTGCAGTGTGAGTGTCGACAGAAACGTGCACACAGACCTTTGGGTTTCTTTAGAACAGTGGTTCCCAACCCTGTCCTGGGGACCTCCCAGCCAGTCGGATTTTCAGGATATCCACAATGAATATGCTTGAGAGAGAATTTGCATGCACCAACATGCACATTTTTTCTCATGCATATTCATTGTGGATATCCTGAAAATCCGACTGGCTGGGAGGTCCCCAGGACAGGGTTGGGAACCACTGCTTTAGAACTACCTACCAACTCAATTTGATTTCTCTTGGCTGCTTCCTCTGCAACCTTTCCATCCCGTAGCTCTAAACAACAATTGCCTCAACTCTGCACGCTGCCTCTAGCAAAACAAAACCCTGCATGCTCGCTTCTGCTGGACCAAGAAAAAGAATCTTTAGGCTCTTGGAATTGATAGGAAGATGGAACTGGTTGCTAGGCCAGACGTTATTCAGGAATAAGTTGTTTTGGCCTCTTCCATTCATTGGGTGAGGCCTGTTGCAGGGTCCCTCCAGCTGCTGCCTAAGGTAAACGCTGATACCTTCCTCTTTCTTCCCCCTGTCTCTAGATCCAGCCCGTGTGGTGAACATGCCAGCGATTATCTATGTCCCAGTTGGGATACATGGATACATTCGCTGTCCAGTGGAAGCAGAACCTCCCGTGACCCTGGTGAAGTGGAACAAGGATGGTCGGCCCCTAAGAATCGAAAAGGTAAAAAAGGGATGAAAAAATGGTATCTAAGGCAACAGAGTGATGGGTAGGGGAAAGGACAGACATAACTCTGTGTGGGTAGGACAGATGTGCATTCATTCCCCTTAGATAGTATGATACATTTACATTTATCTTTGAAAATTACCCATTAAGTTGGTTCAGATGGGGAAGAGGCATAATGGGAAGGATTCTGTTGGTTAAATATGAGTCAAACAGGGGAGCTGATGGAGGGAGGCCTCTTGGGTTTATATGAGTCATATCTGGGGGGGGTTGATGGAGAAAATTATCTTGGGGCTTTATAGGATAGAGAAATATAATACAGAATAACTCTTAGTTATCCTACATAATAGGGTTTTATGATGTGGTATCTCCATGTGTGTTTGTGGAACAACGGGAGTGCATTGACAAGGGAACCCTTTTGAATATTTAATGGGCAGAAAGAGATTTCAAGGGCACAGTCCTCATGGCTTTCTATAGGCTAGATGGGTTTAAATTGTGTATTGAATTTCTAACTCTTCTGACTCTCTCTGCTGTCAGTTCTCTGGTTGGACTTTGCTAGAAGACGGTTCTATCCGAATTGAGGAGGCAACGGAGGAATCTCTTGGCACTTACACCTGCGTGCCTTATAATGCCCTGGGTACCATGGGCCAATCCCCCCCTGCCCGACTGGTGCTAAAGGTAATCAGCCTCACGTCTTCCTGGCTCATACAAATGTTCTCCTCCTTCTCCTCCTGAGATTTCGAAAGGGGCTCACTGATTAGTTGACAGATGATTTCTAGAGAACACCAGACTTCATTTCTTTTTACATATTAGTTTTCCATGAAAATGCCAGACCAAATTTGTGCATTTCCTCCTGAAAATGTCCTCACACGGCTTATGGGATTCTTGCAGATATGTGGCCTTGTAGCTGCTAGTGGCGACTCCTTCCTATATGAGCACGTCTGCACGTTATATATATACAGTAGGGATAGTGGTGGAAATTTTTTTTTTTTTTTCTGCTTGGTTTCTCCCCACTTTAGGATCCACCCTACTTTACGGTGCTACCAGGCTGGGAATATCGACAGGAGGCTGGGAGGGAGCTGCTCATCCCTTGTGCCGCTGCGGGAGATCCCTTTCCCGTCATCGCTTGGAGAAAGGTACCATGTCTTGCAGGTCCTATCTTAGTAAGGTTGATAGCAATGAGAAAGTGCCAGCCCCTCTAGAAAGACACGCCACAGGCACACCTCTTTCTGAGTAGACAGCTCCAGTCATAAACATTGTTTTTCAAGGTTCTGGCTGATTCTGATAGAGGTATCATGGGCGGAGACCCACATCTTAGCAGAAAATAGTGCTTGGCATAGGGAAGGTGCAGTTAAATTCTCATTCAGTTTGTGTGAGCTTAAGGAATAACTTCACATTCCTTATGATAATTTTCACGTCTTGTGATTGGATTGCAGCTTGGAACATGTAGGGGACAATTCCCAGTAGCTCACATAGATGCAAAGTCCATGGGTAGTTTTGTACCTATGGACCTGGTAGGCAATAAAAAAAAAAAAAAAAAAAGTGCTTACACGGGTACCTGGTGATAAAAGTACGCCTGGATTTGCACCTCCATTCCTTGTAGGCATATGAAAGGGGTGTGTGTGTGTATGCGTGTGTGCGCGTGCGAGTGAAATGCACGTGCGCAGATCTGAAAATACCGTTTTGCACACATACTTTACGCCCCCGCCCGTAATACCTCTTTTTAATGCGACTAAAACTACTTTAATCTTGAGAATCCTGCATGCAAGTTTTTTTTTTAGCTGTTCTGAGGAATTTTCAGACACTCCGTCTGAATCGCTCGGAAAAATGTTCTCTCTGTGAACTGATTGGCTCCCGTTTCACTTGCGGTAGTTTGGGCTGTTTTCCACAGCCAGCTTCCAGGGGGGGAGGGGGGGGGGTCAGGAAATTGCAACAGTTTAAGGATTCATTAATAATGACATTGAAGTGACGTCTGAGCTTGACACTGAGTGAGTGTCGCTCTACTGCCTGCCAGATTTCCTTCCGAGGTATTGTACGGTTCAAAAAAAGCTGCCACTGTCTTTCAAGGGCCGAAGGCTAAGGCTGTAAATGTCCACTGTAGAAAACCAGCAAACTCGTAAGAAATTGTGGGATGATAACTATCTGTCCCCTGTTTTAGGAAACTAGGACTCTGTGTGTGGTGTGTGGTGTGTGGTGTGTGTGTGTGTGTGTTGTGTGTGTGTCTGGCTCTTTCCTCCATCAGCCCAGACCCCCAAGTCTTTACTTCTCCGTATTTTCTCCCTTATTGCGCCTGGCTTCAGTTCCTCCTTCTGCATCTCTCCTTCTCTTCTGCATTCTGTCCATTTCCGTTTCACCTCTCTCCTCTCTTCCTTGTTTCCCCATTGTCCTCATTCTCTGTCCATCCCCATATTTCCCTAAGCTCTTTTATAGGGTTCTCTTTTTTTTTTTTTTTTTACCCATTTTCTTCTGCTTCTCTCCCCTTCCCCTTATTTCAGCAATTCTCTCTTTTTTTGGCTTGCCCCTCCCTCTCCCATCTTTTGATTCTACCCTTCTCTCTCATGGGGATATGGGGGGCGGGGGGCAGGCTGGAGTTGGGGGTACCCAATGCTCCCTCGCTGTTAGGGACCCTGCACTGGCACCTGTGGGAGTCGGCATTATTGATTTGGTGGGCACTAAGTTGGCATTGCACTACCCAAGCTGCCTTGCATTGTGATTCTGTTTCCTCTCTGTGTTTCTGTCTAAGGTAGGGAAGCCCAGTAGAAGCAAGCACAACGTCCTTCCAAGCGGCAGCTTACAATTCAAATCCCTCAGCAAGGAGGACCACGGGGAATGGGAGTGTGTCGCAACCAACGTGGTCACAAGCATCACTGCCAGCACTCACCTCACAGTCATAGGTACGCAATGCCATCAACCCTGCTACCTGCAGGCCGAGAGGGCACAAAGCGAGTGCTGCCTCCTTATGCAGTAGAGTAGCTTAGCCTTCTGCAAGATCTCTAGGGGATAACATCAGCTGTCTCGCCTTTTTTTTTTTTTAAAACTTCAACCCAAATGCAATCTTGGGTTTGTAGCAATGCTTTCTCGTCTCTTTGAGAAACTAAAGGACTGCCAACCTTAGAGCTCTTTGGCAAAGCAGCTGAAGAGGCAGAACTGGACAGAAATGCCCTAGTGGCCTTTACCGCCTTCTTCAGTGTCCTCCTGCGGTGATGGTGGAAGTGATTTGCCCTAGGCTGGGTTACATGTCCACAGGATGAGTGCCCATCCTGTCCTACTGAACCGCTCCTCCTTCTCCAGCTCACTGCCACAAGTACCTCAGGAGCATCTTCCTCCATTTTACCGGCCCGAGGAGCTGAGATTTCTTCCTGCTTTGTTCTGCCTCTAGACTCTCCTTCCCTTCTTCCTCGCTCCCCTCTCCTCCCCACCTGCCTTTCCTCTCCTGCTTGCTCTTCCTTTTTTCCCTTGCCTGCCCCTTTGGAGGTTTGGTTGGGTACTGTATGGTGGTGTACATGTTCGAAATCCATTTCATCTTCCCTGAGAGGATTGTGGCTCAGGGGTGATGTATAGCAAGTGGCTCCTTGTAGTCTGTCTCCTTGGCTTCATTGTTGTTAACACTGGTGAAAGCTGCTCTCAGTGGCACAAATGAGACTGGGAGATTTCTCAGCTACAGAAGAGTAATATTTTCTTCTAATTTCACACTCCAGTAGCACTGTCTTTTTAAATCTTGGTGCTTTTATTTTGGCTATGTCCCCAGTGATGCGCAAAGCCGACACCTTGAGTGAAAAACTTGTCAGGGTAAAGCCCTGACAGTATTTATTGTCAAGTCCATTTCTGTTCACCCTGCAGCAGTAAAACGGCGCATTCCCCGGTGTCATGTAGAACGCAGTCACCTCGGTCAGGATTTCTTTGATCCCCCCGTATTTCATGGCAGAGTATTTTGTGAGTCATTCTGTTTCGGTCTTTCAGTCCATCGCAGAGCAGGCTGATGTGAGTTCTTGCACCTTTCCCCTACAGTCGCCAGTTGCTGGGTGAGTCTGGGGCTGCCCCTCATTCAGTTGCATCCTAGGTCTCGGGCCTACAGATCTGAACAGTGGTGCATGAGTCAACTCCTAGCAACCGGGCTCTGCTGCTAAGCTGCCATCTGACAAGCACACATGAGTTATTTCCGTCAAGGTGCCTGGGGTCGGCAATTTTCAAAAAGCCATTTCCCTGGGTAAAAGTGCGTTGCAGGGATCAAGAAGGCATGTGCTGTTACCAGGGCAGAAAAAAAAAAAAAGGAGGCAGGTTCCAGGCAGGGTTAAGTTGTGGGGAAAAGCGGCTTCTGGTCTAGTTTTGCATTTTTCGAAACCACGCAGGTTGTTTTCCACAGGAAAAGCACCCACGCAGCAAGCGAGTGCAAATCTGTGCTGGCGCTTTTCCCGTGGCAGGTTTCAAAAGGAAAGTAAACCTTTACTTTCCCTTTGAAAACTGGTGCAAAATCCACCGGTGAAACGGCTTGTGGGCTTTGCACCCATGTGGGTCGGTTTGAAAATTGCCCCAGATAAGGTCAAAGTGGAACCAACTTAATCATCTCCAGGAGACTCTTTGTACTGGGAACCGCAGCAACAAGAGTGACTGAATACCTCCAACAGCACAGCCAAGGTTGATACAAACATGTCTTCCTTACTGGCTGTACATTATCATGTTAGGATGGCATTTTCAAAAGCCATATTCCTGGGCAAATGGCTGTTTATCTGGATAAATTGGCTATCTGAAAATGACCCACCCTTTCTCTGTGTAAAAAGTACTTGTTGGGGGATCAACAAGACATGTGCTTTTACCAATGGGAATTGTAGGCAGCATGGAGGCGGTGTTAGATCAGGGGAGGCAACAACGGGCATAGTTTTGCATTTTCAGAACTATGTGCATTGTTTTGGAGGGGAAAAGTACCTGCAGAAGAAAGCCGGGGCGCATCTCTGCGGGTGCTTTCTTCCTAGGCAGTTTTCAATGGGAAAAAGTGTTGCCCACACTTTGCACCACCGTGGGCAGTTTAAAATGTGCCCTCATTACTCACAGTTGGTTCACTAACAGCATTTATTCATAATTGGCTGTTGTCCTATTACTCATTACTGATTGGCTGAAAGCACCACATGGCTTACGTATGCATATGCTTGATGGGTGGATGCAATTATATGGGGGCAATTTTCCAAACTGCCTGCATTGGTGCAAAGTCTGCGCATATTTTTACCCGTGGGCTTTCACCAATTTTCAAAGGGAAAGTATGAAACTACTTTCAGGCCGATACAGAAAGAAACACGGGAGAGCAGGCGAGCGCTCTCCCGCTCTCCCGGCGCGTGCACGGGCCAGTGTCCTGTGCACACGATACAGTAAATAAAAATATTCAAATTAGGGCCCGCGGTAAAAAGAGGCGCTAGGGACACTAGCGCGTCCCTAGCGCCTCTTTTTTTTTGACAGGAGCAGCAGCTGTCAGCGGGTTTGACAGCCGACGCTCAATTTTGCCGGCGTCGGTTCTCAAACCCGCTAACAGCCACGGGTTCGGAAACTGGACGCCGGCAAAATTGAGCGTCTGGTTTTCAACCCACGAGCCGCGGGCTGATTTTAAATTTTTGATTATTTTTAACCTTTGGGACCTCAGACTTAATATCGCCATGATATTAAGTTGGAGGTAAAACTGCTTTTCTGTGCACTTCCCCGGCGCTGGCAGAAATTAATGCCTACCTATTAGTTTTGGGGGGTTGGATGTGCGTTTTCGACACGTTATTACCCCTTACTGAATAAGGGGTAAAGGTAGCGCGTCGAAAACGCGCGTCCAACCGCGGGTTAACAGTGCGCTCCGCCGGAGCACACTGTACTGTATCGGCCTGTTTATGTTTGAAAAGTGCCTCAAGAAAAAGATACCCGCGGAGATTTGTGCTTTTTTTTCCTAGCAAATAAGTTTCCTGGCTAAAACAGCACGCGTAGTTTTGAAAATCCAAAACTACGGGCCTCGATCCCTCGCCTGGAGTAACACCACCATACAATGAGGATAAAATTACCCGCATGAAGGGTATGAAATTTTCAAAGAGCCCATTTCTGTGGGCAAAACGCAGAAATGGGTTTGAAAATCGCAACAAATAAGCTTTGAAATTTGCCCTCCCCATTGCTTTCTTATTTAACTGCTGAGACAAAAGTGGAACGGCACATTGGTGCCCTGCAAAGCTTTACTGCTAAAGACCGATTTCTCCATGTGTAATATGCCTGCCCTCCTCCCCTGCTCCTCCCAAATGAGCAGAAGAAGGTCCCCAGTTCTAGCCAAAGGCTAGAGACCTCTTCAGAACCACTTGCCTAACCTCTGTAAACACTCCTACGCCATACTTTACAGGCCTCCCGCTGGGAGAGATTCATTTGAGGAGCTGCGATCTACCCCTTTCATTTATTTAACAATTTTATTTATTTAACACTTTTTTTCTATACCGGTGTACGGACCTAACCTTCACATCGGTTTACAATCTTTAAAAACATAAAAATCATATCATATACATAAAACAATAGCTAGTACCTTATAACAGATCTAACAACAATCATGCATCTACCAAAAAGCGGGATCTATTTCTTTATTTTCATACAGTGCCTGCCTTCTGTCGTTATAGAAATTTGATTATGATTATTTATTAAACATAATATACTGCCTGTAAAATCATACTACCCAAGTGGTTCACAAAAAAAACCACCTGTACAATACATCAGAACAGGCGTAATCAACCATATCATATATAAATACTATTGTGGGCCACTGGGGAGTCCCAGTAACCAAGCATTGCTGTAAAATGTTAACAATCTTAGGCCCGAGAAAACAACTGGGGGGAGGGAGGGGGGGGGCTAATATTCAGCCACTGAGCAGCTCAGCTGGTTAGCTGGAAAAACTTGTCTGGCTGACTAGCAGGGTATACCCAGTGGTATGGTTGCCCCGCTGAATGTACCCGCTGATCTTTAGGACAAGGCGACTGCACGACCAGAGTTAGCCCACATAAGTTAACCGGCTAACTTCAAATATCGGAGTTAGATGGTTAACTTGTGCAGTTAACTCCACTCCTCCCCGAAATGTTTCCCCTGGAACATTGCTGACATCCGGGCTAAATTCCAGCCGGATAACTCGTACCGATTTAGCCGGTTAACATTTCAGTTATCTGTCTAAATGGCTTTTGAATATTGACCCCCAGGTTTTTTTTTTTGGCTTTATGGAACTTCAGCCCGGATGTCAAAAGGCAGGGCGTTCCAAGGAGAGAGGCTTGGTAGGTGAATGGACAGTCTCAGTGTCCAACCTGATAACTGAAGGAGGAGTGCGTCGGAGAAACCCCTGCAGGGAAGAATGTAAGGTACAGGAAGGAGCAGAGGGAATCAAAAGTTCAGAGAGAGATTCAGGGAGAGCAGTATGAAGAGCGCGAAAGGGAAGGCGGAGAATTTTGAACTTAATCCGGCAAGCAACCGGAAGCCGGTGTAATGACTGCAGAACAGGAGAGACGAGATCCAATTTCTTCATACTGTACATCGGTCTTGCCACTGTATTCTGCAGAATTTGTAATCTTTTAAGCTGCGAAAGAGGGATACTTATGAGGAAACAATTGCAATAATCGATTCGTGAAATGTCTAGCACATAAGTGAGGAGTTTCCAATCATCCGAGAATTAAGAAGTGTGTGCAATCGAATATAACACAGAAAACAAAAGGATTTTTTAAATAATGCTTGAGATGCATGGGGTCATAGATAATGTAGAGGCTAATTGAATTTCAAGAGAAGTAACCATTTTCATCAAAGAGACAGGAGTGTCAAGCATTGTTGGAGATACAGTATTATCAGTATTGAGAGAGGGCCTCTGATTTAGTGGAATTAGAATATGATTGTGAAACCAGTGTGCACCATGTTCAAGACAATTATTACAATCAAAGAGCAAAAATGAGCCTTTAGTTTTAATAAAAGCAGTAATCTAAATATCATCTGCATAAAATGAAGGCCTAAAACCGCAGTCCTGAACTAAAAGTTTCCAGAGGTGAAAGGAAGATATTAAAAAGAAGAGGGGAGTGAACAGAGCCTGGGGAACACCACAGGATAGTGGCCTAGGGCTGCAGAGACGGTGGAAGGAACAATCTCACAATTGTGAATGGAACCACAGGGGCCACATTTCCTTAAGATATAGTGGAAAGGGCCATGCATCTGTTGTCGAGTCTTTTAAGTTTGTCTGGATTCTTCCTAGTCAGACTGATAGTCCTAGTTTCAGATCAAACAGATGGAAGGACATAACTTATTTTGGAAACATCATCTCTCTTTCTCTCTCTCTCTCTGTCTCTCTCTAAGCTCTTGTTAACAAGAGAACCTGAGAAACAGCCCAGGTGACTTACAGCACAGCATGGGCATTTTAGCTGTTGACTGCAGGACGCTAACTTTGCTTTCCTCCTCCTGCCTGCCGCTGATGTTTCTTCCCTCTTTAGGCACAAGTCCTCATGCCCCGACCAACATCCGTGTCCTGGTCTCAATGACCTCTGCCAACGTGTCTTGGGAGCCTGGCTATGATGGGGGATACGAGCAGACATTCTCAGTTTGGTACGGACCTCTGTGAGTCATCCCAGCATGCTTTGCTCTCTGCCTCTTTTTCTTTTCTGTTCAGTCAGCAAGGGCCATTATGGGGGGACGATGGGGACTGGCCATGTTTGACTTGCAAGGGAGAAGAGAATTTGGGAAAACTTTTTGTTTTACAATTATTAAAGTATTTATAATGTTTTGATGCTGAATAAGTAAAGTGAAGTCTGAAGAATGTGTGCAGATACTTTTTTAAGAAGACAGCGATAGGCGTGCCACCTGTCTCTGTGCCATAAGGAGCAGGCTAATCCATTCCTGGTTTTACTCTGTTACACGCAGGGACTTGAAGTTATCATTTTCTTTGGTAAATCAATAAGACAATCAGAACTACAAGTCCCTGCATGCAATAGGGTAAAACCAGGACTGGATTGACCTGTTCCTTATGACATGGAGCCAAGTGGCATCCCTCACAATGTCTTTTTATAGGCAAACTGCTTATTTACTTTGCTCAGGAGAATTCTCAGCCGGACAGTGCCATGAGATGTTAATCCAGCCCTGCTTTTGAATCCACTATCTACACGGATATTTTCTTTATTTCACTGAATGGCAGCTTGGGGGAAATGATTATTTGGTTTTATTAATGAAGCAGTGTGGGTTGCTCAGGTTTAATTTTCTTGAGTGTGGAGCAATAAAGATCAACAAACAGATTGCAGGCAAGGCCTTTCTTATTGAGCTAATGGGGAGAGAAATTTTCAGAGCCATTTTTGTGATAAAAATGCTCTGTGAATAAAACAGTGCTTTATCCACTGAACTGGGCTTTTTGAAACTGTATTGCAGACTTCTATCTGCATGTGGCAGAGGCATTGCTGGGTAATATTAGGGGAGGCAACAATGTACATAGTTTGGGATTTTCAAAACTATGCCCGTTATTTTGGCAAGAAAAAGTACCTGCAGGAAAAAGCAGGCACAAATCTCGGCAGGGGTTTTTCACAGGGGCAAATGATTAATCAATGAAAAACTACCTGCATAATTTTGCTTTGATTATTGGTGCAAACTACTGAGTAAAAACTACTATAGCTACGGAGTCTGCACCAATGCAAACAGCTAGATTATTGCACCCATAATGTGTATGGGGGTGCTCTTCTTCTTTACCCATGCTGCAGATGACCTGATGAAGGGGAGTCTAGCTCTCAAAAGCTAGATACTAATGTATTAAGTCAGGATTCAACAAACCCCAGATGCCAGGTCACCACAGCAACTAAAAATATAATTGTGGTGCCTATGCCTTGAGTGGGCCAATGGGAGAAGGAGAAGTTGACAGCAACTCATGTGCACTGAAGAGAAGCAAGTGACTTCTGCAGGCCACATGGACCAAAGGCAGCTGTCTTCGTCATATGGCCAGGGGAGGAGCTTCTGCCTGTGATTGGTGGAGCACAGTAAGATTGGCAGCTATGTACAAGTGGGGTTTGAGAGAAGGAAAGCACTGGGGGCAAGGAGGGGGTGATTTTGAGAAAGGAGGAGACTGCTAGAGACACGATGGGGTTGAGAGAGAGGGAGGCTGCTGGGAACAAAAAGGGATGTTGAGTGAGGGAGGTTGCTGGAGATGAGAGGATGTTAAGAGAGAGAGGGAGACTGCTGAGGATGGAGGAGGCAGGGTGTTTGAGAAGAAACCTGCTGGCAATGAACTGGAAGTTGAGAGAGAGATTGAGAGACTGCTGGGGAGGAAGGGGACCTTTGAGAGTGAGGGAGACCGCTGGAGACAAGGGAGGGTGGTGTTCAGAGAGAGGGAAACTGATGGGAGGAAGGAGAGGTTGAGAGAGCTCTCAGCTGCTGGATCTTTCTTTGAGTCCTTCCTTCCACCCCCATCTGGTGCTTAGATTTTTGTGCTGGCTCATAGATCCAAAGAAAATTTGTCAAGGCTTGTATTATGTTAATCCAATCAAAAGCTTTTGGCTAGAGGATGTTTGCTGACCTTTTCTTTCTTCGCTTTCTAAAGCAGAGCTGGCCAGCGCCAGGCCTGGAGGTCTGCAAATTGGTCAGATTGGCAGGATATCCACCATGAATATTCATGTATCCATTTGCATGCATGTGACCTGACCACCAAGTTGATTTGCATTCCTCGGTTATCCAAAAATTGCCCCCACCCCCACCCCCAACCGTGAGTGTCTAGTCCTGTTTGTAAAAGCTTGCTTTAGATAACAGACTTTCATTGCCCTTGGGGAGAAGGAGCCCTTAGCACAGGAAAATCATGCAGGGTCTCAGGCAGGCTACGGCAGAAACAGTCTGAACTGTTTTTCAAAACTCTGGAATTTCCATGTACATTTTGGTAGAAGAGCGTTCTTGAAAAATATGTTGGCTAATATATTTGTGAGCAACTGCAGATTGTACAGTGGTATGGGAACTCTGCTTGATGTGTTGCCTTATCGTTGGGTAACCGCAGCTTGGATTTCGGTCCAGATGTTTGTGTTTTAAAACAGCACAGGGCAGTCCAAAACCTCTACAGGTTGATGTATTTATTTGGTAAATGATTACTGCAAAGCCATTCTGGCACATGCTCTCTTTAAAATGTTCATGTCCCTTGAATGCAGCATTCTGATTGGCTATTGGCACTGGGATTCTACCACCTACTGTGAGTGGCAGCTGCCCCTGATCAGTGGTTTGCATTGTAACCTGTGCACCCAGGGCATCCCAGTAGCTGTAGTGGGCTAGGGTTGCCACCTCACCCACATCATCCTAAACAGGCTGACCCAGTCCTGCTTTTGCCTTATGGCATGCAAGGAGTTACAGCCTTACTTTTTTACAGCGATCAGAACTACAACGCCAGACATGCTGTGCATGAGGCAAAACCAGGACAGGGTCACTTGCTTGGGTCCATCTGGGTACGGTGGCAACCTTAATTCAAAATCCCGTTAGAAACAGTTTAGATCGGGGGTACTCAAACCAACCTTCAGGGCACCCCGGTCTCCCCCGCCAGTCAGGTTTTTCCGGATATTCCTAATAAATGTGCATGAAAAATGTTTGCATACACAGGAAGTAGTGCATGCAAATAAATCTCTTGCATATTCATTAGTGATATGCTGAAAACCGAGACTGGCGGGGAGGCCTCAAGGCCCGATTTGAGCACCCCTGTTTTAGACCAATCCTACAAATTCTTTTTTTCTAACACTCATTCCAAAGGATTCCCTGTGTGTTTCTCTGTCATAGATGGGTAAAAAGTCTTCGGTATAAGAAAGTATTGTGGGGCTGGAGTTAAAATTTCAGGATTAGGGTCAGGCTATTAGTAACCTGCGGCGGTGTAGCCTGATTCCCCTGATGACCCAAGAATCTATGACTAAAGGTTGCTGGTTTTGTGTGCAGCTTGCTTCACATCATCTTAGCAGGGCTCCGTCGTGTGCAGGCAAGTCCAGCAGCGAGAAATAGGAACCACAGGGATTTGCTACTGCGTCTTTGTGCTGAATTTTAATATTGTGCCTCTAACAAAAAATGTTTTAAGCTTCTATGGCGTTGTCACCCTTTTTCTAGTTGCATCGCTGATTTATTTCGTAAAGTAAAAGAGGTAGATCACTTATGAAAGCCAACTCTTTAAATAGGTTCAAAGTACAAGCATTTAATACAGTAAAAGCTTGGATGCCACTTCTGGCAGCTGCAGAACTTACCATTGCACAAAAGACATGATTCACGCTAAAAGCCTCCGAGTCAAGTATGATCCAAGTATGGCTGTTTGTGCAGGCTGAGATTATGACAGGAGTCGTAATCTAAACCTGTGCAAACGGCCAGAGTCCCACATTAGCAGGCTAGTGGCAGGAGTCACTAGAGTTGGTATAGAGCAGATAAGGATTCCCAGCCCTTACCATTCTTGCAGAGCTATCATACCCAATGCAGAGGTTCTGTAATTCACACTCTGAATCTTCGCATGCAAGAGGATCCCTGCGCCAGTGTATTAGGACAGGATCCACATGGCCAGCCTTGAGGCTAATGCTTGGGCACTAGTAGTGAGACTTGGAGGGACCAGATGTGCTCAGAATTCCTCCCACAGAGGAACAATGGAACAAATGCCTCCACATCTGGCCTTGAGAATAGAAAAATTGCTGCAGAAAACTTTGCCTGTGGATTGCAGCTGCTGTGAAGGCCAGTCGCATAGTGGAGCTGCTCTGATTTTCATTCAGTCCCTTCCCCTTCGTCTGAAATCTTTTAATGTAAAGATGACAGCAGCCTTTCAGATATCAGCCTGGGGATTTTTTTTTTCCCTGGGTCTTTGTTTCAATTTTTTTCTCCCTTAATTTGGCCAGATGGAGCGCTGCTGATAGAGGAGAGATTGGAAACCTGCTTCACATAACGATGCTCAGGCTGATCCAGGCATAGGGCAGCGTCAGGGCTCTGCAGAGAGAGGAGGGGGGGGGGGGGGAGGGAGGAAGTAGATGGTGGAGGGAGGGCAATAAGGATGGCTGAGACAAGAATAGAAAGAAGGAAAAGGGGAGAGGGTGGAGGACATGTAAAGGACTGAGCTTGAAGAGGAAGAAGAGGAGAGAAATACTGGAGGAAAAAAATATTTGAGAATAGCAGGATAGAGAGAGGATGAATGGTTAAAGGAAAGCAATAGAAAGATGAAAGCAGGGGAAAAAGAGGAGAAAATATGGGAAGGAAAGATTGGACGGGAGAAACAAGAAAATGAGAGAGGTAAAAAAAAAAAATAAATCATATGAGGAGAGGAGAAAGCAGGAATAATTTGAGTGCAGAGGAGGCTTATCGGTAAAGGTCAGAGGAGGGGAAGATTGAAGTTCTGGCTCTCTGCTCCACTGTTCCTGATGAGCACGTCCTTGAAAAGGCAGCTGCTGCTGTCTCCTTCCATTCGGAGCTCACCTTGAGGGTAGTGCCGAGCATTTCTTGCCAATTTCTTGCCTGGTCCCTTGCTTGATAGGTTTCAGGCAGGGGGAGAGCAGAATCTGGCATTTCTGCTGAAGAGCAAATGTTAAGGGACTTGGGATCTCGGGGGTCCCTCACCTGAAGGTGGCTCGTGGTATTTGGTAGAAACCACCCCTCTCTCCCTGTGCACCCTTTGCAGAACAGAGCTTTGAATTTCAGAGTAAGAGAGATGTAAGATTCTCTCACGCTTAAGAAAGGGTCTCTAGAAGGGGGGGGGAGGGGGGAATCAAGGATTTGGCCATTCCGGGTTTGGCTGCTTGACATCAGGTTCAGGCTGCTGCTCTCTGCTATCAATTTATGGAGAGGAACCAAAAAGAAATGAGTCAGGACAGATTTTTTTTTTTTATCATTTAAAGCTCTGGATGCCTGCTAAACATGTGGTCTGGGGCCAAGCCACACAGCTCTCCAGCAGTTCAGAGGTCCCGAGTCTGCTGCTGAACTGTGGCGTGCTTATTGGATGGCGTTGCAGTCCCCACTCCATATACTCTGGGGATAGGGAAATATCTGAATATAATCCACTTTGAACTGCTGAAAAGTGGAATGTAAAATTAAAAAAAAAAAAGTTTGATCCAGCTTGGTTCTTGTAAGCGTTCTAGTGGCTTCTGCAGGGTTGTGGTACTGGCCTTTGCCTTTTCAGCTTCGAGTGCTAAAATGTTCATTCAGTTCATTTTTGCATCTTAGAATTATGGTAGATCTCCCTCCCCGCCCCCCTTTTTCTTTGGATCAGTTTAGGTCTTTGGAGATGAGTAGATAAAGCCCCCACTGAGTGGATCAGAGTGACCCACGTCTATAGGCACAATTGCTTATTTTAGTTAATAAAAAAAAAAAAAAGTGAACTAAATGCATCCTAACCATTGTTTTCCATTTGTTATCAAGCCTCCATTTCTGGTGCATGTCCCCTAAGATGCCCCCATAGCAGCCTTTGAGTGTTGGCCTCTTTGAAGTGTATGTATTAAGCTTGTGGGGTCTCAGTTCAGTTCACCGGACTGGGGAGGGGTAAGAGTCAGAAAGTTTTTTTTGTACACAAGTAAGCCAGTTGTAATTGATATATAGATGAGGGTATATTTTGTGTGTGGGGCAATAGTGCTCTAGTGATTAAGAACATAGGGAATGGTAAAGAACAGAAAACATTAGGCCTCTGGGGAATTTATTTTTCCTGTAATAAGGTGTTATACCTGTCTGGGCAATGACCTCCATTTGATTTACACCTCCTACCTTCTACATTCCTCCAGGTCACCAGTCCAATCAATGCCTTTAACAGTCATCCTTAAAGAAGAATTAAGGGAATGTGTATATGGTGTTAGTAGTATTTGGGGTAGGATTAATTACATCTTTTTCCCCTCTGCATCACAGTTAGCTTCCTCCACATCCTATTCTCTTATATCAGGGGTAGGCAGCATCAGTCTAGGTCTGGTGAATGAATTTGCATGAGATATATTTTTTGTTTTCATTGTATGCAGATGTATCTCATGCATATTCATTGTGTGCATCCTGAACACTAGACCTGTTTGTGGTACTCAAGGACTGGAGTTGTCTAACTCTGCCCTATATACTGACAACAATAACGCAGCTTGGGGATTTGCTGCTGTGGACAATTAACCTGAATAGAATGATTGGGGAAGGCAGTTTTCAGAAACCATTTACCCAGATGACTGTCTGAAAATTTCCCAGCTCTTGCTCAACTAAAAAAGTATGTGAAGGGGATCAAAAACGCATGTACTTGATGATGATGGGAGTGAGTATGATGAAAGTGTTGTAGGGCAGCTCAGATAGAATTAGATGGTTTGGGTATTAAAAACAGGCATTTTTGTAAATGTAATAAAGCATAAAGAGCTGTTCAACCAATAAAATTGCCTGATTGACTGATACGCTCTCTACCCTCCTCCGCCTCTAATTCTTTCTGGATGCTATAGAATTGTAGGTGGATTGTCCCACTACAGACAACATGGGGGGTAATAGCTGTCTCACAACAGGTTAGTCAATCTTCCCTTCGTGTCACAGTCCTGGAGACTCGTGTACCTAAAGAGCCCACGGTACTGCTACTGGTAGGGTCTTGTCGCTGAAACTGATATGTAAGAAATGTTTGATTGTGGACTTCGTAGCTTCTATCAAAGAATACGGATTGGATGATGGGTAGTTGAATTGCAAGGCTTGAAGTTAACGGGACTGTTTTATTCTATAATTCAAGGACAGATCCAGTTAGGATTATTTACTCATTTTGCATTTCTTTCCAGGGTGTGAATGCATTCTTTCTCACTGTCTTGTGTGTGTTTGTATGTTTGTGTCATCCTTTGTTTTGATCCATGTGTGTTCAGAAACCTCCTGTTTTCCTGCCTCTGTCTCGATTCAGTCCTACCGGGCTACCTAGCTTATCTGTCTATCTTCTAGCTACAATTCCCACCAATCTCCTTCCTAGTCTCTTACTTTGTGTCATTCGTTGTCTCTTGCTTTGTGTCACTCTCTTTTCTACGTGTCTTTTCTTCTTTTGTGTCTCTCTTGTTAGTCTTTGTCTGTATCTCTGTCTGTCTTTTTCTGTATCTGTGTCTCTCTCTCTGTTTTCTTTGTCTTCTTGTATATGTTAGTCCATCTCTCTCTCTCTCTCTCTCTTTCTCTTCTGTCCATCGTAACATCTGGAAAAGAACCCCAAGATCTGACAAACGTCTGCCTTGCCACCTTCTCTCCTCTCAGGATGAAAAGAGCACAGTTTGGACCGCATGATTGGCTTTCACTGCCGGCACCATCTGGGCCCAACTGGCTGCTGGTGGATACCCTGGAACCCGAGACTGCTTACCAGTTCAGTGTCCTGGCCCAGAACAAGCTGGGGACAAGCTCATTCAGTGAGGTGCTCACCATGAACACTTTAGGTAGGATATGGAGCAGTCTGGCTGGGAAAGGAGGAATTCCTTATAGCTCTGAAATTCAACATGGGTGGTAAATGATTTAGCTATATTAAAGCATTCACAACTACCGCAGCATGTTACTTGAAAACAGTCCCAAAACTACCACGTTTTTAGCACAGTATATTCTACATTGCAAGATACTGTACATTACTTTATTATTTATTTATTCCGTTTCATATTCCGCAATTTCAATAAAATTCAAGGCGGATTACGAAAATACATATAAAAACATAACACATAACAAGCATAAAAACACATCTCATGAAGGTAATTATGCTGCCCAATATGAACACTTTCTAATCTGGAAATGCCTGAGCAAATAATACGGCCTTCACCTTTTTGCATTAGACTGGGAATACTTATGTGAATGTAATCCGCTTTGAAGTGCTTGAAAAAGCAGAATGTAAATAAATATGCACCACCTTCTCATAATGAGGCAGATATTCAGTGCCACTCAGCTGAAAAAGTTTTGATTTATCCGGTTAAGTGGCGGCGGCTGAATATCTGGGATCACTGGCTGCCACTTAACCGGATAGCTGGTTAAGTGGTAGGCGGGGCGAGGGTGTTCTGGAGAGGAGCTGAGTTAGCTGAATAAGATATTCAGAATTAACTAGATAACTTCTCTGGCTAACTCTGGTCATGCTGCAGACCTGTCTTAAAATAGCTGGACAGGCTAACTAGCTTTGCTGTGTAGTGGCTGTATATGGACCTTTTGGAGACAACTTTTCAAAATCATTTACCTGGATAAATAGTGAAGGCTTAGCTGAAAATTATCCTCTTCCATTGGCTTAAAGTATGTGCAGGCATCTATAGCAATCACACTTGTAACCCAGTTAAAAAAAAAAAGGCCTTTCCAGGTGGTAGGGGGGAGATTGCAGAAGGAAAAGAATGCATGTACATTTGATTTTCAAATGTGCATGTGTTGTTTTGACCCTTTCTACTACCAGCAAAGTGTGTACACCATTTGTATGCAAGAAATTGAAGGTATCCAGCTAGATTTCCTTTGAAAATTAGTTTCCAAGTATGCACACACAAAAGTCCTCGCATACCTTGCGACCAGTTAGGTTACTCAAAATTGCCCCCTTAAGGATCTGCTGAAAATCTGCTGGAGACTCTCCTGGGATACCATGGTTCAACATACTGGAGACTGATAATAATCAGATGTTTAACATGCTGGAGACTTTGATAGTATACAGATGTTGAACATGCTGGAGATTCATCTGGTATATAGGTATTCCAAATACCAGAGACTTTGGTGATATACAGGTGATGAACATGCTGGAGACTGGCAGAATACAGTTCTTCATTGACGAGCAGGCCTGAATTGGCCATAACGGGTGGGTGACATCATCTTATGGTGTTGACACTGAACCAGCTCTCTTAACTCAATACCAGTCCTACTGATGCATGGGAGTTTCCGTGCTTGCTTGCTACCATGAGAGCACCTCAGTCTTGCTTTGTCCAAGCTACTGCACTTTCCCAGTTCTTAAAAATCTCTTTTGGACTTAGTTTTGCCTTAAGTTTTCATTTTGTAAATTTCTTCTCTTTTTTCTTGGCTGCCTTAGTAGTCCCTCAACAGAATTTTTGGTTTGTAAAAAGAAATAGAAAGGAAAAATCGAAGACCAAGAAGCTCACAGTTAGTGGGTTTAAGGCCTGTGGTTGTGGGGATCACATGCCCTTCACAGACACCAATTTTGTTTGCTATTTCTGACTGGGCCTAGAACATAATGCTCCCAACTGTTTCAGTTGTGGTTGGATGACCCCTGAGGGTGCAGCAGTACTGTGCCTGGAAGATGGAGGCCCTGTGGAAGGTGCCATCAGGTGAGACCCTATAGATTTGGCACAAGAACAGGCAGCGGAGCTGCTCTTCCTTGTGGAGCAAGGGATCTTTGGACTGTTGGTGCCTCAAGAAGCTAAGGAAGGATAAGACTTCCTTTCTATCCTGCAGGTCAGAAAGGGCTCCCTCTCTGTGGTGCCGGCTCCTAGATCCATTATAGGTCAGGAATTGAATAAGGCACAGAAGTCCATGGTGACTAAATGGTGTGAGGGATCCCTGCAGGAGCCTTCTCCCTTGACACTCCAGAAACTAGCATTGTTTGCTTGGGATTCCACCAGAGTAGATCCTTCTTAAATGCTGAGATAGGAAATTGCTTCCTTGGTGTAGGGTCCTTGTTCTTTCTGGCATGGAGAATCCCTGTGGCACTGAGCCACTTATTCTTTCCTTACCCAGTGCTGACCCAAGTGTTGTCCATCTCATTGGTGTAGAGCCCAAGCTCCAGGATGCAGTCAGCCCTCTCAGTGCAGAACATTAAGGTGTAGTTGATATCATCAGATTGGCGCTTTTTACTATACAGGATAAAGAAGTTGCAGAGAATGGTCCTTCTGGCGGTGATGACTGAGCCTGATGCCAGTCACTGCCTCACAATGTCACAGGTATCAGAATCTGCCATTTCTGCAATTGATTCTGCTGTGCCTCTGAGCTCCTCTTCATCGCCACTAACTACCTTCAGAGAGACTAATCCTAGCTGGGTGTTCAAGGAAGATGTTTCTCTTTCAACTCCAGCGCTAACAGTTCCTTAGCCAGTGGGAACCCAGCTATCGGAATTGGTGAAGACTTTCTTTGTCTTCTTAAGCACTGAGGATTAGAGAAGGACTCTGGAGCCTCTTGTGTCCAGGATGGAGGAACTTTTTCCACATTGCGGGATCCCCCAGAGCCTGTGAGTGGCTCATTTCTCATTGTGATGGTTTTCAGAGGTAGAGGTAAATTTCTGTCTTGTGGTGGTTGATTCAGCTACTCCAGGGGAGTCCTTCATGGATCAGAAGGAAAGGAAAGAGGATCAGCTTATTTGGATTTCTTTCCAGCCATTTCTCCCTTAGATCAACAAAGGTCTCCTTCTCAGTCTCCCTCATCATCTTCTGGGTCTTGACTAAGTGGTCAGGTGAGGAGGATTCCATGAGGATTCTGTTAGATTCCCTGCTGGACTTGCCTCAGCATATGACTACTTTGCATGATCTCAGCTACTCTTGCTTTCGGGATAAGCTAGAAAAGATATTATCTATCAGTGTTAGGAAGAAGCAGGACCTGAGAATAGATGTTTTTAGGTTACTACAATTTCTCCAACCTCTTGTGGAATCTGCATCCAATACATAGCTTTCTCAAGGACAGGCTTTGGTGGAAAGGCTTTGGGGGTAATCAAACTACCACACCAATCTATTGTGGTGGAGTTGGCTTTGAAGTGGGCAAAGCACATCCGAGATCACTCTATCACAACTTCTGGAAAGGCTTTAAAGGCATTGGATGTGTTTGGAAGAAGGTCTTCTAGGCATCCATGCGTAGTGCTCAGATTGCAGCTCACAAATTGTTCATGGTCCAGTATTTGAATGAGAGTGTGCTAAAACTGAAGCCGTTGATGGAATCATCAGACCTTGGACTTGCAGAATTCTACCGGGTCATGGAATATTCCAAGAAGTGTGAGCAGCAACTTATCTGCTCTGTGTATGAAGCTTTTGACACCACAGCCAGAACCTTGGCTGTCTCTATGGGAGCAGGGAGGCCCATGTAATTTCAAACATGTGGTCTCCATGAAGATGTACATGGCAGTCTGGTAGATGTGTCCTGTGCAGGAGAAAATATATTTGGGGATAAAGTGCAGGGTAAGCAGCTCTGATAAACGTGCATCAGTCTATACTGCAGTCACTATGTACAATGGTGGAGGACCAGCTGGCTCTAGCCAGATGTCAGTACTACACCTACAAGCATCTATTTTTCCAGTGATGCCCCTTCTGGCCTATTCAACATCATTGAGCTCCCCTACTCTGCTGCAGTAACTGCCTGCTACAGTTCAGCAGAGGGAGAAACATCAGCCAAAGGTCCAGCAGCCTAAGCCCGGGAATAGTTTTTGATGTCCCTGAGGTGCACCTTATTGTCTCCTCAAGTGGGGGAATGATCAATCCTTGTTCTGGCATGGATACACATCAAGTACAAATGGATTCCAAAGGCAGTGGAATATGGCACCATTTGCACTTTTCTCAGCTCCCTTCAATCCAACAGAGGTTTTCAGTTCTGACCTCTCTCAATCTGCTGAGGTGCAGTTGAAAGTAATCTCTTCTTCAGCAAAAAGCAGTTGAGTTTGTTCTGTCTCAAGAATGTGGTCAGGAATTTTATTCTCAGTGCTTTCTAATCCCCAAGAAATCAGGAAGTTGGAAGACTATCCTAGATTTACAGAAGCTGAACAGATTGTTGGACCAAGAGAGGTTCAAGATGAACTCTGCCTTTCATTCAGCCGAGAGATTGGATGTATGCTCAGGATATGAAAGTCGCATACTGAATGTACACATTCCCATTCACCCTTCCTTTTGAAAGTTCTTCGGGTTCTTGGTGCAGGACATGCATTACCAGTACTATGTGTTTCCATTTAGTCTATTAGCAGCCCTGAAAGTGTTCATGAAATGTCTCATAGCCATAGCTGTGCAGCTGCATCAGCAGGAAGTCTGTATGTTCCCATACCTGGTGATGAACTCGTCTCTGTAAAAGTGCTTGAGACTCTCAGCATGACCTTCCAGCTTCTTCATTCTCTGGGGTTCTTGGTCAGTTTCTCAAAATCTAATTTGGTCCCATCTCATAGGATTCAGGTCATAGGAGCCTAGAGAGACTTCCTTTAGGGAAGGTTTTTCTCCATGTCAAGAGAACCAGAGTTTTTGCTGGGCTTGATGAGGGCCCTTTTATAGTGGGATGGATGGCAGCAATATTAATCCTTGTTCTTCAGGGTCACATAGATGCAGCTGTGCATGCAGTTCTTCTGACTCATTTATACATGTGGGCTCTTCTGTAGGCTCTCTAAGACCAAGGGGGATCAATTGATCCAGTCATTTTCCCATCAGATCTTTGTAACTCCTAAGATGCGAGCATCCTTCTAGTGGTGGATGAAACCAGAGATTCTAAAGGTCTCTGCATATCAAGTTACCCTGAATAGTGACACTTCTACCAAAGGATGGGGAGTACATACCAGTGCTGCCTGGACCCAGGGATGTGATCTCTAACAGAGTTAACTACAAGTCAACTTTCAGGAGCTGAGAGCTATCTGTTATGCTGTAAGGGCTTTCTCTCATCTGCTGTTGAACAAAAGAATGTTGTTCCAGATAGACAACCAGGTGATCATATTTTATGTGCATAAGCAAGGAGGAATAGGCTTGTATGCCCTCTGTGAGGACATCCTTCAAATCTGATTGTGGGCTGCTCATCATAACGCTCATCTCTAGATGTCCTGCCTACCAGGGA
Organism: Rhinatrema bivittatum; assembly: GCF_901001135.1. NCBI lineage: Eukaryota > Metazoa > Chordata > Amphibia > Gymnophiona > Rhinatrematidae > Rhinatrema > Rhinatrema bivittatum. The sequence goes on from NC_042626.1 coordinate 34,689,754, forward strand.
TTCAGAATATACTGGCAGATCCTCTCAGCAGAGTACAGGTTGTCCTTGGATCGGGGGGGTCACAAGTGACCTGTTCCACTATTGAGGAATATCAATTATCAACCACCTCAGAGGATAACAAGAAGATCGAGAAGGTCTCTTTCATGCTTCTGAGCAACTGCAGATTAATTCCTGATGCTTTTGTGCTACTCTATGCATACCCGCCAATTCCTCTCATTGCCAGGACTGTTCCAGAAGGTCATTCAGGACAAAGTAAGGGTTATCCTCTTAGCATTGGCCTGATCATGGAAAGTGTGGTATCTATATCTCATCCATTTGTCCACTTAATCTCTGATTCCATTGTGGATATCTCTGACTCTCATCACTCAGAAAGATGGTAGACTCTCATCTGAACCTGCCATTGCTCACCCTCCTAATGTAAATATTGAGCATGCAGTAGTTTCCTTCCTACTCCTACCTAAGGAGGTGGATAATGTGCTGATTTTTGGCAAAGAAACCTTCAATAAGGAAGTCCTATAGTTTCAAATGGAAGAGTGTCTAGACTTTGTGTCTGTCAGGCCATCTAGGACCCTTCTTCTGTGGCCCGATGGATTTACTGCAATACCTAGTCTTCTTCTCTGGCCTTGGCACCTCTTCTATCAAAGTTCAAAACAGTACCATTGTGGTTTATCACCAGCAGTGGAAGGAGCTCCATTCTCTTTCATCATCCTACAGTTTTCAAGTTCATGAAAGGTCTGTGGTATTCTACACCTCTTGTCAGTAAACCTCCAGTACAAAATACTGACCAAAACAGTATTAGAAATTAGAAATAATCCAATCCATATTCTTCCGACGCTGCAGCGTTTCGGCACTCATATGTGCCTCCATCAGGGGGAAACATCTTTTATTCTAAATCAAAATATAAACAACATTAATCCCCCTCCCCAATAGAAAAATACATAATAAAGGTATCTTCTATGAATCCTACAACACCTTACCAACCATCTCCTCAATCACTCCAAAGCAAATTGGCGAAGCATATCTCTCCAATACTAAAGAATCAATGTACATAAATGTAAACTCTCCAAATGCAAAGCGTGTTTCTCAGATGTAGCAGGACATGTGAGGCACTCCCTCACTCTTAATGGAAGCAATTATCTGTGGACTTGATAAAAAAAACATCTAAGGAGAAGTGCTCCTCAAACTGATGAGTGTTTTCACTAGAGGTTCTCTTATCAAGTCCACAGTTAGATGAGTGCTTCTATTTAGATGTTCTCTAGCAAGTTCAGTTATGAGTGCTTCCTCTTAGAGGTTCTCTTTTTTAAGTATACAGGTAGATGAGCATTTCCACTTAGATTTTCTTTATCAAGTCCACAGTTGGATGAGTGCTTCTGCCTGGAGTCCTTCATCAAGTCTACAGTTTGAGGAGCACTTCCCCCTTAGATGTTTTCTAGCAAGTCTGGAGTTAGATGATTGCTGCAGTGTCAGGAGAATGTGAATTGGGTTATTTCTCAGTGATGATGAGATTTATTGAAGGCATTTAATACTGAGAAAGCCTGAAAATTTGCATTGGGATATTTGCTATTGAGGATGAGGTCAATTGGAGGTTCCTAGTAGAGAGTACTGGGAGAAATGTGTTTACAATGAAACCAGGCTAGGAGCTTCAATGCCATCAGTGAAAAAGTCAGCAAATTCAGGAGAGATGTGATTAGAAGGAAGCCAGGCATTGAACTCCACAGCTACGATTGGAGGAATCTAGTGACTCTCGAGAAGATTGTGTCTTTGTATATTGAGGAGATACTTGTGCGGATTGAACTTCTTGACATTCTTGATATATTTGGATGTAACTCCATAAGCTAAGTACAAGCCTGTGTTCACTGTTTAGTAGTTGACTTGAAGAACATGAGAAGATTTGATATTGCTTGTGCTAATGTAAGAGAGCCCTTGCATGTTATCTAAAGAGGACTTGACATCACCTTCAAGCTTCTCAACTGTTTGCATCCTTTCATCCCAATACTTTGAGAAGGGCAGTTGCCAAATGAACTTTGTCTAATTGGCTAATGGATTGTATAGCACACTTTTATGGACTGGTTGGCTTATAGGATCTTTCAAGGCTCATCTAGTGAGAGCCATTGCGACTTTAGTGACTCATTTCAGGGCCATTTCATTGAAGAAATCTGCAAAACTGAGACTTGGTTGTCTCTTCCCACCTTCATAACTCACTACAGTAACTTTGAGTAAGCAGTTATGCGCAGCTTTTTCTCCCAGTAGTTTACTCTCAGCTTGGATCTCTCAAGCTGAGAGTAAACTATTGGCTGATTCATGCCTGCCTGTCAGTGGAGAAATCAAATTTGATTACCTGTAAATTGGGGTTCTCCATAGATGGCAGAAAGAATCAGACATGCTTAATACCCGCCTGCCGCCCTGGAGAATCGACTATCTTGCTGAAGCTTAAACTCTGGAAGATACTGAAGAGGCTCATGAGGCAGCACACACAGGAACTCCTGCACATACTCAGTGAAACTTTTACTGAGTATGAGAGCTGGGTCGTTTCAGCACTGTATTTATTTATTTAATTACTTTATATTCTACTATTTCTGCTACTTCAAAGCAGATTGCATTCAGGTACTGTAGAACATCACCTGTGTTATGGCTGCTAGATCCTGCTGTCTACAGAGAACCCTGTTCATGGGTAAATAAACTTGCTATGTTGAACATGCTGGAGACTTTGCTGATATACAGGTGTTGATCATGCTGGAGGCTCTGGTAGTATACGAGTGTCAAACATACTGGAAACTCTGGTAGTATTACAGTTGTTGAACATGTTGGAGATGGCAAATACAGACCTTTCTGCTTTTCATATCTAAATTTAATCTATGGCTGTGTGCCTGTGGCCAGAAAGAACAGAATTTAAGTTTTTAGTCAGATAAATTATTCCCAGCCCAGAAAGGCATGGAGAAAAAGTCGTGTGACTTTGCACTGAAGATGATTCTGTTCCATTCTTTTGTTTTCATTTTTTCAAAAGTTGTTTTTCCTCTATTTCAGCCTTCCCAATAACAACTCCTGAACCCCCGGTGCTGCTTACCTCACCAAGGTGCCTCACAGCCAATCGAACGCAGCAAGGAGTCCTGTTGTCGTGGCTTTCACCAGCCAATCACAGTTTGCCCATTGACCGTTATGTCATGGAGTTCCGAATAGGGGAGCAATGGGACATTTTGGATGATGCCATCTTAGGAAGTGATAATGAATTGTTAGCCAAGGATTTGTCTCAGGTGAGCAAAGGAATTTGAAGAGGTTGCTGAATTCGTGAGACAGTCTACTGGGGAAGTTTTACAGACAACCAGTCTATGTGTTCATAGAAACATACAAAATGTCGGCAGATGACACTTGGTTTATGAAGTTTGCCCAATCAGATATGGATATGGACAGCATTCTTATGGGAAGCATAATGTGTCATGTGCTTTCTAGTCAACTGTTAGGAATTATTAGGAAGGGAATGGTTAATAAAACGGAAAATGCATTAATGCCTCTGTATCACTCTATGGTGAGACCGCACCTTGAATACTATGTACAATTCTGGTCGCCACATCTCAAAAAAGATATAGTTGCAATAGAGAAGGTACAGAGAAGGGCACCCAAAATGATAAAGGGGATGGAACAGCTCCCCTATGAGGAAAGGCTAAAGAGGTTAGGGCTGTTCAGCTTGGAGAAGAGACAACTGAGGGGGGAATATGATAGAGGTCTTTAAGATCATGAGAGGTCTTGAACGAGTAGATGTGAATCGGTTATTTACACTTTCAAATAATAGAAGGACTAGGGGGCATTCCATGAAGTTAGTAAGTAGCACATTTAAGACTAATCGGAGAAAATTCTTTTTCACTTAACGCACAATAAAGCTCTGGAATTTGTTGCCAGAGTATGTGGTTAGTGCAGTTAGTGTAGCTGGGTTCAAAAAAGGTTTGGATAAGTTCTTGGAGGAGAAGTCCATTAATGGCTATTAATCAATTTTACTTAGGGAATAGCCACTGCTATTAATTGCATCAGTAGCATGGGATGATCTTAGTGTTTGGGTAATTGCCAGGTTCTTGTGGCCTGGTTTTGGCCTTTGTTGGAAACAGGATGCTGGGCTTGATGGACCCTTGGTCTGTCCCAGCATGGCAATTTCTTTTGTTCTAATGTTCTTATGCTGTCTGCACCACTTACGTACATAAAACCTGGGTTTATGACCAAGTTACTCTTCGAAAATACCCCCGGTGGATACATGTGTAAGAGTATACGTGAAGCACGATCGCAAGCAATACTATTACATGCACTTGTGGTTAGGCATTGCAGGAGGAGCCAGAGTTGGGGGCAGGCATGGGACTTAGGTGCAGACTTTTGGATTTTCAGAAGTCTGGAAGTTTACACAGAGAAGTTATGCAGATGGGGGTGGAAGGGAAATAGAACCAAAAGGGTACTAAAGGTACTAAAGACTTTTCTTGTTTTAATTATAAACTTAGTATAGTTATGTTAAAGAATTAGGGATTATAATTATACATTGTATTTTTTTTCTCCCATCTATTACTTTACTTATTTTATTTATATTTATTGATTTTGTTTTTGTTATGCAGTTTTTGTTTAGTTATCTCATTTAATCTTTTATTTTGAAGTTGTGAACTGTCTTGGTAAGACTTTGTCTGTGAAAGTCGGTATATAAAATGTTTTAAATAAATAAATAAATACGATAAGTATGAGAGAGTGAGGAAAAAAAAAAGTGTGAAAGCTTGCTGGGCAGACTGGATGGGCCACTTGGTCTTCTTCTGCCGACATTTCTATGTTTCTATGTTGGGAGCAGATGTGGCTTCCTGCTTGTAACTTGTGTGTGCGCACTATGGGGACTTTATCCCTGGGATTTTCAAAGTGGTTTTATGTGCATAACATCGCTTTGAAAATCATCATCAGATTCTGCGTGTGACAGGTATGCGCAGGATTCACTGCTCCACGTGGTGTTGTAAAATTACCCTCCTGGGTAATCAGCTGTTTACAGTGTAAAAAGGGATGCTGAAAATTATCATCACTGCGAGGGAAAGTCCCCTCACTATGAATAGCATGAGTACTTTTCACCTTTAGCAAAGAAAAGGGATGGGGTTAGGTCAGGGGAGGGAAAACCCACACCATGCTTTCAGTTTGAAAGCCCCGCACATACCTTTTGTGTGTACAATTGCACTTCCTTCAAAGTAGGTGCGAATGTACATGGGTCAGTACTTGCTCTGCGCCGCTGGCACGATTTGCAAAGGGAAACCAGTTCCCCTCCCCAGCATAGCTAGTCTGAAAATCGCTCCATTAAAGTGCTTCACCCACAGAGGTCGAAAATTAACTTTTCATTTTAAAAATGGGAGGTGAGAAGAAATGCCCACGCCACAGACCAAAGATGGCAGAGAGCTGGAGGGTTTGAGTTATTCATAGGAAATTACCCTTTTTGCCTTTGATTTCTATAACATTTTTTTATGCCTGCGACTCATATTGTAAACGCCCAGTTGAGGTCATGTGACTTATACTTTGTGAGAACCCCCCCCCCAGCCGTTGTACTCAATAAAAGGATGTTTCTGAGCTCAAGAAGGGCAACCAGAATGGTGAGAGGATTGGGGCAGCTCTCGTATGAAGAAAGGCTGAAAATGTTAGGGCTTTTTAGCTGGAAAAAGAAAAAAAAACACTGAGGGGGCAGGCAAGAGAGGTCTACAAGATCACAAGTGGAAAGAACCAAGCCACAAGCAAGTGGTTTGTTTTCCCTGTGCAAAACTACAAGGACCAAATAGCATGCCCTGTACGTTAGCAGTTTCAAGACAAATACAGGCTAACATCATTTAGTCAGTGGGTGGTTAAATTGTGGAATCTGCTGCCACAGGAAGTGGTCGCAGCAAGCAACGTCGCAGGAAGAGTCTGGATGCATTCCTGGGAGACAAGGACATAAACAGATATTGGGGAGGGGCTTGGTTATGCCACAATTATATATCCACAGGACACAATTAGATGAGCTCTGGTTTAGGTCTGTTGGGTGTTACTAGTAACTCTGGGGCCACACTAGATGGACCATTGGTCTGACCTAGCTTGGCCATTCTTGGGTTCTTAAGCTAATGGGTTTTAACATTTCCATAAAAGGTTTGGCTAGGTCTTTTGACAGCCTGAAAGACTTTGCACTGAATCCAATGACAAAAGCTTCTTTCCTTTTTTTTTTTTTTTTAAAACAAGGCCAACGGTATCAAATAGTGGCAGACTTTCTCGCCAGTCAGGAAACTGACTATTTATGTAATCTCACTGAATATATGAATGCTGATACTTCTAATTTTCCTACCCACCATTCTGAATTCTGATTTCCCCCCATGAGTCCATGGTCTTACTGTTTAATTCTTGGGCCTACTTCCTGCTTCCTCCAGTGGAGACTGGCCTGGATTGCTGGTCAGGGAGAGTTCTTGAAATTGGCTGTTCTGTTCACGGCGGCTTTTCTTGTTCATGACACAGGATACCTGGTACGAGTTCCGCGTGCTGGCAGTCATGCAGGAGCTGGTTAGCGAGCCCAGTAACATTGCTGGAGTTTCCAGCACAGGTAAGCAAGATTTTGGGGGAGGTGGGTTAACCTCTGTGTCATACAGTTTCTCCCATTCATTGCACTGAAATACAGGCAATGACATACAATTTAAATTTCTCAATTTAATTTTTTAACCACTCACTCTGAAAATCGTAGCAGATAACAAAATAAAAACACACATAAAATATATAAAATGATATACTCGCACTCGGCAGGGAAAACCAGCCCAAAGGGCACTGCTTCAATGATATAGTGTTGCTTTCTAAGCAATGGGGTATAATCAGACAACAGTGCTATATGTGCCTGGCAATGCCTGGCACTATCGATATGGCAACACAGCCATATTAGGTTCTATCTTAGGAGTTACCACCCAGGAAAGAGATCTAGGCGTCATAGTGGATAATACATTGAAATTGTTGGCCCAGTGTGCTGTCTTGATCGAAAAAGCAACCAGAATGTTGGGAATTATTAGGAAGGGATTGGAAAATAAAATAGAGGATGTCATAATGCCTCTGTATCGCTCCATGGTGCTATCGCACCTTGAATAATGAGCGCAATTCTGGTCACCGCATCTCAAAAAGGATAAAGCTGCATTGGAGAAAGTGCAGAGAAGGGCGACCAAAATGATATGGGGCATGGAATGGCTGCCCTATGAGGAAAGGCTAAAGAAGTTAGGGCTGTTCAGTTTGGAGAAGAGACGACTGAGGGGAGGGTATGATAGAGGTATACAAAATCATGAAAGGACTTGAACAAGTTAATGTAAATCGCTTATTTATTCTCTCAGATAATAAAAGAACCAGGGGTACTCCAAGAAGTTAGCAAGTAGCTCATTTAAAACAAATTGAAGAACATTCTTTTTCACTCAGTGCATAGATAAGCTCTGGAATTCATTGCCAGAGGATGTGGTTACAGCATTTAGTGTAACTAGGTTTAAAAAAGGTTTGGATAAGTTCCTAGAGGATAAATCCATAAACTGCTATTACAGTAATTAATAAGCAGTTGTAGCTTGTGATCTGTCTAATGTTTGGGTACTTGCCAGGTACTTGTAACTTGGATTGGCCACTTTTGGAAACAGGATACTGGGCTTGATGGACCCTTGGTCTGATCCAGTATGGCATTTCTTATGTTTTTATGATACACATTATAAACAACACCACAGCACTAATGCACAAAGTGATGAAAATGCACATTGCAAGTGATAGCACCAAACATTGTTATATGCACATGGCAGTGATACACAACTCAGATATACCACAGAACAGTGTCTCCTGCCTATAGTAGCTTTGTTTGCACAGCATAAATGACACTAAAACACAGTGTTACACAAACAGCAGTAATACATAGAGCAAATAATATCCCAATGCGGTCACCCACAATTATAAAACACAGAACAGGCAGTATCTTCACAGCTGTGCTAAAATGAGCAATGTTTTCACTCTTGCCTGTGAATAAAATCACCTAGTGCAGTGCTTTTCACTGGGGATTTAAGACTTGTCCCAAAAGGCTTTTTAGTTTAATGCTTGAAGTGGGTCATCCTAATTCGAACACGACAGTAAAGATACACTGCCTGGTCATTGCCGTCAGTCAGCGTCACAATCCTAGCCAGAGATAACCCTGCCTCTCACCCCTTCCTCTCACCCCCTCCTCCCCGCTTTCAGTCCAGACAGCACGTCATCTGTACCGATATAGCATGGCCAACGAAACCTGAACCGCCACTGTGGAGCAGTAGCGCCCTCTTCTGGTGATCAATAGAAAAGGAATTGTGAGAGCCCACAGATTGAACTGCCTCCCTGGGAGTTGCTGTGTGAGGTGTGAGAAGCTGCTAAATTATCTTCCAAACCCATACGAGATTATTCCTGTTCCAGGCTTTCATAGTCGGCGTTCATCTCCCATATAGATGGAATTTCCTTGCCAGGAAAAAAATCCAAACTGATTAGTCAGAGTAATCAATTTGCCATTTACTGATCCACAGAACGCCTGTATTCTTTGGGAGTTACTGAGAAGTACATCATTCTCTCTTCAGAATGCCAAAATGAAGCCCTGTGGACTGGCTTCTAGTTCTTAAGACTGGAAATGCTGTCAGTGCTTTCTTGGGTTTCCCTTTCGGTTTTTGGACCCAGTAATTCCGCCTTTCTCCTTTTGCTTCCAGCTCAGTCGGAACCATGACTGGGATCCAGGTGCCAAGAGCTTTCATTGGCAACTACCCGGGGATTTTTCTCCTATTCCCTCCCGCTGTTCTTAGTCTGGTCATTGTAGCTCCTGAGGCCTGGGATTTATGTAGCAGGGCTCCTTCTGGAACCCTCTACCATGGGCTCTAAATCCAGCAACCAGGTCCTCGCCCAAATTGATGTCTTTACAGAATCCCCAGCCCCAGGTATGATCTGGGATGCGGAAGGAAACCAGGAGCCGTGCTGCCACTAGGCCGGCCTGGGTTTCCTCTCCGCTAAGATCTCTCTATTCTTTTTTCTGGTGGTATTTTCTCTTCTCTGCTATGCCCGGGCGTTCAGGGGAGCAGGTTGCGATGTAATCAGTGGCTTTCCCTTCTTGTCCTCCTCCAGATATATTCCCACCGCCTGACCTAATGGATGAGGGTTTGGCTCGGCCGGTCCTGGCTGGAATTGTCGCCACAATTTGCTTCCTGGCAGCTGCCATTCTGTTCAGCACGCTGGCCGCCTGTTTTGTCAACAAGCAACGCAAACGCAAACTGAAGAGAAAAAAAGGTGAGGAGCAGGGGTGTGTCCGTGCGTGCTCATCATGCCAGCACCCTCATGAGTTTCATAACCTGATACTTCAGAGTTTAGATAATGGCCAGGAGGCATTTTTCATTGGAAAAGAAGTTCCAGGAAGAGAGGGGTCAATGATATAAGATTGGATGGGGCTAGAAGGAGGAGCAATTTAAGAGAGCATTTCTCTGCAACGGGCGGTAGACGCTGCAAGCATCTCGTAATGGGCGTGGCTGGAGCAAAATCTGTAACCAGATTCAGGAAAGCACGGAGGGTCTTTATGGTGTCAAAGGTGAAAGGGGAACAAGAGATTAAGTAGGGTCTGTGATATTGCAACAGGAAAGGATAATGGTAGAGTAGATGGATGATGCATCATGTTCTTGTTTTATAGGAAGAGCGTTACCACTTAATCACTTCCATGCACTTCAGTGACATCATTTTTTTTACAGCAGCACATCTGTATTTAAATGATGAGTGAAGTGACAGGTTGAGTGGCATATGCACATTTGTTTAGAATGTGGGAAGAGGTGAAGGGTCAGCAGTTAAATTTTGTACTCTCCTCCTTGTGCCAGTACTGAGTTTCATTTGTGTGTTAGCCACAAAATGTTCTAGGGTAAATTCATCTATTCTGAGTGGCTGTCTGGCTGGTTGAAGAGGGAAGAGTGGCCAATGAGAAATGAGTTGGTACTTTGCATTCAGGTCAGGAATTGGTCACTGTTGGGATTGGTTGTCATCCTAAGTAGACAGCTAAGGCCTGGTGATGTAACACTCTTCTCCCCATCTGACTGGCCAATACAGGTATGCCCGCTATCCCCCTTGCTATTTGCCTTGTTCATTGAACCTTTGGCTCAGAAAATGAGGGATTCCCCTGCAGTGATGGGTATCAGTGTGGGGACATATTCATCTAAGCTAGCTATGTTCGCTGACGATGTTATTTTGACTTTGACGGATCCTAAATTTTTTTTTTTAACTTTTTTTTAACTTCTGGGGCTTCCGACTTAATATCGTCATGATATTAAGTCGGAGGGTGTACAGAAAAGCAGTTTTTACTGCTTTTCTGTGCACTTCCCCAGCGCCGGCAGAAATTAACGCCTACCTTTGGGTAGCTTGGCTGCACATTTTACTTACTGTATCGCGCGGGAATGACTAATAGGGCCATCAACATGCATTTGCATGTTGCGGGCGCTATTAGTCTCGGGGGGGTTGGACATGTGTTTTCGACGCACTATTACCCCTTACTGAATAAGAGGTAAAGCTAGCGCGTTGAAAACCGGAGCACACTGTACTGTATCGGCCTGATACATAGATGAGGCACAGAGTTGCCATGAACAAGGTGCGAAGCAGAAAGCCCTTTCACCTGGTCTCTAAATAAAGGGAGGCTACTATTTGCTGTGCCCTTGTCATCGTGTGCCAGTCCTAAATTCATTTCTAATTCATATTTATTTATTCATAATTTAATTTTTTTTGAGACAGGGATATATTGGACTAATTTTGCTATAGAATTTGCCAGTTTGTAAATACATACAAGAAATACTTGAATGACCCTCTTATGATTCCTTAAAAAATTGAGCCCCTGCTGCCATCTGCTTATACTTTTCATAACCGTTTTTTTTGTCTCCCTTCTGTTTCCTTTAGACCCACCTCTCTCGATCACACATTGCAGGAAAAGTGTGGAGTCTCCGTAAGTATTTGGTTGCTGGATGTCTGACTAGGCCTGTGGTATAATAGTTATGACTATAACTAGCTGGTGTGGCTGTTTTGAAACTCCTAGAATAGTATTTTTTGTCACATATGCTTCCTAGATTTTATATATATATAACACCTCCACACATCCATCTGCTCACCTCTTCACCTCTGCCCTCTCTTCCTCTCCTCCATGCAGTGTCTGTTATCTATCAACCAAGCCTACATGGAGAGGTTGAGTTCTTTTTTCCCCCTTCCCTTCACTATGCACACTGCACACCCTTTGTGTACCTTTCTGTGCCTCTCTCTCATTTTTCCAGGCAGACTCTGCCCTCCTCCCCTTTGTCTCTCTATGCAGGCTTTATTTCTCACCCCACCCTCACTTCTCCCTGCAGAGCTGACTAACTGCCTCGCCATCCACCTTATCATATAGGCTCTCTCTTATGATTTGCACCTCTTCCATCCTATACTGTTCTTGCTGCAATAAATTTGACTGAAAGGTCTGTTGGGCTTGCATAGCCAATGATGAGGGATGTATATGAATTATAATATTCAGGGTTCCATTTCTCTTCTTCAGTACACTTGACCACTGTGGCCCTCTTGAGTATCAGCTATGAATCAATCATCAGCTTGCAAAATTTTATTAGCTGTTGAGCCATATATTATTTCTGTAGAGTCTCCATCCAACAGTTTCTCTCTCCAGAGACTGGAAACCACTCTGAACAGTTTTCTGCTTACAGATGTTAGATGCAGTGCAGAGATTATGCATCAGTTACAGCTGTTAGAAATGCATTACAGATATTAAATAAGTTACAGATGAGGTGCTGAAGTTATTGATGAACTAAATTATAGATAAAGCAAGGACACATTCATTGACCACTTACCATGGAGCTTTATATCTTCCCACCTACCTGCCTTCTTTTTCCACTATAGGTTTTGCAGATCTTTGATCTTACTAATGCAGTATTGTGATCAGTGATGTGTTTTCTTTATAAGCTGTAGAAAGTCACATATTACAGCTAAAGTGCAGATGTTGTGTGACACACTACAGTTTAATTACAAATTTTAAGATATTGGTAGATGTTTCGGGAGAGTTAGAGTTAAGGTGCATTTGTAAAAGATTGGTGTAGCTGCCACAAGTGATGCACAAAAGTTGATATTACAATTTGATTGTCAGATGTTGAATGATTGGCATTAATTCCACCAATTTATCATGTTTCTTTCCTCTTTGTATGTGGCTCAGGTTATCCTCTGGAAAGGTGAGTCCTGAGAGCATCCGGACTCTGCGAGCTCCCTCTGAATCTTCTGATGACCAGGGCGTGCAGGGGAAGGAGAAGGAGCTGTCTCTCTACAAAAAGACCAAACGAGCAATAAGCAGTAAGAAGTACAGCGTTTCGAAGGCGGAGGCTGAAGCTGAGGCCACCACCCCCATTGAGCTCATCAGTCGTGGGCCAGATGGGCGCTTTGTTATGGATCCTTCCGAGATGGAGCCCTCGTTGAAGACTCGCAGAATTGAAGGGTTCCCCTTTGTGGAGGAGACTGACATGTACCCAGAGTTCCGCCAGTCTGACGAGGAGAATGATGACCCTGTGGTTCCTTCTTCCATTGCTGCCATCAAATCCCAGCTGACCCCTCTGTCCTCCAGCCAGGAATCCTACTTACAGCCACCAGCATACAGCCCAAGGTTCCAGAGGTCCATGGAAGGAACAACAGTCCTGGAAGGCCGGTTACAGGCCACTGGCCAAACCAGACCACTGGTTCCCAGGGGCTTCCACCACAGCCAATTTTATGGATACCTCAGCAGCAGTCCAGGTGAGATGGATCCCCCACCCTTTTACATGCCAGAGGTCAGTCCACTCAGCTCTGTGATGTCTTCACCACCTCTGCTTCCGGAGGGACCTTTTGGACACCCCACAATTCCTGAGGAGAATGGTGAGAACACTTCCAACAGTACTTTGGCTCTGACCCAGACTCCAACAGGGGGCCGTTCCCCTGAGCAATGGGTGCAGGCTGATTTCCCCTTCAGTGAACTGGAGGCTCCGCCTGTGGTGTTCTCACACCAACACCACCAGTATGATCTAGCTGAGTGTATACAGTCAAAGGCCATTCTTCCAAGTGGGATCCCTCTCTCCTCCTTCCAGGCTCCTGCCTCCTACCCTGGCATTCTACCCCTGGAGGCACCAAAGAGTTGGACTAGCAAGTCACCCAGTAAAAGCAAACCTATGCAACTGGTGAGTCATGGGCAGCTAAGACATACCAGTCAAGGTATGGGCATACCTGTGTTGCCTTACCATGAGCCGTCCGAGACCCTTGGCCCCAGCGGCACAAGCACATTCAGCCTGGATACCAGGTGGTATGAACCCCAGCCCCGACCTCAGTACAGCCCTCGGCAAGTTAGAAGGACAGAGTCTAGTTTACATCAGGTGGTGCTACAACCTTCCCGGCTTTCACCTTTGACCCAAAGCCCCCTCAGTTCTCATAATGGTTCCCCAGAGCTGACTGCACGTGCCAGGCCTCGACCAGGACTAATCCAACCGTCAGAGATGTCAGAAATCACCCTTCAGCCTCCTGGGGCAGTCAGCTTTTCCAGGAAATCCTCTGCATCGACAGGATCTCCAGCTCTGAGCAGCAGGGGGGCAAGTCCTAGCTACAGGCCGGCCATGACTTTCACCTCATCGGTTACCAGACACCCATCCCAGTGTTCCTCTCCACCCATGGAGAGCCGGGAGCCTTTTGGACAGATCCATTGTCAGAGGAGGACAGGAGAAGACTTCCGACCACCAGAACCCACAGCGACAACAACATGCACTTCAGGGTAAGTGTGGAAATACATCCCTCCATTATTTAGATATCCAAGATATGGCTGGGGCATGGTGCAGCATCCTTTCTCCAGATGAGCCTTGATGGCTAAGAGAGATGAACGTGAGGTTTCTGAGAAGAAGCTCATGGTGTAGGCACTGAGAAAATGCTGTTGTGCGAGCACTTACATGTCAGGCTTCTGCCCTGGCAGGGCACTGCTGTGGGAGAGCTTACACTGCTGGAGTCTTAACGAGTGCAGGATGCTGTTGGGCAGATGCTTATCTGGCTGTCATCCAAGCTGGCAGGGCACTACTGGTGGGAAGCTCACAGTACTGGATTCTTAGATGGTGCAGGGCACTGGGGAGGGAAAGCTCCCATTGCAGGAGACTAAACCTGAGAGAGCAATGCTGCAAGGATGATAGGTCTGTGCTTATTTTCTTGTTGTTGTAAATCTTGATAAGCCTTGCTATCAGTCTTAAATGAGCTGTACACTCTTTTATGCATAATTCATCTTGCTAGTGCTGTCAGTAGTTGTCAGAGGTTATGTGATGTGTGGAGAGAGGTAACTGTAAAAAAAAAAAAAAGTTTGGGATGCTAATTGGTGAGCATATTGTGCCTTGTCACATGTGGTGTAAGGAGCAAGAATGCCCTTTTAGATATTTTAACCAGTGAAATACATCTTAACCCAAATTCAGATAAATTCAAATGCCCACGTTTAAGTCCCTGGGTATTCTTGGTCCTTGATATTTTCCATTGGCACAGTGAGAATTGTATGGCCAGCCCCTTTAGCCCTTCTCCGTTTTCCTCAAACCCCTCATTATTTCCGAAGTGCAAGACCTGCACTGGGAAGACAGAAGAGCACTTGAACCGTGCATGACAAGGAGGCGTATGGTACGATGCATTCATTGGGTGTTTAACGGGCCAATAGTTCTTCCAGGATGTCTACAGAGGGGGGTTCTCTCCCATGACATGACTGGGTCACCCTCTGGCTGGGGCATGTACATGGCAGTGGTGACTAAGATGCTTGAAAGACCTCTAGTGCTTGGTATTCTCAAATCCTGGATAACTTGATGCTGACCCGAGAACAAAACTATTCTACTATTAAGACACTTAAAAAGAGAAGCTATTGTGGCAGATTCCTGTTCGCAGAAAAAACACTTTGCATCAATGTTTAATTCAAGTTCTGCCTTAGAGATTTCCTGCTGACAAAAACTGGGGTATTTTCACTGATGAATCTGCCATGCAAAGAATTGGCAGCCATATTAATCTTGAAAGAAACTGAATTCTTTGCAGGTTTTGATATATTTTACTGAATCAGTATAAGAATTATTAAAGATGATGGACATGAGCTATTGAAAAGCCATGGCTCCTGTCTTCAGATGGGACCTCTAGGGAGCTAGGGGGACTCGAAAGCTCATGCAGAGCAGTACCTTTAGATAAGTCTTAGGCCGATCCAAAGAAAGATACCACAAGTTGTGAAAGGATCCATAAATCTAAAGCTGTTTATGCTCTGGAGCATAATGTTGATACGTTTGCCCTTGTGTCTTCACGCCAAGGATAACTTGTAAGAGGAATCTACAATAATTCTGTTTGAGGTTTGGAATGACACGGGAGTGTGATGCGATGGTCAGGGTATTTATCTGCCCAAAACCTGGAAACATTCGCTCCTGGTGATCTTGTCTTTACGCAGTCTCTGGTTTGCTTCCTACTTTTGATGTATTATTTTTTCTTAGATGTGGTTTTTTGGTTTTTTTTGTTCCTTTGAAGTTGTTGGGTTTTATTTTCCTTTGGCATGCTGCTGACGTATCTGCAGAGCATGGCTCCTTGCGAGTACTCTAACTGCTTTGCTTTTGATTGATCTCAGCTTATCTGGGCAGCGTTGTCAAGACGAGCTCCTCCTCAGCTCAATAGGGAAGGGTAAACCATGTCTGAAGGGCGTGGGGAAGGGATAGAGGGCAAAACAGGGAGATTCCTCATCTCATCTCTTCCTTTAAAGGGGAAAACATTAATTAAAAGCTCAGAGCTGCAGTCAGCACCAGCCTCTGGTTTCTATTAGAAAGCTATAAAACCCAACAGAAAAGGAAGTAGCTTTTGCTTGCTTTGTTTTATGTTTGGGATGTTTTAGAAAGGACCAATGGACTGATCCAGGAACAAAGTGGAGGCTGCAATTTTGATCTTGATTACATTTTCTTGAATTCAAATTGGAAAAATCTCTGAAGGTTTCTTCCCAGACTGGGGAGGTCCTAGGAATTGATTTACAGTTGGAAATGATGATTTTAATAAGTGAATGGGGAGTGGCGATGGTGGGGAATCCTAGGACTTCAGGAGAGGTGTTTTGGCGGCTTTGTTGTGACTGAGCTCACATAAGTAAACCCCAGAGCTGTTTCAGTCCGATTGTGGTAGCATCACTGACAAAAAAAAAGTCAATGGCTGGAATGCTAGTTCTTCTAGAATGTGTACACTGAGCAGGGACAACGCTGATCGAGTAACTGGTGGAAAGGGACAGAAGAGAGAAGCCTTTGGTTCCAGTGCAAAGAGAGCATTTCTCTGTTTTCCCATACATGATACAACTGTGCCTGCCTTCTGTACGCTGAGACAGAAACGGCTAATACATTTCACTTCATTTATTTAGATTTATATTCTGCCGTTCTGCCACCTCAGGTACAAGAGGTAGTTCCCTGGCCCCAGAGGGCTCACAATCTAAGTTTGCACCTGAGGCCATGGAGGGTAAAGTGACTTGCCCAAGGTCACAAGGAGCGACAGCGGGGCTCGAACCCTGGCTTCCCAGCCTACTCCTCTAACCACTAGGCTACTCCTCCGAATATCTTACAGATATTCCAGGGAGCCTTGTTGGATCAATATTGAAAGATCTCCTTTGCAGTTGGCCCTTGAATGGCCTAGCCTGTGACCTTAATTTACTGAACCGAACTAGTGAAGCAAGGAGTGGGGGGATTATCACAAACATTGCTACCGGAAGGTTAATAAATTCTGCTCTTTAGTAAACAATCAATCTCCTAGATAATGCTGCAGAGTACCTTTATTTTTAGTATTGAGTACAATAAAATTATCAGTGGACAAAGGCCACCATAGCTTTATAACAAACCAGTTGAATTCTTTATGGGGCAATTTTAAAATGGTCTGCGGGGACTGCAAGCTGACTTTCAAAGTGAAATTGGAGTTTCCCACTGAAGATAGGGGCCAGTGGGCAGGAATGGATTTTGCCTATAGCTACTCCTAGGGTGGTGCTGCCCCCTCCTCCTCATCCCAGACCTCTGGTTTTCTGAGGCTCTCCTCCAGCAGCAGACTTTGACCCTGTGTGCTGCTGGTCCTCTGATTCTAACTTAGCAAATGACAGCAGATATAGACCAAAAGGCTTGTCTCGTCTGCCCAGCAATGATTTTATGTGCATTGACCCAAAGTAGATCAAATTCCCACATGGAGCCCAACCCACAGTCCCGTTGTATCCCCTTTCGAGTTGCAAATGCTGCTCCATGCAGGTTTCCCCCATTCCATCCAGGAAGCACAATTCAGCCATGTCACTGCCCCTAGCAGCATCACCCAGTGAAGACTGTGCAGCCCTCTTGCCACCCAGGATCGTCTGCATCTATCCCATGCTTTCTCGAAGACTGCCATTGCCCTTGCCATCACCACCTCTTCCAGGAGGGCATTCCGCCTTTTGATCCTGAATTTACACCCCCCCGCCCCCCCCCCCCCCCAACACCACCACCACCTTCGCCCAATGCAACCAATCTCTGAGCTCCAGCTCCGGTTCCGGTGGTACTGTTATCCCAGAGCAGCATGCAGAGATTGAGTAAGCCCAGCAAGGGCAGGGACACTCCAGTGCCTGCGAGTGCAGGGCCATGGGCTTACTTTGGTGTCTGTATGATGCTTTGTGATAACAGCGCTGTGAGAACCGGAGCTGGATCTCCGCAGTTGGTTGATGGCGGTGGGGAGGGAAATCAGATTGAACCGGAGGCCTGTGCAGCGTAGGGAAGAGTGATGGGATGAGATTCCGAGTCTGCAGAGCGGCAGGAAATTTGCCGTCCTCCTAGGCCTAGGGGCAGATTTTAAAAGCCCTAAGCACGCCGAGCCTATTTTGCCTAGGCCCAGCGATGCACGGGGCTTGAAAAAGGGGTGTGGGCGGTCTGGGGCGGGGGTGTGGCCAGAGGCCTCCGTAGGGCGTCTAGGGCGGGGGAACGCACACAACACGCGGCCGCCGTGCGCAACCTACACCTGCCCATAGGCAGGCGCAACTTGAAAAATAAAGGTCGGGGGGGAGGTTTACGTAGGGCTGGGGGGGGCGGGTTAGGTAGGGGAAGAGAGGGGAAGGTGGAGGGGGGCGGAAGGCAAGTTCCCTCCGAGGCCGCTCTGATTTCAGAGCGGCCTCGGAGGGAACAGGAAAAGCCATCGGGGCTCCCCAAGGGCTCCGCGCGCGCAAGGTGCACAAGTGTGCACCCCCTTGCGCACGCCAACCCCGGATTTTATAACAAGCACGCGGCTGCGCGCGCATGTTATAAAATCGGGCGTAGATATTAAAATCTAGCCCTTAGTGTGCCTGTGCCTAAATCTAGCCAGCTAATAGGGGGAAAAGTAGATACTTTGTACTGCTCCCTTTGAAATTTATCCCATCAAAACTACCACACATATTTATAGCTTCTAATGCATGGGCTTAGGTTTTGTGGGGGAAAAAATACATACACAGTTTTGAAAATACAAAGGTATGCACATGAATGCAAACCCCTTCCCTTCCACGCTCCCTGGAATGCTTCCACTCATGCAGACCCGATGAGCTCCCCCTTTATCCACTTATCGGGTGGGCGGTTTTGTAAAAAAGCCATTTCCTTGGGTAAATAATTTTCAAAAGGACATCTGTGGATAAAACAGCATTTTCTGTGCAATATTGGCCTTCTATAAAATTCCCCTTCATGCATGCTTGTATATTGTCTGGGACTGAGCGGGGATATTCCTTGAGGCGGTGTTGGGGAAGGGGTTGGCACTTGGGTGCACACTTTTGAAAACCCAAAAGTCCGTGCATACGTTTTCCTGAAAAAAGTTACGTACAGGTGTAGGCGTGCGCAGGTAAATTCAATGGGACAATTTTCAAAGTGGACTCAATGCCTGTTAAAATTGGTCTAACTTATATGAGTGTTTGCTGTGCCATTGAGGAGTAATGGTAACAGAATTACACTCCGTGAGTGCAATTTTCAAACAGCCCGCATGGATCCGCGGGTGCTTTGTAGACTTTATCTCAGATTTGCAAAGCAGCCTTTTGCGTAGATGTCCACTTTGAACATTCCCCGGTGTTCCCAGTGCACACTCCAAAGTATGCGCACAAAGTTACACCTGTTCCTGTGCAGGAGTCATTTTGTGCGTGCAGATTTGGGTGCACACTTTCAAACATCAAAAAGTACGTGCGTAAATCCTTTCTCTCCTCCCCCAACTCTGCCGTCTCTTTCCCCTCCCCCGAATTTATCTTATAAGTGTACATAAAAGAACAGGCATCATCGTCCCTCACTTACTTTTAACAAGCCCTGGCCCCCAGATGATTTTCAAAGGATGATTTACATGCATAACCTGTGGTTTTTATGTGCGTAAAATCCAACCCTAGATGTGGTAATAAAATGAGTGCTTGAGACTGTTTATGACCTCTGTGAAGCCCTACCCATTGCTGTCAGTCATCTATCGTGAACACTGCTAAGAGATCATGAGGCAGGTGGGGATATGGAAAGGAGGGGAAGCCTTAGGTGGCTTTTTTTTTATTTTTTTTTTAAATTTCCCTCTCTTCTCATTAGGTAATGACTGGGGATCCCAGATCTCCCCAAACCCAGATACTCACAATACCTCTTGTTAAGGGCAGGCAGTCTTGAGATTGTATGGATCATGCAGTTGCCAGATCAAAGCTACTAAATTTCCTTTGAGCCAAGCGTTCTGCGACTCTGTTTCTAAACTGGAAAGATTTTAGCTGTAATACCATTTAGGAAGAAAACCCAGTGATGCCAGATCTAAAGCTGGTTTGTCCTGTGACTCCCATCACCAATGGCCATGCAGCCCTTGCACTTGCATTGCAGGGCATGACTCCCAGGGCACCCGTAGGCCTGCAGGAAACTCTGGACCTCAGCAGCTCTCCAGCTACGCTGAGCACAGTTTTACCCCTTCTAAAGGTAGCTCCTGAGTGCCGAACCCCTATGTGCGTTGCATGCAGTTTTACTTGCACAATTTGTGCCTCTGTCACCTTGCATCTTTATCATCTTTTTTTTTTTAAAGATCTCTACTCACATCTTCCTATTATTTCCTCTCTGATTGCTTCCCTGCCCACTCTAAATTCCCTTTGCTATCAGCATGGTGAAGCTCTTTGTGCCAACAAGCTGTCTCGTCTGCTCGATCTGTATGCAGGACCTTGATGGCATTGGCACTGCTTTCCTAACAGCCTTTGGACACGACCCGAGCCCTCTCTCTTTCAGCAGGGCCGTGGTGAACGTTAAGTGGCCTGAAGGCTTGAGCAGGCTCGGTTCTGTCAGAGCTCATCATTCCTGCTTTGGAAAGTTGCTGTGGTAGGAAAATAAATTGAAATCCGTGCATGTGAGGGGTAGACTGGAGCAGCCTCATGAAGTCGAAATCATTTTATTTTGAGTTTTGGAAACCCACTTGAGTAAGCTCCTCAAAGAAAGTAGCGGCGTTGTAGGGCATCCATGTACCTCCTGGCTCCAATGGGTTAGGCTTTGCTGGTTAAGGAAGATGATCTTGCAGAAGGTTGCGTTGAAAACGGCTGCTGGACTGACAAGTTTCAGTGAGGGAAGATTAAAAACAAAAACAGCTTTAAAAGCCCTGGGCCCTTTATTTAATTACTTTTGGTAGTGAATTATATTTGTTTAACTTTTTTTTTTTACTCACCAGTTCTCATAGAATCTCCACCTTTCCTAATGCTTCTCTGCAACACTGCAAGCTTGCAATTTATTCGTCCCATTGCTTGGATTTTGGAATGTTTATTTGGCCAGTTGTGGAAAGCTGGAGGCTCCGTTTCAAAGCGATACACTTCTTCACCTCCACGTCGACGATTTTCTAGAGCTGTTCATCAGATTTTGTTTTTCATTCCCTGGGGGTTTAGACCCAGCATGTTACCATGGACTAACTTAGGAGTCACTCGTAGGATCTGGTCCATTGTGCCAAGCCCTGGGCATTTAGAGGGTAATTTTAAAAGACATTTTCATGGGTAAAGCACTATCTTTGTGGTAGTGCAGTACCATGATAGTGCTTTACCCACAGAAATAGCCTTTTATAAAATTGCCTACCCGATACGCAGATATAAATGTGTGCAGAAGACTCGTATATTGTACTGTGACCCACAAGCGGGAGCAGTGTTCAGGGGTTGGGGTCTGGGCAAAACTAGCCACATTAAAGAGCAGGTGTATGTGTGTGTGTGGGTAATTTTGCCAGAGCAATTTCCAAAGCAAACTTAATGCGTGCAAGTTTGCTTTGAAAACTGGAGTAACTTCAGCATGCAACAGCCTGCAAATTTATGCAGGCCATTACAAAATGACTCCTTTAGGAGTACATTTTCAAAATGTTTATGCCTGTAAAATTGGAAGCTGCACACACAAGTAGCATGTACTTTTGTAACTAGTATTTGGCAAGGACCCAAATTATGTGCGTACATAAGAACAAATTTGAGATGAAGGCAGCAGTCCAGCACCAAGAGGGGGGCCTCCCAGTCTTTTGCATCGAGTGTCTCATGTATGATTCTTTTACCCATGGGTGAGAAATTGTACATGTGTATCTGATGCAGAGAGCTCCTGTCTCTCAGAGAAGAAGTCCGATCTCTGGAGGCTAGAATGGTAGTCCTGGAGGAGCTGAGGCAGACAGAGGTATATAGATGAGACCTTCAGGGACATAATAGCCAAGTCCCAGTTCCAGTCTGGAAACCCTAGTGCTGCCTTGGAGGAGAAAGGTCTCATGATTGGAGAGCATCAACTTGGTGAAGCAGGAAATGATCCTGTAGCAAGGACCTGCTCTCCAGGTGATGCATCGTCCTCTCACACCAAGGATGTGTCTCCCAGGGCTTCTGCCAAGGAGGGAAGGTTTAAGTTGGCCATCATAGTTGGTGATTCGATTATTAGGCATTTAAGTAGCTGAGTGGCTGGTAGGTGTGAGGATCGCCTGGTAACATGCCTACCTGCTGCAAAGGTGGCAGATCTCACACGTCACCTAGATAGGATTTTAGACAGTGCTGGGGAGGAGTCTGCTGTCGTGGTACATGTGGGCACCAACAACACAGGAAAATGTGGGAGGGAGGTTCTGGAAGTCAAATTTAGGCTTTTAGGTAGAAAGCTTAAATCTAGAACCTCCAGGGTAGCATTCTCTGAAATGCTCCCTGTTCCTAGTGCAGGTCCCCAGAGGCAGGCAAAACTCTGGAGTCTCAATGCGTGGATGAGACAATGGTACAAGGAAGAGGGATTTAGTTTTATAAGGAACTGGGGGACCTTTTGGGGAAAGAGGAGTCTTTTCCGAAGGGATGGGCTCCACCTTAACCAGGGTGGAACCAGGCTGCTGGCACTAACATTTAAAAAGGAGATAGAGCAGCTTTTAAACTAGAAGGAAGGGAAAAGCTGACAGTCGCTCAGCAGCGCATGGTTCAGAGGGAGGTATCTTCAAAGGATACTAATAAAGCAATTGAGTTAGGGCATCCCAACAGAGAGGTTCCAATAATAGGAAAAGTAGTCCAAGTGCCTATAATTAAAATCTCATCTGAACTAAAAGATTCCAATTTATTCTTGTCAACTGAAAACCAGAATGTAAATACAAACAAAAAACAAAGAGGAGCATCTTGTTGGTAGGGTGGCGCTTTAGGTCTGAGATGACATCGCGACCAAAAGTGTATTACATCCATATCTACAGAATCATAAGACCTCCCGGTCTATTCAAAGACACCTCTCTGAGATACTCCTGTTGCTGTGTCATCCGCCGGTTAAACATGAGATTATTACCAAACTTTTAAGCTACAATATTGGAGACCTTCGGGTCCAGTTTACAGCTTGCTGTAAGTTTACTTTTGTCCCACGATGGTTCCAGTGCTGGCACTCTTCCGGTTCTACAGATTTATTAATACATGAGAAAGTCTTTGACTTCACATTTTGAAGTGTTTTCAAGTCCTTCAACGCCTTGATGCTATATTCACTGCTGTGAGTTGAGCTGCACACTTATGATTAAGTAATCAGCTGACATCTGTCTGCTCCCATGAATCTCAAATTTTGAAAACTCTGGTCCCCCTGACGCAGCCTGACGTGAAACACGGCTGTGTTGTGGTCTTCCAACTATAAGCATTGGTCTATTGTGGTACTGAATACTTGTGCACAATCGATGTGTGCACAACAGAATAAAAAACAATTTTGCTTGTTAAACTGTTATTGCCCAGTTTAATTATTTGCCGCACATTAATTTTTTGCTAATGACATAGAGTCCAACAGGATAAAGATCCTGCATGAGACTAAATGCACAGTTGAATCTTTATGGGTAGAAATCCCTTGTGTGTCAGGGAAGAGTATTGTGAAAGGAGTATACTACCATCCACCTGGCCAAAATGATGAGACTGACAGTGAAATGCTAAGAGAAATTAGGGAAGCTAACCAAATCGGTAGTGCAGTAATAATGGGAGATTTCAATTACTCCAATATTGACTAGGTAAGTGAAATGTCAGGGCATGCTAGGTGGATGAAATAAATGACAGTTTTACGGAGCAGTTGGTTCAGGAACCAACGAGAGATGGAGCAATTTTAGATCTAATTCTCAGTGGAGTGCAGGATTTGGTGAGAGAGGTAACGGTGGTGGGGCTGCTTAGCAATAGTGATCATAATATGATCAAATTTAAATTAATGACTGGAAGGGGGACAGTAAGGAAATCCATGGTGGTAGCACTAAACTTTCAAAAGGCAAACTGATAAAATGAGAAAAATAGTTAGAAAAAAACTGAAAGGTGCATCTACAAAGGTAAAAAGCGTGCAACAGGCATGAACATTGTTTAAAAAAAAAAATACCATCCTAGAAGCACAGTTCAGATGTATTTCATGCATTAAGAAAAGTGGAAGGAAGGCACAATGATTACTGGTATGGTTAAAAGGTGAGGTGAAAGAGACTATTTTAGCCAAAAGATCTTCATTCAAAAATTGGAAGAAGGATGTATCAGAAGAAAATAGGATAAAGCATTGGCAAGTTAAATGTAAGACATTGATAAGACAGGCTAAGAGAGAATTTGAAAATAAGCTGGCCATAGAGGCAAAACCTCACAATAAAACCTTTTAAAAATATATCTGAAGAAGAAAACCTGCGAGGGAGTCAGTTGGACCGTTGGATGATCGAGGGGCTAAAGGGGCACTTAGAGAAGATAAAGCCATTGCGGAAAGATTAAACAATTTCTTTGCTTCGGTGTTTACTGAAGAGGATGTTGGAGAGATACCTGTTCTGGAGAAGGTTTTCATGGATGATGATGATTCAGATCAACTGAACCAAATCATGGTGAACCTGGTTCGCTTGATTGACAAACTGAAGAGTAGTAAATCACTTGAACCAGATAGCATACACCCCAGGTTTCTGAAAGAACTAAAAAATGAAATTTCAGACCTATTTCAATTGATTTGTAATCTATCATTAAAATCATCTGATGTACCTGAAGACTGGAAGATGGCCAATGTAATCCCAATATTTAAAAAGGGATCAAGGGGTAATCCGGGAAACCATAGACCGGTGAGCCAGACTTCAGTGCCGGGAAAAATTGTGGAAACTGTTATAAAGAATAAAATCACAAAAAATTTAGATAGACATGGTTTGATGGGACACAGCCAGCATGGATTTACCCAAGGGAAGTCTTGCCTCACCAATCTCCTATATTTTTTTGAAGGGGTGAATAAACATGTGGACAAAAATGAACCGGTAGACATGGTGTATTTGGATTTTCAAAAGGCATTCGACAGTCCCGCTTGAGAGGCTTCTAAGAAAACTAAGAAGTCATGGGATATGAGGCGATGTCCTTTTGTGGACTGCAAGCTGGTTAAAAGTCAAGAAACAGAGAATAGGATTAAACGGTCAGTTTTCACAGTGGAAAAAGGAAAACAGTGGAGTGCCTCAAGGATCTGTACTTGGACCAGTGCTTTTTAATATATTTATAAATGATGTGAAAAAGGATACGATGAGTGAGTAATCATATTTGTGGATGACACAAAATTATGCAGAATAGTTAAATCTCATGCGGATTGTGATGAATTGTAGGAGAGCTTTACAAGACTGGAAGTTTGGGCTTTCAAATGGCAGATGAAATTTAACGTGGACAAGTGCAAAGTGATGCATATAGGGAAAAATAAGCCTTGCTATAGTTACACAATGTTAGGTTCTGCCTTAGGAGTTACCACCCAGGAAGGAGATCTAGGCATCATAATGGATAATACATTGAAAATGTCGGCCCAGTGTGCTGTGGCGATCAAAAAAGCAAACAGAATGATAGGAATTATTAGGAAGGGAATGGCAAATAAAATGGAGGATGTCATAATGCCTCTGTAAAAAAAGTGCAGAGAAGTGCGACCAAAATAAGGGGCATGGAACGGCTGCCCTATGAGGAAAGGCTAAAGAAGTTGGGGCTGTTCGGTTTGGAGAAGAGACAACTGAGGGAGGATAAGATGGAGGTCTACAAAATCATGAAAGGACTTGAACAAGTTAATGTAAATCGCTTATTTACTCTCTCAGATAATAGAAGAACCAGGGGCACTCCAAGAAGTTAACAAGTAGCTCATTTAAAACAAATTGAAGAACATTCTTTTTCACTCAGTGCATAGTTAAGCTCTGGAATTCATTGCCAGAGGATGTGGTTACAGTAGTTAGTGTTACTGGGTTTAAATAAGGTTTAGAAAAGTTCCTAGAGAAAAAATCCATAAACTGCTATTAATTAATAAGCAATAGTAGCTTGTGATTTACCTAATGTTTGGGTACTTGCCAGATACTTGTGACTTGTATTGGCCACTTTTAGAAACAGGATACTGGGCTTGTTGGACCCTTGGTCTGACCCAGTATGGCATAACTTATGTTCTTATGTAACTAAAGGCTCAATTTTAAAAGTGTTGTTTACTAGAGATGTGAATCTGAACCGGAATCGGTTCCGATTCCGGTTCTGATTCACATCGTTAATTTTTTTTTTTTTGTGCAGCCCGATCGCGGTTTTGTTTATCAGCTGCGCTCGAGCCGATAAACAAAAAAACCCACCCGACCCTTTAAAACTATTCCCTTAGCTTTCCCCACCCTCCCGAACCCCCCCCCAAAACTTTTTACAAGTACCTGGTGATCCAGTGGAAGTCCCAGGAGCGATCTCCCGCTCTCGGGGCCGTCAGCTGCTACTAATTTTATTTATTTAAAATCTTTTCTATATCGTCGCTAAGTTATATACCATCGCAGTGGTTTACATGTAGGCACATATTTAATGTAGGTAAAAGTGTACTATAGTACATTCTAACAAGTTCCGTCAAAAGTTTGGTTACAATATATCATTAGACAAAATAATTTTTAGAGAAGTGGGTCATGACCGAGTGTACTGAAGGTATTTTCACGGGTAAATTTATCATACATGGTGTTATCAATATGCTTATTGCAATGTGTAGTTCATGGACTACTCTACTGTATTGTCCTAAGTACTGTGTGTCGGTGCTTATCTGCCTATTCCTGAATAATTTCTATTCTCCCGTCTCTTTGTAAAATGCCTGTTTAAAAAGCCATTTTTTAAAAACGTTTCTTAAATGCCTTGAGATCACTTTGTAATCTGATCTCTGGAGGCATTGTGTTCCAAATTGTGGGTCCTGCTAATGATAAGGCCCTGTCACATGGTAGGAGTAATGGACGGCCGGCGCCTTCTTTAAAAATGGCGCCGGCCATCTAGTGCTCCTACCATGTGACAGGGGCCGGCCAATGGCATGGATACCCTGTCACATGGTAAGGGCAAAGGGCCATCGGCGCCATTTTGATTAGTGGCAGCCAACGGCCCGAGAGCGGGAGATGGCTCCCGGGACCCCCATGGACCACCAGGTACTTGTAAAATGTTTTGGAGGGGTTCGGGAGGGTGGGGGAAGCTAAGGGAACAGTTTAAAGGGTCGGGGTGGGTTTAGGGATTGTTTTGGTGTTCCGTTTTTCCCGCCCTCCCCCAAAACGATAAGAGAACCCCAGGAACAAAATCGTGGGGTTCTCTTATCGGGAGCCTCCGATTTTCTGACAATTTTGAAAATATCGTCCGATTATTTTCAATCGTCCGAAGCCCGATTCACATCCCTGTTGTTTACACTAAAATGCTCACATGGGCGAGTATCTGGTCCGCACGCCATGACGCATGTTGGGAGCGAGGCATGGGCATTTCGGGTTGGGGGCCAACAGTTATGCACTTAACTCCGTATTTTAAAATCGTAGACCACCGTGCGCGGCGGCTTGTTAGCCATGCAACTGTACCACTGCTCCTGATGAGGAGCAAGTCTGCAGATCTCCCGTTTTTGGGCTTACACGACAGGGAGAGGGATCCGGGTCAACTGGAGGGCATGCAGGATGAAGAAGCAGAGGGGTCTCGATGACCTCAAGATTGACTGGTGGACTAATCTGAGAAACGTGTAAAGTCCCTGGAGCGAGCGTGTTTTAATATCCACTTACATATGCCCAGTAAAGTCTTATGGGAGCTACGCGAAGCAGGTTTGCTCAAGTAACCTTTGAAAATTAGAGCATAGTTACACGCAGTAGGCATATTTTATATCCTGCAAGTGTGTGCAGGATTTAAAATTCAGGCATTTCTCTGCTCACGTGTGTGTGTATGGGCGCATGGGCACTTGTGTTAAAATTAGCCTATAAGTTGAAGAAGTGAAATTGCATTTGTCTTTTTTTTTTTTTTTTTGCAGTTTTTGGGTGGGAGGTTTGGCTTAAGTGGTGGAGGGGTCAGGGCAAAATGCTGAAGAATGTGGGTGAACTGGTGGAGTTGTCGTCAAACTGGTGATGGCACACTCGTGCGCAGAAGCGGAGCCCGCCCGTTCTTTATAAAATACCTGCTTCCGCGTATTTTATAAAGAACGGTTGCTGTACGAATTGGATTTGCACAGCAACCAATGAGGACCCCGACTTTTACAGTCTAAGGAAACAAGTATGGGGGGGAAACTTGCCGATGTGGCAGTTACTACCCTTAACCAATAAGATGCTTTGATGCAACTCAAACATTGCTCTCTGCTTCAACGGCGAGGCGTAACGGGAAATTTGGATTCAAACAGCAACCAACCAGGGCTCTGACTTTTATGGTCTGGGAAACTGATAAACATGGGGTAACCTATACGGCACAGCAGATATTACCATAAACTTAATGGGCAGGCTGGATGGCCCATTTGGTCCTTTTCTCCCGTTCTTTCTATGTTTCTGTGTATGACTCGGGATGATTACGTGCACATGTTACAATTATTAGGCGTGTACATACTTTTTATAAAATGGGGAAAGTATGCATTTTCTTGCATTTCAAATATATACGCATTCTGAAAAATCTGTGTATACTTTTGGGGCAGAAAGCCACAGTATTTTATAAATTGTTCGGCTCCCTGCACACAGGTGTAAAATATCGCTGTAACTTTAGATGCACTGACGCATGCACACTACTGAAAATGACTCTCCCTGAGCAAAATTCATTGATTGAACAGAAACCCAATATCACTTAGCAGCAGGGTTGCAAAGCAAAATAGTTCCGAACGCATACTGAGTGTTACCCATTTTTAAAGAGAAAAAGCCATGTACAGATCGGTTTGCATTACTCTTTCCCAGGTGGGTAGGTATAAACCTATGTCTGTGAGATTTAACTAATATTAAGCAATGTTCTGACTCCCTTCTCTGCTCCCTAATTGTTCCTTGAGTGCTTGAGGATGTCAGCATGTGTAAAACACAACGGTAACCCTGTCCTTTCCAAAGCCTGTGTGGGATCTAGCCACCTCATCACAGTGCTGATAGGATGATCTTGCTCTGATTTTACTTACTGAGGTCTAGAAGTTATTTTTTTTTGCATGTTAGGCAAAACGGGAATATATTCCACGCTTCCTGGACAATAATTATCCACCCATGTTTAATTTCACTTTGAAAGGTTGATTCTATTAGACACTTGGTACAACAATATTGGTAGCGACCAGTGGTGGCCGTACCGCAGTACTGATGCATGTTGGTAGAGGTGTAGAGGTCAGGTCTCCACGGTTGGTGCACGCTGCTGCACAACACGGCGCTGGTCACACCTGAGACAGGAGCTGAAACGATGTCACTTGGCACTGCCTCATGAAGCCCAGAGCCGCCATTTTTATATCACTGGAGACGGAATAAAAGCGAGTGGGCATAGCTCCTGCCCTTTTCAATGCTGCCAGACCCCCCACAGAAGGGGGGGTCCAGGGTGTTTCCTGGCCTCATCAATTTTTTTAGGGGGCAGGAAGAGAGGAGATTAAAGGGCCTGGGAAGGCCCCGGCTAAGCCCAGCTGGGTAGGTCCAGGCCTCAAGTGTATTTTGGCTGGCGGGAGGAATGTCAGAGTTGCTTGGGGGTCTCTAGAAGGCCTTTTCCACCTCTCATGAAAATGAAAATACCCAGTAATTTTCAGTTATTTTCATGAGAGGCCATTTTCAGTTTGTTCCTTTCAGAACAAATTAAAAATGGCCTAGTTTAGCATGTTTTTTGCATTCATTTTAAACAAATGCACATCCCGAGCATATAGGCATGTTTTCTGTCATATTACGCAGCCTTGGATGTTCCTCTGATAGGCTTTCCATTTCAGGCCTTTGTAGTTGCTGCTCTTTGTTCAGTGTTTGTGCTTCTCCTCCTCTTCAAGACATTGCAGTTGGATTCTGATTGTTTTCCTAGTGGACGTGCTTAGAATTAACGGACTGCTACGCAGGGGTCTCTTGTGCAGTGAGCTGATATTGCTTCTGTAGAGACTGGGGTTCATGTTTAGGAGATATGGGTTTCTACCAAGTTTCGATGCAGGTAATAGTTATTTTCTTCATCATAACACTACCATTTTACCTAAAAAGAGCATAATATCATAAGGGGGGCAGACATGGGGTTAGTGATAGCCCAGTGCGTACAAGTTTCATTGAATGTGAAGACTGAATTCCTTCGTCTTAGGAGAGGGCGGATTCTCCAGATCAAAGTTCTTTTCTATTAGTGGAGTAGTGTGAGGATGAATTGAATCCCAATCCTATCACCCCTTAAGAGAGGAATATTCCAGTAATAGGTGAATCTGTACAGTGAATTCTCCTTATGTGAATGCAGCGTAGTGGAAAGCTTTTCTTGCAAATGGATTTTGCTTCCCTGCATTCAGACGCAGAATTGTACATTTTTGAATTCCATTGGACTTCTGTTTCCGTCTCTGGACGAGAGCAGGCGATGCATTGGCAGAACAGTCTGGAGAGCATGAATTGCTACCATTCCAGGAGAAGCCTTTAAGGTGCAGTGACATGAAAAACTGCTGCAAAGGAGAATATCTCTGCTGGGTTTCACTGAAGGGAAAGGGTTCCAGAGAAGTGTTTAATCTCCATGTTTCTATTGAAGCATGTTACCTTCTGAAGGGGCAAGCTTTTGGTGCTTTGGGCATATTCTCTAGCCCTCTGTCCAAGACAGAGACAACACTCTAATATACATTATACAGCTGCTTTTTTTTTTCAGTTCTGGGGTCTGAGTTCTCTCCTAACACCCTGTGCACCTGGGCTGTAATATTCTTAACATTAGTGCAGCCTGGATTTTCCCATACAGGACTAACGTCCATGGTGAATTATCTACAGTTTAGGGTAAGGAAAGCAGCTTCTTGGTATTGCTTATCCTTCTCCTTTTAAAACCCCTAAATTCACTTGTGAACCAAATTTTGAAGTCTTCGTGGTGAGAAACATGGCAACCACATTAATCATTGTTCTTGCCTGACCGTTTGCTAGAAGTGCTGAATCTGGGTTCATGGGGACATTGGAGGGAGCTCATCTCTTCAGTTGAGGTTCAGTTGAGGTTAAAGTGTTTACATGGTGGCAATATAGCAAGGCAGTATGGGGAACAGTCCTAGACTGCTTGGTGTTCCCCATTTTGAGGTTGATGTTATCTTCCACCTTGGTTGCTGATCTGATCAGCACAGTACATTATTTATAATTGTGTACTTTCTGAAAAGCAGTTGTGGGTTTACCAGGTGATGCTGGGCTGTAATGGACAAATGAAGCCCATTGCTTATATGACCCTTGTGGTTCTCATTTTCTTAGGAATGACTGAATGAAAAAAATATAGGACCAGGAGTCATCTGCTAACCCTAAGCTGTTATCACGTGGCAAGGTTCTTTTGAAAGGTCATGGGTTGTGGAAGAAGCATTTTTCTTTGTTGTGCAAGTAATAGCTGCTTCTAAGGGTAGAGTACAGTAGAGAAAATCATCATTCTGTTATTTGTGAGGTTCACCACCGTTCTGTGTCAGGGTGTCAATTTTCAGAGCAACCATTCCCCTGTCCTGTTGTACCACTATGCTACAGGATGCCACTAGCATAGAAATATGAGACAGCTTGAAAAGGGGTGACGGTTTTACAGTGTGTTTAAATTGTTTCCTTCATTTGTTATTTTTATGAATGTTTTTCTGTGACTCGGTTTAGAATTGTAGCTAATTCGGAATGGAAATGTTTAAATAAATGAATTGACGGTCTCCATTATGAAAAAGGAAACGCACCCGCATTCACTCGCACCCATTTGTGCTCAAGTCTGTATTGCAGGGGTCCTGGTGACTTTGGCCATCATAACTGTGTAGCACAAGGACACCTGTATAATGAATACACTACTTTCTAGACATGCATTGTAATGTACAGTGTACTGAAGTAGTAATAGAGATGTTTGACCCTATGCCTTGATGGCTACAGCCTATTACAAATCCTCTGTACTGGGGCCAGCAGGATCCAGGCTTGTCACTGACAAGCTTTGGCATCTCTAGCAAGTGTAGGTAACAGCCTTGGAGAAAGAGACAACGTCGTATGCCTGAAACATTTGTCAGGGGAAGAAACAATAAAGGAGAGAGAGATTCATTACTGTATAATGAACACTTCCTGTTTCATTAGATAGGCATAGTCTTAAGAAGCAGTCTTTTCATGTCGTGTAAGCAGTGTAGTCTTCTGTCCCATCCCTAATGCAACAGCTGAATAGAAAGGGTAATGGTGAGTTTATGGAGCCAAAGTTGTAAATGGATCAGAAATAAAGGAGTTTAGTTATTGAGAGCACAGGAAAACCATTGAATAGTACAACACTGGAGAATGACTAAGCTAGCTAGAAGAGTACATTTCCAGCAAGCAGAAAAATAGGTATCATAGAAAACTAATGTGTTAAAGATTCTCTACATACAGGAATATGCTTTTTTTTTTTCTTAGTCAGCTTATCCTTGTGACAGATTTCCAGCATCCATAGGGCATTAGAAGAGACACAGAACTGCCATAAGCATCAGAAAATGCTGTTATATATGGAAGTGACCTAGTTAGCTTTTAACAAACTGTGTTTTATTGGTCTTGGTTTACTGATGGATGTCTGGGGTTATTGTATTGTACAGATATGGCAATCACTATTCAACATACTAATCCAGATGTGTCACAAAATATTCTAATAGCTCAGAAAACTCTGGCTAAAATGGGACTTTAGGTGAAATATCTTGAGATATGGTATACAATAAACAGGCAACAGTACATGTCCCTATTGTTATCTCTTCTGTTTTTGACAACTATGTTCCCCTACAGTGTGAGCTTGGATATCATAATCTTTGCAAGAAGGTTTTTATTTGTTATCATCTTAGTTTTTTCCTTGAGTGTGCCTTCCGTGCTCCCTTTAAATGGAGTTTTGTTCAGTTTCTGGGGACACCTGTCGATGGATAAGTTGCCTCTAGGGTTTTCAGTTTTTAGGATGGAGGAAGGGATTGTTTGTTGGTTTTTAGGTGACGAGGGAGGTGATGAATTTGTTACACCTACTCTAGGGCTCTGATTCCTTCGCAGGCTCTGGGAGCTGCTACAAATAGGGCGGTCAGAGCTGGAGTAGAAGATGCTGCTGCAGCTTTGGCTTGTCGCATCCCAGAGTGCACAAAAACAGTTATGAAGTTGAGAGACAGGCGGGGAGGAAACTAAATGAACGGAGATGGAGAGAGGAAGCACACCTCAACCTTCTTCCCCACTGGAATAAGGACAGTGGTCTTACAAAATCAGGGGCACTCATGAAGGTGTGGGTAAGAAGCAAGAAGTAAAATGGAAGAAAGAGATATGGAGTGCAGAGGGGAGCAGGGAATAAGAAAATAAGCCAGGATGGACAAAAGCATCTTGTTCTCATGAACTTTCCTGCTGCTGTTTTCAACTCCAGTCCAGCTGGCTGTCCTGTCCTCGGAACTCTTCCTTATTTTTTTTTTATTCCCTCCACACTTGGTGGCATCCTGATGGGGCTGAATCCCCCCTTCCTCTCCCAGTCCCATCCACCTGAAGCTCTGGTGGCCTCTGTGGGGGGCACTGATTGCACTTATCTCTTTCCTTTCTAGACAATGTCCGGCTCTGCCCAGAAATGCTGCTGCACCTGAGAGGCTTGAAGCTCTGAGATACCAGCGGATTAAGAAGCCCAAAAAGTCTACCAAGGGCTCCTCCAAATCCAGAAAATACTCCGGTGAGTCTGGAGATGGGGGAGACCTCTCTCTCTCTCCTCTGCACCTCCCTCCTTCCCCTGTGGGGTCTGTCTTCTTCAGTTCCCTGCTCAAGCCCTCTTTTTGGTATCAGGCTTCAACCAACTCTGTTGGTTATTTTCCTGTATACACTTCCTGGGATCCTGGGTCTCATTCCCTTTTACCGGTTTTGTTGCTACACTGTTCCAGATGTTAGCTAGTTGTAGAGGTTACTGCAGCCACCTACCTCCCCCACACCCCCTATTCTGACAGTCATGGTTTTGAGAAATGTATCTTTCATAGATTTTTGCTGAACTGGAGTTCTGCTTTTGTGACAACTATCTATAATGACCAATTGTTGTGATCAGATTTGTCTTTGTTGTTTTATTTGCTTTTATTGATTATTGGTTTATGTAATGATTTGAGGATAAATGGAAGATACGGGGGAGAAGAAACTTGAGAGGGCTGTGAGTAAGCAGGGTTGGGCCTAGATAGTACTTGGATTAAAGTTTAGCAGCTTTTAAACTAAAACGTGGGGGAAAAACCAACAGTTGTTCAGAAGTGCATGGTTTGGAGTGAGGTATCTTCAAACAATACTGGCATAATGGGGACATTAGAATATTTTCCAAAAAAACGTTGTATCACAATGTTTATGTTTGACTGTTATCAGTGTTTAAGCTATAATATTTTTGCATCACATTTATATATTGATTAGGGACCTTCATAACATCCACAGTGCTGCAAGTTGATTCTTGTGTTTAAAAATGATCCACATAGGTGCATAATCATTGGTCCAGTAGCCCACTGCTCATTCAAGAATATTTCAAAATTTTTTTGACGTTTTTGTATTTTCTTAAAACACAGATAGGTTACTTCCCTGTTTTTGCTTAACCGGAGTCAGAGGTCCGACGCGCACGTTTCGCGGTCCGCTGCTTCAGGGATATTTAAAGCTGACTCATATCACCCGGCACTCTTCACCACGATGCTACTATGGGTGAAGGCTCCGTTTATTGCAAATTTGCAGGGGTCCCTTCAGTTATTTCTGAAAATAAAGCACTTTAAAATTATATAGCCTTTGATAATTCAGTCACAATACATTCTGCAATAAGCATATCTCACTCAGTGGGGAAAGATGCCGACGCTTAGCGGACCTGTCTTCATATTCAGTTTTGGCATGTGAGCAACTGGGTAACTGAGAAGGAGTCAGATTTATAGGTCAGTTGTATTTTATTTTATTTATTTATTTATTTATTTATTTGCAGTTTTTATATACCGACATTTGTTTAGTAACCTCACATCGGTTCACAATTAACAGAAACATTGCAGCTGTGCCAAATAGAACGAACATGTGCAACAGTGCTTTACAAAAAACAATAAACATTTACAATAAACAAACTTTACAACAAACTTGTTAACGAACATATGCAATAGTGCTTTACAATAAACTTGTTAACTGGGGGGGGAGGGGAGAGAACAGTGGAACAATGAAAGGGAAAAATAATATAGTGGTACAAAGCAAATTGTTATCTCACTGAATTTATAAGTCTATAAATAAATAGAATGAATTTATGAGTCTATAAATAAATAGAATGAATTTTATAAAACACAATTGGAAAAGAGAAAAGCTGGGTATGAGAGAAAGAAATGGGATAGAAGTCTTATATACAATTGATATACAATCGATATGAATAATTGCCAACAAAAAGTTAGGTGTGGTGAGAAAGAAAAAGGGGATGTACATTTAAGTACATTAGTGGGCAAGGCTGTAGGAGTAAGGGAGAGAGGAGAGCGTAAGGGTTAAGTATAAACCTGTAGGAAAAGCCATGTTTTCAGTTTTTGCTTAAATTTTATTGGTCATGTTTCTTGCCATAACTCCGGTGTCATATTGTTCCAACAGTTCGCTCCGGCTATGGTTATCGCATGCTTCCTAGTTGACTCAAGAGTGGTGGTTTTATGAGTGGGGGTGTGTAGGGTGGCTGCATGTTGTGTTCTAGGGGTTCTGGAGTGTTTGTGGAAGTAAAGTTCATTATTGAACCATGTCATGTTTTCATTGTGTAGGGTCTTGTGTATTAGAGATAAGGTTTTGAACATGATTCTCTGCGCAATGGGGAGCCAGTGCAGATCTCTGAGTATGGGAGTAATATGTTCCGATTTTCTGGTGTTGGTGAGAATGTGTGCTGCTGCATTCTGAAGCATTTGTAGTAGTAGAATGGTAGTTTTGGGCAGGCCCAGGAGAAGGGCATTACAATAATCAACTTTTGAAAAAATGAGGGATTGCAGTACAGTACGGAAATCATGTTGGTAGAGTAATGGTCTTAATTTTTTTAGAGTATGTAGTTTGAAGAGCCCATCTTTAATAATGTTGTTGATATGTTTTTTAAAATTAAGGTGGTTGTCTAATGTGACTCCAAGGTTATTAACAGTGTTAGTGATGTCAGGAGAAGTGAGTGATGTGTGAGTGGCAGCAATTGTGTTTTTGTGATTCTGTGGGGAAATGACCATAAGTTCTGTTTTATCGGGGTTAATGGCTAGATTGATGCTAGTAAGGAGGTTACTAATGGCGGTGAGGGCAGTATCCCATGTTTTAAGGGCATCATTAAGGGAGTCAGTGATGGGGATAACAATTTGTACGTCATCCGCATTGATGAAGTACATAAGGCCAAGTTCTGTCAGTAGGTGACAAAGAGGGAGGATATAAATATTAAAGAGAGTAGAGGAGAGGGCAGATCCTTGTGGTGCTCCGTGATTTATATTGTATGGTTGCGATTCATGGTTTTCAAAATTGACTTTATTGCCATCCTTGTAGGAAAGCTTCAAACCATTGCAGTGGAGTGTTAGCTATGCCGATTTCCTTGAGCCGTGTAATGAGAATGTTGTGATTAATAGTATCGAAGGCCGCAGAAATGTCAAGCATGGCTAGTAGGAAGGATCGACCTTTGTTGAACCCAGTAAGTATGGTATTGATAAGAGAGATGAGCAGAGTTTCGGTGCTCATACATTTACGAAAACCATGTTGCAATGATGAGAGAATTTCAAATTTTTCCAGGTGTTCAGTGAGCTGCATGTTTACAATTTTTTTTCAAGGATTTTTGCTATGAAGGGAAGGTTGGAAATAGGTCGGTAATTGGTTAGGTCAGAGGCATCAGCTTTGGGCTTTTTTAGAATAGGTCTGATGATAGCTTGTTTAAGCGTATTAGGGATTTCTCTGGAAGCTAGTGAGCAATTGATAATTTTAGCAATTGAAGGAGCTATGATTTCAGGGATGGAGAGAAGATGTTTGGTGGGTATGGTGTCACTTGGATGTGTGGCAGGTTTCATTTTTTTAATGGTATTTTGAATCTCTAGGGACGTGGTGGGTTCAAAGGCATTAAATATAGCAGAGGAATCATGTGGGATGGTTTCGGTCAGGGGATTATTGCCAGGGAACCGTGCCATGATTTTAACTATTTTCTCGTGAAAGTATTTAGCTAAGTTCTCACTTTTGGTTTGGGCATCTTTATTACAGGTGGGAGTGGTATTGGTTTTAGTCATTTGTGTTACATACGTGAAGAGAGCGTTTGCATTAAATTGCAGGCCATGTATTTTTTTTGCATGGTAATTTTTTTGCGTTGAGGGTTTGCTCACAAAAGATAGGTAGAGTTGCTCTGTAAGTATTTCTTTTTGTGAGGGAGGGGTTGTTACACCAATCTTTTTCCAATTTCCTGAGGGTGCGTTTTAGAGCTGTCAGTTCAGGGGTGTACCATGGTTTAAGTGAAGATTTGGAGTGGCCCTGATGTTGGTGATTAATCATGATTTTACTGGGAAATCAGACAAAATGATGCCATTCAATTTCTTTATTGAGTCCACCCGGGGTTACTGATTTCAACAGGAAAATCCACTTTTGTTCACATTGTCTGAGCCGCGTTATTCTATCTCCTCCTCACCAATGTTGTTTAACTACCTCCAGGATTGTCCACTTGATATCCTTGAATTCATGATTGTGTTCTTTGAAGTGTGCAACCAAGGGTTCCTCAAGCCTGCCTGTATTAAGGCAGCACTTGTGCTCAGTTAGGCGAATCCTGATTTGGCGTGTCATGCCCACGTATGTTAGGAGGCATGGGCAGAAAATGGCATACACAACAAAGGTAGAATGACATGTAAACTCCGGTAAAGTCAACACTTTACCCGTGGCTGTAGTAATGGTGTTTAGGGTAGTTTTGAGGGGGCAGCACATACACTTAGTGCATGATTTCACAGGCTTAGACTGATCACTGGGATTATAACAACTGGTATGGACTACATAGTCCCTAATGTTCCTGTCTCTTCAGTATGCAATCCTTAATGGTTGGTTGAATAAGGGATGGATTCGTTGAAGGACTTCCCAATGTTGCCTGATAGCTCTACTGATAGAGGCTGACATCAGTGTATGTCTCAATACCACAGTCTTTGGGTTCAAATCCTGTCCCGGTGGTACTTTTGGTAAAAATAAATAGTCTCTGTTAGAGTACAAGGCTCTATGATATGCTGTTTGTTGTAAAAAGCGATTAGCCATTACTTTGGCTTGATTTTTAAATTATTGCGATCGGTACAGAGCCTCCTCAGGTGAAGAAATTGGCCAACTGGTAAGTTGGTTTTAAAATTAGCTGGATGAAAGCTATCAAAATGTAATAAGTTGTTACGGTTAAGCAAAAACAGGGAAGTAACCTATTTGTGTTTTAAGAAAATATAAAAACGTCAAAAAAGTTTTGAAATATTCTTGAATGAGCAGTGGACTATTGGACCAATGATTAAAAATGATCCACATAGGTGCATAAACACAAGTATCAACTTGCAGCACCATGGATGTTATGAAGGTCCCTAATCAATATATAAATGTGATGCAAAAATATTATAGCTTAAACACTGATAACAGTCAAACATAAACATTGTGATACAACGCTTTTTTGAAGTTACTTAATTCGTAGTACAGTGGATAAAGAGCAACGTCTGTTTTGGTTTTCACTGACATTAGAATATTCCAATAGAGAGGTTGTGATAGAGGCAGAAGTAATCCAGGCGCATTTAAATAAAGGGTTCAGAGATAAGTGATTCCAAACAGCCCATTTTGACTGCTAAGCAGGTTGTTAATATAACTAAAAAACATACTTTGAATTGTTTGTATGAAAATACCAGAATTCTAAAAAATAAGATTGGAGAGTTGAAATGTATGGCACTGAACGAAGATATAATCTTAAGATGCATCGCAGAGGCATAGTAGGAGGATAACTAATGGAGCACTGTAATACCAGCATATAAATTATAATGGAGTGATAGAACAGGTTAAATTGGTGGAAGAGTGGCACCATATCATAAGGATGGCATAGAATCAAACAGTATAAAAGTTATGCAGGAGACAAAATGCACTGTAGAATCTCTATGGATAGAAATTGCATATGTGATGGGGAAGAGTATAGTAGTGGGGGTATACTACTGACCGCCAGACCAAAATGAAGAGACAGACAGTGAACAGCAATTCGGAAAGCTAACAAATTAGGCTACACATTAATAATGAGAGATTTCAATTACCCCAATACTGACTGGGTAAATATATCAGCGAGACATGGTAGAGAGGTTGAGTTTCTTGATGCCATAAATGACTGCTTCATGGAGTAGCTGATTCTGGAACCAGTGAGATCTAATCCTTATTGTGATGCAGGACCTGGTGCAAGAGATAATAGTGTTGGGACCACTTGGCAATAGTGATCATAATGTAAACAAATGTAACATAATCACTGAAGGGAGGAT
Source organism: Rhinatrema bivittatum (assembly GCF_901001135.1). Taxonomy (NCBI): domain Eukaryota; kingdom Metazoa; phylum Chordata; class Amphibia; order Gymnophiona; family Rhinatrematidae; genus Rhinatrema; species Rhinatrema bivittatum. Next base: position 34,728,921 of record NC_042626.1, read on the forward strand.
ATTAAAGAAAACTCAGTAGTAGCATTTAACTTTAAAAAGGGAGACTATGATAAAAAGAGGAAACTAGTTAGAAAAAAACTAAAAGAAACAGTTTCAAAGGTTAAAAGTGTGCATGCGGCATGGACTCTATTTAAAAATACCATCTTGGAAACCCAGACTAGATGTATTCTATGAATTAAAAAAGGTAGGCTGTGGCATGGTTAAATTGTAAAGTGAAATAAGCTATTAAAGCCTCTTTCAAAAGCTTGAAGTTGGATCCAAATGAAGAAAATAGGAAAGATCATAAGCACTGGCAAGTAAGTCAGAGCAAAAGAGAATTTGAAAAGAAATGTGCCAGAGAGGCAAAAACTTGAAATAAAAACTTAATCAATTATATTCAAAGCAAAAAGCCAGGGAATTAGTCAGTTGGACTGCTAGATGATGAAGGGTAAAAGAAGCATTCAGGGAAGACAAGGCCATAGTAAAAAAAACCTATGAATCCTTTGCTTCATTCAGCCTTTACTCAGGAGCATATCAATGAGCTACCTAAACTGGTATCATTTTTTGAGGGTGATGATTCAGAAGAGCTGAATCAATGATGAATGAACCTGGAAGTTGTAATAGAGTAAACTGACAAAATTACCAGGACCATATCGTATAACCCCCGGGGTTCTGAAAGAATTAAAAAAGGAAACTGTAGACTTATAACTAATCTCTAACTTCTCATTCCAATCATCTGTGCTAACTGAAGTTTGGACGGTGGCCCATTTTTAAAAAGGGCTGCAAAGATGATCCAGGTAACTACAGACCGGTGAGCCTAATGTCGCTACCCAGCAAAATGGTAGAAGCTATTCTGTGAAACAAAATTACTAATCATCTGGATAGACACAGACTAATGGGCAGAGCCAACATGGATGTAGCAAAAGAAAGTCTTGTCTTACAAACCTCGTAAATGCTTTTGAAGGGGCTAACACACATGTGGACAAGGATGATATAGTGCATCTGGATTTTCAGAAGGATTTTCAAAGACCCTCATGAAAGACTCATCATAAAATTTAAAAAGTCATGGGATAGGAGGCAATGTCCTATTATGGATTGGTAACTGGCTAAAAAATAGAGAGTAGGGTTGAATGATCATTTCTCTCAATGGAGAAAGGTAAATAGTGGGGTACTCCGGGAATCTGTACTGGGACCAGTGCTTTATTTATAAATGATCTGGAAAAAAGGGAGTGATCAGTGAGGTGATCAGATTCACAGGTGATTATGAGGAATTTCAAGAAGACCTTGTGGGGATTAGGCATCCAAATGGCAGACGAAATTTAATGTGGATAAGTGCAAACTGATGCATATAGAAAAGAATAATCCAAACAATAGGTACATGATTCTGAGTTCCATATTAGGTGTCACCACCCAGGAAAAGGATCTTGGAGCGATTGTGGACAATGTTTTCAAATCCTAAGTCCAGTATGTGGCAGCAGTCAAAAAAGCAAACAGAAGGTTAGATATTTTTAGGAATGGAATTGAAAACAAAACAGAGTATACCATAATGTCTCTATATTGATTCATGGTACAACCACACCTTAAGTACTATATGCAGTTCTGGTCCTCCCATCTCAAAAAAGATATATCATAACTAGAAAAGATACAGAAAAGGGCAACCAACATGATAAAAGAGATGGAATAGCTCCCTTATGAGAATAGGCTAAACAGGTTAGGGCTCTTCTGCCTGGAGAAGAGAGGGGTGGAAGGAGATGTGATAGTCTACAAAATCATGCATGGGTGGATCGGGTAAACAGGGAATGGTTATTTACCCTTTCAACTAGAACTAGGCGAATTTCCATGAAACTAATAGAGAAAGTATTTTTTCATTCAATGCACAATTAAACTATGGAATTTGTTGCCAGAGGAGATGTGTTGAGAGCAGTTAGTGTAGCTGGGTTTAAAAAGAGTATGGACACATTTCTGGAGGAAAAAGATCCGTAAACCATTATTAGCATGTAGACTTGGGAAAACCACTGCTTATTAATGATAATACACCGGGCCCCTGCTCTCCTGCGATGCTGCGGTAAGGACTGCAGAATTTGGCTTTTCCCACAGCACTAGCCAATCCTGGCTAGTGCTGTGGAGACTGGGGTCTGAAGAAAGATGAATTGATGTCAGTGGGACAGTGCATTGTTCCTCTTCCGGCCCCTCTCTCATCCTTGTAAGAAAAATGCATTGCTGGCAATAGGATGGTCCATTGCTTCCTTGCCAGCTCTCCCCTCTACCCTCCCCGATCCTCTCACTCCACCTGCCTTATCTGGAAATAGTAGGATGGCAGCCTTGCAGTGCCTTGTGCCCTATCCTCCTCGTCTGAGTGAGTTGTGCATTGAACCACGTGGTTAAAAGTGTGACTCAGAGTCGGCAGAAGAGGAGGAGGTGGGGGACTTGGCCCAAGGTACTGCAAGCAAGTCTGCTGTTTATTTCCAGATAAGACGGGTGAGTGAGGGGGGGATTGGTGGGAGGGGGCACGGGAATGAAGGGATCGAGGTCCAGCAGGAATGAAGGAGAATGAGTGAGAGAATTTTGTGAGGGGGAGGGAGCAAAGGAGGGTGAGTGAGGGGATCGGGGCAGCAAGAGTGAAGAAGAGTGAGTGTGAGGATCATGGGGGGCAGGAAGCAAAGGAGATTGAGTGAGGGGATCGTGGTTGGGGGGCCAGCAGAAGTAAAGGTCTGGGGATTGTGGGGTGGAAGAGTACGTGTCAGGATCATGGAGGCAGGGAGCAAAGGAGGTTGAGCTAGGGGATCCTGCTTGGGGGGGGGGTGCAGCAGGAACGAAGGAGAGTGAGAAGATTGCAGGGAGGCAAGAAACAAAAGAGTGAGTGAGGGGAACAAAGAGAGTGAGGGGATCATGGGGGATGGAGTGTGAATAAGAGGATCATGGTGGGTTCAAATGGAGGGAGGAGATTGGAGTGGGTACTAGGATGTGGAGGGATCAAAGGGGCTTTGGAGGATGAGAGGGGGGATGGGGCAGTGAGTGTAGGGACCGTGGCTTCCTTTCTTCTCCAGCCCCATCCCAGTCTTCCTTCCTTTTTCGTTTTTAACCCCCACCCCCAGTCCTTCCTCTGTCCTCTCGCTGTTCTTCATCCCAATCTTCCCTCCTTCTCTTCCAGCCCCATCCCCAATAGTCGCCACCTCCTCCTCCACATTCCTGATCCCTCTTCTCAATCCTCCCTGTGCTTCTATCCTCCTCTACCTCTTATCCCTCTACCCCCCACCTAAGATTCTGTTTCTCTCCTCTGAGTTCCCCTTTCCTTCTTCCAAGATATTCTCTCTTCCAATTCTCAGATCCCTTCCCCTCCGTGCTCTCCGGCCCCACTAAGTTCCTTTTCCTCTAAAGAATCAAACAAATGTCAGAAAACAAGTTTATTTTTAGAAAGAAAAAAAAATAACATTTGAATTGCAAATATATGCAAAATTAAGGAAATTTGCCACAGAATTTTGAAACGTCTGCCACAGGAAACTGGGGGCTCCAGTTATGAAGAAGAAGACTTTTGGATCCTGTGGGGTACTTGTGACCTGGATTGGCCATTGTCGGAGCCAGGCTGCTGGGCTTGATAGACCTTTGGTCTGGCCCAGCATGGCAGTTCTTCGGTTCTTAGAGATTTCCCAGTTTTGGTTGTTCTTAAAAAGTGGTGATGCTTACACAATAAGGAACCAACTTCTTTCTGTAAGAGATCAGTGTTCTTGCATGGCGTAAAAGGACCCTGTGATCCTGCTGTGACATTTTGGGTGAAATGTTACAGTATGCTGAGGGTCTGACTAATATGTGGATATTAAAGATACAAGAGCTAGAGCTGTTGTTTATCCCTGTGAGATTGCCAGAGTATCTTGTATAATCTGATTTGCCAAACGTCTTGCTGTAAAATCTGTTTATGCGGAGAATACATATTTACCTTATTAAAAGCTGGATAGTGCTTTGGGGGAAAAATGACAATACATTTGTCAAGCAGGCTTTCACTCTATGCCATGTTTTGCCAAGTTTTTGAATTGCAAATTGCATTCAACATGCAAGTAAGTCTAGCAAGCTTCATAACTGACTGGTAGGTACTCAGGAACTTCTGTGTACAAGATTCTTGCACAAAAAGACAGAAGCCATTCAAGACACTGCTAAACCAAAGGACAATATGTCTATGGAATAAAGCTCCTCTTAAAGAAATGATTGCATTTCGAACCCTCACAATCCAAGTGCAAACTATGCTAATATGGCCTTTCATTTGAAAAGGATTTCTACTGTCCATTGTTTATATCAAAACTGTTGGAAATGAAGTCGTAGATGTTGAAAAGCACACTTTGCATGTTCGGTGAATACTGTTCTCTAAACTAATAGCTTAATGTTTATTACTGAGTTTTCTTCATGAAGATATTTTGAGATCCTTCTGATGTGCAGATCAGTGGTCTTTAGTGATTACTATAATTTGCCCAAATCAGTCATTTTAAAGGATTTCATAGATTTTGTCATCTTATTGTATCTTTGCATGTTATGATATAAGAACTGTGGATAATGCTGCCTATAAGTGTTTTAATAAATAAACATGAGCCAATATTGAAACGTTATTTAGCTGGATAAGTCAGACTTATCCAGCTAAGTGACGGTTGCAGAATATCTGGCTATGTTCAGTGGCTCCCATGTAGCTGCATAAGTCCTGCCAGGCAGCTAGCCAGATGAGTTGTGGGCAGGCAGTAGGAGATCGGGGTGGAGCTACTTATCCGTCTAACTTAACCAGATAAGTAGCGATATTCGTACTTATCTGATTAAGTTAATCAGATAAGTTAGACTGCCTTAGAACTTATCCGGCTCAGTGGCGCCAAATACGGGCCATGCTGCTGTATATCCCATGTGAGTTAGCCGGATAAGACTTTGAATACTGAGACCAAAATACATATTTAATATGTTTTTAGTAAATATTAATGATAGTTTTGGATTGAGACAGGATGTGCCACACACACACACACACACTTCTTCTGCGGGTTCTGAAGGAGTTTTGCAGAATGTGCCATGTTCTGTGTTGCAGTGCATGAGGAGGAATACAGCATGCCATGGGAAGATTGCTTCTGGTGCTGTCATGCTCATCCCTCCCCTCCCCCTGCATATGTGCATCTGCCTTATTCACACAGCATGTATACCACATGCTGCATGCATGAGGCGTGCATGCATTCCTGTAGAAAAGTTTAGGATGCATTGTGTTCAGGACCAGAATATCTGGAAATGCTATAAAATAACAGTGTTTACAAGAGAGCTTATAAAATTTTGCCATTGACTGGGACCATTTTGGAGTTGGACATAAGACTTTCTTACAGGGGCTGCTCTATGGATTGACTCGTGAATATTTCTAGGAATCACTGTCTCTAATGTCTATCTCTCTCAAAATCTAGGGAAGACAAATTTCATAATTTATAAACATGTAGTATTGTATTACTAGCAAAACAGATTTCCTTCAGCTTTATGTCTGAACTGTTTGATTTGTGTTTCCTCTTCTTTCTCCCTTTCCCTCCCATCTTCTCGCCTTCCTTCTTTCTTCCATCTCCTTTCTCTCTCCTCAGACGATTCTGCCTCCCAGGTTCAGCAACTTCCTAACTCTCAGGTACTGTGGCCTGAAGAAGCTGTCTGCCTCCGCAAGAAGAAAAGACACTCCCGTCAGGACCCATTTGCTCGCCTCTCCGCACTGAAGGATGACCTCTGTCACCGGCCACTTGCTGAGGACCAGAAGGCCATTCTGACCAGCATGGACCATGATGACCCTAGCGGACGTGCCACATTGTTGTAGCACTAAGATGAAGAAAAATTTTGCCTGCTGGTGCTGGGACTTAGGTTGTTGGGAAGCCTATGCCCCTTAAACAAGGAGTCATTGTAGTTTTCAGCATCTTCCTAAATACCTAATTAGGTCCTGATGCCAATTGACGTGATGTGCTATTTTGAAAAGGAGAAATGCTTATTTTATGTTTTGCATTACATGGAAGAGACTGACTCTGTGTCCTGCATCTATTAGACGAGATCATTATCTCCATTGCAATGATTGGAAATGGACTTCCACTTGATTTGTTGATGGTGAAACTGAAAACAAAACTTGTAGTAATTTTCCTTCACATAGTAAGGGGTTTGTTCACTTTTATAGCATAGGAGAAGGCAGGGTACATTTTGATCCTAATAACTCTGTAAGAAACTAACAATGTTAGTTGGTTGAAATCCTGGGTTTCAGTTTGCTGAACCCCAAAGAAGGGATTGATTTGCAGTAATGACCTCATTTCTGGAACTATATTTTTGTGTTTAGATTACCAGTGATCAATAGGTACATCTAGTTTTAGGTAGCTCTTCTCAATGATATTTTGGTGCTTTTCCAAGCAAGACAACTGATGCACCCAATTCCTACACATTTTCAGCCCATGTGGTCAGTTCATGGAATTAAGATGCACCATGAGTATTTCCTCAGATGTTTTTGTATATTTAGTGGAAGTTGCCAGAAGAGGCTGTAGGCAAGTCCTTCAGTTGGACTTCAGCGGTAACCAGTTCCAAATACCTCTAACCTTGTCGTGTGCCCTCAGCATTAAGTGATATAGTATGAGCAACTGACTGGGGTATGCCACATAATGGTTACAGCTGGGAAACTTGATTGGCGATGGGATCCTTCAGTAATATATCAATGCTTTGTACCTGTCCGTGCTCCCTATGTCTCCTGCTTCCTTCATGTTCATCCTCCAGCAAGCTCTGCCACGGTCTTTTTTTTCCCCAATATCTCTTTATACACCTCTTGTCCCAACCATCTGTAGTTTCTTCCATCGGCACTATTCCCCGTTTTTCACCACCCCTTTGTTTCTCCCCTTCTTTCAGAATCATTAACTGCTTCCCTGTCTCCTTCTTCCATATTATCCCACACAATTTCTTTTCTTCTCTCCCACCAGTTTGGACTGCTCCCTCTTTCCTGCACAAAAGAATTGTTGATGTACTTAGTATGTTGATTTTAGGAGCGGTAAAATCCACCAGTCTAGAATTAATTTTCATTTGAACTAATATTTGGAATAAGCTGTTTCTGTAAAGCAAATATTGCTGTTCATAGTACAGTAGGTTTCTTCCATAACATTGGCCTGGAAGTGGAATGGACATTGTGTTTGGATTCTGCCATTTTGGAGGGATTTGGGGGATAACATATTATGGTTTCCCACATATTTTTGGGAACCCTAAATCCAGTGGCTTACTATACTGCTATGATGGGCTGAACATCCTATTTTGTGACGGTGTGAAAATGGAAGTCCTCTAGTATAGGCGCTAAGGTTAAGGTGTAATTTAGCAGCTGACGTTCCAAGACATTCCTTCCCAGTGCAGCAGTTGATGTGACCTGACCTGAAGTCTTTTGTCCTATGATGTGTCACCTCACTCAAGTAAAAATCAAGTGTTTTTTAAATATAGTATTTTCACTGTTGCTACTTTTGTCCATAATCTTTTTAGATTTTACTGAAGCAAACTTACCAGAGTCATCCTTTTTTTTTTGTTTTGTTTTGTTTTTTTTTAGCATAGGACTGTATGCTTAAACAGTGTTTTGCCTCATCTAGGCTCCATGCCACCAGCTCCTGCTGTTGGCCATGGCAGGTGACTTCTCTGTTTCTTCACTGCTCAATAAGGCCAGTTATGAAAAGTTTTGAGGACGTTATTGAATCTGTTGAGCAACCAAATAAGGAGCAACCTGTCACCTGACTACAGATCAGGAATAGTAGTTTGGTGCGAACATAGTGTAGTTGCCCATGTGCCAATAAACCCCAGAACCCGTGGTTTATAACCACTAAGAGAGTGATAAAGTGTAGGGATGCCCCTAACTAGTCTGCTCCTTGGTGAAGAGGTAGCTTTGGATCCCATGATCCCACAGAGTACTGGATGGTTTTGAGCTTCTAAAAGGAGAAATTATCATGTTAAACTTTCCCTCTGTAAGTGACTTTGTAAGTAATCTATCTGCTTTCTATTTGTTTCCCAATATCACGCGTTACCATTTATTGACAAATATGTAGAAATATGACGTGCTGTAAATGGGAGGGGAACACCAGGCAGTAAAGAACAGCAGAGAATGCAGTGGCTCCTTTAGCTGCTGAGTGCTGGTGGCCAGATTTATGAGTTTAAAATCTGTTCTCTCGTTTCCTTTTCCTTTTCCTGGAACTCCTATTTTAGTACAGTTTCCAGATCTGGTTTGAATTAACCCCCACTTACTTACAGGTCAAGAATAATAATAGCAGCTGTTGCTCTTGCTTGGAAGCAGTAAACTGTTCTATATTATAAAATAATGGAGGAACTTAGGCCCATTGCTGGATTCACATGGCTAAAATGCAGAAGTTCATCCAGGTCTCTTTTTTTTTGCTTTCGGCCTAACATTCATTGGCAAGGCACACGCTTGCTCCCCATTGCCTGCTCCTTAACAATGTTCCCAAATGTTTTCAGAAGACAAGTAGGAAAACAGAGAACACAGGAAAAAGTAGTACGAGCAGTACTAAGAGCAGAGTATTTATCTTTAATTATTTGGAATATATATTATAGGGGATTCTTTTTAGTTTTAGTCATTATAGGTGCTATGAAAGAAGACTGACTTAGTAGAAGGTATAAGTCCCTTCTACTTTAAAAGCAAATTCATTTTTGTAAAGTGAAAATTGAAAAATAAGGAAATACTACTGCCTGAATTTAATCTCCCACACCAGGCAAACATGACATCACAAAGATTTTATACATTCCTTTCTTCAAGTACCGGTAATAACCACAAAAGGAATGTTTAAAGAACGAGATGAGACATTCTATTTTTTGGCACATGTGAATTTCCAAGGTCCTATGTTGAGTGTTTGCATGGCTGTTTGGAAGTGCTGGGAGTGAAGGATGTTAGGAGAGGTTGTGGAGGTATAGTAGGGGGATTTGTGTTTCAGAGAGGAGGGCAGAGGCTGCTGTAGTTAAGCAGGATACTGTTTGTCTTTAAAATGTTCGTGAGGCTGTTGAAGATATGCTAAGGTTTCTTTTAACTCTAGGGAGGAGTGATCTAGTGCACAGAACCGAAAGCCTAGGCTCCTAAGTTCTAAGCTGCTACTAAATACGTGAGACTTAGAACAAGTCATGTTGCAGTAACTTCCTGTGCCTAATGGTAGCTGGGTAGTAATGTTTCTTCCTTCTTCCTGGTTGTCTTTTGTAAACACCTGTGGATTAGTGTTACTTGGTCATCCTAGAGTTGATTGTATGTCTGTGGATTGTAAAGCATGTAGTATGCATTGGGATTTTGTCTGGCTGCAAGATGGTAAATCAATGCAAAATATTTTTAACCTTAGGTTGGATTCCTCAAAACTTGATAAGGTGCTCATATGTTTGCACTAGTATCGACAGTATTTTCTGTCGCTTGATGGCTAAGTGGTAAGTTTGGAAAATCCGCTGATTGGGCATCTACAATAGTATCATTCAAAGAGATTACTTTTATTTCTTTAAGGTGCAGAAGACCTATTGAATGGCTTCTATGATACTTTAGCTTCTTGAATAACTACACTATTCATTTATCCCTATGGCTACTATCCTCTGGGACTACACTATTAGCTTTCTCACAGTTGACAATAGGGAATTAAAGTCTTACTTTAGTGCTACATTGATTTCTCACAGATAACTTTTCCCCTGTGATGTCATTTCCTGTTCCAAGATGGTGGAAGAGCTTTAAATCCTTGCAGCAGAAATAACTTCAGTGGATAGATACTGCAATAGAACTGCTCAACCAGGAGAAATAAGAACTACTTGAAGATGCAGAAAAAGAAACATCTCTGCAGACTGTCTGCTCATGATGTATATTACATGACACCTTTGTGATGGTGCATATTACAGGCATGTTTAACAATGGCTAGCACCGAAATACATGTGGGTACATGTAAAGTGGACATTATTGACTTTTTTATTGGTGCTTTATGGAGATCCTCTTATGCTCATGAGTGGGCTTCATCCACTAAATGTATCTGAAAAAATCTGTCATTCGTAGAGCAGAACTGAGACCAGCCATCTAATCAGTCAATGGTTTCCTCATGCACTTTGATAAACAAAAGAAGGTTTCCTTTTGTGAAGAAGGATAAATCAGAAAAATGCTAACCTATTTTTTATACTTGCCTATAATACCAATGACAAGAAACTGCTATCACCATTACAGATTCTCTTGTGGCCCATTTTGAAAGTGGTATTCCTTACAAATTTGGTTCTGAAAGTGCCATTTTCGGTCATAAACCTGACTGGCACAAGAAGGTTACCTACCAAAGCCCTAGGCTAGAAGTCTTGCTACATAACATGATTTTGATCTTTTAGGGGCTTAAACAGCATTGCAAAGCAGTTGATAATTGGATGTGTGATCTAGTATACCCTTTTTGAAATAAAGAAGAAGGGATGTAAATGGATGTGAAAAACCTCAGACTGACAACTAATTAATTGCATACTTTTTTCACGATTAGTACTTGTAAGCTGCATTGAATAGTAAATAAAATTACCTCTAGGACCAACAAGAGTAATGATCCTGTGAACACCAATGGACCCCACAAGAAGGGCTATAAGGGTCTACTTTGATGTGTTTTTATGCAAGACACAAGTTCTTCTCCAAGCAAATCTGAATATCTCCAAACTAATGGAAACCTTGATGGGCAACAGGACATTTACGGTTATTTAAGACAGCATTCCAGTCTAGGCAAATCAAATCTATTTTCTACATGACTTGGCTTAGAGCATTGCCTCCCTAGTAGTTTTCCAGGCCCATGCTGAGCCTCGGTGACCTCTGCAATTCTTCATCTGCTTCCTGATAGTTTCAACATTGAGTTATGAAGGTAGTGAAAGGCATGGGTTGAGGAGAAGAGCCCTGGAATTAGTGTGAAATTAGAAAAGGCAAAGAGCTACTTTAAGACTGGGAAGCCAGTTTATTATGTAAACACTAAAATAGGGTCCTTTCTCAAATGACAGGGTAAAAACAGCTACCTGGCCAGTGCTGAAGTGCCACAAACAGGTCTGGTTTTAAGAACATTTTACAATTTATATGCACCAGATATATTTGCATACAGTGGGGGCAGTGCATGCAAATATACCCCATGCATATTCATTTTAGATATCCTAAAAGCCAGACCTGGTTGTGGTACTCCAGGACCGCAGTTGCCTATCCCTGATATAGATGTTATATTCCTTTTGTAACACAACAGGAAGCATTTAGGGAATACCATGTCTGTCTAGGCATGCAAGTAATTTGACCTCTCTGTGTTTAAGTCAGGCACACAAGTCTCTCCATGCTATGCCAGGATTGCTGACTCACTTATGCCCAGAAAGGCAGACTTACCCATGCACATAAAGAAAGCTACAATCCAGGGTGTAGGTTGGAGAGGAGAATTACAGTGCCCTCAAAGAATGCATTCGACCCTCCACTATACCCTGAAAAGGTGTACACCTTGCCAATCTTGGTTTGCTGTTCTCATCAAGTGCAAATAAGATCTTTCTTTTTCTATTATTGTGTGAACATCCATTATTGGTGTTCATTCTAGATATTAGGGAATGTCATCTCCTTATTATTCCATGTCTTGTTCTACAAAGTTACTCAGAACACGACGTCTTCAGCCTGCTGGTACATGTTTTGCATTAATGGCTAAGATTTTACTCCAGGTTAGCCGTTACATCATCAAGTGTTCAATTTCTATTCTTTGAGGAACTCACTTCATGTTATTTTGTTATGTGCCTTCTGTCCGTAAACGTTCAGTGCACTTCGCAGCTTGAGCTCATTTTGTGCGATTCTTTTTTTCCCTTTTGTGAATGTTTGCTGAGTAACCACCCGTTAGGCCTGTTGGTGAATATTCTGTATGTTACAAGCAGAATTTACACAGGCTGACGTTCTTCTGGTTTCCTAATGAGTATTCCAGGTTGGGAATTAATTCCTTGTGATCACTCTAATTCCCATCATTGTGTTCTTTATGTATATTACTGAAAGAGCTGACTTCTGGTGACATACCTTCAGTCTGTTGTTGAGTACCCCAAACCCATTCATAAGACTATTTTGTTTCAGGTGACACTTGGATTGGAAAGCAAGTGTTCCATGGCCATACTTTGAGGTGCTTCTTCCAAGGAATATCACTTGGGCTTATTAGCGAGTATCAGTCACTGGAGAACTTTATATCATGAGCCAGATCTTTTCAAGGGTTTTCCCATTTTGTGTATGTGGGGAAAAACACGGAGTAAATCTGGTCCTGCATGACAACCATTCAGCACACTGGTGACTGTTCCATGTAAGTCACTGGAAAAGTTTACTCTTGAATGACACCTTTGACCCATAAATGAGTGTTCAGCATCCGCTGTAAGTTGAGTTTACTCAAGTCACAAGTCTGGTACCGGGTTGCTTATCACCTAAGTACTGTAGTTGAAGTATTGTCTGAAATTCCCATATAAAAGATTTATAGATACATAATACAAATTATGGATTTATATATTGTACATATAATTACAGATACATATAGAGTTTATTTACTTTCTATTTAAAAAGAGAGCAAATATTTAATTAATTGCTTAGTGATATCAGATCTTTCAGTAGGTGGCAGCTGCTATCAGAGGACAATACAAAGTAAGCTAATTAAAATACTAAAATGAGAGGGTATTTTTGTTGCTTTTAAAATTCTCTATACAGAAATAATATATGTAGAGACAGAGGTATCTATAAAGTCATATATAGTTTGGTTTATTTTTGTACCATTCTTAGTTCTGCTTTCAGCAACACTATAATTACAGGATCAGTACTGAGCTGCTACAGATGTGTGCTCTGTAATGTGTGTTGATGTCATTGCTTTGGTTGTAAAGTTGCATTTGTAAAAAAAAAAAAAAGAAAGAAAAAAAAAAGAGGAAGTTAGCAGAGTAACTGGTTAGTGAGGATGGTGAGGGAGTCGCAGGGCCAGCTGGCTTCTGCTGTCACCAGCCAAACTCTGTAAAGAGCTACTGCCCTTAGTAATGTTACTCTAAGGTATTACTAGTCTCAAACAACGAGGCATGTATGATGCCTTGTTCGTTACTGTATGTTCACTGTTGCCTCATATTTGTGTGCTCTTTCTGGCGCAGTTAGTGTGAGAGAGGCTTCTATCTCTGTGCCATCGGATAAAAATCATCTAAAGTCTGATGGAAATGAGTAAAAAGTTGTTGAGATTGTTTTGTTTTAATTTAATTTAATTTTTTTTTTTTTAAAGAAGAAAATTGGCTCATTCATTTCCTTAGAACATGTTCACTAAAGTCATAGTTCAGGAGCACCAAGGATGAAAATGGATGGCATATTTTCAGCTGATTACTTCTACAAAGTGCAATTTCAAAGCCCTTTATGTGGGTAAACTGAAAAATCACCCGAAGGACACTTGCTATTTTATCCCCTTCGGGTGCCTGCAGGTGCAAAGTATGAAGGCAGTTTCCACCTGATTGCCCTTTGAAAATTTAGGGAAAGGACACACATTAAAAGCACCTGCTATGTGGGCTGTTTGAAAGTGACCCGCCTAATGCATGCCCCACGGTTCCAGGGATTTTCAGTATATCTGAGGATGACGGGCATAGGGGAGGGCATGCATCTTTGCATTTACACTTCGTTTGCGGTTGTAACTGGGAGTGGCTTCAGGTGCCCTTGGAGGTTGGGGGCGGTAGCAGTTGGATAATGTCTTGTCTTCCTATCTTATGATTAAATTGTGGCATTCAGAATCTCTGTGGCAGTGAACACAGAAAACCTTTTGAATCGCTGACTCCCTGATCATGCTAAAAGCGAGTAAATGGTGTTTGTAAGTGGGAAAATATTGTATTGTTGGGTTCATTTTGCGAGTCTGTTCATTCAGGTAAATGGAGGAGTCTCAGCTCGTTCAGGACACATGGGCATAATGAAGAAGCTGAGAGTCTCCATTCATTTAGAAAAAAAAACGGTGGAAACGTTTGAGTTATAGAGTGAATTGAACAAATCAGTGTGAAACCTCAAATGCTTGCACTGTACACCAACAACAGTCTTTAAGACTTGCATCACAGCATTTAGCTCAGGATCTACATCTTTGTTCTTATGATAATCAGGTTCCTAGATTCCCATGTATTAAGGCCCTTTGCTGTTGTTTGCTCGTTCCCATGGTGCCATATTACAGTGGGCACTTCCAGAATACATTTCATGTGAATAAAAAAAAAAAAATCCAGCCTAAGACAGGAAGTGAACCTGAGGACCCCACTCTTCCCCCCCCCCCCCCCCTTGCAGCTTATTCTAGGCTTGGGATTAGTGTATGGAAGGCGGCCCAGCTTGGAGAACATTTAGAATATGTTCTCTCATATTTAAAACCCCTAAGCCCAACAGCATGGTAACTCATAGATCTGTGCGGCTTGATTCCTTAGCTGCATCACACTTGGAGGGTCAGAACCTCTAAGGGATAGGACTCTGTATTGCCTTTTAATGGCAAAACAATGCATAAAATTAACCTCAAACAGTTACCCATATGGTAGTTCCAAGTAAGTAAACAATAATGGTGTATAGAAACAAGAAATACGTCTAAACAAAAAAAAAAAAACCAAACAAACAAACGAAAGACAGAGAGGCGTGATAACTAGTCATGGGGAAAGACTCAAAGGAAAGTTGAGTTCTTTTCATCATTTTGTACTGAACTGTCCTAGAATTATTAAATTCTATTTATTGATCTAATCCAATCTAAAATTATACACACACACACACACAGTAAAAAGCCCCATTATCCAGGACTCAGATATCTAGAATAGGCAACTAATTGGCATTTTGCCCAGGCTGCTTTGGGAAGGGGTGGATTAGAGAGCAGAGTAGCTATCCTGTGCCCTGCTCCTCTGTCCACTCTAGCGTTGGCTCCTCCTCCTCTCCTGTTTCCCTGTAGATAGAAGAACAGAGGAGAGAGGCAAAGGGTTGGATTGGGGAAGCCAGCTGACTTTTCTGTTCAGTGCTCTGTCCACGCCAGCATCCAGCTCCTCCCCTCCTGTTCCTGCAAGAGGCAGGAGGGGAGGAGAAATGACAGGAAGCAGAGGGCTCTCACATAACTTGCATCAGAGGCTTTTTCTCATGTGAGACAGATAATGGGGCTTTCACTACAGAAATATGCATACTGAGGTATGCAACAGAACATATTGTTTCAGAGAAGATCTCATACCTTTAAAACAGAATGAATCTTAAATTAGCAGTAGTTATGCATTCAAGCTTTGCTTTCCTCTGTTTGCCAGAATAGTTATGTGAAGCAGATATACATGGACATATTAGTTTTATAATGTTAAATTACTGGCCCACTTGAAAGGGCATTATGATTTTCAGAGTCAATATGACCCAAAGCTGATTATAAAACTGTTAGTCACCCTTCCTCTGGTAGTCAGTATTTTTATACTATAAGGCTCATTGCCAGTCCATATTTGTCATTTTATAGCTAAACAGATTTAAGTCCTTGATATTCTCTTTATCTTATTGGTCCAAAGGTAGTTGTTTCCTATCTGTGATCTATTACTATTTTATTCTGAATAGCAGAAAAAAGTATTTTTATGAAAAACAAAACAAAAACGGCACATTGAAAATCACATCCTATTATGCCTGTGGGATAAATCTATGAATCTGGCAGTCTGGAGGTGTATTCATGCCGACTGGCCTTCCAGCCATGTGTGCCGGACAGACGAATGGAGGTTGGGCAGAAGTCCAAAGGGACGCTTTTGAGATTAAATCACTGCTCACGCGTTCATGAAATCGGTGGTGTTATTTGCTGTTCGCTGCCTTGGGTGGTCTTGCAGTTTATAAATCAATCAATCAAAGGACAGGTATTTCAGAATGGTGTTATCTTTATAGTCCCAGTTTATGGCTAAAAACTTACACCTCTGAACCTACAGTACTGTCCAATCTGTACTGCTCTGGGTGGGTGCAGGCATATTTTCAGCCCTGTTGTTGGCAATCCTCTAACATGCCACTACCCTAATGTGCGAACCTGCTTATTGTTTTGGCAATCTGAGTAACACATAATGAAAGCTGTACAGACGTGAACCAGTAACAATGTCATGATAGCAATAAGACAGTGGGGATGAATAAGAGGGTGGGTGGGGGGGGGGGGGGGGGAGGGAGAGATAGAATTATCAGTGTTCAGATGAGATAACACCATACCTGCTAAATGTTCCTGCTTCCAACTCTCTTTGGAATTAATATTGCCCTAAGAAAATGTACATGGTGGGGGATAGGGAGGTAATTTTTCAACAGCCCACATAAATTGTAAATGAAATATCTGCATAAGTTCCATCAGTATTGAAAGTGAAACTTACAAGTGTAAGTCCGCTTTCAAAATTACCTCACCAAAATGACCTGAATGTCATGATACCTGCTAATTTGTATGCAGAATTTTTATTTTTTTTGAGAAAATTTGTGCGCATATTTTTGAGAATGGAAAAGTATGTGTGTAAATTTAAATCCCTTTCCTAGTTCCTCCAGGAGAAACCTCTGCTCACTGTGTCTACAAGCCATCCATGTATAAATTTACCTGGATATTGGGTGGGCAAAGTTTTAACAGGCAATTTACACAGGGAGAGCACTATTTTTTTAAAATAACCCTTGAAGAGAACAATTTTCAGAGCCATTTGCCCAGGGAATGTTTGCTGAAAATTCCCACCTCTACCTAGCTAAATGGACATGTGGGCATCATTAGCGTGCAATCTGGGTAAACAAGCATCGGGGTAACTTGCTTGATGCAGCCGTTACAACCCTTAACCATTAAGCCTTATGCTCACCTTTGATGCAACTTCAACATTACTCTCTGCATCAATGACAGGGAAGGGCAGGAAATTTGAATCAAACAGTTACTAACAAGAGCCCTGAAGTTGGTGGTTGGTGAAACAGATAAGTATGGGGAAATAAGTGTGGGAGCTTGTTGGGCAGACTAGATGGGCCGATTGGTCTTTCTGCCGTCATTTCTACGTTTCAGACTGCAAGGAGTTGTTTCCAGAGGTGTGTTTAGCTTGGGGGGGGGGGGGGGGGGGGGGGGTGTAAGTGGCATGTATCCATGACATTTTCAAAAGTATGCATGCTATTTTACTCCTCTGGGGTATTACTTGCATTGTTTCTCTTTGAAAAAGCATATGGAGTATGTGTGCTAGAAGCATCCCATGCGCTTTATAACTACGCAGGCTATTTTGAAAATTGCCTCCCAAGTGTGTTACAATGAGGATGGCAAATCAATTGTTCTCCATCTACTGAGGAGAAGCAATGGCGATAAACTGGAGCAGGGGACAGGTATGTGAGATATTAGGAAGAGCTTTTACCTTTGTGGTTGGGAAGTCAAGCACTACAACAGACTATCCAAGAACGGGTAGAATCTCCATCTTTGGAGGATTTTATAACCATACTGGATAACCTCTGACTGGAATGATTTAGGAACTGGGGATACTTCCTGGAGGAAGGGGAATGGGTAACCTCATGCAGCCCCCTTCCAACCCTGTTGATTTTGTGCTAAAATACTTGAACTGTCTTCTTCATGATCAGATTTTCTTGGCTTTCGATAGCAGACTTCATTCATCTTCTTTTAGGAAATACGTTAACGAGACCGGGTTATACATCACCTGCTAGCCCTTCCCTCTTAGAAGGTATGGCATTATCTGATTTTAACACTGCTTTCCCATTACCACTCAAAGATTATTAGCTAGGCCTTGGCTCTAGCGTTCTAAATTGCAAAAGAAAATGGTGCAGGAAAGCGTTACCAGACACTGGAACCCAAGACATTTTTTTAAGAGTGATTTTTTTTTTTTTTTTTGTACAGACGTTGTTATCCCAAACTATATAAAAGAAAGCAGAGCATGTTTTTGATACAGAGTAGGTAGCAATTGTTTATAATGACAATAAAATTACTTGGGTATGTTTCCTATGTAGAGTTCTGGTAACGCGGGCAATGAGCCACCCGTCTTTCCATTATAATTTTTTTGGAGGGAAGGCAGGGAGGGGAGGGGCAGAACTCAGATGGGTGAATCACTTACAGAAAAAAAAAGTAATAAACGCGTTTTGAAGCACAGTTTCTACAATAACATTAACCCTCTCGATGCCAAAAAAAAAACCCATTTGTCTCAAGCTGACAACATTGTAGAATCTAGAACTAACCTTCAATGATGTGACTTTAACTTTTATACACTGCTGCTGTTATGCATTTTTACCAGTTTGAAACTTGTGTACCTTTTCTTTTTTTTTTTTAAGAAGAAATATTAAATTTGGGGAAAGAAAAAACATTTAATTAGTTTGGGGATGGTTGGAAAAGCAATTAAAAGCAGTTTTCAGAAATAGGATGAAGATATGCCAAGATAAATTACAAAGAGCCTGAGTAGATTTCAGTAGGGCTGAGTCTTTGGTTGGCTTTCCAACCTCCTTGACACATTTTTCGATGAATTCATTTTCTTTCTCTGTCAACATTAATGACACAGACTTATTTAGACATGTTAGGGAACGCAAATGACCTGCGCGTGAACCTCCATGTAATTTAATTCACGTTTCTTAATGTGTGACTCTGTGGACCTTATTTTTCTAAAGATGAGAATAAATGAAAATATACTTGGTTTTCCTCTTTTGTTTTTAATTTTTTTTATTGTGGTGCAAACTTGACGCCTTTTGTTGTGTGTATTGTATTGAATCATTTCTATCGGAATGTCTTGTATACAAGTGCAGTGACTCCACTGCATTACACTATGGTGCTCTTTCAACAGTAGCCAGTGGAAGAAAAAATTAGTCCATCTGGCACCTACAGTTTTTTTTATTTTTTCTGTGTGTTAAGTTTAGTTTTGGACACTTGAGTTTCTGTGGTGTTGCTCATTGGCTGGTGCACTTTCAATTCTTGGCCACCGAGTTAAGAGTCGAAATGCCAATGGGCCGCTGCAGGGAATAAAAGCAAAATGTTCTATTCAGCTGGACACAGCATAAGAAAATAGTCTGATTAATTCAGAAAGGCAACCAGAGGGTTAATTGTAGGGTTTTTTGAACTTCAGGTATATTCAAAAAAATAATTAAAAAAAAAAACAAACAAACAATATTTTTTCAATAAACATTTTCTTTCTGTGAATGGTTTAGAAGTAAATAGAGAAACTAAATAAAAGATTAGAAACATGATGGTGCTTTACCAAAGCCTTATGTGATAGATATTATATACTCTGTAGAGCCTGTTTATCCCATTTTACCCTTAACCTCTCAGCCGCCATTTTGTTGGGGTCTGGAAATACCAGCTAGGAAAAGAGAATCTGGGGATGGGTTTTCTGCTGCTCCCTACTGAAATTTATGAATAGGCATGAGCTCAGTGACTGTTACAATAAACAAGGATGGAAGACCTAGCTTTGGAAGGTTGTTTTTTTAATAGTTTCTTGAAACACACTACTTTTAAAAAGCAAACTAAACTTTGTTCTTCAAGAAATGAATGACTTCTACCCTCTAAATTTAACAATTTTTGGAATAAAAAGAACCTATTCAAATTGTTGTTTGGGGGCAAAAGGTTTCATCCTACTGTGCTTTGATGAAATGTAAGACCATGTGCAAAGCCAGCATTTTTTGGCGGGAACGAGTAGGTTTGCAAGGCGTGCATGATGGTTCTCCTGCATTTGGGAGTGAAGCAATGGGAAAAGCCTAGCCCCTATTCATTTTTTGCTGGAAACCCAGCTGAGCTTGTCCCGTGCGGCTCTGGACTGCTTAATGTTTATTTGCAAGTTAATGCCTTTTGAGATTTCACTGTGGCTTTATGAAGCTAAATCCATTTCATCTTATTGGCTCAACATGGCCCTGGCGTATCTGATATTAGCTTACAGCACCCATACGATAATTAAAAGTTGTTTCACTGATGATTTGTTTTGCGTTACTATAAAGATATGTTCTAGTATGTCACAAAGGTAGCACTTTTTAAATTAACTCATGTCTCTTCTGTATCTGTGGGTCAGACTCAAACTCAGTTCCCTGTACTGCACCCCACATGCAGAGTTAAGCTTATTTGCACCCTGGAGAGGCTGTTCCCAGTTAGGTAACAGTTTTGGTGACTGAAAGCAATAAACCAAGTCCGTCTCCTCAAGGAGCTAGTTGAATTTCTTGGCAGTGAAACATATGTCCCTTTAAATTGTAAATAACTCAGCAGTCCTGCCTCAATTCCAATCAACCCATTTACAAAATTCACTTGCTGGTATTTCAGGGCCCGCTAAATACTTTCCAACTCGTCACTATTACCACTGCATGTTTATAGAAGAGAAGAAAAATGCATTCAGCTACAGAAAAGCTGGATGGCACGTTTGCAATGTTTTGTAAAACTTGCCATTTCCTGAGGTGGTCGATGGCTCTTAGAACTGATGAACGGTAACATTTTATTGTTCTTGTAATATTACCCTCCTTCAGAAATGTTTTGTATTTTGATATTAATAAATATTTGCTAAAAAAAAACAAACCCCAGCATAATCTAGTGTCATTATTCTGTCTATACTCAAATGTGTTTCAATTTAAGTCTTGGGTTTTTAAGTTGGGGTTTTTTCAGTTTCTTTTTTGTGCCTTCAAAGCCTTTCCTCCATGCTGTGGTTCAGGTAGAAGGGATGAGGCTCTTAATTTTGTAAATGGAAGAATCCGCTCCTAATGCATGGCAATTAACTGCCCCCCCCCCCAGAAGATGGCAATTAACTGCCCCCCCCCCAGAAGACAGCAGCAACTAAGCAAAACCCACAAGAAAGAACATAAGGGAAATCACTTTATGAGCGGCTGCTCTCTAGGTCCTTCTTTTTCTTAGATGTTTGGTGGGAAAAGGAATCCTGTAATGGAGAGAACCCCGTTTTAAAGCTTTATTTGTTTTCTCGCAATCTTTCTCCTTCTGTTATCATCCAGCCCCTCCACCCCCGGCCACCTCCTGCAAAATCGATGGTTTGTAACATTATACTCTCACATGAAAGGGCAGTGGCATGCAAGAAAAGACGGCCGTTGGTGGTTGGAAGAATTCTGTTGAGTTGCAAAAGGAAATCCCTTGCTCTTTATAACCCATCAACAAGTGAATTTGTCTTGGTTACAAGACTTCAGAATATAAAAAAAAAAAAAAAAATCCTCTCCGCCAGAATCAGCTGCCAACACATTATTTTTTTAAAACTGGTACAAGAAAATGATTTTAAGAGTTGTCTTGGGTGTCTCAATTAAAGCAGCAGTCTCACCAAGAATACTCAAGAGTTAAATGATACCATTGATTGACTCTGAACCCCCCTCCCCCCCCCCCACCTTGGTCACTACTTGAATAATTACGCTCTCTCAGGCCGATTCAATAAGACGCACGTAAGAACGTGTGTCCAAACTGGGCACCTGTTTCCCTAACATGTGCACAGCCACCTCTCCTGGGTGCACGATGTTATATTAAAATGGGCTGATGTGGTAAAAAGGACGCCCTACGGATAAACTGTGAGTCCCTAGCGCACCCAGGAGCCGTGGCTGTGCGCACATCTCTTGGAGGTACTCGCCCTCCATTCAACATTGTTTAAATTAAAAAAAAACAAAACCCACAAAAAAAAAGACAGACTATATAGATTATTCTTGTTTACAATAATGAGCTCTCTTCCTGCCTTTAACGCTCCATCCTTCCTCCTGGTTGCCTTGAAATGTAAGGAGACCTTACAAGCTGCTCTGACCTTCCTGAATACTTAATGGTGCCTTTTGTTTGAGGAATCTTACTACAGTGAAAGGATCTGTTTTGTATCGAATGCAGTATTTTTGTTTTTTCAGGAGCCCTTGACTCACGGTATGCCTCATTAGAAAGGGTGTGTTGAGTGACCGGCAATTTTCTGCATCAGGGGAAATAACTAATAGCCTCATCTACATGGAATTTACATGTGACGAGCACTTATTTATTTATTTTATTTATTAGCTTTTATATATCGACATTCGTGGGTACATCATGCCGGTTTACAATATAACTGAAGGAGGAAATTACAAAACACCAGGGTGGGGGGAGAGGGAGCAGATAGGAAGAGAGAAGGGGCGAGAGAAGAGAGGGAAAAACAAGAAGAGGAGAAAAGGAACAGTACCTGATGGGAAAACAACAGAATAACATAATAAGTAGCATTGCAAATTATACATTCAATAAGGCACAGTGTATAACCTTATCCACTGTGGATAACCTTATATAAATTATACACTCCAAAAAGTATTATATACAATAATAAAAAAAGTATTATATACAATAATATCTTTAACTAGTACATACAGGAGACACTATATATGACATTACAAATTAAACATTCAGAAAAGCAACTATATATAGACTAGCAGGGTTGCTATAGGGAAAAGTAAGATTTAAAGGATAGCAGAGGGGGGTAAATAAAAGGGGTATAAGGGTTGCTTTAGGGAAACGGTAGGTTTTAAGGACAGAGGAAGGGGGTATATAAGGAGGTGCAGAGAAATGGGAGACAAAACAGAGTATAAGTAAAGGAATAAAGGAGAAGGCTATGAGTAAGATAATGACAAGGGCTCTTTCTCTGAAGGAGTAGAGGGAGCAGGGGGGGACTACGTGGGGTCCGGATCAGGGTAGGCCATTTTAAAGAGCCATGTTTTAACCCCTGTTTTGAATTTCCGAATGCATGGATCTAGTCTGAGCTCAAGTGGCGCAGTGTTCCAGAGGGAGGGGCCTGCAATGGACAGGGCTCTTTCTCTGGTGGACGTGTGGTGAGCACATTTAAGGGAAGGGGTGTAGAGGGTTCCTGAAAGCTCTGTTCTAATAGGACGATTGGAGGAGCAGAATCAAAGAGCATCCTCAAGCCAGGAGTGATTGTGGTTGTGCAGGGAGTTGTGAATAATGGTGAGGGTTTTGTATCTGATGCAGGAGGAGATGGGAAGCCAATGGAGTTGCATGTGTTGAAAAAATAGCGCATAAAATTCCCAAAATTGCACACAAAAACACTTTAGTACCCAGCCCTTATAGTTATGTTTTTTATTTATTTTACATTTGAAATTTCAGGCCCATAATTTTCAAGAACATCTGGCTGCCTCAGCGAGTTGTACTGTTGTGCAAGACCAGCCATTATCTAATTAGATAATTATCTAAACTGAGAGTTCATGGATTGAATTTACCAAAACAGCTCCATAAATTAAATCTCTGTTCCTGCAAATCTTAGTAGAAAGATGAAGATATGTTTAACATTCTTCTGAATCAAGGGTTGCTCAAGAAAACTTGCTGACTGAAATGAGGGATGAGATTGAAATGGTGCCCCCCCCACCCCCCACAAAAGGCAGATCAAATCAGTGAGAGAGCATGTGGGGAGCACCCTTCGTGGAATCTGGCCCTTTTGGTGATTTGAAATGCTGGGGAAGGGGGAGGACAGGGGTCAGGGCAGGGCTAGTGCAAGGGGATTTGACGCCCTCGGTGAGCCTTCTCCCTTGCGCCCTCCCCCCCCCCCGGGTCGCACCGCCACCCCCCGGTCTCGGCTCCGACTCCTACCTCATTCTCAATCACGCCCGCTGACTGTGTGGTTTTCTGGGTCATGAGCAGGTTGGGCACTGCTCGCGGCCGCCAAATCTCCACTCCTCTTTGCCACCGCTTGCGGCCCCATATGCCTCGCACCCAGTGGCGCACCAAGGGTCTCTGGCGCCCAGGGGCCAATGCATTTGTGTGCCTCTCCAGCATCCCCCCAGTCTTGTACTAATGCTTAAGGTCACAGAAAATCTGTGGTGTCTCTAGACAGAAGAATTGGGGGGGGGGGGGAGCCAAAATGACATTTCTTCATCACACCCACCTCTATAGCATGGATCCTGCTTTAAAATTGATTATAAAAAAAAGTGTTAATAAAAAAGTCCAAAGGGTCTTCTGTGTAATTTTAAAAAGCTGGCCAGTTTCACACTATAAAATTATTTGATAGCCTCATTCAACTAATTCTATATGATTATGAGAGTGAAGTCTGGAATATATAGGAAGGGACAGAATGTCAAAATAAATCCTGCACCTCCAGTTCTGCAACTCTGTGCATCCACTGAAATTCCCCCAAACAATGGAGCTTGGATGTTTCCCTTACAGCTCATCATACTAAAAGATATTTTCAAATTCTGGTGTCACCTCACAGCGCCTTCCACTGCCAGGCACATTGTGAACTAACACAAAACCCCGCAAAAAAAGACACTCAAAATCTATACTGCAATCCCATCGCAACAAAACAGTAATAACACCAAGGACTCAAACAACAATAACCCTACCTGTGAAAAAGCAAGGGTAAATATTGCACTGGGTCCTAGAATACCAATTACAATACCTACTGAGGAAACAAAACAAACCCGATTGCTATAGATCCCTATACAGACACTACATGCTAGCAGAATCTCTCATCATGGTCACACACACAGAGCAGAGACAGACCCTCATCAAATACAGAATAAAGCCACAAAAAGTATAAATAGAAATGTGCAGACAAAAACTGAACTGTAAAACGCATCACGCCAGACTCTATACAGTGTAACAATGGAAAAACAAAAATTTTGCCATTCCTCGTGAAACAAATCAATAAAATCAAGATATATAAATCATTAATCATAATTATAAAATCATACAAATAAAATAATTTCAAAACAGCTTATGAATAGAATATCCAATAATTAAAGACTTGTGCAAATTTTGAAAGCTTTACCAAATACCAATAAAATATTTCAAACAGCAGACACATCACATACTACCCAATAATTAAAATGGTAGTCAATCAAAAAAAATGAACTTAAAAAGCCACCTTTACTTACCCTCTCCAGCAGTTCTCCTATGCCTTTCCCTTGCAGGCCATACCAGAAGCAGCAGTAGCTGCTGAAGCTGTCCTCACAGTCCTCTTCCTTAGGGACCACAACTAGTCTCTTCTCTCTCTCACACACAAACACCAGTCACACCCGCAGGACCAGTTTCTGTCTCTCACACACCAATCATCTCCCCAACCAGTCTCTCTCTCTCTCTCTCCCTCACACACACAAGCATACGCATACCAGTCATCTCTCTGATCAGTCTCTCTCACACATACACACGTCACCTTTCTGGCCAGTCTCTCTCAATCACACAATGCTCTCGCTCTCTCTTACATAGAAACATAGAAATGATGGCAGAAGAAGACCAAACGGCCCATCCAGTCTGCCCAGCAAGTTTTGCACTTTTTTTCTCCTCATACTTATCTGTTACTCTTGGCTCTTAGTAACCTTTTGGTTCTATTTCCCTTCCACCCCCACCATTAATGTAGAGAGCAGTGTTGGAACTGTATCTAAGTGAAATATCTAGCTTAATTAGTTAGGGGTAGTAACCGCCGCAATTAGCAAGCTAGACCCATGCTTATTTGTTTACCCAGACTATGTAATTCAGTCCTTGTTGGTTGTTGTCTGTATATAGATCCACTTTTCTTCATCCCCCCTTCCGTTGAAGCAGAGAGCTATGCTGAATATGCATTGAAAGTGAAGTATCAGACTTTCTCCCCTGCCGTTGAAGCAGAGAGCTATGCTGGATATGCATGAAGTGCTATGCTGGATATGCGTGAAGTACACACAGGCTTTCAATCACACATATGCTCTCTCTATTTCACTTACACACAAGCTCTCAATCACACACATGTTCTATCTCACTTACAAACAGGCTCAATCACATGCATGCCCTCTCTCACAGCCACAAGCCAGCCAAAAACATGCTCCATCTCTCTCGCACACACACATTGACACACACAAGCACCCTCCCTGACTCACATATACACCACACACATACAGAAGCGCCCTCCCTGTCTCACATATACACCATACACATACAGAAGCGCCCTCCCTGTCTCACATACACATTACACTCTCACAGAAGCACCTTGCTTTCAGAATTGCAGCATTTTTCACATTTACTAAAAGTGAAAGTGATGCTCCCAACTGTTATATAAGAAAACCACATTCCTATCAGAAGGCGAAATGACACCCTTCCTTCAGGTTCTGTCCTCCCAAGGGACAGCCACCCACACCGTACAGCTTCTCTTGTTTTATGCTTTCAGGCAATAAAGCAAGTGTCTTTCTTCAAACTATCAGTTGTATGATTATTCATGTGGGAGATATGGAACAGAAAGACAACCTTAGTCAGCTTCCCTTTTAAATGGGAAGATTCCAGTCTTAGTCATTTAAAAATATACATTTTCTAAAGGCTTAAAAAAAAAAAAAGCAAAACCGTTTCAGATTGGAACTATTCTAGCCTTCATGCTTAAATTATGCTTCAAGACTGGCTGCCATGGTGTGCACACTCTTAGCCACATTAAAAGGAGGCATTCCTGTAGCCCATCTTTATGCCAGAGGAGGATAACAGCACATGCCCATGGAATTGTCAGAGGTCCGTATGCTGTTTTGCCCTCATTCAGCCACTTGCACACAGAGCAGATGCAAAGCTGGCGGTTAATAACACACGCACTTTGCACAATGCTCATTTTCAAGTTTATTTCCTTTTGAAAAACTGGTGCAATGTGTGGGGACTAAAATAGTTGCACACAACTCAGGCTATTGAAAAGTGCCCCCAAAGTCTGCCAATGCATCTCATGCACCTTCCTTGGAAATATCCTGAAAAGCAGTCCTTCTGAGGAGGTTGCAGTATGCTGCACCAGCGTAGGCAACCAGAATTATACCGACAATCACCTGTAAAATAAGTTTTAAAAAAGTAAAACATGGAAATGGAATTTTAAGAAAATCTCCTGTATGCCACAATATTAATATTGTCCTTGGAGGAGAATTTACCCTTCAGTTACAGGCCAATGGACTGAATAAAAAATCTGAAGTTTAGTGACCAGATTAACTACAGATTACATTCACTACACTACACTATAGGTGAAATCAGGTATCCTCTCTTTTCATATTTGAGATGTGCAATCAGGTATAGATAAGAATCCTGCTTCATACACCAGGCCTATGACTACTGCATTATCAATCTGTCTAACTAATCTTATCAGTAGAGAGCAGATGTTTTTCTGATTATTGCATCATTGACATCATTTGACCAATCAGGATCTGGCGATGTAATAATGTGCTCATATACCTCTATATTTTGTTTCCATGGGGAGCTAAGGGTTCTTCTCAGTAGTTCAGATGCTGGAAGTGGCTACATGGAGCAGTACTCAGAAGAATGATTGGCGCAGCCTGGATCACTTATATTTACACCAGGAAATTTTTCGGTTATCCCTTCCCACCTGATCTTTCTGAGGAGGTCACTAAAGGTCTTTTTATTTGCTTTTGTTAGGCAGTGAAATAATTTCAGATGCCTGTTTAAGAGAGAGCTGCAACCAGCATCCGATACTAGCACAGGGAACTTGTCTGAATGTGCTTAGGTGTATTATGATAAATCCATGAACTACTAAGAATTATACCATATAGACTTGTACCATCTTGTGGGTAACATGAACTATCATGGCACTATCAATACATTCTGCACTTTTGGCTTTAATTTACTTGCCATAGGCACACATTAGCATGATTAGCAACACATGCTCTTACTGCCTCTAACAAAATTATTACTGTGAACAAATTTGGTACCCTTAACTTAAACTCACCAACTATGTGACTAACTGGCAAATATTGCCTATTTGGCAAAGGACAGGCTCAAATAGATGTCTCAAATATTCACTCAGCTCTAGGGACCTCTCCATGAGCTCAGTGGTAGAATCCTGAGATTGTTGAAGGTTTTAAATTTGTGCCCATGCATGACACAGTTCTGCGACACCCTGCCACATCTGGGCCATCACTTCTTCCCAGACAGATATTTTGGAGTCTACCTTCCTTCACCCAGACCTCTCTAAATGGAAGGTGATTTAGGATTTCCCACGTTGAAGTGTACATTATGGGGTTGATTTTCAAAATCATTAAACACAGCTTAAGGTGCGTAAGTGACTCTTACAAAATAGACCGAGGCTCTGTGATCATCAACGTATGTGCATAATGTAGTTACGTGCAAACTGCAGAGAGGTGTTCTGAGTGAACTTGTATGCTTGCTTTTTGATTTTAAAGAGTATACCTGTAAATTAATCCATATAAGTTTCACCCTTTGAAGAGGGGTGACTTTATGTGTGTGTTTATTAATCTAGGGCCAATTACCTGAACATTTTCAAAACAATCTTATGTGTTTGCTTGCCTTGAAAATACTGACTAAAGTCTGCATGTACAAGTTGAATGCAGACTTTAGTCCTGTCCATAGTTATACGATTACTCTCTACATGGCTAAGTCAAAGCCTCCAAAAGCATAAGTATCCATCTTACCTAACTGTATCCATGGCATGATGTGTGCAAGGAGCTCTGAGCTAATAAATGGATATAAGCCACCGCTGAAGGACTGTTAGACTGGAGAAAATCAGAAAACTGATCACAATTTAATCCCCTTCAGGAAATACAAGTGACCGAACCAGATCTGGAGGAGCTGCTGGACGGATGGATAAAAAAGGTGAGCATAAGGACTACAGTAGTACATGATCCTAAAGAATTCCAACAGCATTGATTTATACCTAATTAATCCCAGTTCAAAGGTGAGCAGATAATCAGAGAGCTTAGGCCACAGCCCTCATCAGAAACATAAAATATATAGTCAGCTCAGGACCCATCTAGTTGGTTCCATTTATTTTCTGATGCACTGCCAAAAACCTCAGTTGATCTCTGACTTGCCATTCACTTCTTTGCAAATAGGAATCCTCTGCTTTTTTTGTCCCAGGCTTTCATGAATTACGTTACTGGTTTTTGTGTTCATCACCTCCTTGGGAGGCCATTCCATGAATCCACCACCTTTTCCGTCAAGACACATTTTCTGATGTAACTTCTGATTCTACTTCCTTGGAGTCTTGTTACTACCACTAGTTAGAATTTCTGTAGCACTAGTGACATACACAGCACTATATAAATATGCATAAGGAATAGACTCTTCTTCATAGAGTTTACAATCTTGTCAAGACAAACATATTTGTAATCCCACCTTCCCAGCCCTGGAGAATTACTGGGTACACTCCACCAGGGTGGGAGAAATCACTCTGAGGCCTGAGGGTTGGAAGCAGGCTCACTTGCAAGGTCAAACTGGGCCCAGGATCCCCAAACAAATGCAATGTCCACACCAGGTTTGTGCTCAAAAAAAAAAAAAAGAAAAGATAGTTTCCTGCAAAAAAATATCGAATTCAGCAAAGGAACAACATTTTTGCAGTCCACAGTTCGGTACAGCAGAAAATTGCAGGATAAACAATTCAAATTTGAATCACAGTCTACACTCCAGTACAGTTTTAAAATTTAGAAAACAGTTCACTAATTCACCAAAACATAATTTTCCCCCCAAAAATCTTCTTTTTGTTAATCTTCCAGGTCCTCCACAGTCCCAGAATAACCCACAAGTTGTTTTAAAAAAATTCACAGATGCTCACAAAAGTTTAGATTGGTTCCCTAGGCAGAGGCAGCTTCCCCAGCCCTGTATGGAAACCCCATACAAGCACAGCTTTCTGATCCTGCAGGCCTCCAATATGGTTCCTTCTCCTTGATTTCTTTCTCCAGATTCTTCACTTTTCTCACTTTCCCTTGAGGGCCTGTGGAAGGCTCCAATTCCTCAGCACAAGTGGCACCACTTCCAGTAGGAGCTTCTACATCTCTCCCATGAATCAGTCTCTTCACATTCTCTCCCCCCTAAAATCCTTAATACCTACTCCCTACTGGTCTGGACCAATATGTTACTCAGCTTAATAGCCCTCACACCCCTTGCCTTCTTAGTGAACTTTTCCTAGCAAGTCCCCCATTATAAAGATAGAACACACTTTAGAATAACTCTGCACTCCTAGTGACTTTCTACTGCTGGGAAAAATTTGATTAGAGACCATTCTTTTACATGATTAGTGCACCATCTAGTGGCCAGAAGGACCACATACAGGACTGTGAAT
Source organism: Rhinatrema bivittatum (assembly GCF_901001135.1). Lineage (NCBI taxonomy): Eukaryota > Metazoa > Chordata > Amphibia > Gymnophiona > Rhinatrematidae > Rhinatrema > Rhinatrema bivittatum. The sequence goes on from NC_042626.1 coordinate 34,758,777, forward strand.
TTCCTTTATTAGGAAAATGATTAAAACCAACAAGGCTATGATCAAAAGAATCAGGGTTTAAGATTTGAAAGCAGTCTCAAAGAGGTGAATTCTTACACTGGATTTGAATGCCAGAGAAGGGAGTATGATGCATCAACTCAGGAAGTCTTTTCTAAGTGTATGAAGCAGCAAGGTGGAAAGCACAGAGTTGGGAGTTTGCAGTGGAGGAAAAGGACATAAGAACATAGGAAATTACCAAACTGGGTCAGAACAAGGGTCCATCATGCCCAGCATCCTGTTTCCAACAGTGGCCAATCCAGGGTACAAGTACCTGGCAAGTTCCCAAACACTAAGTAGATCCTATGCTACTGATGCCAGTAATATCAGTGGCTATTCCCTAAGTCATCTTGATTAATAGCAATTAATGGACTTCTCCAAGAACTTAGTCCAAACCTTTTTTAAACCCGGCTACACTAACTACACTAACCACATCCTCTGGCAGCAAATTCCAGAGCTTAATTGTATATTGAGTGAAAAAGAATTTTCTGCGATTAGTTTTAAATGTGCTACTTGCTTACTTCATGGAGTGCCCCCAGTCCTTCTATTATCCGAAAGAGTAACCAATTCACATTTACCCATTCTAGACCTCTCATGATTTTAAAGACCTCTATCATATCCCCCCTCAGCCATCTCTTCTCCAAGCTGAACAGCCCTAACCTCTTTAGCCTTTCCTCATAGGGGAGCTGTTCCATTCCCCTTTATCATTTTGGTTGCCCTTCTTTGTACCTTCTCCACTGCAACTATATCTTTTTTGAGATGCGGCGACCAGAATTGTACACAGTACTCAAGATGCGGTCTCACCATGGAGCGATACAGAGGTATTCACCATTCCCTTCCTAATAATTCCTAACATTGTTTGCTTTTTTGACTGCTGCAGCACACTGAACCAACAATTTCAATGTGTTATTCACACTGACGCCTAATACTTTTCCTGGGTGCTAGCTCCTAATATGGAACTTAACATTGTGTAACTACAGCAGGGGTTATTTTTCCCTATATGTATCACCTTGCACTTGTCCACATTAAATTTCATCTACCATCTGGATGCCAAATCTTCCAGTCTTGCAAGGTCCTCCTGCAATTTATCACAATCCGCTTGTGATTTAACTACTCTGAATAATTTTGTATCATTTGCAGATTTGATTTACCTCACTTGTGGCATTCCTTTCTAGATCATTTATAAATATACAAGCCGTTAAGCCCGTTAAAACGGGCTACATCCCTCTGTCTCTCACCTCCCCCTCATTCTCTCTCCCCTCCACCCCCTACCTCCCTCCCTCTCACCCACTCCTCCCACTCCTCCCACTTAGTCCCTCCCTCCTACTCAGTCTCACTCCCTCCCTCCCCCCTCTCTCCCTCCCACTCCCTCCCTCCCTCAGTCCCACTCCCTCCCTCCCTCCTTCTCTCAGTCCCACTCCCTCCCCCTCTCCCTCAGTCCCACTCCTTCCCTCTGTCCCACTCCCTCCCTCTCTCTCCCTCCCCCCTCTCCCTCAGTCCCACTCCTTCCCTGTCCCACTCCCTCCCCCCTCTCCCTCTATCTCCCCCCCCCTCACTCAGTCCCCCCCTCTCCTTCCATCCCACTCCCTCCCTCCCACTCACTCCCTCTCCCTCTCACTCAGTCCCACTCCCTCTCTCTCCTCCCCTCTCACTCAGTCCCTCACTCTCTCTGTCAGTCCCTCCCTCTCTCTCTCCTCCCTCGCTGCCAACCGCCGTTAAAAGGGCTACATCCCTCTGTCTCTCACCTCCCCCTCATTCTCTCTCCCCTCCACCCCTACCTCCCACCCACTCCTCCCTCTCCTCTCACTCAGTCCCTCCCTCCCACTCATCTCCCTCCCTCCCCCCCTCTCTCCCTCCCTCTCACTCTCCCTCAGTCCCACTCCCTCCCCCTCTCCCTCAGTCCCACTCCCTCCCTCCCTCTCACTCTCCCTCAGTCCCACTCCCTCCCTCCCTCTCACTCTGTCCCACTCCCTCCCTCTCCCTCAGTCCCACTCCTTCCCTCTGTCCCACTCCCTCCCTCTCCCTCAGTCCCCACTCCCTCCCTCTGTCCCACTCCCCCCCCCTGTCCCACTCCCTCCCCCTCTCTCTATCTCCCTCCCCCCTCTCCCCCCCTCTCCCTCTATGTCCCACTCCCTCCCTCAGTCCCACTCCCTCTCTATCTCCCTCCCCCCTCACTCAGTCCCCCCTCCCTCCCTCCCACTCACTCAGTCCCACTCCCTCTCTCCCTCTCACTCAGTCCCACTCCCTCTCTCTCCTCCCCTCTCACTCAGTCCCTCCCTCTCTCTGTCAGTCCCTCCTTCTCTCTCTCCTCCCTCGCTGCCGCCGCCGCCGCTGCCACCCGCCGCCACCGGACGCCACCGCCACCCAACGCCGCCGCCGCTGGACGCCGCCATGCCGCTGCCACCCGCCGCCGCCGCTACCACCGGACGCCGCCGCCGCCACCCAATGCCGCCGCCGCCGCTGCCTCCCGCCGCTACCACCGGACGCCGCCACCCAACGCCGCCGCCGCTGCCGCTGCCACTGGACGCCGCCATTGTTTTTTCTTTTTTTCTGACGCTGGCTCAGACCGACGTGCTCGCCCGCACATGCGCGGTAGAGCTGGTCTCTACTGCGCATTTGCGGCACGTCGGTCAAGCTTCGTTTATTAGTATAGATTGAAAAGCACTGGTCCCAGTACAGTTCCCTCAGGCACTCCACTATTTACCCTTCTCCACTGAGAAAATTGACCAGTTAATCCTACTCTCTGTTTCCTGTCTTTTAACCAGCTTGTAATCCACGAAAGGACATCATCTCCTATCCCATGACTTTTTAGTTTTCTTAGAAGCCTCTCATGAGGGACTTTGTCAAACGCCCTCTGAAAATCTAAATATACTATATCTACTGGTTCACCTTTATCCATATGTTTATTAACCCCTTCAAAAAAAGAAACAGATTTGTGAGGCAAGACTTCCCTTGGATAAATCCATGCTGACTGTGTTCCATTAAACCATGTTTTTCTATATGCTCTGTGATTTTGTTCTTTAGAATTGTTTCCACTATTTTTCCCGGCACTGAAGTCAGGCTCACTGATCTAGTTTCCATGTTTGCCCCTGGAACCCTTTTTAAATATTGAGGTTACATTGGCCACCCTCCAGTCTTCAGGTACAATGGATGATGATAGGTTACAAATTTATAATAGATCTGAAATTTCATTTTTTAGTTCCTTCAGAACCCTGGGGTGCATACCAACCAATTCAGGTGATTTTCTACTCTTTAGTTTGTCAGTCTGGCCTACTACATCTTACAGGTTCACAGTGATTTGGTTCAGTTCATCTGACTCCTCACCCTTGAAAACCATCTCCGGAACTGGTATCTCCCAAACATCCTCATTAGTAAACACAGAAGCAAAGAATTTATTTAATCTTTCTGTAATGGCCTTATTTTCCCCAAGAGCCCCTTTAAAGTCTTGGTCATCTAACAGTCCAACCAACTCCCTCACAGTTTTCTTGCTTCAGATATGTTTTTAAAAGATTTTATTATGAGTTTTTGCCTCTACGGCCAACTTCATTTCAAATTCACTCTTAACCTGCCTTATCAATGTTTTACACTTAACTTGACAATGCTTATGCTTTTTCCTATTTTCTTCAGATGGATCCTTCCAATTTTTGAAGGATTTTTTTTGGCTAAAATAGCCTCTTTCACCTCACCTTTTAACCATGCTGTTAATTGTTTTGCTTCCCTTCCACCTATCTTAATGTGTGGAATACATCTGGACTGCACTTCTAAGATTGTATTTTTAAAGAATGTCCATGCCTGTTGTACACTTTCAACCTTTACAGCTGCACCTTTCAGTTTTTTTTATAACTATTTTCCCCATTTTATCAAAGTTTCCTTTTTGAAACTTTAGTGTTAGAGCTGTAGATTTACTTATTGTCCCCCCCTCCAGTCATTAATTCAAATTTGATCATGTTATGATCACTATTGACAAGTGGCCCCAACATCGTTACCTCTTTCACAAAATCCTGCTTTCCACTAAGAACTAAATCTAAAATAGCTCCCTCTCTCATTGATTCCTGAACCAATTGCTCCATGAAGCAGTTGTTTATTCCGTCCAAGAACTTTTGTCTCTAGCATGTCCTGATATTACATTTACCCAGTCAATATTGGGGTAATTGAAATCTCAACACAAAAAGTGGAAACCAAAAAATATGTTTAAGTCTAGCCTTGATAGAAGGGGTCAGCAAGCCTGACATTGTGTAACTTCAAAAGAAACCAACCGGTCTTATAATCATTCACCTTCCAAAAAATCTTTTTAATTCAAAAACTTCTGTTTTATGTATTTATATATGAATATAAAATTGTCCTCTGTCCTCAGAGTATGTAAAAAATAGACTCTTTACTATCTTTCACAAACAGCCCTGAGGACAGAGGACAATTTTATATTCATATATAAATACATAAAAAAAAAGTTTTTTGAATACTCTTTCAAAAAGTATAAAGATTAGTGAACACTCAATGAAATTACTAACTTGTATATTTTAAACTAACAAGGGAAAATATTTTTTTTACTCAAAGTATAATTAAGCCCTGGAATTCATTGCCAGAGGACATGGTGAAAGCTGTTAGAGTAGCTGAGTTTAAAAAAGGTTTGGACAAGTTCCTGGAGGAAAAGTTCATAATAAAAAATATAGCATCCCAAACAGGGAAATGTAATGTACAAACAATAAAAGATATATAATAAATAAAAAGATTTTTTTGAGATATCTCACATCTATTTTAAATATTCTTGTAGAACTTATTTTCAAAAAATACAATTATCAGTTAAAAACTACACCCACCACCTATAATCAGAGCCACACATCACACAAACACTCTGCATACATTCATATACATACATCCACCAAATAGTTAAGACAGAAAAACCCACCTTTAATTAAGGTCCAAGAGGGACAAATGTTCCCCAGCTTCAGATATGTTTTAAAAAGATTTTATTATGAGTTTTTGCCTCTAAGGCCAACTTCATTTCAAATTCACTCTTAACCTGCCTTATCAATGTTTTACACTTGGGCATAGGTTTTTACATGCAAATTATTTTCTTTGGCAATTGTTTCCCTTTCTGAATGTTCAGGCAATTAAAGCCTTGGATACAGGCCTGGGTTTAGGAATAGGCAAAGGAGGCAACTGCCTCCAGCACCAAATTCTGCTAGGCACCGCCACCCGAGAGTTGCCACTGCTATCGCCGTGAAGAGCTGCTGACACTCTCATTTTCTTCCTGGTTCTGGATAGTGGCGGTTTTGATTAAACTGAGCCTGGGGCTCTTGCACCAGTACATGTGTGCTCCCAGGCCCCCGCTGCCCTCCACCCCGAGCACAGTGGCCCTGGTAACAGGAAGCACACGCTGTAGCTGGGGAAGGAGCGTGGCGAGGCCCCCGTAAGTGTGTTCGTGATGGCGCAGGAGCTCCATGCTCAGTGCAGCTGAAATTATCACTGCAGTGCAACTGGACCTGGAAGAGAATGGGACCCTGTGGTGAGTGGAGAGATGACACGGGAAACCAAGGGGAGAAGGGAAGCTGGACAGGGGTTTCCCCCCACTCTCTGATTCCTAAGAGGGGAGAGGATATGGCCTCTCCCTCCCCCACACTGTATCAAGATTTCTTGAGGGTGGGGGAGAACTTCTCCTCCCCCTCACACTGTTATGATTTCTGGGGAGGGAGTGAGTCGTCCCCCCCCCCCCTCCCTCAAGAAATCATGAGACAGGGTTCCCGAACTATAAGAACATAAGAACATGCTATACTGGGTCAGACCAAGGGTCCATCAAGCCCAGCATCCTGTTTACAACAGTGGCCAATCCAGGCCATAAGAACCTGGCAAGTACTCAAAAACTAAGTCTATTCCATGTTACTGTTGCTAGTAATAGCGGTGGTTATTTTCTAAGTCAACTTAATTAAAGCAGGTAATGGACTTCTCCTCCAAGAACTTATCCAATCCTTTTTTAAACACAGCTACACTAACTGCACTAACCATGTCCTCTGGCAACAAATTCTAGAGTTTAATTGTGCTTTGAGTGAGTGAACAGAAATTTCTCCGATTAGTTTTAAATGTGCTACTTGCTAACTTCATGGAGTGCCCCCTAGTCTTTCTATTATCTGAAAGAGTAAATAACAGATTCACATCTACCTGTTCTAGACCTCTCATGATTTTAAACACCTCTATCATATCCCCCCTCAGCCGTCTCTTCTCTAAGCTGAACAGCCCTAACCTCTTTAGTCTTTCCTCATAGGGGAGCTGTTCCATTCCCTTTATCATTTTGGTTGCCCTTCTCTGTACCTTTTCTATCGCAATTATATCTTTTTTGAGATGTGGCGACCAGAATTGTACACAGTATTCAAGGTGCGGTCTCACCATGGAGCGATACAGAGGCATTATGACATTTTCCGTTTTATTCACCATTCCCTTTCTAATAATTCCCAACATTCTGTTTGATTTTTTGACTGCCGCAGCACACTGAACCGACGATTTCAATGTGTTATCCACTATGAGGTCTAGATCTCTTTCTTGGGTGGTAGCTCCTACTATGGAACCTAACATTGGCCTGCCCTGCTCTTTCATGGCATGGCCGGATTGAGCCTGCTGAGATATGCATAAAAAAAACCCCTTCTGTGGCCTAAAGCTGCTGGCAGAGAGGCTAAGCCCTACTCTGGCGCTGAAGAAAGCTGCCGGTGGGGAGGCCTGGCCCCGTCTTGGAAGAAGCAGCAACCTGATCCCTAGCGCCGAAGAAAACCGTTGGCAGGGAGGCCAGGATCTGTCAGCGGGAGAAGGAGCAGCCTGGTCCCTGGCACCAAAAGAAAACCACTGGTAGGAAAGCCCTGCCCTGCCAGCCAGAGAAGAGGCCAGGCCTCGCTTCTGAAGTGCACCAGGGGGGGTGAGTAAGGGAAGGGGGTGAGAGGAGAGAAGTAAAGTGAGGGGGAGGGGATGAATGGGAGGGAAGAAAAGAGGGAAAGGAGGAGAGAGAGTGAAGGGAGGGGAAAGGAGTGAAGTGAAAAGTGGGAGAGTGAATGTCAGGAGAGAGAACGATGAGTGGAAGGGGTGAGTAAGAAGGGAGGGGGAAAGGAGTGAATGAGAGGAGTGAATGAAGGGAAGAGCGGTGTCAAGAGGGAAGGGGAAGGAGGTGGTGAAAAGAGGTGAGTGGAGGGGTGAGAGTGAAATGAAAGGAGGGGTGAGAAAGAGAAGGGAAAAGGAGGAGTGGTGTGAATAAAGTGAAGGGGGCGGTGAAAGGGAAGGGAAAAGAGGGAAGAAGAGGAATGAGAGGGGAGTGAATGAGTGGGAAGGGAGGGGAAGTGGTGAAAGTGAAGGGAGGAGTGTGAATGAGATGCAGGAAAAAGGGAAGCCTGACAGCAGAGTTCTGGGGGGGGGGGGGGGCAGGATTGTCATCTTCTAAGAAATGTAAAAATATTAATATTGGCACTCGATTTAGAACACTCCCAGGAACTCTGCCCCCTCGGTTTCCAAGCATCCAAAGCAGCAGACATGTGCCTCCCCTGCTCAGCAAACTCCAAAGGGACCCCCTCTGGCCCTCCTGGCAATTTGAAATCTGCTAAGTGGCCCACCGCTTGAAAAGTTTGGGGACCTCTGACAATACATTTTGGGCTCTATGTTGTTGCATCCAATGTAATCATGGAAGACAGAGAGAGAGAGAAACTAAAAGTATCCTGTCATTCATCCTGCTCCCTTCCCACTGCTGGGATTAGTTGCACCTTAAGGGTAACACAGCCAAAGTCAGCTGCTTTAAAAAGGAGAAAAACGTGGAAACTTCCCATGAACTGCAGGCTTGAAGAGGAAAGGATGCATGCAGGAACAACGATGAGTAGAATGATGGGGCTACTTTTTTTCTAAAATCTCTAAAAGTTGCTGGCTTGGTATGGCCTGGTCACAGAAAAGCCCTATTGATAAAGCAAGGCACCAAACTTTCCTATTAACCCTAATATCAGGGTAAGAACTGTTTTTATGTGTGTGTGTAAAAATTGTTTTGGGACTTTTATTTTGTTAAAAAAAAAAGATCTCGACCCAAAGCTAAGGACTATTTTTCAGTAGAGTTTGTGTACTACCTGAAAATAGTCCATGCCTGCAATCTGCAAATGGTTATGAGAGCCTCCTAAAGGGCCAGCAATCTAAATGTGATATATCTTTTAAAATAAACCCAACTAAAGTACAAATGTGCCAGTCTCATCTCTACCAGTCACATCTGGATAAAATCCTCACACTAAGCTTTATAAACAAGCAAATAAATTAACAGTGTTTTTATGTTTCAGCTGGAAAATGAGACTGCTCATTCATTGAAGAGGAAACTGGGAAACAGGAGTGGGAAAGGGACAACAGTAAACCAGGTATGTCAATGGGTCAGGAAAATACCTGAGAGGGTAGAGAGAGCAGTGCACAACATGAGTCTACAGGCTGGACAGAGATGGAACATAGGGATGTGTATTTGTTTAAAACAAATGTGACATCAGAAACAAATTTGTTCCATTTGTTTCATTCATGGGGGTCCCCAAAATGAATGAGGGCCATCCTCACAAATGAAACATAGCCTGTTTGTTTCATTCATTTCATCCGCCATTCATTTCTATTGGCCATTGAAGTCTATGGGCCATAAAAGTAAATGGGAAGACAGATGTAAGTAGGCACAGTAATCAGCCATTCCTTGTGAGTCATGTGTGACCTTACAGCCTTGTCCATAGAATGGGCAGGGCTAGATTTAAGATTGCAGTACCCATAGTCAGAGGACCATGGCGACACCCCTTTGAAGCTCTGCCAGCATATAACCCTAAAGCAAGGGGAAGGCGGCTTCTTTTTGGCCTGGATATTTTGTGCCTTCAAAATCCATTGCCCTAGGCAGTTACATAATGCCTATGATGTCATGCCTAAATACAGGCCTGAGACTAGCAAGGAGACCTAGAAACAACACAGAAAAATACTTCATTCTGATATTTCAGCTTATTGCTGCTTTCTGGATGCAGTGATGCTGATTCTGAAATCTGAGCATGTGCAAGGAGTGCTGCGCATTTCTTCTGAGACTTTGTTCTGGAAGGAGGCTGTATATTGATCTCTGATCTCACAGAGCATTAAAAACTTGAAACTTCACTTGTACTTCAACTTAAAAAAAAAATCTTTTTTGGCTGTCTGTTGCTAGTACTGCTGCACTGGTCTCACCCATTGAGAAAAGAAAGCGGTGTCAAGCTTCCAATAGTGGTACTTTATTGCTGATTTTTTTCTTCCCTGGGGAGGGTGGAGGCAGGATATGGGTGTGGGTGGGAGAGAGTGAGGAGAGTTGCAGCGGACAAGTAATACCAATACAGAGTGGGTTTTTTTTCTCTCTGGGTGGGCACTATAGCACTAGTGCAGTCTAGTGAGGTGAGCACTGTAGTGTACAGAGAGACTACAGCAAGCAGCACACCAACCAGTGTTTGTTTTGTGCAGCCTGTGAACAGAGCATTCTCAGCTGTGTACTAGTATGCAGCATGACACTGTGTTGTCTTTGTGTGTGTAGTTCTCCACACAAACACATACAGAGCCAGTTACAGTACAACTGATAAAGAATACAATTCTGTTATTATCCAGATCTCCAGTAGGTAGTTACAAGTTTGATCATGTAAGGGAAAGGCAGAGGGTAAGGGAAAAATGTTGTTAGCAGATGAGGCACTAAGACAGGGAGTCCCTCACCTAAATTGAAAAGAGACTTTTTCAAATCCAAAATGGAAGGCGAGGCAAGCAATAATGGGAGTTTTGGTGCATCTGTGTTGTTTTCTCTTGCTAGTTGTTTGGTTATACTTAGTTTTTCCCCAGACAAAAATGTGAAAAATTAAAAAAAAATATACATGGTTCTTTGCCATACTCCACCCATTTAATGGTTCTTCCTTTTCCTATAATCCTCTACAATCCCAAGCTGGTTCTTCCACCCTGACTCTTTATTGATTATACTAGAATGGTTTGTCAAAAAAAAAAAAAACCCTCAGTGAGAAATAAAGAAATACCGGCAGAGCAGAAAACATACAGAAGAGAAAGAATTTTCATGTTCTGAATGTGATAAAAGTATCAGAAAAGAAGAGAGAACTCATGCAAAACCAGAAAATCAATTAATGGAAGAGCCTGTTTTCAGCTACAGAGAATGGGAAAAGGTTTCTTAATAAAGCAAACTTCACAATTTACCAGGAAAACCAGGCTGATGAGAAACCAATTACATGTTGTAAGTGTGACTAAAGTTTCATTTGGAGAGCAATTTTCACAAGAAACCCATAATTTCACCCAGTATCAAGATCAAGCTTAAGCAGAGATTGTAATAGAAGTTGAAAATGATACGTATGACAGTTCACTGTCTTGTACTAAATCTGACAAGTGGCAAGTACTACAACAGAAAGACATATCTGTCAGGCAACTCTGCGTTTCTGCAATACCTTGGGGGTTGGGGGGGGGGGGGGGGGGGGGGGGGGGGGGTCTATCTGCATCTGAAACTCTGGCTTGATGTCATATTCAGTCTTTGCACCTTGGAGTTTTTTCTGACACTCTACCTTACTCCCATACCCCAGTTCTTACACCTTGAGGTGTTCCTACCGCTCTGGGAGGTTGCTTTGCACCTCTAATTTTGCTTTAGTGTGTTGATGCCACTTTTTGTGCTGCTTTGCCCTGCCACCTTTTCTGCTTCATTCCACCTTCATAGATAGTGCCTTAGGATGCTGATGCCACTTTACCTCTCGTGCTGCCTTCAAGAGTTCATGTCACTGTTGTTGGCGCTCTCTTTTGGAGGATTGGGGCATTCTACCCCCTCTTACTTCTTTGTTCCTCTGGCAGTACCTTGGAGAACTCCTGCCACTGCTGGTTCCCCTTTGCCCCTTTCTGGAGCCTTAGGCTTTTCATGCCACATTTGTTTCCTCTTTGCCACGGTCTAGCAATCTTGGAGTTTTTTTTCTCCCCTTCTGATGATGTCTTCCCACAAATGTCATGAGATTTGATGAGAAAACCCCTATTCTGGAGCCCAAAATATGTTGCAATGTTTCTCTCATTAATTTTAATGGCAAAAGAAGACATGAATCAAATGAATAAACAAATATTTTTTTCATTTTGAAACTAAAGAAACAAACTGAGGTCCCCATGAAGTGAATGAACAAACCAAAATGTTTTTTTACTCTGCACATCCCTAGTGGAGCAGGTGTGGGACATGTATGAGCAGCTGAGGCATCTAATACTTTTGTAACCTGTTTACTGGTTGCTCATTCCAGATACATACAAATCAAATATTAGGTAATCAATAAAATACAATTATAGACAACAAGCGAAAGGTATGCAATAATAATACCATTAAAATAAGAAGTCCAAAACGAGAGCGTGGACATTAGTCTGTAGTGGGGTGTGGGAAGCATTAGATATGCCTCTAAGAGTAGGATGGAATGGGGGAGTGCAGAGGATACAAATCTGAAGCTAAAATAGGCGAAGGGCAGGCCTAACCAGAGGGAGTAAAATGTGCACCTGGGCTCCTAGCTCAGGTGGGAGGGACCCAAAATTACAGTTACAGAAAGAAATAAGGTGCTGAAATAATTGCAAGGAATGTCAGTGTAAAGAGTTACTAGAATCTCCAAAAACCAACGAGAGCATTTAATATATCTGAGTGATGAATAAATCTGCTAAGAATGAGCCAAATATTAACAAAGAACACAATAAAGAATTCAGCATTGAAACTATGAATATAAACAAAGTATATGCATGATTTGCCTGACATTTTTTCAGTAGAGGGGGTGGCAAAATCACATTTTTCCTAGTGATAGCATAGTCATGTCTGTTGTGATGAAAACCCCACTTTGATGATTTGAAGGGGAGATGGTGTATGGGTGACTCAGAATTCGTTTGAAGGGCATATATCGGGGGTAGGATTTTCTTCTGGCATGGCATAGGGGTCCCTTATCTTGCTTTGGAAAGATATAAGGAAGCATAGGATATGTTTGAGGCTGGGACAAGCTTTTACTCAATAGTACTTGAAATTGTTCCTATAATATAGTGTAATGCATTATAATCCGACATCGCAATGTACCACCAGATCAAAGTATGTTTTCCTCGGGTAAATCTCTTTGAGTAATTCACTAAGTTGACTGACTCTTCCAGCATAGCTGCTTGACATTAAATATACCAGAACAAACCTTAAATTACCTAATACTATGCTTTTATGATTGTAATGAAGAGGGAAGTAGAGAACAATTAATGTGTTTGTCATGTTGTACTGTAACATTGTTGTGTATAATGGAGATCTTTTGTGTCATGGTTGTGTGCATGCATTCCAGAATGTTCAGATCATTATTGTTTGCAGTATTTATTTATTATAAAATTCAGTGTAGATTTTGCCCATTATAGTTAGTCACTGTACATGTCAAGTTCTATCAACCTATGCATATGTAATCTAGAAGTCAGAGGCACATGCAACCCAGAGACCTAATTATTTTTATTATGATATCTTCATCAGGATAGGAGGTACTCAAGAGGGCTGAGTAATTTTGATCTCTGAGAAGAGATCTAGACTTAAACTTCCTTATTCTTGTAGCAACGCACCACCACCAGTGCCAGCCCAGTCATACACTACGATGTTGTTCCTGAGGTCAGACACCATGAAAACTCATTGCCGAGGTAAGAACCTGTCTTCCTGGGGAGGAAACAAATTGGGAGGAGGGCAGAATAAAACAGTGATGGTGGTTGCAGTAGACACTCGCTCCTCCACTAGGGTGGACATGCAGCAATGACCTGCAGAGAATTGAGCAATGTAGCCTCAATGGCAGCCCTCCAGCAGACCAGCATTAGATCAGAAGGCAAGCTACAGGAAGCAGTCAGTACTAGGAAGCAGTCACAATAACAGGCCTGTAAATATTCTAAGGTCAATATTCAGCGCCATTTTTCCAGATAAGTTTGGACTTAGCTGGACAAATAGTGGGATTTGAAAATTCCAGCTGACTGACCGCCTCCAGGTTATCCAGTTAAGTAGTTAGCCAGATAAACTTTAGCCAGATAGCTTGGAGGCATTCTGGGGGCATTTCAAATTCTGGGTGGAATTAAGTTAGCAAGATAACTTTGATATTCAGGATTAGCTGGATAACTGTTCTGGCTAACTTTGGTCATGCCATAGATAGTCCTAAAGTTGGTTGATTAAACTTATCTGGCTAATTTATGATACCCGGGCATATTCAGCGGCCAAAGAAGCAATTAATGTTATCACAGAAGTTCCATAAAGGTGTGGAATGAAGTCTGCAGGATGATACCAAGCACTTAGGATTTGCTGAACCACCAAACTAGTGAGGGCCTGATTTTACTGGCCTCAACTATCAGTAGATCTGGAGGCCTGTCAAGACGTGGGAAATACATGAGAAAGACCCTGCCCACCAGAGCAATAATATACTACTTGTAGTTAACCAATTTTACCTGGTATGCACAAGCCTTTCCCACTAAGGATCAGTGATTATCTACCATGGCAAAAGTGTTGAGTAAAAAGTACTTCATACACTACAGTTTCACAAATCTCATACATTTAGATCAAGGGCATAACTTTGAAAGCTGCTTGGAACTCTGGAACCTAAGCAGAAGCAGCAATGCAGTCAGCATGTCAGTAGGTTGGTGCATGCATTAAACTATACCTCAATATGTCAAAGCTATGTTTTTCCCACATAGCCATCTCTTCTGACACAGGCCATCATTAAAGCAGTTGACAAGAGAGACCCCTCAGCCCAATCCAGTAAAAGAAAATCCCAGCAGAAATTTTTGTGACAAGCTATCCCACAGAGTCCATCCAGGACATGGACACAGATACATTGTCATATTGGGCACACAAGTCCATTGTCTGACCAGACTTGTCCAAGGTGGTTCAGCATTATCTTTCCTACCCAGAGGTCAGCATGTCCAGTGAGTGCATCTTCTCAATGGTAGAGGACAAATTGATTCAGAAGAATCATGTCCTATATTCCCTGAATCACAGGATATTAAACAGCTAGTGGCTGAAGAGCATTTGGTGCATCTAATCAGTAAAATCTTAGCATCCAGGCAAGCAGATGATACTGTCAAGGCTGAAAATCAGATTGTACACAGGATCCTTTTGGTGTTGTTGTCACTCTTGCTGCTACTTTGTTCCTCTGATAGTGCCTTGGAGAACTCCTACTAATGCTGATACCATTTTGCCCCATTATAGGACTTTGGGCTCTTCATGTCAATTTTTAGTGCCACGTTGATTTAGCATTGGCATACATTCACTCTTCAGATGATGTCTACCCACCAGTTTCAATAGAAATGATTAGAAAACCTCAATTTGGGAGCCCAAAATAGGCTGCATTGCTTTTCCCATTGACTATAATAAGGAACAAATAAAACAAATAAATGACATTTTTTTTGTTTGAAATAAATCAAACAAATAACTCTGATCTATAAAACAAATAAACAAACCACAACAAATGTTTTGCCTTTGCACATATCTAATGAGCAAACACTCCCTAGTGCTATCCTTCCCCTAGAAACATAGTGACATAATAAATGACCGCAGAAAAAGAACCAAGTGGTCCATCTGCCACTCTGTGAAGGTTACCCCAGTTAACACAGGCTACCTCTTTTCTTCATTTCTATCCTTTAGCCACTAGGGATCATAAGAACATAAGAAATTGCCATGCTGGGTCAGACCAAGGGTCCATCAAGCCCAGCATCCTGTTTCCAACAGAGGCCAAACCAGGCCACAAGAACCTGGCAATTACCCAATCACTAAGAAGATCCCATGCTACTGATGCAATCAATAGCAGTGGCTATTCCCTAAGTAAAATTGATTAATAGCCATTAATGGACTTCTCCTCCAAGAACTTATCCAAACCTTTTTTGAACCCAGCTACACTAACTGCACTAATCCTCTGTGCTTGTCCCATACTGGCTCTCAATGTTAGGTATAACAAATTGTTCATCTTCATAATTCAGGTATAGTGTAATCTGCCACATTTTCATGGTGAACACTGAGAAGGAAGCCGGGGAAATTGGTAAACCCAGTAAATATTGTGAACTAAAAGGGTGTGACCAAGCACTCAAGTTCATCTATAGATAAATTATGACTTCAATGCATACAATGCTTTTATTGTTATGTTTATATGTAATACAAAATAATCAGGCAGTGTTATCTCTTATCTGTGAAACTTATCATACACAATTACAGTCACAGCAATGTCAGTCCCCCGACACTGACCGTGTTTCACAGTAGCTGCATCTGGAGGGACAGAGATAGAGACCAGAAAGGATGTTCAAAACAATAATATAGAATCTGAAAAGAAACAAAACAAGTATAGATAAAGGCAAATATAAATGAAGTATACACAAAAAAGCTCCAAAAAGAGAATCATAAAATTATAAAAGCATTGGTCAAAAGAACCTCATAAACAACCTGGTCCAAGAGAAAACAGAATCAGGCTTTATTGAACCATTCCTAATGCTCCGACAAGTGAGCCTGGTTACATATCAACTAAGATTACCCAGTAGCATAGCCAAAACTGATTTTTTTGGTGGGCCTAAGGTTAATAAGGGTGGGTTGTAGGCTTACAGGTCTAAACCCTACTAGTTGTACTCTAGTAGTTTCCTAAATGGTCTACAACAGCCCTTATGCATCATGAGTGAAACGTTTTAGAATATTTTAACTCTTATTTCAAGCATTTACCAACATTAAAAATTCCTTATTAATCTGTATTATTTTATTTTATATTTATTGCAATTTATAAAAGCATAAGAATATCACGTAAAAAGCAAAGAACACATAAACATCAGATTCAATCAATCATGTCATAAAACAAATATCAATTTATTCTTTCACGAATCCTCTTTCCAGAAAGGCAGAGATCATTATAACTACAATAAAATAGCAATAATCATAAGAGTGGGTGCAGAGCAAAACTACAACAGTTCATATTAAACCCAACATAAATAAAAACCATATACAAATTCTGGAGTCACCTAAGCCAAAAAAAAAAAAAAAGACTCCCTACACTGCTAAACATTTTGTGAAGTAACACAAAGCCCTGTAGAAAAAAAGAACCACACAAAACCTTGCCATACCATATCATAACAGCACTGACTCTCAGGACTCAAATAATAGCAACCTTATAAAAAAGAAGCAATGCAAATACTACATCAGGCCCCAGAACATTAATACACCAACTACTGGGATAACAGAATAAGCCAGACTGCTACAAATTCCTACAGAGAAACTACATGCTAGCAGCAATATTGCGTCTCAGTCACACATAAGCAGAACACAGACCGACCCTTCCCTAATACAGAAATAAGGGACCATGAAATGCTAAGAAAAATTAGGGAAGCTAACCACATTGGTAATGCGGTAATAATGGGAGATTTCAATTACCCCAATATTGACAGGGTAAATGTATCATCGGGACATGTTAGAGAGATAACGTTCCTGGATGGAATAAATGACAGTTTTATGGAGCAATTGGTTCAGGAACTCACAAGAGAGGGAGCAATTTTAGATCTAATTCTCAGTGGAGCACAGGATTTGGTGAGAGAGGTAACGGTGGTGGGGCCGCTTGGCAATAGTGATCATAATATGATCAAATTTGAATTAATGACTGGAAGAGGAACAGTATGCAAATCCACGGCTCTCGTGCTAAACTTTCAAAAGGGAAACTTTGATAAAATGAGAAAAATTGTTAGAAAAAAACTGAAAGAAGCAGCTACAAAAGTAAAAAGTGTGCAAGAGGCATGGTCATTGTTAAAAAATACCATTCTAGAAGCTCAGTCCAGATGTATTCCACACATTAAGGAAGTTGGAAAGAAGGCAAAATGATCACCGACATGGTAACTTGCTCGATATGACGGTTACTACCCTCAAACATTAAGCCTTATACTTCACTTTGATGCAGCTCCAACATTGCTGTCTACTTCAATGGTGGGGGTGGAAGGAAATTAGAATAAAAAAGTTACCAATAAGGGCCCTGAACTCAGCGGTTGAAGTAACAGAAAAGTATGAGAAAATAAGTGTGAAAGCTTGCTGGGCAGACAGGATGGGCCTATTGGTCTTCTTCTGCCATCATTTCTATGTTTCTATGTTAAAAGGGGAGGTGAAAGAAGCTATTTTAGCCAAAAGATCTTCATTCAAAAATTGGAAGAAGGATCCAACAGAAGAAAATAGGATAATGCATAAACGTTGGCAAGTTAAATGTAAGACATTGAAAAGCAGGCTAAGAGAGCATTTGAAAAGAAGTTGGCCATAGAGGCAAAAACTCATAGTAAAAACTTTTTAAAATATATCCGAAGCAGAAAGCCTGTGAGGGAGTCAGTTGGACCGTTAGATGATCGAGGGGTTAAGTGCAAATAGAGAAGATAAGGCCATCGTGGAAAGATTAAATGATTTTTTTGCTTCAGTGTTCTCTGAAGAGGATGTTGTGGAGATACCCGTATCAGAGAACGTTTTCATGGGTAATGATTCAGAGGGACTGAACCAAATAACGGTGAACCTAGAAGATGTGGAAGGCCTGATTGACAAACTGAAGAGTAGTAAATCACCTGTACCAAATGGTATACACCCCAGGGTTCTGAAGGAACTAAAAAATGAAATTTCAGACCTATTAGTAAAAATCTGTAACCTATCATTAAAATCATCCATTGTACCTGAAGACTAGAGGGTGGCTAATGTCACCCCAATATTTAAAAAGGGCTCAAGAGGCGATCCGGGAAACTACAGACCAGTTAGCTTGACTTCAGTGCCAGGAAAAATAGTGGAAAGTGTTCTAAACATCAAAATCACAGAACATATAGAAAGACATGATTTAATGGAACAAAGTCAGCATGGCTTTACCCAAGGCAAGACTTGCCTCACAAATCTGCTTTACTTTTTTTAAGGAGTTAATAAACAAGTGGATAAAGGTGAACTGGTAGATGTAGTATATTTGGATTTTCAGAAGGCGTTTGACAAAGTTCCTCATGAGAGGCTTCTAGGAAAAGTAAAAAGTCATGGGATAGGTGGCGATGTCCTTGCATGGATTACAAACTGGCTAAAAGACAGGAAACAGAGAGTAGGATTAAATGGACAATTTTCTCAGTGGAAGGGAGTGGGCAGTGCAGTGCCTCAGGGATCTGTATTGGGACCCGTACTTTTCAATATATTTATAAATGATCTGGAAAGAAATACGACAAGTGAGGTAATCAGATTTGCAGATAATACAAAATTGTTCAGAGTAGTTAAATCACAAGCAGATTGTGATAAATTGCAGGAAGACCTTGTGAGACTGGAAAATTGGGCATCCAAATGGCAGATGAAATTTAATGTGGATAAGTGCAAGGTGATGCATATAGGGAAAAATAACCCATGCTATAATTACTCAATGTTAGGTTCCATATTAGGAGCTACCACCCAAGTAAGAGATCTAGGCATCATAGTGGATAACACATTGAAATCATCGGTTCAGTATGCTGTGGCAGTCAAAAAAGCAAACAATGTTGGGAATTATTAGAAAGGGAATGGTGAATAAAACGGAAAATGTCATAATGCCTCTGTATTGCTCCATGGTGAGACCGCACCTTGAATATTGTGTACAATTCTGGTCGCTGCATCTCAAAAAATATATAGTTGTGATGCAGAAGGTACAGAGAAGAGCGACCAAAATGATAAAGGGAACAGCTCCCCTATGAGGAAAGACTAAAGAGGTTAGGGCTTTTCAGCTTGGAGAAGAGACGGCTGAGGGGGGATATGATAGAGGTGTTTAAAATCATGAGAGGTCTAGAATGGGTTAATGTGATTCAGTTATTTACTCTTTCGGATAATAGAAAGACTAGGGGGCACGCCATGAAGTTAGCATGTGACACTTTTAAAACTAATTGGAGAAAGTCCTTTTTCACTCAATGCACAATTAAACTCTGGAATTTGTTGTCAGAGGATGTGGTTGGTGCAGTTAGTATAGCTGTGTTTAAAAAAGGATTGGATGTTATGTTCAGGCTTGTGGACCCTTGGCCGGCGAGAGGATGGTATACCTGTCGGGGGGTCCGTAGGTTCTCTCGTTGGGTGGCGAGGCAGAATAGGTGGCAGGACCAGCTGACTCTTGGCACTGGAGACTGAGGCAAACACGGAGGCGATGAAGAGACGAGATAAGGTGCTGTGTCTTCACCACTGGTGGTCTGCGGTCCCCCCGGGAGGAGCACGTAGGGACCCGACTGCTGGGACTTAGGTGGACCTAGGGAGGTCAGAGCAATGGTGCAAAGGCCAGCTGGAGCTTCGCCCTGGAAGCCCGCGGTCCCCCCAGGAGGAGCCCGTAGGGACCCGGGCCCCTGGGACTTAGGTGGTCCCTTGGAGACGGAGTCTTGAAGAAGTCCTAGGTCGAGTGCCAGAGGGTCGTCGCTCACCAGTCCGAAGACGTGCACCAGAGAATCACCGCTTGCCAATCCAAGGTCAGGAACCAGAGAATCACCGTAAGCCAATCCGAAGTCAGGAACCAGAGAATCACCGAAGCCAAGCCGGAGTCAGGAACCAGGAACACCAAGACAGAACAGGAACTGGAGTCCAAGCGCAGGGAACTCACCGAACCAAGCAGACTAGACAGCGAGGAAGGACGTGCCAAGTCGAATGAGCAGCGGAAGCCTTCCTTTATACTTCCCTTCCTCAGGCTGATTAGACACAGGTGCAGCTGGTTAAAGGGATCAGGTCCCTTTAAGCCTAGGAAGGGGGCGTGGCCTTGCCCCTAAAGATGGTGGCGGCCATCTTGGATTTTCTCGGGGGAAACGCTGCATGACGCCGCGAGGGAGGAGCAGGGACGGCTCCTCCTGCAGTGGTCGGCATGGGGAACCCATGCCGGAACGAGGACCTAGTGTCGGGGTCGTCCCCCGGGATTCCCGCGGCGGGTCGCCATCGCGGGTGCGGTAGGGGGTCCGCGGCTGTGGCTCCCACGGCCGTGGAGCACAACATTGGACAAGTTCTTGGAGGAGAAGTCCAATACCTGCTATTAAGTTCACTTAGAGAACAGCCACTGCTATTACTGGCAACAGTAGCATGGAATAGACTTGGGTCATTTTCTAAAGCTGACGACGAAAAGGTAAGGGCCCTTTTCGCTGTCACTAGCGCACCCAATAGCACCACCTTTTATGATGGCGCTATTGGGTGCGAAAGCCGGCAGCAATCGCACCGCGTAGGTGCGATCGCTGCCGGCTTTTGCAGGCCCGCCCCCCCCCCCCCCCCCCCGCTTCGTCCCTCCGACCCCCTTTACCACGCGATTCAGGAAGCCGCGGTAGCTTAGAAAATCTAGGCCTTAGGTTTTTTGGGTACTTGCCCGGTTCTTATGGCCCGGATTGGTCACTGTTGGAAACAGGATGCTGGGCTTGATGGACCCTTGGTCTCACGCAGTATGGCATGTTCTTGTGACCACAATTTAGAAATAGAAACATGCAAACAAAATCAAAATAAAAAGCCTAAGAAACCAGACTCTGAACAGTGGAATGTTAAAGAGCAAAATACAGAATTATAAGAAATGCACGTACTCAAAGAGGACTGGAGACAACAAAACTATGCTGGACACTGCAGAGCCACAGCCAGGATAAATCTTTGGTACTCAGTGGTCATAAAGAAAAACCATGAAGGTGTACCCCAGCCTGCTTGCCAGCTGGTTAGCAGACAGGCTCTTGCTGCTAAAGACAGAAGGGGAGAGACAAAAGGTGGACTGCATCAGAGTGGAGGTAATGGGAACGAGGTGGAAAATTGCACCCAGCACTCTTGGCCAGAGATCCTACTGCTGTTGGTCCCTCCTAGTTTTATAGCTTGCAGCAGGGAGAGACAGGTTTGGCTGGGCTCAGTACGGCTAAAGTTGGATTCAATGATAAGAGAGCACTGCCGGGAAAGACTGAAAGCATGGCCCCAGTAGCTTCTGGATATGTATCAGCAAGGAAACAGAATTAAAAAGTCAGTCCTAGGAAATTCTCTGAAAAATTCCCCTAACCAATATTATCAGGACTTATCTGAAATGCCGTGAAAACCCTTCAGCATTAAGGGGTGCAGTTTGAATTGGTATTAGGTTCACAATGGAAGGGCCATCCTCAATCAGAAAGGCTGTTGAGTGCAGACTGTTGTTGTGCTTTTCTGATTTTGTTATTAGGGGTGATCCACATCCTGCCTTTCCCCTTATTTTCTTACTTATTCTATCATTATTCAAAGAAAACTTCATGTTGTGTTGTCCTGCACTGTTACATTATGTTTTATGCTATGCTTTGCTCTTATGTTGGCTACAAGCCTTTTAAGTATTAAATTCATCCTTATATGCAGCGTGTGGGAATGGTAGGTAGGGCCTGGGAAATCTTGTGGGTGGGGATCAAGGGAAAAGAGTGGATGCAGTGGCACTGTCTATCCCCAGCCGATCATGAACCTGCAAACCACAGGGTCTACAGTTTATAGTGGGGCCCAGTGAGTTTCTTGTGTGCCAGTCTCCCCCCTCGCTTGGCACCAGTTATACCCATATACTGAATTAAGCAGTGGGCAGGCAGTATCAAAATTCAAATGGACGGTCAGTTTCATCCAGTTTCCTAGACAGATTTCCATTGACCAAAACCTTGCTTTTACAATTTGTCTATTTTTTTTAAATTTTGTACATTGTATCTACCCCAAACTCTCTATGCTGAGTTGGAGCCACCAGTTGCTCCTGTTTATTCTTCTGCTTTGCTCAACAAAGTTGACCCCCCCTCCAGTAAGTTGTCTGCCCTCCCTCCTGTACCTTTTCAACACAACTTTAGTTTAAAAATTTAATTTAGGGAAAAGGTAAATCAAGTTATCTCACTTAACAGTTTTGTTAAAAAAAAAACAAGCAACTTCAAGGTCACCTGGGTGAGAAGATCTCTAATCTAAAAAGGGAAACAAACCAGCTTGTGTTCCCAACTAGTTTTTCCAATGTTCAAAGCATTAAAAATATCTTGTCTTCCTCTTTGAGGCAATGTTGTCTTAGTAGTATTTGTTAAGATTCTTTTTCCCACACATTACTGTCAAGAACAAGATTTTAATGGAATGAATTTAAATAATGACTTCTGACATTGCTGCTTTCCAAACAGGTTTGATAGACATTTTATGCAATTTTATCTGAGAGCTTCTAATTTCAATGATCCAGTTAAGACACTTTGGTTGGCTTCTCAGTTGCAGACCACAATAGAAGCTCCAACACCGCACAGAATGCAGGGACTGAGAATGCTGCAGTTGTACGTAGTTTGCAAATGTGCTGTCAATTATAGCTTTATACTTTATAAGGCTAAGTACCGTAAATATTTCAGAGAATTTATTCCTTTTCAGGCTACCCTCATCTCACTTCTATACTGAAAACAGCGAAAGAGCAATGCAAAATCGGATGGAGCATTTCGCACACAGGTGAGACTCTGGGAATTCTTTTGATGTTTTTATAAACTTTCCTGTTTTACCAATATTCATGGTTTTCTTGTATAACCAAAACCAACATAGAGTAGGCTAAGCATAAATCATGGATACAATGAAAACCAGACCTGGTTGTGGTTTTTGAGGACCAGAGGTGATATCATGGGCTAGTTTCTGCAGACATTTTTATGCCAATGGATGCTGGACTTGTCAAGTCTTACTGCTTTATTGAACTGCTCAAATATTTGCTTTTTTAACTATATTTCTTATTAAAGTGGAAACCAGATTCAAATTTCAGGGTGACTATTGTTCAGCCTGGTGTTATCAGTGCATGTTAGAATGAGGCAGGGATGTGCATTCATTTGAAACAAAAGATTAAAATGCAACAAATGAATGGAGGGTACACAAATTTAAACAAAAAGTTTTGTTTCATTCATTTCCCATTCAAATCTATGACTCATTTAAAAGTGCTGCAGTGAGACTTGTATCTATAGCAACCAATGCACTTGTGAGGTAGCAGCCAGGCCAGAGCTAGGGAAGGATAAGAAGGTAAGTAGAGAATGGAGGACCAATCAAGGTGTTATATTTTATTAATTAGCCTATAGCTGGCATCTGAATCAAATGACACTAATATCCTCCCACTGAAAGGTCTGAGCATGTGCAAAAAACCCCCTCCATTTTCTCTTTGATTGCACAGAGAAAGCTATTTTTTTCAGATTTCTTAATTCAAAGAAAATGTTTTAAAAAAGTAGAAGAATTTTGGCATTGATAAAGATCTTTTTGTTATCTTCACTGCTGACCTCACAGTGTTCTCATTGTGACAGAGATAAAGACAATGCTTTCTGTCTATAATTGGGACAGGGTACTGGACTGGTGATAAAAAAAAAACTGTGAACAGCAATGATTTTCTTTGACTCTGCATAGTGCATAGCACTGGTTATCTGTAAACAGATTGCAGTGAAGAGAAGGGTAGACTTGCTAGTCTTCTCGGTTTATTTACTTTTTGCTTGATTTTATATGTGTGTGCAAAAGAAGTCAGTCAGCAGTGCACCCACATGCACTGTGCAAGTGTGTGTGATACATTTTGCATACAATGTGAGGAATAACCCTAGAAATACAGACTGTGCCTCTAGAAAGCTGCTAAATTTGCTTGGCAAGTTGGCACTATGCATAGAAGTTGGCACTAAGCATAGAAGTAAACTCAGTGTGTCAACTTGATTGAGTATGTGGGATAGAAATTCAGTCAGTATTAAGAGTGCTGCTGGTGAATGGTACACTATGAATAAAGTATATTGAGATATGATGAAAGAGCCCCCCTGAGAAGGACTGAAAGTATGGTTCCAATGGTTTCTGGATATATATCTCAGCAAGGAAAAAGAATAAAAAATTCAGTCTAAGAATTGCTGTGACCTATCCAATATTATCAGGATTGTTGAGTACAGACTGTTATTGTCCTTCTCTAGTTTTTTTTAGGCATGCTTCACATCTTGTCATTCTCCTTAGTTATTTCTTATTCTATTATCAGTATTCAAAGAAAAATTCATGTTGTGATGTCCAGCACTATTACATTATGTTTTCAGCTTTGTTCTTATGTTGCCTACATGTCTTAAACTTGGCTATTCTATGCGGCATATAATGAAGATAGGAAATAGGCATCAATGTAACTGCACAATCACAGGTGGCTCTGACTTTTATTAACCTCAATACTTAAAGCATGTTTTAGGGAGGCAAACCAAGATGGCGGCATAACGGATCGGTGAAACGCCAGCTATCTCTGAATCTTTCTTGAAAGCTCTCTTTTGCTCGATAATGCCTTCCAAGAGAAAGGGAAAGGTGAGGGTGTTCCCTCCAGAGCCCTTACCTGGACCTAATTAGCTTGACATCGTGCGTTTCCTGGCCCAGACAGTGAGTTTGGAGGGAGCCGAGGAGGCCATTGCGAGCCCTGCAGCAGGAGAGCGGAGTGCGTCGCTGGCAAAGACGTCCCTCAGCCCTGATCTTCGCGCACCTCCGGCGCAGTGCGACCCCGTCGGGGCTCCTGCTCAGTCGCACTCGGATGGCGTGTCCGGGGCGCCAGAGCTGGAGGGAGTGAGCCCTGGAGCAGTGGAAGGAGAAGGACCGGCCCGGGTGCAGGCGGACCCTGAGGTAGTTGGAGTGGGGTCTGGTGCATCGGGAGAGCCCCCGGTGGAGGAGGGGGAGGCTCGAGAAGCTGGAGAGAACATCATTCTCCCGGTCACTGCCGGTGAGTCAGTGTTGGGAACATCGAGGCTCGGGGCTGTGACACTTGAAGCCATATGGGACTTGGTTGCAGGCCAGGGACTCTCGCTAACCAGATTGGAGAAGAAAGTAGACTCCCTTAATTACAATATACAACAGAAGATATTGGGGATTCAAGAACAGGGAACCAATTTGACAAACAAGATAACTGAGATTGAAAATAAGCTTCAAACTAATGCTAAAGTTAATTCTGTTATTATAAAGGAACAGCTAATATCTTCAAGATGCCTAGAGACACTAGAAAATGGACTGAGAAAGTTAAATGTGAGAATTCTAAACTTCCCCCATATTATGGGGGAAATGCCTTATACTACCTTAAAAAAGTTATTAACAGTATGCCTAGGATTTTCTGAACAAAATATTCCCTCTATTAATTTTTGTAGATTTATAACAAACAGGGCTACTGCTAGAAATGAAAATAATGTGGAAATACCATTAAATTTAACTGGGTTCTTAGAATCCTCTAATGTGGAAATAATTGAGAGGAAAGTCCTTCTAGTGTCATTTATTACAACACAAGACGTCATGAATGTAATGCGAAATTACTTTAGGAATTTTCCTATGAATTTCTGTGATCGGAAATTAGGCTATATCCTGATATGGCCCCGATTACTCAATATCGCAGGAAAGAGTTTCTATCATTTAGACAAGATGTTATTGCATTACGTTTTGTGTTTTCATTGCGGTATCCCTGTAAATGCCTACTAAAGAAAGGTGACGAAACTTTTGTGTTCTTCCAAGTTGAACAGTTAAAACAGTTTATTGAAGCCCATAGGCCAGTAACCTCTTCTCCAAATGTCTAGAGATAGAAGGTTAAAATTGGAATTATCACTGTTAGTATTATGTTAAGCCTATTCCTTAAAATTTTTTTCGTCTGGGCTCCTGTTAAATATATATTTTTTGCCACTTTCGGGTGATATCTTTAATGGTAATTTGTATATCCTTATTATAAGTTTTGCTATTGGGGATTATCTAAACAAAGATTTTATATAAAGATAAATATTTCTTTAGAGTTTAAGATTGTATGACTAAATAATATGTGATATTATGTAATGCAATCTTATAAGGAAGGATTCTAACAATGTAAAATGTAAAATTATAAATAAATAATTAAAAAAAAAGCATGTTTTATGTTTTTAGTATTTATTGGTTTAATATTTATGGCTTCACACATTATTTTATTAAGATATGTTTTATTCCTACTTGTTAAATTTTACCTTCTATTATTATTATTGTTTGTAATTTTCTTTTATTGTATTTTATTGCTATGTTAACCGCTGTGAAGGCTACGCCGAGACAACGGTATATAAGCACAAATAAACCTTAAACCTTAAACCTTAACCTTAAGTTTATACTTGTCTTTTAAGTATAAGTTTATACTTATAGTCAGAGTGTTGTTTTTCTGACTATGGTAGAGCCTGGAAAATCATGTGGGTGGGAGTTCAGGGAAAAGAGGGGTAAAGAATGCTTGCAGTGGCACTGTCTATTCCAAGCTAATCATGAACCTGCAAATCATAGGTGTCTAGTTTATAGTGGGGACCAATGGGCTTCTTATGTGCCAATCTCCCCTTCCCTTGGCATCAGTAGCCACTTCCAATTCCATCATACCATTGTGAGCATAAGGGAGAGAAGGAAATGGAAGATGGGTAGAAAAATGGCAGGGGCAGAAGAATGGGTATACTTCAGAGCCAGTCCAGCCTGTCAGAAGTAGAAGCAGTTGTAGCATTGAGAAAAAAGGGAGTGGAAGCGGCTCAAGCCGTAAGAAATTAAAATTGGGATAGCATATGCCATCACTGCCTGTTCCTCTCCCTCTTGATTTAAAGCAGGGGTAAAAGGTGGTAGAGCCATTTAAGGCTGGCATTACCAGGACAGGGGCAGCAGAAGTGCAATACTGAAAATCAGCAGTACGCTCCTCCATGGCATGCTGACACAGCCCAACGAGGATAATGCCACAGATCTGCAGGCATGTTGGAATGCAAGTTCATGGTCAGGTGGCTTTGCATTATATTTCCTGCCCACCAATCAGCTTGCTCAGTGAATATGCCTTCTCAATGGCAGGGGACATTGTGAGTTCTCTTTGTTCAAGGCTGTTGCCTGTTAGGATTGTGGACCCTTGTGCTGGGGTAAGGTTGATGCAACCTACAGGGAAGGCCTTGCAGGTCCTCACAACCAACTGGCAGAGCAGATGGTGCAGAGATTGGGCTGAAACTTCACCTATACCAGCAGCTTTCCCCTCGAGTTTAGCTTTTGGCAGCATCTTTGGCCATGTGGTGTGGCAGTGCCGGGCCAGTGAGGCGATGTCAGTTAAGTGATATGGTTCATGGGGGCAGCCCGAAAGCCGGTAAATGTAACAGTATTCCTCCTCCTAAAACCCTTCTCAAGCTCTGAGGCTTGGGTTTGGAGGGAAATTGCCTGAAGAAGTTCCTTATTAGTTGTGGAGCTTGGAGGTTGATGGTGGGCTACCATGAGTTTTCCTCTGGGCCAAAGTGCTTCCAGCTGATGAGATACTCAAGTTTGTTCCACCTCCTGTGAGAATCCAATATCTCTTCTACTTCAAACTGTGTGTCTTCTTCCGCTGTCACATCCAAGGGTGTGGGAGGTTTACTGAAGGGCCAGGAAAGGATCAATGGTTTTAGTAGAGAGACATGGAAAACATTGTGGACCATTAGTGTATTAGGAAGCTTCAATTGGTAAGTAATGGGACCCAGTTACCAGTGGATGGGATCGAGTTCAATGGTTCATGGAGCTCGGCAAAATGATGGGACCCGGAGATGAAAATGCTGGATGTTTATCCATATCAAATTACTCTCCTTGAGCTGTGGTGTTGGTTGGCATTTGGTGTCTGCGTATTTCTTGGTTTGAGAATCCACTTGTAATATCAGTTGGGTTGTCTGGGTACAGAGATTGTAGAGTTCTTCGGCTGTGAGGCGAGCCACTGGGCAGTCTATGGTGAGAGGTAGCAGAACATCCTTGGGTGTTTTCCAAAGACAATCTGAAATGCAGAGGAACCAGTGGCACTGCTTACATGGTTATTATAGGAATATTCTGCCCAGAGGAGTAGAAGGGCCTAATCATCTTGCCTTCGGTTGACATACAGCCTGAAAAAGGTCTTGAGGACCTAGTTGATTCTTTCGATCTGCCCATTGCCCTGGGGATGATAAGCTATAGTGAATTCCAGAGAGATGCCAAACTGTGGCAGAGAGTCTTCCAACAGCAGGCTATAAATTGAATGCCTCTGTTGGACAGAATGTGGGATGGCAAGCTGTGAAATTGGAAAACATGTTGAATGAAGAGGCAAGCTAGTTGAGGAGCTAAGGGTAGTCCAGTGAGAGATACAAAATGAACCGGTTTAGAAAATCTGTCCACTCTGACCCATATCTGAGTTAGCCAGCTAAATGCTTTTGAATATGGACCTCTATATTTTGATCTCCTTAAAAAATATAGTTAAGTTCTTTAGTTAATCCAAAATACCACTGCTCTGATGATTGCAAGTATTGGTAGATGGGAGCATATCACTCCAGTTTTAAGGATACTTCATTGGCTTCCAGTAGCCTCTCAAGCAAAGTTTAAGTACTTAATGACACTGTTGAAAGCAACACAGGATGATAGCCACTGACTATTTTAGTTGGGTTATAGTTCCTTATTGTCCATCCTACACAAAAGAAGTTAGTTTTCCCCTCAATTAAGGAATGTGGGTTGCAGTTAGTCCATTCTAGAGCTTTGTCAATTGTTGGTCCGACCCTCTGGAACAATTTGCTGCTGATCCTCAGGTTAGAGATTGATTTTTTTAAATTCTGAAAGGGGTTATTTTTATAGGCTGCTAATTGATGACATTTTAATGATACACTGTTGACCTGATAGATATATTTAAGGAAATGTCTTGTCCATATAGTTTTGTGTACAAAATGTTATATATTAAGTGTTTGTAATCAGCTATGTATAACTGCTAAAATAGCAGAATACTGTATTAATTTGTTAAATAAATAAGTAGATACCCTTGAGCTATATTTGGCTATGTAGATGGATCCTTCATGAAGTAGCAGTAACAAATTATGATCCTAAAGTCTTATAAACTGTTTTTAGGGCCCTATTTACTAAGCATTTTTCCCATAGACAAAGAATGGGAGAAAACCTTTAGTAAATGATCCCCTTGGTTTGTTAAACAATAAAATATTTATAACATGTTTTCAATTCTTTTTAATGTGTGCAGCTGCAATGTCGTATTCGAGCCTGCTTTTGAAAGCTCTCCCAGATCAAGTTCCGAGACGATACCTATGGAAGAGTGGTGAGGGCTTGTCTTGGGAAACTCTTTGATTTTCTCTAACCGGTTCTTGCATATGTTATGACAGAGATAGAACCCATTGGTGTACCTATTAACTACTAGGGATGTGCAGAGCAAAAGTTTAAGTTCATATGTCCATAAGTCGAAAGGGGGTCCCATTTGCGGTCAATATGGACATATGGAGAATTCCATAATTTGAGTCTGTCCATACGTGCAAATAAAAATTTAAACCCCTCACCCTCCTTAATCCCCCCCCCCAAGACTTACCAAAACTCCCTGGTGGTCCAGGAGGCCATTTCTGAACTCCTTTGCGAGGAGCACGTGACGTCGGCGTCACGTCGGAGTGACGCGGCGTCACGTGATTCCCCGCGCAATCGCTCCGGGATCCTCGTTGCACCCAAAAGGAACTTTTGGCCAGCTTGGGGGGGCCTCCTGACCCTCCCAAGCTGGCCAAAAGTTCCTTTTGGGTGCAACGAGGATCCCGGAGCGATCGCGCGGGGAATCACGTGACGCCGCGTCACTCCGACGTGACGCCGACGTCACGTGCTCCTTGCAAAGGATTTCAGAAATGGCCTCCTGACTCCCTGCTGTACCACCAGGGAGTTTTGGTAAGTCTTGGGGGGGGGGGGGGGCGGGATTAAGGAGGGTGAGGGGTTTAAATTTTTATTTAGGATCAACAATCGCGATTTCCAACTTATTCAACATAGCTATGTTGAATAAGTTGGAAATCCGATCGTTTACGCCTCATCACTTTTTTAAGTTAAAAAAAAAAAAGTTGCGTTTTACATTTAAGTTCAAAACGAATGCACACCCCTATTAACTACAGCCCTATCAGAATCCCAGGGAAACTGATGCCAGAGAAAGACCTCTAGTCCAATGAAAGCTGCTCATTTTCCCTGCCTGCAGCAATACTGCAAACCTTACTTGTGCTCTAGATCCTCCATCACTAAAGATTCACTATGCTTCTCCTGTGTGTTCTTAAGAACATAAGAAGTTGCCATATTGGGTGAGACTGAGGGGCAATCCACCCCAGCATTGTGTTTCTAATAGTGACCAATCCAGGATACAAGTACCTGGCAAGTACCCAGACATTAAATAGATCCCATGCTACTAATGCCAGTAATAAGCAGTGACTATTCCCTAAGTCAGGGGTGGCCAACCTTTCACACATCAAGAGCCACAAAAACAGAATTCCCAGTAGCAGAGAGCCACCATACATATCACAAGTGTGGGGGTGGGGTGGGGGTGGGGGTGGGGGGTCTGCCCCCTCCTCTCCCCTCTGGAAAAAAGGCCAGCCTTCTCCCAACCACAAACACACATTCCTTCTCTCTCCCAGCCACTAAGACACACATTCCCCCTCTCTCTGTCACATATATACTTTCTCAGCCACAAACACACATACATACTCTCTCATAGCCATGAAAAGATACATACACTCCCTCTCTCCCAGAAACACACACACACGCTTCTCCTCTCTCTCCCTCTCTCATCCACAAAAAGACACACATATGCCATATTTCTCGCCTAGCCATAAAAAAGACAGATTCTCTCTCTCACTCCTAGCCACAAAACACATACAATCCCTTTCTCTTTCCTGGATACAAAAAGACACACACATTCCCTCTCTCTCTCTTCTAGACACAAAAAGACACACACATTCTCTCTACCTCTTTCCTAGACACAAAAAGGCACACCCCACTCCTTCTCTCTCCCAGCCACAAAGATACACACAGTACACTCCTTCTTTCTCTGTCCCAGCCACAGACACACACACTACCTCTCTTTCCACCTCAGCCACAGACAATCACACACCCTCTCTTTCTCCCAGCCACAGACACAAACACTTCTCCCTCTCTCTCTCTCTACCAGCCACAAAGACACACACACTCCTTCGCTTTCTCTCCAAGCCACAGACACCCCT
Source organism: Rhinatrema bivittatum (assembly GCF_901001135.1). Classification (NCBI taxonomy): domain Eukaryota; kingdom Metazoa; phylum Chordata; class Amphibia; order Gymnophiona; family Rhinatrematidae; genus Rhinatrema; species Rhinatrema bivittatum. Next base: position 34,789,662 of record NC_042626.1, read on the forward strand.
CTCTCTTTTTCTCTCCCAGCTACAAAGACACACTCCCCCTCTCATCCTATTCTCAAAGATACATTCTCTCTCTCTTCCAGTCACAAAAACACATTTACTGTCCCGTAAGCTCACAAACATTCTGCTGTTGTGCTGCTGGTCATGTGCTCACTCAATGAGTGTCCCCCAACACAGCACTGCCAAATCATTATATACAGCTCTTACTTGCTGTCAGACCTTCCACAGCTTGCATCAGTCCCCTCCATGTCCCACCCTTTCTCGGCACCCCTACTCTCCAGGAGACTCACTGGTTCCATAGCCAGCTGCTCCTCTCAAAGTTCAGTCCTGCCACTTCACATAAAAGCCCTCAGAAAGCTAAGATTAAACTGAAATAAAATTACAATATAGTAAACTTCCCATACCAAAACAGCACTATCAGCACTCCTGAGAAGGGGGATTATCAATATCAATTTTTGTTTGCAGGAGACAAATGACTAACCTAGATATGCATCAGTGGTCAGTAGTTCAGGAGGAATTTTTCATTAACAACCCTACCTATGAAAAGGCAATACTCAAATATTATACCAGGCCCTAAAACACTAATAAATCTCCTATTAGGAAAATAGAACAAGCCAAACTGCTATAGATCCCCACACTAAAAGTATACATTTAGTAGAATACCTCACCTTAGTCACACCGGCAGAACACAGAACAGGCCCTCACCAAATACAGAAGAAAAAGACCATAATTATAAATGTACAAAAACTGAACTGCAAACTGCAACAAGCCAGATTCTGTTATGCAGTACAACAATGTAAAAACAGAAACTTTGTCATCTCTCATAAAACACCAAACAATAAAATAAAAAATATAAAACATCATTCATAATGGTAAAACAACACTAATAAAAACAGTTGATGAATAGAACATTCAATAATTAAAAACTCATATGTTTTCAAATTTCCAAAACAGCAATAAAATTTGTCAAAATTTTATTGCAGTACTAATAAGGATTTAAAAATCCGTCACTCGCCATACCTCAAGATTGACATGGATTAGTGGGTTGAAGGGGAGGGGGAGATCGGTGGCACACAAACTTTCTCCCCCTCTCTTGCTCACATCCGCATACTCTCATACACAGACTCATATGCTCGCTCACCTTCTAACATACATTGACACACAGGCTTAAAAATATTCTCATTGATACACATGTGCTTGCTGATACCCATGCACTCTCGTACACACTTTCACTCACACTCCAATACATGTTCATTTACATATATGCTCACAGATAAATATGCTCATTGACACACACGGCAGCTCTCTGAACCTCACCCACTCAGGCACACACTTACTCACACCCATACACTCATACATTCAGACTCTTGCTCGCTCACACCCACCAACTCTCGCACGCTTGCTCGCATGCTCATAGATAAATAAAAGTATGTTTACTGATGCACATATATGCTTGCTCAAACCCATGCACATTCACACACTTGCTGACGCTCGCTCACACACATGCTGAGTGACACAAACAGACAGTTTGAAAAAAAGGGTTTTACATACATTAATGGTTGAGGGGATCCAGCCAAGCCCCCAGGAGAATGGGTGGTCTTCCAGTTAATGCTTCTGGAGTTCTTCCTTAGCTGGGAAAATACATTTTGCAAAGCTCTACCCCATCAGTTTTGCATTGGCTAAGACTGAGGAGGTCATCTGCAGAGGAGAGCAATAGGGGTCCTTGAGGCAGCAGTGGGAGGTATGCTAGATGCCTCCCACTTAGATGCCTCCCGCTTAGAGATGCACAGCACATGAAAAGAAAAGCAGTCGACTATTTCCCACTAACGTGGCTGAAAGTAATAGGGGTCATGTTTAAGGGAGCAGGCCCAAGAAGGAAATGAAACCATCAAACAGGGAGGTTACTGTGAGAGCTTGATGTTGGCTGCAGGGGATCTCCAGGCATGGAGCCGTTGAGATCAACACCAGCAATCTGGTGACTGGTCTGGGCAATCCCCAGAGAAGGGGGAGGATTGTTGTTTATATGAGCTGCCTGCCTTTGTGCTGCTCACACTTTTGGTTAAATCGCTGCACAAGCAAGCAATGATTTTTCCCCTTCTCTGGAGCCAGCTCTGGTGGAAGTTGTAAATTTAAGTTAGTCGATCTGCTTCCTGCCAACATCAATCCTCCCCCCTTCTCATCATGCCGGAGCTAGCTCCTGAGAAGGGGGAGGATCAATGTTTGCAGAAAGCAGACTGACTAACTTAAATTTACAACTTAACTTAAATACGCATCAGAAGTGCGGAAGGAATTTTTTCAGGACCCGCAATTGAAGCTCCAAAGAGCCATAAGCAGCTTGTGTGATATTGGTTGCCCCCCCCCCTTGGGTAACTACTCTATCTATTGGGGGCTTAATATATGCATACAACAATCATTCTCAATTTATGCTACTTCAGTCATCTTCATTAAGCCCTGGCTACTGCCCTAGAAATTGACTGTATTAGACTGAAGGACCTAGCGTGAATGTTAGGAGCAAGGCATAGACCCAATAGCAATTCTAAAAACATAAGAAAGGTGTTTGGGATTTTTAGGACAGTTCTTTAAAGGCTCTGAAAACAATACAAAGGTCATGGTTAAGAATGACCAAGAGTCATGTCTCTGTTATTTCGATTGCTATTGAAATCAAAACCTGAATGTTTCAAACAAGATTGTATAAAGACAGAACGATGTCTCACTGATCTTAACCATAGAAAATATTAATAAAAGCCAACAAATGCTTACAATTAAAGTGCTGGGTCTTTGGTGTTTTGCAGCTTGTCTACAATTATGTACCCCAGTGAACGAAGCAGTAGCGCCAATCTACTGGAACAGCTAGAGAGTCTGAGGCGCAGGTGAGATTATTCTTGGTCTCTTTAGAACTTCTTATTGTACACTGACCCTGCATTATTGAAAAATAATCAGAAGTAGAGGGGAAGAAAGCCCCCTAAAATTAGGAAGTTCACTAACATTTCATCTCTGAAGATTAAAATCTGAAAAGGATCACACATAAAATAGCTCTGGTGGGTATAAGAACATAAGATATAAGGGTCCATCAAGCGCAGTATCCTGTTTCCAATAGTGGCCAATCCAGGACACAAGTTCCTGCAAGTACTCAAACATTAAATAAATCACAAGCTACTATTGCTTATTAATTATAACAGCTTATGGATTTTTCCTCTAGGAACTTATCCAAACCTTTTTTAAACCCAGTTAAACTAACTGCTGTAACCACATCCTCTGGCAATGAATTCCAGAGCTTAACTGTGTGCTGAGTGAAAAAGAATTTTCTTCGATTTGTTTCAAATGAGCTTCTTGCTAACTTCATGGAGTGCCCCCTGGTCCGTCTATTATCTAAGAGAGTAAATAATTGATTTACATTAACTTGTTCAAGTCCTTTCAAGATTTTGTAGACTTTAATCATATCCCTCCCTTAGTCGTCTCTTCTCCAAACTGAACAGCCCTAACTTCTTTAGCCTTTCTTCATAGGACAGCCATTCCATGCCCCTTATCATTTTGGTCGCCCTTCTCTGCACTTTCTCCAGTGCAGCTATATCCTTTTTGAGATGCGGTGACCAGAAATGCACACAGTATTCAAGGTGCGGTCTCATCATGGAGCAGTACAGATAGGGGTCAGCATAAGATACTGACCCACATTAGAATCCTATACTGACTGGTCTATTAATTTCAGGCTGTAGTTTTTGATGAAGAAAAGTCGATAACTGGCTGGAGGGTATGTGATGTAGAAGAAATTAGTGGAGCTGTGTGGGGAAATGTATAATGCACTTGTCAATACTGTCCTTAACAAGCTAATGCTATTGATGTGGTCTCTGGAAGTTCTAAAAATTTGTAACATGCTAAATAGCATTGTAATTATGAACCCATCAATAGGGATATGGAGGGGAAACAGTTTCATTTCCGTTTGTTTTTATGTTGGGGGGAAGGCGAGGGAGTTGTTTCATTGAATGTTTATGTAACCCTTGGCGGGACAGATCCTTTAGCTGGCACCCAGGGGCAGATAGGAAAAGAGAGATGGACCCTTTCTACACACAACTCCTCTTAATTCTCTCTGTCTGTCTGTCTGTCTGAGGCCCCTTTCTGCCATAGCCTGGTACAATCCCAAATCCATCCTTGTAAATAGCACTAATAATCATCATCACAGTCTTTAGCAGTAAAAATCACACAGTCAGTAGTTTCCAGCTTTGTTTAATGATAGTTGTTTTGATGACTGAAGAATATTTACAGCTTCATTTCTTGTTCAAATAAAATCAATAAATGATGAGACAGCAGAAAGATTAATACATTTCTGAACTCACTTCTGTAGCAAAGTCTCTTAATTCTTTGGAAGCATACTTCTTAATATTTGATCTCTTTCTTTTTCCCAGTTAATCTAATTGCTCAGATTAATTAATCTTCCCAGACTGAAGACAATTTAATCCTCTTTTAGATTCCCAATTTTATTCCAGCTTCTCCCCACTGTAGTTGGGTAGAATATAGTGGTAGAAATGTTTTATTTATTTATATTCCGCTTTTCACACTTTTTTCAGTGCTTCAAAGTGGATTACATTCAGGTACTGTAAGTATTTCCCTATCCCCAGAGGGTTTACAATCTAAGGGGGTCATTTATCAAAGTTCTATATGGCGTTTTCACATGCGTTAAGCACCTTTAAAGCATGTGAAAACAATGCAAATCAGAAAAAGGGGGATTTGTGGCCAATGAGAGAGAGAGAGAGAGGCCATAATGCTCTCATACTTGGTAGGTATTTATATCTCTATAAGAGGCCCACCTAGTTACTCGAGGTGAGGTTTAGGTATTAGTGTAGGGGTTAGGGGCCACTTTGACATTCAGAGTGAGACATACGAATAGAACAGTGCTCTCTTGTGAAGATTTGATGACCTTCGGAGTGAGGAAACTCACCCAAAGAAGAGATTTGTGCAATGTTCTCTCAACATAGCTTGATGGACTTTCTACCTGGGTAACAGGTAAAACACACTATCTACAGTTCCCACATGGGGAAGCAAAACCCAAATCTCTCTTTACTAACAGGCCAATACAGTACAGTGCGCTCCGGTAGAGAGCACTGTTAATCCGCGATTGGACACACATTTTCGACGCGCCAATTTTACCCCTTATTCAGTAAGGGGTAATAGCTCGTCGAAAACGCACGTCCAACGCCCCCCCCCCAAACCTAATAGCGCCCGCAACATGCAAATGCATGTTGATGGCCCTTTTAGGTATTCCCGCGCAATTCAGAAAGCAAAATGTGCAGCCAAGCCGCACATTTTACTTTCAGAAATTAGCGCCTACCCAAAGGTAGGCTTTAATTTCTCCGGGCACCGGGAAAGTGCACCCTCTGACTTAATATCATGGCGATATTAAGTCGGAGGTCCCGAAAGTTAAAGTTAAAAAAAAAAAAATTTGAAATCGGCTCGCGGGTTGAAAACCGGGTGCTCAATTTTGCTGGCGTCCGGTTTCTGAACCTGTAGCTGTCAGCAGGTTTGAGAAATGACGCCGGCAAAATTGAGCATCGGCTGTCAAACCCGCTGACAGCTGCCGTTCCTGTCCAAAAAGACAGGCGCTAGGGACACTAGCGCGTCCCTAGCGCCTCTTTTGCCGTGGGCCCTCATTTAAATACAGAATCACGTGCACAGGAGAACGGGTGTTCGCCCGCTCTCCCGCGACGTTTACTGTATCGGCCCGTAAATTTGCACTGGATCTTCCCAATAATTTAGTACATTCCTTTTTGTGAGGGAAAACAAAGGTTCCCTACATTTCCCCCCGCCTTGTTTTTTTCAAATTCGGAACTAGGATTTGTCATAAATTTACTGTACAGACAATACCAAGCATAATATATAATACACATATATGGAAAGCAGAATTGCAATCCATTTCTATCATGTTTGTGTGCATCAATCACAACAAGCTATACACCTGGTATAGGCATTCTAATACATGGAATCTCTTCCAAAAGAAACATTGTTAAACATTTGATTATGAATATACTCATTGAATAACTTTCCACATTCTTCCTGTGTCAAAGAAACTCCAGTCACCAACAGGTCCCAGCATGTTGCCCCATTACATGCAGGAATACTGTCAGTCCCGTACGGAAAAAGCTTACCCCATAACCTTCTCCAATTAGGTTCCATCACTTTGGACAATGGTCGCTACACACAAGTGGCACAGTTCAAAACCAGTCAGCCATACAATAAAACTGGTAAATAGAAAATGTACAATAGTACATAGCACACTCACTGCTGAGTTATGGACAGATTCTGCCACAATCCTATTGCATCAGGATTCTCTCTCCATCCTTTGGCTTAAGAAACAGTTGCATATAACACATTTTCCGAATTGTAACCTAAAAAGGAACAAAGCAGATTAATCAGATGATACGCCTCTTTCCTTTAAAGAGGTTCACTTCACCATCATCTTCAGTATATTATTCCACCTGAAACACAATTTCAAGCACACCAGGTTGTAGAATATTTCCCACTGTGGCCATTCAATGGAAACATTCCATTCCTGAAACATAAAGAAAACCTACCATTTTAACCTTGTAGCAGGTGATCTCCACATTTACCCTGATCACTGAGATATCCATTTATGTTTTACCATGGTAAAATAACTTGGAGCCAGTCTCAAGGGCAGGAATGACTTGAGATCACTCCTGTCCTTCTTTATCGGATTCCATATAGAAGGGGTAAGGGAGGGAGGAGGGCTAAGAGGGGACTGGCATGGGGGGGGGGGGGTTGTCTTTGAACATAAAAACATAAGAACATAAGAAATTGCCATGCTGGGTCAGACAAGGGTCCATCAAGCCCAGCATCCTGTTTCCAACAGAGGCCAAAACCAGGCCACAAGAACCTCACAATTACCCAAACACCAAGAAGATCCCATGCTACTGATGCAATTAATAGCAGTGGCTATTCCCTAAGTAAACTTGATTAATAGCAGTTAATGGACTTCTCCTCCAAGAACTTATCCAAACCTTTTTTGAACCCAGCCACACTAACTGCATTAACCACATCCTCTGGCAACAAATTCCAGAGCTTAATTGTGCATTGAGTGAAAAATAATTTTCTCCGATTAGTCTTAAATGTGCTACTTGCTAACTTCATGGAATGCCCCCTAGTCCTTCTATTATCCGAAAGTGTAAATAACCGATTCACATCTACTCATTCAAGACCTCTCATGACCTTAAAGACCTCTATCATAGGTAAATAGTGTGTGCTATTAATTAACAGCATGCACTATGTTCCAAAATTTTCGAGTGAGTCAATGTTTCATGTTGGTTGCAATGAACTGAACCAAAAATTGATTAATTCATCATGTGCTACCCATTTGAGTAAAACAAATGCACATCCCTACCTATCAGACTATATTTGGTACCTATAATTGTTCAAGGCTGGCTTAACACTGTACAAATACTCAGTTATGCCCCTGTATAAATCAATCTATCTTGAGTACTGTGTGCAGTTCTGGTTGCCCAATCATAGCAGAACTAGTAAAGGTACAGAGAAAGGCAACAAAAATGATAAAGGGGCTGGAATGGCTCCTTTATGAAGAAAAGTTAAATAAGTTAGGGCTCTTCAGCTTTGGGAAGAGATAAATGAGAGGGGATAGTGGTTTATAAAATAATGAGTGATGCAAAACATATTAACAGGGAGCAGATATTTATAGGGATGTGCATCGGGTGCCTGATCGTTTGCGCTTTCAGGTTCGTGTGGCGATGGGAACATCTTGTTTTCCTGCATTTTTTTTTAGTAAAAAATCATTTTTCGGATTAGTGCATGCTAACCCGAAAAACGATTTCCACGAAAATTCGGGGGGGGGGGAAGTGTTCGTTTCACGTTTTAGCCGATCTATAATGAATTAAGAAATATCGTACGATATTTCAATTCATTATAAAAATGATTCACATCCCTAGTTATTTACCCTTTTAAATAGTACTAAGACAAGGGGACAGACACCCCATGAAACTGGTATCAGATTTAGAAGAAAATTTAAGAGACTATATTTTTCAGTCAATGGATAATTAAACTGTGGAATTTGTTGCTAGAAGATGTGGTCAAAGTTAATAGTATTGCAGCGTTTGAAAAACGTTTGGACTAATTCCTGGAGGCATTAACAATTATTAGTTAGGCAGATTTGAGAAATGTCACTCCTCTTCTTCTGGGGTTGAGCAAAAAGAAATAGACTTTCCCATTAGCGTCTGCCAGGTATTTTCTAGAGACCCAGATTGGCTAATGTTAGAGACAGGATTCTGGGCTTGATGGACCATTGGTTTGATTCAGCATGGCACTTCTTATGACTGTCCTGATGTCATGAATTTACACAAGAACTAAAGCTAAACTTGCACCTCTGAGGCTCACACGCTACCTTTCTAGTGCCACTACTTGTAGAACTCTTGAGGTTACCTCAGGTATGCTGTTAGATTTTTGATATCTTGTCTTTTGTTTTGTTCCTTTAGTTTGTCTCGTATGTTGCCCATCAGTCATTGGCAGCAGGTATCTAACCTCAATCTCCAAGATTCTTACTCTCCATCAGATACCTAGTCACAAAGAGCACAGTTCCACTACCAGACAGGTAAATCACTTGAAAATGAGTCAAAGTTCATATCATATTTGGTTCTGTGATTTGCTTTCACTGTTCTACCACTTGTTCTCAATCATGCCCTAGAGCAGTGTTTCTCAAACTTATCCTGGAGGACACCCAGCTAGTTGGGTTTTCAGGATAACCACAATGAATATGCATGAGAATTTGCATGCACTGCCTCCATAACATGCACATTTTATCTCATGCATATTCATTATGGATATCCTGAAAGCCTGACTGACTGAGGGTTCCCCAGGACAGGTTTGGGAACCTCTGCTCTAGAGGACCATGTTGAGCAAGAAATTCATCTCTGTGTCTGACAGTTTAGAACAGGAATGGGGAAATTAATTCTGATTACGTCTGCACCGGGTGCATGTGGTAGAAATCAAACTGTAATTGTGACTCAATAGAATAAATAGAAGCTATTCATAACTCAAATCAGATAAATCAAGACATTTGTGGTTCAGCTTGACTTCTTATTTGCCTAGTAGTTCAGGTCTTTTTGATCATGCATAGGGACGTATATTTAGATTATCCATATGTGAAAATTGATCCAAATGAAGTGATTTTCAGTTTAGTTGGTGTCATCCAAAATGAATGGGTGCAGTGCTCTGAAAAATCTGAATCCATTTTAGCTCATTTGGTTCAGTCCTATTAAAGTCTATGGGGGAAGCAAGCAATGCATTTTTTTACATCAACCAAGACAGAGCACAACTAGTAGGGGATGGAAGGAACAGGACCAATCATGTTTCAGTACTTTTTCAATCAGCCTATCTCAGCTGGCATCTGCATGGATTAACTTAAATTTTTTTTTAGGTTAAAGTGAAACTATGAACACTTTGAACAGTGATCATTTTGTTCAGTCATTCCTCTGTTGGATCTCAGAGAGGGAGGACAGAGATTCTCAAGTTTCTCGCTTGAAAACTTAGTGAAAAAATATTATAAAAAAAGAAAGAATTACATGCATAAAAATAGCAAATTTTGTAGCAGTTTTCAAAACCCAATTTTCCCAGGTAAAGTACATTACATGCCTAAAACCTTTTGAAAATCCAACCCTATGGAGTGAAGTTTCAAAGGAGTTACACACATAAATCCTTTTGAAAATTACCTTCTTAATGTGCATTTAGAATCACTGATGCTGCGCTTAGCAGTGGTAGTAGGCAGGAGAAAGTTTATTATCTTTTTGAGATGGTTACGGTGTATATCTTCAAGGTAGGACTACTACTGCAGCTGATACTGTACCAGGTGGCTGCAGAAAAGATACAGAGAGAGGTCCATATTCAGAGGCATTTAGCTGGATATCTCAAAAGTTAGCTGGCTAAATAAATATTTGGGAATTTATTTTGCTAAATTTTAGGCGATTATCTTATTATCCAGATAAAATTTAGTCCGATAACTTAGAGGTGATCTGGGGGTGTTTCAGGGGGGAGTTACATTAGCTAGATATTCAGTTATAAGCAGATACATTTTCCAGCTAAGTCTGCTCGTGAGAAAGAACTGTCCTAAAGTTAGCTGGATAAAGTTATCCGGTTAACAAAGATAGTCGCTTATATTCAGTAGTGTGGCTCAATAGTTAGCCGGATAAATTTATCTGGCTGACTTTGCTATCCAGACACTGACTGACTATGGATCTTAGATTGCTGTTTTAAGCAACATGTATAGTCTTTATGTCCTGCAGTGTCTTAAGAGACAGTTTCCTGCTTTCTCTCTGTAAAAGAGTCAATCTGAAAATGAAGAGTACTAATTAATTGTTGTGCGTGTGACTCCTGCACTTATTTTCTTAGCATCGTCAGTTCACTTGCTATGATTGTGTTATGCTCTGGTCTGGTTGTGACAAAAGAGAATGACCGGTCTGCTATCAGGATGTTTCCATAGCAGGGTGTACAAGCATTGTAGCACACAAGTCCCTACCCACTGTTTGAATAAATTGCATCATGGTCACTGACATCCAGAGGCAAACATCGCAATGGAAAAGAAGAAGGGGGAATAATGTTCTCCCCCTGGAGAGACCTGGGGCAAGCACAAATAGCAGTGGTGATGATAAGAGACATATGATTAGGACCAGAAGGAGCCCTTTTACCAAGCTCAAATGGGATTTTTTTAAGAGGAGGAGATCAGCTAGAGATTCAGTGTTGACTGAGAAACTGGAGCAGCAGCTGTTGGCTCCCATCTCCACTGTTGGTATTGGTATGGTACATAGGCAGAAGAAGGCAGTTCAGTGGTGGGTGGCATCAGCAGTGGGAGATGAATAGGAGGCAAGCATCAGCTAAGATCAGTACAATGCTCCCTTTTCCGTTCTGATCAGAACCTATTGATTCAGATGAATCATATGACTTGTCTGAGCAGGAGTGGCCAGCTCTCATTCTCAAGAACAACAAACAGGCCTGGTTTTCAGGATGTCTGAAATGAACATGCATGAGATATGTTTGCATTCAGTGGAGGCAGTGCATGCACTTACTGAGTGACCAGGGCCCTCAGTTCACCTCTGGTTTTTGGAGAAATCTCTAAGCTCAACTCAGTGTTGTCCTTGACTTCTTTTCGACTTATCACCCTCAAACCAATGGACTTACCGAGAAGACAAATCAAACTCTGAAGGCCTTTCTCCGAGCCTACATTTCTGAGTAACAGAATGAATGGGCCTCACTGCTACCTTGGGCCAAATTCTCTTACAATAACCACGCCATGCTCTCCAACCCATTTTATGGTGCTGTGGTAGGAATTGGGCTGCAGCACTGGAAGATAACATTGGGCTGTGGTGCTGGAAGAGGACCATTTAAACCCCTTCGCCATGGATATTGGATGCCTTTGCAACAGGTCCCCTGCTTCCAGCAGTATGTGATGCTCAGTCCTGTGTTCCTGCCTCCCTGCTTCCTTGTTCTCTTCAGTCTCTTGTTCTCCATGCCTTCCTCTTGGTGTGTCCCTTCCTGGTTCTCGCCTTCCCTTTTCCCCTTCTCATGTCTGAACCATGATCTCAGCCTGCCTTGACCCTGGATTGGACCTTGACTATTCCTGCTCTTATCTTGCCTTGACCCCGGATTGGACTTTGACTACTCCTGTTCTCAGCCTGCCTTTTTTCCTGGATTGGACCTTGTCTATTCTTGCTCTCTACTTGCCCCAACCTTCGACCAAACTTTAACCTCCATTCACTGCTAAGTCCTATTGGCTACCAGAACCTACAGGTTAACCCAAGGGGGAGGCGGTTAGTCAGGCAGAAGACAAAGTTTGCTGATGTGTCAGCCACCACCTGTAAATCAAATTAATAGCAGTCCAGGGGCACATTCCCATGAGTGTGACAATAGCATAGCATTTTAACTGGTGTGTGAAAGTCCGGCAGCAGATCCTTGAGAAGCAGGCATATGGTGGGGCATCTTTTCACCAATTTATTCAGGATGTAGGCACCAGGTAAAATCTCACCTGTCTGATGATTCAGAGATTAGTGGAGCAACATACAGTCCTTCGTGAGCCATATGTAGAGGCCAAGATCAGTGTGGATCATCCCCTGGAGTGTCATGATTAGTTATATATGATGTAGGTGCTATGAGTCCTGAAGCTCTTTGAGTATGCCATGAAGTATCTGCGTTCAACAGCAACCACCCTGGAGGAGGTCATTCCATAATCAATATCCTGAAGTGGAAGTTACAGGATTTCTGGCAGGAACAGGAACTGGTCCTAGAGGTCTTCTGCTTGTGGACTCCTTGCTGTGGCAAGTGGAAAATTGGCCCAAACTCCTCACCTGATGGAATCCTTAAATGCTACCATCCTGTGTGACCCATGGATGTAAGGGAGTATTATGAATTACCTGTGTGGCTAGAGTGCAAGTTTGGGAGCAGTAGAGGTAGAGGGGCAGGGGGGGCAGGGGGAGTGCAGCAGAGGAACGTGAAGGCTTCCTATGCATTACTGTCAGCATCAGCACCTCTCTGAAAGCTTCCACTTTCTTGCCTACCTTTATCTGCCATTCCCACTCCAGCCATCATACAATAGACTCTCCTGCCACAAGCCATAGCTTAAGTAGTTGGCAGCAGAGACCAGTATCCCCTCCTCCTGCAAAGGAAACTTCTGCACAAATTGCAGTCACGTGGAATCTTGGAGTGCCCAATGAAGTCATGGGCACAGACCCATTGGCAGACTGAATACACATGGATGTAGTTTGGCTGGATCTCATCCAGGTCACCTAGTATTTTGTTTCCACTAACTATTGTGGCTAGTGAACAGGAATTCTCAATGGCACAGGACATCGTGCGTCCACATCATTCATGGCTGGCAGAAGAGTTGGTGGAAGAGTTGGTCTGTCTTAATATCAACCTCCTGCTGTTATGTTTGGGAACGCTAGGAGAGTGATCCCAACTTGAGGGGATTGTGTGCCCTTGGGCCTCGGCATGACCCCAGACAAATCCAAGACAGCACTGAGGGTTGGCGAGGCGTGTCCCAGCATGGGCGAAGACAAAGTCTGACCCTCTGATGGACCTGCATGCTTCTGGAAGACCAACAACGCAATGTTGGTTATTGAACAGTCCTCCGACCGTTCCCAGCCCTTTTGAACCTGCTGCTGGGTATCGGCAAGAAGTAGCAGGCCGGACTGAGGATGAGGGCAGATGGAGGCCTTGTACCACAGAAGATTCAAGACATGGACGAGAAGACTCTGGATGAGGTGAGGAACTTGGAAGACTCTCGACAAGACGAGGAACTCGGAAGACTCTGGACGAGATGAGGATCTTGGAAGGTTCAGACATTGGCACTGTCTCTCAGGGCACCCTACATAGCCCACTGACACAGGCCCACCCAATGGGCTGGTCATGGACCACCCTGTCCCACTGCGTGCCCTACACAACCTGAAGAGGCTGGTCACGGACCACACGGAGAACGGGACTAGCGCAGGAAGGGAATCTAGCTGAGACGAGACTCTAATGACGAGAACAGGAACCGACGAGATGGATTTACCCCAACAAGGTCATCTGGAGAACCAAAGGAGCTGGAGGGTCAAGACGACTCAGAACGAGCGAAGGAGGAGCGGAACCTCGGAAACATCAGGAAGTCTGGAACATCACGAAGTGGAACATCAGGAAGCCTGGAACATCAAGAAGTGAAATATCAGGAAGCCTGGACTAGGAACCTCAGAACATGAAGACATGGAACATCAGGAAATGACAGGAAGCAATGAAGACTCAGGAAGCAAGACGAGACATGGAGCTGCAACAAAGAATGAAGACCTGTTGGAGCTCTGGAAGATGAGACTTCCAGGAGCAAGAAACTCCAATGCAAGGCAAAGCAGGACTGAAGGGCTGAGACAGGAAGACATCATTAGGTGGGGCCTGGGGCATATCCGACCGTGGGCCCTTTAAATCTTGAGAAGAGGCGCACACCAGCACCTAGAAGCAGGAAACAGGAAACAAGAACAGCACCATGGACAGCGGCGGCCTCCCGGCCGCGCAGGAAACGGAGGCAGGACCTGGCAGCGGCACCAGGCTGCGAAGACCACTTCCAGGTGGTGGCCTCCAGGCCACGAGGGAGCAGGACCTGGCAGCTTCGGGGTGGCCTCTGGCCGCAGGACAGGCCCCAGAGAGACGCTAGCGGCTCACTGCCGCTGAAGGCAGGTTCCAACGGTGGTGGCTCCCTGCCACTGAAAGAGCAACGCTGACTCGCGGCTCCCTGCTGCGAGTGAAGGCCCCGAGGGTGTCGTCGGGAGCGGCCTCTAGGCCGCGAAGAGGACCGAAGTCCGTGGCTCCCTGCCGCAAGGAAGAACCAGGCTAGGGGGGTCCTCCGGGCCACTTAGGAAGTGAGAAGCACAGCGGTCCAAGCCGCATAGACACGGCAGCGGCAAAGATAGGTGAGAAGCCTGCTCGCGGGGGAAACTCTGCAGGCAGGAATCATAACACCCTCTGTTGGGTTTCCCTGAATATCTATGTGAGTGGCAGGAGGGCTGAGTACATAGCTACACCAAATCAATGGCCACACTGTTTGGCCTCAGTACATTGTTGTGTTGTTGCCAGCAGTAAATCGTACTGTGCTGTCTGGCCTGCTCCTGCCACCCTGCCTTTCTTCTGCCTCAGTGTCCTGATGTGTTGTTGCCGTGCTTGCTGCTGCTGCTTCCACTGCTCTTGCCCAGCCTGCTCCCGCAATTCTCCCACTCTCTTGGTTCCACTGGAGTGCTTTGGCCCCTGCCCCCCAAAAAAGAAAAGAAAATATTAAAAGGATAAAACCATCTCCTCCCCTGTACCTTTCTGAATGCCTCGGGATATTGACCTCACTCTTGCTGCTATTGCTTGGCCTGCTTTGCTGCTTTCTTGTTTCAGTGCCTTGCTGTGCTGTTTCCGCCCGTCTTTTAATGCCATTCTGCTTCCTTCCATTCTCTTTGCTTTGGGGTTCTCATGCTTCTCTTTGTGCTGCTCGTCCCCTCTTTGGTGCATTGGGGTCTTCGTGCCACTGCTTTGCCTTTGCCCCTTTTATGCTGCTGTGGGTGTTCGTGTCCCTCTTGGTGTCTTGTGGGGCTGCTGTCTCTGCCGCTGATGCCTGCCAGCAAGTTTCATAAAACTTGGATGCCCTACTTCCCCTATTGACTTTGATGGAAACAAATGAGCTTCTGATCTGAGCTAAACGAATCAGAAAAATGAATGAATAATTCAAGCTGACCACCCCTAGAATGGTTCCAAGAATTAGAAAGGTCTCACTTTCCATGCATAATCTGAATATTCAAATATTCAACCAACATTCCCTGTGGTGAGAGGGAAGTTCTTTTTCTATCTTTATTTTTATTCTTGGCTTCCATTCTTCCTCCTTTTATTTATAGAGGAACACCAGTGTATAAAATTCTCAAAAAAGAAGAGAGGCAAATAGCCAATAATTACCAGGCACAATCAATTATAACATTAGCAGAAACCAACAGAGGATGACAATTCATTACTACAAAGTAAGAGGATGATCTTACTGATAGCGAGAACACCTGTAGGTGCCCTTAGTCAAGACCATAAGTGATCATCAACTTTTAGAACTACTTTTTTTTTTTTTAACTTTTATTGAGAATTGCAGAAAGAAAGTGTACAATAACAGAGAACAACTCTGAAAGATACATACAGCAAAATAGGAGAAACTCTCCCAGAAACCTCCCCCTCTGCCCCCAGAGTTTTCCCACATCAGACAGCACATCTTACATCTTATGATCTTATAATCCCCAATGTGATAGGCAAAGCAAAGAATCCTATATCTAGATCCAAGCGCTGTGAACCAAAATTTGGAAACTGGGTTAATAGACATAAAAAGCATAAGAATTGAAAAAAGAAAAGATAGCAACCATGAAATTCAAGATTGCATATACTAACAGACACGTACACTTTGTGTGAATGCACCTACGTTGATATTCATTGATTTTTGTTCTATATACTTTCTAATGTGCCTCTTGGTTTTCTTCTTCAAGGATTCAATCACTCTATGGCTTGGACAATGGGCATTCCTCCTGGATTTTATTTCTCTCCCATGTCTTATTCTTGGACTGTCCTTTGCAACTAAAACATTTGTGAGTGAAGCTGCCGAATACATGGGATCTCAGTATTGTTGTGATGGCTGAAATTTCTATCCTTAATAAGAATAAATACATTCAAAACTGCAAGCTACAAGGTTCAATGTGCTCTGAGGAGCTGGTGTAAAAAATAGTCAGGGCAAGAATTTATTGATATATGATGCCCCAGGGCTGATTGTACTTCCTGTGTATGATGTATTATTCTGCTGGTGCACAAAAGAAGCCAGCATAGACCTCTTAATCAGTCATATTCATAGTGGGGTAGATTTTCAAAGGGGTACCACCCGAAAACCTACCCCAAACCCCCCCCTGCGCGCGCCGAGCCTATTTTGCATAGGCTTGGCGGCGCGCGCAAGCCCTGGGATGCGCGTAAGTCCCGGGGCTTGCATGGAGGGACGTGTTGGGGGCATGTTGGGGGGCGTGCCGCAAACTGGATGGGTGCCTATCTTGGTACCAGAACAGAGCTAGAAGCAGTAGCCCACCAAGGAGACTTTAAGGTGAATTTTCAAAAGTTGCGTGCGTAAAAATGAGCAGTCGAGAGTGTAAGATTGCATATACCTGAGATATGCTATTTTAGAAACCTCAACATACACGAGTAAATCAGGGTCCACAAGTAAATTTGCATGTGTATAATAGGGCAGGTCAGAATCGTTCTGCAGCGGGGTCAAAATTTATGCAAGTAAATTGTTATTTAAAAGCAATTTAAGGATGTAAATTTGGCATATATTTACTCCTGCTCAATATATAGACTACCAGTTTGCCCAGTTTCATCTCCAATACTCTCCTGGCTCTTCAGTCTCAACTTCCCCCATTTCAACAAGTCCCCCCCCCCCCATCAGAATTTCATTCTGATAAAGCACTTTATATCCTGCCTGTGCTAATGTCTGCAAAAGCATTTCAGTTGCTTTCATTAGCACAGGCATAGTATATAATGGAAAATGCCCTAAATTACTATTAACCTCTGGTAGAACTGGGTACAATCCTGAATAACTAGTGGCAGGGAACATGGAATTCTCCGGGGCATATGGTGGAGGTTTCTTATCCCACGGAGTATCTTTGCTAACAGAATCTCTCTGCCTATAACTTTTAGAATAATTACTATCATTTACTCCAGATAAATAGCAGGTGTAAATATATGCGAGTAAGCTGCCAAACCTACACGTGCAAATTGCTTGTAAAATAGTAACTTCCATGTGTAAATGATGGGCCTGCTCCAGAATGCCCTGCCCTACTTCTTTTTCTATATGCACAAATTTACTCGCAAGCCATTACTTACATGTATATATTTGAAGTTGATAAAACAGCATACATATGAGTAAATGCTATTTACATGCATATATGCAGATTTTTACGTGTGCAGTGTTTGAAAATTCATCTTATAGTGTGAAAGTTGTCTGGATGTTGACTTCCTCAGGAAACAGGTGGCAGATCTACTGGACCACAAGATGACAGCTTGACCCAGATTACTATAGCCACTAAACCCTACACCCCAATATCCTTTGAGCTGAAGAACCATTATGCAGTCCTGAAGTGGAGGAGGAGAAGATACCCTAAGATGAGGAGAAGAAACCATCTCTGGATGAGAAAGAACCAAAACCTAGGAACCCCAAAGTGCAGACTCAACAACCACTGCATCTACGAAGCAGAGGGCAATGGTGGGAGACGACTCAACTTCTGAGGAGCACAGAGGCATCCATCTGCTAACCAGATATATTTTCCATGGAAGAGTGCTGTCTAATGGTGCCAAGATCCAAGACATTCTGGAGAGATTGCTAAGAATCATGAAGCCTACTGATCACTATAAGATGCTGCTCATCCATGCTGACACAAATAGGGCCAGATTTTAAAAACTATGCGCGGGCGTAGATTTATGCATGCAACCTGGCGCGCACAAATCTACACACAATTTTATAACATGCGCGTGCAGCCGTGCGCATGTTATAAAATCCAGGGTCGGTGCGTGCAAGGGGGTGCACAATTGTGCAACTTGCGCGCGCCGAGCCGCACAGCCTTCCTCCATGCCCTCCACCCCCCATCTTCCCCTCCTTTCCCCTACCTAATCCACCCCCCAGCCCTACCTAAACCCTCCCTTACCTTTGTCCTATAAGTTGCGCCTGTCTCTGGGCAGGCGTAGATTGCACGCGCCGGCCAACAGCCGGCCCGCGATCCCGGGCACAGTGGCAAATGGCTGCTGTGCCTGGAGGCTCTGGCCCCGCCCCGCGCCCCTGGACTACCCATGCCCCGCCCCTTTTTCAAAGCCCCGGGACATATGCGCATCCCAGGGCTTGCGTGCATCGCCGATCCTATGCAAAATAGGTTCAGTGCATACAGGAGTGGGTTTTCGGGGTTACGCGCATAATGGGCCAGATTTTTAAACTTATGTGCGGGCATAGATTTATTCGCACAACCCAGTGCAAACAAATCTATGCCCAATTTTATAACATGTGCGCTGCCGCCCGCATGTTATAAAATCTGGGGTCGGCACGCGCAAGGGGGTGCACACATGTGCACCTTGCATGCGCCGAGCCCTAGGGGAGCCCCAATGGCTTTCCCCGTTCCCTCCAAGGCTGTTCCGAAATCGGAGTGGCCTTGGAGAGAACTTTTTCTCCGCCCCCCCCCCCCCCACTTCCCCTCCCTTCCCCTATCTAACCCACCCCTGAGCCCTAACTAAATCCCCCCCCTATCTTTGTTGAAAAAGTTACGCCTGCCCAAGGCAGGCGTAACTTGTGCGCGTCAGCCGCCATCCCCCAGCACAGGCCGCTGTGCCAGAGGATTCAGCCCCACCCCCGAACCACTGCCCCACCCCCGACCACCCCGGACCGCCGCACCGCCCCCGGCCCGCCCATTTTTGAAAGCCCTGGGACATACACGCGTCCCGGGGCTTGCGCACGCCACCGAGCCTACACAAGACAGGCTCGGCGCGCGCAGGGGCAGCTTTTCGGGGGTTACGCATGTATGTTTCGCCTGTAAGCCTTTGAAAATCTGCCCCATAATATTACAAAATCAAAAGTGACTTCATGGCTCTGGGAGAGAGGATAAAGCAGAGTGTTGCTGGGGTGGTGTTCTCAGTACTCTCAGTCAAGGATAAAGATACAGGCAGAGAAGAACATATTCTGAAGATGATTGGTTACATAGATGGTGTTAACAAGAAAGGGTTTCAGCTTCTTGGACCATGGAATGATGTTTCAAGAACTACTGAGCAGAGATGGGGTGCACCTGTCAAAGATGGGTTTAAGCATGTTCCAGATCAGACTGGCAAACCTGCCGAGGTAGGATTTAATTTAAGCTAGGATTGTCGTGAACAAAGCCTTAAGTTAAGTAAAAAATTTCAGGTAAGTAAATCTTTAAACACTTGTAGAAAAATGGGAAAAAGGGCAACATCTGGAAAGCTATGTATACTAATGCTCATAGTACAGGAAATAAAAGTCCCAGATCTAGAGGCGGTCATGTAAAAAACTGACTTGGATGTAGTGGTTTCACAGCGACAAGGTACACAGAGAATAGTGATGGGGAAATAGTTATACCAGGCTGTAACGTATTCAGGAAGGAGGAAGAGTGATGTTAGATATAAAAAATAATGTTTAAGGAACAGTACTACAGGGTTTACAAAGAAAGGAGTTGGTACTGTGTGATAATCTGAAAACAAGGAAGGGAGCATTCATTTATATTGGTATGATATACAAACCTCCTTTGCAGACAGAAGAAATGAACAGAGCCCTAACTGAAGATATTTACAAAATTGCTGTGAAGGGTGGGGGATGCTATTGCTAGGTTTACTGGGACCTCTCAGCCGCAGTATCATCTACAAGCAGGGAGATGCTAGATTGTCTGCAGGAAGAACTGTTCTGGCAAATAATAATAAAACAAACACATGAGGGGGTAATACTGGACCTGGTGTTTGTATAGTAACATGGTAAATGATGGCAGATAAAGACTAAAATGGCCCATCCAGTCTGCCCAATTGAGAGTCATTCTCTTTTAGTAGATATACATATAAAATTCCCAAATGCAACCCAACACCACCTCCCCTCTTGGGTCTTCCACGTAAACTCTCGACCCTCCTCTCATATCTGTCCCAAGCATAGCCAAAGTCCTTCACATTCGTGACAATGCTGGCCTCCACATGCCTTTTTGGAACCCTGATGAATTGCACCACCGCTATTTAGGGTTGTAACTGCTGCTCCGTACAGACTACCCCCATGCAGCATACCACTGATGTGTTCAGTTTTAACTACTACTCCATGCAGGCTATGAGGCTTTATTTGGAGCCCAGAGGCAAATCTATCACTGCAGTTTTGGGTTAAGAACATAAGACATTGTCAAGCTGGGTCAGGCCAAGGGTCCATCAAGCCCAGCATCCTGTTTCCAACAGAGGCCAAACCAGGCCACAAGAACTTGGCAATTATCCAAACACTAAGAAGATCCCATGCTACTGATGCAATTAATAGCAGTGGCTATTCCCTAAGTAAACTTGATTTATAGCCGTTAATGGACTTCTCCTCCAAGAACTTATCCAAACCTTTTTTGAACCCAGCTACACTAATTGCACTAACCACATCCTCTGGCAACAAATTCCAGAGTTTAACTGTGCGTTGAGTGAAAAACAATGTAACTGATGCTTTGTGCAGATTATCCCCATGTACTTAATTTCCCTCCTCTTGCCACTATGGATCCAGTGTGACCACCGGATGGTGTGGTTGACTATTGGAGCACAGACATTGGTAGCTCATTAAAGGCAAAGGACTTCAGGAAAACAAGCTTTGTTAAGATGGGGAGGACCTCCACGGTGCATTAGCATGATAGGATAAGCTAGGGGAAGTAGAAAAGTAGCTGGCAAAACTAAAAGAAGATATTGTAAGAGCAACAAACCTTTTTGTTAGGAAAGTAAATAAGGGGAAGAGAAAAAAAAAGAGGCCACTGTGGTTTTCCTAAGAGGTGTCAGAAAAGGCAAGGGAAAAATGGTTGGCATTCATTAACTACAAGCGATTGCAGAAAGAGGGAGACGAGAAACAATACACAATGAAAAGCTAAAAGATGCTGGGAAAAAGGATTCCCGAAAGCGAAAGTGCCAATGGAAGAAAAGTTAGCTAATAGATTGAAAGAAGGCACAAAGGGGCCCATAGTCAAAAGCATTTAGCCGGATAATTCAGACGTTATCCAGCTAAATAAAGATTTCAGCACTCATCCAGCTAGGTTCTAGCTAAATAATAAGCCAGCTAGAATTTAGCCGGATAACTTAGCAGTATTCTGGGGGCGTAACTGGGAGGAATTGAATTAGCCGACTAAGTTATCCAGCCAACTCTGATATGCAGAGTTAGCTGGATAACTTATCTAACTCTGGTCGGCCCACAGCCCCGTACTAAGCTTATCCGGCCAACTTTAGGCATGGAATGGGTAAATGCAAATTGGTTGTTTACTCTTTCAAAAAGTACAAAGACTAGGGGACACACAATGAAGGTACTAGGTAATAAATTTAAGACAAATAGGAGAAAATATTTTTTACTGAATGGATAATTAAACTCTGAAATTTATTGCTGAAGGATGTGGTAAAAGCTGTTAGAGTAACTGTGTTTAAAAAAGGTTTGGACAAGTTATTGGAAGAAAAGTCCATAAAAATTATTAAGGTGAGCTTGGAGAAATCTACTACTTTTCCCTGGGATAAGCATAGAGCCGGCGCGTCCATTAGGTGAACTTCGACGGTCGCCTAGGGCGCCGAGTCGTAGAGGACACCGAAGAGCAGCCACATGGTGCTGCAAGAAGGGCCTATCCTGCTCACAGCAAAGAGAAATGGAGAATGTGTGCACACAGTTGGCACCAAAACAGGTAGGGGAGGCGTGATCGGGGAGGGGGCGCAACCGGGACAGCGCAAGGGTTGCCTGGGGCGCCCAGTAGCCTTGCACCGGCCCTGGATAAGCAGCATGCAATCTATCTGCCCCTTGGGGTTCTGCCAAGTACTTGTGATCTGGATTGGCCACTGTTGGACACAGGATAATGGTTTTGTTGGACCTTTGGTCTGACTCAATACGGCAAACCTTATTTTTTATTTATTTCAATTCTTTTCTATACCGTAGCGAAGTTATATACCATCGCAACAGTTTACATGTAGGCACATAAATTAATGTAGGTGGATGCGTACTATAGTACATTCTAACAGGTGCCACAAAAGGTTCAGTTACAATAAATCATTAAAGACAATCAATTGTTTAGTGAAGTAGGTCATGACCAAGTGTACCTGTAAGGTACGGTTCACGGGTATGTTCTTAGGTTCACAAAGTGGAAGTAAGGAGGAGTCTGAGAACTACAAATGGGTAATTGAACAATTCGCATACTTTTACCTTCAGATTGCAGAGGCAGTCCTGAGGGCAGGGTAGTAAACAACACATGGAGTTTTGCATAATCAAGATTAGATGTGTCACTCTGCGCTAGAAAATTCCTTGCAATAAAAGCAGATTCAATTTCTGTGTTTAATTTTCCCTGGGGACAATTATCAAAGCAAAAACTTGTGTGGACTTTTCCTTTGTTGATTGGTTGAAAATCTGCAGGTAAAAATACCCACTGAGTTTGCAGCAATATGCACAAGTTTGACTATTTACCTCATAGAGGCCACTCCCTATTCCTTGGAGCTTAAATCTAGTCAAGATTGACAGTTTTCGTGCCACAAATACTATGAGGCATTGCTAGCAGGAATGATTTAGAGTCCAACCTCCCAACTTTTTAACATTTAGAAGAGGACTATAGTTGGTCAAAATGCTGGATAGCTTACTGGACTTCCTCAGGGATACCGACTCACCTTTAGGTTGCCTGTTCAAATCAGGATTAAGTTGGTAGTAGTTGGACATCCTTATTGACTGAATGAATTGATGGCAGGTTTCCAATGGACAGATGGCCACAGTACAAAAAGCGATCCTTGTTGACAGTCATCTTTGTTCTGACTTACTTCCTCACTGAACTATTATATTAAATGAACCCTTTGGCTGCTGGGGGTGAAGCAATCATAGCCATTTGATTTTAATAGAACTGCTGATTTGAGTTGCTCGATGCACTATAAAGGAGTTATTTTAGGTGGCAGAATAAATTGCTGTACAACTGTCTCCCACAAGATGTCGCCGCCTCCCCACCGATGGTAGAATATCTACACCTCCTGGACCTTGAGAGTTTGAACACTAGAGAACCGTAGGGTGTGGGGAAGCTAAGAATCAGGAAAAGGAAATTGTTAGACGTATTGTAGACAGAGTGAGAGAAGAGGATGAAATGGGGAAAGGGTAGAGAGTAATGAAAAACAAGGTCTGGTTTAGCAAGACAAAGCAGGGTGAAATAACATGATGAGACGCAGAGGTGATGCTGAAGTGACAGAAAACCAAAAAGGAAAATAAGCCCTCTCCTTTCTTTTCCTTTTGTGAGGATCAATACCTTGAGAGTCCTCCATGCATGACCCTGGGACTTCTCTTTCCTTGCAGTGTCCCTTCTCTCCAGCACAGGGGCAGATGATGCCTCCAGATGGCCCACAGCTGGTTGCAAAATACCTTCCTTTCGGATCATTTCCAACACAGGCCACTGTTATATCAAATGGCAAACTGGTGTTTACCCTTCCCACATAAGCACTGTGTGGAAAAACAGATAAGCTCCGTGACCTTATAACCAAAGCCAGAACCTGGGGGCCCTTTTCAGACACCAGTACTGAGTCAACGATGGCCAAGTCCAGTTTTCAGAATCACCCAGTATGCCAATTAACCATTCTTTCGTAAAACAGTTCTAATGTGTAGGTTGAAAAACGGACATTTGGGGACCAGAATTTTCACTTCTGCATTACGGCCACTGGTCCTCAAGCTGCTATCTAATATTGTTAGTTTTTTTTTTTTCAGTCAGTGGAACTTGGTCAGCCCTGGTGTGGGTCTGACAGAGCAGGACATTCACTTTTGGATGAAGCATCACTCATCACTTTCCAGGTTTATACTTAACGGTGCCGGTATGGAAAAACTGCATCAGAAAAACGTACAGTACCTCTTGGTCTGGTTATGCCTGATCTGAGGATCGGGCCAGCGCCGGAGAAGCTCTTGTAGGGCAGATTCCCCCATTGATACCCCCCTGGGAGTTAGAAGGCCATGGGACTGGGCACAGGCTTTTCTTTTCTTTCCAGAAAACAAACAGCTTCCCCCTACTTCTTTGACCAATTAACTTAGTCAAACCTAACTTTGTTGGACTATAACACTAACAGGTCAATTTTAAAAGCATTTCTCATGCAAAAATGCCCACATACGCGTGCATGTGAGCCGCGTGTGATCAAGACGGATTTTAAAAAGCCGCAAAGTATGCGCACACGTACCCGTGCGTGCGTGAGGAATAAGGGGGGTGGAAAAGGGACGGGGCTTGGGTGTTCCAGGACGGGGCCAAGACTTATGTGCATAACTCTGAATTTTAAAACCGAAACCCGCAGCACACATAAGCGAGAGATATCCACGCAGCTTTACTGCTGCTCCTGATGAGGAGCAAGTCTGTAGATCTTAAAACTTTAGGGTTTATAGGACAGGGAGGGGGTGGTGAAGGATGAAGAACCAGAGGGATCTGAAAAGACTCGCTATTATCTGGACAAACTGGTGGACTAATTGCAAAACTGGGAATGCGCCTTGCACGAGCATGTTTCAAAATTCGCTGAAATGCCTGTTTAAAAGGTGATACGGTCCTATCGAAGACACACGCGGGCTAGCTGTGCTTGAGTAACCTCTTAAGATTAGGAGCATACCTTCGCGAGGTTGGTGCATTTTGGAGCATACGTGCGCACAATGAAAAATTCTAGCATATCCTCGCTTGTGCGTCGATACATGCGCGTATGGACGCATGTGCGCTTGTTTTATAATTGATCTGTCTGAGCTTTTATTCTCAACTAGCTGACATTTTCTCCTGTTTGTATGTCCCTTTCCCAGCCCAACCTTTGTAGCAAGTCTTTGGCCAGAGTCCATAGCTTTATCCAGTAGCCAACTAGCATGGGCTCTACGTCTGATCACTAAGTGCCACTGTTTGGTGCTGGCTCAGAACACCTCCCCCTAGTGGCTGTGAATGTTGCCACTGCAGAAACCTGGCCAGGGATCTAAACCAGATCCTCCTCATGGCAATGTGCACCACTTTGATGCTTCATCAGATGTTCTGAAGCACATGCCCAATACTGAAGCAATGCTCAGCCAGGTCATGCCAGGTTGCCAAACTGGAAAACTTGTTGATCTTCTTTCCTTTTTCCCCTTTGGGAAAAGGTGAAACGTAGAGACTGCTGCTGGATGCAACCCGAGGCCAATACCTTTTTTATTTAGAAAATTAATCCTTGACTTTGTGTCGCTCGAGTGTTCAGACAGCTTTGGTGTGCAGCATTTGCCACTTCAGCCACTTGGCTGGTCCAGTCAGCAAACCTATTAAGTTAATGAAAATGTTTATGTGCATCCAAATTCGGGGAGGGTCATTTTCAAACAGCCCGCCTAGGCTAAAGTCTGCGGCTACTTTATACCTGCAGACGTCAGTCAGAATTGTCAGAAGCGGATTTATGTGCATAAATCCGCTTCTGAAAACCCACAGCTGTGCGCATAACCCCAGCACCAACACACACTCACCAAGCAACACCTGCTCTCAAGAACAAGTGTAACTTTGTATATTTGCATGCATACCTTGAAAATTGAAAGTGTGCGCATTAGTTCGGTCTCTGCCCCTAACTCCATCTCCTGCAACAGCTCTTTGTACTATTGTAGTGCACGTAAAAGTACACATGAAATGGCTTTGTGTGTACTCGATCATGCGGGTCCCCTCCTCCCCTGGCACAATTTCAGAAGGCCATTTACCCAGGGTTTATAAATGTAAATCCTTTTGAAAACTTTTCCCCCATCATAGTTTCCACAATACCTAGATTTATCAGCTGCTGGCAAATGGTGGGAGGGGGGTACAAGATTTAGTGGGGCAGAAAATTAATTTTTATCCTATTCCTTGAAAACAGGAAATAAGAAGAGTCTGTCACCCATACGATAAAATGCTGCAATATTCCTAAGAGAACAAAGTCTGAAGCAGAGACAGAAATCCCTGCATGCTATTTCTGTTATCTATTTTCAGAATGAAGCTACTGGTCTTTATTCTTTTATATGTGCTGTGTAGGGCACTGTAAAGCTTCGAAAGGCTGAACTCCATAAGCCTTGATGCACTATGAGCTGATGTAGCCCCTGTGATGTCTATGGATCCAGTCAAGGGTTTTCCTGGCCACCTGCAGAATTCATTAATCTGTTCACAGCTTGCCCACAGAAATATACAACTTTCCAGTAGTCTGCACTAGTATTTGAATGCTCTTTATGTATTTTTGTAAACTTGGATATCTCATTCCAGTATGTGCTGGTCCTCACTAGCTCTTTTCGTGTTGGTCAGCTTTATCTGGGGTCATGGGCCAGTATGGTTAACCCAGCCATTTTCTTAATTTTATGTCCCCCTCCCAGCCCAACCACCGTAGCAACAGCCCTTGGCCAAAGGCTGGAGTTCATAGCTTTTTCCAGGAGCCAACTATCACGAACCCTAAGTCTGATCACTGTCACTGTTTAGTGATGGCTCAGAATCCCCTCCCATTAGTACCCATTCTACAGTAGATGTGATTGACAGGATAGAAAATAGAAAGTCTAATCATTATTACTTTCCAGAAGATTTTTGCATTGCATGGTGGGTGCAGTCATTTTATGCAGGTAGTTTCAACGCAGAACTTTTCCTTGCTCTAGTAGAGAGACCATCCCTGAGAGATTAACCTTCCATGGAGGAGCATCTTAGCCCCACTAACTTTGGAAGGTACTGTTACAGTCCCGAGCCGTGCCCCGGGACCTCCACTCACCTCCTGGCCTGGGCCAGCCACGGGAGTCCCTCCACTTCGGCCCCAAAGGCCCAAAACACGGCCTACCATGGCACTCTCCCTGCGAGGGAGACACCGACGACGATCCGCGGCTGGCCCCGCCCCCTAGGCGTGCGCGCCGGGGCTTCAGTCTTAAAGGGGCCAGCGCGGGAAACTCAGGGACAGCCTCCCACTGATGTCAGATGCTGCCGGGTTATTTAAACCCGGCAGTCACTGACATGCCTCGCCTTGCAACGAGGTTCACTCAGTCCCCTGAGTTACTAGTTGCTGCGTTGGATCTTGGATCGTCTCTTCTGCTTCTGGCTTCTGACCCGGCTTCATCCATTGACTTCGTCTTCGCTCCCGCTCCTGGTTTTGGTTTGGACTTCTGGCTTCTGACCCGGCTCCATCCAATGACTCTGTTTCTAGCTTCCGCCCCTGGCTTTGACTTCGGACTTCTGACTTCTGGCTTCTGACCTGGCTCCGTCCTTTGACTGTTTCCAGCTTCCGCCCCTGGCTTTGACTTTGGACCTCTGACTTCTGGCTTCTGACCCTGCTTCGTTCCTGGACTCCGATTTCTGTTCCCTCTGCCTCTTCAGGTATCCGGTTCTTGCTGGCCCAGGGGATTCTCCTAAGTCCCGGCGGCTCGGGCTCTCACGGGCTCCTCCCGGGGGAGCCACGGGCTTCCGAGGGTGAAGACTCTTCCAGCCCCCTGAGCCCTACCATCCTCATCGACCATCTCTTCGACTGCTTCCTGGATCCTTGGTCGCAGAGAGTCCCACCTAAGTCCAAGAGGTCCGGGTCCCTATGGGCTCCTCATGGGGGACCTCGGACTTCCAGTGGTGAAGTTTTCTCCGGAGTCTCTCTTCAGCGCCGCCTCCCGACTGCGACGCTCACTGTGGGTCCCCACAGTGCAACATCTGCAGTCTCAGCCGGCCCAAGGGTCCACGACCATAACAGGTGGTGACCTTGAAGTAACTCTGTCACTGAATGCATAAATCAGAAGCCTCACTGGTCTCTGAAACTTGGTTTCAGTCAAATGCCTACTTCTGCAGTATTCAGGAGTGAGAAAAAGCCGAGGAGAGCAGAATTTCATGCTTTGTTTTTCCTACTTTGGCTTGTCAAGCTATAATAAGAAATAACGATGTAAAAAAAACTAAAAAGGAGGAAAGTGCAAGATATTTATTATGACTACATGCACCTTAGCATCTTTGATGAAAACAAAATATCATTAAGTGGCTCAAATGGAGTTTAGCGCTCTGCCTGATTAATGCTAGGAAGGAAATTTCAAAACAGCTATTTTGACTCTACCTGTATTAAAGGGAACTAAGCCATGGTGGATTAAAAAGAAAATAAATGGCAAATTTGGGGGCATTGAGCCGTGAGACACATATTTGTGTAACTAAATTGTCCTGAAGACGCTAATAAACCTTTTCTGGGTCATGGACTCTGCAGAGAATGTGAGGCCTCATTGGTACTGTGGTAGTGCAAGGAATTTTGAACACCTTTGATGAGGAGAATATCAAGTTGGGCTCATCAGGCATCTCAGTGTCTCTACAATACATAGAGCCGCAAGCTCCTTCAGAACAGTTTGTGCACCAAGATTAATCCACTCACAATAAGTGAGGATTTCTTACCTATAGAGAAGGTGCACTAGGTGCTTCTTTTTCCGTGTGGGTTTGGGTTTATTTAACCCTGCCAGTTTGTAAAACTGAGAGCAAAACTACACTGCTCAGTCTCGGCTCCCCAGAAAGGAGCACACGGTTGCCTACCGTTGACACGAAGGCAGACACCTGAACTGGGAGGTCATCAAGTGTAAGAGAGAGCTCCATTCAAACAGCCCCAGAGCTGAGCTTCCAAGGAGCATCTCTAGGCTGTTTTTCAAATAAAGCAACCTTTTTTTTTTTTTTTTAATACTAGCATTTCTTTTCAAAAAGTGTAAATAAATAATTGACTTAAAATACTGTCATTGCCATTTCTTTGAAGCTGCCAACCCTTCTTGGTTACCGAGGAAAAACACCTCATTTAAAAACAAGTCAACAAAAATTACTAACAATTCTGCAAACAATTCTTTTAAGTGAATATATTTTAGAAGGTAAGTGAAGATTAAGGCATTGAATTACTGATAACATTTCATCACTTTTATTTAAAATAATAATTGATAAAAGCCATTTGTGTCATAACTGTAACGTAATTAATTCCCTAGGATGAAGGCACATGTCAATCACATCAGGATCCTCATCCTCGGAGCCCAGAAAGGCTAAGGCTCCACACAGACATTCAAGATCTGGGAGCTGTGTCAGGGGGAAGACTGATTGGATTTCCCAGAGTGTTCAAGTGCGTTCCTTGCTGTTGGATGCTGACTGGGAATTATGCATTGGTAAAACACTCAGGTCCGCATTCAAATACCTGCCGAGTGGGGAAATTATTCGGATAACTTGACCTAGAGAATTTTATTCAGGTATTCGGTGGAAATTAATATCCAGGTAAGTGTTCCACTGAATATCTGGGGCTATCTGGATAACTTTAAGCCTACTATGTGAGTGGACCAATTTGTCCGCACATACTTTGCCAGTTAGTGCTCAGTAGGGAGTTATCCAGCTAAATATGTTAGTCTGCCCTGGCCATACCTCCAGCTCCATCCCCTTTTTGTATTGATACACAAATACCCCAATAAAAGGGGTATTTTAAGGGCCAGATCTATGCAGGTAAAAGCTTTAGAATATGGATCTCACAATGAACACAGAAACAGAGAATTTGATGGCAGATGATGACCAGTCCGCTCGTTTCACTTCAGTGCCGCAGACTATTTCACTTGCATTTCCCCACCACTAAGGATCCTCTGTCCTTGCCCTATGCTTCCTCCAATACATATCTTGCCGTCAACAGCTGCACTGGAGAGCTGCTTCATGCATCCAGCACTCTTTCTGTGAAGAAATGCTTCCTTGCATTAATCTTGAGCCTATCACCTTCCAGCCTCATGTCATGTCATGCCTTGCTCTAGAAACTTTCTTCCCACTGAAAAATGCTTGCCCCTTGAGCTGCATTGATATCTTTGAGGTATTTGTCTATCATATCACCCCTCTCTCCCTTCCTGTCCTCTACAGAAGCGGTGGACACATTTTTAGCCTGAGGGACACATAGAGGCATGGATATTGTATGGTGGGCCATGGTCCTACAGTTCCCTACCCCTAGGTGGGATCCACAGTCCCTGGTCTCTCCTCCCCACCCCAAGTATTATCTGTGGTCCCAACTACAACTCCCGACTCTCTGACCCGACAGAGAGAAAGAACTTTTAACTGGTAAAACAGCTGATCCTCAGGGATTTCTTCACCTTGGAGTCTTGCAGCCCTAATTCAGATCATAAAGGTGGCTGTGAAGAAAAACGTGGTGCTGGCTAGAAAGTAGGAAGCAGATCACAGGTTCCCGGTGCCCCATTTGACCTCTGGGTATTCTTGCTGGACCTCTGATGTGTTTCTGCATCCTTGCTCACAGCTGCCCTGTGATTGCACACAGAGCTGCTGGGAAGCAGGTAACGTTGAGGGAGAAGCCCAAACCTATATAAAGCATGAGATTGGGAGACAAGGAGTCTATATAAGGCCAGGGAGCTCCTGGGCCAGACAAACAAATGATAGGGCCAATTGTGGCCTGTGAGCCATATTTTTCCTGCTCCTACTTTAAGGGACATATATTTAGCTCCTTATGAAACTTGTGCTGCAGACTGCACCATTTTGGTAGGTCTGTATCACAGGTGGGGTAGGTCTGTATCACAGGTGGCTTTCAAGGTAAAGATGAGCTGTAAATCATCAGGAAAAAAGTTGAGATGGATTTAAGAAATACCAAAGCACCAATTCTCGGACCGTTACAGCTTGCATAATGGATTCTAGTGGATGGTTATGGGTCAGAAGTCATTAAAGGCTGGAAGATGTGGGGCTGACTAGTGAATGAC
The DNA here is from genome assembly GCF_901001135.1 of Rhinatrema bivittatum. NCBI lineage: Eukaryota > Metazoa > Chordata > Amphibia > Gymnophiona > Rhinatrematidae > Rhinatrema > Rhinatrema bivittatum. Next base: position 34,820,572 of record NC_042626.1, read on the forward strand.
ATGTTGCATATTAGTGGGGGATAGAATGGGGTAATTCTGGGTTTCTTTCCCTGTACAGGAAAAGGCCTAGCAGTGCTTGAGAGGACCATGATGTTTCAGAATGGCCCCAAAGATTTAGAAGGATTGCAAAGGAGCGCTGCTGGCTTGCTGCCAGGGAAGGCCATAAAAACGCTCTAGGCATGTTTTCAACACATCAGTGAATTATTGATCGGTGTTAAGATTATAGCTCTGACAACACCATTACTGCCTGTACTTCATGTTTAAATCATGACTTGCAGAGCTCTGAATATCTTGGATATTTTATTTAATATGGGCTGTTGAATGTCGCTTTCTCCTTTTTTTTTTTTTTTTTTGTCTTGTTTATTCTAGCACACAGGCACATCCCAGGGAAAGGTACTAATCCGGCAAAAATGGGTTAAGCATCAGGTAGCAAAATAAAGGGAGGAAACGGTGCAGTCATGCAGAAAAGGGATGGCATTGATGGAAAATCATTCCTAAGCTGAAAAAAAATACCACCCAGAGCAAAAGAGGTTTAGGAAAAGCCAGTGATCCTCAACTGGGGAAATGACTGAAGGAAAGATTATCCAGAGAAAGAGATGCAGGCATAAATGATGCAACACTGGAGACATTTCTAGTGTTCAGATTTGGACATGAAAATTTTATGTGACTAAATCCTGGTTTTAAGCATGTAAATGGGCTGTTGAAAATTCCCTGGGGGAGGGAGGGTGGAATTGTGCCTGTAAAGTTTATACACAAAAGTCATTTCAGGCATACGTTTACATGCACCAGAAATAGGAGTGCCAGGGGGCAGAGTTGGAGAAAGGGAGAGAACTGATGCACATATGTTTGATTTTTGAAAGTAGGCGCATAATTATGCAAACTTACAAGTACACTTGTTCCCGAGAAGGTGCATCTTTGTACGTGTATGTCAGCGCCAGTTAGGCGCACACCAGCAAATTTTCCAAGCCAATTTGTATGCATAAGTCTGATGTGAAAATTCTAGTTAATATTTGGGTGTTGTGCCACATCCTTAATCATCTCACATCTGAGTGGCTGCTGTTCAGATGTCCTATCTATGTAAACAGGCTGGTATTGCTTTTTTTTTTTTCCAATATTTCTTGGGTGGATTGGGCCATTTGGCCTTAAGCACCAAAATTCATATAACAAATGCATGTTGTGCTCCAGATCAGGAATTTCTTAAATGTTTGATTTGGTTATAAGAATGTATAAAGGAATGTCATTATGTATTGCAGAGGCTAAAAAATTCATGAAGTGGCTATTCCAGGTTCAGACCATGCATACTGGCATTCTTCCCAGGGGCTCTGACCTGGGGGGCTAATCTCACTGAGGTCTACACTGGTGTTACCTGAGGGGCTTATTGCCTTGTGTGCACACTGGACTACCTTGGGAGTTTATCCAATATAAACACACACAATTACTGGGATTATACCTGGGTGTTTGAACCCAGGAGCTTATTCCCTACATAAACTTTGATTCAGTATATCACGGTTCCAGGTACTTAGGAAAGTAAGCTTATTTGAGCAATAGGAGGATAGAACAAATAAAATCAGAACATACAGAAGAAGTAATGGTAGATAATGACAATTGTTACATATATATAAAAAGCTTTCACATTTCCAAAGGATCAGCTTGTGCTATTATGTTGAGTGCGCACTGTCTCTCTCTCTCTAGCTGTTACTACTCTTTAAACACTAAAAATGCTTGGGAAAGCAGCAATGTTCCCTCCCTCTGAGTTCTTATCAATTTCAGGCACAGCTGTGTGGCCTTCATTCTCAGGATTTAGTATGAGTTAATTGCTTGCTTTCTCACCTAGTGGAATAACGAAAATAAACAGACTTGCCTGTTCATAAACATTTCACAGTGCAAAACAGTAAATAGGAGTTCACACAGAGGTTGGCCTGTGGCCTTCAAACTAGTCTGTGTCTGGGTGAGAACTCTGAATCCATACAGTCTAACCTCTAAATACATCCTTAACAAAAGGAACAAAAAATGACTCCAATATATAATAAACTTTAATCCACTATAATGTCTACATGTACATGCTAAAAATAGGAATCTATACAGGAAGACCTTAGTGTGAATGTTAAAGGAGCCCAAAAAGATATTAGTGCATGCATAGATTTGCATGTCTGCGATGGAAATGGACATCATATGCAAATGAGAGATTACATAGCTCATACTCTAGTATGATACACTCACTTTCCATGCTATTTAGCATGAGCTCATTGAATAGACACTATTTAATACCTATTAGGACCTGGTATTAATGTAACATAATATTTACTGAGCAGAAGTGAAATAGCATGGTCATGCTAAACTGAGCATGCTCAGTTCCTTTTACCTCTTGGTTCCTCCTGCTGGCTTCCAAGGGGTATACAATTAAACCTGGTACATGAAGGTTCCTTGTCAGTGCACAGCGAAAAATGTGCGAGACCTACTATACTCCAGTTGAGGCGATCAAAGGAGAAAAGAAAACTGACATCACCATTTTGTGTTTAGAATCATCTGTCTTATCTTCCAGTAAGGATCATCAAAGACTGATGTCAGCTAATGTGGTTGGGAACAGAAGGGAGCATGCAAGGCAGAGATCCGTAGAGGACTCTGGCCGTCTGCACTTAGAAAGGTGCTGGCATCTGACCATTTCCTCCTCTGTGGCCATCCTATTGTGTAGGCCCTTCAGTGGTTGTGCCATGCAGCCTGCTATTGCTTCAGAGCTCTTAGACATGGACCCACCAAACAGTTGATCAGTTCCAAAAGGCTTCTCCTCAGCCAAAAATTGATGACCCAAACTAACAATTTATAGAATCCTATTGCTTGAAAATGGTTTTGCCTTGCATAAAGACTTTTTGTTTTAGAAGTGCTCAAGTGTGCCTCATTGTTTTTCCTCTATCACCTCCCTCTCTCTGTCATGCTCTCCCTCTCCTCCATGTCTCCTGCTGGTCCCCTATGGAACTTTCTTTGTATTTTGGGGTTGCATGGCAAGGGCTAGGAGGCTCACTGGATAGTCACTTTGCCCTGCATGGGAGAAACCCTCTTTTGTGACTAGCCAACTTTCTTTACACAAGAGAAATGTATTTCCAGGTAATACAGTTTGTTCCCAAATGATATAACTAATGATTTACTAAGCATGTTTCCCATAGACAAAGAACGGAAGGAAAGCCTTAATAAATCAGGCCCGGTTTCTACCTGAGGCAAGGTCACAATGAGAGTCAGTGAGATTTGCACCCTGGCTTTTCTGGTTCTCAGCTTGCTGCTCTAGGCTAATGCAGAGATATGCTGTCGTTTTCAAAGGACAGGAAAGTAATAATAACGTCTTATGCCTTCTTCAGGGGATACTCCTTTATCTAGAATTAAAAGAACACATCAGTCTTACCTAAAGAAGTGGTGTCCTTTAAAAACTGTACGTCAGGTGTGGGTGGTAGAGCGTTTTTCGCCACTATGTGTGAGCTGCGAGGTGAAGCCGAGGTGGCTAAGAGAAAGGGTGAGTTTGACTGTGGTAGCAAGTTTAATAGTTAAGGAATTTAAGAAATGTCGGTAAGACTGATGTGTTCTTTTAATTCTAGATAAAGGAGTATCCCCTGAAGAAGGCATAAGATTATGCCGAAACATTGTCAGTGTCGGGTGTATTTAGTGGAGTAAACGCAGCGGGCAAAATAAAAGATCAAGGTCCTGTACCCAAAGTTAAAGATAAGTACATTCCAATTTGGAAGGTTAGGTAAAGGGTTTTTTTAAGCATATAAAAATGATATTTGCTCTAAAAAGTAATGAATAAAATTTAAAATTTTTTGGAATTAAAATTGAATAAAATAGAGTGTGCGAAGCAGTAGATGACGTGAAATCTGGTGCTCATTGATGATGCTGGTTGAAGCCCATTGCGGGCAAGAGCCTGGAGATTGAAACAGCACAACTGTCTCTGATACTGATTCCCTTTAGATATATTTTTATTAGAATATGAAGTAATCCTCATGAGTGGTGTGGTGGTTTTTTTTTTTGTTATTTCTAGGTTTGATCCAACATGCAGCAGCATGGGTAATAATGGGAAGTCTGCGGAGGGCTTCAGCAGAGCCATTACTTCTGAAATTGCACCGTTTGCCAATAACACAACAATGCAAGTTTAAATGCTTATTGGCTTTTAAAATGTTATATGGAATTGGCCCACCCCACCTTAAAGGCCAGATTCAGTGGTATAAAAGTGAGTGGGAGTTGAGAACTAACTTGAACTCACAGCTTCAATGCACCTCACTGAAAGCATTTAAGCAGGTTTGCCTGCAGAATAAGGCTTTTTTATGGCAATTCCAAAATTTATGGAATGAATTTCCAAATGCCTTGAGAGGAGACATCTTCCACATAGCAGGGCACAGCAGTTGCCGCATTGAGCCACCAGGCTGGCTCCCGTTGTATCGTTTTTTTTTGTTTTTTTTTTTTTTTTACTATTTATTTATTTGAAATTCAAAATAAATACAAAGAACAAACTTTGCACAGAAACAAACTGAGACTATTTAAACAATATTAACTAGAAAATGGAAAAAACATAAGAAGAAAAAAAATTCTCTTAACTTGGTCCAAACAATAAAGGGAGGGAGGAGTTAACCATTGTATCGTTTTTGAAAAAGCTATTTGGCACTGGGGTTTCTGGACTGCTCCAAAATCTGAAACCACCATGAAACTTCTCTCTTGCTTTTTCCCCTCTGTCCCATTTCCTCCATGGCCTCAGTGCATCTGGCAGTAACAAGGGACTCCATCCCTGTCCTCTCTCCCACATGCACTGCCACCACTAACAGCCTGCTGCGGTTAGCTGTGTCTGGTATTAGTTTTAAGTGATCCCAGTGAGGGCGGTTGATAGTATGCCAGTAACACACTACTATGCTGCGAGAAAGGAGGGGGAAACTCAGAAGGGCTGTGTTCTACCAGACGGAGAGAAGGAGAGAAACCTGTTTGTATTCAGAACAACGCAAAGAGTGGCAGACATGGAAAAAAAACAAAACAAAGAAGAAGAAGCCTGTCTGCTGGACAGGTGCACTAGCAGTGCAGACCTCCCGCACTCCCTTTACTGAATTCCTGTGCCTTTTCACAAAGCGTGCAGCATCTGCTTGCTATTCACCTACTGTATTCACCCACGACCACCACAGGACAGTAAAAGAAAGACATTATCAGGATTGAGGGTTTGTTTTTTTTTCCTTTTTAACTCTTCATCTCTCCCCTCCACAGATGTGGCTCCTGCACCCCCCCCCGCCCCCACACTCAGGTGTCCGCCCTCTCCTTATATTAAGGAGACATTCATTGTAAATTTGTAAATTATTTTCTAGGGATGTGAATCATTTTCCATATCGTCTTAACGATAGAAATCGTGTGGCAGGGCAAGAAAATCGTCTTAGGCACGATTTTTTAGTTAAAAAATCGTTAAAAATCGTTTTTTCCGATTAGTGCGCACTAACTCGAGTTAGTGCGCACTAACGGGAGTTAGTGCGCACTAACTGGGAGTTAGTGCGCACTAATGAAAATGATACAATTTGACACTTTTCAGGTCAGTTAAGGTCAGTTTAGGAATGAATATGTATTCCTATTGGCTGCCCTCTTATTTATTCATGTTACCAAGTTTCCTACTGACAGTATATGGGGGATGGGAAATGGAAACAGTTGGTAGCTTGACAAAACAAGTAATGTGATCAGTCAATGTGACTAGAACTTGTGCCCTAACCCTGATACCAGGGGTATTGTGATCTTCCTGCACACAGTGCCCTATCCCTATTAATACCAGGAGTGTTGTGATCTTCCTGCACACAGTGCCCTATCCCTAATACAGGGGTGTTGTGATCTTCCTGCACACAGTGCCCTATTCCTGATACTGGGGGTGTTGTGATCTTCCTGCACCCAGTGCCCTATTCCTGATACCGGGGGTGTTGTGATCTTCTTGCACACATCCCGATATCAGGGATAGGGCACTGCATGCAGGAAGATCACAACACTCCTGGTATTAATAGGGATAGGGCACTGCATGCAGGAAGATCACAACACTCCTGGTATTAATAGGGATAGGGCACTGCATGCAGGAAGATCACAACACCCCTGGTATCAGGGATAGGGCACTGTGTGCAGGAAGATCACAATACCCCGGAGGAGTGAGGGTCAGGCAGCTCCCCCCTGTCTGTGAAGCCAGCCTCTCACTAGTAATGCAGGGAGGGAGCTGTCTCAGACTTCACCATCCTCCCCCCCCCCCCTTACCCACACACCATTCACTAGCTGGGACATGGGGGAAGTCAGGAGTGAGGGTCAGGCAGCTCCCCCCTGTCTGTGAAGCCAGCCTCTCACTAGTAATGCAGGGAGGGAGCTGTCTCAGACTTCACCATCCACCCCCCCCCCTCACCCACACACCATTCACTAGCTGGGACATGGGGGAAGTCAGGAGTGAGGGACAGGCAGCTCCCCCCTGTCTGTGAAGCCAGCCTCTCACTAGTAATGCAGGGAGGGAGCTGTCTCAGACTTCACCATCCTCCCCCCCCCCCTCACCCACACACCATTCACTAGCTGGGACATGGGGGAAGTCAGGAGTGAGGGTCAGGCAGCTCCCCCCTGTCTGTGAAGCCAGCCTCTCACTAGTAATGCAGGGAGGGAGCTGTCTCAGACTTCACCATCCTCCACCCCCCCTCACCCACACACCATTCACTAGCTGGGACATGGGGGAAGTCAGGAGTGAGGGTCAGGCAGCTCCCCCCTGTCTGTGAAGCCAGCCTCTCACTAGTAATGCAAGGAGGGAGCTGTCTCAGACTTCACCATCCTCCCCCCCCCCCTCACCCACACACCATTCACTAGCTGGGACATGGGGGAAGTCAGGAGTGAGGGTCAGGCAGCTCCCCCCTGTCTGCGAAGCCAGCCTCTCACTAGTAATGCAGGGAGGGAGCTGTCTCAGACTTCACCATCCTCCCCCCCCCCCCTCACCCACACACCATTCACTAGCTGGGACATGGGGGAAGTCAGGAGGGAGGGTCAGGCAGCTCCCCCCTGTCTGTGAAGCCAGGCTCTCACTAGTAATGCAGGGAGGGAGCTGTCTCAGACTTCACCATCCTCCCCCCCCCCCCTCACCCACACACCATTCACTAGCTGGGACATGGGGAAGTCAGGAGTGAGGGTCAGGCAGCGCCCCCCTGTCTGTGAAGCCAGCCTCTCACTAGTAATGCAGGGAGGGAGCTGTCTCAGACTTCACCATCCTCCACCCCCCCTCACCCACACACCATTCACTAGCTGGGACATGGGGGAAGTCAGGAGTGAGGATCAGGCAGCTCCCCCCTGTCTGTGAAGCCAGCCTCTCACTAGTAATGCAGGGAGGGAGCTGTCTCAGACTTCACCATCCTCCCCCCCCCTCACCCACACACCATTCACTAGCTGGGACATGGGGGAAGTCAGGAGTGAGGGTCAGGCAGCTCCCCCCTGTCTGTGAAGCCAGCCTCTCACTAGTAATGCAGGGAGGGAGCTGTCTCAGACTTCACCATCCTCCACCCCCCCTCACCCACACACCATTCACTAGCTGGGACATGGGGGAAGTCAGGAGTGAGGGTCAGGCAGCTCCCCCCTGTCTGTGAAGCCAGCCTCTCACTAGTAATGCAGGGAGGGAGCTGTCTCAGACTTCACCATCCTCCCCCCCCCCCCTCACCCACACACCATTCACTAGCTGGGACATGGGGGAAGTCAGGAGTGAGGGTCAGGCAGCTCCCCCCTGTCTGCGAAGCCAGCCTCTCACTAGTAATGCAGGGAGGGAGCTGTCTCAGACTTCACCATCCTCCCCCCCCCTCACCCACACACCATTCACTAGCTGGGACATGGGGGAAGTCAGGAGTGAGGGTCAGGCAGCTCCCCCCTGTCTGTGAAGCCAGGCTCTCACTAGTAATGCAGGGAGGGAGCTGTCTCAGACTTCACCATCCTCCCCCCCCCCTCACCCACACACCATTCACTAGCTGGGACATGGGGGAAGTCAGGAGTGAGGGTCAGGCAGCTCCCCCCTGTCTGTGAAGCCAGCCTCTCACTAGTAATGCAGGGAGGGAGCTGTCTCAGACTTCACCATCCTCCCCCCCCCCCTCACCCACACACCATTCACTAGCTGGGACATGGGGGAAGTCAGGAGTGAGGGTCAGGCAGCTCCCCCCTGTCTGCGAAGCCAGCCTCTCACTAGTAATGCAGGGAGGGAGCTGTCTCAGACTTCACCATCCTCCCCCCCCCCTCACCCACACACCATTCACTAGCTGGGACATGGGGGAAGTCAGGAGTGAGGGTCAGGCAGCTCCCCCCTGTCTGTGAAGCCAGGCTCTCACTAGTAATGCAGGGAGGGAGCTGTCTCAGACTTCACCATCCTCCCCCCCCCCCCTCACCCACACACCATTCACTAGCTGGGACATGGGGGAAGTCAGGAGTGAGGGTCAGGCAGCTCCCCCCTGTCTGTGAAGCCAGCCTCTCACTAGTAATGCAGGGAGGGAGCTGTCTCAGACTTCACCATCCTCCACCCCCCCTCACCCACACACCATTCAGTAGCTGGGACATGGGGGAAGTCAGGAGTGAGGGTCAGGCAGCTCCCCCCTGTCTGTGAAGCCAGCCTCTCACTAGTAATGCAGGGAGGGAGCTGTCTCAGACTTCACCATCCTCCCCCCCCCCCCTCACCCACACACCATTCACTAGCTGGGACATGGGGGAAGTCAGGAGTGAGGGTCAGGCAGCTCCCCCCTGTCTGTGAAGCCAGCCTCTCACTAGTAATGCAGGGAGGGAGCTGTCTCAGACTTCACCATCCTCCCCCCCCCCCCTCACCCACACACCATTCACTAGCTGTGACATGGGGGAAGTCAGGAGTGAGGGTCAGGCAGCTCCCCCCTGTCTGTGAAGCCAGGCTCTCACTAGTAATGCAGGGAGGGAGCTGTCTCAGACTTCACCATCCTCCCCCCCCCCCTTCACCCACACACCATTCACTAGCTGGGACATGGGGGAAGTCAGGAGTGAGGGTCAGGCAGCTCCCCCCCTGTCTGTGAAGCCAGCCTCTCACTAGTAATGCAGGGAGGGAGCTGTCTCAGACTTCACCATCCTCCACCCCCCCCTCACCCACACACCATTCAGTAGCTGGGACATGGGGGAAGTCAGGAGTGAGGGTCAGGCAGCTCCCCCCTGTCTGTGAAGCCAGCCTCTCACTAGTAATGCAGGGAGGGAGCTGTCTCAGACTTCACCATCCTCCCCCCCCCTCACCCACACACCATTCACTAGCTGGGACATGGGGGAAGTCAGGAGTGAGGGTCAGGCAGCTCCCCCCTGTCTGTGAAGCCAGCCTCTCACTAGTAATGCAGGGAGGGAGCTGTCTCAGACTTCACCATCCTCCACCCCCCCTCACCCACACACCATTCACTAGCTGGGACATGGGGGAAGTCAGGAGTGAGGGTCAGGCAGCTCCCCCCTGTCTGTGAAGCCAGCCTCTCACTAGTAATGCAGGGAGGGAGCTGTCTCAGACTTCACCATCCTCCCCCCCCCCCTCACCCACACACCATTCACTAGCTGGGACATGGGGGAAGTCAGGAGTGAGGGTCAGGCAGCTCCCCCCTGTCTGCGAAGCCAGCCTCTCACTAGTAATGCAGGGAGGGAGCTGTCTCAGACTTCACCATCCTCCCCCCCCCCCCTCACCCACACACCATTCACTAGCTGGGACATGGGGGAAGTCAGGAGTGAGGGTCAGGCAGCTCCCCCCTGTCTGTGAAGCCAGGCTCTCACTAGTAATGCAGGGAGGGAGCTGTCTCAGACTTCACCATCCTCCCCCCCCCCTCACCCACACACCATTCACTAGCTGGGACATGGGGGAAGTCAGGAGTGAGGGTCAGGCAGCTCCCCCCTGTCTGTGAAGCCAGCCTCTCACTAGTAATGCAGGGAGGGAGCTGTCTCAGACTTCACCATCCTCCACCCCCCCTCACCCACACACCATTCACTAGCTGGGACATGGGGGAAGTCAGGAGTGAGGGTCAGGCAGCTCCCCCCTGTCTGTGAAGCCAGCCTCTCACTAGTAATGCAGGGAGGGAGCTGTCTCAGACTTCACCATCCTCCCCCCCCCTCACCCACACACCATTCACTAGCTGGGACATGGGGGAAGTCAGGAGTGAGGGTCAGGCAGCTCCCCCCTGTCTGCGAAGCCAGCCTCTCACTAGTAATGCAGGGAGGGAGCTGTCTCAGACTTCACCATCCTCCCCCCCCCTCACCCACACACCATTCACTAGCTGGGACATGGGGGATGTCAGGAGTGAGGGTCAGGCAGCTCCCCCCTGTCTGTGAAGCCAGGCTCTCACTAGTAATGCAGGGAGGGAGCTGTCTCAGACTTCACCATCCTCCCCCCCCCCTCACCCACACACCATTCACTAGCTGGGACATGGGGGAAGTCAGGAGTGAGGGTCAGGCAGCTCCCCCCTGTCTGTGAAGCCAGCCTCTCACTAGTAATGCAGGGAGGGAGCTGTCTCAGACTGGTATCAGGGTTAGGGCACTGTGTGCAGGAAGATCACAACACTCCTGGTATTAATAGGGATAGGGCACTGTAAGAGATGACTGTAGTAGATTGAATAAAGATCTGATGTTTCTGCTCTCCTCACACCAAACAAAACAACACACAAGCAGAGAAGCCCTTCTTACAAAGCTGAGCTAGTGAGTTAAGTAGGAGGAAAAGTAAACATACTGGTGCCAGTGTGGCTACTTAAAAATACACTTACCAACAATCAATTACATATATTTGAACTGTGTACAGTTCCAGCCAGGACCACCTTTCTAAAATGCACAGTGATTGGCAAATTCAACATGCACTAGCATTTCAGGTGCCTGCTAACAAAAATAATAAACAAACAAGTTCTAGTCACGTGAGTGCTGATCATTACATTACTTTTTTTGTCAAGCTTCCAACTGTTTCCATTTCACATCCCCCCAACCATATTGGTAACATCAATAGATAAGAGCACAGCCAGCCAATAGGAATACATACATACATATTCATTCCTAAGTGACCTTTACTGACCTGGGAAGTGTGAACACTTTGTTTCATTTTCTGTTGGTGTTCATTAGTTTCCAGTTCCATTTCCCATCCCCCCAACCATCACCTCAGTGGTAACCTTGGTAATATCAATAGATAAGAGGGCAGCCAGCCAATAGGAACACATATTCATTCCTAACTGACCTTCAGTGACCTGGAAAGTGTTTATTTGTATCATTTTCAGTTAGTGCGCACTAAATCGAGTTAGTGCGCACTAACGGGGGAGTTAGTGCGCACTAACTCGAGTTAGTGCGCACTAACACGATTTAACGATTTTTAACGATAAATCGTTAGAATTTCTATTGTATCGTGATCTATAACGATTTAAGACGATATAAACATTATCGGACGATAATTTTAATCGTTGAAAAACGATTCACATCCCTATTATTTTCTCTTGTTATGACCTTCTTGTTTTCTCTATCCTCCTACTACCTTTTGGTTTACCCCCGCCCAGGTTCATTCTCCCTGTTGAAATGTATTTTCCAAACTTTCAGTTATTATGTGAACCGGTATGATGTCCCCACTAATACCGGTATATAAAAGTTTCGAAATAAATAAATAAATAAATAAAATAAATGTGGCACATAGCAGCCTTGGCCTCCCAAACAAACACACTTCCAAGCCAACTCGACGCTGAGATCTGTTTTCTAAACATAATAGGATGATGTGGAATCAGAATTGTATGCACGGAGACAGAGGTCCAGCTCTCCATCCCTGAGGCTGGGTGGGTTTACCATTCTGCCTTTACTTTATCCATGGAGGGGTATTAAGCAGATCGTCAGTAATTGTTGGGCCTGAGGGTCCCACCTGGACCATTTCAGCAGTCTAAAGATGGTCAATCTAGACTTCTGAAGTGCCTGAAATTGGAGCTATCACATCGACGTTATTATGCCTGGAGATACTAAGTATTTAGCATTAACATTTAAAGCATGTCAGATGTATTAACCTGAGAACTCAGGTGTAGTAGAGGACTTTCTCTGGGCTATGATGGTTATGGCCCTGAATATCATTTGAAAGAAATATTTATGTATATGTATATATATCTATATCTATGTAAACCTTTCTGCTACCCGAGATGCTTTCTTTCCATCCACAGATGGCACTGCTGGCTTGGTTCTTCAAACCTCTTATGCTTCTCACTGCATACACAATAAATAACCTGACATTTCCTGGCTTTTGTAGTAACTTCCCTATACGCAGTCCTCCCTAACTCAGCTGTCCCAGCTCCCCGCAATTTAATGTGGGAGAGGGCCAAACAGCGAGAAGCAAGCGGGCCATTGCTGAACACTGCCTTTCTCTCAACTCCGCTGATCTTCTGAGTAAGGACTTTGAGGATCCTATAAAAAGTACCATATGGCTTTGACCTCCTAAAAAAAGATTTAGTGGTCCGGGAATCACATTTGGGGAACCTCTACTGGATGTTGTACTTATTTCCCTCTACAATTTACAAAATCACCCCCCCTTCCCTATGTTTCAGGAAGGGGGTGAGGGCGTATGCAGTTGGCTAAAAGTGACTGAAATGCACACAGAGTCTTGAGTAAATAGGAGCTGTCAGCCTTTGGGCATTTAGATATACCAGGAGTCCCAAACTATGGCTCGCGGGCCATATCCGGCCCTCAGGGCAACTTTGTCTGATCCCTCAAACTTTTCCTGCCTGCAGCTGAGGCAAGGTATTTTTATTTTTTTTTTTGTTCATACGTGGCGGCAGAAAAGACTTGAATGCTGGTGGAGTTTCCAGTCCCCGCCACCACGAGTCCTGGGCGGTGGGGCGGTACAGGCCGCAGTGCTGGCGGGGTCCTCAGCCCCCACCAGCAGAGGAAAGAGGGGTGCCAGTGGCATGGTGAAGGCTACAGTGCTGTCAGAAGGAGAGGGGAAGGCAGTGTGAATGCAGAGAGAAGGAAAGAAAGGGAGTGTGTGGGAGGCGAGAATTAAATGGGAATGGAGGTACCGAGAGGAGAGAGGGCGAGAGGAAGGGAAGGGAGTGTGAGAGGAAAGGAGTGTGAATGAGTGGCAGAGGGGGTAGAGGAGGGAAAGGGAGGGAGGGAGGGGAGGGTAGAAGAGGAAAAGCAAGTGAGTGAAGGGAAAGAGTGTGAGGGAGGGGAGGGGAGTGAGAGGAAAAGACAGGGGTGGAAGAAAAGGGTGAGCAAGAGAAGGAAAGTAGAGAGAACAAAAATGTATGGGGGATGTGTGAGTGGGAGAGATAGTGCCACAACCCCCCCCCTGCCAATCATCTCCCCCCACAACTTTCCGGGGGGGGGGGGCAGATGCTGAAGAGGGGGAGGCAGGTAGTAGGGTTCCTTAGGTTTTGGAAGGGTTGCCTTCTTGCTTGCTAGAAATATTTTTACTGATACCTTATCTTCCATACCTCTGTGGGAATCATTTCAAATGTTCTAACATTTTTTATTTAATATATTTATTACCTGCCAACCCAATTAAAAAAATCACCCAAGGCAGTATCACAAAATAACATGCATAATTCATTAAAACAAATAATAACAAATTAGCATAAAAACAAGCAAACATACACACAATCAAATCAGTTTAAATTTGTATTCTATTCTACTCTACTCCCACTCACATCTCATTCCACACCCACTGAAATCATTTCATACCTGTGAGAACAAGCATGTTTTTACTTTTTTTTTTTTGAAAGCTCAAATAATTCCTCTATAATCTAACATCAGCCGGGAGGGAGTTCCATAGTGCAGTGGCAATGGTGGAAAAAGCCCTGGCCCTCGAATATGTCTCGGATTTTTAAAGGCTGGAATTACCAATAAGGCCCCTTGACGACTGGACCGCAACAATCTTTAAGGTGAATTTTAAAACTCCAGCGCGCCAATCATGTGTAGGATGCATGAAGAAGTTGGGTTCGCGCACAGCGACCATATTTAAAAAATAGCGCCCAGATATGAGCGGAAATGCCATGGCGTGCACGTCTGAAAAGTTTCCAAAAAGGCGCAGGGTAATGGGTGTGGTCTAGGTGGGGCATGGGCATTTTGGGGCCTGGCCAAGAGATGCGAGTGTAAATGCTTATGCGCTCCGATGTGCGCCGAAGACTCCTGCTGCGTAACTTCTGCTCCGAATGAAACGTAAGTCATAAAATAAAAGGATGGAGCCATTTCTGAGAGGTTTAAAGGGTCTGGGGTAACTGGGGGGGGGGGGGGGAGTGTAGGGGAGTTTGGAGGACCTAGGGGTTAACTGGCAAACTGAGAATGCCATGGGTGCATACCCCTTTTAAAATCCCCCCAATGTATGTGGTAGCAGCAGGATTTGCACACCTATGCTCGCTCCCACTTAAAGTTTTGCGCACCTGTGCACGGCCAGGCTATTTTATAATGTGCGCATGTATGCATGCAAGCTATAAAATCACTGCTTGCGTGGGCCAAGGTACGTACACCAATATGCGCCTGCATGCCACTTACTGTCACTGTTAGTATATATATATATACCTCTGCAATTTGTTCAGCAAATAATCAGGACAAATACCTCGATACCCAAAAGGTCAATGACAAGATTTTAAAGTGTGATAATAATTTTATAGGCAGCCAATGCAGTTTATATCATGCTGACTGAATTCCAGTCCTATGAGACCCCCCCATCAGTAATGGAGCCACAGCGTTCTGAATAACCTGAAGCTTACTAGTGAGCATTTCTGGAAGGCTCCCATAATTAACATTTGGATTACTGTCTTAAGCACATATTCAGACGGTACTTAGTTTGAATATTACTGATTTATCCAGCTAAGTGGCTGCTGCTGAATGTCCAGCTATACTATTTATCCGAATAAGTCACTTATTCGGATAAATAGCTGGATATTCAATGGGCGGGCGGTGGGCATAACAGGGCGGTGCTGTCCGGTTAACTTAGCCAGATATAACAATATTCAGCCTTATCTGGTTAAGTTAACCGGATAAGTTAGACATGGCCCATAGCAGGTCTAAAGTTAGCCGGATAAGCTTATGTGGCTAACTTTAATACTTATCCACTGAATATGCCATGTAAGTTAGCTAGATAAGTCTTATCCGGATAACTTACATAGCTGGATATATTTTAACATTAGCCCCAGGTGTTTCTAAAAATGGATGAAGTTGCTTTATGATTTTCAATTGTGATACACAGCATTCCACTGACAAATTAGAATCTAATCTGATGCCTAAATCTCTCATCATCACCACAAAAGTCACCATTTTAGATCCAGCCACCATAGTTAAGGATTGAAACTCACCAGTAATCCCTCCCAGTTCTCAACAATCCTGTCTTCTTCATATTTAATTTCAATTTACTCTGCACAAAAACAATTTGATACTGTTGTCCACTTGGATTCCAAGTCTGAAATATCTCTCAATCTCGCCACACCCAGGGGAGCTACTACCTGAATGTTATCTGCATTCACATATGCTTACAACTGCAAAGAACGTAGCAAAAGATAGCCAATGGTTGTATTAAAATATTAAACAAAAGAGGGGATAATGGGGATGTCTGTGGTACCCCCACATCTCTCGGACGATGGAACAAGAAAAAAACCACTTTTCATAAAAACTTTAAAAGTCCTACTCTGCAAAAGAAGAGGTCAGCCAACTCAGCACAGTAGCCGGCACTCTCAAAGCCATACATCTCTGCAATAAAATGGCATGATCGATGAAATCAAAAGCTGAAGATAGGTTCAATAAGATTAGAAGCACCTCCTAACCCTTATCCATCACGTACAGGGGCCGATGCAAAAAAATCAGCGCGGAAAATGGGCTTTCCTAACGCGCGCCCAGCACCCCTCCTGGGCCCGAGATTGAATATTTAAATGAGGGGGTCACGCTGCCAAGGAGGCGCTGGGGACAAAATGTCCACCCCCTAGAGCCTCCTTGGCTGCGGGCGCCCAGGACAGGTGGTTGTCGGCAGATTAGGAAAATGGAGGCTCAATTTTACGTTAATTGAGCGTCCTTTTTTCCTAACCTGACCGCTGGCACACTTTTTTTCTTTTCAAACCTTTTGGTTCCTCCGACTTAAGATGGCCACGATATTAAGTCGGAGGACACTTTTTTGGGCTGCTCAGAAATTAACGCCTGCTCTGGGCTGGCGTTAATTTATGAGCATAAAAATGTGCGCGTCGGGCGCACCTTTTATTTTTTTGGACCTGGGGCGAATAGCTAATAGCCTCATCAACATGCATTTGCACCTGATGAGCGCTATTAGTTTCACAGGGTGGTGGGGGAGGGGGTGGACGCGCATTTTGGAGGTGCTAATCCCTTCATAGCATAAGGGGTTGAGGATGCCTGCTCAAAATGCACGCCCAACCACGGATTAAACAGTGCGCTCAGCTGCACGCACTGCATTACATCGGCCCCACAGAGACTAAAACTGGCTCTGTACTGTATTCTTTCCGAAATCCTTTCATATCGAATGAAAGGGCCAGACCAAGGGGGAACAGTTTACACAAGTCCCCCCACCTTCCCCATTCATCAAAGCTTCAAAGGGGACTCTCTTCCAGCCCTCTCAGTGATCTGAAGTGTTGCATGTGGCCCTTTGTGGGCGATGAGATCACTACAGATTTATTTATTTATTTATTTATTTAAGGTTTTTATATACCGGCAATCATGAGAACATATCTTGCTGGTTTACATGAAACGGGAGTGCATTAAATACATCAAACTAGAACTCAGGTGACCGAAAGTACAGTTACAATTAACAAGGGTGGCAGAACTTGGTGAAGAGGAAGAAAAAGGAAAGAATAAATGGTTAAACGATATACAAGTCACATTACAAGTTATGTACAAAACAAAGTTCCCAGGCTAGTAATCTGCATAAGGCAGGGCACTATTAAAAATAAATAAATAAATACAAATTCTGGCTACATCACAATATGAGAATCAATAGAGTCCAGAAATCTGATAAAGAGTGAAATGTGTCTGGGAAGAGTTCGTCATGTAGTTCAGGACATTTACACACTTCGGCTGAATGGTCAGATTTTCGACCCAAGCACAACAGAAGTTTGAAAAGTATAAGCAGCTGGGTTGCCAAAGGAAAAACATCAGCTAGGAAGGTGAGAAAATTGATGTGAGTTTGATTAATTACACTTTAATTACATTCGGGCTGATACAGTAAAAACCGCGGGACAGCCGGCGCTCCGAGGCGAGCGCCCGCTCTCCCGACCTGTGCCCAGGCCACTCTCCTGGGCACGCGAGCGAATATTTAAATGAGGGCCTGCAGTAAAAGGAAGCGCTAGGGACACTAGCGCATCCCTAGCGCCTCCTTTTTGACAGAAGCGGCAGCTGTCAGCGGGTTTGACAGCCGACACTCAATTTTACCAGCGTCGGTTCTCGAACCCACTGACAGCCACGGGTTCGGAAAACAGACACCAGCTAAATTGAGCGTCCGTCTTCCAACCCGCGTTCTGCAGGCAGATTTTTAATTTTTTTTTTTTTTTTGGGGCCTCTGACTTAATATCACTATGATATTAAGTCGGAGGGTGTACAAAAAAGCAGATTTTCTGCTTTTCTGTACACTTTCCCTGTGCCGGCTGAAATTAACTTCTGCCTTTCGGCAGGTGTTACTTTCTGTATCGTGCGGGAATAACTAATAGGTCCATCAACATGCATTTGCATGTTGCGAGCGCTATTAGTTTCGGGGGGGGGGGGGGGGTGTTGGCCGCGCGTTTTCGAAGCGCTATTACCCCTTACTGTATAAGGGGTAATAGCGCTTTTTACTGTATAAGGGGGCCACATGTTTTCGACGCGCTGTTACCCCTTACTGTATCACGGGTAAAAATAGCGCATCAAAAACGCGCGGCCAAACGGGGCTTAAAGGTGCGCTTGGCTGAGCGCACCATACTGAATCGGCCCGATTGGCTGATATACCTCAACTAGAAGTTCAAAATCAGTGTAAACTTAAGTATAAATGACAAACTAAAATATTTCAAAGCACAAATCTAAATGTGAGTGGATCCCTCCAGTCTGTGCTATATTCCTTAGTTCTATAGAGCTCTTGCCCTCCTCCCACTTAGCAGGGATTGGTTGCTGAAGCCCTTTATAACCAGCCATTTTGTGATTTAAGGTGTGGCTAGAGTCAATGCAGAGCAGACACCAGAGAGCCAGGATGTAGTTGTTTCCCTCCCTGCCTCAAAAGAGTCCCTTTTTTTGGAGGGGGGGGGGTTCACTGTGCGCAACCTGCTAGTGGATCCTAGGTATTTAGTTACAGTAAGGATATCTTTTTGAAGACCAGTGAGCCCCATGCACCCCCTGAATGAGGCCCAAGCCCCTGTGACAGGCTTGGCTGTGTGAGGTGCGTGAAGGCTGGAAGAGCTCTACCACAGAAGGGACTGCATTTCACTCTGTTCCTTTGATGCAGCTCGTCCTCGCTGGCTGGATTCAGAGTGCAGGGGCTGAAGACCAGTGAGCCCCATGCACCCCCTGAATGAGGCCCAAGCCCCTGTGACAGGCTTGGCTGTGTGAGGTGCGTGAAGGCTGGAAGAGCTCTACCACAGAAGGGACTGCATTTCACTCTGTTCCTTTGATGAAGCTCGTCCTCGCCTGGCTGGATTCAGAGTGCAGGGGCTGAAGACCAGTGAGCCCCATTCTCTCCATGAATGAGGCCCAAGCCCCTGTGACAGCAGAAGTCCAGTCTAGGCAGAAGGTTGTGTAGAAGAAAGCATTTCTCTGTTGTTGTGAGGAGGTTTTTTTGGTCACCCCTCTTCGCTGGGAGCCTGGCTAGATTAGCAGGTCCTCACCCTAAGACTCTTCTACCAAGGGAGTCGCCTTGGTGGAAGATGTAAAGGAATCAAGTAAGATCAAGGAGTCCCCAGCTGGATTTCCAAAAAACTTGAGACCAGGACAACAGGGCTGGGTGTTCAGGAAGACGCTGGACTGTAAGGTAGGATTTTGCTATGCTAGAAGGGGGTCCCTGACCTAGGAATCCCATTTAAGCCGCCGGGAGAGCTTTAGTGCACATTTTATGCCACCAGTTTGCTGAAATAGAAGGACACCCACCTAGACTGAAACACCACACCTGTAACAAATTCAGCTGTAACTGTACAAGTATTTAAAGATGGACTTTATTTTGCCTTAAACTAATCAGTACATTATTATTTAACACCCAGTTCCTGGTCCTGCCCTATTTATTCACTGCATCTCCCACTTGTCTCCCCTCCCTTGTCCTCCCTTCTCACTCACTCCCTTTCCCTCCCCTTCTCCTCCCCCTCTCACTCACACTCCCTTTCCCTCTCCTCTCCTCTCTCACTCATATTCATACTTTAAATGTGAGCTAAAAACATGGTTGTTTAAGAATGCATGCAATCTTACTCAAATCAAGGGTGAGTACGAGAACTACTGCATAAAGAAAGACGATGGTTTTAATTTGAAACATGAGGAATAAAATGTAACGAGAGAGTGAGGGAATTCAATACTAAAAATGTGGAGAGCTCTTTAGACTGGAAGCATGAAGGACAGATGCAATGAAACATGATTGACAATGTGTTGATTATTACGAGATATTAGTTGATATATCCTGTATCATCTGCTATTTTTTTTTTTTTTTTTTAGTAAGTGGTTGAACTTGTACTAGAGCATCTCATGGATATGTGTTCATCCTGTTCCTAAAATTATGTGTTAATTTTGCAAACCGTTGTGATCTTGATATGGAATGATGGCAAATAAAATATCTAAATAAATAAATTCTCCCTTCCCCTCCCTTCTCACTCACACTTCCTTTCCCATATTCCCTTCCCTTCCTTTACCCCTCTTCTCCTCTCACCCTCGTCACCTCTCCCACACTGCCTTCCCCCTTCTCACTCTTTCCACTTCCATCACTCTCTCCCTTCCTTTCCTCTTACCCCTCCCATTTAACATCCTTTCTTTCTCACTCACACTCCTTTCACTTTTGCCTCCTCACTGCCCTCCCCTTCCTTTTCCTTCTGTCATCTTACAAATCATCACCTCTTCCCCCCCCCCCCCCCCCTCCCATATGCCTGATGCAGGACTTTCTCTCATGGTGGAGGTTAGGGACCTGCCAGCCTTCACTGTGCTAAGCTTTCTCTTCTGCTGATGGGGGTTGGGAAGTATTGAAGAATTCATTGCTGCTGTGCATGGGCAAAAAAAAAAATAAAATAAATAAACCTTGTTTTACAGGCCAATATGACCATGAGCAGGGAAAGTTTGATGGTCCTGAAAAAAGTCAATCTGTAGGCCTGACGTGACCTGCGATCCATAGTGTGCAGACCCCTAATCCAAAAGGACACGAGCGCGTGTCTAAAGCTGATCCCACAGGTTACCAGTTACCGCAGTGCCGTATGACTAGGGCAGTCACAGGCAGAAGTGGGCATTGCTAAGGGGCCCATCTCTGTTATCGCCCTGGTCACAGCCAGCAAATAGTTCTGCGGACCTGAGAACACAAGGCCTTTTCTCTGATCAGGACACTGGGTGAACATTTGCAGTTACAAAGGTGTGCTGTTGGTGAATTTGCATGCAGCAGATCTCTGACTGCTCAAATAATAGAGACCAGAAACTGATACTGCAGTCACACAGGAGGGGCAGAGAGCCCACGTGCTCTACACACGAATCACACAAATTATTCAGTCATTCATGTAATGAGCCTACCAGATTATATCTCTCAGCCTTCATATTCTGACTTTAATCAAGGAAAATTATTTATATGTGTGTGTATATATATAGCTAGTTTTATAAATGCAAGCAGAAATCTTTTCTGAAAAACTATGTAATACACATGAAAAAGAAAGAAAGCTGATGCTGTATATGTGGTTTCAAGACCACTTAAGTCTCTCCTTCCAGGTGTCCTCATATTTGAATGAGGGATCCAGCTCGTCTCATGAGCTTATGCACAATGCCAGCTTTAGGTGGTTGATGTGCCAGATTAATAAAAACTATCAATACAAATAATACAGTTTTTTGTTTTTTATTTTTTTTAATTTCCAGGATCGATGTGGTTATTTGAAATCTGTGCTAAAGAATTTAAAAAACCCAAACAATTCCTGTGCGTGTCAGTGAAGATAAACACGTGCATTGATAGTGATCATCACCCGAGAGTCAGTGTTTTTTTTTTTAAATTCTGTATCGCAGATGTGTAGAGGCACCGGCCTTCCTCCAGTAACCTGCCTGCCTGCCTGAGACGCTCAACACTCCCCTCCTCCCTCCCCTGGGTGTTCATAACTGTTTGATATGGTCCCTATGGTATTTTTATCAGCATTGCCATCCAATATTGCTTGACTCCTTTCTCTTTGCTTTGCATTTTTATCAATATTACTGTCTGATCCCGCCGTCCCCTCCGTCAGTTTATTAATTCCGCACCATGATCCATGGGCGGCAGTCATGTTTTATATTCCAGCCCCATCCCTGGACGCGCCTTCTCGAGATGCCTTGTTTAATTAGGTTTTTCTCTGTGGCTCAGCCAAGCTCCTGGGGTCTATCACTATTGCGCAAATGCCGAATGTCTGAAACAGACTGTTCCCTTTCACTATTTCTCACATCAATATCCCTACCCTAATCCTAAGTCTTTCTAAATTCCTTTTTAAGTCCGTAAAGTCTGCAGATGATTGGCTTTATGATTTAAATAGCTCTGTATATATCACAAATCAGAGATTAACTCTCTTTCTTCCTTTCTCTCATCATTTAATGAATTATTTGGCGGGGGAGGGGCGGGCGGCCAAAGGTTTTCTCCTGCTCTTTTGGGTTTCTGGCTCAGTCAGTACCAGGTCTGGGATCAGTGACGGAAGCATCTGCAACTACCTACGGATTTGTTTCTCCTATTTTATGTCCCCTGACAACTCACTTAGCTGAGTCATTGCAGCGACAGTCCTCAGCAGGGGAGGGGGGAGGAGGGGGGGGTTATGCATTGGGTCTCCTTCAGGAACCCTGCAATCATAGATCCTGAATCTGGCCACTAGGTGACATAATTATGTGATGCCTGGGACCCCCTCCCTTCCCCCCCCCCCCCCCCCCCCCCCCCCAACAGCTGTGAATGCTGTCTCTGCAGCATGCCCAGTTCTGCCTGGCCCGGGGAGTAGAAGACCTGATCCAGGAATCAAACCCAAGTCCTCTGCATGCCACTGAGGCACCAGGCCTGGCCCCATTTAAGATGTATTTTAAATGTATTCTTTCTACCTTGTCGTTTCTTTATGTCTGAGTCTGTCCGATTCCCTTACATGTACAAAGGTCAACGCTGCTCTGATTCACTTTCTATTCAGCTTTCAACATGCAAAATGCTTTACTTTAAGAGCTGGTGCTTGCTTCTCAATGGAACTGGTGCCCAGGGCTGGTGCAAGCATATTTGGCGCCCTAGGCAAACTTTAGGTCTTTCGCCCCTCCTCCAACTTCACTCCTGATGGCAGTGGATCCAGCACAGTGCTCCCTTCTTTGAGGGTATTGGCTGTGGTACAGCACCCCTCTGGAGCTCTCACTGGCAGGGTTTTGCCGCCCCCCAATTCTTGGCACTCTAGGCAATCACCTAGTTTGCCTTATGGAAGCACCGGCCCTGCTAGGGCCTCAGAATGTGGGGCTAAGGGTTCAAGCCAACAGGAGAACTGCTGCACTGCAACCAAAGGTGAGCTGTCAGCCCACACAGTATTGAGCCTCCTCTACCTTTAACAGAGATCCTGCTTTATTCCTAATGGTAGACCTTGTCAATACAGTATGTTTGCCTGAGTCAACAGAAATCTAATTAAGCTATTTGTCTGGGCAAAGTGCCTACTTTGAGTAGGAGTTACAGTCAAGGCATACAGATGGTGAAACAGAGGCAAAGCAAGAAATGTGATTGTACTAATTAATAAAATTTAAATAAACTTAATACTGAGAGAGGCTTAGACTTCTCCCCTCCTCTCCCCTAGTTACCCAATAAATCACAACTTTCCTACAAGAGAATTCCTTCTCTGGGGGAAGGGTCTGCCAACTTCTCCAATCATTCTTCTTGGCCACAAAATTACATAAAAAGGGAAAGGTATCTATTGGAACCGAAAAAAGAAAGAAAGGGAAGAAAGGAGACCTGGGAATAAGAATCAATAAGCATAAAAGTGGATATTTTGAAAAATTCAACTAGTACTGCTTCAAAACAAAATGAATGCACAAGGCGTAAAAGTACAAAGTATCATTAAAAGGATTTAGCAATAATTTTGTGGACAGTATAAAGATCATTCTTTATGAACATTATTATTTCCAATTGCTCTAACCCCCCCCCCCCCCCCCCGTGTCACTTTAAGCACTGCTATGGAATGGAAACACAGCAATTTCAAGAGCTTATATGACCAATCAGATGAGACAGGGGGACCACAGCTTTGGGAGTAGCTGATAGACAATACCAAATCTATTGGGAGTTAGGCCCAGATTTTGATGCCAAAAGTCTGCAAGTCTCTTTGCGCAATTTTGAAAATAGGCAATGTTGGCCCAAGGGTTTGATTTTCTGAAGTTTCTAGGAAAAAAAGAAAAATCCCTCAGGAAAAAAACCCCCAAATCAAGCAAGCACTGTGGAAAATTTGGTACAGTCCTAAAATGTAGTCCTTTCAGGTATATGCAAGAGTAAGCCACAATCAGAATGATCAAAGGCAGCAGAAGTTAATGAATTATGTTTCATTGAGTTACTAGAGAATTAGATTGGGGTGGATGCTGGACATGGTGTACTTGGATATCAGTAATGCTTTTGATACTGTTCTGCACTCATATTAAAACTGAGTTACTTGGGTGGTGGGACCTCAAGGTGGCTGGCTGGTTGCATGATAGACAGCAGTGGGGAGTGGTAAATGGAGGTCATGGTGAGGAAAGAATGGTGAATGGCGGAGCGTATCAGGAATCTGTTCTGAGGCCGGTTCTGTTCAATATTTTTGGGAGAGATATTGCAGAGGAGTTAGAAGGAAAAGTTTATCTTTCTGCAGTTGACATGAAGGTATGCAACAGCATGAACACCGTTGATGAAGCAGTCAGCATGAGAAACGATCTAAAGAAGCTCACAGGGCGGCTGAATACTTGGCAGTTAAGATTCAGATTGAAATGTGCTGGATCATACATTTAGGGTGCAACGATCCAAGGGAGCAAAACACTGTTGGAGGTGAGATTCTGAATGTGCACCAAAAAGGAGAGAGATATTGAGGTGATGATGCATGGTGATCTCAAGGTAGTGAAACAACGTGAAAGACAGTGACCATAGCTAGAGGGACGATAAGGTGCATAGGAAGAGTTGATGAAGGAGGTGAAAATGTCTATGTACAGGACTTTGATGAGACCTCACCTGGAGTATTGTATCAGATTCTGGAGACTATACTTCTGAAAAGTTATAGGCAGTCAGGAGGTAGTCCAAAGTCAGACTAGCAAAATGGTGCAAATCTACACCAAAAGTAATCTGTAATGAGATATGACTAGAGGAAAGATGGAGGAGGGGGAGGAGATATGATAGAGTCATTCAAATATCTCAACGTATAAATGATACACAAATAGCAAACCTTTATCAGAGGAAAGAATGCTCTAGAACAAGAGGTCAAGATATGGGGGCTCCAAGGGAGCAACCTCAGAAAATATTTCTTCTCAGAAACAGGGGTGGATGCATGGAATGGACTCTTGGTGAAGGTGATGGAGGCAAATACAGTAAGAGAGTTCAAGAAAGTCTGGGAAGAGCACAGAGGATCCCTAGTTGCAAAGAAGTGAGGGTAAAGTCATTTCTGGGGTCTGTGAAATTGCACCAGGATGAAATTGGGTCCTTATCTGCCAGCACATTCTTTGTTAAAGACCACACATTACCTTGTATTTACCTTTTCTTTTGGGGGGGGGGGTGGCAGTTGCAGTTTAGCCCATTTAGAGTGCAACTTTCAAAATTAGGTGTATTTTTGTAAAGTCTGCATTTATTTTCCCTTTGAAAATTGCCTAATGAAAAATCTGCAGAGATTTGCACCTCCTTTCTCTGCATTTTCTCTGAAATATGGCTTGCATAGATTTGAAAATGCAGAATTAATTGCCATATTGTCTCACTTGACAAAACCCCCACCTCTGATCCCACTTACTTTTCTTGTAGGTAAAAGCAGGCATTTTTTTTGATCCCCAAGCACATTTTCTTACCTGTGTACAGAATGGGCAATTTTCAGACACCCCTTTTTTTTTTTCCTGGACAATAGCTATTTAAACAGGTAAATGGCTTTGGATAATTGCTCTTCCCAGCACTACTGTGGAATCAGAATACAGCCAGGCTGCAGATCCAGTTGTGACAGATGTCAGAAAGTCACTGTCCCAAGACAATAGCTTCATGGCCATTGTAAAAGCATTGGGGGTAAACAAAAGTTGTAGTGCTCAGAATTTATTCAATGCTCTTTTATGTAAACAAGATCATCAAAACCAGCTGTCTGGATTTCGACTTTTAACTGATGTGACTGTAGCGAATTTCAATAGGGTGAATTCTAAGACCATGGTTGGCCTTCATACAAAGTATGAACATGATCTATCCAATTTAACGAAAGTCCTTCGGATGGGTGGATTGAATCATAATACTGTAAGTGCTTGTCAGATGTGTGAACAAATGCTAATATAATGAAATTCATCAATTCATGTATGGCATGAACTAAAACATAAATGGCTTCTTTTTTGTGCCCATACATAGCATGAGGGGTTTCCTCCGGTACCCCGCTAACAGGGTTGGGATTTCAGTGCATTCATAAAGAATATGCATGACCTAGATTTGCATGCAAAGGAAATAGCACATGCAAATACATGTTAGTATTCACTGTGGCTCAGACTGACCAGGGGGTGCCTGAAGAACGGGTTGAGAGCTACTGCATTAACTTGTGATTTTTGCTCCATGACCCCCACCTCATGCGCAGTCAGAATGAATGTTGCTTGTATTTCTGCTCACAGCATACACAACTTATTTCTTCAGAAAGTGGTGGATGATGCCGATGAGTAGCGCGTTCAGTAGAAAGTCAGCAGAGCAGAACGCATAAAACAAGTTTGTGACTAGAGCTCAGAGCTTGCATGTCGGCTTGCACAACCCATGTTTAATTCATGAGTCTTTTGCCACAACTTACAATTAAGAGGCAGCCAATGAGACTTCCCTTGCCTTGTGCCTTTTCAACTTCTACAGTTCTCAGTGAAGAGCTCTGCAGGGTTTAGCTGGGGCAGCCTTTTGGGATGTAGAGAATTTGCATATTACTAGAGAGCTATGAATTATGCAGATATTGTGATGTGAAGTGAGGCGCTTCTGCTGTCATCCAGCACAGAAAAGTCTATCTTTGTAGTCTATCAATTTTATTTGAAAAGATGCATTTAGAAACAACAACAAAAATCTTTCTGAACTAACACTTTTGATGTGTTTTAGAGTTCCACTCCCAAAAGTTCTTCAGGTTTACTTTAGTTTTATGTATGTGTAAAGCCTAGTAGCTTTCATTGTAGAGTTAAACATAGAAATTTCCAGCATTTAAGTGGTTTCAGGGGAGTAGTGTGACCTTAAGTGATTTCTCTGACCCATCTCCTATAGGGTGGGTCTGTCCAAAATTATAAAAGTGACTCAATGAGTCACCAGGGGAGCTAGGGAGAGAAGCAGCAGAGTGCTGTATTTTCTGAAGCTCCAGGGATGAAAAGGGCAGAATAGATGCCTTTCCATTCCCACAGGGACAGGCTGATGATCTCTAATCTACTTGGATGGGATTCCAGTAAGAGTCTTGCAAGAAGTCTACTTTCCCAGGGAAATTGTAGTTTGGCTGCCATGATAGTCCGCTTGAATACAAAGAAATAAAAGCTAACAAATAAAATAATAAAAATATATATAAGATGATACCTTTTTATTGTATTAACTTAATACATTTCTTGATTATCTTTCCAAAGCTAATACTCTCTTCTTCAGGTCAGAATTGAAATGCCACCTTCTGCTCATTCGAATTCTGACCTGAAGAAGAGAGCCCATGCTCTCAAACGCTAGTCAAGAAATGGATTAAGTTAGTCCAATAAAAAGGTATCATCTTATATATGTTTAACCGCTTCTTCTGGTAGCGAGCTTATAAGACAGGGGTATACAGAGTCCCAGGGGTATACAGAGTCCCAGGGCTAACTTATCTCTCTTCCTCTCCATCCCATAGCTCCAAGGTGTTGGGTTCTTTCTGATGGGGGAAGGAGGAGTACTCCAAGGCGTGTGTATGTGGGGAAGGGGGGGGGGGGGGGTGAGTATCTTTTCCTCTCTTGGGGAGGTCTCTCTTACTTCAGGTAGAAAGGAATGTGAGTGCCAACAAAATACTCTGGACACTCAGATTGGGTGATCAAACAAAACTTTACTGCAGTAATTTCTTAAAAAATAAGTTTGTGGCTCAATGTACACTAGTGCTTGGCACAAGAGATTTTCCTTATTGGTGCAAGTGTCCCTCAGCAGTTGGGTCAGGGAAGAACTCACCCTTCAGGGCTTGGAAAAGCAAGATTTCTCAGATGGACAGGGGTCTCATAAGGAGGGCAGAAAAAAAATCCCATTCCAAAATACTGGCAGACAAAATAGGTCTTCCCATTTTTACCTCTTGCCCCTAGAGCGAGGACTGGAAGAGGTTCTTCCAAATTGTTCAAAAAGATCTTACTTACAGTTCTCTTTTTTTGCAGATGATGCACAGAATCTTTTGGATGAGAGCAGAGCCGTAGCTAGCCTATGGCCAATATGGCCTTGGCCATAGGCGCTAATGCTCAAGGGCGCCACCAGCCCACCACGTGAATGACAAATCCATCGTGGGGCTGGTGGTGCCTCCCTTTTCCCACCCCGACCTTGACAGCTGGCGCCTTTTCCACCCCATGACTAAACCCTCAGCCCCACTATTTGATCTGCAGGGCTTTCTGTCTCTACAGATCCCCCACAGGGTTCAGACATCAGCAGTTTGACCCCTGTAGTTCAAATTGCAGTTGTTTGAACCACATGGGGCTCCGAAAAGACAGAGCCCCGCGGTTCAAACAACGGGGCTGAGATTTCAACCGTGGGTCAGAAGAAGAGGTGTTGTATTTGTAGTAGAAGCCTGACAAACAAAAGATGTGGGGATTTGTGGGAAGATAAGGTGTAGAAGGGAGAGTGGGAGAGCAGGGGAAGAATGGCCCTTTCCCTGCTCTCCCACGTGGGGGTGGGAGAGCAGGGAAAGAACAAGGACTGGGACCAAATTAGGTGGGGACTGGGATTCTGGGGGTGGGAGAACCGGGCAAGACTGGGTACTAGAGTAGAGTTCAAGTGGGGGCTGGGGCACTGGAATGTGGGAGAAGTCAGGGGAAGAATGGACTGGAAGGGTGAGAGAGCAGAGGCAGAACTGGACTGGGGGTGAGGAGAACAAGGGAGGACAGGGCTGTCACGGGGACTAGGGAGAGAGAGCAGGTGATGAACATGGACTCAGATACTGGATGGTGGGAGAGTGGGAAAGAACAGGGATTTGGAGACTAAGGGAAGAATGAGGTAAGAGCAGGAACTCAGTGACTGAGGATCTGGGGACTCGGGAGGGCAGGGAATCTGAGATGGGGGGGGGGGGCAGAACAAGGACTTGGAGATGCCAAGAGAAGGGACACAGACTGAGCAGTTATTTGTGGCAGACAGTAGGAACTTGGCAGCTGGGTGAGAATGAGTGGGGGTGTCTTAGACGAGATGGGGAAAGTATGAGTGAGTGTGTGAATGATCTGGAGTACTGGCGAGAGTATGAGAGACAGTGGAAAAGGAGTTGTGTGTTGTGAAGATGAGAGAGG
Organism: Rhinatrema bivittatum; assembly: GCF_901001135.1. Classification (NCBI taxonomy): domain Eukaryota; kingdom Metazoa; phylum Chordata; class Amphibia; order Gymnophiona; family Rhinatrematidae; genus Rhinatrema; species Rhinatrema bivittatum. The sequence continues at coordinate 34,849,285 of NC_042626.1, forward strand.
GTGGGAAAGAGGCTCAGAAGGCAGTGAAACAGGAGCAATAGAAGGCTCGATAGGAGGCAAGAGACAAAAGAAAGGGGCCAAGGAGGAAAAGTGTGAGAAGGAAGTGATTTGGAGCTGAGAGGCAGAGGAAGGTAGATAAGGGTTGGGTTGGGTGTGAGTACAGAAGGTGGAAATGGGGAACTAAGGAAGGAATAAGAGTTTGGGGACACATGAAAGATGGAGGGAATGAGAAGGGTTAGGAGAGAGAAAGCTGGTAGGTAGGTGACAGGTAAAAAGAGGGAGACTGAGGACTGGAGGATTAGAGGGGGAAGAGAAGAGTTGAAAGTTATGTCTGAGATTAGAGGGCAGAGAAGAGAAATCAAGAATAAAGATATAAGGGAAAGATCAGTGTCAAAGGCAGATGTAGGAAAGAAAAGGGAGAAGACAGGAGAGAGAAAAAATGGAAAATGGGAAGGAGATCCTGGAAAAGAACTTAAGATCAAATCAAGACCAAATTAACTGCCCACACAAAGGTAGAAAATATAACATTTTATTTTCAGTTTAACAAGAGAAGAATGTGTCAAGCTTTGGGAATGCGCATTTCTTATAACTTTAGATGTTGCATTTCTATTCTGTTTCTCTTTCTCCCATGTTGCACTGTAGTTTCTATTTTGGTTTTTGTCTGCATTTTTCTGAATCTAATTTGTGGACCTTATTTTGTATTAGGTAAGTGTCAGTCTGCGTTGTGCTTGTATGACTGCGTTGAGGGATTCTGTTGGCATGACTGTCTGTGTAGGGATCTTTGGCTAGTTCTGTTTTTACAGTAGGAGGTGTATTGGTGTTCTAGGGCCTGTCGTAGTAATTGTAGTGCTTCCCTCTCAAGAGTAAGGTTGTTGCTGTTATTAGTATTTCAGTTTGCTACAAAGGTTCTGAGTATGTTTTTAGCAGGGTTTTGTAGTGCATCACAATGCACCTGGTAGTGAAGAGAGAGTTTTGTTGTCAGTGAAATCTAGACCCTTAATTAGTTTAATATAATAAAAAATATCATAATTCAATAGAAGAGAAAAAGGCATGATATTATGGTTTAAGACACACACACACACACACACACACACACACACACACACACACACACACACACACACACACACACACACACACACACACACACCTTTTTCCATCCCTATCACATCCCAGTGCAGTTTAGTTCTGCTTTCCCTGCAGAATGTCTTGGGTAGGGGATACAGGAGGAGGACTGGACTGATTTCTCATGAGAACACGATTGCACTTCACTTCACTTATTTTTGTGTCTATTTATTACATTTTATACTCTGCCATCTGTATAAGACCTGGGTGGTGTACAATTTTTGAACATAAAATACAATATTTAAATACATACACATCCAAACATCTCAGTAATTGGTGCAAATAATTAAAATAATTTCCTATGTACATATAAATGTAAAAATAACTCCAAAAAATCTAGCATAAAATTTTGTTTCCAATACTAATAAGATTACATTAAGTTACCAAAAACATTACATATATTGAGCATCAGCTGCTTCATTCTAACTTGGATATAATCTCAGTATCATCTCTACTAGTACTTCTAACCGTAGGCTCAGGCCCCAGGGATGGGATGAGGTTGAGGCATGGTCCCACCAGAAGCCTGTTTTATTTTGATGGATTGAATACAAATATACACGAACATTTTCGTGTATATTTGTCCAAGGCTTATTTTCATTTTGTATCATTCATAGAAACTCAAAATGGCCTCATTTGTTATGTTTTTTTTTTGCATTTGTTCAAAACAAATGCACATCCCTAGTGGCTGAGGGTATATACTTCTGCTTTCACTGGTTGGAAGAAAAGGTTTCCGTTTTTGTATATAAACATGTAAGTATTGAGCCATGCAGAACTGGTGAGTGGAGATTCATGCATTTAGCATAGAACTCTGGAACACCTTTTTGCCTAAACTGTCCAGTAACCTGAGATCCTTGCCTGGTGTAAAATTTGAGTATATCCTTGTTTCTTTTCTCTTTTAAGAGCAGATTCTAACACAATTGATTGATGGTGTAATTGCTTTATTCCAAACCTTGAGGATTTTTGCACTCTGTATTTGAGGTCTGGTTTCCTTGCAGCTGTGGCATAGGAAATAGGATTTTCCCACATTCTTATTTGTAATTCTTGTAGGATATCATGGACCAGGATAGTTGCTGGTTCTGCCAAAGTATCCAGAATTTAGAGACCATTGAGTGGGGATTTATGTCCTTACGTACATTAACACCAATCATTTTTTCCAACTTGTGCAGAAATCTGGAGTAGGAAAGGTCCTCTGATAGAGATGAGTGTTCTGAAGGCTCCAGGAATTCTGTACATCTTCTGGGCTCTGCAAAATATGGACCGGAGGCCAATTAGATGGGAGAGGTACCAGAAATCAAATGGGATTTGGGATATCCAGGCATAGTCCTTGTTCCATTAATCTTGTTGGTGAATAACCCTGGTAATTTGTGGGGTTGAAGTATCTTATCCCCTGTTGTCACTTCAAAGGTCTTGGCAGAGTAACATAGAGCCATATGGGAAGCTCTGCAGCATGATTCATCAATGAAGGAACACATGTAATGGCTAAAGGTGTTTAAAATCTATGCTCTGGCGCTGAGTATTTTGAGCACTTTTGCATTAATGGTGCTGGAACCTTGTGCTTCGAGGGCACTGGGGCCTTGTGTGTCAATGGCATTGAAAGTGCTGATGCACCATGTGTTGACAGTAGGGATGGGCATTCGGGAGAAACGAAATTGGAAATGAGATGAAATTTCCTATTTTACACTAAAAAAAATGATTGAAAACTCAACGAGGCCTGGGGCCTCAACTAGGAAAAAGGCCAAGGCCTAAAGCCGGGGACTAGGCCTACGCCAGAGTGTGATGCTGTGGCCTGGGCTCAAGGCCAGGGCCTCACCTAGGCATACACCATAGCCTGACACAAGAGCTGCAGCCTAGGCCCATGCATGACACCAGGATCTCAGCCAGGGCCGAGCCTAATGCCAGGGCCTCAGCTAAGACTCCCAAAATTGTCCCCATCTGAGATCCCCATGGAAGATCAAATGTCATGGCCCAGGCACCAGCTGAACACTGGGGTCCGGTCCGGAGGCCAGGTCCTGTCATTGGGGCTTTTTCCTGGACCCCAGCCTGATGCTGAGGCCCAGCCCAGAGGCTGAGTCCCACTGCCTGGGCTTTGGCCTCGGCCCAACACCGGGGCCTTGCCTGGGCCTGATGCAGAAGCTGCATCCAAGGCCTAAGCACAATGCTGGGGTCTAGAGCCAAGCCCCAGGCCTGATGCTAGAGCCTCAGCCGAGACCCCAAAAATTGTCTGCTCTATTGGGGATCCAATGTTGGGCCCTGGCACAGGCCCAACACTGGAGGCATGGGGACCAGACCTAGGCCTATGCAAGATCAAGGCTTTGGCCTCAGCCTAAGCTTCATCATCAATCCCCCGGCACTGAGTAAGTGGGGGCCAGAAAAGATCCTGGCCCCACCCACCACCCACCCCACCACCCATCCCCATTCAGGTGTGAGGGATGGGTGGTGGGGTGGGAGGCCTTAGGAGGTCTTTTTTCTTTTCGTATTTGGGGTTTTTTGTTATGTTTATTTCATTTTTTTAAACTAAATAAAATTAAATGAAATGAAGTTTGAGGAACCCCCCAAAATGAAATGAAAAATGAAACAAAATGTTTACTTCTTCCCATCCCGTAGTCGACAGGTGCCAATACGTCTTGCGCCGATGCACCCGAGACTCAATGCTTCTTCATTGCCAGTTGATTTGATGGATCTGCAGAGTGGCACCTCTTCTTCTTGCACACAATGCCTCTGCTTACTCAGGTCCCCAGGATTTGGCCTATTCTGCCAATGGGGGAGATATTTTTGAGGCTCTCCTGCTCAATTCCATTCCCAGAGAGGTAGACGAGGCTACACTTCGGGAAAAGGACCAACTGCAGCTTCTGAAAGACTTACACAGTTCCTCCATTTTCCAGGCCCTTTATCTTTGGGTATGCGGGGACATTTGTCAACAATCATAACAGCTGTCCTGGTCATGGTCTGGTCCCAGGCAGTGGGAGCATAGGACATTCTTCTTCCACACCTATACAATCCTTGAAACCACTCACTGTGGGTTTCTTCTTACTGGAGATTCTGAAGAAAAAATTTATTCTCCTTTTTTTTGTTTTAATGTAGCTGCTGAGGCAGTGAGGCAACTTTTAAGAAGAAGGCTATAAAGATGTTCACAAATAAATGTGAGAGAGATAGAGGCACACATCCATGCAAGTGGTCAGATGAAAAATGACTGAGGGTGCTCATGAGGCAATGCCAACGTGGGAATTCCCATACATACTCAGTAGAGCAAAAGTTGTACTAGCTAAGAGAGGGAGGTCTGTTCGTGCTGCCAGTGATATATTATGGCCAGTGACATATTATGGCTAACTCAGCCCTGCTTGTCAATGGAGAAAACATTTTTTATTAAAAGAAAAACTGGTAGCAGGAAACAAAGTCTAGAAAAGTACAATGATCTTTAGTGCCCCACAGGAACATAATCCAAATTCAGTGTCTCTTTCCAGCCCAAGTACTCCCAGTACCTGTTGGGTAGCTGAAATCTGTTCCTCGAGGACTGCTTTATTTTTGTCCCTCTGTCTTTCTCCGGTGTTGCCGGCTGATTGTGGATGAATCAGTCTTTGACTCTGCAGACTTTCTCAGTTAGGATGCCTCTCCTTTGGCACTTCTCAGTATACTTGTCTCCAGCTCTTAGGGGAAATCCTTGCTTCCTCATGACCCCTCTGGTTTTGGTGCTCTTGAGACCCTCTTCCTTCTCACTCTTCTGGACTTCAGGGAACCTCCCTCCTACTCAGAACCTTCTCTGTGAAGGGAAGATCCCTATAGTGCTACTCTGTGCAGAGAGATCTCCAAACCCACAGCAGGATTCCAGTTCATAGAATCCCCCCAGTCTCTCAGTTTCTCCCCGTATACCAGTGGTTGCAGGGGGTTTATACTCTCCTGACACCCGTCCCAATAGGGAGTGGTGCTCTTCCTTAGCAGGCCGACATCACATGCAGACAAGATCTAGTGAGACTTCTGTCATATATTGAGAACACAGGCCAGCTAAAGCCTCCACATGTATGTTTGTAAGGAGCAAGGGCTACTTGCTGAGTGGCAGAAAATGGGTTTCCTCTATATAATATTGTGAAATAAAGAAATAGTACCTTTTTGATAGCAAAGGCAGGACTAGGATTCTGAGTATGCAGGATCAGCTATTTAGCTTGAAGGTTTGTTTGCTAACATGTAAATGTCTGGTATCCTCTATCTTACGGCTCAGAAAAGTTAATAATTATTAAAAATTTCATAGACAAAGTAAAGGCCTGGCTTTTTGTGCAAATGTTTGGGTCTTAAAAATGAATAATATTTATCAGAACAAACATATGGGTCGATGTTTCAGTAATGTTTTGGTAGCTGTTTTTATCTGTTTTTAATTTTATTTTTTTATGATTTCTTAGAATTTTATTCATGAAATTGATTTATAGGAAGAGAAAGTTGTTTTCTGTCCATTGATAATGTATAATGTATTCTATCATTTTCCTGTTTTTATGTACAGTTTTCATTTTATATTATGCCTCTATAAAATGTACCCTTGTTTTTAATATAAACTGCATTGATCTTCTCTGGTATTTGTGGTTAATGAAGAAACAAAATAAACTAAACTAAATGGCTTATAAAAGCAAAGAAATACTCTGGAACGTATACTGCAGACACTCTTGGTGGTCGAGTTTTCCTGTAGAGGGGAACATGGATGTTTAATGTACCTTCATGGCTCTATTAAGATTGCTCTCAGTCCGTACTGTCTGAAACATACAGGATCATTAAGTAAAACTTCTGATCTCATTCACCAAGCCTTTGATCGTTTCCTCTTTTTTTTTCTGTTCCAGAGATGACAGCTCTTTCAAAATCTGTAAAGATGAGAGGCCAGACGGCTGTGCTGCCTGCTCACTCCCATTGAAAACTGGTTGAATGGTACTGCTTGTTTCTCCTCCCCTGCCCTTCATAATTAGACAGGTTTATCTGTCTCTCTTTAAAAAGATATTAAACCATTTAGCATGGAAAATGGACTCCAAAGTGGAAGACTGCTTTAGCATACTAAAAGCATCCATTTTAGGATATTGATTGCTTGTGCAAATAAATAAACGCTGCTGCTAGTCACCTTGCCATATTCACTGGAATAAAAATAGAGCACGTTGGTGAATTCTTAATGATCAGGGCTAGCATCTATATATGCTGAAGCAAACACTGCCTTTAAGTTACATGCACACACACACACACACACACACTTACAGACATAGGATAGTTGCAAACACTGAGGAGCTTATTCATTAAAACTTATATAAAACCAATTTTAGCATGGACTTGCAGAAAAATGTAACAGGCTTGTCAAAAAGTCACTTAGCAAGCTATTCTAAGCTATTCAGCTTGCTCACAGTAAAACTGTCTGAAATAGCATGATCACACTACATTCATGCACAGAAACCTTAAAATGCATTCATTAAATAGTGTGAGCATGTTACTCCCCGAGGGCAATCTAAATAGGGTGATCACACTAGACTGAGCATGCTCAGTTTTCTTTTCCTCTTGAGTCCTCCTGCTGGCTTCCAAGGGGTATACAACTAAGTCTGGTACATGGGGGTTGCTTGTCAGAGCAGAGGAAAGAAGTAGTAGAGCCAGTACACTCCAGGTGAGGAGATCAAAAGAGAGCGGATACTTCCAAAAAAACAACAAACTGATATGCGTGCATGTTTACAACAATCTGTGTTATGCATGGGCGTAAAGGTTAACAAATAAAAAATAATAATAATAAGGCGATACCTTTTTAGTGGACTGTCTTTCTTATGTGGCAGAAAGGACCTTCAAAGAGTGATGTCAGAGGACAAGGTTAGGAACAGAAGGGAGCTTGCAAGGGGGAGACCCAGGGAAGAATCTGACTCCCCTGACTCGGAAGTGCACTAGCATCCGTCAGTTCCCTCTTATAATCACCCTTTAGTATAGGCACCGCAATGCCTGCACCACTTAAGTCTTCTACTGCCTCAAACTCACAGATAGTTCTCCACTTAAACCAAAACAATTGGTTAACTGAAAGAAAAAAGCTTTTGAGGCACAAACTACTGTTCAGCCTCAAGCCTCTAAACATTTATAGTGATCTGTGGCTACACTATCAATGACAACAAAGGCCTTCGTCTTGTGGCAACCTAATTGTTTGGAAATACATTTGCCGTGTGTACAGAAGACTGATTGATTTATCTTTGAAGTGTTCAAGTTTGTTTCCTCTGTCACCTCCTCCTCTCTACCATTCCTTCTCCCTTCTCCCTTGTCTTGCTGGTACCCTGGGCCAACTTTCTTTCTTTCTTTCGGATGGGGGGTGAGGGGGGGGGGGAAGGACTTGCTGTCTGTTGCTGGCTGGTCACATGCCCTCTGCATGGGAGGGAATGGGGCTGGGACCCCTTCCCCCTTCAAAAAGGCTATCACATGCCATTCAAATGCCAGCAGAGGACAAGGAAGGAAGTGCCACCACCCAGCCGCAAATTCTTCTGCTGTTTCTTCACATTTTTTCCCAACTGTGGATTCTCTGTGCTTCTCCCATATGTTGCAGTGGACATGGGATAAACCCAGATAATCCTTAATTGCAAAAAGGTAAAGAGATAACAGAAGAATTGGCAGCTGGGGCTACCTAGCAGGCTGCACTTTTTTCTTCTCCTCTTCCTCTACATCTTCTAGCACTGCACGAGGCATCTGGTTTTTCCTCTCAAACTCTCTGCTCTCCTTTGCTTTCCTCTCCTGGAGTTGGTCTCCCATTTCTTCCCTTTATATTGACAAGCAGTGCTTATGTGTCTAACGTCCTCGCATTGCCCCTGGAAGCCAGTGGAAGGAGTCCAGAGAAAAAAAGAATTGAGTGTGCTCAGCTGAGTGTGAGCACGCTATTTAGCTTCCCCTCAGTAAATAACAGACTCATCCTAAGTTAACACCAGTCTGAAATAAGTAATAAATAGTAGAGATGTGAATCGAAACCGGTATCGGTTCGGATTCCGGTTCGGATTCACATCGTGAAATTTTTATCTTGCAGTCCGATCGGATTTTTTTTATTGGCTGCGCCCGAGCCGATAACCAAAAAATACAGCAGACTCTTTAAAATGAGTTTGTTAGAATCCCCCCACCCTCCGGACCCCCCCCCAAATTTTTAAATACCTGGTGGTCCAGCGGGGGTCCCGGGAGCATTCTCCCGTGCTTGGGCTTTCGGCTGCCAGTAAACAAAATGGCGCCGATGCCCTTTGCCCTTAGCATGTGACAGGGTATCCGTGCCATTGGCCGGTCCCTGTCACATGGTAGGAGCAATGGATGGCCGGCGCCATCTTTAAAAATGGCGCGGGCCATCCAGTGCACCTACCATGTGACAGGGGCCGACCAATGGCACCGATAGCCCCTTTTGTCGGCGCCATTTTGATTAGTGGCAGCCGACAGCCCGAGCGCGGGAGAATACTCCCGGAATCCCCCTGGACCACTAAGTATTTAAACATTTATTTGGGGGGGGGGTCCGGAGGGTGGGGGGATACTAACAAACTCATTTTAAAGGGTCAGGTTGTGTTTTTAGGTTGTGTCCTTTCTTCCCGCCTCCCCACCCATAATGATAAGAAAACCCACTAAATTAATCGTGGGGTTTCCTATCGCTATCGGGGACCCCCCGACATCTGACAATATTGAAAATATCGGACGATATTTTCAATCGTCAGATAAACGATTCACATCCCTAATAAATAGTGGCCCTTTACTTAGCTCTTGCAAAATGGCATCGAGAGTGACATGCCTTGATATTTAGCATGAGTTGGTAACTACTCATTTGCATATGACCTTCCTTCATTTACATGTGTAGAAATGCACATTTTTGCATGTTTTTTTGCTAATATCTTCTAGGATCCTTTCAAAGTGCATGTTAAGGCCTTCCTGTATAGCTTGCTATTTTTAGCATATACAGAAGGACCTTAATGGGCAGGCTAAAGTTTATTGAATAGGCCTCTAAGTAACACAATCACACATAGGCAGCTGTACACCCAAAACACAACTAAATGGAGACAGGTGTACATGGACTATAGTAGATAGACACAGCTATCATTTGTAGGAAATGCTATGCACATAGCACACGTATGTGTAAACAAGCAAACATATGGATGCACACGGGCATACTCAACCAATTATTCATCCATAAACAGTGCACTGATGTACAGAATTCAAGAAATGGTCACCCATACATATCACACTCATACGGAAGTATACATGGAGGGATCACAGACAACATTGTCATTCAGTACACTACTATAATTACAGTCACTGAAAGAAAACAGACAGCAATCCTAAATGTACATGCTCATTCAAATAGGTATACAGATATAATCAGATCAAATCTTTTATTAAACCACAAAAGTATCTGCTGAAGTTACAGTAATGATACAATTATTTATTTATTTATTTGGCACTTTTATATCCCGATATTCTTGTAACAAGTTACAAATCACCTCGGTTTACATTCAAACAATAACCTTTGCACAAGGATGCATTACATTAAACAGGGAGATCAAGACTTGGAACCAACAAACGGGGATAAACAATTAGATAACTTGGCTAGAGTATTACAGCTGAAGAACATTTGATGGTATATCAGTCCTCAGAGCGGCTTGCTAGTGATGTAGTTCAACTAACAAAGCTGCCTGACATTTTTTTATTTATTTATTTATTTAAAATTTTTATATACCGGCATTCATGATACAATCACATCATGCCGGTTTACATAAAACAGGGGTGTACAAATAACAAATTGAGTAATCTATTAGTGAGGAGGAAGCAGTTACAAATAACAAGGTACTAGAACTGGGAAAAGAGAAGAAAGGGCGAGGATAACATAGGATGTAGATATTTACATTAGTAATAACATTTTTAGATATTTACATTAGTAGTAACATTTAGTAATAACATTTTACATTAGTAATAACATTTTTACAAGGGGTAGTGGTTGAACTGGCTGAATAGGATTAATCGGTGTCCGGGAATGCTTTTTTGAACAGCCATGACATGAACAGACATGAACCCGAATGGTCATCCGAGTTGGGCAAAGGCTACAAGGGAATAAATGTGCTTGAACTTTCTTTGCCAGAGACTGGTGAGATCAATATTCAAAGTGCATTTAGCACTATTTAGCCGGATAAGCAGGACTTATGCGGCTAAGTAGCAGTCGCTGAATATGAGCCCATATTCAGCGGTTGCCGCTTAGCCGTATAAGTCCCTTATATGGCTAAAAAGTTAGGCGCATAAATTGTGGGCAGGCAGTGTGTGGATCAGGGCGGAGTGAGTTAGCTATACAACTTATGCAGCTAACTGCCGATATTCGGACTTAGCCAGATACATTTTATGGCTAAGCTTAGACATGCCATAGAGCAGATCTAACCTTATCCGGTTAGACTTATCTGGCTAAGTGCTCAGTTATATGCATATAGTAGCGGTGCCACTGAATATACATCGTAACTTAGCCAGATAGGTTCCAACCGGCTAAGTTACTTAACCGGCCAGTTTTGAATATTGACCCCACTATATGTTTTCTTTTTACCCTTACTGAATTCTCGGTTTATTCCCTAATGGGCATTGTTCCGCAGTGGAGACAAAACCACCATGTAGTTTAGCCTGAAGTGGATTTGCACAGAAGTCCCTTCAGGAGCAAGAGATACAAAATGTAGCTGAGAAAACAGATCAGCAAGTTTGCAGTTTGTCTAGTAGGAGGCTCTCTGATCTTGTTTGACCTGTCTTGTCTTTTAGATCAGAAGGGTGCTGATTCTAGCCTCAGGCCTAAGGAAGTTGGAACAATTTTTACATTTGTGTATGTATGTGTGTGTGTGTGTGGGGGGGGGGGGGGGGGGGAAGGGAGGTGTTGCAGAAAACTTTTTTTTTTTTTTGACACATGTATAGTGAAAGCTTGCATCACCAGAGCCTTTCCTTCCAACACCTATGCTCCAGATGCATTTCCCTCACACAGTGATGGCTATGTGTAAAGACCCTTGGTAGATCTATGCAGATAGTTAATCATGGGGATATCTGCTGCTGTTCAGGGGAGTCCTGTATTAAATGTCTTCTTATCAGATCGTGGGGCTATCTATGCTTCTACTGATTTTTGGTTTTCTTTCTATACAGCTTGATGTTTCTGTCTACCACCTGTTTTTGTTGTGTAAACATTTTTGGGGCCTGAAGTGAAACAATCAAAAGCTGATGAGATCCCCCCCTGGGCCTCCTCTGAAGATACCGTGCAGTATTCGCAAACCTGTCTCTCTTTGTATGGTCTGTGAGATAAAGGGAAAGTGATGGTGTGAATTCCAACAGAAGGAATGCAATCTCTCATCTGAAAGAAAGCAAACAAAAGCTCTCCTCCACTTTCAGAGGTGTGAAAAAGAGACTTGTCATATGAAAAGGGCTCAGGAGAGGCTCAGCTGGAATCTTCTTTCCCTTGGGCATGCAAGAAAAAGTAGAAATGAGAGGAAAAATCAGACAGAACAGCAGAAGCCCAATCCATGTCCTTAGAAATTGTCTGAGCGCAGGTGAACCAGGCAAGCTGAATCTGAGGTACTCTGGGATTTGGAGTTCCGCTGTTCTTATTGACAGCAAACTGCTAGTTATGTAACACTTCCTTTATACCAGGATGTGCATTGAAGAGGGCACTTTTCAAACTTGCTCTGGAACAAAGATCTCATGTAATTTTTTTAGCGACAGGTTTTGCACAAATGTTCACAGCGAAAGAATGCAGAGGTATTTTCGCTTTGAAACTTTTCGCAGGTACAGGGTGCAGGCAGTTTCCCGAACCAGCTTTTTCCCTGGGTAGATTTTTACTGGAAAAGTACACACAAAGATCTGAATGCCTTGCCTGAATGCAGCTAAAAGTGTGCACACTGTGGAACAATATGCAAAACGTTTATCCACATAAGTGGCTTTGAAAGTTGTCCTCCCTGGACTTTTGATGCATGCCCTTAGATCATCCCTGCCAGGAAAGTCCAGTAAAATCCTTTAACATATCCAGTAGCATGCTACTATGCTTAGAACATCTCAAATCATTTGCTTTTAAAATAATGGCAGCTTTTAAGCACCCCCTTTTTCTTTATTACCAGGTTTCAAGTTGACTCCAATGCAATTCTAGTGAACTTGGATGATTACGTCAGCAATTGTAGCGACTTCTTTGTCATGGAGGCTCTTGAAATGCTGGATATGCAGTTCACACTAGTTGACTTTTGTAACCATTGTATAACAAAAAAGGGACCGCTTTACCTGTCCGTCCCAGCCTGGATCCATGTTGGCCAAAAAATAATTTTTCTGGGCAGGCTGGATGAACCATTTGGTCTTTATCTGCCGTCATTACTATGTTACTATGAGAAATGATCTGTTGCATTACACTGCTTGTTAAAACATTGGAAAATGAACAATAAAAGCTATTATACATGTGTAATTTATCAGTGGCAGATGAAGGATGGGCATATTTGGAATGCAAATATTGTATTCATGTTCTAAAACCTTACTTCAGGGACACAATTAGCTTTAAAATATTGAATTCCAGATAGCTAACGGAAACCATTCATTTACTGAGAAGTCAGATTCAATGTAACTCATTACTTTGTACCTGGAGTTCTAATGAATGGAAGGGTTTTAATCAATGGTTGTAAGAAAGTTTGAATTCTAGACTCCTTGCTGTAAGGGAGACTTAGATGGTATAGCATAACCCACATGTTGTACTCTGGAGTCTTGGGATGCTCTGATTTTTGCCCAGGTCTTATGGATTTTATCCTGGAGTATTCTTAGACCATGGCTTTTTATCTTTCCATTTTTATATTATTTTCAGAACTGTGCAAATATCCGTCCCTCATTCAGATCTATAAATGCTTTAGGTTTCTCAGGCCCAGCAGTCTTAAAGTTAGCATCAGCTGGATTGTGAGCTTCACATTTTTTCTGAAGCCAATTGACTTCTGTGACTAGACTGGTTTGTGCAACCAGCGATGCGGAGAAAAGGTCAATGACTCGTAAACTACAGTGTGCCAAAAGAGAAAGAAAGATGTATTGTACATTCTTCAGTTCTGTGGTGGTATTTCAGGATGCACTTTACTGTCTTTAAAAGTGGTTCAAGAATGGTGGGTTTGTAGAACTGGGCACGCCTTGGAAAGCATACACCCAGCACTTCACTTTGTCTTACCTCATTATTTTCAAAGAGAATGAACCAAACACAAGCTGAACAAGTGCCACCTTTCTTTTCCACTGCCTGCTAGGACCAGTGCCCTGCTGGGACTCTGCCACGTAACGTTCAGGTTCGGGCTCTTGCAGTTATAAGTTAACTCTGAGTGTAGCTTATAACGGAATATCTAGAACAAAGGAAGGATCTGGCTTATACACTGCAGGTTATTCAGGAACACAAATCAGGCTTCAGTTACATCATTCACTTTTATGTGCAAAGCTTCACCGTTCCATAATCTGATCCATGGACTAGGTAAACAGTACATCAACACTTCAGGGAAAGTTATTCACAACACAGATAGAAGAACTCACAGGCCTTCACAAGTTCTGTATAACTTGGCCTCTGATCCCTCTAATTGCTCGGAACACTAAGGGTTCTCAGAGTTCGTTCTTAAAGCTCTGAGACCCAATCAGAGCCTGGTATAAATCCAATGGTCCCTCAGAGGCAAGACCATTGGATTTATTCCAGGCTCTCTTCAAAGACTACTTGAGCCTACATTTACCTATGCTACTCTATGGATTTGAATACAGAACACCAGCCTCCAAATGACCAGATGCCAGTTTGAGGCCAACTGGAACACTTTTTGCCGTGATAGCAACTTAGTTAACTGAATCTGGGCCACATGTTGCTGGCTGCCCGTGGTGATCTCATAGCACTGGCAGAAATCAATCAGCGCCAGCTTCAGGTGACTCAAACACAATTGTCTGGAAGTGGGAGATTATGGTGGAGATGGGGGAAGAAGAAAGGAGCAGAAACAGGTTGGTATCTTGAGGGGAGGATGATAGAAGAGGAATAAGGCTCCAAGGAGATGGACTTAGGAGCAACATTGGAAATATTTCTTCATGAAGAAGGTGGCTAATGCATGGAATGGACTCAAAAGGGAACTGGTAGAGACAAAAACGGTAATGGGATTCAGGAGAGCTAGGAACAAGCACAGTGGATTTCAAATTGCAAAAATGTGAGGAGAAAAAGCCAGAAACCAACTTAGGTCTATGGTATTGCTCCAAGAATAAAACTGAGCAGACTAGATGGCGCTTACATTCTTTATCTACCATTATAGTCTGTTGCTGTGTTTTTATTACAAAATAAATGAAGATTCCCAAAATAAAACAAATTAAATAAGCAAGCCCATAAAGTGTGCAATCTAGATGATGGAAAAGATGCACTGTCAAAAGAATGCAAAATTTAAGGGCCAGAATTAAAAATCAAAATGAAAGAGCAGCCATCCTCCTGGTAAATGTGGTCAGCAGTGTAAAGTCCAGTAAATGACTCCCATCTATATCGGCCATCTAAACCAGAGAGTAGAAGGCATGCAAGAATGCTACATATTGTTGCCTTCTAAACCACTTCTCACCCCCTCAGTGCCCACTCAGTGGAACATTTCCAGTCTTCATCTGGCTTGAGATGGCCTATCTGCTGTTAGCTTTGTTTCTAGATTTAATCTTATGAAGCAGTCTGCTTAAAAAGCTGCAGATTTCTGGGGGATGAGGGAGGCTCCATAAGGAATTCACAGGAGACTGCGTAATCTACTCTATGTACAGCAGCAGAGTTTCCTGTGGGCATCCAAAGCTTTTTTTTATGGTTGGCCTACCGACTGAGTAATCTGACTCATCCCTGTTCTTTGCATTTTTTGTCATTTTTCTTGGCTCACTTTTATACTTGTGAAGAAAATGAGATCCCACATCATACAGGAAGGGCAACTAGGGAATGGAAACAGAACAAGGTTTTTGGGGTTTTTTTTTTTTTTTTTTCAGTTCAAAAATCCTGACTGACTGAAAACTTATTCCCTATATTTCTTGATGTCACTGATTAAGATCTAATTGAAGTACAGAGTAGAAAAATCCACCCTCTTGAAAATCATTTCCCTGCTGTGAAGAAAAGAATATATTTTCTTCAATTAACCAGTGCATTCTAGTATGGTAAGAATAGCCCTTTAAAGAACGGGTCCTTACTGCTTTGTCAATTATGTGCTGCAAATCTGGCATGATAATTAAATGCCAGCTGACAGGGAATAGCAAGCTGCTCAGGAGCTGTTGTAAAATATATACAAGTGGATCTCGTGTGATTGCTTTGGTAATTTGCTTTTTAATCTTTAATAGCAATTAAATTTGGAACTAGGGGAGAAAGCCCTGCAGTCAGTTGGAGTTGGTACAAAAAGTGGCCAGACCTGTGACATGGGGGTTACATAAGTCTGTTCAAATCTTGAGCTACATGAGAGTCAAGAATAGAAGGAATGGCCTTGTCCTCTTGTGTCCTACTCTACTGGCAGGCACCATTGAGGTGTGAAGAGGGCTCTGGAGCAATTGACCCATACTGCTATTCCAGGATAAATGGTACATGTTGAAACATTTGACAACCAGTCACAGTGCAAGGATTCCTCCTATTATTTTATAATAGGAAATATCATATGTTGTTTTACAATAGTTAATAAAGTACATTTTTAATGGTATTTTAATGGCCAAATGTGTCCAATAAAAGGTGCTGGATTGGTATTGGTTATTGTTAATGTGCATACATGATTAATTTGCTTAACACTCATTTGTAATCATAAATGTTAAGTGATCATTTTATGGATGATGGTGTTAATGTATTTATGATATGTAAATTTATGACTCGCTATGAGCGACTGATAGCAATGGTCAATAAAAGTAACCATAAATTAATAAATACTCCCATAATTTCCAAGTGAATCCTACCCTAACTCCAATAAAAAGGCCCTAGGCTCATGAGGACAGACTGAAAGCAATGACACATCATGCAGTAGCCATTGTGTACCTTCAGGCACATACAAATAACACCACCTGCAACCTAAATCTAGGAAGGAAACAAATACAGTTTTAAAAGGCTCTTCTTATGGTTGCTTCTCGACAGCTAATGATGGTGAGCTTCAGATCCTACTGCCGTTGACTTCCCTCTAGAACACCCCAATCTCTAGGATGAACTTGCCAGCTTTCCTCCCTATAAGTAACCACTATCCCCAAGCCAGGCTGCTTTCTCTCCATACTGACTGCTTTCACTATCATGACCCAGGCTCCTATATTTTATGACTCCTATGCCTTTACTCTCTACCATTCCAGCTGCTATTCTCTACTTTTCCATGAACTCATTTCCCTAAAGCTTACCCATGACTCTGGCAGCTGAAACATCAAATTAGATACTATTACAAGCTGATTGGCCTGGCTCCATATTTCTAAGTGTCCTCGCACTGGCCCAGGGAATTTCTTGGTGTACTTTTACTGAACTCTTTTTTTCATTAGTTGAGGTCACTTTTTGGGTCCTGAGGCACCCTGCACATGCCACTCAGTTTGTCACAAGCCTTTATTGCCTCTCCCCCTCTATTCTCAGGTTCCTGGTACTGACCCTTCAATATTCCTTGAGGTCCTGCTACCATTTTTGGACCCCATGTTTGTGCATCCCTGTTATAGGCTCTCAAGGTTTTCACAGTTTCTCCTTGGCATTTTTTGCCTTTCCCATTACTCACATCTTCCTTCACTTCTTTTATTATTTATTTTATCACTACTGTTTATTACTAGTCCTGTAGAGGGACAAAGTCTTGCAATAAATTTATTTTTCCATTTTTACAAGTTCCCCCCCCCCCCCCCCCCCCCCGCCACCAAACAAAAAACCCAAACTAAGAGCAGAAAGTTTTATAAAGCAAATATTTCCTTCTCTGCTTGACTGGAATGTTAAATCCTTTCCTGATTTGCATCTTTTTAATAGGAGATAATAACGGCAAACACTCAGAAACAAATAATTATAATATTTTAATTGCATTTCTTTAGGGCTTTTGTTTTTTGAAGGCAAAAGGGATGAACTGAAACTGGCAGTCTGGCACAGATCTTTCTGACACCCTGCATCACATCTGGAAGGGACAGGGGAGAAAGCAAAGCAGTAAGAGCTGGGCAGAGGGTTGGAGAGAGATGCACGGAGGAGAGATTCATAGCCAGCAGGTGCAATGCAATGGAAAATTTGATCTTTTTCCCATCTTCTCCTAATTTTTCTGACTTGACTGCACTTTTTAGGCAATATCTTTGCTAATTTTCTACCCAAATGTAATTATATTTTCACCCTGTTTTCTGGATGAGAATCTGGAAGGCTCGAATTCCTTTGCTTGCAAAAGGTGGAAAAAGGAGCCTGCCAGTGGGGATCGGGCTTCACTTCCGTCTGCAACACCTTTGACTGCATTCCCGCTGTCTGTGGTATGCCAAGATCCAAAACCAGGAACGGTAACTTTTAAGCAGGCAGGCGGGCGCACATGTACGCACATTTGCCGGCTCACGTCCAGAGACGCGTCCATATTATAACATACTCGCGTATATGCGTGCATGTTAGAAAATAGACTGAGCGCGCACATACGTTTTTATTTAAGTGGGCGACCGCATATGCGTGCAAACCCCACTTCCACTGTGTAAGTGGCGGGATTTTAAAAGGGGCGCGCGTCCACACCATTGTTCCCAGTTTGCCCAGGCAAGTGATAGGACTTCCATCCCTCTCTAGTTTAATAGCCTCCCTTTTCTCTTGTTAACCTCAACCCTTAAAACCCCACTGATCTGTGTAATTTCTTTTCTTTTATGACTTACGCGCCATCCGTAGCAGAAGTGAAATTACGTGGCAGGGGACCCCAGCAAGCACCTATGCACATAAGTGTTTATGTGCTAATTTCAAGTTAAAATCCCTGCCCAGACCACCCCCATGACCCGCCCCTTTTTCAGGGTTTTTCACTTGTGTGCATAGCGGGAGATCCGCATGTATGCGGGCGCCTTATAAAATCCGCTTGGCGTGCCCCAGACCAGCATATTCGCATATCTCCCAGGTTTGGCACATGCTGGGCATTTAAATATGCCCAGACTTTATAGAGCAAATATTATTTTCTTATTCTTAGTTCTACATATGAAGAATAAAATGTCAGAAAAGTGACCTGTGTAATTGTTAAGAACATAAGATGTGCCATGCTGTTCTGCAGCAATTTTCTTTAGTGGGTTTGTAGCATGAATATGTGTAATACTTATTAGGACTTTTCTGCACTTAAAGGTTAATCAAAATGCTGAGTAGGATTAAATGGGCAATTTTCTCAGTGGAAGGGAGTGGGCAGTGGAGTGCCTTAGGGATCTGTATTGGGACCCGTACTTTTCAATATATTTATAAATGATCTGGAAAGAAATACGACGAGTGAGGTAATCAAGTTTGCAGATGATACAAAATTGTTCAGAGTAGTTAAATCACAAGCAGATTGTGATAAATTGCAGGAAGACCTTCTGAGACTGGAAAATTGGGCATCCAAATGGCTGATGAAAATTAATGTGGATAAGTGCAAGGTGATGCATATAGGGAAAAATAACCCATGCTATAGTTACACAATGTTAGGTTCCATAGTAGGAGCTACCACCCAAGAAAGAGATCTAGGTTTCATAGTGGATAACACATTGAAATCATTGGTTCAGTGTGCTGCGGCAGTCAAAAAAGCAAACAGAATGTTGGGAATTATTAGAAAGGGAATGGTGAATAAAACGGAAAATGTCATAATGCCTCTATATCGCTCTATGGTGAGACCGCACCTTGAATACTGTGTACAATTCTGGTCGCCACATCTCAAAAAAGATATAATTGCAATGGAGAAGGTACAGAGAAGGGCGACCAAAATGATAAAGGGAATGGAACAGCTCCCCTATGAGGAAAGACTAAAGAGGTTAGGACTTTTCAACTTGGAGAAGAGATGGCTGAGGGGGGATATGATAGAGGTGTTTAAAATCATGAGAGGTCTAGAACCGGTTAATGTGAATCAATTATTTACTCTTTCAGAAAATAGAAAGACTAGGGGGCACTCCTTGAAGTTAGCATGTGGCACATTTAAAACTAATCG
This sequence comes from Rhinatrema bivittatum, assembly GCF_901001135.1. NCBI lineage: Eukaryota > Metazoa > Chordata > Amphibia > Gymnophiona > Rhinatrematidae > Rhinatrema > Rhinatrema bivittatum. Next base: position 34,868,457 of record NC_042626.1, read on the forward strand.
GAGAAAGTTCTTTTCACTCAACGCACAATTAAACTCTGGAATTTGTTGCCAGAGGATGTGGTTACTGTAGTTAGTGTAGCTGTGTTTAAAAAAGGATTGGATAGGTTCTTGGAGGAGAAGTCCATTACCTGCTATTAATTAAGTTGACTTAGAAAATAGCCACTGCTATTACTAGCAACAGTAACATGGAATAGACTTAGTTTTTGGGTACTTGCCAGGTTCTTATGGCCTGGATTGGCCATTGTTGGAAACAGGATGCTGGGCTTGATGGACCCTTGGTCTGACCCAGTATGGCATGTTCTTATGTGCCAGCAGGGTTCCTCACTGAACCACGTTCAGAAGTGCTTTAGCCTCTGCCTTGAAGGCTGCATGACAGGGCAAGACCAGCCCTATAAAACCCTCCCTCACAGGGTACTCCCTACCTCAGCATGGAGTCTCTTCTCTATATGTGGCCCCTTTTGTCCCTGTTCTGGGATTCCTTGTTCTTGTACGCCTTGCCTGGTTCGTTGCTCTGTTTAGGTCTCCCATTGTCCTTTCTTGCCTGTATGTTCCTAGCATTGTGCTTTGTCCTGTCTTAGGCCTCCCAGTAGCCTTTCTTGCCTACGTGTTTCTAGCTTTGTCCCTGTCCTGTGTTAGGCTTCCTCAGATCCCTCTTGCCCGTGTGTTTCTCTTGTGCTACCTGTTGTCGTTTCGTGCTTTGTCTGGTTCCTTGTTGCATCTCTGCAACTATTCTGCCTTCTGCTTATTTTTCCATCCCTGTGCTTCCTCTGTTTGTGTTCAGTGTGGGCGGGGCATGTTCCTGACCCTTGCTTTTCGTTGGCCTGCTGGTCCCAGTGGGTGCTCTGTCCCTGACCCTGCGCACCGCCTCCCATAAGACCTGCCAGCCCAACCCAAGGGAAGGCTGCTGGTCAGGCAGAAGACCTACACTTATCCTGCCTGTTCCTGACCCCTGCATACCCCTGCCTAGGAGGTAACTTCAAATCAGCCAGCGCGACCATGACATAAGGTCCCTTTAAGGGTTTTTCTAAAGTTTACAGAATCTCCTTCTGATGACTGGTCAGTTGGAGCTCAGGGGCCAGAGGTGCTGCAGTGGAATTTTTTTTTATTGCAAAATACTTTTTTATATCCTGCTAAAAGCTGTTGGATTACTGGAAAAAGTCAATTACTAATATAAGTAGTTTTGTCCTGTAAAATATTTTGTGAATAAAGAGAGGAATTTCTTACTTATGCTGTGACAATTAAATGCCTTTGTGTTAAATAATATCTGGCAAGACCGTGAGCTACAAATTTTTTAAATAAATAAATAAAATTTCAATTTATTGCACTAGTTACTATAAAAACAAAACGTGCTATCATGATTAACATGCTTGGAGTATGAGGCTGCATATTAAATATTGCACTGCCTGGTAAATGTTTTAATGTTTAGTCAGTTGGAGCTCAGAGGCTGGAGGTGCAGCAGTGAATCTCTAAAGCTGATATAATTTGAGAAGAAGGGACTCTAATTCTTTATTTGTTGTTACAAAGATATTGCAGCAGTGAGCATGGAAATTTGAATGGAAGAGCTGAACTGAGAAGCAGCTACCATCTCCCAACTGGAGATCGAAAGTCTGCAAGGATCTTCACTAAGGGCCGAATTTTAACAGCATTGCTCGTGCTAAAGGCCCATATATATGCGAGATAGCAACACAGATTTTTATAGCCTCTAGTTAAGTGCGTACATGCGCATGCACGAGCTGAAAAAAAGGGGGCAGAAAAGGGGTGGAGCATGGATGCTCCAGGGCGGGGCTAACAGTTACGTGTGTAAATCCATATTTTAAAACTGGAGTGCATGCAAGCTTGTTAGCCATGAATATTTAGTGCTGCCTCGACGAGGATTAAGTCTGCAGAAATCGCGTTTTATGCCCCCGGGTCAAGAGGGGGGAGTGCAGAATGAAGAACCAGAAGTGTCTGAATGACCTCGAGATTGACTGGGCAAACTGGTGGAAAAACTGGGAATGTCCTTCATTCAAGCATGTTTTAAAATCCACGTACCTACAGGCGTTAAAGCTGACAAAGTCCTAAGGAAGATATGCGAAGTACGTTTGCAAGAGTAACCGCTTAAAATGAGGCACATACCCCTGTTGACACGGTAGGCGTATTTTAAATCATACACATGTGCAACTGTGTGCACGTTTTAAAATTCCAGCGTACGTCTGCTCGTGCGTCCATACGCTCGTTTTAAAATTAGCCTGTGTGGATGCACAGAATGATCTATCCATTTGCAAAGTTGCTTGCACCATATTAAACTGAACTGACTGATAAATGTGCTTGTGGACACACATAGCTGAGCAATTTGACTATTTTCTGCTCAAACACTAAATGAATCAGAGTTGCCTTAAAATTTATATTTTCTTGTTGTTTTCATTGCTGATCTGCCTATGTAGATACATTGTATTTAAGTGAATAAGTGAAGTGGTGTTTTGCTTGTGGAACTCAAATATTCCCTGGGATCATTCAAGAGCTTCAGGACTTGTACCATTTGATTTACGAGTAAACAATTCACATAAATCTCTGTTTCCAGAGTCAAGTCATGAAGCGCTGTCCATTGCACCACTAACATCTGCAGCATTCGGTAGGTGGAATTCCACCTGGTGCCCGATCCTCTATTGTGTTTCTCCTGGAGATGCTGTGTTCACCCTTCATGTTGCGGAGAAAATCCCTGCCATTTTCCCACACCTCTCTATCGGTTCCTTCTGGATTGAGCTGTCATATTCCTTGGCCCCTAGTCTCCAGGGTTTCTGTTACTGCCAGGTGCATCACGTGTGCAAAGAATCAGATCCCCTCATAGCCTCCCCCCCCAAATGCTTTTTTTCATGTTAGTGCCACTGTCTAACAAAACAGCAACAACTGCCCGATCTCTCTGGCCTAACTGCCAGTCCTCCATCGTCCTCCTTTTTGCCGCTAAGATAAATGACTCTGATCTGTCACCTGGATATGCAGCACAGCTTGCCTGTACCCTGCTGGCCTGCCTCTGTTAGAGCTGCTGTCTGCCCCTGCCTTGGCCAGCTGCCACCAGTCTGCCATAGGGAGAGATAGGCATGCATAGCATTATAGCTGGTCCAGATGGAAAAACTACTCCTCTCCATGTTCTGTCTACACCTGCACGCAAGTATAGCACGGAGTGTGTGTGTTTATTTATTTATTTATTTATTTATTTATTTATTTATTAGCATGGCTACTGATTGTTATCCTGGAGAGCACTTTTTAATTGCGGAAAGAGGTACAGCAGCCACTTAAATCTCGCATTCTTCACTGCCTGCAGGGGCTGGTCATCCAGGGTCATCCTTTATCCTAGGCAGCGTGTCACCGCCTTTGGTGCTGCCTGCCTCTTATCCCAGGAACACTGGCCCCCCTCAATGCTCCATAGTGCCTTGCTGCTGACTTGGGCATGGGGGACTGCCACCTCGCTGGGGAATGGGCCGGGGGGGGGGGGGGGAGCTGGCTTGGGAGGCAGAGTTTCCCTTTTCTCTGGCTTTCCTGCTGCTGCTTTGAGTGGAAGATGGGGCCTCCAGACTAGAACCAGTGGCTTCTCCTGAAACCAACATGAATGGGTGTTGCTTTCACATGCGCTACTGCCTACCACTAGTTGTATGATGGCCCAGTACCTTTCTTCCAACAGTGAGTGCTTTCTGCAAAATGCTGGTCCTTCAGAACTGTAAAGTACCTCCACATCTCGGAGATCTTGCCAGATCTCCTCTCCGTCTCTGGATTCTTGGGTGCTGCTGCGACTGGGGCTGGAGTTGAGGGTGGACCAGGAGGGGAAAAGGGCTGGGGCTTCTCTCATGCTGTTCACTAAGTGTTCTTCCTGAGGGTAGTGTTGACCCCGACAGTATCACCGGTTGCCTCCTGCAGCTGCCTACTGGTCTAGTAACTAGACTCCCAAATCCTCCTCAGCTACTACATCTGAAAATCCTGTGCATTATTCATCGGAATCAGTATTTTATTTATTTAGTTGCAGGGATTTATATGCCACCTATATGAAGTTCTAGGCGGCTTACAGTATAAACATGCATGAAATTTAAGAACAAAACAAAAATGAACAAAAACGTACAGCAGCAAGCATGAGTAATTCTAACCTGATTTCATGTCCTCAGCAATCGAACACCTGGTGGAAAAGGTGAGCCTTCAGCAGCAGCTTCGTGAAGGTTTCTGTACATTCAGTGCTCCTTAAAGCCATAGGCAATGAGTTCCAGAGGGCTGGTCCAGCAACCAAAAAAAAAGAGTCTCTCAGTCAGCCAGACCAACCTGTCGCCCTGAGGGTAGGTCCAAGTATCCTCTGCAGGACGATTCTAGATGTGGAAGCATGTGATTAATCCAGAGGAGCGAATCCATTTAAAGCATGTTATGAGTTAGAAATGCAGTCTCTCCTCAGGCAGTACATTGTCTTAAGACCCGCTGCATAGTCCTTAGGAAGAAACGGGAGTGAGCGGCAGCCTGCAGTCCTAACCCAACACCGCCGATTGCACTCTCCAGGGCCTCTGCCTTCTTCTGCACCCCCCCTCCTCCCCCCACAATAGGAACAGTACAAATGGGAGTGGGCAGCTGCTCTTACCTGACCCTGTTTCCCCTTCCTAAAATAAACTTGCTTTATCTTGGGTGGTGGGATCCCTGCCCTTATCACTGCTATCCTTAGTAGTGCTGCTAAGTCCCTGTGGGGGAACAGGCTTTCCTTTTTTTCCTCTGTCACCCTTGCCATATCTGTTGGCATGATGGGATTTCAAGCAGGCAAAACACACACACACACACACACAGACACATAACCAGACAGTCACTTTTATCATGAAACAAAACACGCACTTCTGTGCTGGCCAGGGTTTTTTAGTGTTAGAATATACCCAGCATTATGGACACACACACATTGCAGGCAACCACTTTTGCTATGAAACGAAGCACACACTGCTGTGCTGGATAGGGGGTTTTAGTATTACATTTCACCAAGTGGTGTGGACACACACACACACACACACATATAACAGAGAGCAGACAGTCACTTTTGTTATGAAACCAAAAACACACGCACTGTATGCTGCGCTGTAATTGCTGTGTGCTTGCTGACTTACACTGAGTGACACAACCAAATGCTACAAGAGGACAGGCTGCTGTCCTCTCTTGTCCCTTCATATCTCGGCTCCGGTCCGTCTGGCTTGTAAAGAAAAATACTGCACTTTTGCTTACCCCATAGGTTTTAATGGATCCAAAAAGGAATGGAAACAAAAACTGTTATTTTTTGAGCTCCCTGTCCGTTTGTTTTGTTTGCTATCATAGAAAACTAAAATGCACTTTTCCAATTTGGATTATTCATTTCAAATGAGTTTACATCCCCAAATATTGCAAACTGTGAGAAAGCAAGGGAGAATGATTCTGGTCCTAAAACAAAATAGTTCTGGAGAAATAGGAAATCGAATGCCCCTTCTTCCTTTTGGTAGATGATTCGTTTTTTGGAACACTTCACAATTAACTCTCTTCACTGAGGGTCACAAAACGAATACTTTGTGTATCCCAGTCCAGATGTAAAAGCTTCCTTCCTGCAGCCTTACTCGAACATCTGAAGACAGGGACTCTGTGGTCTCGAAAGCTCTTCTGGTGATCCCTGGACAAGTATCGCAGCCTTACAAAACTCTTTACTGCTGCAACCCACAACTCTGGGTCAGATTTTAAAAGGTTGCGCGTGGGCGTACATTTGCGCGCACTACTCGGCGCGCACACATGTACGCCCAATTTTATAACATGCGTGCACAGGCACGCACATGTTATAAAATCCGGGGTCGGTGCATGCAAGGGGGTGCACAATTGTGCACCTTGTGCGCGCCGAGCCTGCTCCGAGTTGCGCTGCCTTCCCCCGTTCCCAACCCCCCTACCCCACCTTCCCTTCCCCTACCTCCCCCGCCCTTTCCCCCCTATCTTTTTTGAGTTCTTTGCTTTATGTGGCTGAAGTAAGTTGCGCGCGCTGGCCAACTGCCGGCGCACGATCCCAAGCACAGCGGCAAATGGCCGCTGTGCCTGGATCCTCTGGCCCCGCCCCTTTTTGCAAGCCCCGGGGACTTACATGCGTGCCGGGGCTTTACGCGCATCGCCGGGCCTTTTTACAACAGGCCCGGCCCGCGTAAGACCGGTTACGCGCGTAGCCTTTTTAAAATCCGGCCCTTTATATTCAAAAAATCTGAAGTGTGCTAGAGGGAAAAAGAAAAGGGTTTTCGGAAAGTGCTAGTTACTCTCTTTCATTAATAGCAGTGCAACTGCAGCAGAGCAGAAATGGAGCCCTCCTGCACCAATGGCAAAATAAAAGTACGGTTCCCCTTTCAGCTTTAGACTTTGAATTTGAGGGGGTTCATAAGTAAGCGCCTGCAGGTTTCGTGCTGAGTTTTCACCCTGCTTCTTATACTCCTGAACCATGGAGGAAATATAACTCCAAGTACCTCATGGTGGGGGAGGAGAGGAGAAGGATGAGAGTTGCCATTCTCTTTTTTTTTTTTTTTTTTTTTTAATTTAAAACCCATTTTTTATTTCCGTAAGAAAACAAATCAGAGCTGACAGTAGGGGGTTGACCCTGGGCCAATTGTTTTTCCTGGTCATTAGACCATTTAAATAATTCAACTGTGAAAAGGTAAGTAAAAATCAATGTTTAAGGGCTCATATAATCGATGTTATTATTATAATTCATTGTTACCTGAAATAGCATTTTAATCTTATACTTTTACAATTTTATCTGCAGGAAAAGCAAGATTTTGCGGCAGACATTTCCATTCTATCCCTCCCCGTCCACTCTTTCCCTATCTTCCTTACCCTACGCGGTGGCTCTTCTCATGCACCTGTTTCCTGCGACCTGCCTTTACCTATAACCTTTTTCCTTACCTCCTCTGGGGCCGTGCATTCACTTAAAATGAATACCAAAAAACCCCCAAAGAGGCCATTTTCAGTGTCTTCAGAATGGAAGAAGCCAAAAATAGCCTCTGATGGGAATACCTGAACATTTTTAGGTATTTTTGTGTTCGTTAAAATAAAGGCCTCCACGACCCTCCCCAATCCACCCCCCCCCCCCCCACACACACACACAAAAGAAGATGAAGGGCACTGGCCTACCAGACAGGGCTTAGCAGAGCCCAACCAGGCATCCCTGGGTCCCCACAACCCACTCCCTGGATTAATGAACATATAACATAATGGCGCAGGCCCCACCTGAGGCACCAGCCAGAATGACATGAAATTTGGTGTTGGTCTCAGTGCGGTTAGCGCCATTTTTAAAGCTACCACCAGCCAGGAAAAGTTCAAGTGGGGATTCCTCTTGCCCTTTAGACCACTGGATTGGGTAAGTAAGGGCCAAAGACGTCCCTGGCTCCGACATTTGATCCCAGGGGTGGGCAGGATATTCGAGGGTCTGGGAGATCCTGGTTGGATTTGGCTAAGCCCAGCCAGGTAGCCCTGGGCCCCCTTATCTTCCTGTGCAGGGCTGGGGGAAGGAGGAAGGCAGGAGGTCATGAAGGCTCCAATTTGATTTTAAGGGTGGGAGGTGGGTCAGAGAGCCTGTTTTAGTTCTTTTTTTTTTTAGTTTTGGGGACATCTTTGGGGCTTTAATATTTTTCTTCTGGATTGATAAAGAAACTGAACTGAGAAAAACATTAAATAAACCAATAGAAAAGGAAAAATACCCCAAAACAAAAACTGAAGTGAAATGAAAAATTTGGACCTGCAGAATCCTAACCTCTCCTCTCAGTAGCTTCTGGCCCAGCTCTGCTATGCTACCACTCCTCTGAGCCAGGTCCACAAATTTACCTCTCGGTGCTGATGCTGCACTAATGGATTTCAGCTAAACAGAAGCTGCATAACTGGGCATAGGTGCTTTTGATCAGCTGGACTGAAAAAAATTAAATAGCAATAACCCAACCTTGGAAATGGCAACTTTGAGGCACTGGGCCACTGCTGAATTTGACCCAAAATTAAAAAATGATTGGGATTGGTATAGAAAATCAGGACAGGAAGGACAAAACATTTCAATCCCCCATGGAACCTGCATATCCTATTCCTGTCAAGCCCATCATCACCCATGAAACAGCAGATTGTAGTATAGTGTTTCCCAACTTGGTCTGGAGCTTAACCATAATGAGTCTTATTTTTCTTAATGCCTATAAGGAATATGCATGAGATATAATTATATATACTAAATATATCATCTAGGATTATACAGACAAAATAAAAAAAATAAATCAATATATCTCAATCATATTAATTTTGGATACCCTGAAAACCAGTCATGTCAGGTGAGGATCCAGGAAGTAGTTGGGCAATATGGCAGTAGGTCATGTGATCGCTAGGTTGTCAACTTGACCTAACCCTATAGCAGCTCTGCTTCTTGGGCACTGCAGCACAGGAGGAAAAAGGCAAGGGTGAGGAAGAAGATCAGCAAAGGAGCACTGGAAATAAATATCAAGAATTCTCTAGTCATGCCCTAGGACAAAGGGAATGCAATCACATTTGCTTGTTATGTCTCAAAAGAACATAAGAAGAGCCATGCTGGGTCAGACCAAAGTCCATTGAGCCCAGTATCCTGTCTCTGACAGTGGCCGGTCAGGGTCACAAGTACCTGTGTCAGATTCCAAATAACTGACCTGTTTCTTGTATCTCACTCCCATTTCTGCTTGCATGATATGCAGTGATTGGTTTGCATTACCTGCTCCAGCTACAGTTCTGATCTCTTGTCCCTGAAGACTACAGAGATCTGCTGATTGTACTCAATAGCAGTTTTGCAGAAATTCTTCAAAAGGGGAAGCATTACTGAAACTCACTTGGGATCTATGTTGGTGTATTTTATCTGTCTTTTGCCCATGCCCAAATATCCACTCATTTATTTATTTATTTATTTATTTAACATTTTTATATACCGCAATTCATGTAGCAAAGTTACATATCATTTCGGTTTACATTATAACATTAACACGCAAAAAAGCTTGCGATTACATGAAACAGGTAGATGAACTTGGAACAGGAAAAAGACTTAGGGATGAAAATACAATAAATATTAAACGGTGGAAGGGGGGAGGGGTGGGTGAAATGAAAGGCTGAAGGAAAAGTTAGTGGAGAGCATTAATGAATGGAAGATAAGTTATGTGTCCTGAAAGGCTTGACTATCTCTAGGATGAAAAAGATCTTGCAACGAGACAAACAGCTACACCTTCCCAGCCTCCTTGCTCCCCTCCCACCCCAATTACCACAGCTACTGAAGCAGGTAACAATGACCTTGTCGTTGAGTGTCCAAGGTCAAGAGAATGTTCTAAGGCTGATGAAGATGCTCCTCGGGAGCCCCTGGTATTTCTCAGCCATTTCACTCTGGCAGATTAAGCTGCTGGAGAAAGAGAGAGAAAGCAGCACATTTGCGAGGGGTGCCTTTTGTTCCGTGAAACCAACACTGCCTTGCCATCTGTTTTTGCGTCTGCCCGCTGTTCTCCCGCTGTGACACTAATGCTGTCTTGATGGCTCTGCCAAAGAAAAAAGAAGAAGAAGAAAAATTGTTGGAAACACGTATAAGCTCAAGAACAGTGAAAGCACGGGGGCCACTGAGGTAGCAGCACACTCAAGCCACAGCGGAATTTGTCAGCTGTGCCCAAAATGAAAAATGCCACTTACAGGAATGAAAATCATCATTCACTGTGGCTCAAAAATAATTTCAGGGTTCTTTTTTTTTTTTTTTTCCAAGACCGCGCAGGAACCCTCTTCAGATTTGATAGTTTAGCTTTGTTCTTTACAAAATGCACTTTTCAACACACCGTATGCCATAAAAGAGCTCGAAACGAGTTAGATCACGGTCTTTTCCTCATTACTGGAACCTCAGATCATTTTGGGGCTCCCCCCTAGTTTTCTCCTGTATCTATTGTGCTTCCACTTCTCGCAGAACCAGGGCCAAAATCTGGCAGCCTGCAGCTTCATTTGCAGTTACCCAGGGATTTATATTTTGTATTTCTGTCCCCCCCCCCCCACCAATGTATGTAATCTGGTCATGAAAGTCTTGGGCTGGGGGCCGTGCAGCAGGGCTCCTTCTAAAGCCCCGTTAATCGCTGATGCTAAAGCCGATCACTAAGTGTCACTGTTGCATGACTGGGAGCGGAGGAGTAGCCTAGTGGTTTAGAGTGAGAGATGAGGGTTCAAATGTAGCGCCTTCTACTGGCGCACCTTGTGACCTTGGGCAAGTCACTTCATCCTCCGTTGCCTCAGGTACAAAGCAGATTGTAAACTCTCTAGGGCGGGGCAATACCTACCGTTCCTGAAGGCAACCTGCCTTGACCTCCCTTAAGATACTTTTTTTTAACTGGGGTGAGGCAGGAGAGGGAAAGAGCAAACTCACATGGCTTATGCCACCTCCCTTTCGAGAGGAGGGAATTTCAGAGGTGTGGGCTTGCCTGTGGCCTTTTCCCCAGCCCACGAGCAGCTGATGCATGGAGTGTGAAGGGGATTATGTTTTCTCCCTTTTGAATCACTTAAGAAGCCTGTTAGTCTCTTCCTGTAAAGCTTTAGTAACTGAATCCATTTCGCCTTCTGTCTGCTTAAACAGTCATTAGGCAGTAAGCCAGCAAATTTATTAGGATGGGATAGAAGAAGCTGAGAACTTATTGTGCATTGAATGCTAAAAATGGTTTTGACCTAATAGAGACAGAATGAGAGCTGTATGTGTGCATAAAGAATGCAAGGTGGTCTAAGAAGAAGATGAAGTGGATAGCAAAGAGTGTGTAGAAAATGCTTGAAGGGCGTGATTCACCTGATTTCTCTCCCCAAACATACAGAATTTGATAAAGTGCTTTTTGAGTACGGTCCAAAATCTTTTTGGTCTCTGGAGGGCAAACAGCAAATTGGGGGAGGGAAAAAGCAGATCACAGGAATATATTCAGAAAAAATGTTTATTTGCCATAGTTTGAATAAAAGATATTCAGATCACCCATAATAACCTAAGAATTGCCATACTGGGACAAACTGAGGGCCCATGAAGCCCAGTAATCTGTTTCAAAAAGTGGCCAATCCAGGTCACAAGTCCCTGACAGGATCCCAAACACTAGATAAGTAGTGGCTTTTCCTAAGTATATCTGGTTAATAACAGTTTTCCAAGAACTTGTCCAAACCTCATTTAAACCCAAATATGCTAGCCACATCCTCTGGCAATGAATTCCAGAGCTTAATTGTGTGCTGAGTGAAAAATAATTTTCTCTGATTTGTTTTAAATGTGCTACCTACTAAACTCATGGAGTGTCTCCTAGTTTTTGTTTTACTTGAAATAATCAATTTATATTTACCTATTTTATTTCACTCATGATTTTATGGACCTCTGTCATTCCCCCCCCCCCCCCCCCCCCAGCCATCTCTTCTCCAAGCTGAACAGCCCTAACCTCATAAGAACATAAGAAAATGCCATACTGGGTCAGACCAAGGGTCCATCAAGCCCAGCATCCTGTTTCCAACAGTGGCCAATCCAGGTCATAAGAACCTGGCAAGTACCTCCTTAGACTTTCCTCATAGGGGAGCCACTCATTCACTTTATCATTTTGGTTGCCCTTCTCTGTATTTTTTCCACTTCAGCTATGTCTTTTTTGAAATGCGGAGACAAAACTCTAGGTGTGATCTCACCATAGAGCAATAGGGGTAGATTTTAAAACGTGCGCGCGCTTCCCGGCGCGCTCGCACGGATGTGCCGATTTTATAACAGTGTTCAATGGCACTGTCCTAGCCCACCCCCCCTACCCCGCCTCTTTGAAGAGGCCCGGCATTTGTGCACGTATCGGGGTTTACGCGCCTGGCTGGGCCTCTTTGAAAATTCACCCAGCGCGCCTCGCAAGGCCCAGCCAGGCGCGTAAACCCGTGAAAATCTACTTAATACTGTTTTGGGGTAGTCATCTGACTATTCCTCTGGTCCAAAGCAGGGCTAACGTTATCGGTTAACTTAGGCCTGGATTCTCTAAGGTCGCAGACCTTAGAGAATCCGGCGGTAAGGGGGGGGGGGTCGAAGCGGGGGGTGCCATCGTAAAAGGTGGTGCTGTAGGGTAGGGATGTGAATCGTTTTTCGACGATTAAAATTATCGTCCGATAATTTTAATATCGTCTTAAACCGTTATGGAACACAATACAATAGAGATTCTAACGATTTATCGTTATAAATCGTTAGAATCGTGAGCCGGCACACTAAAACCCCCTAAAACCCACCCCCGACCCTTTAAATTAAATCCCCCACCCTCCCGAACCCCCCCCAAATGACTTAAATAACCTGGGTGTCCAGCGGCGGTCCGGAACGGCAGCGGTCCGGAACGGGCTCCTGCTATTGAATCTTGTTGTCTTCAGCCGGCGCCATTTTCCAAAATGGCGCCGAAAAATGGCGGCGGCCATAGACCAACACGATTCCACGGCAGGAGGTCCTTCCGGCCCCCCGCTGGACTTTTGGCAAGTCTTGTGGGGGTCAGGAGGCCCCCCCCAAGCTGGCCAAAAGTTCCTGGAGGTCCAGCGGGGGTCAGGGAGCGATTTCCCGCCGCGAATCGTTTTCCGTATGGAAAATGGCGCCGGCCATACGCGTATGGCCAGCGCCATTTTCCGTATGGAAAATGGCGCCGGCAGGAGATCGACTGCAGGAGGTCGTTCAGCGAGGGTTCCGGCGCCTCGCTGAACGACCTCCTGCAGTCGATCTCCTGCTGGCGCCATTTTCAGTACAGAAAACGATTCGCGGCGGGAAATCGCTCCCTGACCCCCGCTGGACCTCCAGGAACTTTTGGCCAGCTTGGGGGGGGCCTCCTGACCCCCACAAGACTTGCCAAAAGTCCAGCGGGGGTCCGGAAGGACCTCCTGCCATGGAATCGTGTTGGTCTATGGCCGCCGCCATTTTTCGGCGCCATTTTGGAAAATGGCGCCGGCTGAAGACAACAAGATTCAATAGCAGGAGCCCGTTCCGGACCGCTGCCGTTCCGGACCGCCGCTGGACACCCAGGTTATTTAAGTCATTTGGGGGGGGTTCGGGAGGGTGGGAGATTTAATTTAAAGGGTCGTGGGTGGGTTTTAGGGGGTTTTAATGTGCCGGCTCACGATTTTACGATTTTTCACGATATTTTACCCCCCCAAACGGCAACAATACGATTCCCTCCCCCTCCCAGCCGAAATCGATCGTTAAGACGATCGAGGACACGATTCACATCTCTACTGTAGGGCGCGCTACTGGCAGTGAAAAGGGTTCTTACGTTTTTGCCACCAGCGAAGTTTCCGCTGTGTCCGCCCCGACAATGCCCCGAACTCCTCCTCTTCCGGGGCCGACTCCGCCCTGATATGCTACGAAAATGACCCCCCTCAGCTGGTTACAATGAAAATTAGCTAAGTTGGCCAGATAACTTAGGCCTGCCCCACACCTGGAACCTCTCTTTTTTATCCAGCTAAATTATAGACAGATAATAACTTCTGTGGCTCACCAGATATGTATCCCAATATTCAAAAAGTTGTCAGTTATCTAGCTAAATGGCTTTGAACGTTGACCCCCTCTGATTTTTAACGTTACAGAAAATGAAATCTTTGTGGGAAAATGTGGTTTTTTAAAAATTGAGCAAGTCAATTGACTTGCAGCTTTTTTCCATTCCTTCCTCCCCTTCTACCTTTTTTTCCCCAAGGATAATTCTCAAAGCTTTTCATGCAGGTAAATAATGATTTATTCATGCAAATTGGCTCTCTGAAAATTGCCCTCTTACCTTTTAGTTGCATTTATGGGAGATGTTCCTGGGGGAGGGTTTTAGGCAGAATTGGAAAACAATACACGTAGATTGTATTTTGACACTGAGTACGTTATTTTCCATAGAAAATGTATCTGCACAAAAAAACAGGGGAAAAAGTCCACGGGTATATTTCATCCAAGGCAAGTTTCCAATTGAAAGCATGTATGTAATTTGTCTTTGGAACAATGTGAAGTCTGCTGGTAAAAGGTGCCCACAGATGTTGCCCCAAAGGAGGCAGGCTGAAAATTGACTTCTTATACATTTCCCATGCTTATAACGTGTCTGTGTTGAGTTAATATCACTGTTGGCCTTCCGTTAATGTGCTGAAGTCACCCTGTGCATGATATCACTGGGAATTTTCTGACAATGTCACCAACATAGAATAAAAAAAAGCACAACCCTCCCACGCCAAACTGAACCAAAAATATAATCAAATGGGCCTCCCCCACCCCCCCCCCAAAAAAATGCTATAAATTAAGATAGTTCATTGTCAAATAAGTAAGCTGGTATCACCTAAGTAGAATCAATGTGCTACAACTCTCCAGTGCAATTGAACTCAATATAAATCATACACCAGCTAAGGAAAAATCTCTGTGTATTAAAAATGAAAGAATAAAGAATCTCACTAATTTGACTAATTGCCCATAGGTCCATGATTAAACATAAAAGTCTTAAAAATATTACGTTGGCAAATGATATGCACAGATGTATTATTAACCAGACACTAGTGTTTTTTGGCACACAATACCTGCTTCGGAGGAAATACCAAAAGTAAACACATACAGTCAATGTAAATACTTTTCTGTGCAGAGGATGCTGTGATCAGACACACAACATGAATTTGTATTTGGAGCAAACATTTTTAAAATAGGCAAAAAAAAAAATAATTATAGATTGCCAACTGGCTCCATTTTCTTTTCAGCGCAGACTTGGTTTGCATCCCCATTGCTTACAGGTCGGATTTCCCGAAGCAGGACTACGGGTCACTTCATGAAGTGGGGTAAGAAAAAGGTCTGGGTTAGCTCAGTCTGGAAAATAATCGGAGCCTGATGATAACCCCAATTGGAAAAACACTAATGATGAAGCAGTAAATTTCAATATTTAAAAATAAAAGGTTTTCAAGGAGAAAGCATCATCAGCTAAAATAAATATTTAATTATTTTTTTTGTGAAAACTTGGAACCGAAAACTCTTCACATGCCAAGTTCTTATTGCAAGAAACTGACCACTCTAAAAAGGATTGAAAGGATAGTGCCACGTGCTCGCCCCCCAAAATAATTTTATCATCCCTATACTGAATGCTCTTAGAAACGCGGGGACTACCTGGAAGTCTTAAAACTGAAAATGCTGAGTATTTTTAGGAACTTCTAGCACTTCATTTGAAATTGTAAAAATTACAGAGGACTTGTAACCTGAGCTAGAAGAGGGAACATATTAGATTTCCCAAAGGTCTTCTTTGTCCAAAATGCTTTTATTTGCCGGAGAGGCATTTATTAAAAAAAAAAAAAAAAAAAGATAATACCCACTTATTTCATCCTTTTAGAAACTCTAAAAGGTCTGACCATAGCCAGACAGTGTCCTGATCATTTTCAGTGATTTCCTCTCTCCCATGTCCACTAGTCTAGGCAAATGGCTGATCTTTCCCAGTTTCCTAAGCAAAATGTTACTCCCCTTCCCCCACACTCACTGATTAAGTTGACTGTAACAAAACTAGAATGAACCATAATTCATGACTGCTCTGCCATCTCAGGCAGGAAAAATGAAAATGTCCTAAAACATATTTTAGCTGCCTGCAATTGTAATGGCACCCATGTGAGCACAGAAACAACTTTTTGATGGCTATATGAATGCAAGTTTGAAGCTTAAATTGCTAAATTCCAGCAAAGCTGTTGTTACAGCAATTGGTTCAGGAACCGAAAAGAGAGGGAACAATTTTAGATCTAATTCTCAGTGGGGCACAGGATTTAGTGAGAGAGGTAACGGTGGTGGGGCCACTTGGCAATAGTGATCATAATATGATCAAATTTGAATTAATGACTGGAAGGGGGACAGTAAGCAAATCCACGGCTCTCGTGCTAAACATTTAAAAGGGAAACTTTGATAAAATGAGAAAAATATTTAGAAAAAAACTGGAAGGAGCAGCTACAAAGGTAAAAAGTATGCAAGAGGCGTGGTCATTGTTAAAAAATACCATCCTAGAAGCACAGTCCAAATGTATTCCACACATTAAGAAGGGTGGAAAGAAGGCAAAACGATCACTGGCATGGTTAAAAGGGGAGGTAAAAGAAGCTGTTTTAGCCAAAAGATCTTCATTCAAAAATTGGAAGAAGGATCCAACAGAAGAAAATAGGATAATGCATAAGCATTGGCAAGTTAAATGTAAGACATTGATAAGACAGGTTAAGAGAGAATTTGAAAAGAAGTTGGCAGTAGGGGCAAAAACTCACAATAAAAACTTTTAAAAATATACCCGAAGCAGAAAGCCTGTGAGGGAGTTAGTTGGTCCGTTAGATGATCAAGGGGTTAAAGGGGCAATTAGAGAAGATAAGGCCATCACGGAAAGATTAAATGATTTTTTTGCTTCAGTGTTTATTGAAGAGGATGTTGTAGAGATACCCGTATCAGAGAAGGTTTTTTAATCAGTAATGATTCAGATGGACTGAACTAAATCACAATGAACCTAGAAGATGTGGTAGGCCTGATTGACAAACTGAACAGTAGTAAATCACCTGGACCGGATGGTATACACCCCAGGGATCTGAAGGAACTCAGAAATGATATTTCAGACCTATTAGTAAAAATTTGTAACCTATCATTAAAATCATCCATTGTACCTGAAGACTGGAGGGTGGTTAATGTAACCCCAACATTTAAAAAGGGCTCCAGGGGCGATCCGGGAAACTACAGACCAGTTGGCCTGACTTCAGTGCCAGGAAAAATAGTGGAAAGTGTTCTAAATATCAAAATCATAGTACATATAGAAAGACATGGTTTAATGGAACAAAGTCAGCATGGCTTTACCCAAGGCAAGTCTTGCCTCACAAATCTGCTTCACTTTTTTGAAGGAGTTAATAAACATGTAGATAAAGATGAACTGGTAGATGTAATATATTTGGATTTTCAGAAGGTGTTTGACAAAGTTCCTCATGAGAGGCTTCTAGGAAAAGTAAAAACTCATGGGATAGGTGGTGATGTCTTTTCGTGGATTACAAACTGGCTAAAAGACAGGAAATAGAGAGTAGGATTAAATGGACAATTTTCTCAATGGAAGGGAGTGGGCAGTGGAGTGCCTCAGGGATCTGTATTGGGACCCATACTTTTCAATATATTTATATATGATCTGGAAAGAAATACGATGAGTGAGGTAATCAGATTTGCAGATGATACAAAATTGTTCAGAGTAGTTAAATCACAAGCAGATTGTGATGAATTGCAGGAAGACCTTCTGAGACTGGAAAATTGGGCATCCAAATGGCAGATGAAATGTAATGTGGATAAGTGCAAGGTGATGCATATAGAGAAAAATAACCCATGCTATAGTTACTCAATGTTAGGTTCCATATTAGGAGCTACCATCCAAGAAAGAGTTCTAGGCATCATAGTGGATAACACATTGAAATCGTCGGTTCAGTGTGCTGCGGCAGTCAAAAAAAAAAAACAGAATGTTGGGCATTATTAGAAAGGGAATGGTGAATAAAACGGAAAATGTCATAATGCCTCTGTATCACTCCATGTTGAGACCACACCTTGAATACTGTGTATAATTCTGGTCGCCGCATCTCAAAAAAGATATAATTGCGATGGAGAAGGTACAGAGAAGGGCTACCAAAATAATAAGGGGAATGGAACAGCTCCCCTATGAGGAAAGACTAAAGAGGTTAGGACTTTTCAGCTTGGAGAAGATAATGCTGAGGGGGGATATGATAGAGGTGTTTAAAATCATGAGAGGTCTAGAACGGGTAGATGTGAATCTGTTATTTACTCTTTCGGATAATAGAAAGACTAGGGGGCACTCCATGAAGTTAGCATGTGGCACATTTAAAACTAATTGGAGAAAGTTCTTTTTCACTCAACGCACAATTAAACTCTGGAATTTGTTGCCAGAGAATGTGGTTATTGCAGTTAGTATAGCTGGGTTTAAAAAAGGATTGGATAACTTCTTGGAGGAGAAGTCCATTACTTGCTATTAATTAAGTTGACTTAGAAAATAGCCACTGCTTTTACTAGCAACGGTAAATGGAATAGACTTAGTTTTTGGGTGCTTGCCAGGTTCTTATGGCCTGGATTGGCCACTGTTGGAAACAGGATGCTGGACTTTATGGACCCTTGGTCTGACCCAGCATGTCATGTATTTTATGCTTTCAAAAATCACTCCTATTGTGTGCTCATTTTCCCCTTTAGTCTCTGCTGCTTCCCTCCACCAGATGACCTTCCCGGGTACCACTGCTACATCCTCACTGGCTTAGGGGTTGATCCCAGATCCCCAGGATTGCACTACTACTCAGCCAGCCCAACAGTAATTATTTGATGCCCTTTGGCACTTAAGCTGTTTAGCACAGGGAGACAATGGCAACAGGCTGAGACAATCTGATGAGGTAGATAGCCAAAGAGATACTGCTTTTTTAAATTGCTATCAGATTTGGATTCTTTGCAGCTTGTAATATTTTTCATTGGACCAACATAAGAATTATTGAAAGATGATGATGTACATGAGCTTTCAAGACCACATAGGTCCCATCTTCTGGTTCAACAAGCAGCTTGCAAGGAATTCATTTTTCTGGAGGACAAATATGTCTATTAGAGCTCTTCTCAGATTTGCAATGAATTTAAATAGAAATCTTCTTGTGACGGTATGAGGTGATACCATGCTGTGATGAAAAGAGAAGAAAAGCTAAATAGCACCACCACCTCAGCGGTGTGTAACCAAACAACATTAACTCTACAATCATGGTGACTTTGCCCTAATTACTCAACAACTATAATAAACTCAGCCCCTTAAACCACCTCCCAGCTTCACTGCTGCAAAATGCTTTCAGCTGCCAGTAGCACTGGGTGCCATATTGTTCAGTTTGTTAACAAATACTCATTATCATCAGGGACTTTGACAGAGAGATGAAAAAACTAGTCCTAGCAGTGCAGAGGTTCTAGCAGTGCTACATAAGGACAGGGTCCCAAGCTAGCTGGCCTGCAAGTCAGAATCTTTAGCCATTCATCATTGTCAGTGAGGAATTCGTTCAAAGCTTTGACTTTTCCTTTCATTTTTATTACATCTGCACGCTCAGTCATGCAAAAAATTACATGATTTTGGAGAATCAGATTACTCCCATTTTAAAACCCAAAGGCTGCTTAGCATCGCCATCACTGCTCATTATGCCTCAAACAATAAAGAGATGTACTGGGATTATTCTACTGGGCCTTTCAAATATTCAGCTTACAAGGAGGGATCCATGCTTGCTAGAACTGCAGTGCTTAGCCAGCTTCCAAACCCATCATCATTCTTACTGCCCTTGTGCTCATAACAGAGGCACGTAAAATAATGCGAAGGGCTAGAATGGGGACAGGGATCTTTCTTTGCTTTGGAGGGGGAAATTGCTCTTTATTTCTGAGCCCTACTCCTTTTTCCAGTCTATATTCTGTTATAGGAGACTCGCTCCCCATTTATGGGTTTTGATTTTGCTAAGTATCTCTGCCTTCTTCCTCCTCTTGCTTGCCTTTCTCCCAGGTGAATTAAGATTAGAATGCTCATTCATTTTGAATAAATGCGTAAAGCGGGCTGAATGTGTCCATTTTTGGTTCGGTTTGTTGCATACAAAATGAGTAGAGGGTGTCAACAAAAACACCCCAAATTTCTCATATGGTTTTGGAATATATTAGGGTCCACCGGGCAAGAAAAGATTCCGTGTTTTTTTTCTTCATGCCAGACAGAATGGAGCCAGGATGGGAAGGGGCCAGGAAGGCGTAAGACAAATCAAAGTGTAGCACTTTTTCAACCCGTCTATTCTAGCATGACTTCCTCATTTTTTTTTTACCTGAAGTTAAATGAAAACTGAACTTTGAGCACTCACTATTTTGTTCAGAGTAATTCCTCGCTTGGATTTTAGACAGAGAAGAGAGAGGTTCTTAAGCTTTTTCTAAGAGTGAAATAAATTTGTTTTAAAGATTTAGATAGGAAGCAGAAAGCAAGGTGAACGGTTGCCTGTTGTCACCGTGTCCCAGGAAACAATACGATCTCTTTTTTTGACGGTTACAGGGTTATAGTATCAAGAAGGGTAACATGCTGCAAACACGACGTCCACGTTTCATTGTGACTGACAGGCAGACACAGCAGCTGCTTGTCTCATTGTGTAAAGGAGTCAGTGTACTGTGTGCGCGCGACTCTTTCATAAAGTGCCACTTAGTGTAAATTTGCATATATTCAGCAAGCAGACAGCAGTGTGTGTTTTGTTTCTAAAAACAGTGACCGTGTCTGATCTGCTCTCTATGACGGTAAATTTCAAACCGGCGTGAGGGTGCACATTTGCGTGGATGTGTCGACCCTCACCCTGGGACGCAACCATTTTATGCGCTCATGTTATAAAATAGCCTGGCCGCGCTCACTTGTGCACCATATGTTAAGTGGATGTGCAAGTCCCGCTTCTACCATGTATGATGGGGGATTCTAAAGGGGGCACATGCCCACGCTCTTGCCAGTTTACCAGGTCGTCCACCAGTTCACTCAGTTAACACTTAAGGTCCTCCAGACCCCCCCAATTTGATAGCCTGTACTTCCCCAGTTACCCTAGACCAGGGGTGGGCAAGTCCGGTCCTCGAGGGCTGCAAGCCAGTCGGGTTTTCAGGATATCCTTAATGAATATGCATGAGAGAGACCTGCATACACACTGCCTCAGTTGTATGCAAATCTATTTCATGCATATTCATTAGGGGTATCCTGAAAACCCGACTGGTTTGCAGCCCTCGAGGACTGGACTTGCCCACCCCTGCCCTAGACCCTTCAAACCCCTCCGAAATGCTTGATCCTTTTATCTTATAGCTTACACGCCATCCATAGCAGAAGTAATGTTACATGGCAGGGGGCCGCGGCACACGCTGGGGTGCACAAGTATTTACATGCGCGTCTCTTGCCCAGGCTCCAACATGCCCATGCCCTGTCCCCCCTTTTAAAAGCTTTCACATGTTGTCGGCGCGGCGTTTAAGCGTGCGTCTGGGTGCTTTTTAAAATATTGTCGGCGTGTTCGAGCCCGACTTATTCACGCGTCCCCTAATGAATGCACACGCTGGGCTTTTAAAATTCATTTTTATGGGCGTCCACACTAGTACTACAGTAAAAATTGTATCACACTAAAAATCCAGGATGTGTTTCGTAGTCCATCATGCTACTGGCATCGAAGGGTAGACATGGCAATGGCAGAAGAAGAGGAAAGGCTGCTCCTCTACAGAGATCTAGGTACAAGGGTAGGACCAGGATATTTTTTAAGAGGGAGAAATCAGCTGGAGAGACAGGATTAACTAACAGGCTGGGTGACCAGTCTTCTGCTCCCATCTCCAGTACTGCTGCGGCACAGGGGCAGAGAAAGGCAGTCAGTGGAGGGTGTTAGCAATGGCAGGGAACTAGGACTGGAGCAGCCAAAACTACCATAGTATTCCCCTCTATTTCTTCCTGCATGAGATCTTTAGAAAAAGTGCTGATTCAGATGAATCATGTCTGGGATCTTAAGACTCAGAGGATATTGAACTTCTAGTGGTTCAATAGGGTTTGGAGAGTCGAGTTGCTAGTGTGATATCCAATGAGCAGTTGCAGAAGGCAGAAAGTGCACCCCCAAGTAAGGACAGGTAAGGGATAGCACGAATGATGCCCCTGATTTTTTTCCCCTCCTGTCCACCCTCAACCCAAGCCCCAGCAGCAGCACCCATGGATCTAGGAAGGAAGCAGGAATGCTGCCAGACATCAGAGATGTGAACATATTTTAGAGTTCTGCAGGACCAGCATTTGGTAGAATATATTCATTCTTGGAAGGCCATCAGTAAAGGAAAGGCACTTTCAACCAGCAATATGCAGTATCATTTGCAAAAATGACACCTGGTAGTATTGATTAAAGGGGAGGCCACCGGTGCTAGACTGGGGACCACATCTTCCATGCAAAGCAGCAGAAGCAGGAAATCCGCATAAAAGGGCAAGTCCATCTCCCAAGATGGACCCCCTCCCCAGTCACTTCCCTAGGCGAGGTGGCAGGCAAGCAGCGCCCCCCCCCCCCCCCCCCAATCAGAGGCAAGCCACCTTGGAGCAGGCAGCATGCTGTTCTGCATCTCTATCCTAGGCTAAGAAGCAGGCAGCATCAAAGGTGGCAACAGCCCTGAATGACCAGCCCCTGCAGGTGGGATTTAAGCATCTGCTGCTCCTCTCACCCCTCCCAGTTACAGAGTGCCTTTCAGGACAACATTTATTAGGCATGTGATCTCCTCCTTGATTTATTTAAAATGACTTTTAGTCCACCAGTCACAGCACCAGCCATTCTAGGCAGGTTACAGAATACTCAGTGTTGTACCCAGATGCAGGCACAGCCAAGGCAGAGGAGCACCATCTATTTCTAGGGATGTGCAAGGTAAAAACATTTGTTTGGGGTTTTTTGTTTTTGTTTGAGGGATTTGGAGGGGATTTATTTCATTTAATATTTCAGTTCATTAGCCAAACTGAAGTATATATTAAATAATCCCCTCTCCCAAAAAAACAAAGCTCAGAAAGAAATCCCCCCCCCCCACAACGGATGGCCCTGCTGCTGTCCCTCTACTCCTTTTGCAGCTCTCTGAGTATGAAAGGGCAGGAGCGATCCCCAATCGCTCTTGGCCCGTTGGCTTCAGTTAAAAAATGGCCAAGGAAAAGGGCTGGCCGAAGCCATTTTGAATAATGTCAGCTGCTGGGCCTGGGAGTGGGAGGTCATTCCAGGACCCCACCTAGACCACCAGGGACATTTTGGTGAGTCCAGGGGGGCTTGGGAGGGGCTCAGGTGGGCCAGCTGGTCAGGTTTGAATAGTTTAATAAAGGGGAAAGTTGGGAGAGGCTTCTGCATACATTTTTTTTTCAATGAAATGAAATAAAACCCTACAATCCAGGGGTAGGCCTCAAATGGCCCACCCTTGAAACGATATTCAATAAAATCTTTCTTCGCTACCATTCCTACTATGGATTGCCCACTGTGAAATCATAATTGGATGCACATGCATTGATGGTGCAAATCCTGAAGCCCTTCAAGGATGTCATAGAAGATCTGAGTTCAACAATAGCCACTCTGGGCAAGGTCATTCCCACCATCATTGTCCTGGAGAAGTTAGATAGTTTCTAGCAGGAACAGAGGCTGAAACCAGAGATGTTGCTGCTTGTGGACTCCTTGCAGCTGCAATTGGAAAATAGGCTCAAACCTCTCACTCATCTGAATTCTTACATGCTAGCCATGCTGAATGACCCCCAGGTGAAATGTATCACTTTCCAGTTCAATAGTCTAATTTACTGGAAGGAGATGTTGGTGGCTAGGATGCAGGAACAGGAGTGCCAGAGGCAGAGGGGCAATTGGGCTCCCGTGAAGGAAAGCGTGGACACCCCGTACAATATGGTCAGCATAAGCAACATGCTGTCAGCTACCACTTCCTTCACTCCTCATATGTCCAGCAACACTCTCTCCCATGGTCATGGCAGAATGGACTCTTCTGACACAGGCTGCAGTTACAGCTGTTGGCAGCAGAGCTAATATGCCTCCCCAGCACAGGAGATCTTGCACAAATTTCAGTCATGCGCTACCTAGCAATATCATCGAAGACATGACTACAGACCAGTTGGCATACTGGGCACACAAGGCAGTGCTCTGACTAGACCTGGTTAAGGTGGCCCATTATTTCCTTTACTACCCACCAACCAGCATGACTAGTAAATGGATAGTTTCCATGGCAGGGGTCATCATGAGTCTACATTGCTCACAGCAAGCACCAGAGTTGGTAGAAAGTTTGGTTTTCCTCTGCTGCTGATGTCTGCCTGCATGTTTTATTAAACTTGGATAGAAAACCTCAATGTTAGAGTTCAAAATAGAATAACTCTGCTTCTCCTATTGACTTTGATGGAAAATGACTAAAAGAATGAACAAAATTAATGGAATTTTGGGACCTGAACTGAATCACTGAGCCAAACAAATTGAAATAATAAACTGCACTGAAATTTTTTCCACGAATACCCTTAGCATAAATCTCATCACCTGTGAGCTTATGTTTTCATATACTGTAGGTAAATAATACATTTTTTAAAAATGTAAACAAAATTGGTTTTGGAAATCATCTTCTAGCATATGGCAACTATGTGCAAATTAGATGTGGCATAACAATTCCACATACTTTAAATGGAAAAGGTATTTGATTTTCTGAGGTAAAAATGCAAAAACTCACCAGGGAGCTTCAGGTGTGTGTGTGTGTTAGGGTTGTCCCCACCCCTCCAGGTCATTCAAACAGGCTGATCCAGTCCTGGTTTTGCCTGTTGCATGTATAGATTTGTAGCTCAGAGTTTCCCAGAGACTTCTGTATGAAAATTAGAACTACAAATTTATGCATGCTATAACTCCCCCCCTTCAGAACTGGATCAGGCTGATGATTGATATGGGGGAGAGGTGAAAATCTTGGTGCTTACATAGGCACCTGTTAGTAAGGGGGTGGGCTTCTTAGCATTAGGGATCCAGGTTCTTAAAGGTACTTTCCATGGATCAGGGGTCTTTGCACTGGGATCTTTAGTGCATTGACCAGATGCCATGATAACTACAAACCCTGCATAGTAGCAGAAAGGTGAAATCACTAGTCTGTGGGCACTAGGGATGTGAATCGTTTTTCAACGATTAAAATTATCGTCCGATAATGTTTATATCGTCTTAAATCGTTATAGAACACGATACAATAGAAATTCTAACGATTTATCGTTAAAAATCGTTAAATCGTGTTAGTGCGCACTAAATCGAGTTAGTGCGCACTAACTCCCCGTTAGTGCGCACTAACTCGATTTAGTGCGCACTAACTGAAAATGATACAAATAAACACTTTCCAGGTCACTGAAGGTCAGTTAGGAATGAATATGTGTTCCTATTGGCTGGCTGCCCTCTTATCTATTGATGTTACCAAGGTTACCACTGAGGTGATGGTTGGGGGGATGGGAAATGGAACTGGAAACTAACGAACACCAACAGAAAATGAAACAAAGTGTTCACACTTCCCAGGTCAGTAAAGGTCACTTAGGAATGAATATGTATGTATGTATTCCTATTGGCTGGCTGTGCTCTTATCTATTGATGTTACCAAGGCTAACACTGAGGTAATGGTTGGAGGGATGTGAAATGGAAACAGTTGGAAGCTTGACAAAAAAAGTAATGTGATGATCAGCACTCACGTGACTAGAACTTCTTTGTTTATTATTTTTGTTAGCAGGCACCTGAAATGCTAGTGCATGTTGAATTTGCCAATCACTGTGCATTTTAGAAAGGTGGTCCTGGCTGGAACTGTACACAGTTCAAATATATGTAATTGATTGTTGGTAAGTGTATTTTTTAAGTAGCCACACTGGCACAAGTATGTTTACTTTTCCTCCTACTTAACTCACTAGCTCAGCTTTGTAAGAAGGGCTTCTCTGCTTGTGTGTTGTTTTTGTTTGGTGTGAGGAGAGCAGAAACATCAGATCTTTATTCAATCTACTACAGTCATCTCTTACAGTGCCCTATCCCTATTAATACCAGGAGTGTTGTGATCTTCCTGCACACAGTGCCCTAACCCTGATACCAGTCTGAGACAGCTCCCTCCCTGCATTACTAGTGAGAGGCTGGCTTCACAGACAGGGGGGAGCTGCCTGACCCTCACTCCTGACTTCCCCCATGTCCCAGCTAGTGAATGGTGTGTGGGTGAGGGGGGGGGGAGGATGGTGAAGTCTGAGACAGCTCCCTCCCTGCATTACTAGTGAGAGGCTGGCTTCACAGACAGGGGGGAGCTGCCTGACCCTCACTCCTGACTTCCCCCATGTCCCAGCTAGTGAATGGTGTGTGGGTGAGGGGGGGGGGAGGATGGTGAAGTCTGAGACAGCTCCCTCCCTGCATTACTAGTGAGAGGCTGGCGTCACAGACAGGGGGGAGCTGCCTGACCCTCACTCCTGACTTCCCCATGTCCCAGCTAGTGAATGGTGTGTGGGTGAGGGGGGGGGGGGGGGAGGATGGTGAAGTCTGAGACAGCTCCCTCCCTGCATTACTAGTGAGAGGCTGGCTTCACAGACAGGGGGGAGCTGCCTGACCCTCACTCAAGCAGAGAAGCCCTTCTTACAAAGCTGAGCTAGTGAGTTAAGTAGGAGGAAAAGTAAACATACTTGTGCCAGTGTGGCTACTTAAAAAATACACTTACCAACAATCAATTACATATATTTGAACTGTGTACAGTTCCAGCCAGGACCACCTTTCTAAAATGCACAGTGATTGGCAAATTCAACATGCACTAGCATTTCAGGTGCCTGCTAACAAAAATAATAAACAAAGAAGTTCTAGTCACGTGAGTGCTGATCATCACATGTCAAGCTTCCAACTGTTTCCATTTCACATCCCCCCAACCATTACCTCAGTGGTAACCTTGGTAACATCAATAGATAAGAGCACAGCCAGCCAATAGGAATACATATTCATTCCTAAGTGACCTTTACTGACCTGGGAAGTGTGAACACTTTGTTTCATTTTCTGTTGGTGTTCATGAGTTTCCAGTTCCATTTCCCATCCCCCCAACCATCACCTCAGTGGAAACCTTGGTAACATCAATAGATAAGAGGGCTGCCAGCCAATAGGAACACATATTCATTCCTAACTGACCTTCAGTGACCTGGAAAGTGTCTATTTGTATCATTTTGAGTTAGTGCGCACTAACTCGAGTTAGTGCGCACTAACGGGGAGTTAGTGCGCACTAACTCGAGTTAGTGCGCACTAATCGGAAAAAACGATTTTTAACGATTTTTCAATGAAATAATCGTGCCAAACACGATTTTCTTCTCCTGCCACACGATTTCTATCGTTAAGACGATATGGAAAACGATTCACATCCCTAGTGGGCACCCAGTCAGAGCACCATTCTCTGAATACCTGAGTGTTTGAAAAGACAAGAGAAAGAGTCTACTTCTGATGTGAAATACACTTCTTATCCTCCAAGGCAATATGACAAAAACAAATCTTCAAAATCATTTCATGGAACAGCTTAGGCTAGTTTTGATTTCAGATGCTGTCTCAAGAGGACAACTCTTCTACTTGTCTCTGTGCGTTGCTGCTGATGGCACTTTGCTTACTATAATAAGTTCAGGAGAATTTCTTTTCTGATTGTACATTCTTAATGTAATACTTTTTAAAATACTTATGACTCTACCTTATTAAATGATGGAAAGAAAACTATTTTTTCTTTCTTCCTTTCTTTCTTTCTGATAAACATTAAAAGGCCACTTAAATTGCAGCCCCATTTCCATGGATGAAAAATTAAGTACAAGAAATGGAGGGACAGAGAAGCAGCAGGCAGAAACAGATGCGTAGTTAAAGGTCTGGTGTTCTTGAGGGATAGCAGTGATTGATCGGCCCCTGCAAAAATAAATAACCAGGCTCTTTAGATCTATGTTGCAATTTTAAATATTAATAAATCTAGATCTATGTGAAGGCTGAGTCCATATCCTATTTCTAGGAGGCTGTGATTTCTGGGTAAATTCATCAACCTCTTCCTTTCAAGGGACTTCACATTCCACTGATAGACGTCAGATGCGTTGCTTGAAATTCATTTGCCATTATTATCCAAGGCAGGCATGATGGGGGGTGGCGGGAGCCCTGTGGCCATTCACCTGCTTTGGATGCTCCGTTTCTCTAGAATGATGATATGGGTTGGCCCAGTATGTCGAAACTTACTTGAGCATCAATCATGACTTAGGGTCTGTACTATAATGAAATTTAGTGTACTAGATCTAAAGAACATTAATGTTAGATGTGTTTCAGTAACATGGAAGATAGCCCAGACGGCTGTACCAAACAGCTGATTAAAATAAATGCTGTGCTATGTATATACAGAAAAGCCATTGCATGCTACAGAATGACAGCTGTTAAAACCTGGCAAGTGACTATGGCTTCTCTAGGCACCATTTTGAAGGAACTGTTCACTGGTGTGGTGGCATTGTTTATGCTTCATAGATGAATATTTCCAGATTCATTTTGATCTTCTGTTAGATTCTTGGTGCACTATGTACAGTATGCATCTCACAGCTACTTGTCACCAGATGCCATGTTGTATTGGTCACTGATCATGCCACATAGCTGAATATTTTCAAATTGAAATATCTACAGAGTGTTGCAGTGAACAAAATCTGGAGGGGCTGGATGGCCAAATGACTTCATTCAGAAGATTAAAGTATTTCATCTCCGGACCATTTCAAAGCTAATTGTGGTCAATAGTGACCAAATGTCCTTGCTGTCTACAAACTCTTTGTTGGCCAATATATAAAGTTTTTGATTTTTGTCCATTTCTCGATGGATAGGTGATGTCTATCTTTATTTCACTAATTGCCACTTTTAGTGGTAGTCTCAGCAGCGAAGTAAAAGACATGGAGACATAAAAACATGATGGCAGAAAAAGATCATTATGGGCTATCTAGTCTGCTCATCCACATCAACTATTCAGTTTTATAATCCCTACCACTCCCTCAGAGATCTTCTGTGTTTATCCCATGCTGTCTTGAATTCAGGTTCTATTCTTCTCTCCATCACACCACATCCACAGGCAGGCTGTTCCATGTATTCACTACTCTCTCCTTAGATTATTCCTAACTTTCACCTTCATCCCATGGCCCCTCATTCTAGAGGCTCCTCTGCATGGAAATGTCTCTATCATATCTCCCCATCCAACCTCTTCTCTAGGGCATTCATGGTTAGATTTTTAAGTAGGTCTCCATATGCTTTAGAAGAAAGACCACTGACCATTTAAGTAGCCACCCTCTGGACTTACTCCAACCGGTTTATATCTTTTTGACAACGTGGGCTCCAAAACTGTATACACTGTTCCAAATGAAGTCTCACCAAACATTTTTACAGGCGCAATATCACCTCCTTTCTTCTGCTGAATATTTCTCTCCCTATCTACTCAAGTGTCTTTCTGTTTTTTGTTGGCAACTTTTCCACTTGTTTGGTCACCTTAAAATCATCAGATATATTCACCCCCAGATCCCCATCTTCTTTTATGCTTAGAAGAATTTCAAATATAAACAACCTTCAAAAACCACTGATGGATGCAATAACTCAAAATAAAAAAACCCAAGGTTAAAACAGCTGACAAAACATGAATAAATTAACTCCTGAGACCTTCATAGATTTGAGCAGTACTTATATTTGCTATTATGCGATCCAGTCAGTATATCAATTACAATGCATGAACCACCAGTGTTTAAAGCCACTTAATATTGTAATCATTGGTCTCACTACATTTTTTGAGCATATTTTTTAATAATGCATTTAAAAGTCATTGATTAAAAGAACAAGCATGGCACTTAACATGATATGAACCATCTCATTGATCTTTTTGAAAGGCTTTTCTTTCCTTTAATAACCACTGCGAGAAGAATGCCTGACACGCAACGTGTTTAGTTTTACTTCTTCATTAACAATATAAGAAGGGTCCATGCTTATATAAAAATATAATACACATGTCATTTATCAAATTCCCAAGACATCAAAAGTATCTACATTAGCAAGTGTAGTGGTTCAAAGCTTTAAAGTGATCCGCAGCTCAAATGTTCTCATAATAAAAATGGCGACAGTGTTAGTTATGAAATGTTCTAGTATTTAAATACTGAATGGACCAATCAACTCACAGTTCACAATAAATCCTCCAATTCAAGATTGGGGGCTAGGCAACTCAGCTAACCAGTCATTCAGGCTCCACCCCTTTAAGGAGGATTGTCCAATCAAAAATTGCACTTCTAATCCAATATGCTCCAGCATTGAAAGCAAAGAATTCCAGATAAAGAACTGCAATTTTATATATAAAAAAAGAGGTATATATTGGTTGGCATTACTTCAGTAATCTCTCCCCCCAAAAAAGGGAACCATAGTATACAAGCAAAAACAATGAGTAGAGATTGAGAAATTCAGAAAAACTGAACACCAAAAATGAATAGAGAATTACATGAGTGTGAATCATTCAATATTTTCATTAAGTCCTCTCGGTGAAACGGTGCCTAAATGGAAAATCCATCTTTGCTCTTTAAAATTCAGTACTGAAGGTAAATTGCATAGGTAATATTTAATCAATAATAGATCAATATACTGTAAGTCCTCAAATTTATGATGGAAACATAAGCAATGTTTCTCAATGAGGATATCTTCTTTATGAATATTTAATCGAATCCAATGTTCCGTCATATGAATCTTAATGGGTCTTGATGTTCTGCCCACATGCAGTAGAGGGCAGCTACATTGAATGAAATAAATCACATTGTAGGAATTATAGTTCGTGTGTGTAGTTATTTTTAACTGTTCATGTAAATTGGTATCTTCCCAAGAGATGCCAGTATGAGTATTACCGTATAGATCATAATTATTACATAGGTAGTGTCCAACCAACTGAGTGCTCATAGATGGTGTAGACAAAATTGGCAGTGTAGACTTGGATAATCAAACCTCTACTATAAGAAATCAGAGGGGCTCTGAAAAAATGCCAATACATCCCAAGGATGTTGTATACTTTGAGCAATTAATGCTGATTTTAGAGATGTGAATCGTTTTCCATATCGTCTTAACGATAGAAATCGTGTGGCAGGAGAAGAAAATCGTGTTTGGCACGATTATTTCGTTGAAAAATCGTTAAAAATCGTTTTTTCCGATTAGTGCGCACTAACTCGAGTTAGTGCGCACTAACTCCCCGTTAGTGCGCACTAACTCAAAATGATACAAATAGACACTTTCCAGGTCACTGAAGGTCAGTTAGGAATGAATATGTGTTCCTATTGGCTGGCAGCCCTCTTATCTATTGATGTTACCAAGGTTACCACTGAGGTGATGGTTGGGGGGATGGGAAATGGAACTGGAAACTCATGAACACCAACAGAAAATGAAACAAAGTGTTCACACTTCCCAGGTCAGTAAAGGTCACTTAGGAATGAATATGTATTCCTATTGGCTAGCTGTGCTCTTATCTATTGATGTTACCAAGGTTACCACTGAGGTAATGGTTGGGGGGATGTGAAATGGAAACAGTTGGAAGCTTGACATGTGATGATCAGCACTCACATGACTAGAACTTCTTTGTTTATTATTTTTGTTAGCAGACACGTGCACGTTGAATTTGCCAATCACTGTGCATTTTAGAAAGGTGGTCCTGGCTGGAACTGTACACAGTTCAAATATATGTAATTGATTGTTGGTAAGTGTATTTTTTAAGTAGCCACACTGGCACAAGTATGTTTACTTTTCCTCCTACTTAACTCACTAGCTCAGCTTTGTAAGAAGGGCTTCTCTGCTTGAGTGAGGGTCAGGCAGCTCCCCCCTGTCTGTGAAGCCAGCCTCTCACTAGTAATGCAGGGAGGGAGCTGTCTCAGACTTCACCATCCTCCCCCCCCCCCTCACCCACACACCATTCACTAGCTGGGACATGGGGGAAGTCAGGAGTGAGGGTCAGGCAGCTCCCCCCTGTCTGTGAAGCCAGCCTCTCACTAGTAATGCAGGGAGGGAGCTGTCTCAGACTTCACCATCCTCCTCCCCCCCCCCCCTCACCCACACACCATTCACTAGCTGGGACATGGGGGAAGTCAGGAGTGAGGGTCAGGCAGCTCCCCCCTGTCTGTGAAGCCAGCCTCTCACTAGTAATGCAGGGAGGGCGCTGTCTCAGACTTCACCATCCTCCCCCCCCCCCCCCTCACCCACACACCATTCACTAGCTGGGACATGGGGGAAGTCAGGAGTGAGGGTCAGGCAGCTCCCCCCTGTCTGTGAAGCCAGCCTCTCACTAGTAATGCAGGGAGGGAGCTGTCTCAGACTTCACCATCCTCCCCCCCCCCTCACCCACACACCATTCACTAGCTGGGACATGGGGGAAGTCAGGAGTGAGGGTCAGGCAGCTCCCCCCTGTCTGTGAAGCCAGCCTCTCACTAGTAATGCAGGGAGGGAGCTGTCTCAGACTTCACCATCCTCCCCCCCCCCCCCTCACCCATACACCATTCACTAGCTGGGACATGGGGGAAGGGAGGAGTGAGGGTCTGGCAGCTCCCCCCTGTCTGTGAAGCCAGCCTCTCACTAGTAATGCAGGGAGGGAGCTGTCTCAGACTTCACCATCCTCCTCCCCCCCCCTCACCCACACACCATTCACTAGCTGGGACATGGGGGAAGTCAGGAGTGAGGGTCAGGCAGCTCCCCCCTGTCTGTGAAGCCAGCCTCTCACTAGTAATGCAGGGAGGGAGCTGTCTCAGACTTCACCATCCTCCCCCCCCCCTCACCCACACACCATTCACTAGCTGGGACATGGGGGAAGTCAGGAGTGAGGGTCAGGCAGCTCCCCCCTGTCTGTGAAGCCAGCCTCTCACTAGTAATGCAGGGAGGGAGCTGTCTCAGACTTCACCATCCTCCCCCCCCCCTCACCCACACACCATTCACTAGCTGGGACATGGGGGAAGTCAGGAGTGAGGGTCAGGCAGCTCCCCCCTGTCTGTGAAGCCAGCCTCTCACTAGTAATGCAGGGAGGGAGCTGTCTCAGACTGGTATCAGGGTTAGGGCACTGTGTGCAGGAAGATCACAACACTCCTGGTATTAATAGGGATAGGGCACTGTAAGAGATGACTGTAGTAGATTGAATAAAGATCTGATGTTTCTGCTCTCCTCACACCAAACAAAAACAACACACAAGCAGAGAAGCCCTTCTTACAAAGCTGAGCTAGTGAGTTAAGTAGGAGGAAAAGTAAACATACTTGTGCCAGTGTGGCTACTTAAAAAATACACTTACCAACAATCAATTACATATATTTGAACTGTGTACAGTTCCAGCCAGGACCACCTTTCTAAAATGCACAGTGATTAGCAAATTCAACATGCACTAGCATTTCAGGTGCCTGCTAACAAAAATAATAAACAAACAAGTTCTAGTCACGTGAGTGCTGATCATTACATTACTTTTTTTGTCAAGCTTCCAACTGTTTCCATTTCACATCCCCCCAACCATTACCTCAGTGTTAGCCTTGGTAACATCAATAGATAAGAGCACAGCCAGCCAATAGGAATACATACATACATATTCATTCCTAAGTGACCTTTACTGACCTGGGAAGTGTGAACACTTTGTTTCATTTTCTGTTGGTGTTTGTTAGTTTCCAGTTCCATTTCCCATCCCCCCAACCATCACCTCAGTGGTAACCTTGGTAACATCAATAGATAAGAGGGCAGCCAGCCAATAGGAACACATATTCATTCCTAACTGACCTTCAGTGACCTGGAAAGTGTTTATTTGTATCATTTTCAGTTAGTGCGCACTAAATCGAGTTAGTGCGCAATAACGGGGAGTTAGTGCGCACTAAATCGAGTTAGTGCGCAATAACTGGGAGTTAGTGCGCACTAACTCCCGTTAGTGCGCACTAACACGATTTAACGATTTTTAACGATAAATCGTTAGAATTTCTATTGTATCGTGTTCTATAACGATTTAAGACGATATTAACATTATCGGACGATAATTTTAATCGTTGAAAAATGATTCACATCCCTAGCTGATTTATCAGAGAGGGGAAGATCACATACCATGTGCAACAAGGTTGGTTTAGCCCAGAATTGTAATAGCATGTTGCAGTCAGAATATAATGTGTGACAATATGCAGTAGATAAAGGGTAACCCTGTGCAAAAAATTGGAGAGCCAGTAAAAATGACTATTTAAATTCTGGTAACCTGGAACAAATATGTGAAAAAATTGACTTACTGGAAATCCCATCTTGAAAGCATAAGGGTGAAAACTTTGAAATTTCAAGAAATTATTTTGATCAGTCTCTTTGCATAATACATATGTGTGTAATACATCCTGTTGTTTGGAGATAAAAACATCCAAAAAGACAATCTGTTGAGGATGATAGGTGATTGTAAATTGAAAAAATTGATTAATAGAATTCATCCAAATATGAAACTCTTGTAGTTGAACTTCAGAAGCATTCCAGAAAAAATAACAAATCATCAATGTATCTCACCCATAGTAAAATTTTAGAAAAATCTGGAGAAGTGTATATATGTCTCCTCATAAACTTCCATCACTAGGGGGATCATTTTCTATCCCTATCGCATGGAAAAAGGGACTTCACCAGAGGAAATATAGAGAGTCTAGGGACCCAATTAGTCAGGCTTTCTCCTCATGAGAATGCCCCAAACCTGATCTCAGACGGCTATAACTTCGCTGGTAGTGATAAGGAAAGGCCCGTTATCACCGCCAGTAATGCGCCCAATAGCACCACCTTTCACGGTGGCGCTATTGGGTGCGAAAGCCGGCAGCGATAACACCGCGGTGGTGTGATCACTGCCGGCTTTCACATATCCACCCCCCCTCTTTGCCCTCCCACCCCCCATTACTCCTGAACCTAAAAAATCACATCAGCTCTGTCCTTAAAGGCGGTTTCTACAAACTTAACATCATCAGAAAACTCAAGCCCCTACTTCACACACACGATCTCAAAACAGTCATCCAAGCCACCCTCTCATCGAAGCTGGATTACTGCAACTCCCTCTATCTTGGACTCCCCTAATCCACTATCAAATCCCTCCAGATACTTCAAAACACCACGGCAAGACTCCTTAGCAACACACGTAAAACAGACCATATAACCCCAGTACTTAAGGAACTGCATTGGCTACCTATCTCTTTCCGTATCCTCTTCAAATCCCTCACCATTATACACAAATCCATTTACAAGAACAATTCCTCATGGCTCAGCGAACCTCTCCAACTCTCTCAATCCACCCGCCCTACCAGAGCAAACCTTGCTTGCACCCTTCAGGTTCCACCCCTCAAGAGGGCCCGCCTCTCGGCAACCAGGGAACGTGCCCTATCTATTGCCGGTCCAACACAATGGAACGCCATGCCATCCCACCTCCGACTGGAGCCCTGCCCCCTGAAATTCAGAAAGATGCTCAAAACATGGCTCTTCCACCAGGCCTTCCCAGACTAGCCGTTCCCCCCACCCACCCCCTTGCCCCCTTGCCCCCACCTACCCCTTGCCCCCCCCTTTTTGTAATTATGTAATTATGTTCACTCTCTTGACTACGAGCAATGTTTGTAAATATGTTCATCCCCTTATCCCCCTTCCCCTTGCTTGACTTTTCAGGCTCTCTAGAGCCCCTTCTCTCTTACGCATATCTCCTCCCAGTTCTCCCCTCCCCTGTTCCATGTAATTTCAACCTTTCGTTACAATGCACTAGTGTCTTTTGAGGTGCTTCCTCTGCCAGTCCCAATCACTCGACTACATCTCTCTTTCCCTGACATTATGGATTTAATGCCACTGAGTAGTAACACTGCCCACTGTCACGGTGCCTGGCTGTGCACTAATGTGTGTGGCGTACACACAGAAGCTGCTTGCTTGTAAGCACAAAAGAGGCAGACTCCCTGGGCACTTGACTGCACAGACCCACCCAATAGTTAGGTTCAGTCTGTTAAACTGCCCAGTGCACAGAGAGACTAAGTAATTTGAATTAAAAAAAAAAAATCAGTTTAAAAAAGCTGGAACTTTTTTCACTCCAGAAAATGGATGAAATTGAAAATATATCTCTCCAAGCCAGCCCAACACCCTAAATGGTGGTCAGTGCTAGCTGACCTAGCACAGCTTCTCTTCTCAGTCAGAGATCACCAAAATAAACAGCTTGAAAGAAACAGGACTAGCTGGCCCTGGCACTGCAGCAAAACAAAGAATAATTAGCTTTTTCTTTACTTAACTAGCCTATCTCTCAGTGCAGCCTTCTCTTACACCCAGCCCACCTCCCCACAGCATTGCTGGCAATAAGTGCGTGGCTCCTAGTGCTGATGTTTATATAGTGCTGGCTCATCAGTAAAATCGACAAAGAGCACTGAATGACAGCGCGATTGGCTGCATTCAGTGCATGTCACAAAATGTCAGCGCGGATGCGCTGCATTCCGGTATCCATGCCGACCTGTCCGATCCTTTCCTGTGAGCCACTGTGACTCGCGGGAAAGGGTCGGACAGGTTGGCATGGATACCGGAATGTAGGGCATGGGCGCTGCCATTTTGTGAAAATCATAGGTAGCTAGTAGCTAATGGGGGCGAAGAAAAGCACGCACTGTGGGGCGCACCGAATTAAACGGATAAGTTAAATACGTAGGGAGTCAGCATTTACGATTAATTTTAAACATGGACAAAACAGAAATTGTTTTACTTGAACGAAAATGTCATTTTATCAATATCCCAGCTTTGACATTTAACGACAATATTAAAATACTCCCGTCATTTTTCACAAGGGATTTAGGTGTTATCATAGACTCAGAATTCTCTATGAAAAAACATATATGTTTTTTCATATATATGTTTCATAGACATAAACATATATGTTTATGTCTATGAAAAAACATATGTTTTTTTTACTACTATTATTATCATTATTCTATTATTACTAAGTTCAATGTTATTTATTGCCTTCTTGTTACCTATCTACTTGTTAATTGTAAACCGACATGATGCAATATTTTATTGCGAATGCCGGTATAGAAAAACTTAAAATAAATAAATAAATAAATGTAAACCGATATGATGTGTATTTTAATGTCGGTATAAAAAAGATGTTAAATAAAATAAATAAATAAATAAATTACCATGGCTTTCACATATCCACCCCCCCCCACCCCCCGCTTTGCCCCCCATTACCACGGGATTCAGAAAGCCGTGCGCCATTAGAAAATCCAGGCCTAGGTTTGCTATCGCTGGGACCACTGATGACTCCATTGTGATCCCATGTTTTTGTAAATAAAAATTACCTTCAAATGTAAAGCAATTATTATGTAAAACTAATTTAGCCAATTTCAATAAGAAATGAATGGAGATACGTTGTTCTTCACCCATGTTCAATAATCTGAAGTGCTAGATCATGGGACACATTTATATATAAGGACACTACATCCATAGTAACTAGTAGTGTCTGAGATGGTAATGACAGTAGCTTCTGTAATTTTCTCAACACGAGTGTAGTATCTTGAACATAAGATCTCATAGAGTTAACATGAGTTCTCAAAAATGTATTTAAAAATATGGCTAATGGTTCCAGCAGGATTGCTCAAGGATTTATGAATTTTAGGGACACCATGCAATGTGCAGCATATGGATGAGAGACCAATTGAAATTGATGTTCATGTTTTGTAAGAAAAGTTGTAGCATCAGGAGATACAACTTGATGAATTTAGATTTGCAATTCATGTGTAGGATCATAAGTCAACTTTGTATAATATTGTTCAAGTTGATTATAGATCCCAGAATAGTTTTGAATACGATCTTGTACTACACTCCAATCTTTGACTGTTGGCTTGATGATGATTTGATTATTTACAGCCAATTCCTTTAATGCTGTCATTTGATGGGATTGTAAATTGAAAAACATCTTGAGAGAGAAGTTTTCAATATTTACTATATCTTTCAATACCAAATCACAAAAAATTGTGATGTAATGGCATGGGTGGCATCCATTTAGATTTTGGATAAACTACAGAAGTAAAATCTTGTGACTCAGTTTTTGATGAGAAAAACAGTTTTATTTATAAATATGAAAAGAACATGTAAATTTGTTGGTACACCTCTTCCTGAGAAGAAGTTAGATTATATGATGAAAAATTAATCACTGCTATTTATGTTGTGTCTGAGATCATGTTTGGGGACATTCTCATGTGGAGAAAGCCTGACCAATTAGGTCCCTAGACTCTCTATATTTCCTCTGGTGAAATGATTGTCAAGGCCATCATGGTCTGCATCTGCAAATTCTCCCTAAAAGAATTTCATACCTATACTATATCTCTCCCTTGGTATTTTTGCATCCCAAATGCATAACTCTGCATGTTTTAGCATTAAATCTTAACTGCCAGACCCTAGACCATTCTTTGAGCTTTGCTAGATCCCTTATCATATTTTCCACACCTTCCTGACTTTTTATCCTATTTCAGATATTGGTATCATCAATAAAAAGACAAACCTGTTCTGATAATCCTTCGGGAGTGTCGCCTACAAAACAAATTGAAAAGAACCGGTCCAAGGACCAGTCCTTATGGAATACTGCTAGTAATATCCTCCTTAGAGTGAATTCCATTTATCCCTGCTCTTTGTCGCTCACACTTCAAGTAGTTTCTAACCCAATAAGTCACTTTAGGGCCTGTAATAAGTTGTGTATGCAGAACCTTGTTGAGGGCCTTACTGAAATCCAAGTACACTACATCTAGCATTCTCCCCTGATCTAACTGTCTGGTCACCCAATCAAAGAAATTGATTAGATTTGTCTGACAAGACTTACCACTGGTAAAGCCATGCTTCCTTGGATCTTGTAATCCATTGGATTCCAGAAACCGCACTATCCTCTGTTTTAGCAGAAATTCCATTAATTTGCTCACCACAGAGAACAGATAAACGGGCCTGTGGTTCTTAGCCTCCTCCTTACTTCCACTTTTGTGAATAGGAACCACATCCACCTGTCTCCAGTCCTCTGGAACTACTCCTGACTCTAAAGAAGCATTGAAAAGATCTGCCAGTGGAGCTGCCAGAACTTCTCTAAGTTCCCTTAAAACCCTGAATGCATCTCATCTGGCCCCATCGCTTTATGTACTTTAAATTTTGGTAGCTCTTAAGAAACACACTTTTCTGAAAATCGATTGAGATTTTCTTTACTTTCATTTTATATGGCCCTTCCACAGAGAAATTGAGCAGAAATATCTCATCCTCTACATATTCCTCCCCTTCACCTCTGAGCCTCACAATACCTCTTTTCCACTTCCTTCTACCAGTACATATTTAAAAAAAAAAAAAATTCTTTCCCCCTGTTTTATCCTATTTGCTTTTTTTCTTTGCATTCCTAAACACTTTCCCACCTTCTCTTAGTCTTTTCCAGATATTGTTGCCTGTCTTCCTCTTTCTGCGATCTCTTGTAGTTTATGATATTAACCTTTTTTCCATACATTTTCAGCTACTTCTTTAGAAAGCCATAGCAGCCTCGTTTTCCTCTTTCCTGAAGTGCCCTTATGTTATTTTCTTTTAGTTTTGACCATTGCTGTTCTACATCCCCTAGATTTTCCCATACAGCTAACTAACCCTTGAGGTACTCCCCCATTTTAATAAAGTTAGTTTTCCTGAAGTCTATGACCCTTGCCTTGAATGAATCTTCATCTCCTGTGCTCTAATACTGAACCACACCATCTGGTGATCACTGGATCCTAAATGAATTTTCACTACAACATCAGAAAAACTGTTCCCTTTGATAAGCACCAGATCCAGCTTCACCCCCTCCCAATTAACAGAACAGTACTCCCTTCATAGAATCCAGGATTTCCCTGCTTCTATAAGTCACTTTAGTCAAAATATCTCAATCAACATCCAGCAGATTGAAATCCTCTAGCAATAACACCTCCCCTTTCATAGTAATTTTGTGAATAATCTCCATTAAATCTCTATTTCTTCTCTTTGCAATGGAGGTCTGTATATTACATCAATATATAAATAGATGTTCCATTCCCTCTTTCCAGATTAACCCAAGGTGCTGCCTCCATACCTCATAAGTCCTGGAGTTCTGTTGCTTTAATATTATCAGCCAGGGATGAAGACTGAATAGACCAACTAGGGATGAAGACTGAATTATCGTCTCATGTTCAGAGGTGTTTACTCCAGAGTTAGGAGTGAAGCTCCTTGTTGCTGCCTGTGATGCACTATTTTGTGGTTAAATCTGTGTGTGTGCGTGTGTCTATATTGAATAAACCTCTTGTCTATCATGTGCTATCATTTTTATGAATGCATAGTATATTCATACAAATATTATTTCTATTTGTATCTCTTGGTTTGATTTACTGAATCTACCCTGAATAGCTCGTACTTTATTATTTTGTATTATCTAGAATGCATTTGCATTGCAAATATGCATAATAGAGAGCTCAGGGCAGTATTTAAGCAAAAGAATTCTAAATTCAAGGACACAAAGACTATAGCTATAAAGGCAATGCACATCCTATCCAGAAAGAGCAATATTGAATAAATAACCTGGTAATTAACGACAGCAACACAAACTAGACATTTAGGGAGAGATTTTAAAAGCCCTGCGCGTGCCGAGCCTGTGTCCCAGGGCTTGAAAAAAGGGGTGGGGTGTGGGCAGTCCGGGGCAGGGGCATGGCCAGAGGCTTTCGTGGGGCCGCTAGGCCGGGGGATTGTACGCCGGCACTTTGCCGGCACGCTCAACCTATGCTTGCCCAGAGGCAGGCGCAACTTGTAAAACAAAGGTAAGTGGGAGGGTTAGGTAGGGCTGGGGGGCAGGTAGGGGAAGGGAGGTGAAGGTTGGGGGGGGCAGAAGGAAAGTTCCCTCCGAGGTCGCTCTGATTTCAAAGTGGCCTCGGAGGGAACGGGGAAAGCCATCGGGGCTCCCCTAGGGCTCGGCGTGCTCAAGGTGAACAAGTGTGCACCCCCTTGCGCGCACCGACCCCGGATTTTATAACATGCGCGCGGCTGCACGTGCATGTTATAAAATTGGGCGTACATTTGTGCGCGCCGGGTTGCGCACACAAATATACACCCGCGCGTACCTCTTAAAATCCGGCCCTTACTGTATCATAAAAAGAGCAATTTTCAAAATAACTTTCATTTTTAAAAAAGCATTGGAACAATTCTCTGAAACTTCAAAATTTCTTTTTCCAGGCCAACTGAATTGTTCACCAAATCTATTTTGAAGAAGCCTGCACATTTCTAGTGTTCGATGGTTGAAGCACAGAGGGAGCAAGGGGTACTTGATTATTAAAAGAGTGGACTTTGAAGGTAAAGAAAGGGTTCTTGGCAATTAGAAAGGGGAAATGGTGGCATTTCTAGGATTCCAAAGGTACATACTAAACAGCTTAGCATGATTCTCTTGGACACTTGTACAGTATTAGTGTATCTCCCATCCATCTCTGGGGCTTTTTCCTAGGGTGAACATACTTGAACTCTTTTGTTGCTTAGGGTAGGAGACAAACTACAAACCTAAATATCTTCTCTGAACCTCTGTTTCATCAGCATCTTTCGGGTAATGAGGCAAAACAAAACACTTTGATATACCTGGCCAGCTGCTGGCTGCCCTTGCAATGTGATTTTACTGCATGGTATGATACAGTTGGGCCATGGTCCATGTGTTTCACATCTGGATATAACCAGCTGCTGTTCTGTATGCTAAACTGTATGGGGGCAATTTTAAG
Source organism: Rhinatrema bivittatum (assembly GCF_901001135.1). Classification (NCBI taxonomy): domain Eukaryota; kingdom Metazoa; phylum Chordata; class Amphibia; order Gymnophiona; family Rhinatrematidae; genus Rhinatrema; species Rhinatrema bivittatum. The sequence goes on from NC_042626.1 coordinate 34,909,652, forward strand.
AATCCCCGGGCAGCTTGCAGGTCTGTGAACTGTAGCAAGTACAAAGTATATGCAGTGAAAAATATAGCCAGTGATTTAAAAATGAAATCACTGACTGTACTTTTCTTCCCCCTCCCTGTGTAACGCTGTCTGCTTTCCCTCCACCCCTTCTGAAACAGAGGTTGTACTTCTACCTGAAGTAAGGTGGGGTAATTTTCCAAAAATAATTTTGCGAGGGCAAGCGTGCATTCATCCATGTGAAATCCTTTGAATATTGTCCTTCTGTATTCTAGGAGGACCACTGTATATGTCTATCATTTTCTATGTTATGTGCTTTATCATATACTAGCAATGAGGTGCTGCTATGTATGGTATACTATTATTATCTATAGCTCTGACTCATAGTAGGATTCTGCAAAATGCTGTGTCTATACTAAGTCAAGGGTTGTTGCAGTTGTGTGTATCACAGCTGGATTTCTGTTTCAGGTGGGGGTGGGTTTTGGCCCTTTAAAACGATGGTGGTGACATTGCTAGAGAAGAATCTGGAAGAACTTCTAAATTGTGGCATTGTAATGAAATGGGAATATCATTCCTCATAAATGAAACATGCGTAGGAAGTGAAACTGAATTATAGCACGCCAAGAACAAAGTTTCAGCTTTCTCAACATTCAGCACTTCTTTATTAGCTGACATCCATTCACTTATATCAAAAGGAAAGAGGAGAGCTTACAGACTGTCTCCTACATTATTGAAGTAACAGGGGAAAAAACCCCCCCTGTATTTCAACTGCATAGATTCTAAAATCTTCATCCAATCCGCGACAAATTGGTGAAATGTATACGCTAAAAAGCATAACAGCGAGTGCAGGGCCTTGTGGCACTCCAGATCGCATATTGCGACTGCAATTAGATGATTTTACCAAGTCTAATGCTACATGCAACGAGTGTTCCTGTAAATAAGAGGTAAACCTTACTGATGCACTGTCGTGCCCATGCCTAAAGTAGCTAAACAACTTAAGTGAAACAGAGTGATGTAAAGTATCAAATGTCTTGGTGATATCTCAAAGCACCATAAAATATTTTACTCCAGAATCAAAGCCTCTCTGAATTTTGTCAAAATTCGCAATATGCAGAATCTCCTTACTGTGCACAGTCCTGAAGCCAAATTGAAAATCATTCAATACGTTATTGTCGTTTCGTTTATTATTTATATACCGAAACCTATCAGACTAACAAAACTCTCTAGGGTGCTTTACAACTATTTAAAACACAACGAAAATGAAAAGCCAGGTCTTTACTTTCCTTCCAAAAATCTCCCCTGGTGCTGAATTCCAAAGGTCTGCACCACTTACTGAGAACATTCTTCTACGACTAATTATCTTCCGCACTTCCCTTTTAGATGGAACCTGCAAAAGATGATCATTCGCGCTGACCTTAAACTCCTCACTGGCACATTACTTTTCAACAACTGTTGCAAATACTTTACCCATCAATTTAAATTGAATCCAAAATCTCACCGGAAGCCAATGCAATTGGTGCAATAATGGAGTTGCACTTACTCTTCTTGGATCCCAACCTTGCCACCTTATTCTGAGCATATAGATTTATCAGGTAAGCCTATAAACAGTGCATTACATTAATCTAGTAAAATAAGCTTGAATCGCTGTCTGAAAAGAAGACAAACTCAGCAAGAAACATAATCTGCATAGCTGACATAACTTCAAAAACGCTCTCTGTTGTAGTCTCATAATCGGGCCGATACAGAAAAACCCGCGGGAGAGCCGGCGAGCGCAGGCCACTCTCCTGGGCACGTGATTCAGAAAGAAAAAATATGCAAATGAGGGCCCGTGGTAAAAGGAGGCGCTAGGGACACTAGCACGTCCCTAGCGCCTCCTTTTTGACAGAAGCGGCGGCTGTCAGCAGGTTTGACAGCCGACGCTCAATTTTACCGGTGTCGGTTCTCGAACCCACTGACAGCCACGGGTTCGGAAAACGGATGCCGGCAAAATTGAGCATCTGTCTTCCAAACTGTGGGCCGCGGGCAAATTTTAATTTTTTTTTTTAATTTAAAATGTTTTTTTATTTTTGGGGCTTCCGACTTAATATCATCATGATATTAAGTCGGAGGGTGTACAAAAAAGCATTTTTTTCTGCTTTTCTGTACACTTTCCTGGTGCCTGCCGAAATTAATGCTTGCCTTTGGCAGGCGTTAATTTCTGAAAGTAAAATGTGTGGCTTGGCTGCACATTTTACTTTCTGTATCGCACGGGAATAACTAATAGGCCCATCAACATGCATTTGCATGTTGCAGATGCTATTAGTTTCGGGGGGGTTGGCCGCGCGTTTTCCACGCACTATCACCCCTTACTGTATAAAGGGTAAAAATAGCACATTGAAAACGTGCGTCCAACCAGGGGCTAACAGTGCGCGCGGCCTGAGTGCACTTTACTGCATCGGCCCGAATGTGTGAGACTCCAACGGGATTCCTAAATCTCACACCATCTCAACAGCTCTGATTTCTCTACTGTTAAACTTTTAGTGACAGAGAAGGGTAAAGGTTCCCATCCATACTCACTAACAGCAACTTCTATCTTGGCTGCATTCAGATGATTAACTGACGGCCATTCTGAGATCTTCCACAAGCCCTCACTCAAATCTTTTAATGTAGCAGCTAAATCCACACCTACTGGAACAACCAGCTGGATATCATCTGCATATAAAAAAACCTTTAAATCTCAATGAACTAATCTAAGACCCCAAAGGTGCATAAACAAATTAAACAACAGAGGTGATAGTGCGGATCCCTGTGGAACTCCACACTCCACCTCAAAAAATTCAGAAGTTGATCCTTTACTATAACCGCCAAGGTTCTACCACTCAAAAAAGCTGAGATCCACTGAGGCACTTTTCTCTCTAATTCATCCTGCTTACAGCAGCTCAACAGTATACCGTGGTCAGCTAAATCAAAAGCAATGATATGCCCAATGTGACTGGGGCGATAGACTGCACCCATGTATCCCTTGTGCCTCCTGCTGAGCAGGAGATGGCATGCTGGAACTGGAAAGTCCAAGTCGTTTGTGAGGCCAGCACATGAACATAAGAAGAAAAGACCTGCCATACTGGGTCAGACCAAAGGGCCACCAAGCCCGGTATCCTGTTTCCAACAGTGGCCAATCCAAGTACCTGGCAAGTTCCCGAACATTGGATAGCTCCCATGCCACCGATGCCGTCAACAAACAGTGGCTAAGCTGCAGATCCTCCATGTACTGGTCATCAAATTCCCTGGATGCTCTCATGATTCTTACGTTTTCACACTTGGTGACTGGAGGCAATTTTGCTGGGGGAAATTATGATGATGGCTGGCTGCTGGATAAGAATTGCTTTTATTTTTTTTTTAATTTAAATAAATATTACTGATATGTTGTTTGGGTACCTTTCTTGCATGAGAAACCAAGCCAGATGTCCTGTTACCCATAATTTGTTTTTCTTCAGATCCATGGACTGAGCAGTGCAGAGGTTCTTTTGTTTGCTCTGCCTGAGAATTCTGCAAACTGCACACTCAGGACTGACAGTTCTGTAATTAGCCTTGTCAGGCCTGAAAGCTCCTGTTTTTCCCTGCAGCCCATTTAAATCACTTTAGAAAGCATAGGCACTGATATACTGTACATATATATATATATACAGTTTTTTTTCTCTCTCCAAGGTGAGGCAGGTTATGGATGTAAACCACAGCTACTTACACCTGTTCCAACACCGCAGCCGGCTGCCGAGCGGAGCTTCAGCATGGCATGCACAGTAACTCGGCTGCTGATCGAACAAACGTTTTGGAGGAGGGGGGGGGGGGGTTTTGAATAGCTGGTTCCGGTGCCTGGACCACCGTGGAGGCGCACTCTTACATACACACCGCAGAGGGCCACAGACATTGCCGTCATCTGCTGCGTGCTGCACGGCACTTCCGCGAGGAATGCGTCGCCTCATGAAGAAGTAATCTGCTGTGAGGAAGATCCTTCCTGTCCCCCCCAGCTGATGCAGCCAACACCTCTACCACCGGTTCGGTGGTCCACAGAAGGATCATCGGAGAATATTTGTAATGTATTTGTTTCCCTCGCTTCCCCCCGCACCACCCATGGATACCCTAGAAGAAACAATATCCCCCCCTACTGCTTAATTTATCCCTTTTTGATCATGATCGGTTAATGTGTCCTTTTGTAAGAAATAGTATTTGGTTCTAAGGTTACATTGTTATGGTTTTACTTTTATTTTATTCTTTGTACATTGTTTTACTGTTTTATTGTATCGCCCACCTGAGTTATTTGTAAACCGGCATGATGTGCTGCACGAATGTCGGTAAATAAAAGTTAATAAATAAATAAATAACATAAAATAAATGTAAGGGTTTACATCTTCAGACCCGTTTTGTGGCAGATTGGATGGGGAATGGGGGGAGGGGGAGAAACAAAACCACATTTTGAATGTGTTTGAGGGGTAGTCTCCGAGGACAAAGTGGGTGAGTTAGTGATATTCCTTCATGGGATTGTGGATTTGAATAGTGTTGTTCATTAGTTCTAGTAGCACAGTGTTTGATGAAACACAGATTAAATAATGTGACTGTATGGCACATACATTGTTCATGGTTGATAGCAGAAATGTTTCCAGTTGAAAGTGTATTTCAAGAAAATGTTAACTAATGGTTTCTGTGTAATTTTTCCCTTTTTCAGATTTCATTTTAAATGTTGCCCTGGTATTCCCCCCACCCATAGAGACTGATAACCCTGGTCTCCCCCCACCCAGAGGGCTTGATGCCTAGGTCTTCCACCCAGAGGACATGGGTCCCTGGTATCCTAGCTAAAGGTCTGCTGGGCTGGTTTCCCCCCGACTTAAGAGGGCAGCCCTGGAAGCAACACCACTGGTCTTGGATGCCCTGTAACCTGGACCTGGACTGGTGTCGCTTCCAACACTGTGGTTGCAAGACCACTGACCATGGATACCATGGAAGGCAGATGTAGCCTTAATGGACAACAAGTGAATTTAAGAAAGGCACATGTATAAGAATTTTTTTTTTAAATAAGTGTAAATGAATTACAACACGACAAGAATGTCAAACAATAATTTTTTCAAAATTGAAAAAAGTAGCATTCTATGGAATTTATAGTCACTTGCATGAACTATGATCAGCAGCACTCAGAAGAATGTCCAATTAGAACAGGGCACTGAAGCAGAAAGCTCTGTAGATGATGAGCACAATTAAGTTAAAGTGACGGTGACTGAAGGTGTAGAGACAGAGTGAAAGAAATGATTGGGTACAGCAGTCCTGCAAAGACCAAGAAAACAGCAGCAGGGTCCAGATGAGAAGTACCACAAGCAGTAGGAATAGGATGAGAAACATCACCATCAGCTGAGCATTACAACACTACCCAGCCGGCAGCTATTGAAGAGCCCACATAGAGTAGTTTCTCTCCCAAGGACATTGCACATTATATTTCTCCTCTCTTCAGTTTTATTTTTAAATACAATGCACTTGTTTATCCCTTTTATAGTCACATAGCACTAGAATAATCAAGGAACACTACTCTCCGTAGACAAAGCACTTCCAACCAGATTTGCACATCCATCACTTGCAGGTCTTTAGTGATGCAGATGGCCCCGAAAGCAGGATGAGTTTTATTGATTTGAGGGTAATCTTCTGCACCCTTTTTGATTTTTCAATCATGTCCCACAGGAGCAACCAAAGGAAAGGGACTTCAGATGAAATCCTCAATTGGAACTTGGCATAGAATAGTGTCTTTAGATGAAATATTCACGTGGGATGGCATAGGCTGTAATTTTTTGGAAAAATCAGTCAGGAGGGAATTGAGTGTCCCTATCTTTACCACCTCACTCAGTTCCTATTCTTATTGTCGCATATCCTCTTCTTCTCAAGTAAGTAATATCTTGATCTGTTGAAGAAGAGGATGATGGAGAGGTTGCTTCCATGTTTGAGATGGCTATGTTGATGGTCTGGTTAATGGAAATGCAATTTCTCTAAGGCACAACAACTGCAGCACCTCTGATACAGTGTCCCTCATTGTGAACTTCATCTCTCAGATCCTGAAAGGCTTGGCGGTTCTCATGCATCTCCTGATGCGTACAACCAATCTCTCTTCTTGAAGACTGCCATCCCTGTGTCATTCTTTCATTAAGTCTGTCCTGGCATGTAATTATTTCAGAAAGTAGCTCTTGCAGCTGATGTAGAGGTATTGTCACAGCCACGCAAGCCAATTATAGGTAATCCCCAGGGCAGGAGTAGCAAAGGGCTTAGGAGCAAGGCGGAGCAGGGTCTTCTGCCTAACCAGCCACCTCCCCATCAAGTTGAGCCAGGACCAAGAAGGCTTCTGGAAGGTCACACAGGAAACAGCAGCAATAGCCAGGAACCTAGACAAGGGCTAAGGCAGGGCAAAAGAGTGACCACAGCAAGCAGTAAGAGTGACCACAGCAAGCTGAGGCCAGGAGCTGTGAATGAGGAAGCTTTCAAAGATTGGCAGGGGTTACTTATGTGCCTTCGAGGGTAGCCTGCGCAGTTCAGACTGCAGCCCTTGAGGGCCCCCTGCAGGCAGAAGAGATGCACAGCAGACAGGATCCTTACAGGCTTCCTGCAGGTTATAATGGGACTGAAGTGAAATCGGTTTCAGAAACTTGCATCCATTACGAAAGATCAGGTGCATTTTCTTTCTCCTCCTCCTCCTGATGCCCCTGGCTGGAAGGATCGTTGTGGGTTGTCTCTGCTCTCTCAGCTATGCCCAACAAAAGTTTTAGTAATTTTGCAGGTTAGGAGAGTAGAAGATCAGGCCTGCTGGCCCAAAAGGATAATTTTTTTCTGCTTAACTGTTTATATTTTAAATATATCTGCTTGTTAAAAGTTATTTAGGTAAAGGTACCTGGATAACTTTAAACCTAACCGGTTATACAGCCCTTGTGATGTTATCTATCCATCAGTTTTATTGGAACAGATGAGAAAACCCATAGGAATGGGAATTTGGCATTTTGTGGAATTGATCATTTTGTATAAAAAGGATGGGAATTTGATATTTGTGGAACTGATAGTTTTGTATAAAAAGGGTGAGTATGTATCACCGTCACAGAACATTATGATTAGCTAAAGGACACTGAAGAAGGGCGGTGAATCCTTCCTGCTTAAAAGGCAGTGTGGTTTATGAATGTTCCAGGTCTCACTCCCTCTTAGCTTGTTATGCATATTTTGTACAATAATTTATGAACTTTGGTATTAAGTTTAGCATCACTAACAGAGCAATGTTTTGTCAAAAGGGGGAGCTTAAGAGGGAGAGGGAGGGACCAGGGATGGGACATTTTTATTCTTAAAATTTTTTTTTTTTTTTTACCACTGGATCCATCTGAAAGGGTAGCGGGGGTTGTGGTGGGGCCCCCCAGGATTTTCATGAGGCCGAGCCCCCTTTTAAGGTGATCCTTGAGAGTATCAGGGGTGGGGTGGGGTAGCTAATTGTCTCAAAATAATGTGGCTTGTGAATTTTCATGCAAGCTGTATTATTTTGTTTGCATTAGATTTCCTACTAATGAGCAGATTTGCATACGTTTATATGGGAATCAACTCATTACCGTGCCTGTGTTGCACCCTTTTTTGGGGGGGGGGGAAGGAGATAATGCGAAGTATTTGAAATACTGCGCATTATTGTTGCATTAAGGCGTGTACCACTCTATAGACTCTGTTTTTCGCAGTTTAGTAAATCACCCACTCATTTTGTAACTTTAACCTTCCTTTGTCAAATTTCCTTGGCCCTTGAAGCAAAACAATACACAAAGAAAACAGAAGATACAGGAAAAAAAAACTGCAGAGCATTTCTTCTCTTCTGCTAGTGCCTCCCTGATATCAGGGGAAAAGACCCTGTGTGGAAGAAGGAAAGATTTTCTGGTTATTCCCTTCTGAAATATGTCTGTTATTTTTCCATACGCTTGTTAAAAATAGTAAACAATAGAAAGCAATCCGAACCAGATTTTTTTTAAACCTTCCGTAAAGACGGGGCCAAGATTTAGGCACAGGCAACACAGGTAAATGCCTTGGGCACCAAATTCTGAATTGCCCAAAAACTTGGATTCCCCCTGCTGATTTCCAGGGGGAGGAGAAGGAGGGAATACCTTGCCCAGCCCCCAAATCCTTCTGACTATGGGTGCCATCTTCTTAAATCCATACCTGCATACAGATAATGAAAAGGATCTCTTTCTACCCGAGCCGATATCCAATTTCTCCAGAAAACAAACCAGAAAAAAAAAGCAAATAAGGAACGGGGAGGGAGAATTTTCAAAAGTATGTGTGGATTGTTGCAAAGTCTTGTGCATGCAGGGAAATCTGGCTAACGTCCTTCCCCTGACCTAATCCTGCCCCCAAAGCCACCCAGAATCTGAGGGGCTATTAAATTTGATTGCTCTTTATTTGCTCTGGTGTGGTTTGTTGTTTTTAAGAGTTATTGTATAGTGAAATTATGTCTCCCACTGTTACTGTGTGCCTGCTGCATAGCTTTCAATTCTCTATAATTTAGCTTTGTAATTACTGTCTTTATACTGGATGCTTCCAGGTGCCGTACGAAAGATCAGATTTACAAGACCTTAAGATGCATGGAAATAAAGGGTAATAAATATAAAATGATAGCTTTTTATTGGACTAACAATGCATTCTTGACTAGTGCTCTGAAGCTAACACTCCCATCATCAGGTGGAAACAAATGAGGTTGTGGGGACTAATGGCAACATCACTACTGTAGCCAAGATCTTAAGATAATGAATTCCTTAGTTCCCCCCACCCCCCAAACCCAGCAAAGTTGCTTTGGGGGTATGGGAATATCTATAATGAGCAAATATTGTGTCCAGAGCAATTGCTGTTTAAAGGGCTGCACACCTGGAAAGGTTATGGGTTGGTTTTTTTTTCCAGTTCTAGTGTCTTTTCTCTTTGCAGAAAATAAAATAAGAAACAGATGCCTGCCCCATTATGTACATGGCCTACCGGTCGAAGCCTTCTAGCAGGGCAAGCCAGCTTGGAGACTCTATGCACCGGCAGAAACAGGGCCACTCTGAGATCAGGGTACAGGAATTAATTTAAAGCAAAACACTCATAAGTAGTGAGCACGGTGAGAAAAGGAGATGTGGAAGTAGGTTCTTATGGCCTGGATTCCAGGTTCTTATGGCCTGGTTTTGGCCTCTGTTGGAAACAGGATGCTGGGCTTGATGAACCCTTGGTCTGACCCAGTATGGCATTTTCTTATGTTCTTATGAAGGCGAGGGGGCTGGTGGGGTCGCTATCTCACTCGGGTCAGCCGGAAGAGGCTGATCCCGTCCTGGTTCTGCCCCGCTGCATTCGTGGAGATGTGATTCTACTTTGTTTAGGGGGAAAGTCAGAGCTATGAATTCATGCCTACAGTGAGGCACCACCAGGACGGGATCGACTTCTTCTGGGTGAGGTAGCAACCCAAGCGGGAGAAAGGGTTGGAAAGGTCAAACAGAGCTATGGCAGATCCCTTTGTGCCTGGAAGTCAGCTATGCAAATATTTTGAGCATTAGCTACAGCCACTGAGTATTTACTGACTTGCTGAGGACCTCTGAAAAACAAAGGCACATATTGAAAACAATGGTTTATATTCATTATTAATTATATTAGTATGTTTTTGTTTTAGTAGATTTATTGTACAGAAACTGAATCTGTACCCTAGTGAGAATAGGGAATAGGATTTAGTTGATTGTTAGATTTTTATTAATTGTATTTAATATTTTGAATATTTTCATTAATTGTATTTATTATATTATATGAATTGCATTTATGATAGTGTATTTTAACTGCATTTTATTAATTTGTTCATAAGTCACTTTGGGCATTCTCATTGGGTTCAGTAATGCAGGAAATAAGTACAAATAGAAATAGAAAGAAGAATAATAGGCCATCAGTCTTGCTCTATAAACTACAGTGGCCCAGCATGTACTATATGAGACAAAGCTAAAACAGTGTTTATACAAAGGCAGAAAAAGATGAATGTAGACAGGTACATCAGGAAAGAAATCTAAAGATAAAAGCAAGAGGGGGACTGAATTCTCTCTTAATCTGGGTTTATGAATATGGAGTCATTGTTCATTCAGCACCCTCTCAACCTATACAGGACATTGGTCCTTTTCTACTATTCTAAAGCTGTCACACAATGTTGTGGCTCAGGAGAGCTTGAAAGATTACATCCTGTAGACAGCTGCATATAGGTATGCACGTGTTATGTGCTCATCATAGACAGAAGCATGTACCTCTTTACCATGCGGAATATACTGTATTTGGGAGACATATTTCTGACCTGTAAATTACGTATTTATGTCTGAACTAACACCCCACTCTAAATTAACACCCCATTCTGGACCTACAACTCTTGTTTCAGCTTTGATGCTGACTATAGCACTGGACACTGATCCCAGTATGTCCAAACCTGTCCCCCACTGCTGACTGTGCAGGAGGCTGCAGGTGCCAGGCATTGATGTCAACACAAACAATGCCAAACCTAGTCTGTGCTCTTTACTAAGTAATACAACCGAGGGCTGTTTCTACTTTGACTTAGCCCAGTTTTCACAGACCAACCAATGATTTCAAGAGTTATGTCTTGTTGCAGAATATGAACAGAACCCTGCAAGATGTATCATGTGCACCTGAGAGTGATATTCACTTCCAGCCCTTGAATGCAGCAAATAGGTTGAATTTAGGTTGCCATGTATGTAAATCTATCACATGCATATTTATTAGGGCAGTTTTTCCTAACCCTCTCCTGGAGGCATACCTAGAGGTTCAGAAATCCAAAAGCTGTATGTGATGGGGGGAGGAAACCTTGGAGTGATTGTATCTGGTGATCTGAAGCGAGCAAAGCAATCTGACAAGGTAGTAGCTAAAGCCAGAAAGATGCTGGGCTGCATGGAGAGAGGAATATCTAGCAGACAAAGGGAAGTGATAATGCCCTTATACAGATCCTTTGTGTGGCCTTACCTAAAGTACTGTGTTCAGTTCTGGAGATCATATCTCAGAAAAGGATAGAGACAGGACAGAAATGGTCCAGAAGAAGGCAACCAAAATGTTAGAGAGTCTGTTTCAGAAGACCCAGGCCCAGCGCCATCGGGTATGCAAACCATGCAATTGCACAGGGTGGCACATCCGGGGGGGAAGATGGTGTCGGGAGCAGTTAGAGGCCCATGTTACCACCTGTGGACTTGATCCCACAGGCAGTGGAAGAAGCAGGACTCCATCCCACTGGCAGCAAAAGAAGCAGGAAGCATGTGGGAGTGCTAGTAAACCCCATCCCACTGGCAGCAGAAGAAATAGAAGGCCCATGTGGCTGCCTATGTACTCCATCCACTGGTGGTGGAAAAAGCCCGTCCTGCAGCTCCTCCTTGGGTGCTGGCCCTGTGGTAATTCGTGGTCTAGCACTACTTGTATTCTCACTTTCCCACACACAAGCACATTTGCTCTCTCTCACCCACTTCCCTTGACTTAGCAGGCAGCAGCAGTCTCCTTCTTCAGCCCCTGTGGCCAAGGGAATGACTTCCGGCCATGGGGCATTGGACTACTTCTGGCAGGGAGCGCTCCTCCTCCTCTGAAGCAGTGCAGCCCCACTGAAATCGACGGCATCATAAGCACTGCCTTAGTAAGTGGAAAAGCAGCGCGGCCCCACTGGAATCAGCAGCGTTGCCAGTGGGGCCGTGCTGCTTTTCCACTTACTAAGGCCGCACCGACCATGCTGTCGATTTTGATGGAGCTGCGCTGCTTTTTCTTCTGCTGAGGACCCACCAGCCAAACAGCTCTCCTTGGCGCCTTTTGGTAGCAGCACCTATGGCTGTGGACATATTGGCCATAGGCATGCTACATCTCTAGTCATTGTTCACACAGGGCAGCAAAAATACTAGCATCGTCCCTGAGAAGACCTACTAGGAGAGCATGAAGGATCTAAATATGTATACCCTGGAGGAGAGGAGCTGCAGGGAAGATATGATACAGATCTTCAGATACCTGATAGGTATTAAAGATGCACAAACTTCAAACCTTTACCAATGGAAACAGTATTTATTTATTTATTTATTTATTTATTTTCTATGCCGACATTCATGACACATGTCATATCATATCGGTTTACATAGAACCAGGGTAAAATTCACATTAGAAATTTATAACAAAATGCATATGAAGTAGATACAGTAGAATACTGAGTGTGACGTTACAGATTAGAGGGTGTAAGGTGAGAAGGGAACCAGGGTAGAGATAAGTTTGGAATATATACTGGGTGTGACATTAACAGAATATATAAAGGTAGAGAGAATAAGTAGGGAAGAACAGAAGAGCTATATTTAAACAGAAGAGCTGTATTTAAACCGAATAACAGCGGTGTGCCATAGCCACCCTATACAGTTGAATAAACAATATAAATAAAATACTGGCCAATAAGCAAATGACTGATAAACAACTAAGCAATATGAAATACTGAAAGAGGAATTTAACAATATAAATACTGGCTGTGCCATAACCACACTATACATATGAAAATTAGACCATATAAAATATTGATTGTGACAAAAAGGCAATATAAATGCTGGTAGCGGGGTTTAGCAGTTGAAATACTGGTTGTGCGTTTACAGATTAAGAGGATTAGGATAAGGTTAGGGGAAGGCTTGTTTGAACAGCCAGGTCTTGAGGTTTTTTTTAAAGGTCAATGGGCAGTGTTCCCGGCGTAGGTCTGGAGGCAGGGTGTTCCACAGGGATGGCCCAGCCACAGAGAAGGCACGTTCCCTGGTGGATGTGCGAACAGTGGATTTGGTGGGGAGGGAGGGGGGGGGGGCGTGAAGGATTCCTTTATAGGCCACTCTTATTGGTCTTATTGAAGTATGGAGTCGTAACGGGATTTGTAGGTCGAGTGAGTGCTGATTGTGTAAGGTCTTGTGAATAATGGTGAGGGACTTGTGAAGGATTCTGAAGCTTATAGGAAGCCATTGGAAATTCCTGAGGATGGGCGTGATATGATCTCCTCGGCTGGAATTGGTTAGAATTCTGGCGGCAGCATTCTGAAGCATCTGAAGGGGTTTTGTGGGAGCGGCGGGAAGTCCAAGCAGGAGGGAGTTGCAGTAGTCTATTTTAGAGAAGAGGGTAGCTTGGAGGACCGTCCAAAAGTCACAGAAGTGGAGGAGGGGGTCTAAGTCTTTTTAGAATTTGTAGTTTATGGAAGCAGTCTTTGGTTGTGTTGTTAACAAATTTATTTAAGTTCAGATGGTTGTCCAGTATCACACTGAGATCTCTTGCTTGGGTCGCTATGGTGGTTGACGGGGTCTGCTGAGAAAGGTTATTGTGATCCGGGGAAATGAGGAGGAGTTCAGTCTTGGATGTGTTGAGGACCAGGTTGAGGCTAGTGAGGAGGAGGTTGATAGAGTGAAGGCAGCTGTCCCAGAACTTGAAGGTTTTGGGGAGGGATTCTGTTATGGGAATCAGAATCTGCACGTCATCAGTGTAAATGAAATGCTTTAGTTTCAGATTTGCAAGCAGCTGGCAGAGGGGCAGGAGGTAGATATTAGAATAGATAGTAGAACTAGAGGGTCATGATATGAAAGTCCAGGGGGAGATGACAGAACGAATATCAGGAAATATTTCTTCAGTGAGAGGGTGGTAGATGCCTGGAATGCTGGTCTTTATCTGCTGTCATTACTATGTTACCATGTTACCTATCCAGTTGAGTTTTCAGGATTGCCACAATGAATATGCATGTAATAGATATGCATACCCTGAATCTCCAATAGATGCAAATCTATCTCATGCATATTCATTATGGATATCCTGAAAATCTGACTGGTTATGTGTGCCTCCAGGAAAGGATTAGAAAACACTGCATTAGGGATATCCCGAAAACCTGACCCATTTGTGGACCTTGAGGAATGGAAGTTCAAATGAATACCACTGACCTAGGACAATGTCAATAGCTAAATCTGGCAAACACACAATAAGATGTGGAAGAAATCCCTCTCCCAAATTTAGATGCTAATAATTCATAACGTGGTTATGTTCCTTATAATACAATTTTCCAGGGAGTTAATGCTGTAAGGTAGAAGGGAGTTAGGTAAAGAAACATGCATTACTGAATCTTTTGTGTGAGAAGCCTAACTACATCAGCCTAGTCATGCATGCATACAAAAATGCTAGCAGTCTGTCATTGCAGAAAGGCAAAGACTGACTCTATAGTTATCCAATAGATGGGGCGGTACATATTCATCTATGAACTGCCTGAACTTTTGGGCAGGGCCCAGTACTAAAATGATGTTAATATCAGTGCAGGAGGATGTCTTGCATTTTAAAGATAAAGGAGAATGAGATTTACTGATTCTGCTAGACATCACCACAGCATTTGATTTGGTAGGTCATTATAGCATTTTTTTTAAAAAGATGTCAGTGTCTTGGGATAGGAGGACAGGTTTTGAACTAGTTTTCCTCCTTTTTTGCCAAGTGGAAGGAGTCGGCGATTGCAAAAGGTTCTTTATATGAGCCGGTGCTGCTAGAATGTGGAATGCTTCAGGGTTCATCTTTGTCACCATTATTGTTTAATATATTCCTGCAAGCCTTAGGAAAGTTGGTATATGACTTGGGGTTGCGCATAGATATATTTATGTGGATAATGTCCAGATTATTTGCCCATTGTGCAAAATTAGTTCTGGGACAGTAGCACAAGTTAAGGAAACTATGCAGGTAATTTCAAACTAGTTACTGAATGAGCTGAAAACAAAGATTCATTGGGTAGAAGATGGTGGTCTACCTTCTGATGTAATCTCAATTGACATAGAGACCAATAAAGTGACAGCTATGGAGTCTGTGAAACTATTGGGTTGACATTGGACTTGTCTTTGACTTTGGACAGTAGCTCTGGTGGTTTGGACTGCAACTTTTAAGTTGCGGTTGGTATGTCGCCATTTTTACACAGGAGCTCATTCAGTGTGATTGTTCAGGTATTGGTGCTGTAATATATTCAGATTATTACAATGGCCTGTCCATTGGCCTCCCAGTAAGACTGATGGGTAAGCTTCAGGTGGTTCAAAATGTAGCAGCTAGAGTAATCTTGGAGGTACTCTGGTCTCTCCACTGTTACAGTTGCCGCATTGGCCCTATTGAACTTAGAGTTCAGTTTAAGATCTTCACTTTGGCTTTTAGAGTAGTACAGGGAAATGGACTCTCTTATTTAAAAGATAAGTTATATTGACATGTAACTCAGGCTGCTATAATATCTGTTCCACCTTGAAGTCAGAAAATCTAGGCTATGAGGTAGAAAGTTTTTTTATAGCAGCTCCATGGCTGTGGCTTAGATTGCCCCTTCACACCAAATTAGAACGTTCTTGAAAAAACCATAAACTTAGTTGTTTCCATAAGAAAGCATGTTGGATGGAGAGGTGAGTTAGATGGGTTTGCAGTACTTAATTCTGAAAAGATATCTTTTTGTATGTACATCTAGTTGCCTAGGTTCTTTGAGATTTTAATTGTATACTGCTTCGGGTGACCTGCATCGGTTAGGTGGGCGGTCTAGAAATGTTTCAGTTAAATAAATAAATAAATAAATGAGCACAAAGCTCTTGATACAATTTTTAAGCTGAGAATTTTAGTCCAAGAACTGGCAAATTGCACTGCAGGTTGAGATTGAGGTCCATGGGTAGGAGTAAATGGAAACCCAGTAATAGAGCTGCCTAAAATGCTACATCTCATATTAAGGCACATTTGGCCTGGTGAACACCTAAGAATTTTTCCCATGCATGTTGTCATTGTCCAACAGGGCTGTGCATTCATTTGAAATAAAGAATACAAACTGAAAATGTCTGTTTTTGCTTGGATTGTCTCAAATGAACTGAATGGCTGGTGCCTCTGATAAATTCATAAATTTTTGAATTTTTCATTTTGGCAAATAGTGGTTTGGTGCAATTAGCAAATAGCAGTTATTATTTGGCAAAAAAAAAAAATAATTAAAAAATGCCATTCCCTCATGGTCCCCCTTTCCCCTTCCATGGACCTCTGATAATAATGAAAGGGGCAGGATCATCCCCAGTCGCACCTGCTCCACCAGCTCTGTTTGAAAAATGGCATCAGTCTCAATGCCAAATAGTTTTACAGGTGTAAAGCAATATGGCCATAAAACTTGGCCAAAGCACAATAAACATTAAGTTAAAACATACAAAACAAAAGAAATGAAAAAGAAACATCCTTCCTACTTTCCCACAGTCCCTCTCAGTCCCTCTTACCCCGTTCCACAAATCTTTAATAATGAAAGGGGTAGAAGCAATCCACAGTTGCTTGAAAAACAGTGCCTGCCAATGTCAAGTATTTTTATGGACAATTTACGCCAGGGTTTGCAGGACTGAACTGGGGCTAAGCTTTCTGTGCCCCCAGCTGATCTACAAGTAGGAGTAAGTGGGGATGTTTATAGCTCCCAGTATTCTGCCTTTAGCTTGCATTACCACTCCCCTACTTCATAAATATTATTAAAACATTCATTTTCTCTTAAAATTAGAATTCAGCCTGTGTCTTGAAGAAGGATTTTCTAATGTATTAAAGATTTCCTTTAATGGTCAACATGTTTAGAAAATGTTATTGTGCTGCATGTTGCTGGGACGTTCATTCTCTGTTTTTTTGACAAGGTTTCCTCCCGTATCTCATTCCACCTCCCTGTAATGGCTAGCGGAATCATTATTGCCTTCCCTTATTACATTTCTTCTTGTGCATCTATTCAAAAAAAACCCTCTTCAGCCTCCAGCTCCACTGAATTAGAATTTTGAAAACAAGATCTTTAAAAGCCCATAACATTTCTAAACAGATTCTACATTTTAAAAAAAGTTCTTTTTTTTTTCTTCTAGCAAAAACACAAAATACCAAACAAACCCCACAGAAAAGAAATAGCAGAGAGAGCACAGCTGCGGGGAATAGTTTGGGGAATGGAATCACATGGGCATGTCATGATCCTAAAATAATTGGTTCTCTGATGAGAAGTCCTCCAGTTGGCCTATGCCTTGTTGAGCTATCACTTCTGTCCTGTTTTAGATCCTGAAGTACTTTGTCTGAGAACTCAGAGGCCTTGAAGGTAGCTAGAGCACTTGGTTAATCACTACTGAGTACAATTTCAAAGGTGTTCTGTGTATCAAAATCCTTAAATCATAATCATGTATACGTTTGACGGATGCACACACAAGTGATTTCCAAAAAACTCACATGGAAAAGGTATGCGCAGACAAAGTTGGCACGCTGGCCTGCTTTTTTTTATGTCCATGCTTACTTTGCTATTTTATAACAAACATACACGCAAGCGCCATCGAGAATGCACAAACCCTTTCACATCTGATACTTAACGTGCCAAATTCAAACTTTATTTATCTTTTGTTACCTGATTTTTAGTATTCTGGCTTCTTCTGGTGAATGGAAAAGGCAGCTTTCTAGAAGTTGAGTCAGAGGATATATGGGGGGGGGGGGGGGGTGGGGTGGCTAATAGGCAAAGCATTATCCTTGCTTATAAGTTTGTTTGGCTTTGCTTGTTGTAACTTCTTTTTTGCAGGTCTGTTCTTCTGTCTCATCCAAGATTTTCTTCGATTCTTTGGGGGAAGCTTTCACTGGATGCCACTACATTTCTGTGTGTATGTGTGTGTGTCACCGATGATAACTGGGGGGTCTGTATGTGTTATTGGGATTGACTGGGGCTAACTGATGGGGATGCATGTCACCAGTATTGACTGGGGCTAATGGGAGTGAGTGCAACTATCATTGGGACTGAAAGGGATATCTGGTGGGGTGTGTGTGCATATCCCTGCGGTTGACTGGGGCTAACTGGGTGTGTGTGGGAGTGTCACTGGGGCTGAATGGGACTAAATGGGGGAGGTGTGAGTGCATCAGGGGTGGACTGGGGCTGTATGTGAGTGGTGGTAAAGTGACATTTGACATATTACAAATGTATATATACTCAGGGTGCTATGTTTGAAAAGAGAGAGAGAGAGAGAGAGAGCAGAGGAGGAGAGAGACTAGTATATAGTACATGACCAGGACACGTTTTCTGGATCTGTCTGAGAAGCAAGTCTTGCCCAGGTTCAGGTTCATGCTATACTATGCCAGAAGTATAAGCAGCCAGACCCACTAATTCAATCTTATGAAGGGATCCACAGTGTAAATCAACCAACAAACTCAACTATATCACCTCCCTTGTGTTATTACTCCTCAATTTTTCAGTTGAATTCAATACAACTCCAAGCTATGTATTTTTACTGTATGTATTGAAAAGGTTCTTTCCACCGGAATTGAAAAAAACATTTGAAAAATTTTTTTTTGAAAAAAATGTTGTAAGAAAGGAGTGGAAAGTTTCATATATTACTCCATGGCCATTACCAATAGGTAACGTGCTTAGATTTTATAATCATGAACTATCCACCACCGACCTATTTGTTTATTATCAATTAAGCATGAATGAAAAATCTTCCAACCATCTTTCAATTATTTTTTTGTTGTCTGATTTTGTTTTTTATAAATTCTTGTGAGACAGTATAGCTACAATAGAACTAAGAGATATTATTTTGAAATATGCGCTCTCTGAAAACATTGAAAGCCGACGTTCATTCAATAGTGTTACTGTCCGCCCACAAAATTTTTTTTTCAAATGTTTTTTCAATTTTTTCAATTCCAGTGGAAAGAACTTTTTCAATACATACAGTAAAAGTACATAGCTTGGAGTTGTATTGAATTCAACTGAAAAATTGAGGAGTAATAACACAAGGGAGGTGATAGTTTGTTAGCAGTATAAGCAGGACATGCACTATTCTGCTTGAAGAGGCCATGCCATGCCAGTTCACCTCAAGTTCATTACAGCCCTGGCCTTTTTGGCCACCATCACCTTCCAGGAACCTCTAGGGATTAAGACTAAAATAAGTCAGTCTGCCACCTCTATATGTATTGATCAGTTTTTGGCTGCATTTCTCAGGAAAACACTTCACTATATATCTTTCCCTTGGAGCAGACAGCAACAACAACAAATTATTATTGATTTCTACCTAATTTCATGTTTCCCTTCTGTTTTGGGGGCACTGAGATCCCTATAAGGGCACTTGCAGAAGAGGTTAACTTCTGCAACCGCAAGGGCATCCACTCCCCCAACATACAAGTGGCCTGCAATGCCAAGAGGATCATCATGGACATCATTTTTAGGTTACTTGGATCCTATCATCATGCCTATACCTTCTCACAATCAGGAATTCATAACCCCTTCCAAGAAGGTCTCATCACTGGGGGCTGGCTTCTAGGTAGCTATGCTGCTTTCACAACAAAGACAACTAACCTCTGCCCTCTGTTTCTAGGTGGTTTTATTGTTTAGGCCTAGGACTGCTGCTAGGAGGAGGAGGAGGCATACAGCCTGAGTGAGAAGGAATTGCAAGAAATACTTCAACAAACTCACCAGCAGGCTATAGAGGAAAGGAATGCTCTGATACAAAGACATTTTCAGAGGTGAAGGTGCATTTATTTACAATAGATAGATAACATTTGAACATAGTAAATAACTTGAGGCCAATATTCAGTAGGCCACGTAGTGGGCAAGTTATCCAGCTAAGTTTAGCAGGGATAAATGTGCCACTGAATATACCAGCCTATGTTTGAATATAGCGGTTTAGGTTTTATTAGTTATCTGACCTTGTAAGGCTGAATAACTTGCTTCTTATACGGATAAAAAAACATAAAAATATAAAAGAAATAAAGGGGCCCATGGCCCGATTTCCTCTATCCCCCCACTTGCATCCCCCACCCCACATCTCAAAAATACAAAAATGTCTGAGATTGCTGTGAGCCATCCCTTCCCCCTCCCGAGAAACCCTTTCCTCAGATTAAAATGTATAACCGAGGCCAAGCCCTCTTATCCCCTCCCTCTCTGCACCTCCTTTTTAGATTTGATGGCATCTGTGAACAATGTGTGTGGTAAGGTGTTAGCTGGTGTGCCCTGGAGTGTTATGTTTGGCGGTCCATGACCTCCTTCCATGGACTGCTGCACTCATCTCCTCTGCTGGCCAGCCATCCCAGTCTCTCTCTGACACAGTGAACGCTGCCATTCGACCACGTGGCAGGACGCTGTCAGCAGTATACCGTTGACTTCCTCCTGCCGTGACCTGCCTTAGGCCCATGCGTGTACCTGATGTTGCTTTAATTAAAGGGCTTGTTGTGGGAAAAGCTCCACAGTACCCCTTGATGATCTCATTCAGGCAGGCTTATAAAAGGCTCTCTCGATCTCCCTCTCATTGCCTCAGCAACATGTCTGTCTGCTCTTGTAGTAGTGCGACTTGCCTAAGCATCTTCAGTTCCAGTCTTCAGCATCTTGTCCTCAGCCCAGCTTTGTCTTCATTGTTCCTTTCCTTCCTGTTCATCTCCTTGCCTGCCTGCCCTACCTATTCGCCCTTACTCTCCTTTTGGATGGACAATTGGTTTGACCTCAGCTTGTTCTTGAATTCCTCTAACCACAGCTTGCCCTCAGACCTCTGCCTGCCACCAAATACTCCTGACTGCCACCAGCCTCTGACCATCGCCTAGACCTTGGACTCATCGGATCTCTACCTGCCTCGACTCTTGCTTTCTATGGACCTCCGCCCTCTTCTTCAGCAGAGACTCCACCTAAGTCCTGCCAGCCCCGTCACCCAAGGAGAATGAGGGCTGGTATATGTGAAGGCCTTTACTGGTTTCTGCTGTGCCTGAGTTCACCTGCCAATGGTGAGGACCTTGCCTTGGCCCAAATGTCCACGAACACAACATGGGGTTTGATGTGCTGCAACATACAAACTGTAGGAATGCTTTCCATTAATGGGAGTTGTGTAGACAGTGGGATATAATCCTAGCTGTGGGATACCCATTGCTAAAGGGGGTTGCAAGGCCATATAGAAGTTTCCTCAGAAACTTTGGCTTCTGTGCAGTTGCCTTTATCAGCATAGTGCCTAGCTAGTGACAACAGTTCTGAAGTAATTCCAGTGGGTGGGCAGTATGGGAGTGTGCCTTGGATTCCAATCGGTCAATGACTATTGGAGGGTATGTTGAATAGATTTAAGTCCCTACTTACTTCTATAGTTGGCTTGTGAGTACAGTTAAAGTAATGCTTCATGACATGGCAGCCTATATAAAAATCCATCCCAACTAGGTGATACCTACTAATGATGATCAAACTATCCAATCACCTACTGTCAAAAATTAATTCTAAATAAAAATCTTAATTGACCATCTTAAATTATTTTTGTAAATAATGCATTCTGTGATACTTCGAAAAAGCTTTTTTGAAATATTTTTAGAAAGGGGTTGTTGGTTTCATATATCTGCCATTACCCCACAGTAATATACTAAAAGATGATTTTATAATCATTAACCCCCAACCTCCTTCCACATATTTGTTAATAAAACTGAAGTGCACAAAATCCAAGCACAACTTTCAATTCTTTAAACTGAATGGTGCTAAAGCTTTTATATCTGCTTTTTGTTCTATGTCTGGCACGCAACACAACAATTAAAAGTAAAAACAACTTACTGCCCTCCCAACGTGGCCACGTTTCAGACAATAAGTCCTTCCTCAGCAGATGTGCAAGCAGAAGAATTGCACAAACCATTTAGATTTTTGAAATTTGTGAATAAGATCTTCAATCGTCAAAAAGCAATTGGACATCCCCTATGGCCTCTAGAAAGAAGAAGCTTTATGTGCATGTGGGATACTTCCAGCTATTGGATAAGTGGTAGGGCAATAGTGGGGCCTGTAATGGAAGCAGGAAATAGACAGACTGTGTTGACATCTCCCTGACGGGCATTTCAGGAACTTACATCCGGACTCCTCCTTCCTGGCATGAAGATGCTGCAACAGTCCTCCTTAAGTGGCGCAGCCTCCAGGCCTTTTTCTAAAGATCCTCAACCTATACAAAGGAGAAGAATGAATAAATTGCCCTTAGTTAAATGTTGCAGGTTCTGTGACCTCCTGAATGACATGTTTCCATTCATGCCAGTTAAAAGTTGACCCACTGTTAAAGAGGTTCCTCACTATTCCTTCTGACATCCATGTATGCCATTTGGCCACTACCCCCATTCCCCACCCCACCCCCCATTTCTTTTTAGGTAGGGGTAGGAGGCTCCATAGTTGATCTCTCTTCTGAGGTCCTGCCAGGTCTGTCTCATGGTGCAGGTGTTTCTTCTTACTCCCTAGCTACAAAGCAGCACCTCCTCATTTGCTACCACCAGGGCTACCAGCGTGGCCATGTCCCTGGAAGAGAAATTTGACTGTCTTACCAAAAGGGGGAGGATGACAAGGATGCCATTTTGGAATGAGCCAACCTAGCAAAAATGGAAGTGTGCACATATGTATGAAAAAGTATGCACATACTAAAGTTCCCAAGTATAAGCTAAATTTTTGCATGTTCTGTTAAAGAATTCGCATACTTTAGGGGCAGAGTTACAAGTATTTTGAAACCTGCACAGATGTGTCTGTGCAGGTTCTAAAATACTATATCAATTCTCTGTGGACCTCTATAAGCACGGAGATGTTCGAAAGTTATCCTTCCTGGGCCTCTTTCACAAAAATAGTCTGCTCAGTAGGTCACTGCTGCTATTTATATTATATCTGTTTGCCTTCTAAACATTTCACATCCGCTGCTTTTATATTCATAATTTCAAATTTTTTTCCCATTTGGAAAGCCATTTCTGGTAGATAATTAGTGGAATCAGACTTGTGCTGAATTGAAAAGGAAACCCACCTCCCAAGAGAGATGAAGGTTAAAGAGCATGCTACCATTTAAGTGTACATTAATACTGTTTACCTTCCCTTTCTTCCACTTTCTCCCTCCCCTCTATTATTTACCCCACCAGCTCCCGTTCTCTCCATTTCCCCCTCCTTCCCATTGTTATTGTACTGAATCTATGTTTAAGTTACCTGATATTGTTTAATTTTGTGTAAACCATTGTGATGGCTGAACCGAATGACGGTATATAAAAATGAATAAATAAATAAATAAAACTGCAGCAGAAAAAAAAGAGGACAATGCAGCTATGTAACATGAGCTGCCAGCCCAGGAAACCCAGAATGAGATTGAAAAGGATCCCAGACCCCTTACTGTGAAGGTGCTTAAATGATCATTGAATAGATGAGTTAGACTCAGGTAGGGGATTTGCATATCACAGCCCCCTGGACTACTGTTGGTAACTTGCAGTGAAATATCACTTTAAAGCAAAGTATAGCAAAATCCTAAATTAAAGAACTATGACTGGAAAAGTTTTACATTGGAGAATTCTAAATGAGAGAGGGATTTATGAGAGAAATGTACTGAAAAAAAACAGTCCTAGGAAGCAGATTCTCACCCTGACTAACAAGGGGAGTCATACCCATGGGTACTCAGTTCTCAGACAACAGAAAAAAAGGCCAGACAGTATGGAAGGGTATGCATATATGCTCTATCCATGGTCTTGCAAAGATCTTGGTCTTTTGGCTAAGAGAAGGTGACCTATCTAGGATGTGTAACAGTGAATGACTAGCCATGAGTTTAGTGAAGCTAAAACCACTGATAGCTGTGACTATGGAGGGATTGAATCAATGAATGCTAAACCAGCCATGAGACTAGTGGAGCTGTAAACCCAAGCCTACCTCCAAGGGAGAAGAGCTGAAGGACAGTGGCAGATCCAGAAATGGAATGTTCCCCCAGGAGGGTGGGGATCCCAACGGCAGATTGAGTGGTCCCCCAGGAGGAAAGGGACACCAGCAGCAGATCAGGAGGCAACCCAGTAGTAGATCGAGCAGTCCCCCAGGAGAGTGTAGACCCCAGCGGCAAATTGAGCAGTCCCCCAGGAGAATGTGGACCCTAGTGGCAAATTCAGTGGTCCCACAGGAGGGTGTATCAGGTGGAGTCAGTTCACCAGGAGGGCATGGACCTCAGCATTGGCATGGACCTTTCAGCAGAGCAGAAGCGGCTCAGAGGAGCGGTTTAACTACAATGGTTCCATCAGGCCAACACTACCCCCCAGCCTGGTTGCATCTTTTCACATGTGTGAGACTTGGGGAAAAAAGAAGGAGGATTATAACACTTGATTCAGCAGGAACTCAAGAAGTCCCTTCTATTCGATATGGTGGTATATTGTGGGGACCAACAAACCCAAATTACCAAATATTAAATGTTCTTGCTCCCTTGTAGAAATGTATATATTTTTGTGGTCTGAGACTATTAACCACGAGTAGATAAATGTGCTGTTTGACATCCTATTAGTGATGTACATAGTCATGTAGAACTGTTTATACTTATATAGTCTAATAAACCTGTATATATTTGTATGTACTGCTAGCCTTATTCACAGTCCCATTTGTTTTTCCTGGGGTGAAGGGAGGGAAATTCCTCACTAACACCTTCTTCCCCAGGTGGCGGCACCAGACACCCAGAATGTGAGGACTGACGGAGTCTGCCCTGGGGGGGCTCCTGCCAGGTCAGTCCCGGACCCAGGAATGCCCGCAAGGTAAGCAATCAAGGAGGCATTAAAAAAAATTGGAGGGCAAGTCACAATAAACCCCTTCCTACCATCAACAAAATTATTCTAATTACCAGTGAGGTTGATTTTAAAATGAATGCACGTGCACTCCTACACACAAGTATTGGTGTGCGAGGAAGGATACACTGGAATTTTTAATTGTGTGTGCACTTGTGCACGTATTTTTTTTAAAATGCACCAGCTACGCATAAGTATGCTCCTAATTTTAAGTGTTTATTCAAACACATCCAGTGCCTGTGTGACTTCTTGTGAGCTTTTACACGCGTCAGCAATTTTCAAAGCATGCACGTGTGAAGCACATTCCCAGTCTTGCAATTAGTCCCCAAGTTTGTCCAGTTAATAGCGAGGTATTTCAGACTCCTCTGGTTCTTCATCTTACACATCCTCCAGTTGACCAGGACTACTTACCCTGTTCTATAAGCTCTAAAACTTGAGATCTATAGACATACTCCTCATCAGGAGCAGCAGTAAAGATCCGTGGATATCTAGAGTACGTGCGTGGATATCTAGCGTACATGCGGTTTTCGGTTTTAAAATTTGGAGTTACGCTCATAATTCTTGCCCCGCCCTGGAACACCCATGCACCACCCATTCCCCTCTCCTTTTTCATCCCCTTATTCCTTACGAGTACATGGGTATATACACACATATTTTGCAGCTTTTTAAAATCTGCATTGTTTGTGCATGGCCCCCATACACTCATATGTAGGCATTTTGGTGCAAGCAACACTTAAAATCAACTTGCGTGGTTGTAGAGTGGTCAAGTTAAAGAATTCAGCTTTTATCAGTTCATTTATAATCCTTCTTTGTATGTAAAGTTCTAATAGATAGTAAGGGTATGACATGAGAATAAGGGGACATGAAGCAGGGGACCTGCCAGCTGGGGAAGAGCTGAAATCTAATCTATCGTTGCTAAACGTTAACTATTTTTCTTTAATTGCTAAGTTTTGTCAATGCAAGGTTTTGGAGGGCGGCCCAGTTTCCAGGATGAGCACAGTCATCTGGGGCTTCCAGCAGGGCTCCCAGAATTCCTTAGCTCATTATGGCAAAGTATTTCATTCTAGCATTGCAGGTAATGAAGCATCGACAGGGTGTCTGCCAGCTTTAATAAGGCAGAAGGAACTGAAGAGAGGGAATTAACCTGCTAGGATTAGTTCATTCTGCAGCAAGATGCTGCAGTCCAGTCGCTCAGCTTGTGTCAGGAATTTTAACGGCCTGTTCTCTGCGGTCTGCACCACTCCGCTATAGAAAAGGGAAATATGCAAGTATGGAGGGAGCAGAAGGGGGAATGGCAAAGCACTAAAGAGGAGATACTCGTCCTGAGACTCACTCTCTTCCCTTTCTGCTCTTATAATAATTGCAATTCTTAAAAGTGCTTTTCCTTCGTTGTGAACCTTGGATGTGTTCTGTTTGATGATCCACCCTGATTGCAAATGCCTGAAATTTCATTTAATATTTCTTGACTCACCAAAATTAGATGGGTCCATATCTTAGAAATCCCTGGGCTCTGGAGCCCAGGGTCATTTTTGTGGGAATGTATGGCGTTCCAGTTGAACACTGTCCAGCCCGCACACACACAAAAAAAAAGGGGGGGGAAACCATGTTAGATCAGCAGAAAAAAACAGCTCTCTAACGACTCCTGCTTTCTGACATGCCAGATGTTTGCTGCTGTTCACTCCGCATTTATTAATGCCTGATGAAGGGGAGCTGTTTGCAGGGATGACTCTCCGGTCCTGCAGCACCGCAAAAGAGGAGATGTGGAGGAGGTTGCTAAGCCTCTACTTTTGTCAGACACACTCTTTTTTTTATTCTTGCAGCTAACCCAAAATATTGTTAACTAAGCATTATTTTACCAAGTTTCACCTGTAATCTCAGTATCTGGATAATTTTCTCAGTGCTCCTATAAAGGTGGGAGAGGAGGAAGGAAAAATTGAATTCTTATAAGCAGGAAACCCAAACAGGTTGCAGGTATTAAAATAAAGTGAAACAATATAATATATAATATACAGTATATATAGATATAGATATAGATAGATGTATGGGGTACATATTCAAAAGCCATTTAGACAGATAACTCAAATTTTTCCATCGAAATGGCAAAAGTGGCATATTCAGCTACTTATCTGGCTAAATTATGCCCGGATAAAAAAAAAGGGATGTTTCTGGGACATTTCGGGGAGGGGCTGAGATATCCAGTTAACCTAGCTGAATATCGGATATATCCGGTTAGGTTAGCTGGATAATTTTAGACGTGCTTCAGAGCAGGTCTAAAGTTCTCCGGCCTTGTATGGCCGGATAACTTTAAAAATAACTGGTTATATTCAAAAGGCCCTGTCCAGACCTTCTCCTACCTTTAATTTGAGTCTGCCCCCCACACTTCTCAAATCAGCGGCATCATAAATAACAAAAACAATATTGGCTGGGGGTCGTTCTCATCCCCTCATCCACACTCCGCTCCTAGTTCCCGTTTTATTTTTTTATATTGACTTCTTTCAAGTGTCGGCACTCCCCTCCCACCCCAACCCTATCTCTTTCACCCCTTGTCCCTAAATAGAAGTTATCTTGAGGCCCAGATCATGGCAGCGTCCTACCATGATCCAGGCCCAGTGCATTTGCATCTATGTTGATAGGCAGCACTGTCTAGCAACTCAGAGGTAGTCGTACCGGGCTTGGATAAGTTTAAACAAGCTGGGCCTCCGATAGCCGGATAAGTTTAAGTGCTGAGCTACCGTTAGCTGAATTAGTTTAAACAGGGATATTATTCAGTGGGACGTTTAGCATACTGAATATCCAGGATAAGTTACCCAGGTAACCTTAGCTAAATAACTAAGCCTTAGCCTACTGAATATGGACCCTATATATATATATACATATATATACATATGTATATATTATTCATTGTTTATTTATATCACACTTCTCCAACTGGAGAGATCAAAGCAAGCTATAACAGGATTAGGTTTACAATATCACAACAAAGATAGGATATTAGTGAGGGCCCTGAGGTACAGAAACTGGATCACAAAGTTGTCGAGGGGTTGGGTTATAGCAAGAGTTGTGCCTCAGTGAGATGGGCATGAAATAGTTGTGAAAGGTAGGTAAGATCCAAGGGAGAATAAGTATAGCCTTTATACTTGAGAGGGCAGTTACATTCAAAGGATGTGTGGTAAAAAGGTGGTGGATTCCTCCAATGGGAAATCCTGTAAGGGTTGTGCTCCTGAGATATTGAGAAGGTTCCAGTGAGTGAGGTTCAAGTAAAGAGCAGAGGGTGGCACAGGCACTTAGTTGATTGACAGTTGTTACAGCCCCTGTGGGCTGGTTTAGGAGATGCTTATAAAAACCCTGACTACACTTGCTCAGGGCTTCTCCAGAATTGCAGGGAAAGGAGGATGTAGCTGTCACCCTCTCCAGGGGTGATAGGTGGAGAAGTGGAGTTTAGGCAGAGATGCTCTCCCAGTGTCTTGGGAAGCCTGAGGGAAAGGAAGATTTGTGTGTTGCAGTTTTGGAAGAGTGATAGAAAGAAAAGTATTTCATCTCTGATAGGAACTGGTGGTTCCAGGAAACAAACTGTGCCTGGCTGGAACTTATCACAGGGCTCGGAGGGCTTCAGTTCCCCAACCAAGGGGAGTGAGAGCCTTTCTAGAGCTGTTCTGGAACTCAGTGAGCACAAGAAATGGAAAAAGTAACTACATGAGGACTGCCAGGAACAGGAGAGGAGCTGGGCCTGTAATGGGCTCAGTGCAGGGCTCGAGAGGTTTTCCGCCCTTGAGCTGTTAACATTTTTGCTAATACAGGAAGAGACTGTGTAAATGAGAGTTTTTGCTGTAAGGAAGAAAATACTGAAAAAAACAGTGATTGCTTTTATATCTGGTTTTTTATCTTCCTCTTTCATAATGTTCTCTTCTGAGCAAACTATTTTTATGTTGGAGCACATATCTGGAGTGGACAGTCAGCTATTTAATGGAGTTGTCCTTGGCCCAAACCTGGCTTTGCAGGATATCCTGCTCCCAGCCCATGGCCCAGGAGATTCTGACCCCCGCCTTCCTAGTTCTCCCCAAGGCTGGGAAGGTAACCCCAGATGGAACAGGGGTTGCATACATAAGACACCTATCTGAGAATGACTGAACTGGGTCTTGGAGGTATGGGTTTTGTGAGTTCAGTAAGAGTTATTTGCTGGCCGAATTTCTAGTAACCTATGAAATGGCAATCAAAAACAGTCTTTCCATATATGGTAACTGTAAAATAAATAGGCAAAATGCCTCAGCAAGGCTCTTGATAGGATCCAGGAAATTCGATCACAGTACACCCTCGCTAATTTATCTACACTGGCTGCCAGTACAATCCCGAATCTATTTTAGAATATTAAAGCTAATATTCTAGTAATACTGGTATGATAGACGTGACATTACAACCATGCATACCGCAGAGAACACTAAGTTCCCAAAGTAAAGGACTACTGGCTGTTCCAACAATACGGAGCACACACACTTGGACACGTGTAAGAGATTGTGTGTTCTCCATTGCGGGCCCAAAGCTTTGGAATTGCTTGATACCAGATAGAAAGAGATTTAAATGTGAACTAAAAACATGGCTATTCAAAAATGCATACAACCTAACTTAAAATCATCAGTGTAGAGATCTACAATAACAAGAAGGACAAGAGATACTAATTGATGTATTAGAAACAAATTAACGGGAGATTGTAGGAATGTCAATTCAATGTACAGAATAATATGTGAAATTATCTTATCTTATTTTATTTTATTTTTGTACCTCACATCTTATGTCCTTGATCTTTAATTAATAAGTACTTGAATAATTCAATTGATAGACGTCAATGCCTGTTTATGAATACTTCCTATGTATCCCACCGTTATTCGCTGATTTAGAGCTATGAATGTCATGATCATAAACCCGTTGTGATCTTTACTTGGAACAATGGTATATAAAATGTCTACATAAATAAATAAACAAATAAATAAATAAATAAAATGTCTGACCAGAAAAGAAACCTGTGGAAAAATGATTTTTCCACTGCTTTTTCTCTTGTGTATTATAACAGTCATTTTCCACTGACAATTTTTGTTATAACACTGAAATTCCCAGGCAAAGTAAAAAAAATACTGAAAATAAAGGTCCCTCAAAATGCTGCAGAGAGATCAAGGAATATCAGCAGTGCTGATTGCCCATGGTCTGGGTAAAGCCGGAGTTTAGCATTTAGGCTTATTAGTACTGTTTCTCTGCTGCAAATGAGTCTGAAGCCTGACTGGAATGAATCTAGGCAGTTTGATATTGACAGGAATTCTAATAATTGTAGTAGCACTGCTTGTTCAATGATCTTGGCTAGGTATGGGAGGTTTGAGATTGGGTGAAAGTTGTTAGGGTCGATGGGGGTCAAGGCTGGGCTTCTTTAGTGCTTGGCACACAATTGCTTGTTTTAAGCAGTCTGGAAGGCAGTCTTCTGTCAGGGAGGTGTTGATGAAAAATTGGAGGTGATAGAGTAGTCCCAATTTTGCCTGTTTGATTAACCAAAAGGAGCAGAGGTTTTGTTGGCAATAGTTGCTTTAAGGGAGGCTAGGAGGGAATGTTTTCCCTTTGAAAAATTGCTCTCATATAAGCATTGCACGCTGGGAGTTTTAAATGTATTCCTTAGCAGTGGTTTTGTGTTGTTAGTAGACCAGTTTAAACACAGGTGTTTTGGTAGATGAAGGTTAGAAGTTGGCACATATATATCTTATGTTTATTTGCAAAAGGAGGAAACTGTGGCTTTTGCAAAATGTCAGTATTTCCCAAGAGAAGACCTCAAACACTCCAGATGCTTGTATTGTATCAAGTAGACTTTGTGCCCGAATGCTTTGTTATGAAAATCAACATGCCTTGGCCAGCACAGGCAAGCACCTTGCTGAATCAACACCAGTCACGCAACCAATCATTATTCTGTTCTGCTTTAGTGCTCCCGTAGAATGGGAGGCAAACAAATATAGAAAAGATCTTTTTGTTGTGCTTTTGTTAGCGAAATACTTTAAGAGAGCAATTTTCAAAGTGTGCCTAGATGCACTTTTGTGTGCATGTACCTTGTAGCTAATTAGTTTCTCTTTGAAAATTAACTGGTCTAAGTACGTGCGTACAAAGGATGCATGTATTTTGCTCTGGCTATTTTTGCAGGCAGCTGATGGGGGGTGGGAGCAGGAAGGGGAGGTGGTGGTAAAGTAGTGCACATAGGTATGAAAACATGCATGCACTATTTACTCCTTTTATCTAAACACTCCATGGGACCATCTCTTTTATAATCCAGCTAAACGTATGCGCACAATGGATGTTGTTTTTAGTTGGAAAAGGAAGGCATTTTTAGAAATGAAACATAGAAACATAGAAATGACGGCAGAAGAAGACCAACCGGTCCATCCAGTCTGCCCAGCAAGCTTCACACATTTGTTCTCATACTTAACTGTTTCTCTTGGCTCTTAGTAACCTTATGTTCTAATTCCCTTTTCACCCCCACCATTAATGTAGAGAGCAGTGCTGGAGCTGCTTCCAAGTGAAATATTAAGTTTGATTAGTTGGGTAAGCGGCAGCATAGCTCTCTGCCATGAAGCAGAGGGCAATGCTGGAAATGTGTGAAGTATCAGTTTTTCTTTTCCCCTGTCATTGAAGCAAGGAGTCATGCCGGACATGCACCGAAAGTGAAGAATGCCTTGAAAGTCACATTAACTATCATCAAATATTGAAAAGCCTAATAATTGGTAATACCTATAAGCCCATGAACCCATCCCTGTTTTTTTTTCTTTTTTTCTTTTCTTTTTTTAATTGGGAGATGGATGCCCTTCATCCTTCTACTCTGTGAAGGTGGACACCTACCACCGGCCACTGGCATCCCGCTCCGTTAATGCCTCTGTGGCTACTGCCGCTCCATGCAGTGTTTTACTACCTGCTCTTTATATGCGTCCTCTAGAACTGATGGATCCCATCCCTGGGTTTTTTTATTATTTATTTAATTGGGAGATGACAGCCCTCCATCCTTCCGCTCCGTGAAGGTGGACACCTACCACTGGCCACTGGCATCCCGCTCCGTGAATGCCTCTGTGGCTACTGCCGCTCTGTGCAGTATTTTACTACCTGCTCTTTATATGGACACCTACCACTGGCCACTGGCATCCCGCTCCGTGAATGCCTCTGTGGCTACTGCCGCTCCGTGCAGTATTTTACTACCTGCTCTTTATATGTGTCCTCTAGACCTGATGGATCCCATCCCTGTTTTGTTTTTTGTTTTTGTTTTTTATTTAATTGGGAGATGACAGCCCTACATCCTTCCGCTCCATGAAGGTGGACACCTACCACTGGCCACTGGCATCCCGCTCCGTGAATGCCTCTGTGGCTACTGCCGCTCCGTGCAGTATTTTACTACCTGCTCTTTATATGCGTCCTCTGGACCTGATGGATCCACAATATTTATCCCATGCCCCTTTGAAGTGCTTCACAGTTTTGGACTTCACCACTTCCTCCGGAAGGGCATTCCAGGCATCCACCACTCTCTCCGTGAAGAAATTCTTCCTGACATTGGTTCTTAGTCTTCCTCCTTGGAGCCTCAGCTCGTGACCTCTGGTTCTGCTGATTTTTTTCTGTTGGAAAAGGTTTGTCATTGTCTTTGGATCGTTTAAAGTTTTTCAAGTATCTGAAAGTTTGAATCATATCACCCCTGCTCCTCCTTTCCTCCAGGGTGTACATATTTAGATTCTTCAATCTCTCCTCGTATGTCAACCGATGAAGACCCTCCACCTTCCTGGTCGCCCTTCTCTGTACCGCCTCCAACTTGTCCTTGTCTCTTTGTAGATACGGTCTCCAGAACTGAACACAGTACTCCAGGTGAGGCCTCACCAAGGACCTGTACAAGGGGATTATCACTTCCCTTTTCTTACTCGATATTCCTCTCTCTATGCATCCCAGCATTCTTCTGGCTTTTGCAATCGCCTTGTCGCATTGTTTCGCCGACTTCATATCATTAGACACTATCACCCCAAGGTCTCTCTCCTGCTCCGTGCACATCAGCCTTTCCCCCCCCATCGAATACAGTTCATTCGGATTTCCACTCCCCAAATGCATGACTTTGCACTTCTTGGCATTGAATTTCAGCTGCCATATCTTCGACCACTCTTCCAGCTTCCTTAAATCCCGTCTCATTCTCTCCACTCCTTCCGGCGTGTCCACTCTGTTGCAGATCTTAGTGTCGTCCGCAAAAAAACAAACCTTACCTTCTATCCCGTCCGCAATGTCGCTCACAAAGATATTGAACAGGACCGGTCCCAACACCGATCCTTGCGGTACACCACTTAAAACCGCTCTCTCTTCAGAGAAAGTTCCATTTACCATCACGCATTGTCTTCTGTCCGTCAACCAGTTTGCAATCCAGGTCACCACTTCGGCACTCACTCCCAAGCTTTTTGTTTTATTCACCAGTCTCCTGTGCGGAACCGTATCAAAAGCTTTGCTGAAATCCAAGTAGATGACATCTAGCGCTCTTCCTTGATCCAATTCCTTGGTTACCCAGTCGAAAAAGTCAATCAGATTTGTCTGACAGGATCTTCCCCTGGTGAATCCATGCTGCCTCTGGTCCATCAATTCTCCGGACTGTAGATATTTCACTATTCTCTCTTTCAACAGTGACTCCATTACTTTTCCCACCACCGAAGTGAGGCTAACCGGTCTGTAGTTACCAGCCTCTTCTCTGTTCCCACTCTTGTGAAGCGGGACCACCACCGCTCTTCTCCAATCACTCGGCACCACTCCCGTTTCTAGGGATCTATTGAACAGGTCACACAGCGGACCCGCCAGCACATCTCTGAGCTCCCTCAGAATCCTTGGATGAATCCCATCAGGCCCCATGGCTTTGTCCACTTTCAGATTCTTTAGCTCTTCCCATACATTTTCTACTGTAAAATGATTTTCATCTATTCCACTACCCTCCAGCTTCTTGTGTAGAAATGGTCCTTCTCCAGGGTCTTCTTTAGTGAATACAGAGCTGAAGTATTCATTTAATATTTCTGCCATTTCTTCGTCTCTCTCCACACATTGATCATTTCCACCTTTCAATTTCACTATACCACTATGGACTTTTCTCTTTTCGCTGATGTATCTGAAAAATGTTTTGTCACCATTTTTTATCTCCTTGGCAATCCTCTCTTCCGCTTGACTTTTGCCAACTTGATTAATTTCTTCGTCTCCCTCAGTTGAATCAAATATTCTTCTTTGTGCTCCTCCCTTTGGGATCTTTTATATTTTTTGAATGCTGTTCTTTTAGCTTTAATTTTGTCAGCCACCTCGTTTGAGAACCAGATAGGTTTCATTTTCCTTTTGCTTTTCTTTACATTTCTAACATAAAGAGTAGTTGCCTTGGTGATTGCTCCTTTTAGATTGATCCACTGCTGATCCACATCTCTCTCATTCTCCCATCCATTTAGTTCTTCCTCTAGGTACTTCCCCATTTCCTCAAAGTCTGTGTTTTTGAATTGTAAAACTCGGGTCTTTGTGGTTCTTTTCCCTATTCTTTTAGTGATATTAAACCATATTGTTTGATGATCACTGGTGCTGAGGTGGGTGCCCACCTCGACATCAGAGACATTATCTGCATTAGTGAGCACTAAGTCGAGTATATTTCCTTCTCTCGTGGGTTCTAATACCATTTGTTTGAACAAAGCTACTTGCATGGCATCCACTATTGCTCTACTATTTTTAGATTCTGCAGATGGGATTTTCCAGTCTACATCTGGCATATTAAAGTCACCCACGATCACCACTTCTCCCTTCTTACCTATCTTACCTACTAGCCGGTCTTACTTTCCCAATTACATAGGTTAGAAAACTGTTCTTAGGAAGGGTAATTTTGGAAGCCATTTCCACGGATAAATTAGTGCTTTATATGCGAAAATAGACTTTTAAAAAGATTGCTTGCCTTGTATGTAGGTAAAAGCATGCATGTAGGGTTTGTACTTTTACCCACAGTGTGAAAAGGTGTTCTTGTAGGCAGGGTTGGGAACAGGGTTTGGAATTATGCACATTCTTGTGCATTTTAAAAAATGTGTGTTCAACTTTTCTCAGAATAATTACCCACACAAATTAGTAGGTATAAGAGTCGTTGACCTGGGATAATTTTCATAGGGAAAGTACATGCATACTTTCCCTTTAAAAAGTAGTGTAAAATTTGTGGGTGAAAAGTGAGGGTAGTTATAAAATTATCCCCTAGAGGTGTTCCTGTCTATGAACTTAACAGAGGCATGGCTGAGGACAAGTGACTTGTTCTTCTGCATGACTAAATTATGCTCGGTGCCAGCCCCGCTGAAAACTGTTACAGCCAAGCCAAATGCCTGGTTTCCATCAATAACAAGTACGATAAAATTTAGAAATTAGAATCCCCAGCAGACAGATTAATAGAAACATCAGTATGATGAATGGGAAAGTCCTTTGCATAAGAACTATGGAAATAGCCAATGGTAAAGCTACGTTTGAAACAAATGTCAACTCAAACAGCTGAGATTTATACTGAATAGGAACGGAAAAGGTTTGTTTTGCAGCAGAGACACCAAAGTTTCTGGCAATATGTGATTTGCAACATTTTGTAAGCAGCCCAATATTTGTAGGTTGTGTAATAACCCAATATTTGTAGGTTGTGTAATAACTACTTATCAGGACTTCATCTTTGGGGACTATTTTCTAAGAGTGTACCAGCATCCATTCTTAATGCTTCCATGTTCTTTTCCTTCTTCCCAGCAGTTATTACCATTTCAATCACTGTGCTACTGGCAGTGGAACCTTGCCAAAAAAATCCCGAATAATAACACCTTTCAGGTGAATGATAGTAAAAGGCATATGAACAGTAAGGATATGCATGGCCATAACATTTTTTTTTTATTATTCTTTTCTTTCATTTTTGGGCTGTGTTTTTTGCCTGAAATTCATTTTGGGGGGTTTGTTTTTTGGGTTTTGTTTTAGAAAATAGCATGCTAATTACAAATAGTGTGCATTTTTGCCCAAGTCAAATTAAAACAATTTGGGGGGGGGGGGGGGGCGGGGAGATTTTTCAGGGCCGTTTTCGACGTTTGGAATGCACATTCATTTAAAAGGAATACACTTCCCTGATAGGTGGTCACTTACCGCCATCTAATTAAAATGTAGACCTTGTCTTCGGGAGAGATTTACTAAGCCACAGTATTTTCCCCTGCAAGGAAAATACCACAAGTACTGCAGATTAGTGAATCCTGTGATATTTATCCATGCAGTAAAATGCTGACGCAACTTAACAACGTGTGATGGCAGCCCAACATCATGGTGTTGCCATATTTTAAAGGGACTGTGTGGGCCCCCAGACTTCCTCCCAGCCTGAGTGTAAAAACTCCTGAAAGTGATAATGGTAAAGCTATACCTAGGGGTAGCAGAGTTGCTTACCTGTAACAGGTGATCTCCAAGGTCAGCAGGATGTTAGTCCTCACACATGGGGTGACATCATTGGATGGAGCCGAGCCCGGAACTTTGATATCAAAGATTCTAGAAATTTCAAACATGCCCTACTGAGCATGTGCAGCTGCAACTATCACTTTGCCCCCTAGACAGAGTCCCTCAGTCCATGATATGGCTAATACATGGAGAAATCAACTCCCGGGGGAAGCGGGTGGGTTTCATGAGGTCTAACATCCTGCTGTCCTTGGAGCACACCTGTTACAGATAAGCAACTCTGTTTTCTTCAGGGACAAGCAGAATGGTAGTCCTCACACATGGGTGATTCCCAAGCTAATGGTTGTCTGAGCAGAACAAAGCAGAAAACTGCATAATGCTGAAAGCATCACTTCTCTCCCTTTTGCCTGTGAGGCAGCCGACCCACAAAGGTGTCTAGGTGGGCAAAAAGTTGAGCTCTACAAAGAGAAAACTATAGAAAGACTGAGACGCAAAACTCCAATGTGAAGCAGAAACACCTAAGGCAGGGGAGTGATGCAAATGCCAACAAGAAACATACTCCACATCACAGAAAATATTACAAGCAAGGTTTTGGATCAGTAAACTCTGACAATGACAGTAGGTCTAGAACCTCCTGGATACAGGAAAAGGTCTAGAGAAACAAACAAGAGAAGAACTCTTGGAGGAAGACTGCATATGTTCCTTTGGTGTCACAAGACAACCGAAAACAAACCCCCAACAACTGGAGGCAGAGAGCCCTCCATAAAGAAATTGGGGTCCACTGGCCTCTGAAGGACAGAATGCATTTGCAGAGGTGTTCCCTGAAGGTATAAACTAAGATAAACCATGAATACCCTAGCTTTTCTTCCCCTCCCCTTGACATTCCAACTGGAAGTCAGAAGGAGCAAAAAACACAAGGAGGCAGACCGCTGGGCTGCAGGGTTAAAAAAAAGCCACAAGGCTGTGTATCTCAACCTCAAGCAAATAACTCATTGCTGATTCCAGTAGGGACTTATCAGGGCCAGTGGAAGTTTATTAGGCACCCTAAGCGAACCTTCTGCCTTGTGCAAACCAGTGATGGGACAGCACAATGCCCCTCAGTGTCTCATCTGGACAGCACAAAGGAGCCTCGAGGGCAAGAGATCCTGAATGCCTCAGTGCTCCAGGGTGCCTCAGGTCTATGGTAACCCTGGCGCTCGACAGTTCAAAGGTTATCCAAGGCCCAAAAGCCCTGTTGCCAGAGGGCTTCAGTGGCACTAGAGGGCTCTCAGGGGACCCAGCGATCGATGGCCTCAAGGACAACCAGGGCACTCAATCGCAATCCCGGTGTCTCACATATAGTGCTCGACATTTTCGAGAGTGGCAATGAATGGCATCGCTGTCCAACATGCACGATGGCCTCCATTGCGGCCCCACACTTCAAAGGTATTGAGGGTGGCAATAGTACTGAGGGTGACCATACACCTCGATGGCATCAAGGGCATCAATGGCATCGAGGTCGGCCATGCACCTCAATGGCATCTAGGGCATCTGGCATCAAGGGTGGCTCCAATAGCATTGAGGGTGACCATGGTGCTTGATGGAAGTCCTGGTCCCTGAAACAGTCCCAGACCACAACACTTGAGGCTGGTGCCACAACTCTGCTGTATCGAGGCCCAGGGTGCTCAATGATGCAATGGTCGATGCCATTCCTCCAGCGCATCGAGAGCGCATGGTGCCCAAAGTGCCTACAGCGGCTGCTGACGCTTTCAGCACCGAAGGTCCAGCCAGCATGCTAAAAGTGTGCATGGCGCTTTCAATAGCCCTTAAGGTGTTGAGTGCAGTCATGCATCTCGATGGCCTCGAGGGCACCTTGGCACCTTGATGGTGTTAAAAGTGACCATGGTGCTCAAAGGCAGTCCTGGTCCTTGACGTGGTTCTGACATCGATGTGTCAGACCATCATTGCTCTAGCAGGGGTGTGCATGGACAACTGTTACTGGGCATGATACCAAAGGTGCAGCAGCATGCTGCTTGCCAAAGTTCCTGCTCACTCTCTCTCATAAGGAGACTGCATTGTCATCACAGGAAAACAGGAGGGAAGGCTACGTCATTCAGGGCTCCTGCCTATGGAGACTAGTTCCTTTGAATGTGAGGAAAATGAGCTCTGTATCTCACAGAAACAGTGTGGTCTTCGATCTCTTCTTCACTGTCCGAACCTCAATCGATGCGAAGCAACATGGAACTCCTGCCTGGGTAGAACCCAGGTGAATCCTCAGGCTCAGCGGGTGCTGGCATTCCGTCAGTCCTGCCAGCACCCGACAGAGGTACAAAAATAGATAGAACAAGGAGAGGACGCAGAAACTAAACTGCAGGTGCAGCATTTATTTAATAGACTCTGCCAGGCTGCACAGTGACTAAGGCCCGCTATGCGGCTGGCAGACAGAGGAAAAACGGGAAAAGAAAAAATAAAAGAAAAACAGCTGCAGCTCTAGAAAAAAATCACATTACAAAAACTGTGGGAAGAGAGCAAAGCTGAATACCGTGACACACACGGCTTTTGTGACTACATAGCTCCATGGGAAAAAAGAGATTGAGGGACTCTGCCTAGGGGGTAGGGTGATAACTACAGTTGCACATGCTCAGTAGGGCATGTTTGAAAGTTCTAGAATCTTTGAGATCAAAGTTCCGGGCCAAGTTCCATCCGATGATGTCACCCCATGTGTGAGGACTACCATCCGGCTTGTCCTCGGAGAAGGCCAGTGCC
The DNA here is from genome assembly GCF_901001135.1 of Rhinatrema bivittatum. NCBI lineage: Eukaryota > Metazoa > Chordata > Amphibia > Gymnophiona > Rhinatrematidae > Rhinatrema > Rhinatrema bivittatum. The sequence continues at coordinate 34,948,367 of NC_042626.1, forward strand.
ATTTTGAAAATGGAATGACTGGAGCAAGAGCTCTATGGGGTGCTTCTGCCACCTCTGAGCCATCAAAAATATAAAGCAAGAATCTGAGGGTGCCAAGGATGGGAGACAGGGTCCGGACAGGAGAAGAGGTTTTGGAAAAAAGTGGTAGACTTAGGTACTGAGGAGCAGGGCTGGGATTGGCACTGGGCCTATTTTCTTTTTCTTTTTTACACTTTTGCTATCTCAGGGTGCAGTGTACGTGTGTGTGAATGGCTGGGGGGAAATAATACAACCTGTTAACTGCAAGGTGCATTATTTAATAATATATTAATGAGCTGATGTTTTTGTGGGCACTCACATGCAAATCAGCTCACTAACATACACACATTCGGGGCCGATACAGTAAAGTCCGCGGGAGAGCGGGCGAACAGGCCGCTCTCCTGTGCACGCGATTCTGTATTTAAATGAGGCCCGGCAGTAAAAACAGACAAAAGGAGGCGCTAGGGACACTAGCGCATCCCTAGTGCCTCTTTTCGGACAGGAGCAGCGGCTGTCCGCGGGTTTGACAGCCGATGCTCAATTTTGCCGGCGGCGGTTCTCGAGCCCGCTGACAGCCATGGGCTCGGAAACCGGACGCCGGCAAAATTGAGCGTTCGGTTTTCGACCCGACAGCCGCAGGCTGACTTCAATTTTTTTTTCTTTTTTTCAAATTTTTGGAAAGTTTCGGGACCTCCGACTTAATATCGCCATGATATTAAGTCGGAGGGTGCACAGAAAAGCAGTTTTTACTGCTTTTCTGTGCACTTTCCCAGTGCCCGAAGAAATTAGCGCCTACCTTTGGGTAGGCGCTAATTTCTGAAAGCAAAATTTGCGGCTTGGCTGCACATTTTGTTTTCTGAATTGCGCGGGAATACCTAATAGGGCCATCAACATGCATTTGCATGTTGCGGGCGCTATTAGGTTCGGTGGATTGGACGCGTGTTTTCAGCCCCTTACTGAATAAGGGGTAAGAGAAAACGCGCGTCCAGTGGCAGGTTAACAGAGCGCTCCATCGGCGCTCTGTTAACCTGCCACTTTTCAAAACCTTTGCCCAGGTAAATAATGATTTGCCCATGTAAATTGATGTGTCTGAAAATGGCAAACAGAATGGCTACAAGGTAAGTGCTAGGTTCACAATGCATGCCCTTTAGCCACAATGAAAAGATATGTAGGCTCTGTATTTATACCTATCAAGAATCAGGTCTGTAATCTTTGTCCACACTTTAGTACTCTAGTACAATCTTCCTATTATAAATTGCGCTTTCTATGGACATTAAAGCCTTTCTGTAGGCGCTCGGATTTCCATATAGAGACTCAATCACTGATTTTGTCTGCCCTCAACTACTGCAATGTTCTTTCCTTAGGTCTTCCAAACTCTTGCTTGAAATCATTACAACTAATATAAAATTCCTCTGCTCTCCTAGTCTAAGATTCAGTCCCATGAGAACATATTACTCCCATTTTGGCTGTTTTACACTGGCTACTGGTCTCATGGTGAGTAAAGCCCAACATAATCTGGTTCCAACTGAGACATTCATTGCGCTCATCCACCCAATGCCTCCTAGAAATTCTTTCATTAAGGGACACAAAGCTAACAGAATCAAGGAATCCGATATTCAAACCTGCAGGACCAACCATGTGGAATAATCTACCTGAAGAAATCAGGCCAGAAAAGAATTTGCTACGATTTAGAAAAATGCTGAAAACACTTTTTTTGTTTTTAATGGCTTTTCCTCATTAAATTCTGAGCCCAGCACATTAATAGTTATTGCTTAAGGGGACTGCCAAGATTCTTTCTCTCTCTCTCTCTATCTCTCTTTTTGGCACTATTATGATGGTTTTAGTAATTTGTACTGTCAGGATTATTTTGGATTTACTCTCATTTGTATGTATTGTAATTTTTTATCTAAAATTGTGTATGGATTGTTATCCACCAAGATTTGTGGATTGGTAGAATATAAATACGTTTAACTAAATGCTGAATCTGAGCACATACTTCTCTCCTCCCTTCCCTCTGACTGCAGAAAAAGAAGGTGCAGGTACTTCGGTCACCGGGTACCTGCCTACGCAAATTTTCAAAAGAAAAACTACACTTTGAAAATTGCCTACCAGGTCAGCAGATACACAAACATCCACAGACTTTACACTCAGGCAAGCTTCTGAGAATTGCCCCTTATGTAATGAAAGATAAATAGGATAGCTGCCAGCAGTGCGGTAAATGCATGGCGAACCCCAGCAGATAGTGTTGCACCGTCTTCTCCATTATCCGTTCCTTCTCGGGGGTTGCTAGGCTTCTAGGCGTCCTTCTCGGAGCTTTGATCAGCTTGCTTTGCAGGGTTTTTTTGGCTAGTACTGTTCATCCCATTTCATTCCACACTGGGGAGGTTTGGATTTTTCTCTCCAACATGAATACTAATGCGCTATTCTGGCTGGAAAGAAAATGTCGAGCTGACAGTTTCCTTAAGAATAGAAGTGTGCTTTGAAAGGCCCTTGACAGTACTGCCTGTAATTATATTGTAATTGGTGTAATTGAGAGCCCAAGGTCTCTCGCGAGCACTGCTTTGCATGGTTTTAACTTTGCATCAACAATTTTACCACTTGTGTGTATCTTGTACCAGTTGTCATTGGGCATGGATATCATCACATTTCTTCCCTCTGCCGTTTTAGAAAAAGACAAAATATTTTGCTCAGATTCTCTTTTGTGTGCCATAAACACTGAACCGCCTCTGGCATAAGAGGCAACTCCTAAGGCTTCTTCCTTTCAAGCGGAAAACGCACCTGAAAAAGAAACAAAGCGATAAAGCAAAGGGGCTGGTGACGAGTAGGAAGTTCTGCTCTCAGACATTCAGTAATCCTCATGAGATGGGTCAGACAAATCAGAATTCTTAAAACAATGTGGCATTGATGTAATAATGCATGGGGAAAAGCATGCAAGGCTTTAAGCAGTGGAGAAACAATGCAGAGCGTGAGGAAGGGCTTAGAGTCTGTGCTGTGTATGACAACACGTTCTGGACACAAAGTTGTTCTAACAGAGCATCATTTCCCACTCGATTCATGTGGACCTAAAGGTGTGTACTGTGCAACATTTCAATATTAAGAGCACAATCATTTCTGAGCACCTCTTTTCTTTTGTCAATGTTTCAAAAGTAGACTCGGCAAACTTTTGGGGGTTTATTTACTCGCGTCATTAAAACATGCTTTAACATGTGATTTTAACATAGTTTAGGTACCTCGGTAATCACTAAACTGCAGTAATTGAGTACCGCAGTCTGGTGAATACTGTGGTGCTGTTCTCTTGACTGGGAATGATTGGACATTTCCAGCCATAGTAATGTTCCTGGTCCCCTCCTCCTGCTGATGGATGCTTAAAGGGGCCTGAAGCTCTGACTTAGAACCCTGACACAGAAGCCACCCCTTCCACACAAAATATCTCCTCGTAAAGGCCCTCTTTCTGGCACCCCAAAAGATACACATTTGTAAGTCCTGCCTCTTTTAATATCTCATGCACAATTGAAAACAAAAAACCACCCTGATGTTGCTGGCCTACTGCAAATCTACCCCTCCCGGACTCTTCCCCCTACCTTCTGATGCTCCCCAGGTCTCTAAAGGAGCAGGAGAGATCCCCAGTCAGTCTTGCTCTGCAAGTGCTGGCATCCAAAATAGCCTTGGCTGTCCGAGGTTCCCCTTTGCTTTGCATGGGAGGGTGAGTTGAGAGGGACCTTTGGTGTAGAGGGGTCGCTTTTGTGCAAGGGGGGTTCTAAGTGAAAGGGTTCAAGTCCCTTTAGGTATCAGAGGGAGCGGGTTGTTGCGAGAGTATTGGCATATATCTCAACCTGCTGATGCTCATGGTGGTACTAAATTATAGCTCTTGAGGGATACTTTACTGCCATAGTTTAATCTGGATCACAATGTTTATTGAAATCCAAGCTAAATCTTTGGCATATTAATGAGCTGCTTTGCATACATTTACATGTAACAAAGCTCATTTATTTGGTGCTTGTTGCACCTGATTTATATTCTGCAAGATCGTGCCAATATCATGGGATAATGCATTTTAAGCCATGCGTTGAGCATCGATTTCAGCGTTTAATGCATTATTGCTGCTTAGTAAATAGATCCCGTTAATACTTACCTCTGCAGGTTAGACATTTCCCTGCTATGGACAGCTAATGATTTCAGAATTTATTTGAGCAATTCAGTAACTATTTCCATGAATCTCTGGAAGCAGAAAAGTCAAGTTTCCTCACATTCCTTGAATGAATCTTATTAGTTCATATTGGCTATGATGTCATAAATGACATCTCACGCAAACCCAATAGTACCAATTTGTAGCCATTCCATGTGAGCTAATGTATAACATGAGTCTGAATATGGTTGCTTCCAAGATTCATTATGAAGAGTCTTAATGATTTTTTATTGCAATTTTTTTTATACTTCTTTAAAAAATGTCTTTCAATTTCCATTTAATACTCAATAAGTCACACATTGCAAGTGTAATTGTGATAGCTGATAGTATTATATGTTTAGTCATGTAATTAACTTGTGTGATCAGATTATAGTTTAGGAATTTTATAATGGCCAAAAAATTACATTCATCTGAATATACATGAACAGCATTTTTAAGAATGCCATTGCAGAATTGTCACTGTATAGTGATGAATAAACACTTCCATAACCTCTGGAAAAACTACATCTGTATCTTTAAGCTCTCCATTTTCATGCATCTGGATCCAGTTATAAAAAGATGGAGTCTATGCACTCCTCTGCCTTCTAGTTATGACTAATCAGCCAGCAAATCATCTACTAATTTATTAGATGCATGATTGTTAATTAAGGAGACCACTGTGTCCAGCAGGATAATTCCTGCATCAGCTGGGATCAATACTCCACTAAAGTCCTTTCATAAAACTTCTCACCATGGCCCAGAAAGGATTAATCAAATGGCAATCATGTAAGATGTGTGGAAGGTTGTCCTTCGTTGAGCAATTCTGCCAACACTTATCGTCAATATATCTGCCTGCATGGGACAATCTGTCTGGTGTGTAATACAGTTGCATATGAATTTTACATTGAAGTTTTATGAAGGAAGATAACCTGGGCTTCTTATATGCTTTACCCCATGTAATAAACCTATCTGCCTGAAAGAGGTGGAATAATGACCTTTTTCATCTTTCTGTATTTGGATAACATCACTTCTGTCTACTGTCATTGCGCAGGAGCTGCCAGAGCTGTCATCCTATACACGTAACTCTTTATTGATGAACCCAATTTTATAACATAGTGCTTAGAGCTGAAATACATGGGGACTTCAGGCATAATTTTCAAAGTTTGCTTTCAAAATTAGCTAGTGTGCACAGACGCTTGTGTAGCATATATGCACACATTTATGCCTCCATAGGAGCAGGTATAAATGTTTGCGTGCACATTTACAAGCATACTTTTGATTTTAGAAAGTATACGTGTACCTAACCTAATTCCACCCCTTTAATGTGTGCATAAAAGCAGAATTTCTTTCAGGGGTATGTGCCTGTACTGAGTACCGTCACCTTTTTTCCTCCCCCTGCTTGATTTGGCCCGTGATCCCTCAAGAAAACCTTGCATCCTGCATGTGAGCCACCAGCACCTTTTTTCCCCCAGAAAGAAAGCACTGCATAAAAGTACTTATGAAATTGCTTCCATGTATACTTTTACATATACAACCCTCTATATACTCCTATATACTTCCATGCATACTTTTACATATACAACCCCCTATATACTCATGTAAAATGCCATTTTAGATGTGTCTATGTTTTTGAAAATTCACTCATATATATGCAACCCCTCTCCTATGTCCTCACTACAGAGGGGGGCTCATTATGGAGCAGACCTTTGAGTCACAGTTCTGGGTTTGTCTTAAACAGGGAGGAAGAATGTTTCTTCAGTGCCTTTATTGAACAGGACTATGTCATTTAACCACCATTTGTCATACCAGAGCTGATGTTCCAAACAAAGTAAACTTACTGAATTAAAGCTTGCCCAATGGTTATAACCTGACAAAGAGCACGTTTTCTGAGTGATGAATCCATATTTTCATAAAGTCATTTTCCTTTATTTCCTTGCTTTACCTAGCAGAATTATTTGTGACATTGGCTCTAGGAATTCCTATCTCGGGGTAGAGTCTCCAAATAGGTTAGTTTTGCACATACCATGACATGAGTGAACAGCACTTGTAAGTCAGGGAATGTTGGGCATGGTCTAAATCTCCCCTTTTAATAGTTGCATTGTGCCAAAGATGGATTTCTTTTGGAGTTCATAAGATGTAATATGTACAGGCCATATATCAAGGTGCACTTAGAAGAGTTTTTGAATCAGGCCAGTGGCACCCAATACAATTGGGATGATTTCTATATCTTTCTGCTACATTTCCTTCTTCCCTGATTATATTTCTTGATATGTAAGAATCTTCTCTCTTTCTTCTCCATATGTCGTACAGACAGAGTAATCACTTGGTGGTTGTACTGATACTTCTATTAGCAAAGTTGTTCATGTGATTTTCTCCTTTACTACAATGTCTGGATTCCTTGCATTGAACTTTTTATCAGTTGGAATGAGGAATGTCCCAGGTGATCACAACATCTTCATGATCCCAGTGGGGTTTTTTTGGTACAGTGATGGTATAGTGTTTACAAATTTTCCAGTGCATAAGCCATACCACCTTGTTGTGCCTTCACTTTATCACATCCAATGACAAGATGTGTAAGAAGGGCAACCAAAATGATAAAGGGGATGGAACAGCTCTCCTATGAGGAAAGGCTGAAGAGGTTAGGGCTGTTCAGCTTGGAGAAGAGACGGCTGAGGGGGGATATGATAGAGGTCTTTAAGATCATGAGAGGTCTTGAACGAGTAGATGTGACTCAGTTATTTACACTTTCGAATAATAGAAGGACTAGGGGGCATTCCATGAAGTTAGCAAGTAGCACATTTAAGACTAATCGGAGAAAATTCTTTTTCACTCAACGCACAATAAAGCTCTGGAATTTGTTGCCAGAGGATATGGTTAGTGCAGTTAGTGTAGCTGGGTTAAAAAAAGGTTTGGATAAGTTCTTGGAGGAGAAGTCTATTAACGGCTATTAATCAAGTTTACTTAGGGAATAGCCACTGCTATTAATTGCATCAGTAGTATGGGATCTTCTTAGTGTTTGGATAATTGCCAGGTTCTTGTGGCCTGATTTGGCCTCTGTTGGAAACAGGATGCTGGGCTTGATGGACCCTTGGTCTGACCCAGCATGGCAATTTCTTATGTTCATATGTTTCTACTGATGTTTTATAGATTTTGCATTTGTCCATTTTACCAATTTTTTCTATCCAAGGCTATGGACCATCTTGTCCATAATCCATTGTCCTGTATTACAATTATCAATCTCTCATCTTTAGGTTTAAATTCACCACTTCTTGCCATTCCTTTGTCAGGTTTTGAACTATGTGTGATTGTTGAAGTAATTCTTTGAATTTCCCACTATATTTATGTTCTTGCCCATTGTTTTCCTTTGTTTGCTGGTCTAATTCTTTAAAGCATGCTTATTCTTGTTTTGTAAATGATCTTGACTTTTTTCCCCATGTGTGCTGGTAGAGTCTTACTCATTCCTTCTATTTGTCGGAACACTTGTCCAAGTTTAAGAATGGAGATAAATTTTGGCTGTTCACTTTTATGCTTCAGTACTTTTTGAGTATTTGTATCTGTTAATGCTGCTAGGTATTCCTGGAGATCTATAATAGTAGCTCTATATGCACAATTTATTTCTATAAGGCCCATACTGCGTTGAGTTCATTCAATGTATAACCTTAGCATACACTGATTCTTATAGATTATTGTATAGGGCACACCTGATACCTGATTTTCCAAGGTGCAGACTTGTTGAACTCTCCTTAGGTCTCCTTTTCACTGCTTCTTGTATACAGTGCCCAATGATCACTGACTCTTTACTCCCTTTTTGCTTCAGTACCTGGATGGTAGCTCTGTTCCAGCTGGACTGGTTGACATAAAACTCTTTCTCCACAAAAGTGCTTGGTGCACCAACTTGCTCAGAGCTGGTGTTTCCATTAGGCAAACTAGGTGGTCACCTGGAGCACCAAAAGTTGGAAGCAGCAAACTCCTGCCAGCACAAGACACAGAGAGGGCGATGTGCCAGAGCCAATATAGCCACTGTGCTGAAGCTGCCACTAATAGCTAAGTTGGGGGAGGGAGGAATACATGACCTAAGATTCACCTAGGGTGCCAAATACTCTTGCACCGGCTCTGGACTTGCTGCAGAATCCCAGAATGATTCTGGAGAATCCAATTCAAATATACAATAATGCATAACGTTTACTCCTCCTGGAAGAAGGTACGCTTCCTCCAAGAAGAGGTACGCTATCTTCCCTTGAGAAAGAGAAATTCATCATGCCAACAAACAGAAAAACAGGAAGCAACTTGCAATGCCTGGATCACACCACAGCAGGTCTGCTACTTACAGCAGACCTCCTATGATGTCACTCCTGCAAACCATTGCAGGAGGGCAACACAGTCTCTCCCTCCAACCTTTATTTTAATGAATAGTTCTCAACTTGGCCTAAGTTTCACCTCATAGAGACTTCATCAGGGGAACATTGTAGAAAAGTTAGAAGTGTTTACTATTGGTAAGATTTGCTTATATCCTTCATTCAAAATTTGTTTTAATCATATCTTGCATGTGCAGAAGTACTCCCACCAACAATCCTGTTCCCCTTGCTCATGCTTAATGCTCCTTTCTGTATCCATTGTTGATGCTGTTAATTCATAATGTAGAATTTTTCACAAGGAATATCCATTACCAATTATATGTACTGGAGCTGGTCAAACATTAAACTGCAATTTGCCTCTTACTGATAAGAAACACTCACTTCACTAACAAGTCCTTTGTTAGCACAGCATGATGTGCTGGAACATCTGGAGATGAAGCTTCTGCGAGGTGAAACTTCGGCCTATGTTGAGATGGACTTCAGAAGATCTAAGAACTATTCATTAACATCAACATTTTTTTTTTTTTTTTGCAGTATTTTGATTAAGAGCCATATTGTGAAGTGTTAAGTATTTTGTATTGGAACAACATTGTTGCAATTATAAGGTGTGGGCCTGTGGATTTTTAATATTACGACTCAAAAAAGAACGTAAATAATTTCCAACAAAAACCAAATCAGCAATAGGAAAGGAAATGTCAATTTGTATGCCGTTTCCCAATTAAGTTGGTTAATAATTTTTTAGTTTTCTATTTTTTTAATTTTTTATATATATATATCTATATCTAGCCGCATCAGCAAGCCTGTCGGCGTGTACTTTCTTATGATATTTCAAACGAAAGCCGCCCGGACTTCTAATCATTTGTGGCAGTCCTTGATATTCTTTTGTTATATAGTTATTACTAAAGCTTTTCATTAAATCATTAATAAATTCACAACTGTGCAGTAATCTATTCCAACACAGTTCACTCCTCGTAGAGCATGTTTCCTCAAAACGCAGTGTATTGACAAAGTCAGATCTTAGTTCAAGAGTAGCTCAACAACCGGCCGAAGTTTCGCAGCTTATGCTGCTTCATCAGGAGCTTGAAATATAAAACTTTGTCAAGCGGCATTTAACTCTGTTGAAAAATGATAGACATAGTAATTTAAATATTTAAAATTCGATAAATAAACCACTTATCTGGGATCAGCGGAAGCTCAAACCTTCAAAACAGGACGACCTCGTCTCATGACATCTTGAAATGAACAGAGACCATTTTGACCACAGATGCAGATATTTAAGTGAGAGCTGAACCAATCAGGAACGCATCCGTCAGCGTCAGGGGTGGCGTCACTATCAAGTTAGTTCTGAACAAGACTTATGTGACGTCAGTATCAAGCTAGCGTTCACAAAAAAACATTAAGTTCTATTTCTGAATTCAGACCCTTTGGATGTAGAGTATCCAAATAGTGAATCCATCTTTGTTCGGCTTGCAACAACTGTTTGTTGAGGTCACCGCCACGCCAGTGAGGGGAAATCTGCTCCAAGACGCAAACCTGCAAAACGTCGAAACTGTGTTTATTATTCAGACAATGCGATACAATAGGTGCAGTTTCACGTTGTGTAGCCAAACTTGAACGATGCTCAATGATGCGAGTCCGAAGTTGTCTGATCGTTTTGCCAACGTATGTCATTTTACAAGGACATTGAATTGTATAGATAACACCAGAGGATCTACATGTAGTGTTATGTTTTAGTGGGACTGACATTGGTGGATTATAGAACTCAATAACGGTAGTCACTAGCATATTTGCACAGACAGAACAAGACCCACATATTGTGTGTGAACCAGTGGTAGATTTTTGTAGGGGGATGGTCGAATCTGAGTGCACAAGTTGGTCTTTAAGATTAGAGCCTCGTGTGTATGTGAATCTCGGTCGTGACTGGAATTCACCATGATGTTGCAAAATTTGCCAATTCTGGTGTATCAGACTCTTAAAGATTGGTGCCATTGGTGAAAAGGGTACAACACATGTTAATATATCATCTTCAGTTTGTTTGACTTTAGGAAGAAACAACCAGTCCCTGTTGGTATATTTAGCTCTGAGAAAGGCTCGCCGTACACATCTTTTAGGGTAGCCTCTCTGTATGAACCGGTCACTCAGAATTTTAGCTTGCTTAATAAAGTCTTCCTGGGAAGAACATAAGCGACGAATTCTGAAGAATTGTCCTACAGGTAGATTCTCCTTAAGACGTCTCGGATGGGCACTGCTAAAATGTTATTTGGATACTCTACATCCAAAGGGTCTGAATTCAGAAATAGAACTTAATGTTTTTTTGTGAACGCTAGCTTGATACTGACGTCACATAAGTCTTGTTCAGAACTAACTTGATAGTGACGCCACCCCTGACGCTGACGGATGCGTTCCTGATTGGTTCAGCTCTCACTTAAATATCTGCATCTGTGGTCAAAATGGTCTCTGTTCATTTCAAGATGTCATGAGACGAGGTCGTCCTGTTTTGAAGGTTTGAGCTTCCGCTGATCCCAGATAAGTGGTTTATTTATCGAATTTTAAATATTTAAATTACTATGTCTATCATTTTTCAACAGAGTTAAATGCCGCTTGACAAAGTTTTATATTTCAAGCTCCTGATGAAGCAGCATAAGCTGCGAAACTTCGGCCGGTTGTTGAGCTACTCTTGAACTAAGATCTGACTTTGTCAATACACTGCGTTTTGAGGAAACATGCTCTACGAGGAGTGAACTGTGTTGGAATAGATTACTGCACAGTTGTGAATTTATTAATGATTTAATGAAAAGCTTTAGTAATAACTATATAACAAAAGAATATCAAGGACTGCCGCAAATGATTAGAAGTCCGGGCGGCTTTCGTTTGAAATATCATAAGAAAGTACACGCCGACAGGCTTGCTGATGCGGCTAGATATAGATATATATATATAAAAAATTAAAAAAATAGAAAACTAAAAAATTATTAACCAACTTAATTGGGAAACGGCATACAAATTGACATTTCCTTTCCTATTGCTGATTTTTAATATTAAACATGTATGAGTGAGAAGTGTGTGGTGTGAATGGGTGTTAAGGGCAGCTGGTCTAATGATATGTGTAATATGTTTGTATAAAAACGAAATAAATTAGTGTTAAAATGCTACCTAGTCTATTATGGATATGTAATGTAGATTTTTTGTTTTTGATAATTTTGAGCATATTCTGTAAAAGTTAGAAGATGCCAATTGTTTTGTGTTTGATATATATATATATATGAACAATGACACAGATAAATGTGGAACTATGATTATATTTCAGTTTGCAGCTTCCTTGAAATCTGTTTTGCCTTTTCCCATCTAGTCAAAAAGCTGTGGTTGAACATGGCAGAAAGCGAGAGAGAGCAATGACTGGTAGGTACTGTTACTGATAAAGTCATTGGTATATCTATGTGTCAAAGTGGTGCATGTTATTTTACTCTGGAGAGTAAAGCCAAATGTCTTCTGAAAATCTGCATTTTTCCCTTGTATTTCAGTGTGTCTACATTTTGACATATCTTTGATCACTGTTTCCTGCTAACTGCTTTTCCATTTTTTTATACGTTAGAAAAGGCTGCTGTTTGGAAAAGTTGGTACAGTGCTTCCCACAGTTCCACCACAGGGTTCTATATTCTCTAGCTACAGTATTAAAGCAAAGCTACCAGGGTTGCTTTCAATGCAATACTCTGACAGCAATGCTGGATGCATCGGGACCCAAATCCATGTTCTGAGCTCCTGGTCATGGTAAGGGGTTTTGGGAGAGGATCGGGGGGGGGGGGGGGGGGGGGGGTAGGTTAGGGTAAGTGATAGAGTATGGGAGAGAGATGGTCCTCCTAACTGGGACTTTGACCGACCTTAAATCTAGACTTTAGTTGAGGGGTGGGGAGGGGGAAGTAAGGAGAGAAGCTTTTTGGGCCTTTTGGGCTGCAAAGGTACTCTTATTTTTCAGGGGGACAGCTTGGTGCTTGAGGAGTTTGGCCAGTTGGGGTGGGGGGTGGAGGGTGGGCCATTAGGCCTCTCTCCTCTTAGAGCCCTGAAAATTAGTGTCACGGTTTGAATGTTTATTTATTTATTTATTTTTATTTATTTGTTTTTATATAACGACATTCACACATGGGTATCACATCAGTTTACACGATAACGTTTTGATAATGTGACGGCGGTCATATTATCTTTACAATACATTGTAACATTGTAAAAAACTACATCTATGTATTGCTTTAACAATTATAACATTATAACATTGAATAATATACGCTATTTAGTTTCTTAACATTATCGTTGAAATAGCTAACGTTAAAGAGATTATATGGATCTTTGTTGGAGATGCTATGAGTTCTCTTGGTGGGGTTATAGAGCTGGTTGTTTGGGGCTGGATCCCAGTGGGGTGGGTTAATTGTTGTCGGGATAGGCTTTTCAGAATAGCCAGGGTTTTAGGGCTTTTTTGAAATTTTGTGATGAGGGTTCCGTTCCGAGTTCTGTTGGTAGTTTGTTCCACAGTGTGGGGCCTGCTATTGAAATTACCAGTTCTTGCGTTGAGGTGAGGTGGGCCTGTTTGATGGAGGGAATTGTTAGTAGTCCAGTGTTTTTAGAATGCAGGTTTCTTTGAGAGATGTATGGATGAAGGGTGTCCTTTAGCCAGTCAGTCTTTTCATTGTTGATGGATTTGTGCATGAGGGTAAGGGCTTTATATTGAATTCTGTGGGTTATGGGGAGCCAGTGGAGGTCTTTCAGTATGGGGGTGATGTGTGTGGAGCACTTGCTGTTTGTGAGGGATCTGGCTGTCGCATTTTGCAATAGCTGGAGTGGCTTGAGGGTGGAGGTTGGGAGTCCGAGGAGAATGGAGTTGCAATAGTCGAGTTTAGATAGGATGAGGGCCTGGTGTATTGAACGGTAGTCTTGAGTGAGGGGATTGGTAGCTAGCATAGTGTGTGTAGCATAGGCGAGATATGGTATGTATGGTTTTGCATCCTCCTATCAGTCGTGCAGCATAGGTTTGTATTTCTCCATCCAAAAATTGCAGCAAGTCAGTGGCAAATAAACAAATGGCAGAGTTTAAATTTCACAGCGCAAAAAACTGCAGAAATAACAGCCAAAAACAAACAAATAGCAATTTTAACTGACCTCACTTGGTCTCCATCTCCTTCAGGGTTGGCTCCTTAGTGCCCTGGCTCCTCTGAGCTATCCTCCTTCCTGCTCAATGGCTTCTCTAAAACTGAAAGCAATTTCTCTCTCTTTAATTCCCTCACTTGTGTGGGTGAGGCTGAACTTCCGCTTACTCAGTTCTAAAATGCTCGGCTTCCTGTGCTCAGTGTTTATTCTCTCTTACTCAGGAGGCTGAGAGTTGTAATTTCCTCCCTTCTCCATTTTTTCTTTTGCCCTGGGGACATTTACTTGGCTGCTACTATCTGTCAGTACACCACTTGCATCACCCTGATTTCGAAGAGATGATGGAGTACACAATCTATCACAATATCCAGTCCTTGGCATTATTTGTAGGCTCATGACGTGAGCTGTTTGCTGACCAGCACATCATTTCAAAAGAAATATTTTTTTGTATTGCCTGAAAAATATGTCCTAATCTTGTCCTACATCCATGATCCAAGGAACATTTATCATCAACTATTACTACCCGTAGACTAGATGTTATAGTGCCAATCTATTATAAGAACCATATAACTTTGTGAACACACTTGTAGATGTCGCACACTAGTTTAATCACTAGTTACATTTTTATCTTTGCTTTTTTTTTTAAATTTTGCATATAAACATTTTTTTCCCAGAGAACACACTCTTTATAGTTATGATTTCCTCAGAAGATGCTCTTTATCATACTTCTTCCAAGATCAAAAACATTTATTCTGCTAAATGAGTCGTTTGAGCCTATATGCTTATATTACAATGTTAATTTTGAATCTATTTACCCTTTTCCAAGTTCCATATCCTTGTTCTCTGTAATGCCTCTTGGCAAAAATGTATGTTTCTGTTTCAATGTAAACCGATGTGATCTGTATTCCATACAGGAACACCGGTATATAAAAATCTAAAAATAAATAAATAAATAAATTTACTTATCTTGTAAAAGACATTACCAACCGCAAACCCCCAACACAGGCCAGTTTTTCAATGGAAAAAGCCACATCTGCCTCAGGGATACTTCTTGCTGTTCCAAAACATTTTTTACAACCAGGATTTCATTACAATATTCAGGACATTACAATCTTCCAAATACAGCATTCTGTAGGCATCTGATGTCACATATTTAAGCTGGAAACTGGATAGAAAAAACAGCCAATGAGAAGAGGTTCACAACAAAGACAGCCAATCAAGTTCTTCATTATGCTGTTTTTTCTTTCCAGTTTACAGCTTAAATATGTGTGGTGCCAGAAGTGACATCAGGTTAGGCTGAGGCTCCGTCGTCGGCACCTGGCCTCTGGGCCAGGCCATGGCATCGGGTCTGGGCCCAGGTTCCGGCCTAGGTCAGGGCATCAGCTTTTTGTTTGCTGAGGCCACGGTTGCAGCAACTACCACGTCCTCGGACTACACAAGGCCTAGGCTTTAGCTTGTGCCTAGGCCTTGCTGGCGGATCTCCACTTGACTGAGTATGTGGGGGTCACGGGGGGGATCCTACACTGGCATGTTTCCGAGTGGGTAGGAGTGAGGGATGAGAGGCCTTGGGAGGTCCTGTTTTTGTTTTTTTTTAAATCTTTTTTTTTTTTGTAAATGTTTGATTTGTTTTTTCACATGAATGAAACAAATCAGACATTCCATGAACCAAAATTTGTGGGAAAATGCCTCTTGAAAACAAACCAAAAATGAAAAGGTTCTAGGTTCTGTCTAGGTTCTGTCTAGGTTCACTGAGCAGCAAAAGTTAAATAAAGAAGCTTTGTTAGCTTATCTAGGCAGTTACTGACATTTAGCCTGACTTTAGGTTCAAGTTAACATTTGCAGGGCCACACTGCTAATCAAGGATCGTTTATAACTGCATTTATGTGGTTAAAGTTTAGGAATCCATTATTACCACAAGTTCCAGCTGACAAATATAAAATTGAAAATTGGGAGGATAAAAATTGGGAGATTGAAAATGTGCGCAAGAAACAAAAAATGTACCCCTGTTTCAAATCATCAGATTTGCATGGCATTTTGGAGCAATATTGGTAGAACTAGTTGTCCATATCCCAATCTATTCTTGTGTCACATTATCTAATTGCGCATGTGTTGATAAGTACTGTATCATGGGTTAATCTTCTTTATATACTTTAAGAATCCCGACTACAATACTATCTATCTCCCAAGAGACACAGACTCCCAGTAGAGAGTGGTAGTGTTTAGAATTGCAAAGCAAAACTTGTTTGCATACAATGACAATCACTGAATTTAAATGCAATCATTGGCTTCACACCACACAAGCTTGCTTGTTTTTTAAATGTCCTTCCCTTCAAGTGATTGCTAAGTACATACTAGCATTTTATGCAGATTACTTATTAAATGGTATTTCAAAGTTTTCACACACTAGAACATTGTCTGTGCACATCAGCCAATCAGCAATGAATTATTGCAGACAATTCTCTCATTAGGTGCTACTGGTAACTTGTAACTACTTTGAGATTCCAGCACACCACCCATGATTTTCTCATTCTGGGCTTCTTCCCTTTACTACCTAACCCCGCTCCCTAAGAAACCTCCCCAAGACAACAACTTGCCCGCCCAAGACAGGCAAGAACATTGCCGGCCCTCAAATAGTTTTTCCCTGGCAGCAGCCTTCTTTTCTTCCTGGAACAGGCCATGTGCCTGAACCCTGCTAGTCCAGCTGGACAGGAACTCCAAACATAGGGCTCCTACATCACACAGTAGAATGTTATGACCAAATTACTCACAGGTCTGTGTCTCTGTCAGACTCTGAAACAGCACCATTTATGTTATATCACATGCCTTATGTACTACTAGCCAGGATTTGCTTTGCCCTTCTCTGGATGTTCATTGCCCCTTAATAGTTCCATCGACCATGACCTTTGGCTTGATAGGTATAATTCAAGATTCATGTGGCAATTTTACCTGGAAGAACCTTCCAGCTAAAACCCAAAAAGGTCCTTTAGGATCATTAACTGCTCCCCCTTGCTCAAAAGTACCATTTAGCTATCAGTTGTAAATTGGGTGACTCTAATTTTAATTTAAATCACTGACATATACTACTAGCTGGATAACTTGTCCATTTAATGGCTTTACTGAATATTGGCCTTGCAGTGTTTATTGTAATCAACAAAAAGGCAGAAAAATCAGTGGGGAAAAAAATGACTCTGGTTTTTCCTAATGATTTTCTGCCTTTTAGTTATAAAACACTGATAAATTCTTAGGGAAAATAAAATAAAAACTGAAAATGAAGGTCTCTAATGACATGCATACTTTCGAAAATACAATGTGCAGGCATACATTGGTATCCCTGTCCCAGCTCTGCCCTCTAATGCCGACTCTCAGTACACCTAAAAATACACTAGAAGCCAGGTTCTGCGTGCAATTTTACGCACACTGACCGGCCCTGGGAAATGTTCCCATAGCCACTTATGTTTGTTCTTTTGCCTTGTTTGCTGTGTTTTGTCTTTTGCCTGGTTCGCTGTATTTCTCTTAATTCCTTGTAAACCGATATGATGTATCCACGAATGTCAGTATAAAAAAGTTGTTAAATAAATAAATGTTTGTAAAACAGGGTTCTATGTGCATAAGTCATCTTGAAAATCAGGCCCTTAGTGTGCCAGACCTCAAGGACTTACATACATTTTGATTACTGCTTGAAAACGGACTGCAAACAGGGTTATGAAGATCCATGTACTTCCTAACTTGGTGTTTTTCATGTGGCTGGGGTGAATTTGTGGCTAAAAAGGGAATGTCAGCAACCACCACTAGAGCTCATTGGATGCAACTTCTGTCTGTGTCTGCCCAGTGGAAACTTGCTCCTACCTTGATTTGCAATACATTCACGGCCAAGACTGCAAACCAACTCCCTGGGTGATCACTAAGCGGGCCTTCGAACAGCTTGCCGCTAGCCCATCCGCCCCACTCCAACTACCGAGCCTGTCACCTTCATCTTAACGACCCGTTTCCATGCAGCAAATGAGCCAGGGCTGATCTGTCCCCTTCGCCTGCAAACGAATTAGCACTCCATTAGCTTAATGAAGATTCTCCCAGCCTCCCCGACAGCGTGTTAAACACTCTTGCAGCGGCCAAGAGGGGGAGGACTGGCGGTGATGGGTTTGGAAATGAGCTTGAGACTGCAATATTTTGATCCGTGGAAAGCCAATCTCTAGAAAGCTGCAGTTGGGGCAGGGCGTCTTTCAGGTGACTGACTATGTCACAGCTACATCCTACTGGGGATCTGTTCAGCAGCTCATCTCATTTTAATGTTTGCTGTTACGCATGAATGCAAAGAATGGAATTGTGGATGGCATGCCCTGTACATGTCCTGGAATGAGGTATGGACAGAAACTCTCATTACTGGATTGAATGTCACATTTATTTAACCTGTTCTCTCATTAGGTTTGCAGAGAACTGTGGGCAATTAAGAATTATTTTTGCCTTTTTTTTTTTTTTTAATTATATATATATATATATATATATATATATATATATATATATATAGAACTGGGAATACGACCTGTAATCTTTAAAATTTCATGTTGGCATACGAGGATAACTTCCAAAGGCACTAGTGTTTTATAATGAAGTAGGCTTGGTTTAAATCAAGTGTATCTAGGGAAAATCAGGTACCCGCCTGTCTCTCTGATGTGTCCATTTCCTACAGTAAATTGCTTTGCAAAACTGAGATAATGAATCAAGTGAATTTTACCATAGCTTATTTGTCATGCACAGTTCTGTTATATTATATTTAGCTTTGCATATTGCAGTGTCTGACAGCAAACTGTGACATTGTTTCTGCATCATCATAGAAGGGAAAAGCAAGATTTGACTTAATTGTTGGGATTTTTTTTTTTTTTTTTTACTATTGATATGTGACTAGAAGAGAGTAAAGCTTGAGTTGAATTAACTGGACTGACCCTGGACTAACCAAGACAAATATATGTAAAAGCCACATCTGAGACGGCTCTCTGAACAGGGGCTACAAGGGCGTTCTATAAACCTTTGTTCTAAACAGCGCAATATATGGAACTGGGGTTAGGATTGTTCTGTGCACCCAAATACAATATCAGCTTCAAGAGACCTTCATTTTTGTTGACAAAGTCAGATTCAGTTTTATGGTTTCCATGAGTTTTGCCTATAAAATTCATGAGCTGTTAAAGTGTGAAAAACAAATCCCACAGAATAAAAATGCTGTTTCGTTGCCAACACCAGCAGATTTGTAGCTGTTGTGGTATTGTTCAGGGCGTCCCTTACTATAGAGTCATTTCCCTTGGAGCACTTCTGGTTTTTTAGCGCTCATGTTCAGGGGTGAATTCCAAAGCCATGGATGTTCATAAAACCCCTCGCTTACATCTAGCGCTGGAGGCATAAACCAGAGCAGCTTTGACAGAGGCTGTGCTGGACAGCGCCAGGAGCAGGTGGGTTTGGACCCCACTCCCATTGGGGCTTTTACAGGTTCGGGGGGATGGAGGAAAGATCCGGGGGGCGGGAGGCTGGTTGTAAGGCTTCTTTATCATGACGGTTGGGTGGGACGGCCTGCCGCAATCCTTTTAAATCTGGAAGGGGGGGTGGCCAGAAAAATGGAACTGGGGAAAAGAGAATTTTATCTTTATAGGAGGTGATGTGGGTTCAGGTTGTAAGGCCTCGATGGCTTCTTTACTATTTGTTGATGGGGTTGGGAGGAAATCGGGCTACAGGGCTGTGCATTTTTAATTTAATTTAATTTTTTTTTAACTTTCTTGGCGCCTCTTAACCTGATATCTTTTAAAGTTAAAACATGGTTTTATGTATGCAGATTGTTAAATAATAGCATGGGGCTGACTGCGCAACCCCATTTTGCCTATACCTTTACATTCACTGGGAAGAGGCATGTTGGGGTAGAAATGAGATTTATTTCCTCTGTAGAAAAGGCTTCACTTTGTGTGGATGAGTTTGTGCTCAAACCAGGCCACTTAGGTGGGAATTTTCAAAACTAACTTATGCATATGTTTGCTTTGAAAATGTGGGGTAAAAAATGCCTGTAAAATTACATTCAGCCTTTACTTCTACTCACACAGATATAAAATTAACCCACCCACAAATACGTACATATGTAATTTCCTAGGAGCTGAAGGGAAAAAGAAGACACCTAGACAAATCTTCTTACTGTTCTGGGAAGTTGTAATATTTAAATTAAAGGGGATGAAGATAGACTTTAGGAAGACTGAGAGACCATGGAAAGGTCTTTTGAGAAATTTGCCCTGACATAACTATGGATTTCTTCTGTACAAGGTGTCATGTCTAAATACCAATGCAAGCCATAAAACCCTGACAACCGGCGTGTCCTTCCCCCACCTGTCCAACTAACCAAGAAGCAAGATATCATTGCCCTGATATGCAATAAACCACATGGCCGTGGCTTTATTAGATGAATACTACATAAACAAAATACAATGCTATGACCAGGGTGAGGCCCACTGGGCCAAACTGCAAGTACGCAGTCTGGCAACCTTTGGAGAAATCCCTTGCAATTCCTGCTATACAGAGCAAGCAACTGATGAGCTTCCCCAGGCAGTCCTAATCCCCCCCCTCCCAAATGCAGTAACTATCTCTCAGCCCCTACTATAGGAGCCAAGGACTGATGTGAATCCCTTATACCAACCATCAAGCTGCAGTCCCCAAGTTCCCGATTTGGACATCACTACCCAGATCCATCGACCGGTCTGGCTCCTGCTCCCTATACACTGTTCTCACGCCTGATCTGATCCCTTGAACAAGATGAGTGCATCACATTTCACTGCTCAAATGATGATGTTCCCAGCTTGAGGCCCCATCCCCTGCCACCAAAATGAGTTAGACTGCCCACTTGCTCTAGCTTCTCCCACTAAAATATCTGCTGCTCTGTTTGTCTAAATGCCCAAAAGGTGGCCTCTGATAGCCTTTGGCCCACAACCAGAATTTTAAATTCCTGACCTAGACTACCATAACATAAAGCTCATAGTACGTTACACTTGTTCTATTATATCTTCCACCTCGACTGTATTCTGTTATACCTATTACTCTTATTCTCCTCTTGCTTGTTTAATATGCTATTATTGTAAACCTCATACTTTACTGGAACACACTTTGAACGCTTCTGCTGGAAAAGTGTGAAATAAATAGATGATGATGATGATATTGGCCTGTGTACAGGCCTGCAAATCAGCGGCAAGAAGTTTGTGATGAATGTCTCCATTTGTTTGTATAAATCAGCATTCAATGACTGCTGTTTTCTTTCACTGATTCGGCTCAAAATTCTTTTGAATAAAGGACCATCAGGCATTTACTGTCTCCGCTTTCTATTGCATATAAAAATGAAAACACCAGTACTTCTTGCTGTTTTGAACACTAGAAGGTGGAGACAGTAAATGCCTGATGCTACTGTAAGATGGTCCTTTATCCAAATGAGTTGTAAGCTGAATAAATGAGAAAATATCAAAATAACATACATTGAATGGTGATTGATATAACTTTAATAACATTGCATTCAATATTGATTCTCCCAATAGTGGCGACATCCATGCAGATCCAGCTGCTGCCAATTTGGAAATGGGATGTGGTGGGGCAGGAACAATGGAATCACCCCCCCCCAATCTTGACTTCTTATGACCCACAGAAGGGTACGATTGGTCCGAGGAGAGTGGTGGCATAGGGGAGGGCATGAGAGGTGGAGGGTTACATTTTTCATTTCAGGGCCACTGGCCCATTTATTTCTTAAAATAAGCATAATCTGAAAAGAAAAACAAAATTAACATTTTCCATGCAGATCCCTACCCTATGACCAGCTCATTAAATAAGAACATAAGAACATAAGAAAATGCCATACTGGGTCAGACCAAGGGTCCATCAAGCCCAGCATCCTGTTTCCAACAGTGGCCAATCCAGGTCATAGGAACCTGGCAAGTACCCAAAAACTAAGTCTATTCCATGTAACCATTGCTAATGGCAGTGGCTATTCTCTAAGTGAACTTAATAGCAGGTAATGGACTTCACCTCCAAGAACTTATCCAATCCTTTTTTAAACACAGCTATACTAACAGCACTGACCACATCCCCTGGTAACAAATTCCAGAGTTTAATTGTGCGTTGAGTAAAAAAGAACTTTCTCCGATTAGTTTTAAATGTGCCCCATGCTAACTTCATGGAGTGCCCCCTAGTCCTTCTACTATCCGAAAGAGTAAATAACCGATTCACATCTACCCGTTCTAGACCTCTCATGATTTTAAACACCTCTATCATATCCCCCCTCAGTCGTCTCTTCTCCAAGCTGAAAAGTCCTAACCTCTTTAGTCTTTCCTCGTAGGGAAGCTGTTCCATTCCCCTTATCATTTTGGTAGCCCTTCTCTGTACCTTCTCCATCACAATTATATCTTTTTTGAGATGTGGCGAGCAGAACTGTACACAGTATTCAAGGTGCGGTCTCACCATGGAGCGATACAGAGGCATTATGACATTTTCCGTTTTATTCACCATTCCCTTTCTAATAATTCCCAACATTCTGTTTGCTTTTTTGACTGCCGCAGCACACTGAACCGACGATTTCAATGTGTTATCCACTATGACACCTAGATCTCTTTCTTGGGTTGTAGCACCTAATATGGAACCTAACATTGTGTAATTATAGCATGGGTTATTTTTCCCTATATGCATTACCTTGCACTTATCCACATTAAATTTCATCTGCCATTTGGATGCCCAATTTTCCAGCCTCACAAGGTCTTCCTGCAATTTATCACAATCTGCTTGTGCTTTAACTACTCTGAACAATTTTGTGTCATCTGCAAATTTGATTATCTCACTCGTCGTATTTCTTTCCAGATCATTTATAAATATATTGAAAAGTAAGGGTCCCAATACAGTTCCCTGAGGCACTCCACTGTCCACTGCCTTCCACTGAGAAAATTGTCCATTTAATCCTAATCTCTGTTTCCTGTCTTTTAGCCAGTTTGCAATCCACGAAAGGACATCACCACCTATCCCATGACTTTTTACTTTTCCTAGAAGCCTCTCATGAGGAACTTTGTCAAACGCCTTCTGAAAATCCAAGTATACTATATCTACCGGTTCACCTTTATCCACATGTTTATTAACTCCTTCAAAAAAGTGAAGCAGATTTGTGAGGCAAGACTTGCCTTGGGTAAAGCCATGCTGACTTTGTTCCATTAAACCATGTCTTTCTATATGTTCTATGATTTTGATGTTTAGAACACTTTCCACTATTTTTCCTGGCACTGAAGTGAGGCAAAAGAAACAAGTGTATGCCCGCTCCTATAGCCCTGGTAATCCTAAGGAAATAATAGGGGCATTGCAGTCCATCCTTCTGTGAACGATGGCCCTGCCCATTGGTTGCATGCTACAAATAGGATTCCAATGATCAATAAAGTCACGCTTGGAAGTATTTTTTGGGCCAAGATGAAGTGAGACATTCATTTCACTTACAGAGCTTCTTGCCTGGTGAACAAGATAGCCTCTCTGTGTTTTCAAGCTCAGTTCCCAAGAAGGCGAAGACCCTCTTGGAGTCTTTATTTTGTCTGCTACTAGTGATATGCCATTATTGCCATGTTTGCAGGCTACCTCCAGAAAACTGGCCAGAAGGTAAGTACAGTTCAGTAGGGATGTGCTGTCATCTGAAACAGTGGCGTAGCCAGAATTGATTTTTTGGGTGGGCACAAGGTTAACATAGGTGGGCACAAGGCATGCAGGTCTACTAGTTGTTTTCTTACTGATAAATAATGCCATATATACTGCACCCTAGAATGGCTTTCTAAGTAGTTTGCAACAGCCATTATGTGTCATGTATGAAACTTTAAAATAATTTACTTCAATTATTTCAAGTATAGAAAACAATCAAATCCAATCATATAATAAAACAAAAATTAATGTATTCTTTCATGAACCATCTTTGCAGAAACCCAGAAATCTTCATAAATACAATAAAATATAATTAATCATCAGAACAGGTGCAGCGCAGAGCTAGGGCAATTCACATTACAAGTAACATGAAAAAAAAAATTCAAATTCTGGTGTAATCTCAGCAAAAAATAACCCTCCACTGCTATTTTGTGAAGTAACAAACTCTTGCAAAGAAAGAGGCATCTGGAACCTTGCCAAACAATCACAGCACTGACTCTCAGGATTCAAACAGCAACCTTATGAAAAAGCAGCAATGCAAATACTACACCAGGCCCTAGAACATTAATACATCACCTACGTGAATAACAGAACAGGCTGGACTACTACTACAGAGAAACTATATGCCAGAAATACTCATTTCTGTCACAAACAGGCAAAACTGAGACCGACCCTTACCTAATATAGAAATAATAGACTATAAATTAGAAACAGAAACATGTAGATAAAGCCAAAATAGAAAGCCTGAGAAACTAAAATGTCTGAACAGTGGAATACTTAAGAAAGAGCAAAATTCAAAAATATAAGAATGCACATTCCCAAAGATGACATATTTAAATTGCTAACATCTCTCTCTCTCTCTCTCTATATATATATATTTTTTTTTTTACCTTTGTTGTCTGATCTTTGTATTTTTCTAATCAGTTGGTCCTGGTCTCTCTTTCCCATTTTTTCCCTTGTCGCTCATTTCCTAATTCCTCTTCAGTGTCTTTTCTACTACTGTCTTCTTCCCTTCCACACACACACACACATATATACATAAATGCTTTCTCTCACAGACTCCCTCACACACTCAGGCTCTCACTCTCATATGCTCTCCCCCCCCCCCCCCAAGCTCACATTCTCTGCAGACACACATACAAGCTCTCACTTTCTCACCCCTCCCCAGGCTTATATTCTTATGCACACACAGACGCACATCCAGGCACCCATTCTCATCCACACACACACAAACCCATTCTCCCATTCTCACCCACACATACACACATTTAAGGTCCCATTCTCACCCACACATACACACTTTCAAGCACCCATTCTTACCCACATATTCAAGCTTCCATTCTCACCCACACACACAAACCCAGGCTCCCATTCTCACCCATATATATACACATTCAAGCTTCCATCCTCACCCACATATTCAACCTTCCATTCTCACCCACATATTCAAGCTTCCATTCTCACCCACACACACAAACCCAGGCTCCCATTCTCACCCATATATACACACATTCAAGCTTCCATCCTCACCCACACACATTCAAGACTCCATTCTCACTCCCATACACACCCAGGGTCCGATTTTCACCCACACAGACACAACAAGGCTCCCATTCTCATCCTCACATACACATTCAAGCCTGTGCACAGTTTCCGCTTCCTCCCCCCAGAGCAGGAAGATCAGCTGGCCTCTCCTGCTGCCACTAGCCTCCTGCTATCTTCGGGCGTATGGCCGACCGATCTTCCTGTTTGGGGGGGGGGGGGCGGGGAGGAGAGCGGAAGCGCCGCGCACAGTTTCCGCTTCCTCCCCCCAGAGCAGGAAGATCAGCTGGCCTCTCCTGCTATCTTCAAGCCATACGGCCGACCGATCTTCCTGCTTGGGGGGGGGGGGGGGAGCGGAAGCTGTGCGCGGCGCTTCCGCTCTTCTCTCTCCCCCCCCCCCAAACAGGAAGATCGGTCGGCCATATGGTTGTAGGACCGCTTCCCCACGTGTGCCGTGATGGCGTGCCAAGCATGGGTTCTCCTCTTCACTGTCGCGGGGATGGGATCCCGCGACAGCCTTGCAGTTCTGGTGTCAGTTGGGTGGGCCTGGGTCTAAATTGGGTAGGCAGCTGCCCACCCAGGCCCACCCGTGGCTACGCCACTGATCTGAAACAGAGGCAAAGTAATAACTATGGAACCGCCATTGTAGCTTAATTTAACAGAGAATGAATGAACGGGGCTTCAGCAAGCCGGTAATTGCAGTTTTCTCTATCATTAACCCCAAATCGGTCTCTTTTCTTTTTTTTTCTCAGTGAAGCTAATGTCATGGACCCGAGGACAACTGCCGTCTTCTGATAAGTTGACTGTAACATTGTTCCCTTGATGCAGCCGGAGTCATGAAACTTCAGCTGAAGTTGGGAAATGTATGTTGGGGCTTTTATGTTTTGTGACCACACTTGGATAGTTTATTTGGGGTTTATTTGAAGTTTATTTGAAGTTTGAGAGTACTCTGGAGTTTGCACATCTACTGGTTGAAGTGATGTTCACATTAGCTTCATTGAGAAAAAGAAAACAACTGATTTGGGGTTAATGTCATTTGAAACGTTTCCTATATTTTGTTTCATTTTGTAAATGAAATGACAGAAAAATGATAAACATTTTGTTTGTTCTGCCATTTCCTTTACAGCAAGTCCTGCCACCCTCTCCCCTCAATGATTAAAACTGGCCCCCAAACTTTAAAAAAGGCTCCTCTGGGTTTGCCCTCAATCCCTTTTGTATCCCCTTCCTCTCAATCTTACCCATGCCCTCAGGTCCAAAAGGGGCAGGACAGTTGCTTCTTCCCACACCGGTACCATACTCCAAAATTTCTCCTGCTCCCTCTGGATTCTGGATTTCCGGTAAGCAGGGGAGGGGGGGGGATGCAAAGGGAGGGAAGAAATGGAGTGTGGACCTGGAGGAAGAGGGGGGTGCTTTTTATAAACATTTGTTCTGGGAGGAGCAGGGCAGGAGTGGTTGTCAGTTTTTAGTGTACACTATTTACAGATAGCATGCATAATAAATTAGCACATGAATTGGTGAGAAAAAACAGATACAAAAACAAAATGAAAAAAAATTCAGTATGTCCGGTCCTCTAAGTTATTAAGTTAGCATAGCCAACAACTAGAAAGTCATCCAAATAATGGACTATGTTGCAGCTCCTCGATACTTTTGCTGTGGCTCAGATGTAAGAAAGTTGAACATTTCAAGGTAAGCCCAAAATGTGTCAAAACAGTACTGACCTTCAAAGTGAAACCCTAACAGGAAAGCTATTAGGGTTCACTATAAGAAGCCAGAGAGCCAACTCAATGAACTCTGACCATGCTCATAATCTAGGGTGACTGTGCTGTTCAGTGGACAGAGGAAGGCCCTGGCAGCAAAAGATCAAGTAGAGAGACATTTTCTGTGATAAATTAAGAGTGGTGGTTTATGCCCTAATCTTATCTCTGATTATTGTAATGCCTTATATTTGGGGTTGCAAGGAAAATTGATTCATAAACTTCAACTGATGCAAAATACAGCGGCTCAAATTATTAGAAGTCTCACTAGAAGGACTGTGGCCGCACCCATTATTTTTACAGCTCCGTTGACTACCAATGGTAGCACAACGTAAATGTTTAATCACGGCTCTTAAGGCTTTATGAGGTGGAGGTTCCCCCAAGTTGGGGAAAAAAAAAATTTGAAACTGCATTCATCTGGCAAGAGTTTGAAGTCACTGGGAAAATCCTTATTACGGTTACCATTAGCTAAATCATTCCACCACTCATGACCTTTTTAGGGGCCATTCCAAGTTCATGGATTTGAGGGAGGAGAAAGATTTGAAGCAGTTTAGAAAAAGCTGAAAACATGGTTAATGTCTACAACTTTTTGAATGTAACATCAACCTGTTTGACAAAGAAGTAATTTGTGGATTAGATATGCTGTCTTTAGGTCTGTATATGGTTTAATTGATTTTTATTGCATGTTTTAAAAATGTATATCGCTTTGAGCGATTTGTAAGCAGGAAAGCGCTAAATAAATAAATGGGTATTTACATGGGTAGAATGGTTTGACTTAAAATTGTTCTCTTCAGATGTGACTTATAGGACATGCAGCTTCCACAACGCACATACGTTTGACCACAGGAAAAGGAAGCATTTCGTGGGTGCTTTTAGTTGAGGGGAATGAACAGTACACTTTTAATTTTCAAATGTATGGGTGCTATTTTGCACTCCCTTCATCACCTTTCACATTTGAAAATTGCCTTCTTATAAAGTTACCCTTTGTGTGCGACAAGTTGTGAATCAGACAAAATCCCCCCCCCCCCCCACCACCACTACCACCCTGCCATTTGCATTTTTATGGAAATGATATTTTTGAAAATGGGCCTGCCATCCAGCTGAGAGACTATTTTCCATTGTACAATATTATGCAAACGTTTTGCATGATGAGCTTTGTTTCCCGAAGTATTGACTAAAGAATCTTGATAGGTGATATAGAAACCATGTGAGAAGTCTGTAAAAGGAATGTCAGCATCATGGGACTTAGGATACATTTGCCATCGGAGGGGCTATGACTTCCCTTCATACATACTGGTGTGCAGCCTTCAAAAAAATGGGGTGCATCACTTGGCAGGCTTAGGGATAGGGAGCCTTGTTGACTGCTCTGCTGGGGCATTTTGCTACCAGGTGAATGACTCCACAAGTTGAACACTGATAATTGAATTTGCAATTATTAGGGAAAGGCAGGAGCCTACTGTGTGCCAGCAGAGATCCCTACCCCAACTCCCATAGCACATCTGGCCTAGGGAGCCCCCTGCTGTGGAGGCAGATCTAGCCAGAAAAGACCATGGCTAGAAATCTTCCACCTCTCCTTTGCACTGGCTTTCGGTTTCCAACATTCATAGGTCAATGATTTTTATTGCCCGTGATGCTCTCTTGCTCAGCTATGCATCCTCAAAAGGTTGTCTCCTAATTGCACCATGCCTGACCTACTTCCCTGTGAACCTTTTGTATAACATTAAAATAGCTCCACAGGGCCCAGCATTGACTGGAATCTCACAGACAATGTGCTGGCAAAGTAACAAAATGCATAGAATCGGATCCAATTGCTAATATTCCTAAGAATCCTTGCATTTTGCTTCTTGTGTTCTTTCTTTTTGCAACCCCCTCAGAAGTGAAAATTATGTTTACAAACTTACCTTTTGCAGTTTTCTTTCTTATGGCCAAAGCTACATCTAAATCAAAGTGGTGCATGGCTGCAGAGTGCTCTATAAACCAAACTAGTTTTGCCAAACAAAAGTTTGGCACCCTGAGCTGCGTCATCATGGTAAGAGCTCTCTCTTCCTGTGAATGCTGTTGACCTGATAGGAAAACTTCAATCATGAAATAGTAGGGAACCCACAAAGGCACTGTTGGTTGCCTTCTCCACTGCTACAGATCTGGATGACATGTCAACCTCTGAATCTTCCTCCACCTCAGACCCACAAAGGATATCGTGCTCGTTTAACTTCACCCTTGTCTCAGCTGTGGATTTCTGCGTGGGATTTCTCTCTATGCTGAACTCATCTGGCAGTGTCCACCATATCTGAAACTCATTGCCCTACTAGACTATCTGCAACTTTGCAAAGAAGGGAGATTAAGTGTCCAGTTTTCAGTTCTTTCTCATATATAAGCATAGCAATGATGGCAGAAAAGGACCAAAATGGTCCATCCAGTCTACCCAGAAAGCTTCCCATGGTGGTATCATCCGCACCATGCAGGTTACTCCATGTTTTTCATACAGGTAGCAACTGCTGCTCTGTGCAGTTATCACCAAGCCTTATGATAACCCATAAAAATGTAATGCTAGCAACAGTTTTACTGGGCGATAAACCTTCCTGAAAATTCAGACAGTGCTGTTTCACATGCTTTGCTTATGGACTTGGCCATAAGCAAGTAGTCCTGTGTTTTGGGTTTTTTTTCCCCTATGTCTGCATATCAGTTCCCCAGATCACAAAAGTCAGGGCCCTCGTTGGTTTGCTGTCTGAATCCAATTCCCCTTTTCTCCCTTCCTTAATTACATAGTAGCTGTATGGGGTCACCTCTCATCTCTGACTCTTTTTTTTTTTTTTAATACACTTTCCAGAGTCAAAACTAGGTTCCCTGCTAACCCTGACCCAGATTCATGTGGTTGGATTCCCTCTTTGCTATCTGGGGTACCACTAGGGTACTACATTGGGGCTTAATTCCAATAGAGGTATGATGTATGGATCCTCCTCCCTCCCACAGACTCCCTGTGTTTGAGGAACAATCACAGGACTGAGATGCCCTGCCCCCAGTCTTATGTAAGCACCATGTATCTTGAGCAAGCACAGCAATCAGTGCCCATCTGACTAGCATCTGCAATAAGACTGGAGAGTCTGGAGCCTTGTACCTGGATCCATGGGGCATCCAGGAGAACCTCAATGTTTTCTGCCTGCTGCATTTTGTGGGTTGACATTGTATTATAATTTTCATCCCTTCCTTAGCGATCCCCCTGCATTTATCCCATGCTTTCTTGAATTCAGATATTGTTTGTGTCTCCCTTTCATTGGGATGCTGTTCCACATATCCACCATCCACTCTGAAAAGAAATATGTCCCAAGATTACTCCTGAGTCGATCACCTTTCAACCTCATCTCATGACCTCCTCATTCTAGAGCCTCTTTTCAATTAAAAAGGCTCACCTCCTATGCATGGAAACCTTTGAGATATTTGAATGTCTCTATCATATCTCCCCTTTCCTCTAGGGTCTACATGTTTAGATCTTTAAGTCTATTCTCATATGCTTTAGAATAAAGACCTCTAATTATTTTAGTAGCCACTATCTGGATCGACTCCATCCTGTTTTTATCCTTTTGAAGGTGCGGTCTCCAGAACTGTACACAGTGTTCCAAGAATTTCACCTCCAATACTGACCCTTTCCCTTAGGTTTTTGCATCCTAAATGAACATTACTCTGCATTTTTTAGCATCAAATCTTAGCTGCCAGACCTCAGACCATTCCTCGAGCTTCGCTGGATCCCTCCTCATGTTTTCCACTCCTTCCTGGTTGTCCACCCTGTTACAGATTTTGGTATCATCAGCAAAAAGACAAACCTTTCCCGACTAAAAATTTAGCTCACAAAAATGTTGAAGAACCGGTCCAAGGCCCGATCCCTGAGGCGCACCGCTAGTAACAACCCTCCTTCTCAGAGAAAACTCCATTTACCACTGCCCTTTGTCGCCTCCCACTCAGCCAGTTTTTAACCCAGTCAGCCACTCTCTAGGATCCATAACAAGGGCGCACAATTTTTTTTAATAAGTCTTCTGTGTGGAACTGTGTCAAAGGCCTTGCTGAAATCCACGTATTCTACGTCTAGCACTCTCCCTTTATCCAACTCTCTGATCTCCCAAGCAAAGAAATTGATCAGTTTGATGGATGTTTCTTTTTTGTTGCCAACTCTTAAGTTCATTAGTACTTCTGCAGTGAGCAAATTTCTTCAAGATACGGTGATTCTTTATTTTTAAATTAAAGTAGTGGCCTCCTTGCTATAGCAGACTGGATAAACCAATTGATCATTATCTGTTGTTTCCACGTTAATGTAACCCCTCTTTACCAGGGGCCACCTTCAGATGCTGGGAGCGCTGTGCAACTCAATGAGGCTCTGGCTTCTGCTGTGCAGGAAATGGTAATCTGTAAAGCAGGGCTGGCTGAAGGAAAAAGGACATTCAAAGTAGAGTTTTCTGAGATAAAAATCACAACAACATGCATATTATTTTTACATGCACTGCTGTGGTGCCATCCTGAAAGCTCTGCAAAAAAAGTAAAACAAACACATGCATATGGTATTGGGTATGGGCTTTGCTCTTAGAAAGCCATAGGTAAACTGTATTACAATGTACAATATAGTAAAACTCCCAAAAGGAGTTTGGGAGCAGTGAAAACCTTAACTAAGAAACACTGCAATTACACCGAGCCCTAAAAACTAATACTCTTCTTATTAGGAAACCAGAAAAAGCCAGCCTTCAATAATCCTAACACAGGAACTACACACTAGCAGGATATTTCATCTCAGTCACACATGCAGAAAACAGACAGCCCCTCACCAAATACAGAATAAAGAGACCATACAGCAAAAACAGAAACATGCAGACAAAAACTGAAAACCGCAACAAGTCACACTATATGCAGGGGTTTCCACTACATGCAAAACAAAATGCCATACCTCAAAACAATAAAATCAAGAAATGTAAAACCATACTAATAAAAAGACTATTTCAAAAACAGCTAATGAATAGCGTAACATTCAATAATTAGAATCTCAAAAATTATAAAAACTTTAGCAAACACCAATAAAATTTTTAAAAAAGCAGACACATGAAATAGTACCTAAACCTAGTCAGAATAAAAAAAAAATCCATAGCTGGGAACTTTTCATTTCCAGTTCCCTTGGGTTTTCTGTACATTTGGGTGGGGGCACAATGGTAGGAAGGGGAAACTCTTTTCTCTCTCTCGCTCTCACTCACACATGCTCTCATTCATGTGTAAATGCTTTCACTTGCTCATGCACACACAGGCTCTCACACTTGCTGTTTCTCACACACACACACGTATACACTTTCACAGTTGCTCATTCACACACACACACACACACACTCTCATACTCACATGTTCTCAAATGTTCTCTTTCACACACACACATGCTCTCACACCCATATACATTCCCATGCCCTTTCAAACGCATCCCCACTCCCTCTACTTCACTCACACGCTGTCAGACTCTGTTTCCCCTTTTTTGTTTTGGTTGAATGTGAATGAACTCAGCAGGCAGGTATGGCCTCATATTTTCTTCTGCTGCTGCTGCTGCTGCTGAGCCTAGTTTCTTCTTCAGCCACTGGCAGGGTCTTGCCTGCTTTGCCACCAGGTAGGTCCTTCATTGTTTCTCTGCCATCGGTGGGTTGGGCTTTGGTGGTGGCTGACAGGGTCTTTGTTTGTTCTTCAGCCACTGGTGGTTTGGGTTCCGTCACTGGCCGCTGGGCCCCTTCTTTTCTTCGCTGCTGGGCAGATTGGGCTCTGCCAGCGGGTCTTTGGCCCCTGGTGAGTTGAGTTCCATTGTTGACCGCTAGGCCTCTTCTTTTCATCTCTGCTGGGCAGGTTGGGCTTTGTGGGCGGCCCATAGGACCTTGCTTGTTCTGCCAGCAGACATAGTCCTTAATTTTGGAGGTAGGGTGAGGTGGCTGCTAGAGGAGCTTTGGGGGGCAGTTTTTGCTGCTTCCAAATTTTGGTGCCTGAGGTGGCCACCTCCCCCTGCCTCATTATAGGTCTGCCTCTGGGCCCAATGGGATCAAACTCACACTTGAAAAAAAAAGTCCTTAACATAACAAGAAGTAAAGTTTATTGAATCCAAAATTAAGCAGTTCATCAGTTCAGTTCAGCAATACAAAGATCAGTTTCTTAAAGAGTCTGAGATAAAAGGACAAAGCTGAGACCCTCTTCTTGCTCCCTGCAAGGCACCAAATCCTTTAGAAACTCCACTGGAAACAAGATAGTCCTCATCTTTCTCTCAGATATAAATCTTAAATAGCTTGGTATTTGATGCAGTCAGGACAGTTACCTTTCTCCAGAGCCTTCCTGGATTGCACTCCTCACAATAGCAAAAGAGACCGAGAGCATCCTTCTTCTGTTTGGATGGAAAAAACTGTCCTTTCTCTTCCAGGAGCCCCAGAGGGCACAGCCTCTCCTTCACTCCCTGGAATTCATCTCCCCCCCCCATCATTGATTTATTGAATAACCCCTGACTTACCCTTTAGGAGAGTGGACCCTTATTACCACTACCCATTGCTGGAGGTTTCTTCTCTCTAACCTATGGAAAGGCCTAGTCAGTCTTACATTACTGTGAATACCACTGCTGGGCTGCCCCTTCTGCTGAACAGCCAACTGCCCTTTAAGGAGCAAGGAGGCAGTTTGGTGTGGTGCTACTGGATGCAGCGAATGATTGACCCTACTGTGCTGACTGGACTGATGTACCATGTGACCGCTGGAAAGGTATGGGCCACTGTCACGTATTCCGACCCTGTGTTGACCTTTGAATTTCTCAGTGTGACCTCTTTGTGCTTGCATGTGTCAAATTCAAGCTCCTAAATTTGCAGACAGATTGCCATGTGGAATACGTTTGGGAGGATGGACTGGTTCGATTCATTGCCGGGTCTCAAACCTGCACCTTCTGCAGACTCTGCTGGTTGGTGACTGCTCTGGGGCCCTTTACAAAGAAAGGCAGAGATGCATTGGATGCAGCTTCCACAAGCAGTGCAATGAGAAATGCAGGAACCTCATCCAACAGTGGAGCATAACCTTCTTGAAAGATGAGTCTTTGACGGCACGTGCTGAATTCTTAAAAAAACAAAATGTACTTTATTGCTGAGTAGGTTTGCCATTTATAAGCAATTCTAGCAGAAAGGATTACTGAAGTATAAAGAAGTGAAATTGTCGACTTATGCAAATATACAGTCTATTACTGAAGGTCACAGAGTTCGTGGCACTATGTTTTCTATTTAAGTTATCTGCTTGAATCTGTAGGAATGCACAGTTATAGCTGCCCCCTCTCCCACACATTTAGCTAGAAGATAATTCAGAAAGATTGCATGCTATCTTTTCAAAAGCATTTATCATAAGTACGTAATAAGCGAAACCTTTTTGCTTAATATTATTGCATTTCCTTCTGGAAGTTCTGCTAGTCTTTCTGCTGACAACTGTTCTTAAGGGCACAAGTCAGATTGCACAGGAGAATAAAACTCTGTCTAGCCATCAGCAGTTCTTACATTTTCAGATATGGGGTCAATAAACTGGTCATGCACTAATCTTTCGGTTTATTTGGACCGTGTCATTCAGTTCACTATTCAAAGAGAACTGAGTTTACATTGCCCCTGTACTTCAAAGAAACAACCCATCCACATTTGCCGGTAGGATCATCTTTACATTCTGTAGGTCTGCCAATATTTCTTGCCATCATCAAAACGGAATGGGCTAAACTGGCCCTGGCCTGACCAAGTTTTGGGCTGCCATCCTGGAAGTCTTGCTGCCACATGCATGCCTCACTCTGATCTTGCGAGACATGCAGATCAGCGCAAAAATACAGTTATCTCATGAGACCAGTGTGAGACATGCACATGGCGGCAGCACTTTCTAACCAGATCAAGAGACTGCATGGCAGGTGAGTACAGGACTGACTTGCTAGTGGGGGGGGGGGGGGGGGGGGGTGTCTTGAGGTTGGATGCTGGTTTGCTGGGAGGATAGCTCCTGAGGCTATTGGTATAACGTTTAGCGGCTTGCAGGGCTTACATGCGAGCTGTGGCACTCACCTGATGCCATCATGCTGTCAGCCCCTCTCTTGCAGTGGAGCACTGCCAAACACTCACTCTGCAGCTCAGGATGCTGCCGTTGTCGCACCCTCCCAGTGCTCCTCTAGGTGCGTGCATGCCGGACCGTACAGGCTTTAAAGCCCCAACGGCGGGAAATGCTCGCAGCACCTCTCGATTGCGTCACCTGCTCAGTCCTATATATAAGGCCTTCCAGATCTTCCTCCCTTCGCCTCAGCAATGGGTTGCCTGCATCGTATATACAGTGTGAGTTGCTGCTCTTCCTGCATTATTGATCCTGATTCTGTTCCTGAGCCTGCCCCATCTCTCCAGCCTGCCCTTGACTCATCCAGTCCCTGCCCTCCTTCCTTCACTCCGTCAGTCCTTTTTTTTTCTTGCCTCTTACGCTGGATTTGACCCGAGACTGGACCTTGACCATTCTTGCCTGCCACCTGCCACAGACCCTTCCCTGTACATTGATATCTCTTGTTTGCTGCCTGCCTCTGATCCTGGACCTACACTCTCTTACCTCCTTCCTAGAGACTCTCACCTGCTGGCCCCCGGAACCCAAGACTCAACCGAAGGGGAAAGGGATTGGTACAGGTGAATCTCCAGATCCATCTCTTCCTAGCCTAGATTCACCAGCTGTTGGTGAAGAGCTAAGGGGCCTTCCCCAGAGGTTGAGCCAACCTTACCAAAGCCACGAGGATCCACAAATCTTACAGATGGTTTGCTGGGGGCGGGAGGGGGAGTGTTTTTTTGATGCTGGATGCTAGATTCTGGAGTCTGGCTAATGGGGTGAGGTGTCCTGGCTTGCTTTGGGATCCTGAGGCTGGCTTGCTGGGAGAGTCCTGGGGCTGGAGGCTGGCTTGCTGGAGGGGATTCTGAAGCTGGTTTGCTAGTAGAGGATTCTGGCAGTGGGGGGGACTGAGGCTGGAGACTGACTGGGGGTGGTTGAGGTTGACTGTCTTAGAGATGGGGGTCAGGGCTGGAGACTGGCTGACTGCTGTGTACAGGGGGGGGGAAGAGGGAGTAAGGGGATAGGGGTGCTGGATTGAGGGAAACAAAGTACTACAAGTGGGAAGGGGCGAAAGGTGTTATGTACTCTCCATTGCAGGCCCTAAACAATGGAACTCCCTCCCGACTACACTCAGACTTGAGCCATGCTACTCCAAATTCAGAAAAAAACTAAAGACCTGGCTCTTCCGATAGGCCTACCCAGAATAAATGTCTTCATCTACCATCACTCTTCTCAACCCTCACGAACACTCTTCACATAGGCGACACTTAATTTGTACATTGTTTATAGCCTCTTGTATATACTATATATAGTCCTTTTGTAATTAACCTTACTGTTTACCTCTCAAAGTTGATGTTTCCTCTCCTTCATACTTCCTGCACTATGTATTTACTCCCTCCCCTTTCCCCGCCCTGTTAATTGTATTTTCAGTCTTTCAGTTACAATGTAAACCGGTATGATGTTTGCATACTAATACCGGTATATAAAAGTTTTAAATAAAAATAAATAAATAAATAAATAAATAAATAAATAAATGTTGGGTTCACCATGCCCCTGTTCTTGTGGGTGGTGGGGAATGAAAGTTATGTAACACCGCCTCCCTCCCCCCCCCCCCCCCAATTCTCCATGAGAACAATGATGGGAGCTCTGCAGCGCCAATATATCATCCCTCACTCCCCACTAGAATGAGGATGGGGCTACATACAGAATCTTCCATTTTGGGATTCCATTTCAGTTTTTTTCTGCACATTTGAGAGATGAATAGGCTGCTAACACAATGTTTCTGGTTTTAATTGGCTGGATAGTTTATATTACTTTTATTTTTTGTTATGTCTTTTGTTTTAATGTATCATATTTATTGTTTTATATGAACTTTTATTATGAGAGTTTTATTGTAAGTTGCACAAAGCAGTGGGTATGCAGTATAGAAATTTCTCTAAATGAATAAATTAATTTGTGCTGAACTGTTCTATATTTGGTAAAGGTCATTCTGTTTTCCACATGTGTGACTAAGCTGAGGTATTCTACTAGTGTGTAGGGATGTGTTAGTCTTCCTGTGTTTTACCCAACAGGAAGTGCATTGGTGTATGGTATTGTAGGGCCCGATGTAATATTCGCATTGCTGCCATTTCATGGGTAGGGTTGCTGCTGTTTGGAGTCCTGTGAGTTAGTTAGTGTTGTAGTGGTATGGCAGGTTTGCTTCATATGTCCTGAGGGTTTTTTCTCTTTTTTCCAGGATTAGTATTTCACAATATACATGGCAGTAGAAAGTTTATTTATTGTTACCTGGATGTTTCAGTTCGCTTGCTGCACAGCCTCTCCCTCCAACAGAAGTCCTCAGTGAACCTCGTTCACAGCCATGCAAGTTACCTACTCACTGATCACTTGTCACCTCAGTTCTAGCGTTACTTAACCCAGCCTGTCCATTTACTCAGTGCCTCTTCATTGAGTCACCTTGGGTCCTTGAGTTGGCCACCTCTTTCTTGTTGTTCTGACTTGTCTTGTGGCCTATCCAGGCATTCTGCCTTGCCTTGTATCGTATAGGACGTCCATCTAGCGCGTCTAACATGCACATCCAAGCTGCATAGAATGAGCGCATCACATTGTATCGGCCTGTATGAGAGGAATGGATCAAGATTTCCCCTACAACCTGATCCAAGTGTTGAGCCAGCTACCACTATTAATGGCTGGGACAGATTCCCTCCCAATGGCTCTGAACATGGCTTCTGCTATATTCCCCATCTCTGTGCTGTTCAAGGAGCAGGAGTGACATTTGGGAACTGAACCCAACTTTCCAGGAGAGTGGTGCACAGCACCACCACTGGGTTAATTGCAAATGTTTATGGCTTTCTAAACAAACAGTGATGTAAGTCAGCTTACAATTTATTTGAATGTTCAGCTATCAGCATCTTTACTAGGGATGTGCAGACCAAAAGTTTAAGTTCATAAGTCCATAAGTCGAAAGGGGGTCCCATTTGCGGTCAATATGGACATATGGAGAATTCCATAAGTTGAGTCTATGTCCATATGTGCAAATAAAAATTTAAACCCCTCACCCGCCTTAATCCCCCCCCCAAGACTTACCACAACTCCCTGGTGGTCCAGCGGGGTCAGGACGCCATTCCTGAACTCCTTTGCAAGGAGCACGTGACGTCGGCGTCACGTCGGAGTGACGCGGCGTCACGTGATTCCCCTCGGGTTCGCTCCCGGACCCCTCGTTGGGCTCAAAAGGAACTTTTGGCCAGCTTGGGGAGGCCTCCTGACCCCCCCAATCTTATAGGGGCTTCGGCTCCCTCACTTTCGCTTCTACACTGTTTCATGCCAATTACAGTTTAGTTGGGAATGCTGGAAGCATACCAAGCAATGTTTCAAGTCTGAGGTGCCTAAATTAGTCAATGAATTTCTTTTTCCGCTGAAACCGATAAATGTTCTCCATCAAGCTGATGGAAATATGGATGTTCAGATTTCTCGGCAGGTGCTTCTAAGACCAGTGATACTTGCTTGGAGATTTATTTGTAAATAGGGGGGGGGGCTTACAATCCGTATGCAACAGATTTAATAGACGTTGTGGGAACCCTGCGTTTATACCTGGCATACAGAATCACTTCTTTCACGCATGGCATAGGAATGGAGTAACAAACTTGGGGAACCTTTACGCAGCTCTACATGTATTTACAAGCAAGGCACTACTTCCTTGGGGGGGCCTCCTGACCCCCCCAAGCTGGCCAAAAGTGCCTTTTGGGCCCAACGAGGGTTCCGGGAGCGAACCCGAGGGGAATCACGTGACGTCGGCGCCACGTCGGAGTGACGCCGCGTCACTCCGACGTGACGCGGACGTCACGTGATTCCCCACGCGTCCGCTCCCGGACCCTCACGGAACTTTTGGCCAGCTTTGGTAAGTCTTGGGGGGGGGATTAAGGAGGGTGAGGGGTTTAAATTTTTATTTAGATCAACAATCGCGATTTCCAACGTATTCAACATAGCTATGTTGAATAAGTTGGAAATCCGATCGTTTAAGCCTCATCTTTTTTTTAAGTTAAAAAAAATAAATAAGTTGCGTTTTCCATTTAAGTTCAAAACGAATGCACACCCCTAATCTTTACCCATTTTGCAGTAATCTGAAGAGGGGAGTGTATAACTCTCAAAAGTTAATTGCAATGAAAAGACCTCACCTACAATTTGTTTATTCTCATTTCATGTACCAAAAACAATCCAAGGATTACAATTTTAGAAAGAAATGAAAAGCTTCAATAGAAAGATAAAGATAACACTAATTGAAGATTATTCTTTCCTAGCAGACTTAAGCATGTCCCATTCAATCAGTGTGAGGTTCCAAGATGCTACATACTTCAGCATGGATCTTAATCCTTGGACTGCACTTTGCAGT
This sequence comes from Rhinatrema bivittatum, assembly GCF_901001135.1. Lineage (NCBI taxonomy): Eukaryota > Metazoa > Chordata > Amphibia > Gymnophiona > Rhinatrematidae > Rhinatrema > Rhinatrema bivittatum. The sequence continues at coordinate 34,987,469 of NC_042626.1, forward strand.
GCGTGATAAATCATTCTTTAGGCATCAGCCCATTAGCCGTCAGAATAATGATGATGAGTGCCTCATCTCTGGGGAACCTTAAACACTTGTGTCCCTTGCTTCTGTAGGGAATAATGGAAATCTAATTCAAGTCAAGATGTGTTTATTGTACGGTTTAGTTTGTGCCTATGTGTAGTGAAGTGACCTAAAAATATCAGACAAATAAATAGATGAAAAGACTGGTCATTATACCATGTGATCAATCATTGTAGGCTAAGTTTCCAGATTTGGAAAACAGCAGCTTATTAAAAGTGCAGCTGCAAGGTATATGAGCAGCACATGGACAGAAACAATTACAGATTTAATGAAGTGTGAAAATGTAGCACCAGTGTGGTAATAAATAGCACCAGCCAACGGAGCAGCTTCACTTCATGTGCACTACACTCGGCTCCATGGCCAGTTTTTCACTCGTTGGATGCACTAAGGTCCCATTTCAGAGCAGGGGATTTTTCAGCTCTGTGGTGAGCCAGTGAAAAGTGAAGGAAATAGAACAGCCATTCCATACAATGGGGTATTAGAGCCTCTCCTGAACAAGCACTTTCGACAGAATGTATTTTTGGGTGGTATTTAAAAAATGTATGTTTGAAATTCTCCATCATGTTTTCAGACTGCCTGTTAATCCCACACAATACAAAATTGACTCCTTTTTGTGGCACGATTACTGGAGCTGCCTGAAGAGAAAATAGAAAGATAGTTTCATAGCCATTCAGATTCATACTAGAATGCAAGTGTTGAGGTCAGAAACGAGAGGCCAGCAAGAACCGATGGCAGGTTCGCTACTAGAGATGAACGTTCATTTCATCCAAGTGGCTAAAATACAATGGAATGAGTGGATTTTTGGCTCCTTAAAAAAGAAAACAAACTGAAATTTCTGAAAATTTTCAGAGGCTACGTTTTGGGCCACTGTTTTGGAAAAAAAAAAAAAGGATGCATGGTCCAAGCAAAGTCCCCCCCCCCCCCCCCTTCCCTGCACTCCATACTCCTCTATAAAAAGCCTCTCTGCAGTATAAAAACACCTGGGATCTAATGCCCCTACCCCCAACATCTCCAAGGCTTCCGAAGTATCCCTGGGGTGATGGGGCAAGGGAGCATCTGGGGTCAGCTGGTGCTGTCTGATGTCATATGCTACATGGGGGGGGGGGGGTCAAAGCAGCATATGATGTCAGCACTGTTTTGTAAAATTGCACAGGCACAGTGGTTATGGTGGGCATGGCAGGAGGCGCTCCTGTCCCCATTCGACCCCCAGGGATACTACAGAAATTCAGGGGATGGGGAGGCGTTGGAGGTCAGAGGGCACCAGTCCTCAGATATTTTGTACCAGTTTGGTGGGAGGGGGACACTAGACCCTGGGGATGTATTTTTTTTTATCCAGGGATGAGGGGTGGCTTGCCATTGCTTGGTCTGTTTGCCTATTTGCTAATAGGGTGCACTGTTTAACAAAAGCGAATTAAACAAATGAAGTGAACCAAAATGAATTGCGCCTTTCACCCTGAAAACACCCCAAACGAACTGAACCGAAAAATTTGAGCATGCACATTTCTGTTCACTACTGGTGAGCAATGAGGTCCCACGCTCGCGTAAAAATGGGAAGGATGTGGGAAAGGAGGGGGCAGCTGAAAAGTACTCTTAAACTGAAGTTTAATATAATTTACAAAGTTTAATATGTTGCGGTACTCTGGGTCCCTAACCTCAAAAGTAATGTTGGATTATTAATTTCATTCGTTTAGGGATGTCTATCCTCTATGATGGGGTGCGGGATGGGTTTTATTTATTGGAGATGCTATGTTTTCTTTGAGTTTGATTGTGGGTGGGGTTATTGATAGTGGGTGGGATTTAATATTATACAATTGCACCACACTATGATATCAAATTGAGAAGCATGTCATTATTATTATTATTTTTTTTTTAAATTAGAAAAATAAAATGTGTGGATGTATCAGCCAGTCCAAGCCCAGATGATTTTCAAAGACAGGGTCCCCGCGGTCACTGTGTTTGAAAATCGGTCTGTTATGTTGCTAAATGCACACATGCAACATTTAAGCAGTGTTGAATAATGGTGTAAGGCACACTGTGGGCCTGCTACATGCATACATTTTTGAAACCAGGGCATAATTTCCAACCACACCCCTACAAGACCCCCCTGGAGCACCTCTTTTTAATGCAACTGAAATTACGCACTCTGAAAGTATGCTTGTGCTTTCAGATAACCTACGCAGCCATTCTGCTCAAGTAACTCCTTAGAACATGCATGCAGGTCCTGACAAAGTCTTTGAAAATGTACCCTGTCATGTAGGTAAAGTTGAGTCCAATGATAATTCCTATTGTATACTACTATCTTAAAATGTTACACATTTTTTGTTATAATTTAAAAAGAAAAAAAATCTTTTTGTTAATATTTCTTCTTACAACTTCTGGCACTATCCTTTTTAATTCCCTTGGACATCCATCATGAAGCAACAATTAGAAAAATAATAATATCATCTTATATCCAAAACCGTTCCCTTGGTTGAAATTCTTTTGTCTCTGGATTGGGAAGTGCAAGCTTTGACTGATGTAATTTCCCCTTGGCAATGTCAAATTGATTGTTTATTTGCTTGTCATTTTCTGAGTTCTTTATCAGTGTGTCTCTGAACACTGCTTCCAGCACCCTCGCTGGAATGGATGTTACATTAACAGATCGGTTTAGGTGTCCACTGGTGTCTCCTTATCCTCTTCCTTCTACAGCAATAAATAGAATTGCCAATTTACATTCCAATGGCATTTCTTTGCTTCATGATGAACCGTGCTCACAGGGTTATGATGAATCGTGCTTATAGCCACACTTATCAAGACTGGTAAAATTAGAAAACCAATGACATTTGTTTACAACTGGGGGGTAGCAGCAGCAGAGGTATGCAAAGTGATGCAAACACACATACTCGGCAGCTGCTGAAAAGTAATCAACCCTGCCAGGGGGATGGGGGTCTCCTCTTCCTGCTTTCAGGCTCAGCCATGGTAGAAAAAGGGTCCTTATTAGGGATGTGAATCGTTTATCTGATGATTGAAAATATCGTCCGATATTTTCAATATCGTCAGATATCGGGGGGGGGTCCCCGATAGCGATAGGAAACCCCACGATTAATTTAGTGGGTTTTCTTATTGTTATGGAGGGGGTGGGGGGGTGGGAAGAAAGGACACAACCTAAAAACACAACCTGACCCTTTAAAATGAGTTTGTTAGTATCCCCCCACCCTCAGGACCCCCCCAAAAAATTTTTAAATACCTGGTGGTCCAGCGGGGGTCCCGGGAGTATTCTCCTACGCTCGGATGGCCTGCGCCATTTTTAAAGATGGCGCCGGCCGTCCATTGCTCCTACCATGTGACAGGGACCGGCCAATGGCACGGATACCCTGTCACATGCTAAGGGCAAAGGGCCATTGGCGCCATTTTGTTTGCTGGCAGCCGATGGCCCGAACTCGGGAGAATGCTCCCGGGACCCCCGCTGGACCAGCAGGTATTTAAAAAAATTGGGGGGGGGGGGGGGTCAGGAGAGTGGGGGGATACTAACAAACTCATTTTAAAGAGTCGGCTGTATTTTTTGGTTATCGGCTCGGGCGCAGCTGATAAAAAAAAAAAAAAACCCGATCGGACTGCAAGATAAAAATTTCACGATGTGAATCGGAACCGGAATCGGAACCGATACTGGTTCCGATTCACATCTCTAGTTCTTATGTCATAGATCAGTGGTTCTCAACCCTGTCCTGGGGACCCCCCCAGCCAGTCGGGTTTTCAGGATATCCACAATGAATATGCATGAGAGAAAATTTGCATACACTGCCTCCACAACATGCAAATTTTATCTCATGCATATTCATTGTGGATATCCTGAAAACCCGACTGGCTGGGGGGGGTCTCCAGGACAGGGTTGAGAACCACTGTCATAGATCATTTCCATGTGTCAAAATAAGATAAAAGGTCCTTATAAGAACATAAGAAAATGCCATACTGGGTCAGACCAAGGGTCCATCAAGCCCAGCATCCTGTTTCCAACAACCAAGATCAGCAGGCTAAACTCAGATAATCTTCCTCTTTTGATATGCACCTTAAAATATTTTTACTTCTCATGGAGAAAAATAATTATATGCAGAATGCAGCTCTTTTTAAAGTTTTTTTTTTTTTTTTAATGTTAAATGCAATTTGACCACTATAACACTGCTTTATTCTGCCTTTTCTTCTGCAGCCCACGTTACCTGGTCCTGAGAAACATGGCCAGTGACCCTGGCTACTTGGGACATGGCAGAGACAGAAAATGTGGGAAGAGGTGCCAATGAGGCATTCTCTGCCCCTCCCCCCACTCTAAGGCATCCCATCCCCCCCCCCCCCACCCTCCAGCAGTAAATCTTGGGCTCCAGGATGGGTTTCCCTCCTCTTTCCACTTCCCCCACCCTAAAAGCTGGCTCCAACCTTCTGGTGTTGGGTAATAGGGGTCTCTGGGCTGCATTCAGTGCTGCCACACTTGCCCTCTCTCCCACCACACCCCAACAGGCTCTAGCAATGTCTTCATAAGTAGGGTGGAGCCTGTGTCCCTCCTGCCGGTAAGGTGGCATAATCAGCATGATGCCAGCTGACCTCAGCTCATACTCTGAAATGCATGTACAAGCATGCTGCCTTGTATAAACATGACCCTCAGCATTCGTAGTTAATGTTCTCTCATTAGGAAGACTGCATTAAACCTTACGGGTTTGCTATCCAGCATTAATAGCTAAGGAGGTTATATATCCACTTTGAGCCATTTCTTTAAATCCGTAAAGTGATATATAAATATTATTAAATAAAATAAGTGCAGTATATATATATATATATTTATAACTTGCATGCGTGTTAGAGTTTACCATGAAGAGTTTAGTGGTAATACTAAACATGGGCATTAAACTAACTCCCGTGGGTACAAAGACTCCAAAAAGAGCACAAGCTTCAGTGTCTGTCCACAGATAATTTAGGAACAAATTTGCCTTGAGACTCCTCTGACAGAGAAAAGAAAACCAGAACATTTGGAGAGAACCATTTTGCTTAAACGCAGCTGGCTCAACAGCCTTCTCTTGTCCCTCCAGCCCCACACTGTCCGGTAATAGCCCTACCACAGGGCTTGCTAATTGCTGTCCATGCACCTTGATGAAGTCAGGGGGACTGCTGGTGAGCGTATAATGGGCTGTACGTGGGTAATGCCACTGATTATTAGCACTTCCTGCTTCCTGCCTGCTCTGGTAATAGCCAGGATTTGTTAACAGAGGAAAATGAATTGTAGATTTTATACTGCTAACTAGCATAAAGATTGCAGCTAGATGTTACAAGCGAATCAGACAATGATGAATGCCAAAGCTGTGAGCATAGAAACAGACTATGACAGCAGAGAAGCAATGGTGACTCTAGACAGAAATATTTGGGGGGGACTGCAGGGGGGTGCTAGTAGTAAGGATGCAGGTCAAAGTGACATTTCCATACTTAATGCCCCCCCCCCCCCCACAGCATAGCCCCCTATTCCTTTAAATTAGCTAGGAAAGACATAATAAGAAAAAGTCTTAATCCTTAAAGAAACCCCCAGCCAGTTTCAACTACCCTGGAAAATTACTATTATAATTTTATGGTAACATCATTCAACCAGTTCTATATGAGATTGGAGTCTATACAGGGTGGGACAGAATCTAAATATTTTTATTTTATTAAAATTCTTGTATACCACATCTCAGTTAAATATAATCCTCTAAAACAGTGTATAGCATCAAGTTTAAAATACAGTATTATAATAGTATAAACAAGCAAAAACGATCTAATAGCAATTCATTCTTTCCATCCATAATAAGTATCCTCAATAATCCATATTAAACAAGCCATAAAAATCAATCAATTACTCAGCATGAACTAGAAAATAATAAAACCAGACACTTAAATACCAATAGCCAGGCCATCTCCCTTAGATCCAGAACAATTAGGTCCCCTAAATGTTTGGGAAACCTGTCCAGAAAGCATAAAAGTAAAACTTGAACAACGCTCGCATCCAGACAGCCACAGCCTAGCCATATCACTCAGAACCAGTGCAATCAGGTTCCCAAGATTTCCCAAAACAGCCATGTTTTCACCATTATTTATTTATTTATTTTTTAGAAAGTAAGGTAATTCAATTCATGCCTGATGTCAACCAGTAGCTTATTCCACAAGATGGCACGGCCACAGGAAAAAAAAGCTCTCGCTCTGTATTGAGTTTTTAGAGCCACTCTAACTGGCGGATTTTAAAAGCGTTATGCATGCCAAAGCTGGGAGACAGGCACATGGCTCGGCCCGGCGCGCGCTGCGGAGATTTTAAAAACCTTGCAAGTATCTCCTGTTGCGTGCACAAATCAAAAAAGTTCAAAAAAGGAGCTGGGCGTGGGAAAGGTATGGACGGGACATGGGTGGTCCGTAACATGAAGTATGCACGTAAGGCTTTACGCGCACAAGCTCGTGCTAATATTAAAATACCCGAAGAAGCATTTTTCAATAAGTATATTTGTCACCCAGTTAAACAATTTTCCACCTCATTTGACATGAATGTGGCTGTAGCCTCACCTAAGCACACCTGGATTTACGCAGCAAACCACCATGGTGCCTCTGAGCAGGCTGACTCAGTTCCCACCCGCCCACTGCCTTGTCAGAACAGCAGCGCCAGCACTGGAGGTTTGAGGGTGGAACAGCAAGATGGAAAGAATTAGGGGGCAGGATAGAGGCCTGCTGGGATGAGGGGGGGGGGGGCATTCAGAAAACTGGAGGACCGGTGATAGGGGCAGGAGGGCAATTGTGGGGATCACAGCCTAGTGGTAGCAGAGTATAAAATGTGTCACTGCATCTAGCTAGTGCGATTCTCGAGCTATCCACAATGAATATGCATGAGCTGTGTTGGCACACATTGGAGATTTGGTGCACACAAGTATGTCTTATGCATAATCATTGTGTACAGTATGAAAACATCACCTGTTGGATGAGGCCCTAGAGCCAGGTTGGGAAGCACTGGTCTTAAGGCTTCCACAACTCAAACATTCTTCTTTAATATACACTGTCCAACGGCAAAGCTAATCAGACAATGTCTGATTAGTTACTTCTTTATTTACTTATTTACTTTCAATTGATTGCTTGCTCACTCTTTAAAAAAAAACCAAAAAAACCAAAAAACAAACAAACAACCCTGAAGCAGGGTGCAATAGAATAAACAATTTACAAAACAGTCACAATGTATACATAAGGATACATTCAAAATGATCTGACTGCCTTTATCATGGCATTAAATGGCTAGGCCCAAGGATTTGAAAATATCCTATTGCTTCATTTTACTAGATGGCTATATTATTTTAGTCACTCAGCAAGTGCGACTTTCTGAAACCGTGGTTGGGTCAGGCAGCTTAGCCGGCAAGCACAAATTTTCAGAGCTATCTAAGTTTTGTGGCCACCCCTGTGAGAATTTCCAGCTGCAGCATAGCTGGCTAAATTGCCGCTGAGCAGCTTAATGAAAATTGCTCCCATGGCTCTTATGTAGATTTTGCATAAAAGCAATTTGACATAGTTGGCAAAAGTGCTATAGCTGCAATATATAGAGGCCTCAAGTTGTTGATATAATTAAATTTAAGGATTATTTTAGTGCTAGGCAAACCCTTGGTATGTGGATCAGTTCTCTCCTAAAACTACATCCCCTTCTGCCTTATCACTTAAAATAAAAATACATCATTAGGCTAAACAGAGAGCATTAGAAACTTCCTGCATCTGGAAGGGCACGTCTAGTTATCCACTTGTTTCGGCTTATTCAGATTTTCTTGAGCTCTGCATTAGAATCTCAGGAAAGGCCTAATCCAGAATGAAATTTCAAACCACAAAATTCTTTGTATGCAGGTAAAACCCCAAATTACGCAAATCACTAGACCAAATCAGGGTTTACTTACATTTTTAAAAAACTTTGGTTGGGGTTTTCTCCTTATTTGTGTCACTTAATATTTATGTATCAGGAGAACACACTTATTACCGCTACTACTACTTATTTCTTTGGCACTACTAGATGTACACATAAGAGACAATCTATTTAATACAGTACACATGGTTGAAATTGGCAAGGCTGTGATCAAGAAAACCCAGGATTTAAAAGCTAACAGAACTCTCAAAAGGCAGGTTTTAGGTGGGATTTGAATCTGGCCAGATTAGGGGATATGACGCAGCAGCTCAGGAAGGCTATTCTAGGCATACAGCTCAGCAAGGTGGAAAGCACAGGGCCAGGAATGGGCAACAGAGGAGACAGGCACAGATAAGGGCAATTTACCTTAGATTCAGAGATTTGTCTATACACCAGAAAGCCTCCACTATAAGGAAAAAGCTCATGAATTATTTTATCAACATATTTTGTGTGGCATAATATGAACTATAGATAATTAATTTAGTCCTCTGTTACAGCTTGCTAAAGTCCAGAATGTAATAACTTACTGCCATGCAAATTATATTACTTATACGAGAAGCTAAATTAATCAATGTGTTGGATGATTATGTTTCATATGAAGATAGAGTTGTCTGCAAACCCCTGACTAAATCAGCACCACATCACATAAAATGTATTAGAATCATGGCCCTGAACAGTCATTAGCTTCAAGTCTTCTTTCTCAGGCAAGCTTCATTCATTATGGAAGTGACCATTAGTTTTGGTAGATTTCTCCATCTGTTAATCCATTGTCATGTATATGCCACACACTACTTCAAGAGATTTGTACCAGTTTTGGTAAGAAAAACTGACAGTAAAGGATGAAACCAACCTCAGACCATTGACGCTCGGAAAATATATGTAAAATGATTATTTACCTCTTTATATGTTCTGAATATAGAGTAGCTCTCATACTGCTCCTCGTCACAGTGCTAACCCCTCCCACTCAGCCAGGGACCATGCTCACACCACAGGCTGTACTGTTTCAGTTTATATCCTGCTGATGTCATGATGCTACACTCTCTTCCACCCACACCAAATATTGCACTCTTTAAGTTTAAACCCAGCTGATGGCATAATGCTAGCCCCTCTTACACAATCCAGGATACTGCCTACACCAAATACAGCATTCTTTCAACTTGCTGGAGGATAATACTGAAACACTTAAGACTATGAAGTGTACCTACTTTGTGCTAAGCTGGAAACATGTTCGTTTGTCCTTAATGTCTGTCAACTAGATTGTAAGGGTGCACAAGAGTAAACATTTTGTTTTGGTTTTTAATTTCATTATTGGGGTGTTTTCCCCCATGAATTTCATTTTGTTTAATGTTTATTTTATTTTTTTTAGTTTACAAAACAGAATAAACATTAAAAATAAAATACCCCCAAAAATGCATTAACAAAAGAAACAGGGCCTTCCATTCCCACCACCAATCCCTCCCATCTGGAGAACTGCCAGGCCAGGATCCTCCCTGGCCCATACTTCTCCGGTCTGGGGGAGATCCATGAACGAGGTCTAGGTGCAGGCGGAAGCCTAGGCCTAGGCCCTATGCAAAGCCCAGGCTTTGAGGCCTGGTCCCGACACCTAAATGGAGTGCCCCCTAGTCCTTATCTGAGAGTAAATAACTGCTTCATATTTATCCATTCAAGTCCTTTCATGATTTTATAGCCCTCTATCATATCCATCCTCAACCATCTCTTCCCCAAACGGAACAGCCCTAACTTCTTTAGCCTTCCCTCATAGGGGAACCATTCCATCCACTTATCATTTTGGTCGCCCTTCTCTGTACCTTCTCTAGTGCAACTTTATCTTTTTTGAGATGTGGTGATCAGAATTGCACACAGTATTCAATTCATGGTGCAGAGTTTGATCAGATTAGATCAATTCATGGGTAGGCAGATTGAATGCAGATTTCTGTAAATCTGAGATGAATCCACATTGTATCTGGTTGAATTTTTCCCAGGTTAGCTGGTGAAATTCTCAACAAATCTACCAGATTTGGGGAATAATATGTCACAGTCAAACAAAGCTGACGTTCTTGAAGGTTGAATTCCTCCCTCCACTGTTTTAGAATGCCTCTAACCACAAGTCTTTTATAGTTCTGAGCTAGTTTTAGGTAACCTGGAAATAGGTTGCTTGTGATGTCAATTAATCGGCTTTAGCCAGCCAGAAACATTTAAATAGAATTTTACCCAGGGAAGCCAACCCACTTATAACCTGTGACTGATATATCTTCCTTGGGCTACTCTTACCACATATTTTATAATCTTATGCAATAAATGGGAATTGAATATTCTCATTGGCTACCACACTGACTTTATTATTTATTTATTTATAATTTTTTTATATACCGCCGCTCATCAGAGATATCACGTCGGTGTACAGAGAACAGAACTTACGCAGGAGCATTATACATTTAACAATGGTTAAAATATAGGTAATTGAAAAAAAAACTAGTATGAGAAATTAAATCAAAACAATAATTTAGGAACGTTATACATTTAACAAAGGCTAAAATATAGTTAATTGTACATAAAACAAGAAGGAGTAATTAAATCAAGACAGTCATTTAGGTGCAGCTTAAATGAGCTGAGTTAAACAAAGCTAGAAAATATAAGGATTCTAGGAAACTTAGGTATGAGGTTAGGGAAAGATAAAGAGGAATTGGGATTCTAAGTTAGAGGTGATAGGAGGGGGGAGAAGCAGCAGGGAGAGGAGCACTTAGATTGCAGTTAGGAGAAGTTGCAAAGAAGGGTAATGAATGTAGTGAGCAGATGTAAGGAGAAATCAGAATTGGTGCATATAAGGAAGTATTGGGTAAATAAAGGCAAGGCATATAGAGGTGAAGATAGACATATGTATATCAAGTATAAGCATGCGTGAAAAGCCAAGTCTTGAGTTTTTGCTTGAATGTTTTGGGAGACAATTCAAGAGTTGTTACCATAGATATGGCTTTTCCAATGCCTTCTCATTATAGCTTGCAACAATGATAGTAATCCCCTTTGTGTTTGCTATTTTCTTCACATTAAATTCTGATTAAGCTGAAGAATTTAGGCCTAACGTTTTTTCCTCCCAGTCCTCAATTAGTACAAAATGTCCTTCAAGTCAGAGATGCATTTAAGATGTTTGTTTATTTGATTTATATTCCATCTTTCAGTCACTTCAAAGTAGATTACATTCAGATACTGTATTTCCTTGTCCTCAGAGGCTTCGGTTCATAATTTAAGTTTGTACCTAAGGCAATAGAGCAGCAATGGGCTTTGAGCCCTGGCTTCCCAGGTTCATAGTCTGCTGTGCTAACCATAAGACTATTCTTCGCAGGCAGGACGAGAGATGTGAAGGCCCAGAAAAAATATGGAGACATTATGGAAATACGAGAACTCTTTTCAGGATTTTTCTTGAGGCCAGATGTGGAAAAATTTGAAAAACCTCTTTTGAAATATGTTCTTTTTTAGAATGTTGAGTAAAGTGCTTTAAAATATTGCCATCTGCCTATTACTATCTCAAAATGCTTACTTGTAACTATGTAAAATAAAGATGTATGAAAAATTATTAGATAATTACTGTGGTTGCTATGTTAGTCCACTTGAATATGTAGAAATAAAGGTCAAGAAGCAAGCTGTAGATAATGTTTTATTGTAGGGGTGTGCATTCGTTTTGAACGCATATGTAAAACGCAACTTTTTTTTTTTTTAAACTTAAAAAAGTGATGATGCGCAACGCATCGCGATTTTCAACTTATTCAACATAGCTGTTGAATACGTTGAACCTAAATAAACACTTAAACCCCCCACCCTCCTGACCCCCCCAAGACTTACCAAAACTCCCTGGTGGTCCAGCAGGGATTCAGGAAGCCATCCCTGTATTCCTTTGCGAGGAGCACGTGACGTCGGCGTCACGTCGGAGTGACGCCGACGTCAAGTGCTTCTCCGCGCCTCCGTTCCCGGACCCCCGCTGGACCCAACCGGAACTTTTGGCCAGCTTGGGGGGGCCTCGATCCCCAAAACAAAGCAGTTTCTCACCCCCTGAAAATGAACTGAATGAACCAAACTGAATTTTGAACAAGTACAACCCTAGTTTTGATTGGAGATGTGCTTTGTTTAAAGATATTGGTTCGGGCTTCGGATCGGGTGCTCCGTGGAAAATTTAGTTTTCCCACGGTTCGTTTTTTTTTTTTTTTTTTGGCAATTTTCGAGGATGTGCATTAGTGTGCACTAATGGGCCTTACTGTGCACTAACAACCAGTTAGTGCACACTATCTCAGCATTAGTGCACAGTACACTAAACGAGATAGTGTGCCCTAATAGAACTTACAGTGCACTAAGTATGTAGTAGTGCACTGTAACTAATGTTAGTGCGCACTAAAAAATGCAACTTAAAAATTAAGTATCAATTCAGAGGAGTTTGTTAGCTAGAAAAACAGTGCGCACTAAGATATGCAGTGCACAGTAACTCAGTTTGCCCTAACACAAAATACAAATTTTGCCAAAATTTCGGCAAAAATCGCTTTGTATATCGGCACTACCGAACCATGACTAATTAGACAATATCGTTGACATTGTCTAATTCGTGAAAAATGAATGCACATCCCTAGTTTTGATAACTGTCCTCTCTTCCTCAGGTCAGTAAAGAAACAGTACAGTTCCATGGGGTTTAAATAGTACAGAGTTGACTAGTCATGAGGTTGTGTTTATATGCCATTACAGTTCAGTAAAGGGAAAAGAGGGGGATGGATGGAAGGAAGGTTGACAGAACTGACTAGCTATAAAACTTTACAGTTCAAAGGGCCTATATCTGACAGTGAGTAAGAAAGCCAATGTCATTCCTCATTAAGTCCTTTTGTTCTTGTTTCAAAGTATTTGATCATATTAATTTCAAATGTTTTGCATTCATGTGTAGTTCTGAAATTCCCTTTCAGTACCCTGGTTGTGAGGTCATTAAGAGAGTGATCTTCCTCTGAAAAATGTTCACCTACTGAGATGACACTATATTTTTCTCTGTTATATTTTATTTTATGTCTGTTTCCAACCAATTCACACTGCTGCATATCTGTTAGATGCAAGATATAAAGGTAGTAATGGTTAAAATGATGTTGGCATTTAATTTAATGTCAGGCTTTATGCTTCCAGTGCTGTCTTTGTTAGAACAGTGCTAGAGGCACTGGCAGAGGGGAAATGGATCCCTCACTACTGGCAGGATACTTTCAGGTATGGGGTGGGGGGGGGGGGGAAGGATGGGGAGGATTGGAGGGGATGAGGGGGTGGTCTCAGATATTGGTACTGTGGGAGGTGGGGGAGGGAAGGGGAGGGGGGGGGGGGAACCCGACCTTCGTTAAAAAACAAAACTGGGGCATGAAGGCCCAGGTCCGCAAACCCTGGATTTTAAAAATATTTTGAGAGATTGGGAAGGAGTAAGAAACACTGCCCAGCAAGGCCATGTTTAACATTTTGGGAGGGAGGAAGGGGATTGGGCCACTGGCCCTTTTGTTTTTTTTTTTTTGTTTGTTTGTTTTTGGCATTAGCCATTGGATTCTAGCCAATGGTTCTATCTATTCTCCATACTCCGTAGCCATTTCGGTTTTTAAGTTATCCAGCTACATGTAGCTGGATAAATTTAGTCTGACATTTATCCCACTGAATATACAGGACAAGTTATATAGGCTAACTTTACCCGGACACTTGTCCACTAAACGGTCTACTGAATATTGCCCTTTGCTTAAGTAAAAGACAAAATGCCTAGCAAACATGATATCATATCCAGCTGCATGAAAACTACAGCTGCACAATTTACAGTAACCAATTTAACCTGAACATATGTGATCAAGCAATAGGCATATCCCTACCCTCCTATGCATCATGCCGTAATACTCAAGCCTATCCCAAAAGACCCTGTACATGAAACTGCCTATAAGTCTGCAGGTAATGCATTCCAAAATGTAGGGCTGGCCACAAAATATCCACTTCTTTTTTTCCCACAAAAATACATCATGTGAAAAGAAGTTACTTTTAACAACATTTTTGCTAGAAGGTCACAGAAGATGAGCTGGAATATAGGTCTTTTTTTTTTTTTACTTTTTATAATATTTCCTTATATAAAAAGAATTAACTTTGCATAGAAATGTATGGGGAAAAATATGAGTATTTAAATAAATAAATATTAATATCAAACAAGCATCTCTGGCATATATTCATCCATAATTACACATTTAAGCACTAGAGGAGTCGTCGAAAAAAAAGGAGTGTATACAAAACAAAAAAGACTTAAAGAAATTAGTGTAGCATGTTAGACTCTATTATATTATTTTCTAAACCCAGAATACACTAGGTTAACACCGGAGAAGAGGCTAAAGGCCTCGTAGAGTCCAAGAATACCCTTAATTGCTCAGGAGAAAAAAAACCAAGAAACATTCATTGTTAATAAAACATTTGCAAGGCTAGTGGAGGGAAAAAGAGCATCCTAAAGAGATTGCCTCTTGTCTATAGGCAAGAAAACCCCTTCTTTCATGGGTTTCACGTGCAAAATCAGGTAATACTCCAACAAATTGACCATGAAATAGAACAGATACATTCCTGAAATATTTTACACATAATATTGATACATAAGAAACCAATAAAATAGAACATTCAAGAGTTTCAGATGAACTCTCAATATTATTGGTCAAATTGGGAAGAACAGAATCTGCTGAAGAAGACACAGGAAGAAAAAACAGTTTATTAATAGATGACAATTGGTCTGACTGAATATTTAGTACTTTGAGGAAGTACTTTTTTAAAGTAATATTGGGAATTTCCCCTAATACTGTTATAATTTGGTATGGTTGTGGACCCTGGATCCTAGTGAGAGCTGACTCCACCCACAGGAAGGAGCCCTGTGGGGACTCACTACGATAGGCGGGGTCTCAGGTGAGGAGGACACAGATATAATGTGCTTTATTGTACTGGAATGTAGAGGAAATACCCACCAAGTGAGGGAAGAGAACACAGTCCAGAGTAGTAAAGTTGCCCAGTGATGATATCCCCGGTAGTGGCCTGCCGAGGATCAGGCTGTAGTTGGCAAAAGAGGTGCAGGAGGTCAGCAGAGCTGGATAGATGATACTCTGTAGTGTAGATGGAAGGTTGCTGAGGCAAGCACGGTAATGGCCCATGGCACGAGGTACACTGGAGGGTCCATCAGCAGATGAAGGTGTACTCACGAAACTGAAGCAAGACACGTCCTGAACAGTTGTAGAGGGAACTCCAGACGGGAAGGCCCTCTGAGGAGCGGATAGCCGGAATGTCACAAGTCCCCCGAGGAGCGGGTACCTAAAGCGTTCAAGTCTCAGGGTCAGGAACGAGTTCAGCATAGCAATAGCGAGGCTTCTCCAAGAGGAATGGAATTAAGCAGGAAGGAAGTCCTTGCTCATAGGATGCACAGGCCGGATGGTTTAAGTATGCACTGACGGGTGACATCATGCGGAGGGGATGCCCCCGAGGTTCCCACCATGACATGCATAAGACTGGGCCTGGAGTGTGTGCATGCCTTAGGTAATTCCTGATTCAAGATGGCGAACGGGATTGCCCACGCCGTCCCAGGAATGCCAATGAGAGCGGCAAACACAGGCAGAGGCCGCCATTTGTCCGAGAATCACTGGTGCAGGAAAAAAGGAGGTGAGCAACAAAGGTTGCAGTTGTCTGCGAACGGGCGCAACAAATACCTTTAGAAAAATTTAAGAAGCGTAAGTTCAAATGTCTAGTATGGTTCTCAAGTTGCTCAGTCATCTTAGACATTTTACAATCCTTCACCGATACAGACTGAAGAACTTGAATATCCTTTATATCTTCAATTTTTGAAACTTTATTATTTAAAGAGACAAGCTGACTATCATATTTGTCCCCCATCCGCTCTAACAAATGTCAGTCTTGGGAGAACAGGCATGCAAGGATTTCTCAAAGCCTGCCATCAATTTCCAAACTGCAGGACAAACATGCACAGCAAGATCCTCACTGCTAGCTGACAATAATTCTTCATGGGGCGAATCCGCAACCATAACTGTCTCCAGCCCACCAGGGGTTGGAATTTAAAGCAAAAGCCAAAGCAGAAACAAACATCTCACCCCAATGAGTTCCTAAGGTCAGCACCACATCCTGCAGGCCTGTCGGTGTCTCATTAACCCCCTCCAACACGGTCACTCCAGCATCACTGCTCAGTGCCGTGGGGCTGCCCGAAGAAGAGATTCGCTGTGCCAGTGGTAAATGATGGTCAAGCGGACTCGAGGAAGCCTCCTCTGCAGACGCCCACTGCACCCACTCATCATGGGTAGCATCAGGATCCTCAGCATCTTGCTAGGGAGGCAGTATATGAAGTAATCAGCTGCCTCTTTAAAGAGGATGCAATATAGTATTGCCTTTTCTCATTAAGAACTCTGTATATCAAAGCTAAGATCTTAAACTTGATATACCACATGATTGGCAACCAATGCAGAGCAAATAATATGAGAGAAATATAATTGCATTGCAGGGTGCCTGCAGGTACATGTGTTGTGGCATTTTTCACCGTCCGTAGGGCATTCAGTGTTGATGCCAGCAGTCCAATATAAATGGTGATATAGTAACACAAATCAGTAATTATCGTTGCCGGTAAAACAGTTCCAAAATTTCAAATCTCAAAAAAAGTTATAATCTCCACAGCAACTTTAATTTATAGAACCAGCTCTTTAACGTAGCTTTGACTTCTGACTGAAAAGATAATGAAGGGCAGGGAAAAATTTTTAAAATGTTAGTAACACATAAGTTGATTTCAAAGGGAAGAATCAGAATTCAGCTCCCACACAGCTTTAAGGTGTAAAAAAACAAATAAGACTGGTCCGATTTTCTCCCTTGTGGAACAGGGAACAAAAAATTAGAAATATATCCTAGAGGATGTTCTTTCCCTTTCATGGACTTTTTCCTATACTTATGACCTTAATTTTCTTATCCTTTTATTTAACTATCATTATATAACATTAGCAACACATATACATAGGTCATGCTGTTATGTATAACAAATAATTTTCAGCATCCATATGCCTATTGCCTCTTGCACTACCACAAGCTCCTAATGGCCCCCTTGGCCCTCACAACCATAATCCTTCCCCATCCCTAAGGCCCTGAAATGCCCTCCAATGCCTCAACCCCCAATTGCCCAACCAACAACCCTTACCTCCAACCCAATCCTTAACCGCCACCTACCTTCCTAGTTCCCCTAATTTACTTACCCCTCAGGGTTGGAAAGCCAGCCAATTAAATCTGGCCTGGAGCCCCCTTCAGGCCTGCCCAAAAGTTGATTATTATGTTGGGTTCCCCGGATGGGGAAGAGCTTTTCTTCATCACTCACCACCAGGGACATCAACATGCCTTGCCGGTGGGGCCATGTTGGAATGGAGCCCATCCTGGAAGAACTGGAAGCTTGCATGTGCCAAAATGCATACAACAGGTATTTGTGTAAATGCGTACAATGGGTATTTGTGTAATTGTAAGCGCAAACAATTCTGTTCAAACATTTGTGTGAATACCTATCATATGCAAATATCTTTTCTATAATAGATACATATATTTTATAATCTGTAAAAATGTATATATGCAGCCAGATCATAAAATACATGTGTACCTATGCATGGCCCATATGCACATATATGGGGCTGCACATATTTCTTTGAAAGTTATCTGCAGAGTTTAGAGTGAGTTTTTTTTTTCTTTTTCAAATCTCTATAATGCTGACTGCAGGAAGACTGCTTCTACTTTCCTTTTATTTTAATACAAAATGCTGATGGTTCTTATTTTAAACCATGACCACTAATTCTTTTCTACTGGTTGCAGCAGTAACACTGGATTTATTGAATCGGTAATAACAATTTTGTATAGGTATGAAAGTGAAAAGGATAAATGCCTTAGGCCTGGATTCACCATTCTATCGCAGAATGGTGAATCCAGCGAAAACGGGGGACGAAGGGGGGGCAGGCATGCGAAAGCCGGCAGCCTTCGCACCACCGCGGTGTTTTCGCTGCTGGCTTTCGTACCCAATAGCACCACCGTGAAAGGTGGTGCTATTGGGCGCACTACTGGTGATGATAAGGTTACTAGCCTTATCGCCACCAGCGAAGACAGCGCGGAGTCCGCCCCGACTCCGCCCCTCCGCCCCTAGCAAGCTATCTCACGCAAAAAGGGACTTTTCGCGTGCGATAGAGGCTTATCGCATGCGATAAGTCTTAGAAAATGACCCCCTTAGTTTTCTATTTCAAAAGTAAAATATGTTCTTTTTGTATCTTGAAAACATTGATGCGTTTAAATATTATACAAAAAT
This sequence comes from Rhinatrema bivittatum, assembly GCF_901001135.1. NCBI lineage: Eukaryota > Metazoa > Chordata > Amphibia > Gymnophiona > Rhinatrematidae > Rhinatrema > Rhinatrema bivittatum. The sequence continues at coordinate 35,005,792 of NC_042626.1, forward strand.
AAGCATTGTGTATATTTTTCAATTTTTTTCCAAAATTTCCTTTCTTTTCTGAAAAATATAGGTGACCCCCCCCCCCCCCATTTTTTCCCCATCCTGTGAAAATACCTGGGAATTCAACGTGTGGGCAGGACGAGAGAGCCTGCAACCTGCGTATACGTGGGTTTGTAGGCGTGAGGAGTGGGGTCCTTGAAAGCAGACTAGCAGACTTCTCTCTCGCCCTAGCATGTGACACCTTCAGATTTTGGTGCCCTAAGAAGTCGCCTGTTACCAATTCCTAAATCCAGAATTTTCTTCCTGTAATTGATGCTGTTTGTTTTCCCTTTTATCCACTGCTTACCATAACCTCTTCTTAGCACGATGACCATCTCACTCCCAGTTTTGGTACAGTTCAGAAGCTCTGCTGTGTCACTTGCCGCATCTCCCAAGATGACTTGTCAGAGGCAGTTCTACGAGAAGGTTTTAAATCAAAATGTACGGCTAGCATGGCAATATTTCCCACAGAATGGAAATTTCCAATTTGTACACTATACCCAGGAGATAACTCCAGTGTGAATGGATTGCTCTGACTGTATTATAACAGTATTCTTAATAGGATTATCACATGACTGGGTGTTTGTATAAAAGACTTGTTAAACAAATGGTGAGTTCTGGCTCAGACTAGAAACCCAATGTAGCATTTATTTAACAGGTTGGTAAAATCACATTTCCCCATTCCCTAGTTTGATTCCATAAGCAATTTCATTATCAAATATTTGTTTAAAAGGATTATACTGTACACACAGGACAGGATATGATGAAACCCACAGGCAGCAAATTGATTCTTTTTACCTGGTTTATCCTTTCATCAGGCTTTTCACAAGTAAGTTTCACTGTTCTGCACAGGATGAATTTATGGATATGGACACCATCTGCGATCACAGGAAGAATTCGAGGGTGAAGGTTTAGAATTCGAGACATAATGGAAAGGGAGCAGCAAGGGACATCATTCATTTGGGACATTTAGGCGAGCGAGAAGGAGGATGCATTGTGAACTCGTATACATTTTAGGTCTAATACCCCCCACCCCAGCATCGATTGTAATAATTTTGGCCTTTTTTTTTTTAACCTCCCAGAAATGTATTTAAGCTGCTTCTGGAAGCAGCCATGGGGAGAGGATATGGGAGGTAGAAAGATATATGTGACCTAAAACTATGGGGGTGTGGGAAGCTGTGCAATGATCAGGCAGGGCTGTTCCAAAGGCAGATTCAATATCTTTTAAAGAGCTTGTAATCCCTGACAAATGTCTCTGGACAAACAGCAGGCTGTCAATATGCAACTGAATGAGTCACACAGCAAACGTGCTGGAGCTTGGGCTAGAATAGCTGTGTGATGCTGCTTGATTAAATGAATGGCTATTGATATTTCTCCCGGTGTTTTGACTCCATGGGCTGTTTATATTCAGTTTTGTCACAACGTGGCACAAAGGAGGCTGCTGTCCTTTAGAGCTTGCTTTCAAAGGAACTTTGTCTCAGATACGGACTTTCTTTCAGGTTGACAGCCAGTCAGTGAGAAGTATAGTCGATGTTTCACTTACTGCAAATATAATTGTGTAAAAGGCTGAGCACACCTTTCCATAAGAAATGCTATTTGATTCTAAGCCATTCTTACAGGTGACAAGCTAAGAAGCCTTACAAGGAAACTGAACCCTTAGTGCACTAGGTAATATTTTTTTTTAATATTCAAAACAAACAGCAAAATCCAGCTTTAGTCAATATGAGCAAATTTCAAAGGGACTTCTGTACATAATCATGTCCACCCTGGGCATAGGTAAAAATACTGGTATAGTTCCATTAGAAGCATAGTTTTACCTATATCGTATTGAAGGCATTCCCAGGGTGGGGGTTAGGTAAGGGAGAAAACCACACACATATTTTTGCATATCCAAAACCATGCATGCTGTTTCAGTTGGAATAAGTATCTGCCAACAAAGGAAGTGCAAATCTCTGCAGATGCTTTTTCCTTAGGCAGTTTTCAAAGTAAAGGTACGTGCATGTTTTTCCTTTGAAAACTGATGCATAGACCAGGGGTAAAAAGTTCCCAGGGACTTTGCAGTAATATGGGGAGTTTGAAGATTGCCCCTAACGTATTACTATGTTAGAGGGCCAGCCCATTGGTTCAGTGGTAGTGCTGTACACAAGATCTGGGTTATATTCCAGGTCGGGTTTATTGTTCCTTGGGAGGGCCAAGCCTGGGGATGCTGCATTCAAGAAAGACTTAAAAACTTGGCTTTTCAGTCAAGCTTTCCCTGAAAACCCAAGTTCTCTCTGACGCTTTTCTTAGAACATGGACTAAGGCCTAAGGCCAGCAGTTAATGGGCACACCGATCTCTCTACACAGCCCTCCCAGGACTCATCCGGGTTTCTCCCTCCTATTGTTTTCTTCCGTAGGCTCTACCCCCTTACTCCTTTCTGCCCCCTCCCTCCCACCCCCTTTGCCATCCTTTCCCTACTTCTCTCCCCCCTTATCCAAGCTACTTAACCTTCCTACTTGTTTTAATGTATCTTGTATTAAAGTATTTATATTTATTTTATTTTTATTTTTATTAATTCTGCGTTGAAGCTGCTTTCGGTTTGTAATTGTTCCTTGTTTCCAAATGTTTGAATGTTATAATACGCTAATGTTCATTGTTTAATGTATCGCCTCCCAGCGAAAGTTCAGTTTCAATGTAAACCGGTGTGATCTGTATTCTTTACAGGAATGTCGGTTATATAAAAAAATTCTAAATAAATAAATAAATAAATTCACTGCCCCTGGGAGAAAGGAGCCTTGGCAATTGCTGAACAGAGACATCTAGTAGCCTGACACAGGGTTCATATTAGCTCTTTCTCTATTTCTAATTATTATACTGTCCCTTTCCCCAAACATGAACCCAAAACAGCTTACATCCAAACAATACAATATATCAATACAACATACAATAAAAAAAATGATAATAATAATAAAAGCCCCTAATACAGGTCTACCAAATCAAACAAAAAATGCAACATATGCATCATAATAAAAATGCTATAAAATTTAAACAAACAAAATGAAGCTTTCCACAATAAACTGTAACAAAATGTCCTCCTGTAAATACTTCATCTCCTGTCCAGTTTTGCATATTCTGTCAGCAGTGCTTTGTTTCGGAGGGAGCTGCAATTTTTGGGCATCTCCCTCTTCCCCAGCCAGCTAAAGACTGTCACTGTAACGTTAAACAGGAGGATAGATAAATAGGGGAAACTCTTCCCTCCCCACCCAGGCAGGTACAAATGAAGGCTCAAGATACTGTAGCCTAATACAGGCTGGTTCTGACAGAGAAGGAAGCCCAAACTGCCAGACTAAAAAATATTACTAAGACACAGTTTTGTTTTGGGTTTTTTTTGGTAGCCCTTCGTTTGCTACCCTCTGATATTCCCTGAGCCCTAAGAGTAGCCATGTCCACAGCGGTGTCACAAATTACCTCACACAGAGAAAGCCAGACAGACTGGGTGGGTCAATTTGCCTTTATTGTGGTCTATTATGATGCATGTGATAGGATCTGAATGCATAATGCAGTGCATTCAGTGTTACCTTATTTGTGACATTTTAGCCAATATGTTTCAATTGTATCCAGTGATTGTGAGGTAATTGTTGTCTATCTTGCTAATAATGATGATTAAGGAAATTGTAAGGAGTAGCTTAAACAATATTAAAAAAATGAGAATAGAAAGAGGAAAGAGAGTTGGTATATATAGGAAAGAGACTGAGATACAGCTGGAAAGAAATGGAGGACATAGGGTTTTGCTGGAACTCCGCTGATTTTACAGGGGTGTCAAATTAGATTGATTCTTTGGTCTGAAAATGTGGAATCCTGTGTGCTGGGCCCTGAACTGGGAAAGGCAACTTGCCTAAAATAGTTTACTGGGTATTAAGAACATGCCATACTGGGTCAGACCAAGGGTCCATCAAGCCCAGCATCCTGTTTCCAATAGTGCCCAATCCAGGCTATAAGAACCTGGCAAGTTCCCAAAATCTAAGTCTATTCCATGTTACCGTTGCTAATGGCAGTGGCTATTTTCTAAGTCAACTTAATTAATAGCAGGTAATGGACTTTTCCTTCAAGAACTTATCCAATCCTTTTTTAAACCCAGCTACACTAAGTGCACTAACCACATCCTCTGGCAACAAATTCCAGAGTTTAATTGTGCGTTGAGTGAAAAAGAACTTTCTCCGATTAGTTTTAAATGTGCCACACGCTAACTTCATGGAGTGCCCCCTAGTCTTTCTATTATCCGAAAGAGTAAATAACTGATTCACATTAACTCGTTCTAGACCTCTCCTGATTTTAAACACCTCTATCGTATCCCCCCTCAGCCGTCTCTTCTCCAAGCTGAAAAGTCCTAACCTCTTTAGTCTTTCCTCATAGGGGAGCTGTTCCATTCCCCTTATCATTTTGGTTGCCCTTCTCTGTACCTTCTCCATCGCAACTATATCTTTTTTGAGATGCGGTGACCAGAATTGTACACAGTATTCAAGGTGCGGTCTCACCATGAAATGACTGCATCTCCATTTTGATTGGGTAACCTAGAAGAGAAACAGTTTGTATCCCTGTGTTAGCTAATTGAACCATTTAGTCACTTTCTAATGTTCTTTCAAATTTTAATGATTTTAGATTTCAATTGAACCTACACTCACATAAGTCTAAGGCTAATCTATTTCCCTCAGATAACTGGTAATGTCTATTGTCCACCCGAAAGGAAAAGATTAAAAGGGGTTTCAATAACCTCTTCCTTTTGATACTCAATATTTTCACTGTTCTATGTTTAGCAGGTGTAGTCTCTTCAGGCTATGCACTATATCTGAGACAGGTATTTTGCAGGCTTTTCTGTGTGTCTGGTGCTTGAATGTTTATTGTTATGTATATGTATGTCTATTTGTTAACCACCTAGAACCAAAGGATTATGCAGCCTGCAAATATGTTAATAAATAAAATAAACACAGCACCACCCAACTTCTCAAATACATATTGAATATGTAAAATAGCAAAGGTATTTTTTCCAGTGATTTTCTTAACAATCAATTATCCATCTAAGATGAATTGCTCTTCACAGTTCACTGGCTCCAGCTCCAGCATTCATTTTAATCAATAAAACAACCTTAGCAGCACAAAGGCATTTTTTGTTTGTTTTTAAATTAATTAAATAAAGTTGTTTGTTTTTCTTCAGATAAAATTCCTTGTGCTCAGATAATGGCTGAGAGCTCAAGATAGATAAGGTGAATAGATCGCCTTTGTACTAGTCTAGTGAAAAACCATTGGCCTGATTTATTAAGGGTCTAACTAATAGGCATAAAATTAAAAAATAAATGCTTATATAATAAGGCCTTCTTTGCTAATAAAATGTTAAGGCATTAAATATACCAAGATAAAAACTTAGAAAGAAAAATTTAATTTTTAAGTCTGAGCAACTATAAATATAAAACTTTAGGGTCTATGCACTAAAATTTATACTTCGGAAGATGTAATTCTAAAAGGTATTTCTGTGGGTAAAGCAGTACTTTACTTGTGGAAATGGGTTTGTTTTGTTTTGTTTTTTTTTAATAAATTTGCTTGCCCAATATGCAGGCAAAAGTGCACAGATAAGACCTGTATGCAATAATGCATGCACTTTTACCAGCATTTGGGAGAAGTATTCTGGGGGTGGACATCTGAGTGTAGTTCTCTACTTTCTGATTTTAAAAAGTAGGCATGTATAACTTCAATTACAAAACTATCTGCACATAATAGCAGGTAAAATTATGTGCTGGTAGGTTAACTGGGATAATTTTCAAAATGACACTTAATGTGTGATGCGCTACCTTTTTTTTTTTTTTTTTTAGCATACTCATTAACATACAGCCTCAGTAGTATGCACCCACTTTTAAAATTCATGCTAACTCAAAACATATTGCATCTCAGAACTACATCTGTCAAAGTACTGCATTGTGTGGAACTTAAACAAAATAGCATGTATGCAGCAAACTGAATGTGCTCTTTTCCTTATTGTTCCACCTCCTTTCTTAAAAACTGTATGCTGCCACTGTTCCACAAACTCTAAGGCATACTTTGTAGATTGGTTTCTCCTTGGCCTCTCCCTTTTTTGGTGCCTGCTTTCTGAGTTGTAGATCTTCTTAGAATGGTTTATAGACTACAAACTTTCCTGAGCAGTTCAGTTTCTACTGGCTCTTCCTAAAGCAGCAGCTCAGAAAGCATATCTCTAAGGCCAGGATTCATCAGTCCGTGCGGAATGATGAACCCTGCGCTGCAGGGGGCGGTCGGGTGATAGCCTGCAGCTGGCAGCACCGTTGGGGGGGTGCAGATTCACCTGCTGCGTTGCGGCCGGCTGCAGGCTATCGCAGGCAAAGCGCCACCGTAAAAGGTGGTGCCATTCCCTGCGCTACTGCTGGCGATGATGTTCGAAACGTCATCGCCGGCAGCGGTGCCACAGCCAATTACATTAATTCCTTCCCTAACTCCACCCAGAGTCCTCCCCTCCCCCTAATTTAAATCTTACTGCCACAATAAGGGCCTATCGTGGCTTGGAAAAATAACCCTTAAGTCTGGCAATCTGATTTCAATCAGAAATCCACTATGCAAACCCAAGAAGCAAATCTTCAGTGAACTACAAGGAGTGTGGGACTAACTTCCCTTTCACTATTCTTCACCTATTTTGGTTCTCTCACCTTAGGACCTTCTTTGGACCCTAGGAAATCTCCCCTCTCCTGGAATACCTAAGGGCTCCAACCTTGAGCCCCAATCAGCTTCCCAGGATAGAAAAATGGATGAAAGAATATGAGCCAAAGTGAACTCATCAGCTTTGTGAAATCACTCTTCCACTGGGGAATGTCAGAGAATAATATATACCACTCCTACTCCTGAAATTACACATTTACTATTTGTGAAGACTGATACAACTAGGTAAGGGACACTTCAATGACACCCCTACATGTATAAAAGAAACCTGTTAGTACTTAGGGGATGAATGAGAGATCAACAGCACCCCAGGAGACGAGATGAAGGAGAACAAAAGACAAGAATTGTTTGTATTATGTATAATACATTTCCATTATTTGAAAGAGTGGGTAGTAGGGATGCGCATTTGTTTGAAACAAATGGGTAAAACTTAATGAATGTGCCTATATTTCTTTTATCTGTGGCCCCCAGAAACAAATAGTGGGGTCCCACATATGAAACAAATCGTTGTCCCATTAGTTTACTCTATGTTTCTCATTCATTTCTATGACTCTATGAAGTCCATGGTTGTGTATTGCTGAGAAAACAAAAAACAGCTGGCAACTATAGCAACCAGCTCTTGCTTGAGTAAGCTCATCTTGTCAGAGCTGAGGCAGAGCAAGTTGTCAAGAAGGCTAGTCAAAGGACAAATCATAATGCAGCATCTTTTTAACTAGCCTACTGCAGCTATCTGGATCAAGTGATGCTGACCTGCTCCCACTGTAAAGTCTAAGTATGTCCAAGAAGTTCTATAATTCTTCTCTAGCTCTTGGCAGAAAAGAACATGCTATTAGAAGCTGACACAGAGTTTTAAGAAAGCTTACAAACTTTGGGATTTTGTACTGGTAGAGTTACTACTGCTATTCTGTGTTGCAGTGGTCTCACATACTCACTGTGCTAGAAACAGAGGCAGTGCACTGCTGTTGAATTTGATTTTTCTCTTCATGGGGGAGAGTCATGGTGGGAGACAGTGTGGGCACTGAAGTTCTGGCAGTGCTAGTAGTTTTGTCTCTGTCTGGACACCAATGATGTGAGCAGTGCATACTCAAAGACTAAAGTGAAGAATCTCACCAGGCTTTTTTGTCTGTTAGTATTTAAAAGTTTTTTTGTGTGTGGAGTCAGTCAACCACTACTGCACACAGTACAGCACACATACACTGTATATGGTAGGCAAACTAATGGAGACGCTGTTGAAAGAAAGGATTTTGAACTATCTACAATCCGGAGGGTTGCTTGGTCTGAGACAGCATGGATTCACCAAGAGAAGGTCGTGTTAGATGAATCTGATCGACTTCTTTGATTGGGTGACTAAGGAATTGGATCAGGGAAAAGATCTAGATATGATCTACTTGGACTTTATTTATTTATTTATTTATTTATTTATTTATTTAACATTTTTATATACCGGGCTTCATGCAGAATTTGCATATCAGCTCGGTTTACATTGTAACTGAAAAAGACATGCATGAAGAGTGCAAGTTACATAGAACAGGGACTTAAAAACTTGGAACAGAATACATGGGTAAAATAGCTTATAACATAATAGATGAAGGAGAAACTGAAAATTATCTTAATTGTAAAGTGATATGTTTCAGGCTTGATTGAGCGTCTTTGGATAGATTATTTGCTAGTGCGTGGACGTTGATGTGACGTAAAGCTTTAGTAAAGCTTTTGATATGGTCAGGCACAGAAGACTCTTAAACAAAATGAGAAGTTTAGAACTGAGTGACAAGATGGTGGTGTGGATTGCAAACTGGTTGTCAGATAGAAAACAGCGTGTGAAGGTCAATGGAAGCTTCTCAGAAGAAAGAACGGTGTTGAGTGGTGTGCCGCAGGGTTCGGTGTTAGGTCAGTTATTTAATATCTTTGTGAGTGACATTGCTGAGGGAATAGAGGATAAAGTCTGCCTATTCACGGATGACACTATAAGATCTGCAACAGAGTGGACACTCCAAAAGGTGTGGACAGAGTGAAAAGAGATTTAAGGAAACTTGAGGAGTAGTCTGAAACATGGCAGCTATAGTTTAATGCCAAGAAGTGCAGAGTCATGCATCTGGGGAGCAGTAACCCAAAGGAGCTATACAAGCTGGGGTGAGAAGGGCTGATGTGCACAGAGCACGAGAGAGACCTAGGGGTGATAGTGTCTAGTGATCTGAAGATGAAAATCAATGTGACAAAGCGATATCCAAGGCCAGAAGAATGCTGGGCTGCGTAGAAAGAGGAGAATCTGATAAGTAAAAGGAGGTGATAATTCCCTTGTACAGGTCCTTGGTGAGGCCTCACTTGGAGCACTGTGCACAGTTTTGGAGACCGTATCTCAAAGAGCACAGATAGGATGGAGGACATCCAGAGAAAGGCAACCAAAATGGTGGTAGTGGTGGTGGTGGTGGGGTGTTCTCCACTAAAAGTCTTATGAGGAGAGGTTGAAGGTCCTAAATATGTATACCCTAGAGGAGAGGAGAAGGGGAGACATGATACAGGCCTTCAGATACTTAAAAGGCATAAATGACACAATTTTAATAACAAATCTCTTTTGTTGGAAAGAAATAAGGAGAACTAGAGGTCATGAAATGAAGCTCCAGGGAGAACGTTTCAGATTGATTGTCAGGAAATATTTCTTCACCGAGAGGATCCCTAGAAGCAAGAGAAGTGAAATGAGAAAAGAGGCACTTTAGAGGAAGGATCCTTGACCTTCATTCAGTTAAAAAAATCTGACAGCAGAAAACTGAGACATGAACTATATAGTCTGGGGGGAAAAAGAAAAGGGGGCAGTCTGGGAAAACAAGTAAACACAGGGGTGACCTACCAGTGTAAATCAAATAGCACAAGAGGAAGTATTGGTATACAAATAATCAATGGGGGGTGACTTACAGATGCAACCCATGTTTCCTTTAACCAAGACACAACTCAAACAAGTAAATTGGTTATCTACAAGGCCCAGACCCCAGCAGTCTGTGAATCATATAGGATGTGAGCTTACTGGGCAGACCAGATGGGCAATTGTCTTTTTCTGCCATCATTTTCTGTTTCTATATTTCTAATTCCTTGCCAGAGGATGTGGTTAGGCAATTAGTGTAGCCAGTAGGGATGTGAATTCATTACACCTTTTCGGCAGGTACACACGTACCTCGCCGACTTTCTAGTGCACGCAGGAAAACAGTGTATGCCTGTATCTCATTAATAAAAATACACACAATCTCCATTTCTCATGTGTACTAAAAAGTCGGTGAGGTACGTGTGTACTCACCGAAAAAGATGTGACAAATGCACATCCCTAGTTCCTGGAAGAGAAGTCCATAAACTGCTATTAATCAAGTTGACTAAGGGGTCGATTTAAAAAAACAAAACAAAACGTGGGGGCGTCCATGTGTGTGCGGTTCCCGGCGCACGCATATGGATGCGGCTATTTTAGAACCACAATTCCATTAAGTCACAGAGCTGTCACACCCTGCTGACTTCTTTACGTCCTCCTGAATGTTTAAATGCAATTCAAGCATTCATAAAAAGAATACACATAATTTTCCATTTTTATTTTATTCCATTCCCTTTAACTACTGCCCCATCCATCTCTGAGGAGGGGACACAGTATCAATAGCTGATGCCCTGATCCTTTGCCAGAATAATTTATAAGACTCTCAGAAGCTGGTACTAACTGATGAGTCCATCAGATGGAAGAAGGTGATGTGATTTATTCACTTAGCGGTTTTATACTTCAACATTTCACCCTGAAGAGGCTGCAACAACCATTCATCATATTCATCAATAATGGAAGCAAATTAAGCCTGGAGTCCAATGGCAGCATCATCTATTGTTCTAACTTTGTTATGTTTAACTCTTTTGTTGTAAGCTTTACTATTTCCTGAATCATAAGCAGACGGACCTGTTAGAAGTGGGGATTGAGAGGGGGAAAGAATGGGACACCATACCCTAGAACTAGAGTTTGCATTAAAAGAGGAAAGGAGATAACGTTTTCATTTCAAAATGTTCTGGATATTTCTGCAATCTCTTGGCTTGAGCTAATATTTGTTTTTATTATGGGGGGGGGGGGGGGGGAGGGGGGAGTGTTTCTGTGCATTAACCATCTCTACAAAAAAATGACTGCAATGTGGATTCGTTCAGGCGGCTTATTCCAATCCAGTAAACGACCATAACTACTGGAAGTTATACATATTTAATCGCCCACAAGTTCCAGGTTTTTCTGCTGTCATTGAGCATCTGGAGAAGGGGCTTATGAAGCCTCAGAAGCTCATGTACTATGACATCTTTTACACTGAACCATGAAAAAGTATCACATTCTGAAAAGACTCCAGCTTTCTCTAGGAAATTCACAGGGCTCCTACAGGAAGTTTTGCTATTGTTTTGTGACACTGTCAGATTTCTCTGCTAGTTGGAACTCTCATGCTGGGAACAGCTAGATCTGGCAGCCATAATCCATTCATTTGCTTAGGTTTCGCGTTGACTATTTCAGTGCTGCGAAGAATATTTAGAGGCTTCAATTGGTTCAAAATGCAGCCACCCATATGTTAAATGGTATTAGATATAGGGATATTATTAGCCTGGGGCCACTGTTGGAAACAGGATGCTGGGCTAGATGGACCCGTGGTCCGACCCAGTATGGCTGAGACCACTGAAGAGACCATAAGTCAGGCACTTGGAACTGAAGTTTTTGGAACTTGAAAATAATTTTTTCCAGGACTTTATCCTCCAATGTCAGATGGCAACTATACCTGCTGAGGCTGCTTCATCCTAATTAAAAAATAAGATTATAGTTCTTTATTTCTTCATTACCAATCTGATAAATGTAGCAAGTTAAGTATAGCTTCTCTTTATGATAACATTTTTCCCGGGTTGTCTATACAAAGTTAGATTATTTTTGAAATTGTATGGTGTGTAATATGTATGTGATGTATAAATGCGGGGTAGTGCACTGTGCTTAGGGGGTATCCCTAGGGTGTTTTTAGATAAGGTAATGTGTACTATGTTTTATAAATTTTTTCATAAAGAAACAATATTGTGTAAGGAAAGTGGTTTTTTTTTAACAAGATATTGTATTGATTATGCATTAAAAGTATTTATATTGAATTATTGACTTTATAATAAAAATATTTATAATAGCAATGTTCATGATAGGTTTTGAGGGTTTTGGCTGGTGGGTGAACAGACTATAGTGGTCGTTAGGTTGGTTTGTAGTGAATCTTTATCTGAGCAATCTGAGTTTGTCATTGACATTTTCTTCTTTAATTTAAAAGCAAGAAGTCTGGAAGCTTTATTGCCCTGTTCATAAGTTTGTTTTACTAGTTGAATTTAATACCCAGTGATCATCCGTGGGGCTTGTAGTTTCCTCCTTTCCCTTTCAAATTTAGCCAAACATTTCTTAGAGGCTGAACACGTATGTTGCTTTTCCAGTTCTGCAATTATGGCCAATGTGCTAGTTTCCACCCCTCTCTACCTGTTATTTCCCTATGCTCACTCCAGAAGCGTACCCCCCGAAGACTGCTTTTAAACAATCCCAAACTATTTGTAACTTCACTTCTCCTGCATCATTCATCTCAGAGTAATCTCAGATTCTCCCCTCTAAATTAGCACAAATTTTATCATATTTTAACAGAGCATCATTTAATTTCCCAAACTGCTTCTGACCAAGCATCTGGAACCTTTTCAGCTCCACCTAAATGGGAGAATGATTAGACCAAACAATAATTTCCATTTCAGCTGCCTGTGTTTTTTACATCAAGGATATCTCTATTAATATTAAGACTATTCTGGAATAAGTACTATGGGGGTTTGAATAGAAATTATAATCTTTTTGCGCTGATTCAAGACCCACCATGCATACACTAGACTCAGAGTAGGGACTACCATTAAATTTCAGTCTTTATTTCCTCAAGGTTACCCACACTTTTGATGTATTATCTACCTGTGGATTAACCATTAAGTTGAAATTCCCTTCCTCTACCTCCATTAGGAGTGGCTCCTTAGTAAACTGTACAAGATCTTCCACAATACCAACAGAAACAAATCTCTTAGGTCTGAATTAGATACATATTTGTTTGCTATAATAACCACCTCACCTTTGGTGCTAACATTTAAGAACAAAATGATCCATCCCTATCCTTTCTAACCCTCAAAACCTCTGTGTTTATGTATTTGCTAAACATCATTCCTATTCCACAGCATTTAACTTTCTTACAGGCAAGTATTATCTGAGTGAATTCCTTCTGCTGCTTCTGCAGCCTTTCGCCTACCTTATGCAAGCGTCTGCTGTATTAACATAATTGCAGCTCTTAACCAAATTGTTTCTTTAAAAAGAAGTTGCCTCTTCATCAGTGTATTTAACCCTTTCGCATTTAACGATATTATCTTTACCTCAGGACCGGATTTAAGATTATAGACTGGGGATGAGGGATTTCAGTCCCGGAGATGAAAGAGCAGTGGGGCAGTCTCAGTTTTTGGGTGCATTCAGAATTTGTCTAAATTCAGACCTACTTTGCCTCATGAATTGCTACCCTACCATGGGTCCTGCATTAACTGCAATCCACCAGGCCCACCCACTACCCTGCTCATTATTACCCCTAAGCACCTTCACCCCCCCCCCTCCTCCCCCTAAACTCCCTCTTCCACTTCTATATCTGCCATCTTCTCACAGAGGATCAATGTTACCAACCAGATGAGCTCCCAATTCCAATTGTGTAGCTCTTGAAATCTGGTTGACTGTATTTGTATAGCCTGTTGTGTTTTTTGATTCTCTTGCTCTATTATATATATATTGTAATGGGAAGTATATCCCATTTTCTCTGCCAGATCGGAGGAAGGCTCTAAAAGAATCAGGTATAACCAATATATATATATGTATGTATGTATGTGTATATATATATATATATGTGTGTGTGTGTGTGCATTATAGCTTATCTGTATCGATCTCACACTATATAGAGAGATACATATAGATATATCTGTGTGTATATATATATATATATATATATATATATATATATATATATACGTACCTGCATGTACAAAAAAAAAGAATGAGAGGAGATTTTCTGTCTCAGATCGAAGTTCTTGCAAATGTCTTCCTTATTTAGTACAGTTCTCACAAGCCTCGGAAATTCAGACCATATCTTCTACCAGCCTTTTCTCCAATATCATCGCATGATTCCAGCAACTCTTTCATCAAAAATTTTATTTCCACAAAAAAAAGAAGGCTCCACTTTTCCCCTTTGCATGATGTCTGTAACCGCTCCAGTTCTTGTTCCCTGGCGCACTTCCTGCTGGAGCTTGCTGCCACTCGGATAAGTCACAGGAATTTTAGCAGCCCTAGTTGCTTCTGCTGATTTTTGTCTCTTCCCAATCCGGCTTTCCCTAGTGCTTTTCTGGCCTCTTCCACTGTTCTAATTTTAAAAGCTGTACCTCTAGGAGTGAATGTCGCTTCAAACAGATACAAGGTATGGCACATCCTCACTTTTTTTAAGCCTGGCTATAATCTTCAGGTTCCTCCTCAGGATCACGGGCAGTAAGTAACTACATATTTCCAGCTTGTGTTCCTTCCAAATGAAGGAGCCCAATACTCTTGCTGTTTTGCCACTACCTTTTCCTTTAAATGAAAGTCCTGAAGGCACGTGATCAGATCACAAGGCATGTTGTCCCACTGTGGAGCCAGGGCCCTATGTCCTCTTCCTAAAGTTAATCTGCATTGGCTTTGATGCACCCTCTTCCCCAGTCGCCAATAGCACTTTATTACGTTTTTTTTTTTTCTATTACTGCATTTACAATCCTCGAACTCTCTTGTTTCAGGAAGTCCTCAGACCCTTCTATTGTTTTGCCTCGTTCTATTTTCTAAGTTATCCGGCATATCCCTTCTCAACATTCACCATTTCCAAACCTTTTAAGCGTTTTTGCACTTCTGTTCTGTGCTTCATGTGCTCATCCATTCGTTGATCTGCTTTATCAATCCTGTCTCTGATTTCATTCAAGTCCCCTCAGAAATTATTTTAAAAATTAAACTTTTGACTGATACTATCTCTCTCTTTAGATCTTGAAACCAAGCTTTAAGCTCTGCCCGAACAGTCCCCTTCCTCACTGCTCCAGTGTTTCTCTTCTCAGGGCTTTCCTTCTCCTACAAGGGATGTGCCTCCAAACTTTTTCTTTGTGTTTTGTTTTTATTTCATTTTTTCAGTTCAATTAATGTATTTTTTAAAATTTGGGTTGTTTGCCAAATCAAATAAAATATTAAAAGAGGAAAAAGAAGCCAAACCAATTGAAAAAAAAATGGCCTCCTTTAGTCATCCAGCAACCTCCTGCCCTGCTGCAATTTAACTCAGGTCATGGGCCTGCCTGGCTTGCCCTCCCCAGGCCCCTCCAATTCCCAGTCCCAGCCCACAAAAGTACTCCTGCCCAAGGCCTGGAGAGCACCTGGATGATGGTGCTGAAGTGACATTGATTTGGAGTCTCGCTCAGGTGTGGCCAGTGCCATTTCTAAAGTTCAAGGACCCGAGGCAGGAGTGAATACATTTTGCTCCTGTCCTTCAGGATCCTGCCAGGACCACAGGAGGGAGATAAGTGGGAGTGAGGGTTGAAGCTCCCTGGCTCTGGCAGATTTCAATAAGGGGGTGGGAGGGACATGGCATGGCCCCAGCTGGGCCTGGGGACTACCAGCGCGGTAGGCCTGGGCCTTGGAGTAGAGGGTCAGAGAAGGCAGGTCAGCAGACCCAGGCCCTGAGTTAATTTGTAGCAGGGTGGGAGTGTGTTTGAGAGTTGCAGGAGGTCCATTTTTTTTTTTTTAAACAATGAATTTGAAAATACTACAAAATTTTCAAGTATTTTTTTAGGAGTCCATTTTGGGTAGTTCCATTTGGAGCAAACGGAAAATGGCCTCATTTGTTGTTTTGTTTTTTTTTAATTGTTTTAAATGAATGCACATTTGCACCTCTGACCCTGAGGAGACAGGTTTTTGCAATGCCTTGTCTCTCATCATGTGCTTAGGAGCCATCTATCTTCCAGTGGAAATATTTATTTTATTTTTCTTCAAGTAGTCATCATTATCGCTGCTACTAATAGCATCTGTACAAGTTTTGTTTTTTTTTTTTTAGCAATTTATTATGAACTACAGCAATTTAGATGGCAATTTTTTATTATATCTAATCAATGCTCAGTTCACCATCTTGGTTCATGACATCACTTTCTCCAGGGACGTGCATTTATTTTCGAATGATATGAAAAAGCAACAAGAAACTTTTTTTTTTTTTTGCTAGAAAATAAAATGAAAAACATCAAAATTCATTTTTTTTTAAATTTCCTTTTGGAAAAGAAAAAAAAATCCAGTGCCATTGATATCTAAAAACTATTGAACCCCCCAGGCTTTCACCTATGCTCTCCCATGCCCCTAGGATATCTGATACCCTATTCATGGAGTCTCTGAAGTTGGAATAGGGCAGGAGTAAATCCTAAGGTCCTCTTGCCCTACCAGATCCTGTTTTCAAAATGGTGCCTGCCAGTCCTGAGGCCAGAACCATTTTGAAAACAGGACCCAGTGGGGCAGATCATTCTTGTCCCCTTTTGACTTCATGGGTAGGGTGGGTGGAATGGCGAAGGCCTGGGGACCGGTTCAATTTTTAACTTTTTGCTGGGGGTTTCTTTTGGCAGGGGAAGGACCCTTCCTTTCCTTTTCCTTTTTAAATTTCTTTTTTGCTTTGGTTTTTTATTTCATTTCTATTAAATGAACCAAACCAAAATAAACATCAAACAAAATGAAAAACATAAAAAAAAAACAAAAACCACACACAAAACCCCAAAATAAAACAATTTTTCATGCACCCCAAGCATAATGGGGATTGGGAAATGAAGCTTCATGTTCACGTGTGGGGAAAAAAAAAGCTAAAAACAGGTTGGGGGATGATCAGTTTGGTAGAGACTACTGAGAGGCGATATGATAGAGGCTCATAAAATCATGAGCAGGATGAAACGGGCAAATAGGGGACCGTTATTTACCCTTTCAAATAATACTAAAAGAAGGGACTCTCCATGAAATTGGCAACCGACAGACTGAAAACAATTCATAGGAAGTACTTTTTCACTTAGCGCACAATCAAGCTGTGGAAAAGGTCTGGATGAGTTCCTGGAAGAAAAGTCTACACCTCTATTTGCCAGGTAGATTTGAGAGAGCCATCACTTAACCCTGGGAGTGGGCAGCAAGATCTGCCGGGTGCTTGTGAGCAGCGCTGGCCACTGTATGAGACAGGATGCTGGACTTGATGGACCTTGGGCTGACAAAGCTCGGTGCATCTTATGCTCTTATGGTCTCATAGAATGGAACCACCTTTCACCGTCAAACGTCCATGACCTGAAATACACAATAACACAGAGGAGACACATTACACTCATACATTTTACCTCATGACCCTGAAGAAGATCCTACAGTGAAGACTTTTTCCCCTTTAAATAAATCTTTGATAATCTCTACATTTAAATTCTCTTCTAATTTTAGTTTTTCTTTATACCATCCTTTTGCAAGGACCCAGAGCAGTATATAACAATTATAAGAAAATGTGATTACATCAGTAAAAAAAAAAAATATATATATATATAACAATTACAACCCTATATATATCAGCATAAAACAAAATACAAGATTACCAATTTCATAATAAATCCCCAACTCTTCTCAAACCTAGCTCCCCTCCCTCAATAATATTAAAGTCTAGCAGCCCATTTACTGATGACATGGGGGGAAAAATCCCTGGTTTGCCGTAAATTAAGGCTTCGAGTGTAAGTTCCCAGGCCAGGTTCCAACTGAGCTGGAACATTCCAGCTTTGCTCATGTAGCAATGCGTGATTGCTGGCTATGACCGCAGTAGCAGCACAACATTTTCCCGGCTGATGACTGAGCTTGCCAAAGGTACCTGGACAGTACCACATTTATGTTGAACTAGGGAATGGGTGGGGGAGGGGGGATGATGACCCCCAGACCCCCTCCTCTTTTAGGCCTAGATTCATCATTCCGCTATAAATGTAGCGGAATGATGAACTGCAGTGAAAAAAGAGCCGGGGAGAAAGTGTGTAGCTGGCCGCATTGCAGCGGTGTGGTTTCGCCTGCCGTGGATGTGGCCACGCCACACACTATTGCCCCCATAGTGCCACGGCAAAAGGTAGTGCTATTTCCTGCCCTAATGCTGGCAATAATGTCCAAAACATTATCGCCCGCAGAGGTGCCACCACCTCTCATAGCCTTAACCCCGCCCAAACTCCTCCCTAACTCCTCCCCTGGCCCTAATTTAAATTTTACCACTGTGATGCACCCATTATCGTATGCGTTAGGGCGTTATCATGTGCGGTGAATGTCAGACCCAGGGGATTGGGTCTTGACAGATCAACAGCCAGGCACGTTTGAGAGGGGTCCGGTGGGGGCCTGCTGCATGGCAGCTGGCCCAGGATCCCTCCGGTGATGGCGGTCATGACGCCTGTCTGGGGCCTGTGGGGAGCGAGACTCCTCCGTTCTGCTTGGACGGAAGGAATCGGAGATATCGGCGCCTGCCCGGTGTTTGAGAATATGCTGTGGTGACAGGACTTGGTGCCTAAATTAGACTCCCCTGTTAGGGTACTTTAAGAAATGGCTGCGGCTATTTCACCTGAGTTACAAGTCACATCTTCCTTGTGTGTGTGTGAGATGTTGCGGTGTCCACCCGGGATGGGTGGGGGTGAAGTAGAACTATGGTTGTCTGGGCTGCCCAGTTCCAATTGATTTAAAAGTCTTGGAAGTGTCAAAATCGCTACTGTAGGTGCTAAGAACAGTTGTGTAGCTGCGGCAGTGCTTCTGTGTTATGCAGGTATCAGGTAGGAGTAAATATTCAGATTTGTGGGATCCCAGGGTAAACCTGATCCATTCACTATGTATTTTATTTAGTAGGTGCTTGTCAGTAAATCTTTGGGCATTTATTGACTTTTTTGGGTGACTCCTGCACCCTGCAAATATCTTTTGCAGCTCCTGAAGATTAATATTTTCCTTTTTGACAAATATCTCTTTTTTTTTTGCAAGAGTCATTATGTAGATTTATTCCAGTCTGCTCCTCTAATGCCAATAACATTTGAGTGACTCAAGCCAACTATGAATTGTAAAATTAATATAACTTATGAGCGCTGATCAAGCTTACTCTCACTTTCTATGCCACCCTTCTTTCTCCAATTGCATGTCCATTTCCTAGTTTACTGTCTCATCAGTTCCTGTATCCTTCTATGTCCTTCATTTGTTCTCTGTTTGGTCTCCTTTTTCAAGCAATATCTCCATCATCTCTTGTCACCACCTCCTAGACTATCTTTTTTTTTTTCCTGCATCTATCACCCTCCTTCCTTGTCTCACATTTTTCTTCTCATTGTATATCTAGTGAATGTTGCTCGCTTTGCTGCTTTAAATCAGTCTGGGATTTTTCTGTTGGCTCTATTTATTTATTTTTAAACTTTTTTTTCCCTCATTTTTTCTGTTACCCCCAGATTTTGAGTCCATCATGAGAGAGAATGTGGCCCTTAGGCCCTTGTACCATTCTAAATTTTGGATCTTGATTTTTTTTTTTTTTTAATTTTGCCCAATCCTTTTTTTGAAGATGAAATATTTCCAGGATAGCTCCATGGTTCAGTGCTGCGATGCAGAAAGCTCCAGACCCACTGGAGTCTGGGGTCAGGTGCGGTGCACTAGATAAGGTAGTCACTCTGAAGGATAATCTTGACAAACCTCCCACCAGCCTTTTTGGCTGGCAAGGGATCCTGTGTTGCTCTGAGCATGCTGTCTGGGATAGGTGTGTCAAAGGCAGGGCTTTCCAAACTGTGGGTTGTAACCCCAGCTGGGGTCACAAGTTCCTTATACAGCAGTGTTTTCAATTATCAACAGCAGCATCAGTAGTGGAAGTCAGAGTGGGACCTGTAAACCAGCACACATTCAAAGGTTCTGTAGTGGTCTCACCATCACATGGTTTTCTATGGTAACTGGAAGCCCTGCAAGAGGAGGAATGAGAACCTCATCAGGGTCAGAGAGCTTGCAATGGCTCATAGGCCCTGTGCTGACTTCTGTTGCTAATGCTACTGCTGCTTGTAGGTCACCATCATGCCTGGGGCCAATCATGAGATGGGGGTAGGGGATGGAAAGGGCTGAGGGTTCACAGGCTGGTGAAGATTTCCACTGTTCCTTTCTCCTTACCCATCACTGAACCTATCCAAGGGGAAAAATGTTACCCTTATCAGCTGCCCTCTCTTCCCACCAGTTGCCATCCACTGCTGACCTAGAGATCATAGTATAATGTTGCTGTTAATTCTGATTAGGGGGATGTTTAGAGGAGAAAGTGTGTGAAAGGAGGGATAGATTGCAGGGGGTCCTTGAGGATGGGATCAGCTGGAAAGAGCTGGCTATGCAGGTGGGGAGAGGATTGGTTGTGGAGGGTGAGGGGGGATGACAAATGAAAAATTGGAAGATGTATAAGAATTGCTGAGAGGTGAGGGGGGTCAACTGGGCAAATGGGAGATAAGTCCTGGAAAAGATAAAGTGAGGCTGGGGAGGAATGCAAGAGGTGATGGGGGATGAGAGTGAGGGGATGAAGAGAATTGGTTGTTTGTAATAAGTTTGGTATGAGAGTTGCCAAGAGATGTTAAGAATGGATCAGCTAGAGGGCAGACTGTTGGGAGAGTGACTCATCGGAGTATGGGGACTGCCTGAAGAGAGAAAGTGAAACGGGAAGTGGTGAGTAAGAGGGGGATGGTAGAGTATCAGCTGGGGATGTAAAAGGGTTGGAGGGGATGAGACAGGATAGGTGTATGAGGAAAGGATAGAGGAACTGGTAGATACAAGAAGGGAACAGCTAAAGGGTGAAAGAGGGAATTGGATGGAATAGATGGAGGTTGACAGAGGAAATCATCAAGAGGTGAGGAAGGGGATGGGCTAGGGGGTGAGAGAAGATGGGGGATGTAAGAGGGGCTGGGCTGGAGGGGAGAAGGGTGGGAGGATCTATGCAGGGGAAGGAGGCTGAGAGAGGAGATCAGCTGAAGATGGGGAGCTTGAGAGAGGGGAAAAGCTCTTGCAAGAGGGGATAGGTTGAGAAAGAAACCCATCCCCCTCACTAATTTGTTTTGGTCATCTGGGATCATGTGAATTTTCAAGTGTAAAATGGGGTCACATTGGCCAAACGTTTGGGAAGTGAAAATGGGGTTTGTTTAAATAAATAATAAATACATGTCTTCATAAATGCATAGGTGAGCCCTAGTATTTTTTTTTTCCCATTTCTTTTTGGCGTGGGTGTCCCATCGTAAAAAACTTTTGTTGTTTGAAAAGTACTGCTCACCTCACTGAATCGCCCTCTCTCCCCTTCCTTCTCTTTTGTTCTCTCTCCTTTCTTCCTACTCTGTTATTTTCTACTAATTTAAAAGCCCAAGATAAATCTTTCCTGCTGTCCTTGTCTCTTATTCTGTCAAGCTTACTGGGGCTTAATGCAGTTGTTCAATGCTATTTTTTCCCAGTGCCACTTAAGGCAGTTGATTTCCCTGGACAATTGCTTTTTTTTTACCCTTCTACCAATCTGGCCAAATTATTGTCTCAACAAATGAGTCATAATTCCACACCGAGCGTTGTTTGTATTTAATTCTGGGTGGTATGGAATGATTTCAAACTAAGCAAGACCAATTTTAAGACTGCAGGTCAGACCAGGACAGGCAGATCAGAAGAGGGCTTGTCTCAGATCAATTAATAGGATAACTGCAATAAGGAGAGACCTTTTTCAAATAAGCATCATGCAAGGTTATAGGCCTCTTTTCTGAAAACATGCAGAAGAGCCAGCACTTGAAAAACAGGAACTGGTTAGATCCAATTTGAAAGCAGTTTTCACAGTGGTCAACACATCTTTGATGAATTCCAAGCAGACAAGTAACGCATGGGTGTGTGCCGGTTCAGCTCTTTTTCTGTAATTGGAAGTTAAGCATTGTGCCTGGTAAGCGGTAAAACAAGGTTATGCAAAAAAGCTTCATATTATAAGGGACAGCCTGAGCTAGCCCTGCTTTTTGCCCCATTACTTCTATGAACGTATTTATTATTTATGCATTTATTCATTAAAATCTGCCTACTGCTTCCCCGAACAAAAGGATGCCTGCAGTGGTGGAATTTGAGGCTCCACTTATTGGAAGAATGACAGGGCCACAAATCCACAGATGCAATGGGGGGGTCAAATCAAGGCTGGCCCGACCTGTGCCTTGTGAGCAGGAGCTGGTTGGAAGCCCTGCTGACAAAATAACCAGGATCTCTAGCTGCGTTGTACCTACACCTGAATGGTGAGAGAAAAACCAACACACTGAATAAGACACTTGGCCAAGTGCCCCTTGACGTTGTTAGCGGTATCACTTTTGTAGTGAAGTGTCTTGATTCAGTTTGACATGCTAATGCCATTTTGATTGCAGTAAATTAAGTGCCCTGTATGTTTGCAAGCTGTTTTTCTTGCTGTGGCCTTGCAAGTGCATTGTGCTACTTGAGATGAATAGGAAGCCTGTTAGTCGCAGCCAGTATTTTGTGTGTGTGTGTGTGTGTGTGTGTGTGTAAACAATTTTCGCTGTGGCAGCGTTGGCTGGATTATTAACGAGTTTGTTTATGAGCTGATATGGTGGAAGCTGACAGTGTGCCTTCAGGTGCAGTTGTCCGAGTGCCTTCACATCAATCCTTATCTGATTTGCCAGGATGGACTTCCCATTCTCTTTACCAACAACTTGAAGCTGAAAAGAGGATTTGTCAAACGAATGAGCTGGGTTTACAACAGTCAACCCCAATGTTACCACTTGCTGTTTTCTAGCAAGTTAGCCTTTTCTGTTTATATGGTTATCAGAATTCCTGGGTTTATAGCACTTATTTCAATGCTAGCTTTTGAAAGATCTGTATTATGTTGCTATTCTTTCCCATTAGTACTTCACTTTTATAAAGTGCTATATAAATTTTGAAAGCTCTCATTTTGTGATGCATGTAACATTATAAAAGCCAGTGTCTGTCGGTCTGTCTGTTACAGACCCATAAGGGAGTTTATGGTGTCTGGTTGATAGACTCCTTTTATCGGCTTTTGAACTGGTTGCCAAGCACCCAGGCAACCACACTGCCAGTCAATGGCCCAAGGCTCAAGTTTTGTTTTTCTTCTAATGCTGAAAAGAGCTTCCTCTATAACCAGAGGGAAGTGCCCCACAAGTCATGTAGGGGTGCAGATGAGTGTGTATGTGTGCATGTCTGTGTTTGTATGAAAAAGAGAGGGAGTGTGTGTGAAAGCATATGTATATTTGAGAGAGGGAGTATGTGTGTAAGAAAAAGTGAGAGAATGTATGTGAGAGCGTGTGTGTGAAAGAGAGGAAATGAATGTGAGATAAGAGTGAGTATGTTTGTGTGTGTGTAAGCATATGTGAGAGAGGGAGTGTATATATGAGAGGAGTGTGTGTGTGTGTGTGTGTGTGAGCATTTAGTATGAAAAAAAAGTAAAGCTACTTAAATGGACAAGTAGAACTTTTCAGACTTATACAGCTAAGTAGCACCTTGCTGCTCCTTAGCTGGATAAATCGGAACCTGTCCAGATAAATGCCACTACTTAGTCAAGTCTGAACTTGTCTGTCTAATCAGTGGCAAAGGCCACTGGATAAGTCAAATTTTGCCAGATAAGTGCGGGCAAATGATATACAAGAGTATCTTTATTTTTAAAGGGATATGCTAGTAGATTTTACACATGTAATTTAGATGCATTTACCCCTTAAGTTTGCTTTTACACAAGTTAGTTGGGACAGTTGTTCCCAACCTGTGGTCCACAGACCCTAGGGGTCCGTCAGACTATAACGGGGAGGGGGGGTGTCTGCGGGAAGTGTACTGTGAGGGGAGAAGAGAGCCTGGTCTGTGCTATAAAAGAAGCCTGCAAGCCGCCACAGATCCCAGCCCACATTGGCCATGAAAGAAGAGGCCCAATAGGTCACAGCATATCCCATCTCACTAGCAACCAGGAAAAGAGGCCTGACATGCCTCCAGCATACCTCATCCCACCAAGAACAAGAGGCCTGACAGGCTGCTGGTGCACTCTGTCCCGCTGGTGGCAGAGAATGGCCTGACAGGCAACGGCACAACCCATTCCGGCAGCCAAGAAAGAAGAGGCCCAACAGGCTGCTGGCACACCTTGACCCTCGGTGGCTAAGAAAAAAAGGTGTGACAGGTCATGGAGCATCCCATTCTGCTGGTGGCAGAGAAAGAAGTGGCAGCTAGTGTGAGGAAGCTGGCCCCCCTCATCATAAGAAATGCCATACTGGATCAGACAAAGGGTCCATCAAGTCCAGTATCCTGATTCCAACAGTGGCCAATCCAAGTCTCAAGTACCTGGGCAAGTACCCAAACATTAGATAGATCACAAGCTACTATTGCTTATTAATTACCGTAATAGCAGTTTATGGGTTTATCTTTGAACTTATCCAAATCTTTTTTAAACCCAGTTATACTAACTGCTGTAACCATATCCTCTGGCAATGAATTCCAGACTCCAGGAAAAGAGTGAGAGAATATGTGCATGAGAGAGAGAGCATATCTGTGTGAGAGCATGTGTTTATGAGAGAGAGAAGGGAACACGTGTGTGTGTGAGAGCATGTATGGGAGGGAGGGAATGTATGTGTGCGAGAGAGGGAGTATATGTATGAGACCATGCGTTTGAAAGAATATATGTATGTATGAGAACCTTTGGGAGTGAAAGCCCCTGTGTGCGAGAGGTTATGAGAGAGGGAGAGTGTATGTGTGTAAGAATGAACATGTGTGTGTATATATATGACAGAGAAAGGCGAAGTTTGTGTGCTCTGTCCCACCCCACTAAACCAAGACATCTGAGGGTGACTGGAAATAAAAAATTCCCAGGAATGGAGAGCAGAGGAATTTTTTTTATACTTAGTTTTAATTATTATTGTTTGTACCTGCTGCTTTTAAATATTTTGTTATCATTTGGTAAATTTTAAAAACATTTTGAGTTTTTAATCATTGGATGTTCTATTCATCAGCTGTTATGAAATATTTATTCTTTTATTAGTGTTTTTACTGTTTTGATTGATGTTTTATATTTGTTGATGATATTTAATGTTTTCTGAGGAAAGGTGATGTTTCTGTTTTTACATTGTTGCACTGCATACAGAGTCTGGCTTCTTAGGATTTCTAGTTCAGTTTTTGTCTGCACGTTTGTAAATTTACTTTATGGTCTCTATTCTGTATTTGGTGAGGGTATGTCTATGTTCTGCATGTGTGACATAGGTGAGGTATTCTGCTAGCCTGTAGTTTCTAAAAAAAGGATCTTATTCTGTTTTTTTAATAGGAGATGTGTTAGTGATTTAGGGCCTGTTGTAATATTTGCAGTATTGCCTTTTCATAGGTAGGGTTGGTTACTGTCTCAAACATCCCTCCTTTCCCCTTCCTCACCAGTCTCTCTCTCACTCACTCTCTCTCTCTCTCCCTCTCGCTCTCTCTCTCTCTCTCTCCCTCCACAGACCATCCCTGCCAGTCTCTTTTCCTCCACAAGTCCATCCCCACAGTCCTTCTCTCTCTCTCTACCAATCCATCCTACCAGTCTCTTTTCCTCCACCAGTTCATCCTCACCACTCTCTCTCCCTCTCACTCCACCAGTCCATTCCCTCCAGTTGCTCCAGATCCAGACAGATCCAGCTATGTGACTGCCTGTATTTACACTACATAAGTTAGTGAAAATGAGTACATTCACTGCTGTGTTTTGCAATTATAGATATTCAGTTTATTTCAGTAAGCATTATTTGATGTTTTATTTATTAATGAGTCTGATGTGCATATAATTATATCTGTGTTATTACATTAATAATGTTTCTATATATGGCATATAAATGCAGGTAAATATGAGAGAGAAGCAGGTGGGGGTCCATGCTCCCAAAAATGTTGGAAACCTTTGGGTTGGGGGATTTTCTAACATGCGTGTGGCAATGAAATACTCAGTTTTACTAATTAGTCTACCAGTTCGCCCAGTCCATCTGCAACTTGTGAAGACCCTGCTGGCTCTTCAGCCTGAAGACCTTTGTGGACAAGGTTGTAAATTGGGCCTTAGGCCTTTTAGTCTTCCTTTATCTTTTTTTTTTTTTTGTTGTTGTGACAATGCTGCTTATCCAGATAACTTAAATTATTCATCTGGTAACATAATTTTAAAAAATGAAGTTCATAGGTATAAAATCTTGTGTTGGATACAGATGGAATCTGTGATTGCTCATCTCAAAATCCCCATCCAACACTAAACAGACCTAGATTTGCCAATAGGCACACTGGGCCTGGGCCTAAGGTGGCAGAAATCTGGAGGCAGCAGGATGGCTGAACAGCCCTCTGTTTCCTGCTGCAGCATCTCCCTTCTCCAATTAGGCAGCCTACAGAGAACAGAAGGGAGGGGAAAGGAGAGGATGAGTTTGGAAGGGACAGAGCAGAGGAAACAAGAAAAGCTGCTCTGCACTCTAATCCTGCCCCTTCCCTGCTGTCGTTCAGGGACAAGAAAGGAGTGGCTGA
Source organism: Rhinatrema bivittatum (assembly GCF_901001135.1). Classification (NCBI taxonomy): domain Eukaryota; kingdom Metazoa; phylum Chordata; class Amphibia; order Gymnophiona; family Rhinatrematidae; genus Rhinatrema; species Rhinatrema bivittatum. Next base: position 35,032,086 of record NC_042626.1, read on the forward strand.
GCCTGGAGCAAACTGAGGAAAGGAGGAACATTTTGGGGAAGAGGAGGGATTGAGAGGGAGATCACTGAGAGATCAGAGGGGATCGACTGGAGGCATGTGCATGTGAGAGAGAGGAAGGAGAGGCGGTCAGTGTTTGTATGTGAAAGAGAGAAGTGTGTGTGTGTGTGTGTGTGTGTGTGTGCCAGACTGGGTAGGAGATTATAGGGGATGAGGCTGCAAAGGGGGAGCAGTCCTACAACACAGCAGGACATCACTCCCTCTTCTCCACCCCATCAGAGTTTAGATCCTTCCTCCTTTTATCTCAGATTCTACCCCTCAGATCTGTAACCCCTTGCGAACTCTCCCTTTTCCCCAGACACTGGAACAACCCCCCAACCTCTGGTTCCAGATCTTCCCTCTCTTGATCCCTCTCCTATTTTTTTTCCTCCCTTTCATTAATCCCCGATCTTCCCTCATTCTTTCTCCTCATTCCCCCATTCTAGCATCCTGATTCCTTTTTTATCTTCCCGCCTCTTCCTCAGCTTGACCAATCTCCCATCCTTCCTATCCCTGGTCCTCTCTCTCTCTCCTCCCCACATCCCTAGTCTCTGCTTCTCACCCTCATTTCCCCATCTTCAGTCTTCTTACCTACCCCTCACTCAATTTCTGGACCTCCTCCTTCTCTCTCCAATCCCCAGGCCTCCATCTTCTTTCCTCATCCCCAGCACTTTCAACCTCTCCTCCTCTTGTCCTGATACTTGACATCCCTTTCCCTCATCCAATAAGAACAAAATAAATGCCCTACAAACACAAGCACTTTATGTATATAATGTAATATAAAAGATGGAAAATGTTGCCAATGTGCTTCAGAATTTGCTATTTCTTGACGTAGAATCTACCCTTGAACTGTCTCAGGAAACTTGTGGTCTTTCTTAGACCTCCTGCTTCCTGTTGTCTGTCTTTACCAAGTTAGGGCGGGAGTAGGCAGCCATAGCACTGATAGTGCCTATGGGCAGCAAAAAGCTAAATCCAGCACTGACACAGAATGAGAAGAGAATGGTCATTTTGTGCCCTACACTCTCGGAGAGCTCCTGGAGGGAATCAATCTACCATGAAGATCCATTATAACGTTTTGCACACAGTAGGCAGACGCATGCTGAGACCAAGCAGAATTGATTACTTTTGGATGGGGTGGGGAGGAATGGGGGGGGTGGGAGGCGGATTGAGAGGATGAATGAGAAGTAGATTATTGGGATCATTATTATTTTATTACATTTTTACTCTGTCTCCAGCCTCTGACTAAATGTCAGGCAAGTATCTTCAGCTGATTATAGAATTGCACTGGAGCTGGTCTATTTTCTATTCTCATCTCTTATGTCCTGCTTAAATCTCTTTTTCTCTACCAGTATCCTATTGATTTTACCTTCATACATTGTCTTGGGATCATTTTTGAAACTGATTCATCATTTGAACCTCCTACACCAAAGAAACCCATGCACAGCCTCTGACTTTCATTTTTCTTGTTACTGAAGCTGCCACCACCTCAAGACACACACTGTTCTCAGAATCAAGGCCAGCCAAATGAAGACAAGAGGGAGAAGACCTGGGAAGGGGCCATGTTGGGGGCTGTCTGATCCTTGGTACTGGGTTGTTTTTTTGTTAATTGGTTCCATATTTACAGTCTACATTAGTAACTTCATCATTGCCATTTCTTATTAAAACTGGCCAGTCTGAGACCCAATCCTGGCAGTGGGGTCAGCAACAGCGATCGGTGAAGACACCAAGGCCAGGATCTGGATCAGTGCATCCTGCTCTGCTCCCAGGCCTCTCCTCCTGTACAGAAACCAGAAAAGAGCAGGGCCACTGCAGAGCCTGGGTATACAGTAGTGCGCGCTCATTCACTCCCCAGCACCAGCATCTTTACAGCTTGCTGTTTCTGCCATCGCTACTGAGATTAGTTCTTGGACTAGCCTTTGTTTTAGAAAAAAAGAGGATCAGTGGGGCAGAGGACAAGGAGTGTATGATAGAGCCTTCTTAAATGTCCAGGAGCAGTCATTTAGCCTGGTCCACCTTCAGACAGCCCGCAAGGGAATCTTGGATGCAGGGTGTTTCTCCTGGGGAGGTGGGCCCCAGACGAGAGCAGAAAAAAAGTAGTTCTAGCATTGCTTTTGCTTATTTGTAAACTGCTGCATTTCTGTTTCCTGCTGCTGAGGTAAGCAGGCTTTTGGTTGTTAGTTTGCCTGTAAATAATAAAACTCTGTAGAAGAATAGCCAGAGTCCAGACTAGGGATGTGAATCGTTTTCCATATCGTCTTAACGATAGAAATCGTGTGGCAGGGCAAGAAAATCGTCTTAGGCACGATTTTTTAGTTAAAAAATCGTTAAAAATCGTTTTTTCCGATTAGTGCGCACTAACTCGAGTTAGTGCGCACTAACGGGAGTTAGTGCGCACTAACTGGGAGTTAGTGCGCACTAACTGAAAATGATACAATTTGACACTTTTCAGGTCAGTTAAGGTCAGTTTAGGAATGAATATGTATTCCTATTGGCTGCCCTCTTATTTATTCATGTTACCAAGTTTCCTACTGACAGTATATGGGGGATGGGAAATGGAAACAGTTGGTAGCTTGACAAAACAAGTAATGTGATCAGTCAATGTGACTAGAACTTGTGTCCTAACCCTGATACCAGGGGTATTGTGATCTTCCTGCACACAGTGCCCTATCCCTATTAATACCAGGAGTGTTGTGATCTTCCTGCACACAGTGCCCTATCCCTAATACCAGGGGTGTTGTGATCTTCCTGCACACAGTGCCCTATTCCTGATACTGGGGGTGTTGTGATCTTCCTGCACACAGTGCCCTATTCCTGATACCAGGGGTATTGTGATCTTCCTGCACACAGTGCCCTATCCCTATTAATACCAGGAGTGTTGTGATCTTCCTGCACACAGTGCCCTATCCCTAATACCAGGGGTGTTGTGATCTTCCTGCACACAGTGCCCTATTCCTGATACTGGGGGTGTTGTGATCTTCCTGCGGTGTTGTGATCTTCTTGCACACATCCCGGTATCAGGGATAGGGCACTGCATGCAGGAAGATCACAACACTCCTGGTATTAATAGGGATAGGGCACTGCATGCAGGAAGATCACAACACTCCTGGTATTAATAGGGATAGGGCACTGCATGCAGGAAGATCACAACACCCCTGGTATCAGGGATAGGGCACTGTGTGCAGGAAGATCACAATACCCCGGAGGAGTGAGGGTCAGGCAGCTCCCCCCTGTCTGTGAAGCCAGCCTCTCACTAGTAATGCAGGGAGGGAGCTGTCTCAGACTTCACCATCCTCCCCCCCCCCTCACCCACACACCATTCACTAGCTGGGACATGGGGGAAGTCAGGAGTGAGGGTCAGGCAGCTCCCCCCTGTCTGCGAAGCCAGCCTCTCACTAGTAATGCAGGGAGGGAGCTGTCTCAGACTTCACCATCCTCCCCCCCCCCTCACCCACACACCATTCACTAGCTGGGACATGGGGGAAGTCAGGAGTGAGGGTCAGGCAGCTCCCCCCTGTCTGCGAAGCCAGCCTCTCACTAGTAATGCAGGGAGGGAGCTGTCTCAGACTTCACCATCCTCCCCCCCCCTCACCCACACACCATTCACTAGCTGGGACATGGGGGAAGTCAGGAGTGAGGGTCAGGCAGCTCCCCCCTGTCTGTGAAGCCAGCCTCTCACTAGTAATGCAGGGAGGGAGCTGTCTCAGACGTCACCATCCTCCCCCCCCCCCTCACCCACACACCATTCACTAGCTGGGACATGGGGGAGTCAGGAGTGAGGGTCAGGCAGCTCCCCCCCCTGTCTGTGAAGCCAGCCTCTCACTAGTAATGCAGGGAGGGAGCTGTCTCAGACTTCACCATCCTCCCCCCCCCACCCTCACCCACACACCATTCACTAGCTGGGACATGGGGGAAGTCAGGAGTGAGGGTCAGGCAGCTCCCCCCTGTCTGTGAAGCCAGCCTCTCACTAGTAATGCAGGGAGGGAGCTGTCTCAGACTGGTATCAGGGTTAGGGCACTGTGTGCAGGAAGATCACAACACTCCTGGTATTAATAGGGATAGGGCACTGTAAGAGATGACTGTAGTAGATTGAATAAAGATCTGATGTTTCTGCTCTCCTCACACCAAACAAAAACAACACACAAGCAGAGAAGCCCTTCTTACAAAGCTGAGCTAGTGAGTTAAGTAGGAGGAAAAGTAAACATACTGGTGCCAGTGTGGCTACTTAAAAAATACACTTACCAACAATCAATTACATATATTTGAACTGTGTACAGTTCCAGCCAGGACCACCTTTCTAAAATGCACAGTGATTGGCAAATTCAACATGCACTAGCATTTCAGGTGCCTGCTAACAAAAATAATAAACAAACAAGTTCTAGTCAGGTGAGTGCTGATCATTACATTACTTTTTTTGTCAAGCTTCCAACTGTTTCCATTTCACATCCCCCCAACCATATTGGTAACATCAATAGATAAGAGCACAGCCAGCCAATAGGAATACATACATACATATTCATTCCTAAGTGACCTTTACTGACCTGGGAAGTGTGAACACTTTGTTTCATTTTCTGTTGGTGTTCGTTAGTTTCCAGTTCCATTTCCCATCCCCCCAACCATCACCTCAGTGGTAACCTTGGTAACATCAATAGATAAGAGGGCAGCCAGCCAATAGGAACACATATTCATTCCTAACTGACCTTCAGTGACCTGGAAAGTGTTTATTTGTATCATTTTCAGTTAGTGCGCACTAAATTGAGTTAGTGCGCACTAACGGGGAGTTAGTGCGCACTAACTCGAGTTAGTGCGCACTAACACGATTTAACGATTTTTAACGATAAATCGTTAGAATTTCTATTGTATCGTGTTCTATAACGATTTAAGACGATATAAACATTATCGGACGATAATTTTAATCGTTGAAAAACGATTCACATCCCTAGTCCAGACTGCTCTGACCACTGGCAAACCAACAACCACTTATGCTGTTGGTTATAGAGGGGAAGGGTTTTTTGTTATAGATTGGGGTTTTGGCTAAGGAGAGGAGGGGCAGGTGGCTGCTTTTTTGGGTTTGTTTTTTTTAATATATATTGAACGTTGGCAACCCTACTTACACTTGACTTATCTTTAGCTTTTCAAAGACTGACATGAATTTAATCATACCTACCCTTCAACTTGACCACAAATATAACATTAAAACACCAAGGTCAATAACTTTAGCCACAAAACTTTGAGAGCTATTTTTCCAGTCAGGTTTACATTGCATAACTTTAGCCGGACAGCGTCGATATATGTGCTCACTTCTAAGGTTTATCCCCTGCCCCAAAACGCCCCCAGCGCCTTGTAATGCGGATAACATTTTGTATTCACAATGACTTGTGTGCATAAAATGTATCCACTCAGCACATTTAGTAGGAAGGAAAAATTGAAGTCTTGCTTTCAAATATCGACCTCACTGATCCCACTTTCTGAATATGACGTAAAATTAATCATCTCCCTCTTTTCACAGTTTTCCCATTGCTTGCTTTCCCATGTTTAGTTTTTGCTAAAAAAAAAAATCTTTCTAGTGTTCATCTCTTTCATGTTTTCTTTCCACTTATTCCTGTGCATATTCCCATGGGCATAGTGTTCCCGGTGCACAGGCACCACCAACTTGCAAAGATATCGCAGCTTCTCTGGATCCCCCACTCCCCACCCCAGAACAATAAGTGCTGCTGCCCACCACTGCTGTTCCCTCTAAACTGCACACATGCTCAGGAAAAGTTATGCGCCGTGCACGCTTGCAGCTATAAGCTGCACGTGCACAAGAAATTTCCCATGGATGCGCACAGCTTCTCCCCCCCCCCCCTCCCTTATTGCAGGAAACCTGGTGGGGCCATGGTGGAGCCCATCCCACCATGGCCCAAAGCAAAGAGGAGGCTGTGTGTGTGTGCATGCATGTATCTGTGTGAGAGGCTGTGGGTGTATATATATGTCTGTACGAAAGCCTGTATGTGTGAGAGCCTGTGTATGTGTCTGTGTGAGAGCTTGAGGATGTGTGTATATGTCTGTATGAGGGGCTGTGTGTGTGTGTATGACTGTGAGAGCCTTTGGGTGTATGTCTGTGCAAGAGCCTGTATGTGTGAAAGACTGTGTTTGTGTGTGTCTGGTTTAGATTGTATGTGTGTATTGTGAGTCAGTGAGAGACTGTGTGTGTGCGAGTGCATGCCTGTGAGAGCCTATGTGTCACACACAGGCTCTCATAGGCATGTGCACACACACTCATGTGTGTGAGGAAGAGAGAACCAATGTATGTGAGAGAGGGAGTGTGTGTGAAAGCATTGGCATGTATGAGAGAGGAAGTGTCTGAAAGAATAAATGTTAGTATGTCTGTGTTATGAAGAGAGAGAAGATTTTGCAGCCCTACCTTCACTAATGCATGATAATCTCAGGGTGACCAGAAATCAAAAGATCCCAGGTATGGAGAGCAGGAGATTTTTTAATCCTTATTAGTTTTAATTATTGTGTGTAATTTGATGTTTCTATTGTTTTTTTTTTGTTGTTTTTTTTAATAGTAGAACATTATTTAATTATTGAATATTTTATTCATCAGAGGCTTTGAAATATTTTATTGTTCAGGAAATATTAGAACTAATTTATGCAAGTTCTTTTTAATTATTGGATAGCACAGTCAGGCTTGAGGTTTCCAGTTCAGTGTTCTACACATTTCTATTTTGTATTTGAGGGTCTGTCTATATTTTAAAGGTCCATTTCTTGTGTATCTTTAATTCTTGCTGTGAAAATGATGGTACTTATCACTGGCTTTTACGGCATTATGATTATCTCTTCCTCATTTCTATTTTAAACAGAAATTTGCTCTTTAATAATTTCACTTGTATGCAGAAAGCGGTTTTGAATGTTCTTGCAGAAAATATTTTTTCATTCACATACTTTATTGTTGATTAGGTGACTATTTTAAGGGATTAGCTAATGTGCCTTCTAAGGACTGGGTTGCTGTGAGCATAAAATTGATATGATTTTTGCATCAAAGAAAGTAGTGCTCACAAGGTAATGTAGGATGGTGGACTGTTCTAGGGCACATGACAGCAGCAAATTTTCTGGTGCACCACCAACTTCAGCAGTCACCTATGCCCCTGCATCAACCCATTTGGTAACCTGTGAAAGAAATTTGTAGATATGGCTAGTATTTTTCATAATATTCACTGGCTACCAATTTTTGATCACTATTTATTCTCCATTCTATACACCTCTGCCCCTCCTCAGCTTTATTTATTTTTTAATTTGATTTATATTCCACCTTTTGGCCCTTCAAAGCGGATTATATTGATGAAATCCCTGGTTTCTAGTCCCCCACCCCCCATCCTAGCCACCTCCCATGGACTCTCCCCTTTTCATAGAGAACTTCCCTGTTGTCTAGTGGGGCTCCCCTTGAACCCGCCTGGTGCTCCCCATATCTTTTGGTATCTAATGGGGTGCGGAGCCTGTCAACGCCATTTTTCAATACGGTGCCAATCAGTCTTTGCCCCCATCTAGAAAATTCAGAGCTGCAAATTGAGTGCGAAAGTTGTCGCACCTACCTTACACTACTTTGTGCGATTGGCCGACCAGAGACAAATTAACACAAACATGTACATTTTGCAAATTGAATCTATGTGCAGTGTTTTCCTCCCCTGACCTAAACATGGCCCGGGGAACACCTTTTTTGAAGCTGGTTAAAAGCACGTGCACTGTAGAAGCCAGCCATTACATTTAACTGGGCAGAGAAGGGCAATTTCAAGCCAAGCCATTTTTCTTGGGTAAAGAGTGATGTTCCTGGGTAAATAACTTTGAAAATTCTCCTTGTATTAACTTTCTGTATGCCATGTGCAGCCACTCAGAACCCAGAGAAATGCCTTCCACAGCCTACGCATCCTTTCCTTTTGTTTTGTATTATCTTAAGTGTGCAGGCTAATTCGTTGCTCTGTCTTCGGCCCAACTTTGTAGACTGCTTCTATCCAATGGCTTCTAGAGTTTTACCTGGGACATTAATGCAGCAGCATTACTTTAAAGCCAGGCCCTCTTTTTATTAATTGCCGGTGACTTGTACCCTAACGAGACAATCCAAGTCATGACAGCTCCAAAAGATTTATTGTACACACGTATGCCTCATGCTGCTATAAATCTCTCCTTTAAAATAAAAAGTTAATTAAAACATGATCATAGAGAAGACTATAAACAGATGCCCCTTAGCTCAAGATGTGTGTCCTTTTTATGAGATTAAATGATGTTCATTTAATAGCCTCTGCTGTCACTTTTATGGCACCAGGGAGCGTGTACCATTTGGTCAGTGTAAGAGTTTGTACAGAAATCTCCATATGGCTGTATTTAACTGATTAGATTTATACTCCTTGCCTCTCCTTTGTGATCTTGAATATGCAATGGGGAGTGAAGTTAATGTTTCACATATTGTAATGGGTGAAAAGCACCAGTCTAGACTTTCTGAGGATCTAACTGGTCTATTCTGGGTCCACAATAAAGTAATTGGCATTGTTTGCAGCTTTCAAACCTACCCCCTCATCCTTCACCCTTCACTGATATATTGTAGAAGGCTTCTATCATTCTTCTTAGGGGACATGAATACTAAACTTAAGACCATAAGGTAAGTCTGCTCTGTTTTCAAGAGGTATCCTCTGTCTAGCTGCAGAAACTCAGAGCATATTGTCCTATGTTCAAACACTGCATGTCTATAAGAGCTTTTTTAGATGTTGGTCTTATCTGGCCTCTTAAGTAAATAAAATAAATAAATAAATAAATCTCCTTAATTACAAATTTTGTCTTTTGTGAATAAATGATCCCAGGCTTAAGCTCCTCTGTAACTGGCAAATGTGTTTCCAAAACATTGAATTTTAACTTGGACTTTTCATTTCAAGAGTCAGTTAATAAGGATCAAAATGGGGGCAGAGCAAGATGGCCATGAGAGGCTAGATGGAGGACACTGACCTACACAAAACACATTTCTGCTTTTTGGATAGATCAGTAGGATATCTTCTCTACAACCCAACAAATGTCTGTGAAATCTTTCTACCCTGTTGCATACTTAATAACCCGGCCAAAAGCTGAGGCCTGCCTCCTCAAGAGGGACAAGATGATCATCTTACAGGGCCCAATGATGAAGAGGAAGAGAGTGCATTACCAGACTCACCAGCAGGCTGTAGAGAAAATAAACACTCTGATGCAAAGAACTTTTAAGAGATTAAGGTGAATTTATTTACAACAAATAGGAGATATTTGCACATACCAGAAACTTTGTTTCCCTGGGATGTCTTCTCCTTTTAGTGGTGGCTGTAGTCCCTTGGATTGCCCAAGTCTGGTGTTTCTGTGCAGAGGTGTGTGGCCACTACTGATGGTGCCTTCAGAGGCCACACTAGAGCAAACCTACCACACATGCTTTTTAGTGTGTTATAGTGGGAGTCGAAAACGTTGAGATGCTGAGTACAACTTAAGAACATGAGCAGTGCCATGTTGGATTAGACCAGTGCAGGGGCGGATTGCAGGAAAATATCAGCCCGGGGGATTTTTTTTTTCAAAACTAGCCCATGGGATACCTGACTCACTCGGTGAGGGCTCTGTGCAGGAGCACCTGCTGTGACCAACACCAACCCACATGATTGGCCAAACTGGCCTACCGGAGCTTGCCCGAAGCTCTGATAGGCCAGTCAACCACTGGACCAGTGGTCTATTGAGTCCAGCATACTGTCTCCTAAACTGGTCAGTCTGGGCCACTTGAAAATAACTTGGTAGAGCCTAACGGAGAGATCCATTCCCTTTTCGTTACCTCCACACTACTAGAAAGGCCAGCGCTGTCGGTAAAGCTTGTTGGGACCATAGTATGAAAGCAACTCTGCCAAATTCAATGGTTTGGCACGGTAAAGGCACGGTAAAGTTGGTACTATCCCTTTTGGTACCACCATACAACATGAGGAGGTGTCCCCTAGGGTGCAAGTCTTCTCCCAGGATGGCTAATAGTGCAATAGTAGTGGAGGAAGAACCAGCAGAGGATACGGTAAAAGTACAAGAGTAAGGAAGAAAAGCAAAGTGTCAATCCCTGTAAATAGCTATATATGGCAGGGAAGGGGCAAGAAACAAGAGCAAAGGAAATACTAAACGGGAATCATTTGCAGCTCCATGAATAATAAAGATGGACTGGGCTCCCTTTATGTAATAGAAGGGAATGTGAGAGGAAGAAAGGGAGATGCTAAGCCAGGCTTACTTGATTATCAAGGCAAATATCAAAGTAAATGTCACAGCTCAAAAGCACATTATTGCTATTGCCCATGCTGCGTAGCAGCTTAGACACTGACCCATCAGTGGGAGAACTTGATGTGGATCCGGATCCACATCCCTGCAGCCATCCAAAGATGAAGGCACATAGACATGTGTGCATACAGATGCACTGAGCAAAGACCTACATGTATGCACAGATGCCCCGTTCACAGAGACTGAAGAATATAAGAACGTAGAAAATGACTTACTGGGAATGGAAAGTTCATCTAGTCTGCCTAATTTCTAATTTTCCTAATTTATCACGCGCACAGACGTACGTGTATTTAAACCAGGACTGAGCTGTGCACAGGGGCTCCTAAATACTGTCCGTAAATGCACACTTATAGAGACATAAATAAACAGCTTTACTGCATGAGTACACACAGGCCACTGTACACAGACTTGCACATGGACTCGCATCCACACAGCCGCACAAGGAACATACTTGAGACACAAGTATAAATAAACCCTCCAGTGTACATGAGAATATAGCGCTGCTCCCATTTTATGGCCAATTTTGCTCGTAAGGTTCTGCATTTCTGAAAGGTGCGCTGGAGCGTAAGACAACCTGACATGATATAATAGGACAGAATGGAATGGAACATGAATTCAGGGCCATTATTGAGCAGAGAAACAATGCAAATTGATTACAGGAGGCACGGAATTGCTTTGCATAGTTGTCACAATAAAAGCCATAATCCAAAAAACTTCTGATTGTTCAGACTGTAACCCTCCTGTAGTTCTACAGCTGGAGGCCTTTAGATTCCACCATCAGCCTCACCCACACATGCTGAGGTCACAGTTGCTTTATTCTCGTGACATTAGTTTTTTTTTTTTTTCCTGGATAAAACAAAACCAACAATAAAAAGGAAAATGTTTAAATCGGGGTTCCTGTTGCCATGGCAGTGCTGGTTTCTCCTTATTTATCTGCCAAGGGAATTCTAAAATGTAATTCATTTTCTGCCCCCTCAGAATTTCTCTGGCATGGTTAAATCAGAGATGACTACGGCTATATGAGCTTTTGACAAGATTAACTAATAGTGAAAAACGTCAACCACAGTCATACCAGCATTGACCAGGGTTAGCATTGGTTAGGGTCAACTACTACCCAGCACAATGCAATCAAATTCTATAATACTTAGAAACACATATTTCTAAGGGAACTTATCAAAGAATTGGACGAGAAACACTATCTCTTGATGATTCTTAATCATTGATCCCATAGTATAAATGCATTTTTAGTATTAAAACATTTTCTTTGCAATGTGCTCAAGTGATTTTATGAATATAATTTTTTTTTTTTTTTTAACAATGCGCAGCCATTTTTTTTTTTTTCGTGTGCATCTGCTTTGATGCCAGACACAGAGCTGGAACCGCACCAACAACAATAAAGCAAAGTCTTAATTGTCCTTATGTTATAATTAGTCATCGGGTAAGAAAATGTATCAGTTCTTTGCATTCACTTCTCCAGATCCCAGAAAAATTTCTTAATAAGAATAATCTCTAGAATATTTAAAAAGATCCGGGGCTGGACTAAAAACCAGCGATAAGAGTCATACCAGGAACCAGGGTTGGATTCCCAGGCTCAAATCTTGCTGTTTAGCCTGGCCAGAGCTGGGGATGCTGCAGCGGCAGCGTTCACAGGCCCCTGGGAAGGGAGAGAATCCCAGCCATTTCACAACAGTGACACCTACTGGCTGCTTTAATGGCACATGAGTGATGGTTTCTGGAGAGACCCTACAAGCTACAGGTTGGACTGGAGGGAGGATTCAAATTAAAAAATGGGGGAGGAGGGTGGAACAAATGTAGGCATGAACGAGGGTCCATAACATCTTTGCTCTTGGGGGTCTTCCTCTGCTCTTTCCCATTATAAACGGCAGTGAGCGAGACTGGCAGGCTTCACATGAGCTGAAAGGCCAAGGAGTCAGAGAAAGTGTATGAATAGCCCACAAAAGGCTGATAAGTCGTCGTCCCCATGCAGTGCTGTAAACTATGTTCACAACTCAGAATATATTGGATAGCTGCTTGCCTTTTGGCATTTAACCCATGTGTCCATGACACTAGAGAAAAAGGATGGAATTATAAACTTTATTCCCTCGCCCCACCAAGGTTCAGCAGTCTGCCCTAGACAGCAGAGATTAACTGAAATTTACAACAAAGAGAAGCTAAGAAGGTGCAGTGCCTAGTGGCATCAATCTCCACTGGCTAGTTCTGTGATACACTCAAAAGTCCAACCATGATGACAGTGCTGTAATCCTGGAAATAACAGCAACCAAGGTGACAGCCTTCACTGGTTCAGAGATCAGGTAGGCAGCAGTAATCAACATCTCAGAACTCAGCCTGCTCATTTGATATGTAGCCCTCATCCCGGTCCAGCTCTTGGCATGGGGGCACACGAGGAGGGTCATGGACCACGCAAAGGCTCATGACCATCCAGGGTTCCTGCATAGGGGGAGAAAGTCAGTCTTTTCAAGGCTCTTAGGGTTTTGTTCTGTCTGGGGCTCCAGTCACATAAAAGATCATTCAAAATGTATTGTTCAAAATAGTCTTTGTTTTGTTTGCCTGCAACCAGTTTGCAGTAAAGTCCAACAGTATACTACAGGATAATGCACCATACTATACACAAAGTCTCTTTTGCTTCTTCTCTACACCCCCTTCCCCAAATAGGTCAGTTCTTGGGGAAGGCACCCTTCGTCCCTGGGCCCTCCCAGTATCTTTTGGGTCTGTAGATCCTTTCAGTTCCTCTCTTTCTCTTAGTGGAGTCTCTGGCTGCTGAATTTAGTCAGTCAGCCCTCTTGGGGTCTTTCTAGGAGCAGGTTTCTTCTCTCTGGAACATCCCAAGACTACTCTATTGCACTCTGAAGAGATCCTTCTTTTCTTTCTGGGAGTCCTCAGATGTAGTGTCTTCACACAATACTTCTCTGTTGGATTCTTGGAAGATCCAGGACTTCATCTCTCTAGGGATCTGGATCATCTTTCTCCTTTAAGGCACTCCCTTGCCCCAAAAGATATTATTCCTTCTGATCTAGTCCCATGGCAGGATAGACCCACCCAAGTGACCTCCACAAGGAAACACCTGCTGCTTCCTCCCTGGGCTAAGTTTGATTCTCAACTCCCCCTGTGTCACAAGGGCACAGGATTTTTCTAAGATCTCAGATCTCTTCTAATGGGTTTGAGACCAACATATCTATAATACACTAACCTCACACATAGGGGGCAGGGTCTGGATGGAGACCTTTGACTCATACTTCTGGCAGGATGACCACAATTACCATTCCACTAAAGAGCAAACGCTGCTGCAGGGGGGCAGATTTTGGGGTCCCCATACACCTGCCCCTCCAAAAACCAAAAATTCTCCAAATAAAAAAAAATCAACTGTACATTACAATGAACAGTAACCATGACAGCACACCATTTCAAGGAGAGCAGTCACCCATTCCTATATGGATCGGATCCTTATCCAATATAGGTTCTACACCTAGTGCAGGCATTAACTTGCACAGCATGGAAGCTCCATCCTTTAAGGGAAAAGGTTAGACATATTCTGTAATACAAACACTTGCTGTAGCATCCTTTGTCAGAACCACACATCCTTGGGGAGACCTTTATAAACCATTTATTTAATAGTCTATAGCCTTCACCAATGGTGGGGCTGCTAAACACAGATCAATTGCATAGAGGACACTATTAGCCATCCTGGGAAAAGACTTGCACCCTAGAGGACACCTCTTCATGTTGTATGGTGGTTCCAAAAGGGATAGTACCAACTCCTCCTAGCTGCAGTTCCTAAAGTTGAACACAAACAACCTGAATGGAAAATGATATATTAGAAGTAGTACATAGTATTCGTACAATTGGCTATTGCGGACTCCCTCACACGCTATCCTTTGTCTTGTATTGAACGCAATTGGTTAAACTGAGGTAAAGGCATACATAAACACATGGTAAACAGTCAAGCGTAGCCACAGCAAACAAAACAAAAAAGCAAGACCATCTGGTGTGGAAAGAAGTTCTTTTATTAATGTGATCAAAAAACCAGCCTGATTCTGGCCGAGTTTCGCCGAATAGGCTGCATCAGGGGCTCTTTGTCTTTAGGTCAAACAATAATACACAATCGTTCATGTATATATCGAAACAGCAGAAAGAAAAATGGATAGAATTAAATCTTCACACGCTTGTTATAGTTAGGGTCCTTTGTAGAAGTATAATTTCTTTATCTGAGTCTAATGCACCAGGGCGTCAAAATCCACTGCCGTTCAAAATTGTTTCCACACCAGACGGTCTTGCTTTTGTTTTGTTTGTTTTATACATAAACACATGACACCATTTTGTGTACCATGTCATCGCATTAGGAAATCATCATTCTAGCTGTTGCAAACACCACCAGCCCCTTGACTATTCTTGTATCAAGAGAAAACCTCTTCTCTGGTTACTTGGAACATAGATTCAGTTGAGGTCATTCACAAGGCAGGGGAATGCCAGGATACATCCAACTTTTTAAACCACCACAGCAAATACATTGCCAAGGGTCTCTTCCATGAACCCCCACCCTTTAAAAATATACTTTCAAGAGCTGGGCTGGCATCTTTCCATCTTTAGGTCTTCCTTCATCCTCAGGTTACCCTTTTTGGAATCTTTTGCCTAAAGTTTTAGACACCTGAAAGATAGAACCCTCCCTCCCACCTCAGTCTCCAAATTTCATTTATTTATTTAAAAAGAGTTTATATACCACTTTTACAACTAAAAAGTCAGGCAAAACGGTTTACAAATCTCTCATCAGCCCGAGTACCAAGTTCTGCAAAGCAAAATCTAGATTGAGCAGGCACCATCTCTTTGTGCCAAAATCAGCAACCTGAAACACAAATTCCAAATTAAGCACACAAGTGCATGGAGAAATGAAAACAAACTTTTGAGTGAAGAACACAATTTTTTTGGATTTTTTTTCCTTTTGCTACTTTTTTCTAGAATTTTTTTATGCTTTTTTTTTTCAAGATTTTCCATATTTTTTCCAAACCAACTCAAATGTTTGCATAGCAAAGCCCCTTAAACATCAGGATTCAGTCTCTAAAGCACTTTCTTCATCTTCTTTTAAAGTCCAGAGACTCAAAGGAAACCATTAATCTGCCAACTGTGCAGGAATCTTCTTAAATCAGGACCAGTTCATTTATATCATCAGCAGGGGGCACTGGATTCCTGCCTCTAGGCTGCAACCTCAGCACGTTCAAGCAGAAGTGTCTGGAACTCTCCAGAGGCTGATCAAATCCAGGCAAATCCACTCTGGGCAAGCCAGAACAGAGCCTGAACAAAACACAAACAGACAACAGGACAACACAGAAGACAAGGCAGTCCTTTGAACTAGGGTCCTTGCTTTGGAAGTCCTCTTCAGAACTGGATTCACGCTGGAACAGACTTGCTGTAAACAATCCAGAATTTGGCAAATCTTTGAGGGGTTCCAGTCATGGCCCGGCTCCAGCCAGTGCCCCATATACTAATTGTCTCTGGCAATACCTGTGTAGTCACCTTTTGGGTCTTCAGTGGATGGTCCTAGTTACACCTTAGGGTGGACAGATTAGGAGAAGGGGTGTACCATTTGTAACAGCACCTCCTCTGAGTACGTCTGGCAGGCTCAGCGCCTGTAGCATATGGGAGGAGGAGTTCAGCTGGTGATGTGGCAGTTTGATGTGAAAGGATAAGCTATCCAAGTTTAGGCCCCTGCCTAGATCAGAAAGAGAGAAGCACTGCCCAGCCCCTTCCTTTTCCAGGCTGGAAGGGAGTGGATATTTTATGGCCCCATTAGAATTCAGCGGATACCCTGAATTGGGCTTGCACCTGGAATGGCATTGGATCGGGGGTTTCAAGCTTTCTTCAGCAGCGGTGCCAACACAGTCTGCACTGAAAACCAAGCCAGGCACTGCATCTGGGCAGAGACTCCTTTTCCCTGCTTCCTTTAGGGGTCTTTTTCTCTCCTGCAATCAAGCGGCAGATTCCTTCTTGGGAGAGGGGACCACCAGAGGTACTCGCCCCTCCTCCCCCTCCACTATTTACTTCGGCTCTCACAGACAGAGGCTGCAATAGGAAAGGAGGTAAAGCCATCAAGCTCCAGGGCTTCTCTTCCCTTCTGTCCTAATCCAGGGCTGCATTCTCACCGCTTGCCTCTGCTAAGCACACAGAGCTGGTTTGACATCCTGCTTTCACTTGCAGATCTCTCCAGCTCTGGATCTGTGGGGAGAATGCTGAAATGAGCAAGCTGCAGTTCAGGCTGCAGAAGGCGTTCCCCAATCGCAGTAGCAGAAATCTCCTGCTCGCAAACAGAAATCCCAGGCTTGGCTGGCATGGCCATGCTCCTTACTCCCTCTTTCCCCCTGGGTGGCCCTCAGCACACAGCCGCTCCTCTGGTCTGCCAGGGGTTGGATGGATTGCAGTCTGTGATTTAATTCACTGCAGATTGCATCACCTCCAAGTCAGCCCACTGAACCGGTGGAACTGCTCCTCTGTGATGACGTCATCTCCTCCTCTGGGTGAGCCTGAGGGTTCATCACCATCGCCTCTCCCCCTTGGGCAGAGACATTGGCCGTCTTGAATCCGTTATAATGTATGGGACACCTTTTTGGAAAAAGTCTCCAAAATCTGCGGAGTGCCTTCCCCCCAAGTCGGGAACATGTCTCCAGGCACCCCAGAAGCCCCAAAGCCTTTGCGAGCCCCGTGTTACTAGGCACCATTTATGTGTAGCCTCCATCTTAGACCCCCTCCCACTGGGAAGTGGTAAACTAGTCTCAAACATAGGGGCAGGGACTGGATGGAGACCTCTGACTCACACTGCTGGCAGGATGACCTGTTGAGGCCACAATTGCCATTCCAAATAGGGACAAATATTGCTAGGAAGGGGCAGATGTTGGGATCCCCTTACACATACCTTAATAGAAATGATGTGGGGTTTTTTTTATGTTAGGCCAGTGATCTGTTGCTCAGTTGTAGGTATACTCACTCTTTCTGTGATTTAAACTAGCATGACTCAAGGGAAAATGCTTTCTTTATTCTTTACAATAATGAGCTTCTTCCTTGGTGCCTTAGATCATTTAGATGCATCATGTAATGCGCTGACTTAGCACTATTTGCAGGCCAGCGCAATCTTGTAAATACATAAAGGGGTCTTGAAACATCTTCAGCTTTCTCCTCATGTTACAAAACATGGAGGGAGGGCAGGTCATTAGAATGTGCCTAAAACATGAAAATCTTTTCAAGATGAGTGCATAATTAGGGGCCAACCTGGTGGCTTGGTGTGATCATGGAGAAGGACCCAGGTTTGAGTTCCTCCGCTCCTGGTCACATCCCCTGGGCGGGGGTGCAGAATGTCCCAGTCATAGCACAGGGGCTACACACATAATGACTGAATTACAGACCCATAACTGCAGGACTCTAGAAAGAGCTTTAGTGCCTGCTCTCTGCTTCATAGGGGGGTGCATGAAAAATGTTTTTTGGTTCCATTTGGATTTTTGTTCAGTTTCCCGAATATCCACTGAATATCCCCCATTATCTTAAAGTCGGCCGGATACATTTATCCTAAAGTTATTTGGCTAGCAGATTCCACCCCAGAATGCTCCCACTCTGCCCCCGACTTAGCCAGATAACTTTTTAGCGAATAAAATATTATCTGACTAATTTGGAGCTGGTCAAATCCGTTCATTTGTCCAGCAAAGTCCAAACTTAGGTGAAGAAGTGGTGCGGAATATTAACCTCTTAATGCACAGAAAGAGATCACACACACACAGAAGAATTAGTAGTGTCAAAGTGTCACTGAATCTTTTAAACAGAGCAAGCAATGTGCGCCCACCACAGGCAGTCACCGGCCATTCTGGACACGCTGCAAGATAAAATCAATTTCCTTTCTCTGAGTGGTCATTTACTAAGTCATAGTGAGGCTGTACTACATGGGAAATAGCATTTACTGCATGGATAATGCATGCAATTACAAATTCTGTGTTATCCACCCCTCCCCGCAAAACAAAACAGCAAGACTTTAGGATGCAGCTCTCTTGGGAGCTTATCCAATAATCCAGTAGTTCACGGAGCAAAATTCTGATAAGCATTTGAAAGTTCCCATGGCCTCTGGGCCTTGTGCAGAATTCCACGCCGTTTTTCATGCAGAGCTGAAGGAATGATTGGCTTTTTTGTTGGAGTTCCTTTCCAAATCAACTCTTGAGAAATATTTTACTTGAAAAACAAACAGATCGCTCACTGCAAAACAGCTGAAAAGTGACCCCTATGCAGCGATCACCCCTGCTGTGCTGGCATTAAGAGACATGGCTCGACCCGACAGCAAGAGGCAGGTACGCTACTGTTTAAACTCTCTTCCTTGGAATTTATGTTCCTGTATAAATCTGTCATACAAGGGGATGGTGATGTGAAGTCCTGTGGTGCCTTTCACCAACAATGCTGGCCCAGTGAGTGCGGAGGCTTGTCCAGTAGGAAATTGCATTGGAAGAGCTCTTGGGGGTAATGAGTCACCCTTCCTTTTCTACCAAGAGGCAGGACTCGAAAATGTTTAACTGTTAGAGAAACAGGATAAGTTATAACAACTGTTTTAGAGCCCTGGATTTGACATGGTTGCAGATTTACTTATGTGACACCGTTAATTTCAGAGGCACTGCAGGGAGCTTATTATAGCCAGCCACAGATTTCTTTTTTTTTTTTTTTTTCCGGGAGAACGGTTACGTTGCATATTTACTGCATACATTTGCCATCTGATGGCAATGGCTCCCAAACCTGTCCTCATGAGCCCACAGCCAGTTGGGTTTTGAGGATATTCAGAATGAATATGCATGAGAGATGTTTGCATACCGGGGCGGATTTTAAAAGCCCTGCTCGCGTAAATCCGCCTGGGTTTTTCGAAGGGGGATGTCGGGGGCGTGTCAGGGGCGGGACCGGATGACGCAGCGTTTCGGGGGCGGGACCGGGGGCGTGGTGCCGGCCCGTGGGCGTGGTCCCGGCCTCCGGACCAGCCCCCGGGTCAGAAGACTGCACGCCAACAGTCCGCTGGCACGCGTAGATTTACGTCTGCTTCTCGCAGGCGTAAATCTAGGGACAAAGGTAAAGGGGGGGGTTTAGATAGGGCCAGGGGGGTGGGTTAGGTAGGGGAAGGGAGGGGAAGGTGAGGGGAGGGCGAAAGGAAGTTCCCTCCGAGGCCGCTCCGATTTCGGAGCGGCCTCGGAGGGAACGGAGGCAGGCTGCGCAGCTCGGCGTGCGCAGGCTGCCCAAAATTGGCAGCCTTGCGCGTGCCAATCCAGGATTTTAGAGGATACGCGCGGCTATGCGTGTATCTTATAAAATCCAGCGTACTTTTGTTTGCGCCTGCTGCGCAAACAAAAGTACGCGATCGCGCTTTTTTAAAAATTCTACCCCACCATGAATATCCAGGTTATACAAATTTGACATCTATATTCATTATGAAAATCCAGCTGACTATGGGATCACAAGGACAAGTCTGGGAACCACTTTCCTATGATATAAGAACATAAGAACATGCCATGCTGGGTCAGACCAAGGGTCCATCAAGCCCAGCATCCTGTTTCCAACAGAGGCCAAACCAGGCCACAAGAACCTGGCAATTATCCAAACACTAAGAAGAACCCATGAGACTGATGCAATTAATAGCAGTGACTATTCCCTAAGTAAAATTGATTAATAGCCGTTAATGGACTTCTCCTCCAAGAACTTATCCAAACCTTTTTTGAACCCAGCTACACTAACTGCACTAACCACATCCTCTGGCAACAAATTCCAGAGCTTTATTGTGCGTTGAGTGAAAAAGAATTTTCTCCGATTAGTCTTAAATGTGCCATTTTTAAGGGACCAAGACCAAGGCGGGAGTGAGTGGGCATCTCTCCTGCCCTTTTTCAAGGAGGATTCAGGAACGGAATTGGGATGGGAGATCCCTGGCCCAAGCACCTTTAAACAGTGGGGGTTGGGGAGAAACCCAGTCCTGGCCCAAGCTGGACTAGCTCCTGGCAGGCCCCTGTTTTTTGGTCCACAAATGAGGGTCCATGCAGCCAGAGCCATCGGAGGCCTGTTTTGTTTTGTTTTTTTTCTCAAATGACACTAATACAAAAATACCCAAACATTTTCGAGAATTTTCATAGGAGGCTATTTTGGTTAGTTCCAGAACTATGCTGTATTAGGGATGTGAATCGTTTTAGGACGATTAAAATTATCGTCCGATAATTTTAATATCGTCTTAAACCGTTATGGAACACAATACAATAGAGATTCTAACGATTTATCGTTATAAATCGTTAGAATCGTGAGCCGGCACACTAAAACCCCCTAAAACCCACCCCCGACCCTTTAAATTAAATCCCCCACCCTCCCGAACCCCCCCCCAAATGACTTAAATAACCTGCGGGTCCAGCGGCGGTCCGGAACGGCAGCGGTCCGGAACGGGCTCCTGCTCCTGAATCTTGTTGTCTTCAGCCGGCGCCATTTTCCAAAATGGCGCCGAAAAATGGCGGCGGCCATAGACGAACACGATTGGACGGCAGGAGGTCCTTCCGGACCCCCGCTGGACTTTTGGCAAGTCTCGTGGGGTCAGGAGGCCCCCCACAAGCTGGCCAAAAGTTCCTGGAGGTCCAGCGGGGGTCAGGGAGCGATTTCCCGCCGCGAATCGTTTTCGTACGGAAAATGGCGCCGGCAGGAGATCGACTGCAGGAGGTTGTTCAGCGAGGCGCCGGAACCCTCGCTGTACGACCTCCTGCAGTCGATCTCCTGCCGGCGCCATTTTCCGTACGAAAACGATTCGCGGCGGGAAATCGCTCCCTGACCCCCGCTGGACCTCCAGGAACTTTTGGCCAGCTTGTGGGGGGCCTCCTGACCCCCACGAGACTTGCCAAAAGTCCAGCGGGGGTCCGGAAGGACCTCCTGCCGTCCAATCGTGTTCGTCTATGGCCGCCGCCATTTTTCGGCGCCATTTTGGAAAATGGCGCCGGCTGAAGACAACAAGATTCAGGAGCAGGAGCCCGTTCCGGACCGCTGCCGTTCTGGACCGCCGCTGGACCCGCAGGTTATTTAAGTCATTTGGGGGGGGGTTCGGGAGGGTGGGGGATTTAATTTAAAGGGTCGGGGGTGGGTTTTAGGGGGTTTTAATGTGCCGGTTTTGTGATTTTTAGATTTTTCACGATTTTTCACGATTTTTCACGATTTTTCACGATATTTTACCCCCCCAAACGGCAACAATACGATTCCCTCCCCCTCCCAGCCGAAATCGATCGTTAAGACGATCGAGGACAAAATTCACATCCCTATGCTGTATTTTGTAAACTGTGCAGCAACACACTGAACGGTTTATAGAAAACTAGGAGAAATCTGCGCGTGTCCACTTATGAGTGCAAATCCAGTACCGTGAATACTGGATACTCTAGGTCTGAAAGATAAGTTCCCGTGCATTATTTTCCTTCTTTGACTTAAACACTCCTCTGGGAATGCCTCCTCTAAGTGGGAATAAAAGTATTTGTTCTATGAAACAATACACAGCCAGCTGCATTGAGAGAGGACAATTACCTGATTAATGTGGGTAAAATGCTTTTCTTTAAAAAAAAAAGCATATTTATTTATTTTACAAATTATACATCAAGCTATACCTTGAGCCTAATACAAGATGTGCTTGCAAAACTCGGATGACAAGGAAATTGTTGTAGACCAACAAAAGTAAATTTACGCACCTTCGGAGGCAGGACGCATTTTACCTGTGTTAATCGTGTTGAACATTGCCCTCCCATGGACATAAGAAGTTTTAAATCACAGAACTATTTTTTTCCTTTACTGCTGTTTCATGTTTCTTGATGTGCTCTAAAGCTGTAAAATTAAAACACCCCGCACACATACGCAGTACCAGTATAGCCTGTTCCTGGTGACCGAGACCTATGTTCACATAACACCGTCCATGCTATGATTTTGGGCACTGACATTTTTTTTTTCAGCTTATGAATATACCTTTTTTTTCTCTTAGTGTGCTTTTGCTGCTCTTTCATTTTTTTCTTTCTCTCTCGACTTATTGTCTCTCTCTCCTGTTACCTGAACTATGGGAAAAACTCTCTATTGCAAAGTCAAACTTAACACAACAGCAACATCAAAATACACAATGAAAAATGCTTTAATGGAAGTCTCAGGCAATCATTGCTACTGGAATTACCCTTGAACTGTCATCTGCCAATGGATTGAGAAACATCCAGTTCTTTGCAGTTTTGTTTTTTTTTTTTACCATGACATGGAGTCCTGCTCAGCAAATGCACATTAGAGCACCCCCCTCCCTTATCAGATCCATGGTCATGGTAAAATAAAAATGTGCATTTCAGTGATAGCAGCAGAGAGTTAACATCTAAGCAGGGTGGGGGAGTCCATGAATGTACATCCAGCATAGTGGCACAGAAAAGCACAGCATGGCAAAGCTCTC
The DNA here is from genome assembly GCF_901001135.1 of Rhinatrema bivittatum. Lineage (NCBI taxonomy): Eukaryota > Metazoa > Chordata > Amphibia > Gymnophiona > Rhinatrematidae > Rhinatrema > Rhinatrema bivittatum. The sequence goes on from NC_042626.1 coordinate 35,054,863, forward strand.
TAATGTTAAGATAATGTGTTTGGTGTACAACACTGATGCATAATTATAGGGAATCAACAATTTCGTGGTGAGAGCTGGATTGTCAGTCATCACCCAGGAAGGATAGTGTCACTGTTTATGGACCAAATGTGAAACTGCCAGTGCCATATTATTTACAGGGCCAGAGTTTATGACCCATGCTGAGTCCATCTGTTCTCTGCATCTGCGGGCCTTCACAGGGAGGGTCCCTCATTTTCACGTAATCTTCGCTTACCTGTCTGGCAGCTCACCAGTGGGAACCTAGGGAGAGGTGACAACATGCAACATGATGGCTTATGTTCAGTTAATTATGTATTCCAGAGGGAGAAATACCTTCAGAATCCCCAGTACATCTCTGTCGATCAGCACCTAAAATTGAAGACTGAGTAATACTGAAGACCTTAGTAAAGAATAAGTGGTTTTGCCTGGTTATGTGCATAGGTATTTGATTGCACATTTCTTTTCTCATTATTGCTTGTAATGATACAAAAATTGCTTTGGGGAGCTCTCTTATAATGCTTGTTCCTTTGTTCAGTGATGCCATAATTCAGGATCACTGAAAGCAAAACAATTCTAGGGTAGGGAATCATAATATCATTAGCATTGCAAGTATTGAGTTTTATGTTTTCTGATAGAAATCCAACAAGAGAAGATGGCTAATTGTAAAAGGAAAGAGTTTCTGCTACACACATAGGATGGGGGAAATTAAAAAAAAAAAAAAAATTGGAAAATATATATGTAAAATTTGCATGAACTGTTTAGGTTAAATGAACCAGATTCAGTAAGGGTCTGTCCCATCAGCACAGAAAGGACAAAAATCCTTCATTATCCTAATACATATTGTTTGTTTAATATTAAAATCAAATACATTTGATTTAAAAAATACTCCAGAGCGAGATCACTGCACCCAAAGAGAGAACGCCATCATTTCTGCATGCCCTTGGTACTAATGTGGACATTATCCTAATAAAGTATAAAGTCCATGCCGGTTGCCATACAATTCTTTGTGCTAACCAGCCCAGTGTGATAGGGTCAGGTAACAGGGTGGATTCATCTCCTCCCACAGCAAAGCATTCCCTGATGTGCTATCCCCACACCACCACTACCCACTATGCAAAGCTACCCTCATTGGCCAACTGGTTGATTTTTTCCTAAAGGAAAATGAGTCGGCTTCATTTCTAATATCTAGCAGGAGAGCATTCCACAACATGGGGCTAGCTCCTAAAAAGGCACAATTCCAAATACCCTGCACTCAATAGCTCTTAAAAGAGGGAACAATCAGTAGGTGCTTGGTGATGGATTGAAGGGTCTGAGTTGGACAATATAATTACAAGAGAGCTTCCAGATATTCGGGGCTTTCCTCACTTCGAGGTGAATTTTAAAAGCTGGGAGATGCAGCACATGCGCGTGTCCACCCGGGTTTTATAAGCTGCCCACATGCGGACACAAGTGCCGATGCGGGAATATCTCACATTGGACAAAAAGGGGCATGGTGTGGGTGGAGAATGGGCAGGGCATGGGTGTTCCGGGGGAGGGGCTAAGAGATGTGCATACAAGTACCTATGCACCTGGGCACATGCCAAGGTCCAGTGCCGTGTTACTTTACTTCTGCTATGGAGGAGTTGTAAGTTTAAAAAAAGAAAACCAAATTAAAAACTTTGCAGGCATCTGTGAGAGGTTGGCGGGGTCTAGTGTAACTGGGGAGCATGCTGGCTAAAGAACCAGGCTAAAGAACACTGGGCAAACTGGTGGACGAACTGGTGAAACTGGTCCTCGTCTAGACATGCGTCTGCTTTAAAATACAGGTAGTTGTATGTCCAGAAGCCAATTTACGCTGCTGGGTGCACACAAGCTTAAAATTATGGGGCAGATTTTAAAACCTGCACGCGGGCACGCCTATGTTGCATAGGCGCAAAGCCCCGGGAGGCGTTAAGTCCCGGGGCTTTGCTTGGGGGGCGTGCCAGGAACAGCGCAGCATTCAGGGGCATTCCGGGGGCCGGGCTGTAGGTGTGATGCCGGCCCGGGGGCATTCTGGGGGCGTGACCGAGGCCTCTGAACCAGCCCCTGCGCCGGGGAATGGTGCGCCGGCAGCCCGCCGGCGCATGCAAGTTATGCCTGCCTTGGGCAGGCGTAACATTGTGCAAAAAGGTAGGGGGGATTTAGTTAGGGCTGGGGGTTGGGTTAGGTAGGGGAAGGGAGGGGAAGGTGGGGGGGGGGGGGGGGGGGGAGGCCCGGAAAAAAAAGTTCCCTCCGAGGTCGCTCCGATTTTGGAGCGGCCTCGGAGGGAACGGAGGCAGGCTGCTCGGCTCGGCGCGTGCAGGTTGCACAATTGTGCACCCCCCTGTGCACGCCGACCCTGGATTTTATAACATGCGCGCGGCAGTGCCCATTTGAAAGTAACCATCCCTGAATTTAATGAATTAAAACGAGAAACTAAGGACCTGACTTTAAAAAACATTTACACGCTAGGGACGGTAACTTTGAAAGCAGCACATGTGCATGCATTGACTGGCCTGCGCCAAGGGATGCAGCTATTTTATAACATACATGTGTATATGACCGTATGCACATAAGCGCTCAATTTTAAGTTGGCATACAACTGTGCGCACAAATGACACTTTTACCATGTAAATGGGGAGGATTTTAAAAGGCACGTGCACCGACGCCATTGCCTGTTTTACTAGTTTATTCCCAGTTCACCCGGTTAAGGGATAGGACTTCCAAACCTCCCTAGTTTAATAGCCTCCCTTCTTCCTGTTAGCACTGATTTTTAAAATCCTGCTGCTCTGCCTAGCTTTTTTTGTTTTATAAGTTACACATCATCCATAACAAGTATATTACCTGTACAAGTGTTAACTCCTTTCAAAATTACCTCCTTAAATTTTACTCCAAAAAAACAACCAGAAATCAGTGAAGCTTGGCCAACCTTGCACTAGTATGATCTGCTGTCTCTCAGACTGCTCCACCTCCTTCTCAGACCATCATCTGATTACTTCCACACTAAAGCACCCTCCGCTACAGCCTTGTCCAGTCACTGCAAACACCTTCAGGAATTCACTACTGTCTTATCGCTCCTCTCCTCCACTATATTGTCTGAGTCACTTGATGAGGCAATTTGCCTCTGCAATATTGTACTCTCCTCTGCTTTAGGCAATGTTTTCCCTCCCCTATGAGGTGTATCAAACCACTGCCTTGTCTCACCCCCTAGAATTTCGCTTCTTATGTTCATGTGCCCACTCTGGTTAAAAGTCCCATCCCCATGCCAATTTGATAAATTTCAGATTCATGCTGACCTCCTTCCAGTCTTCTATTGCACTTTCAAAAAAAACCTATTATTTCTACAGTATATGACAAAACTCTCTTGCTTCCAATGCTGGCTGTCTCCTTTTCACACTCTGTTCTCTCCTCAAACTGCCTTCACCTCCTTCTCCCCTTTACTTCCTGCCCAAACTGTGGCCGACTACATCCATGATATGGTTCACAAAATTAGTCTCGAGTTTTTAACCAAGTCACCACTACCTCTTCCTTCCTCTCCCTTTTCTCTGGCCCCTCCTCCTTCTTTGAAATCACAATGGGAGAAGCTGCCCATCTTCTCTCTTCCTCAGACCCCATTCCCACCCAACAATTCAGCTCTATTTCCACTGCATGTCATTTCTTCCGTCTGTCACAACCTCAGTCTATCATGTTCTCCTGCAGCTGTTCCTGTTGCCTTCAAACATGCTGTGATCATCACACCATTCCTCAGAAATGCTCACTGGACCCTACCTGTCCTGCCAACTGTTATCCCATATTCCTCCTATCTTTCACATCCAAATTACTCGAACATGCTGTTCACGTCCACTGTCTGGACTTTCTTTCTTGTCAAGCCATTCTCAATCCACTCCAGTCTGGTTTTTGCCTTCTAGGTTCCACAGATATAACTCTTGTCAAAGGACCTGTGTAGGGCTAAAACCAAAGGCCTTTATGCGATCCTTACCCTCCTTGAGCTATCCATTGCTTTTGACACTATCGATTACCACCTACTCCTTGATATTCTGTCCTCACTTGAATTTCAGGACTCTGTCCTATCTTTGCTCTCTTCTTATTTATTTATTTATTTATTTATTTAAAATCTTTTCTATACCGTCGCTAAGTTATATACCATCGCAACGGTTTACATGTAGGCACATATTTAATGTAAGTAAAAGTGTACTATAGAACATTCTAACAGGTGCCGTCAAAGGTTCAGTTACAATATATCATTAGACAAAATAATTTTTAGAGAAGTGGGTCATGACCGAGTGTACTGAAAGTATTTTTACGGGTAAATTTATTCTACATAGTGTTATCAATATGCTAGCTGTGATGTGGGGTTCATAGACTACTCTACTGTATTGTCATAAGTACTGTGTGTCGGTGTTTATCTGTTTATTCCTGAATAATTTCTATTCTCCCATCTCCTTGTAAAATGCCTGTTTAAAAAGCCATGTTTTTAAACTTTTCTTAAATGCCTTGAGATCACTTTGTAATCTGATCTCTGGAGGCATTGTGTTCCAAATTGTGGGTCCTGCTAATGATAAGGCCCTTTCCCTCACTTGGGTTAGTCTTGCTGTTTTAACTGAAGGGATGGTTAGGAGTGCTTTATTTGCTGATCGAAGATTTCTGTGTGGGACGTGTAACCGTAATGCTGTGTTTAGCCAGTCTGATTTCTCATCATGAATTAGTTTATGGATGGTACATAGGGTTTTGTATTTAATTCTGTGTTCAATCGATAACCAATGTAGTTCCGCTAGGGTTTCGGTTATCTCATCATACTTTTACTGCATCCTCTGATGGATCCTCCTCTACCATATCCCACTATCAATTGGCATGCCTCAGGGCTCTGTCCTGATCCCTCTTCTCTTCTTTCTCTATACCAATTCCACTGGCGCTCTGATCTCCTCCCATGGCTTTGAATACCATATTAATGCTGACATTTCTCAGTTCTACCTCTTTATACCAGAAATTTAATCAGGAATTCAGTCCCAAATCTCTGCCTGCTTGTCTGACATTCCTGTCTGGATATCCTACTGTCACCTTAAACTTAACTTGGCCATGGCAGAGCTCCTTATCTCCCCTCCCCCCCCCCCCCCCAAACCCACTTCCCTTCTTGCCCTTTTTCTATATCTGTGGATAATATTATTATCCTTCCACTATCCATAACCATAATCTTCTCTCATCTTCCCTATTTATATCGAAAATAGTGCTAAAATGTGTCATTTCTTTCACTATAACATCACCAAAATCCATCCCTTCCAGAACTCGTATCCACTATCTCATCATTTCCTCCTTAGACTACTGCAATCTGCTACTCACAGATCTCCCAGTGAACCATCAAAAATTCAGCAGCGGGACTTATCTGTCGCCAAAGTCACTACATTCATATAACCCCCCCCCCCCCCCCCCCTTCTCATTACTAGATTAGCTACCTACCCATTTCTGCATACAGTTCAAGCTCTTCTAATTCACCTACAAGATCCTTAACTCTTCAGCTCCTTACTACCTTTCCTTTCATCATTCCCTACACCACTTTTCTTGAATTTCACTCATCCGGCAAGCCCCTTATCTATGCTTTTCTTCTCTACTGCCGACTCTGTGCTTTCCATCATATCGCACTATGCTTGGAATAGACTTCCTGAGTTGGTAGCACTGCTCCCTCTCTGACCTTGCTCAAACGCCATCTAAAAATCCACCTATTTGAGGCTGGTTTTAAATCTTTATCCCAGATTATCCCATTCACAGCCTCATTGATTTTAATCATTTTTTTTTAATAAATGAAAATTCCATAGTCTTTTTTTTTTTTTTGCCCTGTTTGTTTGTCTTGATTTATTTATTTATTTAACAAATTTAAATCCTGCTAATCTACAGATTTTAGCAGGTTAGATTGTAAACTCAGCAATTGCCAGTGATTAAACATGCAGCAGAGCTTTGAACCAAGCGAAGGATTTTCAACTATCCCATAGGAAGACCAAACTAAATAGAATTATAATAGTCCAGTGAGCTTAAGGCCAAAGCTTGCACCAGAGCAAGGAAAGTACTCAAAGTGCCTAACCAGTCAAAGCTTTAAAAAAAACCCAACCTTAATCCTGCCTTGATGTGGGGTTTCAAAGTCATGCCAGAGTTGTGAAGTATTCTGCGGTCCCAAATTTTGGAAAGAAATAGAAAGGATTGCTTTATCTGCAGGTACCCTGGGTCCACAGGAAAAGAATCTTGGCTTACCCAGAGATCTTTTGAAGCTTAGAAGCTAAATTATTAAAGGTTGAGTTCTCAATCATTTGAATACAACTAGATAAAATGTCAATGGTGGCAAAAAGAGAAGAGCCCACTGGCAAATAAAGCTGGATATCATCCACAAAAAAATCTTATAAGAGAGCCCATAGGAGGCAATCAATTTCCTGAGAGGAGACAAAGATTAAATACTGTGGCAGACAAAGCTTTTTGATGGATTTTGAAAAGGAGCAACAATTGCCTACTCTAGCTTGCTGAGTTTGACCTGACAAAAAGGAGCAGAACCAATGTACGAAAGTACCTCTCACCCCAATCCAGAAACGTGCTATGTCAAAGCATGTCAGACGTTGCCAAAATATCTAACAGGGTAGAAGTCACTAATCCATCCTTATCTAGCTCACATAAGATAAAAGTCAGCTAATGAAATCAATAAGGTCTCAGTGCTGTGTCCCTATCTGAAACCACATTGATGGATGTCAAAAGTATTGTAGTCATCAAGATATTCTGGTAACTGAGCACACATTTCTCAGTCTTCCCTAGTGAGGTGGGTTTGATATAGAACAGTAATTAGCAGGAGCAGAGGTAATTGAGTTTTTTGTTTTGTTTTTTTTTGAACAGGCCATACAACAGCTTTCTTTAGAGAGGCTGGTAATTTATGCTCTGTTAAAGAAGCATTAATAATAAAAGCTATATGATCTGCAAACATCTGTTTTAAATTATAGGGATGTGCAGAGGTAAAATTTTTGGTTTGCTTCATTTATTCATTTCATAGGTCACATCAATTTCATTTGGTTCATTTTAAATAAAAAAAAATTTTGTATTTATTCCATTTGTTTTTTTATTTTCCATTAAAATCAATGGGAAAAGCAATGCAGTCTGTTTTGAGCTCCAAAGTTGGGATTTTCTAATAAATTATATCCAAAAGTTTCATTACAAATTATCAGAAGGAGGAGGAGAACTCCAAGACACCAAGACTTTGGCAAATTGGCACCAAAAGTGGCATGAATAGCCTAAGGCACCTTAAAGGGATAAACGAGTACCAGCAGTGGCAGGAGTTCGCCAAGGCACTCTGAGTGGAGCAAGAGTGGCAAGAACACCACAAGGCTTTAAAAGAGGGCACAAACAATAAAGGCAGCATAAGAGGGGCAATGTTATGCCAAGAGTAGCATGAACATCCTAAGGCACCACAAACAGGGAACAAAGCAGGAAAGGTGGCAGGTAAAACCCCAAGGCACTGATGGAGAAACAAAGCAACACAAAAAATGATGTGAACATCTCAAGGCACCATGAGAGGTATAAAGGTGTAATATCCAGGGTATAGCAGCAATGCTGAGTGGCAGAAAGACCCCCAAGGTATAAGATAAGGACTATGTAGCAAAGCAGAGTATCAGCAAGATCCCCCATGGTATAGTCTCTGGGGTATGGCAGCAAAACCTCCAAGGTGTAGAGTCTGGGGTATGGCAGCAAAACCTCCAAGGTGTAGAGTCTGGAGTATGGCAGCAAAACCTGCAAGGTGTAGAGTCTGGGGTATGGCAACAAAACAATCAGTGTAGCATAAGGTGTTTAGCAACAAGGATGAGTGTCAGGAAGACCCCCAAGGTGATATATTAGGGGCATGGCAGCAAGGTAGAATGACAGTAACTCTATGTTTTGGCAGTAACTCTTCGTTATCTTCTGATTGAGGGAATCAGTTTTTGAAAATACTGCCTCCATTATCTCAGAAACTGTAATCATGGAAAGCATGCTGCTGGTTTGGGGTATTGCACTTCTGCTGCCTGTTCTTGCCCCTGCCCTGCTAATGCCAGCTTCAGATGGCTCTCCTGCCTTTTGCTCCACTCCAAAGCAATAGGGAGAGGAATAGGTGGTGGTGGTATATGCTTCTCCAAGTTTAATTTCTTTTAGTTTGATCCAGCTTCCACTCGTAGCTTTCTACAGGTAAAAAAGTCTTTTAAGTTTAGGGGGAAGGACTCCATTCTTTCTTACTGCTATTACTGCTTGATCTTCTGACAGGCTTGACTGGCTCTGCAGGAACTCTCAATCTTCTGCCCCTGCCATTTTTATTTCCGCTAGCAAGCTTTGCTTGCTGTTGCATGATGGACTTTGGAAGTGGCTACCGAGACTTTTGATGCCACAGTGTAATTTTGATACTTTAACATTCACCAGCAAGTCAGCAAGGCTGACTGTCTATCACATACACTCAATCAAGTTGACAGACTGAGCTCACTTCAGTGCTTAGCAAGCACAATTTCCAACTTGCCAGTCAGAGCTGGCACAAACTGTTTCTGCCTTTCTAGGGCTAACCCTCACAATCTGTGCAAAAATCTCTCTCTCTCTCTCACATGCACTGCTAACCTACTCCTTTTGCACACATACAAAAAATCTGTTGGAAAATAAAGGGGTACATGTACTTTTGTGCACTCGTACTTTTGTTCGCGCACCAGGCACAAACAAAAGTATACTGAATTTTATAAGATACGCGCGTATCTTATAAAATCTGGAGTCGGCGCACTCAAGGGGGTGCACATTTGTGCACCTTGCGCGCGCCGCCCGTTCCCTCCGAGGCCGCTCCGAAATCGGAGCAGCCTCAGAGGGAACTTTCCTTCCACCCACCCACACCTGTGCTACTTGCTAACTTCATGGAATGCCCCCTAATCCTTCTATTATTCGAAAGTGTAAATAATGGATTCACATCTACTCGTTCAACACCTCTCATGATCTTAAAGACCTCTATCATATTCCCCCTCAGCCATGTCTTCTCCAAGCTGAACAGCCCTAACCTCTTCAGCCTTTCCTCATAGGGGAGTTGTTCCATCCCCTTTATCATTTTGGTTGCCCTTTTCTGTACCTTCTCCATCACAACTATATCTTTTTTGAGATGCGGCAACCAGAATTGTCCCCCTTCCAGTTATTAGTTCAAATTTGATCATGTTATGATCACTGTTGCCAAGTGGCCCCACCACCATTACCACCCTCACCAAATCCTGCATTCCACTAAGAATTAAATCTAAAATAGCTCCCTCTCATTTGTTCCTGAACCAATTGCTGCATGAAGCAGTTGTTTATTACATCTAGGAACTTTATATCTCTAGCATGTCCTGATGTTACATTTACCCAGTCAATACTGAGGTAATTGAAATCTCTCATTAATACTGCACTTCCAAATTGGTTAGCTTCCTTGATTTCTCTTAGAATTTCATCATCTGTCTGACCATTTTGTCCAGGTGGATGGTAGTATACTCCTATCACTATACTCTTGCCCAACACACATGGCATTTCTACCCATATAGATTCTACTGAGCATTTAGTCTCTTGTATGATCCTTAACCTATTGGACTCTATACCCTCCTGTGCCACCTCCCCACCAAGTTGATCCTCCCTACCATTGCGATAGAATTTGTACCCTGATATAGCACTGTGCCATTGGTTATCATATTCCACCAGGTCTCTGAGATGCCAATTATGTCAATTTCATAATTTACTGCTGTACACTCTAACTCTCCCATCTTACTTGTTAGACTTCTGGCATTGGCATACAGACATTTGAAAATGTGTTTTTTGTTTATATTAACAACCTGCTTTTCAGTTGATAGGGATAATTTGGAAATCTTTAGCTCAGATGATTTTTTACATATAGGCACATGGACTATGTTTGCTTTTATTGGAACCTCTCTGTTGGGATTCCCTAACTCTCTTGTTTCATTAGTATCCTTCAAGGATACATTCCTCCGAACCATTCACTGCTGAGTGACTGTTGGCTTTCCCCCTTGTTCTAGTTTAAAAGCTGCTCTATCTCCTTTTTAAAAGTTAGTGCCAGCAGCCTGGTTCCACTCTGGTTATGGTGGAACCCATCCTTTCTGAAAAGTGTTCCCCTTACTCAAAAGGTTCCCCAGTTCCTTACAAAACTGAATCCTTCTTCCTTACTTGCAGTGGCAGAACAACTGTGAATTTAGCCTACCATGTTGCATCAAGGCCTCTTGACTGCAAGAGATCCAGGACTGACTGTCTGCAACCATGAAAGGAGGCAGCAAGGCCAGAATGAAAAGAAAAAAAAAAGAGCAGGTCACCTATGGCCGACGTGAGAGAAGCTGCACCAGGGACAATGCATCACTTTGAACACCACTGTTGAGCCTTAGTTTGGGACGTCCTTTCTTTAGATGAGTTGTCTCCCAGTGTTGCTCTATTTACATTTAACTTTTAATGAATTTCCTTTCTTTACGAATGAAAGATGTACGTATAAAAAAGTGAATTATCCTCACAAATGGTACCATGGAAAACATTTCTACTTCTATCTATATATTTTCTGTACCTAACTGAACTGTTCTCTCCTCCCACTGACAAATAAAGATGTAACATAACAACTGATTACAACTGCCACAAAAGTACCCTAACGAATTTTATCACAGCGTGACCATCATAATAGGCACTTACAATTCAACAGAACCTTCATTTCTCTTCTCTTAATCATCAGTCAGTCCTTGTATACAGTACTTCATAGATTACATTTTTGGTGAAAATTTTTTTGTTTTAAAATCACTTAGTTTTCCAGATACGTTTTTGATTCAAATAAAGATATAATTCATGTAGCATTTTGACCAATGGATATTTATCTACCAGCCAGTTCAGACCCAAAATGAAACAATATACTAACATAAAAAAATGCCAAATATATCTAAGAAATTTGGGTGAAACATCCCTTTTTTGTTTCCTTTCAAAATCGCTCAACATTTCTGCTGTAGCCTTTTACTATAAACTGATTTTTCCCATAGAATGCAAGTGTGCGGCATTGCAATTTATTTTCTCATGCTAAGCGTATTTTTTGAACATCCACAAAATGAAATGGCTAAAGCAAATTTCTCTGTATTTACCTGGTGTATTCTTGAGAATGCTTCCTACACACAGTAATAGTAACTTTCATTCTGGCGAGCGGGCGCACATGTGTGTGTTTGCTGGCACGCGCACATGGATGCGTCCATTTTATAACATATGCGCACATTATAAAATCAGCAGGATGCGTGTACATGTGCACACAATTTTATAAGGGTGCGCGCAAAGGCCGCATCTATCACATAAGAGGGGGATTTTGTAAGCTACGCACGCCGACGGCAACACCCATTTCCCCAGTTCATTCCCAGTTCGCCCATTTAAACAATAAGACTTCCTTACCCTCCCCCAGTTAACTAGCCTTTCTTTTTACTCTCCCTGCCCTGACCCTTGAAACCCTGCTGAGTAGCCAAGATTTTATTTTGTTTTTCTACTTACATCTCCTCCATAGCAGAAGTCAAGTTATGTGGTAGGGGACCCCAGTGCATGCTTGTGCATGTAAGTACTTATGCGCACATTTTTACTTACGGATTCGAACTTTCCATGTCTCACCCAGACTTCCCACCCATCTTTGGCCTTTTGCATTTGTGTGCGAACCGGGAGATACGCACGTATGTGGCTGCTTTTTAAAATCTGCATGGCGCGCGCTGACTAAAGATACACATTGTGATGAAGTGCATGGTGTGTCAAAGGGGAAAAACCCAGACCGGATCACTTCAGGGAGAGTCTGGAGCAGCGCCAGACTATATTTCAGTCCATCACAAACGAGTTTCGGGAGGGAGGCTGATAGCCCTTTCCCGACAGAAACATGAGAAAAATTCTATTGTGGCTCCTGCATCCTGCAGAAGATGCAAAAATGGGGCAGACCAGACAACAGAGACTACAGGGGAAGATTACATTTCCCAGGGTCTTTGAGCCAAGGATAAGCCAATGGGAGAAAGGAGAGAGGCTTGATTATACACCTGAGAATGGCACCCGGGGAATGTACACACCTGAACCCATGATGACGGAGGAGGAAGGCACTGGGTATTAGAGATGTGAATCGGAACCGGAATCGGTTCGGATTCCGATTCACATGTGGGTTTTTTTTCATCGGGCCCGATCGCTGTTTTGTTTATCGACTGCGCTTGAGCCGATAAACAAAAATCCAACCCCAACCCTTTAAAACAAATCCCTTTGCTTCCCCCACCCTCCCGACCCCCCCCCCCAAAAAACATTTTACAGGTACCTGGTGGTCCAGTGGGGGTCCCGGGAGCGATCTCCCGCTCTCGGGCCGTCGGCTGCCACTAATCAAAATGGCGCCGATGGCCTTTGCCCTTACCATGTGACAGGGTATCCGTGCCATTGGCTGGCCCCTGTCACATGGAGGGAGCACTGGATGGCCGGCACCATCTTTAAAAATGGCTACTTTCAAGGATTTAGCATTTAAAATATAGGTTTGATTACTATTTTATGGAGAAACTATAAGTGCTGATTCCTAGGAACTCATAGAAAAGGAGGGTAACTGCAAGTCTCATTAGTCTGCTTATGTTTAGGTGTTAATACTGAAAGCTTGTTTAAATAAGTAAATCTTAATGTCCCTCTTAAATGACTTTACATCAGTAATCAAATGTAAACAGTCTGTAAGTGTGTTCCAATTTTTTAGGCCAGCCACTGAGAGATCACAGTTCCTTGTTAAGTCAAGTATTGCTGTCTTCAAGGTTGGGATATCAAGCAAGTTTTTATTTGCAGAGCATAGCTGATGAAGTGGCTTAATAATGTGCAATGAAGAACTCAGCAAAGCATTATAGTCCTTTTTTTTAGCAAGTTAAACATCAACATTATAACTTTGTATTGAATCTGAAAAGAAGCCAAAATGGGTGGTGTGTGTGTGTGTGTTTATGAGTACCCAGGATGGGGACAGAAAACAAACTGAGGGTGAAGAGAGGAAAGAAGAGAAAAAGAATGGGTGTTGGCATGATGAAAGAGAGAGGGATAAGACTAGAGACTGAAAGAGGGAGGTATGGATGTGAAGGGGAGCAGGGCTGGAGCCAGCAGAAAGACAATTCTTCCTCCTGTTTGGGTCTCCTCAAGATCCCAGAACCTCCTCCTTCACCCTCTGTATCCCTCCAGAGAACCCAAAATCTTCATCTCCTCATCCTCTCCACCTTCCACCCTTCTCTGCCCTTATCCCTGAACTCCTCTACCCTGTCTCCAATTCTTCCTCCTGTGGGAGCCATCCTGCCCAGGGGTTTCACATGTGTAGGAAGTATGTGCACTAATATTTCTAAGGCACATTGTCTGTTAAAGACTCTTGACTGTAATTAGTGCATCTCCTGTTAGATCCTTATACAATCTGACATCTAAAGAGAGGTGCTAAGTACACTTAGCTGCATACAGTGTGTACCTCCCATTCAGTTACCTTACATCCCAAAGCCAAAATCAATAGCAAGTCTCATTCGTTTTTAGTGTCCCGGATTTGTTCCTTGCACACTTTGCTCCTGCCTTTCCATAAACACACAGGAAGTGTATTGTTCTTTATCGACTGTTTTCAAACCTTCATGATTGATGTTATGGCTTACAAGTCTTACACTTGAGCTAATTCTTACCTCTTTTGTGTCCCTTGCCATGTGTTCAATAATATGCACATGTATTTTTCTATGTCATCGACTGCTTTAAAACCCAAGGAATTTACAGCTGAGGACCAGATTTGAAGATTGGGTAAACCTTGTACAAACCAAGTGCCAAAGAAAAAGCCTGCATGTCAGTTGGTTTGCTGAAGTTTGAAGTTGCTCATTTTATGCTGAAGGCATTACCTTTCTAAAACTTCTGCAAAGTTAACAATACTCAGAAAATAATTGCACAAGCAATAACTTGGGCAAAAAAGCACTGCAGGTTTTTTTTACCAGGTCCTTAACCTTTGCTCTTTTGCTGCAAAGATCCCGACGTAAAGAAATGACTCAATCAAGCATTTACAACTTCTATTTCAAAGTATTTCATATTGAGAAAGCTCTGGAAAAGCTGGTCAGAGCTGTATTGTTACTCTTGAAAAAAAAAAAAAGGATCACCTACAGCTTGTTTGTAGACCTTTTTTATTTTGAGAAGAATACGAAATGGGAGTTGAGTGCAAAGCACTAATTGTATTGATCCTGGAGAATACTAGATTCTTCACAGGTTTGCATAACCTTTAATTGAACCAGTACGATGTACGATAACTTTCTGGACCTCATAGGTTCTTTTTTTCAGTTGGGAGTTGAAAACCCAGGATTGACTTGACTGTTCTCTTTACAACCTGAAGCCGAGAAACATTGGATTGCTGTAGCCCATACTTGGTGATTGAATATTTTGCTACATAAAGAAGAGAGGCTATTTTGTAATGGAGGAATGACAGTCCAAGTCTTCGGAGGTCACGGACCACCAGTAGAGTAGCAAGGTGGAGAAGAGGTGTCTGCCCAGGCCACTCGTTTTATAGCTTGATTCATAGCAGAGTCAATACTGGAAGCATTCTTCCAGCTAGCCTCTTAGTCTTGTTTTAGAAATATCAGAAATCACCAAATAGACTTCTGACATTTTGATATATATCAGATCAATAGTTCGTTACTTGTATAAGCTTCCTTCATGTAAGGAAGCATTACAATCTCTTTACCTTTAATTTTAGCCATTGTATAAATGTCTATTTTTCATTGTTTTTAACACAAGACTATTGATTTCTGCCAGGTAGCGGGACATTGGCTGTAAGATGGCTACAAAACTGTTTGTCGCTAGGAACTGAGCCTTGTAAATGATCCTAATGCTGTCAAGGCAATGAGTCATTCAGTGGAGTCAGGAAAAATAGATTCTCATTTGAGAGGTTACATTTTTACAGAGAACTTATTTCATTTTGTTTTATTTTTCATAGTGATTATAGGTCAATGCTTTTCAACTTGTGTTTCTCTAGTCAGGTTCTTCTTCTAGGGTAATCAGAATATGGAAATGGACCTGGTTCTTAGGCCAAATGTATGTAACTATAATCTTGTGCATACTTGCGTGGATAACCTGAAAACCAAATCTCTCTGGGGGCCAGGAGTTGAGAACCCCTGCTGTAGGTTATGCTATGGCTGGAAATCTCTGTTTTGTAATGTAAGAGACAGGCTAACATCACTTGCTAATGCTGCCAGTAGCAGAAAGCCATCTTCAAAGCAAACTAGCTTATGACAATAAAACTTAATGTCCACCTAAACAGTTCATTACACCTGGCTGGATAAGCCATCTTGAATTTTGAACATAACAAATGTTTTGAACATGACTAGATAGAGGATAGAGTGGGGTCACAGGAGGAGCGTCCACATTGAGACCCGGGGAGGGGGGTTGCCAATTCATGAGCACTGAAATGTGCTTGTCAATGGAAAGAAATATGACTTTGATGGATAGACATGAAAAGTAGGAATGTGCACTTACATAAACAACAAAACAAAATAAAAAAGGGTCAATCCCACCAAAAAAATGGTGTTGGCCCACCTTCCCAACCTGTGGCTCTGGACTCCACCCAGCCCCCTGGATCATGCCCGCCCCTTCAGCTTACCCCCATCTGTGGTGTCCAGCGGGGACAGGAGTGATCCACGGTTGCTCCTGGCCCCACCGGTGGCAAGCTTCAGACTGGCAGCATTGTGGAACATGACACTGGTGGGACAGGAGCTACTAGGGGGTCAGTCCTGTCCTCCTTTGGATCTCACAGATGGGATAAGATGTTAGTGGGGCCAAGAGGGGAAGAGGGATGAAGCATGCCCAGGCTGGGTGAGGCTTTTTCAGATTAAAAAGAAAAAAAAATGTTCAGTGCATTTAGTCAGTGGGATGGGAAAAGGTTTTTTTTCTTAATTAACAGACAAAACCAAGCGAAATTTTGTTTGCGTTTCTTTTATTTTGTTTACAAAATGAAAGAAAATATCTTTGAAATTCATTTTAAACGAAAGCACATCCCTAACCAGAAGAAAAAAAACATGACTAGAATATCTGAAATATATATGTGGCCCTATTAATGTTCTGGTATTAAGGAGAGGGTCATTATTAATGTGTGTTTAAGATTTAATTACAGTGCTGTTAAAAATGTTGCAAGGGCCAGCCCCATAGCTCGGGCTATAGTGCTGAGCTCTACGGTACAGCAGGTCGCTAGATCCGGGTTCAAATCCCACATCTCTCAAGGGGGAGGGGAAGCGTCACTTGGGCTTAGACAAGCCCATGGAGCTGGTGCGCTCAGGCCCTGGGAGAGAAGATGCTGCTGCTACAGTTGGAGATCCTGCTGGCTAAAGAATGATGCTAAGGGTATATCTCGGTGAAGGCACCCTCCAATCCTTTGCTTGGGGAGTGTTTTTTCCCCACAGGCCTGCATGGGGAAAAGGATTCAAAGATGAGGTTTGAAAAAGGGTACTTCATCCTCCTCCCCCCCCAAGCATAGATGATCTGAAGGCTTCCATAAATAATGTGTTTGCTTATTTGTGGAGCCACTTGTATTCTTGTATACACTTGTATACACCATCATACTGGGAGACTTCAACATCCACGTAGACTCCATCCCTCAATCCTCCAACTGCGAAACCTTCCTTACCTCCCTTAGTCACCTTGGTTTCTCACAAATAATCAGCGGGCCCACACACAAAGCAGGTCATACATTAGACCTCATATTTATCAACGATAGCTTTTCCATCCATACCAATCCCACCTGCACACCAGTCCCCTGGTCAGATCACCAGATCATCGATACAACCCTCAAAATGAAAAACTCAACTCCTCCAAACATCTCCAAAACCACCATTCATTTCAGGAAACCATGCCCTCTGGACATACTCAACGAACAATGCTCCAAAGATCTCAAACAACTAGACCTCTCAGACGCCAACACAGCCACCACCTCATGGATCAAACTCACAAACAAAATAGCAGATCAACTCTGCCCAACCTCCTCAAAAGTAATCCAACCAGCAAGAGACAACAGAAAACCGTGGTTCACCCCAGATCTCAAAGCCCTAAAACAAAAACTACGTAACAAAGAACAAAGCTGGAGAAACAATCCCTCACCTACCTCTAGACTGGACTACAAAGCTACACTTAACACCTACAGAAACGCCATTCACAAAACAAAAAAAGGACTTCTACGCAAAAAGAATTCATAATTTCATCTTTGACTCCAAAGCTTTATTCTCTTATGTCGCATCCCTCACCAAACCAACACCCCCATCCATTCCAGACCAACAAGCACTCAGCAAGGCCAACGAATTAGCCACCTACTTTAAGACAAAAATCTCCAACCTTACTCGCCCTCTTACAACCCATCACACTCTACCAACACCTCCAAGCACATATCAACTCACCCAGAATGCTAGACTAGAGTCATTCGAGCCCACATCCGACATGGAGATCGAAAACTTACTTAAAAAAATTAAACCATCTGCACATCCCTCAGACCCACTTCCTACTAATTTGCTCACTGCCATCCGAAGCACAGTTGCAAAAACCCATTGCGGATATCATTAATACCTCCTTAGCCCTAGGCACAGTTCCTAACCAGCTAAAACTAGCAATCCTCAAACCACTACTGAAAAAACCAACTGCTTCACCCACGGACCCATCTAACTTCAGACCCATTGCAAACCTGCCACTGATCTCCAAATTGATGGAAAAAGCTGTAAATAAACAACTTTCCGATTATCTCGAGGATCACAACATTCTTTCCCCTGCACAATACGGTTTTCGTAAATCACTAAGCACAGAGTCCCTCTTACTTTCTCTCACGGACACAATACTTTTGAACCTTGAGAAAAAACAGTCGTTCTTACTAGTTCTGTTAGATTTATCCTCAGCGTTCGACACGGTAAATCACTCACAACTCCTAGACCAACTATCAAACATAGGAATAAAAGGCACAGCCCTAAGTTGGTTCAAGTCATTCCTATCAAACAGGTTTTACAAGGTCAGAATTAACAACAAGGAATCTGACCCCATTCTATCAGACCAAGGCGTCCCACAAGGTTCATCCCTCTCTCCCACCCTCTTCAACATTTACCTCCTCCCCCTCTGCCATCTGCTTTCACAACTAAAGCTTACTCATTACCTCTATGCAGATGACATCCAGATCCTCATCCCCATCACAGAATCAATCCAAAAAACCTTCACCTTCTGGGAGAACTGTCTTCAACCAATTAAACAACTACTTTCCAACCTGAACCTGATTCTAAACTCCAGCAAAACAGAGATGCTTCTTATTTCACATAACCCAAACACCCTCACTACTAGCATGGCACAATCTACACCTAGCCTTTCACAATCCACATCTTCAAACAAGAATCTCTCTGCAGACGTCAGGAATCTAGGAGCATGGTTTGACAACCAACTTAACCTAAAAAAATTCATAAACACAACCACCAAGGACTGCTTCTTTAAACTTCAAGTCCTAAAAAAGCTAAAACCACTCCTTCACTTCAATGACTTTCGCCTCGTCCTACAATCCATTATTTTTTCTAAACTCGATTACTGCAACTCAATCCTACTTGGCCTCCCCTCCAACAGCATCAGACCCCTACAGATGGTACAAAATGCCGCTGCCAGAATCCTAACTAACACGAATAGAAGAGACCATATCACCCCCATCTTGAGCAGTCTCCACTGGCTTCCCATCAAACAGAGAATCCTATATAAAACCTTAACCATTATTCATAAAACAATCCATGATGTCGCACCTATATCACTACTAACTCCTCTTCGTCCACATTTATCCTCCAGACCCATCAGAAATGCCTACAAAGGCACCTTAGTCGCACCCCCAGTTAAATCAACACTAAGAAAAAGAGCACTCTCATCTGCGGGACCACATCAATGGAATGCTCTCCCACCAGACCTACGCCTCGAACCCAGTCTACCAGAGTTCAAAAAAAGATTAAAAACCTGGCTCTTCAGTCAGGCTTTCCAATCACCAGAGTGTAACTAAGCACTTCCTCCTGACTTTCAGATCCTTTCATTACAGCGTATCACTAACATCACAGACTCTTAATTTTACACCTTCTTAATCGCAATTTGATCTTAACATAGACAAATCATATAATATATAATTGTATTCTTGTATAATGTTTGGTAGCCCGGTTGTCGCTACTATAGTTCTTTGTAAAAAAAAGTTGAACACACGTTCTGTTTAATGTTAAATGTTAATTTATTATGGTCACTTCTCAATGTTCCTTGTAATAAGCCCAGGCTGGACTGTCCCAACCAGGGCAACTTATTGTTTAATGTAAACCGGATTGATTTGTATTGTATACAGGAATTCCGGTATATAAAAATTAAAAATAAATAAATAAATATTCTCACATGGATTGGCCACCGAGTGCCACAGAGGCTTGCAGCTCTGAGGCGGACTGCTAATAGAAATGACGTGGGCAGTTTTCAAAGCCATTTGCCCAGGTAAACAGTGATTTCATTGGGTAAGTTGGCCTGGCTGAAAATAGTCTGTCTCAAATGTGGCGAAAAGTATGGGTGGTGATCAATATGGAAGTAGTTATCAAAAGGATTTACACACACATAACTGGGTTTTATGTGCACAAATGGACATTTGCATATCTCCACCCCTTCCCCACACCACTTTTTGTTATGTTAAAAATATTTGTACTTGTAGTGGAGAGGGGTACATTTTTCAGCAGGATATTTTGCGCTGGTAAATAACTGGTTCCCCATCGTATAAAGCTTTGAAAATTACCCTCAAAGGGAAAATTCTCTTTGAAAGTTTGGGTTAAGTGCACACGTTAAAACTGTCCAACTATGTGGGTTGTTTGAAAAATTTGCCTTCTCCACCCCACCCAAATTATTGAAACAATGAATTACTAACTTTTTTACTGAGGGTGGAATCACTTAATAGCAACGGAGGTAACAACCAAAGGGGTTGAAAGAATTCTAGCACGTGCGGGACAGAGACAGAGTCAGGCCGATGCAATACCATGCACTGGCTGCAGCGCACAGCTCAGCGTGCAATGGGATGCGCGTCTATAACCCCAGATGGCAAACGGGGGTTAGAGCATCCAAAACGCGTGTCCAGCCGAGCGCGTAGCTAATGCACTCATCACATGTCAATTCATGTCGATGAAGATATTAGTTATTTCCCACAATTCAAAAAAAAAAAAAATGTGCACTCTAGCCCTACCTTCAGAACTTAATGTCTGCCCCAGAGCAGGCATCAATTCTTGAGCTGCCCAAAAAGTTTACAGAAAAGCAGAAAATACTGCTTTTCTGTAGTTCCTATGACTTAATATCGTGGCGATATTAATTCGGAAGAACCAGAAAAAGAGAACTCTAAAACCAAAAAAAAAAAAAAAAGTGTGCTGGCAGTCAGGATAGTAAAACGGACGCTCATAAAATTGAGCGTCCGTTTTTCCTCAACCGCTCACAGCTACTTCGCCTGGGCACCCGATGCCAAGGAGAAATTAGGGATGCAAATTTTTCCCTAGTGCCTCCTTCTTTACCATGGCAGCCAATTTAAATATTAAATTGGGTGCCCGGGAGAAGTGGATCGGCATGCATTAAGAGAGCAGGCGCTCAATTATGAGCGTCCGTTTAACGCGTGCCGATATTACATTGGCCTGAAGGAGTGGTAAATACAAATGTAGAGACATAGCAAGAAAGGGCAATAGGACAGACTGGGCAATCCAATAAGTGCTTCTCTGCCGGATATCACGGCTATGTGACAAAGGATAACAAATCAGTGTCCCCTAAACTATAGGAAATGCAATTGGTTGTTCATAGTTGTTGCTCTTTCCCCTGGTATCATGGCTGATGGCAGGGTTCTTGTTGGGTGCAAAGCCACACGCTTAGGCTAAAAAGTCAGAAGATGAATGGATATAGGAAATAAACAGCACTGCTCTGCAGCAGATAACCAGCAATGTTATTTTTAATGCATCAGTAGGCAACATGACCTGCACAAATGCTTTATTAATGCTGTATCTAGGGCTTTGTTATTTTGACTTCAGATTTCCCAATATGGTTCTTTTTATAACTTTGGAATGGTGATAGCCAAAACCCTAGCAAACATGCAACTATCCAGATGATGGTTTGGTCTTCTAGTCATCATCTAGACTCACGGAGGGCAATATTCAGAAAAGCAGCAGATAGTATATTATCAGGGGTATTCAGCGGGATACATATGCTTAAAATTATCCAGATATTACCCAGCAAACTTGCAGGCCTAACCAGAAATGATTGCATATACCCACCAGTTAAGCTTAACGTTAACCGGGCACATATAGAAAGAACTTTAATCTGAACTGGAATTAATTGAAACACATCCAGTTACGTGACAAAATAAATGAAAAGTACCCTTTGTGGGCCTGTAGGCCCGATCACCCAACCCCCCCCCCCCCCCCCCAAACAAAGTGAAACTAATGTTGGATGAACCTCCTGAGCATCATCTCTCTGCTAAACTCCCCAAAAGATTAAAAAATCATTGGGCTTATTGGCTCAAGGATCTTCCTCACCCCCACCCCCATGAATTCAGCAAAGAAATGTGGCCTCCAGGCCTCCCCCCCTCTTCATACTCCCAACCCCACAGGAGCACTTTAGGATTGAAGCTAGGATTGCCAACAAGCTCCAGGTTTTCAGGACAGACAGATCCAGTCCTTTGTTTAAGCCCACTGCATGCACGGACTTGTAGTCTTGCTTTCTTTTTAGTGAATTCAATTAAAAACAACAACAAAAATCTGAACTACAAGTCCCTGCATGTCATAGGCTAAAACCAGTCCTGAAAATCTGGAACCAGCTGGCAACCCTAATTATAGCGCTCCCAGTGGTGTACAGCTGCAACAGCAGCACTGGCAATGTAAGTCAAAGCAACACTGGACACCTCCGTGACTGCTATGATCCTACAATGCTTCCAGTGGCCTATGGGAGGTTTTGGGAGTGAAGGGAAGGGGTCCTGGAGGCCTCTTTTATTTGGGGGAGTGGATGGACAGGCGCCTCAGGCCAAAAGGCTCGCAATGTTTTAAAATCTTTTATGGGGAGGGGGTTTCGGGTGATTTTGCCTGATTTGGTGGAGGGTTGGGGTGGTAATAAGGCCCATCACATGTGAGTATACTTTTTTTTTTTTTTAAGTTTTTCTGCCACTTAACTGGCTATATTGTTAAATATAGCCAGTTAAGATAAAAATTATCCAGGTACATGTACCTGGATAACTTTAAACCTGCCCTGAGGCATGTCCAGGTTTAGCCAAATAACTTATTCGGCCAACTCTGAATATTGGAGTTAGCTGGGTAAGTTAATTCCACCCTACAATGCTCCCGAAACACTTTCAGTTTATCCAGATGCATTTTATTCTGTTAATGACCTAACTGGATAAAATGTAATCAGTTACAGGACCAGATATTTAAACCTCGGGGTTTATCTAGACAAACCCCTTTGGATATGAACCTCATGATCTTCTTGACTGGCCTGTATTGATTTAGCGTACATTAATGAGCTGGATTTTCAAAAAGGTTTAATGCGCATAAAACCCTGTTTAATGTTTTTGTAAATGGGCTTTTGAAAATTGCCAAGGGGGGAGGGTGGTGGTGTGTACAAAGGCTGTTTCATGCACTCTTCTACAAGTGCTGAAAGGATGTGATCTTCAGTCAGACTTGTGGTGGGGAAACCATTTACGCACATAGTTTCGATTTTCGAATAGATCTGCGTAAATCTATCCGGACACGTTTACACCTGCTAAATTGCCAGTGCCATCGCATGCATGTATGTCATGCAGGGTTCTAATTTTCATATGGACATTTCAGAGTGGACATATGCTTATGTCCACTCTGAGAATTTCGGCTAAAGTCTGCTAGGTCTTTCTGCATGGTCTGTTATAAACTAACTGTTACGTTCTGTGTGTTTAAAACTAGTTAGTGGGTCCTTGGGCCGTGGCAAGAGCTGACTCCACCCACAGGGAGGAGTCCTATGGGGACTCACCATGATAGGCGGGGTCTCAGCAGTGATGGACACCAGAGGCAGTATTTTATTATACAGCAAGATAACCTGAGGAACGGGTTAATAGACTCAGTCCAGAGTAGATGACCTGTAAGCTGGTCTCTCTGGTAGTGGCCCGCAGCGCGGGGTAATCCGGGGAGTAATTCCTCTAGATGAAGCTTGTGTAGGTGGTCCCAGTAGTGGTCTGCAGCATGGGGTAACTCGGGGAATACCTTATCTCGTAGAGACTTGTGCAGGCTATCTGTGGTAGTGGTCTGCAGAGCAGGGTAGGCCGGAGGCTGATGGTAGACCTTTGCCCAAGACAGTGTGGATCCGGTAGTTGTCCGCAGAGTGGGGTAACCCAAAAATCCACACAGAGAAGAAGGAGGAAGTAGTAGAGCAGATCCAGTACTCACTCTGAACAGAGTAACCAGCTGTAGAGGTAGTCACCATGGAGACCAGAGGTACAGGAGCACTGAAGGGTCGTCTGTGGACTGGAAATAGGAAGAGACACCCTGGGTTAGAGAAGTGAGGCAAGTAGAGATGGCTCTCCGAGGAGTGGGTACCCAGATCACTCAGACAGGAGCGCAGGAACAGTGAAGCGAAGTCCCAGAATGGCGGAATTGAGCAGAACAGGAATCTTTGCTAACTCGATGGTATGCTGGCCCGATGATTTTATATATAAGTAGGCAGTGACGTCATGCGGTGGGGATGCCCCTGAGGTTCCCGCCATGACGTGGTTAAGACGGGGTCAGGCGCACGCACGCGTGCCCTAGGTCACCCCAGAAGTAAGTTGGCTGCCGGGAGCGCCAGCATCGTTCCGGGACCGCCATGACGGGTTGCGTGCAGAAGCCAAGGCAGCCATCCTCCCTAGACTTGGAGCTGCAGAGTAAAAAGAGGTGAGCAACAAAGGACTCAGCCGTCTGTGACCGGGTGCAACACTAACCCTTTCAGGGACAATTCTCAGACTATCCATACTGGGACAAAGCCTGCAGAAACTTTTTTATCCGTGGATCTTGTGTCAATCCTCAACGCAAAAATGCAGTTTCAAAGAAGGAGACCTGGTCACTTACCCCTGCTTCTCCCACAGGAAGAATTTTGGCAGAGAAAGCAATCTGCATGCAGACTCTTCCTCTCCTGACCTAATAACGCCCCTAGAAAAGCCCCCTGTCAATTCAGCTGCAGTAATGGAGGACATTTGTCAGAGTCAATTTAAGTGGGTGAAACATTTTTTTTTTTTACCAGCATTATTTGCTTTAAAACTTGATTGATCTCCCCATCTTCGGTCTCCCAATGCATGAGAAATACTTCAAATAAAGAAAAAAAGAAAAGACTAATTCTGACTTTGCTTACCAGAATATTGGCATCACGGTAGCTGTCAGTATGATTGCCTAGCAGTATCCTATTTAAAGGAAAATGCCGATGGAGTGTCAGAATGTGCTGGAGTTTATTTTTCAGCTAGCCTCTAAATAGGCTAAAAAAAACCCCATTTCAATTGAGGGTTAGCTCTGAAAGCGGTGGATGGATATTACCTTGCAATAAACTACCACCTTATTGACATTATTTCTGTTTACCAAACCACTCAAAAGATAAGTGCATTCAAAACCATGGGAGACCCAGCAGCTATTTTGAAAGCAGTCTGGTCTAGGGTATGCCATCACTCAGCAAAGACACTGGCTGATATAAAGTACATTTATTGGAAATCTGCATTCATGTTGGCTTGGAACACCACAACATTTCAGCAGTCAGAAACCAGCCTTTATAAACACAAAAAATACCATGCTCTCTGGTTTGCTGAAGTTGTGTTTGCCTCATACATGTATAGTGCTTTAGTCAATCCCATTCTGATTGATTGAAGCTATGCTTTCCGCTATATATATATATATATATATATATGTATATATTGGTGGACTGTCCTATCTGATTATAGGCAGGTACCTTCATTGTTCCCCAAGAATGCTTAGTCCTGCCTTATGGTTGCAGGGGTAGTGGCAGCCACCCCAGACTCAAGACAAGCACCTAAACCCTGCAAGTTGCATCAGGCAGCAGGCAAAGGACCTGAATCTCCTTGCCACAGCACACAGTGCTACGGTCTAAGCCTGGAGGCTGGCCCAGCTTGATGATTTCTGTTGCCAATCTGAAACAAATCACAATAGAGAGTTCATATGTGACATTCAGAAAATAAAACAGGTTTCCACAAACTTGGCTACCTCTTAGACTCATAGCATGTCTTATTCATATTGGCAAAAGGCTTTTAACTAAAATGCATTTTCAGGTTACATGGCAAGCTTTAATTTGGTATCAGTGGTGTTTTGTGACTTCATCTACTCCAAACAGGGTAATTAAGTGTCTCTAAATACCCTGCCCTTTGAGAATTTTTCAACTGGTTATTTAGAAATAAAGGTCAACAAACAAGTTGTAGGTGGTACCTTTACATTGTGCATTCTCACATAATGAAATAATAAAAACAATAGAATGGACATTGATCCCTTTATATCTATCCATCTGTTTTTTTAGGATGCTCCAAAAAAGAGATGGAAATTCATCTAATTTGGTGTGCAGAAAGAAAATGTGAATACCTTAGACAAGTTCAACAATCAGAGAATTGAGCCTTCAAAAAATTAAAATTCCCATTGTGTTATATGGAAACTGTTAGAAGCTGTTATAATGCTAATCACTGCTCCATTCCAAAAGCCTCCCCTCATCCTTCTGGCCCCTAGGTACAGAGCAACACAGGCAGGCAGACAGAGATAGGGGGAAAATAAGCAGCTGGCAGTGGATGGCACAAAAAGGCATTTTCAAATCCCCCCCCCCCCCCAATCCACACACAAATCCAAACACATACTGCCACACACATTCCAAGAATTACCCATCCCACCCTCCCCCTACAAAAATCTATATCTCAAATTCCTACACCCAGTTATACAATCCATATATGCATATCCACACACCCACTCCAACTCCCCATACACCTCCACTTACTTGCCACACACAAGACATACCTCACATTCACACCCCATTCAAACACACACCTGACACAATTCCTAAAACTATACACACCCCACACATATTCTCACACCCTCCCACTTGATCTCCCCATACATCCGTACTCACCTGTCTCAGACACACATCTATACACCCCATATCCACACTTAGTACTCATACTCGTACATTCCTACACATCACCTCTCCACACACCCATGACGCATACTACCATATACACTTTTGCATCCACAGACACACACCCACAAATCTGCCCCAATTCCCTATACACTCACCTGCCATAAACACACACTAACATACAGCCTAAACACACTCCACCTGTTCTCTTATTCTCCATACCCACACAATGCATGCATTCCTACACATTCACCACACATAAACTCACAATTCACACACACTCCTGCACACTCTCACAAACCTCCAACCCAGACATTCCTACACCCACTATGCATACTACACCCAAACTTCCTACTCCACCCCCCCCCCAGTATATATTCCTCCACTCAGCCCCTCTACACCCCCACAAACATCCATGTCCTCCATACTCTCCAAACACAACTCTGCACGCACACACCCACCCACTCCTCAATAAAACTATACTGGAAAGCATTCCTCTGAAGCCATGCCTCTGCATGCTTGTCCTCATCTTTGGACTAAAAATACATTTGCGATTGGTTTTGAGAGCCACACTCCCTTCATGAGGTTAATACAAAATGAGGTAACCATGAAGTTGCCCAAATATCCAAACATATATTACAGGTTGTATTACAATGGTGGTGTGGTGGTGTTTGATTTCAAAGCTGCTTGTGGAGATATTCATGTTGCAGCCATTAGTCAATCAGGTTGTTCTGCTTTCCTCCTGTGTCCTCAAACCATCTTCAAATTAAATAGAGAGTGCTTACACTTTTTTTTTTTTTTTTTTTGCAAGTATATTCCTGACTACTTACGTTGTCTTTCAAAAACATTTTTTTTTAAATCCTGAAATCAATGTACAGTAAACTGGCGAGTAGCAAATTTATCTGGGTGAGGTTACATGCATACATTTTTTTCCCCCAAATATTCAGTGGAACTTAGGCACGTAAATTTCCTGTCGAATATTCAGAAAGACTTAGGACTGTTTCTCTGACCAGACTTAACAGGCCTGATAGTGAAAGCGCGTTCAGTGCTTGATAACTGGATAAATAGGACTTACCGGCTATCTCTCAGCTGTCGTAATAATGGATGGATCTGGGTGGTACTCTTGGTTTCTAACTCTCTGTAGGACCATGGGGCAGGTCACTTTATTTTTCCCATATCTCAGACTACCCCATTCTAACTGAGTTATGATAAGAGTGGTGTTTTTCCTCACATCGTATTGTCTTTGGAAGCTTTTATACGAACATTTATTTATTTATTTTATTTAAGAGTTTTTTTATATACCGGGGCACGTTAAAAACATCACCCCGGTTCACAGTGTAACGTAACGTAGCAACGGGCTTTACAATAATTTAGAGTAGATAAACATAGGTAAACATTATTTAGATTTACAGCTATTCATAAGGTGTCAGGTCTTTAATTATTCACAAAGGTGTCAGGTATATGGTATTGTAGGGGAGAAGGAGGATGGGGGTGTTGGGTTGGGAGGAGGAGGAGGAGGGTGCCCATCTATCCACCCCAGAGGTGGATGCATGCATATTCCACAGTTTTAGATTCTATGGTGCTATATAAAACCCCAAGTTAATTTTTATTATGATAATGTGATGGATGACCTTTAAGCAGTAATGCCCAATCGGGATGGCATTTCTAGACATTTAATATCCTAGTGATAAATTGGTGTTGATCTATCAGGGCATTAATGAACTGAAAACTTTAAAATATGGAGGTCATTGTTACAGTTACAAGCCATTAAAATCTAAATAACATTAGAGAAATATCTTTTTTTTTTCTGTGAGAGATGGTAGATTGAAAGATGATAGAACTTTTGTGCCTATAAAAGTTATTTCTCTATCCATTGCAGGTGTAGAATTTCCAGCCACTACATTGTGGCTCGATTCCCCTCACACACATTGTGCAAGGTACTAAGCCTCAGTTAAATTTAAGCCCTTAATGTCCTGTTACTCTGTCTCCTCGCACCCCACCCACCCCCAAAGCATTGGAATATTTTAGCTCCAATCGAACTTTGTCCTTGTAGCACAACTAACCTAAGACAATTTGAGAACGGAGTCCGGCACACAAATGAACTGGGATTAGGATCGTGGGAGCAGAAATCTGGATCTGAAAAGAGAGAGAGGTGACGCAGAACGAATAACAGGGAAGGAAAGCCAGAAGGGAGCTGGGAAGCGAGTGAGGAGCCAGGCAAAGAAGGGGAGGAGAAAGTCACAACAGAGGGGAGGCAGTGCTACAGTGCAGCGGGTTAGTGGCTCCAAACTGATTTTTGTATATACGATGACAGAAAATTAATGTCACTTTGAAGCCAGGGTATATGTTCAATATGAGGGGTGTATGTACATATATATGGGGCAAAGGCTGAAGGACTGGAGCAGACCCAAAATAAAATAAGGCAACATCAAACTTGACCAAAAAACAAAACAAAACAGTAATCCGTTATTATTCCGAGCTCATTTAATGCAGGCATCAAACATACCCCCTGCATGCAGCTTAAAAAACGAGCCTGGGCATAATCTGCTTCCCCGCATCTTGCTGCAGTCTGAAGAAGCCCAAGTCCACCGGGGCTTTCCGTTCCTGAACGTGTTGCTGCTTCCCCGGAGCTCACAGCTGCGAGGGGTGAGCTTTGTGTGTGCGTGTGTCCCGTCCCCCCCCGCGAGAGTCCCTGTCACTCAGGAGAGGGGAGCCAATGGGCAGGGAGTGGGAGGGCTGCCTGCTCCAGGCTCCAGACTGTGCCGGTGCTTCTGCTGCCAGTTGTGTGTGTGTGCATGTGCAGGAGGGGGGGCGAGGGGAATGGGGAGGGGGGGCGAGGAATCGCAGAGACCTTGGCTGCCTGCGCCTCACACTCTCTTCTCTCCTTCCCTCTGCCTGCTAACAACAGGGATTTAAACCTGCTCGGAATTCAGCCGCCGAGGCAGCCGCGAAGCCGCTCAGGGCCGGGGGGGAGGGGCGGGTGCTCGGAGCCAGCGCGGGGGGAGCCACGATGCATCGTCCTGTCTGCTGGTTCGTCTTCAGTGCCCTGGCTGCCCTGCTCTTCTTTCCAGGTAATGAGGCAAGAGGTGACCCTCCCCGCAGGTGGCGCGGAGGCACCCCCCGCCGAGCCGAGGGGAGGGGCGAACGGTGGGGTGGGGTGGGGGGGTGGAAGGACACGCATGTGAGAGAGAGCACGGTGCCCACGAAAAATGACAGCTTTACGACAGCAGAAAATTACCAACTGCTGTCCTGTATTGGATTGCGCTGTACGGCCAGAATCAATGGTTCGGTGCCCCTTCTGTCTCATGCTGTTGGAAAGTGACGTACAAATTAGTCTCAGTGAAAGTTTTTTTTTCATAAGGTAATTCCTTTCTGTCCTGTGCATAATGCTTATTTAAGTGCCTTTGTACTTGTCTCCCAAACACCTATATCTCCTGATGCTCGCACTAAACCAGGGCTTGCTTAAACATGTTGGTGGCACATCTGTGTGCAGTTTTTTGAAAAACAGCCCCCCTCTCCTATTTTTTTTTTTTTTTTTTAAATCTTTCTCAAAACTTATTCAAGGAGTTAGCCTGCACGCTTTCAGACCTTTTTTTTTTTCCATTTTAACCCCCTGGTCCCCTCTCTACCACCTCACTCCCCCCCCCCCCCCCCTCTAATTTCTTTCAAATCGACTTGTGCTGGGCAGAGATTTGCAGAAGTGGTTAAGGGAGCAGCCAGGCAGGCTTTCCAGCTGAATCGGTGCAGAGCAAACGGATCGCTAAATCCTGCAGGACTTGCCCAAACTGCTGGTGGTATTTTATCATCCATTTTATTACTAGGGCTGTTGGATGTGAGTTAAGTAGCTGCTGGTCTGAACACAAGGTGCTTCTCTCTCTCTCTCTCTGGTAATCCTGCTTGATGCCTTGTCTCAGCTCTGTGCGTGTGTGTTTGGGGGGTGAGGGGGTGTTTGGGGGGGGGGGGGGGGCTGGCTTGAAGGTGTTATTGGAGGAAGGAGAAAGAGCATTGCCATTTGAAGCTTTTCCTGCAGAGAAGCTGATCACTGTACTTTTTTTTTTTTTAAAGCTGTTTTTAGTGACTATTGTGCCATATACTTCATTTACATGCTCTTAAAATTTCCTTTCTTTCTAAAGATGAATCCCTAGAGAGCTTATGTCTCACCTAATTAGCATGAATGCTACTTTTAGAATTAAAAGTGGAAAGGTTAATGGTACCAGTAAAATCTACCCTGACCATTTACTGCGTCTTCCTAGGTATCTATATATATTTTTTTTCACTTTTAATAATAGGTTTTCCATTCTAGAGTGATTTTAAAGCTAAACATTGTGTCCCAGTGCCTTCAGGGAATGTCTGGGAGCTGTAAATTGCTTTATTAGGCAGAATCTTTGAAAGGAAGGGTACAAACAATAAAGATTATAATGAGTCTGAAACCCCAAGGTGCTAAGGCTTCTAATTTAATTGTCTGAGTTGAGTTGTCCAGGCCTTGTTTGATGGTAAGTCCGGTGTGTGTGTGTGTGTACATGTGTGCTCTGAGTTGGTGCAGAGCATGGGAATTCTTTCTCTGGCTCAGACCTTAAGATGTGGGTTAGGGGTATGGTGTCCTGTATCTCCCCAAAAAAACGGGGGTCAGATAAAGGATCATTCCCCCCTCCCTTTAGCCCAGGATTCGAACATATTTGTGCAAACCTTGATTGCATTCTGTTGTGATTACTCTGTGATTTTGTAAGGATTCCCCATAGAGTACTCAGTCATGAAATATGTGGGGGGAAAAAAAAAGAAAAACAGAACCTGGGAGCCTATGGCATTTGTGCTACACACATTATACATCAACGACTAGCAAGGAAGTCAAAACGTGGAATAGTAGGTAAAGTGTTAACTGTGACTAGAACTGCCTTCAACTGAAAACACAGGCACACACCATTGTCGTGAAGTCACAACCATTTGTCAGCTCCACTGAAAAATATAAAGTCCTGATAAATGATCTGACGCTGCGTCAATGAAATATGACTTTTTTTCTTTTTTTATAAAGATGAGAGATGGTTGGGTTACCGCTGGACCCAATGAAATGCTTTTTGTTCTTTGTTCATTTTCCTATCATGACATTTTAAACCTGGTAGGTGTGAATTCCATAAGTTGGGGCAGCAGAGGAACTGTCAGATCAACACAATTTTCAAAATAAAAACGCTGCAGTTACGAAATATTCCCACTTCTGGGTTCTGCCGTTATTTCTCATACTATATACATTTCTCTTTCAGGAATTTCTATAGCTGTGCAGTTGTCTGTTTTGTTTCATATTTGAATTCATTTATGACTGGCTCAGAACTTGCCCTGAGTGCTATGTACATTTGAATAAATATACACTGGGCAACAAATTTTCACAAAAGTCATGTTTCGGAAATGAAATTAGTCAATTCTTATACATTTCCATGTGCTAAACATGAATGTGACTGTAAAAATGCAAAATTGGCTCTAGTTTATTTGTAATATGCAATAATATAATTACATCTTGAATTGTATGCCAATAGTAGGAGACCTACGGTTAATACCGTTTGAAAAATGAAGTCATAGACTACGTCTTAGATTTCTTTGCTTGTCTCTTGTACACCTGTTCAGGAGCATATCTGCGGAGTGTCCAGCAGTAGTCAGCCAGCATGAATATTTCAAATGCTCACCCTTTCTGACTGGGCTTCATATAGTACACTGCTGACGTCAGCTTACTCGGCAGCAGCAGCATGGCAGTAGAACTGCATTGCATCAGAAAATGATGTAATAAACTCTGGATGATGTGTGCATGATGGTATTATGCAATATGATGCAATATTACATCATTCTGGGCTTATTTACAGTCCTACTGGATACATTTACACGACTAAACATAGAAAGTGAACTATATTAAATATCTTCAAAACGAGAGCCAATAAAAACTTTTCATGGTCATATTCGTGTTCAGCACATCAAGATACTACAGAGTAGGACCTTTTTAGGTCAGTAACACTTTCGTTGTTGCCCAGTGATATCTAAATACAGGTCACCAGGTGGGCTGCTGAAGGTGATGATGGGAATGGTAACCAGAGCAGTTGTCCCAAGTTCCAGCCATAGTAAGGGGCCTGAAGAACTCAGAGAAATGAGGGTTTGGCTCTTTTTTTTTTGGGGGGGAGGGGGCATTCATTTTATTTTCCCGAGGGCCTAAGAATGGCTTTTGGTGGCCATATCACCAGGAGTCATCACAGTAAAAAATAGTGATTAGTATTTAATAGCAGTTCAACCTTTATTAACATGGTTATACATTCAGAATATAGATACCCAAGCAATACAACTAAGAAACTATTTGCATTACTTCACTGCAGTTAAGATGCATGGGAAAAATACTGTATCTGTGCCTTGACATAGATGGATGGAGATCTGTCTTATTCATGGAGTCTTCCCACTTCAAGAATTCAGGGCCAGATGCACTAAAGCGTCAATAGCGCATCTTCCCCTAAGGCCCTTAAGAGACAACAAAACCTTGTTGTCATTGTAGGGACTATGCAAAATATTTTATCGGTGTAGTAGGTTTTTTTGTTTTTTTTTTTATCTGTGTTTTAGTGTTGGGGGAGGGGATTTGTTTCTTATCAATCTGCATGCGACACAATGATGTTAATTACCCACCTTAACGATTAAAATGAGGAGGCTAATTCATGGCTGTGAAATCCCTGTGCTGTATGGAAAGATTTTTAAAATTAGAGTTCCAATGATGGGCAGTGTAAATCCCAATAATAAAATAGAATAATTCTTTAAAGGGAATAACAGGAACATTTGCAGGCAGAAATGAATCAATCAAAGCAGTTAGACATGCCAAATTTCTAACATTTACTCTGTTACTTTGTTACTCTGTTAACTTGGTGGATGGCTGTTGCTTTTCTGCAAATAAGTTCAAAAAGCAATTTTTGGAGGAGAAGGTGGGACGTCTGACGTAGTCTGCCCGTACAAGAAGAGTGAGGAAGACAGATTGCTGGGTCACTTGTTGCTGTTTGCCTAACCGTTGATCTTTCATTTCCACAAGATAATTGTAAACATATTCTTACACAGCAATATTTCCAAAACCTTTTTTCTCTTGCCAGAAACCAGTGCTTTTCCTCTGAAAGAATATGACTTTCAGGTTATAAAAGCCTGGTACAGCTGTTCTGACGCCTCCATTAGCACCAGTGGGATGTGAGGTTTTTCAATGAATTGTTTGCTTCTAATTTCTGAAAAAAGTTGGAATATTTTAAAACATTACAGCCTCGGGAGCAATTTTTTTTTTTTTCACGCCAAAAGTTTAGTTCCTTGGACCAGCAAAAAAAAAGATGAAGTGCAAGACTGCTTAGGTTGTTTTTTTGTTTGGTTTTTTTTCCCCATAGAAAAATTGTGTGAGACATGTGGCATATGCTCAGCAGCTTCCCACAGAAATACGTAAGCCTCCGTTTTAATCTGATCAAAGTCCTGCCCAAGGAACAGAAACAACCCAACAAAACGACAAGTCTTTAGCATTCTGTATGTGCCGTCCAGGATCCTGACTAATGCATGGCAGCATAGAGACAGATCCGTAGCACATACTTTGTCCATGGTCTTGAGTCAGGCACTCTAGAAAGGTGAGAAATTTTCAGTACAGATGGGCTAACCAGTCAGATTTTAGACTGGTTCAAGTTCAAGGGCCGTCTTTGAATTTTTCCTGAAAATTGCTTGGGGAATGTATCAGAAGTTTTACTGGCAGGTTTGGGAAAGACACAAAGGAAATGAGAAAAATATATGGTGCATGTGAAGCATTTCCTTCCAATTTTTTAATCAACACTGTAGGTCTGCAGTCTCTTAGTTACCAACCTCTGGATTTAAGAAGTCTGAAGCAAATGTTTCAACTCCACCTCAGGTTTCTTTATAAAGATGCAACGAACCTTCTGCATTTTATGATGAACCTGTTTTGAAGATGTTCATACAACTCTAGCCCTTCCCTTAGCCTATACCCTGTCTACAGTCCTGAGTCAGAGACATTAGAAAAGTGAGAAGGCCTTAACAGTTAAGAGCATTGTCCTGAATACAGGAAAGCGGTGATGGCTCCAAGAGCGAAAGGAGGTGGGATAATGGCCGCAAGATGCTTGAATTGGACTTTGTTTCAAATTCAGCGTCCTATGTAACTATGAATTACTGAGATACAGTTGTGCTTATGGCAATATTAATTTCTTACAGCAAGTGCCACATGACAGTGATTGTGTCACTAAAAGTGCCTGCTTCAGTTGTGCATATATCTTATGAAAAATATGTATCCCCAAAGGAGTTTACGTAATGATAGTTGCACATTCAGTTTTACACACAATAGTGAACATTATGCTAATAAGTACCTGCCCCCCCCCAAAGAAAACACTTTTTACATCTTTATTCCTGCCTAATGCATTTTTTCAGTTGTGTGTTATGCACAGATCGTGGGTTTTTTTGTGTGCATAATATTAAGATGTATACAATACATAGTGAAGAGCTTACGTAAATTGACCAGTAGTAGAGAGAGCTTTGGATGATATCCGAACATCTCAAGTTAGCAAAACAGAGCCAGAGGGATTCAGGGGTATAGAGAGAGAGAGAGGCAAAAAAAAAAATAGATGTTAATTCCTCTTCATAGGTCATTCATTGGTAAGGCCTCACCTAGAGTACTGTGATCAGTTTTGGAGACCGTATCTCAGAAAGAATATAAAAAAGGTTAGAGATGCTCAGAGAAAGGCAACCAAAATGCTGTTGGACTTGTATCAAATGCCCAATGAGATGAGACTGAAGGACCTCAGCAATATGTACTTTAGAAGAGAGACAGGAGGGATATGATACAGACATTTAAATAGCTGCACCAGAAGCAAAGTTTTTTTTTTCCCAATGGAAAGGAAACTGCAGAACTAGGGGTCATGATATGAAACACCAAAGATGTAGATTCAGAAGCAGCATCAGGAAATACTATTTTTCCTGGAATGGATGATGGGTACCTGGAATGAATTCCTGGAGGAGATGGTAGAAATAAAAATGGTAACGGAATTGAAAAAAAGTGTGGTATAAATGCAGAGGATCCCTAGTGGCAAGAGAATGGTAATGGAGCACTGGAATAACCTCAAGGAAGTGGCAGTTGCAACCCTAAAGACACAAGGGAAAAGGGGGAGTCGGAGTCAGGTTCCATATGAGAATTTGTATGTGCAGCTCCCCAAAGTGAGCAAATCATTACTGGGCAGTCTGAATGGGCCATTTTGCTATTTATCTTCTGTCATTTACTAAATGACTATGTTACCATGTCTGTACACTCTTAATAACCAAAAATGGTTTATGTTACAACTTTTCTTAGAAAATGCAAGTAGAGAGATGTCTGTCTGGCATAGCGACTTGTGCCTGACATTTATTTTAATGTGTAGGTCCTCATCCTTTTGTGTTCTCTAACTCTGTAGCCTCCGATTCATAAATGGACGTGGTTACGTTAAATCCGGACTACTTCTTTTGCACTGTCATCTGTGTGCTGTTTGTGTAGTGCAACACAAGCTAACTGGCATGACTATACTGAATGGTCTCATTAGAACGACTTAGGGACCTATGCAATAAAACTTGTATTACAAATGCTTTTAATGTGAATTTCAGTAAAAATGTAATAAGTATACTAAAATAATCTTCATATGCTATGCAAAAAATGTTAGTGTGCTGATGCCAATAATTTTCTCCTGTGCATGTATAGGATGATAATGCGCCTATTAATCCAAAAAGTATAGCATGCATGCTACCTTCATCTGGAAATCCCCCTGGCCCAAAATAAAAGGGCCAGTTAGCACAGGGGATTACCTCTCCCTCTGAACCCCCAATAGCAATCTACCTCTGACCCCCTCCATCTGATCTTGCCCTCAGTGCCATGTACTTTGGACAAATTCCCATATGCAACTCAACACCACCACCTCCTTCCTGTCTTTTACCTGACTTATCAACTCTTTTTCCCACCACTGCCCTCCATATCCATTCCAAGCATGCCCAACATCTGCCACAGTGATAGCTTCCAACACCTCTGTTAGTAGGCCATATCAGGCCTTCTCATCTTCACTTTTGCTTTTTTTTTCAAGATCAATACCTAAGGCAACTCTTAGGACCCGTTTATATGCCTTATTATTAAGTTTTGTAATAATGCTCACAGCGACCAAGCTTATTGAGACTGTTGTAAAAAAAATATATGCCCTTCCCTTGCTCACTGAAGTTTGAGTTTCAACCATGGTCCTTCCATGTAGGGCACCCCAGCCTTCTTCAAAGCCTGATACTGTAGTACCATTGCAGCTTAGGGTTATAACCATTGCTCTGCCAAGGTTACCTTAGTGCTTTCTTGAAGACCAGATGCAATCATACCACTGCACCTTCACGCCACACCCGGATACCCATCAGACAGATATTCTCACCTGTGGAAAATAGGGCCCCTCCTGAGATCTCTCTGTCTCACCTCAAACATGAAGCACCCTTCCCTTGCATGGAGCAGTGGGAAGGAGCTGGTGATTGGGGAGAGAGAGGAGAGGACTTCTCAGCTGCTTTGTCTCTCTTCTCTCCCACTAGCTCTTTCCCCTGCTTTTAGCCTTCTCCTTTTTCCCTTCAGCATCCCATCTCTCCCCCATCCCCTCAGCCTCTAATCTCTTCTCCTATCTCCACCACCTCTTACTCTTCTCCTTCCCTTCTCTCTCCCATCAGCCCCCTTCTCACCCCACCCTATCACTCTTCCCTTGCCCTGCCTCCTTCACCTCATCCTCTCCCTTCAGCCCTCCTTCTCCTCTCTTCCCTTTCTCAATCCCACCTCTTGCTCTCTTTTCTCCCTGATCCCACCCCTTCCCCTCCTCTTACTCTCTTTCTCTTTTGCCTCCCACAAGAGACACGGCAGCCCCAACATAATACCGTATTATATTGGGGCTGCCGAGCCTTCATCCTTTTTCTTGTGTGGGTATGTCTCCTCTCAGCCACCTTGTCTTTACTCCTGCCTCCATTCCCTTTTTATATCTCACCTCTTCCCCCTGCTCCCAGCCCTCTCCCCACTCACTTTCCACCCACCTCTATTCCCCATCTCCCTCTTCACCCTTCAGCCCCTCCTCTCACTTACTATTCCCACCACCTCTTGCTCTCACCCTCTGCCCTGTCTTCTCCCCTCAGCCTCCTTCTCCCCCATGCTTGCTCTCTCCTCCAACCCACCCACACCTCTTCATTGTTATATTAATCAATTATACTTTGTATGTAATAAAGAATGACATTAATTATAAACAGGGGGCAGAGTTTGGGCAATTTGCATGCCCTCCCAACCAATAAGGTATTCTTCTGCCCCTGCATCATGGAAAGATCTTCCTCATTGGGTTGGGTTTTGATGGCTATTGGTGGGGTGGGATCAGATGATGATGATGACAGACAGGATTGGATAGTGTTCAAGGTGGGTTTGGAGGAAAATATAGTCATTGGGGAGGTTTGTGAGGAGAGGAAAACCTCAATGTTAATCAGCCCTTTCAGTTCGGATTGGTTAACATGGCATCTGCGCTGAGGTAGGAGTTAACATTCTGGCTTTAGCAAACACATGGTAAAAGCATGTGGAAGAGAAGAACATGCTGTTAACCATGCACATGCTAAGAGGCCGATGCAATATAAACATGCTAAAAATGGGAACTCGTATTGGGTGCCCATTTTCCTAGCACATGACCATCCACCTCTCCTGGGCATGTAATGCAAAATGCTAATGAACTGCCATGTTAAAAAGGACGTGGTGGGGGAAATTGTGCATCTCTAGCATGTGCTTAGCATCGAGTGCCCAGGAGACGTGGCTGTGTTTGTGTCCGTTTTATCCCGTACCAGCTAATTGACCGACACAATATTCATGGCCTGGCGCGTGTATATTGTGCGCTCAGAAACTTGTTTTTCAGGCAAGCATTTTAAATTTAGCATGGTGCTGCTTTCTGCGGTTCTTCCTACTTAGTATCATGATCAGCCTGATACACACTGTAAGGCTTAATGCCAGATCCTGGGCTAGCGATAAATTTGCAGTGTTAACAAGGGTGAGTTGGGCGAGCGGGGATTTTTTGCATCATGGGGTAGTAGCTAATACATGGAATTTACATCTGATGAGTTCTATTAGCTATGCGCTTGTTTGGATGTGTGTTTTAGAAGTGCTATTCCCTGTATTGCATCGGACATTAGTGTAGTGCATCCAACCGTGCATTAAGCGGTGCGCTAGCCTGAGGGCATGATATTGTGTCAGTATATAAACTCTCATTAATATGTGATGTCCTTTATATTTACATATGCTAATTTTAGCACATGCACACATACAGGATAACTTTCTAACAACTACAGATGGCTCCCTATGCACACTTATATGGCTGTGCGGAGCTCTATGACAATATTTTATAACCTGCTTGAATGAGGTAGATGCAGATTATAAAATGCGCATAATGTCTACCCCAAACATAAGAAATGCACTGAAAAGTGTGTACTTCTCCTACCTATACCTACATATATTTTACACACAAAAAAGAATCTTGACTTGTTCACATAAAACCCTGTTTACGAGTGGAAGTCAGTATATTTTAAAACAAGTGCACGTAATTGAAATCACCAGTTTTGCCAAAACCTCCACCAGTTCACCCAGTCCTTCTCCACTCCCACTTCAGGTCATCAAGACCCTCCTGGTTCTTCACTCTGAACTCCCCCCCAGTTCACCCAGACCTCCCACCCAACCAATAGTAAACAATAGATGAGTCTAATATCGATTGGGCAAGGTAATTAGCAGGTGTAAAAGTACACAAATGAACTGACAAATGTATGCAATCAAGTCTCTTATAAAACAGCAGTTTGCACTTTCTGGAGCTCTGCTCCAGAACGCCTCTAGACTGCTTCTTTTTTCGTGCATAAATGTATTTGCGAGACTGAAAATAGGCAGGTACTTTTTGATGTTTTTAAAATAGTATGTGCACAAATACAAGCTACTTGTTCATGTGTATGCTAATTTTACATGCATAAATGTTTTGAAAATTCACCCCAACATTTTCTGTCCCCAGTTTAGCATTCATGCAATGTTACTGTTGCACAGCATGCTGTTTTTTAGTGTTCTGACAAACTTCTTGTGCATGTTAGGTTGCGATGTTCATGTGAAATCTGAGAATGCATCTTTTGAACATGGTCTTTAACACCTGTCTAAAAGGGTTGTTTTCATTTCGGCCAGGTTAATGCTCTTTGCGGCAGTATTTATTTTATTTCTTTATTTAAAAGATTTATTATTCTCCTTTGCCTTCGTTCAAGGTGGAGCACATAAGAACATACGTAATGAGGACATCAATAATATAATAGACTGACTAAATAAAAAAAAAAAAAGCAACATAAACAATAAAAATAGAGCAATAAAATAATGATCCTGACAAATCTGAGTATTTCTCAGGATTGTGATGGTATCTAGTAACCAGTCTCACTGTATGTCCTCTTCTAGATTTGCCTGGCAGCAAGTCCAATTAATTAGAGGTGGAAATCCCAATTAGCCCATGCATGAGATATTCACAACACAAACCACTGCAGGACTGAACGTTTCTGGTAGGAAAAGGCTCTTCTCTGCTAGTTACATCAAGAAAATATAATCCTCATACCTTATCTTTTAGCAGGCCTGGGTTTCTTGAAGACTTGCAGCTGCTATATCACTTGATCAGTTGTTATACTGAACGCTTCCCTTTTTCCTCAGACTGCTATAATGCCCGGGGGTCTTGTTTTTCTATGTGCTGCATTGAACCCACCTCAGCTATGCTAGATAAATATTGTACAGAAAAATATAAGCTAAACAGAATGGCTAGTCTGATTTCATGAAGTCTAAACAGCTGCAGTGCAGGGCATTAAGTCCTTAGAAATGTCCTTTCTCACATTTTCCACCTTGCATTAAGCCAGTTGCAAAGATCTAAATTACTCCTAATACTAACAATCCCCATGGCTAGGCACTTAATGCCAGTTAATATTCTGGCTGAGTTAAAGGTCCTGCAGCTTTGCTTGAAGTCTTTCTTTCCTCCCTGTGGATCATTTGCTGCCACTGAATGCCCTGCCCATTAGGAATTATTGCTCAGATATGATATGATAGAGTGGCTGAGGCTGAAGCCTTGACGACTGGTGCTACTGCTCACAAGATTCAAACTTGGACTAATTCAAATCCTCTTCAAATGTAGGAGGAAATAAAGAGGAATGCATTCAGATACTACATGTTTCCCTGGGTTGTAAGGAGAGCCCTCCACCCTGTCCTTTACCGTCAAATAGTGATGTCATATGTTGGGCATATCCTATCTTTATTTATTTTTTTGTAACATACTAAGAGAGGCTGCTGGGATTTTTTACCTCACATACTTTGGATGTGCAGAGTACGCGGGATAAACCATGCACAGGGATTTCAAAATGAAAACCTTGACCGGGCCTGTCCTTGCTCTCTGCATGGTTGCCACACTTTTACTCCAAGAGGATAGGTATGCAGTGAAGATAATATGCATATATTTCCCCAAGGGGAGGAAGGGGTGGAGGGATGCAATTTTCAAAAGGACCTTCTTCCCAGAGATTAGAACCCACACAAATATTTTCCCAGTGGTCATGGTGGGATTATGCAAAAACCTTTCTACATATTTAT
This sequence comes from Rhinatrema bivittatum, assembly GCF_901001135.1. Taxonomy (NCBI): domain Eukaryota; kingdom Metazoa; phylum Chordata; class Amphibia; order Gymnophiona; family Rhinatrematidae; genus Rhinatrema; species Rhinatrema bivittatum. The sequence continues at coordinate 35,095,619 of NC_042626.1, forward strand.
TTATTTAAAATTTAGTTATTAATCGCTTAACTGATACAATCTTCCTATGCAATGTACAATATAAATTCAACATTGCTTAATATATACAATTTAAAACAGACAAACACATCATTAACATAAAAATGCAGTCATTCTATATCTAAACCTGAATACCCATTTATAGATTGCCAGCCATCAGGCAAGTTTTTAAGGCATATCCTGCACTTCCACAACTTTTGGGTCATCCTCTTTTTGGGATGGGTCTCAGTGCTATAAATAGCCACTAAGTACATGCAGTAGTCAGAGGGATGGCGAGGTTGAAGAGAGCAGAGGGCAAGGAGATGCTGTGAGAGTAAGGCAATCATTCCTGGATTTCACAGAGCTAGTGGTGGAGATGGGATTTTGGGGTATGTCCTCAAGGCCTACTCAATTGAAGAGGTTTGGTTTTTTTTGGAGACTAAGGGGTGGTTTTTCGAACATGGACCCGATGATTTTATAACATGCGCACGTTGGTGCATGTTATAAAATATGATATCTTCATGCCCATGCACGCTGGATTTTAACATTTGCGCGGGCATGTGCAGGCAAGCCCCAGCTCGTGCGCGCGGGTGGAGGGAATTTTATAAAGTACGCGCGGCGATGCAATAGTGCCTTTGCTCAGTTCCCTCTCAGTCCACTCCAATTAAGGAGTGGACTGGGAGGGAACTTTTCTATACCCCATCCCCTCTTTTTTTTTTTTTTTTTTTTTTTTTTTTTGCTTCTCCGGAGCAGAAGTAACTTTCATGCGCTGGTCAGCTGTCAGCACGCGCTTCCCTGGGACAGGGCCTAATGGCTGCTGGCCCCTGCCTCGCCCCTTTTAACAGTCCCGGCACTTCTGCACATATCGGGGGTTACGCACGAGGTCGGGCCCATTCTAAAATGCACACAGTGTGCGCAAAGCCCAGCCATGCGTGTCACCCCTGGTATTTGTGCGTGCGTATGTTTTTTAAAATTCGCCCTTAAGAGGATTTTTGGATATTTTGCATCAGCTTCTAACTGACAGGGAGGAGCACCTGGAAGGAAGGACTGGATCCTTATTTTTACATCTTGCGCTCAGTTAACAGCAGGGTGGAATCCAGATTGGAGTTTCTGGAGTTTAGTTGAGCATATACCATCTTTTAAATAAAAGTGTTTTGGGACCCCTGAAAAACTGTTTTGAAATGTGGCCACGTCGGGTCAATGGATATTGGCTCAATGGAAATCAGAGTTCAGTAAGACATTATTAGAGGCAAAACGCTTGTTAGCATTTTAAGTGCATAAACTTAAAAAATGTTTTTGTCAAATGTTGTATGAACTAACAGGGTGGGTAAAGTGGTTTTGATGATTATACCAAAGGCCCCTTAAGCTGGATGCTGTTTTGGGTAGTCAATGTATTAAATCACATCTATTATCCTTAATTTTTTTTTTTTTTTTTTTACCATTTGAGCAGATTGTGTATGTGGGAGTAATTTTTTTCAGTGAATCACTATTGATCAATCACCGGTACATTCTTCCAAAATGTAACAATGGTGAAGATCAGAGGATTCATAAATGTAAATTATAAATAAATATATGAATGCGTAAATAAGTGTACTAATAACTTGCTATAGCATGCCGAAACAATCCCATTGATCCAGTGACCCAAACAATAGATACTGCATGTGTTTTATTTTGTGACTCACCTTGGGATTTCTGAATGATAAGATCTGGAATCAAGAATGATTAAATAAATAAAAGGGGTCCAGAGGCGTTGCCCCAGATCACATGCCAGAACCCACCACATGTATATACCATAAGTTGGGCGTATTCACCATATATGGCTACCTGGGTTTTCTACAGCTGAGGTTGAGCAGATAGTATAATAGACCAGGGGGATGAATTCTTCCCCCTGGTTGACCAGGTATCTCTAGAGATATTGTCAGTGGCCTAGGATTTTACTTTAAGGGACACACCACTCTACCCTCTCTTCAGTGATGGATCCACTCTCAGACAATTAGTTCAGGCTGACCCCAAAGGTGGTGGTTCTAATAAGTGTTTGTTGTATTTACTGAAATACAGGTATTAGAGAGATGCATTTGTTGGAAATAAAAGTTAGGTTTTTTTTTCCCTCTTGACTTTCATTTAGAAACACAGAAATGATGGCAGGGATGGACCAGATGGGCCATCCAGCCTGCCCATTAAGTTTATGGTAATATCTGCTGTGCCTTGTAGGTTACCCCATGCTTATCAGTTTTCACCATAAAAGTCAGGGCCCTGGTTGGTTGCTGTTTGAATCCAATTCCCTGTTATGCCTCGCCGTTGAAGCAGAAAGCAATGTTTGAGTTGCATCAACAGTGTCAAGGCTTATTGGTTAAGGGTAGTAACTGCCGCATCAGTAAGTTACCCCCCATACTTGTTTCCCCAGACCATAAAAGTCAAGGCCTTCATTGGTCGCTCTATGAATCCAATTCCCCTGTTTCCCCCCTGCCATTGAAGCAGAGAGCAATGATGGAGTTGCATCAACAGTATCAAGGCTTATTGGTTAAGGGTAGTAACCGCCGCACCAGCAAGTTACCCCCATGCAATCTTTTCTTCATTTCCATCTTTTAGCCTTTAGAGATCCCCAGTTACTACTGCCCCACCAGCTCTGGATAGAAAATGGTGCCAGCCAGCCCTGAGGCTGGTGTCATTTTGTTTTACAGCCATAAGCTGAAAGGCCTGCACCTGGCTGGCACCATTTTTTTTTTTGTATGGCAGATATTTACAACGGTGCAGCCTCAGTTTGCTAGCAGCAGCTGTGGGGCAGGGGTGACTGAAAAAGGAGGATGAAGACATTTTCATTGTCAATGCTACCCCTCTAAGGATTTAGTAAGCTCACTTCATTTATCATAGCCAATGAATTCACTGTTTGGTTGCTGGGCACATTAAAAAGTGAATTTTCATACGTTGTGTGGCATAAAAATGAGCACTTGCATGCATAAAATAGAATATGCGTGAGCATATGTTATTTAAAAAACAAAACAAAACACCATACATGCATAAATCAGGGTTTGTGAGTAACTTTGCATATGCAGAAAAAAAAAGGGGCAAGCCTTAGATGGACAAATTTGAAGTTCCAGGGAGGGGGTCAACATTTACGAGTGAAAACTGCTGTTTTACTACCTGCCAAAGTGATGTGCGCTTACATCTTTTACCTGTGCATATTAACGCCTGGTTATTATCTGGCATAACTGATCATAAACATGTTAAGAGTGAAAAAATGACTGGGTGTGAGGGAAGGGGTTAAGGGCGAAATGGGGGGACTTCAGGCTGAAGAACCAGGAGGGTCTTCACGAGCTGCAGATAGACTGGGCAAACTGGAAGACTAAATGGTAAAACCGGATCTTTCATTGCTGCCCGCATATTAGAAAATCCCCTGACTTAGGTGTATAGAAGCCGACTTGCCGGGGAGGGGGACTTACATGTAAATAACGCAAGTAAAATCTATTCGGGTATTCCTTTAAAACTGAAATGCATGGTGATATCATTTGCCACACACTTATCTGGCTAAATTCTGACTTATCCAGCTAAGTAATGCCTTAGGTGGACAAATTTGAACTTCTCTGGATAAGCTGTGCTTCTTTTTAGACTCATCCAGCTATTTTACACACCTGGATGCATCGGAAAAGAGCTACTTAGATGGACAAGTAGCATTTATCACTTATCTGGCCAACACTGCTGCTACTTAGCCCGATAAGTCAGAACTTATCCAAATAAGAGCAGCTACTTTTTCAGACAAGTCCAAACTTGCGCAGCATTTGTGCATGCATATGCACTCGTATTTAATAACTTGTGCATATCATATCCAAGCAGGTCACAAAATACAGCAGCAACTCTGCGTGTGCCCATATACACACATAAATGGGCTCACACACGAGCAGTTTTGAAAGTTATCCTCTGATTGGGGAAATTTTACTATTTACTACATTTTTAAGGACTAAAGTTCATGGGTGGGGTGGGATGGGAGGTTGCCATCTAGAAGCTGAGCATTCATTTTCTCGATTGGAGTAAAAGGTTTCTGCAGTACTGGCTGTTTTCATGAAATGACTTTATGCAGTTTTCTTTCCCATTGCATCCATAGCCTTGCTTTCCTCCAGTCAGAGGATAACTTTCAAAACGGCATGTTTGAAACCTTTTAAAAGTTTATGCTGTGGCGATTAGTGTTCTGCGTCATCAAGCAATGCTTATGTGAAAGGTATACTACACCCTGCCTGCTGTTTATTCAAGCAGATCTCAAAGATTTCGTTTTATTACGTTGTGGTGAGCTGTTCATAGCTCTGCCTCGGGTAAGGGGTATCTGGGGCTGGAACCAGTAGAGTGAAGAGTGTGGGGGCTCATCGGGGTATGGAAAGAGAATTGGTTGACTGTGCAATCTCCATTCCAGGTAAAACGAACCCGCTCCCACGTTTTTCCATCCAAATTCAAAGGGGAACGTGGGAAAACGTAGTTCTTCTACGGTGCTGCCACCCCCTCCCCCCTTGGTGCTAGTGATACATTTATCCAGGGAGAGGAGGGGGTGGTAGTCACACATTGTATATGTGTATCACGCCCTATTTTTTCAAGGTGCTTAGCTGCCTAGTGTTGTTATGAAGAACACTGATTTAGTGACCCAGGACAAAAGGGTACACACAAATGAAACCTTGCAATTAAGGGTTCATCATGTTTCTACCCATGGGCTGCCCTCTGTTTACTGCTATTGCAGTGGTGACTTGTGGCAATTTTGTGACATTACATGAAGGGATTGTGGGTCATTGATAATTTTGATCTGCTGGTGGAACATCGATTTATAATGGCTCATATGGGCCCCCATACTAGCTAGTGATGCCAAATCACCCTGTATCTGCACATAGGGAGTCCAATTTTGAACAGTCTGTCCAAGTCAGCTTCTTCAGAGGGATAGCTGTGTTAGTCTCGTGCTTCTAAGTGGACTCTGTCCTCAAAAAACCTCATGCCTCAATAAATTAGTTAATCAATAAGGCGCCACCCGCCTCTTGTCACTTTTTCTAAATCAGCTTATATGCATTTAAGTTGGCATGGAATTACAGGAGTGTTTTTTTTATAAACTGTGCAGCAGAAGCACTGCATGCCTCCACTGCATGCACAACTATCCCCATGCATATTCATTGTAGGTGGCATGAAAGACCTGGCCTATGGGTGGCTCTTGAGGCCCGGAGTTGGCAACCCCTGACCTAGACTGCCCAGCACTTCATCCAGACTTCCCACCCAAAAGCCACAGACAAAAGACAAGGGTGATTTCAAATGCATCAGTCAGTAGATGTAAAAGCATATGGGCAAGTATAGGTAGCATATGATTGTCTACCACTTATAAATACTAACCTGTGCATGACCTTCTTCCCCAGACCCCTCTAAACCACCCTCTTTTTTTCCCCTTTAACATTTATGCAGGACACCACATGTACGCATGTACTTCAGCCTTTTGCAAAACATTAGTTACACATAGCTACTTACATGCATAACTTCCCATTTTAGGCCCATAAAACCTTTTGAAAATTCATTGCTAAAAATTCATGTCTTGCATGTGGGCAGAAAGTTACCAAATGGCTTGTGAACTGATAGCCGCATCATGTTAGTTATTGTTTTATTAGAGCATGAGCTGTATAGTCAGTTTTCTTCCTTCCTGAATGTCACGGTCAGTCCCTTCTCCCCTTCCTATGCACAGACACTGTCGTTGCTGGACTCTTGAGTACAATCAATGACAGCCCCCTTGGTATACGGAGAGCATGGATTTTGTACTTTTGTATGCGTTCAAGCTTTCATAGCCTCTTTCCTCATGAAAGAGGATGAGAAGGAAAGCCTGAATATTCTGTGTATTAATGAGAAAAAAAAATGCAAACATTCACCAAAAAGCTGTTTCTGATTTTTGACAGCAGCGTTTGCCCTTGAGTCATTCAGACTTCTGATTCCTGAAAGCTGAATGTTTGTTTTGCTTCCTGTACTGCAAAAAAATGCCCTTCAATATGCACGTTCTTTCAGCCATGGAGGATCCTTTGGCTTATTTCCAGGATGTTCCCAGGAGCTCTCAATGATCCATTTAAACACCGTTTTATCGTGCTTTCTTTTCTAATACATGAACTCTGAATGGAAGGGTTATTGACCTAACGCTTTGGTGTCATGCTCTGTGTTACTCAGGGCTACTGTTGAAATGTAGCTCTTGTGATTGCCATGCATACTCGAGAAAATAATACCTTAGTTGTTTTCTTACCTGTGGCCCTTTTTTTTTTTTTTTAACATGTATGTATCAAATGAATCTGTTCAATTCCTGGTCCATGCACCACCTCTTCATGCTTATCAGTGGGTTCATTTGATCATCATTGCAGTTTGAAATCCCACATCTATAGCATGTCTCATGGGTCAGTTTTGCATTGCTGTTGGTCGTTGAATTTTGGACAATAGGAAATTACATTGAATGCTTCCAATTCCAGCTTTTCCACAAAAGTGTAGTGAAAAGTAAAAGTTTGAACTGCACTGTTTGTCAAATGGCACAGGCTAAATTTTAGAGATGTGAATTGGAAAAATGGCGCCGGCCATCCAGTGCTCCTACCATGTGACAGGGGCTGGCCAATGGCATGGATACCCTGTCACATGGTAAGGGCAAAGGGCCATCGGCGCTATTTTTATTAGTGCAGCCGATGGCCAGAGACCGGGAGATCGCTCCCGGGACTTCCGCTAGATCACCAGGTATTTGTAAAACGTTTTTGGGGGGGGGGGTTCGGAAGGGTGGGAGAAGCTAAGGGGTCAGTTTTAAAGGGTCGGATGGGTTTTTTTTTTATCGGGCCATCGGCGCCATTTTTATTACTGGCAGCCGACGGCCCGAGAGTGGGAGATCGGTCCCGGGGCTTCCACTGGACCACTAGGTACATGAAAAAGTTTTGGGGGGGTTTGGGAGGGTGGGGGAAGGTAAGGGATTAGTTTTAAAGGGTCGGGTGGGTTTAGGGGTTGTTTTGGTGTGCCGGTTTTCCCGTCCTCCCCCCAAATAACTCCTGTTAGTGGACACTAACCCGATTAATGATTTTTTCACGATAAATCGGGGGAAATTCTATTGTATCACACTCTTTAACGATTATTGACGATTTAAAAAAAATATCGGATGATATTTTAAATCGTCAAAAAACGATTCACATCCCTACTAAATTTTCTGTTGATACCCCATGCCAAATGAGTTACTAATAAATTACACAAGGGGTACTAAGTACTAGCTTTGTGGGGATTTTTTTGTGTCGCTTCATTTTGCTAATATGTGCTTAAACCACTTAATGTGTGCTAAAGCAATTTAGCATGCACAAAACTTTTGTGCGCTTACTGTTCTTAACGTGCATTAAATCATTTTAATGCATGATGAAAGTATTTAATGTGCACTAGAACGAAATACAATTACATTTTTTTTCCATTTTATTTTGAAAATGATGCAAAATGAAACAGCCAAAGTTGTTGTTGCCTCTATCTCCTTTAAAAAAAAAAAAAAAAAAAAAAAAGCACATCTCTGGTATGCATACTAAGGTCACCTAACACGCACTATGCATGGGGAGGACAATTTGCAAAGAAATTTGCTCAGGAAGCTTAAGTCGTTCCCTCAGTAAATTCCCCAGGCTGAAAACTGCCCTTACCTCAGCAGCTAAAAGTACACCTGCCATTTCACAGTGTGCATTCTTCTTACCATGGGTAAAAGAGGCAGTGCTGGGAGACAAGGTTGGGGTGGGAATGGTGAAACTGAAGGCCTTCTTGTTTCAGCATGCCTCTTTAAAATAGTTTCATCTGTTTGTTCTGTTGTTTTTTTGATGTTTGCTGTGTTAATTGTTTTAAATGATATGTATGTTGTACACTGCTTACAATGTACTTTCATAAATAAATAAGGCAAAAGTACAGGTGGGGATTTCATTTTTAAATCCAAATGCCTTTTACCATGTGAACTTTGCATCTGCTATATGGCAGGTCCTCATTGGTACCCACAGTCCCTGCCAAACCCAAATGCTCAGATCAAAACTTGGTAGGGAGTTTTCTTTGGAAAATTAGCATAAATGTCCATGGGTACTCTGCAAGAAGTTTGAAAATTGGCCCTAAGGCCCATGCCTATAAATGTAGGAATATCAGATGCAAATTAAGTTTTAGGGAGAACACATAGAATAGCATAGCATGTTCACCTCCATACACTGGCTTGCAAAGACATACAATTTAGCACCTGCCTTGGACCAGTATCAACTTTTTAGCATGCACTATTTCAAGGGCTTAGCTAACAGGATTCATTGTGGGTTTGAAGATACAGCAATATGGCTGCTGGAGCAGGAAGAGTTGGTAGAAATGTGGAATAGAGGACAGGGGTAGAGACAGAGAAGAGAGAGTGAATGAGAGAGGAGGCCAGAGAAGAGAGAGAGAGAAAAACAGAGTAGGAAGAGGACAGGAGAAAGTTATGGAGACAAAGGAGGAAGTCAAAGAGGTCCTGATATAGAATGCCCAGAGCTGAGGAGATCAAGCTTTATGGTCTTTTTCTTGTAATGATATTGATATATTTAATTGTCCTGGGGACGACATTGAGGCTACTGATGTCTGATGCTATTGCTTTCCAAATGTGCTCCTTTGCTATCCATCATTTTCTTGTTGTCTCTTCCAAAGAGTTCACTCTGGTTTTCCATTAAGAGCTCCAGAATGTGATTTGTTTTTTTCCCTGAGTGAAATCTAATATCCATTGGCTTGCTCATGCATTTACCTGTTCCTCTACCTGCTTCTCTGTGTTTTCCTCCTCCTCCTCCTCCTCTACATCCTCTTCCTCCTCAACTGACATTTTGGGAGTCCTTGCCTCTTTAATACCTCCTCCCTTAACCTTCTCTCATCCCTTCTCCCCCCCCCCCCTCCCCCCGTGTTCTTCCACAGGGTCTAATGAGCAAAACCTGAACGATGTGGACTCCTTCCTCTTCTCTTCTGCCCATGCCTTACCACTATCCCCTCCTTCCAATAATCTCCATTCTTTGACTCCTCCTGGCAGTCACACCCCTCCCCCTCTCTTCTCCACTACACCTATCTGCATTACCACCTCTCACACTCCATGCTCCATTCCCTCTCCAACCACGTCCTCTCCCTCATGCTTTTTAAAGACCCTTACTGACAAACAGAAGAATTGCATGCTCACTTACTCACCCACAGACCTGGAAGAATGGACAAACAAAAGAAAGGTCATATACAAAAAGAAGTAGAAGGTGTAACATAAACCATGCAGACATTTTCTCTTTCCCTCTCCTGGAACTCTCTGTTCTCCTTTATCCTCCTTTCCTGAGGTCCAGTGGTTCTCTCACCTCTCTCCCCAGCAGGGACAATCAGCCTTGTGAGCCCAGCAAACTTTTATAGAAGCTAGAAGTATGAGGAAAGGAGAACTGAGCATGCTCAGTTTAATGCATACATGCTATTTTTTTAGTCATCAACATTAATTAGCCTTCAGGGGGACATAGAATGTAGGTTCTATAATTATCAGTTAGTGTGCACGCTCAATAGTGTATGCATGCTACTGAAAAACGTTTAGTGCATTCAATAAAAAATTGAATGCATCACCTGTTAAGTGATGTTTTAGTTTATACGTTAGCATTTTCACTGAGCACATGCTAAACTTTTTGCATGCAAGTTTTAGTGCATTGTCCCCAAGATGTTTTGTAACTGATCTATTAGGTTTACTTGAAACATTCCCTCTTATATACCAGTAGCCATTTTATGGTGAATTTGTTTACTGCCTCTTAAAGGCACTCGGTGTTTTCAAAGCAGGCTGTCTTAGCTTTAGCTTTCAAACATGTTATTGTGACAGCATGAAGCAATGATTGTGGGAAATATGTTGCAAAGTTAATGTATTAAAGATGTCCTAGAAGTTCAACCACAGTAGGAAGACTGTGTTCCTTTTTCATGGCGATTTGAGTCCCTGGTTTGACATCAAAAGGCTGCAAGTTCAAATGTCAAATTTCCTGGTTGGAACAATATGTTGCAATCTTGCAGAATACTGCAATAGGTGTGGAATCCAAAGATGCCATAGTTAGCAGTGGATCAGTGATGTTAACTTGCTCTTCTACCTCAAGTCTCTTTCATCCCAAGAGAGAGGTAGGTCAACTTGTTAGATTATAGGTATGTGCATTTGTTTCTAACAAATGCTAAAAAGGCAATGAATGAGGCCATTTTCAGTTCGTGCATCTTCATTGCTGATATCCTGAAAACCTGATCTGTTTGTGGCTCTCGAGGACCAGAGTTGGCCACCTCTGCACTAAAGCAAGACTTGTCCATTATGTCTCTTCTATGTTATCTGTATAGTGCTGCAAGTGCATACACCTTTTAGCACTACATACATGTCTAGAAATAGTAGTACAATGGAGACAACGCATTCAAAATTTACCCTAAACATATTCATTGCAGATATCCTGAAAGCTAGGACCTATTTTCAGTACTCAAAGAGCATAGCCACCTACCCTTGGTTTCAATGGTGTTAAAATGACATTTTCCTAGAAACATTATCCTTAGACTGTAGTGAATGACATTAACATTACGCTCTACTTCAATTCCTTTCACTGCACACATGAAAAAACACATTTTAGAAAAAGTAATTCATAGGACGATTTAGGGCAAAAAGGGTCAGGAAATACGCTTGTACAATATTTTTAATGATCATCTTTATTGCATTGTATCTAAACCAGATTCTTTTTAATTGAATTCAAGGAGAGCCACAGTGCTTCTGAGAACGAGATGAAAGAACAAGAGCTCTCCCCTCCCCCTTACCCCCTAGGATATACAAAAGAAGGCATTCATACGAGAGAGCTAATTTCGATCTCAAAAACAAAACTGAAACACATTTTTTATTTTTTAACCTCTTTTTCCCGGTTTAATGCGAAACAGAGTTGAAACTACCACAGTCTTTTTGGGGTTTTTTTTGTTAAAGACCGGCTGGTCTACGGTAGTACAGGTTTAACCTCCCTTCCCTTGAAGAATAGGCTGAGCAGAAAACCAAGAACTCCCAGATGCCTTTGCTGTATTGGAGCCTGTCAGAGGTGAATGAACTCTGGGTGCTTTCTGAAGCATGGCTTGAAGAGAATCTCTGGGACAGATTTGCTGGCAACAACAAGGGAGAGGCCTATTTTAATGGCTACATTTACTTCACAATGCAAGGATATTCGTTCTGCAGGGAAATCAGGATGCAAGCCTTTATCTTGCAAATGCTGGTTTCAATGACCTGAAACCAAGTTGAATGAACCCTGGTGCCAACCTACAAAATTGAAACCTAGTTCTATTCAAGACCCAGACTGTGAGTTATTTACAATAAACAAAGAAGAACAACAGAAGAACAGAAGAGAATATTTGCATCAAAGCCAGAGTGATACAGGAACTTGGATGATGGGAGGATGGTATCAGGAAAGATTAGTAAATGAATGATTTTTTACATTTGAATGGAGCATGACCTCACAAGCATTTCCTATACATGATAGATTGTCATGACAATGGCCTAAGGTATTTTGTAAGGAAGTCTTTGGCCAGTTACGTCATTCATTCTGGAAGCTTCGAGAATGTTAGATTTTAATTATATAAGTCAGAGCAGGGCAGCGATTTATTGAGATGCTAGTTGGTATAGATAGTGGGCACAATTGCATCTCCCAGAACACTTGTCTTGAAACAGCTGAATAAATTATATTTTGAAATCTGTTTCTGAATCAAAGTGTTCTGATTTGCCCTGTCCGGTGTACACGAAATTATGTACACCCTGCTTGCTAGAGCACCCATGGACTTGTAGTGCTTTTTTTCTTTTCTTTTTAGAGAAATCAATAGAAGGCCTGAGGAAAACATCCTGTGACAAGCTTAAAAAAAAAAAAAGCAATCTTCCTAACCAGGCTAGTGAGGACCAGCCAAATCATCTCGGGGTCTGTAAGCTCAGCAAAAGAGGTACAGGTGACATCTCCTCCCCCCCTTCACACCAATCTGGCAGAAAGATGTTTTGAGTTTGAATAATTGCATCCACAAAAGCATCAGCTCCGAGAATTCTTGTATCTTAGGAAAATGAGGTATACACCAGGCAATTCTTATAGTTTGTGTGTTTAATAAATTCAAAATACCTGCTGAACTGAGCCATTCCTTTCACATAATACAGTGGTTGTGATTCTGGCCCTCGTGTACCTTTTTCCTCCTCCACTCAACATCTCTTGTTTTCGGGGTCTTCCAAATATGTTAAATTGCACTGGCTCTTAAGTTCAAAGAGGTTTTACATAGACAGAAAGGGGGAAAAGTTTGTTTTAGAATAAGGCTTTTTGTTCGAAAGTACATCTTATGCATATTCATTGTGGCTAGCTTGAAAAACCAGGTTATTGGATAATGTGCCAGCCCCAGGACCAGGTTGGTAAATACTGGTCTAAGGTTTCAATAACCTAAATCGTTCTCTCTTACAACCTAAGGTAAATAAGACAGTCTCTTTGGATATCGTGACTCACATAGCTTGTATTATGGTTTTGCATGAAAGTAATTTAGCATAATAGGTAAAACATATAATTGTAGCAATATATTTTTGAGGCCCCGTGTTCTTGGTTCAATAATATGGCAAGCCTTGACAACTGAATTTCTCATAATACCTCACTACTTCAAAGATCAAGGTGGGTGGGATCCATTGATTTAATGGAATTTTAAAAATTACCACAAAACAAAAAATTATAGTAAATACTATGTGTAGGTTCTCTCTAGGTGGGAGAGGGATGCAGGGGAAACTGGTCATTTTTCACACTTTCTGTATACCACTCTTGAAAGGAAAGATGACACACTCATTGACTGTACTGTAGAGTCCCAGTGTGCATCAGAACTCAGAACTTTAGATTGAGCCAAGCACATTTGTTAATGCGTGCAAGCAGAGCTGGCCCTTCTAATAGGCAGGAATTCACCCTGAGCATATCAGTTTTAGGGGTGGAACCAGGGGCTTTGCTATGCAGGAGCATGCAAGGACCTGCCATGAGGACTCTTGAACACTGCCCCCAATCACAAGCAGGGGAGAAAAGTTCTCTGCTTCCTGCTCCAGCCACCTCCCCCTTCCTGTTCTCTGCTTACTGCTCCAGCCACCTCCCCCTCCCTGGCAGTGTGCAGGAAACAGGAGGAGAGGGGGTGAATCTGGAGAAGAGAGAGCACAGACCAGAGCACTCTGCTCTGTATTCCAGACCCTCCCCTCCTGCCTTGCAAGGAAAAGGAGGGGAGGGTTGAGGCTGCAGTGGGCAAAATTTCAGTTCTTGTCTGTATATTTCTATTTATAATTTGTGGTCACTTATTCTGCATTTGATGTATTCTGCTAAGGTGAAATTTCTGTGTACTCCTGCTTGTTCTGTTTACCCAAGAGGAGGTATATTGCTAACATAAATCTGGATGTTTAACCTATCATTTCAAATAACGTTCTAGATGGCTTATAACAACATTTTAGAATTCAGGTAAAATAAGTCCCTTCCCAAAATAGCATAAAATCTAATTGGGTAGTTGAGGAGACAGAATATAAAGTGACATGCTCAAGGCACAAGGTGTGTCAGTGGGGGGAAAACACTACGCCACTCCTCTTCCGTGCTGTTCTTGGGACTAGTGCAATATTTGCTGGGTTCCCAATGCCTTTTTCATACAGAGGCTGTTACTCTTTAACCTCTGGGACTTTATGGTATGTAACAGAGCCCATTATGTACTATAATGTTTTTGGCAAGTTGTGAATAAACAAATTTGAACATAACCTCTGGGGCTTTATAATGCTGTTTCACTATGGCAGGTTTGCTCTCTAAGGGGGTCATTTTCTATCGGTATTGCATAGCGATAGCTTGCTGGGGGCGGCGAGGAGGCGGATGCGGCGTTATCTTCGCTGGCGGCGATAAGGTAAGCACCGTTATCGTCGCCAGTAGCGCGCCCAATAGCGCCACCTTTCACAGCGGCGCTATTGGGTGCGAAAGCCGGCAGCAAGAACACCACGGTGGTGCTGCTGGTTTTCGTAGGCCCGCCCCTCATTTTCGCCGGATTCACCATTCTGCATTAGAATGGATGGCCTCCTGACCCCCCCAAGCTGGCCAAAAGTTCCAGTTGGGTCCAACGAGGGGTCCGGGAGCGGAGGCGCGGTGGACCACGTGACATCCGCGTCACTCCGACGTGACGCCGACGTCACGTGATTCACCGCGCCTCCGCTCCGGGACCCCCCGTTGGACCACCAGGGAGTTTTGGTAAGTCTTGGGGGGGTCAGGAGGGTGGGGGGTTTAAGGGTTTATTTAGGATCAACGATCGCGATTTCCAACTTATTCAACATAGCTATGTTGAATAAGTTGGAAATCGTGATCATTGTGCCTCATCACTTTTTTAAGTTAAAAAAAAAAAAAGTTGCGTTTTACATATGCGTTCAAAACGAATGCACACCCCTAATGTAGAGTAGTCCTAAAGATAGCCGGATAAACATATGTAAGTATGTACATATATATTAAGCAGAGTTGAATATTTAAAAGTTATGTTTTGGTACAAAGCATGTGGAACTTTGCAACAGTTTGCAAAGGGAAAGTCTGCCCCTCAGGAAGGTATGCTCAATCTTCAAAAAGCGCTTTTACCTGACTAAATTGATATTTACCATCGTACATGAATTTTGCAAGTTGTCCTCCCTATGTCCAATTTTGTGTTTTTCACAGAACTGTTTTGAGAGAAGTGGTGGTGGGGACTCATCATGATTGTTATCAAAATCTGAGCTGGGAGGAGGAAGGAGGGAGAGTAAACCTATGGATCAGGAAGTTAATGTGTGAGTGGGGGGACGACTCATTCCTGAAGATTTTACCTAAGGGTGCTTAATATGCTGGCACCAGCCCTGCATGCAGATTCAAGTCAGTGTAGTTGTGTGTGTGTGTGTGTGTGTTGTGTATGTGCGCATGCTTGTGTGTGTGTCTAGACCCTCTGACCCCTGGCAGCTTGGTGGTGCTGTCCTCAAAAGCTGGGATGAAATATCAACAGAACTGACCAATTAGAATACAAATTTTGGTCAGGAATACTAGGACATGACTCGCAAGAATATTACAGGTACCAAGGCAAGAACAGAGATTCTCTTTCTTATCCCTTGACCCTTAATCTGGGGAAAGCTCTTCCAGAATTTTTTTTTTTTTTAAACAAACGTACAGAAAGGAAATAACAGCTGTGGAGTTATTTGATGGCTTTCAATCTTTTATTTTTAGTTTTACTTGCTAAAATGTTGTGTTTAAATTATCTTGAGTATTTTATTGTTTATTTATCTGTTTTTGTACTTGGATAGGTATTTTTATGTTTGCAATTGTTTTAATATGTACCCTGCTTTGTCTATATTTTGATTACTGGTATATTAAATAATAAATTACATTACATTAAATTACAATGTAAAATTGAAATCAATGGCATCAAACCTTTTGTTTTTTAGGAGCAAATATAACAGGAGCTTATGGCATTCAGAATATCAGTGGTGAATTGTTCCATTGGTAAATGGAGGAAGTTCATTTACCAATGGAACAATATTTCAGCCATCTAAAATCCTACTGCACGCCTGCATCCTAGGGACCTTATTATGTACATCTTCAAAGGATTAGGAAAAATAATGAGGGCACTGGGGAGGGTGGTGGATGCTCCAGGGAAATCCTTGTGAGAACCCTTCGAGGAGTAGTGCATGAAGGCTGGGATTTTTGCATTAAATCAACACCCTGAGTTACTTCTATTAGGAAAGGGTGGGAGGGAAAAGGGAAATTGAGCTTTACTCAACAAATCTTGGTCATAGGAAGGCTCACTTTCAAAGGCATTTCCTTGGGGTAAAACAGTGCTTTAGCCACAGAGTGGCCTGTTCTAAAAACGCCCGCCCAATATGCGGGCAAACTTACGTATGTCCTCTAGGTGAGTAAGCGGAGCCATTACTGGGGCTGGGCTTCGGGAGAGCTTTGAAGTCACATGCAGACCTGCATTATCAAAAGTATGTCTGTAAAGTTTCCCAAGAAAACCAATGGAATAGATTTTCAAAGGGATTTCACAAGTGAAAATAGCATATCTGTGCATACCGTAAGTAGTGGATAGGTTTGAAAGTTAGACTCCCTGTGCA
The DNA here is from genome assembly GCF_901001135.1 of Rhinatrema bivittatum. Taxonomy (NCBI): domain Eukaryota; kingdom Metazoa; phylum Chordata; class Amphibia; order Gymnophiona; family Rhinatrematidae; genus Rhinatrema; species Rhinatrema bivittatum. Next base: position 35,111,703 of record NC_042626.1, read on the forward strand.
TGAAATAGCGGGTGTGATCATGTGCCGGTAGTTGTGGTGGGATCATTTTTCAAAGTGAACTTACACGCGGGGAGCCTAACTTTCAAACCTATCCACAGCAGAGAACTTACGTGCATAAGTGGATAAGGAGATTTATGATAGTGTTTTATGAACTCTGTGGTGGGAGCTGCATGGTTCATAATATATCACATAGTTCTGCTCTGAAAGCACATGCATATGTTTCAGTACACACACATTTCCAATGCAAGAAAGCGCTTACTTTATCTACCTATTGATTAAAATTACATGTGTTTAATTCTAGGTGCATAAAAATATAACATGCATGCATAATACTCCTGATTTATACACAGAGACAGGTAATTTATAAAGTAAGTACACATAGGGGTAGATTTTCAAAGGGGTACGCATGTGTCCGGGGGGCGTGTGGGCGGTCCGGGGGCATGGCCGAGTGCCCCGACACAGCGGCCTGTGTCGGGGACTGCTGCGCCGGCGTGCGTAAGTTACTACTGCCTGGAGTAACTTCTCCGATAAAGGTGGGGGGGGGGGCCTAGATAGGGCCGGGGGGGGGGGGGGTGGGTTAGGTAGGGGAAGGGAAGGTGTGGGGGGGGGGGGGGTAGAAAAAAGTTCCCTCCGAGGCCACTCCGATTTCAGAGTGGCCTCTGAGGGAACGGGCAGCGCGCGCAGGGCTCAGCGCGCGCAAGTTGCACAAATGTGCACCCCCTTGTGCGCGCCGACCCCGGATTTTATAAGATACGCGCGGCTACGTGCGTATCTTATAAAATCCAGCATACTTTTGTTCTTGCCTGGTGCGGGAACAAAAGTACGCACGCGCGTATGTTTTTAAAATCTACCTCATACTGTTTTGAAAATACTTACTGGCGCGCATACATGAAATCACCAGTTGCTGATACCTCTGCCAGTTCACCCAGTCCATCTCCAGTTCAACTTGTCCCTCTAGCATTTCACCCTAATCCCTCATGGTTCACCCAAATCTCCCTCCCAAAAACTGTAGCCAAGTCCGATTTTCATTTGTACAAGTCTATTTATTTATAACATTTATAGCCACCTATCACAGCAGAACAAACATTCGTAATAAAAACATAAAAACACAACTTGGAATATAAAGACACACGTAAGCAATACAACAATAGACGCCCACTTCCTGAGCAAAATAACATTAAAGCAAAATTGATTATACCTCATTCAGCAAATGCCTTCTCAAATACATATGTTTCTACCATTTTCTTAAATATTGTTGTACAAGTAATAAGAGGGAATACTTCCGGCAGTGAGCTCCATTCCAGCGACTGAGAAGGCCCTTTCCTGAGTTAGCTGAGGGGTTATCTAAAAGCCCCCTCTGTTATGATCTCAAGGCACATGTAGGATTATAGATATGAGGGGTGTAATTCATCAATGGGAATGTATCTGCGCTCAACATTGTATGGACAAACAAAGTGATCTTAAATTGTACACGCCACTCACTAGGTAAGTAACGCAGGTCGCATAAAACAGGGTTCATATGAGCTCTCATGACAAGGCCTGATATTGACGATGGCTATCGTGGATGTGAGCAGCTTTTGAGAGAGCTGAAAAAAAGATCTGGGCCCTGAAGCAGCGTTTCATGCGAAACATGGCCATATCAACGATTACTATGATGCTAAGTACCCATTTTAAGAACTTGTCTTAAGAATTGTAAATTTGGAAAGAAGTCAATTTAAAGATTTTTCTGCAAAACCTTTGGAGTGAATGCCAAAATTTATTTGGATTTTATGATTGTACTTCTGAGAAATATAAGATTTGGTTCTAAAATGTGTTGTTTTTTTTTCTTGTGATGGCAGCTTAATGCTGAAGAACTCTGAGCAGTCTGAGGATTTCCCCATTATTTAAAAAAAAAAAATGGGCCGTTTGGTCTTCTTCTGCTGTCATTTCTATGTTTCTATGTAATGTTTGTGATAAAACAGGTTTAAGATCTATGCAAATTATTGGGTCTCAATTTTTTCACAAATTTTTCTATAATTTAAGAAAAAACTGAGGTGTGGCTTCATGGAAGATTATTAGTGATCTCAACTTAAGTGTTCTATTTTATGATAAAATAAAATTTACAAAAACAAAATAGATAACTAGTGGTGTATATGAAGTACTATATATTATAAAAAAAATTGGCATCAGCGGGTTTTGTGTTGAATAAAGAAGGCCTAATATTAAACATTATGCTAAATTTGGAAGAATCTGGAAAGCCTTCAGGGCAGATGTGGGTAAGCGAATAGACAACAAATTGCAATAGTCTAGGCTTGGCAAAATTAATGCCTGAAGTACAGATCGAAATTCAGAGTGACCTAGCACAGATTTTAAAGGTCACAATAATCACTATTTATAGTAACTGTCTTTAACCACGGCCTTAATTTGATTACGCATCTTAGGAAGGATAACTCCTAGACTTTTTGCATGGAAAAAGGAATGTCCAGATTCTCAAAAGAAAGATGGAATTGCTGATATTATTTAGCCTCTGTAAAGCAGCCAACTCAATTTTTATCAAATCGAGAGCTAGCTTATTATGTACCATCCAGTGGTTTACAGCAGAAACACAGATGGAAACTGTGTCAAAAGTAACAGACCATGATGCTGAAATGGGGACAAGGAATTGTATATTGTCTGCATAGAATCTGTTTCTGTAGCTCAGCCAGAAGCTTACATATCGGAGTCAGGGTGACAGAGTCACACGGAGCATTTGCCCCATGGAGTGGTTAGAATTCATACTGACACTGTGAGTTCTCTTGGTTAAATAGGAACCAGCTCTGATATACTGCGGATGGTACAGAAGGAATTGATGGCTGAGTGTCAAATGCTGCAGGCATATCGCGCAATACTAGAACAAATCCTTGGCCGCTGTCAAACCCTCGCCTGAACACATCAGGACTCGAAAGCAGCAGTGTTTCAATATTCAAGGATTTCCTCAAGCCAAATTGGAACTGATCAAAGATCTGATGGTCTTGAATGAAATCAACCATTTCATAACTGAACTCTCTCAATGAGCAGGTGTAAAGGTGTTTGAATAAGTTTAGCAATGTAAACACATACATTTCTTATAAAATAGCACCTACCATGCACATTTCTGAACAAGGCCCCTGGACCGCTCTTGTTTTTTTGCCTCTGGTAAATGTTGAGCGTGTGTGTGAAGTGGAAAATATGCTCTTGACTTTTGTATAAAATACTGTAGCATATCGCCTGTATATGTGGCTAAGCTAGTTTTAGGTGCAAAACCCCCTTTGAATATTCACTGCACAGGTTCACCTTGAAAACCGGTGTAACTTATCCACGTGTTTGAGGTAAAACGTATGTGGGCTTTCACCAAATTACTTCCTTTGAAGGCAATTTTCAAAGCCGTTTTTTGCTGGTAAATTGACCTGTCTGAAAAATTGCCCTCCTCGGTGACACTAAAAATGTACCCGTGGGCGGAGAGGGCACAACACAAGCACTTTTATAGCTACATTAAAAAAAAGGTGTGTTCCTTTTAGGCATGTCTAGGGTTAGGGGACTAGCACATGCTTGGCATTTACGCGGGCTACTTTACATCCCCCACTGCCACCCATACGAACAGCAGGGGAGTAAAGTGTGCAGGCGTCCGTAGCGCACATGCTTTACAAATTAGTTAATTTTCAAAGGGGAACTACCCCCACAGTTTTCCTTTGAAAATCAGCTTCAAAGAGCACCTGGAAAATGCAGACAGGTACTTTACTGCTCTGGCCTGCTTCCTCCCCCAGTTTCAATATCACACACGGCACATACATGCCTGACCCTACAGCTGGGTGGGAGGGGAGCTGAATCATCTGTAGGTAAAGTCGGTTGGAAGGTGAAGGAGATTTACATTGCATTAATAAAGAAAAATATAGCTTTTCTGACTGGCAAATTGCAGATAGCAAAGGCATCGGCAAACAGAAGAAATTAGAAAATTAATGGAAAGCCGGAGAGAAGAAGGGTATAAATCAGGGCAGTGGGTAATTGGATACGTAGCCTTTAGGGACATGCTTTTGTTGAAATGAAATGGGAAATTGTTTCATTTTGTTCTTAAAACAAAAGAAAAATGAACAACATTTTGCTCATTTGCCTTTGTTTAACTTTAAAAAAAAAAAAAGGTATCTGCCCAACTGAAATCCCCCCCCCCCCCACTCCAAACTACTGTGCCCTTCTCTGATGCCCCCCAGCTTCCCCCAGACCATCTTACACCATGAAATATTAATTAAATGATGGGGTAGGAGTCATCCCCAGTGAGTTTTGGACAGAAAGAAATAATAATGGCCCTGGCCTCTGTCTGCCATCACCATTTAAATCAGAAGCAATTGCAGGGCAGGAGCAACTGGGCATCACTCCTGCTCCATGAAAATGTAAATGGCTTTAAATGCTTCATGGGGTAACAGGATCCTGGAGAGGCAGCTCGAAAGGGACTGGAAGGGTTTTATTTTTTTGGTGAAGGGTCAGGGACTGGACAATTTTTCATTTTACGTTTATTTTATTTATTTTTTAAATTTTGGTTTATTTTATTTTTGTGTGTTTCAAATAAACAAAATGAAATTAAACAAAATGAAAAAAAGAAACAAAAATCAAAACTAAAGTCTGTTTATACCCTGAATACCCATTTTATCCACAGCAGCTGTCCCGTGCTCTTTTGGGCTTTCAGCTCAATTGGAACCTGATCCATATGGAAGAACTATGTCATTATGAGCCTTTATACATGGCTTCCTGGGTTTCCCCCTACCCATTTCTATCCTCTTTATCCCTCTCCTCTGGCACTCATCAGTAGGTGGCACTATTGAGTGGCCACCGGGATGGCCTCCCTCCAGGGTGCCATTCGCACTGTTTCCATAGCATCAGCACCTCCTGCTCCTTCTGGGCCGTGAAGCAAGAGCTGGGTCTAGGATGAGCCTAGGTCACTTGTTCCTCAGTGCTACCAGCGGACCTTCAAAAGGACCCTTTTCTTTTTGATTCATGGGGAAACTACTTATTTCTGTTCTGCAATATATCCTACATAGAATCCAGATTTTACAAGTTTGTGAGTCGTTATGTCATTTTAAGGAAAGTGTATTGATCTGAGAGCTTCCCATTTGTCAGGCACTTCTGAGGTATGGTTTATTTTTAGTCTCGCCTAGAAAGTGTTACTTTACATTCTGGATACATTGTACCTGCTCGCTTTATCACTATGCAGTTATTCTAATTTTTCTAAGTATATTTTTTCTAGTAGTAGAGGAGGAGAAATCTATCTCTCTCTCTCTCTCTTTCTTCCTCTGTTTTTTCAGTACCTTGTTTTACAAAATATCTGGGGAATAGACTAGAAGGTACCTGAGATGCCTTCAATTGGCTTTCTCAGAACTACTTGTTTGCTGTATTTATGTAAATGCAGTTGGGCTCAAGCCACATTGCCTTCCAAGACCAAACAACAGCATTCTTAAGAAAAAATATCTGCCTGCCCCATATCCCTTGCTCTCATTACCTGTAATGATGCTGACCAGCCAGGTGGTAGCTATTCCACCCGACTGCTAGAATACTGCAGATTTTTTTTTTTTCAGATACAGGTAATTGAGTCTGGAGATAGCTGTAGTGTATTATTATCTATAGTGCAATTTCAACAAGTGAGCCCATTGTTGTATTTTACAAATGCTGTAGTAGGTAGGGTTGTCTTTTTTTTTTTTTTTAAATTCATCCTAACCCTTTCTGAGCAGTCTCTTCCTGATATCCTGTAAACACTTCCATTTCATGGAACTATTTTTAATAGCATTGCTATTCAATAGCAGTGAACTACAGCAGGAATAGCACTGAAATACGGATAGCAGCCCCTGAGGGTTTAAATGATCCTTTCCCCCAGGGCAGAAGTCCTGGAAATGCCAGCTTACGTGGGGGATTTTCCTCCTTTCTCCTTGGCTCTGTTGGTCTTATAGTTATCCCTCCTTCCTCTTTTGTCCTAACTCTGGATATCTTTACTCTCTTAAAATAAAATAACAGCCCATTTGTGTTATGGGCCACGTGACCCATTGTATAAAACATTCAGCTCTCGGGCTACTTTGCATTGTTAATATATTCACGGTTTCCGAGGAGTATCAAATTACTAGCACTCCAATGCAATGGCACCCAGGAATGTAAAAGCAAAACAGAGCAAGTCCCCGAGGTCTCCTAACAAAGTGAAATTGTTCCACAAATTTTAAAGATGGTGGCCATGGAGAGACAGGTGGCAGTGTTACCTAAAGCAAATGAGATGTATATAGGAGCATGGAGCTCTTTCACAGAGTATATGGAGGGTTGTAGCAAGTGTTTGATTGCCATTCCTATATGTAATTTTTTTTTTTTTTAATTGTAGATATAAGTTTTAGATAGTATATGAAGCATGTAATGTGGAGCTAGCCTACTGTGTGCAATATTGTTGTTATGCACAAGAAAACAAGGATAGTTGGGTTTTATTATTAACTATTTAATATTACCTGTCCACCTGACTTTGGAGGTAGATGACTAAAAGTGTCTATAAAGTAAACCACATGCATAAAAGTTTTAGTATGCAAGTTGGTAACATTTTTATGTTCACATGCTATGTAGTAAATTGTACTGAGGGCACACGAAAACTGTGCCTCAATAGTGTGGCCCTGATACTAATGTGGATGTTTACACAAGAAAATATAACATCCCCTCTAGCTACTTCAAAACTCCTTGTGCAAGCTGGCCAATTAGCAGAGAGGATTTCCTCCCCCTCCCCCCCCCCCCCATCTCACCAGGACAAAAATGAAGTGGTCAGCATGTGCTCATGCCCTCCTCCCACAAGATGAAGGCCCATGGTGACCCTGTCTGACCTTCTCTCCCTCAACATGATCAATGACAGCAAAGCGGCAGACCTTCACTGGGCCCCTTCCCTCCTGCCACCATGCCAGCAAAGCAGCGCCTACTGTATTGGTCCTCTCCCCCCCCCCCCCTTCCCATCAATTATCCCCTGCAAGCAAACAGAAGATCCTGCTGGTACCCTTTATCTAACCAAATCCCCTCCCAGTAAAGCAGCAGATCCTGCTGCCCCATGGATCCCTCTCTGCCTCTCCTCTTATTCCTTTCCGAAGTGTGTGCCAATGCAGATGCAGGCAGAAGAACGCCATCCTTCCTCTTGCCCTATTCCCAGTACCTTCAAGAAAAGGTGCAGGCTGAGCTCTCATCCTACTTTACTCCTTGCATATTTGGGAAGGATGGTGGCCAGTGAAATCTGCCACTTTGATGGGAGGGGGTGCAGGGAAAGGGGGGGGGGGGAAGCTGGGTCTGCCACTTTGCTCATGTGGTTTGTGAGAAGGGGGATTTTTTGCAGGGTCTGCCATGAGTCTCGAGGGTTGGCAGGAAGGATGGAGACCGGCGGGATCTGCCATTTTGCTGGGAGGTTCGGGTAGCCGGGCATGAGTTTGGGCCTCCAAGCTCCATCTTATAGGAGGTGGTTTTGGGGGAATGTTGACCCCCTTCATCCTTGTTACAGAGAGGTGGCGTCAGAAGAAATCACCACTGCTAACCAGACCTTTCAATTTGGGCAGGGTATTTCAAAGCATTCCGTGCCTAGAATATATTTAACAACTGGTCATAGGCACATGTTAAATGATGAGCACACGGAAACTTGGGAGTGCGGAGCGCATACCACTCTATTTCCTGTGGATCCTGTAAAACCTAATTTGCATGTGATGCTGTCTCATTTACATTGCGAGAGTGCAAATGTGATGCACTGTCTTGAGGGCCGATGCAATGTTTGTGCGCAGAAAATGGGTGCTGAGTGTTGAATGCCTGTCTTCCTAAAGCTTGCACAGTCATCTCTCCTGGGCGCGCGATATCATATTTAAATTAGGGGGCACTAGGGAAAACTGTGCATCCCTACCGCCTCCTTGGCATTGGGCGCACAGGAGGGGTGGCTTTCAGTGCGGGTTGGGAAAACGGACGCTCAATCTATGAGCGTCCGTTTTCTCCCGCTACCAGTATATACGTGCATAAGATACATGGCCTGGATCGTGTATCTTATGTGTGTGTATTAGGTGCCCAGAATTTTGGTTTTTCAAAAACTTATTATTATTATTTTTTTTAACCTAAATCTGCTTTCTTTGCTTCCTCTTACTTAGTATCACGACGATATTATTGGAGGAATCGCAGAAAGCAGGATATTTCTTTATTTTCAATGTGCCCTTGAGTGTGGCATGCCTTTACGCCTGCCCAGGGCTGGCATGAAATTTGCCGCATTGCAATGGGCTCACTGGCCGCGCAGGAAATTTTTTTTTTTTTTTTGCATCGCTGGGATTAGCTAATAGCCTCATCGACATGGAATTTACATGTGCTGAGCGCTATTGGCTACACTGATTTGGACACACATTTTGGATACGCTAATCCCCATATTGCATCAGGGGTTATGGATGCGCGTCCAAAACACGTGTCCAATCGCATGTAAAGCCATGCACTATCTGCTGCACACAGAATTGCATTGGCCCTTTAATGTGCACATTAACAGGTACATTTTAAAAGGAAGGCGTGTGCACCCATAAACGTGCATATTGCAGCGCCAGGAAAAATACGCCCCATTTTATAAAGTATATGCATAGCATTTAAAATACTGTTGCTGGGTGTACTTTTACAGTCTTTACATGTGTATCTTGTATGCTGAGAGAAAGCCTCTATATATAGGGTCAGTCTGATGCTCTCTCTATATATAGGTACCACTCTAGAGGGGCACTTTGAATCAGGGTGGGTTTTCAGGAGGTGGGTTGTTATAGACATATTCAGAGGTATTCATAGTAAAATTGACGTCAGTAAAGAATTTTAATCCTTTTAAGCGATGAAAAGGAGTACATTTGTACAATGTAGCTAGCACTGTAGTATACAAATCAACTCCTCTTGAAAGACTTTTCATCGCTTAAAAGGGCTATAATTCTTTACTGACGTCAATTTTACTATGAATACCTCTGAATATGTCTATAACACCCTCCCCCCAACCCATCTCCTGAAAACCCACCCCGATTCAAAGTTCCCCTCTAGAGTGATACCTATATATGGAGAGAGCATCAGACTGACCCTATATGGAGAGTCTCTCGCTCTCTCTCAGCAGTAGCAACATACACATGTTGCCTCTGCAAAATTTGTGGTTACACACCTCAGTCTTGTCCCCACTTCCTTATTCTGAACATGCACCCTTCCTGGCTTCTTTAAATTTATATGTCGCTGTTTTCACAGGAGCAACGCTTTTAAAAATCAACCTCTGAGGCTTTATTGCTTTGCACGCTACTTTTAGCATGTACAAGAAGTCCTTAACTTACATGTTAAAGTTTATTACATAGGCCCCTGAATTCACTATACACAAAATGCAGAAAGTGTGCTAGCTTTACTGTTGGAGCAGGACTGAGCTCGGGTAATACTCGGATAGAAATCTCTTCAGTTGATGAAGAAGACGGCTTTATCCAAAGGAAAAATGCTTGAAGCTCCCCATTGAAAAAGGAGAGACTGTTACATTATTCTTCAAGCTTCAGCTCACCTACAATAAGCCACACACTATAGTACTTTAGGATCCTCCATTCCTCTCTCAGCTCAGGTTTTTTGTTTTTTTTTTATTGGTATCAGCATTGTTCATACATTGTAAACATAAGGACCTAAGAAGTGCCATGCTGTGTCAAACCAAGGTCCATCAGGCCCAGCATCCTGTCAATGATTTGTTAACCATTGATAGAATACTGACTAAGCCTCCTATCCTCAAAACCACTTCTGACCATCGCTACTCCTCTATTCACTGTAAGTAAGTGTATTAGGCATGTAGCCATTACTAAATGGAGACTTTAGGCAATGTTTGGTTTATGAATGGCCCTTAGCCTAATAGGAATTAAATTACATAGTATATTGTACATCATTAATATTTAAGCTGAGAGAAACAGTACTTGTCTGAATACCACTGGAAGATTAATAATTCTCTTGGGTATCTAGAAAACTCGCTCCCTGATGATTCGTCTGTTTCCTTATCCATTCTAGTTTCCGGGCAAATTTCCCCCTTTTGATGGCTGTCTGGTTTAACATGATTTTACCCCCATCTGGATGAATCATTTCATTCACTGTCACAGTATGTAGGCATCTAGCACTCTAACTAGTTTGCATCCTGAATCTGACCACTAGGTGTTGCTATTATGCAATTTATTTATTCAAACTGATGAGTTGCCTCATCTCCAAAAGATCTGTAAGCGAAGGACAAATAGAAAATCACAATTCACAAATAACAAACAAAAATGCCTTTAAAATCAATAAAATAAAATGCCAGACAAGAATATAAAATCCAGAGAGATAAATATCAAGAATAAAAACATAAAAAAAAAATCCAACATAGGGCAGATTTTATTTGTATTCTCTATGGCCAATTACTTGTAAATTATTTACTTACTTTTAATACACACATGTTCCACTGATTTTAAAATCATTATTCTTAGTGGATTTCAGTCAAAACAATACATGTAATCAATGAATCAATGCTGCCGTACAAAAAACATTTTAAGACTGTTCCTATAAATCAAATAGTCACTAAAATCTAATTTCTGAGGCCTACACAAGAAAAAGCCCCGTTTTTGTGTGCATTTATGTTTGTCAGTCATCACAAGGGAACTAATACAATATCATTCACTGGATGTAGTTATCTTGAAGGTTTATATAGAGCTAACTAACCTCTTAAATATTTTGGATGTGCTCCGTAAACAACTCTATGGACCAATAAAATAATTTTTAAAAGTTCTGCATTTCACTGAGAGCTAATGAAACTTGTTAAATACTGAAGTAACATGATCATACATCTTCAAAGCCATCAAAATCCAGGCTGCCATATTTTGTTCAAGCTGCAATCTGAGTAGTTTCTTTTCTAAGCCAATAGAACGTGCATTACAATAATCCAGCCATCCAAGAATCAGAGTTTGGATAACAGTAGCCAGATTACTTCACAGACAAATATGGATGTTAGTTTTTGCTAAACACAATTGCCAGAAAAATGTTGGTTTTTGTTTTTAGATTATTAATCTGGAACTGCATTAAGAGCTCAGAGTCCAAAGGGACTCCCAAAATCTTAACTTCCCCATTTTTACCTGTAATTGATGCCAAGAATACAATAGGAAGATCATACTCCATATTGGATCTCTTTACCTAAAAGACATCAGTCTGCTGGGCATTCAAAATGAATTTATTTTTCTGACATTCCATTTCGGATTGCTAGAAGGCAAGCTGAAAGCTATAAGAATATTTTTAAATTGTTTTCCTAAGTCACAGATGAACTGCACATCATTCACATACATCATACATGTGAAGCCCCAATAGTTAATCAAAATCCCCAGGGAACTTATTCAATATTTGGGACTCCAATCCTGTCTGTCATAGGGTATCTCTCTTCTTTTTGGACCTAATTTCAAGCAATAATGGTTTCCTTTCACTCTGTTTCTTTAAGCAGTTTTTGAAACCATGAGATATAGTTCAACTCTAATATATATATATATATTTTTTTTATATATGTATATATAGTGAAGTCATAAACCTGCTGTCCCATGCACTCCCCAATCTCAGCATTTGCAATCATATTATTTTCATTCCTGAATATTCCTTGTTCCAGCCTTCTAAATGTAACTGTCATGTGTCTTTTGAAAATCTACATATTATAAAAAAAATTAGTGTCAAGTTAAAAGCAGATGGAAGAGAGTATTGCTAAACCTATAGATGAGCTCTACCACTAGCAAACGTATTATACTTGAGGTATGCCTTACAGAGTTACGTATGGGTGTATATGGATGGTTTGGCCAGTAGGATCAATTTTAAGCAAATATGGTCCAAGTCATTCCATCTCTGCTCTGAGCGGCTTGCAAGCTGAAATAAATAAATAGTTTCTTCCATTACTGTAGCAGAGTCAAAAGCTGGAAGTAAAGGCTTGTGCTGACTTAATTCTCCAGAGACAATCTCCAGGGTATCAATGGTTTGCTGGTTCAGACAAAAAGCTCTACCATCTGTTACGTGAAGTCGTGAACCATTGTCTCATCTCAATGGTTACATTTAATCAGTTGCTAATATGCCTTTGGCCGAAACATGGACACAGAGAATATGACGGCAGATAAAAACAGCATGGGTCCATTTTCCCTCTCTGTTGAAATACTGCAGACCCAATTTTACTATCTCTTTTCCATCTATTACGGATCCTGCATGCTTGCCCTATGCTTTCCACAATTCTGATGCTATTGATCTTTTCACCACCTCTTTTGGGGTCCTTCCCTTCCTTTGGTCTTTCTCCTGTTTCCAGTAGGTTAAGAAAGGACTCTCTTTTGCAACTAGTGCCACTTGCATTCTTGTCCCTTAGGGTGCAGGTAGCCTCTTTTGACAGTTTGCATTGCCTTCTGATAATGCATGTGCATTTATTGCTAGGGATGTGAAATGTTTTTTCCTTCTATCATTTTTAGTGTGCACTATTTGGAAATAGTGCACACAATGTCAACTAGTACGCATTGGGGTAGATTTTCAAAGGGTCAAACTGCCCCTGCGCGCGCCAAGCCTATCTTCCATAGGCTCGGCGGCGCGCACAAGCCCCGAGACACGCACATGTCCCGGGGCTTTGAAAAAGGGGCATTCTGGGGGCGGGGCCATGGGCGGGGCACTGACCCTGGGGCATTCCGGGGGCGGGACTGAGGCCTCCAGAACAGCTGCCGTGCCAGGAGATGGCATGCCGGCAGCTGGCCGGTGCATGCAAGTTACGCTTGCCCAAAGGCAGGCCTAACTTTCCCGATAAAGATCAGGAGGGGGTTTTAGATAGGGCTGGGGGGTGGGTTAGATAGGGGAAGGGAGGGGAAGGTGCAGGGGGAGGCGGAAGGAAAGTTCCCTCCAAGGCCGCTCTGACCCTGGATTTTATAACATGCGCGCGACAGCGCGCGCATGTTATAAAATCAGGCGTAGATTTGTTCGCGCCAGGTTGCGTGAACAAATCTATGCTCACGGGCAGGTTTAAAGATCTGTCCCATAATTTCCAAAACCTAAAAAAAAAAGTGGGATACTTTGCCCCCAAAGACAAAATGACAAGATATGAAATATTTTGGCCTGCACACTCCTATTACTTGAGCTGTAGGAATAAAAGATGTGCTCTTGAAGCTGAGAATGCTCCTAGATGTTTTAGTATGCCTAAGAGCACCAAAACATGAAACTGTGTTGACCACTTTAGAATCTGATTACTATTGAATATGCACTGACTGTCACTAAGCATGGCATCTCTCTCTGATACCCAGCTGGACATTATTCTTCCATATGAGATTCACAAGAATAGCCAATGATGATGTACAGCATAGGCTAGCATGAAAGTTCTTACCCTATGCAGTATCTGTAGGTGTAAGACAAAGCACACTGTCTATAAATCAGCATGGAACATGATGTAATTAATGTCATTGGCATGTCATTCATAGATTTTTGGAGCAGAAGTTTTGGAAAGTGCACCCTTAAAGGAAACTTTAAGGTTCTCAGCCTGAATGTGTTGAAACCCCAGTTCTTCAAATTCTAAAGTTAACTATAACACAGACATGCAGGTTCACTTTGCCACAGGTTTCAACAACTCTAATACCAGCCATCTTGTTGGTTATATCAGATAAGTTCAATATCAGTTCCAGCTGACTTCAGTTCTAGTCTTAAGTAATTCAATCAGCAAACAGGTACTAGAGATGTGCTTTCATTTGAAATGATACAGGAGAATTCAGCAAAAGTTCATGTTTTATTGCATTTTGAAAATGGAACAAAATGCTCTACCTCTTTGGATCGACTTGGGTCTGTTCGCAACTCTAGTGGGAGATAGTGCTATATAAGTTCAAATTTTATTTTTGGCTAACAAACATTTGTAAGATTATTTTCATATTAGTCTCACATGCTGTAGTGACACAATGTTAGGTTCCATATTAGGAGCTACCACCCAGGAAAAAGATCTGGGCATCATAGTGGATAATACTTTAAAATCGTCGGCTCAGTGTACTGCAGCAGTCAAAAAAGCAAACAGAATGTTAGGAATTATTAGGAAGGGAATGGTTCATAAAACAGAAAATGTCATAATGCCTCTATATCGCTTCATGGTGAGACCGCACCTTGAATACTGTGTACAATTCTGGTCGCCACATCTCAAAAAAAATATAGTTGCGATGGAGAAGGTACAGAGAAGGGCAACCAAAATGATAAAGGGGATGGAACAGCTCCCCTATGAGGAAAGGCTGAAGAGGTTAGGGCTGTTCAGCTTGGAGAAGAGACGGCTGAGGGGGGATATGATAGGTCTTTAAGATCTAGAGAGGTCTTGTAGATGTGAATCAGTTACACTCTCAAATAATAGGACTAGGGGGCATTTCATGAAGTTAGCAAGTAGCATATTTAAGACTAATCGGAGAAAATTCTTTTTCACTCATCGCACAATAAAGCTCTGGAATTTGTTGCCAGAGGATGTGGTTAGTACAGTTAGTAAAGCTGGGTTCAAAAAGGTTTGGATAAGTTCTTGGAGGAGAAGTCCATTAACGGCTATTAATCAAGTTTACTTAGGGAATAGCCACTACTATTATTGCATCAGTAGCATGGGATATTCTTAGTGTTTGGGTAATTGCCAGGTTCTTGTGCCCTGGTTTGGCCTCTGTTGGAGACAGGATGCTGGGCTTGATGGACCCTTGGTCTGACCCAGCATGGCAATTTCTTATGTTCTTATGAGGAGAATCAGCTAAGGGTATTCTTATCTTTTTTTAAAATTTTATTTTCAGTTTTGCACAGTGTGGAAAGCCAAGTGCATTTCATGCTTTAGGCATGAATGAAAAGATGGGTGGGGAGGTGGAAGAGGGATAGGAAGGAGTGTGCTTGACAATAGCCTACTGTGTTGTGTTCGCCAGCTGCATGTCGGTTTCCTTATGGCTTTTGTTTCAGTACTTGTTGCTATGCACACAGCGTACTGCGGGAGGAATCTAGGCCATGCAGTGATTGTTTGGCAGGCTACAAAAATGATGATTACCATATTTGACAGAAGGTAAAAAAAAAAAAATGCATATTTCTGGGCTTCCTATCTCTTCCTTTCATCCCACCCCCTATAGTTTTGTTGATCTGCTCTATTAGATCTCCTTTGCCTGCTGCACCTTGGCAGTGATATCTCTTCTGTGGGTTAATGGACAAAAGGGTTGGAAAAAGGAAATGTGGGGAGTGAGAGAGAGCAATTTTCAAATGTTATAGCTGACTAAATTAGGGTTGTGAAATTTGCTCTGCGCAAAGCGGCTAAACACAGCTGCCTGCTTTCACTACTTGGCTATATATTTAGTAGCCTGTTTCTTTTAATTTTGTGTTCGAAAGAAAAAGAAGAAAATCAGTGCTCTGTTCAAAATGGCGGCAGCACACAGGAAGGACAGGAGCATCTGGAGATCGCGCCTGCCCTGTGATGATGCTTACGATTCAGAGTAAGCTGGGGGTGGAGATTGGGTTTCTGAGTGGATGCGGGGGATGGAGAAAAGGCCTGGTGGCCATTTTTTTAGAGCCTCAATTTTGCAATAGAAGGATGGGTAGTCCAGTCCTGGCTGCTACTGCCTTCTTTTTTTAAACACAAAATAAAACAAAAATAATTTAAAAAAAAATGCAATGGCATGCCCCTTCCCCCTCCAATAAAATGAAATAAAAACAAAATTGAAGGAAAAACCCTTTGCACATCACCTCTTATTTACCTGTTCAAAAAACAGGCATTTCAGGAAGTAGGCATGGGTCAGGAAAGTAAACTCCAAGGGGTAGATTTTCAAAGGGTTACGCGTGTAACCCCCGAAAACCTACCCCAACCCCCTATGCGTGCACCGAGCCTATCTTGCATAGGCTCGGCGGCGTGCGTAAGTCCCGGGGCTTTCCTGGGGGT
This sequence comes from Rhinatrema bivittatum, assembly GCF_901001135.1. Lineage (NCBI taxonomy): Eukaryota > Metazoa > Chordata > Amphibia > Gymnophiona > Rhinatrematidae > Rhinatrema > Rhinatrema bivittatum. The sequence goes on from NC_042626.1 coordinate 35,127,586, forward strand.
GGGGGGGGGGGTGTCAGGGGCGTGACGGGGGCGTGACACGGTGGCGCTCCAGGGGCATGGCCATGGCCTCCGGACCAGCGCCCAGACCGGACCTTGGTGCACCGGCAGCCGGCCTGGCGCGCGCAAGTTACGCCTGCCTTGGGCAGGCATAACTTTCACGATAAAGGTAGGGGGGGAATTAGTTAGGACAGGGGGCCGGTTAGTTAGGGGAAGGGGGGGGGGGGAGTTGCGAGGGAGTGGAAGGAAAGTTCCCTCCGAGGCCGCTCCGATTTCAGCGTGGCCTCGGAGGGAACGGAGGCAGGCTGCGCGGCTCGGCGCACGCAGGCTGCCGATTTTTGCGCAGCCTTCCACACGCCGACCCCGGATTTTAAAAGATACGCACGGCTACGCGCGTATCTATTAAAAATCTGGCGTACTTTTGTTTGCACCTGGTGCGCGAACAAAAGTACGCGCGGGCGTACTTTTATAAAATCTACCCCCAAGTGTTTTATTTATTTATTTAAAATATTTTATATACCGCAAATACACACACAAAGTAGATCTATGTGGTTTACAAATTAAAAAGAAACATACATAGCAATAAAAACAAATAAAATGACACAGCAGTTAAGCAGTTCACATAGAGAAATGGTTGCAGGTTCAAGAGAAGGAGAATCAGTAGTAGAGTTTTGGTAATAGTTTAGGTTTGTGGAATAGGAAATACTTGTCAACAGATACATGCAGAGATTTTCCTACCTTACTCCACTTGCAGGTAAAACAAGGGCAAAGTATGCATGTATTTTTGTGCCTGCATAAGTGTTATCAAATTTTGAAAATTCACTGTAAGTTACAGATACAAAAGTGCCTGATTACTTTTTTGAGGGACTGAATTGAGGACATTATTTTGAGGCCCATTTCAGCTGCTCTGACAAATGTGTAGTGGGACCCCCAGTTGGCTTGCTGGCTGAACCTGGGGAGCTACAATGCTGGTGGTTCATTCAGAGGGGGGAATGTTAGCACCTGATCCCTTGGTGCAGGTCTGGGGCTATCCTGCTATCTCACTCTGCACTTTGCTCTCACTGGTCAATCTGCTTTCACTGCAAAGGGATCTCCCAGGGATGTAGTTTGCAAAAACCACGGACTCCGAGGATGGCATTCAAAAGACATTTTACTTAATGTTTGAAAATAAGAATCCATGCCAGTATGGGAAAAAATACAAATAGCAGCCAAAAAAAAATAAATCCTTACAGGGCCATTTATCGTTTCGCGATAGGGCCTTAACCTGCAATATAACGGCTTGATGCGCGTGATAATGACATAACACATGTGATAAATTTAATGCAATCTACTCCTCTAGTTATACTTTTCATCCATTGTAATGACTACTAATGTCAATATTACTATGAATACCTCAGAATGTTTCTATAACATCACCTCCATAAACTCCCCCAAACTTCCGAAACCCACCCTGATACAAAGTGCCCCTCTACAGTGGTACATATATAGAGTGTCAGACTGATTCTATACAGAATGTCTCTCTCTCAAAAATAGCACAGGTGTAATAAATTTCTTATTGTAGGTGCTATTTCCACAATATTTATAGCATTTTGTCAAATCTAGGGCTGTGTCTCTTTCCTATGGTAAGTCCCCCTAGCTGTTGTTCTCTCAGCTGAACCAGGGTCCAATTCTAAAGAATTCCTTTCCCTTGGAGGGTAGGCATAGTCTCTTCAGGCTCCAGCATAAAGTAAGGGCTGGACTTCTCGTCCAAAAATACAACTTCCAAAAAGTTAACTCCAACAATCTTTACAAGTATCTCAGTCCAATGACTACAAAAAACTCAGCAGTCACCCACCTCGGTTGTTAACTGGTCACAATGGTAAAAGATCCAGAACCCCGCCGTGCAAGAAACCAGGGTTTGCCCTTTGTTCAGGTAACTGGTTCAAAATTCCAATCTTCTAAAATCTTCCAAAAAAAAAAAAAAATCCAATGCTCTTCAAAAAATCTCCTATCCTTGATATCCTAGAAACTTCTCAGAAGGACTTAGTTACACCGGCTACTCTTATTGTATCCTTCCTTATGGAAACTGATAGAGAGTGGATCCTCAAATGGTTTTTTATCAACGCCTGGAATTGTTTATAAATTTAAACATTTCAGCTGACCCAGATCTGGCTAGACAGACGCAGAGAAAGAGGAAACAGTTTTTAATAAGGGCTTGGAGCTGGGAGCTTCTTTTTATTTTAAAGTTTCATTGTAAATGGATTATCAGATATCAAAATGTTTCCTATACATTTAATCACAACTCCCTGCTTTCTTAAATAACAAATTTAATTCAGTCTTTTGTTCTTCTCCTAATGCCTAGATAGAACGCAGTTGTCTAGTAATGCAGCTTGTTCATTAATTTGATTAGGATCTACTGTTTTGCCAGTCTTTTCCTTTTCTGGGTCTTTTCCCTTGTTTTCCTGAGGATGTGTTATTAGATTCCCCTTATGGAAGACTTGGACTATGTGAGATGTTAATTTGTCCGTTTTTTAATTGTCTTTTCCTTTCTTTTGTTTTCTCCTTTGTGTCATGTATTTCAAATTCAAGTGTTTTTCTTGGAATGTATTGAAAATATGCATAATTTAAAAAAAAAAAAATAGTGGAAAGTGTTCTAAGCATCAAAATCACAGAACATATAGAAAGACATGGTTTAATGGAACAAAGTCAGCATAGCTTTACCCAAGGCAAGTCTTGCCTCACAAATCTGCTTCACTTTTTTGAAGGAGTTAATAAACATGTGGATAAAGGTGAACCGGTAGATGTAGTGTACTTGGATTTTTAGAAGGCGTTTGATAAAGTTCCTCATGAGAGGCTTCTAGGAAAAGTAAAAAGTCATGGTATAGGTGGCGATGTCCTTTCATGGATTACAAACTGGCTAAAAGACAGGAAACAGAGGGTAGGATTAAATGAACAATTTTCTCAGTGGAAGGGAGTGGGCAGTGGAGTGCCTCAGGGATCTGTATTAGGACCCTTACTTTTCGATATATTTATAAATAATCTGGAAAGAAATACGACGAGTGAGGTAATCAAATTTGCAGATGATACAAAATTGTTCAGAGTAGTTAAATCACAAGCAGATTGTGATAAATTGCAGGAAGACCTTGTGAGACTGGAAAATTGGGCATCGAAATGGCAGATGAAATTTAATGTAGATAAGTGCAAGTTGATGCATATAGAGAAAAATAACCCATGCTATAGTTACACAATGTTAGGTTCCATATTAGGTGCTACCACCCAAGAAAGAGATCTAGGCGTCATAGTGGATAACACATTGAAATTGTCAGTTCAGTGTGCTGCGGCAGTCAAAAAAGCAAACAGAATGTTGGGAATTATTAGGAAGGGAATGGTGAATAAAACGGAAAATGTCATAATGCCTCTGTATCGTTCCATGGTGAGACCCCACCTTGAATACTGTGTATAATTCTGGTTGCTGCATCTCAAAAAAGATATAATTGCGATGGAGAAGATACAGAGAAGGGCGACCAAAATGATAAGGGGAATGAAACAGCTCCCCTATGAGGAAAGACTAAAGAGGTTAGGACTTTTCAGCTTGGAGAAGAGACGGCTGAGGGGGGATATGATAGAGGTGTTTAAAATCATGAGAGGTCTAGAATGGGTAGATGTGAATCGGTTATTTACGCTTTTGGATAATAGAAAGACTAGGGGGCACACCATGAAGTTAGCATGTGGCACATTTAAAACCAATCGGAGAAAGTTCTTCTTCACTCAACGCACAATTAAACTCTGGAATTTGTTGCCAGTGGACCTAGTTAGTTCAGTTAGTGTAGCTGTGTTTAAAAAAGGATTGGTTAAGTTCTTGGAGGAGAAGTCCATTACTTGCTATTAATTAAGTTGACTTAGAAAATAACCACCGCTATTACTAGCAACGGTAACATGAAATAGACTTAGTTTTTGGGTACTTGCCAGGTTCTTATGGCCTGGATTGGCCACTGTTGGAAACAGGATGCTGGGCTTGATGGACCCTTGGTCTGACCCACTATGGCATGTTCTTATGTTTTTATAAAAGAAAATCTTCTTTCCTGAGACCCAGGGATGATCTCAAACTCCTCGCTTTCTTCAGTGTTGTTCTCCCTATCATAGTCTCATTATACAAAATACTTTTTTTATTTTGCTGAATGAAAATTCCAAAAAGCACAAGATGGCAGCCAATTCTACCTTGTTAGGAGCCTCTACGTTTTTGCTTCTTGGAGTAATTGAAAAGAAGGCACTTCTTTATAAAGAAAAATGAGAGAGATGAGAAAGTGATGCAATCAGTAAAGCTGGCACTGCATATGTTGAGTAGCACTATAGTAGTAGTAGTATTGGTAACATTGATCAGCCACTGCTTTTGACTCCCTCATGATGTGATGCTTCAACAGCAAAAAAAAGCAAACTATTGGTGATAAAAATTGGACCCAATGAAAATACTGATAAAAAAATGTAGAGATCCAAAACACATTTCAGCAGCTCACTATCAAACAATTGGTGTAACAATTGTTTTGGGAAGAATTTTTCAAGTCGAAGATATCTTGATATTTGCATATAAATAGTAAATCAGACGTGTCTTGTTTTAATGTTAATCATTTATATAACAAAAGAACAAAAATAGTTTTAAAAATGTGCTATTAATAATGTGTTGATAAAATGATGCCTTAATCCAACATGGGTTGCGAGCCTGCAGTATCCTGTCCCATTTTTGTGTAGGTACACACAGCACCACAATGCATGGAAGGGAACTGGGGTTACCTGCTACTGCAGAAACAGTTGGTCCCACTGGAAAGGAACTTAGTTGATTGAAAATAAATACAGTTTCTACAATTCCATCTTTTCTGTCTTGTTTACCTACTCTACTCCTTTCTAGAAATTTGGATCAAGAAAGATGCCATATATTGTTAATTTGCAGCACATGTTCCATTGCTCCACCCAAATTAATCACCAACCCAACCTCTGTTTCCTTCTATTATCAACATCAACAACCAACCATCAAGGAAACTCCCCGATGCGTGGTAATGGGCGGTTGCTATATCTGAGGGGACCCTTTTTGATCCCCACTTTTAATAGCTGCTGACTTTATTCTTTTAATTTGTAGTTTACTTTTTTATTTTTTTATTTATGCAATTCCTTATTTAGTATTTCACAATGAACCCTATTTGTAGATTTCTTTTCAATCAATGTCCTCCCCCTGGTGGTCAATTCGGCCTTTTTTTAGCGTTCCCGCTCTTTTAAATTAATACTTTTGGGTTCTACCCGAACTTCTTTAATTCTCTGAGGTCGAGGTCTCTGAGGAATTGTAGAAACAGTATTTATTTTCAATCAACTAAGTTCCTTTCCAGTGGGACCAACTGTTTCTGGAGTGGCAGGTAACCCCATTTCCCTTCCATGCATGGTGGTGCTGTGTGTACCTACACAAAAATGGGACAGGATACTGCAGGCTCGCAACCCATGTTGGATTAAGTATTGCATTTCTTATGTTTCTTATGATGTATTCTTTGTGTGTTGAGAAATCAAAATGTTAAAGAAAACCACAGCAATTACTTGACCACACATTTTTTATAGGTTTTTTACCAGGCATGTGCTTGGTAAAAAAAAAAAAAAATTCATTTCATTTTGTTTAGGATTTTAATTCATTTTGTATTTTGTTTGAAGTTTATTTCTTTTCATTTAAAAGAAACACATTTTTTTTAATAATGGGGGAGGAAAGGTAAAAATGGGGCTGGGTTTTCCCCCTCCTCTTGCCCTCCCAGGGCTGCCACAAAAAAAAATTAGCCCCATTTCCCATCCCCCACCCACTCTGTATCCATCTTACCACATCCATAGTATCAAATAAGTCAAAATAAGAGTGATTCCCAGTCGCTCCCGCCCCCACCAATTCCTGTTTTCAAAATGGTGCTGGCTGGCATCGAGGCAGATGCCACTTTGTTGTACTCTGCATCAGCCAGTGCCCCATTTCAACTTATTTCACCCCACAGATGGGGTAAGATGGGTACAGGGAGAATGGTGGGATAGGGATGGCTGGTACAGGGTTAATATTTTATTGTTGCACTCCTGGAAAGGCTGTGGCTGTGGCAGCAACAGGACGTACATTCCATAATAAAAGGTAAAACCCAACAAATTTTATTGGGTTATTATTTTTATTTCATTTTGATGTGACACACAAAAAAAAAAAGAATGGAATGTTTGTTGCATTTTCCATGGCATTTGAAAACGAATGCACATCTCTAACTTTTTTTATACATTGCTCAAGGCAAAATATATTCAAGAGTAAGATTAATTGAAGTCTCATTTAAAACACATGCCTGTAGGCTATGTATATGCTACATCAGTGTTCTTGCTTTACGATTTTGTGGGTCTTTTTTTTTTTTTTTAAAGCAATATGGAAATTAAAATCAAAATAAACTTGACTGTAATGCAGTGGAAATAACTCACAGGCTCCAGCCAGAGTCAGGGAAGGCGGTGTCATCGCTTCCACCTAGCGGTCCCAACTAAATGGTGAGACGGTAGTTGTCATCAGCAGATAAGGAACTCTTGGCCCCAACCCAATCTGCTCACCTGATCTCCAATCATCTCCCTCCCTTTCCCTACCTACCTACCATCCCCTCTGTCTTTTCCAAGCACCCCTTGATTTCTGCCATTTTCATTAATACAACCTCTCTCGACAGATTATTCTACCTGCTGCCTAAAAAAAAAAAAAGAGAAAGGCGGAAGCAAGAGGGAGAACGAGGAAGGGCAGAAAGGTCCAAGCCGTAACTGAGCTCTGAAATTCGACCCGTGCTCCCGGAGAACCAGTGCGGGCCCTTTAATTCCAAAATAGTGTCAGACTGTATTATTAGGAAATGGAATCCGTGGACCTTACGGTGCCCAACTCTGGGCTGGGACTGGATGCCCTTATAACCTGCATTTACAAATGGGACTCCCCTCGGCCATCAGGCTGACCTAAGAAGGAGGCTAGATGACAGCTTGCTATTACTGTTTCCTAAACTTGCATGCTTTGGGAGGGGGGGTGGGGGAGAATATATCACAGGCAAACCATGTCGAAATCGCTCTCATGTCATAGATCTGAAACCTCTTAACCATGACAGGTAGCTGCTTGTGCTAAATACGCAGTTGTTAGCCATTGGTTTTTTGTTTTTTTGTTTTTTTTGGGGGGGGGGGGGCAAGACGCACTTGTGTCATTATTATCTCCAACATGTCGGGTCCCTGCTAGCCATTCTATTCCTTAATGACTTCAGCTAATTTCCACTCTATATTTGTATTTACTTTAACCTGATCGTTTCTAATGAGGCTACTGACATTTTGTATCTATGGTGGGTGCATTTCAATGTTGTCATTGAAATGCCAAAGCCGGCAGTAATTTAGTATCTTGAGAACACAAACGCGATGGGAACAATAGATTTCTATTCCTGTTCCCCTCCCCTGCTATCCTCCAGCTCTCAAGGCCAGGCCATTTGGCAACCTCTTACCACAGAGCAGAAAACAGTTCCCATAGTAAAACACAGGGAGGCTGAAAGGCAAGTGCTGTCAGAAATTAAACCTCTTAGACAAGGTCATTTAACATAATTAATCAAATGTCAAAAACCTTCTCGGAAAAGTTTGCTGAAATACAGAGGAAAATTTTTCACATTGCCTGCGTTGCTTATTGGGGACGCTCTCGGTTTAGCCAGACACTTCCATATTCAGAACGCAGATTTCAATGGATATTAATAATAATAATTCCAGATTAGGCTGTTGTGTAATGTGGTGCATGGCTGTTGCAGAATTCCTCTTTTAGGTGAGATCTGATATTATTTTGGGATGTACCTCATGAATTATATAGGTGGATATGACATGCTTCAAAGTCAACTTGCTGTGGGGCAACTCTGTACACTTATATACTTAGGTTTGGTCTGCCAAAATTCAGTAGAAGCAGATAGTGGTCTTTATTTTCCATGTATTCCTTGTGTTCTGTGAATATCTGAAATGCCTTTCGGGGGTCAATTTTGAAAATGTTCCCACTTGGACAAAGTCCCTGGGTACTTTTAACCCACAGACTTTGCACTAATTATCAAAGTGGAAGTTTGCACGTACATATATGAAACTTGCCGCAGGTATAAAGCACACACACATTTACACCTGCTTTTACTGCGGGTAATAACGCAGGTGGACATGAAAATGCAATCTACGTGCGTTACTTCCCTCCCTGAACTAAGCACCCTGCCGGGAATGCTTCCTTTCAAAGCTGCTAAAAGTTTGTGCATTGAACCCCACACTGAGGTCCATATTGATTGAATAAGCTGAGGTGCAGGAAAGCTATCCTGGTAAAGTCAGCCGATCACTTTATTTCAGCGGAACATAGGTTATGCGTTCCACAGTACATATGTATATATCGAAGAGGAGTACAAATCCACATTCATAAGACTTCACACTTACATCATTCCATCTGATCTAAAACCCGCCAAATAAATATCATTTAGTCAGGTGCTCTTCAGTCTCCCTAAATGCCTCAGAAAACATTAGTGCAGAGGCAGGCAACTCCAGTTCTGCAGTGCCAGAAACAGGTCTGGTTTTCAAAATAGCCACAATGAATATGCATGAGATGTATTTATATGCACTGCCTCCACAGTATGCAAATCTATCTCATGCATATTCATTGTGGATATCCTGAAACGCAGACCTGTGTGTGGTACTCCAGGACTGGAGCTGCCTACCCCTGCATTAGTACTTTTTTTTTATTTCTTACTAAAAATGTTGTGAGACAAAAGTCTGTGCGGGTAATGATTTACTGGAACCAAAGTTAAAACAAAGAGCAAGGGAGGGAGGGATTTTAAAACTATTTGTGTGGGTAATTCTCAGCGTAACCTGAACAAATCTTCTGAATATGGGCCTAATTTACTTTCAGCCATATTGAGGAAAGGCAATTTTTAGATTTTCAGACAATCAATTAAAATGCAAAACATGCCTTATATCTGTATAAATCCCTTTGAAACTTGTCCTTTTCAGGTTCTTCTCTCCACACGCATCTACATTTTTCTGTCTTTGTGCCCTTAATATATTAAGTGTGAATAGAGGCCCGTTTCATGTACACATTCTCCTGTCTTGAAGGCACATGTAACCTTTCACTGCCTTGGTGATCAAAATCGTTGTCAGATTTTGTTTCCAAAGTGCAAATTATTTGTACGATACTAGAATGCGAAGGCGGAGAAAGACCCCCGTAGGCCTGTCCAATCTACAGAGTTTCCTTCCTGCTTACTTTTGGGCTCTGAAATATGTGATATTCTATTCATTGTGTGGCTCCCATCACACAGCTTATAAAATGCTAGCATAAGCCTTTGCAGAGCCACTTATATGTGCAAATTCTGTATCATGGACAGTTTTAAAAGTTGGGCTCCCCATATTTATTTCATTTCAATTAAACAAAAAAAAAGAAATAAAATAAACATGAAATTAAATCTGAATAAAATAAACCGAAAAAATGAAACAACATGAACATTTTCCTGTGCTCATCCCTATTACACGGAAAAACCCACCTCACCTAGCTAGCCATTGAGTTGGGGCTTGTGCTAAGCTCCATGACAGAGATTTGTGATGTAAGATGTCAGTGCCACCAATGAGCGGCATTGCAAACACTTTATCCAACAACATGTAACCCCAACTCGGCATGCGTGTCCTGCATGTTTGGAGCGATAAAATCATTTATAGTCTTTGTGGCAGGGACCCTGACTGGCTTTTTCTTTGCCCCTGAAAGGGTTCCTCTCAGGTCCTAGCGCAGGGGTATCCCTGGGAGAGGGGTACTTTCTATTCGCTGTGCGCTGAGTGCCAACCTCACTGGAGCCATTGGATGAGTGTCCAACGTAAAATCTTTACTGTCAATACCAATTGGATAATGGCACAATAAATATGATACAGAGCCACGGTCTTTTCTCTTCTCTGGTTACAATTCCTTAATCCTCTGTCTCTGCAGGAATCTTTTCTAGTAGGCAAGGAAACTTTTTTTTAACCTGTCTAGATTTGGAGGATGGGAGTCCCAGTGGGCAGGACAACCCCTAGATGGTTGGGGAAACCCCTTCCAAGCTGGCCAAAACCTATCTCTGCTCTGAGAGCAAAGTCTCTCTCTTACCAGAGGCTTTTGAAGACTCCGATTTGGATGTCCTCCAACTTGTAAATAGTTCTTACTCTCAATTAGTGGTTCTTTCTTTCTGTTTTTCTCAGAGGGGATCCCTTTTTAGAGGGATCCTGGATGGACTGCTGCTTCACAGGTCCGCTGATGGGTAAGAAGAGGGGCAGAAAACATTTCCTCCCAGATCTTCAAAAATAACTTCATCTGGATCCCCAAGAAGGAAATAGCACTGGAGTTGTCCCTTGCAGCGGGTCACCACCACTTCAGGGGCAGGTCTTCCCTATCCTTGAGTGTCCCAGACAGAGGGTTTCCCATGCCCTGGATCCAAGAAATGCCCAGAAGTCCAGCAAAGCTCCTACCAAGCAAAAATCCAAAATATTCCCAGGGCAACCATACTGCACCTTGGGAGAAGAGTACAGCAGTGGCGCCCTCGACCTGCCCTGAAGGATCCCAGGTAGGATGGAGCCCAGGCCCCTAGGTAGGCCAAAAATGTAACTAAGGCCAAAATTTTCCAACCTTCCTCCTGAACTGCAAGGGGGTGGAGCTCTGCTGTAAAACATCCGTTTAGCCCCACCCTGAAGGGGAGGGGCTAAACAGGAATGGATCCTCCCCTAATCATCTCTCTCTCTGTAACTGCACAAACCTTCTTTCCCAGGGCTTACTGGTAACCCAGAAAGGTGCCGGGGTTACTAACATTTACTACCGTAAAGTCACTATTCCAGTTATGTTGTTGATTTATTTCTCCATTAACTGTGGAATATATTGTTAAATTGTGTGCCAATAGCCAAACATTTTGAAACTGGCATTTCCCATTTTAACTAAGAAGGAAAATGTGCTTTAAAAAAAATGCAAAATGCTTCCCTTTGTGTAGCTGTAGTGTGAGCTGGTCATTTAGAGCTTACCACTCAATTTCATTGCCAGATTTCTCCATAGCACACTTTATCTTTATAAAGTAGCAGTAAGTGGACAGTATAATGTATTTCACTTTTAATAAGGTGTTGCCAGTTGCAGGCACTCCACAGAATAATTAGTGTCAAAGAGGGCTAAGCAATGTAAAGGAGCAGTAATCTGAATGTTTACTGAAGCACAGTATTTTATTGGCTGGCGGGGGGGGGGGGGGGGGAGGAGTGGGCAGTAAAGTGAGTGATGCCGTAACTTGGCTTTGGATATCAGAGCTACGGATATAGGGAGCAGAGCGGTAAAGGAAGCTCAGAGAGGCTGGAGTGGGGGAATGCCAAGAGGAAAGGGAGTCTTGGAGCTGCAGAATTTAACTGTACATTTTCAGAAAAATACAGAAACCTTGGACAGCAGGTGCTTACAAGCAAGGATGTGTGGAATAATGGTGGTACAAAAATGCATCAGGCTTTAAGAAAAAAGTATGTCAAAATCAGAAGTGAGCCATTCTACTATAGATCTTGCCGCCATTAGTCCATTTTTGTTTTTTTTAAAGAAAATAGAGGTTACCAGAAAAATCTCTTTCCCAAGATTTGCACATCCTTAAAAGAGATGAGTACGCAAAGAGAAAGCAGACAACAGAGAGAAAAATGGAAAACATTTGAAAAAAATGCAGTGTGAAAAAAGAAGTCACCCAGATGCATGATAAAGCTTGAAAAAATGATATTTTTATTGTTGAAAGGGAAATATTCAAATATTCAAACCTAAGTTCATACTGCTGGTGTATAAGTCAAAGCTAACTTTACTTTATTTTAATAATATTTATAACCTGCGTGATTTAAAAATCTTGGCAGTTTACAAAGGAACATACATAAAATACAACATCTTAAAACCAACACAACATCAAACAATAAATAATACGAAAAGGCAAACATAAGTTAAAAGCAAAACAGAAACAACAGGAGAGGATGTATTTCTTGGATATTGAGGCAAAGAGTCAGAAGACGTATGGATTCCTCATCACCAGAACGATGCCTTTAGATATAAATAAATAAATATAAGTTAAAAAAAAAATTTGGCATATGAAAGTAGTGCCATCTGCTGAACTTGGCACACACAAGCTGAATAACGTTCTGCAAAATTACTGGGCCCCAAGGAGAGGGTGAGATTTAGAGAGACCACTGTGGCTCTCAGGTCATACCTGGAATCTGTGAAGGCTGCGATAGCTTTTACTGAACCTAAATAAAAAAGTCGTTGCCGTGAACGAACTTGTGAGATCTCAAAATCTTCATGTATGACAGCACGACATAGCTGGTGAGTCTTGTAATTTGAATGATGACTTTATTACCGGCCTGCATTACCTCACAGTGAAAATGGTTCACTTATGCAGTAGGAGAGCCAAGTTTGGGTTCCATGATTCCCATGGGGCTCAGCTCCTACTCGAGCAAAGGTTAAAAAGACAAGCTTGGCCTAGCAGTTGCAAAATAGTGAAATGTGAAGTGGTGTGCAAATGTTGAGGGTATTTTTTTTTGCAATGTGTGTTTGAGCAGGTGCAGAGATTTATTAAGTCTGGCTGACTCCCTATCTGGCAGCTGTATTTCCTGGTGCATGACATTAACACGACCTGTATAAACTCATTTGCGTAAGAGGCTAGCATGTGTGGTCTTTCTGTGGCTTCACACTTTCACCGTGTCCCCCATACTGTGCACTATTGTCTTCTGTGGCTTTCCTGCAAACGCCTCTTCCTTCCTTAGTTTAATAAAGTTCCTTTTCTTCTTTTCTGTTTGTTCACTGAGATTGAGGTCTTCTGCTTTCACACCTCTGTAATTGGCGTTGTATATTGACAGTCAGGCTGGATCTCGAGCCTGTAGAGGTTAGGGTATGTTGAATTAAATTAAATAGAAGAGACACTGGCTGGGAGTGGAGTGGGGAAGCAGTTTAAAAAAAAAAAAAAGCAATGAAGTTTCCTGACTGCAGCATCCAGATGTGCAAAGCTGAGAATGTAAACCGGAAGCTTATGTACAAGTCCACAGCTTTGAAAACATGTGTGGAATCTTGGTATTGGAAGTGAACTGGAGCCGAACGATCTGCTATTGAGAATTGACTGGAGAAAGAATGGCATTAAGTTCAGCTGGAGAAGCTCCTTTTATCAGGGCCACCAAGTAGACAGGGGCCTTGCAATCATATTGAAACTGTAGAGAAGAACCTTTCAAATCGGTGTACAAGCTGCTCAGAGTCTTATCGCAGCAGGAACTGCACCAAAATGAAGAGGTGAAGGCACGGAAGGATGAGAGTCTGTGCATGCGCTCCTTCCAGGTGCCGCCTCCCACCAGGAGGGGGCAGAGCCACTGCAGGACCCGGAAATCTGAAGAAGCAGAAAATGAACCCTGGAAAAGGAGTTAGAGGAGGATAACAATAGGAAAGCAGAAAAAAAAACAGACTGGGGAACAACACAATTAAAAATAAATAAATAAAACGGCCAGACAACAAAGGTAGAATAAAGCATTTCATTTTCACTTTAGTGATTGGAATAAGTCAAATTTGGGAATGTGCATCTCTTAATTTTTGTGCTTTGCTCAATACAGGAAAAAATACATTTCTTTTTGTATTTCTTCAGCATTGCACTGCAAGCTTCTTGGGGTGCCCATTTCAGATTTTAAATGAACATTTGAAAACTGTGATCCCTTAATCTGTATTTGGTTAAGATATCCGATTTGCACTTGTGACAGTAGTGAGGATTCTGCTAGCATGTAGTTTCTGTGAAAAGATCTATTGCAGTTCAGCTTGTTGTATTTCTCCATAGGAGGTATATTGGTATTCTAGGGTCTGATATAATATTTGCAGAGCTACCTTTTTTATACATAGGGTTGTTGCTGTTTGAGTTCTGGGAGTTAGTACTGTTTTTGGTACGACAAGTTTGCTAGATATATGCTGGATTCTATACCAGTGACCTGTTTTTCAACTCACTCTCTCTCACATATGATCTTTCGCTCTCATACTCACACATATACACACACACACTCTACGGGGCCTCACCTCTTGCCTTCCGCGGGTCGCCAATGCGTCCCTGATCTTCTCAGGTTGCTGCGAGGTGGGATCTGCAGTGGCCCTGCTACCGGGACTCCTTTTCTTGGGCCGCTGCAAGGTGGGATTGGCCGTGCCCTGCTACAATCTCTACTGCTCCTCTGCATGCGGCTGGTGCTCCTCCTCCTTCCTGCCCACACAGCTCCGGCAACGTTTTTCTTCCAGGGCTGCGCAGGCAGGAAGGAGGAGGGACACCTAGATGAGTGGCTGTAGTGGGATGAGCTGCACCACGGCTCTGCTGATCAAAGTGACATGCCCCCCTCCCCCACCCCCACCCGGTACAAAACTGATTCCTGCTTTTTCTGCCACCGGTGGATCCAATCCACCGGTGGCAGAAAAGGCGAAAATATTCCGCCGCCGGTGGGATGGGTCCACCACTGGCTACACGGGCCTCTGCCTGCTCCAATGCCACCCCACCGGTTGTGCCGCCCCGTGCAGTTGCACGGTTTGCATACCCGGTGGTGCTGGGCCTGCCCACAGAGATCCAAGAAGTGGAAGTAGGGTTGCCCTTTGCAATGCCATTCACATCTCATACCCTCACCATTGTAGCTGCTGTGCTTTCACCCCTGTGGACTAGGAATCCACTGCTGCAGGCCAGTATCCAGCCAGCATATCGGAGCATGCCTGTGTTTCCCTGTTTAAAAAAGAAACAGTGCCCTAAAAGTCTCCTGTATAAAATAAAACGTGTTTTAATATATATTTTTAAAGTTTGTGCTTTATGGGAGGATGACATGCAGGACAGAAGATCTTGCTGCATAGCATGAAGAGATTCTCCATAGGGACAATCCTCCTACTGCCAGAAAAAGCTGCAAACTGAAAGATATGTGTGTTTGTGTCTCTGTATGTATATACAATTTTAACAAAGGAAGATTTAGAGTACTTTATACAAGCCCCTTTACTTTCTTCACAGAAAATGAAAGCATTTTCATCCTGTAATCAAAATTAAAGCAATTATGCCAGAGCAATGGATTTATAAAAGTGAGTGTTGTCATTGGTAGAGTCACGCTTAAATGCCGTCTGATAGTTCACTCACATTAATATACCGGCAGTGCCCGGCGTGTAGCATGACAAGGCATGTCCTTACTATGCCTTTGATTTCCATTGTCGCAGGCAACATGCGACCTTGTGCATGACCTTTCATTGTCACTGAACTCCCCGCTTCACCTCTGTCCTGATGTAAAATGAAGGCCCTGATTGGGGGGGGGGGGGGGGGGGGGGGTTAAGCCCAACCAGTCATAGGTGGTTTACTCCAGTGAGATGGAAATTACTCAAGGCAGAAGGAGTCTGAATGGGACAAAAGGGCAGTATTTCATTACTTGCACGAAAAGTGTACAGGTTTCAGGGAATCGGACAAGAGAGCACAGAAAAGGAGAAGATGTTTGCAGGCGTAAAGCGAAATTAACCTGTTACTCCAATTTAAATTGAGCTGCATTGGCTTTCTATTAATGAGCGCATTAAATATAAACTTGGAATGCTTGTATACAAACTTCTCAGTGACCAAACCTGTTGTCGGGCCAATGCAATTCTTAAATTTTACCGACCTCCCAGACTGCTGCGCTCCTCACTGCGAGGCCTGCTGGAAATCCCATCTCCCAAATTAGCCAGGCTTCATATTACTTGTGTGCGCCTTTTCTATCGCAGCTCCAACTCTATGGAACTCTTTCCCTATAGATATTAGGCAATGCAATTCACTTAATCAGTTCAGAAAACAGATTAAGATGTTTCTCATATGCTGGCACAGACTGACGAATGTGTGTTGTGGTTGAATGCATCACCAACAGGACAAGATTAACCAAAACCATCCCACAGCAATGAGAGGCTGACAAGAATTTGTTTTGTGGTTTTTCAGTCCTGGGCATCCTATATGTGCCTAACAGCTATGCTTATACATATAATAGGGCCAAAGAGTTAGGCTCCTAACATTTGACCTTTTTGAAAATCTACTAAGGCTGAGTATCTAAATTTAGGGTCTTGGTTTCATTGGGCTCCTAAACTTAATTTCCTAAAATTGGATGGCTCGGGGCATGCAGTTAGGGCAGGGAAACAGCATCAATTTTCAGGTCTAGGCACCTAATTTAGGATTCAAATTTTGGGTAAATAGCAGACCTATATTTAGGGGATAGCCTTTAGGTTACTAAATTTATGCTAATTTTCTGATGAAAACAGGTTCCCAAGTTCTGCCTATCTTAGGCTAGGATTCATCATTCTTCGCAGAATGATGAATCCTGCGAAAACAGAGGGCAGGCCTGTGAAAGCCCGCAGCCTGGCACAGGCAGGCCTGTGCCAGCTGCCGGCTTTCGCACTGAATAGCGCCGCCATGAAAAGTGGTGCTATTCGGCGCGCTACTGCCGACGATAATGTTTGTAACATTATCGCCGGCAGCGAAGACACCGCCGACTCCCCTCCCCGCTCCGACTCCGCCCCTCCCCATAATTTGCATGATATCGCGTGCGATAAGCCTTTGGAAAATAACCCCATTAGAGATCTAATTTAAGATCTTAAATTTAGGAGCTTGGCTTTTCCTTAATATCGGCCCCACTAAGTTTTCCTGTTCACATGCAGGGTTGATGACGCTCCCTAAACCCCCTCTGTCATTCATGGCTCTTTCTTGGCTTTATCCCTCTCTGTCCTCCCATCCAGAGATGCCGTTCTGCTCTCCAGTGCTTAGAATTTAATGAGTGCAGCTGCCAGAATGCACAGGGCTCTGCCCTGCCGCTTTCTTCTGAGCTGCAGCGGCTGAGGTCTCTCCGCAACCTTTTCTCGTAATTTATACAAGTGTAGCTGATGTTCCCTTTTTAAATTGACAAAAGCTTGCGAATGGAGTCTGGAAAAGCCCTCCTGACCCCCAAGCCCTAGTCTATGGAAATTACAGGAGCTGCACTGTGCGTTTCTGTCTTCATGTACTTGCAGTGGGAGATGCTGGTTAATTTGCCAGGAATCAGAAGTGACCTGGGTTCAATAAAGAGGATTAATGGATTTGAGCTAAAGGTCTCGGCTGTTTCTAGCTGATAGCATCCTGCTTCCAAGACAGTTCACCAGCTGTTAGCCCGGCACCTTCAGAAGAACAGCGCACGCCTCGTCTTAAAAGGACAGTACCGACTGTATTCTGCTATTCAGTTTTAAAAACCGATGTCTGTGTACTTATTTTTGTAATCATATAATTATGTGCACTCCACACTGATCATAAAAGAAAGAACATCCATGGGAGCAATCAGCTTCTAAGAATCACTGATTAAACTTCCAGGAACCATTACAGGAGAACTGAGAAGTGAATTGAAACCTAAACATGAGATATTTGATAACTGCAGCAAAGGACAGGGGACTGTGCACAAGATGGTTCACAGAAAGCATAGAAAAGAAAACTGGAAAAACAGACAAATGCAGATTCTGTAGCACAGAACCTGAGAGGGTTGCACCTCTCATTGCTAAATGCAATATGTTAATATCAGAAGCACATAAGGTAGCAATGCACATCCAATGGAAATTGTGTAAGCGCATGGAAAAATAAAATATATTGCATGTATACTAAAAATGTGCACACAAAAAATGTCACTTAATGGCTAGGCACTAAATTTTAGTGTGTACACTAACCCCTACAACTCTAGTTTCTATCCATTCATAGCCTCTATGAGCTAAATAGCACATATACATTGAACTGAGCAAGTGCAGCTCTCCTTTCCTTATACCTCAGGTCCCTTGCTGTAAACCTGTATGAAAATAAGCCTGGCGCAGGGGGCTGTTTGGCAGTAGTGAGCGCAGAAGCAGGAGAGGATCGGGATCTCAGGAAAGAAGGTGAAACAAACAGACTTCCAGGGAGGAAAAGCCAGACCATAAGCACATGCCTCCGAGGTCTGTCTAGAAG
Source organism: Rhinatrema bivittatum (assembly GCF_901001135.1). Lineage (NCBI taxonomy): Eukaryota > Metazoa > Chordata > Amphibia > Gymnophiona > Rhinatrematidae > Rhinatrema > Rhinatrema bivittatum. Next base: position 35,145,537 of record NC_042626.1, read on the forward strand.
GACAGTGACAGGCATCAGAAGGTATCGCCACCAGCCCTGGTACATCCATCTCATTGACACCAAGGATAGAAATCTGCCAACCCTGACATCTCACCTTCCCCCTTGTACAATTACCTATAATGTGGAGCCGCAATGGCACATTGAAAGCTGTTCATGCTGAAGCCTCTGAACTCCTACAATTGTCTTTGGACAGTTTAAGCAGAGCAGGTTTTCTGCACATAAAGGGGAAGGCAGCTTTTCCTCTGACTGACCCCCACCCCCCCTGGCTTTGTTTTCCAGCAGCACCAGATCTTGCTCCTTCCCCCATAAACTCCTTCCCTCCACCACTGTTATGCTTGCCGCTTGCAAGCTTCACTCACTCAGATGCTGCTGGTCCGATGCAGCCACTCCTTGCAGCAGGGAAATGCAGCTCTTGTCCCACCTTTAGGCGCACGGCAGGTTATGTAGGCCCTGCGGCAGGAAACCTCCCTCACAGCGCTCCCCGATGATGTCACATGACTAGGTATTTAAACCCTGGCCATGGTACACAGTGTTGCCTCAGCAAGGTCACCTGGTTCCTTTTCCTCACTCTGGATCCAGTCCAGCCCCGCTTTGCTCCAAGTCTTCCTCCACAACTTTGACTCTGACAAGCCTTCAGTTTCTGCCTTAGCCTACTGGACTCTGTCCTAGCCTGGCCTGTGCTAAGACTTGCTCACCTGCGACGACACTAACCTTAGGGTCTGACCTACAATGAGGTTGCGCCAATTGTGCCATGGCAAGAGGAGCTCACACTCATGACGTTTACAACAAAGTGTTCATGCAGCCTAAGCAAAATAAGGAGTGCCCACTTTAACTTGGGTTTGAGCACTTATTTCATGATGCATTAGCATATGGGTGCTCCAACCAGTCTTTGAGGACCCCTCAGACTGTTTGTTTTTCAGGATATCTTTAATGAATATGTATGAGATGTATCTGCATGCACTACCTCCTATGTATGCAAATATCTCTCATGCATATTCATTAGGGATATCCTGAAAATCCAACTGGGGGGGGGAACTGAGGACCATTTTGAGCACCCCTGTATTAGCATAACATTTGCTTACTTGCATCAGGAGTTAATTTTTTTTCCACATTGACTGGGTTGCTGGATCCGAGGCAGTATGGATTCACCAGGGGAAGTTCCTGTCAGACAAATCTGATTTGATTTTTTTTCATTGGGTGACTAGAGAATTGGATCGAGGAAGAGTTTTCCATCTGATCTATTTAGATTTCAGCAAAGATAAGAGACAGCTTGTGATGGTAAATGGAACTTACTCTGAAGAGAGAATGGTGTTAAGTGGAGTGCCACAGGGAACGGTGTTGGGACCGGTTCAGTTCAATATATTTGTGATCAACATTGCGGAAGGGATAGAAGGTAAAAGTTTGTCTGTTTGCAGATGATACTAAGATCTGCAACAGAATGGACACACCTGAAGGAGCAGAGAAAATGAATAGAGATTTAAGAAAGCTTGAAGATTTGGCAGCTGGGAGTCAATGCCAAGAAGTACAGAGTCATGCATGTGGGGTACGGTAATCCAAAAAAGCTGTAAGTGATGGGGGAGGGGAGGGGAGGCGGGGGTGTGAAAGACTGTGCACGGACCAAGACATGGATCTTGGGGTGACAGTGTCTGGCAATCTGAAGATGGTGAAGCAATGTGACAAGGTGATAACGAAAACCGGTTGAATGCTGGGCTGCATAGAGTAATAACCAGTAAGAAAAAGGAGGTGATTATGCCCTTATATAGGTCCTTGGTGAGGCCTCACCTGCAATACTATGTTCAGTTCTGGAGACCATATCTCAAAAAGGACAGAGGCAGTCCAGAGAAGTGTGACCAAACTATTGCACGGTCTCCATTGGAAGACTTATGAGGAGATGCTGAAGGATCTCAATATGTAGAGAGGAGGTGTAGAGATTTGATACAGGCCTTAATATATCTGAAAAGTTTTAATGATGCACAAACTTTTTCCATTGGAAAGAAATCAGTAGAACTAGGACTCATGAAATGAAACTCCAGGGTGATGACTCAGAACCAAAATAAAAAAATATTTCTTCATGGAGAGGGTGTTGGATTGCTGGAATGCCCTTCTGGAGGAGGTGGTGAAAACAGTCAAAGAATTCAAAGGGATATGGGACAATCACTGTGGATCCATCCAAGAGGATGGAAAGGGTGCATGGAGGTAACTTGCTATTGCAGCGGTTACTAACCTTAACAGAAGGCATGGGGATTAGTACCCTTAACCAATAAGCCTTGATGCTTAGATGCAATTGCAACATTGCTCTCCGCTTCAATGAAAAGGGGGAAGAGGGGAATTGGATTCAGACTACAACCGACGAGGGCCCTGACTTTTACAGTCTGGGGAACTGATAAGCATGGGGTAACATGCACGGAGCAGCAGTTACTACTCTTAACAGAAGGCATGGGATTACTACCCTTAACTAATAAGCCTTGATGCCTTTGTCCCAACTGCAAAATCAATCTCTATACTTTGGTGTGTGGGGGGAGGAGAGGAATTGAATTCACATGACAACCCACCTAGACCCTGAATTTTACAGTCTGGGGTACAGATATGCAGTCATAAGAGAAAAAGTACAAGACTGCTTCAATGGCCAAGTCCATAAGCAATGCTTGACAAGCAGCTTTATCTGAATTTTCAAGAAGGCTCATCACCTAGTAAAAGAGAAACATGGGGGAACCTGCACGGTGTGGCAGATCCTACCATAAGAAGTTTGCTGGGCAGACTGGATGGACCATTTGGTCTTTTTCTGCAGTCATTACTATGATACTATTATAAAAACTGTGCTGAACTTCAGCGTGGTTTTACCAGGCATGTTATTACATCAGGCTCTCAGCAAGAAGGTTTGAAATAGTTTTATTGGACTTCTGCCAAGTGCTATTCCACAGCTCTTATAATGGTCTCCAGCCTGAAAACATTACTGAAGAGTGGGTCCCCAAATCCGGAGCCAGAGGCTTGCAAACCAGTCTGGTTTTCAGAATTTCAACAACAAATAGGCATGAGATATATTGTAGTTGCATGTATTGTCTCCACTGCAAATATATCTCATGCTTATATGTTATGGAAATCGTGAAAACCAGACTGATTTGTGGCTGTTCAGGGTTCTGACAGTGCACACTGAGTTTTATCCAAAGGGCTTCTGCCTACACGCCACCAGGATTATACCTTGGGAGCTTATCCAATATACACCCACATACACACAATTCTGACTCTGTACATTGCAGTTCCTTCCAGGTATTTCTGATAGATTTATTTAAGCAATAAGAAGATAGAACAGAGAATAAATAAAATCAGATAATACAGAAAAGTTAATTACAAATAATAGAATAACTAAATATGTATATATGTATAGCAAAGCAAACCACACTGGCACCTATCAAATTTCAAGGTATATGCACAAAATATTACCCAATAAAACATTATAAATATATTGCACAACCCCAAATTAATGATAACACCTTCAAAAAAATTTTCCAATCTAAATAACTTTATTAGTTCCTTATAAATATATTGCATATGCTATTAGACCTTCATCCATATTAAAAACCATTCACACTACATTCATACTAAGGTACTTCATCCAACATGAAAAGTCAGCATACCCACACCTTATTGTAGCATCAATGCCTACTAGTTTTCTACACTTAACAATTCTCAGTATTTGTGTAGCATATCATTTAAGTTAAACACCAACATTTAAGATCTTCTTATAAACTCTTTCTCCTTCCCAACATAGGCCTAGGTTTCACCTAATGAAAGGATTCATCAGGAGAGTTGTGAAAAACAAGTTCTAACCTTGTGATGCACATTAACTGGCAGCACAATAAAACCTTTTGTTAAGCTGATATACTTGTGTCCTTTTATAAAAATAAATCCAGCTTCATTATTAAATAGGAGACATATCCAACGGCTTGCTTTTGTTATAATGAATTTATTCCATCTCGACGGTCCCTTCTCCTGAGATGATATGTATCTTTTTCTGGCATTAGTAAGTTTCAAATAGTGTGATAATGCCATAGCATTCCTCAGTGCTGTCAGTTGCTTTTTGTACTCACTCGGGGTAGTCAAAGATTGTATCGCATGTTGCCACTTAAAGTAGCACACACACATCATTTAGCATTGACGCGCTGTGCTTCAACACATTAGTAGATAGACCCAATAGTAGGGTCCTTTAAGAGGTGTTATACTTAACTTGGGGGTGTGCAATATATTTATAGTGTTTTTATATATATGCCTCGTTCCTATTTCCCCTAAAACTAGCTGCCAGCTCCGGTACTGGCAGGGAGGAAGGCACGTATTCTGATTTGCACAACGGATTGTCAGTTTAAAAAAAAAAAAAAGCAAAGACTGCAAAAGTCATGGTGTAAAGAGTCCAATTGTGAATACTTGTGCACGCGGCATTGTGGATACCTTTTATAATACATATTGAAGGAGCTGTGATAAAAATGGATCTTTTTGAAAGCAAACACACGTCTTTCATTTTTCTAATACACTGCTACTACAAAGATTCTTACTGGCTTTTGTAACAATACAGTTTCTTTAAGACAAACAACATCCTCTCTATTATAATCAGATTTAGTTGATGTTTGTCCATGTTCAAATTCCCCCTGAAGATGCCAACAGGTGAAATGAGGATCCTTGTCAGGATTCTTCAAAGCTGCATTTCAACATTGGGTTTTATAATTACATGATATACATTTGTTCTTCTGATTGAGTTTCTTAACCTTATATAATTTTTTGTAATTGTTAGTTTACCTAGATTGGACATACACTGCTTGTAACTTCATTTTAGCATGATCTGAGTATGTGTGTGGTGTGTGCATCATATATAGGATTATCTTTAGCATCATATATAGGATTATCATATATATAGCATCATATATAGGATTATTTTTAGCAATACAATCATATACGTTTTTAAATTGTATGTATTTAATTACATCTGTATTATATACAAACCAATATTTGTATATTGACACTGTTTTTTAGCCATGTATTTTTGTATATGATCTTAATAAAAGTTCACTCATAACTTTGTGACAATATTAATTTTGATTTTATTAAATATTTCCATGTGCTGCTTTACCCTAGGGGTAATTATAATTATAGATATTCATTACTACAGCACCGAACCAATTAATGTTAGTTGTCTGGTATATTTCTCTCACTAGCTATCTATCTATGCATTATGGAATGCATTACTGCAGCAGTTAAAAGGAGAAATTATTTTACTCAGGTTTCAAAAGATGCTGAAAACCTTGTTCCAGCAAGCTTTTAACCTATAATTTTTAACTAGGTGACAGTAGTAGATGCAAGAGTTTATATATTTGAAGGGGTTTTTTTTGTCTTATTTGTTGATTTTTATTTTGTTTTGATGTGTGTTTTATGTCTATCTTATTGAATGTGCATATTTTATTATTAAATCACAAATAATATTAAATGAATATTATGAATCTTTTTATGGAAACTGCCTAGAAATATTGATAGGTGGTTAATAATTTTTAAATATAAATACAGCAAAGCTTACATTTCCAAAGGATCAGTTTGTGCTATCATGTCTGGGAAGCAATATCTCCTCTCCTCCCTAGCTATTCTCACTTTTTATACACTAAAAACTGGCAATTGCTTGGGGTAGGGGCAATGTCCCCTCCCTCACTGTTCTTATCAGTTCCAAGCACAGCTGTGGTGTTTTTCCCTCTCTCAGGCTTTTGGTTTCACACAACTGTTTACTTTCCCATCTGGCTACTGCTGGCATTACAATTCTCAGATTCTTGCCTGTTCATAAGCATTTTTTAGCATTTCACAGTGCAAAACAGTAAATATAAGTTTACTCAGAGGTTGGCCTGAAGCCTTCAACTAGTCTCAGTAAATTCCATTACAGTGGCCCTCCAATATCGGTTTTGGGGCCCCTGATCTAGATTCTCTTTTAATGATAATCTTCCTTTTGATTTGCATTCAATATCTGCTACATACCTTATTATTACCCAGTGGCTGTAGTGTTTCTTTCTAAGGAACCCGAAATAGAGAAATTCAAGTTAAAGAAGACATTTTTCCAGAAAGGGGACAGGACAACACGATGCAGGCTGTTAACATAGTTTTGGGAGTGAGTAATAGGGAATGGACCTTCTTATATGGAGGTGCTGGGTTCTTCCAAATGACCCAGACTGGCCACTGTTGGAGACAGAATGTTGGACTCAGACAATTGGTCTGACTCAGCATGGCATCTCTTTCGTCCCCTAATATCTGTCAAACTCTTAGTTGGATGGAAGTTATATTTAAAATAATCAGTCCTAATTCTTTTCCCAAGCTTGTCCCTCCTTCGTTTGTAAACTCCACCCTACTGCACACATACACTCTAACCTGCAGTTGCAAACAAAAATTAAAGCTATAATTATCATTACTAATTTCACTTAATCACAAGACAGCAGTGAAATTGACTTTCCCATAATTATTAGATGAGTTGTAACCACATCTCATAGATTAGAATCAACACATCTTAATTAAAATCCAATATGTGTATATCCATCTCTAAAATGATTCTAATTGGGTTTGGAGCAGAGGTATTTAAAAACTGTTTTCCCCTCCACAGCAAGGTTTTCTAATTTTCTTGTTTTATTAAGTGAACAGAGACAGAAATGAGGGCTGTGAACTGGGGCATCTGCTAATCCGCTCATAATACCTGTTTCACAATCCGTCACAAGATTAAAAAAAAAAAAGTCTATTGTGTATGCAGGAATATATATATATATATATATATATTTTTTTTTTATTGAGTTTAATTCTGGGTGTTCGTGCAGTGTAATGATTATTTCACAAATAAAATATACTTAAAAATGGTGATAAAATGGGTACAGAAAGTATGCGCTTTCTTGCTCTGGAAGTCTTTGCACATACTGAAACACAGGCATGTATTTTCATAGCAGAAAAACACAGTATCTTATAAACTGCAGTTCCCGCTGCACAGTTTATAAAAGTACTAGCATTAATCTAACTCCATGCGTCCACTTATGTGCACAAATGCTGCATCATGGATAGATCTGAAAGTCAGGCTCCCTGCTGGCAAGTAGCATGTATGCACACACATAGTATTTTTTTCTAAAAGCCAGTGCATACTAGCAGTGTCCTATGCAGATGCAACTGAAAAAAAAGGGGACTGTTTCAGGGTCTTCCGGGGCAAGGTTTGGTAATTCACAGACAAGTTAGTATTTTGTTAGGGGTATATATGCTTAAATTACCAAAGTTATTTGCATGCTTTTACCCCTGCCAGTTGGGATGCAGAAATGAAGTCACACTTTCCTTGTCTCCAGCTTTTGAGTGGGTTAAGCTGTGTGGGGTGGTCAGGATGAAGTGGTGGAGGGCCTAGACGAGCTTGTGGAAGTTGTCAGTGTACTGATGATTAAAAGTACACGCACGTTAAGTATTTTCACAAGCAAAATGCACGCATGATTTACAAAATACCTGCCTCAACCCATAAACAGTGGTAAAGACACACCCATTTAACAGTTCTTTTGCATGAAATGTATATGCATGTACTGTTATAAGTATAGAAAGTAGGCAACATATAACGCGTATATGCATGTTTGATATAAAATGGGCTGTGTGCACGTGCGCACAATTTTATATGGACGTGTGGGGGTGGATTTTATTAGTGCACACACCAACACAATATCCCTTTTTCCCAGTTCGCACTCAGTTAACGGATCAGGTTTCCTAACCCCCTGTGTTATTTAGCCTTCCTTTTAAACCCGACCCTTAAAACCCCGCTGACTTTCCTAGTTTTTTCTTTATTTTAATACTTCCAGGCCGTCCATAGCAGAAGTAAAGTTACGCGACAGGTGACCCCGGCACGCACCTGTGCACGTAAATACTTATGCACACATTTCAAAGTAACTTCCTGGAACGCCCATGTCCCACCCATGCTCCACCCAACCACGCCCAGGCCAGGCCCTTTTTAAAGTTTTGGATTTGTGCATATACCAGGAGATATGCGCATATTCGCGCTCTTTTTTAAAATCCACGCAGCACACACTGTCCTGAGACACACGTGTATCTCCCAGCTTTCACGCACGTAGGGCATTTAAAATTGACCTTATACTGTACTTATCCATGTGTGAGCCGACTCGTGCACCCTGTTGAAAATTACCCTCCTAGTAGGTAATTTTCAAAAGCATTTATGAATGTAAATTGACTTTTTGTAAATTATCCCGGAGGGGTAATTTAAAGTATGTAAGAAGCGATTTCGCACACATTTCTACTCATACCTGAAAAAAGCAGTCCAGAGGGCAGAATGTGGGATGGGGAAACTATTTTTAAGCAAACTTATGAGTTTCAAAAGTATACACATAAATTTATGTGTACACATTTACACCTGCTCTGTTGTTTTCTTCACTTCTCCGCACCTAGAGATCCTCTGTGTTTATCCAATACCTTCTTGAATCATGGGATCTGCTTACGTTTGAAACGAAGTAGGAAATATCAATGACATTTCTATCAACTTGCCCTCTCCAGGGGTAACCAAGGACCCTCCGATTTCCGCCCCCCCCCCCCCCCCAACCAATAGGTACTTGGAGCTGGGAACCACCCCGGTCCCCTTACCCCATCTGCAGGGGTCCATAAGGGCTGGAAAGATGCCCAATTGCCTACTGACCTGAAGTCACCTGCATGAAAAAGTCTGCAGACCAGTCAGCCCTAAGACCGGTACCATTGTGAGATCTCAAAGTGGTACCCTCTCGGAGCCGGCCAGTGCCATTTTCTTGTGCGGCCATGTGTTTGTATGACATAAGAAACTGGCACTGGCCAACTCTGAGAAAGCGCCATTTTGATGTCGCTTTATGGCGCTGGGCCAGTGCCACTTTAATGTCACACAGTAGTGCCAGTCTTAGGGTTGACCGGCCCAAAGCCTTTTCCTGCAGACTACCTTAGGGCAGGAGGCAAATGGGCATCCCTCCTACCCCTTTAGATGCTGTGGACAGGGTAAGTTGGGGATGGGGGGTGGTTCCCAGCCCAGGGACATTTTGGGGAAGGGGAGGGACACAGAGGAGCCTGGGGAAACAGAAACAAAATAAACATTAAACAGAATGATGTGATGCTGCACATCCCTACCTGAATTTGGTTACTGTTTTTGCTCTGCCACTTTCACCATCCTTTCAGTGGGGAAATGTTCTCTAATGTTGCTCTTGAGTCTACCCCTTGGGGCCTCATAAGATGGTCCCTTTTTCTAGAACTTCCTTTCCACTGAAAAATGGTTCATTAAATGGTATTGTTTACCTGTAACTTAACTTCCATTATAACATGAATGCTTCCATTCCCCAGGGTAAGAGATATTCATGTGTGTAAAGGTACTACATGTGCTAAACTCAGAATCACTACTCAATAAGAGAGGCAAGAAATGGAAAACACTTCCAATTTTCACCTGAAATATGGGAATAGTTCCTTTCTTGTTGCATGTAATGGGGTTATGGCACCAGGAAAGAATATTCTATAATTCTAATAGTCTCAGCTACATTTTTAGAGTGAAAGGACCTCTCTCCACTTAATCATTCTCTTATCCTACAAATGAGCATAAAGGTACTGCAATAGCATTAAGAGTACCCGGGGGTCCAGTAGCCTTTGATCATTCATTCAGACTGTTAGATATTTCTTTTGACAAAAGTCATTTCCTAAGCTAAGGACCCTGGCACATGTCATACACCACCTGGAATTCAAGGAGCAGGTGCGACTGAGACCATTGGGGAGTATGTGCTTTGTTTTTTTGACCAAATGCGCCGTTAAAGAGGGTGCTGGAGAGAAATTACTTTCTGCAGACATGACAGTTATATTGCCTGTGTTGGGCTGTCTGTCATTTGCTGTTTATATTTGCTCAACTTTTTATTTTTTAATTAATGCATAATGCAAATGCTTTGGGACTTTGCATTATTCTTTCAGGAGCTGACCATTAGACAATGCCTCCCTACTGTCTGATGTCATCACTCTTAAAGGAATTCACCTGGCCTTAAAAATGCCATCAGAATGGAATATAGTCAGCAACATATTTCCTTGGACTAGGGTGAAGTTTACATAAAACAGGAAATGTTCTTTCTGCACTGTTGAGTAGGTCAACATCACACATGATGAGGAGTCATATTCATCTTTTATAAATTAAAGTCATTCTTTTATTAATTCATTAAGTACCTTCTTGTGAATCTATGAAACAGTGATATTAGCTAGAGAGGTCACAAATCACAGATTTATCCATAACTTGCATTGGATGTACCAAATACAGTCCATTCCACGTGAGGTTATTTGTGGTTGTTTCAAACATGACTGCTGCCAGCCTAGGCCAGGGTCTGACTTTGAGTCCCAATTGACAAGGCTTAGGCCTGGGCTTCAAGCTGGAGCCCAGCCAAGGCCAGGTCCCAGTCACTGAGGACTGAGTGAGGTACTTGGCCTAGGCCAGAGGCTGTGTCCCGGTCACCTAGGTCCAGGTACGACTCCATGGCCATCACCAAGCCAGGGCCCAACGAAAGCCAGGTCCCAGTTGCCAAGGATTGGGCCTGGGGGTAGGTCTAGGCCTGATGCTGGGGTCCGGCTTGAAGCTGAGTCCCAGTTGCCAAGGCCCAAGCCTTGGACACAGGAATAGCTCCGAGCCCAACACAAGGGCCCAGATGAAGTTGGGTCCAGTCACCTGGGCCTTGGCCCAGGACAAACACTGGGGCCTAACCCCAATGCTGGGGTCTGGCATGAGGCTGGATTCTACTGCTGAGACCTGGGTCTGTGCCTAGTCCTAGGTCCAAGACTGGGGCCTGACCCAAGGCTGAGTCCTGATCATTGAGGCCCAGTCCTATATCTAGTCTGATGCTGAGACCTGGTCACTGGGGCTGGGCGTCAAGCCAGGGCCCAGCTCAGGCCAGATCCTAGTCACCAGAGACAGGCTTTGGCCTAAGTCGAGGTCCAATGCTGGGACCTGGCCTAAGGCTAGGTTCTGATCACTGAGACTGGGGCCCCATCTAGGCTGGGTCCTGGTCGCTGAGGCTGAAGTCTGGGTCTAGACCTGAGCTCAGAAGAAATTGGTCCCAGTCACCTAGGTCTGATGCCATGGCCATGCCCATTTGGCCCTGGAGCAGACCTTCCAGAATCTACTTTTCTTGATCCAGTGGCTAAAAATGACATCCTCCACATGGAGTTCATGCCATAGTCATGTCACTGTAGTGCTTTCTTCCAGGACAGATGGTTCCATTTTGTTGTTTGGCCATTACAAATGTATACAAAACGATGCCATCCATCCAGGAATAAGGTGCTACTATGATATCACTGTGGCATATCTTTCAGGCAAAAGTTGTCAATTTTATTTGCTGAATTAAGAAAAGACACCAGAAGGCTTGCTCCCAGGCCTCCAGGTCCAGACCTTGGGTTTAAGCCTAGCCTAGGCCCAGACCCCAATGACGGGACCTGGCATTGGGCCTGGGCTTCAGGCCAAGCTACGGCATCGCTACTAGGCCTAGGCCTCCCCTGGTCTTCTCATGCTTTCCTCCAGCTATTAGCTTGTTTGCCTTTCCCAAGTATTCACCCCTTCCTTGTGACAAGGGCTGTTGAAAGGGGTGAGCAAGACAAATATCCAAGTGTGAGTTGTGCGGGGAGGAGGGAGGTGCCAGAACACTATGCTGCTGCTATAGTGAAGCTCCTACATGGATAATCCTATTTAGCCATACCATTGGAAAGAGGACCAGCTGACCATTGGAGCTGCTGTGGTTCTGCTGTTTGCCAGTTGTGCGCTCTTTAATACACCCAGTAAGGAGTGGCAGAGCAGTTCAAAACTAGCTTTTACAGTGCTGGTATTACATGGTCTGACCAGATAAAAATCCAGCTAGGTCGGCTGAATTCTGACCTGTAGATAGTAGGGATGTGAATCGTGTCCTCTATCGTCTTAACGATCGATTTCGGCTGGGAGGGGGAGGGAATCGTATTGTTGCCGTTTGGGGGGGTAAAATATCGTGAAAAATCGTGAAAAATCGAAAAATCGCAAAACCGGCACATTAAAACCCCCTAAAACCCACCCCTGACCCTTTAAATTAAATCCCCCACCCTCCCGAACCCCCCCCAAATGACTTAAATAACCTGCGGGTCCAGCGGCGGTCCGGAACGGCAGCGGTCCGGAACGGGCTCCTGCTCCTGAATCTTGTTGTCTTCAGCCGGCGCCATTTTCCAAAATGGCGCCGAAAAATGGCGGCGGCCATAGACGAACACGATTGGACGGCAGGAGGTCCTTCCGGACCCCCGCTGGACTTTTGGCAAGTCTCGTGGGGGTCAGGAGGCCCCCCCCAAGCTGGCCAAAAGTTCCTGGAGGTCCAGCGGGGGTCAGGGAGCGATTTCCCGCCGCGAATCGTTTTCGTACGGAAAATGGCGCCGGCAGGAGATCGACTGCAGGAGGTTGTTCAGCGAGGGTTCCGGCGCCTCGCTGAACAACCTCCTGCAGTCGATCTCCTGCCGGTGCCATTTTCCGTACGAAAACGATTCGCGGCGGGAAATCGCTCCCTGACCCCCGCTGGACCTCCAGGAACTTTTGGCCAGCTTGGGGGGGGCCTCCTGACCCCCACGAGACTTGCCAAAAGTCCAGCGGGGGTCCGGAAGGACCTCCTGCCGTCCAATCGTGTTCGTCTATGGCCGCCGCCATTTTTCGGCGCCATTTTGGAAAATGGCGCCGGCTGAAGACAACAAGATTCAGGAGCAGGAGCCCGTTCCGGACCGCTGCCGTTCCGGACCGCCGCTGGACCCGCAGGTTATTTAAGTCATTTGGGGGGGGTTCGGGAGGGTGGGGGATTTAATTTAAAGGGTCGGGGGTGGGTTTTAGGGGGTTTTAGTGTGCCGGCTCACGATTCTAACGATTTATAACGATAAATCGTTAGAATCTCTATTGTATTGTGTTCCATAACGGTTTAAGACGATATTAAAATTATCGGACGATAATTTTAATCGTCCTAAAACGATTCACATCCCTAGCAGACAGTCCCTGTTGCACTAGCAATGTGTCACTGTTGTCAAAGTCATATAACTATGTGCTGCTTGTATAAAGATATCTTTTTTTTTAGTTTTTATTTTGGTGTGAAATGAGCTATACGAAAAGGATAATTTTCAAACAAATACGCATGGCAGCATATATGAGCATATATGGCTGTGAGCAGATCTCTGCAAGCATTTTATAAAACGTTTTTTAAAATACGTGTATCTCTACTCCACAACATAGGCATGTATATAGGCTTTCGCGTGAGTACAAGCAATGCATTGAAATAAGTATATCAATGCATTGAACATGCAAACGTTTCCTGCCTATTACAAAAATGTGTTTATATTTTATGCGCAAAAGTAAAGTAAGTCCCGACTTACGTGCATAAGTTGGACAATTTTAAAACATGCAATTGGAAATGAAATTAACCAGTTTACTAAGTAATCCACCACTCCTTATCCAGACCTTCCTTGTGTTTCAGCCTGAACTGCCCCCAGTTTACCCAGACCTCCCACTCAGTCAGTTCTGCACAATAAACACATTTAATGTCACTTAGGCCAGATAATTAGCAAGTGTAGAAATAAGTAAGTTGGCAGGAGTACATGCATAACTGGCATTTAAAATAGCAATTTATGCGTATAAGTGTTGGCCCCATCTGGGAACGCTCCTAGACTGCACTTTTTTTTTTTTTTTATGTGCATACATGCGCTTGTGAAAGAGAAAATATGCATGTGGTTTTTTTTTTTACTTTTATAAAATATGAGCATAGATGCTAATCAGTCGTGTATATTCTAATTTTTACGTGCATAACGTTTTGAAAATACACCCCCATAAAGCTGAAATATATTATACCACTAGGTCTCACTAGAGTGATTTCCCTCCCCCGGATCCCTCAGCAGAGAGGCACAGGCAAGCCATAGCGGCTTATTTTTGAAAAGTATCAGAATGTGCATCGGATTCTGCAATCGTTACTCTTCTAATGAGGCACTTGTGCTAAAATGAGTGTCTTCGATTTATAGCTGGAAAGATGTCTTCTGCTAACACTTTCATCACATTTATAGTAATTCTGATTATTCCAAAACCTTGACACTAAATTTAAAATAAATTTTATTCCTAACTGAGGCAATTACCAGAAGTGGTCTCTTATGTTGTAAAGCAGAGGGACATTTTGTTTCTAGAAAAAACCCTCATATGAAAGTTAGGACTAAAATAATACTTAAAGAAATCAAGGCAAGTTTATGTAGGGCCCAGCAGACTGTACATAATTTAATTTTTAAGTATCCCTAAACTGATACTGAGAAAAATAGATACGTTGGGTAGTCTGCATGTGACTGGAACTGCCTTTCAGGTTTTATCTCAATTTAGTATGTTAGAGGCAATTTTCAAAGGGGTTTCCACAAGTAAACAAGTGTGTGTGCGTGTCTGTGTGTATGTGTATACCAGGTAAGTGGGGGTATATGGGAGTTGAGGTGGATGTGAGAGGTTGTGTGGCTGTGTGTGTGAGGGGACATGCATGGGGGTGTAGAAATGTGCAAGGTGGGTGTGATGGATGTGTGGTTGTAGGAATATGGGGGCTGTGGATTTGTTTGGGTGTGGCTGGGTGTGTGCTGCACATAGGAATGTGTGTGCGTCATATGTATGGAGGAGTGGATATGTGTGGAAGTGACAGATGAATGGGAGAGTGTGGGTATCTGGGGTGGCTGTGTGAGTGTGCATGTGTGGAGATGTGTATATGGGTGCGTCTTCAGTGGATGTAAGAGTACGTGAGGGTGGGTTTGTGTGAATAATTATGTGTAGTGGAGTATGTGTGGTGTGGATGGGAAAGGGATGGGTGTGGGGATATATGTGTTTGTGGGTGGGTGTAGGAGTATGAGTTGTGGTTTTATGTGGGAGTTGGGTATGAGGGTTTGCGGGAAGGGAGGTGTGGCATAGCTGAGCATTTATATCTTGCTAGACCCAATTGCAGTTCTGGCTCTTCTTAGTTAAACTTCATTTTCCACAAGCAAGTTTCACATGAACTGCTTGCCTTCAGCAGTAGCTTTCCCTTCAGCATTTCCATTCAGGGCTCACCTTTAGGACCAGAGATGTGTCAGGAGCTGCTTTCTCCTGGAGACCCAAGGCCTGACTGATCCCCTCTGGGCCTACACCCTTATTCCTGCTCTCAGGGGACCTATCTGCAGAGCTACCTACTTGCCTAACTTTTAAGGTTGACCAGACTACATGCCTGTATAGGGCGTATAGGTGGGGTGCATGAGTAACTGGAGTATATGGTTGTAGTAGTGTGTGAGTTTGTGTGTGTGTACATGATGGGGTATGTAGGAGCATCTGAAGAGTGTAGGAGAAGCAGGGGATAAATGGGTAGAAGTATATAGGGATATGGGATGATGTGTGAGACTGTGTGTGAAGGGATGTGGCTGTGTATGTGTGTGTGGGCATGGATATGGTGGAAGTGGGGAGTAGGATGTATAGCTGTAGTGGATGGTATGTGGGGAGTAGGTTTGTGTCTGTGATGCTTTGGAAGTGGTGGGGAGGTGGCTTTAAAGGTGTCTTTTGATGCCATCCTTTGCCAGTTACTTGTGTGGTTGTGTGCCAAACTGCAGCAAGGATGAGGAAGAACTATTGAAATGAAGCAGTAATCAATATTCTGTAACCTATAATGGTATCCCCTAGATAGCAGCAAGGATTATTTTTGGAGACTTAGTTCTCTTAAAATTCTGACCCAATATTTCTGATTTTCAAACTCACTGGAGAAAGGTACATTTTTTTTTCTGGCTTGCCAATTTTGGTGAATTTCTGTCTCTTCTTTGGAGAGTTATTGTGCTTACAAATGGATGGATATGGATCCCTTTTACATATTTCGTTCCAGCATTCTGTATCCAAGAGCATGGGCTGTCTGAGAAAAGAGACTGAATCCTTGAGACTAAAGATTGACGACATTAAGGACAACAGGAGAAATATTATTTGGATTAAAGGCATTCCAGATGGTCTTGAAGGTGGGGGATGTTGTGGATTTCCTACAGATACTTCTGGCTCAACTATTACAATTAAAAAAAACTGATAGCATTCACAGAGCACTGGGGCCACAGAGAGAAAAGATCGGAATGCCCTGGGGAAATAATTGCATGCATTTATCGTTTTTCCCACCAAAGCTAACATCCTGAACAAGATGAGATGATTTTTCATTGTAAGGGGCAAAAACTGAAATTTTCAACAACATTTCGATGCTTACTCTCTGAAATAAAGGACTTGCTCACTCTTAAACAAGGAAAATATTCACTACAGATGGGATTTTCCCTTTTTTTGCATTTCGCTTTTGCTAGTAGTCAAAGCCTGTCCAAGAATGGGGAAATTCTGTGAACTCTAGGAAGCCTGTGATTGAGAAGGGTGGTGGTAGAGAGCTCTCACGGAGTTTGGCTGCACAGTGTGGCCCCCAGTTTTCCCTGGCAGAATGTTCCACATCCTGGCACTTCAGCAGGAGTAGGCAAAATCTGTGGCAGGTTTCTGAAAAATCATCGGCCAAACTATGGCAGATTTACATAATTTTGCAAATATTTGCAAATGAAATAATGTTGGGTTTTTTTCTTTTTACTTTCTTCTAATAAAGTCAGACCTTTCTGTGTCCTGTAAATTTATTTGGCTCTTTTTTAGAGGAAAAGGTATATTAGTGGTTTGGGGGCAGGAGCGGGAAGGGCTCTGGGAATGGGAAGAGGGGAGATTGAAGAGGAGGGAAATGAAGAAGGAATCTTAGGCAGGAGGGTAGACAGGTAAGGGATGGAAAAGGATGGAGAGGATGGGGAATTTAGTGAGGGAAAGGGAATAAGAAGAGAGAAAGGAGAGGATGGGATTGAGGTTGGGAAGGTGGGAATGGGATGGAGTGGAAGATTAGGGTGACAGAGAGAGGACTATGGATGGTTTGGAGAAGGAGGGAAGATTGGGATGGGGTAGAGAATAAGGGAAGGAACTAACAGCCCCCAGCCTCACAATCACACCCCCACCCCACCCACTCTTTCCTTTATCCCCCTTCCAAAGCCCCTTTAATCCCCTCACTCTCCCTCTTTCAGTTCCTCTCCCACCCAGTTCTCTCACTCACCCCGGTTCCCTTCCCTCGTTCAACCTGATTCCCCCTCCTCCCCCCCACAATCCCCTCAGTTACCCTGGTTCCCCTATAAACCCAAGTTTATTCCCTTCTCCCAAACCCCTCACTCACCCTGGTTCATTGACCTCCCCCACAAACACCCGATTCACCCTGTTTCACTCCCTCCTCCCACTGCTCACTTACACCGGTTCACTCCCCCCCCCATCCCCAGTTCAGTCACTCGCACCCCTGTGTCCCCTGATTCACCCTCTAGTCCGCACCTCTGATCCATAGTTGGTTCATTCTCTTTCCCTCCCCTTGCGATTCCCGGTTCACTCTCTCCCTGTCCTCTTCTCAGACCCTCTCACCAGCTCCTATTGGCCAGAGGCCTTGCAGTGCCTCTGGCACGTCCAGCCTTCTCCTTTGCTGGGGCCTGAGCATCGTGCTTTGAACCTCGTCCCGGCAGGGAGAAGGGAAGACTCAGCAGAGGCACTGCAAGGCCCCTGTCTTCCTCCTCCTGTTTGGCCGATAGGAGCTGGTGAGTGAGGGGGTTTGGGGAGGTGACCACTGCCACCAATATGTCTCTTCCAGTGGGAGATGGTAATTCATACCTAGGAACTTTTGATTTCATGGATTAGTGGCTGAGGAGGGGGGAGGGGGGCTGAGTGCGTATGCACATAACGTTTCTCTCACGTGCACACTAAGCCGTTCACATTTTCATGCCCTCGCATGCTCACTCGCTCACTTCTCTCCCTCTCTCACCGCCACAGTCAGGCTCTTCCCTCACCAACAATTGCAGCCTTCTACCTCTCTCCCCCCAGGATCCAACTGATTGCAAGCCTTCTCTGTCCTCTGCCCCACGGGGCAACAGCCTCCTCCGTCAGGGCCGTTCAGCGACTAATTTCCTCCCTCCTTCAGGCACTGAGGGCTGACGCTGTCTCACTTCCACTGCGCAGGTTCCATGCCCCCTGTTTCCTTTTCTGCTGTGCAGGCCTCTTTCCTGCCCACATGGGCCGGCCAATTTGTGATTTCTCCTCCCAGGGCCTGCTTCTAGCTTCTGCAACAGGCCCCAATTTTTTTTTTTTTTTACGTTGGTTCAAAGGCCGTGCAATTCTCCTCCTCCTCATTTCTCTCTCTAATAAATTGCCCCACGCTTGCATCGTCTGTACGCAAATAGAGCTCTGTTCCCTTCTCCAGGGAGGGACAACTTTCCTCTTTATTATACAGAGACTTTATTGTAATTAAAGAATTTCTAATGTATCGCAACGGCACTGAGAGAACATGAAAAGAAAAATGAAATTACAAACTGAAAGTAATAATTTTTACTCAACAGTGCGAGCAGCCCACTATTTTATATATAAGGGAAGGAGAGCAGCATTCCAAGAAATTCAGATTACAAAAAGAAAAAAGACAGAAACCTGTTGTCCACGAACACTTACATAAGCACCGCAGCAGAGCTTAACTAACTGCAGCGGAAGTGGGAGTAAAAGCAATAGGAGGGTCCTGGGGCTGCTTATTACTCCGGAAGGATACTAACTGTGACGGTTCATTAAATATATATCTAACAGATTCAGTAGCACATGTACATGGGAAATCAAAACAATGTCCCAATCCGAGTAATTCATGGTTTTAGCAGAAGAAATTGCTTATGCTCCTTTGGTGTAAATTTGGCCACATCTGGAAAAACTCTGACCTTGCAATTCATAAATAGACATAAGAACATAAGAAATGTCATACTGGATCAGACCAAGGGTTCATCAAGCCCAGTATCCTGTTTCCAGCAGTGGCCAATCCAAGTCACAAGTACCCAAACATTAGATAAATCACAAGCTACTATTGCTTATTAATTGTCAATAGCAGTTTAAGGATTTAACCTCTAGCAACTTATCCACATTTTTTTTAAACCCAGTTACACTAACTGCTGTAACCACATCCTCTGGCAATGAATTCCAGAACTTAACTATGCACTGAGTGAAAAAGAATTTTCTTCGATATGTTTTAAAGATGTTTAATAAACTAATGTAAGACTCAATGCTTATCTGGGTCTAACAAAGTAGACAGAACAGGATTATCTTACTCAGATTCCAAAACTTGGATTAAATTAAAAAAAAAAATCAAATGATCCTTGTGATACTTCATGATTATCCTCACACTTCTTAATGAAGGAAGGGAGATAACAAATTCTAGAAATTGGAGGAAGAGACGGCTGAGGAATTTTTAATACTTCAAGCATATATTTTTTGAACAATTCCAATGGAGTCACTGTTGATACTATTGGAATATTAATAAACCTATAATGTGCAAAGGTGAATAACATTTCCCAGACTCTCAGTCTTATGCAAGAAAACATTATCTTTCATCAAATTCTGTTCTTGACTCTCAATTTTCTTAATCTTCTCTTCCACCATCATTAGCTGCTTGTCATTCTCCTCCAATTTAGTTTCTAAATTGGTAATTTTCCCCATAGAGTTTTGAATCTGAGTTGAAATACTGCCCATACAGTACAAGTTTTCAAAGGTTTTGCCATACCAGCTATTGCTTCACAGAGATTGTCTAAAGTCACCAGCGTAGGCACAAAACAAGAAGAAAAAGGGCTTTGTCTCTGTACCAATTTCCTGCTCTAAGGCACCAAGCACCAGGCCAGGACCAAATTCTGCAGGTATTCCAGGAATCCTGCCACTCTCCCTTCCAAAACAATCTGCCTCTGATCCTCCTGCAGGGCAGCAGCTCCATTTCCGGAAGCAGGTCTTCCCGCACTGGGCTTCTCCATGTCTGTTGTTGTTTGTGTATAAAGAAGTGCTCGTCCCCGGCGCATTGACATCATTGAGGGGAGCCCAGCAGAGCCCCAGCATCGAGCTGCCGTTGGATCTACCGGAACGATCCGCCTGCTGGAGGGGAACAGCATGATTTCCAGGTTCAGAGGTGACGTTGTCTCTCTTGTTCCCGGTATCCCTCCCAACTAGCTGAACAGGCGAATCAGCAGTCCGAACAACAAATGTGTCTGTAGGACTAAAAAAAAAAGCCAGACTAGAATGCCGAGATGGGAAAAAAAATGGGCTTTGCCTTTGTGTTTTACCATTGTAAGGAAGAAAATACAAGGTAATATAATTTTAGCTAGCCTGAGTCGTGCACAAGCTCAACAGGCATCTGCCAGCATCTTCCTCCTCACGTTTGCATTTAGTTTTCCAGGAGTGGTAAAGAATTTAGCATTGAAAATATTCAAGTAGCCTGGGCAGGTCTGCAAAACTTTGGAATTTCCTTCCCAGAAGGTGTGGAACCTATGGAAAAATTAATGCAGAAAGCTCTGGGGCAAACTCCAAAAAGACAAAAAGCTCACTCATGGGCCGATACAGTCAAAATCGCGGGAGAGCGGGTGAGTGCCCGCTCTCCTGGCGCGCACACAGGCCACTCTCCTGTGTGCGTGATTCAGTAAATTAATTTATTTAAATTAGGGCCCGCGGTAAAAAGAGGCGCTAGGGACACTAGCGTGTCCCTAGCGCCTCTTTTTGGACAGGAGCGGCGGCTGTCAACGAGTTTGACAGCCGATGCTTAATTTTGCTCGCATCGGTTCTCAAACCCGCTGACAGCCATGGGTTTCGAAACCGGACGCAGGCAAAATTGAGCATCTGGTTTTCAACCTGTGAGCCGTGGGCCCATTTTCAATTTTTTTTTTTTTTTAATTTTTAACTATTTTGTAACTTTTGGGTCCTCCGACTTAATATCACCATGATATTAAGTTGGAGGGTGTACAGAAAAGCAGCTTCTCTGTACACTTTCCCGGTACCGAGAGAAATTAACGCCTACCTTTGGGTAGGTGCTAATTTCTGAAAGTAAAATGTGCAGTTTGGCTGCACATTTTACTTTCTGAATCGCGCGGGCATAACTAATAGGGCCATCAACATGCATTTGCATATTGCGGGCACTATTAGTTTCGGTTGGGGGGGGGTTGGACGTGCTATTACTGAATAAGGGGTAAAGCTAGCGCGTCAAACACGCATCCAAATGTGGGTTAACAGTGCACTCCGCGGGAGCACACTGTACTCTATCAGCCATTCAGTGAGTAAAAAATGTGAGCTAAATTGAGTTAACACCTGATGCCGTAAGGCAATGATATGCTAATGCACTGGGAGCTTAAAAAGCAGACTAGCCCAAAAGACGTGTGCAGAAGATATGCTTAAAAATGAATTGAAAAAGCCCAACGCATGCAGAAATTAGAGGATGCGTGAATGTGTCAGGCCAGCGCGCGCCAAACAGATTTTAAAAACCGGCCGGATACGCCATACTTGCCACTGCACGCACATCTCAGAACATCTGGAAGAGAAGTGGGGCATGGGCGGTATGTGGGCTTTTTGATACTTGAACCAGAAATTTGTGCATATTTAAGCGATCCTGCGCACACAGAGGTCTCCTGCTGCATAACTTTACTTCTGCTATGTATGACGTGTAAGTTTAAAAAGTTTTGGAGGGGCATAAAGGGTCTGGGATAACAGGGAGTGTTCAGGATATCAAACCAGGGAGGTTGGAGAATCCTATCTGTTAACTGGGCAAACTAGGGAGGAACTGGTAAAAGAGAGAACTGAGTCAGCGTGCGTCCCTTTTAAAATTTAGCAGACTTATGCGGTATAAGCGGATTTTGCATGCACAGGTGCACATCCACTTAAAATTAGGCACATTTCTGCACACAAGTCATGTTCTTTGCACATAAAGCAAAGTGGTCCATATTCAGAAGCATACTCAGAAGTTATCCAGCTAAATGAATATTTGGGTACTTAGCCAGATAACTTAGGGGTGTTCCGGGGGCATTTCGGAGAAGAGTGCCGTTAGCCGACTAACAGGATCATTCATCAAATTACGATGGGCCGTTATCACGTGTGTTAGGGTGTTATTGCACGCAATAACGCATTAACGCACGTGATAACAATCTTTCCATGATTTAAACATTTAAATTAGGGAAAGGGGAGGAGTTTGGGTGGAGTTTAGGGAAATTAGGGGCCTGTAGCTCACATTATCACCCGCAGTAGTGCCAAAAATGGCTACAGCTATTTCATTGGCGCTCCAGGGGTGATAGTGTGCAGCATGGCTGTAACCGCAGTGGGTGAAAATGCACTACCACAAAGCGGCCATCTGCTCATTATTGCCTCCCACCCCATTTTTTTTCGTGGTTCAACATTCTGCTATATTTATATTTATAGCGGAATGATGAATCCAGGCCTAAGTTATCCAGCTGCACTATTAAATATACCTCCAAAGTTAGCCAGATAAGTTTATCCGGCTAACTTTGCTATCCAGATAGTCACTGAATATGGACCTCCAAAGAGGCAGTTGCAACCCAAAAGAGCAGTGATAGATTTGCACAGAGTGACAACAGCAATGGTATGATTCCATCAGGGCTTAAAGAAAGCATGGAGAGGCCAACACTGTGATGGACTAGGCCTTGCTTGGGACAGGTGTGAGAGGTGGTTTGAAAAATTGAGGGGACTGGTGTTGGCTTATATTTAGGAATTTTTAATTTATATTTCACTTTTTGTGACTCATCAGCCACTTCAGAACAGATTACATTCAGGTACTGTAGGTATTTCCCTATTCCCAGAGGGTTACAATCTAAAGTTTGTACCTGAGGCAATGGAGGGTAGAAATGTTGAAGACCCTTGGGCTGAAGTGAAGTTGGCACAACCTGCAGGGAGGAGCCCTGGAGGTTCCCACCATCGGCAGGCAGTCGGATGAGGCAAAAACCCAACTGGAGCTTCGCCTTTACCAGCCTATGTTCTCCTTGGGTTGAGCCTTTGGGTGCCAGGACTGACAGGTCTTAGGTGGGGTCCTCTGCTGATGATGTGAAGGTCCAAGAAGCACACAGTGGTCAGTGGCAAGTGGAATTCAGGAAGGTCCAAGAAGCAAGCAATGGTCAGTACCAGGTATCCATCCGAAGGGCAAGGCGGGATGGACAGGCAGGGTGGGAAAGCGAGGAGCAAGACAGGAGGCAAGGCACACTGAAGAACTAAGGAACTGAAGACTGAGCACTGTAACTGAAAAGCGAAGACACTGGACTGAAGACGTAAGAACTAAAGATACTGGAATTCACAGAGACCAAGATGCTGAGGCAACTCATATTACTAGGCAGTAAAGAGACTTGTTGCCAAGATAGGTTGTAGCTGCAGTGCTACCCTCTTATAAGGTCTTAGACTGACATCATCAATATGGGCCATGGAGGGATTTCTTGCTGCGGTCCCTTTAAATTCTGGCCTGAGGCACAAGTGCCCGCCTAATGAGGCCCGCATCGTGCAGGTCAGTGGTGGCATCTGCCATGAAAGAATCAATAGCGGAGTCCTGCTGCGTACATCAAGTGACAATGGTGGGTTGAGCTGGTCGCCTTCCGCTGTGTGAAGGGAGATGTTGGCAACTGAGGGCAGTGGAGGCCCGGCCAAGAGGTGAGAGCGGCGGTTTGTGGGGTTAGCCCGCGGACCGCCGATCACAACAGAAGTGACTTGCCCAAGGTCACAAGGAATAGCAGTGGGATTTGAACCCTGACTTCCCTGGTTCACAGCCTGCTGATCTTAACCACTAGGCTATACATTTATCAAAAGAAGAATCTCAGCTAGGCAGACTGGCTGGACCATTTTGGTTTTTATCTGCTGTTTTTTTACTATAATGAAAGACGTGGTCTACCTTTTTGACCAGATACACTCTTGAGGTGTGGGCCAACAGCGTCCTTTTATATGATGGTCATCATATTTCTTTAATTCAAGTCTTCTATATTCTTGTGATGAATTGTTTTTCAATATACTATTGTATTCACCGGAGTGGATTCTTTTTGAGTATTTTCATTTACTATAAAATATAATGGGATGAATTTTCAAAGGAGTTACATGGGTAACACATTTTAGGAGTAGGAGCAAAAGCTTTTAAAATCCATCAGATTTCCCAAGTAATCCTGGTTTCAGCTGAAGATAAAATAGTGACTGGGGAGGGAATTGCTATTTCAGACTCTCATTTAATATTGAGGGTTCACTGCTGGATAAACAAGGGAGATATATTTTTGGGAAAGGTTTAATAGCAGATAACACTTTATCGTTGGTTAATGTATATGCCTCTAATAATAATTAGGAAAGGTTGTGGCATAGTATAGTGTGAGACAAATTATTATGGGAGGTGATTTTGACACAATTGTAGAGATCCGAAGAAATCTGAAAGATTTAGGTTGTTTTTTTTGTAGGTAAAAGTAGACTTTTTACTCACATCTCCTTAATTTGTAATCAAGAACATGTTTTTTTTTTCTTATTTCAAAGTCTGTGAGAGCAGATTTAGGGGAAACATGGATTGCTGGACTGATCATGCTCAAAATATTTGTAATTAATTTGTTAATTCAGAAGATTCTGAAAAGCTAAGATTTTGAAGGCTGAATGACAAAATTTGTATCTGATAAATCAATCTGGGAGGATATTGGAAGGCCAGTAAGGGAGACATTTTTGTTTGATTAGAACTGAGCTATAGAAGATGCAGTAGATTTCGGATGCATTTAAAGTTGCTATTTGGGATCGTTTAATTGCAATAATTTCTATATGGAAGTTGAAACAACAGATAAAGCATTGGAAACAAAACTCAAAAAGACAGAGAATGGGAATATATTAAAGGACTTATTTACTGGTAGTGATCTCTTCTTAAAGTTATACAAGTTTATTATGAAAAGGGAGTGAGCTTTGAAACTAAAAAAAAAAAAAAGCTAATTCAGAATTCTAATAGTCTGTTCAAAAGATGGTAAGAGAAAAATGTTTTGCAGAAAAGAAATTTTGTATGAATTTGTAACATTTTAAAACTATTTTATTGTCAGGATGACAAAGTTACAGAACATCAGAGGGAGTATCTGGATAGTATTCCAATCCATTTACATTAATATCACCACAAAAATTAGATATGTTACAAGACAAGCTCCTATCTCAGTATGGTAAGATATTCATATGATTAAAACATTCAAATCCAATATATTTCCAGATTTAGATGGTTTGGTTTTTTTTTTTTAGCTAAATTCTATGACATATTTGATGAAGGTATTGCTCCACATTTTACTGAGCTATTTAATGCCTTGTTGCAAAATGAAAATCTACCTAATCACTGTCTCACTTAAACCTGTGAAGGCGTAACAAATTGTGGATCTTATAGACTGAATACTTTATTGAATGTGAGTGCAAGATTTCTGCAAACATCTTGGCTAACAGGCCTAAGACAAAGATCTGATTTTCAAAGCAATTTACTTGTCTAAAAACTCTGTATTATGTGCATATGGCGGCCAGTGCACAGAAAAGTACCAAGTACGCACACAACCCAATTTTGCATGAACTTGTACATGCACTGGGAGCAGGTGTTCCAGAGGGTGGAGTTGAGGTGAGGATGCACCTTAATGAGTAAATTTTCAAAGAGGTTGCACACAGAAAAATTGCTTGTACGCATGTAAGTTGCATGTGATCACACACGTTATTTTATGAAACTCGAAAGTTCGCACATATTTTTGGCAAGTATATGCACATTTATCTTTAAAAAAAAAAGGAGTGTTCTAGGGCAGTCAAGAGGTACGTGTAGAAGTTGCTGTTTTAGAAGAGATTTATGCATATAAATTATCAAACTTATTTGTATAATTTTATACCTGCTAATTGACTAGCGCAAGTAAAATTGAACTTGTCTGCTATTTCGGGGTAGAAGGTCTGGGTACACTGGTGGGGCTTCAGGGTGAAGTGCTAGAGGGTCTGAGTGAACTGGAGATGGACTGGGTAAACTGGTGGAGATATCAGCAAACCGGCAATTTCAAGTATGTGCACAACAATTTTCAAAATGGTATATGAGTACACTTTACAGTACATTTGCATCTGGGGTTTGTATGCATAAAATCAGGAGTTTACTTTTTACACTTTTAAGGGTGAATTTTCAAAGGATTTAAATACGTAAATGTAACATAATATTATAGAAATTTTCAAAAGCCATTATGCATGTAAAGTGCACTTACATAAGTAAATCCTATGGACAATTCAATGGCATATATTGTAGCAATTTTCAAAAGCCCACTTACATGGGTAAAGTGCATTTACATGTGTAAAACTCATTTTTAAGTATGTAAATGCTTTTGAATATCAGGCCTTAATGCTATATTTTTTTTGCATAGAAAATATACACGTGTACTTTTATAAAATGTATGGTAAGTGCTTGCGCTGTATTGCAAATATTAATACATACTGAAACATATGCATGTACTTTCAGAGCAGAACTATGTTGCATTTTGTAAACTGTGCAGCAACTCACTACACAGTTTATAAAATGCTAGGATAAATCTCTGCACATCCACTTATGTATGCAAAGCCACTACTATGACTTAAGGACTAGATTCATCATTCTGCTATAAATATAGCCAAAATAGCGCCCACAATTTAACAAAAAAATAAAAGGGGGGGGGGGGGTTAGAATAATTTTCCTGGTACCACATTGCATAGCTATATTATTGCAACTCACATTTAAATTTATTGCAGCGAGAGAGCCTCTGTAGAGGCTCACAAAAAAGTTAATTATTTATGCTACTATAAGAAGGGGCACTAGTAACTCGGGATGAGGTTTGTGGGGTGGGTTTTGGGGGGCAATTTTATATGCACAGTTATACGTACGAACAGCACAGTTACCATCAGTGAAGATTTTATGTGATTTGGAGAGATGAAAGGTGAAAAGGGTAGGTTTATACCATATTCTTTCTACCTAGCTTGATGTACTATCTATCTAGCTGAAATCAAGCTAGGTAGAGAGAACATGGCACAAACCTACTCTTCTTTCACCTTTCATCTCTCCAAATCACATAAAATCTTCACTGATGGTAACTGTGCTGCTCGTACGTATAACTGTGCATCTAAAATTGCCCCCCAAAACCCAACTCATCCCCCAAACCTCATCCCGAGTTCATAATGCCCCCTCTTACAGTGGTATAAAAAGTTTAAAAATCAGTGGCCCTCCACAGAGGCTCTCCCTCTCTTCTCCCTCTCCCTCGCCCTCCCAAAATGGGATATGCAATAAAAAAAGTGTAGTTATTTCCAGTGTTAAATCCCGTGATAGTGTGCGTTACGTTATCGTAGACCTCGTTTCCAGTTACTCCGCCCAAACCCCTCCCACTTGAATATAATTTTCAAATTTGCATATGCATTTTGCGATGTGGTGTTTATCACATGCAATAACGCCCTAATGCATTTTTATAAATGACCCCCCCAAATTTGAATGTGCAGCTCCCTTTGCATATTTTTTATAGTTTTGAAAATTTGCATGCATGTTACCACACACAAGTTGCATCCTGCTTGGAACAGGCGGAACTTTGTAGCTGGAAAATTCCACATGTTGCCCACCAGTTGAGGAAAGATTTTCAAAATAGATTTATGTGCATAATTTCACTTTAAAAATCCTAAAAGGTGAATTTTAAAAGCCCGGCGTGCACATCAATTAGAGGATGTAGGCACCAGTTGGGCTTACACAGGCCTAACCTTATTTTCAAAACTTGGAGATGCAAGCCTATCTCAGGCTGCACATATATCTCACTGAATTTTAAAAAGGGGCAGGCATGGGTGTGGTCTGGATAGGGCAGGGGTGGGGCAGGGCAGGGACAAGAGATGTGCATGTATCTACAAAGCACCTGGGTGTGTGCCCAGGTTCTCTGCCGCATACATTTACTTCTGCTATAGAGGAGTTGTAAGTTAAAAATAAAAAAAACAGCTATTTCAGATGGGTTTAAAGGGTCTGGGGTAACTGGGGGGAGTGCAGACTTGTAAACCAGGGGGAGTTGGAGGACCTAGCTTATAACTGGGCGAATGGGTTGGATGCATGGCTGTTTTTAAAATCCCCTGACTTATAAAGGAGAAGCGGTATTTACATGCCCAGGTATGTGCCCATTTAAAATAGGGTGCATGCCCAGTGTATTTTATAACATGTGCGAATATGTGCGTGCAAGTAATAAAATTGCCGGGTCCCTGGGTGCCTGCCGGAGCAAACGTGGGAATGAGCATCTGTGTTCCGGTTTGAAAGTTGTCGTCCCTGTGTCTTCAAGCGATACGGAAATTAAAAACATTTAGAAAAAACTTTTCCTTTTAAATGGGCATCCTTATCCATTAAATATTTAAGAATTTATTTAACAATCTGGAGGCTAATTATCAAACAGTCCACATGGTCTAAAGTCTGTGGGGACTTTAGCTGAATTTTCAAAGCTGACTTATGTGCCTAAATCCACTTTAAAATGTGCAGGTGTGCATGGAAATAGTGTCAACACATGTGCAGAGTTATACCTGCTAGGGAAGAGGTTCTCAAGCCAGTCCTTGCGGTACACCTAGCCAGTCAGGTTTTCAGGAAACCCCCAAGGCAGAGCATACAAATCTATCTGATGCATATTCACTGTGGATATCCTGAAAACCTGTCTGACTGGGGGAGACCTGAACCACTGTACTAGGGAACGGGTGAAACTGTGTGTGTTTCTATTTGGGTGCATACGTTCAGTAAGCAAAAGTATGCACCTAAATCATGTCCCCGCCCCATCTCTGCTCTCTGGAACTACTTCTTTGTACTAGTAGCATGCATAAAAGTACATGTGGGGTTTATGCAGATACATCTTTTACAAAATTACCTCCTTAAAAACGTATTGTTAATGCATTATCTAGCATTATTTAGGGCAAATTTCAAAGGATCTGGGGTGTTGGTCCAAATTTTCCATATCATGGTTTGAGAAAATGAATATGCTTAAAATGATAGTAGTACCTAGACTTCGCTGTTTTTATTCTCAGGCTCTCCCTATTAAAATACCTGAAAATTCTAAACTTTCCAAAAGACGCTTATAGGCTTCATGTGCAGGGAGGAAACAGGATTTCTAAGAAAATACCATTTTGTGTGGAGGGGTGAGTCCCTAATACAGTAACCTATTTGTCTGTCGGTCACAAGAAGTATGAGACTTGATGTTAAGTCTTGGGTTCAAATAGGACAAACAAGTTTGTGGGCATGGAGTTTTGAGTGGAATTAGATGTATTATACTTAAGGCTGTGAGAGTGAAAGGATATTTGGGAAACCCAATGGTTAAATATATTCTGACAGTGTGGGATCAATATGCAATTAAAAGAGGTTTTATTTGAAAGCCTTCTCCTTTTCAACCTGTTGTAGATAACCCTCTGTTCCCTCCCTGAATGTAGCTTGGAACAGTCAGAATTTAGAAGCAGAAAGCTCTGTAAAGAGTAAGGCAGTTAATTGCAAGGGGAGCAAATAATCTCTTTTATGGATTTAGAGGAGAAATTTAATTTGAGTCTAGAAGCTTTATTTTCCTTATATACGATTATGTTATATTCAGAAAAATAAGGTGAAGGGCTTGGAACAAATATTTTGGTTCCTAATAAATTGATTGATAAAGGTGTGTGCACATATTTTTGTTCTGTTTTTCATTTCCATTTTATTCTTTTTTTTTTCTGTTTTGTTTTTGTTTATTTTGTTTCATTTCATTTATTTGAAATTAATAAAACAAAAAAATTCCCCACAGTCTCCTCCGTGGCTCTTCTTACCCCAAGTCTTCTTGCTTCACAGGGTAGGTGCAATCTCCGATTGCTCTTGCCCCACCTAAATGGTGTTGGCAAATTGAGGGGGTGCCACCGTCAAGTTCTTTCCTACAAGAAAAAGGTGCCATTCTGGCTCATAAAATTAAGACAATGAACAAACTGCCAATATTGCAGAATGCTGCTGTCAGAGCAATCACAGGGAACAGAAAATATCTCCCTAACCCCGGCTTCCTATTTTTCTACACATCAAATTTAAGGTCCTAACCCTCACGTTTAGGGCACTGAATAGCACTGGCCCCATATACCTGACTGAAAATGTAAAAAAGAGTATCACCCACAAGCCCCCCCCTCCCCATTTGATCAAACCAAAATAGCCCAACAGGTAGCAGTCCCACTCCCTAATCCTCTTTGACTGAAAAAAATCTAGGCCCAGAAATTTCAGAGAGGCAACATCAGAACTGTGGAACACACTTCCTCACCTACAAAACATCGATGACTACTTGGACTTCTGGTGGAAACTAAAAACAGGCTGTCGCCCTCTGTAACATATCATTCTTATCAACACTGATAAGTAAAAATACCTATGACACTCAAGGACTAGGAAACTCAGAGATTCTTAGCTACCCGAGAAATGTTTTTAATCAAGAAATCTGTCTTTTTATGAATTACTCAAAAATGACTTTACACTACTTGAAAATCAACACCAGCCAGTCATAAAGAATCTATGAAACTCAAAGACTAGGAAACCAAACTATTTCATCTCCTAGTTATTCAAGGAATTAGTTGCATCCAAATTATCTGTCAGTTATTTCAGAAGTTTGTGTCTAAATTATCTCTTACCTGAAAAATTTGTTGCATATAAATAATCTCTGGGTTAATTAAATAATTTGATCTTTGTAAATCATAGTCGCCCAGAAATGAACTTATTGTATCGGCACACTACAATGCATGCAGACTTGCCTGTAATGTAAAGCTTTCTTAATTTAGACCTAATCAACCACTCTGTAATCCACCTTGAAGAAGCTGACCAGCCATGAAAGGCAGAATAGAAATACTAAATTAAATTACTTGAAGCTAGATTATCAGTAGTAGCTAAATGGAAGTTGATACAGGATCCATTTTGGTCAATGAATGGTTAAATAGGGTTTGGAAGTGTTTGACAAGGGAGATGAACTACTTTATAAAATAATACAGAAGAAAAAATATTTAATATCTGGAAATCGATCCTTGATAAATATCACCAACTACCTGTTCACTCTAACTGAGAGGTTTCATTTCTTATGGTTTTTTTTTTCTGTTAATGATGATAAATTTTGTATCTTCCTCCTATTTATTTTGACTTTGTGTTATTTGATAGAACAAATAAAATATGACACCCTATGTTTAGATTATTTTGTATTATTTTTTTCTCCTGCATTTTTATTTTGTACAATGTATGGATTTTTGTAATCTATTTTACACTGTTGAAAAACATCAATAAAAATTTAAATTACAAAAGAAAGAAGGATATTATTCAGTGAGTTTGGTGAATAAACATAATTGGCACCCAAGGAAACAATAAAAACTTGACTCACGAGTTCTATATATTCAGGAACACTGAATAAGCTCCTTTTACATGGGATTTTAGTCTGTCTCCTGCTTGGTTGTATGAAAACATAGAAACATAGAAACATAGAAATGACGGCAGAAGAAGACCAAATGGCCCATCCAGTCTGCCCAGCAAGCTTCCCTCATTTCTTCTCTCATACTTATCTGTTTCTCTTAGCTCTTGGTTCTAATTCCCTTCCACCCCCACCATTAATGTAGAGAGCGGTGATGGAGCTGCATCCAAGTGAAATATCTAGCTTGAGTAGTTAGAGGTAGTAGGGGTAGTAACCGCCGCAATAAGCAAGCTACACCCATGCTTATTTGTTTTTACCCAGATTATGTTATACAGCCCTTATTGGTTGTTTATCTTCTCCCCTGCCGTTGAAGCAGGGAGCTATGCTGGATATGCGTGAGGTATCAGTTTTTTTCTTCTCCCCTGCCGTTGAAGCAGAGAGCTATGCTGGATATGCATTGAAAGTGAAGTATCAGGCACATTTGGTTTGGGGTAGTAACCGCCGTAACAAGCCAGCTACTCCCCGCTTTGTGAGTGTGAATCCTTTTTTCTTCTCCCCTGCCGTTTAAGCAGAGAGCTCTGCTGGATGTGTGAAGTAACAGTTTTTCTTTTCCCCTGCTGTTGAAGCAGAGAACTATGCTGGATATGCATTGAAGTGAAGTATAAGAATGGAGTGATCAAGCTAGTTGAAAGGCATCAGGAATAGAGGAAGGTGGAGGTAGTAATTTGGATATTTGGTTTGGGGTAGTAACCGCCGTAACAAGCCAGCTACTCCCGTCTTTGTGAGTGCAAATCCTTTTTTCCACATTTCCTCTTGCTGTTGAAGCTTAGAGTGATGTTGGAGTCACAGTAACCATGTGTATGTTTATTGAATAAGGGTATTGTCTCCAGGCAGTAGCCATCATTCTGGCAAGTCACCCACTCTTCATTGGCGGCCTCTTGACTTTATGGATCCACAGTGTTTATCCCACGCCCCTTTGAAGTCCTTCACAGTTCTGGTCTTCACCACTTCCTCCGGAAGGGCATTCCAGGCATCCACCACCCTCTCCGTGAAGAAATACTTCCTGACATTGGTTCTGAATCTTCCTCCCTGGAGCTTCAAATCGTGACCCCTGGTTCTGCTGATTTTTTTCTTATGGTAAAGGTTTGTCGTTGCCTTTGGATCATTAAAACCTTTCAAGTATCTGAAAGTCTGTATCATATCACCTCTGCTCCTCCTTTCCTCCAGGGTGTACATATTTAGATTCTTCAATCTCTCCTCGTACGTCATGCGATGAAGATCCTCCACCTTCCTGGTCGCCCTTCTCTGTACCGCTTCCATCTTGTCTTTGTCTTTTTGTAGATACGGTCTCCAGAACTGAACACAGTACTCCAGGTGAGGCCTCACCAAGGACCTGTACAAGGGAATAATCACTTCCCTTTTCTTACTCGATATTCCTCTCTCTATGCAGCCCAGCATTCTTCTGGCTTTTGCTATCGCCTTGTCGCATTGTTTCGCAGACTTCATATCATTAGACACTATCACCCCAAGGTCCCTCTCCTGCTCCGTGCACGTCAGCCTTTCCCCCCCCATCGAATACAGTTCATTCGGATTTCCGCTCCCCATATGCATGACTTTGCACTTCTTGGCATTGAATCTCAGCTGCCATATCTTCGACCACTCTTCCAGTTTCCTTAGATCCCGTCTCATTCTCTCCACTCCTTCCGGCGTGTCCACTCTGTTGCAGATCTTAGTGTCATCCGCAAAAAGACAAACCTTACCTTCTATCCCGTCCGCAATGTCGCTCACAAAGATATTGAACAGGACCGGTCCCAACACCGATCCTTGCGGTACACCACTTAACTGCTCTCTCTTCAGAGAAGGTTCCGTTTACCGTCACACATTGTCTTCTGTCCGTCAACCAATTTGCAATCCAGGTCACCACCTTGTCACTCACTCCCAAGCTTCTCGTTTTATTCACCAGTCTCCTGTGCGGAACCGTATCAAAAGCTTTGCTGAAATCCAAGTATATGACATCGAGCGCTCTTCCTTGGTCCAATTCCTTGGTTACCCAGTCAAAAAAGTCAATCAGATTTGTCTGACAGGATCTTCCCCTGGTGAATCCATGTTGCCTCTGGTCCATCAATTCTCCGGACTGTAGATAGTTAACTATTCTCTCTTTCAGCAGAGACTCCATTACTTTTCCCACCACCGAAGTGAGGCTAACCGGCCTGTAGTTGCCAGCCTCCTCCCTGTTCCCACTCTTGTGAAGCGGGACCACCACCGCTCTTCTCCAGTCTCTCGGCACCACTCCCGTTTCTAGGGATCTATTGAACAGGTCACACAGCGGACCCGCCAGAACATCTCTGAGCTCCGTCAATATCCTTGGATGAATCCCATCAGGCCCCATGGCTTTGTCCACTTTCAGGTTCTTTAGCTCTTCCCACACATTTTCTACTGTAAAAGGATTTTCATCTATTCCACTTCCCTCCAGTTTCTTGTTGTGTAGAGATGGTCCTTCTCCAGGGTCTTCTTTAGTGAACACAGAGCTGAAGTATTCGTTTAATATTTCTGCCATTTCTTCGTCTGTCTCCACACATTGATCATTACCACCTTTCAATTTCACTATACCACTTTGGACCTTTCTCTTTTCGCTGATGTATCTGAAAAATGTTTTGTCACCATTTTTTATCTCCTTGGCAATCCTCTCTTCTGCTTGATTTTTTGCCAACTTGATTGTTTTCTTCGTCTCCCTCAGTTGATACAAATATTCTTCTTTGTGCTCCTCCCTTTGGGATCCTTTATATTTCTTGAATGCTGTTCTTTTAGCTTTAATTTTGTCAGCCACCTCCTTTGAGAACCAGATAGGTTTCAATTTTCTTTTGCTTTTCTTTATGTTTCTAACATATAGAGCAGTTGCCTTGGTGATTGCTCCTTTTAGATTGGTCCACTGCTGATCCACATCTCTCTCGTTCTCCCATCCTTTAAGTTCTTCCTCCAGGTACTTTCCCATTTCCTCAAAGTCTGTGTTTTTGAACTGTAAAACTCGGGTGTTTGTGGTTCTTTTCCCTATTCTATTAGTGATATTAAACCATACCGTTCGATGATCACTGCTGCTGAGGTGGGCGCCCACCTGGACATCTGAGACATTATCTGCATTATTGAGCAATAAGTCGAGTATAGCACCTTCTCTCGTGGGTTCCAACACCATTTGTTTGAACAAAGATACTTGCATGGCATCCATTATTGCTCTACTATTTTTAGTTTCTGCAGATGGGATTTTCCAGTCTACATCTGGCATATTAAAGTCACCCACAATCACCACTTCTCCCTTCTTACCTATCTTATGGATGTCTTCAATCAGATCTCTGTCCAGCTCTTCCTTTTGGTTTGGAGGCCTGTAAACCACTCCAATATAAATGGACACTCCGTCATCTTTTTTTAGGTCGACCCATAGAGCTTCTTCTTTACCCCAACTTCCTTGTAGCTCAGATGCTTGGATGTTGTTTCTGACATAAAGAGCCACACCTCCCCCTTTTCTATCCTCTCTGTCCTTCCTTAACAAGTTGTAGCCTGGTATTGTTGTATCCCATTCATGAGATTCTGTGAACCATGTTTCTGTGATAGCAACAATGTCCAATTCTGCCTCAGCCATTAGGGCCTGCAGATCTGGGATTTTATTTCCCAAACTATGAGCATTTGTGGTCATAGCCTTCCAGGTACTCTCTTTAAGGTTATTGCTTTTCCTGGACTCCTGATGAGATATTAGTTGAGATTTGTTATTCACTTTACTCTTTCTGTTTGTAGTTGTGCCACTGTTGACAGAGTTATCCATCTCAATTAGATTTTTCTTTTGGTTATGGATCTTGAAATACTGCATGCATTGTGTTTTTTCTCTCTTTTCTGGTAATACTGCAATGTTTTTCTCAAGAACTTCCTCAGTTTTTAATATAGAGAGGGCTTGTTCTTTTTGCATTTGGTACATTGTGTGTCTCCTTATCACAGGTCTAATTCTACCAGAGCCCACTGTAATCCTGGATTGTAAAGAATTTCTTAATGACCTGTTTGAGTGGGAGGGTGTACCTGTTGGCTGCCCATCTGTCAAGAATGGGTGACTGTGGGTCCTACTTGAGCCTAATGGATCTCCTTTTCTTGACTCCTGGTTTTTCTGTGATATTGGGGAATTATTATCTGTGTAATGCAATGTGGGTGTAATACTTTTAATTGAAGCTAATTGAGCTTTTATCTCAGTCAACTCCATTTTCAAGGAAGAGAGTTGTGCACAAATTGGGCAAGCTCCAAGTTTCCAGATGCTTTCCCTCAGAATAAAGGCTCTACAGCAGTTACATTGGATAGTCCTCATCTTGGTAGTTTGTGATTTGTATTTCCTTGACTGTTACCAATGTACTAATTTATCTCGCTGCCAATGGGAAGTTAGGCAGTCTTTATTAGAAAACAAGCCCCAGGGGTGGGTGGGTAGAGGGGTAGGGAGGGAGGGAGTCAAACAGTTTAGCCTGGGACAAGCTGGGTAAAGTAGGGCACTTCTGGACTGTTGCCTTTGCTTTTGGTCAATTGTTTTAAAAGACAGTCTTTATGCCCCAATTTTTTTAGTTTGAACCGATTTTTTGTGCCAACTAACTCCAAGGGAGAGTTTAAAAGGTGTTTTAAAAGCTGGAGAGCTGTCTACTTGGAGGTTTCTTTTTTTTTTTTTTTTTTTCCTTCTAGCTTTATTCAAACAGCAAATCAACTACTAGATTAATAACTTACTATAAAGAGATGAAACACAGACTATAAAGAGATGAAACACAGACTATAAAGAAAAATATGAACTTTATTATAGTATGCATGAACCTCTTTATCATCATCTTGGATTCCCAGAGAAAGAGTGTAATTATCCTGCACGGGCAGCTATAGTGAAGTCAGGATTTGTGGAGTACAGTAGACGGCTAATAAAGCTGATCCTAGGGCCACATATTTTAATGTTAATAACAAATAGAGTGTAATTTGATCTTGAAAGTCCATTTTATGTTCTTTCGCGCCTATTTGTCAATTTCATGCTGACGTCATTGTAGCTGAAACTATCAAACACCGTGGTGGACAGTAGGATTTCCATGAGGGGCATTTAAGTCCCTTCTGCCTCCATGATTCAAGATCAGGGTAAAACTTAGTCAACCTTTCAAAATTGTCTGTGGTACACCATTTGCATGCATAGATGGATTTGCAAAGAACCACACAGTTTATTAAATACTGCATATACATACTGCCTCAAAAGTATGTACGTATGTTTCAGTAAACATAGATTTATAATGCAGGAACATGCATACTTTCTCCACCCATTTAAAAAAATTATGCACACTTAGGTGGATATTGAAAGCTCTATATTTATTTATTTATTTAATGCTTTTTTTTATACTGACATTCATGACATCAGTCATATCATATCGGTTTACAGAGAACATAGTATCATAACAATTGACAATAACAAGAAGGAGCAAAAAGTTACAATCAAACAGGGGAGTGGAACTTGGGAGGTGGAAAAACAGAGGGAGAAAGTTAACTTAGAATTAGAATACAACTATAGATTTGGGGAGCTTGGAAGGCATTAAAAATGGTACAGGGCTGTTGCAATGAGTAGGGGAATGCCTGTTAGGGGAATACCTGATTAGGGGAATGAATCAAGGGGAGAGGTGGAGGCTGGGCTGGGGTATGGACCAATGATCACAATATAAGTCTGTGCCAGACTGCCCACCAGCCTTTTTTTTTTTTTTTTATCGGTGGCCTTTTCCCGTCCATCCCACACATATATAGACGACTTATGGGTACTCTGGTATGGTGCATCGGGTGGGAGAATACTGAACTGTCATGGCATAGTTCGGTGAGGCTGACCATGTCCAAAGGCTCAGAGCAAATATTGTGTTTAAAATATGGTTGGACAAAGAATCCCAAATAACTGGTATTCTATCCTCACATCGCATGGGTGGGAAAGCTGAGGCGACTTGCTTGTTAAGTCTGTAACTTTGATGGCCACCCAAAAGAATTGTTGCACGTCATAAGTGGCTCCTGTTTTTTATGGACCAGGATGTTGTTGCATTGCAGAAAACGGTTACACAGTAATCAACGGTTAAATTGCAGGATAACGTGAGGGACAAGGCTTTCACGGACCTGCATCCTAGACAGTGAAAGCTGAAGAGGGGATCGATTTCTACGGGAACCCTGCATCAGCATGATGTTT
The DNA here is from genome assembly GCF_901001135.1 of Rhinatrema bivittatum. Lineage (NCBI taxonomy): Eukaryota > Metazoa > Chordata > Amphibia > Gymnophiona > Rhinatrematidae > Rhinatrema > Rhinatrema bivittatum. The sequence continues at coordinate 35,182,978 of NC_042626.1, forward strand.
AAGTGCTTGTCATGATGCTTATTGAGAGCTCACGAATTGTAATGCAGCAGAGGAGGGCATGGTCACCCTATGGGTACTTGGGAATTTAGACATGTTTGTTTATACCCTATGAATGATTTGTTGTATGCAATTGACCTATAATTTGGCCATATGCACAGGGACAGTAACTTTTAGACAGGTACGCAAGCGGACATGTCCGCACCTTTGTTGGCCCATGCCCTAGGATGCAATCACTTTATAACATATGCACGTATATGCGTGCATGTTATAAAATAGCCTGAATGTGCGTGCATGTGCACACATGCCACGTTTACCGCGAAAGTGGGGGGATTTTAAAAGAGACGCGCACAAATGCCACAACCAGTTTTCCCAGTTCATTCCCATTTCACCCAGGTAAGAAACAGAAATTCCAAAACCCCCCCCCCCAGCCTAATAACTTCCCTTCTCCCCTATTTGCCCCGACCCTTAAAACCCTGCTGATGTGTTTAGTTTTTTTGTTTTATGATTTATACGTCATCTATAGCAAAAGTAAAGTTACGCGGCAGGGGAGCCCAGCACGGGCCTGTGTGCGTAAGTATTTGTGTGCAAATTTCAAGGTGAGATCCTGGAACGCCCATGCCCTGCCCTCCTTTTTTCAGAACTTTTCATTGGTGCGTGGAGCGGGAGATACCTGCGTACACGGGCAGCTCCTAAAATCCGCTCGGAGCGTGCCGGCCCGACTTGTGCACATATCTCCAAGTTTTGGCATGCGCCAGGCTTTTAAAATTCACCTCCCGATAAATACCTTCTTTTTCAAGCAGCAGTATTCTGATAGCAAAGCTTTCTATTACAGGTATGGCTCAAGAGGGTGGGATTGGGACAATAAGCAGACTTGATGGAGGAGGCATGCTGCACCCATCACGGTCGTGCTTTTTTATTAACCTCGAAAGTGCAATCTAGGAGCGTTCTGGGGTGGTCAAGAAGTATACACAGAAGTTGCTGTTTTATAAGAGATTTATGCATATAAATTATCAAACTTATTTGTACACTTTTCCCCATGTGAAATTGGACTTGTCTGCTGTCTACAGATTTTGAGCGGGAGGTCTGAGTGACCTGGTGGGGGTTCAGGGGGAAGTGCTAGAGGGTCTCGATGAGCTGGAGAAAGACGGGTGATATGGCGGAAGTATTGGTGAACTGGTAGTTTCAAGTACACGCACAAGTAAGTATTTTCAAAATGGTACATATGCGCATACTTTTAAAAATACCTGCCTCTGTGAATTAATTGGGGTTACCCGTACCTATTATAGATTTTTTTACATCTAAACTATACATGTATATGTTTATAAAATCTGTAGAAAATGTAAGTGCTGTCATTACACTGGAAATATTTGAGCATACTGAGCTATGCGCACATATCTTGGGAGCATAACTGCATGGTATTTAATAAATTGTGCAGCCCCTGTTGCACAATTTATTAATACTAGGATAAGTCTCTGTGCATCCACTTATGAGTGCACTGCAAATGCAGCTCCGTGAATACGTTTGATAGTTAGGCTCAGTGTGAGGGCAATTTTAAAACAACCATGTGCGCCCATATATAAGTGTTTGAGCACGTGGCAACATACCCTGAAATCTTATATCCTGCGCGCAAGTACGCGCATGTTATAAAATAATAGACCTTGCATGTTTATGCGTGCTCCTAATTTTAAGTATGGACACGAAAGCTGGGAATAATCGGTATTTACATGCACAGGTGAAGGAAATGACCATTTAACTGTTTCATCCACCAGTTTGCCCAGTCTACATCTAGGTCATCAAAAATCCCTGACCCCCCTCCCCCGGTTCTTTAGCCTGCACTCCTCCCAGTTTACCCAGATCACTCAAGCACTTCATATGTGGCTTAAAATAGTTTTAATCAGACTTGCCCCTGATCTATAACAGTAGTACATTTGCGTAGAAATGAAGCGGATGCACGCCGTGTTCGCTTCACTACATATGCACATATCCCTTGGCCCCACTCTGGAATGCCCATGACCTGCCCCCATTTTTTGTTACCTAATATGAGATATCCACAGATCGGTACTTGTGCGTGTATGCAGCAGGTTTATAAAATCAGTCGCAGACGTGCATGTGCTAATGCACGCGCATCTGTGCATTTTGGCATGCACGTGAATGTGTGCGTAATAACCCAGGGCTAATTGCGGAAGCAGGTATTATGTAAAGTATGCACATACACCACTTCTGAAAATACTTATTTGCATGCACATCTGAAGTCACCAGTTTGCCAATATCTCTGCCAATTCACCTAGACCCTCCACAGGTTTGCCTAGACCTCCCACTTATAACTACATATAAAACTACACTATATACAACCTGGCGCCACCAGGTGTGCAAACCGTGTAATTGCACACGGTGGCACACCTGGTGGGATGACGTCGGGAGCAGGGAGAGGCCGTGTTGCCGCCAGTGGACCCGATCCCACAAGCAGCAGAAGAATTTTGCTTTTTCTGCTGCCATGGATTGGCCCAAGAAGATTGGGGCCACTGTGGAGCCCATTCTGCGGCAACCCGCAAAGAGTAGGCCAAGAGGTGAGAGAGAGAGGCTGAGGCCCTGTAGAGTGTGTGTGTATATATGAGAGTGAGTTGAGAGACTGTGTGTGGGAGTGACAGCCTGTATGATCGGAGAGACAGCATGTGAGAGCCTGTGTATATGTGTGTAAGACAGCATGTGAGAATCAGAGCCTGTGTATTTGTGTGAGACAGCATGTAAAAGAGAGACAGTGTATATTTATGTATGAGAGAGAGCATTTGAGAGTGAGAGCTGTGTGTGAGGCAGCTTGTGAGTATGAGAGCCTGTGCCTGTGTGTGTATGTGTGTGTGAGAGAGAGACAGCGTGTGAGAATGAGAGCCTGAGTGTGTGTTTGAGGAAAGAAAAGAAGATGACAGGTGGATAGAGAAGAAACAGAAAAAAAAGAGACCCTGTAAAAAGAATTGGCAAAAGACCAAGAAAGTGAAGATGGAAAAAAAAAAGCCTGTGACCAACGAATTAGGAAAATAAGATAAGACAGCAAAGGAAAAAAAAAAATCATTTTTGAATTTTTAGTGTCTGGCATATGTTATCTTTGGGAATGTGCAAGAGTAGCACTTTCTCTATGCCGATCTCTTTTTAATACTGTGGGGCCTGCATAGAGGAAGCAGCAGAACAGGCTTCAGTGCCAGTAGCAGCGATCGGCGCCTCCCCAATAGCCACGAGGCAGCAGCAATCGGTGCCTCCCCAATAGCCACGTGGCAGCAGAGGAACGAGAGAGGCTCCGAGGTTGCTGGCAAAAGAAAGAGAAGGGGGTCTGCCTTCAGTGTGTGCATGTGTATTAATTGGAGCTCTGGTTGTGTGTGTGTGTGTGTGTGTGTGTGTGTGAGAGAGAGAGAGAGAGAGAGTGGGTGCTGCAGGTGGATTCTAACCTGCCAGCAACTGAAATGAAGATGAGGGCTGCTGGTAGATCCCAACCAAAAAAAAGCTGGAGAGCCTGCTTGTTCATCTGAGAAGGGAGTGTATGAGCTTGGATGTGTGAGTGTATATAAGAAAGGAGAAAGTCTGTGCATCCCACTAATCCATGACAATCTCGGAGTGACTGGAAATTAAAGTTCCCATATATGGAGAGCGTGAATTTTTAAAATCCTTTTTAGTTTTATTTTTCAGGTGTTATTTGCTGTTTTGAAATATTTTATTGGTGTTTGGGACATTTAAAAAACTTATGAGTTTTTAATTATTTGATCTTATTCATCAGCTTCTTTTGAAATATTAGTATGTTTTTAATATTATGATATGTATTTATTTTATTTCTTGATTTTACTGTTTGATGTTTCAGGAATGGTGATGGTTCTGTTTTTTCATTGTTGCACTGCAAAGAGTGTCTGGCTTCTTGCGGTTTCCAGTTCAGTTTTTCTCTGCGCCTTTGCATTTCTACTTTATGGTTGCTCTATTCTGTATTTGGTGAGGGTAGGTTTATGTTCTGCATGTGTGACTGAGGTGAGGCATTCTCCTAATAGGAAGTGTATTAGTGTTTTAAGGCTTTCGGAGGGTCAAGCCCACACCCTACACATCACAATAGGCCTAATACCATATGGGCTGCAAGTGTCTTTTTTGCAGGGATTTCTGGTTGGCTTCACAGCAGTGCATGTAAATATAATATAAGTGATATTTTTACCGCAGAATACTGTGATATTTTTCATGTAAAATATAAATCCATAACTCTTAACTGTGTGCGTGGAATGGGGCGGGGGCCGTTGTGTAAGGCTGTAAGGTTTGCACCAGCCATGGGTTTGGGGGGGGGGGGGGGGGGGGAATGGTGTCAGTTTTTAAAGTTTGTGTCACTGAAGGGAGCTAGGCTTTTTTTTTTTTTTGTGGTCCCGGGACAGAGAATGAATAAACGGCAGGGCAGCACAGTAATTGTTCGCACAGGGCAGCAAAAAAAAGCTAGCACCGGCCCTGCATACAACATCGCTCTCTGCTTTGATGGCAGTGGGGTGGGGGAGGGGGTGGAAGAGGGAATTGGATTCAGATGACCACGGTCCGGGGAACTGATACGCAGACACAAGTGGAAAAAGCACAGGACTGCTTCTAAGGCCAAGTCCATAAGCAAAACACATCAGCACTGTCTGAGTTTTCAAGAAGGCTCATCAAATAACTACAGGGAGCAGCAGTTGCCCTTAAGGGAAACATGGGTAACCTGCATGGTGTGGCAAATGCTACCATGAGAAGCTTGCTGAGCAGACTGGATGGACCATTTGGTCCTTCTCTGCCGTCATTACTGTGTGACTATGAAAAAAGACAAGTGCAATTTCATTTGTGTGAATCAGCTAGCAGGTGTAAAATTGCACAAACAAGTTTGGTAATGCATGCACGTATGCTGCTTACAAATTAACTTGTGGATCCCTACTGTGCCAAAAGAACCTCAGCGAGGCGTGTGGCTTTTGATAACAAATTCCATAAAGAAGGTATTGCATAAGAGAATGCTTTCTTCCGGGTTCTACATAATCCTATTTCTTTGAGTGACGGTAAGCATAGCAACGTCTCCAGCTCTGACCTCAAAGAACAGGCAGGAACATATTGACAAAGATGATTCCTCAGAGCTATAGCCTTGAAACTAGTGGCAGGATTTTGAACCGAGCATGGGAGACTATAGGTAACCAGTGGAATTTCTTTAAAATAGACATAAGCCTAGTACCAGTCAGCAAATGGGCTTCAAATTTTGCAAGTTCTTTTCTGGTAAATTGTACGTAGAGCCCTTTGCAGTAGTCAGTGTGGAATGCTATGCAAGCATGAATGACAACTGCAAAGTGATCCCATTTATGGAAAAGATTAATATGGTATAAATGGTTTAGCCATCCAAAACAGCTTCTAGAAACAGCTGTTAACTGTGCCTCCAAGGACAAATCGCTGTCAGTGATAACACCTACACTTGTCACCTGCTTTTTAAATGGGAGAATTATATCATCAATAGAAATGGTAAAATTATTCACAGTTTTAGTATTTTTATAATCCCAAAGTAATTCAGACTTTAAAGCATTACATTTCAGCCTATTGTGTCCCAGCCAAAGTTGAATAGCCTCCAGGCAAGCATTAATCCTAAGTATGGTGACCCTCCAATTAGGGTCCAAAGCAGTGTAGAGCCGGATGTCATCCGCCTATAACTGATAGCTAATTCCAAAATAATGGATCAGTTTCCCTAATGATTGCAAAAGGATGTTTAAAAAGTAAACAGGGAAAGTCTGGAACCCTGAGGGACTCTGCATGGCAATCTCCAGGTCAAAGAGGAGCAGTCACCCACCCAAATACCCCAGCTTCCTGAAAAAAGGAAACCCAATGAATAACGGCACCGCTCACCTCCAAGTGGCTAATTAGAATAATCAGCAGTGTGGAAAGCCACTGACAGAGCTAGGAAAATCAGTGCAAGTTATGGCGTCTAGCTAGATTACTAAGCCTCTCATCTATCACAATGCATCCAAAATGCTTTACTCATCTAAAAGACTTTGCAATTGAGAGGCCACACATCTTTCATTCATCTGCAACTTGGAGCTCCACTATGGGTATAACCATAATCTTGATTTTTGGCTCTGAAAGGCCAAGGAATCCATGGCGGACACCCGACACGTAAATATGTTAGCACAACACTGTTGCTGAAATGTACAATAATTACTATACAATACTTTATCAGGACAAGTCATAAAACCAATGGCAAGAAATCTGAGACAATTACATTCGCCCTGAGGCACATTAGCCTGGAATTGTTGGTTAATTTGGCTCCAGCACATCTGCACCTCCACCAGGGAGACCGTGATGGTTGTGACATTACAGAGTTAGCCATTCTGATTCTCTGTTTCTCAACATGTCACTCTGCTGATGTCATCAGCATTTGGAACTGAGTGAAGGAAACTCTGTGAGTGTGCTCTAAGTTGTCAGCTTTAGGTAGGGCTAAGAAGCCTCCTTCTCCCAAAAATATCATTTTCCCATGCTCCTTTATTTAAATATATTTTAAAACAAACAGTTTTAATTCATAAGAACATAACACAACAAATTGCCATACTGGATCAGACCAAGGGTCCATCAAGCCCAGCATCCTGTTTCCAATAGTGGCCAATCCAGGCTTACAAGTACTTGGCAAGTACTCAAACACTAGTAGATCCCATGCTACTGATGCCAGTAATAGCAGTAGCTAATGGCTATTCTCTAAGACAAATTGATTAACAGCAGTTAATGGATTTCTTCTCCATTAACTTATCCAAACCATTTTTAAACCCAGTTACACTAACTGCCCTAACCACATCCTCTGGCAAAAAATTTCCATAGCTTAATTGTGCGTTGAGTGAAAAATAATTTTATCTTATTAGTTTTAAATGTGCCCCATGCTAACTTCATGGAGTGCCCCCTAGTCCTTCTATTATCCGAAAGAGTAAATAGCTGATTCACATCAGAATGGGGAAACAAAATAGAATTATTTTCATTTATTATGCTGAAAATGTTTTTATATTTATGAAGAATTCATGTTAAGGAAGGGTCTTCTGATTATTTCAGCCAAGAAAAAAGAAGCCAAAAAGGGGAGCTCATATACATGGTGCGCATCATCTGCAGTCAGTGGCAGAAAGCCTGCTGTGGGATTCACACAATGGAAGTGGGTTTTCAGTGCTTAGAAAGCCTGCTGTGTGAGTCACACAATGGAAGTGGGTTTTCAGTGCTTAGGAAGCCTACTGTGTGAGTCACACAATGGAAGTGGGTTTTCAGTGCTTAGAAAGCCTGCTGTGTGAGTCACACAATGGAAGTGGGTTTTCAGTACTTAGAAAGCCTGCTGTGTGAGTCACACAATGGAAGTGGGTTTTCAGTGCTTAGAAAGCCTGCTGTGTGAGTCACACAATGGAAGTGGGTTTTCAGTACTTAGAAAGCCTGCTGTGTGAGTCACACAATGGAAGTGGGTTTTCAGTGCTTAGAAAGCCTGCTGTGGGAGTCACACAATGGAAGTGGGTTTTCACTCAGTGCTTAGAAAGCCTGCTGTTTGAGTCACACAATGGAAGTGGGTTTTCAGTGCTTAGGAAGCCTGCTGTGTGAGTCACACAATGGAAGTGGGTTTTCAGTGCTTAGAAAGCCTGCTGTGTGAGTCACACAATGGAAGTGGGTTTTCAGTACTTAGAAAGCCTGCTGTGTGAGTCACACAATGGAAGTGGGTTTTCAGTACTTAGAAAGCCTGCTGTGGGAGTCACACAATGGAAGTGGGTTTTCAGTACTTAGAAAGCCTGCTGTGGGAGTCACACAATAGAAGTGGGTTTTCAGTACTTAGAAAGCCTGCTGTGGGAGTCACACAATGGAAGTGGGTTTTCAGTACTTAGAAAGCCTGCTGTGTGAGTCACACAATGGAAGTGGGTTTTCAGTACTTAGAAAGCCTGCTGTGTGAGTCCCACAATGGAAGTGGGTTTTCAGTACTTAGAAAGCCTGCTGTGTGATTCACACAATGGAAGTGGGTTTTCAGTACTTCAAGTATGCATTCAGTAATTGCCCTGGGCAGTCTTTTAGCACCTTTCTGAGCACACAGAGGGGTGTAGGAATGGAGTTTACAGGAAAGACAACAGGGGATACTAGTTTTCACCTATAAACATTAATAAGAAGAACATATTATCACTTACAATGGTCAATTGATGCTTTCCTCACAGCTCTCTGCTATGGGTTCCTTCTCATTCCTACCTGCAAAGCAGACATCTGTGCAGTAACCTTGACCACACAGGTCAAAACACACACAGAAAACTTGGCCTCCACAGCATCATCAGGTGTTACGTAAGATTGGAGAGATGTGAGTTATATATGTGTATATTAGCTTGTGTGACTGAGAAATGATTGATGTAGTATTGTTTATCTGTGCTATCAACAGCTGTTATGAATGAATCCTGCTTTCTAACTGAGTTGTGCAGGATGTCACTAGGCCTATTAATACACAGGGAGGGTAACGTTCAAAGCCATTTCCACAGGTAAAACAGTACTTTACCCACATAAATGTGTTTTTTTTAAATTGTCTTTCCTATATGGAGGTATACATATAGAAACATAGAACATGACAGCAGATGCAGCCATATGTCAAATCCAGTCTGTTCATCACATCTCCTGCTTTGCTTTATATTCCCTTCACTTCCCTTAGAGAACTTCTGTGCTTGTCCTAGGTTTTCTTGAATTCTGATTCAGGACTGGTCTGCGCTGCTCCACGTCCTTTGGATTTATTCTTGGAGATATTTAAGTGTCTCTCATATCTCCTCTTTTCCTCCTCCACTCCATGGTATACATGTTTAGATCTAGAAACCTGCTCCCATTTGCTTTATGATGTGAACCAATGACCTTAGGCCTCTATGCGCATAACTTTATTGACAGTGACAAGAGGTGTTCCCAGGGGCAGGGTTGAAAAGGGATTTGCAAATACACACAAGAATTTGAACTTTCCAAATGTAGGCATGCATCTTTTCTTCAGAAAACTACCTCCACAAAATAGCCGGTGTAAATGTGTGTGAGTGGGTTTCATGTGATAATTCTCAAAGTGATAGTATGGCATGTACTTTCACTTTGAAAACTAGTACATAGACTGGGGGTAAAAAGTACCCACAGTCATTGAACGCATATGACTGTTTTTTTAAATCACACCCTTATAGTTCTAGGGATCCATAGTCCCACAGATTTATTTATTTATTTATTTATTTATTTAAGGTTTTTATATACCGGCAATCATGAGCACATATCTTGCTGGTTTACATGAAACGGGAGTGCATTAAATACATCAACTAGAACTGTGGTGATTGAAGGAGCAGTTACAAATAACAAGGGTAGCAGAACTTGGATAAGAAGGAAGAGATAGGAAAGAATAAACGGTTGAACGGTATACAAATAAATTAAATGCTATGTAAAAATGGCATGATTAATGGCTAAATATTTGAAGTCCTTGGTTTGTATCTATGACGTGATATTAGATTGTGTCTGGGAAAGCTTGCTTGAATAACCAAGTCTTAAGTCCTTTCCTGAAAGTTAAGAGGCAAGGTTCCAGTCTGAGATCTGTGGGAATGGAATTCCACAGAGAAGGGCCAGCAGTGGAGGTGGCACGATCTCTTAGAGTGATGTGTTTGGTCATTTTCGCAGGGGGAACTTTGAGGGCGCCTCGGTAGACATTTCTGGTAGGTCTTGTCGAGTTGTATACTTGGAGGGGGATTTGTAGATCGAGGGAGATGCGTTGATGAATAGTTTTGAAGATGACACAAATGGCTTTGTACATGATATGGAAGTGGACGGGTAGCCAATGTAACTCTTTCAGAATGGGGGATATGTGGTCTCTCTTTCTTGCGCCTGTTAGTAATCGAGCTGCTGAATTTTGAACCATCTGTAGTGGTTTGGAGTAGGAAGAGGGCAGACCTAGCAATAGGGAATTGCAGTAGTCTAATTTTGCAAAAATGACTGCTTGGATGATCGTTCTGAAGTCTTGGGCATGGAAAAGAGGTCTTATCCTCTTCAGAACCTGGAGTTTATAGAAGCAGTCTTTGGTTGTTTTGTTGATATGGGCCTTGAAGTTTAGCTGGTTGTCTATTATCACTCCTAAGTCTCGAACTTGTGTGGTAGGTAGGTTGGTGGGAAGAGTAGTGTTGGAGATGTTGGTTTCCGGAGAAATGAGAAGGATTTCTGTCTTAGAAGAGTTTAAGATGAGGTGTAGGTTGTTTAGTAGTTGTTTGATTTTCAGGTGGCATGATTCCCAGTAGTCAAGAGTTTCAGAATATGTATCTTTGATGGGGATGATGATTTGGATATCGTCTGCATAAAGGAAGTACTTTAGATTGAGGTTGGCAGAGAGGAAGAAGATAGATATTAAATAGGGTCGGAGATAATGAAGAACCTTGAGGGACTCCTATGACAGAGTCAAATCTAGAGGATTCCTTGTTTTGGATTTTAACTTTGTAACCTCTGTTATGCTGTGTGTTGGAGAAGATGATAGCAGTGGGGGTACACGACCATATGCTTGGTCAGGATAAAGAGACAGACAGTGAAATATAAACAGGAATGTTAACAAATTAGGCAACACTTAGAAACATAGAAAAATGATTTCAATTGCCTCAGTAGTAACTGGGTAAATGTGTTATTGGGACATGCCGGGGAGGTCAAGTTTCTATATGCAATAAATGACTACTTCATGGAGCAGCTGATTCTGGAACCAGCTGGATCTAATCCTTACTATGATGCAGGATCTGGTGCAAGAGGTAACAGTGGTGGAGCTACTAGGCAATAGTGATCCTAATGTAATCAGATTTAACATAATCACTGACGGGAGAATAATAAGGATAACTACTGCAGTAGCATTTAACTTTACAAAGGGAGACTATGATAAAATGAGGAAATAAAAAAAAAAAACTAAAGGAAGTGCTGAAAAATTAAAATTTTACATGCAATGTAGATGCTGTTTCAAGACACCATCTAGGAATCCTAGACTAGATACATTCTATGCATTAGAAAAGGTAGAGAGAAAACAAAACATTTTTCAAAAACTATAAGGTGGATCCAATTGAAGAAAATAGGAAAGCGCATAAGCATTGACAAGCTTGATGTAAAGCATTAATGAGGCAGGCCAAAAGAGAATTGTAAAAGCAGCTTGACAGAGAGCAATTCAAAATGTTAACTTTTTCAAGTACATTTGAAGCAAGAAGCCTGTAAGAAAGTTGGTTGGTCCACTAGATGATCAAGAGGTAAACAGGGCAGCCAGGGAAGGCAAAGCCATAACAAAAAAAAAAGCTAAATAAATTCTTGGCCTTGATTTTTACCAAGGAGGGTATTGGGAAGGGGGGGGGGAGGGAAGATACTAATGCAGGAAACATTTTTCAAGGGCGACAATTCAGAGAAATTGAAGCAAATCACAGTGAACAGGTGAGCAGATCAACAAAGTAAAAAGTGACAAATTACTAGGACTGGATGGTATTCACCCCAGAGTTTTGAAAATTCAAAAATGAAACTGCAGGTTTATTACTGGTAATCTATTACTTTTCATTCAAACCAGCTATGGAACCTGAGGATTAAAGAGTGGCCAACACATTGCCCATTTTTAAAAGGGTTCCAGTGGTGATTTGGGAATCTCTAGACCAGTGAGCCTGACATCCGTGCCAGGCAAGATGGTAGAAACTATTTCGAAGAACAAAATGACTGTCCACCTGGATAGACCCAAACTAACAGAGCAGAGCCAACAGTGATTTAGCAAAGGAAAGTCTTGCCTTGCAAATCTGTTACATTTTTTTTGAAGAGGATAAATAAACATGTGAACAAGGGTGAGTTGGTTGATATAATATACTGTATCTGGGCTTTCAGAAGGCATTTGACAAAGTCCCTCATAGATCACTCGTCAGGAAATTAAAAAGTCATAAGATTAGGAGGTGATGGATTGGTAACTAGGGATGTGCAGAAGCAAAATTTGTGTTTTTTAGGTCACCTCCATTTGTTTGGTTTGTTCCAAATGAAACAAGAAATAAATGTATTCATTCCACATGTTTTTCGTTTTTTTAGTCAAGGGAGGAAGCAATGCAGCCTATTTGGAGCTCCAAAATTGGGATTTTCTTATCAGTTCAAATGAAACTTGTGGATAAATATTAGAAGATGGAAGAGAGCTTCAAAGCACCAAGATTGCGTCAAAGTAGCACCAAAAGTGGCAAGAATAGCCTAAGGCACCAAAAAGAGGCAAAAGGGTACCAGCGGGTGCAGGAGCTCTCCAAGGTGCTGTGAGAGGAACAAAGTAGCAGCAAGAATGGCAAAACAGTCCAAGGCTTCAAATGAGGGCAAGAATAACAGTGGGATGTACCCCTGAAAGCAACATAAGAAGGGAAAGGTGGCACCAAGAGTAGCATGAACATCCTAAGGCACTCTCAGGCCGATACAGTAAAGAGCACTCAGCTGAGCGCACTGTTTAACCCGGGTTGGACTGCTTTTCTGTACATCCTCCAACAATGTCGTGGCATAATTAAGTCAGAGAAGCCGAAAGGTTAAAAAACATTTTTTTTTAAACCTTTATTTAACCATTTTAACATGTATAAAGAGAAGTGCGCACATAACAGTTGTGGCAACATGTAACAACCATCATTGGCAACTATGCAAATACAATACTATAGCTAAAAACAATCAGTATTCCCCCCCCCCCCCCCCCCTTTCTGACCCCTCAGATCAAGGCTGTACATAAATACACAGTAAGACGTCGAACGCCATCAAAACATTTTTTAAAAAAATTAAGTGTGCCAGTTGGTCAGGTTAGGAAAATGAACGCTCAGTTTTACAAGCGTCCGTTTTCTTAACCCGCTGACAGCCACCTGTCCTGGGCTTCCACTGCTAACGAGGCACTAGGGGCGTGCTATTGTCCCTAAAGCCTCCTTTTTAGTGCAACTCATTTAAATACAGTAACATGCACCCAGGAGTAGTGGCTGGGCGAGTGTTAGGAAAGTGGGAGCTCAACACTGAGCACCCGTTTTCCCGCAAGCTTACTATATTGGTCTTCCTGAATGGCGAACAAAGCAGCAAAAGTGGGAGGAAAAGCTCGAAGGTGCTGACAAAGGTACGAAGCAGCACAAAGAGTGGCATGAACACCCCAAGGCACCATGTTCGGTGCAAAACAGCTACTTTCAGTAGCAAGAACACCCCAAGGTGTAAGGTCTGGGTTATGGCAGCAATGCTGAGTGTCAGAAAACCCCCCAAGGTATAGGATAAGGGATACAGCAACACGGCAGAGTGGCAGCAAGACCCCCAATAGGTAGAGTCTAATGAATGAACATTTCAAAAGCTGGCATGCGCCAGTACCGGGAGATATGTGTGTGGCTGGGTGCGCACCATGGGCTTTTTTAAAGGCCAATGGCCACAGTCATTTCTCCTGCAACGCGCGGAAGAGCCACGTGGATGTTATAAAATCCTCCCCTTAAGGGCCTGGGTAGCGGATTTTATAACATGCACACGTTGGTACCCACATGTTATAAAACTGGTGCATCCATGTGCGAGCGCCAGGAACCGCATGAACATGGACCCCCACGCGCAAGTTTAAAAATTCACCTTTAAGACAGTAAGTTTTAAATAGGTGCGCGGGTGCACATGTGCACCCACTTGCGCGTCTAAAAGCCCATAGCTCCCAAGGAAAATGTGTGATTAGCAGATACTCGTTCAAGTGCTTACAATTAGGAGTACCCATGTGTGCACTGGGGTGTATTTTATAAAATGTGTTTGCACATGCATAGACGATACATAATTCAAACGTAATTGCATTTGCGCCCACATCTGTGTGCATTCATTTGAAAGTTACCATCTAAGCTTGTAAATCCTATTTATTTAGGGCCGGATTTTAAAAGGGTTACGCACTGAAATACCTGAATTCAATGCACTGCATGTATTCATGCAATGGTAAACATATACTACTTTATGATATGTGTATGTTATAAAGTACTATAGCAAAATTAGGCACAGCCACAGACACACATATTTTCATTTTTCATTTATTAAAATGTATTAATCGCCTATCACAAAGTAGGTCTAAGTGATTTACAATAAAACATACACAAAATAATTTGGTAACATTGAATACAACAGACTGACATACCATTAACATTCAAAAATAAATAACATAAACAAAAGACGTTCACCGGAGGAAGTTCATATTAATAGTTTTCACCAACAATATTTAACCATCATCAGTTATTTAGAACACGCCATAAGCATATTGAAAAAGAAAGCTTTTTAAATGACGCCTGAATTTTTTAAAGTTATCTTGTGTACGCAACTCATATGCTTCCATGCCCACTTGTTTGAAAGTTATCCTCCTAGTATATTAGAAAACTCAAAGATGAGATTGGATTTTATACATTTATTTAGGTTTAGTCTTCATGCGTTTTAATAATTTAAAAGATGAATACAGAGTGTGTGTGTAATGATGTTTTTGCCTTCAGTATGAAAACAAAATCTATGGAGAAGGGGGTTAAAGGAACTGCTTTGCCATCTTCTTCTCTCTTAATTTAAAAAAAAAAAAAAAAAAAGTTACAGGTCAATTTTAAAAGCCTTTTGCACACCAAAGCCATGAGATACTCGTTTGTATCGGCCCAACAAACGCCAGGCGGATTTTAAGAGGTGCCCAGGTATACAAGTATCTCCCAGTTACGCGAGTAAAAATGTTTTCCATAAAAGGGGCAGAGCAAAGCATTCCAGGAACTATGAATGAAACCAGTGCGTAGGTATTTACGCACACCAGTGTGCGCCGGGGACCCTATTCGTGTAACTTTACTTCTGATATGGACAGTGTGTAAGTCATGAAACAGAAATAAACTAGGCCAGTCACCAGGGTTTTAAGGGTCAGGGCTAATAGAGTAAAAGGGAGGCAAGTTTGCTAGGGGTTTTAGGGCTAACTGGGAATGAACTGGGGAAACAGGTAGCTGCGTACATATCTACTAACCCGCCCCCCCCCCACACACACACACACACTTACGCGATCAAGGCAGCATTTGCGTGCACTGGCATGCGTCAATGTAAAATCGTGCACACATTTCCTGCTGCCCCTACTTACCTAAAGCTGCAGCGATCACGAAGGGAGGCCTGCGCGGTCGGCGCCCAGACCCGTCGGGGTAAGGCCTTTTGAATTCCCTTCCCCCCGGCGAGCCTGACCGTCGATCCCGCGGCTCAGCGGCAGCCCCACGATACTAAGACCCGCCCACCAACGCGAACAGCCAATCAAGCTGCAGAGGGACTTTTAAAATTCTTCACCCTCCGGCGGCGTCTCTATTTCCTGCTGCCCCCTACTTACCTAAAGCTGCAGCGATCACGAAGGGAGGCCTGCGCGGTCGGCGCCCAGACCCGTCGGGGTAAGGCCTTTTGAATTCCCTTCCCCCCGGCGAGCCTGACCGTCGATCCCGCGGCTCAGCGGCAGCCCCACGATACTAAGACCCGCCCACCAACGCGAACAGCCAATCAAGCTGCAGAGGGACTTTTAAAATTCTTCACCCTCCGGCGGCGTCTCTATTTCCTGCTGCCCCTACTTACCTAAAGCTGCAGCGATCACGAAGGGAGGCCTGCGCGGTCGGCGCCCAGACCCGTCGGGGTAAGGCCTTTTGAATTCCCCTCCCCCCCGGCGAGCCTGACCGTCGATCCCGCGGCTCAGCGGCAGCCCCACGATACTAAGACCCGCCCACCAACGCGAACAGCCAATCAAGCTGCAGAGGGACTTTTAAAATTCTTCACCCTCCGGCGGCGTCTCTATTTCCTGCTGCCCCTACTTACCTAAAGCTGCAGCGATCACGAAGGGAGGCCTGCGCGGTCGGCGCCCAGACCCGTCGGGGTAAGGCCTTTTGAATTCCCTTCCCCCCGGCGAGCCTGACCGTCGATCCCGCGGCTCAGCGGCAGCCCCACGATACTAAGACCCGCCCACCAACGCGAACAGCCAATCAAGCTGCAGAGGGACTTTTAAAATTCTTCACACTCCGGCGTCGCGCGCCGGCGTCGCGCGCCGAAGGAGCGCGACAAAGCCCCTTTGTCGCGCTCCTTCGGCGCGGCCCCGAGGAAGCCCTGAGTCTACATCCTGGTCTTTGGTTTGAGTTTATAATTCCATTCTATCTCTGTCCGCCCTCCTACCAGCTCATTCAACATATCAGCACCAACAAACAAAGCACAAACATCACTAAAGAACGGCTTTAACCGTCCAGCCCCATCTATCTACAAAAGAACTGGTAAACCAAACCACATACAGGTAGATAGTGGCACCAGAGACTCCAAGCCACTGATCTACATAACCCAAACAAACTTCACAAAGAAAGCTCGCAGAACTTCCAGATCTACCAGCAGACCCCTCAGAAGATTTGTAATATCTCATTACACGACCACCCAATACCACCTGGTCTTCCTTAAGCTTCCACTTAACATTCACCCATCTTTCTCCGGACTGCACTCACCCAACATACCCCATCATACATACAGCACTCTTCTAACATTATCCACCCAGCACTCTTCAAACCACATTCATCCAGCTCTCTTCAGACAGCATTCGCCTAGCACTCCTGTTAACCGTAACAATTCCCACAGTCTTCCACTTCAGCCACTTACATCCCAACATGCACCCCCTCACAATTCCCATCATCCACAATCCCAAATGGAGAACACCAAAGCCCCCTTCCCTCCCCCATCACAATCGTCAACAGAGGCTCAGGCCCATCTTACTGACACCACTCACTCAATTCCTTGGACTAACTCTCTTCTCACTCACATTGATTAATGCGCAATCGATCGCTAAGAAAAGTCATATATTCAACGACTACCTATCCGATACAAAACCTGACATCTGTGCTATCACAGAAACCTGGTTAAAACCCACCGACACAGCACTAATAAATCAGTTACCCATACAGGATTATGATGTTCTCTCTATTCCCAGACCTAAAAAAAGAGGAGGTGGACTTCTCCTCGCAGCCAAAAAAACGCTGGGTCTGACTTTGCAGACTTCCAATAACATATCAAAGATTGAATTTGCCCTATTCAACTCAAAACATCTGACTATCGGCCTAATCTATGCTCCCCCCGGAATACTGGAAGCTGACCCATCTTCCATCATAGAACTTACAGCAAAACACCTAAATTCCACGAAACCTACCATCCTCATGGGAGATTTTAATCTACATGTAGATATCCAACCTCATTCTACCAACTGTAAAACTTTTCTCTCCTCTCTCAACAATATGGGTTTCAGACAAATAGTGACTGAACCAACCCACAAAGCAGGCCATACGCTGGACCTTATCTTTATAAATGAAGGTATCACAACCCACACCACTCCAACTTGCACTCCAATACCTTGGTCAGACCATCGAATTATATCATCGGTTTTAAAAATAAAAGAACTTCCACCACAATCCACACAACCTATAACTATATCGCTTAGGAAACAATGCTCAGGAGACCAACTCGGTGAACACCTAGCCAAGGAACTTGAGCACCTAGACCTATCCGACGTAAACTCAGCAACTTCATCATGGACCAACATCACTAAAAAGGTTGCAGATCAAATTTGCCCCATGACAACTAAATCTATCAATCCAAACAAAGACAACAGGAGACCCTGGTTCACACCAGAGCTAAAAAATCATAAACACGAGTTGAGATGCAAGGAACAAAATTGGCGAAAAAACCCATCTACAACCACCCTCCTCATCTACAAATCATGCCTTAACTCATACAGAAACAACATCAACACAACAAAGAAAATATTCTTCTCCAAAAAAATCCACCACCTCATCTTTGATTCAAGAGCTCTTTTCTCCTATGTATCAACCCTCACAAAACCCCCGGCACCGACCATTCCAGATGATCAAGCACTCACTAAAGCGAACGAACTAGCAGACTTTTTCGACAACAAAATCACTTCACTTCTAGCTCCCCTCAAGGGACCATCTACACATCCAAAACACGTAATCAACCCCACCCCCCAATCTTCGCAATCACCCGCTCAACAAACACCTCATTCAACCGCTCAACCACCACTCCCAACAGATCAACAACCATCGCACCCAAATGTCAAACAACCTAACACTAACACTTCACTAACACTACTCAACACTTTTGAGCTCACATCCACTCTAGAAATAGAGAATATTCTCAAGAAGATAAAACCATCCTCTCATCCATCAGACCACATTCCATACAACAAACTGTGTCTGATCTCCAACACCATAGCCAACCTTTAGCAGACATTATTAACTGCTCCTTCTCTCAAGGACATGTCCCGAACCAACTCAAGTTAGCCATGCTCAAGCCGCTCCTCAAAAAACCTAACTTACCCACCTCAGACCCAGCAAACTTTAGACCCATAGCAAACCTCCCGTTGATTGCCAGAGTTATGGAGAAAGTTGTAAACAAACAACTTACAGAATATCTTGACGAAAACAACATCCTCACCTCAAACCAATTTGGCTTTCGCAAGTCTATGAATACCGAATCATTATTAACATCATTATCAGACACTATCATTTTCAACCTAGAAAAGGGCCAACCTTGCCTCCTCGCTCTCCTTGATCTTTCATCAGCGTTTGATACCGTTAACCACTCATGCCTCCTGCAACGCCTAATAGACATTGGCATTACAGGAGTAGTTTTTAACTGGTTCAAATCATTTTTGGAGAACAGAACATACAAGGTCAAGATAAATAACAAAGAGTCCCACACCATCGAATCCAAAAGGGGGGTACCACAAGGATCATCCCTCTCCCCGACTCTTTTCAATATTTATCTACTCCCACTTTGTCAACTTCTCACTAACCTTAAGCTAAGACATTACCTATACGCGGATGATATTCAAATCCTCATCCCTATAGAAGATTCCATATACAAAGCCATATCATTCTGGAATAAATGTCTGTCAGCTATCAACAATCTACTCACCAGCCTCAACTTGGTTCTAAATAAAAACAAAACTGAAATCCTCATTATAACTCCGGAAAACTATACCCCTTCCTCACATTCTAACACTAATCAACATCCGGTCACCACAGGGCTCTCCACCACACAACAAGTTAGAGATCTGGGAGTCATCATAGACAACAGACTCAGTCTCAACAAATTCGTCAACAACACAACAAAAGAATGTTTCTTTAAACTTCAAACATTAAAGAAACTCAAACCTCTCCTCCTATACAGAGACTTCCGCATGGTTTTACAAGCCATCATACTCCCAAAGCTGGATTATTGTAACTCTCTCCTCCTAGGCCTTCCAGCATGTACCATCAAACCACTTCAGATGGTCCTGAACGCCTCTGCAAGAATTCTATCAAATGCCAAAAAGAGAGATCATATCACCCCAATTCTCCACCATCTCCACTGGCTTCCAATTAAATACAGGATCCAGTTCAAGTCTTTAATGATGATACATAAGGCCTTACACAACATCGCACCTCTCAACCTAAACATTCCAAATTCAATTACACACATCTGTGAAACCAACCAGAAGCGCCTATCAGAACAGACTAATCACACAACCTATGAAATCCGTTCTGAGGAAACGTGCATTATCCACAGCAGGCCCTTCACTTTGGAACTCGCTCCCTCCAGACCTTCGTTTAGAACCATGCCACTCTACATTTAAAGGGAAACTTAAGACTTGGCTTTTCAAACAAGCTTTCCCCTAGAGCCAAGAACACGAAGAAAAGTCTTTTCAAGCCCACAACGAGTTATTCAGATCTATTTTTTCTTCCTTTGTTAATCAGAAATTTACACATGCTGACTTCAATGTAAAACTTATTACTTTGTTTTTGTTCAATGTAAAACTTCTTTTATTCTGTTCTATGTAAACCGCTATTTGTAGCGATAGTTACTGTTCTTTGTGAACCGGGGTGATATGTATATTATACAGGAACCTCCGGTATATAAATTAATTTAAATAAATAAATAAATGTGCCCGAGTACAGCTGATCTTATAACAGGCGCACATTATACGCATGTATGTTATAAAATCACCGCCTCCATGTGCACACATTCTCCCATGTGCAGGTCTTAAAATTCTCCTTTAGTTTATGAAGTGCAAGCATTTCCGTACTTCTGGGCCTGGGGCTTCATTTATATATATCCTTGGCTGGGATTCTGATTTTTCTCTTCTCTTCAACCTGAGTTTTTCTCTTGCTCTGTTTTTTTTAGTGGTTTTTTTTTTGTTTTTTTTTAAGTTTCGTGTGCGTCTCCTGTTCCCTTTGACGCTGTCAATGTAAAAATGCATGCATTTCATTTGCTCTGTCTTGTTGCATCTCATGCGTTCTTCTTCAAATCAACTTCACAGAATCACATGGGGAGAGCCAGGCACTTCCATTCTAACCACTGGGGCACTTCATGTGCCAATGTCAAAGAGTTCTCTGCTATGACTAAGACATATTGTCTAGATTATCTTATTTCCTCAAGCTGTGGCTTCTGTTTAATCCTCGTTGATAATGGATCTTAAATAAACGATATTCGTGAAGGTTAAGAACAGATTTGTGATGTGCCTCTCTCAAGTTAATGTCTCTGTTATTTCTTAACTACACTGGGAGAGGAGAGCTCTGGTGAGTTGTTGACAGTGCTCATTTCAGGCTTACATTTCACTCCCAGAGGAATCACTGTGGATCCTTCAGAACCCAAATATACATCACTCTGTACCCCGCTGCAATAAGACAGCTCTGCATCCAGCTGGCTTTTATTGACATTACCGGCCTCCTGATAGTTCATGCTGGCATGAGTTTGTGTACAATTTAATATGAGAGAGCAAGCAATAACAAGAGAGACAGAGGGAGGGAGATGAGAAGGGTTTTCAGAGAATAGTGAAAAAGGGATAGATAAGCCATAAGTAAAATTAGACATGTAATTGAGAATGGGAAGCTGCTTGGAAAGGCATGAACAGGAAGACTGGGAAGAAGAAAAGGCAGAGAACAGACACCATAGTCAGGCATGCAGTCTAAATCAAGGGATTTACACCATCATCCTCTGCCTCCCAAAATTCCCCTCAGCTCTCCTCTTTCTGTGCACCCTACACTTATATTCAGTCATGGATCATATCTGCTTTGACTGGCAATAAGTGCCCCTGCTTGTGTACAGTAATGTTAGAGTGAGGGAATGCCAGGAGGAGCTTTCTTCATGAAACCAGGCTCCATATTTTCGGCATTCTAAATTGCTGCAGCCCATCCGAGCCAGGGCTCAAGGAGACTGACTGCTTGAGCCACCTCCCCAACCTGCACTATTAGCAGCGGTCAACGTTATCAGCTTTGTTCGCGCAGAAGAAAAGAAAGGAAGTGAAAAACCGTTCACAGACCTGAACTTTCCGGCACGTTCCGCCGTGAATCTGACGAGGTCGAGAGAACTTTCCATTGGGTAAATTCCAGTTTCATGGTTGACCTTTACCCCAGATTTGGCCCTGATAGGTCAACATGGTGGAATGTTATCATGCCTCGACAGATGGGCAGATTGAATCACCACATGAGCATTATTCTGCTGTCTATGTTGGAACATGCGGGAAAGCACGCAAGAATTCCCATTTTAGATAAAGGCTACAGCAAGCGGACACCTGTTATTGAATTCCTGTAGAGTTTATTTATAATTTTCTCTACATTCACCAGATTTCATAACAATGAAGGTGGTCAGCTGCGATTAAAATATTATCCACACCTATTTGAAATGCGTTAGGCTCCCGCCACGCATTTAAAACGGCTGAAAAAATAATAAAACAACTCACAACCAAACAGGGAGTTTGAGCGGGGGTCAGTGCTGACCCCCATCTCAAACTGGAGCTGCCAGTCACGGTGGCCCCAACACCCCCAAAATATGTAAAAGATAAAAAAAAAAAAAAAAAACTGCGTGGCAACGGGCCCAGCCCCCCTCCCCCTCCCTGAAGCACACAATAACATGTAGCCCCAATAGCTATACCCTCCACCCCTTGCCCCCCTGGTCCATATCTTCATCCCCCTGCCCGAAGGCAGAAAATACACCCTCCCCCCCCCCCCCCCACCCCAGTCACCGAAGGCTCTACATTTAAACCTTCCACCTCCTAAAAAAGCAGGACTCTCCCCCCACCCCCCTCCAGAACCCCCCTGTATCTTAAATTGGAAAACATCAGGGCTTAGTGCAGCTAGCGGTAAGTTTGTAGCTAAGGCAGCAAGAGGGTAAAGTGACTTGCCCAAGGTTACCAGGAGCAGCAGTGGCGTTTGAACGCTGGTTTTCCTGGTTTGTACCCTGCTTCTCTAACAACTAGACGACTACTCCATTTACATGGAGTGGCAACAACTACAACCTGTAACAGAAAGCATGGGGGTAGCATGCACAGAGCGGCAAATATACTACCATGAACAATTTGCTGGGCAAGCTGAATATAGCACTTGGTTTTATCTACCATTATTACTGTTACTATGTTGTAAAAGTTGAAAATGCACAGACATATACGCACCTTGGGGTAGGTTTTAAAAGGAGCGCGCGGGGCGTACATGTGCGCGTGCTACCCGGCGCGCACACGGACGCCGGATTTTATAACTTGCGCGTGCAAGGGGGGTGCACAGTTGTGCACCTTGCGTGCGCCTAGCCGCGCTGCCTTCCCCCGTTCCCTACCCCCCACCCCACCTTCCCTTCCCTTCCCCTACCTCCCCTGTCCTTTCCCCCCTACCTATTTTTTTTTTTGCTTTTTTTATTTCACAATTTACTTCAACCCTGGGGCTGAAGTAAGTTGCGCTCGCTGGCCAACTGCCGGCGTGTGATCCCTGGCACAGCAGCAAATATGGCCACTGTGCCGGGAGCCTGACCCCCGCCCCTCCCCTCTCCTCCCCGTTTTGCAAGCCCCGGGACTTACGCGCATCGCCAGGCCTTTTAAAATAGGCCCGGCGTGCGTAACCCTTTTAAACTCTGGCCCATTATAATGGAGCGGTCTAGGGGTTCTCAGGGGCAGATCCAGCATTCATGCATATAAATTGCTATTTTAAAAGGTACACATGTAGGTTTGCCAACTTACTTGTGTAATTTTACATCTGCTAATAATCTTGCGTAAGTGATATAAAACTTGTTTTTTTTGTGTCATATTGGCTTGATGGGAGGTCTAAGTGAAAGTAGGGGGAGTTCAGGCTGAAGAACCAGGAGGGTCTTAATGATGTGGAGAAGAACTGGGCAAACTGGTGGAGTAATTAGAAAATTGGTAATTTCTTTAATATAGACATGTTTCTGAAATAAATTGATTTTCGTGCATAAATCCCTACTTTCATGCATAAAATATTTCTTTAAAAAGGTAGGAAAAGTTCATGTGTTCAATGCATTTTTATACATTCTTTAAATCCATTGCATGTATTCGTACGTAAGCCTACATACACACATATCTTGCAAGGTAGAGTTATGTGTATTTTATAAAACGCTTGTATATCATACACATGGGTTATAAAATACTAGCGTATATATCACTGCACATAAGGGGCTGATTCAGTAAAATGTGTGGGAGAGCCGGCGCTCCGAGGTGAGCGCCCGCTCTCCTGACACGCGACCAGGCCACTCTCCTGGGCGCTCTATTCTGTATGCAAATGAGGGCCTGTGGTAAAAAAAAGGAGGCGCTAGGGACACTAGCGCGTCCCTAGCACCTCCTTATTGGCAGAAGCGGCGACTGTCAGCGGGTTTGACAGCTGACGCTTAATTTTACCGGTGTCGGTTGTCGAACCCGCTGACAGCCATGGGTTCAGAAAATGGATGCCGGCAAAATCGAGCGTCAGTCTTCCAACCCCCATGCTGTGAGCAGATTTTTTTTATTTTATTTATATTTTTGGGGCCTCCGACTTAATATCGCTATGATATTAAGTCAGAGGGTGTACAGAAAAGCAATTTTTCTGCTTTTCTGTACTGTTGCCCGGTGCCAGCCGAAATTAATTTTTGTCTTTGGGCAGGCATTAATTTCTGAGAGTAAAATGTGCGGCTTGGCTGCACATTTTACTTTTTGTATCGTGCGGGACTAATAGGCTCATCAACATGCATTTGCATGTTGAGGGTGCTATTAGTTTCGGGGGGGGGGGGGGGGTGGAGGGTTGGATGCGCGTTTTCCACGCGCTATTACCCCTTAATGTATAAGGGGTAATAATTAGGGATGTGCACACCAAAAGTTTAAGTTCATAAGTCCATAAGTCGAAAGGGGGTCCCATTTGCGGTCAATATGGACATATGGAGAATTCCATAAGTTGAGTCTATGTCCATATGTGCAAATAAAAATTTAAACCCCTCACCCGCCCTTAATCCCCCCCCCCCCCCCCAAGACTTACCAAAACTCCCTGGTGGTCCAGCGGGGTCAGGACGCCATTCCTGAACTCCTTTGCAAGGAGCACGTGACGTCGGCGCCACGTCGGAGTGACGCGGCGTCACGTGATTCCCCTCGGGTTCGCTCCCGGACCCCTCGTTGGGCCCAAAAGGCACTTTTGGCCAGCTTGGGGGGGTCAGGAGGCCCCCCCAAGCTGGCCAAAAGTGACGTCCGCGCCACTCCGACGTGGCGCGGACGTCACGTGATTCCCCACGCGTCCGCTCCCGGACCCTCACGGAACTTTTGGCCAGCTTTGGTAAGTCTTGGGGGGGGGGGGGATTAAGGAGGGTGAGGGGTTTAAAATTTTTATTTAGATCAACAATCGCGATTTCCAACGTATTCAACATAGCTATGTTGAATAAGTTGGAAATCCGATCGTTTAAGCCTCATCTTTTTTTTAAGTTAAAAAAAAAAAAAAAGTTGCGTTTTCCATTTAAGTTCAAAACGAATGCACACCCCTAGTAATAATAGCACGTTGAAAACGCGCATCCAAACGGGAGCTAACGGTGCGCCTGGCCTGAGCGCACTGTACTGAATCGGCCTGATAGTTGTTTGAAAGTTATCCTCCCAATGCGCTAAAACGTGTTGATGTGCATCACTGCGCATCGCAGGTTAGTAGATAGACCTCTATTTTTGCTAATGCAAGTACTTTTGGAATTCGTGAAAGCATGGGAGAAAGAATCTGCTTTACTGCGGGGAAGCAAGGGTAAAGTTGGCGATCAAGTAGCATGATAAAATGGGTAGGCTAGATGGGCCTTGGGGTAATTATCTGCCATCATATTCTGTTTCTGTGTTACTTAAAAAGGACATACTTTTTGATAACTGTTTTGATCTCTGCTATTGCTCTTCCCAACCAGCTTTAAAAATCCTTTATCATTTCTCTCTTTTAAATGTAAATGACTTATCTGATTTCTATCATGGTCGCTCCAATCTCTGTCCTCCCTACATGCCACCCAGCTGTGCCCATCTTTTGAAAACTGAAACAGCTTTCCTTAGCTTATCTTAATTTACTGCCTGATGTATTCAGAATATTTTCCGCAGCCTAGTTTCATGCTTCTGTTTTCAAAAGGAGGAGCCCCTACAGAGACCTTTTTTTTTTTTTTTTCCTTTCCTGTTTGTTGTGTCTCCAATTACAAGTGGCAGTTTACTTGTATATTCAGGCAACAGCGTCCTGGGCATACATGTTTGCACTGAGCTGATGAAGAGTATGGAAGCTGTCATCACAAACATATTAACCGGTAGAATAAATGAAGGATAACGTGCAGCTCGCTTGCTGACCTCCACATCCAGCATCTCCAGTCATTCAGGGTCAGAGGGATGGAAATTCTTTGCTGAACGAGTTGTTGCACCATAGATTAAATAAAAGTACACAGAAACTAACTTGGTGAATACAAGTTGTGTACAAGTATCCCTGTCTTTTTTCAGCTTCTTCCTTTGTCTGCTTTTGCAAGGAGAACCTGAACTGTGCAGTTTTTTTAGTGAATACTTAATGTATGAGGGCCCTGGGGCTTTTGGTTATGGTTGGGGGTTGGGAGGGGAAGAGTCAGATTGCTTGCGCGGATGGGTGGGAAAGTGAGTAGTATGAATGGTACGAATGTTTTTGGATGTGAGCCTTGGCAGCTAGGACTGCTGAGTAAGAAGTACAGGGGTGGAAGATGGTGTTAAAATGAAGAT
Source organism: Rhinatrema bivittatum (assembly GCF_901001135.1). NCBI lineage: Eukaryota > Metazoa > Chordata > Amphibia > Gymnophiona > Rhinatrematidae > Rhinatrema > Rhinatrema bivittatum. The sequence goes on from NC_042626.1 coordinate 35,208,953, forward strand.
CTGCATAGTAAGTGTTTCGCTTGTCAAGTTGTTGGTCTAGTATTTGGATACTTCTATGAGATTTTTGGACTGCGCATCTTCACAATAAAGATGATTTTGCAAAAAAAAAAAAAAAAAAAAGAAGAGCATTACCTTCTAAGGCAGGCAGGGCAAAAGCAGAACTGTGATACCATTGTTCAAGAATGAAGATGGCAGTCACATGACATTTGAATACCCCTAACAGGTCATAGTAATAATGCTTATTTTTGTAGTGTGCTTGCATGCATGCAGGGCTATAGAATGGTGTTTGGTACTGAGGGTACAATAAGTCCCTTTCCAGTAGAGCTTGCAGTCTGGGAAGATAACTGTCAAAACTCCTTGCGTGCCTCTGATGTACATGTATAGATGGGTGCACGCAAACCTGTGTGCAAACGATATATGTAGGTTTTAAAATACGAGTACATATGTGCACAAACGTGCCTACATATGTAAAAACCATGAGCCATGCAAGTTCCTACTTACCTGGATAAGTAGTGGCACTTAGCCGGATAAGTCTGAAAAGTCCTAGCTTGCTAAATCAGATAGTCTGATAAATAGACTTTTTTTTTTTAGACTTAACCGGCTATCTTACATAGCTGGATACGTCTGAAAAGCATTACTTAGACATGCACGACTTTGCTCTAGCTTTGACTTATAAATCAGAATATAGCCAGGTAAGTGCTGCTATTTATCTGGATAAGTTCAAATTTGTCCGTCTAAGTAGTGGCAATGGTGCTATTTAGCCAGATAAGTGTGTGCAAATTTTAAAAGAATATTCGAGTGGATCTTACTCGCACTATTTAGATGCATTTCCCACCTCTGCCCCCGAAGGTCGGCTTTTACACATGTAAGTTAGGGGATTTTCTAACATGCACGTGGCAATGAACTAACCTGTTTTACCAATTAGTCTACCAGTTTGCCCAGTCCATCTGCAGCTCGTTAATACCCCCCTGGCTCTTCAGCTTGAAGTACCCCCAGTCTCATTCAGGACCCCCTCCCTGTTTATGATCACTTACTGCTGATATTGAGCAGGAGTAAATATATGCAAGTAAGGTGCCACATTTACATGCATAAATTGCTTATGCAATAACCACTTACTCACGTAAATGTTGGCCCCCACCCCTTTCTTCCATGTGTAAATTTACTTGCCGACCCAGATTTATACGTGTATGTTGAGGTTTTTAAGATAGCACGTACAGTACTTGCGCATATGCTATTTTACATAAGTAAGTGCTATTTTTTTTTACCTGTACAACTTTTGAGAATTTACCTTTAAATGGGTACTAGAGGCAACAGGAGATACAATGAGTTGCCCAAGTTCACAAAGAGTGCCAGTGGGCCGGTTTTCCTGCCACTTAGACCCATTTATCTAACCACTTTTCCTCCTCCCAGGAACTAAAAAGGAAATAACACATTCATGCATTTTGCCCATAATTTATTTCTGACTAGCAGTACCCTCCTGTGCTCAGTTTTTGTAAACTCTACCAGCTATTGATTTTCTCCAGCATTACTCTGCCTATACAGTTTGATGTAATTGAATGTAATGCTAATGATGACACAGTATAAGTCTGATTGACTGCCTTCCGCTTAACTGATGACATCGGGATAGACCGTTGCACTTCTGAGTAGCATGAGAAATGTCTTATGGAAGGATGCATTTTCTGGAGCAGCCAGTTAGATGAAAAGACCAAGCCTCAACTGAAACAGGAGCTTTTTAAAGGATATATTCCCATCTTAAACAAAGTTTGAGAGACATGTCCAAGGAAACAGTTGCTGGATTAATCTCTAGAACATCAGACACAAATAAACGAACAACTAGGCCTAGATTTAACCAAATAACTCTCCATGGGGGCACAGTGGTTGTGCATGTTATGCATATCAGCAAGCTTCTCTCCACCTCACACACCTTAGAAAGCCATACATTTCAGAGCCCAGCTTTCAATACTGTCCAGCTTTGACTGAGAACTGTAAGACCCTATCAAATAACCACAGACTGTATATGTGGTACACACTAGGAGAATTGAGATGTTGGAGAAGGAAGTTTCTGAAATGAAAGTGCTGAGGGCAGGGACTATGCAGGATAAAATTGGAATCCATAAGAAAATTGAACAGATGGAAAATCAGGCAAGGTCTCTTAATATGTGGTTGTGAATTTTCCTAGAGTTCTTGGTATGGGCCTGTGAGAGATTGGGAAGAAGTACTTAGTGGAGATGTTGGGAATAGCTCCTGTAACTATACCCTCGGTGAATAAGATCTATTTTGGTGGGTAACGTAGTCCTGAGTCAAGTGCCAGATCAAAGACCTGCCTCAAATGGACTAGATATTGTAGACTTATTTGGAGCAATCTACTCCAGAAGAAAATCATAGGGCTACAATTTTGGTATCTCATATTTCAACAGGATTTTAGTATGTATCACTTTCAGGAGGACTGAATTTGAGGATTACCCCAGCAGGAATGGTACAGGGCTCTACGGTAGAGCAGGGAAACGTTTTCTGCCTGGCTGGCCATCTCCCCCTTGGGTTGAGTCTGCAGGTTCTGGCAGTTGGTAGGATTTCTCTGGCAAGATTCATGGCAGACTGTGGCCAAGGCAGGCAGCATTCAAGCAAGGTCAGTGACAGGCAGAGGTCATGAAAGATGGAGAACCCCAAAAGCAAGGGCAGGAGTCAATCCGGGTCAGCAACAGATGATCAGTCCAAAAGTGACTGTTTTGGGAGGCAAAGTAAAGTAGGACAGGTAAACAAGGCTGGGCACAGCAGAAGCATGTAGAGACAAGACAAGAACAGGGTAAATCACACAGGTAGGAACAAGGTAAAACAAGTACTAAACTGGAATAGGGTTGCAAGGCAGGGTACAGAGAGGTTAGATCGGCCACTGGGAGGCCTAGACAAGACAAGGGCAAGATAGGGAACACAGAGACAGGGTAGACTACTGGGGGGGGGGGGGGGGCACCTAGAGAAGGCACAGGAACAAGGCATGGAAGGCTAGTCCTCTGGGAAGTTCAGAAGAACAGGAGGGCCACTAGGAGGACCACAGGGAACAGGACAAACAGACAGATAGGCAAGGCACACAGGAACAAAAACAGAACAATACAAGAAGGCCTAAACAGGTCACACTGGAACATGGGCAAGGCAAAGTTATACAGATGGGCTAGGCTGCCAGGAGACCTAGACCCACAGGCAAGAAGGACCACGTGGATACCCAAAGGAAGCAGGAGAGCCACAGAGAGGCCAGGACAAGACAGGAATACAAGAATAGAACAAGGGATACAAAGGCACAGGCAAAAGGAGCCAATGGCAAGACAAGAAGGGCCACTGAGAAGCCCAAACAGGAACTAGGGAAACAAACAAATGAACAAGTACAAAGCAGGTACAGACAAGAAGGCCTAAACTGACCACATGGAACAAGGCAAGGCAAGAAGACCCCTAAGGCCTCACAGAAACAAGGCAAGGCAAGAAGGTTGCTAAGGTCACATGGAAACAAGGAAAGGCAAGAAGTTCGTGAAGGCCACATAGAAACAAAACAAGACTGGTCAAAGCAAGAAGCCAAGGTGACTTGATAATGAAGCCCCAAGGAATCTGTGTGAGAGGTTCTTCTAGAGCTGGCCTTGCTTTATCATGCAGCCTTCAAGGTGGTGGCTAGAACAGGACAGAACATGGTCCAGCAAGAACCCCTGGTGACAGGAAGGTTGCCTAGCAGCCAAAATCACAACAGTATGGTTATGCATCTTTATTTCCACAATTCTCATAAATTGTTTATGGGACAAAAATATGGGGTTATTTTTGATGTGGCAAAGGTTACACATTCTAAAAGGAAGTTCTTTCTGGCATTGCACCAGGAAGTTAGGGTTCTGGGGGTAATCTTTTTTACTTTATTAACCTTGTAAATGTTTAATCAAATTTGCTGGGGTGAATTTTTCCTTTTTTTAACCAGATCAGTTGAGATTTTTACTTTTAAGACCGGCTGAAACACCTATGCAGGTGGGCTGATGTGCATAGACCTCACTTCTTATGATTCCTCTTAATTGGATTCTCCTGATTTTAATAAAGTGATGCGACAATGTTTCTTGGACTATCTGTTTCATTATTCACATTTGAAAATGATATTTAAAAAATCCCAGTGCACATCACTGCGTGTTTTTGCAGTAATGTGTGTAAATGCTAATGGGGACAGCTTAGGGATATTCCAGGGTGAGGTTCAGAAGTACAAAAGTTGCTATTTGTAAGCAGTATGCATGCATACATTATTAAACTTGTTCATATGCTTTTACACCTGATAATTTACTCGCACAATCTAAATCACATATGTCTTTTATCTGAAATTTTTGGGTGAGAGGTTTGAATGAACTGGTAGAGGTATTGGTGAACTGATGATTCCGAGTATGTGCACAAGTATTTTTAGAAGGGGAGTATGCACATACTTTATAAAATACCTGTCTAAGTGTTTAATTTGAAAATACATGCTATTTGCATGTGTGTATGCTAATTTTTCGCATATAACCCTCACAAAATATGTTGAAGATTACTTCCTTAGAGGATAACTTATAACCCAATCATATCATATTTGCGCGAATTATAAAATACATGTGTCTTTACCACAGAAAATATGTCCATATATGTGCTTGCACGAGAATACATGCAATGCATTGAACATTTCAATGCATTGAACGCACATAGTTTTCCTTCCAATTTTAAAAATATATGTGCATATATTTTACACATGAAAATAAAGTAGGACCACTCACATAAAACCCAATTTACGCACGTAAGTAGGCATATTTTAAAACATGCACACTTAACTGAAATTAACCATTTTACAAATGAATCCATCAGTTCATCCAGTCCTTCTCCAGATCATTGAGACTCTGCTGGTTCTTCAGCCTGCTCCCCACAGTTCACTCAGATCTCCCACCCAGTCAATAGTACACATACCGTACCTTCAAAAGGATATAAACTGGATGGAGTCTGTCCAGAGGGAGGCTATTAAAATGGCCAGTAGTCTTAGTTCTATAGCATACAAGGATACTCTTAAAGATCTCAACATGTACACCTTAGAGGAAATGCAATATAAGGGATATATGATAGAGACATGTACAGGAGGCAAGCTTCTTTCAATGGAAATGAAGATCTAGAACAGGGGGGTTATGGGATAAGAGTGAAAGAGGATAGAAGTAATCTTAGGAAATATTTCTTTACAGAGAGGATAATAGATGCATGGAATAACCTCCCAGTGGAGGTGGGAAATGCAAAAACAGTATCGGAATTCAAGAAAGCATGGCTAAGAGAAGGGGATCTCTGAGGAAGTGAAAGTAATTGTAAAGGCTAGATAAATTAGACAGATGGGCCATATGGTCTTTTTCTAGAGCATCCTTTCCATTGAAAAATGCTCACCTCCTGTGCATGCGTATCTCTTTGAAAATTCACCCCTTAATGTATTTCACAATCTGTTCAGATGTAAATCTTTGCCTATCATTTATGGTGTAGTTGTTTTACACTACTGTTGAGTGTATTTGTTCCCATTTGTAGGAAATTAGTATGTCTTTTTCCCAGTAGGATTATCACCATCATGGGCTCTGCCTAAATTAAGTAAATTTCACATTAGTTTAACTAAAGTCTAATAGACTCATTAGTTCAGTCTACATGACGCAGCCCAAGGGAGTGATAACAATTGACACTAACTGTACAGAACTTCTGGGGAAATAATCCTCTGAAATCTCGAAGTCGGATGAAAAACTTGGATTTCCTTAGGAAGTTAGAACTATCTGGTGCTGTGATTTTGTTCAATTTGAGCTCAGTTTCCAGCTGAGGTGATGACACTCGTGACTTTGCCACCTGCTTTAATCAGGTGGTATCGATTCTTAGATTTTTATTTTTTTTTAATCTGCAGAAATTGAGAGAAACAAATGGAGAAGTCATGGTAAGGAAAAGGAAGAAGATAAAGAGAAGGATAGAATGAGAGAAGCAAAAAGAGGCAAATTTAAAGTCTGTTTATATATCCCTGAAAAAAATACAAAAAAAATGAAACCCTTGGCTGTGTTAGAAATGGTGAGACATTTTGAGAAATGTAAAAAGAATGCTCCAGGGCAGCTAATTAGCTGAAGCAGGAAGGGTGGAGTTAGCTGTTTTCCCTGCTGGTTTTCTGCAAGAGTTCTCAACCATTCACTGTTGACAATGTTCTGCGAGTGAGAAAATTATTGCAATTTGAATCTAGCATAAGTGAATAATGAAATACTCTTCATTGAAAGGTTCCTGGGGAAAAGTGTCAATGTGTACAGCTGGTATAAATAAGAAAATGAGAGGATAGACCAAATTAGTAGAAATCCAGAACAAGAAGGTTACACTAATAAATGTCCTTGGGATTATTTTAGATGTTCGGTTTTTTTTGTTTGTTACTTAATGTTTTTTTTATATCACAAAGACATTTAATAAATATTGATTTCTTTTTAAATTGTACACAGGAAGGATCACTTTCAAACAACTGTGAGCAGTCCCATATATGCACGTGTACGGTCATGCAGAGAACTACAACAATATTTTATAAACCTGCATGCATCAGTTATGCTTCGATTATAAAATACAATTATGAATGTTTCCGTGTGGAAGACCTGCAATGCATTGAAACTGTGTATTCCAATGCATTGAACGTGCATACATTTCCTACCTATTTTAGAAACATACGTGCATAATTTTATGTGCAAAGAAAAATATAACTTGCTCACACAAAACCCTGGTCTAAACACTTAGGGGGTCATTTTCAAAGGAGTTACGCATGTAAATGTGACATACTATCGTAGCAATTTTCAAAAGCTATTTACTCGAGTAAAGTGCACTTACTTGAGTAAATCCTATGGACAATTCAATGACATATATTGTAGCAATTTTGAAAAGCCCACTTACTTGAGTAAAGTGTATTTACTCGAGCAAAAACCAGTTTTGCTCGAGTAAATGCTTTTTAAAATCTACCCCATAGGGGGTAATTTTCAAAAGGAGTTACATGCGTAAATGTAGCTACTATTGTAGCAATTTTCAAAAGCCATTTACTCAAGTAAAGTGCACTTATGTGAGTAAATCCTATAGACAAGTCAATGGCATATATTGTAGCAATTTTCAAAAACCCACTTACTCAAGTAAAGTGAATTTACTCCAGTAAACCTGGTTTTTACTCGAGTAAATGCTTTTTAAAATCAGGCCCATAAGTTGGTATATTTTAAAAAATGCGTGCGGAATTGAAATCACTTTTACCAATTCCTCCACCAGTTCACCAAGTCCTTCTCTAGGTCACTGAGATCCTCCTGGTTCTTTAGCCTGAACTCATCCCAGTTCACTCACACTTCCCACCCGACAGATGAGTCGGATCTATCGCGCACGATAACTGGCAGGTTTCAAATTGTGCAAATAAGTTACCACATGTATTCGCGGAAGTCTCTTCTAAAATAGCAACTTGTGTACTTATTCTTAGGCTCGCCCCGAAATGCCCCTAAACTGCCCCTTTTTTAAAAAGTGTGGACGTGGGGACACGGAAGTAAAAATGCATGGTGTTTAGAAAATAGCATGTGCACGAGTACAGACTACTTGCGTACTATATGCTAATTGTATGTGCGTAACTCTTGAAAATTGACCCCTTATTTTTAAATAACCTCTCGAATGACAAAACGCCCTCAGAGCACAAGCTGATGATGATGTCCCAGTAGGGCACACTCATGTGGCTTCTTACAAATGTCCCCTTGCGTTTTATCTGAAGAAAAGGTCACAGAAGCTTTATTACTCAGTACTACCTCTATAAAATCTGCAGGAAGGACAGCTGATAAACTGAGCACAATAATTATTTCCTCTTAAAGCAAGCAGATACTGGCTGCATTTCTTGAGGCAAGAAATGCAGGAAGTACTGACAACTACAGATATTTATTGATGGATTAAAAACAATTGCAAGTGCTGCTGTGTGATTTAACACTGGGAGATAAGTGCGAGACCAGGCCGCGCCTGCCAGCCGCGCACATTTTCAAAGGGCCCCAGTCATGCGCGTATCTCCTTCTATGCTCTGAAGACCGGCACGATTGAAAAGGATCGGGCCTGTGTGGGATCTGAGTGGGGCAGGGCGGGGTCTGTCCCAGTGAAGCGCGCGCCGGCAGCTGGCCAGCCCGTGCAATTTACTACTGCTCTAGAAAGCAGGTAGGTATTGACACAAAAAGAAAAAATAGAGGGGTTTTAGGGGTCAGGGAGGATAGGGGAAAAGGCAGGAAGGGTAGGTAGGGGGCTTAAGAAGTTCCCTCCCAGTCCGCTCCTTTATTGGAGCGGACTGGGAGGGAACTGGGAAAAGGCCTAGTCCATCGCCGCACGCATTTTGTAAATCCCCCCCCCCCTCCTTATGCAAGTAAGTCAGCACTCGCATGCACATGCTGATATAAAATCGGGTGTGCACGTGAGCGCGGGTAGCCGATTTTATAACATGCGGTCCCTAAGGGCAGAGTTGAGAAGAACCATTAGTGTAGGTAACCTTTCTATCTGTAAAAAGAAGTAGCATAAGGTCTTTGGTGCCCCTTGTGGTTGAACAAGATTATTACTTACTTGACACATCTGTCCTATTCACTAGAGCTCCTGCTGTGGATCATATCTGTCTTGTAATGGGAAAAGGGATGATGTCTTGAGAATAATTGGTAAAGTTTGTGCATTTATGAATATTGTTCCCACAGAGCTAAAATGGTAGAAACTATTCAGCACATCTGTCCAATGAAGTCATTCAAATAGGCTACCAATCACCTATCGCTCTCAATACAAAACACTCACTATCATACATAACACGCTATATAAAAATAACTCCCCCTGGATCGAAGATATGCCACACTTCCACCAGGCCAACCGTCCTACCAGAAACTCCCTTGCGGGCACCCTCCACACCCCTTCACTCAAAATTGCTCACCTCACAAACACCAGAGCGAGAGCCTTCTCCATTGCCGGCCCCACCCTTTGGAACTCCCTCCCCACTGAGCTCCGACTAGAACCTTCACTTAATCAATTCAAAAAAGGAATCAAGACCTGGTTATTTAAACAGGCCTATCCCAACGCCTCTCAACCCTAGCATTTGACTTCTCCTCAACACTCATTATTTCCCTCTCCCTAGTACAGTGTCCCCCGCCCCCCTACACACCCTCCCTCCCTCACCACCCCATCCATATTATGGCTTCCTGATATTCAGTCACCACCTCTCCTTCCCATCGCCACCCCCTGCCCCCTTGTACAGTTCCTACCCCACCCCGCCTCCCCTATGCGCTTCATCCCCCACCCCCGCGCTACCCCCCACTTTGTCGTCTCTTGTATATAATTAATTTATGTCCAACCTGGTTAACCACATGTAATCTCATTTAATAACTGTGGCGCCCGTTGGCTCTACAGTAAAGTTGTCACCTTTTAACTTCCTATCCTTCCTCCATCTATCATTGTAATTTCCTTTCTCAGTTGTCTGTAAACCGACATGATGTTTTTTTTACGAATGCCGGTATATAAAAGTTATAAATAAATAAATAAATAAAATAAATAAATAAATAGATCTTTTTTTTTTTGTATTTATAAAGACATGCTGCTGCCTAGGTCTTCATTTGCATTTGACTTGCCAGAAAACAAAAAAAAACTCTATCTAGTAGGGTGCACGTATAACTTCAGTCCACAAAGTAGACATTCTGGAGTTCTGTGTCACTGGATTGAGTTAAAGTGAGAGAAAGGACCAGGGTGACCTGAGGCCATGTATGGTGGCACTGTTGAGCTTGAGGCTTTTCAAGAAATCATATAGGGAGGCTGCCAAAATTCCTATCTGCCCTAGGTGTTGCATAAGCATATAGCCACTCTGCAAAGGGGCAAGATTTTACAGGTGAATATTTCTCATCTACTTTCTTTCAACAGGAATTTCTGGAAAATCATATTTGTCTTGCATTGAACACGTTCACCTTCTTGAACGAGAACCTGGATTGGCATTGGAAGAGATGGGCTTTCTGCAAGCTGAAATGTTTGTGCTGTTTATATGAACAAGTTCAATACCACCAAAACAGGGGGAAGGGGAGGGGGAGGGGAGGCAGTTTGCAGAAATGAAGATCCACTGCTGCACGCTTATAAATGATGTGTATAACCAGATCAAAAGTAGGAAATACTACCTATTACCCACAGCTGAACGTGCAACCTGTATTTTTGACAGGAAAACAATTAATCAACTTGAATGATGACTTCTATTAATGCGTAGTGCAATGTATTCCTGAGGCCTCCGCTCTCTGTTTCTGTAGGCTAGTCTGATGAGTGGGAAGGGAAGCGAAGGGTTGAAAATACTTTATCCCGTCAACCGGCAGTAACATTAAATGGCAGTCTGTCAGGGTACAGGCAAACCAGAATGGAAACAGAAGTAATCTTATTTTGTGCCTTTCCACTAGATAACCACTTTGAAGGTTTTCAATAATGCATGGCATGAGATTTAAAAACCTTCACAAATAATATTGTGTTCTGACCTCACGGAAATGAACATTCTTGTTTCTTTTTTTTTTATAAGAAGTCTATTTCATCTTCATGAAAAAGGCATATCGAGTTTGCTCGGTATTGTTAAAATTAAATTACAACTGTCTCTGGGAAGTTTAACAAATAAAGTGTCTTTACAGGGAGATTTTCAAAGGTAGCTTTATTTTTGAATGATTGAAAACCAGGTAGAGTCTTCATAATTTGATTTGTAAAACTACAGCAAAATGTGAATCTGCTTTGCTTTTGAAAAGCACAGCAGGAGTCTCTCTGCATCACTTTTTTATTTTCTCTCTCTCTCTGATATTCCTGCCGATTTTGAAATAAATTGCAAATGCATTTTCTTTGGCACGATTTGCATTACAAGCTATAGATCAAAACATTGGAGATTGCTTTCCTGTGCTTTCCCAAATTATTGATACCCACCAAATCCACGGGTTGGCTCTCAACAGGACTGGGAGTAGGGTTTCTTGTATCACATTGTAGAATGTATTTGTTTTGCAAGAACTGGCATGTGTCTATTAGGATGTCTCAGTGTAACTATTTCAAGTTAAACCTTGTGATAGGCTGTAGGAAAATGGAGAGACTGTGAAAAAGTTCCTGATGCTTTGCTCTACACATTGCACTTTAACTCTAAATGCATGCACAGGAAGGATATTTTTTCAATAAGCTCTTGTTCTTTGCCGATGTCACTACATCTAGATGTAGTGATGAATGATGTCTCCTAATGTGTGCTAATTTTTTAGGCTGTTTTCTTTCATAGTAAATTATCATCTATCATAACTGAGAATAGATATCAGCCAATTAGATTTACCTACAGATCATATGCATCATCACTCACAAATGATGGGAATATTTATTGGATATTTCCTGAAGCTGAGGACAAGGATCTTCTTCTTGGATGATTTTGGATCTGTATAGGACTCTTTAAACACCTCCCCATCTCCCACTTCTGCCACCCCTCTGCCAGCCCCTCTAACAAATGATTAACCATACATGGCTTTTTTTCTGGCAAAGACCACAGCTTTATTTGCAAGGAGATCTTAACATCTTGCCATAATACATTTTACCCAGGTAACTACCTATTAAAATCAAGGGCTGAAAACTGCCACCCTGTTGTGTGGCTAAAAGTTGCCCATGCTGTGAAACATCACGGGTATTTTATACCCATACCATAAAGACTTGGGCAGGGGAAGGGTGGAGCTAGCAGAAAACACACGTGGAGATTACATTTTGAACTCCCCATGCATGATTTGTGGTGGGAGCTTTGCAGCGGCTCTAAAGCAGGTACAAAGGGAACAGGCAATAAAATATCTGTGATGCCGGCTGGCCCTGAATTTTCACTGATTCTTTTCTTTAGGCAGTTGGCCTGCGCTGTGGCCATATACACTCAATAAACATCTTCTTTCTCGAAAAGCAGTGCAATACAGATTTCTTGGACAAATGCAGTTGGGGGAAAAATGAAGGGCTAGGGTGGGCTGGGCAATAAATAGGCTGGGGAAGGTGATGAGTTGCGCCTGTCACGGTTATGGCATATAGTAGGAGCTGGCTATGGGGAGTTCTAGATATCATTTTATATGAAGTCTTTCATTATTCTAGCAGCACATTCCTGACCTGTGTGATGAACTAAAGAATTCAGAACTTTATTAGCCTAGTTGTCACAGACCGACAGGTATAATCACTCTTGTTCATTTTAATTAAAGTGTTTAATTAAGAATACTTTCAGCATACAGGATTTGCTGTTAGAGAAGTACTGAGGTTTTCCTTTGGATGACATTGAAGTGAATGCATTTATGAACACTTATCTGAAGCAGCTATCCATTTAACTTGCCCTCCTGTGGATGGACAATGCATTATGGTACATGGGGCAAAACCATGCACACAGGGAGGGTAACTTTCAAAGAAGCGTGTGAGCGCACATTGATGCGTGTGCATCGGCACATTCCCAGAGACACAGCAATTTTATAACAAGCGCGCATGTTATGAAGCAGCCCGAGTGCACGTCCGGGTATGAACCGCACAAGTGGGGACATTTTATAACCAGCATGCATCCATGCCATGACTAGTTTCTCCAATTCGTCCACCAGTGAGGGCCTCTAAATCCCTCCTGTTGTCCCAGACCCTTTAAACCCTTCAGGGATGACTCTTTTCTTTTTTTTTTTTTTTAAACTTACACCTCCTCCATAACAGAAGTAAAGATACACGGCACTGGACCTGGGTGCACACCCAGGCATGTATGTATTTGCGCACACATCTCTTGGCCCCGCCCCATAATGACCATGCCCCACCCAAACCACTTCCCTTTTTGAATCGGAGTGAAATATTCGCCCTTCAGGAGCCTGCATGTCCACGTAGGCAGCGTTTTCAAATCCGCTGGGCACGCACATGTCCTACACGAGCACATGTCTCCCAATTTTGGCTCACCGGGTTTTTAAAATTCACCTCCATAATGAGTCAAATCTTCCAAACATTTACATGTGTAAAACTGGAAGATACGCATGTTGAGTAGCATGTATATCGGTTAAGTAGTATTTTGTAGAGATGTGAATCGGAACCGGAATCAGTTCCGGTTCCGATTCACATCATGAAATTTTTTTCGTGCGGTCCGATCGTTTTTTTTTTTTTATCGGCTGGCCCAAGCCAATAAACAAAAAACCCACCCCGTCCCTTTAAAACAGATCCCTTAGCTTCCCCCACCCTCCCGACCCCTCCCCCCCAAAAAAAAACGTTTTACAAGTACCTGGTTGTCCAGTGGGGGTTCCGGGCGTGATCTCCCACTCTCAGGCCGTCGACTGCCACTAATAAAAATGGCGCTGATGGCCCTTTGCCCTTACCATGTGACAGGATATCCGTGCCATTGGCCGGCCCCTGTCCCAGGGTAGGAGCATTGGATGGCCCGTGCCATTTTTAAAGATGTGCATAATGTGATGACTTATGCAGACTATTGAATATTACAGTCAGTTTGCATAGCTGATGGAAAATTACCTTATGGCTTGTAGTATGTATGTATCTGATGACCACTATCCACAGTTCATAGGCAGATAGAGTATATGCACATTATTGGCTTGAATAATATGGAGTTGTAGAGACTGGATGAGACCTTTACCCAATACTGTCATGTTTCTGGGCATTTTTACCTGTGGACATTATATCAATTTTCAAAGTGAATGTGTGTGCGTACTCTCCCTTTGAAAATTATCACAGAAAACTACTGCACACATTTACACCTGCTAATTTGCATGGGCAGATTTTTGGGATGTGCATTCATTTGAAATGAAACAAGAAATTTTAGTGACATACTGTTTTTATTTAATTTGGAAAACAAAAGAAAATTGAATGCAGTTTGGTTCATATTTTTTTTGTTGTTGTTGCTTCATTTTTATTCTAATAAGCAGCCATCAGCCCTCCCGGGACTCACATACCCCTTTTCCATGCTGCAGAAATAAAAGAATTCAAAGCACCCTAGATCTGTCTCCATCCTCCTTCAGATACCTCTTACCCCATCTGAGGTCTTCAAAATCCATATGGGGCAGAAGTGATCCCCAGTTACTCCTGAGCTGCTCAGTTGCCATTTTGACTTGGTGAGACTGGAACAACCAGGATTGTTCCTGCTCATTTGGAATCTGAAGACCCCCAATGGGGTAAGAGGCATCTGGGGGGAGGGGTAAGGACAGGTTTGGGGGACCTTGAAGTTTTAAAATTTTTTACAGCATTTTGTTTGATGGGGGGGGTGTCACATTTTATTTTTCTTCTTTGGGGGAGGGGTTGTGGTTTATTTTATTTCAAATACATGAAACAATATGAAATAAACCACAAAACAAAATAAAAATAAAAGAATAAATTAAAAAATTACATGCAGAACAAAACAAAATGAAAAAATGTAAGTGAAAAAAATGTAGTAGATTTTTGGGTAGAATTTCAAAAAGCGCGATTTGGCATACTTTTGTTGGCGCATCAGGCGCCAACAAAAGTATGCTGGATTTTAGTAGATACGCGCGTAGCCGCTAAAATCCTGGATCTGCGCGCGCAAGGCTACTGATTCCGTATAGCCGGCATGCGCCGAGCCGCGCAGCCTACCTCCGTTCCCTCCGAGGCCGCTCCGAAATCGGAGCGGCCTCGGAGGGAACTTTCTTTTGCCCTCCCCTCACCTTCCCCTCCCTTCCCCTACCTAACCCACCCCCCTGGCCCTGTCTAAACCCCCCCCTTACCTTTGTCGGGGGATTTACGCCTCCCGGAGGGAGACGTAAATCCCCGCGCGCCAGCGGGCCGCTAGCGTGCCGGGATGCGACCTGGGGGTGGGTCCGGAGGGTGCGGCCACGCCCCCGGACCGCCCCGGGCCGTAACCACGCCCTCGGACCCGCCCCCGAAACGCTACGTCCCGCCCCGAAAACGCCGCGCGGATCGGGCCCACCCCCGACACGCCCCCCTCGGAAAACCCCGGGACTTACGCGAGTCCCGGGGCTCTGCGCATGCCGGTAGGCCTATGTAAAATAGGCGCACCGGCGCGCAGGGCTCTTAAAATCCGCCCCTTTATGAGAAAAAATACATGCATAGTTCTCAAAATTCAAAAGTATGGGGTGAATTTTCAAAATCTTATGCACATAAAAATTAGCATTATACATGTGTAAATAACTTCTAGTCCAGTGTTTCCCAAACTTTTGAAGTCCAAGGTGCACCTTTAAAAAAATAACCCATCCTGTATCTACAAAATGTTAGGTTACATTTTAGGAGTTACCACCCAGGAAAACGATTTGAGCATCATAGTGGATAATATATTGAAATTGTTGGTGCAGTGTGCTGCAGCAGTCAAAAAAGCAAACAATATTAGGAATTATTAGGAAGGGAATGGTGAATAAAACGGAGGATGTCATAATGCCTCTGTATCACTCAATGGTTAGACCGCACCTTGAATACTGTGTGCAATTCTGGTGACCACATCTCAAAAACGATATAATTGCACTGGAGAACGTGCAGAGAAGGGCGACCAAAATGATAAAGGGCATAGAATGGCTCCACTATCAGGAAAGGCTAACGAAATTAGGGCTGTTTAGCTTGGAGAAGAGATAGCTGAGGGGGGAATATTATAGAGGTCTACAAAATCATGAAAGGATTTGAATGGGTAAATGTGAAATGGTTATTTATCCTTTTGGATAATACAAGAACTAGGGGCACTCCTTGAAGTTAGCAAGAAACACATTTAAAACAAATAGGAGAAAATTATTTTTTACTCAGTGCATAATTAAGCTCTAGAATTCATTGTCAGAGGATGTGGTTAAGGCAGCTAGTGTAGCTGGGTTTAAAAAAGGGTTGGATAAGTTCCTGGGTAACTTCATAAACTGCTATTAATCAACCGGGAATGGCCACTGATTGTTGCCGGCAATAGTAGCATGGGATCTATTTAATTTGTGGGCACTTGGGTAGGTACTTGTGACTAGGACTGACCACTGTTGGGCTTGATGGACCCTTGGTCTGACCCTGTATGAGATATCTTATGTTCTTATGTTTTTAACAAAAATGTGTGGCACACCATCCTACAAATGCAGGAGAAGAAAACTTGGTAAGATGCAGGCAGCCAGCTCACTTAGTTACCTTGGCTGCTGCATGTGGTTGCAAGAACGTTTCCTCTGCTGCTGCTCCCAGCACTCAGAATGAATCACACCCAGTGCTCATTGCGTGCTCTCCCTGTCTCATTCAGTCTGGGGATAAGACAGAAGGACTTAAAGAAGGACCCCCAGGATGGAGAGAGTGTGGCCTGGCTATCCATATCCTGCATGCTGCTTGTTAACCCTCACACTCCAGGGCTCATGCTTTAGCTGGGAAGGAAAGGCATGCATGATTATGCAGGTTCTCATGAAGGAGCTCCTACATGTTTAAGACCCACCCCTGGTGACTCTTGTTGCTGCAAGGTGCTGGATTTGAGCATCAGGCAGTGGTGACTTTTCTGTGGCACACCCAATCAGACTGATTGGGAAACATTGCTCTACTCGCATATTCTACATTTTATAAAAGTCCAAAATACACGAATATGTACACTTTCATGCACACATAAATGCATGAAGAAAAGAGGTAGTCTAGAGATGTACTGGAATGCACATAAGTTTCTATTTTAAAAGACACTTATGTGCGTATATTTATCAATTTACATATTTTTACACCTGCTATCTGGCGTGATATTAAACATGTAGTACTGATTGAGTTATAGGAGGTCTCGGTGAAATGGGAGAGTAGTCCAGGCTGGAGATCAAGGGAAGGTCTTGATAACATGGAGGATTAATTGGTAAACTGATTAATTTCATTTACATGTGCATGTTTTAAATTTGGCCGACATACATGCATAAATTATGACTTATGCGAGTAAGTCCTACTTTACTTTTGCACATTAAAAAAACACGCATATATTTTTCCAAATACATAGGAGAAGTGCACGTGTTCATTGCATCGATATCCGTGGTTTCAATGCACTGCATGCATTCACACTAAAGCCTGCATATGTGCATATGTTGCGGGGTAGAGATACGCATATTTAATAAAACTCACGTATATCATTACTGGTGGGGTGTAAAATACTTGCGTTCATCTGCTCGTGGCCGATTACGCGTGTATATGCCATGTCATGCATTTGTTTGTAACCTGTGTACCAAGTGCAAACCCCTTCCCAATCCTGGGACCCCCGTTCCCCCCTGCTGTGGGTAAAATTATGCCCATCTAGGGTGGGGAATTTTCTAAAAGCCCATTTCTGCAGGTAAAGCACTGTTTTATTTGTAGACATGGCTTTGACACTTTTCCTCTTAGAAGACTATTTTTAAAGGGATTGATGTGGGTACATGGGGGTTTAACTGCACAGCAACCCCTATTTGAAAATAACCTCCCCCTTCCATGTGGAAATGTGCACATAGCTGTTCAGAGCGCACATACTTGTGCCTACCCTAAACAGGAGTCGGGGGCAGGCAGAGTAAGCACAGGGCTTTCGTTTTGAAAGCTCCGCACATACTTAAGTTACCAATGTATGTGTGGAACAAGGAAACCTGTTCCCATGGCCTGCCACATTTTCAAAGGGAATCCCACATGGATTTTCCCTTTCAAAATGAACTTGCAATCCCATAGGTACAATGTACTCATGGGGCTGCAAACTTTGCAGAGTTCTCCACAGATATTTTCAGTGAATCTATGGGTGGGAATCTTGTAAAAACTCTGACTTTGGAGAACAATTATAGATAAGTAATTACATTTTATTTATATGGTGGCTTTGGCATACACAGTACTATTTAAATTAATTCCACTGTGTGCAATCTCCCTATTCCAAAGAACTTACAATTTAAATTTCATTATGGGGAGGTCACAGAGTGAGGAATACTTTCGATAGAGGAATCCGTCTAGGACTTCGATAATACCAGCAGTTTATTTCATGACGACCACTGAATAGGCATCATATAATTCAGTGTGGCAACTACCATTTGTTAAAAGCAAAAAGGGCCGCAACTTGTGCCTGTCCATTTCTGACCCTTTAAATACAATTTAAAATTGCAATTACAGATAACAGAGCAGAAACAAAAAAATTAGGCAAGTATTAAAATGAAAATCCAGAAGGTGTGTCACACCAATCATCACATTCCTGTACCATTTAATCTGGCTAAAAATAGACCCGGAGATTAGCCTCGGGTTTTTGACACGTTCATGCTCAGGTAGATGGTGTTGCTGGTACGTGATGCATGCTCTGCATTTCATGTGAAGCTGGCAGATGACAAGTACTGTAATGGGGGGAGGGGCAGAAGGAGGGGCCAGAATCAGTTTTATCCTTTAAACCAAAATAACCCTATTTTGATTCAAGCAAAAGACAAAAGCAATTTGGAAATGAGAAGTAGGTAAATAGAGGAAGCTTCCTTGTTCTCCTGGAAGACATTGAGGGGAGGTGGTGGTGGTGGTCATCAAACACATGGCTCCCGGTCTTCCAGGGCTCTGCTGACAGAGGGTAATGACAGGCCTCTCCTGTGTCTCCCAGTACATGTGAATCAGTCACACCAGTGAGAGCTGTTGCACAAAATAAAGGTGTACTGGGGTTCTTGGTAGATCTGGATGACTTGACAGACAGTACACTTTCTTCTGGTGCAATCCATGCAAAAAGGAACAAAAAAATCAGAACACAGTCAATAGCTACTGACCTCAAAATCTGCTGCACTGGTGAATAGGGATGTGCAACTGAAAAATGCAGTGGGCATATTTTGTTTAAAAATAAAACAAAACAAAAAACCCCTGAAATTCTTTTTTTTTTTTTTTTTTTAAATTGTCTTTTATTTGGGAAAGTTAATAACTCCCCCTCCCAGAAGGCGCAAAATCCCCCCCTACCACTGTTTCCTTCCCACCCACCCCCTTACCACACCTGCACCTTCTGCAGGGATCTCCGATAAAGTCAGGAGCAAACGTGATCCCTAGTCATTTGTGCCCCAGTGACTCCTGTTTGAAAATGGTACCGGCATCAGCACTATTTTGTCGTACAGTCAGAGACCAGACAGCTGTACAACAAAACCACCTGGTCTCAGAGCTCTGAGCTCTGCAGCCAGAAATAAAACGGTGTTCCTTTTGTTAATGGCAGCCAACGGGGCGTGCGTGACTGGGGATCGCTCCTGCCCCTTTCTGCGTCAGAGACTCTTGCAGAAGGGATAAGTGTGATCCGGGGCGAGGGTCTGGATGGACCATTTCTTTTGGAAGTTTTTTTAAATGTTCATTTCAGTTTAGCAAATGTAGCGAAACCTGAATTTATAAAACCCTGAAACAAAAAAAATATATATATAAAATAAAATGAATGTTTCCCTCCACAACCAGCTTTACAATGCACCTACTTTGGGACTTTCTCTGTAATGGTCCCTGACGAATAATATGTAGATCTCCTTCAGTAAAAGAAATTAGAAATTTTCCTAAACATGTTCAGTGAGCTCCTGCTGACGCTCTTAAAAGTAACCACTGGCTAGCAGCAGCATCACAAGCCTGGTAACCTTCCCTCGAACACCAGATTGTAAACCTACGTCTTAAAACAATTAAGAGAGAGGCCTAGGAAGGAGCGGCCCCACTCCCCCCCCTGCTTGACCTGTGCTGGACCCAAGCATCTAGCCTGGTCCACCTTAAATCTTACAGGAAGAGAGAGCTCAGGGGACTCTGCTGCGGCAGGGTAAGACCCAGAGCCCTGATCCGGTTATAATTTAACCAGATAAAAACCAGATAAAAAAAAAAAAAAGAGGCGTTCAAGGGATGTTTCAGGAAGGAGTTAAGTTATTTTGAACTACATCTAGCTCTCTCCTGTTTTAAAACAAGTCTAACGTTATCTGTCCATGTGCGGCTGGATAGCTCTCTGGTTAACTATTACAGTAACTTTAAAAAAGAAAAAAAAAAGACCTTTGCAGGCCAGTGGCCCAATTACAAACCCCCTCCCAAATAGTGTACGTTTATCCCACTGGGCCAAGCTACCCCCCACTGAAACCTGACAACTCTAATTTTTGGATGTAGAGTGTAGAGGGTCACAGATCATCCCCACCCCCTCCTTTCCCCATTTTATTTTTTTGGTTAACAAATGCTTCCCCGCTGCCCTTCCTTCCCCCACCATCTCTCCACCCACTGTGCTGCTCGACCAGATATCTTTGAAGATGTCCGGATAAGTAGAGCGTTATCCGGCTGCACAAGGCCATATCACTTAACAACCTACCCGGTTACGTTCAAACATAGAACATAAGAACATAAGAAAATGCCATACTGGGTCAGACCAAGGGTCCATCAAGCCCAGCATCCTGTTTCCAACAGTGGCCAATCCAGGCCATAAGAACCTGGCAAGTACCCAAAAACTAAGTCTATTCCATGTAACCATTGCTAATGGCAGTGGCTATTCTCTAAGTGAACCTAATAGCAGGTAATGGACTTCTCCTCCAAGAACTTATCCAATCCTTTTTTAAACACAGCTATACTACCTGCACGAACCACATTCTCTGGCAACAAATTCCAGAGTTTAATTGTGCGTTGAGTAAAAAAGAACTTTCTCCGATTAGTTTTAAATGTGCCCCATGCTAACTTCATGGAGTGTCCCCTAGTCCTTCTACTATCTGAAAGAGTAAATAACCGATTCACATCTACCCGTTCTAGACCTCTCATGATTTTAAACACCTCTATCATATCCCCCCTCAGTCGTCTCTTCTCCAAGCTGAAAAGTCCTAATCTCTTTAGTCTTTCCTCATAGGGGAGTTGTTCCATTCCCCTTATCATTTTGGTAGCCCTTCTCTGTACCTTCTCCATCGCAATTATATCTTTTTTGAGATGCGGCGACCAGAATTGTACACAGTATTCAAGGTGCGGTCTCACCATGGAGCGATACAGAGGCATTATGACATTTTCCGTTTTATTCATCATTCCTTTTCTAATAATTCCCAACATTCTGTTTGCTTTTTTGACTGCCGCAGCACACTGAACCGACGATTTCAATGTGTTATCCACTATGACACCTAGATCTCTTTCTTGGGTTGTAGCACCTAATATGGAACCCAACATCGTGTAATTATAGCATGGGTTATTTTTCCCTATATGCATCACCTTGCACTTTTCCACATTAAATTTCATCTGCCATTTGGATGCCCAATTTTCCAGTCTCACAAGGTCTTCCTGCAATTTATCACAATCTGCTTGTGATTTAACTACTCTGCACAATTTTGTGTCATCTGCAAATTTGATTATCTCACTCGTCGTATTTCTTTCCAGATCATTTATAAATATATTGAACAGTAAGGGTCCCAATACAGATCCCTGAGGCACTCCACTGTCCACTCCCTTCCACTGAGAAAATTGCCCATTTAATCCTACTCTCTGTTTCCTGTCTTTTAGCCAGTTTGCAATCCACGAAAGGACATCGCCACCTATCCCATGACTTTTTACTTTTCCTAGAAGCCTCTCATGAGGAACTTTGTCAAACGCCTTCTGAAAATCCAAGTATACTATATCTACCGGTTCACCTTTATCCACATGTTTATTAACTCCTTCAAAAAGTGAAGCAGATTTGTGAGGCAAGACTTGCCCTGGGTAAAGCCATGCTGACTTTGTTCCATTAAACCATGTTTTTCTATATGTTCTGTGATTTTGATGTTTAGAACACTTTCCACTATTTTTCCTGGCACTGAAGTCAGGCTAACCGGTCTGTAGTTTCCCGGATCGCCCCTGGAGCCCTTTTTAAATATTGGGGTTACATTTGCTATCCTCCAGTCTTCAGGTACAATGGATGATTTTAATGATAAGTTACAAATTTTTACTAATAGGTCTGAAATTTCATTTTTTAGTTCCTTCAGAACTCTGGGGTGTATACCATCCGGTCCAGGTGATTTACTACTCTTCAGTTTGTCAATCAGGCCTACCACATCTTCTAGGTTCACCGTGATTTGATTCAGTCCATCTGAATCATTACCCATGAAAACCTTCTCCATTACGGGTACCTCCCCAACATCCTCTTCAGTAAACACCGAAGCAAAGAAATCATTTAATCTTTCCGCGATGGCCTTATCTTCTCTAAGTGCCCCTTTAACCCCTCGATCATCTAACGGTCCAACTGACTCCCTCACAGGCTTTCTGCTTCGGATATATTTAAAAAAGTTTTTACTGTGAGTTTTTGCCTCTACAGCCAACTTCTTTTCAAATTCTCTCTTAGCCTGTCTTATCAATGTCTTACATTTAACTTGCCAATGTTTGTGCTTTATCCTATTTTCTTCTGTTGGATCCTTCTTCCAATTTTTGAATGAAGATCTTTTGGCTAAAATAGCTTCTTTCACCTCCCCTTTTAACCATGCCGGTAATCGTTTTTGCCTTCTTTCCACCTTTCTTAATGTGTGGAATACATCTGGACTGTGCTTCTAGAATGGTATTTTTTTAACAATGACCACGCCTCTTGGACATTTTTTACTTTTGTAGCTGCTCCTTTCAGTTTTTTTCTAACAATTTTTCTCATTTTATCAAAGTTTCCCTTTTGAAAGTTTAGCACGAGAGCCTTGGATTTGCACACTGTTCCTTTTCCAGTCATTAAATCAAATCTGATCATATTATGATCACTATTGCCAAGCGGCCCCACCACCGTTACCTCTCTCACCAAGTCCTGTGCTCCACTGAGAATTAGATCTAAAATTGCTCCCTCTCTCGTCGGTTCCTGAACCATTTGCTCCATAAAGCTATCATTTATTCCATCCAGGAACGTTATCTCTCTAGCGTGACCCGATGATACATTTACCCAGTCTATATTGGGGTAATTGAAGTCTCCCATTATTACTGCACTACCAATTTGGTTGGCTTCCCTAATTTCTCTTAGCATTTCACTGTCCATCTCACCATCTTGACCAGGTGGACGGTAGTATACCCCTATCACTGTAGTCTTCCCTGATACACAAGGGATTTCTAACCATAAAGATTCAATTTTGTATTTAGTCTCATGCAGGATGTTTATCCTGTTGGACTCTATGCCATCCCGGACATAAAGCGCCACACCTCCTCCCGACTGCTCCTCTCTGTCATTGCGATATAATTTGTACCCCGGTATAGCACTGTCCCATTGGTTATCCTCTTTCCACCATGTCTCTGAGATGCCAATTAAGTCTATGTCATCATTTACTGCTATACATTCTAATTCTCCCATCTTACTTCTTAGACTTCTGGCATTAGCATACAAACATTTCAAAGTTTGTTTTTTGATTGTATTTTTATTCTGCTTTTTAATTGATAGGGATAAGTTAGAATTTTTTAGCTCAGGTGAGTTTTTAGTTACAGGCATTTGGACTACTTTTCTAATTATTGGAACCTCACTGTCGGGATGCCCTAATTCTAGTGCATCATTAGTATCCTTTAAAGATACATCTCTCCGAACCATGCGCTGCTGAGCGACTGTCGGCTTTCCCCTTTGTTCTAGTTTAAAAGCTGCTCTATCTCCTTTTTAAGGGTTAGCGCCAGCAGTCTGGTTCCATCCTGGTTAAGGTGGAGCCCATCCCTTCGGAAGAGACTCCCCCTTCCCCAAAAGGTTCCCCAGTTCCTAACAAAACTGAATCCCTCTTCCTTGCACCATCGTCTCATCCACGCATTGAGACTCCGGAGCTCTGCCTGCCTCTGGTGACCTGCGCGTGGAACAGGGAGCATTTCAGAGAATGCTACCCTGGAGGTTCTGGATTTAATCTTTCTACCTAAGAGCCTAAATTTGGCTTCCAGAACCTCCCTCCCACATTTTCCTATGTCGTTGGTGCCCACGTGTACCACGACAGCCGGCTCCTCCCCAGCACTGTCTAAAATCCTATCTAGGTGACGCGTGAGGTCCGCCACCTTCGCACCAGGTAGGCATGTTACCAGGCGATCCTCACGCCCACCAGCCACCCAGCTATCTACATTCCTAATAATCGAATCACCAACTATGACGGCCGACCTAACCCTTCCCTCCTGGGCAGTAGGCCTTGGGGAGATATCCTCAGTGCGAAAGGACAATGCATCACCTAGAGAGCAGGTCCTTGCTACAGGATCCTTTCCTGCTACATCTGGTTGGTGCTCTCCCATTATGAGACCTTCTTCCTCCAAGGCAGCACCAGGGCTGCCAGTCTGAAGTTGGGACTGGACTACTATGTCCCTGAAGGTCTCATCTATATACCTCTCTGTCTCCCTCAGCTCCTCCAGGTCTGCCACTCTAGCCTCCAGAGATCGGACTCGTTCTCTGAGAGCCAGGAGCTCTTTGCATCGCGTGCACATGTACAACTTCTCACCGGTGGGTAAAAAATCATACATGTGACACTCGATGCAAAAGACTGGGAAGCCCCCCTCTTGCTGCTGGACTGCTGCCTTCATCTCAATTTTGATCAGTTCCTAGTTAAGTTTTAGGTTGCTATGGGAGTAGGAATGTGTCTAAGTTCCTTTAAATGTATTAGTGAATTCACTATATGTCTGGTAGTGGCCTACTGGGGTCTGATCGAATTCTCAATAAAGTTTTTGTTGATGGGGTTTTTTTTTTGTTTTTTTTTGGGGTTTTTTTTGTGCAAGTGGCACCTGCCTATAAATTAAGGGATGAGCTTGGGGTGGGTGGGCGAGGGGTGGGAGGGTTGGGAATTACAAACAGTCTAACTTTAGTTAGTCAGCCTGAGTGACTCACAGCTCCCTTGATTAACAAATGTTGTTCCCTATTCAAACCTAATCACACTACCTCAACACCTTTCCAAGGTGAGTAACTGGTTGGGTTTTTAAGTTATCCAGCTAATATGTAGCCAGATAACTTTAGACAAGTAGACTCAATGGACGTTTATCCTGCTGAATATATGCAGGGCAGGTTATCTAGCTAAGTGCAGCTGGAAAACGTGTCCACTCTCTGGCTTGCTGAATCTCGACTGATAATAACCAAAGTAGACAAGAAGGTACGGAGCTTCACCCCTGGTCCTGGCACACTCAGGATCCATCTGGACCCCAAAATGTCTTAAGAACATAAGAACATAAGAAATTGCCATGCTGGGTCAGACCAAGCGTCCATCAAGCCCAGCATCCTGTTTCCAACAGAGGCCAAAACCAGGCCACAAGAACCTGGCAATTACCCAAACACTAAGAAGATCCCATGCTACTGATGCAATTAATAGCAGTGGCTATTCCCTAAGTAAAATTGATTAATAGCCATTAATGGACTTCTCCTCCAAGAACTTATCCAAACCTATTTTGAACCCAGCTACACTAACTGCACTAACCACATCCTCTGGCAACAAATTCCAGAGCTTTATTGTGCATTGAGTGAAAAAGAATTTTCTCCGATTAGTCTTAAATGTGCTACTTGCTAACTTCATGGAATGTCTTCCCTGGGAATTCCACCCTTGAGCTGCAGCCTGCATCCTAGGAGAGCAAGAAACCTCAGCGACTTCTCTGTTATGTAAAGGAGCTGTCCCTCCAAGACACTTCCCATTGGGGGAATGCCGACCGAAAAGCCGCACCCTCTTCACTACCTTATGGAGAAGTGCTTATGTGGACTTTTAGGGATTAAAACTAAGGGATTAGGGAACTTTTAGGACCCCTTACACAAGCAAGCAACTATGGTTTCCAGGGATATATGGTTAGAGCACGGAGTTAAGAATTGCATGTTGATCCCTTGCATGTCAGTGGTTTGTTATTCTAATTGAATGGTAATGTTGTTGATTGCACTAATAAAAGTAATGTAATGTAGCAAGCCCATGCTTGGTTTTCCTCATGATAAGAAGACCTTGAAGCACTCTAGAAGAAAGGTATCAGCCATACCAAGTAATATACCAACAAACACATAGGAAACACATGTGTCATGCCTGACCTTTAGAAATGTCACTGCCTTCTATGCCAAGACTAGCCTTATATCAAGACTTCACCTGAATGCAAAACCAATATCCTTCAATTAAAAATAGGGTTAGAGACAGAGTGTCAGTAACACAGATCCTTTGACTTTTGCTATATATGCCTGGAATTCATTTATTTTTGAAATCTCTTAACTAAGCATTACTGTGCTTCTTTACTCTTTAATTACTGACATGTTTACGATTCTTATTAATGAAGTCAACAAATTAACCTCCCTGCTACTCTGTAATTGCTATTTAGGATTTTTAAAATCACTTTAGCAATTTAATTCTACCCTCCTACCCCTCAACAGTCTATTCTGTCTGGGTGACCACCATAGCTTGCTGATTTCAGAGAGATAAGAGACTGTGGTCTGACCTCCAGATTCACAATTAATTACTCAATTCAGTGCCCGCATTACCCCCCATTCCCTGTGCGTCTGACTTTATCTCTGCACACACAGACCTGGCTTTTAATTAAAGGCCTTCAAATTAAATGAAAACAAATCCAATTATTACATCTCATTGCCAAGGCTCACTGTCTTCTGACTGAACTTGGTTTAATAGTGAATCAAGGGAGATCTTTTATCCCCAGATGCACATCCTGCCTTAACATGTAAGATTCTTACTTAACACAGCTCTCTTCTTTGTTCCCCGTAGCCAAGCGGAGTAATTTCCTGCTAACAGACAGGTCTGGAAAATCTGTACCATTTACCTGGGCTTTTTCTATCTAACTTGCTCTTTAGTGCAAGTCTCCTTGATATCGTCTGTGCAAATCTATTCTGTTACCTCCCGTCACATTAGGGGAGCAATAGTCAAAGAAACGGAGGAAACGAGCTGGCAGGAAAATACCAGCGATTTACTTGAGTAAACCTGCGTTTACCGCAGTAAGATAGTGGTCTGATTATGGAAACCCCTCGTGCAGGTATATGAACGCACTTACTTTTACCCGCTGAAAAATGGGTGGAGACTGCAACCTCTGCAGCCACTTTCATTATTGCCGCGCCCATGTAATAAAACACAATATCCACACACACACACATGCGTACCCGATTTTATAATTGGCACGTGCATGTGCAGGCAGATGTTGTGTAACGCGGGCAAGGAGGGGGATTTTAAAAAAAATACGCGGACTGGGAGGGAACTTTCTACCCCATACCTAACCTTCCTATCTTTTCCTTTCTCCACCCTGACCCCTAACTAGCTACCCTATCTTTTTTTTTTTGTTTTTTAACTTACCTGCTCCTTCGGCCTCTGTCTCAGCCGGCCCCCTCCCCTCCCTGGCCCAGCACGTCTGTGCACATTGGGAGATACTTGCATGGCTGGGCCCTTTCAAAAATGCGCTCGGTGTGCGCAGGGCACAGCCATGCACGTATACCCCGGTATTTGCACGTGCTCGCATTTTAAAATTCGCCTGCTAGTGCATAGGCCAAGGTCCAAAGCGGGGGCAGCAGCCTAGGCTCGAGCACCTTGCTAGGGTCTCGGCCAGAGCATTGGCCAAGATCCAAGTCTTCCCTGCAAACAATTACTTAACCTGATCCATTGGGCATCCACAGAAGCGGCCAGGCTGGGTCCCGATGCCTAGGCCTCAACCTGGACCAAGGATCAATGCCAGGGCCTAACCTGGAGGCCACATCCCATCACTTGGGCTTCAGCCTAGGCCAGAGGCTGGGCCAAGACTCCACACCGCAGCCTAGCCGAGGCCAGGTAACGACACTGGGGCCTCAGGCCAGACCCAGGTCTGATGCCAGGGTCTGGCCCGGAGGCTGGGTCCCAAATCCTGGGCCTAAACACGACGTGGCGGCCTGGACCTAGGCCCGATACTAGGGTCCCGAAATCTTGCTTCAGATTCATACATCAAATTGGCCTCATCCACTGGGGTGAAGCGCAGGAGTTGATTAACTCCCTGCGCAACAACAGCGGAATGCATTAGTTAAAGAAGAAAAAAAGAAATGAAGAGGATGTCATCTGACTTGCTTCAAGGACTGGGCCTGACTCTAGGCTTTGGGATCTAGCCTTCAGGCCAGGCTCTGGCATAGGGCCTGAGTCTGGGCCGAGACCCCCAATGTCGGTACCTGTCCTGTGGGCCTGGGCCTGGACCCTAGCCTACGCCAAGGTGTCAGGACCAGACCTCCAGGCTGGACCCCCCCCCCCCCCCCCCATGGGGCCTGACTCTAGGTTCAGGCCCCAGTGTCAGGACCCAGCCTCCGGGCTGCAGCATTCATGGCTGGGCCTGGGCTTTGGCCTACGCAAAGGCATTAGCTTTTTTTTAAGCTGAGGCCAAGGTGCTGGCGACTTACAGTATTCTCGGCCTACACAAGGCTGAGGCTTCATCCTGGGCCAAGGCCTCGTCAGCAGATCCTCACTGGGCTGGGTGGGGGTGTGGAGGATCCTGGCCTTGGCATTTTTCAAGATTGGTGGGAGAGAGGGATTTAGAGGCCTTGGGAGGACCTGTTTTTGTTTTTGAATGATTTGTTTTCTTCACACAAAAAGAATCAAATATTCTACAAACTGAAATTCATGGGAAAAAATACTGAAAATGAACTGAAAAACGAAAACAAAGGGTTTCCCCGCCCCCCCCCCCCCCCCCCCCCCCCCCCTAGCAGCCAGTAGAGTGATAACTGATTCGGGCAGAACGTCAGCATCACACTGGACATGTCATCACTGAGCAACTGACCTCCCAATGGCAACTGGCAGCGGCCATGAACCCAGCTCCCAGAGGCCTGAAGCAGCAGTGTACCATTCCCCTCCTCTCCCTCACAGCAGCTCTATTTCCTCCCTCTCTCCTTTCAGTTCTTCCAGCCCCCTTCCTTTCCTTTTCTTTCTATTTCTATTCAAGTTTTTTTTGCCTGGTTCGTTTTTGACTTTCTTTCTCTCTTGCTCCTCTGTATAGAACAATTGGCTCCCAGTACCAGAATTCACTTACCTCTGTGATAACCATCCTCCACGTTAAGAGGGACATCTTCTGGGATTGTAACACTCGGGAGCATCCAGGGAGTAGGTAGAAATTGCTGATTTTTCTGTTCCTAGTCCCTCTGAAAATTCAACATACAAAGAATTCTGCTAATTTTAGCTTCCTGCACACTCTGTCTTTGTGTAAGAGCACAAATTTCGGTAAGACAGATGTGTTTGCATTGCATTACAGGGAATGAACAAGCATCAGGGATTTCAAAACTATTGTGTTTCATTTTATCTGAAACTTAGAGGTCAATATTCAGATGGCTTGTCCAGCTAAGTTTGAGATTTAGCTGGACAAACCCCAGGTTTTAAATTTGCCGCTGCTCTGAACAGCTCCGGTTTATCCAGACAGCTGTTTAGTTGGGGGCATTTGGAGGCAGAATTGATAATGTATCAGGATAATTTCAATATTCAGACAGAGCCGGATAAGTTATCCGCTAAGGTTCGTCATACCATAGGGAAGTGCTAAAGTTAGCCATATTTTATCTGGTTAATTAAGACTTTATCTCATTATATTAAGATGAGTGTCTAATCAGCAGTGCTCTGCTGAATATCCATGACAATTTATCTGGCTATCTTTAACCAAATAAATTGTCTGACCGTGCTGCTGAAGGCTGCCTTTTTAGAGACTCTACAGAATGGTATTCAGTAAAACATCTGAAATGTCCCTTTACTTCTGAGAGGAACCAATGGGCATTAGATGTATACAAAAAAAAAATAATAATAACATTTCAGTTTGGTTCATTTTTTTTTTCATTTCATTTTAATTATTTATTTGAAAATCTTAGATGCCAAACAAAAAAAATAAAAGTGTGCAATGTGGATGCACAAGTAATATCAAGCTGTTCTATGCAGATTGCAAATTCATGAAATCAAATTGAGGTTCTATTAGCTATGTAAACAATAACAATCCACGCAGAGCAGAATAATAAGCAATTAAAATGGTCTCTTAAAAAGTCATTGGACACAAGGCAAGATAAAGATGGAATACTCAGCAGCTTACCAGAGAAAGCCTTGACCTTTTCCTGAAGGGGAAAAGCATTCCAGTTCAGAGGACCAGCAGCAGAGAAGGTCGGACTTCAAGTACCTTGGAGTCAGCAAAGCCTTAAAGAGGGAACGTTAAGCAAAAGCTTTCCTGCGTGGGAGCAGACGGTTTCAAGAGGTTTTCCAAATAGGTTGGCTTATCCACCTTTTGGAACCTTATTTATCAAAATGAACATTTTAAATTGGACATGAAACACAAAATTTGCATTTGTTTTGTTGGTTATGGTTCCCAAGTTCATTTGCCTTTTCGTTATGTCACAAATTATAGTCCATGGGGAAAAAACAAAGCATCCTAACTTTGGGCACTATAATTGGGGTTTTCTCTTCAAGTTTAATGAAACTTGCAGGCAGGCATCAGTAGCAGAAGGGAAAAATCCCAGTATAACCAGGAGAGAGAGGGGCGGGGCAGCCTGCTGAGACCAAAAGATGTGGGCATTGGCTTGGTGTAGCTGTCTATGCAGTCCTCCTGCCTCTCATATGGAAATTCAGAGAAACCCAGCAGAGGACCAACTTTTCCACCAACTCTGGTGGATGCTGTGAACAATGTGGACTCGTGACGTCCCCTCCATTGAGAATGCACATGCACTAGGCATGCTGGTTGCTGGGCAGTGAAGGAAATGCTGGGTGACATTGGCGAGGTCTGCCATATCAAAGGCTTGCATGCCTAGTGTGCCAAAGGGTTTGTGTCCTTTGAACTTATTGGGCTTTCCAAGGTACCGCATGACTGCAATTTGCATCGAGTCTCCTTTGCTGGATAGGGAGAGCATTCTGGAATCTGTTGCCAACCACTGAAACTATGGTTTATGACGGAAGAGCCCACTGTGTAGCAGCCATATTGGGGGGGGGGGGGGGGGGCGTTAGGGGAAGATGCTGATAAAGGTGAGGGAGAAAGTGATAGCTTTCTGAGTGCTGCTGATGCTGACACTATTGTATGAGGATCTCACTCTTTCCTTTGCTTCACCCCCACTGCTCCCCTGCCGCTGGGGCTTCCATTTGTGCATCCCAGCCACCAGTTTTTCTTTCTAGTGTACTAGAGTGCCAGACTAGAAAATGATACTCCTTTTCACCATGGATCATACGAAGTGGCCAGCATGCGAGGATCCAGCTGAGAGAGAGAGGTTTGAGCTGATTTTGCAGTTGCAGCTTCAAAGCGTTCACGAACACCAACATCTCTAGTGCCAGTCCCAGTTCCTCCAGGATATTGATTATGGGGATAACCTTGTCCAGGGTAGCTGTTGTTGAACTCTGATACTCCTTGGCACCCTCGAAGGACTTTAGGATATGTATCGCCTGCATTATGTGTAACCAGTCCTGACTCCCCGAGGGCCATCCACAGCAACGTTGGCATCCACAGACACCTGGTGCCTGCATCCTGAGTAACCTGCTATACAGACTGCTTCCTTTTTCTCAGGGAGCTGCTGCCTTCTCTTCACACTGCAGTTAATTTGCCCTACTATTTTCCTGTACCTCTCTATTAATTCTGACAGAACAAATATTCTGCCTTCTTTGGCTTCCCATCCCCAAGAAGTCCTTTACTGCCAGGTGGCAGCAAGTGTGCAAAGCAACAGATCCCCTGGTAGTCCTGATTTCTCACTGCCCTGGTCATGTTCCTGCCACTATCTGTAATAAAAAAACCAAACAAACAGAAATGGTCATTTGTATGTGTTCTAGTTGCCAGTTGTCCATCATCCCCCTTATTGATCCTAAGTTATGGGCCTAGGAATGGCTCTGACCTTCATCTGGGTGTGTGACATAGCCCACGTGCTACTAAAGCTGCTGCCTGACTGTGCCTTGTGCAGCTCTATCAGCGTGCTGTCAGAGAGAAGTAGTAATCTGTAGCATTCCAGCTGGTCCAGATATCACTGGTGAAATGGATGCAGGTGCCAGGTACTTCCCTCTACCTTGTCCAGTTGTGCTTCCATCCACATACGGTACTGAGTGTGCAGGTGTCATTCACCTGCTTATTGCTGTATTGGAGGGAACTTTCTAATTTGGGGCTAAGACATAGCCACTTAAATTCCATGTTCTCAACTGTCTGCAGGGGGGTTCATCATGCAGGGCTTTCATTTCCCCAATTGTCAATGTCACCAGCTTTTATGCTACCTGTCGCATATCAAGGGACAGTGATACAAAACACCACTCATCTGCTCCATCGTAGCTTTCCACTTACAAGAGATGAGGGCTGTTGGCCTACTGCTTCTCTGGGAGAAGGGAATGGGGCATGCTGGCCCTTTGCCCCTATCATGTATCAGGGGCTACTGTTGCCATTGGGTCAAAGGGCCAGCAGCATTTTGAAACATGGTGGCTGTTGGTTCTGGGACCTCTACTAGACCACTAAGGTGATTTTAGTAAGTCTGGGGGGTGGGGATTGGGAGGATGGGCTAGAGTTCAGTCTGCAGAGGGCTATTTCTTAAACAAAAGGGCGAGGTTGGGGGTTTGTGGCGGGCCATGTGAACAAGAGAATTTTCCCATATTGCATCTTACTGGGAGAGCTTCAGCCAACCACAGAGGCAGTGGGGAGGGGCAGTGTGGGACAGGGGTCTCCGGAGAACCCTGGGGGTCTTACTCGGGTTTTCTTCCTTGCTTTTGTTTTTGATTTAGTTATTGTGAAATTGCATGCACTATTTGCAAATGGTGCATTCCATTTCTAACTCGTGTGCACTATTTACAAATAGCACGCACTCTTTTCCAAAACCAAAAATGAAACAAAAGGAAAAGACACTTAAAACAATGAAAAAAAAAGAACAAAACAAAATGACAGGCAAAACTAAAAAGTTGTTTGCTCCTCACACCCCTAAAAATGAGTGGGTACTTGCAAATCCTTTCACAGTTTACACAAGCACATTTGCACCTGCATGAGAGCAGGTCTAACCTTTCATGCATACATTTACACACATACCATTGATGTTAGAAAGTAAGCATGTAAATAATGGTTTCTCTACCTTAACTGCACCTCCAGGGATGCCTCTTTCAAGCACACAGAAAAGTATGGGCAAAATTGCTTTCACATGCACTTGTAGGCTTACAAACCCTAAGGTAATTTTCAATAGCGTTTTACACGCATATATGCTTTGAAATTCTCTCCACAGCTAGGCACAATGTCAGTGGATGACTTTAAAAGCACACTTTGCTTTCTCTAGTAAATTTTCATTTTACTAATCTTCTCTTTCACTTCAATTTTTGAAGCAAGGAGCTACAGAATCTCTGCTTCACCTCTCTGAGATCCAACTGAGGAATGACTGAATGAAATACAAATAGTGACTGCTCAAAGTGCTCATAGGTTCACGTTCACCTGAAAAAGAGGATGTCATGACATGCAGCTGCGACAGGCTGGTTGAAGAAGTATTGAAACACCTGTCCTATCCCCAATCTGCTCTGCTCTCTCTCTCTCTCTCTGGTTTAGAGGAAAAAAAATGCATTGCTTTCCTTTCCCCATAATGAGACTGATCCAAATGAGCCAAAAAGGATTTGGATTTTTGTAGGGGGAACTGGACCCCTTCGGTTTGGTTGCCCTGAACTGAACTGAAAATTGTCTCATTTGCCAAGTTTTTCTACTTGGATCAAAAAGAATGCTCATCCCTAATGGGCATTTCTTTACATGGTGATGGCTAAGCAGTAGCAACTAATTATATCCTGAGCTAAGTACCATGTGATAGTAAACAAAGCGATGTGTGCTTGCTTCTGTCATGAAAACTGAATTCAATGATAAATTATGAGGTACAATAATTAGCTTTGTACTACAGAAAGAGCAGTTAAGCAATTAGCAGAGATTTTGCAATTTTGTAAAAGTTGCTTTTACATGTAGCTAATTAGTTACTAATTACTCCTAAAATCATAAATAATTAGTAGTTAAAGTAACTAGTTAATTTTTTGTTATATTTTGTCTTGTGAAAATTAAGTACAATATTATTTCACTTTTATAGTAGATTATTCTGTTTATATACTGACCATAAGCTTTCAGAAGCAGTCTTTAAAAATTCTGCTGTTTAATAGTCTTTCATGGAGCAGATTGCAAAATAAAAGCTGTGTCTATGGAAAAGGTAGCTAAAAGTATAAGTTCATGAACTACAAGAGATGGCAAAAAGAGAAAGAGAGGCAACAATATCTGGAAAAGCTAAGAGAAGCTGAGAAAGTAGTCAAGAATGCAAAAATTCAAATGGAAGAAAAAATAGCAAATACGGTAAAACGGGAGGGCAAGACTTTTTATAGTTAGTGATAGAAGGAAGTACAAAAGCGGCATTGTGAGACCCGGAGGTGAAGGGGAGAAATATATAGAAGAGGATGAGGATAAACCAAATGCTTAACAGATATTTCTGTTTGGTGTCCAGTGTAGGAAGGCCAGGAGAAGGACCACACAAAACAAATACAAATAAGATTGGAATAAACTTAAGGTAGATAAGGCGATGGGGCTGGATGGGATATATCCGATCTACTAAGGGAACTTAGCCAGTTCCTCTGGCAGACATTTTCAATGCTTCTTTAGAATATGAAGTAATTCCAGAGGACTGGAGATGGGCGTATGTGGTTCCTATTCACAAACATGGAAGTAAAGAAGAGGTTCAGAACTACACACAGGTCAGTCTGATCTCTGAGATGGGCAAATTAATGGAATCCCTGTTAAAATAGAGGATAGTGCAGTTTCTGGAATCCAGTGGATACATGATCTGCGGCAGCATGGTTTTATTAGAGTTAGAGCTTGTCAAATGAACATAATACATTTCTTTATTGGGTGACTAGAGAGGTGGATGAAGGGGGAGCGCTAGATGTAGTGTATTTGAATTTCAGTAAGGCTTTTGGCGTGGGTCTGCTTAGGCAACTGTGATGGGCTGAGCATTAGTTAAACTAGTCCCTGTGCCGAAGTCACTTTTTTCTTGAAGTCATGGGGTAGAATGTAACTGGTTTCTAAATGAAATAAAACTAAGATAGCCATAAAGGGGAACTACATTTCCCAGTTTCCATTGCACCTAGTGTCCCAGAAAGCATAAGCAGGCAAGTGATCAGTAACAATGAATCACCACAATCACCCTAATTGACTGTCGGGCTGCCATAAAACAGGGAGAAAACAACCAGACAAGAGAGCCAGTGGGACGTTCCAGGACTGAGAGGGAGTATGCAGGCAGCAGAAGATCCAGTCCAGAGATCAATGGGAAGGTGAGGAGGATGGAGAGGCAGAAGCAAAGTCACCCCTAAGATTCTCTCTCTCTCTCTCTCTCCCTATCACTTCTTGTGTAACTAGCCCGTAGGAGGAATTCAAAGAGTGTTTGATTAGAGTCTCTAGCACTATTGTGGGTTAATTAGAGTTGCTATG
Source organism: Rhinatrema bivittatum (assembly GCF_901001135.1). NCBI lineage: Eukaryota > Metazoa > Chordata > Amphibia > Gymnophiona > Rhinatrematidae > Rhinatrema > Rhinatrema bivittatum. The sequence continues at coordinate 35,244,092 of NC_042626.1, forward strand.
TATTTAATAAGGAAAGTTAGAAAGTTTCCTTTTGAATACTGACAACACTTGGAGGAATGACTATTAAAAAAAAAAAAGAAATGTGAGAGTGGTTAATAACAGTACCTGGTAGCTAGGAGCTGTGTGAACGTGTTACGTTTGTCATTGCAGCTTAGGTAGAAAAATCAGTAAATGCTTACATACCTTTCAGCTGTCATTTTTACCTCTGTTATACTTTAAAATCCTGACTTTTAATTGGGGTTAGCAATTAGGATTGTGCTCTCAGGAGCTGGGCTAGCAGCTAGTTAAAGGTAGACGGAAGTTATAAAAAAAAAAGAAAATGTGTGACTATAACCTGTAGGTGATTGGGGATGTTACACCTGAAAGCGAATTGTTGAAGTTGTTAAGTGGTTAACCCTGGGTATTGTACACTGACTATGAGCTCTGCTGGGGAACTTTGTATGATGGTATGATGGTATGATGGTATGGTATGATGGTATGATGGTATGATGTCCCCACAATTACCGGTATATAAATGTTTCTAAATAAAATAAATAAAATAAATAAAAGGGCTATTAGTACTAAAGAAGTGAAGCTGTTGAGGATTGCAATGAAGGCCAAGAAGCTGGCCTAGTGAGTCCCTTACTAATGTGGCTATTACCAACACTACTTTATACCGGGGAGAATTAAGAGTGACACCACTTCATTAAATCTTCATTGCACTGCATATCTTTAGAAAGCGGAGCATAGAGAGAGAAGATTGTTGTTTTATTATACTGAATGTAGTGATTGTTATCATTGGGTTAAAAGATAGAAAGTTGAAATGTGCTTTTGGCAGTATTTTTATTTCTTGCAAAACTCCCTTTGTGAAGGCAACTTCATTAAATCGCAGGGTATTATATTAAGCTACTGCCTTACAGGTACATTTTAAAGACCCAGCATGCTCGTGCGTGCCCACCAAATTTTGAAAGCCACCCGGATAAGCATGTAATGTATCTCACTCGATTTCAAAAAGGGGCATGGTCTGGGATCTAGTGCAGCTCAAAGACTGGTCTAGGATCTGGCAGCTAAGATTTGACGCTAAAAAAATGCAGAGTAATGCATTTAGGTTGCAAAAAGCCAAGGGAAAGGCACAGTATTGAAGGTGAGATTTATTCTAAGCGTGAAAGAAGAGCAGGATCTGGGAGTGATCTAAAGGTGGATAAACAGGTGGATAAAGCAATGGCAAGAGCCGGAAAGATGCTTGGCTGTATAGGGAGAGGAATAGCCAGCCGAAAAAGGGAGCTGACATTGCCCCTATATAGGACTCTGGTGAGACCTCACTTGGAATACTGAGTACAATTCTGGAGACCGCCCCTTCAAAGGGATATAAACTGGATGGAGTCTGTTCAGAGGGCGGCTACTAAAATGGTCAGTGGTCTTCATTCTAACGCATATGGGGATAGACTCAAACATATGTGAACCAGCATGATGGGACTACCAGTCTTGAATGCCGGTATATAAAAAACTTAAATAAATAAATAAATAAATAAATAAAATGTATACCCTAAAGGAAAGGTGAGATAGGAGAAATATGAAAGAGACTTTCAAATATCTCAAAAGTTTCCATACAAGATGGCAGGCTTCTTTCAATGGAAAGGACACTAGAACGAGGGGTCATGAGATGAGGGTGAAAGGGGGTAGAATCAGCAGTAATCTTAGGAAATTTTTCTTTTCAGAGAGGGTAGTGGATGCATGGAACAGCCTTCCAGGGGAGGTGGTGAAGACAAAAACAGTATCTGAATTCAAGAAAACATGGGATAAATGGAGGGGGATCTCTGAGGGAGTGATGGGAATTGTAAGGGTTAGATAAATTAGACGAATGGGCAGACTAGATAGGCCATACAGTCTTTTTCTGCCATCCTGTTTCTACATTACATTTTATGAGAAAAAGTAGCTACACGTAAGTAAAGTAACCTATTATGGTATAAATGTTCAGGTAACTAGTTACTTTATAATGCTAGAAAAATGTTTTGCATTATGTACAAATGGAGTGAATTTGCTTCTCAGCTTTTTTTTTTTTCTTAAAGAACCTGTGAGCTGGAGAGTCTCTCTTCTTGGTCTTATGTTTCAGATTGAGATTCTGTACCCTGCCGCCTGACCCCATTCTAGACATAACTATTGCGACCATTCCAAAATGGAAGATTAAACCATATCTATGAAAAATGGCATACAAATGTATTTCGATAGTTCATTGAGGGCATTTCATTTGGTGGCCATCTCCTTCTGGCTGTGGGGGCCAGTGGGAGCTGTTTTTCATTAGACTGGGGACTGTTGGTGTATGTTGCCCATGATTGCCCTGGGCTTCCTGCTCAACAGTGGTGGTGACTAGTCCTGGAAGGTGGTCTGCTGTGGGTTGTGGGTCACTACCATTGGTTCGCCATTGAGGTTGCGAATCAAAGGATTTTGCTTCTCTGTGCCACTTCGTGGACCCTAATGGGTTCTGGAAATCTCTTTTGTTTTTTTCCTTTAGTATGGGGAAGTTAGCATAGCTTGGAATTATGCATGCAGTAGACAGCAAATGCATGCACAAGTTACCACCAGTTTTCATAGTGAACTTAACATATGTAAGCTTGCTTTAAAAATTATCTCACCAAATCTTCCTGCACACAGCTACACCTGCTAATTTGTGTGCAAATTTTTCCAAGAATATTCACTCAAATACCTTTTGAAAATGCAAAAGTAGCTGCTTAAATGCAAATGACTCCCCATCTCTGTCCCTGGAACACTTCCATTCAGTCTGGATAAACTTAAATGAATACAAACATACAAATTTATAACAGGCCATTTCCACAGGTAAAGCATTGTTTTAGCTGCTGAAATGCCTTTGAAGATTATCCTCATAATTTGCATTTTCTAATTTTAATTCTTTTTTATAGTTGTACTATATATGCTGACTCGTATTTGTTACTTTATATTGGATGTAAAGGGTACTGTCATTCCCTTACTACACATTTTTCTCTCTTTCCATCTTCAGGGCAAATGTTTTGACATTTGTGGACCATCTCTAAGATTTTTCCTCACCTCGGGTGCTGGGATTGGTCACGCTCCCCCTATATAATCTGGGTTGAGGAGGTGCAATGTGTGGTTGGTGGTAGCTTTTGGTTTTGGAAGGAGTGGAGTGGCTTTGGTGTTTTCCCAAATTCAGGCCCCACTTCCCTTGCTAGGACTTTGCCCTACTTGCCAGTGCCTTCACAGACCTGGAAGAGGGGCTGTCCTGTGTGAAGTGCATTGTTTTGTGTGGTTTGTATTGCCATGTTTTATTGTATTTCACTATGTCAAGCATTGTTATATACAGTAACTATGTATGTGAAGCTGTAATCCACCAAGATTTCCAGAATAGAAATAGATCAAATAAATACATAAAATGACGAGAAGAGATTTTTCAATCTCTCCTGTCACTAGGAAGGGACGTTGACTCAGAGTTAGAGAAAAGGAGACTAACGCATTTGGAGTCCTTTATTACCTCTGTATCAAAAGATTTTCATTTTTATTTTGGGATCAATATTTTATGAGTTACGGTAAACGTTTTATTTTGGTCACCACCTTCAAGCATCCGGCCTGCTCTTTTTTGCGGTAAAGCCAGCCTGCTGAGATCTAGTGGAGCGAGTATCCTTGTGAGAAAGGATGAGTGGAACTCGAGAGACTGTGCAGTGATCCCCCACCTTGAGTTCACCTAGGGCCCTGGAGCCTTTTCCTCTTCCCCGCCGGTGGGATCCTGGCACCCCAGTGGCTAACAGTAGTGGTGGTAAATGGAGAGGTCCGGGAAGAGAGATTTGCCCTGGGGACTCTGTGTGCCCCCCACTACATTCTGAACTTAAACCAAAGAGGGGGGTTACATGTAATTATGTACTTTGTGTTTCTGGACTTACTGTAAGCCTTTGGCATTGTCCTTGTCTTTTGGAAAGGCAGGGAGTAAATCTAAAAATAGATTTCATTAATAGAGAGAAAGAGCAACTATTTTTCAATAGCTGCACATCTAATAAATTTTTGATGCTTTGTAATTGAAAAGTGCTGTTGGTGTTTGTGTGCATGTTATAGAATAAATTAATGAAAAGATACCATTTCTGTCAAGCTTCTGTCATCATGTTTAGTTTTATGGGTCAGTTTAGTTTTATTTATCAAAGTGATTAGGGTACTTGGCCCTGAAAGAGAAATCATTACTCTAATTTTACCACCATTGGGGAAAGGCTGAGCCAGTTCTGGTCCTTCCTCCCCCCCACAACCCACACTCCCTCCCTCCCTCGCATTAAAAAAAAAAAAAAAAAGTGAGCGTACCGAAACATACTCGTGCCCTTTCAGGCCAATGAAATGTGGTATTTTAGAAATGACGCGGGCTCCCATTGCACAGTTTATAAAGTGCAGGCATAAGTTCGGATGCTTCTCTTCATGGGTGTATGAGCTGAGTTATGTCATGCCTTCTCAGAATGAAAGTACATCCCTACCATAGAGCTGCTGCTCCTTCACTGATTCCCCCTCCATATCCCATGTCGGCAGGACCACTGAAGCTTAGCTCCTGCTGCTCTGCAGTCACTGACGTCATCGGTATGCGACCTCAGTGCTCAGCAAATCTTCTGCCTTATAGAACCTACTGGTTTGGGGGAGGGGGGGGGCACTGCCTGGGGCTTAATGATAGTTTTGCCCTCCAAAATGGCTGGCAGCATTCCAGCCCCTGCTGACCCCCTTCCAGTGGTGGCTCACCAGGAGATACAGCCTACTGCTGCCAGACAAACTCATCCATTGGACCAGATGCCACAGTTTGCACACCTGGTGGCACCGGGCCTGACAAACTCTCTCTCTCTTCCCAGGGATTTGGAAGCACCGGATGGGTAACTTCATGGATGTTAAGGCTTTGCCTTTACTCACGGTTTCTTGATTCAGCCTTTGTTATTGATACAGTCCTTGTTGTTTCCTTCGGATCCCTGATGGGAGGGAATCCCTTGGAGCAGGATTCTAGATGCTCCCGACAGGAAGGAAGGGCAGTCAGAACTTCCTCCTGGATCTTGAAATTAGGCTTAGAATAACACTGGGATGGCTCACAGCAGGTCACTGACATCCCCCTTTCCTCACTGAGTTTAATGGAGTGCAGGTCTTCTCAACCTGCCCAGACCCAGGGTTCCCCGTGCCCCCGAGCCCAGGAGCTGAGCAAGCTTCAACAAGGCCCCATGTAGGGGATAAGCTCCTGCATTCAAGCCCCCAGGTATAATCCCAGTAATTGTGTGTTTATATGAGATTGGCCCCCCAGGTCAATAAAATAGCAACTTCAGTGTGTTCTCCATGACTCCACCCAGGAACCACCCCCAGACCACCCCTTTTTTATGCTGGTAAAAGGTGCATGCAAAACTATTTTGATGTTTAAAAAAAGCTATGGATGTGATTGCATGCTGCTTAAGGATGTACATGCTATTTTCCCACATGTAGCCACTTTGAAAATGTACTCAGAAGGGTTGACTGGTCATCCACGTAAAGATAAGCAGATAAATGTAGCTGGCTACCTTACTAGCTTAGACGGTAACTTTTAAATAGGTGTGCCGGCACAAATGTGCGCACGTTCTTCGGCCCGTGCCCAGAAACGCAGCTGGTTTATGACATGCGTGCAGACGCCATTGCCCATTTTTCCCAGTTCGTTCCCAGTTCACCCAGTTAAGGGATAGGACCCTTAACCACCCCCCCCCCCCCTGTTTAATAGCCTCCCTTCTCCCCTGCTAGCCCCGACCTTCAAACCCTCGCTGACCTGCCTAGATTTTTTTTTTTTGTTTTACACATCACCCATAGCAGAAGTAAAGTCACGTAGCAGGGGACCCCAGCGGGCACCTGTGCTCGTAAGCATTTAAAATCCAGGAACGCCCATGCCCCATGCCACGCCACTTTTTTTGAACTATTCATTCATGCATGCAGCAGCAGCAGCAGCAGCAAGTGTGCGCAAATCTGGGGCGGCTTTTAAAATCCACTTGGTGAGTGCTGGCCCAACATATTCGTCATTCCCCTAATTTTGGCACGCATCGAGCTTTTAAAATTCAACTCTTTGTGTTCTTTTTTTTTCAATATTGACCCCTAAGTTCTTAATAAACCTGTATGAAATCTGTTGTAAAGTACTGCTTCAGGGCACTAAATAAATACAATTACTCTATTTTGCCGTTTGATAAAATAATTGCAGTCCTTTACATATCTATCTGGGCTTCTCATTGTTCCACTGACTATTACAATGCTATTATTCACTAAAAAAGCAGAGCACATTTCAAACCCAGGTGAAACAAAATTATGGTATGAGTTGTATTTATTTATTTATTTTTTATTTTATCATGATCTTATGTAGTGAAATATAAAATGGGAATCAACCTTCCTTCCCACCTCCTGTCAACAGAAAGTGTAGAACACCTTTTCTAAATGTGATTGGAGCCAAGCTTCACATAAGCACTGTGCCAGATTTACAGTATTTTCACCCTTTTGGAATGGACCTACAGGGACCTATTAAGATTTTATTACTCTCTACAGCTGTATCACTACACCAGAAGAGAGGAAAGCCCCTGGAGGAAAGGATGCTATTAGTCACACATCTCAAGCTGAATCGAAAAGTTCCTCACATAAAATAGCATATCCCATCATACTATATAATCCTAGCAACAATAACTGAAGGAACACCCTTTTCCCACATCACTACTTTCTTCTGAAGTGGTGCGATTTGGCTATAGTAGCTCTACTGAGCTTCAGTTAGACCACTGGTTCTCAATCTAGTCCTCAGAAGCATGCAGGGTCAGTTGAGGTTTCAATCTTGTTCCTAGATGCAGTGCTTGCAAATGTCTCTTATGCCTGTTTGTAATAGGTAGCCTGGTCACCTAACTGGCATAATGTGCTCCCAAGGATTTCCTGACCCAAAGTTAAGACCTTATTTTCTTAGTTTTCTAGCCAAAGGGGCAGATTTTAAAAAACTACTCTTGCACGTACTTTTGTTCGCATGACCGGCGCAAACAAAAGTACGCCGGATTTTAATAGATAAGCGCGTAGCCGCGCTTATCTTTTAAAATCCGGGGTCGGCGCGCGCAAGGCTGCACAAAATCGGCAGCCTGCGCGCGACGAGCAGCGCAGCCCGCCTCCATTCCCTCCGAGGCCGCTCTGAAATCGGAGCGGCCTCGGAGGGAACTTTCCTTCCCTAACCCACCCCCCCAGCCCTATGTAAACCCCCTCCTACCTTTGTTCGAAAAGTTACGCCTGCTCGAGGCAGGCGTAACTTGCCAGCGCCGGGCCGGCTGCTGGCGCGCCATGTTCCGGTCCGGGGGCTGGTCCAGAGGCCGCGGCCACGCTCCCGGGCCGGAACCACGCCCGTGGCCCGGCCCCTGGAATGCCGCCGATGACGTGCCGGCCGCAACACGCCCCCCCCCCCCCAGAAAAGCCCCGGGACTTAGGCGCATGCCGGCAGCCTATGCAACATAGGCTCGGCGCATGCAGGGGGAGCTTGGGGCAGGTTTTCGGGGGGGTACGCGCGTATCTTACACGTGTTACCCCTTTGAAAATCTGCCCCAAAGTGCACAAATTTTGTCAAAATTAGCTCTCAATCTAGTCTTTTGCATGTCCCTTTTCATAAATAATACATTGCATGCTAGAGTTTTGGTCAAGACTAGTAAGATGCTGCAATTGGTGTAACTTTTATCGAACAGTATTTACTTTTAGCATTTTCATCCTTTTGTTATTTCAAAGGGAGCAGTGCCTTCCTTAGAAGCCCTCCACCTCCAAGCAAAAGTCATAGCTGGATGTCTTTCTAGGAGGAAACCAGAGATTGGGACCAGTGTAGGGTAAAGCTTTTTGTTCTAGAGCCCTTCTGAAGAATGAACTGCAGAGCAGTCGCATTCTGGCCCAATAAAACATGCCGCAGTTTGCAAAGAATGCCCCAACCGCTGCAAGATCCAAGCTGTCAAGGGAACAGAAATTACTTTTAGAGGGGCTGGGAGATCATCTCGCGCCCTCGCCCTCTCCTTCTGCTTTTCATGACTCTCCTTCTTCATTCTAATGTCTCCTGTTTTCCTCCTTTCCTTGTCCTCTTTAGCTATCAGATCACTGTCTTGTTTTATTGATGGCTTACAAGTGGCATTTTTGATCTCTCTGTGAGCTGTTTCCTAAGCGTGCTGCATGCATGTTGCAGCTAAGGAAGGAGAGGAGTTGAAGACCGTGTGCAGCTGAGAGGGTAAGAAGGAGGGGGTGGAGAAAGGGACGGAGCCTGCCGTGGGCTCGTGGGATGCTAGTTCTCTAATTTGGTTATTTTTTTTCCCCATCTCACATTGCTATCGGTACACTGGTCTATTAAGTGTGCCATAGAAAATGGCTCTTGAAATGGCAGAGGAATTTATTTGTTTTAGCTAACTTGTTTACAATTTCATTTCCCACCTAATTAAGATTCCATTCACTAGTTTAACCAGTATGCTAATTAAAACTTTCTGGAATTGTAAAAAATAAATAAAGGGAAGAATTAAGATGGCTCTTTGAAATCAAATTCAATGCACATTATCACACAGTGATGATGTTGAACTTGACATTTTGTTTACTTCCTGAACCAAAATTCAGCCAGATCCCTTAATCAGTCATCATGCGCAATCTTTTTTTTTTTTCCCCTCATTTCAGTTCATTAGCATCGCTTCTCTCCCTTTCTAATCAAATTGCTAGCATTCTTTCAATTGTCTGAGCCGTGATGCAGGACGCGTACAAATTGCAAGAACTCTATAATGAGCGCCCGTGTCGGTTCAAGGCATTTCCTTTACGTCACAGGCCCTTAAAACAAAAAGTACCGCAGAGGCGCTTGAAGTGGGAGCTGAGAGCCTTGGAAAACGTAAATGCTTTGTCTCGTCGCTGATAGGAGGTTCTCCAGCTCTCAGTCTCTCGGCAATAGCCTTTCAAACCAGCAACAGCAGCAGCCTTCCAAAGTTTGGCTTTTCTGCCCCCTGACTGTCTCGCTTCCATGGTGGATCACAAGACTTTTTCATCCTAACCTTGTTGCCTCTAAGGAAACTGGCCTTATGAGATCATTTCTGTCGGTCTGCCCTCCCTCCCTCCCATCCCCCATCACTTTTGAAAGATTCATCCGACTTCGTTTAAGTTTGCGCTATAGATAATACAATGCCCGGTGACCCCCCTCCCCCCCCCCCCCCAGCTCACTCTTGTCATGTGATCTTGATACCTCTAACCCTTAAAATCCATTTCTGTTTCCATAAGGGAAGCAGGCCAGTTCAGTCAGTGAAATCTCTGGGAGGTCAGATTACTCCGGCGCCATCTTGTAATGGCTCTTCAGACCCGCAGAAGGGGTGACTGGTCGGGTTGGGGGAGGGCTTTGGTGGTGGTGGCAGTGGCTGTTTGAAAATGAAACAAAAGGAAAACAAACTCAAAATTTTGTTTTGCATTTTCAAAAGAAGATGAAATAAAATAGGACATTTTGCTAGAACTTCCCCTTTAATTTCATAGGGAAACACATCCCTGTTTTTCAGTGGCTCTTACGGCATCCTGTAGGAATGTGCAGAACAAAAATGTTTTGTTTTGATTTTTGGGAGGGGGGGGGATTGATAGTTTATTTTAATATTTAATTTCAGCTTGGTACATTTTCTGAACCAAAATGATTATAAAAAAAAAAAAAAATCCAAAACAAAAGCAACATGAAATGGGACCATTCTGGGCCGTTGGGGCATCACTTTTGCTTTCTGGTGCTTCTGCGGTCTTCTCAAAACCTCCACCCGCAAATAGCAGGGATCCAGGCCTACCGAACTAGGATGAGCCAAGCCCAGCTGAGGCCTGCTCTGTCCCCTCCCACCCTCCCCCGCCCCCTAAATGAGCTGGGGCCAGGGGCAGGGGTGATGTCCGCTCGCTCCTGTCTCACCATAGTTTCTTTAAAATTGGCATCGGGTGATCCTGAGAAGAGCGTCAGGCCCCCAGCAACAGCAATTGTTGGGGGGGGGGGCAAGGGATCAGAAGGTCCCAGGGCCTCCCCAGCTGGGCAGTCCAGCTGGAAAGGCCCTAGCCCTGGCCTAGTTGCCATGGCTTCATGGTGTGTTTGTTTTTTCCTTGGTACATAGTGCACAGTTTGCTGATAGCACTATTTCCTGAAATAAAAACACCCCAAAGCGTTCATAGGCAGGTGGAATTCGTTTCATTTGGAAATGATCTCACAGAAACTCGCCATTGCTGGTTTGGATTCCTTATTCGGTTCAAACAAATGCACATCCCCCCTCTTCACTCCCCTTCCTGTCCTTGGTTCTTCAGCTGTTTATGCTCTCGTCATGGGCCACACATGTGCGCCTCCTACCTGCGTAGGGTTCTAGTGCAGAGGAGAGGAGCAGTGCCCCAGTGCATAATAGCAGGCTTGTGTGATAGCCTGCTTTACCCCGTCGTGGGGTGGTGTGTCCTGATCTCCGAAGCTACGAGACAGATTGGGACTGCAAGGAGATTAATGCTACCAAAGACTTTTTCCTCATCATAGAAACTAATTGTGTTTCCCAGATTCTTTGTTTCAGAGTCTTGGTCAACTTTCTTTCATAAACATTTATTATCATTAAAACATCAAAAGAGCACCCGAGCAAGATACTTTACTCTTATCACGTTTCACATTTCAACCACAGTTATTAATTGAAAGTGGAAAGCAGAACTCGGCACACATTCCTTCTTGTAGTCAGGGTTAAACGGGTCTTCTGCTGTAACATCTTGCATTTTCATACTGGCACCAGTCCACCAGCCCAAAATACTAACGCCCTCTGTTCAGTTGCAGTCTTATATAGCGCGGCAAATCTAATAATTGATTAGCTGTCGCTCATATTTGGAGTTTCTCATGACTATATTTGGACTTCCTGTTGCCTCCATCTTGAATTTCAATTAGCAACTGATTAATAGGGCACTTCTGAAAAGAGGTGATATAAAATGCAGGCTTCCTCTGAATACTTCTAAGTAGCTCAGGCTCTGCATCCCTGCCTCTGGATTTAGATATTCCGGTTCAGGTCATTTATTTTGGCAATGCCATTATTTACCGCAGGCCGGGAGGCTCTTTTAAAAGCCTTCAACACTAATATCACCCCAGGATTGATAAACAAGGAGTCTTAGTGAATTTTAAATGCCAGCTAAACTTTGGAAAACAAAAATTAACTAGCACCACTGAGTGAAAGGTAGTGTTTTTGATGTTTGGCACAGTAGTGCTGTGTCTTCCTTCAGCTGTCTTTGTTTGACAGTAGTGCTAGCGTCATACCTACATTACAACATGTGACGACCTATTTTCCTTGCTGCAATCTGAATTTAGATATGAGTGCCATGTGACTGCATATTTTTCCTTTGAATAGTTTCACTTTATTTGGTGCATACATCTTCAGTACTCGATTTTCCTTTAGGCAAAAAATGGCAAGAGATAGCTTGTAATTATGTGTAGGCATAACAGCGTTGTCTCACACCAGTATGGTCTCTGGATACCACACCTAAACAAACATCATGCTCTAATAAGGAACAAGATGAATGGCTGGAGAATACTACTGGGAAAACTTTGATAAATATATAGAAGGGGAAAAACTACTGAATAAGCAACAACTAAATATTAAGAACAAGATAAAAAATGTTGTTGGTTCTTTTTCACTGACTTCAGTACTTATCACCATTGTAAGACTTGGGAGCTGCAGTTTTTGCCCCTGTGCCAAGCGTGTAGTCTGCTGATTAATGAAGCTTCCAAGTGCCTCGCAGTTCCCTCTTTCACTAACTGTCAGGTTAGGGACCCTACCGGGCACAGCCACAGATTGCCTTTGTATTCAAATGCAAGGGCTTTATTTGCAAGACATCGCTTTTTTACATTTGGTGCTGAACCAAGTCCAGCAGGTCATTACTCACTGCAAATGTTAGTTTGGGTCTGGTCATACCTGATTGCTTCTCTGGTATTTTAATTTGGAGTCCAGGTATATCCTGCAACTATACTACCTTACCTTTCAGCATCTCCTTGTAGCCCTCATTATGTTGCTTGAACACTGGGCCCTTTCCTGAAACCCCCTTTTTAGTCTGGAAGACCTATCTGGATCCTCGGATTTTGTAATACTAACTCGGGGTTTACTGTAAAAAGTCAGAAGTGTTAATTATACTTGTTAAAATCTGCTATTTAAAAAAAAAAAAAGAGAAAATCATGATAATATTTAGCACTTTGGGGTCAAGAAACGATGTAGGGGAAAAAGGGGGAAAAAAAGTGGTAAAGCTAGCGTGTCCAAAACATGCATCCAAATGCCGGCTAACAGTGCGCTCCGTTGGAGCGCACTGTACTGTATCGGCCCGTTGGAAGGTAAAGATATGGTGGAATTTTTCCACAATCTCCTGTTCCTGAAAGTGATTAGTTTACTTTATTTATTACTTGATTGATCGCATTTTCTTACAAAAAGTAAAGCAAAATAATGTATAAAATTAAAGCTCATCTAATAATAAAATAACTAACCATAAAGAGTGCAATAAAATATCGAAACAAAATAAAATAATCAACAAATAAATTAATTAACATAAAATATAAAAACAATAAAATGACATAAAACAAACATCAAACACATAAAACAATATAAATAATAAATAATAAAAATGGCAAACAGGTCCAGCATAATACCATAGAATAATAGGGATGGTAGAATATCTACAAATCCTGATAAGGTATTAATCTGAGGAAAAATCTTTTGAAAACTTGAAAATATTTTTCTGAATTTCAAATAATATCTTTCAAGACTTAAAGATAGTAGTAAAGAATTTTGCATGCTGGGTGCTAAGTAAGAGAAGTTAATCTCTCTAGTTATTTCTAATCTTATATTGCAATGAAATAGTAATATTAAAATTTCCTGCTGAGAAGAGTGGAGTGTATGCCCAAGATGATAAGGTGTGATACGACAGGAAAGACAGGTGGGAGTACCCCAGCATAAGGATTTGAAAGAAAAACATCCAATTTTGAATTGGGTTTGAAAAGAATTAGGAAGCCAATGTAATTCCACAAGTATAGGGGTGATGTGATTGTATTTGTTTTTACAAAAAATCAGTTTAGCTGCTGTGTTTTGAACTGTTTGAAGTCTTCTGTTGTTTGTGGTCAGCTTGCACCAGGTCCACTTTCACTGGCTCAGGTATGTTCTCCTCACTGTTATTGGGTGAGGGGCTCAGCGTAAAAGGGCATGACCATCTCTGCATTCTCCTTGTCACTCTTCCAGTTGTAAGTCTTTATGTATACTGGTATTAATCAGTTTCTTCAAGGAGGCAGGTGGCTCCTCCTAGGCTAGCTCATCCTTAATTTCTTCACATAATCCCAGTAGAACTGGTGCCACAGGGCTCATTCATTAGCTCCTATGTTATCCTACAGCTGACAGGACTAAACTGATCCTTTACTTTGTTTTAGCTGTAGGAGGCTCCACTCTCAAGAACATATATGGTGTGGATCTGCTTAGATTTGTCATGAACTCTTTCTCAGATCAAGTTCTGGTTTCATTCCAAGAGGATGGGAGCCCAATTCTGGGAGTTGAGTAAAGAGGTTTTGGCAAACTGTCAGGTTAGTGACTTCCCAGATACAGACTTCCTGTTCAAATGCAAGGCAAACCCCTATTTGGGTCCCCAGAGACCAATTTGGGTCCTTGGGGTTGGGGCCATGTCCCTGGCTAACACTGGTTTGAGGCTGTCTCAATTACAGTTAGTCTGTGGTCACTCTAGCAAAGCTCCAGCTTCCGACCTGGGTCAAGGCCCAACACATACCTTTTTATCTTGACTCTAACAGGCATCAGCCTAATTTATTCTGGGTATCCAAAGGAGGTCCATTGCATGCATGTGTGTATAGGGTAGAGATAAAAGGTTAGTTTGACATCAGCATTTCTGTAGAAGCTAAAACATTCAAACCATTAAAATAAATGTTTACAATATTAGCAGAGCATTTATAGAACTAAGAATAAGGAAATTTTCTATACCTGATCAGGCCAAAGTGATCTAACTCTTCAGCATGCCACAGAAGTTTTCAAAGTATTAAACTGGATAGTGGTAGACTCTTTGGTCAACCAAGTGCACCTTGTTCTGCATTCACAGGCAAGAGCCCATGAAGAAAAGATGAGTCATTATACACCTGTGATCCATCTCTGTTTCAAAAATACGTAGTATTTAAAAAAAAAAAAAAAAAAAATGATGATCCTTGCCATTGTAAGCCATTTGTGCGCAGAAATAACACAAAGTAGTCACATCTAAAAAAAAATATAAACCTACTTGTCTGTTGACTGTGGCACTAGAAATGATCTATGGTTTTGTCTTTGCTATCAGCACCTGCAGTTGTGTCCCGCTTCTTAACGTCTCTGGAGTATGCACAATGGAAGAGTGGTTGACTTGTTCTAATAATGCTTAACTTGCAAGGAAGCAACTTCAGCAAGTTCTGCATTGGCTGACAGCACCCAGAAATATCTGTGGTTTGAGCACAGCCATTAGACTCAAGAGAAATGAATGTTCCTGTTGTAGCTTTCTAAGCTCAGGCCAAAGTCTCCAGCCTCCTTGTGCGGGTCAAGCAGGACAGAAACTGCCGTTACCCAATTCAAACCGATTATGCAGTCCTTGAGAGAAAGTGAGGGACAATATGTTACCCACTGCCAAAGACATTGCTGAGATCTGCCAGCAGTCTTGCATGAGATCCTCAGCTGACCCGCCCGCTTTTTTTTTTTTTTTTTCTTGGCCTGTATAAATAAATTCCATGTGACACTTCAATAATTGAAACACCACCTTCTTTTTTCCCCTTTTTCCCCTACATCGTTTCTTGAAGCTTCCAGTCTATAAAGTTATAATGGCTTTAGCATGTCCCACGTGTCAAATGCCTTCAAGATTCTGATCGCTGTTTACTTTGGGAGCAGTGGATATTTTCAAAATCGTCAGAAATCGGGGGCTCCGGATAAGAGAACCCCACGATTTTGTTCCTGGGGTTCTCTTATCATTTTGGGGGAGGGCGGGAAAAACGGCACACCAAAACAAGGTGTTTTGGAATAAACTGGGGGGGGGGGGGGGGGGGGGGAATGGCGGAGTCTTCTCTACCAGTCTGCTTAACTTCTGTTAATAGAGAAAGCAAAGGGAAAAAAAAGTCCAACCAGGAAGGGCGATTTAAACATAATAAGGTAGCTAGCAAAAGCCATTCCACAGCTATGTTTCAAGAAACGTTTTGAAGCATAGTTGTCGAATGGCTTAGCTGGCTACAGTACTTTGTTTTGCACATACCATTAACAGGTATGGAACGTGCGGTGCTGGTCTGGTATCCATGTACCAGCTCTCATTATTAAAGGGGCTGCATGGCCCATGCCCCCCAGAGCCCCTGGTGGTCCATACGGATCCCTCGATGCCAGAAACCCGAGCCCCCTCATAGTCTGTAAATGGGGTCAGCCGGTGTCATTTTGGAAGCTGGAGCCGTGGGGCAGGAGTGAGTGGTGATCATTCCTGCCCCCAGAAGACCCACCCCCTTCGATGAGGTAAGCTTTGGAAAGGATAGACGGGTCAGGAGGGCTCCAAATGAAAATTGTTGTTAATTTTAGAGACAAGGGGGAGGGGCTTTAAGGGACAGGACTTCCTAATAGATTTTTGTACATTTACAAACCATGAGGGGTTTCGAGGTTCAGGCATCAGAAGGGTCCCTATGGAACACCATGGAATTTTTTTGATACCATGGTGGGGGTGGGGGAGGGGATATGGGCTTCACATGGGCCGCACAGCACCTTTAACTCTGCAAGTCGGCACACTCATAGCACTGCCCCCTCCCCCTCTCAGCTAAGGTAACCACATCTCATTATGATGTAGTTATCTTTCTGGTGAAAGCAGGCCTGCGGAATTGTTCCACTTGCTTGTTTTTGCAAAAATCCCATGTTAATAAGCTGCGTTGCATGGTTTTGCACCTCATCAAAATCTGGCATTCCAGAAACACTATAAGGCATGGCTGTTTTCCTCAGCTTTTACTTTCTGACATTTTTATCTTTTCTAGCTATATTGGTTATAGCTCTGGTTTTGCCGGGTTCTCTTTTGTTGTGTGTTACTATTTTACTTGTTTTTTCCTTGTATTTTCATTTGTTATTTTCTATTTGTATATTAGGAAATGTTTGTTATAGCAACTCTGGTTTTTCTTGCACACTGCCTTGAGCTTAACAGTTGGCTGGTGTAAAATGCTAGAGATAAATAAATAAATGAAAGTAGACCATTAATGTAGGATTTCTCGAGCAGCAGACCATCTGAGAACGTTTACTACTGAGAAGCCCTCTTATATGGTTTGTTTTGTAAAAGGGACCGCCATGCCAAACATAGCGCAAAGCACCAAAATTTCAGCATTTTTGTCCATGTCTGGGTGTTTTGCGCTATCTTCCACAAGAAACCCCCTTTTACAAAAGATCTTCAAAGGTTGATAGAGTTCTCCCCAGAGGAAGCAGGCATGGTAACAGAATCTATAAAAAGCTTGTCACCTATACCTATAAACTCCAGTCTTCTTGCAGGATATTTCGGGGTCTGTTTGCTAACATACGGTAGTTTTCCTGGAGACAAAAATACTGTGGAATTCACTAAGCTGCCATCCTCCCCATCACGGGCTAGTAAATCCCACAGGATTTTTCCTGGTGGTATTTTACTGCTGGGAAAAATACTTTGATTTAGCTGGGATGCCTCTCGATATCACCCCCTGAGGGAGCCAAAGCTGTTAAAATTACAAAACCAAAAAGTTTCACTTTTGTGGGCCCAGCCCTGTACCCTTTCCCAAACTCTGCCTCCCTTGTGTAGTAAAAATTGTTTCTTGGACCTCCTTACCATCCAGTCCTAACAGAACTCCTAAAGTACTTACTAAAAGCTACCTAGTGACCAGGGATTGCCAGAGCACCCCCTAGCTCTCTGGGTCCAGCACTACCATTTTCAGAATGGCACCAGCCAGCCTTGGGCAGATTTTTGCTTCATCACATGACAGGAGCAAACATCTGCCTGAGGCTGATTGGTGCCATTTTGACAATGATGCAACTGGACCCAGATGCCTAGGAGGCGTTCTTGCAACCACTAGCCCTATGGGAACTTTAAGAAAGTGCTTTGGAGATTTTGAGGGGAAGGAGATCTGGGGAGGGCAATTTTTACTATACAAGGGGGTGTGGCTTGGGACTAAGGGGGTGGGGCCAGGCTTGCAAATTTTTTTTTCACTTTAACAACTTTCACCGTCAGAGAGGATGGCAGGGGAGAGTGGGATCTTACAACCTCCCGCTGGGTGGGGGAAACTGCAGGTCATCCCACGCCTTAAGAGAAGACCCAGAATATTGGGATGTGTGTTCTCATCCCAGTGCTCCTAGGGAAATCTGGCTATACCTCTTGAGGTTTAGCTGACTTTCCACCAAATATCATGACTTACTGACTTCACTGCAAGCCCTGATATTATATTTGCGTGCAGATGAGATCATTTTAATACCCATGTTACTGTGGCTTCATTGGGGGGGGGGGGGGTTAAAATAACACAAGGAATTTCAAATGCAGCTTAGTAAATGATTCTCTTTATGTTTAAATCATTTTTATTGAAAGATTAACAAGTACAATATCACAGTACACAACTGTTCCTGTTTCAAGCTATGCTTACAACAGATTCTCTAGTTATAATCTTTCTTTTTTATATTTCTCCCTTGTGAAAAGAGAATTCTCAAAACTACCCTCACACCCTCAGAGATACAGGACATTTTATATTTCTCTACAAGATAACAAATACACAAGGCTATGGTACAGTTTTAGGGAATAAAGACAAAATACATGGTAGAGTTGCAGAACAAATTAATGAGTTTAAAATAACAGATAGCCAGGTAACAAAGAAGAACGAAGATACAATCCCAAATATAATACAAACCTGAAAAGGGGAGATTTACTTACAAGCCTTATCACTTATTCTCATACAAAGGCTTCAGACAGTGAAATGGAAATCCCAAATTACCAGATGTCTCTTCCAAGCTTGAATCTCATGGCGAGACTGAAAGTCATTCAAGGTCACACACATCAAAAAATCTTCCTGCAGAAATAATTTTCCTAACCTTCTGGCTGATTAATTAGCAAGCTATTAAAGATGCTGAATATGCACAGCTGGTCATTAATTGGGGGACAAGGTTTGATTAATGAGTGTCATGCTAATGCTGGTTCGGAGAAGGGGGGTGGGGCGGGTGCATGTTTTATTTAAGATAGAGAAGATTGTACTTGCTCAAAAAGCATGACCAAGTCCTTTTAAATAACCATATTGTTCAAAGCACTTCCAGCAGCCTTCTCCACTGAAAGAATTGTTGGATGAAAACTAATAATCTGCCAGAGGGGACATCTGAACCCCCATTCTAAAGTTATTTTATGGAATTCAGGTAGAGTTGGTGAGAACGTTTTGCTGAAAAATGAGTCAAAGCTCAAACAAAGGAAGGAACAGCAAACACACAGTTGTATACCAAACAAAAAGATTTAAAATATTCTGTTTTGTCAGAATGACGCAAAAAAAAAAAAAAGATGCAAATGATCAGTCCTGCTGCTGCAGGAGTTTCATGGTCTCCACTGGTATTGTACCCGTTCCTTTTTGTTACGGCGTTCCAATACAGGTGAATCATTTGTAATATAATTTTCTTACAGGCCAGTTTCTGCTGCTCTGCCATTATGTGTTCCCTGAAAAAGCCTGACCTGCTGAATTCTGGAAGCCCTGTATCCTCAAGTCAAAACATAATAAAGTCATTTAGTCTCCCAGCATACCCACGCCCACCCAGAAAACTCCCACGCTGCAACTTCTAATTACAAGCTTCCTGTTTCTACAGGAAGAGATGTTTAAATACTTGACCTTTTAGAGGCCAATTCTCAAATGATTTTACCTGGGTAGTTTAGCCCTCTCCCTCTGGGGGGGGGGGGGGTGAAGACAAGGTATGGGGACTCCAATGTGAAATCCCGGTGCATGGTTTATGCTGTAATGTAGCTGCGAAGTTCATGCGTACAGAAGAAGCCAATGGTGCTGGCAGGCCCTGAATTTAGAAAGGGAAATTCTACAGGGTGGGTGGAGGGGGGGGGGGGGATTTCCTTTTGAAGATTTGCCTGCAGGTGTACCTGTGGGCCTGGAAGCAACACGTTAATTTGGGATACTGGAGAGGGCAGAATATAAACTTTGCTTGTGTGAGGTATACTTCTGGCAGACAGAAAATAAGGGACTCGTCCATCATTGCTCTTCAAATCTCTGGCATGACCAGAAGCAGTGTTTGGGGCAATGTCCTATTGCCTTACCTATCTTAGCCGGATTGTACTATAACAGAGACAAAACCGCAATGCTAATTTTAAACTGTTCTGTCTGGGATGAAGGTAACGAAGGTGATTGCCAGATGTGTTTCAGAAAATGCTGAGTTAATTTGCTGTGGAGTTAAGTGGCAAATCAAAGGGGAAGAGAGAGCAAGAGATACTGCAGTCTGCTGGGGAATCCTTTTTAAATGATAAAATTATGTTGCAGAGCAATTAACTGCATTTCAAAACCTGCATCATCAATTTCAAGACAAGAGGGAGAGAAGAGAGAGAGAGATCAGAAACTGAATGTGTAAAAGCTTACTTGTGACGAAGCAATGAATCAAGGCTTTTGGACTTTGAAATGCATCGTGCGATCTAACTGCAGGGTACCAGATATCGAAACATCATTATGGAGGACTCAAAGATGCCTTGCATGTATTAAGTGAGATTTCTCTTAAGCCACTAAAGCCTTACAATGGGCATCATTTTCCTAGTGAAACATCTTATTGTCACTAGTCACAAGCAGGGTCGGTGCAAGGGTATTAGGCGCCCTAGGCGAAACGTCAGCTATGCCGCCTCCCCCCCCCCCCCCCCCGCCTCCACACACAATTAACTTACATTGTGCATTAATGAAAATAACGAAGCCTGTATTTATAACAGAACACTTATTTGACATTTTTATGCCATGTAAACCATTGAGATGATTTGTCTTATCGACGGTATAGAAACTTTTATAAATAAATAAATAAAAATAAATAAAATAAACATAAACCAAAGCTATACTTGTTGCTCAAACAAAAAAAGCAGACACATCACATAATATTAAATAATTAAAATGGCAGTCAATCAAGAAAAATAAACTTAAAAAGCCATCTTTACTTACCCCCTCCAGCAGCTCTCCTACTCCTCTTCCCTGCAGGCTGTAGTACACACCAGAAGCAGCAGTAGTGGCTATTTAAGCTCTATACTCATGGTCCTCTTCCTTAAGGCCCATGTCTCTTACACACACACCATATCAGTCATGCCCCCATGACCAGTTTTTGTCTCTCACACACCAATCATCTCCCAAACAGTCTTTGACAAACACACCAGTCACCTTCCTGAACAGTTTCTCTCATGCCATACACACACACAGGCTTCCCACTCCCGTGTTCCACTTACATATATGGGCTTCTCACTCTCAAATTCACTTTCTCTTTCTCACACACACTCACCAGTCTCTCACTCTCATGCTTGTTCTCTCCACATGCACAAGCTTCTCATTCCCATAATCACTTTCTTTCTCTCTCTCACATACACACAAACACACACCAGTCACCTGTTCTGTCTTACATATACAGGCTTCTCCCTCCCATGCTGTGTCTCACACACACCCAGGTTCTCACTCCCATGCTCACTCTTCACATGCACAGACTTCTCATTCCCATAATCACTTTCTCTCTGTTACACACACACACACACACACCAGTCTCTCTCTCATTTCCATGCTCACTCTCCAGGTGCACAGGCTTCTCATTCCCTGAATCACATTCTCTCTCTTTCACATTCACATACACACCAGTCACACCGTCACCTTACCAACCAGTCTCTCTCTCATACATGCACACACACACACAGGCTTCCCACTCCCATGCTCTCTCTCACATAATCAGGCTTCTCACTCCAATGTTTTCTTTCACATACAACCCCACAACACCAGGCTTCTTACTCCCATGCTTTCTCACATACCCAGAGTTCTCACTTCCATGCTTTTTCTCTCTTTCACACACACATACACACATCAGTCACATCCCTGACTGTCTCACACAATCACACATCAGTCATCTCCTTGAGCAGTCACTTTCATTATCTCTCACATATACACATACATCAGCTCTCTGACCAGTTTCTCTCAATCACACACACATGCTCTCGATCAAATACATTCTCTCACTTACACACAGGCTCTCAATCACACACAGGCAGGCTGGCTGCTTCTCTCTCTTTCTCTCACTCACTTCCTCCCCCCCCCCCAGCACAAATGGGAGCTGCAACAGCCTCCTTCTCCAGCCCCCGCAGGCCAAAAAGGAAGAATCCCATCGGCCGCGGGAGGCTCATGCTGCTGACTCCTTTCCCGATTACCGGCTGCTTCAATTGCTCGGGGGCCGATGCTGCTGTCGCCGCTATTTTTTTCATGCGGCACCGCTCTTTCTCCTTCCCGCGCATCACTTCCTTTTCCAGGTCAGGAGGGGGGGGGCGGGAGGAAGAAAAGGGCAGCCGCGGATACCACAACTTTTTTTTTTTTTGCACTGCTGCCGTTCCCGCTGGGCTTGAACGTGCTGATAGCCCGGCGGCAACGGCAGCAGGGAAGAAAGAGCAGCGGGAGAGACCGGGAGCACGCGAACCGCTGGGGGAGGTCAGATGGGTCTTTTGGGGCGGGCTGCCGGCAGCGGCTCTTTTAGTTTTATCGGGGGGGGGGGGGGGGCGGCGGCGGCTTAATGCAGCTCTTTTCATTTTACCGGGGCAGCGGCTGAGCGCGGCTCTCTTAATTTTACCGGGGCAGTGCCGCCCCCGGGAAGCTGGCGCCCTAGGTGACCGCCTAGTTCGCCTAGTGCTTCCGCCGGCCCTGGTCACAAGGAACATTTGTCGTGGCAGAACCTAAGATCGATTTAAAAGATGAACCATTTTCACCATGATGCACTAGGTAACCAGTCCCAAGAGGACATCATTTTGTCTTCCTTCTCTGTTTTTACAGTGGACTAACCCTAAGAGAGGAAAGATTCCCCCCTCCCCCCCCCCCCCAAAAAAAAAATCATCATATTGGGGACTAGTCCTAAGAATACTGATGGGGAATATTTTTGAGATTACATATTACTAAGTGCCAAGTATCTTGGAATTACCAGGTTGCTGGCTCCCCTGGTCATGTTTGACAAATGGATGATTTCAGAATGAGCAAGACAGATCTGAAAAAGCAGAAAGTCAATGAAAGGAAAACATACAAGGAACTTAAGAATACTTTTTTAACCACACTGAACTGCAAAGATATAAATGGGCAACTGTTTTATAGCAGAAGCTAAACAGAATTATGACTGAACCTGTGGTTGTCTGGTTAACAATGTCCCAGACTGCCTTGCTGAGAGTAGCATACTTCTTAAAGATGCAGTAGCATGCATCACAGTTACCTTTTTCAGCATTTTAATTCATCAGTTCATCTCATTTTTGGGGGGAAGATACCACTTTTAGACTTTTGTCAAAGGCTACTAGTTCTTAACTATTAATGGAGCTCAGCTACCACTGGCTCATATCATAGTCCTTATACTTCTTGGGCATTATAACTCTCCCACTTCTGGCATAGCACTCAATGTCTTTCAGTGGTGATGGTTCCTCTTGAGATTCAGGTGAAGATTGTGGTTCTAAGATCAGTAATTCCTGTGCCTCTTGCAAGCCATTCATGGTGGACTACAGACTCTCAGATATATCCTTAACAACTGTCCAGACTCTCCTAAGATGTCATCTGTTCCTTCTGCAACATGCTACATTTGGGGTTGGCACATTGTTTGACTATAATTCTTCCCTCTGTTTTGTGACTATTGTTGGTTGCAATCCCTGTTAGAGATGTACATTCATGTTCAACGAATGGCAAAAACACAACAAATTGAGCTGTTTTTGTTTCATATGAATGGCATAAACCTAAAAATGTCCATGGATGAAAATGCCTGAAAATTTTGGGGTATTTATATATTTGTGCAAAAAAGTCCCAATGCTAGGGCCTAGCCGAGGCCAGGTTCTGATCACTGAGACCTGACCTGAGACCGATGTAGGGGGATGTCTGAGGCTAGTTCCTGTTTGCGGAAACATTGGCCTGGGCCTAGGCTCGACTCTGGGGACTGGCTCAAGGCTGAGTCACAGTTGCTGAGGCCTAGGCCTTGTCCCAAGGCTTAGGCTTGGGCCTGAACAAAGCCAGATTCAGTCACCGGGTCTGGGTCTATACTAGAACTAGGCCCAAAGCCTAGGCCCAGAGGCCCATGAGCAAGTCCTCCAGTGTCTTCTTTTCTTAATCTGGCAACAAAAAGTTATGTCCTCTGCCTAAAGGAGGCACCACAAGAATGTTACTGTGGCGCCTTACTCCAGGGTGGACAGCACCATTTTGTTTACAATTGTATTTTTCACCTTTATTTTGATTTATGGTTGTTCGTTTTTGTGTGATCTGTACAATTGTACAACACATGTATAGCCATACAATAAAATGATGCTCTCCGCCCCAGGGGAAGGTGCTATAGTGACGCTGCTGTGGTGCATCCTCCAGGCAGAGGCCCTCATTTTTATTCTTTGTATCAAGAAAAGAAGATGCCAGAAAGTCTGGCCTTTGTGCGTAGACCTTGGGCCTCAGTCTAGTCTAGACCCGGACCTTCACAAAGGAATCTAGCTTTGGTTGGGACCAGCCTAAGGCTCTGGCCAAGGACTGGGCTTTGGCAACTGGGATCCAGCCTTGACTAGGCACTGGTGTTCAGCTCAGGCCTAGGCCCATGCTTTAACAATTGGAAGGGTCTTGGGCTGGGCTCCAGTTTTGGTTCTAGGCCCAGGCTCAGACCCGGACCTCAGTGACTGGGACCCAGCCTAGGCGGGGCTTCACTGTTGGGTCTAGGCCTAGGCCTTGGGCTGAGCCCAAGGGGTGGTGGTCTAGGCCTAGTCCTTGGCATCCCATACCCGGACTCCACAGGCCCCAGGAGCAGCCCAAGGCCTAGGCTTTAGTGACTGCGACCTGGCCTCAAGCTGTGTTCCAGTGTCGGACCTAGGCTTAGGCCCAATGGGCCTATGCATCGGCAACAAGACCCAATCTCTGGTCCATTTTTCTTTTACAGTTAAGTCAATGGATCCTTTCCCCATTGACTTTACTATAAAATGAATGAAATGAATTAACAAATAATTTTTTGGAGGGTTGAAATAAATGAAACAAATTGAGGTACCTCTGAAATGAATTAATGAACTGAGATAAATATGTTTCCCTCTATACATTTCTAATTCCTGTGAGGTTTCTACGCACACTCTCTCACCATCTTTAAATAGGAAAGTGGTACTACATTAGGCGTAGGTAACTCTGGTCCTGGAGTTTCACCAACAGGTCTGGTTTTCAGGACATCAACAATGAATGTTGATGAGATGTATTTGCATACAGTGGCTGCAGTGCATGCAAATATACCGCATGCATATTCATTGGGGATATCCTGAAAACCAGAGCTGTTGGTGGTATTCCAGGACCAGAGTTCCCTACCGCTGCATTACATGTTTATCTTTATGTGCACTGCAGCCACTGCAGCTTGTTGTGTACTCACTTCCAGGTTGCTGGGGGTCAAAATACTAGATGCAGTAAGCAGTTCAGATATCAAGGTCCTGTTCAGAAATAACTGAGCTGATGAGTATTCGAAACCAGTATTGGGATTATTCTTCCTTCTCATCAGTGCTAGTTGGGGGGTGTTAATCTGGTTTCTTAAATTAGCATTCTAGGCAGTATTTTTTTTTAGGGGGTCATTTCTGGTCTGTTGCATTTTTAAGAACATGTAAACTCCTTTGGGTCGAACTTTGTTTAAGGAAAGCATCTATAAATGTAACATAATATGTATTTTACTGTCTGAAACATCCACTCAGCTTGTCCATTAGACTGAGAATAAGCAGTGCTCAAATGTATGAGCTTGATTCCCCATTATGTTGCAAAACAGCCTACTTCCTGGCTGGAGAAAGTCATATGATCACTCACCATTTCTCTAGGTATGCCATGGTAGGCAAACGGTGCTTTTAGCTGAAGAATAATTGTTGAAGTAGTTTTGTCTTCCAAGCACAGCACTACTACTTTGAAAAAATAATCAGCTACAGTAGAAAAGCATGTGTTCTGAAGTGAAAGATTTTTGATACTACTTTATAACATGGCTATTGAGGGATTTCATGAGAAATCAGTGGGTTTTTCTAATTGTGAGGTTGTTTTTCTTGAAATGGTCCACAGATTTCCACTATTTGTTCAATGTGGCTGTTCATTCCTGGCCAATACAACAGCTCTAGCCTGGGCCTTGGACCTTTGCATCCCTAGTGGGCAATGCGAAGTATTTTCAACATTTTTGCCCTTGCTTTCTCATGAATGATGATCCTTTGACTAACCACCAGCAGCCACAGGACATTGCCAAGGCACTTATGACTCATAAGTCAGTAGATCTTCAACCTAGGGCTTACTTGCTTCAACCTCCTTGGCCACACACTCAGATGCAGAGCTCTGAGGTCACATAGGACCCTATTTTGGTTGCTTGCTTCTTGGAACAGCCAAAGAAAATCCTCACTCAGAGATACTGTAGCGTAACTCACTTTTTCTTCAATATGATTCAAACTAGCTCCTTTGAAATGATTCAGTACAGCTCTACACAGTGTATCTGCCACAAGCAGAAGTAGCCCTCAAACATTAAACCACTATTGTAGGTTAGTCTCCAATAAAATCACACTTAAAAACCTACATCACTATGTCTGTTACGGTGAAAGACCTTTAAAATCCTTACAAAAACATTTTTAAGAAGGGAGGTGGTAGTTTCATATATTACACTGTTTAAGATACCATCCATGTTACCTCTATAGATGTTATAATCATCAATACACCACCAACCGTCTGTTTTTATAATTTTTCATATATAAACAGTGCCACCGATATAAAGTTTTCTTTCTTTTAGTTGTGAAAAATATACAAATTATAAAATCCACCCAAGATTCTTGTTACATGAATATCTTCAAATAGCCATATTATATAACACCGTATATTACAGACAACTTTTACTTAGCTGCTTAATATTCCCAACCTGGCCAAGTTTCGGAGACCATCCTTCATCAGGGGTTGCATGTTTAAAGGATATCGAAGGCGTTCCATTGAGGATTTTCAGAAGATTGAGCTGACTGAGTATGCTGTAACCCCTGATGAAGGATGGTCTCCAAAACTTGGCCACGTTGGGAATATTAAGCAGCTAAGTACAAGTTATGTGTAATATACGGTGTTATATAATATGGCTATTTGAAGATATTCATGTAACAAAAATCTTGGGCGGCATTTATAATTTGTATATTTTTCACAAGCAGAAGTAGAGCATATCATAGTAATACAGTAACATAGTAAATGTCAGCAGAAAAAGAACAAAGTGGTCCATCCAGCCGGCCCAGCAATCTTTTTTTTTTTTCATTTTTAATTTTATTCTGAGGGTAATCGTTGCTCTGTGCAGGCTACCCCGTCATTTCTTTGTCTCCATCATTTATCCACTAGGAGTCCTCTGTGTTTATCCCATACCCTTTTGATACCCATTACTGCCCTTGTCCTCACTACCTCTTCTGGGAGGGATTACATGCATCACATCATACTGACCCCCAAAATGCACTGGCGAAACCTGATCATGGCAAAGACAATTGCTAGTAACTCTTTTCTTCTTCCATCTGTGCACAGCTGTTTTCAGAGGCTGTCAAAGTACATGAAGCTGTTTTTAGAGCTGCCAGTGCAGCTTGGTGGCCTAGAGACGACTGCCATTCAGCATCCCTTCTTAAGCGGCTTCCTCAGCAGTGCAGTTATAGCAGACTCATTTGGGATCTATTGCACCAGATAATTGATCTTGCCAAGTAACCTCTGTAACACTTTCTTATCAAAATGCAGTGGCATTTTGGCACTGGCTTCTACCTTGCTTTCTTCAAGCCTTAGAGCATTTTTTGCTGACAGAGCCATGAACTTCACTTTGTCCTTGTTGAAGTGTGTGTTCTTAGAGCTTCTTTAGGATGTTATTGTGCTCTTGTGTTGTGGCAACGATCCTGTGACGATGTGCACTCTTTCGAAATCTCCAGAGCACTTCTGGTTCTTTTGTTGTACCACTTCACTGGCTGATTTGATGCCAAAGGGTAACCCATTGAAAAAGTGCCTTCCCTATGGAGTATTGAATGTGCATAGCTCTGATGAGTCTGCATCCAAACATATTTGTCAATACCTATCTTTCTCATCAAGGGCGGTAAAAATGTGTTTTTCTGCCGGGTTTCTTTGAACATCTTTCGCTGTAGGTCTGGAAAAGGACTGATTGCGTCGTTCACTTCTCTGGAGTCCAAACATATCTTTAGAGTTACATTTTTCTTTTCTTTATTGCTAGGCTGGTGACCCATGCTGTGGACCCTGTCTCATTACTGATGACTCTGGATATCTCCATTTGGTGAAATGTCTCTTTAAGTATTTCTGTGATAATAAAAGGAACTTTTCTACATCCAGGAATCACTGGCAGAATATCAGCGTTAACGTGAATATGACGTCTCTTTGGGAAAACAGCCATGAAAGTCCTCAGAGTACATCTGAATCAACTCCTCTTTAATTGTTAGTGCTTTGGGCTGTATCATATGTACTCTGCCTATGAGTTTCATTGCAATAGAAGCACATCTGCCAAGTAATGGTGGCTCATTGTCACTGTTTATGAAGAATTTTAAGTCTGTAACAATACTATATAAAAATAATCTCTTAGTGTGAGAAAAGAAAAAATATAATATGCACATATAAAGATTTTTCACAATTAATGGGACTAGTGAAGGCAAGATTTACTATGATAGAGGCCCAGGAACCATCATAGTGCACAGGGTTCCAGAATATATGTCTGGTAACCTGGAAGAGCTACTGCTTCTTCGTGCTAAAGATTTAATCATAGGTTGCTTAGGGCCGTGTCTCTCTGATTCTCATTAAGCTACTATCTAAAATAGTTATTTAAAGAAAGTGATACTTAGGTTAACTGTTGGTAACTGAGTGCTGTAAAACAGCTTTCTCTAGCTGCCGCTCCGTTCCGCTGGTTGCCGCTTGGTATTTGAGAGCTGTAAAACAGCTTTCTCTAGCTGCCGCTCCGTTCCGCTGATTGCCGCGATGTACTTGTCTGTGAAAAAGGCTCCTTACAGGTCCGCGACTGTAATCACTAACTATTTGAAGTCCTGTGGTTGGTTCCCTTTCAGGCAAGTATAGTATCGCACACTGTCTGGACACCCTGACGCTGCAGAGTTTCGGAATTGTTCCTTCCTCAGGGGTACAGTGAACTTGCGTGCTGCAGATTGTAGAGTTGTGCCGCTATGTGCGGCTTGTGCCTGGTTGAAGTCAGCGCAATATTTAAAGGAACCTTCCTGTCAACACAGGGGTTCGGACAGTGTCCGACTTATAGAACATCGTAGTCATCTGAATACAAAAGACCTAAAAGCACCCATTGTCCCACACAGCATCTCTAAAGATCATACCTTTAAAGATTATAAATGGACAATCATAGAATATATTACAGTGCTTAAAAGAGGAGGAAATCGTAAAGCAAGACTGTCACTTTCAGAGAATTTCTGGATTTTTAAACTTAATACCGTTGAACCAATAGGGCTCAATGAAAAAATTCAATTGGTTCTCCATGTCATAATAGTGTCTTTCCTACAATACAATTCACAGTAGCACTCATGTGGGTTGTCTAATCACAACCGTGGTCATCTATTGGTAATGTTTTCAGCTGATCTGCGGCTTTCGCGGGTTTTTTGAGTTAAAAAGACAGCGCATGCACAGCGATACGTCAGATGCTGTCTGAACCCCTGTGTTGACAGGAAGGTTCCTTTAAATATTGCGCTGACTTCAACCAGGGTAAGTCCGAGTATGTGAACTCTTAAAACCATCAGTTTATTCCGCAAAAGTGCGCCGTACAAATTTTTTTTTTTGGGACGTTGGCATCTTTTCTGTGTTTTCTTTTGTCTCTCTCTCTCGCCAGCACAAGCCGCACATAGCGGCACAACTCTACAATCTGCAGCACGCAAGTTCACTGTACCCCTGAGGAAGGAACAATTCCGAAACTCTGCAGCGTCAGGGTGTCCAGACAGTGTGCGATACTATACTTGCCTGAAAGGGAACCAACCACAGGACTTCAAATAGTTAGTGATTACAGTCGCGGACCTGTAAGGAGCCTTTTTCACAGACAAGTACATCGCGGCAATCAGCGGAACGGAGCGGCAGCTAGAGAAAGCTGTTTTACAGCTCTCAAATACCAAGCGGCAACCAGCGGAACGGAGCGGCAGCTAGAGAAAGCTGTTTTACAGCACTCAGTTACCAACAGTTAACCTAAGTATCACTTTCTTTAAATAACTATTTTAGATACTAGCTTAACGAGAATCAGAGAGACATGGCCCTAAGCAACCAATGATTAAATCTTTAGCACGAAGAAGCAATAGCTCTTCCAGGTTACCAGACATATATTCTGGAACCCTGTGCACTATGATGGTTGCTGGGCCTCTATCACAGTAAATCTTGCCTTCACTAGTCCCATTAATTGTGAGAAATCTTTATATTTGCATATTGAATTTTAAGTCTGTGCAGTAGGGCAGTCTGACATTATGCTATCACTTCTTCTTTGGGTTTTATACTGTACATGACCCACCATAGCAACAAGAAGTGTCCTGTCTTTGAATATGGTGACCTGGTCATCAGAACAACCTCTCTGGAATAATGTTTGCCTTAGCACCACTGTCCAGTTTGAATGCCACTACTAGATCTCCAGTGTTTGTCTGCTTAGCATGCATCACAATTGTGCCCCTTAAAGCATGCATGTTGACTTTTTGCAACAGCATATTTATTCTTTTGTGGCTTCCTCAGTGTAGGCTGACAGCTTTGTACATTTTAGCAAAGTGGTTGCATCCATTGCACCTCTTGCATGTGACACCAATTTACTGGCTATACCTTGGATTGCTTCCCCCTCCCAGAATATCTACAGTCACAGTGCCCATTTTCATGTGTTTTCCAAGCTCTGGAGCTTTTGGCTCTTTCCTCATCAGATGTACAGGAGTAGCAATCAACTCACCAAACCTAGGGGCCTGATTTACTAAGGCATTTCTCCCATTCTATGTCTAGGGGAAAATGCTTAGTAAATGAGACCTCTAGTTTGGAGCCTGTGTTATCACTTTGACTGGCATATTGTCTGGTCTTGCTGTTTGGAATTTTCCAATAGCTTCTCCTTTCGTCTGCTGTCTGTGACATCGAACACGATTTTAATCTCTCAACATTTATTTTATTTATATTTTAAAAATATTTGTTAATCGTTTTACTGATTACATCTCTCAAAGCGATGTACAACATAATCACAGCATTAAGTCTTCTGTATTCCCAAATTCACAATCTTGTGCCTTCTGTCTCATCCAGTTTATGGGTCCAGAAATGATTCTTTGCAAACAATGGATTCTTTTTTTTCCCATTCACAACAGGTTCTAAATACCTGCACGGCTTCTGCCAGGCATGTGCAAGTTACAAAATCAGGGGTCGGCGCGTGCAAGGGGGTGCACAATTGTGCGCCTAGCTGCGCTGCCTTCCCCCATTCCCTCCCCCACTAACCTTTCCTTCCCCTAGCCCTACTCTAACCCCCCCCAAAAAGTTTTATTTTACCTTTTGCGCCTTCCGGCAAGTGATCCTCGGTAAAGCCCCGGGACCTACACGCGTCCCGGGGCTTTATGCGTGTCGCCAGGCCTGTTTTTAAAGAGGCCCGGCACGTAACCTTTTAAAAACCGGCCCATAGTCTCTTTGTTCAGTTCCATCAGTTCTTTTAAAACCTGGATACCAACTCTGCGTTTCCTATAGATTTTATTCACTATCATCTGGAGTAAAATAATACAGGGAGGAACAAGTCCTTGCTGGATTACATCAGACTCTCAGCAGATGGAACAAAATGGAGAAGAGACTCGGAGACCAACACAGATTATAGGCTTCCCTGAATTCAAGGCTCTGTAGAGAAATTTCCAGTTTCAGTGAAACTGCTTAAGCATTAGAACAAACTTAATATGACATACACGAAAGTTGTTATTGATGTTACACTTGGGAGATTACCATGTAATTGCATTTTGTATTATAATTTGCTTGTCACATGGTGTAGAGACTATGGAGTCTCCGTTAGATAGTCCTAGCTCCCAGCCCATGGTTAGTCATCTAGAGAGGGACATACCATTCCAAATAGACCCTCCCCAAGAGGCTTGCTAAAATGGGCAGCTCCCAGCCCATGAGCGGGGTTAGAAGTATGAGGGTCTGGAAGGAGAAGGAGCTGTTATAGTGTGTTCCCCAAGTTTCGGCCCCCTGCCTAGATAAGGAAGGGAGAGACACTGCCCTGCCAGTTCTGTGTGATAAAAGACTGGAGGGAAGAGGGAGAGAGTGAGATGTTGGACTATGTGCTAAGTTAAGGTATCACTCCTGTCCTTAAGGCCCAGAGACACATCTTAGTAGGAGGGTGGGGTGGAGGAAGAGTCTGTAAAATTTGGATGATGGAGTGGTTTGCATGCTGAGGGTTGTGTTTAAAACACAAGGTCAGCACTTCCTATAGGGTAGGGACACTTATAGTGCTGTGCTGCATGGGGGAAGGGAGGCACAAGGGGGGGAAGGGAGGCACGGGGGGGGGGGGGGGGGGGAGGGGTTCACCTGATTTGTGCCATGAGGCCCCTTTATGATCGCAGGCCACATTCAAGGGTTGGCTGGGGCCGAGATCATGAGTTGCTGCGGCCAGGAACACACACACTTCTGGCCACAGCAATGCACAGTCTGTGGCCCGGGAATACGATGGATTTACTAAATTGCCACAGTTTAAGTCCCGTGGAGATTTTCCTACTGTTATAATAGTGCTGCAAACCCCATTTTGACCCCCTTAATGAGAAACAGTTGTACAGAAACATTTGCAGTGAGTTTTCTTTAGGGATAAGCGATCAATTTAGCAGTTGTTCAGAAATGTAAATTGACTAGCATGTAGTTCAAACAATTTTGGCCTTGCACATTTCACGGGGGGGGGGGGGGGGGGGCAGAATCAGATAAAGTTTGAAAGATTTCCATCAGCCCAGAATGAGTATGTAGGTGTATGGATGAGCTCAGAGTACAGCCAAAATTCAGCTGGGATTATCATCGGACCCATAAAATTCCATCTGTTCCATGTCCATAAGTATTCCATGCATCTTATCCAGCCATACTGTTATGGCTAAGAAGCAGCCTTGAATATTCAGCCTTCGAAGCCACTTTAATCCCCAAAGTGACATTACTTATGTATATTTCTTTCGGTTTTGCACATTCTTTTATTTTATTTATTTATTTATTTTTTTAACTCCTTTAAACTCCAGAAACAGCTCTGTGCTCTGAGTGACATCCGCTTGCTCTAAGGTCCCTCTTCAAACCCTGGTCACGATTCCAAGAAAACCACACATTGTCCCAGGGACCGTCCCGGGGAGCAAGACGCCGAAGCAAGAAAATTTCAGGCTTTCATTTAGAGCTTCATCGATGTGGTTCCAGGTTAAAAGCTTTGAAGGATCAGTTTATGTTTAATTTAAAAAACAGGCCATTGCATACAGATTCCTCAGGGCCCTCTAGGGCTGGTATAAATAATGGATAAATTTGAAAAACAAGCTCTAAACCTGGGGTGTCCTTTGGGATCTTACACTATGGGCTGTGAGCGGAAAAAAGGAGGTTATAAGTGATATGCTTGGGATGTGTACTCTTGGGCATGTAATATATACAGGCAGAGAGGATACCGTGTGGGGATAGCTTTCTCCTCTTTACTGAATGGGCTTCTCATTCACCAGCACTTAACAGAAACCTTTTTAAATGCATGGCCTTGGTGTGCTAGTCTGCTAGATGGATTTATTCATTAGTTTTAATCTTTTATGAGGTGAGATATTAGAAATTTCAACAACAATAACCCCGATACGCTACCTGGGATTAAAACTCAAAACAGTGGTATTGATTAAAAAAAAAAAAAATACTAATAAATTTCAAGGTCTTCATTTGTATAAGTTGTCTGCTGTTCTTCATTATTTCTTCATTAAAAAAAAAAAAAAATCCAAAAATGTCTTAGGCGCTGTCAGTGATTTCTTGAAATGTTGTTTTAACATAATGGAACTGTTTTAAAAATAAGTGCCTTTATAGCTTATGCTTGGAATAAAATGAAATAAAGTCACATGCTGTCACCTTAAATTTAAAAGCTGTTGGATGAGGGGAGGCTAAACTTGGTGATAAGAATATCATTCCCTGAGCATTTGAAAATGAACGGAGCAAAGTTCCAATAATCTTCCATTCCATTTCTCACTGACATTTTACATATTTCTATCTGTCTTGGTATTTCTTTGGCTCCTGTTTCCCCCTTGTGCGATTGAACTCCAATAATGGGGTGAGATAAATCAAGATTTCCTGTTAAGCCCTTCCAGTTTTAGTGTTGCTATTACATTTACCACTTCTATGGTAATGCTAGATAGTTTACCGCCAGTAAGTGAGATTCTGCTGGGGATCATTTTGGTTTTATCGAGAATGTTTTTATAATTATGCTCTAGTAGGAGATCTGAATTAAATTTGAATACCAGATATTTTATTTTTAGGCGGTTGAACTGTTAGTCTAGACTGTTGCACTCAAGGTAAGCGGTTTATAAGTATTTTTAATAAATAAATGAATTCGGTATCACTCTTTTTATGATTTTAGTATTTATTCTGATGTATAATAGTTGTTCTTTGTATTACATTTCTTAAATATTTTATGTCATAATGTGTTTTCTGTAAAGTGTTGTGAGCATAGAATATATGGAAAAATGGCATATAGATGTAAATAAATACATAAAAAAATAAAGAAGAAAACTGCTATGTACCACTTGTGAAAAAGCTCCTATGAATTTGACTCAGTATCAGCTAGGGTCAGCTAAACTGTGGAGTCATAAGCATAGCACTTCCACAGGGTGGAAAATGAGATGCCTTTTTGGACTTATTTCAGGTTATTTTAGGGGTATGAACATTGAGAGAGTTTTGAGGAGAGGGGCCATAATTCCTCTGGTATAACTGAGATGTGCTTGTGGGATATACATTCATCTGTGGCGCCGACCGCCTGCGCGGTCGGCGCCACAGACCCATCGGGGTAAGGCCAGCTAACCTCTCCCTTCCCCCCGCTGCGTCCGTGGGCGACCACGAGGCCTGCCGCGCCGTCCAGACGCCGTTCCCTCCGCCCAGAATCGGCAAGCAAGGCCCGCCTCCAGCAACCTACCTGCAGCCAATCGAGACCGGCACCGAGGGCCTTTAAATCCCCAGCCGCGCCGAATCCCTGCCTCTTTTGCCCGAACCTCTTCTGCCCGGACCTTTTTCCGCCTCCGAGGGATACGCCGAACACGTACAGCCAATTAGGGGACAGCCCTGATCAGACTATAAATTTAAATTGAGAGACACCCAGGCGCCGCGCGC
Organism: Rhinatrema bivittatum; assembly: GCF_901001135.1. NCBI lineage: Eukaryota > Metazoa > Chordata > Amphibia > Gymnophiona > Rhinatrematidae > Rhinatrema > Rhinatrema bivittatum. The sequence continues at coordinate 35,278,533 of NC_042626.1, forward strand.
CTAGCGTCGCGCGCCTAAGGAGCACAACAAAGGAGCCTGCTCCTTTGTTGTGCTCCTTAGTGCACTCCCTTTGTGTACTCCCCTTTTGTACCTCTGCCTCGTAAGTAACTCATTATTCTTTGACCTCCCCTCAATCCCCCTCATCCCTAAACTACCGAACCATCCCTCTCCCTCCTTCCAACACTCAACACATGAAACTCCCATGCAATCCTCTACTAACAAACTGTCCCACAGCATTAAACAAGCTTCCAGCATTCATCCAGTCTCATCTGCAAGCTTCCAGCATTCATCCAGTCTCATCTGCAAGCTTCCAGCATTCATCTGCAAGCTTCCAGCATTCATCCAGTCTCATCTGCAAGCTTCCAGCATTAATCTGCAAGCTTCCAGCATTCATCCAGTCTCATCTGCAAGCTTCCAGCATTCATCTGCAATCTTCCAGCATTCACCCAGTCTCATCTGCAAGCTTCCAGCATTCATCCAGTCTCATCTGCAAGCTTCCAGCATTCATCTGCAAGCTTCCAGCATTCATCCAGTCTCATCTGCAAGCTTCCAGCATTCATCCAGTCTCATCTGCAAGCTTCAAGCTTCCAGCATTCACCTGCAAGCTTCCAGCATTCATCCAGTCTCATCTGCAAGCTTCCAGCATTCATCTGCAAGCTTCCAGCATTCATCCAGTCTCATCTGCAAGCTTCCAGCATTAATCTGCAAGCTTCCAGCATTCATCCAGTCTCATCTGCAAGCTTCCAGCATTCATCTGCAATCTTCCAGCATTCACCCAGTCTCATCTGCAAGCTTCCAGCATTCATCCAGTCTCATCTGCAAGCTTCCAGCATTCATCCAGTCTCATCTGCAAGCTTCCAGCATTCATCTGCAAGCTTCCAGCATTCATCCAGTCTCATCTGCAAGCTTCCAGCATTCATCCAGTCTCATCTGCAAGCTTCAAGCTTCCAGCATTCACCTGCAAGCTTCCAGCATTCATCCAGTCTCATCTGCAAGCTTCCAGCATTAATCTGCAAGCTTCCAGCATTCATCCAGTCTCATCTGCAAGCTTCCAGCATTCATCCAGTCTCATCTGCAAGCTTCCAGCATTCATCTGCAAGCTTCCAGCATTCATCCAGTCTCATCTGCAAGCTTCCAGCATTCATCCAGTCTCATCTGCAAGCTTCCAGCATTCATCTGCAAGCTTCCAGCATTCATCCAGTCTCATCTGCAAGCTTCCAGCATTCATCCAGTCTCATCTGCAAGCTTCCAGCATTCATCTGCAAGCTTCCAGCATTCATCCAGTCTCATCTGCAAGCTTCCAGCATTCATCCAGTCTCATCTGCAAGCTTCAAGCTTCCAGCATTCACCTGCAAGCTTCCAGCATTCATCCAGTCTCATCTGCATGCTTCCAGCATTTATCCAGTCTCATCTGCAAACTTCCAGCATTCATCCAGCATCGCCTGCAAGCCTCCAGCATTCATCAAACCTGCACAGACAAGCCTCAATCTTTCACATAGCCCCTCTCATTATCCTTCTAATCTCGCAACTTAGTTCTTACAAATGGCCCCATTTTTCACAATTCCAATTCTCCAACATAATACTCCACCTAAAAGAATTTCTTTCCGACATGCCCAACAACACAACCTTAAATCCCTCTCTTCAATTTCGATCACTCCTACCTCACAACTGCTAGGCCTCACCCTCTTCTCTTTAAGCCTTTTCAATGCTCAATCTCTAACGAAAAAGTCTGTAATCTTAAACGACTACCTCATCGACGTGAAACCGGAGATTTGTGCAATCACTGAAACGTGGTTAAAACCTTCAGACACAGCAATAATTAATCAATTACCTACAGAGGCTTACGACTTCTTCTCGCTACCTCGTCATAAAAAAAAGGGAGGAGGTATTCTTTTAGCAACTAAAAAGGACCTCAGATTCTCTCTACAGCAATCCAATTCCAATGCAAAACTTGAATTCGGCCTTTTCACCTCAGACAAGCTCCAAATCCTTCTCGTATATGCTCCCCCAGGACTCCTGGAATCAGATGCTTCACCCCTGGTAGAATTAACTTCTTCCCTCATCAACTTTGACTCGCCAGCTATCATACTAGGTGATTTCAACATGCACGTAGATAACCCTACCACATCACCTAACTGTGAATCACTTCTCACAGCCTTCTCAGCACTAGGCTTCACTCAATTAGTTAACAAACCTACCCACAAAGCCGGCCACACGTTAGACCTGATCTTCGTTAACGCTGCAATCAATCCCGTATCTATCCCAGATTGCACAAAGGTCCCGTGGTCAGACCACTACCTCATAACAACTTCATTCTCTATAAAAGATACTAGCCCGGCTTGCATTCCTGCGCCCTCCTTCACATACAGGAAAACTTGCTCCCCAGAAGACCTCAATAATCACCTATCACCTCAACTCCACCAACTGGACCTTACAGATCCGAACTCAGCACTTCGATCATGGAACACAATCACCGAAACTATAGCTAACAAGCTATGCCCTTCAATTACAAAAAAACCACACCAGAATTCCTCCAAAAGACAGCCCTGGTTCTCCTCAGAACTAAGAAAGCTCAAACTCCAACTAAGACAAAATGAGGCTAAATGGCGCAAAAACCCAGGAACCAACACCCTTTCAATCTACAAATCATCTCTGCACCAATACAAATCAAGCACCCTAAGATCCAAGAGGGACTATTACGCCTCGAAGATACATGACCTGGTATTCGATGCCAAAGCCCTCTTCAGCTATGTAGCCAACCTCACACAATTAAACCAACCAGAGATTCCACATGACCAAGCTCAATCGAAAGCGGAAGAATTAGCTCTATTCTTCAGCAACAAAATCAACACTCTTCTATCTCAGCTCCCCACTAACCATACTGTTCCACTAACCACTCGTCAACCCTCAATCAACTACACTCAGTTAGAAGAACTTGACACAACTTCATCCATGGAGATCCAAGGAATTCTAAGGAAAATGAAACCTTCCTCCCACCCTTCAGATCACATCCCAGCTAAACTACTACTATCAATTCCAGATTCTATCGCCAAAACACTGGCAGATATCATAAACTGCTCCCTCACTCAAGGACTCTACCCGGACAACCTCAAACTAGCCTCACTCAAACCCCTTCTCAAAAAACCAAATCTGGACCCAAACGATCCTAACAACTTTAGACCTATAGCCAACCTCCCCTTCATAGCCAAGATAATGGAAAAATTGGTAAACTCCCGACTCTCAAACTACCTTGAAGACAATAACCTACTTTTCCCATCACAATACGGATTCCGTAAAACCTTAAGCACGGAAGCCCTTCTCATCTCTATGACCGACCACATCATCCTAGGCTTAGACAAAGGACAATCCTTCCTTCTGATCCTACTCGACCTTTCGTCTGCATTTGACACGGTCAATCACTCTCTTCTCATCAACCAACTAACAGCCATAGGTATCTCGGGCACCGCCCTATCTTGGTTTAGAACCTTCCTCAGCAACAGAGGATATAAGGTTAAGATTCATAATAAAGAATCCTCTCTTCACCCTGCGTCAGTAGGAGTCCCTCAGGGCTCATCCCTGTCTCCTACCTTGTTTAACATTTATCTGTTACCTTTATGTAAACTTCTCACTGACCTCAATCTCAAACACTTCCTCTACGCTGACGATATTCAGGTCCTGATCCCCATCAAGGAGTCACTCGCAAAAACACTGTCTCACTGGGAAACCTGCCTCCAAAATATCAAACAGCTTCTCACAAGTCTCAACCTTATACTAAATTCTTCAAAAACGGAACTTCTACTCATCACACCAGAAAACAGCTCCCTCACACCCACTCATCCAGCCTTACCAAATACTACACAAGTGAGAGACCTAGGAGTTCTAATTGACAATCACCTAAACCTGAAAGCGAACATCAACAAAACCACCAGAGACTGCTTTTATAAGCTCCAAGTGCTGAAAAGAATACGGCCTCTCTTCCACACACATGACTTCAGAACGATTCTACAATCAATCATTTTCGCAAAGCTGGACTATTGTAACTCCATCATGCTTGGTCTCCCTTCTTCACACACCAAACCATTGCAAATGGTCCAAAATGCCTCCGCCCGTATACTCACTAACACCAGGAGAAGAGAACACATAACCCCTATCCTGATGGGCCTCCACTGGCTGCCTATCCACTTCAGAATAATCTACAAGACCATTCTCACCATTTTCAAAAACATCCATCAATTAGCCCCAATCGATCTCCATATCCCCCTCCGATTACACTACTCAACAAGACCGACAAGAGATGCTTACAAAGGATCTCTTCAAGTACCTCCAGCCAAAACTACCAGACACATCACGCTTAGAGATCGGGCCTTCTCCACAGCTGGTCCAACTTTATGGAACGCCATTCCCCCGGATCTTAGAATGGAACCCAGCATCTCAACATTCAAGAAAAGACTCAAGACGTGGCTGTTCACGCAGGCCTTTCCTAACTCCAACATTACTTAACCTCCTCCAATCAACATTCTTCGCTAGTAATAGCATTAATAGCCAATCAACATTCTTCGCTAGTATTAGCATTAATAGCCACCTCTTATAATGTTATTATATATATATATATATATAATTATTTGATCTTCATTTTCCTTCTTACTCCTAGTTATTGATTCCCTGTTACATGTAACTGCTTTTCTGCACCATTGTTCAAATTGTAAAGTTTATTGCACCCCTGTTTCTTGTGAACCAGCATGATGGGACTACTGTCTTGAATGTTGGTATATTAAAAAAAAAAAAAAAAAAAAAAAACTTAAATAAATAAATCTTCCAGTTTTATTTCGCTCTGTGCTGGCCAAGAATTTCCAGGTTGTGAGATTCCCAGAGAACCTTCTGCTTCCTATGCCTTGGAAAATGCTCAGGTCTTTCATTTAAGGCAAAGGAAAACATAATTTTGCATTTCTTCGGCTAATATCACCCTCTCAATCCTGTGAAAACAAGGCTGTTTACTTTGAAAAGAACTGTTTTACTCATTCTTCAGAAAGCAGGGCAGCATGAAAAACAGAACAGAGAGTATTTTTGAGATGGAGGTTGAGATAAAAAAAAATAAAGGTGTTAACCATCTTCCCTCTGTTTTTAGTCTTTTGAACTTTGAAAGTAATTACTACTCAGAAAGAGAATCACACTGTTAGGGCGTGTGTTTTGTTGGCATCTGGTGATTCACATTCTGAGAACATTAATGCATTTAGCAAGGACTCTCTTCAATTTATTTTTGAACTTGCAAGGCAGCAAAGTTTTTGAATACTTTGCATTGCATGCAGTCTGTTTCTTCTTCAATTTCTATATGATCATTCTAAATCAGTGGTTCTCAACCCAGGCCTTTGGGACACACCTAGCCAGTCTGGTTTCCAGGATAGCCACTCTGAACAAATCTCAATATAAAAGGGGCAGTGCATGCAAATCTATCCTATGCTTATTCATCTTGGATATCCAGAAAACCCGGCTGGCTGGATGTGTCCTGAGAAGTGGGTTGAGAAACACTGTTCTACATATCTATTGATCTCTGGACCATGTCACTGCCTTGAAGAATAGATCTTTGTGTATTTAGAGAATCTGGAAAATAGCTAAACTCACTTAGAGGTGAATTCTTAAAGCCAGGTGCGCGCCAAAATCGGGAGATGTGCGCATGTCCACCCAACTTTAAAACTGCCTACATGTGCGGACATCTCCCGGTACGCACATGTACGCAAATATCTCCCGGTACATCTCCTGATACGCAAATGGAATGAAAAAGGGGCATGGTATGGTCGTGGTGTGGGTGAGGTGTAGACATTCCTGGATGTGTGGGGACAAGAGATGCGCTCGCCCAGGTCCAGTGCTGCATAAGTTAAAAAAAAAAAAAAAAAAGACATCTGTGAGGGGTCTGGGGCAACTGGGAGAGGGGGGGGGGGGGAGTGCAAGCTAAGAAACCTGAGGGGGTTTTTGAGGACCTAAGCTCTAGACTGGGCAAACCGGTGGCCGGACTGATGAAACTGGCCATGGACGCACGCCTGTTATGAAATCCCCCCACTTGCGTGGCTCAAACCTGTCCCTGCACAGCCGTGTGCGCCCATTTGCAAAGTGAGCATGCGAGAATGTGTCAGAGAACGAGAAATGAGCATGTAAGAATGAACGAGTGTGTGAAAGTGATGGTGAGCATGTGAGTGTTTTAATGCATGTGTGTATGAGAGTAAGTTTGTGCACAGCCGGTCTCTCCCCCCTCCCCTGAATTCACGGTAATCTCAGGGTGACTGGAAATAAAAAAATTCCCCGGTATGTATATCGCACTGGCCGGACGTCATCTTATCAGTAGCAAGTACGGCAGCAGCTCTCTCCCTGCTGCCTGTTCTCTTTGATGTCCGTACTGTAGGCATGGAGAAGACCCGACATCCAGTCTAGTTTTACCGCTAGGGCAGAGCGGATACACCAAGAGACGCACTTTATCTGAAAATAGATAGGAAGAGATGCACATTTTCCTGGGTTGCTACTTTGCACATTTTCTTTTTAAGACACACTTCCCTTTCCATATTGCCTGATTCTGTTTCTTATAAGCCTATTTTCTGATAAGGTTAATTGATTGCTATTCTTTTAATTAAACAAAAATTCTATTTTACCCTAATGAGTTTTCTGGGTGACATATGTAAATTGGATGGTGAGAAGTGTTAATCCTAATAAGGCAGACAGCAGGGTTACCTGAGCAGTTAAACGTAACAGAGGGCAGAGGCTGATAACGCTGTACAGTTTTACAGTTGTTCAGTTTCTGCGCATATAAAAAGAGGTTCTCTTCCCGATAGGGTGACAGGCCGGAGTAATAAGGGAGTGGATATGGGCAATTAGGCCGAGGTAGATAGAGCTCTCCTACAAGCTGTCCCTTTAAGTCAGCAGCAGAACCCTTGGTTGAGAACCAGGAAGTTGCAGGTTCAAATTTCCGAATTCCCAGTTGGAAAAACAGGCTGTGGCATTCTAGCAGAGCGCACAGAGGTAAAATTCAATCTCTCTCAACTTGTGCATAAAAGCAGAAATAGCGAACAGGACCTTATTGCTTCTCCCAGTGATGCTGAAATGTTGTATTAAGTTTCATCTAACTCAAGCAGATTAATGAGGAGAAGTTTTTGAGTCCCACCCACCTCGCCAGCTATTTTCCTAGACAGTAATTTAAAATCCTCTTACATGCATAACCCCTGGTTTTAAGGGCTGTTCTAAAATTGACTCCAGCTCAGTGTGAGTGCAAAGTATACGTGAAACCCAGTTTCCTTTGTAGTTTTGCATGCACAGAGGAGAGACATTCTAAGGGCGGAGTGGAGTTGGACCTTACATGCCTACTTTTGGATTTAAAAAAGTAGACGTTTAAGTTTCTCTGCACAAATTATATACCCTGCTTGGAGCATTATTCAGCTTATTACCCAGTGATTTTCAAAGCAAAGTTCACTTTGAAAATACTCTGTAAAGTCTGCGTATATAATGTACATGCAGACTTCAGCGCTACCCAGGCTGTTATAAAATTATCCTCTTGTAGATCCTTAATTCCTTGCAACTTCACTTATTTAATGTTGTTCCTTTTCAATTATAATCCCCATATAACCCATCTGGTTTTGTTCTTCCCAATCTGAATTTCACTGCTTTAACTGAAAGCTTCTTTTGTTGTTTGCTTGTATGTCTTGTCTGGACAATAAGTTCCAAGGAGTAGGAACTGTTCATTGTGAGACCCACATTCAGTTATTGGCCAGATTGCAAACAGGCCAATACAGAATGGTGCACTCGGCCGAGTGCACCGTTAAGCCCCCGACTGGACGCACGTTTTCGACATGCTATTATTATCCCTTACACAGTAATAATAGCCGCACATTTAATATCGTCCGGCACTGGGAAAGTGTACAGAAAAAACTGCTTTTCTGTACACCCTCCAACTTAATATCTTAGCGATATTAAGTCGGAGGCCCCAAAAATAAAAAAAAAAATTAAAAAATAGTAAAAAAAAAAATCGGCTCGCGGGTCGGAAGACGGATGCTCAATTTTGCCGGCGTCCGTTTTCTGAACCCGTGGCTGTCAGCGGGTTCGACAACCGACGCAGGTAAAATTAAGCGTCGGCTATCAAATCCGCTGACAGCCACCGCTTCTGCCAATAAAGAGGTGCTAGGGACACGCTAGTGTCCCTAGCGCCTCCTTATTACCACGGGCCCTCATTTGAATACTAAATCGTGCGCCCAGGAGAGTGGCCTTGGCGCGCGTCGGGAGAGCAGGTGCTCGCCTCGGAGCGCCGGCTCTCCCGCGCATTTTACTGTATTGGCCTGAAAGTTAGGTGCATACACTTATCCGGTGGGATATTCAGTGCTGCAGCTGCACTATTGAATAAAGACGGCTATCTTAAAGATAGCTAGATGTTTATCCATTTAACTTTACTGTAGTTCTACGGCATAACTAAAGTTAGCCGATTATGTGTTGTTGAAGGAGAGGTTATTCAGAGGAGACTTTCTCCTTCCCTGTGTAGAAGATGGGTCAGATGGGAGACATATTGAATCCTCCCGATCAGAGTAGTCCTCAGATCCAAAGGTGTAACTCCAGCAATACTCAGAGTCTGGGCCAGAATCAGAAGTTGACTATTCTGTCTGAGTTTGCATCTTGCAAAAAAGTTAGGCCTCTCCCCAAACCCCTTCCTGATACCCTCCCCTCCTGCTGGGGCTGCTTACCATCCTCCTCCGTTGCTCAGGTGTCACACCTGCTTTCAAACATGGGGCTGTACAGTGTCCCACCCAGTTGAAAGCAGCAGTGTAGCAGAGGAGGAGGACATGGCCCAACCTGTAGTGGCAGCCTTCCTCCTTCTTGCTGTGTGATAAATGCACACAAGGGGAAACAGAAAGGGATTTAGCAGTTGCAGGGGTTGAAAGCACCACCACCACCACAGGACAGCTCCCCTTCACTGACACTACCCGTCTAGACCCAACCTGGCTTCCTGGTCTCCCTAGGTGATTTCAAGGAGAACAGCAAATTCTGAGGGAAGTGATAGTAGATCTTGCAGCCATGGCTATAGCCCGTGGGATCACTGGAGACTGGGAAAAGCCCCGGATATGGTTAATTTTTAATAGTTATGTGCAAGAAAGTGGACTTTTAATCAAGTTGAGAGGCACTCTTAGGAATTTCGTTTCACCACTGTCTCTGTGCAAGGCCTGCAGAACTGAAAATGTGAGAAACATTGAGATTTCAGAGAAAGGAAAGTTTATAAAACTTTTTAAAGCCCATGAGTCTTTCAGATGAACATTTTTGGATTGTTCTTAAGGGCAGGAGGAACAATTAAAAGTCTGTGCTCATGGTTTTAAACTAATGTAGCATTGCAGCCACTGATGCACGGATTAATCCACACAGGAGTTATTTAAAGCAGAGGGAGGCTGCATTTTGCATTGGAAAACCTTGCTGTTTCCATATCACAGAGGGGCAGAGGAACTGTTGAATTCACAGGCCAGGATCTAAACAATTTCACTGCAAGTCAGAAAAGTAACTCTTTTGCAATCAACTTTCGATTCTGTAGATAACTAAGGGATTGGAGGGGGGGCAGAAGGTAATAAAAGAACACCTAGGCTTTCAGATTCAATAAAGCTGCATGGGACAGTTCCTAATCCTGCGAGAGGGTTTAGGAAGCTTAGTGTTTAGCATCAGCAGGTGGCAGGGGACAGCCACAGAACATGAACTGGAAGGTGAAAATTACTGTAAAGTGCAATTACCAAAGGGCAGATCAGTCAGCTGGGTGTCTTTGAGCTGCTTGGAGAAGGTCTGCTGCTGAGTTAATAGAATGGAGCCCATTCAAATTGACTTCTGTAAAACAGAAAGAAAAAGGTTAGAGGTTTTACCTAATAGAGAAAACATTTTTTAGAAGTTCATGCAGATCTTTAGGTCCTTGATGGAAGGAAAGAAAACAAAGGTTGATAACAGCAAAAAGTTGTTATTGGGGGCTGGCTTAGTGGCAGTGCCTCACACTGCCATGCAGAGTACCTGGGTTTGATTCTCTAGGTCCATTTTCGGCTCACTGGGCAGGCAGCATTCACAGTTGCTTGCAGGAGGGAGGCATCACATGCAATGGTGACACCTGTTTGCCAGGTTTAGGGTTCATGATTTTAGGATTGCCCTCCAGCCAAGGACTATTGCTATAAACACCAGGCTAAGAGGATAGAATCCTTATTTTTGTCCTATTATTCTGTTAGTTTTTGGCATCACTACCATTACTTTATCATCCAATCTTTTGGAGCCAGTTTGAACTAATGCCCCCTACATGATGTTAGGAAACACTACACAATACTAGGGTGTTTTATTTTTACAGATGAGATGATAAACTGAAGTCTTGCTTATTTTGTGACCATATAAAGGCCCCATATTCTCTGCTGAAAGAATTGGTGAAGTGCTGTGGAACGGTGGGCGCTATTGAGATGAGGGGAATCAAGCCCACAGCCTTGGTGTGTAAGGCTGGGAAATATGGCAGTGAGCTACAGGGACTCCTATTCCTATTGAAAGGAGCTATCAAGCAAATCAGAGATAGAAATTTATCCTCCAGAAGCTTCCTATTAGGACAGCATTGGGTGTGTCTTAAATTGAGGGCCAAATATAAGAAGCCAGGTTCCTGCTTGGTGCTGATTCCTGCTTCCTGCTTCCTGCCTGGTTCTTGCTCCATACATTGTCTCTGCTCTGCACCCAGATCCCAAACTGTACATGGCCCTTACTTAGTAAGCCCTAGCAGCTGCCTGCACCCAAGAGCTCAATTTGCAGGCAATCGAGGCTACTACAGGATCAGCTTTGGGGAAAGCCAACCCCTTTCATCTGACTTTTGCTTTGAGTGGTAAGGGCCCTAGGCTACTACTATCACCCTTCCCTAATGCCAAGGCAGTGGATTTTGCTTCTACTTGCCATCATTTGTCAGATGTCCCAGTATCTTCCCTTAACTGATGGCCTTACAGCAGTGAATATACTAAGAAAAACATGGACCTTCCATCACTTTAAAGTGATTCCAGACCTGGGATTTCTTGTGCAATCTCTTTTCTTTATCCTTGGGGGCTTCTGCTGGCACTGGAATTGAGGTTGAGGGTGGATTATGAGGAAAAAAGCCAGAGGCATCTCTCACGCACACTACCTACACTGCTTGTTATTTGTGGGGGTTGCTTTCAACACTGTCAGTATCATCTGTTTCCCCCATTATATCACTGGAGGCTAAGATGCTACTGACTAAACCTCACAAATTTTCTTTAGCTACTAACTTTTCAATTTTTGATTCAGGGAATACCAGATTAGTTTTTTTCCTCTGAATCCATTGTTAAAAATACTGCCTCCATTGTCTGAGAAGCAGTCACTGCAGAAGAATAATCTTCTAGTTTTGGATATTGTACTTCTGCTGCCCTTGTCTTTATCTCTGCCCTGCTAATGCCAGCCTAGGATGGCTATCCTACTTTTTGCCCCTGCTCCAAAACAAGAGAGAGAGGAACAGTCAGCAGTGGTAAATGCTCTCCAAATTTCTATTTCTTCTGGCATGAGCTGGCTTCCATTGCTGGCATTCTTGGGCTAAAAAAGTCTCTCTTCGGTTGAGGGATGGAACTGGCTTTTACTCACTGCTACTACTATGCTGAGCTGGCTCTGCAGCAAATCTTCTGCCCTTTCATCGCTTTAACATGATGGAATTTGAAGTCACTACCAGGAGTTTTGATGTCACAAATGAATTTATTGATGCTGTACCACCACTCGGTGTACCACTCAAGTGTGTGCAAACTTTTTTCTCTCTCTCTCTCACATACACATACACACACGATGTATGTGTGTGCACTGCTGACTGACTCCTTTTGAGCACACAAAAAGCTATTAGAAATAGAACCAAGAAGGCTGATAGCATAGCAAAGCTCTTATTCACTTCATTCTTTCTCTTAACCTCACTGCACTTCATTAAGCTATGTGAGGCAGAGACAAAACAAATCACTGGCACTACTTTAATCTATTTTGTCGCCAATGAACATAGAAAGCAGTGCCACTGCCTCTGTTTTTCTTCTATCACCATGAGTCAGAGAGATAGAGACCATACCACTGACCCCAACAGAGAAGATCAGAGAGAGCCCTTTACCAGTGCCAAAGTCTACTTTTTAAAAGTTTTTTTTAAAACTTGGAGAGACCTTCTGGAAAAGAAATGCTTCTCTGAGCTACTAGAGAGCAAATAGAGAGTTTCTTGCATATTTTCAGACCTTTCAGTGGGAGGATGTCCATGTCACTTGAATCAGATGGAAGCTATAAACTAGTTTAAAAGATGCTTCATCATGATTTGGCCTCAGTCTGGTTTCCTTGTCAACTTGTCCTGCCTCGACTCCCAGGTGGCTGTATTGTCACACAAGCAAGAGTTGATTGTTATAGTTACCAGTTGTTTGTTTGCAGAGCAAGCCATAGACTTGAATGGGAAACAAACAAATGACATGAAAATATTCGTTTAAATTTGTGGGCACCCTCCATTCATTCTGGGGGTCAATGAATGAAACAAAAATGGAATCATTTGTTGGATTTTACCCATTCATTTCAAATAAATGCACATCCCTATTGTGAAGCACTGGTTTAGAAGACTTCACAGTAGAGATGTGAATCGTGTGATCGATTGTCTTAACGATCGATTTTGGCTGGGGGGGGAGGGAATCGGATCGTCGCGGTTTTGTTTTTTTAAATATCGTGTAAATCGGGGGAGGGCGGGAAAACCGGCACACTAAAACAACCCTAAAACCCACCCCGACCCTTTAAAATAAATCCCCCACCCTCCCGAACCCCCCCAAAATGTCTTAAATTACCTGGGGTCCAGTGGGGGGCTCCCGGTATGATCTTCCACTCTCGGGCCACGGGTGCGTTGATAGAAATGGCGCCGGCGCTACCTTTGCCCTGTCATATGACAGGGCAAAGGTAGCGCCGGCGCCATTTTGGTTCCTGTCCCCCGACGTCACGAGCGTAGGAGATCGCTCCCGGACCCCCGCTGGACCCCCAGGGACTTTTGGCCAGCTTGGGGGGCCTCCTGACCCCCACAAGACTTGCCAAAAGTCCAGCGGGGGTCCGGGAACGACCTCCTGCACTCGAATCGTGTTGCCGTAATGAAAAATGGCACCGGCCAAAAGTCCCTGGGGGTCCAGCGGGGGTCCAGGAGCGATCTCCTACGCTTGTGACGTCGGGGGACAGGAACCAAAATGGCGCCGGCGCCATTTCTATCAACGCACCCGTGTCCCGAGAGTGGAAGATCACACCGGGACCCCCCACTGGACCCCAGGTAATTTAAGACATTTTGGGGGGGTTCGGGAGGGTGGGGGATTTATTTTAAAGGGTCGGGGTGGGTTTTAGGGTTGTTTTAGTGTGCCGGTTTTCCCGCCCTCCCCCTTCCCCTCCCCCTTCCCCCGATTTACGATTTTTGACGATAAATCGGGGGAATTCCTATTATATATCGCCTCTAACGATTTTTGACGATTTAAAATATATCGGACGATATTTTAAATCGTCAAAAAATGGTTCACATCCCTACTTCACAGTACACTGATTCTCAACCCTAGTCCCTGGGACCAATATGGCAAATCTATTTTTTTTTTAGATCCAAAATAAATTTGCATGAGATATATTTGCATTAACTGCCTCCACTATATGCAAATTTATCTCATGCATATTTAATCTGGAGATTATGAAAACCAGACTTGCCTATAGGTCCTGAGGACTGGGATTGAGAAACACTGGTATAGCAGAATGCAAAAAGAGTGCAGCATGTCAGAAAATTATTCATTGAAGACTCCAGTTGCAGCTTTTGAATAGGAGTCAAGTGCCAGAGAAGTGTATATAACCTAAATATTCCTTGACTTGTTGAACCTTCCTGAGGATTACAGTGACACAGTTGAAGTTCCATCATGTCCATCATTAGCTTTTGCTAATTCTGCAATCCTAAATAAGGAAGTCAGAATGGCAGCAAGGTCTATGCTCTTATTCTGGCCACAGTAAAATATGCAGAAATGCAAAGGAATTTTCTTTCCAAAAACTAGTAGCTTTTAGGTGGGGGGTTTATGTATGTACATTGTTCAAATTCTCAAATACCCTTGTTGTTTATCTTTGAAAACTAACAAATACAAAGTGCAAGTGCTACGTGTGCACATAGCTTGCACCTGTTAGTTTTGTGGGTGGCTGAGCAGAAGCAAAATAGCTTGCATATAGTTAGAAATTACCTGCACATGCACTATTTTGCTCCACTGACCTAAGCACAGCTGCAGGAATGCTACTTATCGCAGCTAAAAATGTACACGTTATGGAACCCAAGTTCACTTTCAGCCACATTTGCAAATGGCAATTTTTCAGTCGAGCCATTTTACTCAGGTTATATTGGTATTTACCCAGGTAAATGTCTTTGAAAATTTTCCTCACCATGAATTCTATTGCAGTTCAATAAGTAGCCTGTCCTGATTTGCAGGCTCCTAGACAGGATAAGAGAGCCGACGTTGCGTTTAAACATTACGTTTCAAATTGTTGCTAGACACCTTATCTGATTCTAGGTTTCTGTTATCTGGAATCTTTCAGAAAGTAATAGCAAGCAGTCCAATGCTTTCAGGCAATGGGAGGTGAAGGTTTTCCTTCTATTCAGGGTTTCTTAGCAACTCACTTGGGGCCCACGTTAATGGAAGTTACCCTTATCCACACTGACTGGTTTCCAAGGCTGAAGTAGGCACATTAGGCTGGGTTGGAGAGGAAGTGGTGGAGAGAACCAGAATAATGGCATTATCTGTGAGAAAATGTTAATACACAAGCCCTTCAAGGAAAAAGAGAAACAGAGAAAAAGAGACGCTAAGGGGGGGGGGGGGGGAAAGAGGGGAGAGGGGGTGGTACAGATTCTGTTTTGATTATAAAATTGGTAACCCCAGGTCAGCAAAGGGGGGAAAAAAAACTGGAGTCACTACCTTTCTTTTACTTCTGACAATTGCCAAGAGAGAAATGGAATTGTAGAAAGGAGATTGTCTTTCATTCTCTTGTGATAAAGGAGAGAAGAATAAGAATGGCCATGTTGTAAGAGAGAGTGCTTGCAGAGTAATGCAAGACATACATCCTTTTGTGATGGGAACAGACTGCTGGAAGATTAATGCAGAGAAATAAAGTGCACAGGTGCGTCTTCCATAAAGGGTTAAAAACCTCATTAAAAAGGTTGTTTCTTTTGTACAGACATGGTATTAGTTTGTTGTGGGCAAAAACTATTGCTTTGCCACGGTATTTCATACTTGCTAGGGAAACTGGTAATGCAAATTAGTTTAATCTGAACTAGAAGGAAAAATAAGCAGGAATAATGTGGGTAAGGATTGTTTTGCCCTAAAATAAGGTTTGATAGCCCTTAGCATGACCAACAATTAGAATGTTTACTGATAAGGCAAGCTACTGCAATTAAAGATGATATAGTGAGCATATACTCTCTGTGAGGGATTTTTCAGTTCCTTACCAGGTAACCACGTCTCCACAAGGGAGCACACATGTTAGAAGAGAGAGAGTAGGATCATAACGTGCTCATTGAGTGTTGCCCAAAGTGGAATCACAGAAGGTTCTGGGAGGAGAAGTCCAGGAGGTAGTCCGGGGAGACGTGGAGTGAGAGGTGCTTGCTGCCCCGGTCTGTGCTGTCCTATGAGGACGTAACATTTACTCAGTGTTCCTTCAGTTTTGAGAGGAGGGCCTGTAAGACAAAGAGCAACCATCACACCGGATTAAGACGATAAGAACATGCCATACTGGGTCAGACCAAGGGTCCATCAAGCCCAGCATCCTGTTTCCAACAGTGGCCAATCCAGGCCATAAGAACCTGGCAAGTTCCCAAAAACTAAGTCTATTCCATGTTACCGTTGCTAGTAATAGCAGTGGCTATTTTCTAAGTCAACTTAATTAATAGTACGTAATGGACTTCTCCTCCAAGAACTTATCCAATCCTTTTTTAAACACAGCTACACTAACTGCACTAACCACATCCTCTGGCAACAAATTCCAGAGTTTAATTGTGCATTGAGTGAAAAAGAACTTTCTCCGATTAGTTTTAAATGTGCCACATGCTAACTTCATGGAGTGCCCTCTAGTCTTTCTATTATCTGAAAGAGTAAATAACTGATTCTTTTCCATGTGTGGAAGGTACTCCTCAGTACCTTGTCAGATGATCCAGTGCAGGGAAGAGAGAAGAAAGAGAAGAGAAGTGGTTCTCGAGAGGCAAAGAGTGTCACACGGTTTGGATTCTAAGAGGTACAGGTACTGACGGGAGATCCTTGGGAGTAGGATCTAGAGTCAAGGCAGGCTCCTGCAGGTTTTTGTGACTTTTTAAATGTGCTCTATGGATATCCATCAAGTTATGCACTTATAAAATCTATCCATTTGGAAAAACATCAAGTGTTCATTTCTTTTTATTTCAAGATTGTTGGCAAAGTCAGTCTTGCATCCTCCTCCTTGCACACCCACCTATCAGCAGCAGCTCTGACACAGCGTGCCCCTCTCTCTCCCACTTCCTATTCCCACACACACACACACATTTTTCTCCTTTCTCTCTATTCCCCTATTCAGTTTAGCACCAGCTACTACTTTGCCCTGTTTCTAGTTGTTTAGGGGATTTCGCATTTGCCTTTTCCCTATCTTTTTGTAGGATGTGGCTCAGGGGTATATTTTGCCCTTGGAGCAGAGGCACAAGGTCGTACCTCCCTAAGGATTAATCACAAGAAGGTCTTTCTGCATCCCTGGCACACTGATCAAGAACGGATCTTTGCTGCTATACAGTGGACTGACCCAGGAGTTTATATAACCCCTTGGTTCATCAAGGCCACCTTCTCAGCCTTGCGGGACATGGGGCAAACCCACCAAGGTGAGGAAAACACAATCTCTCAGACCGTAGGGTGAGGGCAGTATAATATGCAGGGACAAGGACACACACACATGCCTTTACCACCAAATAAGTCCATCGTCCACTCTGAAACATTGTGCTCCAAATTAGAAAAATAGTTTATTGTAGAGAGTTCTTCAGTCAACCAAAAATAATAATAAATAAATACATGAACAGTAAGTAAAACAGTCCAATAATTCTCTAATGCTTGTTGCATCTATTTCACAGACTTCATGTTCCAGTTTCAATCCCTGCTTCAGTCTTAATTTCCCACACTCTTCTTTGGTTTCCCACAGTGTGCGGATCAACTCAAGGAAGAAATACCCCTCTGTTTCTGCAGACAGGGAATCAGCCAAGCTGTGTGGCAAGTTTCTGCTAGGCTCAGTTTGCCTCCTGGTCCATGCAAGTTCCCACCACTGCTGAAATATTCTTTTTCTTTCACTCTTCAACGCAGCAGCACACAGATTTTCCTTTCCCTCAGGCTTCCCAAGACACTGGGAGAGTATCTCTGCCTGAACGCCTGCTTCTGCCCCTATCACCCCTGGAGAGGGTGACAGCTACATCCTCCTCCTTTCCCTGCGATTCTGGAGAAGCCCCGAGCAAGTATAGTCAGGGTTTTTATAACCTTCTCCTAAACCAGCCCACAGGGGCTGTAACAGGCTGTCGGTCAAGTAAGTACCTGTGCCACCCTCTGCTCTTTACTTGACCCTCACTCACTGGAACCTTCTCAATATCACAGCAGCACAACCCTTACAGGATTTCCCATTGGAGGAAACCACCACCTTAATTCAGCAATTCTCATTCTATTAACTTTGCACACAAAGATGGTAACTTTCAAACTTGTGAGTGGGCGCCCATTTGTGTGCATACGTCGCCCCCCCCCACCCCCCCCCCCCCCCGGGACACAGCCATTTTATAACATATGCGCGTATGTTATACAATAGTCTGGCCGTGCGCAGGTGTGCACCCAATTTTAAGTGGGCGTGCACATGGGCACACAAGGGAATATAAAAGGGGTGCGTAAGTATTTACACACGTATCTCTGGTTCACGCCCTGAAGTGCCCATGCACCATCCAGCCCACACCTATTCCCCGCCCCTTTTTGAAAACTTTGGAGATGCGCACGAATCCGGGTAGCTTTTATAATCCACTCGGCGAATCAGCTCAACATATTCACCCATCCCCTAATTAATGCATGCGGGGCTTTTACATTTCACCTTTTTCTGTAGCACACGGGTGTACATTTAGATTTTCATAAGAAGTTTGGAGGGAAGAAGGTTTTGCTATTTTTGACCCTGTGGTCCAGATCCTGAAGGCCAGGCAAATCCCCAATCTCTAAAGGGCTGGGACTCTTTTCCACCTTTGCACCCAATAAACAGCAAAGGGTAAGGATTTGGGGGGCCAAGCTTGAAGAAGTTGTTGGAGCTTTTAAAGTGAGGCCAGTTTTCTCTTGCTGAGGATATTGCAGGTTGGCTGGTTTAACCCACGGCCAGTGAACAGTGGGTGAAGCTGCTGAGGATTGAATAAATAATACTTTGAAACATTTATTTTTGGATGACCTGGGGTTTTGTTACCCCCCCCCCCCTGCTTATGAATGTTATTGAGAACAATCATCCCACCCTGTGCAGGGAAGGGATAGTGGAGACTGGGTCAGTAAGAGTAGGGGGTGGGCAGTTCCAGTCCTCGAGGGCCGCAAACCAGTCAGGATTTCCCTAATGAATATGCATATGAGAGATTTGCATGCACTCTGCGTCGGTTGTATGCAAATCTATCTCTTGCATATTCATTAGGTATATCCTGAAAGCCCGACTGGTTTGCGGCCCTCGGGGACCACAGTTGCCCACCCCCGAGTTAGAGAAAGGAGAGTGCACCATGGACAACGAAACCATTGCTTTCCAGGTTATGATTTTTGTCTTGCTCTTTATGATTTTTGCAATACTCTCTTGGATCATCCTTTTTAAGTTAAATATTTTTTCAGTTGAACGCCATCGTTGGACTCTGCTTCTTTTAATGGTGCCTTTGACCTCTTCTCAGGCCCAGATTTAGGCATAGGGAACATAGGCAACTGCCTTCGGCGCCAAATTTTATAGGCGCCGGAGCATCACCGCTGCTGCCCATGCCCAAATTGGAGCCTGCCGCCACGGCAGAAGATGAAGCAAAACTCAGCACGGAGCCTTTATAAGCCCTGGCATGCTGACTGATCTTGCAGCTGCGCCTCCCCCCCCCCTCCTCCTCCTCCATGGGCTTCCTATTACCATGGAAATCCCCGTGAGGGGATGGGCACTGCAGGTCCATTCAGCGCACCAGGGCCGCTGTAGGCGCTGCACTGATTTTTTACTTCATGTTCTGACACCTAGAGGAGAGAAGTGGCGCTGCAACTCATAAGTAAGGCAGGAGAGGAGGGGGGAATTTGAGCTGGAGGGATCATCCCCAATGCCCAAGGAGGAGGATAATTCCCCTCCACCCATTGCCTATGGCGCCGTCTGCCTTAATGCGGCCCTGGCTCGCTGTGAGGACTCGCTGACCCAACGTGTGCGTTTAGACTTGAGTTGTGATTTTCCACTACTGCACCGGGAGGCACCAGAGGTGTAAATCCCATCCCTACCTGATGAACCCAGCATCTCAGGGGCTAAGAGATAAGTCTGAGAACATGAGTGATCCGGGAAGGAAGAGAAAGCCCTGGGAACGGTGTAGCCCCTCAGATTTAGTAGGCCAGTGATCTGGGGGTGTCCTGCTACATCAGCCCCCTCTCTTCTTCTTTTTTTTTTTTTTAAGTTCAATTTTTTTATTAATATAAACAAGAACACAAAGGAAAAACTGTCAAGTATAACATAGATGGCAATGTCAAATACAATATACCAATAGTAACAGTACTCGCCGGTAGTATAAATGAAAAAAAAGGAATAACTCTTGTCTATAAAAGGAAAGGGTACAGCTAATTAAAATGTGCTTCTAACAGTCGCCACACAGAGGTCCAAAGTGCTAGTCGGTTGTATTTAACAGCAGCAAGTTTTTCATACCTGCAGTTTAGACAGACAGACAGTATGCCACCAAAAGTATCCATTTAAAAAGCACTGGTTTTCCAATTGGATAATATCAATCTTAATGCGACATGAGAAGGAAATCCAATAGCTTTCTATGAGGCACATTTAGATAAAAATCATGACCTGCAGATTTATAGCTCTACGATAATTAAGTAACTAGGAATGCAGACCTGAAATATGTCTGATATTTTGTCCCAAACTACAATCCAAAAGTTCTTCCATTAGAGCAGTCAAATGACTTTTGAGAGAGTGCCGCTTTTGCATGAGAGCAGGACTAGCGTTGAAGAGAATTGGACCGTCCTGCTTTAAACAGTTTCCAAGGAGACCACAGTGCTCTGTGAATTGAAAATACATGGATTGGGTTACAGAAGAGAGACAGAGAGAGAGAGATTCTTACACTGGTAGGCCAAAATTGTTCTCATTTGGATTCTGGAAGGGAGCCGTATAAATCAGCTTCCCAACTTTTTCCCAAACCCAAGCATCTGCAAAATTTGGAACATTTGAGGAGCTGGTAAAAGGCTGAATCAAAGCATCCACAAGATAAAAAGCTTTTATAATAAAGACAATATCCCAGGAAGCTTCGACAATTTAGAAGGCATAGCCCTGAGGGAGTTGCCCAATTGTATCCAACGAAAATGTTGTAGCATCTCTCTTCTCTTCTTACCCCCCTCCCTGCATCTTCTTTTCTTCATCCATTTTTACTCCCTGCTCAGCCTAGAAGCATCACCTCAATCTCTTAGTTCCCGTTTTGAAGTGCCCAGCATCCTCTGCCTCTACTCCCTACCTGACCAGGATTCTCTATATCTCTCTCCACCCTACCCTCATCTGTCCAGCATTCTCTCTCCACAACCCTCACCCACCCAGCTTCCTTTCTGTCTCCATCCCCTTTCCCACCCCCCATCTACCCAGCATCTGTTCCTTAATCTTTTGTGCTGCTGTGCCTTAAAAATGGCTATGGAGGATTTTGCCAGCCCCAAAATGTTCACACCCTAGGCGAGCGACTAGTTAGCCTAGTGGAAGAGCTGGCCAACTGGTGGAATGTCACAATAGCTCTAAGGGCCATGAAGCAATGCTTCCCTGGCTGGAGTCCCCTGGGATGTCCTATGATCCAGCACCTCCCAGAAGTGCAGAAGTACCCTCGTCCAGTGAGGATCTGGAAAGGAATTTACATGTAGTTTGCAGCAGACTGCCCGCACAGATCATAATACTCAATCAGAACCACGCAAGCCAGTTCAGCTCACATGAATGCACTACTTGTTAACATGAATACTTTGAAGACTGTGATACCTTTTTATAGGACCAACATGGGAATTATCCAGGGATGTTGTAGATGAGTATTAGAAGTCCATGTGATCTGCAAAGCAATTATATAACTTGGATAATTCTATGTTGGTCCTATGAGAGATGTTACAACCTGCAAAGATTCTAGTTGTCTTTTTCTCCAGGGCTAGTATGGTTACTAGTCATCTGCATCGTTTATTACTTGGCATCATGCCACCTTTCCTGCACACCAAGAGAACACTCAACAGTGAATTTCAGCATTTTTTTTTAAATTATCAATGTGCCTATTTTTTTTTTTTTTTATAGACATAGTCATCTTCAGTTTGTAGTTGCACTGTGGGTTGAGAGACTGAAAGAGCAAACCCAGATTGTAAATCAGCAATTATATTATCCCAAATCTCTTCAAAAGCTGCTGGCTTCTGCTGATCTACTTATAGACGTGAACAAATAAATCCTCTCCATGGGGAAAGGCAGAAACACCTTATCAAAATAAAGAAGCAGTGCATATTAGACCTTATCAGAAATTGAAACTAATAAGCCAAGTAAATATCTTTATGATTAAAATCACATTTTCCATATGTTCCACTGATGCAGGCTGCCAAGAAATATGACTCATAAGACTACAGCATGGCCCTTTGTATTTAATTGTTGCCAGTTTTTTTTTCCTTAGTTCAAAAGCTCTTATGGGGGGGCCCCTGCTGGGGCTCTGGAGAGCTTGCAAGGACAAACAGGAGCTCTCCTGAGATAGCTAATGCCCTCAGCACTAAATGACAAAACATCTTAATTCAATCTCTCCAACCCATGGCCTTCCAGCCTTGTGCTTATTAAAGCACTGTAGCCTTAAACCCCATAAATTGTTTAAATTTCAACAGAAACTTGGGGCTGCCAACATTAACAAGAACATTAATTATAAACCGAAGACAGACTGTTTTCAAAGAAGACGATATTATGCGGTGCATAATGGGAGTGAACATGGTCTATGCTGAACTATAATAATTGAAGATTAAAAAAGCTCGTTGCTACTACCCACTAAAGTGCGCAGACTTGCGCGCACTATTTCCATTTTAGCACACGCTATTTCACTATTGGGATTTAAATGCAAATAAGCTCAGTAGCAAAATAGCAAGCATAGTTTTCCTACAGAAAACTGAAATGTAGTAATTGTTTTGCAAAATCACATTTCTGAAGGATTTTTAGAGTGTAGTTTAGCTCTGCATTCATAGCTAATGAGCTACTTTGCATAATTTTGCATTGCAGTCACTATCTATGAATTTAAACCCAATTTTGCAATTGTAAAACTATGCACTAAAACTAATACTAAATTTTGATTTATATTCCACCTTTTGTGACACTTGAAATAGCTATTTACAAAGGAAATAGTTAAATTTCATGCACTTAATAAGGCAACTAGTGTGTGTTTTCCCATTTAATATGCACTATTTGCCTTTTAAGAGGATAATACCATGTAACTTTACTTCTGCTATGGATGACGTGCAAGTAATAAAATAGAGATAGACAGATTGGCAGTGTTTAAAGGGTCAGGGCTAACAGGGGAAAAGGGAGGCTATTAAACTAAGGGGTTTGGATGTCCTATCCCTTACCTGGGCGAAGTGGGAATGAACTGGGAAAAATGGTAATGGTGTCAGCGTGCGTCTATGAAAATGCCCCCCACTTACGCGTTAGAAGCTGCATTTGCTCGCATAGGCGCAGGTCCGCTTACAATTTGCCTGCAGTCAGGCTAGTTTATGACATGTGTGCATGTGTGCATGTATGTTATAAAATGGCCGTGTCCCTGGGTGGAGGCTGGTGAACTGCCCAAGTGCTTGTTTAAAAGTTACCGTCTTTCTGTATTGAGGCAGGTATTTTAGAAAGGTGGCTGATGTATTCACTAATACTTTATTTATGAAAATATTTGTGCATATACTGGTTTGCCAACACCTACCCCAGATGAGCTTGACCTTCACCTGTTCACCCAGAACCACCACCAGTTGCTTCAGATCCTCCACCCAAATACCACCGATAAAAGAAAAGTCAGATTTAATTTTTGCAGCTTGAATAGCAGGTGTAAAAGGTTAGGCATGCATGCTTGTTGATTTATATGCATGAGCTTCCAAGCCCCACTATGAGTGCCCTTGAAATGCCCTGTGTGTTCATACTTTTCCATGTGGCAGTGACAGTGCATGCATATTACTTCCCTTCTGAAAATTCACTTACTGCGCACTAAGGGCCGGATTTTAAAAGGGGTTACGGGCATAAGGTATGCGCGTAACCCTTTTAAAACCCCCCTGCGCACGCATAGGCTCGGCGGCGTGCGCAAGCCCCGGGGCTTGCAAAAAGGGGTGGTTGGGGGCGAGGCCAGTGGGCGTGGTTTCGGATCGGGGGCGTGTTTGGGGGCGTGTGGGCGGTCCAGGGGCGTGGCTGAGTGCTCTGACACAGCGGCCTGTGTCAGGGCCTGCCGCACCAGCGCGCGTAAGTTACTACTGCCCAGAAGCAGTAGTAACTTTTCAGATAAAGGTAGGGGGGGGTCTAGATAGGGCCGGGAGGGTGGCTTAGGTAGGGGAAGGGAGGGGAAGGGGCGGGGGGGGGGGGGGGGTGGAGGGAACGGGCAGCGCGCACAGGGCTCGGCGCACACAAGTTGCATAAATGTGCACCCCCTTGCATGCGCCGACCCCAGATTTTATAAGATACGCGTGGCTACGCGCGTATCTTATAAAATCCAGCGTACTTTTGTTCGTGCCTGATGCGCGAACAAAAGTATACGCGTGCACTGTCTTTTAAAATGTACCCCAGAGGCTGCTTACCTGCATATATGCTAATTTTACGATCACAACCCCTACATAAGTATTTGAAAATTGTATTGCCAGATGAACATTAAGCCAAAGGCAGTACAACTAGGCCTAGCTTGGGAGGCAACTCTGCATGCAGCTGGATCACTGGAGCAGCACAACAGAGGAAAATATATATAAATAAATAATTCGTGGCCTGTAGCATAGTTTGCTTTAAAAGGAATTTGGGCAAGATACTGGAGGAAAAGTCCATAAGCAATGATTAGCCAGGTAGACTTGGGAAAAATTACCACCTGTCCCTGAGAATCAGCAATAAAGAATGGATCTACTCTTTGGGATCTGCCAGGTGCTTCCTAGTGATCTGGACTGGCCTCTGCCAGAGATGAGATGCAAGATTCGATGTGTCTTTGATCTGACCTAGCAATAGCACTTTTTATGTTCTTAAAAGCCCCGCTGGAGCTGGAAGGAGCCTCAAACTTCCTCCCAGCTCCATTTAAGAAATTGGGGAGGGGGTGGAGGTGGCATCTTTTGAACTTATAAGGGTACAGTAGGTGAGCAGAGGAGGGAATAGTGAATGTCTAGCAGGCTTAAATTTGAATTGGATAGGTGGGAGTGAGAGGTGGGGGGGGGGGGGGGGGGGGGAGGCATGCTGTCCTGGGCCTGCCATTTTTTCATCAAGAAGGTAAGTGGGAGGAGGGAAGGTTCCAGAAGGACTACTGGTCCCGACCACTTTTTTTTTCCCACTGGACAGTGGGAGAGTGATGATTCTGAGCAGTGGCCTGCTAAATCTAGGCCTGCTCTTGCAGCATCTAGATTTGACCAACCAAGCAAGGCAGTAAAAATCAGTAGTTGAAGCCTAATGTTCTCTGCCTCATCCCAACTCCACCTTCAGGCCCATCCAGAATTTAACTGACTAAATTTAGATACCCAGTGAAATTTAGATGGCTAAATTTTGCCTGCTCAGTTTTCAAAGGCTTTGATCTAGCCAGCTAAATTCTGATTTAGACAGTTAGATTCCTTTGAGTAATGGGCTCACAGGGTCTATCTTGCAAATTGGCAAATCCATCTAAAATCCAATACTATTCATCAGTCCAATCATTAGATTTCTTGCAAACAGGTTTGTTGAATTACTTTTAATTCTTTTTTTTTTTTTAAAGTTTGTACATCTCTACTGAAAACCTTCATTTGTATAAATATTCTGCTGTGGAAAAAATGGCACCAGCCAGCCCTCTGAATGGCACTGGTCTAAGGACCAGCCAGTGACATTTTTTAAAAGATGTGTGGGGGTGCTAAAGTGGATGCTGCATCGGTTTGAGATCTGGACTTTAATATTACTAGTACATCATGAAACTAAGAGTGTGAATACTGTCTGGGAATTGCAGATAAATCAGCTTTTGGTCGATACATCATTTATGTTCTGGACCTGAATGTTCAATGCTTTGTGATAGCTGCCCTCGGCATAATCTGGCGATGATCATTTAGTGTTGCAAAGTCAGGTATATAAAAATGTAATTCTTAACGGAGGAGATGTAATCAAACATAGTAAAGGGAAGATAATCTGCGGCAGCAATGGCTATGAGAAGCTGGAAAAGGGGGGCGGGGAAGTGGTGGGGTTAGGCCCCATCTCCTTCCTAAATTTTGGTCAGAAATTATTTGCCAAGATTTTGGCTGACAGGCTGGCTCTTATTGTGCCTAAGATGATAAAGCCTGCACAGGAGGGCTTTGTTCGTGGAAGACATGTTTTAATGAATATGTGCCTTTTACTGATGGCTATGAAGCTGAGTAGGAAACAAAATCTTTCTTTTCTGGCAGCCACCTTCGACGTCGAGAAGGTGTTCAGCAGGGTGGAGTGGGAGTATTTGTTCAAACGTTTTGACTACATGGGATTGACTGAGCTCTTCCAACAGGTAGTGAAATTGTTATACATTGATCCAGGAACTTATATTATGGTCACTGGCATTCAATCAGAGGTTTTTGTCAATAAAGAGGGGAGCTACACAACGTTGCCTCCTATCCCCATTGGTTTTTTTGCGACCTCTGGAGCCATTGCTTTGTTCTGTTCATGATGCTAGGGAAATAGTTGGGCAATCAAATGTTTAAATATGCAGCATTTGCTGATGAAATATTGGTGTTCCTCACTAAGCTGGAAATATCCCTTGAGGCTCTGCTACTCTTATTTGAGAGGTTTGGAGAGTTCTCCGGATTTAAATTAACTGGTGTCTCGGATGCACACAGATTTTAAAAGGCCTGCAGCAATGCGCGTATCTCCCGTTCCGCACACAGAAATGTTTTCTGGAAAAAGGGGAGGGGCATCGGCATGGTCTGGGAGGGGCATGAATTCTGCTTGTATGTATTTATGTGCTCAAGCGCATGCCGGTGTTCCCTACTGCGTAATTTTACTTCTGCTATGGACGTCGTGTAAGTATGAAAATAAAAAAACTATAGGCTACTGAGCGAGATTTAGGGGATCTGGCCTAACAGGTTAAAAGGTAGGCAAACTAACAAGGGGGTTAGGAAGGGCAATTGGTTAAATGGGCAAACTGGGAATGAACTGGGAAAATGGGCTCCATCATCGGCACATGTATCTAATGAAATCCCCTCAACTTACGTGGTCAAGGTGGCATTTGCGCACACATGCATGTGTGCATATAAACCGGGGCGCAAATGTACACACATCCAGGCTATTTTATAACATGCACATATGCACGTATTTTATAAAATGGCCGAGGCCATTGGTGCTCACCGGCGAATGTGCACATGTGTGCCCACGCATGGCTCTTAATATTTACCTCTAAATGTAGACAAGTCTGAAGCTCTAGCTTTTCCAGTTTCAATTAAAGAACATTGGACTGGGCGATTACTCCTGAAATGAGCAATTGGTTCCTTTAGATATCTAGATTTTCAAGTCTCAATTGACTCAGGAGAGTTATATGGCCTTACTATTTCCCAGCTAATAGATCATACTAAATGGAAGTTTGATGCTTGGCATGGTTTGCCATTGACTCTAGTGGGGTGAATTAACCTACTTAAAATGGTGGTATTTCCCAGATGGCTTTATGTCTTACAGAACTTGCCAGTTTGTCTGCTGAAGAAGGATTTAAAGATCTTGGACTCCTTGATTTAATTGGCGGAGGTTGGAAACCATGCATTCCGTTAGCAAGCTTGAAAAAGATTGGGATCAGAAGGGTTTAGCAATTCTGGACCTAGAAGATTACACTTTTGCCATTTTGCTGAGACTCTTGCAAGATTGGCTATATGACAAATCCACCTTTAGAAGGGGAAAAAACAATAACCGCACCCCATGATCAGAAGTATGCTTTGCATGCCCCTTTCAGAAAATTGCCAAAGGTTGCTCTAATTTCCTCAATTAAGTGGGCTTGGTCACGCTTGACAAAACTTTTTAAGAGATCTTCTCAGTGCTCAGTTATCAATTCAGGGGAATCTAGACTTTATTCCTGGTAGTCATTCTGCAGACTTTCAAAGATGGGCATCTAAGGGCATCACCCATTTGCAACATGTGTTGGAGGAGAGAGGAAGGCCTTGGTCTTTTCAGGCATTGAAGGATCAATATGGCCTGCAGGATGCAAGTTTTTTTTCATACATGCCAGCTGACACATGATATAGTGGCATTGCCTTCGTAGGAACTGTTCTTTTTTGGAGGCCCTGGAAGACATTTTCAACGGGAAGTTAATAAGCTTTGTCCAAATTACGCAAGGCCTTGTGGAAATTTACGCCTGCCATGTCTGGAAATTACCTTCAGTCAATGGTCCCATGAAAGTGGGTATGCGATTATGGAGCAAAATTTTCAATTTTTCTATAAACATATAAAAGACCTCTCTGATAATATATACACATGGGAACTACAGAGCAAATTTCTGAAAAGAGCTTATGTATCCTAAGCCCAGGCATTCAAGGCAAGAATTTCCACCATAGCAGTATGTGGCAAATGCAAGACTGATATAGGCAACCTAACTGGTACGTTTTGGTTCTGTTTACAGACCCAGTCTTTTTGGACCAAGGTTACCAGCTATCTTTTGAAGGTGTTAGGGTACAAGATACTGAAGACTCCTGCTGCCATATTACTTGATCATTTTTCCCCTTAGTTGTTTAAGAGCAAGGGAGACAACTTGTTCACCCAGAAGGCCTGCGTGCTGGACAAGAAAGCTATTCTGGTGAATTGGAGAGAGGACAATGGACCATCCTTTTGGTGGTGGCGCAACTTGCTACATGATATGATCCACCGTGACTTTTAAACGCTGACAGATGTTTTTGGCATCTTGGGAGAAATATATTCAGACTCTACCCCCCCAGAGTAAGAAGCTTAATTCTGAATACTATTCCTTAAATTCTGTCTGTGTAGGGTGGGGCCTTAAAGAGGGGGGGAAAAAAGAGGACGGTGTCGTCCGTGAAAATAAGTGAAGATTGTGGTCCTGTGATGGGACGGGGGGTTGGATGGTTAGGTATTCATGCAGGGAAAACTTCTGGGTTGGAAGGGATTTTGGGAAGGGAAAGGGTTGGGGTAAAAACAAGAAAAAAAAAACTGGAAAATGTTTGTTTGTATTTTCATTACTGCCTTTGGAGTGCATAAGAAACACTGGGTACGATTTCCTGTTGCCATTAAAAAGTTTAAACCTAAAAGATGTGCAGCAGGGAACCCTACCTATGGAGGAAGCTCTCGGGGGTGGGAAGGGGGGATATAGGGGCCTGAGAAGGCCCTGGCTGGACTGCTCATCCTGACCAGGCAAGCCCAGACCCCGTAGCTTTCTTTTGGGGGGAGGAGAGAAGGGCCCAGGCCCCACAGGTTTCTTAGATGGTAGCAGGGGGTTGGAGGGCCTTGGGGGGGGGGGCCCATTTTGCTTTTTATTTTGTTGTTGTATCTTTTAGTTTATTTATTTATTTATAAAATATTTGAACCGCTATATCAACACTTCTATGCGGTGAACAAGCAGTTTTGTTTTTCATATTTATTTCGATTTGGGAAATAATAACAATGAAATAAACCAAAACATTTTTTATTTTGGCCTTCACATCCCTAGTATGTATGTCCTGTGTGTGCGTACGTTTATCCAGACTTGGTGGAAGTGTTTCATGAGTCAGAGCTGGAAAGAGGTTTGGACTTGGGCGGAAATTTTGGATTTTCAAAACTATACACGTAAAATTTTCCCAAAATTGCTGCCTACATTTCAGCAGCTGTGATTGTGTGCTGGCAATTTTGGTGGGCTAATTTTTAAAGCAAAAATATGCTCGTAAGCTCACTTTGAAAATTGGTGTAATTTGTGCACGTTTTTGCTGACTTTCTTATGTGGAATGTTACAAAATTATCCCCTCAGGTGTCTGCATACTTTTAGCCCGCATGAGAAAGTCAGCAAAAAATGTGCATAAGCTATACCAATTTTCAAAGCGAGTGTCTGCAATTTTCAAAGCACAAGACTGCATACTTTGTACTTGCTAGTTGATTGAGTAGGTGGGTGAACAAGGGCAGAATAGTGCATGAACATTTTCAAATTTTTAGTTTTATCCTCTATATTATATACCATGTGCACACAATATTTTCGTCCACAGGGACATCTGATTTTAATACAGTTAAATTATGCATGCTATGAAAGCCATGCAGACTTGAAGCGGCATTTGAGGAGGACGGTTTTTGGTCAGTTTGTTTATTCAGTTAAGAGCCTTTGAAAAGTATATCTCTCCTTCCATGCACAGCATGGAGAAAGATGATTCCCACCTCCACCCCATGAAACTTTAATCTGTACATCTCAAAATTTATTTATTTATTTATTTATTTATTTTCAATTTTTATATACCGAAATTCTTGTAAGAACTACAAATCATTCCGGTTTACATAAAATGATAAACTGCCCCACAGAGAGAGGGGCTTTACATAGAACCGGAGAAAATAAAATAAAAATAAAAATAAAAAGTTTAACTTATTTGAGCAGTGTATGTCAAGTATTTTCACAGCGTTTTCAGATGCACCCAATATTTACTTCATTATTTATAAAAAAAAAAAAAAAAAAAAAAGCCTTTCCTTCCTAAATTTTATTTTTTTACTTACTTAGGCTCCTCTGTGGTTCAGGTGGTTTTTGACAGCAAGTGCATTGTTTTTGATTGCTCTGTTGATATCTGATAAAGGGACCTCTCAGAAGCCCATGTGCAACATTATCTTTAGAGAATATGAGTGCTGGTTCAATAAAAAAAAAAAAAAATCACAAGCTGTAAAGAGACCAGCTTTATTATTGCCAAATCAGAGGACAAATGCACTTGAAGGGTGCATAATATGTAAACTACAGACAGAGATTGTCTATAGCGTCCCCTGGCATCCATGGATATTCACAGCAAATGCATGGCATTAAAAGGAGCTGCCCATAGGAATTTACAGCTCTGCAAGATCATCTCCCAATAGATCTGCAGAGACAATCCCACTAAGGCAGCCAGAAATTTTAAACCGGATTTTACATCTTCTATATTTGTCCCTTCCACAGTCTTACAGGATGGGGTGTGTGTGTGTGTGTGTGTGTGGAATATATGTGTAAGATTATAAGTTTGATGGAACCAGATGGGAGCAGGCAAAAGTAGAAAGAAAAGTGATATTTGAGCGAGCACAGTAGTTTAATAGAATTAATTTTTAAGTATATTTTTTGAATCTATAAATACATAGATTGAAATGATGTCTGTAATGCATTTTTCATAATAAC
Source organism: Rhinatrema bivittatum (assembly GCF_901001135.1). NCBI lineage: Eukaryota > Metazoa > Chordata > Amphibia > Gymnophiona > Rhinatrematidae > Rhinatrema > Rhinatrema bivittatum. The sequence goes on from NC_042626.1 coordinate 35,309,227, forward strand.
CCTTGCAGGTTGCAATACTTAGGAGATCAAATTTGGCCTCCAACAAGTGCTTTTCCATTTGACACATTTTATTAGCATATTTCAGCTCAATTGGAGTCAGTAGGTAATTCACATAAATATTATATACATTAAGAAAAATCACATGTTTACCAAGTGGAAACTGCAAAGATCCATAGCAAAGCTGCACTGACAACAGAAGGAGGGAAGTGTGCCTGATGATTTGATGTAATTGGCATTGAAGTATAGTACCCTTTCGCCAGAAATAGCTCCTACTGTGAAAACACATTTTCCATCTACACAGGAGCCAAATAATAGCAAATTCCGGATACAAAATATATTTAAGAATAAGAAAGTGTGTGCTTTATCAGACTGATCTACGGTTGCCATCTCGGACAATTTGTGTCTTTTGAATACTCTGTATGTTCCAGCAATGAATAAACTCAGTCACTTCAGCTCTAAATCAATGCTCTTTGAGAGTTGCTTAAAATCCAGGTGAAAATGAAATCTTTGAAGCTGCCTTCCTTCTGTAAATGCAACACTTATTGCTTTGTGCCAGGCTATTGACTGCCTTGGCATTCATTTCCTTTAGTATCGGGGGCGCCCATCATATGACTCCAAAATCACATCAATAAATGTCCTCCTCCCTCAGAAGTTAAAAATGTATGTTCATGCCCTTTGACTTTGAAGCATACTGAGATGATAGCCCTTCCCTTATAATAGTGTTTTTCAAGCAGGGTTCCATGAGCATCTCTAAAGGAGATCGAAGAAGGGTCTGGGAGTGGTTTTTGTCCCCCTTCTCGGATGGGGCCAACAATTTTTTTCTGTTTTGTTTTTCATTTTGTTTTAATCCCTTTGGGCCAGATTTTAGTAGCTGCGCGCACAAATCTACAACCAATTTTATAACATGCGTGCGCAGCCGCGCGCATGTTATAAAATTTGGGGTCGGGCGCGCGCAAGGGGGTGCACACTTGTGCATCTTGCGTGCGCCGAGCCCTAGGGGAGCCCTGATGGCTTTCCCCATTCCCTCCCACCCCCCCCCCCCGACCTTTGTGGAATAAGTTGCACCTGCCGGCATGCGATCCCCTGACACGGCTGCTGTGCCGGAGGCCCCGGGCCTGCCCCCGCCCCGCCCTGCCCACTCCCTGCCCCTTTTTTCAAGCCCCGGGACATACGCGCGTCCCGGGCCTATGCAAAATAGGCTTGGCGTGCGCAGGAGCAGATTTTTGGGGTTACGCGTAATATACACGCATAACCCTTTTAAAATCCGCCCCTTTCTTTTTTTTTGTTTTTGTTTCTGTTTTTTGTTTTTGCATTTTAAATAACAAAAAATATGTAATAAAGAAAATGCCAAAAAAACTCCCTCAAAAAGCAAATTAAAAAAATGTCTGTTCACACCCTTACTATACAGTGGGAGAGTTTGGGTTCTACAGAAGTTTGCAATATATTGCAATAGGGGCTAAAAAAAAATTTAAAACCACTGCCTTGTACCCACATTTAGGAAATCACACTAATGCTGGTAGTGGTCTTCATATCTAGGAGATTATCCAACATTGTTTCCTACAGGTAACTTGGCAAGGATCTGAAATAGTAACCAGCCTAGCTGGAAGTGTTTTTCAGCATGTGGCAGGGCACTTAATATAACTATGTTTAACTGATTATTTTAGGATACGTCTCAGCTGCAACCTAGGCAGCTAGGTTACAGCAGAAAGTAGGCATACATTTATCCCACTAAAACATTGCTGGCTGGATTTAATCCCATAATAGCTGCATCTAGGTTTTGCAGGCTCACTTCTCATTGACTCAGCCTCACCCATGAACAAACCTACTTTTTAAGCAACCAGCTTTAGCTGCACAGAGTGACTAGATTTTCAAATGTCAGGTCTAACTGACTAACCCCTAGATTCATCAGAATGCTATTTTACTACACCCTATTTTAGCACTTTGCATAAGTATCACAACTGCTGCAAAGTGAGGGGGGGGAGAGAGAAAACACCAATTTTTATGGCTTGCATATGTCAACTATTTATACTACTATAGGAGGGCCAGCAAGTAACTCAAGGTGAGGTTTTGGTGGTGATTTAGGGTTATGGGGCCAGTTTTACATTCACAAGCAGATGAACAGACATCACAGTACAAATCAGTGAAGAACTGAAGTGATTTGGAATTAGGAAAAGTACACAAAGATGAGATTTCTACAATGTACTCTCACCCTAGCTTGATAGCACCTAGGTAGCGAGTGGTCAGGATGAATTAGTTTTGTCAGCCAAGATTGCGGGTTGAAGGGGGTCCAGGAAGGCTTTGGCTTGGCAGGCCCAGGCCCTGGGTTCAGGTATTGTTGTGTGGGAGGGGGTTTCCAGGGCAGTAAGGGAGTCTTTTTTTTGTTTGTTTGTTTTTAAATCATTTTTTAAATTTAGTCTTTCTCCATTTAATATCTTTTTTTCAGTGAATGAACCAAACTGATAAAAACATTAGATAAACCCCAAAACAAAACAAAACAAAAAAATATCTGCAATGGAAAAAAAAAATGTGAAGTGTACAAAAAAAAAATCCCCAAGATTAAAAGATGTGGGTATGTAATAGATTGCCATCAAAGCAAGATTGGAGGTGTCAGGTGGGTTATAAAGCAGCAGTGTAGTTGAAACAACATCAGAACCAATGTGTAATAATATTAGATGACCGAGGGGTTAAAGGGGCTCTTAGGAAAGATAAGGCCATTGCAGAAAGACTAAATGAATTCTTTGCTTCCGTGTTTACTAATGAGGATGTTGGGGAGATAGCAATTCCGGAGATGGTTTTCAGGGATGATGAATCAGACGAACTGAATGAAATCACTGTGAATCTGGAAGATGTAGTAGGCCAGATTGACAAACTAAAGAGTAGCAAACCACCTGGACTGGATGGTATGCATCCTAGGGTTCTGAAGGAACTAAAAAATGAAATTTCTGATCTGTTAGTTAAAATTTGTAACCTATCATTAAAATCATCCATTGTACCTGAAGACTGGAGGGTGGCCAATGTAACCCCAATATTTAAAAAAGGCTCCAGGGGCGATCCGAGTAACTATAGACCAGTGAGCCTGACTTCAGTGCTGGGAAAAATAGTGGAAACTATTCTCAAGCTCAAAATCATAGAGCATATAGAAAGACATGGTTTAATGGAACATAGTCAACATGGATTTACCCAAGGGAAGTCTTGCCTAACAAATCTGTTTCATTTTTTTGAAGGGGTTAATAAACTTGTGGATAAAGGTGAACCAGTAGATGTAGTGTATTTGGATTTTCAGAATGTGTTTAACAAAGTTCCTCATGAGAGGCTTCTAAGAAAACTAAAAAGTCATGGGATAGGAGGCAATTTCCTTTCGTGGATTACAAGCTGGTTAAAAGACAGGAAGAGTAGGATTAAATGGTCAATTTTCTCAGTGGAAAAGGGTAAACAGTGGAGTGCCTCAGGGATCTGTACTTAGACCGGTGCTTTGCAATATATATATAAATGATCTGGAAAGGAATACAATGAGTGAGGTTATCAAATTTGCGGATGATACTAAATTATTCAGAGTAGTTAAATCACAAGCGGAGTGTGATAAATTACAGGATGACCTTGCAAGACTGGAAGATTGGGCATCCAAATGGCAGATGAAATTTAATGTGGACAAGTGCAAGGTGTTGCATATAGGGAAAAATAACCCTTGCTGTAGTTACACGATGTTAGGTTCCATATTAGGAGGTACCACCCAGGAAAAAGATATAGGCATCATAGTGGATAATACTTTAAAATCGTTGGCTCAGTGTGCTGCAGCATTCAAAAAAGCAAACAGAATGTTAGGAATTATTAGGAAGGGAATGGTTAATAAAATGGAAAATGTCATAATGCCTCTATATCGCTCCATGGTGAGATGCACCTTGAATTCTGTGTACAATTCTGGTCACTGCATCTCAAAAAAGATATAATTACAATGGAGAAGGTACAGAGAAGGGCAACCAAAATAATAAAGGGGATAGAACAGCTCCCCTACAAGGAAAGGCTGAAGAGGTTAGGGCTGTTCAGCTTGGAGAAGAGATGGCTGAGGGGGGGGATATGATAGAGGTCTTTAAGATCATGAGAGGTCTTTAATGAGTAGATGTGAATCGGTTATTTACACTTTGGAATAATAGAAGGACTAGGGGGCATTCCATGAAGTTAGCAAGTAGCACATATAAGACTAATCGGAGAAAATTCTTTTTCACTCAACGCACAATAAACCTCTGGAATTTGTTGCCAGAGGATGTGGTTAGTGCAGTTAGTGTAGCTGGGTTCAAAAAAGGTTTGGATTACTTCTTGGAGGAGAAATCCATTTAGGCTATTGATCAAGTTTACTTAGGGAATAGCCAGTGCCACTGCTATTAATTGTATCAGTAGCATAGGATCTTCTTAGTGTTTGGGTACTTGCCAGGTTCTTGTGGCCTGGTTTGGCCTCTGTTGGAAACAGGATGCTAGGCTTGATGGACCCTTGTTCTGACCCAGCATGGCAATTTCTAATGTTCTTATGTAATAGAGCATCCGGTTGAGACAGAATTCAACAACATAGCATTGACTCTCAGCAATAGTAAAAATATGACTGCAACATCCCCTCCACCCCTGAGCAGATTCGTAGCAGCATGTTTCCAATGGGTCCAGTCAGAGCCACATTGCTTCTGGAGAAAAGAGACTCCTTTGGTATAGTATGTTGTGCTATGACTAACACAAGAAAAATCTCATAGCAGGGAAGTTTTCAAGGCTACACAGGTTCCATCTCTTTCCCTTCCCTTCTTCAGAAGGCACTGAACTAAGTATGCTTTCCTTTTCTTTCGGTTAGTCTAATAAAAAAAAGGTATTACAACTGATGAGGAATCCAGAATTGAGATGGGCGTGAGCTTCTCAGTGCAAGCTGCATGCGGATAACTTAAAAAGCTGAAGATCTCCCAGGGCAATGTCCAGAGAGAGGCCAGGAGTGGGCACAGATGCCCGCAGAGATCTGAAGCTGTACTGGAGACTTAGGAGAAAGAATGATTAATCCCACTGCCATCGTGAAGAAAAGGTAAAAAATCAGAGGATGCTATTACAGCTCTTGACCTGGACCCAAGTTTCTATATTTTGGCAATATCCCCAAGCTGGTAATGTGTGCTATTAGATCGGGTGCCAACAAATTATATGCGGCTGAATCCACTGTGAATTAATTATGTTACACCTGCATAAACATCTCCCCATCACAAGCCTAATTACTGCAGCCTGGTTTAACCAAATATTGTGTTACTTGGGAAGCTGACTTTATTCTTATTAATGTTGCCTGACTTTCCAAGTGTTTTTTTTCTTTTTTTAAACTTTGCTGAGGTACTACAGACAGTTAAATTTGAGAAAAGCACACCCTGGTGCTCTTGGACATATCAGCTTTTGACACAATAACCCATGGTATACTGTTAATCTGATTACGAGGGTTCGGTATTACAGCAACAGTGCTAAAATGGTTTTCACCATATAGAACAGACCATGCAACGCGGGTAAAGAATGGAAGTCAAACATCTGCCTGGCACCCAGTTAGGACCAGCAAACCCCAAGGTTCGGCACTCTTGGCGACTTTTATTTAACCTCCATCTCTGCCCTATCTGACGTTTACTCACAAATATGGCTGTGGAAAAAAGAGTATATGCTGGCAATATCCAGTTCTTTGTATTAGTACAGGTCAGCCTTGGCGGAGGCCTTAAGGTCGGTCTCTAGATACCTACCTGAAAGAAAACGGGCTGCTTCGTCATGACAGCAGAACTACTGAGCAGATTTGCTTTCATGAGATTACCATTTTGTTGCAGTTCAAGGATTAGACAATCCCTGAGTCACAGAAAGTAAAGAAAAAGAGTAATATTGAATCAGATTCTTTTTTTTTTTTTTACATGCTCAATTGAAAACAGTGGGAAGAAGTGTGTTTTGTTTTGTTTTTTTTAAACTTACATCTGATATGTAGAATAAAACCATATTTAAGCACAAGTGACTTCTGCAATATTGTTCAAGCTTTGGGTCTCTCCAGGCTTGATTACTGTAATGTAATCTATGTCGGACTTCCAGCAATGGTTTTAAGAGCACTTCAAGAGATAGAGAATTCAATTGCAAGGGTGGTTTCGAGAGCCAGGATGTTGCAGGCTGTCCACTGGCTACCCATAGTTTGATGTATTAAATTTAAGATCCTTGTGCTTGTTCATAAGTGCTGAAGTGCCGAGATGTGTGAGTACTCTGCTGAAAATTTGCCAGCCATCAAGAGCCCTGAGATTTGAAGGGTGTAAATTTCTAGATGTACCTTCACCTCTGCAAATATGTCTTGGAGAGATTCATAACATAACTTTCTACGTGGCCGGGCCGAGCCTTTGGAATGCTCAGCCCGATATTCTGAAGAATGTATTGAGACTTTCAGGAAAGAGTTAAAGACCCTATTATTTAAAGGAGAAGCTTCAGATTTTTCAGGATCCAAGGGGGAGGGGGGTGTCATATTCAGTAAGACATTTAGTGGACAAGTTATCTGGCTAAAATCCCCACTTTGGGATCAGGCCCACCCAATCAGCATTGCCCAGCGATCCAAGAAGAGTCACGCCGGACAAGAGGAGGAAAAGGTCTGTGAGGCCACCAAGAAGAGGAAGAGACCCGCGATGCAGCTGAGAAGAGGAAAAGACCCGCAACCCTGGCAAGAAGAGGAGGAGGCCCGCGACGCTGGCGGTCAAAGAAAAAAAAGCCGTAACCGGAAGGTGCCCATGCTTCCGTTCCCCCACTTGTGCCAGCACTGCACATTCAAAACCCATGCGGCCAGTAAGTTCTCTCTGCTGTTCTCATGCATTGTGAGATCAGCATAAAGGAGGAGTGCTAGCTGCGCGAGTTTTGAATACTGCGGGCAGATACATGAGGAGCAGCAGAACAGGCTTCCCCTTTTGCTGCCTGTGTCTGTGTTTTGTGTTTGTATGTTTATGTGGATGGTAGATGTGTGTGTGTGTGTGAATGGGAGCCTGCTAGGGTGGGGGGATGTATGTGAATCTGAATAGTAGCCTGCCTGGGTGCAAGTGTGCATGTGGATGGTAGCCTCCCTGGGGAGGGGTGTATGTGTGTAAATATGAATGCCCAGGCTATTTAACAAATGCGTGCAAGTTATAAAATGGCCGCATCCCTGGGTACGGTCTGACATACACGTGCCAATGTGCTCCCATGTGCCAGTTTGAAAATTACTGTTCCTGTATTTATTATTTATTTTATTTATTTATTAAAGGCTTTTATATACCGACTTTCTTGATACAAATCAAATCAACTCGGTTTACATCTAACTAAGCAGTAACTATAACCAACCAATCAACAAGAGACAATTTGAAGGAGCATAAAGTTACATTATAACAAGGATGCCTTAACTGGGAGTAGGAAATAAGAAAGGGAGAACGAAGATAAAGTGCTATATACAAGAGAATATGGGAGGGAGGCAAGGAGCTGTCCTCATGATAACTTGTAGGCGTGATTTAGTGTTTGTTTATTTACATAATTGCTGGAACAATTCTCAGGGCCTGATTTTAAAAAGCATTTACTTGAGTAAAAACCAGGTTTACTGGAGTAAATTCACTTTACTCGAGTAAGTGGGTTTTTGAAAATTGCTACAATATATGCCATTGACTTGTCTATAGGATTTACTCACATAAGTGCACTTTACTTGAGTAAATGGCTTTTGAAAATTGCTACAATAGTAGCTACATTTACGCATGTAACTCCTTTTGAAAATTACCCCCTAAGTCAGGCTGTTGGGCTTGTAGTGGAGAAGGCTTGGCAGCAAGATCTAAAGGAAGACCAAGGATGTTTTAAGCAGGGACTGATAGACTGACTTGCTAATCTGACTCCTTTTTAGGAACAAACTTTAAAGCATTTTTTTCTTCTATTTTGTGTCCATAGCAAGATTCCTGTTGTGAGGGCCTTTTGTTTAGAAAGTAGCATTCATGGCTGGCCCGGTGGCTCATGGGCCGTACTGTGCCTTGCTATGTGGAAGGTCCCTGGTTTAATCCTTGAGTCAGATCTTCTGCTTCCCAAGTCACCTGGGGCTGGGAATACTATAGTCTGTTTGTATTATATTTATGGTGTTTGATTTTTGCTGCTCAATGTCTTGCAACCATTTTGGTCAAGCTGGAGAAGCAAGCTAAATAAACTTGAACTAGTGACTGGATTCAAGACCCATGATTGCAGGGTTCTGGAAGAAGCCCTGGAACATGGTCCTTAGCCCAAGATGGTTGCTACAAAGGCCAGACACAGGTCATTGTTGGGGGAGGGATGAGATATAAAATAGTGAGCCAAAAATCACTGGATAGTTCCATTGTTGTCTCGCAGTGACAGATCCCTGCCTTGGTTCTGATTTGAGCTGGAGTCTGAAAGGAACAAGAGGAAATTGCTTAGTGAAAAAAAAATCTTTCAATTAAGATCCTCACCAAATGAATACCATATATTTCACACATACAATTCCACCCGGTGCTTATTTTTAAATGGGTGATTTTCTATATATCCGCTCAATAATTTCTCCTAACAATTTTCTTTTATTTTTATACTTCAAGCAATTATATAGGAAAACGGGTGGTAGTTTCATATATTATAAGCAACCATCCAGGTGCCAATGTTTCCTTGTTTAATCATTAACAACCTCCCGCCTCCAATTTTTATTTAAATTTATGTTGTTAAAATGTATTGAGCTGGGTCACAGAAAATCAACCCCGTTTTTTTACGTTAATTTTTAGTTTTTGTTCATATTATTTTAATAAAATCTTCTTTTTGTGACTAGCACTTTTCTATGTATTTTCTTTTTCAGCCGTCAAAGGAAGAATTACTATTAATTAGCTTTAATGAATGTCTCTTGTACTCCCTTGTACTCTCTTGTACTCCTTGTACTCTCTTGTACTCTCTTGTACTTGGGAGTACAAGAGACATTCATTAAAGCTAATTAATAGTAATTCTTCCTTTGACGGCTGAAAAAGAAAATACATAGAAAAGTGCTAGTCACAAAAAGAAGATTTTATTAAAATAATATGAACAAAAACTAAAAATTAACGTAAAAAAACGGGGTTGATTTTCTGTGACCCAGCTCAATACATTTTAACAACATAAATTTAAATAAAAATTGGAGGCGGGAGGTTGTTAATGATTAAACAAGGAAACATTGGCACCTGGATGGTTGCTTATAATATATGAAACTACCACCCGTTTTCCTATATAATTGCTTGAAGTATAAAAATAAAAGAAAATTGTTAGGAGAAATTATTGAGCGGATATATAGAAAATCACCCATATAAAAATAAGCACCGGGTGGAATTGTATGTGTGAAATATAGTGAAAAAAAATGGCATTCCTCATCAGCCAAACCTCTTCTCAGGGCAAATGGAGACTCTGAAAATGCGAACAGTGCTCATCAGGTTAGCTGGAGAGCGCTCAACTGCTCACCAGTTAGTTTAGCCCCAGCCTGGGAATGCCTCAGCTAATGCCTCGTTTTGTCTGGATACATTTTCTATGTATAAAATTGTGTGCAAGAAATTTGTGTGGTTGGCAGACGGAAATCTTCAAAATTCAGCTTTTGTGCACATAACTCCAAAGCTACCTGCACAACGGCTTTTGAATATCGACCTCTACGTTCTTTCAAAGTGGATCTTATTAGATAGAAATAAGCTGCAGAGCCCTATAGTTTAAAAGATACAAATTGCATATTCTGAAAGGTCTAGGTAGCAGCAAACATAACATTTCTTCTATTGATTATTACCACTTTCTCCTCCAACCTTTTCTCTTCCCTGTGTGACTCACTGAGTACAGTAATTACAGTATTTGCCCAATGCAAGCGAAGACCATCACTAGGGACGAACTATTATAAATATAATATAAACAGGGTTGCTAACTAATGCAAGTATTTTTTACTGACACTCTTTTTATTGATAACATTTTTGCGGATACATGTTTCTACCATTACTAGTTTGTGCACAGCAGGGCTTCCTATGCTGAGATTCACCTCTTTTATGTACCAAGAAGCATGCCCTGATTCTTGACTAGCCTCACAGAGCATAAGCCCATGGCTCTGGAGACTGGCTTGTCACTCATGAGGATTATGCTGACATGAAATTATTTTTACAGACAAGTCATTCTCTGTTATATAATTTTTTTAATGATTGCCAGTAAATTTACTGTCATTTGGTAAACCTGAATGGAAAGAAGCAACTATCACGATGATAGCATGACAATAATAGTTGTTTGAAGTTAGGGTTGGGGTTGGTGGGAAGTGAGAATTGCAAATGAAATTCGCTGTAGAGCGACTTGAAAGCTGTAGTTCCACCCACCTACCTCAACTCGCCTAGCAGGGAGAACAGCAGCAGAGGTTTTGTCTGGCTGTAGCCTCTAGCTCGGCACAGCATTGGACCACTGATTGGTCACATCTATCTCAAGGCACCCTCACAAGATTGACTTCGGACCAGTATGTTCACAGAGACCAGCAGGATGGTATAGCAAAGTGGGAGCTACAGCCCTGCCCACCTCTGTCAATTTACCTAGCCCACCTTTCTACATCAGCAACCATTAGGCAGGATAATTTGTGGTTTAAGTCTGCAGGGGTTCATCTATGCCGATGACATACAACTGATGTGCCCTTTTGCCTCTGATCTTACTTTCAGGCCGTACGGGAAAACGGCCTTAGATGCGCGTTTTCCCATACCCCTTATTCAGTAAAGGGCGGAAAACGCGCGTCCAACCTGCGGCACCTAATAGCGCCCTTCAACATGCAAATGCATATTGATGGCCCTATTAGGTATGCCTGCGCGATACAGAAAGTAAAATGTGGAGCCAAGCCGATATCATGGCGATATTAAGTCGGAGGTCCCGAAGGGTAAAAAAAGTAAAGAAAAAAGAAAAAAAAATGTAAAATGGGCCGGCGGGTGTTGGGCCGAAAACCGGACGCTCAATTTTGCCGGCGTCCGGTTTCCGAGCCAGTGGCTGCCAGCAGGCTCGAGAACCGACGCCGGCAAAATTGAGCGTCGGCTGTCAAACCCGCTGACAGCCGCCGCTCCGGGTCAAAAGGAGGCGCTAGGGATACGCTAGTGTCCCTATCGCCTCCTTTTGCCCGTTTCTACCGCACCACCTAATTTAAATACAGAATCGCGCGCAGAGGCGAGTGGCCTGTGCGCGCGCCAGGAGAGCGGGCGTTCGTCCGCTCTCCCACGGACTTTACTGAATCGGCCCGTATGTTAGCTTATTTTAAATCTGCTATTCAGATTATAATAGACTGGCTTTCTGCTACTTTGTTAGTAGTAAATGCTGAAAATACTGAGAGCTTGTAGGTGAGTCTCCTATTTTCTCTGTCTCTACCATTAATAATGGTTAGATTACCATATCTATTTCCTCAAAAGAAAAATCTCTAAGGGTAAATATTGATTCTTCTTTGGTGTTGAAGCTCAGGTCCCTCAAATAGTCCAGATATTTTTTTAAATTGCAGATGATTCATTGTTTGTGTCTCCTGTTGGATAAAAGTGATTTTCAAATTGTGCTCCAGTTCTGGGTTTTATCACACCTGGACAACTGTAATAGCCTATTCATCAGCCTCCCAACAAGGCTGTTCTGTAGGCTTCGGGTAGTCCAGAATGTGGCTGCTAGACTTATTTGTGGCTGTGGAACGGGACCTTCTGCTTCTCCATTATTGCTACATCTTCAGTGGCTACCAGTTGTACACTAGGTTTGTTTCAAAATTCTCATTTTGGTTTTCAGAATATTACATGGCACTGGTCCTACTTACTTGAGAAACAGGCTTGGCTGCTATCAGGGGCGGATTCCCGATGACGACCGGCCCGGGGATTCGCCACCCAGGCCGGCCCAGGAGATACCACTTGGTCTGCCGAGTTCGGCTCTGTCACAGCTGCGCTCGGCAGACCACGTGACTAGAGCAACCGGCCCACCGGGGGATGCCCAATCCCCCGATAGGCCAATCCGCCCCTGGCTGCTATGTACCTTCTTGAGTTTTAAATTCTGCTAATTCTGTTCTGCTCAGTCCCTTCATGTAAAGTGGTTAAATGTTCAGGCTACAAGTAAGGATGCTTTCTGTCATGGCTCCTTTACTTTGGAACAAACTTCCACTTTGGTGTGGCAAGAATCCGTAAATTAGTGAAGACTCATTTATTTTTAACTACTGTTGGGAATTGCCTTTATTGGGATAATGATGATGCTGGCTGTTTTCCTTTGTTTTGTAATTGTCTATTGTTTATTTAAATCCTTAGATTTTGAGATTGATAATTTTCTACATCATGATTAACATTCTTTGGTACAGGAAGGCGATTCATGAATGTTTTAAATAAATAAAATAAAAATCAATTCTAGCATTTCAGATAACGAGTAGAAAAATGCTAATTTGTGCTATAACACTTATTACTGGAGTCAGGATACCACGTTGCATTTACACTAGGGGTGGGCAGGCCAAACACTTTCATTTTGGAGGGAGAGTATGCCAGATACAATTTTATTTCTTCATTTTGGGAAATAATGCATGCTATTTCCTGAAAAGAATGAAATGAAAAAAATAATCATTTTTTGCTTCATTTGTAAATGAAACAAAATGAGGGTATTTCATTGCATTTTTCATTATATTTGCAAATGAATGCACATTATCATTGCAATCAGCCAATAGAAATGATACAGAGATGGGTGACAAAAATGAAAAGGGGGATGGAAAAGCTCCCTGATGGAGAAATGCAAAGCAGATTAGGGCTCTTTAGCTTGGAAAAGAGACAACTGAGAGGGGATGTGATTGAGGATTATAAAATCACGAATGGGCTGGAACGGATAAATAGGGACCAGTTATTTACCCTTTCAAACAATACTTAGGAGTAGGGGACACTCCATGAAACAGTAACCGCCAGATTTAAAACAAATTGTAGGAAATATTTTTTCATTCAGTGCACCATCAAGCTACGGAATCTGTCGCCAAGGCAGCTAACATAGGCCTGGATTCACTAATGCCGCAAGGCATAGTGAATCCCGGCGGTAACAGTGGATGGGGGTCGAAGCGGGGGGGGGGGGGGGCAGTCCTGCGCTAACCGGCAGCGATCGCACCTCCGCGGTGTAGTTATTCGGCACGAAATAGGCAGCGATACGGAACCTTACCGTTTCGCTCTCTGCACCGTCTTCGCAGAGTCGGCCCCGGTGACGCCCCCAACTCCTCCTCTTCCGGGGCCGACTCCGCCCCGATGTAGCTAGCGTGCCCCCATAGTGGGGTTCAAAAGAGGATTGGCCAAGTCCCTGAAGGAAAAGTCCATAAACAGTTATTGGCCAGGTAGACTTGGGGAGAGCCAGCAATTATCCCTGGACGTGAAACACAAGAAGTGTATCAAGTATTGGGGATCTGCTGAGTATTTGTGACCCAAATTGGCCACTGTCAGAGACAGGTTACTGGGCTTGATGGATCTTGATCTGATCCAGCATGGCATTTCTTACGCCTGACAGCACTTAGAAACATATCACAATTATAAGACCAATGCTTGCCAGAGTAAACTGAGATCCAGGAGACAATTTTCAGTTTGTAAGATTGTCATAATTAACGCTTTGGTGGAACAATGAATGGAAATTGAGATCTGTATTTGTTTTTTCTTTATTAAAAATAAATGTAGATGTGCTCTGCAAGGCTAATATGATAGATAGGAAGTCAGCATATAAAGTGCGACCAATTATTTGTCTAGAGTGTGGGTCATGTAATATGTTTTTATTGTTTGACATGGTTATAATGAAGAGTATAAAATGAAAACTATTGTTATAGAATAGTTACAGACCTGAAGGTCAATGTAATGAAGTGAGTTAATGCTCGCAATAGCATTAACAGATGTTATTTAGCTATTGAAATTTGCATACACGTTTTTAATAGGTATTTTATATCTGTCACAAGCTTCAATGCAAAATCTATGTGAAATAAATAATGAGCTACATAATTATGCCAATCACCTCATTACCTATGAATGCATAGTACAAGAACATATAGAAACATAGAAATGACAGCAGAAAAAGACCAAATGGTCCATCCAGTCTGCCCAGCAAGATGCACCATACAGGTCTCCCCCATAAAGGTATCATGGGGGGGGGGGGGGGGGGAGGTGGCATGGCAACTACCATGCCATACAAGTTACCCCCATACTTAGTTTTCCAAACAGTTAAAGACAGGGCCCTTGTTGGTTCCGTCTGAGTCCAAGTCCCTGTTAATTCTTGCTGATTGAAGCAGAGATCAAAGTTGGAGTTACATCACAAGTATAAGGCTTATTGGTTAAAGGTAGTAATAGCTGCATCAACAAGTTACCCCCATGCTTATTTGTTTTCTCAGATGTGTTAAAATGTGCAAACATTTATGCAAAATCATTTCCACAGGAAACTTAATTACACCTCAGGGATGTACGTTTAGTAGCATTATAGAAATGAGTAGTAGTGGTAGTAGTGATAATGTTGGTGTTAACGTGCTAAATTTAACACAAGAAATTTGGTTCTAAACTGATTTGCATGTCATTTACATGCACTGTTAATGCAAGATAATTACTGTGTGTTAATGGCCCATGTTATTGCACTTTAGTACATTAACCTTTTTATGGGATATTCATACAAGGTAGCCCTAGAACTCATGATGTAATGTGTAGAATTACAAAGATCACAGATAACAAGTATTTCCAATTTTATCCGCAAATGCTTGTAGTACCTGATTCATAAGAAAGAAAGTTAAAATCTAAAAGATCTTATAGGCTACTAAATTTGTAATCTTGTATTACAATCTTCATCACGAATAAGAAGTAGGAGCTGTCATGTTTGGGAAAATTTTGAGCTGTTTGATTCTACTCAAAGGGGTATTTTTTGAAAAGTAGGAGCTCACATTTTGTTGCTACAGTAAAGCATGACTTCAACTAATTTAGGGGGTCATTTTCCAAAGGTATCGCACGCGAAAAGGGACTTTCACGTGCAATACCTAGATTGGGACGGGTTCTCGGTGGCGTCCGCATCGGAAGGGGAGGAGTCGGGATGGCACCGGGGCGGACGCCGCAAAGACATCGCTGATGGCGAAAAGGTGTAAGGAGCCTTATCACTGTCAGTAACGCAGCCAATAGCACCACCTTTCATGGTGGCGCTATTGGTTTGCGAAAGCCGGCAGCGATAGCACCTCGGTGGTGTGATCGCTGCCGGCTTTTGCAGGCGCGCCCCCCGCTTCACCCCCCCGCCCCCCGTTACTGCCGGATTTTCTAAGTTGTGTGAACTTAGAAAATCCAGGCCTTAATGACATCTATCACAGGAGATCCAATTTGTTGGCAATGAGTTTATTGTATTATTGACTTGGGTACTGAATTACAGAACTACAGATAACATGAGGCCTTACTGTGGATAGCTATTCACCAGATGTAGGTTTCGATGGAGGAGAGGGACAGGGTAGTTTAACTCACACATCCTGACAATAACTACATAACATAGCTACATATATTGCATATAATTACAAATGAATGAACGTTTGTTATAAGCACAGTCCCCAGTTTCCTGGGGCAACGAGAGTTGAGAAATTCCACAGCAAAGATTTTAAAATTCTGCAGAATTTAAGGGTCAACAAACAAGCTGCAGTTGTTGCATTAAGTTGGACTAACTTAATGCATCTATGACAAGCTTTTGAGAGTTATCCTCTCTTCATCAGGCTATTTCTTCAGCACATATACATGAATTTGCATAAAATATACATTATTTAATACCTAAAACTATTGCACATTACAAAATTAAAGTAGTTTCCAATTTTTTGGTGTGTGGATATTTTGTTTTTATTCTATTTTGCTTTTCTTTCCTTCATTTTTCCATTTTAGATTTCATTCCTTTTGTTTACTTTTCATGGCTTTCTTTCTCCACTTCTTCTTCTTTCCTCTTAAACTTCTAGCTAGGAGTATGCTACCCCAAAACTTTCCTTCATTTCATTTTGGGGGGTTTTCTGGAGGGATATGCAATATTGCATTTGGATGACCTGAATATAAAATTTAATCCAAATGAATCAATTTTCAATTTGGTTTGAGTTATCCAAACTGAATGGGGAAGTTCCCCCAAAAATATGAATCTTTTTCAGCTCATTTAGTTCACTTCCATTAAAATCTTTGAGGGAAGCAAAGTCAGAGCAGAGCAGGATGGGGATAGGTCAAGGAAGGAGCAGGACCAATTATGTTTCAGTACTTCTTTAACAAGCCTATCCCAGCTGGCAGCTGCAGGGATTGACATTATCAATTATTTTTGTTTTATTTTATTTTTGTTTTATTTTTTTTTTGTAGCTAAAAGGGAAACTGGGAGCACATTGAACAGCTACCAACCATTTTGTTATCAGTCATTGCTCTGTTGGATTTCAGAGAGAGAAAAGGCAGAGATTTTGAAGCTCCATGCTTCAAAGCTTCAAAGTTAAAGAACAATTAGAAAAAAGCTTTAGATTTTGAGGATAGAGCAAGGTATGTACTTACATTTACCATTACTACCTTCTAGCTGTGCTGCTAGCAGCAAAAGAAACTGTGATCTCTCTGTCTGAAGGTTACAGTGTAACACTATCAGCAGGGTAAGACTGAATTTCTACAATAGACAAGTAGCATGTGAGATTTTCACTTGCAGTGTGTACAGAGTGGCCAGTGACTGACTATGATAGGGAGCAGCTTGCTTTCTTTGTGTATGTTTCTATGTTAATTCTTCTATATGTGACTCTTTCACTAAATGGTCCATATTCAAAGGGGTTTGTCCAGCTAAGTTAGGACTTAGCAGGACAGACCCCCAAGGTTTTAAATTTTCTGCTGCTCTGAACACCCCCGTGTTATCTGGCTAAGTAGTTAGCTGTATAAAACTTACCTAGATAACTTGGAAACATTCATCTAACTCTAATTGTGCTGAAGAGCTATACTAAAGTTAGCCAGATAACTCAGACTTTAGCGAGTATATTTAGCATAGCATTTTATTAACAATACTCCACGGAATATCTTGGACAAGTTATCTGGCTAACTTTCGCCAGATAATTCTCCTTCTTCCCAAGCTGCTGAATATCAGGCCATTTGCCACTTTCCCAAAGCCCCAGGACTTATATGCGTGGCCGGGCCTTTTTAAAATATTCTCGGTGCACATAAGGCCACGGGATTTACACACGTAGGCTTTTGAAAATCCGGCCCATAATTTTTACCAGGAAAAAAAGGGCGGTCTGGGGTATTTTAGGGAGAAGGTCACAAGGATGCATGGTAGGTGCTGTTTTGTAAAAGACATACATGTATATATTAGTGAGCTTGTTTATATTATGATTATTATTACTATTATTTATTGTCTTTAGAAATCGCAGTATTGTAATCAGTGCGATGTACACTTTTACACCTGCTAATTGACTTGTGCAAGTGAAATTGAGCTCGTCTGTTGTCTGCAGTTTTTGGGTGGAAGGCCTGTGTAAATTGATGGGGGCACAGGGTGAAGTGCTAGATTGTCTAGGTGAACTACAGAAGGATTGGATGCACTGGTGGAGATATCAGAAAACTGGTGATTCCAAGCACATGCACAATTATTTTCAAAACGGAATAGTTCACATTTTATAAAATACTTGTCTCTGCATTTAATTCTGGGGGTTTATCTGTGCAGAATCACAATTATTTTATGCACATATGGTTATAAAATAGAGAAAATATACACTTTCTTGCAATGGAAAAACACATGGATACTGAAACACACATGGACTTTCAGAGCAGAAACATGCAGTATTTTATAAATTGTGCAGCTCTTCCTACAGTTTAATCTAGCATTACGCTCTGCACACTCCACTTATACCTTCAAATGTTGGACCTTGGATAGGTTGGATAGTTGCTCTCCCTATGGAGCACTGTAATAATTTCATGACAGAGAGATGACCCACACTTTGAATTTAATTCTTTGGGGTAATTAAACTGCTCTAGCAGATATGAGGCAGGATTAGAAACAAATTTCTTGTAGAAAGCAGTCCAGTCCAGATTTCTTACCAGGAAAGAGTATGAAAGAGCAAGTACTCACCAAGTCACTGAAATAAGAGGGATTCTCCTGTACTACAGGATCACATTTCTGGTAGTGAAATTTGCTATTCAGGGAGCACTGGTACAGGTAAATTGTGCTGATTTATGTATCCACACCATACTGTCTCATAAAATGCTCTCAAAGAGAGAGACAGGATGTAGAAGGCTTCCCGCAGAACTTCTACAAAATTCTCAGAGAGCAAGGCAGAACAAAGTTTGATTTTAAAAAAGAAAGGGTTTTTTTTCCATGGTTTAAATAAAATTAGGCTAGTTTCTCTTACTCTGGACCAGCATGATGCTGTCCTGGATCTCTGTCATGTATTTAAATGCTGGATCCTTATGATGTGTTTAAATGCTGGATCTATAAATGTAAATGCACTGTTTTTCTAAAGTAGCAAAGGTCTGTTTTCTGTAGGGGAGTTTACCTGAAATCAGCCCAGCCCTGCTACAAGGCCAGTAGAAGAGTGGCACTCTAGGCAAACCTTTGGTCATGTACGCCCTCCCCTAACTTACCTCTAGCACAGCGCTCCCTTCTACTGACAGCATCAGCTCCAGAACAGTTCTCTCATTTTTGGTGGTTTGGGCTCTGGCACAACACCCCTCTGGACAGGATTTTGCTGCCCCCAAAACTTTGGTGCTCTAGGCAACCTCCTAGTTTGCTTAATGGAAGCACCGGCCCTGCACTACTACCTGAACCAGAGGGCTGTACTGGGGTTATGTTACATTTGGCGGCTCACAGGACTGCCCCACAAGCTGCTGCACTCATCCCCTCCAGTGACCCTCACTGCTGGAGGCCTCCTGTTGCAGCAAAACCCCACTGACCCTGCACACTGCTGACTGCTGTTGATGCCGCTAGGCCACTGTCTTCCCTTAGGTGCACATGTGTGCATATGCACACCTAATATAGACCCCACGGTAGGAAATGCTGAGAGGCGCCTTCCAATATCATCAGCCCAACCAAGCTATTTAAGCAGTGGCCATGCAGCATTACTTCGCCTCAGCAATGGGTCTCCTTCCTTCAGTATGTGTTGCTTGCATGTTCCTGGTTCTTGTTCTCCTGTGTTCCTGATTCCAGCCTTGTCTTCTCCAGCCTTGCCTCGTCCTGCCATGTTGTCCAGCCTAGTCTTCCTCAGCCTCTCTTGTCCAGCCTTGCCATGTTCTATCAGCCTTGTCAGTGTCTTCAGTGTGTCATCGTCCACCCTTGGCTTGACTCTCCAGATCTTGACCTCTTGCTTGGACCTGACCATGATTGCCTGCTGCCTGGACCTGATCCTTTGCCTGGACTTGACCACTCTTGCTAGCCATCTGCCCCAACCTTGGCCTGTTTCTGACTCTGTTAGTCTGCTGGCTCCCCTGACCCTGTTTGCCTTTGGACTCTAGCTATCTTTTCCACCTTAGGGACCCACCTAAGTCCTGCCAGCTTCCAGAACCCAAAAGCTCAACCTGCAGGTGAAGCGGCTGGCATAGGTGAAGCTGCAAACAGTCCTGCTACAGGGCGAGTTCACCAGTTGCTGGCGTAGGCCTCAGGTGTAGACCCTCTAGGCTGAGTCATCTACGCTGCAGCACAAAGAGCTCACACACTCGCTACCTTTCACAGGTTATATGTCCGTTTAATTTCTGGGAATCTTAAGGGTAAATTAGAAAGCCTAACTTCTCATTGTGTTCAGCCTTGGATAACTGTCTGCAAGCCATGCTTCCAGAGCCTTCAGAGGCACTGATTAAAGGCCCGAGGTACTGTATTTTCACCTGCCTTGGAACTGAATGAGAATTCAGTTAAAATATTACTGTATCTAGGAGGCAGCAAGTATTTTTGTATTATTTTGAGGTCAGGAGCCTGAACTTTGTGGTTCCAAAGTTCATTTTCTTTTACAAAATGAATGCTGTCTTGACTTCAAAAGTTTGGCTACGGCACCCTGGGGTCATCAGTTCTTTGCCCTCTTCACAGAAAGATTGTTCAGCCTTACATATTTCATCATAAGAAATAGGTGCCTTTAGCAGACCAATTAACTCACTAAGAATTTGCCAAATTGTAACAGCCTTAAGAAAAGAATTGAACTCTTCCTTAGCACTGGTGTCCCCCCGGAGAGTAGACAGACTGAAAGTGCTTAAGAAAGATCAAGCTGATAATATCAGAAGGCATATTTTTAAGGTTCCAATGCTGTCTTTTAATCCACTAACAAAAGATTGTGACAGGTGACACCATACAGCCCTTGCAATAATGATTCCGATTTATTTCTGTGCTCGGTAAACGTGAGAGATTTTTCAATCTGCGCTATCTGTAAAATCTTTAAATCTATTTCTAGCCAAGTCAAGGGCTGTAAGTGCAGTAGGGGAACCATTTTCTTTATGACACTTCTCAAGTTTTCCAATTTGTTCAACTAATTTCAGTTCTTTGCTCCTTGTACTTCCTATTTAAATTATTATTATTATTTTAATTGTTTTGATATGCCATAATTCTATCAGTTCTACAACCTCCAAATGTCAAGGAAACCCCTTGATATGTGGTTTATGTGCGGTTGCTATCAAGAGACCAGCCACTTTGTAGCTGGCCTGTTAAGATAGCTCCCGTGTTTTATTCTTTAATTTTCTTACTGAACAATTTTCTTTTTTCTTTTTCAATTTTGCAATTTTCCGTGTAACCTGTGTGCTTCTGTTCTCCCGATGTGCAGTACGGCCCACCATTCACTTATCGTAATCTTTTATAAAGTATTTAACTTATCTTTTTAATTGCTGGATTGCTACCGCTGTTCATGGGTCCGATTCCGCTTGCCCGACAATGGCCATGTTTCGGCAGCGATCTGCCTGCTTCAGGGGCCACGGGAAAAGCTCTGTTATGTCCGGGAAATGGATCCTCCGTCAGAAAGCACATGAATTCTTCTAAAATATTTAAAAAGACTATTAGGTCTAATCTTCATTATGTATAACAACCTATGCCCCACTTCCCAAGTTTAAAATACTATTTTCACATGTCAACTTCTTAAAGTGAGCAGCGCCTTCATGTTTGAATCCAGCGTCTCTCTCTATTCCACCATTTATATAGCTTTTATAAGCCACTTGCTGGACCAATCACACTGTCTCTCTCGAGTCCTGGGTGCTAGCACCCTAGGGTGCCCTGCAGTCACGTTGGGTAGTGATGTCACCCTTTATTTCTTTCTTCTTTCATTCCTTCTTTTATTTCTCTAGTTTAAACTGCATTTAAACCCTCTCTGAATGTGTATTTTTCGTCTATGTGCTTATTAGGTACTTCCGAACCCTAAAGTTAATGAATTTAATATATTTAATGCTCGATCATTCCTGTCGGGGAAAGTTTTCTTTTCGTCGGACCTGATGGAGCGCTGCTTTTACATGATTGCGCCTCTTTCTTATGTGCGGCGGACGTGATGGTGAACTAAACTGCTGCTGCTTTTTTGGAAATTAATTAAATCTCTTGCCATCTTCCATCACTTGGTCAGGTTATCATTACCATAATTGGTGATTGGTCCAGCAAGTGGCTTATAAGAGCTATATAAACGGTGGAATAGAGAGAGACGCCGGATTCAAACATGAAGGCGCCGCTCACTTTAAGAAGTTGACATGTGAAAATAGTAAGTATTTTAAACTTGGGAAGTGGGGCATAGGTTGTTATACATAATGAAGATTAGACCTAATAGTCTTTTTAAATATTTTAGAAGAATTCATGTGCTTTCTGATGGAGGATCCGTTTCCCGGACATAACAGAGCTTTTCCCGTGGCCCCTGAAGCAGGCAGATCACTGCCGAAACATGGCCATTGTCGGGCAAGCGGAATCAGACCCATTAACAGCGGTAGCAATCCAGCAATTAAAAAGATAAGTTAAATACTTTATAAAAGATTACGATAAGTGAATGATGGGCCGTACCGCACATCGGGAGAACAGAAGCACACAAGTTACAAAACTGAAAAAGAAAAAAGAAAATTGTTCAGTAAGAAAATTAAAGAATAAGACACGGGAGCTATCTTAACAGGCCAGCTACAAAGTGGCTGGTCTCTTGATAGCAACCGCACATAAACCACATATCAAGGGTTTCCTTGACATTTGGAGGTTGTAGAATTGTTGCACTAAAGGAAACGAGGTTGGTTGGTGAATAATTCTATCAGTGCCATCAAAGCAGTTAACTGGATAAATAGATATCCAGCTGAATGGAGGGAGGGACGAGGGTGTTCCGGAGAGGATCTAATTTAGCCAGATAAGTTATCTGACTAACTCGGATATTCAGAATTAGCTGGATAAGTCTAGTTGGGCCATAGGGCTGTCCTAAAGTTATCCAGATAAACTTGATTTTTCCAGCTAACTTTGGGATAACTGGGTATATTCAGCGGTGTGGCCAGGCTGAGTAAGCCAAATAAAGTTATCTGGCTAACTAGCCAAGCCACACAGCAGCTCTGTATTTACCTCAATATAGTTAACAAGGATGTATAGTAAATAAAACGATTTTTTAAAAAACTGCATTACAACAGATAGGAAAAAAGAAAAGAGATTTTCAGAATAATGCTTACTCAAATTAATTTGTAGCAAGGAAAAAAGGGTATTGGGTGGGCTGTGAACAGGGTCTGACCAGTGGAAGTCAGGTAGCCTACCGGTAAGGCCACAGAATGACTTAAACTGAGGTGCCTTCAGACCTGTGTTAGCCCAGAACATAACCACGCCCCCAAGGAGCTGGACTGGTCCTTGGAAGGCTCAAAAAAGGGATTGCTGGGAAAGGCCCCGTGCTCAGACAACTTGATGGTTGAGGGCAGGGAAGCAAAGCTCCACTGCTGTAAGGCAAGCATGGATTCTGGACAAGGGAATACCACTAAAAGATAAGGCCAGACCTGGACAGAAACACCCAGTGTGAGAAATAGACTGCTGAAGTGAGTTTGTGTTTGCTTGTAAAGAAATAAACTTTGGCACTGAATGTAAAGGAGATCTGTGTCTGTGTCCAGGAGGGGCTTTCACCTGACATTTCTTTACAGAGTTAAACACTACACCTTCTCAGTAAGATCTGAGGGTCCTGCATAAGGTTTTCCTGTCAGTACGCGGCTGCATCTCAAAGCTGAAACGTTAACTCTCTCTCCCCCCCCCCCCCCCCACCCCACCACAGCACCAGTTGTCACGATGCCTCTCAATATTGTTGGAGGACTGATGGCAAACGGTCTTCCCCTAAACTAGACAAGAAAGGGTTAACATTTCCTGGCAGTCTTCTGTTCCAAGATGGGAAGGCGAGGGACTGTAAGGGCTACCTAGTTAAACTGGGTCTCATCTTTCTCCCTGCCTACCTGTCTGGTCATACCAGCACAACCCCTATGTACAGAACCCTATAACCAGGTAAATAATGTTTATTATTTTTCTACCCCAGTTTCACAAGTAAAGTGTTCTTGCGTGCTGCCACAGAAGACAGTACTGAGTTATTTCTACTTCACAGTACGTGTTTCTCTTGGAGGCATAGGGATCTCCCTCACACGCACCCATTCTGACCCTGAGCCAGATTGGGCCAGATCGGTACAACCAAAACAACAAGCGTGATGTCACTTGCATAGAACAGCAGGATATTATGCACTGTTATGCTGCCACCTGCTGGTTAACTTGAAATCTCCAGGGAAAGGGAAAGCATTTTTAGTGGGAGCAGACAAATCACATTAAGAAAATAAAGCTCTGTTTCACCACAGTTTTATTTTGTTTTCCAATTGTTTCTTTTATTTCATTCATTTTTTAATGTAATTTAGTTTTGTCATGATTTGTTTGCATTAAAATGAATGGGAAAAGCAAATCCTCCTGGTTGTCCAGCCTTCCACATATAAGCCCAATCATAGGGACCAATTCTCCCTCTCAGCAACCTCCAATCCTCCCAGCAACTTGATCAACCTCTGGCACCTTCCAAACTCTTTCCTGATTCCCCAGGCAGCCTCCCATCTCCCATCTCCCCTTCCAATTCCTTCTTCCAGCAGCCTTCGATTCCCCTCCCAACCCTCCAGGCAGGCTCTGCTCACACCCAGCAGCCTGGGGATCCCTCCATCCTGTGTCCTGGAGGTATTGCCTTAGTTCTTCCTCGCTCCACACTGATAGCTAAAGATAGGAGCTCACTCCTGCTTTGGTGGCAAATAGCAACCACCAGGATGACAGTGTTGTCTTTAGCAGCCAGAGTGGAAGCAGGTCAGTGCCATTAACAAGCCTTATAGGAATGAAGACATTTTAAGAACTTATCTCCTCCTGCTCAGTAAATTAGAGACCTGCGGGAGGGAGCAGAGGCTTCTAGCGAGAAGAATTTGGAAGGGAAATGGGAGGCTGCAGGAAAGAGTCTGGAAGCTGCCGCAAGGAGCAATCGAGTTGCTGGAAGGATGTCGCTCCTTAGGTTTGAATGGAAGCAAAATTAAAAAACCAATCACATTTTTTGGTTCTGCTTTATGTCAGTTTTGGATGGAAGGAGAAATGAAATGAAACAAAATATTCCTTTGTGTTTTTCACTTTTGTTTCAAATGACAGCACAGCACAGCCATAGAAAAATGGGCAAATCAGCAGTGGGAAAAATTAGTGCACGTATTAATGAGTACCTGTAACAACAAAAGCAGTAATAGTAAAGACAGGCGAAAACTGCATGTCTATTTATAACATATATATATATGTAAAACAAACCAACAAGGCAAATTAGAAGTGAAGTACAAAGCAGAACTGTGTGGTAATAGCAGAACATGTGCCTTGATAAATGATTAGCCACAGCTAGCAAAATCAGTAAAATAAAAACTAGCCGTGAACATGCACAAATTGCTTTTAGAATGAACAGGAAATTCACATTATGAACAGCAAAACGCAGCAAACAACAGGTGGGTCAAAAATCTGATTCTAGATGTCGCACAAAAAAAAAATTGTATCAAATAAACCCCCCAAAAGCCGTCATACTTCAAACAATCACACTCAGACAGCCAAGAAAAACGTCTGCAGGCGATGGTAACATGAATCGGTAGATCGAAAGCAGGCCCAAGTGCTAGAGCTCCTATGGAAACATAGAGGTAGCCTGGACTTCTCAACGAAAAAGGAAAATCTTTTTATAGAGATTTTAATGATGCAAATAAAAAACCCAACACAGTGCTCCCCCACAGTTCTATCGGGTTCCCACAAAAACATTGGAAAAATATTTTTATTTTCATTTTTTTCTCATTTCATTTATGGTATATTCTGTTTCATTTTCTTTACTTGAAATGAGAAACATAAAGGAATGAAGAAAAGAAAACAAAGCAAGAAAAAAAAAAAGGAGGCCAGGATCCTCTACTCCTCTCCCCTACCCCCGCTAAAAAAAAAAAAATGCACAGAAATGGCAAAAAAAATAAAAATAAAAAAAAATAATGAAAGCTCCCATATCACTCCTGCCTCGCTGGGTCCTTATTAAAGATGGCACCAGCCTGCCCTGAGGCCAGCATCATTTTGCTGTATGGAGGAACAGACGTATTTCTGTACAACAAAATGGTGATGGCCTCGGAGCCAGCACCATTTTGAATGAAAACCTGGTGGAGTAGGAGCGAAGGGGGATTTGCTCCTGCCCCATTTGGATTTCTAAAGAACCACAGGTGGGGTAAGATGGTTCTGGGAGCACAGGGATGGAGGGGGGGGGGGGGGAGATGAGGGCAGGCCCAGGTGGGAGCTTTAATTGGGGCTTGGAAAACAAAATGAAAAAATCAAACAAATTATTTTTTTTGCTTTTCTTTCCTTTCATTTCATTGAAAAAGCATGTTTTGTTTCAAACAAAAGCGCATCTCTAGTACGTTGTCATTTTAAAACATTGGCAATATTAGTTATAAACTTTTAGTGTTGTTTCCCATCCAAAATGAGACCAAAAAATTAACATTTTGTATTGTGTTGATATGCTGTTTTAGAGCAGGCTAAAGTTTTTTAGCCTGCTCTTCTCCACCATTTGGTCCTCTTCATCACTGCTCCTCAGAAAATGCAAGCCAGAAATGCAAAAGGTCATAGCCTACTATCCCTCATATTTAGGGTGTTAATCATTTGAAAGAGAGGACCGAACCACTTCCCCAAAACTGACAACAAATCAGTTCACTGTTTTTTTTTTTAATTTTGCATTTCACTTCCATATAATTTTGTCTCTTGGGGTGCAATTCTTGTGTGAAAGTTCTGGAAAAGGTAGATTCTCTTGTTATAGGGAAGCTCCCCCATTTTTCTAGATGTGATGCTGCTATAATTTAGAACTTCAGTGAAGTTGTATACGCTGCATGTTGCGACAGCCGGCCATGGGCTCCTTGGTCGGCCCTGCTCACCTTCTCGCCGCAGTCCTGCCGGCTGCGCGCGGCCTCACGGCGCGCTGGAGGTGCCGCCGCTGTCCCCCCCCCGGGCCTGTCCGGTGGCCGACGTGCCGACACCGAGGCCACTGCACTTCCGGGATTTCCCTTGCGCTTGTGCGCCCCTCTTCTCAGGACTTAAAGGGGCCGCGGCACACTAGGGCTGTCGGGCCCGCCTGGATGATGTCACTTGTCCAGCCTTATTTAAGGCAAACTCTGACAGTCAGAGCTTGCCTTTGTAACAGGTTTTCTCCTTGTTGCCTCAGGTTCCCTTGAATGCTGTTCCAGCGTCCTTCTGTTCCAGCACCTTCTGTTCCAACCATCTTACCCCGTCTGTCTGTCTATGTCTCTTCAGGTAGTACCCTCGGACTGAATCTCTGGTACTGACCTCAGCCTGCTTCTTTGACCATTCTGATCACTGCCTGGATTCTGACCTCTGCCTGCCTTTGTGACCTCTGGAACCTGGTCCCTGCCTTTGACCACGTCTCCTTGATTCTGGCTTTGTCCCTTGCTCCCCATGGGCACTTCTCTCTACCTCCTCTCCGGGAGACCCTGTGAGGCCCACCTAAGTCCAAGCAGCCTGGGTCCCTATGGGGTCCACCCGGGGGGACCACAGAAGCTTATCATAACCTCTGTCTCCTCCTGTGCTTCGCCCCCTGGGGGCAGGTGCTTCCTGGTCCCTACCAGAGAGCCGCTCTCCATTGCTCCAGGACAAGGTTCCACCTCCAAGCGCAACATTGCATATGATGGTTCCAGGCGGGAAACTGAGGGCTAACAATGACACCAGTGCCCAATGTGCCCAGTCTAGCTTGATCAAGTAATTTTTTAATTGCATATTTAACACCTTAGGGAGCATTTTAGACAGGACCGGCAAAATGACATAAACCTCCGCCTTCTCAGGTAACCCGATTAACTGGAGATTATTTCTACATCCTCAGTTTTCAATATCTTCTTGCTTATCGCCAAGCTAAAGTGAACTGTTTTCTCCAGGGAGCTAATTTTATTCCTGGCTGATATCAGAGATTCCTCTAAATCACAGCTACGAGATTCAGCTTCATCTATTCTGTCTGACTGTTCTTTAACAACTAAGACCAGCTGCATTACCTTTCCTGCTACAATTTCTAACATTGAATCAGTGCTTACAGTAATTTTAAACAGCCATTTCATTCATTATTTCCTGCACTGTTGCCGCAGAGAAGTGGAAGCTTGGTCTCGCCACCTTACTCTCTTTCGGCAATTGGTTTTCTTTTACTTCGCTAACAGGGTAATTTTCAAAGGAAAATGTAAATATAAATGTAATAATCTATCGTAGCAATTTTTAAAAGCCCATTTACCTGTGTTAGGTGCATTTAATGTGGGTAAAACCCTATTGACAGTTCAATAAAATGTGATAGTAAGTTTGATACTGGTGCGCGGGAGAACACATATACGTGCATATGCCAGCTCACTCCAAAGGATGCAGCCATTTTATAACATACGCACGTATATGTGCACGTGGTATAAAACAGGCAGTACGTGCATGCAGGTGAGCACAATTTTATATGGATGCACGCAAATGCCACCTCTGTTGCGTTTTTAATAGGTACGCACACCAATGTAATTACCAGTTTTCTAACCCCTCTAGTTAAATAGCCTCCCTTTTACCCTGTTGGCACCAACCCTTAAACCCCACTGACTAGCCTAGAGTTCTTTATTTTATTATTTACATGCCATCCAAGGCACATAAATACTTACGTGCACATTTCATGTTAAAGTTCCGGAATGCCCATGACCCCACAAAACTACGCCCATGCCCCGCCCCTTTTTCTACTTCCTATGGGCCAGATCTTAAAAAATACGCGCAGACGTAGATTTGTTCATGCAACCTGGTGCGAACAAATCTACGCCCGATTTTATTACATGTGCTCGCAGCTGTGCGCATGTTATAAAATCCGGGGTTGGCGCGCGCAAGGGGGTGCACACTTGTGCATCTTCTGCGCGCCGAGCCCAAGGGAAGCCCTGATGGCTTTCCCCATTCCCTCCAAGGGCCTTGGAGGGCCTTGAAGGGCAATGTTTTTGCGATTTTCCCCCCCCCCCCCACCTTGTTTCAGTGAGTTACGCCTGCCCAAGGCAGCCGTAACTTGCGCGCGCTGGTGGGCTGCCGGGGTGCCATCCCCCGGCACAGTGGCTGTTCCAGAGGCCTCAGCCCCACCTCTGGAACGCCCCTGGGCTGGCGCCCCACCCACAGCCCCACCCCCAGATGGTACTTTTCAAATTGGCGTGCAAGGGCGCATGCGCATACACTCTTCGGCCCACGCCAGGGACGTGGCTGTCTTATAACTTGCGCGCATGCATGCATGTTATAAAATATCCTGGCCACACTCACATGCGCACCAAATTTTAAGCGGACGTATGCAGGCGTGCGCAAATCCCGCTTCTACCACCTAAATTGGGGGATTTTAAAAGGGACACGTGCCAATGCCATTTCCAGCTGTACCATTTCATCCCCAGTTTGCCCAGTTAAGAGAAAGGCTTCCAAACACCCCTGGTTTAATAGCCTACATTTCCCCCAGTTATCCCTGACCCTGAAAACCCTGCCAATCTGCCTATTTATCTTTATTTTATAACTTACACAGCATCCATAGCAGAGGTAAAATTATGCGGCAGAGGACATCAGCGAGCACCAAAGCACGTAAGTATTTACGCGCACATTTCAGCTTCTCGCCCCGAAAAGCCCATGCCCTGCCCAGGCAAATGCCCACACCCTACCGCTTTTTGAGAGCTTCTGAGATGTGCAAGCTGCGTCATTTACGCGCGTATTCTGGTGGCTTTTACAGTCCGCTTGGCGCGTGCGAGCCCAACATATTTGCGCCTCCCCTCATTATTGTGCACATTGGGGCAGATTTTCAAAGGGGTACGCGTGTAAGATACGCGCGTACCCCCCGAAAACCTGCCCCAACCTCCCCCTGCATGCGCCGAGCCTATGTTGAATAGGCTCGGCGGCGTGCGCAAGTCCCGGGGCTTTGCTAGGGGGCGTGTCGTGGGGGCGTGTCGTGGGGGCGTGTCGTGGGGGCGCGTCGTGGGGGCGTGTCGTGGGGGGCTCGTCGTGGCGGCGCGTCATTCAGGGGCATAGCTGCGGGCTTGGTTCCGACCCGGTGGTGTTTTGGGGGCGTGGCCGAGTCCTCCGACAACGCTCCCGGGCCGGGGAACAAAGGTGGGGGGGTTTAGATAGGGCTGGGGGGGGTGGGTTAGGTAGGGGAAGGGAGGGGAAGGTGCAGGGGGTGGAAGGAAAGTTCCCTCCGAGGCTGCTCCGAGGCCGCTCTGATTTCGGAGCTGCCTCAGAGGGAACGGAGGCAGGCTGCGCGGCTCGGTGTGCGCAGGCTGCCGATTTTGGGCAGCCTTGCGCACGCCGACCCTGGATTTTAAAGAATATGCGCGGCTACGCGCACATCTATTAAAATCCGTCGTACTTTTATAAAATCTACCCCATTGAGTTTTTAAAATTCACCTGTATATGTTACTGAATTGTCAATAAGTTTTATCCGTGTTAAGTGCACTTAATGCGGGAAAATGGGCTTTTGAAAACTGCTATGGTAGTATGTTACATTTACATTGTCCTTTGAAAATTACCCTGGTTATTTGTGAGGGGGCAATTTTCAAATTCCCCACCTGGGTGCTTGGACTGCGTGTACTATCCTTTTGGATGTTTCCCACAGGTACAAAGTATCCATGGACTTTGCACCTGCTTTCTGTGCAGTGAAATTAACATGGACAGTAACACGTGTGGGTCTGAGACCCAGTCTAAGAGCGTGCCTCCTTATAGTCCAGCTACAAGTTTGCATGCTATGGAAGACTGCACAAACTTTCAGCTGCATTAAGGGAGTGCAAGTTTTAGATAACCAATTAGCCTCAGTAAATTTGCTATTTATGCAGGTAAATGACTTTGAAAATTGTTCTTCCTGGTTTGATTGGAACATATTGCAGGAAGGGATTTTATTATGTTCCTTAGATATTAGGGGTGTTCACAGGAAACATTTTCAGTTTGGTTCATTATTTCAGTTCAGTTGTTGTTCTTTATTTGCTTTATTTGTTTTGGATTCCAAGTTCCAGTGTTTCATACTTTCATTCATTTTCATTAAAGTCAAAACCTGGTGTACAGAAAGTAGTTTTAGATACATTGGAGGCTGGGGCAGTGTTTTGATCAGTAAAAGTCTATATGGTAAGAATGGCTTACATGTGTCTGTAGCAGGAAAGAGGATGCTAAGTGAGAAAATCAGGTCATATAATATCAGACATTTAAACTAGAGCATGGAGGTGGCAGGAATTGGCTTTTCTTGCAAGCATACACTTAACCCGTTCTTTAAACTCTTCCCCCCAACTAACTGCCAGCACCTGTACAAGATGTAATTATCTTTGCGTTTTTATATATAGTTTACCCCAACTCCCACTCCATATCTAGCCAACCCATAACCTGCACGCTCCTAATATTTTGCAGATATCTATGTTCATGTATATAGTTTTACCCCAACTTCCTCCCCTATCCCTCCCCCCCCCCCTCTAGCCACAACTTACTGTTTTTAATTCCTGTGTTTTGTGTAAAAGCAAACTTTTGCTACTGTTATGTTTTAATGTAAACCGATGTGATGTATGTAATGAATGTCGGTATAGAAAAACCTTTAAATAAATAAATACTAAAATTGGCATGTCATTCCTAAGCAATACAGGAAGTAGGAGGAGCAAATAAAATCAATCAGATCAAAAACGCAGAAAAGGTGACTAGGAAGTACAGCAAATCAAGGGAGAAAAATCATAAAGCTATGATCACAAATACTTGTAGTTTGGGCAATAAAATTCCAGACCTGCAGACCCTAATGGTAGATGCATACTTGGACATTGATGCTGTTACAGGAACATGGTTCACAGTTCTCATGATTGGGATACGGCCATCCCGGGCTATAACTTGTTAAGGAAGGACAGAGAGGACAGAAAACGGGGAGGAGTAGCTCTTTATGTCAAAAACAATATTCAAGAAACTGAACTGTAAGGGATGTGGGGTAGAGAAGAAGCATTATGGACTGCCCTTAAAAAAGGGGTCTATAGACCACACCATTTATATTGGTGTGGTCTATAGACCCCTGAGTCAAACAGAAGAACTGGACAGAGATCTGGTCGAAGACATTCGAAAGGTGAGAAAGAAGGGAGAAGTGTTGCTCATTGGAGATTTTAATCTGCTGGATATAGACTGGAAAAGCTTTTCTATGGCATCTATGAGAAGTAGAGAGATGGTGGATGCTCTTCAAGGGGCTCTGCTCAAACAACTGATAATGGAACCCACGAGGTAGGGTGTGATACTCGACTTGGTGCTCGCTAATGGGGATAATGTCTCTAATGTCTGGATAGGTGCCCACCTGAGCACCAATGATCATCAGACGATATGGTTTGATATTGCAAATAGGATGCAGAGAACCCACATGAAAGGTCCAAAAAAGCAAACTGGAAACTGATCCAATACTGCAGTAGTGACCAAGACAAGAGGATCAGTGAACACCAGGAGTTCTTTATTCTGCACAAAACATCATAAAAAGCCCGACTCAGGTCGAGTTTCACTCTTTGAGCTGCTTCAGGGGCTATTATGTGTAATGTCGGTGGTTTATCTCCATACAGCAGTTCAGCCTCTTAATAAATGCTTAACCAAATACCATCACCGCTCAAATGCTGCCGCTAACGCTTCAGCGACTAGCTCCGCTTCAACCGGATGGGAATTCAGCCGAATAGAAAACAGCTTTTAGACAGTCAAAGCCATCAAATTGCTTAACCAAATACCACCACCGCTCAAATGCTGTCACTAACGCTTCAGAGTCTAGCTCCGCTTCAACCGGATGGGAATTCAACCGAATAGAAAACAGTTTTCAGACAGTTAAAGCCATCAAATTTTCCAGCAGTAAATTTGATGGCTTTGACTGTCTAAAAGCTGTTTTCTATTCGGCTGAATTCCCATCCGGTTGAAGCAGAGCCAGTCGCTGAAGCGTTAGCGGCGGCATTTGAGCGGCGATGGTATTTGGTTAAGCATTTCTTAAGAGGCTAAATTATGTTGTCCCCAAAAAAAGGTATCACAGTCTGAAAAGAATTCAGTGTTCCCCAGATCCAATATGGCTACTAAAATTCAGTAGTTTAGTTCATCCAAAGACAAGACACAAGCCAGTATAGTGTAAAAAAAGGGGTAGTGTCCAGAATGCACTATAGTTTGTAAATGAGATAGGTATCAGGTCAAATCTACGGTCAAGCCTTATTTTCTCACTGTAACACTGCTGCTGCTAAAACCAGTACACAGTTTGTGACTTTATAGAGCTCTCTTCTGCTCTGAGTATCGATTAACAACCAATAATTTTTCTCTCAATTTTATTCTACCTCTTGGTGGCTGTATCTCTACTCCTTCAGGGGAAAGGACAGATAATAGGCTGGCAGGAGTTTCCCATTTCCCATCTATAGAGTGCAAACATCTTGCCTTAAGGATAGGTCTGAACTCTCTTCACCGAAGGAGAGAGGTCTGAGGTTGTCTTGTATTCTGCAGAGCTGCCACTAAGTCACTAGGCTATCTGGAAATCTCAGCTGTTTACACCTGGATGTTTTGCAGAACTTGCAATATACAACAGAATCACACATTTATATTTGTCATAGTGTACATCACCCGGCTTTCCAGACCAGCTAAATATCACCAACCATCTGATTCTAAAGGTCACAACAGATTAGCTTTTTTTTCTTGCCTATAAAGGAAGAACGTGAAATATTGTGAATGATGTTTTCCTGTTACTGAGCTGGTGCTCAATAATCTCATAATAATATTGTCAATGTGACATCTTAGGAACAGTATTATTACTTTTTGATAGGCAGCTCAACTGTGGAATGCTAACTTTTAACCAAGGAAGCAATTTTCAACCTGCATTGGGACAAAGTGTACAATTTTCAAAGAGGAACTATTCACATACTATCACTTTGAAACTTGCTGCAGGTAAAAATTACCCATGGACATTTACACTTTGCATTTTGTGCAGGCATGGTTTCCATTTAAAATAATGCATGAGGAGCTAAAAATGTCACCTATAAGGGTTATTGTCTTCCCCGACCTAAACTTGCCCTGTGAACACCTCCTCTTCTAAATGTGGCTAAAAATGCACACATGGTTCCACAACATCCCTACTTTCATCCATACTGAAGGCAGGCAGTTTTCAGACAGCCAGTTTAGCATATGATATTATATCCTCTTCATGTGAAAATGTGCTGTGAAATGCAAAAAGTATGCTTTCATTCAGAAACTTTTCACAGCTTTAGGCTGAAATAAATATGGATGTGCATTTATTTTTAATGCATGCCAAAAAAAAAGTAACAATGAGGCCATTTTTTGTTTGTTCTGAATGGAATGAAAATACCTAAAAATGTTCAGGATTTTTTATATTCATTAAAACAAAATGGTCTCCCTGAGAGCTTTAGGCACCATTCCCCCCCCCCCCCCCCCCCCCCCCAAAAAAAAAAATGACCATGGCCTCCATGGCCTCTCTGACTCCCTTCCAGACTGCAAAAGAAGGTGCCTAGGCCTACCTGGTTTGGCTTAGCTGTGCCTAGCTGAGGTTCCTCAGGCGTCTGCAACCTCCCTACCTGCCCCAGGGTAAACCTTTGGGCCTGGGGGGTCCTTGGACCCCATTTTCCCCTTCGTAATGCTCCCAGTATCCAGGGTAATCCCCACTCATGTCTGCCCTGGTTGGGGGTAGATTTAAAAATGGTGCTGGCCACACTTGTATGTCGGTAAAACAAAATGGCACTGAGACATGTGCCAAAGTGACATCACTTCAGCATCAGCCTTACTGCAGTTGACGTCATTTTTAAATCAACTTCCTGCCAGGGTGAGTGAGGATCAGTCCTGCTCTGTAGACACTGGGAGCCCCCACAAAGGGGTAAGTGGAGACTGGGCACCTCCCTGACCCCAGTGCTTGATACTGGGAGTGGGTGGGGATTCAGAGGGGCCGATCCTCAGCACCTCATCTTATTTTGCAGGGCAGGATGGGGGTCAGAGAGGGCTATGGATGCCTATTTGACATCTTTTTCTGTTTTGAGGGGCTTTTTTTGGGGGGGGGGTAATTAATGTTTTGGTTCAATAAACAAAACAAACTGAAAAAAAAGTTAAACTAAAAAAAGAATACCACAGAAACGAGAAATGGATCAAAATAAGTGTTGTATGTTTTTTCTATTTGAAGTTCTGTCATCACAATGAAAGTTTGTAGGTTAAAAAAATAATCCACCATTATAAATATTTCTTTATACTGGTCTCTTTTCTAAGGAAATTGTTTGAGTGTACCTATGTAAGTCCTTGGACTCTTTCAGTTTACGTATTGATATTTTTCATACTTTTCTAACATTTGTGTATCTTCTTTGATGATGAGTTCCGAAATAGTGTTCCAAATAAGGCTAGATGTTGGATCCTATGCAGTGGAAGAATAACATTTCTATTCTTTTCTTTCATCCTTATTTTTAATGAATGCCAACGTATTTTATATATTGATATTAAATTATTTATAGCCCAGACTGATCCAAGGTTCCTAGAAGAGTGCAAAAAACATACACATTAACAGCATAAATAAATAATAAAATTAAAAACAAGTATCATAAAACTAATAAAATCAATACATAATAAAATCATGAAATGCAATAATATCAAATTATAAACATAAAAACTAGTTAAGACCAAAAAGGAAAATGACATTCTCAGACCTGCTTTAGTCTCATTTTACAAGGGACTATATAATAATCACAGAGCCTGTTACATTGAAAACAATGCCAATAAGGAATAAATTAAATGCCTGCTGTTGGGTTAAGAACAATGCCAATAAGAAATAAATTAAAAGCCTGCTGCTAGGTTTATCCATATGCCTGTTCAAACAGATAAGTTTCTCACAAATTTTTTAAAGTAGTGAAATAAGACATTGTATACAAGTATTCTGGTAGAGTGTTCCAAAAGAGAGCACCATCAACAGAGAGTTCCTTGTCACACATCTCCCCCAGATGTGAAAAATGAAGGGAAGGTATCTCCAACAGTCCACACTGAAGAGATCTTAATGCACGTGTGAAGGCTTATAGATACATAACTTCATTTTGACCTGGGAGAAGAACTTTAGTTCAAGAGATTATGAATAAGAGTTGCTATTTTATATTTAACTCTCTATTGGATTGACAACCAATGTAAAGAACAAAGAGTTCACGGTCCCGTATTTTGAGGCTGTCAGTATACGCACTGAAAAGTTCTGAAATATCTAAAGAGCCCAAAGAGATGATGCTGGAAGTGCAATAAAGCCAAATTACAGTAAGCACTAGTGACTGAAGTAGAGTGTGAAAGTCACTTGAATTACATAAGGTTTAAAGTCTGTAAAATATCTATAACTTGTATAAAACAGTCTTGACTATCATCTTAACATGAGGATGCAGTAAGATAGAAATCTAAAATAATGCCCAAATGTCAAACCAGTGAAACAGGAATTGAGCAGCCATCAAATATCAAAAAAGAGGGAGCGTCAGAAGGAGGGCAATGATGCAAAATAATCAATTTGGTTTTATTCACATTTAGAGATAGATTGTTAGTATATAATCAACAGATTAAGTAAGATTAAATCGTTCGTTGAGTAACCAGAGTGAAATTGGCATGAAAAACTCTACATTGCCCGCATAGAGACAACTTTCAAACCAGCGCGTGGGTGCATATTGGCCAGGGAAGCGGCCATTTTGTAACTTAAATGCGCATATTATAAAATAACCTGGCCGCACACACATGTGTGCCAAATTTTAAGTGGGCATTCGCAAGTGCCTGCAAATCCCCCTTCTACCAGGTAAATCAGAAATTTGTAAAAGGGGTGTGCCGATGCCATTCCCAATGTTTACCAGTTTGTCCCCAGTTCACCCAGTTAGGAGACAGGTCCTCCAATTCCCCATGGTTTGATAGCCTTCACTCCCCCCCAGTTAGCCTCAACCCTTAAATCCCTCCAGATCTACCTATTTTTCTTTATTTTTACACATCCTCCATAGCAGAAGTAAAGTTACGTGGCAGGGGATCTCGATGCACACCTGATCGCATAAGTATTTCCCCACAAGTTTCAGGTTCACGTCCCGAAACGCCTAGGCCACGCCCTGCTCCTTTTTGAAAACTTTCGACATACGTGTGTATCTTGGTAGCTTTTAAAATGCGTTCGGCACGCACGAGTCTAATATATTCGCATGTCGGGCTTTTAAAATTCACCTTATAACTTGTAATTGAGACCAAGACCAGCAGGCAATTTATTCAAAGGCGACAACATATATATATATATATATATATATATATATATATATATATATATATATATATATGTGCTGAACAGAGCAGCTGAAAGTGCTGGGGGACTCCAGAGTGTGTCATGAAGAAATTTGCCAGGCCATGCTTTACCTGCTGGGTCCTCTCATGCCAGAAATGTTAATTCCATTCAGATGAGATGACAACATTTGGTGGCTTAAAGCATCATGGAAAACCACGATATAATTGGTGCCATTATCAAATCCCTGCTAGATGGTATTTAAACTAAATAAAAGCAAGATCTCTTTACTATGACGTTTACGAAAACAGGTTTGACTGAGGCCCATTTATGGACCACCCCAGATTCAAAAGAAAGATTCATAATTTTGGCAAAAAAATACTGCTGGTGTCATTGTGCAGAATTTTGATGACGGCTGTGGCACAGACATTTAAAAGGTGAATTTTAAAAGCCTGGCGCGGGCCAAAACTGGGAGATGCGTGCACAAGTCGGGCCAGCGCACACGGAGAGGATTTTAAAAGCCGCCCATGTACGCGCCTGTCTCCTGCTACACGCACAAATGAAAAGTTCTGAAAAGGGGGCAGGGCATGGGCGTTCCTGGATTTCACCTTGAAATTTGCACATAAATAATTATGTGCCAAAGCACGCATCGGGGTCCCCAGCTGCGTAACTTTACTTCTGCTATAGATGGTGTGTAAGTCGTAAAACAAAACAAAACAAAAAAAAACACGGGCCAACAAATGCTCACATGTGCGCCCACACACCTGTTTAAAAGTTACCGTCTAAGGGAACAGGGCAAATTGTTCATCTTGTTTATAACCAGTGATACCTCCGCAGGGGACACTAAGGAAATACTCGGCCAGGTCACCTCCCTGGAATAGAAAGATCTGGTAGAAATAACTTCAGCTGCTCTTACTTGGCTCAGATTATTTTTAACTGTGCCCGTGATTGCACTGCATGGGACATACAGTTAACAGTGCTATCCAAAATCCATGCCAAATCTCAGGAAGAAGAAAATTCAGTTTCCTAGTTTATTTTGCTGGCTGTCTAGAAAAATGCTGTGTTGTGAGCAAAACACATTTGTGAGTAGATTAGGGTGCACTTTGGGTCATAAATTGGCTAAGGATGTAATTGCCTTCAACAAAGAACTGTAAATAAGATAGCATCCTCCCATTCCAATGGTGCCTTTTTTGCTGATGTACGTTGGGAAATTCTCATTGCAGCAAAATAATACAGTTATAGCAATGAAAACCTTGTAGAAGAGCATTCGGTTGACAGCTTAGGCTATAATGTCTCTGAGCATTGAATTTTGCTGTGTTTATAAGTGCAATGTGAGCTTGCATCACATCAGTTAAAATATACAACAACGGGAGCTGTTCTGGTGGTTCAGCAGCAGGACTGCTCACTGGCACAGAGAAGTAGGGATGTGAATCGTTTTTGAACGATTAAAATTATCGTCAGATAATTTTAAAATCGTCCAAAATCGTTAGATACGCGATACAATACAAATGCCCCCGATTTATCGTCAGGGGCATTTGTATTGTACCGTTAAATAGGGCGCGGGAAAACCGGCACACCAAAAAAACCCTAAAACCCACCCGAACCTTTAAAACAAATCCCCCACCCTCCCGAACCCCCCCAAAATGTTTTAAATTACCTGGGGTCCAGTGGGGGGGTCCTGACGCGATCTCCTCCCACTCTCTGGCCACCGCTGCATTGAGAAATGGCGCCGGTGGCCCTTTGCCCTTATCATGTGACAGGGCAAAGGTAGCGCCGGCGCCATTTTGTTTCCTGGCTCCCGACGTCACGCGTGCGGGAGATCGCCCCCGGACCCCCGCTGGACCCCCAGGGACTTTTGGCCAGCTTGGGGGGGGCCTCCTGACCCCCACAAGACTTGCCAAAAGTCCAGCGGGGGTCCGGGAGCGACCTCCTGCACGCGGGCCGTATTGCAAATCTTCAAAATGGCGCCGGCGCTACCTTTGCCCTCACTATGTCATACAGGCGACGGTGCCCGGGTCGGGTGATGGCACGCCAGCAGCTTGCTGGCACATGCAGAGTTACGCCGGCCTATGGCCGGCGTAACTTTAGCAACAAAGGTAGGGGGAAGGTTTAGATAGGGCCGGGGGGTGGGTTAGGTAGGGGAAGGGAGGGGAAGGTGCGGGGGGGTAGAAGGAAAGTTCCCTCCGAGGCCACTCCGATTTCGGAGCGGCCTCGGAGGGAACAGACAGCGCGCGCAGGGCTCAGCACGCGCAAGTTGCACAAATGTGCACCCCTTTGAGCACGCCGACCCCGGATTTTATAAGATTCGCGCGGCTACGCACGGATCTTATAAAATCTGGCGTACTTTTGTTCGCGTCTGGTGCGCGAACAAAAGTACACGTGCACGTAGATTTATAAAATCTACCCCTAAGTGTCACACCTAGTAGCCAGATTCAGGGTCCTTGATTGTAGCGTTCTAGCAGAGGACCATCACTTCAATCATCAGGGATGTGCAGGGAAGTTAATTTCATTTCAGGTTGCTTTTTTTCATTTTCATTTCATTTGGGTTATTTTTCATTTGGTAGACTTTTAAAAATTTGTTTCTCCATTTTTTGTTTTTTATTTTGGAAGACAGCATGCGAGGAGATAACATTCAAACAATGGCACACAGCAGCATCTACGCATGCAGATTTATGATATTTTATAACCCGCACTTATCAGCTACATGCGTATTATAAAATGCGAATATATATTCTTACATGCAAATACATTCAATGAATTGAGAGTATCTCAATGCTTTGAACACGCGTACTTTCCCTATGTATTTTAAAAATATGTGCACGTATATTTTATGAGTGAAAATAAAGTAGGACTTGCACGTGTAAATTGGAATTTACACGTGTACATTGTTATATTTTAAAACGTACGTGTCAAGGAAATGACCAGGTTTACCAATTATTCCACCGGCACTTCTTCAGGTCAACAAGACCCTCCTGAGCTCCCCACAGTTCATGCAGACCCCCCACCCACCCAAGCAAGATCATTAGCAGGTGTAAAATTACGCAAGTCAATTGGCAAATCTCTGCACATGTCTTTTAAAATTGCAAATTCCGCACATAAATGTTGGCCCCACCCTAGAATGCCCCTAGACTGCCTCTTTTTTGTGCTCATATATGTGCAAAAACCTGCACGTATGTTTGATGTTTATAAAGTAGCATGTAGGCGAGAAGATGCTGCTTAGGTGCTTGCATGCTACCTTTAACATGCCAACGCTTTGAAAATGTACCCCACTATTTGCAAACAGCATGCACTATTTTATGAAACATATCCACCCAAAACATTTTGGGATTTTTTTGGGGGGGAGGGGATTGTGCATTGGTTTTAGGGTAAAATAAACTGAAACCAAAATGTTTGTTTCAGCTTGACTAGCCATTTTTTTAAAAACATATACATATCCATGCTGTGTTGAGGGGGTGCTATAAAATAGGGGTACTTGCAAAAGAAGACTGTTGGCACCAGATCCCAGTCCTGTTTCCAAATTATTTAGAAGTTAAAAATAAGGAGCAGGCGAAAACTGTCAGATCAACACACACACACACACACAGTATATAGATAGCTATAAGTATAGATGTAGATATAGTTAAACAATGTGGAAGAGATGTGGCGTTCCAGATTGCTGGAAACCAATGAAAAAATTACCATTTTATTAGAATTACTTGACTATATCAGTATGTATATTAATTGCATGTATATCTGAGATGCATATCAAGCCAGGATTGGAACATAGGTTAACAACGGAATTAAAAGGGACTAGGGAGTAGCACTCTGTCCTGAATAATTGCTTCCAATGGGCAGGGGAAGTCTGAGGCTGCTACAGCCCAAATGAATAGTGTGTATAGAGAATGAGGACCTAATAAACAGAAAGCAGGAAAGGGCCATCTAATTTACCCAGTGTGACCATGAATGGCTGCTAAGGGATAGTGATTCGGCCTTCCTAATGAACCTTGTGCTTCGTATTCATAGTTTTACTCTGCATGATTATTGGAGGAGGTCGGCTGGTTCTTTCTAGAGAATATGTAGTACAGAAAAAGCTGGAAGGGGGAGGGAGGTGGCTGGAGGTGTTTTCAAGATAGTGGGCATGAGTTGCTGATCTCCATGTGTGCTGCCAGGCCCTACATACATAATGCTGACTGGAAATTGAGTGACAGAGGAGAAGAAACCATTGGATGCTATGGGATCTGATATGGGGAAAAGTCCAGGCTAAGGTACATTCAGTACTCAAAGTTAACTTGGTGACTCAGAATAAAGTGAAGCATTTGGAAAATAAAATTAGAAATCGGATGTTGCGGTATATACATTTTCACAAAGGAACATAAGAACATAAGAAATTGCCATGCTGGGTCAGGTCAAGGGTCCATCAAGCCCAGCATCCTGTTTCCAACAGAGACCAAATCAGGCCACAAGAACCTGGCAAGTACCCAAACACTATGAAGATCCCATGCTACTGATGCAATTAATAGCAGTGGCCATTCCCTAAGTAAACTTGATTAATAGCCGTTAATGGACTTCTCCTCCAAGAACTTATCCAAACTTTTTTAAACCCAGATACACTAACTGCACTAACCACATCCTCTGGCAACAAATTCCAGAGCTTAATTGTGCATTGAGTGAAAAAGAATTTTCTCTTATTAGTCTTAAATGTGCTACTTGCTAACTTCATGGAGTGCCCCCTAGTCCTTCTATTAACCAAAAATGTAAATAACCGAGTCACATCTACTCATTCAAGACCTCTCATGATCTTAAAGACCTCTATCATATCCCCCCTCAGCCGTCTCTTCTCCAAACTGAACTGCCCTAACCTCTTCAGCCTTTCCTTGTAGGGGAGCTGTTCCATCCCCTTTATCATTTTGGTCACCCTTCTCTGTACCTTCTCCATTGCAACTATCTTTCTTGAGATGCGGTGACCAGAATTTTTGATTTCTTTGATGTCACTCGTTCTCTAGGAAAGACAGTTGAAGAAGTTACTTTAGTTTCAAGTTTGATTGTAAAATTTGCATTTGAACCTGACAGGAATTGGGTCATGACTTTTTTTTTTTTTTGTGATGTAAAGATGTTCTTTTCTTGAATTCCAAGGTTCGTACTTTTCCGGAAGCGGCCAAGGCCACACAAAGGAAAAGGAAGTAATTTCTTCTGATGCGCTCTTGAGCATTGCAGTTTGGTGCCATGTTCTGGTTAAATTACCCTTGGAAATGTGTTATTAAATATCAATGTCCTGTTTGATCCCCCTCAGCTTGCACTCTTTCTGATTAATAGGCCGAGTCCAGTTGGAGAAGTACTGATTTCATCCTCGTCTGTGGTACCTCCTAATTAGATCCCCCCCCTACTGCATAGTTACCCATATTAGGAATTTGTTAGGAGCCTCCAGTGGCGTAGCAAGGGGGGGGGGGGGGTTGCGGGAAGGTTCAAAGCTCCCGGGTGCCAGGCTGTAGAATTCTCTATTTTTTTATATTTTTTTCAGCTGCACGCAGGTAGAAGGCAAGAAAAGGAAGTTATTTGAAATGTGTGTGACCCCAAGCATTTCTACAAGGAGGATGGTGGTAGTCATATGGGGAAGGGGTGGGGCAGAAAGGAGGCAACACAAATGTATTGGACCCCCAGGTGCTAGAGACCCTTGCTATGCCTCTGAGTGCCACCATTTCTTTTTTTTTTTTTTTCCTATTTTCTATATTCCTCTAATGATTGTTCTTATGGAACACATTCCCCATTGATCGTGGATTGGTTGTAGCAACAAGTTTATTGTATTATTATTATTATTATATAATATGCTATTCTTATATTTCTTTTCTTTTCTTGTTGCTGTTTTGCATACGAGAAATGTATTTATTAAATGAAAATTATGGAATAGAAAGTGTTAAAAAGAAGGATAAATGTATCCACTTTCTAGAAAGACTTGCTCCAAAAATACTCTTCATCATGCAATTAGGGAAAACCATTAGTGACTGGGGATTTTCTAGAAAGAATATTTGTCAGTGTGGCTAAGGAACAGATTTGGGGGCTGAACACCAGGCAGTCAACAATAACAGGGTTTCCCCCCCCCCCCCTCCCCCGTTGTGCTTTTCTTGTCAGCATCTTAATCGCATACAGACACAATGAGTGGTTGAATTAGCACAGTAACCGTGTGCAGGGACTGAGATGACTCCTCAAGATGTTCACCCCTGCACCAAACGGATCCTTGTTGCAGCATCCTGTCGTCTCTCATACTGTAACACACCTGCAAAAATAAAACGAAAAGGAAAATGCAGGCAAGCCCTTCCAGACTGAGCTTCACCAGGATGTGCAGAAAAAAAACAAACAAAAAAAAACCCTGTAAAGTTTGTGTTTTGCTTGCTTCCTGCT
This sequence comes from Rhinatrema bivittatum, assembly GCF_901001135.1. Classification (NCBI taxonomy): domain Eukaryota; kingdom Metazoa; phylum Chordata; class Amphibia; order Gymnophiona; family Rhinatrematidae; genus Rhinatrema; species Rhinatrema bivittatum. The sequence goes on from NC_042626.1 coordinate 35,352,224, forward strand.
GGGATGTAATTACTCCACAGATCTTGTTATTTAAAATGTTGCAGCCTTAATGTTTGAAATATTCAGTCAACTTTAACATCTCATCTCATCCCTCTCTCTCTCTCTCTCCCTCCCCCCCCCCCCTCCTCCCACACACACACACTCTCTCTCTCTCTCTCTCTCATACATTTTCCAACTCCCTCATCATTGTAATCATTCACCTCCTCACTCTTTTCTTTATGTTCATTTACTTCCCGTTTCTTTCCTCTCTCACCTATTTGTTTTTCTCGCTCATTTTCTTACAGCTCTCTCTCTCTTTCAATTTTCTTTTCCTTCTCATTTTTCTTGCTTGGTTTCCTGGACATAGAAGCGCATAAGATACCAAAAGGCGAGGAATTCTGCTTTCTGTTGGCGCTTTGTTGCTAAAGCAGTCTCCCATGTCAAACTGTGAGCCATCTGTAGCGTAAGGGGATTCTGAAAGCGACATATAACCGGGGGGGAGGGAGGTGCAAAGGGTTTCTTTATTTATTCTTACCAGTGTTTTTGATGCTTTTACACTAAGGAAGGTCACTTTCCGGATAGATCTTTGAATTGTGAGAGCTCCGGGAACGGCAGCAGGGAGACAGACCCTGTTCCTTGGTCTCCTTGCATGTCTGTAATTGTTAGGAGACTCTACTGAGTTTGTGAAGCAGCTGGTTGGGGGTGGAATAAATGAGCTGGAAGAACAGACAGTATTGCAAGATTTAAAGCATGTATTATTACTAAAATATATATATATATATATAAAAAATAAAATAAAATGTCATTTTGGAAAATGTCTCCTTTCCACGTGCTTCAGACATAGGAAAGCAGCATAAATAAGACCAGAATCCCCTCCCTTTGATAGATTTCCTCACTGTTTCATAGTTGCCATGTGACCTTACCCGACTTATTCTACTTAAAATCAGAACTGCAGGTGCCAGAATTCAGCAGGTGTAAGGTGTGTGGAAAAGGCAAACCTGGCCTAAGATCTCCCTCTGAAAACTGAGTCTCTTTACAGTTTTTGCTGGTTACCTAGACTTTTGCGATCCAGCCTGGGATTATGTCTTCTAACAAGAGTGAGAAATTCTCTGCATTTGTAATGAGCCATCATAGCAGTGGGGGGGGGGGGGGGGCAATGTGCCTGTGTGTCAGGCTTAAAAGGGTTGCAGGACAGGTGGCCGTCGCATCCTGGCACTGCTGCGACCCCCCCCCCCCCCTCACTTGCCCTCCATGCTTCATTCATCATCATGGCACTGCCACAATCTTCTCTCTCATGCCCATAGAGCCGCAATGTTTTTTTTGGGGGGGAGGGGCCCCCTCTATCGTGGTGACACTCCCCCACAATAGTGGAACCCCTCCCACGAAAAACCATTGCGGTTAAATGCATCCAGGCCCAAGTTGGATAAGTAGCGACATTTAGACTTATTGGCTAAGTTAGCTGGATAAGTTAGTCCTGCTGTTGAGCAGGTCTAAAGTTATCCAGATAGTTATCCAGCTAACTAAAAGTTATCCAGGATTATTCAGCAGGGGGTAGGGGGTGCACTGTTGAGCTTACTCAAGATGGCAGCTTGATTTTGTTGCTCCTCCTCACCGCACTGTGTTTTCAGGTATATTCAGCAGTGTGGCCATCTGCCTAACTTCACTGGTCAGATGACTTTTGACTATGGACCTCACTGTATGTGTATGTGGTATTCTTTTTTTTCCCTGGAGAAAACAGTACCAATACCAGGCACCGGCAGACACTGGCAGTGCAGCAGAGGGGCATGCTTTTGGGAAAAATAAGAGTGTGTGCCTGTGTGCAGTGCAGTAGTATCTGTCCCTCTCTATGTATGAGTGATTTTTAGTCTCCACACTGCTTTGTGTGAGAGAGACCAGTGAGTAAGTTAAGTACACACACTAACACCACTTGTAGAAAGACAAACACATTCGCCTTGGCAGACCACCAGCGACTGGGTCGAATTTTCATCATGCCACGGGAAATGGGAGGAAGAGGAAGGTACTGTGGTAACAATAGCATAGGGAGAGGAAAAGCTTTGCATCCTTTTGGAAAGGAACTTATTAGTGCAAATCCAGGTACATCTGGCAGGACTAGTAGTACCTACCTGTACTCCCCCACCTAAGCTGAAGAGAGATTTTTCTTTTTTTGCAGGGTAAGCCAGAGGCAAAAGCACTATCAAGCAAGAAAAACTAGAAGAACATGTGCTGCCTGCTGTCACTGTTAGCTCAATTTCTATGGTGCAGGGAGGGGGAAGGCAGAGCCAGTGGAGTGTGGTATTGGCACTGGCAGTGGGAGAGCAAGGTCAGTGCTAGGAGTGGAGCAGCCACTTCTCTCTCATGCCTCCTGAGAAATGTCTGCAGTATATCCACCAGCAAGAAAGTATTGGGTCAGATGAATCATGTGAGGGCTTCTCAGAGTCAGATGATGTAGAACAGCTAGTAGCTGAGAAGAAAATGGGGAGTTTAGTTACTAGTTTGCTATCCTCATCGAGTAGGTAGAGGAGGCAGAATGCAATGTTACCAGGGCACGGAGCACCCTCCAGAAAGAGGAGGAGGAACTGGAGAGCTTGAGTGATGCCCCTGAACCTTTGCCATTTTGTCCACCTTCAACTCCAGCCTCAGCAGTAGCATCCAAGCCTGCAGAAAGGCAGAGGAAGTCCTGTAAGAGGTGTGAAGATACTTCAGAGCACAGGAGGACTTGCATTTTGCAAAGTGAATTCACTCTTGTAAGTGCATCAGCGGAGGAAAGCTACTGGGACATCTTCCAAGCAGTGGCATACTGCATCATGTAAAAAGGGAACACTCGATAGGATGGTCTTTAGGGGACAGCACCTCATGGAGCAGATAGGGTGTGTCATAGCATCATTGTCCCATAGTAGGAGGCAGCCAGCATCAAAGGTGGTCACACACTGCATCAGGGAATTGATGGCCCTGGATGACCAACCTTTGCAGAATGTGAGATGTAAGTGGGCTATGCACCTGTTAGCTCCAGTTACAAAGTGTCCTCACTATCAACATTCAGCAGGCAGGTTATCCCTGGCCTGTACACTCTGTGCCATGTTCACATGCAGGCATAACTGGCCAGCATGGAGAAGGGAAGCATCTGCTTTACTCGTGGCATCTGTACCATGCAGAATGCTACACACACCCCTATCTTTCCCTGCTGGCACACTGATGGCAGTTGTCCAAGGCAGGAGTAGGCAGCAGCTCTGGTGAAAATGGAGCATCAGTATGCAGGTGGCTTATGCTACACACCCAGGTAATGGGCAATTGTCATACCTATTGTTCCTGGTATTTTCATGACCGATATTGGTCCAAACCTGAAAAAGGTAATGGAAGATGGGGGACTATGAGGGGATGCGTCGCTTTGCATACGTGTTGTGCTTGACATAAAGGATGCACTGAGAGCTAAGGAACAACATGGCAGCTTCATCCTGAAAGAAATGATTGAGGGGCAGAAAAATAGCATGGTATTTTCAGCAGAGTATAATGAGTGGACGGCAGCTGCATGGAAAGCGGGAAGCACTCAGTGGGGGCACCTCTACACCAGCTGATTCAGGCTTTAAGCACCAGATAGAATCCCACCTATCTAATGCTGCAGAGGTTAGTGGAGCAACAGAGAGTCCATCATTTGGCTCTGGAAGGCGAGATAGATATGCATCACCCCATGAGGCATCGTGATTGGCTAAACATAACGGAGCTCATACCAGTCTTCAAGCCCTTTAAGGATGTCACAGAAGAATTCCTTAAGAGCTACCCTGAGCGAGGTGATCCCCATAGTCAACATCCTGCAAAATAAGTTTGAGGGTTTCTGGTGGGAGCAGGGTTTGACAGGAGAGGGTGTTGGTGTTTGTGGACTCCTTGCAGCAGCAGGTGCAAGTTAGGCTGAAACCCCTCGCACAGAAGGGTACAGGAATGGGAACTCCAGGGGCAAAGGGAGAATAGGCACCCCAAATAATAGTGTTAGCCAGAGTAGCATCCTGTAAGCTACCACTTCCTCCCTGTGGCCATGGCAGAACATTCTTTCTTAAAACACGCCATAGTTAACAGCAGTTGGCAGCAGAGAAGAATTTCCTTGCCCGGCATAGGCGACACAAAATGTCTAAATATTAGACTTTAATAAGGCGCTTGTCAGCACTTTTTCAAACAAAGATATGAATCAGAATTTTATTTAGAACAAATATAAATTTAATATTCCATATCTTTGGAAGCACATATGCTAACCTTGCAAGACAGGTAGAGCATCAATGTGTCTTGTAATCTCTGGTACACGCTGTTATTTTATACTTTCAACTATACATAGAAAATGCTTGTGAGAAAATCCTTCACCAATTTGAGAGTGTCACCAACTAAACTTGTCTATCCTGAAAACAATCTCCTCCCACCATAAAAGTTCCTTTATCAACATGGCTTTGATGCATCATGTTTCTTCTGATCTCCTTTTGATCTTCTGTGTTTTGTAAATAGATAGTAGGTCTGTGTTCTGAATAGATAGTAGGCCTGAATTCTGTTGTTGGTGCCAGACCTTTAATTAAAGCTGTAACCTCCGGGAATCTTCAGTTCACCTGGCTTCTTTCAATGAGATAGGAATCTGTGAGAAACAAGCTTCTATTATGGTTTCTGTGAGAACCAAATTTATATTATGGTCCTTGTATTATGGTTTAGATCTTGCCATTGATGCCCTCCTGGCCTTTAATTATAGGCTTTGCAGAGCCTACAGGTTTCACAGATCTTCCATATTCTTGAGTCTGAGGTGGTCAGAAGTTCACTATATCTTAGCAGTTTCAGTGTGAATCAGCCAGCTGAGGATTCTGGGACTGGCTGAATGAGCCAAAGTTCTGAACCATCATATCAAAACACATATATCAGACACACGCTATCTGGAATTTCCCAGAGAGGATGAGGTCACAGATTTGTCGGCTTATTAGGCACACAAGGCCGCAAACTGGCCAGATCTCACCAACATGACTCAACATTTCCTGTCCTGTTCACCAACCAGAGGGCCTACTGAATGGGTATTCTCAAAGGCAGCAGAGATCATGAGGTTGATATTCAAAAGCTATTTAGATGGATTACTGAAAAGTTATCCATCTAAATGGCTAGCTGGCTGTATGTAAAGCCGTGTACTGCTAAATTCTAGCCACAGAATGACTTATGCGGCTAGAATTTAGTTTCATAAGTCGCGGGCAGTCTGGAGGTGGGCAGGAGGTGTTTTGGGGCATTGGTTATGCGGCTAACTCTGGTCGTGCTGTAGGACTGTTCAAAAGTTAGCCAGATATATTTATCTGGCTAACTTTAAGATAGCTAGGTATATTCAGCAGCTGCACCACTAAATATCCCCGTTAAGTTAGCCGGATAGCTCTATCTGGCTAACTTAATTAGCCACGGAGCAGTTGAATATCAACCTCCATAAGTTTGCATTGCTGATGAATGTTTCTAGAGATATTAGAAAGTTTGTCTTTCTTAAAATATAAAAATCAAAACAGCCACCAGATTCTGCCAATGAAAAATAAGCCAATGAAAAAAAGTCAAAAGAAGTAGGTCACTGGAAGCAAATTTTATTTTTTTTATCAAAAAGATAACCTGCAAACAAAAGACTTCAATATGTTGAACCAGGGGCCAAAAATGCCATCATAGGTAATTCAAACATCCAAGTAGAACCCTGTATTCCAAACATCAAATATGAAGGCAGATTCCCTCAACAGAAAATGTCACCATCCATTGCCAACATGGCTCACATTTCTCAAGACATTGCATCAGGGTGAAAACTTTAAAAATTAAATTATTTTAATCGTCTCAAAGAGCAAGCTATAACAGTATTGATTATTGAACACTGCAAGTCTTCAGAAAAGGTGTGATGCCTACTGGCAATACTCTATCAGTGGCGCTTCCAATATTTTATTCTTTATACAACTTTTATGTTCAAACAAGCTCAGTGATCGATACTGTTATAACAAATCCTCATGTTGGTGATTGAAATCACCTTTTGATTTTGAAAGTACAACAGTGGATTTTTCAACTAAGGACTTTACAACAGAATGGTTTAAATTCCAGCATTGAATAGCATTATCTTAATCACCTAATTTTTTGTTTCTTTATTTTTTTACAGACTTCTGATCTTTTTTGTCCTATTGAAAACACATTGGTCCTTTTGGCAGCATATGATGAGTTGCGTTTGGATTTCTTTGTTGGAGTGGATTTTAGTGATTAGGTCCAATTGGGCCTTCCTGTTTAATTGGGTTATCAGCCTAGGTATATATTGAGCTGATATGAGTGAGGCAGGTACAGCGTAGAGGTAAAGTATTGATAGATCGTGTTTGTCATAAAGGGTTTTGATAATACCTGCTCGCTGAGACAACGAAAATAAGTTCATTTTATATGTTTTTGCCCTAATCTTGTGAAACATGGGCTACATTAGCAATGGATGGCAACCATTTCTGTTGAGGGAATACAAGGTTCTGCTTGGATGTTTGAATTATCTATGATGGCATTTTTAACCCTTGGTTCAAATTTTTTAGTCTTCTGTTGTTAATGAGCTGTCAGAGGTCTCTCCTTGTGGTTAAAAAAATTGCTTGTAGTGATCTACGTTTTTTTGATTGCATTCTTAAAATATACTTCCCTCCATTGGGTTTCCCAGAATTGCCGTGTGAGTGGAGGAGGACTGACTGTACAGCTACGGAGAACCAGTGCCCATAGCATTGGCCCTCAGCACTTTGCTGTAGTGTTACTGGGTGTCTGACTCATCGCTGCAGCTGCGCTGGCCTGCCTATTGCTACCCAGCCAGATCAGCTGAATCAATCTTAGTGATTTAAGTGGCACAGATAAAATGCCCTCACACCCCACTCACAGTGCATTGGGGTTTTCAAGCCACTATTGTTGGCGCCCTTTGTCCCTCTTTTGGTGCCTTGGGGGTCGTCACATCGATTTTATTGATGAATTCTGCCCCTAATTTGGAGCCTTGGGGTGTTCTTGCCACTGTGGGTGGCTGCTTTGCCCCTCTCATTGAGCTTTGGGGCCTTGGTGCCACTGTTTGTGCTGCTTTCAGTTCCTTGGGACTTTTTCTCCCACTTTGGTGCATTGTTTCTCTTCTCATTGTACCTTGGGCTGTTCCTGCCACTTTTGGGGCTGCTTTTCACCTCTTTTAGCACATTGGGATCTTCAGCACCATTGTTGGTGCCCTTTGACCCTCTTTTGAAGCCTTGGGGGTGTTCTTGCCACTCTTGGTGCCGCTTTCCTCCTCTCCCAATGCCTTAGGCTATTTTTATTATGCCCTTTGCTCCTCTCACTATACCTTGAGGTGTTGATGCCATATTCTGAGTGTATGACACTCTACTTGCTGCCTTAATCCTTATTCTATACTGTTAACTTGTTTCCCCCCTTTCTGTGTGTGCTGGACCAGGCTAGATGCCTGGTCCACCTTAAATCCCACAGAGGGAGAGAGTTCTGCAGGTGGGACCCAGCTGGGGGCTGGGATAAGAGTGCAAGCCCAGCTGTGTTCAGGAGGCACTTATACCTCCAGGAGGAAGACAGCTACTGTAAAGCATTCTGTCCGAACCAGATGGGAGTGAGCATACCCTGACCAAAAGCAAAAATCCTTATAACCCACATATTCCATGTTTCAGTTCACAGTGGCTTACAATGTGCTTACATAATAAAAAAAAATAAATGAAATAAACAATATACAAACATACAATATACTTACTTGGTTTCTTGCAAGACTAAAAACTCTTAGCTTGCTACCATATCACTCACCTGGGTGTTGATGCCTCTCTTCTTGCTGCATTGCTCTCTACATATGGTTTGTGCTTTTAAACGCCAGTGCTCCTTTTGCCCCAAGCCAACTGACAATGACCCCCTTTCTTTGGGATGAAGAAGCAGTTTTACTCTTTCAGGAAGTTGTAGACGGTGTTTCAGCAAACCATGTACATCTGACTTGCACGGTGTTTGCTGCAGCAGCTGCAAATAATACCTTGATAAATGTGCTGGAACTGCTGATATTTTTTTCAACCAGCATCTGCCAAACTTTCACAAAAAAAAAAAAAAAGTATTAGCCAAAAATAATAAGAACCTGAAAAGCCTTTTGTACTATTTCTGCAATGTTCTTCATATTGTCACTTCATGCGTGACATCGACATTGGAAGTGAAGAACGGGTATATTTATTGGTCCTCCTAATTCTAAAAAAAAAAAAAAATGGCTGAACAAGCACGATGAAAAATATGCCACAAAAGCAACAAAAAAAAACAAAAAACCAGAAAATTCTCTCCCAAGCTGATCATGACAAATCCTATGAGTTTGCAAACAATGTTAATTGCCTGTCAGAAAGATAGGGTTAAAAAGTCCTCTCCAAGCACTCTTCACCCACTGTCTTTATCCCACCGTTGATACCATAGGTACAGGAGTGCTACAGACTTCCTCCAGAGTTTCCTCTGGCTTCTGCTCACCGTTCAGGATGTCGGGCACTAATGACAGTGCCTTCAGTTGCTCTTGCCACTGTAGGTGCCTGCACTGTCCCTCTCGTGGTACTTTGCGGTCTTCATGCCACTCTGTGTGCTTCTTTGATCCCCCCCCCCCCCCCCATCATGCCTTGGGGTATTTCTTGCCGCATTTGCTGCTTCTTCCCCCCCCCTCTCCTGATGCCTTGAGCTGCTCATACCACAAGTGGTGCTGCTTTATACCTCTTTTGGGACTTCATACCACTGTGGCGGATGCCCTTTGCCCCTCATTAACAGCCTGGGGATGTTCGTACCATGGTGTTCCTCTTATGGTGCCTCGGGGGAGGGCTGATTGCCTCTGTTCGGGATACTTTGCCTTGTCACGGCGCCATGGGCTAACCATGCCACTCATGGTGCCACTTTGCCCTAGGCTTGGTGCTTTGGATTGCTTCTCTGTAGGGATGTGCATTCGGATTGACCGCATATGGAAAACGCAACTCAAATTTTTTTTTTAACTTAAAAAAAAGATGGGGCGTATACGAGCAGATTTCCGACATAAATGAACATAGATATGTCGGATACGGCGAATCGCCATGCGCGCGCTTTCTCGCCGCCATTACCTGCGACTCGAGCTCGGAGCCCCGGATTACCTGAAAATGGCGGCGCCCCTGCGGTAACCATGCCAACCTGTCTGACCCTGTCCTGTGAGTCTCAGTGACTCACAGGAAAGGGTGGGACAGGTCGGCATGGATACCGGAACGCAGCGAATCTGCGTTCACCTTTTCAGAGAAGCACTGAATGCAGCGAATCGCGCTGTCATTCCGTGCTTCTCTGAGGATTTCCTGACGAGCCAGCAGCACTATAAAAGCAGCAGCAGCACGAGGACTGACGGACATTTTCAGCGATTCAGTGGGGAGGTGGGATTGGGATCGTGCTGGGTGGGCTTAGGCAGGCTGAGGCAGAGAAGATAGCAGAACCCGATTTGATAGACAACACAGAACAGAACCAGATTTGATAGACAACACAGAACAGATTCTTTGTTAGGGAAAAAAAAAAAAGAACATTCTTATTGAGTGAGTCTGTACATTTTATCCTGGGCAGTGCCAGGCAGGGCTGGCAGTACTCTGCCTCATATTTGCTATTTTTAAACAGACTTAAAAGCATTCTCCTTGAGTGGTTCAGTGCTGGCTGGGCAGCAGTTCCAGGGCTGGGAGTACTCTGCCTCATATCTACTTTAGTTCTATGTGCACTGCAGTGCACACAGACAGACACATTCCGTGCATTGCCAGGCAGACAGTGAGGCAGTGGGCATTGTAAACAGAGTGAACATTGCCCTTCAGCGAGTCTGTTACATTTGCTATTTTTAAACAGACTTAAAAGCATTCTCCTTGAGTGGTTCAGTGCTGGGTGGGCACTGGGCAGCATTTCCAGGGCTGGGAGTACTCTGCCTCATATCTACTTTAGTTCTATGTGCACTGCAGTGCACACAGACAGACACATTCCGTGCATTGCCAGGCAGACAGTGAGGCAGTGGGCATTGTAAACAGAGTGAACATTGCCCTTCAGCGAGTCTGTTACATTTGCTATTTTTAAACAGACTTAAAAGCATTCTCCTTGAGTGGTTCAGTGCTGGGTGGGCACTGGGCAGCAGTTCCAGGGCTGGGAATACCCTGCCTCATATATACTTTAGTTCTATGTGCACTGCAGTGCACACAGACAGACACATTCCGTGCATTGCCAGGCAGACAGTGAGGCAGTGGGCATTGTAAACAGAGTGAACATTGCCCTTCAGCGAGTCTGTTACATTTGCTATTTTTAAACAGACTTAAAAGCATTCTCCTTGAGTGGTTCAGTGCTGGGTGGGCACTGGGCAGCAGTTCCAGGGCTGGGAGTACCCTGCCTCATATCTACTTTAGTTCTATGTGCACTGCAGTGCACACAGACAGACACATTCCGTGCATTGCCAGGCAGACAGTGAGGCAGTGGGCATTGTAAACAGAGTGAACATTGCCCTTCAGCGAGTCTGTTACATTTGCTATTTTTAAACAGACTTAAAAGCATTCTCCTTGAGTGGTTCAGTGCTGGGTGGGCAGCAGTTCCAGGGCTGGGAGTACCCTGCCTCATATCTACTGAAAAGGAAGCTTGTTCTCTGTGCACTCACTGCACACACACAGACACATTCCGTGCATTGCCAGGCAGGCAGTGAGGCAGTGGGCATTGTAAACAGAGTGAACACATTCTCCTTCAGTGGTTCAGTGCTGGGTGGGCAGCAGTTCCAGTGCTGGGAGTACCCTGCCTCATATCTACTTTAGTTCTATGTGCACTGCAGTGCACACAGACAGACACATTCCGTGCATTGCCAGGCAGGCAGTGAGGCAGTGGGCATTGTAAACAGAGTGAACATTGCCCTTCAGCGAGTCTGTTACATTTGCTATTTTTAAACAGACTTAAAAGCATTCTCCTTGAGTGGTTCAGTGCTGGGTGGGCACTGGGCAGCAGTTCCAGGGCTGGGAGTACCCTGCCTCATATCTACTGAAAAGGAAGCTTGTTCTCTGTGCACTCACTGCACACACACAGACACATTCCGTGCATTGCCAGGCAGGCAGTGAGGCAGTGGGCATTGTAAACAGAGTGAACACATTCTCCTTCAGTGGTTCAGTGCTGGGTGGGCAGCAGTTCCAGTGCTGGGAGTACCCTGCCTCATATCTACTTTAGTTCTATGTGCACTGCAGTGCACACAGACAGACACATTCCGTGCATTGCCAGGCAGGCAGTGAGGCAGTGGGCATTGTAAACAGAGTGAACATTGCCCTTCAGCGAGTCTGTTACATTTGCTATTTTTAAACAGACTTAAAAGCATTCTCCTTGAGTGGTTCAGTGCTGGGTGGGCACTGGGCAGCAGTTCCAGGGCTGGGAGTACCCTGCCTCATATCTACTGAAAAGGAAGCTTGTTCTCTGTGCACTCACTGCACACACACAGACACATTCCGTGCATTGCCAGGCAGGCAGTGAGGCAGTGGGCATTGTAAACAGAGTGAACACATTCTCCTTCAGTGGTTCAGTGCTGGGTGGGCAGCAGTTCCAGTGCTGGGAGTACCCTGCCTCATATCTACTTTAGTTCTATGTGCACTGCAGTGCACACAGACAGACACATTCCGTGCATTGCCAGGCAGGCAGTGAGGCAGTGGGCATTGTAAACAGAGTGAACATTGCCCTTCAGCGAGTCTGTTACATTTGCTATTTTTAAACAGACTTAAAAGCATTCTCCTTGAGTGGTTCAGTGCTGGGTGGGCACTGGGCAGCAGTTCCAGGGCTGGGAGTACCCTGCCTCATATCTACTGAAAAGGAAGCTTGTTCTCTGTGCACTCACTGCACACACACAGACACATTCCGTGCATTGCCAGGCAGGCAGTGAGGCAGTGGGCATTGTAAACAGAGTGAACACATTCTCCTTCAGTGGTTCAGTGCTGGGTGGGCAGCAGTTCCAGTGCTGGGAGTACCCTGCCTCATATCTACTTTAGTTCTATGTGCACTGCAGTGCACACAGACAGACACATTCCGTGCATTGCCAGGCAGGCAGTGAGGCAGTGGGCATTGTAAACAGAGTGAACATTGCCCTTCAGCGAGTCTGTTACATTTGCTATTTTTAAACAGACTTAAAAGCATTCTCCTTGAGTGGTTCAGTGCTGGGTGGGCACTGGGCAGCAGTTCCAGGGCTGGGAGTACCCTGCCTCATATCTACTGAAAAGGAAGCTTGTTCTCTGTGCACTCACTGCACACACACAGACACATTCCGTGCATTGCCAGGCAGGCAGTGAGGCAGTGGGCATTGTAAACAGAGTGAACACATTCTCCTTCAGTGGTTCAGTGCTGGGTGGGCAGCAGTTCCAGTGCTGGGAGTACCCTGCCTCATATCTACTTTAGTTCTATGTGCACTGCAGTGCACACAGACAGACACATTCCGTGCATTGCCAGGCAGGCAGTGAGGCAGTGGGCATTGTAAACAGAGTGAACATTGCCCTTCAGCGAGTCTGTTACATTTGCTATTTTTAAACAGACTTAAAAGCATTGTCCTTGAGTGGTTCAGTGCTGGGTGGGCAGCAGTTCCAGGGCTGGGAGTACCCTGCCTCATATCTACTGAAAAGGAAGCTTGTTCTCTGTGCACTCACTGCACACACACAGACACATTCCGTGCATTGCCAGGCAGGCAGTGAGGCAGTGGGCATTGTAAACAGAGTGAACACATTCTCCTTCAGTGGTTCAGTGCTGGGTGGGCAGCAGTTCCAGTGCTGGGAGTACCCTGCCTCATATCTACTTTAGTTCTATGTGCACTGCAGTGCACACAGACAGACACATTCCGTGCATTGCCAGGCAGGCAGTGAGGCAGTGGGCATTGTAAACAGAGTGAACATTGCCCTTCAGCGAGTCTGTTACATTTGCTATTTTTAAACAGACTTAAAAGCATTCTCCTTGAGTGGTTCAGTGCTGGGTGGGCACTGGGCAGCAGTTCCAGGGCTGGGAGTACCCTGCCTCATATCTACTGAAAAGGAAGCTTGTTCTCTGTGCACTCACTGCACACACACAGACACATTCCGTGCATTGCCAGGCAGGCAGTGAGGCAGTGGGCATTGTAAACAGAGTGAACACATTCTCCTTCAGTGGTTCAGTGCTGGGTGGGCAGCAGTTCCAGTGCTGGGAGTACCCTGCCTCATATCTACTTTAGTTCTATGTGCACTGCAGTGCACACAGACAGACACATTCCGTGCATTGCCAGGCAGGCAGTGAGGCAGTGGGCATTGTAAACAGAGTGAACATTGCCCTTCAGCGAGTCTGTTACATTTGCTATTTTTAAACAGACTTAAAAGCATTCTCCTTGAGTGGTTCAGTGCTGGGTGGGCACTGGGCAGCAGTTCCAGGGCTGGGAGTACCCTGCCTCATATCTACTGAAAAGGAAGCTTGTTCTCTGTGCACTCACTGCACACACACAGACACATTCCGTGCATTGCCAGGCAGGCAGTGAGGCAGTGGGCATTGTAAACAGAGTGAACACATTCTCCTTCAGTGGTTCAGTGCTGGGTGGGCAGCAGTTCCAGTGCTGGGAGTACCCTGCCTCATATCTACTTTAGTTCTATGTGCACTGCAGTGCACACAGACAGACACATTCCGTGCATTGCCAGGCAGGCAGTGAGGCAGTGGGCATTGTAAACAGAGTGAACATTGCCCTTCAGCGAGTCTGTTACATTTGCTATTTTTAAACAGACTTAAAAGCATTCTCCTTGAGTGGTTCAGTGCTGGGTGGGCAGCAGTTCCAGGGCTGGGAGTACCCTGCCTCATATCTACTGAAAAGGAAGCTTGTTCTCTGTGCACTCACTGCACACACACAGACACATTCCGTGCATTGCCAGGCAGGCAGTGAGGCAGTGGGCATTGTAAACAGAGTGAACACATTCTCCTTCAGTGGTTCAGTGCTGGGTGGGCAGCAGTTCCAGTGCTGGGAGTACCCTGCCTCATATCTACTTTAGTTCTATGTGCACTGCAGTGCACACAGACAGACACATTCCGTGCATTGCCAGGCAGGCAGTGAGGCAGTGGGCATTGTAAACAGAGTGAACATTGCCCTTCAGCGAGTCTGTTACATTTGCTATTTTTAAACAGACTTAAAAGCATTCTCCTTGAGTGGTTCAGTGCTGGGTGGGCACTGGGCAGCAGTTCCAGGGCTGGGAGTACCCTGCCTCATATCTACTTTAGTTCTATGTGCACTGCAGTGCACACAGACAGACACATTCCGTGCATTGCCAGGCAGACAGTGAGGCAGTGGGCATTGTAAACAGAGTGAACATTGCCCTTCAGCGAGTCTGTTACATTTGCTATTTTTAAACAGACTTAACCGCATTGTCCTTGAGTGGTTCAGTGCTGGGTGGGCAGCAGTTCCAGGGCTGGGAGTACCCTGCCTCATATCTACTGAAAAGGAAGCTTGTTCTCTGTGCACTCACTGCACACACACAGACAGACACATTCCGTGCATTGCCAGGCAGGCAGTGGGCATAAACAGAGTGAAGATTGGCCTTCAGCGAGTCTGTTCAATCTGCTATTTTTAAACAGACTTAACCGCATTGTCCTTGACTTGGTCCGTTCATTTTGTTATTTTAAACAGACTGAGCATTCTTCTTGAGTGGGTCTGTTAATTTAGTTATTTTAAACTGACCGAACATTATTATTGTGGGACAGTGGGCAGTGTTACCACTAGTACTCATTGACATTAAATCCATAATGTCAGGGAAAGGGAGATGCAAGCGACTTAGTGGGAATGGCAGCGGAGGCACCGCAAAAGACACCAGCGCAACACCACCAGTACAGGTAAAAAGGCAACTGTCGCAATCAAACGTCTTTGTAGGGGATGGCAGTTCCATGGCAAAAAAAAAGAAATCAGACCATGAAACTTTGCAATCGCCAGCACCTGTTTCTGGCACTGTAGTTTTGGAGGAGAGTGAAGAGGAGGCAGAGTCTAGCCAGACAAAAGTTACACACCCAAGAGCATCCAGGGGACAGAAGTGTCCTGCAAAACTTTGCGGTGACAAGGTAGCGCTGGCACTGTTAGCTTCTGATTCAGAAGAAGAATCTTCTTGGATGGGATTCTCATCAGAAACGGAAGATGTTATACCTGAGCAATCTTCGGTAGAATTGTCAGTTAGTCCTGTTTTAGCCTCCACCTCCAGAAATCTGCGGCAGGGGAGACATTCCACTGATATCGAGGAGGAGGAAGAGCTGTCAGAAGGGAGACAGAGGGTGACTGTTGCCCCCGCTGGCATTGCTTCGCCGGGTGCAGTGGGTGCACCACCCACACCCAGTAGTACCTCAACTCCAGTGCCACCATCCACCCCCAGGGCGGGAAAGAGAGGAGGATCACAAAAGAAATCTGCGATCTGGGCACATTTTAAAGTGACAGAAGACCCGCGTTATGCTCGGTGTAATTACTGTGCCAGGGATATTAGCAGAGGCAAGCAACTGGGACATCTGTCAAATTTTGGCATGGAGTATCATGTTAAGAGGCAACACCCAACAAGATTACTGCCATCTGGGGATGGTAGCATTTTCCGTCAGGGGACCCCTTCCCCTTCCAACCAGGGTGCAGTGGTAGGAAAGCAGCAGAGTCAGCCCACGCCCTCATACCCTTCTAGCAGTCAGGCGGCAGGCCAGAAACCCACTGACATGTGGGAGAAGCGACAATGCACCATGGAGGAAATGGGGTGGAGTGCGGTAACGCTATCCCGGGGTAGGAGGCAGGCAGCCGCAAAAGTAGTAACCAGGAGCATTGGGGAAATGATTGCCCTTGATGACCAGCCCCTGCAGTTAGTTGAGAATGTGGGTTTCAAACGTTTCTTGAAGGTCGTACTTCCAAATTACAAAGTCCCCTCCAGAACCACATTTAGTAGAAAGGTCATCCCCAGCCTGTACAAGCACTGTGTCAGTCGCGTGCAAGCACTGCTAGGTAAGGCAGACGGAAGAGTGCATTTCACCTGCGATATCTGGACCGCCATGAATGCTGCACACTCTTACCTCTCTCTGACAGCACACTGGTGGGACATGGCAGAGGCAGGGGCAGCCAGCAGCTCTATTACTGAACAAGCATCAGGGTGGAGGTGGGCTTTACTGAACACCCACCTGACGGACCATGCCCATACCGCTGGCAATATTCTAGCATGCATCAGAAAGATGCTGGCGAGCTGGAAAGTACACCAGCGAGACAGTAAAACGCGGGCAGGCTTTTTTGTCACAGACAACGGTGCAAACATGGTTAAGGCAATAAGCGATGGGCGGTTTAAGAACATCCGATGTTTTGCACACACTCTGCATCTGGTAGTGAAGTCAGGTTTGGGCTTGGAGTCCAAGGACAAGGAGACTGAATACCTGCGTAGGTTAATACAGAAGTGCAGGAACATAGCAGCACACTTCCACAGAAGTGTCAGGGCGGGGCAGGTTCTCCGAGAAAATCAGACTGCTTTGGATATGCCCCAGAAGCGTCTCATTCAAGACGTTCCCACCCGGTGGAATTCCACCTTTATGATGCTGGAGAGGTTATTGGAGCTGCAGACACCCCTTCATGAACTTTCTGGTACAATAGACATAGGTGTACAGAATCCCCTAGGGCATCACGATTGGTTAGTCATGAGTCAGCTGGTAAAAATCCTGCAGCCCTTCAAGGACGTCACGGAGGAGCTGAGTTCCAGAAGTTCCACCTTGGCTGACATCATCCCTATAGTGAAATTCCTGGATGACCATTTGGAAGGCATTAAACGGCAAGAGGGAATGACTGCTGAGGTGCTGCAGTGTGTGGACGTTTTGCAGCAGCAGGTGAAAGACAGATTAAGGCCTTTAACAGAGGACAGCACATACATGCTCGCCTCTGTCTGTGATCCCCGTGTGAAAGGTAAAATCGCCCTACAGACCAATTGTCTGTCATTTGTGAAGGAGCTGTTGTTAGCACAGGTCCGTGAACAGGAGCACCATAGGCGGAGACAGATTAGGCTTGAAGCACAGGTGCAAACAGCAGGCACGTCACAGAGTTGTGCTGCTGCTAGCCCTGGCAGGAGAAGGACTGTGTCAGTGACAGATACTATTACTAGTGCCTCCACCTCAACGTCAGAACGCCCAAGGCATGTTGGCCATAAAGATACATCAGTAGTGCAACAGGCGAGAGAGAAAGTAACTGGATTGAGTGACTCTCAGCCCTCCCAAGCACAGGAGGAGACAGCAGCAGAGCTGTCAGTGAAACGGTATCTCTCAGAGCCGATAGAGAATACGCAGACAGATCCGCTGGCATATTGGGCACACAAGTCCACTGTCTGGCCACACCTAGCCAAAGTGGCTGAAGGATATCTGTCATGTCCACCAACAAGTGTGCCCAGTGAACGTGTTTTTTCAATGACAGGGGATATCATGAGCCCTCACCGCTCAAGGCTTTCACCGGTCTTGATGGAAATGCTAGTGTTTTTGAAAGTAAACCTGCCAGTGCTTGGCTTTCCCGATTTTCCTTGTGAATGGCAAAATGAATAAAAGCTATTGAAAGGAGCCTTGCAGCAGTTCCAATTGCCTCCTATGCTCAAGATAATGTAAGCAGTAAGCACTGCAGCACATGTTCTTGACATGAATCGCTGTGTCTGACCGGCATCTACTGTGCAGCCCTAGTGTTCCCACAAGTGTTTTTAACTCCGTTGCTGTTCCTGCCTGTACCTCCAGGCCTTGTGTCCCTAGCCGGGATTGACCTCTGTCCACCAATGATGTGCCTGTTCCTCCAGGCCTTGTGTTCCCACAAGTGTTTTAACTCCGTTGCTGTTCCTGCCTGTACTTGAGTGGGTCCGTTAATTTTGTTATTTTAAACAGACTGAGCATTGACCTTCAGAGTGGGTCTGTTGATATTGCTATTTTAAACAGACTGAGCATTGACCTTCAGAGTGGATCCGTTAATTTTCTTATTTTAAACAGACTGAGCTTTCTTCTTCAAGGCCGAAGTGGAGAAGGGTTCCATGTGAACAGCAGTTCAACATGGGTCAGCCGGTCCTAACAGATAGGCGAGCGCCGTTCGGAAGGGACGGGCGATGGCCTCCGTCGTCCTCGGCCGATCGAAAGGGAGTCGGGTTCAGATCCACGAACCCGGAGTGGTGGAGAATCGGCGCTGGGCTCTTCCCTCTTCACTCGCCGTTACTGAGGGAATCCTGGTCAGTTTCTTTTCCTATGCGACTTGTGTCCCTAGCTGGGATTGACCTCTGTCCTCCAATGATGTGCCTGTTCCTCCAGGCCTTGTGTTCCCACAAGTGTTTTAACTCCGTTGCTGTTCCTGCCTGTACCTCCAGCCATTGTGTTTCTACTGGTGTTTTAACTCCATTGCTGTGCCTGCCTGTCCCTCCAGGCCTTGTGTCCCTAGCCGGGATTGACCTCTGTCCACCAATGATGTGCCTGTTCCTCCAGGCCTTGTGTTCCCACAAGTGTTTTAACTCCGTTGCTGTTCCTGCCTGTACTTGAGTGGGTCCGTTAATTTTGTTCTTTTAAACAGACTGAGCATTGACCTTCAGAGTGGGTCCGTTAATTTTCTTATTTTAAACAGACTGAGCATATTCCTTGAGTGGGTCCGTTAATTTTGTTCTTTTAAACAGACTGAGCATTCTTCTTCAAGGCCGAAGTGGAGAAGGGTTCCATGTGAACAGCAGTTCAACATGGGTCAGCCGGTCCTAACAGATAGGCGAGCGCCGTTCGGAAGGGACGGGCGATGGCCTCCGTCGTCCTCGGCCGATCGAAAGGGAGTCGGGTTCAGATCCCCGAACCCGGAGTGGCGGAGATTCGGCGCTGGGCTCTTCCCTCTTCACTCGCCGTTACTGAGGGAATCCTGGTTAGTTTCTTTTCCTACGCTGCTTGTGTCCCTAGCTGGGATTGACATCTGTCCTCAAATGATGTGCCTGTTCATCCAGACCTTGTGTTCCCACGCGTATTCTTATTTCTGAGAGATTTTCCGATTCCTTTGTCATCAGCTAAAGTGCATAAGATGCGTTGATGAATAGTTTTGAAGATGACACATATGGCTTTATAGATGATACGGAAGTGGACGGGTAGCCAATGTAACTCTTTCAGAATGGGAGATATGTGGTCTCTCTTTCTTGCGCCTGTTAGTAATCGGGCTGCTGAATTTTGAACCATCTGTAGTGGTTTGGAATAGGATGAGGGCAGACCTAGCAATAGGGAACTGCAGTAGTCTAATTTCGCAAAAATGACTGCTTGGATGATCGTTCTGAAGTCTTGAGCATGGAAAAGAGGTCTTATCCTCTTCCAAACCTGGAGTTTATAGAAGCAGTCTTTGGTTGTTTTGTTGATATGTGCCTTGAAGTTTAGCCGGTTGTCTATTATCACTCCTAAGTCTGTAACTTGTGTGGTAGGTAGGTTGTTGGGAAGAGTAGTGTTGGAGATATTGTTTTCAGGAGAGATGAGTAGGATTTCTGTCTTGGATGAGTTTAAGATGAGGTGTAGGTTGTTTACTACTTGTTTGATTTTCTGGTGGCATGTTTCCCAGTAGTCAAGAGTTTTAGAGTATGTGTCTTTGATATGGATGATGATTTCAATATCATCTGCGTAAAGGAAGTACTTTAGATTGAGGTCGGTAAGAAGTTGGCAGAGAGGAAGAAGATAGATATTAAATAGGGTCGGAGATAATCAAGAACCTTGAGGGACTCCTATGACAGAGTCAAATCTTGAGGATTCCTTGTTTTGGAGTTTAACTTTGTAACCTCTGTTATCGAGAAACGTTTTGAACCAGGATCGGACGGTGCCGCTGATTCCTATGGACGAAAGCTGGTTTAGGAGGATGGCGTGGTTGACCGTGTCGAACGCTGCGGAAAGGTCTAACAAGATCAATAGGAAAGAGTTTCCTTTGTCGAGGCCCATTAAGATATAATATTATATCTTACAGTTGTGGTTTGGATCATATTCTTTAGGTCAAGACGGTTGTCTATAATTACTCCCAGGTCTCTCACATGGTTGTGGGTGAGAAGGTGTTTGTGATGGATCTGAGATGGGAGGTTTTCTTGCTTGTAGGAAATGAAGAGGAGTTTAGTTTTAGAGGCATTGAGGACCAGGTTTAGACTGTTGAGGAGATTAGTGGTGGCTTCGGCTTGTAAGCTGTTGTTCCAAAGTGCGATGGCTTTCTTAATAGATTCTGTTATGGGAATAAGAATCTGAACATCGTCTGCATAGATGTAGTGAATGAGGTTAAGACTACTTAACAGTTGGCAAAGGGGAAGGAGGAAACGGCGGGGGTAACGGCAAAGCTGCTGCCAGGGGGGGCTATAACACGCGCCGCCGGAGCGGCGGGCCACCTGCCCCCCCTGGGCCTTCCCAGCCGACACGGAGCCGGTTGCGGCGCTCCGCCGCGGAGGAAATGCGCCCTGCGGCCGTCCGGGAGGCGTTCCCCGCCCCCCCCGCGAAAGGGGTGGGGGATGCGCCGAAAGCCCCCCCGGTCCCACCGAACCCGCCGCCGGGTTGAATCCTCCAGGCGGACTGCACGCACCCCACCCGTTTACCTCTTAACGGTTTCCCGCCCTTTTGAACTCGCTCTTGAAAGTTGTTTTCAACTTTCCCTTACGTACTTATTGATTTTACTGCTTTACTTAATTTTTTTTATTCCTGGACGGGGCCGGGGCCGTCCGGGAGGCGTTCCCCGCCCCCCCCGCGAAAGGGGTGGGGGATGCGCCGAAACCACCCCCGGTCCCACCGAACCCGCCGGGTTCAATCCTCCAGGTGGACTGCACGCACCTCACCCGTTTAACTCTTAACGGTTTCCCGCCCTTTTGAACTCGCTCTTGAAAGTTGTTTTCAACTTTCCCTTACGTACTTATTGATTTTACTGCTTTACTTAATTTTTTTTATTCCTGGACGGGGCCGGGGCCGTCCGGGAGGCGTTCTCCGCCCCCCCGCGAAAGGGGTGGGGGATGCGCCGAAACCACCCCCGGTCCCACCGAACCCGCCGGGTTCAATCCTCCAGGTGGACTGCACGCACCCCACCCGTTTAACTCTTAACGGTTTCCCGCCCTTTTGAACTCGCTCTTGAAAGTTGTTTTCAGCTTTCCCTTACGTACTTATTGATTTTATATATTTACTTAATTTTTTTATTCCTGGACGGGGCCGGGGCCGCGGACTGCACGCACCTCACCCGTTTAACTCTTAACGGTTTCCCGCCCTTTTGAACTCGCTCTTGAAAGTTGTTTTCAACTTTCCCTTACGTACTTATTGATTTTACTGCTTTACTTAATTTTTTTTATTCCTGGACGGGGCCGGGGCCGTCCGGGAGGCGTTCCCCGCCCCCCCGCGAAAGGGGTGGGGGATGCGCCGAAACCACCCCCGGTCCCACCGAACCCGCCGGGTTGAATCCTCCAGGCGGACTGCACGCACCCCACCCGTTTACCTCTTAACGGTTTCCCGCCCTTTTGAACTTGCTCTTGAAAGTTGTTTTCAACTTTCCTTTACGTACTTATTGATTTTATATATTTACTTTATTTTTTTATTCCTGGACGGGGCCGGGGCCGTCCAGGAGGCGTTCCCCGCCCCCCCGCGAAAGGGGTGGGGGATGCGCCGAAACCACCCCCGGTCCCACCGAACCCGCCGCCGGGTTGAATCCTCCAGGCGGACTGCACGCACCCCACCCGTTTACCTCTTAACGGTTTCCCGCCCTTTTGAACTTGCTCTTGAAAGTTGTTTTCAACTTTCCTTTACGTACTTATTGATTTTATATATTTACTTTATTTTTTTATTCCTGGACGGGGCCGGGGCCGTCCGGGAGGCGTTCCCCGCCCCCCCGCGAAAGGGGTGGGGGATGCGCCGAAACCACCCCCGGTCCCACCGAACCCGCCGGGTTGAATCCTCCAGGCGGACTGCACGCACCCCACCCGTTTACCTCTTAACGGTTTCCCGCCCTTTTGAACTCGCTCTTGAAAGTTGTTTTCAACTTTCCTTTACGTACTTATTGATTTTATATATTTACTTTATTTTTTTATTCCTGGACGGGGCCGGGGCCGTCCAGGAGGCGTTCCCCGCCCCCCCGCGAAAGGGGTGGGGGATGCGCCGAAACCACCCCCGGTCCCACCGAACCCGCCGCCGGGTTGAATCCTCCAGGCGGACTGCACGCACCCCACCCGTTTACCTCTTAACGGTTTCCCGCCCTTTTGAACTTGCTCTTGAAAGTTGTTTTCAACTTTCCTTTACGTACTTATTGATTTTATATATTTACTTTATTTTTTTATTCCTGGACGGGGCCGGGGCCGTCCGGGAGGCGTTCCCCGCCCCCCCGCGAAAGGGGTGGGGGATGCGCCGAAACCACCCCCGGTCCCACCGAACCCGCCGGGTTGAATCCTCCAGGCGGACTGCACGCACCCCACCCGTTTACCTCTTAACGGTTTCCCGCCCTTTTGAACTCGCTCTTGAAAGTTGTTTTCAACTTTCCTTTACGTACTTATTGATTTTATATATTTACTTTATTTTTTTATTCCTGGACGGGGCCGGGGCCGTCCGGGAGGCGTTCCCCGCCCCCCCGCGAAAGGGGTGGGGGATGCGCCGAAACCACCCCCGGTCCCACCGAACCCGCCGCCGGGTTGAATCCTCCAGGCGGACTGCACGCACCCCACCCGTTTACCTCTTAACGGTTTCCCGCCCTTTTGAACTTGCTCTTGAAAGTTGTTTTCAACTTTCCTTTACGTACTTATTGATTTTATATATTTACTTTATTTTTTTATTCCTGGACGGGGCCGGGGCCGTCCAGGAGGCGTTCCCCGCCCCCCCGCGAAAGGGGTGGGGGATGCGCCGAAACCACCCCCGGTCCCACCGAACCCGCCGGGTTGAATCCTCCAGGCGGACTGCACGCACCCCACCCGTTTACCTCTTAACGGTTTCCCGCCCTTTTGAACTCGCTCTTGAAAGTTGTTTTCAACTTTCCCTTACGTACTTATTGATTTTATTTATTTATTTTATTTATTTATACCGGCATTGCATCCGCTGTAGGCTTCCCTGGTCGGTCTTGTGCATTTGAATAAACGGAGAGGAATTTGTAGGTCGATAATGGTGTGTTGGTGAATGATTTTTTATATCAAGATGATGGATTTGTAAATGACTCTGAACTGAATTGGTAACCAGTGGAGGTCTTTTAGGACTGGGGAAATGTGGCCTCCTTTCCTAGTGTTTGTTAGTAGACGGGCTGCTGCGTTTTCAACCATTTGGAGTGGTTTCGTGTATGAGGAAGGGAGTCCAAGTAATGTAGAGTTGCAGTAGTAGAAAATGAGGGCTTGGAGGATGGTTCTGAAGTGTTTGGCGTGGAAGAGTGGTCTTATCCTTTTTTAAACTTGCAGTTTATAGAAGCAGTCTTTGGTGGTTTTATTGGGGGGCCACTACCGGCCTAACACCGTCCGCCGGCTGATCCTCCATCAGAAGGACTTGGGCCCCCGAGCGGCGCTGGGGAGCCGGTCTTCTGTATGCCACATTTCCCGCGCCCGCCGGACAGGCGGGGATTCGGCGCTGGGCTCTTCCCTCTTCACTCACCGTTACTGAGGGAATCCTGGTTAGTTTATTTTCCTCCACAGCTTGTGTCCCTAGGTGGTCCCTGCGGGTCGGTACGGCAAGAGCGGTATTCAAACAGCAAGCACTGGGGTATGAAAATACAGACCCCTGTGTACTTACTTGGTAGAGGTTTTGCTAGGAGTAAGAATTTGTTGAGGATAATGTCAGTTTCTTAATAAGATCTCATGCTTTGACTGTTGAGGAGATTAGTGATGGCTTGTAAGCTGTTGTTCCAAAGTGCGATGGCTTTGTTAATAGATTCTGTTATGGGAATAAGAATCTGAACATCGTCAGCATAGATGTAGTGAATGAGGTTAAGACTAGTTAACAGTTGGCAAAGGGGAAGGAGGAAACGGCCGGGGAAACGGCGAAGCTGCTGCCGGGGGGGGGGGGGGGCAATAACACGCGCCGGAGCCGGTATTTACCCTTAGATGGAGTTTACCACCCACTTTGGCCTGCATTCCCAAACAAACAGACTACGAGAAAACCCGGTCCCGGCGCGCCGGGGGCCGCTACCGGCCTAACACCGTCCGCGGGCTGAGGCTTGATGAGAAGGACTTGGGCCCCCGAGCGGCGCCAGAGAGGCGATCTTCCGTACGCCACATTTCCCGCGCCCGCCGGACGAGCGGGGATTCGGCGCTGGGCTCTTCCCTCTTCACTCGCCGTTACGGAGGGAATCCTGGTTAGTTTCTTTTCCTCCGCGGCTTGTGTCCATAGGTGGGATTGACCTCTGTCCTAGAATGATGTGCCTCTTCATCCAGGCCTAGTGTTCCTACTGGTGTTTTAAGTCCATTGCTGTGCCTGCCTGTTCATCCAGACCTTGTGTTCCCACACGTATTATTATTTCTGAGAGATCTTCCAATTCCTTTGTCATTTTCTGAAGTGCATAAGTAGGGTAGCTAAATGAGGAGAATATTGGAGGGGCGAAGTTCCATATTCAAAGCTGAGTAGCTGTACTTATCTAGTGAAAGTTTGAAGGATCAGGGAAGGCTTGTAAGAATAGCCAAGTTTGTTAATAGATTCTGTTATGGGAATAAGAATCTGAACATCGTCTGCATAGATGTAGTGAATGAGGTTAAGACAAGCTAACAGTTGCCAAAGGGGAAGGAGGAAACGCCGGGAGGGGGGGCTATAACACGCGCCGCCAGAGCAGCGGGCCACCTGCCCCCCCTGGGCCTTCCCAGCCGACCCGTTGCCGGTCGCGGCGCACCGCCGCGGAGGAAATGCGCCCTGCGGGGCCCGGGGCCGTCCGGGAGGCGTTCCCCGCCCCTCCCCCACCCCCCGCGAAAGGGGTGGGGGTGGGGGATCCGCCGAAACCCCGGTCCGACCGAACCCGCCGGGTTGAATCCTGCGGGCGGACTGCACGGACCCCACCCATTTACCTCTTTACAATTTCACGCCCTCTTGAACTCCCTCTTCAAAGTTGTTTTCAACTTTCCCTTGCGGTACTTACTTATTTATTTTATTTAAGGTTTTTTTATACCGGCATTCATGAAATCGTTCACATGATGTCGCTTTACAGAAAACAGGGGTGCAAAGAAAACAACCTATAACATAAATACACGTGGTGAAGAGATGCAGTTACAATTAACTGGGGCTATGAACTGGGAGTGTAAGAAATAAAGAGGGATAGAGGAGGTTAATTATATACATGTGTAGAATATAAAAATATACAAGAGTACATTACAAATATGGCGTCCAATATATACAGCTTCTGAGCTGAGAATTTATTGATGGTGTGTGTTAGGTGCAGTTCGGGAAGGCTTGCCTGAAAAGCCATGTCTTGAGTCTTTTCCGAAAGGTTAGGAGGCAA
The DNA here is from genome assembly GCF_901001135.1 of Rhinatrema bivittatum. NCBI lineage: Eukaryota > Metazoa > Chordata > Amphibia > Gymnophiona > Rhinatrematidae > Rhinatrema > Rhinatrema bivittatum. The sequence continues at coordinate 35,377,554 of NC_042626.1, forward strand.
GGTTCATTTCTGAGATCTGGGGGGATGGAGTTCCATAACGGTGGACCTGCTGTGGAAAGGGCTCAATCTCTAAAGGTGCTGTGATAAGTGGTTTTGGAGGGTGGAACAAGGAGGCATCCTCTGTAGGCTTCCCTGGTCGGTCTTGTGCATTTGTATAAACGGAGAGGAATTTGTAGGTCGATTATGGTGTGTTGGTGAAAGATTTTGTATATCAAGGTGATGGATTTGTAAATGACTCTGAACTGAATTGGTAACCAGTGGAGGTCTTTTAGGACTGGGGAAATGTGGTCTCTTTTCCTAGTGTTTGTTAGTAGACGGGCTGCTGCGTTTTCAACCATTTGGAGTGGTTTTGTGTATGAGGAAGGGAGTCCAAGAAATGTAGAGTTGCAGTAGTCTAATTTGGAGAAAATGAGGGCTTGGAGGATCCTGGTTAGTGTCTTTTCCTCCGCGGCTTGTGTCCCTAGCTGTGATTGAACTCTGTCCTCGAATGATGTGCCTCTTCATCCAGGCCTTGTGTCCCTAGCTGGGATCGACCTCTGTGCTCGACTGCTGCGCCTCTTCATCCCGGCCTTGTGTTCCCACAAGTGTTTTAACTCCGTTGCTGTGCCCGTTCCTGCAGGCCTTGTGTTCCTCTGGGGATAGGGAAATACATACAGTAACTGAGTGTAAGCAAGTATGATTTGCATTGAATACAAGAATGTCAGTATATAAAAATGACAAATAAATATAAAAATAAATGAAGTGCTATAAACTTTTTAAAAAAAGAATATAAATCCATAAAAAAAAAATTGTACTATCCGAGTATCAGTGTTCATCCATGTTCCTACTGGTGTTTTAACTCCATTGCTGTGCCTGCCTGTTCATCCAGGCCTTGTGTTCCCACAGGTGTTTTAACTCAGTGGCGGTGCCTGTTCATCCAGGCCTTGTGTTCCTCTGGGGATAGGGAAATACCTACAGTACCTGAGTGTAATCAAGTCTGACGTGCTAGAAACGTTTTCGAATAAGAATATAAATACATTAAAAAAACACATAATTACTATCCGAGTATCCGTGTTCATCCAGGCCTTGTGTTCCCACAGGTGTTTTAACTCAGTGGCGGTGCCTGTTCATCCAGGCCTTGTGTTCCTCTGGGGATAGGGAAATACCTACAGTACCTGAGTGTAATCAAGTATGACGTGCTAGAAACGTTTTCGAATAAGAATATAAATACATTAAAAAAACACATAATTACTATCCGAGTATCCGTGTTCATCCAGGCCTTGTGTTCCCACAGGTGTTTTAACTCAGTTGCTGTGCCCATTCTTCCGGGCCTTGTGTTCCCACAGGTGTTTTAACTCAGTGGCTGTGCCTGTTCATCCAGGCCTTGTGTTCCCACAAGTGTTTTAACCTGGTTGCTGTGCCTGTTCATGCAGGCCTTGTGTCCCTAGCTGGAATTGACCTCTGTCCTCGAATGATGTACCTGTTCATCCAGGCCTTGTGTTCCCACACGTATTCTTATTTGTGAGAGATCCTAGGCTCCAATTCCTTTGTCATCAGCTGAAGTGCGTAAGTACAGTCTGAATTCACTAGACGCCAACGGAATTCACTAGACGCCAACGATATTCACTGGACGCCAATGTAAACACCGGGTACACACAACTCTAGGGGTGGACCCGTTCCAGGGAGTCCTTCCCTGAACAAGCATGAGGGTGGAGGTGGGCTTTACTGCACACCCACCTGACGGACCATGCCCATACCGCTGCCAATATTCTAGCATGCATCAGAAAGATGCTGGCGAGCTACCAGTGTTTTAACCTAGTTCCTGTGCCTGTTCATGCAGGCCTTGTGTCCCTAGCTGGGATTGACCTCTGTCCTCGAATGAAGTGCCTGTTCATCCAGGCCTTGTGTTCCTACTGCTGTTTTAACTCCATTGCTGTGCCTGCCTGTTCATCCAGACCTTGTATTCCCACACGTATTCTTATTTCTGAGAGATCCTCCAATTCCTTTGTCATCTGCTGAAGTGCGTAAGTACCGTCTGAATTCACTAGACGCCAACGGAATTCACTAGACGCCAACGATATTCACTGGATGCCAATGTAAACACCGGGTACACACAACTCTAGGGGTGGACCCTTTCCAGGGAGTACTTCCCTGCACAAAGGAAAGGGAACTCTCTCCTGGGCCAATTGATAAGAAAACCACAATTCTGCAGCCAAAAATAGGCTGGAAATCCTTCCCCCATTGACTTTAATGGGCGACATATGTACATATACCCAACTCATTAGATTTTTTTTATGTCCATATTGGCCGCAAGTGGGACCCACTTTCGGACATAAGAAATATGAACATAAAATTTTGCTCTGCACATCCCTACTTCTCTGTCTGCTGCTGATGTCTGTCCACAAGTTTCATTAAACTCGAATAGAGCACTCTAATTTTTTGCTTCCTTCATTGATTTTACTGTAAAATAAATCACACAAATAAATGAACATTCTTTTTTCATTTGAAATGAACAAAACGAATAATGGAGGCAATCAAAACCAATTAAGAAAATAAAACAAAATTAAAATATTTTCAGCGCACATCCCCAGTTCCTATGCCATTGTACATCACCATTGATCTGCTTAGCACAGTCTCTAACTCATTTCACAGTAGAAAGTCAGGCTAGACTCAACCATGTAGTTTCCATGATAAGACCACCTGGTTGCCTAGATATCCTTTCTCCATGCTGATGTTTTGCTATCTAAATGCTGTTTGAAGATAAAAGGCACTGCAGAAGGTCATTGATTCAGAGCTCAGGGTTTAATTGCCTTTAGGAAAGATTGCTACAGCTACTGTCTACACTGTGCCTGTCATATAAAATAGAAACATAGGTCAGCAACCAAATACAGGTGATACCGTTCAATATAACTAGCCTAATACAGCTGTGACTAGCTTTCGAGAGACTTATAGATTCTCTTTATTTAAAACTGGCTTGTCAGATCATGCACTGTGCCGTACCTACGATTAAGAAAATTCTTTGGCCTTCAACATATTCTTGATCTAATTTGGGAGTAGAATAGATCATTCTGGTCTCTAAGAGCAGCAAATGGGCCCTGAGTCTGGGTGTAACCAGAATATACAAATGAATTAATTTATTTATTTCTTGCCCAACTTCCAAAGACTCCAGATGGTGCACACATTCACAACCCAATATAAAAAGCAAAACACAAATCATAACATAGGATAAATTACACAAAAACGTATCTGGCTAAGTCTGGTCAGACCAATGAGCTGCCTAAAGTTAGCCAGGTAAAGTTAACTGGCTATATTGATTAGTGTAGCTGCACTATTGAATATTCCTCCAAAGTTAGCTGGATAAGTTTATCTGGTTCATTTTATTATCCAGACAGTAACAGTGAGTGTTATATTTATGCACACCAATAAAAATAACATTTATAAAGTGAAAGACAAATATAATAAAATCACAGAAAAAAACCCAAAATAAACAGTGAAATAAAGCTAAAAAAATCAAGCCTATGGGATTAAAACAGAAAATGCCGGTTTTCTAAACTCTTTTAAACCCTATTCATGGAATTTTTAAAATTTTGGTTCAATTTTTTTTTCACATCTTTTTTTATTCAATGTTTTTGTTTCTTGGACCATTTTTTGCTTTTTATTTACTTTGGAAAATAGTATGCATTGTTTTCTGAAACAAATTAATACAACAATTTTTGGGATTTTCAGGTGGGGGTTGTGCATTTATTTCAGGGCAAAGCAAACCAAAAGAAAAATATCCACTTCTGTTTGGATTACCATTCAGTTTTAAATGAATTCCTATCCCTAACAAACTGTATAATGAATATTCAGCGAGAGTCTTCTTCCAAACAAACCTGTTTTCTAGATTTCAAGCACTGAGCTTTGCTATGTATAACTTTTTTTGAACTGTACCCCTCTATGGATCTCTGCCCTTACCACTTTATTTAACTCTACAGCTTCAGAAAAATATCATCTCTTGTATTGCTACTACAATCATTTGGCTATTGATAGCCACAAAGCAAATTAGATGTTTCAAATGTGTTTGTTCAAATTTGTTCAATTCATTTGTTCAATTTTCTTGTTCCATTTGTTCAAATTGGATATTTCCATTTGTTGCCCCCAAGGTGCAACCCACAGTTAGGATATATTGTAGCCTTATATTTTGTTGCTATTAATTTGTGAGAATGGGAATGAGTAGGAGGAATAGGTTATCAGGTGGCTGATGAATAGGATTCAACTTTCCCGTATAACTGTACTCAGCTCGTTAATAGCGTGTAACTCTATTTCTTTCTCCATCCTGTGTATTATCTCACTGCTGCAGCTGCACCACACTAGAAATACCAGGGTAACTGGATGCACTTTATTAAGACATGTTTCAGAGCTGGTTTGAAGGAGCAGTGGCTGGAAATGTTAATCATAACGTACAATGTATTGACCTGTCTTCCTCTACATCATTGCTTTGGGGAATTGGAAAGGACTGCCAGAATGGTTCTAGGCTCTCTCTCTCTCTCTCTCTTTCTCTCTCTCTCTCACTCCAGATTTCCTTAGCAATTGTACTTTCCATGGGGAAGCATCAGCTTTCTTTGGAAATATAGTATTCCTATAAGGAAGAAGCAAAGGAATATCAGCAAAACAGATGTTACTGTGCACCATGGCCAGCTTTCAGACATTATACTCTTAATTATCTTCCAGTGGACAAAGTGACATTCTGACTTAGACACAGGTAGCACAGAGTGTCGGGCTGTAAACGGCGTGCAGTAAAGATTAGACGCCCCCTCCCCCACCCCGGTGTTTTATCCTAGGCTGTAACTGATGGATTTCATCCAAAAGTTTTGCTTTGCAGAAGTGTTATTTCCAAAGCTTTTTCAATGTCTGATTGATGGCTGTATTGATGTAATTTTACAGGATGGGGCTAATAAATTGTTAAAATACTGTAAGATCATTTCTTTGAGTGAAATACAGTAGCAGCTGAATAGGCTATAAATCACAGATCTGCAGATTCCAGTTAATGGTAGATTAGATGGAGAAAATGCAGTTTGACTACTTGCTCAGACTATCTTTCCATTATATCCCCAAGGCAATGGAATACTGAGCCATTAAAATAGTGGTATCTTTATCTTATGTCCAGCCCTAAGGTTTAAATTGTTCTAGCAGGAATAGGGGACAATGCCTAGCATAGATAATGTTTAACTTGGTAGATACAGGCCTTTGTAGCCAAAATATTTTTTCCAGCCAGATGGACAATAGTAAATCTTAAATTAACTGACATTACTTATTAAAAAATCAAAATAACTTTTGATGGTATTATGGTGTTTGAATGGCCATCAGTCACTAATGCAGCGGACCCTTATTCCAAGCAGTGGCATAGCCAGAACTGAATTTTTTGGGCTGGGTAAGGTTAACATGGGTTTGCCATTAGGCATATAGGTTTGAACCCTACTAGTTGTACTCTTATCAATAAATAATGCCTTAGCATGCACCTGACAATGGATTTCTTTGTAGTCTGCATTAGACATCATGTATGAGTGACACTTTTGTTTCAAGCACTTACCAACATTATAAATAGCTTATTGATCTGTATTACTTTATTTTACATGTATTGCAGTTTATGAATACACAATATCATATAAAAAGTAAACAAAGAACTCGTCACAGCAACTTCAGATCCAATCATGTAATAAAACAAATATCCATGTCTTACTGTATGAATCCTCTTTCCAAAAATGCAGAATATATCATAACTACAATAAAACATCAGTGATCAGAAGAATCATAAGAACTTAACATTTGCAATGGGTCCAGAGCAGAATTAGGATTGTTCATATTATAACCAACATGCAAAACATATTTATTCAGAATCAGGTGTCACTTCAGTAACAGCAAAATAAACTCCCTCCATTGCCAAGTACTTTATGAAGCAATACAAACCCCTACAAAAATATTATTTAAAAAAACATCTAGAACCTTGCCATGCCATACCATAACAGCAGTAACTCTCAGGACTCAAAGAGCAGCAACCCCTTATCTATGAAAAGGCAGCAAGGCAAACATTACACCAGGCCCTAGAACACTGGGCAAACAAGCCAGACTATTGCAAATCCCTTCAGAGAAACTGCACGCTAACCGAAAAACTGCACCTCTGTCACACATGCACAACACAGACAGACCCTTACCCAATACAGAATAAGAGGCTTAGAAAAAGAAAGACACGGACAACACTAAAATGGAAAACCCAAGAAACCCGACTCTGTGAACAATGGAATACTGAAGAAAAAGTAAAATACAAATATATAAGAAATGCACAATCCCAAAGATGGCATATTTCAATCGCTAAAAGTCAAAATAATTTTTTTTTACCTTTGTTGTCTGATGTTATTTTTCTAATTGTTTGGACACAGTCTCTTTTTTCCCCTTTATCTGTCTTTTCCTAATTCCTTTTTCAATGTCTATTTTATTCTTTCTGTTTCTTCCCTGTTCTACTATCTTATTTCCTTCCTCCATCATACAGGCTCCCACTCTTACATGCTCTCTCTCATCTAGCTTGATGGACACTCTACCTGGGCAACAACAAGCTAGGTGGAGAGAACATTGCCCAAATCTCATCTTGGAGTGAGTTTCCTCACGCCGAAGGCCAGCAAATCTTCACAAGAGACCACTGTTCTGTTCGTACATCTCACGTTGAATGTGAAAGTAGCCCCCAACCCCCTACACTCATACCTAAACCCCACCTCGAGTTACTAGGTGGGCCTCCCATAGGGATACAAATACCTGTCTAGGGAGGAGGCACTATAGCAAGTCTCTCTCTCTCTCTCTCTCTCTCTCTCTCTCTCTCTCTCTCTCTCTCTCTCTCTCTCAGCTGTCCAGAAACATTGTGAACTGCAATAAACCTTTACCGGCCTGACCCCCTTAGATTGTAAGCCCTCTGGGGATAGGGAAATACCTACAGTACCTGAATGTAAACCAATGTGATATCTCAGATCAAATGTCAGTATTTTAATAAATAAAGTGGGTGGGCCGCTGCCACGTGTGGCTATGCCACTGGCTCCAAAGCCAAACATTTATTTTTTTTTGTTTTTGTCTGCTGCTGTTCAGTCAATACCAGAGGAAACTGGTGGTAGACACCTGGCACTAGATAATGGAGTCAGGAATGCCATCTCACACTAGACGTAAAATGGAGTCAGAAAAGTATGAGATAAACTTACAAACCAAGAAAAGTCTTCTTATTTGAAAGATGGAACACTAAGTTTCAAAAACAAAGCCATTAACGGATGATTAAAAAATAATCTTCTTATTCAATCAATGTAAATTATTATATCCAAAATGGTATGATAGAAGTGTACATCCTCCAACAGGAGTTGTCTCGCCACTAGGCTACACCCCATATGCAGGGCTTAGAAATATCAGGGGCCCACGGATCCGAAGAGACAAGTAAATCTTCAAGTTTCAATCTCTATGAAATGCAAAATGGGGGAGAGGAGCAGTAGAAAACCCACCTGAGGAGATAAAACTGACCAATAATGTCTTATAGATGAACAAATGAAACCCACCTGACTAGAATGCGTAAAAATAATCAGTCATGGCTGATATATAGAGCCCACTTAAAGCCCTCTTTCCTACTTGACGGGAGTAAACAGTTTTGTCATCTGGCGAGCCTGAGTGATAAAATCTGCATGTGAAGAGCATAGATGGCGTGTAGATGAAAGAATTGTCCGACTGGGATATTGTTCGGTAGTAATCATAAATGATGGCTAATGAAGGAGAATAAAAAATTCTTGTCAGTATCTTTCCTTTAGATTGAGGTGGACGAAAAAAAGTCATCCTGGAACGTCACCAGAGTGATCCCCAGGTAGGGTGGGCAGGGATAGATGTGACCCTTCAACGGTTACCCCCACAGCATTTTTATAATGGGGCTTGTCAGTCAGTTTGAGAACCAATTATATTGTTCAATAAATTCATGAATTTAAATTAGTCAATTCTTTATATCTATCTGTATAATAATTTCCTTCCTGACGCTCAGTGCTGAGCATCCAGCTCAGCACAGGGTGGGTACAAGTCTTCATGTGCTTGCCACCCGGGGGGGGGGCTTCTTCCCCCCTCCCCCCATTAAACCCAGAACTCCCTCCTTCCCAGAGGCTATAAGTGCGGTCTCTACGGCAACCCCTACCCTAGCTGGACTGATGCTGGAATCAAACTTGTGCCTCCCACACGGCTGGACTGTAAGCTACTGCGGGATCCTCCGCCCAGCTTCCGAAGCTCAGTCCACAGTGAGAATAATGAAAAAACATCCATACTTTCTGATTTGTATGCTTATTTTCCTTTTCTGTCATTGCTTCACGTGTCACATCAGTAAATGACTGTCCCCATCTGCAAGGTTAGATTCATTTATTTCGAGCCTTGTCTGTATTTCAGGCACTTGGAAATTCAGTTTTATTTGACTCATTGCGAGCCAAAAGATATTCTAGCATGCCCCATTTCCTGGGTCACTTTTAATTCATGCTTTCAAAGCCACAGTCTGCCAAGGCAAGGAAAAGGGCCAAGCATATCAATATTTAGATGTCGTTATTGAACATGATTGCTCATCAATTTGAAGGCAATTGTATTTGTGAAACAATTTTCTATAAATAACACATTTTGATATGCCACATCAAAGGAAGCATTTATCGAACATAGCCTTGCGATGACAAGTTTGCATTTTAAAACTGCAACTAAGTGTTGTCTGTTCTGAAAAATTATAAAAATAGATTCCAGGAATTTCAAATTGGTTTTTCAAAGAAGCACAAACAATTAAGTTTAATGGAAAATTATCGCACATTCTGTACAGAATGGTTGAAACCATAATGAGAGACAGGCTTTATGGCCTAAACGTCGATCATCCTTGATGGGCCTACTGCAAAGCGTCTGTGGAGGAGAATGGATTTGTTCTCCTGAACATCATTGATGAGCTGTTATTGCCAATGACTCAAATGAAGAGCCTAAAATTAATGTTGGGATTAAGAAATGTGTGTTAAACGTTCAACATTTATTTGGGAGGTTTTAACTATTCTGAGGACCATTTTCAAAAGATTTTATCTAGGTAACTAAGTGGTTACCTGAGTAAAATCAGGGACCAAAAATTGTTTTTCCGTCTCTGCTGATTCACAGGGCTGGATTTAAGATTTTGGAGGCCGTAGGCAGGCTTGGAGTTGGGAAGGGGGTGGGGGGGTTTGGGGGAGGAAAATCTTTTAGAATTCCATTGCAGCCAGAGCATGGCCTTAAAGAAAGCAGGAACAGGATCCTCTTAGGCCCAGATATTTGGCACCACCCTAGGCAGTTGCCTATGTTTAAACCCAGACCTGTGGTTACTTTTACCTGCACCACATAGGGGCGGGGCTGGTTGCTAGGGGCAGGAGATGGCAGAGCCAGCAGACAATGTGCAAGTGCTTAAATAGCCTCGGTGGCACTAGCCAGCCCCAAGGTTTCAAAGTGAAGTTTTGCAGGGAGTTTCCCTGCATACATTGAAACAATTCCCCTCCCCCTATATTCTTTCAGGCATATCTATTTAGGTTTCATGCAGTTGCCATTGGATTCATAGTTCCTTTTGGGCACTGTAAAATGAAAGACTTTTCTCAGCCAGGTGCAGCCATATGATGGTTTTCAAGCAGACTATAGAGCGCATGATAGATAAATTACCTATGGGCAGAAGTTACTATCTGGACTAGATGACAGCAGTAAGCTTTCAGCAGAAGGGCTAATATCAGAAGTTCCAGTTGCAGAACCTCCTTCAGCAAGACTTAATTAGGTGAAGTCATTCAACTGCCAAAATGTAATAACTGTGAAAGGTGAAATTGCAGAAGCTTTTTATGAGCAGCGCCATGAAGATTTCTATGAGGACGGTAAGCTTGGCATCTCAGAAATGGTAGTTGGTGCCAAGGGTCTTCACAGCTACTCTACCCAGCCTAAACTAGTCAAAACACTGCTTATCCTTTGCGTGGGCAGCCCCTGAAAAGGCAGACTGTAAAATCTGTAAATTAAATTAAATCCTTTCTGCTTTTCCTGGTTCTCTTACCCAGAGAAATGTTCTTCCTTTTGGAAAAACAGATACATAATCATGTTTGCTTGGCTATTAATTATTTGAATAGTAGTTTAATTTCTCAGCATTCTGGGTAAAGAGTCATGCAAATGAATGTTAGATAATAATTTATTCTTATTCAAATCTTCTGTATCTTCCTACCATACAGACCGATGCAATAAGAGGTGCGTGAGAGCCGGCGCTCCGAGTCATGCGCACACTCTCCCGACGCCCGACTAGGCACATCTCCTGGGTGCACGCTTTTGTATTCAAATTAGGCCGCATGCTAATAAGGAGGTGCTAGGGACACTAGCCTCCTCTAGCACCTCCTTATTAGCAGAAGCAGCAACATTCAGCGGGTCTGACAACCGACGCTTAATTTTACTGGCGTGTATCTGTCTGAGTATGTGTATGTGAGAGAATGTGTGTGTGTGTGTCTGAGCATGAATCTTTGTGAGAGAGAGGGATCTTGTGTATGTGTGCGTGAGTATGTGTATGTAAGATGGATCATGTGTGTGCGTGTCTGAGCATGTGTGTGCGTGAGAGTGCATGTGTATGAGAGGGAGCACTGAGACTGGAGCAGAGACAAAGCTATAGGGATGAAAGAGTAAGAGGTGTAAATAGTAGTAAGTTCTTTTTCAGCAGTAAATTCTGCAGATTACATTAGGAAATATTGTGATATCCAAACATAAGGTGTTCTCCAATTGGGTTGAAGTCCAGGCCTGCCACATCTTTTCATGTGTGTGTCTAAGAATGTGTATATGAGAGAGAGGGCATATATGTGTGTTTATGAGCATGTGTATGTGTGAGAGAGAGAGGGATCTTGTATGTGTGTATGTTTGTAAGAGGGAGCATGTGTGAGTGTGTGTGTGTGTGTCTGAGAGAGAGAGCATATATATGTATATGTGTGTGTGAGGCAGAAGGAGCATGTAAGTGTATGTATAAATATATATCTGTGTCTGTGAGAGAAAGAGGAGAAAGTTTGTGCATCCCTCTTCCACTAATCCACAACATTCTCAGGATGACTGTAAATCAAAATTTCCCAGGTATGGAGAGCATGAATTATTTAATCCTTAATAGTTTTAATTTTGGGGTGTTATTTGATATGTCTGCTGTTTCTAAATTGGACATTTAAAACAAATTGTATATGAGTTTAATTATTGGATCTTCCATTCATCAGCTGTTTTGAAATATTTTTATTAGGACGTTTATACTTTTTAAGATTAATGTATTTTTATATTTCTTGATTTTATTGTTTAATGTCTGAGGATTGGTGATATTTCTGTTTTTCCATTGTTGCACTGCATCCAGAGTCTGACTTGTTGCAGTTTCCAGTTCAGTTTTTACCTGCATGTTTCTAATTATGGTCTCATTTAATTGCATTTGGTGAGGGTCAGGGCTGGAGGAACCACTAGGCAAGCTAGGCCTGTGCCTAGGGCGCCGAGATTTAGGGGGCGCCGCCGCTCGCGGCCACTTCAAGCAGCAGAATTTTGAAAGGGCAAAAAGTGCCCCTTCAAAATTCTGCCCAGCCCCCGCCTCACCCTGCTTCCCCTCGTTGTGCCACCCTCCCGACGCCCCCCTGGTGGTCCAGTGGAGGGCCCAGGAGCGATCTGCCGCTCCCGGGACCTCGGCTGCCACTAACCAAAATGGCGCCGGTGGCCTTCCGCCCCTACCATGTGACAGAGGCCAACTAATGGCATCAGTAGCCACTGTCATATGGTAGGGGCTGATTAGTGGAAGCCTACGACCCGGGAGCGGCAGATCGCTCCCGGGCTCCCCGCTGAACCAGGTCTTTCATGAGGGGTTTTTTGGGGGTGGAGGGGGAGGTTGGGAGGGTGGGGGGAGTGGCGGCATGTGGTCCCTGCCCCTGGAGTCGGGTCTGCAACCGGGGGCGGGGCTGATGGCGGCACGATGGGGGGGGGGGGGGCAGTGCAAGGCTGAAAGTGCCTAGGACGCCCAATCCCCTTGCACCGGCCCTGGTGAGTGTCTAACTATGTTCCGCATGTGTGACCGAGGAGAGGTATTCTGCTAGCATGTAGGAATCTATAGAAGCTTGGTTTGTTCTGTTTTCCTAATAGGAGTTGTATTGGTGTTTGATCCTGACTCTGCTCCTCCTTCGCTATCTAGTTCGTGTTTCTACCTGGAAATCTTGTTCCAGTGTTCCTGTCTTGTTATCCAATTCCAGTGCTCCTGTTCTACACCTCTCTCCTGTCCAATCCCTGGACTCCTCCATCAAGCCTCAGGCCTTGCCTCTCCAGATACATACCTTCTATCCAGGATGGCTCCTGATTGCCAAACCTGATAGACTTGACAGTGAAGCTTCCAGAATTTCTATAATTTTCGTTAATGCCCTCAGATGTATCCCTCTCGACCCAATTGCTTTATCTACATTAAATTTAGTTAGCTCCTTATGAGCACAATTTTCTGAAAATTGTTTGAGGTTTACCTCACTTCTAATTCTATTTGTGTTTGTTTTATGTGGTTCTTCTCCTGAACCTTCCTCAGTGAACATCGAATAGAAATATTTGCTATACAATTCTGCTTTTTCCTCATCAGCCTCTACATATTCCTCTCCTTCACCCCTGAGTCTCAATATGCCATTTTTGTACTTACTTCTATCACTAACATATCTAAAAAAAAAGTCTTTCCCCCCTGTTTTACCTTATTTGCAATTTTTTCTTCCATTTGAATCTTTGCATTCCTGGCTTCTTTCCCAGCTTCTCATAGCTTTTCCAGATATTGTCTTCCTCTTTCTGTGATCTCTTGTAATGTATGAACCCTAACCTTTTTTCTTTACCTTTGTAGTTCATTCTTTAGAAAACCATAGCATCCTCTTTTCCTCTTTCCTTTATTTACTTTCTTAACAAAAAGGTTAGTTGACCTTACATAATCTCCTTTTAGTTTTGCCCACTGCTCTTCTACTTCCCCTAGACTTTTCCCATCGAGCTAACGACTCCATTTGCCTGTGCTCGAATACTGAACCATACCATCCAGTGAGCACGGGATCCCAGATGATCATCTAGTATAGCATCAGAAATACTATCTCCATTGGTAAGCACCAGGTCCAGTATCACCCCCTTCCTGTATGGGTTCTGTTACAGTTGATGGAACAGTTCTTCTTACAGAGAATCCAGGATCTCCATGCTTCTAGAAAACACCACAGCCAGCAAGTCCCAAGCAACATCCGGCAGATTGAAATCTAACTATAACACCTCCCTTTTCATAGCAATCTTGTGACTATCTTCCATTAAATCTCTATCCATTTCTGCTGTCTGAAAGAGGTCTGTATATTATACCAGTTTAAACAGATCTTTCCAGATGAACCCACAGTGCCCGCTTCTTAGCTCATAAGTTCTGTAGTTCTGTTGCTATAATATATTTTATATATATATATATAGCTCCGCTACTCTTCCCTTTCTTTCTACCGTGGCTGCCCTGAATAGACCGTAGCCCAGTATAACTATATCCCTGTCATGGTTTTTCCAAGTGCCAGGTCTCCATGAAAGCCAAGTCAGCTTCTTCCATGAGTGCCTCTCAATCTGGGACTTTATTTCCCATACAATGAGCATTAACATGCATAGTTTTCCAGATATTGCCCCTTTTTTCCATTTTTGATACAAGTGTTCAGTGTTTTACTTACCTGAGGACTTTGTTCGCTCTTCCCTGACGATCCTAGTTTAAAGCTCCCAGGTCTGTCCTATTTTACCCAACACGCAGCAAAGTCCTCACAATGTTAATTATGTCAACTGATGAGCATGCTGTGCCCCATGTTGCTGGAATGAATTTAAAGTCAGTCTGAGAGTCTGTAGGTCTGAGCCTGTGTTCTTTAATGACCTCTTTAGTCCTTGTGGGGAAAAAAAAAATTATAATCAAGTTTTCTGAATCCACCATTGTTTAAATCAAGCCAAATAAGCAGCCTGTAGTAATATAGTAACCTAATGGACAATATAATAACATAGTTACATAATGGATAATAGCAAAAAAAAAAAAAAAAAAAGGCCAATCGGCCCATCCAATTAGCCTGGACGAATTTAGAGACTGTTTATTTTACGTTCAAGGGCCTATTATCTGGAATACTCTCCCTTGTATGGGAAATGAAATAAATAAATCCAGACTACCCAGTATGAGGTGTCTGGCCATGCCAGCAGCAAGAATATCAGCTGTTACCACCAGCTTTGTTTGCTGAGATGTTCCAGACAACTATAGATGGTACCCAAAAACTCCCTGGCACAGCCTAAGTGTAATAATTAGAACCTCACACTAAGGTAAGAGCCACAGCCTTCACTTCTCACCATCATTTGATGGACATCATAGCTTCCATAAAGAGATCTCCCATATTATTGCTCATTAGTACTTATTATATTTTTTTTTTCTGGTCTGTGTGCAATCCTTCCCCCCTCCCCCACCAATAACCATGGGGTAAGGGTTTCATTTCCACCCACAGTGGTGGACATACTTTGTTCTTGCTGCTGTGACTTATTAAAGCCTTTCAGGACACAGTTTGAACGGAAGCCGCAATACAAATCCATGTTCTCTTCTTTTCTCGTTTCTTCCTCCCAAAATGCATCCAGGCACGCACAAAATATGTCACTGGGCTTTGTTCCTGTTTGTATACAAATTGTATACCTGTGAATAGCTCCAGCCTTTTTTTTTTTTGTGGTTTCAGCAGCTGGGAGCCTGCATGGCCCAACAGGGCTGGTTTCCATTACTCTACTCATCAAGACAGCCAGTCCTAATGGAATCCAATAACAGCCGGCTAAGATTAAATTCCGGCACTCGAGTAATCTAAAGCCAGCAAGAAGCCACTATCTCAGCAGTCAGTCGAGTGTTCTGGGCTGTCATCTTATTAGAGAAAGAGAGAAAAGCCTTGATTTAACCAAAGGCTCTTAATTTTCAAACAAGGAATAAAACCAATAACATTTCATGCCTCCCGCCGGCTCTTCCATCCTAACAAAAAAAAAAAAAAAGTTGGGCTCCCAAAGTTTTCCTCCTGCTCTTTTGTTTTGACTTTGGCTGCAACTTTTCTGTACAGAAAAGACGTTTGCCTTGAAATTAGTTACAAAGAGACTGTGGCGCAGGGGAAACGTGTTTTACCGCTCTGTACGTGAGTTGAAATTAAAAAATCATTCTGGAATGGTGGGGCTTGCAGCACAGGTCTTGCCGTTTTGTGGTGGTTCCGTTTTTAGGCAGTGGATGTTTCCTGGTAAGCTCGGCCACGTCTGGTCTGGAACAGCTGGGCAAGCTGCAGAGCGGACAGTTTTCAAGTGGGAACAGGGGCTTGCACACAAATCGTGCTTATGAAGTGACAGCCCCCCATCATCTGATTGGACACCGGTGTTGCTCTGCTTCGACTACCTTGCTACCTTCCCAGCCACTGGGTGTTACTGATATGAACATGTAAGGCGGCATATGGGGAAAAAAAAAATCATCCTTGTGTATATTTCAAATGCATGTCCTTTTTGTTATTTCATTTCCCCACGTATCTTGTTTGCGTTTGCTTGTTTCGTTTTAGCACACGCACGATATATATATATTTTTTTTTACAACGTGCATACTTTTGGCTCCTTTCCATGAAGCTGCACTTTTGTATGTGTTTGTGCAGTTTTAGGTACCTGTGCCTTGCTGGTTAGTTCACCTGCATCTGTGCTTGTCGTGCCTGGGCCGCGCACCTGTGCTGGCATGTTAGTACATCTGTCATTTTCTATCTTGGCGCACACATGTACACGGGGCTGGTCTGTAGATATTTTATGCCCTTGTGTTACTTTTTATCAGGCGGCGCTTGCACTGAGAAATTTAAGGCAGCTATCAGAAAGACTAAAATCAAACTGAATGCCATCGGCAAAAAGCAAGGAAACAAGGTGATGGGCGGAGGAGGCGCTGAAGGGAGGGGAGGTTGAGTAGATAGGTTAGAGATTTAAAGATGACATTTCAGTTCTTCAGCTTTGGAGAAAACAGATCGTTCAGTTTCAGCTTGTTTTGACAGCTTGGTTTTGACAACTAAGCAGAAATAATTCCTATAATTATCAGATCTAGAGGGCTGTCTGATTCATGTTTCTGTCTGAGGAAATGCATTTACATTAAGTGTACATTGGCTGTGTGTGTGTGTATGTGTGTAACAGTGAAGGAACAGACCCTGCTACATGCGTCTATAGCACAGCCATAGTGCTGTTGACGTGCACCCTCTCAAAGCCCATAGCTACAAAGCCGTACTGGAGCCTTCTAGAGCCCAGCCATGGGATTGTAACAAGTCACTTTTGCACATGTCACATCCAAAAGGTAATTATGAATGGACTTTCACACCATACACTAGATAGCCATGTGGCTAGTCAGCCATGCACAGGACAGACACTTCATGTTAAGGCCCCGAATTAGCCATTGGTAGCAGAAAAACTCATTATGGCCCTTTCAGGAAAGGGGCAAGGTTTTGCCCCGAACAATGTGTCCAATGGCTCACAAAGCAGTGTAATATATTCCATAGGAGCAGAAGTAAAAAATGTCATCCTGCAGCCCCATAGGATCCAGCAATTACACAATACACAAACTACAGCATCCTTCCAGAGAGAGAAGAGCAGGAGCTTACCTCTAACCCCCCTCCACACACACACACTCTGCTGAACTCTCCTTGAAAAAAAATTGGCTGCAGTAACTTGAGGGCACCCTGCTATATCAAGAGAAGCGCTCCTCAGAAAAGTACCTTCAGGGTCTGTACTCTCCCCGCCGTTCCTATGAACGGCCCACTGCCTAGATCTAAATGAAGTTGGCAATTGCTAAGGGTCCTGTAATCACAGTGGTAGCTGCTGTCATTCTTGTTGTTTGCTGGGTTGCAATGCTCCAAGCCTCCTCCCTGGGCTGATTTGCACTTTCAGTAGTACGCCATATGTTTCAGGCTTTTACTGCAATGGAACGGATGATCCTGTGGGTGCTGGTTGCTGTAGATTTACAATCTGGATGATTTATTTATTTAAACAATTTTATATTCTGCATCTATAAAATTTGTGTCCAGTGCGGATTCCATAAAACACATCCATAAACAATATGTAATACAAGAAACTAAAACACTAATCATACAAACCAGGGGTGCATAGGTCCTTCCCACCCACACCCCTCCCCCCCCCCCCCCGATTTTGATAATTAAACTAAAGATACAGGGGTAACTGAGATACAAGCTTAACTACCTGTCCCTTTCCATATCCATACCTACCCCCCCTCAACACCACCTTCTAACCCTTCAGCTCTCCTTCTCTTACAAATATCTCCCAGCACTACTAACCCATATCCCAGCCAATCACCCAATTTCCACTGTCCCTACCCCAATTCTCACTAAAAGTTCCTCCTCTCTCTCATTCTCCCATCCAAAACGTCCTTACTCGGCCCACCCCCAATTCCCTAAGTCCCCACTTCCCATTAAATCCATCCCTCAATCCTCATGTCCCCACTCCTCCACAGCACAATTACCCACCTCCCCCACCCATAAATAGGGGGCAGGGTATTAAAGGAAGTGAGTGCCTCTGATGGCAGAGGTAGGGCTGGTGACATTGGGGTTATTTTGATTGCTTTTTAATGCTTTTTTAAAATTCAAAATAAGACATTAGAAATTCATGATTCAATAAGAGATGAATGTCTCTTCATATAGTTTTTGTTACGGAGATCTGGCTGCAGAAGGGAGAGGGGTGACAGTATCGCAGCTATGTCCAGTGGGACATCAGATGTATTTTCAGTCTTAAGTGATAGGAGAGGTAGGGGTGTGGCAGGTTTGGGGTTACCTTGGCTTAAGTGTGAATCATGGAAAGGTTGTGAGTGCCTGCTGTTACTACAATGGGAGGATGACATTAAGGTCGTTTATTTATTAATTTACCAGTCACCCATGGTAACAGAAGAAAAAGTGAATACGCTATTAGCCTATGTTTCTCATTTGATATTAACGCTCACTTATTTGGTAGTACTGGGAGATTTTCACCCTCACTGTGATGATGTCTTGTGCAATGGACAAGGCTTTGTGAAGAATAAGCAAAATGTTGATTTACAGCTGTTCGTAAATGGTCTGACACACAAAAGGGAAAGTATGTTCGATCTTATTTTTGCCACTAATATTTTGATGGATGTGTGCGATGTGAATGAAACAGGTGTTATGGTCTGATCATTTAGGTATCGTGTTATACATTAAAGGTAAGAGAGGAGGAAGAATGTTGTAGATAAGTTAGAGTTTAAATTGTTGAGGAGTAAAGTGGAGCAGGAGGTGTTTATTGAGAAACTGGAGGAGCTATTGGTAGAGGTGGGTGATGTTATTTGTGATAAGTTAATAGAAAGATTGGAATCAAGTGGTTTTAGCTACCTTGGATCAGCTGGCCCCATATTATGGTTAAGGAGGGTGAAGAAGAATAAAGAACCAGGTTGGTTTTCTGAAGTATTACATATTTCGAGGAGGATGGTTTGAGCTTTAGAATGGAAATGGGTTAAGAAGAGAGATGGTGTTGTTAAGAATTTGTGACAGGCTATGGCTAATTGTTATTATAGGGAGGTAGTGAAGACTGAACGGATATTTTATTGGGAGGGTTACTGAGAAAGCAAAAAATGGACCACACGAGATGTTTGTAATTGTTAACAGATTATCGGCACATCTACTCCCAGTAAAGAATGTGGTTTGGGGGGTACCAGATTGTGAATCATTTGCTAATTATTTTGAGTCCAAAGTGAAGGATTTGCGGGCTAGGGTTCATTGATTTGGGTCAGCGAAGGGAGCTGGAAGAAAGTGCTGATTTTTAATGGTAGTATTAGTATTAATGCGTTTAGAGCTTTGTCTTTGTTTGGAATTCAAGAAATTGTGTTCTTTGTTAAGGCCAACTTTTTGTGGGCTGGATCCGGTGCAGCTAAGTTGGTGAAAGGTTTGGCGGGGGGGGGGGGGGGTTATTGTTTCTGTTACAGACTATTAATATGTTTTTCAAAGAGGGAAAAGTGCCAACATCCTCGCACTCCTCTATCATGAATCTGATTCTGAAAAAATCATTGTCTTCAGTGTGTTAGATTGTGCTAGTTATAGAATATACTTTTTATGGCAAAGTGTCTGGAAAAGCAATGGCTCTTCAGATAACATCTTTTCTGGTTATACTCCTGCCCATCAGGTCCTGGTCATGCCACATTACAGAGACAGCACTGGTCTCTCTTAGCGACCGACGATGTGCTGCATTGGATTGACACAGGTCAGGAAGCAGTGGCATTCTTTTTAGACTGATCCTTTGCATTTCACCCGGGTGGATCATCGGATACTGTTGAGAAGTGTAGAGCTAGGTATTGTTGGGAGGGTGGTGCAGTGGATTTGTTCTTTTTTTTCATCCAGTAGGTCAGCCATGTTTTTGTGAATGGGGCATTCTCTTCTGTTATGTTTGAATGTGAGGTCCCTCAAGGCTCACCTCTTTCCCAGCTAACTGATAAGTTAGCTGGGATAAGTAGCGATAAGTTAGCTGGATAAGTAGCGACGTTTAGACTTATCCAGCCAAGTTAGCCGTTATTGAGCAGGTCTAAAGTTAGCCAGATAAACTTATCTGGCTAACTCAAGTTATCCAGGTATATTCAGCGGCATGGCCGTGCTGCTCTACGATTTGAAACCCAAATTTTAAAAAAATCCTGAATGAAAAACAAACCAAAATGAACATTTTTGCAGAGCACATCCCTAGTTAAAAGCACCTATAGATAGACTTTATATCTATGTGGGTACCTTTCAACATTGCCTACAAAGAGGTCAATTTTCAAAGGGATCCAGCCATATAAGTTACCAGACCAAAACAGTCAGGATGAAAATTGCACCTCCCAGAGGGCCAGGAATACATGTGCATATGTATTTTCCAACACCAGCTTAAAAAGAGGTGTTAGCTTGGGAGAGTACAACTGGATTTTCAAATATATATATGTGGTATTTCCCCCCTACTACTCCACCTGCAGAAATGGAAGCTGCAAAGCACGCAGGGACTTTTGGATGCAAGAACCTTTAGTGAATTTTCAAAGGAAGCCTACCTGGGTAGTTTCCCTTTGAAGCTTCACTACAAAGAATGTGTATATTAAAGTGCCTGCATTCTTCACACCTAGGCAAGCTACAGAAAACTGCCCTGTAGTTCCATACATGCACTGGAGTGAAACCAGGGCGAACTGGCTGCTATGTCCTGTGGCTTCTAAGGTGATTGCAGGCATCAAAGGTCACTGCATGGATTGCAAACCTCGAGATAATTAATTCAGGGCATGACATCATTCCACAACATTTGCCTGGCCTCCACTGATGTTGACTCCTGAAAAAAAAAATCATCTTTAATATGCTTAGTGTATAGTAACTAAAGACATTTTTAAGCATGATTTTAACTGGTGCAAAGACAAAACTCTAGGCTGTAGATCTTATGAAAGCCTTGTTTCTACAAAGTCACTTTGACCATTGGACACCAACTTCAGAGCTAAAGATCTGCACCAGTCATCAACCCAGATGTATTTAGGATCCGTCCATTGTTTATTCATGTGTTTGAAGCACATACTAAATATATTGTCAACTCATTGGAAAGGAAGTGACAGAATGACCATGCTGTACTGATCAGTGCATGTGGGGTTTTTTTTAATGTTTTTTTTTTACTTGTTGTACTGAACAGATATTTTCCAACATTTAGAATACCATAGCATTCCTCCCAGTATGCATCGCTTCTCTCCTCCTGCTGTACTCCCAGGCCTGCATGTTACATTCTTTTTCTTCATTGTTCAGGATTTGCTTTTAACCCACAGGTCACACAAGTGCATTTTTCCAATAAGGTAGCTTTCAGGAGCTGCGCAGCGCTTCATTGCATCGAAATGAGTGGGGAGCTTTTACCCCCTTGTTCTGTGGATCAGGTTATTTGGCAGTCATTTATTGCAACAAAAGGGAATTCACGCATGGACAGGGCAGAGCCATTTCCGCCCACCGTGGATCCGAGCACAAATTCAATGCTGTAGAAAGATTTCTGAGCGCACCCATAAGAATAGATTTCCTATTTTCCTTCTGTTAAATGTGGCTGGCTTCCAAGGGATTATAATAATGTGGGCTATGGGGATACTTCGCCTAGGAATCAGGAAAAAAATTGCTCAGCTGCCTCCAAGACTCTTATCTGGGTCTTTATGTGCTAAGCTTTTGTGAAATCTGCTTATAGAAGGTTCTTCTCAACTTCTCTGAAGGTTCAGGGAAGAAGGTTCAGAGAGGAAGCATGAGGAGATTCTTCTCTATTGAGAGGATGGTAGATATCTGGATTAGCATGCGTCAGACAGATACAGAGTGCAATGGTAAGAGTATTTGGGGACAACAGAAGGAATGAGGGGGGAGGATTGAGTGTTAAATGACCAAAGAAAGGAGAATGTGAGTCAAGGTGCAGAGAGAAACAGTATGGCTGTATCCAGCTCCCAAGAAGGTTGGGTAGGCTGCCCACAGCAACCATGGTTATGTAGCTGAGGGGGGGCTGAACTCGGAGTGCTTCGTAGTTCCCAGGGCATATCATTCTTGCACGCAGAAAAATTACACAGCCATTGGGGTGCCGGGGTTCCTCTGTGAGGAGGTTTATACCTCTAAGGCCCCTGATGCACAAATGGGACACACACACTCAGTCCGATGCTCAAACATACTGGGTGGTGGCTGATTTGCTCAAAAATATGATGCACTCTTGCAAGAAAAGGAGGGAGACCTACTGAAAAGGCTTTGCTTCAGCAAAAACAAGATAATCCAAGATAGAACTGCAAATATGATAAAGAGTAGGGATGTGAATCGTTTTAGGACGATTAAAATTATCGTCCGATAATTTTAATATCGTCTTAAACCGTTATGGAACACAATACAATAGAGATTCTAACGATTTATCGTTATAAATCGTTAGAATCGTGAGCCGGCACACTAAAACCCCCTAAAACCCACCCCCGACCCTTTAAATTAAATCCCCCACCCTCCCGAACCCCCCCCCAATGACTTAAATAACCTGCGGGTCCAGCGGCGGTCCGGAATGGCAGCGGTCCGGAACGGGCTCCTGCTACTGAATCTTGTTGTCTTCAGCCGGCGCCATTTTCCAAAATGGCGCCGAAAAATGGCGGCGGCCATAGACGAACACGATTGGATGGCAGGAGGTCCTTCCGGACCCCCGCTGGACTTTTGGCAAGTCTTGTGGGGGTCAGGAGCCCCCCCCAAGCTGGCCAAAAGTTCCTGGAGGTCCAGCGGGGGTCAGGGAGCGATTTCCCGCCGCGAATCATTTTCGTACGGAAAATGGCGCTGGCAGGAGATCGACTGCAGGAGGTCATTCAGCGAGGCGCCGGAACCCTCGCTGAACGACCTCCTGCAGTCGATCTCCTGCCGGTTGCCATTTTCCGTACGAAAACGATTCGCGGCGGGAAATCGCTCCCTGACCCCCGCTGGACCTCCAGGAACTTTTGGCCAGCTTGGGGGGGGCCTCCTGACCCCCACAAGACTTGCCAAAAGTCCAGCGGGGGTCCGGAAGGACCTCCTGCCGTCCAATCGTGTTAGTCTATGGCCGCCGCCATTTTTCGGCGCCATTTTGGAAAATGGCGCCGGCTGAAGACAACAAGATTCAGTAGCAGGAGCCCGTTCCGGACCGCTGCCCTTCCAGACCGCCACTGGACCCGCAGGTTATTTAAGTCATTTGGGGGGGGGTTCGGGAGGGTGGGGGATTTAATTTAAAGGGTTGGGGGTGGGTTTTAGGGGGTTTTAATGTGCCGGTTTTGCGATTTTACGTTTTTTCGATTTTTCACGATTTTTCACGATATTTTACCCCCCCAAACGGCAACAATACGATTCCCTCCCCCTCCCAGCCGAAATCGATCGTTAAGACGATCGAGGACACGATTCACATCTCTAATAAAGAGCAAGATAAAAATAATCACAAGAAAAGCAGTGGTTTCCTTATCCATGGTGCATCTTCTGCCCACTGTTCTTCCTCCAACTAACTGAGGCTCCACAGTCTCCACTATCCCTTCCCCCTAGAGGGTGGAATGAATGTCTTCATTAACAATCATAAAACCAGGGCAATCCACAACAACAACAAAAAAAAAACAAACCAAAACCTTGTTGGTTCAAAAATAGCTGTTGCAAAACCTCTTTTCTCAGTCACAGATCTCCAAGTCGTCTTCTTTGCTGTTAATTGGGTGCATAGAGGAAAGCACCCTAAGATTCAGTCCATCCAGAGTTGGGGGTTTGACCTTCTTTCAGGAACTGGTCCACAGGAAAAAAAACACTAACCAAATTCTTCACTTCTCAACCTACTCTTCAGTACTCCAAACTCCTTGGTCAATCTACCAAAGAAGCAGAAAGACCCTGATTAGTCCTCTAGGGTAGATGCCACAGAGGAAAGACAAAAACAGCCCCCTCCTAAGAGGAACATTTATATCCCTGAGACATAGCCCACAGAAAGGTGGGATAAAGACAAGTGAAAGATCCTAAAAATGCAAAACCCCTAAGCTGGAAAAATAATAGAAGAGGCTCAGACTACAGTTATAATTCATTGAAGGGCATGGGTGTTGGATTAAGTATGGGATTTGTAAGAACCAAAAAGGAAAACAAGGTATGGAATACTCTACCAGCAGAGTTGATAGAGGCCAGCACTGTAACTGAATGTAAGCATGCTTGGGACAGATATAGAGGGCAGTAGCAGGAAAAGGGATGGGTTAAAGAAATGGGGGGAGGAGAGGAACATGATGGTTTAAGTATGGTAATGTATATGTTCGTCTATGAATGAGGTAGAGAACAGGAGAGAGAATTTCAACTGGGAAGACTGAATGGATCAATTGGTCCTTATTTGTTATCATCTGTTGGAAGGAGCTTACTCACCCCCTGCCCACCCAACCCACCCCAGACCTTCCCAGTTTTTACTGAAACATCCCTGGTTGCCCAGTGGAGGCCTAGAGTGCCCTGTATGTCTCCAGGCTCTGTGCTACTATTTTTCAAAATGGTGATGGCCAGCTGAGTTCCTACCATTGCCCCTATCATGTGATGGGGCAATGGTAGGTCCTTGGCCAGCCATTATACATGGAGATAAACTTGGGATAAACACTGGGGATCCCTAAAGGCAAGGGGGAGGGAAATGAAGTAAGAGGCATGGGGGTGACTTGTTGGTGTGGTGGATGCTACCCTTGACAGATGAGCCTTCATACTGTTGATGCAACTCTATCATTGCTCGCTGCTTCAACGGCAGAGGGAAATGAGGAAAAGAGGAATTGGATTCAGACAACAATCAACAAGGACATTGAACTGTACAGTCTGGGAAAACAAATAAGCATGGGGGTAACTTGTTTGATGCGGCAGATACTACCCTTAACCAAAAAGCCTGATACTACACATTTCTGATGCAACTCCAACATTGCTCTCTGCTTCAACGGCAGGGGGTGAAAGGAAATTGGACTCAAATAGTAACAAACAAGACCCCTGACCTTGGCAGTCTGAGTAACTGATAAGTATGGGAAACTGATAACTATGGGAGTTTGCTGGGCAGACTGGATGGGTCATTAGGTCTTTTTCTGCCATCACTTCTATGTTTCTATGAGACCTTGTAATTCCCGCAAAGATCTTGTGATCTTGAAAACTAGTGGACAACTCTGGTTCTCAAGAGCTATGAACAGGCCTGATTTTCAGGTTATCCACAATGAGTATGGAAAAGATAAGTTTGCATGTGCTGCCTCCATTGATTGCAAATATATCTCTTGTACTTTCTTTATGGATTTCCTGAAAACCAGGCCTACTTGTGGCTCTAGAAGTCTGGAGGAGACTTACTCCCCTGCTCCATGTCTTTTACCCACCTTCTCAACTTTTTTCCTACCACTGCCTTCTATATCTGTCCCAAGTGCATTCTGTTACAGGCTGACCTCCATCACCTCTGTTGGGAGGCTATTCCTTTATTTATTTATTTATTTATTTATTTATAGAAGACCTTTTTACAAGAACAGTTTAAAAGTACAGTAAAACATCCAGATATGATAGAGCATCTACAAGAAAAGTCCAGTCCACAAAGATCTGCAAGCTGCGTAGCAGCACTTGGCTATGGAATTTCCTTGATGTGCTTTAAAGAGGGGTGGCATGAAAGAGGCATATCTCTTCAGCTAAATTGTCAACATTCTGGTACTTTATTTATTTATTTTTTATTTATTTATTTGTTTGTTTAACTCTTTTCTATACCGACATTCATGATACATATCATATCATATCGGTTTACAAGGAACAAGGGGTTATAACATTAACATTACGATTGAACGAGAAGCAAAGTTACAATAAACAGGGTGGAGTGAACTTGGGAGCTGAGGTAGTAGGAAGCTAAGGATAGACTAAGAAGAACTTAACAAACGGTAAATGGGAAATGCCTAGATACATATATCGAGAGGTCTGTCTAATTGGTACTTATCCATGGTTTGGAACGATTAGGGTAGGCTTGTAGGAACAGCCAGGTCTTTAGTTTTTTCCGGAATGTTAACAGGCAGGGTTCCAGTCTGAGGTCTGGAGGCATGGTATTCCAAATGGCAGGACCCGCTGTTGAGAATGCCCGTTCTCTGGTGGCTGTACGGAGTGTGGTTTTGGTTGTGGGGATGTGTAGGGTACCTTTGTATGCTTCTCTGATGGGTCTTGTAAAAGTGTGGAGTCTGAATGGGATCTGAAGGTCAAGTTGGAGCTGTTTGTGAATGGTTTTATGGATTATGGTGAGGGACTTGTGTAAGATTCCGTAACTTATTGGGAGCCAATGCAGGTTCCTAAGGATGAGTGTGATGTGATCTCCGCGGTTGATGTTTGTCAAGATTCTGGCCGCTGCGTTCTGGAGTATCTGGAAAGATTTGGTGGTGGAGATAGGGAGACCCAGGAGGAGGGCGTTACAGTAGTCTATCTTGGCAAAAAGCATGGTTTGGAGGACTGTCCTGAAATCATGGAAATGTAGGTGCGGTTTGAGTCTTTTTAGAACTTGTAGTTTGTAGAAGCAATCCTTGGTTGTGTTGTTGATGGATTTCTTTAGGTTGAGTTGGTTGTTGAGGATTACTCCAAGGTCTCTTACTTGCATGATCATGGTGTTGGGATGGGTCTGTGGAGGTGGGTTGGTGAGGTCGGAGGAGATAAGGAGGAGTTCAGTCTTGGCTGAGTTCAGGACCAGGTTCAGACTGGTGAGGAGGAGGTTGATGGATTGGAGGTAGTTTTCCCAAAACATGAGTGTTTTCGTAAGAGATTCTGTTATGGGGATCAGAATCTGTATGTCGTCAGCGTAGAGATAATGTTTTAATTTTAGGTTTGTTAGCAACTGGCAAAGGGGAAGGAGGTAAATATTGAAGAGGGTGGGAGACAGTGAGGAGCCTTGGGGTACACCTAATGATGATTTGATGCTAGGGGATTCTTTGCTGTTGATTTTAACTTTGTAGCCTCTATTGCTGAGAAAGGAATCGAACCATCTGAGGACCATTCCTGATAAACCAATGTCTGAAAGGCGGTTTAGAAGGATAGAGTGGTTTACTGTATCGAACGTGGCTGAGATGTCTAGAAGAACTAGTAGGAATGAGTTCCTTTTGTCTAGGCCCATGATGATGTGATCTGTGAGGGAGATAAGGAGGGTTTCCATGCTAAGCAACTTACAAAAGCCATATTGAGATGGGTAGAGAATTTTGTGTTCTTCTAGGTAAGCTGAAAGTTGAGTATTGACCAGTTTCTCCATGAGTTTGGCAACAAAAGGGAGATTAGAGATAGGATGGAAATTGGAGAGTTCTCTTGTGTCTAGGTTAGGTTTCTTCAGAAAGGGTTTGAGAGTGGCAAGTTTTAGCGTGTCTGGGTAGATTCCTTGGGATAAGGAGCAGTTTATAATATCAGCCAAAGGTTTGGAGATGGTGTCCGGAATCAGTAACAGTAGTTTTGTTGGGAGGTGGTCTGACGGGTGGCTAGACAGTTTCAGTCTCTTTAGTAGGGATTTGATCTCCAAGGAGGATGTTGGTTCGAAGGTGTCGAGGTTAGCTCCAGCATAAGATGAGGTGGTGAAAGTTAACGGAGAGGAGGTTGTGTTGGTGGGGAGGAGTGCTAGTAGGAAATTTTTTTCTGAAAGAAAAGTGCGAGTTCATTGGCCTTAGCTTGAGCATGATCATCTGGGATGGCTGGGGTGGTGGTTTTTGTGAGTTGGGAGACATAGGAGAACAAGGCCCTGGCATCGAATCAGAGGTCATGAATTCTACTGGCATAGAAGTCTCTTTTTGTCCGTAAGATGGAGCTCCTGTAGCGGTGGAGGGTGTATTTATAATTGGATAGTGTAATATTGCGGGGGCCTTGCACCATTTGCATTTCTTGTGTCTGAGGTCTTGCTTCATCTTCTTAAGTTCAGGGGAGAACCAAAGTTGTTTTCTTTTCAGGGCCGGGTTGATTATTTTGACTACTGGAGAGCATAATTTATTGGCTATTGATTCTGTGATATTGTGCCAGGTGAGTAGGGCTGCATTAGGGTTAGATACATCCAAGTTAGGGAGTTCTTTGGACAGGTGTTCACTGAGCACGTCGGACGCGCATGTTTTCCTGAAGTGGATGGTAAAATGGGGGTGGGGAGAAGTCGGGCATTTTTTTGTCGTGAGGGTGGTGGATATCAGTGAGTGATCCGACCAGGGGACTGGGATGCAGTCCGGAGCGATAGAATATGAAAGGCAGGAGTTTATGAAGATGAGGTCTAGTATATGTCCTGCTTTGTGGGTGGGTTTGTCGATGATTTGTTTAAAGCCCATGGCCCTGAGGGTGGTGAGGAAGGCCTCACAATTGGGGGAGGGTGGCATAGAGTCGACGTGGAGGTTGAACTCCCCCATGATCAATGCCTGGGAGTCCGTGTTTATGTATTTAACTATGGATTCTATAAGAGGGGAGGCATCTGTGTCTAGTAGCCCAAGGGGGGGGGGGGGGGCATATACTAGTAGAATTTGAAGCTGATTAGATTTGAAGAGACCTAATTCAAGTTCAGTGGAATTCTTGACAGGTTGTATGGTGAGCCTGAGTTTTTTTTTGGCTGCAAGAAGAAGGCCACCTCCTCGTTTTTTTTGTCTTGGGAGTGAGAAGATGTCGTATAGATGTGTAGGTAGTTGATTTATCAGGGCTATGTCTGAGTTTTTGAGCCAGGTTTCCGTGATGGCACAGATTTCTGGCTTTGAGTCCAGAAGGTAGTCATTGAGGATGTGAGTTTTCTTTGTGAGTGATTGTGAGTTGAACAGGGTTAGAGAGAATAGTGTGAGCCCCAATAGCTGAGTAAGGGGGAAGGTCATGATTGGAATGAGAGTTCTGGATGAATGGCACGGGGTTGTTGAAGTGATTTTGTGCGAACAATATACCTGTGATATAGGATAGGGATAGGGTAGGTTTGCATCATGCTTCTCGAGGTGCATAGTCTGTGAGAAGGGTAGTGAGGTTTAATTGAAGCTCTGTTGAGGGGGTTGTGAAGGTGAAGGTGGGTGGTCTGGATGGAAGCTCCGTTCCAGGTGCTGGCAGGCTACTTGAGTTCAGACGTTGCTTTGTGTTATGCTTGTGCTTAACGCGCTGGGTATAAAAGTTCCTACTTCCGTGGAGGTCTGGGAGCTTGGAGGAGGTAGGAGGAGCCTAAGATCTAGTTGAAAATAGCTCTGGCTGGGGGAGCTATGAAGTGAGAGTTTGGGAGGAGGTGTCACCAGAAGTTGGTCTCAGCACTGGTTTGCACGAAGGGGCGCACAAAGGGGCAGGCCCCTTTGTTGCACTCCTTAGGCACGTGACGCCTAGCAGCGTCATGTGCCCTTTAAGGGCTCTGTGGGCGCCTAGGCTGACGTCGGGAGAAGGTAGGCAGGCTTACCGCGCTTCTTTTTTGTGTTGGGCCGGGTCGGGGTGGGGCTCCGGGCTGATTCGGCTAAACGTTGCCCTTCAATCCATGTAGATGAGGTGGGAACAAACCCTACACCCCACCTCTCCCATTAGAATCTATTTATTGTGCAGCTGTTTCAGCCATACTGAGTTATGCAAAATCTCCCTTCCCTGTGAGACTCTGCCGCCCACAACTTATGTACTGACGTGTGATTGTGAAGCTAATTTTACAAATAATAAGAATCAGCCATTAGGTCCAAACAGCCACAGCCCTGTCAAATTTAGTGCAATGATCTTCTCCTGTTGAAAAGATTTTTGAATTTGTCGTAGAAAAGGTGAGCTAAAGACTTGTTTCTTAACAGCAAAGACTAACAGACTTATTGTGATGCAGATACTCCTGAAAGTGCACAATGACATACTGTCAATTGTTCCTGTAGTGGAGTACATATGTTTTTTACATTAATGGATCTGGCCTTTCATTTTTGTGACAGTGTAAATGTGCTTAACTGCAGGCTTCTGATGGAAGCAGTGGGTGATATTCCCATATTACAGCAAACACCAGTTGAAATCCCAGCCTCATGTAGATGCTAATGGCATCTACTTGCAGTACTTTTTGTTCTTGTGGTCCCTGCCAAATAAGGACGGTGCTTGTCTCATGTCATAACTTTCTTACCTAGTCTGCTCGGAAAAGAACCACCATGGGAGTATTGGTGTATAAAATAGATCCATAAAGTTGACAATTGTGGAGCACTGTTTGTAATAGGGCTTCTCAAACTTGTCCTGGGGACCCCACAGCCAGTCGGGTTTTCAGGATATCCACCATGAATACGCTTGAGATAAATGTACATATACTTAGTCTCCATCATATGCAAATTTATTCATGAATATTCATGGTGGACATCCTGAAAACCCGACTGGCTGTGGGGTCCTCAGGTTTGGTTTAGGAAGCCCTGATTTATAAACTCCTGTGCGGATTGAGGTTTTCTTGGACAGTTTCTCCTTTGGCCCAGGGTTTCTGCCAATGTACACATTTCAGGGAACTGACCAAATTACAATAGCCAGAAGGACTTTACAAGCAGGAGTGATTAGCTGTTCTAGAACCGCAATGCAAAATTCAAAGATAGAGTGCTCCAATTAACTTTGTCTAAATTGTAAAGCTGTCAGCTAAGTGTGCCAATAAGAATGATAATCTCTCTCTAAATCTGATTGGATTTGGATAGTTCCTCATCCTTCCCTCTGCTCCCTAACCTCCCCCACCCACACACAGACAGACACACTTTCTGATTTGATCTACTGATTTAAATTCTGTCTGTCCCATTGTCTGGCTGTTAAAATTAGTTCTTGCAGTAATGTGGTATGATATATAAAAAAGGTTTTCCCGTAGGCACAGCATGAGAGAAAGTGGGACCTCTTTGCCAGTCAGATCCCCCATGATACACAAGAGCCATGTCTGTATACTCACAGGGTGGTTATCACTGATTACAGGGCCTGTCCCAGGCCTTAAATTCTCAGTAGTGTTCCTAGTGTACTGGAAGAAAGAGAGAAAAATATCACAATGGTGCCACAAAGGAACCAAAGGAGCGATACAAAAAAAAGAATAAACGAATACTTAAAAATACATATGTCCATTTAAAAGGCCTTTAATCATAAAAATATAAACATAAAATATATTTCAACAAAATGCAACAAGATCATGTTTTGGCGTTTTGCCTGCCTCAGGCAATAAAATCACAATGATACGCCGAAACATGATCATGTCGGATTTTTGCTAAGATGCATTTTTATGTTTGTACTTTTATGAATAAAGGCCTTTTTCATAGATATATGTATTTTTAAGTAACTTTTTGTGGAATATGTATATAATTATATACAGTGCTAGATATATGGCAGAAGAGCACCGATACACAACAATTAGTAATGTGCAGCAGAGGGATCCATGAACTCTACATCACTATAAACATAGGGGCGGATTTTCAGAGCCCTGCTCGCGTAAATCCGCCCAAAACTGGGCGGATTTACGCGAGCAGGGCCCTGCGCGCCGGGAAGCCTATTTTACATAGGCCTCCCGGCGCGCGCAGAGCCCCGGGACTCGCGTAAGTCCCGGGGTTCTCGGAGGGGGCGTGTCGGGGGGCGGGCCCGGTCGTCGCGGCGTTCCGGGGGCGTGTCGGCAGCGTTTTGGGGGTGGGTACGGGGGCGTGGCTACGGCCCGGGGGCGTGGCCGCGCCCTCCGTACCCGCCCCCAGGTCGCGGCCCGGCGCGCAGCAGGCCCGCTGGCGCGCGGGGATTTACGTCTCCCTCCGGGAGGCGTAAATCCCCTGACAAAGGTAAGGGGGGGGGTGTAGACAGGGCCGGGTGGGTGGGTTAGGTAGGGGAAGGGAGGGTAAGGTGAGGGGAGGGCAAAGGAAAGTTCCCTCCAAGGCCGCTCCGATTTCCGATTTCGGAGCGGCCTTGGAGGGAACGGGGGGAGGCAGCGCGGCTCGGCGCGCGCAGGCTATACAAAATCGATAGCCTTGCGCGCGCTGATCCAGGATTTTAGTGGATACGCGCGGCTCCGCGCGTATCTACTAAAATCCAGCGTACTTTTGCTTGAGTCTGATGCGCAAGCAAAAGTAGGCTGATCGCGCTTCTTTTAAAATCTACCCCATAGGGGCGGATTTTCAGAGCCCTGCTCGCGTAAATCCGCCCAAAACCGGGCGGATTTACGCGAGCAGGGCCCTGCGCGCCGGTGAGCCTATTTTACATAGGCTCACCGGCGCGCGCAGAACCCCGGGACTCGCGTAAGTCCCGGGGTTTTCGGAGTGGGCGTGTCGGGAGGCGTGTCGGGGGCGGGGCCGGAGCGCGCGGCGTTGCGGGGGCGTGTCGGCAGCGTTTTGGGGGCGGGTACGGGGGCGTGGCTACGGCCTGGGGCGGTCCGGGGGCATGGCCGCGCCCTCCGTACCCGCCCCCAGGTCGCGGCCCGGCGCGCAGGAGTCCCGCTCGCGCGCGGGGATTTACGCCTCGTAGGATGGGGGTTTAGACAGGGGCGGGTGGGTTAGGTAGGGGAAGGGAGGGGAAGGTGAGGGGAGGGCAAAGGAAAGTTCCCTTCTAGGCCGCTCCGATTTCGGAGCGGCCTAGGAGGGAACGGGGGTAGGCTGCGCGGCTCGGCGCGCGCAGGCTATACGAAATCGATAGCCTTGCGCGCGCCGATCCAGGATTTTAGCCGATACGCGCGACTACGCGCGTATGTACTAAAATCCAGCGTACTTTTGTTTGCGCCTGGAGCGCAAACAAAAGTAGGCTATTCGCGCTCGTCTGAAAATCTACCCCATAATTGTAGCACTATGAATAGTGAATTTTACCCGTAAACAAACAGGGGCGGATTTTCAGAGCCCTGCTCGCGTAAATCCACCCAAAACCGGGCGGATTTACGCGAGCAGGGCCCTGCGCGCCGGGAAGCCTATTTTACATAGGCCTCCCGGCGCGCGCAGAGCCCCGGGACTCGCGTAAGTCCCGGGGTTCTCGGAGGGGGGCGTGTCGGGGGCGTATCGGGGGGCGGGCCCGGTCGTCGCGGCGTTCCGGGGGCGTGTCGGCAGCGTTTTGGGGGCGGGTACGGGGGCGTGGCTACGGCCCGGGGCGTGGCCGCGCCCTCCGTACCCGCCCCCAGGTCGCGGCCCGGCGCGCAGCAGGCCCGCTGGCGCGCGGGGATTTACGTCTCCCTCCGGGAGGCGTAAATCCCCCGACAAAGGTAAGGGGGGGGTGTAGACAGGGCCGGGTGGGTGGGTTAGGTAGGGGAAGGGAGGGTAAGGTGAGGGGAGGGCAAAGGAAAGTTCCCTCCGAGGCCGCTCCGATTTCGGAGCGGCCTTGGAGGGAACGGGGGGAGGCAGCGCGGCTCGGCGCGCGCAGGCTATACAAAATCGATAGCCTTGCGCGCGCCGATCCAGGATTTTAGTGGATACGCGCGGCTCCGCGCGTATCTACTAAAATCCAGCGTACTTTTGCTTGAGTCTGATGCGCAAGCAAAAGTAGGCTGATCGCGCTTCTTTTAAAATCTACCCCACAGTACCTTCCTGGTACACCCGGTCATGACCTACTTCACTAAACAATTATTTGTCTTTAATGATTTATTGTAACTGAACCTTTGACGGCACCTGTTAGAATGTACGATAGTACAATTTCCCTACATTAATTTATGTGCCAGCATGTAAACCGTTGCGATAGTAGATAACTTAGCGACAGTATAGGAAAAAAAAAAAAGATTTTAAATAAATAAATAGTCCTGTTCTCCCTATTACAGTGTTCCCAGGTTCATCAATTGTATTTGTGGTCTAAGAGCAGGACTACTGAAAACTAAAACTGTGTGACCCTCAAGGGATTAAATGGCGAGCCCCAAGTTAGGATAAGGCTAAGGAACTGTAATTTAGTGACACATATTTAAAGAATTTTAGTTTATTCCTATTAAAACAGAAGAGCAAAAGCTTACAGGGTCAGCCAGAAATAGTGATAGGAAAAGCCTGTTTTTTTTAATCCAGCTGGATAATGAGTTATCCAGCTAAAATCTAGCCAGATAAGTGACTCAACATTCATAAACTTGTATTTAGCTAGATAATCTTTGAGTTATTGGGCTAAATGGCTTTGACTATTGATTCCTGGGTAGTTATGTCAATTAAAGTGCAAAGCATAGTTGCTTGACTTTCTTTACTGGTCCAGTAGTTTCCTCTTGCTCCTTTTGGCTTCTAACTCAATTGGAATTGACCTCCACTGGGCTATGACACCATGAGCCTTCTCATTAGCAACTATCTGGGATCTCTCCCCTATTTCATATCTCCCCTCTCAATCCAGACATCACTAAAATAGTCTTTGGCCAGGGGCCACAAAATGTAGCTGTCTCCAAACCTTGTCCAACTTGGAGCCCCTATGTTTGTTTGCCCCTAGGCATTGCCTTGTGACTAATGAATTCTCGGTGCTTCTGTAGCAGCTCCAGCCGACTCTGGGAGAAAAAGACCTTACCCAGGAATTGAAGCCAAGTCTTCTTTTGCATAGTGATACACAGCACTATTTTAGGAGTCATTCTTGTCTAGTAAACCTTGAAAGCTTGTTTCATCTTAAAAAAAAAAGGTAGGCTTTGTTTTAGTAACAATGTCAAAAATACGTGTTTGGGAAATGCACTGAGAAAATAGATTTTTAAAAAGGGAGGGGTAGGAAAGGTGAGGCAAAAAACTTCATGTTGTTCTTAGTTGTTCCTGATGGGGGCTCACCGTGCCATATTCCCCTTAGGTCAGTATCTTGTACTTGTAATGCGTCTGTTTGCAGGTCAGGCCCTGTTTGTTTGCCTTTGGGATAATCAAGGGCACTGGTGCTCTGATAACTTGTTTTGAGTTGTGCAGTGACAGGTTGAGAAATGACCAAACAAGCAAAACGGGCCTTTATGGATACAGGGACTATAATGAGTTGCTGCAGGAGATTGCCCCTAACAAACCAATCCTCTCCTCTGTAGTCTCTCCATGGACTTAGCTTCCAGCTACTTACTTCTTTCTTATTGCCTGGAGACAGACTTAAATTACCTCTTTTGTAGTCCTAGAAGATAAAGTATGGGGAACTATGAAGTAGGGGAGAGCAGTCTGACTACCCTTTGGAGATTTAGATTTCTAATGTAATTTTCAATCCTGAAATGTCAAATGCATCAGCTCAGAGCAGGAATATAAATGTTTATTTATTAATGGTGTTATAATATGGCATGAGTGAGGGAGTGAATGGTATGATATTTTTGTTGTGTTTAAGATTATACTAAAAAAATATAGAATGTGTTATTCTATATTTCCTAGTAATCTTAAAAACACTCATGCCATATTATAACACCATTTAAAAGCTATTAAAACTGATCCTTATTAGCCAAAAATCACATTATTTAGAAACTAAAAAATAGTTTCAACAATTGGTATGTCAGTATTATAACAAAATTATGAACAAGTAACAAGGCTATATATAATTTTACATTTAAATGAGTGATCTCTTTTCCAATTAACACTCCACTATTGCTCAGTGTAAGCTTCTGTTGACCCATAGTTATCATGTTATAGTTATCAGATGAAAGCTGCTGTAAGATTTTAAAGAAACCCAGAACGATTTCTCTCCAGCGGTTGCACAATGTTGAAGGGAGCCGCCCACAAAGGCTTCGTTTCACCCTACTATGGGCTTCCTCAGGGGGGAACAGCGTAGAACGAAAAATCTTTAGGAAAACCGGAAACCGCACCTCGCGTACCTCAGCTTGTTCTTAAACCATCCGAAAACCTTCTAACACTGCCGCCAGCTAAAACGCCGACACTGACCCAGCATCTTTAGTAACGCAACACAAAGAGGATCAATACTACACTATTCCCAGCATTATTAACTGAGACCTCAAACAATTACGCCTCAACAGCCTGGGCGCTGCGGGGAAACGCTGTCATCATAAGTTCTCTGCTAAACTTGTGAATTTTACAAGTTTCTGTTGATTACTTTCACAAAGTTAAAGCTTGAAAATTTGAGAACCAACCTATCTTTTTGATCCAAAGGCAAAAAAAGTGAGATATTTTAGACTGGTCACCCGACGCTGAGCAGCGTTTCGAGAGTTCTCAGCATTCAAATCTTTGCATCGGGGGAGCTGGCCACCATCCTGGATCCTTCCTGCTGCAATGGAAGTGGCGAAAAATAACTTTTCGTAGTGACTGACAAGACTCAAGTCCAATCAAAGCGATGGACCTGTTATGCTTGCCCAATGTCGAACCCTCTATAGACTCATTTAAACCTTTAGGCGCAACTTAAAATTGCACATCTGTTTTTTTAAGGAGATCCTCTTCAGGAGATCACCATCTCTATCATTTGCTGGTACATGATCTATAATGGTCCATTTTATATGCTGAAGTGTTTGTTGTGCCATAATAAAATGACACCATTTGGAGCTGTGATCTTACCAGTGTTTAAATAACTTTTATGTTTAGTTAATCTCCTTTTAGCCATCTGAATTGTATTGTCCAATGTATATCAAACCACAGGGGTACATAATTAAATAAACAACAAATGAGGACTGGCAGTCTGTATTATATAACATTATAGGGATATTAGACAGTGACGGATTTGGGTTTTTTGGCACCCCTAGGCACAGTTGGAGCTGTTGCCCCTGTCACCCCAATGCTGGACAACAGGGTACAGAAAGTCTAAGGCAAAAGCACAGTTTCCTGGTTTCCTGTGTCAGCTCAGGGGCAGATTCCCTGGCAAAAAAGTGAAAATATTCTGAAGCAAATTTGCAAGCATTTCCATATTTTATATTACATTATAAAAATAAAGTAGCTTTACACTATAATTATCAGTATAGTTTATTCTATTTTTGGGAGCGGGGGTGAAGAAAAGTGATCTCAAGTGTCAGCATAGGGAGGAGACATCTGGGATGGGGAGGAAGATCAGGAATGAGAAAGGGGGAGAAGTGGGAAGAGGACTAGGGATGGAGAGGATGGGAGATGAGAGAGGGAGGATTGGGGAGTGGGTTTCAGAATCTGGAGAAAAGGGAGGAAAGAAGGGAGGTTCTAGGATCTGGAGGAAAGAATCCAAGTTCAAGGGAAGAAGGATTTGAATTGCAGTGGGTGGGAGGAGAGAGGTATCCCTAACATGCTCTGGTCCTGCTCTTCTTTGCATCCATCCCCTCTCTAATATGAGAAAAGCAGGCACGTGACACCAGTCCCTTCTCTCCGACACACACAAACACAATCCCCTCTCTCTCATATACAGACACAATCTCTCCCTCAGCCAGGCCCGGAGAGAGCAGGAATTAGGCCCGTGCCAGCTAAGAAAAGTAGGCCCCTATGTAAGGTTCTGATGTGATACTTAAAAAGAGAAATCGTTTTCTAAATTTCCCAAATAATTTGTATTTATTTAAGAAGGCTTTATGAGCTTTTTTTGTTAGCAAATTCTTCAATTACAATTGAAATTTTTAGATATACATGTTAGAAATAGATATATTTAGCTTTTGTAAAAATTTTGCCCAACAAAGGTAGGCCCCTTGAACATTGCAGGCCCTAGCCAAATGGCCATGCTGGCACCCCCTCTCTCCTGGAGTGCCCTCAGCCTCCAGCCTTTCTTCTCTCCCCCCCTCCCCTTCAATGTTCTCTACTCAGCCCCTCCCAGTCTCCCTAAAATGATCTCCCTTTGCTGTATCTGCTGCAAGCTGGCCTGTTCCCTGCACGCTACCTGAAGGGGTGAGGCTGAATCAGGAAGCAAAGGGCTGTTCTCTGCTGAGTGAGATTCAGCACAGCTGAAAGGGCAACAAATCTTCAGCCTGTCTACTGCTCCCCAGATTTCTGCTACCCTAGGCACAGGCCTAGGGTGCCTAGTGACAAATCCAGGCCTGATATTAGATGAAGCTTTTTATAAATCCACACCAGTCATGGATGAAACACAAAACTCACAGAAACCACATGTGTCCCACTATTTCTTCAGACTGTGTCATTTGTCTTAAAGATGAATGAACAAGAATGTCTCTCTAATTTTTATCACGTGAAGAAGCAAGCATTGGTCTTTCCTCCAAAACATGGTGCCTTGATAAGATCCCAATGATTCTGAATGCTATTCATGACATCTTTAAAGCAGTTCGTATAAGGGAGAACACAGGTGAGGTAAGACTTAATGGGCCTCATTTTCCAAGCACTTTACCGCATGCGATAAATTCGCAAATCGCGTTAACAGCTGTTAACGCGATTTGCGAATGCAAATTAGTCATTTGGTATTCAGGGGGCGGAGCATATGTAAAGTGGGAACCTGTGTGGCGAAACAGCCGCAGTGTTAGCGCGGCTGCTATCGCGGCTAATAACTACAACTCCGACCTCGCGTTATGGACTGCGTTACAGGCCTGAAAAGGATTACCACCATCCACGATAGTCCCAGACAGCCTGTTGAGAGAGAGAGAGAGAGAGAGAGAGAGAGAGAGAGAGAGAGATGAGGAGACGAGAGAGGAGGAGAGAGAGAGAGAGAGGAGAGAGAGAGAGAGAGAGAGGAGAGGAGAGATGAGAGAGGAGACGAGAGAGAGGAGAGAGAGAGGAGAGAGAGAGAGAGAGAGAGAGAGAGAGAGAGAGAGAGAGAGCGCCTTACTATAGTGCCTATGCCCTACATAGGTATTTTAACCCCTATGGGAGGGCCACCTACTAACTCGGGGTGGGGATTAGGTATGAGCGTCGGGGGTTGGGGGCCACTTTCGCATTCCACATGAGACCTACGGACTGAACAGTGGTCTCTAGTGCAGATTTGCTGGCCGTCGGAGTGAGGACGCTCACTCCAAGCGGAGATTTGGCCAACATTCTCTCCACCTAGCATGTTGTTGCCCAGGTAGAGTGTCCATCAAGCTAGGTAGAGAGAACGTTGCCCAAACCACTTCTTGGAGTGAGCGTCCTCACTCCGACAGCCAGCAAAATCTGCACTAGAGACCACTGTTCTGTCCGTAGGTCTCATGTGGAATGCGAAAGTGGCCCCCAACCCCCGACGCTCATACCTAATCCCCACCCCGAGTTAGTAGGTGGCCCTCCTATAGGGGTTAAAATACCTATGTAGGGCATAGGCACTATAGTAAGGCTCGCTCGCTCTCTCTCTCTCTCTCTCTCTCTCTCTCTCTCTCTCTCACTATCGTGCACCGCGATAAACGACTGAAAGAAGCATCGTGCACTGGGAAAACATTGCGTGCGGCGCTAATGTTTTCGTGAATGGCGACAACATCGCCGCACGCGATTTTTCCCCACTGCACGAAAGAAGCCTCATTTGCATTGGTAACGCCCCCTAATGCGTTACCAATGCGATATTGGAAAATAAGGCCCAATGTCTTTGTTTCTACACTCCAATAATGATTCTCTGTCCACAAAGCATGCTTTTAAATAAGCTTGTTTAATGACTCTTGGGGGATACCCGTGTTCCAATAGCTGCTCCTTTAACAACAAAGATTATTGCTTGAATTCATTAATGTCAGAGCATATTCACTTCAACCTGAAAAACTGGCCAACAGGCAACCCATTTCTTAAAGATATTGGATGGTGACTAAGATAATGCAACAAATGGTTTCGATCACTGGGTTTCTTAAATAGAATAGTTACTAGTACTTATATGGCCATTTTTCAAAATGATAGAAACATCCAAAAAGGACTTATTCTTTTGATCAGCTGCATTGTGAAAGATAAATTAATGTTTCTCAAATTTATCCATTGATGAAATTCTTTCAGCCATCTATAACCAGACGTCCAAATGAAAATAAAATATATCATTGGTGAAGTGTACCCAAAATAATATGGGCCGGATTTTAAAAAGGTTACGCGCACCGGGTCTATTTTCAAAAGGCCCGGCGATGCGCACATAGCGCCGGGATGCGTGTAAGTCCTGGGGCTTTACTAAAGGGGCAGGGAGGGGGCAGGGTCAGGCTCCTAGCACAGCGGCCATATTTGCTGCTGTGCCGGGGATCGTGCGCCGGCAGTCGGCCAGTGTGCGCAACTTGCACCTGCACAAAAGGTAAAATAAAGGTCAGGGGGGTTAGAGTAGGGCTAGTGGGAGAAAGGTTAGGGGAAGGGGTGGGAAGTTCAGGCTAGGGGGAAGGGAAAGGGGGAAGGCAGCGCAGCTCGGTGCGTGCAAGGTGCACAATTGTACACCCCCTCGCGTGCGCCGACCCAGGATTTTATAACATGCGCGTGCCTGCTTGTGCATGTTATAAAATCGGGTGTACATATGTGCGCGCCGGGTAGCATGTGTACATGTACGCCCGCGCACAACCTTTTAAAATCTACACCTATGAGCCGGATTGTAAAAGAGTTACGCCGCCGGGCCTATTTTAAAAAGGCCCGGCGACGTGCGTAAAGCCCCGGGACACATGTAAGTCCAGGGGCTTGGAAAAAGGGGTGGGATGGGGGCAGGGTCAGGCTCCTGGCGCGCACAACTTACTTCAGCCCCAACAGTAATTACAAAATAGAACAGTCAATATTTAAACTATCTAAATCTTTGTTTATTAAATTATTGCATGATAAAGACTGGACCGCACCACCATATCTTAAAATTTATACAGCACATAACCCTACCATATTACAGTGAAACAGAAAATCTTTTTAA
The DNA here is from genome assembly GCF_901001135.1 of Rhinatrema bivittatum. NCBI lineage: Eukaryota > Metazoa > Chordata > Amphibia > Gymnophiona > Rhinatrematidae > Rhinatrema > Rhinatrema bivittatum. Next base: position 35,417,501 of record NC_042626.1, read on the forward strand.
AAAATATAAGAAAAAAACCAAAAATTGTTAAAAATTAATCACTGTTACTGCTGTAATTTTGAACAGTCTTTAGCGGTTGTAGTATATAGTAGTTGATTGTCAACATATAAAATGGCAAAATTTGGGGCAACCGCTGATTCCATCGCCAGAACAAATGATTGCAAAAATATTTTCCATTAAACATAAAATAATGTGAACCCAAAACTAATTTGCTCAATTCCATCAAAAACTCTGTTCGTGTTGGTTCGTGTTGGTTTTGCTCTCTTTACCAACACTCTCTCCATAGTGTCGATCAATGGCTGCCTGTTGAGGTGCATTGGTATACAAAGCAACAATATCCATAGAGGTGAATTTTAAAAGTCCAGCGCATGCCAAAACTGGGAGATACACAAGTATGTCCGGTTGGCATGCACCAAGAGGATTTTACAAACCGCTCATGTACGCACGGATCTCCTGGTATGCGCAAAAGTGAGAAAACCCAACAAAGGGGCAGGGAGTGAGCATGCTCTGGGCGGGCAAGTGTGGGAAATGGGTGTTCCAGGACTTTAACATTAAATGTTTACGTGGATAGGCGCACACCAGCCTCCCCCGCTGTGTAACTTTACTATTGCTATAGATGGCATGTAAGTAAAAAAAAAACAACAAAAAAAACTAGGCTAGTCAGTAGGGTTTAAGGGTTGGGGCTACCAAGGGGAAACGGGAGATTAATAACCTAGGCGGGTTTGGAAGTCCTATCCCTTAACTGGGCAAACTGGGAACAAACTGGGAATACTAGTAACAGCATCGGTGCAGTCCCATAAAAAATTCCCCCACATACGCAGTAGAGCTGGCATTTGCATGCACATGTGCGTGTCCATATAAAAATTGTGCTCACATGTATGTGCGTTCAGCCTATTTTATAACGTGTGAATGTTATAAAATAGCCGCGTTCTTTGGCGCAAGTCGTTATACATGCGTACATGTGTGCCTGCGCACCAGTATCAAAGTTACCATTCCTGAGACTAACCAACGATCTTTATCATTTCCTTAGGAAATCAGAGCTGTCCTGAAATTGAACAAATTCATTCCTTAAAAACCAGTCTAAAAATTTTGCAATAGATTCAGGGACCAACCTTCATCCTTATACAATAGGGTGTAGTGGTGGACTCTCCATAGACTTATGTATTTTGGGTATGCCATAAACAACAGGAGTTTTTACTTCTAAGTAAGCCTTTTCTTTTTGGTAAGAAAACCCAAACTATCAGTGATTTTCATGAATATCACCATTGGTGTCAGATGTCAATTTTTTATATTTACAATCTTCCAATTATTTGCCAGTTCTCTAATTGCCACGTGGGCTTCCTTATGGAAATTAAAATAATACCTTTTGTTTTGATTTTGTTCCATTTTTAAAGTGTCATGAAGAACCAAATCTTGAAATGTTTGAATATAAAATCCTGAAAGATGCCTGAACGGACTTTTACAATAGACATATCTTTTGATTTTTACTTGAATTCTGAAAAAAAAGTCCTTAAGTTGCAGCTGTCTAATAAAGCAGAAAAACGCTACTCTACATTCAAAGGCATTATATAAATTTGTAGGTACAAAGGATAAACCATGATTTCAAGCAAAAATTTGCTTGGCAAGAGGTAATTTTGACAAGTTAATCATTGACTCACTTGCCTGAGATAAGCCCAAGTCTCTCTTCTTCCATGCCCATATATCTCGAGCGAATGTTGTAAAACCTCTTTGCCCTTCTTTCTCTTCAGCGGTTTTCTAAAAAGGCTGGTCTATTCATCAGTTCCAACCTTTCCTCAAAACCATTTAAAATTCATCAGATGATGAACTGTCAAAAGTCACCTTTTTATTCTTGTCTTTATATGCAGAAACAGATACAGACTGATCTTTGGCCAACCAAAATACACATTTTTAGTATGATAGTCTTGTTCATGCCACTTGTATTTATTGGTTTTATCTTGTCTAATGCCTTCACAGAATGAATCCAGTTTTTTAATTAAACTCCTTTAAAATCCTATCGTAATTGTCACTAGATGATTGGATCTGAATTTTAGCAGTGGTTTCATGAAGTTGTATGTTAATTTCTCCCACTGATGTCTTAACCTTCCCCACAATTAACACTATCAAATCTAAAGAATATTTATTGAGCATGGAAATCCATTTTTGTGCAAACACCTCATCCTCACTATATATCCTTGGTCCTTTAGTCATTCTTAGTCCCCCATGGGATCATCTGGCTTTTAATGTACTCTATTAAAGTGGCCAAGTGCAACTCAGACCAAATTAATCTCTTCTGCAAACTGAAATATTCATCCCAGAGATTATCTCTGTGAAATGTATGCTTATGCTGAAAAAGAAAGGTTTCTTTACTCAAACTGGCAACATGCTCTGCCAAATTTAATATTTAGAACTCATTATGTGATTTTGCAGTAGTTGACGGCATCTTAAATGTCATCCTGATCCAACTCCAGCTAACAATGAGCCAATCGGTATGCCACTGAAAATTTAAAGGAATCCCCTTCTGAATTGTAACCCTTTTAAAAATAATCCCAATAACAACTAATTATGAATAGTGCTCTGTAAAATAATGTTTACCCTATGGCCTATTATAAACAAGATAAAACTTCTATTCTTCCAAAAAAAAAAAAAAAGGTTAACTAATGGGAACGAACTCTATAGAAAGATTCCTACTCTAGGGTCTTGTTCAGACCCTCTGTATGTACTGTATTCCAAAAGAAAATAAGACTCTTCATGATGTTGCAATTAAAGGAAAATAGAGAAATACCTACAGTACCTGGTCTGAAAAAGAATGTAAATAAAAGAAAATCAATAAATAACACATTGCCAACACAACATTAAAAAAAAACTTGCTATACTACGAAAAATTTAAGTTGATCTACAGTGTGATACATTTCTGCCCAATGTTCAACAAGCAGGGCCTCGACCTCATTAGTCCGAATACAACTCTTTTGCTATATAATTTGCAGGGGCGGACTACAGGAAAATATCAGCCCTGGGGATTTTTTTAAAACCAGCCCATAGGATATCTTACTCCCTTGTGCACTTTCTCTGCAGCACATGCATCAACACGCCAAGTTGACTGTGAAACATGGCAGAATTAAGCCCAGATATCTCCAAAATAAATTTCACATTTTTCCAAAATAATTGAGAAATAGAGCATACTCTAGACCAGCAAGTGAGTAAACAAAGCTGTAGACCCCCATTCCATCCATGCAAATTGGTTGGAGCCACCCCACAAGTCTGCTTAGCAGAATACCTCTCCTTAGTCACAACATGTCGAACACATACAGACCCTCACCAAATACAAAATGAAGAGATAATAGTATAAATAGAAGTATGTAGACAAAAACTGAATTTGAAACCACAACAAGCCAGACTCCGTGTGAAATAGAAAAACAAATATCATTCTTCACTAAACATCAAACAATAACATCAAGAAATATAAAGCATCAATCATAATAGTAAAATCAAACTCATAAAAAGAATAAATATTTAAAAACAACTGATAAAACGAACATCCAATAATTACAAACATATAACATTGTTTTTTTAATTTCTCAAACATTGATAAAATCTTTCAAATAGCAAACACAGCAAACACCCTCTAATAATTAAAATTAAAACTAAAATAAATCCCCTGCTCTCCATATGCGCCCATGTATTTCATATTTTATAAAAGTAGAACATTTGCACATATAGGGGTAGATTTTCAAAGGGTTACGTGCATAGGTTATGTGCGTATCCCCCGAAAACCCCAACCCCCCTGCACGTGCCGAGCCTATTTTGCATAGGCTCGGCAGCGCGCGCAAGCCCCAGGATGCACATAAGTCCCGGGGCTTTCTTGGGGGGCGTGTCAGGGCATGCATTTTAATAACTTTAATTTCAAACCATGAATGAATAATATTCTATCTTTCCTTTGTGCCACTTTTAACAGTAAAATAATAATTAGGATTTTCTTTTAGTTCAGCTGTGACTTGCAGTATGCAGTGTGTCACATACTCGAGCATTGTCTGTCAGGTGTGTCACAAGGGAAAATGATTGAGAACCACTGCTCTAGAGAAATGCGAATCCCCCAATTCCACTTTCCATGTTATTTACAAAAATTAAAGTCATCAAAAAATTATCATAATAGACCTTACAGTTTCTTAAAAGAAATCACAGTCCTCTTGATTATAACAGAGTTCCTGTCTTACCAGCTTCTACTGCTACAAGATAAACCCTTTCTCTTAATGATCACTTCTAGCTCAGCCTTAGCCCTTTTTACACCCACTGTAGTGGAGAGAAAAGGACCCAAATGTAATCTGCTTTGAAGTGGCTGAAAGGCAGAATATAAATAAAAGTAAATAAATTAAATCACATTTATCCTGAATTCTGATATAATTAGGATTTCTGATTTTAAGTTCTAACCAATAAAACACCCCAATGCTAAAAAAATATCATAGGGAAAATGCATCAGCAAATGTAAGCACACTACAATTTGGAAGCTTAGAAAACCCTTAAATTTATTGTTTTCCCACAGGTCTATAATGTCAGTTCCTTGCTCATAAGAAGCCCACCCACTGTTAAAAAAAAATTGTATGCATGATTATAAAGCTGTCTAATTTGTTTTGGTTTGATTACATTTTTTCTCTCTCTTTCTTCTGGGCTACTGGTCTAATAGGAAATAGTCTTAAGTTCTCATACCAGCATTTCTATAAAGGGAAGTCTGTAACTGAGAGTCTAGACACCAGTGATCCCAGGCATTGTGACCCTCTCTCCAGCTTTATGAGGCAGGACCATAAATCTAAAAATTATTTTGCAACCACAACTTCATGCTAACCTCATCGGAGCCAGCAAGCATTGTTGTGGGATGATACATGCCATTCTTTTGCAGTCCTGAGGCTGGCTGTATTCCCAGCCCTTACCTAACATCACATTGCTTTACATGTGTAAAGATTTACGATTACCTCAAGTAATAAATAAATAAATTATCTGCAAGCAGTAAGTGCAGGCTTAAGACTCAGTCCAGATCCCCATCTTTGCAGCGCTGTTCTGCATTTCTGTGAAAGATACCTTTGTAATAGGTTCCTCTGGGCTTCTCCCAGGCCTTCTTCAGTTCAAAATACAAATTGAGCTACCACTTCCTCTACTGGGAGTCTCTGCTACGCATCCACCACCATTTCTGAGAAGAAATAATGTCTTGCGTTTGTCCTGCATCTACACCCTCCCAGCTTCATATCATGAAGGAACTGAGATCACCTCTCCTAGACATATAGGGGTGGTTTTCAAAAGGCCCACGTGCGTGTCCGTATGTGCGCAGTTCCCGGTGCACACACATAGACGTGACTGTTTTATAACATGTGCACGTTGGCGCGTGCACGTTATAAAATGCGATACCTGCGCGCACATGCACACCGGATTTTAATATGCGGGCGGGTGGCCTCCTCCACGCGCAGGGGGAGGAGGACTTTAAAAGAATCGTGTGGCGATGCGATCAGGCCTTTGCCCAGTTCCCTCCCAATCCACTCCAATAAAGGAGCGGACTGGGAGGGAACTTCCCTAACCCTAACCCTATCCTTCCTCCCTCTTCCCCTCTCTTCCCCGACCCCTAAACCTACCCTAGCTATCCCCAGTTTTTTTGTTTTTATGCTTACTGCTCCTATGGAGCAGAAGTAAACTCTGCTTGCCGGTAACCCCACCCTCTTCCCTGCCCTGCCCCCCCAACCCAGACCCCTCCCCCTCCCGCCCCTTTCTTCAGGTCCCGCAATTTTGCGTGTATCGGGAGTTACATGCGTGGTCAGGTCCTTTCTAAAATGCGCTTGGTGAGCACAGGGCCTGGCCACGCGTGTAACCCCCGGTATTTGCGCACACGGGCCTTTTAAAATTGACTTGTTAGCCACTAGGCAAGCTCTAGAGGGCTTACTGAAGCCACAGAAGAAATGAGGTCATGAATGCAAAGCCTAATGGGATTTTTAGTCTTCAAGCATTCTGAGCCGAGGAACCAGTGGAAGCTGATTAAGGGATAAATGAAGCTGGGTGAAAAAAAGGCTGTCAGAAACAGATGGAGATGAGGAAGGCTGGCTCTACATCATAGAGTTGAAGCACTGAATGAGGGCTTTTTTTTGGGGGGGTAGGAGGGAGGGAGTTACTGTTAGGATTTTGTTTATTCAAAGGGAGCTGGGGCCTTGCTGAGAAGGAAGCTGAGCTGGCCAGGCAGCTTGAGGAAGCCAGGCTAGCCTGTATTTATATTTGTTTGGAAGGCCTGTTGCCACAAGCTACTGAATTAAACAGTGAAGCTTGAATGTTAATATAAAAGCAAAGACTCTACCTGCCTGTCACGCCTCTCATGCTTAAGGCTCTTGCCCAAACTGCTTCTTAGCAAGGACAGCTTGCTTGCAGGCCCCTCTTTCTTTTCCAGTTCAGAGATTCGTGACACCTTTGCATCGCTTATACTTCCCGAGGTATTTGAATATAGTGCATATTCCCGCTCTCTGACCTCTCCTCTAGAGTAAATATATTATCGAGATCCTTGAGTCTGAACTCTTGAAGCTTCTGCTGCAAACTCTGTTACCACTTAAATATCCTTCCTTTTGATCGTCTGCATAATTCAGCCTTCCAAATTCACATAAAATATAGTGTTATCAACTAGGCAACAGTTTGCTGCTTTCTTGGGGGAGACAGTGACTGGTACTACAGTCTTAATATTACTTTCAGAGGTAAAACAGGTTTACAATGACATGGAAGGAGGAGGAACATTAAGTAGAAATAGGCCGAGTGAAAAGCACCCAGTGTTTGTGCTCGAAACCGGATGAATCAGGAAGGGGTGCGTGGGGGGGAGGGCATGTTGCTTGACTCAGCTTCATAACTTATTCAGCTTTCTTTATCAATTATTCATAATCCTTTATTTTTAACATTTGCATCAGCAGTTCACACGGAGCCAGGAGCAGGAGATGAGAGAGTTCTGCTATTAATCAAGCTCATGTTGGACACACGGCAGCGCAACGTTATTCCTGGGCACCAGTCACTGAAGGCGATGTGCCTGCAGCATTTCTCCTCCACAGCACCGGAGCGAGCCATCCAGAAATAAGTGCACCATGCAAGCTGTAACGGAGGGTGGCCCAGGCCAGCAAGTCACCCCTGCTGTCATGCAGCAGCCTTTCTAAAAGATTTCTCTTTCCTGCTTACTTCCACCATCCCACCCACGCATACTTTGTTCTTATTAAAATTTAACTAGCATGCTTAATACATTAGCAGTGTACTCCTGCACATATATTAACAACTCAAATTATAATCACAAGAAATTGTCTTCGGCTGCTAACACCTTGTCTCCCAGTACTAAATTTCCCTTTTCAGTTTAAACCAAGCAATACATGCACAACTTATCACTTAACTTCACATACTATTAGATCCTTAAACAGCAAGAAACAGCAAACTGTTGGCAGAAGCCTCTAAAATAGATCTTTATGAGAGGATACTGCATGTGCACTTCAATGTAAATGTTGCTGTCTTAAAACATTTTGGGGGCAATTTTCAAAACTGCCTGCATTGACTTTGCACCAGTTTTCAAAGGGAAGATGCAAGTATACTTTCTTTTGAAAATTGCCTTTGAATAAAGTACCATTAGAGATTTGCACCTTCTTTTATCTGTGGGCACTTTTCCCATATAAAATAGTACATAGAGATTTGGAAATGTAATCTATGGGGATACTTTCCTTCCCCTGACCTAAATAGATCTCCAGGCCCACCTACTCCTTATCTGGGTAAAAACAGGCCTTTTAATTCCATATGCATACTTTTATCTCCATAAGAAAAATTAGTATTTACCTAGGTAAATGGCTTCTAAAAATTGCCTTCCACAAGCTTTAAATAAGCATCAAACAGTCGGTTCTTCAATGCAGAGTTCTTAAACAAAACCAGAAAAGCAAAATATTTCAACATGAAGCTGAAACAGTTTGGAGGTCTAACCTGCACTCCATCTCCTATGGAGTTTGAAGTCTAAAAGGTAAATTTACTCGTGTGCAGGCATCCATATGCATGCGGTTGCCGGCGTGCGTACATGGATGTGCCGATTTTATAACGTGTGCGCACTGAGCAAGTCCGGAGCAGCAGCAGCTTGCATGAATCCCACGCCATCCAATGCTCTTACCATGTGACAGGGGCCGGCCAATGACATGGATACCCTGTCAATGCTAAGGGCAAAGGGTCATCGGCACCGACGGCCCGAGAGCGGGAGATCGCTCCTGGGACCCCCGCTGGACCACCAGGTACTTTAAAAATTTGGGGGGGGGGATGCGAAGAATTAAATTTAAAGGGTCGGGGTGGGTTTGGGGGTTTATTTTTAAGTGCCCTTTCTTTCCCCCCACCCCCCCAAAAAAACAATAAGAGAACCCCATGAAAGATTTCATGGGATTTTCCTATCTGATTCAGGCCCCCCCCCCCCCCCCCCCCGAATTCTGAGGAGTTTGAAAATATCTTCCGATATTTTCAATCGTCAGAAAAATGATTCACATCCCTAGTGTTAAGGGCATTTTTTGCATGCGAAAACACCATATAGCAATTTGATAAATGATCCCCCTTAGCCGGATAAGTCCAAATATAGGCACTGGATAAATAGCTCATCCCCGTTATGCTCCCATCCTGCCCACCACTTAGCGGGCTAATTAATTAGTAGGGTTTTCATTCTTTTAATAAGAAAGGCTAGATTCATTTCTAGATGGCTGTAAGCTGGTAGGACATGGCTAAATCTTTTGGATCCCAGAAAGTTTGCTGGCATACTTAGTGTAATAGTCTGCTCTCTCTGGAACTTTAATCTTGACTAAACACAAAGGAAAAACTCATTTTGTTGCTTCTGAGGTTTTACCTCCTACCAGGACTGTGCTCCAATATTTTTCACTGCAGCTGTAGCTGAGTGCATTATCTAAGCCACTGGACGTGCCTGGATTCGTGCCAAAAACCCCAGTAAAGAACAGTTAGCCGTGAGTTTTTGCAGACACTGAAGATCCCCAGGCAGGAGATACCAGGAATGTTTTTTAGGATGAGGCAAACGGTTCAGGGCCTGATGATGGCAGGGGCCCTGTAGTGAGGGAAGTGGCCCGGAGAGTGGTCATGGCATGCTCGCTTTCTGTTTATACCAAATCCACTGACACTTTCCAATAGTATTGTGGGAGTTCTGGTGTTACTCTCAAGTCTGTTTCTAGTTGCACTGGAGGCAGGTTGTTTTTTTTCTCAGACCCCTACCTAAAGAAATATCTTTGGAGCTTGTTTGGCAGGCAGTGACGGCTAAGAATAGCTATTTTCACTAGAATGGAAATGCAAAATCTTTTATGGATAAAATTCAAGTTCATAATTCAAGATGTGAACTGCAACACATCTAAGAAACCTAAAAAGTGTGATACAAAATTAACATCACGAGCTACTAATGATGCTTTAATCGGGACACTGTTGCTTTCAGGAGGAAAGCAGAAAATGCGGAGAACTTTAGAAAAGCTAAAAATCCTTCTTATTCTGCTGCTGATTTATTTTAAAAAATTATCTTAAGACGTACTTTAAGCTTCCGATGCTCTTTACCTCCTGCTGAGAAACCGTATAATTTGCTGGGCAAGATTCAGTCACATCAGGAGATGTTATCAAATCCAGCGATTAATAAAGCCGAAAATGGCACGAACATCTTAAGCCAGCCCTGGGACATCGAGAGATTTGTTGCTTTCTGCCATGAAAAAAAAAAATTGTGATTTTCGCAGGGCCAGCATCCTTGGGAGCTTGGGAGGGGGGGGGGAGGAGAGGGGTGAAGCAGAGGGAATACCATGGGACCCTGTGAGTTGGAGGGCCCCACACAGCCATGATATTTCTGTCCCTGAGGTTGCTTTCTCCTCCAGAAGCTGGTGTTCTCCAGGAGTTTTGGAAGTGGTGTTGGTGGTCATTCATCAGTTGCCCTGCCCCCTCCTCGATCTTACTAACCTGACCTCTTGAATATGACCATGAGTGGATCCTGAAGCTTCTTTTTTTCCCCCAGCACAAGGATCAGAACTAACTTGATTTAAAAATCCAAGTTTATCCCAGGCCCATGGGAAAAACAATGTCTTAATTATCTCACACAGGCTGAAGCAATTCAGTGCGCTCAACCAAGCGCACTGGTTGACCCCTGGTTGGAAGCGTGTTTTGGCCGCGCGTCCACAACCCCTTATGCTATCAGGGGATTAGCGCATTCAAAACACGTGTCCAAACCCCCCCCCCCCCCCCCCCCCCCCCCCCTTACCGGAGCAGGCGTTAATTTCTAAGCAGCTCAAAAAGTGTACCGAAAAGCAGAAAATACTGCTTTTCTGTACTTTCTCCGACTTAATATCATGGCGATATTACATCGAAGGAACAAAAAGGAAGAGAATGTTTAAAAAAAATAAATAAATAAAAACTAAAAAAAAGTTTGCTAGCAGTCAGGTTAGGAAAAGGGACGCTCAATTAACGAGCATCCATTTTCCAAACCCGTGGCTGTGCACAGGTTAGGAAAACTGATGCTCATAAAATTGAGTGTCCGTTTTCCTAACCGGCTGACAGCCACCTCTCCTGGGCACCCACTGCCGAACACTAGGGTGCACAATGTCCCCTAGTGCCTCCTTTTTACCATGGCAGCCCATTTAAATATTAAATCGGGTGCCCTGGAGACCGTTTTCCCTGTGCCAATATTGCATTGGCCTGACAGTGATTTCAGATAGGGGCTAAGTGTCAAAATGCATATAAACAAATTGTTTATACGTTTCAGAATATATCTTTAATAGGCTGCTGTACAAGTGCAAAAGCACACAACTACTTTTCAGCGCACATAAACCCAAATGATTTTCAAATAATATGTACCTGGTAATGTTTGTGTGAAAAACTTCATTTTATGGAGTTATGTCATTTGTATTTTATGGTATTTGCTTCCCCCATTGGTTGTAATGGAAACCACAGAATGAACATGCAATTTGTGAGGGGCAAAGCAAACAGCAGAAGTGGCGTGGAGGAGGCTGGCATAGACAACCTACAGGGCAAAGCAACAGCAGAAGCATCAATGCCCCAAGGAAGCAAGAGAGGTGCAGGGTTACCAGCAGGAGAGGCAACTATGCCCCAGGGCGATATTACAGCTTTCTCTTTCTTTCTTTCTCTCTGAAGCTTTGTATATTTCTCAGGTTAAAATAAAAAACAAGCCAAGATTGGCAGGTTCAAGCTATGCTCGCTAATGATTGGTCCTGGCGTTTTTCCCCTGCATTCGACTGACTCACCTGAAACACTTTTTAAAATCCCCCACAGCTCCTAGAATTGAAAGTGAAGCAGCTCTGGAGTGAAAAGACTTAATAACATGTCCTTGGGGGATCTTTTTTTTGTGTAGTTTCAAATGACAAATGTGGCAAAACATAGCATATGTTGGTTTGCATGTCATCGTAAAACAGTGCATCCCTTAATTGTGTGCATACACTTACATTATTAAATAATGGTGTACAGTATGCATGCATATCAATCGTTATAGGAAAATCAATAAATGATGTGTGTTTTTAAGTTCTGTCTTTCAGTTTCAGTTGAGTCTTACTGTTTTGTCTAATTATGAATGTAAGGCTCTCCATGCTCCCCAAACCATTCCCAGAATGCCTCATTTTCACACGGCTGAAAGCACATGCACTGTGAAAGCAAGCGCTTACTTTCAAGCAACGGAAAATCCACTCTTGAAGAAAGGTTTTCCCCGATCCTGACTTAACTTGTGGGGGTTTCAGGAGTCTCATGGATCTCATCTTGGTTTATTGTCTTAGAGCAGTGGTTCTCAACTTTTTTTAATATTGTAATATGCCTGACAAACAACAAACAAGTGTGTGACACACTGCACGCTACACAGCCGAACTAAAAAAAACCTATCCTGATTATTGTTTTGCTGCTAAAAATAGCACAAAACAAAGATAAAAAAATGTATTTTTTTTACAAGTTTCTATTGAAATTAAAGTTATTAAACTGTATTCTTTCACAAAAGTTTTAGTTTTCTCTGATTTCATCAGGAAGAAATCTGGGCCTGATGTGCTGCACACAGTTTCGCAACATAGGGTTGAAGGGGAGACAATCTCTCGTGCATCTCACTGTCAACATCAAAATATTTTGACACATTCTGGAGTTTATGCAGAGCAGAATTAGGATGTTTCTCCTTTCAGCTCAGCACACAAAAAATAGATCGGGTATCACCTCTATAATAGCAACTCAGACTCCCTCCACTGCCAGACACTTTGACATAGATTTTAAAAACCCAGCGTGCGCATCGATTAGGGGAATGCCCCCTCAAGTCAGGCTTGCATACGCCGACAGAATATAAAAGCCGCCCAAAAGCCGCGTACACCGACCGAATATAAGAGCCTTTTGGATAAGTCTAAGTCAGTATCTGAAATTGAAAGGTTAGAGGTAAAGGGCCTTCAAGAAAATTAGATACTCCATCTCCATTTATTGTAAATTGTTTGTCTAATGGAAGTCCCAAGTAGGATAATAGGGACTATACTAGATGAATAATTTTGCCTTAAATATTTGTTGATATTCTCCCCCAATTATGTTGTATGTATGACAATAATGATTACTTATATTTGGATATGTAAAAGATTGCTTTAAACATTGCCATACATATTTGTAGAATTATTGCTTGATGTAACTACTAAAAGTTAATAAAGAATAAATTAAAAGCCGCCCAGATGTGTGCCTATCTCCCACTGCATGCACTTCTCACTCGATTTCAAAAGGGGGCGTGGTCTGGGCACGGCGTGGGCAGTTTGGGGTACGCATACTTAAAATTGTGCACTCGTGTGCATGCGCCCAGGCCATTTTATATCCTGCACGCACACGTGCGTGCTAGTCATGAAATGGCCGTGTATCTGTGTGCGCGCCGGCATATACACACCAAGGAGTGCCTGTGTGCTGGTTCGAAAATTACCGTACCTGTGAAGTAACACAAAAAAGTGCAAAAAGGACACTCAGAAGCTATTCACAAAGACGAAAGAAATGCACATTCCCAAAGATGACATGTCCCAATCACTAAAGACTGAAAATAAAATCTTTTTTAGAGATGTGAATCGGAACCGGAATCGGTTCCGATTCCAGTTCCGATTCACATCATTAATTTTTTTTCGTGCGGCCCAATCGCGGTTTTGTTTATCGGCTGCACCCGAGCCGATAAACAAAAAACCCACCCCAACCCTTTAAAACTGATCCCTTAGCTTCCCCCACCCTCCCGAACCCCCCCAAAACTTTTTACAAGTACCTGGTGGTCCGGTCGAAGCCCCGGGAGCGATCTCCCGCTCTCGGGCCATCGGCTGCCACTAATAAAAATGGCGCCGATGGCCCTTTGCCCTTACCATGTGACAGGGTATCCGTGCCATTGGCTGGCCCCTGTCACATGGTAGGAGCGGCCGTCCATTACTCCTACCATGTGACAGGGGCAGGCCAATGGCACGGATACCTACTGAAGACATGACCCTCAGTCCAACCAGGAGCACGCAGCTGCTACCATGCCCATGATGTGAATGCAGAGCAGACCTGTCATTCTGACAAGTTTTAGTTTGCGGGCGATGTTATGAACTATGGGCTTTCTTTTAAATAGTTTCTCCTTACCATGTGCCAATGGCAGAACTATTAAAACAGGGCTGTCCAATTGTGCATATCTCCTGGTATTTCTTTGCCCGGTGGTTAGTTCATATTTTTACATGTTGGAAATCTCTCGTGGCTGGACTTAATGCCAGCTCTGGGGCTGGAGTTAAATTTGCCACGTTAAAAAGTGTTGGGCGCCTGGCGATTTACCGCATCAAGGGGTAATAGCTAATAATAGCCTCATCTACATGAAATGTACATGTGATGAGTGCTATTGGCTACACAGTTGTTTGGGCATGAGTTTTGGGCGTGCTAATCCCCTTATAGCATTGGGTGCTAGTCTAGCGCATTCAAAACGCGCGTCCAACCTCGAGTAAACCTGTGCGCTAGGCTGGGCGTGCTTTATTGCCTTGGCCCTCAGTCGATGATCTGGAGGCAGTAAATTCCAGCAACAGCAGAGGAGTTCTTTGTCCAAAACTCAGTGGACTCTGAGGCATCCACTGTCACATTACCTTCTTCCCGCATCTCCATCGGATGCTGTTTCACCACATGCTGTTTCATCAGTCCCCGAAACAATTTGGAGACCTCGGCAAACATGCAAATTTGGCTTTCCTCTTCCAATCCATTACAACTAGGAGAGGTAGAGGAAAAAGAAAAATTAAAGGAAAAAGGTTAAATGATCCGGAGCCTCCAAGTCAGCGGCAGCCATCTTGTTCCCCCCTCCCCCCCCAACAGACCAACTATTTCAATACCCCTCTCCCCACCAATCCCCTTTTTAAAAGTCAACCTCTCCACTCAACAATCAGAGGCATTAGGAGGAGGAAACCAAGGGAGTGCCTTGAACCATTTCCTCCTCCCCTGCAATGGTGGAGATCACAGCCCCAAAGCAGGGAGCAGTTCCCCACATTTCTGAGCCAGGCTGGTGGCAGCGGGATCACAGCCACAGGGAAGTGAGCAGAAAGCAGCATTTCCAGCCTGGGCTGCTGGTAGCCAGGCTGGGCTGAAGGTGATCACCGTGGGGGTAGCAGGGGAGAGAAAGTGGTAGTAGGAGACAGCATAACTACATTTCCAGCTTAGGCTGGCAGTGGTAGTGATTGCAGTGGGTGGGAGAAAATCAGCAATAACAAATCAGTGATAGGGATAATAGCAAGTAGCTGGCTTCCTGCTCTGCACTCTCTTCTTTATCCAGTAGGCACATGTGGCTGTTAGACAGCCAGCCTGTGCTTTCTATATGTCAAATTTTGGTGACACTCTTCTCAGCTCTTGGTGAGATAATGAGAGCACTGTTCAAAGGCCTTTCTGCAGGTAAAAGGCAGAAATTGGGTTTTAAATTCATCCAGCCTGTCTACAGGTAAAAGTATGTACTTTGTTGAGCACACATACTTCTACCCATAGGAATCATGAGAGGGCAGGGAGAACAATGTGTGTGGATTTGATTATTCAGACCAGTGGAGGTAATTTTCAAATATATTTCTGTGCATCAATGGGCTTTTGAAAATTGCTACGATATATGCCACTTTTATCTGCATAACTCCTTTGAAAATTCACTCCTAAATGTGTTTCTGATTGAAAAATTACTTACATGGAAATCTGGGGGTAATTTTCACTGGGCAATAATCAAAGCCAAAACGAACCATGCTGTTTTGCTTTGCTTAATGTACAATGCCCACAGGTAAACATTCCTCATGGCTTTGTAACAACATTGAGCAGTTTGATTATTTTCCCCTCTGTTTGTAATAGCAAGAAATGAATAAGAAGGCATCAAGGTATTGTTTTGGTCCAAATTTAGCATATGATGATCATTATGAACTCAACTGCAAGGCAAATTATAATTGCTAACAGCACTGACAGTGATGGCTTTTCAAAAGGGGAGACAAGATGTTCCAGCCCTAAATTTAAAAAAAAAATATATATATATATATCACACTATATGACCTGTGTTTGTCTTTGACTTGGAGACTAGATGCTTCTTTTTTTTTTTTCCTGTGGACGTTTGAACAATAAGGAAATGCACCTCACTTCTAGGGGTCCAGTTTGTTCAACCCTGTTCCTTGGCCAGCAATGGAAACTCGATAGCCACTTTCTAAAAATAAAGCACTTGCAAATTGCTTTGCTGACCAGCACCCCAGAACACTTTCGCTTTCATCAGGAACTGAGCTGGAATGAAGCCCCCCCCGGTCCTCCTTTAATTTTTTTTCACACTAACCCAGAGGCACGAGAAAAGACAAGGACACGTTTGAGCGCTCACATCAAAGATCATGCCTCACCAGTCTTTGTTACAAAGTCAGGATGTCTTCTTTTTGTATGCTTAATCCTGGCTTTTGTTTTGTTAAATGCACTTAACACCTCATTCACGGATTCCATCGATTCACTCTCTCTCTCTGTCTCCATTATTTAATATGTAAATCCACCCTAATGCCTCTTAGAATGAGCTGGATTCTCTCAGAAACTGAATAGAGAGTCTCTTTCATCCTTGCCTGTTTCTTGCCTGCGTAGCTGGCATCACTGCAGGGAATTGATTCGAGGGCACGAACTCCGAGCTGATGAATTCTGGCCGCTCTGTAATGAAAGATGTAAGGATCAGGTAATCCTAGGAGACGAGCAGCCTACTGGAGTCCCGGATCCCCAGGCTTATCAGCAGCCTAGGATGCTCCTTCCCCAGATGGGGTTAGTGGGGTCTGAGATATCATTCAGGATCTCCCATGGCTGGATGGTGTTTGTTGAGGGAGAGGGATCATAATATTAACAATAATTTGCATTTATATTGCGCTCTTTATCCAAACCAGCTTCCAATTTGGCCTATAATTTAATATGTGAGAGCCAGCTTTGATACCTAATTGGTATGACAGTTTCCAAAGGGGAGAATGAATGGAAGATATAGAAACCTAGAATATGAAGGCAGTAAAAGACCATTTTCCCTTCTGGTTGCAATATTGCAAATTCTACTTGATTCCAACTTAACCTTCCCTACCACTAAGGATCCTACATGCTTTGATGCATGGTTTTGCACCGGCAGGTTTATCCCATGCATCTTTCACCCTCTTTGGGAAGAAATGTTTCCTTATTGAGCTCCTGAGCCTGGACCCTCGTCAGCCTGAAACCATGACCCCCTCGTCTTTCCAGAGCGATGAGGGCAGGCACCATAAGAGCTTGTTTTTGTGTCCTTCATCCAATCAGTGTCTTCGGGCCGTGGAAGGATGCAAGGAACAGCACAGTTCTAAAATTATCGAACAAAAATGTGTTGTCTTGAAAGAGAGGTATTCAGGCAAGGCACACCCCTAGTTTCTGGCCGGATACCTGCAAAGCCCACAGGTACTTCACACCCGCACACGCTGCCCTGATTTTTAAACTGAAAGCACCCAGGTAAATGCCTAAGGAAAATTACCCACAGGCATTTACTCCCACAAAATTGTGCGGGTCATTTTTCTGACTCATCCATGCTTATATTTTGAATTTCAAAAATATATGTATGGTTCTGAACTCCAGGCCCCCAAGAACTCCATCCCTCCTGTGGGTAAACGTATGCGCTTAGTAGCTCCATGCGTGTGCATTTTTCCCCCGGGTGCGTGCTTTTCAAAAGCCCATTTCTGTGGATAAAGCACTGTTTTACCTGTGTGGGAATGGCTTTTGAAAATTACCCTTCCTATGTATGAAAAAAAATAGAAACAAAAAGTGCTTTTCTGACATCCAGCAGAACAGATATAACCCAAGGATCACGGAAGAGTCACATGCAGGCAGTCCAGAGCTGCTCTTGTAATCTGCTGACTTTTTTTTTTTGTTTTTTTTCAGCATACGACCCATTTAAAAAGGTTTCAACAGCTGACAGGCATGGCAAAGTACATAGCGTTTTCTTTTAAAAGAACTTCTCAAACTGTGAACAGCCTAACAAAAAAAAAAAAAGAGAGAAAACATTTTAAGCAAACAGCAATTATGTAGTATTTTGTTTGCTGCCTTAGATTATTTGAGTATGAAGTGCTTCTCGGAGCCCAGTTTTTCCCCTTATTGCTCTGCAATTCTTATGCCATGAAAATTGTTTTAAAATTGTGGGGGAAGGGATGAGAGCGGTCTAAAAGGTGGGAGCATCTTTCAAAAGCTTCTTTGGTCTCTGCTCAGCGATGCAAGAGTATCATCCTGGTTCTGTATTCATTTTTTCAGCTTATTCTTATTTTTGCTGCCATGTGACTCTTTTATTTGTATGACGGGGACTGTAGGGTCCTTCACCAACTGAGATCCGGGATGCTTTGATCCCTAGCTAAACAAACTACTTTAGGTCACCTTCATTTAGCTTTCGGCATTTCAGGTTGACGAGACAATCTCTCATGTGATTTAATACGGCTCAGTTTAACTGGCTGTGCTCTGCAGTGGCCGGAAACTGGATCATTGCACCTTGCCATGGGAATCACTGGAAAGGCAAAACAATGAATGCGAATGAATAAATAAATAGCAGCGAGAGTTCAGGGCCCAGGGGATGAATGTACTTTTGCCATACGCTCTAATCCCCGTAAGGTTTTTCTCCCATTCTCTACCTGGGGAAAAAAGATCTTGATGCATCATCAGGCCCGCAGCACGTGGCAGCTTGTGCAGCCCAGGTCTATGATATTCCCAGCATGAACCCGTGTCGTCGGACCTTCGTTTTTTGTGAGCACTAAATGTCATGTGTTCTATTAGGAAAAAAAAGCTGTGTGTTTGCTGGGTTAGTCCACCTGGCTACGAGGAAAAACAGGTCAGCAAGCAAGCTGCAGGTGAGATCTTTCTATTGTGACTAGCCTTTGGGTGCTATTTTCCCCTTTTGTCAGCTCAGAATAGTCACAAATGAAGTTAGTCCACTAAAAAAACTCTCATCTGCACTTTGGTTGTTGAGGACCTTTATTACCATACATAACTGATCCCACAAACGAAAACATTTTCCTGAGATGCTAAAATTGGGACGCAACTGTAATCTTGACTTGGGAAGCTTGCTCTGAGATTTTGCTGCCTGGAAGGATTCAGAGAGGAGAGGGCCTGGAGCAGCAAAATTTCAATGCATTTTATTCTGAGTGCATCTTGCCACAAAGACTGCGGTGAGTAATACTTGTTGCCTGTTAGCAACAGACCAGAAAATAGGAGGAGAACCTGGAGATGCTGCTTCCTGCCAGAGACTAACAGGAGGTTCTGCTTCTGGCAGGGATGACTCAGTGCAGCTGGCTTGGGGGACCATACGGAGACATATGGCAAAGAAGAGATGCTGCTTGGCTGGAAATGTGAAAAAAAAAAAAATGAGAGAGGAAAATTTGTCTATTTGCTCATCATTGCTGGCTTAGTTTATTTTTCTCCTCAAAAAGCAGCCTGCTTTGGGGAAAAAAAAAAAAAAAAGGTGGCCATTTGACAGTTTCCTTTCTGTATCTGCTCCTGCACAAGCAGATCACTTGGTTTTCTTTTCCAGTCAGTTGTCATGCTCCCGCTCCTCTCCTGGGTTGGAACGGAGCAGAACACTGCCCAGGCCTCCTCAGCCCATTCTCCTCTGCAGGTTATCAGTCAATTATACCTTCTGGAGTCCCACTCCCTTGGGACACGAGCACCTTCTCTTAAATGAAAGTGGCTGTGGACCCTCAAGTCAGCCGCAGTCTTGGTACCCACAGATTGGAAGGCAAGGATCATGGAAACCCCAAAGAAAAATGAACGCAAGCAAAACATCAGAGAAAAACCCTTGTCCAGATCAGTCTCTTTCACAATCTTTGCATTCCCAGGCCTTGCCCACTTGTCCTGCTGGTGCAGACAAAAATATTTTTTTAAAAAACCCCCAAAAAACTCTTTTTTCCCCCAGCATTTTTTTTTTTCACAATCTTTATATCCCTGGTCCTTGATCAGGTGCAAAAGAAAATAATAAAAGGAAATAGATAATACTTTTACATTTAATATCTTTCAGTCTTTATATTCCTGCACCTATATTCTTGGCCTTAACTGGTACAGTGACCTTCAATCAATTTCCATCTAAGTCCCTTTGCCTCCATCAACTCCACGTCTTCCACCCTTCTCCATGTCTCTCTGCTCTCCACCTTTATATATAATATATATATCTCACCTTCACCCTGCATGAGGTCTGCATTCCTGCCCTCCCTTCTCTCTGGAATTCCACCCTCGGAGCCCCATTAGTCCAGTTCATTCTGGGTTCTTCTGGGGGACTTTGCTCTGGGGTACACCTTCCAAGTCTAGTCCTCAGCATTGTAGGACCATAAACACCTCGTGACTGTGATGGAGGTATCTCTCTGTATCACACAGTGCATCTTACATCACGTGCAAGCTTTAGCCAAATTTCACTTAATCCCCTCCCCCCATCAAAATGGATTCTGATGAAGTTTTCAAAATGGCTGCAGCTCTTCCTGCTGTTTTACATAAAAGAAACATTTGACATTTTGTTTTATTAAGTATGACTTCTTGAATATCCCCCTTTCGTTGCCACCACCCATCTCTCCCAGTTTTCAATAGTGATCGATCTTGCGATAAAGCTGGTCGTGCAAGGGTGTGCGCGCTTACCCCACACCCCTATCAGGACTCATTATCGGTGGCCAGGGCGTCTGAAAGGGCGGCTGCAGCATCGCTTCCCTCCCCTTTTTTTTTTACTTGGAGCATCAGTAACAAGACCCCGAAGGAATCCAATAATGACAAACAGAGATTAAATTCTGAGGAAATGGGTAAACTGAAATGGTGGAGGGATTGAAATCAATCGGGCAGCCAACTTAATTTACTGGCTTTGCAAAGTCTTATTAGGGAAAAGCAATGATCCAGAACACCGGCAATAGCATGCACAGAGAGGAGAAAAGGAGCCGCTAGCTGAGCGGCTCTCCCCGCGTGTCTAGTAACATAAGCCATGTAGACCGTGTTACTAACCTCCGTGCATACACTAACGCTGCGCACAGCGCACGCTGGCACCCAGGTATGCAAACACATCTGCCTCCTCTCCTGCTTCTTTGGCTGCAGTCTGTCATGCCTGCTTTTTCTGCCAGATGTTCCCCAGATTTACTTCTTTTCTTCTGGCAATCTTGTAAATCCATGTTTTGTCTCAGTTCCTCTCTCCACCAAATGTTCTTATTGCACTATGGCCCTGTCTACTAAGCATTTGGATTCAGAGAAAGCTTTTAGTACATACATAGGGCCCTATTTCTCCCTACAATGCATGTGCTTGAACCATACACTACTCACTCCACCTTTCCGTATCTTTTGATCTCTCTCCACAGCCGTTGGCTGCTGGAAGTAAACTGGGCAGGACCATTGCTGGGCTAAATGGTGTGCCAGGAAGTTTGGGTAAAATGGGAGGAATCTCCCTCTCCAGTGACATGGCCACAGAGGAGCAACTCTTGCCCAAGTTTAACTTGCTTTTTCACCCCCTCATCTCCGCCTACTTCCCCCCTGCATGTCCCTTCTTGTACCTTGGACCGGGTATGCCTATCTCCACCTGCGTCTGTGACAGTACCTCCTCTTCCCATTGTGGCTCACTGATCAGTTGTTTGATTTGCGAAGGGCTCTGTATCTATGGAGGTCTGCATGGTTTAAAGAGCGGAGGAGGGAAATGTGCGGCCAGGAGAGGAAAAGAAGAGCAGAGGTGCCAGCAGCAGAGGGGTGTGGCTTCTCTCTCTCAGTGGCCCCCCCAGCCCAGCAGAGCATCCCAGGTGGTCACCCAGCTTGTCAGCCCTGCTAGAAGAGTCTTACGGTCCTTATCTGCCGTCATATTCTTGTTTCTTTCACTGCTTCTTAATTGGAGCTTTACAGGGAGCCTGTGTAACCTGACTCATTCTCCGCCTCTCTGAACCCATTCTCTGTTTATTCTTTCTCCCTATTCTGCTCTCTTTAGTTATGTCCATAATGCTTCCTTTCCCCTTGTTGTTTAGCATTTTGTTTATTCATTCTTGCTCTGATTTCTATTCTCTGGACTGCAAACTTCCGACTGAAATTTGACTTTGTGGATTTTTTTTCTCTTTTATCTCCCTTGTGTATATATGTGGTTTCCTGGTTAATTATTTTGTTTCTTTTATAAAGCACAAACAAAACAGATGCAGTCTCCACTGACTTGTTATCAGTAATTTTGCTGCCAGTGATGGCCTCTCTTTGGTTTTTTTTCATTGTATTTTAGATCACCAACTAGCTCCATTTTTTTTTCAGGGCAGGTTAATCCAGTCCTGGATTTATCTCATAGGCACAGACTTGTTCCTGCTTTCCCAATAGATTTCTCTAAAAGTAAAGGACAAGACCATATCTATGCAGCCTGAATCAGCCTGTCCTGAAGAACTGGAGCCAGTTGGCATCAGGGACATAACTACAACTGATTTTTTTGGGGGGAGGGAACCAAAGTTAACATTTATTCTTTTACCTCCATCATGGGACCATCTTTCTCCCAGAGTCAGTGTTCATGATGGACTAACACAGATTTTTGCCTAAACCAAGTATCATATTTTAATTTATTGTCTAGAGATTTTGTTCTGGCACTGGCCAGTTAAGATTACAAAAAAAAAAAGGATCAAGACAAAGAAATACCAAAAATAAAAAGAGCTTAGGTTGGGGTGGGAGGTTTTTCTGGCCCTGATTGATGTCTAAGCCTTGTGTGAATTTTTCACCTTTGAACTGTACTCTGAGGTCATTTCCTCTCCGATTGTTCAACCATTTTTTAACTAGTATGTGTATTATATTGGTTTATATTTTTTTCTCCTTTATAATAATCATAATGATCACTAAGTTATGTCAAGTTTTTCTTTTGGTTGTCCATAAGTTTTCGCCATCCTACTCGATTATTTTCTTCTTCAGAAAAGTCTCAGAATTGGGTTGGCCTTGGCAAAGGGATGCCGTTTGTGCTGAATTTGCTGGAATGCCTGTTACTCTCTGTATCTCTTTACTGGCGTAAAAGTATTTGAGCAGATGCTGTTTTACAAGGATGGCGGGGTGAGCAAAAGAGAAAATAACCATGACTTTTTCTCCTTCGGAGTTTATTATCTTCTGCATTTTCTTTCATTTTGTTGTGTTTCTGATGTTCTGCCCATCAACCACTGAAACCTGACACTGTACGAAATAAACACAAGTTCGGCAAATTAAGCAAAAAAATGACTTTGGCAAATACAATTACGTTTTGTCTTCCCCGAACGCTCTGAAATGAAATTCCTGGCGTCGTAATGAAGGGAGCACTGACTGACAGCTCTGCAAATGGAGGGACGTCTCGGAGCCTGCTTCATCAGCACCGAGCTAATTTAGTATTTGTGCACAGATACCTTTATAGATAAGATATTTTCCAGGAGATCCACATTCACCTCAGTTCTCTTTGCTGAGCTGCTGCCTTCTCACACAATCCAAAGAAGACAAAAAAAAAAAATCTGATTTATGACGGGTGCCATTTATTAATATTAATTGGGGAATGGAACGGAAGAGCCGATCATGTAAAATAGAATGAAATAAGCCATACGTTTCTGTGTTAGAAACTAGATCATCTGTTCCTGACAGAGATAGGTACTGAAACAAGAAGCAATTCACTGTGTGTCATTTGTATTCCTGAAGCTCATAGCTTGGAGTTTCAGAAGTACTTGGCTTTACTTATTCCAATGGCATACAGAGGGCTGACTGACTGGTGACTGGTGCTGAGCTGTCGCCTCTTCTCTGATTGTAGCTAAGGTGCAGGCTGGTCTGAAGCTTGTGGTTGAGCAGAAAGCAACCTCGTATATTTCCCTGTACAGGGTGGTCTTAGAATGAAAATCCCCCAGGCTTCAGTGATTACTAGAGCAGTAGCAATGACCAAATTACCTGTAATGTGGCTGCTGATCCCAACCAGACAACTCCGAAAGAACTTGGGGAAATGGACGAAGTGAACAGGGGCGTACGTCATTTCCTTCAGGTCTGACTGGAGTCCAAAGCAATTTTTATTTCTACCAGCTTGTGAAGATTTACTCCCAGCCAATGCTATACACTGGTTGAGCTGCCACAGAACCACAGTCTCGGAAACGATATTGGCATGCTTCCAGGGGCGGATTGGCCTATCGGGGGATCGGGCATCCCCCGGTGGGCCGGTCGCTCCAGTCACGTGGTCTGCCGTGCATGGCCGTGACGGAGCCGCGCTCGGCAGACCACGTGATGCGTCCTGGGCCGGCCTGGGCGGCGAATCCCCGGGCCGGTCTTCCTCGGGAATCCGCCGCTGCATGCTTCTAAATAAAGAAAATACCGGTTTGTACCATAGAGAGAAAAATGAATTCATAAGCATCTGTAGTCCCTGTTTTCCTAGGCTGTGTTCAAAGCCCACCAACACATACACAAATTTTACTTCAACACATATTGTCAATGATACAGTCCTCCAGAGGGCTTCTAGACAGCTTGTTCTTTTCTTAAATTTTACTAATGAAGAATCCTGTTATTTATTTATTTATTAGCTTTTTTTTTTATACTGGCATTCGTGGGTACGTCATGCCGGTTTTATGTGGATGCTGCATTACAGAGACATATGACTTCTACCAGAGAACTCTCTGTGATCCTCCTTCGCCCTCAGATCAGAGACAGGTACATCACTTACACCCCAGGATGTGATCTGCAGCAGGACCATCTTCTACCACCCTCCAACCTATAAATCCTTCAGAATGGGTGCGGTGCCACCCTGCAGCAAAGTCCACACAATTTCTGGTTGTTTCCTGGTGTCTGCTCTCAAGATATTAGACACAGTTTGGTCTCTGCAGTAATGAGCTTGTATGTACAGTCTCAAGTCTTGCTTGATAAATCAGTCTCCACTTTATGGACTGTCTGGCACAAGGAGGAATGAATGTAAGCTTTCCATTTGTGTCCAGTCCATTCAGCTAAATCTAATACGTAAAAACAACCATGCCACCCTCGTAATGCCTCTTCCACTTAAGCTCACCATGAAATCCTAACTTAGGCCTAGATTTTCTAATGTACCTTGGCGTCGTGAATCGCGCAGTACAGGGGGGTGGGGGGGGGGTGCGAAGCGGGGGGACGGGTCTACGAAGGCCGGCAGCGATGGCACCTCCGTGGTGCGATCGCTGCCGCTTTCGCACCCAATAGCGCAGTCATAAAAGGTGGTGCTATTGGTCGCGAAATTGGAAGCGAAAAGGCTCCTTACCTTTTCGCTGTCCATGCGTTTCGCGTGCGCTAGCTTTAGAAAATGATCCCCTTAGTAGTCTTGTCTCCAGTGGGAAACCTCATTATTGATTAGCTGAAAATGTGATTTCAACCAGTCAGATTTTTTTTGTGTGTGTGTGCTCTTCAACGTCTTTGCATTGAATCTTTGTTCTCAACTTTGTCTATGGCAACCCAGCAAAACCAGAGTTCAAATCCCACTGACAATCCTTGTGACCTTGGGAAATTTAGGAGTACATTTTTAAAGGGGCTTTGTGCATAAAAGTAGCATGCATGTGCGGCCATGCTATATTCTAAACGTAGAGAGTGCGCGCATATTTTCCATTTCACGTGTACATTTTACTGACGGAAAAAAAGGGGTAGATGAGAAGCACTTCGGGCTGTAGTTCTGTATGCACGGTATTTGCTATTGTGTGAAAGATATACATGCACGCATTACCAAACCTAGTTGTACACTTTCACAACTACTAACTGACTGGCACAAATAAAATCAGACTTCTGTTATCTGCAGTCTTTGGATGGGAGGTCTGTGTTGAACTGATGGGATTTCAGGGTCTAGGGGAACTGGAGATGGGCTGCCTGAACAGAGGAATCAGTGAACTGCTGATTTTGAGTACGTGCGCAAGTATTTTCAAAATGGTATGCGCACGTTCTTTATAAAATACCTGCCCCTGCATATAAATCAGGTATATTATGCATAGGTGTTATATATTTTTTGCACCTAAAATATGTGTGCTTATGTTTGTAAAATAGGTAGAGAAAGTAAGTGTTTTCTGGCACTGGAAATATTTGTGCCTACTGAAACGTTACTCATGTACTGTCAGAGCAGATCTATATGATATTTTATAAACTCTGCAGTTTCTAGATTATTAAGTTTTATATACCATCGTATCGGGTATTCCATCACAACGGTTTACAATATAAAAGAAATGAAATACAATTGTAAATAAATCATCAATAAAACAAATTACTGACAGTTAAGTAACTATAACATTATAAATAATGAATAACTAATACAAAACTTAAACCATAAAACGGATACAGTGTAAAATTGAAGACAATAAGAGAAATAAAAGAAATAAAAGATATTAAAACTTCTAAAATGAAGGCAAGAGTTAAAAGGTCATTTTTAGTTGGATTCTGCATACGCACAGCCGAATAGCCATGTCTTAAGTTTGGACTTGAATTTTTTAGTAACTGCTTGTAAT
The DNA here is from genome assembly GCF_901001135.1 of Rhinatrema bivittatum. Lineage (NCBI taxonomy): Eukaryota > Metazoa > Chordata > Amphibia > Gymnophiona > Rhinatrematidae > Rhinatrema > Rhinatrema bivittatum. The sequence goes on from NC_042626.1 coordinate 35,443,387, forward strand.
CTCACCTCGGCTGTTAACGTATTCCAGAGTTTGGGGCCTGCTATCGATACTGCTCGCTCTCTCACTTGGCTAAGGTGTGCTGAATTCACTGAGGGAATTGTTAGTAGACCCTTATTTGCTGACCTGAGGTCCCTTTGGGGAGTATGTAAACGAGTGGCCGCATTTAACCAATCGGTTTGTTCACCATAAATAATTTTATGTAAAATGCAAGCTGCTTTATATTGTGAACGATATTTGATAGCTTCTAAAATACTAGGATAAATCTCTGCATATCCCCGTATGCGCGCAAATGCAGTACCTGAATGCAATCTGCTTTGAGGTCTCACAAAGGTGAATATTTATTTATTTATATTCCACTTTTTCAGGCACTTCATAGCAAATTACATTCAGGTCCTGTAGGCAAGTATGAAATATCTTACAAACAGGAAGCTTCGGTTTTGGCATTTAAAGTGCCCTTTACAATAGGGGGACTGTTTTCACTGTGTCTTTCCAGCAAACTCAGCAGAAACTGCTGAGATGCGCGAGAGAGAGACTTGTGACCTGACTAGCCACTATGGGAGACAGGATGCTGTGCTGAATGGTCTGACCTAGCATTGCATTTCTTATGTTCTTAAAAGTCCTGATTACAGAATTAAATGCAGCGGAGAAACTTGCACAATATAGAAAGGTGCTTGTTAGGCTTATTTCTACAAAGTTACAGTAGCCCATAACCAAATAACAGGGGGAAACTCCTAAAGAAAATTAATGCTTTTGCAATGGCAAGTTGCATTGTTGCTGTTTTTAAAAATAGAAAGGCATGATCATAAAATGTCAACCTATCCCCTAAAAAGAAAGGTCAACTGAGGGCGAAAGAAAGATGACGCACTGATGAGGCCCTGCAGGAATGATGGGAAGCAGGTCTGTATCTAGAAATGATCCACGGAGTTGGTGTGCTGGGATGGGCACTGTGAACACCCATCATGACATGCCTGAATAGAGGTAGATAATTACGTTGTATTTTGAGGTACTGGAAAAAAATCAATAAAGTAGAGATGTGCATTTGTTTGAAATGAATAGGTAAAATGTAACAAATGAGATCATTATCCTTTTATTTGTGGACCCTGAAATGAATTGGAGGGTGCCTACAAATGTAAACGAATGTTGTTTCAATCCTTTCTTTTCCATTCAAGTGTATGGCACATTGAGAAGTACTGCAGTGAGACTGGTATCTGCAGCAGCTAACCATTGCCTCTGTCAGACAAAAGGCTTTTTCTGTCACAGGGCTCTCACTGTGACAGAGAGACAGAGGCACTGCTTTCTATCTGTTCACTAGGGCAGGATGGTAGACTGGAAGTACATAAGTAGTGAACAGAGTACATTGTAGAAATCTCATCTTCGTATACCTTTCCTCACTCCAAATCACATCAAATCTTCACTGATGTGTACTGTGCTGTTCGTACCTCTGACCGTGCATGTAAAACTTCCCCCAAACCCTACGCCATCAAAAAAAACCTTCACCTCGAATTACTAGTTGACCCTCCTACAGTTGTATAAATAGATGACAAATATGTGTGTCACCCCAGAGGTGTGTGTGCTCTCTCTCTCCCCCTCGCTGAAATGGGATTTGTGATAATTAATTGCAAATCCTGTTTTGGGCATATCACACAGCTTAACACACACAAAAAAAGGTGTGGTTATTTCTGGCATTATAACATGTGTTACGCTATTGCATGCAATGTTAAAATAAACACCCCTCATTTTCATAAACCCTGCCCAAACTCCTCCCCTTTGACTAAATTTTCAAAATTTGCATACGCATCTAGTGATGCGAAGAATAACGCATGCATTAGGGCATTATCATGGGCATTAGGGCCCTAGTGGCATTTTGACGAATGACCTGGCCAGTTTGGCAAGTTGGCAGTGCTTGCTAAGTGCCGAAGTGAGCTCAGTCTGTCAACACGATTGCGTGTATGACAGAGACGGTCAGTGTTAGAGTGGTACAGTATAAATATCATCAGACCCCCCGATAGCCACTTCCAATTCCGTCGTGCCACTGTGAGGAAAAGGGAGAGGAGAAAATGGCAGGGTCAGAGGATTGGGTGTTGCTGCAGAACCAGCCGAGCTTGGCAGAAGTAGAATCAGTACTAATGCAAGCTGGTCCCCTCGGAGAACATCCTTTTCAATCCTGGGCTCTACCTTATTGGATCTGAAATGAAGAAGAAACAATAATGGAATCATATAATGTTTATTATACAAGTTCACCACATATTGCTTACTCTTTGTAACTGGTTAGATAACCCTAAACAGAGCTATGTAACTCCTATCTAAGATCTATATCACCTGAATTTAGTTGCCCCTGGCCTTTTACCCCACAATCAATCCTCCACTCTAATGCCAGCTGCAGCAGCAGCGCAGTTCCCATGGATGCAAAGACATCCATTGTATGGAGGCACATTAAAGTGAGTCAGGAACTATGGCTAATATTTACTGCAATAAGGCCATCATTTGAGGGAAGGTACTGGGGCATCTGACAAATGCTGATAGGCACCATCCTCTACAGAAATACCACCCACTGGCATTGACATCAGGAAGAGGGCAGCAGGACCTGCCTAGGGATCTATTCTGAAAGCAGAAGCTATAGAAAAAGGATTGAAAAGGGGAAGATTTTTCCCCAAGCTGACTCCATGGCTCCTTCTACCAGTTAGATGGCAGGCCAGCAGCCCCCTGCCAGGCGTCTGCAGTGGCAAACCATCATAGAGAAATGGCGTGGGGCAACCATCATAGAGAAATGGCGTGGGGCAACAGACAAGCAGCATCCAAATTAATGATGAAACGCATTGGGGGAAATGATTGTCCTGGATGTCCAGCTCCTGGCTTTGAAGCGCCTGATGCACCTCTTAGCCCCCATTTACAAAGAGTCCTCCAGGACTACATTCAGTAGGCAGGTTATCCCCACCTTATACAATCTGTGCTATAGTCCCATGCAGGTGCAGCTGACCAAGGCGGACGGGAGTAGCGTGCATTTCACCAATGACTTCTAGACCAGCATGAACATTATTCATTTTTTATATTTATGTGATGTATTTTCTGCCTTTCAGCCACTTCAAAGCATATTATATTCAGATACTATAGAAATGTGTAGACATGCATACCTCTCCCTGATGGCACACTGGAGACAGCTGGCCAAGGCAAGGGCAGGCAACTGCTCTAGAGGGGTCTGAGCATCAGGGTGCATGAGGGCTATGCTGCATCCCCAGATGGTGGAAACCTCCCATACCTCATGCAGTATCCTAACAGCAATATGAAAGACACTGGAGGGCTGGCAGCTAGACCAGAGAGGCAGGAGTGTTCATACAAGTTTTTTTTTGTGACAGGCAACAGTGCAAATATGATAAGGGCAGTGGAAGATGGGGGCTATCTGGCACTGAGGCCCAAGGAACAAGGGATTGTAATCCTGAAGGACATGATAGAGATCTGCTGGCCATTAACAGGTCATTTTCATCATAGCACGAAGGGTTGGCTGCTTCTCCATAAGAAGCAAGAATAATTCAGGTGCCTCATAAGCGGCTCATTCCAGAGATGTGCACCCGATGGAATTCTATCAACCTGTCATTCCAGAGATGGGCACCCGATGGAATTCTATCAACCTGTATTGCTGCAGAGGTGAATGAAGCAGCTGACACCCCTTCATGTCCTGTCTCTGGAAATGGGAAGTGATGAGGCAACTTATACCGGTTCTGGAGCCCTTCAAGGATGCCACAGAGGTTCTGAGTTCCAGACGTGCCTCCCTAGGCGGGGTTAACCCCGCAGTAAATATTCTAGAAGAAAAGATAGAGGGGTTCCATGAGCAAGAGGGAATGAAAGCAGAAGTGATGCAGGTTGTGCATTCCTTGCAGCAGCAGGCGCAAGAGAGAATGAAACCTCTGACCGAAAACAGTGCTTATATCCTTGCCACAGCTTGTGATCCACAGTTAAAAGGGATTCTTGCATTTTGGTCCCAGCACCTCAGTTATATAAAGAAGATTCTGGTGGCTAGGGTGCATGAACAGGAGCACCAGAGGCAGAGGCACAGTGGGAAAGTAGTTAAGGAAAGACTTGCCATCCCAGAAAATAGTGGAAGCATGAGCGGCACCCGCTCAGCTACCACTTCCTCCCCAGCCTTGATATAACTTTGAATCGTTGTATGATATCATGTACTAGGTAAGCAATTTGTTTTACAATATGTGTTGCCCATTCATTTGGCCCACCTGTTAAGAGGCCTTTTAAAGTATATTTATCTAATTTGTTGGTTTCTGTTTCTCCTCCTACAAATGGAGCAATCCATCCCTGTAATTTGTGGCAGAGGACATTATGGCCACCTGCCTTACAAAGTTTCCAAGCACGGTAGCCCTGGGAGCAATCGCACTGCCTTAATATCTATCCACACTGACGTCTCCAATGGCAGTGCTTGACATACTATCACTTGATATTATTAATGCTCAGTTTACTCATTGTAAAATCCCCATTTTAGTAGATCTAATCAAAGATAGTTCCTTAGATATATTATGCGTCACTGAGTCATAGCTTCTGTCTTCCAATGTTGTGCTGCTGAATCAGCTACAACTATCTGATTACTCTGTTTTCTCTTAACCGTGCAATACTAGACATAGGGGCGGCCTCCTGAGTGTAGCTAGAACCTCCCTCAATTTAATTTCCATCCCCACTGTAACTATGGGACTTTTAGAGATACTTTTTTTTTAACTTTATCACAAAATTGGAGTTTGTCTGACATATTGTCTCCCTGGTTACTGAACTGCTAATTGTTCATCTTTATTTGACCACATGCTCACTGCAAAAGTTGATATAAAAAACACTGTAGTTTTAGGAGACTTCATTCTCCATGTAGAAGCCTTCCCTGTATCTGCCAGCAGTGAATTTCTCTTAACCACTATGTCCTCACTAGGATGTCTCAGATCATCCAAGCCCCTATACATAGGCTAGGCCAAACACTGGACCTAGGTTTTGTATGCAATTAATGGGTTGCTTGTCATTCATCATCGGTCTCATCTACTTTTGTCCCTTGGTTGGACCACCACTTAATTCACTGTATGGTAACTCTTGATCCAATAAAAAACATAACAGTCCCTAGCCTCAAATCTCTGGTCTCATCTGGAACTACCAGCCTCCTACACTGCCCCCTATAGAGCTTGAGCATCTTCACAACCACTGGCTACCTTTGCCTTGTATTCTTACAAATTTCGATGTTGAAGGTCTAGTGTCTAGCTGGCAGACCTCACTCCACTCTGCCCTGGATGAAACTGCGCCAATTAAACTAACTCATGTCCCTCGTAAACATCACGCACCCTAGTACTCTGCTGAATTAAAAATTCTAAAAAAAAAAGAGTTAAGACATTGAATGGATGTAGTGGAAAAACGAAATGGAGATAACAGAGAAGCTTATCAAGCTAAATTAGCACTTTATAAAACTACCGTAGACACTGCCAAGAGAGAAATTTTACCAAAGAATTTCAGCCGCTGCTTCCCGCCCTCGGGAATTATTTCATGTAGACCACTCTCTGCCATAAACATCTCAGAATGGGCCCTCCATTCCACCCTCACTGTGAAGTGAGGACTTTGCTGACTTCTTTAACAGGAAAATTATCAAAATTAGGAAGGATTTGCCAGGTTCTACAAACAGACCTCCCTTCTCTTCCTCTTCTCCTGTTTCTTGGTCTGCCTTTGATCTTCCTTGGACAGTTGAAATCTGCTCAATACTAGCCTCATTTAAGATAACTATTGTCCATTTAACTCATGCTCCTCTGCATTAATTAAGATTATGAGGTCAAATCTGGGCAATTTTGTCAAGGTTATTGTTCACGCCTCCCTTAGCCTGAATGTAAACCGATGCGATATCTCAGATCGAATGTCGGTATATATATAAAAAAAAAAAATGCCTACCAATTTAAAAGAGGCAACAGTTTTCCCTATCCTTAAGAAATCAAATGCCAATTCTCCTCCTATGCTATCCAAAGTTATTGGAAAAAGTAGTTTTCAATCAGCTATAGGATTTCCTAGCTGACAATAACCTACTTCATGAATCTCAGTGCAAGTTCTGTCTGTGCCATAAAATAGAGACCCTGCTTCTCTGCAATTTCGAAATGATTAGGGAGGGATTTGACAAGGGACTTAAACATTTCTTGGTCCTTATTGATTTCCCTGCATCCATCAACACCATAAATCACCATATTGTTTTGGGCCATCTCAAATCACTGGGTATTTTTCTACAGCGCTGGTTTTCATCTTTTCTTACAGACCGATCTTATGGAATGTTTACAGGCGACTCATCCTCCTCCGCTGTACCTCTTATTACAGGGGTCCCTCAAGGCTCCTCACTTTCTCCTATACTATTCAGTATTTACCTGCTCCCTCTTTGCCATATTCTCTCTCAGCTTGATATCTCCTTCTGACTGTATGCCGATGGCATACTATATTTTTGCCTTATCACTTCTACACTTTCTGCTGCATTCGAAATGTTTTTGCTCTGTTTTTCACAGATCAGTGATTGGTTATCATGCAACAGCCTTGAACTAAATCTTAATAAAACTGAGATACCTTTTCTTTCATGCATTGAGATTGATTCCATTCCCATTCACTCACTGCTCCTTTAAAGTCGTTAACATTCAAACCAAATCCAAAGCTGAAAAGTTAGGTGTCCTCCTAGATTCTACACTCTCTCTCTGTGCCCACAAATACAGTCACTGGTTTGTATCTGTTTCTTTAAACTCCAAACTTTCCGCACTGTTAAGCCACCCTTAAACACCTCTGATTTCTTTCTTGTCACACAGATTTTAATTCTGCCGTCTCTGGACTACTGCTATTCCCTCTCTCTAGGATTACTTCAGTCTACGTTGCAGGTCTTGCAGGCCAACCAGAACTCTGCAGCCCATCTCCGACTCTAGAAGAGCTTCACTGGTTGCCCATATGCTGGCGCATTAGATTTAAAATCATGACATTAGTAGTTACATCTATTAAAGGCCTTGCACCTAGTGGCTTTCCCAAATCTGTCATCTACTGCCCCTCCACCCGTTCTTTACGATCCACATCAAAAGTCTGCTGGTTGTCCCTGATTTTAAAAAGATCCAGTTAGCCCAGTGTCATGATCATGGGCGGCATATTCAAAGTGTGTTCAGTGCTCGATAGCCAGGTAAGTAGGACTTATCTGGCTATCTAGTGGGCCGCTGAAAATCCGGGTATATTCAGTGGCTGCAAGATATCTAGATAAGTGACTTATCCGACTATCTTTTAGCCGCATAAAAAGTGGGCAGGCAGTGGGCGGATCAGAGTGGCACTACTTATCCAGTTAACCGTATAAGTAGCGATATTCGCTCTTAACCGGTTAAGTCAATCGGATAAGTTAGACCAGTCATAGAGCTGGTCTAACTTAGCCGGATATAAACTATCCGGCTAAGCAGCGATTTGTGTGTGGATATTCAGTAGCAAAGCCGTGCCACAGAATATCCCCTGTACATTGGCTCACATTATCGCTATAGTGAAATATTAATAATTATAATAATAATAATTAGAGAATCTGTATATAATGTTTTACATATTGGAGTGACAGAATTTGATTCACTAGGGGTTTTGCTCCCATTCTGTTTCTATGTATAATAATGTTGGAAAAAAAGAAGGTTGCTATGGTGGTACTGATTTAATGAAACTAAGGTACATCTCCCATGCCATAATTAACTATTATTGTAAAATAATTAGTAACAGCTTTTCTACTTTATTGGTTGTTGATGACACTTCTATATTTACAACCTGCCAGTGCTGTAGCTAACAAGCCTACACTTGGATCAGTAATTTAGGGCTAGTTCATTTTCATGAATTTCAGGCAATTCTTATACAATATCCTGGAAAAAAACAAAACTGAAGGCTCATAGAGCACTGGTTTAGAAACCTATAGACCCCAAAGCTAGTTGGGTTTGTCAGGATATATATGCAGATTTATCTCATACATACATTGTGGATATCCTGAAAATCCAACTAACTGGACAGTTGTGGGAACCACTGTCATTCAGGATCAAAAAAAGGAGTAACGTCAATACTTTTTTTTTTCATTTCAATCTTTTCAGGGGTGGAATGTATCTGGGGGTAGGATCTACTTGGGCTCCTTTGGACTTCCTGACCTATCAGAACCAGGTCTGGGATCCAGCAACCATGAATCTGCATTCACAACTACCTGGGGATTTTTCTCCCATTTCATAATATTCCCCCATTGTACCCAATCTGGTCATGATTGCAGTGACAGTTCTCAGCAGAGGACCATGCAGCGCAGGCTCCTTCCTGAATCCTGCAAGCGTGAGTCTTAATTCCAGCCACTAGGTGTCGCTTTTGCACAATGACTGGGATTCTCCCCCCCCCCCCCCCCCCCCCAAGGTCTGTGAGTGCTGATTTCACAGCATTCCCAAACTCAGCTGGTTCGAGGTGCAGAAGAACTGACCCAGGAACTGGTAAAGTCATTCCTGTGTGCTCCTGCTCTGAAAGCCATGGTCATGGAAGTTTCCTTTAGTGCCAATAAAGAAATTGTGTATTTTGTGAAATGATAGCAGAGATACTTTCTCATCTCATCTGTGAGCCAGGCAAATAAGCAAGGCTGCCTGCTGCTCTACTATCAGCTCCTGAAAATGACATTTCATCTCTCTCTCTCTCTCTCCTCCAAGGATTTCAGTTTCATAACCATGGGAAGTCAAAGGAGGTCCTGGGATCAGCATATTTTCACAGTCTGTTAAGACAAATATGTTTCCCTGCCATCCTTCCTCCTCACTTGCAGTCGCTTGACTGGCAATAAAAGAATTAAGTAGTGCAATCAGGAAGCACTTGTAAACATATTTGCATGCATTACCTGATAACTGTGAAATTTTCTCATAGCTAATATTTAAGACTGCTCAGTCAATCCTTCATCGAGTCTGAGAAGAGTGCAGCAATTGACAGTGTGCTTGCTCCATGGTGTGCTCCTGGATGCCACTATAGTTTGGGTTGTCCTGGAAGCCCTGTGTAAACTCACTGGCCGCACACTGACCCCAGTGAACATGAAAACATTTGAAGAGGGGTCACTTGTTGGCACAATAGGTTGACCTCTGGGAGGCAGATGGTAATGGTAATGGTCAGATACTGCCAATGATAACTGTTGCCTTCTGCCCAAGGGGCAGCTCAAGACAACCTGAGGTGAGGGCTGAGATGGTGCTCTTCCCCCCCCCCCCTCCCCCCAAAGCATGAAGCAGGTCAAATCACTAAGATGGCCCTGGGAAGGGGGGGGGGGAGGGGGGCAAGGGTCCCCTTGGAGTTTGGCCCTTTCGATGACTGGAAATGCTCTGGAAGTGGGCAGGCAGAGGAATCAGAGTTCCCAGATAAGAATGACAGTGATAATATTTCTAGATTGCTGGGATCCCTATCATCTGCTTCCCAAACTTCCCTAGCATTCTGGGAATGTGGGAGATAAGTGAATGGCAAGGGTCTGTGCAGAGCGCACTCTCTCAGGGCTAGTGCCAAGGGTATTAGGCCCTCGGCAAACCTTATAGGCTTGTGCTCATCCCCCGTCCCCCCCAAGCGCTCACCACATACACAATTAAAAAATTATGCATTTAAAACAACAGATTTTATATGAATTTGCACAAGCCAAGCTGGAAAGGTGTTGATTTTTCTAGGGCCTCAGCTGCAAAAAAAAAAAAAAAAGAAAGAAAGAAAGCGTTAAAGTTGAAAAAAACACGCAGGAGACTTAAGGAATAATGATGAATGAGGATGCAAAACTGCTAGCGAAGCCACCTCAGCAGCAAAAAGGCCCTGCAGAGACACTGATCCCGGCTCTGGGCTAATCCGGGGCGCCACAGCGGAGAGGCACAACCTGACGTCTTCCATCGGAATCTGATTGCGCACAGCCAGAGGAGCCCATCCCCTCCCACCCCGAGCGGCCGGATCGAAGCAGGCTGCACCGGCTCCCAGCGGCCCGGGAAGGAGGGGGCCGTCCTCAGCGGTTCAACCGCACAGCTTCCGGTGCCAGGGATGCCCGCAGGCATGCACAAGCACCACATTGCAAAAGTCCCAGGCAGGCATTGACGCGCGCACATGCGTTCAAAAAAGAAAGTACTCTTCCAGTAACAAGAGACAGGGGGATGCCAGGCTCCAGTCGCACATTCTTCCCCCCACTCTTGCAATGCCCAGGCCCGAAGAGTTGGGAGCTGCTGGTGGACCTGCGGCCTCTTCTTCCACCAGATTGATTTTTAGCGCCCTTTTGGCAGCAAGGTGAGGCGGTCGCCGGGCGTTTTGGGGGGACGGACCCATTTTGCCGCTGCAAAATGTTTGCCACCTGAGCGCGGCTGCCTCATCCTGCCTCATTATAGCCCAGCCCCTGCCATTTAAGGTCATTTTGAAATCTTCATTAGGGTTATCTTATCTGCAGTGGGTAACCTCATTATTGATTAGCTGAAAATGTGACTGCAACACCTCAGATTTTTTTTCCATCTTTGAGAATCTTTGTATTTTTCAGTGTCTTTCAACTTAAATCTTTCTCACCAATCTTGCCTGTGGCAAGTTTCTATTTATTTTGCAAACAGTTTGATGTAATTTTGGCGTTTCAAGCGTCCTTCAATTAGGAGTCTTATTTTCGCTGCATATTTCTTGAACACTCAGTAGACATTGCTGAGATATTAGAAAGAGAGTGAGGAGAGAGAGAATGACATGGAAGAAAAAAAAAAACTATGAGCTGTTAAATCTGAAAAATAGCACAGGAGGAAACCGAAAGATTTCAAGAGGCATTTAGTCTGTCACTGAGCGTGATGTGGCGATTCTGGAGACTCAGCCTGAACAGGAAACTATGGTTACACATTTGGATGAAACCACTGGGGTAGATTTTATAACACGCGCGCGTACATGTGCGAGCGCTACCCGGAGCGCGCATATGTACACCCGATTTTATAACTTGCACGCGCAAGTTATAAAATCAGGGGTTGGCGCGCACAAGAGGGTGCACAATTGTGCGCCCTGCAAGCGCCGAACCATGCTGCCTTCCCCCGTTCCCTTCCCCCTAACCTGACCTTCCCACCCCTTCCCCTAACCTTTCCCCCCCCTAGCCCTATTCTAATCCCCTCAAAAATTTTGTTTTACCTTTTGCGCCTGCCGGCCGACTGCTGGCACACGATCCCCGGCACAGCGGCAAATATGGCCGCTGTGCTGGGAGCCTGACCCCGCCCCTGGATCGCCCCGAACCACCCAGAGCCCGCCCCCCTCTCCCGACCCTTTTTGCAAGCCCCAGGACTTACACGCGCGCAACCGGGCCTTTTTAAAATAGGCCCAGCGCGCGTAACCTTTCGAAAATCCGGCCCACAGTGGGGATGACTGTGCTTCCGGATGGGATGGAGAACTTTCAGAAACCCAGAAGCAACCATTTGCTATAATGAAGAAAGGGTCTTCTCAAGTGGTGAGATTTTCAGCTGAGGACAGATGACACAACTTCTGGTGCCTTCTGATTGCATGGAAATGCCATCCCTGAGTCAGAAGGTTATTAGTTCTTGTTCTGGCTGAGACACATTTCCTTGCCGTGGTGCTCAGAGAACCCTGGCCGCCATCATATGTGGAAAGTAAAAAATGAATAATGAATGAGTGAACAAATAAATATATTGACTTGCCTATGTTTGTGTACTTGAAAGCAATTACTGGTTAAACAGGGAGGAATATGTAATGAGACCTTGATGTAGTGAGAAATGACAGCTAAAGCTGAGAAACTAACTTCTATTGCTTGGCTATCAGGAGGACCTCCCTTATACTGTTCGGTAGAGTGGCTGTTTCTGAAACAGATTTCTGGTTCTAATCCCAGCTAGGACAAATTTTCTCATGCTACCACATGGGGAGGATTATGTAAGATAAATCTCTTCTAGGCTTTTCCTGTGGTATGAAGGTAGGTTCTCATTCAATAGTCCCTCCTGTGTATCTCATGTAGGCCATTGATATAGTCAAAAATATAAATCATGAGGCTATGAGCTGCCTCATCAGGATACCAACTAGGAATGTGTTAGAAGAACAAACAATAAGATAGCAATTCAATGTCAGTTCTACTGTATTTATAGAAAGTATGTTTTTAGGAGGTAATTTTCAAAGAGCTACATGGAGGTTTATGTATAAAATTAGCATATATGCGCATATATATACTATTTTATAATGCACGTATTTGTAGTATCAAATGTAAATGTGAACAGGGTAAAAAGGGGCAGATTAGGGGCATAAGGCAGGGTTCAGAAATACGCACACAAGCTACTATTTTATTTTGTAAGAGAAATACACACATGCATTATCAAACGTGTCTGTACACTTTTATACCTACTAATTGATTCATCCAATTGAAATCACACGTCTTTTGTCTGGATGAACTGGAGAAGGGTTTAGGGTAAAGTACTGGAGGTTCTAAATTAACTGGCGAAGGTCTGGTTGAACTGGTGGTGGTATCAGCAAATTGGTGATTCTCCAAGGACAAGAAGGATGGCAGTCCTCACACATGGGTGACATCATCTGATGGAGCCCGGCATGGAAAACTTATGTCAAAGTTTCTAGAACTTTGACTGAGCCTCTCTGAGCATGCTCAGCATGTCCATTATACCACACATCCACACAGGGTCTCTTCAATCTCTTCTTTTCCGTGGAGCCTTATGTCTCGCTGCGAGTTTTTGCAGTTAAAGTAGACATTCTTCTTTATCTAAAGTGTGTATTTTTTCACACTTCTAACCTTGTGTTCATTGAGGGTCCTTTTGGTGTCTTCACCTTATCATCTTAGATAGGTTTTCTGGTGTTTTGGATAAGTTTCTTTTTGTTGTCATTCCCCCGGGGCGACAGTGCGATCGGTGCAAGCTGGCCATCAACAACTGCTGCCATTGATTTCAATTTTCCACCTCTTTTATTTCGTGACACCATTTCTTCTACTGGATTTTAGCAATGCCCCAAGTGTATAAGGACCATGTCTATCATGGATCACCATGATAGATGTGTTCTCTGGCTAGGGGTAATTGCATGATATCCATGATTACAGCAAATGTGCCCAGATGACCCCAAAAGGACATCAGACCTGACTCGGGAAGATGGACTGACTCTTTGAATTGGGCAAGACCGAGCCATGAACATCAGCTTCAAAGGCATTGACATTGAAGGACCTTGAAACTGCATCAATGGTCATCAAGCCCTTGACATCGGTGGGGGTATCAATTCTGTAATCATCAAAGGCTGAAAGGGGTGCTGGAGACAGCCATTTGTCTAGCTTCTCCAGATCAAAGATATAGGGTTTGTTGTCGTCAGCTTTGGCACCAGGGAGAGACCAATCCGAGCAGCGAGGGAAGCCAAAGAAGCATGTTCATTGGTCCCCATCGATGCATGATTCCGGGCATGGGAATGCACCAGTGGATGCTGTGATGCCTCCAAAGTGACCCCATGGGGAGGACAGCCAATTCTCCATGATGCCCAGGTTTCAGTATGGCCTCCATCAGTCCAGATGTCCACTATCGATCCTCCTTTTGGTTCTGAAAAGGATGTGACCACACCTCCTGGCTCCAAGTCAGTCTTGGCATCTGCGATGTTCGAGGAGGAGCTTGAGAAGTGCATGCAAGTGGCCATGGTGTGAGCAGTGTGGAGTCTTGGCACTGAGACACCAATGGCACCGGGGCAGGCATTGTCCTACCTTGAGCCCCTGCTCAAATCAATATGTACTCCTCAGCATGCTATTAACATAGCCTGCGCCGGTGCCCAGGGCATCAAGAGCACCACTGACTGATCTGGTGGTCATCCTCAATTCCCTGGAGGGGGAAGCTCCCCCAGAGACGGTTGGCCAGATCAACATGGCCAGTTCCATCAGTTCCCATATCGCCAGCTGGGGGCCGAGCACCATGGGGCCCATTGCCTGTCAATGACAGTGATGACGGATGATCTTATGACCCCTAGGGGTATGATGATTCAGATGCTTAGGAATATAGGAATGTAGGAAGACTGAGAGTCCATCAAGCCCAACATCCTGTTTCCAACAGTGGCCAATCCAGGTAGCCAATCCAGTGACCAATCCCAAACATTAAGTAGATCCCATGCTACTAATGCCAATAATAGCAGTGGCTATTCCTTAAGTCAACTTGATTAATAGCAGTTAATGAACTTCTGCTCCAGGAACGTATCCAAACCTTTTCTAAATCCAGCTGTACTAACTGCCCTAACCACATCTTCTGGCAACAAATTCCAGAGCTTAATTGTGTGTTGAGTAAAAAAGAATATACTCTGATTTGATTTAAATGTGTTACTTGCTAACTTCACGGAGTGCCCCCTAGTCCTTCTTTTATCTGAAAGAGCAATTAACCGATTCACATTTACCCATTCTAGACCTCTATCATATCCCGCCTCAGCCTTCTCTTCTCCAAACTGAACAGCCCTAACCTCTAGCCTTTCCTCATAGGGGAGCCATTCCATCACCTTTATACTTCCGATGCATCTAATAATCTCCCCTCAGACACATCTCCTCCAGTTAATCAAAGGAAGTCTCCATCGGAAGACCTCTCCTTTGCAGGGTTTGTTAAGTTTATGGTGGAAGTCATCCCCTTTCAGTTAGAGACTGTGGAGGATACCTAACAGATGCTGGATATCCTCCAATACGTGGAGCCTCCTAAGGAAATTGAGGGATTCTCAGTACACAAGATTCTTGTGGAGCTGCTGATGAGGATATGGGAACACCCCCTCTCAGTGCCTCCCATTAACAGGAAGGTGGAAATGGTTTATCTCATCCAGAAGGCTCTCGGATTTGGTGTGCATCAACTGCCACATCAATCTGTGGTCATCAAATCCATTCTCAAGAAGTCCAAGCACTTTCAGACCCATTTCTCAGTGCCCCCTGGGAAGGATCAGAGGGCCATGGATGCTCTTGGGAGGAAGGTTATTCAAGGAGTTATGCTTTTTGCTCACAGTGGCCTACCAGCTCTGTATGGGCCAGTATATGTGGGACATTCTGAAACAGATGCAAGAAGTAGCTGAGCAGCTGCCTCAACAGCAGCAGGATATGCTTCAGTCACTGGTGCACGAGGGCCTGGAGTACAGGGAAACATGGGGTCTGGTCAACCTATAATGTTTTCAAAAAGGCATTGAAAGTCTCTGCAGTGGAGATTGGTGATCGTAGACTCATCT
The DNA here is from genome assembly GCF_901001135.1 of Rhinatrema bivittatum. Classification (NCBI taxonomy): domain Eukaryota; kingdom Metazoa; phylum Chordata; class Amphibia; order Gymnophiona; family Rhinatrematidae; genus Rhinatrema; species Rhinatrema bivittatum. The sequence continues at coordinate 35,458,540 of NC_042626.1, forward strand.
GGCTGCTGGCCTTGGACCTCTGACCTGAGGTGCAGAATGACTTGCAGATTTGCCAAGTACAGGAGAGAATCTCTTTGGAGATAAGGTGAAGGATGTGGTGGCTCAAATTTGGGACCACCATGAAACCCTCCAGCAACTCTGCTCTAGCACCCAGGACCCACCTTCCTCATCCAGGATGCTTTCAAAGTCAGGAGGACAGAAGTCTTTCTTCCTCGACCATTTCAGCAATTGCAGGTTCCTTGCAGCCAACCCAGGCATCCAAGGGCCCCAAAAGCTCAACCGGCATCACAGTCAACTCTGGGATGTGGTTTTGACTGGATCAACGGGAGCATAGTCAGGTCCTCCATACCTATGGCAAGGGATCTTCCAGTCGGGGGCAAGATGCAGTTATATGTGAACCAATGGCCCAGTCCTTGCCATCATGCACAATGGGTATGAATTAAATGTATTGAGTGCCCCTCCAAATTGCCCCCCGAGTCCTTTTTGGGGATTGGTAGCTTATTAGGAGGTTCTTTTAGAGAAGCTCTCCTCTCTCTCAATAGCCAGAGCAATCAAGCCCATTCCAAGAGGGGAAAGAGGGTGGAGATTTTACACACGATAATTCCAGATACCAAAGAAAATAGAGGGACTCCGTCCCATCCTAGACCTAAGGGCCTTGAACAAATTTCTGAAAAAGGAAACGTTCAAGATGTTTTCCTTGGGCACTGAAATGCCTTTTTGCAAAAAGGGGGCAGGCTATGCTCTCTCGATCTGAAGGATGCATACACTCACATGGAGATCTTTTCCAGTCATTGGAAGTATCTTTGATTTGTGGTGGGAGCTCAGCACTTTGAGTACCACATATTGCCAGTTGTGCTAGTGTCCGCCCCACGGGTCTTCATGAAATGCCTAGCCATGGTGGTGGTGCACTTGCGCAGGCTGGGAGTCCATGTTTCCCATATTTGGATGATTGGCTGGTCAAGAGCAGGGACCGAACTGTCCATGCGCTTGACCAACCAGGAGGGAAGACACTGGGGTTCGTCATTAACTACCTCAAGTCCCATCTCAGCCCATCACCTCAATTGGACTTCACTGGAGCTCTGCTAGACATGGCTTTGGCCAAGTCCTTCCTGCTGTGGCAATGGGCCATCAACCTGATGACCATTGCGGAGGGGATTCAATAGAGCCAGCAGATATCAGTTTGGGACATGTTGAGGTTGCTGGGCCATATGGTTGCTACGGTACATGTCACTCTCCTATCAGGGCTGCACATGAGAGCCCAATTGACCCTAAGATGGTATCAAGCCACACAAGACCTACGAGACTGAATATGTGACCCAAAATGTGTAAATCTAGTTGTGGGCCTCCGAAGCTCTTGTCTCTTCTATCTGGACTCCTCCTGAAATGACTTCTCATGAAGAAAAGTCTGCTGTGTGAAAGAACCAAGCTATTACAGCCCAGTTCCATGGTGAGGAGAGATGGTACTAAGCCTCACAAACCAAAAAGGCAAAACACTTTCCAAAGTCCCAAAAACGTCCTCTAAGGTGATGAGTCACTGCTGTCCTTCCTATTGCAGGGGAAGGAATACACAGGTCTTCTTACCCCTGGCCTCTGGATTTGGGTCTTATCCCTCATCAGCCTGGACCAGGGTCTTACCCAGGTACAACTAAAGCTCACAATCTTCTTACAAAATTCCTTGTAACAATTCAGAGGGAATAGACCCTACCAGGCAAGGTGTGCACTGGAAAAATGAGTCTCTCTCTCAAAACAAAGAGGATTAGAAAAATAAAATCCTCACTCCTCAAAATCCAAATCAAACTGACCACATTCTCTAGATTCCTAGCCCCCACTTGTAGGCAGGGATTCAACCATCTCAGACATCCTCTGGGGAGGTGCTGATTTAATGGTATCTCCCTCACTGCCATCTCTCTAAAATCAGGACTCTAGGGCCACCTAGTGGAGACGGGGAGGGGCGCTCTCTACACTAGCATAAACCTCTGCAGGCCCACATATGTGCACAAATCACAGTTTTTAAAGTTGGGACCCCTAACAATATATATCATCAGTTTCTTGGTCCATTGCCAATTCTTTCAGGGGCCTGGTGCACAGTCTTAAACCTCTATTTCATTATCCAGCCTGCAGAGTCTCAGCAAGAAACTCTTCCTTTCATCACAGACAAAGCAACGAGAGAGGAGATCCAGGGCAAGAAACGGAGGTCTCAAATCTTTAACGCTGATGTGGTGACAGCATCCTGCGGGGGGAAAAAAAACCAACTATAGCAACAGGACAGCTGATGTGATTGCACCCCCTCCTACTGTAACACGACGGGGGTAAATCGGGTTATTAAACTCTTCTTCACCAATTTGCATTAGCACCAGGAAGAGCTAGAAATGAAACACAAGTTTTTATTTGTCTTCATGCATTGCCCGTGCATCAGAATTCACATTGTTTATTACCGCAAATGTGCAGTAACAACATATTACATACAGGTGATAAATTGTACATTGCTGAATACAACAAGGTCTAATGTAGGGCAGTGTTTCTCAAGCCATTCCAAGAGAACCCTGGCCTAGCCAGTCTGGTTTTCTGGATGTCCACAATGAATTTACATGAGACAGACATGCGTGTATTGCCTGTAATACATGCAAATCTTATCTCATGCATATTCATTGTCATTATCCTGAAAACCAGACTGGCTAGTCAAGGCTTCCCAAATCGGACCTGGGGACCCCATAGCCAGTCGAGCTTTCCAGATATCCACAGTTAATTTTGCATGAGATAAATTTGCAACCACTGAACCCTCCAGTACATTCAAATTTAATATATTTTATGTACTTAATTGACCACAATTCCATTTTTAACATCAAAGCGGTTAACGATAAATCAAGAAAATATTACATATTGCATATTCATTGTATATATGCTGAAAACCTAACGGGCTTGAAAAACACTGCATGTATGGCAAAGACATAAAAGTAATTGACATCATTGCTGGAGATGGCATTACAATCCATTAATGTGTATTATAGCACTGCATTCATTACAGGGTTTCCAAAGCCTGTCCTGGGGACCTCATAGCTATATACTGGTATATTTTTTTTTTAATTAGATTTATATTCCGCCTTTTTAGCACTTTAAAGCGGATTACATTTAGGTATTTCCCTATCCCCAAATGACTTACAATCTAAGTTTCAGGATATATACAATCAATATGCAAGAGATACATTTGAATATTTTGGGTCTCCAAAGCATCTGGATTTATCTCATGCATATTCATTGTAGATAAATCCTAAAAATCTGACTGGCTTTGGGGTCTCCAGGACAGGTTTGGAAAGCCCTATTTTTTTTTTTTTATATATTTAACGCAGGGCTTCCTAAACCTGTCCTGGGAATCCCACAGCCCTACAGGTTTTCAGGACACCCACGATGAATATGCAGGAGATAAATTTGAATATGCTGGAAACCCAGTATGTACAGATATATCTCATCCATATTCATCGTGGATGTCCTTTCTTCAGAGCCCCAGGAAAGTTTGGGTAGCCCTACCATAGTCCCCTTCCCCCCCCCCCCCCCCCACCCCCTTTCAGAGATGGATGTGAATGGGGAATGTGGATGAAGACGTAGATGTGATCCTCTTCAGATGGAGGAAACTACAGTTAGGTTTGGTTGCAGCAAACCCCAGACCAGACCAGACCATTGTAGGACTCAGGGAGTTCCATATTCAGTCACTGTCCGGATAGCAAAGTTAGCCGGATAAACTTATCCGGCTAACTTTAGAGATGCATTCAATAGTGCAGCCGTACTATTGAACATAACCGGCTATCTTAAAGTTAGCCGCTCATACTAGCTAACTTTAGGACAGTCCTTTGGCCGTACCAGACTTAGCTGAATAAATTAAGTTGTCCAGCTAAGTCTGAATATCAGATTTAGCAGGATAACTTATCCAGTTAACTGAATTCCTCCCAGTTCTGCCCCCGGAATGCCCCTAGCTTATCTGACTTCATTCTAGCTAGCTAACTTATTATCTGGCTAGAATTTAGACAGATTAGTACTGGAAACGTCCTTTAGCAGGATAACTCCGGCGTAATCTGGCTAAATGCTTTTGAGTATGGACCTCTATGTGTGATGCTAGAGCACATTGTTAATGCTGTCTTGTCACTGGTTAGTGTGGAGCGATGCACTGACTGTGCTTTGAAGGATTTCAGCAGTAAACCAAAGTGACTGTAATTCAGCTGCTCTCTTCTGATTGATGCACCCTTCTTTGCTTCAGGCAGGACAACTGAAAAAAAAAAGAAAAGAGAAAACCCTAAAAAAACCCTTTTCCTTCCTGAAGAAAAAGCAACTATTTCTAGACTTAGTTTTTGGGATTGGCCACTGTTGGAAGCAGGATGCTGGGCTTGATGGACCCTTGGTCTGACCCAGTATGGCATTTTCTTATGTTCTTATGTACTCTCTCGCCCACTCTCCATTTTGATACCTGCATTTTGGGGCAGGATTTCTAGTGTCCCTTCATAGTGCAAGGTGCCCTAGGTGAGCCTTAGTGCACCAGCCTTGACCCTCAGGGCCAGATGACACCAATTTGCAACTGAGACCTGGAGGAGCAGGAGTGAGTGGGGGATTGCGCCCAGTGCTGGGACTAGGGAGGGGGGAGGTACAAATGGGGCAGCTGCCCCACGTCTTACACCCCAGGGGGGGGGGGCGTCGGCGTCCTTCCCACCTTTTATTCTGCGTCTCTATAGGTCAGGCATCACCACGGCCATAGGCGTTGGAGCGGGAGATACTGCATGGGCCATGTCCCTCCACCAAAATTTGGGCTGTCATGGCCAATGACTCTGCCTCCTCCCTTTTCCTCTTTTCTCTGTATGCTTGTGGTTGGAAGGGTGGCAACAACAGCAGCAATTCCTCCTGCTTCAGCAACTGCTTGCTTGCAAAGGAAATTACATCCTAAATATGTATCTTCCGCTGCCTGCAAGTTTAAAACAGGGCCTGGAACATGGGTAGGATCTTTTTGCTTCTGGATGTGCATCCTGCTGACTGGACTACTGCTGCCTTTTGAACCTGTCACGCACTGCACTTCAGATCACCTAACAGAGACAACTCTAGAGGCAGCCCTGCTCGCTGCCTTGAGCCTCTGTGGCAACCTCTCTCTCTCTCACCCCAGCTGCTCCTTCCTACACCCAACAGCTGACTGCAGCACCAGGCTGCTGCCGAGTAAGGGACTTCCCCAACTGCAGGGGGAGCCCATCGGGAGCGCTTACTGCTCGTCTGTCCCTCGGAGGTGGGAAGCTGATTGTCTCTCTTGTTCCCACCATCGTGGAAGTATTTGCAGGCTTCTTTCCCTTGCTTGGGTGCTCAGAGTCAAATAAAAATAACCCGCAGGGTGCCTTTACCAGCTCAGGGCTCAGTGGGACAGTCACCATAAAAGGGGCACTGCCTCCAGGAAGTGAGTAAAGAGAATAAAAACGATCTTTTTTTTTACATTTATTGCCAGCCACAGGAGTTTGAAGGAGGAAGTCAGGGAGGGGAGGGGCAGGGAAGTCTGAGACGCTGCTGAAAGGAGAGGTTAGGCAGACTGTGGAGACACAGAGTGAAAGCCTGGGGGTAGGGGAAAGAGAAAGAGGCTTTGCAGAGTGTAGAGAGGCAGGGAAGAGTGTGGGGGTGGAAGAGACAGAGGGGCTAGCCAGAATGTGGGAAGAGAGAGAGTAGGCAGAGTGTGGGGGTAGGGGAGAGCTGCTGGTGATGGGGCAGGGCATAAGAGAGGCTAGGCAGACTATGGGGGAGAGAAAGTGAGTGAGAGAGCAGGGAGGATAGAGAAGCTGGGCAGCGTGTAGAGGTGGGTGGGAGAGAGAGGCTGGACAGCAGGTGGGGATAGAGAGAGATTGGGCAGAGTATAGAGAGAATGTGAAAGAGGCAGAGCAGAATGGGTGCAGGGGAGACTGGCTGGGCAGTGCTGAGCAGTCTGGATAGAGTGTAGGGGTGGGCAGAGGGAGAGACTGGCCAGCGTGTGGGGGGTGGGGAGAGAGAACCTGGGTAGAGCGAAGAGAGAAAGGGGGTGGGGAGAGTCAGATAAACAGGTGGAGATATGGTGAGAGAGAGACACCCAGTTGGCCCTTTTGGGGGGCTACCGTTTTCTGCCTCCTTCAAAGGTGAAGGTCTCTGCTACTGTGGTTCTGGTTTTGAAGCTCTTCATGCATAACAGAGTGGCCACCCCTGGCGCCCTGCCTGTTAATGTATGGAGTTGTCTTGTGCCTGACTATTCTCTGGAGTGGGTGTGTTTTGGGCTAGCAGCCCTGTTGCTGTGACAATATGCATTAAAGATGTTTCCCTTACGGCAGAACATTGACTTGTCTACATTTGAGATATTAAAATATTCCAGATGAAAGAACGTGCTCCTCCTCTCTTCACAGTTCAGCTGCTATCTTGATTTTACTTTTTGCACTCTGAAACCTCTTGGTGTTCACTGCATTCCTTTCTTTGAATGTCTAAACCTGCATGTGTAGGGCGGGCCCCCCGAGTAATGCTGAATATCTTCCCCAGGCACAGAAGAAGCTGGTTCCAGCTCTAATTGCCCCATTTGGCTTGCTATGACCCCCATGGATGGGAAATGTTACTACCTTGGGTCCGTGAATGGTTAGGGGAAGGATGCGGGAGGGGGAGGGGAAAAGCGGGGTGGCAGCTCATATGGCAGTTTGGGGTTTTTTATCACTGACTTTCAGTGGTGGGTGTTACTGGGTCATTTTCAGGTGAAACAAAACAAAAAGTGAGTTCCAAAGTTAGTGCACATCTCTAATAGATATATTATTGCTCGCTTTAGATCGAGATCTCTTGGGTTTGCTTTAGGGTTCTGCAGCTTGGCCTGCTAAGCCATCAAATTGCTGGGAACGCTTAGGTGCTCCAAGAGTTTTCCTTTCGAAGCCATGAGGATCAGTCAGGCTCCCGGGGGGGGGGGGGGGGGGGGGGCAGAATCACTGGGTTTGTATTTGGGCTTCATGCAGAACTCTCCTAGCCTGCATTTCCCAAAGCCTAACTGTGGCTCAGAGGCAAAGCCCCCGCCTCCAAGCCGGGCAAATTAGCCAGGGCACCTCTGCCCTTTACCAGTTGTTTGAAATTGTCAGCAGTTTACCCTGTGCACAATCGTTTCGTGAGTAGACTCGGGTGTTTAAAGGGCTGATACTTTCTTATTGGATCAACATAAGAACCATCCAAAGAAGATGGATGTGCACAAGATTGCAAGGCCGCATAAATCCCTTCTTAAAATGAAATCGGTCTGTCACTAGATTGCACATGTAAATTCCTCCAACCCTTACACTATCATGACTGCGTATGACCTCAGACAAAAGTCTCTTGTCAAGGAAACAGTGTGGTATAAATGAAGAGAACAGCAGAATTAACTCCCACATTATAATATGCTACTGTCCCTAAAGAAATCATATCAATGGGACTTGTTCTACGAAATTTCTAAACATGTGGGGAAAACACTTCCTATTTCTAGTTCTGTAGTACTGTCATCATATGCAAAGATGCATTGTTGACATGTCAGATGCTAGATCTTGATGCTAGCACAGTGGGACACTTGGTTTAGGATCAGTCCTGCAGTAGGAGAAGATCCAGTATGGAAAAGGTCCACTGATTTTTCTGCAGCTTTCCAATCTCTTGGGGGTCTCATCTGTGTTCCCCTTCCTTTATTCTGTCTGCCTGTAGTCTTTTTTTTTTTTTCTGTGGTGTTAGTGAGACATTAGCATGTTTTATTTAAAATAAATGTTTGTGCTCTCTGCCTTTTCTCATCTCTTGCTCACTTGGCTTTTCAGCCTAATGCTTGGTAGGTTTTTCTTCACGTTTCGCAGTAGTAAGAGTTGTGTGCTGCAACTTAGAATCTCTTTCCCTTATCCTTTATTGGAAACCCTCTAGCTTTTTGCAGAGACTTCTGTAGTCCGGGGATGGTACAGATTTCTCAGGATGAGTAGATGCCACCTCTCCGGAATTGTAAACTATCCAGTGGCAGCCAATTACTGAGCTGCAGCCCCACGTTGGCAAACTTCAGAGCCTAATGGCAGCTTCATGACAAAGTGAGCAGGTAGTTATTAAGAATCAGTGGGTCTGGAATTCAGCTTGCAATAAAAGCCGCTATGTGAAATACAGATCAAATGCTTCAATAGTTTTCCTCAGGGAAATGACAGAAGAGCCGAGGAGCATTGAAAAAAATGAACCTTTTTTGATTAGAACAATTTCTAGATGCCTTATTCATTAATTAGTTGCACATAAACTTCACACTTTTGCTAGCTGACATTGTAAATATTTCTTATTAAAGAAGCTGGAAATTTGTGTGACTAGGTGATCAGAAAGTTGGATCGGGGAAAGCATTAGATGTAGTGTGCTTGGATTTCAGTAAGGTCTTTGGCATGGTTCCACATAGGCGAAGTATAAACCGAGCACGTTTGGTATGAGCACTAAAGGTTAGCAACCGTTTTAAGTCGGAGGTAAGAAAAGATGGTGGTAAATAACTCTCGCTCTGAGGAGAGGGGCCTTTACTACTGGTGTGCTGCAGGGATTGGTCCTTGAGCCGGTTCATTTCAACATTTTCAAAGGCGATATTGTGGGAGGACTGTTGGGAAATATTTGTCCTTTTGCAGACTTCTTAATGACACGATCCCTAATTTAAATATTGCATGGCACTCCCGGGAGGGGCACGTTAAGAAAGTTTGGGGATCTTATCCTCCACTCAAAGCAGGAGCCAACAGCAGGAAAGCCACAGGAAAGGGAAAGCCCATCTCTCAAGCTGAAACCCGTCCGCCGCACCTTCCCCGATGAGGTGGTAGGCCAGCGGCATTAAGCCACCATGCAACAGATGGGACGAGGGTTTCATATCACTGTCCCAAGTCAAGAGGTGTTTGTTCCACTGTTGGACTGCTTTGCCCCTCTCTTGATGCCATTGGTGGGGGGGAGGGAGTTGTGCCACTATTCAGCCACTTTGTGCTCTTGGGGTGCCATGGGATGCTCGTGCCATTCTTTGAGTGACGTTGCCCCTACTCTGGGGGGGGGGGGGGGGGGTCTTGGGATGCCTCTACCCCTGCTGCTGATGCCTGCCTGCACGTTTCATAAAACCTGAGTGGAAAACCCAAACGCATTGCTTCCATCACTGAGTTGTTATGAAGCTCATGACAGAAAAGAAAAGCAGATATTGCTTGGGAAATGAAATGAAATAGTGACAAGAAGTGCAGGTTTTTGCCCTGCATGCTCTTCTTATTTTTTGGTGGTGCCACCACTGTACTTGGATGCTTTTCAGGCAGTCGGTACATAAGGTACGTTCACCTACCTATGCTTCACCGTGCCAGCTCACGTTTTGATTGGCACCGTGCTTTCTCCCCGTGCCGGGGTACGGAAACCTTTCTCCTCCCTGATTCAAGTTCGGAGGTGGGGGGGAGGGACAGAATTTAACTACATGGAAAGAGCTGGCATAAATTAATCAAACGTGGCACCTCGAAGGATTGAATTAACTGCTGATTTATGACTATGGAGATGTGATATTTCTCCCACTCCTGTGTTGGTCATGATTTATGGTACCGGTGCAGTATGCGGGCTGACGAGGGGGTCTCTTTTTAGGATGGATGGGGCCATGGCTTCGCAGATGCCAGTTTCACTGTTCTAATCTCCATTTTGTTCTTCATTCTTCGTTGCAATTTATCAACTTAATTATCTGCCTGATAAACTCACAGTATTCACTTCCTTAAGTGTTTTTAAATGTATGAAGAGGAAGGAAAGAGACCCTCATACTTGGACATTTCATGTTTCTGGTTTCTCCTCAAAAACTGGCCAGCTTTTTAATTTAATGTAGTCAAATAATATTTCAGAGACATCTTTGCTTGGTTCTCTGGATTGCTTTCTTTGTATGTATGGCTATAGATGCCTTAGGACATGTCAGTCTGCCCCTTGTGGTTTTCTCATGCATACTCTATATTGTTCTTCATGCAGGAATATTCTTCCCATTTTAGTGTCCATACCGTAAGCGCTGTATGACACATTGCCTGATCAAAAATCAGTATCCTGGCATTGTGGTATTATCCTTATGAGTAGGGAGGCCAGCTCCTCCTGGTCAACTGGAACAGGCTCATCCAGTCCTGCTTTATCCTGCTGAAAATATGGGAGACGTTATCCAGCTAAGTTTAGCTAGATAATTTGTCCACTAACTGAATATGGACCAAACATTTTATTTTCAGTTTAATGATTGGAATATGTCGATTTTGAGAATGGGTATCTCCCTCTGTTAGCAAACTCAGCAAAGAGGCTGAATATGACCAGGCTTGGAATCTGAATTCCTATTTCAACCCGTGTTATCAGAGGTCCTGAGCAGCTTCCAATAAAACCATTCATAAAAATAAGTCCACTGGCAGCCCTTTTCAATAGATCCCTGGAAACAGGAGCGGTGCCACGAGATTGGATGGTGGTGATCCCAGTTCACAAGGGTGGAAGCAACAGGCCGGTTAGCCTCCCCTCAGTGGTGGGAAAATGAATGGAGACTCTGCTGAAGGAAAGGATAGTGAACTATCTACACTCCAGCGGGTTGCTGGACCCGAGGCATCATGGACTCGTCAGGGGAAGGTCCTGTCAGACAAATCTGATTGATGTTTTTGATTGGATACTAGAGAATTTGATCGGGGAAGAGTGCTCAACACAACTGCAGCATTGTTCTCTACTTTGAGACTAGGGGCAAAAGGCAAAAAGGGGAATTGGATTCAGCCAATGCTGGGCCCTGACTTTTATAGTCTGGGTTACTGATACGCTGACATTAGGGGATAAATCACAGGACTTCTTCTATGGCCAAGTCCGAAAGCAAAGCACCATTGTCTGAATTATCAAGAAGCCTGCTTACCCCGTAGAAATGTTGCTAGCAGTAATTTTGTTATGGGTTTGACAGTTGCTTGGTTTTAATTGTAAATATTACTACCCTTAACATAAAGCTTGAGGGTAACCTGCATGGAGCGGCAGTCACTTCCATAAGAAACTTGCCGGGCAGACTGGATGGATCATTTGGTCCCCATTAGGTTATTATGCTAATTACAAAGTCGAATAAATAAAAGTTTACAAACCGCAGCTTTGGGTATCTGTATATATCAAAATTGGAGTAGTTTGGGGAAGCTTGCAGTGCCGCTGCCTGTGCTGTACCTCTTATGTGCTGAAGGTGTGAGTGTGTGTGTGAGGGAAGCTTGCTTGTACTGCCGCTGCCTGTGCGTGGCTGTTCAGTGGTCGGCTGCTATGTGTGCTGCTGCCTGTCCTGAGCGGGAATGGGAAGGGGCTTGATGCGTTAGCAGAGTGATGGAGGTGGCAGACACAAAAATATGTCTGGTGGGAAGTTATAAACCCAGGTCTCTCTTTTAAGTAGGTACGAGAACGTGGTAAAGTTTCATAAAAGAGCAAAGGTAATATATCTGACACTGTGCCTTAGCTTTAAAAGATCCAGTAGAAGAGATTTCTGAGGTGGAAAAAGCTTGTATCAAAAATGCAACAAGGGAATAGCTGGAAACATAATTATCTGCCATAATGCTTCTAAAACTGAAATGAAAGAAAAAGAAAACAAAAACAGGTTAAGTTTGGATTAAGACAATGGGCAGTAATAGTACACTTTGTACTCTCAGCCTGAACAGAATGAATTGTTGCACACTGTGGACAGGCGTGAGTACCTTTACCCAATTAATACAGTGTAAGCCGTCTTCCAGTATGGGCTCAGGGGACTTATTCAGCTGCGCTTTCTGAGCCATTATGAACCATGCAGAGTCACATCTATCAGCTGTATTAGCATCGCCTGTCAAAACAGAATATGGCTCAAGATTCATACTTTAGTTTGGGTCATCCTGAACGTTATCGATAGGACTTGATCGGTAATGATGCCAAATAAATCGGACACGAATCTAATGGGAACAGCTAATAGTTTAAAATTAATAATAATATAAAAACATTGCTGGGAGAGGAAGGATCCCATCCGCCCTCGTGTAACCCCCACCCCCTCGCCCTTTTTAAGCCATCCTCCTAAAGGAGAAGTGAGAAGAGGATGCCAGCGGTGCCATTCCCAGAGTTGCTTCATGAACTGTAGATCCACTCCTGGTTTTGCTCCGTTTCGTGCATGTGTGATGACCCTTTGGAATCATCACGATATGGCCCTAGTCCTGAACTCTGTGAGCTAGGATAGGGGAGGTGGTGAGACAGCTCTTCCTTTGAGGAGGCTGGATTGGCCAGCCCCCTGCTGTATATACGGTAATATTCCTGGGGGAACTCTGCGCCAAAAGATTGAAAATTCTGCGCACGCATTCTGTAAATTCAGCAACATTCTGCACATTTATTTGTCATGATAACATAGAATTTTTGCAAGCCATCATCCTTCATTTCAGTGAAATTCAGTATTTACATTTAAATAATAGTACAGACAACAGAGCCTTCACATTTTTCTCAGTGATTTCCTTCTGGCAGAAAGTATCAAACTGTACAGAGAATGTTTACATTCTTCATTTCAGAATCAATTAGTTGTCTTTGTGAGCACAGCACCATTCATCCTCAGTGACACTAGGCTTATCTGCCAGCAGTTATTTTCACTCCTCCACCTTCTTTCCCTCTCTCTCTCTCTCTCTACCCCCCTCCTCCCTCCGACTGAGTAGAGGGGTGTGAGGGCAGTTGTTGCCACCTCTCCCCTCTCTTCCTTCTCCTCCTTCCCCCTCCTCTCCTCCTTCTGTCCTCTTTTCCCCTCCCTCCCCTCCCTCCCCCCTCACTTGCCCCTTCCTCCTTCCCTCTCCTTCTTTCCCTTTCCCCCTCCCCTTCCCTTCTTCCCTTATCCTCCCCTCCTCTTTACCCCCACTTTCCCTCCCTCTCCTCTCCTCCCTCTCCTTATCCTCCTCTCCACCTCCTTCTTTTCTTTCCTCCATTTCCCCCCTCACCTATCACCATCACCATTTATTCCCCTTCTCCTTTTGACCTTCTCATGCATACGGATGATAGAAGGACTAGGGGGCACTCTATGAAGTTAGCATATAGCACATTTAAAACTAATCAGAGAAAATTCTTTTTCACTCAACCAGGGAATGTGGTTAGTGCAGTTAGTGTAGCTGAGTTTAAAAAAGGTTTGGATAAGTTCTTGGAGGAGAAGTCCATTACCTGCTATTAATCAAGTTGACTTAGAAAATAGCTACTGCTATTACTAGCATCAGTAGCATGGGATAGACTTAGTTTCTGGGTACTTGTAGCCTGGATTGGCCACTGTTGGAAACAGGCCACTGTTGGAAACAGGATGCTGGGCTTGATGGAACCTTGGTCTGACCCAGTATGGCATTTTCTTATGTTCTTATTTACAGCCATTTATTTATCTCTTTCTCACAGTGCAGGAGTAATATGCACTGATTGCACTCCACTGTTTTCCAGTCTTCAAGCTGCATGGTTGTGCTGCATTTGCGGTCACCAACCCAACTCTTCAGGCAGGCTTGCAGAGCTCAGCTATAATCAATGCTGGACTGCCTCCCGCGAGCCTGCCCCATGCTTCTGGGGATCGTGGAGTCCTGCAGTTAAGGCCCCTCCTCTTCCGAAAGGCTCACAGAGCCATTATTGCCATGATCCTATCTGCGTTTGAGGTCGGAGTGACGGTGGGGCCTGGAGGGGCAGATTCTGCAAGGTAAATGTGAAAATCTGCACGAAAGAGGAAATCTGCATAAATTCTGCATTCCACAGTAGCACAGAATTCCCCCAGGAGTAATATAAAAGCAGTCTTCAGCGATTCACATTTTGGTTGGAAGTTAGAGAGAGTAGGAGTGTTTTCATGAGTTGTTCCCCTGCTTGGGTATTGGGTTTCACAGCCTGGGCCAATTTATTTATCTATTTGTTTTTATATACCGACCTTCAAAATATATATCACATCGGTTTACAATAAAACATAAAATAAGCAGTTAAGTAAAACTAAGCACATTAAACATTAAAATAGTTAAAATATTTCAACATATCATAAAATACAAATCAGTATTATAAAATATGGTAAAAATGAATAAAATTCTTTAAAAAATTCTGCAATATGACTAAATGAATTATGGGCAAGGTGACTGGGAGGCAGAATGTATAGGCTGATGTTAGGAGAAGGCTTGCTGAAAGAGCCAGGTTTTAATACCCTTTTTAAATGTTTTGGTGTTGGGTTCCATTCTAAGCTCTTGAGGGAGTGAGTTCCACAACTGTGGACCTGCAATTGATAAGGCTCTTTGTCTGACGGTGTTAAGGTGTGCTGATTTAGGTGATGGTATAGGTAAAGTTCCATTGCTGGCTGACCTTGTGGTTCTTTGTGGGGTGTGAACGTGAAGTGCTGCAGTGTGCCATTCCATCTTATCATTATGTAGAGTTTTATGGATTAATGATAGAGTTTTGTATTGAGACTGGTAAGTGATTGGGAGCCAGTGTAAGTTTTTTAGAACTGGGGTTATGTGTTCTGATAGTTTAGTATTTGTTAAGATTCTGGCGGCCGAGTTTTGTAGGAGTTGAAGGGGGTCTGGTAGTGGAAACAGGAAGACCTAAGAAAAGAGCATTACAATAGTCTATTTTTGAAAATAAAAATATACTCGTGGGAAGGGGACCAGTGTCTGCTTTGGTGCTAGTTCCATACTTTGGTTGGAAATTTTTAGATTTTTTTTTCCCCATTTTTAAAGATTCCTTCTGTGAAAGCCCTAGATTTCTGGCTATCCACCAGTTAGGTTAGATCAGGGGGTAGGGAAGGCTCCACTGCTCTCTAGTCTTCACAGAGGGTGCTGAGTCAGAGGTGACCCACTGCAGAAGATTTCCAGAAGATTTTTCTGAGTCCCCAGGAGAAAGTTTGTGGTCACCCTTCCTGCCTGAAGAGGGGACATCTGTTTTGGAGATGCTGCTACTAGACTTTTTTCCTAAGAAATATCCCATTGAAACAACTGAAAAGGAGAACTGTGAGTAAGACTTGGTATTCCAGTCTGAGGGCATCCTCCTGGGAAAGAGACACTGTAATCTGTTCTTGCCCTCAGTATTGTTGGAAGGGGCTTCTCCATCCCATCTAAGGAAAGCTTGCCCAACTGCGGACCTTACTTAGCCAAACCAAGAAGGGTGAGAGTTTCCCTGCCCGGTATTGAGAGACACTTTCCTAGATACGACTGGAGGACCTTAAATTCCATCTTATGCCAAGAACTGATGTTAACGGTATAATTTTGCTGTTTAAGAACCCTGAAAGTAAAGATTTATTTTTGGGTACTCACTCTGAGCCTCCAGTGTATTTGTTGGCACTCACATCTTTAAGGCTGAATGAAAACTGTTACCCGTGCCTCCCCCACCGGGCAACAACTGAAGAAACACCCCAGCCATGCTGGGCCTTGGAAGATTTAGTCCTCCCCACCCCCTATTGTAAAGAACCCTGTCCGGGCCCTTGGACTGTGTTGGAGTGGGAGAAAGGTAAAGTATTGGCCCTGGGACCCTTATGTGCCCCTAAGTTGGAGAGGGGGGTTACACACATGGAGTTGTGGGCTTCCTTTTCCTAAGAAAAGCACAAGACTACAACTCCATGCATGCAATGGGGCACCAACAGGACAGATCAGTATCTCACGATGACATGGAGCTAGGCTGGCAACTCTGCACTCCTGTCCTCTAAATATACAGGAGGTAATTTTCAGTGGCCCACATTATTTGAAATACATGTGCACGGTTAGCCTGTGTACACTGCAGTCAATTTTCAAAGGAAAACATGTTATTTCCTTTTGAAAATTAGCACCCTCAAAGTATATATACTAAAAGCAGGGGTCAGTTTCTTTAAAAAAAAAAAAAAAAAAGTTAGAGGGTATTGGTATGGGGGAGGGGTGTTAGGGGTAATGTGTGGGGAGGGGGTGCCAACCCTCTCTCCATCCTTCCCCTTCACTGGTACAGGCCAGTTTCAAACCTCTCCCCTTCCAGCAATCTCTCTCCTCCCAATTCATTCTCATCTCTCTCTCTCTCTTTTCCCCCAGTTCATTCTCACCACTCTTTCTCTATTCCAGGCATCCCCACCCCTCTGTCTCTCTTCCACCACCTTGTCCCTCTCATCACCATCAGCTTAACCCCCAGCCCCCATTCTATTCTTGCCATTCTCTCGCTCTCCTCCACCACCTTCTCCCTCTCAGTTTATTCCCATCAGTCTATCCCCAGGACATCCCCACCAATCTCTCCCCTTCTAATCCTTCTCTCCCAATAGTCTCTCCTCCTGAGTCCATTCCCACCAGTCTCTCCCCTCACCCATCCCAACCAGTCTCATTCTTTCCTCTAGTCTCTATCCCATCAGTCTCTCCTCCCCTTCCCCACCAGCCTGTGTTTTTTTTTTTTTTCACATTTTTCTGAGCTCTGCTGCTTCTCTCCAGTTCTTCCTCCAAGCATGCTCCAGATCCCAGGGGAGAAGAGTCGACTTGCAATTGGCCCCACTGCTCTCACGGTTTCATAACTCCTGTAGAGGGCCAGTGGCAGTGCAGGCTTGACGGGGAAAGGACAGTGGTGGTTGTGCCAACATTGACTGGCCCCCAGCATCTTCTTCCTCCAGCTCTGAATCTTGAATGGTGGGGGTCTTTTTCTTCAGTCATAGGCGAGAAGGGAGGTGAGGGTACATAGGCTGCTCTTCAGGATTTTGGCACTGGGTGATGCAGGTTCAGAAGGTGCTCCAGGTTTCCTCTTCCTCCAATTGCTATCCTGAAGAACCTTTTTCGTTGTGCGTGTGGCGCGCCTTGCAGTGGGTGGCAGGAAGGGAAGGGCTGTCACGATCTGTCCTCTTGCTGGCTTGTTGCCCTGGGGTCTGAATCTGCCAGCTCTTCCTTCCAGCGGATGTGAGGACCCACAGCAACCTGTGCTTTTTCTTCTCACTCCCCCCCCCCACCATGTGCACTGCTGCACACAGATGCTGCCAAGTCAAAAAAGACTCAGGGTTGGTGACCTGGCACAAAATCACCATCTGCTCTGTGCTCTTGTACTTTGCAGCTGTTCTTTGTGCAGGTAGCCAAGACAGGCTAAAACAGTATGCATAGTTTTGCAAGAGTTACATACGCGCACTGTTTTACTTTCCAGTCTAAGGAAAGGAACACTGTGAAAGCTAATGCATACTTATAGCCTGGCAAAGGAGGACAATTTTCAGCCAAGCCATTTTACCTGGTTAAATTGCTTTGAGAATCGTCCTCTCCCTGGAGCAATGGTGACCCTATTCCTGCCACTTATATCCCCTAGCCTGGAAAATAATGGAAGGCTTGACTCCATTTTCTCTTCGTCTGTCCTCTAAAAACAAACACACACACACACACACCTCTTCTCCCCCGCACCCCCTCCAAAAACATCCTCCCCCCCATAAAGAATGAGAATGAAGCAGCGAGAAATCATTTCTACAATTTCTCTCTCCTCTAAAAATGGTCAGCGGTATCTTGAGGGCCTGGGTTCTGGATCGTTTACTTTTGCAGCCAGCTAACAGCAAAGGCTGGAGATTGTAGACTTTTTGGAACTTTCGAGATTTCTTGTAGGGACTGTTGGGAGTTACCTGTTTTTGGAAGATCTATTTTTTAACAAGGGGATTGACATCTTTCCAGTCCTTGTTTCATGCTGGAACTTGAGAGAGGTTAATCCTGCCCTCCATGGGGAAGGGATCCTAGAGTTGGACACTGCTTCAGTTGGGAGAAGAACCCTTAGGCGATTTACCATGGACAAAAATACTATTGCCTTTTTGATTATGATTTTCCTGATGTTGTTTTTTAATTTCTCCATACTGTCCTGGATTTTGATTTTCAAACTTTACACCATTCTTGGAGTTTGTAGTTATTTGCTACCTGAATCCCCAGTGGAAATACTTCCCACGTGATAATATCGTGGACTGGTGTTCCTGGGGTGATATTGATGACTGTGTCCATGACTGCACCAGGGGCCTAGGAGGTTAATGCTCCCCATGACTGGATGAACCTTAGTCTTTAGGGGCTCTTGGGAATTGTTTGTGAGAAAAGGGAGAGGTCCAGGACATGGAAGAGCTGCCCACAGGGACGGATTTAGGATTTTGCCACTTCTGGGCACTTTTGGGGCTTTCACTCCCCCATCTTCTATAAGAGTCGGTTACAGGGTAGCAGAGGGCTGTTCTTTGCTGAATCTCTCAGCCAGCCTGCTGCCCCTAAACGTTTGCTACCCTAGGTACCTATTGTCAAATCCAGGGCTGGCTGTCTAGGGAACTTTTGTGACCCCCTCCCCCCCTCTAAATTCACTGCACCTCACAAAGAGGGGGTTTCTCAGATTGGTTCTGGTGGACCAGGGCTAGAGGCAGACAGGGTGGTATTGTTTTCTTGTGCTGGTTAGGGAGGCCACATACCTAGGACACCCCTCCATGAACCCAAATCCCTCCTCCCCCCCCCCACACACACCCAATCAAGCTCCATACCAAGGTATTTCCCCAGTTAAATTTTTATTTATAGGGTTTTCAGCGACCAACTATTTACAAATGTTAAATAGAATAGTACAGGATTTCAAATTTAAACAGAGTTCGCAGGCTTCACAGCAAAGATACAGTTTCACCAATTTCTATCATAATTGTTAGGTGCATGTTATAAAATCTGGGGTCGGTGCATACAAAGGGGTGCACAATTGTGCACCTTGCGCGTGCCGAGCCGCGCTGCCTTCCTCCGTTTCCTTCCCTCTAATCTAACCTTCCCACCTCTTCCCCTAACCTTCCCCCCCAGCTCTAATCTACCCCCCCATGACTCTTGTCTTACCTTTTGCGCCTGCGTCCGGGCAGGCGCAAGTTGCGTGCCAGCAGCCTGCCGACACACGATCCTTCGACACAGAAGCAATGGCCGTTATGTCGGAGGCATCTAGCCCCGCCCCTGGACTGCCCCGCGCCCAGACAGCCCCTTTTGTAAAGCCCCGGGACTTACACGCGTCCCGGGGCTTTACGTGCGTCGCTGGGGCTTTTTAAAATAGGCCCGGCGCGCGTAAGGCCGGTTATGCGTGTAAATCCTTTTAAAATTCGGCCCATAATTAAAAAAAAAATATATATAATAATAACTCACAAAACTTATACATCATCTTAATTGTTTATTAAAATTTGTTTTAAATGTGCTACCTATTAGTTTGAAGTGTTTCCAAAGATATTTGGAATGGACATTTTGCTTTTTTTCACATATTCTTAATTGTCTGATCTGGACTTGATGACAGAGGAGGAAAACTCCAGTAGTTGCCGTGTATCACAAACCAGGTGCTTCACATATCAAAGTAAGGATAGCTATCAGGGGTAAATTTATAGATCTACAGCCTGGTAATATATTATATTGATAACTATAGCTAGCACCATTGTTTTGAATGTCTGCTGATAAAGTTCAAAAACACGTTCTAGGTCATGAATCAGTGCTGGGGATGTGCACAGAGAGGGGTCCATATTCAGCAGCTGAGCAGCTAGATAAGTTGGCCAGGTACACCTATCCTGCTAACAACCAGGATATTTAGTGGATACACCTAACTGGCTAACTCTGCTCTTCTCTGGAGTGCCTACTACCCGCCCCTGACATATCTGGCTAAATTCCAGCCAGATAACGAGTTATCTGGCAAGAATTTATCCAGATAAGTCACCAAATATCGCGCTAAGCCATTTAGATGGATACATTTTGAGTCATCCATCTAAATAGCTTTAGAATATCTGCCCTAGGATCATTAGTGTGTGTGATATTGTAATAGGAAGGATGAATGGACAGGTAAGAGGGAGCATGGCAGTCGTTAACCATAAGGCCTATATTTAAAAAAAAGTTAAAAAAAAAACAAAACAAAACAGGAGGCTGAAGCATCTCCTTTGCCATTTCAGCTCCTCTCCGAAGCCGAGCTCAAGTGGCAGCTTAGCCTCCCTCCGAAGAGCATCATTCATTCTGACACCAAGTGGAAGAGCACAGTATTTACTGCTCTGAAAAGAACAGATGTAAACTTATGTCATAAGAACATAAGAAGTTGCTATACTGGGTCAGATTGAGGGCCCATCAAGCCTAGCATCCTGTTTCCAGCAGTGGTCAATCTAGGTCACAATTACCTGGCAAAGTACCCAAACAATAAATGCATATCATGCTACTAAAGTGGCTATTCCCCAAGTCAATTTGATTAATAGCAGTTTATGGACTTCTGCAGGAACTTATCCAACCCTTTTTTAAACCCAGCTACGCTAACTGCCGTAACCACATCCTCTGGCAATGAATTCCAGAGCTTAATTGTGCATTGAGGGAAAAATAATTTTAATTGTGCTACTTGCTAACTTCATGGATTCCCCCTTAGTCCTTGTATTATTTGAAAGAGTAAATAACCGATTCACATTTACCCATTCAAGTCCTTTCATGATTTTATAGACTTCTATCATATCCCCATAGTGTTGCTTTAGCAAGCATTGCTGGCCAGATTACACATATCATGGTAATAAATCAGAGAAATATGTTCCGTTCTGCTTAATTAGGTTTGTAATAAAATAATGAGACTTAAGGGGCTGAGTGCTAGGACCTTTTAACATGGCACTAAAAGAGTGCCGAACTCTGCCGTCTTTCAGAGTGTGGTGTTATCTCACTGTAATCTTGCATCCTGAGTGCCTTATTGCAGAATTCACCTTCATATTATATTCAGTTTGATCTGTATGATTTTTTTTTTTAATGTGCAACCTTGAAGCTCTCTAATGTCATTAAACAATGTTGAGGTTGCCTTGCATCAGCGCAAAGGCTATCCAATAAAAGGTTTTCTGCATCGCGGTGTCATATGTAGCATATTAATCTAATTAATTAGTCATTCAGGCTGGTTGCCCTAAAGTTAGTTCATCTCTAGGCTATACACATAGTTTTTACCCCGTAGCAAAATATGAAATATGAAGCAATAAGGCGAAAATGAAAGTAAAATAGCACTGGCTAAATCTCTTTATCTCAAACTAAATAGATATGAGATTTTCATTAACCGAACAGTAGTTACCCTGCTATGATGCTCTCATACTGGCCCTAGTAAACAGGAATCCCTATCTTTTGTGTGAAATGATTGGGACTCCTGGGCAGTGGCCTCTTACTTAGTTTAATTAAAATGTTAATTGCATGGAAACAGTTATCTGCTGCAAAACATTCTGCAGGCAGGTGGTGCAAGAAGGGAGATTGGTTAAGTTAGGTCTGGTTTTTAACTCTTTTGAGGCTGAAAGAAATGTGTGCTTTGCGACAGGAAAAGCAACAAGCTGAGGTCCTTTTATCAGAACTTTGCAGATCCATTGTGGATGCAAGGAAAATCCAAGATTTCCAGATGAAATCTTACCAGACTGGAATCTGCCCCACTCAGGCTCAAACTGCTTGCACATCTGTTACTGGTACAAAACAAATAAAGGAAGAGATGCAAAAGGAATAATAATTCTGCTGAGGAGCAAACTGAGGGATATGGTAGCTGAAGAGAAGACGCTGGGAGAATGCAGCATAAGACAGGACCCAGTTCCCTATATCCCACCTGCGGCTGACAGCAACATTGTTGTCAGAGCTGTGGAAAGTTGAAACACCATGGGGAAAGTTTGAAACCGCAGGGGGCAGCTTGCAGGTCCACGGGCTTGCAAGCTAATTTTCAAAGCAAACCCCCCTACCTGGTTTCCCTTTGAAATTTAGGGGCTGGTAGGGACCATGGATAACTCCTGTAGAGGGCCAGTGGCAGTGCAGGCCCCCCCCCCCCCCCCCCCCGAAACTAATAGCGCTGCAACATGTAAATGCATGTTGATGGCCCTATTAGTTATTCCCGCGCGATACAGAAATTAACATGTGCAGCCAAGCTGTACATTTTACTTTCAGAAATTAACGCCTGCCCAAAGGCTGGCGTTAATTTCTGCCGGCGCCGGGGAAATATACAGAAAAGCAGAAAAAACTGCTTTTCTGTACACCCTCCGACTTAATATCATAGTGATATTAAGTCGGAGGCCCCAAAAGTAAAAAAAAAAAAAGTAAAAATTAAAAAAAATAAATTAAAAATCGACCCGTGGCCGGCGGGTCAGAAGATGGACGCTCAATTTTGCCGGCATCCGTTTTCCGAACCCGTGGCTGTCAGCGGGTTTGGTAGGTAAAATTGAGCGTCGGCTGTCAAACCCACTTACAGCCGCCGCTCCTGTCAAAAAGGGGGTGCTAGGGACGCGCTAGTGTCCCTAGCGCCTCCTATTACCGCAGGCCCTAATTTACATAGGCCACCCTCCTGAATCGAGCGCCCAGGAGAGTGGCCTGTACTCGCCCGCTCTCCTGCGAGTTGTTCTGTATCGGCCTGTAAATTGGTTAAATAAAAATAATCATTTTTGCAAATCTGCTACATTTCATTTTTTAATCTGCTCATCTCAGTTGCATGATGCCTAAAATCCTCTATAAGCTCAGCTGAGTTTGTTGTTGGGGGGGGGGGGGGGGGCTTTTTTTTCCTTTTTTTTTTGTTATTATCCAAGAGCACAGAACAGAAGAGAGAGAAAGAGGAAGGGATATGGAAAGACAGTGAAGGGAACATAGAATATCTGGGCCTGTCACACTCAATTATATGTAATGGCCTCGGCAGTCTCTTGTGATTAATCTTGTAATCACAGCAAATATCACAGTAAGGGCTGGCAATAAAAAAATAAAATAACGGAGATATAAAACAAATTTTTTTCCCTTGGAATTGACAGGTGCTATATTTTCTCCTTATGAAAGTAGGCAGAAGGTAGATCTGCCTGCAGTAGGAAGAGGGATACGGGAGTGTGTGTGTGTCCCTGCTGTATTCTACTGACGTTCATAGCATCAAGGATATCATACTGAATAAGTTTGTGGGCAAAAGGACATGATTTTCTGTTGAGAAACCCTCTCATTACTCGAGAGGGTGGGGTAGGAAAGAAGAAGGTGGAGAAAAGCATTTCTCAGCAAAAAAGAAAATGAATACTATATAAAGTATACCTATCTCAACTATTTTGGAAATTCCATTCATTATTGGTTTGAATTCAAAACTAGAAAAAAATGTTGCATATGGAAAAACAGCTGAGAGTCCTTTAAAGGGCTGATTATTGAACCATTTACACACATAACATGAACTGCAGAGAGATTTTTTTAAAGGGACGGAGTTGGAACTTTGGTTCATAATTTTTTTTTTTTATTTTAAAATATATGTGCATAAGTTAACATGCACAAGTTAAGCTCTCTGAAGAGCAGGCGTAACTTTGTGCTTATTCCTCTGTGTGCAGACTGGGCCAGCTGTTACCTAAGTATTTTCAGAACAGACTTATGCAGTTAAATTTGCTTTGAAAATGCTGGCTAAAAGTCTGCATGAACAAGTTACGCAGAGACTTTAGCCTTACCCCACACAGTTATAATATTAACTTCTAAAAGTAAACTTTTCTTAAATGTCTTTCTTTTTTTATGTCTAATCATTTACAACCTGCCTATCAGCATTCCTAGGCGAGGTACAACTGTACATACATAATATACTTTAGATCTGAAACAAGGAACCATGTGGCCTCAAGAGCTCATATATAGCCCTGTCGCTGGATAATTCTTATGTTAACATAGGCCAGTTCTGCCCAGACTGAGATTCCTCTTCTCTGGTACTCTACCACCTCTGGTAGATGAGCACATAAACTCCCATTGCCCAAACCAACACCATCTTCTCTTCCACCCCATGCCTCTACTCACTGGGTCAACACTGCTCTCCCATCATCCTCTGCAATTGTCCCAAGTATGTATGTATGTTTGTATGTATGTAAAATGATTTGTAGTCCACACCCTCCAAAGGGTCAGGGCAGGTAACAGAAGAACTTCCATAAAAAGAAAAGAATAAATATGTAGAACAGACAAAGAGCACAGATTCTCTACAGACTAACATAAGCTAACTCTTTTTGTTCTTTGTCTACCTGGGAAGCACAATATCAAATAACCCTGCATGAAATTAGGCATTGCTAAGGGAGAGTTGGACTCTCTATTACTAGCAAGGAGAAGGCAGCTGTGAAAAAGTGCGTTTTTAGATATATTTTAAATCCCTTGC
Source organism: Rhinatrema bivittatum (assembly GCF_901001135.1). Taxonomy (NCBI): domain Eukaryota; kingdom Metazoa; phylum Chordata; class Amphibia; order Gymnophiona; family Rhinatrematidae; genus Rhinatrema; species Rhinatrema bivittatum. The sequence goes on from NC_042626.1 coordinate 35,482,504, forward strand.
CATCTATAATGCAGCGTAATAGCTGCGGGACAGAGTTCCAGAGGGAAGGGCCAACAAGGGAAAAGGCTCGTTCGCATGTAGATGATAATCTGGGAACTGGAGGTGAAGGGGTTTCTAAAAGAGATTGAGAGGCGGAACGAACGCAGTGATCTCGTCAGAATATAAAAATCTCAAGATACAGCTAATCCAAGGGGAGATAATATGATGCAGTACCATCAGTGCAAGTTTATATTTAATCCTGTATTGTACAGGAAGCCAGCGTAAGGCCTGCAAGGTAGGCGTAATGTGCTCATGACAGCTCTTCCCTAAAAACATTTAAAGGGCGTAGACATGACCAAAGCTTTTTTTTTTCAACTTTTATTTGCAAAGAATAACTTTTGCAAACCTCACTTTTTGTCTCCCATGGATAATCGTAGCACTTGCAACAGTTGAAAAAGCAGATTTTACTCCATCCCATCCCACATTCTTTGTAATGAAAAACCTGCAACACTTTTTATTCCAGCTTTTACATACCAGTATCATTTTTAACATTAGTACAGGAGCTTCCTCAGGGGAGGTACTTGCTCGGGGCTGTAAGCATATGACGCTAAGGAAAATACTATGGGAACCACGGATCAATGATTCATTGCTTTTTCAATTCAAAAATCTTCCGCCAGAAGGTGGCAACAATAATTCTGGTACTCTTGCTAGGGAGGATTGTTCTTTGTGGCCACAGATTCTATTGGGAGGGTTCCCTAGGGAATCGTATTATAGCCTGATCTAGGAGAGGACACTGGGAGTGATACCGGTAGATGAATGATGGTGATGGGAAAGCATGCCCTCCTCAGTCAGTAGGAGTCACTGCTTAGAATGCTGTTTGGAATGTTTTCTGTGGGACAGTTAACAAGTCCTCTGGCCACAGGTACTATGGAGGATGGTGTCTACTTAAAATGTCCTACAGTTCTTAGATCTACTCTGTGTAGTCGAGAAGGGTCCAAACCAGTTGCAGAAACACCTCAGATGAGCCTCATACATGTCTCGAGTGAGGTTCTATTAATCCATTCATGGAATTCCTTCTTTCGTGGAACTTAATCCATGAACGTGGCATTCAGAATGAACAAGAGAGCCTTGTTTTCCAGCAGCACAGTGCTTGCTTTTCAAAACCCTCTCTTTACACCTACAGTACCATGTTAACTCTTATCTATTCCTTTTTTTTCTCTGTTCTAGGTAAGTGGTCCTTCTTTTCTGATTCTGGTATTTGGATGGAATTCGGCGGGAGATGGTGGAGAGGCACTGTGGATATCATACAGGATTCATGGTAGGCCTACCTCTGCAGATCTGCAGTACATTGGTGTATAGGCTTCCTAGAAACCGCAGAATACCTCTCTATTTGTTTGCTGAAGATTTAACACCTCTTTGGTGGAATACCAGTTCCTTCTTATTTATTTATTTTGTAAGTTTGTAAGTTTTTATATAGCATAATGCAGTTGTATCTGAAAGCACTGCATGAAAAGTTCAGTTTGTGATGTTTGATATTTAAATGTCCAGCTTAATCTTCTGCAAGCATCTGAGCTCCTATTAAAAACACATGTAAATTGCATCCTGAAGTAATATATAATTTGCTATAGGTTACTACTCAGTGCCAAAAGGGGAGTAAGAGAGAATTTTTGTAATTTTTTTAAGGAAATGGGCAGGGTAATTGAGTTCACGAACTATCCTCAAGTTTCACCCAGCAGGTTTTGTTTTCGGGATATTCTCATTTGAATAGGAATTATTGTATTGTCATTGCTGTCATAAGAACATAAGAGTTGCCGTGCTGGGTCAGACTATAGTCCAGGAAGCCTAGCATTCTGTCTCTGACAGTGGCCAGTCTGGATCACAAGTACCTGACAGATCCCAGAAAGTAGATCTTTTTCTTGTTAATCGCTCTCAGGGATAGAAGTGACCTGGCTAATAATATGTTATGGACTTTTTCCTCCAGGAACTTATTCAAACCTCTTTTAAACCTGCTATGCTAGTCGCCTTCACTATGTCCTCTGAAAACAGATCCACATCTTGATCATGCACTATGGGCTGGATTTTAAAAGCCCTGTGCGTGTAAATCCGGCCGGATTTACGCGCGCAGGGCACTCGCGCGCCAGCGCGCCTATTTTGCATAGGCCGCTGGCGCGCGCATAGCCCCGGGACGCATGTAAGTCCCGGGGCTTCGTAAAAGGGGCGGGAGGGGGCGTGTCTGGGGCGGGTCTGGGGCGTGGCGCCGGCCCGGGGGCGTGGTTGAGGCCTCCACGCCAGCAGCCCGCTGGCGTGCGCAGATTTACACCTGCTTTCGGCAGGAGTAAATCTGCCAACAAAGGTAGGGGGGGGGTTTAGATAGGGCCGGGGGGGGGGGTGAGTTAGGTAGGGGAAGGGAGGGGAAGGTGAGGGGAGGCGAAAGGAAAGTTCCCTCCGATTTCGGAGCGGCCTCGGAGGGAACAGGCACCCCCTTGAGCCTTGGAGGGAATGTGCACCCCCTTGAGCGCGCCAACCCCGGATTTTATAAGATACGCGCGGCTACGCGTGTATCTTATAAAATCCAGCGTACTTTTGTTCGCGCTCGCGTAAATTTATAAAATCTACCCCTGAGAGAAAAAGTACTCTTACGTTTTGTTTTATATCTGCTGGTTGTTGTTTTCATGGAGTGTCCCCTTGTTTTAGTATTAGTTGAAAGGGTAAATTACCGTTCTTTATTAACCCCTTCAAATCCACTCGTGGTTTTATAAACTTCTATCACGTCCCCTCTCACCCTAACCTATGCATCCCCTCATGAAACAGGAGCCGTTCCACCCCCTTTGTCATTTTGTTGCCCTCCTCTGCACCTTTTCTACTTCTCTGCGTCTTTTTTGAGATGGGGGCACCAGAACTGCACATAGTGCTCAAGGTGCGGCTGCACCATGAATTATCCTGAAGACTACACCTGTTGACTGAGGCTCGTGGACTGTTGCAGAGGTCTAGAAGCTCAGTAACTGGATGGATTTCTTTCTTTATGGGGAAGCTGGCAAGGTGCAACAGGCACTGACGTTACAACTTCTGATATATACATCCTGTGTGACCCTTAGATAAAGCTAAGGTATAAATTATTTCTGTGCTTATGATATCACAATACTTTTAATTTTATTGAATTTTATTATTATAGACACTGTCATACTGCATATTAAAGAAGACAATAGAGGCACAGGTGTGCCATCAAATTTAAAATATTTCCCTTTTCAGGCTTTTTAATGCCTTAGGATGTAATTTTAAAAGGAGTTACTTGCATAAATGAAACATACTTTTGTAGCAATTTAAAAAAGCTATTTGCACGCATAAAGTGCACTTTTCACGTGAATATTGTATGGGCAAGTCAATGGCATATATTGTAGCAATTTTCAAAAGCCTACTTACATGCATAAAATGCATTTACACATGTAAATCCCAATTTTAAGCATGTAAAGGCTTTATAAAATCAGGCTGTTAATATGCAGTCAAGTAGCACTGAGAGTGGATCCAGATGGTTTAACTGTTACATCATCTCCGACAATCATAGTGTCATATCAGAATAAGTTCATGGAAATAGCAGTGTTTCATTTATTTTTCAATACAATAAACTGATCAAAGGTTAACCTGGTATCTTGTTATATATCATGCCAAGTAGCCAATAAGTCTTGTAGGACCCTTACTCTTAGACTCAGTATAAAAGCAGACTCTCATATGGTATAAGGTCACTTTACTTTATTCAATTTATATTAATTTTTGTTCATTTTTTCATTTAAATAAAACCAATTTCTTGGACTTGCTGAAAAACTGAAAATACCGTTCTCAAACAGTGCTGTAATATCCAGTCAAAGTCACAAATCTTATTCAAAATATAGTACTCATCTCAGGCCCGACACGATTGTGTTTCGGACCCTAAGGTCCTGCTTCAGGGGAATGACGTCTTTCAATCTTCATATCAGCAACATCCACAAAACTTTATTCCATTTCCAACAGCATAATTCCAAAGTTGTCCAAAATCTTTAAATGGCTTCTTCCTTCCTCTTCTAACACGGTCTGCGTTCAGACTCGCACACTGACAAAACATGGCGACAAACCATTATTTTTCACCATGGTGCATGTTTTGCTAAATATTTACAGTTGAAAGCAAACATTGGAAGCCAAAAAACTGCTCTTTCAATGGAATAATACTGAAATATGACATCATTATTAAACAAAATGGTTCCATACATATGAGCTGGATTATATATTTGTATCACATAAGATCTTGGAAATAGAAAATATAGTTGGTTTTAGTTACATTGCTATTGCTTTCCACCAGATTAGAACCAGACTTCACTTTTGGGACAGCTGATTTATCTTTGACTCATAATTCACTGGTTACGGTTGAAGCAACCACCCTTCACAACTTAGATTTGAGTGAAAATATGGTTGGCCCTTGGCTTTGACCTGACTCTGACTTGCTTCTTATACAAAATGGGAAAGAAGATCAAAGTTTTCTCTTTTACCATGGAATATCAGCGACATTTGCAAACATTTGGGAATTTCACTGATTTTCATGATACACCAGTGAGGGTGGTGGTGGTGGGGAGAAGAGCGGCAAGGGAAGGTTTCAGTAAAACTTCCAACCCAGCCAGTGTTGTCATCATTTTGTGTAAATTGTCATTGTGAGATAAAGTTGTACTTAAATTAATCCAGATGAGTGGAAAGGATGCACCTCTTCCAGATCAAATCAAACCACCCTGAAAGGGATATAGGCTAATCCAAATCTCAGCATCACATGCTCAGACAGGAAGAGAAAAAGACCACATAAAAGTGACTTTCTAAACTACAGTTGACCCCAGAAATCAGAATCGTCTCGTTGTTGGGCAGTGGCACCAGCATATAATCAACCATGTGTGAGATTATTCTTTAAATGATTACTAATCAGTAGTGCTGAGATAAGTGCATACAAACTGGGAACAGCTGAGGACCACTAGGTCCAGAGAATCTAATCTAATTTCACTTAGCTAATGGGGAATTGGCAGCAGCAAGACCCTGGCAGCAGGCAAAGCATTAAATCCCAGGAAGGACAACCTGGTGGAAGCAGGAGTCAGAGACCAGGAAATGCTTAGATGGAGCCGAAAACAGCAATAGCAACAGCAGATCATGAATAGGATCAGATCTGCATGTTCATATTGAGTTTATACCAAACAGGGCATGATGGATGTTAACCTTCCTATCAAGCCTATACATAAGAAGTTGCCATACTGAGGGTCCATCAAGCCTAGCATCCTGTTTCCAATAGTGGCCAATCCAGGCTATAAGTACCTGGAAAATACCCAAACATGAAATAATTCCATGCTACTAATGCCAGTATTAGCAGTGGCTATTCCCTAAGGGGCAGATTTTCAAAGACTATGTGCATAACCTGAGAAAATCTGCCCCTGCGCATGCGCCGATCCTATTTTGCATAGGCTTGGTGGTGCGCGCAAGCCCCGGGACGCGCGTATGTCCCAGGGCTTCGAAAAATGGGCAGGAGGGGGCGGGTCAGGGGGCAGTCTGGGGGCAGGTCCAGGGGGCGTGGTGGCGGTTCGGGGGCGGTCCGGGGGCGGTGCCGAATCACCCGGCACAGCGTCCTGTGCTGGGGATGGCGAACTGGCGTGCGCAAGTTACGCCTGCCTCGGGCAGGCGTAACTTTTGAAATAAAGGTAGGGGGGACGATTTAGTTAGGGCTGGGGGGTGGGGAAGGGAGGGGAAGGTGGGGGGGGGGGGGGGGGGCCGAAAAAAAGTTCCCTCCGAGGCCGCTCTGATTGGAGGGAACGGGGAAAGCCATCGGGGCTCCCCTCAGGCTCGGCGCGTGCACGTGTGCACCCCCTTGCGCGCGCCAAGCCCGGATTTTATAACATGCGCATGGCAGCGCGTGCATGTTTTAAAATCGGGCGTAGATTGTTCGCGCCGGGTTGCGCGAACAAATCTACGCCCGCGCGTAGATTCTAAGATCTGGCCCTAAGTCAACTTGATTAATAGCAGTTTATGGTCTTCTCATCCAGGAACTTATCCAACCTTTTTGTAAACCAGCTACACTAACTGCCCTAACTACATCCTCTGGCATTGAAATTCCAGAGCTTAATTGTGTGTTGAGTGAAAAGAATTTTCTCAGATTTGTTTTAGATGTGCTACTTGCTAACTTCATGGAGTGCCCCTAGTCCTTCTGTTACCTGAGAGTAAATAACCGATTCACATTTACTCTTCCTAGACCTCTCATGATTTTATAAACCTCTATCATATCTCTCCTCAGCCGTCTCTTCTCCAGCCTGAACAGCCCTAACATCTTTAGCCATTTCCTCATAGGGGAACCGTTGTATCCTGTTTATAATTTTGGTCACCTTTATCTGTACTTTATCAATTCTCTGACATTCAGTTCTGTCCTTACAAAATACGTTTTTGCCCTTTAATTTTGTATCAAAGATCAAGTACAAAGGGCACAAGGCAGCGCCATAACCATAGGACTAACAGGCAGGTTTATTCATTATGAGTCTTTTCAATGTTCCAAAAGCAGGGATTTTAAGGCCTTGGTCTTCAATTAGATACTATATACATTTCATTGTAACAGATTCCCAAGCTACTTTATAAGCATAGCTTTACAAAGATACACATCTGTCTGCAACATTTTTAGATGGCCATAGAGCATTTTTTCATGCTTTCACAATACAGTGGAGTGGAGGAGAAGCCTATTGGTTAGAATAGTGGGCTGTGAACCAGGGAAGCCAGAGTTCAAATCCCACTGCTGCCCCTTGAGACTTTGCGCAAATCACTTCACCCTCCATTGCCTTAGGTACAAACTTAGGGGCCATTTATCAAGCCATGGTATATTACTGCAAATATCTGACGATATTTGGCCCCTCCTCGGTAACATATCATGGCAGCATCTCCAGGATATTTTTTCCTCACAGAAAAATACCACAAGAAAAAATATTGCAGGGAAGGAAAGAAAAACACACGACAGCAGCCCCCTTCACCCGGAGCTGCCATTTTCTTAAAGGGCCACCAGCGGCCCAAAGTAGCACCCCTCGCAAAGTGTCCAAGTGGACTCCCATCCACATCCCCATGCCACCTGTCAAGGCAGCCCAGCCTTAAAAAAGTATAAAAACAAAAAAGACGTAAAAGTCTTGTGGTGATGCCCCGCCCCTTTTCCAATGCTCCCCCTTTTGTTCATATTTACCCCTCTACCAAATATCCCCCAGCATAAAACATCCCCCAATATCAGTCCCCAAACCCAGGATCCCCCCCCCAAATAAAGTATTCTCTGGTAGTCTAGTACTCCTCCCGCCTCAACAGAAAAGCATTAACTGGTAGTGGCCACGCTGTCCCACCCCCGGACCCTCCTACAAGAATATTCCCTGGTAGTCTAGTGGCAGCCCCTAGCTCCGGGCTGGTCAATGCCATTTTCCAAAATGTCCTTGACTGGGCTTTGTCCCTGAGCAAAGCCCAGTCATTGTGGAAAATGGTGTCAACAAGCCTGGAGCGAGTGGGCACTCCAGACTGCCACTAGACTACCAGGAGGAAGTCTCTTAGGTCCGTGGAGTTTGCAGGGGCTGAAGGAAGGGGGATCTGGAAAATGGGGCCAGTAGACTAACAGGTAATGTTTTTCAGTCAAAGGGGTGGAGCAGGGCAACCACTAAACTACCAGGGAGTGCTTTGTTTGAAGGGGGGGGCTAGGGCATGGGGTGTTTCATTTGGTGAGGTTATTTGGTAGGGGGCAAATATGAACAAAGGGGAGGGATTTGGCAAGGAGGTGGTATGTTGCTGCAAGACAGTTAAATCGTTTAAAAATTTTTTTTTAAGGTTAAGCCACCTCGACAGGTGGTTTTGGGGGTTGGGCTGGGGTCTAGTCAGACTCCCGGGGGGGGGGGGGGGGGAATTTAGTTTCATTGGAGGGGTTGTTTTAATATGATGTAGGGGGATGCACGTTAGCACCCCAGTGCTTCCTGCAGAAAATTAGCTGCATCTTTTTATTCGTAAGTAACCTTTTGGGAAATAATGAGGCTTCAGCTAGTTATTTTATTTGAATAGGACTACATATGCATTAGCTGCTTTGCCTGCATATGGAAATTTTATGTATGCAAATAACATGCAAAACAACTAATTTCAATAGGGGCAGATTAAAAAAATAAATAAATATGATATCACTGCAACATGGGCATATCATATGATAAACACTGTTTATCACGTGTCATACCCTTATCACAGCTTAGTAAATATACATATTAGATTGGAGCCTTCTGGAGATAGGGAAATACCTACAGTACCTGAATGCAATCCACTTTGAAGTGCCTGAGAGGCAGAATATAAATGGAATAAATAAATAAATGCACAACTAGAGGAATTATAAAGGTGAAGGTTCAATACAATTGTAGATAGTGAGTCTAGGTCAAGATATACGGAGTGACTTTCTCACGATTGCATAAGGATGGAGGCCTAGTTTTCCATCTTCTGTGCAATGGCAGAACGCATATGGCTAGCTGATTTTATTTCATGTTTGCTTTCTCAGAAATAGCATGATTCCAGTACCAAAATATAATGGCATTAAGATACATACCAAAGGTATATTGTATTAATGCTCTAGCAGTCCAAACCAATCAGATAACAGTAGATTTCTGTCTTGTGGTAGAGACTTATTGAGGACGCAGTAGCGCACGTCAGAGCAGTGAGAACTGCAGAAGTACTGATTGTTTTTTAATAATGCTACTTTTTTTAAATAAAAAAAGATACATGCCCTAATAGTAATAAATGTCTTTGCTTTCAGGCTCTGCTATCCAGCTAGATAACTGCCCTAATGTCTAGTTTGCATCCTCTCCTTTGACACAAGCTGACAGGTGGAGGCTGTTTATCCCATCTCTTGCACACATGTGTACATCATGGATTTTAATGCAAAATGGCAATCAGTAATTTGCTTTTCGGCTTTGTATAATAACAATGCAAAATAAGCATATGCCAGAAGTGTCTACTTTTTGATACCAAGAGCAAAAATATTATAGCATAGGGCTTGCCTGAGTTCACTTGCAAACTGCTCATATAAAAAAAGAAAATAATCCAGATGTTTTAAATTTCCCAAGGGTTTTTCTTCTGAACTTGGACACAAATTCCTCCACTTTCATTGGCTGTTTGCTTATGGCTGGATATCTGCTTGATGTGTTAAATACAATAACCACTAATCGATAGAATATTAAATACAGCCATTAAATATCCATCGAAATTGACCAAAACTAATTTTTATCACACTCAGACCTAAAGAAGTGATAATATCCTTATAGAAAATTGAACCTTCAGAAAAGACTGCCAGTTGGCAATCATAACACAGTTGGTGTCCTTAAATATAATCATTGGTCGAAATGCACAAGTGTCCAAAGCTTTTATATCTATTTTATAAATTAGTCCAAACAAATTCACCATTAATATCGACCAAAATGGAAATTTCAAAATGTATTTAAAACACACTTGATCCAACACTGTAGGTTCTGTAAAAAAAAAAAAATCCTCCAGTGATCTGTTGTCATAATTTGCATCAGGCGACTCATGGCAACAGGGCACAGACAAAGGTCCTGCAACACTGTAAAAAGAACACCATTTTAACATCACTGTAAGATGTGTGGACCCTTGCTGCTGTGGTGAGATTGGCTCACCCCACAGGGGGAGCCATGTAAGCCCTCACTGACAGCTGATGGAGGTACACAGGACACAGATGGAACTAGGGTTTCACCTATACCAACCCCTTTTCCCTTTGGATTGCGTCCTTGGGTTCTGGGGCTGGCAAGTCTTAGGCTAGAGTCTGTGAGAGAGTGGTGTGGGCGATGAATCAGGGCCAGGCTAGGGTCAAAGGCAGGCAGCAAGGAAGAATGGTCAATGTCCAGGCAAGGATCAGAGGCAGAAGTTAGGCTGAGATAAGGCTGGGAGACGAGAAGAAGGACTGGCATGAGGTTAGGCAGGAAGGCAAGAGGGACTAGATAAGATGAAGCAGGACAGTCTGGAGAGATGAGTGAAACTGGGCCAGATAAATGAGGCAAGGAACAGGAACCAGGAATGCAGGAAGCAGCAAAACACACTGCATAACAATGTAGGATGCCCATTTGCTGAGGCGAGGTAAGGGCATTTGGAGGACCCTTATAAGGGCAAACATTGGTGAGGTCATCAATGCTTGGCACAGCAGCCCTTTTCCCACAGTGGGCCCTTTAAATAAGCTGACGTCTGGCATGTGCGTGCCTAAGGATGAGCAGCAGAGGCAGCGGTCCCAGTGGCGTCCTGCCGCAGATGTCGGCTCTTGCAGGATCTTGCCACGGAGGGCAGGCCCGGCTGTTTGCGGCATTCGGGTGAGTGCAGCAGCCTGCAGGGACATCCTGCAGGCCACCATACGTAACAATCACATGGCAAAATCCAGCCAATCATAAAATGACATGTCAACATGTTGCGTTCGTGCCTATTCTCGCCCTCGCTCCACCCTCTCTACCTTGTGGCGACTCCCTTCGGCTCTGACGGACAGATGTGGTCGCGGCTTCTCTTCGCCATTTTCTTCCTGGAATCCCCGGGCTGGCATGATGCTACGGATCCGCCATGTTCCTGATGACGTAAGGGCGCACACACGCACTCCAGACTGTACCAGCAAGGGCGCAAACCTCGGGGGCGTTCCCCCCATAGTGACGTCATCCGCTTCCAACATAAAAGGTCTTTGATTGCTAATTCAAATCGAGTTAGCAAGGACAAGGTTAGGAACCCCTTCCTCTCAACTCTCGGGGAATCCTTTCTCCGCTGCTCTGCCTCTACAGACTCACCTAGGGGTACCCGCTCCTCGGGGGCCCCGCTCTCTCTCTTCTTGATTTTAGATTGTTGGACAGGATCCGGTACTCGCTCCTCGAGGGCCTACGTTCCCGAATACTCAGTAGACTCTTATTGCTTGGAGGCGATCACAGATGTGAACACAGTGAGTCCTATTACAGACAGGAACCGGTACTCGCTCCACGAGGGCCCATGTTCCTAATCTCTAAGACTCCCTTCAGTCTAAGACGTTATCGCAGGTACGGAGATCGTGAGTTACCATTGCAGATTGCAGATAGGAACCGGTACTCGCTCCACGAGGGCCTATGTTCCTAATACCTTTCTCAGACTCTCTTCTTCCTCAGAAGATATCGCATACCTATATCTTATGGATTACTATTACAGATTTACAGATTGGAACCGGCACTCGCTCCACGAGGGCCTATGTTCCTAAATCTCTCCTAGCCTCTCTTCTATTCCAGAAGCCATCCCATACACAGTTATTGTGAGTTCTATTTAAGACTGCCTACAGGAACCTGCGGCTCCTGTTCCTGAATATGGAAGACTCTTTGTTGCATAAGAAGACATTACAGATATCTACAAGTGTGAGTGTATCATCTACCACTGGTTGTATGTCCAGCATACCCTGTCTACTCACTACCTATTAGGGATGTGAATCATTTTTGAACGATTAAAATTATCGTCAGATAATTTTAAAATCGTCCAAAATTGTTAGAGTGCACGATACAATACAAATGCCCCCGATTTATCGTCAGGGGCATTTGTATTGTATCGCTAAATGGGCCTCTCAACCTTTTGAAGCCAGTTTCCCGTGTCCTGATTGCTTCACGGAAGCCTTCCACGAGAAAATCTTATCTTTACAAATGGAACAGGTAATTTAAAACATTTTGGGGGGGTTCGGGAGGGTGGGGGATTTGTTTTAAAGGTTCGGGGTGGGTTTTAAGGTTGTTTTGGTGTGCCGGTTTTCCCGCCCTCCCCCGATTTACGATTTTTAACGATTAAAAAAAACAAAACAAAACACGACGATCAGATTTCCCTCCCCCCCAGCCAAAATCGATCGTTAAGACGATCGATTACACGATTCACACCCCTACTACCTATAGTCTCTCCTTTCAGCTCAGCAACTCAGAGATCGTGATTCCAGTATCTGAGGGACTTCAGCCCTGCCGTGCACATCAGCTCACTGCTGCCACCTCTGGTGGTTCTACTTCCAGTCTAATAAAGAACTATCTGTGTTTGTCTCAATACTCCAGCCTAGCCGGTGGTCCCTCTCAGGATCTCCACTTGAGGGCGCTGTCATCTGCCATTGGCCCAGGGATTCACTATTTCTACTAAGTGTTACTCCTTACACTAATAGAGCGGTATCATCATCTGCCACTCTGTGGGAGCCAACCCACATCAGATCATATCAGATAGCCTACTCCCTGTGAGGATCATAAGGTTGCTGGCTCCTCTTTCTACAGGAACAAAGCATAATACTTTTCCAACTCCTCCCTTCTGGGGGAGTAGAGCACTAAGAGATTGCTAACCTCTCCTCCTACAGAAGCCAAGCCTATCAGATTGCCAACTCCTCCCTTCGGGAGTTGCTGATTGATATCAGATCGCTCACTCCGCCCTCCTGGCAGGGTGAGCGCTATCAGATTGCTAACTCCACCCTCCTGGCGGGGTGAGCGCTAACACAACACTTTAATAAATGAATCAGAATAGATGAAAAATTCAGTTTAGTAATGAATATCACTCAATCATTAAGTCCATTAGTACTGTTCCCTATAATTTAATCATGTCTCCCATTCATCTCCCCAAGGAAAAGGCATAACATATTCAATAACAGTCCACTTCAGTTGTAAAAAGGTATGTTAAAACTGGAGACGTTGCCGAACCATAGGTGGAAAGATTTTCTTGGGATGCAAACAGCTGTGATGTTCAATAAGTCGTTTATGAACTGATCTCAGGCCTACCAATATATATATATAGCAAAGGGCAGGGACATTGTATCACATGTAATACAAAACTAGTGTTATAGTTTGTCCTCAGCTTTATGCATGATCTTGAAGCCTGTTACAGGACAGGATGGTCCCAAAATGGTACAGTTATAGCTAATGGACACACATCACAACATTTCATGTCACTTGACCCACTGATAATGTATCACTCACAGGGACCTTATCGGGAAGCATGGAACAAATCGCCCGAGCATGAATATTAAGGTCCCTGATGTATGTAATAGTTGGCAGAGTAGAAGAAGGTCCATGTAAGGCCAATGCCTCTGAATAGAGGATACAACTGCTGCCAATTTATCAATGTAAGGAAAACACACAGGGGTGAATTTTCAAAACATTACGTACGAAAGTAGCATCCACTCATATTCCAATTTTATAAAAGTAAAAAATACGTGCGTATTTCACTTTCATATGCATATATACATGCAGAAAAAAATGGTCGGTCTAGGGGTGTTCATGGGCGCGCATAAGTTGTAGCTTTAAAAGACACTTGTGTGTTGCAGTGATTTTGCTTTAATTTCTAGTTAGAGTCTGTTGGTTATGATGCTAACAAGAACCAAAGGGACGCGGCTGACAACTTGTTTATGGCTTTTAGACTGACCTCTAAGCATGTGATGTAACACACGTGCAAAGATTGCTTTAGGAGACATGGATTTGATTTCTTAGAAATGTTTTGTACCATTTCTATTGGACAAGATGAATAAGAATTGTTTTATACATAAAAGATGTAATTTCAGTTGCGACACAGGCCTTTTATTCCTTATTTTTGGGCTGCTAGCCTGGTCTGTTTATTTTATGTGATCAAATAAAGGAAGCATAAGTTGCCAAACTGCTTTGTCAGTTTATTTCCTAACAGACATTTTATTATTTGCTGGCAGTATGATTCAAAGCTGGGTATTAAGGGACCTTGTCTAAACTTTCCTCCTGGGCCAACCAGGAAAGTTTTCGACAGTGTGCACATTTCCAACTTACATATTTTTACACCTGCTAATTATCTAGTGTAAGTAATATTAAATGTGTTTATTGTGTAGTACTGACTGGGTGGGACGTCTGGGTGAACTGAGGGGAGTTCAAGAACCTGGAGGATCTTGATTACCTGAAGAAGAACTGGGCAATTTGTTGGAATGGTAAATCTGCTATTCTCACAGGTCAACAACAATATACACAATGAGAGAATCTACTACAGAATACAATCATATCATGCAAAACATCTTTTTATAAATATAAAAACATGATTCTCACTAGACAAAGTTAAAACTAACTAATCACATTCACTCACTTCATCCACACCATTAAAAATAAACATCAAGAAACAATGTGACACACTAAATGGTACAATGTATCATAATGTGTTAATCCTCACCCAACTCTCCTCTAATACACAATGAAGTGCCCCCAAAATACACAATCATTTTTTTTAATATAAATTTCAAGACGTATTTATTAATCCACCCTTCTCATCTTCTTTTTGTATATATGGGGTTACATCCATCCCATTCCTTCACAAAGGGTTAAATCAGTTTTTCATTTAAGAACACACTATGTACTGGATCCGTCCCGTTTCTTCCCAGGGACTGAATTCTTCTTCACTCTTCAACATACACTACGTCCTCTTCAACATACTACGTCCAACAAAGAAACCTTGTTTCACCCCCACCGGGGCTTCATCAGGGGCTCATCAATACAGCAGATATCATAATTTTTCTTGTCTTCACAAAACTCACTCCCACACAGGGGTTATCAAAACCCGGTCTAATGTAGAATCAACAAGCAATTTAAACGCGACTCATTTAAACGGGACGGATCCAGTACATAGTGTGTTGGCAGACAAGCTGAGTCGCACCTTTCAACCACACGAGTGGTCTCTCAACCCCACAGTAGTGGACTCGATATTCCAACGTTGGGGTTACCCTCACATAGACCTCTTTGCGTCACCTCAAAACCGCAAAGTAGAGAACTATTGCTCTCTCACTCACAGCCAACACTCACAGCCAGGAGATGCGTTCTCCCTCTCATGGGCCACCGGTCTCCTTTATGCATTCCCCTCCGCTTCCACTTCTCTGAAGACTCTTGTGAAGCTGCGTCAGGACAGGGGAAGCATGATCCTGATAGCACCTCACTGGCCACGTCAAGTGTGGTTTCCGATTCTTCAGGACCTCTCCATTCGCAGGCCCATTCCCCTGGGGAAGGACCCGCTTCTGATCACGCAGAACAATGGGTGCCTACGCCACCCCAATCTTCAGGCCTTATCCCTGACAGCCTGGATGTTGAAAGGTTAATCCTGCAGCCTCTCAACCTTTTGAAGCCAGTTTCCCGTGTCCTGATTGCTTCACAGAAGCCTTCCACGAGAAAATCTTATCTTTACAAATGGAACAGGTTTAAGTCATGGTGTTCTTCTCAGTCCCTTGATCCCTTTACCTGTTCCACCATGAAGTTTCTAGACTATCTCTGGCACTTGTCAGAATCAGGTCTAAAAACTTCCTCCATCAGAATGCATGTCAGTGCGGTGGCTGCCTTCCATAAAGGTGTCGAGGACATTCCTATTTCGGTACAACCCCTCGTAACAGGTTTTCTGAAAGGCTTGCTTCACCTCAAGCCTCCACTGCGTCCTCCGGCCCCTTCTTGGGACCTCAATCTGGTTTTGGGTCAGCTCATGAAACCACCTTTCGAGCCTCTCCAATCCTGTCATCTTCGCTTTCTCACATGGAAAGTGTTATTCCTTTTGGCAATAATATCTGCTCGCAGAGTCAGTGAGTTACAGGCCCTAGTTACCTATCCGCCTTACACTAAACTTCTGCAGGACCAGGCGGTACTCCGCACTCACCCTAAGTTCTTGCCTAAGGTAGTATCGGAGTTTCACATTAATCAATCCATCATACTACCCACCTTCTTTCCCAGGCCCCATTCCAGTCCAGGAGAGCAGGCTCTGCATACCCTCGACTGCAAACGGGCTCTAGCATTCTACCTAGACCGTACAGCTGCCCACAGGCAAAGTACTCAATTGTTTGTTTCCTTTGCTTCCATCAGATTGGGTCAACCTGTGGGTAAGCAGACTCTCTCCTCCTGGCTAGCGGACTGCATTTCTTTTCGCTATCAGCAAGCAGGCATTCCACTTCAGGACCATGTTAAAGCACACTCGGTCAGGGCCAAGGCAACTTCTGTAGCGCACTTTCGCTCGGTGCCGTTTCCTGATATTTGTGGGGCTGCTACCTGGAGTTCTCTCCATACCTTTACAGCCCATTATTGTCTAGACAAGGCTGGAAGACAAGATTCCATCTTTGGACAATCTGTCTTGCACAACCTTTTTGCAACTTGAGGTACCAACACCCTTCCGCCTGCCCGTTAGGGTTCAGGATGCCCTCTACCAAATTCCACGCAGTTGTTGTGCCTATTGCACGTCTTTGGGTACATTTGATGCATATTCGGACATCCTCAGCTCAGTACTCACCCATATGTGAGGACTACCAACCTGCTTGACCTGTGAGAAAGCAAAATGTTGCTTACCTGTAACAGGTGTTCTCACAGGTCAGCAGGATGTTAGTCCTCATGAAACCCACCCGCCCGCAGTGTTGGGTTCTTTACATTTTCTTATTTTTATTTTTGGCACTTACTTTAGCTTTCAAACAAGACTGAAGGGAGACCTCTGCTGGTTGCAGGGTTAGTGCCATCTTGGGCAGGCCCAGTAGGTGTCAGTCAAAGTTCTAGAAACTTTGACAAAAGTGTTCCGTGATTGGTCTCCATCCTGTAATGTCACCCATATTGGGACTAACATCCTCTGACCTGAGAGAACACCTGTTACAGGTAAGGCAGCATTTTGCTATTTTCACTAATGAATATATGTTTTTAAAATACATTGACTTTATTTCATACCTAAAATATGCACATGTATATTTTTTAACTAGGTGGGTAAAGTACACACATTCAAAGTATTGATATACTCTATTTCAATGCATTCCATGAATTCGCACATACATGTATGTGCCGGGGTAAACGTATGCATATTTTGTAATACACGTGTATCTGATATGCGCGGATTATAAAATACTTGCGTAGATCTATGTGTGGCCATAATACTTGTGTATATACCGCCTCACGTAGTCTGAAAGTTATCCTCATACTGTTATAGTATCCTATCATGATCAGAATATAGAGCCCTGAGGACAAGATGGTGGCATAACACAGATGGTGGTTCACTGAGCTCCATGTGTTTCCTGAAATAAGTTTTCTTCTCTCAATAATATCTCTAAAATGGAAGGGAAGAGTAAGGGTATTTCCTCTGAGATTCAAATTGCCCCGCTCAACGTACAATCTTGGACTTTTCATCTTTTTCTCCTGCTGTGGAAGGGTTAATTCCCATTGCGGCAGTAGCCGAGGGAACATCTGCTGCTGCTGGGGATGAGTTTTCTCTCAGCTCCTTGGATGAGCTACTACCTCCGGCTCAGCGCATGCCTGGGCTTCACGGGGGCACAGACCGATGAGGTGACTGTCGATTCTGCTTCGGAGGGAGCTCTGGTTGTGGAAGTTGAACGCCATTTACATTCATTACTGTCTTTCGAGAGTTTGGGACTAAGTGAATATCTGGAAGGTGAGTTTTTGCCCTCTAGCTCCTCAGCTTGTGCTGCCTTCATTGCTATCTCTAAACCAGAGGAAGTAACTCTGGATTTGCTGTGGGACATTATCCATAAGTTGGGGGTCTACTTTCATTGAGAATTCTACCAAGCTGAATTCTATTTCAACAAGGCTGGACTCTCTAGAAAAAGCCCAAGAGGCTAAAACTCAAGATCTGTCTATGAGAGTTTCCACACGCGAAGATAAATTCAGAGACGTGCAAGCAGTTAATTCTGCCACTATTAAAGATCAAGGGATTGTTAAACGTCAGCTGGAGTACCTTGAAAATTTCCAGAGAAGATTTAATTTAAGATTTCTGAATTTCCCAAGAGTGGAGGAAGAATTACATAAACTGACTTTGCAGAGATATTTGACTGAGTGTTTAAACATTTCATCTGAAAGTATTCCACCTATTAATAAGGTATATTTTCTGCCATCTAGGAAGAATCTCAGTCAAATTAATAACCAGGATATGAACTTGATAGACTTTTTAGAGTCTTCTGTTTTAGAAGTTTCTGAGAAGACAACCTTGCTATGAGGAAAGGCTAAAGAAGATAGGGCTGTTCAGTTTGGAGAAGAGATGGCTGAGAGGAGATACGATAGAGATCTACAAAATCATGAAAGGACTTGAACAAGTTAATGTAAATCAGTTATTTACTCTCTCAGATAATAGAAGGTCCAAGGGGGCACTCCATGGAGTTAGCAAGTAGCTCATTTAAAACAAAAAGAAGAAAATTATTTTTCACTTAGCGCATAGTTAAAGCTCTGGTTTAAAAGGTTTAGATAAATTCCTAGAGGATAAATCCATAAAACTGCGATACGGTAATTAATAAGCAATAGTAGCTTTGATCTATCTAATGTTTGGGTACTTGCAGGTACTTGTGACTTGGATTGGCCGCTGTTGGAAACAGGATGCTGGGCTTGATGGACCCTTGGTCTGACCCAGTTTGGCATTTCTTATGTTTTTATGTTCCTTTCTTTTCCGACCATGACCTCAGTTACATTATGAAGTTGTACTTTTGGAATTTAAACAATTCTTTTATGGATCATAAGGCCAGAATTGTTCCTGATTTGCAAGAGCAATCCAAGAGAGAAGGAAAAGCTTTTTGGTCTTGTGCCCGGAGATTCTTACTGTGGCCGCTTCCTTTCTCCTTCTGTATTCTTGTAAGTGTTTTTGTGAAATTTCAGAGTGAATCATGCCTTTTTTTTTTAACCAGAACAACTAAATCTTTCGTGGATTCTAAGAGATTTTTGTTGATGCTCCATAGCTAGAAACGGAGTGATTGCTCTGTTATTTATAAATGCAGGATGTTTTATATAAATGCGGGTTATTCTGATATTTACGCCCTTAATCTGTGTCTTCTCCCTTTTGTTTTGTGGGCCTAGGATTTTATAAGCTTTATGGGAATTTTTAACTGCGTGAAAAATATTTTTCTCTTTTTTTAAGCATATTTTGGCTTATACATATGTTTAACATTGATAGATAAAGAATTAAAGAAAAAAGAATATAGAACCTTATGATGCATTCTTTTACTAGACTGGGGAGGATATCCTCTTTCCAAAAATCTCTGCGCCAATAATTTAGCCTTTAGTATAGAAAACAATTGACAAACCTAAAAAATTCACTCACTCGCAATCCTCTTAGGTGCCCTAGGAGTGATGGCTATTGAATTTCAGCAAATTATTCTCTCCATAGATTTCCTATACAAAGTAGTATGCAGTTCACTTGAGTACACAGAAATCAATATGTCCAAAAATAATTGAAATTTTATCCCATTGTAAATCGAAAACTTCAGATTATCATCCAAAAAATGTATCCAGGTGTGAATGTTGTAAGATCATCTAAAGATGCAGTCCATAGAAAACAATATCATGAATTTAATGAGACAATGTCTGAATTTAACAAACCATTCAGAAGCATAAAACAAATTAGCCCCTCAAAGTGGAAATAAAGGTTAACTAAGTTCAGGGTCATAGATGACCCTATGGCTATACCATGTGTTTGTAAATAAAACTGATGTTGGAACAAAAATTATTATTAAAAGGGTTGGAGTCAATTATAAAACATTTACTCGCGTTAACTGCACTTAACATGGGTAAAACCTATTGACAATTCAGTGGGCATATACTGTAGCAATTTTCAAAAGCCTACTCATACGGGTAAATTGCATTCACACACGTAAAACCCAGGTTTATGTGTGTAAATGCTTTTGAAAATCAGGCCCTATTGATTGTTTAGCACGCCTATTTGTCTGTTTGCAAAGACTTGCTGTGTGGTCAGCTTGGTCAGAGAAGCGAGAACCCCATAATTGCTGATTGGTGTTTAATGATGTCTATTATGTTTTTTTAAAAGATCCATGCCCTAATAGTATTAGATGTCTCTGCTTTTGGGCTCTGCTGTCCAGCGAGATAACGGCTCTTAATGTCTCGTTTTTGCTTCCTCTCCTTTGACACAAGGTGACAGGTGGAGCCTGTTTATTCCATCTCTCGCACACTTGTGCTCATCATGGATGTTAATGCACACCAGTAATCAGTATTTGGCCTCTCTGCTTTGCACAGAAAGAAGGCAAGATAAGCGTATGTCAGGAGTATCTGCTTTCAGTTGCAGGAACAAAAAGACGGCAGCAAAGTGCAAGTTAGGAACAAGAAAATAAACCAGGTGTTTTAGGGACATACAGGTTTGATACATTTTGTCTTTTGGGACCCAAGGTATCTCTATATGATTCTACTTCAGATTCTTCACATGTCTTCTGCCGCTCACTATCATCCACATAAATCTAGCGAGCAGGTTATGCACTCTCTGGATACATCAAAGTGTCAGTAAGTTACTGCACATCTGCCCCTCTGGCCTGCCATTTCCTTTCTTGTTTTAAAATCAAGCTAAAAGAAAGCAGCCCCTGGTGTGTAGTACCTGTTTATAGAGGAATGTCATTCCTTCTTCACCCCGGTCTCCATGGTGACAGAGTGAAGGAAACAGCAAGGTAAGGCATGGGCAACATCCATCGTGACTTCTGCTAGTTTCCAAATGGCGTGTGCAGCCGGCAGGGGGAGGAGAATGGGGGATTGGACAAGGTGGCCAAAAGGCCCAATCTGTTGCGATCGGGTCTGAGGTGACCTTCGCATCTAATCAGCTGCCCCGGATGACGTGGTGTAGAAATCGCTTGCTACAGACCTGACTCGGTGGGTGGAATATTCGAGAACCGGGTCCCATTCATAATCTCCCACGGCATGTGTTGGATGAAGCACAGGAATGAATAGCTGCAATCCATGGCATCCATGTGACAGGCAAAGGATAGAAGTGATGGCAAGGAACAGCAAGATCTTCATAAAATGAAATGAAAACCTGATTGTTTATTGCCATGTACATATTTCTGGAATATTTATTACTTACACAGTGACAACCAATGTACAAGACGACACTATACAAGAGAGCTCACAGTTACAATGTCAGTACCCAAGTTTCTAATTAGGATGTCTCCCAGTAGCAGACGGATTAACCAATCACATAGAAATGCTGACTATGGTGAAGATTACAGCTATTCTAATTTTAGCCTCTCCCTGGAGCAGGCATTGTATGATGTGATATATGAATGCTGAGCATTGACTTGTAATGAAGAATATGGACTGTGGATTAGTGCACAGCCCTTCTGAGTTTCACTGCCTCCCAGAAGGAGACACTGCACATTCGGTATATCATTGTTTAGTCTTGCACTAAAAAAAAAAACTCCTGATACAATCTCTGCTTGCACAAATATGTAGAAAACCATGCTGCATTTTTTAAAGAACAAGGTAATATGTATTTCTCTCCCAAAAGATATAATATTATTGTATAGAAATGCCCAGACCAGTCCCAGAGATGGATTTAGGATTTTGCCACCCCTAGGTACTGTTGGTGCTGTCTCCCTCCCCTCCCGCTCCCAGACAAGGGACAACAGAGCAGAAAAGTCTAAGACATAGATTTCTTTGCTCTGCTCAGGGCCGATGCAAGCATATTTGGTGTCCTAGGTGAACCTTTGATCATTCACCCCCAACTTAACTACTGGCAGCAGTGGCTCCTTCTTTGATGGTATTGGCTGTGGTACAGTGCCCCACTAGACCTCATAGTGGCAGTATTTTGCCACCCCCAAAATCTTGGCACTCTAGGCACTATGCACTGGCCCTGGCTCTGCGCTGTTTGCTCCAGGCTCTCCTCCTCATGTCTCTGCATGACAAGAGAAGGACTGGATTAGGAAGCAGAGTGTTTTTTCTTTGTTCCCTGCTGTGGGCTCTAACCTCCTCTCTTTCCTCCTGTTCTCTGCACAGAACAGGAGGAAAGGGGCTGGAATAGAGAGCAGAGCAGTTTTTTTCTTTGCGCTGTCCCTTCTAGCCTCATCCCTCCCTTCCTTTTTCTCTCCTCCCGTTCTATGAACTTTACAGAGGCTCATGATGCATGCTCCGTAATATTCTCTATTATCTTAATTTTGGTCCCTGTTTGATTAAGCTGCATTCATACCAAATGCAGCATTCACTGATGATATGGTTGAATCCTGCTTCTCAGGGTGCCGTGTCAAGGATTATGCCTAGGGCTTTTGATTTTTCCATTTAAACTGACCCCCTGACTTGTGCATTTTGCCATTGATCTGCCTCTTCCCTAGTCAACTCAACACTCCTCACTGCCAATGGTCTGATCTAAGAGGAGGAGGTCAAGATGCTTAGACCTTTTTGCCACTTTGAACCACGAGGGCCCTACAGTGTCCCTCATGGTTAAAAGTGTGGGTTGGGCACTGGACTGCAGAGAAAAATGTGCAGCTCCAGGCACCTCGCTCGTCTCCTCCTGGACCAGCAACCACACACACAGACTCACTGACCTAAGGAGCCGAGCTACCTCTGCTACCACCATGAACCATTTCCTGGCCCCTACTTATGCATCTATTGTGATTGTGATAGGGGATTCACTTACGGGCCAATTCAGTATGGTGCGCTCGGCCGAGCGCACCTTTAGCCCCAGTTTGGCCACGCGTTTTCGACGTGCTATTTTTACCCCTTATACTGTAAGGGGTAATAGTGCGTCGAAAATGCGCGGCCAACCCCCCCCCGAAACTAATAGTGCCCGCAACATGCAAATGCATGTTGATGGGCCTATTAGTTATTCCCGCACGATACAGAAAGTAAAATGTGCAGCCAAGCCACACATTTTATTTTCAGAATTTAATGCCTGCCCAAAGGCTGGTGTTAATTTCTGCCGGCACCGGGAAAGTGTACAGAAAAGCAGAAAAAACTGCTTTTCTGTACACCCTCCGACTTAATGTCATAGCGATATTAAGTCGGAGGCCCCAAAATTAAAAACAAATTAAAAAAAACAAGTAAAATCTGCCTGCGGGTTGGAAGACGGATGCTCAGTTTAGCCGGCATCCGTTTTCTGAACCTGTGGCTGTCAGCGGGTTTGAGAACCAACGCCGGTAAAATTGAGCGTCGGCTGTCAAACCCTCTGACAGCCGCCTTTTACCGCGGGCCCTCATTTAAATACTCAATTGTGCGCCCAGGAGAGTCGCCTGGGCGCACGTCGGGAGAGCGGGCACTCGCCTCGGAGCGCTGGCTCTCCCGCGGTTTTTACTGTATTGGCCCGTTACTGTGGAAGGAGCAGACTGGTGGCTCCACTCTTCGGGGTCCCAAGGACCACACTTGGGGGGTCTCTACAGAGTGCTGGGGGTAGAAGGCTGTATACATATACCCAAGTTATTGTCTGGTAGAATGGATTGATGCCCCCCAAGTGAAAATAAATTGAGGAGGGGGACTGCCTTCTGGCTACTCTACTCTATTGAGAAGACAGAGATACATTGAATAACCCTCTTCCATACCTGGTGTATGTGCTCTGAGTAACTTGGATGAATTTGATTTTTGATTTGTGCCCCAGGGCACACAGACATAGAAAATTAAGTTGCTGCATTATAAAATGGAGCTCTCAAGCTCTTTCCTCTTAAGGACAGAATTAATAGCGTTGAAAAGATGTAAATAGTCAGTACCACATAGGACATGGATTCTATAGGGTAAAGCACTATCAAAGAAAACCACTGTACTATAATTTTTCTTTGAAATGACAGCCTAGATAGAAGCAGTGATAGTATGGCACTAAATGTCAAGGATTCCGTAGAATCATTTAATGTAAAGATTCTGCAGGAACAAACTGTACTCTGGAATCTTTCTAGAATTCCAGGCATGGCAGGGAGGAATACCAGCCAGGATGGTGAATCAGACTGTGAAATGCTAACGGAGATTAACTAGGCAATTAAGCATGGAAACACAGTAATAATGGGAGATTTCAATTACCCCAATCTTGATTGGGTGATTTTTCCATCAGGGGATGTCAGGGAGGTTAAGTTTCTAGAACTATAAATGATTGCTTCGTGGAGTAACTGGTTTTCATCTAGTTCTCACTCAAATTTAGGATGTGGTGCAAGAGGTAACTGATAGAACTGCTTGGAAACAGAAATCATAATGCAATCAAATTTGAGGGAGTCACTGGAGGAGAAGTAAATAAAACTACTGCAATTACAAATAATTTTAAAAGGGGAGTTTGATAAAATGAGGAAATTAGATAGAAGAAAACCAAAAGGAGCAATTACAAGGGTTAAAAGTCTGCATGGAGACTGTTTAAAAATATCATCTTGGAAGCCTAGATAAAAAGAACAGGCACCTGCAAACATGGTGCTGTGTAAGATGCTATCAAAGCCCAAAAGTCATCTTCTAGAAAAAAAAAAAAAAGGAAAATAGGAAGGCAAATAAGTACTATCCAATTAGATGTAAAACACTAATAAAAGAAGCCAAGGGAGAATTTGAGGACAGACTTGCCAAAAAATAAAAAACTAACAATAAAACCCATTCATTTGCATTAGAAACAAAAAACATGTGAGTGATTCGTTTGGGACATTAAATGACCAGTGAGTAAATGGGATGCTCAGGAAGGTGAAGACCATAGCAGAAACAGAATTTTTCACTTCAGTCTTCAATGAGGAAGATGTTCAGAAGATACTCTTGTCTGAATCATTTTTCCCTAAAGGAGCTGAATCAATTTAGTGTGAATCTGGAAGAGGTGCTAAAGGAAACTGACAAACTAGATAGAAGCAAGTCACTGGGACCTGATGGTATTCAGTCTAAAGTTCTCCAGGAACTCAAATATGAACTTGCAGACCTACTGCTGGTAATCTGTAACCTATCATTCCAATTTGAATGGAGCATAGCAAATGTAATGACAATTTTCCAAAAAGGGCTCCAGGGTAACTATAGTCCAAGTAACTACAGCCATATGAAGCTATAAATAAGAACAAAATTACGGATCATATGTATAAACATATAAGAACATAAGAAATTGCCATGCTGGGTCAGACCAAGGGTCCATCAAGCCCAGCATCCTGTTTCCAACAGAGGCCAAAACCAGGCCACAAGAACCTGGCAATTACCCAAACACTAAGAAGATCCCATGCTACTGATGCAATTAATAGTAGTGGCTATTCCCTAAGTAAACTTGATTAATAGCCATTAATGGACTTCTCTTCCAAGAACTTATCCAAACCTTTTTTGAACCCAGCTACACTAACTGCACTAACCACATCCTCTGGCAACAAATTCCAGAGCTTTATTGTGCGTTGAGTGAAAAAGAATTTTCTCCGATTAGTCTTAAATGTGCTACTTGCTAACTTCATGGAATGCCCCCTAGTCCTTCTATTATTCGAAAGTGAAAATAACCGAGTCACATATCTTAATGGGGAAGAGCCAGCATGGATTTAGCAAAGGTAGTTCGTGCTTACTAATCTATTAGAATTCTTTGAAGGTGGGAATAAGCATATTAATAAAGATGAGCCAAGCAATGTACTGCAATCATTCCCAAACCTTTCCTGGAAAAGCCCCAGCCGGTCAGGTTTTCAAAATATCCGCAATGAATATGCATAAGATAAATTTACGTGCAATGGAGGCAGTGTGCACAGGATATTCATTGTGGATATTCTGAAAGCCAGACTGGCTGGGGATCCCCCATGATACAGTGTATTTGGATTTTCAGAAGGCATTTAATAAAATCTCTGATGAGAGTCTCCTCAGAAAACAAAAATGTCATGGAATAAAAGGCATGGTCTTACTGTTAAAATAAATAAATAAATAGCAAATGGTAGATGAATAGTGGAGTGGCACAGGGATCTGTCCTTGGACTGGTATTGTTTAACTTATTTATAAGATCTAGAAAAGTAAGCGGCGAGTAAAGTGATCAAAGTAAATATTCAAAGTGATTAAAACACAGGCTGTGAGGAACTACAAAGACCCTGCAGAACGGAGCATCTCATTGGCAGTTGAAATTTGGTGTGTGATGCACGTAGGGAAAAATAACCCTGGGATCCTCATTAGGAGTAAGTGCCCAAGGAAAGGATTTTGGAGTCATTGTGGATTTTATGTTGACATCCTCAGTTCGGTGTGTGGCAGTAGTCAAAAAAGCAAAAGGAGTGCTAGGAATTGTTTGGAAAGGGATGGAGAATAAATCGGAGGACATCACAGTGCCTCGAAATAGATCTATGATATGTCCATAGCTTGAGTACTGTGTGCAGTTCTTCTGGTCGCCACATCTCAAAAAAGACATAGTGAAATTAGAAAAGGTACAGAAAAGGGCAACCAAAGTTGGTTAAGGGGGATGAAACTGTTCCTTTAGGAAGAAAGACCAAAGCGGTCAGGGTTCTTCAGCGTGGAAAAGATATTAAGAGGGGATATGATAGAGCAGGGCTTCCCAAACTGTGGGTCAGGATCCCAAATAAGATTACAAAAGCTTCAGTTAGGGAATGTTTATTTAACCTTGCAAACAGCACTAGGACCAGGGAACATTCCTTCAAATTCTCTGGTAGCAAATTTAAAACAAATTGGAGAAAATATTATTTTTCATTCAACTCGCAATCAAGCTGTGAAATTTGTTACTAGAGAATGTGGTCAAGGCAGCTAGCCCAGCTGAGTTTAAAAAAAGGTTTGGCCAGGTTCCAGGAGGAAAAGGCCATAACCACTTATTAACCAGGGGACTTCAGGAAACTGATGAGAGTGAGCAACAAGTAACTGGATCAGCTTTTTGGGACTGGTCACTGTCAGAGACAGGATGCTTGGCTCGATGGACCTTTGGTATGACCCAGCCTGGCACGTCTTATCTTCATGTTCTCCGTTATCTCATTCCATGTTTATTAAAAGTGTGACTGTCTGCTACCTGTGACAAATTTAGTTGGTTTTTTTTTTTCTGGTGCTGCCCCCACACTACACAAGACAGGAGGGGATATGCTGGATAAGGTAGCAGAGCTGTATTTCCTTGCTTTACTGTGTCTGCTCCAGCCTCACACCTTCCCTCCTATTCTCTCTGCAGGCTGCCTGGGAGAGGAGGGGCTGAAGCAGGAAACAGAGTTGGAAGGCAGTAAATCTTCAGCCAGTTTGCTGCACGCACATTTTTGCCATCTAGGCAATGTCTAGCTCACAGTTACCCATATACTATTTTGGATAGAGATGTGAATCGTGTGCCCGATCGTCTTAACGATCGTGTTCCGCTAGAGGGGGGAAAAAATCTGATCGTGGGTGATGTGAATCGGAATTGGTTCCGATTCACATCGTTATTTTTTTTGTAGTGAGGCCCGACCCTTTAAAATTAACCCCTTACCTTCCCCCACCCTCCCGAACCCCCCCAAAACTTTTTACGATTACCTGGTGGTCCAGTGAGAGCGCAGGGACCGATCTCCCGCTCTCGGGCCATCGGCGCTATATTGGCTGCCACTCAAAAATGACACTGATGGCCCAATAAAAAAAACCCCCACCCGACCCTCTTTACGATGGCGGCGGCCATCTTTAAATACGGCGGTGGCCATCTTTACGATGGCGGCGGCCATCTTTAAAGATGGCGCCGGCCAGCCAGTGCTCCTACCATGTGACAGGGGCCGGCCAATGGCACAGATACCCTGTCATATGGTAAGGGCAAAGGGTCATCGGCGCCATCTTTATGAGTGGCAGCCGATGGCCTGGGAATGGGAGATCGCTCCCGGGACCACCACTAGACCACCAGGTATGTTTTGGGGGGCTCGGGAGGGTGGGAGAAGCTAAGGCGTCGTTTTTAAAGGGTCGGGTGTGTGTGTGTGTGTGTGTGTGTGTGTGTGTGTGTGTACGTGTGTACCATTGATATCCTGTGGCACGTGAAATAGCAAAGGACCGGCCTGCTATATAAACTTGAGCTACACTCCTGACACTTCATCTTCCCCGGGCTGTGAGTGCTTCTGAAGAAGCAAGAGAACAGCCTGATGTCAGAGTTAGCACATGGTGGATAACTCAGAAGTAGCATCAACAACATTTCTAAAGCAAACTGTGACCTTTCCTTGCCATATGTGGTCTATAAGGGGATAAGGAAGACTGCAGAATATGCTGGTATTCATGCTTGATGGATCTTTGATGAGAAACCACACAATTGATGTATCACTCCCAAATGATTACAGAAATTGTCTTTCTTTAATCATTCATATATTGCACATCTCAGTAAAGTGCCCACAGACATTTGATTTTAACCAAGGCACAGGGAAGAGAGAACTTATGGATGATTTCTGATGGGAACCAGATTGGAAGGAAGGGCTAACTTTGCAGAGTAAACAAGCAAGGAAAGCATGTAGAGACCTGGTTCCTGCCATGCTTGCCAGCAGATTGGTAGAAGGACTGGATATGGGTGTGGCGGGGAGAGTTATAATAGGAGTGTGTTTTGGAGGGTGTGGGTGATTTGGGGGGCATAAGTGGGTTGTGTCTGTGTGTAGGGGGATGTTTGTGTGCATGGATGTGTGGGTGGTAGAAGTGTGTATGTAAGGACTTACATGTAGGAGGATAGGGTTGTGTGTAGTTTGTGTGTTCTATGTGTGTGGGGTGTTCAAGGGGATGGATATATGTGTGTGAGGTATGTTTATGGGTAGGTTGGGGAATATGTGAATGGGAAGGGTGGTCAATGTTCCCTGTAAGCTGCGGACATGTGTGCATGCACACAGATCATGAAACAAATACATATAGAAAAGCATAGCATGCATAAGTAAAGGAAAAAGGAATGGTATTTCAAATTTGTACACTATGTTGCACACAAGAACTTTTTTTTATGAACACCGACCACAAGAATATCAGAGGGAACATTGGTTGTGAGGTGTGTATTTTGAGGATATGATTGTGTGTAGGGAGGGAAGTGTGCATATTGGTGTTTCTGGGTATAGATTGTATGTGTGTGTGTGTGTGTGGGGGGGGGGCTATCTGTATGCTGGATGCATGTAGAGGGGTTGTGTGTGAGGGCTTTGTTTGGGGGGGGGATAACTGACTGTGCCTGTGGTTGTGGTGGCATATTTGCAAGTGAGTGTGTATGTGTGAGCATAATGGGATGAAACTGAGAACCTACGTCAGTCATTTTCCTGTCTCTGTGTGGGGATGCAGGTGTGGATGTGCTGGGAGCAGATGTGGTGTGTGTGGGGGGGTTGTAAGAATGTGTGGGATGTGCGTTGGGGGATGCGGGAGTGTGTGTGTGTGTGTGGAGTGCAGTTTGTAGGTGGTGTTTTTGTGTATGGTGAGTGCATGTGAAGGGAGTATGTGCAAGGGAGTGTGTGTGAGGGTGTTGGGGGGATTTCAGGGGTGTCGGTCACAGTGTGTGTATGGATGGTGTGGGGTGCAGGGCCGGTGAAAGGGTTTTAGGCATTCTAAGCGAAACTTACAGCCTGCTGCTCCCCCCCCCCCCGGTCACACACACACACACACACACAAAATTATGCATTTATGATAGATTTTACATGAGCAAGAATATTTAACTACAGTCTTCTGAGGTAAAAAAAATATTGCTTACAACATGTATATTATATTTATATGCAGTGCTATAAAAAAAAGACCCTTGGACTTGGGATTAGGTCTATTGTAATGTGTGTTGAGTATGGGCATGGCCCTCAGAAAGCCACAAGTAAACTGAATTACAATTTCAATATAGTAAATCTCCCATATCAAAACTCCAGTAACTGCCAGCACTCAAACACTAGCAACCCTATTTATGAAAAGGCAAAACTGCAATTATTACACCAGGCCCTGAAATGCCAATACATCTGTTAGGAGAACAGAACCGACACACTAGCAGAATACATCAACTCAGTCATACTTACAAAATATAAACTCACTAAAATGCAAACTAAAGTAACCATAAAATATTAATGAATAAAACACTGAACTGTTAACCCCAATAGGCCAGACTATTATGCAGTGCAACAATGGAAAAACAGAAATATAACAATTCCTCAGAAAACATCAAACAAAATCAGGAAATATAAATCATCAACAGAAGTAAAACCATACTAACAAATGGAATATTTCAAAACAGCTGACAAATAGAATAACATCTAATAATTTAAAACATATACATTTTCCAAAGTCCAATAAAATATTTCAAATACCATCCAATACTTAAAAAGGATAAAAAAAATCCACGGCTGTTCATACCTGGGATTGTTCTGGATGCTTTGGGATTGTTCTGGATGAGTAGGGGAGAGGTGAGAAGTTGTTTCTCACAATCTCTCTCTCTCTCATATATAAACATATGCTCAATCATAGAACATGCTTTCATACATCTCAGACACAGCAACACATATAGACATGCTCTCTCACACACACACACACAAGAACAAACACATGCTCTCCTATACACAGTCACACAGACATGCACAGATATGCGCTCAGACACACACACAGACATGCTCTCTCACCCACACAGATGCACAGACATGCTCTCTCACAAGATATGCTCTCACAGTCAGATGCACACTTGCCCTCACAGACAGACAGACAGACAGACACACGCTCTCACTTACTCACTTCCTCCCCCTCCCCAGCAGCAGCCTCCTCTTTCAGCACCCATGGCAGATGGACTCTTCGTTTTTCTTGAGGCCACGGGAGCTGATGCTGCTCTGTTTCCTGCAAAAGGGGGGGGGGGAAGGGGAAGGGGGAGTGCACTGTTGCTGTTCCTCCTGCATATGAACCTGGGCTGATGAAGCCTCTTCCTGCGACGGTCCGGGGAATGCGTATGCATGGAGGCGGGGGAGCACTGTTGCTGCTGCCGCTCCTCTTGTGCTCAAACGCGGACCTGGGACCAGTGTTGCCTCTTCCTGCAATGGCCTGAGGGAGGCGCTGTTCTTTCTCCTGCATGGCCTCTTCTTCTTCCTGTCTGCGTGGAGCCGCCACCTTCTGAGCCACGTAGGTGGGAAGAAGGAGAAGTCATGCCGTTGCCGCCCCCAGACTGGTGGAGCCCTAGCCGTCCGCTTAGTGCTTCCGCAGGCCCTGGTGGGCTGGCATGTGTATGTGCCACCTTAATGTGCCATCTTTTGCCAGTTGCTTCAGTTATTTTCTTTGTCTTTGTCTCTGCCTGCCTGCGTTGTTCTATTCCTACATACCGGAAAGGTGCGTGGGGGGCTGTTTGTAATCAGCATTCTAACAGCTCCCCAGAGAAAGTAAGGGAGTTTTGGGGGTTTTTTTCACAAGTTTGGTTCTTTGGAAATACTGATCTGATATTTCTGGGTTTTTTGGTTTTTTTTTTAACATATCCAATATATTCACATTTTCTTCCTGCATGCCAAATTTGATCAATTTCCATCTCTTTTTTTTTTGGGGGGGGGGGGGGGAATTATTGTGCCTACAGACAGACGGACAGAAACCACTTTTACAATATGTTTTACAACATGCTGGAAAGCAAGAAAACATTTCAGAACAGCACTTGCCGCTCCTCCTTAATCCCTAGCCGCTCTTCCCTCCTTCTCAAATAAGATCACTTTCATTCCGGACCTTTTCTTCTCACCATCTTGTTTTTTCTGTTTATTTTTCTCTCACCATTACCTTCAGGAATCTAATTTATTTTCTGCACCCATCTCTTCGGTTCCTTTGTGATGTGCTTCCCTGCCCCTCTCTTCGCTATCTGTCTGTCACTCAGATTTTACCTCTGTCTTCCTTTCTAGGCAGAATTTCCTCCCGTGAACCAGGAGTTTTAATTTTATCCCACCTTAAAGACTGAATAATAATAGTAATAAAATGTTTTAAAAATTCTGTTCTTTTTTTTTTGAAACTTAAATCTGTTCGTTGTGAGTCACAATTCAATGCTAAACATGCGCTTGGAAAACAAGGGCAATATTAAGGCATTGACTCTGGATCCTACAATAAATTTTAATTTCAAATTAACCTGTCACATCAGGCATTTACAATGTCAGAAAAACTGGAAAATGAGGAGCAGGGGCATTCCCACGCATCAATTAGCGGAAATTAATTACTACTACTTTGCATTAGCAGATTAATATTCTCCAGACTGGATACAGAGCCTGCTGTGGCCTAGAAAGAGAAACAAAAGAGTGAGTGAGCAAGAAGGTAGGCGGCGCGGAGCAAGGGCAGAAGAAAAGACAACTTGGTCCTGGGCTTTTCTAGTTTCAGGGTGGTTTGTAGCTTTACTTTCCAAAGGAGGCCACCGTTATGTGTTTTCCTTTTGGAGTCTGAGGGTGGTGCTGGGGATTTTGGATCCTTGCTTATGCACCAATCCTGCACGTTTGCATCTGCACATCCTAGAAAGTAGGCTTTTTGATTTCCTGGTGGAACTTTCTGTTGATTTCTGCCTCTGAATTTGATTTTCTATCATTTTTTTTTTTGGGGGGGGGGGGGGGGTGGCAAGGAGCATCTGTGCCCATTTATAGTACACTCAAAATTAGAAAAACTGGATGAAATGCGACTAAATAATACTATTAGAAATGCAGGTCACATTACTCTCATGGTTTTGAAATTAAGGAATACCCTCATACCAGGGCTAATGCACACTTCCGCCTACCGGCGTCTTTTACTTTTATGTACAATCGCCAATTTGGCTGCCCATTTCCAAATGCAATCATAGGGTAACCTGTATTTTGTTTAAAACCATGATGAACATACTGCTAAAAATTTGCGGCAGTATGTTCATCATGGTTTTAAACAAAATACAGGTTACCCTATGATTGCATTTGGAAATGGGCAGCCAAATTGGCGATTGTACATAAAAGTAAAAGACGCCGGTAGGCGGAAGTGTGCATTAGCCCTGGTATGCCGACATTTATAGTACACGGCATGCCCAAGGGATCTCCTACAGCACGTATGTTTTTCAAAGTATGATGGCGGATAGGACCATGCTGAGGAAAGAAAACAAGAGACTGGTCAGAAAGTTGGTGATTTATAGCTGGGGGGCAGAGCCCCATTGGGGAGCCACTAACCTGAGTTAACCACAAGAAAAGGTTTGGGGTATTTTTGTAAAACATTTTTTGTGCCATTTAGTTTTATGATGACAATTTTAAAAACCTGTTTTACATATTGCTAATACTACTGTAGCTCTTGAGTGGGAAAACCCAGATAATGGATCAAAAGGCTCCCAATATAGTTCAGACTCTAGCTATAAAGCTTTCCAAGGTGTTTAAATAACTCTGAATATCCAGAACTTCCTGTGGGGTTTGCAGGTGGGGGGAGTTTAACTTCAAGGTCCTTTTGTGTCGCTCAACAGTTAAACTGCCCCTTAAGTCCCTTATAAAAGCACTAATAATCTCCAACAGTCTATGGCAGCAATAATCGCACTGGAAGTGAAGTGGTTTCCAGTTTAACATCACTGATATTTGATAAGATGGTAGAAAAGTTCTTTACAGCTCTTTGATATTAAATCCAGTTGATTTACAGGTTGAAATTAATACATTTATGACCTTACTCTTCCCGTAAAGCTCTTTAGAATTTGTAATAAGCAATTCCTTAACAATTTAGCTCTTTCACTTTTCCCATTAATCAGCGTGAAGAAAGTACAAGTCTCCCAATTTCTCAGATTTATAGCAGATTCTTCCCATTGTGTAATAATCAGATTGGTAGCCCCAATTACTTAACAGAATAAAGAGTCCCGATTTTCATACCTCTTCTGAAGACTCCTCTATTCTGCTAGGCCTCCTTCTGGCAGTACCAAACTGGCATTCTCCTCCCAGATGTAGCTCATGACGGCAGAAAAAGACCACATGGTCCATCCAGTCTGCCCAGCAAGCTTCTTGTGGTAGTAACT
This sequence comes from Rhinatrema bivittatum, assembly GCF_901001135.1. Taxonomy (NCBI): domain Eukaryota; kingdom Metazoa; phylum Chordata; class Amphibia; order Gymnophiona; family Rhinatrematidae; genus Rhinatrema; species Rhinatrema bivittatum. The sequence continues at coordinate 35,515,987 of NC_042626.1, forward strand.
GCCGCTCCGTGCAGGTTACCCCCCAAGCCTTATGTTAAGGGGAGTAAATATTAAAAATCAAAACCAAGCAACTAATTTTTAATATTACTACCCTTAACATAAGGCTTGGGGGTGACCTGTTTGAAGCGGCAGGTTAACCCCACCCGGGTCTGGAAAGATACTTTAATAACTCCTTCTCTCTCTTAATGGATGTGAATCCCATTCCTGTGAAATGACACAGCTTCTTCCCTGTCCTTTGTAGGTGAAAGCCACCTCTTCCTCAGAATTAATAATAAAAAATAACATCTGAGTCCTGGGGTCCTAGGGTTCTCAGTCAATAAAGACAGAGGCAAGCACTCTTAATGAAAATAGGAACCAAAGGAGAGAAAAGGAGACTGGGGAAAAAAGCATCATTATCTAGCAACAAAAAGGTCTCCGACTCTGGATCACAAAATAGGGTTAAGACACCTCTGAGGTGAATTTTCAGAACATTTGCACATAAAAAATAACATGCGCGCACATAAAATAGCATATACACGAGTGTACGCTATATTAAAAACTGAAACACATATTCATATATTGGGAGACATGAGCAAATTTGCATATGTAAAAAAAAGGGACAGGCTAGGGACATTCTGGAGAGGAGGCCATCATTTCCGCAGGTAAATTGTTATTTTACAGCCTGCCAAAGTGACACTTCTGCTTAATTTCTGGTATAATTGATCATAAACATCTCAAAACTGAAAAAAAGACTGGGGAGGAGGGTCTGGGTGAAATTGAAGGACTTCAGGCTGAAGAACCAGGCGGGTCTTCATGAGCTGCAGATGGACTGGGTGAACTGGGAGACTAATTGGTAAAAATGGTAATTTCATTGCCGAGTGCATGTAGGAAAATCCCCTGACTTGCCTATGTAAAAGCCAACTTAACAGGAGGTAAATGCATGTAAATAATGTTAAGTAAAATCTATTCACGTATTCCTTTAATATTCAAAGTACAAATATGCAGGTATATTATTTGCACACACTTACCTGGGTAAATTCCAACTTATCTGGCTATGTAGCCCCTTTGCTGCTACTTAGATGGACAAATTTGAACTTATCCAGATAAAATAGCACCTTTTTTTTTTTACTTTTCCGGCTATCTTACATGCCTGGATAAGTCCAAAAAGTGCTAATTAGACAGACAAGTAGTGCTTTTCAGACTTATCCCGCTAAGTACTGCTACTTAGTTGCATGAATCGGAACATATCCGGATAAGTGCCGCTACGTTTCCGGATAAGTCTGAACTTGCATGACTCGTGGTTTTTACCTACACGAACATGTATGTGCGCATATGTACTTGTATTTTATAACCTGTGCATATCATTTGCATACAGTAGCAAATTACCATGCACCCATATTCACGCATACATGGTCACACATGGTCAGTTTTGAAAGTTATCCTCTGTTTCCTCTTTGTTAGCCAGGTCTCTGTGAAGAAGACCCTCAGAGTTCTTCTCCCAGAAAACAACAAAAAGTGGAGCTGCACAGAGAGGGCTGTCCCACAGTAGGGCAACGTAGGAAAAATTGAACTAAGAATCCATGCACTAAGATGGTGGCAGGGGTTTATAAAGGCTCAAGCACACTCCAGCTACTGCTCCCATATGGGGGGAGCCGAACCTCAACCTCTACTCACTAATCCCGCTGTACCTCCCCAGAAAGACTGGGTCACTCCTTTTAGTAAGGAAATCAAGGGCTTCTTGTACTTCTACTACTACTACTTGTCATTTCCATAGTGCTATTAGATGTACATAGTGCTGCAGAGGTACTAGCTAAAATATGATTATATAATCCAGTTTCATCCATTTTTTGGTACATTTTAGGATCTCTGATCTGAATAACAAATTAATTTCAATCATTTTTTAACATCTGAATTTGTTTATTTAATTGTTTCCATTAATTAGCTTATGATATCGTGACACTCACATATTCAGTTGTTTTATTACGTGGATTAGTTTTCCCCATGAATTTATTTTGTTTGAATTATATTTTGCCCAGCAAAATTTAACATAATATTCTGCACAGTATCCAAAATCACATTATGTTAACGGCAAGCCTTGTTCCCATTTTACATTATGGCGGCGTATTGTGGCAGGTGTCCAGTGAATGTGTGTGCTTTAACCTTGGAAAGCAGGATAGCAATGGAAGCGGTTTCCTTTCTATAAATATATTCATTTCATATAGAGGACTTGATCAAACGGAGTGGCAGTATTTGTCCCAGTCCCGTTACTTCCTGTTTTCTTTCTTTCAAAAATGTGCCTCCTTCAGACTATAACATGAAATGGCAATGAAAACTCTCATCCACAGGTCGGGTCACATTAAAAGGTTGATCCATCATAGGAGATGAAGCAAGCATATTGTCCACTATCACACTCTCTTCCTTGGTCATACATTTATAAATTGGCCTGTAAACACTAATTCATACAATAACACTGCCTTGATCCTACCATTATATTATAAATCCTTTACCTCTGCTTCTCCTTGCATCTCAAACCTGACTTGATATTCCTCTCCAGATCAGGTGCTACCAATTGCACCAAAGTGATAGCTCCTATGTGTTTCACATCATCCCAGGATCTCTGAGGACTAGGACCGAGGTACAAATGGGGAGATCATGTTGAATGATTAAAGACCAATGGGCCCATGCTTTTGAATAGTTGATACCTGTAACAATCGTGAAGGTTTGTTTTTTTTCTTCCTAAAACCAGTGGCCTGCTGTTAAATTTACAAGAAAATCCTGCATTTACTGCTTGGCCCAAGATTCCAAATTGAATCTCAGTTGTTCAGACTAAGGGGATTACCATGCTGATGGAATGTGCTGTTTATGGCTACAGAGGTCACACTAAAAAGCAGGTCTGCACTGAATGTCTGTATTTGGAGGACGTGAAAAAGGAGGCTCTGGCACTTTTGCAGAACAATACAGACTGTGTTGTACCTGCCTGGTAGGAACATAATTTCTCAAAATAGCAGCCATGGATGTCTGGAAAGCTGTCTATGGCTGATTGATAAATCTAAATCTGCTAAAAAGGTTTGACTCACTTTTGAAATGTGATAAAGTGGAAGGCAGACTGAAAAAGTCAAGAGAAGCGAGGCTACATTAAACTAGCAATATTACCCAACTGCAAAAGCATTTAATGACACCCAACAATTCCTTGCACGTTCTTAACTAAATTAGGGTATTATCAAGTAGTAAATACCTTATTATAAAGACAATATTGAATGCATAATCAAAAAGAAAGATTTTTCTCCCTTAGCTCACCAATGTCATTTGTAAACCATACTTTTAAAAAGTCTCAGACACCGATTGTGTCTTTAGTAACATAATCCATTATAAAAAAAAACCCTCCGCAACCAATATTATGAACATATGCCAGTACTGAAATAAGCACTGTTTATAAATTGCTGTCAGAGTACATAGTAATGAACAAGATAAATAGCAAGGTCACATAAGATCCCTTCCCCAAGGAGCCCACAGTAAATGAGTGCTTACAGAGAGGTCAAAGCACATTGTTCAAAGTCACACAATGGATAGTTATATAAACCAATATTCTTGCCCTTGGCCTATTCTGCCAGACCACAGTTCACATTTATTTATTTATTTATTTATTTGTGTTTTTCTATACCGGCATTCACGGAAGTTCGTATCATGTCGGTTTACATAAAACAAGGGGTGAGCAATACATTATAACGTACATAGCTAAAACGTAAGAGTTTTAAAAGTAAAACATTAAAAGTGTTTTACTTTTTATTGAGATTATTGTCTCTCACCAACCAAATAAAATCCATTTCCCTGCTTCTCTTCACAATGGGGAAGCGATTAAGGATTTGGATTTTAAATTTAATTATTCGCCTTTCCAAATGTGAGCTCAAGGCAAATTAAATTCAGGTACAATAGGTATTATGGGTTTCCGAATTTTTCCTCCCTAATTCATAACTAGAAAAGACTGGACTTTTCAGCGTACCATGTCCCCCCTGTTTGTGTTATATGGTGGGAAATGATGGCCTTATAGGTTTCCAAATTTCTCAGCATTTTTTTATGTTTACTCTTTGAATATCTCAGAGTCCAGTGTGCTAAAATGTATCACACTGAGGGATGTTTAGTAAACAGTGTGCTGCTATTTTGCTGTCAGGCACTATATGCAAATGAGCTCCTTAGCAAAATAGCATGTGTAGTTTTTCTAAAGACTTTATTGCTAAATGTTTAACAACACTTCTCTGAGGTGTTGTTCAATTTTGTGTGAAATAGCATTTGAAGCCCATTTTCACAGGTAGTTTATATGCATTCATAGCTAATGAGCTGATTTATGTAATTTTGCATTACAGTCACTCATTAGCATTGAAATTGCATTAAAATGTGAAAAAGGAAGTATGTATGCTGAAATAACTACGGAATATGCAAAAAAAGTAAATTAACAAATAGCACTTGTTATCCCAATTAATGTGCTAACAACTATTTTAGCCTGCAAACTTGCCTTTGTGAATATAAGCTCACCAAGGCCTCATAATATATAGAAAATCTGCTTGAGGTCCATGGTGCTGAGATTCCACATTTTGCTTCTCAGAGCGGTTCAAAGTAATAGGTTTATCTACTACACTAAGAACATAAAATATGCTACTCGGGGTCAGATCAAGGTCCATTGATCCTAGCATCCTGTCTCCAGCAATAGCCAGTTTGGGTCACAAGGACCTGGCAAATCCCGAAACATAGATGAATTTCTTGTTGCTGCTGACTCCCAAAGAAAGTGATGTCTTTCTCAAGTCTACTGGCTCTACTCCGTGCTGGATGTGCTACATTTTTCACAATTTTCTCCAGACTGAGAGAATTCTTTGTTCATCTGGGCATGCATAGGAAGAACTGAAGCTCTACGAAATGCTTATGTCCTAGCAATGTAATGTCTTATATTTCTAAGACACACTGGTATGGTGGGTTTGTAAAAAAGAATTTATATTTTCAGTTAATATTTGTTCCTTTTGGCCATTTTAGCATGTCTGTTATGACAATACATATAACATGCATTTCTTAGCAAACAGATTTGTGAGCACATCTCTTTCAGTATGTATATATTTATCTTCTACATTTCCAGTTTGTAGAAAAAGGAAAGAAGAATGCTATTTGGTCAGTGTATCAGTCTGTCCACATGCCTATAAGCTAATTTTCATTGGAAAACTCCTCATGTAGTTTCCCTCTGAAAATCTCTGGCCCAATGGGGACCACAGGTACAAAAGCACCCACAGAGTATGCAGGTGCAACCTCCCTACTGGGAAGAACGTGTGGGGAGTTAAAAATAAACTCCCAGCATTGCCCGTTTCCCCAACACTGATGGGAAAGGGGGGATTTTCAGAAGGCATGTTTCCATGGGCAAACACCCACTTACCTGCAGAAAAAGCTTCTGAAAATTGCCGTTTCCATTTACTTATTTGCATTACTTATAGCCCACAAATATAGGTTACTAGCACCATACAAAGATAGGAGCTGGATGAGACATCATCTAGTCCATCCCCTGCCTGCCTATCCCAGATAGATGTTTATCTAATCTAATTTTCAATGGTGCAATTTTCAAACAGCCCACATAGTTGCAAACTACACGGTAGTTTTAACACGTACTTTACAAAACATTTCAAAGACACACTGCCTGCATTGTTTCTTTTTGAAAATTAGCAAGTGCAAAATACATGCACTAAAAATGGCCATACATTTTGCAACTGTTATTTGTGTGGGTTGCCTGGGGGAGGCAAAAATAGCTTTGCTTCTTTTGGAAATTGATTGTACATACACCCCTTTTTCCCCCCAACCTAAATACACCTACAGGAATGCTTCCTGCTGCAAAATGTACACATGCTATAGGATCTGCCTGAATTTTTTGTCATATTTTGGGAGGGAAATTATCATTCAGGTCATTTTACCCAGATAAATACTTTGCAAAAACTGCCCTCAAAAACCTTGGATAGCAATTCCACTACTTTACTATGTAACTTATTAAACCAGACTGTTGATCTGAAGACTATGAAATCTGGTAACGGCTAATGTGTGTGTGTGTGTGAGAGAGAGAGAGAAAAAATAAGAACAAACCACTTTGTATTAGGACGCTTGCAGACATGGTTCTTTTTTCACAACATCCTCTTCATAATGTCCCATTGAATGTACTCCACACTCTTCTAATGTGATATAAGTAGATCAATTTGACAAAGATTTGCGCTATCCCATGGCTTGTTTCCTCCGCTCCCTACAATATAAAAATGCACATAATTCTCCCTTTCTGTAAATTTCAATCTGTGCAAAATTTATGACTGTCAGCATTCCCTGATCCTTGCAAAAGGTATCTGATTGATAGGAAATTCAAACTGCCTAGAAGAAGCTTCAAGATGACTTCAGTAATTGTAGATAATTGATGTAAATTATATTTAACAGAGTTTTGAAAGGAAATTATGAGAGTCAAATGAGTTGGTTTAAGAGCTCCTTCATGCACAGTGCCTAAAAGTTAGAAAATGGTTAGCATTTTCTTTTTAAGTGAAGCATATTAAGTCTTTGCAAAAGTGTAGTCAGTCTCTACTCATCTCCATGGAGCTGAATTTGCTAGATAGTGAGACACTGAGTGGAGAAATGCCACAAGGCTGGTTGGTTAATCGTAGCAAAAAAAGAAAGTCATGTTTATGGACAGTGCTTACAGGAATAAAAATAGGATACCAATGACATTAATAAAATAACCAGAATTTTAGATTTTTTTATCCCTACACACACCATCTTACATAACTATTTTATTATCCTACAGCCAAAATATTTTAGTGCCTTTAGAGCTATTCAGATTGGGTAAGAGTTAGAATGTAGAAGAGGCTTAGAGCAGGAGTGAAAAGATCTGTTTAAATCTGGAGGTTTTTGTATATAACTATAAGAACATAAGAAGTTGCCATACTGGATCAGACCATCAAACCCAGCATCCTGTTTCCAATAGTGGCCAATCTAGGTTACAAGTACCTGGCAAATACCCAAACAATAAATACACTGCATGCTACTAAAGCCAGTAATAGCAGTGGCTATTCCCTAAGTCATCTTGATTAATAGCAGTTTATGGACTTCTCAGGAACTTATCCAAACCTTTTTTAAACCCAACTACACTAACTGCTCTAACCACATCTTCTGGCAACAGATTCCAGAACTTAATTCTGAGCTGAGAGAAAAATAATTTTCTCCTAGGACAAGCAGGATGATAGTCCTCACATGTAGGTGATATCATCAGATGGAGCCCAGCACGGAAAACTTCTGTCAAAGTTTCTAGAACTTTGACTAGGCACACTAAGCATGCTCAGCATGCCACTATCCATGCATCCATGTGAAGTCCCTTTTCAGTCTCTTCTTTTTCACGGAGCAATCGTCTTGCGGATGTGGAGCTTGCACTTTTTTTCTTTTGGAAAACCGTATTTTCAAGTTCATCTCTCCTTCTTTTCCCATGCTGGGTCCCTCAATCCTTTCCTGGCCCTTGTTAGAGGCATCGCGGTAAGTACCCCCATTCTTTGCAGTCTATTACCAATGGTGCTGTCTCCCGGTGGCTGCCGGCCATCGACTGCTCAGCGGTTGCTTTTTTCCATGGCGTCCTCCAATTTCCCCCTGGACTATGTCCATCACAGACCCCCCATGAGGTCTGCATTCTGTGCCTGGGGGGCCTTGCACGATCTGTGGCTGTTCTTTTTGTGCTCAGATGACTCCCAAGGGTCACCAAGCACACCTGGACAAGATGGACAAGTTGTTTGCGGCCAGGAAGTCCAAACCCTTGACATCAGAGTTGGGGTCATTGACACCTTGTGGTATGGAGAACCATGGAGGTGCTGGCCCCATCTTGTCCTCTCCCTTGCTGATTTCCCAGTGAGAAGTAGGTGCTGGGGATAGGCCCGTGTCTATCTCTTCCTTCTCTAGGTCTGGATCATCGCCATTGTCTTTGGCACCGGGGAAAGACTGGGCTGAGCATCGGGAGAAATCAAGGAAGCACCGTCATCGGTTTCCTTCCTCCCATGGTACCAAGCTCAGAAAGGCACCAGTATCGTCCACAATACCACCGAAGCAGCCCTATACCAAAGAGGCATCAACGCCCATCGAGGTTGAGGGCCCGAGGCGGTCTCCACCCATATCAGTGCCAGGCACCGGTTCCCCCCCAGGGCTCCGAGGGGAGCCAGGTTATGCTTCCTTTTCCTCAAGCTATACTGTCATCGATATCATTTGAAAAGGAGTTGGAGTGCAGTGTTCTTGGCAATGGAATGAGCCCTGCATGGCATTGAGCCACCATCGGAGCTTGCACCATCCATGTTGGTGCCGTTGCTGGAGTGCTTGGATCTGCTCCTCAGTGCACTGCCGACATAACCTGTGCCGATGCCTAGGGAGCCTTCCTGCCATGGGGGGCAGTGGAGAGGCCACAATTGGAGACCATTCCTATTGCAGATTCCTCTGATGAGGTAGTAAGTCTCCCTGACTGGTTGTGTAGCCACTGAGCCTTGAGTTACTTGGTCCTTCGCAGTTGATGCCCCCGGTGCCATCGATGCCCCCAGGGCCCATGGTTCCTTCAGTGTCTGTGGGGCTCTTGTTGCCCCGGCCCAGAACCATGCCTCATGCTCCCCCACCGGTGTCACTAGAGAGGGAGGCTACCACCCCTTACAACCCATGGAAAGATGAGCCTTCTACCTCTTCATCTGAGGACTCTAAGGAACTACTTTTTGAACCCTCTCCTCCAGAAAAGAGATGCTACTCCCCTCCAGAGGACCTGACATTCGCAGGCTTCATACGAGCGAAGGCAGAATCGGTCCCTTTCCAGCTCCTGATTGAGGAAGATGCCAGGCACAAGATGCTGGAGATACTTCAGTTTGTGGATGCTCCAAAGGAAGTAGTTGCAATCCTGGTTCATGATATTTTCAAGGACCTGGTTATCTGGATATGGGAGCATCTGATCTCGGTCCCTCTGGTAAACAGGAACACCGATGAGGTATACCTTGTGCAACCATCTACTGAGTTTGTCCGGCGCCACCTCCCACACCAGTCTGTAGTGGTGGAGTCAGCCCTTAAGAAAGTGAAGAGGTCTCGCACCCATGCCTCGTGTCCAGGAACACATGGCCCTAGATGCCCTGGGCCGCAAGGGCTTCCAGGGATCTATGTTGGCGGCCCGCATTGCCTGCTACCAATTATATGAGCCAATATTCCAGAAACCTCTGGAAGCAAGTTCAAGAATTGGTAGATCGCTTCCCTTAGCAATTCCAGGATGACTTCTTGAAGGTGGTGTAGCAGGGATTGGAATGTGACAAACGAAAAGTTAGGTCCGCATATGATGTCTTTGAGACAGTGGCAAAGGTAGCCGTGACAGGCATTGGGGATTATCGTATGGCATGTTTTCGGGCCTCTGATCTCTGATCCGAGGTGCATGACTGTATTGCTGACCTGCTTATACTAGAGAGAATCTCTTCAGTGACAAAATCAAGGAGGCAGTAGCACAACTCAAAGGTCATCATGAGACCATGCAGCACCTCTTGGCTAGCCCAGACCCACAGTCCTCAGGCAAAAAATCCTCGAGGCAGGGACCTTGATGCCCTTTTTACCGGCCGAGGAAGTACTATCCTGCTGCAGGTAGGGCACAGTCTCAGCGGGCCAGACCGAGGTCTCGTCCTAGGTAACATCATATCCCCAAAACTCAGCCAGCGCCCCAGCAGATTCCTGCTACGGGTCTTTGACTGATTGCAAGGTAGTTTAAGCCAGTTGCCCATACAGCCAGTGTTGAACCTTCCAGTCGGAGGCCGGCTCACGTCCTTTGCGGACGGACAGCCATTACCTCGAATTGGTAGGTCCTCTCCATCATCCGCCAGGTGTACAGGTTGCATTTCTAGGAGTTCCCCCAGACTGTCCCCCTTGCCCTGAAAGAGTAAATAACCGATTCACATTTACCTATTCTAGTCCTCTCATGATTTTATAGACCTCTACCACATTTCCCCTTCTCCAAATTGAACAGCCCTAACCTCTTTAGCCTTTCCTCATAGAGGAGCCATTCTATCCCCTTTATCAATTTTGGTCATCCTTCTCTGTACCTTCTCCAGTGCAACTATATCTTTTTTGAGATGTGGCGATCTAGTTGCACTGGAGAAGTACAGAGAAGGGCAATGCTCTTAAGGTTTCCATGCTCCTCTGCATGGCATCAGTTCAACTATTCTGTGTCTTGGCTTATTGTTTATATGCCTTCGTGCTGAAAATCCAGCCAAATGCTTAAATCCAGCCTTTCAAAAAAAACAAAAACGAGTGGCCAAGCTCTTCTTAAATCTCAGAACAGAGTCATAAAAGAAGCCAGTATTAATGGCCAGAGAGCAAAAGAAATGTGCAGAAGTTCAGAGCCTCAGCAGAGAGAACATTACTTCAACAAGCTGTTTGAAGCTGAGCTAATCACAGGAGGTGGGGGCCCTTGCACACCAGGGAGTTCTCTCTGAGCCCTCTTGCTGACACAAGAATCCTGATATGTTTAATATTTGATGGACTTCCTTTGCCAAGTTTATTTGAATATGCTTGACTCGTCTGAACTTCCTGCCTGATTAGAAGTCTGGGCATGAACAGAGAAAGTCCCCCCCCCCCCCCCCATACACACACACCTCCACCTCCTCTGTAGCATGTAAAGGAAAGATTGTTGAAATGAACTGAACCTCTTCCATACATGGAGGCACTGCTGTGGCAGAGTGTGATCCACATTAGATAGGAATAAAAAAATAAAATTCTGTGAAAACCAGCAGCATTATAGATAAACTGCAAAGGAATGAGCAGAATTCCTAATATATCAAGATATATATTCTATATATTGAAGCCCATTTGCCCATTGACTTCCACTATAAACCTGGAGATGTGTTCCTATGGTGAGGATGGGGAACAAATAAGTAGTAAAAAGACATTTTTTTTTTTAAATTTCTTGAGAAATGTATTAGCTCCTAATCTTCTTCTTTTTCTTTCTCATTCTTTGGATGATCTGCCTCTTTCTATGGATCACAGTATTCAGCCGCCTCATCTCATTGGTCATCCTCCATCTTTTTCTCCTTGTTCTAGTTCTGGAACTTTCATTGGTTTGTGTTCCTTAGCAAAAAAAAAAAAAAAAAAGGCATCTAAACACTGCTGCTTTGAACACTGCTTTTTCTTCTTGCACAGCTCCTTATAGTAGTGACTATTTTGCTTATTCTTCTGGCGGTCCATTTTCAAAAGCATTTAGCCGGCTAACTCAGAAGTTAGCCGGCTAAATGAATATTTGGGTATATCTGGCTAAATTCTAGCCCCCTAAAAAGTTAGGGGGCTAGAATTTAGCTGGCTAAGTTATAGGCATTTTGTCAGCATAACTGGGAGGAGTTGAATTAGCCGGTTGAGTTAACTGGCTAACTCTAATATTCAGAGTTAGCTGAATGGCTTAGACGGCTAAGTGTGGTCAGGCCAAAGAACTGACCTAAAATTAACCAACCAACTTAAAGATAGCCGAATATATTCAGTAGTGCGGTTTCACTATTGAATATGCCTCCAAAGTTATCCGGATAAAGCGTTATCCAGATAAGGCGTTTGACAAAGTTCCTCATGAGAGGCTTCTAGGAAAAGTAAAAAGTCATGGGATAGGTGGCGATGTCCTTTCGTGGATTGCAAACTGGCTAAGCGACAGGAAACAGAGAGTAGGATTAAATGGACAATTTTCTCAGAGGTTGGTTCAGTGTGCTGCGGCAGTCAAAAAAGCAAACAGAATGTTGGGAATTATTAGAAAGGGAATGGTGAATAAAACGAAAAATATCATAATGCCTCTGTATCGCTCCATGGTGAGATCGCACCTTGAATACTGTGTACAATTCTGGTCACCGCATCTCAAAAAAGATATAATTGCGATGGAGAAGGTACAGAGAAGGGCTACCAAAATGATAAGGGGAATGGAACAGCTCCCCTATGAGGAAAGACTAAAGAGGTTAGGTCTTTTCAGCTTGGAGAAGAGACACCTAAGGGGGGATACGATAGAGGTGTTTAAAATCATGAGAGGTCTAGAACGGGTAGATGTGAATCGGTTATTTACTCTTTTGGATAATAGAAAGACTAGGGGGCACTCCATGAAGTTAGCATGGGGCACATTTAAAACTAATCGGAGAAAGTTCTTTTTTACTCAACGCACAATTAAACTCTGGAATTTGTTGCCAGAGGATGTGGTTAGTGCAGTTAGTATAGCTGTGTTTAAAAAAGGATTGTATAAGTTCTTGGAGGAAAAGTCCATTACCTGCTATTAAGTTCACGTAGAGAATAGCCACTGCCATTAGCAACGGTAACATGGAATAGACTTGGTTTTTGGGTACTTGCCAGGTATTTATAGCCTGGATTGGTCACTATTGGAAGCAGGATGCTGGGCTTGATGGACCCTTGGTCTGACCCAGTATGGCATGTTCTTATGTTCTTATCTGGGTAACTTTGCTAGCCAGACTGTGTCTGAATATGGACCACCTGGAGACTTTAAACTGCATTCACGACTGGGATTATTGGAGATCTGCAGTCTGCCTCTGGCAGTTGTTTTATTTTTAAAGGCAGCGGGATGACTGCAGCTTCCTCATTTTTCTCTCTCTTTTCAGTTTGCTCTCATTGGATAGATCTGTAGCACCCCAGGGACATGGGGAAAATCTGTCACCAATAGCTGGAGGTGTGCTGCAGCAGAAGCCCTGGTGTAATATGCCAGATGGGGGTTGCAGGATCTTTAGGTACTGGAGAAATGGCCCAGGCACCCCAGATTCAATGTGGTTAGTTTCCTGTTCCTGAGCAGGTGACCCAGGATAAACCAAGACACACTGAAACTTTCTACACAACTTTACTCTTTGTCAAAGATGAAGGGACATAAATGCAATGGCAATCAAAACAACAGCAGAATAATGCCCACAGTAACAGAAAGGAACAACAGTTTATATATATATGTATATGTATGTATGTCTCTAATAATATGTCACTTTTGATAACAGCAGCAACCCCAGAAACAGTGAAAGGCATGCAAGCAGCCCAAAATATTCTAGTGAAATTAAAAAAAAAAAAAAATTGGTTTTCTCAGGCATGCAGAAAGGAAAAGAAACCCAAAACCGTTGTGGAGCCCCTGATTTCCTGAATAAACCAAATGTTCACACAGGGCTGTGATATGGATATGGATAGTTGATATGGAAACTCCTGTGAAAATGGGTTTAGTGCAAACTGCATGTTTGAGCAGGCGACCACTTTTGGTCCCAGTGTTTACAGCACAGAGAGTTTTTCAGAATTGAAAACTCCTCTGCAGTTTGTCCCTCCTGTAGTGTTTGCAAGGGAAAAGCAAACTCCTAGCACAGCCTGAGTGTTGCAGAGATGGCTCTTATTCATATAACTATGAGCATCCAGGGCAGGAATACACCTTCAGGGAAAACCCTCTGGTTATCACTATTAGAGTCAAGATTTAGATTGTTTTGCTTATTTTTTTACTTTCTTGTTGGCTCCTTCCGCAGAGGAATGGCACCCCCTCCACAGAAATGGCATCCAGGGAGGAGTTTATTCTCAGCTCGACCCTGTCCCCTGCTGAGAGATTCTTTCCCTGTCTCTGGAGTTGCAGCTCCTCTTCGTCTAGCACACCTCCATGAGCTGTTTTTTTTTATATGGAATTCACACAAAAGCCAGATCCTTATTTCCTTTCACTCCCACTCTCAATGCTTCTGTGTTTTGTTTTTTTTTTCTTTCAGCAGGAGCCCAGAGTCTCTCCTTTTCCTCTCTCCCCATTGGTCAGAACCCTCCTTGCTTCCCAGGGTAGTTCTGATACTCCCATTGGTCCAACACACTTACTGCAACATCATAGTTTGGCTGTCCTCAGGAGGGGAGAGGGAGGCTTTGGAGAGCAGTGAATGTTTATTCTGCATTCACCGTCAGTTCTCTGCAGGTTTTCTTGCTATTAATCCTATTTACCTCAGTAAAGGGCTGTCATAGTTGATGAATATTATCCCTGCATGGAACTTAAAGGCAGCTTGTCAATATTAAGTTACTCAAAGTCCTTGTGCTGCTTAATCCAGAGACATATACACGCTCATGGAGACAGGTACCCTTGTCACAGATCTTTTCCATGTGACTAGCAGTTCAACCTCATATGACTCTATGACTTCATCAAATCTGACGTCATTTGCAAGGGGCACTATGTTCTGTTGAATCTGTGGACAGCAGGTACACACTCTGGCCACATCTTCCACATTTCAGTTAGTTTTTCAACACACTCAAAGCACCATAAAATTTCTAATTTTATATCTAAAATCATGTTACCATGCTTCTTCTCTCTCTCTTGGTGCTTCTGCTTTAACCTCCACACAATGGATGCGTCACAGACATCTTCACTTAGTTTTACTTCCCGCAGAATGAGGCTCATGGCCGGAAATTTTATCCTAGTCTTTTCCGTCTTGAAAAGAATCTGCAGCTTTTTATGCCAGGGTCTTCCTCTCCTGAAAACTGGGGGCACTGTTTAGAATGGATCTGGACTGTAGCAGGCTTTTCTTCCTTTGCAGAAAAGGAAGTGACCTATAGGAAGCTCAGCAGTACAGGAAGAGCATTGGGTCAAAATTCCACTATAAACAAGTCCCTGCATTTCCTTATGGCAGTCCCAAAATGGAATTTCTGTTAAAATGAAATTCCATTAAGTGAGTTTCCATATAACATGGGATTGCTGTATTTAGAGATGATGTATAAAAAGAGATGCATATGAAGACATATGACTGATTTCTGGAGCAAATCCTAAACAAGAGTGAGAGCCTGGAGGAGGGACTTGCACTTAGCACAGGAATCTATTTTGAGTATGCCCCACATGATGACATAGAATATATGGAGACAAAAGAAAGAGCTTTTTCCTATTATGGCTTGGCCTTATGGAATTCCATGCCTAAGGGTATAGGGGTCATATTGGATTATTCAACATTCCAGGAACAATATAAAACAGCATTTTTCCAAAGACTTTCTGCCAGAGGGCTAGCTTTATGGAAGATTTGGTTTATAGATGATTCTATGTTTTATTTGTATTTTTTCTTTATTTATACAATTTTCAGAAAAGATTAACAGAAATAAACCAAAGGAAACACAGTATCCAAAGAATAATTTCACACTGTTTAAAAAAAAATCAAAAAAACCAAAACATGTAAATACTGCGTCTAGTCCATAACTATGAGAGGAGCAATTCAAATTAAAAACAAACATATTGAAAAAGTTTTAACGACCAACAAACAATACTAATTACATCTAAAACCCCCAAGTTTCTTCTTTTGAACCACCCAATTCCGCAAACTATATCAGAAAATTAAGTTTCCACATTTTTATCTCACATAAAATTCTCCATTTGCAAATGGTCAAAAAAACCCAAACCATTTATTCCATTCAAAATTGCTGTGTTTGATGCTGATATTTAATTGGTTTTACATATCTTGTGTTTGCTTTAAATCTGTTTAATAGATTGTGTCAGGGGTTTGGAAGGATTGGAGTTTGATAAGACAAGAGTCTAAGAAGTGTAACAAATCAATAGGGCTGATTGTCAGAGGGATTTCCACATGTAAATGGGTGTTGACTTGCGGAGATCCCCCACCCTTTTGAAAACTGGCCCTCCCCTGTCTGAGATGAAAAGGGCCAGTGCTGAGGGCAGGGCCAAGGTAGACCAGCTGAGCTACGTGCCAGAGTTTAATTTTGAAATCCTGGAGCGTTCTTTTTCCCCACATACGTTGCAAAGCAAGCGGGGGTCAAAATGTCCCCACAATACTGTTAGTTGTGTGCAAGCTACCCACAGGCACTGAAAATCACTCTCTTCAGGACCTGCGTATGATCGGTCCTCTTCTGTGGCATCCCTGCATTATCCTGCCAGCTGCATGCGCTGCCTTCTTGAAGTGGCATTTCTCATAATTTCAAGAACTAAATTTGCAGTTGGACCAGAAGAGCTCTCTTTCAGTTGTACTTGTTGGCAGCCTATGATATCCTAGCTAGGATTTTGTTATTTTTAGCAGTAGCAGGAGAGAGCATTAGTTATGTAATATTAGCTTCAAAGGATCTGTCTTGTCTCTATACAGCTGTGCTGGAAGAGAAACTTTATGCACATAGGAAAACGGCAATACCTGCAGGGAAAAAAAACCTTTTAATGTACAGTCAATATATGTTTAATTTTATTTTCTAATTAGTTTGGAAACTGGCTTCAGACCAGTTCAAAATTGCAAAACGCCCTTTTTGTGTATCGAATGGAATGCCTACAAACCAGTTACAGATGTAAGGCAAAAATGTTAAATGACAATTGTATTGTAATTACAGCACCGCTTTCAAAGGCAGGATTGCCAACTGGCTCCATTTTTTTTTCAGGACAGGTTGATGCGCTCCTGATTTTATCCCATCACAGGTAGTCCACACTTTTCTTAGAGCTACAGCTCCATCCATGCAATAGGGATACAACCAGGACTGGATCAGACCTCCCTGAAAAGCTGGAGCCAGTTGGTAAACCTTGTTTATTGTGAGGGTGGAGGGAGGGAAGGGATGCTAATCAGGAGAGGCCAAACAAGAATGGCTGCTGCAGCGAGGCATGGTTCAACCTGGTATACAAATAATTCTAGAGTCTATGAACACTGATAGAGTCGGGATTTTAAGATAACACTGTTTCTTAATGCAGGTCTTTCAATACGAGTCTCCCTTCCCTTTTAGAAGGAAACCAAGGGACTATTTTTTACATGGACAATTAAATGTATTCAACTGGCTAGTAGCAGTAGCTATCTATGTTGCTATTAATCCATATATGTGACCCCCAGACCTGGTGCTTCATGTCTGCTATAATGGAAGGACATTTCAGGCTAATAGACAAACACATGACATTCACTTCTCAGGACAGCAGATCCAGTCTGAAGAGCAATGATGCAATACTTCATGTATTTTCATTGTGGATATCCTGAAACACTGGCTGTGGGGGTCAATAGGACAGGTTTGGGAACCACTAGTTTAGAGTCCTTGCTGAGAGCACGGGCCCACCTGCCATGTCTCTTAAGAATACACTTACGCTTTTTTTTTTTTTAAGTTAATTTCCCAAAGCAAATCATACAGAAGAAAGCATGATTTGTTTTGTTTATGAAATTTGCCTTTCTTAAATCTATGAAATTTGTCCTGAGGCTCCGGTTTTGACAAAGCAGACCATGCATAAGTTAAAAAAACACCATTCATCATGGTCTTCTAAATATATATGTGGCAATACCTCAGGAGGCAATCCAATGCATTTTTTTCCTTTGAAATAAAAAGTATCTTTAAATGGCGTTCAAGCTCGGCATGACCGGCTACTCTTTATTCTACGCAAAACCAATGTCTCCTAGAAAAATGGGAAGGCCCTGAATACATCGACTAGAAGCTGGCATCTTCTGCCTTCTCAATTAGTCTATGATAATCAGATTGAGGCCTCTGGAAAAGTAATCATCACACAGTCCTGGTGCATGGAAAATGCACCCGTCCATAGCCTTCATTCTTCTGACAGCAATTTAAGTGGGCTATGTGATTACTGTTCAGCAACTGCCATCTCCAAGCAAGCAAAATCTGCCTTCCTGTCACTTTGCTGCAGAGAGCTGTTTATGAGACAGATAGTGAAGTCGCATTATGAAAATAAACAGGGAAAAGGGTGTTGAGGCTCTGTCGTTATCCATGCAGTTGCCATTACTTCGGATTTCTTCCAGGGCCACCTGAGCAAGCAGGAAGGATAGGCATGCTCTGAAGACAGGGCCGAAAGCTATTCACTGCTCATTCTTTCTCTCTGTGGGGAAAGAAAATAATCTGCAATTTTGCCCCAGCACCGAAGAAAGCAGAAACAGAGACGTAACCACTAACCCTCCTTCTTTCCCTTTCTTTTCTTGACCTTTTACCAAATGCACCCTACAGTGTTGTAAAAGATGATGTTCAGGGAGAATATTGTGACCCAGTTTCTGGAGGAAGATATTTGACTGGTCCTAGGTTTTGTACTTCCATCCTCAGTGCATTATGGGATTTGTAATCCTGCTGCTTTTATTTACAGTTAGCACAAGTACTGCAATCAAGCTAGGGTATGTTGGGGTTTTTTTTGGGGGGGGGGGAGGGGGAAGTGGGAAAAAAGTCTAGTAGCCAAAAATCTTCCTCCAGAAACTTGGTCACATCACATGCCTGGATGCCCCATGCATTATCTCATATCTATAAAAACTTTACCTCTCTCCCCTTGTTCATCCTCCCATCTCCCTTTCCCTCTTCAAAGCTATCATGTTCTAATGTCCTGCTAGGAGTGACATCATCTGTGTGTAGCCCCTGACCCGCTCTGATGCTGGGCACAGGGGAGGACCACAGACCACACAAGGCCTCATGACCATCCTGGGGTTTCCCGCAAGGGGGTGGGGGAAAGCGGGGAAACATGTTTTCAAGGCCCTTAGGGTTTTGTCTC
Organism: Rhinatrema bivittatum; assembly: GCF_901001135.1. Classification (NCBI taxonomy): domain Eukaryota; kingdom Metazoa; phylum Chordata; class Amphibia; order Gymnophiona; family Rhinatrematidae; genus Rhinatrema; species Rhinatrema bivittatum. Next base: position 35,534,420 of record NC_042626.1, read on the forward strand.
TTTTTGGGAACTCTTCTGCATATCAGTAACTCACACCAAAAATCATACCTCAGTCCAGTACTGAGGTTTTATTAGCAGAGTTATACAGAATATAAAGTTATATTTTTATTAATTTTCCTGTGTAATTATTACATTAAAGCAAATAAAGCTAGTAATATCACTGAACACAACAGAAGCTACATTTCCTCTCCCTCACTGAACAAAGGTCAAATAGTATAAATATTATTCTATCAGTTTAATAAATTATATAGTATTCTTACTTTATAGGTGTAAATATTGTCATCACCTTCTTCGATTGTTTGTTGGAAGGGGCTGTTTATCATTAGTCTCTCCAGTTGTTGCCCATTAATTTTTCCTTCTTTTCTACACAACATTAGAAAGCATGGCATTCTAAGCTTAAGGTGATTAAAGGTGGGGAACACAAATCAGAAGCTTAATCTCAAAATCTTGGATTCCTATTCCCCCCCTCCCCCCTATTAATGTCCAGCTAATTATCTATAATTATGTTGTATGAATGAGCTAATCGTTAGTAGAATGCTCTACCTCCCATGCTCCTCATTGGTAATCACCTTAACCTGTAGTGGACCCCTTTACCTCTCAGGCTTTGTAATTCTGTACAAACCAATTATAGGCTATATGACCCCACCTTTTCCAATAACTTTACTGGCACTTAAAAATAGGAATTCATCCAAACTTTATTAACAAATGTAAGAGATCAGTTGTAAAGGCATTTCTCACACTAAAATGCCTCCATACGTGTGTATGTGGGCTGCATGAGCAATGCGGATTTTAAAACTGGAGGCCACAGCACATGGTGGCTTGTTATCCACATAACTTTACTGCTGCTCCTGATGAAGAGCAAATCTGCAGATCTCACTTTTTAGGGCTTACACAACCAGGCAAGGGGTTTGGGTCAACTGGGGGCATGCAGGATGGAGAACCAGAGAGGTCTGGATGGCCTCGAGATTGACTGGGAAAACTGGTAGACTAATCGGTAAATCTGGAAATGTCTCTCGAGCAAGCATGTTTTAAAGTCTGCTTATATATATGGGTTAAATCCACTTATAAAAGCACGTTAAAGCCAGCAGAGTTCTATGCAAGATACTCAAAGTAGGTTTGCTTGAGTAAGCTCTTAAAATTGGGAGCATACTAACCGTGGTAGGTATATTTTAAATCATACGCGCGCAAGTGTGCGCATGATTTCAAATTCTAGTGTATCTATGCTCACGAGCTCATACATGCATGTATGGGTGCATGAGTGCTTGTTTTAAAATTAGCCTGTTACTATTTAAAGTTATTACCCTGAAGTTGCTATCCTAAGATTTATATCACCTGAAATTTAGCTGCCTCAGAAGTCTGTTCAAATTGAAGTCTTTAGCAGGGCATGCTTTAGTGCTGCAAGGACTCTCTGAGATGACTTGTGTTTCTAGCATTTCCTGTTGTCCATTGTGATTTTCTTGTTTTAAACTTCTGTGCAATGGTTTTGCATGCAGTCATCATAGGAAGAGCTTAGCTTGTCATCCTTGGTGTTTGGCTTATAAGTGGCTAATTTTTGTTCATGTGACTTTTCTGTATCTTATTTGATATATCACAACTTACCATCTAATGATCACTGGTGCTCATTTAAGTATCTACCCAGACATTAGAGATATTATCCTCATTAGAGAGCACTAAGTTGAGTATCATACCCTCCTTCATGGTCCATTACATTTATTTGAGCAAAGTCCCTTGAAGAACATCCACTATCTTACTACTTGTAGATTCTGCAGAAGGAATACTCCAATGCACATCCAGCAGATTAAAATCATCAATGAGCAAGACTTTGCCCTTCTTTCCCAACTTTTGGATGTCTTTGATCAGTTCTCTGTCCAGTTCTTCTGTTTGAGTCGGGGAGGGGGGTGTCTATAGACCACACCAGTATATATGGAAGCATAATCTTCTTTTTTTTAGGACAGCCCATAATGCATCTTCCCTATCCCATGTTTTTTGCATTTCAGTTGCTTGGATATTGTTTTTGACATAAAGAGCTACTTTCCCCCCTTTTCTGTCCTCTCTGTTCTTCTTTAATAAGTTATAGCCCAGATGGAAGTGACAAGCACAGTCCCCTAGATAACATATGCCAATCACTAAAAACTAAAAATAATTTTTTTAAAAATATTTTTTGTCTGATCTTATTTTTCTAATCTGTTCATCCCAGCCTTTTCTTTTTCCATGATTCCCTTCTCAGTCTTTTCCAAATTCCTTTTACAGGCTCTCATTTTTTTCATTTTTGTTTCTTCTCTTTCCACTTGTCCCTTCCTCCCTCAAAGGCACACTGGCCCTTACTTGCTGTCTCACTCTCTCACACACAGGCTCACATGCTCTCTTTCACATATACACACACAAACTCTCAGTCTCACATGCTATCTCTCTCTCTCACACACACATGTAAGGCTCTCACTTTCATATGCTGTCTTTTTCTCTCTCACACAGGCTCTCACATGCTGTCTCTGTCTCATTATCTTGTGCTTTCTTATTCTCACACACACACACACACACTCTTTATCAGGGCCTGGGCCTCCCCCTTACTTATGGACCACCTCTTCTCAAGCAGCCATGGTATGAGGTCCACTCGGGCCCTGTTGCCCGGCCTCCTCTGGGGCCGCATGGGCAGGAAGGAGGAGGAGCACATGGAATTTTTGGGTGTTGGCCAAGAGACCCGGCAATTCCTTCACAAATCCGGAGTCTTCAGGCCAAAATCTGGAGAGTTCCCGTGTATGCAAATAAGATCTCCAGATGGCAAAAACCTGGAGGCAGCAAGCCTACTAGCAACAATATCTCACTCAACAGAAAATAGCCCTCTGCTTCCTGCTGCAACCCCTCCACTCCCAGGCAGCATGCAGGCAATAGGAGGGAAGGGGTGAGATTGGAGTAAATATTGCAGAGCAAAGCAAAGCTGTTCTGTTCCCTAATGCAGCCTCTCTCCTCTTGACATGTTTCTAGGGATAGCAAAAACCTAAATCCATCATGGTAGGGAGGATTGGTTTTGAAATATATTGAAACAATGTATTTGTGGCCTTTGGAATAAGTATACATTTCCTTTTCTCCCTGGAAGTGGCAAGAAAAAAACACAAGTTGAGGTCTTTGAAACACATGTTTGGCACATTCCAGATTCAAGAAACTAAAAGACTGGTTTCCCCCCCCCCCCCCCCCCCCATCCCCCATCACCAACAGATTTTAATGTAGGAAGGCAGCTTGGTATATGGTGTCAACATCCCCATCTGGAAACATTTTAAAAGGGCTATCAGAGAATCGGGTGATTGGACCCCTACAACCGCGAGAGACGTGTAGAGCTGACCAGATGGCCAGCTGCATAAACAGCTTCAGAGGGGAGAAAAGGAAAATGTGTTCCAAGCTGAAGTGTTATCATCAAAGACAGGCTGTCCTTGGCGGCAGCACCAGCCTCGTTAGAGTAAAAATCCTTGTTCTTTCTTTTTACTGCAGCCTAAAAGCATTTTGCCCAAGAAAACGTTATTGGCAAGTGTATGCTCTCTTCCTCCCCTTTAACAAGATAAATTCCTCTCCATTTCACCTTGCTATTGATACCATGGTGATCTGAAAAAAAAAATAAGAATACAGAGGGGAAATTCAATGACAACTGACCCAGCAAAACATACTTTATAGTTTAGAATCCCCCTCCAGCTGAAGTTAACACCCATCAGATGTTTAAAAAAAAAAAAGCAAGTAAATCAAGACATTTTTAGTATGGTTTCCTACAGGGAAAGTAGAATTACAGAGGTCAGTATTGAAAGCAGTTTGACCAGCTAAATTTAGATTTAGGCAGAAAAACCAAGGGATTTAAAAATCCCGCCAGGGAGTCAACTGATGGGGTGAGCAAGAGCAGGCATTTCTTTGCCAGCTCTGGGAATTGTTCCTGTTCTTACCTCTTTGGACTAGATTAAATCACACAAAACGTTTCCTAGAAAAAAGGTTTCTGCTGGTGATCTGCTCAGGAGGTTGCCAGGTGATAAGGTGATAAGATGTTTGGGCTATGTCCTCCATATAAGGTAAGATAAGGTAAAACCAAAAGGGCCTGAGCATAATATCGCAGACGGCTCCAGCACAGAAGCTGCGATCTCTGTGGTATGCAGTTCCCTAATCTCTATAGTTACTGCTCCAATGGAACAGTAGATAAGAAAACAAGAAAATACATGAGAAATTGGAAGAAACTAATGCTGTTCGGATGGATATTGGCAAAAAGATCACAGAGATTGAAAATCGGGTCTTTGGTGTTGAGGAAAAGCTGCAAGGTACTTCTGCCAAGGTAACAAAGCTCAAAAAGAGGATTGCAGCTTTTGAGGACAACATTGAGGATCTTGAAAATTGTTCCCATAGGAACAATTTACATTTTGTGGATCTTCCAGAGGCCATTTCAGATAGTGAGCTATGGAGATTTCTTAAGTCTTGGCTCACAAGAGAATTGAAACTGGACAATGTAGTAGGCCAGTATAGGTTTGAATGTGCATATAGAATGGGAACCAAAAAAAACCCCAAAAAACATGGTCAGACCCAGCTAGGCTTTTAAATTTTACCCATAAGGCAATGATACTACAAGCCTCTAGATGAGGAAATGTTGCAAACTATGAAGGTAAGAAAGTCCCGATCTTTGAGGACTATTCAGCAAAGATAGCTTAACAAAGAATATTTGCCCATTTTTGTATTAAATTGATCAACCTAAAGATCCAATTCACGTTGCAGTATCAGGGTAAAGTCACGGTGTTCCATGCTATGGACACCTAGATGCATAGGCGTTTTCCCTTAAATATGAGACTTCGTCGACAAGTAACAATTTGGATATTGGCTTTATTTGGGAGATGTCTACAAGCGGTTATGGAATCTAAGGGTTAAATGTTTCTGTAGGGGAAAGCTGGCTGGGAAATGAGTCAGCGACTCATTTGGGTTTACATGGGACACTGTGACTTGCCATATCATGCTGGGACAGTCTATGGGATGCTGGACAGGATGTGTTAAGCAGTGAGGAGAACTGTGGCACAGCTAATATTTGTGAGGTCTCAAGGATTATAAGAGCCTCTTGGTTCATGGAAATTTGGCCATTTATTCTTTTGGTTTAACAAAAGTACTTTAGTATAGGGATGGGCAGAGGCAAAATTTTCATTTCGGTTCATTTTTTTTGTTTCAAAAGTCAGCTCTATTCATTAGCTTCAAATGAAAAAGAAAAATTATGTTTCTTCTTATGTTTCATTTGTTTTGCTTTTTTGTTTCCCATTAAAGTCAATGGGGAAAACAACGCAGTCTGTGTTCAGCATCAAAATTGGGTTTTTCTAATCAATTCCAATGAAACTTGTGGGTAGACAACTTTAGAAGGTGGAAGAGAATTCCAAGGCAACAAAAGTGGCATGAATAGCCTTAAGCCACTGTAAAAGGGCAAAAGGGTAGCAGTAGTTGCAATAATCCAAGGCACCATCAGAGGAGCAAACCAGTTTAGGAAGAGTGTCGGAAACATCCCGAGGTTTTTAAAAGACGTACCGGCACCATTAACAGTGGCATTACTGCTCTAGTAAATATATTATAGAGGAATCTCTGGAACTCAGAGCCAGGTGAGCAAACTGTGCGTTAGCACAGATGGGCAGCTTCATGTTGGAGGGGTGCGTGTGTGTGTGTGTGTGCGGGGGGGGGGTGAACACAGAGCGGTGGAAGTTCACTACAAAACAACAGATCCTGAAAGTCAAATAATCTAAAAGAACTGTGGGTGCTCTTGTTCTATTTATTTATTTAAAAAAATTTGTAGTCTGCTAATTCAAGAATCTTAGCAGACAATAATAACTTTGTCGTCATACCTGTTGTGTGTAGAAATACACAGCTGCACAGAGTACTGTTTCTCACCCTGGTTTTGTTTTTTCTATGTATTAGGGTTTTGTTTTGTTTTGTTTTTTGTTTTGGCTTTTTAATCGGTTTGATGCACTTTGAGACCTCTGATAAGAGCTGAATTATTAGCTGTTTGCACTGTTCCCTGGGTTTAGGGAGCAAGGTTCATTTTCTCCTATAAAGGGAGAGTAAAGAAAAGTTATAACTGGTAATTCATGGACTTCTCCTTCTGTCTGGCAGCCACAATTATTAGGCAAGGAAGTGTTTAAGAAACTGTTGTGCTTCCCCTGTTAAATCTCTCCTTCTCACTTTAACACCTTCATGCATTTTTCTTTGCTGTGCTCCCTAACTTCAGCAACCTTAGAGGTTTCCTAGCAGGATTGATGCATTGTAATAGGAAAGCCTTGTAAAAGAACTACAATAGGGCTTGCAGCTTCTGAAAAAGCTGGCAACCCTGGAGGGAAGGGGAAGAGCGCCATTGGGGAGCCACGGTCAAGTTCTGGGAACCACAGGGAAAAGAAGGAAGGAGGTTGGAAAGGGGAGGGAGGGAGTAGAGAAAGGCAAAAGGCTAGGAAGAAAGGAAGGAGGATTGGCACTATATATATCAAAAACAAATGGGGCGGATTTTAAATGCCCTGCGCCGGCACGCCTATTTTGCATAGGCCGCCGGCGCGCGCAGAGCCCCGGGACGCGCGTAAGTTCCGGGGCTTTGTAAAAGGGGCGTGTCGGGGGCGTGCCCGGAGTGACGCGGTGTTTTGGGGGCGGCAATGCGGGCGTGGTTTTGGCCCAGGGGTGTTCCAGGGGCGTGGCTGCAGCCTCCGGACCAGCCCCCGGGACCGGAACACGGAGCGGGGCTGCTGGCTGACGCGCGCAAAGTTACGCAAAGCAGGCGTGACTTTGCTGACAAAGGTCGGGGGGGGGGGGGTTTAGATAGGGCCCGGGGGGGGGTGGGTTAGGTAGGGAAGGGAGGGGTAGGTGGGGGGGAGAGCGAAGGAAAGTTCCCTCCGAGGTCGCTCCGAAATCGGGCTCGGCGCGCGCAGATTGCACAAATGTGCATCCCCTTGCGCGCGCCGACCCCGGGTTTTATAAGATACGTGCGGCTACGCGCGTATCTTATAAAATCCAGCGTACTTTTGTTGCGCCTGGTGCGCGAACAAAAGTATGCGATCGCGCAAATTTTTAAAATCTACCCCAATAAGTATATTTTAATGAACTTCTGTTTTATTTGCAACTAAAAGTAAAAAATAATAGACGTATGGGAGACGATTATAATGAAGAGCCATGCTTAGCTTGAAAATGCTACTATGAGCCAGCGGTGATGATGGTCTCCTTTCTTCACAACGATTTATGGTGTTTTGATAATTGTGGGTTGTTTTTTTTTTTTTTTTTTTTTGCAACTTTATTGTGACATTTTTACCATATATATTTAAGCATTGCAACAGAATTGCAATGCTTAAAAGAAGGTACTCTCGGTTAATCTGGAAAGAGGGAATGGAACATCTATTTATATTGGTGTAATGCACAGACCTCCATCGCAGGCAGAAGAAATGGATAGAAATTTAATGGAGGATATTCACAACATTGCTGTGAAAGGGGAGGTGCTATAATTAGAGGATTTCAATCTGTTGATTGGGACATTCTGGCTGTGATGTTTTCTAGAAATGGGAAGATCCTGGATTCTCTACAGGGAGAAGTGTTCTGTCAATTGGTAATGGAACCCGCACTGGAGGAGATGATAGTAGATCTCATGCTTACCAACAAGGACAGGGGGTAGTATCTCAAGGAGTCATTAGCTGGATGGGAAAATCTAGGGGAAGTAAAAGAGCAGTGGGCAAAACTGAAAGGAGATATTATAAGGGCAACTAACCTTTTTATTAGGAAAGTAAATAATGGACAGAGGAAACAATGGTTGCTATAATTTCTAAAGAAGAAGCTCAAAAGGTAAGGGAAAATTACTTGAGATCACAGAAAGAGGAAGACATGACAATATCTAGAAAAGGTAAGAGAAGTTGAGGAAATAGGAATGCAAAGATTAAAATGGAAGAGAAAATAGCAAATAGGGTAAAACGGGGAGACAAGACTTTTTAATGTTAGTTATTACAGGAAGTACAAACATGGCATTGGGAGATGAAGGAGATGAATATGTAAAGACTGATGAGGAAAAAGTGACATTGTTTAACAAATATTTCTGTTCGTTTACTGTGGAAGGGCCAGGAGCAGGTCCACATAAAAGAAGCACAAATATGGGAAACGTATTTTATAACATTCACACGCCAACAAGCACATGTTATAAAATTGGCGGCTGCACATGGACACGAGCGCCTTTTAAAATTGATCCCATTGTGTAAGTAAGGAGAAGGATGGGAACTACAGGCCAGTTAGTCTGACCTCTGATGTGAGCATATTAATGGAATCAGTCACTGCTAAAATAGAGCATAGTGCAGTTTCTGGAATCCAATGGACTGCAAGATCTGAGACAGCATGGTTTTACCAGAGGTAAATCTTGTCAGATGAATGTGACCGATTTCTTTGATTGGGTGTCAGAAAGTTGGATCAGGGGAAGCGCTAGATGTAGTGTGCTTAGATTTCAGTAAGGCCATTGACACGATTCCGCACAGGTGACTTATAAATAAACTGAGCGTCCTTGGTATGGACCCTAAAGTGGCTGACTGGATTAGAAACTGGTTGAATGGTAGTGGTAAATGGAGTTCATTCCGAGGAGGGGGCATTCATGGCCGATGCTACCTTTCTTCCTGCCCTGTACAAATGATCAGTGTGCTGCCCCTATCCCCTCCCAATCCCGCGATTGTAATGGAGTGGATCCCTTAATTTTACCAGTGTCTGAGCACTGTTTACAGGAGCAGTGATTCTAAACATTTTTGATGCCAGGGACTGATTAGCTGCCCTCCTAAACTGACCTGGATTGGTTGGCTGAAGAGTGAGGGGAGGAGGGGAAGACAGCACAATAATCATCTGTTGCTGGAGGGAGGAAGCATCCCTAGTGCTCCAGAAGTCTTCCTAATCTCAACTAAACTACACTGGTGGCAGTGGGTTCTGCAGAGCCAGCAACCTTTGGGTTTAGCCAGCCAGCATGTTTTCTTGTTAAGCACTGGCTGTGCCATGGTCTGACTGCGGCGTTACATTGTCACATCCTTCCACCTGGCCCTGCTCTGCGTTCCCACGAGGATACTCTGTGCATGGATTTGGATGGGATTTAGAATGGGAGCTGGCATTTCAGCAAGGATCTCCTACCAACTTCCATCCAAATCCACCCATGGGGAGTATCCCTGATGCAGACAGACAGGGTGAATGCAGTAGGTGTGTTTGATGAAACATATTTTCAAATGCAAGGTAAATAAGAAAACAAGAAAACAAACCATACAAAAAGATATTCAAAGCCAACTGCCATTTTATTTCTTTACTCTCCCTTCCACTAACCGGTACATTATGTCACAACACAAAAACCTTCTGAAAAGACACTCAGAACTTTTGTAGCAAACCTGCCATACCATAATGACACCAACTCCCAGGAATCAAACAGCAGCAGCCCTTCCTATGAAAAGGCAGCACTGCAAAATTACACCAGGCCCTATAACACCAATATATATCCTTACTGGGGGAAAAAAAAACCAAGCCAGCGTACTACATGTTAACAGAATCCATCATCTCAATCACACACAGAGAACACAGACCAGACCCTCACTAAATACAGAATAAGGGAACCCAAAAAACATGCAGGTAAAAAGTGACCTGAACAACAGGTCACCTCTGGTTGTTAACCTATAGCTCCCATTTGAAATCACTGAAACATATCATCAAGACTCTAAAATCCATCCTGGACAATGATAACACCCTCTCACAGGCCGTGGGTGGCAAGCCTATTCTGGCCTACCAGCAACCCCCAACCTCAAACGGATACTCACCAGCAACCACAAATTGTACAACAATGACATCAACTCAGGAATCAGAACCTGCTAGAAACCCGGATGCCAGCTCTGCCCACATATTAACTAGGGATGTGAATCGGGCTTCGGACGATTGAAAATATCGTACGATATTTTCAAAATCGCCAGAAATCGGGGGCTCCCCCAAAACGATAGGAAAACCCCACGATATTGTTCGTGGGGGTTCTCTTAACGTTTTGGGGGAGGGCGGGAAAAACGGCACACAAAAATAACCCCTAAACCCACCCCGACCCTTTAAAACTAATCCCTTAGCTTTCCCCACCCTCCCGACCCCCCCAAAAACTTTTTACAGGTACCTGGTGGTCCAGTGGGGGTCCCGGGAGCGATCTTCCGCTCCCGGGCCGTCGGCTGCCACTAATCAAAATGGTGCCGATGGCCCTTTGCCCTTACCATGTGACAGGGTTTCTGTGCCATTGGCCGGCCCCTGTCACATGGTCTGAATAGAGACAATGGCTTCATGGCACACTACAACTATCTATGAACTTAACTGCTCTCAGATCATTCTGTCTTTTCACACTTACCTCAGTTGTCAGCTGTCTGGACTATAATGCTATTATCACTTTGTTTCCACACCCTGCCTGCTTATTTAATGCTGTATCTCCCCCACCCCATATATTTTACCCACCTCTGTACTTCACTTCATGTATCTGACAAAGTGGACTCTGTCCTCGAAAGCTCATGCCTCAATTAATTGGTGAGTCTATAAGGTGCCATCTGCCTCCTGTCAAAAGATGACCTGAAACCATCTACAAAATTGAAACAAATGCATTTCCTCCTAGTAAGCAAAATACAAAGATATAAAATATATATGTTCCCAAAGGTGACATATTCCAATCCCTAAAGTAAAAATAAACATTTTTTTCTACCTTTATTGGCTGGACATCTTATTTTCTAATCACGTTGGTCCCAGAATCTCTCTTCCGCCTTCCTTATTTGTCTTCTCTTGTCTCCTTTTCTAGGGTGTCGTTTCCATTTTTCCTTTTCTTCTAGTGCCTCCTTTCTTCACTTCCTTTCCTACACCTTTGTCATGCCCTTTCTCTCGTGTCTTTTCTTAATTTCTTTTTCTACCTCTCTGTCCACTCATAGCTAGATTTTACAACTCCTTCTCACTCACGGTGATTCCTGAGACTGCCCCAACAGGCAGGAAGTTGACGGTCTGTGCAGTTAAGTGCCGCATGCTACTCTTGCCAGTGGGTGGAGGGAGGGAGAGAGAGGAAGAGGCCATTTTGTTTTTTTGGTAATTGTTCCTGCCTGTGGCAGAAAGAAGAGGAGAGGAGCAGAAGTGGATCTTCGTTAAAGCTCAGATTCCACCGGCCGCTGCCCCATTCAAGTGCACAGTGAGTCACACTGTGCCTGGGGGCATTACTAGTGGTGCACCACAGGGGTTTGTTCCTCGGACCCGTTCTTTTCAGCATTTTTGTGAGCAACTTTGTGGAAAGATTGTCAAGAAAGGTTTGTCTTTTTGCCAATGATACCATGTTATTTGGCTGAATGCTGTTGAATATGGACCCCCTAAAGGTCCCAAAATGCAATGGGGAGTAGAATCAGAACTGGCTTAGTTGTGCATGTTGACATGAGGCTATGTGGTGATTTTATTGTAATTTGCCATTAGATGGCAGTCATCATAGGTTGGCTGACTTTAAAAGACAAAAAGAGTTCTCACATTATTAGTTTTATTATTATGAAAAATAATTACAAATTTGAGTAAACTCACACCAAAGGATATGGCCATTTTACAATATGTGCGTATGTGCATGCATGGTATAAAAAAGCCTGTATGCATGTCCATGTGTGCACAATTTCATATGGACGCGTGCAAATGCCGCCTATACTGTGTAAGTGGGGGGATTTTAGTAGACACGCGCTGATGCAATTACCAGTTTCCCCAGTTCACCCAGGTAAAGAATAGGACATCCTAACCCCCTTAGTTAATTAGTCTCCCTTTTACCCTGCTAGCACCTACTTTTAAAAACATGCCGACAAGCCTAGTTTATTTTGTTTTAGGAATTACACGCCATCTGTAGTATAAATAAAGTTACGCGGCAGGGGACCCGGCGCGTGCTTGTGTGCATATTTACACGCTGGTTTCATTGATAAATCCTGGGATGCCCACGCCCTGCCTCTTTTTCAGCAAAAAAAGGTTTTGTGCGCGTACCAGGAGATACGGGGCAAAAGCGGGCTCCTTTAAAATTCGTGCGCCGCGCGCTGGCCCGACTTCTGCATATATCTCCCAGATCTGGCGTATCTGGGCTTTTAAAATTCACCACAAAGGCAAAACCTTGTGGCAAAATGCTAGAGCTAAGCATAACGTGCATCATTTTCAAAGAGACTGTGTACTTGGAAATTATTGAGCTAAAAACAGCCGCAGGCTTTTCACCTTCACTTTTTTGCGAGTAGCCGCCAAGGCTCGGGGGAGAAATAGCCTGTGTACTTTTGAAAATGCCGTGCACACATGCTGTTTTCCTTTCCCTGACCTTCACAGGCCTCTGGGACTACTCCACTGCAGCCCCTGTTAAAAGCTCACCCGAGATGGGGAGCAGTGTGCTTACTCCTCCCTGGGTGGAGGAGCGTGATTTGACTGTGAACGTTCTCCTCCTCAAAGGGAATGGGGCAAGAACGAAGCTGTGACGCCCTGGCTTTCCGCGGCACGGCCGGCGGCCTTGGTAGAATCAGGAGCAAATGAGTTTGGGAAACGAATACCAGCAGGAGAATAAATAACATCCCTTGGATTTTAATTCTCTCTTCCTGTGCCCCATAGGAATTTTTTTTTTTTCCATTTTACCAAATGCATAAGATGCTTTAAAAAAAAAAAAAAAAAGAAAGAAAGAAAAAAAAACCCCTGTAATCTCATTTAGGTCACAGCACCTCTAGGGAGTTGCTGTGAGTCACTGAATTGCATAATAAAAGAAACCGTTGTGAAAATGTGAGGGGAAAAAGTAAAATAATTTCACCTTGGCTAGAATCCCTCAAGTAAATATACTTGCATTTCAGAGACTCCAGTGCCTTCCTTATCTCCTCTGTTACTGATGAAGACTTAAGTGTGCCTTCTTAGCACCACTGGGCTGCTGTCTCTTGACAAAATTATGATAGAAATTTTCTCGGCTTCTTATCCCCTTCAGACCGCGACTAAACATTTTTCTCCCTAAGTATTGCTTCTCGCCAGGCCAGAAGCAAGGAAGGACTGGGGAAGGTCGTGCTGGGTTACATCTCTTGTTCTGCTTCAGAGAACCCCCCCATTACAGAGCCTTCCCCCCCCAAACTCTCCGTCAGAATAAAGCCTCTGAGGTGCAGCCTTCAGAGTGTTAAAAGCATCGGGTCTGGTCCTTTGTGCCAAATTTAAAACCTGACACACAAGGGAAATATCTGTAGTCTGATCATTCCCTTTAAAGCAGCCAGGCGCGGCCATTTTTCTTCATTTCTTTCTGCTGAAACGTCAATCACTGTTCCGAAAGCTATATAGTTCTTTTTCTTTTTTTTTTTTTTCAGCTATCAAGGCTTGCTATGCCTCTTTAGCTTCTATCTCATTCGCAGCCTGCTCACTTTTACCACGATTTAGTGGTGTTATGTATACGATAAAGTTTAACGTGCACGTTATGGTTCTTTTGTACACGCTGAAAATAGTGTGCCGTGGAGCAAGGCCTTAACATGCACATTAAGACGGTTCCCCATTACCTTAGGCTGTACATGCTAAAATTAGAAAATTGGCACCTACCTGCATGCATGCGAACGAACGAGGAAGCATTGTGTGCATACCTGGGAACTCTGGAGTTCTGCCTGGGGGGGGCCTGTACAGACTTTCTCACTTCATCCAGCCCCATTTCTTGGGCAATTACTTTCTCCTTAATATTTTCTATCAGATAATACAATTGTTTCCAACCTTTGATATATCTGGCTTATGTTTTTGGATCAACATCTCTTTTTTTTTTTTTTTGTTTCATTTTTTGTCTAAGTCTCTATTCCTTTTCTTGTTTCCTATGTCTCAATGATAATCCGTTTTTCTTTTATTTCAGTTATCTCACTTCTTTTGTTGTGGCCACCTAGCCATGCATATTTTAATATTTTATCCTCCTCTCTCTGTCCCCTTCTGCTTTTTTTTCCTTCCTTCTTCTCTTCCTATTCTTCCTACCTGTTCTCTTTCTCTCCTTTCTTCCGTGAACTCTCCTCTATTCCTCACCCCTTCTTCTTACATTATCAACCTGGATTCCTTCCTCTCCTCCTCAATCCAGGGTCCTCCCCTTCTGCCATCTCTTGTCCTCTCTCCTCTTTAACTTACTTCCATCCTCACCTTATCATTCCCCACCTCTGCTCTCATCTCCCACTCCTTTTGCTCTCTCCTTCCCCTTATTTAACCCTCTAATCACCTCTTGCTCTCTTTCTTCCCCGCCCATTTTGCTCTCCCCTCTCTTCTCCAACTTTTGCTCTTTCTCACTCCCCCACCCCACGGACTCTTGTTCTCCCCTTCTCTGATCGCCGCCAGCTCTCTCCCACCCCACATACACACTTGCTCTCCCCTCTCTTTGAATATTCTTGCTCCATCCATCTCTCTCCTCCCAATATTTTTGCTCTCCCCTCTTAGTCCCTTGATCTCCCCTCTCTCACACACACATACACCCTTTTGCTGTCTCCTCTCATTGGCCCCCACTCTCTCCCTTCCTCTCTCTGGCCCCCTTCTCCCCCCCACCCCCCTCCTCTTTGCTCTCTGCTCTATCTCTCCTGGCCTATCCTTTACCTCCTTGCTCCTTGTGCTGCAGGCTGCAACATGCTTCTCAGCTGCGTCCTCGCTTCTCGCTGCTGATTGGCTCATTTTGCTGGCCAGAACCAATCAAAGGCGGAGGGGGGGGGGGGGGAGCAGCAAACAGGCTGTGAATTTCCTTCTGGATCCTGCCTCGCCAGCTGTCCTAATGCTTTGCAGAGGCTTGGTCTACACTGGAGTAAAGAAGCAATGCTTCATTTTTAGGATCCAGTATTCTCCCAGAGATCCAGATTTGCGTCTTTAAATATAGAAATTATAGGTTAAACCCAAAGGGTTCTCTCAGGTATGCCCCTTGTGTTTGCTGTTCGTAGTGCAATACCCTGTCCTAACCAGCCCTTTCATTTTGGGCTAGTTAGCGTGGGGGAGTTTGGCTGGTAGAGGTAGTATGCGTGGCATCATTTGTTTTGTTTGTTTCTGGATGCAGCTGCTGTGGCCACATTAGTGTGGCAAAAATTGAACATGCATACAATAAAACATTGCGTAGCATGTTAAACGTTGTTTTACTGTGTATGTAACATGTTTATCCAATTTCATGATAAATGTCTTTTATCATGGGTTGTACTGCACAGGAGGCTGACGTGATATGGGTCATAATTCCTGGCTTTCTGTGTATTTCTTTCAGATCCTTTGATCCCCCTTGTGCCTAGTACTTCCAAGAAACCTTAACCGCACAATTTAATTGACCTAAACACTCTGGTTCCCTAGTGACTAGAAGATGAAAATAAAGAATTGTAATATATGGTGAAACATTTATACAGGGGGGGGGGGGGAGTGTAACTTGCATGGAGTGACTGTTACAACCAGCCAGCAGTGCATAGTGCATACAAGGGATCCATCTGGGCATATATTACAGTTCGAATATGTTTTAACTGTCTGGCTATTTGCATTATTTAAATGACGTTTGATCAGGTTCACTCATGATGACGTTAAGGTAGGGGCACTCCACTCTTGTACGTCTCTGGCTGGGGTGGACCCTCTGTACACCGCAAGAAGAAATGAATAAATACAGTTGGCAGAGAGGGGTCTTGCTGTCACCTGCTATTATGGCTTGGATGGGGGCCTCCTTACCCTTGGGGTAATCTGCATGGAGGGGCAGTTATAATCTAAACACCTTGCTGGGCAGACTGGATCTACCATCATTTGCTACTATGACCTAGAAAGTTACAGGCCCTCATTGTGTCCTAGGGCACTGCTTTAACAGACGGGGGTCTCCTCCAGTAAAGGGTTAATGATTGGCTCCATCCTTTCAGGACAGAATGAGCCAGTCCTAGTTTTACTCCATTACATGCATGAACACCAAGTGGGGAACAGCAAAGCTGGAGGCCCAACCAGCACTCAACCAGCAAAAAAACAGAGGTCTGCTCCAAAAAGACAGACAGAATTTATTCTAGAAGTCAGAAATCACTGGCAATTTAGAGCAGAATAAAGATGGCGGAAAAAAAACCCTTCAGTAGTCAATGTCCAGAATTTAATTTCATAACGCAGGTTTTCACTTCCAGTCATCATTAGTAACATCACAAAGGTTAATCACAGTTCTCTTCACTTCAAAACTGACCCCTTTTCAGGGGCTTTTCCAGTCCCAAACCCACCAATGCCTCTTATTTCTCTAGGATCCCAAATGCAGCACCGGAAACTCCTCTCCTTCTACAAAATCTCTGTCCCAATCTGTGGGCTTCCCATGGCAGACAAGATTTTACCAGATGACTGAGGGATGATCTGTCTCCGTGTAAACATTCCAGGGCTTCTTCAATCCTTCCAACTCTCAGATCCACTCTAGACCCCCACCCCCAAGGCTGCAGACTTCTGACTCGGGAGAGTCTCAGCCCATCATATCTATGCAGTGTTCCAACGCCCCTTGGGCTTGTGGAATCCCCTTAAATACCTTTCTCCCAAAACCCTTCCCCTGAGGGGAAGGAAACCCTTTCACCATATCCCAGGACATGCCTCCCAGAACCTCCCACTAACTGTAAAATTTCTTACTCTGGGGCCGATGTAATAAGACCTGCGGCAAAACAGGCGCCAGTCATGAGCAAGGGTTTTGATCACCGCGTGCGGCTAAAGCTGGCTCCGCTGTGGGATGTAAAAAAAATTATGCAAATTATTTGCGTGCAGAAATGCGCACACATAAAGGAACATGCGTACCTAAGGGCGGTAAGGCCTTACGTAATAAGCGGCCGCATCCGCGTAGAAAAGCCCGCGATAATACGCGCATAAAAGCAAACGAGTGAACGGGTCTCCCTATTCCGTGAAAGTATGACCCCGGAATGTATTTTTAATATTTTGAATAACTGTGTGCTGCAGAAAACATGGCAAATATTTTCATGGGTGCTCGGACGCAAATATTGGTGCTCAGCTGGGCACGAATCTAGACACTCGAGCACTCAGAAAGGCACCTAGCTAATCACAGATCTATCTGGAACAGCTTACTCTTCACGATCTCTCTGGATCCTGTTTCTCCTGCCACGACCTCCGTCACCTGCCAAACCTTCTACTGCTGTCTGTCATCCTTTAGCGAAGCCGCAGGATATACCACAGCATTAGGAACAGCTGGACACAATCGGAAATCGCCATCATCGAAATCGCATCGGAGCTGTAAGACTCACGACCACACCACACCAATGCAAGCAATGGAATAAAATAGTCCCTGAGGTGGCACTGTCACTTATCTCATGCCCTGACTATGGCAGTAAAAATCTCGCATTAAAAAACCCGCACTCGCATTAGCACGGCTCCCTGCATTGCCCATGATTAGATAATAGCTACCTTCGCATGCCATTAGCATGCCGGTCAGTAAGCACGTTCGTATGCGCTTTTCCCTCACGCCCAGAGCCCTTATTATATCCTCGTATAGGGCTTTGTGCGGGGAAAACGCGCGTACAAACCCGTGGTAGCTTCAGTGCACCTTATTACATCGACCCCTATAACTGAGGCCTATAACTAATGGCCGGCAGAGAGCTACATTTAGAATGGAAAATTAAAATGTGTGCTTGCCGAGCTAGCAGTTTCATAATTGGAAGGTTGATAACATCCATGCCTATTGTAAGGGCATGGTATACCTGGTTTCTCCTCTAAATACCTTATTCCAGCTATCATACCACAGAGAGCTATATAATTTTGTAGGACCACTACTCATAGGGTCAAGGTATTTTACCAGACTCTTTTTATGGTTTCAGGTCCGTTTTACTTTATATATATTTTTTATAGTTTATAATTTTTGTAGTTTTTTTCTTAAATTTATACTTTCAATCAAACTGATGAGAGCTCCAAAACCCACGTTCAATGTTAAAGTCAACTAAATAGCAATGTCACTTTTTCAGTCCCAATGCAAAGCAATTCAGCAGTGATACTCATCTGCACAGCCCAACATGATCGCGTTTCGGACCCCCACTCTTAAGGTCCTGCTTCAGGGGAAAAGGCTTCCATGCTTATTTCGTGACACTCCCAGGGCAATCATCAGAAAACCATTTTTCTAATCTCCAATAGCTGTATCCATCCAATAATGTAGATGCGATCCTGGCTTGGAGGATCGCTTGGACTGGCCAGGATCGCATCTACATTCTTGGATGGATACAGCTATTGGAGATTAGAAAAATGGTTTTCTGATGATTGCCCTGGGAGTGTCACGAAATAAGCATGGAAGCCTTTTCCCCTGAAGCAGGCCCTTAAGAGTGGGGGTCCGAAACGCGATCGTGTTGGGCTGTGCAGATGAGTATCACTGCTGAATTGCTTTGCATTGGGACTGAAAAAGTGACATTGCTATTTAGTTGACTTTAACATTGAACGTGGGTTTTGGAGCTCTCATCAGTTTGATTGAAAGTATAAATTTAAGAAAAAAACTACAAAAATTATAAACTATAAAAAATATATATAAAGTAAAACGGACCTGAAACCATAAAAAGAGTCTGGTAAAATACCTTGACCCTATGAGTAGTGGTCCTACAAAATTATATAGCTCTCTGTGGTATGATAGCTGGAATAAGGTATTTAGAGGAGAAACCAGGTATACCAGCATTTTGATATATTGTTTACATTTCGGTGCCTGGAGTACACACGGAGTTTGTGAGAGCCGTTGGGTGTGATTGATATTGTAAGGGCATAACAGTAAGTGTGAAACATGGGACATTCTTGATGTTTCAAGCAGTTTTATCCATTCTGTGCATGTGGCTAGATAAGGTGATAGCGCCTGCCTTCTTTCTGTGAAGCACTTCCAGGAGGGGTGATATCGCAAAACAGGTTGATTATTTAGGTGCACGGCTGTGCTCTCTCTGCCTGGTAAAGCACCTGGCTGTGGCATGGCTTGTAAATACTTGTGACAACTTTACAGTCATCAAGGGTCTGATTTGCTAAGTTTTTATTTCCTACAGACACAGAAATGGAAAAAAATGCTTAGAAAATCAGGCCCCAAACGTTTGCAGTTATCTTGCGGCAAGCCATTAGGAATCTCTTTATGAGGGGCGAGGGGGTTCTAAATGAAAGTTTGTATAAAATGTGGAATGCTTATGTTGGATCAATAGATGAGGGGTGCAGGGCCAACCCAGAATGGGCGCCAGTGAGTAAGCAAAAAAAAAAAAAAAAGAAAATTAAAATGTCCTGGAACTGGGTCACTTGGCAGCTGTGCCTTGCTTACATTCTGTGCGAATAATCCATGGGAGGGCAATTTTCAGCAGTCTGCATAGGGCTGAAATTGGCTGAGTGCGCAAAGTGCACTCAGTCTTTAACCTGAATTTTCAAAGCAGACATGTCTACACAAGTCCGTTTTGAATATTAGCTGGCATTTGCGAAACCCCACGCTACGTAAGCGCATTCATTGATACCTACTCATTAGCAAGTGTAAAGGTGTGCGAGTAGATGTACGTGCAATATTTTTGAAAATTAAAAATATGCGTGCAAATAGTATCCCTGCTCAAACTCTGCCCCTCCCGCCCCCCAGGAAAGCCTCTTTCTAGTGCGCATTAAAGCACGCGCAGAATTACTTCTTTGCTTACTTTTATGCGCACGATCCCCTAATCCGGCAAATTTCCAAAGCCCATTTACATGCCTAAAACTGTGTTATACGCTCCTAAAGCCTTCTATAAACCAAGCTCTTTATGTAACCACTATTTGCTTTGCTTTATTTTTGTTTATAACTAATTTAGTGTAGATTGTGTTGGAAAAGATCACTTACATGGTTTCAGCATCCCGAACCCCAAGAGCTTATAAATCAGAGTTGTGGATAGGCTGGGCCGCAGAACAGCAGGGAAGGTGACGTCACCCAAAATATCTTGCTTATTCTCATGCAGATTTGTTCAAAATTGCAGAATGTCAAAATTAGACCACGCGTCCTGCTTTGCCATTATTCTGTGCTATTTAATCTGATTGACTGACATGAAAACATATAATCCCAGCCATTTTAAATATGGTGATCATCACTGGTACTTCACGTGCAGTGACCATCTCTCCATTTCCTCTGGTAATCTGTTGAATACGTTTCACTGCCTTGAAACTAGTTTCGAAGGCGATCTCCTAGTTACTTCCCAAGACCAGGCTTAGGCCTACAACATCAGCCTTTCAAACAAAATATAATTTCCCTGGCTGTTGTCCTTGAGTGACAGAGCTGATGAAAAATGAAGTCATAGATGACTCTAGCTGACAGTACTAGCATCCTCAATCCATCTTCCCGGTTTATTAACAGGTGCCGATCGCGAATGGCAATCTAATCAAGTCCAACTCCGCCGGAGACGCAACGACAGAAAAATACATTTGCAGAATATTTGCAGAGGAAGGTGGGTAACTAGCTTTCTCTGAAGAAGAAGCAAGGGATTCTGGGTGAGGTCATCTGCTGGAGCCCGGGTCGGTGCAATGATTGCACAGCTTCCAGAGATGTCATCATGCTCACAGAGCATGTGCAGGCATCCCACGTCATGGCCACTGCGTCAGGTCCTCCTTTAGTTACACTTTGTCCCCCCCAGAGCCTAATGGACACTATTTTTTCTCAGCTCAGATATTTTTCTTAATTCACCTGAAAGCTGGGAGAAGGGGCCTGACTTGTTTCAGTTCAGCCTCTCTCCAGCCTATTTAGACTTACAGAACTCGAAAGTCTGTCTGGCTGCATAGTGCATCGAGGTGTGGGGTTGGGAGGCCCTTCTTCTTCTCAAAGCGGGTGATGTTTGGGACTGGGGGCGAGAGCAGGCAGCTTTAAGAATGTATCTTTAATTTTTTACAATTCTGCTGCTTCAGGGTGCAGCGGGGGGAGGGGAGGAGAGGTGGGACAGAGGGGTCTCCCTAAACTCTCAGGGGGCTTGAGCACTATAGAAGGTGGGGGCTCTCGGGGGGGGGGGGGGGGGGGTGTCGCTCGGCCCCTTTAACGACATACCCTGGGGGGCATCGGAACGTGACTTAGCATCCCGATGTTCCTGGCGGGAAGTTAGCTACGCCTCTTGACGTGCGGCTAAGTTTCCATCAAATGACTCGACTTGCCAAGTTTACTGCGAGCAGTGTTATTTGATTACCATATTAATGAACTGATCTGCATGTAAATCAGCTCACCAAGTTACTGCTCAGGATGTGAAATTCCGTGCGGTTTCTGCGGGAATGCATTTACTGTTTACCTTACCACAGGTTAGTAAATGACACCCCCCCCCCCCCCCTTAGTTAGGCTGCGCCTTTGTAAGTCTTGAGTTCTGCGAGTAAAGCTGCCTGACTGAAAATATACCCCCATTTAGTGGCTAAAGAGTACCTGCATATTTAATTACACATCTGCATTTTGCTTCCTAAAAAAAAAATAGGTGCTAGCAGGCCGGCTCATAGGCTGGGGATGCTGCGGAAGATGCGGGGGGCGAGTGTATATGGCCAGGTGGGGGTGGCGTGTGGATCATTCGCTCCCCCTCGCTCTCTCCTTTTTTCCCCATCCCTCCTTTTTTATTTTTTTTTTTTACTCCTCCAACCCCTTTCCCCCCTCTTCTCCTTCTTCCCCCTCTCCTCTCCTGCCTCACAGATGGACGCGCAGGCGTAAAAACTGAAAGTATGTGTATGTTTTAAATTTCCTAAACTAATACTCCCGGGGCATGTCTAGGCCAGGAGAGAAATCCACGTGCACTAATTGAATTTTCAAATATAGGTGCCTGGTTTTTTCCCCCGTTTAAGTCTCCATCTACAGAAATAGCTGGAGCAAGTATGCGGGGGAACTTTTCTACCCGTCAAACTTCTGATGGGTTTTCAAACCGAAACTCCCTGGTTGGTACTACCCATGCACCCTCTCCGTGTAACTTGAAGTGATGATGGTGGGAGGGGGGAGGGTTTGCTCTGGACAAGCACGGAAAAGGCTGAAGTTAGCCACTAAATGGGGGTATATTTTCAGTTAGGCAGCTTTACTCGCATAACTCAAGACTTACAAAGGCGCAGCCTAACTAAGGGGGGGGGGGGGGGGTCATTTACTAACCTGTGGTAAGGTAAACAGTAAATGCATCTACCCCCACCACCGCTGCCACCTTCCTCCTGTGCCATCTGCACCCTGGGCTTAGTTTCTTGGAAAGCTTTCTTCTGTCATAGTTTTCCTTTTTTTTTTTTTTTTTGGCCCTCTTTACATTTGAAAGAATGAATTTATAGGCTTAGGCAGGGATAAAAGAAATAAGTTATTACAGGGCATTTGTGTAGACTCTGATCTTCGATGGCAGCAGAGCATCGTTCGGCTCTCATGGCATCTTTTTATGAAAGCATTTTCTATGGCAGTCATAAATAAACAAGCCCTGCTGAAGGAAGTGATAACAAAAAAATGAAAACTGAGCCGTACGGTGCCTTTTATTGTTTAGACAAAGCATCTGTGACTATTAAATAGGCAGCTATTGTAATCTTGTCGTGTCTGTGTCACCAGCGGATCTGGCTGCGGTGAGCTGACAGTTTGTCTGGATAAGTAGGTGAGGGGCAGAACATGCATTCAGATCGAGAAAGTCTCTTACTGCCAAGACCAGAGCTGCCGTCCTCGAGGAAAGGAGCTGCAATATTAATTGTCATTGTCTCTAAAAAAAATAAATAACTAAAAATAAAAAGTCTTTTTTTGTTAAATGTTATCTTGGAGCTTGCCCAGCCAGTTCTGGAGGGCTTTCTCTCTGTCCCCCTTTATCAGGGAAGCACAGCTTGCAGATAGCTGCCCGGCTATTAAAGCACTGATGATTCCTCTCACTTCAAAGAATCAGCTGATACCCGGATTCCAAGGTCTCAGTAGTGACTTAGCCTAAAGAGTCCTCTCTGTATCATATTTTCACGCTTTCCTCCGTGTCGGCTAGTTAACAGGGGCGATGTGCTTGCTTGTTGACTGAAGTGGCATGGGAGTCTGAAACTCCAGAGAGAGCGTGAACCTTCCCCACGCTTTCCCCTGGGGGGGGGGGGGGGGAATTCGCATTACATCTCCCTGCATGCAAGAGGGTAAAACCAGGACTGATTCAGGCTGCTCTTTTTTGGCAGAAAGAGCCCGATATTCAGCGCTGCTTAACTGGATCTGTAGCGACTTACCTGGTTAAGCGGCGGCCCCTGAATATCCAACTTCGTTCAGAGGCCACCAATTTAGTTGGATAAGCCATTTATCCGGCTAAGTAGTTAACTGAATAACCAGTGGGCGGGCAGTAGGTAGATTGGGCATAATTTAGCCATAAGAACATAAGAAAATGCCATACTGGGTCAGACCAAGGGTCCATCAAGCCCAGCATCCTGTTTCCAACAGTGGCCAAACCAGGCCATAAGAACCTGGCAAGTACCCAAGAACTAAGTCTATTCCATGTAACCATTGCTAATGGCAGTGGCTATTCTCTAAGGGGCGGATTTTAAGAGCCCTGCTCGCCTAAATCCGCCCAAAACCGGGCGGATTTAGGCGAGCAGGGCCCTGCGCGCCAGGAAGCCTATTTTACATAGGCCTACCGGCGCGCGCAGAGCCCCGGGACTCGCGTAAGTCCCGGGGTTCTCCGAGGGGGGCGTGTTGGGGGCGGGCCCGGTCGTCGCGGCGTTTCGGGGGCGTGTCGGCAGTGTTTTGGGGGCGGGTACGGGGGCGTGGCTACGGCCCGGGGCGGTCCGGGGGCGTGGCCGCGCCCTCCGTACCCGCCCCCAGGTCGCTGCCCGGCGTGCAGGAGGCCCGCTCGCGCGCGGGGATTTACGCCTCCCGGAGGGAGGCGTAAATCCCCGGAGAAAGGTAAGGGGGAGGTGTAGACAGGGCCGGGCGGGTGGGTTAGGTAGAGGAAGGGAGGGGAAGGTGAGGGGAGGGCGTTAGAGGATTCCCTCCAAGGCCGCTCCGATTTCGGAGCGGCCTTGGAGGGAACGGGGGTAGGCTGCGCGGCTCGGCGCGCGCCGGCTATACAAAATCCATAGCCTTGCGCGCGCCGATCCAGGTTTTTAGCAGATACGCGCGGCTCCGCGCGTATCTACTAAAATCCAGCGTACTTTTGTTTGCGCCTGGAGCGCAAACAAAAGTAGGCTATTCGCGCTCCTTTTAAAATCCGCCCCAGAAATTACAAACTAAGGAAAAAAAACCCCAAAACCTGACTAGTGATAAATCAGAAAATTTATTCAGGCTCACTGGCAACCATTTCAGCCTCAGCCCCGGAGGAAAAGTCCCTTGCTGGGTTGTGAAACATTGGTTGCCAGTATTCCTAAGTAAATACTTTGATTTATTACTTTTGTGCTGGGCTTGTCTTTGGATGCAGTCCCATTAGGAAAATCAAGAGGGCAAAAAAAAAATACAAGACACGTGGGCTGCATTCTCTTTTCGAAAATTTATTGCAGCTTGTCAGCTTGTGATTTTGGTATCATATCAACATCTGCAATAAAGAATAAAACCAAAGGTCAAAACGCAAACATAGTGATGTGATTTTGGGAGTAACCTTTTAGGAGGCAAGTTTCAAAACTGTGCGGGAGGGTGAAAAGCCTGCTGGTACCGTTAACCACGGACTTTGCAACCATTTTCAAAAAACGAAGTATGCACAAACTTTCCCCTTGAAAATTGCTCAAGGAAAAGCACCTGCACATACCCCTGCCCTTTCTGCGGATGCTTTTTCCGGCAAAGAGAATGCATGCAGATTTGAAAATACCAATATGACGTGTGTTGTGGCCTCCCCTGACCTTAGCCCGCCACGGGAACTCTCCGGGAAAAAGTAGCTCAAAGTACATACTCTGTGGAACAATGTCCCCATATGCGGGATAGACAATTTTCATGCAGTCTGTTTCCCTAGATAAATAGCCCTCCATATGACTTAAAAGTGTTGTTCACCGAGGTTTTTCTCCCATTGAGGTAGATTTTAAAAACATACGCGCGCGTACTTTTGTTCGCGCCACCGGATTTTATAAGATACGCGCGTAGCCGCGCGTATCTTATAAAATCCGGGGTCGGCGCGCACAAGGGGGTGCACATTTGTGCAACTTGCACGCACCGAGCCCTGCGCGCACTGCCCATTCCCTCCAAGGCCGCTCCGAAATCGGAGCGGCCTCGGAGGGAACGTTCTTTCTACCCCCCCCCCCGCACATTCCCTTCCCTTCCCTAACCGCCCCCCCCCCCGGCCCTATCTAGACCGCTGTGTCGGGGCACTCGGCCACGCCCCTGGACCGCCCACACGCCCCCGACACACCCCCAGTCCCAAACTGCGCCCCTGGCCATGCCCACAACCCCAAACCATGCCCCCTGGCCACGCCCCCGCCCGCCCCTTTTTGCAAGCCCCAGGACTTACGCGCGTCCCGGGGCTTGTGTGCGCCGCCGAGCCTATGCAAAATAGGCTCGGTGCGCGCGGGGGGGGGGGGGGGGGTTGGGGTAGGTTTTCGGGGGGTATGCGTGTATCCCTTTGAAAATCTACCCCATTCTGTGTACATGGGAAAAGATCTTGAAGAATCAGGCCCTGAGGCATCTTATACATGCCTTAAAATTGAGTTAACTCACCTAAGCCAGCCATATTCAGTTAGAATTTTCAGTCGAGCGTGCATACTTAGAGTGCACACAAACTTAGCTGCCTAGAAAAAAGACATTCTGGGAGTGTGTCATAGATGTATGCACATTCCTTACATTTTCAAAATGTACATACATAGATTGCATGCTGCTAATATGCATGACTTTATACCGCCATTGTGCATCTCTTAAATGTATGCACATCTATTTAGCTGCATAACAACCCCAAATTCAGTGACTTTGCTGTTAGGCACTTTATTGAAAATTCTGCCCTGTGCAATCTTTTTTTTTTTTGCATGTGCTTAACAATTTTGTAAAAGCTATTGAAGCTCCCTCCATCCCTGTGTTTCTCACCACATCAGTAGATCTTGTATTCTCCACTTTCCTTCAGCATTGGAATAAAAGAGTTCCATACTGCTCACTTCCTCTTTTATTTGACAAGTATTTCTTGAAACCTCTACATCTGTGGCCTGGCTGAGCTCCTGCTGCTTCACTTAACAACCTGGTAGTCTCTTTACTAACACTTCACTCTCACCATCATCTTCTCTCCTCACTCCATCAAGAAAAGAATATGTGCCTTATAAAACTTGAGGTAACTTCATTTTCTCTTAACAAAGCTTTTCTTTTCTTTTCTTTTTTTTTTTTTTTAACTCTGAGCTCTTAGGGAAAAAAAAAAACCTTTCAAAGTATTCTTAATGTAAGATGCATTCTCTTTTAGAGAGGCAAAAGCAAAGGATGAAGATTGTGCAGTTGGAAAAAAAAAAAAAGTCTGTTCGGAGCACTTTGATTTCAGGTGTTCTTGAGGGCTCCCTACTTACCATAGTTCTGTAACCTACTTTTCTCATTGAGGATCCTGACGTTTGAAGTTTCAGCTTTCTGAGTGTAAACCAAAAATGCTGCATCAAGGTAAAGCAGCAACAGCTTGCAAAGCTTTGCTAGCAGGAAGCTGCATGTCAACCTTGGGTCATATTGCTCATGCTCCTTCTGTCTCTTTTCTTCTGCACACCAGAATCTGGATTTTCTGTTGACTTCGCTCCCTCTGCTCATTAAACATTCACTTCTCTCTTTCCCCAAGAATCGCCTTCCGCTCGTTTAACATCCGTCCATAGCCTCGCACCTGCAAAATTAGGCAGCAGTTTAATAGGGCTTTTTTTTTTTTCTAATTTTTTGCCCCACTAGGTTGAGGGAAAGACATGGGAAAATGGAAATTCAGCGCAAGCAGATAATTGCCTTCGTCTGTAGCTCTTAAAACGATGAAAAAGATACAGAGGGAAAAGAAACAGTCATTATTTCTGTCTTGGAAAAAAAAAAAAACCCCTTGGCTCTGCCAATGGCTCATTATTATCATTAGCATTCCATTAACCTCTAGTCAGACAAGTAAGCTGAAGGTAATTTCAGAGGAACAACAACAAAAGAAGGAAAATTAAAAATTACCCAGGTGTAGGTGACATTCTCCATCTGCTTTCATTACATATTTGTAGGGTCACAGCGCCTGTGCTTGGCCAGCTGCCTGCTCCTAAATGGCATTTAGGAATGGCTACAGGAAAAAAACGAACTGGGGGAAAATTCATGGCGTGCAACCAAAAGCAATTCCTTTTAACAAAAGCACAGGAAGCCTTTGCAGCACGGTGCAGCACCATGAAAGTGACAATATAACATGTCCTTTGTTTTCCAAAGACTGGATTTTGTTTTTGGTGGGGAGGAGGGCTGGGGCTCTGCTGTGTTTTCCTTCCCTTGAAATGCCCGTTCCTGAAGAGCCTGTTGGCAGGGGCGGCGCAAGGCAATTTGTTGCCTGAGGCGAGGGATGAGATGGGGCTGCCCCTCCCCCCAAGGCACAGCATGGGTTAAGTCATCGAGTGGGGTGGGGGGTTCCCCTTGGAGTCTGGCCTCTTTAGTGATTTGAAATGCTGCGGAAGGAGGAAAGCCGGGGTCAGATTTCCCAGAGGAGTGGCAGATAGAGGGTCAGTGATAATATTCTATGAAAACTGGCAACCCTGCTAAACTCCCAGTAACCTTTCAATCCTGCCTCCCATGCTTCCCCAGCATTTGCCCCTTGGAGAAGTGGAAGAATGGATGAATGATGGGAGTCCGCATGTCGCAGACTCTCTCCAGGTCACTGCTAGGGTATCAGGTGCCCTAGACAAATCTTACAGCCTTCCGCCCCCTCTCTTCCACTTCTCACCACATACAATTAAAAATTATGCATTTACAATAACAGGATTTGCATGTAAAAGGGCATTCATAGTTTTCTAAGGTAAAAATATCAAAATATGGATATTATTTTTACATGCACTGCTTTAGTGCCGACCAGAATCCCCTGCAAAAAAGATAATTGGAACCCTTATAGTATTAAGCCTACTTGTTCGATGTGGTCTTGACCCATAGAAAGCTGTGAGCAAACTGAATTACAATTACAAAATAGTAAGCCTCCAATACCAAAACAGCATTAAATGCCAGCACTCAAACAGAAAACACTATACCTATGAAAAGACAATACTGCAAATATTACACCAGGTCCTATAACATCAATACACCTCCTATTAGGAAAATAAAAAAAGTCAGGCTGCAGTAGATTCCTACACAGATACTACATCCAGCACAATACCTCACCTCAGTCATACCTGCAGACAGATCTCCACCAAATACAGAATAAAGACACCATAAAGGTTAAATAGAAATGTGCAGACAAAAACTCAACTGGAAACTGCTAGAAGCCAGACTCTATATATAGTGCAACAATGGAAAAACAGAAACACCATCATTCCTTATAAAACAATAATAAAATCAAGAAATATAATACAATCATAATAGTAAAATCTATACTTATAGAAAATAAATATTTCAAAACAGCTGATGAACAGGACATCATTAAACAATTAAACTCAAACATTTATTTTTTTTTAAAGTTCTCAGTAGTTACAGTTTATTAAATTTGATTAATTGCTTTTCTATAACAATGATATCAAAGCAATGTACATATAATCAGTAAACTAGTTCAAAACAGACGCATCAAATAACACGCAACAATTAAACTTAATAAGAATAAAAAAACTTTCCCATTCTCGGGATTTTTTGATTTCCAGTCAGCCTGAAATTGTCGAGGACTGAGGGAGGGGAGCCACACAAATGTTCTTATCCAATGAGTTACAACAATGTAATGTGCCATTACACTATAATTTTATTCTCTGGGGAGTATGCATAGCAACCAGCGACCCTATTGAGACAACGCTGGGGTCCAAAGAAAGGTCACAATTTCTGGGTTTGATTGATTGGTGTCTTTTCTCCAGAAGCAACCTATTTTGTGGCAGCCCCACCATCTACTTTCTGCCCCACAGTCTCAAAGTTGGCTGGAACCTTTGTGGATATCCTTATGCAGTCTCTGTGGAATAAGATGCCATCTATATAATAGCATCTATGAATTTTTTAGAATTAGAAATTACTAGAACTGGGCATTGTCAGAGACAGGATACTGGGCTTGATGGATCATTGCATTTCTTATGTTCTTATGAGTGGAGCAGGAGAGCCATTGATCAGCTGGTTGTAGGGGTGTAGGCGGGAGGTAGGGAAAATAGGCTGCACAGTATCAGGGGTGGAAGGACAGACTGCTGGAGATTTCTCTCTTGTCAAGGAGATGGGGTTGGGTGTGGGCCATATTGATTTTCTCATTTGTGTTGAAGGGGTGGGCGCACATCACAGCCCACGTCAGAAGGAATAATGCAATCATTTAACTCTGTAGCTCCTGGGATGTAGTTACATTTTTGTGTTAGCCCAGGGATTAATGCACATGTCATGGCAATACATGAATATCAGTGAGCTAGAAGCATGCATTTACATGCAACACAGATCATTTGAATATTCGTCATGGAAAGCCAGAAAAAGTTGCTTTTAATGCAAATGCATTATTGCAATTGCATTTAGCACGTGTTGAGCTGTTAATGCCCTTTAGGAATATAAAACCCTAAAATGTGAAAAATTCCATAGGATTTTTAATATCTACTGTGTTCACAGGACCTGTTTTATATCTTATCCAAAAGCCAAGTAAATAATATATGACTATAATGAAATACAATACATAAATATAGAGAGGTCTATATTCAGGTCTATATTCAGGTCTGCGACCTTAGAGAATCCAGGCCTAAGTTAGCTGGTTAATTTAGCTAGCTAATTCAACTCCTCCCAGTTACGCCCTTGGACTGCCCCTAGCTTATCTGACTAAATTCTAGCCGTCTAACTTATTAACCGGCTAGAATGTAGCTGGATAAGCCATTTAGATGGATAACTATTACATTATCCGTCTAAATGGCTTTTGAAAATGGACCTCATAATGAATAATGCTGAACTCTGAATTTCCTATTATCCTTCACAATCACAAGTGGATATGAACAGTGGGAGAAAGTGTATTGGGAGAAAGTGTATTCCATGGATACATTTAATGGTGGCGGATGCTTTAGTGGAAATCAACTCCATTCAATGGATTTCAATGGGACTTTAATGACTGCAATTATATTCGCAATGAATTGTCAATAGGTTTTACCTGCATTAAAGTACTTAACGTGGGTACTTAGGTTTTTGAAAATTGCTAAGATAGTAAGTTACATTTATATTTTTATTGTAAAATTACCCTGATAGTTTGCAGCAGTCAAAAAAGCAAATAGAATGTTAAGAATTATTAGGAAAGGAATGGTTAATAGAACGGAAAATGTCATAATGCCTCTGTATCGCTCCATGGTGAGACCGCACCTTGAATACTGTGTACAGTTCTGGTCGCCGCATCTCAAAAAAGATATAGTTGCGATGGAGAAGGTACAGAGAAGGGCAACCAAAATGATAAAGGGGATGGAACAGCTCCCCTATGAAGAAAGGCTGAAGAGGTTAGGGCTGTTCAGCTTGGAGAAGAGACGGCTGAGGGGGGATATGATAGAGGTCTTTAAGATCATGAGAGGTCTTGAACAAGTAGATGTGACTCGGTTATTTACACTTTCGAATAACAGAAGGACTGGGGGCATTCCATGAAGTTAGCAAGTAGCACATTTAAGACTAATCGGAGAAAATTCTTTTTTACTCAACGCACAATAAAGCTCTGGAATTTGTTGCCAGAGGATGTGGTTAGTGCAGTTAGTGTAGCTGGGTTCAAAAAAGGTTTGGATAAGTTCTTGGAGGAGAAGTCCATTAATGGCTATTAATCAATTTTACTTAGGGAATAGCCACTGCTATTAATTGCATCAGTAGCATGGGTTCTTCTTAGTGATTGGGTAATTGCCAGGTTCTTGTGGCCTGGTTTTGGCCTCTATTGGAAACAGGATGCTGGGCTTGATGGACCCTTGGTCTGACCCAGCATGGCAATTTCTTATGTTCTTATGAGTGTTATTGCCTCCAATGACCTAACCTTACCTCTGATTCCACCTACATTTCCTATAGGTAAAGGTAGGCAAGTTGTTGATCCCTACGCATACGTTTAACCATATATAGGCTGGGCAATTTTCAGACAGCCTACTTACCTCGAGTAATTGCCTTCTAGAAGATCAAAACATCTTATCACAGGATATGCAAGACAGCAAAAGAAAACCAGAATGTCTTACCAGGTTACAAGTTTATTTATTATATGCATGAAATCAAAGATCTCAAAATAATTCCTTACCACATTAAAACCTGTGTGCAATTCAGTCTAAGAGCTCTGCATAGAATTTACTTCCATTACATCCCTTTAAATTCATCCACGCTGCAATACAATTTGTATGACCTTTGCATGATGCAATGGAATGGAAAGGTCCTAACCCTAGGGCCACAGAACAAGTATAAAAGGTATGAAATCATCTCTCTTGACAGAATTAACCACTCACATGGGGGATTCATAGCAAAGAGTAGTAATATAGGAGCATGCTAATCACATGCCCTGTGTCTTTGCTATGAATTATTATTACCTTATTATCAATCATCTGTTTGAGTCAAGGTATTTGAGGTTTTTGTTTGTTAAAAAGTCTGATGCATACACACATCAATTAGAGTGATCAATTAACACTTTTCCTGCAAATAAAGTTTTATACCTGATTTTCAAAAGCATTGCTATGTACAGAAACCCGGTTTTATTTATTTATTTAACGAGTTTTATATACCGTCATTTGGAAACGTCAAAATAACGCCATCAATTTACAATTTACGGGTTTTAAGCCCGTAAATTGGCTTTTGAAAAATGTCTGGGAGTTTGTGCAGAATGTTTTCTCCTCGTACTTTTGTGTGCATTGCAAAGAGCTGTTCTGAGGGGGAGGAGCAGAGTTGAGGCAGGGGAAACTATGTATGTGTATATTTTCGATTTTCAAAAGTGTGAGTGTACATTTCCCCAAATTTACCCTGCCACGCAGGAGTACTCGGCATAGTCACTCGTTTTCAGAGCGGACTTACACGTGTACATTCACTTTGAAAATCCAGGGTAAAGTCTACGTGTACTTTCTGCATGAAGACATTAGCCCTACGCAGGCTGCTGTAAAATTACCCTCCCTGTGTGTGGACAAAAGCATACAAGGAGCAATTCATTTGACTGGAAATACTGCAGTTGAGAGATGCCTACTGGAACTGTGAAATGTATCTGTTTTTATCTGCGCTCTGCTGGTCCATGCCTGCTCCAGTGGGATTTATTACATAATTACAGACATGATGGAATGTCAACATAAGAATTGCTGTGGTTTGATTTGTGCTTTACTCATCTCAGACAAAAATACTGTCAGTGTTAGCAATATCACACCTTTATTTATTGGTTTTAATAAAAATTGATGAATTCTTGAAGTAAATCTTTAATGCACAAAAAACTCTAATTTATGATAGCAATAAACATATATTAGTCTTTTTCAGCATCCAAAGTATGACTTTGGGTTCCTATTGTAAAAGCCCACCATATAAGCTTCTCTTGTGTAAATCCACATTAGCGTTAAACTTCGGGCCTCCAGTGGATTTTAAGATTGGTGCTCCTATTTTCCTTTTATCACTGACTATTTCTATTTGGTTTATTGGCTTGAGAAGAATGCACAAGTTTCTACAAAGTGCAAAAGAGGAGGATTCTTTGGCTTACTGGGACTCGTGCATTGTTTTTGTAGGGGAGGTGAATGTGAGATTACTTGCTAGAGGTTTAGGGGATTTTTTTTAAATGCAGGTGAGCAGGAGAAAGCTTTGTTGCATGAGATTGCTGCACAGCGTGGATGAATTTAAAGGGATGTAATGGAAGTAAATTCTATGCAGAGCTCTTAGACTGAATTGCACACAGGTTTTAATGTGGTAAGGAATTATTTTGAGATCTTTGATTTCATGCATATAATAAATAAACTTGTAACCTGGTAAGACATTCTGGCTTTCTTTTGCTGTCTTGCATATCCTGTGATAAGATGTTTTGATCTTCTAGAAGGCAATTACTCGAGGTAAGTAGGCTGTCTGAAAATTGCCCAGCCTATATGTGGTTAAAAGTATGCGTAGGGATCAACAACTTGCCTACCTTTACCTATAGGAAATGTAGATGGAATCAGATGTAGGGTTAGGTCATTGGAGGCAATAACACTCATTGTCTTTCATTTTCAAAACTATCAGGGTAATTTTCCAATAAAAATATAAATGTAACTTACTATCTTAGCAATTTTCAAAAACCTAAGTACCCTTGTTAAGTACATTTAATGCAGGTAAAACCTATTGACAATTCATTGGGAAGATAATGTAGCCATTTTCAAAGGTAGCTACACTTTAAGAGGCTCATTTTGTAACACCGTGAATACTGTAAGTTAGCCAGAAAATACAGTTTTGCTGCAGGGATGCTTTTGAATTTACTCTCTTACTACTAATACTACTACTTAAGAACATAAGAACATAAGAAATTGCCATGCTGGGTCAGACCAAGGGTCCATCAAGCCCAGCATCCTGTTTCCAACAGAGGCCAAACCAGGCCACAAGAACCTGGCAATTACCCAAACACCTAGAAGATCCCATGCTACTGATGCAATTAATAGCAGTGACTATTCCCTAAGTAAACTTGATTAATAGCAGTTAATGGACTTCTCTTCCAAGAACTTATCCAAACCTTTTTTGAACCCAGCTACACTAACTGCACTAACCACATCCTCTGGCAACAAATTCCAGAGATTTATTGTGCGTTGAGTGAAAAAGAATTTTCTCCGATTAGTCTTAAATGTGCTACTTGCTAACTTCATGGAATGCCCCCTAGTCCTTCTATTATTCGAAAGTGTAAATAACCGAGTCACATCTACTCGTTCAAGACCTCTCATGATCTTAAAGACCTCTATGATATCCCCCCTCAGCCGTCTCTTCTCCAAGCTGAACAGCCCTAACCTCTTCAGCCTTTCCTCATAGGGGAGCTGTTCCATCCCCTTTATCATTTTGGTTGCCCTTCTCTGTACCTTCTCCATTGCAACTATATCTTTTTTGAGATACGGCGACCAGAATTGTACACAGTATTCAAGGTGTGGTCTCACCATGGAGCGATATAGAGGCATTATGACATTTTCCGTTTTATTAACCATTCCCTTCCTAATAATTCCTAACATTTTATTTGCTTTTTTGACTGCTGCAGCACACTGAGCTGACGATTTCAATGTATTATCTACTATGACGCCTAGATCTCTTTCTTGGGTGGTAGCTCCTAATATGGAACCTAACATCGTGTAACTACAGCTAGGGTTATTTTTCCCTATATGCAACACCTTGCACTTAACTTTCTTATAATGCTACATGATATATGCAGTGCTGCATAAACACTCAATACAGTCCTCTTAGGAGGTAATCTTCTAACATTGTGCATAAAAAGTGCCATGATCTTACTTTATTTTGCTAAGTTGGATTGTGCTTTATCTATATGCAATTGGCCTGTTTTGCTCTGTGTGCCATGCAAAAACTTATAAATAAAGAGTTTAAAAACAAAAAAAAGGGAGTAAAATATTTGCATAAGTTACATCAGTTTTCAAAGCGGTCATGCACTTAAGTCTGCTTTGCAAATGATCCCAAGAAATCTACCCACACAAGTTTCACCTTCTAAAAGGGCTGCACGCATTTTTCCTGAAGATTTCTGAGCATACTTTTTAAAATCCAGAAATGTGAACGTTTAAGACCACACTCCTCCCCAACTCTGCCTCCAGGATTGCCTCTGCTTAGTCGGGATAAATTTACATATGAGCGGGACTTACATGTGCAAGTTTACCTGTTTAGAAATGACAATTTGTAAGAGGCTATTTCAGTTTATAAAAACACAGTTTTACCTATAGGGGTTCCTTTGAAAATTACCATGTTTAGTCAGTAATATTTAAAGGGACTTTTGCAGGCAGAGCAGTGTTTTACACACAAAAGTTGCCTTTTGCAAAGTTCATCGCCCGATTTGCGGGCAATCTTATCCACGTATGTCGTGTTCGTGTGTAAGCTTACCAACTGCAGCAGAAGCATTCACTGGTGTGGAGTTGGAGCAGGGTCTGAAATTATCCACGTACTTTTTGATTTTAAAAAGTATGCAAGGAAATTTTCAGGAAAATATATGCAATCGTTTTAGCAGCTTTAACTTATATAGGGTAGATTTGGTGGGATAATTTTCAAAAATTAAAAATTGGTATAACTTATGTGCATTTGTCAGGTTAGGGCCTTCTGAATACAACATAGTTATCCTCTATACATGAATGCAAGGGTTTCTATTTACAGATACAGGTTTATTTTAAACTAGTAATGAAATTAGTCTAGCAGTCCATTACTCACTGCAAATGTTTTCTCCAGGTCTGTTCACAGTCCCATTCCATCATTCAATCTTCAGCCATTAAGTTGCCCAAACAGTGGGCCTTTCCCAGTAACCCCTTCTTAAACTCAGTGAGGACCAATCCAGATCCTTGGCGGCAGAGCTGAGTCCCAGGCTAACACTGATCTGAGTCTACCTCAATTTAAGTCACACTGTGGCCTCATTAAAAGGGTCCCAGCCTTCGACTGAGCAGATCCCAGGCTCACCAAATGCCTTTTTTGCCGTGATATCACCCCCTTCCCTTCCAGGGTTACCCTCCAGGTAGTCCCAAAGACCCTCCATGGGTCCCAAACCTCCTGCCTTAAAGTGTTTTTCTTAGCACTCTCCCCCTAAGGCAAGATA
Organism: Rhinatrema bivittatum; assembly: GCF_901001135.1. Lineage (NCBI taxonomy): Eukaryota > Metazoa > Chordata > Amphibia > Gymnophiona > Rhinatrematidae > Rhinatrema > Rhinatrema bivittatum. Next base: position 35,570,011 of record NC_042626.1, read on the forward strand.
AAGTTTTCTTATCATAACTCAATCCAGGGTTTCCCTGAAAAAAAAAAAAAAAAAAGAAAAAGAAGTTAAGATTTATGCCTGATAAGTTAAAACCTGCTATTAAAAACAGAAACATTCAGGACAGGATTTAGCCTTTAAGAGCCAATGTCCTCAGTGTGCCTGCTAATATACAGATACAGGCCAGTTTTAGTGGGAAACTAAGGACATTTTATTCAGAGAGTATTCAATTCAGGTCCTCTGAGTTTGGTCTTGGGGTAATGGTCCCACTGACGTAAAAGTACCACTCATTTAGGCTGATTCTGTAAAGTCCGCGGGAAAGTGGGTGCTCAGCCACCTCTCCTGGGCACGCAATCCTGTATTTAAATGAGAGGTCGCATTAAAAGGATTACTTGCCCCTAGTGCTTCCTTGGCCCAGGAGAGATGGCTGACAGCCATGGGTTAGGAAAACGGATGCCAGTAAAATTGAGCGTCTGTTTTTCTAACCTGAGTGGCCTGCACATTTAAAACAAATGGTTTTTTTTTAAACATCTTTGGTTCCTCCGATTTAATATTGCTAGGAAATTAAGTTGGAGGGTGTACAGAAAAGCAGTATTTTCTACTTTTCTGTACACTTTTTTGGGCTGTTCAGAAATTTACACCTGCCCAGTTTCTGAGCATAAAATGTGCGGATCAGCCGCACATGTTTTTTTTAGTATCCTGGGTGAATTACTAATAGCCTCATCAACAAGCATTTGCATGTGATGAGTGCTATTGGTGTCAGGAGGCTTGGATGCATGTTTTTGATGCGCTAAACCCCTTACTGTATAAGGGGTAGTGAATGTGCGTCGAAAACGCGCATCCAACTGCAGGTAAAACAGTATGCTCAACCGAGCGCACTTTACAGAATCGGCCTGAATATTGGTCTAACAGTGGGGAAATTGTGCTCTGAGAGGTTCAGGTCCAGCTCCTCCAAGTCCACAAAGTCTAAGTCCCCTTCACTGGATTCCGTATGGTCCCCATCTACAAGATCCCCTGCCCCTTTTTCTCCAGCCTGGCATACCCAGAACTCCCTAGCAGTGGCCTCTATTTATTTTAAAATTTTTATATACCACGATCTACAATAGCACTCGAAGTGGTTTACAAAACACACACATAATAGTTAAAACATTAAAATCAACAACAAATACACTTATTCTCTAGACAGCAGCCACCTGCTGTTCCTGGTTCTCCATCTTTTCTAGAGCCTGGTCTTTCTGAGAGGAGACAACAGCTGCTACGGTTTCTTTGTTCAAGTTCACCTGCATGACATCATATGCCTGATATAAGGCACCCCTCTGCCAATGACTTTTCTTCATCGTAAATCAAGGAGGGAGAACTCTCAGTAAATAAAATCCTCTTGATGCTGTCACCAGGCAGAGTATTCATATGAACTACCCTTGAAGTCTGTGAATACTTTTTAAATCTCTGGATCATCTCCAAAAGGTCTTACTCTCTCTTTCTTTTTGGCACTTCAAGTCTCTTATGAGTTGCACAACTACTTCATTCAACTAGAATATTGCAGGCAACACTGTCCAGTTTAAAATATTATATGGTTCATGATCTTGCTCATTTGGGAGGTAATGGTATGACAGAGCCTTTTCATATGATCCTCTGGGAAGTCATGGTATGATTTTCTATAAATTCCTGTTCCTGGATGTGATCCAGTGTTCATGCTATAACCACTTTGGCTTTCACAGGGTGGTGATTCTTCCTACCCCATCTTCTATGTCAATATACCTCTAAGGTGCAGGATTCCTCGATCCAGGTGACTTGACACTCTGAAACATACCCCATTGAGGACACTCTGCCATGCAGTGCCCAAGACCTCCGTACGGCAGGCATTTGAGTTATGGCTGACCCATTTCCTTCCTCAAATCTAGCTGACAGGAGTGAGTCACATCTACTTGTATTGGCTCAGAGGGATCCTCCTCAGGGATATTATGTCAGGTGCTCAATGTAGGATATGGTCATCTGGGAACACCTCTATGCTCTCCTTGTCGCTCTCCCAATCACAAGTTGATACTGATATTGGTATTGACCAGTTCTTCCAGGGATGAGGGCAGTTCTACCCACAGCAACTCATTTTGTATTTCTTTGCTTAGTCCTAGGCAAAATTGATGTCACAGGGCTTACTCATTCCATCTGGTGTCCCTTGTAGCTAATAAAACCTGGTTGCATAAGAGAAAACTGAACTTCTGCCTTGTTTCAGCTGTAGAAGGCCAGATCTGCAGAACATATCTAGTGTGGGTCTGAGAACATTAATTTAAACTCAGCCTGAAATCTCTCCCAAGTCAAGTCCTGGTTTCAATCCATAAAGGCAGGAGCCCGTTTCAGGACATCTACTGTAAATAAGGTTACTACCTAATACATCCTCTTAGTTCCTTCCTGAAAGTATTCTGGGAATAACCTGAAATGTAGGTCAGGTCACACTGGTCCTCTGCTTCCACTGAAGAGGGCTGGAGGCTGGGTAGCTCCTTTGAACAATGGCATCGAGCTGCAGACATCTCTGGGCCAGGTTTTCGAATGCCTGTGCTTGGGTTTGCTGTAGCTGAAGAATCTGATTCTGTTGCATCAGCTATTGAATTTACTCTTGTGAACCAATTGTAGGGAGGTTACCTATAGACACACAGTCCCTTAATAAGAGCCTTATCTGTATGTGCTGGCTTTGTGCAGTTTAATGGGAAGAAAGTTATATACATTTCTCTTCCTGGTAGGATGTAAAACTGAAATTCAGGACTGACATACCGGATTTGCAACATGAGCTTGAAATGAAAACAAACTGTAGGATACAGCACCCTGTTAGTGCAGAGTCAAGGCCAAAGTGCTGCTTGTTTCCAGCACCTAAGTGAACTCCCCTCCTTCCATCTCCCCTCCCCCCTGAAAAAGAAAAAAATCAAAGAAAAAACTAACTCTGTTTTGGGGGTGCTAATTCAAAACAAAATCTCTCCCACAGAGACAAAATGAAGCCCTTTAGTCCCAAAGTATAACTGAGAAAAAAATAACCTCACCTGCACAAAAATGTAACATTTCCTTTTTGGCTGCTTCATACAGTAGATCTGACCAGTGTGAATCTAAGAATGGACTAAAGAGGTGTTGTGTTCTCTGTGAGGAGTTAGCAATCTCTAATGAAACCGCTATCTGATGGGAGGAGCAATCAGATAGGAGTTAGCAATCTGTTCATTTCGGAGTTAACAGTCTGCTGAGGAGATAGCAATCTGTAACATTTAGGAGAATTGTGGGTGGATTCTTGGACCAGTGGTAGGTGACCACACCCCCGAGAGGGACCACAGGTCAGGCTCAGAGTATGGAGATAGACACACACTAGTTCTTTTATTAGACAGTATACTGAACCACCAGAAGTGGCAGTAGTGAGCTGGAATGCCCGGCTGGGCTGTAGTCCCTCAGATACTGGAACAACGATCCCTGGAGGCTGAGCTGTAGAGAAACTGAAATATAGTGAGTAGGCAGGGTAAGCAGAGTACATGTACTGAACCAGATGGTAACACTCACACAATGTCTCATAGAAGCCCAGGGGCTGGAATGTATAGGTCCTAGAGGAGCGAGTACCTGGTTCCAGGGAAAGCTCTGAGAGAGCGATGGTAACTCACTGATGTAGTAGGCAGTGCTGACTTCCAGGCAGAAGTGAATTCAAAGAAGTCCGGGAACAAGGGCCCTCGAGGAGCGAGTACCGGTTACAGACTGCAACCTACAAAGTAAGAGAGAGAGTGAGGCCCCCGAGGAGCGGGTACCCCTGGTTAGTCCGAGGAGGCAGAGTAGCGTAGATAGAACAAATCCATATCCTTGCTAACTCGATGTGTTAGCAAATTCTAAGACCTTAAATATCCGTCGCAGGTGACGTCATCTTCGGGGGGACGCCCCCGAGGTTCGCGCCATCACCGGTACTTCAGTTGGGGCTGCGCCGCGCGCGCACCCCTAGGCCTCCAAGAATCATGGCGGTTAGCAGCGTGGAGCTGATCCGGGGATGCCGGAGGACCTCGGCAGAGGAATGCCACAGCAGCCAATTTTCCCACGGGCGAAGAGGGAGGCGCCAAACAGGTGAGGAGGGCGGAGAGAGGGCGTCGGGCACCGACGGACACAACAAGAGGTTCAGGCATACTGTCTGGTTAGGGCCCTCCGGGCTCAACACAGTTTTCCTCTATGCTTGAATGCAGGAGTTTTTATTTACAAGACACAGGTTTATTCACCATTAGTACCGAACCTACTCCAGCTGTCCATTATGTTCTCTCTGGGTCTGATCATTCTGGGTTGCTTCATTAGAATTGCCATTCAGAGCCCTGCTCCGCCATGAAGCTCTCAGCCATTAAGTTGCCCGAACACTTGGTCTTATCTTCGTAAACCCACCGAGGACCAATCCAGACCATCGGGTGCAGGGCCATGTCCCAAGCTAACTTTCTGAGGCTGCCCCAGTCTAAGCCACTCTACGGCCTCATTAAGCAACTGCTTTTGACCGGGCCCTGTTCAAGGTGCACTAAATGCTTCTTTTTTTTTTTGCCCCGAGAACATTTTTGCTTTCTTATGCGGGCCGTTTAAAATTACCATCCCTACGTATAACTTTGTTTTACAGTAAGTTGGCCTGTTCATGAACTGAGCTCCTTGCATTACCATCAGTATGAAATAACACAGTCTATTCCTTGTTTCCTCTGGTCTCTGAGCTTTTGTTCCTTCCTGTTTCCTAGCTTTCCCTCCTTTCTCTCATGCTCCCCCTCCTCTTTCCCTCTTCCTTTTGCTTCCCCCGTGTTGAGCTTTCTTCTTCCTCCTGGTCCCTCTCTTTGCTGCTGCCACAGTATCAAAGTCTAGTGGAGCACAGGGGGCTCATGGGAAATCTGCCATGGTGATGTAAATGTTGCAACAAAGCCTTGTTGGACTGGCCCCGTTGTCAGCCTGGATGTGAGGGCCTTGTCTCCCTTTCTGTTTTTAGTATCCCGCTTTCACGCCACAGTTCTTGCGAACAATGACACACGTTTTCTTCAGAGATTGCTGCTAGAGGCATTCAGACTGTTGACTGCTTTAATTAAATTCCCGGTACCCATGGGATTTGCCTGTTGCTGCAGGCAACACCTGCTAACCAAAACCCTGTGAAATCAGCTGCAGGCTCGGTCTTGGGACTCTTCCCAACTCTGCAAAGGAGTGCATCTGAAGTTTATGCATACACTCCAACAAAAAAGGGGTAAGAAAGCAAACTTTGGCAAAACAAAGATATGTAACCTCCACACACAAGAAGTGAGAGCTAGGAAGAGCATAAAGAGAAGGAGCAAAGTGGAGAAAGTTGAGGGATGAACTGGTAGAGCAAGTGAAGGAGAAAAATGTCAGGATGATAAGGAAAGAGAAGAGCAGATAATGGAGTGAGGATTAATGTAAAGGAAAATAAAGCAAAACACAAGAAAAATCGCAGCCAAAGAAATCAATTCGGGCCCTGACGTTTATGGTCTGAGAAACTGATATGCAGATATAAAGGAAAAAGCACAGGACTGCTTCTACGCCAAGTCTATAAGCAAAGCACGTTCAAGCCGCACTGTCTGAATTTTCAAGAAGGTTCATCACCCCATGAAAATGTTGCTAGTAGTAAATTTTTTTATGGGTTATCGTAAAACTTGGGGATAACTGCAGGGAGCGGCGGTTGCTACCCTGAAGAGTAAAGAAGGGAGTAACCTACAGGATGTGGCAGATACTACCATAAGAAGCTTGGATGGACCACTGGGTCCTTTTTTGCTGTCTTGTTATGTTAGGTTGCTATGTATGTTATGTGAAATGTTGGGATTCCAACGTCGATTTATCAATTCAGCTTTAATAAAGTAATGCAGATATCGTGTTGGTCCACTAGGATTCATTCAGTAAATAAGTCGATGACTTTTTTTTTTTATTAGACAAGCATAATACATTTTTGAGTAGGTTTCTCAGACTTCTACCTTCATTGGGTCAGTGCGGAATTAGGTAAAGATGAAGTTGCTTGAATATATAAGTAACTTACAGGTTGCATTACAATGGCAGCAGTGTTTACTTGTTTAACATATATGACAGTGGTTTACTGTACTATGGCCAAAGCCAAGTAGGTTAAATATGAATTAATACAAAAATATATTTACCAAAAGCTAAGTGCTGCAGAGATGCACGTGTCTTCCGTGGTATAAAGAGTTTCACAAAATGAGTGCCCTTACTTTTTTGACTTTGCACAATTTCAGATTGCTGGGTTTATGATTTTCCAGTGGTTATCAGGTGGAGGAAGACATGAAGCCAATATCATACCAAATGCTAATGTATATCTGTGCCTATGGTTAAAAGATTGCTGTTTTTGCAAATAAATCCATAGGCTTTGTGTAAAAATCCAAATTCTGCATTTATTTATTTTTTTAAAGAATAAGGTCTTCTTTTAAAAAAAACAATAAAACGTTAGTTGGCAGAAAATCACCGCTGTGGGTCCACGGCAGATTTTACCGCAGGCGGCTCCTTTTGGAAGGAAAAAAAAAAAACAAACCCCCATTGCAGATCTTTTAGCTGCAAATGCGTGGGGGTTTCCGCAAAAGTTGAGCGGGCGCAAATGAGGCTGGTTCATTTCACGGTGAATTCATCAGCACGTTCCCCCTAGTCGCAGGGCTGCAAATGGCTCCAGGGAGAAAGTGGAGCACAGAGGGAGAGGCGAGAATGAAAGAACTGACAGAAGAAAAACAAATTTGGGGAAAAAAGGCAAGGAGAGGGGAAAGTGAGTGGTGTCCCTATTTGAGACTTGCTGTAGGTACTTGACTTTTACAGGGTGGCTTCAGGGAGTTATCCAGCCCACCTTGTCAGGCTGCAGCTCATCGGAGGAAGGGGGGTGCACGAGTCCGCCAAAATCTAGGGCACAGCCTATGTGTGTCTTCTCTTAGCATCCTCTCTCATCCAAGCATTGCTAACAGTGAATCTGTGGGAAGGCAGCGCCCTCTTGTGTTCTCTGGCATTGCAGACACGTTCTCGTTATCGGGTCTTGGGACGGTGAAGATATTGCGTGTCTGTAGCCCCCCCCCTCCCCCACCCCGATGCTGTCAGTAGAAACAGCTTTCTTTTTCGGGAGTTGTTCTCCTATGATTTTTCCCTGTACAGGAAATGATGCTCTTTGAATGAGACTTGGTCCTCTATACCAGGGATGTGTAAATGAGGGGGAGAGGGAAGGGGGGAGAAAGAGTGTAAGGGGTATGAACAATCTTTAAGCGGGGGAGGAGGGGGGGGATACTCACTGCTCAGTCAGGGAAGGAAAAGGAGCCATCCTGTACTGGAAGTTCGGGAGGGACGGAGCTGCCAGAATATAGTGACATCGTCCTAAGCGTGCCACGGTTTAGCGCCGTTTTTCTTTTCTTCGGCGGGCCAGGGAGCTGCTTCCGCTGTGGCGTTCCCAAAAGGGGAACTGGACATGGGAGGAGCCACTGTGGTGGTCCACAGCCTGGGAAGGGCTGCTGTTCTCAGGCCCCAGCTTGGGAGGAGTTCCTGCTGTCTGCCTGGGGGGGGGGGGGGGATGGGTAGCCAGGCCAGAGAGAAGGAAAAGCTGGAGGGAAGAGAGAATCGAGAGAAAAAGTGTAAAAAAAAAAGTTGAATAAGCAAATCAGAAGATGAGAAAATAAAGAATATAAGCAAACTAAGAAAAATAAAAAATGAAAGAGAAAAATTAGTGAAAAGAGTAAAGCATGAAAAAAGTTTGGCAGGGTGGGATGGAGATTTTACTACCTCCTAAAATTTTTGGCTGGCACCTAAATTTTTTGAAAATGTGTTCACATTTATTTATTTAATTTATTTATTTGTTAAAGATTTCTATACCGCTATTCAGTCAAGCCATCATAGCGGTTCACATGTTTTAAAAGAATAACAGAATACATAAAATATCATAAATATATCCTAAATAAAATAGAATGGATTACAATATACTAAAACTAGCCGTTAGGCCTGTTCAAAAGGGCGAGATTCCATCGGTCAGACTGGTGGAATCTGTCAGAGCCGCTCTCTTCTCCACAACTTCTTACCCTTCCCTCTTAATCACTCCTATCTTTTTCCCTTTTCCTTCCATCCCCTCTCATCTTCCCTTTCCTTCACCTCTCACCTCATCCACAACCGCTTCCCTCTCCCTCAGCCCTCCTCCACTCCCTCTTTTTCTCTTCTCTAGAGTCTTACCCTTCCCACTTACGCACCCACATCCTCTTCCCTTTCCTTCCCCTCTAACCTCATCCACAACCCCTTCCCTCAACCCTCCTCCACTCCCTCTTTTTCTCTTCTACAGGGCCGGCTGTACCCTGCTGAACCTGTGAGATGCAGAGGGCGAGGGGACCTGCCTCTCTCCGTACCTCCCTCCCTGTGTACCGTGGCTTCTCACTGCTGTCCCTCTAGCTGCAATGCCCATTAAAACGGGCGAGATTTGCTGTGCTCCCAGCATCCCAACTCCCTCCCCCTTCCCTGGCGGCGGAGGGACGAGCTCAGGCTGTTGTTGGTCCGACCTCCTCCCGCCCCCCCCCCCAGCACCGCGAAGGGCCAGAGGCGGCAGTGGTGGTGGTGGCAGGAGCTGCAGCGGCGGCTGAGGGGGATCTGGCGAGGCGGGGTGTGTGTGTGTGTGTTGTCTGTCTCTGTCTCTATGTGTGATGTGATCTATCTGCCTGTGTCTGTCTCTGTGTTTGGGTGTGGTGTGTGTCTGAGTCAATGTCTGTCTAGGATGTGTCTGTGCGTCTTTCTTCTGTCTGGTTCTGGTGTGTCTGTTTTTTTCTGTCTAGGTGTGGCACGTCTGTGTCTGTCTGGGCGTTGGGTTTCTGTCTCTCTCTGTGGCGTGTCTGTGTCTTTCTGTGTCTGGATGTCTGCAGCTGTCTATGTGTCTTGCTGTGCCCTTCGGTCTGGATGTGGAGTGTCTGCCTGCCTCTCTCTGTTTCTGTCTGATTGAGGTGTGTCTATGTCTTTCTGCCTGTGTATCTGTATTTTTCTATTTATAAATCAATAGCTAAAAAAACGTGTGTGTGTGTGTGTGTGTGTGTGTGTGTGTGTAACCTTTCTCCTTTCACAACTTCAAGAGAAACAATAGAGGCTTTGAGCCACAGGCTGGCAGTGTGGCTGCCTGGTACCTTCATATATATATAGTGTGTGTGTGTACATATATATAGATTTATAGTAACCCATCTTGGGAGGCTTCAACCAATTGAATAAATTGAAGGAGGAGCCACAGCTCCTGCCCTGCCCTGCACCAGAATTAACGGCTAATAAAATAAAACAAAAATTGCCATTCTATTCTGAACAGGTAAACAGATCCTGACAGCCTCTACAGTACTTTTTTAAACTCAGTGATTTAAAACAAAGCTTTTGTTAGTTTCATCATTTAGATTTGTAGTCAAGTAAAGACACTTCTCTTTGTTTTCACTAATGTCATTAAAGTGAGGGCTGTAGAGGTGGCCATGAGAGACTTCTTTCACAGATATTTCCAACCAATCCATATCTGAAATCTCAGTTTGCAGATCAATGGTACAATCCTATATCCATTTCCAGCACAGACATTTGTTTTCATTTTAAACTTTAGATGGGGCTGGCTGAAAGGCTCAGTGGTAAATGCTGCACACTGCCATGGGGCGGACCTGTGTTAGATTCTTGTTTCAGTCCTCTGCTCGCTGGGGTTGGCTAGGGCGAGCAGCAGTTGCAACCCTGAAAGAGAGGGAATCACAGTCCTTTGTGCAAGAGCGAAAACTTGTGGTCGGATTTAGATGCTCAGAACAACCCTGACCCAGAGCCCTCCATCGAGGACTATCACTGCTATAACTGGGTTTATGGAAATTGGGAAGGATTATAAAATAGGGTGAAAATATGAAAGGTATTTGTGAATGAAACCTCATTCCAGCACCAGTTCTGATTGAACTGTAAGCACAAAGGAGCAGGAGGAAACTGCTGCCCTTCCCCGCCCCCCCCCCCCCCCCAAAGAAACAAAACCCTATGCTATAATTCTTTTCTTTTCCTGGTCCGTCTTCCTGGGGTCTGGGATTTGCCGTCTTCTTTCTCCTACCCAGTGCTTCTTCATTACCTTGGACACTTCTCCAGCCAAACATGGGTTTGCATTCCCTGTCACAGAAGGGGATCCATATCCACTGACTGGAACGATTTCAGAAGTGGCTGCGTGCGAAATGGATCCGTAAATATTATTCCATAAAGCGCTCACCTAGGGGAGGGAAGAATCAGCTGGCTTACTTGAGCCTGGCTTTCAGGATAAGCAAAACATGCAAATTAAACCAGTTCTTAGAGCAGAGAAAGTGCCACAATGTTTGTTTTGTTACGTGTCGATTCCCATCCTACATGACGCAAAAAGCAACAAAATGCCATTTTGTTTCAATTCTGCATTGTAGCGTGTGCTAAAATGATTTACACTGTGCTAAAACACAGAAACAAGCAAACAAAAAAAAATAACAAACTAATAAAATGAAAAAAAAAAAAAATTCTCCTCCCTTAATCCAGACCAGAACTAGGTTTAGTAGATTACTTATTTGATGCTCTTAAATGTGACTGAAATGGATGAAGGAGATGGCACATCTGCTTTTAAACAAAAAGAAGAGAGCGAACGATTTTTTGTGCTCACTCGTCTTGTGTAGTATTTAAGATGCATGTACTGCATGTTATGGTCATTGGGATTTTTACATGTGCTGCATAGTATTGGTAGTGGTGGTAGTTTTGGGGGCAGTGCCTATGAGCTGGCTTGTGGTTTCACAGGCATTAAGAGACTGGGCTGGTGAACTGATGGAGCTGATTTAGCGACTGATGATTTGATGCAAGAGGTTCTGCTCACACCCACAACGAAAGTCATCTGGGATAATGGGTTTGGTTTTTATGAGCTTTATTTTAGGGACAAACATGACAGCCACAGAAAAGATAATTTGAGTTTATTGGAAGCCCTGGTCTCCCCCCCCCCCTCCCCCCATGGCAAACATATTTAAGAATAAGACGAGCTTATTCAAAGAGCAGAGAAAGCTCCTGAGGAGCTCTTTCAGCCGAGATAAATAAATAAATAATAAAATCCATCATGCAGGAAAATGCTCTCCCTAGTGCGGCTTATATGTAAATGTATGCAGATATAATTGCAATCTGTTGACTGAATACCAAGAGCAAGTAAACTATATAAAAATAAAAGTGTAAGCAGGCACAGTTAGGTAGGGAAGATGAAAAGCACTGCCATCATAGAACAGTAAGCAGGGGATTTTCGGCAGCCGGTCTGAGCTGAGCATTCCTTGGCGCATGATCACCTCATGTGGCTTGGCTAGACTTGGCATTTGTAATTGGGTTTTTGGTTGGCTATGATGCTTTTATGGGACCAACAGAAGATTAAATCTCCATCAGCCTTTGAGACCTCAGAAGTCTTATCTTTGGAATGAAGATGAGACCAATGTTGCCTTGAAAGCTCACTCGCACCATTGTTTTGGATTCATCTTACATTAGCAAAAGATATCACAGCCTACAAATCTGGTTTTCTTTAGCCTCCAGTAGAGTTACTAAAATGCTGCATTGTTCATAACTGCATATTCTTCCATCTTTATCACAATTTCTTGTCAGGTTGAAGGGATTACTTTTTTTTTTTTTAAGCAAATGAACTTGTTTTTTTTCAGAAGAAAGGATAATTAAGTAAAATTGAATACTATGCCAGCTTCATCTCCTATATCGCATTGAGCAAGGGCCACAAATGGCTCTTCTTTTCATGATATCCACAGTGAATATTCATTAAACATATGTACGATCAGGGGACATTTTCAGAGACATTCACTTAAAATCGACACGTTTACTATATGCGCACAAGCAGCCTCTGTGCACAGTAAGAGAATTTTCAGAAGGGTGGGAGTACATGCGTGCTGGTGCGAGGGCGGGGGGAGCAAAGATGGGTACTCAGAGAGGGTGTTTCAGAGTGTGGTTTGGAAGTACATGTGCATTTATGTATTTTATAAATGAAGTACGCCCATATAACATTAAACTGCACCTGATAAGTACAGTTATTAAATCTGACATATTATGTCTACAGTTTTTGGGTGGGGGTTCTGGAACAAGTGGTGGAGGGTTTGGGTGTGCTGAAGGTCTGGGTCAACTGATGGAGATCTCAGTGAACTGGTGCTTGGAAGCACGTGCACAAGTGAGTATCCAGAATATATTGGGCTTGGTAGTGTGTCCGTCAGTGCTCACACATGTTCCGCAGCCCGCCGATAGATGGCGCTATAATATATCGGGCTTGGTAGTGTGTCCGTCAGTGCTCGGGCATGTTCCGCAGCCCGCCGATAGATGGCGCTATAATATATCTGGCTTGGTAGTGTGTCCGTCAGTGCTCGCGCATGTTCCGCAGCCCGCCGATAGATGGCGCTATAATATATCTGGCTTGGTAGTGTGTCCGTCAGTGCTCGGGCATGTTCCGCAGCCCGCCGATAGGTGGCGCTATAATATATCTGGCTTGGTAGTGTGTCCGTCAGTGCTCGGGCATGTTCCGCAGCCCGCCGATAGATGGCGCTATAATATATCTGGCTTGGTAGTGTGTCCGTCAGTGCTCGCGCATGTTCCGCAGCCCGCCGATAGATGGCGCTATAATATATCGGGCTTGGTAGTGTGTCCGTCAGTGCTCGGGCATGTTCCGCAGCCCGCCGATAGATGGCGCTATAATATATCGGGCTTGGTAGTGTGTCCGTCAGTGCTCGGGCATGTTCCGCAGCCCGCCGATAGATGGCGCTATAATATATCGGGCTTGGTAGTGTGTCCGTCAGTGCTCGCGCATGTTCTGCAGCCCGCCGATAGATGGCGCTATAATATATCTGGCTTGGTAGTGTGTCCGTCAGTGCTCGCGCATGTTCCGCAGCCCGCCGATAGATGGCGCTATAATATATCTGGCTTGGTAGTGTGTCCGTCAGTGCTCGCGCATGTTCCGCAGCCCGCCGATAGATGGCGCTATAATATATCTGGCTTGGTAGTGTGTCCGTCAGTGCTCGCGCATGTTCTGCAGCCCGCCGATAGATGGCGCTATAATATATCGGGCTTGGTAGTGTGTCCGTCAGTGCTCACGCATGTTCCGCAGCCCGCCGATAGATGGCGCTATAATATATCTGGCTTGGTAGTGTGTCCGTCAGTGCTCGGGCATGTTCCGCAGCCCGCCGATAGATGGCGCTATAATATATCGGGCTTGGTAGTGTGTCCGTCAGTGCTCGCGCATGTTCTGCAGCCCGCCGATAGATGGCGCTATAATATATCTGGCTTGGTAGTGTGTCCGTCAGTGCTCGGGCATGTTCCGCAGCCCGCCGATAGATGGCGCTATAATATATCGGGCTTGGTAGTGTGTCCGTTAGTGCTCGCGCATGTTCTGCAGCCCGCCGATAGATGGCGCTATAATATATCTGGCTTGGTAGTGTGTCCGTCAGTGCTCACGCATGTTCCGCAGCCCGCCGATAGATGGCGCTATAATATATCGGGCTTGGTAGTGTGTCCGTCAGTGCTCGGGCATGTTCCGCAGCCCGCCGATAGATGGCGCTATAATATATCTGGCTTGGTAGTGTGTCCGTCAGTGCTCGCGCATGTTCTGCAGCCCGCCGATAGATGGCGCTATAATATATCGGGCTTGGTAGTGTGTCCGTCAGTGCTCACGCATGTTCCGCAGCCCGCCGATAGATGGCGCTATAATATATCTGGCTTGGTAGTGTGTCCGTCAGTGCTCGCGCATGTTCCGCAGCCCGCCGATAGATGGCGCTATAATATATCTGGCTTGGTAGTGTGTCCGTCAGTGCTCGGGCATGTTCCGCAGCCTGCCGATAGATGGCGCTATAATATATCTGGCTTGGTAGTGTGTCCGTCAGTGCTCGCGCATGTTCCGCAGCCCGCCGATAGATGGCGCTATAATATATCTGGCTTGGTAGTGTGTCCGTCAGTGCTCGCGCATGTTCCGCAGCCCGCCGATAGATGGCGCTATAATATATCTGGCTTGGTAGTGTGTCCGTCAGTGCTCGCGCATGTTCCGCAGCCCGCCGATAGATGGCGCTATAATATATCTGGCTTGGTAGTGTGTCCGTCAGTGCTCGGGCATGTTCCGCAGCCTGCCGATAGATGGCGCTATAATATATCTGGCTTGGTAGTGTGTCCGTCAGTGCTCGCGCATGTTCCGCAGCCCGCCGATAGATGGCGCTATAATATATCTGGCTTGGTAGTGTGTCCGTCAGTGCTCGCGCATGTTCCGCAGCCCGCCGATAGATGGCGCTATAATATATCTGGCTTGGTAGTGTGTCCGTCAGTGCTCGCGCATGTTCCCCAGCCCGCCGATAGATGGCGCTATAATATATCGGGCTTGGTAGTGTGTCCGTCAGTGCTCGCCCGCCGATAGATGGCACAGGCGGCTCCCTGGCCGCTTTGGAGGCTCAAACACGCCAGAGGTACGAAGGACAGTGGCCATCGTGGGACAGGCAGAATATAGCAGAAGAGACGCTGGCATGCAGCAAATTGAGTGCATCCCGCGGCACACGCTCCGTTCGCGGCAAGGATAAAGGTCCGGCATGCCCTCTGCAGTGAAAAGGGAAGGGCCTCATGTGCCACGATCGGTGCCCCCGGGCCTTCATCTTCGCCGCGAATGGAGCGTGTGCCGCGGGACGCACTCTGTTCGCGGCATGCCGGGGTCTCCGCTGCTATTTTCTGCTCAAGGCGAAAATGGAAGGCCCCCATGTGCCGTGAATGGCGCGCCAGGCCTTCATCTTTGCCGCGAACGGCACGGGTCCCGCGGCATGCCAGTGAGAGAGAATGTGTGTCGGGGAGAGGAGGGTGAGAGAGAGCATGGTTGGGGGATGCCGGTGAGAGAGAATGTGTGTGTGTGTGTGGGGGGGGGGGGTGACAGAGCATGGTTGGTGAGAGGAGGGTAGGCCGGGTGTGAGAGAGAGCATGGGAGGTAAGAGAAGGTATGTGGGGGGATGCTTGAGTGTGGGTTTCAGAGAGAGGAAGCCTTTATGAAGGGAGGGGGATGCCGGTAAGAGAGAATGTGTGTGTGTGAGAGACAGCTTGGTTGGTAAGAGAGGGAGTGCGCGGGATGCTTGACTGTGGGTTTCAGAGAGGGAGCCTATATGAGAGGATGTGTGTGTGTGTGCCAGAGGGTGAGGGAGCCTGTATGAGGGTATGTGTATGTGGAAGGGACACTCTTACAGTGAGTTTCTAGGGAAATTCTGCTCAAAACAAGAGCAGATGTGCCAATAAAAAGGCTCGCCGAGCCCGGGCGTAGAACAGGTACAGTTGCTAGTTTTCATATATCAGCTGACTTAATAAAATTCCTTCCTCCGTGTATAAACAGAGTTAATATGTGCATGTTATAATTATTTAATGCATAAACTATATGAGGATAACTTTCAAATAACTCCATGCAGCCCCCAAATATGTGTGTATATGGCCGCGCAGATAATTACAACAGTATTTTATAACCTGCTTGTATGAAGTACCTGCAGATTATAAAATATGTGTGCTTTCGTGGTGGTGGTCCATGGTATTTTATAAACTGTGTGTGTGGCTCCTGCTGCATAGTTTAAAAAAACTACTAAAAATGTATTTATTTAAACAGGCTTATAATTTGTACTGATAGCCTTATTAACCAGGAACTTCGCTTGAAGAATTGTTCTGACTCCTTTTGGAATGGTTGCAGACAGCATGACACAAGTATTTATATTTGTTGTGTTTGCTCATTGCAATTTGTTTTTGTTCTTTTATTAGATATGTTCTTATCACTATGCAATCCGCCTCAAACCGCTTCATGAAAAGTGCGGAATATACATTTTTAATAAATGCTGAGATTATAAAATACAAGCGTAGCTTCCTTATGCTTGTAGGTACTGAGCTATGCACACAATCAAAAACTGCCCTCATAAAATCTAAGAACAAGGCTAATTTGCATAGCTTGGTAGCCCTGAAAACTGGACCTGTTTGTAACTCTTGAGGACCAGAGTTGAAACCCACCCTGGTATAGAGGATGTATAGGTTCCATGGGAGGCAAAAGGGGAGACAGAATGATCCACCCCCTTATAGGAGCCTGCCCTGCTGTTACACTCTCAGTATGATCCTGGTCATTATGTAGAAAACAAAGAAACATATTTGGTTATCCTCTGCCAGCAACCATTTTGATGACTGGGCAATAACTGAGGGCAGGACATCTGTAACCATGCATAACATCAGGTAAAGAGAAGAAAAACATGTGTATCTGGATTTTTTTTTTAATTTCTGTACAGTTGACTTTATCTATAGTAACTGAGTGATTTTTATTGACTGTCAAAAGCCCCTACATACAAAATCTTAGTGGCTGTATGACCTCAGCTGCTAAGGCATCAAGTAATTACATTCTAACCAAAATGACCTGCAGTCTTGTGCTCTTCAGTTTGTGATTGCATCTAATGGTATTTTTACCCTACTGGCTATTATTGCTTGCAGTGCATATTAACTGTAGATTATATAGGACATGATGCACAGCTGGCATATAGAAACTGGCATACGTTGCCATTGTTAAGTACATGTTTTAATTACTGTGTGTTTTCAGTCATTTGTAAGTTTTCCCCCTTGGGGGTTTCTCATGTATCTTGGCATTTTTCTCATCCTAAGAACATCTTTTGTCTTTCAGCTAATACTTATCCAGCATTCTATGCTTTTCATGATCATAACAAATCTAATCTGTTTTGGGCACATATACTCCGTTTCTGCACCAGGTACTTGAGGTCACTATTGTGTCAGACACTGTTGTGTCAGAAACTGAGAAGTTTTACTTGACTTCATTCCCAAGCACTGGGTCATTGGAGTCTTTAGGTCCATCCAACACCATCTTGTGTCTTCCATATGTACCCACTTCAAAGCAATAGGCAAATCAAGACCCTGAGATGCCATGAATAGAGATGTGAAGACATTCAAAGTCAAAATTTGAACTAGGCAAATTTCAACCTGGTTAAAATTTGTCACAACCTGTGACTTTCCTCCAAATCACTGGGAAAATTCATCAAAATTTTCTGCAGCAGACCTGGGGCAAATTCAAACTGATTTGCTGTGAATTTGTTGATCTGTAAGGATTTGCGTTTGATCTGCCTGCTGTGGACCATTTAAATTAGGCAACTCTCGAAACAATGATTTGAGAGACTTTCTGCCAAATTGTTTACATTGGATGAACTAATTTGATGCACTCACGAACTTGCAGGTTTGAATTAGTTTGCAAACTTAAAAAAAAAAGATGTTATATATCTAGCCATGAATACATTTTATGATTTTGTCTAGGCAGTCAAAAATGATTTTAATTGATTTTACTGATTTATATTTTGGGGTTTGTGAATGTAGCTTGATGTGCTCTTTTGTTGTGGATGCATGGTTATGTTTTACATTGGGAGTAGCATTTATTGACACAGTTTTTAATAAGCTTTCGACACTTCTTGAAAGGCATGGAAGTCAGCGTGCTTTTTCTGCATTTCTAGAACAAGCAGTACAGTGCAGAAAAAGAAGTCCAGCCTAGTCAGCTGGTTGGCTGCAGCATATGAATCTTTTTGATTGGATAAGCAGACCCTCATGCAGGATTAAAACTGAGGGTTATAAACAGTCTTTCTTGTTGGATAGCCAGGACTATGTTATTTTGATTGTGTTCTGAGGTGTCACCAATTGGGCAAGGAAGAACAGAAAGACAGAGCTATTAGCAGTGAAACAATTAACCCTTCATGTTGTCAGGTCTTAGTTAATCTCTAATGGAGGTTTTAGCTAATCTATCCTGGGGAGAGGGATGATATGTCTAAATGGTACACTGTGGTTGAGTACAAGCGTTTACAGAAATAGTTCTGCATTGCAGACATAGCCTAGATATTATGGGGGTAATTTTCAAAAGGATTTACCTGTGTAAATCCATGATTTGAAAATGACCCCGAGTTGTACGAGCAAGGAGGCGATTTTGCATGCACTTTTATGGGGGTGTGGAGAAATCATTTACATGTGTACTTTTGATTTTCAGTGCACATAAAAGTTCATGTGGACCTCTAATCCTGCTCTCTAGTGGGTGTAAATGTGTGTGTCTGTGCTGCACTAAGGCACATGGAGGCCTAATTTTTAAAGCAGACTTAATACGTGTAAGTCTGCTTTCAGAATTAGGGTTGCAGTCTGCGCATACGTCAGTCCTACGAAGGCTGTTATATCATTGGCCTTTATGGAGGTAATTTTCAAAGAGTTACATGGGGTTGCATGTGTACAATTAGCATATATGCACATAAGTAGATGCATGTGTATATGTGCTATTTTATAAACCTTGAGAGTCCACATGTGTTTGCAGTGTCGCACATATATGTGAACAGAGGGCATCTTACAGGAGTTCCAGGGTGGGATTTGGAAGCACACAGAGGTTGCTATTTTGTAAAACTGTATTCACGCGTACATTACCGAACTTGTCTGTATACCTTTACACCTGCTAGCTGACTCATGCTTGTCTTTTGCCTGCAGTTTTTGGGTGCGGGTTTCAGGTGAATAGTCTGGGTGAACTGGTGGCAGTATTGGCAAAACAGTGCTTGCAAGTATGTACACTCCTCTGGTCCTTAATATCCCACCACGTCCACACTTACCTTCCAGACCGGTAAGATCTGCCTACAGAGACACTCTCGTGACCGCCCCCCCCCCCCCCCGCAAAAAGCACATTAAGGAAACGAGCTCTTTCCACAATTGGTCCGCAGCACTGGAATGCTCTCCCACCAGATCTTTGACGCGAACAATGCCTGACCACCTTCAAAAAAAGACTCAAAACCTGGCTGTTCGAGCAAGCTTTCCCTTAATTCATCTGATCCTTTTCCACTTCAAACCTCCTCCACAAAAAGACATGCTCACAACTCTCCTCCACCCTTCAGAAGACTAGGCCACGTTAGGTACCCTGTTTACAAGTCCCTTTCAGTTGATTAAGTCTCACTAGATACAAGACGCTGCACACACAGTGCTCAGGTACACTAGGTACAGTCAATTTTGTTCTCCTCCTTATACTCCGGCTCTAGATAAGAGCCCGTCATTTATTCGCCCGGTTATCCCAGTTAATGTATCCCTTTGTTGTAATGTAATGCATTCTTACATGCTAGTTCCCGTTCTAATGTAAACTGAAGTGATGTGTAATTCTTTACATGAATATCGGTATATAAAAATGCTAAATAAATAATAAATAACTATTTTTAGAAGCAGAGGACCTGCATACTTATAAAATACCTGCCTCCATGTTAAATTCTGGATTATTATGTGTGCGTGTTCCTGCATTACAAATATACACATGTACTGAAATATACTCGCCTTGTTTTTTGGGCAGAAATACATGATATTTTATAAGCTATGCAACTCCCGCCATACAGTTTATAAAATACTAGCATAACTGGCTGTGGGTCCACTTATTCGTGCAAATAGTGTACCGTGGACAGATTTGAAAGCTGGGCTCCCTAAGGGTAATTTTAAGACTGCGTGTGCACAAATTCTATAGGAAGTAATTTTTCCCACATAGATTTTGCACTCATATTTAAAGTGAAAGTAAACACATACTAGCACTTTTTGAAAACTAGTTTGCACAGATTTACACCTGCTAATTTGTGCAGATAGTTTTCTGGAGAAAAAAATATGCACCTACTTTTGAAAATTCAAAAGAATGTGCATATTCCAAATCCCTCTCCAAACCCAGCACTGGGAATGCCTCCTGTCACTGCAGGTAGACTTACATTCAGAGATGCCCTGCATGCATACATTTACTCGCATTATAGGGTGGGTAATTTTTTAAAAAGCCAGTTTCTATGGGTAAAGTCTTGTTGAAGGCCAGATCAGTGCCCAGGATAATTAAGAAAAATAATTAGGGTAGGTCACAGCAGTTCCAGGGACTTCCTACTCTTTCCTGGTAAGGAAACAAAAGTCATACTTTAAATCAAGCCTGACATGTATGGTGACCCCTGGTGGTTATCCATTGAGCTGCCGAAAAAGGCGGTGGTGGTTGAATCTTACTCTTCGTGTCATCGGAAATAATTCAAACATTTGGTTTCTCTATTGAATGGGACATGAGTGAAAAGTGTGAAAATACTCTACCTGAGGTAGTGCTTGACTGGATGGTTGGGAATAATGATTATGTTTAAGGATACTGGAAAGAAAAAAAATACTGTGGCTCCCATGTAAGCATTGGCCGGTAACTCAAAGATCACAGCCTGTGCTTTCATGCTAATAGGGTTGATGCAAACTTTTGCTGCTCTGCTTCCTCCCATGCGAAGCAGTGGATCTTTAGCAAGAAAAGGGTTAAGCAATACAACAACAATACTTGTTGTTTGGTGGTCAATAAGGCCTGACGGGCATTTCAGGGAAAAGAAAGAGATTGCTGGAAAGGACACCGAAAGTTTGCTGTTTGAAAGGCACAGCAGCCTTGCCTGCTGCGGAGCTAATTATTATGCAAATGCATGTTAATAAACTCAGCTTTGAATGTTTTTTAGAAGCTGGCTTTTTCTCCCGTTAACATTCCAGTAATGAGAGGTAAATTTGTAACGCAGCTGCCGGAGGTAATATCCTAAATCACTTTACGCGGTAACTGCTTTCTTTTCTCCCCCCCTCTAAATGTCAATTTGAATTAGTTATAGCTCTGCATATTTATTGAAGATTAATTTATTATTGTTTTAAGGGCACAAGTGATTTTAGTTTTTGTCCGTCACAGGTGGGAATTTGCAGCTCTTTGACTGGTGGATTTTTTATTGGCAGACCGCACCGTTTGATTGCAAGGTGATGCTGCCTAACATGGGTGAAATAATTTCTTCTTCAATCTTGGCTCCAAATGTCTGAAATTAGAAGAATCCCCAATGGTGGTGATAGTTTTTTTGATAAATGCTACCTTATTAGTTTTACCAGCAGTTGCTTCTTGCTGCTTTGACCTTCCAGGTCAGTCAGAACCTGCCCCATCTGGAATACAGTGTCATGAACCTTGATATGCAGTTACCTGGTTCCTCCCCCCCCCCCCCCCCCCCCCCGTTTATTTTCTTTCCCTTACCTTTTTCCATGGTACTCATTTTGACTGAGATGGTTTCCTTCAAAGACTGGTATAAGTATGTTCTTTAGCCCCCTAGAGGATGTCATTTTCACAATGGCTGAGATTCCCTCCTCTTCCCAGTGGTTGCCATAACTGCCTTTGCAACATCCCCTGCTCCTGCTGACCTGAGGGACAGGTGTCGGGCAGTAGAATCAAATCTAGTGGTCATTAGCTGACCCTTTAAGTGTTAGATTTCATCCAGCAATTTCCACAAAATGCATAAATTGGAATAATGACCTAAACCAAGTGAAAGATAGATATGGTTTGCTTTGGTTGACAACTGCAGGCCACATCAGTGCTCCTATTTTATGTGATTAGGACAGATTTACCAATAGACAGAGTAGGCAAGTGCCTATGGACAGTTGCCCTGCTGTGCGAGTCTCTTGTTTTATATCATAATCTGTGGTACCATGTTGTCTTGTGTACGTGGGTACATACGTAATAGCAGCCAGAGGTATAAAAGCGGTGCTGTTGCTGAACATTAGTGCTAATATCACAATGATGACAAAAGATAGCAAGAACTGCTAAGGTGAAGGCTACTGTACATGGGTTAAGAAATAAGGCAATGAACATGTTTAGAATTAAAGATTTCCACAATCAGTATAAAAGGGTTGGAACTATCACTAACATTAACAAAAGAATAATCATAGGGAGGGCAATAATCAAAGGCTATTTGATATTGCCCTCCCTGTTTGCGGGTAAAAGGATGCAGGTTTTTCAGCAATGTGCATACATTTGTCTGCATATTACAGAGGTGTTCCTGGGGATGAGGGAAGACCGAGGAATGGAACTAGACTCATAAACGTTGATTATAGAAAACAATGCACATTCGGGTAGATTGTAAAAGGGCCACGTGTGCACCCAGGAGCTGGGTTGGAGGGTGGTGTTAGACACATTCAGAGGTATCCATTGTAAAAGTGACCTCATTAAAGAATTTTAGACCTTATAAACAATGAAAATTCTAACAAGCGGTGTTGATTTGTACACTACAGTCTCTGCTAGCTGCATTGTACAAATCAACTCCCTTTCATCACTTAAAAAGTCTATAACGCCACCCACTAACCCTACCCCACCTCCCGAAAACTCATCCCGAATCAGTGCCCCCTGTCTGGCTCACTTACACGCACATGTGACCGTTTTTGCGCGTGCAAGGCTTTTAAAACCTACCTCACAGTTTTGTTCTAATAAATTATCCACATAGCAATTAGGCTCAAATCTCTGTGGGTAATTTTTCATTAGGCAATAATCAAAGCAAAACTACAAGCTTTGATTATTTGTGCAAACCCCCCACCTAAAAATGCTTGCAGAATTTTCCCCAACTCGAGCACTTTTTGTTATTGCTCCTAATTGTCATACCATTTTTTTCTAACATTAAATGACTCTTGTGAGCAGCTTCTGATGATAAGAACTCGTTTTGAGCTCAAGATATCACTATGGCGCTATAAGTGATTGTAGTCCAAAAGTGCACAATCCTGGTCCTGGACGGCCTTAATTGGGCCTAGTTTTGAGGATATGTACAATATCCATTAAGCATGTCTACGTATAATTAGCCTGAGAACCAGGATTAATTTGTAGGCAATGGGTGCTCTGAAAACCATATCTGTTGGTGGCCTTTGAACAGCAAAGTTGTGCACTCCTTTTGTCTACAAAAAAATGTTTTTTGTAAATGTCCTATTGCAAACTAAGCAGACATAGCCTGAGCATTAGAGAATAATTTTATATATCGAACATGAGGATATTAATTGTAACAGAGCAACTTGTATGACTAGAGGGCTAGATCAGTCTGCAGCTACATCACTGATCAAGGGACCAAAAATATTTCCCTTGAGTTTTCAGGACACACCATTCTCTTTGGTTTTGGAGAAGCTTCTGCACTCCTGACTGAAACATTAAATGTGATCTGACTAAACAGCTGTAGTTTATGTAAATTTACACATGATATTAAAATAATCTAGGAAAATAATAATGCTAATGGGAATGAAAACAGTATACGTGCTATGTTTTATTTCGTTCTGGTTTTGCAGCCAATATGTGAAAATGTAATTTTTCATACTGTACTGTATAAAATTGCATACATTTACATACGCTTAGAAAAAAAATACAGATATTGAGCAATAGCTCAGCTGCATAGATGTAAATTCCTTGCCTCTCCAGCGCTGACAGTCATATAGGCCCACAGCATGGCAACCCCATGTAATTCCTTGGAAAAAAACCCCAAAACTCTCAGCAGATTTGTCCAGTGCTCTGGGACTGTGATTGATTACAGATCCTACTGCTCATATGTTAAAATTTATTTTACATTTCAGTAATGTGTACAGTAATTTATAAAATTGACTAACCCATGTTAAAAAAAAACAAACCAAAAACCATGTATAGCAGTAGCAGCCATGTTGGACCAGGATGTTGCATAGCCAAAAATCCAAAGATGACGTAGTTAACATAGCATACATAGTAATAACGGCAGAAAAAGACCAAATGGTAATCTAATCTTCCCAGCAATTTGTTTATGATAGTAACTGCCATTCCGTGCAGATTACCCTCATGCAGAAATGTTATACCTTCCCTTTCTTTAAGGATCCGCAATGTTTGTCCCATGCTCTTTGGAATTCATTTACTATTCTCGTATTTACCACCTCTTGTGGGAGGGCATTCCAGGCATCCACCACCTCTCTGTAAAGGGATATTTTCTGATATTGGTTCTTAGTTGTCCCCGCTGGAGTTTCATATCATGATCCCTAGCTCTACTCTTTCCTTTCCAGTGGAAAAGGTTTGAAGTTTGTGCATCGTTGATACCCGTTCGGTATCTGAAGGTCTGTATCAAATCTCCCCTGCACCTCCTGTCCTCCAGGGTATACAAATTTAGATCCTTCAGCCTCTCCTCATAGGTTTTCTGAAACAGACCTCACACCCTTCCTCTGGACAGTTTCCATCCTGTCTCTATCCTTTTTGAGATATGGTCTCCAGAACTGAACACAGTACTCCAAGTGAGGCCTCACTAAAGACCAAGGGCATCATCACTTCCCTTTTCCTGCTGGTTATACCTCTCTCTATGCAGCCCAGCATCTTCCTCACTTTAGCTACTGCCTTGTCATATTGCTTTGCCACTTTCAGATCACCAGACACAATACCCAAAGGCTGCTCTCCTGGTCCGTGCACAATAGTCTTTCACCCCCCCCCCCCCCCCCCCCCCCCCCCCCATCACATCGGGAAGCCATAGGTCTCTGCTTCAAATGTTTATAAAGATTTGGTGCATTTGTCCTCTAGCTCATGTTTATTATTTTCTGTTCAAATGTCCCACCTCAACCCAACCTACCTTATGTGGGGGGTGGTCTCCAATGTATTATTTTTATATCCAGCTTTTACGAGCCATTTTTTAAAATTGGACACAGGGTTTCTATTTGAAAATCTAGCCAGTGGGAAGACAGCAGTGCAAAATGAAAGCCCCACATGTATTTTCCTTCCCCTACATAATCCACTCCTTTCCTGCTCCCCTTTAATTGATGCAGCATGAGTACTTTTACCTATTAGGGGTATGTCAATTTTTTGCTGGGGCACTTTATGTGAGTAAACAGTGTTTATCTATGTAAAAAGCTTTGCAAATTACCTTCTTATTGTACAGTTAAAACAAAATTGAATGTAAACAAAGCAAAGCTAGCTTTTTAAAGTATTAAATTGACTTCTATTCTGACTGAGGGCTACTACAGGCTTAAAGCGAATGTCAATCAGCAAAACCCTAAGGAGTGAATTTTCAAAGGAGTTACATGCATAAAACTACCTTATATCATAGCAATTTTCAAAAGCCCATTTACACATGTAAACCTTTTGAAAATTCAGCCCTATGGAGTGAATTTTCAAAGAGGTTATGGATATGAAAGAAGCCATTTTCAAAAGCCCATACACACATAAAACCCAAACCTGATACCCTTTCCACTCCATTCACACTAAACCTGATACCCCTGCCCTATATAACACCTGATCCTCTGCACTCACACACCACACTTAATTCCTTGCCTACTTCCTACACACCAAACCTACTCCCATCCCCTAAACACCAAATGTCCATCCCCTATCCACCCCATACAAACCAAACCTGATCCTCTGCCCACCCTATACAGTTAGGATCTGCTGCTCTGCCTATTCCCTACGTATCAAACCCAATAACCTGCCATCCCCTGCACCTCTGCCTATTCCCTACGTATCAAACCCAAACCTGATCCCCTGCCTGCCTTATGCACACCAAATCTGATCCCCTGCCCATCTCCTACATTCCAAATCAGATCGCCTACCCATCTCCAGCAAACTTGATCCCCTGTCCATCCCCTACATATACACACACAAACCAAACCTCTAATACCCCTGATCACCCCAAACCAAGGATACAAACTTAAGGTGGAGAACTTCCTTTTATATGATCAAAATTTATTTATCTCTTTAAAACAACTCCCATTATAAAGTCTGAGCCTGTTCAAGAGGCTCTGTATTTCCTTTCTAGTTCTTGGCAGAGAAGGACATGGTATGAGAAGCTCTCACAGAGTTTTTAAAAAGCTTACAAATTTTGGAATTTGACACTAGTAAAGGGCTGCTTTTGTTCTTTTCTGTGCTGCAGTGATCTCACATACTCACTGTGCCAGAATGAAAGACAGTGTACTGCTGCAGATATTAATTTTTCTCTTCACTGAGGTAGGGTCAGGGTGGGAGACAGTGTGGAGAATTCAGTTGCAACAGTGCTAGTAATTTTTTTTGTCTTTGTCTGGAAACCAGTGAGGTGAGCAATGCACACTTAGAAAAGAGTCTTACCAGTCTGCCAGTCATTTTTGTCTGTTAGTGTTTAACAGTTTTTCTGTGTGTAGAGTCAGCACTACTGTGCATAGCACAGTATAGCACACATGCATAGTAAGAGTGAGTATGTGTGTATGTATGTGTGAGAGAGAGAGGAACACACACACAGTTAACCATACAGTGAGTGGTGCTGTGAGTGGGTTACAGTATCAATAAATTCATTTGAAATATCCAAACCACATGAACTTCCACAAATTCTGTCATGTCAGGAAAAGAGAGAGGAGGGCATGATGGCAGAGTTGACAGTTTTGGCAGGGGCAGCATAAAAAAGGCAGTTATGCACCTAAAGTGAAGAGGGACTTTTTTTTAGGATGAGAATGGCTGGAGAAGAAGGCAGTTCAATGCAGAAAAAATTGAAATTTGGAAATCATATGCTATCACCACCTGTTCTTCTCCCTCTTGTTTTTGAGCAAAGGGAAAAGGTTGGCAAGTCATCCAAGACTGGCATTAGCAAGGCAGGGGTAGCAGAAGTGCAACTCCTAAAACTAGCAGCATATACTCCTCTTTGGTTCCTGCTTCTGAAGCACTGAAGGCAGTATTTGCACTAGCTGATCATAAGATATTGAAGAGGTAGTAACTAAAGAGAATTTGGGAAGTTTAGTCAGTAGCATCTTAACCTCCGGTGGGGTGATGCAGGAGAGAGATGGGGCACACAAGTCCACAGTCTGGCCAGACCTAGCTAAGGTGGCTCAGCACTGTCTTTCCTGCCTCCCAAACAGTGTGCCCAGTGAAGTATCTTCTTAAAGATGGGTCAATGTAAACCGTCATCGCTCAAGGTTGATGCCACACTTGATGGAAAAACTGGTCTTCTTGAAAATCAATATGCCTTTGGCAGTTTCTAGAATTTCCATGAGCGTAGCAAGCTGAATGAAAGCACTTTGAAAGCCTTGCTGCAGCTCTGCCTACCTGTCATGCCCAAGTTCTACACTGCAGGTGACTTTCTGCTACTGTTCTACCTACCTGCCATGCTTCTGATATACCATCTTAGGGATCTTGCTGCCCTCTGCTTACTTGCCATGCCCTAGATGTACCACCTTAGGGGTCTTACTGCTACATACCTGCCATGCTCTTCATATACTTTCTTAGGGATCTTATTGCTACCATTCTATCTACAATGCCTATTATGAATGCCTCTGGGGTTTTGCTGCCACATGTCTACCTTCTATGCCCCTTATATGCCACCTTGGGGGTCATGTTGTTAATATGTTTACCTGCCTATTATGTACCAGCATGGGAGTTTTGGTGCTTCCATGGTGTTTTCTGTTTGGCTCTCAGCCTAGTTCTCCTACCCTGTTTGTTGTTTACATTGGGGTGTTTTGTCTCCAGAAACTAAATTGAAAAAAGAAAAGAAATATGTTTTTCCTCCCTTCCCACCTCTTTTCTTGTTCTTTACCTTACTGTTTTGTTGTACATCTCTAGGATCCCAGCTTAGTTCTTCCATCTTTCTTCCTTTTTGGTTATACTGGGATGTGTTGTCCCCAAAAATCCTCAGTCAGAAGGAAGACATACAGGCACAACAGAAAAAGATAAACAGGAGACACCTTTTACATGTTCTGAATGTGGTAAAGGTTTCACTAAGGAGAGAGAACTAATGCAACATCAGAAAATCAACAAAGGGAAGAGACTGGGGTTCAGCTACAGAATATGGGAAAAGCTTTCTTAATAAAGCAAACCTCATAAATTACCAGAATTTACTGATGAAAAACCATTATGTTCTGAGTTTGTCAAAAGTTTCAATCAGAAAGCAAATTTCACAAGAAATCCAAAATTCCACCTAACAGCAAGATCAATTTCAAGTAGGGAATAAAATAAACAATTATCACAAATTGATAACAATGATAGATCATGCTTCAACAGGAAGACAGACATCTCCCATGACACACTGCTTTGCTGCTATATCCCTTATCCTACACTTTAGACATCTTTCTTTCACTCAGCATTCCTGAAATACTAAGACTTTGGCACTTGAGAGTCTTGCTTCACTCTGCTTTACTGTCTTGCTTCACTCTGCTTTACTTTACTCTGCTTTACTGTCCTATCCCAGACTCTACACCATGAAGTGTTCTTATCTCTGTGGTGGACTGCTTTGCATCTCTCAGACCTTCAGATGCTTGAAAGGTTTTAATGAATCACAATCAACAGCTAACATTTTCTGCTGGAAATAAACCAATAGAACTAGGGGTCACGAGATGAAACTCTGGCGAGGGCGACTCAGAATCAATGTCAGGAAATATTTCTTACAGGGTATAGTTAACTATACAGGGTTATATGTCCTGCACTCCTCATTCACCTATATGGTTTTAGACTGCCCATGGGTCTTAGACTGCTTTGTTGTTACCTTGTTTCTCACAGTGCCTTGTGTGCCTCTAGACTTAGTTGTATAAATGTTACCTTTGTGTCTGCCACACTGTAATAACTGCATGTATTTTGTTTTATAGAACCTTTGGAATTTATTCCCCTGACGCACCCTGACACGAAACACGGCCGTGTCGGGGCTTTGTATGATTACGTGTTTATGCTTTTTTATTTAAACTCTGTGCACTATTGCTGTGTGCACTCATTAAACTATTTATGTTTTGTTCATAGTGCTATTGTCCAGTTTAATTGATTGCCGCACATTATTCTTTTGTGATTTACCTAAATGTGTGTGCTCTTAACTCCGCCCCCTTTGAATGCTTGCGCCCAGGAAATATTTCTTCACAGAGAGGATGGTGGATGCCTGGAATGCCCTTCCGGAGTAGGTGGTGAAGACAAAAATGGTGAAAGATTTCAAAGGGGCATGGGATGAACACTTTGGATCCCTAAAGGCAAGAGGGAGGGGAATGAAGTAAGAGGCATGGGCGTTACATCTCGGTGCGGCGGATACTACCCTTAACAAATAAGCCTTCATATTGTTGATGCAACTCCATCATTGCTCACTGCTTCAATGGGCAGGGGAAAAGAGGAATTGGATTCAGTCAACAACCAATAAGGACACTGAACTGTACAGTATGGGAAAACAAATAAGCATGGGGGTAACTTGCTTGATGTAGTGGTTACTACCCTTAACCAAAAAGCCTGATACTACATTTTCTATGCATCTCCAATATTACTCTCTGCTTCAACTGCAGGGGGGAAGGAAATTGAACTAAAAACAGTAACCAACAAGAGCCCTGATCTTGGCAGATTGAGGAAGGATGGGAAACTGATAACTATTGGAGCTTGCTGGGCAGACTTTTATGTGCTTTTATGACTTGCTGTACTTTTATGTTTCTATGTTTCACGCTGCTTTGTCCCTCTCTGCCTTGAGGTTATTCCTGCCACCTTTTCTGCTTTGTTCCCCATTCATGGTGCCTTAGGATGTTGATGTCTCTCTTGGTGCCTCTTTGCTTCTCATGCTGCCTTCAGGGATACATTCCACTGTTGTTAGTGCCCTCTTTTGAGGTCTTGGGGTGTTCTTCTTACTCTTGCTGCTTCTTTGCTCCTCTGACGGTGCCTTGGAGAACTCCTGGTCATGCTGGTATCCCTTTGTTCCTTTATGGTGCCTTAGCCTAGTCATGCCAGTTTTGATGCCACATTGACATAGTCTTGATGCATTGGCATGCTTTTGCCCTTCTAATTATATCTACGCACCAGTTTTATTACAAGATGACAAAACTCCAATTTTGGAGTCCAAAATAGATTGCAGTGTGTCTGCCATCAACTTTAATGGTGAATAAATGAACAAATAAAACAAAAATCTTTTTTGTTTGAAACTAATGACCAAATGGAGATGCCTTATGAAATGAATGAATGAACCGAAATGAAAATGTTTCTTCTGTATACCCCTAATAGTTGCTCTTGAGCTGGAAAGACGCAGAGGTAATTGAATATATCAACATAGGCCCGGAAAAAGCAAGTGTGGCAGCTGGATTGGCCTGAGTCAGCCACAGAAGACACAGTTTAGGAAAGGTTAGAAGCTGGTTGGATCAGGCTTGGGGGGGGGGGGGGGAGTAAAGAAGAGGATGGGTCTGGGGGTAGGAAATGGAGAGTGCTGGGGTAGGACCTGGGAGAGCGGGGGAAGGGGGAGAATGCTGAGGTCAAACTGGGAAACGGGAAGAATACTGCGATCAGGCCTGGGGTTGGGGAAAAGTTCTAGAGTCAGGTCTGAGGAGAGGAGAAGTGGGAGTTTTGGGGTTAGACTGAGGGAGGGAGAGTGTAAGAGAGGGGGAGGGTATGAGTATGATAAAAAGATAGGGGAAAGAGGGGATCTTTGCATGCATCTCCTTATCTCTTCTGCCTCCTCCCCCCAATTGCTAATCTATACCAATTTCAGGGTTATCAGAATTCAAAGTTAAGTGTATGACTATAAAGCAAAACCAGGATTGGTTCAACCTGTCCCTTTTTTAAAGTTGTCAGCAGACTCCATTTTTAGTGGGCAGGCTGAGGGTTAGATTTTCAGTTGTCACATCCCTAAGTGGAGATGGCATCCCCTTTCAAAGATTCTTGCCAAAATAAGAACATAAGAAAAAGCCATACTGGGTCAGACCAAGGGTCCATCAAGCCCAGCATCCTGTTTCCAAAAGTGGCCAATCCAGGCCATAAGAACCTGGCAAGTAACCAAAAACTAAGTCTATTCCATGTAACCATTGCTAATGGCAGTGGCTATTCTCTAAGTGAACTTAATAGCAGGTAATGGACTTCTCCCACAAAAACTTATCCAATCCTTTTTTAAACACCGCTATACTAACTGCACTAACCACATTCTCTGGCAACAAATTCCAGAGTTTAATTGTGCGTTGAGTAAAAAAGAACTTTCTCCGATTAGTTTTAAATGTGCCCCATGCTAACTTCATGGAGTGCCCCCTAGTCTTTCTACTATCCGAAAGAGTAAATAACCGATTCACAGCCTCTTTTTCTGTTGGCATTGTTTCTGGAATACAAAATCCCTTCCACTTGTTTCTGGAATGCAAAATTCCTTCCACTTGGCAGAGATCAACACCCTCTGCATACTAGATGCTCATAAATACATGCCTGCTGTTCCTAAATGGTAGGTGTGGTTAGGCTGCTTCAGGTCTAGTTTTTAAGCCTTTGCTTGAAGGAATTTTTAGTGAGGGGTGGATTAGTGTATTGGGTGTTTGGGTTTCCCATAGTGGGCTGGTCCTACAGATGCACACCTACTCCCTTAAATACACAGGCAATCAGGAAGGAGAAGGAGGTATGGGGCCATAGAGTGAAGCTGCTGGTGCCAAGGTCCCACCTGATGTGGCCTGTGGTAGCTAAAGTCCTGCTGCTGTGCTCCTGCACTGTGGAAGACTTTTTGCATCTGCTGATTCCCATTTGACCTTTCTGGGAAGGTACAGGAATCCATCTCTGCTCAGGAAGACTCTCCCTCTAATCATCCAAGGTTGATTTTTGCCTAGAATTTGCGCCTGCTTGTAGTTCTTTTACTAAGGAAATATCTACAGTACCTGAATGTACTCCACTTTGAAGTGGCTGCCAGGCAGAATATAAGTCAAATAAACAAATAAATAATTAAAAATCCGAATTGCAATTCCAGACATGCAACGTGGTAAAAACAGGGCTTGAATTAGCATTATCAGAAAAAATAAAGCCTGTAAGCAATAAGGCTCTTTTATGACATGAAGCTATACAGTGATGCTAATCAAATTGAACCTGTTTAAGAAAACCAGGCAGTGGCAACATTTGAATACTAGGGATGTGCATTTATTTAATTTGTTTTCATTTTTTAGTGCACACTAACTTTTTAGTGCACACTATTTTGAATTAGTGCACACTAAATAAAAACAAAAATTTAATGAAAACTAAAAATGAATTTTAAAAGTGAAACAAACCAAAAAAAGTGAACATTTTCTGGCTGCACATCCCATCTGAATGCCACTATTTGTTAAAACAACGTTGCTATAGTGCAGAGTAACCACTTGGTGGCAGTAGAGTTTCACATCTGCTGCATTGACTAGCAAGCAGGAACCAGCTCCCTGGCTGGTTTGCTTTCCTTTATATTTCAATTTTATGCCTGCACTAGCTTGTTCTATCACCCTGCAGATTTTCTCCTTTTTCTCCCATGCCATTTTATCTGCTTTTGTTTTCATCTAGTTTTACAGACAAGCACTAAAGGTGGTAAATGAAACCTACAGGTTGGTGTGACAAGATTGGCGCTATTCCACCACCATGACTGCCGCCACCACCACCACCATAAATTTAGTAGTTTAGTTAGATTTCCAAGGATGCTGTAAGAGAGCGTATTTCCTGCAAGGGGAAGGAGCTGATGTATTTTCAATTATATTAAAGCTGCTGAAGTCCCCCAAACATGAATAAGATAAAGCTAGAGCTGCATATTTAAGTGCAAGAGGGTCTTTGGTTAACTTAAGCAGGGTATCTGTCCAGCAGTAAATAAACTCTAAACAAAGCTTACCCAGTGGTTCACTGCCAGTTGTGTAACCACAGACTGTACTGTGTGTCCGCTCGTCTTCATCCTTCAACCCTGACTACCGCCCTATGTATCTGATCTACACGTGGTTCAATCTTTTCAACATTTGGGCAATGGGCAACCTTAACTGAGCAACAGCTGCAGTCCAAGGCAGCCGTGATAGGGCTGCATTGTTCTTCCTGAAAGGCATAGGCTAACCTTCAGAAAGAAGAGGTTGCAACTAGGGATGTGCAGAGGTAAACATTTTGTTTTGGTTTGTTTATTTGTTTAGTTCATTTCAATCATTCATTTGGTGAATTTCAGATTAAAAAAAAAAATTGTTCGTTCATCATATTCATTCATTTGTTCCCCATTAAAATCAGTGGTGGAAGCAATGCAGCCTCTTTTGAGCTCCCAAATAAATTCTAATGAAACTTGTGGGTAGACATCATCAGAATGGCAAAGGACACAATAACACACAAAAACATAGCCCAAGGAACCGTAAAGAGGCAAAAACAGTGCCAGCAGTGGCAGGAGTTTTCCAGGGTACCATGAGAGAAGCAAAGCAGGAAAAAGAGTGGTCAGAATATCCCAAGGCTCAAAACGTGAGGCAAAGATCACCAACAACAGTTGGATGAACACCCAAAGGCAGCACAAGAAAGGCAAAGCATCACCAATTGTGGCACTGTGAACAGCTTAATGCACCACAAAGGGGGAACGAAGCAATAAAAGTGGCAGAACCTCCCCCCCCCCAAGACATTGATAGACATTCAAAATAGTGGAAAGCCTGGCATGAAGACCCCCAAAGCACTATGAGAAGCTCAAAGCAGCCACTCACAGTGGCAATAATTCCCCAAGACTCCAAATGAGGGTCAAAGTGCATCAACCAAAATGATACAAACCCTAGGCAGGGAGAAGCCAGAGGAAATGCATGGAAGAAGTCTGATATAGCTTCATATGGCATAATTTGGGAATGCAGTTCAGGATTGGAGTTGGTCTTCCCCCTTTGCTGTGGTATAATCTCAGCCCTGTATCATCTGCTTCTCCACCTCCTCACTGGATGCTAAGATGCTACTGATTAGCAACCCCAAATTCTCTTCAGCCACCAGCTGTCTAATATCCTGTGGTTTAGGGAGTCTATGACACAAATCTTCTTCCTAATCAGTTTTTACAAATACTGCCTCCATTATCTGAGAAGCAGCAATCATAGAATAGCATGGTGCTGGTTTTGTGTGTTTCAGTTCTGCTGCTCCTGTTTTTGCCCTGATAACACCAGCCTGGGAAACATGTTCTCTCAATTTTAATTTCTTATGGCTTGAACCAGCTTCCACTCCTGGCTTTCCATGGCTAAAATAGTTGCATTTAAGTTTAGGGGCTTGAACTTCTGACAGGCTGGGCTGGCTCTGCAGCAGTTCTTCTGCCCACTGACATTCGCTCCTCTTCCCTTTGCTCATAGTGACAAGATCAAATTGGAAGTGGCTATTGGGGGTTTTTGATGTTACAATATAATTTATTGGTGAATTGTACCACTCACCAATATTACTGAAATATACTGACTGTCTGTCTGTCACACACACTCAGTCAAGTTGATATACTGAGTTCACTTCAGCATTTATCAAGCATGGACAAGCAGAGTTAGCAGCTTCCCAGTGGCACAAACTCTTTACCGTCTGGCTATCCCTCACAGCACATGCAAATATATCACTCTCTTACAGACATACATACACAGTG
Organism: Rhinatrema bivittatum; assembly: GCF_901001135.1. Lineage (NCBI taxonomy): Eukaryota > Metazoa > Chordata > Amphibia > Gymnophiona > Rhinatrematidae > Rhinatrema > Rhinatrema bivittatum. The sequence continues at coordinate 35,604,006 of NC_042626.1, forward strand.
TATGTGTTTGTAGTGCTGGCTGACTCCTTTTGTGCATACACACACACACACCACACACACATCAAACTGTCAAAAAAAAATTGACAAGGCTGCTCTTCTTTCTCTAGTCTGCACTATAAGCAGTGTACTGCGGAGAGACACAAAAATTACAACTGTTTGTTCATTGCTTCTGTATCTCTCCTGCCCTGCTCCAGTGAACAGACACCTCTCTCTCACATACACACACAGTGTAGAGCACTGTCACTGCAGCAGTTAAGATAACAAAAAGCCCTTTACCAATGCCAAAAATCTTCTTTCTGTTTCTTTTTTCAAAACTTGTTTTCACTCTAGCAGAGCTTCCAAAAACACAACCTTTCCTGGTGAAATCTAACAAAGAACATGCAGTTTCTTTGCATTTGCTCAGACCAGTCAGGTCTGGGAGGCTGCCAGTGTTATTTAATCAGGATGCCAGGTATAGTCTAGTTTAAAAAAACTACTTCAATTTTATTCATCCTCTATCATGTCTATTTGCCTACTTCTCCCACCTTGGCTCCAGTCAGATTACTATAGCCTAAGAACATAAGAAATTGCCATGCTGGGTCAGACTAAGGGGCCATCAAGCCCAGCATCCTGTTTCCTACAGAGGCCAAACCAGGCCACAAGAACCTGGCAATTACCCAAACACTAAGAAGATCCCATGCCACTGATGCAATTAATAGCAGTGGCTATTCCCTAAGGTGTGGATTTTAAAAGGCCTGCGCGCGCTGGCGTGCCTAAAGCTCCGAGACGCACGTAAGTCCCGGGGCTTTCGAAAAGGGGCGGGAGGGGGCGTGTCCGGGGGCGTTCCCGAAATGATGCGGCATTTCGGGGGCGGGCCCGGGGGCGTGGCACCGGCCTGGGGGCGTGGTCGAGGCCTCCGGACCAGCCCCCGGGACCGGAGGACGGAGAGGGGCTGCCAGCCGGCACATGCAAAGTTACGCCTGCTGAAAGCAGGCGTAACTTTGCCGACAAGAGTAGGGGGGGGTTTAGATAGGGCCAGGGGGGTGGGTTAGGAAGGGGAAGGGAGGGGAGGGAAGGTGGAGGGAGGGCGGAGGGAACGGAGGCAGGCTGCGTGGCTCGGCGCGCGCAGGCTGCCGATTTTGCGCAGCCTTGCGCGCGCTGACCCCGGATTTTATAAGATACGCGCGGCTACGCGCGTATCTTATAAAATCCAGCGTACTTTTGTTCGCGCCTGCTGCGCGAACAAAAGTACGCGCTTGCATATCGTTTGAAGATCTACCTCAGCATAAATTTGATTAATGGACTTCTCCTCCAAGAACTTATCCAAACCTTTTTTGAACCCATCTACACTAACTGCACTAACCACATCCTCTGGCAACAAATTCCAGAGCTTTATTGTGCGTTGAGTGAAAAAGAATTTTCTCCGATTAGTCTTAAATGTGCTACTTGCTAACTTCATGGAATGCTCCCTAGTCCTTCTATTATTCGAAAGTGTAAATAACCGTTTCACATCTATCCGTTCAAGACCTCTCATGATCTTAAAGACTTCTATTATATCCCCCCTCAGCCGTCTCTTCTCCAAGCTGAACAGCCCTAACCTCTTCAGCCTTTCCTCATAGGGGAGCTGTTCCATCCCCTTTATCATTTTGGTTGCCCTTCTCTGTACCTTCTCCATCGCAACTATATCTTTTTTGAGATGCGGCGACCAGAATTGTACACAGTATTCAAGGTGCGGTCTCACCATGGAGCGATACAGGGGCATTATGACATGTTCCGTTTTATTAACCATTCCCTTCCTAATAATTCCTAACATTGTTTGCTTTTTTGACTGCTGCAGCACACTGAGCCGATGATTTTAAAGTATTATCCACTATGATGCCTGTTTGGTTGCTATAGTTACCTTCAGGTCAAAACCCGTAGTCTCACTACAGCATTGTTATATGGCTATAGACTTGAGTGGGAAACCTAAACAAATGAAATGGAAATTTTTGCTTATATTTAATGAAAATGGTCTCATTCATTGCATTTTACCCATTCATTTCAAATGAATGTACATCTCTACTCTCCCCCCTTCTTGGTACAAACTACTATGTTTCCTAACTAATGATAAGTAATTCTTCCTAATCTGTTCTCCTATAATCTATATTAGACCTACTATTTCTTTTCATTTTAATTGGGGTTAATTTTGCATCTATTTGTGTGAGGTCACAAATTGAAAGGAGCCGTATTCTATATATTAAATCTGTGGGAGGGTTTATTTTATACTTATTTATCCAAAGTACTAGTTGGTTCGTTCCTATTATGTAAATTTCCTTTCTACTTCTAATTAGGTAATAGTGTATAAGTATAGAATTGAAACAGGGGTGGATTTGTGGCTGGGAAGAAATAAAAAAGGTAACAGTTCTATGATACTCTCAAACATAAAATAAAATATTGCAAAGCATGCTTTATTGAGCCTCCTAAGTAGAAAATAATAATAGATTTCAGTCAAACAAAATTGCTAAGCTGAAAATAATAGTGAAATATAGAAAAATGAGAGAAAAAAAGACCATCCATCTAGTCTTCCCATCTACTCGACAACTCTGCAATCCTTACCACTCCTTCAGAGATCCCCTGTGCTTGTCCCATGTTTTCATGAATTCAGACACTGTCCTTGTCTCCACCACCTCCACCGGGAGGCTGGTCCATGCATCCACCACCCTTTCTGTAAAGAAATACTTCCTTAGACCAGGGGTGCCATGAACGAGATTCCAAGGGCTGAGAATGTCGTACCATGGGGGGGAAGGTCCAAGTAGCCACCAGTGGATCCGATCCCACTGGTGGCCAAAAAACAGAGAGCGAGAGTGGCCGTGCAACTGCCAGCGGACCTTATCCCACCAGCGACTGAGCAGAGAAGGACACCCCCATCTGTGCAGGCGGGTATTACAATTCACAAGAGTAGCACTTTTTGCTGATCTCACGATGCACGAGATCAGCATGGAGGGAAGTGCTAGTCCCACCAGTTTTTAATATCGCGGGGCCTGCACAGAGGAGGAAGAGGCAGCAGAACGGGTTTCAGTGCCAGAAGCAGCGACGAGGGATCGGCTCCTCCTTAACAGCTGTGCAGTGGTGGTGACAGCAGCAGCAGGAATGAGAGAGACTCCGAGGCTGCCAGAAAAACAAAGAGAGGGGGGCCTGCCTTCAATGTATGTATGTTGTATGAATGGGAGCTTGTGTGTGTGTGTGTGTGTGTGTGTGTGAGAAAGAATGGGTGCCTGTCTGGAGGGGTCTGTGTGTGTGAGAGAATGAGTGCCTGCCTGGAGGTTTGTGTATGTGTGAAAGAGAGAGAAAAAGAAAGAGAATGAGTGCCTGCCTGGCAGTCCATGTGTGTGAGAGAAAGAGGATGGGAGCCTGCCTGGGGGTCTGTGTATGTGTGAGAGAGAGAATGAGTGCCTGCCTGGGGGTTTGTGTATGTGTGAAAGAGAGAGAAAAAGAGAGAGAATGAGTGCCTGCCTGGCGGTCCATGTGTGTGAGAGAAAGAGGATGGGAGCCTGCCTGGGGGTCTATGTATGTGTGAGAGAGAGAATGAGTGCCTGCTTGGGGGTTTGTCTATGTGTGTGTGTATGAAAGACTGGGTGCCTGCTTGGCGGTCTGTGTGCATATGTGAGAATGGATGCCTGCCTGGGGTCTGTGTGTGGGTGTGAGAATGGATGCCTGCCTGGGGTCTGTGTGTGGGTGTGAGAGTGAATGGGTGCCTGGGTGTCTGCGTGGGTGAGTGCCTGTGTATATATGAGGGTATCTGGGGGAGTAAGAGCTTTTGTGTGCATGGGGGAAGAGGGGCTTAGAGCTTGTGTATGAGAGTGTGTGGTTATGTATGTATGTGTATGTGTGAGAGAAAATGAATATGCTAGTGTGTGTGAGTGAGAGAGGATAAAGTTTGGGTCTCACCCTATCCCCCTAATCCTCGACAATCTCAGGGTGACTGAAAATCAAGTTCCCAGGTATGAATAGCAGGGGCCTTTTAAAATCCTCATTAGTTTTAATTATTGGATGTTATTTGATATATGTGTGCTGTTCTGAAATATGTTGTTGGTACTTGGGAAAATTAAAAAAAAGTATATGATTTTAATAGATGTTCTATTTGTCAGTTGTTTTGAAATATTCTTTTATTAGTATGATTACTACTATAATTGATGCTTTATGTTTCTTGATTTTATTGTTTTATGAGGAATGGTGGTTCTGTTTTTCTATTGTTACACTGGTTCTAATGTGTGATCCTTTATTCTGTATTTGGTGAGGGTCTGTCTCTGCTCTGTCTTGTGACCAAAGTGAGAGATTTTGCTAGCATGTAGTGTCTGTGTAGGAATCCATAGCAATTGGATTTGTTTTGTTTCCCAGGTGAAGTATTGGTATTCTGGGACTCAGTGTAATATTTACTGTGCTGCTTCTTCACAGGTAGGGTTCTTGTTTGAGTTCTTGGTATTACTACTGTTACATTATAACTTTGCTGTATAGACTTTGGATGTCTTTTTTTTGTAGGGTTTTGTATTAGTTCACAATGTGTCTGGCAGTGGAAGGAGTTTGTGCTGCTGTTACTGTGAGGTGTCTGTGTGGGTGTGGTGTGGTATCTGCCTCTCTTTGTGTTTGTGTATATCTCGTTGATCCTATTAGCAACCTGAAGAGAATCAGAATTGGAATTTTGAGCTTCTGGTGGGCAGTGTGATTACCTATTTGGCAAACGGTTTTATATATACATTATGAATTTATATTATATACATGATGTAACTCAGCTTTGTGAGTGAAGGGCCCAACAAATTGGAAGGATGGAAGGGGGGAGGCCGAGGCTGAAAAGGTTTGCTTACCCCTGCCTTAGATTATGCTTCTGTCTACCCCTTTTTACCCTCATCCCATAACTCATTCCAGAGTCTCCTTTCTGTTGAAAGAGGCTTGCTTCCTATGCATTGACACCTCTGAGATATTCAAATACCTCTGTCATATCTCCCCTATGTAACGTTTCCTGTAGGCTAGTCCAAAGGGTGGCTACTAAAATGGTCAGTGATCTTTATTGTAAAGCATATGTTCAGCCAGAAGGATCTCGGAGTTGCAAGTGCTGTCCTTTTTAAAGGAAAAAGTGACAATCAGACCGATACCCACCTTTCTACCCAATGTGGTATCGGAATTTCATCTCAATCAGCCCATCTCTCTTCCTGAATTTAGGAAGGCGGAATGCTTAGGAAAACGCAGAGATTTGAGGTTCCTAGATGTTCACATGTGTCTCTTAAAGTACCTGGAAATGACCAATGACTTTAGGAAGTCAGACACACTATCTTGTTCACAGGACCCAGAAAAGGGCAGGCAGTGTCCAAAGCCTCAATTGCAAGATGGGTTAAGGAGACAATAGCAACAGCGTATATAATGAAGAACAAACCAGTGCCAGAAGGGCTAAAGGCGCATTCCATGAGAGCACAAGCAGCGCCTTGAGCAGAATTCAGAGCAGTTATGCCTAGGGACATTTGCAGGGCGACCACATGGTCATCTGTCCACACTTTTACAGAACACTATAGATTATACCTTCAAGAAACGGAGAAGACAAATTTTGGTATTGGGGTCTTGGAAGCAGCACTAGGGATCCCACCCAGGGCAAGTACAACTTAGGTACATCCCGCAGGTCTGGTAGGATGAAGAAGAAGGTTCAATTAGGTCTTACCTGCTAATTGACTTCCCTTGAATCCTGACAGACCAGTGTAGATCCCACTCGTAAGAAAAGAATAAACAGGCATGTGAATAAAGGAACAGAGTTTGATATGTAAGTTAAAACATAAGGAACAAAGGAGCACAGCTGAACGCTAAGGCAGGCTGTTCTCCACATATCATTTTCTTTCATTTTGTGATGTTTCCTGGATCCTTTACTGCAGAAAGTAGGGAACCAGTGTCATATAATACTAGGGAAAATGCCACTTTAGGGAGGACAAGACAGACAAATGAGCAGGTCAGATAATGAACTAATAAGTCTCCTTAAATTAAAAAAAAAGAGGGGATATAAGAATACAAGCAACAAGCCACGCTTTGGCAAAAGACTACTGACTACTGACTTCCACTCTGTTGGGCCAGCCATTGTGTCAGAGAAGAAGCTTTTGCACTTTGCCCCCATCTGCTGGTGGGAGGGAGAATCCCACAGGTTACTGGTCTATCAGGACTCAAGGAAAGCTAATTAGCAGGTAAGTCCTAATTAAACAATGCATGCAAACCCTACTTATTCACACATCCTTTCTGCAGGTGCACCTTTTTCTCACTTACATATGGCATCCCATTCCTGTACATTCACATCTATTCCCATATTTGTACAAATCCTACCTTTGAATTCATACGTATATGTTCCTCTCTGTATACCACTGACAGCTACTTATGCTTACCGACATACATACATAAGATTATTATTTCTATCTGGGTATTATACAACAAATTATATACAGGCACAGTGTTTGCTTGAGAAAATGATAGTAATATTTTTTATTTATATTCCATCTTTCGTGACACTTCAAAGCAGATTACATTCAGGTACTGTAGGTATTTCCCTGTCTCTTAAGGTCTTACGGTCAGGGAGGATAACTTTCAAGCAGCTCCATGCAACCCCATATATGTACATATATGGGTCTGCACAAATTTACTATAGTATTTTAGAAACTGTGCAGATGCGTCTGTGCGGTTTCTAAAATAGGCATATTTATGGCCCCCAAAAATATGCCTATTTTTGGGGGCCATATATATTAATATATGGCCCCCATATATTATATTCATGCACAAATACATGCATATAGTGAAATATTATATATTCATGCACAAATACATGCATATAGTGAAATATTCACATGTACCTAGAAACCTTTTTGAACCATATTACAGTCATTAGTGTATCTGGTCTTGAATACTGCAATTCAATACATCTAGGTTTACTTCAATACACATTAAGGGCTCTGCGGATAGCTCAAACTTCTGCAGCTCAGATCTTTACTGGAACCACAAAATTTGATCCCATTATGCCAGGTTTGTGTTTTTTGCACTGGCTGCCAGTGGAGCACAGCATGCAATTTAAGATCATGCTGATGATCCATAAAGCTTTAATCAATGAATCCCCTACATGTATTAGCTCTTTATTAAAAATTTATCAACCTTCTAGAAGTTTACAATCTGCAGGTCAATGTCTACTTGATATACCAAGTCACCAGATTATTAAGCTTGCAGAGTCAAGAGTGAAGCTCTTTCTGTAACAGGACCAGTGTGGTGGAATCAGCTTCTCATTATACTTCGAAAAGAAGCTTGCTGCAAAATCTTTAAGAAGCACTTGAAGGCTCATTTATTTAAGAAAAGTTTAATAGTCTGCCTTTTTGATAATTTTCCTTTTCTGGAAGCAGTAAAACCATGTATTTTTTGGTGTTGATGTATCATCTGCAATTGTAGTTTAAATCATGTTCAATAATGCTCAGTGGTATCTGTCTGACTCCCTTGTGCGCTTTCCCTCAAGATGTGTTTTAACAGTTCCCAAAAGCACACCAAAATGACCCTTCAGAGGTACATCATGTGACCTGAAGCCTGGCAGATTCGAGCCAAAAAAATGTGCAATGTAAATTTCAAATTTGTCCTAAATAACTGAGTAGTAGATACACTCTAGACCAGGGGTGAGCGAACAGAGCTGAAGGCCTTCTTCCATCCATGCAATCGGTTGCCATCTGCCCTCAAATCTAGTTAATTCCTTCATAATTATATCTTGGATTCCTGATCTGGTATTAAAGACTCTTGTCAACAAACAAACAAATTTTGACCCTGCAGGTCCTTAATTTCTAATCCAGTCCAGCACCTTGGGGCCCAACCTCAGATTAGTCAGTTTATTTATGGGCCTCCTATGTGGGACAGTATCAAAAGCTTTGTTGAAATCCATGTAAGCCACATCTAGTACGCAACTTCTAATTCTTCGGTCACCCAATCAAAGAAATTGATCATATTTGTTTGACACAGTGTCCATTTGGTAAAACCATGCTATCGTGGATCCCGCAACCCACTGGATTTAGATAGTTTCAGTTCTTTCCTTCAGTAAAGTCTCAATTTTTCCACCATAAAGATCAGACTAACTAGCCTGTAGTTTCCAGCCTCCTCTCTTTTATGAAGCGGGAAAGCATCCAATGTCCTTCGGTCTTATGAAGCCGTTCCTGTCTCCAAATATCTATTGAAGAGATTCTTCAGTGGCCTGCCAAAGTAGGATTGCTTAACATGAGGTGCTGTGCTTAATGGGGATTAATGCATGCAGCCACAGGACATAAGGATGACAACATGTGGTGGCATATACATACACAAAGTATATGGCTAAGCTGATACACCCAAGTATTTTATAACCCACGCATATGATATATGCACATTTCATAAAATACGCGTATCTCTGCCCTACAACATACGCGCATTTGTAGGCGTATGTGTGAATGCATGCAGTGCATTGAAACCACATATATCAATGCATTGAACACGCATAATTTTCTTACCTTTTTAAAAAATATATACGCTTAGGGGCAGATTTTTAATGTTATGCGCGCGGGGTACCTGGCACGCACAAATGTACACCCGGTTTTATAACATGTGCGCACTGCCGCGCGCATGTTATAAAATCCGGGGTCGGCCCTTGCAAGGGGTGCACACTTGTGTACCTTGCACGTGCCAAGCCCTGGGGAGCCCCGATGGCTTTCCCCATTTCCTCCAAGGCCGCTCCGAAATTGGAGCGGCCTCGGAGGGAACTTTCTTTCGCCTCCCCCCCCCCCCACCTTTCCCTCCCTTCCCCTATCTAACCCACCCCCAGCCCTACCTTAATCCCCCCCCTACCTTAATCCCCCACCACTTTGTTTCACTGAGTTATGCCTGCCTCTGGCAGGCATAACTCAGCAGGCACACTTTTTAACGTATATGAAATCTGGCATATGCGAGTAGATGCTACTTATAGGCATACAGGTGAATTTTCAAAGGAATTACACACGTACATGTAACATACCATCATAGCAATTTTCAAAAGCTCACTTGCACACAGGTAAAGTTCATTTGCACATATAAAACCCAGTTTTAAATATGCAAATACTCCAAAAGTACACGCAAATATTTCAGAACGTGCTATTTCCTATGCCAAAAAAAAGCATATTTTCTCTGCCTATTTTATATTTTTAGGTGCATAAAAAATACATGTATGCATAATAATCCTGTTTTTTAACATTTTGAAAATACTTTCTTGCGTGTGTACTTGAAATTACCAGTTTTCCAATATCTCCATCAGTACACTCAGTCATCTCCAGTTCAGCTGGCACTTCACCCTGAACCTCCACCAGTTTTCCCAGGCCTCCCATCCAAAAATTGCCGACAAGTCAGATTTCACTTGCGCTGGTCAATTAGCAGATGGAAAAGTGTTTGGTAATGTATACGCATATATCTCTTAAAAAATGACAACTAACATGCATTATTTTGAATGCCACACCGAAATGCCCGTAACCCACCCCTTTTGTCCACCTGTAAAATGTATGCGTGAAATAGAAAATGCGTGCATATGCTTTATGTTTATAAAATAACATATACACTTGAAAGCCCTTTGAAAATTACTCCCTAGGCACTAATCCTCAAACAGCAGGACATGTTCTGTAATGCCCAGTATAGTGAGAAAAGTACTGTCGGACTGAAGATCTTAAACAAAGAAATCCCAAAATTTTGAAGCACGAACTATTATTTGATCTTAAAGTTCACTGAGCTGGACCTTGCAGGTTTTTGGCCTTGATTTTTTCATGCATTCACTTGCTGCATACAGTTAGCTTTTCTAGTCTCTGCAGTATAAACAAGGCGGTCCTTGGAAGAGTTTGTGGTCCTGCCTGGAATAATGCTTGCATAACTTAGATTGTACCTAGGTTTTGCTTTAGTAGCGACACTACGAGTAAAGCATACTTCACTTGGCACCTAATATAGATTTTCAGATCTAGGACCCAGAGTTTAAAGGCCTGATTCATTCAGGCTTCCTCCCTTCCCTCTGGTCCCTTATTTCTTTCTCTGTGTCTTCGTACAATTTACAAATCTAGAAAGCTGACCCCACTTTGCTCTCAAGTTTATAAGAAACATATTCGATTTCTTTTTCTTTCTTTTTTTTTTTAAGTGCATTCGAGTAATTTATGGAACACCCATTCTAAGCTGAGGTGGTGGTCAAGGCATGATGATAAATCTTTGGAAGAATAATGTTTTCAAACTCTGGCTCCTGGCTCTTGGAAGCCTTTGATATATGGGAGCATGAGCGTCAGGTAGGGATGCAGAGTGAAATATACATGAGATCTCCAGAGAAGAGAATTGCAAAGCGGAGAAAATATTAGTGTTTACATCAAAACTCAATTGGATCTCTTTTCAAGATGATAGTTTATTATGTTGAATGCATTTCATTTCCCACAAGGATATTCTCTTTCTGTTTTTTGCCTCTGCCGCCCCCTCCCCCCAAGCTCCCCCCTCCCCTTACTTTTCATATCACTGTGGCATACAAGAAACCTGACATCTGACTATATAATTCATTCCTTGTTTCACTGAGACCTTCTGAAGGTTGAAAAGCAGCAAAGGAAGATGAAGGTGCTGCTGAGTATAAAATCGCTCATTGTTTTGTGAGCTCTCAAATTATCTACTGTTATCTGGATTTTCCGAGCATGCTTCCTCGGATACCTGAATGAGACTGGCCCCCACCCTCAACTAATTTAAAATAGAGCACCAGAAAGCAGCATCTAATACCTTTCCAGCCTTCAATCCCCTGTTACCACCTCTTTACTCTGTTTACCGTTTTGGCACAATGCTCCTGGCAGAATTCATGCTTTTCTGTTTTGTTTTTTTTTAATGCTTGAAAGAACACTGATATTCTTAGGTTTTGGGTTTTTTTTAATTGCTTGCTGAGAGAGATTGTCCATGTTCTCTTTAAACAAGTACAATGCACTTCTGCTGGGCACCGAATAGTTTGGCCGGTTGAAGGAGGTCTTGTATACTTGCTAATAGAGGTCCCAGGGTCTTAAAACAGACCCCATGGCATATGTCAGTAGGTAAGGACCTCAAAATCCATTTATTCTGCCCTACTCCATTCCTGCTGCAGTGCCATACATTCTGGTTGATCTTTGGCGTTCTTCTTACTTCTTCATAGCCAAGAATCCTCTGCACTTATTCCCTGCTTTCTTGAAGTCTGTCACTGTTTCTGTCTACTTCATGTTCGGTACCATATGGCCAGCCATAGAAGACTTTGTATATTCACATCGGAAGACCCCAGCATCTCGGCACTGATTGGCATGGTGTGCTCGGGCAATGAATGATGGCATTCATTAGTGAATCTATTTGCAGGGACTCTGCCGGGCTTCCTACCGAGTGTTGCTACTAACTATAGCCTCCTAAAATATGTCTTCACAGGTCTCAGGGTTTCACTTCTCCTGTTGATATTAAGTAGCAGAGCTCTTCGCCAGAGTTTATGCTTGCCCTAAAGAGAACCACAAGGCCTCTGTACTCTCTCAGATTGCATAATATGTTGCAAATTTTGTGCACTTTATGCGGAACCGAGTCTAGGGATGTGAATCATTTATCTGATGATTGAAAATATCGTCCAATATTTTCAATATCGTCAGATATCGGGGGGTCCCCAATAGCGATAGGAAACCCCACGGTTAATTTAGTGGGTTTTCTTATCGTTATGGGGGGTGGGGGGGGCGGGAAGAAAGGACACAACCTAAAAACACAACCTGACCCTTTAAAATGAGTTTGTTAGTATCCCCCCACCCTCTGGACCCCCCCAAAATTTTTAAATACCTGCTGGTCCAGCAGGGGTCGCGGGAGCATTCTCCCATGCTCGGGCTGTCGGCTGCCACTAATCAAAATGGCGCCGATGGCCCTTTGCTCTTACCATGTGACAGGGGCTATAGGTGCCACTGGTCGGCCCCTGTCACATGGTAGGTGCACTGGATGGCCCGCGCCATTTTTAAAGATGGCGCTGGTCGTCCATTGCTCCTACCATGTGACAGGGACTGGCCAATGCCACAGATACCCTGTCACATGCTAAGGGCAAAGGGCCATCGGCGCCATTTTGTTTACTGGCAGCCGACGGCCCGAGCGTGGGAGAATGCTCCCGGGACCCCCGCTGGACCACCAGGTATTTAAAAATTTTTTGGGAGGGTCCGGAGGGTGGGGGGAATACTAACAAACTCATTTTAAAGAGTCGGCTGTATTTTTTGGTTATCGGCTCGGGCGCAGCCGATAAAAAAAAACAAAAAAACCCGATCGGACTGCAAGATAAAAATTTCACGATGTGAATCGGAACCGGAATTCGAACTGATACTGGTTCCGATTCACATCTCTAACCAAGTCCATGGTGTTTAGAACTGAGTTCTCTCTCCCTCCCCCCCCCCCTCTACTTGATACAAATGGTGATGTTCGGTAATTTTTTTTATTTTGGGGCTTTTGTTTTAATTTTTATTTGGTTCCTGAATCCTGGCAGAAATGGGGAAGAATGAGGTCCAGTCGATCCTGCCTAGGTCCTAGTGCTTTAAAATGGTACATCTGCCTGGAGGACAGCACCAAAGTGACGTGGCTTTGGCACCTTCGTCCGGTATGGCCATAAATCATAATGGCACTGACTGCGCCAGTGGAAGGCCATAGATATGTCATTTTTAAAGCACTGAGGCTAGGCCTCGAGGCTGGACTGGCCTCAGCCTGGGCTTTGACACCAAGCCTAGGTCCCAGCATCAGGCTCAGCTAGCAAGGCCCAGCCAGGTCCACCAGAGGTCTGTTTTTTAAAAAAATACTATGAATATGAAAATACCAGAACATTTTTGGAGCAAACTGAAAATAGCCTCATTTGTTGTACTTTAGGCATTCGTTAAATACTAATGCATATCTTTACTGTTCAACTTCTTGTAATTTTGTAAGCATTTATTTATGTTTTTATTTCATCAACCAGTGCAAGAAATAACAATGAAATAGATGAAAGAATGAAGGGAAAGAGGGAATTATGAGAGATACATTCAAATATTTGACAGGCTTCAATAAAGTGCAGTAAGATGAATTGTTTTTCCCTAGAAAAAGGAATTCAAGCAAAGTGGTCATGGTTTAAAGTTGGCAAGAGGGAGCCTCAGAGGAAGTATAAGGAAATATTTCTTCACTGAGAGGGTGGTAGTGCTTGGAATAACTTACTAGCAGAGGGAGTAAATATGCTTGGGACAGATATAAAAGGCAGTGGAAATAGTAGGGTTGAGAGGTTGCGTAAAAGATATTGGAAAGAAGGGGAGGTCCTGGCTAGTGATTTAGGAAGAGGAGCTTGTATGTTCATCTACTCAAAGTGGTCTAGGACCAAACACAACAAAACTGACTTGAACAGGATGCGGTATCCTGCAGGCAGTGGAGTTTATATTGATTTGAAATTATTTATATCCCGCATACTCCGAAATGTTTGGGGTGGGATACAGGCTCACAAACACAATAATAACGGTATAACTGACTGCTGAAAGATATCCTTAGCTACAGCACGGTAGATGGGAACAATTGGTCCTTCTCTACTCTCATCTCTGGCTTTACCATTCCTTCACCAATTGTCCCGTGCTTTCTTGAAGTACAGTGCTGATTTTACTCCATACCATTTCTACTGGGGGCTGTTCCATCTTTTTTTGTCTTACAAGCACTATTATTCAGTCATCTATTTAATTATTTATTTTTAACATCTTTTATTGTGAAATTCCTTTCGTTCAGTTGTAATTGCCTGTACTGTGCCTTGACAAAAGAAATATATGTGCTTTGCAGTGATTGCAGCACGCTATAGTGAGGGTATTGACTGGAGTGAAATTGACTTACCATATATAACCTATGGTTTGTAAACTAGAATGGTTGCCTAATAATTTTAGAGTTCAATTTAAAATATTGGTAATTGTTAATAAAATTATTGCATGGAGATGACCCCTGTGGGTTGGAAAATAAATTGAAGAGATTGATGATCACAAGATTTGAAGTTGGTAAGTATCCCATTGGTTCAGTCTTGTAAGTTGCAATCCACAAGATCAAGGGTTTTTTTCTTATGCGGCTCCAGTTTTATGGAATGTACTGCCTGCTGAATGATAAGTTGCAGATTTAAAATCATTTAGGAAGCATGTTAAAGCATTCTGTTTTAATATTGAGATATGGGTGGCTCAAGGCAATCTGATGCCTAAAGCAAGAGATGAAATGGTGCTGTCCCCCCCCCCCCCCCTCCAATGCGCGGTGCAGATGAAATCACCAAGATGGCCGAAGAGTGGGGGGAGAGAGAGTTCCTTTGGAGTCTGGCTCTTTCGATTTGAAATGCTGGGGAAGTGGGCAGGCAGAGGTCAGAGTTTCCAGAAGAGTGGCAGATAAGAATGTCAGTGATGATATTTCTAGGAAGCTGACAATCCTGCCATATTCCTGGGAACCCTACCATTGGCTTCCCAACATTTGCACCCTGGGCATGTGGGAGATGAGTGAATGTTAAGGGCCTATGCATGGCGTACTCTCTCAGGGCTGATGCCAAGGGTATTAGGCACTTAATGAACCTTACAGCCTTGTGCCCGCCAGTCCTCACTGCACACACAATTACAAATTAAACATTTATAACAGGTTTTACATGAAAAAAAACATTTAAAATACAGTTTTCCGATGAAAAATATCACTTACAGCAACACGGATATTATATTTATATGAAGTGCTGTGATGACACTGAGAAAACCCTGCAAGAAAAGATACCTGGAACCCATATACAGTTGTGATCATAAGTTACATATCCCTAGCAGAATTTGTAAGATGTGTAGCATTTTAAGAAAACATGAGTGATCAAACAAAACACATCTGTTAATTTTCATGTGTTTAAAATTAAAGTATTATGCATCACAGAATAGTATAATCATTAACATAAGAACATAAGAATTAAACAAACCATAGCAATAAAGGATATAATAATATAGTCCATTTCAAAAGTTTGTATACCCTTGAATGATTGAGCTCATAATATGCACTCAAGTTGACACACACAGGTTGAGATGACAGTGAAGGGTAGGTATCCATACCTGTGCCTTGTTTGATTGTATTTAGTGTCTGTGTATAAATAGTCAATGACTTTATTAGCTCTTGAGAAACTATTGTGCACTGACATTGGTGGCTACTGAAGCATGGGGAAAGTAAAAGAACAGTCAAAGAATTTGCGAGCAAAAGTAGTTCAACTTTATAACTCAAGAAAAGGATATAAAAAGATATCCAAAGATTTGAAAATGCCAATCAGTAGTGTTCAAACTCTGATCAAGAAGTGGAAAATTATGAGTTCTGTTAATACCAAGCAATAGTCAGGTAGACCAAAAAAGATGTCAGACACAACTGCCAGGAAAATTTGTCAGGATGCAATGAAAAAACCACAAGCAACTTTTACTGAAATACAGGCTTCTCTGAAATAAAGTGTTTCAACATGCACAATAAGGAGATACTTGAACAAAAATGGGCTGCATGGTAGAGTTGCCAGAAAAAAAGCCATTGCTGCACCAATGCCACAAAACAGCTCACTTACAATATGCCAAATAGCATCTAGAGAAGCCTCAAAACTTCTGGAACAAAATAATTTGGAGTGATGAGACCAAAATTGAACTTTATGGTCACAACCATAAATACTATGTTTAGGGAGGAGTCAACAAAGCCTATGAAGAGAAGCAATCATCACTACCATGAAGCCTGGAGGTGGATCTCTGCTGTTTTTAGGGGGGGTGAAATACTCTGGCATAGGGAATTTAGTCAAAAGTGATGCAGGGTGAATACAGAATCTTATCATAAAATACTGGAGGAGAAGTTGCATTCATCAGCCAGGAAATTGTGCATTGGGTGCACTTGGACTTTCCAACATGACAATGATCCTAAACATAAGGCTAAATTGACCCTGCAATGGCTGTAGCAGAAGAAAGTGAATGTTCCGGAGTGGCCATCACAGTCTCCAGACTTCAACATCTTTGAGCCACTTTGGGGAGAACTCAAATATTCATTTATTTATTTATTCTTTTACCCTGCTAAATCAGACAAGTCTGGCCAGAGTAATGAACAAATTTTAAATCAACAATAAAATCAAATACATATCATAAAACAGCTAAAATGCATAAAAACATGAGCAGCCTTCCTCACTGATGATGAAAGAGCCCCAAGACTCTAGAGCTATTAAATCAGAATAACCATGTCTTTATTTTCTTCCTGAAGGCTAAATAGTTTGATTCCAATTTTATAGCCTGCAGCATAGAGTTTCACAACTCAGGTCCCCAAATTGCAAACATCCTTCGCCTAAAAGCCATCTTTCTTACTTTAATTCTAGAGAGAACCACAGACAAGATATCTTTCTGACAACGCAGGTTGTGATTCAGGGGTTAACTCTGAACCTCTTTCTGCAGGTACTTTGCTCATACACCATGCATCGCCTTAAACATTAATGACTAAATCTTGAACTAGGCACACTTTTTTCTATAGGCAACCAATGTAGATGTTATAACAAAGGTGCTGCACTCATCTTCTTCAGGTAACGAAAAATTAATCGAGCAGCCATGTTTTGAACTACTTTTAACGGATATAGATCTTTCTTTGGGAGTCCTACCAATAATGTTTTACAATAATCTAACAATGGACAACATGCAGATCATGCTAGATAACCAAAGATCTGGAGGCTTTTTGCCAAGAGGAATGGGCAGCTTTACCACATGAGAAAATAAAGGGCCTCATTCACAGTCATTGCAAACGAGTGCAAGCTGTCATTGATGCAAAAGGGGACAATACATGAGGGTATGCAAACCTTTGAACAGGACAATTTTATTATTTCCTTTATTGCTATGGTTTGTTTAATGATTGTGCTATTCTGTGATGCATAATAGTTTAATTTGAAATACATTAAAAATAACAAATGAGTGTTATTTATTTTTTTAATTGAATTAATTAAATGTTTTATAAGCCGTCATTCCATTTGAGAATCACTAGTTCATAATGGTTTACAGGTAAAACATTCAAAAATTATAATGAGTGTTACAATGTGGATAGACATTCATAGAAACGGAAGTAATACAATGGTAGACATCTAACATGAAAACAGAGCTAGACTATAGGGGTTTGCGAGGATGGGGTATTGTTCAAGATTTATTTAGGTTATCTGACTCATGGGGAACTGGGTGTTTCTGTCAAGCAGAAGGCATTTTTGAATAGCCAAGTTTTAAAGTCTCTTTTGAATTTCTTTTTATTTGTTAATGCTCAAAGTTCTTCTGGCAAGGAATTCTAAAGTTTTGGGCCAGCAATAGAAATCACTCTGTCTCTAGTTAGTGTTAGATGAGAGCCTCTTAAGTTCAGGATTTCTAGGAGGCCTTTGTTCTGTGATGTTTGCGGGGGATTGTGAGGTTTAAACGTTATTCCTAGCAGATCGTTGTTGTTCAGGTTTTGTTGTGTTTTGTCTGATCACTCATGTTTTCTTAAAATCCTATACATCTTACAAGTTCTGCCAGGAGTATGTAAAACTTATGAGCACAACTGTAGTATTAGGCCTATTGTAAAGTGTGTTAGATTTAGGCTTGGCTCTCAGAAAGCCATGACCAAAGTGAGCTACAATTACAGTTATAATCCATACCAAAATGGCACTAAATGCCAGCACCCAAACAGTAAGAATCCTAATGATGAAAATGCAACATTGCAAATATTACACCAGGCCCTAAAACACCAATACAGCTCATATTAAGAAAACAGAAAAGACAGGCTACTATAGATCCTTACAAGAAATCTACATAGTGGCAGAATACCTCACCTCCATCACAATTAGAACACAGACAGACCCTCACCAAATATAGAATAGTGACCATAAAGTATGAAGAGAAATGTGCAAACAAAAATTGAACTGGAAACTGCAAAAAACTAGACTCGCCATTCCTCATAAACAATAAAATCAGGAAATATAAAACATCAATCATAATAAAAAAACCGTATTAATGAAAATACGTATTTCAAAACAGCTGATGAATATAATAGCATTACATAATTAAATTCATATAAAAATGTTTAAAGGCCCCCCCCCCAAAAAAAAAAATACAATATTTCAATATATCAGGCACATCAAATAACATCCAATAATCACTAGAACTAATGAGGATAAAAAATTCTGCGCTTTCCATACCTGAGAACGTTTGATCTAGTAACCCTGAAATTGTCCTGGATTAGTGGGGGAAGGGGAGCTACACACAACAATGGGGTAGATCTGTGGGTGGCCATATACACGTGTAAATGGGCATGTGAAAAGGTCTTTTAAAATTATCCTCCCTATGAATAGAAGCCTCTGTCGGCCATCTCTTCCAGTCTGAAAAGAATGCTTGCATGACTCATAAAGAGTCCGAGAGAAGTTGGGCACAGTTAATTAACAATGGCTGCCTTATAATTCCAAGAGAGAGAGGCACTGATGAATCTCTAAATCTGCACAGCTAGCTACATAAAAATGTTTAAATGAAGTACTTTAGGGATAGGCAGCCAAAAAATGTTCGCTTTGTTTTGTTTTGTTTTTTTTCCATTTTTGTTAGTTTTTTAAATTTAGTTTCTTTTTTAGTGTGCACTATTTCAATCGAATGCACATTAATGTAAAATAATGTACACTATTTTGATTTAGTGGACGTGGACGTCCCTAGAATATTGAGAGCCAATGTTGTGGCTCTGCAGCAGACCTGGGTTAAACTCTCAGTGCCATCATCTGCTCCCCAAGCTGGCTGAGGCTGAGGGTGCTGAGGAAGTAGTATTTACAGCCCCAGGAAGAGGAAGTCTCAGCCAGTGGACAACGATGACATTTACTGGTCAGCTGTAAGATTCACATTTACCAGGTTCTACAGGGAACCGTGGTTTGTGGCCTCTGGCCAAGGACTATCACAGTAATGGCTGGGCTGAGTTGGAAGTTGGGGGACAAGAGAAAATCAGGGTAGCTTTGAATGAAAGCTTCTGATGCCATAAACCCAATGGAGTCTGGTTCTGATTGAGCTGGAAGCCCAAAAGAGCAGAAGGAAATTGCATGGGCTAAAAATATAAATGAATAAAATGTAAATTTAAAACAAATAATACAAAGCTTTTCCCCTCCAATGTAGTGGGAAATAGTCTGTTCTAGTGCACAAAGTATTTTAATTAGTTCTATGTATTACATAATGAAATCATACAGTTATTGGAACCCTAAGGGAACAGTGCAAGCATGCATTTATCTCCTGGTGCTTGTACTAATCTAAAAACCTGCAGCTTCTAGAGTAACTTAATGAGATTTTTCCCATGATACCATTTTATGTTCCACCCATGCTAAAACATTTTTTCAGTTTGCCATTTGGTATCCTTCCCCATCGGCACCTCTCCATTGTCAGCCTGAATTAAGGAACCAAGCTCTGTAAGAAAGCCTGGAGAATCCGACTCCGAGCACTCTATGGGCAGAGCAGAGCGTTACCTCAACCGGAGAGATTGGAGCCCGAAGGAAAGCTGTCAAGTTAATTAAAATCTCACTTCCCAACCTATAAATCTGCCCTGAGATGGGACTCTGATAAGGAAAGGAAAAAAAAAAAAGTATTTACCCAGTGGATAAAAGTCCCTAGTAATCAGATTTCAATCATGGAATATAATACAGACAAGGGATATCCTCAGCGAGACAGATTCTGGATGAAAATTTGGACTGGAGCATTCTCTTTGCCATAGTAATTTATTCACTGGCTGGATAAACCTTTTTGGCTAATTGTGGAGGGATATTCAGTGGTGCAGTCGCACTGTTAACTATAGCAGTGTTCACTGTGCCTGATGCTCAGAGCCAGATGAGTTCCTGGGCTCTTCTCTCAGCTGCAAGCGACACCAATGGTGGCTCTTAAATATTCAGGTAGCCTAATGGTTAAAGCAATGGACTGCAAAACAAGGAAATCAGGGTTCAAATTCCACTGCCGGTCCTTGTGTCTTTGGGCAAATCACTTTACTCTTCACTGCCTCGGGTACAAACTTAGGGGATAATTTAATTTTACTTTGCCGCAATATTTTATCATGGGGAGCAGTGAGCATTCTCAGGATATTTGACACCTCTCCAGTAAAATATTGCAGCAGCTTCCCCATGATATTTTTTCTTATGAAAAAAATATTGCGGGGAAAGGGGCAAAAATGTATGAATGTGGTCTACTTCACCCAGAGCTGCTATCATCTTAAAGGTCCACACACCTGAAAACCCTCCTCCCATTGTGCCAAAATCCACTGCCCACCCCCTGCTGCTCGTAGAGGCAGCTCAGCAGGAGAAAAATAAAACAGAAAATAAAAAAAAGATCTAATAGTTGAGTGATGATGCCCATCCCCTTCCCAAACCTCTCTGTTATTTCAAAGTTAACCCTCCCAAACACCTCCAGCCCCCAGTGCCGGTGCAAGATGTTCAGCTGCCCTAGGCGATGGCATCACCCTGCCATGTAATCTCCTCTCTCTGGCGATCTCGGCAATGTATGCATCATGCTGCGCGATGCCTTCACATCGACCGTGGCACCCTGCCTACTTCCGGCATCCATCTAGATCGCCTAATGCCTCCCGCTGGCCCTGCTAGCCGCCCCCCCCCCCCCCCCCCCCCGGACCACCCTCTCCAACATAAAACATATTCCCTGGTAGTTTAATAGACCCCATGCCCCCTTTCACAGAATATTCCTTAGTAATCTAGTGGACCCCTCCCCCAGACCCCCCCTTACCTTAAAAAAGATACTCTGGTGGTCCAGTGAGGGCACAGGACACCCTTTAGACGTATTATAGTGAATGATTGCAATTGTTCGTGTTATCTGAAAGCAATCAAATCTCCAAGAACTATGAAACTTTACAATTGAGACCCCTTCCCCACTGCCCTATATTGTGTGATTGGTCAGTGGTCATATGGGCTAAAGATATATCACTAGAATTGCAGTCCTGTTCTTTACAATTGTTTGCCCAGAAACCCCATGGAAGACAAATCAATTCTTTAATCAGGAGACTTGATTTACTGTACCCACAGCTTCGCACTAGTAGTGTTTGGTGTACAGTGAAAATATTTGCCATTACTTAGCAAATCCATAATTTGTAAGGTGAACTCCACTTTGTATTGCTACAAAGTCTGCAGTATTGGTAAAACTCGGAAGGATGCACTAATTTTTGAAGGAGCAAGGTTGAAACTAAACTATTATAAAGAATAAAATGACTGAACATATAGTCATAGCATAATGGGAAAAAGCCACCATGGACTTAGCCAAGGGAAGTCTTGCCTCACTAATCAGCTACACTTTATGGAAGGTGTGAATAAACTTGCAGATAAAGTTGAGCCAGCTGATATATTATATCTGAATTTTCAGAAAGCGTTTGACAAAGTTCCTCAAGAGAGAGACTCTTGAGGAAATTGAAAAGTCATGGGATAGGAGGCAATGATCTATTGTGGACTGAGAATTGGCTAAAAGATAGAAAACAGATAGTAGTGCTAAATGGCCAATTTTCTCAATGGAGAAAAGTGAAGTGTCCCAGAGATCTGTACTGGGGTTGCTGCTTATTAACATATTTATAAATGACTTACAGATGGGAACAATGAATAAGGTGTTTAAATTTGCTGATGACACAAAATTATTCAAAGTACTTAAATCACAAGAGAATTGTGAGAAATTGCAAGAGAGCCTTGCAAGTCTGGGAGACTAAGCATGCCAATGGCAGATAACAGTGGGACAATAACTTTTTTTTTTTTAAATTTTATTTTTATTCAGCTTTTAAAATATTATAACTTTACATTATAAATTTGAATACAAGTATTTAAAGCAATTACATAATGCAGTAATAATTCACTTCCTAATATTTATTTACCTGTTCTTATTATAGGAAATACACAAGCTATTAATTGAAAATCAAGCGGTTAACCATCAAATACAAACTATACTGTTTATCCAAAAAAGAAAAGGGAGTTACAACTGAGTCTTTACTAAATGCATGCTTCTAACCACTAATCTGTGCTACTTGGGGTGTGGGAGCTCAAGAACGTCTGGAGCTGAGATACTTCATAAAAAACATATTTATGATTTAAATAGACACTCTCACAGCGACAAGGAAATTTTACAATCATTCTTACAGCAATTGCTTCTGCCTCAGATCTAAGATCTAACAGGCCTTTCCCGATTAAGTTTCCCCCACCCTCCTGTAACCAGCAATTGATGCCTTTACCATGTACTCTGTTGTGATTATGCTTTCTTGTATACAAACTCTGTTGTGATTATGCTTTCTTGTATACAAACCTAGCAATTATGATGTTTCCCATCTCGATATGTACTTATAGTTTCTCATGTTAAGAATTTATCTTCGGTTGCATTGTCTCTCTATCCTGACTTCTGCGTGCTCCCCCCCCCCCCCCCGTTTTTTTATTCCCTGTTAAATGTATTTTCAAACATTTTTGTTATAATGTAAACCAGTATGATGTCCACACGAATGCCGGTATAAAAAAAGGTTTTAAATAAATAAGAAACTTTTCCTTCTAGCCTGAGTTGACCTAGACAGGTCCAGGTATATCCAAATCTTTTGTCCTAAGAATAATTGGTGTCTCTGTTTCAAAAACAATCTTAGGACTGAGTCCCTATCGGTTGTAAAAACAAAAGACACTAAAAGAGTGGCCCTTGTTTTAATTTCTGTATCAAGTGATATCTCTAAAACTTCAGAGACACCAATTGAATCATCAGTTGTTCCTTGTTCCACAAGATTACCAGGTACAGGTTTTACAGGTAAATAATACATTTTTGAAATTATTGGTAAATTCTTTTCTTGCATCTTCAAGTCATTCGTTAAATATCTATTAACATTTCCTTAGCTGATGTTAACCTAATCATTGGAAAATTTAGAACCCTGAGATTCAAGTATTTTATTGAGTTTTCCAAATATTCAATTTTCTTAACATTTATCAACTCAGATCTAACATATTTTTGTTGAAATACCTCCACTTGTTCTAAACGTTTTTCAGTTTTTATTATACTTGTTTTATTCAGGGTTACTGAATTTTCCAAATAGGAAAAACTCTGTTGTATTCCGCCAATATTTTGAGAAAGATCCACAATTGCTTTCTCAAGAGACTTTATTGCGGACCACAGTGCCCCCATAGTAATCCTCGCATTTCTAATGGAAGAATTATATTCAGCTCCTGCTTGGGCCCCCCTCCACAGATTGCTTTCCACTCATTCCTGTGACTGATTCTGGCAATATTGATTTTTCAGAGCTATCTGCCCCTAATAAAGAGTCACAATGTTCCTGGTCTGACTGTACAGGTGGTGAGGGAGTGTTAGGAGCTCCGGGGCTAAGCGAGATTGTTTCAGCCTGTGGTGCTGACTCCCGCTCCAAATCAGATACCACTGCGGCCCTGTCCTCTGGATTTGTTCCCAGTGTAGGAGCAAAGAACATGGATATTCTTGGTTGTGACAGCACAGGATCATGAGTAGATGTTACAATTTCCCTGATCCTAGCCTTCCTTTTGGTGTGGGGCATACATCAAAAAAGGTTAACCCCCACCTCAGGATATAAATAAATATTCAAGGTATAGAATATAGACGTATCTCTGCCTCTAACTCTCGCTTAACAAACTAATAGCTCGTGGGGGCTTAGAAAAGCTTCCAATATTAAAGTATTCTTTGAAGGAAATCAGTACCTTGTTTATAGTGTCCTCAAGTCATCCAAATCCTTGCAAGAAGTCTTCAAAATCCAGGAATAAATTCTTCAATTTTAGTGTTTTCAGACAAAGCCGCGCGCCCCTTTGGCGTGCGCGGCTTAGGCATGTGCTGCTGGAAGGGCCAATTTAAATCCCTTCCTGCTCCTCCCTGATGATGTCAGAGGTGCACGACCAGCCATCCAGGGCAGGGGATCTGCTCCCGGGAGCCCAGCTAAATGAGAAGAGGCAAATAGGAAATTGAAGGAAATTGAAAACAGCAAACTCCTCCGCACGTAAAGATGAAAGCTTCTTGAGCTCCGGGACAGTAACTTTTAAACAGGTGCATGGATGCATACATATGCACATATGCACACATGGTATAAAACAGGCTGAATGTGCGTACAGGTGTGCACAATTTTATATGGACACACTCATGTGCATGCAAATGCCACCTCTACCGTGTTAGTGAGGGGAATTTTATAAGGGGTGCATACTGATACAATTACCAGTTTCCCCAGTTCGTTCTCAGTTCACCCAGGTAATGGAAAGGCATTCCTATACCCCCTAGTTAATTAGCCTACCTTTTACCCTGTTAGCACCAACCTTTAAGACCCCTATTGATTAGCCTATTTTTTTTTGTTATTACTTACATGCTATCCATAGCAGTAGTAAAGTTATGCGGCAGGGGATCTCGGCGTGTGCTTGTGTGCTTAAATACTTACGTGCACTTTTCATGTTAAAGTCCCAGAACAGGTAAACGCAAGTCGGTTGTTTACTCTTTCAAAAAGTACAAAACCTTGGAAACATGCAATAAAGTTACTATATATATATCTATGTGTACCCAAGAATTATTGCAGCATGTGATATTTTTCCCAATATTGTTTTTGTTTTTATGAAGTTTAAATTTTATTTTATTTTATGATTTATTTATTTGCCTTTTATGATATGTTGGAATTGTTTTATGAATGTTGTCTTGTACATCACCTAGGCCTTTTAGAGTTAGGAGATTCACAAATTCTGAATAAATGTAAATGTAAAAATATAATGTAAACTAGATAGGTCAAATGGTCTTTTTCTCTATCATATTTCTATTCTTCTTTGTCTTTTGTTTTGACAACAGAATCTTATACCCAGTAGGATCAATATTCCGCAGCATTTAGACCGGTAACTCACAACTTATCTAGCTAAATACAGACTTCTCAAAATTTCCCTCATTTATCCAGCTAAAATTTAGATGGATTATGTAGGTGCATTCTAGGGAGATGTTGAATATTCAGAATTAGCTGGCTAAATCTAGTCATGCCATAGAGTAGTCTTAAAGATAGCCACATAAACTTATCTGGCTATCTTTAAGATAACTGACAATGTTCAGTAGTGCAACAGCACCACCTTCAAAGTTAGCCAGATATGTTTATCCTGGTAACTTTGCAATCTGCCCAGTGACTCCCTATTACCCCCACAGAGTCTTGGATCTAAACTGAAAGCTACAGGTACTGAACTTGGTTCTTGTTACCTTCTACTGAGGGATGATCTGACACAAATGGCAAAGTAGCGATATTTGAAGCCATGTGCAGCTAAATTCTAGCCGCATAATAAGTTATGCGGCTAGAATTTAGCCACAAAATTAGGAGGCAGGGGGGAGGCATTTTCAATATTCGGAGTTAGCCAATTAACCTATGCAGCTAACTCTGGTTGTGCTGTAGAATCTTCCTAAAGTTAGCCAGATAGCCAAATATATTCAGAGCGTGGCAAATCTGGTTAACCTAACTAGCCACTGCGTGGCTGAATATGGACCTCAAGAGTCACAAACCAAAATGAAGGGAGCATAGCATTGTTAGTCTAATAAAATGGTACAACCTTCAATTTGTTTGTTGACTCTTCAAGTGGAGGAACACAGCAACCAAAATTCTGTAGGTAATATAATTTTTGTTTACTTCTCTCTGTCCATTGAATCATCCCTGTCACGTATCTGTGCACACTCTAGATCTCAAGTCCATGTCCATATCCCGACAAGGCCTCGTTTCGAATCGTGGATTCTTCATCAGGGGACAGTAGTTCTAATCCAAAGTTTGAAAATGTTCGGCGTCTTCACCCGCTTTAAACCGCCAAGTTAATGGTCGCCATTTTGATTTAAAAGCCCGGGCCGGCATTGATCTTATATTCACGCAAAG
Organism: Rhinatrema bivittatum; assembly: GCF_901001135.1. Classification (NCBI taxonomy): domain Eukaryota; kingdom Metazoa; phylum Chordata; class Amphibia; order Gymnophiona; family Rhinatrematidae; genus Rhinatrema; species Rhinatrema bivittatum. The sequence continues at coordinate 35,629,827 of NC_042626.1, forward strand.
CCACTTCAAATTAGACCAATCACTGGAGGTGCTCAATAGCGTCATCCCATAGGATGTATGAATTGACTCAAAAATTTTTTTTACTATCTCCACCACCACCAAATTGACAAAATGTAATGAAAAAATGTGTAGGAAAGCCTCAATTATTGCCATAATCTTAAATCAAGGTATTCCATTCCAAATCTTCATTTCATCCCCTAGGGGATTGCGTACCCAAAGTGAAAATCCAATAGGCTTCCCTCAAATCCAACAAATGTTTGTGATCACCACCCCGTGAGGAGATTATTACTTGATCTATGATGGTCCATTTTATTTGTGCAAATGAATGCTCATTTTGGACACAATGTGAAACTATAGGGGCAGTTAAAGTCTGTGTTTGTAATCGAGATTTATGCTCATTTAATCTGATCTTCATATTTCGAGTTGTTCTTCCAATATATACTTTAGGAAAACTGCACCATAAAGCATATATCACATAATTGGAACTGCAAGTAGTGTATGTTTTCCTCCTGATCTTATAACCAGATACTGGATCTTGCCACTCATCCCCCTCTACACAGGTGTCACAGTGACAACACTGGTCACATCTAAAATGTCCAACAACATCTTGGTTCGATGGTATGCGTGGTGGTGTTGGAGATAGTAAAAAAGTTTTTTGAGTCAATTCGTACAACCTACGTGATGACGCTGTTGAGCGCATCCAGTGATTGGTCTAATTTGAAGTGGCTTTGCGTGAATAAAAGATCGATGCCGGCCCGGGCTTTTAAATCAAAATGGCGACCATTAACTTGGCGGTTTAAAGCGGGTGAAGGCGCCAAACATTTTCAAACTTTGGATTAGAACTACTGTCCCCTGATGAAGAATCCACAATTCGAAACGAGGCCTTGTCGGGATATGGACATGGACTTGAGATCTAGAGCGTGCACAGATAAGTGACAGGGAAGTTCCCTGCAGTAAGATTGGATGTGAGAAAATTGTGTGCCGGCGTTATTGAGAATTGTTCGGTGCTTCTTAAAGAAGTTTGCAGAAGTTCAAAAAAAGCCCAATTGTGGGTGGAAACAATTTCAAGGATAAGTTTTAAGCCACCATTCACAAAATTTAATCAAGTTAAAAATAGAAAAAAATATTCACAGGTTGGAGGAGGTCGGTTTATGATTAAAATTGCCATACATTGCTGGATGTGATGATATGAAATTGTATGAAACCTTCCTCTTCTTTCCCTAAAAATTTCTTTTGCCTTGTTGGTGGATAAACAATTGTACTTGATAGATTGTTTTCCAATGTTGAGAGATTTTTTCCTTTTTGAAAAACGTTAGGAAAATCAATAGAGTATTGATCTGAGGTGATATCGTGTTTGTGTTCCTTTAATACGCTTTTGAGGCATATTAAAGTGTATTTCTTGGATAGTGTAGGGCAGTTTGAAATGGGAAAGAACATTTTTATTTTTTTTTTTAATTTATTCTTTATTGAATTTTTAACAAATTTACAAAGTTTCCACTTTGACTAAGCAATATGGTTTGACAAATTAAGGAAATTACTATTCCAGAATAACATCACAATCTTCCATATTTAGAAAAACACATTATAATTATATCAAACCCTTTAGACCCCTATCTCCTGGGGGGAGGAGTAACTGCAATTTAAAGGAGACAAAAGGAAATAAAAAAAAGGGATAAATTCCCATAAAGAAAGACGTCATGCTAGGCCAAATACACATTATAAAGACTCTATATTGCCTATTACTGATGGTATTTTCTTTGCTTCTATAAAACTCTTTAGTTGTTCGGGTTGATAGAAAATATAATTATTCCCTCCATGTTTTATCACGCATTTGCAGGGGAACCGCAAAAAAAAAGTTGCCCCCACTGCTAGCGTTTCGTTTTTCAATGCCAGGAAATTTTTTCTCTTAGCCTGAGTCACTTTAGTAAGGTCGGGGTAAATCCTTACATTTCCACCCATGAATACGACTTGCATTTTTTTAAAATAAGCACGCATTATCTTTGCCATATCCAACTCGTTAAAGAAAGATATTAACAAAGTTGATCTTTCAATTATCTCGAATGTAGAAGTTTCCAAGAATGTTGTCAAATTCTCTAAGGCATTTGATGGCACTTGCACTTGCTGGGTAGTACGAACTGGAAGGAAATATACTTTATCCAGAGGTGGGACCTGGTCGGAGGAAATTTCTAAAGCTTCTAAAAGATAGCGTTTCAAAGTCATTCTGGGCAATTCTCCCATCACCCTGGGGAAATTTATAACCCTCAAGTTTAAATGCCTCAAATTGTTCTCAACAAATTCAAGTCTTCTATTTATATTTCCACAGTCTTGGATTAATGTTGCTTGAACTTGTTTTACCTGTTTTATTTCCATATCCAAGTTTTTTACTATCCCCGTTGTTTCTTGTTTATAATCTGAAAAGCAACTACTTAGCTTGTCTACTTGTTGAGACATTGATGTTATCTTGCCAGAACAATCAATTAAAGCTTTTGCTAGAGCAGATGTTACTTGCCAGATTGCATCTAGCGTTACAACCTCCGGCTTGATAATGTTAAGAATGGCGTCGGGTAATAAAGGAGGGCTTTGAACATTCCTCTCACCTCCACTGCTCTGGTCACCTCCTCCTTCCTGATCCAATTCTCCTTCGCCAGTCTCTCCGTTATCCAGGGCATTTAGTGAGAGTATCCTCCTCTCTGTCGTCCCCTCAGGCTGGAGAAATCCGACCCCTTCGGTCGTCCCCTCAAGCCGCGGCGTTGAGGTTCCTCTCACTGCCGGTGGAAGCCGTTCGTCTAAGGGGCTTAGGGTAACCTCTTCCGAGGTCGGGTCACGGTCTCCTTCCTGTGACCCGACAGCCGGACCTCCTAGCTCCACATTTGTTGGCCTTGAGGTGCACTGCTCAATCGTTCTCTGCCCGGAGGTGACCGTAGGAGCAGAGGGGTAGTTCCGTGGTCTCCCTTTCCTCTTTGGAGGCATTGTAGAACAAAGGAAAAAAAACTTTACAAGTGGAAAACGCCGGCACAGGTAGGAGCGTGCACCCTCTCACGACGCCATCTTGACTCCTCCCCCGGAAAGAACATTTTTAGAAGCATGTTTACTTCCTGGTTCACACCCATAGTCTGCTATTACAATTCAGAACATTTACCTTTACACACCTTTCACTGCTGTTGAACACGCAGACTGATGCGTACCCTTTCAGGATAATTTTCAAAGCCATTCACTTGCATAAAGTTTGGTTTTATTTTCATACATGGCTGTACTAAAATAGCCCAGGCCTGAGTGCATGTAAAAGTATGCACGTAACTGGGTTATTCATGTACTTTTTATGTGAACTGAGCAGAGGCATTCCATGGAGTGGAATTGGGGCGAGGTTGACATGTGCACATAAGTTATGCCAAAGGTGTAGGTGTAACTTTATGCAAGCACAATGTACACAGACTTTACCACCATGCCGGCTGTTTGAAAATTACCCTTACATGTGAGCACATTTATTTTTTCTTCAATTGATTGACATAGTACTTCCTTTCCTGATACTCTGTAGGTAATTCTGCACAAGGACAGACTCAGTAAATTCTACATGCTTGTACATAACTGAAAAAGACTGGACAAACTGGCACACTCTGCAATTACAAAATTAAAATTGCATTCTGCATTAACAAAACTCCCTTGGTTTTGCTATAATTGAATCACAGAGCACCATGTGAACTATTTCAGTCTAGGTGAGAACGATGACAAAGCAATACTGAACCATTCTGTCTTGGCCCAAAATGATAAATGAAAGCTCTATAATGTAATTATTGGTAACCTCAGGAAGCATATAAACACATTATGAAGCTTTGAGAGTGTTATTAAATTAATTTTAACTTACAATAAAAAATAGCCTTCCTACAGGCAGTTGGACTGGTTTCATTGATGAGGGACCTTTTCACTGAACGATGCTTTCTTGTATGCATAGCAATTAATTCTGGAATGTCTAGCCAATGCAGCTATTTGACTGGCCAAACAAAATTCCAAACTTTCTAATATGAGTTACTCAAACACTGATCACAGTATACATACATAACATTTCTGATTTGTGGCCATTATAACCACACCACAGTTGACTTAAAAAAAAGAGTAGGGATGAGGAGGGCAATTTTGAAAAGCAGTTTATTCATGGTGCAACCTCATCTTGAATATTGGGGTAGATCTTAAAAAAATACGCGCGCGCGTACTTTTGTTCGCGCAAGCAGCGCGAACAAAAGTAAGCCAGATTTTAAAAGATACGCGCGTTGCCGCGCGTATCTTTTAAAATCCGGGTCAGCGCGCGCAAGGCTGCGCAAAATCGGCAGCCTGCGCGCGCCGAGCCGCGCAGCCTGCCTCCGTTCCCTCCGAGGCCGCTCCGAAATTGGAGCGGCCTCGGAGGGAACTTTCCTTCCGCATCCCCCCACCTTTCCCTCCCTTCCCCTATCTAACCCACCCCCCAGCCCTACCTAAATCCCCCCCCTACCTTTGTTGTACAAGTTACGCCTGCTTGAAGCAGGCGTAACTTGTGCGCGCCGCCTCGTCAGCCCCCGGCACAGGCCGCAGTGCCGGGGGACTTGGGACCGCCCTCCCAGCCCGCCCCCGAAGCCTTGCCATGCCCCCGTACCCTCCTCGGACCGCCCCCTGACCCCGGGCACGCCCCAAGACACACCCCCGGTCTTCAGACATGCCCCGGACACGCCCCCTCCCGCCCCTTTTACGAAGCCCCGGGACTTACGCGCGCCGGCGGCCTATGCAAAATAGGTGCGCCGGCACGCGAGTGCCCTGCGCGCGTAAATCCGGAAGGATTTACGCGCGCAGGGCTTTTAAAATCTACCCCATTGTGTTCAGTTCTGGTCACCACATTTCAAGAAAAATACAGCAGAATTAGAAAAGGTATAGAAAAGGGCAACCAAGATGATAAAGATGATGGGACAATTCCCCTATGAAGAAAGGCTAAAGAGGTTAGGACTCTTCAGCTTGGAGATGAGATGGCTGAGGGGGAGATATGTTGGGGGCCTTAAAATTATGAGTGGAATGGAATGAGTAAACCTTAATCAATTGTTTACTCTTTCAAAAAGTACAAAGGCCAGGGGACACACAATGAAGTTATTAGGTAATACGTTTAAAACTAATAAGAGAAAATAGTTTTTTACTTTATGCATAATTAAGCTCTGGAATTCATTGCCAGAGGATGTGTCTCCTTTAACATGAGAGGTTGTACTAGTTGATCCAAGTGTTTTTGATCCTATAGAGGAGTGATCTTTCAGAGGGACTTGACCCTTCGGTAAGTCTCAGTCCTTTCATCCCCAACAACCCAGAAGAGGCGCAGGCTCAGGTAGTGGAACCTCCCGAGCCTCCCAATGAAGGTTTATCGACCCACCCTCAGAAACAGAAGATAGGGAGATGCTACTCTCTCTCTTTTATCAGAGGTGGCTTGAAATCCCATTGGATCAGTGGGTCCTGGAGGTGATCCGAAAAGGATATGTGATGAAGTTGCACAGGGTTCCTCGGGGCATGTTTATGGAGTCTCCTTGCCACTCCCCACAGAAGACGCAGGCAGTGGAGGATACATTGACATGGATCCTCAGTCTGAGGGCTGTGGTCCCAGTGCCCAAGTCTCAAGGTTATTCAGGGCAATATTCCATTTATTTCATTGTGCCAAGGGAAGAGGGCTCTTTTCATCTCATCCTGGACCTCAAAGGCATCAACCATTTTCTACGAGTGAAACATTTTCACATGGAAATTTTGCACTCAGTGATAATATCTGTGCAATTAGAGGAATTTCTGACCTCTCTGGATCTGTCCGAGGCAAATCTCTACATTCCCATCTGACTAGAATACCAATACTTCCTAGTCTGGGATGCCACTTTCAGTTTTGGGCACTGCCCTTTGGTCTGGCCACCGCTCCCTTAACCTTTTCCAAGGCAATGCTAGTTGTTGTGGCAGAGTTGAGAAAGGATGGAATCCTAGTACACCCTTATTTGGACAACTGGCTGATTCATGCCAGGTCGCTGGAAAGAGCCACCTGGTGACTCACAAGGTGATATCTCTATTATGGGAGCTCGGCTGGGTATTGAACCTGGCCAAAAGCAGTCTTCAGCCTGCTCAGTCATTGGAATACCTTGGGGTTCAGTTTGTCTTGAAGCTGAGCAAGGTTTTCCTTCCATAAACTCGAATTCAGAAGTTGCTGGTGCAGCTCCGTCTGTTTATGAATACTCTGCACTAGAGATGTGAATCGGAACCAGAATCGGATCCGATTTCAGTTCCGATTCACATCTCTACTCTGCACCCAACTGTGTGGTCTTACTTGCAGGTACTTGGCTTAATGGTGGCAACCCTGGAAGTGGTGCCATGGGCAAGAGCGCATATGTGTCCTCTGCAGCGCTCCCTCTTGTCTCAGTGGAACCTGCAGTCTCAGGACAATTCGATTTGACTCCACTTGCTGATAGAGGTCTCCTCTCAACCTTAGTGGTGGCTGCAGGCAGATCATCTCTCCAGCCCCACCGGACTGGCTAGTACTGATGACAGATGCGGGTTTCCTTGCTTGGGGAGCTCATTGTCAGGAGCTGACAGTGCAAGGATGCTGGAATGCAGAAGAGTCTCTCTGGAACATCATTCAGGCTGGAAGCCAGGGCATCTGGTTGGCATGTTTACAGTTTGGCTACAGGCTGCAAGGTCCGAATAATGACGGGCAACACAACGATCATGGCAGAAGTGCATTTCCAGATGATCTCAGCCTCACACATAGCAGGAAGAGACAACGTAAGGACAGACTTCTCAGCAAAGAGAGTCTGGATCCCGGAGAGTGGGCATTGTCATACAAGGCATTTCAGCTGATTCTGGCTCGCTGAGGTTTTCTATTCCTAGACCTCCTGGCGACTTCACACAGTGTGAAAGTTCTGCGATTCTTCATCTGCAGGAGAAAACCCAAGTCATTAGGGATAAATGTCCTAGTGCAAGAGTGGCCGGAAGACAAGTTACTGTATGCCTTTCCTCCATGGTCCATGTTGGGCAGATTGGTTTGAAGGATTGAGCACCACAGAGGGATGGTGCTCTGGGTAGCTCCAGGCTGGCCCAGGAAACAATGGTATGCGGATCTGCAGAGGCTCCTGGTGGACTCTCCTCTTTGACTTCCAGCGCACAGGACCCTGTTGTGGCAGGGACCTGTCCTTCATAAAGATCTGACTCGATTTTGTCTTTCAGTATGGCCCTTGAAAGAGCTCACTTGCTGAAGCGGAGTTATTCTCTGTTGGTGATTTCCACCTTACTGAGAGCTAGAAAGTTCTCCACTTCCTTGGCCTATGTGTGGGTTTGGAGAGTGTTTGTGGCCTGAAGTGAGGATCGAGGTACTTTTCTTTCCTATGTGTGGCCTGAAGTGAGGATCGAGGTACTTTTCTTTCCTATGTGTGGCCTGAAGTGAGGATCGAGGTACTTTTCTTTCTTTGGTCAAGATTCCGCTCGTTTTGGAATTTTTGCAGGATGGCTTGAATAAGTGCTTGGCTCTCATTTCCTTTAAAGGTGCAAATAGTGACTCTCACCTGTTTCAGGGGTCAGGTAAATGGTGGTTCCTTGTTGACTCATTCTGATGTGGTCATTTTCTGAAAGGAGTGAACCATCTTCATCCTCCCTTGTGGTTTCTGGTGCCCCTTGGAGTCTTAATTGGTATTGGTTTTCTTAGCAGGCCCTGCATTTGGACCACTGCATACCCTATCCTTGAAAACGATGTTCCTTCAGGTGACTCCAGGAGTGGTACAGCTGCGCACTGTTCCTTCCTTTTTACCAAAGGTGGTCATGGAGTTTCTCTTGAATCAGTCCATCTCCCTGCCATCTCTGGACAGAGAGAGAGATGCGGAGGAATATCGTCTGTTGTGACTCTTTGATGTCAGTAGACATATTGTCAGGAATCTGGAGGTTTCTAAGCCTTTCCGAAAGTCAAATCACCTGTTTGTTCTTCACGGCAGTATTAGACAGGGAGAGCCGGCCTCGCTGGTTATGATAGCTTGCTGTATTAAGAAGGTTGTCACGAATGCATACGTGGTTGCTGGGAAGCCATTCCCTTGTCAGATTAGGGATCATGCCACTAGGGCTCGAGCAGTGTCATGGGCAGAAAGATTCTTGTCCCCTGTTGACATTGGCCGAGCTGCAACATGGCCCTCCTTTCACAAGTTTCCAGGTTTTATCATCTGGATGTGCAGGCCTGGGAGGATGCAGCCTTTGCACATGTGTTTTTGACTGGATTATGGGGAACCTCCCACCCTATTCGGGAGTAGGTTGGATATCCCACTTGTTCTGGATTCATCTGACTGGATGCTAAGAAATGAGAAATTACTACTTACCTGAAAATTTTCTTTTCTTTAGCACAGTCAGATGAATCCAGCTTCTCTCCTGTGGCTGCCGAATGTTTGCATTATGATCCTCTTGTGTGACTATGTGTTATAGAGATTACTGGTAAGTGTTAATCCAGTCTCTAGACTAATGTTTATACATTCTTGTCTTCACTCAGTGTTGACTGTTGGCTGAGTATTGAAATGGTTACTTGTTTTTAATCAAGAATTTTGCTAGACTGTCCACAGTTGCTTTTGAAGATAATACTGGCAGGCTGATGTCACTGCAGGAGTATATGTACTGTGACGTCAGTTTGCGCCATCTCCTTCTTCTGGTAGAGGTGCATAACCCACTTGTTCTGGATTCATCTGACTGTTCCTAAAGAAAAGAAAATGATCAGGTAAGTAGTAATTTCTCATTTTTTTGTTTTGTTTTTTTCCCAGTAGTCGCCTGCTGGTGCTTTGGGGTTCCAGCTCAATTGGAACCACCAAGGCTATGGGGTCTCTCCCAGCTCCCTTAGGCCAGTCATAGTAGTAACAAATTCCTTAGTCAGGGATTATGCAGCAGGGCTCCTATAATCATGGACCATACATCTGGCCACTAAGCTTTGCTGTGACGATTGGGACTCCCTGCTCCCAGGGGCTGTGAACACTACTACTGCAGCATTGTTAATAATATGTTTACACATAAAATATGTAGGCAGTGCTGTACAGAGACACATACAGGGCAATAATGAAGGCCCTTTCCATGGGTAAAATGGTGTTTTACCTGCATAAAGGGGCTTTTTGATTATTCATCCTCTATGCAGGTAAAAGTGTCTACATATGGCATCAATATGAGTAGTTTTACTCATATATCTTTGGGGTGGGATTAGGTTGGAGGAGCCTAAGCATTTGCATGGGAATAATCCAAAGTACCTGTGTACTTGTATCCTAAAAATATACCCACATAAAAAATGGCTATTTTTCGAGGGGCATAGCACAACTACCTGCATAGTTTTGCTTGGATTATTTCGGCAACCCCCACAGGTAAAAAAAAAAGTACTCATGCGGTTTGTCTAGATGGCAGATACTTTGTTTATCTATCCCATAATGGACAATCCATATTCCTTGGAGTTTAGAATCTAGTCAAGGCCTTGAATGCTATCCGCTAATACTTAATAAAAAACTGAATTGATCAAAACTGATAGGTTTCATGAGCTACCCATACCAATTTTAACTATTAATGGTGGTAAAAGTAAGAGATGCAGAGTTGCCTTCAGAGGAGATGGCATTCCATGACCTAAACCTCTGCCTGGACAGGGTCTCGAGAGTAACTGCTAAGTGGTATGGTTAGAAAGCTTTGAACAGTTTGCTCCATTGGCATGACTCCAGGATCTTTTCCCCATGTGAGCACTTACTCTTCAACTGTATTAAACATGGCGTTGAACTTCGGCATGCATTCCATGCCTGTAATCCTGTCTAATGGCTGTGATTACTCAGTGTCCATCGGGGGCTGCACTAGCAACCGGCACTACCCTGCGGCTCAACTCACTGAGTGATGTGCCTTGCCAAGAGATGGAAAGGTCATTAGCACAGCCCTGACTATCGATCGTGAAAGAAAGAATAGGGTTTGGAGGTGAATTTTAACTCCTGCTGTAAATGGTAGCAATGACTGCAGACAAGCACATTATGAAAAAAAAAGAATTGCTCTCCCGTTGCCTGAAGGACCTAAAGCCACTAAAGTCCCAGCTGCAAAGGTCAACTGGTTATTGATTAAGGAGTGTTTCTTGAAGCAAGAAACAATTAGGGATTTGTGACTGGATGGTGCTGTGGCAAAAAGGTGAAAACCCAGCAGTCTGAGCAAGGCACCCTACAAGAAATGACCTGTCCACTCAAATGTCAGACTAAATGGTCACTAAGTTTTTGTGTTACTTAGCACTATAAGAAAGATCCATTTTTTTTCAAGTGGAATTTGGCAAAGGGAGTAATAAAACAAAAGTTTCAAAGCCTATCTGTCATAAAAAAAAATACAGTTGACCAAGCTTACACGTGAGTAAGCCAGGGGGTTGGACAACCTGTAGAATCTCAAATTAAGGATGTTAAACTCAAATTTAATGGATTTTTTTGAACCAAAATAGATCTGTGTTTTAATACAATGCTGCACAAGGTCACTGTGAACAGAAGAAAGTGATATCACATATACTATCCACTGGCCTAATCTTCCTCACCCTAATTTCTAGGCATAGAGAGGTGTTCTTTAGGTAGAGGTCTGCCTTGTGTACTAGTGTTTTGTTTAACTTTTTTTTTTGGTTTGGTTTGTTTGCCAAACTGACAAAATTTTAAATTAGAAAAGAACCTGAAATTAAAAAAAAAACTAAACCACTAAAAAAAAAAAAAAAAGAAAAGAAAAAAAAACCCTAGACCTCCATTGGCCCTGGTTGACCTAACCCACCAAAAAAATGCTCTGAGTGAGGCCTGGCTTCAAGGTCTGGTCCAAGTACTAAGGCCTATGCCTGGGCTGGGCATATAGCCTAGGCCCACTGCAGGTGTCTGACCTGGAGGCCTGGCCCTGAAGCCTGGTCCTGGTGCCAAAGTTTAGGCACACCACAGGGTCCAGGCCAGAGACTTAGTCCAAATGCAGAGGCCTAGGCTTGGCAGCAGGGGCTTGGCCACGAGGCCTGATCCTGTTTCTAAGACCTAGACCCGACACCAGGTGCCTGAGCCTGGTGCTGGGATCTGGTTCCAGGGCTTGGCCCTGAGGCCTGGTCCTGGTGCAGATGCCTAGGCCTAGTCCCAGTGCTTCATGTCCCAATGCTTCAAAATTCATACCATTTGGAGGATGGTGCCAGAGTGATGTTACTGCACCTTTTTCCTCCAGAGCAGATGAACATAAGAAATTGCCATGCTGGGTGAGACCAAGAGTCCATCAAGCCCAGCATTCTGTTTCCAACAGAGGCCAAACCAGGCTACAATAACCTGGCAAGTAACCATTTTAATGCATGGCTGTATATTTCTATGGCTGTATATCAAAATGGCACTGAAAAAGAAGTCAAGAGGCCTGGGCCAAAGCTTCAGCATGGGACAGGCTGTGGGGCTGGGCACTGGTGCCAGGCCTAGGCTTTGGCAGTGGAACCAGGCCTCAGGGCCGAGCTCCATACAGGACTTGGTCTCAGCATCAGGATCATATCTCAGTGCTGGGCCTTGGCACCAGGCCTAGGGCTTGGGGCTAGGACCATTTCTTGGTGCCTGGCTTGGTCTGGAACTGAGGCTTGGTCTTGTTGGATTCCTACATTTATTTGTATTTTTTTAAATGAATTTTTGGGTATTTTTATAGGAAGCTATTTTCAATTTGTTCTGTTTGGAAGTAACTGAAAATGATCTCATTCCTTGCATTTTTTGCATTCGTTAATAATGAGTGCACATCCCTATTGTGTACCGTAGATCCAACTTGCTATTAATATTTTGAGTATGGAAATGTGGAATTAATAATTTTGTATAAATAGGGTGATAGTGTGAGTCATGGAGCATAATGATTAGCTAAAGCTCACTGTAGAAGAGTAGTGATTCCTTTCTGCTTAAATGCAGTGAATCATGTGAATGTTCCAGGTCTTATTCCCTCTTATCCTGTTATGTAATTTTTTGCACATTGATTTAAGAATTCTTGCATTAAGTGACTTAGCATCACTAATTGTGTATATTCTGTTTATGTGCTCAGTGGTGCAATTTATGCCTTTAATATGTAATCCCTGGGTGGGATGGCTCCCATAGATTGAACCCAGGGGCACATAGAGAGACGGACCCTAACTGCAACCAGTTCTCCATGGATAACTTTGCACATCTGAGTCAGGGCTCCCTGTAGGGGGAGAGGAGCTGAGCTTCAAGGCCCTTTTGCTATACCAAAATACACAGTCCGTTTACCGTCCTTGTAAACAGCACTGATAATTTCCACAGTCTACAGCAAATACTGAAGCATGAGTGAACACAAAATTTATCACAAACACATGACTATGAAATAATTTTTATGAGCAATTTAAAAAAGTAAAAAAAAAAAAATTAATTTGAGGAGTTCTCAAATAACTCCAGTGGACCGATGATTATATATGACCCGTTAAGCGGAAGAAAAGTAATGTTAACCAAGTAAACCACCTCGGTGTTATGATGGTCCTTAAGAGGTGAAGATTTATTAAGTCTTTTGTGTCTTGACAAATTTGGAGTTGAACACGCAAGTCTAATTTTCATAAGGTCGATTTGCATGGTTAAACCTTTTGGTCTTTGGATTGTTTTCGTATGATGTCTGAGAGTATATCATTCAGTTTCCATATTTAGTCCCTCTGGTTGTACTGATCTCAATTTCTGAAGGCTCTCTAGATGGAATAATTTTGAACAAAGTGGTGAATGGGAGAGATTTATAATTGGATAAAATTATTGGTGCCAGATCTGGAACAAGGAGTAAGTGAGCGAGCCACCTGTCTAGCCTGCAACGAATGAAATTTTAAGCATTACGCTTTATATTGCCAAAACTGTGTGCTGTGTTCTTCCATTTAGGAGGGGCGCAGTTTTCAAGCCCTGCACAGAGCACAAAAATACCTTGTCCTGGCTCGGCTTGACACAAACAGCTGTTCAAAGGGCAGTTCGGTCAGGCCTGCTAAGGAGGTGTGGTTCTGCTAACCCTCCACAGGACTTTGCCGCCCCTTCCTCAGATGGGAAGGAGAGTGAAGATAATCTTTCATAAAAATCAAAAGCCCCGTCTGGAGAGCTGAATATGTCTGAGAAGCGAAGTTCCATTTTTAAATGAGCTGGTGCAAATTTTCTCAGACGCGAGATAATTTTGCAGTACACCATTGGAGCAACGCCTCAGAACATTTTTACTTTAAAGAACAGGTTGTCAGTCATAATCAATTTCTCCAGCCTATTATGGCTAAGTTGATTGGTTTTTGGAATGGTGAGGGACAGGACGCTCACTGAGTGTGTTCTGTGTCTCAGCTTTAAGTGACAGTGCCACAGTGCAAGCTACCTAATTAGGACTAGAATCTCCTGGGAATCTATTCTCAGCCTGCCAGCCTGTGGGACATTTCTCTGCTGATTACTTTGACATTTCTCATCATTTAATTATTGTTGATTGGCTGGCAACAAATTGAAGCAAAAGATGAGCATTGGCGAGATGGTTTCTTGTCCCCTTTGTATCCCTTTGTGATGGACTGTATCCTTACCAGGCATGAATGTAAATGCCCCACATGGGGTGTTGGGGGCTAAGTGAAATAGCAATTGTCAATTATTATTTATCAAACCAGGCTTCTACCCCTGTATCATGTTCACATATGTTTTGATAATGCTCTTGTATTAGAGCCATAGGTTTAAAACTTTACTGAGAAGATAGTGGATACCTGGAATCATCGATAAGCAGAGGCAATAGTGACCAAAACAGACTGAAATCAAGCTTGCCTGAGACAACGAGGCTAATGGTAAGGGAAAAGGAGGGAAATGGCTAGGGGACAGCAGGTGGGGCACATGGAGAGGCTGGATGGGCTAATTGGTTCTTCTCCAATGACACTTGCTATGTACAACATTGGTATGTAAAAGCAGATAACATTGCCCATACTGGGGTTGATTTTCAAAGTGCTTTTTTAATTAAATGCATATACAGTTAGGCAAGAGGCTACTATGTAAAAACATTTTGAATCAGCCCCTGAGAAAGTGAAACGTTGACCACGTTGTGTTTGACTGGGCAATTGGTATATTCAATATAAAAAGAATCACTCGTAAGGAAGGCTTTTTTGATGACTATGATTTTCACCTTGCAGTGTGTGTCTTGAAACCTTTTCCTCCTTATTTTAAATTTATAGTAAGAATAACTTTATCTGGGAGAATTGTGGAACAAATTGGTAGAAGTTTTTATGTTTATTTATTATCCTAGAGAAAATACAAAACAGAAGATATATTAGAGATATTAATAAGGCACGAAAAGCAAACCCATTTCAATGGAAAGGAAGATCTAGAACAAGGAGTCATTATATGAGGTTCTGAGGAGATAAGAGTCTAGAGAAATGCAAAGAAATATTTTTTCCATGGGAAGAGTGGTGAATGCCTAGAATTTCCTCAGTGAGTAGTGGAGGCTGAAATGATAGCAGACTTTCAAGAAAGCATGAGATAAGCAGAGAAGATCATTAGCTGCAAAAATTGAAGAGCTAGTGGAAGAATTAATTGATAGCTTGGTCTGTCTACCTCACAGGCTTCTGGTACAGTATTAACTAGAAACACTAGTGGAAAAGCAGGTACTGACATAGTGGGAGTGTCTGGTAGGCTGCATTGCAATGACAGAATTAGTTAGCAGCTGGGTCTGCCTGGCAGTAAGTACAGTAAAATTAGACATTTAAGGGAAATGAAGCTATTTCTATTGCGAGTGTGGAACGGTGCTCAGAAGCAGACGTGAGCATGAGCCTTTAGAGCAGGGCACAACCCCAGGGTGAGGCTCCAAGGTATGTGCCATGGGAGGCGAACATATCCGAGCATGGGCTGGACAAGCTTAGAGACCTGGAACACTCCGACCTCCGCTGAACCTGCATGCACAGGAGTGAGATCCAGCAACACAATTCTGGTCTTTGGGGTAGCCCTCCGGCCACTCGATAGCCCTTTCAGACTTGCTGAATAGGAACGGCTTGTGCATCAGGACAGATGAAGGCTGAGGACCCAAAACATGGCATGATATGAGGCACTAGAGATGTGGGATTTAGATGAAGGCACTGAAGACATGGAACTTGGAAGGCACTGAAGATGTGGAGTTTGGCTGAAGGTTCAAGATTCAGGTTCAGGAAGAGAGAGACCTGCACTGCAGCATGCCCTACACAGCTCGTGGGCTGGTTACAGACCACGCTGGAAGCGGCGCAGACCCTGGTTTGGAACATGTTGCAGACTTGGCACTGGAAACATGACGAAGACTTGGGAGAGTCCTGTCCCACTGCGTGCCCTACTGCCAGGCAGATCCAGGCTCTCAGGGCTTGACTCTAGGACATGGATGTAAGCTGGAACAATAGACTCGAAGACCAGAAATGAGATTCAAGGATTCAGGACTCAGGAACTCAGTACCAGAGATGGGACCCCGGCATTCAGGAACTTGGAACCAGGGACAGGACTCTGGTATTTAAAAACAATGGCCTCTAGAGACTTGATCAACAAACTTGAAGGCAGACCTTATGCCCCGTAGCACCCTACACAGTCCGTGGGCTGCTTGCGGACCATGATGGTGGCATGCTTGGAAGAAGATGGAGGAGAAAACATGGAAGACTTGGAGGTCTTGGATGAAGTGAAGACTCAGAAGAATTGAATGAGGTGAAGACTCAGAAGACTTGGACATGGAACCAGTGAGAGACCAGGAACATGGAGCGAAGAACATTGAGGAGCTCCCACGAAGAACATGAAGGCCTTGAAGAAGCAAAGACTGGAACAAGAGGAACTCCAGGAGCGAGAAGCTGGACCAGGAACTCCAGGAGCAAACAACTCCTTGTGAAGCCCAGAATGACGAATGAAGAGCCCTTTTATAGGGCAAGCAGGCTGATGTCAATAGGAAGGGCTGTGGGGCTTTTCTCACCATGGGCCCTTTAAATGTTCAGGGAAAGTGCATGCACATGTCTAGAGGATCTGGCGGCAGCAGCATCAGCAAGATGGCGACAGCATAAGCACCATGAAGAAGCAGTGGGAAACCGGCAGCGCCTCCAGCTGCAGGGAGGAGCTTGTGTCGGCAACATTCAAAGTTACGTCGAAAGCAGGAAGTGGTGGCAACAGGCATTGATGGCACTCCTCCTGCCATGAAGATGCAGGCCAGCGAAGGACTTCATGTCGCATGGGAGTGGCAGCACGGCTCGGTGACATCCAGAGTGAGTGAGTTGCGCGAGGGGCTGACCCACAAGCAGATTCACAACAATTCCCATAGCCAGGTCCATCCGGCAGACTACTTATGCCTTGCATGATTAGCATAGCAGGTTGTTGGTGGTAGGGAGTCATACAGAAAGGTTGCGGGGACCTGAGTAGCTAAGTGTTCAGGGTATAGCCATGCTTCGTGTTGGTAGCTGCTTGGATTATTTGGATTTGAGACCTTGTGATTAGAAAAGGGAGTGGAAGAGTACAAGGTGTTAAGAAAATAGGGGATTGTGCATGCTCAACTATGCAGGAGGATTGAATACAGTAGAAGAAGTTAACATAGAAACATAGAAATGACGGCAGAAGACCAAATGGTCCATCCAGTCTGCCCAGCAAGCTCTCACACCTTTTTTTTCATACTTTTCATAATTTTTTGGTTCTATTTCCCTTCCACCCCCGCCATCGTAGATAGCAGTGCTGGAGCTGCATCTAAGTGAAGTATCCAGCTAATTGGTTTGGGGTAGTAACCCCATAATAAGCAAGCTACTCCCACGCTTGTTTACCCAGCCTGTGCAATTCAGTCCTTGTTGGTTGTTTGAATATAAATTCTCTTTTCTTCATTCCCCCTGCCATTGAAGCAGAGAGAGAGAGAGAGACACTAGCCATAATGCCCTCACCCTAGATAGGTATTAATATCTCTATGGGAGGTCCACCTAGGAACGTGAGGTGAGGTTTAGGTATTAGTGTAGGGGGTTAGGGGCCACTTTGACATTCAGAGTGAAATGTACGAACAGAACAGTGCTCTCTTGTGAAGATTTGATGACCTTCGGAGTGAGGAAACTCACTCAAAGATGAGATTTGTGCAATGTTCTCTCTACCTGGGTAACATCAAGCTAGGTTGAGAGAACACTGCACAAATCTCATCTCTGAGTGAGTTTCCTCACTCCGAAGGTCATCAATTCTTCACAAGAGAGCACTGTTCTGTTCGTACGTCTCACTTTGAATGTCTGTCTCTCTCTCTCTCTCCTCAGTGGCTCTGATAGTAAACATGGTCCCCCAGTGGTTGTATGTAGGAAATACCACAATTCTGGCACTTATCCCAAAGTGCAAAAAAGTTATCGCAATTTGCAGTAACTTAGTTTTTCGCATAGGTATTAGCGCAAATTGCGATAAACTGCCTATTACCATAAAACACGCCCCTTTTTCTATCGCATGCGATATTTAGTGCATTTTGATAAATCCAGGCTATCTGGACAGTGACTGAATGTGGATCTCGTTGTTCTTTTTCTACCATTATCTACTATGTTGTTATGCAAATTTGCTACCAAATCCCAGTCTTAGCAAAGAGGATCAAACTGCTACCTACTGACAACAGTATTTTAGTATATAAATGCAATTCTGAAAAGGAATCAATGCATTTCTCAACTTGAGAGGGTGACAGGATGATAGCATAAGGGGGTTAGTTTTAATAAAATTGCTTTGGGAATTAGAAAACTCGACATTCAGATACCTCTGTCAGATGAGCAATTGGGCATATGCTTGTTCCATATCTCGAATTGCTTGGAGACAAGTGGCCTGATTCCTCTGTGGCTCATCTCACACATTCTCCACTCACAGTTTTATCATTACTTGCTACTGTTCTGCCTTTTCAAATCATAAAGTTAGAATTACTTTACAGTGAATAGTCTGTTTGAGATATGGCAAAATATACTCTTAGTAGCCAGTTCTAGGTCTCAGTGGCAAATTCTGATTTTCTGAAAAAGAGGAAAGCGAAACGTAACCCATCCTTAATGTACAAATCGAGTACAGAGGAGGACATAAAGTTATTTGTAAGTTTTTTGGGGCAGGGACCCTGGCTATCTTTTACTTCTCCTCTCATCCCAAGGTGTAGATCATTTGGACTAGGAGTGGAAAGGAGTCCTCTATAGTCCCAGTACAGGGTGACTAGTGAGCTGTGATGGAGCTCCCTCATTCTGCTGTGAGCTGTACGTTGTTTGCCAAACAAATCCTCGGACCACGTAGGCAGTGTTTTACTGATGCAGTTTCTCTCTTAACTACAGATCTTTTCTCCTCTGTGCATTAGTCTTTTTTAGAACAGGAATCCATCCACACTTCTGGATTAAATGTGCAGTGCTCCCTCTGGACTAAGCCCCCTTGGATGGTCAGTAAACCCCTCCCGATGGCATAAAATCTATCTAGGGTATAGAGTTAATGTCTCAATCCCTCAGGGCACTTTATGGTTGCCAGATGAGTGTCCTCCCTTGAAAGTAGGTCTTTTACTCACAGTTAGTAGATTAATCTACTGGTGGTAGGAATCCTTGCGGACTGCAGTTCTTGCCAGTCCCCTTGATGGGCAGGAAGAGGGGCAGAAAACACTTCATCCCAGATGTTGGAAAACAAATCTTCTCCAAATTAGATAGCTGCAGGAAATCCTCTGCAGTGGGTCACCACCTTTGTTGGACAGATCTTCCCTAAACACTGGGAGTCTTCAGCTCAGGTTTCCCCAATCCCTGGCTTCGGAAAGGCCCAGGCCTCCAGCAGGGCTCCTCTAAATAAAAGTTCAAAATCCCCCAAATCAGTCCCAGAGCAGTCACTCTGTATCTCATGGGGAGAGTACAACACCGGAGCCCCTTTGCCTTATCCTGGAGGGTCTCGGAGGGTTTCTGTGGTTCCAGGTAGGCCAAAATCCAACTTAGGAAAATACAGTCTCTCTCTCTCTGACTTCTAAATAATGCAGCTCCCAGAGCCTATGTCAGAGCTCTGCTATAAAACCTCAGGACCCAGGGATCCATTACAGCTCCGCAGGAGGAAGGGCTGTCCATGGATTGATAATCTCCTAATTATTTCCCTAACTGCACTAGACTGTGGCAAAGACCTATTAGTAACCCAAAAAAATGGTCTGGGTTACAGAAAGAAAGAAAAAAAAAAAGAAATCCTAAGAAAAGTAAGAGGGAAAGACTGAGACACAAAAATGAAAGGTACAAAAGTGGAGGAAAGAAAGAAAAATGGAACAATTGAGGATAGGAAGTCTAGAGAGCTTGAGTGAAAGAAAGATAAGTGGAAGTGCACATATCCTAGCAGAAGGAAGCTCTAGGAAGCATTAAACTTGGGAGGAAAAGGTCCTTCAATTTTGATTAGGAATTTGCCCGTTTCCCTACATCTGTGACTCTAGTGGGGAGAGTGACACTCTCATCGAGGATCCCTTTTCCCTTCAAATAACAGAGCGCTTTGCATTCAGTTTTCAGGAGGGACCCACAAGCCACCATGCTTGACACTAAGATACATGAAAAGGTGTATAGAATCTGCCTCTTATCCGCTTCAGGCTGTGAGGCCCTGTCCCCTTGAAAAGGCTGGAAACTTGATGGATTGTGAGCGAGCAACCTTTCTTCTAAGAAGTGAGGAATGAAGGCAATCTAGGTGCAGTGGTTTGGGGAGGGGTGTGCACATACTATATAAATTCCAGATAAATCAGGAAGGAATGCTTATTGAAAACAATGCTCTCTCTCTCTCTCTCTCTCTTTTGTCTTGCCTATGGCATTATCCATCTGTGCTGAAGGTCACATCATCCTGATGGGAGATAATCACTGGTTAGACTTTCACTTTATCAATGTGGGCCTGCAACAGGCCCTTTCCATGCTAATACAGTTCTGCATAAAAGGAAGACGTTTTCAGCAGTCTATGAAGAAAAGGGCAGTAAAAGAGTAGGCATGTTAACACCAGTATATCGATTAAACTGAACACTTTCAATCTCACTGGTCTGCAGGATTCTGTACTTGCATAGGATGGAATTTTCTCACTTGGACACATAACCGAGTAACATAGTAATAATGGCAGATAAAGGCCAAATTGTCCATCAGTTTGCTCACCAGTGTCCTTATGGTAGTAACTGCCACTCTGTGCAATTTACCCTCATGCGTTCTGTTAAGGGTGGTAACTGCCGCTCCGTGCAGGTTACCCCCATGCAGAAATGTTACACCATGCCTTTCTTTATGCCTTTAGGGATCCGTAGTGTTTGTCCCATACCCTTTTGAATTTATTAACTGTTTTCATCTTCACCACCTCTTCTGGGAGGGCATTTCAAGCATCCACCACCCTCTCAGTGAAGAAATGTTTCCTGACATTGGTTGTGAGTCGTCTCCCTTGGAGTTTCATTTCATGACCCCCTAGTTCTTCTGTTTCCTTTCCAACAGAAAAGGTTGGAAGTTTGTGCATCATTAATACCTGTCAGGTATCTGAAGGTCTGTATCAAATCTCCCCTCACCTCCTCTCTTCAGATTGTGACATGATTATGGCTCCGATCCCAAAATGTTAAAAATCCTTTGGCATTACTTGTAAAGGGCAGATCTCTCTTTATTTTTTATTTTTAAATAGATGCTGATGCGATGCAGATGCCTTAAATGTGTGATATATCCAAGGCAGTTCTCTCCAAACCTCCATAGTGCATTTGAAGTGACATTGAGATTATCTCCCCATTTCTTTTAGCAGATGTCCAGCCTGCAGAAAGGGTGAAAGGGAAAAAGCTAAACCACTTCTGATTCAGAGAATGAGATTATTTCCCAGATGAGTTCAAGGAGACAACCGATTAATTTCTTTGCATAATTGCCGATAAGCTGGATTGCTGCACCCTGGTATCTTTACTGCCACTTTCTATTTTCCCAGCTGCCTTGTGACCTGTTCCTGTGAGGGGGGACATTCATTGAATATGACACTGATCTCTGGCTAAGCCTTAGCTTCTCCCGCACAGCTGGACACTCTGCGGTGTTGCTGATAGAAAGTGGCCTATGGAGACCCTTACACTTAATGTAAAAACTTTTTTTTTTTTAAGTTCTGTAGCTTTAATTTCTGAGAGGTTCTGTTAATCGCATGAAGTATTTTCAGCAAGCCAAAGGGGAGAAAGACAAACTAGGAGTATTCGCTCTGCTCCCTGCCCTTCGTCTCCCCTGCAATCTGAACTAGTATACTATAACCCCAGTGACTTGGGGACATTTGGCAGCAGTATGAAAGAATAAAATGTGAAATAAAAGTGCAAGTATTTTTTTTGTTTAATAATTATAAATGAATTGAATATACATCAATACAAAAATCGATACACACTGATTTTGCTACATTCTAAGGCATGAGGGGTTGAGCATACTGAGTTACGGATGGTTTGGTTATTTATTTTTGGCTTCCAGCTTTAGATGGGGATTATTATAGAGTTCAGTAGTCATTTCCCCTTGGCCAGTTAGATTAGCTGTAACCAATATGTGAATATTTGTCTTTATAACCATCGATCCATAAATAGGGAGGTCTGTCTTTCTAATGTCATTTTTTCGCAAAGCTGGAAAAGTAGTACAACTTGCTACACCCCTGATATGATGCAATAAGGACTATTACTGGCAGGAGGAATCAGGAGGACCCTAGAGTTTGGGTGGTTCTGCTGTTAGTTTTGAAAGGAGAACTGTGTACATTTCTGGAGACTGCACAGGATTTAAATTGGATGTAGTTGGTCCAGAGGGCAGCTATTAATATAATATGGTCTTCACTGGGGGCAAATTTATAGATCTAAACTTTTGTATACACTGAAGGAAAAAAGAAAAAGGAAAATAAGATAACATTTGAATACCTCCAAGAATTAAATACACAGGAGGCAAGTTTCTTTAAATGGCAAGGAAGCTATAGAGCAAGGGTCCATGGGTTGAAGGTAAAATCAGGAGTAATCAAAGGGAATATATCTTTACGGAGAGGCTGTTGGATGCATAGAACAGCCTTCCATTGGAGGTGATAGAGACAGAGACAATCTCAGAGTACAAGAAAGCATAGGACAAGGGCAGAGGCTCTCTGAGAGGAGGGAAGGGATTGTAAATCTAAGCCAGAGGTGTGGATAAGCAGACTGTATATGTCATAGGGTCTTTATCTGCCACCATGTTCTATGTTTCATTTGATACCTGTATCTATTATCAGTTGAAATAGAATAGTCGAGTAAAACCCATGTGTGGGATGGGACTTTAGATCCATTTATTATAGATAATCTATTTGGAAAAAACAGTGGTCAGTCTGGAGATCACTTACTAGAGTCAAGTAACTTACTCTGTCTTGATGGAAACTACTTTAGATTTGCCTGAATACTTTTACTGCTAACTTAGGCCGGGATTTTCTATTGTCGCACAGCTTTGTGAAACCTGTGGTAACAGGGGGCGGGGGGGGGGCAGGCCTGCGAAAGCCGGCAGCGATCGCACCACCACGGTGTTATTGCTGCTGACTTTCACACCCAATAGCGCCACTGTGAAAGGTGGTGCTGTTGGGCATGCTACTGGCAGCGATATCGGGTCTTACCTTATCGCTACCAGTGAAGTTACTGCCGTGTCCACCTCGACTCCTCCTCTTCCGGTCCCGACTCCGCCCCCAACTCCGCCCCTATCAAGCATACAAAATTAACCCCCTTAGATTGATATCTGTTCAATGATTTGTTATATGTTTACTATAAAAATTGTTTTAGATTGTTGATTCGTGTTGCAATGGCAATTAATAAATGCAGTGAATAAATAAAATTGTAATTTGATTGCTGCAGAGACTGAACTGTTGTATTCTACCATTCTGTTGAATATCTACTTCAAAATAAAACAAGCCCCTGACAACAGCCAGAAAGTGTGAGAAGTCCAGATAGTTGCCATTGCTGTAATCCTGCACTGCTTCCACACTGAAGGTCCAAATAGTTATAGTCTCTTTGGTGGAGCATAAATTTGACAGAGGTAGGCCTTGAGCCAACTTGAGAGAAGCCAGGCTATATACTTGGTGATTTTGACTGATTGCTAGCTGATGACTGCACTGTAGTCTCAGATGCTCGTTAGCTGTGGCAGGCAGAAGCCGCCAACTAATTCTGCAAGCGTCCCTCCACCCGCCAGAAGGTAAATATTCAGCAGGAATTGATCCTGTTTAATGAGAACACATTCAGGACTCCTGCTATTAGAATTTTAAGCTATCCTATTACAAGGGGAAGACTGCTGATGCCAGAACAAGTTAGGTTACAGCACCCGAACAATTGCAATATTAATCTGCCATTATTTTAGTTTTATTTTTTTGTTTTACTGTGGGCAATACTATACCTGCTAGGAGACAGAGGATATATTTGATTATTCAAAAGAATAATATTGCACAGGGAGCATTTCTTGCTTTCTGCAGCACAGCACTTTCCGGAGCACTGAGGGAGGCCGAAGAAGATGATTCTTTAGGCTGGGCAACTACAGAGCAACCCAAAGAAAAAAAACATCTTTCACCGCCCCACTCCCCCAAAATAATAAATGAACATAATTAAAAGTTGACTGCTGTGGCTAGGAAGGCCTGATAATAGATTGCGGCCTTTAACACTGGCAGCAAAAACTTAATTAACCTTTAAAGCCAAATACCAAGAATAGCCTAGAAAGGTGTGGTGAAGAGGCTAAGAAGTAGCCAAAGCTGGAGCTCTCCATGAATTAGAACCTACGCACTATAATGGGTGACCTATTCATTTTATATGACATGAACTAAGGACAGGAGGGGGTAGGAGAGAGGCAGAGTCGGTATCCCTTTATCCTTCTGCTCTTCCTTATTTCCAGGATCTCCCCCAAATCAACATTATTTTCTGTGTTCAAGCCATATTGCCATGCCTCCAGTTAATCTGCTATCTGGGCTACTTTGAGTTTTGACTGACTTCAGAAAAAATATGAATCAAGCCTGACACTGTTTGCAAGTAAGAAGAATATAAAGTAATGGATAATTTCTTGGAATTACCTCAGCTTTCCTAATAAGCTGGAAACAAAAAGTTCTTCAGTGTGTCTTCACATGTAAAATTTAAAACAAATCAACTAGAGCAGTGATGGCAAACTCCAGTCCTCGAGTGCCACAATCAGGCCAGGTTTTCAGGATATCCACAGTGAATATGCATGAGAAAGATTTGCATGCACTGCCTCCATTGTATGCAAATCTACCTCATGCATATTCACTGTGGATATCCTGAAAACCTGGCCTGTTTGTGGCACTCGAGGACTGGAGTTCGCCGTTACTGAACTAGAGGGTTGTTCTCATGAAATGTAAAAAGAACAAAGTAGATTAGATTTGTTATGAAATTGTGATTAATCCTTTAATGCAAGCAAATGTCTTTTTACAATTACAAATTCATAAAGGACAGGCTTTGATACTGAGCTAGTGCTGAGCTATTGAAATAACTAAACACTTGGAGATATTCAGACTGCTGATCTTCCATGCTCACTCCATGTAGTGGGAGGGGCTACCATATACAGTCCATATGTACCTACAACTCCACCTCCTCTCTGACACACAATTCCCCCTCCAGGTTAATTTAGGCTTCCCCCCTTTTTTGTCTTTAGTAAGTTTGAGAATTCCATCTTTCTTTTTGGAGATCATAGAAACAGAGAATATGATAGCTTCTAAGGACTGCAAGGCCCATTTAATTCACCCAATTGAATTATTGTTACATTCCCTTAAGCCCCCGTTGATCTGTCTTCCCATTACTCCTTGTCAGACAAGTAAGGATCCTCTTTGATTAGCCCATGAATTCCTTTACTGTTTTTGTCTCTACCACCAATGACATGAGTTAAAAAAGAAATGTAATTAACCCAAGGCATGCTTTTCAGTATGACTTAGACTTTGGAAGCAGAAGCATTTTCATAGTTGCTCTTTCAAAGTGGAGTGGCACTGTAGCATGCAATGTACTGCTGATGGAGGCTTTCTGAGAGACACTAAAGAGTGAGGGATGGGAAAGCCTGGTTCAGAGACTTTGATGATGTACAGTATTCTGCGTTGATGGAGCCTTGCTTTAACACACTTGAATGGAGCTTCTCCTCCACACCTGTATGCCTATTATAGCCTTTTGGTTCAGATCCAAGTGTAAGGTCTAAGCTATGAGCTGAGGATAATCCCTTCTAGGGCTTTTGGCAGAGACTGAGAATCTGTACAATATTGGGAGAGGAGAGAAATTTAATGCCAGTGGCTGGTGCCATTTTGGAGTACGGTACCAGTGGGGCAGAAGCAACTGGTTATTGCTCTTGCCCCATTTGAATCCTGGGGATCGGGTAAGATTAAGGGGTGGGAGGGGACACGGAAGTGTGAGAGATGAAGGGGAAGCACGGGGCAGGGGGGGGGGAGAGACCTTTTTTTAAAAGTTTGCTGCTTCATGGGGTGAGTTAATTGTACAAGTTATGCGGCTAAATACCAATATTCCTCTTAACCGTACTACTGAATATACCATGTAACTTAGCCAAATAATAGCCAGCTTAGAATATTGACTTCCCAATATACAGAATTCAAAACTAGAGTACAAGATAAACTTAGGAAGGTCTTCTTTGCAAATTATCACAACAAATCAGCATCCCTAATAGAAGCTGATGTCAGAGTGTCCATGATTCATGTATTGAGTAACCATTTATTAATGTTAAGTCGGGGACCAGTCTTTGCAGCCAGATGCTGTTGGCACGATGTGCTAAGCATTTACTATCATATGTACCAAATATGACCTTATGTGTGAAAATCAGTCTGCTTCCTGCTCCCAGAGCAGAAACCTCTTGTGGAAAAAATGTATTTATTTATTTAACACATTTGTATTCCACTCTAGCCTCAGTTCTAGGCATATCTCATTTAAAAACATCCATAAATTACATGAAACCTGCTTATGTGACTTTTTTTGCAGTTGCAGGAAGTTTGGTTTTAATTTAATTTGAGAGTTGAATCATAATAAAACAGCTCAAATCAATATGATTATACTTGAACGGTTTAATTGTTTTGCACTGATTGATAGCGGGCAGGTGGCACTGACAGTGCTGTATTTACTGTGAAAATCTGAAGCAAACACTTTTGCCTGTTCACTATTGAAGGTTGCTTCATGGACTGGTTCAGATGCCATGCTGTAGACAGTTGCAGGACTCCTGAATGAGGGAGGGTCTGAACTCCTGGCAAGATCTGCAATTCCCCCACCTGTGGAAGGAGTAGGAAATCTGTCTGGAAGACAGGTTCATTAACAAATTAATAGAATAATCAGCAGGGTTTTGTGTGCATTGCAGAGATAAAAACTGGGAACAGCAGTCTTTGACTCCTTAATAGGCTGATAAGAGCCTAGTATCTGGTCTGTAGCTGGACTAATCGGAGAGATAACAAAGGTTAAATCAATCCTGCTGTACTAGCAAACACATTTGCAGGGGAAGTAGGTTTCTGAAGGGAGGGTAGAGAGAATAAGAAATGCAAGGATTTGATAGACATAGAGGCTGAAATACCTAAATATTTTGGCTCTGCTGTACAGAGCTTAGAGAGCTGAATCTATGGCAAAATCTTCAGGATTCTGATCTACACTGGAACTCAACTAATGATCATTTACGGCGAGAGAAATATGTAGAGAAAATAATCCTACCCAGATGGATACTGCAAATTAAGGAGTGGACTGGGAGGGAACTTCCCTAACCCCCTGCCTAATCTTCCTTCCCCTTCCCCTCTCCACCCTCTCCCCTTAACATCTACCTAGCTACCCCCAATTTTTTAAAATTTTTCTACAAGTTACATGCGCCGGCTGGCTGCCGGAGTGCGCTTCATTGGGTCAGTGTACAATGGCACTTTTCCGCCCGCCCCCCCCCCCCCCCCAAAGAGGCCTGGCACCTGTGCACATAACGGTGTTTACGCGTGTGGCTGGGCCTGTTTTAAAATGTGCGTAAACCCCGTATTTTATGCGTGCGGGCCTTTGAAAATTTGGGCAAGTATGTCACCGCCAGGGGTGGATTGCAGGAAAATATTGGCCCAGTGGCTTTGTATCAAAACTGGTCCATGGGGTATCTGATGCCTTCATGCGCCTTCCCTACAGCATGTGTATCAACAGCTTCCAAAAACACACAAAGTCAACCCTGGAACCTAGCAGAACTGAGCCAAAATATCTCCAAACTAAACTTAATCTTCCCTAAATAACTAAGAAGTTGAACACATTCTAGAGACCACGAGTGAGCAGAGTTGCGGCCCCCATTCCATCCATGCAAATTGGTTGGGACCTCTACATATCTGCTTATCTCTCTTATAGAGAGATATTCTGGATTCCCAGTCTGGTTCTTGAACAAACTGCAAGTAACGACACTGCCAACCAGTGTCAGACACACACTCTCAGATTTTTTAGTTTGAAGAAACTTTATTGGCACATACACACTAACCACGACAAAGACACATACTATTTCTCAGACACACCCACGCACTGAAAGTGTGTGTGTGTATGTGTCTGTGTCAGAGCAAAGATGCCCACTCACACACTTTCTCTCACAGACAAAGTGTGTATGGGTGTGTGTGACTCACTCTCTCTGACATGCTACTGTTGTACTGCTACTTATATGCTCACACACAGGCCAATTCAGTAAAATGCGCGGAAGAGTCGGCGCTCCGAGGCGAGCGCCCGCTCTCCCGATGCGCGCCCAGGCCACTCTCCTGGGCACGCGATTCTGTATGCAAATAAGGGCCCGCGGTAAAAAGGAGGCGCTAGGGACACTAGCTCGTCCCTAGCGCCTCCTTATTGGCAGAAGCGGCAGCTATCAGCAGGTTTGACAGCCGACGCTTACTTTTACTGACATCGGTTGTCAAATCTGCTGACAGCTACGGGTTCGGAAAACAGACGCCGGCAAAATTGAGCGTCCGTTTTCCAACCTGCGGGCCGCGGGCAGCTTTTTTTTTTTTTTTAAAGATTTTTTATTTTTTTTAAAGATTATTTTCATTTTTTTTTTATTTTTGGGGCCTCTGACTTAATATCATTATGATATTAAGTCAGCGGGTGTACAGAAAAGCAGTTTTTTCTGCTTTTCTGTTCACTTTCCCAGTGCCGGCCGAAATTAACGCCTGCCTTTGGGCAGGCGTTAATTTCTGAGAGTAAAACGTGCGGCTTGGCTGCACATTTTACTTTCTGTATCGCACGGGACTAACTAATAGGCTCATCGACATGCATTTGCACGTTGAGGGCGCTATTCGTTTCAGGGGGGTTGGACGCGCATTTTCCATGCGCTATCACCCCTTACTGTATAAAGGGTAATAACAGCGCATAGAAAACGCGCGTCCAAACGGGGTCTAACGGTGCGCTGGGCCTGAGCGCACCGTACTGAATCGGCCTGACAGTGAGTGCCCTCAGTCCAGCACTGCTGCGTCATGGTGTAAAGTTCTTGGTTGTTGCAAGTCCTTCCCCATTCTGCAGCAGCTCCCTCCCTTTCCCAATCTCCTTCTCTCACTGCTTCCAGGGCCAACTGCTTCTCTCAGAGCTCAGTGCAGTCACCTCAGACAGAAGTCTCCCCAGCACTGCATAGGTACTTTCCCCTGGCTTTACCCCCTTCCGACCTGTGCCTGTAGCTTGCCTCCACTTCTCCGCAACTCTCCCACCACTCTAGTGCATTTGCAATGATTGCAGGCTACACAGTCTACTGCTTTTATGGCTCTCCAGGCTCTTCTCTGCCTACCGACTCCAGGGGAGAGGGGACATGAAGCGACCCCCTACTGTTCCCCGGGCTTATAAAAACACTACTCTCCCACTCCCATTTCAGCCCTCTTTATGTCCTCCAGACTCCAATCAGGGCCTGCTCCACCCCCCCATCCACTCCTGGAGCCCTCACTGGGGATGAGGACACCACCGCCTCACCCACCGAGAAAATCCCCTTCCTCCAGGTGAGCAGATGTTTCAAATACATATAATTGTTTTTACAGAAATTTTATTCTGCTGGTACTTTGCCAGCTGAATGAGGCAGCAGACATACATGGACGTTAACGGCAGAAAAGCTGCACCATATACAGAAATGCAATGATATCACTGTGGGAGTTTCAAACCTGCAGTAACATTAAGAGAGAAATTATCACTTTCCCTTGTGAAAGCTTATATACACACAAACACACATGTTCTTTCTCTTACACTTCCTTCTGCACTCAAGCCCACAATCCTTATGCAAATACATATATGTAGTTTAAGGAATATTTAATTTCCATTGCCTTCCAGATGGGTTGGAATAATATCCCCAGGTGGTAAGTATATTATTAAGAAGGCAGTTTACTGTGAAATTGGCTATTAAAATATAGATAAAGTTTAATATATTGCAGTCCTAGTCAGAAAAAAAAAATCACTTTAGAGTGAGTTTATTATTTCTTTGATATTAAAATAGTTACAGCTCTGTTTCAAATGACAAATGTAAAAGGAACACCAGAGTAAAAAAAAAACAAATCCTGTTTAATATTGCACTGTGGGTCCTGGTGCTGTGACTAGTGCCAGAAGCATCTTCACATGGGGGACCAATACTTAGCACAGTCTGAAATGTCACTAAGCTTCTGAGAGAAAATACGGAAAAAAAGTTCAGAGGCTTTAGCGTGGCTCACATTCAAATCAATGTCTACCAGTGAGCAGGTATAACTTAGTAGATGACAGTAGATAAAAACCAACTGGCCCAGCCACTCTATCCAATTATTCTGGTCCCAGACTACTAAAGGTGCTTCACAACGCCACAACTATTCTTTTCCTGACAGGTACTCTAAATATGGAACCAAGCATTATATATTATAGCAGTGGTTCTCAAACCTGTCCTGGAGGACCTCCAGCCAGTCAGGTTTTCAGGATATCTGCAATGAATATGTACAAGATGAATTTGCATGCAAAGGAGGCAGTTTCATGCAAACCTTTCCTCATGCATATTCATTGTGTATAATATCCTGAAAAACTGACTGGCCGGGGCTCCTCCAGGAGACAGTTGGGAACCACTGATCTATAGGATTATTTTTCCCTATGTGTACTAGTTTGCACTTGTCCACATTACATTTCATCTGCCATTTAGATGGCTAGTTTGGCAAGGACCTTCTGCAGTGCCTCTTGGTGTTGTAACTTAGTGAACGCCATTTTTGTGACATCTGCAAATCTGATCACCTCGCTCAGCGCTTCCTTTACCAGATTATTAATGAACAAGTTAAACTGTGCCGGTCCCAGTACGGATCCCTGAGGCACTCCACCTATTTCCTTCCTTCCATTGAGCAAACTGACCATTTAGTCCCACTCTTTATTTTCCTACCATTTAACCAGTTACCTATCTCCATAGCAGGCCCTTTACCGCCTTTCCCATGACTTTTTAATTTCCCTTTATAAACTGAAAAGGGTACATTGTCAGACATGACTGATGGTTTCTAACACTGCCTGCACAACGGTTTGGTTCAGTACATTACCCAGGAAACATTATATGAGAGATCCAGCAATCCTCACATACCGAGCCCATGAAAAACAAAAGAACGAAACAATGCTGTGAAGCTGTAAATTCTTTCATGGAAGTAATTTGTGAAAACCTCTTGAAGGTCCCACATCTTCACAATGAGCACAAGTCCCAAGTAGTGTTGGTTTTAAATGTTCATTTATCCTACATCCTAAGAGTACTGTAGTGCTTTAGTGCATTATTAATAAGCATTGCTAGAGCCCAGAAACTCCATGCCTCTTCTCTTTCCTTTATCTCCTCAGCTCACAGCAGGCTATCGTTCTTCCTCCTTCCTTACCCATTCCCTCTCTGCTCTTCATCTCCCTTTAATTGCTTTCTGTCTCACTCTCTCTCTCTCTCTCTCTCCTGCTTTCACCATTTCTGTCTATCGCTCTCTGCATACCTATTGCATTTTTGGCAGAAGCAGTGTACAAAGGACAGGACATTTTCTTGTGGAAGAGAGCAGATTGAGGTCACTGGCTTTCATCTCAAACACTCAGGGATAGGAGAGGTCCCCTAGGAGAGACATTTTTAATTCTAGATCAGGAACATCCTCTTATTAGGTTCACATTTGTAGTTCCCTTAAGAAGTCTCCAGTGCCCTTTTTTTGTAAATGAAATGCACGTAAGGACCCTTGCCCTCCTGCCCTGCAGTCTCTCCAAATTTTCTTTTTGTCTGTGCTTCATAGAAGTTTCTGAAAGGGCCAGGCGACGCACTTCAACATACAGAAATGTACAGGAGGAGAGAGCTGGCAAGCAAATCCTTTAAAGGCTATTCTTCCTTCTGTGTTTCTTTCCTCTCCTTCACCCATTACATACTACCCTCTCCCCCACCCCACCAGCCCCGCCACCTTTTCATTGACAGAAACTGGCTCAGACTTGCTAGAGCTCTGCTGGTTGTGCTTGCCCTTCATCTGCAGCTCTGTTGGCACATCACCTTAACCACATGGCGGTAGGCTGGCACACTCCCTGCCTCCAGTACTCCCATGCTGGGAAGTCCAGATGCTGAACCTGCATACTCACTTGTCTGCCTCGTTGTAGGAATAAACAGAAAACATGCAAATCAACTCACCAAGATCAAACTAACTGTCAATGATATTGTGGGCAACCATCCTCCTGCTGCTCAACCGGGCTAAGTAGACATTTGGGGGTTATGTTGTTTATGAATTGTTTTAATCACATGCAGTGTTAATTACTGAAAGCACAGTGGGTCACTGGAGGAACAGCCCATCCCACAACTGGCTAATGTGGGCCTGAAGACTTCCACAGATTTCCAAATATATTTAACAGTTACCTACTGTTAGTATAAGAGGACCAATGTAGTAATAAGAAAGTGAGTAAAAAATGTGCACTTATATTTATTTAGTGCACTTTTTTTTTAACGTGTGCATTTATTTATTTATTTTATTTAACAGTTTTTTATACCGACCTTCATAGTAAATAACCATATTGGATCGGTTTACATTTAACACGGGTATAACTGGAGTAACAATTCAGGTAAACGAAAGATAACAATAGGTAGGAATAGGTCAAAGTTACAATCAACAGGGAAAGAGAACTTGGAGGCTTGCGACAAGCTGGAAAGAAGATAAGGCAGGAAATAAGTATAAAGTGTTACCATAGAGCGTACGGGTTAAAAGCTTAAAAGGTGCTTTAACCTGGAAGTGTCAGAGTCCATTGTTCGTGAGTATAAACTGTTCGTGAGTATAAACATGAACTGTGTGCATGAGGATCATGCACACAGTTCATGTTTCCCCCAATATTATTGGAGTAGGGCTAAAAGGCAATAAGAGATGTGCCAAGAGTTTGAAATAGGAATGATCGTAAACATTAGGGGCATATACCGTACATAATAGTATAGGTTTCCCAAATAGAAGGCCGGCTACAATCAGGTATCTGCCCGCTTCATCAGCTATGATTTGTATTTCTTGAAATGAGACAGCTTTGCCTACCAAAATGGCTACCCCCGCCTTTCAAGTACCTGAGGAAGCTGCATACACTTTCCCAACCCATTGCCTGCTTAATTTCTGGTGTTCCTTAGCCGAGAGATGAGATTCTTGTAGAACGGCTACTAGCGCTTTTTGTCTCTGTAAAGCTTGCAAAACTGTGTATCTTTTTACGACAGAACTTATACCCCCAACATTCCAGTTCACACAGCGGAAGAACTTAGCCATTCTCCCCAGCCCATTGAAGAATCTTTACTCGTATCTGCCATATAATGACATGAGCTGGGGCTCCCCAGCCTAAGCTCCAACTCCTCTCCATTAAAACATCTCCCATTGAAAATATCAATAATGTCCAAACATTGCTCACAGGGTCGCTATTTACCCACCTTTTATCCCTACCCCTATATCTAATCTTAAACTCTAATCCTTTTTGTCTCACCATTGAACAAACCCCCCCACTCCCTCTGTCCCCAAAATGGGGGCGTCGGGGCCCCACTCCCCACTCTATGACCTCCAACTGGAGTTCTCTATTCTCTATCACATTAATGCAAGACGTTTTTATAATGTGCGCTCTTCTCCTTGCTGATCCAAAGCCTAAAATTTCTTAGATGACAAAGATGGTTAAGAACATAAGAACATGCCACACTGGTTCAGACCAAGGGTCCATCAAGCCCAGCATCCTGCCTCCAAAAGCGGCCAATCCAGGCCACAAGAACCTGGGAAGTACCCAAAAACTAAGTTTATTTCATGTTAACTTTGCTAGTAATAGCAGTGGCTATTTTCTAAGTCAACTTAATTATCCAATCCTTTTTTAAACACAGCTATACTAACTGAACTAACCATGCCCTCTGGCAACAGATTCCAGAGTTTAATTGTGCGTTGAGTGAAGAAGAACTTTCTCCGATTAGTTTTAAATGTGCCACATGCTAACTTCATGGAGTGGCTCCTAGTCTTTCTATTATCTGAAAGACTAAATAACCGATTCACATCTACCCGTTCTAGACCTCTCATGATTTTAAACATCTCTATCATATCCCCCCTCAGCCGTCTCTTCTCCAAGCTGAAAAGTCCTAACCTCTTTAGTCTTTCCTCATAGGGGAGCTGTTCCATTCCCCTTATCATTTTGGTCGCCCTTCTCTGTACCTTCTTCATCGCAATTATATCTTTTTTGAGATGCGGTGACCAGAATTGTACACAGTATTCAAGGTGCGGTCTCACCATGGAGCGATACAGAGGCATTATGACATTTTCCGTTGTATTCACCATTCCCTTCCTAATAATTCCCAACATTCTGTTTGCTTTTTTGACTGCCGCAGCACACTGAACCGACGATTTCAATGTGTTATCCACTATGACACCTAGATCTCTTTCTTGGGTGGTAGCACCTAATATGGAACCTAACATTGTGTAACTATAGCATGGGTTATTTTTCCCTATATGCATCACCTTGCACTTTTCCACATTAAATTTCATCTGCCATTTCGATGCCCAATTTTCCAGTCTCACAAGGTCTTCCTGCAATTTATCACAATCTGCTTGTGATTTAACTACTCTGAACAATTTTGTATCATCTGCAAATTTGATTACCTCACTCGTCGTATTTCTTTCCAGATCATTTATAAATATATTGAAAAGTAAGGGTCCCAATACAGATCCCTGAGGCACTCCACTGCCCACTCCCTTCCACTGAGAAACTTGTCCATTTAATCCTACTCTGTTTCCTGTCTTTTAGCCAGTTTGTAATCCACGAAAGGACATTGCCACCTATCCCATGACTTTTTACTTTTCCTAGAAGCCTCTCATGAGGAACTTTATTAAACACCTTCTGAAAATCCAAGTACACTACATCTACCGGTTCACCTTTAAAAAAAAAAAGATTAACTCATGCAGTAATCAAATCATAAAAATGATAAAAATAATGAAAAACTGGTTTCACAAATATTAAGGGGGAATTTCCAGAGTTATGGGAGTAAAAATGAGCAGATGCGAGCGTACGTAGCCTGTATTCACATAATCGCTATTTTGTAAACATAGAAAGTATGCATGCATTTTAGGTTTCATGTACACATATATGTGAGCAAAAAAGGGGGTGAACTAAGGGTGAGCCATGGTTGGGTTAACGGTTACATATGTAAGGGTGACTAGGCCACAGAGAGAGGCTGTAAAACCAAGTAGGCCACAGAGCAAGACTGGAAGGCCGAGGAAACCACATGGCAAGGCAGGAACAAGAAGGCCATGAAGTAGCAAGGAAAGCAAGAACCAAGGTGAATCGATGAAGAGGAGCCAAGTTCTGGAAGAGGCTGGGCTAAATAGGTCAGGCCTTGCTGAGTCATGAGATCAACAAGAAGATGGCTAGAGTATGGAAGAGCATGGCTCTGTGAGGACTCCTGCTGGCAGTGAGGCTGCCTAGCAGGCAGAATCATGACAATAAGACAATCCAGGTCACTATGAAAAAAAAAAAAATGAACACAAATCCGACATTAGAAATGGCAACATCCAGAAACTAATAGGAGAACACTTTAAGATCGCAGGATACTCCTCAGCTAACCTTAAGTTTACAGTGCTTCCACAAAGGAACTTCAAAGGGATTCTCCAGCATGTAACTGCTGACTAGAACTAATAAAGAAACTGGATCCCACCATCTTGTACTTGAGTAGGGACAATGGTTTCATGACCCACTACAGGTGTTAATTTACTTATAGGCCGATACAGTACAGTGCACTCCGGCGGAGCGCACTGTTAACCTGTGTTTGGACGCGCGTTTTCGACACGTTAGCTTTACCCCTTATTCAGTAAGGGGTAATAGCGCGTCAAAAACACGCGGCCAACCCTTCCGAAACTAATAGCGCCCGCAACATGCAACTGCTTTTCTGTATACCCTCCGACCTAATATCATGGTGATATTAAGTCGGAGGTCCCAAAAGTAAAAAATAATTTAAAAAAAAAAATTTTAAATCAGCCCGCGGCTCGCGGGTTGAAAACCGGAAGCTCAATTTTGCCGGCGTCCGGTTTCCAAACCCATGGCTGTCAGCGGGTTTGAGAACCAATGCCGGCAAAATTGAGCGTCGGCTGTCAAACTCACTGACAGCCGCCACTCCTGTCAAAAAAGAGGCGCTAGGGACGTGCTAGTGTCCCTAGCGCCTCTTTTTACTGCGGGCCCTCATTTGAATACTAAATCGCACACACAGGAGAGTGGCCTGTGTGCACTCCATGACTTTTACTGTATCGGCCTGTTAATTGTCCTCAGATTATTATGTCTATGGTTTCTTGATCCACTAGAGGTGTTAATTACTTTCACCATTCTAAGATTATCCAGGCTTGAATTTGGGAATAGGGAACACAGGTAATTGACTCTAGCACCAAATTCTGAAGGTACCATGTTGTCGTGTCATCATCCAGGTCTGCCACTAGTTATGATGGTCAGCCAGTTCCTGTCTCTCTGACAACAGAAGAAAAAAAGTCAGTCCAGGGCCTGTGAGCCTATGTACACTCACAGGCCCTGCAGCAGCCTGACCCTCACACTGATTTTCTTGGTAACAGGAAACCTGAGCAGAAGGAGGGGATACGGTCATTGTGCAGGACTTGTGATCATTCACAGGCTCAAGGGTCCACTGGCTTTGTTGCTGCTGGCTGAGGTGATGAGGGAGGACCAGGATGGTGGGTGGGGAGCGTTAATGTTTTAAAACCTGCCTTGAGAATTTCACATGCTTTCCATGCACTAGTCTACAGATTGTATTCTTAGCTGTGCCAAAATTATAATGTCCTCCGTCTATCTACTCCATCAACATGTGAATATATACAGTATATATAACCCCTTCTCTGCTATACCATGCAGTGAACTCTTGTCCTCACATACTGAAGCCTCAATAAATCTGTTAGTTTGTGTTATCTCAGTAGAAACAAATCCATCATTTTCCAGCTGATTTAGCAAGGAGTATTTTATGAAGCCCACTACCTGCTATTTTGAACCACTCTAGCTATTAGGATGAGACTTATTAGACCTGAAGAGGAAAGAAGCCCCTCAGCTACCTTTGCAGTTAAAAAGATTATGAATACCTAACCATGCTCAAGGTATGAACTGGATTGGTTGGGAAAAAGGTGCAGCAGGATGGACAGATCATTTATGGTCACATTGACAAGGTACAAAATTCCCTTTTGACATCTATGAAAGAGCTAGACCAAGAAGGCTGATGCACTTGAACAGAAATAATAAATGGAACCTGGAACAAAAGTTAGTCATTGTTAATATTATTTTACCACGAAGGTTGCTTGGACATGTCATTGAATTCTGCTCCTTTTGGAGATTTGCTTTTAAATATTATCATAAGCACCCTTCTCTCTAACAAAAACATAGATTATTCAAAGGATATCCTCCAGTGAGACCTAATAGTTTTATACATAATTAAGTAGGTAGCATAATGTGTTTTACAACATGTAATTAGGAGAGGTGAAACAGGGTCACCCACTAAAAACAAAATTCTGTTAAAAGAAAACCAACAGAGCATTTGACCAGTGGTAATACCTTTACTAGGTTAATGGATGTTTTAAAATGCTGCTTTTCAGAACTGGTAAGACCCCCTGAAGATATTACCTAAAAAAGGTACCCTACAAATCCTGTGATAAAAGTTGATGTAGGCCATCTTCTGGTGGTGGGACTGGAAGGCAGGGGGGTGCACAGGGTCACGGAGCTAACCCCTTTCTCTCTCGCAGTACCGGGGTGATGGGTTCTTTCCCATAGGGAGGAGGCAGGCACAGGGGAGGAATACTCCTCCAAGGCCCAGGGTATGGGGGTGAATCTCTCTTTCCTGGGGAGGTCTCTGTTACTGTGGGTGAGAGGGATGTGAATACCAACAAAATACTCTGGACTCTCGGACTGAGTGTCCAAACAAAACTTTACCGCAGTAATTTGTTCAAAAACAAATGTGTGGCACCCTACACGTCAGTTCTCGGCAGAAACGATTGTTTGCACAGTCCTCCAAGTTTCCTTCTCTGTGCACGAGTCCCTCAGCAGCTGGGCCAGGGAAGAACTCACCCTCTGGGACATGGAAAAACAAGACTTCCCAGAATGGGCAGGGGGTATCCCAGGCTGAGCGGGAAAATCCCCTTGCAAAAATCCGGCAGTCAAAACAGGGCTCCCACAATATACAGCTCCCACTTGTACCTCTTCTCCTCAGGGTAAAGATTCCAGATGGGAGTTCCCAATTGTTCAAAAAGGTTTTACTCATAGCTCTCTTTTTCCAGATGACACTCGGGAACTTTAGAGATGAAAGGTCCAGGCAGCAGGGAACAATTGGCTTTTCTAATTTTCCCCTCTCTAGGTAGGGCCGGTGCAAGGGTATTAGGCACACCTTACAGTCTGGCGCCTCCTCCCCATACACAATTTTAAATTATGCATTTATAACATATTTTGCATGAAAAATGACATTCTGAGGTAAAAGTAATATACAAGTTATTGTGATAATTTCATGCACTGTTGTGATGACAACAAGAAAACTTTGCATCTTGGAATTCATATGGCATCATACCTATTGTGATATATTTCGGCATGGTCCTCCCATATCAACACAATACTGTTTGCCAACACTCAAAGAATAACAACCCCACCTATGAAAAAAGATACCACAAATATTGCACCAGAATCTAAAATATCAATAGACCTCCTATCAGGAAACAGAACAGGCCAAGCTAGTACAGATCCCTACAGAGAAACCACATGCTAAAAGAATGCTTCATCTCATTCTTTGCATGCAGAACACAAACCCTCACCAAATACAGAATAAAGCCACATAAAGTATAAATAGAAATGTGCAGACAAAAACTGAACTGTAAAATGCATCACACCAGACTCTATACAGTGTAACAATGGAAAAACAAAAATTTCACCATTCCTTGTGAAACAATTCAATAAAATCAAGATATATAAATCATTAATCATAATTATAAAAAAAAATAATTTCAAAACAGCTGGTGAATAGAATATCCAATAGTTAAAGACTCATGCAAATTTTGAAAGCTTTAACAAACACCAATAAAATATTTGAAACAGCAGATACATCTCATACTACCCAATAATTAAAATGGTAGTCAATCAAGAAAAATTAACTTAAAAAGCCACCTTTACTTACCCTCTCCAGCAGTTCTCCTACTCCTTTCCCTTGGTAGGCCATCCCAGAAGCAGCAGTAGCTGCTGAAGACAGCTTCACAGTCCTCTTCCTTAGGGACGACAACCAGTCTCTTCTCTCTCTCACACACACACACCAGTCACACCCTCAGAACCAGTTTCTGTCTCTCACACACCAATCATCTCCCCAACCAGTCTCTCTCTCTCTCACACACACAAGCAAACTCATACCAGTCATCTCCCTGATCAGCCTTTCTCACACATACACACGTCACCTCTCTAGCCAGTCTCTCTCAATCACACAATGCTCTCGCTCTCATTTACTTACACACAGGCTTTCAATCACACACATGGGGTAGATTTTTAAAGTTATGCGTGGACGTAGATTTTTTCACGCAACCCAGCACGAACAAATCTATGCCCGATTTTATAACATGCGCACGCTGCCGCGCATGTTATAAAATCCAGGGTCAGCGCGCGCAGGGGGGGTGCACAATTGTGCAACCTGCACGCGCGGAGCGGCCTCGGAGGGAACTTTTTTTCTGCCCCCCCCCACCTTCCCCTCCCTTCCCCTACCTAACCCACCCCCCAGCCCTAACTAAATCTCCCCCTACCTTTGTTCAGAAAGTTACGCCTGCCGGCTGGCTGCCAGCACACCATTTCCCGGCCCGGGGGCTGGTTCAGAGGCCTCGGCCACACCCCCGGAACGCCCCCGGGCTGGCACCACGCCCCCGGCCCTGCCCCCAGAACGCCCCTGAATGCCGAGCTGCCCCCAACACGCCCCCCCAAGCAAAGCTTCGGGACTTACGCGCGTCCTGGGGCTTTGCGTGTGCCGGCGGCCTATGCAACATAGGCGCGCCAGCACGCAGGGTTTTTAAAATCTGCCCCATGCTCTCTCTATTTCACTTACACACAAGCTCTCAATCACACACATGTTCTATCTCACTTACAAACAGGCTCAATCACACATATGCCCTCTCTCACAGCCACAAGCCAGCCAAAAACATGCTCCATCTCTCTCGCACATTGACACACACAAGCACCCTCCATGACTCACATATACACCACACACATACAGAAGCACTATCCCTGTCTCACATACACATTACACTCTCACAGAAGCACCTTGCTTTCAGACTTGCAGCATTTTTCACTTTTACTAAAAGTGAAAGTGATACTCCCAACCATTAAATAAGAAAACCACATTCCTATCAGAAGGCGAAATGACACCCTTCCTTCAGGTTCTGTCCTCCCAAGGGACAGCCACCCACACCGTACAGCTTCTCTTGTTTTATGCTTTCAGGCAATAAAGCAAGTGTCTTTCTTCAAACTATCAGTCGTTTGATTATTCATGTGGGAGATATGGAACAGAAAGACATCCTTAGTCAGCTTCCCTTTTAAATGGGAAGATTCCAGCCTTAGTCATTTAAAAATATTAATTTTCTAAAGGCTTAAAAAAAAAAAAAGCAAAACTGTTTCAGATTGGAACTATTCTAGTCTTCATGCTTAAATTATGCTTAAAAAAAACCCCCAAACCCCACCTGGCATCAGTATCTTAAATTTGTGATTTTGCTGAGATGAACATTTTAAATACTTTAATTTTTTTTGCTTAAAATTCAGTAATTTCATCTTTCATCCAACTTTTCAAAAGTTGTGCTACCAGCACAAAAGTTGAGGTATATGTATTATCACATTTCATTTTTTTTTAAAACTGGCAGATTCCTTTCTCACAAACACACTACATACACCCACACAGATGCACCATTCCTTTCTCACATACACCCACACAGAAGCTCCATTCCTTTCTCTCATACACACCACATACACCCACACAGAAGCTCCATTCCTTTCTCACATCACATACATACCACATACACCCACACAGAAGCTCCATTCCTTTCTCTCATACACACCACATACACCCACACAGAAGCTCCATTCCTTTCTCACATCACATACATACCACATACACCCACACAGAAGCTCCATTCCTTTCTCTCATACACACCACATACACCCACACAGAAGCTCCATTCCTTTCTCACATCACATACATACCACATACACCCACACAGAAACACACACACATACACAGAAAGAAGATCGGCGCAGCTGGAGACTTCGGCCACGTGATCAGCTAGCCCGATCCCCCGATAGGCCAATCCGCCCCTGGTGCTGGTGGCCTTCAACCCCTACCATGTGGCAGGGGCTACCGGTGCCATTGGTTGGCCCCTGTCACATGGTAGGGGCTAAATGTCACCAGCACCATTTTGGTTAGTGGCAGCCGAGGGCCCGGGAGCGGCAGATCGCTCCCGGGCCCTCCGCTGGACCACCCAGGAGGGTGGCACTGGGGGGGGAGGCAGGGCGAGTCGGGGGCTGGCTTTCAAAATTCTGCCGTGACGCCCCCCCTAAGTCTTGGCGCCCTAGGCACAGGCCTAGCTCGCCTAGTGGTTCCTCCAGCCCTGTCTCTAGGGAAGGTTGCCAGCAAAATATTTTCCTCCCAGATCCTCAAAAAAAAAAAATTCCTCACTCAGAATTCCAAAACATGGAATTTGCTTGAGCAGGGTAACCCAGGGGAGAAGACTACCAACCTAGGATTGGGCTGGAGGGAGCTGAGGTTTCTCTATCCAGGGCACCCCAGAAAGCCACTTCCCTGAAATCCCTTCCCAGGCCAAGAACCATGGTTCTCACAAAAACTCCAAAACACAGCAAAAAGCCCGGAAACAAAAACTAGAGAGAACCCGACCAGACAGGCTGTCTACTCTCACCTCTCCTGGATTGCAGACTGTGAGGCCAGGCCCTTGGAGCAGAGGCCAAAACTACAAACAAGGAGAAGTTCCTATTTCCTCACAACTCGAAACCAAATCTGCACTGCCAGACAGATCCATGCTGCAACCCGCTTTTTGTACAGGCAGCAGGGCTGTGCCCATTCCAGCAACCTCAGTGGAGGTGCGGTTCCAGAGATGGTATGCGCCTCCCCCACTTACTCCTAGCTCAAAAGGTTTGGGAACTAGGGCCATTTTACTGGTGATCCCAATACTTAGTACAGTAATAAATATACTTCTCAGCTTTACATTCTTTAAACAATATTTAGTAAGGAATTGTTTTTCTTCATGTGCTACTTTCTACTACCTGGAAAGCAATATATGGTAAATGTTTGACAATGCAGAATTAGAAAAAATGGTAGCCTTACTATTCTGCCAAAGAATCTGCCATTGAGATTTGCTGAAAAAGCAGGGCCCAGAGGCATCTTTGCATATATATGGTCATCCAGTGTATGTAAATGTATCTCATCTATATTCATGGTTGATATCCTGAAAAATAGATCTGCTAATTAGGACTCCAGGACCAGGATTAAGTAGATTTGCATACATCTGGTACCTTGGTATATACAGCACCAAAGTAAATGCATGTATGTTGTATGTTTGTTTTTATTGTGTGAGTTTTATTGTAAGCCGCATTGAATGAGCTATGGAATTGTAGAATATAAGATGTATAAATAAATAAATACATGTGAGGGATAGGAGAATAGTCAGCGGGGCTTTTTCCTTAACATGTGCAAAAAGCAGAAAACCTTTACTCTGATTCACCCTCCTCTTTGCTCTTGCTGCCTTTCCAACATCGCTAAGGTAAAGAGATCTGGGACACGTCTTCTTTTGTGATTGACAGCGCTGCCTTTCCGACTCGCCGTTCAAGGCACCGAGAAAAAGGATGTTCTTGGATCTGAGAGCCTTTGCTCGTGTGCAATAAGATGTCCAGATCCTGGACTCTAAAGTCCCAAATTAATCAACCAGGTGACGAGACAAAACGGTGACAGGCAGGTCATGGAGGAAGGGTGGTAAAGAGAAAGGGCCAGCCAGTCTTTCTGTGGAAAGATCTGAGTACTGAAGGTTACCTGGGGACCCGCAGATACCGAAATCCCTAACTTAATCAGACAGATAACGGGCACAGGCGCTGCCGAAGCAGCAGCAGGAAACGGGGAACAATCGAAGACATCCCCTCCGGGCCCCGTGCTGCTGCAGAGATAATAAACTCCATCCAAATCTGTCACAGGGCGATAAGTGATGAATTAGAATCAATTATAGTTTTAAAATAATACCTGTCCCCCCGGCACCGGCTGGAAAAAGTGTTCTGGCTTTTGACTGGGCTCTCCAGCAGCAGCACAGTGGTGTCTGGGCTGGGTGGTTAGAAGGCCTAGCAAGAAAGGAGACAGGCAATTCTGATTCAGTAGAGTAATGCGCTTTTTTTTTTTTTTTGTGTGTCAAATGTTTTTAGCTTTGTGTAAAATGCAAATACACTGATGATAAAAAAAAAAAAAAAAAATAGTGCCTGGGGGGAGGAGAGAAAAATAGTAACAGACTCCAGATAAAACAGGCCATTTATCTTCACATCATTCTTATTCCTGTCCTTTGACAATCCTATGCAAATTGGTGCTGTGGAAATATTCACAACTAAAATGTGATGAGGCCTGGAATCTGTCTCCTCTGGGAAATGTGTCACTGCCTACCAGACAGCCCCTACTTCTGGACACACAGGAGTGCGAGAGTTTTAAAATGCACTTAAAACTCACGCGTGGAAAATCTGCACAGGTGCAGTAAACGTTTGCAAAATCAGAAAAATGTCTGAAAGAATTTTGAGCTTACTGGTCATTTTGAGTGGGACTATTTTCACATTTTGTTTTGTCTCAGCACAGTAACTTAGTAGATCACAGAAGCAAAACACCAACTGATCCGTCCAAGGCTGTTCTGTTTTTCTGTCCACGCTGCTCGGATGTATCCAAACTGCCTGCCATGGCATGTGGCTGTGTACAAGACATCTTTTTTTTTTTTTTTTTTTTATACAGGGCAGGCTTTTATTGCCTACCTTCTAGGCTAGAAATTTTACTTTCTGTGATTGCTCCTCAATCTTTTGCATTTTACTTTGCAGTCATGAATCCACAGGTTGGGATGTACTGGGTAATATTATGCGGTGCTTGCAGATGTGGCTGACGCTGCAAGCTCCACGTGTTGGGATCCACCACATGATGGTACTAGTAGTCCCTTGCCTGTCGTCAGTTACCCTATTCCGAAATAATGTAAGGTCTCGGGTGGGTCCTTGAATCCGTCGGTATTGATGCAAGTGGGGTGATAGCTGAAGAGGTCAGTTTGTTGTTTCTTGAAGTCAACCGGAGGCTCGTTTTTTTTTTCCTTTCGTCTTAATATACCCATGCGCACGTGAAAAAAGAGCATATGACCAGTTGGACAAGATGGCGGCACAGTA
This sequence comes from Rhinatrema bivittatum, assembly GCF_901001135.1. Classification (NCBI taxonomy): domain Eukaryota; kingdom Metazoa; phylum Chordata; class Amphibia; order Gymnophiona; family Rhinatrematidae; genus Rhinatrema; species Rhinatrema bivittatum. Next base: position 35,673,513 of record NC_042626.1, read on the forward strand.
GGAGCGTTGGAAGCCTCAAGCTCCTGATTTGATTTCCTAAAAGATACTTTTTCGAGCTATGCTGGCCAAAAGAAAAGGGAAAGTAAGGGTTTTTCCCTCAGAGCCCCTACCTCCACTTCTTCAGCTCGAGATTGACCGCTTCATGACTCAGCTGGCGAGAGAGGGACCCGGTGAATCCGCTGGTAGCTCCCCGGAGGGAGAACAGGAGGCTCCCTTGGATGAGGCCTCCCTCAGCCCAGATCAACGTCCGCCTCCTGCCCAGCGCGGCGCAGATGGAGATGCAGCAGCGTCGCCCACCGATGACGTGGAGCAAGCGACGGCGTGTGAGGGAGCAAGCTCCGTGCTGGCTTCGGAGGAGAGAGGAATGGAGGAGAGGAGTTCCAAGGAGGTTCTTTCCTTGGAGGAAGAGGAGGCAGTATTGACTGCAAGAAAACAACAGGAAATTCCCCACCCCGAACAGCCAGAAGAACTGCGGCCTACGACATCAAGGCCAGAGACGGTAACATTAGGAGCAATATGGGACTTGGTGAATGGTTTAAGTGCAGCCGTAAATAGACTGGAGAAAAAAATTGACTCTGTTTCCTCTAATTTTCAACAACAGTTTCAGGGTATACAGCGACAAACGAGTGAGGTTGTCACTAGAGTTGAGGAGGCTGAGAAAAATATAAAATCTCTCCAAACTTTAAATACTGCAATGATAAAAGATCAATCAGCCTGCTCAAGGCGTCTGGAAATGATTGAGAACAATATCAGGCATTTGAATGTAAGAATTGTTAATTTCCCAAAAGTTGCTGGAGAAACTCCTTTTGTTTCCTTGAAAAGATTTTTCGCAGAGGTACTTGGTTTTTCTGATATAAATGCGCTTTCTATAAATTCATGTTTCTTTGTAAAGAAAAGAACCTCTGCCGTAGCAGTTTCCATCCCAGCAAATCTTACAAGTTTCTTAGAAAACTCAACATTAGAGATCTTAGAGATACATTAATAGTATCTTTTATAACAACGACTGATATAAACTAATGAAATCTTATTTCCAGAAATATCTAGTATCCTATTATGGCCAAAATGTTAAAATATACCCAGATTTGGCACCAATCACACGCAATAAGCGACGTGAATTTCTGGCTATTAGACAAAGAGTTATTTCTTTGGGTTTCTCGTTTTTGCTTAGATACCCATGTCGGTGTATTATAAGGAGGGGAAATGAGACATTTATTTTTACCCAGCTAGAACAATTGCGTCAATTTGTGGAGGCACGATAACCAGTAACCTCTTCCCCCTTGTCTCATGATGTGTAAGGCAAAATGTTTAAATCAGCTGTAGTACTGTGCAATTGCTCTAAAAGAGTATACTTTTTACCTCTAGAAATCTCCATATATATGTATATAATATTGCTGACCTTTGAAGTCATATATATTCATATTCCTAATTGAGATATTACGGATATATAAATTGAAAATTTCAAGGATATTTCTGTTAATATAATAATTTCCAGAGGTAATCTTTATTTTTGTATTTCTTGTTATGTTGAAAATATATAATTACATTTCAATGGATTTAAATTGAATGTAACGATTTACATATTTGTTATTTAAAAACTATAAATAAAAAAAAAAAAAAAGAGCACATGATCCTGGCACGTCTGTCTCACAGCTTCACAGAATAAAGAGGAGACTGGGACCAACCCAGGAGCTCAGCGGTAGCGCTGTGCACTTCCATGTGGGAAAACTGGGCTCAGTTCCCCGGCCAGGACTTTTCTCCCTGGTCAGTTGGGGGTTGGCAGCAACGTTCAAGACCCTGGAGGGGGGGAGGGAGTTACAGCTATCGCTCAAGAGTGGCCCTTACTGGCCAGACTCAGGGTCCATGTTAGTATTTTCTGGAGGGAGCCTTGGTCTGTTGCTGCAGGGCTGGGCTGGGCTAAATGAGTTGGGAGGGGATATGAAAACAGGGCAAAAGTCCTGGGAGGTTGCAAATGAAGGCTAATCGGCCATAGCTCAGCAAAGGCGAGTTACTACAACTGGTAGCCCAGAGAAGCAGTAGAAAACGTCCAGGTCCCCTCCCCCCCCCCCCCCTTATGAACCGAATAGGACATTGCTCTCCTTTCTATCGCTGTATCAAACTGTCCTAAATAAGGAACACATCCCATCCATCCTAGCTTACTGTGGAGGTCATTTACGCAGGTGATGCGTGCAGAAAATTGACATATGCGCACATAAGTTGCATGTTTCTGCATTTTATGATATTTTATAAACCCAGGGTTGGCAACTTTCATACTGGCATGTGGGCACCCTTTGGTGCGTGTGTGTTATATTTGTGCATGTTATAAAACAGCCCGACTCTGGTCACCTGTAAATCCTGCTTCTGCTGTGTTAAGTAGGAGACTTTTAAAAGGGGTGTGCGTCCACACCATTGCCGGTTTCAGCAGTTCATCCACTAGTTTGCCCAGTTAATAGCTCGATCCTCCAAACACCCCCCCCCCCACCCCCCTCCCGGTTTGATAGTCTGCACTTCCCCCAGTTACCCCCAGACTCTTTAAACCCCTGAGAAATGGATCTTTTTATTTTTAAACTTACAGCTCCTCCAAGGCAGAAATAAACTTACGCAGCAGGGTATCCGGGCTTGGGCCCGGGCGCATAAGTATTTGCGCACGCATCTCTTGGCCACCCCCCCCAAATGCCCAGGTCTTGCCCAAACCCCATCCAGGCCACGCCCCCTTTCTGAAAACTTTTCAGATGTGCACGCGGCGGGCTTTTACAGTCTACTTCCAAGAGTACACATTTATAGCCTCGTGCATAAATATGAAGAAGGAAAGGAGGGGCAGCGGAGGGGCGTTCCAGGGCAGGGTTTGGAAGTTTGCAGGCAAATAGCTGTTTTGTAAGCGGAATGTGCAAACTGCAATTGCCTTTTGACTCTATTGGGTGGGGGGGGGTCTGGGTGAACTGCTGGGGATTCAGGGCGGAGTGCTGGAGGGTCTAAGTGTTAACTGGTGGAGGTATCTGCAAACTGGTGATTTCAGCTGTACGTGCAAATATTTTCATAAGCGGACTGTACACATACCGTGTAAAATACCGGCCTCTGCATTTGTTACATGCACATTGTTACAGTTATTATGCTCGTAAAATGTATTGTGCTTTATTTTAGAAAATGGGTAGAGAAAGTAGGCGGGTTTCTGCATTACTGACACATGTATTCCTGGGACAGAAATAAATGGTATTTTATATTATAAACTGGGCAGCTCCCAACACACAGTTTATTAAATGCTAGCATAAATCTCAGTGGGCCCATACTTTTATCTACATTGGATCATCTCAAGTACAGCTTTCCATGATGCCATACTGTTTTCTTTACTACGCATCTTAATTTTGATGGCGGAACAGTACGTACTGAAATAATCTGAGACATTTATGTGATTGAATTAATATTCTCTGCCCTGAGATAAACACATAAATAAATCTTGCTGTCCAGGGGTTTTTCAGTATGGGAGCAATTTTAAAATAGCCTGTATAGCTGAAAACTGCCGAGGCACTTTTAATGCATGTACTTTATGCAAATTGTCATTATTTCTCTTTGGAAATTATCAAGTGCAATTATCAAGTGTGCTGAAAGAGGGTAATTTTCAACAGTGCGGGTATGTCAGTGCATCCATTTATGCCTGTATTTTATGAACTGTGTGGCGGGAGCTGCACATTTTCTAAAATGTCATGCATCTCTTCCCTGAAAGTCGGTGCATACGTTTCGGTATGCGTGCATTTTTTTAAGGCAGGGAGCCACATACTTTCTATGCCTACTTAATAAGGGGCAGATTTCAAAACCTACGCGCGCGACACACATTTGTGCGTGCTACCCGGCGCGCACAAATGTAAGCTCGATTTTATAACGTGTGCACAGCCGCTCGCGTGTTATAAAATCAGGGGTCGGCGCGCTCAAGGGGGTGCACACTGGTGCAACTTGCGTGCGCCAAGCCCTCTGGGAGACCAGTTGGCTTTCCTCGTTCCCTCCCCCACACCTTCCCCTCCCTTCCCCTACCTGTCCCGCATCCCAGCCCGAAACCACCCCCTTACCTTTGTTGTGGAAGTTACGCCTGCCGGCCCAGCGGCCATACAGAGGCCTCTGGCACGCCCCCGCCCCACCCCCGGACCGCCCATTTTTTCAAGCCCCAGGACTTACACGCGCACCGCTGGGCCTTTTGAAAATAGGCCCCGCGCGTGTGACAACCCCCCCCACGCGTGTAAATCCATCTGGATTTATACGCGCAGGGCTTTTAAAATCTGCCCCTAAGTGTGCATGCGCGTATTTTGTGCGTGAAATAATACAACATGCGTGCCTATTTACTGTTTATACGCCGAGGTAGGTATTTTGTAAAGAATGCATGTGCTCTGCTTAGGAAAAAGCTCACTTGTGTGCATATGTTTTTAATCACACCTCCATGGGTTCACCCAAACTTCCACCAGTCCACCCAAACCCTTCACCACTTCACCCTGACACCCCGCATAACCCAGATCTGCCACCCACAAACAAAAGGTAAGCGCGATTTAATTTCTGTGACTCAATTAACAGGTGTAAAAATGCATGTACAGGTTTGGTAATGTGGTGCATATATCGCTTACAAAATACAAACTTGTATGTGAACTACTCAACCCTGATCCAGAAGCCTTTAAACATCCCCTTTATTTTTTCACATTTACACACAACCAGTGCTATCTTTCTGGGAAAAAGGGTGTTAGTACTAACATGTAAGATGTATCCTTTTTTTTTGGGGGGTGGGGTTTAGGGACCATGGACAAATAAAGCAGGTGGAGGAGAAAGGTGCCAGTACTGAGTACTGGCACGTCCCCCCCCCCCCCCCCCCCGAAAATAAGCCCTGCACGCAACACTGCTAGTACATGGTATGCATACTTTAGGCTTTTACAGAATACTACATGCGCGTACATGCTACTTGCACATGTAACTTCCAGTTTTACACACTGAAACCTTTTGAAAATAACCCCCTAAAAGTCGTCTTGTACTTTGCACCTGCAATTTGTGCAGGTGGGCAAGTGGGGACAAAATAGCATGCATGCATTTGAAAATGTAATGCATATGTGCTGTTTTTATTCTCCCACAGTCTAAATATCTTCAGTCAGGCCATTGCACCCAGGTAAATACCTTTTTAAAATTGCCCTCTATGAGGGCAATTTTCACAGGCAAAACAGTGCTTTACCCATGGAAATGGTCTGTTCTAAAACTGCCTGGCTCTGTTTGCGAGTAAAATAAGTCATGTATGCACGTAAGTTTACCCAGACTGAGAGGAGGCCTTCCAGGGAGTGAGTTTGGAAAGGGGTCTGCACAGCAGCGGATTCACGACGTCGGACCAGCCCGGGTATTCACCACCCAGGCTGGCCCAGGTCACATCACGTGGTTTGCCCAGCGCAGCTCTGTCACAGCCACGCACGGCAGACCACATGGCTGGAGCGATCGGCCCACCGGGGGATGCCCGATCCTTGATAGGCCAATCCATCCCTGGGTCTGCATCTTCTTACTTTTGCATTTTCAAAGAATGTGCCTAAAATTCCCTGAAAAACTTCTGCTCGCATATTAGCAGATGTGCGCAGAGAGTTTAGATGGGATAATTTTCAAAGTCACCTTACGCAGGAAAGTTCATCTTGAAAACTGGTGCAACTTGAGCACATGTTTGATGGACAATGTGTTCGGTATGTTACAAAATTGTTTCCTCCAACAATGGTAACATAGCAGATGATGGTAAATGAAGATTAGATTGGCCCATCCAGGATTCTGGTCCGCACTGCTAAAATATGACTGTAACCTCCAAGGAGCAGGTACTATCTCTTACATGTGCTGTATACATCTGTTAGCACTGATCCAGGGGATGATCAACCCTGTTCCTCAAGAGCCACAAACAGGCCTGGTTTTCAGGATATCCATAATGAATATGCCTGAGGTATTTTTTGCATACATTGGAGGCACTGCTTGCAAATCTATCTCATGCATATTCATTATGGATATCCTGAAAACCAGGCCTGCTGGTGGCCTTTGAGAAGCAGGCCATCTCTGCACTATACAAATGATTCATAACAGTAGTAATAATAATAATAAGGTATACATTCATTATAACAGAGATTTTGCTGTGTATATATTTTGGAAAAGCTTGCCACCACACTTTAAGTAGACAGCATTGCAGCCATCCAGCCTTTTTTTTCACATTTATAACAAAATGTTATTTAATAAACCTGTTGCTAACGTAAACATCTGTTGCATCACAAAGTAAAATATGACAGGAAATGAAAAGGCATGTAGTCTGTGAAATTAATCTTTTTTTTTTTTCTCAAAGGACCCACCCACAGCCCTTCTCCGCCAGAAAAAGGGTCTTTCTGACAATAAAAGAATGAAAATGTCTAGAGTATAGACTGTATATGTGTCTCAAGGCTATGCGTCTATGAAGAACTTTTCTGTGCTAAAATATTTAACAAAGCTTGAACTGCATATAAAAAGTGTACTTGACGCACTGTTCTTTCCCTGCATTCCCAGGTTACCTGGCTGGTCCTTCTATCCACTTTGAGCAGGTAGGCTAGGAGGTATCATTGCACATTTGTGGCATATGAATTTAACTCTAGAAGCCTCATCAACATTTGGTTAAGTGGAGTCATAGATACAGCATCAAGTAGTAATAGAAGGAACTGAACTGCCTGCCAGTCATGCAGGCAACCTGGGAATTCCTGCCTTGAATCTTATTTACATTTAAACTCACAATGCTCCCAGGACTGGCTAGAAATAATTTCTGGGGAGAGCTTTTTTTTTTTTTTTTTAATTAAATGCGCAGCAGTAAGAAAACTACTTTACTGGCAATTCTGATGTCCTAATGATTCTAATCACTGGATGGGGACAACTTCGTAAACTGGCTTAGTCACCTGCCCATGGAAGCCGAGGGCTGCATGAAAGAAATGGAGGGAGAACTTCTAATTGACATTTAATTGTGTAGGGCAATCAAGCTGCCAAGGTTTTAAGGGAAAATTCATATATGACAATAGCTATTGTTATTGAACACTTTGTACTTAATTACATTGAGTACATTAAGTACGTTTCTGATATATACTATCAGTTACAGATTCTACTAAGTCATTAATTTTTGAAGTTCTGTTAGGAAGCAGCCATGTAATTTCCTTGAATCTCTGGATGCAATTTTGCAAGCAAGAATTTCATTACATTACATCTTTTCAACAGGGCATCTAACTTAAATGTAGTGTTCGTTTTAATTCCACGTAAACAACTTGATATTGGACACAAAGTGTGAAATGTTGGAGTTTCGGATGGTTATGCAGATAAAAGGTATCCATGCACCATGAACCATTTTAAAAGAACATGTAAAGTGTGTGCAGTAGCAGCATGCTGGCTACGTGCAAACATTTTTTAAACTTAAACGTGCACAAACAGAAGATAATTTTCAAAGAGATTCTATGTGTAAAAATAGCATATAATCCCAGTAAATTGCATGTACATGTATATAGGCCATTTGAAACACCGAGAGTACGCAAATGTTTTTGGTTTTGCATGTACATTTTGCCAGGGGTGAAAAGAGGCAGTCTCGGGGCATTCTGGGGTGGAGTTCAGAAGTATATGCGGGAGCTGCTGTTTTGTAAGAGATACACATGTATACGTTAGCAAAATTGTGCACTTTTACATGTGCTAATTGACTAGTCCAAGTGAAATTGGACTTGTCTGTTGTCTGCAGTTTTTGGATAGGAGGTCTTGGTGAACTCCTGGGAATTCAGGGTGAAGTGCTAGAGGGGTTAGGTGAACTGGAAAAGGAATGGGTGAACTGGTCATTCCAAGAACTTGTGCATACTTTATAAAATACCTGCCTCTGCATTTAATTTTGGGTATGTATTCTCACAATGCCACAATTATTTTGCATGTACAATATTTGCACATATATTTATAAAATGTATAAAGTATTTGTTTTTTTGCATTGGAAATATACATGCATACTGAAACATGTATGCAAACTTCCAGAGCAGAAATATGCTATATTTTATAAATTGAGCAGCTCCTGCCATGCAGTTTATAAAATATTAACATTAATCTCTAAGGTGCCCAAATGCTGCACCACAGATAGGTTTGAAAGCTGGACTCTTGGAGGCCAATACTCAAAAAAAGCTTCCAAATGATAACTTATCCAGTTAAAGTTAGCTGGATAAGTTATATTAGATATTCTGTAGGATAAACAACCCACTGGATACCCCTGAATAAAGTTATCCAAGTAAACATACATGGATAACTTTGAAACCTAAGTGGGTAGATACAAATATCATTGGTTAGGTTGCTATTTTATAACAAACATACATGTTATCAAGAATGTGCAAATTCTTTTATACCTGCTATTTAACGCACTACGTTCAAACTTTTATTGTCTTGTTTGGCATGTTGTCTTCTCCTGGGGAGTGAAAAGTGTAGTGTAGCAGGTCCCCTTCGATGTGATTAACAATGGCCTGACACTGCAGCCCTTTGTTGATGACTTTGACCTGGATGTTGGTGGCTGGAGGTGACATCTTCCTCAGAGGGAGCAGCGAGGCAGGAAGTGGATGTGCAGCACCCAGCTGTAAAGAGGCCCATGCTACCAGCAGTGAAGAAAGGAAGAGGCCGCTGATGGATCCCTTCCCACTGGTAGCGAAGAGAAGAGGCCTGTATGGTCACTGGTTAACCCCATTGCAGCAATGGCAAAGAAAAGAAGATGCAGCCAGTGGATCCCATCCCACCAGCGGCGAAGAGAAGAGGCCATGCAATTGCTGGTGGACCCCATATACCACCGGTGATGAAGAAAGGAAGAGGCTGCTGGTGGATCCCATGCCAATGGGTGAAGAGGCTGTATGGCCGACAGGGGGTGGCAAAGAGGCCATGCAGTCACTGGTAGACCCCATACCATTGGTGGCAAAGAGAAGTGGCTGTGCAGCTGCTGGGGTGCACATCTGCACTGCTGGGCGAACTGAGCCCAGCAGTCGTCTCTGCAGGCCTCAAGCAGTATTAAAAGCTTGTGAAGGTAGTGTGTTCTCTGTGCTGATCTCATAATGCACAAGAACAGCGTGAAGGAAGTGCTATAACTGCGATTTTTCAATACCGCATGACCTGCAGAGAGGAGGAGGAGCAGCAGAGTGGCTTTGACGATAGATCGGCCCCTCCGTGGTGACTGTGACAACGGTATCGGAGGAGCAAGAGAGGCTGTGAGGCTGCCTTGTATATGTGTGTGTGTATGAATGAATGGGTGCCTGCCTGGGGGTCTTTTTAAAAATGAGTGTTTGTCTGCCTGGGGGGGGGGGGGGGGGCTGTGTGTATGTGAGAAAATGAATGGGAGCCTGCTTGGAGTTCTGTGTGTGAATGTGTGAGAGAATGAATGGGAACCAGAATGAGATTTATGTGTATGTGAGGGAGTCGGCGAGAATGAATGAATCTTTGTGTGTATGTGGGTGGATGAGAGAGCATTGTGTGTTGTGTATGGGTGAGGGAGAGCATGTGTGTATATGTGTGGGTGAGAAAAAGAGAGCATATGTGGGGCCATAAACCTCCCCACCCCTCTTCCTCTGTGCCTGCTGATCCCTGACAATCTCAGAGCATCTGGAAATCAAAAGTTGCCAGGTATGGAGAGCAGGGAATTTTTTAAAATCCTTACTAGTTTTAATTATTGGGTATTATTTATGTCATGTCTGTTTTGAAATATTTTATGGGTGTTTGGAGCATTTTTAGTTGAGTTTTTAACTATTTGATGTTATTCTATTTGTTAATTATGTTGAATTAATCTTTTATTGGTATGGTTGCTGTTCATGGAGTTTGAAGGGGAAACCCCTACCCTCCATTCCGCTCATAAAGGGGGACTCTGGCCTTCATCTCTGATAAGCACTAGTAATGAGGCCCTCTTTAAAAAAAAAAAAAAAAGTATGCCCACCCCGGTTCTAGAAGGATGTAGCCTTATGTTCATGAAGGATAGTTCCAGCTGTTGGCTGGCAGGGAAATAGTGGGGTCTGTGATGGAAGCAGCAAATAGGCTATGTTGACATCTTCCTGTTGGCCATTATGGGAACTTACCTCTAGCTCCCTCCTGCCTGGCACACAGCTGCTCCAACCATTCCCCCACCTCCTGGTGCCACAGCTCCTGGGCTGACTTCTTGAAGTCCTCTATCTGTACAGATGAGAATTTAGAATAAAAGGCTCTTAAATGAATTTTCATGACTCTGTGAAATCCTTAATGGTACGTTTCAATTCATTCGCGAAGTACTAGTGTAGATAGTTAGGGAAATTGAAAGAATATGCGGATGTGGACCCGCACATTGGATAAGTTTTATATGCAAAAACCCATTTCATAAAAACGCTTTAAATTATGCCAGATGATTATTAAAAAGGCAATGAAGGTTTGTGGACCGGTAGTATCTATTAAGATGGCATTATATAGTCAGTTTATATTCGTATGAGGGAAAGCGTTATTGTGACGTTTCAATTCATACCATTGTACCCTTGACCCAGTGTTACTGTGGCTCTTCACTGTCCCTTCTGACATCAGCTGCGCCACCAGCCTTGGAGTGCCTCGGTGCTGTCCCCTGAATCTCCTTACCAGGGCACTGCTGCTCTAACTGCTGTGGCTGTGGGGGCTGCGCACTGCCCCAGTGTGCCATGTGTGAGGAAGCTTCTGGCAGGGAACACCTTGCCTTGAACTGTATTGAACCGAGCTCCCACATGCTCTAGTCTGAGCTGGTTCCAATTTGTCTACCCTGTCAAACTCCTGCAGCCGCTGGACCCCCCCCCCCCCCCCCCCTTGCGGGACACCGTTCGACTCTCCTTCCTGGATGTGGCCCTAATCAACAAATCGTGGACTAATACGCCTTCCTTGTGAAGTGTCCCCACTACCGCCACTATCTGACCGTGAAGAGGTGCCGCAGCCAACCCGAGAACAGCAAAGCCTGAAACTGCTGACATATAGCTGCAAAAAAACTTTTTAACCTCACGCAACAACCCATCCATACTATACCCAAACTTGAGGTAGGCTTATTCAAGTCTAAGTCACTTCAAATTCTCCTCACCTACGCTCCTCCCGGACTTTTAGATCAAGATGCCTCTCCCATGATAGAGGTTATAGCCAAATACTTAAAACTAGACTCTCCTGCCATAATCATTGGAGATTTTAACCTCCACATTGATGCCAATCCTCGATCGACCAACTGTGATCCTTTCCTATCAGCACTCTCGGACATGGGCTTCAAACAGCACATTAACCAACCAACACATAAAGCGGGTCACACTCTTGACCTTATCTTCACAAATTCTAATCTCACCCCACTCTCACCCCCCATATGCCTACCAGTCCCATGGTCAGATCATTTTATGATCAACTCCACCTTCAGGTCATTGACAGGATTGACCACACCTCATCAGCCTACAACTCTATACTTCAGGAAAACTTGTTCTTCAGAAGATCTTGGCAAATCCCTGATCAGAAAACTCCCAAACTTGGATCTTTCAAATCCCAATTCAGCTATCACCTCATGGCAAAACATCACTGAAATGATAGCCAACGAATTATGCCCACTGTCAAAAAAAATTATAAACCCCTCCCATAAAAATAAGCAACCATGGTTCTCAAATGAACTCCGCACTCAGAAGCAAAATCTAAGACAGAAAGAAAAAGAATGGAGGAAGAATTCTAATCCCCTCACTCTTTCCATATACAAAACTACTCTCCACCAGTACAGATCAGCAACACTCCGAACAAAAAGAGATTTCTATGCTCACCGCATCCACGATATGCTATATGATGCGAGGGCCTTCTTCTCCTATGTTTCGGAACTTACCAAAACAGCTCTTCCTAATATCCCTGATGATACAGCTCAATCAAAGGCCAATGACCTGGCCTTATTCTTTCAAAATAAAATCACCAATACCCTGGCTAGATTACCTGTCAACACAAATCCTACTCTTCCGGACACAGTTCTCCTACCAAACTTAGACATAAGATTGGACTCCTTTGATTCGACCCACACTTTAGAGGTAGAATCACTGATAAAAAGAATGAAACCTTCGACCCACCCGCTGGACCAAATACCCTCCAAGTTACTGATTCTCATTCCAGAATACATATCCAAATATCTAGCTGATATCATCAATTGTTCCCTTACACAAGGAACATTCCCAGACGCGCTCAAATTGGCCACGCTCAAACCCATACTCAAAAAATCCAACCTGGACCCGGAAGACCTCAACAATTACCGTCCCATATCAAATCTCCCATTTGTATCTAAGATCATGGAGAAAATTGTAAATAAGCAACTTTCAAATTACCTAGAAGACCACAATATACTTCACACGTCACAATATGGTTTCCGAAAAGAACACAATACGGAAACCCTCCTCACCTCCCTCCTGGATCAACTATATATTGGTTTTGATAAAGGACAGTCATTTCTCTTAGCTCTCCTCGACATCTCTGCGGCTTTTGATACGGTAAATCACAACATCCTCCTAAACCGACTCTCAGACATAGGAATTACAGGTTCAGCCCTCAGATGGTTCGAATCTTTCCTCAGTAATAGAGGCTATAAGGTAAAAATTAAAAACATGGAATCACCTCATACTAATGCTCCTTTTGGCGTCCCCCAGGGCTCCTCCCTATCACCCACCCTGTTTAATATCTACATTCTCCCCCTCTGCCACCTACTTTCAAACCTCAAACTCAAATTTTATATTTACGCAGATGACCTTCAAATTTTAATCCCTATATCCAAATCATTGGACTCAACACTCAGGTTATGGAACTCTCATCTACAAACTATAAACCACTACTTATCCAGCCTCAACCTTGTGCTCAACACTTCTAAAACCGAACTCTTGCTAATTACTCCAGAAGGTAGTCCCATACTTCTCCAATCACAAAATATTCCACATATATCACACGCCAGAGATCTTGGAGTCTTAATCGACAGTCACCTGAACCTAAAGCATTTTATAAAACACACTACTAAGGAGTGCTTTTACAAGTTACAAGTACTCAAAAAACTCAAACCGCTCCTATTCCACTACGATTTCAGATCCGTCCTCCAAGCCATTCTGTTCTCCAAGATCGACTATTGTAACTCCATTCTGCATGGTCTTCCAGCCTCTACCATTAAACCGCTCCAGCTGCTACAAAATGCAGCAGCAAGGATTTTGACAAATACCAATCGGAGAGAGCATATTTCTCCTATTCTAAAAGATCTCCACTGGCTCCCAGTAAATTTCCGGATCCTCCATAAATCTCTCACAATCATTCATAAAAATATCCACCATCAAACCCCGCTTGACCTGTCTCATCCTCTCAGACTGCACTCGACAGCCAGGCCTTTAAGGGATGCTTACAAGGGATCCTTACACGTTCCTACAATCAAATTAGTGCACCACGCAAACCTCAGAGACCGGTCTTTTTCTACCGCAGGCCCTTACATGTGGAACGCCATGCCTCCGGACCTCAGACTGGAGACCTGTCTAACAACTTTTAAAAAGAAACTAAAGACATGGCTGTTCAGCCAAGCCTTCCCCACTACAAACTCCATTCCCTGATCTAGAATTGTACACCACACATCTCTGTAAACAAAACTCTCCAAATTTTTCATGCATAATATCCATTAAAGAGAGGTTGGCCCCTTGCCCCCTCTTCTGTATATAGTATTTATTCTATTTTATTTCACTTTATTTATATATTTATTGCTCCGTTCACCCCTTCTTTATTTTCCCACTCCAAGTTAAGGCTTCCTTGTTATAATGTAACTGTATGCTCCGTATCTCTTGTTGATTGGTTAATTGTATATTCTGCTTAGTTCATTGTAAACCGAATTGATTTGATTTGTATCAAGAAAGTCGGTATATAAAAGCCTTAATAAATAAATAAAATAAAAATATGAAATCCTATCCTAGGCTTCTGTGCAAAAACTGTCCGCAGAGTGCAAGAGCCTGCACCTAGCTCATGTCATTTTGCACATGCACCCTGGTTGCCCTCACTTTTAATTTTTATTTTTTTGGTCCTCCAATTCCCTCAAAACACTCGCCTCCTGGGGGTAGGAGGCACACAGAAGGCATAATTTCCTTTTAAACAGAAGAATCTCTGCTAGCAATGGCTTCTTTGCAAACATCAGCAACAGTTGAGTGATGCAAAAATGTCATCGCGCCATCCGATTCTTGGATTTAACAAGCTAACACACACAAGCAGTTGCCTATGAGCCAAATTAAATATTGAGATTTCAGGGAGCCACCCACATTACAGTCTCTGTCAGCAGGATTATCCTCCGAAGGATGGCTCACTGAATAGAACAGCACTTGCCTTCTGTGTTTACAATTATCTTTGTCAAACGTTCGCCTTGGGAAATAAAATTTTGATTTTTTTTTTCCAGGTGGAATGTTTGATAAAAAAAAAGATATTGTAAAAGCAGAAAGCAAGTTGTGATTTTCACCTGAATATTTTACTAGCCTGAATTCTGAAGCGTAACAATACAACCTGAAACCAGATGGCATCATTCTGATTTTGTTCAAGTAGCGGATTCTAGACTGCAGCCATGAAAACATTTGAGCCATAACAAACTTTTGGCAGAGATAGAATCCTGATATCGGACGAGAGATTCCTGATAGGGATCTCCTCCTGTACTGCACATTTATTTCCCATGGGAATCTGTTTCCTAATTGTATCACCTTTACAGGGAGAGTTGGATGCTTTCCCCACTGTTCAGTCTATTCAGCTGTTATGCCTCCAGAGTAATTACATGCTGTTTTAATTACAAGGACTCTCTCAGGGCTATTAAAATGGGAATTGGAAAATTTCTAAAAGGTAAATCTTGCTAACCCAGTTGCAGTTGTTACAGACTCGTTGCATTGTGTCTATTTTTTTACTTGTGGCTGCTTTTTTTAAACCTTGTAAAATGAAAAATGTGAAAGACTTTTATGGTCCTGGTGTGTCAGACTGCATTGGTTGGCTTTGGTAATGATCAGTGATCTTGAAACCAAGTGTTGAAACTAAAATCTGCCATGCAGCGGTCCACGGATGGCTTTGTGCAACATGCCAGCAGCACATCTCACCCGCGCACAAACACCAGACCAGCTGGTTTCAATCAGCAGGATTTTATTAGCTGGAATCTGCTCAGAAGTCAGAACAAACTTCTTAATATCTGCCATTATCTTAGTTTTGCAGGAAAACACAGCAATTGATCATTTAGTGGATTTTTTAACAGATAAAGTATAGCATACAATGGGAACCAAACTGTAATGCATTTGTCCTGCTAATCAAGCCATAGAAACATAGAAATGACGGCAGAAAAAGACCAAACGGACCATCCAGTCTGCCCAGCAAGCTCCCACACTTATTTTCCCATCTTTATCTGTTTCACCAACCACCAAGTTCAGGGCCCTTGTTGGTAGCTAAGTGCATCGAAAAGTTACTCAGTGGCAAGCTCTCTCTCTCGGTGAGCTCAATGCTTTGCTCATACAATCCTCTGCATGCATTAAAATGGTCAGTGTCTGGTCTTTCGGATATTCCCTCTTATCTCAGCAGTCTTTGAAACACTCTACCTGAGAAGCTTTAACAACCTGTGTTTAATCATTTAAAAAAATTGTTAAAAATGTAATTTTTCCAGTAGGCATTTATAGTCAATTCATAGGATTAGACTTTGATAACATTTAGAAGGAAGCACTATTATTTTTTCTTCTCCTTCTGGCACCCTTCTTCAACATATGAGCAGAGGACAACCAGATTCTCTTTTTTAGATGTATTTATGCAATGAAGCAACATAGATGAGGAACATCTTAATTTAGTTTTGGGGGTTTTTTTATGTTGTCTGTTTTAACTTTTTTTTTTTTTAATCTCATTTTTATTAAGAAATTTTCTTATTTTGAAACCATTAGACAGAATGCATCAAACATAATACTTCAGAAATAAAATGACAGGCATTCCTGTAACAGTCATAGTAATAACAGAACTTAATGGGACTGAGTCCCTCTCAACCCCCCTCCCCTCCCCTCCCTCTCCCTCCCCACTAACTGCAACCTTCTAAGATTGCTCTGATTTAAACTCGTATTTAAGCTCACGAAAAGTTCACGAATATATCCGGTGTCACAAATACTAAGAATCACCCCTGCTTCAGCTTCTATATCTTTGAGATATATTTTATAAGAACTCCAGGTGTTCATAGGCTGACATATGAATATGGAACTAGATAGGTATGATAGTAAGTTAATGGATGAATAATCTAAATCTACTATGTATAAACTGCTAGGTATATGGTATAGGGAAGTTGCCTAATGTACAATATGCTGTATGTTAGAATCTGCTATGCTGATGGGAGGAGCAAGCAGATGGGAGTAGCAATCTGTTAGAGAACTGCTCCTCCAGAGGGAAGGAGTTAGCAATCTGATGTGCTCAGCTCCTGAAGTGGGAGGAGTGAGCACTCTGTTGTAAATCTGCTGCTGGAAACTCCTGTTGGGGAAGGAGGCAGCAATCTGTTATGAGTCACCATGCAGCGTTAGCAATCAGTTAGGGACTGGCTCCCGTAGAAGGAGGAGTTTAGTAATCTGATATGCTCCGTAGGCGGAACTAGCAATCTTGTTCTGATGTAGACTGCTGAGTTGGCAATCTGTACCAGCAGAGTGCTAGAAATGGTACTCAGCTGGAAAGGAATGTAAATAGGTGAATCCTTGGGCCGATGGATCCAGGAGGATGTCCTGAGAGGGACCACCGGCTAGGCTTGGGTATGGAGACAGACACAGATAGTTCTTTTATTAGACAGGTTAGTAGAACCACCAGAAGTGGCAGTCAAAACTTATCCAGCTATATTTAAAATACATGCCTCGTATTTTTTGAAACGCAAAATGTTCTTGGGTAGATTTACACACATTTTATATAGTGTGCACACATTTGTACATGTGATGTAAAATATGTGGGCACGCTCGCGCATGTTTTAAAGTTATCCTAATAGAAGTTAATCAGCACATGTTACCTGCTCTCAAGTCAGAGAAAACTTAATGACCTCTGACACAGGCAACAAGAGGATGGAAAGAGGAAGGCATAGGGAAAAAACAACCATTTACTAATGTTCAAAACAGTAAAATAATAGGGTGCTTCCATTCTTACAACATTGATATTGTCAAACAAACTGTACAAAAAGGAATAATCCGTGAAAACAGACTAACTCCCCTGCAGGACAGGTTGCCCATTGGAAGAATACAGCATAGCTCAGAAGTACACCCAAAGAAGATGAATTTTAGTTAGAAGTAAATACAATTTCCAGCAGAATATAGTCAATAGAAATATTTTTTATATTATTATTGTATCTGGTACACATGGATATATAGGGTAAAATAGATACCAACAAATATTCATCAACCAATCTCACTCAGATTCCTTGCTTTAAACACAGGCGTCCCACAAGGTTCAGCTTCATCAACGGCCTTATTTAACATATTTCTTACTCCTATTTGCCAATTATTGTCCACCTTGAGTTTAACTTATAGAATCTATACTGATGACATCCAGTTCTACTTTCCAACTAAACACACCTGGTCCGAATCCTTAACATTCTTAGAACTTTGCTTAACCACAGTGAACAAATGGCTCTTGCATAACAGATTCAGTCTAAATTGATGTAAAACGGAAATATTCATTCTAGGAAATCACCGATTTGACAACATTCCTGCATTTATTCAAATTGACAATTCCACTATTAACATCATCAAAACAGTTCATAATCTTGGTGACATCCTAGATCCAAAATTAAGCCTAACTTCAAACATTAAGACACTACTCAAAACATCCTTCTATAAAATTCATCTTTTGAAACACATCAAACCTTTACTTGATCACAACCACTTTCGCACCATACTTCAGTCTTTAATCCTCTCAGGCCTAGATTATTGCAACTCGCTTTATCTAGGCCTCCCACAATCAACTATTTGACACACCAATTAATACAGAACTCAACTGCACGTCTTGTCTCTAACAGCAGGCCTTACGATCACATATCCCCAATTCTTCACCAACTTCACAGGCTGCCAATAAAATGGCACATCCATTATAAAACTTTAACCATTATTCACATATACAATAATAATTCCACCTGGCCTTCTGCCATATTACATGTGGACATCCCTTGTAAGAACCTTAAATCCAAAAACAAACTACTACGTCCCATCTCCCAAAACCACAAGACTAACAACAACCAGAGAATGTGCTTTTTCTATAGCAGGCTCCATCCTCTGAACACCTTACCACCCGACATAGATAAATTTTTGACACAAAAGCTTTCAAAAAAGCCCTTAAACATTATCAATTCTTGCAGGCATTTCCAGATCTCTGCCATCAATAAACACCCTTTCATCTCTCCTCTATTCTTTAGATCTGTTTTCTTCTGTTTTCTGACCCCTGCCATCTATAACCACCCTTCCATCTCTTCTCTGTTTTCTGCAGATTATTACATCTTATTTTATTTTATTGTATTTTATGTTTCAATTCTATTTATGTATTTCATGTTACTTATTATAGGTGTAATTTATTTATTTATTTATTTATTTTTATTTTTTCTATACCGATGTTCCTGTATACAATACATATCGCACCGGTTTACATGGAACTGAACTGTCGCCTCAGGGCGTAATACATTATAACAAGTTGACATAATTTATGTTTATGATTACATTATGCATATTTTTCTGTAACCCACCCCGAACTTTGGAGGGTGTGGGCTATAAATACTTTTAAATAAATAAATAAATAAATAAATAAAATAAAATAAAATAATGTGTGATTTTTTTTTATCACTTATGCATTGTGTAGCCCTCCTAATGGCTGAACCTAGATAGTAGTTTCAGAGCTCGTATCTCACTAAACAGTTTTAAGCAGTTCACTTTCAAATGTTTATATTGTTGCAGGGTTCCCTGAGCGGGGGGAAGAATTTCTTTCAAGGCCCTTTGCATTGCAAACTTTTAATTCCCAGTTCCAATTCTTGTATACTGCAGTGATGATCACAGCACAAATTAGCATTAAAGTCATTAAGCAAGGCTTAAAGCTTGGGTGGTTTCCAACAGTATTTTTACTGATCGGTTGTAAAGTGATGAAACAAAGTTCTTTATGGCTGATCGATTCTCTTTTAGATGGTACAAGTGCTTTTAAATAAATGTGTGACTTCTTTAAAGTCTTGTGTAAGTTTAAGATCATTAAAGCCAATTGATTCAGTATTTAGGTTGCTGATTTCTTCCCTCCCATGGGTACTGGGTAAGTTGCTTACTTTCCTTCCATGTAGGTGAAGTATCAAAGATGGAATTCATGTTGCACAGTCATTTATCTCCTACCTCTTCCAAGCTGTCTCCTCACACTCCTTAATCTCCTCACTAATCCTTCTCCTCCTCTCTTTTTCATTATCAGGATGATACCTGTAGCTCCTCTTCTCCAAATCTCCAATAGATGTTCCTGGGCCCTACTGTGGGTCCATGCAACTCCTTCTTTTCCCTCTTTCTTTCATCTCAACAGGCTCCTCCTTCTTGGATCTTTACGATATCAGATCTCTTTCTTGAAGGGAACCTCTCCCATTTGATGATAGAACAGAAAGTAAATTAACTTAATTGAGTCCCTAGTTAATGGGTACTCAACATAAATATGTAACCCCTGTGCCAAGGGGCACCTTCCCAACCCTCCCCACCCCGTCATATGCATTGCAATTCACATCTTTCTTTGTTTACCGCCTTGTGCCTTTCCTAGGAAAAGGAAAAATATCAAATGGAAATAAAGAAAAAAAAATCTATAATTTTCCAGCGAGTACAGCTGCAAACTCTGCAGGTCCATGGCGCACATAGTTTTGACAGCGAACAAAATACGTGCTGTGGTTTCACAGTGCGTTATGTTTCGCATTGTGAGAAGCATGCAAGTGGCAAAAGGGCATGCATATTTTTGCAAGAAGGCAAAATACATGCATTGCACATCTGAACACACATTCCTCATATCTGACACAGTAACAGAGTATTGTGGGGATTGAAGAAGGTCTGGGGACTGAGGTTAAGGAGGTAGATGATGGGCACCTATAGTAACCTGCCTGTTGAACCAGTAACAACTGTACTGACTTCAGACATAGTAAAGAACAAAAATCCAGGGTTATACTCACTTATACCCTACAATATATTGCATTCCATTCCTTGCCTTGTCCACAGTAAACGTTGTTCCTTTTAATAAACAATTGCATAGAGTGAAAACATACCACAAGACTCTGAACTAATTCAAAGTTGCCAATCGAATTATGTTAGTAATTTGCTATTGAATTGAGTTAGTATCCTGTGGTGTTCAGCACCGGTTCTTGTTTGCTCACGCGGCATCATGAATTTAATAACCAGCAAAATAGAATTCATTTCTAAGATAAGTAAGACATTTGCATTGTACTGAAGAAAATGTACAAGGCAGCAATGCTAATAGAACATGAAAAATGGTTCATAGAGGTAAATTCTGTTAGTCACTTTCACATTGCTTTTAATGGAAATGAGTTCAGAAATTATCTAGAAAATCTAATAACAGAAAGTCTGTAATAGTGTAGTGCTCTCCCCCCCTCTACTGTAGCATTTCAGATCCATCATTGAGTGGCGCTGTCCAGATCGCTGGCACACTAGTGGCCCAATGCAATAAGGTGCACTCAGCAGAGTGCAGTGTTTTATCCACAGTTGTGTGCACTTTTATTCTGCACGCTTTACTCCTGATGCATCAAGATTCCTACAATTTCCGATGATGTATTTGATTTATATTCCACCTTTTGGCACTTAGTTTTGCACACAAAAACATGCACGTAAAACTGTATATATTGTTTATTGCCCTCACATGGAAATCCAATGATAATGAAGGCATTGGCTATTACCCTCCAATGCAGAGATGTGTCTAGGCTTAACCTATGTTTGTTAGTGGTCAAAATTTCATTCCTGGTCAGAAATGGAGTAAAGTTCCTGGGGTTAGTGTTAGTCTATGGGGTCTGAACCTGTACTTGGGATTTATGTGCAGCAAGCCCATTGTGCACAAAGCATAATTTGTGTGCAAAAATCCTGTTTTCTGTACATAAAACCCAATTTATGTGCAGAAAACCTGATTGCACACAAAACAGAATTTCTTCATATAAATCACTACCTTCCTTGAGCTAAAATGTGTGTGCTCATCCTGAGTACATTTTAACTTGGGTGCGAGTGCACATTTTCTAGTCACCACACTTTTTAAACTCCGGAGGCGTTAGCATGCCATTAGCTTACTGCATCGGGTGTAAACGTTTTTTTGAACAAGGTCATTAAAAAAGTGAGTGCTGAATTTCATTGCACACCTTTAAATAGATATCAGCCCCAGGATAGGCTTGTGTACCACCTCAGAGACCACTGCCATGCCTACCTTAGGGGTCTTCCTGCCACATGCCTACCTGCCATGCTCAGTATAGATCATCTTAGGGGAGTTGCCGCTACCACTTTGTCTACCTGCTATGCCCTCTTATATATGACCTTAGGCGTCTTACTGCTACTCTTTCTACCTGTCATACCCCTTATATAAGGGGTCTAACCACTACTCTGCATACCTGCCATGTCCCTTATATACCAACCTAGGAGTCTTATTGCTGCTTTGCCAACCTGCCACATCCCAGGTATACCAATATGCCACTTTAGGGATCTTGCTGCCACATGCCTACCTGCCATGAGCCAAATGTGCCACTTTAGGGTCCTTGCTGCTCTGCCTACATGCCTTGCCCCTAATATACCACCTTTGGGGGTCATACTGTTAATATGCCTGCTTGCCATTCGTATCATATATCAGCATGGGAGTTTTGTTGTTTCCGTATTGTTTGTTACACTTTCACCCGTTTTTCCACCCGGTTTATTTGTTGCTTATACTGGGGTGTTTTGTCCACCGAAAAAAATGTGAATAAAGAAAAAAATACAAGCTTCTCCTTTGATCCCACCACTTTTCTGGTTCTTCATTTTGTTCTATCCCTCTACAATCCCAGCCTAGTCCTCCCATTGTATTTGTTTTTTGCTTATACTGGGGTGTCTTGACACCAGAGAAAAAATGCGAGAAAAGAAAAAAAATACAAATTTCTCGCCCTACTCCACCTCTTCAATGGTAGTAACTGCCGCACCAGCAAGTTACCCCCATGTACACTTTTCTAAAGGCTAGAGGATGGAAATGAAGAAAAGGGTGCATGGGGTTAACTTGCTGGTGCGGCAGGGACTACCCTTAACCAATAAGCCTTCATACTGTTGATGCAAATGCAACATTGCTCTCCGCTTCAACGGCAGGGGGAAAGGAGGAGTTGGATTCAGGCAGCAACCAACGAAGGCCAAGATTTTTACAGCAAGCATGGGGTTAACCTGCACAGAATAGAAGTTACCACCTTTAACAGAAGGCAAAGGATTACTACCCTTAACCAATAAGCCTTGGTGCTTTTGAAGCAACTACATCGTTCTCCACTCTGACTGTGGTGTGGGTGGGGGAAGAATAAATTGATTCAGATGATAACCAACACGGGCCCTGACTTTTACGGTCAGGGGTACTGATATGCAGACGTAAGGGAAGAAGCACAGGACTGCTTCAACGGCCAAGTCCATAAGCACTGTTTGAATTTTCAAGAAGGCTCATCGAATAACTGCACGGAATGGAAGTTGCTATCCTCAAGAGAAATATGGAGTAACCTAACTAACTCCAGCTTTCCAGAATCTTCTCTTGGGTCACTATATTAAGGTAATGCCAGGATTGTACTGTTGAGGCCACTCCTATGAGGAGGCTCTAGCACAAAGGTTCAATCCCCTCTACTCTCACCCATCTCCAAAAAGTCTTCCAGTGGGAGGAGCACAGGCTAAAGGGTCTGTAGGTGTCTTCACAGTAAGGAGTTACCTGGTTAGATCCATGGGCTGAATTGGCAAATATAGCCACCAAGTTTCACTAGGCAGCTATAAACTGCTGGCTGAGGAAGAAAAGTACTGCAGAAGGCAGGGAGTGAAAATACACATGCAGATGTTTTGGTTTCAAGTATATGCTCATATTTTCCATTGCATAGCTCACCCACAGAAATGGGAGATGCAAGGTCCGCAGGTTCTTCTTTAGCTGTGGACTTTACCCCTAGGTGGGGTGCTAAAGTTTGCCCCATAGGTTGTATTTGAATACAGTGGTAATTGGGAAGAAAAGAAAAGAGAGAGAGAAAAGGAGTGCAAGATTGGGGCCAGCGGCAGCTTTCACTTTTCATTTCAGCTGCAATGGGGGTCTGGCAGGAAATCCTGTGTATGTATCTCTATATATACACATTTAGGCGTGGGTGTGTGTGGGCCTCACAAAGGCTTCATGAAAAATCAGATCTTGATAAAATTCTCTGGAGAACATTAGGTTTCTGCGCCTAATTTATTTTTAATGATTTGCTCTTTGATTTCCCTGCTTTTCATGTTTCAAATCCAATACATGGAGATGACTGAGATAAAAGAATAAGTAAGAAAAGAACAGCATGTCGCAGGTGTTGATACGGTAAAAATGGATGGATTTTTAAAGGGCTGGGTGTTCCTAGATTCAGGCTAGTGTGATCCAGTCGCAATAAG
Source organism: Rhinatrema bivittatum (assembly GCF_901001135.1). NCBI lineage: Eukaryota > Metazoa > Chordata > Amphibia > Gymnophiona > Rhinatrematidae > Rhinatrema > Rhinatrema bivittatum. The sequence continues at coordinate 35,697,089 of NC_042626.1, forward strand.
ACGAGAGCTGATTCCGACGACGCAGGAGGCATGCTGTAAATAAAAACAGCGGGGTATTTTATTCCCTTTTGTACTGTTAGAGTTTCACTGAAGCGTGGCTGACCTGAGGTTTGAAGGGAGGGAAGGTTCAGGCACCTCAAAGGTGTTAGCACAGGTGTCCAACTCCATTGGTGCAGATGATGAAAGTGAGTGGCTTGCAAGCATCTGATTCACATTATGATCTGTTGCAGATGAACTCTCAATTCAATAACGTTCTTAGGAAGTAATTTTCAAAAGGTCTCTGCGTGTGAAATCAGCACATAGGCAGGTAAGCAGCATGTACATGCGTATATGCTGTTTTGGAAACATCGTATGGACGTACTTGCAGTATCACACCTAACTGTTAACAACAGGGGGAAAAGGTAGGGTTTAGGAGTGTTCCATGACAGGGCGCAGAAGTATGCGCTCAAGCTGCTATTCTGTAAGCAGCGTGTGTGCATACATTTCCAAACTTGTCCGTATGCTTGTACACCTGCTAATTAGGTCTCAGAATTGAAATTGCACTTTTTTTCATTTGTCTGCACTTTTTGAATGGGAGGTCTGGGTTACGTGGGGGGGGGGGGGAGGGGTCAGGGTGAAGTGCTGGAGGGTCTGACGGAACTGGTGGGAATGTGAGTGAACTGAGGGGAGGCATCAGCAAACTGATGACTGAAAGTACGCGCACAAGTATTTTGAGAAGCCGGGCATGCTCTTTCTTTACCAAATTACATGCCTCCACGTATAATTCAGGGTTATTGCACATACATATTACAATTAGTATGCACGTAAAACCTATGACAGTAACTTTAAACCTAGAATGCGTGCGCCCACCTAAACAGGGATTTTAAATCATCCGCACAAGTTCGCACATACTATTTAAAACATACCTAGCACGCGTATGTGGGCTCCTAATTTTAAATGGTTACATGTGCATACATTGTTTGCATACTTTCCTTAGGAATTTGTCGGGTTTAATCCGCACTCTTTGTCCCGTCCAGGATCAACACCACATTGCACAGCAGCACACCAGCAGGGAGTAACCCCAGCACCTGGGTCACATCCCCTGCTTTCCCCCCCCTAGAAAGGATTCCCCCCCCCTCGCTTTCCCCCCCTAGAAAGGAGGGAGAGATATGGGAAAAGACTATAGCCCCGAGAAACATAAATTCTTTTGTGTGCCCTGGAAGAATATATCACCTTCAAGAAAAGGGTTACATAGGCATTTGATGACTTACAGGCACGATTGAAAATTGAGCTCCTAATGCAACCAGAATTGTTATATAGATAAGCGATATCAATTCACAATGACTTAAGTGAAAATAATATTGACTGAGGTGATTGATAAGCCATATGGACATAAAGGTTTACAACTGCTCCCTCCCTATCACATTTGAGGGAATTGTTCCACTGGGTTTATCGCATCACAGCACGACGCCAGCCGCACATCCCTGCGCTGCTTTTCAGCTGCCAAGAATCCAGTTCTGTTCCATCTTTGAGCAGTGCCAGTGGTACACCAAAGCCCCTCTGACACCACTATTTGATGAATCTGCCCATAGAGGAGCATCAGTGTATTTCTAGGCACTTTTTATGCTCAGTTCTTAATGGTCTGCTCCTTCGCAGGGCTGCATATATGCCAGTGGCCTCTGTCATCTTCACTTTCTGACAACTTATAAACTGTATCAGAGTAGTAATAACCGTGTTTCTGCACTGAGCCTGTTCTAATTACTTTTAAATACTTTAGCAGCAAATTGAGATGATCACTGAAAGGCCATTCTAAAACACTTTGATCTGCTATGGCATTTTTATCATTGCCCTCTAGTGGCTACAGGCAAAGTTTCTTGCTGTTTCCCTTGTATTTATTTGTTTCTCCTGAGTGGCATTCTGTCTGTACATTTTTTTTTCATTATATCTGAGAATTTTGCTATTCCAGGACACAGAAGGAATCCAGCGACTATCCATTTTTTCACAGGCTATGCACATAATATAAAGGCATACAAAAACACAGATGTCAGATGCCTTCAAACACATCTTAGCCTTGAGAGTAAGCAGACAAAAAAGAGAGAGGGAATATAGTCACCTGATAGGATCTAAAAGTAATGTATTGGAGAATGAGGTGAAGTTGCTCAGTCTCTGAAGAAAATATAGCGAAGGCAGAATTATCTGTTGTACTGATCTCAGGATGCAGTCCAGCGCACTAACAGTCTGCCTCATTGCCGTAACCTATATTTCATTAAACATTCAAATACTTGCCAAGATGCATAGGTGAACATGAATAATATTTGGATGGGTCAGACCAAAAAATTAAATTGTAATGGAGGTATTCCAGTATTTATGAATGACTCAATTGACATGTAAGGGCATGTAGGCATATACTTGCATTAACAGAGGGAGGATAGCTTTCAAAGCTGCACGTCTGTGCCCATTTACGTGTGTATGTGGATGCATGCAAAGTTGCTACAGGTTATAAAATATCAGTACATATGTACAAACATGCTCATGTATATAAAAAACCATGCACTAAGCAATTTCAGACTTATTCGGCTAGGTAGTAGCACTTATCCAGATAAGTTCCAATTTATGCTTTTTCATTTACTAATTAAGTCGAAGAATTTAAATCAGTTGTCTTTTGTCTTTTTGTCTAGACCGTTACTTAGCCAGATAAGTCTGAAAAGTGCTATTTCTCTGTTTAAATAGTGCTGGCCAGACTTACCCATCTTAGTAAGATAGTCAGATAAGCCTGGAAATACACAAAAATGGATAAGTGTTAAAATGTTACTTATTTGACTAAGTCACATAGCTGGATAAGTAAAAAATAACACTATTTAGCTGGCTAAGTCAGATAACTGGCTAAGTAGTGGTTGTAGACTTATTTGGCTATCTGACTTAGCCATCTAAGTAGCACGTTTTCCCAAACTTATCCAGCTAAGCAGCGCCTTGCTGCTACTTAGCCAAATAAGCCAAACTTGTGCATCTAAATAGTGGCAAAGGTGCTACTTAGCTGGATAAGTGAGTGCAAATAATATACTGTACATATATATCTTTACTTCCAATTTTAGAGATATGAGAGTACAATTTATGTGCATAATTTAGACACATCCACTCATTGTAATAAAAAGACCACTAGGAAGGCCTTGCATACTGTTATGTGTGGGAATGCTAGGAGAGCGATCCCAACTTGCTCTCCCAGCATTGTGTGCCCTTGGGCCTCAGCACGACCCCAGACAAATCCAAGATAGCCATGAGGGTTAGCGAGGCGTGTCCCAGCATGGACGAAAACAAAGTCTGACCCTCTGCCGGACCTGCATGCTTCTGGAAGACCAACAACGCTATGTTGGTTATTGAACAGTCCTCCGACTGATCCCAGCCCTTACGAACCTGCCGCTGAGTATCGGCAAGAAGCAGCAGGCCGTACTGAGGATGAGGGCAGACGGAGGCCTTGTAACACAGAAGACTCAAGACATGGACGAGAAGACTCTGGATGTGGACGAGGAGCTTGGAAGACTCTGGACGAGGCAAGGAACTTGGAAGACTCTGGACAAGCGAGGAACTTGGAAGACTCTGGACAAGACGAGTAGCTGGGAAGACTCTGGACGAGACGAGGAGCTGGGAAGGTTCAGACATTAGCACTGTCTCTCAGGGCGCCCTACACAGCCCACTGACATGGGCAGACCCAATGGGCTGGTCACGGACCACTATGTCCCTGTAGTACGCCCTACACAACCTGAAGAGGCTGGTCACGGACCACACGGAGAGCGGGACAAGCGCAGGAAAGGAATCCAGCTGAGACAAAACTCCAATGACAAGAACAGGAACCGACGAGACGGATTTACACTAACAAGATGTCATCTGGAGAACCAAAGGAGCTGGAGGGTCAGGAAGACTTGGAACGAGCGAAGGAGGAGCGGAACCTCAGAACATCTGGAAGTTGAACATCAGGAAGCCTGGAACATCAGGAAACCACAGGAACATCAGGAAGTGAAACATCAGGGAGCCTGGACTAGGAACCTTGGAACATGAAGACATGGAACATCAGGAAACCACAGGAAGCAACGAAGACTCAAGGAGCCACGAAGACTCAGGAAGCAAGACAAGACATGGAGCTCCAACGAAGAACAAAGACCTGACAGAGCGCTAAAAGACGAGACTTCCAGAAGCGAAGAACTCCAATGCAAGGCAAGGCTGACATGGAGAAGAAGCCCTTAAATAGGGCTGGCACAGGAAACCAGGTGGAGCTGACTTCCGGTGGGGCCAGGAGGACCCCCACCTACTCTGCCCCTTTAAGAAGGGGAAGAAGACACGGGCCTGCCCCTAGGAAGGGGGCAGAACCTTGGAGAACGGCCATGGTGCTGCAGAGATGCAGGCAGGGGGAGGCACTAGGCCGCTAGCACGGTCGGAGCAGGTGTAGGCGGGTCCCAGCCACTGAAGGCAAGCTGGCTCGCTGCTCCCAGCCATTAGCGAAGGCCCCAAACGCGGCGGTCTGGGCCGCAGGAGTATGGCAGCAGCGGCGGCCTCTTGGCAGCTGAAGGTAAGCAAGGTCCGCGGTTCCTGCTGCAAGGAAGGCCCTGCATTGGCAGCGTCCAGCCGCATCGAGGAACAGGCAGCACAGCAAGTGAGAGGCCTGCTCGCGGAGGACGCTCCGCGGGCAGGAATCATAATACTCATAAGTCAGCTTTCATACATTTAGGTTGATGGATTTTCTAACATGCGCGCAGCAATGAAATAACCAATTTTACTTATTAATTTACCAGTTTGCCCAGTCCATTTGCAACTGATGAAGACCCTCCTGGCTCTTCAGCCTGAAGTCCCCCATTTCACCCAAACTCCTCAGTCAGTCATTTTTTCACTTCTAAGATATTTATAATCACTTACTCAAGATATTGAACACAGGAGTAAATATACGTAAGGTGTCACATTTACATGCATAAATTGCTTATAAAATAGCAACTTACGTAAATGTTGGCCCTTCCCCAGAACTCCTATTTTTACTCTTGGACTCTGATTTACTCGTATACATAGACATTTTTAAAATAAAGATTTAAAGACAGTGTCCAAATCCAATTCAAAAGGAGGCAAATGTTTTCTCAAGCAAACACTGATTCCAGAGTTACAGTGAAGGGAAAAAGGTGGTCTCTTTCGCGTCACTGCAGTTCTGTTCAGTTGTTTCTTGAAAATTAAAGTTTGCCTCCTTTTGGATTGGATTTGGACACTATCGTTATCTTTATCGCAACACTCTCTATCTCATATTAGACTTTTATGGTGCTGCCAATACCACTATTTGACTGTGTGCTGAGGTTTTTAAAATATCATATACTTGCGGCTATGCTATTCTAAACATGTAAGTGCTATTTTTTTGTGTGTAACTTTTGAAAATTCACCTTTAAGTGCATAGTCTGAGAGGAGGTATGCACTGTTTATAATTATAGCTATACAGAATATAGATTTATGCATATCGATGAAGTTCAGGGCTTATATTTAACACTGGTAATACCTGGAAGGAGGAGGCAGGAGAATGAAAAAAGAGGATCAGAAAAGACATTGAGATAGACAGACCAGTACAGTCAGGCACATTTTCCAGAAACTACCTTTATAAGGTTTTCAAAACAATAGGGAAAAAAAAGACAAGAAGTTTAACACAATAAATGCATACCTCATCTCAAGTTCCCCCTTCTGATTATTTGATTTAGGGACTGAAATATATTTCATAACATACATTAATGCATACATGCATGCTTACAGGTGTTCTTATTACACTGATATTACCTAATGGATTTCAGCAAAACTTTTGATATTGTCCCCCATAAAATGCTCATAAACTGAGTAGCCTGCGGGTAGGTCCCAAGGTGGTGGACTGGATTAGAAACTTGCTGAGTGATAAATGACAGAGAGTAGTGGTAAACAGAATTCATTCTGAGGACAAAAGGTGATTAGTCCTGGGGCCGATTCTGTTCAATATCTTTGTGAAGAACATTGCGGAGGGGTTAGAAGGAAAAGTTTGTCTTTTTTTGTAGATGACACAAAGGTCTGCAACAGAGAGGACACCCGAGAGGGAGTAGACAGAATGAGAAGTGATCTAAAAAAAAACAGGCTTGCAAAGTGGTCAAATGCTTGGCAGAAATCTGTGGGAACAGTACACATTGGGAGGTGCAGAGTTGATGTGCACTGAACAGGATAAAAACCCGCAGGATGGACATGTCTGATGATCTCAAGTTAGTGAAACAGTGCGATAAAACAGAGGCCAGAGCCAGCAGTTTATAGGGAAAGGTAAAATCAGCAGAAAAAAGGTGATAATGCCTTTATACAGGTCATTGGTGAGGCCTTATTGGAATGCTGTGTTCATTTCTGGAGTTCATATCTGAAAAAGGAGACACAGAGAGAGGCTTGAGGCAGTTCAATGAAGGGCAATCAAAGTAGTGTGGGAACTGCATCAAAAGCCATGAGAGGAGACTGAAGGCCTAAATATGTACATTCAACAGGAGAGGAGAGACAGGGCGGGATATGATAGAGACATTTAAATACCTGAAAAGTATTAATGGTACACTAGAGGTAAACCTTTTTCAAAGGATGGGTAGACTTGGGGTCATGATGGGAAATTCCGAGGGGAAAGACTCAGGAACAACATCAGGAAATATTTTTTTCACAGAAAAGGTGGTAGATGCCTGGAATGCCCTACTGAATTGGTAACACTAATACAGAGGGTATAAATTTACAATGTTCTCTACATTCTATTAATGACTACACTCATAATGTGTGAATGTGATAGGCAGTATTTATTTGTCTAGATAGGAGTTTATTGTATGTACATGAATAAACATTTTTGTAGATTGAATATTATATCATGATGTGTATAGTTCTCTAGAAGTGTAGTCATCTGTCTGAATTGGTGGCAGAGACAAAAATGATAGTAGAATTTAAAAATGCTTGGGATAATCATAGAGGATTCATAGTGGCAAGAGGATGGAAATGAAGTGCATTGGGATAAGCACAGAGCAGCAGTTACAACCCCAAAACAGCAGTGGTACGCTTGCATGGGGATAAACTGTACAGAGCAGCAATTATAGCCTCAAAACAGCAGAAACATAATTGTATTAGGGCTCCAAGAAAGCATGAAGGTAACATACATGAAGCGACAGATACAACCCCAAAACAAGTGTTACAATTGAATCAGGACTCCAAGGAAACATGGAGGTAACCTGCACTGACATCAGTTACAACCCAAAAACAGGAGTGATATGACAATCAGAGTTCAAAGAGTACATGGGGAGGTGGTCTTATCAATGAGTTGACCAATGGTCTACTTCAGATAATACTAGGGATGTGCACAGAGAACATTTTTGGTTCAACTTGTTCATTCAGTTAGTTTGGAGCAGTGATTTATTTCATTTGGTTTGAAGCCAAAACAAAAAATACTTTTTTTCATGTCATTTATTCATTTGTTTACCATTAGAGTCAATGGGGGAAGTAATGTATAGAATTTAGGGCTCAAACATTGGAGTTTTCTATGCAAACATAGTGAGACTTTCAAGCAGAGAACAGCAGCAGAGGGAAGAGTACTCCAAGACATCAAGTGGGACAAAGTGGCACCAAGATTGGCATGAACATCCCAAAGTATGCCAAGAAAGCAAGGAAGACAAAGTAGCCCAAACAGAAGTGTGAATACTTCAAGACACGTAAGAGGGTCAAAGCAGCATCACCGTGGCAAAAACACCACAAGCTGTAGAGTGAAGAGAAGGGCAAATAGTACAACGGCGTCAAAACCCCAAGGCATAGGATGGGAAATACGGTTGCAAACAGTGACAATCACCCCAATGCACAGAGTGAGGGATGAGACAAACTTAACAGTGTTATCAAAACCCCAAGGCATACAGTGAGGGGTAAGGCAAACTGCAGAATGGCAAGAGTATCCCAAGGCACCAATAGAAAGACAAATTGGTACCTGCAGTGACAGGAGTTCTCAAAAGGATCATGAGAGGGCCAGGAGTAGGCTGGGCATTATCACTGGCAAAACAACATAGCAAGGAGCTGAACCAGAAGAAAGGTGGGGCACTTGAAGCAGGCTTGACAACACCACCAAAAATAGCAATTAGCAACACAGTAAGGAGCTGAGGGCAGAACTTTGGCCATTGGTTTCCTGCGGCTATACACTCAGTCCTCCTGCTACTTGCATGGATATTCTGGGAAACCCAACAGAGTGAGGTTTATTTTATGGAAGATCAACTTTTCCACCTATTCTAGTGCCAGTCATGAACTATGTGATCATCCCCATTGTCATCATCCTGAAGGAGAAGTTAAAAAGTGTGGCTTTTATGTAACTCAGCTCTTCTATAGCCTCTTTGAAGAGCTTCATAACTCATATCATTTTCACCATGTGTAGATGATCATCCGACCCCAGGCGGTGGATCTGGTATCTGATGAGTGGTATAAGAAATGAGAAAAAAAAAAGAAAGGTGATCCACACCTATCTTGCTTTCCAGAGACAGTCTGTTGTTACCCTAACCTCCAAAGTTTTACATGGGTGGAATTCCACCTGGTGTCTACATTCTGAATGAACCATTGCAGAGGTGCCCCCACTGCTTCCTGTTTATCATGGAGTGGCTGCCCACCCTTAATGTTCCAGTGAAAATGTCCCACTGTTTTCTTGCACCTCTCTATCAGTATCTTCAGGACTAAGTTGTCATATTCCTCCTTGGCTCCCAGGGCATTCTTTACTGCCAGGTGCAGTAAGTCTGCAAAGCAATGGATCCCCTCATAGCCACTATCTTCCAGTGCCTTTTAAATGTAGCACCACTGTCTGGTGCTACAAAAACAAAACAAAAGAAAAACAGGAGCAACAGTTCTGTTTCTGTGCTCTAGCTGCTAGCCCTCCATCACCTTCCTTATTGCTCCTAAGATTGACCAAGATGTGGCTGATATCCATCACTTGAGTGAGCACCCAAGCTCACCTGTACACTACTGACCTGCCTCCATAGAGCTGCTGCTTGCTTCTGCTTTAGTTAGTTGCCACCAGTTTGCCATCAGAGAAAGGTAGGCATATGTAGGGTTCTAGCTGGTCCAGATGTCACTGGTGAAATGGATGCTATCTCTTTATACCTTGGCAGTTGCACCTGCATGCAAGGTATGTACAGGGTAGGAATAACTTGCCTATTGAATGTGGTCTGAGAGGACATGTAATTGGGGGCTAAAATATTCAGCAACCATTTAAATCTTATGGGGTCAATTTTCATACCTACGCGCAGGTGTACATGTGCACGCGCTACCTGGCGTGCATACTAGTGCATCTTGTGCACGCCGACGCCCACAGCCTTCTCCCGTTCCCTCCTAGGCTGCTCCAAAAGAGTAAATAACCGATTCACATTTACCCATTTAAGTCATTTCATGATATAGACTTCTATCATATCCCCCCCTCAGCCATCTCTTCTCCAAGCTGAACAGCCCTAACCTCTTTAGCCTTTCCTCTAGAGATGTGAATCGGAACCGGAATCGGTTCGGTTTCCGGTTCCGATTCACATGTGGGTTTTTTTTCATCGGGCCGATCGCGGTTTTGTTTATCGGCTGCGCCTGAGCTGATAAACAAAAAACCCACCCCGACTCTTTAAAACTAATACCTTAGCTTCCTCCACCCTCCCGACCCCCCCAAAAAACTTTTTACAGGTACCTGGTGGTCCAGTGGGGGTCCCTGGAGCGATCTCCCGCTCCCTGGCCGTCGACTGCCACTAATCAAAATGGCGCCGATGGCCCTTTGCCCTTACCATGTGACAGGGTATCCGTGCCATTGGCCGGACCCTGTCACATGGTAGCAGCACTGGATGGCCGGCGCCATCTTGTGCTCCTACCATGTCACAGGGGCTGACCAATGGCACCGTAGCCCCTGTGACATGGTAGGAGCACAAGATGACGCCGGCCATCCAGTGCTCCTACCATGTGACAGGGTCCGGCCAATGGCACGGATAACCTGTCACATGGTAAGGGCAAAGGGCAATCGGCGCCATTTTGATTAGTGGCAGCCGACGGCCCGGGAGCGGGAGATCGCTCCAGAGACCCCACTGGACCACCAGGTACCTGTAAAAGGTTTTTTGGGGGGATCGGGAGGGTGGGGGAAGCTAAGGGATTAGTTTTAAAGGGTCGGGGTGGGTTTAGGGGTTATTTTTGTGTGCCGTTTTTCCCGCCCTCCCCCAAAATGATAAGAGAACCCCTATGATCAATATCGTGGGGTTTTCCTATCGTTTTGGGGGAGCCCCCAATTTCTGACGATTTTGAAAATATCGTCCGAAGCCCGATTCACATCCCTACTTTCCTCATAGAGGAGCTGCTCCATCCTTTTTATCATTTTGGCACCCTTCTCTGTACCTTCTCCAGAGCAACTATATCTTTTTTTGAGATGCAGCAACCAGAAATGCACATAGTATTCAAGGTGCGGTTTCACCATGGAGCGATACAGAAGCATTATCACATTCTCTGTTTTATTCGCCATTCTCTTCCTAATAATTCCTAACATTCTGTTTGCTTTTTTGATCACTGCAGCACACTGAGCAGACGATTTTAATGTATTCACTATGACGCCCAGATCTTTTTCCTGGGTGGTAACTCCTAATATGGAAAATAACATCATGTAACTACAGCATGGGCTATTTTTCCCTATATGCACTTGTCCACATTAAATTTCATCTGCCATTTGGATGCTCAGTCTTTCAGTCTCAAAAGGTCCTCTTGACTCTGCTTTCTCCTACCCTTGTACAATAAGAACAGAGATGAGAGTAGGAGCAGGCAACAGATGCTTGTCTAGTTTGAGCTTCTTCTCGCCCAACCCTGGGAGAGTCTTGGTCTTCTCTCTGGTATCATCAGTAATACTGCTTGTTCTCACCCTAAGTTCCTTTAGAGGAAAAACATTCCTTTTCTATTGTTGTTGCTACTAGTGCCATACCGTATGAAATAATTTAACCCAGTTGCTGATTCCCTAGGAGTGGCTGGCTAGGAGTTTTTATTCTTGCAATAAATATTGTGTGCCCTATGACTGTACACACCAGTACTAGTGTTGTGTTTAGAGAGGAGATTCTGCAGACATACAGATAGGCAGTAAAACATAGTCTCTTGTTAAAATGCATGTAACATACTATTAGCAAATGTCACAGCTTTTGGAGAAGGAGTCACGTACATACTATAGTAAGTGTATACTGTCTCTTGTTTTCCATGCACAGAAAGTCAGAGAGAACGAAAAAAGAAAGACTGGTGTTCTACCCAATAATTTCAGTGGTCACTGGCCAAAGACATTGCAGCTGTTAAATTAAAAGCAGATACCTACAGTACTTGAATGTAATCCACTTTGAAGTGCTTGAAAAGGGAAATATAAATCAAATAAATAAAAAGAAATCTCTTTCTGCAGTCTGCACTACAAGTGAACTGCCTATAGAGATAAACACACTGTCTTTTCTGCCTGCTCAATGATACAGCAGTAACTCTATTTATTTAAAAGATTGATATCCCACACGTTCCAATGTTCACAGTGGGATACAAATAAAACATACATAATCAGCAAATAAAATATAATAACAAACCATAATATCTAACTCATATGACATACAAACAACAAGGTAGACTACAAAAGCCTATAAAAATTCTCCTAAAAGCTTCAATAATTAAAACAAGAATAATAAGACTAAACAGAGGGTAAATTGCAGTTTCTCTTCTTACACAGTGACACTGTGTGACAAGAGGAAACAACACAGCCCATCTTACTTTAAATAGCTCCTTCCTTTCCTTTTTAAATCTTTTTTTCAGTTTTTTCTTTAGCTCTGAGAAGGTTTCAGAAGCACAACCTATTTTATCTGAATTTCAGCAGTGATATGAGGTGACTGCTCAAAGTTGCATGTTACCTTCCGTTTCAAGTTTAGAAAGAATTGGGGAACTCATTGTCAATATATGCAGATGCTGGTTGAAAAAATGCATGATTTTAATTGGTCCTACTCCTTCCTTGTCCTTTCTCACTCTGGCTCAATTCAGTCTAGCTTCAGGGGCTTCACTGGCTTGCCTTGAGTATGAAACCCCCACCTGCAGTTTTGCTTGCTCCCATAGACTTGAGTAGAATCCAAATACAAATGATAATAAAACTTTTTGTTATTTTCAGGGCACTGACCCTTCATTTTGTTTTCAGTTAAACAAAATAAAAATCCCCTGTTTCATTTCAGATTACCCATTCATTTTAAATGCATGCATATCCCTAGATGATAAAAAAAATTCTGTAAGAATCTCCGGGAGAGGCAGAGTCCAGTTACTACTTTGCAACCAAGTCAGTGATTCAACATAAATATTGGCTCCTGCTTTATTTATTGGCTGTTATTCTAAAATTACTTTTGCTTGTGTTTGCTATGACTGCTAGTATAAGCTTTTGTGTTTGGAAGAAGCTGCTTCTTCACAAAAGTAGAGTTTGCTTTTCTTTTGAAATGTGGAGATTCTTGTACATTGAACTTTTCATAGCTTCCCTCATAGGCAGCAAAGTTATAGCCTAGGAGATTTTCCTCCACCACCCCCATCAGTACCTTACGTCACATTAAACTGGGAGAGCAAAAGTCAAACCTGGTCTTGTGTTTCTAATGGAATCATAACTGATGAGAATCATGTTAATGATTTATAGCCCTGCTATTGTAAATGGCTGGGAAGCTTACGACAGAGTTCCCTTTACTAATTTCCAACAGCTGCATTAAATCATAAACTCTATTAGCTATTATAAAATAATCATCCAATATGCTGCAAATCAATTTGAGCACCAACTCATTTCAGAGCCGTATGTGCCACATCTTGTTTGCTGACCCTAAGGAAGAGTGAATGCAGCCCTGTTATGTAAACATATTTCTATTCCATGTCAGTGGGCAGCCTTGTAACCACAACCATTAGAGATTTGCATAGCCTGTGGCCATAGATCGCAACTCTGACACATACTTATTGTCAGTCTCAAATGTTAACAGCCCTCCTCTGCAGTCTATAAAACTTGTTTATTTATTATTATAAAACAATTAAGGTGTTCCAGTCTTTCAGAGGACAGAAAATGTAGAAAACATACCCTGATCAATAGTAGTACAACCAGAGTAACGAGAAACATCTTCTGTAGAGTAGGGATGTGTATAGGAAAACTTGTCTTCCTATCCTTTTGTTTTCCATTTATGGTATATATTATTTCATTTAGCACATGTTGTATTTTTATAGCATGTGTACTTTTTGCGAATAGCACTGGCTGAAACACTTTTTAGCACAAATTAAAATGGAAAAAATATTTCATTTGTTTTTTATGTAGTCTCAGATGGAAAAGAACATAAAACGATGTGACAGAGATTACTGATGATTTCATGTTGTTTTGAAAAGGACAGCACACACCTACTGCAAAATCAATGTGCTCCGGATTAGCTATTCATTTTTTAACCCAGTCTTGGTTACCTGATATTTATACTATTCTACTCTTTTCACAGCTGTTGGCTACGATAAAATGTTCAGAGTGAGCCATAGGCCCTTCTTATTCTTTTGGTTGAGATTGAGTTGACCACCTGTAAAATATGAGAGATTAAGATCCTGCCATCTGATGCCCTGGCCACAGCCAAAGCTGAAGCATTAAATCTCCTGCTGAAAGAAAAAAAAATACTGTCCTCCAATATTAAATATAAGATAGGATCCCAGGCCTCTAATTAACTTTTGCTTTTTGTCAGTCTTCATTTTCACGTCCATAAACTGCATGTTTGTTTATTTAAAAAGTTTGTAAACCGCCTAATCAGTACAAATACAATAAAAGTGTTTCACAACTTAATATACATAATAAAAATTACAATCAATACAGCACCAAGGAAACAAAAAGGGTCTTTGGTCTACATATTTTCCACATACAGTCATACTTTGCCTGAGCTAAAAAAAAAAAAAGGATCTAGCATATGTCTGATTGGATGGTTTGGGGGCAAGCTATTGAAACAATAACGACCACCATAGTTTTTTATTAGTGAAATAAGCACTTGTTGGTGTACCATATTTTTTCCGTTGATAAGCAGGGCCGAGTTAACTATGATCTAGTAGGTGACATCATCTAGCGGCACTGAACGGAATTATCTCTCCAAGCTAGTAGAGCTTTAAGCTCTACTGAGCATGTGTGGGAGTTCCCGCATGGGCACCCCTCAAAGTCTCTTCAGTCTGTTTTTGTCTGCACTTCGCATGGACAGCATTTCTGTCTCTCTTCAAGAATTTTCTCCTTAGTCGAAATTTTTTTCCAAAACGCATTGTTCCAGCGACCCACAACAGCACTTTTCATTGCTACTAAGCCTTTAGGCTTCTACTACAAAAAAATAAAAAAATAAAAGGAAGGATAGAACATTTTACCGTCAAACATTCCAGAATATTGCATCAAGGAAGATAACTGGTGGCTTCAGGTCATGCACCTGTGGACATATCATGTCCATCACTAATGGTGATGAGGAGTGCTATATATTAGAGATGTGAATCGTGTGATCGATCGTCTTAAGGATCGATTTCGGCTGGGAGGGGGAGGGAATCGGATCGTCGCAGTTTGGGTTTTTAAAATATCGTGTAAATCGTGTAAATCGAAAACCGGCACACTAAAACATCCCTAAAACCTACCCCGACCCTTTAAAATAAATCCCCCACCCTCCCGAATCCCCCCAAAATGCCTTAAATTACCTCGGGTCCAGTGGGGGGGGGGGGGGGGGCGGGAAAACCGGCACACTAAAACAACCCTAAAACCCACCCCGACCCTTTAAAATAAATCCCCCACCCTCCCGAACCCCCCCAAAATGCCTTAAATTACCTGGGGTCCAGAGGAAGGGTCCCGGTGTGATCTTTCACTCTCGGACCTCCGTGCGTTGTTTTTTTGTCCCCCGACGTCAGGAGATTAGGAGATCGCTCCCGGACCCCCAGGGACTTTAGGCCAGCTTGGGGGGGCCTCCTGACCCCCACAAGACTTGCCAAAGGTCCAGCGGGGGTCCAGAACGATCTCCTACCGCGATCTCCTACCGCCGGCGCCATTTTGCGCAAAATGGCGCCGGCCGTATGGCAACACGATTCAACTGCAGGAGGTCGTTCCGGACCCCCGCTGGACTTTTGGCAAGTCTTGTGGGGGTCAGGAGGCCCCCCCAAGCTGGCCAAAAGTCCCTGGGGGTCCAGCGGGGGTCCGGAAAGACCTCCTGCAGTCGAATCGTTTTTCCGTACGGAAAAACGATTCGCGGTAGGAGATCGTTCCGGACCCCCGCTGGACTTTTGGCAAGTCTTGTGGGGGTCAGGAGGCCCCCCCCAAGCTGGCCAAAAGTCCCTGGGGTTCCAGCGGGGGTCCGGGAGCGATCTCCTACGCTCCTGCCGTCGGGGGACAAAAAAAAACAAAATGGCGCCGGCGCTACCTTTGCCCTGTCATATGACAGGGCAAAGGTAGCGCCGGCGCCATTTCTACAACGCACGGAGGTCCGAGAGTGAAAGATCACACTGGGACCCTTCCTCTGGACCCCAGGTAATTTAAGGCATTTTGGGGGAGTTCGGGAGGGTGGGGGATTTATTTTAAAGAGTCGGGGTGGGTTTTAGGGTTGTTTTAGTGTGCCGTTTTTTCCGCCCTCCCCCTTCCCCCGATTTACGATTTTTTGATGATAAATCAGGGGAATTGTTATTGTATCGCGGCTCTAACGATTTTTGATGATTTAAAATATATCGGACGATATTTTAAATAGTCAAAAAACGATTCACATCCCTACTATATATGCCTCGGTCGAAATCATGACCAAATGAACTGTGCCGTGTTTGGCCTAATGTCTTGATCAAAGGTCCTGAGCAACAAAAATTGTGAGACTTTGGACAAAAAGCAAAAGCAGATCTTCTTTGGGAAGATCTCATTCCTCTGCCTCCTTGGAGCAAATCTTCAAATGCAGGCTCTTCACACTGTGACAATCCGGACTAGACAGCCCCAGGTGCTTTGAGCCCTAGACAGCCATCTTCCTCTGAGTTGGTAAAATTGCATACCAATGCAAAGCATGGAGACTCATCGACATACTCTATGCATTCTGCCCTAGTACCTTCAAAATTGAAGAAAGATGTGATGCAGCACGCCACAAAACCCATACTGCAGAAAAATGCATCGAGTTTATTGAAGCAATCAATGCATAGAGCTTCAGGGCACATGATGTACAATGCATCAAAACAACTAATGCATATTTCACTGGAGCACATGGCACATCAGTGCACCTGAAGAAAGATGTATCAGAACGCACAATGCATGGTGCATTGGTCCGCATGATGCATCAAATTGCTCAATGCATGGAGCATAAGACAGACCGTTCCATGTTGCATCTCACCGCTCGATACTTACTGCATCGAAGAAGCTAATGCACAATGTATTAACATCCCTGATGTGCTCTACGTCAAATGAGCAAGGACTTAAAAAAAGGAAATCTTGACACACCAATGGGCAACTTCGAACCATGCATCGAAGCTAACTGAAAGTACCTTGACACTTTCAGTACAAATAGGGTGAAGATATGTCATATCAGTTCAGATGAGACCTCAGACCTCTCTCCACTGTCACATCACTCCACAGATTCATGTAAATAAAAACACACAGATCCACCAATCACATTTCCCGGTACTGCCAGTGCGCCCAGAGGAGTTTTATGCACAAGAAATATTGCAACCTGCCTTTCCTACTCAGCTATTTGCTGCATATTGCACTTCAAAGATGGAGCCTAGGCTTTGACTATCACATCCTGCTACTAGAGCTCTTCCAGTCTCCTAGCTACTAACCCAGGGTCTTGGCCTACAATCCTCAGAACTAATTTGTTTGGTTGTACCCTTGGTGTCCAAGCCACCATATGTAACAGAATGAAAATCTATTCTAGTCTCTGAGGAAGCAGCTGACACCTGTCCAAAGGTTGCAACAAACAATTGACATGTTATGCATCTTCTTTGCCTCCTTCATTCTGGAACTGGAGCAACCAACCATTCTACTGGCCTACCCCATCCAGCCATACTCGCTGCAGTACATAAGATGATCTATCTCCAGGGAGCAACCACCTCCTGACACAACTCCCTCTGGATTACAGAGTCCTCATTGTTTTAGTATTCACTCACTAAAGGAATCCCCTTGCAGTTCCACAGGTATTCCTTTTGACTCAGCTCCAGGTCCACTGGACCATATTTTTCCTCTGGAAGGCTTAACATACTCCAAATTTATGGAGAAAATGGACATGGCACTTAAGTAGTGAAAGATAAGAATCCAGATCCTAGAGCAGACGTTATGGGCATACTGAAGATCTTGGACATTCCAGTCAAACCATCTGCCTTAGCAATTATGTTGGATGTCATCTTAATTTTAAGAGAGCAAACCTACTTCGCATATCTTCCATAGGACTTGTCGACTTTAACTCGCGCGTGTAAGTGGATTTTAAAACATGCTCCCACAGTGGGACATTCCTAGTTTTTCCATTTAGTCCACCAGTTTGCTCAGTCAATATCAAGGTCTTCCAGATCCTCTGGTTCTTTATTACCATCACAACGGTTTACAAAAAGGCACATATAGTAAAAAATCGATAATACTTAACAGAAGTGCCAATAAATATCCGGTAACATATAATTCCAATAAAAAGACTATTTGATGAATGTCATATTGTCCTTTTAATACATGTGCATAAATCACAGCTTTTAAAATATTCATTGCTCACGCACGGCCCACATACATGCATATGTGGGTATTTTTACCCGAGCAGCACTTTTAAAATCAACCTCAAAGTGATCCAACAAGTAAGTGGCGCAAGAAGTCAGCAAGGGGCTGAATCAGAAGACAGGCAAAACATGAAGAGCAGGCCAGGCAGAGGCAGCAAGAGTGCTAAGTGACAATAACGCAACAAGGTGCTGAGCCAGAAGAGGCACAGGACATGAGGAGCAGGCTGGGTAGCAGTCAGCAGCAGCAAGCCTCCAAGATCCCATGCCATTCATAGAAGGACAGGGGAAAAGATGGTTTTTCCATTTTCATGTTTTCCTTTTGAGCCAAGACATCCCAGTATAAACCAGGAGAGAGGCAGGGCAAGAGGGGCAGGTCCAACAGATGCAGGAAGAGTGGAATCTGCAAGGCACTGAGGTCACATGGAAATTCAGGGGAACCCATCAGGGTAGGGTTTATCTTTAGAAAGACCAACTTTTTCATAAACTCTGGTGCCAGTCATGAATGATGTGGACTTGCGTGCTGATTTTAGTTCATATCTTGCTATCCCTAGCTGCAACCTTCCACTGAGTCTGCTTTTTTATGCTCCTGCACTATACTAACAGTGGAGAGGGGAGCAGGTGGCTACTGTTTCACCTTCTCAGCCAACCATGCCTCTCTACCTGGTTTCCCCCTCTTAAAATAAAATTCCTTCTGATTTTGGCAGGATAATTCCTAATCCTTAACCTATGCCTCTCATCATCACCACTGCTATTTGTGCTGACCCAGGTCTCTCATATGGAATAACCTTCAATCTTCCTCTCCCGTTGGCTTGTTTACCTTTTGATGCCAATGGCATGATGGAATTTATTAAAACAGATCACTAATGGATAGGGGCTTCTAGTGTACAATGTTTGTACACGCTAATTTACTGACTGCAGACCACTCAGTCACTTGAGTCACAAATAGGACACAGTGAGTGAAATTATTATGTTTGCTGAGTGACTATGTACACTAGTAAAATAAGTTAAACTTTGTATTAGTCTCACACACACACACAAGTATCATTAATTTGTCACACTGTCTCTTTTACATAGAGGCAGCCTCCTGTTTACTTTGTCACTACACTGCAGATGCTGCAAGAAACATACAGGCAATTTGTCTTTGTCTTTCTTGTAGCGACTAGCACAGTATCATCTCTAGTGATATTCTCACCCTGATGATACACACTGTAATCCTCTCACAGAAATTAGATTTTCTCCTGCTACTAGGTAGTACCCCAAATCACAGCTTGGCCCACATTCAGTGAGTGACACTAACAGCAGAATTTGCTTTCTCCTGCAAACTATCTTTTTTCTAATCCTTTTTTCTTTCATACTAAGTTTTGAAGCAAGGAGCTTCAGAATCTCTGCCTTCTTTCTCTGAGATGCAACAGAGAAATGACTGAAAGTAAACTGGTCACTGCTCAAATTGTTCTTAGTTTCACTTTTACTTAAAAATGATGAAGTCTAACATGCTGGGATAGGCTGTTTGAAAAAGTATTGAAACATGATTGTTCCTGCTTCTTCCTTGTCTCATCCCCAACCAGATTCACTCTAACTTTCTTGAAGTAAAAAAAATGTATTGCTTTGCTTCCTCCCTCAACTGACTGAACCAAATGAGCCAAAAATGATTCTTATATTTGAGGGGGGAGAGACCTGAATCAAACTGAAAATCACAGAGAAAAATGTTTGAATTGACACCGGTTTGACCTTGGAGAGCAGTAAACCCTCATTAATAGTGCCCTGGTTCAAAGTCTCAGCAATGGCATTATTGCTTTCAAATGTCAGAAGTGTTTTTGTTTCAACTATTTTTCTATATTCCACCACAGCCCTCACTTAGTAAAGTCATTAACCAGATCCTTTGTGAATGGGAGGAGGAGGCTGGGAGGAACATCAAGTTAGGTAGCCTGAGGCTTGACTTAATTGAGCTATCCAAAAGTCTCTTGAATGCTGTCTGATTCTGACTGTTTTGCCTTCACTTTGCAGGTTTTCTGACACAAGAGGGCACCACATACCTCAAGAAATAAAATGACAAGACTTACAAATTGCTGTAATAAATAAAATTTAAGGCCATTTATGTGACAGGATGACTGAAAATACATTACTTATTCACTTTTTACTGATTACCTGATTAACACAAAAGCAGCAGAGGAAGCAAACTTGGAGAGGCACTGAAAGGACAGTCATAACAAGTGGAAGTAAATAATGCATCCTTAGTTACAGTATATCATGTGGTATTTTCTCTAAGCAAGGCTTTTCTCTGATATTCTGCTTTAGTCATATTTGCTTTTCTTGCCAGCTTTATTCAGTGAGCAGCAGTCAAAATGCAGTGCGTGTTCATTCAGAGACTGATGGACGTCGTTTCAAAACAATTCTAGCTTAACTGATCTTTGGAGAAAGGACAGTATATCCTACAGTGTCCTAGTAACAGGTCATGTGACGCAGGTGTGTGTCCTTTTGAAATACATTCCCTGTAGCGTTCTGGAGTTTGAGCATGCGGAGCATCAGCTGTGCCTGCACCATTCATAAGTGTATCTATTGCACTTGCCAAAGCAGCCTTGTGAAAAATAAGCCATTTATATTATTACGTGGTTCAGAACAGGAATTATTAGGGACATGCATCCCCAAAGTTTTCATTTCAGTTTGTTTGTTTTTTTTCTTTTCTTTTCTAATTTTTCGGTTCGTTTAATGTTTTCTATATTACATTTGCCAAACTGAAAACAAAAAAAAACCACATTAAATGGGAAAAAAAATCCCCAAACCAATTTAAAAAATAATAGTGGCCTCCCATGACCGTCAAGCATCCCCCCACCCTGTCACAGTTTGACCCAGTGCCTGGGTCTGCCCAGCTGGGTCTCCCTGGGCACAGTCAGGCGTCCTCAGACCCCCTCCCCCACCCGCCTATTCAAGCTTCCACCAGGGTCCTCCCTTACCCCCTTTCTGAAGTCCTGGTAAGGTACTTAAGGGATGAAGCAAAGCCCGGTTTTTCCTGCCTCCGGGTCCTGGATCTTTAAAAATGGTACCATCCACCTTGAGAACGGTGCTGAAGTAACATCAATTCGGCAGCTGCCCCCAGTGTGGCTGGTACCATTTTGAAATTTGGGAACATACTTGAATCTGATCTTTCCTTCGATAGTCAAATGAAGTCATTGTAGGAAGTGCTTTGTTTAAATTAAGATTTTTGCATAAGCCCTAATTAAATCCTGTTGATTTTCACACAGTGCTACAATCACTAGTCTTAAAAAAGCTTCATTATTACAATGCTATCTGTCTTGGCCTTTCTGAAAGCCCCGCAGAAGACTCAAAATTCGGCAGCATAGGTATTAATTAGGAATGTGCAGCCACAAAAATTGTTTTTCTTTTTTTCTCAGTTTTTTTTTCTCCTGGATTTCATTTCATTAAATATTTATTTTGTATCTGTTTCTTTTCAGAAACAAACATTTAAAAAAAAATAAATTAAAAAAAAAATAAACAAAATGGGTCCTTACCCTGGCCCTCCCCTGTGTCCCCTCAATCTTCCCATAAAATGTACTGGGACCAGAACCACCTTGGCTCCCACTTAGCCTTCCTGCAGGAGTTCAGATGGGCAGAAAGGATGCCCACTCACCTCTGGTCCCATTGAAGTTCAACGGCAATGGTGAGGCTGACCAGCGCCATAGTGTGACATTTCAATTGGCACCGGCTGACCCAGGGCTGTAGTGTGACATCAAAATGGCACCTTCTCAGGGCCAGCTGATGCCATTTTGTTGTACGGCCAAACAAATATATAGCCATACAACAAAATGGTACTGGCCGACCCTGAGAAGGCACTATTTTGATGTCACACTATGATGTTGGGTCAGCCAGTGCCATTTTAAACATCATGCCATGGCGCTGGTTAGCCATACGATTGAACTTCATTGGGGCAGGAGGTGACTGGGCATCCCTCCTGCCTATCTGAACTTTCACGGACAGGGTAAGTGGGGATTAGGGTGCTTCCTAGCCCCTAGTACCTTAACCATTAGGTCCAGTTGGAGGGCCTCAAGTCAGCCCCGAGGAAGCACTGGTCTTCCCTAAAGAGTTTTTTTTTCTTTTTTGTATTTTTAAAACAGAACAGAAGTAAACCAACAAACTTTTGTTGGTTGTTCTTTCATTTTGTTTTTAAAATGTTATGAAACAAAACAGGAAATGCCGTTGACATTTTCTATTTCGTTTCAATTGAATGTACATCCCTGGTATTAACTGATATTGCCCGAAAAGAATTTTATAACAGGCGTGTATTCTGGCCATGACCATATTCACCAGTTCATCCACCAGTTCTCCCAGTCTAAAGCTAGATCCTCCACCCCCCCTTTAGCCTGTACTCCCTCCACTTACCCCAGAAAATGTAAACTCCTCAGGGATGCCTTTTATTTTTTTCTTGCACCTGTACAGCAGAAGAAAACTTACGCGACATTTGACCCGGCTGCATGCCCAGGCACGTAGGTACTTACGTGCACATCTCTTGGCCATGCCCCGTCCACACCATGCCTACACCACACCCCTTTTCTCTCCAATGCGAGATGTGCGTGCATCCCCCCCCCCCCCCCTTTTATAAAACTGGGCATGAGCCAGATACACGCCCATCTCCTGGCTATTGGCGCACGCATCTCTTTTAAAATTCACCTCCAAATGTCTGCCCTACATTTGTGACAGCCTTAAGCGTACATGTGTTGCGACTTGAGTGAATGCGCCGGCGACAGAATGAGCGCTTCTCTGCACCTGTCACAGACCGCGGTGGATGGAAGTGAAACGCCAGGAAAACGTCCTTGAGGTCATTGTGGACAGCAGGGTGAAATTTTCCACTCAGGTGTAGCGGCAGCCCCTCCCCCCCCCCCCCCCCCCCCAAAAAAAAAGCAAATAGAATGTTAAGAATTATTTGGAAAGGAATAGAAATCAAAACTGGGAATTCAGTAATGCTTCTCTGTCGATCCATGGTGTGTCCGCACCTTAAGGATCGTGTGCAGTTCTGGTTTCCACACCTGAAAAAAGATATAACAGGGTTAGAAAAAGTACAGAGAAAAATCAACAGAAATGATTATGGGAATGGATTGACTCCCTTATGAATAAACAGGTTAGGGCTCTTCAGCTTGGAGAAGACATGACTTAAATGGGATATGATGGAGGTTTATAAAATCATGTGTGGTATGGAACAGGTTAATAGGGCAGGGTTATTTACATTATCAAATAGTACTAAGACTAGGGAACACGACCTGAAACTAACAGGTAGCGGTTTTAAAACAAATTTAAGAAAATATTTTTTTCAGTCAGCGCATAATTAAGCTATGGAATTTGTTGTCAGAAAATGTGATAAAGGCTGGTAGTGTAACTGAGTTTGAAAATGTTTGGACACGTTTCTGGAGGACAGGGCCAAAAATAATTACTAAGCAGATAGACTGTGATTTTTCCATATATTATTTGTTATGAATAGCAACATGAAACAGTCTTTTATATTCAGATTTGCTGGGTACTTCCAGGTCTGGATTTATCATTAGGTACACTAGGCCTGGGCCTAGCACTGCAACAGTCTGGGCAGGGCAGCAGGCTGGCTGAAGATTTGCTGCCTTCCAAATGTGCTGGATCTCACTCAGCAGAGAACAGCCCTCTGCTTCTTGATCCAACCCCATCACCTCCCAGGTAGCAGGCAGGAAACAGGAGAGAGTGAACCTGGAGCAAACTGAGCCAAAAGATAATTTTATGGCGATTAGGAGGGACAGACTGAGGGATCACTGGGGAAGGGGGAGGGCTTGTGTCTGTATGAAAGAGGGGGATTGGGGAGGGAGGCAATGTTTTTGTGTGTATGAGAGAAAAGGTATTGGTGCTGGGTGTGTGTGTGTGTTTGTGTCTATGAGGGAGAAATTAGAGAGAGGATGCAAAGAAGAGCAGGACTAGAGCATGTTAGGGGCCCTTGCCTCCACCTCACCCCCCATCCCTGCACACTTCACCGCAGTTCACATCCTCTCTCTTTGGATTCTGTCCCCAGATCAGGAGTCTATGATCCTTCCTACTTCTCCCTTCTCCCCAATCCTTCTTTTCCCCCCCTCTCCAGATTCCTGAACTCCCCATCCCACCCTAATCTTCCCCATCTCTGATCCACTCTCCTCCTCCTTTCCCCATCCCTGGTCCTCTCACCCTCTCCTTTTCACCTCCCCA
This sequence comes from Rhinatrema bivittatum, assembly GCF_901001135.1. NCBI lineage: Eukaryota > Metazoa > Chordata > Amphibia > Gymnophiona > Rhinatrematidae > Rhinatrema > Rhinatrema bivittatum. Next base: position 35,720,975 of record NC_042626.1, read on the forward strand.
TACTGATACTTGTAATCCCTTTGCCTCGTCCAATAAAAGGAAAATATATTATACAGACCCAAACAAGGTTTATAATGTAAAATAAAAAGATGAAAATGTTTGTCAATGTGCCTCAAAATTTTTCAGATTTTTAGTACAGAATCTACTTCTAAGCTGCCACAGAGAATGTGGGGCTGTGCCTTATACCTACTCCTTGTTGTCTGACCTTATCACTGAGGTCCGTCGTGCCTAAGGACAGCAAAATCCTAAATCCGTCACTGACCCAGACTGGCCATGGTCGGACACAGGATGCTGGGCTCAATGAACTATTGGTCCGATCCAGCATAGCATTTCTCATGTATGTTAACCTATGAGTACGTGTGTGACAGTAAATGCATGCTTCTGGTGCATATTAAATGGTGTGTGATTATTATAACAGAAAAAGGACCTATGTGATAGAACGAATGAACACAGCCATTTAGAAATGTGTGTGCATGTGCACAGGTGGAAGTAAGATTGAATGCATGTGATCACATTGTTGCTGTCGATTTGGAAGAATGCCTCTTCTGGCTCCTGCCTACATGCTCCCAAAATTCCATTTCACCTGAGGTTGGTGCCTAGAGTCTCTTCATGTTTCATGTTCACAAGCTCTTTTGTTGATAAGAGGAAAGCAGCTTTACGCCAGGGCAATTTATTTCACTACGAGGACATAATCAGCAGAAATTGTTTGGCTAGATGTGAAGAAATGTTTCACTTAAGTATTAATCTGTGCAAGCACCATCTCCTCTATTCAAACGCAGTAAGTAGCAGGTGAAGAGTGATGTATATGATTCATTTCTGCTCCCACCATTGCTTAATAAATTAATTGGGGTGAGCCTTTTAACAAAAGTATGGGCTAGGACAAAAGGGTCCATCAGTTAAAATTAAAAGGAAAGAGATTTAAACTTACTCAATAGGCAAGACTCTTTACGGTAAGTGGTTAGTATGTGAAATTTGTCGCCTACTGAGATGGTTTTAACCACTTCAATAAAAAAATTTAAATGAAAGTTGGATGAGTGCCTAGAGGTTAATGCTATTAGTGGGTGCTCTGCACATAAGACTTGTTGAATTTCTATTAAGTGGGAGTCATCTTGATTATCTTTGTAGAGTCAAGAAAACAAATCTTGCAGCCCATGAAACACAATTTTTGTGTTTTCTGATTTGCAGTTAACAAAAAAAGAGAATAATTATTCCACCCTGGATGATTTGAAGAGAGATAAACTTGATGGACTAAAGCTTTCTGTTAACCAAATTTGATATAAATGTGAACTATGCGCCCATGAGCTCAGTTTTCGCTCATCTCATCTAGTGGACGTTCCATCTTTCTTGCCATGCGTAAATACTTATCACCATCATACAGTGTTGCATAATCTAGTAGCACTATAAAAATGATAGGTGATATTAGTATTATTTGCACTTTGTTCCCTTGTGGTAGATATTCATCCTACCCTCAATATGCACATTTGAAATAATATGAACCATAATTACATATCATCCGTTGCCATTGGCTCAGTCAATGAGAAATAACTTTGCAAGTTAGAAGAAAATAGATGAAGTATTGCTGCTTGGTCTCTCGATGTTTTTTTTTTTAAGCTAAGATCAAATTGAGGTTTGAGTCATAAAATGAGACCAGTTCTTTTTTGGTCTTTTGACTGAGATTGAGAACTTGTACAATATTGGAATGTTAATGTTGTGATAAGTGGCATGGGTGCGAGGCATGTTGCTGAGTCATAGTTGACGTAGCCTCATAGGTGACTCTATGAGGCCTATACCGACAATTGGCAAATGCTCCCTGAAGCAGCTGGACATGCCTCCCCCACAGATTAAGCCCTTGGGTTTTGGTGGCCAGCAGGGCTTAGTTAGGTCCCTAGGATGGTTAGGTAAATGAGTCCGAGGGCACACCGGGGTCAGGGCAGGCAGCAGACTTGAGGAGTCAAAGGCAGGCTAGAGTCAGGACAGGCTGTGGACAGACGTAGTCAGATGCAAGCAAGGGATCAAGTCCAGGCAGCAGGTAATCGTGGTCAGGTCCAGGCAAGAGGTCATATCTAGGTGACAGGTAATCGTGGTCAGGGCCAGGTGGCAGGCAATCGTGGACAGGTCCAGGCAAAAGGTCAAAATCCAGAAGTCAGGCCAAGGGTGGATGGAGACACATAGAAGACACTGGATGAGATGGATACGACAAGGAAGGCTGGATGAGGCAAGGGTAGATGAGACAAGACAAGAACCAGGAACAAAGACAGCAATCAAGAACCAAGATGCAGAAGCAACACTCTCTGCAGATGCAGGAAACCTGTTAGAGAAGCGAGGTAATGTAGCAAAGTACTTGCTTAAATAGGCCGGTCAGCTTGTTGTTATTGGAGGGCACTGTTTAGCATTTCCCGCCATGGGGCCTATATAATGTGCATGCCTAAGGCAAGGCGGTGGCCTGGGAACGTCAGTGGCTTCTGGAGTGTGCGTCAATGGTGACATCCTGCCATGCTGTTTCTGGGCCTGCAGCGGTGTCTGGGTGAGTGTAGCTGTTTGCAGTAGCCTACCGCTGCTGGCAAACATAACAAATGCCTTGAAACCCAATTCTTTTAGGCAGAGAACACCATTTGGACCTTGATTAGACATGAAGGATGAAACCTCCTATAAAAAAATAAATTAAATAAATTGAATTGTCATAGTTTTGTTGGAGTCTTAGGTGCAACATGATTCTTCGGGCCTCAAAATAGGTTTCAGATCAATTATGCAGTGCTGCCTATGTCCTGGAGAGCTGCTTGTGACTGTTATATATATATTTTGTGCTTACCTCAAGGTTAACATGTACGCCACCCTACAAGTAATGCTCTCTCTCTCTCTTTGAAAGAATTTGTTAGTTACTTTATTTAAAACTGCAAACTTTTGTTTTGTTGCACCTTAAATAGACTCATATGCAAAGCTTGGAGTCTTCACATCTTTTTTTCTTCCTGCTCTGAATACTTTAAATTTCCATTGTTGTTGACTTTCCTTTCCTTCTATGCTAGACATGTCCACTTCCTTCTTTTTTATGTAGAGGATCATATTCAGTAAGCCAACAATCAGACAAGTTATTCAGCTAAAGTTAACTGCTGAATACATTTTCTAAATTTATCCAGCTATATATATATATATATATATATATATATATATATATATATATTGTGCATGGCAAATAAAATTACCAACTTTTCCAATTAGTATACCAATTATCTGCAGGTCATCGAGAATCTCCTTGCTCTTCAGCTTGAAGTCTCCCTATTTCACCCAGATGCCCCACCCAGTTACTATTTCACTTTTAAGATATTTACCATCACTCACTCCAGGAATAAATGTACGTGAGTAAGCTGCCAAATTTAAATGTGTAAGTTGCTTATAAAATAGCAACTTACTCAGGTAAATGTTGGTCCTCCGGAGTGAATGCTCCTGGCCCGCCATTTTTTACATGTTCAAATTTACTCATGGACTCTAATTTAGGCATGTATGTTGAGGTTTCTAATATAGCATATACTTGCATTTATGCTATTTTTATGTGTGCAACTTTTAAAATTTCACCTTTAACTTTGTACCTGAGGCAATGGAGGGTGAAAAAAGACTTGAGCCCTGGTTTACAGCCCACTGCTCTAACCACTAAGCTAAACTAAAACTTAAGAGACCTTTTTTAGCTGAAGAAAGCCAGGAGTGGAAGCCAGCTTGTCATAAAAAATTAAAATTTGGAAAGCACCATCACCTGTTCTTCTTCCTCTTGTTTTGGAGCAGAATCAAAAGGTCGGAGAGCCATCTGAGGCTGGCTTTAGCAGGGCAGAGGCAGCAGATGTGCAACACTCAAAACCAGCAGTGTGTTCCTCTATAATTACTGCTTCTGAGGTAATGGAGGCAATATTTTCAAATATTGATTACCTGAATCAGAAGATATTGAGGAACTAGTAGCCGCAGAGAATTTGATAGCTTTAGTTGGCAGTGTCTTAGCCTCTAATGAGGAGGTGGGGGAGGTAGACAATACAGATGTTATTGAGATAAACTCCCAGGAAGAGCCAGTAGAGTTGATGGAAAAGTTGGACTTCTTGCCTTTACTGTATTTTCCAGAAGTTCTATGCTAGTGTCAGGATGACTGAAAGCCCCTTGGGGATTATGGTGCCACTCTGTCCTACTGCACAGCATAGACTTTACACTTTGAAGGTTTTGTTGCCATTACATCTTGCTGCTATACCCCTAATCCTACCTCTTGGTGATCTTGCTGCCACTCTGCCTTGCTGCCATAATCTAGATTCTATACCTTGGGGGCCTTGCTGCCATTCTGCCTTGCTGCTATACCACATATTTTTTCCACCTTGAGGGTCATGATGCTACTCTGCCTTGCTGACATACTCTAGTCTCTACAACTTGGGTTGTTTTTGCCACTGTGGGTGGCTGCATGCCACTCTTTCTGCTGCTATGTCCCTTTGTCAGTGCCTTGGAGTTTTTCCTACCACCTTTGCTAATTCATTCCCTATTCATGGTGCCTTAGGATGTTCATGCCACTCGGTGCCAGTTTTCCCTTCTCATGCTGCCTTCAGAGGTACATGCCCCTTTTGTTGGTGCCCTCTTTTGAGACCTTACGAGGGTTCTTGTCACTCTTCCTGCTGCTTTGCTCCTCACATTGTCTTGGAGAACTTCTGCCACTGCTGGTACTCTTTTAACCTTAGGCTATTCATGCCACTTTTGCTTCCCTTTTGCCAGTCTTGGTGGCTTGGAGTTCTCTTCCCTCTTCTGATGATGTCTACCTACAAGATTCATTAGAAGTGATTAGAAAATCCCAATTATGGAGCTGCATTGCTTCTCCCATTAACTTTAATGGAAAACAACAAATGAATGGACCAAATAAATGAAACATTTTTTTCATTTGAAACAAACCAAATGAATGGAGGCAAACTATGACATGAATAAATGAACCAAAACTAGAATGTTGCCTGTGCACATCCCTAAGCTGTGAATGTCAGGTCAACATACCTCTGTCTGATTAGTGAATTATGGAATATTCTAGTCTTTCAACTTAAAGAAAACCTAGTATACCTAGTTAAAATTACCAGACTTTTCCGGATAACTTTAGCTGAATATTAGTGCTAAAACTAATCCCCACCCTCAGAACACCCCCCCCCCCCCCCATTACCCTTTTTTTTTTTAATATGGGTAATTACTTACCTTGATAAAATGAGGCTGGTGAGAGGGGATAAATATTCAAAAAGTTACCCAGACAAAGCCTTTGCACATAGACCATGCAATAAATAAAGAGACCTCATATGTATGATGGGTGAAAAGTAAATGCACTGTTGAGACGGGAATCCATGAATTAGTAGAAAGAACCTAGTTCAGTATGGATATTTCAGTTTTCTTAATACCGACAATCTCCAAGTTTAGCAGAAGGATAATCTCCCACCCCTACCCCCATCCAAAAAAACATCTTTTTTCTTTTTTGTGCTAATGACTCATAACAACTAGGGGATATAGGTAACAGAAAACAGAAATGCCAGCAAAAAACTGTGTAGTAATGAACAGACAACTGATTGAAGTGGGGGGGGGGAGGGGAGGGCAGATTCAAATGAAGATATTTTAATAAACCTTTTCTCTAAAACTATAAAGCTGTCAACTATCACACCACCAGGGACATAAATGCCAATATATCTATATCTATCTATCTCTCTATCTATCTATTTATATATATATATATATATATATATATATATATATATATATATATATATATATATATATATATGTGTGTGTGTGTGTGTGTGTATATGTATATATATATATATATACACACGCACATACATACAGAATGAAATGAGCACTTTTTTGAATACCCTTTTTCTTTATTCCTTAAAATAAGCAAATCCAGATTTAAAAAAAATCACTGCATTGTACATGAAAAATAGCCAGAGAGAGGAATTCTTGTATTACCAATACATTTTATATTTCTGCTTACACTTCCACTACTAATGGATCAGAGATTGCATTTTCTGGTTAGAGAGAATGAATACAAAATAGCATGGAAATGTACAGAGACTGGGCCATCTGCAGGAGGTGGTGGGGCAGATTGGGAGAGCCAGTGGGACCGATGTAATAAGCCACGCTGACCCCAGCAGATTTTTCCGTGCTAAAACAACACTGGTACATAGTGAGGTTTTAAGCATGAGGAAAAGCTTGGGTTAAAATCCAAGTTAAAGCCAACGCTAAGATTACCGCTTCTACATGCAAATTGTAGGGTCACGAGCTTGATGCAGGAAGGTGTACTACAGGTTGACTGCTATGCCACCCGTCTTGTTAGCACAGGAATTTCAAGTCCTGGGTCAAAGAGAAGGAGTTAAGCTTTCCGTGGCACTGAAAGGGCAGAAGTGCTGCAGCGGTGTGGCAGCCCCTTCCACGGATCAATGTCTCGCTGCTGGCTCTAGTCCCGGCTCCAGATCGCGTGAACCCATTCAGCGGAAAAACATCCCTCTGCCCCGCGTGGAGGGAGGGGGCTGATCCACTGCAAGGAGGCAGGGGAGCTCTCACTGGATGTTAAAGGGCTGAGCGAGAAGCCAGCTACCTGCTCGGGAAATAATTTAGCGTCACGGAATTGAAAGCAAAGACACTAACACAAAGTTCCTTTCTATTGTGCAAGAAAATAAAAAACAAAAAACCTGGTAATGGGCAAATGGTCTGAAACCTGCAGGTTCAGCACATTAGCTCACAGCTGTGGGAGACTTTTGCACAGATTTGCAGTTTAAATGGCAAGCATATGCCCTATCAATACAAAAAAAAAAAAAAGTGCATCCCTGTGTTTTTTTTTTTTTAGACAAGGGGCATTTTCATGCCAGCAGCAGCTTACTGCATCCCAGGGGAACCGCGGGTTTCTGCCGCACGAGTAAAATAAAACCCGGGCTAACATTTTGCTTCAGTTTTTTTTTTTGTTTTGCGTTGGCCTCAGTGTGGGCGTATGACCGGTGGCACTAGAAGCAGAAAACAGGAGCCCCCAGACTTCTGAGCCCAGCATCCCGCAGAAGCTTGTCTGATGTCAGAGAGCCCTGCTTTACCGCGGAGGATGGCGGTGGGTCTAGCATGAAAGAGGTCTGTGTGGCTTCTAAGTTATTCATTTTTCTGGGCCCCCCCAAAGTTCCTGAGATTCAGTAACACGAAGAACTGGAAGAGGCATAACTTATTACTCTACCTGCCCGTGCTAACGTGCGGCCGTTCTGTTCTGTAGTCTTGCCAGAGTTGAATATAATTAATCGATGTTGGAACGGAGAAGGGATACTTTTTTTTTTTCTGGGTGCGTGTACAGATGTGCACTACAGATGCACTTTCTTGGGAAGTGAAAGGGGAAACTTCCTGTTTTGTTTAATTTTGTTTAGAGAAGAGGATGAAAGAAAAATGAATGAAAGTTCATTCGTTTTTCATTTTTTGTTCAAAGGAAAGAAAACTTTGGCAGGTACAGTGAGCCCAGGGACCGTCACCTGCCAAGAAAAATAAAATCCTGCTGCCGCCAGGAAAAGGCTACCCCCACAGCTCGGCATCATCCCCCATAGCCCTCTTCCTCCCCCCCCCCCCCCATAATACCACTTTTTACTCCATCCACAGGTCTTCCATGGGCAGGAACAATTCCCCGTTGCTTCTGTCCCACCGCTGCTGTTTTTCCAACCTGAGAACAGCAGTAACGGGGGCATGAACGACTGGGGTTTGCGCCTGCCCATGGAAGGACCCGCAGATGTCGGGGGGGGGGGGGAGGAGGGGGCTGGCACTGAGCCTAAGGGGGGGTGGATTTTATTTTTAAACTTTGGCAGCAGTGTAGGAGAGAGAGAAGGGCCCGGGCCTGACAGCTTTTCTTTTTCATTTTAAATAAGCAAAATAAAAAGAAACTAGCACCAAATTTTGGTTTCCTTCCTCCGTCTTTCCATCTTTCTCATAATATCTTTCATCTCTCATCTGTCCATTTTTTCTCTCTCCATTCCCCTTCTTGCTTGGCCTCCACTCCTCTCCCTTCTATGTGGGGCCCTACCCCCTCCCTGTCACTAACCCTCTTCTCCAACATCTTCTCCCTCCCTGCTGCTTGGCCCCCTTCTTTCCCCAGCATCCTCTCCCCACTACTGTTTTCCTCCTCCCAGTATCTGCTTTCCCTGTCGTTTGCCTCCCCTCCCTTCCTCAACATCTGCTCACACTGCTCCCTCCCACCCCCTCCTCAGCTAACTGAGCAGTGTGAGCCCATCTCACTCACAGCAGCCCACTGCTCTGTTTCTTCTATGCTGGCAACGTGAGCCATGGGCCGGCACTTCCTGCTGCCAGTCTCCTGACTGTATTTATGTATTGTTCATTGTAATTTTCTTCTATTGTTGAGAGCCAGCTAGAGCCTTGTGTTCATCAAGAATAGGCAACCAATACATTTAAACAAATATAGTAACATAGTAATGATGGCAGAAAAAGACCAAAATGGTCCATCTAGTCTGACCAGCAAGTTTCCCTAGGTAGTAACTGCTGCTCCGTGCAGGTTACCCCCACGTTTCTGTTCAGGGTAGTAACTGCCGCTGCGTGCAGGTTACCCCCACGTTTTTATTCAGGGTAGTAACTGCCGCTGCGTGCAGGTTACCCCCACGTTTCTGTTCAGGGTAGCAACTGCCGCTGCGTGCAGGTTACCCCCACGTTTCTGTTCAGGGTAGCAACTGCCGCTGCGTGCAGGTTACCCCCACGTTTTTATTCAGGGTAGTAACTGCCGCTGTGTGCAGGTTACCCCCACGTTTCTGTTCAGGGTAGCAACTGCCGCTCCGTGCAGGTTACCCCCACGTTTCTGTTCAGGGTAGCAACTGCCGCTCCCTGCAGGTTACCCCCACGTTTCTGTTCAGGGTAGCAACTGCCGCTCTGTGCAGGTTACCCCCACGTTTCTGTTCAGGGTAGCAACTGCTGCTCCGTGCAGGTTACCCCCACGTTTCTATTCAGGGTAGCAACTGCCGCTGCGTGCAGGTTACCCCCACGTTTCTGTTCAGGGTAGCAACTGCCGCTCCGTGCAGGTTAACCCCACGTTTCTGTTCAGGGTAGCAACTGCCGCTCCGTGCAGGTTACTCCCACGTTTCTGTTCAGGGTAGTAACTGCCGCTGCATGCAGGTTACCCCCACGTTTCTATTCAGGGTAGTAACTGCCGCTGCGTGCAGGTTGCCCCTAATAAACGAATTTTGAAGTGGCTCGTGGTGCCGGCACAGAAGAACCAGAGCAGTCAGCTGCCATTCAAAGGGCTCCCAGCACTCCTCCTCTGCTCTGTACCCTGTTCAGTCTGAGGCGCAGCGGCAAAACTCTGCGTGGCCACGGCCGCCGGCATCTTGGAGCGAGCAGTGCCTCCAAGATGTAAATGGACGTCAGCCTGGGCACGGCAGCCACTCAGACCCACTATTGCATCTGCTCCATATTCAAATGTTTACTCAGGCTGCTCTGCCTGACCTTAGCTTTCTGCAGATAATTGCTGTGCACCTAACCAAAAAAGGTATCTTTCCATGTACTATAAAGCACATACAGGTTGTAGGATGCCCCTGCATTTCACAGCCCCGCACTCAATCAGCTCAGCCAATGCACTCCAGATTTCCCGCTACCTTGCAACTCTTTCATAGCATCTTTGTCCCCTCCCAAAATAAAAAAAAAAAAGAAAGAATTGATATTCCGGTGCTGAGCCTGCAGATCAGTGGTGGTGCGCCGAAACACAATACACCCTTTCCCCAGTCGTGGGAAGATCCAGCAGTGACTAAAGTGACGTCACTCTGCCTCCCTCAGAATGACCTTGCTCTTAAGATCTGAAAGAGAACAACAGCAGTGACAAAGCCACAGCCCAATAAGGAATCTTATTTTCTATACATATATGAAAGGAACAATAGCACACTACATTTTTCTTTCTTTGATCTTTTCATGTAAATTTAATTGGGTACTTACTGTGCACAGCAAATGTCAAATTTATTCTTCAAACATATCCACTGTATTCAGGTTTAGCTTTATTAGAAATATATGGAGCCTTCTAAAGCTGTTAAAATGATCAATTAATGTTTTTGTAGTAAAGTGGTAGGAAAAAAAAGACTAAGAAATGATCAGCATGTGAAGGATAGGATTCGTAGATTCTTTTCTCAGATGTTAAGTGTCCATGCATCGCATGGCTTCTTTCTGATCGTTTGGTAAGCATATCTTAGTTTTGAAATTTGTGTAAACATTTTGAGGAATTATTTGAGGCTTCAGTTTGTGTGCATGTTTTTCACTAACAGCACTTGTATACTTGCTGTACTAGCTATTTAAACTCTGGAAGCAATGATTATAAATTCTGGAAAAGAATCTATGAATTATACCTTTGAATTTAGCTGAATTTTCAAAGCTCTCTCTTTTCATGTAGTTACTTTGTTATCACCAACTTTTTTTCTGTAATAAACTGGCACCAATAGCCCTCTTAATTTCAAATTAAAGCAAGCTTTTGAAGAAACTATGCAAATATGAAAAGCAGGCTCCCAGAAATAAGAGGCAAGGTGTGAGTTGCTGGTAGGGAGTAGGAATAAATATCAGTTGCTGTGCCTTAGTGATTACAGTTTGCATCACCTCTTCAGTTCTGCCTGGCGTGAGGGGTGCTTTTAAGTTCTCATTCAGCCCATTGGAGCTACTGCGGAAGTGCCCTGAACATAGCAAAGAGAACATTACAGCTGCAAAGAGCCAGAAGGTAGGGGTCACCGAAGTCACTTGTTCCTGAAAGCCCCAGTGAGTGGTTCTCTTGCCCTCAGTCATAATGCCAGGGCAGGCACAATACTCACAGTCCGCTTCTCCTGAGATATGAATGCTGCCAGTATGAACAGTGGAGCAATCTCCATGGGCTACTATGGAGCGTGCTGACAGTCAGCAGCAGTGATTAGGGAAGAGAAACAAAGTGGCTTCAATCTGTTTATTAATGCGATGGTATTACTTAGGCACTGTATAAATATTTGGGTTAATATTGCAAATGGCATGTTAGCTCTAAGACAATGGTGAAATTAACATTCCTTTCAAGTGATGTAAAGAATAACGTATTACTAAATTTGATTTATGTTGTCAGCACACCTACCCAACCTTTCTCAGTCTCCCTCAAAAATTTTTTTTGCAAGAGTTAGCAGGAATACATTCAGTTCAGGTAGATGCAAAAATGTAGTGCAGGTTTGTTTCTGAGAAAGACTGAGGCCATCACTGCTTCTGTCTCAATCATGATGGTATAACAGCATGCTGGGTTTAAAGCAGCCTTGTAATGCAATGGATTAATGCACTAAACTTTCACTGATGACAGCCTACATTCAGCACTGACCTCAGTCAAGTCCAGAATTTAGAACAATTCCTCCTATCTGGTGGCTTCAGCTCACGAGCGGCCTAGGTCTGAAATAGCCAAGGGAGCTGCTTCAAGTCAGAAACACAAGGGCTGCAGAGCAGGATCCAGACACTTTGATGAAACAACACAGAGGTTCAGTACCCAAATATCAGTTCTTTTTAAAGGTGGGACAGAGATGCTATGAAAGAACCATAAGCTAGAGGGAAATCTGCAGGGCCCGATTTAAGGCGACATGTGCCCCATAGGCAGTGGGGGAAGGGTGTTATTCTCCCCTTCATTCCTGTTGGGGGGGGGAGGGGGGGACTGGGATGATCCATCCTGCTAAAATCTCTTCCCCCCCCTCCCTTCTCACCTCCATAGTGGCACCTGAAGATGAAGAAAGAGCAGTGGGGGAGGGGGCCTGCACCAGCCCTCGCACCCTGACAGACCCTGTGATGCTCTGCCTGTTGCACTGGTTTCCCTGGTAATAGGAAGCCCGTGCAGGAGGAGGAGGTGGGGTGCTGCAGGGTCCTTCAGTACGGGAAGGCAGTTGAAGGCCCCGGGTTTCATTTTTCATCATCTTTAAACGCGGTAGAGATGAGAAACGGCGCTGCAGCGGCAGGCATGGATTTAGGCCAGACACTCCGGCACCTTTAAGAATGTGTCACCAGAGGCAGTTACCTACGCTGCCTATGCCTAAATCCAAGGCTGGAAATCTGCAATATGCTGCCAGAGCTGATTGAGTATGGGACTCTGAAGTGCACTTGTCTATGATGCTGTATTATGAAAGATCATATGTAACTCATTACATTGTGGATTGCAGGACAAAATTAATGAGCCCAATATTCAGCAGTGTAGGAAACAGACAAGTTATCAGGATAAAGGTAGCTAGATAAATTGTCCAGGATATTATTCAATAGAGTGCTGCTAATTAGGCGCTCTGTTGAATATAGCTGTACAAAGTCTTAGTTAGCCAGATAAACTTATCAGACTGCTGTCTGGAGCAACCAGACTTAGATGAATAAGTTATCTAGCTAACTGTTAATATCAGAGTTAGCTGGACAATTTATTTGGCTAGCATAAAATCCATTTGGACCAGCCCCTCCAAATGCCTACAAATTATCTGGAGAAATGTAATCTGGCTAACTATTTAGCTGGATAACTTCAAGGTGGTCAGAGCAAGGGATTTTTGAAAACCCATGGTTTGCTCAGCTAAATGCCAAACTTAGCAGGACAAACCATTTGAATATTGACGCCGATGTTTTTTCTGTAAATAATTCAACATAGATTAGCAGTCGTCGTGATTGGCAGTCATACACAGTTGAACAGTATGACTTACATCAAGAAAATCCCACTTCATGCCCCTCCTTTTCTCTATTTGCAGATAGTTATGAATTCCACCAGGGCAGGAAGAAGATGAGTTTATCTTTCTGTAAGAGAAGGGGGAACCAACCTCAAATCCCGTAGCATAGTACGTTACCTTGGTCTGAAATAATCCACTACTGCTGTAATACTGTTTTCAGATTGCATCTGTCAGCATTCTAATGACTTTTGACACCGGCACAAGGACAGAAAACAAACCAGGGCAGAAAGGGGACTGACTCACGGATAGCGGATAAATAAAATAGTCTTTCCCCTTTCCCTCCTTAACCGTGTCTACTTGTATAATCTCTGAGTTTTATCGTTGCAAGTCACGCCTTGTCCACTCTAAGTGAGGGTGCACCAGAGCACTTTTACTCCCTTCCTTGGGACGAGCATGGCCACTTATTCATAAGCTGCTCATCCCTTCATCTGTGACACCTAATCCTCTAGTACCTTCTCCAGTAGCTCCCTTACATTTTTTGCAATATATTCTGTCCTTTGCTAATCCTGCTTTGATAGCAATGTCCTTCAAACTCCTCTCAAAAGTTTGCTTTCTTTCCCATTGCATTTTCTTCCATCTCTTCAGTCGACCGCCTGGGTTCCGTTCCAGCAATTGTGATTCTTGCAATGTAAATATTTCATTTGGGTTGCACCAGCTCCTTGCTTTTCTTTCATTCTCAAGCATCAAAATGAATCAGACTGCCAGTGTCATGATGCTCACTTATCACGGCCGTATTTGAGCGATGCTGTCTGAAAATAAAACGTATGCTCTCTCTCTCTTTTTTTTTTCTGTAGTGTAGTTTCCTGATTTCCATGTTTTTCTAGCAGAATGAGGGCTTGTTGAGAAAATTAATAACACAGTGCTCTAATCAAAACAGTGTCGGCAAATTAAAAAAACATTCCTAGCTAACAAAATTCTGCAAGCCGAGAGATTTCTGAAACAACAACAACAACAACAACAAAATGCTTATGATTCAAATAGCTGCACAGTAAGGTAATGAGCACAAGAAAGTGTTGGGATTATTAGCAATTCATTACTGGAGCAATGATCAAGCCCTGAGGGGGTGTTTATGGGCCCTCCGATAATTTCTACCCATGGGCCTGCTGCAAGCGCATTTTCAAAGGGAAATGCCACGGACTTTGCCCCCACTTTGTAAAGTCCACGCTGTGACGGATGCATGGGGATTTCAAAATGAAAACCCTGCGCACTGACGACTGACTTCTCTCTGCCCCGGCCCCTTGTTGCCCCAGGGAAAATCCACCCTTGCCGTTTAATGATGTTGAGGGGGAAGGCAATTTTCAGCTCTCTGTTTTACCTGGGTTACTAATTATTTACCAGCATAAAAATCTTCTGAAAATTCTCCTCTACCTTATTGGCTCTTTCCTCACTATACAACTGCAATTTTCTAATTGTCTCTTTATTTCAAATGTTATAGAACAAACCAGGCAGCCAATAAATGCAGCATCGGTGCATATTACAATAATAGTAGAGTGTTATAGCTTAGCACATATTAGTTCCAGAAGGGAACCGATATGCATTCTCCTGGTTGAAATGAAGACTCCACCATCTTATTTTTTTTGTAACTATGTATATCAACTTTTCTTCTTCTCTGAAATGTAGGAATGATTTCCACACATCCCAATAATTATGACTTTTCTCACTTCTCATCTTAATCTCTCTGGTGTGTGAATGTTACATACAATTCTCCTGAATCTGATGTTTGTAAATTCTTCCATGTGTATGCTTTAGTCATTTGGGATACAACCAACATGAATGTAAGCAATTCATCTTCTTTTTTTTTTTATATGTAATCTTTTTTATTATTCGCAGATCAGAACATACAACAATATATAATATACAAGCAAACATACCCGCACAGAAGCAATTCATCTTCTAATTGGTATAATTCCCCTTACAAAAGAAATTCCACCGGAATCAGTAGCAAATCCCCTGTATTATTTCTTGAATATTGTCTTTAAATAGGTTCCAATAGGGGTGTGCACAGACATTTTTTGTTTCTTTCCTTTTTTCCTTTTTTGGCTTTGTTTTATTTAACATGAAACAAACAGCAAAATGTAAAAATGAAATAAAAAATAAGCGAAACCAGAAACTATATATCAGAGAAAAAAAGAAACAACCCCTGCTAGGTCTCCCTTCCAATCCCTCCTACTCACCCCAGACCTTATTATCATTGAGGATCCATATTCAGACACAGTCTGGATCACAAATTTAGCTGGATAAACTTATCCAGTTAACTTTGGAGCTATATTCAATAGTGCAGCCACACTACTGAATATAGCTGGCTATCTTACTAACCCCTAGATTTATCATAATGATATAAATATAGCAAAAATAGTGCCTGTGATTTTAAAAAAAGGGCGTGGCTAGGCTAATTACCCTGCTCCCACATCTGTGATTTATTGCACCTGTGTTACATTTCGCTTCACACATTGATTAATACATCAGGAGGGGGGAGAGTGAGTGCCTGTGTATAGAGTCAGTCTGACACTCTATATGTACCACTGTAGAGGGGCACTTTGAATCGGGGTGAGTTTCAGAAGGTTGGGGCGGGGGGTTAGGGGGTAGTGTTACAGAAACATTCTGAGGTATTGATAGTAAAATTGACATCACTGAAGATTTGTAGTCATTATAATGGATGAAAAGTATAATTAGAGGAGTAGATTTGTATAACACAAATGTGGAATTTGCGTTATGTTATTTATCGCATGCGTTAGGGCGATACCATGCTCGTTAAGGTCCTATTGTAAAGTGATAAATGACTCTGTTAGCTGGCTAACTATATCTGGCTAACTTTAGGACAGGTTTTTGGCCTAACCGACTTAGCTGGCTAAGTTATATGCCTATCTCAGTTAGCCTGCTAACTTAGCTGTCTAATTCAATTCCTCCCATTTACTCCCCCGGAATGCCCCCAACTTAACCGGCTAAATTCTAGCTGGCTATCTTATTAGTTGGCTAGAAATTAGCCAGATAAGTGCCCAAATATTCTTAGCTGGTTAATTTCTGAGTTAGCTGGCTAAATGATTTTGAATATGGATTTCAGTGCTTTCTTTTTCTTCACAGAGCAGGAATAATACCTGCTCACTCCTGCTTTGCCACAGGTAGATTTAGAAGTGACACTAGCAGACGGAGGCCAGCACTGGTCTGGGTTTGCTGGCACCGTTTTGTACAGAGGAAATGAACAATGATGCCAGCTTTGGTCTGTCGGCACCTCTCCTAAGTGCACCTCTAGCAAGCATAGCGGGAATAATTGGGGATCACTTCTGCCCTGTGAAGAAAAAGAAAACTAGGGTAAGGGGGTTTCGGGATTGGATTAGGGTGGTGGGGATTAGCCAATAAGAGGGTTTTATTTTTATCTGCAGCAGCATTTTAAAGTGAAGCAAAAGAACGCAAACAAAATGTCATTTAAATCCTTTTGTTTCACTTTAAAAAACAAATTGAAATTAAATAGGGCATTTTGTTAACATTTCCTGTTTCGTTTCAGGCAAACGCATATCCCTAGTTTCCACAGAAGGAGACCGATCACCTTTTCAGCCTGGTTGTGATTGTCCCAGGCTGACAGCTCATATTATACTGCCTCTTCCTATTGCAGTTCTTTTCAATGGCAACCTGCTTCCTCTCCCCCCCCACCCTCCAACCCAGGGGAGGGGAGAGGGGGTTTAATTTACTCTAACCCATATATCTTTTCCTATATCCTTGGATAATATTGCATTACAATCTCTTTCCTACTTTTGACAATTTTGGGGACAAATTTGTTCTCAGTAAAAACTGCAGCCCTTCACATGTAGTTTTAATATGTTGGCATCCATCTGTTTTCTTGACACAAAGCACACTGCTGACAGCTGAGATGGTGACAACTAATTCTAACATTGCTATAGGTTAAAACAGAGACATGCATTCTCAGCTGCAGTAATATTTACTCTGTACTCATTAAAACTTTGATGACATCACTAGAAATTCACGAATCCTCAATTGCTGTGCATTCCTAAAAGCTGCCATGTAAGAAATATTGGCAAGCCATCTTGCATGCATGGGATTTGATTGATTAATACTGGTTATGATCTCACATATTACAGCCCAAACACTGCATGAACCAATCAGATCACAGTTTGTGTGATCCAACTTACAGCTCTTCCATTTATGACTTCTACTAGGACTGGGGGGTGGGGGTGGTGGGGGGGGGAATGACATATTCTTTCAAAATGATTTGGAAAAATAAAGATGAACACAGGTTGAGGATTTAGTGCTACATTTATAACATTTCACAGTACAATATAGGAACAGTCAGAAGTTGGAGAGTGGCACTATTAACAAGGAACTATGGATCAAAAGAGGAAGACAGATTTGCATATTTCCAGATTGTTAGTCTTATTAAGAAGTGCAGCAGAGGGAATGACAATGATGATGATCTGACACAGAGAGAAATGTTTGATAATGTTAGTGAAGCAGGAAAGATGGAAAGAATTAATTTCTAGAAATGTGTCATGTTCTTTTTCAAAAAGGGGCTATTGCATTGGTGAGCGTAGCTATTACATTTCCCCCTACTTATGCATGCGAGGCGGCATTCGCGCACATCAATATAAAATTGTGCGAACGTGCACACACGTATAATCGATTGCATAGCACATGCGTATATGCGCGGATGCTATAAAATCGCTGCGCCCATGCGTGCGCGCCGGCAAACACACGTATCATGTGCGCCCGAGTGCGGGTTTTGAAATTTACTTCTAAGTGTGTGTGTAAGGGGGGGGGGGGGGAGGAATTATTTTACCGTGTACATGAGCACTGAAATGTGGGTGAACTGTTGGCTTGCCATGACCATGCAGCTGGGGTTCAGGTTGCAATATTCCTTGCTGCTTGGGTAACTACAGATAGCTACGTGAGGGGCTCTTTTGGAACTTGGGAATTAGGTGAGGCACGAGCGCCACTGTGTGACGCAAAGGGAAGGCCTAAAGAAGAGGGAACTGCAGATTCGTGCTCTTCCAGCAGGATTGGAACCAGTCAGATTAGAACGTGCTCATGCATTCTAGCTTTGCAATGGCCAGTGTGAAGAAAAAGTTATTTGCAGCATCCGATTAAACTGGTAGGAGCTTCATGAAAAGCCAGGAAATAAAATGGTGAACATGGGGAAAGTGTTTCAGGAGATGACCTTTTCTGGGCATCTCCCATTCTACAAGAGGAAGGAGAAGAAACGGTTAACTGAGTAAGAGCTCTGCAGTAACTAATATCAGAGAAAAGTGCCTGTCCATTGATCAGTGTGTATATTTGTAATGCAAGCTCGGTTCTGAAAGAGTTAACACGGGAAAGCTTTTTAGCTCTCCCTCAGCTGTGAATTGATGAGCTCAATTACTGCACTTGAGGTGGGGGGGGGGATGGAAGGCATGGGTTAATTCTGCGAAGCCCCCCACCAGTTCCCTTCCCCCTCCCCCCGCCCCCCACACACACACATAGAAGCCCAGCTCCGAAGCAGTTAACATGGGGGAAGCGCTGCCGCTCGCTCGCTCGCTATCCTGCGAGAGATTAATGTGCTAAGTCTGTTCTGAGTGTGTGTCTTTGCCGGGGAGAGAAAGTGTTGGTCAGTGATGGAGTTGCTGCCATGACAACCCTGGAAGTCAGCGGGTGTGATTCGGGGAGATGTTCTTAGGAGGCCGGGGAGCGGAGCTGGGATGCTGGACCTCTGGAAGGAGCAGAGTTTGTGTTGCGTCTGCCGCCTGCCTCCCGTAACATCCAGCTCCGTGCTGCGTCTTCCCATCGCCAGGGAGAGAGAAAGAGGGAGAGAAAGCCCGCGTCCCCACCGAGGCTCGCTCTCTCTCTCCTCTGCCAGTGCTCTGCCCCCTCTGAGGGATCGGATACAGTAGGGTCCATCACGGTCAGCTGAAACACACCTTTCCAACCCAAGACCACCTCCTTGCCTTGGGAAGCCTTGTGAACCCTCCCCTGAACACAGGCTTAAGATACTGGCATGTTCTGTTTTAATTCTGTTTCCTGCAGCAGTGTATCGCTATTGTCAGCGCCGCTCCATGTGAGCGATATTTCATTTCTTTTCTTTTCATGGGTTATAAACTTTTGATGCTGGATCCTGGCAACTTGTGCAATTGAATTATAAAGTAGCAGCTTGGAAAATTGCATGGAGTGTGACCTTCATCTCAGCAACCTTTAGTCCCTTCTCCTTCCCGCCACTGCCTCTCTCGCCCAAAGAGCACCGAGGGCTCCCTTCAGATGCCGTTTGGGGATCCTTTGATCTGATCTGTGGGAAGCTCAGGCTGGATTCTTGGCAGGTGGATTTGTCCTGGAGGAGATTTTGGAAGCCTGACTCCTCGTGCTCTGATCTCTCGTGTGTTTTTTGCACCCTCCCTTCGCCCCTGTTGGCAGGGGGGGGGCGGGTTGTACGTGTGTGGGTTGTTTGGCAAAGTTCTTGCCGCTGAGGATGGGGATCGGTGGGTACTTAGTCCTGCCCTGGAGGTGCCTGGCTGTCCTCTCTCTCAGACTGCTCTTCCTTGTGCCCGCAGGAGTGCCAGTGCGCAGCGGGGATGCCGCCTTCCCCAAAGCGATGGACAATGTGACCGTCAGACAAGGGGACAACGCCATTCTCAGGTAAGAGGAAATTAAATGACTTTATTTGGGGGTTTAAGGGTGTGGGGCAAGGGGGGGCTTGAACACAGAAATCACTTTGACTCTAGCACCTCATTGTTGTTTGTACCTCACAGATGTGAGTTTCTAGGCGACATTATCATGCCAACCTCATCTCATCTTATAGGGTACTTTGGTGAGTAATTTCTTGAGAAGGAAGCACTGATTTATTTATGTACACCCCCCCCCCCCCCCACACCTCCACACACCCACACTTCAGCTGGAAATTCACTTTCCGTTTTTGGTCGATCAGCACAGTCCTGATTAGAGAAGACGCTGCATCTCTGTGCCCCATTTCATGTGTGGGTGATCCGGAAGCCAGTAGAAGACACTTTGCTGTGCCAAGGATGTGCAGGGGTCTTCGGTTTTCTGTGCCCCATGTATTGAAGGAGAGATATAGCCTATTCTTAGGCATAGGCGTTAACATTTTGCTCTGCATCGTTGTGGCAATGTGTGTGCTAAACCATGAATTGTTTACTGGTGCCAGGTTTCACCACTTGATGTTGCATGCAGTATTTCAGTGAATACATTTAGAAGTGGCAGGACTGGGTGCCTTCTTTTGCTCTGCCTGCATCTGGGCTCTCAGATGTCTGTAGGTTATGTGATGTGTGAGGAAGATTTGTCCCCTATGAGTCGAACCAGTTTAACCAGTTTTTCTGTGAAATATCCACATGTTTTTTTATGTACCTGTAATGAGTACCTGGTAAATCTGTGTGAGCCCATGATGCCATGTTGATATGTGTGGAAAAGGGTGAGAATGGTTGCAGCAAATATTAAA
Source organism: Rhinatrema bivittatum (assembly GCF_901001135.1). Classification (NCBI taxonomy): domain Eukaryota; kingdom Metazoa; phylum Chordata; class Amphibia; order Gymnophiona; family Rhinatrematidae; genus Rhinatrema; species Rhinatrema bivittatum. The sequence continues at coordinate 35,741,084 of NC_042626.1, forward strand.
AAAAACAACCAACTTCTAGCCACAAGCAATATTTTGAGCTGGAGAGACCCCCAGCTACCTTTTCATTTACACTTCAGCCTTGAGTAATACACATTATACAGTATGTTTGTGAGACTATAACTGTTTGTATTGAACGGCAGCCTTGGAACAAGTTACATAAATCTAAGGAGACTTTTATGGATGTCCCAGATATAATTCAAACCCTACTGAACTCTCTGCCTTACCACCCTTCATGCCCAGCCCTGGATTTGTCAATAGGCAGGCACCCATTATGTTTGTGCCTGGGGCAGCAGGCTGGCTGAGATTTGCCACCTTGCCTCTGACGTGCCTGGAAATGGCAAAATCCTAAATCCGTCCCTGTTCACGCCCCCTCAAAGCACAGCGCTGCCACGCTACACTAACCTGTTTTGCCTCCTGACTCCATGCAGCCCAAGCCCTGACCAGCCCTCTGTGGCAACTATTTGACCCCCCTTTCATTGTTCTGGCTTGGTGGAAGACGAAACGTAGTGGGATGTGTCTCGTGACGCATGACTCATCAGTATTTTGGGAACAGTATTTCATGAAACCAGCTAAAAAAAAATAAATCTATTTTAAAATTCACTGTATGCATTTTAACCTTCCCCACAGAGATGGTAAAAGAAATAGCCATTCTCCAGTGCATAGTTTTTTTTCAAACCTGTCCAGGTGACCCCCACAGCGAGTCAGGTTTTCAGGATATCCACAATGAAATGTATTACAGCCGGGACTTCCCTTTCTACCGTAACCCCATTCGAATATTTATAATATAAGGAGGTTATTCAGACATTAGAATTAAAAAAATAAACGAGATGTATTACCAAAACTTTGCCCCATCACGTAACTTTCAATCATTTTATCTAAATTTTCTAGAAGTCCCATCTATTAAAATTGCACCCTTAGACAACTCTCAAGAGAGAGCATTTGATGTGTTATGGACCGCCCTTCCTTCCTTCAGCTGAATGTAATAGAGAAGACGCCAAGGCTTTTAAGATTTTAAGAAGTCATTTGAATCTCCCAGTTACAGATCTTGCTCAGTCATTTAGATGACATATATTTCAGAGCATATTTTTCAGCAGTTGCTCCGATGTCCCCCCTTCTTTTCCTTTGATTCTCTGTCTTGTTGCTTTAATGTATTATTTTTTTATGTGCGTGATTTTGGAACCCGCCCCCAAACTTTGGAGGGCGTAGGAAAGAGATATTTATTAAATAAATAAATGAAAATGGGCACTGAAAAAAAACTATGCATTCAGATTGGATGAAGTTGGAAATTTGATAGCAATCTACAAGCATGGGAAACGTTCACGAGCTAGATCAGCCATCATCACTCTGGAATACAGTAATTTAGAGGAGTAGATTCTGTTATTGGTTTCACAGATGATTATTGTGTACTATTTAGTCTGTTTTAATGTTTTTAATTATGAATGTTTTATTTTGTGCACCATCCAGGGCTTTGATATGAGCTGTTCATAAATACTAAATATTAAATCTTCAGGAATCAAATTCATAATCTTTTATTTCTTTGTAAATGACTGTTATTCCCAGCAATACTATTTGTATCCTTGTGCATAAATAAGCCTACAAATATGCACCTAAATTACACCCATTTTCAAAGCAGACTTACACCCCTAAGCTCACAGTGAAAATATCTCACCAAATCTACTTGCACACACTTACATCTGCTATTTAGTGTGCGGAAATGTGGGGGGAAAGTGTATGTGCATACATTTCAACTTTCAAACGTATGCACATAGGTGTAAACTCTTCCTTAACTCCACCTACAAAAACACTTCACCTCAGTCCAATTAAGCTTATGTGCGAACAGAACATTCATGCATAATTTTACCCACAAATCGGATGGGCAATTTTTAAAAAGTATCTAAATTTTTGCCTATAGTGACGGTGTCATCAAGCCAGACGTTGTGATTTCCACCCAAAATCCAACCGGACCTCTAATCATTCACCATCACTCTAAAATCTATATTTATTAATTGAACTAATTTTTTGTAGATTTTTTTAAATTTTTGAATATCATAAAAATCATTTTTATGATATTCGAAAATTTAAAAAAATCTACAAAAAATTAGTTCAATTAATAAATATAGATTTTAGAGTGATGGTGAATGATTAGAGGTCCGGTTGGATTTTGGGTGGAAATCACAACGTCTGGCATGATGACACCGTCACTATAGGCAAAAATTTAAATCCGAATCAGTTTCCCCCTTTGTTGATAGTTTACCTATTGGGTTACTGTATTGACTCTTTTTTGTTACAATTTTGTGGTTCACAATTTTTAAAAATCCCATTTCTCTGGGTAAAGCATTGTTTTACCCATGCAAATGCTTTTGAAGAGTAGCCTCCTTGGGGGCCAATGCAATAAAGTGAACTCAGCCTAGCGCGCAGGTAATCGCAGGGTCAGGCACAGGTTTTGGACGCGCTAGACTAACCCAGTGCAAAAGTATGGTCAGCATGTCCAAAACGCGCGTCCAAACAAATGCGTAGCTGTTACCGCTCATCACATGTAAATGCCATGTAGATAAGGCTATTAGCTGTTACCACCCCCATTGCAGAAAAATGCCCGTTTGCCCAATGCACCCTTTTTAATGTGGCAAATTTAATGACAGCCCTGGAGCTGTCATTAAATTTGCCACTGTCATTAAAATTGCCTGTCATTAAAATTGCCACTGCGAGCCCAGGGCGCATGAAAATAAAAACAAAAATACTGCTCTCTTTGGTTCCTCCTACTTAGTATCGTTGCGATACTAAGATGTACTGCTTGCAGTGATAAAAATGAAAGGAAAACGTAATGGGCTGATAACAAAAAAAAACAATTTGTGGGCGCACAATGCACAAATACAATATACACACTCCAGGGAGATGCTACTGTGCGTGTAAATCAACTGCAAGGCGAGAAAATGGACGCTCGCATTAAGCACCCATTTTCCTGACACATGCACGTCTACAACTCCTGGGTGCACAATGCTTTTGAGCTCTAGGGATGCACAATTTCTCCCTAGTGCGTCCTTTTTAGCGCGGCAGCTCATTATATTATAGCAGCACGTGCCCAGGAGAGGTGGCTGTGCGTGCATTAGGATAATGGACGCTCAATTTTACCACGCGTGTTATTGCATCGCCCCCCATGTACTAAGCTCCTTTGTGTGGTGATCAGGTGGATTTGTTCATTTGACCGAGTGAGGTGTTTAGCTCTCTTAATAATCCTGATGCTGTTGGGATGTAATGATTGGTGTTAGAAGCAAACTGAGAATATGGCTGTGTGTTCAGACTTATGAGAGTCAGAATGAGGGTTTATTACTTGCCACTGCTTTTGTTCAAGCTAACGACGGGGTTCTGATGCATTTTAACCATGATTTACTGTTCACCAAATTAGAGAGAGACCAGCTTATAAATGTCGTTAAAGCCATGTTCATTTTTCTCTCTCTGCGCTCTTGGAAGGCGACTCCTCTTATGGTATCTCTTGTTGGCATTTGGAAAAGAACGAGTAATTTCCAATAATACCGGCAAAAGGTGCTGCCAACTACTCTGACCTCTATAATCTGTCCATGCCCCAGGGTGTCCCTGTGCACCATGGCTACATTATTTGGAGGGGGATCATTCACTTTCATGCTAAACACATCTTCCCTTAGCTACCCTACAAAAACATAAACCAATGCCCCCCCCCCAAAATTTTTTTTTTTTTATATATATAATAAAATAGAAACAAAACCTTGTCTGCACCATCATTCTTTAGAACAGTGGTCCCTAACCCTTTCCTGGGAGCCCACCAGCCAGTTGGGTTTTCAGGATATTCACAATGAATATGCATGAGATCAAATTTGCATGTTATGGAGGCAGCGCATGCAAATTTTCTCTCATGCATATTCATTGTGGATATCCTGAAAACCCAACTGGCTGGTGGGCTCCCCAGGACAGGATTGGGGACCACCATTTTAGAATATGGAGACTGGAATTGGAAGTTGGCTTCCGTTTACTTGCTTTGTTTTGATTCAAACCTGCCCTGGCCCAGCTTGAGAAGCAAGATTAAAAGCAAAAGTGATTTAGCTGCATTCTATTATATATTTTTTTCAGTTCATTCAGGTTTTTATGTTTCTTTTACTCTTAAGAAGAATTTGTCGCCTGCCTACCTGAGGCATGAGCTCTCCTCACAGAGATCACTTGTTCCCTCTTTGCGTCTCATCCAGCCTTCTCCGTCTCTCCTTTTTTTCTTCACCACTTTTCCCAGTTCCTTTATTCTTGAAAATGTTTTCTACACTATACTGTGCTATATTGTACTGTGCTTTTAACATATTCTATTATTTAATATATTCTATTATTATTATTATTACCCTTCAAGCTGAGGTTAAAATATTGTTGTCTGCCTAAATACCAGAAAAGATAGAACATTTTGGTCCTTTATCTGTCAGAGGCTTAACTCATGTTCTCTTTCTGCTGGACATTTTATTTCTGGTCAGAGGTGGAGTAAAGTTTCCAGTGCTAATGTTAATAAATGGGGCTGATCAGGAGGTTTATGATGTTGGAGACCTGCACATTTATGCAGACAAAAGTTGATTTGTGAGCATAAATCTTCCCTTCCTCTCCCTGCATCCTTTTCAAATATATATGGCCAGTGCCAAGCAACCTGCATGGACACCTCGAGTAACCATGACACCTGTGCCACACTGGTTCCATACTGCTTCCTGATGGGGTGGCAAGCTGGTGATGTCAGGTCCAAGGGTGAAGGGAGGATCACTTCCATACATCCCGGGCCAACCCCCTTCCTGTCAGGGAGATGATCAGATTAGATCAGGGATCAGTGTGGGTGGGGAGCCAAGGTGGAGAATAAGAGGGCGGGCAGTAACTGGCCTGGTCCATCTTCTTTATGTCTGGGCCATGTGTCCAGACAGAAGGCTCAGACCTACTTTTGACTAAGCCACTCCTCCTGAGTGGCTTAGTCAAAAGTAGGTAGGCATCCATGATTGCATGAGGTGGGCTACATGAAAGGCCTAGACCAATCAGATATATTTGTAGCTATATTTTAACAGGGGCTTGGGTACATAGGTTAGACTCCCTTGTCCAGGATCATGAATAAAGCTGTGTCCTTTATTATTACTCGAATAACTGTCTCTGAGTGTTCATTGAGATGAGTATTCTTCAAATGCATGCTGGCCCGGGTGTGCCATGGATGCCATGGTTATTAAAATAATGGCAATCTGGCCCTATGCACCTAGTTCACAAGTGGGTGCCAATTGCTGGACACAACCATGATGGGTGCCCAGCACAGGTAGCCTGGCTTGCAGGAGAAGGAGAGTGAATGGCATCACCACCAGAGGCCAGATCTTGCTCCATCAGAATCTGGGAGTCAATCTTCTCTCTGCCATGCAGGCCCATGGACTTGGGTGACATTGGCTAGCTAGGGTGCCCAGCCATGGTCAGCTTTGTGCTCTTGTTGAAACCACATCTCTCACTGCCTCCCCTAGGTTCAGTCCTTCTCTCTCTGTCTCCATGATGTATGCACACAAGCAAGCAGAAATCGCATGCTTTGTGTGTGCAGAAGATGCCTGTGTGCACAAAGCATGTGATTTGTGCTTGCTTGGGTAACCACTAACCGACGGCCAATCTGTTACTATTAAGGCCTGTGTGTGCCATAGTAAGCTGAATGGAGGGAGGATCCACTCAAATTCAGCTCCTCCCTTTGTGGGGGTCTGGAATGGCCGTCCCCCTGAAAAGCTTTATAACAGCTCTCTCCCAAGAGTCTGTGCGCAGTCCATTATGATATTTGGAGAGTTAGGAGGTAGTTAAGGAGCTTCACCTGATTTGTATTTTTCAGACCCAGTTAGAGGAAGCAGGCTGACCCAGCCTGGGAATCCTGACCAGGGTCGGCAGGGTTTCCTTCTAGTCTGTTCAATAGCTGGTTGGGACATCCCTCTGGGTTGTTTTAGTTTTTAAGATTTTTCATGGGAGGAGCCTTGTGAAAGCCTGTACACCACCTGGACTCAAGGAAAGGAGAACCCTGTTTCTGGGGCTGTGCAGGTGAATGAAGACGAGGACAGAGGGGACAGTCACCTGGTGCAAGGAAAACTCTGTTGTTAATCTTGTCTGAAAGGAAAAAGGATATTAAGTTAAAAAATTCAAGAGGAAAATTGTTTTTTGGCTGCCCCATCCTTCCTGCATTGGAGCAGGGTAAATCACCTGCATCCAGGAGAGACTGAACTGAGAGAGAATATAGAAGATCCTGAAGATTGAGGACTGCCACCCAGAGTCTCTCTGTGCAGAGACAGGGATTTTTACCAACTAAGGGATAGGATACTCTGCCCACCTGGGAGCTCTCGTTATCCAAACCTGGAGGCTAGAAATTCTTGGGCCTGGTATAAGAGATTCCTACACACAGAGAGAAAAAGGACTGTAAAGAAAACAAGAAAGCCTGTGCTGCTGGAATCATATTTATTGTGCCATTATTCATCAGGGTGTGGACAGTAAAGACTTCTAGTTTGGACACTAGCCCAGTGAGCCCAGTGTGGTTATTTGGGCGCGCAGCACTCACAGCGAAGAAAGTTACCTCCCTCCCAGGAGTCAAGTCGCCCCTAACACTTGGGCCCCCCTATAAAATGGATCCACACCCTGGGGAAAGAGTCAAATAGGAGAGCTATTCTGGTGTCCCTGCCCCAAAAACTATAAATAACTTTATGGCCCCCCAGCAGAGTGTAACCCATAGATGGGGTTACACTTGTGTGCATAAACTCCTCCAGTGTGTGCTCAGCTTATGCAAAATCTTAACTTGCGTTTGCTTGACTTTTTATTGCCCGAAGATTTGCTTACAGCATTGCTGGAGAAATTTTTTATTCTATGCCTTAAACAAACTGTGAGCCCCCTCAGTCTCTTTCTTGTGTTACTCCAGCGTCCTTCTCACTGCCTCTCCCGTGCTTCCCTGTGTCCCGTTGTGTCTCTGTCCTGTTCTTTCTCTTCCCTGTGCTAGCACTTTCTCTCTTGCCTGTCCTAGAGCTGCTCGTCCCTCCCATGTGCTTCCTTGACGCGATATTTTAAGCTAAGCTATGATCCATGCTGCTATATTTAGACTTCTCTGTACTTCGAATGCCATTGTTAGAGTTTTGTGAGCATGAATCACTTTCTGCAGTGGTAGATATTAATATCATAACACCACAGTATGAGAACCGCACTGCCGTTCCCTCCTGTAGAAAAGCCCCATTGCCTCCTGGCTCCAAAAATTCAAATTAAAGATGCCCTGAATGATTCCCCGTTAGCCTCCTCTTTCTTTCTTCCCACTAACTTTACTGGGCTCTTGATATTTCAGACAGAGGAGCCCGTTCACGGTATAATTGGAGAGTGGCGTTACAGCGCTGCTGATCCACTCCTTCTTTGGGTTACGATCTTTTGCTGCGTAACTGGTGTTTAACTAATCATTCCTCCCCGTGACGGTTATAATTGTAGCACCTACTAATTTCTTCCTCGGTGAGCTCTTGCATAGAAACTTCTGGAAAAGAAACGTTCTACAAGATCTGTGAGCTCACCTCTTCCTCCTCAAATCCCACTAATAGCTTCCCATCAGTTCTTTTGCAGAGCTATTGATTTCAGGTTTTGTTTTGTGGAAGGTGTGTGTGGGTGGTGGGGAGGGGCGGGTTTGCAGATCAGTATTTAGTCATAAAATTAATGCTTTAAACATTTTTTTTTGTATCATAAATTACCCAGAAAAATATATGCATGCAATAATAACTTTTAATATTTGTCCTAGGACATGAAGGCTGCTAGAACAAGTTCTTCATAAGAACTGATCTGCAGTTCCCCTAACCAAGCTCTATTTATTTATTTAAAAAGATTTGTAACCTACAGGACCAAAATCCTTGCTCCCTGCAGGGGACAACATAACATCCATGATAAATCCATAAAAGTAAAACAATGACAACATCAATCCTAATAAGATTAAAACATTTAAAAAAATTTACAGAACTAAAAACTTATAAGACAAGAGTCTTCCTAGTCAAAGGTCCCAAAAGAATAATAAAATAAAGGAGAACTTTCAATTTATTCCTAAATGTCAGATAATCAATTTCTAACCTTAGATCTTCTGGATTTGCATTCTACAAGGAAGGTTCTGCAACTGAAAAGGGTTGACCCATTGTAGCACTCAAATGTGCTTGACTTAGAAAAGGATCTTATAATCTCATTATGTTTTGTGACCCAAGGTTTTGGGTAGAAAGATAAACCCTCATAAAATCACATAAAACTCAGGGCCTTGAACTTCACAATGAACTGTGGACAGAATTTTAAACTTTATCTGTCAAGTTCATACAGGTAAAAATATATTCAGCAAAATTACTGGTTACAGTTTGGGGGCCTACTCAGTAAATTACTGAATTTAAGTGTGACAGTAGCCTCTCCCAGGGCTACCCTTACAGATCAATCTTCAAACCAGGAAGGAATACAGAAAGTCTGAGATGCCTGGCTATTTATTGTAATTCATAACTAGGTAGTCTCACTAATATTCTGTATACAGATTTAGTTTAAGACCAAGATCCTGAGGATCCTGGGATTTAAGGCTGCTGAAATCTGGATTGCGTGAGAGAGCACTGTGAAAGCCACAGTCTCTATCATGAAAGATTAAGATGGATAATGGCAACCCACATGCCAGGGCATAGCAGCTTCCAAAGTTGTCCTTTCAGTAAACTTCAAATTTAGCATGACATTTCCAAAATAAATGGCATCCCACTGCTTGCACCACTTGCCATCTTATTTATCAGATCATTTGTGAAAGTAATCCCTAGCCAATATGGATGAACAGGGGAAAATTAATTTAGTTTTTTTCATTTGGGGTTTTATTTTTATTCAGGTTTCAATTTGATTAATGTTTATTTCCATTTGGTTCATTTGCTCAACTGAAATAAGCAAGAACACCCCAAGATGTACAGTTCAGGGTTTGGCAGCAAGGCTGAGTATCAGATAGATCCACAAGGTGTAGCATGCCATAAGTGGCTTAATAGCAAGGCAGAGTGGCAGCATGACCCCCGAGGTGAAGAGTCTGGTGTACAGCAGCAAGACCCTCCAAGATGTAGCATCAGGGGCTGGATGGCAGGAAGACATAGTGGTGACAAGACCCCCAAGGAGTAGCTTAAGGGATGTAATGTAAGGCATAATGGAAGCAAGACCCCTAAATTGTAGAATCTGGTGTATGGTGGCAAAGCAGAGTGGCAGCAAGACCCCAAAATGTATCATCAGGTGAAGGGCAACTTCACTGTCTACTTTCCCTCTTCTCCCACCTCAGTTCTATCCTGGCTACTACTTCACTCAGGAATGTCTTGGTTGCTATGTAACATACCTGGTATTGGTGGGCCCTTAGTGCTGTGGTGTGGTTGGAACAGCCTAGCAGGCGAGACCACGAGGCTCATACCAACAGCTGGCAGATATGCCCTTTGGTGGGACAGGCTGGAGCGTTACCTAAACCAGCTGCCTTCCCTACAGGTTGAGCCCTTGGATTCTGGTGGCCGGCAGGACTTTGGTGGGTCCCTAGGGCGGTCAAGAGAAGGAGAGTCCAAGGCTAGGTGAAGGTCAGGGCAGGCAGCAATCAGCGAATACCAGAAGACAGGCCAGAGGTCAGGGCAGGCAGCAGACAAGGCAGGGTCAGGTCCAAGGCAGGAGTTCAGTTCCAGGTGGCAATCAAGAAGTGGTCAGGGTCCAAGCAGAGGTTAGAATCCAAGAAATCAAGTCAGGGAAAGAAAGACAGAGATAAGGACCGAGACAAGATAAGGACTAGGGCAAGACTGGGTGAGGTAGACAAGGACAGGGGAAGGCACAAGCAATGCTAGGTGGACACCTAGCAGGGGAAGGCACAAGCAATGCTAGGTGGACACCTAGCATTGCTTGTGCCTTCCCCTGTCCTTGTCTACCTCAGGCTCCAGCCTGTCCCACCAAAGGGCATGTCTGCCATCAGGAGACCTGCTGCTCCTCTTGGAGAACTTTAAATAGGGGAATGCCAGTGATGTCATCAGATGGTGCTGTGGCTGTCTGCCCTCTGTGGGCCCTTTAAGAGAGAGGACGTTGGGCGCATGTGGTCATGGTGGTACCCTATGCCAGGTCTGGCTGCCCGGCTGAGTAGCACTGTTGGCGGTGTCGGGTTTGAGTGAGGCGGCTCATGGGGCCGTCACGCAAGCCACTGAATGTAACAACTTACCAGTCTCACTACAGCACTTTTCAATGGGCCTTAGTCTTGCATAGGATACATAAACAAATGAAACAAACATTTATAGGTACCCTCCATGCATTTTGGGGGTCCAAAAATGAAATAAAAATAGTCTCATTTGTTGCATTTTACCTATTTGTTTCAAAGAAATGCACATCCCAACTGGAAAGTATAAACAGCTGAGTCAGAACATGTGAAGAGCTGAAACAGCATCTGTTGGGGAGAATGTCGAAGAGCCTGAAGTGTTGACACAATTCCAGAACACTTAGAGGATATGTTAAAAAAAAAAAAAAAAAAGAAATAAATCAAAATGTCCTTGATAGTTTTCAGCTGGTTGGCAGGGGCCTTATTGAAGTAGCACTTTGCATCCATTATGGAAATCACATAGATTTTAAGGGGAGAATAGGACTCAAGGGGGAATTGGTGCTTGATGACATTGGATGGGGCTGCCACTGATTCTGGGAATATTATCCCAAAGTTGAAGCTTCCTGAAAGGACAAATTTGGAGGCTTTTGGTTCTTCTTCACCACACCACAGAATGTTTAAAGTAACACTGAATGAAACAGAACCAATACTTACATTTCAAGAGCAAGGAGAATGTAACATGGGAATGTGACTCCTCCCTGTGGCCCAACTCAAAGCCAGAGTGACTTGGCAATGTGACATAGGCTGAGCAGCTTTCGAGGCCACCCTGTTCACTGCTGGCATAAAGTGACAAGGGCAGAGCTTTTTAACTTGCTGGTAGAAGAGATTAATGTGTATTTGCGAGAGAGAGGGAAAGCATTCTTGAAAGGAAGATGGAAGAAGCCGAGAACTCATAAACGCACAACTGGAAACGAGCAAAGTCCAATGCTCTGGGACTGCAGGCATCTTAAATCAGCCCCAACCAATCATCACTTTATGCCCAGGGACATAGAAGAAAAGATGCAATTGGAGATGTAGGAGATTAACAGTGTTTTGCCGAAGCAAGTCTGGTTCATAAATTTGATGAAACGTCATAACAAGACCAGTCTTTTTTCCCCCATCTCTCTTTTTTATTTTTTCCTTCTTAAATCTAACAAATTTCCAAAGCAGATAAATCCAATTACAAGTGTTTGCCTTGAGGGAGTGAGAAAGATTAATGTTGGTATTTTGGCAGGAATATAAAAAGAAATAGGTCACACGAACAATAAGAAATCATATAAAAAAGCTGATAAGCCAAAAATGTTCTCTGGTATATGTACTCTTAGTTTCTTCAAATGGTTTTTTGCTTTCCACTGAAATAGACCAATGGAAAAATAATCCCTTTCTTTCATGTTTTGATGAATATGAAGGTTCTTCTTTGCCTAAGCTTTGTAACAGATGTGTTTTCAAGGGTGGTAGAAGTAGTTGTTGGAGAAATTATTAGTGTCCCTTTGCAAGAAAGAAAGCTTTGTGTTGCCTTTTCTCAGCTAGAAACATGAAAGGAACCTAAGAATATGGCGTTTCTTGCCCAAGCTGATGTCATTGGCTAGTAGGATTCCCATGACTTCATGCTGTCAGGGGTCACATTCTGAGTTTTGCAGGAAGAGCTTCTAACACTTTCTGTGATTTCAATTTTAATGTACAGGCATTGTGTTTGCAAAATGAAATGATAAATATACTGAGCACCAGCTTATTTGTGTGTGTGTGTGTGTGTGTGTGTGTATACAGTAAAAGGTGAATTTTAAAAGCCCGGCGTGTGCCAAAACCGGGAATTATGTGCATAAGTTGGGCCAGCGCGCGCTGAGTGGATTTTAAAAGCCGCCCGCGAATGCGCACACTTGCCAGTACGTGCACAAATGAAAGTTCCCAAAAAGGGCGGGGCATGGCGTTCCTGGCTTTCACATTGAAATTTGCATGTAAATACGTGCACGGGAATGCGTATCTTTACTTCTGATATGGATGATGTGCAAGTAATAAAATAAAGAGAAATAGATAAGATTAGGGATGTGCATTCGTTTGGTTCCGGAGAACCAAAAAACGAATGAATTTTTTCCAAAATTTCAGAAAAATTAATCTTTCGGGTTAGCGAGCGCTAATGGGAGTTAGCGCTCGCTAACCCGAAAATTGGGGCCCCCGAAAAAAAAACCCCCGAACCACGGGAAAAACAAAATTCCCACGGGGGGGCCCCGAAACGAAACCTACATGATAGCAAAACCCAAAGCACATCTCTAGATAAATCAACAAGATTTTAAGGATCAGGGTTAACAGGGGAGAGAAGGGAGGCTATTAAACTAGCGGGGTTTGGAAATCCTATTCCTTACCTGGGCGAACAGGGAGCGAACTGGTAAACCTGGCAATGGCCCTATCGCGTATGTCTTTTAAAATCCCCCCACATGTGGTGGAAGTGGCATTTGTGCACATAGGCGTGCATCCACTTAAAATTGCATGCACGTGTGCGCGCATTCAGGCTATTTTGTAATGTGCATATACTATGTTATAAAATGGCCATGTCTCTGGGTGTAGGCTGACAAGTGTGCACATGTGCACCCACATGTCTGTTTCAAAGTTATTCTCCTTGGGTGTAATTTTCAAAAGGATTTTTGCCCATACAGTGGAATATATTGTAGCAATTTTCAAAAACCCATTTATGCACTTAAAGTATATTTATTTGCTTAAGATACAGTTTTAAGCATATAAATCCTTTTGAAAATTCCCCCTTATGTGTGTGTGTGTGTGTATATATATATATATATATATATAAAAATTTCTGAACACTCTGTTAAACATCGAAACTTTGTAAACCGTTGTGACGGTATATAAAAACTCGATAAATAAATAAATAAATATTTATATATATAAAATCTTAAGGTTCAATGTTTAAAAAGTGGTTTTATTGGCACAATCTCCTTTAGAAAGCTTTGTCTGAAAGATTTGTCCATTTCAGGATACCTTACCTAGATGGTTATTAGATCTTGGTTACCAGGAAGTTCTGCTTATGACATCACCCAAGAGAATTCTAAATACCTTCTGTCCATTGTTGATTGTTACCTGTCTGAGATACTTTTACACAGCACAATGATGACTGATGCCAGTTACCTGCATACTAGTGTAGTTGGATGACCAGAATGGTAGAATTGCCAGTTTCCAAATTGCTCCATTCTGCTAGTCTGGCTGATCCAGTCCTGGTGTTGCTCCATTGCATGCATGAATTTATAGTTCTTGTTTTACCTAAGAAAAGCAAGGACTGCAATTCCATGCAAACAATGGGTAAAATTAGGGCTGGATCAACCTGATTAACAGAAATGGACCACACTGACAAATCTATTGTGGATCTAGAACTAAGTGGAATGGTGATCACCTTTCTCATTGTAATTAGGATTTCTTTTGAGATTCTTCAGTGTATGATTACAAAGAGCTTTGCCTATAGTGTGTTTTGATTGAATAACTAAGAACCATCTATTGATAACTGCATAATAAATGTATGTGTTTTGTAGATGGATGTGTTTCTTTACCTGCTCCTAGAAGCAAACTGGTTTTCTGGATAGCAATAATAAATATACATGAGATAGATTTGCAGCATAAAATGGGTGTTCAATATGTAAAAATATATATTCTACATATTACTTATGGAGATCCTAAAACCAGACCAGTTAGGTTGGGAACTATACCAGGGCAAGCTTAGAAACCACCACTGGTTCAGCTCAGTTGTTCTTAACCTCATCCTTGGGTCCCCACCCATCTAGTGCGGTTTTTAGGATATCTTCAATGAACATGCATGAGATATTTTTGCCTATAAAAAAAAAAGGTTGTGCCTGCAAATATTTGTTATGCATATTCATAGTGGATATCCTGAGAACCAGTTTGGTTGGGCAGATCCTGAGGACCAAATTGAGAACAACAGATCTGTCTGAAGAATTGAATTAAAGGAGTGAGGGAAAGCATTCATGGATAAAATGCTTGAATCTCTGGCTATTATTCACTTCCTGTATTTAGTACATGTTTTTTTACTGATTTCCCTTGATCAACATTGCTACATTAGATTCTTCTTTTTTTGTTTCTATTATCTGATGGTCTAAAAAATAAAATTAATTTGTTTTGGTGCTTTGGAATTGTTTCTTGGGTATCCAAATAAGAAAAATAGGATTTCGGTTTTTGGACCACAAGGTATGGTGCAATTTTTTCGTAGATCTGTTTAATACAATTATGGTTCTTAAAGCAGAAATGGTAATTTTCCTTAATTTATCATGCATGAGTCAATGATGGCAATGTTAGAAGTCGAGAGCAGGGTTAGACACACAAAGTAGGGTTTGACAGCCTTGTGTCTCTTCAGCAGTAGAAGTTTGAACACCGTTTGTATGCAGATCACGGTTTTCTGTTCCCCTTTCCTCCTTGTTCACTTACTCCATTAAGTGGGATTGATTTTTTTTTTTAATTACCATGTTTAACTGCATAATTATACCGATCATCTCATCAAATGCTGAGGAAGCTCGTCTGGCAGCAGAGGAAGTTGGGATTTAATTAGGGTCAGGAGGAAAGGACACCGAAGGAATCTCTTCAGCTAGTTGATAAGCGCAGAAGGTAAGTAGCTTGGCCTGCACTCTGGGGAAAGCCAACATTAGCAAAATTGGTGTCTTATGTAAATTTGTTATGCAAAGTTTCTGAGTGGAGTCCCAGCTAAAGGTTTATGTATTAGCAGTTTAGTTTCATATTCATCTTATTATGAGGATTTATTTCCATATTTTATGATTTCAGCTAACTTAATCTAAGGCCAATTCTTTGCATCCACAATAGGTTCATACTTTGTTCTATCTTAGTCACTGTGGACCTGTACTATTAGAAGAAACAGATGATAATCCCTACAGAAGGCCTCTGGTATTCAAAGCAGTCTGGTTCTTAGAACAAATGTGTGCAAATATAAAGCTAACAAATATTTATTGTAGATATCTTGAAAACCAAAGACATTTGTGGCCTTCAAGGAATAGAGTTCATCACTGGAGGCCATGAAAGGCTGATTAAGGACCAGTTCAGAGAAACATATTTAGCACAGGTTAAGAATTTATTTACAGAAAATGGAGAACTCCAGCTGGAGTCCAACTATACTTAGTGGTGCTATTCTGACCACTCAGGAACCTTCAGTTTCATACCCATTACATGGGCCTCCCTACTAGTGGGCCGATACAGTACAGTGCACTCGGTGGAGCGCACTGCTAACCCGCGTTTGGACGCGCGTTTTCGACGCGCTAGCTTTACCCCTTATTCAGTAAGGGGTATTACCCCTTATTCAGTAAGGGGTAATAATAGCGCGTCGAAAACGCGCGGCCAACCCCCCTGAAACTAATAGCGCCCGCAACATGCAAATGAATGTTGATGGCCCTATTAGTTATTCCCGCGCGATTCAGTAAGTAAAATGTGCAGCCAAGCCACACATTTTACTTTCATTAATTAGCGCCTACCCAAAGGTAGGCGTTAATTTCTGCCGGCACCGGGAAAGTGTACAGAAAAGTAGTAAAAACTGCTTTTCTGTACACCCTCCGACTTAATATCATGGCGATATTAAGTCGGAGGTCCCAAAAGTAAAAAATAATTAAAAATAAAAAATAAAATTTAAAAGCAGCCCGCGGCTCGCTGGTTGAAAACCGGATGCTCAATTTTGCCGGTGTCCGGTTTCTGAACCCGTGGCTGTCAGCGGGTTTGAGAACCGACACCAGCAAAATTGAGCGTCGGCTGTCAAACTCGCTGACAGCTGCCGCTTCTTTTTACCGCGGGCCTTCATTTGAATACTAAATCGAGCGCACAGGAGAGTGGCCTGTGCGTGAGCTGGGAGAGTGGGCGCTCTCCCGTGACTTTTACTGTATCGGCCCGTAGGTAAGCAGGTCTCCTAGAGCTCACAATTAACTCAGGCTTGCTTCTCTCATGGTCATTGCCCTTGCCTGCACATCCTTCTCCGGCAGACTCTGGGAACTCTCTGAGCTCAGAATACCATTCTTTTTCTCCCAGCTGCCAGAGCAATTTTTGCATGCCTGGGAGTCCTTCTGCCCTCTCCTGGCTCTGGTATGGCAGACAAAGACCTGTGTCCAAGCCCCACAGCTGCTTCCAACACTGACTGCTGTCCTCCAGCTGGCATGCTCTGCCACAGTAACATAGAATATATCTATGCCTATGTCTGTATCTCTAGCCATCTCTCTGCATATAGATACTATATGTAGATACTATATGTAGAGAGAGAGAGAGAACTGGCCACAGTTGAATGTTTTGCTGGGTAGTAAACAGTTGCTTCTCTTGAAGCACAACCCAGGTGAAAATTTGCTGACATAGTCACAGAGACTGGGAGTGTGCTGTCAAATGGACAGAATGGCATTTCCTTGAAGAAATTTAAAATGCTAAGGGTGGAAAGATCATGAATAATTAGAGCAAAAGATGGCATATGATATCTGTGGAACTATAATAGAATGAGAGCCTGAAGTTTCAGAAATTAATTTACTCATATATTGGAGTCTTGTATTATTTTATTACTGTGTTTTCCTTTATTTTTTGCCTTTCTTCTACCAATTAGGGGAAAGAAGAATATTTTTCTGCCTACCCGAGGCTTCCATGCTAAGGAGCAAATTTTCAAAGAACTGGGTCAGACCAAGGGTCTGACCCAGTTCTTTTGGTCTGACCCAGTATGGCATGTTCTTATGTTACACATTTAAATGTGCGCTCAAAATAACATCATATATTGCTGATACCATGTAGTCTCATAAAGAATGACCAGAGAAACCTCTTACAAAATGGCGGGCTTAGACTTTGATAGCCCTGACAGCCACTTCTTATAAGTGTGCGGTAACCAATAAATACCAGACCGTCACGGTACTATAATCATTGGTTTCTCCGGTAATGTTTTTACGTTATTTTTTTGAGTTTTTCAAACTTTTTAAGGCAGTAAGTTAATTTTCACTTATCGTAGCGGTAGGTGCAGTGGCCCGCTGCACCTACTGCTGCGGTAGGTGCAGCGGGCCACTGCCCGCCATTTTGTATGAGGTTTCTCTGGTCATTCTTTATGAGACTACATGGTATCAGCAATATATGATGTTATTTTGAACGCACATTATTAAGAATACATCATACATCTACAGTATTGAATCAGTACGCATTTAAATGTAACATCCTATCATAGCAATTTTCAAAAGTTATTTACCCATGATATGTGCGCAATGTGGGTAAAACCTATGGTCAATTCATTGGCGTACATTGTAGCAATTTTCAAAAGCTAACATACAGGTAAAGTACACTTATACATGTAAAACCCAGTTTTAAGCATGCAAATACTTTAGAAAATCAGGCCCTTGGGGGGTAATTTGTTTTCTAACATGCGCGTGGCAATGCAATAACCAGTTTTACTAATCAGACTATCAGTTCGCCTACTCCATCTGCAGCTTGTGAAGTCCCTCCTGACTCTTCAGCTTGAAGTCCCCCATTTCAATCAGAATCCCCACCCAGTCATTTTTTTTTAGTTTTAAGATGTTTACAATCACTTATGCCAGATAATGAACAGGCATACATATACACAAGTAAAAGACTTGTGTGTCACTTTGGCAGGTTGTAAAATAGCATCTTACTCACGTAAATGCTGTCCCCACCCTGGAATACCCCGGCCCACCCCATTTTTACACATGGCCCTTCATTTACACGTGTATGTTGTATTTTTAAAAATAGCCTCTACTCGCGTAGAGGCTATTTTATGCACGCAAGTGCTATTTTTTACATACACAACTTTTGAAAATTCACCTTTAAGCGCGTACAGGGCTTTTGAAAATTGGTACGATAGTGTGTTACATTTATGTGTGTGACTCCTTTGGAAATTACGTCCTTAAAGTGCACTTATTGTGTATGTAGAATCTATTGACAATTCAGTGGCATATATTGTAGCAATTTTTAAAAGCCCAGTTACATGGGCAAAGTGCATTTACATATGTAAAAACCTGGTTTTTAGCATGTAAATGTTTTTGAAACGTATCCCCTGTTTGGAGCACCCCTCAACCCCACTCACTGTCATTTATGAAAAGGGAGGTTCCCAACCCTCTCCTGCAGGTTTTCAGGATTGCTACAATGAATATGCTTGAGCTACATTGCCATTTGGAGTGGAAAGGTAGCCCAGTGGTTAGAGCAGCAGGGTATGAACTAGTGTTCACATCCCACTGACATTCCTTGTCACCTCCTTTGGCTCAGGTACAAACGTAGAGGGTCATTCACTGAGCTGAGTTACATTGTTTACCGTGTGGTAAATGTCTAATGCATTTTAAATACCGCACATTGTTGTACCCCAAATAAGGTAGGTAGGTATGGCAATGAGCGTCTTTGAATGCATCTGCTTTGGAAATGCATGTAGAGCAGCTCATTACTGGTTAATTGTATGGTAATAAAATAACATGGCTTGCCTCAAAAATCACCAGCCACATTATTTTCCTGAAAGTTAGTTGCAACTCAGGAACCCTGGGAACATCGGAATGCTAATGCACATCCCGATGCTTCCCAGTATTCGTCTCTGAGCAGCCCCACAACCCACCAATGTGTGTAAAACCAACACCCCCCCCCCCCCTCCCCCGGGATATTGTGAGACCCCAGCCAACTCTAGAGGTGGTCCTCATGTCTAAAAATTAAAAAAAAAAATTAAAATTAAAAAAAAACTATCCGCCTTTTCAAAAATTCTCACCCTCCAGGCAGTAGCATCCCACTACCCCCCAGCTGACCCTGTCCCACCCCTTCTGGGCATCCCAAGTGCTGCCAGGCTCCAGGCCCAGCGACCTCTGCAATCAAAGCGGCGCAGGCCAGTGTGATACAAGATATGCCCCATCACATGTGATCTGCTTTGAAGTGTCACAAAAGACAGAATACAAATAAAATTATTTTAATACATTGGCAGTACTGTATGCAAATCTTTCTCATGCATATTCATTGTGGCAATCTGAAAACTGTACTGGATAAGTGTGCCTCCAGGAGTTGGTTGGGAAACAATGTCTTAGGATGTTATTTTTTATGCAAGTATCTCAAAAAAAGATACATTATCCTGTTGTAACAGTCCCTCTAGATTTCTTGTTCTCACTTTAATTCCATCTTTCTCATAGAAAGGCCAGGTTCATAGTTTGGCAATAATATCCTATTCTGTGTCATGCTCTGAGATAAGAGGAGCAGTTGTTTACTGCATGCAACTTGAATGTGCAGTGTTAGGTCAGGAATGATAGCATCAAACCTAGTCTTTCCCCTTCAGACCTTTTATGCTATGTAAAAGGAGGTGACTTTATGTTTCTGCAAGTGGCATGCAGCATGGAAAAAATGGCCTTGATGGTACTGTCTTTGCAGACACCAATAATGTCTCCATGTAGGGTTGACATCACATCTGAAACATTGCAAAAAAAATAAAAAAAAAATATATATATATTTCTACCCCAACATAGTCCTGTGATGACAAACATACACACTGTTGTTTGTGGTGGTACAAAGTCATAGCAGTGGATGTTGCATTGCCTTAAGCTCAAGGTATATTATTATGGGAAACAGATTTACTAATGTAGTGTAATTAAAAAAAAAAAAAAGCCCTGATGAGAACAGTGGATTCTCATCTGCAATTACATACCTTACCCTGCTATTTATTGCACAGAATTTTTTTCTGCAGTCCATCACATCAAAGTTTAAATCTTGCAAGCACTTTATGATCATCCAGTTTGTGCAGTTAAGAAGGC
This sequence comes from Rhinatrema bivittatum, assembly GCF_901001135.1. Classification (NCBI taxonomy): domain Eukaryota; kingdom Metazoa; phylum Chordata; class Amphibia; order Gymnophiona; family Rhinatrematidae; genus Rhinatrema; species Rhinatrema bivittatum. The sequence goes on from NC_042626.1 coordinate 35,760,947, forward strand.
ATAGGAGGATATAAAAATCACAGCAAGCTATTAAGGAAGATTAAACAGCTAGCGGTAGTGCTGGAAATGCAGTAATTCTCAAAATTAATATACGTGGCATAATCTAGTTTAGAAAAATCTATCTGCTGCAGACATAGGATCTTCCTAGCTAATAGATTCAGTGACAGTCAAGGTTAAGATGAAAATATCCTAACGTTGGAAGAATTAAAGGAGAGCAAGACAGATGATCACTATTGGATTTTTTTTTTCTGAAACTGAAGGGTTTGAAGGCATGGAAGCGTTCTCATATCCACAGAATTTGGGCATGAGGAGTGGTTTCGTAGAATGAACTTTGTAAGAGAAGAAGATGGCTCTGGTTTATTGTGTGGCTCAGCATTCTGTGTGACTGGCCTGCATATTCCTAGTACCTCTTAAGGTTTTGGACCTTCTAATACAAAGGGAGTAGTACTTGCCGGAAATGCGAGTAACTGATGTGAAATAAACAAAAGAGGATCTTGGAGAAGTCATATTCGTTGAAAGCTACTTTAGGTTGCCGAAGAGTGTGACAAGGCAGTGACCAGATCCAGAGGAATGCTAGGGTGTACATGCATTACTTATTTTATTCAAAATTTTCTATACCATCTTTTCAGCCAAGAAGACTGTCGAAAGTGGTGCACAGCATAGTTAATGCATTTTACAAATTAACAACAAAAAATGTCAAAACATATCAACCTCTCATCCCTTCTGAAAAAAATCCCCAACTATACATTTAACACCACCAGACCAGTGTTACAAAGCAGCCAAACTATTGTGCTGTGCAGCTGCCAGAAAACATACTACTCTAGCATTCTGGAAAGGGCCAAGTTTTCACCTTCTTTTGGAAGGTTAGATAGTTCAATTCCTGCCTGATCTCTAGAGGCAATTTATTTCACAGAATTGGGGTGGAAACAGAAATTACTTCAACACTTATTTCACCTTTCCATAAAACTCTAAAAGATATTTTCAAAGCTGCGTGCGTGCATGTTACCCTTTTCTGTTACCAAAATTGTGAATGAAGTTCTATGTCACACCATTATCCAAAACCAAAGAATTTTATTGGACGGATATGGCAGCAGCAGCAAAGGTTAATTACAGGTTGGGACTCTGCTTCAGTCTACGATATTTTGGAACCAATTCTGGTGATTACTGGGAGAGGCAGGTATGGAGACTTGTGTGGGATTTCCAGATTAAGATCAGACTTGCGGCCATCTTGTATTCGGCATATTCTCTGTTGTTACCCTATTGCTACTGAAAACGAATTGCCAGTTAAAATTTTCCTAGTTAACGCTCAGGTGGTAAAAAGGAAATCTGTAATCATATGTGATTTTATTATTGAGCCTGTTTTTTTTTTCTGTGTCAAAATCCTGGCTGTTACTGACCTGGTATATTTAAATCAGCCTTGTCCACCTGGTTATTGTGCTGTCTCCAAAGCACGCAGCAAAGATCTTGGTGGGGTCATATTAATTATTAAAAAAAACAAAACTTGGAAGATGTCAGAGGAAAACCTTAGTAGTAATTCTTCTTATGAAATGTTAGTGTTGTCTTCCAATACCTTAAGTATTTTCCTAACCTACTGTCCCCCTAGCTTTCTCCAAAACAATCTCTCACCTTTTTTGAACAATTAAAGGTAGATTTTAATACTTAAGCACAGGCGTCCATGTGCGCACAGTTCCTGGTGCACGCAAATGGACACGCTGATTTTATAACATGAGCATGTTGACGCAAGCATGTTATAAAATCTGCTACCCATGCGCACATGTGCACTCAATTTTATATCAGCGCACGCGTAAAGGGGGTGGGGGGGAATTTACAATGTTACCTTAACATGAATACCATGGTCAGACCATTTTAAAATTTGTTTTAGCTATCTTTGCTTTGATTGCATCATCAGTGGAAATTCTCTACTAAACTGATGTTAAAAAGGGATCATGTTGATAGCAACCAATTTACTGACTTAGCAGATACAGAAATGGCTGACTTTAATCCCAGTAATGTTGATATTGCTGTTGTGATATGGGAAGCTGCGGTAACTAAGATTCTGAATAATATTGCCCCCTTGAAAATCACGAGTTGCAGTGTTATTCTCGAGAATGGCTTACACCTGCACTCCATGTTCTCAGATGAAAGGTTCGTAGACAAGAGTAGGCCTGGCGCCGATTGTGATGCAGTGAAATGATATACATTTATAGAGCTTCCTTGACAAGAGTATGAAATTGAAGTTAATTATGCAAAAAAGGCATATTTTGCTAAGTGCATTTATACTGCAGAGAGAAATCCAAGAGAATTGTTCAGAATTGTCAAGAATTTCACTAGAGTATCTGACATTTGTAATAGAGACAATTGCAATCAGCTGGATAGTAATGATTTTCTGAACTTTTCCACTGATAAAATCTCAAAGCTGTCTACAACTTTCTCATCCGTCCCAGACTGGGATGTTCATTAAAGTAGCAAGAGACACCCTAGCCCCCTCAGTGACAGTGATTATAAATCTTTTGCTAACTTAAGGCAGAGTTCCATCTGTTTTAAAGAAGGCTCCAGAAAGGCCATTATTGAAGAAAAGTGGGCTTGACCCTTATATTGTTCTACAGCAGTTTTCACATTTTTTTTTGGATAAACATGACATTTTAGGCCCTTTCCAATTCGACTTTTAGCTATCTTTAAATACGGAAACCCTAATGGTTTCTTTAATTGATAGCTTCAAGAGAGAGTTCTTGATAATGACAAAAGATTTATGCTAGTCATCTCATGCTAGTCATGCTCATCTCACCACCCGAGAGAGCGAGCCCTTTCTGTTGCAGGACCGTCCCATTGGAATGCCCTCCCCACTGACCTCCGCACTGAGCCCTGCCAGTACAAATTTAGGAAAAAGCTCAAGACCTGGTTTTTTAAACAGGTATTCCCAACGTAGGTCTTCCAGTTCCTCCTTCCGTTCTCCCCACAATGTCATCATTGTTACGTCAATTATTTTATATTATCTTTGTGTTAACTTATATTCTGTTTCTATTATGCACCATATTATATTGATATTTCTTGTTATTTGCCCCCATTGAACCATCCTTTCGATATGCCTTTGCCTTGTTTATCCCCCCTCTGCTGTCGCTCCCCCCCCCCTGTTCGCTGTATTTCTCTTAGTTCATTGTAAACTGATATGATGTACCCACGAATGTCGGTATAAAAAAGTTGTAAAATAAATACATTTCTGCCACATTCAACACCTGTGATCACCAAATTTTCTTCATTATTTGGAGGAATATGTTACCTCGGGTGTCATATTGAGCTGGTTTAAGTCTTCTCTCATTGACTAATACCAGCAAGTTAGACTTCGAAATGAAGAATCACATTGGATGTCTGTGCCCACTGGAATCCCCCAAGGATCAGTGCTATCAGCTACATTGTTTAATGTATATTTCACAGCTTTGTGCAAGCTCTTGGTGGCCTCTGTGTGGTTTACAGAATGTATGCAGATGAAATTCAGTTTTATGTTGAAGTAAGGCCTAAATGGACAGATACCTGTGAATTGATAAACATCTGCATATCTTTTATTAATCGACGACTTCTATTTAATAAATTGACCCTTAGTCAAAACAGAAGCAAAACCAGAAATTACAATAATTCAGCATCCCTACAGCGAACAAGTGCCATCGTCTATCCGTACTGAGGATACTGAAATTACTTCTTGTGTAAAAAGCCTAGGTGTATGTCTAGATTGTATTCTCAACTTTAAACAACATATTAAAGCAGTGGTTAAATCAGATTTTTTTCAAATTATGAATTCTCTGTGATGTAAAATCCCTGCCTTATTATGTGGATTTCCATACTGTAGTGCAGACGATGACTTTTCCTTTCGTCGACTACTACAATGCTGTGTATATTGGCCTTCTAGCGACATCTTTAAAGGTACTACAACTGCTGCAAAATTCAGCAGTGTGTCTTGGGGCCAATGTAATGAGACCCACGCTGAAATCCGTGCTGATTTTTCTGCGTACGCATGCTCCATAATGCGAGCGGTAACACGTGCTTATAGACCTATATAGTAAATAATGCAGAAACATGTGCTGACACCCATCAGCATGTAAACATCCGTGATTGATTCTCAGTGCAAAAGCCTTTCTTTTTAAAAAGAAAATTAATAAATTAGATGGGCCTTAAACTGTTTCCCACTCCCAGCAGCAATTTTTGGATATATTTTTATATTCTTCTTATGATACTGATTGAAGATGTCTTTGTTTATTGATTTATGATGCTATGTTTTATTTAACTATGTGTGCTCCATATTTATTCTGTCCCAAAGCTTGAAGGGTTGCGGGTAATACTTTTAAATAAACAAATAAATATATCTTCTTTCATACTGTATTCTTCTCTAAATAATCTTGGTGTAAATGAGAGCACTACATATTTTGTTGCATTGAGTGAAAAATTTACATTTTATTTTTGTTTTCAAAATTGGGAAAGTCTTTCCAAAAACAACATATTCAGGAGCTTCTAGACAGGGATATTTCCCAAGTGCAAAAACATGTTTTACCTGTTGGAATTGCAGCATTGTTATAGGGTAAAAAGTCGTAGAGGACAGCGTATTTAAAATTAAGCAGTTAAATAATGAAGAGGGGTGGGTGGGGTTGGAAATATTTAATATATAATTGTATATACTGTGTGAGTTTCTACAGTTTTAAACTGTGATTTGCCATGAGGGATAAGGAACGGCAAGAAATCAAATTAAAGTAAACTAATCTGTTCTATATTAGACAATGTAGTATGCTTTACTGGCAGTGTGAATCTGCTATGTGACAATGTCACAATCTGTTATCTATAGTTCAGTACACATCACTAATATATATTTAGTCTGCAGTGCAATTCCCTAGTGAATATATTCACAAATAATGTGAAAAGATTGGTCTCCAGCAGGGTAGAGAGTTATGCAGCTGAACCTTGCTTGGTTTAATGGCAATATGTCAACTTTGCAGCATATTACTTGAGTTCTTTAGAAATTGGAGCTTTTCAGCATTTGGTTGACTGAGTCTCCAGTCCAGAACTCGGTATTAAGTTTCCTACTATGGGTGAAACTTGGCAGTGTGAAGGTCAGTTGCCCCCAACCATTCTCAGCAGAACTTGGTGAAAAAGTTCTAATGGATGAACAGAAGATCTTGGAAACAAGCTTCTTGCCATTTGTTAGAACCACGATGTATTTTATGGCCACTGTGTCTCTGTAATAAAAACAAGGGTGTCATTAGCTCTCGTCACACGGGGCTCCGAGTGCACCAAGTCTGCTGAAGAGTCCCCCCCAAATCTCAACCACTGCTATCCCAAAGCAAAATCACTGTTGCTTCTCAAGAGTCAGCGACTTTACACTGTGCTTTGATGGGGACGGTGTCCAGTTTGATCCGTTCTTTGGTTCAGGCCAGAAGTGGCTGTGCTGGGTTGTAAGCTGCTTCCTGTTTATTGCACCCCAGTGGCAGGGCTTACTTAACTGTAATCCAGTACATGAAACCAAAAAAGGAAGATCTGCCCCTAGCTACAACAACAGGCTTAGCAACCCTGGGACTCAGGTGAGCAGGTGGAAATTGATGCCCGCCAGAGAAGGGATTGCCATACCATGAGAACTTCCAGATTTGGCTCTGGAGACTCTGGAGTTCTAAAGGAATTTCCAGGTCTCTGAGACAACTTTGGAAACCTCCAGGTACACTAAAGAAGTGCCTGCATGGCCCAGAAGAGAAATTGCCAAGGTCCCGAGGAGCTTGGGTCATGCAAGCAGGAAGAAACAAAAAAAAAATCCCGTAGGCCTGCATGACTAGAAGAGGAGCAATAGAAGCATCGGCCACATGGATAAGCCCCAGTAGCATTGTCCATGGGCCATGTGAACAGGAAGGAGGAGCCCTGGTAGCATCAACCTGCACAGCAGAAAAAAAGCAGGAAGAATATTGTCTGCTGAGGTGAGGAAGGAGGAAGTTGTTCCTAAACAGGAGGCAGGGTAGAACGGGGCAGGAGAGAGAGAATGTACAATTGGGCATGTGAGTGTGTGTATGTGAAAGAATGTGCATGTGTGTGTGTGGGAGAATGAGAGGAGTAAGTGTATGAATGTGCATTTGTGTATGTGGGAGTAAGAGAGGAATAAGTGTGGGAACGTGGGGGAGAATGAGTGAAATATGTGTGTCTGTGTGTATGTGGAAGCATGAGAGGAGTGTGTGTGCGTGTTAGAATGAGCATGTTTGTGACAGTGAACACGTGTAAGCGTTAAAGTGTGGATGTATGAGAGAGAAGAATGATTGTGCTCATATTGCCCTGTCCCTCTGCTAATCAATGCAATCTTAGGGTGGTTTCACATCAAATGTTCCTAGGCATGAAGACTGCCACAGATTAAAGTTGAGCCCAGTCCTAAAGATGGCACCACATTTGAAGGTGCAATGGCACCAGTGCCACCAGCCAGCTGACATGGTTCCACAGAGCACTCTCAGCAGCTAACAGCCCAATGCAGGTGCAGACCTGCTGACAGCCCAAAGCAGCTTCCTGAGGCTGAGGTAATACAGTGTATAGGATGAGCAGACGATGAAGGTCATCCCAATTTAAGAACATAAGAACATGCCATACTGGGTCAGATCAAGGGTCCATCAAGCCCAGCATCCTGTTTCCAACAGTGGCCAATCCAGGCCATAAGAACCTGCTGCCAGAGCTGGTGCTGTTGGCTTTGTCACCCTGTACTTAGGATTACTGTGCTGTCCCTGTCCGCCAAACCTCTTTGGATACTAATGGAGCAATTATGGTCTTCTCTTTTTTCCTAACAATATTATTTTGTGTCTAAACATAGTTTACAGGTACGATGAGGTTTAGAATAAGGTGACCACATTTCTGGTGGGCAAATCTGGGACAATTCTTCCTCACAGTGCCAATAGTGAACAAGCAGTTCATTTGCAGAGAGGGGTAGTTATCTGGTGGACTCTGCCCATGGAAAATTGTATTAATCTGCTCTCAAATATATATTTAAAAGCATGTCCTTTGAGCTTCAAAACCACTAAATATTTCAACACCAATGCAAAGCCTCAAGGCTGGTGGGTATGTCCTACATACAGCATTAATTATACACCAGAAAAATTTAAATCATCCAATAAAATCCAGCTATTAACATGGAAATTCTAAAAACAATCAATAAAGAATAAATGACCCCCTCCCCCAACAAACAAACAATGTAAATTCAGAGGGGTAGATTTTCAAAGGCTACATGTGAAGATACGCGCGTAACCCTCGAAAACCTACCCCTGCCTCCCCCTGCGCATGCCGAGCCTATCTTGCATAGGCTCGGCGGCGCGCGCAAGCCCCCGGACGCGAGTGAGTCCCGGGGCTTGAAAAAATGGGCGTTCTGGGGGTGGGGCCATGGGCGGGGTGCCAGCTCGGGGGCGTTCCGGGGGCGGGACCGAGGCATCCGGAACAGCCACCGGGCTGGGAGATGGAGAGCTAACGCGCGCAAGTTACGCCTGCCCGGAGGCAGGCGTAACTTCTTTGACAAAGGTCGGGGGGGGTTTAGTTAGGGCTGGGGGGCGGGTTAGATAGGGGAAGGGAGGGGAAGGTGCGGGGGGGGGGACGGGGGGATGGAAGGAAAGTTCTCTCCGAGGCCTCTCCGATTTCGGAGTGGCCTTGAAGGGAACGGAGGAAGGCTGCTCGGCTTGATGCACGCAAGTTGACAATTGTGCACCCCCTTGCGCGCACCGACTCTGGATTTTATAACATGCGCCTGCGTGCGCATGTTATAAAATCGGGCATAGATTTGTTTGTGCCGGGTTACACAAACAAATCTACGCCCACGCGCATGTTATAAAATCTGGCCCAGTGTGAGAGACATGTCCCGGTCAGAGACTTTGAATTGGGTCCCAGGATATGTTACATCAGGGCCAGCACAAAGATATTAAGTGCCCTAGGTGAAACTTACAGTCTTGTGCCCTCAATCGCCTCTCCCCTCCCTGCACTCCCATGGCCCTCTCCACACACAATAAAAAATTATACATTTATAATAATTTTGCATGAAAAAGGACATTAATAGTATAGTCTTCTGAGATAAAAAATATCACTTAAAACATGCTGTGGTGCCAAACAGAAACCCTTCAGAAGAGAAAAAAAAGACACTTGAAACCATATAGTATTAGGCATACTGTAACGCGTATCGGTGTGAGCATGGTCCTTGGAAAGCCATGAGCAAATTGAATTACAATTACAATATGGTAAACCTCTCAGTCCAAAACAAAACTGCCAGCATTCAAACAGTAACAACCCTACTTATGAAAAAGCAACACTGCACATAATACACCAGGCCCTAAAACACCAATACACCTCTTAGTAGAAAAACAACAAGCCAGGATGCTATAGATCCCTACACAGAAAAAACATGTGAGGGGATTACTCACCTCGGTCACAAATGCAGAACACAGAAAGACCCTCACAAAATATAGGATAAGGAGACCATAAAGTATAAATAGAAAAGTGCAAACAAAAACAATGCAACAATGGAAAAACAGATTCATCACCTTTCCTCATAGAACATTAAGCTATAAAATCAAGAAATATAAAACTTCAATCATAATAGAAAAACAATATTCATAAAAAGAATACATATTTTAAAACAGCTGATAAACAGAACATCCAATAATTGAAAACATATTAAATTTTTAAAAAAATTTCCCAAATACCAATAAAATAATTTAAAACAGATACATCAAGTAACACCCAATAATTAAAACTAATAAGGAGTAAAAAAAAAATAAATCTCCCAGTCTCTATACATGAGAACTTTTGATTTTTGTCACCTGAGATTGTCGTAGATTAGTGGAGAGGGAACTGGCAAGTCTCCTGAAGAGTGTGTGGGTGGAAATGGGAAAGAGAGGGCAGCTGCTGTAGGCTGTGGAAGGACTGGCAGCAAGCAAGAACTCTACATAATGCGGCAGTACTGGGGCAGAGGGCATTCATTGAGTGAGCACATGAGCATCAACGTAACAGCAGAATGTGTGTGTCTCTCAGTGTCAGAGAGAAAGTGAGTGTGTGTGTGTACCTTTGTGTTTAAGAAACAGTGTGTCTTGGTGTCTGAGAATGTGTAAATGTGTGTGTCTTTGTATTTGAAAGAGAGTGTGAATGAGTGTGTCTGTATCTGTGTTTGAGAGAGAGAGTTGGCCTTTTCTTCCATGTGTATGTATGTATGTGTATTTGTTTGTATTTACATGTGTGTGGTGGGGGTAAGAGGGAGTCCTCTCTCACCTACCTGCCCAGCTCTCTCCATCTTCAACTTCTTTGTGGCTCTTGAAATGTGAAAGGTTGGCCACCCTGGTCTAATGTATGCATTTCTAGTTATGTAGGAAAACTTTTGAATTTGTGTTGAAAATTGTTTTCTAGGTCTTTTCTATATCCCCCTGTAAGAGCCCATGATTTGCAATAGATCTCTAGCAGGTAAGTTCTCTTGCAGACCTTCTGGGATATGGAATAGAATGATCTTATCTGAATTATATAGTTTCAGTCCTGGGACTGAGAATCCTCCAGTAATTTGGGAAGATCATTGATGAGGATGTTAAAGTGAACTGAGGCTACATCCCTCTCTCACGTTTCGCTCCTGCCTGAAGCTGTCTCCAGGTTGTTTGTTTATATATTACAGCTTTCAGGGATGACTGAAGTCTAAAGTTTGGGTTTGTTTGTTTTTTTACAGGATTGTGCTGGGAGAGAAAAGCAAATCATGATTCTTCAGTTTAGTAATGAAAATCTTGTAGGGAAAGGGCCTTTTGGTCCGTGCTCTGGATCTTTCAAGTACCTAGCAATGCCCCTGAAGAAAAAGCTTGTTTTCATCCAATAAGATGTTATGTTAACAAAAAAGAGCAAAAGTTTAGAAAATAAGTTGGGAAGTACATGAACCTTATTTGGTGCAGAGTTAGATAATAAGAGCACTATATACATAGTTATGCATTAAAGTGCACCCATGCTCACTTCCTGTGGATCTCCATAGGCAAAAGGCATTGGTTCACTTGTCCATCCCAACTAGAATGTGAAATTGTATTATTGCCCAAATGGCATAGGTATCAGGCTGCTGGATTTTGAAAAGGAAAACTGTAAGCAACATTTATTGCTAATCAAGTTTTCTTCTTCAAAGCAGAGTTTTAAAAAATCTAACGTACGGTACTTCCATTCTAGGGTTGGTTGATAGGTTTGTTTCTGAAGAGTGGTTGCATCGTCTGAACTTCTGAAGTATGTATGGGTCAGTGTTTTTCTGGAAAGTCAGTATCTACTGTATGTCAACAGTGCTAGGTATCAATGCACAATAAAAAGGAGGCTCTGGAACAAGGGGTTATGGAATGAGGGCAAAAAGGAGTAGAATCAGGAGGAATTTAAGGAAATATTTCTATACAGAAAGGATGGTGGATGGACAGCCTCCCAGTGGAGATGGTGGAGAAAAGGACAGGATCTGAATTCAATATACTGAAGGAGTAGTAGAGAAGGTAGAGCTGGGCAGACTAGATAGGTCCTACGGTCTTTTCTGCTGTTATATTTCTATGTTTCTATTTACTCTGGAATATTACATCTATTGTCAAAGTTTCAATCTCAGTATTTCAGGCGATAGTTTTCTAGTTACACGTGTGTAGATGGGTGCTTCAGAATGAGAATAACCCAGGATTTTAATGTTTGCTCCAAACTAGAGAGGAGTAAGAAGTTTGGCTGTCATGTTAGTCCAATAAAAAGGTATCACTTTATATATATTTTTTGTTTTTGTTAACCTTTATTTCTGTAGAGAGGGCATAGGCAGTAATAGCTCTTCTGACAACTGTCTAGTTGTAAGTTCCATTCCCAATATATTATTCAGGTACTATTGTAAGATCAATGGGCCTTTTCTCTTAAGAAATGCACTTCAGGATCTCCAGTGTGCAGCATGGTTCTTATGGGTCTTTTCTGCTTTTATATTATATGTTTCTATATTTCATATTACTTCTACATGTGTTTATATCTTTGAGGGCATGCGGCAGTGCATTCCAAATGCTTTTCATAGTGTTTGCACTCTGGGGATAATTTCAGCTATAGTTTTTTTTTTCCTCCCTGTCCTAGCTAAGCAGTGGTGCATTTCATTTTCATTCTAGCCCTCGGGTACAAGCCCTTTGACACATGTGCTCCTGCCTAGCATATTGAGATCTTAGATGCATGCCAAGGATTAAGTGCAGTCTCTGGAGATGTTGTTACCTTACCTCTGGCAGTCCTAGGCGCTGAGTTCATCGACTGTGTAATTAAGTTTGCATTGGAAAAGTCATCGCATCTGTAAAGCTTCAGGATCCATGTGGGTCTGTAGGCAGGTTGTTCTACAGTACGCTTTGACAACTTCATACATGTAGTGCAGGCACTGCTGAGTAAAATGTTTAGTTTGGATTATGTGTTTGACCAAAGCACTGATAATGATGGCCCAGATTTTTTTTTTTAATAGAAATACCTTTGATAACTTGCAATAATGACAATAGATTGATAAACATCTGGGTTGAGAAAGGAAGATTCACAATAGAATGGATGATGAAAGTAATTTTTTTCTGAGTGCTCAAGCTTAAGAAATCTTTGGGTTTCTACCAAGCTACTTGGATAAAAGCTAAAACAAAATGGTTGTGCTCTTTTGCATACCATAGATAGGGCCAAGCAGTATTCCTAAATTAAGGTAGTGGTTTGTGACTATGAATACACCTGAAAATGATAAACTAAAACCTTTGAGCATCACTGTCAATTGAGATACAGAAGCGTGTGCTGTCAAAAATTCTCAACAGTGAAAGAGCACACTTGTATTTCAGAGAGGCCATCTTCTACCTTGACCCCTTAACATTCTCAAAATGTCAACTTGGCTTGCATTCTGCCGCTATTCTTTTCTGTGTCGATCTTACAGTACACGTTTCTTCTGTATTTTATTACTGTGGGCTTGCTTTCCCATGGCTTTTCCTCCATTCTGGGTGTAATTTTATAACTGCCCACATTGGTGTAAAGTCCGTGGGTCCATTTTACCTGCAGATTTTAAACCAGCTTTCAAAGGAAAAGCATGCCTGCACCTTCCCTTTTCAAAATTATCCCCAAAAAACTACTCCTGCGCAATTAACCTGCTAATTTGCATGCAGATTATTTTTTCTGAGGAAAACTGGTTCCTACTTTGGAAAATGCAGAAGTTGGAGCGTAATTCCAAGCTCCACCCTAATCTTGCCCACAACAAATGCCTCTAAAAATCAATGGTTAAAAAGTGCACGCTTACAGGCTCTGCGTGTGTACTTTTACCCAGGCAGTTCTTAAAAAGCCTAGTTCTGCGGGCTGTTGTATTCCTAGAAATGGCTTTGAAAATAACCCTCTCTGGGGGTACATTTCAAAGGGACTTCTGCAGGGTAAAACTGTCTTTTATGTGCAGAAGTAACTTTTTGCCCTACCACGCCCCTTTTTGGGCCAATACAAGATGTGTGCATTGGCACTTCTGTGAGTATCTGGGTATCTTATAAAATTGGGTAGACACAGGCAAGTGCCAGATGTGCCCATCTCCAGATTTTGGTGAAATTAGGATAGGGTGCAAGGCAGGGCACACATGGACAGGATAGGCTATTGGGAGGCCTAGACAGGACAAGGGAAAGACAGACAACAGACAGGCTAGATAGGCCACTAGGAGGCCTAGACAGGACAAGGACAAGACAAGGAATACAGAGACAGGATAGGTCACCAGGAGGCCTAGACAGGACAAAGGCGAGGCAAGGTATACACAAGTAAGCTAGGCCACACGGAGATCTAGATAGGACAAGGGCAAGGGATACATAGGAAGATAGGCTACCGGAAGACCTAGACAGTAAAATGGCAAGGGATAAACAGACAAAGAGGGCCACTGGGAGACCCAGACAGGACGAGAACACTGCACGGTACACACAACCAAGAAGGGCCACCAAGAGTCCCAAACAGGACAATATCAAGGCAAGATAGTACAAGGATGGCCAAAACAAGAAGCCAGAGTGACTCAGTGATGAGACCCAGTGCTAACAATGATGGCGTGCTTTATAGTGTTGTCCTTGCTGCATCATGGAGGCTAGAGCAGGATTGAGTGCAACCCACTAAGGGCTTCTGTTGGCAAGGGGGCAGCCTAGCAGCCAGTATTACACTTAAATAGTGCTACTTATCTTGCTAAGTAATTCTTAGTGGAATGCAGGATTTGGTGCAAGAGATAATGGTAATAGGGTTGCTCAACAACAGTGATCATAATGCGATCAAATTTGAGTTTGTGACTGGAGGGAGGACATTAAGTAAATCTACTGCTCTAGCATTTAACTTTCAAAAGGAAGACTTTTATAAAATGAGGAAAATATTTTGAAAAAAACTAAAAGGTACAACTACAAAGCTAAAGAGTTTACATCAGGCATGGACATTGTTTAAAAATACCATCTTGGAAGCCCAGACCAGATGTATTCCATGCATTAGAAAAGGTAGAAGGAAGGCCAAACGACTGCTAGCATGGTTAAAATATGAGGTAAAGAGGCTATTTTAGCCAAAAGAAATTCTTTAAAAATTTGGAAAAAGGATCCAACTAAAGAAAATAGGCAAAAACTTAAGCATTGGTAAGTTAGATGTAAAACATTGATAAGGCAGACAAATGGAATTTAATGGTGATGATTCAGAAGAACTGAAACAAATCAAATCAAACTAAAAAGTAGTAAATTGCCGGGACCAGATGGTTTACATCCCTTAATGCTAGAAGAACTCAAAAATGAAAGTGCAGATCTATTACTAATATTGATAATCTATCATTAAAATCATCTATTGTACCTGAAGATTGCAGGGTGGCCAATGAAACACTGATTTTTAAAAAGGGCTTCAGGGGTGATCCAGGAAAACAGACTGATGAGCTTGACAGCAGTGCTGGGAAAAATCATAGAAAATATTCTAAAGAATAAAATCACAGAACATATAGCGAGGCATGGTTCATTGGGATACAACCAGCATGGATTTGCACAAGGGAAGTCTTATCTTACCAAACTGCTACATTTTATAGATAATGGTGAGCCAATGGAAATAAGGTATTTGGATTTTCAGAAGGTATTTGATAACATTCCCCATGAGAGACTCTTAAGAAAAATAAAAAGTCATGGGATAGGAGGCAATGTCCTATTGTGTACTGAAAACTGGTTAAAAGATAGGAAACAGAGAGTAGGAATAAATGGTCAGTTTTCTCAGTGGAGAAAAGTAAACAGTGTAGTGCCTTAGGGATTTGTACTGGGACCAGTGTTTTTTAATATATGTATTTATAAATGATCTGTAAAAGGAATCGACTAGTGAGGTGATCAAATTTGCAGATGACACAAAATTATTCAGAGCTGTGAAATCACGAGTGAATTGTGAGCAATTGCAGGAAGACCTTGCAAGAATGGGAAACTAGGCATCCATTTGGCAGATGAAATTTAATGTGGACAATGCAAAGTGATGCACATGGGGGAAAAGTAGCCCATACTGTAGTTACACGATGTTAGATTCCATATTAGGAGTTAATACCCAGGAAAGGATGTGGGCATCATTGTGGACAATACTTTGAAATCCTTGGGAATTATTAGGAATGGAATGGAGAATAAAAGAAGGATATCATAATTCTTGTCATCCCATAAAATGGAGGATGTCATATTGCTCCTTGGTGAGATCACATCTGGGGCACTATGTGCAGTTCTGGTTGCATCTCAAAAAAGACACAGCTGAACTTGAAAAGGTGAAGAGAAGGGTGGCCAAAATAAAGGGGATGGAATGGCTCCCATATGAGGAAAGGCTCTTCAGCTTGGAGAAAAGAAGGCTGAAGAGGGATATGATAGAAATCTATAAAATCATGAGTAGATTAGAATGGGTAAATGTGAATCAGTTAGTTACATTTTCAAACAATGCAAAATCTAAGGGACACTCCATGAAACTAGTAAGTAGCACATTTAAAGTAAATCAGAAAAAGTTCTTTTTTTTATTCAATACACAATTAAGCTCTGGATTTCATAGCTGGGCCACAGTCTCAGATTACATTTCTTAGTACTGGACGATCTTCCCTCTCTTCATATTTAGTACAGATTAGTCAGTCACTTAGTACTGACACTTCTATTGGTAATGCTGTTTTTGTCATTTTCTCCATTACCATTATGTCTGATTTTCTACCATCAATCATTTAATTAGTAGGGGAATGAATAAGTATACTCATGTCAGGGCTTCCCAAACCTTTAGCTAATGCAACCCCATTTTAGCACTTGAAAACTCACATGACCCCAGAGGACGAAAACCAAATTAGCAGAGCTGTAGTCCCCCTCTAACAACCACTCCACTCTCACCCTCCACTCTTTCTGTTGATCCTTTCTCTCAACCTCTATCCCCTCCAGAGGACTTCCTCTTTCAACCTCTGCCCCTCTAGCTGAGCACCTCTTACATCCCTCAGCTCCTCTCACCTTCCCAGCTCATCCCCTCTCTCACCCCATCCAACACTTTTTGGATTGTTCTAGCTGATCCTTTCTCACCTCCCAGCCATTTTGATAACCCCAATTGATCCTTAGTCCTCACTTCCCTCTTACCCCTATAGCCCCCAACTGATCCTCTGACAACCCCTTCCTCTCAATTGCCCAGCCCCTCTCTCTTACCTTCAAGCTTCCCTCCCTCTCCTCCAACCCTTCTCTAATATCCCTCCCCATTGATTCTCTTTCATCTCCAGCTCCTTTCTTACGTACCCAAGTTGATTTTTCTGTCATTTTCCCCTCACCTTCCACAGCTATTCCCTCTCTAGTTGATCCAAAAACTCCTCCTGCATCTGATCCCTCCTGGTGGCCCTCCTTGCCAGTTTTCTGTCTTGCCTTGTCTTGTATTTATATTGTTTTGCCATTGGTTCCTGCTTGCTTGTGTTTGTGTATACCTTGCCTTATTCTTGTGTTCCTGTCTTGTCCTTGTCTTGTCCTGCCCAGGTCTCCCTGTGGCCCTCCTGCTTCCTTTGGATCTCCCATGGCCCTTCTTGCCAGTAGGTCTAGGTCTCCTGGTGGCCTAGCCCATCTGTATATCTCTGCATTTTCTGTGTTCCCAGTGTGGCCTTTTTTGGCCTTCCTGTATTGTCCTGTTTGTCTCTGAGTTCCTTGCCTCTCTCTTTGTTTGTCTGGTTCCCTTTGGTCTCTCAAAGGCCCTCCTGTTCCCTGTGGGCCTCCCAGTGGCTCTTCTGTGCCCTGTCTAGGTTTCCCAGTGGTCTAGCCTAGCCTTTCCATTCTTTGTTCCTGTGTCTTGTCTAGCCCTCCCAGTGGCCTTTCCTGTGTCTGTGTTCCCTATCTTGCCCTTGTCTTGTCCAGGTCTCCCAGTGTCTTATCTAGCCTATCTGTACCCTGCCTTTGTTTTACTTTGTTGCTGCCCGTGTGGTTTACCCTGTTCTTATTTTGTCTGTCAATGCTCCTGCTCTGCCCATCCTTCCCTTCCCACCCAGCCTTGCTTTCCTGTCCTGCTTTGTTTGCCTCCTAGTCAGCCTCCCTTGGATTAATCTCCTGTTGCTGAACCAGATGGGCTTCTGCCCTTGCTTTACTGTTTTCCGCCTGTCTTGACCTCTGCTTGTCAGGTGGAGATCCTGTTTAATCTCCACCTGACCTAGCTTGAACATGACAGAGAAGTCCTGCCGGTGGCTAGAACCTGTGGGATCAACCCAAGAGGGAGGTGCCAGCCAGGCAGAAGGCCCTGCTCTGCTCTGCCATAGAGCCCTGTACCGTTTCTGCTGGGAAAATACCCAACTCCAGCATACCAGACTGTGACATTCATTGGGTAAGCCATGTCATAAAGTTCTAGGACAGCAGAATCGCCAAAGTTGTGTTCTAGCTGAAAAGTGGGCACAGGTCACAAGGAATATTCAAGAACCCTGAAGCAACTGGCCTTGTTTGAACAGGGACTGCTTGGGGGAAGCATACCAAGGATCCTGCCATTAAGCGAAACTTCAGCACAGGAGGTGCTGAAGGGAATGATGCCAGGGCCAACAACTATGTCTCCGAGGAACCTGATTGGTGCTTTGGCCTTGACAAGGAGTAGCTGGGAACAAGGAAGATGTTCTTGGCCACTTGAAAGCTACCCGGCCCTATGGTTGGAAACCAAGCCTTGCCTCTGCCTAGAGATGGCTTATTTTGAAATCAGAGCAGGCATTTGGCTACTGATACCTTGATTTGGACTGGACTGGACTGGTTACTGTTAAAAGCTGCTAGACCAAACCTGAAATATGAGAGATCTAGACCTCTGTCTGGCCCCACATCCAGGGGGAGACCTCCAGGCTAGGAACCTGACAAGCACATAACCTTAAAATCCACAAGGTAGAACTCAGCAGTTGGGAAGACATGGCCGTGGACAGGGTCAGATGGAAACAGCTCTATCACTGGGCCATTCAAATCCCTGCAACCAAGAGGTCTGTATTCAAAGGGATTTGTCTGGGTCACTTCTGAGTCAAAATCTGAGGTATCATGCACTACCAGCATTGCTATTAGAGCACTCTAGTTTTACCTTGCTCACAGCTGCTTCCTTCATTGATTCCTGCAGTTAGAGGTTTGGGAGAATCCTGGTGAATCATAAGGATGGGGCTAGAGAGGCTGTGGTTAGGTGAAAGGCAGGAGAAGCTCTGGGGACTTATACTTAAATACCATGGGGTGGGGTGGATATTGGACCATTATAGCCCATGTCTTTATTTTAATTTTTGAATTGGGGAGGGAGGGATCGGATGCTATGCCTAAACATATAGTAAAGTATTTTATGGAGTGGAGGGCTGGGGAGAGGTCAGACCTGCTGGTCTGCAAGTTGTTGTTTTTTTTTTTTCAGTTCTCCAGCTATATGCCACTTAGGTTTAAAGTTATTTGGGTAACAAAATTTTTATCACTTTAGCTAAGTATATTCAGTGGGAGACTTGTGCCGCTGAATATCCGTGACAAGTTATCTGGATATCTTTAGCCAGATACATTGTCCGCTCTCCAGCTTACTGAATATTGACTTTCAAAAGAATACAAGTGCAAAAGGAAAAGAATGACAGAAGAATTGCCAATTCCGCAGCTCCATTAAATGCTGGTTATTTATTTATTTTATAGACAGCTGATATTCCGCCTCCTCCCAAAGTTGGTTTCAAGGTGGATTACAATAAATTTAAATGAATACAGGCGTTTGAATAGCTTACAATCAGAATAACTTGCAGTCAGCTATTAGAGTAGTGTTGGGATCCAGCAGGAAGCTAGTTTGTGTATATAGTTTGGGGTCTCAGTTGGGTCCCTGTGGTGTATAACACATTCTCTCGTCAGGAGTTTTGGTGGTTAGGTTGGATGGTAAAGGTCTCAGGGGGAAGGCCTGGCTGAAAACGTTTCACCTGCATCACCTGTGATCTGATTTGTGGGTCATGTATCATTTACATGCTCACATAAGTAAACTTAGTCAAAGGCAACTGATGAAAACTCACATGTCATTATCAGCGGGAGTCTCTATTGTCATGACTTGTTGCCTCATAATTCAAGCTTGTCACTTGCCGATAAAGCATTTTACTATTGTCTCTTTTTGGCATCTAAGAAGGTGAAGACTGTCTTACTGCTGGGAAAATCTCTTTTGGATTATCAAGGAGATTATCTCTAACATATATTCATTTTTGAACATTGCTTCGGTAACTAAGTATATAGAGGCCTGGGAATCATATTTAGGGGTACAGTGGGGAGAGGGGGAATGAGATCTTTGTTTCATGTCTGTTGGGCAAAGCTCGGTATCTTCCATGTTGACTGAAAATAGTTACAAAATATTATATAGATGGTATATGACACCCGAGAGACTGAAAAAGATATATCGTATCACTGATGGTCAATGTTTGGCACAAATCTGAATGTTTGGGCTCTTTCTGGCATGTCCTTTGGTTGCAAAATTCTGGGATAGAATTTTTGGCCTGGCAGGGGACATCTTATAGTGTTCTTTTCCAAAAGAGCGTAAGTTCTGCTTGCTCAAGACTCATCTATTCATCAGAATAGGGTTTTGCATGGCCAGATGTATGGTGACTCTATGGTTGAAAAAAGACACAATGCCATCTATGTTGGCAGTATGTACAGAGTTGAAGTTGATTCATTCCATGGAAACATTGACTGCTGTAAGGCAGGACACAATTGCTAAATTCCAAAAGATATGGTCTCCCTTTCAAAAGTGGTTGGACGCTGTTTAATCATCCTAAGACTGACACATACCTTGTTTGACCTGATCACTCTGGCGGCAATTGCTCGGGTAGAGCGCAAGATGAGGGCTTTGATTGGATTTAAACACTGCAGATGCAGACCCTGCTTTGATCATCTCTCTGGGACAATCAATTTTATGATTAAGTGTCAAGGTGGAGGGTGGGGGGAGAGTGTGGGGGGGGGTAATTTTTCCAATAAATAATTGGATGACATTATTTGTTTTGTTATCCTTTTTAATAAAGAGTTCTAAAAAAAAAAAAAAAAGATCTCTTGCCTAGCTATTGAATACTTACTGACTGAGCTCACAGCACCGGTGTGAATTTTTTTTTTTTAACTGTTTCTGTATTAGCAGTGCATTCATGAATAAATAAGAAATACAAACTGAATGATATTTTGCCAACTTGCTGAACACAAAAGAACTCCCACCAGACTATATTCATAAATGCTGTCTTCTGAGTTAATGATTACGACGGCGTTGTATACTAATGGATGACAACGTGGCTCTGTCTGTATTTTCAATGGGTTGCTGCCATACCTTTCTGGGGAGTTCCTTGACTTCTGCTAGGGAGCCAGCATAAGAAATAATACCTGTCAAGCTTTTTTGTTATTTTTGGTGTGCAGTGGATAGGAACTTGGAAATAAAGAAAGACATCAAGGATAGGGCATGGGGAAGGGAAAAACAATATCTGTAATAATTTAAATTGTTTGCAAAAATCAAACAGTTCTCTAAGTACGTAGTTGCACCGGTGATCTGCCTGTGTAAAACGTAGGCTCTTGTACTTTTTTAACCTCCTCCTTGACTCCACTGACAAGCGTGCTGGGGAATTGTTCCTGTCTCTTCCGAGGCTTTAAGCGTTTGGAACAACACAAGCTAATGCATGATGGTACAGCTGGTTAAACGGCAGGAGCTGCTGAGCCAACATTCGCCGTGCCCACCTCGTGCACCTGCCTCCCAGCTCCTGACTCTACCCGACAGTGACCGCCCTTGTTTCCTGTTCAGAGTGCTTGACTCCCTTACAAGCCATGGCCTCTGTTTAAGGGCGATCATATACGTTATGATTAAAGTAGAGCCCCATAATTGTGGACAATATTATGATGAATTTCTTCAGCTGCTGAGCATTTCCTTAAATCAGGTTTCTTGCCATTTGTACTTCAATGGAGCAGAACCATACTGTAAGTGAAACATCTGTTGCAGCATTATGAAGCATCACTGCATATTATCCAGCTTGTTTCCATGTGTATAGTCTCTCAGACTTGTTTTCTTACGTTTGTGGTCTAAATATGAAGTAAGAAAAATATTAACATCTGTATTGTAATGAGGAATGATAGAGGTGGTGCCAGTAGTAATTTTTTACATTAATTTCCATGTGCTGTGCCTTTGACTTGGTTTTCTTGCATTTTTACAAAGATTTTTGGGGAAAAAAAGAATGTCCTGATACTAAAATGTCTTTTTGCCATGAGGATCAGAAAATTGATATAGGAAGGCTCCACTGCATGCAAGGAGTCAATAAAATGTGACATTCAGACAGAGCAACTGGACACGGATGACGATTTTGTGTAAATGTCTAGCGCTGCACTAAGAAAGAATGCAGCCATGCAGAGCTTCAGCCCTTTGGCAAATTTTTCTCCTCAAATGAGAGACAGACCATTACAGCATCAGCTAGTTCATTTCCATACCCAAATTTATGTAAATTTATTAGCCTTTTTTTTTTTATAGTTTGAAATCTCAGCAGACTTTATTGAAATTAATGGACAGCTGCATATGAGAAGTGCAAGGAGCATGCAAGGCTAGCAAGAAAAATAGAACAGAAGAGTGCAGACTTAGTATAAAAAAACCACAGAAATGTGCATAATACAAGGAATTTGCTGGAAAAGCGTATTTCTGCATAGCCACAAAACTGAAGCGAGTTTCTGAAAAAAAAAAAATCCCAAGCCAAAGCTACACTTTGGCTACATTGTATAAAAGGATATGACAATTATCTCCTCTAAATTATTATATCCTAATTAGACTACTGTGCAATATGAACAGAAGGGAGGCATTCACAAATGTATTAACAAAAAGTCTACATATCATAGGAATGCATTAAAGGCTCCAAAAGGGGGTTTATTTATAACATGGTGTAGGCTGTGCATTTACATGTGTGACTGTCAGTCTGCATTGAAGCCCATTTTCACACTGAAATAATTTGGGGCTGAAGTTTTCATTGTCCAGGCCAGTTAACACTCTCTGATCTATAAGTAAACAGGCCTTTTTTTTGGGGGGGGGGGGGGGGGGAAACTTGCCTATAGTGTTTGTGCGATTGAAAACATATATTTTATTTTTTTATTTTATTTATTTTTAATGATTTCATGCTTGCATTTTTTTTTTTACTGGATTTTACATTACTGGACTGAGTAAGGTAATGTAGATAGAACATGGTTTCTGTTCCTTTTTTTTGCCCAAAAGTTTCTTCCTGCTCTTTCTGGACTCCAAGTTCCACGGTGGGCTATTGTGCTTGGGGGAGCAGGATCCCCATTTCTTTTTTTAACGCACACACACACACACACACACCTTTTCTTTTACTACTACATATTTCTATAGTGCTGCTAGACATCCACAGTACTCTACTCTTGCACCTAGATCAGTTATCGAAATGAAAGTCCTCAGCCTAGGGCCACAGACTGCGGCACCCTCCAGAGCCTATTAAGCATGCATGCACTAGGGTTGTGCATTCGATGTTTTTTTTATGCCATTTTTTAAATTGGTTTCAGCCCATGTGTGCGTATCTCATGATCGGAATGTACGCGTGCAAAACTGCTGGTATTGTGTGCACGTGGGCGCCTACCCACATCTGGGTGTACACTTGATTTTGCGCGCGTCCCTTCCAATAGCGAAATACATGGTCACAGCTGTAACGAATGAAACGAGCGGCCCAATGAACGCACATCCCTGGCATGCACTTTGAATCTGACCACGAAGAGTTCCCTATGTGCATTGACTGAGTTCCTCCCTGCCAGGAGCTATGAACACTGGTTTTGCAGCATGCTCGGCCCTGGCCCAAGGAGCAGACGCCGAGCTTGTGATTCAAATCCAGATCTGCTACATAATAGCATGGGAGCAACATAAAAAAATGTTAGTGGATTTTTTGAAGACAATGGTTATGGAAAGCTATATTTGGTGATTGTTTTTATATGTATGTTTATTATAGCATAATAATGTTGTATAGGGATATATAGATGCACTGAATATGTACTTTATGAATGAGTGGTGTGAATGGTATGAGTATAAATGTGATATGGTGTAATATGTTTTATTGAAATTTTATACATGTGCATATGGTCCACGTTTAGGGGTAATTAATGTATGTATAAAGAACTGTAAATTAAATAAAATTATGGTGGCATTATAATTTTGCCGAGTGTTCCTCTGATGTTGATATATGACATAATAGCATGCAGCATAGCCACTGAATAAAGCCTGATTTCTGTCTAGCACAAATGATGAGGTGGGGAAAAGAGCTTGACCATCTGTTAGTTTGTAGTGTACTGGAGGGCATGAATAGTAAAGAAACTATGGAAGGGAACACATTTTGGTGTTGGGTTCAAGGGTATATTTGGGCAACATACTAATCAAGTTGGTAAGTGATGCAGTTATAGTGCTGATGAATTCAGTCACTGCCTATTCCTTCAACCAGGGCTTCTCAAACCTGCATTTGTGATCCTTTAGCCAGTTGAGTTTTCAGGATATTCACCATGAATATTGTATGAGATTAATTTGCATTCACTGAAGGCATAGTATATGCAAATTTATCTCATGCATTTTCATGGTGGATATCCTGAAAACACAACTTGCTAGTGGGCTGGGCCCTGAGGACAGTTTGAGAAGCCTTGATTAGGCTTTTCACTTCTCTGATTGTTCGTCTCATAGTCGGTATTATTGGCCAGGCTGATTTCTTAGTAGCGCTGGATTGGCTGCGCAGTTTGCAGAACTGGGCTGTTTTTGGACTTTGCTCTAAGGAGCGCTGCAATAGTGCAACAATAGTGGCATAACTGTGCCATTCCATCTTGGTACAAAAGATCTCCGCCTCCCTCTTCTGCTTTCCCATTAGCCGAGTTATAGTGGTTGACTAAACATTTTCCAGGCTGCCTTTATTTCTGCAGCTGTGCACATTCAGGACTTCCAGCGAGGAAGGAGACTTGTGTTCACTTAGATGTTTTGATCAAAATATATCAATCAAGAAGACATTTCATTCAGGTAATCAACTGGGATGGAAAATGAGTTCAGCTATTATTATCATATTGTTATTTTCTAAATTGACTATCAAGTTAGAATCATGGCAAGAGGACACAGCATCTGGGCGTTCCATGTGATATATCACATTATTAGATATTAATGCATCATCTGCCTGCATTTACTGCTCTATTAATAATCCAGGGGCTGCAGTATGTGTTTCCTGGAAAGGTGATTTCAGTGGTTGGCAGAAACAGAAGCCAGAAAAGAAAGGTAAGGCTGTTAGTTGTTTCATTCTCCCTCGGGTGTTTCACATTCTCAAAAAACTTCTTTTCTGCTTTTGAAAGGAAGGGGGGTGGGGGGTGCATATTCATTCCCCTTATTTAAATGGCAATTTACAATGTTCATTAGGGTACTGGGTACAGGGAGAGAGAGAACACTCTCATGTACCAAATGATGCAATCAGAGACAAACAAAATGTGGCAGAAAGATACAGATATTGTTCCAATTGTATTGAGTCACATCAGCCTGATTTAAAAAAAAAAAAAAAAAAAAAGACTTCCTGCACATCTAGAGGTGATGCCTGTACATATCACATCCTGTGAACTGCAGAAGAAAGTTCTGTTTAGCACAATGCAATTAAGACAAAGGGCATCAGCAGTAAATTTGAGAAATCAAGATCATATTCAGCACACCTTGACTTACCTATCAAGGTATTCGCAGAATTAAACCGTGCGGTACGATTACCCTGATAGAAGCAGTAATTGAGATTTGAGTTTGCATTATAGAGGCATCTCAGTAGCTGTGACTCCCCCTCATGCACAGAACTTAACCAGTTTGCCTTGCACAGCGCTGAATATTCTCTCAGTACATTTATTAGTGACCTCCTGGCACTCGTGTACAGCACAGATTCACAGTCCTCACAACTGCGGCACAGCATCGGGAGCATCGGGGGTTCATTTATCTTACATCTTTTCTATTCTGCTAATCCGAATGGCTTGCTCTTGGTGAATTACAATACTAAACACAAAATATAATATTACGTTAGAAACCAACAAACAACCAAACAAAGGCAATAACAGAATAAAATCCAGGGTAGCAACGGGAATCAGGGCCCAAAGCCTAGATGACAGGGAGATGACCGGAAGACCAAATAATCTGTCGCAAC
The DNA here is from genome assembly GCF_901001135.1 of Rhinatrema bivittatum. Taxonomy (NCBI): domain Eukaryota; kingdom Metazoa; phylum Chordata; class Amphibia; order Gymnophiona; family Rhinatrematidae; genus Rhinatrema; species Rhinatrema bivittatum. The sequence goes on from NC_042626.1 coordinate 35,785,509, forward strand.
TCAGAATGTGTTGATGTTTGCATCTGTCCTTCATCTTCCTTCTCTTTTCAGGCATGGAAATTCCACTTTGGAAAATGTATGTGTGGCAGGACCCCCATCATCAGCCTTTAGTTCCATTTCTAGAGATTGAACAACTAATGAGCTTTCCATCCCCCTGGCACTCCTCCCACCTAGGACAGCTGGGATTGGTCGCTCCTTGCCTTTATAACCTGGCCACTTTGTAAGCTAAGGCGTTGCTTGAATCAATTCAGGACAGACACATGTCTGGTTTTCCCTCCCTGGTGAAGCCTCCCTGCCTCATCAGGTTTTAAGGGGAGTCTCATCTGTGCCCACCCTGCCAGAGGGTCTCTGGAATAGTTACAATAAGGACTCCCACTCCAGGGCTGAAGACCAGTGAGCCCATTCTCCTCATGAATGAGGCAAGCACCTGCAACAGGCCTGGCTATCTGAGACTATTGAAGGCTGCAAGAGTCCTTTTTTTTTTTTTTGGAAGGGACTGAGTTTGGGGAAGGTCCTTGCTCCTTTGGGGAAGGTCATCCTAGCCGGCTATACTCAGAGGACAGGGGCTGAAGACCAGTGAGCCCATTCACCCCATGAATGTGGCAAGCACCTGTGACAGCGCAAACAACAGTCTAGGAAATTCTGACTAAGAAAGTATTTTCTCTTTTGTTCTGAGGAGGTTTTGAGCCACCCCTCCTCACTGGGAGTCAGGCTTGTATAGCAGGTTCCTGAACCAGGCTGTTCAACCCGGGGAGTCACCCTTTCATAACAACTAAAGGAATCAAGTAAGATCATGGAGACCCCATCTGGATCTCCACCTACAAGGGACCAGGATACAGGGCTGGGTGTTCGGGAAGGCACTGAAGCCTCAGGTAGGACTGTTTGTTTCTAGAAGGGGACCCCTGACAAAGGAATTCTGGCTACACTGCTGGGAGAGCTTTTAGTGCACCTTTTCCACCACCATGGGAAGCTCAATCACTTTGCTGAAGGAAAGGACCCTACCCAAGATGAGATACTCTACTTGTGTTAAAATCACATGTAACTGCACGCTTATTAAAGATGAACTTTAATTTGACTTTAACCAATCTGTAAATTATTATTTAATAGAGATGTGAATCGGAACCAGAATCGGTTCGATTCCGGTTCCAATTCAAATCGTGCATTTTTTTTCATCCGACCCGATCGGTTTTTATCAGCTGCGCCTGATCCGATAAACAAAAAACCCACCCCGACCCTTTAAAATCGCTCCCTTAGCCTCCACTACCCTCCCGACCCCCCCCCCCAAAAAAAACATTTTAAAATTATCTAGTGGTCCAGTGGGCCCCAGGAGCGATCTCCCACTCTCGGGCCATCGGCTGCCACTAATAAAAATGGCGCCGATGGCCCTTTGCCCTTACCATGTGACAGGGTAACTGTGCCATTGGCCGGCCCCTGTCACATGGTAGGAGCACTGGACGGCTGGCACCATCTTTAAAAAGGGTGGTGGAGGCTAAGGGAGCGGTTTTAAAGGGTCAGGGTGGGTTTTATGTTTATCGGCCGACAGCCTGAGCGTGAGAGAATGCTCCCGGGACCCCCGCTGGACCACCAGGTAATTTTAAAATGTTTTTTTTGGGGGGGGGGGGGCCGGAAGGGTGATGGAGGCTAAGGGAACGGTTTTAAAGGGTCGGGGTGGGTTTTTAGGTTGTGTCCTAACTCCCGCTAGTGTGCACTAACCCGATTAATGATTTTTTTCACTATAAATTGTTGGAATTTCTATTGTATCGCACTCTTTAACGATTAATGACGATTTAAAAAATATCGGACGATATTTTAAATCGTCAAAAAACGATTCTTATCCCTATTATTTAACACTTAAGGCCTGGTCCTGCTTGTTTTGCTACACTAACTCCCTCTAGGAGTTGCCACAGCTATTGACACACACAAGACTTTCTTACCACAGCCTGGGCCATAGACGAGAGCCTCAACCCCATAAAAAGAATCCCCCTCTGGGATAGAGAGCTCAGGACTTGAGAGGAGTGCCAGCCGGAGCAGCCCCAAAGATATAAATTACATGAAAGAACATTTTACTTTCAAAAAGGGATTACATATATATGTGGGTAGATAAGTGGGAAGAATGAGAAAGGGCTAGAACAGTGAGGAAACTGATAGGAAGAGTCTTCATCAACTAAGAAGAAACTCCTGATGGGCTCCAGCAGTGGGCACTATTAACCTGAGATTCCCGCTGCTATACCTGCTCTGCAGTACAATGTTGCCTAATTAATGGGAAAATGAGGGAGGCATACTTCACCTTTCTCTTTGCCAGGAATGTGGCCTGTAGTTTCAGTGTTGAGTGTTGCCAATCATGGCCTCTGCCAGGCTGACATATAAAAGCCACAATTTCAGGTTTTTCTCTCTGGTGCATGGAAAATTTTCAACATTGGTCTTTCTTCCTTTCTTCATTAAGGGGTAGATTTTCAAAGGGGTACGCGTGTAAGATATGTGCGTACCCCTCGAAAACCTACCCCAAACCCCCCCTGCGCGCGCCGAGTCTATTTTGCATAGGCTCGGCTGCGCGCGCAAGCCCCGGGACACGCGTAAGTCCCGGGGCTTCGTAAAAGGGGCGGGGAGGGGGCATGTCTGGGGCGGGACCGGGGCGGATCGGGGCGGGACCGGGGGTGTGGCGCCGGGCCGGGGGCATGGTCGAGGCCTCCGGACCAGCCCCCAGGTCAGGTGATGGCGTGCCAGCAGCCCGCTGGTGCGCGCAGATTTACGCCTGCTTTCAGCAGGCATAAATCTGCGCGCGCCTCGTGAATGCCTCGTGAAAACAGAAACATTTTCCCAAGGAAGGAATTATAAGTACCTGAGACAGGTTAAGCATGGAAGTGATGGGTGCTAGCACTACAGGACTGTTGGATTTATACCATGACCTTTGAAGGTTCGCCTGCCAATACGTTCATAACATTAGTCATGTAAGATATCTTGCATCCCTCCATAGCAGGGGGTGGAGGTAAGGGGAAGGGATCGGACTGGGAGCATGACATTGCACATGACAACAGATTCCTATTTCAATTTCTATGACACACAAAGTCAAGTCAGGTGATCATTAAATATTTTTACAGATCTCCTTACCATAATGTAAACTTAGTTAAAAGTTGTCGTTTTTAGCAAATCATGGCCTAGAGGCACTAAGTCGTGATGTTTTTTCACAGGAGGGGTCCCACTATCACGGGTGGGTGGGGTGTTGCTGATCTATTGCGGCATTGTCTTGTCTGGCCCTTTAGGTGGATGTCTTGTCCTGCCCGGCCCTTTAGGTGCGATGGTGGCTCGATCTCATGGGTCTGTCATCGCCTTAAAGGTCTGATGCTTAACAAAAACGCAGCTCAAAATAGGACAAAAATGCTCGCCCTGGGGCTGCCATGTGAGGCAGCCCCGACACCAATTGTAAAAAGAAAATCAAAGTTGCTTGCATAGCATTGGAGGCTCCCCAACCCAATCAATAATCAAGCAGGTAGGTCCTCCCACCCCCTTTCCTTGCAAATATGTCCTGCCACGGCATCACCTCCCCTTCCTCCCACCACCCCTGCAATTTAGAAAACAAAATCATTGGTGAATAGTGTCCCCCCAATACCTCCCCCTATCCTCATCCCCCTATCCCCATCCCCCAAATGTTAAGAAAGATCATTAGTTTCAATTTTAAACCCTATCCCCCACACCCTGAATCCTCTTCGCGCACCCCCTAACCTTAAAATAGCCAAATTGATCCTGTGATGGGACTTGGGATGCCCCCTAGCCTTAAGCCTGGTCTGGCAGCAACTTGACCTTGCCTCGGTCACGTCAGGTTGGCACCATTTTGAAAAATGGCCCCTAGCGGGAATCCCTTTGGCTATTTTAAGATTAGATGGTGTGGGTGGGGGTGGAGTTTAAAATTGAATCCAACAACTTTTTTTAACATTTGGGGGATGGAGGGAGGATGAGATATTGGGGGGAAACTAGACACCGATTTAGATTTTTAAATGCGGTGGTGGTGGGAGGAAGAGGGTGACACCTTGGCAGGACATATTTGAAAGGAAAGAGGGGTTGGGGGGCACAAACTTGGTTGATTATTGGATAGGTTGGGGGTTGGTAGGAGCTCCATAGTCACGTGAGCAACCTTTGATTTTTTTTTTTTAATTTGGGTGTTGGGGAGTGCCTCGAGTGGTGGCCCTGAGGTGAGCAGGGGGTCTGCTTTGACTCCCCACTCACACGTTTGTCATTTTTCCATGGCATTTTTGAAATTTTAGCATGGCTCTTTAAATCTAACACGGGAGTCTCAGGACCCGTCTTAGATTCCTGAGGAGGTGTAATTAACTTATTGTGGCTGGCAACTTTCTAAATCAGCTCCAATAAATTATTTGCATCAAATTGGCTATTAATGGAGGTGATCTGCGTGGATTTGAAAAATTCATACATGCATGCAAAGCAGCTCATTGTAATAGGGGAGGGAATCTAGGCAGAGCTATGTAAATATCATGTATATCACATGATATTGCAGTGATAGGGCTATATCATGCAGTATTCGCTGTTTGATGTGCATTAGAGCCCTATCACGGCTTGATGCATCTCCCAGGATATTAGCTGTCACTTTTTTCTCTTTTACCATCATGATGACTAACTTATTGTCGTCAACTGTGGCTCCTCCTGCCTGATCCATTCAGTGATGTCAGTGTCCTTTCTGTCTGCCATCTTCATTGTTTAAGTCAAGGTGATATGTTCTAATATTGAAGAAAATGGGCCGGAGAAATCTGCTTATCTAGGACAGATTCGTAAATGTGGAGTTTAAATTCCTGAGATGAAGCAGAAAGCTGTAAAAAAAAAAAAAAAAAAAAAGTACATAATTCCAGGAAACAAATGATCTGTCTGGTCATATTGCTTTTGCAAATCTTTTTTATTTCGCTAGCTTGGAAACAGTCAGAAAAATTGTAATTTAGATGCCTTCAGCTTGGCCATTGGCCAAAAGATCAAGTACAGAAAATTTGTTAACACAGAAACACAGAACTAAGAGAGAGAAAATACCCAACTCTTTGCTTTCCCCTTCCAACTAACTTTAAAACGACTCTTCTGAAAAATACAGAAACAAATCACATTTCTCTAGTAATGCTTTCCAATTTCAGTGAATGAAGATATTGCCACATAACCAGCTCTGCCAATTCCAATTTGTGTTCATTACTTTGCAATGAAGGACCACTGGAAAGAAATCATTTATTTCCCTTCAGATGCATAGTTGTTTATGGGTTTTGTGAAGCATAATATAAAATGTCAGAGTTTAAGGAAAATGTGTCCTTTTATCTTTGCTATTAGTAGTTCCAGGGTGAGAACTTGCAAAGACTGTGTTTTCTTTTTTTGGTTGCTGTTGTGAAGTTTTTTAAATAATTTATTCAGTGACTGTCAAGAGTCTGCAGCAGTGAATTATTAAAATGCATTTCGGATTTGAAAGAAGGCATTAAAGACGTGTGCTCTGGCCTGTTAACATGCCTGGGAGGAGGTTGGGAGGCAGAGAATTAGGATACACCCAAACATAGTCTGAAAGATTTTGATCCTTCGGCTGCTGAGATAGAGACAAAAAAAATAATAACCAGTGAAAGGCAAAAAAATAGGCAGATTTTATTATTTGAAACTAAGCCTTCACTGGTGAAAGAAAATGACCTTTTGTTGCATCTCATAAGGAATAACATTTTCCATTATGTTTCTATGCACTTCTGCACAGACAGGCAATGCCTTCTCTGTTCTTCTCTCCCTTCCTTCCCAGGAGAGAGACAAGACACACACAACCCCTCCTCCTCCCCACCCAATATTTGTAAACCTCTCAGCTGGCTTTCAAAGCTGCTAATGGAAAGCTGTGTTGTTTATGATTGTATATGATCCAGACAGAATAGATATTAAACAAGAATAACATCTCAGTTTTCATTTTATGATTGAAAAGTAATGGTGAACGAACTAGGAAATAGGATTCCACAGATTTAAAAAAAACAAAAAACAAAATAAGATTTCTTTTTCATGTTTGACTTAGCACAAGGTTGAAACTTGGGACCAGTAATGCCAATGTCAGGGCTTCCCACCCTGGCTATCGTCCATCCGTGCATCTTTCATATTTCATAATATCATTCGGAATTCAATCATCTTTAATATAAAGTGGAGGGTATATCTCATATTTACTTACGACATGCTTGGATCAGTAATAGCTAAGCATTCAGGCTACTATTTGGGAAATTTAAATATCCATAGGGGGAGCAGGATTGTAGGTGGATGGGATCATCCAAGGTGAGGAGGGGCATGGCTGGCATGTTTTCATGGGGATTGAAGCAAATAATAATATAACAAAAAATAATATATCAAGAATCGTATAGTGCCATGATCCTTATCCTCTTTCAATATCAATGTTTTTTTTTTCTTTTACATTGTTCAATTGAATTAAAAGTACTCCTGGCAGACTCACAGCCAAGTGAGGATCTCAAGCACACAAAAGATTTATTTCCTTGGATCTAAAAAGAGAATATCGTTGGTACACATGCAAAAATCCACCTAAATGTAACTGCACAGAAACATCTGTGCACGTGTATTGGACACGAAAAGGAGCTGACTTAGCACCACTTTGAAACTTGGGAGCAGTAGCGCCATTGCATTCTCCTGTGTGAACCCAAACATGAAGAAATTCATCTTAAGGCATTAATTACATGATAAAATATCTGTTGAGGATGAGACTGCTGAGCACGGCCAAGAGCTTGAAACATTTGCCTTGGTTTTCCCTCAAAGAGAACTTTATAGATGACTAAGCTTCACTGTAGGTTACATCTGTGGAAACGTCCAGCTCATGGGAGTGTCCATGGGAGTAGAGTGTGCAGTGAGTGATTGTCAAGGTGCATCCACTACAGGGTGAGCCTTTGTCCAAAAGCTCTGTAGGTGACTCTTTGAGTAACTGGGTGGAGTTATTGACCAGAGAAGCTTCTGGAGGAGGAAGGGCAGTTTGCCTTTTTTACTTCCCTTAATAATGCGAGTGGCTGCCTCACTCAGTTGAAACGAGTTCCAGGAGGAGCCGAGCTGCCATTTGTCCCTAGGCCATGGGATAAGGAATGCTTGTCTGGCAGATGAAAGGCACTGTTTCTGTTGTTCAAACTGGGAGAAGAGGACATTTTCTAAGTCTCAAATCGGTATCCACAGGAGCCTGCGGCCTGCTGAGAATAAGAGGAAGCCCCAGGAACTGTATCTGTGCATCTCTTGCTTGTTGAACTCTAAAGCGGGGCTGTGCAACCCCTGAGATTTCATTTCGGTTCATTTTATCTTTTTTTTTTTTTTTTTTTTAAGGAGGGAGTTCTGTGTTCCATTTTTGTTTAATGTTTATTTTGTTTTGGTTCCTTTGCCAAATGGAAATAAACATTAAAAAAACAAAAACAAACAATGAAGCAGGATCTCCTTTGATCCCTTCCCACCCCACTGAAAAAGCTGATAGAGCTCGGGGTCCTTTGTCCCCCCACTTTACCCCTTCCATGAGGGTCTTGGATCATGAAAGCGGCAGGAGGGATGTTCACATGCCACCAGCCCCATTGGTGTCCCTTGAAAATGCTTCTGGCTAGCCCTGAGCCTGGAACGAGTGACACAAAATGGCACCAGTGTCAGGGCCAAATAGAGCCATTTTGTTATACGACCATTTTTATGTCACTATGGCGCCGGTCTCGGAAACATCTGGCACCCTTTTTAAATGGACCTCATGGGGAGCCTTGGAGAGCCCCAGGTGATATTCGAATCACCTGGGGCTCCCAAAGGCTGCCTATATCTTTGATCTGTAAAATCTGTCTTTGTTGTTTTGGAATTATACTTTTGATGTGTGTGGACTGCCTATTGAGAGATTAAGAATTGATCCTCTTGGGCCTAGTGGCTGTGCTGCCCCCCAGTGGAAGAATCGTGATTCTGGAGCTGCAGTGAGTTTGTTAGTGCTCTGTAGTACTTGAAGGTGTTCCCTTACCTGCTTAGGGAAGGTGGTTACATTTTGGTGTTTGAACAGGGACCCATTGAAGAGGTAATGCCAAAAATGTTTTCAGTGGCTTTTTTTTTTTTTTTTTTTTTGTGGAAACTGCTGTGTTTTGGGGCTTAAAAGACTGTTTTAATGAAAATATACATTTTATCATTTTCAAGATGGCCCTGCCAGCAGATTTTCTTGAGGAGCATGAGTGTGTGTGATCCTGGAGAAGGGGTTCACGCTCCAGATGTCTAAGGTCACCAGCAGCATAACCGGCACTGCCGATTAGGAGTCTTCACTGGTGGCATGATGTTTATGCCTGTGCAAATAAACTACACTCTGGGAAAAAAAACCTCATGTAGCCAAGCAGGACATTCCTCCAGAGAATGGAGATTCAGTGAGGCGAATCCTTGCAGCTGCACAACCAGGAGTTCAGAAAGGCCTTGAACTACCCCCACTGTACTTTTTTCCCTTTAGCTGCTTACAGGGCCGTGAGAGTGAGAATCATCCCAGGTCATAAGAGGAGAAAATTCAGAGACCCTCAAGATGACTAACCATCTCTGAGACCATTTGTGTCTCTCTGTCGAAGCTGGCATAAACATCAGTCTGAGTGCCACAGATTTCAGAGGACAAGATCCTAGGCCAGTGGTCCTCCAGTGCTCCTATTACCAAGAAGTTCTGTCTGAACCAGAGAAACCCCAGTGTTGCAATCATCTTCCACCTTTGTGAACCTCTCCAACTTGTGCTTAGGGTTACCAGGAATATCTGGCACCACACTAGAGGCTTCAGTTAGTGTTCCTGCAGGAGCTGGTATGGGCCTTAAGTCCAGTATCTTCTCTAAAACAAAAAGCAGCAGAGACAGGGGTTTGGCCCAGAGGAATAATGGGGGAAGCAGTATAATCCAAGTCAGCAGGGAATTGGGCTCACAATACCCTGAAGATCCCCCCTTGAAGATCTCTTGGTCATCCCAGGCTACAAAGGGTAGGCCCTTAGCAGAAAATGACTTGGGAGCTACTGGGGTACTGTCCCCTCTGATCCTGCACTACTTATTAGAGGCCAGGAAAGAAAAGACCCCGTATAGATGCCTACTGACAGGGTCCCAATTCAGAAGAAGATGTCATGATCAGATCATCCAGTGCCTGCATGTATAGGCCTTAGGTGGTGCTACTCATTCCAGTCAGCCAAAAGATAGTCTCACCTTGGCAGAGCATATGGAAGCTTGAAAGGATAGAGAATAGCAGGGACTAAGGTAATGTTTGTGACCAGTGGTTGTCTAAGGTCCATTATGAAGTATCCCTAGACCAATCAGCCAGTGAGGAAATTATGCAAGATTTTGTTAATCTTACATTGGGATCATTGGTGGAGGATGCTTCTGCCTCTGGCACATCACCATCATGGTCCATCAGGCCAAAGCCTAATAGGGATGGACCCAAAAAACAAATCGGTAACCGATCCAGTGAGCTGTGTAGCAGTGACGACAATGAGAATCGGATAAAAGAAAGCCCTTTATTAAAACGCCCGACTCTGGCCGAGTTTCGCTCTTTTTGCACAGAGCTGCCTCAGGGGCAATTCATTCAAGCAGGACTTGGAAAGGTCAATAACGTATTAATTATCAGCACGGATGATTTCACTCCAAAGCAGTTAGACTTTCATTTGTTCACGTAGCGATGCTGTGTGATGTCAGTAATGAAATTGAATGCATTGAATCCACATAACGAGCAGTCTTACAGCTGATTGAGCAAGATTTTGTTAATCTTACATTGGGATCATTGGTGGAGGATGCTTCTGCCTCTGGCACATCACCATCATGGTCCATCAGGCCAAAGCCTAATAGGGCCTTCTCATCCTACAGTACAGTATCTTAGAGGCACCATTTACTGGGGCTGCACTAAGGGAATGTCAGCAGCCTTGAGGGGGATACCAAGCTGAATTTGATTGAAATCTATATCCTAGATGGCTTGGTTAAAAGTTTCTTGGGCTAATCCAAAATGCCCATGTAGAGATCCTGTTGGCTCCCTACCAGAAAATATACAGAATATTCCATTTATATGGGGAGAAAACATATTAACAATGTGGGTAGGTAGATTCCCCCATGTGGCAGAGTGTACATGGTGTGTTCCTTTGATATAAATACACATACCACCATATTATTACGCATGTAAGAGACCTTGGTGTGCTACTAGACAACCAACTCAACCTAAGCAAATTCGTAAACAACACCACCAAGGAATGCTTCTTTAAATTGCAAGTATTAAAACCACTTCTGCACTTCCGAGATTTCCGCCTGGTACTACAATCTATCATCCTCCCGAAACTGGATTACTGCAACTCACTCCTTCTGGGCCTACCCGCCAGCACAATCAAACCACTTTAGATGGTCCAGAACGCGATGGCCAGGATCCTCACAAACACCAATAAAAGGGATCACATCACCCCTATCCTCCAGAACCTTCACTGGCTGCCAATTAAATTCAGGATACTCTTTAAAGCCCTCATGATGATCCATCAGGCCTTACACAACATCTCCCCCCTCAACCTAACCTTCCAACTTCAGCAGCACACTACCATGAGACCCATCAGAAGAGCGTAGAAGGATATGCTACAAACCCAGCCGGCCAAAACCTCACTTAGGAAACGCGCCCTTTCCACAGCTGGTCCCTCACTTTGGAACTCGCTCCCTCCGGACCTCCGCCAAGAACCCTGCCTTTTGGTATTCAAAAAGAAGCTAAAGACTTGGCTATTTAGCCAAGCGTTCCCTGAGAGCTAAGAGCCGATGAATCAGGCTTTACAGACGCTGGTCCACCAATCCCACTGTAAATATGTTTTGAATTTGTATATATTTTGAATTGTACTTTATTTTGCTAATCATGTTTTGAATTGCATTCCACTGGTTCTCTGTAAGTTTCAGTTTCAACCTTGTTCCAATGTATCCGCCCCTGAGGCGACAGTTCAGTTCTCTGTAAACCGGTGCGATATGTATTCTATACAGGAACATCGGTATATAAAAATGAAAAGTAAATAAATAAATAAATTATGTTGTGGATTTTCTGTTTCCCTCTCAGGGGTAACATACCATGGCTGCTCCCTGATTTTTTAGTTGTTTGTTTTAATGCCTCCATAGAGCCTCTTATGTTGGATGGGAGTTTCTTTCCATATGCCCTATCCTTTTTATATTCTTATGATGACTTGAGTTTTGAGTACCCATTAACTAGGGACTAAATTTCTGTTTTCCTGACATCAATGGGAGAGATTGCTTCATTTAGAAGGAACCTAACGATAATATGTATCCAGGAGAAGGATGACTTACAGCCATCCAGAGGAGGAGAAGGAGAAAGGGGAGACAGGAGTTAGAGATGGACCCCCATTAGGGCCCATGAATATCTACTGGGGATTTTGGAAGAAGAGGTGTAACAGCGGTATCGATCTGATACTAAATGAGAAGAGGAGAATAATTGGTGCCGCTTAGGGACTATGAGGAGGCTAAGGAGTGTGAGAAGACAGCATGGAGAGGTAGGAGATGAATGACTATGTAAAAATGGATTTTATCTGTATCATTTCACTTACATTGGGAGGGAAGGAACAAACTTGCCCTATGCCAAAGGGATGGAAGAAACTCAGATTAAAAACTGAATTAATTGGCTTTTTCATCTAAACTTTATGTAAGACTTTGAGAAGTCACAAATTTATTGTGAGATATTTGTAGCAAACCAAACAGCTGTAATTTCATCATTTTACAAGATCTCAGTAAAAGAAATATTGGAAACCAAACCAGCTTCCAGTGTGCTTCTTACTGCAGAGACTGATTAACTCATTAGTGCTATCATCACTGCTGTCTGCATCACATTGAACTGGGATTTAAGTATTTGCAATTCACAGGCTCTTAAAAGTTATCCCCCCACCCCGCCTCACCCCGCTCAGGAAATCCTGGTTACTAACATATTGAACTTAGCAGGGAAGTTACCATCCACTACCGGGGTTACAAAATGCTCACAAACTGGTGTACGAACTCTGGGGTTACTCATACCCCTATGCGCCTCTACCAGTGGTGAGTGTTGTAGAACTAAAATGTGGATGAGAGATGAGATCTGTCAATGCCTGCAGAGGGTTAGAACATATAAGACTTTCCTCCAAGAGCACAACGTGGTCTAAACCACCACTGATCTCCACTGCAATTGATGGTTCCTTGGGTGGAGCATCTGTGAGCATGCAGTAATGATTGTGAGCAAGACAGAAGACTTTGGAAGCACTCTATCACTAAAATCACTAGGTGGAGCCATGGTCAACAAACCAGATCCTACATGGTTCAGCCCATAATGGAGTTTTAGCTGTTCTGTCTGCAATGGATTCAGCTGTTGCATTTGCTGGCTTTTCACGAGGACATTGGTACGTTTTGACTTGATAAAAAAAAAAGGCGAGATGAGGGCATTTTTCTTTTCTGTTGTCTTCTATTCAGATTGTGAGGGATGTTTCAGTAACTTGATGTGGCAGTTTGAAGAGTTTGACTCTCCTATTTTAGATCACTCTTATTTTGCCCTTTCTCTTCCATGTCTCTCTTTCCTTCTCTTTCTTCCTATCCTCCTGTTTTCTCCTCCACTGCTCAGTCACAGTCTGCTTTCTTCAACTTTTTCTACATAGCTTAAAAATGTGACTGGAATTCTGATCCTCACCCCAAGATCACCAGGAATGACAACCACACCTTCCCTCAAATGTAACCTGATGGACAAATGACTCATCTTCTTGCCTGTTACTGTCCTTGCCTTCATTGCCACTGCCCAAGGAGAAAATGGAAACTTGAACATAAGTGGCATCCCAAAAAATCCTTCTGTTGGCACATTTATGTTAGATATTGATTTCTGTTTAATAGAATAAGCCCTAGAAAATTGGACTCTTTGTTGGCATTGAAAAGATAAGCCATAAAAGCCATTAAAAGGAACTGTAAGAGCCGCCAGTGTAATGATTAATGGGCGCTGAGGTGCCGTCTAGTGACTATCTCCAGATAACGGCTTTGAAGAGATCCTAGCGCAGGGAATGGCAGCTCCAGTCCTCGAAACAGGTCTGGTTTTCAGGGACATCCACAATGAATATGCATGGCATATATTTGCATGCACTGCCTTCGTTGTATGCAAATATATCTCATAAAAATCAATTATGGATAGCCTGCAAACTAGAATGGGTGTTTGTGGCACTTGAGGACTGGGGCTGCCTACCCCTGTCCTGGTGCCTTTACTGGGAGTTCCATCACTGTTTGTTTGCAATTGAGACCTGAGAAAGGATGCTTTACTCTATTTTAGCGCAAATTCCTAATCCCAGCTGGAAAGGTATCCATGCATCTGGACTGTGGGGGACAAGTTTATTTCATGGAGTTGCTGAGTGCATCCAAGGGCAAGTCTTGAAAGACATTATGCACTCAAAGCTACCTCATCCGAGTAGTAGGGATAGAGATAAGGAGAAGCAGACAGAGAACTCCTCCTTGGAGTGTTGTGTTTACCAAATGAAAATATTTCTCACAAGCTATCAATTCTTTTATGAAGCAGACAATCCCTTTCCCTTATTCAGCAGTGCGCTCGTTCATTGGCAGATGTGATCCCAGCAATGAGTTTCCCCAGAACGCAACTCTTTCATTACCACTGCAGCTGTTTGCCCGTTGATATAACCGAACCCAGTTGCCTTGCCATTCTCAGACCAGGAAAGGGTGAGCTTTCTTAAACCTGCACCTCATCGCTGCCGTTTGTGACCGTCCATGTGAGCTTCCGTGCCGCGATGCTCTCTCATGGCAAGCTGTGACTGCCACAAAGGAAGCTTCTTTGTAAGAGAGTCTCTTCCTCTGCCAGGGAGGCATACACCAGTACCAGCTGGAAATACCTGAGCACAGTGTTTCGCAGCCCTTTCCTGGTCTGAGTCAGGTTTTCAGGAGTATGCACGAGACAGATTTTCATACCCTGGGTCTCCAGTGGATACATCTCTCTCTCATGCATATTCGTTATGGATATCCTGAAAACCCGATTGGTTAGGTGTGCCTCCAAGAGAGGGTTGGGAAACATTTCCTTAGCAACACGAAGGAATCTGAAAGGTAGGGACTGTGGTATGCCATGTGCTTTAACAGAACACTATTTCCCTGAGCAGTTTTTCATTTAACTTGGGTGTGGCCTGCTTGTTACAGCGGTTGCTACCCCTAATTGAGCTGGACGTTCACTTGAATGCAGATACGGCGCTGCTCTCTAAATTGGTGGTGGGGTGGAGGGGAATTAGGGCTGGAGGGTACTGGAAGCCAATAGTAACAGGTGGGAGAGAAAAAAAAGGGGGAAAAAATGGATAAAGTGCGTAGCTTGCTGGGCAGACTGGATGGGCCGTTTGGTCTTCTTCTGCCGTCATTTCTATGTTTCTATGTTTCTATGAACCACCGTAGGGTTCATAAGGTTTAGGACCTGGTCTCATTATCACATGCAGTATCAAATGCTGCAAACTTTCTGCTCTTGGTACCAGGACGACTACATTTTGATTCTGTCAAATCCTTTTTTGCTGCCAAATTCACTGTCTTTTCTGAGTGCTGCACCTTATTATACTCACTGCACATATGTCCTTGTTTTCTATATCTCTGTGCACAAATTCAGCACTAGCAGTATGGCTTACAAAAACTTTAGTAGCCCCAAAGTTTCTACTCAGTAGGCAATGTAACACTTGATTAGTGATCTGTTGTTGGTGTTTTAACCTGTCTTTTTCAAAACACTTGAAAGAACTATTCTTCCCTTGAAGGACACAGAAGGCAATATGTACAAAATCTGTTTCGGCAACCATTACAAGTCAATATCTCAGTGCTTCACAGCTCAGCTTGATGAAACAATCAAATCCTTAAAATAAAAATGCTGGTTTTCTCCTATCAGTTTGCAATTCTCTGTGTCCTTCAGTTATTCATCTCTGAAGTTTCCACCCTATTTGATTTAATTTTCTTTGCAGCCAGTGCTTCAAATTTCTTCAAAGCAATCAGCAATGGATCTGTGACAGGCCAGGGTAAGGGAGCGCGTGGGAGATGCATTTTTCCATCTGTGAAGCTGAACATTTTTGTTGCAGAGTTAAGGATTGACAAAATGTCATCGGGGTGGGGGTGGGGAATTAAAGGACCAATAAATTCTATTCATTAAACAGGGAAGTCAACTCCAAGTGGGAAGAGGGATGGCAGAAAAAGCTAAAGCTGCAGTGCTCCAAGATGACAGAGAATTTCTTCTCTCATGCAGGTTAAGAGGAAAATTAACCCATGACCAGCATGGGAATGGGGGGGGGGCCTGAATCCAGCTTGATATAGTCATTATTAACTCATTGGGAACATCACTGAGGGAACCAATCAATTTATTGATTTCTGTAGAAGTCATTGTATTTAAACAACACAAGCTTGAACATAGCTTTATAGTAGATTCATTCCTGTCTCCGGTGGATTTTTTTTTTTTTTTTCATTGATGTTAATAGTTCTGGATCTCTTTCTTGTCATTTAGTTGTCTGCTTTTTCTCTCCATCTTTAATTCTCTCCCTCCTTTTTTTCTTCTTTCTCTTTGTTTCTCTCCTTTATGATTTCCCTCTGTACATGGAAGTCTGGGCTATTGATGTCCCCACGGAGACTGGTAATTAGTGTCCCTAGTCCCTTAGAAAGTTTATAGAAGCAAGGCACTGACTGGAATGAGTTGATCTGTTCGATTGGCCACAGCTAAATTTGTTCAGTGCTGTCTTGATAAAGTTCGATACTGTATTAGCTTTCTGTAACATAACATAAACTGATTTGACTAGCGCTTATAGAAGCAATATTAAAAATAAGCATGCTGCTTGCAGGTTCGCAGGTGCAAACATATTTTTACAAGGAAACTCCGTGTGGATTTTCCCTTTGAAAATTCTGGGGCCAGATAGGTGCCATCTGCTTTACAGAAGGTGTAAAGTCGGCACTGCAAAGCAGGCACCAGGGATTTCACAATAAAATCTCTCGCGCGGATTTTAAAAGCCCTGCTCGCGTAAATCCGCCCGGATTTACGCGAGCAGGGCCTTGCGTGCCGGCGCGCCTATTTTCCATAGGCCGCTGGCGCGCGCAGGTCCCAGGGTTTTTGGAAGGGGGCGTGTCAAGGGGGCGGGGCCCGATGACGCGGCGTTTCGGGGGTGGGGCGTGGCGTTTCGGGGGCGGGACCGGGGGCGTAGTTTCGGCCCGGGGCGTTTCAGGGGCATGGCAGCGCCCTCCGGAACCGCCCCCGGGTCGAGTTTTGGCGCACCAGCAGCCCGCTGGCGCGCGTGGATTTATGTCTCCCTCCGGGAAGCGTAAATCCGTGGATAAAGGTAGGGGGGGGGGTTTAGATAGGGCCGGGGGGGTAGGTTAGGTAGGGGAAGGGAGGGAAAGGTGAGGGGAGGGCGAAAGAAAGTTCCCTCCGAGGCCGCTCCGATTTCGGAGCGGCCTCGGAGGGAACGGTGACAGGCTGCGCGGCTCGGCGCGCGCCAGCTGCCCAAAATCGGCAGCCTTGCGCGCGCCAATCCAGCATACTTTTGTTGGCGCCTGGTGCGCCAACAAAAGTACGCGAACGCGCTTTTTTTAAAAATCTACCCCTCTGCGTGCTGCTTGCCAGCCCTGCCAGCCCCTTGGATGCAGTCCTGGCCCCCTCCTTGTACCTTTGCAAAACAGTCATAGCCCATTATTTTAGCTGCAGAAGGAGAGGATAAACTTCCAGCCAATGAGTCTATCCAGGTAACTACTAAGCTATCTGGGTACAATTGTTTGAAAATGGCCTGCCCTCTGTTTGTTAGGGATGTGCAATTCCCCATTTTGTTTCAATTCATTTTTTAAATAACAGAAAACCAAATAGATTTTGTTCATTTTTGTTTGTTTTCTTCTTAGAATTTTTTTCACCTCTGCTGCTGAGCAATTCCCCCCGCCAACGATCCCCAGTCACTTCTGCCCTGACAGAAGTGTGTTCAGAAATGGTGCGGGCAGACCAAGGCTGGAAGAAATTAATAATGGCGCCAGCCCCGTGCCCCAGGAAGGCGCGGTAGGAAACAGATGGTAGGAGGGTTTGAGAGGGTGCAAGATTGGGAGTGGGGATTGGAGGGGAGACCTGGGAGGGATTTTTTTCCTTCTTTGATGAAGCCTAACTTTTTTCCCCCCCGTTCATTTATTTTATTGAGGTTTCAGTTTAATTTTCTTCTTTTTGTTCGTTTGTTTTAAATAAATAAATAAAAACGAAAATAAAATGAAAAAAATTTCTGTGCACACCCCTAATGTTTGTTTCTCTGAAATCATTCCTAAAGAACACAGGGTGTTGTTTTAAGTGTGAAATGAGACTTCAAGAACAAACTGTGCTTACCCTAGAGGACAAGAGGAAAACAGGAGATTCAAAACAGACAAAGGTGTACTGTAAATAATGCTCAAGCAGCTAACCTTTTTCCATGGAAAGGAAGTTTTATAGCAATAAATCATGTCTGAGGCTCTTAAGAGGTAGACAGAAAATATTTCTTCACAGAAAGGATGGTGAATGCATGGAACAAACTTCCCAGTAGAGGTCCTGGAGGCAAATACAGTAACAGAGTTCCAGAGGCTATGGGATAAGCACAGAGGAACCTTTATTGCAAAACCAGAGGCCAGCTGTGCTTCGAGGCATTACAAAACCAAGCAAATTGATCAGACTAGATGGATCTTATGAGCCTCATCTGCCATCCTACTCAGAAAGTATTTGTTGTACTTTCTAGAAAGTTTTGGGGATCCCTACTAAATGTATGACGTCATTGGATGAGGCATATGGCACGCACCTACACAGTCCCTTACATCATAGCCCTTAGAAGCATATCAGCAAAAGGTGGATTGGCTGGCTGCTATGAAATTATTCAGGCGTGGGGGATGCCACAGTGGGGAAGAGCTTCAATTTGTCAAATAAAGGTGAGACTTGAGGTAAAAATATCACCATCCTGGAGTCACTGAGCACTTGTACAGGAAAAATAATTTGGTTGAAAGAAGATCTCTGTCGATTCGATTTTTCTGCCTTTAAATTAAAGGTTTGGTAACTCATTTGTAGTAGTCAGGAGGAAAGCAGAACCTTTCAGAATTGGTGAGTTGTGTTGTACTAGTTAAAATACCACTTTCTGATGCTAGGAAAGTAATCTGAGTATATTCCAGGATCAACACCTAGAAATTACAAAAATGTGAATATCCACTCATGCGATTAAGTGCTACGTTAACCTCATGAGAAGAGTACACTCTGTTTATGAGGAAAAACCAAGAACTACGCATTTCCCATGCTGGAATGTCTGTGATGCCTAATCTTATTTTTCCCTACTAATATAGCTTTGGATTCATGCAGACTGTGTCAATGATCCATTGTCCCCTGATGATGCTTGTTTTCATTTAGTGATGTCTGAAACTCTACACAAATGCTTAATATTCTTACTGTATTGTACCGTTGTAGTGTTGTACTTCTTCACTGCAGAATAAAATCTGGGACCTACAACAGAGCACTGAGGACAAAACCTAACACAGTTCCTGAAGCTATTCATTGTTATCGCCCACCTTCAATTTAACACCTGATCTCACTCTCTCTTTTTTCATCAAAAAGTAAGTTTGCCTGGATTTATATAAGAAATCCAGGCTGCAGTCAAGGTTCTCGGAAGCCAACTGGGAGACTGACAATGTGCCCCCTCGTGGTCAGTTGAAAAAAAAAACACTGAAGGAGTCCAATTTTTTTTTTTTTTACAGCTGTCCAGAGGACCTTGGTGCAACTGTTGGTCAAGAAAGGAAGTGAGGGTTATAAAAAAATAAAACATTCTTTTTGTTAATGCCTGAATTCTCAAGCTTAGACTGAAATGAAATATGAGCAATAGTGTTCTAATTTAATAAAAAAGACAAGATGGTTCTGTATTTGGAAAGTGGAACTTTTATTGGGATTGACCGTGAATGCACTATGGTACTTTCCTCTTAGGAATCCATTCCTTCATATGCTTTGTCTCGTTTAGATTTTTTACCTAATTCTTAAATGTAATGCAGGGAGAGGGAATTAGCAAAGTTTTTACGCAGGTAACGTCTTGTTTACCATACAGAACAGACTTCTGAAAATTGCCCACCCTCTGTGCATAAGAACATAAGAAGTGCCTTGCTGGCTCGGACCAATGTCCATTGAACCCAGCCTCCTGTCTCCAACACTGGCCAGTCCTGGGTCACAAGTACCCGGCAGGTCCCCAATAGTTCATCTCTTTCTTGGATCTCACTCCCAGGGATAAGTACTGGCTTTCCCGAGTTTACCAGGAGGATAACTTTCCATGGACTTTTCCTTCAGGAATTTGGGGGGGGGGGGGGGGGGGAGAAAAACATCTGCGCTCTGATTTAATTTTTAAATCCTTGCAGTATTTTGCACCTGCTGCAAAGCAAGTCCAGAGCCAGAGGATACTTCTGTACCTGCGGTCTGCGTTCACAGCATTGTCAAAGGGGGAAACCCTGCTGGTGGGCTGGCGAGGGGAGGGTTCCCTTTGAAAAGTGCGCATGGAATCCCCACGGACCTGCGAGCTGCATGGGGACTCTGAAAACTGCCCTCCCCTTAATAGATAGATTGCCACGTAGCACCTGAACTCTTTGTATTCCAGTTGAAGTTAAAGGGAGGCAAAATTTCAAAGGAATTTTCTGCAGGTAAATGAGTGTTTACTCACAGAGAAAAAGCCCCTTTCATGTTGCACCCCGCCTCTCTCCAGTGTGGGGAAAAGGGACAGCACCATCTCATCCCAGCAAAGTATTACTCCCTGTAATGTACTTCCCGGCAGGCAGTTGGCAGCTGGAAAGTCTGTGGGTACAGTCCTCATCAGGCAATATATTTTCAAAGGGAAATTCTGTAATATACCGTTTTGTAATTTCAGTTTAGGACACGCCTTTCTACTGATAAACCAGTACTCAGCACAGGTTACAATGCAGAGTTAATAAACATAATACAACATAATGCATGTAAATAAAATGTAACAATAATCACTAAATACACAGAAGCATAAGAAAGTGTCCATGGACTTGCAAGCTACGTGAGAGGACTAAAAAGGTCCTCTGTGACAGACCAGACACATCTGATGCTGATGTAAGTCTGAGGGATTGGATGGGAGGGAACTGAAGGGGTTAGAGGGGAGAGAAAAAGGAATGAGTGAGGAGGAAGAAGGGAGTCGGGAAATTGGAGGGAAGTAGAGAAGGAGCAGGAATGTATGGGGGGGGGGGGGGGTGGGTATGAGTGGGAGAGAGTGCAGACCCAGTAGAAACACAAGGTGACCACCTAGAGTGCCACAGTTTTGGTACTGGCAGGACTGTGATGATTGTGACTCCTTGTTATTCCCACCCACATGGGCCCAGAAGAGGGAGTTGCATCACTTGAGCCTGCATGGATGGGAAGAAGGAGGTGCAACTAGAAGAAGCAAAAGCAGTGTTAGCCCATGTGACTAGATGAAAGGAACAGGAAGAGTATCAGTTTATGCTCCAAGAGGAAAGAGAAGTAATCCCATCGGTTGCATGGGCTGAAGGTGGAGGATGCTGCCGCTTCTGTGTTTCAGAGGGGGGAGAAGATAGTGTGTTTGTGTGTGTCTAAGTGAGCATGTGAGAAATTGTGAGTGAGTATGTGTTTGTTAGAATGAACATATGTGTTACAGAGCGTGTGTGTATAGGCATGAGAGAGAGAGCAGGGACAATGTTTGTGTGCATCCCCCTTCCTCCAACTAGTTCATGAAAATCTCAGGGTGACTAGAAATCAAAAGTACCCAGGTATGGAGAATGGGAGATTTTTTGAAATCTTTATTGGTTTTAATTATTGGGTTTTATTTCAGGTGTCTATTTTTTTGAAATATTTTATAGATTTTTAGTAACTTTTTAAAAATTTGTAAATGTTTAATTATTGAATGTTTTTCTATTTGTCAACTGGTTTGAAATATTTATTCTTTTTACTAGTATGGCTTTACTATTATTATTGATGTTTTATATTTTCTATTATATTTTTTGATGTTTTATAAGGAATGGCGATGTTTCTGTTTTTCCATTGTTGCAGGTATTGTTGCATACAGAGTCTGTATTTTTGCAGTTTCCAGTTCAGTTTTTGTCTGTACATTTCTATTTATATTTTATGGTCACTTTATTCTATATTTGGTGACGGTCTCTGTGATCAGCATGTATGATTGAGGTGAGGTATTCTGCTACCATGTAGTTTCTGTGTAAGGATCTATAGCAACCTGGCTTGTTTTATTTTCCCAATAGGAAGTGTATTGGTGTTATAGGCCCTGGTGTAATATTTTCAGTGTTTCCTTTTCATAGGTAGGGTTGTTGCTGTTTGGGTGCTAGCAGTTAGTGCTGTTTTGGTGCAGGAGGTTTATTATATTGTAATTCATTTTATCATGGCTTTCTGACAGCCAATTCCTCATCCTTTACAATGGGTCTAATACCATATGATTTCCAAATGTCTTTTGCTTTTTTTTGCAGGTTTTTCTAGTTGGTACCACCGCAGTGCATCCAAATATAATATACATGTTCTAAATGATATTTTTTACCTTGGAAGATTGTATGTTGAATGTCATTTTTCACATAAAATCTGTTATTATAAATGAATCATTTTTAATTGTGTGGTGAGGGCTGAGGTGGGGGAAGGGATGCAAGGCCCGGAGAGAGTCCCTTAGACACACATCCCCGCCATTCACCCATCTCCCACTTTCCCAGAGGGCAAATGCTGGGGCAGGGTGGGAGACAGGTGGTAGGGTTCCTGGGAGTGTAGTAGGGTTGCCAGCTTCCTAGAAATATTATTACTGATATTGTGTCTGCCATTCCTCTGGGAAGCCTGACGCCTGCCTCTCCCTTCACCAGCATTTCAAATTGCCAAAAGGCCAGACTCCAGCGGGATCCCCTTTTTTGCCCTCTTGATTGAACCTGTCCCACACCTTGGGGGCAGAAGGGGGGGGGCACTATCTCAATCTAATCTCTTGCCCCAAGCAACAGATTGCCCTTGTGCCTGATCACCACAGTTCCCAAGCAAAGAAACTGCAAAAGGATAACTGCAGAGAGGCAGTATATGAATTTTTAGTTTTAGTTTTTTTGCTTTCTGCTGTTTGCTTCCGTTAAGTATTAAGTCTAGAGCAGGCATCATTATTTATGAACCTTCTTTCTCTGGCTCGCCACATCTCATGTTGGTGATAAAACTTTGGCATGCTAGAGTGAATGACTTTTTGCAGATTAAAGATTTGACCTAAATGCAACATAAAACGGCTGTGAACAGCAAATTGTACTCTGGTCAATTGTGGTGAGCTCATACTTTTGCCTGCAGCGTTCAAACTGACCAGTCTAAGCATCTGTGCTTTTCAGGAGAATCATTTAAAAGAGGTGATCTAGCCTTGCTGTTCCGAAATCATTCACTCAACAGCAGATTTCTCATGTGAGGATGCAGTGCATCGGCGGCAGCTTGCAGGTTATGCTGATGAAGCGTTTTCTGCCTCTGTGGTTTATAGCCAGGTTGTTGCTTCACACACAAGATTGGGAAATAGAGGGCAGCAGGTAGCAGCTCTCTTCCTGCAGTGAGGCACAGCCTTAATGCCAGGAAGCCAGGTGTCAAACATTTGTCTTCCCCTTTATGTGTATGCTTGCACATTTCTGCAGGTTTATAGGTGCATGCACTGTCTCTGTACATTTGCTAACAGCGTTGGCAACTGGGACTCCAGAATATGCAGTAGATTGTAGTTTTCCCCCATCACAGCAGTAGAAGAGATTTCTATAATGCTAAAAGAGGGCTAACATGAGAGATTTGAGCTGCAGTCCAATCCAAGACCTCAGTAGACATAAAGAGATTGCAAACTCCTCTGGGATTTTAACCAAGTGGATGTCATAGTGTGGCTTAAATGTCACCGTGCAAAAAAACCCTCCAAATTTCTAGTACTACCAATAAGCTATAGCCCTTCCTGATGTGCCTATGTTTCTGAGAAGAGGTGACTGACCGTGGAGGTTAATGAATGCTTGGATGGTTGATCATTCTAAAACACAGAAAAAGATGCATCAGCCCTTCCACTCTGCTCAATTATTTCTGTCTACACTGCTAAGAATATATCACAGCTTCTATTCACCATTGTAAAATATCATTTCCTATCCAGGACAGTTTATGTTGATTTTATCCATAGTACTCTGTCATCTTGGGTAGATAAGCGTATAAGCCCCCCTATTTAGTTCACACTGAATGCACCTCCCTCCCCATGTCAAACTACAAAGCTGTTGCCTGAAAGTTTGACCTCTTAGGCCCCGCTGTATAACCTGTCAGACACACTCAGCTATATGAGTGCCTGCAATTCCACTAGGATTCCTAATTATTCTTGTACTTGCAGCCTGCTAGACAGCCCCAACTACTAGTATGATTCTAGCTAGGAATATGCAGAGGCAACATTTTTGTTTTGGTTCATTTTTTTGTTTTGTAAGTCACCTCCATTTGTTTAAATAGTTTCAAATGAAAAAAATATTTTCTTTATTCATTTCATTCACTGACCCTTAAAGTCAATGGGGGAAGCAATGCAGCCGATTTTGAGCTTCAAAATTAGGATTTTCTAATCAATTGGGGGTAGACAACATAATAAGGGGGAAAAGCTCTCCAAGTCAAAGTGGCAGCAAAGTGGCATGAATAGCATAAGGCACTATGAAGGGGCAAAAAGGTACCAGCAGTGGCAGGAGTTCTCCAGGAGAGCATCAGAGGAGCAAAGCAGCAAAGAGAGTAGGCTTCAAAAGAGGGCACTGAAAACAGTGACATGAACCCCCCAAAGGAAGCACGACAGGGACAAAGTGGAACCAAGAGTGGCATGAACATTCTAAGGCACCATGAAGGGGCAACAAAGCAGTAAACATGGCAGAAAAAAACCCCAGGCCCTGGTAAGGGGACAAAGGAGCACAAAGAGCAGGGCCGGCGGAAGCACCAGGTGAACTAGGCGGTGGCCTAGGGCGCCAGGGTCCCAGGGGCAGCAGCCACGGCACACAGCAAGAGCCAGCATAGTGATGGTCTCACGGCGGTGCAAATAAATTAATCGGGGGGGGTTCGGGGGTGAATGACTGACTGACATGCCGTGCTGGAGAAGAGACAGCCACTGCCGCCAGCAGGATATTTCAAGCGAGTAGCAACCGAGCGTCCACCCTCACCCAACCCAACGGCGACTATTTGCTCAAAGGCTTCATTTGAATCTCTTGGCGACGGCTAGTTGGCCTCTGTCCCCCAAATGCTACTTTTCTCTCCACGAGGGAGGGGGGGGGGGGGGTGCGGCGTGACGGAGGGGGACGGGCGCAAGACAGAAGGTTCATTTAGGGTACCTAATACCCTTGCATTGGCCCTAGCAAAGAGCATGAAGACTCCAAGACACTCTCACTGTATGCAATAACTTAACGCACAGGTTAAAAACAATTTTAACTCCCAGTGCAGTAACCTAATGCTGCTCTAACACATTGTGAGTTAAATGCCTTCTGAAAATCCAAGTACACTACATCTACCGGTTCACCTTTATCCACATGTTTATTAACCCCTTCAAAAAAGTGAAGCAGATTTGTGAGGCAAGACTTGCCGTGGGTAAAACCATGCTGATTTTGTTCCATTTGTTGGATTCGTGGACCCTTGGGCTGATCGGAACCAGAGGATGAATTGCTGTAGATGGTCGCAGCAGTGGCCCCGACCGGGAGGCGGCAAAGACGGACTTGGAGATGGCCGAAGGAGGAACTCTGGAAGCCTTATGCGACCAAGGGCTTTGGCGAGGAGGGAGGAGACGATGGAGCTGGCCCAGTAGTGGGAAGATCTTCGCCCTGGAAGCCGATCCTCCCCCGAGAGGAGCTCGTAGGAGTTCGGCCACTGGGACTTAGGAGATTCACCCTGGAAGCCGGAGTCCCCCCAGGAGGGGCCTGTAGGGACCCGACCGCTGGGACTTAGGAGGGCCCGCGGGGGCCGAGTCAGGTGGAGTCCAAGGTTGAGTGCCGAGGGGTCGTCACTCGCCAGTCCAGAGTCAGGAACCAATGGATCACCGTGAGGTAGTCCGAGTCCAAGAGCCGAAGAGTCAACGTAAGCCGGTCCGGGGTCAGAAGCCAGAGGATCACCGTAAGCCAGTCCGAGTCCAAGAGCCGAAGAGTCAACGTAAGCCGGTCCGAGGTCAGAAGCCAGAGGATCACCATAGGCCAGTCCGGGGTCAGAAGCCAAGCAGAACCAAACGAGACTGGAACGCAGCAACTGGAGACAGGGAATACCTGGGAACCTCGTTGCAAGGCACTGGAGAGGAGCAACTGCAGGGCTTAAGTAGCCCTGCAGCGTCTGACGTCACCGGAGGCAGTCTTCTGAGTTTCCCGCGCTGGCCCCTTTAAATTGGAGGCAGAGACGCGCGCGCCTAGGGGGCGGGGCCAGCAGCCGAAGAACGCCGGCTGCTCCGGCGGGGCAGAAACGAGGCGGCAGAGGACCCTGCAGGCCCGGGTGAAGCTACCCGACGTCGGGGCTGCGGCGGCGGAGGTCCCCGGAGGCCTGGGGAACGCGGACTGACGCCGGAGCCGCGATCGGGTAGGTGGTGATCCCGGGGCCGACCCGGGATCGCAACACCATTAAACCATGTCTTTCTATATGTTCTGTGATTTTGATGTTTAGAACGCTTTCCACTATTTTTCCTGATACTGAAGTCAGGCTAACCAGTCTGTAGTTTCCTGGATCGTCCCTGGAGCCCTTTTTAAATATTGGGGTTACATTAGCTATCCTCCAGTCTTCAAGTACAATGGATGATTTTAATGATAGGTTACAATTTTTACTGATAGGTCTGAAATTTCATTTTTGAGTTCCTTCAGAACCCCTGGGGTGTATACCATCCGGTCCAGGTGATTTACTTCTCTTCAGTTTGTCAGTCAGGCCTACCACATATTCTAGGTTCACCGTGATTTGGTTCAGTCCATTTGAATCATTACCAATGAAAACCTTCTCCAGTATGGGTACCTTCCCAACATCCTCTTCAGTAAACACCGAAGCAAAAAAATCATTTAATCTTTCCACGATGGCCTTATCTTCTCTAAGTGCCCCTTTAACCCTTTTCTGCTTCAGATATATTTAAAAAAGTTTTTACTGTGAGTTTTTGCCTCTACGGCCAACTTCTTTTCAAATTCTCTCTTAGCCTGTCTTATCAATGTCTTACATTTAACTTTGCCAATGCTTATGCATTATCCTATTTTCTTCTGTTGGATCCTTCTTCCAATTTTTGAATGAAGATCTTTTGGCTAAAATAGCTTCTTTTACCTCCCCTTTTAACTATGCCAGTAATCGTTTTGCCTTCTTTCCACCTTTTCTAATGTGTGGAATACATCTGGACTGTGCTTCTAAGATGGTATTTTTTAACAATGACCACGCCTCTTGCACATTTTTTACCTTTGTAGCTGCTCCTTTCAGTTTTTTCTAACAATTTTTCTCATTTTATCAAAGTTTCCCTTTTGAAAGTTTAACACGAGAGTCATGGATTTGCTTACTGTCCCCCTTCCAATCATTAATTCAAATTTGATCATATTATGATCACTATTCCCAAGCGGCCCCACCACCATTACCTCTCTCACCAAATCCTGTGCTCCACTGAGAATTAGATCTAAAATTGCTCCCTCTCTTGTTGGTTCCTGAACCAATTGCTCCATAAACATGTCATTTATTCCATCCATGAACTTTATATCTCTAGCTAGTACCGATGATACATTTACCCAGTCAATATTGGGGTAATTGATGTCTCCCATTATTACCACACTACCAATTTGGTTAGCTTCCCTAATTTCTCTTAGTATTTCACTATGTAAAATTCTGGTCGCCGCATCTCAAAAAAGATATAATTGCGATGGAGAAGGTACAGAGAAGGGTTACCAAAATGATAAGGGGAATGGAACAGCTTCCCTATGAGGAAAGACTAAAGAGGTTAGGACTTTTCAGCTTGGAGAAGAGACGGCTGAGGGGGGATATGATAGAGGTGTTTAAAATCATGAGAGGTCTAGAACGGGTAGATGTGAATCGGTTATTTACTCTTTCAGATAATAGAAAGACTAGGGGGCACTCCATGAAGTTAGCATATGGCACATTTAAAACTAATCGGAGAAAGTTTCTTTTCACTCAATGCACAATTGAACTCTGGAATTTGTTGCCAGAGGGATGTGGTTAGTGCAGTTAGTGTAGCTGTGTTTAAAAAAAGGATTGGAGTTCTTGGAGAAGTCCATTACCTGCTATTTATTAAGTTGTCTTAGAAAATAGCCACTGCTATTACTACCGTAGCAACAGTAACATGGAATAGACAGTGTTTGGGTAATTGCCAGGTTCTTGTGGCCTGGTTTTGGCTTCTGTTGGAAACAGGATGCTGGGCTTTATGGACCCTTGGTCTGACCCAGTATGGCATGTTCTTATGAGTTAAAAATGTGCATACACCGAGTTAAAATGTGTGGGCAGCACAGGCTGAATGCACATTTTAACTTGGGAGGGTAGGAGTTGAATGGTTGAGAGCATATAGGAGCATTTCTTTTCTTGTGCTTCTAAATTAGGAGCATAACTTTTGTAGTGCTCCTAGCTGGCTATCTAGCCATGGTTAGATTTAAAACATAAACACCTTGTCAAGCCTCTGCTGCTTATCCTAGATGGGAGGGGGAACCCTGGCGGTGAATCCAGCGTTAGAAACTTTACTCCACCTCTGGCCAGGAGTAAGCAAGGCTGACTGTCAGAAAGACCCCTAAAGTATGGCATGAGGGGGTCTATCAGCAGGGCAAAGTGGCAGCAAGACCCCCAGGTTGATGAGTCTGGGATATGTCAGCAAGACAGAGTGACAGCCAGCCCTCAAGCTGCAGTGTCTGTGAATGGCAGCAATGCTCAGTGGAAGGGGTACAATAAGGGGTAAAGCAGCCAGACAGCGTAGCCGTCTTCCTATTGAAGCACCAGCCACTTGTCAGATTTAGAACCATAGAATGATCTGTCATTAATATCATTTTTGTGACAGAAACTTTTATTACATTCCCTACTTGAAATTGATCTTGCTGCAGGGTAGATGTTTTGGGTTTTGTGTTTTTTTAAATTTGCCTTCTGATTGAAACTTTTATCACAATCAGAACTTGACAATGGTCTGTCAGTGTGGCTTTCCTGGTAATTTGTGTGAATTAATTTTCCAATCCCTCCTATCTATTTTGCAGATACCTTATTCCTAATTGATTTTAATTGCCTGTATATAACATTTCTGTTACTACTGTTGTTTTTAATGTTATTTGTTATTAGTATTTATTCAATTTTCTCCAAGTTCATGTTCCTGTTCCATGTAAGACACACATGTTAAGTCACCCCAATGTTATATGTAAACCGAAATGATTAGCAACATTGTTGCTAGAACTTCGGTATATAAAAATGTTAAATAAATAAATAAATAAATATTAAGAAAGATTTTCCCATATTCTGAAGCTGAATATAGTCTCTTCCCTTTGTTGATTTTTTTTGGTGTGGCATTATTTCTCTCTTCCTACTGGAAGCTTTCTAACATTCAGAATATACAAAAGGCCTTTCCTGTGCATGTTTTCTGTTCTGCCTGCATTTCTTCCTTCTGACTGAGGGTTTTGCTATAATCTGTATATGTATATTGTACGTCTTCGGTATCCGATCTCTCAAGGACTGGTTTACTGCTGATGAGGCTACAGAATGGTTTAAAATGAGGCAGCCTGGAACATGGCTATACCCCAAGAATATGGATTTGTCCTCAGGAAGCTTAAAAGGGGTTGCTGGGAAAAGGGCCTGTGTATAGGCAACTGGATGGTTGAGGGCTGAAGAGTGTCAGCAAGACCCCAAGGTGGTACAACTGTGGCATGGCAGCTAGGCAGAGTGCCAGCAAGACCCCAAGGTGGTACAACTGTGGCATTTCAGCTAGGCAGAGTGTCAGCAAGGTCACCAATGGAAAAACAGAGACAGTAGCATTCTTCATAAAACATTAAATAATAAAATCAAGAAATATAAAACATCAATCATAATATTAACATCATATTTATAAAAATATTTCAAATCAGTCAATGAATAGAGCATCAAAAATTTCCCAAACACCAATAAACATTTCTAAACATCTGCTGAATAAAAATTTCAATAATTAAAACATGTTCTATTCCCCCCTTCCCAAATTAAATATGTAAAAAGAGTGAAAAATCAAATTACACTGAATAATTAAAACTAATAAGGATTAAAAAAAAAAATCCTGCTCTCCATACCTGGGATCTTTTGATTTCCAGTCACCCTGTGATTGTCATACATGGGAGGGAGGTAGGGCCGCACAAATTTTATCTGCCCTCTCACGCACATGCATAATATCACTTTCATTCTCTCACACACTTCTTCTCTCTCTCTCTCACATATACAGGCACCCTCTCCCTCACAGATACATTATATGTGTGTCTGTGAGAGCCTACATGTGTCCTGTAGGCTCTCACAGGCATACAAATGCACACAGGCTCTCACACAAACACATTCACAAGCACATAGGCTCTCACGCTGAGGTAGATTTTAAAAACATACGCGCGCGCGTACTTTTGTTCGCGCCACCGGCGCGTAGCCACGCGTATCTTATAAAATCCGGGGTCGGTGCGTGCAAGGCTGCGCAAAATCGGCAGCCTGCGTGCGCCGAGCCTGCCTCCGTTCCCTTTCCTTCCGCATCCCCCCACCTTCCCCTCAGGCCGCAGACCACCCTCTCGGCCCGCCCCAGAACCGTCGACACGCCCCAGACACGCCCCCTCCCGCCCCTTTTACGAAGCCCCGGGACTTACGGGCGTCCTGGGGCTTTGCGCGCGCCGGCGGCCTATGCAAAATAGGCGCGCCGGCACGCGAGTGCCCTGCACACGTAAATCCGGGAGGATTTACGCGCGCAGGGGTTTTAAAATCTACCCCACAGGTTCTCTCACTGACAAACACGCACACAGAGTTTCTCACACAGAAACACAGAAGCTCTCACTCACTCACACATACATACAAGCTCACACACGCGGCATCCTGTTGTCTTCAGGCTATGGTGAAATGTGTAGTAAAGCAGTGCACTGAGCAGTCAGAGACAAAAATCACTGCTCTTTGTTCACTGGCACTGATTCTCTGTCTCCACTGCCCTTTGCCCTGCTCCAGCGAACAGACAGCATGCAGCAGAACTTCTGTTTCCCTCTATCACAGTGACAGCTCTCTGACTTAAGCAATGAAGATAACAAAAAGGCCATTGCCAATACCAAAATTATTCTCTTTCCTTCTTTATTTATTTCTGTCTACTTGCCTACTTCTGCCTCACACAAGTATAGTTGTTAGTAACCAGTCTCACTGTAGCATTTTTCCATGGGCCATAGACTTGAATGGGAAACATAAACAAATGAGACAACTGCTTCCATTCTTAGAAAATGCACTATTAATGGAGTAATGGCCATCAAGTCAACCAGAAATTAAGACATGACAATGAAAAACCTGGGTTTCAACGCTATTCTTTTTTCATTAATTCATATGCTTGAATTGTGGGATCAAAACATTATTCTTCCCCTAAGGCTGAACAAGAGTTTCTTTAAATCTATAATTTAAAATAATACAGAGCACATGATTTCTGCAGCATATTTATTCACCTTTCTGGAAATAAAGTTCATTGAACCCTTAAGCCACTATGAATATTGAGAGAGAGAGCTGGGGCTTAAATGTGTAGTGCAGCAAAAAACGCCTTCCTACAAAAACAGATTTCTTTTGATCAGTATTATCCCCTACAACCTTTTGCAATGGATTTATAATGGTGGCTAATTCACTTGATGAAAAAGCAAGTTGAGGACTATTGGCTCTTAATTGTTTGTACTCACAAGGTCACATGAGAATGAAGATGATGACTGGTGCTCTAAAACTTCCTGAAAGGAAAAAATATAACTGCCATTTCTCTTAGGAAAGCTTGTATTTGCAGAAAGGCTTCAAGAGGATATCTTATTAACTTAATGTAATGTATTTGATTTCTAATCCACCTTTCCAGGAGATTAACGCAGAAGAAATATAATAAAAGCAAGTTGTTTCAATTTAAAACATAAGATACCGCTATGACGATATATTAAAACAACAACAAAGTTAAAAAAAAAAAGGTAACAAACATTTAAGCAAAACTGATCAAACAGCATAGTAATAAAATGAAAAGTAAAATGCACTATCACATAATAAAAATAAATGGGGCTGCAGCAGGGATTTATATCTAAAAATCAACCAAGGAAATAAATAAATCATAAAGAAGAACTTATATCCGTTGTAATGATCATCTGTCCAGTTCTAGGGGGTATACTATCACCATATATCTAACTTCTGGGATTCTGGTGTTCCCAAGCATGATGGCATATTCTTCTTACCCTGAAAATTCAAAGTTATTTATGTCTGTTTCCAGCAGGGAATAGTGGCCATCGTATGCTTCTGCCCTACTTAGTTCCATTTTCACCCATGCTATGAGGGGAACCATTTCTACGATTTAAAACCTCTACTACTTGCCAGGTACTTGTGGCCTGGTTTGGCCTCTGTTGGAAACAGGATGCTGGGCTCGATGGACCCTTGGTCTGACCCAGCATGGCAACTTCTTATGTTCTTACTTTTTCACCACTCCCACTTTTCTGTATACACTGCACCATTAATCCCCAGACCTTTTCTGCCATAAATTTATTTATTTAAATTCTTTTAATATACCGATGCTCAAGACCATGTCTTATCGAACCGGTTTACAATGGAACAGGGGGAGAACCAATAAACAAACAACTACATAGAAGATAAAGTTACATTAAACAAGGGAGCAAAAACATAAATGAGGAAGGAACTGTTTCCATCCCAATACCGCCCCTCCCCCGCCTGCCCGGTCGTGGTTAACCTCTACTCCATTTTAGCATGGAACTTGCAATCTGTACCCCTCTAACTTCTTCAGTGTATCTACTCTTCTCCAGGAAGGCCTAAAATCTGTACCCCCTCAGTTCCCTTTTTCTCTACACTAGCAATTGAGGGGGGGGGAGGAGGGAGGGAGTAGAGGCTTCTGTTACCTCCAGCTGTTGTCTCTTCCATTGGATTTCCCAGCAGCACAACTTTTACTCATTTCTCATTCCAGTGCTACTGACTAGATTATTAAAAATAAATAAAACAGTCAGAAACACAGCAGGAAGCACAACATATTCATGAAGTAATAAAAACCATGCACATTGGTTAAAAATAGAGAAAGTCTGATGTGGTATTTGCCAGCATGAGAGAAGCTCTTATTACAAAACACAGAGATTGTCCCAGTAGACAGAGTTTAGCTCCCTATGAATACTTGATGGGGTTCATTCAGTCTTATTTATTTATTTCCCTTTTTTTTTTTTTTTTTTTTTTTTTAACACCATTTTATTATTCGTACTGGATCTCTGCTGGGTTATAAAAGTCCTTTTGCAAACATAACCCCAACATTTCCAAAAGCTGAAAAACCACAGCCTTGGCTGTGATGATTTAAGTGTCCCACCTGCACCTTTCATGCTAATTCTGTTTTAAGCCCTAAAGGGAATATGTACAGAGATGGTGATCGCTTAGCCATATCTAATCTAAGAGAGAAAAAAAAAAAAGGAAGAGAAGAAAAACTAAAGTCGGTTTTTACTGAGTAGAAAACCTTTTTTGCTCTGGGAGCTTATGAAAAGCACAGCAGAATTGGAAATAATTTTATTTCAATTAGATTTTAATTAGTCGCTGTCTTGGAGATGCTGGATTAGTCATAGAATAATTGAAAAGCAACAATTATTTGCATGTTGTTTTTCCAAGGAAAAGAAGTCTGCCAGCCAGCATCTGATCTGTGTATTTGGGGGTTTGCATGATAATTACAGATGTCAGAGCATTCATCATTTGTGGGTCAGCGTTTGAACATTCTCTTCTTCTCTAACCTTCTGTAGTCTCATGTTAATTTTACAGTAAATTAATACCGAGCCTGCATTTGCATGGATTTAATTAGCAAGTGGCACCAACTTTTTAAAAACATTGGCTGATCCAATTTAAACACAACCGCAGAGCTATTTAAAAGCAGGTACTCTCGCTAACTCCATAAAAAAGTTTCACTCTCCTGAGGTCCTTCTGAGTTGTGGTGCATGCGACTTAGGCCCTTGATTAGCTTCTGTAGGGTAGGCTACAGACTTTATTCTAGAAGTCACCCTTGTGAAGCTCCTTGCTTGCTGCAGTAGTACCAGAAAGTGGATATCATATTCATTCAGAATGAAATTATAATTCATTTTGACCCCAATACACTATAGTAAGCAAATAGGGAGTCACACGAGGGTCAGTGGCCCCATTATCCTGCCTCCATCAATCTCAGATATCATGTTGCTTTAGTTTTTACTCCTTTTGGTGAAGCATGTTTCTGTGTCTCTTTTTGCCCAATCAGGATATTGGCTTTTCTTCTTTGCATGCAAGCTACCCAGCACAGATCAGAAATCCTTGCATTGTTGGATACTCTATCATAACTCCCTTCATCTTTTGTGGAGAAAGAAACCTGTGCACAGTATCTGAAGTGAATTAATGGATAAGATCTCTAAAATAAAATGGACAGATATTGTGCCCCTTGATGTGTAATTAAATAGACCGTATATGCTTGATTCCAGCCAAAATGCATGTGAATTTTCAATTTCTGAGCTTTGCAAGTGTTAGGATGTCTTGCTAATTAATGGCAGTAGTAACAAAGTAGATGATGGCAGATAAAGACCAAGAGGTTCATATTCAGCACCACTTAGCCAAATATCTGCCTGGGATTAGTGGCCACCACTTAGCTGGATAACTACTTATCTGGCTGTTGTGGGCGGGGTGGTGGTGTAACTGGGAGGGGGCATTAGCCAGATAAGTTATCCTCATGGCCAGTGGAAGCATTAGGTAGAGTAGGCGGTGGCCTAGAAAGCTGAAAGAGGGCGGGGTAGCAGAGTATCCGGGAAGGGCGGCAGTTTTGAAAGGACGGACGAGAAGTGGCATGGGTGAGGCACAGAGCTGGAGGGCGTTTTCTGTTTTTGGGGTATGTATTTTTTTGAGGAGCGAGGGTCGTTTGTCGAGTGCGTTTTGAGAGAGAACGAGAGAGAGAGAGATCACATAAATGATGATACCGCCTAGGGCGGCTGGACAGCTTTCCACTGGCACTGGTTGTCCGGATAACTACAAGATTCAGAGGTGGATGGATAACATATCTGGCTAACTCTAGTTGCACCAGAGACCTGTCCTAAAGTTAGCCGGCTAGTTTAAATTGTCCCAGCCAGTCTGTCTGCAATCATAGAAGCAATTCAGGATGTACATGTTTGAAATGAAACGCAAAATTTAAACATAATATCACTTTTTAAAATGAAACAAAAGAAACACAAGCCAAATTATGGCCTAGATTTTTCATTGTACTATAAATTTAGTGGAACGAAGAGCTACGACCAGAAAAGGAGTGTGTGTGTGTGTGGGGGGGAGCGATAGTGTATGCACCCGGCCGCATCGTGGCAGTGTGTTTTCACCCACCGCGGTTGCGGCCACGGCACACACTATCGCCCCCATAGCGCCCCTGCAAAAGGTCCCTGTATCCGGTCTGCTGTAATAGGTCAGACTGGCAAATTACTTCACTTTGATATGCCATTCCTGTCATCTTGACAGCATGCCCAGTTTTCCCTTTAGCTGCCGACTTCCTTCTCCTCATTGTATCATTTTCTAACCCTACACTTGAACCTGGTGCTTTCCTATGATTTCTGTGAATCCATTGATTATAATGGCTTATTGAAATCATTCTGTTTCAAACAAATGAATAGGATTCATTTAATTTGAGCGATCCTCTTAATTTGTTTTGGGGTCCCTAGAAAGAAATGAATTGGCCCCTATTTGTTTTGTTTTTCACTTTCATTTGATACTAATGCACATGATTAATAAGCACAGAAGATCTTTGGATATGAGGGTAAAGATTGAGATGGGGTAGACTTTTGTAGTATTGGGTAAGGAATGGGCAGACTAGATGGGCCCTTCAGTTCATATCCATTGCCATTTTCTATTTTTTCTATGAAATTCATAGATGGCAGGATGAATCACCATATGGCTTATAGACTATACAGCCCATAGAAAACATTAGTATTGACCATAAAAATGTTAGTTTCTATCCCAGCTTCTTCTGTTGTGCTAGCAGTTTTGTAGATAAAAATGTGGCTGGAAGATATGTTACCTGCTGTGCCTGTTAGCTCTATTCCTAATATGCAGGAACATGAGAGACAAAGTCAGTGGAGGGTGGTAATGGTACTGGTAGTGGAGGGGCAGGGGCAAACAAAAGCAGCATTGCCCTTCTCCCTGATACCTCTTGAGAAATGTCTGCAACAGATCCTGCAAGAAACTACTGATTCAGAAGAATGAAGTGAGGACTTCTCAGAATCAGAGAAGATAAAACAGCTAGAAGCTATGGAAAAGTTAGGGGGGGGGGGGGGGAGGATGTTTGATGCTACCCTGCTGTTTGCCATAGCCTGCACTCTACACCTTTGGGGTTTTGATGTCACTCTGTAGTTTTTTGTACTCTGGACTCTACCTCTTTGGGGTTTTTATGCCATTCTACTGTTTGCTATACCCTACACGCTAAGCTTTGGGTGTCATGCCACTGTTCCTGCTTTTTAGGTGCCATATGGTGCTCATGTCTGTAAAGTTGGTTCCCTTTGCTCCTGGGTGTAATGTATCCAAACAGGTTGATTTTGCAGATACCATGACAGGCATGAACTTCACTTGTTAGCAATAGTATGTTGAGTATGATCTCAATCTCTCAATTTCCTTGCTAATGACCTTCACAATATTTCCATTGTACCAAACAGAGCTTCCTTCTAGAGTTCATAAAGTGCTATATGAACAGGCAACATGTCTAAATGCATCTGGAAGTTCTTTATAATCAGGCCAATAGCACCAAATACAATTGGGACTATTTCTATATTTTTCTGCCACATTTGTGGTTGCTGAGCTAATGAGCTACTGCAGTAAGAAAGTTATTAAGATTCGCAATAGAAGAAGCTTGGTCAGTTCCTATTTTGGTGCAAAGATGAATGTCATCCACAAATAGGTAAATACCAAAACTAAAGAAGGGGCACCAAATTATTTATGAAGGATTCCTAACAAGATAATTAAACCACAATTTTTGAACCCTCCAGATCAAGGTGTAAACCTTTCTGGTGTTTTTTGTAATTTTTATGAAATCTTAATTGAAGATTTCATAAAAATTACAAAAAACACTTGGTGATATTATTTTGTTCAAGAAAAATATCGGATGGGGGAGGTCCATTTATGAATATAACCATAATCATACTACCCCTTGCGGGGATTTATGACAGCGATATATGAAACGTTCCTCTCTTTTCCAAAAAAATTTTTCAACATATATATTTAATTATATGCTGTTTGAATTGTGTCACTTAACATTTGGATTTGAACATTATATATTTGTTCAACACATTGATCTGGAGGGTTCAAAATTGTGGTTTAATCCACAAATAGGTGGCATTCAATGTTGGAAGACTGAATAAGGTCACAGCTTGGTTGAATGTAAATGCTGAAGAAGATTGAGGAGAGAACAAGAAATCCCTGTGGTACTCCATAATTGAGGGCTTTGGGGAGAAACGGTTTGGGTTCTATTGGAAAGAAAAACCATTTCAGGGCAGTACCTTTCAATGCCAATGTTTCTTAAGCGATGGATAAGAAATAAATGATTGACTGTGTCAAAGGCAGCATAAAGATCTAATAGAACTAAGATAGAGTCTCTCCCTTAGTCTGCATTAATATGAATACTGTTGGTGATGGTCACTAGGATCGATTCAGTTCCACGACTTTTTCTGAAGCCAGATTGGTGAGGATGCAGGATATTGTGATCTTCAAGGAAGTCAAGAAGGTGGAAATAAACCACTTTTTCTATTGGCTTGAATAGAAAGGTGAGACTGGAGACTAGATGGCAATGGCCAATTATTTTTGGATTACATCTTGGTTTCTTTTTAGTGGGTTTGGAAGGGAGCCTTGAGATAAAATAGCATTGATTTTAGAGGATAGCCATGGGACTAGGTCCTGTTCCAGGTTGCAGATAAATCTTGGGGATGTGGCGGATTGGGTCAAAGGACTCATGGATTGACTGATTCTTTGGAGGAGATTGATAGTTCTAAAGTAAGACAGTATTTGGAGGGAGTTGGGGGTGATCCTGCACTAGGTATAGTAGGGGTTCATCTGTAAGGTGTGGAGGAGGGAGACACATCAAAGTATACCCATTTCTCCAGATCTGTGCTCACTACACTGGTTGCCAATTCAATTTAAGATTAGTCAAGGAGGAGCCTGTATGTCTTTTGCCATCATTGAATCAGAATCTATTGAAGGTTTCCAGTTTGCATGAATATAAATTAAAACAAATGTGTGCCAGGGATTTCTCACATGTTGCCCCAATGCTGTGGAATGAACTTCCTAAGGAAATTAAGGCAGAATTAGAGATAAGGATTTTTTAGAAAGAAGCTTAAGGCTTTTTATTTTGCTTGAGCCTATTAGTAGTTGAGGTAATATAGCTTGCTGAATGATTTTAATTTCAGTGTGTGTTAAGTGTATTATGTGTTTTTATGTGATGTGCTTATTTTGTATGTTTTTATTTAATTATGACTATTTATTGTAATGCTCTCTGAATAGGAAGTAGCAGGATATAAATCCAATAAATAAATAAAATGTTAACAGTGATTTGAAATACAGAAAGGGTTAAAATATATAACCAATAATGATTATACAGCTTGCCATCATGTACATACCTCAGCTTGGCATTGTCTATATCTTTTCACATCACTGAATCCTTTGTATTTCGCAGAACATTTGTGTGGTTTTTGCATAGTATCTCACTGAATGCTGTGGGTGTATCCTTAACCATAAAAAGAAAAAACATTAATTCTGTGTTGTATGTGCAAAGGCTTGACTTTTATGCCACAGAAGAAAAGCTGTACTGGATGACAAATTGAGATGCTTCTCCTTGACATTGCTTAGTGCATCAGTTCAGTTGAAAGCATGGATAACATAACATTTAGGATACATATAGATATACATTTATATAATGTGGAAGTATGTGATCAATCATTTCACATGTTTTAAAGACATCTTAGATTTTATTAAATACAGTACATGTATAATTTTAAGGAGGGATAGTGAATTTCAACAGACATACACATACAAGTAGTATCGGCCTGGTAATAATGTATAGCACATCTTGGATTTGGAATGGCGTTTCCATGACTGTTAACTTCGACCCCTCTTCCTCTGCCCACAAAAATGTATATATGTCATAAAATCTAGAGCTTCTTTAAGAAATGCTGAGGATAATTTTCAATGACCTGTAAAACTCAGCACATACACGCATAAATAGCTGCATGTAACGTTACACCTGTATTTTATAAACTGTGATATAAGAGCCTCCACCCTGAAAGTTTGCAGGGATCTGCAAGGGTTGTACATCTATGTTATAGAAGTACATTAGGTGCAAAATAATTGTACTATGTGCTTATAACAACCTTCAGTTTATGTGCGGAAGCAGGTATTTTATAATGCTGGCTGATGCAGGCACGTATCTCATTTATGAAAATACTCGTGCGCGCACTTCCAAGAAGAAATTCGCCCACGCCCCCACCATTTGATCCAGGCCCTCCACCAGTTCACCCACATCCTTCACAACTTTCCCTTGAGCCCCCCACGCAAAAAAACCTGCAGACAAAAGAGAAATCAGATTTAATTTCTATGACTTGATTAGCAGGTGTAAAACTATGCATTCATGTTTGATGACATATGCGCATAATCGTTGTATAAAACACAAGACTGTGCGAGTACGTTTCTCCCCACCCAGAAAGCCTTTGCAGAACCCTTGAGATGTTCTCTTTCTCCATGCATACTTTTCCATGTGGCAGCAGACTTGTATGCATACTTACGGTCTTCTGAAAATGTACTTGGCCAGCACAAAAACTACTTATGCGCATAAATGCTAATTTTATGCACAGAAAACTCCCATCAATATTTGAAAACTCACCTAAAATGAATATTCATAATTAATCTCTACTGGCTTTCATATGTGTTATATACCGTATATGGGCTGAATGTTTACTTCATACACCAACATTATTCTGCTGACATTCAATAGGCATTTTTTATAGAACATAAGAACATAAGAAATTGCCATGCTGGGTCAGACCAAGGGTCCATCAAGCCCAGCATCCTGTTTCCAACAGAGGCCAAACCAGGCCACAAGAACCTGGCAATTACCCAAACACCTAGAAGATCCCATGCTACTGATGCAATTAACTATATATAGTATATGTTTTTAATTTTACTCCAGTTGTTTACTTTCTTATCCAGTTATTGGCCAGCTTTACAAGAGTAGTGATGCTGTGTGGCATGTTCAGTCATATCATTATATCATATGGACTTATCAGGCCCTATAACCAAGCATTCCGTACAGCATTATTTCACCATAAGTTAAAGTTGGGATTTATCTCAGTATGCAAATTCTAGCCAGCCCCAATCTGCCTCTTAAATCTCAAGCTGCAGACAATTCATTATGGGCCAGATTTTAAAATGTACGCCCGATTTTATAACATGCGTGCGTAGCCACGAGCATGTTATAAAATCCGGGGTCGGCGCGCAAGGGGGCGCACAATTGTGCAACTTGCGCGCGCCGAGCCACGCAGCTTTCCTCCATTCCCTTCACCCCCCCCTACCTTCCCCTCCCTTCCCCTACCTAACCCGCCCCCCAGCCCTACCTAACACCCCCCCCTTACCTTTAATATTTAAGTTGCGCCTGCCTCCGGGCAGGCGTAGGTTGCGTGCTCCTGCGATGGCCGGCTCGCGATCCCGGGCACAACAGCAAATGGCCGCTGTGCCTGGAGGCTCTGGCCCCGCACCCCACCCCGGCCCGCCCATTTCCCACCCATTTTTTCAAGCCCCGGGACATACGCGCTTCCCGGTGCTTACACGCATCACCGAGCCTATGCAAAATAGGCTCGGCGCATTCAGGAGTCTTTTAAAAGGGTTACGCGTGTAACTGTTTTAAAATCCGCCCCTATGTTATTAATTAGATAATGTTATTATTTAAATGTGATATCCCACCCATCGCAGCAGCCTCTAAGCTGGGTGCAATCAAAATATAAAAATACAAAATTGACCTAAGGGGTAGACTAATTCTTCAATAGAGATGTGCATGCAGATAAACTGAATTTGCAAAATGAAATGAATAGGGCCAATTTGTTTCTTTAATGAGGCCCTGAAGCAAATTTAGGCCCCCACTTGAATTAAATAAATCCTATTAATTTCATTCGTTTAAAAAAAAAAAACTTTCTTTGGGCCTACTCCTAGGCCTAAGGCTGGGGCACAATGGCAGGGTATTGGCCTCTGCTGAATCCCGAGCAAAGTCCCAGGCCCACCAAAAACTTTTGCCAGGCCTATGAAATTCCTGATCCTCACCTTCCTGATCTGTTGATGATCTGACACCAGGACCCTGTCCAGAGGCCAGAATCCTGCCCCCTGGGCCTCGGCCTAGGTCAAAGCCCAGGCCTGATGCCAAGGCTGGGTCCCAACAACTTGGCCTCAGCCATGCCTGGGCCTTGGCCCAGGCTTTGGCTCAGCGGTCAGGTCCTGACACCACAGCCTCAGGCTAGGTCAAGGCCCAGTCCATAGGTCTGGTTCCCATTGCCTGGGCCTCAGCCTCCGGACTGTGCTATGAGGTCGGACCCAGGCTATTTTTGTTTTGTTTACCCATTTGGAATGACCTAAAAAGGACCTCATTTGATGCATTTTTGTTATTTGTTAAAAACAAATGCACACCCCTATTGGTTTGGCAATGGTGCTGAGGAAGCCTAGCTCATTTTTTCTGTTATTCACAAAGGCTGTGGATTGGGGCTTTGGGACAAAGAATGCAGTGATTAATGAAAGGCAACAACAACTTATGAAGGTCAGTCTGTTCATTTATATCGGCACATACCATCGAATATATACAGAGAGCTAATAAGAGTAGGTAGACTAGCTGGGGTTTGTCTCTAACTATGTATAAGGTAAAAGGATCTTCATATGATGAAGATAACCATTTGTGATAGAGAAGGACGACCAAAATAATAAAGGGGATGGATCAGCTCCCCTATGAGGAAAGGCTAAAGAGGTTAGGGCTGTTCAGCTTGGTGAGGAGACGGCTGAGGGGGGAAAGATAGAGGCCGTTAAAATCATGAGAGATCTAGAACGCGTAAATGTAAATCAATTATTTTCTCTTTTGGATAATAGAAGGACTAGGGGGCACTCTAAGAAGTTAGCAAGCAGCACATTTAAAACTAATAGGAGAAAATTATTTTTCACTCAGTGCACAATTAAGTTCTGGAATTTATTGCCAGAGGATGTGGTTAGTGCAAATTTGATATGTTCTTGGAGAAGTCCATTAACTGCTATTAATCTAGTTGACTTAAGGAATAGCCACTGCTATTACTGGCAACAGTGTTTGGGTACTTGCCAGGTACTTGTAGCCTGGTTTGGCCACTGTTGGAAACAGGATGCTGGGCTTGATGGACCTTTGGTCTGACCCAGTATGGCAATTTCTTATGTTCGTATGAAATCTGGGATCACCAGAACACATACAGATGAGAGCTTTATTGAAAGAATAGTTATAAAAAGTGAGAGTCAGTTGAAATTGAAGAAGAGAGAAAGAAAATAAAGCCAATTTGTAGTTTGAAATAAAAAAATAAGCAAATGGTTTTATAGGCTTATTGGTGATCTGCCAACTGAAGCAGAACAGAAAAGACGTACAGCTGCATTAATGTGATTGAAAATAGCTTTTTGCCGTTTATGACTAAATGCAGAATGAGTGAGGAGCATCACCTGTGGGTTTCCAAATGCTGATTATTCCCCTTTGATTGAAAATAATTTCTACCTGGTTTATTTCACATGAATTAAAACAGGCTTCTATTGTCCCTATTGCATTGTCCATTAAATTTCAATTTGTTGTCTTAGCTCTGACTATTCAAATGTTGGGCAATATTCAGACACATTAGATTAACCTGATGCTTTTCAATTTAGGCATGTATTTTCACAAGTATTTTTGTAGATTTTTTTAATATAATTGCAGCAATTTGCTCAGTTGCTATCATATACATATAATTGGAAAAGTTTATGATACAGCTATATACATCATCTGGTAAAGTTATGGTTTCCATAGCCAAGATTTTAACTGAATTTTGGGTAATGATCTCAACTCCTTTTGAGTTTCACACCTTTCTTCCCCGGTTTTCCCACTCTTTTTCCAAGTAGGTAGAAGATTAATGTGACCTAATAGTTCCATAGTATAAGGGGCAGGCTCAGCTAGTCCTGGTTTTACCCCGATACATCCATGGACTTGTAGTTCCAATTTTCTAAGAAAAGCTTTTGGACATGGTGTTATCTGGTCACCTCATAGAAAATAGAGATGAAAAATACAGGGAAGGTTCCCCAAACGTGACCTGTGGATTCCACAATCAAGTGAGTTTTCAGGATATGGAGTAGACAAAGATAGGGGGGATAGACTTAAAGATCTAAATATGTATACCTTAGAAGAAATGCGAGATAGGGGAGATTTGCTAGAGCCTATAATTGTCATGAACCTAAAATTAGGTTTATGGGGCAAATCGCTGAATTGACAGTGACTAAAAATGATTTTAATTATGCTTAGGGGCGAATATTACCAACAGGTGAATGGCACCATTATGGGCACAAATTTAAATGAAAAGAAGAAAAACTGAGTGCAAAAGAACAATAAATTCAAGAAAAATGCACTCAGTAAAACTTTCCAAAGTTCACAAAAATGACAAATTTACTCATGGAGGAAAAGCTTTTGATGCCTAATCTCGGCAATAACTCCC
The DNA here is from genome assembly GCF_901001135.1 of Rhinatrema bivittatum. NCBI lineage: Eukaryota > Metazoa > Chordata > Amphibia > Gymnophiona > Rhinatrematidae > Rhinatrema > Rhinatrema bivittatum. The sequence continues at coordinate 35,828,315 of NC_042626.1, forward strand.
TGTGATCAGGTGAATCAGGGCACCATCATTAGTAAAAAAAAAAAAAAATCCTTTAACTTTGAGTGGTATATAAAATTCCTTTTTTTCCCTCCTTTTTTTGAGTTTTTCGTCTTTTATAAGTGAACAAAAAATGTCCTTAAAAAAATCATTTCAATAAGCAAGTGTCACAGCCAGCTTTGTAGCCCGGAACAGAAGTTTAACGAGTGCAAGGACATTAAGATAAGTTTTTTACTGCTTATATATGTCTGACACTGTGCTACAAGCTGGCTGTGACTCTTGTTTAATGTCATTTTCTGTGCTTTGGAATGTTTTACTGAGTGCATTTTTCTTGAATTTACTGTTATAGGCACAACAATGATGTTGCCATGCACACATAACATTTAATCATAGGTTCCTGATATTATAAATTGTTCTTCCTTTTTTTTAAATAAAATTTTATGTATGCCCTTAAAACTTTTAAGTGGTACTTTACTTATCTTTTGATGTTAACTCTTGGGTCTTGATGTCACTACCATGTGCTTGACCGCCTTCTGATCACACTAGCATGACCAAAACACCCTACATGGTCCATGTTTCAGAAGTAATACTTCCTTCACAGGGGATCCTTCTCAATACTACCGTATTCGTACATGCCACAAATCAGTGGAATCCTTCCAATTTCATGACGATCTTCCTGGTTCAGCAGCATCTCCTGAGTTAAAATGGCTGCATTTATATCCGAGTTACCATTTTTTTTTTTTTCAAAGCAGTTTTATTTGGGGACACAGAAAATACATCAAGAACATCAAACAGAACATGTTAACATGCCACCCAAGTTTTTCAACTTATAACAACCACAAATCCCCCCCCCCCCTTTTTATGTATAGAATCTCACACTTTTGTTTTTGTTTCTAAAAGGTCAAAAAGCTTACATGGCATACTATGATAATACAGAGTACAGAATACAAATGACAACATACAGGTCCCGCCAGGATATCAGAAGACAACTGTAACACTGTGTGCCCCCCTGTTAGAAAATCACGAACAGTCCCATCCGCTTACACTCCGTCCCCTTGCAGTGGAGCAAGCTTTTTCACTGTTGATGAAACAGAGCCATAATAGTCAATCCAGATGTCATGGAAAACACGCTTCTTCCGAGGAGAGAAGTGCTTATATAAGGAGCCATACTCCAGTTGAAAAAGTTCTGTCATAAGAGATGACCACATAGCAAGAGTTGGCGATTCTTTCTCAATCCATTTAAGTAGGATACATTTCTTTGCGATAAGACAGGCCTTGGCAAGAAAACCAGTATTGTCGATATTGGTACTCTCTTCACCAACGTCGTTGTTAAGAATACAGAAAGAGCATGACCAATGGAGGTCCGTGTGGAACAAGGTCGACAAAAAAATCCGGATGGAGTCCCAAAAACTCTGAATCCGGGGACAGGATCACAAACAGTGGATGAGGGACGCCACAGGAGCCGAACATTTAAGACATGCAGCGGACTGCACACTGCCCATACGGTACGCTCTTGCAGGAGAGTAGACGATACGGTGAAAAACCCGTTGTTATAGTTCCCTCAGACCCACATTATTGGTAATGCTGGTAATAGAGGCATAGGAATTGGTAAGCATGTGTTCCTCCAACTCCTCTTGACAATCACTAGACCACTTGAAGAGCAGATTTTGAAAAATGAGGCACGGCGATATAGTAGTAAGCATTCTGTACAACTGTGACAGGGAGGCTTGCCGCTGCTGAAAACAAGAGGTTAAGGCGGAGTAGTTAGAGTTAAGTATCTGACCCTCCAATCCGCTGGTAAGGTCACGAATAGTTGCACGTAAGTATCCATATACCAAAAAGTCTTGCGGTTGAAGGCCCAATAGGGTTTGGCATTGAGAGAAAGAATACATCCGGTCTGAGCTAGGATCCAAAAATACCCCCAAGGGCCAGTTGTGTTGAATAGCAAAGTGGGGATGTGCAGGCAGGATCTCTAGAGATGCCAGCGTCGAACCCCGGAGAGGGTAATGCGTAGAGACAAGGGATGATAGTCCCATCATTTTACGGGTAATGCCCCAAATCTTCCTAATCGTTCTCACCAGAGTAAAGGAGATGTTCAATTTTTGGAACTCCGCATTGGAGATATGTAACACCAAGCAAGGATCCTTGGGGATACAGAGTGACGTAATAAGCTTCGAGTCAGTGTATTCCGAAGAGCCAAATATCCAGTCCCCCAGGAAGCGTAAATTAGCAGCCAAGGAGTAGAGATAAAAATTAGGGAGACCATAGCCACCACGTGTCTTAGGTGCCATTAAGGTCTTATAAGAAAGTCTAGGTCTCTTATGCTTCCACAAAAATTTCCTCAACTCCAGTTGTAAGAGACAACAGTCGCGATGCAATAAAAGTACAGGTAACATTAAAAGTTTATACAACAATTGCGGTGCTATTACCATTTTTATCACTGCAATACGTCCCTGGATAGATAGGGGAAGATCCCTCCACCCCTTCATTTTAATAACCATTTTCTGTATCGTGGGAGGAATATTTAGGGAATACCACTTATGGGGGTCAGAGTGAATAATTATGCCCAGATATTTTATCGTTGAAGACGCCCATTTCACTGGGAAGTCCTCCCAATTGGTTTGCAAAGACCCCGATATGTCTAGGGCTTCGGTTTTGTCCAAATTCAATTTGAACCCAGACAGTGCCTGATATTCCTGGAAAATAGTGAGCGCCACCGGAAGGGAGGCTCTGGTTTTGGATAAGAGAAGTAATATGTCATCAGCAAATAATAAGGTGAGGTAGGAGTGGGGTCCTACTGGAATGCCCGTTACTGCGGGGGTAGATTTCAGTTTGCTAATAAGAGGCTCGACTGTCAGTATAAATAGGAGAGGAGACAGTGGGCAACCTTGCCTCGTCCCCCTGTGCAACCCGAATTCCCCAGACAGTTCACTATTCACCAGAATCCGTGCTGTGGGGTTAGAGTAAAGGAGATTGATGTATTCGAAAATTCTACCCCTAAACCCCATTTTTTGAAGAACATGCCGGAGAAAAGGCCAGGCCACTCTGTCGAATGCCTTCTCCGCGTCGCAGGTGACAAGCAAGGGATCGGGCACTCTAGAGTCAGCACACACCTCCAACGCAGCCAACACCTTATGAATATTGACCGTGGAGCGCCTCCCTGACACGAACCCCACTTGATCTGTCGAGATCAATTGGGGCATAAGGGGTTGCAATCTGTTGGCTAAAATTTTAGCGTATATTTTAATATCAAGATTTAGCAATGAGATAGGCCTATAGGAGGAGGGTTGCAACAGATCCCTGCCCGCCTTCGGGAGAACAACTATAGTAGCAGCTCTCAGCATTGGGGGCATCGCCTGTTGATCTGCCATGTGCTCATACACCTTTTGGAGCACCGGGGCTACCTCATCTTTGAGAGCCCTATAAAAGGTGGAAGTCATTCCATCAGGGCCAGGTGCTTTATGGTTTGGAAGTACATGTATGGCTGCAAGCACTTCCTCCACTTCAATGGCACGCTGCAAGCGTTGTAACTGAACATCAGTCAAACAAGGGAGATCAATATGCTGTAGAAAGGCTTGAATAGCCTCCTCATCCACCACTTCTGCAGAGTATAAATTTTTGTAATAGGCAGAGAAGATCTCAGCAATCTCTTTGGTGGACGTTTGTACTACCCCTTGAGAATTACTTAAATTGGCAATATAATTGGACGGATTTTGCGCTTTTAAAAGGCGAGCCAATAACCTGCCAGCCTTGTTACCATGTTGGAAAAAGGTAAACTGCCTGTGTCTGAGGGTGTGTGCCGCTCTGGTATGAAGTAAATCATTAAGGGCGGACTGGGTCTCCTTTAACTGGTTAGATAGCCCACTTGCTGAAGTAGAGGACCTCATTTTCCTCAACTCCCGTAACTGTTTTTCCAAGGATATGATATCTTTATCTAATTTTCTCTTTTTTTTAAAACTAGCATAACTGATGATATCTCCACGTATAACACTTTTTGCCGTTTCCCAGAACAGGATGGGTTGGTCTAGATGTTGGGCATTGGACGCTAAAAATTCCCCCCACTTCTTTTTCAAGTAAGATGGGAACTCAGGATCCATATTAAGCGAGGCTGGCAAACGCCATTGACCCCGAGTGGGTCCGCTCCCCACCTGAAATGTCCCGGTTACTGGGCTGTGGTCCGAGATCACCAACGTTTCAATAACTGAAGCAGTAAACTTTGGGAATAATGATTCAGAGATGAGTAGGTAGTCAATCCGGGATTGGGCGGGGTGTGCTTTAGCAATATGGGTAAATTCACGTTCCCCTGGGTGTAAAACACGCCAAAGATCCATGAGGCCTAGATGTTTACACAGAAAATTGGGGCCCTTCCGATCAGTTCTCTGATGTCCCCCCCTAACCGGAGATCTGTCCAAAGCCGGGTCACTGACAAAGTTAAAATCCCCTCCAAGTATCATGGGACAGTCTCCCAGACCTGTAATCTGGGAGAGCAGGGCAGTAAAAAAGGCGTGATCATAAGAATTTGGGGCGTATATGGAAGCTAATATGATCGGGGTCCCAGCTAAAGTGCCCTTAACCAAGACGTATCGCCCTTGAGGATCCGCTACAGTTTGTTGCATTACAAAGGGAGTATCCCGATGGATCATTATGGCTACGCCTCTGCTTTTTGAGGTGCCCGCAGCAGAATAGAGCTGGGAGACCCATTTCTTTTTTAACTTAAGAATTTCGGTGGCAAGCATATGGGTTTCCTGGAGGAAGACAATGCGAGCGCGGAGTCTGGTCAATCTAGCAAACACCTTTTCCCTTTTTATGGGCGTACCCATACCCGCCACATTCCATGTTATCACCTCACATGCCATAATAGTGGGAGAAAAAGAACATGTACAAACAGAATGTTATTATCAAAGCAAGAGAGGCATCACAGTCAGACCCTCCTTCAAAAAGTCTGGCCAGCAAACACGGTAGCTGTAGCATATGTCTAAGCAAGTAAACCAAAAGCTTCATTACAAAAAGACCAATATTAACCCAATTAGTGTGTTTGAGATTCTCTACATTTGCTGTTCCCCCCTTCCCCCCCCCCCCCTTTGTAAAGCCCACATATTGGAGCTCACAACAACGGTCATGGACCTCACAATATGCAGTCCCCGTACCAAGGAATAACCCTTAGCAGGGAAGGATCACGTGGATACCACACATGTGCTCAGCTATCCCTCCCTCTAGATATAATGCAGAAAAAGAAGAATTTAAACCCAACCACCAGCATACGCATGGCTACAATGACGGGGGCCATTTTGAAAAAATACCCCCCATAGAGGACAAGATAAATTGAACACGAACAGAAAAAACAATACATTTGGAGCGTAGATGATAATTACCCATCAGACAGAATCCCTGGTGACATATATACCCAAGTAAAATCAGAAAAACAATAGTGCTGATTAGGGAAAATTATGCAAAAGTCACGATTCTCCAGAGTGGCTTGGTCCCGGCAGCTCCTGCACAAAGGCCCGAGCCTCCACAGCAGAGTCAAACAATTTCACCTGGCCCTGATAGGTAAGCCGAAGCTTGGCAGGAAACATGAGAGCAAAACGAATCTGCTTATTTACCAGGTCCGCACAGACTTCATTAAAAGCTTTCCTTTGCAAAGAGACTCTGGGGGAGAAATCCTGGAAAATCATGATGCGCCGTGATTCATAAGAAACCTCTCGAGCCTTCCGATAATGCTGAAGTACTAGCGCACGATGGGCATAGTGCAAAAAACGCGCTATAATGACGCGTGGCTTTTGCGTCGGGCTTCCCTCATTCTTGCAGCCCAGTCTATGCGCCCTTTCAAAGAGGCCCCCAGACGGCGAAGCCAGAGTTGGTACCACCGCAAGCAGCCAGGCTTCAAGCACTCGCGGCAGGTCTGCATCAGGCAGGGACTCCGGGAATCCGACGAAGCGTAAGTTGTTTCTCCGAGACCTGTTCTCGAGGTCTTCAATTTTCTCCTCGCTCGCACGGGCCTGCCTGGTGAGCTCCTCCACTCGACGTTCCAGGGCCCCGACATCATCCTCTAGAAGACCCACACGACCCTCAATACGTTCCGACCGTTGATCAAATTCAGTAATGGAGGTCCGCACCTCTGCTATCTGTTCAGATAGCTGGTGGAGCCGAGCATCTAAGGCTAACACCACGGCTTGTGATATTTTATCTTCTAGCGATTCGCCGTCGGTAAGCGCCTCAGGCGAGTTTAGGGCTGCGGCGGCCATTTTGATAGCAGAGGCCGGCAATTTTTCTTTTTCGCGGCGTAGCGATCGAGTAGCCATGCAATGCCAGAAAAAACCTGGTGAAGGTCTGCGGGGAGATCACAGCGCACTAAAAGCAGGTTTCGCCACAAAAATTGAGCAAAAGGGCGTGAATGGCAGGAGATTGCGAAAGAGGGATAGCCGGAGCTCGGAGCACAGCACCCTACCGAGCCCACCACATCACATGATCCCCTAGTTACCATTTTTTATTTGACTGAAAACCAATCACGTGAGGGCTCAAACCAAACAAACTTTATACAAGTATATATTAATTACAATAACACAAGTTGTGATCACTGTCTCGGCATTTAAATCAAATGGTTGTACTCTTTTAAGATGATATATCCAGAATTGTTCTGGTACATGATCAATGATGAGCCACCTTAATTCTGTGAAACTGTGAGCATTGTCTAAATAGTGTTGTACTATTTGTTAGGCCCCCATCCCATCCCTCGGACTCCCCATCCCTACCTACCCTCCTGGTGACAAAATTCATCCCTGCCAGGGGTGAAGTTCTCACTTGCCCGGTCCCGGTGGCTCCAACACTGCACCTCCATTTGTTTCATTAGCACCAAGTGTGGAATGAAGAGCTAAAGGTACTAAGAAGGGAAGACAAAAATCAAAAAAGGCAGAAAAACCCCCAAGGCAGTGATAGAGGGCGAAAACAAGTAAAAGAGTGGCATGAAGACCCCAAACCATCATAAGACATACAAAGCAGCCACCCTCAGTGGTAAGAATACCCCAGAGCTCCAAATAAGGGGCAAAGAGCACCCTTCCAATTGATAGAAAGCCCTAGGCAGGGAGAAGCCAGAGAAAAGCCCTAGAAGAGGCTTCATGTTATTTCCATATAGCATCATTGGGTGAAGGAGCTTACTGTTCAGGATTAAAGTTGATCTTCAATGGAGGCAAAGATGCTACTAACTAGAAGAACCAATGCTCTTTAGCCATTTGGTTTATAGTAGCAAAACATCATTTATCTTCACATATTCACTGGCTCTATAGCCCCAGAGTCAGATACACCATCCAGAATTTCAGAGGAATCACTTCCCATTATGGATATGGGCAAGCTTACAATGATATAACATACCGAATCTGATCTTTATAATGGCAGGGATTTGGATGCAATTTCATGATGGCATCTACTTCAGCAATTTCCCCAGGAACATAGGGGAAAATCTATGCAATTTATAATGCCCAGCCATGTCTGAATCCAGCAACCTGGGAAAGTATGGTAAATCACAAGCCAGGCAATCTTTCTCCACCGGGATGGGGTCAGTATATTCCTGACAGATTTCACATACTGCATTACTGGGACCCCTATCCTCATAGCCAAGTTTATCTGGCCAGTGCACATGGAATATTCCTCATCGATAGTAGGTATCAGATTCTAACCTGGTGGGATCACTTGCTGCTCCTCAGGTGTCAATGGAAACACATCTGGGAACATGCCATACATGCCAACTCAGCCACAGCTTGCTCCCGATCCATACTAGATACACTTGGATGATAAAAGCATGGATATTTCTCATTGGCCCTACATGCAGCAATGTCTTTTGCCCATGGGTCCACAACCGACCTACAAGAATCAGGAACATTCACATGCTGAGCATCTTGACTATAATAGCAATCAGGTGGAATGGTCAGTTGAGTCTCTTTATTCTGCAATTTTATTTATTTGATTTTGGGAGCACTGAGAGGAGAGGATCACCTTGCTAGTGGCTGAAGAGAAATCTGTAAGTACTGCTTTGGGAAATTTTAGAACTTAAAATTTTGGGGAGTTTTAACTATTGGGGTATTATTCTTTAGTGTGTTTGTAATAAATAGCTAGTCAGAAGCAGGCAAAAGGCAGGTGTTTATGTATTTGTATTAAACTGCGAGTCAGAAGTAGGCAAAAGCCAGGAGTTGAGTGTTTGTACTTTCCTCCCTCCCACCTACCCCTGCTCATCCTTTGATTTATAGGCAGGAGACATTTTCAATTAAAAAAAAAAATCAGCCTTTTAACTTAAACTCAGCATTGCCCCAGGCCTTATCAAGAGTTTAATTGTACCTTTTTAGGTCACTATCAGATAAATAGTGAATACACTAATACATTTAAAGGTCTCTAATTGTATGCATTCCTACTCCCATAATAACCTAAACCTAACTAGGAACTGAACAAAATTAAGATGAAGGCAGCAATCCAACAGCAAAGGGGGGGGGGGGGGGGGGAGGGGAACTTCCAGTCTTTTGCATTGAGCGTCACATGTATGATTTGTTTTACCCGCTGGTGAGAGGTTTTATTGTGCACCTGGTGCAAAGAACTGCGGTCTCTCAGAGAATGAGTCCAATTTCTGGAGGCTAGAGTGGCAGACTTAGAGGAGCTGAGGCAGACAGATGTATATAGATGAGACCTTCAGGGACATCATAGCCAAGCCCCAACTTCAGTCTGGCAGCCCTGGTGATACCCTAGATCAGGAAGGTCACTTGGTCGAAGAGCAACACCCTGGTGCAGCTGGAAGTGATCCTGTAGCAAGGACCTGCTCTCCAGGTGATGCACTGTCCTCTCGCACCAAGGACGTGTCTCCCAGGGCTTCTGCCAAGGAGGGAAAGGTTAGGTCGACTATCATAGCTGGTGATTCGATTAGAAATGTAGATAGCTGGGTAGATGGTGAACGTGAGGACCGCCTGGAAAAATGCTTGCCTGGTGCGAATTTAACAGTCTTTACTCCTCACCTAGATAGGATTTTAGACAGTGCTGGGGAAGAACCATCTATCATGGTACATGTGGGCACCAACATTGGAAAATGTGGGAGGGAGATTCTGAAGCCACATTTTGGATTTTAGATAAATAAGCTGAAATCCAGAACTCCAGAGTAGCATTCTCTGAAATGCTTCCTGTTCCACATGCAAATTCCCCAGAGGCAGGCAGAGCTCTGGAGTCTCAATGCATGGATGAGATGATAGTGCAGGGAAGAGGGATTCAGTTTTGTAAGGAACTGGGCAACCTATTGGAGAAGAGGGAGTCTTTTTTGAAAGAACGGACTTCACCTTAACCAGAGTGGAACCAGGCAGCTGGTGATGACTTTTAAAAAGAAAATAGAGCAGCTTTTAAACTAGAACAAGGGAGAAAGCTGACAATCGCTCAGCAGTGCATGGTTCAGAGGGAGCTATCTTCAAAGGATAATAATGAAACCGGAGAGTTAAGGCATCCCACACAGAGGTTCAAACAAAAGCACAACTGGACCATTTTGCTGTGCTATCTCCTTTTTAAAGGTTAGTGCCAGCAGCCTGGTTCCACTCTGGTTAAGGTGGAGCCTGCGCGCGCATGTTATAAAATCAGGTGTACATGTGTGCGCACCAGGTAGCGTGCACACATGTACGCCCGTGCGTACGTATGAAAATCTACCCCGGGTGTGTGTTCCATTACTCCATTATTTATTTGTGCGAGAGGAAATACCGGACCATAAAGAATATGTATTTACTTATTTGATTTATATTCTGCCTCTTCAGGCTCTTGAAAGTGGATTCCATTCCAGTTGCTATAGGCATTTTCCTGTCCTTGGGGAGCTTAAAATCTAAGGACCTTGTTTACTAAGAATTCTGCATGGGAGACAAGCCTTAGCAAATCAGGCCCTAAGTTTGTATCTGACACAATGGAAGTGACTTGGCCAAGGTCACAAAGAGTAGCAGTGGGATTTGAATTCTGGCTTCCCCAGTAGGCCACCTTACTGCTCTAACCACTAGGCTGCTTCTCCAGTCCTGAAAACATGGAAATAAGATGTGAAGCATCCTGAGGAATCTTAAATAATGACTGTTAGGAGCTGCCCATGAAAGATGCATGCTAGAGAATGGTCTAGGTTTTCTTAGCATGGTTTTTTCAGATTTTAGTTGATTAAGTTCCATTTTTATTTGCTTTCTGGTAATCAGCTCTGAGCTGTAATATCCACTCACACCTTATAATTAGCATTAATTGCATTTCTACTCAATGCATTCAGAAATGAGTTTGGCAGAAACAGTTATGGGAGAGTCAGATGGGAGTAGAGCATATCATAATGAGATGGTGTTATACCTTATACAGGTTCACTGAGGTGGGAGGGCAGGGAGGAGTGAGAAAGGAGCAAGATTAGAAACTAAGCTGGGAGATGAATAGTACCTTATATTTGCAACAGTTGGCAAGAATGTTAAAGCAGTAAAGTCAGCACAAATGCTTCTGAGAATAATTATCATAATGACAGAAAATAGTCCGCTCAGCATTCTGTAGCTAATCTGTCATATGTTACAAGCCTCCCTTCCATAATGTTCCTCTGTTAAACGAATTTTTAATGAAGACTTTCATAGGCCAGCTGATGATCTTGTTCTCTTTACAGGAGGACATTGTAGATCACTGGGTGCACCTTCCACTTTTCTTTGAACTGCCAGCAGTGTAACAGGGTGTAGAATAATCCAGAATAATCCCTGTCTACCACACTCTTCTCAGAAATCCTGTACTATAAGATGGTGATGTTCAGAGTTCCTGTTTTCAAGGCACTTTTGTCATGCAGTGGGTGGAGGCTATATGAGCCTTTAAACAATACTGGATTTGCCCTGCATCCCAGGATCCTCTCTGTCCCAGAATAGGCAAAATTTTATGCCTGAAGGCTACATTGGGGGCCTTATGGGTTGCAGTTGATGATGGTCCTGAAAGAGTTCCCCCACAAAGTCTGAGGGAACCCCCTGGAAGTCCAGTGGGTCATTGGTGATATCACTTCTGGCCTAATGATGACACTTTCAGCTACAAGTGAAATACTCTTATTGCCACAGGGCCCGATTCACCATCTACAACAGCCGTCCTAACCCTTTCCCTCCTGGGCAAATGCCCTTGGAGAGACATCCTCAGTACGAGAGGATATTGCATCACCAGGTGGGTAGGCCCTAACTGCTAGATCACTTCCTGCCACTCCAAGCTAATGCTCTCTTTCCTGGTGACCTTCCTCTTCCAAGGCAGCACAGGGGCTGCCAGTTCTAATATTTCCTGCAGATCTTCTTTACATGCCTCAGCTCCTCCAGGTCTGCTATTCTAGGCTCTAGAGAGAGCCAGGAGCTCTTTCCACTGAGGGCTCTCATATAGCCTCTAAGCAGCTGATAGATAATCATACATATGGCAATTGGTGCAAAAGTCTAGAAGGCCCCCATCTCATTGTTAGACTGCATCTTAATATTAGCCAATAGGGATATGCAGCCACAATATTTTTGTTTCAGTTCACTTTTTTCAGGGCTTTTTGTTTGCTTTTGTTTTATTTAATATTTATTTTGGTGCAGTTTGTTTGCCACCCCCCCCCCCCTCCCAAAAAAAAATAAAATAAAAACACAAAACTGAAACAGCCGCCTCCTTCCCCACTGCTACTAAACTGCTGCACCCAGGGACTCTCCAGTAGGCATGTGCATTCATTTAAAATGAATGCACAAAATGCAACAAATAAGGGCAATTTATTTCATTTGAAGGGCCCCAAAACCAATCGAAGGCCTCCCAAATGAAACAAACCTTTCATGTTAACATTCATTTTAACTGAATGCCTTGGGCCTGGGCCTCACCTAGGGCACAGGCCAAGAGCCAAAGCAGGGGCTGTAGTCTTCGCCCTAATGCAAGGCCTGCTGGAGCCTTAGCCGAGACCCAAGCCCACCTTCCACCCCGAACAATCGCTTACCTAATACTGTGGGTATCTGTAGAAGCGTCCAGGCCAGGTCTCGACACTTGGGCCCCATCCTGGACCCAGGCCCGATAATGGCCCAGAGCTTTATCTCAATGCTGGGGACTCGGCCCAGATCCAGGTCCAACGCCGGGGCCCTGTCCTGAGACTGAGTCCTGACACCTGGGTCTCAGCCTTGGCCAGAGCCCAATACTGCGGCCCAGCCCGGAGGCTAGGTCCTGTTGCCTCGGCCTTGGCCTAGGGTCAGGCCCAGAGCCCAGGCCTCGGAGCAGCTCTGAAGACGTCCTCTTCATTCTTCTTTTCTTCTTCAACTGATGCTGTCCTTTAGGGTCACTCCAGAGTTAATCAACTCCGGCGCATTGACCCCAGCAGATGGTGCCATTTTAATGTGTGGCTGAATGCGCCGGAGATCATTTGCACGACTCCGAGGCCAAAGTTGTGATGACCTACCTGCGTCATCTGCCTATGAAAGGCTGAGGCTTCAGCCTGGGTCTAGGCCTCACTGGCAGATCCCATCAGACCAGGTAAGTGGGGGCTGGGGGGGAGGATCCTGGCCCCAGCATTTTTCCAGGTGGGTAGGAGGGAGGGATGGGAGGCCCCGTTCTTTGTCCGTTTATTTTTTATATATTTAATTTGTTGTTTTTTTTTCACACAAATGAAATGAATCAAACATTCCATGAACTGAACTTCATGGCAAAAACATCCTCCTGAAAATGAACCGAAAAACGAAAACATTTTTCCCTGCACAATCTTACTCCCCAGGCCACTCTGATCCACCACTACCCCCGCCAAAATGAATTACAGCTAAATTAAGATATTGGGGCCAGGGCGTACCTGGCTGGCTTGAGCCTAGCCACTATCGGGGCCTCCCTGGGCCTCTTGACCCCCGCTCCTACCTCAGATGAAGGGGTCAGTAATCTTCCTAGCTTCCATTTACCTCTTCCATGGAGGTCCTTTCTCCAGGCAAAAGAAAGGAGCAGGAGCATTCCCACGTGCTCCTGTCCCTTCCGTGACCTTTTAAAAATGGCACCAGGCCCTGAGACCAGCCCCACAGTGACATCACTTTGGCACTGTGCTGAGGATTGCACGACGCCGGTTCTTGTACGGCTACACAAAAATACAGGTATTTTGCACCTAGATGGGCTATTTGAAAATGTCCCCCAAAAATATCAGTGGAAACTGGAGGACTATTAAACTTCAGGTCGTAATGAAGAGGTAAGACCATGCTGACGTTTCAGCCCATTTTGATGGCTGCTTTTATTTCTCATGGAGAAGGTTTTGCTACTAAAGAATAATTCATCTTTTCCTTGTGAAAGGGAGACAGTCCAAATAACCAAGTATGCCACCTTTAATAAAAATTATAAACACAATTTACTCATTTCTCTGGACCGAGACATTGGTATTGATATAGAATAATGTACTGTATATCTTCATTAAATTATGTGGTGGTCCTGGTATTTGGACTTTCTCACAATTCTGACTGGCTGCAGCTTTCTTTTCTGGTTTATCAGCTGTGGCTTATTCTTAACTTGGTGCTGAGGGGGTGTGTGTGTGGGGGGGGGGGGGGTGGAAGGCCCATGTCTTTATCTTACTTTTGCAAATATCGAGTGATGCAGTGTCACGTGAGCAGTGTATATGGAAACCAAATTATATCCACATGTGTCAAATCGGTTGCTTCAAGAAAAATGCATCCTAGAAAACTATTTATTAGCCTAAGTATTTTATACGGCCTGTCACTACTAGCATTGTAATAGTTTCATTTTCTGCCATAGGCTAATACATTTCAGAGATTACCTTGACTGTGTGGCCTGCCACTTAATTTGCAAACTATTCAGTTCTTAAATTGAAAACAAGAAAGGTTTGTTTTTATTCCAGCAGGAAAACCTGCATTGTCATTGGCTAGGTAACTTTTAGAATGATTTATCACTTGATATAAAGCAATGGTAGTGTCCAGACGAGGAAAGACAAAGGAGCAGATTTAATGCAACACAGATAGATTAGAAGAAAGGTTACCTTATTCTGTGGCTTTCACAGATAGGAAAGTCACTGACAGCCACACAGACAGTCAATAGGGTGCAACTTAGTGGCAGAAGGGGAGGAGAAAGTAAGACCGGTTGAGGTCACGGCCAGCAAGCAGGCAAATTTATCCAGGGAAAGTTGCCTGCATAACTTTTCAAGGGTATTCAAAGGGAATTGCCCATATCAGTCTGCCAGTGCCACTGAATAAACTTGAATAAAATGCATGTAAATTTACGCGGATAAAGTTAGGACAGCTACTTTTCCAACCAGACTTGCATGCGTAACTGTAGCCACATAGGACTCTTTGTGGCCGATATTAAAAAAAAAGCTGAGCTCCTAAATTTAAGGGCTCTAAATTAGGTGCTTAAATTAGGCACCTATTTATAGCCTAACTTAGGTCCCTAGGTTTTCAGTTGAAAATTCACATAAATCTAGGGGCCTAAAAGTTAGGCTTGGTATTTATTTGCCTAGATTTAGGATCCTAAATTAGGTGCCTAGTTCTGAAAATCAATGGTAAACTCCTAACTTTGTTTCCTCACTCTAACTCCATCCCCATAGCCATTCACTTTTTAGGCTCCAAAAATAAATTTAGGAAGTCAGCCCTAGAAAACTTTCAAAAGGGATAATTTAAGAGTGAAACTCCAAAAGTTAGGAGCCTAAACCCTTTGAAAATTGACCACAATATGTCTGCAAACTGGTTAAAGTTTAGTCCTGGCCCTGTTATGCTTCTATTAATGCCTCTTTTTGTCTGGATACATTTTGTGCACATAACATTTATATAGTTGATGGAGAGAAATATTCAAATATTAAGTCACAAAAAATACCACATAATTCCTTTAAATACTGACCTCTTTGAGGTCAATATTGCTGTTTCTATTTTTTGTTTAAACTTTTCAGTCTAGCAAGACTGCCCAAAGCAGCTTACAGTCAAAAAAGACAAAATGCAATACACAAATATCAAACAGTGCAAAAGGCATATAAATAGAAAATCAGCATATAATATATTAGGGAAAAGTGCTCGGTGTTGCTCGGGTAGTCTAATCTATAACAGCCTGTGTGTGTGTGTATGTGCCTGCAACTGTGTGTGTGGGAGTCTGTTTATGTGTTGCCTGAGTGTGTGAGTATCTGTGTGTGTGTTTATATTCGGGGGGGCCTGTGTGTGTGTGTGTGTGTGTGTGTATGTGCCTGCACCTGTGTGTGTGGGAGTCTGTTTATGTGTTGCCTGAGTGTGTGAGTATCTGTGTGTGTTTGTGTGTGTGTATATTCAGGGGGCCTGTGTGTGTGTATGTGAGTGACTGTGCCTCTGTG
This sequence comes from Rhinatrema bivittatum, assembly GCF_901001135.1. Lineage (NCBI taxonomy): Eukaryota > Metazoa > Chordata > Amphibia > Gymnophiona > Rhinatrematidae > Rhinatrema > Rhinatrema bivittatum. The sequence goes on from NC_042626.1 coordinate 35,843,586, forward strand.
TGTTTGCCTGTGTGTGGGTGGCTGTGTTTTCCTGTGTCTGTGTGTGTGTCTTCCTTTGTGTATGTGTGTAAGTATGTGTGCGTGTGCATATGCATATATGTATGTGAGCCTGTGTGCATGTGTGTAAGCCTGTGTGAGCTTGTGTGTGCTTCTGCACACATGTTCAAGCTTGTGTATGCTTGTGAACATTTGTATGCACTTGTGGAAGCTTGTGTGCACCTATTTGTATATGCCTATGTGTGTGTACCTATGCCTGCCTGTTCCTGTAGTGTGAGAGCATAAGACAGAGCTTCACCGACAGAGCATATTAATTAACATTAGCAGGCATTGTTCAGGTTGTCTGGTCAATTACAGCTTCTATATGTGCTCCTGTGTGTATGCACCTTTGTATGTGTACATATGGCTGTGGATGAGGGTGCCACTGCCTCTGTGTGTGTTGTGGGGGGGGGGGGGTGTATGCCTGTGTGGGTACATGTTCTGACGTGTATGTCTGCCTGTATATGTGTGTTTGGGGGAGTCTGTGTGTGCTTGTATGTGTGTGTGTGGATGCCTGTTCCTATGTGAGTCTATGTCTGTGTGTGAATCTGCCTGTGTGCATGTGTGTCTCTGTGTGTGTCTGCCTATGTGCGCATATGTGGGTGCCTGTGCCAGTGTGCATGTTCCCATGTGTATGAATGAGCCTGTGTGTGTGTGTGTGTGTGTATGCCTGTGCCTATGCGATTGTGTGTCTGTGTGTGTCTGCCTGAACCCGTGTATGTGTGTGTCTCTGTGTAGTGTTTGCCTGTGCATGCATATATGGGTGCCTGTGTACATATGCCTGTGCCCATGCATGTATATGTGCCTGTGCCTATGTGTTCCTGTGTTTGTGACAGTGCTTTGCAGGCAGAGCATATTGTCTTTGCACAGTGCACCTTACAGCATTCCGGGCACCACCTGCTGGTCACAGACAGACACAAAAGTGTGACCGGCTGACATAAGCCTTTTGTATATATATAGATAGATAGATAGAAAATAATAAATACAATATAATAATCAATTATTCCCACCATCCCAAAACAGTCCTCTTTCCACTGAGGCTCTAGGTAGGACAAATCTCACTTCCCCCACCCCAATCCTAACCCCAATCCTACCCCAGTTAAATAAATAAATTGACAAACTGAGCAACATTAGAAGCCCAAACCCATTAAAACTAAATAGACCCATCCATCTCATCCTCACACAAAACAGTATATTCATAAGCACTCTCTTCTTCCTTTTTTATTGTTCCCTCAGGATCTCCCCAGGGGATGACCCCCCTGTTGAAGTGACCTGTGGCGGCATCCTACCTCCAGCAGCAGCAGTCTCATTTTCAAGCCCCTGCAGTGGGCTGATTTCAGTGGGGAGCAGAGCCAGACATAGGAGATGGAGCTAGGTTGGCCGATGCTGCCCCAGTTTCAGTGGTGCCACTAGCAGGAAGTTAGCTAGTTAAACTTTGGTTGGGATAGTCAGTGGGACTTAACTAAGTAAGTATCTTGCTGAATATTCTCAGCTAATATTATTTGGGAAAAGTAATGTGGGTAATTTTACCATTCACCTGGTTTTTGACTATTGAAAAAAACCTAGCAGGCTGAGTGTGCCGATTCCCCCATCCCTTACCTTATAAAATGGTGCTGGCCAAATCTCCATGCTACTAACCCACCTAAACATGGTCCACTGGGCTGACAGTTCCTGGCTCATTAGTATTCATTTTTCACTTTTCTGTGGGTGAAAAATGTAGTGATTTTCCCCTTCACTGACAGCTGTCAGTGGAGGGATCAATCCCCAATTCACAGCTAACTTTAACTGGATAAAGTTAACTGCATAACCAGTTAGCTAGTGAAGGCGGTGAATAGAGGTATGTTTTTAAATGCCGCATTTTGTGCTGCTTACTTCAAAAGTTAGCTGGACAAACACTTTCAATATCAATCTCTGATTTAATCAAGTCCAACCCCTTTTTCATTCTTACATATTTTTCCCCCAGAGAGTTCACTCTCACGCACCCTTGCTCAAGCAATTTCCACGGAAAATTCACTGTACTAGGAGAGGAATCAACTGTATGAGACGGGCATTTCCTCGGGGGTCCACCATGTTTTCTCTGTGAATGCATTTTTTTTTTTTTTTTAGAGATACTATCTAATAACAGCACAAGAGCAACTCTGGAGCAAATACATGGATATCCTTCTAGCTCCATCCTGATCTCCCATAGCACTTAGCAGGGTTCCATGCCTGGGAGTAAAGGGACAGAATATTTCCAGGTCTGCTCCTTGAAATGTTTGCCCATGTACAGTGCTGCACATTTCTCAGCTCTGCATACGAACACATTCCTGTCTTATTAAATGTGAAATTATTCTGGGCCAGTTCTGCTTTGGAACCTGCAGCAGACGCTGACCTTTCAGGAGCTGGGGAGATTAGAGCTTGTCTGCATTTTTAGCGGGATTGTGGAGACTGGGATGGCTCATTAATATGCATGGCTTTAATTAATCAACATGGAAAAAATATCTGTGTATGCCCTGAATTGGAAATGAAGCAAGTGAGACAAAAAGAAGGGGCCCAAATGGACTCAGAGTCATCATCTTTATTGGGGATGCTGGTCTCTATCCCATGGTGCCTGCACATCACTGTTTCAGCCTGCACTTTTTCTGTCTTAGAGACAGATTTCCATCTGTGAACACTGTGGATTATGCATCCAAATCAAAGGCACTAGACCTATAAAACATCCCTCTGAAACATGATATTGACCTAATTTGCTATATTGTGTGTAATATGTGTGCTGCTGTCAACAGTGGCTTCAGCCGGTCTGAGTGCCCTCAGTGTGACAGAGGTCTTACCAGAACTTGCCTTCATGTGATGTCAGGGTAGTGTCCCCATTTGGGAGAGGTTCCTGAAGGGTATAAAAACCCCTGCACTCTTTGGTGCAAGAGGGAGAAGCTGGGAGAGAAGTGAAAGCCCGCAGGGATTCTCAACCCAGTCCTCGGGACACACCTAGCCAGTCAGGTTTTCAGGATATCCACAATGAATATGCCTGAGATAGGTTTGTTTACTATGCCTCCACTGTATGCATATCGATCTCATGCGTGGTATTCACTCGGGACACACCCTGACTGGCTAGGTGTGTCCCGAGGACTGGGTTGAGAGCCCCTGTGATAGAGGCGTTTTGGGGCCAACACTTCACAGAGTGATACCATAGGGCGGGGCCTACTCCTTCACAGGGAAGGTTCAGAGAAGACTGAAGAGAATCAGCCTTAACACAGGGATGAAGGAGCAGGTGTCTCTCCTCACAGGGGACATTTGGTTGATCTGTCCATTCACAGGGACAGGGCCTGAAGAAGTGAAATCCTTTTGGACAAGGGTGCCTGAAAGGGGAAAGAAGTTCCAGAACCAAGGAGGGGTGATGCACTAAGTCTTCAGATGAGAAATGCTTTTTGGGAAAAAAAAACTCCTGCATCTGAGGATCCTCAGGAAGAAGGGATTCCTCCAGAGACAGTGGAGAAGATTGTTTTGGGTGTTTCCAGAGAGAAGTAGCCTGTACAAGAAAATATCCAGAAGTGCTCCACTAAGACAAAAAAGCCAAAGAGATTTTATCAACCAACATGTACTGGGAGGGCCCAATGTGGAAGGTTACATTCCCCAAGAGCTGACCTGGAGGGTGAGAAAAGACTGAGTTTTGTTTTTGTATTTTTGGGCTCTGTGTACAGTATGGTGCATTACCCTCTAGTGTACTGTTGGACTTTGATTTGTTTTGCTGCCACTAATTTCAGTGAAGACTTTATTCTGAAGAACAGAACTGTAGGGAAGTGTGATTTTTTGGTGACTGGACCAGTGTGCAGAAAAGCCCCAGAGAGAACAAAACCCTAAGGGCCTTGCAAATCCTTCCTGCCCCCCCCCCCCCCAATGTGGGAGCCTTGGGAGATCATGGGGCCTTGCGTGACCCGTGACCCAAGAGCTGAATAAGATGGGGGCTATATATGTCTCCCAGATGCTGCATAACCACTCTTGCCAGGAAAGAACCTGTCGTCTTTCTCCTCTGTTCATTAAATGCACAACAGCATAACTGATTTCAGGCCGATGGGGGTTGAGGGAAGAAAGATATAGCTGGATCTTCATCATCTGGATTTGTTCTTCAATAGCTGAATAGCAAAAATGTTCTTTGGGCTTGAATACTGAAAAAGTATGGTAAGAAAATAAAGAGAGGAGGAACTATTAGTGCTGTAGCATGGTCTGAAGTTTACAAAGTGACTTCCTGACAGAAATGTGTGCAGGCAATATGCTTACAGTATGTTCATTATTTATGTATTTATTTAGATGTTTGTATCCCACATTATTAAAAATATCTGAGCAGGTTACATCATAAAACACAAATAATAAACCACAATAACATCAATTAAACAAACTATAAAATAAAACAAACCGCACCCACCGATAACTTCCTCTGGCATACAGATATGACTGGGATCCATCATCCAGTGTATCTCTTCTCACTTCAAATCTGTTGTTCATCTTTGGGCTGCAAATAGCCCCTGACAGGCCTATATAAATAAAAATGCCTTAAAGTCTCAGTTTTATTCTTCACTGGCAATGAATTCCATAGGCGCACCTAATAAACTTAAAAGAAAAGACCTCTAATACATTCCGATACGAGGACCTCAAAGACCGTATTGGTTGATAGATGTTAAGTGCTGAGTTAAAGTGAGCATGTAGTTAAATATCCCTTTCAGTAGCAGCTATTATAATGGATGGATGCTCCATGGTAGCAGTGCCATTCACTCCCAGCAAAATTAAAATATCACATGCAGAAAAGAGCATGTAAGGGAATCCAGGATTCAGTAAGGAGAACAGCCCCTGAAATCTTTTTACAAAAGCAAACCTTGTCTTAATTTATTATTTTCTCACCATATAATGGGCAGACCCTCAAGTCTCTCTTTCTCTTACCCCATAAGAGAGATGGGAAACCATTTGTTCATTCTACACATCTGCTAAGAGTCCGCTGGTTGCCACTTTTGGAGGCCAGATGCAAGGCTGCATAGACCTGTGGTTTTTTGGGTTTTTTTGCAGTTTGACAGTTCATAAGTTCTCCTCTCCCCCTTTGTATGTTTTCCTAGCCACCAACCCAGGTGGATGGGTAGGATCAAGGAAGGCACTAATAGGTTTCTGCAGCAACTGTTTCTGAAGAAGTTGGTGAGATGTCTTCTTGGAGAGAGCTAGTCCATTGGTTCCCTGAATTGATGGCATGTAAACTGGTTGTTAGAAATGCACCCAGTTTAGTGGTACATAGTAATGAGAGAGAGGGAACCTGAAGAGGCATCAGCCATTGGTGCAGTAACACTAAATAGCCAATTACATGTTAAAAGTGCATTCATTTGGTTCTCTCTTTACCCCTCTATGGGCTCTCATCTGTTCCCAAAGTACCTGAATATGCATAGAATCTCTTCCCATTCAATTCACCAAGTCTGAGTTCCATACTAGACTTTTTCTCATGGCAAGAATCTTTACATGTTGTTGATTATTTTGACCTTTATAAAACACTGTACAAAGGGTACTGTACAACAAATTACACACAAGCACAATGAGTTCTTGTCCCAGAGAGCTGACAACTCTTGACATAATATGAAATAAAGTGACATCCTGGGTCACAACAAAAGTCAGTAGAAGAAGCAAGATTTGAACCAGAGTCTCTTGGATCTTAGTCTATTCTGCAAACCCAGTCTTGAGCCATATATGCAGGCCTTTTTGATTTAAGGATGTATGGAGAGGGAGTAGTCAAACCACATAATTTTAACAGGAAAACAAAGTCTTCTCTTGAGCTCCCAGTTGAGTGGGAGTGTGCTAGGGTCAAACTGGAGGGGGCAGAGAATGCTAGGGTCAAAAGAATACCAGGGTTGTTCTGGGATCACGCTGGAGGGGACAGAGAGTACAAGTACTAAGGCATAAATACTCCAAGGCATCATGAGAAGGGCAAAGGGCAGCAACAGCAGAGGCATGAAAAGCCCAAGGCACCAAAAGAGCAGCACAAACAATTGGCATGAATGCTCCAAGAAAAAATGGTACCAGGAGTGGCATGAGTTCTCCAAGGCACCATAAGAGGGCCAAGAGCAGGCTGGGCAATAAGAGGGGCAGGTGGGGGAGCCCAGGAGAGAGAGTTGTGAGGAACCGGCCCTGACTCCTACTGCTATCCGTTTTAAAAACCTACCCGGAACAGCCAGGACCACACGGGACGAAGCGTCGGAGAGTGCCCTGACCCCCCCTCTGAACGTGAGTGGGCGGAGCTTGAGGACTTCGGACGAGGAAGTCTGCCCATAAATTCCAGGGCAGACGGCGCATTGTCGCCGTCAGCGCGCGCTGCCTAAGCCGCGCGCTCCAAAGGGGCGCGCGGCTTTGACCGGCTTAGGCCGGCGAAGGCTGGAAGGCGCCAACCTCCATTGAAGTGAAAGTAGAGCCACAGCCCGTTACAATCAGCTATCTCCAAGTGATGACTGGACAGGAAGTGTGAGTAAAAAGTTTCAAGTTGTTTTATCTACTGTTTTGTGACAATTTAGGGCATAATGCCGCATTCGAAGCGGAAGGGAAAGGTGCGATTGGAAGCCTCAACCCCTACGACACCTTCCCCATTGCAAACAATAATGACAACTTTTTACTCTCCGGTAGAATTTTCAACCCCGGAGTGTCCCGCTGTGAGAGTCGGGGATGAGCAAACCCCACCCTCAATGGGAGAAGTGAGTCTAAGTCCCGGGGCTCCAACTGTTCCTCTACCTCCAAGAATCAGCATTTTGACTGCGGTTTCCAGCTCAGCTGCTACACGGATCCCGACAGAGCAGCTGAGCCTGTTTGAGGAGGACCACGGTTCATTAATGCCACAAGAACAGGGTAAAGATTCTCTGAGTTTTTCCCTCAACGAGGTGCAGGACAATGGAGAGGTTATGGATAGATCCAGGACCTCAATACCACCAATAGGTTTGGTAAGCAGTCCCCCTATGGGGAATAACGCGAACCAAGTACAAGGTATAGATGTTCCTTTACCCTTAACCCCTGATGCATTACCTGGTACTTCTAAGTCAGTGACGGTGGAAATGTTATGGCGATCCATGAATATGTTGCAGAATAATATTATGAAGCTAAATACCAGTATCAAAGAAATGCAAAATGTATTAGTAAATTTAAGTCCCATGGTGCAAAACTATGGGACGGTTCTGACAAAGGTACAGCAGGATATATCATCTATAGAAAAGGTGCAATCCTCGATCATTAAAGGGGAATTGGCTTTAAATAAAAAGGTAGAAGCAGTAGAAAATTATGTTAGATATACAAATTTAAGAATTGTCAATTTCCCTAAATGTCGTATGGTTTCACCCAAAGAACAATTAAAAAACTACTTTTCAGAAATTCTTACATGGCAGCCGGATAACTTTCCACAAATTGTGAATGCTTACTTTATTAATGAAAAGAAAATTAATCCAGAGCAATTGGAAGTTTCCTTAAACATAACAGACTTGATAGAAACATCTTATACCTCCCAGGTGGAGATGAGGGGTACCCTTATAGTAAAATTTACAATGTCTTTAGATAGAGATAGGGTCTTAAAGGCCTTTATGTTAAAAAGATCCTCTCTCTACCTGGGTGAAAAAATCTGGATATATCCAGATGTCTCCAAGGAGACGCAAGACAGAAGGAAAAAGTTCATTGCTCTGGCTAAAATAGCTAGAACGTTTGGTATACAGATAATGATAAGATTTTCCTGTAAATGTGTCATGCGGGTGGAGGGTATAAGATATGTATATTACGATCCGTCTCATTTAGAGCATTACTTGGAAGAGCGGAGGAACCAAAGGGAAGGGAATACTGCCTAAACCTATTCAAGTTGGTAAGATAAATGTAATGTCTACCTAGATCCTGTAATAATGGCAATCCAAAGGGATTGATGTATTTATGTTAAACTTGTTTTGCTCAGGCTCCCCACATACTGGTTTTGTAATTGGTTTCAGGAATTTAATTTATTATTTAAGGATAATTTAAGGTTATGTTATTTCAATATAAAAATGTCCTGAGTACCTGAAAATATTCAAAGGTTCCTTTGAATAATGTGAAGTCAAATATTATTGTTTGTAATTTTTGAAAAGTTATAAATAAAGAATAAAAAAAAAAAGAGGGGCAGGTGCTAAAGAGGAGAGAGGCAGGGTGGGAGGAGAAGGTTCTTATTTATTTTATTTTGGGTTTTTTTAATTTATTGTTTTTGGTTCCAAAAGACCCCAGTTATATGGACTGGAGTAGAGAAGTAGCCTAATGGTTAGAACAGTGGGCTGTGGACCAGGGAACCCAGGATTCAAGTCCCACTGCCACTCCTTGTGACCTTGGACAAGTCACTTCACCCTCCATTGCCTCAGGCACAAACTTGGTACCTGATTCACTAAGGGTTTTTCCCCATATACACAAAATGGGAGAGAAGCCTTAATGAATCTGCCCTTGCAACCTTATTTATTAAGGGGTTTTTCCCATTCTGTTTCTATGATTTCATTTCATTTCATTTATTAAAAATTTCTATACCGGTATTTAGCGTGGCCATCATATCGGTTTACATTATACATATAACAAAATTAAAAATATTTAAAACATGTTAACCAAAAACAATACAACACAATATTTCTAAAATTAGCTTCTTATACATTTTGTAAATAATGTCCTAAACAAGTAAACGCATAGTGTGGGACCTTCAACAGACATTCTTACTCATCGTCTTTACTATGATGGATTCATACTACTTAAGGTACTGTTGCCTTCATTGAATGCCTGGTGAAACAGCCAGGTTTTAACCATTTTTCTGAAAGTTGCCATATTTGATTCTAGTCGTATCTCGACAGGTAGACTGTTCCAAATTTTTGGGCCGGCCAGAGATAAAAATGCTTAGTAAATCAGGCCCTTAGATTGTAAACCCTCTGGGGATAGGGAAATACCTACAGTACCTGAATGTAATCCACTCTGAAGTGCCGAAAGGTGGAATATAAATACATTAATTAAATTATAACCTAGAGGGAGACGGGGTGGAGGCCTAAGCCAGGCCACAAGATTGGTACAACAGAACAGTACAGCGCTGAACCAGGAGAGAGATAAGGAATGAGGACTGTCCAGGGAAGCAGGAGCAGGCACGGGCAGCAGCAAAAGCAAAGTTCCAGGATCCTAAGACATCCAGGGAGAGGCAGGAAAGGAAAAGGTTTCCTCTTCTTTTTTTTTTTTTTTTTTTAATGTTTTTGTTTTGGGGGTCAAAGCACTCCCCAGTAAGACTGAGGGACAGTGAAAGAAGACCAGGCCACAGCAAGGAGCTGAGGCAGGGCACGAGGAGTGAACCTGGCAGCAGCAACAACACAGCAAGGTGATAGGGCAACATCCCGCCCCCCCCCCCCAAAAAAAAAAAAAAATAAATAAACTGTGGGCAGTGGTTCACTGTAGCTGGGTGCTCATTCCTCTTGCTGCTCCCATGGAAACTCATGTGTAACTCCTGGGCAGAACGTGTCCTGTAACTGGCACCCAGGGGCATGTAGGAAGAAGAGACGATGGGCCGACTCTTCCTGCACACAACTCTTCAATCTCTCAGTCTCTCCACGGAATGCATTTACATTCTGAGTTCCAGAGCTCCCGGTGAAGAGGGAGGGGGGGGGGGGGCAACATTAGTTCCAAGGCCCCTATCTGTCCTTGTATGCCGCACTAATAATAATCACAGTCTTTTATATCCAATAAGCACACCGGAAAGCAATGTGGTTTTGAACTCCTTTCACTGATAGCTGATTATATGGCTGAAGATTATTTACAGCTTCATTTCGAGTTTCAAATAAAGTCAGTAAATTATAAGACAGCAGAAAGATTAATAAACTTGTGACCTCACTCTTTTAGCAAAGTCTCTGAATTCCTGTGGAAGCTCACTTCTTAGCACTTGATCTCTATTTTTTTTCCTAGTCACTCCAGCAGATTGAAGATAGTTCAATCCTCGTTTAATTCCAAATTTTCATCACTGATTTCTCCCCACTGTGGAGCGGTTAGAATAAAGTCCCAATATTTTATCAGAACATAAGTCCCAATGCTCATACTTATTTTAATTCTCTCTCTTTCTGGAAGCACCTGTGGGAATACTTTTCTCAAGTAAAACCCCCTTGAGTCCACAGCAAACACATTGGCTCATTCATCAAAATGCGTTAGGGCCCTAATGCTCGTTAACTGGGGTCTAATGCACGTTGCACGCACAATAAATAGTGCAACGCAATCTAACATGCAAATTTTAATTTTAGTATCCATGTGGGAGGGGTTAATGCAAATTAAGGCGTATCCTACCACATTCTGCAATAGATTAACGCACACTAACGTGGGATTTAACGTCAGAAATCCGGATCACAGCTATTATCGCCACAATAAAATGAGGCCTTCTATCACACACACTTACCATGCCCTTCTGGTCCAATAAAAATACCTTTTATTACCTAGGCTGTGTAACTAAACCTATTTTGTTTGTGGCAGATTTACTTGTTGGGGGATACTGGCTGCTTCAGGATGCTCATCACAGATAACAACAACAACAACAACCAGAAAAACAGGCAAGGGAAGTTCCAACCCCTCCTAGGGAAGTCCCTGCACCAGAAGCCAAGCCACTGGCCCCACAGGGAGAGGGCCATGGCCCATGGAAGTGCTTGGCATGCAGGTGGCCAAGGCGGAGGAGATACAGGGAGTGCATCTTTCCTCCATGAGCATCATTGCTGGACATGCCAGAAGATTATATTGCCTCAGCTCTCAGACAATCCTGGAATTATATGAAGAAATCCAAGGGGATCTGGATCCTGTCACAGAAAGGTCCCACACTATACAGTGGCTCACCAAAGTTTGGCCACCCTGCATTTCCTAGCATCTGGCTCCTTCCAGACAACAGTAGAAGTTGTCAAGGGAATGTCCCAAACCACTTTTTCCCTCTGTATCTGGCCGCATGTATTGCTACATAGCATTTCCTCAGGACAGGCAGGACTTGATGGAATTAAGAGAGGCTTTTATGCCATAGCTCACTTTCCCAATGTTCTGGGAGCTATCAACTGCACTCACATATCCATCATCCCACCCCGTGACAGGGAGAAGATCTTCTGCAACAGAAAGCTCTTCCACTCCCTCAACGTGCAAATGGTCCGTGATGCTCAACTGCGCATTCTTGACATGGTGGCCAGGAACCCAGAAGGCGGGCATGATAATTTTATACTTAGGCAATCGGGCCTCTTTGAAAATGTTGAGGATGGCCTCTATGTTGACGGTTGGCTCATAGGTAAGAGAGATGTTTCTTTCTCTATTCCCTCTTTGGCTATGTGTTTGCAGCAAATGCCACAGACATGGGAGGGAAGGGGGTTATGGGGGATGTAACAGCATTGCTGTCATAAGGGGCTTGTACAGTTAAGTCTGCATGCCATTGCGCCATGGCCTAGCTTTCTTTCCCCATGCTCAAGAGGCCTGCTAATCTTGTGAGGCCAAACAATAGGGATGTGCAGAGGGACGCCATATGTTGCATTCAGTATTCGTATTCGTCGGGGGGCAGATACATTGCATTCAGCAAGGGGGGCCCCCGATACATTCATGCATTCATTCTTATTTGTTTCCCGGCTAAAATTGAATTAACTTCAACCCCCCACCCTCCTGACCCCCCCAAGACTTACCAAAACTGGATGGTGCCAGCCATCCATTGCTCCTACCATGTGACAGGGGCTGACCAATGGCACCGGTAGCCCCTGTGACATAGTAAGGTCAAAGGCTATTGGCACCATTTTGAATACCGGCATCCAGGAGCCCCCGCTGGATCACCAGGGAGTTTTGGTAAGTCTTGGGGTCTCAGGAGGGTGGGGGGTTTGTTTAAATTCGCTCCTTTAGACGGCCAAATAATTCAGTGAAGATTTGTTGTATTCGTGGGGAATCGCGATACGTTTCGCTTCCCCACGAATACAACGAATATGGCACTATACATTGCGGATTACCAATACTTTGGAAACGAATGCACACCCCTACCAAACAATACACTTGCCATTTAGCTTTGTATGTGAGAAGCCACTATACACTTTCTACGGGTTCACTTTAAACATTGCTTACCTAAGTCTACATTGAAGGTCCTACAATCAGAACAGAAGTTCACTGCCTATTTGATCACAGGCTGTTTGTTGAGGGCCCACATTTCTCCAGTGTTAGTAGAGATACACTGGCTTCTAATTATCTGATGAGTTCGGTTCAAGATTTTGTTTATGGTCTTTAAGTCACTCCATGGATTGGCACCCCCCCACCCTTGTATTTCTGCTGAACTTATTGCCTATTGTCCATCGCATACTCTATGTTCTTTTAAGTATCTCCTGGAGGTTCCTTCACAGAAAGAGATTCAGTTGAAGGATCATATGGATGTATCTTTGGGGTAGAGGGCCCTGTTCTTTGGAATGAACTCCCTGATTTTTTAAAAGTGGAAGATGATTTCCTCCATTTTACAAAATTATTAAAGACCCACCTTTTCTCCCTTGTTTTTCGCTTTTAATTCCACTCCATAACCATTGGATAGGGTTTGCGCTGATAAGGATGGCGGCTTTTGCTGGAAATGGACACATTGAGATAATTGATATTATTTTGATTAACCCAGGATATGTATATCTTCTGAGTGATCTTTTATGCCTTATTTAGTTTTGTATTTTATATGTGTGATTTTGGTCATGTTTTGTTAGTGTATTATTTATTATGGGGTAGATTTTCAGAGCCCTGCTCGCCTAAATCCGCCCAAAACCGGGCGGATTTACGCGAGCAGAGCCCTGCGCGCCGGTGAGCCTATTTTACATAGGCTCACCGGCGCGCGCAGAACCCCGGGACTCGCGTAAGTCCCGGGGTTTTCGGAGTGGGCGTGTCGGGAGGCGTGTCGGGGGGCGGGGCCGGAGCGCGCGGCGTTGCGGAGGCGTGTCGGCAGCGTTTTGGGGGCGGGTACGGGGGCGTGGCTACGGCCCGGGGGCGTGGCCGCGCCCTCCGTACCCGCCCCCAGGTCGCGGCCCGGCGCGCAGGAGGCCCGCTGGCGCGCGGGGATTTACGCCTCCCTCCGGGAGGCGTAAATCCCCCGACAAAGGTAGGATGGGGGTTTAGACAGGGCCGGGCGGGTGGGTTAGGTAGGGGAAGGGAGGGGAAGGTGAGGGGAGGGCAAAGGAAAGTTCCCTTCTAGGCCGCTCCGATTTCGGAGCGGCCTAGGAGGGAACGGGGGTAGGCAGCGCGGCTCGGCGCGCGCAGGCTATACGAAATCGATAGCCTTGCGCGCGCCGATCCAGGATTTTAGCCGATACGCGCGACTACGCGCGTATCTACTAAAATCCAGCGTACTTTTGTTTGCGCCTGGAGCGCAAACAAAAGTAGGCTGTTCGCGCTCGTCTGAAAATCTACCCCTATGTATGCATTTTGTACTTCACTGAGATTTGTGGTTGACAGAATATAAATCTTATAACTAAATAAATAAAAAGTAAACAAAAACAATTATTGTGGCTGCACATCCCTAGAACAGACAAATTAATTGCAGTGTCTCCTCTCACAGAGTGACACTGTGACAACAGGCAAGATCCCAGCCCACCTTGCTTTAAGTATTTCCCTCTTATCCTTTTTAAATCTTTTCTAAAACTTTTTCTTTGTCTCTAAGAAAGATTTCAGTTTCACAACTTCTCTGAAGTCCAACAGAGAAAAGAGGGAACAAAATGGTGACTCTTCAAAGTTTCATTTTACTATCAGTTTTAGGTTTAAATTAAAAATGAGGAACTCATTGTCAATCCATGCAGATGCCAGCTGGGATAGGCTGGTTGAAAAAATACTTGACCTTGATTGGTTCTGTTCCTTCCTTCTCACTTCCCACGTCAGCTCCTTTCTGTCTGGCTTGCCTTGAGTAGAAAAATCTTCATGCAGTTTTGCTTGCCCCATAGACTTAAACTAGAATTAAAAAATGAATGCCAATAAAAATGTTTATTTTGGGGGCACTGTACATTCTTTTAGTTGTAAACAATATAATAAAATTGGCCTCGTTTGTTTTAGGTTACCCATTTGTTTCAAAGGTACATCCCTAATAAAAATTTAGAACGGCAAGTTTGTAAAGAGTGTTACAAACTTACTTTTTTTTTTTCTCATCTGCTGACTGCAGAGTGACTGTGAAGACATAACTCCCCATGCCAAGAAAGAGCTTTCATTTAATCCACTGACTGGAATAATAGATATTAAATTGGCTAGCTGATCTATTTGTGACAACTGTTAAAACACATGTGAATTGATTTTTTTTAGAAGAGTATTTCTAAGGGTAATTTAATATCAGTATTGAACATGTTGTTGGAGGAGGGAGGTGGTGGATCAGGAGAAAGCTGTTAGTATTTTTGTAATGCAATTGCTTAAGTCAGAAAAATGTTGTCACAAATGAGCACAATCTTGTACTTTATTGTATTACATGGAAATGGCAGTGAATCGGCATGATGGCCTAATGGCAGCACTGCACACTGTCCTGTGGGAGATTTAGTCTTGATTCCCAGATCTGGATTCTGCTCAATGCGGTGACTGGGAAAGGGGGGGGGGGGGGGGGGGGGGGGAGGGGGAGAAGATGTCCCAACACTGCAAAATCTTGATACTTGTGGATGAGTTTCAGGGTACATGCATACACCTAATAGGGACATTTATCATTGAATCACTGCCTTATTTGTCATTAAATTCTTTATACTAGCAAGAATCTCAATAACACCATCCTGGATGAGACTGATCCCATTAGATCTCAGAAACTGAGCAGGGTTGAGTCTGGCTAGTACTTGATGAGAGACCACCACTGAATATCAGGTGCTCTAAGCTGCAAAAGGCAAGGACAAAGTGTTGTAGTATTCTGTCACAGTCACATGGCAGGTCATACATTTCTGTGAAAACAGACCAGGTACTTGCTACCACTGGGAAGAAACCTGTTTTTTATATTGTCTGATCATCCAAGTTCACAAAGGCGTCTATGACCTCCGTATCATAACTCGCCTAATGACTGTACATTGTGATGTCACAGGCGCTGGGTCCTGGGGGGATCCATCCATTGAAGTGGAGGAGTAGCCTAGTGATTAGAGCAGTGGGCTGTGAACCAGGCGACCAGGGTTTGAGTCCCACTGTCCCTCCTTGTGACCTTGAGCAAGTCACTTTACCCTCCATTGCCTCAGGTACAAACTTAGGGGGTCATTTTTGTAGCGTATCGCACGCAAAAAGGGACTTATTGCGTGCGATACCTAGATCAGGGCGGGTTCTGGGCGGCGTCAACACTGGAAGGAGAGGAATCGGGGCGGCACCGGGGCGGATGCCGTGAAGACATCGCTGACGGTAAGAACCCTTTTCGCTGCCAGTAGCGCTCCCAATAGCACCACCTTTTACGATGGTGCTATTGGTGGCGGAGGGGGGCCTTTCGCAGGCCCACCCCCCTGCTTCGCCCCCCCCCCCCCACCCCCTGTTACCGCCAGATTCTCTAAGGTTTCTGCCCTTAGAAATCCAGGCCCTAGATTGTAAACCCTCTGGGGATAGGGAAATACCTACAGTACCTGAATGTAATCCACTTTGATGCGCTGAGAAAAGTGCAAAAAGCGGAATATAAATCTCAAATTAAATAAATAAAAAATGGAGTAGCGTAGATATTGGATGCAAAATGCTTTGTGAGATTTGGTTTAAATGAAATCCAAAGCAAGGTGCAGTAGCTAGTTTTCCCAGCTCAATACTACACAGATGCTTTCTTTTTCTTCAAGAAAAGAAGATTTTGCATAGTGTCAATTAATTAAAAAGAAGCGTATTCTCCATTCATACTGTCCCTTGACACCTCCATGAGATCAGGCAGTGGAGGTAGGTTTGAAGACATATGGCAGCAAGATATTTGCGAGGGAGGGAGGGGGAGAGAAAAGACCTGAATGCAAGCTTAATTATTTGAGCGGTAAAACCAAACACACAGTGTATGCCTACGGAGTGGCTGTCTACGTCCTGTGATTTATGAGACCAGCAGCCCATCCATTCAGCCACCTGAGCAGGGCAGTAATCGCCCAGAATATCATGACGCAGAATGATTCTCTCTGGCAGAAGAAAACCGAAATTATAGAAATAAAATGGATTTCTCATACCCAAATCTAACAGCTGTAATTACAGGACAGCAGTACTCATTTGGGAGTGCTTTGTGGCTGTTTAACAAAGCACTTTAATTCAGTCAGCCCAACAAGCTGGCTGAGTTAAAATGCTTGCTCCAGCAATAACACATAGAAATACTTCTGTAAAATATTAGGCGTGTGCATGCAAAAAATTGTTTAATATTTTATTTTGTTTCCTCTTTATTTCATTTATGTCATATTGCTTTTTTTTATTTATTAGGTTTTGTTTCATTTTTATTTAGAGGTCCATATTCAGTGCATTTTGTCCAGCTAAGTTTGGAGTTACTCAGACAAATGGTGGGATTTGAAAATCCCATCGCACTGACCGGCCATGAGATAGCCAGATAACTATTATTCCAGCTGAAAATGTATCCTAGCTCAGGGGCAGGGTTGGAGCATTCCAGGGTGGAACCAGCTACCCAGCTAAATCAACCAGAAAGCCCAAGATTTTCAGTATTATTCAGCTAGCACAGTCAGATAACTTTAGGAGTGGCGCACCACTGAATATCCCAGGAGAGTTAGCTGGATAAGTTTATCCAGCTAATTTTGGACCTGATTCATCAAGGTATTTTCCTATAGATGCAAAATAGGAAAAAAGCCTTAGTGAATCAGGCAGTTTGTTAGGCAACCAGTGTCTCAATATGGGCATTTTAATTTTTTTTGTTTTGAGTTTGTGCTATTTGCAAATAGCACACACTAAAAGCATACTGGTTGATTTTAAAAGCCTTTCGCGTGCCAAAACCCAGAGCTATGTGCTAGTCTCGGACCCACGTGTGCCACACGGATTTTAAAAGGCGACCACATGCGTATCTCCCATTACGCACACACTTTTTCTGGAAAAAAAAAAAAAAAAAGGGGGTGGGGTTTTCCCCTCAAGAGACCAGAAAGAAGTGGCCCCTTTCCAGAAGGGGAGGAAGAAGAAAGCTGATAAGGAGGAGTATGTCAAGGATGCTGGGGAGGTCCCTGAATGCTGATGGAGAACAGAAGTGTCTGTACAAGGAAAAGGTAGTACTCTGATCTGGTCTTATTAAGGCAGTAAAGGTGGTTATATATGGAGAAATATGAAGTATCCTACTCAAGGTGGGATGGGATATAGTTCACATTGTATTTTTGAGATCTGGTAGAAATGTGTGAAACATATTTCTAAGAGAGTTGGAGGAGTGAGGTAAAATGGTGGGAAGGCCACCTTCTTTAAAGTTTATTACAACCTTTTGCTAATTATGTTTGGATGTTCGGTGCAAGTGTATCTTGGCGGTGAAGCTTGTGAACTCTGATCGATTCAGCTAAAATTGTAATACTCTCTTTGAAATCTTTGTAAATAGTTGCTGTGCTGATACTCCAGGAATAAAAGTTCAGTGTTTTGGAAGAATACCAGGTAGGGATGTGCAGAGGGACGCCATACGTTGCATTCGGGATTCGGATTCGTTGGGAGGGCGGATATGTTGCATTTGGCCGTATGGTGCCCCGATTCGTAAATACGTCCATTTCGATTTGTTCCCCTGCTAAAATTAAATTAACTACCACCCCCCACCCTCCTGACCCCCCCCCCCCAAGACTTACCAAAACACCCTGGTGGTCCAGCGGGGGTTCCAAGAGCCATCCCCTGCACTCACACCCTCGGTACCCGGTTTCAAAATGGTGCCGATAGCCTTTCACCTACTGTGTCACACGGGCTACCGGTGCCATAGGTCAGCCCCTGTCACATGGCCATCTGCGCCATCTTGTGCTCCTACCATGTGACAGGGGCTGACCAATGGCACTAGTAGCCCCTGTGACATGGTATGGGCAAAGGCTATCAGCACCATTTTGATTACTGGCAGCCGACGGTCCGAGTGCAGGAGGTCGCTCTTGGATCCCCGCTGGACCACCAGGGACTTTTGGCAAGTCTTGGGGGACCCTCCTGACCCCCACAAGACATGCCAAATGTTCAGCGGGGGTCCGGGAGCGACCTCCTGCTGAAGGTCCGTCGGCTGCCAGTAATCAAAATGGCGCTGATAGCCTTTGCCCATACTATGTCACAGGGGCTACTGGTGCTATTGGTCAGTCCCTGTCACATGGTAGGAGCACAAGATGGTGCCAATGGCCATGTGACAGGGGCTGACCAATGGCACCGGTAGCCCCTGTGACATAGTAGGTCAAAGGCTATCGGCGCCATTTTGAAACTGGCTCCGAGGGTGTGAGTGCAGGGGATGGCTCCCAGAGCCCCCGCTGGACCACCAGGGAGTTTTGGTAAGTCTTGGGGGGGTGTCAGGAGGGTGGGGGGTTAGTTTAAATTGGTTTCTTTAGGCAGCCGAATAATTCGGCGAAGATTCGTGTATTCGTGGGGAATCACGATACGTTTCACTTCCCCACGAATACAATGAATATGGCCACATCCGTTGCGGATTACCAATACATAGGGACCAAATGCACACCCCTAATACCAGGTGTGGAGTTTGTCTGTGGCACCTTGCCAGCAACCACCAAATAGAAGAGAGGCAGTGAGGTTCCCAGAGTGAGTGGCCTTCCTGTCCAGCTCAAAGGAACAGAATACCCTGTCTGCGTCTAGCTGGGGTCCACTACACCAGCTGCTTGACCTGTATAGCTGAACCCTAAAAATCTGAGAGACTGGCGCTAGGCTCCCAGGGCTTCTCCACATTTTATGTGCCCTATTGGGGGTTACATTGCTAACATTCTATTTGCTTTTTATATGCTCCAAAGGAAATTTGGCCAAGGGCTGTTACTGGATCATCCATGCTGCAGGTTGGGGGATCAGAGTGGGGGGGAGAGTAGGATATAATAGGTAAAAAAAAAAAAAAAAATCCCTGAAGGCTTGCAGTGCCTTTGAGGGCTCCTGTAGCCATACAGCTCAGCACTAAGTGGCAGAGAAGTGTTTGGCACTAAAGCGAATCATAAAAATATATCTCAACCAACGAACACCAGCTCAGTCCATTTAAAAACATCTTCTGGAAATCAAGCAAGCTGTGCACCAAGCCGTAATGATGGGGTCCAGGAAAAGGATCATGTTAAAAGATCCAGCTAGGTAAACATGACATTTCCGGAGCATTGAAGTAGGATAATCACACATGAGAAAGTTGGCAGAAGTCAACAGGCTTCAGAAGAAGAAAAAAAACAACAAAACTATACAGAAATTTGCTGTGTACCTAGCCAGACCATATTTCATAAAATGCTTAGAAGTGAATATCTTTTAAAGCATTTTTTTTGAGCGGTAAGGTAATGCTTTCACCGAGTTTCTACAATGCTATCACCTGACCTATCTCTCTGATCCCAGCTCCTGAGTTCCATTCATCTCAGCTGCAAGAATGAACTTTTCCATTTTCTTGGATCTTGATAAACCGAGCGTACGGCAGCCACAAAATAAATCAAAATGGCCCTATCGCAGCAATCAAAATTCACATCACTTGCCCACCCCTTCCCCCCCCCCCCCCCCGCCCCTCATGTAAGTGGGACTTTATCCACTGGAAATGTGAATCCTGTCACAAGATGCTGGCCCCGTCACGCTTATCAGGAATACATTATCGCTGTGGGATTGGAAAGAGACCGGCGCCAGTACTGTCCGCGCTGGTTGAATAATGAATAATGAAAATTTGAGGGACCAGATACAATGAAATTGACAGGCGGAGAAGCGATGGAGCCTGCCTTTCGCTCACTTTAATGTGACAAACAAGACTCTTCGAGAAAGCTTTCCACTTCATTCGCTGTGTCAGGTTTTGCTCTTGTTCTTCCCTCCCAGTCTCGCTCTGTCCAAAGTCACTTTCAGCCTTGGAAAGGAAGAAGTGACATTGGGGGAAACCAGGGACACTTTGGATGAGGTTTGGCTCTTTCCATGCACAGCAGTGTCTTCTCGCTGCGGGGGGGGGGGCCTTCCCATCGAACATGGCATGAGTGAGGGGGGAGGGTCTGAGCAGTAAAGTCTCTCATAGCTGCAAGGTGCAAGGAATCTTTGTATTAATAACACAGCAAAACGGTAAATGAACAGCAGATAAAGACCAAAAGGCCCATTCAGTCTGCCCGGCAGCGATCTTATGCATGTTTACCCCAAGTGGAGCGGATTCTGGAACCCAGCCCCTCCCCCCAGTTACCCCCGCCTGCATCCTCTTCAGAGCTGCCAGTGCTGCTCTGTGCAGGCTTCCCCACAGCATCCAGGAAACTCAGGGCAGCCCTTTCACTGTCGCCTTGGACTGCAGCCGTCCCTCAGCCAAGGCTGCGGGAGGGGGGTTCCCGTGCTTTCTTGATGTCCGCCGCTGTCCTTGCCATTGCCCCTTCCTCTGGGAGGGCACTCCAGGCCTCCTCCACCTTTTCCGCGGGAAAAAAATAAATACCTCCTGACATTGTTTCTGAATCTACCCCCTTGGAGTTTAATATGGTGACCCTTTTCTGTAATAAATGTAGGCTGGGGATTTTCTATGTAAATAACTTTCCAAAAAAGACCGTGTTCGATTTTTAAACTTAGAACACTGATTATTTATTTACTTATTTTTATTCTGCTTTTCAGGCACTGTATTTATTATTTATTTATTTATGCATTATTTTTTTATATACCGACATTCGATCTGAGATATCACATCGGTTTACATTCAGGTACTGTAGGTATTTCCCTGTCCCCCGAAGGGCTCAACATCTAAAAGGAATACACAATATTTTACCATGGGAGGGGTGAAATACCATAGGGATGTTTCCACAGTATTTCGCGCCTGCCTGAGTAAATATCACAGCGGTATCGGCGGGTTATCTTTATCACGGGTTATCTTTATCACGGATACAGTGCGGTAAGGCCCAAAAAAAACCCCCGCACGATGGTGGTCCGCTGCGCATGGGGCCGCCATCATTTTAAAGGGCCTCAAGGCCTAAAGGATCCCTCTCCTGTCACACTCCAAAATCCCCTCAGGGGGGTCTTGCGAGACCCCCACCCCCATCATTTGTCGAGGCAGCTCATAGGTAATTTAAAAAAAATAACACTTTAGGGACAAAGGCCGATCAGTGCCTTTGTGGAAAATGGTGTCGACCGGGCCTAGAGCTCGGGAGCATGCTGGGTTGCCCTCAGACACCAGGAATTCTGCTCTGGGGATCAGGGGTCCAGGGGCCCCCATAGACCACCAGGATACATTTCCTATTAAGGGGGAGGGAGGTACCACTAGATACCAGAGCTTATGGTGTATGTTAGGGAAATGGGAAGCTGTTACTAGGGGGCTTGGATATAAGGGGGGGTCTTCGGTGGGATGTGGGTGAAATATAAACAAAGAGGAGGGGGTTTGAAGGGGACAGGTCATTGCCACGAGACTAGTTTTTACATTTTTTACTTATAGGTTGCCTCAACAGGTGGCAAGAGGGTCTCATAAAATCCCTGGAGGGATTTTGAAGTGTTGCATGTGTGGGGGGGAGTTTTAGGCCTCAGGTCCCTTTAACAAGCATCCTGGGGATAATAATAACTACACCTCCTTCCAATATGATAACATAACATGCCTGGTTTTTTTTTTTTATAAGCCAGTGCTGTTATTTTATTAGCATTGTATTGCCTATGCATTAGCTGCTTTGCATGCATGGGGCAATATTATGCATGCAAATAACACGCAAAGCAGCTAATTTCAATAGGGGCAGATGTTTAGTTTAAAACCTTGCAATACTGATACGATATGGATATATCACGCCATAAACGATGCTTTGCTTGCGTTATACCCTTATTGCAACTTTGTAAATCCACCTGTTAGTTTATAAGTAAATACTAAGAGAATTATCACAGGGTGATATCTCCCAATGGGTTAATTTTGCGCATTCCTCTACAGGAATGAACCTCACTTGTTAGCCAGGGTACGTTGAGGATGATCATAGTCTCAAATTCACTGATAATGTCCCTTACAGGAGGTCTGAGGCGAGAGAAAAAAATTGAGTCTAGTAAATTTCTCTCACTGAGTACTTGCATGTGGTGACCTTGTTGCTTAACATATAGACTAAGTCTCAGTAAGGTAAACACTGCTATTAATGCATGACAGAAAAGAAAAAGAAAAATCATGCTGGTTGCACTGCACATAGGGGGAAAAAGGTGTTCGACTTTAGCTTCAGCACTAGTGCTAATGTTGGTGGTAGAGAAGGGCGATCAAAATGATAAAGGGGATAAAAAGGCTCCCCTAGGAGGACGTTTCAACCATCAAAATTCCAAACACTTAGAGGGACTGAGTAAAATGCTTGCTGACAATGTACTTCCACATTCACACGACTGTCATTGCTAACCCATCATTAATAACATAGTAAATAACAGCAGATCAAGACCAATTATTCAATAGCATTCAATCAATCCTCTTATATGAGTGATCTATCATTAACCCCCAACCTATATAGAATACAGTAGAACCCCTATAGAAATCCTGCACCTCCAGTTTTGCAAATATATATTCTGTATCCATAGAAACACCCCCAAAGTGGGCAGAGCAGGTGGAGGATGTTTTCCCTTACTAGTCACCATACAAAAAAGAATACTCACATTTTTTGCATCATTTTAGTAACAATTACAAAACTCCATTCTGTACCAGGCACTCTATGAAGCAACATAAAACCCTACAAACAGGAAACTCTGTATCTATGTTGCAAACCTGCCATCCCCACCCGGAACATAAACAGCAATAACCCTAGGTATGAAAAGGTGGCACTGCAAATATTGCAATGAGCCCTAGAGCACAAATATATCTCCTACTAGAAAAGAGAAGAAAGCAGACACCATCTCAAAAAAGATGTAGTTGCACGGGAGAAAGTACAGAGAAGGGTAACCAAAATGATAAAGGGGATTAGATGGCTGCCCTATGAGGAAAGGCTAAAGAGGTTAGGGCTGTTAAGCTTGGAGAAAAGACGGCTTGGGGGGATATGATAGAGGTCTACAAAATCATGAAAGGACTTGATCAGGTTAATGTAAATCGGTTATTTACTCTCTCAGACAATAAAAGGACTAGGGGGCACTCCATGAAGTTAGCAAATAGCTCATTTAAAACAAATCTGAGACTTCTTTTTTACTGAATGTATAATTACGCTCTAGAATTCATTGCCAGAGGATGTGGTTATTGCAGTTAGTGTAACTGGGTTTGAAAATGGTTTGGATAAGTTCCTAGAGGAGAAGCCCATAAACTGCTCTTAATCAATAAGGAATAGTAGCTTGGGATCTATTTAATGTTTGGGTACTTGCCAGGTTCTTGGGACTTGGATTGGCCACTGTTGGAAACAGGATACTGGACTTGATGGACCCTTGGCCTGACTCAGTATGGCATATCTTATGTTCTTATGCTCTTATTAATCCCTACACAAAAACACTGTCAGTATTCCTCACCTCAACCTCACATGCAGAATACAGACAGACCCTCACCAAATACAGACTAAGTGACCAGAAATTTGAAATATTGAGAGAAAAAATTAAATTGAAATCCTGAGAAATCAGACTTCACATGCATTTCTGTTTCGAGTTCTGCAATGTTGCGCTGCATTTCCTCCTCTGCTGAGCAAAATGAAAGGATAAGAGATCTATATTCCAAAACAGACATATTCCAATCAACAAACTATAAATAAAAAATGTTTTCTTCTACCTTTGTTGTCTAGAGATCTTATTCTTCAATTTGTGTTGATCCCAGTCTCTTTTTCTGCTTCTCTTTTGATCTTGTCCAAGGTTTCGTTATATTTTTAGTTCCTTCTCTCTTCTCCTGTCTTTTTCACTTCCTCCTCTACATTTGTCTCTGAGATTGATCTTTCACATTCATCTCCTTTCCTCTGCCTCTAGCCACTCATAGCTAGATATTACCTCTCCTTCTTTCTCCTCAGCTTTCATTCCTCAGTCTCTTTTCAACTCTGTCTCCTTCTCACTACCTTTCCGTCTCTCATTCCCATCACCTTCTGTAGGAGCCAGGCCATCTCCCTACTTTCCTATTCTTTCCCAATCTTCTATTCCCCCACTCATAGACCCTATTTCCACCTATTTCCAGTCCCCAACTATTTCCTCTGCCTCTAATCCTCTCATCAGTACCCTTGTGTTCTCTATTTTTCATGTCCTCCACTGCCTCCTGCCTCTTTCGTTTGTCTTTTACCTCCTACTCAGCATCCAAGTATCCTTCTTTTACCACCTCCTCAACCTTAATCCTGCTCTCTCTCCCATGCCATATACACACATAGTCTAGCTTAGGGATGTGCAGAGGGACGCCATACGTTGCATTCGTGATTCGGATTCGTTGGGGAGCAAATGCGTTGCATTCGGCCGAATGGCGCCCCGATGCATTAATACGGCGATTTATATTTGTGTTCCAGCTAAAATTAAAATTAACTACAACCCCCCACCCTCCTGACCCCCCCAAGACTTACCAAAACTCCCTGGTGGTCCAGCGGGGAGTCCAGAAGCCATCCCCTGCAGTCTCACACCCTCGGTGCCGGTTTCATCATGGCGCCGATAGCCTGTGTCACAGGGGCTACTCGTGCCATTGGTCAGCCCCTGTCACATGGTCACCGGTGCCATCTTGTGCTCCTACCATGTGACAGGGGCTGACCAATGGCACCGGAAGCCCCTGTGACATAGTATGGGCAAAGGCTATTGGCGCCATTTTGAGTCCTGGCATCGGACGGCCGGAGTGCAGGAGGTCGCTCCGGGACCCCCAGGGACTTTTGGCCAGCTTGGGAGGGCCTCCTGACCCCCACAAGACTTACCAAAAGTTCAGTGGGGGTCCAGGAGCGACCTCCTGCACGCCAGCCGTCCGATGCCAGGACTCAAAATGGCGCCGATCGCCTTTGCCCTCAGTATGTCACAGGTACCGACGGTCGGCCCCTGTGACATTTGAGGGCAAAGGCCCCCAAGACTTTGGTAAGTCTTGGGGGGGTTCAGGAGGGTGGGGGGTTTGTTTAAATTTTTATTTAGGTGGCCGTATAATTCAGAGAATATTCGTGTATTCGTGGGGAATCGCTATACATTTCGCTTCCCCACGAATACTATGAATAGTGCAGTATACGTTGCGGATCGCCAATACGGCAAAAACGAATGCACACCCCTAGTCTAGCTCTCTCCCACTCCACACAAACGCACATATACAAATGCGCTCTCTCTCTCCCAGCCCATACACCCTTCACACATGCGCTCTCTCTCCTTTCCCCTCCTTTCCCCTCCTGTACACACACACACACACACACACATGCACTCTGTCTCTCACCCCATACACATACACACACATGCACTCTCTCCCTCCCTCCCACCCCCCCCACACACACACAGACGCTCTCTCAATCCCACCCCATACACACACACACACACACACATGCGCTCTGTCTCCCACCCCTTACACATACACACACATGCGCTCCGTCTCTCACCCCATACACATATACACACATGCGCTCTCTCCCTCCCACCCCACACACACAGACGCTCTCTCAATCCCACCCCATACACACACACACACACATGCACTCTGTCTCCCACCCCATACACATACACACACATGCACTCTCTCCCTCCCACCCCATACACACATGGGCTAGCTCTCTCCCACTCCACACACAGATACACATCAAATGCGCTCTCTCTTTCTCTCTCCCACCCCATACATACACACACACACACACATAGGCACGCTCCCTCTCCCATCCCATATTCATACAAAAGCTTTCTTTCCTTCCCACATCTTATACACACACACATGCGCTCTCCTTCTCCCACCCCATACACAAACACACACATGCGCGTGCTCTCTCGCTCACCCCATACATATACACACACGTGCTCTTCTCTCTCACCCCATACACACATACACACACGCACTCTCTCCCTCCCCATACACACACATATACACATGCAATCTCTCTCTTCCACCCCAATAACACACATACACATACACGTGAGCTCTCTCTCCCACTCGATACACATACATAAATATACTCTCTCCCCCTCCCCATACATACATATACATATGTATGCTTTCTCTCCCCCCAATACATACATGTTTTCTCTTCCCCCACATACACTCATGCACTATATTCCCCCAAAGCGTGCAAGCAGAGTAGCTGCAGCTTCCTTCATTGAGCCACATGGTATTGGGACACATCCTTTCCTCCATTTGTCCGGTCGATACAGCTCTCACACTCTAGAGGGCTCTGCTTTTCAGAGAACATTCCATGTATTCACTCACACTTGGGGGAGGAGGGGAGAAATCCTCCCAGTCCATACCACTCTCTGTGATACTTTATATACTAAGAGGGAACAACCTCTTAACAAAAGAGCAGGGTTCAACATATATTTGCACACAATAGGCCTGATATACTAAAAGGTTTTTCCAATTTTATGTCTATTGAAAAAATGCCTTATACATCTGGTCAAGTGATGTTATACAAAGTAGCATGTTGACTTAGCCAGTGAAATTTTGACTAGCTGGAAACGCAATCCCAGTAGATAAAGCACAACATAATGATGCACCTCTCATTTGATCTATAAGAGTGGATGTGGGTTTTGTGCTTCTGACTTTTCCCTCTTCCTCTAGTATGGTAGCTATTCTAGGAGTGCAGGCTCATTGAAAGAGCCAGTAGAGAGATTGTGTGCCTCAGGAGAGGAAACACATGGTGGCATGCATATTTCTGTTCTGTGGCACTATATACTAGCAAGGCTCTGTTCCAACATGGCTGACTTTGTTCTCTACTGTGATGAACTGCTGCTGTAAATACTTTTCATGTGCATCAGATAACCTGAAATTAAAACTAATGCCTGACATGTGATGACTAAAGATGTCAGCCCTCAGTAGACACTGACTTTTTTTGTTAAGTCAGTTAGTTTTGTTAAGTCAGTTAGTTTGTTTCCATAATTTTGCAGGTTTAGAAACACATGAAGTTGTACTCTTCTACTGATCATCCACTAACTCTGGTTTCTACATTCTGACTCCCTTTTCCATTAATACATTATTTTCTTCCTTCCTGCTTATACACTGACAGGAAGTGATACCCATTTTCATTTCGGATTGTCTACATTTTATCCTTAAAATATGTGATGCATTCATTTGGGAAGCTAACAGAAGTGTGTGACTCATTTAGTGATATTTTTCACTAGGTTGATATAAGCTTCAATTTAAATATATACTACAGCTCTTGCCACCTACCCCAAGGAGCTGAGAGGCAGCAAAGCATCTGCTTCTCAGTTTGACACCTCACTCCTCAGCTTCCCGTTAATTAATGTCAAACTTATTTTAGCAAATAATACATATTATCTTGTCCTGTGAAGATTGGTTTGCTTCTTCTATGCTTTGAGATTTAGGCAATTGAAGCGGTTTTTGTTTGAGGCACAGATACACTAAAAATACAGATATCTTGTTAAAAATGAAGATTCTCCATTCCTAGATACAGCATAACAGACACGGATTACAAGGGGATACTAAGTTCAAAAGACTGATGTGAATTCAGTGTTAACTGTTATAGTGAATGAGAGTTGGCTTCAATTAAGGGAATGATCTCACCATTTTCGTTTCTTCCTCCCCCAACAATCATATACTATTGTATAATGCTTGAGGATCTCCCAAGTGGTAAAGAAGTAGAAATGGATCCCCTTCTGCCTTGCTGTTCCTTTCTAATCCTGGCTACAGTGTTAGTTATGGGCTCCTAAATAACGCCTATTGATTGGCCTCCCATAGGGGTAGATTTTCAAAGGGTTACGCATGTAATATATGTGCGTAACCCCCGACAACCTACCCCTGCGCGCGCCGAGCCTATTTTGCATAGGCTTGGTGGTGCGCGCAAGCCCCAGGACGCGCATATGTCCCTGGGCTTTGAAAAAGGGGCTGTCCAGGGGCAGGGCCGTGGGCGGGGCGGTGGTCTGGTGGCTGTCTGGGGGTGGGCCCAAATCCGCTGTGCCGGGGGATGGCTCGCAGGCGTACGCAAGTTACTCCATCAAATAAGGTAGGGGGGATTTAGGTAGGGCCGGGGGGGGGGGGTTGTCGAAAAAAAAGTTCCCTCCAAGGCCCCTCTGATTTCAGAGGGGCCTTGGAGGGAACGGGGAAAGCCATCGAGGCTCCCCTTGGGCTCGGCGCGCGCAAGTGTGCACCCCCTTACACGTGCCGACTCTGGATTTTATAACATGTGCGCGGCAGCACGCGCATATTATAAAATTGGGTGTACATTTGTGCGCGTGGGGTAGCGTGCATAAATGTATCCTGCCCGCGCTCCTTTAAAAATCTGGCCCTTGGTGTACCTGACGATCTGGCCCATAGCTCTGCCATGAAGCACTAGGGGTGAGAGGGTAATTTGATTCCCATGTAGACACTACAAAGAAGGGTGCCAGCTAGGCTTTATGATGTGAACACTTGCCCACCGCAAATGATGTCAAATGCCTTTGGCAGCATTTGAACTTAGTGTGAACCCTGTGGGGTCACTAAAATCTGTGTTTATATCACTGAGAATTTTCCAGCAGTGTGTGGGGTCCAGGAAGTGTGAGTAAGGTAGTGAGTGATAAGAGGGCTCTCCCCCCCCAAAGAAGAAGGGCAGTTTGTGGTGGTCTATATGGTGCTTCCATGAGCATTGGGGAGGAGATTTTTGAATCTGGGGAGCTTCTTCGGGAGTCTGAGGAGTTTGCTTCAAGAGTTGTGTTATAAGGAGCTCTGTAGTAACCCTGCGAAGAGTGTGGAATTGGAAGGACATTGGTTTGCTGGAGGAGCAGAGAAAGCTCCCTTCAGTACAAATCTAAACGTGGCAGCCAGAGTCCTTGCTGGTAACAAAAAAACAGACCACATCACCCCTGTCCTAAAATCTCTGCACTGGCTCCCCATAGACAAAAGGATTGAATTCAAAGTGCTAATCATGCTACATAAAACCATATATGGGAAAGAAATCAAATGGCTAAACGACGTAATACACCCACACATTCCACAACAAAACACAAGATCTGAAAACAAAGCATTGCTAGAAATTCCCTCAGTTACAGCAGCCAAACTCCCTACAACCCGTGACAGAGCATTCTCAATGGCAGCCCCTACCTTCTGGAATAAACTCCCTGAAAACATATGACTGCAGAGCGATATAAAAGTCTTCTGAAAACACCTCAAAACCTGGCTATTCCAACAAGCCTACAGAGAGGGCATTGGATAAGAAAAATATGAGTACAGCTATCACCCAAAACACGCTCATCCACCAATCGCTACATCACGCCAAAACCTTCTTTGTATATAGTACATCAACGAACTTCATTCAACCCACTACTAATTTTCGAACCTACTACCAACCCTACCCTTTATAATCTCCCTTTACCTCTTAATTATAAGCCACTACAGAGATCACATTATACAATCAATTGCACTTCTATATCTTACAATTGTTAAATGTTATTTGTTTTTCTCATTAAACGTTCCTATGTATTATTGTTTCACCTGCATAACATTATATGTATTGTTGTTTCTACTGTAAACCATTGTGAAGGCTAGTTCCAAACAACATATATAAAAATATAAAAATAAATAAATAAATCAAGAGCCATCTGAAAGGATAAGGATCCCTCAGCCTACAGGAACACTATTCCAGTGGGGGAAGCCTGCAGCCTCAGTTGTGACAGTTTCCTGGTTTTTATATTGCCCTGAAGGAAAAAAAAAAGGCCTTAGTGGCAGGGCCGGTCGCTCTAGTCACGTGGTCTGACAAGCGCGACCGTGACAGAGCCACGCTCGGCAGACCACGTGGTATCGCCTGGGCGGCGAATCCCCGGGCCGGTCGTCATCGGGAATCCACCCCTGCTTAGTGGGGACCTGAGAGGGATAAGTCTTCTAGGAAATGAGAAACGAGGAACCACTTCTAAGACTCTGGTGAGCTGTCTTTTTGTTTGGTATTTTACACAGTTTTGTTGAATTTTCCTGCCTATTTTCTTGTCTTTGAATTGTGGACTCTAAAATAAATTATTTTTTTTCTATTTTGGAACAAAACCTTTTTGGTGTATAACGCCACTTGGGCCCTACAGCACTAGCTATCCCCCACTGGTTGAATCCTGATCTGGGCCTGCAGTCCAGGTTTTGTGCTCAAAGATGACCACTTGAAAAGGTGGGGTTACGTTAGGATACAAAGAAGCTCAAAACTTCAGGCTTTGTATCCACAGTACAGTAAGACAGGGAGATTTAATGGGGTAAGTGTCATCATTGTGTAGCCTCATCTATATCTCTTCCTGCATAATGCTTGACCACAGTATACAAGTGATGATCTCCATCCATCCCTCCTCTCATTCTGAAAGGGATGACTGGAATACTAAATTCAAATCAAGAGAGTACTATAGAGGGATAGTTTGCTAATTTTTTTATTGCCTTTCTTCAGCTAGTGACATAAGCCATAGGGACTAGTGGCCATGTTAGAAACATGTCAAAAAAAAGTAGAGGTGCCCTCTGTATCTTTCCCAATCAACTGTGACAGAATCCAAACCAGTGGCATAGCCAGAACTGGTTATTTTTTGGGTGGGCCCAAGGTTAACATGGGTGGGCTGTAGGCATACAGGTCAGAGCCCTAATAGTCTCTTACTGATAAAATAATACCTTAGCACACACCCTACAATGGGTTTCTAAATAGTCTACAACAGCCATTATGCATCACGAATGAAACTTTTTAAAATATGTTATCTCACAACATTAAAAAATTATTTATTAATCTATATTAATTTATTTTATATTTATTGCAATTTATAAATACACAAGAATAGCATGTAAAAAGCAAAGTACACATAAACATCAGATGCAGTCAGTCATATCATAAAACAAATATTCTTTCATGAATCTTCTTTCCAGAAAGGCAGAGATCATCACAACTACAATAAAATAGCAATAATAAGAGTTGGTGTAGAGCAGAATTAGAACAATTCACATTTCAGCTCAACATGGGAAAAAAAACCTATCTACAAATTCTGGAGTCACCTCAGCAAAAAGACTCCCTCTACTGCTAAACATTTTGTGAAGCAACACAAACCCCTGCAAAAAAAAAAAAAAAGGTGCCTAGAACCTTGCCATACCACACAATCATAGCACTGTATCTCAGGACTCAAATAACAGCAACTTTAAGAAAAAGCAGCAATGCAAATACTACACGAGGCCCTAGAACATTAATACACCACCTATTGGAACAACAGAACAAGCCAGACTGCTACAAATCCCTACAGAGAAACTATACACTAGCAGAAATATTACACCTCAGTCACACTCAGGTAGACCAGAGACTGACCCTCACTTAATACAGAAAATGGGACTACAAATTAGAAATAGAAACATGCAAACAAAACCAAAGTAGAAAGCCTGAGAAACCAGTTGAACTCTAAAGAGCAAAATGCAAAAATATAAGAAATGCACATACCAAAGATGGCATGTTCCAATCACTAAAAAATCAAAATAATTTTTTTTTTTTTACCTTTGTTGTCTGATCTTTTTATTTTTCTAATCAGTTGGTCCTGGTCTCTTTTTTCCACTTCCCCCTTGTCAGTCTTTTTCTAATTCCTTCTCCAGGGTCACTCTTTTCTTTCTGTTTCTTTTATCTCCTATCTTCATCTCTCTCTCTCTCTCTCTCCTCACATACACACACACACACACACACACACACAGGCTCATGCTTTCTCTCACAGTCTCCCTTACACTCATAAGCTATCACTATCACATATACACACAAGCTGTCACTCTCACATGCTCTACCACACACACAAGTTCACTCTCTCACTCATACATCCAGGCTCCCATTCTCTCATACACAAAACTCCCAGGCTTCCATTCTCACACACTCACAAACACCCAGGCTCCTATCCTGTCTCTCACACACAAAACATCCAGCCTCCCATTCCTATACACACAAACAGCCACACTCAGGCTCCCTTTTTACACACACAACTCAGGCTTCCATTCTTACATTCATATATACACATACATACACAGGCTCTCCTTCTTACACACACACACACACACAAACCAGGCTCATATTCTTACAACAGAAGCCTATATGCAGGCTCCCATTCCTACACACACAACCCAAGTTTCCATTTCTACACACACCAACACCTACACTCAGACTCTCATTCTTACACACACACACACACACACCCAGGCTCCCATTTTCACACACACGCTCCCATTCTCACACACAAACAATCCCAGCTCCCATTCTTACCCACACACAAACATTCACACTCAGGCTCCATTTCTTACACACAGACATACACAACCCAGGCTCCCATTCTACACACACACACACACACACACACACAAACACACACACACACACACACACATGCAACCCAGGCTCCCATTCATACATACAGACACATGCAACCCAGGCTCCCATTCTTACACACAGGCACCCACACTCAGGCTCCCATTCTTACATACAGACACATGCAACCCAGACTCCCATTCTTACACACACATACACAAAACACATAGACACATAGACACACAAAACCCTGGCTCCCATTCTTATATTCAGACACCCACACTCAGGCTTCCGTTCTTATACACACAACCTAGGCTAATAAGAACATAAGAAATTGCCACTCTGGATCAGACCAAGGGTCCATCAAGCCCAGCATCCTGTTTCCAATAGAGGCCAAAACAGGCCACAAGAACCTGGCAAGTACCCAAACACCAAGAAGATCCCATGCTACTGATGCAGTTAATAGCAGTGGCTATTCCCTAAGTAAACTTGATTAATAGCAGTTAATGGACTTCTCCTCCAAGAACTTATCCAAACCTTTTTTGAACCCAGCTACACTAACTGCACTAACCACATCCTCTGGCAACAAATTCCAGAGCTTATTTGTGCATTGAGTAAAAAATAATTTCTCCGATTAGTCTTAAATGTGCCCCATGCTAACTTCATGGAATGCGCCCTAGTCCTATTATCCAAAAGTGTAAATAACCGCTTCACGTCTACTCATTCAAGACTTCTCGTGATCTTAAAGACCTCTATCCTCTCAGCCGTCTCTATCCTGCTCAGCCATCTCTATCCTGCTCAGCCGTCTCTTCTCCAAGCTGAACAGCTCTAACCTCTTCAGCCTTTCCTCATGGGGAGCTGTTCCATCCCCTTTATCATTTTGGTTGCCCTTCTCTGTACCTTCTCCCATTCTTACATTAAAAATATATACACACACACATTCAGGCTCTAATTCTCACACATATATCCAGACTCCATTTTTCACATACACTTCTACACTCAGGCTCGCATTTTAACACTCACCCCCATACTCAGGCTCCCATTCTTACACGCACACACAACCCAGGTTCCCATTCTCACATGCATGCACCGAGGATCACCGCTAAACCTCTTCTTCCACCACTGCAAGGATGGCTCCCATAGTGGCCTTACTCCAGTGGACCTTCTTTTCCACTGCAGGGATTGGGCTCCCATGGCAGCCTTGCTCTAGCAGGCCCTCTCTTTCACTGCCATGGTTGATAGGCTCCCGTGGTGGCCTTGCTTCGGCGGGCTTTCTCCTCCTTTATCCACCACAATGATGAAGTCTGCAGGGATCATTCTTCAGGCCTCTTTTGGTTTGGGCAGCCCTGATTGGGTGAGCCTGAGCCCAAAGTGGGTAGACTACGGCCCACCCAGGCCCACCCTGGCTGCACAATTGATCCAAGCATTTTCAGGACATACCGTACAAAGGACGTTGGTAAAGCCAAGTAAAGGCAATTCAGAAGAAAACTAAGGAAAAAAAAAACAAAAAAACCTGAGGAACTTATGTGAAGTGCGAAGCAGCTTCTGAAAACTGCTATGCATTCCATGGTTGAAAAAAAAACTGAAGGGGGCTTTGCTGAGGATTGCTTGGTGCAGTACCTACTGCACATGTGCAAAACCTTCTAAGCTTCTAGCCAATGAGCAGAGACTCTTCATATATGGTACCATAGTATGACATCACCCACATGGGGAACTGTTCATCCTGTCCAAGGATAAATAACTGTTCCATATTGGAGTCCACAATGACTCCAAGATCCTTTTCCTGGGTGGTGACTCCTAATATGGAACCCAGCATCGTGTACTTATAGTTAGGATTATTTTTCCTTATGGGCATCACTTATTTATTTATTAAACTTGATGTACCGCTTATATGAAACAAATCAAGCTTTTCACAAAACCAAATTCCATACACAATAAATAAAAACAGTATTTAGATATTACAGACAAGACTTTTCCATGATAAGCAGATACTACTGACACTACTTTTCCATTTAGATGCTTAGTTTCCTTGTCTGGCAAGGTCTTACAGTTCCTTACAGTCCACTCATGTTTTAACAACTTTGAATAAGTCTGCAAATTCGATAACCTCAGTCCTTGCTCCCTTTTCTAAATTATGTAAATATTAAACAGCTCCGGTCCCAGTACAGATCAATGGCACACGCCATTATTCACCCTTCTCCACTGGGAAAACTGACCATTTAGTCCAATTCTCTATCTCCTATCTTCCGACCTGTTATCAACCATAGTAGGACGTTGCCTGCAATCCTGTGATTTTTAATTTCCTGAGGAGTATCTCATGAGACACTTTGTCAAATGCCTTCTGAAATGAGAAACTCCTACTCTCTCTTAGGATGACATAAAGATGTCCCTGGGTCCCAAAGGGAACTCAGATGAATGGTGAAAATAAAACCGGTTTCCAAAAATAACCCAAAATGAAAAAAGAAGGTAGATAGAACTTCTTCCTCCAACAGAAAGGGTTAAAAGCTAGATTGTTTAAGAAAGCAAAAGGTACCTTATCTTCTGTTCCATACGCAAGTTTTTTTCTTTCCAAGAAACCCAAAAAAACAAACAAAAATGAGGCGCAAGCATAAAGGTATGCTACCTCTGGAAAAGGCAAGTCAAAATCCGCATCTATAATATGATGCCTTGGGTTATTATAGGCAAGGACTCCACCATTAGATTCTCCCACATGGGGGAGCTATAACCCAACTAAATTTACTCTTTTCTCTACCCATTTAGTTAATTGGTACGCTCCTTTCATAGAGATTTGGTAGAGCTCTCTACATTAGCCAATTGGATTTCTGACCGTATATCTATCTACCATCAAAAATCGGGTCTCTCATTGTAGAGCCATGTCCATGCTCATTAGGTCAGGACAATGTACCTTGCATTGATCTCACTCCAATACATTTATAAGGCAGCCACTTGGAATTCAGTGCATACCACTGCATCTCAATACTTCCTAGTGGCTGACTCCTGTCAGGACAGTAAGTTTGGTTTTCAGAAATTTATTTAAAGCATAGTTGATAAAAAAAAAAAAAAAACAACTCCTCTTGCAATCTCCCAAATGGCAAATTGACTTGCAAGGGTTAGATATAAAGGGATATTAATACATCCTAAACTTGGGAGTCCCCACACGGAGAAAGCAGAGCTGCTTACCTATTACCGGGGCTCTCCATGAATGGTAGGATGAACAATCTCACATTCCCTCCCACTTCCCGATAGAGTTTAATCACCTATTCATTCTGCATGCCGTTAGCTTCACTGAGGGCTTTTTGGTGTAGTGCCTATTGCCTGTGTGCAAAATCTAGTTTCTAGAACTTGTGCTTACACACCGTATATGGTGGCATGAAATGTCATTGCTCACATGTGGAATGGTTAATCCTGCTGTCCACAGAGAACACCAGTTATAGTTAAGTAACATTGCTTTATCCTTTCTAATACTACTAAGACTAGGAGATTCTCCGTGACACTAACAGGTATCAGATTTAAAACAAATTGGTGAAAATATTTTTTAATTTAATGCACAATTAAGCTGTGGAATTTGTTGCCAGAGGATGTGGTGAAGGCATCTAGTATAGCTGGCTTTAAAAAGGGTTTAGACACACTCCTGGAGAAAAAGACCAAAAATAATTATTAGCCAAGTTGACTTGGGAAAGCTACCGCTTATCTCTGGAAGTAACAAGGAATGGATCTATGCTTTGGGATCTGCCTGGTACAGCCTAGTTGGTCACGGATTGGTTGCTGTTGGAGACAGGATGTTGGTCTACGATGGACTTTTGCTTTGTCCCAGCAAGGCACATTTTATGCTCTTATGTTCTTAAGAGATTTCAGGAGTGACCAGTACAGAGCAACAGTAGAGCTTTGGCACATTCTCAGATATAATTGTGAGAAGAGATGGCAGGTCATTTAGCACAGGCAGCAAGACAACGTGACTACATTTTTCAGCTAAGATCAAAAAGGATAAAGTGTGATCTTTTTCTATAATGCCCCTTACCTCTGAGCACCTCTAGCATAGCATCCTGGCTAATACTTCCTGCATCCTGGGCCCTTTATATAGGTCCTGCAGTCAGGACTTCCTGGAAGGCCAGCTGATGACATCACATTTTGACTAGTATATAAGAAAGCAATAGGTTCTCCTGCGCTAGTTGTTGGTGCTACATTGTTTCTGTTCCTCTTTGCCATGTCCCTGCCTGTCCAGCCTTGCCTCTCTGCCTCTGCTCTGTTCTGCCTTGCCTCCCAGTCACCCTTTGTCAGACTGATCTTTTGATGCTGACCCAGACTGATTCTGGCCTTGCTATGCCGTATCTCTGTCTACCTTGACCTCTGCCTGGATTCCAATCCGTTTGATCTCTGCCTGCCCTGACCCCTGCCTGGATACCAATCCTTGCAGTCCTCTGCCTGTTCTGACCATCGCCTGGACTCTGTACCTGTCTGTGCACCGCCAGCCCGGACTCCTGTCTAATCTCTCTCTCTCTTTGCCTTGTGTGTCTGCTGTTGCCTGCTAGGGCCTGGTTCATGTTTTTTATGCACCAGGCTGTGTCAACCTAGCAGCGGCTCAAGAGCTTACAACCCTTGGAGCATGACACTTCAGGGGCCAGTCATAAACAACTGATAACTGGGAGAGTTCCTTAGTGCAGAGGGTAGTGATAAAGGTAAAGAAGGGTAATAGCCAGAGCTAGTGTAGGCATCGGTAATTGAGCTGACACGTAGGCTAAATGGCCCTTATCTAATGACATCTACTATGCTACCTTGTAATAATAATAATAAATCAGAAAGGAGGTTCTTGGAGGGAAAAGAATAAGAGATGAGTTTGACAGGTGCTCAGAGCACACTAAAGGGAAGGGGGAATTAGACAGCATTAAGAATTGTTTGATTGAAAAGGACTGAGCAAACATTTATTGATTGTGAAAACTTGCTAATTCTGATTCTGGAGATAATGTCAGTGAGGACCAAATCATGCGCTTCTTTACAAAATCTTGTTTGTTTGTAAAATCTTAAGCCCTTGCTTAAGCCAGCGTCTGGTGCAGTGCCTACCTGCTTACAAAAGGTTTTCAGCATCTGAGTGCAGCCCGTGTGAAAGACGTACTCGAGGGAGCCAAGCGCACCTATTGGTGTGGCCCATGGCATGCTGAGCGGTCATCTTCTAAATGCGCCGGACACATTCCAAAGACTTGTGGCAGTGGCATCTGAGGAAAATGAATAAATATCAAGGTTTCTTAATTAGTGCTAAAGTTTTGGGTTTTTTTTCATAGCCTCCCTGACAATAAAAGCTGCACTTTTCAATCCACAGCAGAATTTACCTTGTACAGCTGTCAAGGGTGAAAAGTGGATTTTTGACCCATGCTGAGTCTCTAATAGTTTTGGCACCACTTTCGCTTTCTTATCCACCAGTGCTACAGTCAGAGTCACAGTGCTGTGAAAGGGAGCAAAGGAAACATTTTTTTTCCCCTTACTTTAGAATGCTCTACTCTTGTAATTACTTCCAAGGCTGAAGTTAATTGTGTGTCGCTATCCAGCCTAGCTTACAGCATCAAGGACTCCATAGTGTCCTATGCACCAAAGCCTTTGCCAGTAAGATGCTTCTTGAAATAATTAGAGCAATTTCATGGATTTCTTTTTACGTCTACGAGCATCTGTAAAGGTGGAAGAGAATTGCTGCACCCTGCCAGACGGAGAGGCAGAAATGCAGTAACCCTTCCCGTCAGCTTCCATTACATATTTTCCATGCTGAAAGAAAGACATTTATAAGGAGGATAATTTGTCTTATGAAGCTAGCTGCTTGTTTGCCAAGGTGAAGGTTAATTGTGCGGCGTGAAAATACCGCCTCAGTGCTTAGACATTTTTTTTTCCTCCAGCCCTGCTTTGTCTGAGTCGGCATGTGTCCTAGGATTCAGAAATCAGCATGTTGATTGAACAATAGGTAGCCCGTGCTGCTGGCTGTGACTGAGCAAGTTGATACACCATTCCATGGTCAGCACCGCCGAACCAGACAATAAGGAGCTGGGTTAGATAAAAATGAAACAAACTGGGAGAGCAAGAGAAACCCTTAGGCCAAATCCTGTTTAATATCAGACCACACCATGAGGAAAGCTTTATGTAGAATAATAGCACAGATGAGCCGTATTGGATAAATTAATCCTCTTGTTTCTCTCTATTATCTTGTTCAAACAATTTTATGTTAAGACTTGCTTCTGGAAGTGAGCTTTAAGTTAAAATCTGCTTCCATCATCATTTTTTTTCTCTGGTCCTGTAATAGACGTAACCATCTCCAAAACACCCAAAATTATTATTTCTCTACGCAATGAAAAAATGAAATGCCATCCTTTCAGGGCCAGTTGACAATGTGCTATGTTGCCAAACAGTAAACCTGATTTTGATTCCTGACTTGGGCTCGTGCTCCACAGTACTAGGTGGTGCTTGTAGCACTATTTCTTTCATGACCAAATCTAGAGGCTGACCCCCAGTATCACTGAAATTGGCTTTTACAAGATTTGCAAGCTACTGTCTTAGCCACAGGAGATTACTATAGTGTCTGGTATGAGAGTAAATGTGTGAGAAAAAAAGCCCAGATGAATATTAGGGATTATCTAGTCATCATCCTTTCATGTCAATCATGTTGACGTAGATCAGTGATGACTGTTTGTGGGCAGAGGCCCTCACATGGTAGATAATGGTGCTTAAATCATCATCGGTTTCTTGAACATACTACACTGGAGCAGATGAAATATAGTTTGCTCTTCATTAGAAATGCAGCTCATGGAGAAGGGTTCACTCTGTAGAGCTGACATCTGTATGGAGGTGGTTTAGGCATCACCAGGTTGCCTGTTTCTTAAGAGCACACCATGCTGAGTCAGATCAAGGTCCACTGAGCCCAACAGTGACCAGTCTGTGTCACAAACACTTGGTAGAACCCAAAAAGAAGATACATTTTTTGTTGCTTACTCCCAGGGATATGCACATGCAATGGCTTTCTCGAGAGTTCCTGGCTAATGATTGTTTATGGGCTTTTCCTCCAGGAGCTTAACCAAACCTCTTTTAAACCCCACAATGCTAGCTGCCTTTTCCATGTCCTCTGGCAACAGATTCCATAGTTTGATTTTGCACTGAGGGAGAAAAATACCTGTTCTTCTAACCCTGTTGGAAGGGTCTAGCCTTTATGGCGATGAAAGATGAAGTGGACCTTTGACCTTCAGAGCTCATGCCTCAATAAACCGGACAATCTATAAGGTGCCACAAGCATTTTTGTCAGTTTTACTATCTATGGTGACTCCTAGTGAGCTGTGAGCCATAAGACAATGCTGAATATGCCTGTCCTGTATGAAAATGTTTTGCCCATGAAATGAAAATTGACCCAGTGCTGAATGAAAGTTGGCAAATTATCACAGGCTGATTTAAACCAACTAATCTCAGCAGTCTGCATACCCTTAGTGGAATAGTACCACCAGACTACTAAAGAGTTATGGCTACTGCCAAATAGAGAGGAAGCAGCAGAAGGCACTAGACACTCTCTGTACATTCACATATTATAAAAAAAAGCCAGATGTTGTCCAAGAAATTTTTCATGAGAACAGAGGTAATATCATATCTGTGCCTGAGAGATGTGGCAGGTGCAGTTTAGAGATCTTGCCAGTGGGATTAGCATAGGTATCAGACAGGGATGTGCAGAGGGACCGCATACGTTACATTCGATATTTGTGGGAGCAGATACATTGCATTCGGCAAGGGGAGGGCCCCGATCCGTTCATGCGTTCCATTCTTATTCGTTTCCTGGCTAAAATTTAATTAACTATAACCCCCCACTCTCCTGAGCCCCCCAAGACTTGCCAAAAGTCCCTGGTGGTCCAGCGGGGGTCCTGGAGCGATCTCCTGCACTCGGGCCGTCGGCTGCCAGTATTCAAAATGGTGCCGATAGCCTTTGCCCTTACTATGTCACAGGGGCTACCAGTGCCATTGGTCGGCCCCTGTGACATAGTAAGGGCAAAGGCTATCAGCGCCATTTTGAATACCGCATGAGTGCAGTAGATGGCTCCCAGACCCCCGCTGGACCACCAGGGAGTTTTGGCAAATCTTTGGGGGGGGGGTCAGGAGGGCGGGGGTTTTGTTTAAATTCGCTCGTTTAGATGGCCAAATAATTCGGTGAAGATTCGTTGTATTCGTGGGAATCGCGATATGTTTTGCTTCCCCACGAATATAACAAATATAGCCCTATACATTGTGGATTGCCAATATGTTGCAAACGAATGCACACCCCTAGTATCAGAGCAACAAAGAAATTTCCTAGAGGGGCAGATGAAGAATGGACTATCTGGAAGGCCTCTATACCTGTCAATAGTCAAGAACTGACAGGGTAAAATGAAAATGCTCTACCAGACCTGATAGACCTGACTGTGGTGAAAGACATATAATGCAATGCCTTTAGGTATGCCCATTGCTCACAGATGGCCCCTGCATGGTCTGGGATCTTGCTAAGGCTAACTCATAAGTATTGGCATGTACCCATGAAGACTACAGATTCTTTTCCCGTTAGTCTTATTTCTGGGCTTGTACTTCAGTATGACTTACAACATATCATACAGCTAAATTATGAAGACTCTGTGAGATACCTCATTTAGGAAGGGACGTATATACAACCACAGCTCTTCCATTTCAGCAGTAAAGCCTGTCAGCTATTAACATCCACTCAACAAAATAGTCCAGCTGCCCAAGGGACTACTTATGCTAGTGACCTTGAGAACAATTTTAGTCAGGAATAGAAAAGCTGAGCTGTTTATAAAGTTGACATTTATTACTCATAGATTCTTTCTCTACAGTGCACACTGGTCTTTACAATTCGATCACATAAAATGTTCCCTTTATCAGAGTCTGTCTTGATGTTTTTTGGTACCAGTCCTGACTTCACAAATAACCTCCAAAGCTCACTGGCTCTAAGGCTCGCTGCAGGCATTGTCACGTACAATTGCTCAAGCAGCCCAGCTTCTGGAGGCTGACCTCAGACCAGCCTTGGCTTTTTAGCATTCTTCTTGATGTACTTTGTTTCCTTCTAATATCAATTTCAAATGGAAGAGGCAGAAGTACTACAGTCACTGATAACTAGTGTGTGTGTGTAATGAGGGGGGCGGTGAGGTAGCAAATTGCACAGAAATTTTCACTCACACACACTCACGTGTTCACCCTCATACTCTTATTCACACACTGTCATTCCTCTACACATACCGTCTTTCTCTCACAAGCACACTTCTTTTCCTCTTCCACATACATACTCACACACAAACTCACACACATACATTTCTCTCCCTCTTCGACAAATACATGCACACTCACATATAAAACACACACTTCACTCCCTCTTTCAAATACACATAAGAAAATAAGAAGTCGCCATACTGGGCCATAGCTTAAGCCAGGGCATTTCTGCCCCACGATCAAGTGCTTGCCCTGTTGTCCTTTGCAAGTTTGGTCTGCCAATACCGGCAAGTTTCGGCTCGCCTTTTGCTTTGTCTTCTGGGTCACATGGCAGCATCTGTCCATGTTGCCCTCTTGGCCCTTCTGTGCATGCGCAGAACACAGTGGACACCTTGGTCTCAGTGGACGCAGGCAACTCAGGACCTCAATGCACGTGTCTGCATTACGCAGCCTCTCCAGGTCTCCCTGTCTTGGTGGGAGGATCAGTCCAATCTGGAGCAGGGGGTTCTGTTTCAAGTTTCCCCACCCCAGGTCATTCTGACCACCGATGCATCCCCCCTCAGGATTGGGGGGCGCATGTGGACAGCCTCTATACACAAGATCATTGGTCCGCTCAGGAATCCCAATGCCAGATCAACTTCCTGGAACTTCAGGCGATCTGCTACGCTCTTTGAGTATTTTGGGATTGCTTGTCCCACAAAGTGGTCCTGATCCAGACAGACAATCAGGTGGCGATGTACATAAACAAACAGGGGAGCACTGGTTTGTTCCTCCTCTGTCAAGAGGAGGTGCAGATATGGGCTGGGGCTCTATCCTGAGGCATGCTCCTTCGAGCAATGTAGTTATTTAAGTGTTATTTTTGCATTGCTTGATATAAAAAACTGAAAGTTTATATTATACTTCACTATTGTACTTTTTCCATTTAATGTTCTGGTTGGATTTACTGTGATGATTTTATCTGGTCTGTGGGTACCACAAGTGAGAGGTTGTTTGGGAAGGGCACAGAATTGTGGAATTGGGGTGACTGGGACTCTGTCTCATTCCCCACTCAGGCTACAAACCCAAATATAAATCATATTAGTAAATATAATTTCTCATGTGGTCCTTCCCATTCCAAGCACAGTAGTAATTCATAGTTCAGACCAAGAGGGTGGGGGAGGAACATGTGTAACTTTCCCTTTTCACTTTTTGTTTCTCTCCTCCTCCCTATCCTGTGCAGCCCTAGTCTGGACCCTGTCCCATGTACTCTCTCTCCCTCCCTTGTGTATCCCATCTCTTTCTCGTTTCTCTTTCTCTTGTGCATCTTCTATCTCTCTCTAGTCCCTTCCCTCTCCTGTGCCCCATCTGTCTCTCTCCCTTTCATGGCCTGTGTGTATCTCTCTCTTCCCTTCTCATTTCTTCCTTTGTCTCTCTATTCTTTCCCTAACCTGTGCCCCTCTGTGTCTCTGCCCTATCCCCCCTTAAATCCTTTTGCAACTATACCCTCTCTATCTTTCCCATCCTCCGACCATTTTCCCTCTCCATCTGTCTCTCCTTTCCCTTTTCCATTAGTTCCTCTGTGCCTGCCTCTCTCTTTCCTGTGGCTCACTTCAGCAGCTTTCTGCCCAGTGCACACTAAATGAGGGGGTATGACTGTGAGGGCCAGTCCTGCTGAAGATCCGTGGTCTTCCGGCTCTGTATCAGCAGTGCTATGCTTTGCCTCATTTCCCCATGGCATCCAATCACGGCATAGGGAAAGGGGTTGGGGTCAGGGACACAGCACACCTCTCTGCTGAGTGGTGCTGGCCCTTCCTCTAACCAGGAAGCATTGCTGGGGGGAAAAGGAGCCACTTGACACAGCTAACCTACTGCACAACCAGGCCTTCAGTATCTAGTCAGCATTTCTGACCAGACACTGTACAGCATGCTTAAAAACCAGCCTGCCCAGTCCAAATCTTGGCAGTTGGCAACATTCCTGCCCTAGCCCCTGCAAATGTGGCAGATTCACTTTTCATGAATACAGGGGTGAATGAGATGGGTACTGACCTGGGGAGCCAGGACAAGGGGAAGGTGTGAAGTCACCATCATCACTTCAACAGTGGAAGCTCCCACATGGCCATATCATTGGAGCG
Source organism: Rhinatrema bivittatum (assembly GCF_901001135.1). Lineage (NCBI taxonomy): Eukaryota > Metazoa > Chordata > Amphibia > Gymnophiona > Rhinatrematidae > Rhinatrema > Rhinatrema bivittatum. The sequence continues at coordinate 35,887,213 of NC_042626.1, forward strand.
GGACCCTTGTCCCAAAACTGACCTCGACCCCAGGACCTTTTGTTTTGTTTTTAGAAAATCACCAGTAAGTCTGGCCAGCAGGTGTCACTATTGCACTATGACTGAGACAACCTCTTCCCACCTACACCCAAACCCCCCCCCCCCCCCCTCCCAACCCTAAGCAGCTTGAATAGTGCATCCACAGCATCTTATGCTCCTGGCAACCTGGAGAGAGAAAGATCTGATCTGGGAATCGAATCCAAATCCTCTGCATGCACTGAGCTACTAGGCCAACACAGTCTTATGCCACTGGTATGCAGTGATTAAGAGCTCCATGTAGCAAAGAGTTTTAAAAGAGATGTTAGATATGTCTGCAATGATCTTGGCTAGAACTGTGCAATCAATTTTTGCTTTGAAATTCATTTGTTTGTGTTTTGCATCTGGTGTGTGTGTGTGTTAATAATTCATGACATGTAGCACTTCTTGCAACATACTTGATTGACAACACTTAGGAGCTGTGTCTCTCAGTACAAGAGAGGAAGAATGAAATCCTGTGGCAGCCAGTGCTATAAATTATGTAATAACATTCTATTAAAGTTATTCAACGCTAGATAAATAAATGTAGCAAGGTGCCTAAGACAGCCCCTACTTATTTGCATGTTTGCAGGTTGTGGTTGTGTTCATAGGGAGGGTGATTTTCAAAGGCACTTCTGTGGGTGCTTTACCCATGGAAATGGCTTGTTCTAAAATTGTATGCCCAATATGAGGGTAAACTTAACTTGTTGATTAAAGATGGAAATTTGATGAAAATATTAAGTTACAAATTCTTGTTATTTATCATCCATTTTACAGCTTTAGATCTTCTAATAAATTTGTGACTTTCAGCTTCCAGTTAATATATTCCGTTACTGATGTCAAATAGTTCTCATATCTCAAATCCGTTCCAATTGGTTGGGGTAGTTTTGGAGCTACCGCCTTACTCCCAGTTTAGATGTACTAAATTATAATCCTGTTTTTCATACTTTAGGCCAGTTGTTCACGTTAATCTCCTTAATTCCCTTGTTTGTTCTCTCTAGCAACTTGATGATGGAGATGTGGTTTACACTGGATGGGTGCCACACATCTTCTTCACTGCCGCCTCCTCCGCCTCAGGAATGACCCCAGACCCATTCCTCCACAGGACTAGCAGTCGTCCTCCCAGGCTCTCTGGTTGAGAGGCACCGCTCCTCTTAGATGGCAAACTCTGAGCCCCCTGAGCCTTGGGGTATGCAGGCACATTGGCAAAATGAAAGTCTTAAAGGGAAACCATGCATTTATCATTATAAGTGGACTATACATGCTTTTAAATAAATAAAAATAGAGAAAGGAATGGTGGAACAACTTCCCCCGAAGAAATGAAAGGACATATTAAGATTAGGGAAAAGTTCCCTTTCTACTTTTCCATAGCCAGACCTCACCCTTAGAGGCCCAATGGTCTTTTTCTAAGCTACTAAAAATAAAACAGGGGACAGCAGAGTTACATGCGGCTTCTACAATGGATAACTAAACGTTCACAACCTAAGATGGTGGCAGGGGTTTATATACTTTCAGAGCTCAAACCCACTGTAAGGTACTCTGTTCCCCCTGATAAAAAGGAACGGTCTTATTAGTAAAGATCCTTTAGGCCGGGGCTTCCTAAACCTGTCCTTGGGACCCCACAGCCAGTCAGGATCAGCAGGGTTTTAAGGGTCGGTGGGGTTTTAAGAGTCAGGGCTAACAGGGAGAAGGAGGGTTATTAAACTGGGGGGGGGGGGTTGGAAGTCCTATCCCTTACCTGGTCAAACCGGGAATGATGGCGTCAGCTCACGTGTCTTTTAAAATCTCCCCACTTATGCGGTAGAAGCAGCATTTGCACGCATCGGTGCGCATCCACTTAAAATTGTGCACACATGTGCGCGCGGTCAAACTACTTTATAATATGTGCATATACACGTGTATGTTATAAAACGGCCACATACCTGATATTCAGAGTTAGCCGATGACTTGGCCGGCTAAGTCTGGTCGAGTCAAAGAGCTGTCCTAGAGTTAGCCAGCTACAGTTAGCCGACTTACTAATTAAGTTAGCTGGCTATATTCAATAGTGTGCTGTGCTGTCGAATATGTCTCCAAAGTTAGCTGGATACGTTTATCCAGCTAACCGTGCAATCCGGACTGTGTCTGAATATAGGCATCAGTATTATTATTTGATTGATTTACCACTATTCCATTTGTATCAACAAAGCGGTTAACAAAAGGAGGCAATTATAAACATTTATAGAAACCAACAAATATATAACAAAGAGTAAAAAAAAAAAAGTTTACACAGTCCATTGAGCATGTAACAAAATAAAATGTTTAGAAAATATAATAACCAAAAAAATACCCTAATACACTTGTCATCAGCTAAAAACAATATAATCCATAATCTTAAAATCATGAATGAAAACATTTAAAAACAAATCTAAATAATAATAGATAAGGACAACTATAAATAAAAAAGAAGCATCACTGCTTAATTAGGTGTCCTACTCATCACTGTAAACCTATGCAAAAAGTAATTCCTTAAGGATTTTACAAAATTTTTGGTAATTAGTTTCCATCCTAATACTTAATGGAAAATTATTCCACATAAAAAGGGGCTTAATAGCTAAATGGAGTTCTGCAGGTTTCTTCTAATCTTATTACTGTTGGTGGAAGTACCTTAAGAAGATTTTGCTGAGAAAACCATAACAAATGGGCTGGATCATAGGATACCAAGTGATTATCTAAAAAAGGAGGGATACCACTATAGATTTAAATATGAAAGAAATTATCTTACATTTAACTCTGTGCACTATGGGGTGGATTTTAAGAACCCTGCTCGCGTAAATCCGCCCGGATTTACGCGAGCAGGGCCTTGCGCGCCGGTGCGCCTATTTTACATAGGCCTGCCGGCGCGCACAGAGCCCCGGGACTCGCGTAAGTCCCGGGGTTTTTCGAGGGGGCGTGTCGGGGCGTGTCGGGGCGGGGCCGATCGGCGTGGCATTTTCGGGGCGGGACGCGGCGTTTTGGGGGCGGGTCCGGGGCGTGGTTTCGGCCCGGGGAGGTCTGGGGGCGTGGCCGCGCCCTCCGGAACCGCCCCTGGGTTGCGTCTAGGTGCGCCAGCGGCCCGCTGGCGCGCGGGGATTTACTTCTCCCTCTGGGAGGCGTAAATCCCCCGACAAAGGTAGGGGGGGTGGGTTAGGTAGAGGAAGGGAGGGGAAGGTTTAGGGAGGGCGAAAGCGAATTCCCTCCGAGGCCGCTCCGATTTCGGAGCGGCCTCGGAGGGAACGGAGGTAGGCTGCGCGGCTCGGCGCGCGCCGGCTACACGAAATCGGCAGCCTTGCGCGCGCCGATCTGGGATTTTAGCAGATACGCGCGGCTACGCGCGTATCTACTAAAATCCAGCGTACTTTTGTTTGCGCCTGATGCGCCTACAAAAGTACGCGAGGGCGCTCTTTTTAAAAATCTACCCCTATGGGTAGCCAGTGCAGCTTGGTCAGTAGAGGGCAACCAAATCATGTATTTCAGTGCCAAAAACTGATTTATGGTCACATTATATGCCAGATGAAGGCATTCTAATGCCTAATGGTGCAGCCCTGGTAAAGGGCATTGCAGTAGCCTAGAAGGTAAATTTTCAAAGGCTTGCTCACTTAGGGGTAGATTTTAAAAAAGGGCGTCCTCGCGTACTTTTGTAGGCGCATCAGGCGCAAACAAAAGTACGCTGGATTTTAGTAGATACGCGCGTAGCCGCTAAAATCCTGGATTGGCGAGCGCAAGGCTACCGATTTCGTGTAGCTGGCGCGCGCCGAGCCGCGCAGTCTACCTCCGTTCCCTCCAAGGCCGCTCCGAAATCGGAGCGGCCTCGGAGGGAATTCACTATCGCCCTCCCCTCCCCTCACCTTCCCCTCCCTTCCTCTACCTAACCCACCCCCCCGGCCCTGTCTAAACCCCCCCCCTACCTTTGTTGGGGGATTTACGCCTCCCGGAGGGAGAAGTAAATCCCTGCGCACCAGCGGGCTGCTGGCGCGCCTAGACGCGACCCGAGGGCGGTTCTGGAAGGCGCAGCCACGCCCTCGGACCGCCCCTGGCCGAAACCACGCCCCGGGCCCGCCCCCAAAACGCCGCGTCCCACCCTGAAAACGCCGCGCCAATTGGCCCCGCCCCGACACGCCCTGACACGCCCCCCCTCGGGAAACCCCGGGACTTACGCGAGTCCCGGGGCTCTGCGCGCGCCGGCAGGCCTATGTAAAATAGGCGCACCGGCGCGCAAGGCCCTGCTCGCGTAAATCTGGGCGGATTTACGCGAGCAGGGCTCTTAAAATCCGCCCCTTAAAAAAGGCTATATATGCATATATGTGGCCCAATTGCACGTAATGTGTATTTTAAAAAGGGGCCACATACATGTACACATGAGATCAAAAGTACAAGTGCAAAATAGAGCGTGTTAGGGGTATGTTGGGGAGAGGTTTGCACATACACGCGAAATAAGGTATTTTAAAAGTGATGTACACATGAACATCATCTAATTTATGTGTGTTCACTTACTACTTCTCATTTATGTACACAAGTATACATAAATGAGAAGTAGTCTCTTTAAGCTAGTGGCAGCAGTGGTGATGCTGTAGGCTGCATGGGCAGAGGTAGTAGTGGCATAAGAGGAGGTGATAGCATGATGGGCAGTGGTGGAGGAATAAGTGGAGCTGGCAATGGTTGAAGTAGAGCTCCAGCCTGGAGAGGAGCCACCCAGCCTGGTGGCAGTGGCTGCATTCAGTGGGGCATGATGCATTAGGTAGCTGGTGAGGTCTGCGGCTGTCGGGGGGGGGGGGGGGGGGGGGAGGGCATTCTCTGTAGTATCTCCCTCCACACTGGTCTGGGTCTCCGTTGCATGACGAATGCCCAGTAGCTCCTGCTGCACACCCTGCATCTCCTCCCTCCTACATCCTGGAGGAGTTGCATCTCCTCTCTCACAACTTTCCAGAGGCCCTGCATCTCCGTGCTGAGTCCTGCAATCTTCTCCACTACTCGTGTATTGATGTCCAAGATGCGTCTCTTCGCAGTGATAGTCTGCAGCTCCTCTTCTCGAGCAGAGTGCTAGCTGCCCAAGAACAGGTATATAGGAAAGAGTAGCCATTAGCTGTGTCTCCTCCTCCTCCTGCTTCATGGGCTGTCACTGCTCCTTTGTGGGTCTCTCTTCTGACTCACTGTCGTCCTCTGAGCTAGTAGGCAGCCCTTGTGGCCACTTGGTCTTGGCCCATCAGAGCCATTGCTAGGCTGTCCCCCTCAAAACTGGAAAATTGTACATACTTTCAATATATGCAATGCATTGAAACCACATATATCAATGCATTGAATGCATCATAGCAGGAACCAAAATGTGGAACAGTATGCCCACGGAACTGCGCCAGGAACCTTGCCACCAAAAATTTAAACATAACCTAAAAACATGGCTGTTTAGAAAAGCCTTGCATTGAAGGATGGGACTCATGCAAATTACATACTTCGCTGCTCAACCTCCTCCTGATTCCTCCCCCCCTACCTTGCCTTTCCCTTCCCCCCCTGACTCCCTCCCCCCCCCATGATTCCCCCTTTCCCTACCCGTTTTATTCCCTAGAAATATCTCCCTACAGGACAGACTTTAAGTTAATTATTTCAATTATCATTGTTACACATATGTATATGATATTTATACTCCTAGTTTTACTGTTAAATAAGCGTTTTGCGTTTTCCACTTATGTTTATTGTAAAGCCTGTGGCTGAATTACTGTTTGCTGTAAACCGAGGTGATGTGCATTACGTGCCGCGGTATATAAAAAACTATAAATAAATAAATAAATAAAATAAATGTACTTTTCTACCAATTTTAAATATATATGCACATATATTTTATGTGCGAAAGTAAAGTAGGGCTTATGTAAGTCGGGCAACTTTAAAATATGTGCGTGGAAATTAAATTAATCAGTTTACCAATTAGTTCACCGGTTTGCCGAGACCTTTTCCTGGCAATCAAAACCTTTAGCGTTCTTCAGCCTGAACTCCCTCCAGTTCCCCCAGACCCTTCTGCCTAATCAGCGCTACAAAATAAACAAGTTTAATATTATTTACTCCAGATAATATGTGAGAAAGTTGTCAAATGTATGCACGCATCTTTGAAAATATCCTATTATGCACCTAAGTGTTGGCCCCTCCCCAGAATGCCCCAGACTGTCCCTTTTTTAGGCGTGTATATGTGTGAACAAAAGTGAAAATACATGGGCATTTTTTTACTTAAAAATATGAAGTATGTGAGTAGTGGCTATTTAGGTGTCTATATGCTCATTTTTCCACCCGAAAAATTTTGAAAATTCCTGCTTAATTTTGTTCACTTTCCATGATAAAAGTGCATTGGTGCAGCCATAAAGAAGTAATGGTAAGGCTATATAGTAACAGGCAGAGTATACATAGTGTTTGCTTTTTGGTTACTCTTATATTGTTTGTTGTATTATTAATTCTGTATGTTTTATTTTTAACCACCTAGAGCCATGATGTTGGTGGTATACACATTTAAATAAACAAATAAATAAATACATCCGAATGTCAAGGGGCCAGAGAAGAGGATTTCTGCACAGATACAGAAAAATAGGGAGTTGTCACCCATAGCAAGCAGCTATATTGGATTTCAGCAGTTGTCTGCACGGGATTAATTGAGGCAAGTGAGGTTTTCTTATGTGCCAGCACGCAGTTATCACTTATCAGTGTATGCTGATAAAAGGGACCCAAGTGAGCATAAACCTGTATATCTCTGTCTGTAGTCTGGAACATTAAGCTTTCCAGGACTGGGGTCTGGCAGACTTTTTAGTACTGCTGTGCACATGCTATTCCAGTTAGAAGCTATTCCCAAACCTTGCTGCCAGTATAAGGCATTGGGTGAAAAATGTCTGCTCATCTTCCACCCACTTTCAGGTATTATACATGCCGTGCTTTTTATAGTATGGAAATATTATGCAGTAGTGGTTGAGACGAAGTGTGGTCTAGTTCTTAAAGCAGTGAAATAGGTATCACAGATCTCCTGAAACTTGTCAGTTCAAATCCTGCTCTCCCACTGTTGGTGACCCTAGACAAGTCTCTTTATCTCATGTCTCAGTTGACCCATTCTTCAGAATCTAAACTGGTAGGTTGAAAACCATCCCATAAATGGCCAATGTGTATGTCTGTCAACTGCAAAGCATGATGGAATCCTATTTAGATCAAGACACTATACAATGCAAATTAGCATGATTGTGGTGTCCTGAGTCATTTTAGGATAAGGGTGGTATCCACAGATGTAAATAAAGTCAAATAAAGAGTCGTTAAGCGTGAAGTTGGAGTGTGTGTGTGTGTAAGCTTCCTTTCAAAATCTGTGACAAAGGCAACCCAGGAAACCAATCCATAGCTTTGTGTGAAAGAACTAAGAACAGGCATATCTATAGACAGGAATGTTTGGGTGTCATTGTGAAGGCACTGTAACCAAGGACGTGCAAACAGTTCAAAGTCTGATTCAAGTTTTCTGTAAAACAAGCCCCTCCTCCAGCCCAGGAGAATTCATGCCTGTGGCTCCTGTAAGCACCCATTTGGCACAGACTATGAACGCAGCCCGAGACACAGACTCACCCCACTGAAGCAGGGTATCCTATGATTCTGAGTGCAGGAGAAAGCTGCCCCGATGTCCACCACTGATATGGTGTACACTTGGAGACAAGGTCAAAAACAGACAGTGAGACTATATGAGGGATATAGATTTCTTGCATATCCTTTAGCATGTCTGCTGTGCAGACTGACCTAATGTTCATAATCAAAACTTTATAATCCTCTTATATTTATTTTGATTCATATTTGCTTTCATAGTGCCACATATTTCTAGCATGGTCACATTTAATCCCTCCTGGCTGTAAGGTGTCAAATTCCCACACTTCTGGCGACCCTGCAGTGTATCCTATCTGGAATTTCTGCATTTGAACTCGGGTCCTGCCAAGTGCCTCCTAACACGGCCTCTTACCCTGCCCCGTTTTAACCCCCAAATTCATAGCAGCACAGTTGGAGTGAGAACTTCAGAGAGTGGAAAACTCAATGAGTCAGACAGATCAAGATGAAAAGATTGCGAGAAAGAGCAGAGCATCTTTGAGCAAGCTTTATAAAGCACAGGCACCTCTTATTGTTTTTAATAAGATATTGCCCTCCCTACCACTTTTAAATGGTTGCTAGGGAAACCAAGAGAGGAAGAGTGGAGAGGTTGCATGGAGATTGGAGAGGATATTACATTTGCTCCAAATAAGAACTGGCAGGTGCCTCAGCTCCTGCAGATTTGGGGAATTACCTGCTATCATTAATTGTATTTTAATCATTTGCAAACTATAATTGATCCTCATTAAAGGTTTCTTTTGCTTAGTTTATAGAATGCAGCAGTGCATTTCAGTCTCCTTGGCCACTTGCAGTGAATTATTTGCAGCCATTGTCCCTTGGCTTGGAACTGGCCAGCAGGGATGGGCGACTGTAGAGGAATCTTACAAGAAATGTATCTATCTCCGAGCGCTTTTTAGCAGCTTGAGCTCAGCCGGAGTGGAGAAAATTGAATGTGTGTTTCCTGGGCCCTCTGTGCTCCCTGTATAATCATCTAAGGGTGAAAAAAAAAGGAAAGAAACACAGACCAAATAATATAATGTAGACGAAAAATCAATTCAGTTTCACTTAGAATAGAAAATAATGAAATTGCAGTTGGTTAATGGGCTAGCTGTAGCAGTGCAGCTGTTGGTTCCTTTGTGTTTTTATGGAAATATAAATCATACGTTGAATTCAGCTGAATGAATCGCTCATAGCATTTTTTTCTTAGTGTGGAGGGGGAGGGAATTTTACTAATCTGCATAAATTATGTTTACATGCTTTTATCAATAGGGGTCAACAAAAAAACATATGTAGTGATTTTTTTATAAATGATAATTTACCAGTAATTTGCCAGAAAATATATCTTCTCTCATTATCAGGGTCAGATTTTGAAATTTTCAATTAAGAGTGGAGTAAGCATTTTGTTCCTTTTCCTCTGAGACATATTGCTGTAAGTGTAGATGACTGCACGTCACAACCGGGCTGGCATCCCAACCCAATCCTAAAGGCACACTCGATCAGGATGGTTTTCAGGATAGCTCAGTAGCTGGTAAAAATTATGCATGAAATAAGTGTGCATGTATTGGGTGCCCAATACCAATATATGCAAATCACTCTCATTAGGTTTTACTAGGGATATTACAAAGCAGACCGATTTAGGTGTGCCTCCGGAACAGGCTTGGGAACAGCTCTTCTAGCAGGTATGAATAAATGGCCCATACTGATTACTTTAGTGTTGTCTTGTGTGGGTTTCAGGAAAAGAAAACAATTTAATTCATGGGAACACAGAATAGGGCGTTTGATGTTCCACCTGGGCTGATCATTTACCCTCCTACTGCAGCACCACATTGCCCTTCCTTCTCAACCACTAAAATCATTTGTGCTTCATTGGTTTCTATTGCTGGGTGTTTTATTTATTTATGTATTTATGTATTTATTTATTTATCTATCTATCTATCTATTTATTTATTTATTTATTTGCTTGTTTGTTGCCACCATCTCTACTGGGAGGCTGTTCAATGCATCCGCCATCCCTTCAGTGAAGAAATATTTTTAGTGAGATGCCTGAGTATAGTCTCCTCCAGCATCATGCAATCAGTCCTAGCTGTAGAACAGAAGCTCTCAGTCCCTGGCATCATGGCACATTTGGACTGGAACACTAGCTGCTCAACATGACATGCGTTATAATGCTGGCACAGTGAGTGTTTTCAAAATTCACAGGTTAGCTTGCTGAACCTTCAATGCACTACATCAACATAGCCAGCCTGCGTGTTTTTGAGGTGCAGGCACCATAGTATACTCAGCAAAAGGGAGAAAGATTTGATCAGTGGCCACAGTAGGTCCTCTTGTCCTGCCTGAAGCACCTGTCTATCAGCAGTGGCAGGATTCCCAGGCCACTGCAAGGCTAATAGCGATGATTGTAGTATTGAAGGGAATTATATGCTTTCCTGAATGAAACAAAAAGAAGGTTACAATAGAAAGAAATAACAAAAAAAAAAGCTTAGTCTAAGGATAACTAGAAAATAAATTCCCACAGATGAATTAGCAAATGCAAGAATGCTAATTAGCAGTTGGTAATGTGTTGTAAATAGCATGCACCATTGAAAAATCAACAGTAGTAATATGTGTTATTTTTAGAGGGCTGTTAAAGTTCATTCTGCAGTACAAGCTAAATCATATGACCAGACCAACCTGTGCTATTACTTAGATAGTAGAGATATGCATCAGTTTGAAATGGCATAGACAATGTCAACAACGTTATCTATGTCATTTCATGTCGTTTTCAAAATGACACAATATAAAAAAAACCCACCTTTTGTGTTTTTCCTTCTGTCATTTTTAGTGTGTACTGTTTGGAAATAATGCGCATCCTTTTCAAAAATACAGGCAAATTTTAAAAGTCTTACGCACGCCAAAGCCCAGAGTTACCCTCACAAGGTGGGCTGGCGCACGCCGCACAGATTTTAAAAGATGTCCATGTATGCACACACAAGTCACTACACACACAAGTCACAAGTTTAGAAAAAGGGTTGAGGCATGGGCGGGCTCTGGGGTGGGCATGTCGGGGGAAGGCCAAGAGATGTGAACTAAAATACTGACGTGCGCAGGCACGCGCCAGGGTCCCTGCCACATAGATGTAGATGGTGTATAAGTTAAAAACAAAAAATAAAATGTTGGGGGAAAGGGAGGCTAATAAATTGGGAGGGGGTGGAAGTGCTATAGCTAAACTGGGTGAACTGGGAGCCAACTTGGTAAACTAGGTATAGCATCGGCACACGTCCCTTTTTAAAATTTCCCCCTTGCGCGGTAGACGCAGCATTTGCATGCACATGCGTGCGCCCACTTAACATTGCACACGTGTCTGCATGTACAGCCTGTTTTATATCGTGTGCTTATATACACGCGCTTGCTATAAAATGGCCGCGTCTCTGGACGCGAGGCGGCAAACGCACGTACATGTGTGCCCGCGCAGCTGTTTAAAAGTTACTGTCTCAGTGTGCAGTGTTCAGAATAGTAAGCAGAAGAGCAGTGGACAAAACTAAAAGGTGACTTCACAAGGGCAACTAACTTTTTTTGTTAGGAAAGTAAATAGAGGAAAGAGGAAAAAGAGGCCATTGTGGTTTTCTAAAGAAGTAGCTGAAAAGGTGAGGGAGAAAAGGTTAGCGTTCATAAAGTACAAGAATCACAGAAAGTGGAAGACGGGCAACAATATCTGGAAAAGCTAAGAGAAGCTGAGAAAGTAGTCAGGAATGCAGAAATTCAAATGGGAAAAAAAAATACCAAATACAGTAAAACAAGGGGAGGGACAAGACTTTATTTTAGATATGTTTGTGATGCATGGAAGTACAAAGGTGGCATTGTGAGACTCAGAGGTGAAGAGGAGGAATATTTAGAGGATGATGAGGAAAAAGTAAAATTGTTTAACAAATATTTTTGCTTGATGTTCATTGTAGAAGAACCAGGAGCAAGACCACATAAAAAAACACAATAAAGATTGGAAGTAAGGTTAAACTCAAATCGATTTTCAGAACAGTGTGTTCGTGAGGAGCTAACTAAACTTCAAGTGGATAAAGCGATGGGGCTGGATAGGATACCTCTGAGGGTACTGACAAAACTAGAGAAGTCATGGCAGCTCTGCTGGCTGACCTTTTCAATGCTTTTTTTTTTAGAGTTGGGAGTAGTTCCAGAGGACTGGAAGGGGCAGATGTGGTTCTTATTTTTAAAAGTGGAAGTAAGGAGGAGGCTGAGAACTAAAGGCTAGTTAATCTGACCTCTGTGGTAAGCAAATTAATAGAATTATTGCTGAAACACAGGATAGTGCAGTTTCTGGAATCCAATAGATTGCAAGATCTGAGGCAGAATGGTTTTACCAGAGGTAAATTTTGTCAGATGAATCTGATCAATTTATTTGATTGGGTGACTGGAGAGTTGGATCAATGGAGAGCGTTAGACGCAGTTAGATTTCAGTAAAGCCTATGACACAGCTCCACACAGGAGACTTATAAATAAATTGAGCGCCCTTGATATGGAACCTAGAGTGACTAGCTGAGTGGGAGGTGACAGAGAGTAGTGGTAAATAGAGTTTACTGTGAGGATGGGGACATTACTAGTGGTGTGTCTCAGGGATCAGTCTTGGGATCGGTTTTTTTTTATATTTTCGTGAGCTACATAGTGGACTGATTGTCGGGAAAGGTTTGATGTTTTGCCGATGATACCAAAATCTGCAACAGGATAGACAGACAGCCAGGAAGGAAAACATGAGGAGGGCTTTAGCAAAACTTGAGGAATGGTCTAGAGACTGGCAGATAAGATTAATGCTAAAAAAAAAGCAGAGTATGCATTTAGGATGAAAAAACTCAGGGAGAGGTACAGTATCGGAGGCAAAATTCTTCTAAGCGCAAGAGGGGTGGGATCTGGGGGTGATTGTTTCTGATGATCTTAACATGGCCAAACAGGTGGATAAAACAGTGGCAATAGCCAGAAAGATGCTTGGCTGCATAGGGAGACAAATGGTCAGCAGAAAAGGGAGGTGATATTTCCCCTATATAGGTCCCTGGTGAGACCTCACTTGGAATACTGTGTACAGTTCTGGAGACCACACCTTCAAAAGGAGAGAAACCGATTGGTGTCAGTCCAGAAGATGGCTACTAAAATAATTATCAGTCTTCATTCTATATGGGGATAGACTTAAAGATCTAAACATGTACAACCTAGAGGAAAGATGAGATGGGGAGATATGAGACATTTAAATATCTCAAAGGTTTCCTGCACAGGAAGCGAGCGTCTTTAAGTGGAAAGAAGACTCTAGAACAAGGGATCCTGGAATGAAGGTGAAAAGGGGTAGACTCATGGGTAATCTTAGGAAATACTTCTTTTCAGAGAGGATAGGAGATGCGTAGAACAGCCTCCTAGTGGAGATGGTGAAGGCAAAAATGGTTTCTGAATTTGAGAAAGCATGGAATAAATGGAGGGGATCTCTGAGGGAGTGATGAGAATTGTAAGGACTAGATATATTAGACAGATGGGCAGACTAGATGGGCTATATAGTCTTTTTCTGCCACCCTGTTTATTTGTTTCTATTTCCAAAACCTATAAAAAATCTAAAAAAAAAAAATTGGGGAAAAACCTAAACAACAAGGAAATTTGCCTCCAAATGACAGAAAATGACACGACAGAAAATGTTTTGGCCTGTACACCCCTACTGGAAAGTGGTATGTTAGATGCGGGGGATATAAGATTTTCTGAAGTTTATACATTGCATAGTGGAAGTAGAATTACAATTGTGAGTATACACTTATATACTATGCTATCCAATCTAGTTTCAACATGTTACTGTTTGCCAGCAGCATTTCATTGCAATACATATTTTATTATGCATACAAAAATAACTAAAGACATGTTGCCACCACTGTTTTTCGTTTCTTAGAAAGCATTAATAGAAAACTTTTCCAAATAATGGGGCAGATTTTTTATCCTATGCACGCGGGGTACATTTGTGCACGCTACCCAGTGCGCACAAATGTACACCCGATTTTATAACATGCGCGCGATACCGCGCGCATGTTATAAAATCCGGGGTCGGTACACGCAAGGGGGTGCACACTTGTGCACCTTGCTTGCGCCGAGCCCTAGGGGAGCCCCGATGGCTTTCCCTGTTCCCTCCAAGGCCGCCCCGAAATTGGAGCGGCCTTGGAGGGAACTTTTCTTTCGCTCCTCCACCTTCCCCTCCCTTCCCCTATTTAACCCACCCCCCAGCCCTACCTAAATCCCCCCCCACCTTATTTTATGTTTTACGCCTGCCTCTTGCAGGCGTATCTTGTGCGCGCCGGCCGGCTGCTGTGCCGTAGGATTTGGGACCGCCCACGGATCAGCAACACACCCATGACCCTGCCCCTTCCCGCCCCTTTTTCAAAGTCCCGGGACATACGCGCGTTCCGGGGCGCGCGCGTGGGCAGATTTTCTGGGGTTACGCGCGTAAGTTACACGCGTAACCCTTTGAAAACCTACCCCAATGTGTCCAGCGAACGTTTGGAAGTAGCAGAACAGCAATCAAAATTTGAAGAGATCCCCCTGCTTCCTGGTTAGATTTTGTTCAGGACATTTTTTGCCTGGAGCACATTTACCTGAATAAAAAGAGGCAGTGTTAGATTATTTCTGGGGCACTGCCTGGACAAAATTAGCCAGGTAAATCTGGTGGTTGGATAACTCTCTCTGTCCTAAAACTGTTCCGATAACTGGCAAAAGTTATCTGGATAACTTTATCCAAGATTTATTCAGCGGAATATATATCCAGATAAATTCCGCTGAATGTCTGGTAAAGTTAGGCAGGCACCTCCTGATAACGTTCCTGCTTGCCGGCTCATTCAAAATGAAGCTATTAGTAACTGAAACTGGAGCTAGCCCATAGAAAGCTGCAAACACAATAGCTCTTATTCCTTTGAACTGGCTTTGCCTTTGGATTTATAACAAGTAAGCAGGTTAATAAATGAGTGGGGTTTAAGGTGGAATGGAAGATGTGACACCCCCCCCCCCCCCCTTATCCAACTTTGTCTGTTGCAACAGGAGTTTCAAAATGCTTTGCTTGCAGGCAGATCAGCTGAATTCTGTTGGCAGGCCAGTTGGGTTTCAATGACATATGGAATCACACATCCAGATCTCATCGTTAGCTTTTCAATTATGATTTTTGGCAGAGGGAAGAAGATTGGGATTCTTGGCAGCCACAAATAGGACTCTGTCCTGATATCACTTGTCATATTTATTCTTCCCATGTGCTAGCTATCCACCTCCCCTGCCTAATGCTGCAAAGCATAAAAATAACCCTTCTTGTTTTTCGGACTTTTTCCATCTCCCGTTACCTCGTCAGGCAGCAACCACAAGTGCAGAAGGCTTCAGAAAGAGAGCATGGAACATCAGAAAGGCTTTAAAAATTATTATTTTTTTTTTTTTAAACAAAACCAACCTGCAGATTTTCACCCACTCTTTTGCAAGTAAAATGATGAATTGTTACCCTCCAGCAGTTTCGTGTGCTATTTGCAAGCTATTTTATAGCTGGGTGCTCAGAAGGTAACAGAACTGGCCTCCCCGTCCTCTGCTGTTCTTGGTCTGATGGTTCAGATGCTTTGCTCACCACCCCAGTCCATACACCTTGAGCAGATTGACACTTGTCAGCCGTTCTAACTCTGGAGAAATGTCTCCTATTCTCTTGGCTGACTATTTGTTAATAGAAA
This sequence comes from Rhinatrema bivittatum, assembly GCF_901001135.1. Taxonomy (NCBI): domain Eukaryota; kingdom Metazoa; phylum Chordata; class Amphibia; order Gymnophiona; family Rhinatrematidae; genus Rhinatrema; species Rhinatrema bivittatum. The sequence continues at coordinate 35,902,572 of NC_042626.1, forward strand.
TCTCTTATGCTTTACCAAGCAGGTGAATTCTTTTTCTCTCTTCCTAATCTCTTCCGCCGCTCATGTGTTTCTTTTCCTTCATTCTTTTTCTATATTTCACATTCATCCCTCTTTCTCTTCCCCTGCTACCCCTCCCCCCACCATCCCTCTTTTTTTTAAATATTTTTCTATTTCTCTCCCTCTCTTCCCTCCTTCCACCTCATCTGTCTTCTGCCTCACAGTTTTTCCTTGTCTGACATTGCCCACCGTAAGCCGATTTTCATCATGAGGAGAGAATGTCACCAATCCAAAGTAAACTGACATTTTGTCTTAAAGTGAGATCAAGCATAGAAGAAGATTGATTTATGAGCCCCTTTACTGCCCAAGCATGACATTTTCAGCATATTCCAAAGTCATTTCACATTATCTATCTGACTGGGATTTATATTGTGCCTAAATACGGTATATAGGGGTTTCTGAAATGGACATGGGAGTTGTGGGTGGTATTTGAAATGAGATAACCAACAGGTTCTAGGCCACAGGCAAAGTTCCATCTCCTTCTCCTTTTCCTCTGCATGCAGAGTGATTTTTGGATATGTACATAATGCTATGCCATAACGTTGCATCTGCTCTATTGTGCCTCAAAGTTTTGTATCAGTATCCGTTAGCTCTGTTGTCTATCATTGTAGGGCTGGATTTAGGCACAGGCAATACAGGCAAGTGCCCCAGGCGCCAAATTTTGAAGGCACCCAAAAGCTGGGGTTGCACCATTTCTCGCTCACAGTGCTCTGCCTATTGGCACCATAATCTTAAATCCAGCCCTGATAATCTACATTAACAGCATTTTTCTTGCAAACTTTTGTTCTATGCATCTGATTTTTATATTGAGTTTTATGTTTTTATTCATCTTTCTCTAATTTCTCATACTTTTCATCTGTCTCTAATTTCTCATACTGTCTCTAATTTCTCATACTAATTTCTCATACTTTTCATCTGTCTCTAATTTCTCATACTTTTCATTCATTCAATTAAAGGTGAATTTTAAAAGCTGCCGAAATCAGGAGATGAGGGTGCATCTAGCACATGCATATGTCCACCCAATTATATAAAGGTGAATTTTAAAAGATGGACGTGTGCTGAAATCAGGAGATGGGGCACACATCTATCTCATGCACGCGTCCACCCAATTTTGTAAAGTGGACGGATTCGCGCACATCTCGCATCACAGGGAAAAGGTGTGGGTGTGGGCAGAGCATGAGCAAGTACTTATGTGCCTGGGTGCGCGCACAGGTCCAGTGCTGCTTAACTTCTGCTATGGAGGAGGTGTAAGTAAAAAAAAAACAAAAAACAAAAAACCCCCAGGCATTTGCGAGGGGTTTGAAGGGTCTGAAGTAACTGGGGGGAGTGCAGGCTAAACAACCAGGGGGGTTTGGAGGGTCTAGGAGAGCACTGGCCGAACTGGTGAAACTGGTTCTCGGCTGGACGCACGTCTGTTTTGAAACACAGACTGTTGCTTGTCCGTTAGCCGATTTATGCTGCTGGGCGTGCACAAGCTTGAAATTAGGTAAACAGATAATCACGCCTAGGCTATTTTATAACATGCATTCACATGTACGCACATGTTATAAAATGGCCATGTCTCTGGGCATGCACACACCTGCATATGTTCACCCATGAGACCATTTGAAAGTTACCGTCTTACTGGCTTAACTTCTCCCCTCTATACCACAACCTGGGTCTCTTTCCTTTCTTCCCCATCTCTTTCCCTGTCCTGTTTATCTCTCGGGGTCTTAACTCATCCTTTCCCCCCTGATTGTATCTCCCTTCTCCTCTCTCTGTATTAGTTGGCACTAGTGTGGCACTGGCATGGAACTAGCAGTACCCATGGATTCTTTGACAGCTATCAGGATAGACAATTCCTTTAATTATTGCCTAGATTAGGTGTTAGAGCCTTAGCTTTGCATCCAGGCCTTATTTCTTTCAGTTAGTCATTTTGTCTGAACTCTGGTATGTGAAGAGACACACGCAAGCCAGTCTAATTTATCACCTGGCTTTACTACCTCTGGCAATAAAAGTTATCCCTTTATAGATTCCACTTTCTAGGTGGCCCTGTAATTCACATTGGATGCACTCTAATGTATGCTGCCTTTCTTGTATATACAAACACAGAACAAAGGGCACAAAGAATACAATGTCAAGTATTTTGAAAAACTATTTATCTAGCTGTTAAGAACACGGCATCAGAAACAATGCTGTAACCTGATTTACATCCACCGCCTCTCGCCACCCAATGGGCCACAACTGTGGCACCTCTGATCTCATTCATTTGCTGGTTCAAAAAACTAATTTTATATTTTAACTAAATGTCTCAATTATTTTTAAATGTCAATATGAATATGGTTAGAAACCAAAACCTACACTCAAATCATTTAACACACCAATCTCAATACAAATCTGAAAAATAGTGACTTATCTTAAAGAGACAAAGAACTCTTATACGTCCTTATTCAACGTTCCAAACTCAGAATGGTTTTATGTTATGTCCTTGCTGAATTTCCAAACTCAGAACGTCCAACATGAGCCCATGTTTTGGTGGACAACACCACCTGCTTCAGGGGTAACAATCTCAATTGGGACAACCGTTCCCTGTGCAATACTCTGTTTCCTGTGCTAAGGTTCATCTATCAGTTCAAAAACAGCAACTCCTCTAAATAGCATTAATCATAATGACCCTTATCACAGTCAACAATGTATTGCACTGTGAACAGTTTTCCCAATTCAGATTGTTACCCCTGAAGCAGGCGACGTTGTCTGCCGAAACCTGGGCTCATGTCGGGCGTTCTGAGTTTGAAACTTCAGCGTGGACGTAACATAAAACCATTCTGAGTTTGGAACGTTGAATAAGGACATACAAGAGTTCTTTGTCTCTTTAACATAAGTCACTATTTTTCAGATTTGTATTGAGATTGGTGTGTTAAATGATTTGAGTGTAGGTTTTGGTTTCTAACCATATTCATATTCACATTTAAAAAATAATTACGACATTTAGTTAAAATAAAAAATTGGTTTTTAGAACCGGCAAATGAATGAGATCAGAGGTGTCCATTGCTGATGCAGTCTGTGGCCCATTGGGTGGTGAGAGGCAGTGGATATAAATCAGGTTACACCATTGTTTCTGATGCCGTGTTCTTAACAGCTAGATAAATGTTTTTTCAAAATACCTGACATTGTATTCAATATTCTTTTGCCCTTTGTTCTGTGTTTGTATATCTGGTTCAAAAGAATTGCTTGTTTATGTTTAGTTTTTCTGCCTTTCTTGTAGCACTTTCCTTTCCATTACAAATTATATCAGTTATTTTCCGAAAAGAAGTCTCTTCCATGGATTATAATAATGGTGTTACTTAAATCATTACATTCCACCCAAGTTTAGAGTTCACTAATCCATTCCTTCAATGGTCAGTTCTTTGTTGATCTAGCGGAATGTCTTTCTAGAGAGCAAGGACAGTGTGCAGGGACAAAAGAGAATGTGGGTGGATAGTGTGAATCTATGAAAGTACTATCTTGAGAGAACAATTACAGGCAACTAATTATTCATTTCTCTCCTTCTAACACCATGCGTTTGGATTTGATTGGCAGCTCAGAAGGCATTTTAACCATAGCAAACTTCTGTCCTCATTTCAGCTTTATTCCCAGATGTCTTGAAGGCCTTTTGAATTCACATGGTTAATATCTTTCTATAAATAAGATGCCTGAACAGAGATAGATAATAATCATAAAATCTGAGTGGACAAATTAAAGTAGGAGAAAACTGATTTAATAATGAAGTAGACAAGCCTTCCATTGGCATTCTATGATTCTCAAGTCTGCATCTCATTAAGGGGGGTGATTTTCGAAAGGATTTACATGCATAAAACTGGATTTTACCTGTAATGCACTTTACCTGCGTAAGTGAGCTTTTGAAAATTGCTGTGGTAGTATGTTACATTTACATGTGTAACTCCTTTAAAAATGTCCTCCTAAGAGCACTGCTTTGATTTTCTTTAGTTTCTAATAGTTGTATGTCTTTGATCTTCTGCAGTGCAGTATCCAGGAGATATTCTAAACTTTTCCAGAAAAGCAAAACATTTGGAAAAGTCAGGACTTGTGAGGGGATGCACCCAGATGAGCGTTCTGACCACTTAGGATGACTTGGTAAAGGAGCTCCACAGAAGGTCCACATATCACAAATACTTCTTGCCTCTCTTCTATTATATATAGGGGCAGATTTTCAAAGGGTTACGCGCGAAACTCCGAAAACCTGCTTCTGCGCGTGCCGAGCCTATTTTGCATAGGCTCGGTGATGCGTGCAAATCCCTGGACACGCGTATGTCCCGGGGCTTTGAAAAAGGGGTGGGAAGGGGGCGGGGCCGGGGCACTCGGGACCGCCCCTGGATCGCCACCGGACTGCCGCCCTGCCCCTGGCCCCCAGACCGCTGCCATGCCCCCGGCCTCCACCCCCGGGCCGCCCATTTTGGAAAGCCCCAGGACAAAACAGGCTCGGCGTGAGCAGGGGTAGGTTTTCGGGGGTTATGTGCGTAACCCTTTGAAATTCTACCCCAAATTGTGGCAAGAACTGATGGGAAAACTGATCTAGAATGGGTTGGGTAAAGAGAACATTAAATTTTAGAAAATTACACTAGAAAACATATTTTAGTTTTTGACATCATTATTTGGAGGGAATTAATCAAAGTGCTGCAAATTGTTGATCACTAGGAACCTCTGCCTCTACCATATAGAATATGAGAAGATAAGAAATGCCACGGTCCTCTCACTGACAGTGGCTAGTCCAGGTCACTAGTACCTGACAGACCCGATAAAGTAGTTCCTGTTACTCACTCCCAGGGACAGCAATAGATTTCCTTAGTCTACCTGGCTAATAATATATTATGGACTTTTCCTCCAGGAACTTGTCCAAACCTCTTTTAAACCCTGCTATGTTAAGTGCCTTTTCCACTTCCTCTGGCAATAGATTTCACAGCTTGATTGTGCACTGAGTGAAAAAAATACTTTAGTTTTATGGAGAGTCCTCTTGTTTTAGAATTATTTGAAAAGGTAAATAAACATCCTTTATTCACCTATTCCATTCCACTCATGGCGTTGCAGGCTTTTAAAAAATGTATTTAGCCATTTATATTTCAATGATTATCTCTAAATGTAGCATGCAAATTAAAACATAAATAGAATTACACACGCACACAACACAACTTCTATTATATCCCCTCTCAGCTGTCTCTTTTAGCAGCTGAAGACCTCTAACCTATGTAGGCTCTCAGCATAGGGGAGCAGTTCCATCCCTTTTATCATTTTTGTTCCCCCCTCCTCTGTACGTTTTCCAGGTCTGCTATGCCTTTTTTGAGATGGGGCGACGAGACCTGCACAAAATACTCAAGGGGCGGTAGCACCATGGACTGATACAGAGGCAATAGAATATTTTCCAATTTATTCGCCATTCCTTTACAGACTCCCGATTCGAACTCAATATATTCTATACCTATAGTTGGGATTATTTTTCTCTCTGTGCATCACTTTCCACTTTTCCAAATTAAATTTCATGTGCCATTCAGATGCCTAGTTTCCTAGTCTCACAAGGATCTTCAGCAGTTCCTCGCAATCCGCTGCTATTTTAACGGTGTTGAATAATTGTGGAACATCTGAAAATCTGATCACTTCACTTGTCGTTTCCTTTTCCAGATCATTTATGAATATATTAAACAACACAGGTCTCAGTACCGACCCCTGTGGTAATCCACTAATGACCTTTCTCCATTTGGAAAAGTGACCATTTGGTTCTACCTTCTGTTGCCTGTCTTTTAAGCAGTTACCCATCCGCAATAGGACACTGCCTCCTATCCCAAGACTTTTTAATTTCTTGAGGAATCTCTCATGAAAGATAGTGTGAAATGCCTTCTGGAAACCAAATATACTATAGAGTATGGGCCGGATTTTCAAAAGGTTATGTGCATAAATCGCCTTACGCGTGCCGGGCCTATTTTCAAGAAGCTTGGCGACGTGCATAAAGCCCCGAGACGCGTGTAAGTCCCGAGGCTTTACCAAAGGGGCGGGAAGGGGTGGGGCATGGGTGGGGAGGGGTCAGAGGTTCCAGGCTCAGCAGCCATTTGCTGCTGTGCTTGGGATCGTGCGCCAGCAGGACTGAAGTAAGTTTTGTAATAAAAGACAGAAAAAAGAAAAGGTAGGGGGGGAAAGGGCGGAGGAGGTAGGGGAAGGGAAGGTGGGGGGGGGGGGGAGGTAGGGAAGTTCTCTCTGAGGCCACTCTGATTTTGGAGCAGCCTGGGAGGGAATGGGGGGAAGGTTATTCATGTAAAAATTGCAATTTTAAAAAGCCCATTTTAAAAAGCCCATTTACGCATATAAAACTCAATTTTATGCACATGAATCCTTTTGAAAATTACCTCTTGTATGAAAAGCCAAATACACTAGATATTCTGAATGAAGGATAAATATAGTAACACCCATACCAAAGGAGCAGGATGCCTAAAATATTAAATATATATTTTTTTATAGCATTAATACCTGAGTAGTGACTGTAGGTGAGAAAATGTGACTATATGTTCACCTTTACAGCAAACAAATGGAAAAATGCAGTGAATAAAAGCATTGGATAGAAAGGAGAATAAGCCTAATAAGGAAGGAAAAGAGCCAAAAAGCTTTACATGTGATGTTTCTATTTTTGAGCTTTTAAGAGCAAAATCCCCAGGGACAGTAACTTTCAGAGGGACGTGTGGGCCCACATTGACACAAGTTTGCCCGTGCGCGTCCAGGGGCGTGGCTATTTTATAACATAAAATGAATACCTACACAATAAATGGTAATCATCGATCGACAGAGGAAGATCGCCTGTGGCAAAAGCTCTGGAGGAATCGTCGAGCAAAGGGGTACAGACTCCATGAAGTTGGTTCCAGCAAACATCAAACTCCCTGAGGAAAGGCACTTACGTCTGAAACATGTCGGGATAATTCACAAGAAGATGGACACACCAACTAGAATCGGGGAAGTCTGTTTTTATACCCTTTATTGACATTTCATAGAGTTTTATTCAGTTAATTTTTGCGGGTACGCATTTGAAAACATTACACTGCCACGGAAGAGTCTTCAGGTGTCCTTCGGGACAACACTAATCACAAACAAAATTCTTAAAAAACAAATGTTAAAAGCACTTGAGGAGGAGGAGGAAGGTTAATGATTATAAGATCACCTTATAGAGGTGCTGGGCACCTACACCATGTATGAAACCTTTCTCTGACTCCATTCATTATTTGTTAAAGTAATTCATACACACAGTTTTTGCAAAATTTCCCATTTATTGTGTAGGTATTCACTTTATTAAAACAAACATAAAACATAAACACACAATTTATCAAAAGTTTATTTTAATGTCAGCGACAGAGCATAGCTCTTGATTGTTTTTGTCTAGTATAGTAGTTCGCTGTACAGGTGTATTTTTGATATTTTATAACATAGCCAGGGCACACATATCTGTGAGCCCTGTTTTGCAACTGGGCATAAACCGCCACGTATATCTGGGTATGAGTCGTGTAAGTGGAGGAATGTTATAACCGGTGCGTGGCCACGTCATGACCAGTTTCACCAGTTTGCCCAGTGTAGAGCTTAGGTGTTCCAAACCCCCTCTGGCCTGTGCTCCCCCCAGTTACCCTCAGGGATGGCTGGGGGTTTTTTTTGTTGGTTTCTTTTAAACTGACAACTTCTCTGTAGCAGAAGTAAAGTTACAAGGCACTGGACCTGGGCGAGCGCCCAGGTGTGTAAGAATGTGCGCACATCTCTGGGCCCCGCCCTGGAACGCCCACGCCTTCCCCAAACCCACCCCCACACTGCGTCCCCTTTTTGAATCAGAGTGAGATATTCGTGCATCAGGAGATGCGCGCACATGTGCGTGGCTTTTAAAATACGGAAGCCGCAACCATGTCTCACCTTCACGCACATCTCCCAGTTTTGGCGCGCGCAGGGCTTTTAAAATTCACCTCCTATTGTTAAGTGGAATTCAAATCACAGTTAAATTAAATATGACTGAGCTCATATTTTGAGTGAAACCTCTTACCCTGCTGTCTGAGGGCTGTTACCCAGGATGGTGTGTGATAATAAAGCTACCCTGTAGCAACCGAGTTCTGTCACTTCCATAAAAATTCCCATCTCTGACATGTGTAAAACTTGAATCCCCATCTGTGATATATTAATTCATATAGCCAATTAATTTTTCTAAATGCTTGCAGATCTCATTCAAACAAAAGTAAATGGAGAGATGGAGTAGGAGATAGCAGCAGAGTTATTGTTAAAGCAGGTTAGATTAACAGTGGGCAATGGAAATGTCTATGGAGAACTGTCAGAATCAACAAGTCTTTGACAATTTTCACTATTCTAGCCCCAAGGTTATGTGATTTATTTGTGGTATTGCTGATCTCACGTAGTTGCTTTCATGACCGTGAAATTGAAGCCCGGTCTTGCTGCCCTCCGAGGGATACACCTACCTTTCTTTTTTTTTTAAACTAGCAGTCATGTGATGTATCAACACTTAAATATTTACATTGCACCCATTTGCAACATTTTCAGTACTCTTGGTGTGAATTACAGGATTTATGCTAATGATCAGTTTTTCATTCCATATTCCCTTTTGTGGTCAGAAACCTATAAACATGCTTGCAGTGCATAAACAAATAGTGCATAAACAAATAGTTATTTCATAATAAGCTCTTATTTAATGTGAAAAAGACTGAGATTCTGATTTTGAGCAAGTTTCCCTTAGTTAATCTTCCCTCTCACTTATCCTTCAATAATTACAATGTTCTTGTGAGCAGGTAGGTGTGCAATCTTGGGGCGACCTTGGATTTTGATTTCTCTTTTAGTGCTCATATCAAATCTGTTGTTAAAAGCTCATTATTCAGACTGCAATTGATCATGAAACTACATCCCCTGCTTGACCCTCATGATTTCCGTACTGTTCTTCAGGCGCTTGTTCTTAACAACCTGGACTACTGTAATGCCTTATGAGACGAATTTTAAGAGATGCGCGCAGCAGAATCAGGAGATGTGAGCACATATAGGATATGCATGTGTCCACCTGATTTTAAAAACCGCCTACATGCATGCACAAGTCCCAATGTGCGCATATCTCTCTTTGAACCAAAAAGGGGTAGGGCACTGGCAGTCCGGGGCAGGGCCAAGATATGTGCATGTAAGTACGTATATGCCTGGGCATGCACCCAGAAGGCATGGGAATACTACCCTTAACCAATAATAGGGATGTGAATCGTTTTTCGACGATTAAAATTATCGTCCGATAATTTTAATATCGTCTTAAACCGTTATGGAACACAATACAATAGAGATTCTAACGATTTATCGTTATAAATCGTTAGAATCGTGAGCCGGCACACTAAAACCCCCTAAAACCCACCCCCGACCCTTTAAATTAAATCTCCCACCCTCCCGAACCCCCCCCAAATGACTTAAATAACCTGGGTGTCCAGCGGCGGTCTGGAACGGCAGCGGTCCGGAACGGGCTCCTGCTATTGAATCTTGTTGTCTTCAGCCGGCGCCATTTTCCAAAATGGCGCCGAAAAATGGCGGCGGCCATAGAACAACACGATTCCATGGCAGGAGGTCCTTCCGGACCCCTGCTGGACTTTTGGCAAGTCTTGTGGGGGTCAGGAGGCCCCCCCCAAGCTGGCCAAAAGTTCCTGGAGGTCCAGCGGGGGTCAGGGAGCGATTTCCCGCCGCGAATCGTTTTCCGTACGGAAAATGGCGCCGGCAGGAGATCGACTGCAGGAGGTCGTTCAGCGAGGCGCCGGAACCCTCGCTGAACGACCTCCTGCAGTCGATCTCCTGCCGGCGCCATTTTCCGTACGGAAAATGGCGCCGGCCATACGCGTATGGCCAGCGCCATTTTCCGTACGGAAAACGATTCGCGGCGGGAAATCGCTCCCTGACCCCTGCTGGACCTCCAGGAACTTTTGGCCAGCTTGGGGGGGGCCTCCTGACCCCCACAAGACTTGCCAAAAGTCCAGCGGGGGTCCGGAAGGACCTCCTGCCGTGGAATCGTGTTGTTCTATGGCCGCCGCCATTTTTCGGCGCCATTTTGGAAAATGGCGCCGGCTGAAGACAACAAGATTCAATAGCAGGAGCCCGTTCCGGACCGCTGCCGTTCCGGACCGCCGCTGGACACCCAGGTTATTTAAGTCATTTGGGGGGGGGTTCGGGAGGGTGGGAGATTTAATTTAAAGGGTCGGGGGTGGGTTTTAGGAGGTTTTAATGTGCCGGCTCACGATTTAACGATTTTTCACGATATTTTACCCCCCCAAACGGCAACAATACGATTCCCTCCCCCTCCCAGCCGAAATCGATTGTTAAGACGATCGAGGACACGATTCACATCTCTAACCAATAAGCCTTGATGCCTTTGGCACAACTGCAACATTGCTGTATGCTTTGACGGTGGGGAGGGGGTAGGAATTGGATTCAGACAACAGTCATGGGCCTTGACTTTTATGGTCTGTGATGCTGATACATAGACGTAAGGGAAAAAGCCTAGTATTGCTTTAACAGCCAAGTCCATATACAAAGTACGTCAAGCAGCACTGTCTGAATTTTCACCTAGTAAAAATGTTGCTAGCAGTATATTTTTTATGGGTTATCATACTGTTGGTGTTTGAGGTAGTTGTAGGTGGATCCTTGGGCCGGTGGCAGATGACCACGCCCCCGGGGGAAGACCACAGGTCAGGCTCAGAGTATGGAGACAGATACTCACTAGTTCTTTTATTAAACAGTATATTGAACCACTAGAGGTGGCAGTAGTGAGCTGGAAGTGCCCGGCAGGGCTGTAGTCCCTCAGGTACTGGAACAGCAATCCTGGATAACTGAGCTGTAGAGAAACTGAATATAGTGAGTAGGCAGAGTATGCAGAGTTCAGGAACAGAACCTTGATGGTAACACTCACACAATAGTATCTAGAAGTAGTCCTGGAGCTGGAAATGAATTAGGCCCTCGAGGAGCGAGTACCTGGTTCCAGGGAAAGCGCTGAGAGAGAGAGAGAGTAACTCACTGGTGTAGTAGGCAGCGATGACTTCCAGGCAGAATAAGCATTCAGCAACCAGTCCAGGAACATGGGCCCTCGAGGAGCGAGTGCCGGTTCCTGACTGTGACCTGAAAAACAAAGAGAGAGAGAGGCCTCCGAGGAGCGGGTACCCCTGGTAAGTCCGAGGAGGCAGAGAGCTTAGAATGAATCCTTGTACCATAACCTTTGCTAACTCGATTAGTTAGCGATTTCTAAGACCTTATATATCCGGTACTGCTGATGTCATCTCAGGGGGATGCCCCTGAGGTTTGCGCCATTGCTGGTACATCAGTCGGGAAAGGCGCCGCACGCGCCTTTAGGCCCTTGTGAAACATGGCAGATTGCAGCATCGAGCTGCTCCGGAGATGCCAGAGGAAGACGGCAGAATGATGCCACGGCAGCCAACCTTCCACTTGAGCAAGAGGGAGTCACCAAGGAGGTGAGGAGGGCAGAGTGGAGACGTCGAGCAGCGACAGTCGCAACACAAACGGCTTGGGGATAACTGCAGGGAGCAGCAATTGCTACCCTTAAGAGAAACATGGGGGTAACCTGCACAGCATGGCAGATATGACCATAAGAAGCTTGCTGGGCAGTGTAGATGGAACATTTGATTTCTTTGCTGCTGTCATTACTATGTTATTATGTTACTAGTGCCACGTAACTTTACTTCTGCTATTGAGGAGGTGTAAGTCTAAGTAAAACAGTTTTAAGGCATCTCATAGATGTTTGAGGGGTCTGGGTTAACTGGTGGGGGTTTGCAGACTTTAGAATAGGGGGATTTGGAGGACCTAGCTGTAGTCTGGGAAAAATGGTGGGCGAACTGGTAAAATTGCTCATGGCGTGGACACATGCCTGTTGTAGAATTCTCCCACCCAATTCTGAAACCCAACTTTATGTCGCTGTTTGCACCCACATGAAAAATTGGCACACAGATACGCGTACAAGGGCTATTTCATAACATGTGTACGTATATGCTCGCATGTTATAAAATGACTGCTGTGGGAATGAGCGGTGATTCCCACAGGCCCGGAGACACAAACTAGTCTTTCTTAAAACACTAACCTTTATTACAGCTTCACAATCACACAACAGTAGACTGTCTTCCCTTGAGAACAGTGTACTCAATTACTCACAGTTTCAGTACTGCTTCCCTCAGTACTCACAGTTCAGCTTTGACACTCTTCAGTGTTTGGACAGAGTTACTTTACAGGAGTTGCCTTCCTCCTGGAGACCTGGCCTGGTCTCCCCACCTAGATCCCAGCTCTTATTCCCCAGTCTTAGGTTATACCCACTGAGCCCCCCCTACCCAGCAGGATCCCGCCCATAGAGCATACTTTCCTTAGTGGATTTAAGGTGGACCAGCATCTAGCCTGGTCCTGCACAAAAATAGGGGAACAGTAGGGGCACTGCCTCACAGCCACATATCTGGGCCTGCACTGACACACATGAGTCAGTGTGCACCTGTGTGTCCTTTTAAAAGTTACTTTTCCTATGTGGGTCTCCCACATACTGCCTTACGCCCACTCCAGTTGGCTCAGAATGCTGAAGCACGTAACTTACCTGCCTCTAAACCTCGTGACTATATTACACCTGTTTTGACTGATTTACATTGGCTTCCTACCAGATGGAGGCTAATGCATATGCTTGCTGTTATTATCTTTACATTTTTAAATGCCAATCATCTCTGTTGGGTGAACTCTGTTTTAAAAATCTAAAGGCCACCACAATCTTTAATATCTACCTAAAAGAACTTACTCGAAGTCCCAGTGGTAAAGTTGGCCCACCTCAATATCACCCGTGATAGGGCTTCTGCTGCAGGCCCATTATTGTGAAACTCTCTTTCTGAAGAGATTAGGACAGAGCTATGCGTCAAAACTTTCATAAAGGCTTGGAAAACACACTTTTTTAAGAAAGCCTTTTTGGATCAGTAGATTTAGCACTTTTGTTTTCTGATGTTTCATTGTAATATGTATGAGTTTATTGCTGATTATATTTTATTATGTATGTATACTCTTTATTTGTAAACCACTCTGAAATTTTATGATGTTGGCGGTATATACATTTTTAATAAACCTAAACACTCAAAAGTATCCCATTGTGGTTCTGGCTGAATAGAGACCTGCCTTTGAAAGGGAAAATGAATGAGGAAAAATCTTTCCTCTCATTTTATACAATCCTTTCTTTTAGGAAAATGTGCTTCTCCTATAAAGCTTTGTTAATATGGAGAAATGAATAAGATACAGCCAAGTTTGTTTTTGAAAAACCATTGTGAAATTTGCTGCCTTTACGTCTAAACATAGTCATTAAGGTTGTTCCATTACCTAGGTTAACCAGGTCATGCTGATCCAATCCTGTATTTGCCACATAAGAACATAAGAAATTGCCATGCTGGGTCAGAGCAAGGGTCCATCAAGCCCAGCATCCTGTTTCCAACAGAGGCCAAACCAGGCCAAAAGAACCTGGCAATTACCCAAACACTAAGAAGATCCCATGCTACTGATGCAATTAATAGCAGTGGCTATTCCCTAAGTAAATTTGAATAATAGCTGTTAATGGACTTCTCCTCCAAGAACTTATCCAAACCTTTTTTGAACCCAGCTACACTAACTGCACTAACCATATCCTCTGGCAACAAATTCCAGAGCTTTATTGTGCGTTGAGTGAAAAAGAATTTTCTCCAATTAGTCTTAAATGTGCTACTTGCTAACTTCATGGAATGCACCCTAGTCCTTCTATTATTCGAAAGTGTAAATAACCGATTCACATCTACTCGTTCAAGACCTCTCATTGCAAGGATGCAGATTAGTCCTGCTTTTCTTATGGGAATTGTAACTATATCCCCATGCATGGGGTGGGGCAAAACCAGTCTTGAGAATACTGGATCAGCTGGTCTTTGTTTCCTGGGTGAGGTGGCAAGCCTTGTAGTTATTGTGTGACTTTGCAGAAGCCATGCAACAGCAAAATCCACCACTCCTGATTCAGCATCTTTCAACCACAAAACAGAAAGAAACCACAATTTCTTTTCATAAAAGACAAAACAGCACCTTTTATCCAGAATGGTCAGGGCCAAGGCCATTCCCAGTACTGGAATTTTCAAGATAATGGGAGTTATCCCCATACAGAAAAAAAAAACAAACTATATTAAAAGAAAAGAAAGAGAGAAATAATGGCTGTACAAATTTCAACTGTTTACTGAGCACCAAAGAATAAACAAGCTAGCACATAATGCACAGCGCAGAAACAGTGGGAATAGGAGTGCAACAGTGCTGCTAATCTGCTATGTGTCCGCACACAGTCTGAGGTGAATTCTAAAAGCCTGGTGAATGCCAAAATCGGTAGATGCACGCGCATGTAGGACATGTGTGCGCCCATCGGATTTTAAAAGCCACCACCTGCATGCACATCTCCAGATGTGCGAATATCTCACTCCAAACCAAAAAGGGGCATGGTGTGGTTATGGCTTGAATGGGGCTAAGAGAAGTGCGCAAAAATACTTATGCATCTGGGGCACGCACCAGGTTCAGTGCCGTGTAACTTAACTTCTGCTATGGAGGAGGTGTAAGTTTAAAAAAACAACAACAAAACAGCCATCTCTGAGGAGTTTAAAGGGTTTGGGGTAACTGGGGGGTGTGCAGGCTATTAAACTGGGGGGGGGGGGGGGAGGGTTTGAAGGAGGACCATAGCTCTACACTGGGCGAACTGGTGGAGAAACAACTGGTCGTGTGGATGTGCGCCAGTTATAAAATTCCCCCATTTGCGTAGCTCATAGCCATATGTGTGTTGCTGTGCATCCCCAGTTGCAAAATAAGACATACACATACGAGCACCCAGGTTATTTTATAACATTCGCATGTATGTGCATGTATGTGCATGTATGTTATAAAATAGCCATGCCTTTAGGCGCACGTCAGTGTGCACCCACACTCCTCTCTGAAAGTTACCGTCCCTGTGAACATGTTTCCCCAACACCTACCCTACACTTGCAGGAAATTTGGATCTTTGGGCCCCCCCCTTTTCTGCTGGACTCAATGCTGCCAAAAACAATGGGAACAGGACAGTAGCAATACTTCTTCTCTGGTGTAGCTGTGTCCGCTGCAAACGGCTGAGAATGAGGCTGAGGCGCTGACTTCTATGCCATGCATAAATTCAGTAAAATAGAAGTTTTTCTGGATAATGGATCAGAATGATTTTTTTTTCCAAGCCAATGGAAGCTTCCGGATATGTGATCTTTGGATAAAAAAGGTGCCTTGCTGTATTCTTTATTGTTGGCCAATGAGATTTTTTAAGTATAACCCCCTCTTCGGTGGTACTGGAATGCAGGGCCGAACTCACTGCATTGGACCTCTCAATTTTCTCTTTATTCATGCATCGACAGCCACTGGAGTGCCAGGGTTCCACCGGCAGGGAGGAGAACTCTTGAGGGTGGGTAACCTGCACAGTCTTCTTTTTCCACTCACTCCTTCAAGAGTACTCACCTGTGTAAATCTCAACAGGCTGGATCTCAGTTAGAAAAACAAGCAGAGACTTGGCATGGTGTTCAACTGAAAATGAACTGCAGCTTGAAAAATAGAATCCAGGCCAAAATAGCAAAAAACATGAGGATACAGAGCAAACTCCTTCTCCATTTTCTGCTATGAAGGAGGTGCTACAGACTCCTTCTCCATTTTCAGCCTCTGAGTCAGTGTACAAAGTCCCTTCCCCATGATGGGAAAGAAAAGGTTATGGTTATGGAGGTGGTTGTGGTGGTGGTGGAAAATATCTCCTTCCTTCTCACAAACCAAAACACAACTTCTCCAAAAATCAGTTCTTACCCTTGGGACATTACTTACCCCAGTTTAACTGAGTGAAGGGCAACTGTGGACTCCACTTTAACTGGGCACAGAAATTCAGTCCACTCCCCTCAGGCAGGGAGGTAAAAGCCCTCCCAGAATGGGAGGAGGTCAAAACAGAACGCGCTCTCTTAAAGACAAAAATCCACTCTTCTGAGCTCCTCTTGTCAAGGCAGTTCTCTCCAGTTCTATAAGGCTTTAGCTTGATCACTGCCCTTGCATATCTTAATGATGCAGGCTGGAGGGCCTACTGGGATCCACCAGAAAACTCTCCTCCTCCTCCCAAAGGAAATCTACATCCAACCACACTGTTCATGCTCAGACAAGGGATTTTATAGCCTTAGCAGGACCAATCTCAGCACCATGGGTAGGAGAAAGACAATCTTAGGGATGGTCTCCAAAGATGGTAAAGATCCCCAGTGCTTAGTCAGAGGAAATTTAATAAGAGAAAGCAAAGTAGCCCTTACATAAGTAAACTCTTGGTTAATTGTCTTTAAAGATAAATATTCTTCTGTGGGGCTGGCCCAGTGGCATGCAGAGGCTCCCCAGTTCAGATCCTGAATCGGGCCTTCCACCCCTGGAGGTGCATTCACTCAGGCCCTGGGATAGGGAAGGGCATTATGGCCATCATTAAGAGCAATGCCTTGTGGCTGCATTTAGAGTCCATGATGCACGGTTTTGGAAGGAGCCCAGGATGCATGACCTCTGGTCCGAGGACCATTGCTGCAATGACCAGACTAAGAACATTTAAAGTCTATTAAAAATAGAGGAAACAGTCCCAGGTAATTGTACGTGAAGATTCATAGTGCCAGAATCCCAGCATTGGTTCTGATTGAGCTGGAAGGAAAAGTGATGAGTTAATAAAAAACGATGCTCAGGAATTCAGAGATACCTGAACAAAACAGCCCAGGATTGGGAAACCAGAGTTATGATTAGTACAAGGCTATGTGTGAGATGTAGAAATGAGGTGGCCTTACCTGAAGAGCTCCTGCTGTTTGAAAGAAAATGGATTACGATTGTCATTTCAACCACAGGGGGGGGGGGGGGGAGACATTCTTTTGGGGAATCTATGGGACCTTCTAGCAGTCTATTTCATCCAAATCAGTTTGCATAGCAGTTGTTGATAGGTGGGATACAAAGTGGCACCATCTTCCCTCCAGGATCTTTCAGCAAAAGAAGTAATTCTGCTTCCGAGGCTGCAGAACTCCTGACCTAACTGCCCCTAAGAGCGGTGTGAGACCAGATTATGACTTTGTAAGTCAGGATGATGCCTTCTGGTACTGCTACTCCTGGTTCTCTTGGCAAAAACCAGAAAAGCTAAGAACAGGCTTCAACAGGTAGATACAGTGAGCTGTACTATAATAATATAATATAATTTAGATTCAATGTAAGAACAGCAGAAAACTTGTTTATATATTGAGACAACTGTGGAGCCATACATTTCTAGTCTTTATGGATGGGCGGCCTTGTTACAGAAATTTCATGTAATCAGTACTCTGTGTGCTGGTAAATAAAGATAATAATGACTTAATTGAAAAAACTTCTTTATTACTGGTGATTAACGCCATTGTAATTCTAAATGCATTTACTGAGCACTTCATTATCTCTCATTTTCTACAACATTTTTTGTATTTTTGATTTGGCAGTGATTTATTTACAATTATTGTTTGAGTAGTATTTGTGATCGCCTGTTTTATGGCTTTAAGTAATCTTTGAAGCAAAAGAGATGTCCCAGCATCTTAATTAATAATCAAATACACTTCATCACTGAATGTAGGGCAATCTTAATTCATGGTTGACAAGTCTTATATGCTGAATTCAATATACATCTTTTAAATAACTAAATACATACATAGGAACTTTTATAGCATTGTATAACCAACAGATGGCTTTAGTAGCCTGATTGCCTTAGACAGTCTTAACTAGAGATTTGAGCATACTTGGTTATCACTCAACTGAATTATAAACATTGTCGATGTGGGTAGATAAGGCTCCACCCACTCCACCCTTTTTTGCATGAAACGGGCTGAGATGTTCTATTGATTGATTGCAATGCAGCAAACATTTGCAAACTTGCCGCTGATGACATCATCATTGCTTTGATTCCTATGGTGTTCTTGTTTAGTCCCAAAAAAAGAGAAGAAAGGAGGCAGCACTGCCACAGCAGACTTTGTTTACTAGTAGAAGAATATAGGTGCTGTGGTTAAAACCTTTTATTGTACCACGCCCTGGGTCCTTTAAAAATAAATCTTTATTTTCACCATCAGGCAAAAGCATGTGGATAAATAGTAAACGTCATAACTTCCAAGCCCAGTATGTTCATCAAACATGAGGTAAAGAATTTATGTAAACAACGATCTTGCTAAGTGCACTGCTATATCATGATACGTATGACAGCAGATAAAAACAGGGATTATAAAAAGGTAAAGTAGATTAATTAATCCATAAAATGCCAGGAAACTACCCCAAATTATATCACATTTATGTCTTTCTCTTTTCAATCCGTAATGTATTCTTTCTATAAAAGTGATCTCGAGGGACAGTCTTCCAGTGTGTAGCAATAGTAAAGTGGAGAGTGCAAATTAACTGGGAGACTAGTGCTTTAGAATGCAAAGGCACTATAAACCCTCTCATCTACCCCAGCAAAACAATAACCTGAAATGCAGTTCCAAGAATAGCTGAAATCTCTGCACCAATATTTGTCCAAAATTGTGCCACTCTGGGCAAATCCACCATATAGGTAAGTACGTTCTGAGACCCCAATACCCTGCCAATGCAATGTGAGAACCCCAGCAAAAAGTTTAGAACAGAAACCAGGGCACCTGTATGTTCTGTGGAGTAACCTAACCGTGAATTCCTCCCTAAGTACATATACAGACCTTGTGCACAGAGATCCAAATATTCTTATAGTCATCCTGATCCACTCCATTTATGCAGGGATATATTATCCATAGGGCAAGTGGGGTGCTTGTCCAGGGCCCAGCTTGATCCCAAAATAAATTAAAGAAAGAATAAAATTAAAAAAAATAAAAAAGAAGGTAAGATAAGATAGCTAACAGCTCATATTATCTTCTTTTGATCTTAACAAGGATCTGTTGAGTCCACGATTCATAAACTGTGCAAAAATGATATATGGTGAGAAGCAGGGAGGGGCCTATTCTAGTGAGGTTTGCCCAGGGACTCATAGAGGCTTAAAATGGCCTTGCATTTATGCACATGAATTTCCTTGCCAAAACTAATCACAATACCTTGATATGTAACCACAATACCTTCATTTATTTAGGCATTTTAATTACCGAACATCATGTATGCACTTCACGTCGGTTTACATAAAAGTTGGATAAGTCATTAACACTTTATCTTAAAAACACGTACTAAAATGAAATTAAAATAAATTAAAATGAAATTAAAAATGAAATATAATTAAAATAAACCCCATTTATCCAATAAATATATAGCTCTTAATAACAATCTAGACTAGAAAATCTTGACTAAAAAACATTACAAAATAATAAAATACAATTTAAATATAATAAAACCCTACCTGGGAGTACTCTCTTATAAAATAAAATACTCAATATTCTTAAACTAGAGCTATAAAATTCCCAGGGGGGGAGTCACTGCAGATGTTAATCAGTGTTAATAAAAACCTGCTCAAACAACTATGTTTTCACCTGTTTCTTAAAAGTCTGAATGTTAGCTTCTAATTGTATATTGGATGGGAGGGAATTCTAAAGTTTTGGTCCAGCCAATGAGAGTGCCCTTTCCCTGACTGTGTTTAGATGTGACAATTTATGTGATGGAACTGTAAGTAGAGCCTTGCCTGAAGATCTCAGATTACGAGCGGAAGTGTGCATATGGAGAGATGTATTTAACCATTCTGAATTGTCACCATAAATGGTGACAATTCATCAATTGCAAGCTAGTATCATTAAGGAACTTCTCCATCCCTTTAAGCTCTCTATGGGGCTCCCCATTTGGAACTGATTGTCACATAGAAACACAGAACCAGAAAACAAATGCCATATATATAGGCTGAAAAAAATCAATAGCAAGTAAATTTTAAAAGCCCTGCACACATCAATTATGGGGGTTACACGCATGGCCGGGCCCTGCACACGCTGCACGCATTTTTGTAAGGGCCCGGGCACGCGCGTGACCCCTGTTATGTGCCAAAATGCTGGGTCTTTGAAAAGGGGCAGGCCTGGGGGAATGGTCTGGGCAGGGTGGGGAGGAGAGCAGGCCAGGAAAGACATGCGGAGATTACTTCTGCTCCCGAGGAGCAGTAAGTAATTGAACAAAAAAAAAGTAAGTAGCTAGGACGGTATTAGGGGTCAAGGAGGAGAGGGGAAAAGGTAGGAAGGTTAAGTAGGAGAATAGGGAAATTCCCTCCCAATCCGCTCCTTAATTGGAGTGGACTGGGAGGGCACTGGGGAAGCCCTACTCCTGTTGCCGCATGTGGCCTTTTAAAATTTCCCCCCGCCTGCGAGCAGATATTGTTTTTTATAATGTAGGGATGTGCAATCATTTTTTGAGCAATAGGAAATTCGTACGATATTTCCTAAATAGTCATGGATCGGGAAACCGATAAAACGATTGCATTTTCCTCAAATTTTCGTGAAAAATAATTTTTCGGTTTAGTGCGTGCTAACTCCCGTTAGCGTGCACTAACAAAAATAAAAAGTAACAAAAAGTAACAAAACCTAACTTTTTTTTGTTAGCGTGCACTAAGCCGAAAAACGATTTTTCATGAAAACAAAATGCCGATCCGCAGAAATACGAGATTTTCCTGCGGCCACACAAACCCAAAAGCAGAAACGATCGGGCACCCGATGCACATTTCTGTTGTAATGCGCGCGCACCGACACATGCGTGTTAGAAAATAGCTGCGTCCATGTGCGTGCGCTGGGAACTGCATGCGATTCTTAAAATCGACCCCTAAGTTTTTTTTTTTAAATAACCATCATACCATAAACGCCGGCTGTACACAATAAATGTGATGGAAGTCTCTCTTTGGCATCTCACGGTATAATTATCAGTCAATAAACTCAGCGTCCCTTTTTTTTTTTTAATTTTCAAAATGCAGATAAAAATATCCTAAAATACTTATCTAGATAGAGTTCCACTAGATTAGGTTGCACCGACACTGGCACAGGTTTTTGAAATCTTCATAAATCTGCATCAGCGGTTCAGGGACAATTTAGCTTCAGCTCGGTGTACCTGCATAGGAAAACAAACTGGGGATCCATTTTTAAAGGGACAACAGCAGGAAACTGCTCACCAATCAGAATGCATGTATAGCAGTGAGAACTGTGCAGCATGTATGACTCAGGAAGTATACCAATCAATTTTTTCATTAAGACCACAGAGGGCTATATTATTATTGTTAAGTTTAAAAATCCAATAATGTTCATGCTTGTTGAGAATCGCAGCAATATTGCCTCTTCTGGAAGATAGTACAACCCGATCTATAACGGTCCATTGAAGTTGAACAAATATGTGGTTTTTCAATAAATAATGCTGTACTACAGTTCCTTGTGTCTTTATTGTGTGGAGACAATTGTGTTGCTCAATAAGTCTTGTTCTGGCTTTCCGTTGCATCTCACATAAATCAGCGGACAAATTCACTGGAGTATATAAATCACACACTCAGAGTACAGTCAGTGTGATATTTTCTGATGAATCTTAAAGCCAGTGTTCAGGTGCATCCTCTATTTGCCTACCATTGTCATAGCGCATAGATCACATTGACAATATGGAAAATGGCCAGATATTGTTTCTGTTGCCACATGCTTTCCTATGTTAGTAACTCATGTAAGTGATAAGTGGAGGTGTGGCAAACACTGGGTACATTGTGATTAAATTGTATTAAGTTGTTCCCATGTAAACCGGAGTGAAGGCAGTCTGCTATACTTCGGTATATAAAAACCTCGAAATAAATAAATAAATAAATACATGGGAAGTATTTGCCAGTGTCTCTTAACTGCTGCTTATAAGCCATATTGGCAAATCTTAAAATGCATGTTAGATCATCTGATTGCGACACAGCCAATCTCTATCAACAAATCTAGTTTTCCTACGTGCTTGCTTAATCACGTTTGGGATATCCACATGATAAAAGCCTGTTTGATAAGTTTCATGACTGTTGTTTAAATTCATGAAAGGTGCAACACAGTCTTCTGAGTCTAATAACTTGTCCTACAGGCCCACATTTAAAGAGGCAAGGATGGAAACTTTTAAAGTCCAGCAAATTATTGCGCTCAACTGATTTACGAAATAAAGTGGTGAGCAGAGATGTACCAAGTCTTTTACTTTTAATGTCCAGAAATGAAATCTCTTATCGATGATAATGTAAAGTAAAATGTAAATTTCTCTCCTGTGCATTAAACCATTGATGAAAGCCGATAATTTTTTGTTCTTATTGATGATATTTCCATAACCTAACAGTTGCAACAAGACATCGTTTAATTCAAAATTTTAGTCTGACAGGACTCATGACAAATGCCACAATTGCAAAAAGTATCAAGATATGAAAAACAACAATAACAATTCCACCATTCCTGTGAGACTTCAGTTGTAACTCTCTATCTATCTCTCTTTTTGTCTTTCCTGTGAGATCTCAAACCATGCCCATTAAATATGGTTTACTAGACTATGATCTCAAGTAGATTAGCCTTAGATCAGTGGGCTTGGAACCAGGGTTTAAATCCCACCGCCACTCCTTGTGACCTCGGGCAAGTCACTTTATTCTCCATTGCCTCAGGCACAAACTTAGGGCCTGATTTAAATAAAGGTTTTTCTCTCATTCTGTGTCTTCCGGAAAACTGCTTAGTAAATGAGGCCCTGTGCTTGCAAGCCCTCTGGGGATAGGGGGGTTATACCTACAGTACCTGAATTAAATCTGCTTTGATGTGCCAAACGGTGGAATTTAAAATAAAAGCCATCTGGAGAAGATTGGGAGATAATTAAAAAAAAACAGCCTGATTCATCCAAACCTTTTGTCATAGATACAGAATGGCAGAACACCAGGCCCAAAGTGTCTGGGTAAATCTCTCGTTTATCACAGGCGCACAGCCTTGATTTGCTTTATTTTCATTTCTTTGGGGTTTGACAGAAGAGGGAACGTTTTAGAAAATGTGCTCTTCACCCCCGCTCCCTCCCCCCTCCCCACACCCATTATCCTCCATCATTACAGTAAGGTTTGTCCTCCCATCTGTGGCATCACATAATTTCCCAATGAGGAGGAGGCACTGCTACTTTATCAATAACAATAATAGTGTACTCTAAATATCGCCTGCCATCCAATATTCGACACAATCATAATAATTTAGAAATAAACACATTTAAAGAATAGATAGCCTGACTAGCCATCTTGTGGCTGAATGTATATAACAGGTTCCAAAAGGAGAGATAGCAAGCTTGGGATGAACCACCAAATCTTTTATTTTCTAATCCTGAGGTTCTAACTAATCTTTGTGTCCTGTAGGCCCCATTGCTTCAGTTCTTGGGTCCTGCAAAGCATCCATTCTCTTGTGATCTGCAGATTAGGAATGCTAGGAGTTCATTGTACAGTAATTTCCACATTTCAGTCGATGGTTATCAAATTATCCTCTGGCCAGCAGTACTCGTCTTTATGGAAGTATGTACTTCAAGACATGGAAAGAAAAGCATATCTGTCTACTTGAAATCTAATAACAATTCTGTTAACATTAACTGAGAGCTTGTATTAGAACCCATTGAGCTACCTATAATTTTAAAATCCCTTTATTTTTAGGTATTGAGAGTTGGAACATTACTTTCTATATTTTTTAGAGTTAACCAAAATGTCAGTCATTTTTGTCCAGTTACTTTGTAAAGCCAAAATAGTGTTTACCTGCCTTTAAGAGATCTGTGCTAAATTTAACTATTCTCAAAATAAGATATTTGATCACCTGCTGGTTAACACATGATTCTTCCACTTTTGTATATTAGTTTAGAACATCTTAAAAGTTTTTAGGTTATTTTCAGCCATTCAGAATAGGGGCACTTCTTTATTTCTTTTTTTTACTAATTTTTTTTTTCATACGACTCAATATGGTGATGAAGAATATTCTGCCTCATGTTCATATGAGCACACTTAGGGGTCGATTTTAAGATGTGCGTGCAGTTCCTGGCGTGTACACATGGATGCACTGATTTTATAGCATGTGTGCGGTGACGCACACATATTATAAATACAATATCAGCACGCACATGCACGCCTGATTTTATAATCGGTATGCGTATGTGCAGGTGGGTGCCCCATTCGTGTGCGTGGGGGAGGAATTTTTCAATTATGCCAGTGATGCAATCGACCTTTACCCCAGTTCCCTAACCCTATCCTTCCTCCCTCTTCCCCTCTCTACCCCAACCCCTAAACCTACCATACCTATCCTCAATTTTTTTGTTTTCTTTCTGCTCCTTGGAAACAGACGTAAACTCCACGTGCCGGCCAGCTGCTGGCGTGTGCTTCCCTGGGACAGCAGCTGATGGCGCTGTCCCAGCCCGCCCCAGATCACGCCCCCCTGGCCTGCCCCTTTTAGCTGACCCAGCACTTGTGAGCTTATCGGGGGTTACATGCGTGGCCGGGCCCTTTCAAAAATGTGTGCGATGCGCACAGGGCCCATCCACTCGCATAACCCCCAAATTTTACACACACGTGCATTTTAAAATTCACACGTTAATGAGATAAGCAGTGGAATCACTGTCAGAATTTGGAATGAAATCAGGCAAGGATTCAAAGAACCTTCTTTTAGTTTCCATAAAGTATGATAATGCCAGTATGGTATGGTGCAAGTACGGTGACAAAGCCATGTCCCGGGTCCTCATGCGTGCACATGGATGCACTGATTTTATAACATGTGCGCGTCGGCGTGTGCATGTTATAAAATCTGCTGGCCGCACGTACATACGCACTAGCATGTGTGGGTGGCCCATGACTCGCGTGGGGGAGGGGGGAATTTTCGGTTAAGCGTGGCAATTCGATTGACCTTTTTCCCAGTTCCCGCCCAGTCTGCTCCAATTAAGGAATGGACTGGGAGGGAACTTCCCTACCCCCCCCCCCCCCCAACCTTCCTCCCTCTTCCCCTCTCTCCCCGCCCCCTAAGCCTAACCTAACTATCCCCAAATTTTTTATTTTGTTACTTACTGCTCCTCTGGAGCTGACGTAATCTCCGCGTGCCAGCCTGCTGCCAGTGCACGCTTCCCCCGGGACAGTGTTGAATGGTACTGTTCCGGCCGTTCCCCGCTCTGCTTCTCCCCTCTCAGAACCCTCCCCCTGGCCCGCCGTTTTGGAGAGAGGCTCGGCACTTCGATGCATAATGGGGCTTATGTGTGAGGCTGGGCCCTTCCGAAAATGTGCGTGCTGTGCACAAGACCCAGCCACGTACGTAACCCCCGTTATTTACGCACGTGGCACTTTTAAAATTGGGCCGTATATTGCCAACCTTTGTTTTGAAGTCAACTCTCCATGATCGTGATGATGATACTGCTGATGACTAGCACCAAGTCAAGACCTGAAGAAGAATTGATAACAAAATTCCTACCAATCTGACATTTTCTGACAGGACTGGGATTTTATAAAAAAGCAGAAAAGTTTCAATTTTGCTGTATCAGAAGCTTAAAATTAATTAAAAAAAAAAATTAAAATTACTAGTGAACTTAATTTTAAATGTTCTGCACTTCCTGCCCAGCCATTGTTGAAGCAATGAATATCTAATTCAGCAGCGATAAAATTAAGACTGTGCATTTGAAAGCACTTTACGGGCTGTGCATCATACACCTTAGGAACACGACTGCACATCAAACTGGCATACGCATGAAGAATGTGAGCAAAAATAGCTTTTTTGTTTGGGTTTTTTTTTATGGGTTGGATTTCACGCTGTGAGAGGAGATATGGCCAGGAGATGAATTGGAAGGCCACGCTTGTCAGGCAATGAATTCTGATGAACCTCCAAATTTTATTGACATATTGCATTTTCCGTTGTCCTCTTTCTTTCTTTTCTTTTTTTTTTCTTTTTTTTGTACATTTTAAGGCACTCTTTGTGGGAGGGTAATAACCATCCTGACCTTGCTTTATGTTTGAATTGATACATATTAGAAAGTCAAAGCCAATGTACTTCAGATGGCTGTCCCCAGAAACATACCATTCTGTTGGTGACCACCTTTGATTATAAGAGGTATTTTATAAAAATGCAGTACAGTAATGTTTGAGGCACAGTCCTCAAAATGAGGATGCGCATGGCAGCTTTTCCGATCAGAGTGCTACAAGAATGTGACAACCAATCAGAATGCAATTATGCAAGCTCCTGTCCCACATTTCAGTGGATACCCCATTCTTACTGCATGTCTGATAGGGATGTGCAGAGGGACGCCATACATTGCATACGGGATTTGTATTTGTCAGGGGGGGCAGATACGTTGCATTCGGCAAAGGGGGCCCCCGATACATACATGCGTTAATTCTTATTCGTTTCCTGACTAAAATTGAATTAAGTACAACCCCCCCACCCTCCTGATCCCCCAAGACTTACCAAAACTCCCTGGTGGTCCAACGGGGGGGTCCGGGAGCCATCTCCTGCACCCATACCCTCGGCTGCCGGTATTCAAAATGGCGCCGATAGCCTTTGACCTTCTATGTCACAGGGGCTACCAGTGCCATTGGTCAGCCCCCGTCACATGGTAGGATCAATGGATGGCCAGTGCCACAAGACTTGCCAAAAGTCCCTGGTGGTCCAGTGGGGGTCTGGGAGCAACCTCCTGCACTCGGGCCATCAGCTGCCAGTAATCAAAATGGCACCGATTGCCTTTGCCCTTACTATGCCACAGGGGCTACCGGTACCATTGGTCAGCCCCTGTCACATGGTAGGAGCACAAGATGGCGCCAACCATCCATTGCTCCTACCATGTGACAGGGGCTGACCAATGGCACCGGTAGCCCCTGTGACATAGTAGGTCAAAGGCTATCGGCACCATTTTGAATACCGGCAGCCGAGGGTGTGAGTGCAGGAGATGGCTCCCGGACCCCCAGCTGGACCACCAGGAAGTTTTGGTAAGTCTTGGGGGGGTCAGGAGGGTGGGGGGGTTGTTTAAATTGGCTCCTTTAGACGGCCAAATAATTCAGTGAAGATTTGTTGTATTCATGGGGAATCGTGATACCTATCACTTCCCCACGAATACAACGAATATGGCCCTATACATTGCGGATTACAAATACGTAGGAAACGAATGCACACCCCTAGTGTCTGAACACTGGAATGCGTCACACTGTGCTTTTTATTTACATAAGCTTCATTACATCATACTGATAGCATGAAACATATCCACTGCACTTGTTTTGAAGAACCAGAGAGACAGTGAGGAGGACAGGTAGCGACAGCCTGTTAATGGTGGTAAATTAGGATTGTCTTACCTGGGTAGTGTAGCTAGTCTGTCTGGGGTTGGGGGTGGTGAAATGAGAATGTAGTTTTTCTCCTTCCTCACTATGAGAAAGTAGGGATGTAGGGAATGTGAGTCTGTGTGTGTGCATGGAGGGAGGGAGCTATTGTTATGTAATATGCTATGTTTTTGATTCTGTAGTTTGTAAAATGCATCCTG
This sequence comes from Rhinatrema bivittatum, assembly GCF_901001135.1. Classification (NCBI taxonomy): domain Eukaryota; kingdom Metazoa; phylum Chordata; class Amphibia; order Gymnophiona; family Rhinatrematidae; genus Rhinatrema; species Rhinatrema bivittatum. Next base: position 35,930,115 of record NC_042626.1, read on the forward strand.
ATTATTGTAATTATTTAATCAATTGTCTGATTATATTTTGTTTTTGATAATATTATTGGGGAGTTTGCTCTGGAATGCCTTAACAGCAGAGTAGCGAGAAGAATGGGATGTGAAGCTTTGGTAAACGTTTAAGGGGGTAATTTTCAAAAGGAGTTACACGCATAAATGTAACTACTATTGTAGCAATTTTCAAAAGCCATTTACTCGAGTAAAATGCAGTTACACGAGTAAATCCTATGGACAATTCAGTGACATATATTGTAGCAATTTTCAAAAGCCCACTTACTCGAGTAAATGCTTTTTAAAATCAGGCTCGATGTTTTTTATTTTAATAATGCTTATAGATACATAGAAACATGATGGCAGAAAAAGACTTTGTGATCTGATTTTGTTTTAATTATGTATTTTGCTTTGTAAATCACTTAGATATTTGTAAGGGATTAATAAATAAATGAAAAATAAATAAATCTAGATAGTTACGTTTAAACAGGCGCGTGGGTGAATATGTGAGCACGCATTCGTCAGCCATGCCGAGGGAAGCGACCATTTTATAACATACACATGTATTAAGCGTGCATGTTATGAAATAGTCTGATCGTGCACACATATATGTGCAATTTTAAGTGGACACGTGCCTGTGTGCGCAAATGCCACTTCTACCGCATAAGTGGAGGGGATTTTAAAAGACAAGTGCCGATGCCATTACCGGTTTCACCAGTTCGTTCCTAGTTCACCCAGGTAAGGAATAGAACTCCCAAACCCCCCCCCCCCCCAGTTTAATAGCCTCCCTTCTTCCCTGTTACCCTGTTAGCCCCGACCCTTAAAATACACCAATCTGTCTATTTGTCTTTTTTTTTTAACTTGCAAGTCAGCCATAACAGAAGTAAAGTTACATGGCAGGGGACCCCGGCACGGACCTGTGCTCATAGGGGCAGATTTTCAAAGGGTTATGCGCGTAACCCCGAAAAGCTGCCCCTTCCACCCCCTGCGCGCGCCGAGCCTGTCTTGCATAGGCTTGGTGGTACACGTAAGTCCCGGGGCTTTCCTGGAGGGGGCGTGTCGTGGCCGGCGCGTCATTGGGGGCGTTCTGGGGGCGGGGCCGTGGGTGTGGTTCCAGCCCGGGGGCGTGGCCATGGGCATGGTTCTGGCCCAGGGGCATTCCAGGGGCGTGGCTGCGGCCTCCGGACCAGCCCCCGGACCAGCACATGGCGCGCCGGTCTAAAAGGTTGATTGGTTAATTGTGGCCGATCTCTTAAAATTACTTTGAGATGCAGAACGATCTGTTAAATTGCTCTTCATCTACCGTAGTTCATGTAAAAAATCATTGACCCCTCGTTCAAGACCCTCTTTTCTGTTGAAAGAGGCTCACCTCCTGTGTATGGAAACCTTAGAGATATTTGAATGTCTCTATTACATCTCGCCTTTCCTCTAGGGTATACTTTTTTAGATCTATCCCATATGTTTTGGAATGAAGACTACAACCATTTTAGTAGCTACCCTCTGGACAGACTCCATCCTGTTTATATCCTTTTGACTGTGCAGTCTCCAGAATTGTACACAGTATTCCAAGTGCGGTCTCTCCAGGGACAATACAGGGGCAATATCACCATGTCTCATATGTCAATGCAGGAAGTTTTACCATGCCAGGCTCTGTTGGGAATGATGACCTATTACTACTATACAAGGCTTGAGTCAAAGACAAGTGTGTATATTACAGATCAAGGGCAGTTTATATTTTGAGAGAATCCAATACAGAAGAGAACCAATATTGCATTCCCATTTCCATCCGGGTTTAAATCTTGCAATTCTGGTTAAAAAAGACCACTCACGGTGGCTAATAACTTGAAAGGGTAATATTTCATATGAAGGGTAATTTTTAAACAGACCACAGAGGGAAAATGTGCATAAGTTACACCAATTTTCCAAGCAGACTTATGGGCAGAAGTTCACTTTAAAAATTATCCCATCAAAACTACCTAATCTGCACAAGTTACACCTGCTATTTGGTGCATACTGCTGAATCTGATATAGTATGGGTGTAAATCTACCCCTTTATCCAAATAGGTCACCAGGAAGACCTCCGCTCAGTCTGGGTAAACTTATGCACAAACATGACAAAGGCGCATATGTTTACCTGCATATCAAGCAGAGAATTTTATAAGAGACAGGTTCTGCATGTAAAACACAGGTTTACCTCTGTAGCTAAAACAATGTTAATTAGTTAATTTATTTAAAGATTCATATTATCCACACAAATGAGACTTCGTTATTCAGGACAGATTACATCCACAAAGTACACTCAAGATAACCTATACAAAAATGACATGAAATACAGTAAAGTAAAATCTTAAAAATTCATCAATACCAGGGATAAAATTCCTTAACTATTAAAGGCCCCATACACACACGTATATGGGTTTGTGCAGATTTACTATAATATATAATAATCTGTGCGGATTAAGCTGTGCATATTATAAAACATGCATATCCGTGGACCCAAACATGTGCATTTGTTTGCTATATGTGCAAATGTTTAGACATAAGTGAGCTCATACATGCATATATTTGCATGCATGTGAACTTACGTTCATGAGTATGTTTGCATATATGAGTGCAAATTTCCAGTTCTTCCAGGGCAGGCTTATTCCAAGATGTCTTCTTCCCCCCCCCCCCCCCCCCCAGCATCACCAGGGACACATCTAGGCTGGCCACCCTGGAGGTGGCAATGGAAAACAGGCTATTTCTCACCCAATAAGTATAACCATCATATCTCTAGCAACTGACTGCACATCTGTTTAGTGTCTTAGGTCAGGATCTTGGCAGGAGGTTATAATAATCGGTCATGCATCTGTAAAAAAATATTTTTTATATGGAATTTTTAAAAATGTTATATGTATGCAAAAAAATTCACTTATCTGGAGGAGTGAATAAATCTTCAAAGAAGCAGCCAAGTGTGGCTGCAAAGATCCAAAAGTGAATATACTGTATGCTGAATGTATTTATTTATTTATTTGTTTTTCTAGCCCGATGTTTATCGGGCATATCACACCGGTTTACAGCGTAACAAAGGAGCCTATTCATGTCGACTTCTTGTAGTGGCAAACTGTAAATATAACAAGTCCCAACACTGGCTCAACATTTCAAAATAGATATTTCTACATCACGAGTGTAAAACTAGTTGTTCCAACAGTCACTATCTTTGATGGATGGGCTGCATTTCTAAGAATCTGATGGCACTATCAACAGATATTATCCCCCAGTCTGCTAAAGATAAAAATGAACGCTTAAACAGTTCTAAACTTCACAATATCACTATAGTATATATGCAATCTAACTTCAGAATGATGTACAATTGTGATATGATACTCTCCTGCCACTAATCAGAGCTGCCTAGCAAAACATGACTGTTTAAAATAGACACTGGGGTACAAGAAAGACTTCAATAACTCTTTTAAAATATACTAGAACTGCAAAATACACCGTGCTTTTGTAAAATGCCCATCACATTATTATGCAGAATTCTTGGCTGCTAACAAGGATGACTTGATGTGCTGCTGAATTCGTACTAGCAGCCGCGGGTTGAACATGCAGTCAGTTTTAAAAGGACAGTGGCGGGAAGAATTCCTGTCAATCAGAGCCACGATTCCCAGATTCCTGAGATTAAATAGTAAAAAATGCAGAACAAAGGTACTGACACGTCTACAGAGTGTACCACTCTATCTTTTCATTCAAGCCATGTAGTGCCACACTGTTTAGATAAAAATAAAATCCAGCATTGTGATGGGCTGATTTGCTCTAAGATGGTCCATTTTAATTGCATAAAGGTATGGCCATTCTCTTAACTATGTTGTACCATTGGTGCCTAGCTTCTGGGTGCAGTGTTCTATCAATCTCACTTGTTCAGAGCGACTGGTGTGCCCTCTATAAATTAAAGAGCATGGACATTGTATTACATAAACTACAGATTTGGATGTATAATCTGTGTAATCCGTGGGAGGATGATACCAATATGTCCCTGTTATGGCTTGCGGGCACATGTCACAATGTCCACAAGCGTCATATCCTGTTGGAGTGAAGATCATTTTTATGACATTAGGTGTGGTTGCCCAAATTACATTTTCTCTGATGTTGGTACTTCTCTGATAAGAGAACCTCAGAGGTGATTGAAATGCCTGGTGTATTTGCAATATGTGCCAATGTTGCTTGATAGATGTTACAATTCTGTGTGTCTTATCTGAAAACTTTAACACCACAGGTCAACTCAAAAGACCGAATTTTTAGGTTTATATTGCAATAGTTGTTTATGATCTGTAAACCTGGATCACTTGTTTGGGGTATCCTGTCATCAAAAATCTGTTGAAGAGATCACGTGATTGATGTTTGATTTATGATAGATCTGAACAAATATGTCCGAGCCTAAAAACTTGGCTTACTGGCAACCCACATTTGAAAGGGCAAGAGTGAAAACTTTGAAATAATAAAAAAAAGTTACATTCTATGGACCTGATTTTAAAAAACATTTACATGCTTAAATTTGGGTTTTAAGGGGGTCATTTTCAAAGGAGTTACGCATGTAAATGTGACATACTATCGTAGCAATTTTCAAAAGCTATTTACTCGAGTAAAGTGCACTTACTTGAGTAAATCCTATGGACAATTCAATGGCATATATTGTAGCAATTTTGAAAAGCCCACTTACTTGAGTAAAGTGTATTTACTCGAACAAAAACCAGTTTTGCTCGAGTAAATGCTTTTTAAAATCTACCCCTAAATGTGTAAATGCACTTTACTCAAGTAAGTGAGCTTTTGAAAATTGCTACAATATATGCCATTTTGTCTATAGGATTTACTCACATACGTACTCAAATGGCTTTTGAAAATTGCTAAGACTGTATGTTATATTTATGCATGTAACTCCTTTGAAAATTCACCTGTAGAGGAGGTAATTTTAAAATAAGTTACATGTGTAAATATAAAATACTCTTTTAGCAATTTAAAAAAGCCATTTACTTGTGTAAAGTGCACTTACATGTGAATATCCTATGGACAATTCAATGGCATATATTGTAGCAATTTTCAAAAGCTCACTTACATGAATAAAGTGCATTTACACATGTAAAATCTAATTGTAAGCATGTAAACGCTTTTTAAAATCAAGCCCCATGGGTTTGCGAAACAATGTGGTTACAAGAAAAGAAACATTTTTATGTATGCTGATGTCTAAAAAAGACATCAACATACATAAAGATCATCTCGCATGTCTTCATATAATTCCTGTATTGCCTGAGAGCTGAGATGATACCTGCTTACCACAAAGTCCTCAGGCATGCCCTCCAAGGAAGGCAAGTAGTTAAATGTGAATTTAAAGTTGGTGTCTTGCAAATTAAGCCATTTGTGAATATCTAAAAGTTGAAATTCTGTATCTGTACAGATGAAAAAGATATTATTAATATATCTGTTACACAAAATCACATGGCTAAAATAGGATGCACAACATGTTCTTCAAAAGTGGTCACATATAAATTTGCTACATTTGGTGCTACTGATGAGCCAATGGCCACTCCGTGAAATTGATGGTAAAACTATGTTCAGAAACTAAAAATGTTTGACAGAGAACTAACTTGGCTAGAGCATTTACCAACGTGGAGGGAATGCATTGTGACCAGCGTCTCTGATTCAAAACCCCTTCAATTACAGTATATCCAATAGGGATGTGAATCGTTTTAGGACGATTAAAATTATCGTCCGATAATTTTAATATCGTCTTAAACCGTTATGGAACACAATACAATAGAGATTCTAACGATTTATCGTTATAAATCGTTAGAATCGTGAGCCGGCACACTAAAACCCCCTAAAACCCACCCCTGACCCTTTAAATTAAATCCCCCACCCTCCCGAACCCCCCCCAAATGAGTTAAATAACCTGCGGGTCCAGCGGCGGTCCGGAACGGCAGCAGTCCGGAACGGGCTCCTGCTCCTGAATCTTGTTGTCTTCAGCCGGCGCCATTTTCCAAAATGGCGCCGAAAAATGGCGGCGGCCATAGACGAACACGATTGGACGGCAGGAGGTCCTTCCGGACCCCCGCTGGACTTTTGGCAAGTCTCGTGGGGGTCAGGAGGCCCCCCACAAGCTGGCCAAAAGTTCCTGGAGGTCCAGCGGGGGTCAGGGAGCGATTTCCCGCCGCAAATCGTTTTCGTACGGAAAATGGCGCCGGCAGGAGATCGACTGCAGGAGGTCGTTCAGCGAGGCGCCGGAACCCTCGCTGAACGACCTCCTGCAGTCGATCTCCTGCCGGCGCCATTTTCCGTACGAAAACGATTCGCGGCGGGAAATCGCTCCCTGACCCCCGCTGGACCTCCAGGAACTTTTGGCCAGCTTGTGGGGGCCTCCTGACCCCCACGAGACTTGCCAAAAGTCCAGCGGGGGTCCGGAAGGACCTCCTGCCGTCCAATCGTGTTCGTCTATGGCCGCCGCCATTTTTCGGCGCCATTTTGGAAAATGGCGCCGGCTGAAGACAACAAGATTCAGGAGCAGGAGCCCGTTCCGGACCGCTGCCGTTCCGGACCGCCGCTGGACCCGCAGGTTATTTAACTCATTTGGGGGGGGGTTCGGGAGGGTGGGGGATTTAATTTAAAGGGTCGGGGGTGGGTTTTAGGGGGTTTTAATGTGCCGGTTTTGCGATTTTTAGATTTTTCATGATTTTTCACGATTTTTCACGATATTTTACCCCCCCAAACGGCAACAATACGATTCCCTCCCCCTCCCAGCCGAAATCGATCGTTAAGACGATCGAGGACACGATTCACATCCCTAATATCCAACACTGATGATTAGTATATAAAGATTCTACATCTAATGTAACTAAAAAGGAATGTTCTGGCATGTACTTCAATGTTGTTAACTTCCTTAGATATAAGAAGTATCTTGTATGTAAGATGGCATGGATCGAATGGAAGGTTGTAAAACATAGTCAACAAAAGTTGCATGTGGTTCTAAAATAGAACCATTTGCCGAAGCTAAGGGGTAGCAGAGAGGATTAACGAGGGTTTTATGGATCTTAGGTACACCATACAATACAAGTGTTCGAGGTTTCTTCACCTGTCGATAAGATAGATCTTTAGATGTTAAAAATGTTGTTTTGCTGCTTGTAATAATAATATATCAACTTCTTACTCTCGTGGAGAGATCTTCATTCAATATAGAGTAATAGCATGTGTCAAGTAGATGTTTCTCAGCCATCTGACCTTGCTAAATGTTCATACTTATATGAAGATGCATTAATCCTAGTGTTACACATGTATCTATGCCACCTACTCAGCAAACATTATTACTTCAGCATCCTTCTTCCTTCTACCTGTTGAAGCAATAACTGGTCATTTTTTACTGAATATTTCAATTAAAGTAAATAGTATGAAGTAAGGTTAAAAATGATCACTGTATCATTCCAACTTTCATTCCCAGAAGGTTAATTGAAAGGCAGCCATCTTGGCGACATGTAGATAAATGAGGATAATTATGTGTTCTCTAGCTTTTGGAGAGGTTAATTGTTCAGATGTACAGTGCCCTGAAGAACAAAGAAGGAATAAATCAACATAAGACTATTATCTGATGGTGTAATTTGGTATATTCATGAACAACACAAACAAACTTCTAATTAGATGAGCTCTTCAAGTATATGGACAATACTGGCACTAGCAGCAGGTGCCAGTAGTAAAGGTTCACATTTCATTCAAGAACCTATGACTTCTACAACAAAAGCTCTTTACTGTTTGGTCCTTATATATATATATATGTATAATATCAACTATGAAGGGAGAGAAGACAAATGTTTTTCATGTTTGAAAATTGCCTCCTGGTAGATTGATACATATTACATAAGACTAATAGGGCCATTACTTTGGATCTTTTATTGTGTGTTATGTTTCTTCCCACCCTTGGAAGCTCTCTTGTCTTGATTTGGGAATGAGGTCAGAACATAAAGAAATATGGCTTCAATGGGAAAGTCCTACCAAAGGACAGATGGGGGTGAGGAGTGTAGTTAGTAATGACCTCTCCCCATCTTCTAATGAAGCTGTTGTGCAAAATATTTTTCAATTACAAAACTGGAAAAGGCAGACCTACTGAGCAAAAGAATCCAGAATTACTTTTCAAAATCCTAAGCATTTCCTCTATCATTTTTCAGGTCATCTTGGAACTGCATTGTTAATATTCTTTTATCAACCCACTGAGAGGGGATTGGCTATGTTAGATCTGCCGAATGATCTCATGTTTAAAAATAATAATATAAAGTTAAATTCCCAACAAGCTGAAGGTGAATATTGTAGAGAATATTCCCACTGCGGTTTATTTTATTTGCCTAATTGTTGGTGAAATTTCTGTAAATTGGCAATTACAATCTCGAGCTGATAGCTTACCTAGGTAATTTTAAAGATTTCTCATTTGGTGAGAATACATTACAATCCCTTTTAATAAAATATGGTTTCATCAACCTTGAACCGAGTTATCTTTTTTATATTATTACATAGCCTGCAGGAGGTTTAGATGATAGTTTTGCTGCATGTTTCTGATGAAATCAAGGTTTAATTGTACATATTTGTTCATGTATTGTGTGCTAAGAAGCAGACTTTCTCCTTCAGTCCAGCTGTTTAAAAGATAATTAATATGACACCAAGCCTGATATAAAATAATCTTTCTGGGCAGAGAGCCAGAAATATAAAGCCAATTCTAGGGCTGCATTACCTGTAGAAGACACAGAGATGAGAATATTTGTGTTTAAAAGAATCTTTCACACTGGGGCAAACTTGAAAAAGAACGCTTGTAGGAAAAAAACCAATTTACTTTGCTAGCAGTTTTGTATATGCCATTGCTATTATTGCAGATACATTTACTGTGTTTCAGTGAGTAAGAACCCTCTTGGTTGCACCATTTGGTTTTCTGAATGATCCGGTATAGACTGTAAAAGATATGATGGTAACTTTTAAACAGGCGCGCGGGAGCACCCAGGGGCACGGCCACTTTATAAGTTTGATGAGTCCCTCACTAGCCTGTTCTCCCCTTTTAATCGATTGTTTTATTTGTTTTACTTTTACTTAACAAATTTGTATTACTGATTGTAATGTGTTTGCTTTATTTTATTGAATATAAAGTATTGTGTTTTATTTTTAACTGAGCAGTCTTTATCCTTGTTTGTACATCTTATCTATTTATGACTTATTGTATACCATCTAGATTGACGGTATATAAAATAAACAAATAAATAAAATTATAACATACGCACGTATATGTGCACGTTATAAAATAACCTGACTGCATGTGCATGCAATTTTAAGTGGACGCGCATCTATGCCACTTCTACCATGTAAGTGGGGGGGATATTAAAAGACAAGCACACCAATGCCATTACCAGTTTCACCAGTTCATTCCCAGTTCACCCAGGTATGGAACAGGACTTCCAAACCCCTCTAGTTTAATAGCCTCCCTTCTCCCCTGTTAGCCCTGACCATGAAAACCCCGCTGATGTGTTAAATTTTTTTTGTTTTATAACTTATACGCCATCCATAGAGAAGTTAAGCAGCAGGGGCCCCGGCGCATGCCTGTGCACATAATTATTTACATGCAAATTTGAAGGTGAAATCAGGGAATGCCCATGCCCCGCCCAGACATTGCTTCACACCCCACCCCTTTTTCAGAACTTTCCTTTTGTGCCCATAGTGGGAGATACGCGCATACAAGGACGACTTTTAAAATGCACTCATTGCGCCCCAGCCCAACTTGTACATGTATCTCCTGGTTTTGGCACGTCCCAGGCTTTTAAAATTCATCTTTATGTGTTTACATTAGGGATGTGAATCATTTTTGAACGATTAAAATTATCGTCAGATAATTTTAAAATCGTCCTAAATCGTTAGAGTGCACGATACAATACAAATGCCCCCGATTTATCGTTAGGGGCATTTGTATTGTATCATTAAATAGGGCACGGGAATTATTTGGGAGAGGGCGGGAAAACCGGCACACCAAAACAACCCATAAACCCACCCCGACCCTTTAAAACCAATTCCTTACCCTCCCCCACCCTCCCGAACCCCCCTAAAATGTTAAATTACCTGGTGGTCCAGTGGGGGGGGGGGGGGGTCCCGGCACGATCTCCTGCTCTTGGGCCATCGGCGCCATTTTGGCTGCCACTAATTAAAATGGCGCCGATGGCCCGATAAAATAAAAAAACCCACCCGACCCTTTAAATCGACCCCCCTTAGCCTCCCCCACCCTCCCGACCCTTTTTTTTTAGGGAGGCCCGCGCCGCTAAAAAAAACAAACCCACCCGACCCTTTAAATCGACCCCACCCTCCCGACCCCCCCAAAACCTTTTAAAATTTACCTGGTGGTCCAGGGGGGCCTCGTGTGCATTACCTGTATTTACCACCAGGTAAATTTTAAAAGGTTTTGGGGGGGTCGGGAGGGTGGGGTCGATTTAAAGGGTCGGGTGGTTTTTTTTTTTTAGCGATGTGAAATTGGCGATGTGAATTGGAATCGGAAACGATTCCAATTCACATATCTTAACGATCAGATCCCCCCCCCCAGCTGAATCTGATCGTTAAGACGATCTGGCACACGATTCACTTCTCTAGTTTACATATCTTGATGCCATTGAAAATATGATGATGCCACAGACTGAAAAGTTTGATTTTTCAGAATCACGCAAGTAGGGGGAGGGGAGGTATAGGCAACCATTTGCCTAGGATGAAAAAGACCTTCAAATAAGTCGCTAAATTTTGAATATGCATGATAGATTTTATTATCAAGACATCAGATACTGTTTAACCACTTATGGTAAGACTCGTAAACACTCCAGTATCTGTAATAGGGTGGTTCTTGCAGTGAAATGGTTTTTGTACAATGATATTGTTCCATTCCACTTGTTGAGGGGGGAAGGGGAGGCGGTTGGCACAAAGGTTAGAATTTCATAATAAGGTTTTGATTGCCCAAAGGGGTCGATCTAATCATGGTTTTGCACTATTGCATATAGTTTTGATTTTCTTAAGAAAAGTAGGACCACCCTGCTCAATGGCTTCTCGGGTCAGGTCTTCCATTCCTCACAGAGTAAGCGTTCATAGCCCTGGAAAATTGGGGGAGGTGAGTCTCAACTATTGCTTAATGACAATGCCTATGACCAGACTTGAATTTTAAAACAAGATTATGAAAAAGAAAAGTTAAACTATATGTTTCAGTATGTTCCAGAATGCAATAGGGCAAAACTAAGACTGGCTTAACCTCTTCAGGTTGATCTGGGTGAAGTGACAACCCTACCAGTATGCTTTGCTGGCATTTTAACAATCTGTGGTTGGCTATGGATTTGCCACATGTTTCTGTGGTAACCTGCTGTTGCAATTCTATTGATGCAAACAAGGGTTGCTGCAGATTTGTGGCAGCTTTAAGCAGATGGCACCATATGGCTCCTCAGACTTCCATGCAAATGAATGATAGGGCTTTCGTATGCCTTTTTAGGACAAATACATTACGCTCTCTCATTCTTTTTATCAAGACAGAAATGGCTCATGAAAGGATAAGCAATGACTTTCCCAAGACTACATGGCTAATAATGGTTTATGGGCTTTTCCAAAATGAAATGAGGTTAATGGTGCAAAAATATATGATAATACAAAATTTGCACCTAATTGCACATTGCACACAAAAAAGATTTTTTTGTTTTAAGGAGGAAAAAAACTTCAGATGCCAAATGCAAGTGAAACCTCACTGATTTGGTAAAAGGCAAAATCATGAGTCTAAAAACCTCAGTTTTTTTGTGGTTCTGTGCCTATCATTCTTGTTTAGCAAACAGTCCTTCTTTTATTATCAAATCTAATATATACGTTTCTGTAAATTTTTAAATATTTTTCAGTAGTATAAAAAACAAATCTGGAAGCAATGCAGTTCAATTTTTCAAAAGGAGCCTTCAACTCAACTATGCGATACTATGCGACAAGGTTACTTAGGTTATTCTTTACTGAACAACTCCCGTTGTGGAAAAAGTTTTTTGTGAAGACTATTCCATTCTCACAAAATCAAAAAGAAATTCTCTGATCTGGCCGGTGTTTCATCATTAGTAGCTGCTTCAGGGAGTATACTTTGTGTTTCCACAGCTTCCACACACTTCCACACTGGCAATGCCTAAGTTATAAATGAAACGAGACTCATCCTTGGCAGACACCTACTAGCTTGATGAATTTCAAAGTAATTGTCCACAGTAATTCCAAGATCCTTTTCCTGAGTGGGATGTAATATGGAGCCCAGCATCAGGTATCTATAGTTTGAATTATTCTTCCCTATATGCATTACTTTGCACTTGTCCTTATTAACTTTCACCTGCCATTCAGATACCCAGTCCTCAAGTTTTGCAAGGTCCTCTTGCAATTTCTCACAATTGGCTCATGATCTAACAGCAGCTTTGAAAAAATGTGTGTCATCTGAAATTTGATCATGTCACTCATCACTCCTTTTTCCAGATCATGTATAAATATATTAAAATATATAAGAAACACCCCAGTGAATTTTAAATTTTTGAAAATTATTAAATTATTATTAACAATTATCTGCTCGCAGCCAAGTCCTGGTTTAAGTGACCATTAAAAATTTTTTTTTGAAAGGTCAACTGCAATGTGTGGTGAAACACTTGCAAGCTGCCTAATTTACTGAAACACAAAAATTTTTAAGCAAGTAGAGGAAGGGTTTCATATATAAATTTTTCAGCCCAACACAAGGTCTGCCAGATTTCCATGTATAATCATCAACCAATCCTCCTCCACCTGTTATATTATTTTTAACTCCGTGCAACCCTAGTGAAAACTGCAACACATTTTTTATCCCGTTATTCCTTAAAAACGGTTTTCTTTATATATATGTAATTCAATTAAACATAGCTTTCAGAGTCCCGACTTATCTGATGATGTTAATTCCACCCGATGTAGCTACGTTTCTGGTTCACAACGGAACCTTTCTTCAGGGGACGTGTTCTCCTAAAGCAGTCGGTGTAACAGTCGCTGAAAATGAAGCATCAAAAGAGATTTTTTCAGGCGCCATAGAGCGCTCTATGGCGCCTGAAAAAATCTCTTTTGATGCTTCATTTTCAGCGACTGTTACACCGACTGCTTTAGGAGAACACGTCCCCTGAAGAAAGGTTCCGTTGTGAACCAGAAACGTAGCTACATCGGGTGGAATTAACATCATCAGATAAGTCGGGACTCTGAAAGCTATGTTTAATTGAATTACATATATATAAAGAAAACCGTTTTTAAGGAATAACGGGATAAAAAATGTGTTGCAGTTTTCACTAGGGTTGCACGAAGTTAAAAATAATATAACAGGTGGAGGAGGATTGGTTGATGATTATACATGGAAATCTGGCAGACCTTGTGTTGGGCTGAAAAATTTATATATGAAACCCTTCCTCTACTTGCTTAAAAATTTTTGTGTTTCAGTAAATTAGGCAGCTTGCAAGTGTTTCACCACACATTGCAGTTGACCTTTCAAAAAAATTTTTTTAATGGTCACTTAAACCAGGACTTGGCTGCGAGCAGATAATTGTTAATAATAATTTAATAATTTTCAAAAATTTAAAATTCACTGGGGTGTTTCTTATATATTTTGACTATGACATATCAATTCCCCAGAACATTTTGGTGCTGTTTTGAAATTCTAAATATATTAAAAAGCATTGGTCCCAGTACAAATCCTTGGTACACACTGCTATTTACCTTTCTGCATCAATCCTGCTCCCTTTTTTCCTATCCTTTAGCCAGTTATCAATCCACAATAGGACAATGCCTCCTCTCCCATGGTTTTTAAATTTCCAGATGAGTCTTCCATGAGGGGCCTTGTCAAATGCCTTCTGAAATCCCAGATGTACTATATCAACAGACATGAAAGGCACCCCCAACACAGATGTGCGAGTGCCATGAATAACCAGGCACCCACTGCATCCGTGGGGCGCTGCCTCTGCCGCACCAGCCAGTCTTACCCGCGGGTGTGGCGGGGGGTGACGTTATGCCCCCGGATTGGTCCGGCGTCAGGCATGGTGAAGTCAGTGGAATGCGCCTGATGTCAGGCCACGCGATTGGCCGGGGGAGTGACGCAGTAACGTCAGTCAGGGAGAAGGGACCAGCGATCCCCCTCGCCCCTTTGGGTTCCACTAGGGTGGAAGGGGCAGAGTGTCGGCACCTTCCATGCAGTTAATATTAGGCATTGGCGCCTAAATTAGACTCCCCCTTTTAGGGTCCTCTAATAAACGGCTGTGCCCTATTTTGCATGCCAGTTATGACTGAAGCTCTCATTGTGTCTGTGTAATGCGGGATGGCCATCCCGGCTGGGTGAGGGTGGGATAGAACACAGGGTATCGGGGCTGCCCAGTTATCACTTTGTCAACATATTTGTTAACTCCTTCAAAAAAAATCTAACATTTGTAAGGCAAGACTTCCCTTTGCAAAATCCATATTGGTTCTGCCCAGTTAGTCAGTGTCTATCCAGATGGCCAGTTATTTTGCTCTTCATAATGGGCCAGATTTTCAAAGGGTTACGCATGCAGGGCCTATTTTTGAAAGGCCCAGCAACACGCGTATAGCCCCGGGACGCGTGTAAGTCCCAGGGCTTTACTAAAGGGGGGGGGGGGGGGGGCGGGAACAGGGCCACAGGCCTCTGACATAGTGGCCATTGCTGCTGGGTTGGAGGATTGCGTGCCGGCAGGCTGCCGGGGCATGTAACTTGTGCCTACACGGAGGCAGGCGCAAAAGGTAAGACAAGGATCAGGGGGGTTAGAGTAGGGCTAGGGGGGAAAAGGTTAGGGGAAGGGGTGGGAAAGCCAGGCTAGGGGAACGGGGGAAGGCAGTGCGGCTCGGCGCACACAAGGTGCAGAAATGTGCACCTCTTTGCGCGCGCTGACCCCTGATTTTATAACTTGTGTGTGCAAGTTATAAAATTGGGTGTACATGTGTGCGCGCCGGGTAGCGCGTGCACATATACGCCCGTGCGCACCCTTTTAAAATCTACCCCAATAGCTTTAACCATTTTGCCCAGCACCAATGTCAGGATCACTAGTCTGTAGTTTCCTGGATCAGTCTTTTAAAAACTCCAGGTTTAACTCACCGCTTATATGAGTCTGGAGGGGATTGGGCCTAGAGAGAATAAGGAGACCCTTAAAGTATGAGAAAGGAAAAGCTGAAAGACCCCCTACAAGCGTGTGAGCAGGGAGCTTTCCTCTCTGAGAGAAATATATTCTTATTTACTAACAAGGGCTACGAGAAACCCCTTTCATTATAAATAGAGGGATTCATTACAGGATCTTAAGATGTTTTCTCGGATCCCAAAGCAGCAGACAGCTGTGTACCAAAGGATAAAGGAGAAACAGCGCAATTAACCTGACTCATACTTGCAGTATGCCCGTCCCATATAAATCAGTGAGAAGGTGATGTCTCACCTGCGGCCTGTGGTGTGCGAGTCACCCTCTGATCCAGAAAATCCAGCTATTGGCGTCTTGTGAAACGAGTATGAGAGATGTGCCCATGCTGTGACTGCCAGTTTGAAGAGGAACAGGAATCACAGTGAGTGCCCTCCTGTTGCTATCCCTACACTGAGGTCATTGATTCAAGTAATGCATACAGAAGAATCTGTGCTATTTCTCTCTTCTTTGAGGTGCTGAGAGCAGATTAATTCCCCAGGGAAAGTGCACTGGACACAAAATAGACTGTTTGGAGTCTTCTTCCAAAAGATGTACTCAATATGAAATCCTTACTGTTGAAAAAATGTATTTACAGTAAAGTCTCTTCCTTTGGCGCACCACCACAGTATGGTGAGTGCTATTGTAATGCCCTCAGTGAATACCTGGTTTCTGGTAGCATCACCGGTAAGGCTCTGAAACTTAGCTCCCTACCCCCACCCCGAACAGGAAAAATACCCACCTCAACCCTCCTCATGTAGGATGGGCAGAGGAAGGAAGGGGGATAAACACACCTGCAACTTTCAGCAGTGCCATTGCTTCAGACTATTGCACTGTTATACTGGAACAGAGTTGCTTAACCAATGATATCATAGCTTGTGTTTCATGTCTTCAAATACTGATGCCATCAGGCATGTGCAGGTTTATTTAATTTTGGAGCTTGGCATTTGGTAGTGCAGTTTTATCGCTATTTTAGAAATTAAAATATATCTTATATATGACTTCCTGAATTTAACCTCCATTTTTATAACTGCCCTATTTAAACTCTTTTCCGGGTTCCCTCGCTTCACACCTCCACCACCTGGAAAAAAAAAAAACCCGAACAGACCTTAATTTGGCAGTCACTGCTGTGGAGAATGGAAGCTTATATAAAAGAGACAAAGATGAGGATTTATCACATTTTTAGTCCGCTGAAAAATTTGCACCAGGTTTATCAGTCAAAATATCCCGTGAAAAATACCAGAGCAAAAACAGACTGGAGATCATCTTTGATAAACGATACACCTAAGGGGGAAGCATTTAAATTGTGAGCTGAAATTCAGTACATCGTTTCTTAACGTACGCTCTAAAAAAAATGTTAAACTCCCAATGCAATGAGCTAATGGCATGTCAGTGCTTCAGAAGTTTAAAGGTATGCTAACCAGCAATGTGAGCATAAACCCAAGTTAAAATGTGAGCTCAGACTTTTGCATAGGCTGAGCGCACATTTTTAACTTTGGAGAGCTTTTAAAAAAGTTTTTAAAAAAAGTACAAATCATATTTTCTGTACAGAAGAAGTTTGAGGATAACTTTCAGACAACTGCATGGCAGCATATATGCGTATAGGTGTCTACGTATATTTGCTATAGTATTTTATAATACACAGATATGATATTTGCGCGTTTTATAAAATACTTGTAATTCTACCATGCACTATACGTGCATATGTGCGTGGGCTTATGTGCGAATACATGCAAGGGATTGAAATCACATATATCAATGCACTGAATGTGCATACTTTGCTCACCTATTTAAAATATATACCTGTATATATTTTACACGAGAAAATGAACTAGGACTTACTCGCGTACGTCCCACTTACATGTGTAAGTTGTCCAATGTTAAAAAATGTGTGCATCAAGGAAATTAACCAGTTTACCAATTAGTCCTCCAGTTTGCCCAGTCCTTCTCCAGCTCATCTAGACCCTCCTGGTTCTTCATCCTGAACTGCCCCCAGGCCACCCAGACCTCCCACCTTGTTAGTACTGCATAATAAACACATTTGGTATCACTTTCACCTGATAATTAGCAGGTGTAAAAATACGCGAGTAAGCTGGAAAATGTAAAGTGTCTTTTAAAATAGCAATGTATACGTGTAACTGTTAGTCTTGCCCCAGACTGCCCCTTTTTTACACGCATGAAAGTGAACATATTCGCATATTTTCTATTTTTATAAAATATGGAATATGCTAGTAGAGGCTACTTATGTGCATATAATGCTGTATTTTATGCATGCAAGGTTTTGAAAATTCACCTTCAAATGCACACAAAGCATGTTTTGTGCTTTTTTAATGTTTATAAAATATATGTGCACACAAAAATGCTTTCAGTGCAGAACGCATTTTTTTGTGCACATAACCATATTTTATGTGTGGAAAACATACCCTGTTTGTGCAAAGCAATTTTTCCGAGCATAAATCCTGACATCAGATCCAGGCACCATTTTTCCTGTTTCTGCCGATAAGACTAACACCAGCACTGGAATCTTTACTCCACCTCTGATCAGGAGTGAAATTTCTAGCTCAGAGAAAACAGGAGTTAAGCTAGTGCCATCTCTGTACTGGTGGGCAATAGTTAAAGCCTTCATTAGCATGCAATTTCCATGTGAAGGCGTGAAGCAACATGCACAATTGTAGGCACACATTTTTTGTACGCAAAACTTGTTGCAAGATCGGGAGTAAAGTTTGCGCACAAAAAATGGCATTACAACTGCGGATCAAACTGTGCACTCTACTGAGTGCACCTTATTAATCAGGCTCAGTGTTAGAACTACTAGATGAGCAGTCACTTTGTAACTGGAAAATAATAAGAATTCCTCATGTCAGGAGAACTGATAGGTTTCTATCCTGTTTCTCAGTGGTTGGCCAGGAATCACTGAATAAAAAAGAAATTATAGTGTGCCTCCTTATGATTCTGCCAGATTTCCCTCTTCTCCTCCCTCTGCCCTATGTTTCATGGAACATCTCTGCTGTGTATGTGGATTTTCAGCAGAAGAAATAAGGCTACTAGGGTGGAGGTGGAACTGTTCAAATTTAGGCTTTTTAAGTATTATCTACAATCAGATGTTTTCTGCTACCCATACATCTGACTTATCTTCTGTCTGTATCAAGACCATGGATGGCGGTGCCACGTTTTCAGCCCAAGATGACTGTCAGCTGTTTACTTGGAGACAATGTGACACTATCAGATGGCCAAAATAGAATTCTCCAGGAGTAGGGCAAATAACTACTTCCTTCATGGACGAAGCTTTGCCTTTGTAGTCTTCTTGAGGTCAATATTCAAAATTAACATTTAAATGGATAACAAAGTTAGATGGCTAACTTGGATAATATGAAGTTGGATGGCTAACTTGGATTGCATGGAATTAGATGGATAACATGGCGTTAGATGGATAACATGGAGTAGATGGATAACTTATGAGTTGGATGGATAACTTGGAGTAATTCATCTAAATGACTTTGAATATTGATCTCCTTAAAACCAGTTGCTCTGAGATACCAAACATCTCTTTTCAGTAAAATGAGGCTGCTGTAATCATGGGGGTCAGTGGATCTTTTGGGGTTGTTTTTAAAATTAACATTAAAATTGTGCTAGTCTTGGTCATACCAATGCATTGTTATCACATTTTATTTTTTTTTTCCAGCATCAATGAAATTGAAAAAAGTGTTCTTTTATAAAGTGAAAACTGTCAGTTTTGAGTGCTTCCTGTAAATCTACACTGCCTGTAGCTGTGACCTTTTGTTTTGCAATTCCTTGGAATCTAGTCTAGAAAGTTGCCCAGCACTGACACAACTCAATCACAGATTGGATGGAAATACTGACTAATTGGGTCTAAAGATTCCTGAATCGGAGCCAGCTTGAAATGAATGCATGTTAAGTGCCTGTGGCCACTGCGAAAGGAAAGCAGCCTGAGGAACTCCCGAACCCCCTACTTCTCCCCCTCCTCCCAAAGAGCAGGTTCTTGAATTTTCAGGTCTGAGACGACTGACAGAAAGCTCAGTTCGTCTTCTTCTGCCTTTGATTGAAGAACACTACAAATCAGCCTGGGAGCAGGTGCTGCATTGTGTTAGATTAGTACTGATTGAATCCTTACACCACCGGCTGATTGAAGATCGTGTTCTGCAAGCATATGTTTTTGCAAATACCAGGTTGAAATGAGGAGGGTATTTTGCTGTATCATGACCTCCTAATAAGCACCCTGTTGAGAGTGTGTGCACACGTGCATCTGCAGCCTTATCTGTAGATACCTTTCTGTGACTACTACTACTACTTCTGCTACTAATTTCTATAGCGCTATTATAGACTTCCCAGCTGAGGTGAGTCTTGATTCCCCAGCACTATTGTCTCATGGGGCCAGAGTTCAGTTTTCCATATTTAATTTGTTCAGAACCATCACATCATAAAAAAGAACTACTAGTGTAATTTAATGCAATAAAGAGTTAAGAAGGCTGTTAGGACCTGCTAGCAGGCCGATGCAATGATCTTGGCTCTAATGTGTGCTGTTTTTAGTGCACATTTTTAATTCCAAGATTTTTTTTTTTTATACTACCGATGCAGTAGGCTAGTGGGAGCACTGAGTGGAGAGGATCACCTTGCTGGTGGCTGAAAAGACTCAGTAAGTACTGTTTGGGGAATTTTTTAAAAAACTTAAAAGTATTGGAGAGAAGTAAAACTATTGAGGTATACTATTTATTGTGTTTGTGTGTCTGCATTGAATAGCTAGTCAGAAGGCAGGCAAAAACCAGGAGTTTTGTGTGTTTTGAATTAAATAGGTAGGCAGGCAGGCAAAAAACAGATGTTTGTATATTTGTATTTCCCAACCCTCCTACCCACCCCTAGCTCATCCTTTAATTTATTGGCAGGTGACATTTTCACACTAAAAAATAAAAATCAAATCAGCCTTTTAACTTAAACTCAGATATTCCCCACACCTTATCAAGAGTTTGATCATTCCCTTGTAGGTCACTACCAGATATATAGGGGCAGATTTTCAAAGGGTTATGTGCGTAACCCCTGAAAAGCTGCCCCAAGCTGCCCCTGCCCGCGCCGAGCCTATCTTGCATGTGCATAAATCCCAATTCCATCACATAATTGGACCAGTGAAGCAGCCAGTATCCCACTAATTAGACTTTCCCCTAACATAGAATATTTTGGAAGACAGGGCAGGCAAGAAAAGGTATTTTATTTGGGCCAGCAGAGCTGTGTAGGTATGTGTGAACAAAGCCTTCATTTTCACTATTATAGCCGTGACCCGCAGTAATGGCTATTCCACAATAAAGATTTTTTTAACCCTTCTACTAAAACACTAAAAAAAAGGTGTTATTTCCGACATTAAATCCCATGCTAGTGTACGTTAGATTTTCACGACATGCAGTAGGAGTCCTGCATTTGCATAAAAAGCTAGCTTTTACATACTGATTATCAAATTTGCATATAAACGCATGACGGGATAAAGATTGCACGCTTATCACGCATTAGACCCCATTTATCGTGTGGTGTGAGGCCCCAATGCAATTTCATGAATGACCCTATCTATTAGCTCCCTAGTTGTGAAAATCAGTGCTAAGCTCCTGACTTTGTTTCCTCGCTCTGTAGTCACCCACATTATAGACTTCTAAACTTAGGTGCCTAGTGAAACTAGGAAACTAAATTGAAGCACTCGGCCCTAGAACATTTTCAAAAGGGAACATTTAGGAGCCCAACTCCAAATGTTAGAAGTGTAAACCCT
Organism: Rhinatrema bivittatum; assembly: GCF_901001135.1. NCBI lineage: Eukaryota > Metazoa > Chordata > Amphibia > Gymnophiona > Rhinatrematidae > Rhinatrema > Rhinatrema bivittatum. Next base: position 35,951,091 of record NC_042626.1, read on the forward strand.
TTGAAAATTGGCCTCTTTGTGGTGTCCTCATGCTTTCTGAACTCACAGCAACATAAAAGCTGGCACTTTATTAAATAAAAATATGACCTACAGAGAGAGAGAGCACAGACCGCTGATAACTGCAACATTAGGAGATTCAGCCTCGGCGGAAGCTTCCTGTTATTATTATTATAATTATAATAGCCATTCATATAGCGCATATCAGATGTGTGAAGCACTGTAAAGAACCACATACATAATGAACAATCCCTGCTCCTTGGAGTTTACAGTCTGCTCAAGACAGATTAACAAGACATGCAGACAAAACCAAATTAGAGGCTTTGAGTTAAAGCAGTGAAAGCATGAGTGAGCAGAGCTAGCCTGCATGGGTTAAAGGTGGGGTTAATTAAGGAAGGGGCAACCCGACTTGAGAGAAGTTACAAGGAATGAGTCGTCTTAGGCATCTTTAAATATGAAACAGATAATGGAGTGGGTTGGACTCTAGAGAGAGAATGATTAGGTAGAGTTCAATCAAGGTCAGGGAGCAGTTGATTAATTGGGCTAAAAAAGCTGAAAGAAATCAGGAGTCTGCCCCAGAAACAATCTGTAAAAGAAAAGCAGACATTGGGGAGGATGGATGAGGGAGGCCCAATCAAAAGGACCCTTTGATTACGATACATATGCAATATTTCCAAGTTTCCGGTAACCCAAACAAGTCAGAGAAAACTTTTAATATCAACACTCTGGAACCATCAAAATGAGATCAACCCTTCAACAAAATTAAAGCCAGCTTTTATCTCTATTTCAGGGGCCATTCTGACCAGAAATATCTGTATAACTGCTCACATTGAAAGCTTCCTTCCTGCTGCCATAAAAGGAGCAGGCGGGAGACACACAGTCCATTCCATTTAGCTCTTTAAAAGGATCCTTTGATTACAGTTGATATACAACATGTTCAAGTTTCTTTTAACACAAAAAAAAGTCAGGGAAAACTTTTAAAAACCACACTTTCCTGTTGGAAGAAACCAAGTCATTCATAAATCCAGGGCCAGGGCAAGGATATTAAGTACACGAGGAGAACCTTCAGCCTTGCACTCCTCCTCCCTCCCAGCTCACCCCACACACAATAAAAAATTATGCATTTATAGCAGATTTTAAATGAAAAAGGACATTTAAGGTATAGTTTTATGAGTTAAACATATCACTTACAATATGGGCCTGATTTTAAAAAGCATTTACACACTTAAAATTGGGTTTTTAACATGTAAATTCACTTTACTTGTCAGTAGGCTTTGGAAATTTGCTATAATATATGCCATTGAATTGTCCATAGGATTTACTCACGTAAGAGCACGTTACTTGAGTCAATGGCTTTTGAAAATTGCTGCAATAGTATGTTATATTTACACACGTAAATCCTTTAAAAATTACCTCTTATCTATGCTATATTTACATGCACTGCTGTACAACAACCAGGAAACTTTGTTAAAAGGCATAAAATGCACTTAGAACCCATAGTATAGGCCTATTGTAACACGTGTTGGGTAAGGGTTTGGTACTCAGAAAGCCATGAGCAAACAGAATTACAATTGCAATATAGTAAACCTCCCATACCAAAACAGCACTAACTGTCAGCACTCAAACAGTAAGAACCCCACCTATGAAAATGCAATACTGCAAATATTACACCAGGTCAAGCATGGATTAAGGCATAGGCAATGTAGTCCCCATGCTGCTTTCACTTCATTTCAGCTGCCACAACAGAGGTGAGGAGAGAGGTGAAAGGGAATTTTAGCAGGAGGGATTCTCCCCACCCCATCCCTTTCAGGAAGAAGGGGGAGAATAACACACTTCCCCCAACTGCCCATGGGCGCATATTGCCTTAATCCTGTGCCAGGCTCAATAACACCAAAACACCTCCTATTTGGAAAACAGACCAAGTCAGTCTGCTATAGATCCCTAAACAGAAACTACATGCTGGCAAAGTAACTCACTTCAGTCACACAGACAGACCCTCAACAAGTACAGAATAAGAGACCCTAAAGTAAAAATGAAAATCTGCTGAGAAAAACTGAACTGGAAACCACAACAGGTTAGACTCTGTATGTAGCGTAACAATGAAAAAAACAGAAATATTGCCATTCCTCATAAAATATCAAATAACAAAATAAAGAACTATAAATCAATAATAGTAAAACTAATATTTTGAAAATTATATTTCAAAATAGCTAACAAAAATAATATCCATTAATTAAAATATATTAAAAAAATATTCCAAATGCCAAAAAAATATTGCAAAACAGCAAATATATCAAATAACACCCAATGATTGCAATTAACAAAGATATAATCTACCAGGTCTCCATACCTGGGAACTTTGATTTCCAGATGCTCTGAGATTGTTGTGGGATTGGAGGGGACGGGGATTGTTTTGTGCAAATTTTATCCTCTTTCTTTCTCATACACACACATATATACATATGTTCTCTGCATACATACATATGCTCTTTAACTCTCACATATACTCCCTCTCTCTCACACACACACATACACTCCCTCACACAGGCTCCCTCTCCCACACAGACTCTCACTCCCTCACACAGCCTCCCTCTCTCTCTCTCACATACAACCTCACTCACTCCCACAAACTCTGTCTTTCACACACGCACAAGCTCAGGTTCCCTCCTCTCAAACACACACGGAGTCCCTCTCTCACTCACTCACACACCCCCTCACTGCTCAAAGGTGCCCTCGCTCTCTCACACATTCAGGCTCCCTCTCTCTTACACACACATTACATTAATTCTCTCTCTCATACTCACATGCAAATATGATCTCTCTTGCTCTCCCACTCCAGGCCTCTCTTGGTCCCTGGACTTCTTTCCTCTTCTTCTTTGGTTGCAGATGGGATGGGCTCCACCCCCGGCACTCCTATGCCTCTCTTCCCTTCTTTGATCCCCAGGCCTCTCTCCTCTTCTTTGATTGCAGGCAGGATGGGCTATGCCCACTTCTTTCCTGGGCCTCGCTCCTCTTTTTCTTCAGCTGTGGATGGGCTCCACCCACACCTCTCCCTGGCCTTGTTTCTCCTTCTTTGGCTGAGGCAGGATATGCTCCACCTGTGATTCTCCCGGGCCTTCTTTGGTCGTGGGCAGGATGGGCTCTGCCCTTGGCCTGGGCCTATTTTCCCTGCTTCGTCAGCTGCAGGTGTGATGGGCTCCACCCGTGGCCCTGATACCTAGGCCTTTATCTAGCCATGGCCAGAAACTTCCCTGTGACTTTGACCACCATACCAGGAGCATGCGCTGGCATTTTTAGCACCCCCTAAGGACTGACACTCTAGGCAACCACTTAGTTCACCTAATGGATGCGCCAGCCCCGCATAACACTCCCTATTTGTTTTGAGTTTGTTATAGAGCTACTGCACAGTTTCTTGTAATAGCAATTTTTACCATTGTTTTCTCTATTCTGTTAACAATAATTAGAATACATATTTTTGTGGGGTACTGTACAGCATGCAATTCACTAAGAAATGTATGTATTCGAACTCTTTCCAATTCTGCTATCTGTCCCTCAGAATTTGAAGCTGACTAGGAATTATACTAAATGAGGTGAAAACTGAGTAAATAAAATTTGCCATTGAAAAGGATGTTTAGCTTATATGGTCACTTCCTGAGCGCGCTGTATGCATCATTCTGCCTCTGTCATCACATTAGAGCATTACCAGCTCTAAAATCCCAGGGGAATGACTTGAGATGAGGGATAGCTGAAGACGAAAAGATGCTTAATTAAAACTGCATGCATTAAATGGAGTTGTCTCATGCCTTTAGGTAGTTATTCAGCTGTGTAATGCTTATTGGAGTAGGGCTTCAGTACTTTGCTGTTTTTATCCCAGGAAAACAAAGTACTTAGTCCAGTTGTAGTCATGGATGGAGTACAGTAAGTCCCGTGAGTATTTCAAAGAAATAAACAACACTATGTGGAGTTTGAGGAAACATATCATTTCACAACAAGCCAACAAGACCTAAGGAAATGGCAGTTAACCACATCACTTCAAAAGGGACTGGATGTGATGACTTTAAGATACTCAGGAACTGCCCTACACCAGTACATTTCCAGCTGCGAATAAGCAAAGGCCCAGGTATTATTTGGCTAACATTAGCTTTCTATTACCAATGATTAGCCAGTTCAAGAGCTACCACAAAGTGGGAGAACAGTGCACTAGGCACTGTTAGAGAGGGCAATGATGTTGTAGCCTGGATATATTAAAAATCAACAGAAGGTAGGGGCATTGAGTGGAAGGGGACCAATGAAATCAATATCATTAAAGCCAATGTACAAAATGCAAAAAATGCCACAGATTAAAAATGAGAAAATCCACTCACTATTTATTTATTTATTTATTTATTTATTTATTTATTTAACAGCTTTTTAATATACCGACATTTGTAGGGCACATCACGCCGGTTTACAAATAACTCAAAGAAGGAAGAATTACAATGAACAGGAGGCAGGGGATGGGAGCAGGGTGGGGGAGATAGGAGAGGAAAGAGAGAAATGTAGATAGCGCGAGAGAGAGAAAAACAACCGTAAATACAGAGAGGAATTTATTTACAACATTTCGTATTATTGCTACAGGTTAGGGGGATAATAGGATGGGAGGGAGGGGGGGCATAGGGTTTAGCGGATTGGTTTAGGGAAGCGAAGAGTGGGAAGGAGTGGGTGGGGGAGGAGTATGCTAAGTTGTATGCAAACATTTCAGAAGGTGGTGGCGTAAAACAGAACTGAATGTTGTTACCTTGCAAGGTCGCTTGTAATCTCATTACCAACTTACCCATATGGGACAAACTGCATCTAAAAAATGCATTTAAAATGGTGTATAGTGTGGTATGTGAGTCGACTATGAGGATTTAAGTCTGTTCATGGTCAGCTGATCACAAGTGACCATTCATTTGACTGAAAATATGCAAGCCATTTTGTTAAAGAACTTATACCTACATTCCACAAGAACTGTAGGTATAAATTCAAACCAAATGATGTCTTGTTATTCTATAATATCATCACACACACACAACCTAGTTCATCAAGGGCTACAAGAAATCATATCCCAAATGTCTTCTTATCCTTGCGCAAGTTAAGATAATGGAAAGCTGCTAATCAATGTTTTCTTTGGATATCTTCAAATCGGCGCCTTCACTATGTCATACTACCCGTATGACATAGTGAGGGCAAAAGTAGCGCCGGCGCCATTTTGAATATTGGCAATACGGCGCGAGTGCAGGAGGTCACTCCCGGACCCCCGCTGGACTTTTGGCAAGTCTTGTGGGGGTCAGGAGGCCCCCCCAAGCTGGCCAAAGGTCCCTGGGGGTCCAGCGGGGGTCCGGGAGTGATCTCCTGCACTCGTGACGTCGGGTGACAGGAACCAAAATGGCGCCGGCGCTACCTTTGCCCTGCCATATGGAAAGGGCAAAGGGCCACCGGCGCCATTTCTTTTAACGCAGCCGTGGCCCGAGAGCAGGAGATCGCGGGAGATCGTGCCGGGACCCCCCACTGGACCCCAGGTAATTTAAAACATTTTGGGGGGATTCGGGAGGGTGGGGGATTTGTTTTAAAGGGTCGGGGTGGATTTTAGGGTTGTTTTGGTGTGCCGGTTTTCCCGCCCTCCCCCGATTTACGATTTTTTATGATTTTTTAACAAAAAAAACCATGACGATCAGATTTCCCCCCAGCCAAAATCGATTGTTAAGACGATCGATCACACGATTCACATCCCTAATATTAACCCATGACTTAAATTTCAGCAGGTAGCTCTTACTTTAGTCTTTCTGAGACAGAGATAATGAGTTTGTATTGAGAGTTTCTGAAGGCCTTCAGTGATTCAGATGGATCATTTACATAAGAACTCTTTAACTCCAACTTGTGACTGTAGGTGGAAGGAATGTATCTTTGTTTTTGCTCTCCTTGTTTTTACAAACTCATTTAAACCGTTGTGATGGCTCCTGAACGATGGTATATAGAAATTATTAATTAAATAAATAAAGGTACTGGGGTTGAGGAGGGAGGGGGGAAGAATGCTGGAGTCACATCTGTGAAGGATGCGTAGAGGTGCATAGGGAGAGAGAGAGAGAATGTGGATTACCAGTGGAGGGGCTGTGGAAGAGAGAGCACTGATATGCATGCCTACTCCCTCCTTCTCTCCAATAATCAATACTCTTTGGAGAAGACAGTTGAGTTCTAGTATCAGAAAAGAAAAAAGGGCATGCATTTGGCCAGATGAGTTGATCTTGAGTTATTCTGCATCTTTCAAAAAGTTCCAGAAGTGACCTTGGGTGCTATATCAGAAGTAAAATAGGCTCTTGACAGGAGTCAGGATTCTAAAGGCCGGAAGACTTATCAAGCTAGCCATCTAATCCAGCTTCCTCTCTCTGCCAATGGGAAGTAGGAGTGCACATGGGAAAATATTTTGTTTTGTTTTGTTTTGTTTTTTTGTTTCATTTACTGTTTATTAATTTTGTTTCTCCGGTTTAGCACCCACTACACATTTAGCATGCGGTAGACCACAAAAATGAAACAAAATGAAAATTTGGGTTTTTGTGCCATTTTGGATGGGAAACACAAAATGAAACAACAAATGTTGCTGGTGTTTTAAATGTCATTTTATATGACTACAGATCCCTAATGGAAAGCGGTGGGTGCTTAGTATAAGTGTATATAAAACAGGGCATGTATAGATTGATCCCTCCCCTGTAATGCTTTTCCAGTTTGAGTAGTCAGGGTTTAGAAATGCATTCAATGCAGGATGACAGCCTGTGTTTTCCATAAATATGTCACATTTCATTTTGAATCCAGTTATGAGAAGCATTGCCTTAAGGCAGAAAGAAAAAGTGAACAAGAGTTGGATAGGGGATTGTAAAGCCAGAATGAACAGGAAGCACGGGGCTACTGGGAAAAGTCATGGCAGTGAAATAATTCTGATGAAGGTGACAGTCATGGAAAGCTGTGGTAATTGGGAGATTACAGAGCTACTGTATCTCTTAAGAGAAAGAACCAGGTGAGAAGCCAAGAGAAAAGGTTCACCTAGACCCAGAAGCAGAGATGCCTGCAGCCATCAGTTAGAGAGTTTAAATCTGCAAAAGTACATTTGGGTGTTTGGGTACTTGCCAGGTACTTGTAGCCTGGATTGGCCACTGTTGGAAACAGGATGCTGAGCTTGATGGACCCTTGGTCTGACCCATTTATGTTCTTATGGGAAGTAGGTTCCACACAACCTTGGGGAATTGGGCTGATCTACGGGGAACTATCAATGTATCCTGATACAGAGATGCCCAAAGTCATCTGTTAGAGATTTTTGAATCTACAAGGGTATGGTTTAGAAGTGGGATCTACATAGCACTGGGGAATTGAACTAACCTAGATGGGATTACAAATATATCTTACTGGGGTGGTCCTTGTGTCTCAGGGCAGGGACTAAAAGCTACGAATGTGAAGTGAACACAGATGCATGGAATAAAGTTGTTTTTACTGCAGTTGTTTCTGAGCAGTGTATTCCAGAGAACTGTCAGCAGGTCATGCAGAGCATAGGCAGTTCCACCCAGAACTCACAAGTGTCTGATCTCAAGGTTCTTCAATTGCTCTATCCACGTGTGGTTCAAAGTATGAAGCAAAGTGATTAGGAGCAAAGTAAGCTGTTTTCCTTCTCCTGCTGCTTCCCTAGTTCTGTAGAGAATGGAGCAGGGGTGGCAGAAGTAAAGAACTGGGCACTTGGTAGAGAGGAGGCTATTGTCTGTAAGCCCTGTTGTCCTGCATTAACATAGCTTTCCTTATGGTGGAGAGTTGATTACACCTCATGGATTATAGTTTATTTTCTAGTGTTAGGAAGGTTGCATTAATATATGCAGATGTTATTATCCCTGGGTGTGAGCAGCATGGGATCTATCTACTGTTTAGGATCTTGCCAAGTACTTGTGATCTGGATTGGCCACTGTTAAAAATAGGATATTGGGCTAGATGGACGCTCAGTTAGATTCAGTATGGCAATTCTTATGTTCTTACAATACTGGATTGTATATCCAGCATTAATATGAAATTAAGGCATTACAATATTTCTGATTATGATATCCCCATATGCATGTGCATTAGTATGAACATTAAAACATGGGGACACTAAGTTTTAAACAGCCGCGCAGGTGCACATGTACAAACGTATGCCAGCTTGCGCTAATGGACATGGTCATTTTATAACATACGCCTCTATATGTGGGTATGGTATAAAATAGGCTGTACGCGCATACATGTGTGCACAATTTTATAGAGATGTGTGCATAAATGTCACCCAGGTAAAGAATATGACTTTCTAACACCCTAGTTAAATAGCCTTCCTTTTACCCTGTTAGCCCCAACTCCTAACACCCCACTGACAAGCCTATGTTTTAATGTTTCATGCCTTGTATGTCATGTATAGCAGAAGTAAAGTTATGCTGTGGGGGATCCCAGTATGTGCTTGTATGTGTAAATACATGTTAGTTTCATTCAAAAATTCAGGAATGCCCATGCCCCATGCAGACCATGCCCATTCTTTGTCCCTTTTTTGCAAAAACCTTTTGTGCGCGTACCGGGAGATATGCGTGTACTTACACGCTTTTTGAAATCTGCACAGTGCGTGCCAGCCACACTTCTGCGCATTTCTCCCAGCTTCAGCTTGTGTAGGGCTTTTAAAATTCACCTTTAAGGGTATTTAAGGGTGTCTTCAGTTTTTCTTGAAACTTGGGGAGTTATACTCAGCATGGCAGCCCGCTCACTCACAATAGAATTCCCACACCATTTGGCGTTACAAAAGGCTTTTGATTTATTTTTAGAAGGCACGCAAGAACTCAAAAGTGAGGACGTTTCCAGTCCAGTGCTCTCATAGAGCAGCGTTCCATAGTACAGAAGACTAGCAAATTCAGAATACAAAAGGACATCCAACAGTCCATCTGGAGGCTTCCTGACATGTTTCTGGCACCTGTATTTATACAAGTTGAATCAGGAGAAACTAATGGACTTTCAACTTTGCAGCTGAGCAGTTCTTATCAGCATCTTAAACCAGAAATCTCTGCAGCCCCTCTAACAGACTCCCTTTTAGTCTCTCCCTTTCCTCACTAGAGGTCTCATTTCCTCCATACAAAACATCCAGCAGATCCATACCCCCAAAATAATTTGTTTCTGCAAAAGGAGAACTATGTGTTTTTAGTAACATATTTGTATTAAACTAACACCCATGTTATGGCCTTAGTACATGGGTGATTGCTAATGCACACATTAAATCCAGTTTAATATGTTAGTTAACAATAATGTCCACTAGTACAAGGGAGGCCAACTCCGGTCTTTGAGAGCCACAAACAGTCCAGGTTTTCTGGATATCCTAAATGAATATGCATGAGATAGATTTGCATGCACTGCCTCCATTGGATGCAAATCTACCATATTTGCATATTCATTGTGCATATCCTGGAAATCAGGCCTGTTTGCAGCTCTCGAGGACTGGAGCTGGCCATCCCTGTACTAGTACAAAGACCCTCTTTGTGACTAATAGCTTCCTATTTATTTTCTCTAAACCTTTCATGATTTTATATATCTCTGTCTATATCTGCTCTTACTCATTTCTTATCCAAGCTGGAGTCCTAAATTGTTTTTAATTATGTCCTTATATGAATATTATACTGCACCCTGGGTCATCTTAGTTGTTTTTCTCTGTACCTTTTCTTGGTGTGCCATGCTTTCCATTCAAGAGCTAGGCCTTTAGCCTCATCATGGGACTTCAGTTTAGATTGATTTACATTTGAACCATTATCAAACTTATTGGATTTTTTCTATTTTTTACTGAAAATTCTTTTTTCACCAGATGAACCAATGAGCTTTAAGCTCTTTCTGTAAGAAAACCTTCTTATGGGAAATGTGGCAAGGCAACATGCTCCTAAAATTAATTCAGTGAAGATATTGTTTTATCCTTATTTTGCTATATTATTAATAACACAGTTTTAGGTAAGGCCACAGCACTGAGATCTTACTGTTATCATCATTTGATATCATCATATGAGGTTTTGAATCAAACTCAAACTATATCCTAGTCTTGTTAGTTATATCTGTACAGCATTTGACACTGGATTATAAAGTTTTACTTACTTCTTTAGAATCCTTTGGAATCACTGGTACAGTCCTCCAATGGTTTACATCTTACCTAGTCAACTGCCCTCAACAAATAAATATTGGTTCACATAATTCTAAATGGTATTCCATTCCGTCAGGTGATCCACAAAGTTCTTGTTTATCAGCTTTGGTTTTTTTCAATATATATATATTCACTGCCACTTTATACCTAGTCCAGAGAGGAGATGACAGATTTCAAAATCTACGCCAATGGTATTCAATTTTTCGATCCCTATAATACTTCATGGGCTAACATTCTATCCATCGTTTCTTTGTGTATTAAATCAGTTAACATTTGGCTATCTCACAACCATTTAAAACTTAACATTTTATATTTTTACATTTATTAAGATTTATGAATCGCCTAACACTAATAATAGGTCTAGGGAACATACATAAAATTCAGTAATAACAAAACATAATATCAAACACTAAAAGAAAAAAAATAACAATAAATATAAAATTAAAATATATAATAAAGGAGATCACGTGACGCTGTGAGAGAGGACGGATGTAGGTTTCTCTCTCTGGCTCCTATTCCCCTCATCCATCCCCATCCAATGATCCGGAGCCATAAAAACAGCATTCCATAACCTAAATTTTTTACTATACCGCTGCTTGGTGAAGTTTGCTGTGGCCATGGCGACCAGAACGGCTCGAAAGGATAAAGAGAAAGAAAAAGAAAAACTGCGGCCTACTGATCTGGTTATGGAGGATGAGCAGGGCCCGCCGGATTTACCTGTCCCTGGCACTTGGGCAGACATCAAAGCAGCAGTTGTAGAAGCCTTGGAGCCAGAATTTAAGAAACTTTCACAGCAGCTGGGAGAAGTGTCAGCTTCCATCGCAGGCTATGAGACCAGGTTTGGAGAAATTGAACGCAGAGTCTCTGATACAGAGGATGGCTTTCATCAAACACAGGCGGCCCTGGACCTGCTGCAGAAAACAGTGGCCCTTCACACGGATCGTCTGGAGGACCTGGAAAACAGGTCCCGCAGATCTAATTTGCGATTCGTAGGGCTCCCTGAATCCTTACCAGACCGTGAACTACCCACCTGGCTGGAATCCTGGCTCACTCAGGAACTAGCGCTGGACCAATCTCGAGGCCCACTTCGGGTGGAGAGGGCTCATCGTCTGGGTACTACTAAATCACAGCAAGACCGGCCTAGAGTGGTCATAGCTAAAATCTTAAATTTTCGACATAAAGAAGAGATACTACGAGCGGTCCGCGGGGGTAAGATGCTGAAATATGAGGGACACAAAATCCTGGTCTTCCAGGACTTTTCAGCGGCACTGTCAGCTCAGAGGCGGGCTCTCTCTCCACTATGTGCTCAGCTGCACAACCTAGGGCATCGGGCGTTTTTGGTGTATCCGGCCAGGGTTCGGGTTGAGAGCCCATCTGGACCCCGCTGGTTTACTACCTCCGGAGACTTACAAGAATACATTAAAAAGCTCACCGTGTCTGCCCAGGGGGGCCGGAGTGCCTCCGAAATCGCTTAATTAACTGATCATGTGCACAAAATGGCCGCCGGAGCGCATGTGCTGAGGCTGCTCGGTTCTCTCCTTGTACCCGGGACATAAGTAATTGTGGTGAAGCATTGCGGGCACTTTCCTCCCTTAAGCTGGCACAGCGGAATGGTCGCAGAACCGATGTCGGAGACCCGGCTGGTTGGCAGTCAGGTTGGGTTTTTTTTTTTCTTTTTTCAACGTTGAAGACTCTGGTTGCTGCTGTATGTGAGGTGCATGCCGCGCGGGCTGATTCCCCCCCAGGAGGCGTGGAGGCCTGGGGAGTGGAGTATGTCCGGGTCTTTCGTCTTTCGTGCCTGACAGCAGTATTCTCGTGAGGAGCCTTTCCACGCTTTCGTCAGGGCACTGATGTTTTCGTCGTGGACCGGAGGACGACGGACGAAGGGAGGAACTGTCAGTACTTCCACCTGTGCCGCGCGAGCAAAAATTTAAACTACAAACACTACGCTGGGACGCCATCGCTGGACTAGTGTTGCTGTGGGTTAGGGGGCTCGGGTGGGCAGAAGAGGTGGGATCGCGCATGGGGGAGCCCGGCAGGCATGATCCTGGGTACCCCGCTGTGTGCGAGTGGCCACCGGGGATGTTTAGCATGCTTTTTCAGATGGTTCGCCCTGACACGGGGCTGGTTATTTTACTTCTCTATATGCAGGGGGCATGTATGGGAAAGGTCTGGGGTTGGGCCTGTATTAGTCCGGGGCAGGAGGGTGCGGAGAGTTCAATTTAAAGCTTTGGAATGTTTAAGTTGAAGTTATTGTGCAGTTGTATGTTGCTTGGTTTTCCTATTATGCTGTTTGCCTAATGTCTAATTGACTGTTCACTGGTTGGGAAGTCATTGATTGTGGCTCGGTTTCTGGGTGGGGGTGGGGATGGGGGAGGGGGAGCTAATAGTGTTGTACGTGGTTTCCAGACTGGGGTTAACCGGGAGTCGGCGGTGGGTAATAGGGGTGGGGCACAAGGGGGGGGGGTAAGAAGGGGGATGGGGCAGGATGGGGAGGTGAGGGGGTGGGGTGGCGGGGGGGGGGGGGGGGGGGGGATACACTGTACGCTGGATTGGGAAGGGTGGGAATTTCAAGTTTATTGGCTTGTATTATTCCGTGCTGGTGACAGTAAAATGTCTCGGGGGGGGTCTTTGCTGGGACAACCCTCCCTGGTATTATGGTTGCTGGAATCTGTTCATCTTTTGCCACTGCTCCCAGAGAATGGCTAGGTTGGGCTCTAGGCTTTTTTCCTGGAACGTTTGTGGTATACAGACGCCTGTTAAAAGATATAAAATTCTTCAGGCCCTTAAACGGAAATCTGCGGATGTGGCCCTTTTACAAGAGACACATCTCACAGACGCTGAACATCCCAAATTGCGGCAGAATTGGGTGGGTTCTGTCCATTTTGCCTCAGGGACTTCCAAATCGGCGGGGGTAGCTATCTTAATACGGAAAAGTGTTCCATGGCAGCTTATAAAAGAGATTAAAGACCCGAAGGGCAGATACCTCATTGTGGAGGCAGAGCTGGGCCAGACCCCCATAGTGATCTGTAATGTATATGCTCCTAATTCGCAACCGGCAAGTTTTTATAACTGCCTGCAACGAGTGCTTCTTCCCTATCTGGACAAAAACCTGGTGGTAGGGGGGGATTTTAATGCCCTTCGGGACCCCGCCTGGGACAGAATTTCCGAAGGCCCCGCTAATGTTCTGCCTAGTAAGCAGTTACGGTCACTTGAAGACACGCTGCACCTGGTAGATTCTTGGCGAACACTCCACCCGCTTGAGAAAGGGTTCACCCACATAGCTAGAGCGCATGCGACTCAAACTCGTATAGATTACATATATGTGAGCGCAGCATATTTCTCGAAGGTGATTGGGGCGGACATAGGTGATGTGATAATCTCTGATCACGCACCCATTTGGATTGAACTCACAGTCGCTGTCTCTCGTCATCAAGGTTCTTTCTGGAAATATCCTTATTATTTAGCGCAGGAACCGGCTTTCCAGGCATACGTCAGGGAGCGTTGGGAGGACTTTGCAAACCTGAATAAGGAGCATTTAGGGGATCCGGTGCTGTTCTGGAACACTGCGAAGGCAGTTTTGCGTGGGGACCTCATTTCCTATGTTGCCCATTGGCGGCGGTCATTGGATAAGCAGCTTTTCCGTTTGCATAATCAATTACACAAAGCCCGACGGGAGTGGTTGGCGCGTCCCTCAGCCCACGCAAGATCCGACTACTTTTCTTTGCAAACTGCCATCAATGCATTATTACACCAGAGGGCAATGAAAAGTATTTTTTATTACAGGCACAAGTTTTATCAACTAGGGAATAAATCGGGGAAACTGTTGGCAAACCTCGTTCGAGCAGACAGGGGTTCTAGACATGTGCCAGCTTTACGCACAAAGGCGGGGAAGATAGTAAATACCACTCCCGACATTCTAGGCACCTTTCAAGAATACTATTCACAACTCTACCTTTCGGGTGGGTGGTCCCCAGATAAATGGGAAGCATTCTCCGCGAAAGTTAACATCCCGTCCATAACGGTTGCTCAACAGCGATGGCTTAATGAACCCATTCAGGAAGCAGAGATCCGGAAAGTTATTCAGCAGGCGAAACCATTTAAAACTCCTGGTCCGGACGGGTATAATGCGGAATTTTATCAATGCTTGGTAGAACCCTTGTCGGGTCTTCTTCCTTTAGTGTTTACGGCTTTAATACAGAAGGGGTCGTTCCCGCACTTTGGAAACGTGGCGCACGTGACCCTTATCCCAAAACCCGGACGAGACTTGATGGATCCGTCGGGTTATCGCCCGATATCTCTGCTGAATGTTGACCACAAACTTCTTGCAAAGATTCTAGCAGACCGTCTTAGTACAATAATACCCTCACTGATTCAACCAGGCCAAGTAGGCTTTGTTAAGCAACGTTATGCGCTTACCAACATCCGGCGAGTGGCTGTGGCGATGGCCTTGTGCAAACGCACTGACTGGCCTTTTTTGGTGGTCAGCCTGGATGCCGAAAAGGCATTTGATAAAGTTGAATGGGGTCTACTGTTCCAGTTACTGGAGGAAATGGGTTTCCAGGGTTTCTTCCTGCAAGCCATTCAATTGCTGTATACGGATCCGCAGGCCCGCCTGATGGTGAATGGGGAACTTTCACCGCCATTGTTAGTGGGACGTGGGACGCGTCAGGGCTGTCCTTTATCCCCCTTATTGTTTTTGCTCACAGTGGAACCCTTGCTCTTGGCCCTGCAGGCAACCCCGACCATTCGGGGTTTGCAATTCTATTCCCACACTGCTCGGGAGATCTTTAAATACGCAGCGTTCGCAGATGATATTTTAATTTTTCTTACCTCGCCGGAGGATTCACTTCCACCGCTCTTGACACTCTTTCAGGATTATGGAGCTTTTTCGGGGCTTAGTATTAATTGGGACAAATCGGAGGCTTTGGGATATCCGAGTACGCTGTGTGAGCGATGGGGGGGTACTTTCCCTCTGCGGTGGGCGGGAGCGGCCTTAAAATATTTGGGGATATTCCTGTCCACTGATCTGGCCGCTATATATTCCCTTAACATACCCCGTTTAATGCAATTAACAAGGGAAAAGTTGGAGCGATGGAGGGAACTTCCTTTATCGGTGGGAGGGCGTGTTAACCTATTTAAACTCATTATATTGCCCAAGTGGTTATACGTTTTGCAGAATTTTCCCTTTCATATTGCAAGCCGCGACGTGGGAAAATTAGATACCTTGGTGCGTGTCTTTTTGTGGCGGGGAAAAAAGGCCCGAATACCGCTACGTTGGTTACAACTAAAATGGGGAAGGGGGGGTATGGGGGTACCCGATTTACACCGTTATGAGGTTGCAGCCAATCTCCGGGTGGTCAGGGACTGGCTATCAAACGATGCTAATTATGTGGAAAGCTTGGCGGAGCAAACGCTGCTGGCGCCTTTGGCTCCTCCCTTTGTTCTCATGTGCCCTGCCGTAGATTTGGCGGAGTCCGTCCGTAGAGACCCACTCATTGCCCCTCTCCGACATGCCTGGCGGTACTTAACTCAGAAACTAGGTCTCTCAGCCTATAGTGCGTTTCTCTTGCCCATTAGGGGGAATCCTCAGTTTACACCAGGTTCGCAGTCTCGGGTATTTCGAGAATGGCAGAGGTTGGGTATTACCAGGTTGGGGCATTTGATTGCCGACTCGGGGACCACCTTTCCCTTTGCTGCCCTTCAGGCGGAACACAGCCTCCCCAATACGCATTTATTTGGCTACTTACAGCTCCGACACTATTTCCAAGCAATACCGGCCATACATAAAGATTTAGCCCACTTGCATGCGTTGGAAAAGTTTTTTAAGTTGGGCTCGGTTAGTGGGCCTTCCTTGTCAGTCTACTACCAGCAGATAGGCCTCTCTACCTCGGCTGAGGTGTTTCGCACAGTGTCGGAGCGGTGGAAGCGGGATGGTGGGTTTCAGGTTCCCAGTGGGGTACTCCAGGCCAGCATGAAACGGTTGATGCAGACCACCAATAATATGTATTATAGAGAGATGCAACTGAAGTTGATATTTCGGGCTTATGTGACCCCACAAATTGCTTTTTATGCAAAATTAGCGCAGTCAGCGTCCTGTCTGCGTTGTTCGTGTCCCAGCGGCTCGTTGCTTCATGTGTTCTGGGAATGTCCAGGTATCCAAACATATTGGGGGAAGATTGTGCACTATTTGAATGGGTTATTATCAGTGAATCTTTCCATTTCCCCTTACCTGATTTTATTTGACTGTATTCCCATTACTGTCATTCGGAAACCTGAACACCGCTGGTTTGTCCGGAAGGCATTTGCAGTAGGGAAAAAGGTAATTTTGATTAACTGGAAAGAGACTTCTTGTCCCTCCTACTGGACATGGAGGAATCATCTTCATCGCATGCTGCAAATGGACTATTTGACCTCAAAGTCCAGTCCTCAGCATCGTCGCCGTTTTCTTCAGATATGGATGGTATACATACAAGTGTTGCCACATCGGGCCAGGAGTCTTATTCTTAACTATTGAAGGATCTGGGTGTTATTGGACGTTGATGAGAACTCCACCAGTACGGAAATCACTGTTATTAATGTACTATGTAGACCTGTGGGCGGGTTAGGGAGGTGGGGTGGGGTGGGGGAGGGGCTCCCGTAAGGGGCTTTCTAAGTGGGATTTCGTTGGAAATGGTAGTTGTGGTTCACGTAGTATTAATGCTATCTGTTCTTGCTATTCTTATTGTCTATCACAAACTGGGGGGAGCCAAGTGCCCTGTTCCCCCTAGTGATGTTACTATTGTTGTGTATTTTAAAACTCAATAAAAACGTTTAAAATAAAAAAAAAAAATATATATATATAATAAAAATGTAAATGATTAAAAAGATAATTAGAGCATATTAAAAATAAGTAAACAAGTCATAAAAAAAACTTAAAAATAGGCTAATTTGAACAAAAAGGCCTTAAGAAATTTTCTGATGTTTTTTGCCAAATCGCATTGATGAAGTTCCAATGGGAAAAGAGTTCCATAGGGCTAGACCGGCAATTGAAATAGAGCACTCTCAAATAATATGGAGACTTTAGGAGATGGAACAACTAGCAATCCGCGCTGGAATGAGCATAAATTTCTGGAAGGTTGATAAAATTTCAAGATGTGTGTTTACCAAGTTTTGATGGCAAAGAAACAGATGTTGAGATGTTTGTTTCCTTGCAAAAAGAATGAATGCGTAAGACAAACTGTATATCATCTACGTATAATTTTTTAAGATGGCGCCGGCCATCCATTGCTCCTACCATGTGACAGGGACTGGCCAATGGCACCAATAGCCCCTGTCACATGGTAAGGGCAAAGGGCCACTGGCGCCATTTTGTTTACTGGTAGCCGACAGCCCGAGAGCGGGAGATCGCTCCCAGGACCCCTGCTGGGCCACCAGGGACTTTAGGCAAGTTTTGAGGGGGTCGGGAGTGTGGGGGATTGTAAATAATTAGATCTGAAGGGTTGGGTGGGTTTGGGGTTTTTTTTTTGTAAATAATTAAATGTGAAGGATCGGGGTGCGTGCTAACGGGTTTGTGTTAGCGCGCACTAATGGGAGCTGGTGTGCGCTAACTCCCGTTAGTGTGCGCTAAACTGGAAACAATTTTAAACGAAAAAAAAATGACGATCCACGGGAATACGAACTTTTCCCGCGGCTATACGAAACCGAAAGCGGAAACGATCGGGCACCCAATGCCCATCTCTAATAGAGATGGGCACTGACTTTTAGGGCCTGAGTTTAAAAAGCATTTACAAGCATACTCGCCTCCTTTTTCAATCCCATATGATCTCTCTCACTCCCACCCTCCCCTGCCCCTATTGATTTCGATTAATTCTGGCGTGAATGAAGCTCTCTGGCAGAACATTATTTGCAAACAAAGATCTTTATTGGATGAATAGGGCTACAGCATAGGACAAATTACAACACTAAATTCAACTATTAATTAAACCTTAGTCCATTATGCAATCCCTAAGGGTGACCTTGCTCTCACCTGAGTTATAGGCCATAAAGGTTCATTACATATCATGCAAATGCAATATTCTGGCATTGGGGATGCAGGGCCATCGAAGCCTTGCCCCTCCGACAATGCCCTGGTCCACAGCAAGAGTAGGATTCACTTGTTCAGGATGAAGCAGAAGTATTGGGGGCGTGGGGAGTGTGATCAGACCAGTCCTGGCTGTCAACTCATCTACACTCTTACCCACCTATGCAACACGGTAGCAGGAGATATCTTCTTGATATTCGCTGTCTGACCAGCTTTCAAATGGCATATGCCGTACGCAACGTAATAGGGATACCCGCTTGCTATTCTCTGGCTGAACAACTTTACAAATAGCACTTGCCATGCACCCTTAGAGTGTGGTCGACCCTCTTGCCCCAATGCTGCTACTGTTGAGCACCCCACTACGTTGCATTGAGACCACCAATCTATCCTGAGATGGGTGGGCTGGGTGGGAAAACCACTGAAAGAAGAGGCTGGTGGGAGGACTGCACCTCTCCAGTTCTCCCATCATCCTCTGTACCCCTCCTTGGAGGTGGAGCACCTCCACTGCTGTGGCCTTCTCCTCTAAACTGGGATGAGGATTGGCTCCTTTACCTGTTTACATGGTCTGGTCTTTTGAAAATTACTACAATACATGCCATGGAATTCTCCATAGGATTTACATGTGTAAATGCACTTTATGCGTGTAAATAACATTTGAAAATTTCTATGATAGTATTTTACATTTATGAGCTTATCTCCTTTGAAAATTCAATTGCTAAGGGCTGAAGGACTTTGAATTTGGCATGGAAGGTGATGATGAAGAGAGACAGTGTCCAAACATTGGAATTTAATACTAAAAGTGAAAGCCCTCGACAAGCATATTTTGTTTTTCAATATGCATTCTGTTAATCACTAATAGTGAAGAAAAACAACTCTGGGATTTTATACTTATCCAGATATATAAGTACATTTGACCCTCACTATTGCACATTAACTACTGTAGATTTTCCAAGCTTGAGTTCATTTTTTGACATTGGCAGCAGTCTTATGCAATATTTCAGTGCAGTCTGAGGTAAGATCTGATTAGTGTTTGTTGAAAAAAATGCAAAGATAATTTCTCATCTAATCACGGTAAATGGAAAGTTGACACAAATGTAAAAGGAGAATTTTCAAATGATTTAGCCAGGTAAAATCAGCAGCTAAAATCTCCCCATCCCCCTCTGTAAATAAAAGTGCCCATGCCACAAAGGGGCACAACTTGTGTCAGGGGCACAGGTACTTAATGTCAGCTTTAAGTTTAAGGTGATGACTTTCTACCTGTTGTGAATTAGGTGCAAAATCCAGGGGTACAAAAGTACCCCTGGCCCTAGCTGAAAGATAAATTACATGAGGAGTTTCCTTTTAAAAATGTATTTCAGGCCTGTGAATAAAAGCAATGTGGGGGACTTTAAAAGACTTTCCCCACTGTGTGGCTCGTTTTCTTTATGAAGTGTGTTTTCCTCCTCTTAGTCCGCTGAAAAGCGAGGGTCCTCAGCTTATCCCGCCAGGCTGGAGCCTAAATGTTCACGGTCATATTCCAGATCCATTACCTTTTTAGGAACAAGATGATTGTAACTAAGAAATTTGAAGGTGGTGTGTTACATGCCCAAAAACATTTGCTTCTGCAATTGTAAATCTGTGAAACAATTTTATTGCTTTTGCTGTGCTGGTGGTAGGGGTAGAGAGATTTGAACATGGGAAAGGCACGAGACAAGAACTATAGGTGGCCCTAAATTGATTTAAGAAATCAGTAGAAAAGTGTCATGAGTTTTGATATGGAGAAAGATAAGGCATTGAACCTGGGAATGAAAGATGAGTGTTAACAGAGTTAGTATACACCATGGAATAAATATGCTGTTTTTAAAATTTCACGAGTATGCACATATTTTCCATTTCATGCATTACTTTTACCGGCGGGAAAAAAAGGGTGGGCTGGGTGCATTCCAGGGATAATTTCAGAAATACGCAGAGTAGATGCTGTTTTGTGAGAGATACACACGTCTATATTACCAAACTTATGCGTACACTTTTACACTCACACAAGTGAATTTGTTCTTGGTTGGTGGCTATGGTTTTTGGGTGGAAGGTCTTGGGGCTGGGGCTGTGGATTTAGGCAGCATATAAATCTTTTAAATAAATAAATGAATACAATCAACAGTAGTTTCACAATGGTATCCACACACACACACTGTAGCACAGAAAGCATGTGGAGCTGCTACAATGGGTAAAATGTTCCTGCGTGTGTAATATAAGAAAGCCGGTGCACACTGTGGGCCGGATTTTAAGAATTATGCACTGGCGTAGATTTGTACGTGCAACCCGGCGCGCACAAATCTAAGCCCGATTTTATAACATGCGCGCATGTTATAAAACCCAGGGTCGGCACACAAAAGGGGGGTGCACACTTGTGGGGAACCACGATGGCTTTCCCCGTTCCTTCCCCCCCCCAGCCCTACCTAAATCCTCCCCCTACCTTTATTTTTTTATTTACGCCTGCCTCTGGGCAGGCGTACGGTCGCTGTGCCGGAAGCCTCGGTCCCGCTCCCGCCCCACCCCGCCCATCCCTGCCCCTTTTTGCAAGCACCGGGACATACGCGCGTCCCGGGGCTTGCGCGCATCACCGAGCCTATGCAAAATAGGCTCGGCGCACGCAGGAACGAGTTTTAAAGGGTTACACCCCTGTGTGAACTAAATGCATAGGATATGGAGGAGGAGCTCTAAGGGGATATGCAGCATGTATTTAGATGCACAAACAGTATGCAAAAAGGGGCGAGTTTTGAGGGGTTTGCTAATTGGTCAATGTTCCTTTTCTTTGCTGTCAGACTGGATATCTCAGTTTAAACTGAGTGATATACCTCCTGGTTTTCCTCACAGGCACACAATAATGAAAAAGCAGCTTTATAGAACTTGGAACAGATGTATGAAAAATCCCCCCCCCCCCCCCCCCCAGACACAGAGAGGCACGCTGACGTGCGCTGGTACTTATACCCGCAGGCTTTGCACCAATTTTCAAAGGGCAGTACGAGCATACGTTCCCTTTGAAAATTGTCCTGAGAAAAAGTGCCCACTGAGAGTTGCACTTGCTTTCTCGGTGGCTACTTTTCCCCTTCGAAATAAGGTTGCATGGATTTCCTCCAGCCTAAACACGTGCCCGGAATCACCTGCTGAGCATGTGGGCGGGCATGCATGTTGCTGATGCCCGCACGTGTTTGTTTTACCCACGTAAGGGGCCGAGCAGTTTTCAAGCAGCCAGTGTACCCTCAAAGTGCCGGGATGGCCAGATAAAGCTGGGTCCTTGCCTTCTTCTAGTGTGAAGAATTGCCCCATTTGGGTCCTTCCTGTGGCTTTTACTGGGTAGGATGTAGATGATCCTAGGCTGAATGCAGTTTTGTTCTTTGCAATTGGTAGGATTCCTGAGCGAAGTTGAAATGAAAAGGAGGGGGGATGAAGTTTGCCTCTACAATAATATCAGGGCACAATTTTTTACTGAGCATTTCAAGGTCACTCCATGGACATCTCCGTTTTATTATTTTGTAGTTATCATTCAGAACAGGGAAAGATCACTAACATGAGCCTTAGTCCCACTCTTTATTTCTAGTGAACCTATGATGCACGTGCATCAAACACGTGCTGGTGGTGGTTGTGGGGTGAAGGTGTTGTCTGCTCTTTTCCTTTAACGCAGCATGCCACTGCAGTGGGATGTTTTTCATGTCTCATCATTTTGATATCTGAGAGCTCCAGGGCTTTGAACATGCGCTGGTTTACATTCTTCATCTCGGTCACGGCAACATTCATTTCCCATGGAAGGGACTCAGGAAATTGTCATCTTATTCATGCTTGCTGGGTTTTTCATTGTTTTTTCCCCTCTGCGATTCCATTGTTAATTCATCTGTATCAGATGAAGGCATGGTAGAGAGTTTGTGCCACAGTTGGGGAGATTGTGTGATATGCATCTTTTACATAAGAGCATAAGAATTTGCCATACTGGGTCATCAAGCCCAGTATCCTGTTTCGAACAGTGGCCAATCCAGGTCACAAGTACCTGGAAAGATCCCGGACAGTAAATAGGTCCCAAGCTACTATCGTGCAATGATAAGTAGTGGCTATTTCTTAAGTCTAAGAATAATGGTTAATAGTTTACTGACTTCTCCAGGAATTTGTCCAAATCTTTTTTAAACCCTGATTTGCTAACTGCCTTAACCACATCCTCCAGTAATGAATTACAGAGCTTAATTGTGTATTGAGTGAAAAATAATCTTCTCAGATTTTTTTTTAATGTGCTACTGTCCCGCCCCCAAATTGGAGAGTATTTTAGTGTCTATCAATGCATAGCCTGAGATTCTCCAGGTTGCAGCTCTGGCTTGGAAATGACCTGCTTAGCCTGTCAAGCTGTCAGGTTTGACTTTGATGATTAGTGCTGTCTGTGTGGGAAAATCTTCTTTCTGGTAACAGTCTGGCCCAATCTTATTGCTCGGGTTCAGAACTGGATGTGTACAGCAGGGCACCCCATACCTTCAGGAGAAACTCGTACAGGGTAATTTTCAAATGCAGGTAAAACCTAGGTTTAACCCGCTAGTACACTAAAAGTAGGTAAATGGGCTTTTAAAAATTGCTATGTTACATTTACATTTTCCTTTGAAAATTACCCTCATTGACTTACTAGTAGTTACATCCTTTCTAAGTAACCATCACAGTCCCACTCCTTCTTATGCAAGGTCAGGTGACTCAGCCGGGGAATGTTAACACCTTGATGTTTGGTCAGGAGAATGAACTTTTGCTACTTTTGCTACTGGTCATCCAACAAGACTTTCAATCGTGTCTTTTACAAAACAAGTCAAAAAGTTGTACTTAATGTCTCAGGGTGCTTCAACCACATTTAACTGATGGATGCAAGTGACAAACATTGGAAAAGCAATATGTCGATTTGAGGTTTGCTTCACACCAAAGCACAGCTGAAGGGAACTGCAGTGTCTGCTCATCTCATTCTTCCCGTCCTTAGAGTCTTCACACTTAATTAGGTGACCAAATAGGAGCAAGAGTTGTTTTGCAATAGGTATATGCAATCGCAAAGCCTAAAAGTTGGATGTTTTATATGTGAATGCCCTGATTTTACATTTAGCACATAATAATTTAAAAATATATTTCATTTTGATGTATTCTGATGCAATAATGTGGTGTAAATCATAGTTTACGTACAGCCACTGCCTTCAGATGTAACTGGCTGTATACAGCTCATTCAAAAGTTCATTGAAATAAGAAGGCTTTCTTAGTAAAATAACAGGAAATGTCTCAGGGTAGAGCCGAAAGCTCTATGGGGTCTCAGCAGGTGGTGCTACAGGTCAGAACTGAGGTGCATTGGCGCAGCTGTGTACTGGTCTTAATGCCAGAATGAGGGAGGAAGGGGCACGATGCTACAGGTTACTAGGACTGAGGTGCACTGGCACAGCTGTGTGTTGGATCCAACACTGAATTAGCAAGTGTGGGGGGAAGCTACATATCAGGACTCAGGTGCATTGGCAGAGCTGCAGAGATTCCCATCACTCACTGCCATAGCAGCTGCTAAAACCAGGATTCAGCTTTGTTTTATGGTAGCTGCATTCTGCCTTTGGCTGGTTACTCTTCTGTTTCCTGAACCTTCTCTGGCATACACATCAGAATATATTTATCAGTGCCTTTCGTGTTATCATTTCCCCCTGTCCTTCTCTCAGTAACTTTTGCCTGGCCCCTTACCTCACACGTTTTCCTTGTTAGTAATAGAATTATTATCAGCAGGATAATAAAGCATTTTGTCCAAAATGGAATGCATACATTAGACAATGTGACAAAGGGGTTTTTTTTTTGGGGGGGGGGGTGGCAGGTAATTTTGTAACATCGCACGCAAATTACACCAGTTTTCAAAGTGGACTTATGCATATCAATCAATCCACTCTGAAAATGATCCTATTTTGTGATGCTCATAGTTTTGCTGAATTTGCACACAGGGATGGTAACTTTGAAACAGGTGCATAAGCGCCCGTATACACGTGTATATGGGTGCGAGACCAGATGCGCTGAAATTTTATTTCCTGCATGTAGGTAAATGCACATGCTATAAAATAGGCCGGGCGCTTGTACGTGTGCTCCCTATTTTAACTGTGTCCGTGCACAACAGGGAAATGTCAACTTGGAGATGCACCAGTGAGGGATTTTTATAATATGCACGTGTCCAGGATATGACCAGTTTCACCAGTAGGACCATCTGTTTTCCCAGTCTACAGTTAGGCCTTCAAGATCCTCCTGGTTCTTTAGTATGCCCTCCCCCCAATTAACCCTTAAGCACTGCACGTCATAGATGGTTGGAAATAGTTTTATTCAGACTTATACCTCATCCATAGCAGAAGTAATTTTGTGCTAAAAGGGACCTGATACACGCCCAGGCGCATAGCTACATATGACCCCACCCACATTCCGCCCCCTTTTCTCCCGATGTGAATATTCGCACATCGGTACTTGTTCGCGTACATGGCCAGTTTATAAAATTAGGTGGCCACAAATAAGCGATACATGCGCGTCCATCTCTCATTTTGGCGCACATGACGTTTTTAAAATTCACCTTTCACAGCCTGATTTTAAAAAGCATTTACACCCTTAAAATTGGGTTTTACTCGTGTAAAAGCACTTTATGGGCAGGATTTTCAAAAGGTTACGCGCGTAAATGGTCATACGCGCGCCGGGCCTCTTTTCAAAAGGCCCGGCAAAGCGCATAAAGCCCCGGGTTGCGTGTAAGTCCCGGGGCTTGCAAAAAGTGGCGGTCCGGGGGTGGGGAAGGGGGCAGGGTGGGGGCGAGGCAATTATACTGGCTTGTAGAGATGTACGAAGCCCAAACCGAAAGGTTCGGGTTTCAGTTTTGGCCCGCTGCAGGAACTTTCATTTTTCCCGTGGTTTGGGCTTTTTTTTTCGGGGAACACGAAATTTTGGGTTAGTGCGCGCTAACTTTTAAACGTTAGTGCGCGCTAACGGGAGTTGGCGTGCACTAACCCAAAAAATGAATTTTTCTGAAATTTCAGAAAAATTATGTTCGTTTTTCAGGTTCCCCGAAACAGGATGAATTAGGCAATTCTGTTGAAATTGCCCAATTCATCCAAAATGAACTCACATCCCATTCCCTACTGGCTTGTAGCACACAAACTTGAGCTCAGCTTATAAAAAGTTGCACAAAATAACATTTTGGCACATGTAGTCTTTCAAAATTAGAGGGAACGTTGATCGGACCCCAGGCAGTATGACTGAAGTCTGGCTCCCTGTCACTGAATCCACCTTGTGCCCTTTATCTTGCTGTTCATTTCTTTCTCTTCTCTTTTTTTTTGTTCTATATTTTCTTCACCCCTTTCCATGTCTGATTCCATCAACCTATTCCAACTTGTCGTCTTCTGTCATGCTCCCTCACCATTTTTTCATCCTCCTCATTCTCACTTCCGACTCTTTACCAGATTTATTTTTCC
This sequence comes from Rhinatrema bivittatum, assembly GCF_901001135.1. Lineage (NCBI taxonomy): Eukaryota > Metazoa > Chordata > Amphibia > Gymnophiona > Rhinatrematidae > Rhinatrema > Rhinatrema bivittatum. Next base: position 35,976,796 of record NC_042626.1, read on the forward strand.
ATTTCTCTCACTTGTTGCTCTGTCTCTGTGTCATTTTTCTGAGGGTACTGAAGAGCATGCAGGTTATACTGTACCAGGAATCAAAGTACCCCAGATTTTTCAAAGCAGAATTATGTGCATATTTCCTCATTGAAAATTTTGGGTTGCTCGGTACACGCACAGACATAACACTCAGAAAACTGCACCCTGCTCAGTGCAGGTGTAACTTTCTGTCTGTACATTTATGTGAAAACTTTTGAATATCGTAAATCCTTTCTCCACCCAGCTCTGCCCCAAAACGTCTTGTGCAATTGCAGGTAAAAGCACTCGTTGAATCAGATTTGATGCTTATTTTTTTCCGCACAACACCCCCTGGTTGATTTAGAGAGGGTAATTTTCAATAGAGGGAATAATATACAAAAATATATAGGCACACAAAATGATTTTTTTATTTATTAAAAATTACCACATGGGTTGTACAGAAGCAATTTTGTACATACTTTTACACATGTTGCATAGAATTGTTCCTGGGAGGCAAAGTTGAGATCAGTAATTAATTTTACGCATATTCTTTAGATTTTCAAACATAGGTGTGTAATGTTTGCATGGACATTTAAACCTGCTCTCTGGCAAGTGTAAATGTGTGCACAGTCCCACTAATATTCAAAGTGGTTGGACACATACAAGTCCTCCTGGAAAATTAGGACTGCTTTAAAATTGGGCTTCATGTGAATAAGTCAGTGTGTATAAAGTTAAGGCTCTGTTTTATGAATTGTGTGGCAGCATGTACAGTTTATAAAATACCGCATATCTCCACTCCAAAAGTATGCATGTGTTAGTACATGCACATTGATTGTTTTAATACAGGGAGCTGTAGTTTGTGCACCTATTTTAAATAAGTTTGTATATACATATTTTGCATATGAAATAATTGTAAACTGTGTGTGCAATAACCATCATTTATGCATGGAGGCAGATATTTTATAATGTATGCACTTACTCCACTTATGAAAATATTTATTTTATTACAATTTTAAAGACCGGCCATCAATATTTCTGGGTGGTTTACATGTGTACACTCATAAAATACTAAAACCAGAGGGCCAGATTTTAGTAGCTACGTGCAGATGTAGATTTGTGTGCGCAACCCGGCACGCACAAATCTACGCCTGATTTTATCATATGCGCGCGCAGCCGCGTGCATGTTATAAAATCCAGGGTTGGCGCGTGCAAGGGGGTGCACACTTGTGCACTTTGCACGCGCCGAGCCCTAGGGGAGCCCCGATGGCTTTCCCTGTTCTTTCCGAGGCCGCTCCGAAATTGGAGCGGCCTCGGAGGGTACTTTACTTCCGCCTCCCCCCAACCTTCCCCTCCATTCCCCTACCTAACCCACCCCCTAGCCCTATCTAAACCCCCCCAACCTTTATTGCAGAAGTTGCGCCTGCCTCCAGGCAGACGTAGGTTGCGCGCTCCGGCTAAGTGCCGGCGTGAGATTCCCGGGCCCAGCGGCAGTGGAGAGGCCTCTGGCCATGCCCATGCCCTGCCCCCAGACCGCCCTGCCCATGCCCTGCCCGTTTTTTCAAGCCCCGGGACTTACACGTGTCGCCGGGCCTATGCAAAATAGGCTCGGTGCGCATAACCCCCCCTATGCGCGTAAATCCACCTGGATTTACATATGTAGGCTTTGAAAATCTGCCCCAGAGTGCATTAAAACATAAAACCACCAACATAAAACATTGACAACAATGATTAAAAGACTAAAAGGTTAAAGAGGTTAGGGCTGTTCAGCTTGGAGAAGAGACGGCTGAGGGGGGATATGATAGAGGTCTACAAAATCATGAGAGGTATAGAACGGGTAGCCGTGAATCGGTTTTTTACTTTTTCGGATAATAGAAGGACTAGGGGGCACTCTATGAAGTTAGGAGGAGGCACATTTAAAACTAATCTGTGAAAATTCTTTTTCACTCAATGCACAATTAAGCTCTGGAATTTGCTGCTAGAGGATGTGGTTAGTGCAGTTAGTGAAGTTGGGTTTAAAAAAGTTTTGGATAAATTCTTGGAGGAGAAGTCCATTAACTGCTATTAATCAATTTGACTTAGGGGACAGCCACTGCTATTACTGGCATTAGTAGCATGGGATCTACTTAGTGTTTGGGTACTTTCCAGGTACTTGTAGCCTGGCTTGGCCACTGTTGGAAACAGGATGCTGGGATTGATGGACCCTTGGTCCGACCCAGTATGGCAATTTCTTATGTTCTTACTCTAAGTTTCATCATAGATGGCTGCTAAAAGAAAATTCTTATGTCTGACTTTCCTTTAAAATATAAATTATAAGTTACAAATTATAAGCCTGCTTAAATAGCCATGCTTTCAACAATTTCCTAAACCTAGTGATTGATACTTCTCCTTTTAAAGCTTGAGGCAACATATTCCATAACTTGCGTGCATACTTTTAATCCAATTCACCCAGACTTCCACCAGTTCATCCACCAGAAGACCTCTTGTACTAAATTTATCGAAGATGGGAACAGCAGTTGATGTCCATGTTTGTAAGATCAAAGAATCCGCAGTCTGAACTTCTGGGGTTTCTACAAGTTCTCGATATCCCATCTGAATTAGTGGCATTACCTTTCTATGTCATTATTAATGCTCTGCAGATGAGAATTTGTCAAACACCCATTTCTGTCATGGCAACAGAAAGTCCTAAAGTACAACAATCTTCAGGATTTGATGGTGGTCAATTGCCCCACCATTCGGGGGTAGTTGAATCTGCTGTGAAAGAGGCGAAGAAGACATGGATCCATTTGCATGCATAATCAGGAAGACTACAATTTTTTTAGATCACTTTGGCAAGAAAATATTTCAAACTTCCATGCTGACTGTGTTCATTACCATTCATCAGTTCTATATGATACAGTATATCCATGGCTCTCTCCCAAAGCAGAAGCCTTTCCTCCAACCGGAGGAGGGATCTGTGAGTTATCCTCATTCATTCTTGAGCACAAAAGAGGGCATCCGCCACTTAGTCTTCAAAGTCTTTTTTTTCCAATTCATGGACATCTGTATCGTTGATTGGAGCATATTGCATGGCATGGTTTTGAGTCAGCAGCATATGGATGATGATCATGAAAAAGTTGCAGACCTCCCCTGACTCAAAGATAATATTGGAGAAAAGTTTTGAGAGGTGATCGTGCAGATAAAGGACCAAAACATGGCAGTTCAGTCCCTCTCGAACAATCATCCACACAGACACAGCCCTTCTATTATTATTAGATCTTTTTTTTTTTACAGGTGCCCCCTTCCGGACTTATCAGCAATGCCATCCTCAGTGTCAACACCCTCTCTTCACTAGGCCTAGACAAAGGGAAACAAAAGACCACTTGACTGGCCCAGCCTAAGCTTGGGCCCAGTTTTAGTCCCTTTGAACAATCCATATCCAGTCAGGGCAGAATCTAATCTTTCCTGGACAGGTGATACCAAGGACCCTTAGGTCATCCAACTAGTGCAATCTGGGTACTGGTTATATTTCTCTGGATTATCACTTCTTCCACATGCTTCAGCTGGATCCATCACATTTGCCACAGCTTTGCCTGGAAATTCAATTTCTCCTGCATCAGTGGGCGATAGAGCCCTTATCTGTGTCTGAACAATCACAGGGTTTTTACTCCAGATACTTCCTCATTCCCTAGAAATTAAGGATTGCATCCTATTCTGGATATGAGGCATCTGAACTAACACCTGCTTCGGAGAAATTCAAAATGAGCTTCCTTCAGTATGATTCTACCATACATTCAGCAGGGCCAATGGTTGTGTACCTTGGACCTCAAGGATGCTTACCTACACATACCCCTTCTCCATTCACATTTGCACTATCTTTGATTCAAAGTGGATTCTACCCACTACCAGTACAGTGTTCTCCCATTTGACCTATCAGCTGCCCTGATAGTCTTCACCAAATGCCTGGCTATGGTAGCAACACATTTGCAATACAAGGGATTCAAATCTTCCCTTATCTGGATGACTGTCTAATCACAGCAAGATCTCAGGAGAAGGTGACTGAATATCTGCACAAAACAATCTCCCTCCTCCAGAACTTAGGATGATTTTGACGGTTTGGGATACTAAGTATGGGGGTGACCTGTATGGTGAGGCAGATGCTACCATAAGCTTGCGGAGAAGACTGGATGAACCATTTGGTCCTTTTCTGTTGTCATTTTTCTCTGTTCTATCCTTACCTCTCATCCAAGAACTGTAGACAAAAGATAAGTGGAATTTCATTTCTGTGACTTGTATAGCAGGTGTAAAAGCATAGTGCAAATGTATTTACTAATTAGTTAATGTACAGTATTTATTTGGATTTATTACCTGCTTTTTTAAAAATACAAAAATCATCTAAAGTGGTTTACAGTACATTACAAATAGCAGCATATGTGCAAGGGTCATTTGCAGCTTTACAAGTTCCATGAATACTGCTTACAAACTACTTACTTGTGAGTGTACTTCCAAACCTTTCCCCAGAACACCCTTAAAATACCATCATTTTTACTCCAAGAAAAGTACATGTGGAATGTATTTCCAACCTATTGAAAATTTGCTTTCCATGCACAAGGGCTACATATGCGTGAATAATCCTGATGTACAACCCATGCCTAACTCTTTGAAAATTGACACCTCAGAGTACAAGTTATGTTCTTAAAACCGAGTTTATGAACATAAAACACTTTGAAAATCAAGCCCTAAAGTTTTATTTTATTAAGAATTGAGATATCCAGTACAACATCATAAGACATTTATATCGATCAAACTGTTGCCAGAAATGTCAATAACAATAGAAAGAAAAGAAGCAGACAGATGTTTTCAAATTCTGATTTTGTAATATACCCATGACATAGTAAATCCCTTCTGTACATGGAAAAAATAAACAAATAAGAAAAGATTTTCAGCGCAATTCACATGAATGCTTTTTCTCATTTTTCAGTTTTGGCTTAGATCCAGAGGGATCGATATTCAGTACCATTGGTCCAGCTAAGCATAGATTTAGCTGGACAAATAGTGGGATTTGAAAACCCTGTCATGCTGATTGACTCCAAGTTGACCAGATAACTTTTTATCTGGTTAAAACGTTATTTGGCTAACTTGGGGCAGGTAGGGATATCCTGGAGTGGAGATGGCTAAACTAGGCAAAGAGATGTCATAAAGTTAGCTGGATAAAGCTAACTTTTATGGGATAAGCAGTAGCCCATGCACGCCTCTGAAGTTCTTTGCAGAATTAGCCAGATAAATCTGCTAGCTGGCCCGCAGCTGAATATGGACCTCACAGATTTTATGGTAAAGCATTATTCTGGTTTCTAGCTATTATATAGATACACCTGTCCTGAAAATTTGATTGCTGTAGATTGAATGGTTCAGGAAATCATATAGACACAGTGAATACCTAAATGTTTTTTTAAGTGCTAAAAACAGCACAGAACAAATGCATATGTACATAGCTTTCAATAGGAAAAGGATATTTAACTTACTCCTCCAGACTCTGGTCATGTTGGGAAAAACTCAATAAAATGTTCCAAAGCAAAAGATTTGTTTTATTCCTATGCCAGCCAAAAGAGGATCTATAGTCATTATTTGTGTTGCCTTGATAAAACCAAGGTAAAGTATGTGTCAATGCAGGCACTTACAAAATTGCCCCCTTAACAAATGTGACCAGTTTACTATTGGGTATCTCTGAGTATTGCATTTTACTTTCTCTAGCTGTGCTGCTGCTTTGATTAATTCCCCTCCTCTCTCTTCCCTCTTTACAGATGTATGCTGGATAGCAGGGTGACACGAGTAGCATGGTTGAATCGTAGCACCATCTTGTATACTGGCAATGACAAGTGGTCTATAGATCCCAGAGTGGTTCTTTTGTCAAACACTAAAACACAGTATAGCATCGAAATTCAGAATGTGGACGTGTACGACGAGGGGCCTTACACCTGCTCCGTGCAAACAGACAATCACCCCAAGACATCGCGAGTGCATCTTATTGTTCAAGGTAAGACCTTTCAAATAATACCATGAAAGTAACCAGCAGCAGATGTAAAAGCAAGGTTTTTAAAGTATTTTTTTCAATCAGTGTGCTTTGTCATCATGCCACTCACATGGAAATTCTGGAAAACCCAGTTATGACCGATTGGCTTTCAATGTATTGTTTTGTTTGTTGCTAGGAGATTTGTTTCACTATTTTAATATTATAATTATGTGTGCACTATTGTTCCCCACTGAAATTTGTGGATCCACAAATTTTATAAATAAATAAATGCTGAATTTGCTGCCGAAGGATATGGCGAAGACCAGTAGAATAGGTGTTGTTTAATAAAAGGTTTAGACATCTTTCTAGAAGGCGAGTCCATTAACTACTGTGAGCCATGTTGTCTTGGGGAGTGCCACCTCTTACTGCCAGGCGCTCAGAGTTAATAGGAAGAGAATCTCCCCTCATTAGGATCTGTTGGGTATTTTGTCCAAGCGACCAAGATTCGCCACCTTCAGGGACAGGATGCTGAGCTTGGTGGACCACTGGTCTGATCCAGAATGGCATTTCTTCAAGTCAAGGAAGTGCAACGGCTTATTGCATGTGACTATTATATGAGCCAGGGTAGGTATTCTCATCTCTGGTCAGCAAGGGCCAAAAACAGATCTGATTTTCATGGTAACGTGCTATTTAAACTAGACTTACTCTTAAAACCAAATGTATTCAAAAACTTTTGAATATTCATTGTAGATCTCCTGAAAGCCAGACCTGTTTGTGGTCCTATAAAGACCAGAGCTAAGAACATCTGGTGTAAGCACTATTATCGTTCTCTGCTAAGAACTGTACCAGGAACTGTGGCTCTGCTGTGCACTGTGTTTGGATTTTACCAGCGTAGCCTCCTCTTCAGGGACCTCTCAGAATGCAGGGGCCTCACTGTGGTCCTCCGGGGCCACTCCTGCTCCACCTCTGTTTCCTCTCAGTTTGTACCAACACTGAAGTGCCAGGGTTCGTTCCAACGGGGAGGAGGATAAACCTCCAGGGCCCTGAGTCCGAGTGGGTAGGGACCCACACGTAGTCTCTCTCACTTCCTTTTATCTCTCTTTGTTCACGGTACTCACACTTGGGATGTCCTTGCTTCAGGACAGTGTCCTTGACCACTGAAGAAAAATGCTGGACACTCGGGTTGGGTGTTCAACAAGATATTTACGGCAACCAAAAATACTTCAAGTTCAATTCACGACAAACATTCTCCAGATATCCTTTGCACAAAAATGAGCAGCCCAAAAGTGCCTCCTTCTCAATTCTGTTAACTGAATCAGTGTCCCTTTAGATGGAAAGCACTAGGAAAAGAACAAACACTCTTGAGTAGTAGAGAGTGGGCTCCTAGCAGGGCTGAGATCTCCTGTTTTTTTCCTCTGCTGGTAAAAGCTTGGATTTCTGATGGTAGAAAGTCCCAAAGGTCTCTCCTGAGGGCAGGAACAGGTGACAAAAGTTCCTCCCGAAAAGAACTGGAACAAAACTCTGCTAAAATACTTCTCTCTGTTTTTGTGTCAGTGCTCTGTCAGGTCACTGCTGTCCCTTCTGTAACAGGGAGAAAGGAGTGCCCGCACCTTGCTGACTGCCAAAGGCAGGGGTAACAGACAGGAGCAGGATCTCAGAGAGCAAACTCTCAAGGAAGAAGTCAAAACAGCTCCCCTCAAAATTCCTTTCACCCTCTTCCACTCTGCACCAGACACCGCCTTCCAGACCATGGGGTACTGGGCAAGGAAAATATGCCCTCTTCATTAGAACCAGTCTGCTGCCCGGAATTGGGGAAACTCCCCTTGCATCTCCATTCTTTAAATCAAAAGCTCTAGGGCTATTTCCCCCGGTATCAGGCTGGAGGCCCAACCATGTGGCCCCCCAGCCTAGCCCACCAAGCCTCATGCAGAGCTGCCTTTTAGAGGAAGCTGCTGACCAATCCATACAGGCCTCTGTGGAGGGACCTGCAGGGATCGTCTGAAAACTTGTTCTCTAAATCCCAACTAGGGAGTAAGCTAGGAACAGTTAGCTAGTGGACATAATAAGGGTCTCTGCACCAGTTAGAGATGAATCCAGTGTTTCTACAAGGGTTTCTAAATGAAAGTGGCTTTTGAAAATTGATACAGTATATGCTACTAAATTGTCAATAGGTTTTACCCGCATTAAGTGCTCTTAATGCTGGTAAATGGGCTTGTGAAAATTGCTACGATAGTGTGTGACATTTAAATTTACATTTTCCTTTGAAAATTACCTGGAAAGTTTCTACTAGCTAGACTACACCCAGTTCCTTATGTATTATGCATGGTTTAGTCCACCTGGTTGAAACCAGTGCCCTTTTAGGTGAATTTTCAAAGGAGTTACACATGTAAATGTAGATTACTATCGTAGCAATTTTCAAAAGTCATTTACTTATGTGAAGTGCACTTATACAGGTAAATCCTATGAAGAATTCAGTGGCATATATTATAGCAATTTTCAGAAGCCCACTTACATGGGTAAAGTGCATTTACACGTGTAAAACCCAATTTTAAGTGTGTAAATGCTTTTGAAAATCAGGACCAAAGTGTTCTTCAGGGGTTCTGTGATCAGACACTGAATTCAAATCTATATTTATTGCACATGGGTTTTCCCAGCTAGGGGAATGCCTAGCCCCGTTCAGTTCACTAAATAGCTCTTCTAGTCAGGAGTTAATTCCAGTGCTCTGCTAACTATGCAGGGTTTCTGTACTGCTGTGGCTGAATCAAAAAACTAATTTTGTTGTCCAGAGTTCCATTTATCCTTCCGAGATTTCTATAATCTTGGGATCCAGTCCAGAACCTTGATTTAATCCTTAACTAACAAGGCACTCAAGAAATCCCCAAAAGCTGAAGCACTTTTACCAGTAAGAATTCCAATGTACTTTATCATAAGCCTGTTTCATATTAAAAGTTGAGAGGTGATAGAGTGTCACTTTATGAACATCCTATCATATCTGCAGCTTGAGCTTAGGGTTAGCAGAATCCAGCTAGAAGCACTGGAATTTATCTCAAGATCAGCATGTAATGGTCTTTTACGTCTTTTGAATGTACATTACAGACACAGAAGAAGCGTCAGACATTGAAAGGTCCAGTAGTCAAAGATGGTATAAGTGTGCCCACTTCAGTCAGGCAAAGTGTAGAAAGTAAATAGAAAGCTTAGGCAATTGTGTGGAAAACTCAAAAGGAGTGGGGAATATCCAGGCTCTTAAGGGTCTCTCTTAAGGATATGTTTTTTAATACAAATTTTCTGTTTTCAAAGTAATGACTTATTTAGAAAGATTTGTCACATTTATCGGGCTATATTCAAAGACACTTCCACGGGTAAAAGAGTGTTTTACATGCAGAAATAGGCTGTTGGAAAATTGCCAACTCATCTGTGTGTTCAGTCAGTATCTTCCATTTACAACTGTGCAGGCTGCATCACATTCCTTCCCATCCCCTTGTTTTCATTCGGTGGACAAGCCACATCTTGCCCCATTCCATTGTCATAGTTTTGTTTCTGCTAAATATGATGTGCCTCAAATCTCATCCCTGCGAGAACTATATTTAATACATTCATTAATGATCTAGAAAATGGAGCAAGCAGAGAGGTGATCAAATTTGCAGATGACACAACATTGTTTGAAGTAGTTAAGGAGTCTGATGAAATGTGGGAAGATCTTGCATAACTGAAAAACTAGACATGTAAATGGCAGATGAAATTTAATGTGGACAAGTTAGAGTGATGTATACATAGAAAAAGAATCCTGAAGTCTCATATTTACTAAAGTGTGTAAAAAAACAAAACAAAAAACAAAACATGCTCCTGGGGTTTGAGACGGGATTTTTGGGGTTTTGGAAATAGTGTGTGCTATTTTCAAATACTGCATATTATTTCCAAAATGAAAAACAAAACAAAAAAGCTATCAAACAAAATGACATGAGAAACTAAACAAACATTTTTGCTATCTACACCCCTAGTATGGAATGGCTCCCTTATGAAGTAAAGCTTATCAGGTGAGGGATCTTCAGCTTGGAGAAGAGAAGAATGAGGAGAGATGACAGAGGTTTATAAAATCATTGATTGTGGAACAAATTAACATGGAAGAGTTATTTACACTTTCTAATAGGACTAGAAGGCATTTCTATGAAACTAAATAGTATCAGATTTAAAACAAATTTGAGAAAGTATTTTTATCAGTTATCACACAAATAAGCTGTGGAATTTTATTACCAGAGGATGAATTAGTACACCAGGATTTTAAAAAAGGTTTGGACAAGTTTCTGGAAGACAGGTCCATCAATAGCCAGACTGAATTGAGGATCACCATCTGTTACTTCAGCAGGCAGTTTAATGATTCTTTGCGGTGCTGGCCCCTCTTTTCCTCCAGTAGGCTGGGTCGTCAGGAAAGCACGCAAGGAAAAGGGGGTTGTGCGCGGCAGAGCTATTGCCTGTTAACGGCCTGATTCGGGTCAGTCGTCGCTGAAATATCCTGCCGGCAGCTGCTGAGCTGCCATAACCGCCGGCTGAATGACAACTGTGAGGTGAGCACGCGTGCGCGTCCTCCGCCCCCCTCTTCCCTGGGCACCGGCCAGCGCTTCTCTCTCCCTCACAGGGCACTGACAGCCAGCCATGTGGCAACCTGGTTCCCCCCCCCCCCCCCCCCCGTGGCGGCTCCCTCAGGCCGGACCCTGTCTCGTGCCACCTCCTGTCTTCTTGCTTCGGCTTTCTCCGCGCACGGAAGCGTGGGGGAGAGTACGTGGGCCTGTCTCGTGACAGGTAGGGGCAGGTGCAAGGCAGAAAGTTCACCAAGGGCGCCTAATACCCTTGCACCAGTCCTGGGAAAGGGTTAAAGGAAAGGGGGAGAGAGCCTGCTAGGGGAGGGAGGTGAGGGAGAAAAGGTAAATTGATAGGAGAGACTGGAGGGCTAGGATGAGGGGATGGAAGGAAAAATAAGATAGGAGATACAGGAGGAAAGGCAAAACATAGATTAGAAACAATAGAATAAAAGTGAAGTGTTCCCACGTATATTGTTTAATATTTTTCGTTGGTTAATTGTTTTAAATTTTGGTCTTAGTTTATTTGTGAATGTTTTACTTATGATTGTAGATGTTTTTATTGTTTATTTATTCTTTTAGAACTTAATGAGTAGTATGCTTATATAGATTAGTGTTTTCACTATATGACTAATTATGGATGTTATTATTGTACATTTTTTAGAAAAGTTGATGAGCGATCTATAAATTTGAAAAATAAATGAAACCATCTATGGAAGTCTTGTGATGATGGCAGATGTTTTGAATCCATCTCATCTCATGCAATGTGTTTGCTGGTCAGTTTTGAGAAAAAAGATCCTCATTCATTAGCATCGCCTTCACAAAATTGCCTCCATTTGGACCTTTCCTTAATAATTTGTTTTTAAGATTTATTTCATTTTCCTGACTCCCATGCTTCCTTTAATTTTAATAATTTCTATTTTGTTGTGTTTGTTTCTCTCTCTCTCTCTCTATATATATATATATACTGGTTGATTTTAAAAACCCTAAGGGGGTCATTTTCAAAGGAGTTACGCATGTAAATGTGACATACTATCGTAGCAATTTTCAAAAGCTATTTACTCGAGTAAAGTGCACTTACTTGAGTAAATCCTATGGACAATTCAATGGCATATATTGTAGCAATTTTGAAAAGCCCACTTACTTGAGTAAAGTGTATTTACTCGAGCAAAAACCAGTTTTGCTCGAGTAAATGCTTTTTAAAATCTACCCCTAAGTGTGTCACAGCCAGGAGATATGCATTTGACTCTGCCTGGTGTGCGCTGCACAGATTTTAAAACTAACGCGGGTACATGCATAGCTTGCAGTGCATGCATACAAATTTTTTCCACCAAAAGGGGAAGGGTGTAGCATGGTCTGGGCGGAGCATGGGTGGGACGGGCGGGCTGGATCTGTAGCATGAATTCAGCATGTAAGTATTTATGCACACAAGGCGCGCTGGGGTCCCCTACTGCATAACTTTACTTCTGCTATGGTCGGCGTGTAAGTCATATAACAAAAAAAAAAATACTCTAGTTAGTGGGATTTTAGGGGTCGGGGGTAATAGGGTGAAAGGGAGGCAAGTTAGCTAGGGGGTTTAGAAAGTCTGGGGCGAACTGGGAGAGAACTGGGGGAAAGTCCTATTGCATCGCCACGCGTACCTACTAAAATCCCCCCACTTCTGCGCTCAAGACGGCATTAACATGCACTCATCAATATAAATGTGTGCACGCATGAACGTGTGGATGGTCAATTTTATAACGCACACATATATGCGCACATACGCGCGTATGTTATAAAATCACATCCATGTACATGCGCTGGCAAACGTGTGCTCACGCACCGGTCATAAATTTTGCTTCTTAAAGCTGGGAAGAACAAACTCTCAGAAATGTTACCCAGATCATGTTACCATATACAAGTTGGGCTGTGATCTTCTCTGGAACTTTTCTCATTCTGCACTATAAGAATTACTTCTCAATTAGGAGTTCCAATGCACTGTTTCTTTGGAACAGATATCGGCTTTTGTCCAGTCAATAGATTAATTTTTCAGAGTTAGTGTTAGTTCAGGTTAGATAAAGATAATGAAAGTTTCCTAATCCTCTTAAAGAAGATTTATCTGACTGAGTAGAAAGCTCTCTGAATACAATATGGCATGTATAAAACCAGGGCCTAATCTTTCCTTTAATTTCAAACTGCTGATGCTTATTGATTTTGTAATGTGCAAAACTGAAAAATTCCTCTTTCCTTCCCCTGCCGCTTCACTGTTTAAAGACCTGCTGTTTATATATCTTCTGTCATGCAGGAAATGTTCCATATAATGTATCTGCCTCAGTCAGTCTGGTCTGGTTAGTAATACAAAAATGTCTGTTATCTTTTATTCTGACAAGGAAGTGGGAGACCAAAATAAAAGGCACTTGGGAGTTACTATAGAAGTCCATATCCAGCAGGGAGACTTTGAGAAACATTTTTAGAGGGGATTTCAAAACAACATAGGGTCAGATATGCTCTGTTCAAGATGGGGGAACCTTGCTGAGCTACCTTCTATTCAAATGCTCTAACCTAAGTTCCAACAAGCCTATGTTTTAGGGACCAGATTCTCAACAGAGACTGTGCGCATCTTGCCTGATATGTAAAGAACCATAACTGTGTATGATGCCACAGAGGAAGGTGATATTTCTTCTTGTGATGTCCTATTGATTCATCTGCCTATCAAACTACTGGAAAAGGAAGGACTGAGGGGCAGAATCTCTGTTCTAATTTGACTAAGGAACTGGAAAAATAATCTGACATACAGGCAGTTTCTACCCTTAAGAGAAACATGTGTGTAACCTGCATGGCACGGTAGATACTACCATAAGAAGCAGACTGGATGGACTATTTGGTCCTTTTCTGCTGTCATCACTATGTTTACCATGTAAAATATCAACTTATGTGCATAACTGTTGGTCCCATCCAGAAACACCTCTAGACCTCACCTTTTCTAGATGCATATATGTGCGTGTGAAATGTAAAATGCGTATGTACTTGCAACTTTTATAAAATAGCGATTACGCAAGTACAGGCTACTTCTGCGCATATATCTAATTTTTACACATGTAACTCTGAAAATTCCCTACATTGGGTTTGTACATTTTTCATAAGATCAAATGGCAGCATGTACCTATTCAGTGTGGAAGACCTGATTGTGGACAGCTGTATGTTCTTATAGTGTGGGTCTAGTGGAAAGGAGTGAGTATTTGGGGATTTGCCATGGATGCCAACATTTGCTTTTACAATAAGGGATCATGAAATGAAACTCCAGGGAGGACGTCTCAGAAACAATGTCAGGAAATATTTCTTCACGGAGAGGGTGGTGGATGCCTGGAATGCCCTTCCAGAGGAGATGGTGAAGACAAAAACAGTGAAAGAATTCAAAGGGCCATGTGGTTCCCTAAATGCCAAAGGATGGAAATAACTTGCTGGTGCAGTGGTTACTATTTATTTATTTATTTATTTATTTATTTATTTAACAGCTTTTCTATACCGGTATTCATGTGAACATCCTATCGGTTTACATCACACAAAAGATAGAAATTACATCGAACAGGTGGGGAAAACTGGGGCAGGGAGGGAATGACTAGAAGGAACAGGCAGAATGAGTTTAACAGTAAACAAGGAAAGCAAAACAAAGAACGATAAAATTTAATATGGCATGAATAGTTAAAATAGTTATCTGAGAATGCGTTAAAATGAGGTATACGAGTCAAAGGCCGAGTAAATCAAATTCGGTTCGAGGCAGTTTGAGGGAGAGATAAAGGCAGGAGGGGTTCTATTCTGGGAAAGCCTGGTTGAATAGCCAGGTCTTTAATTTTTTTTTTGACGTTTTTGAGGCAGGGCTCCAGACGGAGGTTTGGAGGTAGTTTGTTCCAACAGGTGGGGCCCGCAATAGATATGGCTCTATCTCTTGTTGAGGAGAGGTGTGCTTTTTTGAAGGAGGATATTTGGAGCATACCCATGTGGTTGGCTCGAGTGGGGCGGCTAGGTTGAGTGTGAAGGAAAGGTTCGCCTAGCCAGAGTTATGCGAATAGATGGATTTGTGAATGATGGTCAGTGTTTTGTGGAGGATACGGGAGGGAACGGGGAGCCAGTGAAGGTCTTTAAGGATGGGGGTGATGTGGTCTGATTTGCGTGCATGGGCGACGATTCTTGCTGTGGCGTTACTACCCTTAACCAATCAGTTTTGATAATTTTGATGCAACTCCAACACTGCTTTCCAGCAGGGGGAAAAGGGGAATTGGATTCAGAGAGCAAACAAGGAGGCCCCCAACTTTTATGATATGGAAAACTGATAAGTATGGGGGTAACCTGCATAGAGCAGCAGTCACTAAACTTAACAAAAGACAGGACTGCTTCTACGGTCGTTCATTTGCAAAGCGTGTCAATGCGGCACTGACTGATACGTGAGGGTAACCTGCACTGCGTGGCATATACTACCATGGGAAGCTTGCTGGGCAGACTGGATGGACCATTTAGTAGGGGTGTGCATTCGGATTGACCGCATTAGTAAAACGCAACTCATATTTTTTTTTTACTTAAAAAATTGATTCGACATAAACGATCGGATTTCCCACATATCGAACATAGATATGTTCGATATGTGGGAAATCGCGATTGTTGAGCCAAAATAAAAATTTAAACCTCCTCACCCTCCTTAATCCCCCCCCCAGACTTACCACAACTCCCTGGTGATCGAGCGAGGAGTGAGGACGCCATTTCTGCAATCCTTGGCGAGAAGCATGTGACGTCGGCGGCACGTCGAGTGACGCCGGCGTCACGTGATTCCCGGCTCGTTCGCGCCGGACGGCTCGTTCGGCCCAAAAAGAACTTTTGGCCAGCTTGGGGGGGTCAGGAGGCCCCCCCAAGCTGGCCAAAAGTTCTTTTTGGGCCGAACGAGCCGTCCGGCGCGAACTCGCCGGGAATCACGTGACGCCGCATCACTCGACGTGCCACCGACGTCACATGCTTCTCGCCAAGGATTGCAGAAATGACGTCCTCACTCCTCGCTCGATCACCAGGGAGTTGTGGTAAGTCTGGGGGGGGGATTAAGGAGGGTGAGGGGGTTTAAATTTTTTTTTTGCACATATGTACATATACCCAACTCATTGGATTTTTTTTATGTCCATATTGGCCGCAAGTGGGACCCCCTTTCGGACATAAAAAATATGAACATAAAATTTTGCTCTGCACATCCCTACCATTTAGTCCTTTTCTGCCATCATTTCTCTGCTTCCTTGAGTTAGCAGGCTAAGTTAAATGGCTAATTCTGATATTCAGAGTTAGCCTGATTACTTATCTGGCTAAGTCTGGTCAGGCCACAGAACTGTCCTAAAGTTAGCTGGCTATAGTTAGCTGGATAACTTTAAGATAGCCGACTATATTCAGTAGTCCGACTGGACTATTGAATATACCTCCAGTTAGCCAGATTTTATCCGGCTAACTTTGCTATCTGGATTGTGTCTGAATATAGACATCTTCATGTGCTCTGACCTAGTTCATGTTTCGTTGAATAGACTTCTTCAAGGAGATTTATCCAAAATTACAGCAGGTTATTTCAAGAGGTAGAGTGAATATCTGAAACCAAGAATTCATTCATTTTTCTGTAAAAGAACAAATCATATATCTGAAATGAAAAATAGTGATAATGAATTTTTCAAAGAAATTTTTAAAAAATACCTTAAAGTTCTTCTTTATGAATACATTTTTTTCATGTCTTGTTTCACCTCTTTCCTTTAAAGGATTATTCTACAAGGTATAAGTTAGTTGGGTCTTAAAGGAGAACATTTTCAAATCCAACTATGCATAGAAAACTCAGTTTCATGCTCACAAATGGCTGTTCTAAAGTGGATCAGTACTCAGTGTACATATCATTATGCATGTCGCCTGGTTTCTACTGTATTTTAAAGCATACTGAGGAGAAGCATTCTGGGGGGAGGGATAGAGTTGGGATGGAGCTACAACTTACGCACAGGGAGGATAACTTTCAAAGAACTCTGTGTGGCACCATATATGCACCTATATGGCCACCCAGAGATCTCCTATAATATTTTATAACCTGCATGTATCAGGTACCCTCTATCCCTCTAACATATGTGCACATATTTCTTTATGTGCGACTATCTGCAATGCATTGAAAGCGCATACTTTTCTTATCTATTTTAAAAACATAGGCACATATATTTTATGTGTGAAAAACACTGTGACTTGCTCACGTGAAATCCTGTTTACAGACAGAAGTCGGTATACGTTAAAATATGCGTGCGTAATTGAAATCACCAGCTTGCCGAAATCTCCAACAGGTCACCAAGTTCTTCTCCAAATCATTGAGACCCCCCCCCCCCCACCTAGTTCTTCATTCTGAATGTCACCCAGTTCTCCCACACCTGCTACCCAATTAATAGTGAACAACAGACAAATCTAATATTAGTTGCACAAGATAATTAGCAGGTGTAAAATTGTGCAAATACCTAAGTTGCCAAATGTGCGTTTGAGTCTCTCAGAAAATAACTTGAATGCATACCTCTTGGCCCCACTCCATAAGACCTCTAGACACCCCATGTTTTGCACATAAATATGCATGTGAGACCAAAAATATGCACATATTTTTTTATGTTTATAAAATAGGGTGTACGTGAGTACAAGCTATTTATGTTTGCATATGCTAATTTTGTGCACGTAAATGTTTTGAAAATTCATCCCATACTTTTTTTTACTTTAAAAGGTACATGCATAAGTTACCTTACAAGTTATGACCTTTTTATATATTGTCGTAATTTTTTCTGTACCCCCTTATTGCCCAAAAAGGCTGGCCAAAGCGGTGTGTAATAAAATCAGAACAGATAAAAACACCACCCTATCTCCTGCACCCCTGCGGCAGTCAATAAAGCAAACAGAATGTTGGGAATTATTAGAAAGGGAATGGTGAATAAAACGGAAAATGTCATAATGCCTCTGTATCGCTCCATGGTGAGACCACACCTTGAATACTGTGTACAATTCTGGTTGCCGCATCTCAAAAAAGATATAATTGCGATGGAGAAGGTACAGAGAAGGGCTACCAAAATGATAAGGGGAATGGAACAACTCCCCTATGAGGAAAGACTAAAGAGGTTAGGACTTTTCAGCTTGGAGAAGAGACGACTGAGGGGGGATATGATAGAGGTGTTTAAAATCATGAGAGGTCTAGAACGGGTAGATGTGAATCGGTTATTTACTCTTTCGGATAGTAGAAAGACTAGGGGGCACTCCATGAAGTTAGCATGGGGCACATTTAAAACTAATCGGAGAAAGTTCTTTTTTACTCAATGCACAATTAAACTCTGGAATTTGTTGCCAGAGGATGTGGTTAGTGCAGTTATAGCTGTGTTTAAAAAAGGATTGGATAAGTTCTTGGAGGAGAAGTCCATTACCTGCTATTAAGTTCACTTAAAGAATAGCCACTGCCATTAGCAATGGTTACATGGAATAGACTTAGTTTTTGGGAACTTGCCAGGTTCTTATGGCCTGGATTGGCCACTGTTGGAAACAGGATGCTGGGCTTGATGGACCCTTGGTCTGACCCAGTATGGCATTTTCTTATGTTCTTATGTTCTTAGGTGTATCCTTGTGTGAGGTAATTTGTACGTGCATTTGGCCAAATACATAAAGATTTTCAAAGCAAACTTATGCATGTAAGTTCCTTTTGAAAATACTTGGCAAAGTCTGCACCTACAATGTGGGCTGTTATAAATGTAACCCCATTTCTGGTGGATGTCCTGAATACAGGGGTACACAGTTATTCCTAGGGCCAATTTTTTTTCACAGCTCTCTCTTTTTCTCTCTGTCCATACAGTCCATCCACAGCCCCCCAGTGCCAGGGCTCCTTATTTTTTTTATTTATCTCTATTTATTTACTGCTTATGCCAAGATCCTAGGCAGTGAGGAGGATTTATCTTCTGGAACCGAAGGCACACAGGGGTGGCTCAACTCACAATCTCTCAGTCTTTTCTTCTTGTAGCTGTATGCACACTTGGGATGTCCTTACTTTAGAGCACCTGGTATTAGCACAAAGGACACTGGACATGCTGTTGGGGTGTTCCAACAAAAAATGCACTGCAACCAAAAATATCTTCAATTCATTTAGCAACCACTGTTCTCCAAATGATCTTCTCAAACAAAATTTAAAAAGTACCGCTTGTCTGAGACCTGCACAGCTGAGTTAATGTCCCTTTGGATGGCAAGCACTAGGAAAAGAGCCAACACTCCTAGTGGTAGGGTGTGGAATCCTAGTGGGGACTTGGATCTCCTATTTCTTTCTTTGATGTTATTCTTGGACCTCTGGGTTAGAAAGTCCCAAAACAACAAAAACCAAAATCCTGTCTCCTTCTCACAGGTAGGAACTGGTGGCAAAAGTTCCTCCCAACAAAACGCTTCTCGAAAACTACAACTCACTTCTCCACTTCTGGCCCTCATTTGTATGTCCAGCGGGGAATCACAGTTCTTCACTCTTGAGGCAGGACCAGACTCCACACAAAAATCCAAGTGTCTTCTCCCAAAAACTCTCTTCCACTCCCAGCCAGAGCATGGGGTACTGGGCAGAAATATGTCTCGAACCCTGGTAACAGGCTATGGGATCTAAAATTGGGGAATCACTTCAGCAACTCATTCTCAAACTTCTAACACAAATGCCCCAAAACCCCCTCATATTCTGCCTGCTTTTATGCGGGCTGGCTGACCAATCCAGGCAATCCTCACAGGAGGTGCCTGCAAGAGATGGTCTGCAAACTCCGACTTCTTACCTAATATTCTATCTTAGGGTTTAAGCTAGGGACAACTGGATAGTGGAGACCTAGAGAGCCTCTACTTAAAATCACCCTCAGAAGTTTTTTGTTTTCTTTTTTTAAATCGACTAGAGGACTTTTATTTATTTTTTATATTGATATTACTGCCCTATGTCTTTGGACTGCACAGCCTCACATATTTTACAACCTTGTAATGGCCAATTTCTCATCACTGCTTGTCGACTCTGTCAAGTTCTATTGCTGAAATATCTCAGTTAAAGAAAACAGAACTTCAGAAGACACATTGGAAACCCAGCCTCAGAGAAAATGTCAAAGTTCAGTACAGTATCAGAACTGAAAGTCTGGTTTATTAATGCATGATTAGGAGCAGAGTTAGGGACACAGAAAGATTTGGACATGTACCCCATATTAAGGTGTACAGGAGAAACGTAGCTTTTCGTCAGAATATAATTCAAGGATAAAGAAGAGAGAAAAGATAGTTGCTGCTGAAATTCCGAGTTGTTTCTACAAGGACAACAAATATTTGTTTAGAAGGAAAATCTATGACTAATCAAGAGAGAGGAGCTGGTTTGATAGCGTTTCTCTTTTTACTCCCTAGAAAAGATGAACAGGCAATTCACAGTCAAACTTATGAACCAAGATTTTGGCCTGCTTGAGGACAATGGGAAAACAAATGTGTTTACTGTAAATGGTGTTTTCCACAGATAGCAGGATAAATTAGTCATTACATGTGGATGACATCATCCAGTGGAACCGTTCCTGTGCAGACATTGCCTTGGGAGCTTCCTCAATCTGGGGCCGATGTAGTAAGCATCGCTACTGTGGGTTTTTACTTGCTTTTTAGCTTGGGTTTTTCAGTGTCTTGGTATGTACTAAAAAGGGCTTTAGCACCAAAGAATCCACACTAAAAAACACCCATGGTAAGCTTAGCACAAGTGCATGCAAATTGCAAGGTAACAGCCTAATTACCTACTACCCTGCAATGCAAGGAGGCGTGCTAAGGCTGAGACAACCTAGGTGAATCCTTTTACCGCGGGGAATTTAATGTCTGCTAAAAGGCAGGAATTAAACCCTGAGGTAAAGAGGAGAGCTCTCAAACCACCTTCCTGCATCCAGGTCCGGGGTCTGGATAGTAGGGATGTGAATCGTTTTTCAACGATTAAAATTATCGTCCGATAATGTTTATATCGTCTTAAATCGTTATAGAACACGATACAATAGAAATTCTAACGATTTATCGTTAAAAATCGTTAAATCGTGTTAGTGCGCACTAACTCAAGTTAGTGCGCACTAACTCCCCGTTAGTGCGCACTAACTGAAAATGATACAAATAAACACTTTCCAGGTCACTGAAGGTCAGTTAGGAATGAATATGTGTTCCTATTGGCTGGCTGCCCTCTTATCTATTGATGTTACCAAGGTTACCACTGAGGTGATGGTTGGGGGGATGGGAAATGGAACTGGAAACTAACGAACACCAACAGAAAATGAAACAAAGTGTTCACACTTCCCAGGTCAGTAAAGGTCACTTAGGAATGAATATGTATGTATGTATTCCTATTGGCTGGCTGTGCTCTTATCTATTGATGTTACCAATATGGTTGGGGGGATGTGAAATGGAAACAGTTGGAAGCTTGACAAAAAAAGTAATGTAATGATCAGCACTCACGTGACTAGAACTTGTTTGTTTATTATTTTTGTTAGCAGGCACCTGAAATGCTAGTGCATGTTGAATTTGCCAATCACTGTGCATTTTAGAAAGGTGGTCCTGGCTGGAACTGTACACAGTTCAAATATATGTAATTGATTGTTGGTAAGTGTATTTTTTAAGTAGCCACACTGGCACCAGTATGTTTACTTTTCCTCCTACTTAACTCACTAGCTCAGCTTTGTAAGAAGGGCTTCTCTGCTTGTGTGTTGTTTTTGTTTGGTGTGAGGAGAGCAGAAACATCAGATCTTTATTCAATCTACTACAGTCATCTCTTACAGTGCCCTATCCCTATTAATACCAGGAGTGTTGTGATCTTCCTGCACACAGTGCCCTAACCCTGATACCAGTCTGAGACAGCTCCCTCCCTGCATTACTAGTGAGAGGCTGGCTTCACAGACAGGGGGGAGCTGCCTGACCCTCACTCCTGACTTCCCCCATGTCCCAGCTAGTGAATGGTGTGTGGGTGAGGGGGGGGGGGTGGATGGTGAAGTCTGAGACAGCTCCCTCCCTGCATTACTAGTGAGAGGCTGGCTTCACAGACAGGGGGGAGCTGCCTGACCCTCACTCCTGACTTCCCCCATGTCCCAGCTAGTGAATGGTGTGTGGGTGAGGGGGGGGGGGGGAGGATGGTGAAGTCTGAGACAGCTCCCTCCCTGCATTACTAGTGAGAGGCTGGCTTCACAGACAGGGGGGAGCTGCCTGACCCTCACTCCTGACTTCCCCCATGTCCCAGCTAGTGAATGGTGTGTGGGTGAGGGGGGGGGGAGGATGGTGAAGTCTGAGACAGCTCCCTCCCTGCATTACTAGTGAGAGGCTGGCTTCACAGACAGGGGGGATCTGCCTGACCCTCACTCCTGACTTCCCCCATGTCCCAGCTAGTGAATGGTGTGTGGGTGAGGGGGGGGGGGGGGAGGATGGTGAAGTCTGAGACAGCTCCCTCCCTGCATTACTAGTGAGAGGCTGGCTTCACAGACAGGGGGGAGCTGCCTGACCCTCACTCCTGACTTCCCCCATGTCCCAGCTAGTGAATGGTGTGTGGGTGAGGGGGGGGGGGGGGAGGATGGTGAAGTCTGAGACAGCTCCCTCCCTGCATTACTAGTGAGAGGCTGGCTTCACAGACAGGGGGGAGCTGCCTGACCCTCACTCCTGACTTCCCCCATGTCCCAGCTAGTGAATGGTGTGTGGGTGAGGGGGGGGGGGAGGATGGTGAAGTCTGAGACAGCTCCCTCCCTGCATTACTAGTGAGAGGCTGGCTTCACAGACAGGGGGGAGCTGCCTGTCCCTCACTCCTGACTTCCCCCATGTCCCAGCTAGTGAATGGTGTCTGGGTGAGGGGGGGGGGGGGTGGATGGTGAAGTCTGAGACAGCTCCCTCCCTGCATTACTAGTGAGAGGCTGGCTTCACAGACAGGGGGGAGCTGCCTGACCCTCACTCCTGCCTTCCCCCATGTCCCAGCTAGTGAATGGTGTGTGGGTAAGGGGGGGGGGGGGAGGATGGTGAAGTCTGAGACAGCTCCCTCCCTGCATTACTAGTGAGAGGCTGGCTTCACAGACAGGGGGGAGCTGCCTGACCCTCACTCCTCCGGGGTATTGTGATCTTCCTGCACACAGTGCCCTATCCCTGATACCAGGGGTGTTGTGATCTTCCTGCATGCAGTGCCCTATCCCTATTAATACCAGGAGTGTTGTGATCTTCCTGCATGCAGTGCCCTATCCCTGATACCGGGATGTGTGCAAGAAGATCACAACACCCCCGGTATCAGGAATAGGGCACTGTGTGCAGGAAGATCACAACACCCCTGGTATTAGGGATAGGGCACTGTGTGCAGGAAGATCACAACACTCCTGGTATTAATAGGGATAGGGCACTGTGTGCAGGAAGATCACAATACCCCTGGTATCAGGGTTAGGGCACAAGTTCTAGTCACATTGACTGATCACATTACTTGTTTTGTCAAGCTACCAACTGTTTCCATTTCCCATCCCCCATATACTGTCAGTAGGAAACTTGGTAACATGAATAAATAAGAGGGCAGCCAATAGGAATACATATTCATTCCTAAACTGACCTTAACTGACCTGAAAAGTGTCAAATTGTATCATTTTCAGTTAGTGCGCACTAACTCCCGTTAGTGCGCACTAACTCGAGTTAGTGCGCACTAATCGGAAAAAAACGATTTTTAACGATTTTTTAACTAAAAAATCGTGCCTAAGACGATTTTCTTGCCCTGCCACACGATTTCTATCATTAAGACGATATGGAAAACGATTCACATCCCTACTGGATAGCACTGAGTTGGCAAGTCTTTTTACCTTCATCCCTTATAAGGTCTGAAATTCTTTACTGAGGTCAATTTTACAATGAATGCCTCTGAATGTGTCTGTAACAACATCCCCCTAACCCCAACCCTCTTCCTGAAAACCCACCCTGATTCAAAGTGCCTCCTTACAATGGTCCATATATACAGAGCCCTCTAAAGAGGTTTTCTCTCTCTCTCATACACACACATCTATGGAGGAGCTGTAGCAAACTGCCATGTGTAGGATACACACACCACCTGAGGGAAACCAGGAGTTGTGCTGGCCCTACCTCTGGAATACCTATGCCCTACCCTTTTTCTGGGCTCCTTTGTTGCCCACTTATGCACGTATGTGGCCATTTTTGCACGTGCAAGGCTTTTAAAATCTACCTCAGTATGTTTATGACTCATAATGTGATAGGAAACCTACGCCTGCTGAGCGCTTTTTTTTTTTTATCAGTTCCAAAATGTCTGATCATTTTGACTTCAAAAGTCTTGTGTTCCTGGATTGTTTTACATTTTCTTTTGATTATCCTAGAGCCAGGGCAGGAGTCAGTGGGCTTCATAGGCATAAAGTGTGCAGACAAGTTGATTTAATATATATATCCATACCGCTTACAAAATAGCAACATATGTGCATTCTCATCATCATCCCCTAAATGCCCAACTGCCCCTTTTTCACATTTACACGTGACTTTGCAAGTATACCTGTACTTTTGAGGTTTATAAAATAGCATATATCAGTGTACTTGCTACTTATGCATGAATATGCTAATTGTATGCACATATCCCCAGTATTTTGTTTGTGACATGCTATTATATTTTTTTTAGTTTTCTATTTCTGATGTATTTTGATTGTCGCTAATATGTTGTAAGCCACTCTGGGTCCTTATTAGAGGAGGGTGGCATATAAATTGAAAATGCAATGTAAAAGCTGTGGAATTTGTTGCTGGAGGATGTGTTTGAATCATTTAGAAGAGCAGAATTTAAAAGGGGTGATGCGTGCTTTGCTGGGCTGTGCAAGCGCCAGGGGGATTTTAGAAACGGCCCTGCCACGAGCATATCTCCCGATAAGCGCGGAAGATCCAGGCTCAGTAAAAGGGGCGGGCCAGGGGTGGGTTCTGGGCAGGGGGGCAGCGCCATTAGACACTGTCCTGGGGAACTCCATGCCGGCAGCCAGCCGGCGCACGGAATTTACTTCTGCTCCAAAGGAGCAGTAAGGAATTTAACAAAAAAAAAAATTAGGCTAGATAGGTAGGGGTAGGGGAGGAGAGGGGAAAAGGTAAGAAGAGTAGGAGGGAAGTTCCCTCCCAGTTCTCTCCTGAATTAGAGCAGACTGGGAGGGAACTGGGGAAGGCCCTATTGCGTAGCTGTGCTTTTTTTTTTTAGAAAATCCGCCCGTTGCGCGTGCAAGTCTGAATCAGCCCGCACATGCGAGATTATAAAATCAGGTGCACGTGTGTGCGCGGGTATTGTATTTTACAACGTGCGTGCAGCGATGCACGCTTGTTATAAAATTGGCGAGTCTTTTAAAATCTAGCTTTATGTGTTTAAGAAGGCTCTGAAAGCATTCCTTTTCAAAAGCACCTTCAAATTGGCAGACTAGTTGCTTCCCCTCTGGCCGTCTCATGTAGCCCCTTGACAGTCTTTGTTCACGCTCCAGAATATCTGTCTGCATTTGTTCACATTTTATGTCTTTTACTGTTTGTAATACTGTATGATTTTATATATGTTTTTATTGTACCCTCTTCCCCATACTTTGCATGGCACCAGCTGTAAATCTGTTCAACAAGGGCTGGATTTTCAAAACGTTACGCACGTAAATCCGGACCTACGCGAGCCGGGCCTATTTTAAGAAGGCTTGGCGACACGCGTAAAGCCCTGGGACATGCCTAAGTCCTGGGGCTTTCAAAAAGGGGCGGGGTCAGAGGCTCCTGGCACAGCAGCCATTTGCCGCTGTGCCGGGTATCGTGTGCCGGCAGCTGGCCGCCGCGCGCAACTTATTTCAGCCCCAGGGTTGAAGTAAGTTTTAGAACAAACGAAAAAGAAAGAAAAAGGTAGGGGGGAAAGAGGGAGGGAGGGGAAGGGAAGGTGGGGAGGAGGGGGGGGGGGGTAGGGAACGGGGGAAGGCATGCCCGCGTGCTGTTTTGAAACTCTACACTAAATAAATAAATACAATTTCGGCTAGTTTATGGAGGAGAAGGACCTGCAGCAGCAGCAGCTCTGGCAGGATAACATAAAAAGCCTATTTTTCATGAGAGACAGACGGCATTTCCTACCGCAGGAGCAGAGGTGGGGCGGGCTCATCAAAGGCGTTCCAAGAGAATGGCAGCTCTCATTCCCAGTGCAGCTCCATGGAAGAGACTGCCCTGCGGCCTCCCCCTTGCCTTTGGTCCCTATCGTTTTTTTTTCCTGGGAAATCCCTGTGGTAGGAACCTGTTTCCAGGGTGGTCATCATGCTAATTACAGCAAGGTGAGGGATCCACTCCAGGCACACCCTTGTCAAAATGTAAACGTCCCCTAATTTGCCAGGATTACTGAATTAAAAATGGCATCTGTGTTTCTAAGATTTGCAAAAAAATAAATGGGCAAGGCAAGGACAAAATAAATTAGAGAGGAGATTCTAATGAATGATAGAAATTCTGTATCTATACCACCAACTGGATGTGTACTATTATTTATTACTATTCTGTTACATATCAGAAAGAGAAATCTACTAAGCTTTAACCTTCCTAACTGTGATATTTTTTTGTTTGAGAGTCTCTTTGAAACATCATCGCTAAATTAGTTTCTGACTATTTTTCTTGGCCCTGAGGCCCATGATCTGAGCCTCAGTGGGGAAGCATCAAATTCCCAGCTGTCTGAAGTCTTTATTCTGCAATTATTAGTATCGTAGTTTGCATCCAGAGCCAGAAACCATCTTTTGTATTCTAATATTAGCATATTCTGGCGCATTATGGCTTAGACAAAGCAAGTAGTGAGCTAAAATCTTATTATTCTTGCTCAGTTTTAGCTATGGAGTCTTGGCCAGCAGATCAGGAGAAAAAGATGCTCAGTTGTGTGTTTGGCAAAATGTTTCTGGGGGGAGGAGGGAGGGGGAAGGGCAGGAGGCAGAGGAGGAAGGGTGGGGGGAGGCTGCATCCACAGGCAAAGCTAACAGTTTAAAAAAAACCTCCTTCTAATTAATGAGCGCTTCAACAGCTGAGAAGCACAGAAGCTGCCCGAGCCTTCAATTATGAAATTCAACCAGCATTCAATAAACAATTAATGGTAATAATAGTGTCCTCAGTGCCAGAAATATTAATTCAATAAATCATAATATAGAAATCGCATCACAAATGATATAAAGCAGTTATTTTAAGTGCATCTATACCATCTAAAAGCCACAATAAATACATTTATCCAATAATCAGCTATTACCTTTAATAAATCTCAATCAATTAATTGATCATCTCTCAGCAATGCCATATGACGGCTCACTTCGCTGAGGGGAGGGAAGAGATACCTGGAGCTGGGCAGGGGCCCTCAGGAGCAGGCAATCTTCTTCCCAAAGCAACTGCCATGCCCTGCAGGCGGCTGCCAGGCCTTACCAGGCAGGAACCAGGAATGAAATGGGATCCAGGCCGGACAGACAGAGTGAACTCCATGAAGACCGTTGGACCAGAAGGGACTCCCTGTATCCAGCCCGCAATCTGGGACACACTCAGTACTGACCCAAGAAGGAGCTTCTGAAGGCGTAGCTGCTTTCCTTAGTAGTTTCCACATGATGCTCATTGAGGTAGTGTCCCTGTGGCTCCATCGTGGCATCTCCTTACCTTGAACACCCAAGACTGCAGGTTTGATCACTGCTGTCCCTCATGTACCACGGAAAAATGTGTTACAAGAACAGATTTTAGTCCAAGGATTCATTCAATCCATAGGGCCAAAGGGAACTGAAGTTAAAAACTCCATTCTGCTCTTAACAATGAACAGTTTCCTTGTCCGCGCTTTTTCTAGTTTCAGATTTGGCAGGCTCCCATAATCCGATAGAATTCAAAACCCAGGGTCGTGTATTTTGAATGTGATACCGTGTCCGTAAATAGAAGAATTTGTTCATTTTCTCTGTATTGCTGCATGTTATTGTACTGTTTATTTTTAAGTGCAACTCACATAAATCAACATACAAATGCATTCAATAACTGCCTACGTTTTTCAAGAAAGCCCTATTTTATACCAAAATCTTTTGAGATACCCCGTTAAACACGTTTCTAATTTATTTCTGTACTTAATGAAGTCTTAGAAATGTTGTCATACCTTTTATTATTGTTTTAATGCCTAAGATGTTTGTTAATTGTATTTTTCAAATGTACATTTTATTGGTTCAATTTTCAAAGAGTTACAGAGGGGTTGCACATGTAAAAATAGCAAATACCTATTAGGTAGCATGTACACTTGTAAATATTATTTTATAATCCTCACGAGTACATTTATACTTGCATCATTACACATAAATTTTAATGGGGAAAAAAGGAATTTTCTAGGGACATTCCAGGATGCAGTTCATAAATACACATGCAAGTTGCTATTTTGTAAGAGGTATACATGCACGCATTATCAAACTTTTCTGAACATGTTTACTCCTGCTAATTGATTTGTCTTTGTCTGCAGTCTTTAAATGGGAGATCTAAGTGAACTGGTGGCAGTATTGGCAAACTGGTGATTTCAAGTTTGCACGCAAATAAGTATTTTGAAAATGGTGTACACACATAGGGGTAGATTTTAAAAGAAGCGCGATCAGCCTACTTTTGCTTGCGCATCAGACTCAAGCAAAAGTACGCTGGATTTTAGTAGATACGCGCGGAGCCGCGCGTATCTACTAAAATCCTGGATCGGCGCGCGCAAGGCTATCGATTTTGTATAGCCTGCGCGCGCCGAGCCGCGCTGCCTCCCCCCGTTCCCTCCAAGGCCGCTCCGAAATCGGAGCGGCCTTGGAGGGAACTTTCCTTTGCCCTCCCCTCACCTTCCCCTCCCTTCCCCTACCTAACCCACCCGCCCGGCCCTGTCTACACCCCCCCCTTACCTTTGTCGGGGGATTTACGCCTCCCGGAGGGAGACGTAAATCCCCGCGCGCCAGCGGGCCTGCTGCGCGCCGGGCCGCGACCTGGGGGCGGGTACGGAGGGCGCGGCCACGCCCCCGGGCCGTAGCCACGCCCCGTACCCGCCCCCAAAACGCTGCCGACACGCCCCGGAACGCCGCGACGACCGGGCCCGCCCCCGACACGCCCCCGACACGCCCCCCTCCGAGAACCCCGGGACTTACGCGAGTCCCGGGGCTCTGCGCGCGCCGGGAGGCCTATGTAAAATAGGCTTCCCGGCGCGCAGGGCCCTGCTCGCCTAAATCCGCCCGGTTTTGGGCGGATTTAGGCGAGCAGGGCTCTGAAAATCTACCCCATACTGCATAAAATACCTGCCTCTGCATTTAATTCTGGGTTATTACACATACATTGTTACAATTATTTTACACATAAAGGGGTAGATGTAGTTTGTTTCCTTTAAGTTCTGCATAATAGGGAGACCTTTTACGACCCTGAATTTTAAATTCTAAGGAGTGAAATTCTAAGGAGTGAAACTCTTGCACACAAAAATAGCAATTTTCAAAAGCCCATTTATGTGCATACAACCTTTTGAAAATTCAGCTCTATGGAATGATATATTTAAGACATATAGGAGAAAATATTTTTTACTCAATGCATACTTAAACTCTGGAATTCATTGCCAGAGGATGTGGTGAAAGATGTTAGTGTAACTGGGTTTAAAAAATGTTTGAACAAGTTCCTGGAAGAAAAGTCCATAAATCATTATTAAGGTGGGTTTAGGGCAATCCACTGCTTATCCCTGGGATAAGGAGCATGGAAACTCTTGACCTTTTGGGATCCTGCCAGGATTGGTCACTGTTGGAAACAGAATACTGAGCTTGATGGACCTTTGGACTGACCCACTATGGCAAATCTTGTGTTCTTACGTAAAGAAGTTACATGTATAAAAGTAGAATTTTTCAGAATCCATTTATGCACGTAAAGTCCATTTATGCAGGTAAAACCAGGTTTTACATATGTAAATCCTTTTGAAAATTACCTCCTAAGGGATTCTGAAAACTAAGGTGGTAAGGGTGAATACGAATATTAAGCATGGAAGAATCAGAATGGGATATTTAAACTGAAGTGGTAATTTTTAAAATTACATTGTTGCTTGTAGCCTACATGAAAATTTGGAGACTGGCTGGCACCATGGGTACTTCTTGACATCTTTTCGAGCAGGTGCAAAGATGGCATGATTGAGAATACATGCAGATTTTCAAAATGAAGTCCCATGCCTTGTTTGCTGGCCATGCTCTCCCCTTCCCCTTTCTGGCATGAGTACTGTTACTCACGGAGTGGGAGGGCAATTTTCAACAGATGATTTTCCCAGGGTAACAGATTTGTCGCCCAAAAAAATTGCTTGAAAATTGCCTTCCCCGTGGCTTTTTACTGGCATGGAATGAATGTATCCTTGGATTAAAATCTGTTCTTGGATTTTTGTTTTGGGGTTAATCCATTTGGATATATTATGTTGGTAAAGAGATGACATTTAACGGATTATTTGGCTAAATGTATTTTTACTGTGATTTTTATATGGTATAGATGCATTAAACATGTTGTTACACTATTAGAGATTTCATTTTATACATTGTGATTTATTGAATTAACATTTCCTGCACTGAGAGCTCTCTATTATTACTATTCATTTTTTATTGAATGTTGGCTGAATTTCCTGATTGAACGCTCGAGGTTCTTATTGTGTGGCCTCTGTGCTTGCTAGATTGTTAGACGTATTTAAATTGTTAGTTTTTTCCTGTCAGTTTCCTTCTACCTCCACCTCCTCCCTCCCCACCACCACTTTATGAAACCCTCAGTGGATTTGTTTTTCCTCCCCATTTGCTGGCTGAGACTCTGTGGTTAAAACTGAGCTAGAATAAGAAGTAGGGCTGCAAGACAAGGTAACCAGGAGCTAGACCTTAACATAGCACCATACTCCTGACATCCCTTGCCATTCCGCCTCCCCTCTTGGGTATTCATCCCACTTGCCCTGCAGAAAAGGAGTTGCATGGGCCACTTGGCCTGTGTAGCATGGGGCAGGTTCTACAAGGGTTTTTTAAAAGAAGGGCAAGCTCCAGAGCTATTTTGTTCCACCATTGCCAGTGCAAGTTACTCACCCTACTCATCTTCCCTAGTGGCTGGAGCCATGTGGTAGTTCTTGGTGGGGGAAAAAACTCTGACGTCTCACAAGCAGACATCAGTTCACTGCATCCACTGTGTTTGCTAAGTAGCAGCCTGGTCGGCCCCTGCTGATATACCAACTTCAGTCAGCATGGAGCTGAGTAGAACAGATGAGGAAGTGCAGCTTTCACCTCAGGCTCCTGGTCTGGATCCTTCACATGTGCACTGCCCTTTAGGAGTGGCTGCTGCAAGCCGAGGTAAGCACAGACTTGGGGGCCAGGCAAGACTCGGATGATACTTGGCAATGGTTGAGGGAAAAGAAGAATCCAAGCATGGATGATGCGTTTATTTATTTATTTGGTCCTGTATATGGCAGGGGCATAAGTGCACCAAGGGTCATGTGCTGAGGGAGTGACTTCCTCCCACTCCTTTCTTTCTTGAAGATCCAAGCAGGGATTAGGGGTGCTTGCAGCTATGATGGGACGCACAAGGGCAGTGAGGTTAAATGGACTGCTCCATGTAGGCTCTCCGCCCTGGAGAGCCTACATGGAGTCCTGGTATGCACTGTCCTTGTGTACCAGCTTAGCCAGTCTCTGACTCAGGTGCTGCCCATGTGTGTATCAGTTTACACAGGGCCAGGCCTCAGTGTGCTCCTTCATGCTTCACTGTCTGTTTTCCACTAGAAGTGTAATGTAGAAGGAACAATCTAATGTGGAGAGGAATGTGATGTAGGCCTAGGCAATTTCTTGCTGCAACCAGCTGAGCAAAGGGCACATGTGGCTGAGTAAAAGGATTGCAAGCTGCCCTGTACAGACTCTCCTGCTGGGCATGGAAATTACCACAGTCTTCTGCTAGTTTGACTGGACCCTGCCGCTGTGCTGGGGGATTGCGCGCCAGCGCGCGCAACTTGCGCCTGCTTGAAGAAGGCGTAAAAGGTAAGATAAGGATTTGGGGGGGGGGGTTAGGATAGGGCTAGCGGGCAAGACGGTTAGGGGAAGGGGTAAGAAGGTTAGTGTAGGAGGTAGGAAAGTTCTCTCCCTACTTGCTTTGTCGTGGGTATTTTTTTTAATCCCCCCCCCCCGCTGTGCCCAGGAGAGGCCACCCGCCCGCTCATGCACCCATGGACATTAAAATCTGGCACACATATGCGCGTGGAAATCGTACTACGTTCATCAGCAATCATAGTGGTTATATCCATCCAGGATGTTATTGCTCTGTTAATATTGTCATATTATTGAGAGCTCCTGGTAGTATCTCCACTAAGTCATTGATCTTACTGGACTTAGGATAAGAAAAGGAGAGTTCATTACTCTTAACAAAGGGGTGGCTAATCTTATGAGGCATTATAACATGAATTAAGCTATGATCAGACCAGGATTCAGATGTAGTGACCACTACTGTTTCATCAACTATATTGTTATTTACAAATACTAAGTCTAGTGCATGTCCTGCCCTATGAGTAGGGTTCCTGACAATCTGTTCCCAGCCTAGTGCTGAAAGAGAATCAAGAAAGGCCTCATATACAAATGAACATGGTTTTGAATCTACCTGAAGATTTAAATCACCTAAAACAATAATTGGAGCATCACCAGCTAAATTATTTACCAATGATTCAATCAATGGAGAACTGTTCTGATCCAATAAATCAGGGGGACAGTTAGGTGATTTGATTTAAATAAGCCCACTTCAGAGTGGGGGGAGCAATGGATATTTGAATCTGCTTCAAATATAAGTCTTCTTTTGCCATCACCATTAAGCCACCACCTTTTCGATTTTTCCTTGGTATTGAAAAGACATCGTAAGATTGGTTCGCAAATTGATTCGTTAAAACTGAATCCAACATTTTTAATCCTGTTTCAGTAGTCCAACAAATCGGGGGACAATATTCATCCAACAGATAGTTAATTACTGGTGTATTTTTGTTACTGATTGTGCATTAATTAAATGTATAGATAGCAGAAAGCATGAGGTCACATGACTGTATATATTAAGTGCTATTTGATGAAAAATATTTCTTTTTTGTTTTTGCTTATATGAACCAAAAGAATGACTGTGATCTATGAAACAAATAAATCAAAACTTTTTTTGTCTCTCTACATGTCTAGTTTAGATTTAGAAGCACAATTGTAGTTGGAGTTACAAGGCACAACACATCCAGCTGGAAGTACATGCAATGTGGAGAGACCTAGGAAGGCTCTCTAGCATTAGTTGGATTCAGCCACACTGGGAGAAGGTACCCTTGCTTGCCAACATGGTCAGGGCCTTTGAGAATACTACAACTAGCATGGGGATACTCCAAGAGACTGTGTAGTATGAGTTGGGTTCAGATACACTGGAAAAGGATACCCTTGCTTAGCAACATGGCAGGGAACCAGGAGAGTAATATGGTAAATTATCCTAGCCAAGATTATGACGGGCATGATGAAAATGGGCTCTGAGACAGCTTAGTTATGGTTACAGTGGACAGATGGCTAGTCCTAGAACTGGCTCAAGTATAATAATGAATGTCAATTTATCTCTAAAACTGTGCACTTTTTTACTCCACCATTGCTGTGACTTATGTGTTGATAGTCTGAGAAAGGGACTGGGTTGATCACAGTTGCCTGTGTTATAGTTTTTATTTCACTACTGCACACTGTTTTATATTTCTGTTTAGAAGTCCTTTGGTATAACAGTGCTGCAGGAGAGAAGTCAAGGCTCCTTTGGGCATAGCTTTGCTCTATTTGCAATTTGAGTTATAAACAGAATGCATTATGAGTGTTGATTGACTGTGAAGCCAACTTATAACATTAATGACCAGTTAGAAGTATGTTCTGGTCAATTACATTTATATTTCTGTTTCGTATACCAAAAGATGCCTTGTTAAATTATTGATTCCTTGCCCATATAATTCAATTTGTTTTTAATTGCATTGCTTCAGGGCTGGCCTTTCCTCCTCTGATCCCAACTACAAATCAGTCAGCTCCTCAACAATAAATAGTAAATGTGTGTCCCTTCATGTCATTATAATATTCCCCTGGACTGCTTCATTACTGCAGTAAGCAAAGGTTTATTAGGGCAATAACAACAATGTGTGCACTAGTTATCTTTTCTCTCTGAGGGTCTGTTTGTGATGAATCAAATCAACATTAGGAGGTTTATGCACTGGAGACAGAATGAGGAGAAGTTACTCAGTGATATGCCACCTGGATTGCAAGTTTATATATTTAGAAGTAGACTTGCAATTTTTAATTAACCTAATTCGAACAATAAGGGGTGAATTTTCAAAGACGTATACAGAATCTATGTATGTTAATTTTGGTTGTATGCGCATAATTGGCCGAGAATGTCCATAAGACGTAGCAATATACATGTATTGTCAATTGTCATGTATAAATTTACATATGCATAAACAAAGGATGTTTTGGGGGCATTCCAGAGTGGGGTATGTAAGTGCATGCACATTTATGTATTTTATACATTTTAGAAGTGGAATTTGCATGTACATCATCAAATATGCATGCATTCTTTTACTTCTGCTATTTAACTAATGGAATTTAAATCTCACATGTATTTTGGAATCTGGTGGCTGAGTTGGTAGTTAGTGCTGGAGATTATGGTGTGCAATTATTATCAGAGTTGTAATTATCTGTTTGTGTACTGATTGCCTGCTCTTTCTTTCATTTGTTCTAGATTTGTCAGTCATGTGCTAGGAATGTGTGCAGAAAAATATTTTGGTTCATTTGCCTCCATGATGCATTTTGTTTGGTTCAAACAATTCTTTTCTTACAGTTTTACAGTTTATTAAAATTTATGAATTGCCAAGTTTTACAGGACTCTAGGCAATTTACAATAAAAATATACACAATTACAATAGTTCAAGGACAAAATAAATTAAAGTAAAACCACTTTAAAAGAAACTGCTCATCATATTCGCTTTAAAATTAAACGTTAAAACAGAGTAATCATGCAAAGGCCAGATTAAGCAAATAGGTCTTAAGCCTGGCTTTGACGATCTTAGTATTCATCTTGAGCCTCAACTCTGTGGGTAAGAAGTTCCAAAACTGTAGCGCTGCAATGGAGAAAACTCCCTCTCTTGTCTCGTGAAGCCGCACCAATTTGAATGATGTTACCTCAAGCAGCCCTCTATGCTGTGTTGCGTCCGTCGCTGCTCAACGCCCTCACTCTGCCCTCTTTACCTTTGTGGCGACTCCCTCCGGGCCTGATGGATGGCTAGCTGCTGCGGTGTCTTCTTGCCGTCTCTCTTCGGCGTCCCTGGACCGGCACGACGCTGTGGATCCGCCATGTTTCCTGATGACATAGGGCGTGCGCGCGCACCCATTGATATACCAGCAAGGGCGCGAACCTCAGGGGCGTCCCCAAGATGATGTCATCCGCTTCCAATATAAAAGGTCTGAGTTTTCGCTAACGTATGGAGTTAGCAAGGAACAGACTCGCAAGGATTCATCCAAGCTACTCTGCCTCCTCGGACTTACCAGGGATACCCGCTCCTCGGGGGCCTCACTCTCTTTTCTTTATTTCAGATTGCAGATAGGAACCGGTACTCACTCCTCGAGGGCCTATGTTCCTGAATACTCTGAAGAATCTCTACTGCCTGGAAGCTATCGCAGATATAGACATTTGTGAGTTACCATCGCTCTCTCAGAGCTTTCCCTAGAACCAGGTACTCACTCCTCGAGGGCCTAACCCTTTCCAGCTATTGAGCTTCATTAAGACCTTATGTGAGTTGTCATCCAGTTCTGGCTATGAACACTGCTTACCCTGTCTACTCACTAACTATAGTTTCTCTATAGCTCAGCAACCCTGGGATCGCTGTTCCAGTACATGAGGGACTTCAGCCCTGCCTGGCATATTAGCTCACTACTGCCACTTCTGGTGGTTCTACTAACCTGTCTAATAAAAGAACTATCTGTGTCTGTCTCCATATCCAAGCCTAGCCGGTGGTCCCTCTCAGGATATCCTCCTGGGGGCGCAGTCATCTGCCATTGGCCCAAGGATCCACCTATCTACATTCCTCTACAGTTGAGTGTCCTCTTGAAGCACTCCGCTGATAACAGATTGCTACTCCTTTCCCATCAGGGGTCTTCAGCTACAAATTCATATCAGATTGCTACCTCCGCAGTCTATACCTTAACAGATAGTTAATTACTTCCTCTACAGGAGCTGAGCATATCAGATGGCTAACTCCTCCTTCCACAGGAGCCAGCTCATACAGATTGTTAACTTCTCCTTCTACAGGAACAAAGCGTAACAGATTGCTAACGCCTCCCCTCTGCAGGAGTATAACCTACTGATTGCTAACTCCTAGCTTTACCACAGAGCTTTCCTACCTCCTATCTGATAGCTCCACCCATCCGACATCAGATTTATAACACGCTGTGATCTCAAATTATGGATGGGAGTGTAGACCTTCAACAGGGCATTAGCCCATGGAAAGGAATTTAGTTGAAGCAGCTGATGAACCATTACAGAGATTTTATACTTTATTCTCCACTGAATTGGAAGCCAGTGCAGGTCAAAGAGAACTGGGGAAATATGTTCACATAAACTTCTACCTGAGATCAGCCTTGCAGCTGCAATTTGCAGAAGCTGAAGTGCTTTCAAGGCCACAGCTGGAAGGCCCAAATAAACTACGTTTCAGTAGTCAAGGGAAGGCAAAATTAAAGCTTGAACCACTGAACGAAAGTCACCAAATTGAGCAGAGACTTTAGGCTGCGAAGCATACGCAGTTTAAAAAAGCCAGATCTAATGGTCACCTTAGTCTGATATTGGAAACACAGTCTGGAATCAATCCAGACACCTAGACTTTTTATTTGATGCTAGAATGGCAAAGGTACATTGTTATAAGATAAAGTAGCAGGAATGTCAGAAGCAGAAGAGTGCAGTAAATTCAAAAGATCTGTTTTTGCAAGATATAAAGACAATTTATTGTGAGTCATCCAAGAGGACATATAAGGGCCAATTTTAAGAGCCCTGTGCGTGTAAAAGTTGGGGGTTACGTGTGTGGCCAGGCCCTGCACATACCACGTGCATTTTCTAAAGGGCCCGGCCAGGCACGTATCCTCCGATACATGCCAAAGTGTGTGGCCTGAACAAAGGGGCAGGCTGGGGGGTGGAGTCTGGAAAGGGGCGGGCTGGGACAGTGCCACACTGCTCCTTAATTGGAGTGGACTGGAAGTGAACTGGGGAAGCCCTACTTGCATTGCCCTGCCTTGCTTTTTAAAATTCTACCCCGCACGTGCGAATCACTACAGCACACTGGGTCGATGATTTCAATGTATTATCCACTATGACGCCTAGATCTCTTTCCTGGGTGGAAACTCCTAAGATAGAACCTAACATTGTGTAACTACAGCAAGGGTTATTTTTCGCTGTTTGCATCACTTTGCACTTGTTCACATTAAATTTCATCTGCCATTTGGAAGCCCAGACTTCCAGTCTCGCAAGTTCCTCCTGTAATTCATCACAATCTGCTTGCGATTTAACTACTCTGCACAATTTTGTGTCATCCACAAATTTGATCACCTCACTTGTCATACCTCTTTCCAGATCATTTGTAAATATATTAAAAAGCACCGGTCCAAGTACAGATCCCTGAGGCACTCCACTGTTTACCTTTTTCCACTGTGAAAACAGACCATTTAATCCTACTCTTTGTTTCCTGTCTTTTAACCAGTTTGCAGTCTACAAAAGGACATCGCCTCCTATCCCATGACTTTTAGTTTTCTTAGAAGCCTTTCATGTGGGACTTTGTTGAACGCCTTCTGAAAATCCAAATACACCTCATCTACTGGTTCACCTTTGTCCACATGTTTATTCACCCCTTCATGTTGGCTGGGTCCCATCAAACCATGTCTATCTAAATGTTTTGTGATTTTATTCCTTATAACAGTTTCCACAATGGTGGTCAGACAAGGGAACAGAGAAGTATTTAGATTGTATTAGTGATGTGATTTGGCCAAACCTTTTGTTTCGACCTTTGTTATCGGCCCGCCGTGGGAAATTTCATTTTCCCACGATTCGGGCCGATTTTTTTCCGCCGTCCCGATTTTCGGGGGTTAGTGCGCACTAACCCCGAAAAATGAATTTTCCCAAAATTTTGGGAAAATCTGCTTTGTTTTTCGGGGTGGCCGAACCAAGACGAATGGACATCTCTAGATTGTATACACACTTATGTGAACTAGGATTAGAGAATACAAGATCTAAGGTATGTCCCTGGTTATGAATGAGAGTATTCACCAATTGATGCCATCCAAGAAAAGTCATGCAATCAAGAAATTGTTCACAATGAAGGGCAAATGGGGAGACGTCAACATGAACATTAAATCACCTATTGAAATCATATTGTTCAGATTAGCCTTAGACAATGCAAGTTGTTCAACAAAAGGCGAGAAATCAGATTGTAGTAGGCCATGGGGACAATATGTTAGGCAAATGATCAGGGTATCAGAGAACAATAAAAGCATTTCATACATGGAAAGGCCACTTAGATTTTTGTATTTCATTTTCCAAGATTCTTTGTAAATTATTAACGAACTTCCACCACAACCTTTAAGCCAAGGTTGCGAGATATAAAGGTAGCCGGGGGGATATAACTGCTTAAGTAAGATTTGGTCATATTCTAGTAACTACAACTCAGAAATGCAAAAACAAATCAGGCTGTTTAGACAAAATGACATCAAAGAGAACCGGGACCTTCTTACAGACAGACTGAGTATTGACTAACATAATCAACATATCAAAATTCACAGACTGAACAGAAGTAGAAAGCATATAAAATGAGGACGCAGAAGCAGAGCAAGTTATAGAAGTAAAACAACATAGTTGTCTCTTCAAACTAGGACGCAAACTACAGGAGAGATCACCATACTGACTGTGACTAGTAATGATCGGGATTGGCAAAGAAATGTCAAAGGCCTCGATATCAGGATAAAAATCAGATGCCATATCGGATTCATCTGCACTCATTGGGCACGAAGGAGCAAACAAAGTAGCTTCTTCGTTGCATTTCTTCATTTATTTATTTTATTTAACACTTTTTTATACCGACCTTCATAGTAAATAAACCATATCGGATCGGTTTACATAAAACAAGGGTATAACAGAAGCAATAAATAAAAGTAATTAACAAGAGAAGAGAATAAGATAAAGTTACATTTAACAAGGAGTAAAAACTTGGGAAGCTTAAAAGCTGGAAGGAAGTTAAATGCCAAAAAATAATTAAAGAAGCATAGTCCAAAAGGAATTTGGATTAAAGCAAGATGCTTTAATCAGTAAGTGCCAGAGTTCTTCATTTGAATGGTTGTCAGACTTTAATCTTCTACGTCCAAGTGTGGATAAAGAAGACTAAGGGTTGTCTGGAGGATCATCGAAGGCTTGGAGGAATAGCCACGTCTTAAGTTTTTTTCTGAATGTAATGAGACAGGGTTCTAGTCGGAGGCTTGAAGGAATGTTGTTCCAAATAGATGGACCTGCTATTGAAAAAGCTCGGTCTTTGGTCGAGGAAAGGCGTGAGGCTTTAGTTGGGGGGTAGTTCAAAGTACCTTTATGATTATCTCTAATTGGCCTATTGGAGGAATGAAGTTTGAAGGGTATTTCAAGGCTGAGATGGAGTTGGTGATGGATGGATTTATGTATTAGGGTAATTGCTTTGTAAAGGATTCTGAAATTTACAGGTAGCCAATGTAGGTTTCTGAGGATGGGTGAGATGTGATTTCCACGGCTGGTGTTGGTCAGTAATCTCGCTGCAGCATTTTGAATCATCTGAAGCGGTTTAATGGTCGATTTGGGTAGGCCAAGGAGGAGGGCACTGCAATAGTCAATCTTGGAGAATAACAACGCCTGGAGTACTGTTCTGAAATCTTTGAAAAAAAGAAGTGGCTTGAGTCGTTTCAGAACCTGGAGTCTGTAAAAACAGTCTTTGGATGTAGTATTAACCATTTTCTTAAGGTTTAGTCTATTATCGAGAATTACTCCTAGATCTCTCACCTGCTTATGAGTGATGAATGTGTTGTGAGGGAATGGTATGGGAATATTTTCTTCATTTGCTGAGATGAGGAGGAGCTCCGTCTTTGAAGAGTTAAAGACCAGATTTAATCTATTGAGGAGGTTAGTGATAGATATAAGGCAGTTATTCCAGTGGGAAAGTGCTTTTGAAATAGATTCTGTAATAGGAATAAGAATCTGTACATCGTCTGCATACAGATAATGAATTAAATTAAGGTCAGATAGCAATTGGCAAAGGGGTAGGAGGTAAATATTAAAAAGGGTTGGGGAAAGGGAAGATCCTTGTGGAACTCCTAAATTGGATTTTGTTAATGGCTGGAGTGCATGCACTCCATTACGCATGCGCGTAATGGAGTGCATGCACCTCCAGCATCCACCGCCGGCTCTTCACCCCCCCCCCCCCCTGCATTGGTGACATTAGCAACAGCAAGAGCCAAAGCAGGCAAACTGCCCGATGTTCCAGCAGGGCAGGCAGTCTCCATTCAAGCCTGGCAAAGCAAGAGCTGTTTGGGACAGGCATCCACCCCCAGCTCTTCACCACCACCCCACTTTGAGGACAGCGGGAAGGTGGGGCTAGAAGTCTCCAATATCAAATGGAGTGGGGAAACAGTTTCACCCACGATAGGGG
Organism: Rhinatrema bivittatum; assembly: GCF_901001135.1. Classification (NCBI taxonomy): domain Eukaryota; kingdom Metazoa; phylum Chordata; class Amphibia; order Gymnophiona; family Rhinatrematidae; genus Rhinatrema; species Rhinatrema bivittatum. The sequence goes on from NC_042626.1 coordinate 36,017,033, forward strand.
CCAAAGCAGGCAAACAGCCTGATATTCCAGCGGGGCAGGAGGTCTCCATCTAAGCAGATTACTCATTTATTTGTTCATTTTCATGATAGTGGCAAAGGCCATTAAGCGCCATTTTGTAAAATGGCCAAGGTATTTTCCAAAGGGGAAAATTATCCTGGGAGTCACTAAGCAGCAAGGTCATTTACCACGGCTTCATTACTCCTGCAATATTTTTCCCTCGGGGATAAATACACAGCTTGGTGAGTGAGCCCTACAGGAAGAAACATATGCTCAGAGAGCATATACAGACCATAATGCCCTTCCAGTGTGTCCAGTTTCCTTCTAAGGACATAGCCCCGATATGGTCAGACTTCACTTGCTCTTTTGCATATATGGGTCCTGTACTTCTCTCGGGCTTTTTTCAACTTAGTTCTCATTTCTTTCTCAAGCACCTCCCTTGGGAGCTCATGTAATGCGCCTACCACCCTTTCCATAACCATAGTACATGCTGGCAGAAAAAAAAAAATCTTGCCCTCCAGCCTACTCACTTATAATGCCTCCATTGCAGTGTTACCACCTGGCAGCCTTCCTGCTTTGTAATCCATCACTTTGAGTACATGAGAGTACCAGATCCCTCCTTTGTTCACACCAGCACTCAGCTTCCCCAAACCTGCACACAGTTGCTCCTGAGTCTACCTACGTGAAGAATCTTACCTCTCAGGAGTAGGAAGCCCACTGGTTGTAGTGGCAACAGAGGACATGGGTAAATCCTTTCCCTACTCCAACCCTCCCCTCCCCCTCCCAACTGCAGGTAAAAGTATTTATGAAATCAAGTTTTATGCATCCTTTTACCCAAAAAACGTGTGGACTGATTTTCAAACCTAGATTTATGTGCATAAAACTGGCTCTTGTGCACGTAAAATGCTTTGAAAATCAAGCCTAAAAGTATGAAAAGATGAGAAATGATTAATGAAGAGGATGAAACCTGTAGTCATGAAATTGTTCTCCCCAATGGGTTGCTGAACAAAGTAAAAAAAAAAATAATAATAATGGTTAGTCAAGCTCATAACCTGGTCATGGCTGTTTTGGAATAAATAATAAATGTATTTATAAATGATCATTTACTTTATTAATTTGTGCAGTCATAGCACAATAAATCCTGGTACAAGATCTAGCAGAATGAAAGAGTGCTGGCTTTAATGATTCTCCGTTTGCTCTTGCCTTGCACTTCCTCATCATCAGTGTTTGCATTTAGATAGCAGTATTCAGAAATATATATATATATATATATATATATATATATATGCATCTATATATAAAACCTATTCATACTGCTAGTCGCACATATCATCTTTATTGGCTGGAAAGAGCTAAATTGACCAATCTTTATTCAACCTTTTCTGGTGAAGAAAGCTGAGATGCATTGCTGCACATCAGCTGTGTAAATAGTTTGAATCAGATCCTGTACTCTTGTTTTCAGCTCTGATTTGATTGTATCTGCGTCTCCTGAAATCAATAAAATTTATCACTATTATGCCATGCCTTAGAATCACAGAGTACCAGAATGCTACTAAAAATATATGCATATTTATACAATTGGAAGGTTAGCATGCATTTCCTCCTAGATATGACTAAGAACAAACACTCCACTGAGCGCTTGATAATAATGCAAAGATCTATGGTTATGTCAAGATTGCAAAGTGTGGTTTTCTTACTAGATCTACAACACATCTGGTCCTCGAGGACCAGTCAGAGTTTTTCAGGATTTTTCAATGAATATGTATGAGGTATATTTACATACAGTGGAGACAGTGCATGCAAATAGATTTCATGCATGTTCATTGCGAAAATTCTGAAAACCACACTGGTTTGCAGCCCTTGAGGACCCTGCAATAGAAATCATGCATGGCTGAGGCTAAAAAGACTCAGAGGGGATATGATAGAGGTTTATAAAATCATGAATGGGAAAGAACAGGTAAATAGAAAATGGTTATTTACCTTCTCAAGAACACTGGGCCCAGTATGTAATAGTGGGATCTCTGTCTAGCTTCGATAATTAGTTTGGTCTTCTAACTGTAATCACACCTCACCCATATACTACGCTCTAGTTTGTATTACCATAGCACCTCCCTTATCAGCTAACTTTATAACAATATTGATATTTGTAGAAAAGATTTGAGCACACTATATTCATTTCTAGTTAAATTATATTGCGGTTTGACTGACTGTTGTTCCAAAGTAGATCATGAAGAACCATCTGGAGATGGTGGAGGTTTTGAAAAAAATTAACGTAATTGCAATTTTATATAGAGGAAGTGATTTTTTATTTGAATATTTGCATACATATATGTGTGTGTGTAAAAATAATGTATTTACGCAGGCAGATTAGCAATGATATGATGTATATAGGCAAGTCTGATTAACAAGTGAGTGAGCAGAAAATAAAGTCAGATAATTGTTCAAAGCCATATATCTACAAGCAATATTTATCAGTCTGTGCAGTTTAATATGGTGCAAGTTGTTGTGCAATTGCTTGATTATATTGGGGTCATTATTCAAAAGCTAACTAGCCTGATAAGTCAGACTTATCCAGCTAAGTGACAGCTGCTGAATATCCAGCTATACCACTTAGCCAGGTAAATCACTTAGGGGTCATTTATCAAAGGCTTATCGCACGCGATACGGCCATATCGCATGCAATAAGCCTTTTCGCATGCGATAGAATACAAATTAGCGGGAGGGGAAGAGTCGGGGCGGAGTCTTCACTGCCGGCGATAATGTTACTAACATTATCATCGGCAGTAGTGCGCCGAATAGCGCCACCTTTCACGGTGGCGCTATTCGGTGTGAAAGTCAGCAGCCAGTGCACCGCCATGGTGCGAAGGCTGTGGGCTTTCACAGGCCCGCTCCCCCCTTCACCCCCCCTGCCTCCCCGTTTTCGCAGGATTCATCATTATGCGAGGAATGATGAATCCAGGCCTTAGGTAGTTAGTCAGATAGTCAGTGCTTGGGCAGTGGGTGTACAAGCCTGGTGTATAAACCTGTGCATATATTCCCTCTGTTATATAATCACTGTATAAAAAAATCCAAATGTATACTAAAACCAACAATTGAACTATCCCCCTTCTCCCCCTAAGTAACCAACTAAATAAGGCCCTTAGGCAAGTCACTTTACCCTCCATTGCCTCAGGTACAAAACTTAGGGCCTCATTTTCCATGCCGCTCGCACGCAAAAAGTCCATTATCACATGCGATACCAGGATGAGGGTGGAGTCGGGGCGGAGTAGGCCCCAGAAGAGGAGGAGTCGGGGCGTCACCGGGGCTGACTCTGCACCAACGCCGCAGACAGCGAAAAGGTAAGTGCCTTTTCGCGGCAGCTTTCGCTCCCAATAGCTACACCTCCTATGGTGGCGCTATTGGGTGCGAAACTGGCAGCGATCGCAGGCCCTCCCCCTGTTTCGGCCCCCCGCCCCTCATCTTCTAAAGCAGGGGTGAGCAATTCCGGTCCTTGAGGGCCGCAAACTGGTCGGGTTTTCAGGATATCCCTAATGAATATGCACGAGAGAGATTTGCATGCAGTCTGCCTCAGTCATATGTAAATCGTTTTCATGCATATTCATTAAGGATATCCTGAAAACCCGACCGGTTTGCAGTCCTCGAGGACCAGAATTGCCCACCCTTGTTCTAAAGTATCGCAGGCCTGCGATACTTTAGAAAATGAGGCCCTTAGATTGTAAATACTTACAGTACCTGAATGTAAACCGATGTGATATCTCAGAATGAATGTCAATACATAAAAATTATAAGTAAATAAATAAATAACTGAGTGGTGATACTTATCCGGGTAACTTGGATGAATTGTTTTATGATATATGGTTTTAATGTATTCATATATTGTTTCCGATCTATTGTTTTAATTTTTGTTGTACATTTTGCTTTGAGAGATGTAATTAGGAAGGCAAGTAAGAAGTATTTTTTAATTAAATAAATAAGTAGCAATATTGAGACTTATCCAGTTAAGTTAACCGGATAAGCTGGATGTGCCCCATAGCAGGTCTAAAGTTAGCCGGATAACCTAACTTACCTGGGTATACTCAGCAGCTTTGCTGTGCCACTGAATATCCTGAGCAGTTTAGCCAGATTAAGTCTTATCCGGCTAACTTACTTTTAACATTGGCCTCACTGTGCATCCTTAGTGATAATCTTTGCAGACTTTCAGGCTCTGGTTGAGGGATGGTATTTTCTAAGATGGTAACTTGTAAACAAGGGCGTACGTGTGCAAGTTTTCCGGCTCGTGCCCAGGGACGTGGCCATTTAAAAACATGTGCACATGTAATAAAATAGGCTGAATGCGTGCACTTGTGCGCACAATTTTAAGTGGACACATGCCTATGCATGCAAATGATGCATCTACCACGTAAGTGGGGGGATTTTAATAGACGTGTGCTGATGCAATTACCAGTTTTCCCAGTTTGTTCCCAATTCACCCAGCAAGGGATAGGACTTTCAAACCCCCCCCCCCCCACACACACCTATTTTAATAGCTTCCCTTTTTCCCTGTTAGCCCCGACCTTCAAAAGCTCACTGATCTTTTTATTTGTTTTTCTATTATGACTTATATGCCATCTGCAGCAGAAGTAAAGTTACGTGGCAGGGGAGCCTGGTACGCGCTTGTGTACATAAGTATTTATGTGCTGGTTTCACTGAGAAATCCAGGAATGTCCACGCCCTGCCGAGACCACACCCACATCCCACCCCTTTTTTAGAAAAAAAAAATGTGTGCGTTCAGCAGTAACCACCAAAGTCCACCACGCGTCGCAGCTTGGCTGCCGGTATCAAGCACAACCGTTTTGTTGAATTTTTCTTGCAAAACTGAGATTGCAATGTACGAAACAATTCAACACACAACACTGAATACTGTTTAAAGATACGAATTTAGTTGTGCTTACTTCCAATTTTAAGATAGGCGCGCCTGTGGAGTTGAGGGCAGACTAATTTTACAAGAATAACCATACACAAACCATGCTGTTTATTGACTGAATTCATTCCATCAAGAGTTCTTTTGCACAGTAGCCCCTGAGGCAGCTCCGATGGCGAGCAAAACTCTGCCAGAGTCGGGCAATTTTTACACACCGATCTTTTTCTATTTTTAAAGCAGACACCTCAGCAGTCCGGTGTGCAGAGGAAACATTTTCATTTCATTTGCAATTTGTTTAGTTTTTTGAATTTTTCCATATATTCCCTTTTTTTTTTTTGGCTTTTTTTTTTTATTTCAAAAAACATTGCATGCTATTTGTAAATATTGCATGCTATTTTCCAATACCTAAAAATGTTTAGAAAAGGAAACAAAACTCAATCAGCCCAACAAACATCATACCAAGTGTCTCCAGAGATCCTCTGACCCCCTCCAACCCACCCCCCTGCCATCCCTAGAGGAGCTGAAGTTCCCCCAGAAATGGTTATAGTTATGAAAAACACCTCAGATAAGTCCTGCCTCTAACCCCCCACCCCTCCCCTTTGTTAAAAATAGCTCCCCCAACACCCACTATAGTCTAATCTCCTAATATTGCCCCTCCCTCCCCCAGGCTTACCAAATGTGCCCTGGTGGTCTTGTGGGGGCCCAGAGTGACCCCTATGCTCCAGACCCTTATGCTCCAGACCCTTATGCTCCAGACCCACTATTTTCCACCATATGATAGGAGCAAAGAAAAATGGTGGCCGCCAGGTCCAGGTAAGTCTGGAGGGAATCAGGAGGATGGACTTGGGTGGGCAATGGGAAGATCTGTTTCCTGAAGGAGCTTTCGTTTTAACAATGGAGAGGGGTTGGGTGTGGACCTATAACTAATGACTATAACTTTTTCTGGGGGAACTTTGGTCACCTCCAGGAGCGGTGGGGGTTTCCAGAGACCACTGGGTTGAGATTTTTGAAGAGGAACAGGTAACCTCTGTTTGCAAATAGTGCACACAAAACAATTATAAGAAAAGTAGTTGCTTCTCCTTACAGATATTCCTCCCAAAGTTTCAGGGTCACTGCTGCAGTCTTTGCAACAAAAATAATGACTTATGGTCTCCGCTCTTCAAATTCTATCATCTTTACGGATTCCTTCCAGCACCCCTGGCCTCAGAGCTACAACCAAACATTACAACATTTACCAGGCAATACCAAAGCTAATTTATGCAAATATATGCACGTTTAGCGTATGATGCCAATTTATCCCAATATGTGCCCATTTCTCTTGGGTTTCAGTTGGATATCCTGACAACCCGACTCCCTTTGGGGTCCCTAGGACAGTTTTGGGGATGTTCTTGTTCAAGTTTACCCTTCTTTTCAAGTCTCACTGGGCCTTTGGGGCTCTGATTCGATTGTACGTTTTACTCATGTCATGGCTAAGCTCTTTGATGTATATTATCTTAAAACTGAGAGGTCTAGCCCAGGTTGATATTATGCAAAGCTTTCAATAAAGAAACTAATTTGCAAAACCAGTGTTTCCTATAATTTGTATTATTTGGAGAACAAGTACAGTGCCTGGAAAAAAAAAGAAATAGAAATGTTTCCAGGATGAAAAATAAATTTGTAATAACTTTGAGGCAAGTACAGCAGCAACCTTCAGAATTCCCTACGTTCTTTTCTGTATTTTCTCTTCTTACATTTTTATCTGCTTGCTTAAAGTTTTATTTTGTTTTTATAGCTTGTAAAATTTAGGGCTGGTTCCATCAATACTTGCACATTTTGTAGCATCATTTTAAAAAGCTACCTTTGAAATGCATCTTATCGCCAAGCTGGGCTCTGCTACAAAGTTAATAAAGATAGAACATTTCATCAGTGAGATCTTTTCAAATATGTTATTTACACAGACAAATCCCTTCAGAGCAAACATGTACAATGCTCAGGGAAAAAAAAACAACTCTTGTTCTGAAAACAAAGTCAAGTATACTCCCATAGAATAATGAACAGAGAAAATGAAACCCCCCTTGGAAGAATTTGCCCAAAAGCTAAAATCATGAGATGGTCAGCTATTGCTGACCAGCAGAGATGGAGGTGAACCTGCCGGCGGCGGCTTCTAGTCTCAGAACCTGCCAAAGCTACCTACCCACCTGGTTTCCTTTCACACGCACAGCACATGCTTGTTGACTGAAAGCTTGCTTCACCTTCTGGTACCTGCCGCCATCTGGCTGAGAGCGAGCATGGAAAGAGGAAATCCTGCAGCACTGGCTTGGGTCATTAGCTGAGCACTGTGAAGGGACATTTTGGAGGTGGCAAGCGCAGTGAGTGGACCCTGAACCATTTGCCGTGGCCTTCCTTCCAGTAGTGGCCGCAGTGGTGCAATCCAGGGGCTTCAGCAGGGTGACCCACGGAAGGGAAGGGAGCGTGGAGAAGGTGAAAGCTGGTTTTCTGTCTCTGAGCTGCAGTGAATGGTCAGAGGCCTGACAGTCTGTCTCAATGGTGGTGCTTCTGACAGGGTGTAACATCTGGAGTTGTCTGTATTTCACTCCTGTGATTGTCTATAAGGGAGTAAATGCCTATTCTGGGTTATAAGCAGGAGCTGAGAAAGTGACTGTGATCAGAGAGTTTTGGCGTGGTCTCTGGATTTGGAGAAGGAAATCACCTAATTGTATCCAGGCAGGCACCACACAGGTATCCAGTGTTTTGTCCAATGAGTCAGACAAAGAGGAGGGGGAACAGAGATTAAGCACTGGATTAAAAAAAAGTAAAGTAGAGGATCCTTGGGGAATCAGGACCCTAGTGACAGTCCAAAGACTACTTAAATTCCAGAAGGGAAGAGTGAGGGGAGTGAGCAAAAAAGGATTAGAAACCTTCCATTTAATCAAATTTCTCTTGGTACTATAAAGGACGTTACAGAGGAGAAATGTACCATATGCCACAATGTTTAAGCAGTTTTTATAGTGAAGTTTTTTATTTTGGAACCGCATTTCTGTATGAAGAGTTTTTGTGACCAGTTTGCAGTCTCACACCTTGGGTCGAAGATAAATCCTCCCCCCCCCCTCTCTACCATGACTCTAGAAGTGAATGAGGACTCAGTCTGGTACTGAATGGTGCCTCCTTGCCTTGAGGTGTACCTGGGAGGGGGACTACACAATGGAAAGATGAGACACAGTGCACAGAAAAAAAAACTGCTGTGGCTTTTCCACTGGGAAAGGGCTTATGCTGCCCATCATATCTCTATATGATGGGCAGCTTAATCTATATTATTAGGTCTCTATATTATTAGGTCTATATTAACTCTATATTATTATATTCTATATTATTCTAATAATATAGAATAATATCTACCTTATAAATGGCCTGTGACCGACGGCCCGCAAATGCGCAGTAGAGACCAGCTCTACCGCGCATGTGCGGGCGAGCACGTCGCTCTGAGGCAGCTTCAGAAAGAAAAAAAAAATGGCGGCGTCCAGTGGCAGCAGCGGGCGGCGGCGGCGGTACCGGCAGCAGGCGGCGACGGCGGTAGCGAGCGGCGGCGGTACCGGCAGCGGGCGGCAACGGCGGTAGCGAGCGGCGGCGGTAGCGACGGCGGTAGCGGCGACGGCGGTAGCGGGCGGTAGCGAGGGAGGGAGAAGAGAGAGAGAGGGAGGGACGGACTGAGTGGGAGGGAGGGACGGAGAGAGAGAGTGGGAGGGAGTGACTGAGTGAGAGGGAGGGACTGAGTGGGAGGGAGGGATTGAGTGAGGGGGAGGGACTGAGTGAGAGGGAGGGAGTGGGACTGAGTGAGAGGGAGAGGGGGGACTGAGGGAGGGAGTGGGACTGGGAGAGAGAGGGAGGGAGTGGGACTGAGGGAGAGTGAGTGGGACTGAGTGAGTGAGAGGGAGGGGGGAGGGAGTGACTGAGTGGGAGGGAGGGATTGAGTGAGGGGGAGGGACTGAGGGAGGGAGTGGGACTGAGGGAGAGAGAGGGAGGGAGTGGGACTGAGGGAGAGGACGGAGGGAGTGGGGACTGAGTGAGTGAGAGGGAGGGAGAGAGGGGGGAGGGAGTGAGTGAGACTGAGTGGGAGGGAGGGACTGAGTGATAGGAGAGGGAGGGTGGGGAGGAGTGGGTGAGGGAGGGGGTGGTGAAGAGTGAGGGGAGAGAGAAAGAGGGGGAGGTGAGAGACAGAGGGATGTAGCCCGTTTTAACGGGCTTAACGGCTTGTTATTCTATATTATGGAGGGAGCACTGGATGGCCGGCGCCATCTTTAAAAATGGCGTGGGCCATCCAGTGCTGCTACCATGTGACAGGGGCTGGCCAATGGCATGGATACCCTGTCACATGGTAAGGGCAAAGGGCCATCGGCGCCATTTTGATTAGTGGCAGCCGACGGCCCGGGAGCGGGAGATCGCTCCCGGGACCCCCACTGGACCACCAGGTACCTGTGAAATGCTTTTTTGGGGGGGTCGGGAGGGTGGGGGAAGCAAAGGGATTAGTTTTAAAGGGTCAGGGTGGGTTTAGGGGTTATTTTTGTGTGCCGTTTTTCCCGCCCTCCCCCAAAACGATGAGAAACCCCCACGATCAATATTGTGGGGTTTACCTATCGTTTCGAGGGAGCCCTCGATTTCTGATGATTTTGAAAATATCGACGATATTTTCTATCGTCCGAAGCCCGATTCACATCCCTAGTATCCATTATATCCTAATGAGGAGATCCCTTCCCTGTTGGTCACTCCCAGCTCTTGGCAATAAGAGGTGCTATTCCTCAAGCCCACATGGGTCATACTTGTTAATGGATCTGCCCTATAGCAACACGTCCAGAACTTTTTTAAACCCCCATCTATACTACTGGTTATGGATTTCTAGATACTGTTACAGCAGACACACGGAAGTGATATGGCTTCTATGGGATAAAGTAAAGTTTAATAGAAAGTATTACCCATGGAGTCTTAGTAGTGAAGGAGAGGAGAATACAGTTTCCGCTGTATGGCAGGCACTTCCATTCTTTCTCTTTGATTCCAACAACTCTAGGTAAGCAAGCAGAAGAAAAAAAAAACATCTGAATCAGTTATCTAAAAATAGTGCTCTGAAACAGTAATCTCTATCTAGGGATGAGAGAGGGAAACTGTGCAAATCAGCCTAATAATGTTTTATTAAGCTGTGTTGCCACAGGAAATATGGAGAAAACAAATTAAATCCAATGCTATTAAAAGCCAACGTGCAGAGACAGCCCTGAGATAAATCAAGGAGCATAAAGTATTAAAAGGTCCATCCAAGCATTAAGGGGACCCTAGAAATAGTATGCCATACACTGTAAGACTAAAAGATCTTCACAAGATGCAAATTACTTTTGGACGAATGGATTTCAGCATCCTTTCACCACTAGACTTGATAAAACTATACGAGAATAGTATACCATTATATGTTTTCAGCTGCTGCACTCTATGAAAAATTATGGGATCAATACTCAGATGGTTTGTTCTGCTAACTGTGAATTTAAAATTTTCCACCCCTCTGAACATCTCCCACTTATCTGGCTGTTTAGTTAGGTAAAAATTAGCTGGAAAAGTTGGAGGTTTTCTCAGAGAATTCTGGGGCGGAGCTAATTTAATCAGATAATTTATCCAGCTAACTCAGATATTTAGAGTCAGCCAGATAACTTATTTAGCTCTTGCCACACCAGAGAGCAGTCCTAAAGTTAGCTAGATATGGTTAAACAGCTACCTAGGATTTTATTTTGCTATATTTAGTGGAGTGCCTAATCATCAGCATTTCACTGAATATCCGTGACAATTTAGCTGGCTAACTTTTTGTCAATAAATTGTCTGCTTGCTGCACTGCTGAATATTATTGACCTCAATAAGTTTTAGAAAATAATTTTAAAGCTGTCCTAAAAGAACTTTTGAGATGCAATTAATTCAAACCTGATTTCTGTCCCCATCTTTTGTTTTGTCCTCTTGAAATTTTCATGGGCTACCACTTTTAACGAGCTTCCAACTTGACAACATGGCGCAAAACTAACATCATTATCTGTTTCAGACCTGGTTCCTTGCCCATGCCAGCAGTTTACAACACTCTCAGGCCAATGCGATAAGATGCACATTAAAATGGTCACTCATATCGAGTGCCCGTTTCTCTAACTTGCGCACAGCCACTTCTCCTGGATGCCCGATGTTATATTTTAATGCGCTGCTGAGTTAAAAAGGACGCGCTAGGGAAGAATTATGCGTCCCTTGCGCTCAAATGCATCGAATGCCCAGGAGGCATGGCTGTACGCCCACAACTGCAACAAGTACTTAATGCGAGCATCTGTTTATCCCGCTTGAGATTGATTTCTGTTTATTGTGAATCCAGAATTTTTTTTTTTTCATCAAGCAGTTACATGTAGGTGTTTGAAAATATAATGGTAGGAACCATACAGGATACTATTTAAATTTCTCCTGAGCCTTTGATTCACAGATTGGTTTAATGTCAGCTGTGGGGCTGGAGTTAAATTTGACGTGTTAAAAAATACACATTGGGCACCCAACGATTTTCTACATCGGGGGATAGTAGTTAATAGCCCCATCTACATGGAATTTACATGTGATGAGTGCTATCAGCTGTGCAGCTGTTTGGGCATGCATTTTGGATGCTCTAATCTCCTTATTGCATCGGTTGCTAGTCTAGTGTAAACCTGTGCACTAGGCTAAGTGCACTTTATTGCATTGGCCTGTATGTTTGGAAAGTATTTCATTTACGTATATGCTGAATTACCTTGATAAGTGATGGTGCCATGTTACATCCTACTTTTGGTAATTGGGTGACCTCAAGATTTCAGCATGCAGCCTTCTGGCTCCAAACCAAGGCTTACAGCCATCAAAGGAGCAGCTCCTCTAGCTAAGCTGTGAAATCCTTCCCTGTTTTTACCCTAGTTGCTTTTTCTACTTCTGTTTATCCCCTCTGTTACACTGTAATAGCAAATAAGCTAAAGATACATGACATGACATCTTCACTCGTGTGTACTCAAGCAAAAGATTCAGCGCACTCACTAATATTTATTTATTATGTATTTATTTAAAAGTATTTCTATACCGCTTTTACAAACAAAGTTTAGTCAAAATGGTTTACATGAATGTAGAAAACATAAAAATAAAAAATAACGGATTGGGGTGAGGGAAGTAGAGGGAAGCACATTAATCATTTGCACAGGGTAGCAAAACAGGCTGTAGGGGGCACCAAGGGAGCAGGGGATCCCATGCCACGCAAAGAAATAAAGGCTCTACAGCCACTGGGGGTGCCTATGCCGCCTGGTGGCAGAGGTGGAGGAGGCCCGCAGCTGCCAGGGGAAATCTATCCCACCGGCGGCAGAAGAGAAGGAGGAGGCCCGCGATCACCGGGGGAGTCCATCCCACCCAGTGGCAGAAGAGGAGGAGGCCCGTGGCCGAGCTGAAGCCAGATCCTGCCCGCATGTGTTTGTGTGGAGAGGGGGTCCAGCATGTGTGTGTGTGTTTGTGAAGGAGGGGGAGTGGAGCCAGCATGTATGTATGTATGAAGTAGAGGGAGTGGAGCCAGCCTGTGTGTGTGTGTGTGTGTGTGTGTGTGTGTGTGTAAAGAAGAGGGAGTGGAGCCAGTCAGTATGTGTGGAAGAGTGGAACCAGTGTGTGTGTGTATGTATGAAGGAGAGGAAATGGAGCCAGACTGTGTGTGTGTTTATGGAGGAGAGGGAATGAAGCCTGTGTGTGTGTGGAAGAGAGGGAGAGGAGCTAGTGTATGTGTATGGAGAAGAGGGAATGGAGCTTGTGTCTGTGTGTAAGAGAGGGAATGGAGCCAGCCTGTGTGTATATGGAGGAGAAGGAATGGAGCCTGTGTGTATGTGGAAGAGAGGGTATGGAGCCAGCCTGGGTGTATGGAGAAGAGGGAGTGCAACCCCAGAGTATGTGTGTGGAGGAGAGGGAATGGAGCCAGTGTGTATGTGCCTAAGAGAGAGTGAGCAGGTGTCTGTGAACCTGAGAGAGAGGGAGCCAGCCAGCTTTTGTGGTTTGTTAGCGTGTGTGAGTTTTGAAAGAATGTTTGTGTGTATCAGTGTGAGCATGAGGATGAATTTGTGTGTATATGAGGTAGGAGAAAGTCTGTGCACCTCCCTTTCCCTCCCACCACTCCGACAATCTCAGGTTGACTGGAAGTCAAAAGTTCCCATGTATGGAGAGTGAGTGATTTTTTAAAAATCCTTATTGATTTTAATTAATCGGGTGTTATTTGATGTGTGTGCAGTTTTGAAATATTGGGTTGGTATTTGGGAAATTTTAAAAAATATATAAGCTTTATAATTATTGGATTTTATTCTGTTCATCTGCTATTTTGAAATATTAATTCTTTGTATTAGCATGGTTTCACTATTATGATTGATGCTTTATATTTCTTGATTTTATTGCTTATGTTTTCTGAGGAAGGACGATGCTTTAGTTTTTCCATATGTGCACTACATACTGAGTCGGACTTGTTGCGGTTCCCAGTTCAGTTTATGTCTGTATTTTTCCATTTATACTTTATGGTCACTTTATTCTATATTAGGCGAGAGTTTGTCTGTGTTCTGCCTTTGTGATTGAGGTTAAGTATTCTGCTAAGGGGTCATTTCTATGTAGGGATCTATAGAAGCTTGGTTTGTTCTGTTTTCCTAATAGGAGGTATATTGGTGTTTTAGGACCTGATGTAATATTTGCAGGACCACCTTTTCAGAGGATGATAACTGTTTGAGTGCTGGCAGTTAGTGCTGTTTTGGAATCGGAGGTTTATTATATTGCAATTGTAATTTAGCTTGCTCATGGTTTTCTGAAGATCAAGCCCACATCTAACAGTGTTACAATAGCCCTAATACCATGCGTCTTCCAAGTGCCTTTTTAGCTTTCATGCAGGATTTTCTGGTTGACACTACAGCAGTGCATGTAAATATAATATACATGCTGTTGTGATATTTTTATTTCAAAAGACTGTACTTTGAGTGTCCTTTTTCATATAACATTTTTATTATAAATGCATAATTTGAAATTGTGTGTGGAGAGGGCCGGGGGGGGGGGGGAAGGGTGGGCATAAAGCTGTAAGATTCACTTAGGGTGCCTGATACCCTTCCACTCACCCTGATTAGAAAAAGAATACAAATGAAATGTTAAAAAAACAAAAAAACACTGAATAAGGAAGGGCCAGCAATGTAATTGTTCGTACAGGGCTGCAACAAAGTTAGCATTGGCCCTGCACGGCGGCACCATATGGTAACGTGCTGGCTGGGTTCCCGCCCTTCCTCAGTGAAAAGAGATCCCCCACAGTTGTGCCATGCAGTGATGCAAGGGGGGGGCACATGGGAGACAACACAAATGCATTGGCCCCCGGGCACCAGAGACCCTGGCTACGCCTCTGCTTGGATGGAGATCTTAAGCCGGGCTCCCATTCTTGGGAGAATTTGAAGTCAATGAGCAGCAAGCAGAGCAGTCTAATGTGAGATTCGATAGCCATGGAAATCAGGTAGTCAATGATGAAGCAAAGTCAGCTTTGGATACCTGTCAGAATGAATGGAGCCATGCCTCCAGCCCCCACTATACCTATCAGGGAAAACAAGCCACAGCTTTCCTCTAACGTTCTCATAACATCTTCATTGCCTTCAGCTTGGATAAAATAATCTTTCACACAAAAGATGTGATGAAAGAAGAAGAGTTTGGGATGTACCTATTGAACAGTTTCACAAAGCTGCCTCTTTAAATCGGGCAGATAAGCCCTGAAAAGCGCATGATTACGTATCCCAAGGCCTGTTTATAGAGTTAATGAAGATCTTAGATTTAATCCTTCCTTAAGATTAGAAGTACTGCTTAGTGCACCCTCTTTTCCCCGCAGGGCTCTCGTGTCCTTTGCCATGAGATAGAGCCAAAAATATCCATGTGCTAATAAAATGTTTCACCTTGAATTTCATCTCACCCATACAAAGAGTGGGTGGCTAGAAGAAATTAAATTAGCAGTGAGAGGAGTAAGTTAGCAGCTTTCTCTTCAGACTGTTTTATATTCCTTCCACATCTTCAGTATGATTTTGCATTTTCTGGTGCAGTAAAACCTGCTCAAATCCATTCCTGATGGAGAAATAAGACCGTAGCAGCAGCAAAATCCCCATGGATCTTTACTAGACTTAAAAAAAAAAAAAAATAAGTGGCTGTATTTTGGTGAAGATTTGTTCTCATGTGTGTGCAAGAGAATAATGGCAAGCACATCAGAAGGCCAGGTGAGTCTTTGGGATTTGTGAAATGTGACCTTTGCTGTTTCGGAGTCACACAACTCTACCAACATCCTGAACAGTGCTAACAGCGGCAACCCTTCTTATTTCTTCACATCTCCTCCCCAATGCACCTCAGTCCTAAACTATCACACCGCTTGGCTATTCCAGTACAAAGCTTTCTCCGAGCTCTGTCAGTTGACTTTCAGTGCCCTGAAATCCTTCAATACTTTGCTTCTTCTGAGCAGAGTCTGCTCAATTGAGATATAGTTGGTTAAAGCCCTTCAGTTTACTGAGATGCAAGCGTAATTACATTACCAGTTATCAGACAAGTGCTCGACATCTTTCTTCACCTCAGTTCTAATGTAGCTTACCTTAATCCTGCTTCCTATTTTTCCTGCTGGACCAGTCCCCTTACACAAGGGATTTCTCATTTCCCCAGCTGACAGACGACACACCTCTCTTATAATCTCATGCTGGGCTATAAGAGGGGTATTTGTCTCCTGTAACTGCAGACTAGTGAGGAGAGAGTAGCCACACGAGCTCCCAGAGCCTATGTTCGGCCCTGGCCCCAGGAGCCTTTCTGCTCCTGGGGCATCATTCTCTCAAGACTGATTTCCCAAGTGGAAGCAGTAGCAGTGCAAGCATTACCACAGCAGGCATTAGGGCCAGAGTAAAAGACATCATGGTAAGGAAATAGCAGCCCCGACCTGATGGCCTGCACAGAGGCAGGAGGTACATGGGCTGTGGGGATGCCTGGCATCACGGGTTCCTTTTGTGACTTCTTCCTGGCCATGCAGGTGGGAACTGGGAGGAGGTGAGTCAGTCGCACACCAGAAGAAGGAGAAGCATCTAGTTGGACTGGAAGGAACTAGGAGGAGGTGAGTCAGTCGTGCACTAGGAGGAGGAGCATCTGGCTGTGCTGGAAGGAACTAGGATGAGGTGATTCAGTCGTGCACTGGAAAAAGGAAGAGTGCCTGGCCTTTCTGGTGGGAGCAAGGCAGTAGTGTTAGCAGCCAGTGCAGCTACAAGAAGAAGGAATTTTCCTGTCAGTCTCACAAACCCAAGGGAGGCCGTTCCTGTATTGCCTCACAGCCTGAAGGAGGAGGAGGAAGAAACCGCTGCTGCACTGGGAGCCCAGAAAGGCGGAGACAGCTGCTCCTGCCCCAAAGGTAGAGAAGGAAGATGCTGCTCCTGGTGGTTTCAGAATGAAGAGAGAGAGGATGAATGAGCATGTATTTGAGAGAGAGTATGTGTGTGTGTGTGTGTGTGTGTGTGTATGGAAGAAGGAGAGAAGTGAGAGTATGAGTGAGCATATATGTGTGATCCATCTTTGCCTGTCACTAACATATTCCCTATATTTTCTTAGAGAGGGAGGGTTTTTTAAATTTAGGAATCCTCTCCTTGCTCTATCCCCACCTTTTTGTGGGATGTATCTAGGGAATGTAATTGTCTCCTGGAACATGCTCATAAGTAAGAGGAAAGGAGGATTTGAAGAGAGTTGGATGAAGTAAGGAGTTGCTGTGCTGATGGTCATTCCCTCAAGTGATCAGGAGATGGTTTTTGCTGCTAATAGAGTGGCCTGACCAAGAGAGGAGATTGGAAGATTTTTGTACTTTTGAATCAGTTCCTGATGGAAGGGAAATTCCCAGTCTGGAAGGGCTGAGTTCTATCTTTTTTTTGCCTTTGCTTCTTATGGTTAACAGCAAGGGTAAAGAGTGTGGAGATTTTTGAGATTTTGTACATTGTTGAGAGAGTCTTTCTGACATCTTTTGAAGGCTTTATTTTTGGAACAAAGGGGTTTTATCACTCTTTCTAGGTCTTGTGTATGCTGGAGTTGCAAAGAGAATACCCTTCCCTCCAAGGAGAAGGGATTTTGGAAATGGATACTGGTGCAGGGGTAAGAAGAACATCCAGGAGGAGTGTCATGGACAAAGAGACAATGGTTTTTCTAACTTTGATTTTTCTGATGCTATTTCTCATGTTTTCTATTCTGGAATGGAGTTTGATTTTCAAAGTCAAGTAAACCTTTTTGTTGAACACCATTTCTGGACTATGATTTGTTTTCCTCAGTAGACACTAGGACTGTGAGTTGAGAGTGCAAGTTTAGTTTATTTTTTAGTCTCTTTTTCCCTCTTGGAGGACACCCCTGCCCAGTGAGTACACCAGTAGCTTGATCACACCAAGGGCCCAGGAGGTTAAGCCTCACCCCCTTACCCCCGCTGGATGCACTCTAGCATTGTAGCTCCCCGGTTTCATCCAGTAAGCCAACTGGGAATCCCGCTACATATATGAGAGAATGTGAGTAGGTATGGGCATGTGTGAGAGAGCGCACATGTGTGTAGAAAAGGGACAAAATGTGAGTGAGCATGTGTGTGAGAGAATTTGTGGGTGAAAGAATAAGAGGAGTGGAGGAGTAGCCTAGTGGTTAGAGCAGTGGGCTATGAACCAGGTCCTTGTGACCTTGGGCAAGTCACTTTACCCTCCATTGCCTTAAGTACAAACTTATAGGTCAATACAGTAAAGTGCGGCCGCGGTTACCCTGTTTCTAACCCGCCTTTTACTCACAATTTGGCCGCGTTAGCCCAACCCGCGATCCACTATCCCCTTTAACCCATTCTTACCGCCTCTTTAAATTCAGGAGCGGGTCTTGGATGTGGGCCCTCGAGGAGTGAGTACTGGTTCCGGACTGTGACCTGAAAAGAAAAAGAGAGAGCGAGGCCCCCGAGGAGTGGGTACCTCTAGTGAAGTCCGAGGAGGCAGAGTAGCTAGGTTTGCGGAGAGCGAATCCCATCTGCAACGATACCCGGAGGTAGAGAAACCCATACCTTGCTAACTCATCTTGGTAGCGAAAACTGAGACCTTAAATATCTGGAGCTGATGACGTCATCTCAGGGGGACGTCCCTGAGGTTCGCACCAACGCCGGTACATCAGTTGGGCCGCACGCGCACCCTTAGGCATCTGGTCAACATGGCGGCTTGCAGCGTCGAGCCGGTCCGGGAACACCGGAGGAGGACGGCCTGGAGATGCCACAGCACCTAGCCTTCCATCAACCCCGAAGGGAGTTGCCAACGAGCTAAGGTGGGCGGAGCAGAGACATCAGAAAGCGACGGACACAACACCCAGTATGTTCATTGGTAGTAATCTAATTTGTGTGTGTTTTGATGGATACTTGCATTAGACATAAGGGGTGTTGTGTACTCTACCCTTGTGTCTGGAAGTTGTTCTAGCTATAGCTTTAATTTCTGAGGCATTATAAGATGATAGAGAAGGCATCATAGCACATGAGCAAGAATAACCTTTGTTCTGGGTTTGTTTAAGAGTTGCAGTAGGATTTTATTTTCATGTCTACAATATTATGGAGAAGTTTATCGGTCCCATGAAATGAAATTGTGAGCCATGTAGTTGTGCAGCAATTTGGGGGGCTTTCCCCGTGTACTATGAAACAGATGAGTTCATCATGCACTTTGTCTGTTTAACTCACTACTGTCTCCTGTGGAATTTTCCGTGAGGTTTTACTTTTTCCCCAAGCTGATCTTTTCTGTTCAGTGAAGTGAATTAATGTGGACACCCCTGATGAAGGCATGAGCCTAAAAGGGTTTTAGCCGTAAAATTATTAAGTCTCATTATGGTTTCTTGCTCTCATACTCGTTAGTATGCAGCAAAACAGGCTGTGGCCTGATGTTTCAGATTAGTCACATAGCCCATGTCATTAGCTCTATAAGCTTGACTGGACATGGTTTTTCTGCAGAATAATACCTGGTGTCCACCATCAGAAGAGATATTTTCCCATATTACATTAACAAGATATAATAGTTTCTTGCTGATACAACAAAGAAGAAGTTGCGTCATAAATAGTCCAGAAATGTTGCATCCTTTGCATGTGGTGTCAAACTGAATCCCATGGTACTGGCCTGGAAGGAGGTAGACTGGAGAAATCTAAAGAAATGGCTCTGCACAGAAGAGGTAATGTATCAGTAGAACAGCCCCTTTATGGAGGTGGTTGGGGCAAAAATGGATTCATGATTCAAGAAAGCATTGAGTGAATAAAGAGGTGGGGAAGAGGAGGTAAGATTAGGGCACATGGAAGGTCTTCAGTTTTGCTATAGGAAGGGAAGATGGGTAGACTAAACAGGCATTTCAGTTGATATCTTTCTTCTTATTCTTTTTCAATACTGAAATCTTGTTGGAGCATATTTAATTTTGCTTTTGAGGTAAAAGACTTGTAATATAAATGCAAACTGCTTTATTACTTTCACTTAGGATTATACTGTAATTGGCACTTTGCTGCTTCCTAACCTGCAACGTCCATTAGTTGTTATTACCATGGTGACTGCTCCGTTTTGCTACACATTCCACTAGTAAGAGTATGTTGTGATTTTAAAATGACAAGAATAACACAACACATTTTTTTTTCCTTTCATTTTGCATTGTTTCCAATGTGAAACAACACAAGAACCAGCAAAATTTAATTGCCTTTCTGTTCATGTCATTTAGAGACTCCCCCCCCCCCCCCCCCCCTTAGAACATAAAAACGGAGCTGAGTGTTGAATGCAGTGGGACTGCAAGCCAGGGTTCAAATGCCATTGGTGCTCCTTGTGACCTTGGGCAAGTCACTTTATATTCCGTCACCTCAGGGTCTGAGTTACCTGATACCAATTTATATCTATAGGGAAAAGGCTTAGTAAATGACACCCTGAGATTATAAGTTCTCTGGGGATAGGGAAATGCTTATGGTACCTTAATATAATCCATTTTGAAGTGCCTGAAAGGTGAAAAATAAATAAATGCCATGCTGGGTCAGTTGAAGTCCAGCATCCTGTCTCCATCATTGGCCTGTCCAGGTCACAAGTGCCGGGCAGATCCCAAAGAATAGATCTATTCCTTGGCACTCACTCCTGGAGATAGCAGTGTTTTGAATTATCAGGAAGGCTGCTCATTCCGTAAAAATGTTGCTAGCAGAAATTTTGATATGGGTTTGACAGTTGCTTGGTTTTGATTGTAAATATTACTACCCTTAACATAAGCCTTGGGGGTAACCTGCACTATCTTAAGAAAGTTGCTGGATAAATGGGATAGACTATTTGGTTTTTTCCTGCCATCGTTACTATGTTACTATGTTAACCTGGCTAGTAATGTGCATTGGACAGATTGGGGGGCAGAGCAAGTTAGACTTAACTTATACGCCTAACTACCGATATTCAGAGTTAGACATATAAGTGTACATCTAAGTTTAGACGCCCCATAGAGCAGGTCTAAGCTTAGCTGGGTAGACTTATCTGGTGAAATGTTCACTTATATGTGTATATTCAGTGGCTTTGCTGTGCCACTGAATATACATCATAACTTAGTCGGATAAGTTATATCCGGTTAAGTTATTTATTTATTTATTTATTTATTTAAGTTTTTTTATATACCGGCATTCAAGACTGGTAGTCCCATCATGCTGGTTCACATAGAACAGGGGTGCAAATTAAAATAAAACATAAACCATAGTGCGGAAAAAGCAGTTACATATAACAGGGATGATGGAACTTGGCGTAGGAAAAAGAAAGGAACATAAATAACAGTAAAATTGAAGAAGATGGGTTTTGAATGTTATGAGTTAAATCGCATTGGTGTTAGGAAATGCCTGCTTGAACAGCCAGGTCTTAAGTCTTTTCTTAAAGGTTGAAAGGCTGGGTTCCATTCTGAGATCTGGGGGGATGGAATTCCATAAGGTTGGACCGGCAGTAGAGAGGGCCCGGTCTCTTAACGTAATGTGTTTGGTGGTCTTGGCTGGGGGAACTTGAAGTAGTCCTTTGTATGCGTCTCTTGTCGGTCTTGTTGAAGTGTGTAATCGGAAGGGGAAACGTAGGTCAATTGGTGCTAGTTGATGGATGTTTTTATATATGATGAGAATGGCCTTGTAAATTATTCTGAAGTGTATGGGTAGCCAGTGGAGTCCCGTTAGTATAGGGGTTATGTGGTCTCTTTTCCTGGTGTTAGTGAGAACTCGGGCAGAGGCATTTTGAACCATCTGAAGTGGTTTGGTGTGTGATGCGGGGAGACCAAGCAATATGGTGTTACAATAGTCCAGCTTTGCGAAGATAATAGATTGTAGAATCGTTCTGAAATCATGAGCGTGGAAAATAGGTCTTATTCTTTTCAGCACTTGGAGTTTATAAAAGCAGTCTTTGGTGGTTTTGTTGATGGTAGCTTTCATATTCAAGCGATTGTCAATAAAAACTCCTAGATCTCTCACTTGAGTGGTTTTTGGAATGGCTGTATGAGAGGGAATGATGGAGCTATTCTCTGGAGTGATGAGCAGGAGTTCCGTTTTGCATGAATTTAGTACCAAGTTGAGACTTGTGAGTAGCTGTTTAATATTTTGAAGGCATGTTTCCCAATGAGACAGTGTTTTCGCGAGGGACTCCTTAATGGGGATCAGGACCTGGATGTCGTCAGCGTAGAGGAAATGTTTAAGATTAAGGTCATTAAGCAGTTGGCATAAGGGTAGCAGGTATATGTTAAATAGGGTAGGAGACAGGGAAGAGCCCTGGGGGACTCCTACAGACGCGGGGTAGAGTGTGGATTCTTTGTTCTGTATCTTAACCTTGTATCCTCTATTGCTGAGGAAGGTTCTGAACCATGAAA
Source organism: Rhinatrema bivittatum (assembly GCF_901001135.1). Lineage (NCBI taxonomy): Eukaryota > Metazoa > Chordata > Amphibia > Gymnophiona > Rhinatrematidae > Rhinatrema > Rhinatrema bivittatum. The sequence continues at coordinate 36,038,808 of NC_042626.1, forward strand.
GCGCAGTGCCTGTGATACCTAAGGCGCCTAGCTGGTTGATGAGAAGGGAGTGGTTGACGGTGTCAAAAGCTGATGAAAGGTCCAATAGGATCAGAAGGAAGGCTTGTCCTTTGTCAAGGCCCAGGATGATGTAGTCTGTCATGGAAATGAGAAGGGCTTCAGTACTTAGTGCTTTGCGGAATCCGTACTGTGATGGGAATAGGAGGTTGTTGTCTTCAATGTAGTTTGAGAGACGTGAGTTTACCAGTTTTTCCATAATCTTTGCTATGAAGGGTAGGTTAGCAATCGGTCGATAGTTGTTAGAGTCATTAGGATCTAGATTTGGTTTTTTGAGGAGAGGTTTGAGAGAGGCCAATTTGAGGCTGTCTGGGTAGAATCCTTGTGTGATAGAGCAATTTATGATATCTGCCAGTATTTTAGAAATAGTATCTGGAATTGACAATAGAAGTTTTGTTGGGATGTGATCCGAGGGGTGAGATGAAGGTTTCATTCTCCTTAGAATTCCTAGGATCTCAATAGATGAAGTAAGATCCAGTTCTTCTAATCGAGTATTGCTGATTGCGTGTTGTGGAGATGTTAGTGGTATCGTGGCGTTAGCTGGGAGTTGAGTTAAAAGACTGCTGATTTTGTTGCTGAAGAACAGTGCTAATTCTTCCGCTTTAGATTGAGCTTGGTCATGTGCTATCTCTGATTGTTTTATTTGTGTGAGGTTGGATACATAACTGAAGAGGGCTTTGGCATCGAAGACAAGGTCGTGTATCTTGGAAGCGTAGAAGTCCCTCTTGGATCTTAGGGTGATTGATTTGTATTGATAAAGAGTTGATTTGTAAATCGAAAGAGTATTGGTTCCTGGGTTTTTGCGCCATTTTGCCTCATTTTGTCTTAGTTGAAGTTTGAGTTTTCTTAATTCTAAGGTGAACCAAGGCTGTCTTTTGGAGGGGTTGTGGTGGGGTTTTTTTGTTATTAGGGGGCATAGCTTGTTAGCTATAGTTTCGGTGATGGTATTCCATGATCGGAGCGCTGAATTCGGATCAGTGAGGTCCAGATGGTGGAGCTGCGATGATAAGTGGTTGTTGAGATCTTCTGTGGAGCAGGTTTTCCTATATGTGAATGAGGGAGTCGGAGTGAAAGATTGGCTGGTGTCTTTTATTGAGAATGAGGTTGTAATGAGGGAATGATCTGACCATGGGACCTTTATGCAGTTAGGGAGAGACACGGGCTTGATTGCAGAGTTCATGAAGATAAGGTCTAACGTATGTCCAGCTTTATGGGTGGGTTTGTTTACTAGTTGAGTGAAGCCCAGCGTGGAGAAAGCTGTGAGTAAGGCTTCACAGTTGGTTGAAAGTGTGGGGTTATCGACGTGAAGGTTAAAATCACCTAGAATGATAGCTGGCTCGTCTAGGTTGATAAGGGAGGTGGTTAATTCGACCAGTTTTGAATATTGACCTCGGTATGCCCTAAAAAGTGTTATCCCCTGTGTTTTGAGCATTAATGGAGGTGCCCAACAAATGTTGTGAGCATGTCGTAGAGCAGCTTTTTTCAAGCTGGTCCTTGAGTACCCTCAAGCCAGTATGGCTTTCAGGATATTTTCTAGTAATATGCATCAGATAGATTTGTATGCGCAGTCTCTATTGTATCAAATATTATCTCATGCATATTTATTGTGGCTATCCTGAAAAGCTGACTGCTAGAGTTCCCTGAGAACAGATTAGGGAATCAGCTGGAGGCTGGTGTCTGAAACAGCATAACAGGGTAGCTGCTTGCAGGAAGCTGAGACAGAGAGACCTCCAGAATAAATGGCAGTAGCAGGGAAGGCTGTCTCCTAGTGAAACCTAGAGCTCTTAGGAGGAGTATACAGTCTTGCATATATGAGTGTTGAGGCCAGCGTGTATAATGGAGCCCTCCAAATACACACACACGGGGGGGGGGGGGGGCAGGGGCAGTGAGGCAATATTCAGCCACTATCCAGTTGCAAAACCTATCCAGATAAATGTATCCAACTAATTTGGCCAAGGTATTCTGTGGAGCAGCTATTCCACTAAATATACTCTGCCAATTTATAATTATTTCTATAAATTTATCTGGCTAACTTTAGGGCAGCCTAATAGCAGTCTTAGATTTATCTGGCTAACTAAGTCATATACGGCTGAATATTGGTGTCTATCTAGCTAAAATATCTGGACAAGTCTACCCATCCCAGAACACCCTGTTTCATCCCTCACTTAACTGGCTAACGTTTTAACCAGATAAAAAGCAGCTACTGACCGTGCCAAGATATTCAAGCAGCATCAGCTAGCTAGCTAGGACTAAATGTAAGCGGCTAAATGACACTGAATATCAGGCCTTATAAGGATATTGTAGACCTGTCCTATGGAATCTGCTTAAAAGGGAAGCATTCTATTGAGTAAGTCAGAAAATCAATTCCACAGGAAGGCTGGGAAAAGAAACACACCTTGATATCCTATAACTTCCCATGAAAATCCTATCTAGTAAGGAAGAGATATAAAATATATAATCTCTAAAATGGAACTGTGAAACTAAACCATTTGTTCAGTCCAGAAAAAATCCTATGCAACCCCCTTGGGGGGAAGGGTCACACTTCCCATTCCTTCAGGGCACTTGGTACAGAGTAGGGAAGATGGGGGCAGGAATATACCTGTAGGGTCACTAAGAAGTTCAAAAGTCCACAAAAATATAATCCAGTCCACACCAGATAGACTCCTACATCTTCTGAACCTCCCATTGCTGTTAGTAAGGGATAGACTCCCTTACACCTGGAACTGTTCATTCAAATTGTGCCTGTGGAGCAGCATTATAGATACTCTCCTGTGAGGCATCCACCTGCCGACCAGATATGTTATCTTGGGAAGTGTGCTCTCTGCCGAGTACCAAACTCCAAGACAAGCCTACTGACCACTATCTAATATTGCTCATCCATGTTGATAGGAATGATACTGCTAGGTACCACACAGATCATATTAAAAGTGACTTCATGGCTCTGAAAGAGAGGATAAAACAGATAGGTGCACAGGTGTATTCTCCTCCATCCTTCCATTCAAGGATAAAGGCCCAGGGAAGTTTGCATTCTGGAGATAAATGAATGGCTGTGTAGATGGTGTCAATGAGAGCATTTTGGCTAGGGATGTGAATTGTGTGATCGATCGTCTTAACGATCGATTTTGGCTGGGGGGGGGAGGGAAATCTGATCGTCATGGTTTTTTTTTGTTAAAAAATCGTCAAATCGTAAATCGGTGGGAAAACCGGCACACAAAAACAACCTAAAACAACCTTAAAACCCACCCCGACCCTTTAAAACAAATCCCCCACCCTCCCGAACCCCCCCAAAATGTTTTAAATTACCTGAGGTCCAGTGGGGGGGGGGGGGGGGGTCCTGGCGCGATCTCCCGCTCTCGGGCCACTGCTGCGTTAATAGAAATGGCGCCGGTGGCCCTTTGCCCTTACCATATGACAGGGCAAAGGTAGCACCGGCGCCATTTTGGTTCCTGTCACCCGACGTCACGAGTGCAGGAGATCGCTCCCGGACCCCCGCTGGACCCACAGGGACTTTTGGCCAGCTTGGGGGGGCCTCCTGATCCCCACAAGACTTGCCAAAATTCCAGCGGGGGTCCGGGAGCGACCTCCTGCACTCGGGCCTTATTGCCAATATTCAAAATGGCGCCGGCGCTACTTTTGCCCTCACTATGTCATACGGTTTACAATTTATGATTTTTTGACGATAAATCGGGGGATTTGCTATTTGATCGTGGCTCTAACGATTTTTGACGATTTAAAATATATCTGACGATTGTTTTAAATCGTCAAAAAACGATTCACATCCCTGATTCCTGGACCATGGGTTGATGTTTCAAGGACTGCTGAGCAGAGATGGGGTCCACCTGTAGAAGAAGGGGCACAGTGTCTTCCAACACAGAATGGCAAACCTACTAAAGAGGACTTTAAACTAGATCTTTAGGGTTGGATGAACAAAACCCTAAGGTAAGTAAATATTAATTTCTTGCATAGAAATGGGAAAAGTTGTCAGCATGGTAAGCAATAAGATACTGCAATTTTCCACATGTTGGGCATTTAGGGTTTTTTGAGCTTGCTTTTTACTTAAGAAAAGTTGTCATGCATATTATATTTCCCAACAAAACATGTATTTTATTGCTCATAACAAACTGCTCCCTAGAAAGCGCTTCCAGATTCTAATTGTTCATAAATCCGTTGACAGGTGGTTATACTGTTGGTGGAACATTATTTACATTTTATTGCCTGAACTGCTTTTTTTTTTTTGGGAAGGAATAAAGTTAAAATGCCTGACATCTCACTTTCAGCTTGATTTTCAAAATACTTTATGCACACAAAATTCTGTTTTATGCATGCAAATCACATTTTGAATATCAACCTTGTACTTTTCACGGGTAAAAGTACAAGTGAAACTCACTTACCCAAGAACAGGGGCAGGGAAAGGATTTACACGCATAAAGATGAATTTTAAAAGCCTAGGGGCGGATTTTAAGAGCCCTGCTCGCGTAAATCCGCCCGGATTTACGCGAGCAGGGCCTTGCGCGCCGGTGCGCCTATTTTACATAGGCCTACTGGCGCGTGCAGAGCCCCGGGACTCGCGTAAGTCCCGGGGTTTTTCGAGGGGGGCATGTCAGGGGCGGGGCCGATCGGCGCGGCGTTTTCGGGGCGGGATGCGGCGTTTCGGGGGCAGGCCCGGGGGTGTGGTTTCGGGCCAGGGCGGTCCGGGGGCGTGGTCGCGCCCTCCGGAACCGCCCCCAGGTCCCGTCTCAGCGCGCTAGAGGCCCGCTGGCGCGCGGGGATTTACTTCTCCCTCCGGGAGGCGTAAATCCCCCGACAAAGGTAAGGGGGGGTCTAGATAGGGCCGGGGGGGTGGGTTACATAGAGGAAGGGAACGGCGGCAGGCTGTGCGGCTCGGCGCGCGCCGGCTACACGAAATCGGCAGCCTTGCGCGCGCCGATCCAGGATTTTAGCGGATACGCGCAGCTACGCGCGTATCTACTAAAATCCAGCGTACTTTTGTTTGCGCCTGATCCGCCAACAAAAGTACGCTAAGGCGCGCTTTGTGAAAATCTACCCCCTAATGCGTGCATCAGTCAGGGGATGTGCGAATATGTTAGGTTGTTGCATACCTAACATATTCAAAAAAATAAAAAATAAAAAATAAAAAATAAATAAATAAATGGACTCTGAGACTTTCAGGTTAAAGCACCGTTCTTAAGTTTTAACTTGTACACTCTATGGTAAAAATACTTTTACCGGCCTTTCTTCTTTCCAGCTTGTTGCAAGCTTCCAAGTTCTCTCCCCCTGTTGATTGTAACTTTGACTTATTCCTACTTATTGTTATCTTCGTTTTTACTTGAATTTGTTACTCTAGTTTTTCCCTTTGTTAATCTGTAAACCGATCCGATATGGTAATTTACTATGAAGGTCGGTATAAAAAACTGTTAAATAAATAAATAATAAATAAATAAATACCGAGTGGATTGTAAAAGCTGCCTGGATAGTTGTTGTGTACATGCCGCTGCACACCCAATGGAAAGTTTTCAAAAAGGGGTGGGGCATGGGCGTTCCAGGATTTTAATCTAAAATTTAAATTTACATATGCGCATGCTAGGGCCCCCTGCCGCATAACTTTACTTCTGCTATGGATGACGTGTAAGTTATAAAATAAATAGACTGGCGGGGTTTTAAAGGTCAGGGCTAGCAGGGGAGAAGGAAGGCTATTAAACTAGGGGAGTTTGGAAGTCCTATCACTTAACTGGGTGAACTGGGGACAAACTGGTAAAACGGCAATGGCATCAGCGCGTGTGCCTTTTAAAATCCCACCACTTAGGTGGTAGAAGCGGCATTTGCATACACAGGCGCGCTCCCATAGGGCTGAATTCAAATGCGTAAATGGGCATTTGAAAATTGCTATGATATATGCTACTTTTACACATGTAACTCATTTGAAAATTCACTCTTTATTTTAGGTATGTTAAAAATAGAACATGTACACATAAAAGTAGGTGTTTTATAACATGTGCATGTTCACTGCTTGAAAAAAATGTTCTTGCGTGCACTTGAAATCAGCAGGTTGCCGATACCTCTGCAGTTCACCCAGACCGTTTCCAGTTCATCTAAACCCTCTAGCACTTCAGCTTCAACCCCCACCAGTTCCCTCAGTCCTCCTGCCCACATATTGCAAACAGACAAGTCCAATTTCAATTGCGCTAGTCAATTAACAGGTGTAAAATTGCACAAATAAGTTAGATAAATTATACATGAATATCTCATAAAATAATATCTTCCACATGTACCTTATGACCCATCCCAGAATGCCCCTAGACCACCCCTTTTTTTGTGCCTGAAAATTTGCATGCAAAATCGAAAATACACGACCTTTCGATGTTTATAAAATAGCATATGCACAAATATAGGCTACTTACGTACATATATTCTAATTTTATACACAAAACCCCTTGAAAATGTACTTGTATGCACGTACCGTAAATCCACATGCACATATTACGCCATGCCTGAAGCAAGTGCAACCTGTGTGAAGGAGTTTGTGTATGTACTTTCTGAGAATTTTCAAAGTAAAAATACACTTGTAAAGGGCTTTGAAAATGTGACCCTTGGAAGACAATTTTCAAAGGTATCTATCTGGGTAGATTGGCTGTTTGAAAATTGCTCTTAGACTGGCTAAAAATATATGCAGGATTTCCAGGAAGGAAGAGGAGGACAGTGTAGAGAAACAATGCATATAGATCAGATTTTCAAATCTATGTGCATTTTTGCCCAAAGAGAAAACAAGTGCCAAGTACCTATAGGTTTTTCTATACCTGCAAGCAATTTTCAAACAGAAACTAAATGACTAGTATTTATAATTTCAAAAGTGCTACTAGAAATGCACTGTGCTGAACAGACATACCTGAGAGAAAGTTCATGCTCCATAGAGCTTACAGACTAATCTAGCACAATCTGCTGATGTAGTTTTCTTTTGAAAATTGACTACAAAGTTCATAGTACAAAGTACCCATGGACTTTGCAACTACACGAGCTGTCCCTTAATATTTCATAGTGTGAAGTAAAGGGATAATTTTGTGACAATCTGCATAAATTAGACAGCAAATTTTCACATACATTACCCCAGTTTTCAAAGGGAAAGTATGCGTGGATGTGCATACTTTTTCTTTTTATAATTATCCCACCAAACCTTTTTGTCCACACCAGGGGAAAGCACCAAAAAATGACATCACTTTGCCATCTTCCAGGCAGATGGCACCATTTTTAATGGACCTAGACCTGGGAGGGCATGAGTGGGCATCGATCCTTTTATCTTTCAGGATCTGGGACGGGGATAAGTGAGGGCCAGGGTAGAAGCTCCTCGGTCTCAACACTAAATGAGGAGCCCAGTAGGTCTAGCCAGCCTGGGCCAGATTAGTTTTGTGGGCCAGGAATGGGGGTCAGAGGGACCCATGGAGGCCCTGTCTCTGCCTGCTGAGGCCCAGCTGGGAAGGTCTAGGCCCTGGTTCACATTTTGCTGGGTGGGAGAGGGTTTCCAGGGCTGTGGGAGATCTATTTTTTTAAATACCACAAAATAAAAATAGCTGAAAATGTTGGTATTTTTCTAGGTGGCCATTTTCAGTTCATTCCATTTGATAAAGCTGAAAATGGACTCATTTGTTGCATTTTTTTAATATGCATTTCAAATGAATGTACATCCTTACCCAAAACTTTACTAGACTACTCTTAGAATCCCCTTTAGGTACCTGAAGATTTTCTGCTCCAGAATGAGATCCTTCTCATTCCATAGTCTCACCACTGAGACTTCTATTCCATATTAAACAGAAGAAATCTCTGCTGCCACTCCTGGAACCAGAACCTTCTCAGCTGCAGATGCACTCTGTGGAGTGGGGACTATTCCTGAATATCTCCACTTCTCAACAAAATCCACAAATCTGAGCGATTCCCAGCAAAGCAAGGAACCTGGAATATGTTTCCTCTTTCCAAGATTCCTGCATATGGAGCCTGTCAAAGCTTTTCCAAGCACCACCCCCTCTTCTGCAGCTCCAGAGACTCTGATCATGAGTCCTGAAATGCCTGAGGAGAGAACAGAAAGAGACAGGAACTTCTGGCCTCCTTGGCTATATTCAGTCCACCAAACCATAGACCCCTCCCATTAGGGAGTGTCTGAACACAACTACCACTGAACACAACTTCCACAACTACCAAACAGAAAATGGCTTCCAATGAAAAAACCTGAAATTGTAGGTATTTGGTATTCGTATAATTAAAAAAACCCCAGGATTTCTGCAGTCGTGGAAATTCTCTCCCACACAGAGAAATGTGAACCCAGGAATCAGGCCCAGCCAGGGCCTGCCCAGGTCCTTCCTCCCCTTTTAAAAGTCCTGGGGTCAGGGAGCTCCCACCTCAGCCCACATTTACCCCCTCTCCCTGTTCAGAGTGATACAGGGTCAACTCACTCCTGCCCAGGTTCCTGGTTCTTTAAAAATGGAGCCATCTGCCAAGAGGACGGTACTGAAGTGATGTCATTGTGTAGCCTTCTTCTACCATGAACAGTCATACACCAAAATAGTAGCGGCCTCACCGATGAAAGGTGCCAAAGTGCAGCCAGTCCCTTTTGGTGAAAAGCCATACATTTGTTCAGGCGTTTTTGGTTTTTCTGTTTTTTTCTTTTTAATGTTTTTTTCAATTTGGCAAATGAAATGATAAAAAAAACAAAATAACTTTAAATGAACTGGAAAACTAACACAAAACACTGAAACAAAAAAAGCAAACCCTAAATTGATTGCTTGTGATTGCTTTACTTTAAAACAGGAGCTAATACACTTATGAAGTGTAGCATATTTATTCTAGTAATGCCACACTGCATTTATCCTAAAGGGTACAGGTCCTTAATGAACCTCAATATAATATATTTAAATTCGTTATAGCTTATACAAGTCTTTAAAAGAAACTAAAGATGTAATGTTCAAAGAACTTGATTTGTTTCTTTTACATGGGAAAAACAAAGAAATCAAACAAAAAAAAATCAATTAAAAAAAGAAAGATGAAAGAGAAGTGTTTTGGAAAGGAAGAATTATCATGTAACCTGCATTTGGCTGCCTGAGAAATTTGACAAACATTATTTTGTTGATCCTACCATGCTGTCAGATGCACTTAATCTATTATCTTACTAAAATTAACTCTGAGGATTGCATCAACATCAAAATTGATTTTATTAAACAAGATAATCTTTGCTGTCAACAGGCATGCATTGTTCAAACCATAGTCATTTTTGTGGGCTTGATTTTTAAAGTGTTTAAGGTTCATAAGTCACACTTTGAAAATCAACCCACTGCTTCTGCAGATAAAGGTACACGCAAAACATGCAAGAGGAAGAAGCAGCCCAGTGGTGGCGTCTGAGCAGGGAAAGGATTTATGGGCATACTTTTGGTGCATGCTTGTAAATCTCCATGCAGCTAGACCTGCTCCAGGAGCAAGTGTAACTTTGTCTGTTTATGTCGACGCTTGCTATCTGGCACATCTGCAAGATTTCAAAGCCGACTTAACAAGGTAACACAGTAAATGATGGCAGATAAAGGCCAAAAGTCCATCCAGTCTGCCCAGCAAATTGCTTTTGGTAGTAACTGCTGCTCCATGCAGTTTTCTCCCTCGCCTACTGTTAAGGATGGTAACCTCTGCTCTGTGCAGATTACCTCCATGCCTTCTATTAAGGATGGTAACTGGCACTGCCACTCCGTGCAGGTTGACCCCATGCAGAAGTGTTTCTCCTAAAGTTGATATAGATTAACCCCAATTTTTCATTTCCATCCTCTGGCCTGTAGGGATCCACAGTGCTTATCTCATGCCCTTTTGAATTCCATTATCGTTTTCATCTTCACCACCATTCATGGGAGGGTATTCCAGGCATCCACATCCTTTCTTTGAAGACATATTTTCTGATATTGGTTCTCAGTCAACCACTTGAAGTATCATATTGTGACCCCTAGTTCTATGGTTTTCTTTCCAATGGAAAAGATTTGGTGTCTATGCATCATTAAAACTTTTCAGGTATCTAAAAGTCTGTATCATATCTCCCCTGCACCTTCTCTCCTTCAGGGTATTCATATTTAGATCCTTCAGCTTCTTCTCATAGATTTTGCAATACATAACCTGAACCATTGTGGTTGCTCTTCTCTGGACCACCTCCATCCTGTCTCTATCCTTTTGGAGATTCAGTCTGTAGAATTGAACACAGTACTCCGGGTAAGGCCTCAACAAAGACCTGTACAAGGGCATTATCACCTCTTTTTTTCCTGCTGGTTATTCCTCTCTCTATGCAACCCAGCTTCCCTCAGGCTTTAGCCACCAATATGGTTCAATCGGATTACTGCAACCCAAGTGCATGACTCTGCACTTCTTGGCATTGAAACCTAAATGCCAAACTTTTGACCACTCTTCCTTAATTCATTTTTCATTGTCTCTACTCTTTCAAGCGTGGCCATTCTGTTGCCGATCTCAGTATCATCTGCAAAGAGTCAAACTTTACCCTCTAACCATTCCGCAATGTCACTCACGAAGTCATTGAACAGAACCTGTGCCAAAATCGATCCTTGTGACACTCCATTTATTTAACACTGTCCTCTCTTCAGAGTAGGTTCCATTTACTGTTATCCACTGTCTCCAACCAATTTGTAATCCACTTAACCATGTTTGGTTCCATTTCTAGGCTTCTTATTTTATTTATGAGCCTCCTATGCTCAAAATTCCACCTTGAAAATTCAGACTAAAATCTGCGGGTAGTCTACCCTCCTTGATTATTTGTGTTTTGGTGGTGTTTAGGGGTAGGGTTGGGAGATACTGGAACCTTGCTTAGTAGTTCTATTTGATCTTTATTAAGGGCATGCATGGGGAAAATCTTATTTGGGTCATTTCATTTGAATTTGTTCCTTTTATTTCACTTTTCTTTAATTTCATTTCTGTTTGCTTCATTTTTATGTGCATAAAGTCATACTTTATCAGGGTAATTTTCAAAGGAAAATGTAAATGTAACAGACTGTCATAGCAATTTCCAAAAGCCCATCTACCATGCTAAGTGCACTTAACATGGGTAAAACTTATTGGCAAATCAATAATATATAGTGTAACAATTTTCAAAGGCTTTTATGCATTGCTACAATATATGCTATTGAATTCTCAATAGGTATTACCCACGTTGTGCCCTTAACACAGATAAATGAGCATTTGAAAATGTATATGATAGTCTGTTACATATACATTTACCTTTGAAAATTATCCTGTTAGTGCATAAATACAATTTTATGTGTGTAAAACAGTTACATGCACATAGCAGAGGACATGACTGCACATCCATAATCTTTTATGGGACAATTTTCAAATCACCTTCATAGTTGCAAACATACATTTAACACAAGCCCTTGTATCCGGATAACTTTACCATAAGTGGTTAAGTGTCAGCATTTAAAAAAAAAAAAAAAAAAAAGCAGTTGAGCAGGCTTAGTAGCCCAACCCCCACCCTCCATCAGTGCCAATCCCCTCAAGCAACCCCCAAAGATTTTGCAAAAGTTAATGTTTAATGGGGCCGTGCATTTCCCCTTCCCTTCTCACCCTCCACCACCCTCAATTCCCTTCTTTCCTTGCCACCCATCCTGGCACTCTCCAAAACCCTCTGTGCCACCAGGAGAACCTGCTTGCTATATTATTAAGAGAGATTTTATTTATTTAGGGGTGAATGGTCAAAACATAATGGGCTGATTTACAAAAGCATTTACACATTTAAAACTGGGTTTAACGTGTGCGAATCCATTTTACCTGTGTAAGTGGGCTTTTGAAAATTGCTGCAATATATGTCACTGAATTGCCCACAGATTTTACCGTGAAAACAATAGGAATCGGATGATCACACGAAGCCCTTTATTATGTGCCCGACTCTGGCCGAGTTTCGCTCGTAGAGCTGCCTCAGGGGCAATTCAATCGGCAGGATTTGAAAAAATGCCTGCTGGGCTGCTTTCACATGTCACACTGTTGCGGGAACTAATATATATCTTTACGCGAATTTGCAACAGTGTGACATGTGAAAGCAGCCCAGCAGGCATTTTTTCAAATCCTGCCGATTGAATTGCCCCTGAGGCAGCTCTACGAGCGAAACTCGGCCAGAGTCGGGCACATAATAAAGGGCTTCGTGTGATCATCCGATTCCTATTGTTTTCACTCTAATACAGCCAACTGGATCGGTTTCCGATTTGCTTTTTGGGTCCACAGAGTTTACCTGCATTAAGCACATTTAACACAGGTAAATGGCTTTTGAAAATTGCTATGATAATATGTTACATTTGAATGTATAAATCCTTTGAAAATTCACCTGTATATTCCATATAAAATATGGACTGCACAAGTAGCCTTTGCTTGTGTATTCTGTATTTTATAAAAGTAAAAATTACTTGAATTTCAAAAGCCCGGGGCATGCCAAAACCAGGAGATACATGCACAAGACGGGCTAGCGTGCAACCAGCAGATTTTAAAAGCCATCAGGATGGGTACATACTCGCCGCTGCGCACACAAATGAAAAGTAAAAATGGGTATGGGTATAGTCTGGACGGGTCATGGGCGTTCCTGGAATTTACATTGAAAGTAGCTCGCAAATACTTATGCACACAGGCGCATACTAGGGTCCCCTTCCGCGTAACCTTTCTTCTGCTATGAATGATGTGTACTTTGTAAAAAAAAAAAAAAAAAAGTTTAGGCAGATCAGCGGGATTTTAAAAGTTGGAGCTAACAGGGGAGAAGAGAGGGTGCTTTGGAAGTCCTACTCCTTACCTGGATGAACTGGGAATGAACTGGTAAAACTGGTAATGTGTCGGCATGCTTGTCTTTTAAAGTCCTCCCACTTATGAGGTAGAAGTGACATTTGCACGCACAGGCACGTCCACTTAAAATTGAGTGCACATGGCCACGCGATCAGGCTATTTTATAACATGTACGCATATACGCATGTATGTTATAAAATGGCGAATGCGCGCACATTTGCGCCTGTGTGCCTGTTTAAAGTTCCCTTCATATTTTCACATTCACATATACATGTGTTAAAAAAAAAAAGGGGTGATCTAGGGCGTTGCGGAGCAGGGCCAGCATTTATGCATGTAAATTGTCATTTTAAAAGACACGCATGAATGTAGATTTGCCAACGTACTTGTATAATTTTACACCGGCTAATTATCCAGCATAAGTGATATTCAATTTGTTTCTTGTACACTACTGGCTGGGTGGGAGGTCTGGCTGAACTGGAGGGAGTTTAGGGGGAAGAACCAGGATGGTCTCGATGATCCGGAGAAGGACTGGGTTGAGCTGGTGGACTAATAGGTAAAACTGGTCATTTCCTTGACATGCGCATGTTTTAAAATACACCGGCTTACCCACATAAATCCCGATCTGCGCAAGTAGGTCCTACTTTATTTTTGCACCTAAAATATCTATGCGTCTATTTTTAAAATAGGCAGGGTTTGATGCTCCCCATGGTTATATCCTCTGAACAGATAGGTTTTGTTAAGGGAAGAACAGCTGGAACCCACATAGTCAAATTAACAACAGCAATTTCCTACTGTAAACAAAGAAAGATTCCAGCGTTGGCAGTTTGGATTTGATTCGGAAAAAGCTTTTGATCAAGTTTCATGGTCATATAAATGTTTTCCGTACTCCATAGATTTGAGTTCTTGGGAAATATCTTTAAAAGTATCTCCTTACTTTATCATAAACCTGTATGACTTTTTTTTATCAGCATTCATATTATAGCAAATGGGGGCAGGTCCTTGGCATTTTCCATGCCCCCTTTCTCCACTCCTAAATAACATTGCTAATGACCCTTTGCTTAGGAAAATTCAAGGAGATAGTTTGATATCAGGCTTGGAGATTGGGGATACCTCTTTCAAGATAGCGACTTTCGTTGATTATAATTTAATTTTTCTCACAGACCCAATGCGAGCCCTTGGTAGAGTTTTAACTCACCAGAATACCTTCAGGACTTTTTCAGGTTTAAAATCTGAGGCCTTAGAAGTAATGAGAAATGTGTATCAAGAATAGGAGGATACTTTTCCCTTGAAATGGGTGGTCAGAAATGAAATACTTAGGCATCAAGATCCCAACTGAAGTAAAGGATTTGTATAAGGTCAACATTTTGCCTCTTCTTTGGTCCATGAAAGAAAAAGTGAAGCAATGGAATAAGCTCCTTTATCTATTACTGGCAGGTTTCACTTGTTAAAAATGGTAGAAATTCCCAAATGGCTATACTTAATGCAGATTCTGCCAATATGGATAACTCGTAATGATTTAAAGGAGATTAACAGATGTATAAAACATTTCATATGGAGTGGAAAGAAAGCAAGGCTTCCATTGCAAGCCCTAATGAAGCCAGTTATGTCTGGGGGCTTAAATTGTCCCAGTTTACAACATTACAATCTGGCTTGCATGCTTAGGCATATTAGGGACTGGTTTATGGGCACGTCATCTTTTTCCCCAGTTGAACATTTGCAAAAATGGTTTGGTGACCTATCATTATCCTCAATTATACAGTTGGAAGCTGGTACAATGCCAAAAAATATACAGTCTTTCCTGATAGTGTCTTCTTGTCTGCAAGCTTGGGGCTTTGTATGCAATATGCTGAGATTTCCAGAGAAAATAACTGTTTATATGCCTATTAGTGGTAATCCCCAGTTCCTTCCAGGAACGGAAAATGCAGTTTTTAGAGATTGGCATATAAAGGGCTTGCACAGTATTAAGCAGATGTTTATGGAAAACTGTAATACATTGCAAAGTTTCCAGCATCTGCAAAGTAAATATTAACTTTGAAGTAAAGACTTTTATGCTTATTTGCAATTAAGAGATTATATTATGAGTTTACTAGATAAAAATCCACAATTTGGGATAGAAGGAAAATTGGAGGAGATAATGCGGGGGAGGTGCGCCAACGAAACCCTCGTGCTAAATTCTCAAAAGCAATTTGCAAATTACAAGACCAAGATGCAATTTCAAAAATCTTAGCCAGATGATCCAGATGGTCGGGGATCAGGTTGACACATGATGATCTTCTCTATTAAATCAAAAATATTCCAAAAATTTCAGAGAATGTAATATTGAGGGTGACTCAATTTAAATTTATTTGGCAACTTTATTTGTCGTCAAATAGAGCATTTAAAGCAAAATTGTGCCAGTTGTCTCAATGTCCAAAATACGGGGAAGAGAATAGTGATTATCTGCAGAGCTTCTGGAAATGTTTAAAAATCTCCTCTTTCTGGAAAGATTTAATCATCCGATGTTCCATCATACTAGGCTCTCAATTACTTGGAGATTTAAAATTTTGGATGTTTGGCATCTATGAGAATGCACTAACGGGTTTCAATAAGCACCAGAAATTATTCATAGACAAGGCGAGGATAATTGCTAAGAAAACCATTCTTTCCACTCGGATAGGACAAGATAGCCCTAGTTTAGTATATTGGGATAAAAGGATGATATAATTATTGGTATTTGAATACCTCTCAAAGAAGTCTATGTCAATATATAAACAAGAAACAGTAGTAAAGATTTGGCAGCCTTTTATTGACAAATTACCGTTTGAACTTAAAAATACAATATTGACTTTATAACATGATAAACCCATAACGCAAGGTGAAGTTCAGAGTTAGGGATAATATACAGTCAGTTCTATGTTCTATTGTTCAGATTTCTGGATTAACGATAAGGCAGGGGGGGAGGGTATGAGAATATCGATTCATCAGCTCTTTATAGCCTTCTGTAACAATTTTGTTGTGACAGTTTTTCATCTGTAATGGTTGAACATGTCAGGCATTTTGCTGTATAACCCATAAGTATTCTCTGAAAATTTGAATAAACAAAGATTGAATAAAATAAAATAGGTAGGAAATATCCATGTGTGCATGTATGTTGCCAGGGTAGAGATAGGCGTATTTTATAAAACGCATCTATATGATACACGTGGGTTAAAAAATACCAGTGCAAGTTTGCTCGCGGCCAGGTTTGTCCGTATATGCTGCCGGCACGCACGTGCTTGAAAGTTAGCCTCCCTGCCTGTGTGCCTTGGCCCTGGGGGGGAAGGAAGCTGGAGATTCTGTACTCCCTGCTCATTCACTGTCCTACATTTTCCACTGCTCGCCCCTGCTCGTTTCCACTCTAGCTTGACCAGTTTTGATAATAGGAGAAACAAAGATAGAAGTTAGATTATTGTAGACATAGGCATAGACCAGAGATAGCTGCTGCTGCTGCTGCCTCTTGATTGATCACAGAGCATTAATTAGCTGCCATATTTATTCCACGGAGTTGACTTTCTGTCCAAACAAATCAGTGTACTGTTGCGTAGTATGTTGTAAGGGTTGGGTTTTTTTTTTTTCCAATGTATCTTTGTTTTCTTAAGAAATAATGAAAGTTATGAACTTGTGCAAATCGAATTCTAAAGGATTTTCAACATTTTAATGGTTTTTTTTGTATTTTTGGAAGGGGCATTATTAGAATTCTCTGCAGCTACTTCCCCTTCTCTTGTCGGAAACCATTTCGTTAAGGTAGAGTGATTCATTCAGTGGCACCGCAGGTCACTCTGATTGGATGGCACATGCATGGAGGGTTAGTAACTGCGCTTAGCTCTTAGACGAGATGCCATCAACTTGCTAACAAGTTAAATAAATGGCTACTTTCTTTTTACACCCCTTTGAGAGAGGGTTCCTTTGCATTTCCGAGGAGAGGGTCCTCAGCCCTCTTTCATCCTCCATGAAGACAGATTGGCTGGATATTGTAAGCAGGCTAATAAGAGAGTTTAATAGTTAAGGTTTTATGTATCTTTCTTGAAGGAAGCTAAGGGATTCATTACATTACTCAGAGGCAGCTTCTTCCTACCAGCTCTGCTGAAGTTAATGAGCTATGCAGACTGCAGTGTTACCTTCCTATATTCCGAGAGAAGCCATGGCTAACATTAATCAGCTCAGTCTTTAAGAAGTGCTTATGAATTTATATTATTGAGGCACAGCCAACTTTGGTCTTTAATTTTTAGAAAGAAATTACTGGTGTTTTTTTGCACACCCCTTCCCCTTCCCTCCCCAGTCATCTTTCCATCCTACTCCGCCTACTACCATCCCACGACCTGAATCCATTAAAATGTAAATTTTCTTTCCCCCATGGGCTTGTGATGCATCAGCTTTTCATTCCGGAAACCGGGAGAGATTGAGCTCAACTTACCCGCATGTTAACGTAGATCCCGCTTCAAGACTTATGCAGGTAATGAAGCTTTTGGATATATGAGGTTAATATCCACTTTCCTTAAACATTTTACATTTCATATTTCAAATATCATATTCTCTGAGATTAGCATTTGAATGTATGTTTGAAATAAAATCATAGGTTATATAAAGGGCAAGGATACAGCACATTTTGCCTAAAGGAATAATTTATCTTTGTGTGTGCTATAATCTACTCTAGCTTGCTTTTTATTTAAAAGATTTTCTTACCCGTTTTTCCAAGGTTCAAGGCAGGGTACAGTAAAACATCCATAATGTTCTATTTCTCCCATCTGGAGAAATCTAATATGTTTTGTTGTTATGATGCACTATTTTGTACACTGCTTAGCACTGAATACTTTTCAAAATAAGCAGTATATAAGCTCCTTTAAATAAGTAAATCTGGTATCTCTGAGCTGAGTGCTGTTATCCGTTTGATTCTAATGTGTTCCTAGGTGCTCTCCGAAGACAAACAGTTCACTACAGTCACACGTGGTTTTAGTTTAGTTTATTAAAATTTATGAATCGCTCAGTACACGAGGCTCTGAGCGATTTACAGAAATACATACACAATAAAATTCTTAAAAGATATAATAAATAACAAATCAGAGCTAAAATGAGTACAATACAAATTCTAAAAGAATACACTAATAATAGACAAAAATAAAATAAAACAGAGACTGCTAATGTAATAGTGCAGCCTTGATAAAATCAGCGAGTTTATAAAAATGCCAGCCTGAAAAGGTAAGAGGCTCATTTTAAAAGCCCGACAGGCGCGTTGATTAGGGGACGCGTGGAGAAGTCGGGCTCGTACGCGTGGAGTGGAATATAAAAGCTGCCGAGACACATGCGCATCTCCCGTAGCGCGCACATCTCGAAAGTTATCAAAAAGGGGTGGAGTGTGAGCATGGTCTGGGTGGGACATGGGAGTTTTGTGGCATGTAAATACTGACACAGCTCGGTGCAAGCCGAGGCCCCCCTGCCCAAAAACTTTACTTCTGCAATGGATGAACGCAAGTTAAAATTTAAAGAAAACTAGGCAGACCTGCGGGATTATAAGGGTCAGGGCTAACTGGGGGGGATTGAAGGCTATCAAACCAGGGAGGGTTTGGAGGACCTATCTCTTAACCCGTTAAACTGGGGACGAATTGGTAAAACTGGGAATGGCTTCAGCACATGCCCCTTTTAAAATCCCCCAATTTATGCGGTAGAAGTGGGATTTGGACACACATGCATGCACGTGCATGTTATAAGATGGCCACATACCTGGGCGCAGGGCCAACATATGTGTTCAAATGTGAGCATGCGCGCCGCTTTGAAAGTTACCGTCCCTGATTTTAATTCTACTTTTAACTTCTTGCCAGTGGCGTAGCCAGAATTGATTTTTTGGGTGGGCACAAGGTTAACATGGGTGGGCTGTAGGCATACAGGTCTACTAGTTGTTTTTTTACTGATAAATAATGCCAAATTATGCAGCATAGCATTCACATCTACGCCTAAGTATGAGGTTTACTTAATGATACAAACATAATTCACGGTGATTTGTGGTACTTTAGCCTTCTTATTATTACGATTTTATACACGGCTCCTACCTGTCCATAAATTTTGAGAGAGCGGTTGTGTTGCTTATATTTAAATTGCTAACATCTAAAAATATAGATATATATTTTTACCTTTGTTGTCTGATCTTTGTATTTTTCTAATCAGTTGGTCCTGGTCTCTTTTTCCCATTTTTTCCCTTATAGCTCATTTCCTAATTCCTTTTCAGTGTCTTTCTTCTATTACTGTCTTCTTCCCTTCCCCACTCACACACACACACACACACACACACACACACGCTTTCTCTCACAGACTCCCTCTCACACACTCAAGCTCTCACTCTCATATGCTCTCCCCCCCCCCCACAAGCTCACATTCAAGTTCTCACTTTCTCACCCCTCCCCAGGCTTATATTCTTATGCACACACAGACTCACATCCAGGCACCCATTCTCACCCACACACATAAACCCATGCTCCCAGTCTCACCCACACATATTCAAGCTCCCATTCTCATCCATACATATACACATTTAAGGTACTATTCTCACCCACACATACACACATTCAAGCACCCATTCTTATCCACATATTCAAGCTTCCATTCTCACCCACCCACACAAACCCAGGCTCTCATTCTCACCCATATATACACACATTCAAGCTCCCATTCTCGCCCACCCACAAACCCAGGCTCCCATTCTCAACCACACATACACACATTCGAGCTCCCATTCACCCACATATTCAAGCTTCCATTCTCACCCACATACACACCCAGGCTCCAGTTTTCACCCACACACACTCCCATTCTCATCCACACATACACATTCAAGCACGTGCACAGCTTCCGCTTTCTCCCCCAGAGCAGGAAGATCAGCTGCCTCTCCTGCTGCCACCGGACTCCTGCTATCTTCGGGCGTCGGGCCGTACTGCCCGCCGAACTTCCTGTCGGGGGGGGGGGGAGCGGAAGCGCAGCGCACAACGTTTGCTTCCTCCCTCCCCCCCCCCAAGCAGGAAGATCGGCGGGCAGTACGGCCCGACGCCCGAAGATAGCAGGAGTCCGGTGGCAGCAGGAGAGGCAGTTGATCTTCCTGCTTTGGGGGAGAAAGCGGAAGCTGTGCGTGGCGCTTCCGCTCCCCCAAACAGGAAATTCGGCGGGCCGTTTGACCCGAAGATAGCAGGAGAACGGGTGGCAGCAGGAGAGGCAGTTGATCTTCCTGCATTGGGGGGAGGAAGCGGAAGCTGCGTGCGGCGCTTCCACTCCCCCCCCCCGAACAGGAAGACCGGTTGGCCATACGGCCACAGCAGCGCTTCCCCACGTGTGCCGTGATGGCGCGCGAGGCGTGGGTTCTCTTGTTCGCTGTCGCGGGGATGGGATCCCGCGACAGCCTTGCAGTTCCGGTGCCAGTTGGGTGGGCCTGGGTCTACGTTGGGTGAGCACCTGCCCACCCAGGCCCACCCGTGGCTACGCCACTGCTTCTTGCTATTGGTCTCTAGCCACAAATGTATAGGCATGGGTGATAACATCCTGATGGCACTGCCATGGAAGGCTATTCCAGAGCTGTTAGGATCTCTACTGAGCATGCACAACAGTTCCCATACACCTATAGTCATGCAGTTTAGGTTAGTTAGTTTATTCCGATTTGATACACCACATTTTCAATAGGTGATGTGCATTTGTTTGAAACAACATAAACAATCTCAACGATATTATCTATGTCGTTTCATTTCATTTTTGAAATGAAATGATGGAAAAAACCCACAAAATTGATGACTTTCTATCATTTTTTGTACGCATTATTTGCAAAACGTTTGCAAAGGTACCCAAAACAAACAGAGACACCCCCCCCACCCCAGCTCACTCCCTCACCAGCCCTGGAGGTTCCCATTTCCCAACAAAAGTAATATTTATAAAATAAACCTCCAGCTACAGGCCCTACCCCCAAAATCCCCCTCTTACCCCCCCTCCCCCCAGGGAGCTGGACCCCTACGGCTCACCCTAACTCATTCTCCTGATACCCCTGGATTCACCAAATTCTCTCTAGTGGTCTAGTGGGAGCCCGAGAATGACCCCTCCTCTGCCAGACCTGGTGATAGCCATTTTTCAAAATAGTGCCTGCCACCGTTGCTTCTATTATGTAACATGGGCTACCAGTGTCATTGGGTAGCCCTTATCATGTGATAGGGGCCACTGGTGCCATTGGATAGCTGCTGCCATATGTTGGGACAAAGGGCAACCAGTGCCATTTTTCAAAATGGGGTCTACCGGATCCAGGAGCAGAGGAGTTGCTCACGGGCCCCCACTAGACCACCAGGAAGAATTTGGTGAGTCCAGGTGGAGAGGGGCTAGGCTGGGCTGTGAGAGTGCTGGCTCAAGGGAGAGATTTTCTAACTAATCAAATGGCATGGTGGTTTGGGAGACATTTGTGACAGAGAAGGTTGATTTTACAAAACATTACATTTTGGGGAAGGTGCTGGGGTTGGACGTGATCTCCAGACATTCCCGGGGTCTTCTTTATAGTTTCAGAAAATAGTGTGTAGTATTTGCAAATAGCACACACTATTTTATGAAACCAAGATAAAAATAAAACTTAAAAAAAGCAAAAATTACCCACACAATGAGACATAAAAAAATTAAACTAAATATTTGCTATGCATATCCCTAATGTTCAATAAAATCACAATCAATCAAATTATAATAAAAACATTTTTATATACCACACACTCTAAGAAATCACAGCAGTTCACAAAATTAAAACATACATAATATTATATTAAAAAAATACAAAAACGTGGAAATTAAGGGATAGATTTTCAAACATACATGCGCACGCATGGTTCCCGGCGTGCGCACATGGACGCGCCAATTTTCTAATATGCGTGCGCCGGCATGCATGTTTTAAAATCGGGTGCCGTGGGTGCATGTGCAGGTGGCGCAGGCAAGGGGGAAGTCAACTTTGCAATTTCAGCGCGGAAACGCAATCGGGCCTTCCCCAGTTCCCTACCCTCCTACCTAGAGTCCCTGGGTACCTTTCCCTGTGGAGGTTGCACCAGTTCTCAGAGACTACACACATACTTTCCCTTTGAAAACTACCTGGGGAAAACGTACCCATACTGATTTGCATCTGCTTTTTTCTGCAGGTGCCTTCCCCCTTCAAAATAACGTAGGTAGCTTTGAAAATGCCAAGCTCCGTGCATTATTGCCTGCCTTGACTTAACCCCCACATCCAAGCCCACCTATAGTATCTGAGGTGAAAGTGCATATATTGTTGATCCTTACAGAAAGGATGGGAAATTTTCAGTTTCCCTGCGTAAAAGGGCTTTTGGAAAATTGCTTGCCCGTCCCGCAGGTACCTATGCCCGCACTGAACAGAGACGATCCTGGGGACAAGGTTAGGGCAGGGAATGCAACAATGTGCATTGTTTTACTTTTTCAAAACTGCACAATTGTTTTGAAGGGAACATGTAGCCACAGAAATAGCAGGTGCAAATCTCCGTGGGATACTGGTTCCCTAGGCAATTTTCAAAGGGGAGGTACGAACGTACTCTCTGAGAACTGGTGCAAACTGCACAGGGAAAAGTACCCATGAACTCTGCACCTACCTGCAGATATTTCAAAATAGCCCGCTCCCCCCCCCCCCCCAAAGTCCAGAGGGCAAATGACTCCCAATGCCTCTCCTGTGGCTTCCCATGGTACACTCCTTCTCCCAGCCCCCTCCCCCGAAACTCGTTTTCATCTTAAAATCCTTTCCCTCTCTTCCACCTCCTCCCCCATTCTTCTTCATCTCTTCACGCACTCATTGGTTCCTCTTTGTCTTCCTCTTCCTTGGATTCCTGTCTCTCTCCCCCCTCTTCCTTCTCATCTATCCCCTTCCTCCTTGGAGTCCTCTCTAGCACACTATTCCCAGGTTCCTCTCCAGTTCCACCTCCTCTCCCTGAGGTTTCTCTCAGTTTCTTGGGGCACAGAATGATGGCAGGCCAAAAGAGAGGGGGACATGGCAAGCGCGTGCTCCCCTCGGCTTCTCTTCCCCCATTCTGTGTGCTTCCTTTTGTAATCAGAAAGCATAGGAGGGGCAGGAGCATAGTTCTCTCTAAGCTGAGCACGTGAGCGATTGCTCATTATTTATTTATTTATTTATTTATTTAACATTTTTTTATATACCGCAATTCATGTAGCAAAGTTACATATCATTTCAGTTTACATTATAACAATAACAAGCATGTAGAAATGCGATTACATAAAACAGGGGAGTAAACTAGGATAAGAGTGAACAGGGTAAACTCTTACGTTTCAGAGCATCGCTCACAGGTTTTACGTGGCCGCTCGCGTAATTCTTTCTTCGTGCCTTATGCAGAGATGCAGTGCTAATGCCGGCACTCAAAAATTGTCGGTTTAAAAAAATGTGTTGCTCGCATGAGAAAATAATTTGCATACACCTGGCCCCTCCTTGGAGGGAGCATTGGGTAGGAGGGAGGAACTCTTGGATATTGCATGGGTAATATGTTCTGATGTTGCCAGCCTGCCATCGCTGCCACTGATCTAACTGGCAGGAAAGGGGGAGGGGAAGAAAGTCGGCCTTTTAAATATGGTAATGCTTGGTAGAGCTTTTGCCGAGGAGGTGACTTGTATTGTGGAGATGCAGCAGCTTTCACCCTAATACTAACAAAACGTTGGTGTCCCCAGAATATGAGTTCAAACTAAGGTCTGGGAATGCATTATGCTATGCCGCCTGTGATTAATAGTGATAAATATATGAAATATGGCAGCTGCTTCTGTCCAAGGGGGTTGGCATTGCAGGAACATGAAGGTGCCAAAAAGCATGAACAGCGGCAATGCAGTGAGTATCAATTAGAATGTTTATTGAGGATAAAGACCAATCTAACTTAAATGTGATTTGTGCTCCGTCATGTACAAGGCGATGTACTTTGCCTTCATTAGACGCTCCAGACATTTTGAGATGTAAAATGGAAAACAACATAGACGGATCCAGGATTGAATTCAGACTGCACAGGGATATTGGCCAAATCCATGTCCCTTCATTATTTTGATGCATGAAACTTCAATTAAATGTCCAATAGGACACCTAACTGGCAATGTGCATGTATACTTTTCAGCCCAAACAAATCCAGTCAATTTTCAAACACAAGTTACCCATGTACATTGCATTTAAATAACAGCTTGTTACATGGCTATAAGTATACATGTACACTTGCACAATGTTAAATGGTGGTATAAAATATGCACAAAGCAACATGAAAATTATGAAATTGAAATGTATGCATGTAATTTTCAACCAGGCTTCTGAAAACTCCCCCTGACTGCTTCTCTCCTATGCGGTCAAAAGTACACGCATGGATGGGCAGACTAGATAGGCTGTATGCTCTGTTTTTTGGCTGTCACGTTTCTATGAAACTTTCTGGTGGCTAAAAATCCACTTATCCAGATATGGTCTCAAACTTTGAAAACTTATCCTATACATGTATAATGAAATAAGGCAACAGCTTTCATGAGGGTAGGGAGGCTAGTGCTGAGTAATTTCGGTTGCAGTAACACCATGCAATGATTAGAATACAAACGGAATGCAATTTGGCACGCAAATATACATGTTGTGTGATACAAACTGCTCACTCTTAAGTGAGTCTCTCAGCTAGCCTGCATTTGCAATCTTCTAACAAGATGGAGCACAGAAGTCAAAGTCATTCTTTTGTGTCTGTGTAATAATTAAATATTTATGAAATGACAGAGTTCAGATGAAATGCATAGTGTGGTCTGATGCATCTAGCAGGAATAATGATGTGTCGTATCTAAAGACAAGGACTCAGGGCTGTAACGTTTTCAGAAATCTCCGCTGGAAGTGTCAGGGTCCTGCATGAGATGTGAATGGCAGGAATTTATCAGTTGCTGCCTTCCGCTTCCCTGCTGTTCTGTTTAATAGAAGAATAGCAGACAGATTCTTTGTGAAAGTATCACCTGTAATCCCTCTGTCTATAAAAAAAAAAACTGTTGCTATTATAAAAGTATCTAGTGGGATTGTGTGGACATTAGTGGAGCTAGGAAGCTGAATTCTATAACCATAATGGGCAGTAAAAGACAAACATTGAACCTGGTCAGGGCTGATGCAATGTTTCTTGCTGCCTTGGATGGATTAAAGATGCACTGTTCCCGATAGCTTCTCCCAGCCCTTGCCTTCTCTCCGGTCACACCTGGCTCAAAAAAAAAAAGTGTACAAACAACTGCACCTCCATGTTGCATGCTTGTCTGGGCTTTCAGCAACAGTTATAGAACGTAAGGGAAAGGGGGAAGCCCAGAGTGGCAGTGGCAGACATGAATGAAGAGGGCATAGAGGACACCAGAGTTTGAAGCTACCGGGTCATGCAGAGAAGGCCAGAGTGACAGTGTGGGAGGTGTAGAAACAGGCAGAAGCTTAAAATGGGTAGGCCCGA
Organism: Rhinatrema bivittatum; assembly: GCF_901001135.1. Taxonomy (NCBI): domain Eukaryota; kingdom Metazoa; phylum Chordata; class Amphibia; order Gymnophiona; family Rhinatrematidae; genus Rhinatrema; species Rhinatrema bivittatum. Next base: position 36,064,106 of record NC_042626.1, read on the forward strand.
GCTTCTCCGGAGCCCACCTGTAACCGGGCACGGTGCGTCCTGATCCGACACAGCCCGGAGCTCCCTCCCCAATTCTCCACTCTGCCGAGTTACTCACCTGGCCTTGTGCGGCTGTGACAGGGAAGGGGGGGGGGGGAGGGGGCTGGGAGGACAAGCAGTTGGTGCGGTATGATGATGTCAGTGCACCATATTTAAGGGCTGTGCTAAAGGCCAGCTGCCCTTTTGCAATTCAGCCGGCGCTTGGATAGCTCAACCAGGAGAGATAGCATCTTCCCAGGTGGCTCAGCCTTTCTTCATAGGTTTGAGTCCTGCACGGTGAGGTGAGCGATCTCTCGACTCTCCTATAAAGTAAAAACCAAAAATAAAAAGCGTGTTCGGGGCTGACCACTTCTGGCAGTTAGCCTTAGCCAGGACCTTTAAGGAGGGGGAACAAGCAGCGCTTTAATAGCACTACACGGCCTTACTCTCACAGTACCGGCCTTGCGACATACTTGAAAGAAGGCTGCCTTACAGTGCTGGGGCCCATCCCCTTCAAAGTTGGTGTGGACAGGATTTCCTCCTTACGGCTCTGCTGGAGTGATCCTAGATTCTACCAGGGAGGCCACATGGTTGCAGTTTGGGAATAAAGGTGTGTGTTGCCCCTCCCCCAGCCTCCTGGGATGGATGTCACACAGGGGACCAAAGAAAGCAGTGAATCGAGTAGATAAAATAGCCAAGACCCCCTATAACCTGCCCTCTAAAGAGATACTGGCATCACCTGTGCTTGAGCCTGAGAGGTTCCTTAACCCACCTCCTCCCGGGGACAGGCCAGAACAAAAAGGGCAGTCGATTCTTGCGGAGCCGAGCAGCAAAAAGGAGGGGGTAGAAAAGAAGAAAAAAATCACATGTAAGGAATATTCAAGCAGCAGTTGAGGGATTCTAGCGGCCAACCAGAGGGGTAGCACATGGCAATCTCTCCATTGGCACAACACGTTCAATTACATTCCCGTTGATGGGTAAAATCTGCAAAGACCACCCATACACAGCAAGAGTGAGGCAGTGTGTGGCCAGCAGTAGGACCCCCCCACCCCGCTGGGAGGGCTCCAGCTCAGATGAGCTCACACCTGAGCCCTGGCAGGGACGCACAGCCACAAGGCATTCGGGATGCATCAACGATAGAGTGGCATGAAGTCCTCGTCCCTAATTTGATGGCCCAGCAGCTTCAGGGCATATCCTGCCCCCTGACTCAGGATATGAGGGAATCCCAAGTGAGACCAATGCCTGGATGAATCAAGCAGGGCAGCATGGACCCCTAATAGGTATGCTGGCAGCTGTGGGCAAGCTGGTCCCATGGTCCTCTTCCTCCCACAGGCTGGGGGACCAGTCCCTATCCACCTAATGGAGCTAGGTGTTGGAATTTGTCTCCATTCGCTGCTTACCCTGGTGCATACCCTTACCCCCCATCTCCCTTGGGGGTACTGGCCAGTACAGATGCCCAGGGCGCAGCCTGGATCAGTAAGGCCAGCAAGCAACAAGGAGGCAGCAGCTGAGAACAATACTGTAGTGACACAGTTATCCCAAATCACCCAAGAGCAAGCGGCACCAGCAGATGCAGCATCAGATATTTCGGTACCACAGGAGAGTCTACAAGGTCAACAGTGAAGTGCGGCGACAGCACCAGTTGGACCAGCAGCCAGCATGATGGCAGATGGTGTCTCACATGCACATTTTGGGTGGTGTCCATGTGGAAAAAGAGCATGGGGTTCCTTCATTGACAATTAAAAGAAAGGGATAGCCACAGCATGAGTAGCAGCTCTATTGACACAGCTGATTCTGACTCCTTCTCGGACTGCAGCACACACTGCTCATCAGCTGAGGCCAACGAGGCCCCCAGGGATCCTCCAGCTCTGAGATCAGAAAACGCTCATATATCAATATATTTACGATCATGGAAGGAAGGTATAGGTGGTTGTCACAGAAGAAGGAAAAGAATAGGGATGTGCCACCCAACTTGGATAGGAAGGACCCGAGGAACATTATCAATTAGACATGTATTTCTCCAGATGATGAGTGTCACTGGGCAAGATGACCCTTCGCAGTATGGTCCTATGCAGACACCATACTTGAAGCCTATAAAGAATATGATGGTTGGTCCTGGTTAAACTATGATGAGTCTTTTAAGAAAAAATGAAGGAGAACCATTTCATGTCCTGGGGAACACAGGATGTCAGCCTATGATTAAGATAGATGACCAAAAAGGTGAGCAATGCAGGTGTGTGTGCATGGACATCTCAGAAACCTATCTTGTCAAGTATGTAGAGAAGCAGGACAGCCCTGTCACCTGCCAAGGTCTTCTGGCTTTATAACAGATCCTCTTGTAGCTTTTAGGACTGCAGATTCAGACATATTTGTGCCATATGTGCTGCTCCCCATCCAGCGAGCAAATGTATTAAGAAATGTGCTGGAGGGAGTGAAGCAGACCAAAATGATAATCTCGTCTTCAGTAGAGTGCCTTCCCCCATGAAATTTGCCCGCTATGACACCATAGTTGAACCGATACCCTAGACGAAGAGAGGCACTGTGGATTATGCAAGGTTTTTGGGATGATTTTCTTATCCCCTTTACGGGCCAGGTGAGTAAGGTGAGTGTGGCAAAAAAAAACACTCAGACATCGTGCAACAGAAATTGTACTCTGAGCTGGCATTGGGATAGATAGTGGGCCCATTTTCTCCCCCTTTTCAGAAAAGTTTCCTTTCACTGTTGGCTGTGGTACAAAAGAAGGAGCTTGGCAAGTTCCAACTTATACAGAATCCCTCATACCCTCAAGGTTCATTAGAAAATGATCATCTATCTCCAGAGGAGTGCACGGTGCAATAAGCATCCTTGGACTCTGCCACCAAGACGAACATAGAGCCAGCATTTAGGCTGCTTTCACTATTAGGATTTCGGTTTCGGGACCAGTACTACTTTTTTTTATTTAGAATGTTTACATGGTACATAACAGGGAAAAGGAAAAAAAAATAACTGCAGTAAAGCATTACATAGAAGAAACAAATTCTTCATAATACAGAAACTACATTGTATAGAAATCTACAAGGACCGGATTGCCAAATATGCCATTGTGTACATAAAGAAACTTCTAATTAGCTCTCAAATACTCCTGATAAGGGCCCCAAATAGATACATATTTAATGTGTTCATTCTTTAAGTCAAAATTTAATAGTTCAATATCAGCGATATATCTGACTTGCTTTTTCCAATGAGCAATAGGGACCAGTACTACTTTGATAAATTCATGCCGATAGAGTGTTTGGTATTGTTGTGTTTGTGCCATTGTGGACCCTTGGACGCAGTGGAGATGACTCCGCCCACAGGGAGCAGCCCCATTGGGAACCACTGCGATAGGCTGAACTCAGATAGCAGACACAGTATGGATACAGGCTTTATTGTACTGCTGTAGATAGATGGTGAAAGCAGGAATGTTGATCCACGAAGTGCCCGTATGTTCAGCAGGCTCAGATGTAGAGTCTCACCCAGATGTTCATGATAGGCGGGAGCCCACAGTGCGGGAAGCGCCAAGGCTGATGGGTGGAGCTGGAGTACCAGATCGTAGAGGTACTCACAGGAATGAAGGCATGTTCCTGATGATGGAATGGTGGGACCGAAGGTCCGTGGTGCAGGATATAATGGCTGGTAGGCCCTCGAGGAGCGAGTACCTGATGGTCCAATATCCTGAAATGTAGAAGAGAGAGAAAGACCCCCAAGGAGTGGTTGTCTAGTTAGTGAGGACCCCGAAGGGTAGTTGGAAGCGAGAAACCCCAGAGGAGCGGGTGTCTAAAGCTTCTACAGGAGCGAGGCCCTTGGAGTGAAAGCAGCATCTAGCATACAGCTTAGAGCGGTCAGAGTAGCTAAACCGAAGTCCTTGCTAACTCAAGGTGGTAGCAGAATCAGAGGCTTGATATACTCGGAGGTACTCGGGCCGCCCCCGAGGTTCCCACCATGACGTGTATTTGAACGTAGGAGATGTGCGCACCTAGGAGGCCACGGGAGTGAGCATGGCGGACTGGGATGCCCATGTTAGTTTGGAAACACCGAGACCCTTGGCACTCGGCACAAGAGGCAGCCATCTTGTCCAAGGAGAGTGAAAGAGGAGAAAAAGAGGTAAAGCAGAGCGGTCGCAGCTGTCTGCGACCAACGGACGCAACAGGTATCATATGCTTTCTTCAAATTCTTCAACTCCTTCCTACACTGAGTGACTGCTGAGTGAGCCAGGACGAGTAACATCATCTACTACCTTGATGACTCTTTATTTGTCAGCTCAGGATGATCCAGCCCATGCGCCCATTCACTACACGAATTCCAATCCGTTGCCAAGGAGTTCCGCTCACCCCTTGCACATGAAAAGACAGAGGACCCATCAACAATCATCCATTTTCTGTGGATTGAACTGAATTCAGTCAACATGGCCTCTTGTTTGTCAGAGGACAAAGTCACGGCATTGAGAGTCTTGCTCCGCCAGGCTTCAAAAGCAAAGAAGCTGACTCTTCACATGGTGCAAACCAACTTGGGCTAATTGAACTTTGCTTGCAGACTGATCCCCATGGGGTGGGTTTTCCTGAGGAGGTTTGCTGCAATTACAGTGGGTGTCAGGCGACCACATCATTTTATCAGAATATCAAAAGACTCCGTGCCAACATTACAGTTTGGTTATCCTTTCTGGATGGTTTCAGTGGCATGTAATGTGGTAGGAACCCCCACTCTTCAGTCGGTACCTGGATATACATTCGGATGTTTCCGGCAGATGGGGTTTTGTGGTATTCTGTCAGGGCACATGGTGCACCACACAGTGGCCATACACCTGGGTAGAGGCAGGACTGTCTCAGAATATCACCTTCCTGGAGCTGTTCCCCATATTAGTAGCATTGGTGCTCTGGAACAAAAAGCTGGGGAACAAGCACATAATACTTTGGTGCAATAACCAGGCTGTAGTCCAAGTTCTAAATAGGCAATAGGCAAAATACCCCAGGGTCATCGAGCTGCAGAGGGAGGTGGCTCTAGAGAGCCTATGCATTAACCTCATAATCCGAGCTTGACATGTGCCAGGGGTTGATAACAGGACTGCTGATGCTTTATCACTTGCTAAATGGGATGTGTTTATAAGCAGGTACCCTCGGCCAACAGAACAGAAGCCTCAATATTGGACCATCTATGAACGATTAATCTCCAACAACTTGGGACCTACTGAAGGGAGCATTGGCGCCAGCCCTGGGCAGCCTATTGTAAAGGTTATAAACACATGAGAGGATTCCTGTGCCAGCATGGCTGGGTCACCAGGCCTGTGCCAGAGGACTTGTTCGTCTGCTACATTTCAGCAATGAAGGGCAGGGGAGTATCTAGAGGGTCAAGCATCTAGCAGGGTTGGCTTTCTTCTCAAAGGCACGTGGTTGGGGCAATCCTACCAAGTCCTTCCTAATCAAAAAAATGTTTGCTGATTTGGCAAAGAATATAGGTCCAGCCAACAACACTCGACTGCTGATCATGCATGACATGGTCATGAAGTTATGGTTTCTGCTACCATCCATATTTGTATCAGATTTTGAAACCAGCCTGTTTTGTCTGGCATTTTCTTTGGCCTTCTATGGCATGAATCAGCTGGTGGCCTCTGCCAAGAGTGACTCGGGCTTTAGTGGCATACTGATAAGGAATGTCTCATGTACAGGTCAGGTTAACCATATACGAATACACAGGTCCAAAACTGATCAGATCGGCAAGGACATAACCCTCTCCCTAAAGTGCGTTGACTTGCAAGTCACATACCCGGTGCAAAACTTGGAGAAATACTTAGCAATTTGGCCCTCTAGCAGGGCTCACTTATTGGTATACGCTGATTTAATGCCGCTGTCCTGATATCAATTCTCCATCATCCTTAGGTTGATGGTGACCAAGATGAGTCGCGATGCAAGGAAATTCACCACAATGCTTTCAGGATTGGAGCTGCAACTAGCACAGCAGGAAGGATTAGAAATAGACATTCAACAGATAGGAAGGTAGAGGTCTGCTGCTGTAACTTCCTATGTACGACTGGATCAGGCAAATTCAGCCACTCACAACAATTAAATGTCTTTACAAATACACCCCATTTTCGGCGGACAGCATGGAGTATTAGCCATTTGTTAGTGCACTGGGCCGCAAGAAGAGCTATCGTTCGCCTATATGGAAGACATCTTGGATTGACATCTTGTGGCATTCAGGAAACCTGGATGGACAAATGGGGCATGCGTTGGGAGCAGCTGTTTTCATTGTTACATTGTTTGAAGGCATCGTGAGTAACTCCTGATGCTTTGATAATTCCCCTAGGCAACAACAACCTTGGGGATTTCTCTGCTAAACAAATGATCAACAAAATCAAGGTGGACTGGGCCAGATTTGCTGCATGGTTCCCACGGACTTGCATCTTATGGTCTGATAACATCCGAAGTGAAGCGACTCGCAGTTATGGGGACAAGGTCACAAGAAGGTGAATCGTCAGATTGGTGTGAGGACCAGCAATTTGGGGGATGACAAATCAAGCACAGTTGGGCAGATGTGCAATGTAAGGGACTGTTCAGGCCCAACAAGGTTCATTTGATGAACCAATAATTTATTTATTTATTTGTTTATTTATTTATTTTTTTATATACCGATGTTCCTGTATAAAATACATATCGCACCGGTTTACAAAGAACTGAAACTGTCGCCTCTGGGGCGGAAATACATTGGAACAAATTGAAAATTGAAAAATAGAACTTACAGAGAAATAATAAATAAAAAGGACTACATTCCAAGTACAACTCAAAAACATATGTACAGTGGGATAGATGGACTGGGGTCTATAACGTCCTCGACTTCATCAGGCCTTAGCTCTCTGGGAACGCTTGGGCGAAAAGCCAAGTCTTTAGCTTCTTTTTGAAAGTCATAAGGCACGGTTCTTGGCAGAGGTCCGGAGGGAGCGAATTCCAAAGTGGAGGACCTGCAGTGGAAAGGGCGCGTTTCCTCAGTGAGGTTTTTGCCGGCTGGGTGTGTAGCATGTTCTTGTAGGCACTTCTTATCGGTCTTTTAGTGATGTGCTGCTGCAGTTGAAAAGTTAGGTTGAGGGGGGAGATGTTGTGTAAGGCCTTGTGTATCAACATAAGGGTCTTAAAGTGAATCCTGAATTTAATAGGCAGCCAGTGAAGGTTCTGGAGGATGGGGGTGATCCCTTTTGCTGGTGTTTGTAAGGATTCTGGCTATCGCGTTCTGGACCATCTGAAGTGGTTTGATGGTGCTAGCGGGAAGGCCCAGAAGGAGGGAGTTGCAGTAATCCAGTTTTAGGGAGGATGATGGATTGTAGTACCAGGCGGAAGTCTCGGAAGTGCAGAAGTGGTTTTAATTTTTTTAATAATGCTCTGCAGGAGGCTTTAGAAGAGCTATTTAAGGTTTGAGGTGATGGCCACAGCTATTTATATGGTGATGGGGGTCATGAGGCAAGGGCTCACCCTATCTCATGCCAATGGCGGGTATCCAAGGTAGTTTTGGGGGTTTCAGTTGTGGCACAGGGGTGCATCATGATAAGGACAGTGCCAGGATGGCACCTTACAGCTAATAGCAAGGAGTCAGTACACTTTGAGAGTGCAGCCTCCTTGCTTGGGGCTAAGGCGGGGAGCCCTGATAGATTGTTGCCTTGCTTGGTTCGGGGCAAGCGGCAGTGGGTAGCCCGGTTAGCTATTTGTGGGTCGGTTTGGGTACAGGAGTTTAAACTTATAACTGCTATTTAATAAAGCTGCAGCCTTTTCACCTACCTAATGCTTATGTTTTAATTGTGTAATTTGCAGATGCGTATCCTAAATAATGTTATTGTGCTAACTTAAATGTATGGGGGTGGGGGATGAGTGTAATTGAGGCTGTGACATGGTCGCAGCTGCTAGAGTTATTGGTATTGCCAGGAGAAGCTTACAAGAAGCTGAACTGAGAGGAGCATGCATAGAGTAGTAGACAAGAGCATAGGCTGCCAGGGGTTGCAAATCATATTGGACAGTAGAGATGTGAATTGGAATTGGTTCGGTTCTGATTCAAATCTTATAATTTTTATCGTCCGGCCTGATTGGTTTTTTGTTTATCGGCTGCACCCGATCTGATAAACAAAAAACCCACCCTGTCCCTTTAAAACTGACCCCTTAGCCTCCCCCACCCTCCCGACCCCCCCAAAATGTTTTAAAATTACCTGGTGATCCAGTGGGGGCTCCGGGAGCGATCTCCTGCTCTCGGGCCGTCGGCTGCACTAATAAAAATGGCGCCGATGGCCCTTTGCCCTTACCATGTGTCAGGGTATCCGTGCCATTGGCCGGCCCCTGTCACATGGTAGGAGCACTGGATGGCCGGCGCCATCTTTAAAAGTGGTGCGGGCCATGGTCGGTTTGGGAGGGTGGGGGAAGGTAAGGGATTAGTTTTAAAGGGTCGGGGTGGGTTTAGGGGTTGTTTTGGTATGCCGGTTTTCCCGCCCTCCCCAAATATCTCCCATTAGTGGACACAAACCCAATTAACGATTTTTCACGATAAATCGGGGGAATTTCTATTGTATCGCACTCTTTAACAATTTTTGACGATTTAAAAAATATCGGACGATATTTTAAATCATCAAAAAATGATTCACATCCCTGTTGGACAGCAAAATACTGTATTGTGCACCCAGACACCATAACCAATCAGTTACATTACTATGTTTTATTCCCTTGCGTGGTCATTGCTGCTGCTTGTTTAAAAACACTGGCCCTGAAACTGGCAAAAAAAATTGTTAGGACTCAAAATGAGTATTTTTTTATTCCCAACTCCAGTTTCAAAGAGAGAATACTGAATTAACCCGATGGTCCAACACAGTGCTGGAATGCAAGAGATGTGGGTTCAACACTTTCACATGACAATCATAGTCCTTCAGAGAAGAGAATCAGAGGGGATATGCTAGAGACATTTAAATACTTCAAAGGTATAAATAAATGATAAGGCAAACATGTTTTCAAAAGAAAGAATGCTCTAGAGGAAGAGGACAGAGCATCAGGCTCCTAGGCAGTAATCTCAAGAAAAAGGTGGCAGATGCTGGAATGGCCTCTCAGCAATGGTGGTGGAGGTAAAGACGGTAACTGAATACAAGAAAGCACTGGATAAGCATAAGGATCCTTCGGTGTGAAAAAAATGATGGGAAAGTCAGAAATCAACTAGAGTCAATGGTATTGCACCAGAAAGTAAATCAGGCAAACTAGATGGACCTTGCAGTCCTATCTGCCATCATATTCTCTGCTTCTATGAGTCCCCGCTATCACTCAACAGATGCAACTACTGACTGACTTGAGAATGAATTTCTATATGTCCCTTTTTTTATTTTTATCCCTTTTCTTACCTCTCTGGTAGAGTGGATCCTTGCCCTTCTGTTCTGCAGCAGGAGAACTGTAATTGAGCACAACAAAATGTGAGAACGTGAAGGCGCGGATATGCTCGTGCACTTTCAGGAGTCCTGCATTGACTGCGCCTTCTGATCTTGCAATGAAAAGGAAGAATTAGTTTTTCCCGCTGTAAAAAATAAAATGAAATGAACATGGGGGCCTATGCAATATAAAACACACACTAAAAAATGTTTAGTGTACGAGCTGGTAAAAAATTGTCCATGCATGGTAAAGCACCACTTAACATAGTATGCAGTTATGGGTTGAATGTAAAACCAAAGGGTGGTCCCTTATTCTTGGTGCAGGGGATCAGAGCTTGGAGGCCCCCCATTCCTGGTGCTATCGGTGAACTGCGGGGATAAATTGGAGCTTGAAAGCCCTTTCTTCTTCATGCAGAAATGTGGGGTGGGATCACTGCTCTGAGCCCCCTATTCTTCATGCCAAGTGGGAGAAAGATGGGTTTCGGAGCTTGGATGCCCCTTATTCCCGGTGGTGGGGTGTTGGCAGAGAATCGGAGCTTGAAGGTCCCTTATTTTTGTTGCCAGAGGTTGGGTGGTGGAATTGGGATTTGAAAGCCCCTTATTGTAGGTTCCTGGGGGGCGGTATCAGGGCTCCAAGGTTACTTATTCATGATTCTGGGGGCTATGGTGTGCATCAGGACTTATTGGCCCTGCATTCTTGGTGCTGGGAAGTCTCCTCTGTGTAGCCCTTTTCATTTACTATCTGGTCGAAGGCAAATGTTTAATTTTTGGCGTTAATGAGCCTGCTCATACACACATTAAGACCTCATTTGCATGTAATGCTCCTTCGCTTAAATTTAGGAGATGCTAATTTTAGTGCAGACACATTAATGTATAGAAGGACTGTGTTAATGTGCAAGGTAAGGTGTTATTGCATAGCACACTATTTTTAGCATGCACTAAATGCCCTTTTTGTGCACATTAAACTTATTGCATAGGCCCCCATGTCTGGCTTTAATGTATCAGTCAATGTGATCTACTTTAGCAAGACAGCAATTTAATTGCCAGTGTCTCCATTACTGTGTAATGTGAAAAGAAGCACAGCCTGAAGCCTGGCTACTTTTGATTCAGTCTGGCCACAAATTACATCACATAAAACATTTTGTGCTTTCCAGTGGAGTATCCTGTGGAGAGCTGGAGAGAAACTGCAGGGGCCTTATAAAAGATTGGACAGTGGCAGCACGGAGATGCTTATGTAGAGAAGAAATAAGAGAGAAGAGAGGTTGAAGGTGAGACATTCTGCCTTTTAATGGACAACCTGGAAAAATGGAGCATGGCTGAGTTTTGAAGAATTCGTCTTTCAGTTCTTGGTAGGGGGATGGAAATCACTCTCCATTAAACAGAAATCAGAATATTGCTGAGAACTTGCGTGTCCTGTTTCCTGTTTAAAGTTCAAGTGTAGTGGATATCTTTCCATGTGCAAATAGAAATTAATAAAAAGAATATGATATTTCCTTACCAAAGCATTTGTGGAAGTTGAGTGATGTCAAGTTAATAGAAGCAGAATATAGACAGCATCCTTTAGGTGTACAGAAACTAGAGAGGCAAACAATGGTGGAACACCAGTAGAGATAACCATAGAAGGTAATCAGAAAAGTTGACCTCTATGGCTTTCTGTTCTTATTTCCATTGAACAGACTATGGGCACAGTGCCTTATGAATTTCCTCCCATTCTGCTCCCTATGTAGCTATGGATTTTCAGCTGTTTTGGCCCACCTCTTAAAAAGTTCTGCTGCATTCTGTCACATGCTAAAACCTCCCACTGTTTTACTGGGGACAATGTAGGTAGGACAAATTTTACAAATCTAACGACTGCAAAAACGTTTGCAGGCGGAATCTGGAAGTTCAGCAAAAATTAATGGGATTTTTATTGTAGACAACAACTGTAGAAATTCTTATAGAAACATAGAAATGATGGCAGAAAAAGACCAATCCATCCATCCAGTCTGCCCAGCAAGCTTCCACACTTATTTTCCCATACTTATCTGTTTCACCAACCACCAACTTCAGGGCTCTTGTTGGTTACTGTTTGATTCAAATTTCCTGCCATCCCTGCAAAGAGTAATGTTGGAGTTTCATCAAAGGTGAGCATAAGGCATATGGTTAAGGGTTGTAACCGCTGCATCAAGCAAATTACCCCGATACTTGTTTACCCAGATTGCACAGATCGATGCCTTGTTGGATGACGACTGAATGTAAATCCTGTTTTCCTCACTTCCCCCTACCGTGGAAGCAGATAGCAACGCTGTATATGCTTTCAAAGAGATGTATCAGGCTTAATTGGTTTAGGGTATTAACCGCCGTAATAAGCGGCTACCCCCACGATTGTTTACCCAGATTGTCTGTGTTGGTTGTTGCCTGAATGTAAATCCTGTTTTCTATTTTTTCCCCTGCCGTAGAAGCAGAGAGCAACACTATTTATGTATTCAAAGTGATGTATCAGGCTTAATTGGTTTAGGGTAGTAACAGCCGTAATAAGCAAGCTACCCCCAAGCTTATTTGTTTACCCAGATTATTAAGTTTAGTCCTTGTTGGTTGTTGTCTGAATGCTAATCCTCTTCTCCACATTACCCCCTACCGTAGAAGCAGAGAGCAATGCTGTGTATGCATTCAAAGTGATGTATCAGGCTTAATTGGTTTAGGGTAGTAACCACTGTAATAAGCAATCTACCCCATGTTTATTTGTTTACCCATATTGTGAAGTTCAGTCCTTTTTGGTTGTTATCTGAATGCAAATCCTCTTCTCCACATTTCCCTTTGCCGTTGAAGCAGAGAGCAATGGTGGGGTTGCATTAACCATGCAAGGGATTTTTTGAGTAAGGATAGTAATCACCAGGTAGTAGTTAACATTCCAGCAAGCCACCCCCATGTCTCTACTCTTCATTCCCATCCTCTAGCCTTTATGGATCCACAGTGTTTATCCCACGCTGCTTTGAAATCTTTCACAGTTTTAGTCTTCACTACTTCAGAAAAAATGCCCCAAATAACATCTGTGCAAATCCCTACAAAGCATTGCACATTAATAAAGGCAGGGAAAGGCTGATACAATTGTTGAGGTTGTAAGTTTCAAGGTGAAGAACTGCTCACCCTGCCCACGCTGGGTGTACTGTGCTAGAAAATGTTAAATGAAATGCAAGCCAGGTTCAGGGGAGGCAATTAATGCTTTCTAATCATAGTTCTTGTTCTGCTGGTTTACCCTTGGGAAGTAGGAAAAGGAATTGTTCTATCATGCACATTCTGCTTTTCATAGAGAGTTCACTTGCTTCATGTGTAATATTTTTAACCCCACTCGTTAACATATTGCTTTCTCCTCTTGACTCAATCTGACACTATTCAGTCTCTGGTTAGTTTCTGGATAATATCTTCATCAGAGAATCCTCTATTGAGATTCTTCCTCACTGGGGGAAGAAATATGATTTTTCACTGTAATGTGCGCACTGAGGAGACTGCTGATAATGCACCTGCAATGACACTACATCCAGAATATACTGTATATAATTGACATACAACCTTAATCTCGCTTGGGATTTCAAAAGCGTTTGGGCCACAATGGATGACCCCTATAGTAAGGGGCTGGTTGGGTAAGCCAAGAGGCACATAGCTACCAACAATTGCAAGGTTTCTATCTAAATATGAACAAGGGGCAAAAAAGCAGGACTGAGGTAGACTGTGGGCATTTTTTTTTTCCAGTAACTCAAGACAAACTGTTGCATTAGTTAGGGTTTTACTGACACAGTAGCAAATAGGCCATACTGCTTCTACACATGGTTGAGTAGCACTAAGAAGATGTTGTGAATTGACTTGGTTAAATATAAACCATTCACTGCCTGACCTACCTTGGCTCAGCTGTGATCTTTACACCCGGTTTTACTTTTAATATGAATATTCTATAGAGACTTGACCTGCTTTAAGCTTTTCAGACTGGAATTACAGTAAGCCCTTCTTTGGATGATTCCCAGAGGGTATACAACAGTCCCCAGGAAAGGAATGGAGAAGAAAACCACGAATGTCATAATGCCCTTGTATTGCTCCATGATGAAGCTGCACATAGATGGTAACTTTCAGAAAAGTTATCGTCCCTGGGTTGGATCTAACAAGTGCCAAAGTACCCCTAGAATTAAATAATGTAAAAATAAGTAGCTAGGCAAATGTTAAATATGTAATGTATGATTATTTCATTGTATTGATTAAAAACACAAATATCTTCAAAACCACTGTAGGATACCCTATCTTCTCAATGATGGTGTGGTACTTAAACAGTAACCTGACACACACACACCCCTCCCCCCATCTCATGATATGAGGAAACTCAGTCTGATCATACTCAGTGCCTTCTAGCAGCCAGTAAGTGTTTCTAATCATAACCATTTGAGAAAATATAGGGCCTAAGGCGATCTAGTCATAGCTAGGCTTCCTAAACAAGAGTAACCAAAGGAGCTAGCCATACTAGTCCATAGAAAGAAACTTGGCAGGTTTTTCTTTTCAGTACTGCTATGGTAAGAGTGCTAGAGATTTCATCTTTTATCTTGCTGTCATTTATTTTCATTGAGTTCCATTGGCTTCATGAAACGGAGACTATGAGAGAGACCAGGGTGATAATATCTAATGATCTCAAGGCAGCAAACTCGTTTGAGAAGGTGATGGCTAGAGAGTTTCTAGGGAGCACAGAAAAAAGTAAGTGATAATACCTACATACAGCTTGTTGGTGAGACCTCATCTAGAATACTGTACCCAATTCTGGAGACCATACCTCCCAAAGGATATAGACAGGTTGGAAGTTGTCCACTCTAGAGAGAGGCTACAAATATGGTGCATGGTCTACACCAAAAGAAATTTGATATGAGACTTAAGGACCTAAATATATATACCCTATAGGAGAGGAGAGGGGGATATTGTAGAAGCATTGAAATACTTAAAAGGCATAAACAATATACAAGAAGCAAACTGTTTTTTTTAGACGTTAGGGTATGAGGCTCCAAGCTGGCAATCTCAGGAGCAATATTAAAAAATATTTCATTACAGAATCGGCGGTGGATGCATGAAATATCCTGCCAGTGGAGGTGGTGGAAATAAAAAAAATCAGTAACCTAATTCTCATACATTCTGATACTAGTTTTGCCTTGTCCCTGGATAAGGACCATCAGCAGGCCTAAATGGCAGCACTGGGGAGGAAGGGTGGCCCTCTTTGATGTTCCAGTGGGAGAGAGGGAACCAGCCAATGACATGGCCTGCCATGCAGAATGGAAGGCTTGCTGTTCTGAGGCTGCCGTGCAGACGTGGATGCACCAAAGCTCAAGTTCTGCCCTGGTGGCATGGCTCACTGATGCCCCCTGACCTGGCACTCCCAGCAAACACCGGTTTTGCCCACCCATCCTGACAGCCCTGGTCATAGAGCTGAATTTCCAATAAAAATGTTTTTTTTTCTTATACATTATTTGTACCTTTGAGGTATTTATTTGTTCATTGTATTTATTTATTTGAATGTGTTTATCCTCTCTCCTTTCACCTTTCAGAGATGGACTCAAAACAAGAGACGTTTTCTTGCATTATATTTTCTTCCCTCCAATTTATCCTGTTCCCACAATAAAGAGTGTGAAATATTTTGATATTAGCTGCCAAATACATAATAAAAATGCCATTTAAGATTTAGTCTTGTTTTATACTATAATTCAAATGTTTAAAATGAGCAGTACTACAATAACAATAAATAATTATTGTCTGTATTAAATACAAGTATTGCATATTTCTTCTAAGTTAAAATAATGACTTGTTTTAGCTCTTTCTTAATTTAAGATGGTGATTTTTCTTGTCTTTTATTTATTTATTTATTTATTTTGCAACAGCAGTAGCATAGCTGAAGTGCTCAGCTCTTAACAAGGCTTGAGGCCAGATTTAAGTTCTGGGAAAAAAATAAGGCAAAAAAAAAAAAAAAAAGGTACTCATGTCAGTTTGCTTCCACAGTTTTAAAATAACCTATTTTTTTATGCAATGCTTTGAAGGTCAATTTTCAAAAGCCATTTATCTGGATAAAAGGGCTGTTGGAAAACTGCACATCCTGTAGGCGAGCAGGCAATTTAACAAACTGTAAAAACATGGTTTGATTATTCCCCTCTCCCTGCATGTGAGCAGAATGCATCTACATTTACCTATACAAATGGGAGGGAAAGTTAGCCTGGAGATTTAAGCCTTTTCTGACCATTGACTCATTTTGGATAGTTTTGCAGTCCCTTGTTCTTTTCTGGACCAGATTACTGCAGTGCAGTATACTGTATATTGGACTGCTGTTAGCAACAATTCATGCTCTTCAGGTAGTTCAAAATACTGCCACTAGGGTGGGCAGGAATGTAACCATCTTTCCAATTCTGTTCAGAGTACATTGCTTACCAGTGGCATGGAAGATAACATTTAAAATTCTTATACTGATTCTCAGGCTGTTTAAGGTTCTGCAGATTATTAAAAATGTAAAGGTAAATTTTCAAAGAGTTGAATGCATAAAAATCAGCACATATGCATGTAAATAGCATATACTCACATATATGGTTTTTTATAGGGATGTGCATTCGTTTGCGATGAAATAGGAAATAGAGACGATATTTCCTATTTCGTCATGTTTCGGGGGGCAATGAAACGATAAGAAAACCCACGAAGTTCTGTGTGGTTTTCTTATCATTTTTTTTTTTGGTGGGGGGGGAGAAAGGGCACATTAAAAAAAACCCCAAACTTACCCTGACCCTTCCAATTAAATTAATTGCAAAAACCGCCCCCCCCAAGACTTACCGAAAGTCCCTGGTGGTTCAGTGGGGTCCCAGGCGCAATCTCCCCCTCTTGGGCTGTTGGCTGCCACTAATCAAAATGGCGCCAATGGACCTTTGCCCTTACAGTGTGACAGGGGCTATCGGTGCCATTGGGCGGCCCCTGTCACATGGTAGGAGCAATGGATGGCCTGCACCATTTTTAAGAAATGGCAGCCAACGGCCCGAGAGCAGGAGATCACTCCTGGGACCCCCGCTGGCCACCAGGGAATTTCGGCAAGTTTTTTTGGGGGGGTCGGGAGGGTGGGGGGTTGCAATGAATTAAATTTGAAGGATTGGGGTGGGTATGAGATTTTTTTTTTTTACAATCCCCTGTTGTAATAAAATCAGCCCGAACCACGGGAAAATGAAATTTCCCGCGGTGGGCCGATAACGAAGGCCAAACCGAAAGGTTCAGCCGATTCACATCTCTAATTTTATAAACATCAAAATACATGTTTAAGTAAGAGTACACAACATTATTTGCACTTGTAACAAAGGGGTGGACCAAGGAGTTCTAGTGGGTACCAAATATCAGAGTGCTGGTGGGCTGTGCTGCACATCCAAGTGATGGATAGTTGTTATATCGTACATTATTTTATCAGCCATAGGAAAGATTCTGGAGAGTTGGCAGCTAGACTGGAAAGGCAGGAGTGTTCAGGCAGATTTCTTTGTGACAGGCAGTGAGAAAAATATAAGGGTGATAGACGATGGGGACTTCAGGATATCCATTGCTTTACACACTTGCTATACCTGTCAGTGAGGGATGCATAAGGACCACAAGAGTCTATTCCTGAAGGGTATGTTCATCGAAGTATGAAAGGGGGCAGCGTCTCTGTGAGAAGTAGGAAGAATTTGAGATGTCTCATAAGTATCTTATTCAAGATTTTGACACCTACTGGGCATCATGATTGGGTAGTGATGAGTAGGGATGTGAATCGTTTTTTGACGATTTAAAACAATCGTCAGATATATTTTAAATCGTCAAAAATCGTTAGAGCCGTGATACAATAACAATTCCCCCGATTTATCGTCAAAAATCGTAAATCGGGGGAATTGTCCTCACTATGTCGACATAATGAGGGCAAAGGTAGCGCCGGCGCCATTTTGAATATTGGCAATACGGCCCGAGTGCAGAAGGTCGCTCCCGGACCCCCGCTGGACTTTTGGCAAGTCTTGTGGGGGTCAGGAGGCCCCTCCAAGCTGGCCAAAAGTCCCTGGGGGTCCAGGAGCGATCTCCTGCACTCGTGACGTCGGGTCACAGGAACCAAAATGGCGCCGGCGCTACCTTCGCCCTGTCATATGATAAGGGTAAAGGGCCACCGGCGCCATTTCTTGTAACGCAGCCATGGCCAGAGCGCGGGAGATTGCGCCGCCCCCCCCCCCCCCCCACTGGACCCCAGGTAATTTAAAACATTTTGGGGGGGTTCGGGAGGGAGGAGGATTTATTTTAAAGGGTCGGGGTGGGTTTTAAGGTTTGTTTGGTGTGCCGGTTTTCCCGCCCTCCCCCTCCCCCGATAAAACGATTTTTTAACCTAAAAAACTAAGACGATCAGATTCCCCCCCCCCAGCCAAAATCGATCGTTAAGTCAATCGATCACACGATTCACATCCCTAGTGATGAGACAGCTGATAGAAATCCTGAAGCCCTTCAAGGTTGCTACTGAAGATCTGAATTCCAGAAGCACCACTCTGAGCAGGGTCATCCCTAAAGTAAATATTCTGGAGAAAAAGGTACAGGGTTCCATGAACCAGAGGGAATGAAAGCAGAGGTATTGCAGTTTATGAATTCCTCGCAGCAGCAGTTGCAAGACAGACTGAAACCTCTGTCATAAAAGAATACATGATTGCCACACTTTGTGATCCAGAGGTAGCAGGAAGTAGGGATGTGCAGAGCAAAGGTTTATGTTCATAAGTCCATAAGTCGAAAGGGGGGGGTCAATTTCGGTCAATATGGACATATGGAGAATTCCATAAGTTGAGTCTATGTCCATACGTGCAAATAAAAATTTAAACCCCTCACCCTCCTTAATCCCCCCCCCCAAGACTTACCAAAACTCCCTGGTGGTACAGCAGGGAGTCAGGACGCCATTTCTGAACTCCTTTGCGAGGAGCACGTGACATCGGCGTCACGTCGGAGTGACGCGGCGTCACGTGATTCCCCGCGCGATCGCTCCGGGACCCTCGTTGCACCCAAAAGGAACTTTTGGCCAGCTTGGGGGGGCCTCCTGACCTCCTGACCCCCCCAAGCTGGCCAAAAGTTTCTTTTGGGTGCAACGAGGGTCCCAGAGCGATCGCGCGGGGAATCACATGAAGCCACGTCACGTGCTCCTCGCAAAGGAGTTCAGAAATGGCGTCCTGACTCCCTACTGTACCACCAGGGAGTTTTGGTAAGTCTTGGGGGGGGATTAAGGAGGGTGAGGGGTTTAAATTTTTATTTAGGATCAACAATCGCGATTTCCAACTTATTCAACATAGCTATGTTGAATAAGTTGGAAATCCGATCGTTTTCGCCTCATCACTTTTTTAAGTTAAAAAAAAAAAAAAGTTGCGTTTTACATTTAAGTTCAAAACGAATGCACACCCCTAGCAGGAAGTCTCATCCTCCAGTCCCAGTGTCTCACACACATGAAGAAGATACTGGGAGGTATGATATGTGTAGTGCCAGAGACAGAAGCATAGTGGGGATGTAGTGCAGAAAAGAATAGCTTTTGTAACTGTATTGCTATGTAATTTCAATCTGTTTAAGTTGTTATTTAATTTTTATTTTTATTCTCTGTTACTTAAAGTTGCTTAATTGTTTCTTGTTCTATATAAAGCCCACAGGCAAGTTTTACTGTTCACTGTAAACTGGTTTGATTTGTATCCAATGCAAGAAGATCGGTATATAAAAGCAAAAAATAAATAAATAAATAGCTACCTGAGAGAGTAGTGCAGACATGAGCAGCACCCTGTCAGCTAGCACTGATGCAAGGAAGAGGGATTCAGTTTTGTTAGGACCTGGGGAACCTTTTAGGGAAGGGGAAGTCTCTTCCAAAGGATTGGGCTCCACCTTAACCAGGGTGGATTCAGTCTGCTGGCGCTAACCTTTAAAAAGGAGATAGAGCAGCTTGTTAACTAGAACAAAGGGGAAAGCCAACAGTCGCTCAGCAGCGCATGGTTCGGAGAGAGGAATCTTCAAAGGATACTAATGATGCGTTAGAATTAGGGCATCCCGACAGTGAGGTTCCAATAATAAGAAAAGTACTCCAAATGCCTGTAACTGAAAACTCACCTGAGTTAAAAAAAATTCTAACTTATCCCTATCAATTAAAAGGCAGAATGAAAATACAAACAAAAAACAAACTTTGAAATGTTTGTATGCTAATGCCAGAAGTCTAAGAAGCAAGATGGGAGAATTAGAATGTATAGCAGTGAATGATGACATAGACTTAATTGGCATCTCAGAGACATGGTGGAAGGAGGACAACCAAAGGGATAGTGCTATACCGGGGTACAAATTATATCGCAATGACAGAGAGGAGCACCTGGGAGGTGGTGTAGTGCTTTATGTCCGGGATGGCATAGAGTCCAACAGGATAAAAATCCTGCATGAGACTAAATGCAAAATTGAATCTTTATGGGTAGAAATCCCTTGTGTGTCGAAGAAGCCTATAGTGATAGGAGTAAACTACCGTCCACCTGGTCAAGATGGTGAGATGGACAGTGAAATGCTAAGAGAAATTAAGAACATAAGAACATAAAAAAATGCCATACTGCGTCAGACCAAGGGTCCATCAAACCCAACATCCTGTTTCCAACAGTGGCCAATCCAGGCCATAAGAACCTGGCAAGCACCCAAAAACTAAGTCTATTCCATGTTACCATTGCTAATGGCAGTGGCTATTCTCTAGGTGAACTTAATAGCAGGTAATGGACTTCTCCTCCAAGAACTTATCCAATCCTTTTTTAAACACAGCTATACTAACTGCACTAACCACATCCTCTGGCAACAAATTCCAGAGTTTAATTGTGCATTGAGTAAAAAAGAACTTTCTCCGATTAGTTTTAAATGTGCCCAATGCTAACTTCATGGAGTGCCCCCTAGTCTTTCTATTATCCGAAAGAGTAAATAACCGATTCACATCTACCTGTTCTAGACCTCTCATGATTTTAAACATCTCTATCATATCCCCCCTCAGCCATCTCTTCTCCAAGCTGAAAAGTCCTAACCTCTTTAGTCTTTCCTCATAGGGGAGTTGTTCCATTCCCCTTATCATTTTGGGTGCTAACCAAATTGGTAGTGCGGTAATAATGGGAGACTTCAATTACCACTATATAAGAACAGTTAATTATTAAGTGCAACGAACTACACTTGTCTCACAAAATAAACGTCGCATAGATTATAATTTTTTAGATTTTTTTTATGTGCATAGAATTTATCTGGAACAGTGGACCATCATAACACCCTTGGTTTTTTAGGCAGTAAGCCACACTTTCAACCTTACAGGGTCATGTTTAATCATCGGTCCATTAAATGTCTTTTGTCTTCTTTATTCAAATGTTCTCTTTCTCCTTCTTTTTTATCTTTTTTATAATTAGTAAAATCCTTTGTAATAAATTCAAAGACGGAATTGCCTTACTTGTGCGGAGCGCCGCTGCGCTTCCGACCTTTATCTCCTGTGCCGCCGCGCTATTATCTCCAGCGCTGTCGTGCTTTACTTTGCAATAAATTTAAAGACGGAATTGCCTTACTTGTGCGGAGCGCCGCTGCGCTTCCGACCTTTATCTCCTGTGCCGCCGCGCTATTATCTCCAGCGCTGTCGTGCTTTGTAGGCGAAAAATACTTCTGGGTTTTTTGTTGAACTTCCGATTGAATGTGCTCACACACTTTAGAGCTCCTGCAGTCCCTGCAGGAGCTCTAAAGTGTGTGAGCACATTCAATCGGAAGTTCAACAAAAAACCCAGAAGTATTTTTCGCCTACAAAGCACGACAGCGCTGGAGATAATAGCGCGGCGGCACAGGAGATAAAGGTCGGAAGCGCAGCGGCGCTCCGCACAAGTAAGGCAATTCCGTCTTTGAATTTATTACAAAGGATTTTACTAATTATAAAAAAGATAAAAAAGAAGGAGAAAGAGAACATTTGAATAAAGAAGACAAAAGACATTTAATGGACCGATGATTAAACATGACCCTGTAAGGTTGAAAGTGTGGCTTACTGCCTAAAAAACCAAGGGTGTTATGATGGTCCACTGTTCCAGATAAATTCTATGCACATAAAAAAAATCTAAAAAATTATAATCTATGCGACGTTTATTTTGTGAGACTTCAATTACCCCAATATTGACTGGCTAAATGTATCATCGGGACACGCTAGAGAGAAACGTTCCTGGATGGAATAAATGATAGCTTTATGGAACAATTGGTTCAGGAACTGTTGAGAGAGGGAGCAATTTTAGATCTAATTCTCAGTGGAGCACAGGATTTGGTGAGAGAGGTAACGTGGTGGGGCCACTTGGCAATAGTGATCATAATATGATCAAATTTGAATTAATGACTGGAAGAGGAACAGTATGCAAATCCATGGCTCTCGTGCTAAACTTTCAAAAGGGAAACTTTGATAAAATGAGAAAAATTGTTAGAAAAAAACTGAAAGGAGCAGCTACAAAAGTAAAAAGTGTGCAAGAGGCATGGTCATTGTTAAAAAATACCATTCTAGAAGCACAGTCCAGATGTAGTCCACACATTACGAAGGGTGGAAAGAAGGCAAAACAATTACCGGCATGGTTAAAAGGGGAGGTGAAAGAAGCTATTTTAGCCAAAAGATCTTCATTCAAAAATTGGAAGAAGGATCCAATAGAAGAAAATAGGATAATGCATAAACATTGGCAAGTTAAATGTAAGACATTGATAAGACAGGCTAAGAGAGAATTTGAAAAGAAGTTGGTCGTAGAGGCAAAAACTCACAGTAAAAACTTTTTAAAATATGACCGAAGCAGAAAGCCTGTGAGGGAGTCAGTTGGACCGTTAGATGATCGAGGGGTTAAAGGGGCAGTTAAGAGAAGATAAGGCCATCGCGGAAAGATGAAATGATTTATTTGCTTCAGTGTTTACTGAAGAGGATGTTGGGGAGGTACCCGTACTGGAGAACGTTTTCATGGGTAATGATTCAGATGGACTGAATCAAATCACGATGAACCTAGAAGATGTGGTAGACCTGATTGACAAACTGAAGAGTAGTAAATCACCTGTACCCGATGTATATACCCCAGAGTTCTGAAGGAACTAAAAAATGAAATTTCAGACCTATTAGTAAAAATTTGTAAACTGTCATTAAAATCATCCATTGTACCTGAAGACTGGAGGATAGCTAATGTAACCCCAATATTTAAAAAGGGCTCCAGGGGCGATCCGGGAAACTATAGACCGGTTAGCCTGACTTCAGTGCCAAGAAAAATAGTGGAAAGTGTTCTAAACATCAAAATCACAGAACATATAGAAAGACATGGTTTAATGGAACAAAGTCAGCATGGCTTTACCCAAGGCAAGTCTTGCCTCACAAATCTGGTTCACTTTTTTGAAGGAGTTAATAAACATGTGGATAAATGTGATACGGTAGATGTAGTATACTTGGATTTTCAGAAGGCATTTGACAAAGTTCTTCATGAGAGGGTTCTAGGAAAAGTAAAAAGTCATGGGATAGGTGGCGATGTCCTTTCATGGATTGCAAACTGGCTAAAAGACAGGAAACAGAGAGTAGGATTAAATGGACAATTTTCTCAGTGGAAGGGAGTGGACAGTGGAGTGCCTCAGGGATCCTTTGGGACCCTTACTTTTCAATATATTTATAAATGATCTGGAAAGAAATACGACGAGTGAGATAATCAAATTTGCAGATGATACAAAATTGTTCAGAGTAGTTAAATCACAAGCAGATTGTGATAAATTGCAGGAAGACCTTGTGAGACTGGAAAATTGGACATTGAAATTGCAGATGAAATTTAATGTGGATAAGTGCAAGGTGATGCACATAGGGAAAAATAACCCATGCTATAGTTACACAATGTTAGGTTCCATATTAGGTGCTATAACCCAAGAAAGAGATCTACGCGTCATAGTGGATAACACTTTGAAATCGTCAGTTCAGTGTGCCACGGCAGTCAAAAAAGCAAACAGAATGTTGGGAATTATTAGAAAGGGAATGTGAATAAAATGGAAAATGTCATAATGCCTCTGTATCGCTCCATGGTGAGACCGCACCTTGAATACTGTGTACAATTCTGGTCGCCGCATCTCAAAAAATATATAATTGCGATAGAGAAGGTACAGATAAGGGCTACCAAAATGATAAGGGGAATGGAACAGCTACCCTATGAGGAAAGACTAAAGAGGTTAGGGAGAAGAGACGGCTGAGGGGGGATATGATAGAGGTGTTTAAAATCATGAGAGGTCTAGAACGGGTAGATGTGAATCGGTTATTTACTCTTTCGGATAGTAGAAAGACTAGGGGGTACTCCATGAAGTTAGCATGTGTCACATTTAAAACTAATCGGAGAAATTTCTTTTTTACTCAACGCACAATTAAACTCTGGAATTTGTTGCCAGAGGATGTGGTTAGTGCAGTTAGTATAACTGTGTTTAAAAAAGGATTGGAAAAGTTCTTGGAGGAGAAGTCCATTACTTGCTATTAATTAAGTTGACTTAGAAAATAGCCACTGCTATTACTAGCAATGGTAACATGGAATAGACTTAGTTTTTGGGTACTTGCCAGGTTCTTATGGCCTGGATTGGCCACTGATGGAAACAGGATGCTGGGTTGATGGACCTTTGGTCTGATCCAGTATGGCATGTTCTTATGTTTTTATATGCCAAAGCCATGTTGCCCACACAGAACCATCAATCCTGACCCAGGTAATAACTAAATCAGCATGGCCCACCGCAGCAAAGGAGATCCCAGTACAAATTTATGTGATACACTATCTCATAAATCCCATCAAGAAGGCTCAGCACTATCTTTCCTACCCACTAACCAGCATGCCCAGCGAATGTGTCTTCTCAGTGTCAGGGGGACATCATGAGCCCTCAATCCAGGCTGATGCCAGACTTGATGGAAAAGTTGGTGTTTTTATTTGCTGGACTTTCCAGAATTTCCATGTGAGTGGGAAAAGATTGAAAGCATCTTGGTGGTTTTGCTGTGGCTCTGCCTAGCTGATATGCCCCAGATATACCACTTAGGGGTTTTGGAGCCACTCTTCCTACTTGCCATGCTCTAGATATACCACTTTGGTGATTTTGCAGTTGTTCTTCCTACTTGCCATGCCCATTACTTTGGGCATCTTGCTGGTGCTATGCTTATCTGAATATCCCAAATGTACCACCTTGGGGGTCTTGCTGCTGCTTTGCCTATCTGCCATGCCCCAGATATACAACCTTAGTGATCTTATTGGCACTATGTCTGCTGCCATGGCCCTAATGTATACATTAGGAGTTTTGGTGCCTCTGTATTGTTTGCTGTTTAGATCACAGCCTTGTTTTCCCAACCTATTTCTTTCTTTGTTATACCGGAGTATGTTGTTCCCAAAAGAAAATGTGAAAAAAGAAAAAAACAAGTTTCTCCTCCAATACCACCTCTTTTCTGGTTTTCTGTTTTGCTGTCTAGGCCTTTGTTTGTAATTGCCCTTATTCTCTGCCTTGGGGGTTCTGATACTTTTGTGCTGTTACAATTGACCACACTCTATGCTTTGGAGGTTATGGAAATTTTGTGCTGTTTGTGATTCCCTGCACTGTAAAACTTGGGGGTAAATGATACCTTTGTGGTGTTTCAGATTCCTCACACTGTATTTTGGGACAGAACTTGTTGGCATGTAATAGTTCTGCAATTACCACAGTTTTCCAAACAACAGATGGAAACATAACCTGTTTAATGAGCCATTTGCTGTTTCACTGTACTAGCCATGTGTACTTAACATATGCATGGCTTAATCTCTTATAGAAGCATATGCTACTGGAAGGATCAACCAGGTAGGCATGCCTCTGATTGGGACAAACACCCCCCACTATAACTATCTTCAAGTTTCTTTTCAAATCCTTTTCTCTTATGGTACTTGCAGAGTTTTTTTCTTGCCCTGACCATCCATTGCTTTCTCTGATTGCTGCACTACTACTTGGGCTTTTTATACCATTCTTTCTCCCACCTCAGCCCTCAAGGTACACTTTTGGGGTATGAAGGGGTATACAAGAGAAAACCTCAGAATACCGTAAAAGACCAGCTCCAGATAACTGACCTGGTCTACCTTAAACTTAATATAACAGTGAAACCTAGTTCTGGGTGGAGGTCCCTGGGAAAGGAGTATAACTAGCCAGGCCCAGAAGGGAACAGGAGGTCCGGGGAGAGAAGAAAGCCTAGAGAAAGAGAATACTGCTGCACTGTAAGTGGTCTTGCTACATTTATTTGTTCAAATGTGAAGAATAGCAGAGCTGATTTTATTTGGTTCTTGTCTCAAATAAAAAAGTTTATGAATGATTTTGCCAGCATCCAGCCTGAGTCTGTTCTCTGGCTACCCCAAGACGGCACACAGTGACATGGGGGGAGGGGAATGGGGGGTTAAGTCACTCTTCATATTGTGTTGTTCCTACCATTATGTTTTTAATCACTAGCACTACTGCTGCTCTAAGCCAGTTGTGGTACCTTAGGATGCCTCCTTTTCTGTTCCAGTTCTCTTGTTAGTTCTTTCCAGATCACTTTCATCTATGATACTTGCCAACTTTTACTCTTGCCCTGACTATCTGTTGCATTGCACACTTCCTGCACCCTTCCTTGGGCCCTTTATGCCACTCCTGGTGCCTCTTTGCTCCTCCTGGTGCCTTAGGCTTTTGATGCAATTCTTACTCCCATCTCAGCCCTTGAGGTTCATCTTGGGGGGTGGGAGGTTCTTCTTGCTGCATTTCTCTGCTCCTATCCTTTCTGTTTTTAAATCACCAGTGTAACTGCTGCTGCTGCTGCTGCTGCAAACCAGTCTTTTTACCTCAAGGTGCTTTCTCCTCTGCTCTGGCTGTCTTGTTGGTTCTTTCCAAATCCCCCTTCCCTTACAATACTTGCTGACTTGTGATCTTACCCTGGCCATCCAATGCTTTACATAGGCCTTACCCACCCATTTATCTTTAACGGTTTCATGCCCTCTTGCACATTTTCTTCAAACTGTGTTCCTTTTTGGTTCTTACAATTATTGGTCTCGTCAGTTATTTAGCCTTTGATTGATTATACCACAGCAAAATGTTCCACCTTTCAACTGCTTCAAAACATGTTACATTCAGGTACTGTGGAGATTTTCCTATCTCAAAGAGTTCACAATCTAAGGGGTTTATTTACTAAAGTATTTTTCCCATTTTTTACATATGGGAAGGATACTTAGTAAACAGGGTCCTCAGTTTGTACCTGAGGCAATGGAGAGAGAAGTGACTTGCCCAAGGTCACAAGAAGTGGCAATAGAATTTAAATTCTGGATTCCCTGTTTTATAGCCCACTGCTTTAACCACTAAGCTACTCCTCCATTCTGAGCAAAAGGCAAGGGCTACAGAAGTGCAGCACCCAGAATCAGGACTGTGCTCCTCCAAAATTAGTAATTCTCAGGTAATGGAGACAGTATTTGCAAAAACTGATTCAGAAGAAGAATTGTGGCC
Organism: Rhinatrema bivittatum; assembly: GCF_901001135.1. Classification (NCBI taxonomy): domain Eukaryota; kingdom Metazoa; phylum Chordata; class Amphibia; order Gymnophiona; family Rhinatrematidae; genus Rhinatrema; species Rhinatrema bivittatum. The sequence goes on from NC_042626.1 coordinate 36,091,008, forward strand.
TTGATTCCCTGAATCACAGGATATTAAATAGCTAATGGCTAATGAGAATTGGTGCTTCTAGTAACTAGCATCTTAGCCTCCAGTGAAGACTAAGCTTGTCACCTAATGATGCCATACAGATATTTCAACAGGCCTCCTCTAGGGATTTCTGATTACTTCTCCCTGCCTAGGGCTTTCTACCAATTTGATTGGTGCCCTTTGCTCATCATTTGGAGCCATGGGATATTCTTGCCACTATAGGTGGCTGCTCTGAGCCTCTCATAATGCTTTGATATCTCTATGCCACTCTTTCAGTTGCTTTGACCTTCTATCATTAATTACTATGGGAAGTTTCTGCCTCTTTTGGTGCTTTGTTCCCCCTTCATGGTACCTTCAGCATTTCACATCACACTGCTTTGCCCATTTCATGCAACCTCATGCCACTGTTGTTAGTGCCATTTGCCAAAATAAGCTACATTTCTTCCCTCAATGACTACAACAGTAAATAAATGAACGAATAAAACAAAGAAATGAACATTGTTTGGCATATGAACTGAACAAATGACTATGACCTACAAAACAAATGAACACACCAAAACACATTTTTTGACTGCTCATCCCCATTAGCCTGTATCAAGGATGATGTTTCAGTCTTCAAGGATATTCAACACTAAATAGCAGTCTTTAAAGCAATTGATGCTAAAAATAAAGAGATTTTCTCTCTTTCTTGCATATGAAGGATATCTTCTAAATGAGAATGCTAGTGATCAGCATGCCCTTTGATCTTATGATAAGCTTGCATGATAGGATTGCCAAGGGCAATCATAAGTTAATATAACATGAACTTGTTTACTATCGAATCACTGACTTCTGTAGTCAGAACACCCATGTCTAAATGTAATAAGTTGGCTTGTAGATACAATATGTAAACAATTCTAATAATGTCATCAGCATGTTCATATTTTTTTGACTACTACTATAAAATTAATGCAATTAAAATATATTTTTCCATGTCTTTGCCTTTCTAGCTATCTGCCATCTTATACTTTATGAGTGTCAAGCGGCTTAGATTTATCGAGCTCTGAGTAGGAATCTGGCAAAATACAGTCAGTCTTGCATTTTATATTAGCTATACTTGAATGAAAGATGAGTAGTCTCAATGGGATGAACATGGCTGCAGGGAAAACTGCCACCTCTCTCTGGAGTGATTTTATTTCTGCTTAGACATCTGCCCTTCCTCCAAATACAGTTGTAAAATAATAATAATTTAATTTTTCGACCAGGAAAGCCCTATTAAGTCAAATGCCTTGCTGGGCCCTAGAAGCAAAGGGAGTTAAAGCAAATTATCTTATGTCGCATATAGGGAGTCAGCAGCAGAGAGTCATGTGCTAAGACTTCTCAAGTCAAAGTCTAATGCTCTAATCCAGTGGTCCCCAAACCTGTCCTGGAGGGCCACCAGCCAGTCGGGTTTTTGGGATATCCTCAATGAATATGCATGAGAGAAAATTTGCATGCACTGCCTCCATAACATGCAAATTTTCTCTCATGCATATTCATTGTGGATATCCCAAAAACCCGACTGGCTGGTGGCCTTCCAGGCAGGTTTGGGGACCACTGCTCTAATCACTAGCTATTCCTTCGCCTCATACATAAGCTAAAACTTTACTACAAAGCCTTAGTAACTATAAAGCGATAAATTGCCATGATACCACAATGTGATCTGAACATACAAAACGAAACAGAGAACACCCCCTCCCCAAAGAATATGACCTCATCACTTGAGACAGACTGTTTCAGTATTTCAGACTGCAGTTTAGTTGGAGGGGTTTTGTTAGACTCCAAACAATAACATTTCTTCATTTTCTTACAACGAAGCTTCAAGGCAAGTTAAAGTTATGATTCACCTCCCTTTTGTACATCCAGTGTTTCAGAATCATCTCCTGCACCTCCTGTGCCTATAAGACAGCCCTTTATACCAATAGGGATTTATTACTTGAGCCTACTACAAGGCAGCCAGTAACCAGGCCAATATGTGTGTGTATTGCCATATTCGATCCGAACACGAGAGGTGCGGGAGATTATTTTAAAACACTGGCAGATTTTGTCCCTTTATGAAGTGTTCAAGGAGCACCTGGGTTTTGCTAAAACCAGGGGACATAATTTGAGAGACTCATTAGTGCACACTATTTTGCCAGGTTCAGTAGAGCAGGATGGAGAGAAATGGGGCCAATTCCACTGTAATAATTGTGTGTATGCAATAATGTTCTGCGTATACAAGTATTTCAGAATCCAAGCCTGCCCATTAGATATATTCTAAAAGGACATTTTGATTGCAGTACTAGACAGATCATATATGCAGTAATATGCCCTTGTCAAAAGATTTATATTGGGCATGCTAAATTGGCTGTAAAAACCTGTATAATCCAACATAAACCATGCATTCTCATGAAGAAACTAGATGCCCTACTAGTAAAGCATTGGATTGAAATACATCACGATGTAGAATAGTTGAGGTTCTGTGTTTTATATCATTTGACACTCCCCCTCAGTGGTAACTATATATTGCGGATACAACGTGGGGAGCAGGAATTCAGACTATACAACCAAATGGTCTTAATATAGCTGTGGAATGGGAAGCATTTTATTCAAAGGACTCAATAAAGTTAAATTCATTGAGAAGGGGAGGAGTTACCCTTAGATATAAAAGACAGCCTAAGGATATGCTGTTGTCAGTGGGAGCATTGCTGCTAGATGCACAGGTAGGCGGGGGTCAGGTTTTCATCTTATCCACTGTACTGTGTATTTGATTTTTGTAAAAATGTAATACTGTATACTGAAGGTTGGCCAGTGAATGTTTGTTTATTTTTTTCATTTTTACGGTGAAAGATCTAAGGATTATATTTCAAGGCAGCATGAAATCGTGGTTCTGTTTGGGATATATTTAATAGACATACTCTGGCACACATCTGCAAGCATTGCGGATTTATAGATAAAGGTTCCCCTGAAGAAGCCTGGGTTCTGGGTGAAATGAGGTCCTTGTTGGGGCTTGAATAAGTGGTGAGCTCTGCATGTCATATCTGCTAATCCCTGCGGTGTTCCGGCGAAAAACCTCAGCACAGTAGGAGACAAGCTCCCACTTTCTTTCTAGAGATTCCATTGAAACTCACAGAGGAGTCTTCTATATGCCTACCAAAAAAAAAAAAAAGTGGCTTACCTTAAGATGATCATTAGCAATGTTTGTTCATTTTAAAAGACATTATGAAAATGTGAACACTATTTCCATTATTGGTTTGTAAGGCTATAATAAGATTTTTGAACCATTAAGGAAAGACTAAAGAGGTTAGGACTTTTCAGCTTGGAGAAGAGACGACTGAGGGGGGGATATGATAGAGGTGTTTAAAATCATGAGAGGTCTAGAACGGGTAGATGTGAATCGGTTATTTACTCTTTCGGATAGTAGAAAGACTATGAAGTTAGCATGGGGCACATTTAAAACTAATCGGAGAAAGTTCTTTTTTACTCAACGCACAATTAAACTCTGGAATTTGTTGCCAGAGGATGTGGTTAGTGCAGTTAGTATAGTGGTGTTTAAAAAAGGATTGGATAAGTTCTTGGAGGAGAAGTCCATTACCTGCTATTAAGTTCACTTAGAGAATAGCCACTGCCATTAGCAATGGTAACATGGAATAGACTTAGTTTTTGGGTAATTGCCAGGTTCTTATGGCCTGGATTGGCCACTGTTGTAAACAGGATGCTGGGCTTGATGGACCCTTGGTCTGACCCAGTATGGCATTTTCTTATGTTCTTAGGATATTGAGAGTCATTTGCTGCCTATGTTTTTAAGTTGTTTTCCGAGTGAGTGAGTTTTGCATGTATGAATGGTGTGGTTTTGGTGCAATTTGTGCTTTTAGAAGTATTGTATTTTTATAAAGTATCATGGAAACAGAATTTGAACAGAATAATAAAGGTGACATTAATTGAATATAGGGAGTGGGGCGTTTGTTGGATTTTACAGTGTGTGTGTGTATATATATATATATATATATATATATATATATATATATATTCATACACATATATATGTATGTAGTTGGCAAATGGGTTTATTTTCAAATGCCTTTATCATAGGATTCTTAAAGGTGAATTTTAAAAGCCGGAAATGTCAAAATCGGGAGATGGGTGTGCATGTACCCCATGCATGTATCCACCTGATTTTATAAGCCACCCACTTGCGTGCACAAGTACCAATGTGTGAATATATTGCATTGGTGAAAAAAAAGGGGCAGAATATGGGTAGGGCATGGGTAGTCTGGGGCAGGGCCAGGATATATGCACACAAATACCTTCATGCCCGGGCACGTGCCCAGGTATAGTTGACCGTAAATGTACTTCTGCTATGGAGGAAGTGTAAGTTTTTATAAAACTATTTCCAGGCATCTCTGAAGTGTTTGAGGGGTCTGGGTTAACTGGGAAGCGTGCAGGCTAAAGAACCAGGGGGGTTTGGAGGACCTAACTCTAAACTGGGCAAACCCTGTGAAACTGGTCATGGCTTGGATGCATGTCTGTTATAAAATTGCCTCACTTGCGCGTCCCAAAGCCGACTTACGCTGCTGTGTACGCACAAGCTTAAAATTAGAAACACACAAACACACGCCAGGGCTATTTTAGAACATGCACACATATGTTTGCGCAGGATACAAAATCGCTGCGTATCTGGCCGCTCGCCTATATACACATGTATATGGGTGCCCGTGCACCCGTTTGAAAGTTACCCCCTGAATTGTCATAGAAAGATGATTAAGGTGGCAAACAGGACATGGAGATTTTGTGAAAAATAGTAATTTGATCAAACTTAAAAAAAGAAGGTAAACAGCTGTCAAGGTGCTGGCTGATGTGGACCTAATTGTAAACGTGTGCATAGGGAGAAAAAAGTATTCCACAGTAGGGATGTGTGTGCCAGAAATCTTCAGTTCAGCTTCTTTGGTTCATTTTCATGTGGAATTTTCATATTGTTTTTTTGTTTAATTCATTTGGGGCATTTTTACATTTCTTTTGTTTGTTTTCATTAAGTAGTGCTAGCAATTTGCAATTAGTATGCCCTAGCTCCCTATGGTAAAGAAGATGACGTAAACAGAAGGGTACATGCTAGAGGGGGGGGGGGAGTCACCAGCTGCCCCTTCCCCCTACCTCATCCACCCCCCAGAACTCAACTCCTGCCTCCAGACCTTCAAAATAGTCTTGATTGGTAGCGGAGTTTCCCCGAAATATCTAAGCCCCCCCCCCCTCCCCCCTTCCCAGGATGGGGAGCTTGGGCAACCTGCCGTCCGTGATAAAAAAATATGTATATTTTGTAGAGACTCTTCAGCCCCAGCACGCTATGTGCATCCAACATGTATAACATTTAAGTGGGGGAGTGGCCAGTCCCCCGCAGCTCCCTCCTCCCCATTTCCAAAATCAAGCAGGAAGGAGGAGAGGGTTTTATTCTCCTCCCCACTCAGCTGAATGCTGAGCACAGCTTCCACATTTAATATTCATTTATTCACTTCACTCCAACCTGAAAGATCCTAATTCTGAACGGGGATTGGCGGGAGGTGCCAAGGGGGATCAGGAAGAGTAAACGGGGGGAGAGATTACATTTCCCACAAACCTGAGGCACAAAGAAATGCTGGAGAGATGGTGATCGCCCGGCATATATCTTTTTCTTTTTAACACACAAGCCTCCAGTCCCCAGAAGAAGAACTCGGATAGAGTCAGTTGGGTAAGAAGTCCTTCCAGGAGGCTCTGCTACCAATAGAAATTGTTTTTTTTTTAAGGTCAGTTTCCTAATTTTTTTTTCTTAAAGGATCCCAGGGGCACACTGTTTGCTGAAAATAAAAATGCCAGGAAATTTCTGGAAATTTTCATTTCTTTTGAGTGAGTCAATTTTTGGTTCTGTGCACGACAAGACAAACCAAAAATAGATTAATTCATTGCATTTTACCCATTTGGCTAAAATGAATGTGCATCCTTATTTCACAGCTGCTCAAGACGTACTTTCTGAAAAGAACACATAAACATTTTCACCTAACAATCACAACGTATGGCAGAATATTGTAGGCTTCCATTTGTTGTTATCATTTTTCCTTTATTTTGCTGATTCCTGCGGCTTATCAGGTAGATTTTAAAAGCCTTGCCCGCTCAAAAATGGCCACATATGCAGGCGATACATGAATTTTAACTGGGAAGGGCATGCGTACATTGAGGTATGTGGCCCCAGAAAAAGGGACAGGGCAGCACTGTCACATATAACTCCAAAGTTTCCTCAGCCAGTGTGCATATGTTATTTGTGCCACAGCTCCTGATAGAGAGAGAGAGAGAAAGAGAGAGAGAGTTTCTTTTTAAGGCTTACTCTGATACTCTATGGGGCAGATTTTAAAACCTGCGTTCGGGCGCAGATTTGTTCACGCAACCCAGCATTAACAAATCTACGCCCGATTTTATAACATGCGTGCATAGCCGCGCGCATGTTATAAAATCCAGGGTCGGCGCGTGCAAGGGGGTGCACAATTGTGCAACTTGCGTGCGCTGAGCCGCGCAGCCTGCCTCCGTTCCCTCCAAAGCCGCTCCGAAATCGGAGCGGCCTCGGAGGGAACTTTCCTTCCACCCCCCCAGCCCTACCTAGAACTCCCCCCCCCTTACCTTTGTTGAAGACGTTACGCCTGCCTCCCAACGGCCTCCCAACGCCTGCCTCCCAAAGGCTGGCCCGCAATCCCGGGCACAGCGGCAAATGGCCACTGTGCCTGGAGGCTCAGGCCACACCCCGCCCTCTGGACTGCCCCGGACCGCCCACGCCCCGCCCTTTTTTGCAAGCCCCGGGACATACGCGCGTCCTGGGGCTTGCGTGCGCCGCCGAGCCAATGCAAGATAGGCTCGGCGCACGCAGGGGGAGGCAGGGGTAGGTTTTCGGGGGGTTGCGCACGTATCAACCCTTTGAAAATCTACCCCTATATATGAACCATGTAAGGGGGGGGCACTTTAATTTCAGGTGAGTTTTCTGGAGGTGGGTTGGGCTTACAGGGGTGATGTCACAGACACATTCAGAGGGATCCACTGAAAAATTGACATCATTAAATAATTTTTGACCTTATAAGTGATGAAAAGGTGCAGATTTCTACAATGCTGCTATCAGAGACTGCTGTGTACAAATCAACTCTTTTTATAATTTTTTATAATTTTCATCACGTCAAAAATTCTTTAATGATGTCAATTTTACAACGGATACCTCTGAATGTGTCTGTAACTCCACCCCCCTAACCCCAACCCACCTCTCTCTCTCTCTCTCTTCACCGGACTCCGCGATGCATGTGAAGAGTATTTTATAACCTACGCATGTAGGTTATAAAATAGCGTGTACTTTTGTGTGCAGCGAGATACGCGCGTTTATGGGTGGATGGGCAACCCTTTTAAAATCTACCCGTATGCCTTATGGTTGAGATTTAGGAAAAAATTCTGGGGAGGAGTATTGGATTCCCAGCAAAGTTATCAGATTTTCAGTTTTTACTGTTTAAAGCCACAGGGTTGTGGAGCTCAAACTTGGCTTTTTCAAAATGGTAATTTAACCATAGCTGGGGGCAAAGGGGAGACCGTGTGCATTTCTTGTACCATGCTTTGATGTTCATTGAAGTGTGGCATATAATCACATTTTAATATATAAATAAATAAAATATCTTCACTTCCAAGGATGTTTGCAAAACAAGGGTTTCAGTTCACAGCAGCCATATATGAATCCGAATTTGCAATATTCACATGAAGGTCATTCTAGGGTCAAAATCTCCAGGAAATCAGTCCAACACGCAGAAAGACAACTTACTTAACTGCCAAGCATTAAGGGGTCTCCCACTGGGTCCTCCTACATATGGCTCAACAGCCCTCGAATTGCTGGGAACAATGTTTTTTTTCCTTCCCCCGATCCCCATTAGTAAGCCCTAAGTATCAATCTGGTTCCTCAGGGACAGGATTGCAGCTCTTAGCCTCAGGCTCCAGGCAGTTCCCTTTGATTTGCTTAATTTAAGCATAATAGCATCACCCTGTTTCAAAGACATAACTCCAGTCCTCCCATCCCGCCAGACCACACTACCAGAGCATTTTTGCCCTTATAACCACTCAAGAAAAGGTACTTGGTATCTTTGTGCACAATATATTGAAATCCTCAGCTCAGTATGAAGTAGTGGGCAAAAAAAATAAATAAATTAGGATTTATTTGGAAAGGAATAGAGAATAAAACTGAAAATAACATGCCTCAGTTTAGACCTGCGACGTTACCACACCTTGAGTATTTTGGGCAATTATGGTCACCTCATTTTAATAAAGAAATACCTAAGATACCTGAATGTGCTAAACAGTCACAAGAGGCAAAAAATAAATAAATAAATACATACATAAATAGAAGTTACAGAGAAGGGCAACAAAAATGATAAACTGTATGGAACAGGTCCCTTATGAAAAAAAAACAAAACAGGTGAGCTTAAAGAGAAGAAGACTGAGAAGGGGACAAGAGGATATATATAATAAGGACCACCACATTGGGTTAGACTAAGGGTGCATCAAGCTTAGTATTAGGGATGTGAATCGTTTTTTGACGATTTAAAATGTCGTCCGATATATTTTAAATCGTCAAAAATCGTTAGGGCCACGATACAATACCAATTCCCTCGATTTATCATCAAAAAATCGTAAATCAGGGGAAGGGGGAGGGCAGGAAAACCGGCACACTAAAACCCCCTAAAACCCACCCCCGACCCTTTAAATTATGTTTAAACAATTTTTATTGAGTTTTCAACAAAACAACATGGTACAGATGGCTGGGCGCAGTTGGCTCTGCTGCTACCCCCAGCTATACTGACAACATTTACAGCAATATCAAACCCAAAACAGAAGCTCCCCCCCCCCCACCCGCTTCGTTGACTCCTATCCGAAAGCCACTCCAAGGGATATCAGTCCAGCACCAAACACTCTCACTGCTCCACTGTGTAGAAGTTAAACATAAAAATAACACAAAACAAGCCAGGAATGTCGAGCCACTCCCAAGGCGCCCCATCTTCAGTCGTTCAGGATCCGGCTACGAGCTCGATGGGGAAGCGATTGCAAATATGGTTCCCAAACTTCCAAAAATCTCGTCCGCAATCTCGGAGGGCCGTGAACTGAAAGAGACTCCATATGCATCATTGTATATAAGAGGTTTCTCCACACCCAAAAAGAGGGTGGATCCACCTCTCGCCACTGTAGCAGAATTACTTTTTTCCCCACCGCACTAGCTTTTTGGATAAAAAGGCGTGCACCCAGATCTCGAAGCCGGGACTCCGGAATATACCCAAACAATAACCACAGTGGAGCAATTGGAATGGAAATCCCCAATAGCCCAGCAAGATATTTTGCAATGTGATTCCAAAAGCGCAGTACCCTGGGACAAGACCAAAAAACATGGGTCAAAGTGCCAACCGTTCCAGGGCATCTAAGACAACAGTGAGAAATCGCCAAACGTTGTTGATACGCCCGTAAAGGCGAAATATAGGCCCGTCCCAGAAATTTAAACAGCAGCTCCCGGTAATAACTATTGCTCGAGATCTGGGATATGCCCCTGTAACAGGCACTTAACACACTAGCCGTCACCTGAAATTCCCCATCAGCATTCCATCTTGCAGCCATAACTTCAAAAAACTCACAATGATGTAGTTTTGTCAAACATTTATAATAAACAGATAGGGACGGAGCTTTAGTCTGGGACAAATGCAACTGCTCCTCCAATGTCTGAAATACTCTATGCTGCAGGAAGGCAGGCGGTATCGACCGTAAGTAATGAGCAATTTGCATATAATAAAAGAAATCTTTTCGGTCCACCCCATAGAGCTCCCGAAACTCTGGCCAGGAAAGCTTATGACCCTCCCCATGATAAAAATGCCCCAGATAGAGAATACCCAAATCCTTCCACCGTCTAAAGGCCTTAGCCTGACTGCCCGGGGTAAAATCTGGGTTTCCAGTCACAGATAAGAGATAAGCACACATCCGGGGGAGCTGCAAGTGCTTTGTAAGAGCTACCCAGGCTTGCCGCAGCGGAGCAAGTAGGCTCGAACGGATAAATATATAGGGTAAACTGTGGCGTTCCATCTGCAATGCACAAGTGAGAGCTATAGGAAACGTCCCTGCCCCATCCGCCTCCAAGGACGTATATGCGGCTTCCCCCAATAGCCAGTCCCGGATAAGGCGCATATTACAGGCCAAATTATAAAGCTTCATATCCGGCACTCCCAGCCCCCCAGATCTCCAGCCTCTCTGTAACCAGGCTAAGGGCAACCTCGCCCGTCTCCCTCGCCATAAAAAGCGACGCAGCGCGCTATCTAGCAACCGCCTGTCTGTACGGGAAAGGTGGAGTGGCAAATTTTGCATAACATAGAGCCATTTCGGCAAAATCACCATTTTATACAGGTGCACTCTACCACTGAGAGAAAGAGGCAAGGGCCCCCACCTCGTCAAAAGCTCCTGTGTCCGCTTAAGAAGTGGAGGAATATTCACAGTATAAATCCTAGCGGGATCCCCCGGTAAGTGGATTCCCAAATAACGGAAGTCTTCCTGAGCCCACTGTAGGGGGAAGGAACCAGGCCAAGTCCCCTGCAAAGTAGCCGGATATGCAAGTGCCAAAGACTTCCCCCAGTTAAGACGAAGCCCCGAGAATTCCCCAAAAACTCCCATCACCTCTAGCAGAATAGAGAGGGAAACCTGGGGGTTGGTGAGATACACCAGCAAATCATCGGCAAATGCCACACATTTAAATATTGTATCGGAAAGTCGGACCCCCCGTATGCCGGCCGTCTGTTGTATAGTCAAAAGAAGTGGCTCCAATTGTAGGACAAAAAGCAAGGGAGAAAGGGGGCATCCCTGTCTTGTGCCTCGCAAGATGGAAAAGGGGGCCGAGCGTCCTCCATTAACCAGCAACACCGCCTGGGGATCAGCGTAAAGCAGCTGCACTGCCTGCAAGAAAAAACCTTCAAACCCCATTTTCCGTAAAACAAAGAAGAGATAAGGCCACTCCACCCTATCGAACGCCTTTTCCGCGTCGAAACTGATCGTAAGGGATGGAGTTTGTGTCCACTGACCAAGTTCCAAGGCTGCAAGTATCTTCCGAATATTAGACAAGACATATCTTTTCCTAACAAACCCCACCTGATGGTCTCCCACCAAATCAGGGAGCACCTTTGCTAACCTATCAGCCAAAATCTTTGCCAACAATTTCTGATCATAGTTAAGCAAAGAGATCGGCCGATATGATTCCACCCTCTGGGGGTCCTTCCCCGGCTTTGGGATCAGCGTAATGTGGGCCGTATTCATCTGCGGGGGGTACCCACCCTTCCCAATTAGATCTAAAAAGAACGCTCTCATGGGTACACAAACTTTATCCAACACACAGCGATAGAATTCGGCGGTAAAGCCGTCGGGGCCCCGGAGCTTTTAAATTTTTAGATTGCAGAATCCCTGCACGAATTTCCAAATCCGTAATCGGAGCATTAAGTGCCTGCTTTTGGTCTACGGTGAGCTCCGGCAAAGAGAGAGCATTGCAAAATTGCACACACCGCTCCTCATTCCAATCCCCTGCCCGATATAACTGGGCATAATATTCCCGAAACAGCCGTAGAATAGTCGGAGTCTGGTTCTCTACCTGGCCCGATGCATTTTTCAAGCCCGCCACATATCGCGTCCCCTTAGAGACCTTAATTAAATGGGACATCATACGGCCCGCCTTATTACCATAGCGGTACAGCTGAAATTGGTAATATAGTATACTACGTTTTGCACGAGAATGCAATACACTATTCAATTTACATTGTATAGAATGATATTGGTCCCGAAGATGGCCGGTATTAGTACGAAGGAGCTGTCTCTTTAAACGTCGCAATTGGTCATTAAGCTGCAGGATTTGGGTATTAATAAGTTTCCGTCTATGCGCCACGTAGGAAATAATGTCCCCTCGTATCACGGCTTTAGCCGTGTACCAAAAGAGAGAGGGATCATTCATATGCGCCTGATTAAGGGAGGAATAATCAAGCCATCTCTCCATGAGGTATTGCTGAAATTTGGGATCATTAGCTAAAAAATAGGGGAAACGCCATGACCGATGCCCCACCGATACAGAGGCTAGTTGCATGTCTACCCAAATTGGGGCATGGTCAGAAATAACGATATTTTCTATACCTGCCTCACTCACCAGAGGGAACGCCTGGCTACTGAGTAGTAAATAATCTATACGTGCATGGGTCCCGTGCGCTCTAGATAAATGAGTAAACTCCTTGACACCCGGATTTAGTGCCCTCCACACATCCACCATCTGCAATGAAGATTCCAACATCTCGAGACCCTTTCCCCTCCCCGTCTCACGCCGAGTGGAGTGCGAGGCATCCACCTGAGGATCTTTAACCGTATTAAAATCGCCTCCCACTAGGAGTACATCCGTGGAGTACGACAGTAGGTGACGAACAATCGTCTGATAAAATTTGGCATTATAGGTATTATGGGCGTAAATGTTGCAAAACACCACCCGGCGATGGTACACTTCTGCTATGACAAAAATAAATCGGCCCTCCGGGTCTGTTATTTCATGCTCTATGTGCAGCGGTAGATTTTTATGAAACAATATCGCCACCCCAGCCGATCGAGTGGAAGCCGATGCATAAGCCACATGTCCCACCCATTGCCTACGTAACTTCTTATGCTCATTATCGGTAAGATGAGTTTCTTGTAAAAAGCCCACTTGGGCACCCTGCTTACTCAAGTGGGATAAAATTTTGGTTCGCTTAACGGGGGAATGTATTCCACCGACATTCCAGGATACTATACGAGTAAGATGATTAGAGATACGCAAGATATACAACCATATCCATCAGGAAAATCATATTGGAACGAGCCTGAACTCTCCCAGCCGGAGCCCAGGCCCGAGTCACAAGTACACAAGAGGCAGCGCGAAAAGTAATTCTGTGCAGATCAAAACGGATCCCCAACATACACCATGCAACGAAGATCCCCACCTCCCCCTCCCGGTCCCGCCATTCATACACCCCCCCAACCTCCCCCCCCCCCCCCCATTACAAACATCCCCCCTGACACCTCCAGCGCCCATAACGTATCTCATGGGCACCGCGGTAGAAAAGATCACGGAGCCGCCTCCTAACACAGGTGGGCCCCCCCCCCCCCCCCCCCCTTCCCACCCCCGCCCCCAAGCTCTCCACTGATTGAAACAATGGCCTCAATCCTATACAATGCAAGTTAACATGAGCAGAGCAGCAAGCTATATTATTAGCAACAAAAAGTATAGTACATAGAGGAACTCACAGCTATACTTTAACATGAAGCAAAAAACATGAAGGATAAACCAGCACAGGCTGGGAGACAACTATGAGAACAAGGTAAACAAATGTCACCCAGCGCAATATACACAGGCTGCCAAGTCTGCAATATGTTCCCCCCATGTCACTTGATAAAGCCATGCAGGGGAAGAAAACAGCAAGAGAAACAAAATAAGTAGTATAAAACTGAGTGTAAGAAACTGCCGTGAAAAGTCATGCAGCGCAAAAAAGAATGTAAAAAAAAGAAAGCTGCCGCCAGCCACGTGGGATCCTCCAAACTGGCTACACAATTCGCTCCCCGATGGAAAGTAGAAAGCGTGGCTAAACGAAAAATAAAAATAATATAAAAGCGCCAGACCCGGCTCCCCTTATGACTGTAGAAACCACTAGGAGAGATCAAAAAAAAATTTTTGCAGGCAATATCCGGACCGAATGAGCCCGTAGGGATCAGCCCAGCGAATCCCCCTGGTCAGGCCACACCGGTTAGCAGCCAGGAAGACCCTGGCCCGATCCAGAGAGAGGTCTCGGCGCGAAGTATCCAAACAATGGGAAGCCGGGAGCAGAGAGAAAGTAAGAATTGTAGGTGTAAAATCGCAGACTGTCACTCACGGCCCCCTGCCTCTCACACGATCTCCACACTTACGCAGCTGCACGGTTCCCCCATTTCATTTCTTCGCCGGGTTGCCGGCAGCAGTGGCCTCCACAAACGCCCTCGCTTGGTCAGGGGTCTCTAACCATCGAGCCCCCTCAGCGGTCACCACCCGCATCCGCGCAGGATAGACAAGAATCGCGCGGAGGCCCATGTTGATTATTTGAGAGCAATACGGGGCCATGGCACGCCGACGCTGAGAGACCCCGGATGAGAAGTCCTGAAAAAGTAAAATCTTCTGGCCATCTAGCATGAGTGTACGACCGCCGCGAAGGGCCCGAAGGATTTCAATTTTATGTGCATAATTTAATAGCTTAGCGATTACGGGTCTCGGGCGTGTGTTTTCCACCGGTCGCTGGCCGAGACGATGTGCTCGCTCCACCCGTAACGGTCCATTTTGGGGAGATAATTGTAACTGCTCCGTGAGCCATTTTTCCAGCACCGCAGGTAAGTCAGCGTCTTTGAGGGACTCTGGAAGGCCAATCAATCGAATGTTAGATCGCCGTGATCTATTTTCGAGGTCCTCCAACCTCTGGGCCTGCTGAGTGACTGTGGCCTGGAGCGCCGTAATATCTGTGCGTGCCGCCACGAAGTCGTCGTGGGCCTCTGAGACTCTCGCCTCCAAGTCTCCAAATCGTACTTCATAGCCATTCAACGACTGTTTTAGCTCAGCCAGTTGGTCCGCTATCGCTTTTAATTCAGGACCAATCGCCGCAGTTACCGCTGACTTAATCTGCTCAATATCGGCCCCTGCCCCCGCTGGGCCCTGCGGTGGGCGATCCGGAGAAGATGGCGGCTCGGCTCCCCTAGTCTTCTCCCGTTCCTTGTCCTTGCGGATCATCCTAGTAGCCATGATCACACTTGTAGAGAATGCTATTTGAAGATTACCAATCAGTGGAGATGATTTACGTTGCCGGGTTCAATAGCTGGGCGGGGATGGGATCGGATTAGGGATCAAACCCAGGAGCTAGGGTTCCCACATCTGCCTTCCCCGCTGGCGCACGTGATCCCCCTTTAAATTAAATCCCCCACCCTCCCGAACCCCCCCCCCCCCAAATGCCTTAAATTACCTGGGGGTCCAGCGGCGGTCCGGAACGGCAGCGGTCCGGAACGGCCTCCTGCAATTGAATCGTGTTGTCTTCAGCCGGTGCCATTTTTCAAAATGGCGGCGCAAAATGGCGGCGGCCATAGACCAACACGATTCGACTGCAGGAGGTCGTTCTGGACCTCCGCTGGACTTTTGGCAAGTCTTGAGGGGGTCAGGAGGCCCCCCCAAGCTGGCCAAAAGTCCCTGGGGGTCCGGAAAACGATCTCCTGCCGGCGCCATTTTCCGTACGGAAAACGATTCGCGGCAGGAGATCGTTTTCCGGACCCCCGCTGGACCCCCAGGGACTTTTGGCCAGCTTGGGGGGGCCTCCTGACCCCCACAAGACTTGCCAAAAGTCCAGCAGGGGTCCGGAACGACCTCCTGCAGTCGAATCGTGTTGGTCTATGGCCGCCGCCATTTTGCGCCGCCATTTTGAAAAATGGCGCCGGCTGAAGACAACACGATTCAATTGCAGGAGGCCATTCCGGACCGCCGCTGGACCCCCAGGTAATTTAAGGCATTTGGGGGGGTTCGGGAGGGTGGGGGATTTAATTTAAAGGGTCGGGGGTGGGTTTTAGGGGGTTTTAGTGTGCCGGCTCACGATTTTCACGATTTTCACAATACTTTAAACACCCAAACGGCAACAATACGATTCCCTCCCCCTCCCAGCCGAAATTGATCGTTAAGACGATCGAGGACACGATTCACATCTCTACTTAGTATACTGTTTCCAACAGTAACCATTGCAAGCCAGGTCACAAGTACCCGGCAGAATCCCAAATAATAGATAGATTCCATGCTGTTTATGCCCAAATATAAGCAGTGGCTTTCCCTAAGTTTATCTGATTAATAACTGTTTATGGGCTTTTCCAAGAACTTGTCCAAACCTTTTTTAACGTGCATTGAGTGAAAAAATATTTTCTACATTTTAAATGCACTCCATAGTAACTTAATGGAAGGTCTCCTAGTCATTCTGAGGTCAATATTCAGAGGCACTTATCCCGCTAAATTATAGACGACAAACTCATTATCTGTATAAAATTTAGCAAGATAATGTAGGGGTGTTCTGGGGTGGAGTTAAGTGAGCAGAATTAGTTATCTGGCTAACTCCAATATTCAGAGTTAGCCAGATAGCTTATCTGGCTAACTCTGGTTGTGCCAAAGAATAGTTAATAGCCAGCTGCATTCATTGGTGTAGTTACACCACTAAATATCCATCAAAAGTTAGCCAAATAAGTTTGACTGGCTAACTTTGCAATACAGTCAGCGATTGAAGATTACCCCCTTTATTTTTTGAAAGAGTGAACAACTGATTTGCATTTACCCATTCCATGCTATTCAGCCATCTCTTCTCCAAGCTGGAGAGCCCTAATGTCTGTAGCTTTTCTTCACATGGGAGCCATTCCATCCCCTTTATCATTTTGGTCGCCCTTTTCTGTACCTTTTCTAATTCCATTATATCTTTGAGATGCAGTGACCAGAATAGAGATTTATAAAATCATGCGTGGCGTGGAATAGGCTAGTAGGAGACATTTATTTACCTTTTCAAATAGTACTAGAAGTAGGAAACATTAACTGGTAGCAGCTTGAGAAACAAATTTAAGAAATTCATGGACTAGGAGACTGTTCTTTCGTCATGATAGGAGACAGTGATCTATTGTGAACTGGTAACTTGTTAAAAGACAGGAAGCAGAGGGTAGGTCTAAATGATGAGCTCTCTACAAGGAGAAAGGTAATTACTGGAATATCACAGGAAGCTATACTGGGACCTGTGCTGTTTAACATATTCATAAATGGATTTGGAAAGGTGAAAATAAGTGAGGTTATCAAATCTGTAGATGGCACAAAATTATTCATTGTTGCGAGGAGCTTCAGAAAGACCTTGCCAAGACTAGGAGGATGAGCATCTAAATGGTCTTCACACAGTTAAAGAATATGCTTTAGTGCAACCCTTGCATGCATGTAGGTACCGTCTCTTGCTAGTTCTAAAATGAGCATAATTTATTGAAAACTATTCTGTCAAGACCTGCAGTAATTTCAAGAGGCTGATAATTTATTGCATCGCATGTTGGTAAATTCTTAGGTGCTATCCACCATAATAGGTACGGCATTCTTGTTTAATGTTCACAGTTTAAAATACACCAGAGTCTGCTGACAAAAAAAAAAAGAAAAGGGTCTCAATTAAGGGTAACAGAGTACATTTGTGCAAAATACTCAGATAAAGTTGTGCCATCAGTTGCACTGAGGTGAATTTGGATCTTTTTGGATGTTTCACCACTGCTAATCGATGATCACCTACTGCTTTTACCTTTTCAGTCTATCCATGCACATGTGCCCGGTATAATTTTGTTAGGTGAGAGTATCTGCCAAATTTGGCCAGATCCGTGCATGAGAAGGGCTCTGGGTAGCTGTTCTGGAAGAGTAGCGCCAAGAAAACTATGCAACACACCCTCTGGGTGTTACTGCCACTTGTTCAAATTCCCTAAGTTCAGCTGATTAATAACTGTTTATGGGCTTTTCCTCCAATAACTTGTCCAAACCTTTTTTAACGTGCATTGAGTGAAAAAATATTTTCTCCATTTTAAATGTACTCCATAGTAACTTCATGGAGGGTCTCCTAGGCATTTAGTAATTCCTAAAGCACTGCACTGCTCAGAAGAGATAGGATTGGTTTCTTTTAAGTGCTAGCTCCCTCTAAGTACACAATACATGTAAACATGGGTATCCTTCTCTTATGGCACCTTAAGCTGACACTTTTATAAAGTGGGCACGAGGCACAGGATCAACAAAATTAACTTTTTCTGTGAATATTATGGCTATAGCACAAACCCAAAGTAATCAAAACTTACAACACAATAAGTATTACTGATACTGCATACTTGCAAATCACCAATCACAATAACATCATAAAATTCAGTGCCCGAACTGGCAAAAGCAGAGTGACCAGCCTTGATAATAGCTTCGCAACGGCAGCTGCTGCTGCCGCCTCTAAATCTTTTTTTGCCCACTATCAGGCCGTAGGAGCCATGTCTGTTGGTGTCGCTGGCACGACCCGGATGAGATCACTGTTCTCTTTTGTGTTTTCCCCTGTCAAAGCAAAGTAAACAGCCATTGCATTCAATTTATAGCACCATAAATGCTGATGGGCAAACAGTTTCACTGAGGGCCCTTTTCCTCACCCTTTTCTGCCAGCTGGTTGTGCCACTGTTCATGCTGTGGCAACCTAGCTTTATAAATGGGAAGTAGAGGGGGTGGGTCGGGAGGGCAGGAAAACCACCAGAAGCTCTGACGCTGAAAAGGGGTAGTTTGAGGCTGAACCTGTGGTCACATGGAGCATGGGCTGGCCTCCAGCTTTTCCCCAACCATCCTGCAACCACCCCTAATCTCTCCCCAACCGCACCTCTTCCCTGCCTATCTGCCATTCTGCTTCCTGATTAAATCCTTCCTTTTTTCTGACTCATCGCCGCCCCCTCCCTTCTTCCACTGTAGTCTTCTTATACACATAGGGGTAGATTTTTAAAAACTGCGCGATCGCGTACTTTTGTTTGCGCACCAGCCGCAAACAAAAGTACGCTGGATTTTATAAGATACGCGCGTATCTTATAAAATCCTGGATCGGCGCACGCAAGGTTGCCGATTTTGGGCAGCCGGCGCGCACCGAGCCGCACAGCCTGCCTCCGTTCCCTCTGAGGCCGCTCCGAAATCGGAGCGGCCTCGGAGGGAACTTTCTTTCGCCCTCCCCTCCCTTCCCCTCCCTTCCCCTACCTAACCCACCCCCCCGGCCCTATCTTAACCCCCCCACCTTTATCCCGGATTTATGCCTCCCGGAGGGAGATGTAAATCCACGCGTGCCAGCAGGCTGCTGGCGCGCCGAGACTCGACCCGGGGGCGGTTCCGGAGGGCGCGGCCATGCCCCCGAAACGCCCCGGGCCAAAACCACGCCCCCGGTCCCGCCCCGAAATGCCCCGCCCCGCCCCCGACACGCCCCTTCCCAAAACCCCGGGACCTACGCGCGTCCCGGGGCTCTGCGCGCGCCGACGGCCTATTGAAAATAGGCGCGCCGGCGCGCAAGGCCCTGCTCGCGTAAATCCGGGCGGATTTATGCAAGCAGGGCTTTTAAAATCCGCCCGATATTTTGTGCTCAGCACCAGAGCAGTCATGAGTGCCAAGTCTCAGTTGCAGTCAGGTGATAGAAAGTCTTGGACAGTACATGCATCCAGTGTTTTACACTGCTCTGGATAGACAAGTGTACCATCTTCTTAAATCACTGTTAACAGAACATTTAGTCTGCTGTGTGTGCTACCATATTTCAGAAGTTATGATAAATGGTAACAGACGAAGGCATAAAATTAAAAATGTTGCTCTTAATGGATTACATTAGGAAAGCGGGACCCTCCGAGACCGCTCCGAAATCGGAGCGGCCTTGGAGGGAACTTTCTTTCCACACCCCCCCCCCCCCCGCACCTTCCCCTCCCTTCCCCTACCTAACCCACCCCCCCGGCCCTATCTAAACCCCCCCTACCTTTTGTTGGCAGATTTACGCCTGCTGAAAGCAGATGTAAATCTGCACGCGCCAGCGGGCTGCTGGCGCGCCATCACCCAACCCGGGGGCTGGTCCGGAGGCCTCGACCACGCCCCCGGGCCGGTGCCATGCCCCCGATCCCGCCCTGAACCGCCCCTGACCCCTGACACTCCCCCGGACACGCCCCTTCCGCCCCTTTTACGAAGCCCCGGGACTTACGCGCATCCCGGGGCTGTGCGTGCCGGTGGCCTATGCAAAATCGGCGCGTGTAAATCCTGCTGATTTACGCGTGCAGGGCATTTAAAATCCGGCCCTTAGTGGCTGAGCTTAGAGCTCGTGATTACAGGGTTTCAGAAGGAACCTGGAGGATTGCCCTTGGCTGTCGCTGCAATGACTAAATTAAATATAAGTTAGGAGGGATACAAAATAGATGCAATGAAGTTTAATGGTGCAAGATCCCAACCCTGGTTCTGATGAAACTGGAAGCTGGTCCCCAATGTTGAGCCTGAGCCTGGGCCTGAGCCTGAGCTGTGGCCTAGGCTGAGGACATAGCGTTGGATCCCCAATGGAGAAGGTAAGTGGGGATAGGGAATTTCCCAATCCCAGCAAAATCTTTCAGGCCTGGGCCTTTGCTCGGGTTTCGGCCAAGGTCCCAACATCAGTCCCAGCCCTAGGCCGAGTCCCCGGAATTGTGCTCAGGCGTAGGCTGCGGCCCCTGTGTCCGGTCATGGCCTATGCTTAGGCAAGGCCCTGGCCTTGAGCCTAGGCCTAGGCCTGACTGATTACTTTGTTTTGTTTTTTTTAGATTTTCAAAAGAAAACAAGATTCCGACAAAATTTTGTCGGAATTTAAATTATTTTGTTTGGAAACTAGCCAAAATGAAATAGGAAATGTCATTGTCATTTCCTATTTCATTTCTCCCAAATACACATCCCTATTTGGAAGTGCCATAATGTCAGTTACACAAAATGGAAAAAATAATTGTAACAGCATCTACATAAACTTGAACTCCTATTTATAAGGAACTCCTGCTTATAAGGGAGATAATGTTATGGTTAATGTTAAATCCCCCTGTTCCTTGTAAACCGATATGATCTGTATCATGAATGTTGGTATATAAAAGTACTAAATAAATAAAATAAAGAAATAATATCTGACTTACTGGTAGGAAATATTGAATAACACTGCTGAAAGAGATGAGCCCTGTGGGATCCAGTATTAAGTACTCTAGTTGAGGGTAGCTAAGAGCCAACCCTTATTTGTTTTGTCCATCCAGTAAGAAAAGATTTAAACCACTGAATTATCTGTGGCCTATTCCTATTCCATGTAACCACTGAAGAAAAATATATAATTTATTGTGACAGAAGAGGAAGAAATATCAAGGAAAACATCTAACACAGCATTCCTATGATCTAAATCCAAGAATGTAGTAGGGAGGCCATCTGGGTCTCAGTACTATGCCCTTTTCAAAAGCCAAATTGGAACTAATGCAAGATATAGAAATCATCAAGAAAATCCTGTAGTTGCTGAAGAACAGCACGCTCAATCAATTTTCCTATAAATGGGACATCATTTGCTTGGATCATTAACAACAAGGTTTGTTTTCTTAATAGCAGGCCTTACCCTGTTTTTTTAAAAGTAGAAAGTAAACATCCCTCTTAAAGGGACTAGTTTACAAGCTCAGTGAATGTTTTAATCAATAAAGGCTTTACAACTTTAAATGTTACTGAGAAGCAAGGGTTGAGTAAACAGTAGGGAATCTTTCATAGCAGAAAAGTATTCATCAATCTTTGATGGAGTGACAGTTGAAAAGGTATCCCATCTAATTAAAATAGTGGGATCATCGTTTATGCTTTCAGCAATCACCTTGAAAGCTTGATTAACAGTTTTTCTCTTTGTTTCGACATAATCTGCCAATATTTCACAATCAATGGGAGGAGAAGTTGCTTTCTTCTCCAGACCCAGTAATAAGTTGTTAACTATTGTAGATAACTCCTGAGGTTAATTCAAGGAAGCATTAATCTTACTGATACATTTTTTTTTGCTGAATCAATAGCATTTTCATATTTTCTCAACATCAGGCAATAAGCCTCTCTAATTTCAATATTTTTATGCTCTCTCCTTTTGTATTTGACCTTTTTGAGCTCTTTTTTTTGGGAAGAGGGAGATCCTATGAAAATGAAAGGATGAAATATTTAGACCTATGTCATACTAGTTTCCTTGATGCTGCCTAATCTGATGTAGCAATGAAAGAATTTATAAGTGAATCAGCAAAAGCTGAGACATCATCACATTTATAAAGGACTTTGATGTATGATGCCAATGCTCGTCAATTTTTTTATACCAAATGGTGCATGATGATACTTTGGGAGGGAGGAATTAGAGCAACAAGTAAAAATGGCAGCTGAATAATCAAATTTTATTAGCTAATTATCTGATCATACTGGGGGCATTAACCAATTATTTAAGTCCAAGAACTGCAGTGGAATTCAAGAACTCCTCACTCTGAGAACAATTGGCGTTACCAACATGGAGATTAAAATCCCCACATAAAATCAACTCACAATTTCCATTGATAAAGTCTAAAGGAGCACTAAAACATCAATTGAGTCATGTTTATGAAAACTGGGAGGAGAGAAAAACCGTACTACCTACCCAAATTTGAACCGAAGCACCAGAAATTCAATACCATTAATAGGGAGAGAAACTGAGGAACAGAGAGACACAGAGAATGTCAATCTTTCTATCCGTACGTAGATAAAAACTTTATTGAAGCCTTGTTTCATGAACAGCATTAATGTAAGCAAGGGTTACATTTCTCATATTGTTAGCACCTAGGTTCAAAGTACAGGAGAGATGCATAATAGACCAGTTAGTCTTTCCAAATCTGCGCATCTTTGTCAGCCGAATGGAAGGGGGGTAGACTCAGGAGTAACCGAAGGAAATATTTCTTTCTACAAAGAGTGGTGGAGGCATGGAACAGCCTCCCATTGGAGGTGGTGGAGGACAAGGATAGTACTGGAATTCAAGAGAGCATGGGATAAGCACAGAGAATCTCTGCTTAAAAGGAAGGGGCTTTAGAGCTGAGCAAGCGATGTGGATGGGCAGACTGATTGAGCTGCATGGCTTTTTATCTGCCATTATAGTCTCTGTTTCAGCATTTTACAAATCAGTTTCACTCTGAAATGGTAGGTAGCATAACATATAACCACATTTTAAAAAATTATGAAGACATTCAGAGAGGATGCAGGCCCTGCTTGCCATTTACATTCTTCTGGAGCCTGAGCTCCCATGCAGAAAGTCTCCATAAGGAACAAAGTGGTTAGAATCACTGAAAACAAATTCTTTTTTTCTTTAACCCACACCTTTTTTTTTCTTCCAGTGGGAGCTTCTTCCCTCCACATTCTGGACCCACAGAAACCTGTACTTAATCTTTGCTCTTCTGTATAACATCCAAGCAGTTAATTACATAATGCGATCAATAGAAGTTGGCGTCGTCATAGTTTATTTATGTCACGCTTTTCCAGCAAAGGAGTCCAAAGTGCGTTACAGGGCCAACAGCAGATATTTCAGATACAATATGTTAACAATGATTGAGTACAGAATAGGTACAATTCAGAGTGCAGGCAATTTTACAGAAGTACAGCAGATATGTCAGATACAGTGTATAAAGAGAGTGAATTTAGTACAGAGAGGACA
Organism: Rhinatrema bivittatum; assembly: GCF_901001135.1. NCBI lineage: Eukaryota > Metazoa > Chordata > Amphibia > Gymnophiona > Rhinatrematidae > Rhinatrema > Rhinatrema bivittatum. The sequence continues at coordinate 36,114,314 of NC_042626.1, forward strand.
GGTTTAGATATATATTGAGATTATATAGGGTTTGAGCCAAACACTTCTTTGAAAAGCCATGTTTTCATTAGTTTTCTGAAGGATAGGAAATCTGGGGCAAGTTTGATGTTAGGTGGTAAGGTATTCCATAGCGATTTGTAACCCCAACATTTTCAGTTATGTTCATTGTTTTCCATTTTGCTGTTTTTTGATTCTTTTTTTAAATTTGGTTCATTTAATGTTTTTTTTTTTTGTTCAGTTTGTCAAACTAAACAAAATATTAAATAAGAAAAAGAACCCCGAAGCAAAAAAACCCCAAAAACTATCTTCCGGGGGCACTGGCTGGCTTTACTGAGCCAAAAAACTACCCAAGCCCAGGCAGGCTGGCATAGAGGTCTGTGCTCGGACTTGTCCCAGCGCTGAGGCCTAGGCTTGGGTGAAAGCCTCCAGTTGCTCCTGCCCAGATCCCTGCACTTGAAAAATGATGCCGTCCACTTTGGCCAGCTCCATTTTGATGTATGTCCGTTCATTTTTTGGCATTCCGTACAAACGAATGCACATCCCTGGTTGGGCCAATCTTGCAATGCTCTTCTTTCTGGTACTGATAAGGCTCATTGTTTTGGGGGATGAAACTGCCAGGTGGGCCTGCTTTAGTGAGCATAGGGAGTTGGATGGTATATATGGGGGTAAGAGAGCTGCCTAAGCTTCCTCAGTTGCCAAGAGCCATATGAATTGTCCTGGCCATCTGTACCTCACCCTCAAACTCAGAATCTAAAAACACTCCCTAGTTTCACATCTTTTTCACAGAAAATATCCGAACTGAATCTATTTCAACACATAAAGGTAATATCTCCATGTTCTTCATTCCTATTCTTAAAACTTCTGTTTTGGTTGAGTTTAGAACTAGCTCTGTTTGAGCCCGTGTACAATGGTCATCATTTTACAATTAAACTCCCGAAGGGCTCCTTCCTCAACTTTTCCCAAAGGTACATCCAACTGTATGTCATCGGCATACAAATATCCATAAATGCTTAATGATTGAAGAACTCGTCCCAGCGGTTATAAAATACATTAAACAGTAACGGCAAAGGGGGAGATCCGTGTGAGACCCCGCAAATACAGGCAGTCATGGCAGCCAAAATCCCCTTAACCAATACTTCACAGAATCTATTTGTTAAAAGCAATGTAAGCCATTGTAAAGCCTTCTCGTGTTCCTACATCTTTGAAATATAATCCCTGTGAGCCTAGAGGGCAGGAGCACACAAGGGTCCCGGGACCAGTTCTGTATTCTTTCTCTCAATCCAACACAGTTGTTGAGGGCCCTGGGACAGGGTTCTTTTTCCAGTGGGAGGGAGGAAGCAATCCCCAAGGCCCAAGGTGGTAGGGACTGGGAGTACTCAGTTTCACTGTCATGGGGAGGTATTTGTTCACTTTAACCAACAAGAGGTTCAAATTGAATATCCAGAAGAAATACTTACTGGAAAAGCTCTTAGATGACAAAAATAGCACTGTATATCAGATCTTGACCCTATTGTGTCTCTCAGTAGTTGGGCCAGGGAAAAACTCCCTCCAGGGCTTGAAAAAGCAAGGTCTCCCAGATGAACAGGAGTATCCTAGTTTGGTGACAAAATCCCCTTCCAAAATACTGGTGAAACAATATAAAAGCTCAGTCTTTGCACAGTCTTCCATAAGTACTTTTCCCCCAGGGTGAAGACTGAATTGGTGTCCAGATGTTATCATAAAGTTCTTACTCACAGTTCTCCTTCCCTAGATGAAATATCACAGCCAGCAGAGATTAGCAGATCTTCTCCTCCTCAGAGCAGAGTGGCCACAATCTCCCCCCCCCCCAAAAAAAAAAAAACAACCAAAAAAAAAAAACCACAAGACAATCTTCACCAAAGGTCAAAAGTAGGATCCTTGTGCAGCAAGTCACCTCTGTTCCATCCATGCTGTGTGAGATGGAGAGCACTAAAATCATCCCTACCACCTGATCTAACCCGGCCAGGGACTCCCTGAAATCCACCACCCAAGGTACCAGGACTCTCACAGATGAAATTCCCAAAATAAATCCAAAAGCCTTTAAACTACCCTTGAGGCCAATACCCATAGAGCAGTTGCCTTCTTCCTATTTCAGGCAGGTTTCTAGGCTGTGAGGCCCTAGTTGCCAGAAAGGGAAACCAACTTTAACTCAAAAAATACACTCCATTACCTCTAACTGCTAACTAAAGATTGCCATGCCTTGCAGTGTTGCAAGCTGCTGTTAATACCATTAGGGGGCTGGTCATTCCAGCAATCTCAGGGAGGAGCTCTTCCAAAATGGTGGCCCCCTTTCTCCACTCCCTTTTCCTATCCTAAATCTAAAAGAACTAGGTCAATTCATTATGATTCCCAATGGGTCATTAAAGTAATAAAATCACATGATACACCAAAGCGAAAGCCGAGAAATGTAAAAGTACCAAGAAAACTTTCTCAACCCCACCCACTCTACAAAAAATGTCATCGGTCCCTGAGACCAAAATGCTGTCTGTGCGGTGTTCCTTTTGAAATTCCCATTGACAGGGTTCCAACCTTTGATTTTAATTGGTGTGGAATTAGCCTTCTTCACTTTTTTTCTAGACCTAATGCCAACGGGTTCCATGTTTTAGGACAGGTTGTCCTGTCCTGGCTTTACCACTCTGCACGCGTGGACTTGTAATCCTGGCTTTCCTTATCGTTGAATAAAAACCCATGCATGCGATGGAGGTAAAAGCAGAAACAGATCAACCAGTCCTGAAACATGGAGCTAGTTGGCAACCCTATCTAGAACTTCATTTTGTAAAAGAAATAAAAAATCCTCTTGTGTGTTATTCATAGATATTCCCGAGTAGGAAGATTATATCATATACGCAAGCGCTCAAGTCCTGAGTGGTGAAGTACAGTGCAGACACACTTTGAAAAGCTAAAATATATTGTACTCCAAAGTGTCTTGTTAATACATTGAGACTGATATATTCTACACAGGAGAGCTGCAGTCCTGCTTAAAGAGCTGTAAATTAACTATATACTCAAAATTGTCCACCGTCCAAAGAGTGTGCAGTTTAAAAAACAAATTCATAGTATTGATTTAGAAGTAGAGCTTTTAAATGACACAGGGGAGTGGGTGTCACTGCTTGCTTAGGTGTTCCTTTGAAATATTGAGTGACTGTCCATAACAGAGTGGGTCTGCTTTTGCTTTAATTACTTTACTGGTAAAAACTTAAAACAAAAAAAAAAAACAAAAAAACTCTAATTGTGTAGTAGATACAGCAGAGCATGAGTGGCACGACTAAGTTTGGGTCCCAGTACATCTCCTGGATTGTAAGCCGGTGTTCTAACCACTTCTAGTACCCCCCCCCCCCCCACCCCCCACCCATTTTCTAGGAGACATGGCTGTTAGTCAAATCTTTTCCATTTTAACAAACGTTTGACTTACTCGGTGAGCGAGAATTGCCACAGAAGGCTTTTGTCTTGCCCCATGATCTTTTTGGGGTTTTCTGGGTCCTCTCCGGGAAAACCCTGCAGGGGCTCTGGACAACCATCAGAATCACTGTGCACTCTTTCTGATAAGGAGACTTTCAGGGTACAGTGGCAGGCGTGCAGGCTTGCTCAAGTGACAAGAGTTCTGATAAACGGAGCCTGACTGAGGCTCTGCAGCCTAATGGGCCCAGTGAGGCAGTAAATTTTCCAGCAACTTGACACATTAATATAAAAATACACTCTGTTATATCAAGGGGAAAGCAGTAATCCAAAGAAAGAAAAAGGCTGTACTGCCAACTTGTGAAAAATATACTTTATCGCACAATGCTGATTTTTAAGAAGTTTGCTGTACTTCATTTTGGGTTTCGCTGCAGGCCTTAGGCATGAAGGAAAGTTCTAGCACCTCCAATGACTTGACCTAGCTCTCACAGGTAAGCTTTTTAAGGTACATCATGGTCCAGTTTACTAAATCTTAGTGGAAGCCATGAGATGGCAAAACACATAGAATGGTAGATGTGCAGGGTGCCATGTTTATGAAATGAAATAATTAAAATTAAAAAAAAAAAAGCAAGCAACCAGAGGTTGGGAATAGCTGCTCTATAACATCTGTACTTTTAGTACAGATGTTGGGTACACTGTTTTTATGCATAGGTAAATAAGAAGAAGCTGTGCATGTAACACAGTGAGAGTATAATATCATCAGTGACCGGCAGAATCTATCCTGTTTCACAGTGGAATTTTAAAAGCTATTTATATGTAATAAGAAATATACAAAATACATGGGAATTTTAGCCAGATGCACCACATGAGAAAACTGAAGTGTAATGGGATTATATCGTGCATAGTCAACCAAAGAGAATATAGGTGCCTTAACAGATATGATTACCATGCTCATGTCTTAGTCTTAACTAATAAATAAGTTGGTATTGTAAGAATTTGTTCAAAAGTGGCTGGTCTTATTTCTTCCTTCACGAGTGATCTTCTTGGGCAGAATTTATAACTGGGCTTCATACTTATAGTGAGCATGCATGCATAGCTAAATAGATTTTCTTTGGGTATTTAATTCACCTACTTAAGCTTCCTTTCCACCTGCTGCATGCTCATGTTTCAGACAGGATGCAAGCAGGACTGGCACTTCTAGTAGGCAAACTAGAGTACCGACACTTAGGGGGCACCAAACTCGCTAGCCCTAGCCTCTGGCCGCAGATATGGAGAGGCCGTAAGCAGAACCCATCCCACCCATGGCCAAAGACAAGGAGGAAAAAGGCCTGGGAGGGCCATAGGCAAAGTTCATCCCATCCACAGCTTAAGACGAGGAGGAGAAATGGCCATGGGTGGAGCCCATCCCTCTCCCAGCCAAAGACAGGCCTGGATTGAGAATGTAAGGGAGGCTGTATATATAGCAGTGAGGGAGTGTGGGAGCCTGTGTGTTGGGAAGTGAGAAGAGAGAGGTAGTCTGTGAGGTTGTATATGTGGGAGAGAGAGAGGGAGCTGTTGGGTGTGGGAGTGAGAGAGAGAGGGAGCCTGTAAGATTGTGTATGTGTGGGAATAAGAGAGCAAAAGATCCTGTGTTTGCATATGAAGGAAAGCAAGAGGGAGCTGGTGTGTGTGAGAGTGATAGAGAGAGGGAGCTTGTGAGGTTGTGGATGAGTGAGATAGTAGGAGCCTATGAGATTGTGGGTGTGTGTGGGAGTGAGAGTGAGAGAAAATGGGAGGTTGTGGGAGTGAGTGAGAGAGAGTGGAAGCCTGTGAGGGTGTATGTGGAAGTGAGAGAGATTGGGAGCTTGTGAGGTTGTGGGGGGGGGGGGGGGGAGAGAGAGAATTAGAGAGTAAGTGAAGCCAGTGTGTTTGTATGTGAATCAGAGAAAGAGGGATCTGTGTGTGTGTGTGTGGGGGGGGGGGGTTGAGCAGAGAGGGAGCTTGTGAGGTTGTGTTTGTGTGAGACTGAGACAGCAAGGGAGCCTGTGTATTTGTATATGACTGGGGAAGAGACAGGGAAACTGTGAGGTTGTGTGTGTATGTGTGTGTGGGGGGGGGGGAGGATGAAAGAGCGAGAGGGAGCCAATGTGTGTGTTTTGGGAGTGAGAGAGCAAGGGGTCCTATGTGTTTATATGTGAATGAGAGAGAGAGGAAGAAGGATCCTGTGAAGTTGTGTATGTGTGAAAGAGAGTTTGTGTACATGAGAGTGAATATGTGTGTGTGTGTGGGGGGGGGGGGGATGAAAGAGAGAGAGGGAGCCAATGTGTGTGTTTTGGGAGTGAGAGAGCAAGGGGTCCTATGTGTTTATATGTGAATGAGAGAGAGAGGAAGAAGGATCCTGTGAAGTTGTGTATGTGTGAAAGAGAGTTTGTGTACATGAGAGTGAATATGTGTGTGTGTGTGGCCCCTATGCCACAGAGAGGTGTATAGAAGCTGAATATGTTAGCAGGAGTGCAAGTGAAGGAAAGGTTTCCTTTTACAGGGAGGCCTGGTGCTAGAAATCTTGTAATCTCTAAGTAAACATCTGCTGGAAGTGCATAGGATGTGCAGGGAGGCAGAGGGTCAGTTGGAAGTAAGAGGAGGGGGGGAATCTTCCAGAGCCTGGGTCATCTTCTGTGTCACCTCTCTGACAGTCAAGGAGATAACATCCTCTCAAGGGCCTTTAAGAGGGGAGATAAAGCCCCGGCTCTCCCGAGTCAGGAGCTGTTTGAGATTTCACTGAAAGTAATTGGTAGAGCTGAGATACTCTTGAGGGATACCAGAAGAGAACAGCCGGGAGTGAGGCTGGGATTTTCCACCTAAATCCCTAGATACCTAAGTTAAAAAAAAAAAAAGAAAGGGCGAGAGACTGCTCAGAAGCTGCAGGTTACCCCTGGACTTACTAGGGTAAGGACTCTGCTGGATTAGGACCCTACATTGAGCCAGAAAGTACCTGCCTTGGCCTTGGGGAATCTTGAAGACATTTCTGACGGGTTTTTCCTGTAGCTGAACAGAAGTTCCAGTGAGTAAGCATCTGTCTGGTGGAGGAGTGGAAGAAAATACTAGTCCGGTTTGCAACAGGGAACAAAGGAAGGGAGAACAAAGTTACTGGAGACCTTGTGTTGATACACCAAGAAACCATCTTCATAAGGAGAGTTTGTGAAGAGAGGACTAAAGCTTTCTTTGAACTGTGATTTCATTTAAGTTGTATTTCTATCTGCATCTACTTGACTGTCACTATGTTTAACGCTGAAGACTCTGAATTAAACTATCTTTACAATTAGAGACTGGAGAGTGCTTCGTTTGGATGGAGTGTTCTCGGCCGGGCACTGGCCCTGCAGGAAACCCTGCCCCCAGCTCTTGGCCCTGGAGAACTGTTTCCCCACCTCGGGGTTGTGAACACCAATCACCCCGAGACTGGGAAAGTGACCCCTGACAAAGGGGCTCCATGTGAGAGAGTGGAGAAAGTGTGTGAGCAACAACCTCCCTCCCCACTCCATCTCAATCTTGGGGCATCTGGAAATCAAAAGTTCTCAGGTTAGGAGAGTGGAGGTTATTTTTTATCCTCATGTTTAATCGCTGTGTTTTATTTGATGTATCTGATGTTTTAAAATATATTTTTGGTGTTTGGAACATTTTTGAAAAATTTTATATGAATTTTAATCATTGGATGTTATTCTATTTCTCAGCAGTTTTAACATAATTATTTTTGTTAAAATGGTTTTATTATTATTGATGTTTTTTATTTCTTGATTTTATTCAGTATTTTATGAGGAATGATAATGTTTTGTTTCTGTTCTTTCATTGTTGTGCTACATACAAAGTCTAGCTTGTTAATGTTTCCAGTTCTGTTCAGTTTTTGTCTACATGTTTCTATTGATACTTTATGGTCCCTTTATTCTATATTTGGTGAGGGTCTATTTGTGTTCTGTATGTAAGACCGAGGTGAGGTATTCTGCTGGAGTATAGGGATTTATAGCAGCTTAGGTTGTTCTGTTTTCTCAATAGGATGTGTTTTGGTGTTTTAGGTCTAGGTATAATATTTGCAGTGCTGCCTTTTCATAGGTAGGGTTATTACTGTATGAATGCTGGCAGTTAGTGCTATTTTGATATGGGAAGTTTACTATATTGTAATTGTAATTCAATATACTTGGCTTTCAGAGTACCAAGCTCATACCCAACATGTGTTACAATAGGCCTAATTCCATATGGGTTCCTTGCCTTTTTTTTTTTTTGCAGAATTTTCTGGTTGGCACACAGTAGTGCCTGTAAATATATATATGTTGTAAGTGGCAATTTTACCTTAGAAAACTGTACTTTGAAAGTCTGTTTTCGTATAAAATCTATTATAAATGCATACTTTTTAATTGTCGCTGGGCTGGGGAGGGAGGAAATCAGAGCTGTGGGTTGAGGGGAAGTGCAAGGTTGTAAGGTTCATCTAAGGTACCTAATACCCTTGCACCACTCCTAGAGGCAAGGCTAGATGGACCTCTGCTCTGTCCCATTTTGGCTGTTCTTATATTTACAATGCAGCAGAAGGGCATAACCAGCTGACCATGTACTCCATTCTTGCCCAAGCATAAACAGAAACTTAGATATTTGCATAGTATATTGTTAAGTTCATTTTTTGTCATATCAAGAAAAAAATGTAATGCTTTATTCCTTATATAATCAGCTAAAACATCAGAATATTGGTCTATCCTAGATGTGGCCTCAATATATGTGTGCATGCTTCTAACTACATTTACATTTTAGGATCCATGGGTTATCCTAGAGATAGGCCACTCTGGTCCTGGAGTGCTGCAATTAGGTCTGGTTTCCAGGATATCTACAATGAATATGTATGAGATGCCTCCATTATAAGCAAATATATCTCATGCATATTCATTGTGGACATCCTGAAAACCAGACTTATTTATCGCATTCCAGGACCAGAGTTGCCTACCCCTGGGTTATATCCATATCACTAGTCACTCTGGCCTTGAGCATTGACGGTCAATTTGAAAAGCCTTGCGTGCCAAAACCAGGAGAAATGCGCATGACTCGGACCTGTATGCACCGTGTGGATTTTAAAAGGCCTGCAACCACATGCATATCTCCCGTTACACGCACAAAAATCATTTTGCCATGGCAGGGCATGGGTGGGACATAGGTGGGCCGGGTTTGTTGCATCAATCCAGCGCATAAGTAGTTATGCACACAAGTGCGAGCCGAGGTCCATAACCGTGTAACTTTACTTCTACTATGGATGGTGTGTAAGTCATGTAACAAAAAAAAATACGTGAGTCAGCAGGGTTTTAAGAGTCATGGTAAAAGGGAGACAAGCTAGCTAGGTGGATTGGGAAGTCCTCTCCTTTACTAGAGCAAACTGGGGAAAAGGACTATTGCGTTGGTGAGCGTAGTTACTAAAATTCCCCTCACGTGTGTAAGACAGCATTTGAGCACATATGCGCGTGTCATATAACATCGTGCCCCCTTATATGTGTGTATAGCTGATTTTATAACACGCATGTATATGCACATATACGTGAATATGTTATAAAATCACTGCGTTCATGTGCACGCACCGGCAACGTGCGCACATGTACACCCGCGCACAGGACTTAAAATTTACCTCTTATTGTGTAACTAGTGCCCACTCAGGACTCCATAAGGTTGCCAGATAATTGCAGATCATAAGGACAGGTTAAGTGAGCCAAGTTCTATCCTGTTGCATGTATGGCCTTATGGTTCTTTGTCCTTAAAGACATCAAAATTAAAAGATCTCGCAGGCAAATAGGACCAGCACTAGATTGGCTCAGGCTGCTTGGCATGACCAAGAGAGAACAGACCAAGACAAGAGGATCAGTGAACACCAGGAGTTCTTTATTCTGCACAAAACATCATAAAAAGCCCGACTCAGGCCGAGGTTCGCTCTTTGAGCTGCTTCAGGGGCTAACAGAACAAAACAAATATAATCACATATAAAAACATATAAATGTGAATAAAAACATATACACCAAACACAGATAATAAAATTATATAAAATATATGAAATCAAAAACACAGACATAATTATTAACACTAGACAACACTTAATGACAAAAATATTGTAACATGGTCTAATCAATTAACTTAAATAGCTAAAAAGACATCACTCCTTATATAAAAGTATCTTTGTTTAAAATTTTTTTTATAAAATATGTATGATTCCATACATGCCTATATCTGTATCCATATATAAATCCATATATAATTAAACAACTATGAAGTATCTATTATGTGTGATGCCGGTGGTTTGTACAGCAGTTCAGCCTCTTTGTTTCATTAAGTGGTTTTAATTGGTACAATATTCCTTACTGTTTGTCTTGAAAGCAATTGTTTAAACATTTCTAAAGAGGCTGAACTGCAATATTGGATCAGTTTACGTTTTTTTTTTTTTGGGGGGGGGGGGGTTTGGACCTTCCCAAGAGAGAACAGATACATCTGACTCAACCCCTGTCCTCAGGTGCTTCCCTGCTTTTGAATTCTAAAAGAGTTAACCAAAAGCATCCAAGCCAGATTAATGACAACTCTGCAAAGAAAAGGTGATTAGACTGGTATTTTATATGTATATTTGATAGGAAAATTATATGTATTGAGATGTTTTGTTTTGTTTTATATTCAGGTCTGAAAATAATACCTGAGTCATTTTTTTTTAACGTTGGCTGAACATTGGAAAATTGCATTTCTGTTTTTCCATTATTTCATTAATTTGGTTTTCTAATTTCAAGGATATGTTTTGGGGGAAAAAAACAAACAGTAAAATGCCACTCCCACCCCTAGCAGCATGCCGGAAGCATTGAAAGGCTATATATATATATATATATATCTAATGGATTCACGTTTATTTGTTACCATGACAACATCTCACTAGCTCTTATAAATTGCTGGAATATCTTCCCGTAGATATACCTTCCATAACCTGTACCTTTACTTGACTCATTACCATTTTGTCATTTTTTTCCCTTCTTTTCCTATTCTCTTTATTTTAATCATTCTGTATATTACTTTGGCAACACCTGATCCAAGGGGATTCACAGACAAGGCCTAGGCTGAAGCTTCTGTCTTGCGTAGGCCTAGGCCATGGTAGATCATAGCAACCTTGGTATCATGCCAATAAAGTTATTTGAATGTGATGGGTGAGGCTGACCCCCCCCCCCCCCCCAAAAAAAAAACAAAAAAAAACTCTCCTCCTTATCTTTTATCCCCTTTCCAGATGTGCTTTTTTCTTCCCTTCCCTTATTTATTTTTAAACTCTTGATACTAGGTTGCAACAGTATCTTCTGCCTTCTGTCTTAGAAACATAGACTGTGATGGCAGATAAGGACTGTAAGGCTCATTTAGTCTGCCCAATTTACTTCCTGTTACAATATCATAGATCTCAGCTTTCTCTTCATTTCACACAAATAAGGATCATTCTGTGCTGCAGTGCTTATCCCAGGTTGTCTTGAATTCTATTACAATCCAAATCCTCCCAGGCACCGGCTTAAACTGACGCCTCGTTAGAGTGACTATGTCAAAATGAATAGGATGAACCAGGCCTGGTTTTAACCCCCATTGGTGGCATGAAGATTTAATCCTGACAGGCTATAGAGCAATACAATTACTCATTCCCAGTGTACCTAGATGGGGAGTAAGAGCAGGGCGAGGAGGCAGAAGAGCAGAAAGCAGGGATGGTAACGTGATTCAGTTTCTGGAGGGAGGTCCTGAACCTTCCATTTGCAATCAGCAATAGGGGTATGCAGCCAAAAAAGCTTTTTTGTTGTTGTTGTTTTTTCGTTGTTTAACATTTTAGCACCCAGTACATTTTTATTAGCACGCATTAAATTCCATTTCATTTGCACTATTTTTCATTAGTACTAAAAAAAAAAAAAAGAAGAAGCAAAACAAACAAATGCACCTGCCTAATCAGCACTACAAGTACTAGCATGCATTAGGAGAAGCGGAAATCAAAAAAACCAGGATTGTCATGTCCCTGACACATGGTAGGGAAGAAGGTGCATAGACTTAGGAAAGATAAGATGAAAACTCAGGGAATAAAGGGTGGAAGGAGTTTAAAAAATAGAAGACCCTGAAAAGAATAAAGTAACCCAAACAGTAATCTCACAGCCCCTAATAATTTTGCACTATAATAATTCCTTATTAATGTAAAAATATACTGGAGTAGGTCCATACATAGTACTATTCCGTATGAATGCCTTAACAATATCAAATCCTTTTCATTTCATACTACCCTGCAGCATGTCAGATTCACATTGGTTAATGTTTTGCAAAAAGAAAGCTGTGTCTGTCTCCAATGCAGTATATTCAAAACTTAAGTGGACCAACCTCATGTAGCTTCCCTCCTCAGGTTCTACAGTGTAACTGGTGTCACGAGAGAGCGGACCCCGCTATAAATTAGAGACCATTGATTGGACTGGATTGCTGCGTCCACTCTCTGCTAACTTGGAGTGCCTTCTTGTTATCCCTGGACTCCACCCACAGAATTTCTCAAGCTCCACGGTAATCAAAAAAACCACACTTAACAAATCATTTAGGCAAAATAAGAGCAAAGCATAGAACATAGAAACAATGGCGCAAGAGAATATCTCCAGAATTTATCTCTAAAAGTGAATAGTAAACACACACAGCGAGTACGGATTGGCTAAAGCAAAAGTGAGAGGTGGGTCACTCCTAATAACAGAACAACCAATCCTCTCATATTATTTCATCATAACAGCTGTTATTATCGTACTCCCCCTGTATATATGTATATACATCTCTCTGTGTTCTCCCGTTTTTCTCCACTATTGTTGAGTCATTAGAATGTAATATCATATCATATATACCCGCCATATTTATTCTTTTACCATTAACTCCCACCCCCCCTCCAAGTTGATACTCTCCCTGTTCCATGTATTTTTATGTTCTGTTCTATGTAAACCTATATGATTTATCTACAAATACCGGTATGTAAAAGCTGTTAAATAAATAAATAGTCCCTCTTATTTAGAAGTGCACTTCAGTTATAATCCTGGTACCAGTTCAAACTTCAGCCCTTTGTGCTGTAATGTATTCTTTACCCTTAATTCAGAAGCATCTCCTTTCTTCATTGGGCATAGGAAATTTTCACCAGCTGCTCCTAAGGCTTAATTGTTAAATCTTTACATTTGCATGTCTGTGGCGAGAGACTACAGGGGCTACTTGAACTTCAGCTTTCTTCCACAAGGGTCCTTTTCTACTGACCCCCCACACATTAGTCAGGCCCGGATTTAGGCATGGGCACATACCTGGGAACTCTCGAGATTTCTATGCATTGTAAATATTTTTTAAATATTTTTTCTCTGTTCAGTTAAATTTAAATTTTAACTGTATTTGCCCTATTTACTATGTATGTTCTGAGTTCTATGTATCGCCGTTCAGGCAATTTTCTGTTCCTTGTAAACCGGTTTGATTTGTATTTAATGCAGGAAGATCGGTATATAAAAACCAAAAATAAATAAATAAATAAATAAATTTCACCCTGAGACTCGGGGAATTTGCATCAGTTGCAGGGTCTCAGGGGAAACACTAGGGGGCCGATGACATGCAGTGCGGTCAGCCAAGCGCAGTTTAACCGGCAGTTGGACGCGGGTTGTATAGGCACTACCCAATCCCCTTATTAGCGCCCCTCCACAACGTGCATCCAACGTGGGGCAAAACTAATAGCGTTCATCACATGCAAATGCATGTGAATGAGGCTATTAGCTATTCACTCCGAATGCAAAAAAAAACCAAAAACTGTGCGTCTAAGATGCACATTTTTGCGCTCAGAAATTAACAAATGCCCGGAGCAGGCGTTAATTGCTGAGCACTCCCAAAAGTTGTATAGAAAAGCTGAAAAAACAGATTTTCTGTACATCCTCCTTCTTAATATCATTGCGATATTAAGCAAGAGGAACAAAATCTTTAAAAAAGTTTTTAAAAAAGAAGTTTAAAAAAAAGCACCGGCGTTCAGGTTCAGGAAATGGACGCTCAGTTAACAATCGTCCGTTTCCTGAACCCCTGGCTGTGCGACAATTAGGAAAATGGACGCCGACCCTAGTGCCTCCTTGATAATGCAACCCTTAATTTAAATATTGCATGGCGCCCCCAGGAGGGGGGTGCCTGGGGGCGTGGTAGGAAAATGGGCGCTGAATGTTCAGCACCAGCTTTCAGCACACATTAATTGCATCGGTCCCTAGAAATCTCAGGGCCTCACTGTATACAGCTCAGCCACTCCCCTTCCTCATTAAGCCCGCAGAGAACAGCAAGCCTGGAGTAGACACTGCAAACAGCATGTGGGGAGAAACTGGAGAGGGGCTGCCATACACACAAACCTCAGTCTGCAGCTGTGATTCCAGGACTTGAGGATCACTCAGCTAAGAGTAGAGTGAGGATGCATAAGTCATGGAGCCGAGACTCATAGGGGGAGGCAGCAAAGAGAGTGCTGGGGTGAGGGAGAGACGAAGGGAAGTGAGGGGATGACAGGTGATGGTGATGGGCGGGAGGGGGAAAGAAAGTATGGATTAGTTGGGTGAGGGGGCATAAGGGAAGAGAGAAAACTGCTACATATTATTTCATTCCTTCACCCTCCCCCCCTCCCCCCAAATCCTCTGCTAATCAGCAGCAATCTCAGGGTGACCACAACTCAAAAGTTCCCAGGAATGCATAGGCAAGTGTCTCCGGTGCCAAATTTTAATAGGCGCCGGAGCGTTGCCTTCTGTCATGCCTCTATCAGGAACTGCCTCTGAGCCGCGGCAGCCCTCCAATCCAGCTCCAGCAGGAGCAGGAACACTTTAAAATGGACGTGTAGCACCGGGCCTCCAGTTTCCCGACCCGCTCTCAAGACCCTGCAGTGCCCCATCCCTCACACGTGTTTCCATAGTAACAGGAAGCCCATGTGAATGGAGGAGGTGGAGCACCGCAGAGCCTTGAGAGCACTAAGGGAGGCTGGAGGCCCAGCAATACATGTCCATTTTTAATGTGTTGCTTCTACTGCTGCGGCTGGAGTGGGATCCCTCACTCCCTCTCCTTCACATCCCCCCCGTACTTCTTCTGTCTGATGACTTCGCTGCGGTAGGGGCCTGGCATCAGTGACACCCCCCCCCCCCCCCCCAATTGCCTATGAGAGCCAAATATCTAAATCCGGCCCTGACTTTAGTCCTGCAGATCCCGGCCAAATATACGGGATAATTGGCTGTGTGTGTGTGTGTGACTCTCTCTCTCTCTCTCTCTCTGAGCAGGCTACAATGAAAGGGACTGTTTTACTCAAGTAAATACTTTTTAAAATCAGGCCCTAACCGTGGAAGTCTGTGTGCCCTGATCTAACTTTCAGCTCATTGTTATAATCTTGAACCCAACTGCGAAACTGGTACTTGGCTCACTCACGTGCCAGACCCTCTCCCATTTTATGTGCCCTCCCGGGGAGGGTTACACACTTTATTTAATCTTCATAAATACTTGAAATTTTCTACTCTATCCCCTACTGTTTCCTCCTTTCCTCCAGAAAGTTCATTGTGTGTGCCTTACGCCTCCCCATGTAGAGGGTTGCAGGTTCTGTATGATGATTCATTTTTGTAGCCTTTCCCTGGACTGTTTCAACCTTTTCCAGAGGTATAGTCTCCTAGAATAGAGCACACAATACTCAAGGTGTGACCTCACTAGAGACCTATACAAGAGCAATATTATCACCTCCTTTTCCTGCAGGTGATATCTCTCCCTATGCACTTCAACATACTGCTGCTTTAATTTTCCATGATGACTTTCTTTAGCATCACGATGACTATGTAACGCCTCTTCTCATCACCTACTTTGCTTTCCTGTCCATTTCTGCATGCAGTTCTAGCTTCTCTTTCTCGTCTATAAGTGCATTCACCCTGCACCTTTTCGTTACCTTCTTTTCTCTCTCTCACTTAAACCCTTCCTTGTGAACTCTGTTCATTGAGCAAGTTGCTGTTATCTGTGGCTCTTCTCCTCCACCTCCAAACTCCTGACACCACACTTTCCACTTTGCTGTACACCGTATGCCTGGATTAAACTTCCTGAGTCAGCGCGTCATGCTCCCTCTCTGGCCATATTCAAATCCAGTTTAAAAACTCATTATTTTGAAACTGCTCTTAAATCCTAAGCACTTCTCTGTAATACACCTCTTACAGATTCTTGTCGGTCATGTATGTTTGTCTTGAGTAGATTGTAAGCTCTGTGGAGCAGGGACTGTCTCTTTTGTGTGTCTGTACAGTGCTGCGTAGTGCTTTAAAAATGATCAGTAGTATTAATTTTCCCTTCTGCTTTATTACACTGATGATCAACACTGGGTCATTTAAGATAATTACTCCTGGGTCTGTTTCCTCTTTGACAGTTGTCAGTTCTTCTTCTACTTGATACGTGGCTAATGGATTTTTGTACATCGGTTGCAAAATTTTACATCTGTGTGCCCTGAAGCGCAGCTTCCAAATTTCCTCAGATTACCTTTCTTTTTTTTTTTCTATCTACCCTGTTACAGATTTTTTGTGTCTTTTGCAAAAAATCATATTTTCCTTCATGTCTTCCTGCATCATCATTAATAAAGATATCAATAAGAACCAATCTGAGTACTGAGTTACCCTGCTCATCACTTTACCTTTACTGGAATGGACTTCATTGGCCACCAAGTTGTGTTTTTAAGCCAATTCTTCATCTAGTTAACAGCTTTCTGTCTTACTCGCATAGGAAGTAAGCCAAGAAGTGGCTGAATACTCAGTGGAACTTATCTTCTGCTGAACATACTCAGATGAAGTTATCCAGGTAACTCTACTGCTCCCTGGCTTACTGAATATTTGGAGAAAAAAAAATGTCCTTGGCTGCACAAGTCGATCCCCTCGCCCTCCTCTCAAGTTTAAAAAACAAATGACACGGGCTGAGTGTGGCACCATCTCCAACCCATCCTGCCACCCGAACCCTCAAAGGCCTCCCTGTACCCCAGTGGGAGACAGAGAGGCTCTCGCTTCATCCCATGAGGTGAATATCTAAGTGCCAGTAGCTTTCAGCCATCCCAGCACTTAGATATTCGTTTTATTCACATTACTCGAGCCAGGATGGGTTCCTTCACTGACAGCTGACCAATCCTCTTCTGAACAGAGTTATGAAGGTTGCAGTCAGCACCTCCTTAAACTTTTGCAGTATAATGGAGCTGCACTCTTTGGAGACCCATGGCTTAATTAAACTGCTCTCATCTGTGTAAGTTCTTTAACCACATCCCCCTCCATAAATGGATTTGTGATTGTTTTGCTGTCATGTATCCTCTGTACCCTGCCTTCGGAACATCACCTTCCTGCAGATACTGAGCAAAAGATTTCTGCTCATCCCCTCTCCTTGCTACTCCAGTTTCTCCTTTTATCTTTACTATTCCCCTTTTGGATTTATTGTCTTTATATTATACATCTAAAGAAGGTTTTTATCTCCCCCTTATAATGAATATCCTACACAGTCTGGTACTGCAGAATGTCACTGTAGAATACTTGTAAGCTTTGCAACATCCTTTGTCCCAACTGTGTCTGTGACATGTAGCATTTCGTTGGCAGAGATCTTATATAAGTGGGAATGTTCAAACTCAGCAGACTGGAAATGATCAGGCCCAGAGCAGAAATGAAGAATTGATTTAGCAAAGAATAATAAGGAAGAAAAAAAAAAACCCCTTCTGATGCAAAGTTTGGAACAGAGTCTGAATTCCAGATGTCAGGTACCAGGTGCAAATTATACACTCATTATCCAAATCATTAGCAAAGGTATAAAATCACAGCCTAATGTACAATGTTATTGTCATGGGGATTGGGGGTGGGGGGGGGGGGGGGTCACTTTATAATTTAATATTTTGGAATGGTTTCTGCCAAGGATTCTCCATGAGTATTACTTCACTTAGACACAGCCATCCCACTGGGGTCATTCCCGGAGAACTTCCAGAATTAGAGATCCCTGTCTGATAGGGTTTGTTTCGGTTTGCTTTTTTTTTTTTTTCTAGAGGGTGGTGGTGGAGGTTCAGGATTTGGTCCGTTTAATGGTTATTTCAGATTGGTTCATTTGCAGAACCAAATAAGCATTAAATGACAAAAACAAACAAAAAAAAAAAAAACCCCACCGCACATGGTCCCTGCCCACCCCCTTACCCCTTCCGTAGCTATGATCCATGTCGAAAAGCAGCAGGAGCAATCCCCAGTTGCTCCTGCTAGGCTCGTTTGCCTTTTAAAATGGTGCTGGACTCTAGATTGGCCAGCACAATGTTGGTTTCCAGTCTTAAATTAATATGGCAGTAAAGCAATATGGCCGAAAAAGACGTTTTTAGGGCTTTAAAACTTGGTCAAGTTGCTCTTATCTGAGTTCTTTTCCTCCACCGACAACTCCCAACTCCACACTTTTTGTATGGCTGCTGCTTTTTTAATGGGGAACCAGCAGGGCAGGAGCAACTGGAGATTGCTTCTGCCCCTTTTTAGCGTAGACCACAACTATGGAAGGGGCCAGAGGGTGGCAAGGGTTTCTGGGGGCCATGGGGACGCATGTTTTTGTATTTATTTTTTTATTTTCTTGGCATTGGCAAATTGTGCACGCTATTTGCCAATAATGTGCGCAATTTGCTGAAATGAAACCTTCCCCCCCCCCAATATTCAGGTTTTTTTTGGACCAAGTAGGCTACTGGTTTGTTTGAAAGAAATTGAACCAAAAATTGCCATTTTGGTTCAGATTCCTTATTCATTTCAAACAAATGCACACGTCTACTGTCTGTCACTAACGTAGACCGAGGGAGCCCATAGCTTATAGTGAAGATCCTCCCAATCTGGTTTCTGCATGCACCCAACAAATATGGAAAATATTTGCCGATTACAATTACAGACAAATCCTATAGACCAGTGATAGTTAATATAGCTCACCTTTGTCATACAATAAATCACATTATGATGCTGTTTTCATTACAACCTTAAAAATATAAGTGGGGTTAACCCCACTAAGGTCTGCATATTAACAAATGTGGTGGTGTAGAAGTGTCCCATGTGACTCCTAATTCATAGATTTAACATCCGTGCTACAAACATCTGAAATACTGTAAATCAGTGCTGATTTCTGCTTGCTATCATGTCATGTAGATTTCCCAAGGAAATATTTTTCCAGTTGACAAACATACTATTTTAAATGTCACGAAGTAGAGAGAAAAAACAAAAAATGCACAGCTCGCAAGCTGCAAAGGATCATTACTAAACGGTCTAGTTGAGCTCTTGTGGACTTGTTGACAGAGATGCTGCCTCCTTCAGTTCAGCAAGCATTGCATTGCACGAAAGCGAAGGTGAGAGAGCCAGGAGGGTCCTGGGAGACTCAATTTCTGCATCTGATGTATGGTGTCCCACCTGGCTCAGAAAAGAGCACAGACCTGTTGCTGACACACAGCTGAACCTTATTCATCTGAAGCACTTCCCGAGATAATGGCACAGGAGTCTTTGCTAATGTTTCGGTCGACTTCCTCTTTGCCACACGGATTTCAAAATCTTTTCTTTTATAATAAGAGGATTTCTTTTTTTTTTTTTTTTTTAGTATTCAGCTGTCTTAGCAACTCAAACACTTGTTACAAGGATTAATATAGCACAGAGTAGCAACCTTTCATTATCATACCATGCATTACTTTAGAAAAAGGTTTTATTTGTGGCGTGTGTTTAAAAAGACCTGAAGCTTGAGTTCGGAGAGGGAATCTGTTTTTTGTTTTTTTTTCCCCCAGCTAAACGGTTTTAGATATTCCACAGTAAGCAGCCAATGAGGTGGCACTTTGAAGTGCTGGCAAGCTGTTTCTTTTCAGCAGGTTTTAATTGCTTTTGTTATTGTTGTTGGGGCTATTTATGGTTTAGGAGCTTGCCATGTTATTTATGAGATGGAATTATCCGGGCAGAGACTAATACGAATCACTTAGTCTGCTATAGAATATACTAGACAGACACTGTAATGTTTTAAAAAGCTGTAATTGGAGTGCTAACATCCTGAGTCCTATCTTTGACAGTAATCATCCTTCACAGTTGTTATAGCCTCTGTCCCACCGGTCTAAGCAGGCTAAGGGGCTCACTGGGGGGATCCTGGGTCCACCTTTCGACCCATGCCCCCTGATTCCTTTCCCAACAGGGGAGACAGGTGAAGCCTTCCAAGGCCCTAGGTTTCCCGTAGAGGTTTTCTGCTTCCTCCAGTGACAGCAGCACACTGTGCACAATCGGCTGTTGTTCAAAAATAAATCTTTTTACTGAACACTTGATTGCAGGTGAAATTCACACTTTAAAATAGTGCACTTCAATGCAGAAATAAAGTTCCAAAGAAAATCCGAGAGACGGTCACTGGTACATCTGAACTCCCACAAGGGATGATCCCTGGGCACCACCCGCAAGACGGATGCAGGCTCCTTCCAAGTAGGAAACCGGAAACTCCTCCTGTGATGATGCTTTCCTTTCAGGAGCGGTTCTGGAGGACCTCCTCCCTGCATAGCAGCCTTCCCTCTGATTCCCCATAACGAAAATTCACTACTATTTTTGTTTTGTCTACATGGCACTAAACCAGCAATATTCCTTTGAATTCACTTTCTCCAATTCACTGAAGAAGTCTCTCTCAGACAGATGAGGAGTAGGGGGACTGACTCACTTTCGTGAGACTGCTTCCTTCAGATATCTCAGAAGTCCACTCTTGGACCCCAAGACAAACCTTCCCTATTCCTAAAGTCCTGGGAACCTCAACCTTGGGACCTCCAGCTGACCCACTCAGGACAGGAGAAAGGAAAAAAGGAGACGGAACCCTGAGCCAGACGGCTTCATGAGTTTTGTTAAACCGCTCATTTCAGATAAACACCTCCTAATTAGCGAAGGACTGTCAAACGCACCACCATGCTCCTGGACATTGAAAGGGGCAGGAGGAGATGCCCACTCACCTCCTGCCCCCTCGACCATCTCTATAAGACGGCACTGAGGCCAATGCTATTTTGACATCATTGTTGTGCCGGTATCATGGCTGTCAGTGCTATTTTAAAGAGATGACCAAAGGTTCGGAAAGTGAGTGGGCATCTCTCCTGCCCCGTATATTGGCAGGAGATAGCTTAAATGAAATACACATTACACAAAATGGTATTAGTGGAAAAAAACTCCCTCCTCTTCACAACCCTCTCATTTGTCACATCAACCAAGCAGAATCAATTTATAGGGACTGATGTAATAATGATGTAATAAGCCCTGCAGAGGAGTTTTTAGTGTACAGTTTAATTAGCATGCTAAAAATGACATTAACATCAGAGGTATTAAGTTAATGATAAGTACTGTGCACATGGTAGTTACAAAATGTTTACTAAAAATGTAAAGCAACAAAGAAAACGTTGGCCCTAGACTGCAGCAGCAGCCTTTATTTCAAATGTAAAAGGTATTGGGAGGGTGAGAGGGTTAGGGTTGAGCTGGGGGAGTGAAGGAGGCACAGAAGGGCTCAGTCTTCAATATTTTGCTGGAACCAAGGAATGGGTAGGGGAACGGGGAGGCTGACCTTGACCCCTTGAACTTGTTAAATAATTGGTATCAGAAGGGTCTGAGGGGAAAGTGGAGGCTCAGCCCAGCAGGGCTCCTGTTTTTCGCACAGGTGGAAGGGGCTTTGTTTCAGGCTGCGGGATGCTATTATTTTTTGCTTTGTCTACATGGCCTAAATTTATCCAGTCACATGAAGTTGGTGCCCTGCTAGTGAGACCACAGAATATCTTGCATTGAGGCAGCCTTAGACCTGTGTTAGATTCAGACATGGCCCTACCCCTGAGGATCCGGATGGATCCTCTCAGGGCTGAAAAGGGGTTTCTGAGAAATGCCCCAGTGTTCAACTTGATGACTGAGGGCTATACAGTGGAAAT
The DNA here is from genome assembly GCF_901001135.1 of Rhinatrema bivittatum. Taxonomy (NCBI): domain Eukaryota; kingdom Metazoa; phylum Chordata; class Amphibia; order Gymnophiona; family Rhinatrematidae; genus Rhinatrema; species Rhinatrema bivittatum. Next base: position 36,135,642 of record NC_042626.1, read on the forward strand.
GGAAGGTGAAGCTCCACCTCTGTAGGCTAGGCCTGGACTCTGAGCATGGAATACCAGTCACAATGATGCTGCTTATCAGTACATTCTTGTATATAATGCTTATAATCACTGCCTTTTTCAGAATATATAAATTTATATACTCATTTGCCAGTATCTCTTTTGTGTGTGTGTGTCTTATTTCTGCCGGGTAATACAAGGCAATCCTCAACTACAGTCTCCATAATTTTGCTTTGCTTGATATTTACTAGAGGATGCTCACTGATTCAGAGGATCGCTGTGGCTCTACTGTAAGATCCCACTGCAAGGTTCAGTCCCCACTGCCTCTGACAGGTGGTTGTGATCTAGCTACCGAAACTGGTGACAAGACGTTCCTCTAGAGTACCATCAGAACCGAAGAGAGAGAGAAAGAATGTCTCTCTACCTGTGATGAGGAGGTGGAAATGGATCTGCCTGCTCCCAAATAGCAATCCATGAACTTCTGTGCATTACTAGAAAAGTAATCTCTTAAAGCAGTAAAAAGATGGGACCAGAAGGCAGGTGAATGAGTTTTCCTTCATCAGGTCACCCCTTTCCAGATTCTGGTATGTACTGGATAGTTAGATGCAAGCAGTAAAAATAGTTTGTGAATTAGTTGGTCAAATTAGTTTGGCACCTTTTTTTTTTTTTTTGGAAAGAAACGGGGGATTAATTGTGAAGTTCTGGATCAACTTGGTGGGCATCCACCTTGGTTTTCTGCAGATATGCTACACATTTTTAGGGATATTGCTGAAATCTAAGGCAACAAAATCCAATAAAAAACTTTTGCTCAGATCTCAGCTAAAATCTAAATATATTTTTCGGTGTGAGTCAAACTCGCACAGGGCTGAACTCTGCCTTGTATTAATTTGAATCACCTCAGTGCAATTAATGCTTGCTATCACCATTGTAGAAGATAAGGCCATCTCTGTACAGTCTTTAGTTTTCAATTTCTTATGGGATTTGCTTCTATTAAAACCTCCCATCAAGCCTCCCTGTGTCATAGGACCTTGATGTGGTACTGCCCCAGTTGATGAAATAGGCTCCTGTGAGCTGAAGTGCTTGTCCTGGAAGGTCATACGGTATTTTGGGTGGTGGTCACTTTGATACACAGTGAGCTCCAGGCCATAGTGACCTCTTTACCCTATACAAAGGATTTTTTGTTTATAATAGAGTGGATCATGACATACAACCTAAGTTTCTGCCTAAGAAAGTGCTGGACTTCCACCTTAATCATTTAATCTTCCCCCCAACAATTTTACCTACCTAGTACAGTAGGACACATGTCCACAAAGGTGAACAAGCCTTACACAGTCTGAATTGCAAAAGAGCTCTAGCTTTCTATCTGGGCTGATTGAAGCCCTTTGGGGGGGGGGGGGGGGGCGGGGGGATTAATTTTATAACTCCTCACAGAGCAGGTAACTTTAAAATGAGCACGTGTGTGCCCACATATTTTATTTATTTAAGTTTATGCACGAGCACACATACGCAGGAATTTTATGAGTTTTAGACTTTTTAATTAACAACAGAAACAAAAACAGGATAAAACACAATTCAGCATTTTGACAAATCAAGGATCAGACATACATATCAGGATAAACAAGATAAATAGTTATCCACCGGGGCCCAAGTTTTCACACATTTGAATAATACGCCACTACGTTCAACAGCTATTAACTCATACTTATGAAGAAGCGTTAAAGTATTCCAACACAAATTGAAATCTAATACACTATTATTTTTCCAATGTAATAGGAACCAAATAAAGAGTAACAGAGAGCATGAAATCAAATAACTTACATTCCTATTTAGAAAATACAGATCATTAGAGATTTCAAAAGCACCACCTGAAACGTCCAGGACTGGTTCAAATGGAAAATGCTACACATTCGTTGCCAAATAGATGACCAAAAATTAGTTAAGTTCCCACAGTAAATAATAAATATAACATACGAGAAAAAGTTCCTCTATCCAATTTACAAGACCAGCTTTATATATTCCCTTCAGCATTACATTTTCCCACTTTTACTGTGGTCCAAACAGCTCGTTGAGTTATAAAGAACATCGCTGAAGTAATTAAGGTGGATAAAGAAACCCTTATAGATTTTACCCCAAAAAAAGGCACCACTGAATGTCCTCCATCTCTCTGGAGCATTCTTTCTCCCGCTCCTCAGTACCCAAACATCTCTTAGAAAAATGTTGTTTCATCAATTTCTAAGAGTCCGGTGCTGGCTTAGCAGAGGCCCATATCACTTCACAAATTTACCCCAATTTAAGCTCATACAATAAATCTGTTAACACTACACCGCTCGACAGAATACAATGCTTCAGTTGCAGCCATCAGAGATATTGATGCGCTGTAATGTTCAAGTCCTGCTGTAATAAAGGAAAAAATTTCAACGTTCCACCAGAGAGCAATTGATCTAAATACCAAATCCCTCTTCCCTGTCACAACTTCCATTTCAAAACTGATTTATTTATTGAAAGAGTGGATTAAACTGTATGGGCATTTTACGCAAAGATTTCCAAGAAATCCCCAAATTGTTATAAAAAATTCAGAATGCCTTTAAAGTAGCTATCTGAACCTGAAATCCCTATTTAGATGCCTTGTCAAAGACATTCCATGTAAGAGATACCAGGGTATCAGGACTATTAAGCTCTTTCAAAGGACAATCACCTTGGATCCTCATCTGCATAATCCTCCTCAACCAAAGATTATCTTGGCTCAATAGAAAGGCAGCCTGATAAGACTCAAAATCTGGAATGTTAACCCCGCTAAATCCTTGGGAAGCTTCAACTTGTGAAGAGCAATTCTGGGAGGCCTTGTCCATCAGCAAAGGGAGCATATTCCACACATAATTTACCTTAGGAACTACAATCTTCTTAATTGCCTCTAACCTACCCCACCAAGACAAATACAAGGGGGACCACCTACAGACTAAGGGGGTCATTCATCAAATCACGTTAGGGTGTTATCGCGGGCGTTAGGACCCTATCGCATGCGATAAATATCGCATCACAAAATGCATATGCAAATTCGAAAATTTTATTCAAGTGGGAGGAGTTTGGAATAAATAGAAACAAGGGCTGTTTAACGTTGCACGCGATAACGTAACACACGCTATCGTGGGATTTTTCACTGGAAATAACTATACCTTTTTCCTGAGTGTTATGCCTGCGATAGCTGTGCGTTATGGCCAAAATGGGATTTATCGCAAATCCTGTTTCGGAAGAGGGAGAAGGGGAGGGGAGGGAAAAAGAGAGAGAGAGCCTCTGTGGAGGATCTGTGATTTTGAACTCTTTATACCACTGTAAGAGGGGACATTATGAACTCAGGGTGAGGTTTGTGGGGTGAGTTGAGATTTAGGGGGCAGTTTTACATCCACAAACTGAAAATGGCCTTATTGTCACATTTTACTCAGTTAAAATGAATGCACATCCCTAATAAAAACTTGTTAGCATTTAGAGCCTTGAATTTGATTGGCCAAACCTATATTCAAAATCTGCTACAGGAGTACATTCCACAGAAGATGAAGTCATCAAGGGCTGCTTTTTTGAAAATTATACTTTTGAGAGCGGCAAGACTCTCTCATATGCACCAGAGAGCCTTTTCTTGCTATTTGCCTAGGCTATGAAATTTTATTATTTATTTTATTTATTTAGAGCTTTTTTATACCGGCATTCATGATACAATCATATTATGCCGGTTTACAGATAACAAGGGGTGCAGTAACTTCGTACATATAACAAGTGCATAAGAAACAATAAAGTTACAATATAACTTTGCCTACTGAAATTTGGCACACTGGAAGTTTAATAGGTTTTTAAATTTGTAATCTTTGTTTTCACAATGATGATAATAGTAGTAAAACTTATAGGTCTATATCAGACTAAGCATAATCTGGTTATCTTTTTGTTTATGTGGATATTTGCAAAGCATGGGAGAGATTTTAAAACCTGTTTAAAACCTGTTTGGGTCTGTACTTTTAAGATGAGAGCTGTCAGTATAATTTGATGGCAACGACATCTAGGGTTTGTTTTTTTTGTTTGGGGATTTATTTTATGCTTGATTACCAGGAAAATTGGTGGTTATATTAATTATATGAGTATTGTTTTGCATTAATATGTTTATTTTGTATTGTATGTATTTTAAAATATTATTTATTTTGTTACAGTTTTTTGATTGTTTATTTTGTAATATGTTATGTGAGCTAGTTGCTTGCTTATGAAAGTAATTTTCAAAGAGTTATATAGGGGAGGTACATAGGAAACATGTACATGTATAAGTTACTTTATAAACCTCGAGCATGCACAAGTACTTGCAGTATTGTGTGCAAATGTTAATAGGGAAAAGTGGAATCTGCTGGGGGCATTCCAGGGCGGGGTTTGGAAGTAAGCACACAAGTTGCTATTTTGAAGATGTATACGCACATACGTTAACAGACTTGTCTATACATTTTTACACCTGCTAACTGACATGCACATTCAGACTTGACTTTTGTCATTAGTTTTTGAGTGAGATGCCTGAGTGAATGGGGGGGGGGGGGGTGTTCATGGTGAAGTGCTGGAGGGTCTCGCTGAACGTGACCACATGGGTGAAAACTGGCGGAGGTATTGGCGAACTGGTGATTCCAAGTACTCATGCAAGTATTTTCAAAGCTGGAGTACACAAATACTTCATAAAATTCCTGCCTCCGCCTTTATTTCTGGTTATAATGTGCAAATTATTACTGTTACTGAGCATGTAAAATATGCACAAGTCTTTTCATAAAATGGATAGAGAAAAGTATTCATGTTTCTGTATTAGAAATCTACACATAAGCAGCTCTTGCTAGCTACGTAGCTTCTAAAATGCTAGCATAAATCTTTGTGGGCCCACTTATGCGTGCAAACAACGAAGTGCGAACAGATTTGAAAGCTGGGCTCTCTCAGCGCATAATAAATAGGGATGCGCAGAGACTTCTTTTTTTTTTCCCCATTTCAGGATGGGGGGTGTCTTATTTGGGTTTCAATTTGTTTCTTTTGGTTCTTTTTCTTTACTGAACCAAAATAAACATTAAAAATAAATGTAAAAGAGACCGCCCCCCCCCCCCCATGTCAAAAAAGAAATGGTGACAGCCAGCCCTGAGGCCAGCACCATTTAGTTGCACAGCCATACAAACACAAGGGCCATACAAGCAGATGTTGCCGGCCTCTGAGTCGGCCAGTTCTATTTTCCAGCTGGGAGCCAGAGGGGCAGGAGAGACTGCGGCTCACTCCTGCCTCTTTCTATTAGGCGAGTTGACAGGACCCCGGCAAGAAGTGAGGTACCTCTTGGGGAAGCGGGGGTTAATTTTACATTTTTTTGGCAGCTCCAAATGAAAGACAAGGGGGAAAAAACAAAACAAAACTGAATTTCTGGGGAGGATAGGAAGATGTTTCCTCCACGTTTTTCATTTTCTTTAAAAACGAATGCACATCCCTAGTAGTGAAATGTTCAGTAATTCAGTGCTCCCCTCCTCTTTGTCCCTGCAGTTCCACCTCAGATACTGAATATCTCAACTGACATCACGGTGAACGAAGGCAGCAGTGTAACGCTTCTCTGCCTGGCCATTGGCAGACCTGAGCCCTCTGTGACGTGGAGACACCTTTCCGGCAAACGTGAGTGAGATTTGGGGAAGCGGAAGGAGGTTCGGAGGTATGTTGTGAAGGGCTGGCTTCCTAGGCCTACTAACTCCTCCCATTCCATGGCTTTCATAGAGAGGAACCCGCACAAGCTTTTGCAGGCCTTAGCTTCCTAGTCCCACCCACCTTTGTAGTAAGGAGAACGCAGACACCAATGAGCTGACGTGCCCTTGCACTTGGCAGCCCTGAATCTGTATAGGTAACTGAAAAGGCAGCAGGAGATGCAGATACAAGTTGGGCTTGAGCTTGAACCTGGCATATCTGAGCCCAGTTCAAGTATGACAAGCTTGGGTTATTTCTCCCTCACAGTTTTTTTGGGGGAAATTTGACAGAATCTGGGGGAAGATCTGCCCTGATTTGTTTTGCAGATTTCCTGTAGGTTCGCTGACTTCTGGGAATCATTATGCTATCTTCCCACTGTGATACTCTTCAAATCCAAATTGAAGGGATCTGCTAGAACTTAAATGTGGATTTGCTGATTAAAGAGGTTTCCATCAGATACTTTCTTTTTGTGGAGGAGAGAGGGCGGAACAAGTTCAAGAAGATACATTTGATGAACCTGTGAATTTTGTTTAAAAGTTTGCACATCTGTAGAAAGCAGATAAAAGGCCAACAGGGGATTTTGGCTTTACATGAAAATTCCTTTTCTATTTCTCGAATAACAATTGGGGGAAGCAAAACATACAGAGACATGGCTTTGGGAACACTTTGTATGAAGAGCAGATGTGGGTCCTGACATTACATACTAAATATATGCGTTGCGTCTGTGGATCCTTGGACTGGGGTGAGATTGGCTCCGCTGGTAGGGAGGGGCCCGGCAGGTTCTCACTGCGCCAGCAGGCAGACTCTGGTGTGATGGAGATTGGGGTGAGGCTTCACCTGTACCAGCCCTCGTCCCCCTCGGGTTGAGCCTTTTGGTTTCGGGGCCAGCAGAACTTAGACGAGGGTCTCTGGGAGTAAGCAAGGTAGCGGAGTCCAGGACCAGACTAGGGTCAAATGGGTCCAAACAGAGGAAGGTGGCAGGCAGCAATGAGGTGAGACGAGGGTCCAAGCAGAGATCAGTACCAGTTTTCCTCTTCTTTTCCTTTCAGATTATTTATTTATTGAAATTTTGAATAATTCTACAAAGCAAAAATACCTTGCATAAGGTAGCAAACACTTGGTACAAATACATGTAAGCAAAAGGAAAAATGCAGTATCAAAAGAAACTTCCAATATTAAATCCAACAAAACGAAATGGGGAAAGTAGTAATCAAAATGGGAAAACCAAGTAATATTTAAAGAAACTGCTGGGCATGCACTCTGTTTAATACACATAATTCCTCGCTGACTCACATTAGGGACAGAGGGAGATAACTAATCTTTTGGAGACCAAAAAAGACTGAAGTTGTTCGGAGCACAAAAAAAATAACAATCATTATTAAATTTATTTATTTATTTTTAACTTTTTATATACCGACATTCAAATGAATATCACATCGGTTTACATTCAACAGGGGTAACAACATAAGCGAAGGACCGGAGAAATAAAAGTTACATCTAACAGGGGTTTCAAAGGAACCGGGATGAGGAAGGAGAGATAGGAAGAGCTAGAGAGAGAAGATAAGTGGGTAGATTACCCGGAACTATATTACATCACCATTACACATGTACAGGGATATCTTAACATAAAAGAAGCTTGTAACAATATTGTAGCCTGTTTTAAGAAAGAAAACCTGTGCGCCTTTCCTTTGTTAATCTGGATAAATCCGGAAACATTCTCACAGGCTGATCGTAGAAAGGGGAAGTTAGATTTCTGAAGTAAAGACATCATCACTTTACTCAGGTCGGCCTCGGACACAAAGGAAACTAATAAAGTTCCCCTCTCTAGAATTTCAGGTCCAGAGTTCTCCAAATAGTCAAGTTAAAAGGTGAAGAATGGAGAGGCAAATTTAACACAGGGACACTGCAAGGAGAAACAGGCTAAAAGTACAACTTATTTATAATGGGAATTGAATCAGAATTTCAATGTTACACCTTCAGAAAATATTTCCTCAAAGTCATCAATGGTTGCACTCCAATAATTTTGGGAAAATTGTGAATACAAATGTTAAGATGTCTGGAATTATTCTCCAAATATTCCAAACATCTGGAAAGAGCAACCCGCTCCGTAATCAGGGAACTAGTCATGATCTTAATTTCTTGAATATCCTTTTCTAGACCAGTAATTTTGATCACTTGCTTTCTTAATTCACTCCCAAGCTGTAAAGCCATAGGCTCCAAGGAGGAGGTTAGGGTGTCAATCTTTTCACAGTTATTAATGGGCTTTCCAAACTGCATCACCAAATCCCACAGTGAGTCTAATGTAAAGATCTTCAGCTTAGGTAACAAAAGGAGAAACTCGGCCCTCTGAGCCAAATCCCTGGACATGGTAGCCGACAACCCTGGGACCTCCACTGAGAAAGTTTCCTCCATTATCTGCAGGCATGTCTGTTGTTCCTGGGTCGCCCTCCCGAGATAATCGCTCAAGGCAGGTCAATGCTGCTCAAGGATGCCGAGAACTCAGCTGCCCCCTCCTGAGCTGGTGCTGCTCTGACCTCATCAGGCAGCGACAATTCCGGCAAGCTGAGAGAATCGTGTCTGTGAGCCGGAGGGAAACGATGGACTGGAGGACTAAGGGAGACCTCCTCACCAACAGTTGCATCAGGGACTTCTTCCCTCTCTAAAGCAGGGACCCCCACTGCTGACCTGGAAGTTTAAGTCAGGGTCTGGAGGGAAGCCCCGACTTTCCCTTTGTGCTTAATCCAGGTAATTCACAAGAAAGGAAAAACACATGCTGAGCAGCCTCATGTCTGCCATGATCATGTTCCCCTTCTTAATTTGACTCACAAGTGGAGAAGCTCCTGCTGCACACTTCCCTTGGTAGCAGAACTTTGTATGTAAGGTGATACCTTTTTATTGGAGAGCTAAAAGCTAGTCATGGAATGTATTAAGCTAGTCCAATAAAAAGGTATCACCTTACATACAAAGTTATATATGTATATATATATGTGTATATATATATATATATATATATATATATATATATTGTTTTGTTTGTGTCAATTTCCTTCAAACTTCATCAACTGAAACGATAATTCCCAGTAGACTAAAGAGTCTATTTATACTACTTTTCTATAGGAAACCTCTACATTCCTTCTGAGGTCCCTCACAGACTACTCCAGGCATTCACTGTCCGAAGACCCAGAGGCTCTGTCCTTGAGTCCTGGATCTTCTGTAGAATGAAAGAGTCCACATACTTCTACAAAACCTCAGGCACCACCACTTGGGTTTTGTTTATATTACACTAACTTTAGTTACATAACCTCCTTAGTGAAGACGTGTTTCCCTGGTAAAGACCTTTGGGTGTCCTCACACTGATTGGAATGTAAGTGTATATGGGGAGTGAGGTGTGTATATGTGTTAGTTGGTATGCGAATGGGCTGTATGCGTGTGGGGGGTGGAGTATATGGGCTAGTGTTCATGGGGAATAGGTTTGAGGTATGTGTGGAGAGGAGAATGGGTATTTGTGTGTACAGGGATATAACTTGTGAAGTTTGAGGGTGTAGGGATATGATTTGGGAAGTGAGTGTATGTAGAGGTGTGAGTATGTGGGTAATGGATATAAGGGTTTGCCTTGGAGGTCTGTATGTGTGTGTCTTGTGTGTGGAAGGTGCAAAGGGTTTGTGTGCATAGGGGTGTGACTTGAGAGGTGAGTATTTGGTGGTACAAGTGTGTGGGTGGAGTTGTGGCAGTGTGCGTGTGGATATGGTGGTGTGGGGAGTGGGGTATGTGTGAATGGTGTATGTGTGTGGGAGAGCTTGGCAGTATGGGCTAGAATGTGTGGAGATGACATAGGGGGTGTGTTTATGTAGAGGGGATGAGATAAAGTGGGGTGTGTTTATGGTGTATATGCAAGGAGGAGCTATTGGCCGGTAGGGGAGGGTATCTTGGAGGGTATTTGAAGGGGGGGGGGGGTGACATGGGAAGTTTTGGAGGAAGTGAATTGGAAGGTGCCATCCTTCATCAGCTGCTTCCGGCCTTTTTTCTGTCTATCAGCATTCTATAGCCTCTAAAGTTCCAGGCTCCAAAAATAGTGACCGGATTTTTCTGATTTTCAAACTCATCTGAGATATTCACATTTTCTTCCAGCATGTCAAATTGGTTAATTTCCATCCCTTCTTTGGAGTGTTATGTTACCCCAAAACAGACAGACATGGGGCCACTTTCACATACATTTTTCCAACATTCCATATATAGGAAAATATAAAAATGCCAGAATGCATTTTTAACCAAAGATGAGTACAGAGCATGCCCATTCCTCCTGACTTCTGTAGATAGTTCCTGACCACCACAGTCATCAGTGCAGAGGAGCAAACATATAATCTCTACTCAAAGGGTATGTAATTTTCATCTTATTCTCTACTTACTTTAAAATACACATTTTGAAGGTTGATATTAGTGCACTGTTCCCAGGTGGATCCTGGAGTTTGATATTTGTATGCAGTGTTTATGTAATAGAGGATGATGGCTACATGTGCAATACACTGTATGGAATAAGAAAACTCCTGTGGGTTATTTCCAAGTGTCCCCTACCCAGTTTAGATTTTAAAATGCAGGTACTGCACAGGAAAGTCTTTCAGGCATCTGTCAAATTTCAGAAATTTGCGATAGTGGGAGGAGATGTGTGGTGTTGTACATGGCAAATTAGTTAGAGTACATAATGAGAAAGCTACAGGCTAATACCATGAATCCAAAATCCAGCCTGGTTGCATGTGAACTAATAACTTCCTGCTTCTGTATCCTCCACTTTGAAATTTTAAAAAGTGTATTTCAGTTGTTCCAGTACTGAGCAATTGATTCAGAAGACCCTTTTCATTACCCTGGCAAAGCTATCAGGAAACTCCTCCAGATTTCATCGTTTCTCCATCGACAAGCAGTATGAATCAGCCACATATGTGAGGTGATGTCTTTCGATGGCACTGACATACAGGAAAAGCTTGGAAAAACCCAAGAAGAGTCTTCAGAGCATGCTCAGGGTTTCTCATTCAGCTGCTACCACACAAGTCTTCCTCAGTAATTTTTCATCTGAGCTATTGCACACATGTCAAAGCCTCTCTTTCTCTCTAGTAATTTAGAGGTCCATATTCAGAGGCATTTAACCGGATAACTCACAAGTTATCCGGCTAAATGCCGACTTTTGAATATTTTGGGCACCTAGTATCCATCCATACTTTAGCTGGATAATGCAAGGGCGTTTTGGGGTTATTTCTGGAAGGAGCTAGGTTAGCTGCATGTATGATCCAGATAACTCTGATATTCAATCAGAGTTTTCTGGATAACGTATACAGCTTACTCTGATCGTGCCATAGAGCTGTCCTAAAGTTAGCCAGATAAACTTTATCTGCCTATCATTAAAATAGCCATCTATATTAGAGTGGATGCACTACTGAATATTCCAGCACAGTTAGTCGGATAGGTTTATCTAGCTAACTTTGGAATCTAGCTAGTGACTGAATATGGACCTCTTAGGAGACTCATCCAGCTAAGCAGTGGCATTTCAATGTCTGGCCATGTTCAGGAGCCACCACTTAGATGGATAACTATTTATCCGGCTAAGTGATGGGTGGGACGAGGTGTACCGGGGAGGAGCTGCTTATCCATGGGTATACATGTGTTAAGACGTTATCATGATAGTCTTGTGTTATGGAGAAAATATTTTTAGGGGAGCAAGAGAGAGAGAGCCTCTGAATAAAGTCAGTCTGACATGCTCTATATATGTACCACTGTAGAGGGGCACCTTGAATTGGGGTAGGTTTTGGAAGGTGGAGGAGGTTTAAGGGGATGGTGTTACAGAAACATTCTGAGGTATTCATAGTAAAATTGACATCACGATTTGTAGTCATTATAATGGATGAAAGTATAAGAAGAGGAGTATATTTATGTTGTATAAAGTTAGATTTGTGGTATACAAAGTTAGACCACCTGGGGTTGATATTTAAAAGCTGGTTGACTAGGTAAATTAGCTGGATAAACTTAACCGGCTAACTTAGCCTGGAAATTCAACTGAATATAACCAGATAACTAAAGTTAGCCGGATAAGTACATCCAACTAACTTTAGACCTTCTCAATAGTGGATCTAACTTAGTCAAAATAGTATGAATATTAATACTTCTCCGGCTATGCTAGCCAGATAAGTAGTTTCTATCCATTATGCCCCTATCCCTCCCACCACTTATCTGGCTTACCATTTAGCTGGATAAGTAGTGGCTGGGATTCTACTCCAGGTACTTCCTGATTCCAAAGAAAACAGGAGGACTCTGTCTCATCCTAGACCTAAGAGACTTGAACAAGTTTATAAGAAAAGAAAAGTGCAAGATGGTTTCCCTGGGGACCCTGTTCCCCCTTTTGCAAAAAGGGGACTGGCTATGCTCCCTCAACCTAAAGGATGCATACATTCATATTGAGATCTTCCCCGGTCACAGGAAGGATCTCCAATTTGTCGTGAGAAAACAGCAACTCCAGTACCGGGTATTGCGTTCAGGCTCGCATCAGCCCTATGGGTCTTCACAAAATGCTTAACTGTGATGGTGGCACACCTCCGCAGGTGGGAGTACCTGTTTTCTCATATCTAGATGATTGGCTGATCAAGAGCATATCTCAGGCAGAGGCCACCAGGTCCATGTGCTTGACCATCTGGGTGTTGGAGTCACTAATGTTCGTTCTCAACTACCCAAACTCCCATCTCAGTCCAACACTTCATTTGGGCTTCATAGGAGCCCTACTAGACACGGCTCAGACCAAGGCCTTCATGCCTCGCCAGAAGCCCGTCACCTTGATAACCATCATGGCAGAGATCCAAAAGAGCCAGCAGGTGTCAGCCTGGCACATGTTGAGGTTGTTGGGCCATATGGCCGCAACAGACCATGTCACTCCCTTGGCATTCGCAGAGCCCAATGGACCCTGAGATCACAGTGGTGCCAGGCCACTCAGAGCCTCCAGGATTGCATCTGAATCATCCCATCTCTCCGGGACTCATTGTCCTGATGGTAGATGCTTTAAAATCTGAAACAGGGGATCTCATTTTGAAGTCCCCCTACGCAAATTGTACTAACCACCGATGCATCTACCCTAGGATGGGCTCAGTGCTCAGGATCTCTGATCCACCCAGTAATGCTCTTTTTAAATCAACTGCCTGGATCTTTGGGAAATCAGGTATGCGCTATGGGCTTTCAGAGATCGGCTGTCCAATTAAGTTGTCCTGATCCACACCAACAACCAAGTAGCTATGTGGTATGTCAACAAGCAGAGAGGTACAAGACCATACATCCTGTGTCAGGAAGTGGTCCAGATCTGGACGTGGGCCCTGTCCCATGGGATAGTGCTCAGGGCCATGTACCTGGCTAGGACAGAGAATGTAGTAACAGACAAGCTGAGTTGAGCCTTCAGACCCACAAGTGGTCCCTGGACCGGAGGGGTAGCGAATTGGGCATAGATCTGTTCGCATTCCCCTGCAACAGAAAGGAGCCTCAGTTCTGCTCCCTGTACAGCTCAGTTAGCAAACCAGCCTCGGATGCTCTCCCCCATCATTGGGGCAAGAGTCTTCTGTATGTGTTTCCTCCTATTCCCTTAGTGGCAAATAATCTCTTGAAGCTTTGCAAGGACAAAGGTGACTATGATCCTCATAGCCCCTCCTTGGCCAAGTCAGGTCTGGTTTCCATTCCTATGGGAGTTGTCCATCCGGAGACTGATTAGTCTGGTGAGTTCACCAGATCTCATCATGAAAAATCAAGGCAGGCTGCGGCATCCCAACCGCCAGGCACTGTCACTCACAGCCTGGATGTTGAAAGGTTAATCCTACAGCTGCTTGATCTTTGTGTCTCGGGACCTGGTGGCATCTGGAAAGCTTTCCATTAGAAAGTCCCATGGACTGAAGTGGAGGAGGTTTTCCATGTGGTGTGAGCAGAGATCCTAGATCCGTTCTCATGCCTCACACAAAAACTGTTTGATTACCTTCTACACCTATTGAAGGCTGGCTTAAAGACCAACTCCATTAGAGTGCAATTGGCACATACCACCAAGGTATAGATGGTACACCCATCTCTGTACAGCCTGTAGTTGTTCGCTTCATGCTGGGTCTGCTTCAAATGAAGCCTCCTCTAAGGTCTTCCGCTGTGTCTTGGGACCTCAACATGGTTTAGCTCAGCTGATGAAAGCTCCTTTTGAGCCACTGCACATCTATGACCTGAAGTTCCTGACCTGGAAGTTCATATTTTTGTGGAAGTCACTTCAGTGCACAGGGTCAGTTAGATGCAGGCCTATACTAAGTTTTATCATGATAGGGTGGCATTGCATATGCATCCTAAGTTCCTGCCTAAGGTAGTGATGGATTTCTATCTTAACCAGTCAATCATGCTGCCAATATTATTTCCTAGGCCCCATTTGTACCAAGGCGAACAAACACTGCACAGTTTGGACTGCAAGTGAGCTTTAGTCTTTTAACTGGAGCGGACAGAAGCCCAGAGACAGTCCATCCAGTTTTTTATTTCTTTTGACATGAATAGGTTGGGCATTGCCGTTGCCAAACAGACACTATCCAGTTGGCTAGCAGATTGCATCTCCTTCTGTTATGCCTAGGCGGGACTACATCTTGATGGTCATGTCAAGGCTCATTCTGTCATTGGTGGCCCACTTGTGAGCAGTTCCTATGGAGGAGAGATCTGCAAGACTGTGACATGGAGTTCTCTCCACACATTTACATCTCACTATTGTCTGGATAGGGATGGCCGACATGACAGTAGGTTTGAGGTATAGAACCCAACTCTCCCATCTAAGGCCTGTTGTTTGGGTTCAGGCTGTCTTCACACTCTGTTACCAATAGCACCATTGTTGTTCTGTTGGTTGATACCTGGTTATGTATCTGTTGGTCCCCTTTTGTGTTGGGGAGCAGCCTGTAGCTAGGGATTCACCCATGTGTGAGGACTACCACCCTGCCTGACCTCAGAGAAAGCAGAGTTGCTTACCTGTAACAGGTGTTCTCAGAGAACAGGATGTTAGTCATCATGAAACCCACCTGGCATCCTGCAAAGTTGGTTTCTCCTCTTTTTTATTTTAATTATAATTCTATGATACAAGACTGGAGTGGGACCCAGCGTAGATGCGTTCTAGAAAATTTGACATAAGTTTTCCGCATCTGGGCTTCATCTGATGATGTCACCCATGTGTGAGGACTAACAACCTGCTGTCCTCGGAGAACACCTGTTACAGGCAAGCAACTCTGCATTATCCTTTCAAGGCAGAAAGTGAGTACCAATGGTAGTATGTAGCATATTTGTAACGTACTCTAATATCTTAGGGTACAAAGGAGCTATTTGATTATATTATTATTAAAATAATATAAATTCTGCCATTTCAGCTTTCCTGTGCTAAAAGACTCCCTTCACATTCCAGTATTGACAGTTACCTAAGCCATGTCCTGACCAACAGTACCAGCTACCATTTCAACACCGTGTCTGCCACATAACTGTTGTGCTTCATTCACTGCTTGCTGCTCCCGCAACTCCTCCACTACTGGGTGGACAGGAACTGTTAACCACAATGTATTGTACAGGGTGGCCCACAGAAAAGTAGCCCGCCTCCAATACCAGTGCATTGGAGGCAGGCTACTTTTCCATGGGGCCACCCTGTATAATGATAGTGTTTTCTATCTGGTATCTAGTCAGCAAGTAAATCACTTTCACTTAGGATCTAAGCTTGCAAAAAGGAAAGGTCTCATAGCCTTGAACCCACCATGACAACTACTCTTACTCATCAATATGTTTTTCCTCTGGAACCATACTATAAATCTTAGCTAAAGACCTCCTTAGAAGTTAATTACTCCAAGAATGTGAGAGAAAGGTGGCAAAGATGAAAAATCAAGGTTATTAATATCTTGCACAATAAATCAGTGAAGGCAAACAAGATGATCCTTACACATTTTGCACAGATGCATGTTCTCTAACTTTGCTTCAATTTGTAAATGGAAAGTATACTAAGGGCTAGCAAGGTATCTCTTACCATATGGGGTCTCCATATGGTTTCCTGCCATATGCCTACTCTTTTGCTTTTCCATGCATATGTTGTAATTTTGAACATGAACATTATTATAATCATTTTCAACACAGTTGATTAGAGTCTGTAGTAGCCATATTCTTTGGCTGACTGGGGCATAAGGATAGGAGAACCTAGCCAAGATGCTGTGGACCATTGTTCATTCCTGAGGTCCTTATAGATGCTTCTCATTTCCCAGTCAAGTACCACCAACTACTCATTCCCACTCTCAGATGCCTCATTAGGTATTTGCTATAAGTGATAGAAAGGAATTATAGTTATCACTCAGAGCTTGTTGTTTCAAATTCTGTTTTACTTAATGAAGAGATCTTCTGTGAACAATATTTAAAACAGGGGTAGGCAACAGGGATGTGCAGAGCAAAATTTTATGTTCATATTTCTTATGTCCGAAAGGGGGTCCCACTTGCGGCCAATAAGGACATAAAAAAAATCCAATGAGTTGGGTATATGTACATATGTGCAAAAAAAAAGTTTAAACCCCCTCACCCTCCTTAATCCCCCCCCCAGACTTACCACAACTCCCTGGTGATCGAGCGAGGAGTGAGGACGTCATTTCTGCAATCCTTGGCGAGAAGCATGTGACGTCGGCGGCACGTCGAGTGACGCCGGCGTCACGTGATTCCCGGCGAGTTCGCGCCGGACGGCTCGTTCGGCCCAAAAAGAACTTTTGGCCAGCTTGGGGGGGCCTCCTGACAAAATTCCAAGTGAGGTCTCATCAGGGACCTGATCATTCCTCTCCCTGTGGAGCCAAGCATCTTTCTGGCTTTTACCATCACTTTATCCACCTGTTTGGCCACCTTAGACAATTACTCTCAGATCCTTTCTGTTTAAAAGAATTTCACCTCCAATACCTTTACTCTGCATTTTTTCACCTCCAATACCTTTACTCTGCATTTTTTAGCATTAAATTTTAACTGCCAGACTTTAGACCATTCCTTGAGCTTTGCTAGATCCCTCCTCATGTTTTCCACACCTTCCTGGCTGTTCACATAAGAACATAAGAAATTGCCATGCTGGGTCAGACCAAGGGTCCATCAAGCCCAGCATCCTGTATCCAACAGAGGCCAAACCAGGCCCTGTTACAGATTTTGGTATCATCGGCAAAAAGACAAACCATTCCCGACAACCCTTCCTTTATGTCGCTCACAAAAATGTTGAACAGAACCAGTCCAAGGCCTGATCCCTGAGGCACACCACTAGTAATAACTCCCTCCTCTGAGAAAACTCCACTTATCACTACCCTTTGTCGTCTCCCTCTCAGCCAGTTTCTAACCCAGTCAGTCATTCTAGGATCCATACCAAGGGTGCACAATTTATTTATTAGTCTTCTGTGTGGAACCATGTCAATAGGCCTGGCTGAAATCCAAGAACACTCTGTCTAGTACTCTTCCTTGTTCCAACTCTCTGGTCACCCAATCAAAGACATTGATCAGTAATTACATCCTCTTTTATCCAATATAGCAGAGAGAAACTCTCGCTAAGCTGACTGGATTCACTTCATATCCTTGCTTTTCCCCTGCTAAGGCATAACTCATGTTGTAGGATCCAGGTACTTCTAGTAACCTGAGGCAACTTGGAACACACACGCACACATATTTCTTTTGTCATCTTCAACTTTCTCTATTCTACAAACTCTATGGGTTTCTCTCCCTTCTGTTCCATTCAAACCAACCAAGTGCATTCTTTTTTTGGAGGGTATTTCGTTTAGGACATCCCAATCTTATGTTTGCCACAGTCCCTTGCCCACATTATAAATTACATAAATCAAATGCCTGTCTACAACAAATACATTAGTAACACATAACATTTGTTATCCTTCCTTAAGAAGCTGAACTGGGTAGATCTTTTTTTAAAATCACCTTCACTAGCTTCTCCTTGAATTGTCCCCCATGTGCATGAATAGTGCTGCGTTTGACAGTCTGTGAGCTACCCCTGTGAAGTGCCACACTTATCTCCCCCATCTGGGCCGGTCCAGTTGCCTCTTAACGCATTGAAACGCCACCAGCCAATCATATTGCAGAATGCTGCTCCTTAGCGCCACAAAATCCTGCTAGCAGGATGCTGCCGACAGCATGCTCCACGTTTCTCCCTAGGCATGCTCCAACACACCACCTCCAAACATTTAAAGAGATCGCAGTGGGAAAGCCTCCGTGGCCCTTAGAGATAACATCAGCAACACTGCCCTATATAAGGGCAGCTCCCCAGAAGCAACTCACTTCAGCAACAGGTCCAGCCACTCTTCAGTAGTGCATGTTGCTTCCCAGCGTTCCTTCTCTTCAGACTTCATCCAGCTTGATTTCAGTCTTTGTCCAGCTTATTCCAGCCTTACCTGTCCCAGTCCTATCCATCCCTCTCCCTCTCCTTTGGATGGATACCCGGTTTGACCTCAGCTCAGACCTCGGATTCACCTAACCGCCTCCTGCTTCTGACCACTGTCTGGATCTTGGATACACCTGACCTCTGCCTGCTTATGACCCTAATTAACTATGGATCTGACCCCACCTAAGTCCTGCTGGCCCCTGCACCCGAAGGCTCAACCCAAGGTGAATGTGGGCTAGAAGACCCTGATGGGTCTCTGCTTCGCCTGGATCTGCCTGCCAATGGCGAGAACCTGCAGGGCTCCTTCCTGCAAGTGGCATGAATCTTGCCTCAGCCCAAGGGTCCACAGACACAACACATAGGAGAGAAGCTTCAGGGTTTCCTAGCTTTACTAAAGATGCCATTCTTCTTTTATTCTTGAGCTTTCTTCCATCACTTACCCTAGATCATAAACATTCATTTGCATGTTCTTTTTCCCTCTTTCTTCTGTCCCAGGGGGAGTTTTCTGCTTTTGGACCATGCCATCTGTCTTCCTTTCTTATTCTGAGGGTGAGAATCATCCTGTTAGAGAAGGTTGTGAGGTTCCCATAGATCTAAAAGGTGGGCTTTAATGAAGAATACTAATTCACAGTGCTCCCAGACCCTGCTAACTTGAGGCCAATGAGCTGGGATCAGTACACAAATCTGAAGCATTTCCCATCCATCAGTAGCTCCCCAGTCCATAACTAATTGGATATTTGTTCCCATGCATTGCTGAATGGAGAGTAGGAGGGAAAACAAGTAAACATCTCTTTTTGCTGCAGATTTTAATTGGACTATAATATTTAATCTTGCTAATCATAGAGAGCTGATTGAGAGGAGCCTTTACCTCCAGGTTATCTTGGGATCAAGGCTGCTCAGGGAAATAGGCTCATTAAGCCAAGTGCTGATTGCTGTTCTGTGTCTGAAGCACAGCTGGATACACTGAAGGCATATTTCACTCTATCCAAGCACAGCACTAGGAGATGTTATTCTATCACTTAGATATGAGGTAGGGCCTATTGACCTTGCCTTCTGCCCCTTTTTTCTCTGCTGGATTGGGAGTAGGGGTATTTAACATCCTTGAAATGAGAGGTGATCATTAGAGCTAGCCTGCTATTGAAGCAATGGGCTCAGTTTAGTGAAAAGTCATTAATGAGCCTAGTCTTAGACCCCCCTGGTGACCTCAGGAAGAGGGATGGAGAGACTACTAAGACTCTAATGAATCTAGGCTTATTGGCTCTGAAGAGGAGCATCTGGAGATCAAAATGTTCAGTATAAGTTTAATTCCGCTCCTTGTCTTGTTTCTGCTTTCTCAATTTGTTTTTCCCTCGTATTTTATTATGTGAATTTCCTTCATTAACCTTTACTTATGGAATTTCTGCATGTCTTGCTCTGCATTTTGCATAAGCTGCAGATCAGACAAATATAGCAATTAGTTGAAAACGTTAATTGTGGCAGAGATGGGGTGTGAGGGTGGTAGTGGTAATTTTGCCTCTTCTTTTCTTTTGTGAGAAATCCAATCATATTTATTTAATTGTGTATACATTACAAGGATTTATTACTCATGGTCCTACTGGAACACAGAGTGAGGTACAGGATTGCCAAATAGTTAACATCCATAAGACAAAGTACATAAACATAATAAATATATAAAAGGCATGATAAATAAACATAGAAACATGACACAAAAACATGATATGAGACACATGGACAAAGCATAATACACAGCATACCAGAAACCATGGCTGACCACAGTGGAGCTTAAGGGAAGATTATCAGGGTGAGGGATCTCAGAAGTAGATGGCAGGGTTTTAGCTTACTGGAAACGGCCATAGCGATGTTGCTTGCTAAGAAGGGTAGGCTTGGCACAAAAGCCAGGACTTTACTGTATGGCAGAATGTTAGTATGTTGGCGACTAGTCCTGCTTCTGGTGGGAGAGAGTTCCAGAGCCTGGAGATGAACAAGGAGAAAGCAGCCTGGAATCTTTTAAGAGCAGAGAGTTGCAGGAGTGCATCTTTTTCATATCTGAATCTGTGACAAGATATGTAGGGGGACAGGCAGTCTGATAGGTGGGGCCACAATCTTTTTGTGATTTGATGGTAATGCAGAAGGCATTGATATGGGCCTGGTAAGGAACTGGTAGCCAGTGTTGTTTCAGGAGGATTGGCGTAATGTGGTCTCTGTGGCTGCAATCAGATAGCATTCATGCTGCAGTGCTCTGTACCAAGCTGTAGACAATTTTAGAATATTTGCAGGAGATCCATATACAGTGTGTTGCAATAGTCTAGGTGGGATAGTAATGATGGCAGAAAAAGACCAAAATGGTCCATCCAGTCTGCCCAGCAAGCTTCCCAAGCTGGTAACTGCCGCTCTGTGCAGGTTACCCCCATGTTTCTCTTAAGGGTGGTTACTGCCGCTCTGTGCAGATTACTCCCAAGCTTTTTTATTTATTCCCATCAGAATAGCCAGGTTGTCTCCTGCCAAGTATGGTTTTATTTACTTTAGTCACTGGAAATGGTAGAAGACATTCCTTGCAGCTGTGGTGATTTGGGATTCCATGTTTAGTACAGACTGCAGGAGGACACCCAGATTAGAGACCTCTGGTTTTATTGAGAGGGGGTTGTCATTAAGAATCAATTTTAAATTATCAAGGTGTGCAGAAGAGGTATCTAAAATAAATACCTCTGTTTAAGTTTGTTGGAGGTGGCTTATTTACAGATTTCTGGCAGATAGTTGTTTATCTTTTGTATGGCTACGTCTCTGTCAAACTGCCGTGACTTAAAGACTTCAGTGTTGTCAGCATAGAAAAGGCTTTGAAGTTTAGATTTCCTGATCATGTCAATTAGGGGCCTGAGTATAGAACAGAGTTGGTGAGAGGTGACGGGGCTTGACAGATGAGGAGTCGTCACCCACAATGACCTGTTGTGTTCTTCCAGTTAGAAATAACCAAAACCAATTCAGGACTGGGCCAGATAATCTGTTTATTAGGATATCATAATCGGTGGCTGAAGAGTCAAATTGATTAGGGTAGAGGACTTTCCTGCATTGGAGGCTCTGAGGAAATCATCTGGTAGAGCTAGACCTAGGAGGATTATTTCTGTGCTGTGGCTCTTCTGATTGGAAGTTGAACAAAGAATGCCTTTCCTGAAGGAAGGCCATCTTTGGTTGCTTCCCTTACCATCCTGATCCAGAAGTAACATTTCTATACTATGATACAAGATGAAAAATATCACTGTCTATGCCTGGTATAATTCTCCCACATGCAAAGCAATAACAATTCAAACGTTCCAAAAAGGAGTGTATTGCAGCTTGGCTTGTATGTGTTCGCTTGAACTTTCCTTTTTCTTGAATGTTATTGGGCCCCCAAATAGGAGCTTGCATTTCACAGCTACTTAATTATTGTCCTGGTTTTCAAATCACCCTTACATTTAAATAAAGCTTTCATTTTTATTAACAATGGAAGGGCTTAAAAATTTGCATATTAAGTGTAAGTCAGTAGGCACAAAGATCTAATTAAAACTATCTGCATTTTTTCTTCCCTCCCTTTCTTTCAGTTCCCTGGAGCTGCCGACATTATTGTAACTGTATTCTGTGCCCTCATTCTGTCAGTATGAACATAGACTTGGAGAGAGGGAGGAAGAGCGAGAGAGAGAGAAAGAGACTAGAGACATGAAAAATAAAAGAGAGAATGGGAGTCTGGGAAGGAGAGAAAGATGTAAAGACAGAGGAACACACGAGGAAGAAGGGTGAAAAGGGAGGGGTTGACCAAATAAAAGAATGTAGAATGAAGAAGAAATAGATATATTATGGGAAAGACTGAGGGTGGGAAAGGCAAGAAAAAGGCAAAAGAGAGAAAAGCTTTAGGGAGGAATTGGTTCAAGAACCGACGAGTGAGGGAGCTATTTTAGTGGAGCGTAGGATTTGGTGAGAGAGGTAACGGTGTTGGGGCTGCTTGGCAATAGTGATCATAACATGATCAAATTTGAATTAATGACTGAAAGGGGGACAATAAGTAAATACAAGACTCTAGCACTAAACTTTCAAAAGGGAAACTTTGATAAAATGAAAAAAATAGTTTGAAAAAAAAAACAAACTACAGCTACAAAGGCTAAGGGCCAGATTTGTAAACCTACGCGTGGGCGTAGATTTGTGTGCGCAACCCGGCGCACACAAATCTACGCCTGATTTTATAACATGCACGCGTAGCCGCGCGCATGTTATAAAATTCAGAGTCAAAGCTCGCAAGGGGGTGCACACTTGTGCACCTTGCGCGCGCCGAGCCCTAGGGGAGCCTGATGGCTTTCCCTATTCCCTCTGAGGCCGCTCCAAAATTGGAGCGGCCTTGGATGGAACTTTCCTTCCGCCCCCCCCCCCCCCCCCACCTTCCCCTACCTAACCCGCCCCTGAGCCCTATCTAAAGCTCTCCCCTGACCTTTGTTGGCGAAGTTGCGCCTGCCTCCAGGCAGGCATAGGTTGCGTGTGCCAGCTGAGTGCCGGCGCGCCAGAGGCCTCAGTCCCACCCCCGCCCCAACCACACCCCGCCCATTTTTTCAAGCCCTGGGACATACGCGCGTCCCGGGGCTTGCATGCGTCGCCGGCGCACACAGGAGCGGGTTTTCGGGGTTATGTGCGTAATATACTTAACCCTTTGAAAATCTTCCCCTAAGAGTGTACAACAGACATTATTAAAAAATACCATCTTAGAAGTGCAGTCTAGATATGTTTCACGCTTTAAAAAAGGTGGAAAGAAGGCCAAACAATTGTCGATATGGTTAAAAGATGAGGTGAAAGAGGCTATTTTAGTCAAAAGATCTTCCTTCAAAAATTGGAAGAAGGATCCGTCTAAAGAAAATAAGGAAAAGCATAAACATTAGCAAGTTAAATCTAAAACATTGATAAGACAGGCTAAAAGAGAATTTGAAAAGAAGTTGGCCATAGAGGCAAAAATTCATAATAAAAACTTTTAAAAATATATCTGAAGCAGGAGTGGACAGAGTGGGTTGGACCATTAGATGATTGAGGGGTTAAAGAGGAAATTAGGGAAGATAAGGCCATCGCGGAAAGACTAAATTAATTCTTTGCTTCGATATTTACTAAGGAGGATGTTGGGGAGATACCCATTCCAGAGACAGTTTCAAGGTTGATGATTCAGATGAACTGCCCCAAATCACGGTGAACCTGGAAGATGTAGTAAGCCTTACTGACAAACTGAAGAGTAGTAAATCACTTGGACCAGAGGAAAGGATTCTGAAAGAATTCAAAAATGAAATTTCAGACCTTTTACAAATAATTTGGAGCCTATCATTAAAATCATACATTGTATGTGAAGACTGGAAGGTGACCAATGTAACCCTGATATATAAAAAGAACTCCAGAGGTGATCTGGAAAACTATAGACTAGTGAGCTTAACTTTAGTGCCAGGAAAATTCATGGAAACTATTATAAAGAATAAAATCACAGAGCATATAGATAGACATGATTTAATGGTACATAGCCAGCATGGATTTACCCAAAGGAAGTTTTGCCACCAAATCTGCTATATTTTTTTGAAGGGGTGAGCAAACATGAATAAAGGTGAACCAGTAGATGTGGTGTATTTGGATTTTAAGAAAGCATTTGACAAAGGCCCTCATGAGAGGCTTCTAAGAAAACGAAAAAGTCATGGGATAAGAGGAGATGGCCTTTTGTAGATTGCAAACTGGTTAAAATATAGAAAACAGAGAGTTGGATGGTGGTCTGTTTTCACAGTGGAAAAAATAAACAGTGGAGTGCCTTAGGGAGTGCTTTTTAATATATTTATAAATGATCTGGAAAGGGATACGATTTCCCTTAGGTTGGGGCCGTCATTGTGTTAAAGGGCCGCTTGCTGAGTTCATTTGTGTTGCTGTGTTTGGTCCGACACAAATGAACGCTCCATACTGCCGCGATGTGTTTTTGGGGAAGGGGTCCACTATCGCAGCAACACCCCCACCCCCCCTCCCCCACGATAGTGGGACCCCCTCCTGCAAAAACATATTGTGGCTTGATGAATCTAGATATAAGTTTGCACCTGGGGCAATGGAGGATAAAGTGACTTGTCCAATGCCACAGATTTGAACCTTGGTTTCCCAGGTTTGTAGCCCACTCTTGTAATCACTAGGCTACTCCTCCAAGTTGTCCTGGATATTCAGTGGATAAACATCCTTCCGAATATCACCAAACAAAGTTATCCGGCTATCTTTAGCCAGATAACTTTAAACCTATCTGGCTAAAAGTAGCTGGATAATTTTTGCCTTAACCAACTCTATTAAAAAAAATATGGAGAAAAATGTGGAGCGGGGGCATGTAGGCCCAATCCCCAGTCCCCAACAATGTAAAAAAAAAAAAAAAGTGCTTTGCCAGACTCACCACAGCCTACTGCACCCTGTCCCCATCCCCACTCAGACCCCTGCAAACCCCTCCAAATATTCTTTAAAAATAAAAGTATTAGGGGTCCCCTTCCCTTTACTCAACGCTGCGCCCTCTTTTCCTTCCCACTCCAGACCCTAACCCTCCCACGCATACAGTACCTTTGGGAAATCCTGGGTATGCTGGGATCTCGGCCACTTCCGACATTGCCATTTTGACATTACATTACATACATTTTGACATTACATTACATTGACATTACATAACTGTACGACTGTTTGTCATACAGTTATGTAAATATAATATGTAATATAGTTGATATCTCTCTCTCTCTATAAAGTTGTTTAAGTTTGCTGTTTCCTCCTGCGATTACACTCACTTGGTCCCTTAGACCGTTCCACATTCTCTCCCAGTTCCTTATGAATCCCTGTTAATTGTAACTTTATCCTTCCTTTCTTCCAACTACCTTTTTGCTCCCCAGTTATATGTGAACCGATGCGATATTCATTTGAATGTCGGTATATCAAAGTTATAAATAAATAAATAAATAAATTGCCCTGGCAGCTGCGCTGGAAGTGTTTGCTGTCAGAAGACTCTCTGATTCTTAGGAGTTAACCGGATAAATTTCCCAGTTAGCTTGTCCCCACCCCAAAAAGCCCCTAGTAATGACCAATAATTATTTGGCTAATTTTTAGCCAGATAATCAGGGCCGGCGGGAGCATTAGGCAGACTAGGCGGGTGCTGGAAGTGGGCAGGGGGCCGTAGCACTACATAGGAGCGGCACTTTTGAAAGGACGGGAGGCAGGTGCGGTGGCGCAGATGAGATGGCGTGCGGAGCTGGAGTTGTGCAGGTGCATTGGTGCGATTTGGGGTAGTGGTATTCACGTCTGAGGAGAGAGAGAGAAAGGGCGGCTGGACACTCTTCCACCGGCACTGCGGATAATGACTTATGCGGATAAAAGTTGGCTATATAAGTGGGGGGGAGGGGGGATATTGTAAATGTGACATTTAGCTAAATAACTGGTGAGTTATCTGCCTAAATGTTTTTCAATATTGGCCTCAGTACAATCACAAAAGATGAAGAAGGAAGGGCGAGCATAGTGAGAAACTGAGAATATTTAACAGAAGCAGAGAAGTGCAGTCAGGAGGCAAGGACTGCTTGGTCCATACAACCTGCCCATTTCTCCAACTTAATGATATCGTGCATGTGTGTCGCTGGGTCTGTGTCTGTGTATGTTTTAATTGCCAATTTAAATTCTCTAAAAACATATTTTTTTCCTCCTACTATTTCTACTTTAAGTTATTCAGCTTTTTGGTCTCCATGCCAGTTTTTAAACTAAAATAACAGTTTTACATAATTGGTATTCTAATTTAAATACGGGTCGCCATATGGAACTGTCAATTCTGCAGGAGAATAGAATAGATTACCACATTTTAAGAGTTTGAATAGCACTTTTTTTTTTCTCCCTGCACAGTGGTAATATGGGACTGATGAAGGGTTTCGTTTTCTTAAAATGACTACCCAAGGGGATCATCTGGATTGATGGGGAATTTCCTAGAGACTTAGCGTGGGTGATCGGTTTGAGAGAGGTGCTCTATTCTTTGCACTTTGTAAAACCACTAGTCCCATGAAGCTTTGACTTTAACAAGTTGCCTCATTTATATACCCCCCTCCTTGGCTATTTGGGGCTTTTTGGATGCTGTCAGTCTTGCTACTCAGAACAGTGACTCTGCCATCCTCATTCAATACCTTCATAATGACAAGATATTTCTTACCTCATTAGAGCTTTTCCAGTGCAACACATTGGGAATAAATGAAACATTTATTTATTTATTTTTTTTTACTTAGATTCCTCCCCTGCCCCAAAATTCATGCATATAAAAATTGGGGATCTGCTTTTGTTGAAACAAAATGAGAAATTATAACAAAATTTCCCTTTTTAAAACAAAAAAAAGCAATCTAAATTTCATTCATTTTCCATTGTTTGTTTTTTTTTTTTAATTGTCCAGTCCCTGCCTCCCAGTCTTAATGCTCCCAGTCTCCCCCTGGACCCTCTTATCTCTTGAGATCTTTAAAATCAGTTTAAATCTTCACAAGTCAGAAGCAATTCCCTATCGCTCAAGCCCCACTGCTGCTGTCTTTTCTAAATGCTGCCAGCAGAGCAAGGCGAGCGCGATTTATACTTTCTTCGGTACATATTGGCACTGACCTTGGTCTATTGGGGCCATTTGAAATCATCACAGCGATGGGACAGGAATGAGTGGGGATTGCTCCTGCCTGTGAAGATTTAAATGCATTTTAAAGACTTCATGGAGGTCAGAGGGTCTGGAGGAGCCAGGAAGCATTGGGAAGGGGCCCAGAACGTATTTTTTTGTTTTATTTTTAGTGACAATTTGTTTTGTTTTAGTTTGTTTGTTTATGTTTTATGTTTTTTTTCATTTTTTGTTTCAAATAAGCAAAACAAATTAAAATGAAAAAAAAAATTCCATGGGAAGTGTCATTCCTGTGCAAAATTGTATTCTTCAGAACCACAGTAGCAGTATTTGTACAGTTTAATTCTGTTTTATACAGTGCCTACAACCCTCATGGAAGAAGCATAGCACAATATAGTCCACAATAAAAAAGAAACCTGCTAGATGCGTGAGCATCTGTATCATGTTCCCATTTTCCTTTCTTTCTCTTGTGGTGCAAAAATGAAGGCATGAGACAAAAAAAAAAAAAAAAAAAAAGTGGGGGGGGGGGGGAGGGGGCAGTAAAGTGGAGGGAGATATTATTCCGACCATGGGGTAGCTGATGGGAACCTACAGGGTACAATTCCCCCAAAACTGACCAGGTTGTTGTCAGCAGGTTGGTGGAGTCTGGCTACCATCCAGCAAGGTGAGGAGGAGAAAAACAAGAAGCAGATCAAGGAAGCATGATCTAGCAATGCTGAGATAGCCAGGTTACAACTCCCCAGAAACCAACTGGATTGATGCTGGCAGGTTGGTGATGGCTATGAAGCCAGATGTTTGGGCAGCAGCCTTGTTTTGATTATTACAAAGCATAATGGTAAGACATGGGGGAAGAGTGGGTATTAGATTAAGCATGGGAAATTGTATATTTATCTTCCCAGGATGGTAGGGAACCAGACGTGGAATAATATCCAGTAAGCAGTCAGGCTTCTTTGGCAGGTAGCTGGGATATATCTTTAGTAGCCAGGCTGGAGTAACAGGGCAGACTTGGATGGTGGTTATCTGCCATCATCTACCAAGTTATTGGCAGAGAGAATAAGAATGCTCTTCTTCCAGCGGGGAAAAGGTTTGTAGATCTAGGAGCAGGCCACCGGGGCAGAGTAGAGCAGTGATGATGCAGTCTCTGGGGTGTATTGTACCAGAACAAGTTCATACAAAATTACAAAGAATGACTTTGGCCATTTTGGAACCCCGGTTTCCCTGGGTGCAGCATTCTTTCAAAGCCTGAAACTCCATAGGACTCAGACCAGGCTGAAGATTGCTTGGTTCGCGTTTGCTGTCTAATTTTCCACACGTCTGTACCTGGGAGATGCCTGCCATAATGAGTGAAATGGGACTCTCCAATGGCAATTTGCCTTTGCAGGGCCATTCTGTGCCACTGCAAGCAGCTCAAGCCTGTTTTAATTTTTTTTTTTTTTGCAAAATTAAATTGGTTAACAGCAGATGGATCCCCTGTGATGGGCTAGTTCAGATGTGGCGATCTTCACATGGCAAATACTACTCGCTATTTCACTTCTCTGCTTTTGTGAGATGCGAGGGGAGCTGAGCTGAGGTGATGAGGCAAAAACAGAGAATGAATTCTAACATTTTGAAAATGCTATGTGTGAATTCCACCTCCTCCAGCTGACAGTTTTAAAAACTTGTGTACCAATTAACGAGTATCAGGCTGAAGCAGCTTAACCCATCTCTGTTTTCTAGATGCATTCTTCCCACCCTTATACATATGTATTATTCCATTACAGGTCCGGAAAACTCAGCAAAACAAAACAAGTATTAATCAGAGCATGGTATGGTACAGTAGGTCTTCTCATTAAAAACAGAGAGAGAGAGAGAGAATTTGTAGGCATCCCCTGGTGAGACAGCAGTGAGCGTCCCAGAGGGGCTGTTAAATTACTTGTCAGAAATAAAACTGAAAACCTTAGGAGTGCTTAGGCACAAGCCTTCTGTTTTCCTCCCGCCCTCTTCCCCTCCCCGCCAAGGCCCCTTACACTTTCTCTGCCTACCAGGACCCTGGGCTTCCATGAAGAAGAGAGAGGAAGGAACAAAAAAAACCCCAACCTTCTCAGGTACTGAAAAGGAGCTTGGGAATTTCACAAAATGTTTTGGGTTTTTCTACCTCCCCAGGTTGTTGTCACAGACAGGAAAGGCGAGCGTGAGAATAGCACCAGAGAGAGGGTTTGTTTTTTTTTTAAAGATGTTTTTGCCTGGTACAGAAAATCCAGCTTTTGTGTTGTGCTTTTGCAAAAATTCACCCCAAAGAGAAAAGAACAGCTATTTTTAAGGGGATAATTGTTTAACAGATTTATTACGAGCACAAGCAGCTTCAGTGGGCTATGAATCACTAAGCTGCATAAGAAAAAAAAAAAGATAGAGTCTTGTTTTCTTCTTCTTGTATCAAAGACTAATTATTTATACGGACAGCGCCGCGGTTAGAAATAGAATAATTGGAACTGAGTGGTTGAGAGCATATGTTACTGGAGTCCTAATTCACACTGGGTGAAATAGTTCTGTGGGGCAGTTGGCATTGCCTGCATCCTCACAGTCACTAACATGGCACTGCTGGGAGTGAGATGGCACTTTTTTGGAAATCAAGCAGTCATTGGCAGGGTATTTCTGTGAAGGAGCTGGTTTTATTGGATTCCTAGCTGGCATGGACAGGAAACTGCTACGAGGAATCTGACTTTGCTGCAGTTTTTAACTTGCACTGACGTGTTGCTGCCATGAGGACACTGCTTTTAGTAGATTTCCAGTTGGTTGTGATGGAGTCCAAGCTGGCACAAAGCACTGTTGAATACACTAACCAGTATTGCAATAGATGATCACATTGCTAGCGTGTGAGCTGGGCCGAGCAGAGCATTGCTGTTCCAAGGTCACCTTTTTGGAGCAAACTAACAATGGAAATTACTTTGTGGAAGGCACCACTGCACATATCTTGACTGCTGCTAGAAAGGCTTTAGTGCTAGAGGACCATCTGCTGCTGGCAAGGCAATGCAGTATGTAAACCTAACTGCAGAAGATATTTTGCAGGTGACATAAGCGGAGTCCTTTTGTAAGGCTGGACAGGAGAAAATTGTTATAGAAATGTAGAGTATGAGGACACATAAGCACCATAAGGTCTATCTAGTCTCCCCAGTTTCCTTCCTGGGTGCAAAGCCTTAGACCCCAGTTGATCTTTGCAACCTGTGTTTATCCCAATGCCTCCCCTGGGAGGCCATTCTGTGCATCCTCTAGCCTTTCTATGAATGCATATTTTCTGATATTCCTTCTGCATGTACTTCCTTCAAGCCTCATACTGTGACCTAGAGAATTTTCTTCTAATGAAGGTTTGCTTGCTGTGCATTTATATCTTTTGAGGTATTTACATGGTAACAGAAAAAACAATTGGTCCATCTAGTCTGCTCAGCTGAGATTCTACCTTTCTGATTCTCTACTGCTTTGAGTTTGATTTGGAATATAAATCTTTTTAAATAAATAAATAGATGAACAGATAAATTCTCATCAGCAACAGTTCCCCCTGGGTCTTTTATCCAACCTATCCAACCTCTTCCTCCTGCTTCACTCCATATGTGGGCTAGGCCTGTCTGTCACAATGCTGGCCTCTGCTACCTCCAGGGGAAGGCTAATTCAGGCTTTGTCTTCTTTCACTTTGATTCTTACAAGACCAATGCTCAACCGAGCCCCCTCGCACGCTGTATTATAAGTTTTGCGATAATCTGTCCATCTGCTAACATTTGTTGTCAAAAATACCTGGCCTTCCAATGCTCATTTATGTTTGGTTTTTAATCATGGTTGTTCCATACGTCACCCCCATCTTCCTGGGAAAATTGCCGCTCCATGTAGGTTGCCCCAGGCTCATTGTAACCACAGTCACTCTGTGACAGTATCTCATCATATCCTCCCCTGTCTGCATTTTCCTGTAGGGTATACTTATTTGGGTCCTTAAGTCTTATTTCTTATGAATTCTGGTGTAAATCCTGCCTACACCGTTTAGATCAGTGGTTCCCAAACCTGTCCTGCCCCCCCCCCCCCCCCCCAGGTTTTCATGATATCCACAATGAATATGCAAGAGAGACAATTTGCATGTTATGGAGACAGTGCCTGCAACTTCTCTCTCATGCATATTCATTGTGGATATCCTGAAAACCCGACTGGCGGTGGGGGGGGAGGGGGGGACAGGCCAGGACAGGGTTGGGAACCACTGGTTTAGATGGAAGGGTCACACTATTAGTGCTGTAGCTGTCACAAAATTGGTGTCACTGTTTAGGAAGACCAGGCTAGCCATAGTGCAGCCTTTGCTTACAGATGTTAATTTCAGAGGCATTTTTCCTTGCCATTATAATCAGCAAAAGAACATTTGCACAATAACAAGATAAGTGCATTAAGGAAAAGTGTTGCATAGTTCATTCCACAAAGCAGGGAGAGAACAAGTGCTTGGGTATTTGAATTCAGAGCCCTTTGGATCAGGAACAGGCAAACATTTTGAAGATAGCAAAGGAAAACAATATATTATTAATGCTCCTTTTGCTTTTAAAGCTTATAGATGGACCAGAAAAGAAATAACTTGGGGAAGGGAGGGATTTTTTTTTTGTTTTGTTTCGAAATATACTGCTTAACAGTATAAAACACTAGATGACATGAACAGGAGAGGAGAAGAGAAAATGAATTGGGAGGAAAAAAAATAGGTACAATGAAAGGAAATGAGGAGAACATGTGAGAAGAAAAAAGACTGTGTGAAGCTAAGAAATTTCAAAACAATACCTAAGACGGAGGAACCAGAAAATGTAGAGTAAGGAGGTTCATGAAGAATGCTGACGTGTTCTCATTTCCTTTCATTGTACCTTTCTGTCTTTCTTGCCAATTAATTTTCTCTTCTAAAAAAAAAAAAAAGCACACGAGCCCATATACGTGCATAAAAGGGCTCACGTGCATGTTCGCATGTAGTTAATAATCACTGAGTGAACGCATGCACAAGTTATAAAATAAACATATCTTGTATAAAAAAAACATACATGGCACACGTTAGCAATTGTCAGTGCCGTTGCAAGGGTCTGCCGCTGCCCTAGGCGGCGATGACATGACGGCTTCTCGTGATCTTGTTCTCTCTCTCTCTCCTCCCGCACCAACCCGAACCCTGTGGATCACACACCGCGAACCTCCAAAGCTCCGTTCACACACCGCGACCTTTCCCAGCTCCACTCCTCTCCACTCTCGTTCACTGCTTTAAAAAATGCTGCACTAACAGCTTACTACAGCGCCCCGCACACTTTCGGCGCCCTAGGAGGCTGCCTCGTCTGCCTAATGCTCCCGCCACCTCTGGCAATTGTACAATTATGAGTGTATGTGACAAGAAATCATATGTGCATAAGGTTTCTCTAAACTATTGCTAATGTATTTCATATATGTTTATTCCACAGCTGCAAACTTTCAGTTAGAAGTTGCCATACTGGGTCAGACTGAGGGTCCATCAAGCCCAGCATCCTGTTTCCAGCAGTAGCCAATCCAGGATGCAAGAACTTGGCAAATACCCAAACAGTAAATAGATCCCATGCTGCTAATGCCAGTAATAAACAAACAATGGCTACTCCCTAAGTCAATTTGAATAATCACAGTATATTACTTCTTCTCCAGGAACTTATTCAAACCTTTTTTTTTAAACCTAGCTATGCTAACTGCATTAGCCACATCTTCTGGCAATGAATTCCAGAGATTAATCGTGCATTGAGTGAAAAATAATTTTCTCCAATTTGTTTTAAATGTGCTACTTGCAAAGTTTATTCAGTTTCCCCTAGTCCTTGTATTATCTAAAAAAGTAAATAAGTAATTCAGATTTACCTATTCTAGTCCTCTGATGATTTTATAAACCTTTATCATATCCCACCTCAGCCATCTTTCTTCCAAGCTGAATACCCCAAATCTCTTTAGCGTTTCCTCATAGAGGAGCCGTTCTGTCCCCTTTATCATTTTGGTTGCACTTTTCTAAACCTTTTCCAGTGCAACTTTACATTTTTGAGATCTGCACACAATACTCTGCACACAATACTCAAGGTGTGGTGCTATGACATTCTCCATTTTATTCACCATTCCCTTCTTAATAATTCCCAACATTCTATTTGCTTTCTTAACCTCTGCAGCACACTGAGCTGTCCCTTATGACATTCAGATCTTTTTCCTGGTTGGTAACTCCAAATATGGAACCTATCATCATGTAACTACAGTGTGGGTTACTTTTCCCTATATGCATCACTTTGCACTTGTCAATATTAAATTTCATCAGCCATTTGGATGCCAAATCTTCCAGTCTCACAAGATCCTCCTGCAATTTATCACAATTCACTTGTGAATTAACAATTCTAAATAATTTTGTATTATCTGCAAATCATTACCTCACTCGTCGTTCCCCTTTCCAGATCATTTATAAATATATTAAAAAGCAGCACCGGTCCAAGTAAAAATCCCTGAGGCACTCCCACTGTTTACCTTTCTCCACCATTTAAACCTACTCTCTATTTCCGATCTTTTTGGCAGTTTGCAATCCATGGACATCGCCTCCTATCCCATGACTTTTTAATTTTCTTTAGGAGCCTTTCATGGGGAACTTTGTCAAACACCTTCTGAAAATCCAAATATACTAAATCTACCAGCTCACCTTTATCCACATGTTTATTAATCCATTCAAAAAAATGTAGCAGATTTGTGATGCACATCACTGGAGGCTGGCTTCCCTTGGGCAAATCCATTAAACCACGTCTATCTATATTTTCTGTGATTTTGTTCTTTAGAATGGTTTCTACAATTTTTCCCAGTACTGAAGTCAGGCTCACCGTTCTATAGTTTCCTGGATCACCCCTGGACTCCTATTAAAGATTGGTGTTACACTGACCAAGCTTAAGTTAGCTATCCCTGGTCAAGGTTGGAGAACTACTTCTGGGTCAGTGCTCTCAGTCCACCTAGATATGAGGGAGACCAAAAGAAAAGATTAGTTGCTGTGTGGTGGTAGTGGTAAGTGCATTCTTACCTAGAAGCCAGCCTCCAGTGATGTGCTCCTCCTGGAAGTGAGCATGAATTCTTGACCTCAAGAGGATGTAGGTGTTGAGTCTGGGCACGACATCCAGAATGATGCCACAGATCATCTGCATATTGAAGGAGTGGAAACCTGGGCACCTGCATATTGAGGGAGTGGAAACCTGGGCACGACATCCAGAATGATGTCACAGATCACCTGCATATTGAGGGAGTGGAAGCCCTTGCAGTTTTGGTAGGTGGATAGCGAAAAAACAAAAGGATCGGTGTAACAAAGGATTCTTTATTCGAACTTGCCCGACTCTGGCTGAGTTTCACTCATGTATGAGCTGCCTCAGGGGCTACTGTACAAATGGGTTCTTTTGGATAAACCAACTTCAATGTGACACCATCACAAAATACTGAAAATGATTCTTAACGATGTCTGTGCAGTCAATGCCACAGATGTTGTATTTCAGAAATGTGCCATATGTGATTGACTAAGTATCAAAACCTTAGCGCTGTGAGTGCAGTCAATGCCACTCAAAGCAGGATTGGAATAATTGATCAAGTTTTCGAATTGTGTAATGCCGTCTCTCATAATAAGTGGCAATAGGGGGCTCTCTCATATTCAAACAATTACTGTGAGCATCGGCAGGAAACCGCAGCGCATATTGCACACACATATGTGCGTATATGTGCTTTTTTGCTCATGTAAGCTTTTCAAAATACACCTGTATTTCAACTCTATCTGGAAGATTGTGTACTATAAGTTTGCAAAATGTCCTCATAGAGGAAATAAGAGTAGGGCAAAATGATAAAATTACTTCTTACCTGATAGTTTCCTTTCCTCTAGGACAGGCAGGTCAGTCCACACAACTGGGTTTATGAATGCCAAACAGCAGATGGTGATAGAGAGTAAAAGATTTGCCGATGTCACCTCATATACTCCTGCACTGCATCAGTCTGCCAGTGTTCCTGGAAAAGCTAACTGTGAACAACAAAACAATTTCAACTTTAAAAATCAACAATCACCCTCCCACCTTTTGAGAGTAACCTTTTTTTTTTTTTAACTTCCAGTAGAACAATGCACACTTGACCAAGCAAGGAAGGAGGGCACTTTAGAAGGGAACAGACGACCCCAAACTTTCCAGGTCCTTAAATGACTCATTCAGCACCATCAGCCTCCATCCTGCACCTAAAAACCGCCCTGCAAAAGGGTCCAATAGAGATGTGCAGGGGTACAAAATTTCTTTCATTTTTCGGTTCATTTTCGGAAGGTTTTTTTCCCCACAAATTTTGATTCATGGAATATTTCATTCGTTTCTTTTGATTAAAAAAAAAAGAATCAAACATTAAACACCCCCCCCCCCCGAAAACCCCCCCAGGGCCCCTTACCCCACCACCCATCCCTCCCACCTGGAAAACTGCCAGGGCAAGGATCCCCCCAGTCCCCTTACCCAGTCCGGTAGGGATCTGCTGGCAAGGCCTAGGCCCAGACCAAAGCCTTGGCCTTGCCTACACCAAGACTGGAGTAGGTCACCACGACATTGGCCTAGGTTCTATGAAAGGCCGAGGCTTGGAGGCCTGGTCCCAACACCTCATTCTAGACCTGATGTCGGACCCTAAACTGGATGCCACCTTGGCCTCGGCCAGAGCCCTTGTCGAATGCTTGGGCCTAAGCCAGGGCCAGGCCCAAGCCCAATACTGCAGCACGGCCTGGTGGCCAGGTCCTGACATCAGGCCTGATGCCAGGGCCAGACCCGGAGGCTGGGTCTTGATGCCTGGGCTTCAGCTGAGGCCACAGCCCAGCCCAGAGGCTGGGTCCTACCTCCGGGGCCTCGACCTGGATCCAGGCCTGATGCTGGGGCCCGACCTGGAGGCCAGGTCCAGACACTTGGACCTTGCTAAAGGCCAGGGCCCAAGCTCAGGTCCAACAACATAGCCTGTCACAGAGGCTGGGTCCTGATGCCAGGGCCTCATCCCAGCCCCAGGCCCAACACCAGGGCCCAACACTGGGGCCCAATCTGGAGGATAATTTACGCAGGTTAATTTACGCAGAGTAAATTAACACTGGTTCATCCTCCTCAGCGGAGGGCACCATTTTGCTTAAACAAATAATATTTGTTTAATTTGAGAGGGCCCCTGAATTTGTTTTGTGGACCCCCCCCCCCCAATGAAACAAATTGCCCCTTATTTGTTGTGTTTTGCAAATTTATTTAAATCGAATGCACATCCCTAGGGTCCAATAACACACTTTCACCAATCCTGTGGATTGTGAATGTTCATATATATATTTTCCCAGTCCTGCTAGGAACAGCTAGAGGCCCCACTATGTCCACTGCTATTGTCTCCAATGTTCATTGATAATTGGTAAGGGTTTCAGGATGTACAAGGATGGCCTTGAGGCTTACCTACTCTCTGGTAATCATCACACATTGAACAATAGTTAGTTACTGCCCAAGATAGTTCCAGCCAATAAACATTATGGGTATGTGTGTCACTCCCTGCTGTCCTGCTAGAAGAATGTCATGTGCAATCTGCAGGAGTTGTTCTCTGTATGCTTTGGGCACTGTAAGATGTTAGTTTGCTATCCAGGGCTAGTTAGCATCAACAGGATCCATGTTCAGCAAGACCCTTTTCTATAGGATACGATCTCTCTGGTTTTCATCTGATGGTTGGTCAGCCCACTGCTGCTGGGCTTCTAGGCCACAGTTAGTATGTTGTGCTTTCTGGAAAGCATGTCTCTGTCCTATGTCAGTATCTATAGCTGAAAGGGTCTCTGCCAGTGATTCTGTAAGGTCAAGGTCAACAGTATGGTCAGTGGGTGTGTCAGACTCTCCCATACTCAAGACGTGGTCACCTCCGGAGATAGTTCAATTGGAATCAAAGAACAACTCTCCCCTGCTGCAAGGTCAGCTGATTCCTCCTGAACTGGCTTAGGATCTGGAGCAAGATGGGTGATCTCTGCTCATTCCACTTGTGCTGCCAGAAACTGATTTAGGTTTCCATAGCAGAAACAATTCCACTGTCTAGAGTAATGTTCATTCGATTAATGACTGCCCCATAAGTGTTGCTACCAGATTGTTATTCTTTACTCCTACTTCTCTGTATCCAGGGTTGGTACCCCAATCAAGGTTTACTCGAACAATGGGTACAGTTTCTTGAGTTCCAATGGACAGCATTACATCTGCAGTGTGCCCCAGAAGAACAGCATCTTCTGGCATCAGCTCTGGTCACAATAAAGTCATGCTAGAGCCATTGTCTACAAGTTCAGTTACCTGGGTCTGATTCACAGTTACAGAAGTTCTGTAGTATTTCTCTTTGATTGATGAATGACTAGTAACTCTTTATGTTGGTAACACTGCATAGGGATTCTTCCCTGGAACCAGGACCACTCATGAAAGTTGCCAGCTTCAGTGTAGAAGCTGGAGGGCTGTTCAATGAAGGCTTGAGATTGTCAAGGCAATCTGCTTTGAAATGCCCTGTATACCCTCACTGGTAACTAGGCATTCATGCTTAAAATTCTTAAGCTTCTGAGGAAAAGTGAAGGATTTGCTAAATGTCTCTAACATTAGAACATTAAGAACATTGGAATTAGGGACTTAACTGACATTAGATCCCTGTTGTGAATATTGATGGTTTCTTTTTGCAAACCAGGAATGGTTGGCCACAGAAATGTCAGCCATGTCAGCTCTGGAGTATGGGGCTCGTGATCATGAATATGCTCTCGCATCTCTAGATTGCATCATTGTAAAAAACTGCTCTAGGACCAACAGATTTTAACAGTCCTCCAGGGTTCTAACCTCAGATCCGGTAAGCCATCAGTTGAACTAGTATCTTAGCTGGGCTGCAAACTCACTGTGAGTATCATTTTCCCCTTTCTGCAAATTCCAGAACTTGGCTCTACAGATCTCATTGGTAATGGTATAATGGATCAAGATGATCTTGTATACCTCCTCAAACCAGGAGTATATCTCCATGGTACCCAGTCCTTCTCAGGAATTTCATTCAAATGGAAGATTTTCTCAAAAGTATTTAGATACCCATCAATATCAGTTAAGTATTATCAAATTGAGCAAACAAGTTAGGCTTTATCAGGCTGTACAGCCGTTCTCAGTCTTCTATTAAAAGGATGGCTGGAGCCTTGTTTGCGAGCTAGTTCCATCTTCATCGTCATTTTCTGCAGCTGAAATTCCTTGTCCCTCTCTTCTTACCACTGTCATTCCTCCTGCTCTTGTAGTTGCATGTATATCTACTGCCATTAGGGAGTCTGGTCTCCTGCCAGGAGTGGAGTTCAGAATGCAGAATAATTCCATCCTAGAACAGGTAGATCATGAAACTCCTGGTTGCTGTGGATATCCAGATGCTCTTGGGTTTGGACAAGCATGTCCAGAGTCTTATTGATGTGTTCTCCGTTAGGAGTTAGCAATCTGTCAGAAAGTTCTGTTGTTAAAGCTGGTATTTAGCAATCTGTAGTTATTTAGAATAGTTGTGGGTGGATCCTTGGACCAGTGGCAGGAGATCACGCCCTCGGGGGAAATCCCGAGAGGGACCACTGGTCAGGCTTAGTGTAGGAGACAGACACACACTAATTCTTTTATTAGACAATATAGTAAACCACCAGAGGTGACAGTAGTGAGCTTGGAAGTGCCTGGCTGGGCTGTAGTCCCTCAGGTATTGGAACAGTGATCCCAGGGTAGCTGAGCTGTAGAGAAACTAAGAAAGTGAGTAGGCAGTATATGCAGAGTTCTGGAACAAGTCCTTGATGGTAAAACTCACACAATAGTCTCTTGAGGCAGCCTAGGAGATTATATGCATTAGGCCCTCGAGGAGCGAGTACCTGGACCCAGGGAAAGCTCTGAGAGAAAGATGGAAACTCACAATGTTGTAAGCAGCGATGACTTTTTAGCAGAAGTGGTATTCAGGGGCAAGTCCGGGATGTGGGCCCTCTAGGAGTGAGTACCGGTTCCGGACTGTGACCTGAAAAGAAAAAGAGAGAGCGAGGCCCCCGAGGAGCGGGTACCTCTAGTAAAGTCCGAGGAGGCAGAGTAGCTGGGTTTGCGGAGAGCGAATCCCATCCACAGAGACCAGGAGGAAGCGAACCCTTGCTAACTCGTCTTGCTAGCGAAAACTGAGACCTTAAATATGTGGAGCTGGTGACGTCTTCTCAGGGGAACGCCCCAGAGGTTCACGCTAATGCTGGTACATCAATTGGGCGCACGTGCGTCCTTAGGCATCTGGTCAACATGGCGGCTTGCAGCGTCGAGCCGGTCCAGGAACGCCGGAGGAGGACGGCCTGGAGACGCCACAGCAGCTAGCCTTCCATCAACCCCGAAGAGAGTCGCCAACAAGGTAAGGTGGGTGGAGCAGAGACGTCGGACAGAGACGGACACAACACTTATGGTCACTGCTGAAGGACTAATCAAAAAGTACTAGCAATAGTTATCCAATCAATGGCCTTCTGATCATTAAAAGCTCTGACCAATGGCATTTGAGTCTTACAGCTCCCTAAGGAAATTTAGATATGTGCTATTCATGCCTCTCACTCTGAGTCAAGCAGGCATAATAAGCTTCAGTTTGAACCACAGTGTTGTAAAGGTAATGAAGTCTCTGGGGAAAATACAAGTGACAGAGCAAAACATGGAATTACTGTGTACATAAAGCCCCTGTGTCACCACAGATATATTCCAATCCATCTTCAGAGCAAACATAGTACAGAGACTATGATGGTATCTGATATGGCTTTCTGTACAGATTAGAAGATGACAGACAGGAGTGCAGTGGTGATTTTGTTGGATCTATACACTACATTGCTTTTGACATGGTCAACCATGCTAGTTGACCGATTGAGGGCAATAGAATGAAACGGTATTGTCCTTAGATGGGCTTACATCATTTCTGCAAAATGAGTGCTGCTGGGGAAATGCCATTCTAATCCTTGCGACCTCTCATTCAGGGCTCACTGTTATCACCATTCCTTTTTAATATCTGTATGGTACCCCTTTGTGAGATCTTCCAGTCAGCAGATCTGCGATACCATCTTTGCAGATGATATTCAAGTATATTTTCTGCTGACTGGCATAGAATTGGAGGAGACAGATAATATCAGCTGCTGTTTGGGGAGAGTGGCAGAGAGGTTCAAAGACCACAAGTTGAAATTAAATATAAACAAATCTGAAGCATTATGAATAGAAAACAGTGGTCCAGGCTTTACTGATGTGAAAACTGGATAATTGAAATGCATTCTACAGAGACTTGCCACAAAACTTATTTGAAAAACTACAGATTATATAGAATATGGTGGTAAGGATTTTAGGAGGTTTAAAGGATAGAGAATATCAATCTCCTATGCTGAAATGCTTTCACTGGCTTCCTGTTAAAGCCAGGGTTACTTTTAACATCATTGTGTTCCTTTTAAAATACTGAATGGTTTGGTTCCAGAGTATCTGAGGCATAAGCTCTCTTTTTACATACTAGGTTGCTGCCCAAGGTCAATTCCAGGAAGAGCAGATGCACACTTACAAGGTGCAATCGTTTTCTATTATGGCCAAAAAAATCGTGAGCAAGTGCACATGCAAACAGATTACTTAAAATTCAGAAAAGGCTCCAAAACATGGCTGTTCAAAAAGGCCTTTCCTGAGTGATAGCATCAGGTTGAGGGTGTGAAATTATGTGACAGCGAAAAACTAATGTTATCTTTACTAGCCTGCTGAGAAAATTGCATACACTAACTACAGAACCAAGTAAGGAAATGTTTTATTATTTTATTTTATAATATAAATTTGAAAGGATCTTTAGCAATGATATAGGGAAAACTGTTAAATGTACGTAGACTGACTGTTCTAAACAAAAAATGTTCTTTGCAGTGCATTACAGGATATAGTGGGGTCGGTTTTAAGACCTGAGTGTGTCCATGTGTGCATGGTTCCCGGCGAGCGCACTTGGACGCTACTACTTTATAACACATGCGCATCAACGTGCACGTGTTATAAAATGCGATATCCACGCACACATGCGCTGCGGATTTTGTCATCCATGCGCACATGTGCGGGCAGGTGGCCTCCTCCGCGTGCGGGGGGGGGGGAATTTTAAAAGGCCACACGTGGCAACGAGAGTAGGGCTTCTCGTACCCCTACGCAACCTTCCTACCCTTTCCCCTCTCCTCTCCTCTCCTCCCCGACCCATAACCCTTTCCTAGCTACTTACGTTTTTTTTTTTGTTAGATAACTTCTGCTCCCGAAGAGCAGTAAGTAATCTCTGCGCGCCAGCCGGCTGTCAGTGCGTGCTTCCCCTGGGACAGCGTTGAATGGCGCTGTCCCGGCCCACCCCCTACCCCTTCCTACTCATACCACGTCCCCCCAGCCGGCCCCTTTTCAAAGGCCCGGCACTTCGGCGCGTAACGGGGATTACGTGCGTGGCCGGACCCTTCCGAAAATGTGTGCAACGCACGCAGGGCCCAGCCATGCGCATGACCCCCGTAATTCACGCTCGCAGGGCTTTTAAAATGTACTTGTTTGTGTTTATTACTATATTGATTATGTATATATTGTAATTTTTTAGGTTTGGATTGGATTCTGAGTTATAATTTGTAAATTGCCTTGAACAAATTTTGGAGAAGCAATTCCAAAATTGAAGGAAATAAATGCAGGGTCCCCCTGAGATTTCTACGAAGCTGTGACCTTGTAGAAGGGCTATGCAATTAGAAAAGGAGAATGGAACATATCATCTATGCCACAGCGCCCCTATGTGAGGCTGCTACAAATGCTGTTTCTATATTAGGTAGAGACCCCTAGAGGAATTGTGAATTTTTATGTTGAAAGTCTGAGGGAGAGGAGTGTTCTTTTCAATTCTCTTTTGTTGTGGAGAAACCTTATGCCCAGTTCAGTGGAATAAGGAATTTCAGAGTTTGAAGAGGATTGTTACTTAATTTATCATTTTGAGAAGAAGATTTTACATTTTAGAAGTTTGGTTGAAAAGAAGCTTCTCCACCCTTTCTTTCCTCCTTTTTGTTTTGGGAACTTAATCTTTTCCAGTTGATCCCCTTTTAGAAAAAGAGAGAGAAAGACGATGCTCATACAACAGTACTGTGTTTGAAGCAGAGGATACTTATGTGGTACTGATCATAATTGGAGAAAAGAGAGAAAGAAGTAGTAGTACCCTCGAGGTGTTTATCCACAGTGGGTGCCTATCTAATATAAAGTGGAGAGAAAAGGAAGTATCATGGTTAGAACACCTCCTGCCTGTCCCCGGAATACCCCCAATTTATCTGGCTAAATTCTAGCCAGGTAACTAGTTACCCACCTAGAGAATAGCCATATATCTGCTGAATACAGCCAGGTAAGCCATTTAGGCCTAGCTTTTTCATTCTGTTATATTTATAGCAGAATGATGGCCCGTGAACAAAAAAGGGGTGGGGGGAGGAGCGATAGTGTGCAGCCGGCCTCATGACAGCGGTGCAGTGTCGCCTGCCGTGGTGTGATCACGCCACACACTATTGCCTCCATAGCGCCACAGTGAAAGGTGTAGTTATTTCCCGCGATGCTTCCAGCGATAATGTCATAAACGTTATTGCCCACAGTGCTGCCAGGACATAACTCCGCCCAAACCCCGCCCATACTCCTCCCCTTCCCTTAATTTGAATAGTACCACCGCGATGTGGCTGGTTAGGGTGTTATCGCACGCGATAAAACCACATCGCAGCTTGATGAATGACCCGTTTAGACAGATATTAACATTATCTGTCTAAATGGAATTTGAATATGGACCTCACAGTCCATAGATTCATCTAGTCTGCCTAGTACGTTGTTTTTGGTTTTTTTTTTAATTAATTTTTTTAAGGATAGTAGCAACTGTCACGTTGTGTAGGCTACTCCCAAGCAGAAATGTAAACTTTAGATATATTAGTAAACTCACCCCATTTGTTCATTTCCATTCTCTAACCAGCAGAGATCTTCTGTGTTTATCCCACATCCTTTTGAATTTCATTACTATTCTTATTGTCACCTCTTCCTGGAGGGCATTCCATGCATCTGCCACCCTTTTCATGAAGAAATATTTCCTGATATTGTTCTTGAGTATTCCCCCTTGGAGTTTCATATCATGACCCCTAGTTTTGCAGCTTCTTTTCCACTGGAAAAGATTTGATTTTTCTGCCTGAATTTCTTTTAGTTATTTAAAGGCCTATACCATATATCCCCTCTCTTCCAGGATATACATATCATCTCATATGGCTTTCTGTACAGATCCCACACCATTTTCATTGTCTTTCTCTGAACTACTTCCATTCTATCCTTATCCTTTTTGAGATGAGGTCTTCAGAACTGAACACAATATTCCAGTTGAGGCCTCACCAAGAATCTGAACAATAGCATTATCACCTCCTTTTTCCTGCTGGTTATGCCTCTTTCAATGCAGTTCAGCATACCTATGGCCTTAGCCACCACTTTGTCACATTGCTTTGCCATCTTCAGATCATCAGGCACTATCATCTCGAGATCTCTATTCCAGTTCATGTCTTTTACCCCCAAATACATACAACTCCTTCAAATTGTCTTACCCCAAATGTATGACTTTTCACTTCTTGTCATTAAATCCCAACTGCCAAAGCTTCAACCATTTCTCCAGTTTTTCTAGATTACTTCTCATTCGTTCTACTCTTTCAGGCATGTCCACTCTGTTGCAGATCTTAGTGTCATCCAAAAAAGACAGATTTTACCTTCTAATCTCTCCTCAATATTGCTCACAAAGGGGCCAATGCAATATTATACTGCAGTCAGCCAGTTATGAAAACCGATGCTGAGTTTATTGGTGTCTGTTTTCATTACTGCAATCAACTGGTTGAAAACAAATGCCGAGCATATCGGCATCGGTCTTCAATGCAGCCGGGTGAGATTATTTTTTTTCTTACTTTTAAAGAAGTACAGAAAAGCAGAAAAAAGTCAGCTATTAATGCCTGCTCCAGGGAAGCATGATGAAAAAGATAAAAGGGATGGAAAAACTCCCTTATTTAGAAAGGCTAACCAGATTAGGTTTCTTTACCGTGGAAAAGAGACAGCTGATAGGCCGATGCAATAACGTGCGCTCAGCCCAGCGAACAGGTTAACCCACTGTTGGACATGTGTTTTGGATGCGCTAGACTAACCCCCAACGGAATAAAGGGATTAGGGCATCCAAAATGTGTGTCCAAACAAATGCTTAGCTAATAGCGCTCATCACATGTAAATGCCATGTAGATGAGGCTATTAGCGATTACCTCCTGACGCAAAAAATCTCTGTGTGCCCAATGCATACTTTTTAACACAGCAAATTTAACACTAGTCCTGGAGCTGGCATAAAGTCTTGTCACGCCTCAAGGGCTCAACTAAAAAAAACAAAAAAAATACTGCTTTTCTGAGGTTCCTCCTATTTAGTATCATCACGATACTAAAATCTACTCCTTGAGATGACTAAAAATTATTAAAAAAATGAAAAGCTTGATGAAAAAAAAAATTGGGGGGGGGGGCACAGAATATACATGCTCCATGCCATTGTGCTGGTAAATTATCTGCAGCAGGATAAAACAGATGCTCATATTGAGCATCTGTTTTCCTAACTCGCACATAGCCACATCTCCTGGACGTCCAATGCTTTTGAGCACTAGGGATGCACAAGTTATCCCTAGCATGGCCTTTTTAGCCATGCTGGGGATAAATTGTGGAAGCTCATTAGAATATTGCATCGCACACCCAGGAGAGGTGGATGTGCATGCATTGAAAAAACAGGTGCCCAGTTCGGACATATTTTTTTACATGACTGATATTGCATT
This sequence comes from Rhinatrema bivittatum, assembly GCF_901001135.1. NCBI lineage: Eukaryota > Metazoa > Chordata > Amphibia > Gymnophiona > Rhinatrematidae > Rhinatrema > Rhinatrema bivittatum. The sequence continues at coordinate 36,180,216 of NC_042626.1, forward strand.
GGCCCTTGAGAGAGAATATAACTGAAATTTATAAAATCATGAGTGGAGTGGAACAGGTAAATAAGGAATGGTTATTTACTCTTTCAAACAATACTAGGACTAGGAGACACTCCATGATATAAACAACTGGCAGACAAATCATAGGAGGTATTTTTTCACTCAGTGCACAGTCAAGCTATGGAATCTGTTGTTGGAGGATGTGGTCAGAGTAATTAATATAGTGGGGTTCAAAAGAGGTTTGGTTAAGTTCCTGAAGGAAAAGTCCATAAATAGTTATTAGCCAGTTGGGAAAGCCAACGCATATCCCTGAGACTGAGAGATACAAGAAATAGATCAACTGTTTGGGGATCTGATGGGTATATGTGACCTGGAGTGGCCTCTGTTGGAGACAGAATGCTGGGCTTGATGGTCCGACTCAACATGGCACTTTACAAGTTCTTATCTTCCTGTTAAACGTTCATGAAAAGAGTATCATCAGGCATCTTCTCTGAAGTTAGGCCTACTCTACCTAATGGAACTGGTTCACAACCATTGACTACGGTATTATTTTCTCTACAATGAGGTGGATCAATTTAATTAAGATGTATTGTTTGAGGCATCTTTGTTCTGGTTCATTATCCCAAGACGTTATGATGCATGATAACTGACACTATATTCTTGGTGCATGTGATTACACAAGGCATCTGCTCCCAGTGTATCAGGGAAGAATATTCATTGAAATGAAGTACTGCCACATGATTTGGATACAGAACGTGGGATGTATACAGTTGAAATTGGAATATAAAAAGCACTTAAATATTCCGAACACATATTAAGTATATATTCTAGGGGCCCTAAAATTGTGCTGATAAGACAACTAAAACAGGATTAACAACCAAAACTCTACCTCTGATTCATTGTCCCAAGTTAGATTTGGTCTAGAAATTAATTGTTTTGCAGTGTGCTGTACTGTGCTCCCTGGCTCGACAGATCCAACTTGAGGTACTTTATGGCTATCTAATTATCTATTCAGTAGAAAAAAATACCTGTTTTTCCTACCATTTTACATTCTTTTGCCTCTTAGAGTGGCTGCCATTAGTATACTCACTGCAAAATGTTTAAAGTACAAACATTGAAAAGAAAGATTTAAATATACCTTCTGCACATAACTTGCAGGTGAGAAATGGCACTAGGATTGGAACCAGTCCCACTCTTAACACCCCTGGCCAGTTTACGTTCAGATACTGTAGGTATTTCCCTATCCCCAGAAGGCTTACAGTCTCATGGCCATAAGCTTTTTTCCCATACAGACAAAATGCAAGAAAACCTTTAGTAAATTACTCCTAGGTTTGTACTTGAGACAATGGCCCAAAGTCAGATGGCGTCTCCTTTGTTTAGACTTTTTGTAGTTCCCTCCCTGCTAAGTCACCCCACTACCCCCCAAAAAATAGATCCAACTTTCATCCATCATTTCCAATTTAAAATCATGGTGCCAGCCTTTCCATTCTTTACCCTCAGTAACTACCTTCATCTTCTTTGTCCCCCTTCCTTCATGGATCTTAAGTTTCACTTTTTTAAGACCATGCTCTGATTCTTTTTTAACTTGGCTATCTTTCAGGGTATTTTGCTGACTACAGTTCTGACATCGTCATTTCCTGTGATACTTGCCTTCTGCTCTAGCTCTTTATGGAATTCCTTTGGCAGAATGCATTGTGATACATTATAGTTAAACAAGAAATCTGTGGTTGATATAAAAAAGGGTTACCTGGACAAACCCCGAGATTTCAATTTCACTCCCTGCCAACCGGCAAAATATTACCCTGGTAAAACTTAGCCAGATAAAAAGAGGGAGGCTTGGGTTGCTCTGTTGTTGTGACCTAGTGGTTAGAGCAGCGGGCTATGAACCAGGAGACCAGATTTCAGGTCCCACTGCCGCTCCTTGTAACCTTGGGCAAGTCACTTTACCCTCCATTGCCTCAGGTACAAAACTTAGATTATAAGCCCTTTGGGGATTGGGAAATACCAACAGTACCTGAATGTAATCCGCTTTGAAGTGCTTAAAAAAAAAAGTGTGAAAAAGCGGAATATAAAAAAATCAAAATAAATAAATGTATTCAGATATCACTGATATTCGCTTCCATTCAGATTCATTTAGCCAGGTAAGTCTAGATGGAGAAATCACTGTCCTAACATTACACAGGGGTAAATTCACGTGGATATTTTCAACAGCAGACACGATCGGGTAATTCTCGTTGAATATCTTGGCTAAAATTACTCAGCTAAGGTTACCAGGGTAACTTCCTGCTTGCTGCGCCAATAGGGAATTTCCTAAATATCAATCAAACCACTGCATAAAGTCCATAACTTATCCACCCCATCTCTTTCAAACTGTTCTTTAAGCTAAGCCCCAAGTTCATCGGTTATTGTTGGAGTCCCTCTCACTTTCATTGTTGAATCCAGTCTTATGGGATACATTTTCAATAGGGCTCCTAACTGGCCGTGCATGCATGTCCCTTTCAGTCCACACAAACGCCGTCCGATTTTCAGCCCTGGGCTACCCTGTGCATTGTGTTTGAATTTGGGCTTGTTATGCAGCTAAAAGTACATGCATATGCATACAGTATTAAACCATGGCATAAAATATGTGTGTTTGTGGCATGTATGTATGTATGTAGGGCCAGTGCAAGAGAATTTGGCGCTCCCACCCGCCTGCCCCCCTCTCCACCTTACCTATTGGTAGTAGCCCCAGTAGAGTGCTCCGTTCTTTGGTGATATTGGCTCTGGCCCAGCAGCCCTCTGTGCCTCGTGCTTGCAGGATTTTGCTGCCCCCCTAAATTTTGATGCCCTAGGCAACTGCCTAGTTTGCCTAACAGAAGCACCGGGCCTTGCATGTATGTTTTTAAAATTAATATGCATACACATAGCCTTCGAAATGCCTCCAACCTGGAATGCCTTTTAGGGGATAATTTTCTAAAGAATTTACATCCAAAATCCCCTGTTTATGGGGGATTTTGGATGTAAATTCCCGCTTTTGAAAATTATCCCGGGAGGGGAGGGAAGCACTGGGAAAAAATACACACGAAACCTGATTTCTCACATACTTTTTCCCAGACTAGTGAGAGTAGTTCATGCGTGCAATTGTGCATGCAGTAAGTTACAGCTGCTCAGGAGCAAATCTAGCTTACTATGCGTATGTCCCCACACATAGTGGTAGTACCCAGGACATTTTCAAAGCACATTTATGTGTATAAGCCCCACTTTGATAATTTGGGGCAAAGTCTGCAGGTACTTTGTACCTGCAGATTTTAACCCTCCGCAGGCTGCTGAAAATTACTCTCCCCATGAGGTCAAAAGTATGCGTGCACTTTCTGGTGGCTAAAACTCCATTTAAGCAGATATGGAAGATTTAGGTGGGGTTAACTTTGCCTGCATAATAGATGCCCAGGCCTTTGAAAATATCTCCGTCTATCTCTTCCTCATAGTGTTATATCTCTGAAATGTGTACTGCGTTAACATGCAATCTACAACTGAGAGGTTAAAACTCAAGCAAGCTAAAAAGTGAAAGAGTTGGAAAAAGCATAGCCAGTGGTGATCCAGATCTGAAGGAAAGAAAAGCTGCAATAACACCATAAACACAGCCATATATTACTAGCATCAGTTAAGAGAGCACTGACTACCTCATGCCAACGTGGGATGGGGAGGGGGTATATCTCAACTTATTAAAAATGCTGGAATAACAAAGTTAAGTTAGCTCTTTGGATCTAGGTTTATTAGATGTTTGAGAATATATTTGCATATCTGTGTATGTTTTTGATCCATACATGTTTATAGGCTTCGGCCTCTATGTTGTACATTGGTTATCTTTGGAAAATTATAAATTAAAAAAAAAAACAAAAAAACATTTAGTCTTTCCTCCATGCCCAGAATTTGCCTTGATGGCTTTTTTGCAAGGTGTTATCTGCAATGCCCTTTTAATATACTGAAAACTGTGCACAGCACTGGCCACCAAACAGAAAAAGACATTCACTGCTATACTTAATGCAAGAGCTGGGGGTAGGGGTGGGGCCGCTATAGCGTAAAAACACACAAGAGACAGTCCCATTTCAGTAACGTTTACAATATAATCAAGACAAACATGCAGGGCAAAAGATACTTTGGGAATTTCACTTACTAAGAAAAATGGTTAAAATATTCTCTTTATTGATTTAATCATTATTACATTAAGAAACTTTGACTTTACAAGACATTGGAAAATAAGTAATCAGGAGTTAAGCTTTAAAAGCACCTTCAAAAAGGTGAGTTGTTGTTTTTTACTTGATATTGCACCAGGTAGTTCTGCAATATTAACAAAGATTGTCATTGAGTAGTATTGTCCTGGCACTGAGAGGTCCATATTCAGATGCTGGCCGGACTGCAAGGTTAGCCGGACCGACTTTAGGACTGCTTTCATGGGCAGAACCCCCATGGCAGAATGCCTGACCTGATGACATGACCTCTTTTCTCTTAGTGGTAAATGCTTGGTCGAGTGACTTTTTTTCCATTCTCCTGGAAAACACGCATTCCCTGCTGCCAACCCCTGGGGCTATTTTTCTTTAAAAAAAAAAAAATAATAATAATAATCTAACACGGAGGGTATTTTTCAAGAAGCCTACATAATGGTCTAAAAATTGGGGTTCTCTGGCTACCATAGCCAGATAAGGCGCTTCCTCCCCTGAGCACCCTCGGACCACCCCTGACATAAGTGAATAGCTTTTTAGCCAGATAACTTGTTATCTGGCTATGTCAGGAGCAGTCAGACTGGCAGGAGTTTCAGATCCTGGCATTCGTCCAGCTAAGTGGCAGACTTAGCCAGACCAATGTGCTGACTACGGACCTCTGTATGCATAGTATGACTATACATATAAAATGACTATATAATGACTACTACATCCCAATGGCTTGTGTTAATTACGTGAAAATGTAGCCATGGGTTTAACACATTTTTCATTAACTTCCCATCTAGTGGCGTGTTTATTTGCAAGGCTGTGATGAGCGAGAGAGAGAGCTGAAATGCACTGCAGTGCTTGCTCCTGCTCTTAATTACCCAGCGAACCCAGATTCTTTTCACTGCACAGCAAGATGCGATGGGAAGGAAAAGAAGAGAAATTTAGATTGTGAAATTACGTGGTTGCATGCACTTACGCGAAGAAGGGGAAAACAGATGGGGGCTGTGTAAAATCTTATGGTTACAGGAATGCCTGTCATTCCGATGGTAAGAAAACAGCAAAACTATTCAGTTTTGTCCAACACAAAATGGGATTTTTTTACCTATAAACTCAGCCCTCGGTGCATGTATAATTCCACTTTATTTCTTATTATTCCAAGATTAGATTAAAACATAAATATTGAATATATGGCCGTTTCATGTGAGGCATTTTTATGGAAATCCGTGTCTACTGCCCAAGATTGGAAAGGCATCTGATTGGTTACCAGCTCCATCCTAATTTGTATAACCTGTGCTGCAAAAGATGGAAAGAGCATACTCCTGCAGTTTTATTAAAAAAAAAAAAAAAAAGAATAGGAGGACTTTCTCGAATTGCGTTATTGCTTTTGCCTGCACTTCCTCCACTGGGAGGCTGTTCTATGAATCCACCACCTTTTCCATAAAGAAATAGCTTATTTCTGAGTCTACCCACTTGTAGTTTTAACTGTGCTGTCTTGGAATTCTGAGCCAGCCCTAATTTTTAAAATCCTAATTACATGATAAATAACAACAGAAAAAGTCCACCTGCCCATCCATTCTGTCCAATTATCCTGCCTATACTGTTTGCACAGTGTGTGACCACCTAAGGGCTATCCCTTTATCCAGAACAGCCTTTCATGTTTTAGTACTCTACCATCTAGGGTAGAAAAATGTACAAGATCCTCACTTAAGGGTAAATTTTTATTCCCCTGCGCGCATAAAAAAACAGGGGTTACGCGCATGGCTGGACTCCTTAATTGGAGCAGACTGGGAGGGAACTGGAGAAGGCCAGGATGTTTCGCCGCATGGGAATTTCTTAAATCTTCCCCCCTCTTGGCACGCGGATTACAAAATCCAGCAAGCATGTGTGCACGGCCCAACAATTTTATAACATGCGCGCGCATGTTCCTTGATTAACCACAAAGATCTGTAGTAATCTAATGAACCAGTAATATTAGCATGGCCATTGTCCAAATATCCATCCTACTAGTTCTCCTCCTAGCTCCTTTCATCCCAATGTATTCTGTAAAACAAACAACAGACTGCATCGGCAGAAGAGTTGGTAAAAGAAGCTCACATGAAGTTAAGTCAGCAACAATTAGACTAAGAGGAAAGTCAAATTGCTATCTAGGGTGCCTTCTTTGAGAGGTTGTAGTACAATGTATACTTAAAACCCCACTTTGTATTGCTTAGGCATTCATTTCTTAGTGCATTTTCTACATGGAGAGACCACCTGGCCTCCACTAGATGGCCCTAGATCCCTGCCCTGGGTTTTCCAGTTTAGTGGGAGATACCACTTCTAAACAGGCTGGCTGTAAATGGTAGCTCCTTAGTTCACTTGGGGAGGGGGGGGGGGGCTAGTAGCTTAGAGAATGGTCATTTTGAGTTGCCTTCTAGAGAGTAAGGAGCTGATTTAGGGAGTTGATTGATTTTTGAGGAGCTCTGTGCAGGCACCTCTTGCCTGTCAGGGCCTGCCTCCAGCTCTGGAAAAAGAGACATTTAGGCAGTTTTTCATAAGTTTGCCAAGGTGACACCCTGGTCCCTTTCTGGTGAGTGAACAAGACCTGAATCTCCAGTGGCCAGGGGTGAGAAGGCCTGTGTACCCTTTCCCCTGAAGTGGAAGAATGGCAGTGACTCATTATCTCTGAAGAGAAGTTTGGGGACTTTGAAAGTGTTTTGCTCTTTTTGGTTTGCGAGGAGGATTAGTGCCGCCCATCCTCACGAGGGAAGCTGGGCTACATTAGCCTGTTTAGTTTTTTCAGCACTAGACTTTTCCTAACAAAAGGTCACATCAGAAAGAGTCTGTGGCACAGAGACAAGACCTTTTGGAGACCCCCATCCCCATCTCTACCTTTAGGACACAGGATACAGACTGGGGAAGAACCGGACTTGTTTGAACCTCAGGGGATCCTCCACATAAATAGAGATTTCCCTGCCTACCTGGGATATCTTATTCTCTCACTCCCTGAGGAATAAGCTCTAACCCAGGACCAGGAACTGAGGACACATACAGAGAGGAAAAGAAGAAGAGTCTACACTATAAATCCCCCAGTGAGAGCACAGATGTAAAGAAACAGTTAATTGATTGGACATTTCTTTATTCTGAAGAATCACAGTAAAGTTTGTTTAGAACACCCAATACTGTGTCCTATCTGGTCCCTGCATCACCATCCCAGAGTGAAAGAAAGAGAGAGACCTCATACAGCCACACAAATAGGAAGGCAAATCACACAACCTCCTGGGCCTTGAAGGTCGGCCTTCCCCCCATGGAAAAGATCCACACCTTGGGACAAGCAGAGAAGGGAAAATGCGCCTATGGAGCCAGCCTCAAGAATCAAATTCTTTTATGGCTCTCTGGGAGACAGTACCCCCACCAAGAAAGGGTTACATACATTTTATGAAAAAACCTTTGCAGGCCCATCTGGAGGTTGTCAGGAGAAACACATGGAGGGTGCTAAACCATGGGCCATGCCGTGATCAAACTCAAAGCGTTTTACTGCAGAAGTGGATCAGGTGGCGTGGCAGAGTGGAATTTGCTGACATGGAATGACCGTACTGAGAGGCTGTACCTAAGTGAATAAAGAAATAATAATTGTGAACATGTCCTGTGCATTTCTGCATCCTGCTTTCTGCCCATATGTTCATAAGGCTTCCCTCTCTCTCTCTCCCAACACTTTTTCTTCCATTGGCCAAATCAATCAATAAAATAAATGCCTTAAGAAACCGTGGATGTGTGTCTATCCATGTCTCCTGAATCCTGCCCCAGATAATTATGCACCTTCTATTTCATTTTCTCCCTTCCTTTTCATTTTCTCATCTTTTCCCCTTTCTTTCTCACTCTAACCACTTTAGCCATGCTTCATTTTCTCATGTCAAAGACAATGCATAGTTCAGCAGTGCAAGACTGACAAAACAGTTGTGTTTTGGTAAACATGATTTATGAAACTTGTCTTGGTTAAATATCTATTTATGCTGTACTGTATCCTCCATGGCTAAACAAGTACCATGCAATAGAGACGCAAAAAAATGCAAGTACCACTACCTCATCTGACACACAAAAAATACAAGGTAGATAAAACACTTGCATATTGTCCAGGACAAATAAATCTCCCACCTCACCTTCTTTCAGGGAGAGCCAGAACATTGGGTCATGCCTTCAGACCCTGCCCTGTTATTCATGCATCCTAAATTCCATAAATCCCATGGACTTCTAAGTCACTTTCATGTCGGGTGCAACTATAGACGAAATACATACTGGGCTTCTATCCATGCTTATATTTGTGGTGTTGTTGCATAAAAGCATGCACATGGCAGGAAAGGCAGGGCTGTCAGAGCAATAAATGCCTTGGATCGCTGCACACTGCAGCGATCCCAGGTGGGGGAGAGGGTTAGGGTTGCATATGGGAGGGGAGGAGGCCTTGTTTTTAGTTCCATTTACTGGTGAGGGAGCTGGGGGAGGAGGGCCACTACCAAGAGTGTCACTATAATTTTTATATTTTTCATCACAGGGATTGGGGGTGGGGGCATGGTCTCTGCCAGCACGGGCCTTTAACTAGCTGGAGAACTTGTTCACTGGCCATCTTTTATATTACACACCCCCCCCCCCCCAAGGATGGAAATCGCTCACTACAAGTAGATACCCATGAAAAAAATATCAAAGAAGCGATTGTTACATTTTGACCATTTTCACTCTCCTTGCACCTGGAAAAGGGGATCCCCCAGCTCCAATGCTTATTTTTACCTCGTCTGGCACTTCCTCCTGCTGAGGTGCAGTACTGTGTCCTGGGGAGGCTCCTGCATGACCTCCAGGAGGCCATTACTCATGATTGATGGTACTTTGCCTGTCCTAGGGACTATCTGGGAAACTTTGATTGTCTTCTTGTAGATCCTGATCTCCTATAAAACAATGACCCAATCTCCTTTGGAGAGACCCCTTCCTGTTAAGAAAATACCCCACTCTGCCTATATTTTTGTCATAGGCACAGTGAATCTTATTAGCCCTTTTCAACCAGGCAACACATGAAAAACTGTCCTGCCAATAAAGATACCTGAATTTGTTTCAGCCTATCCTTTCTGGGGACATAACTATGCCTGGGAACTTTTAGGTTCTGCTCACCCTAAGATAAGTGGGGAGGGCTACAGAGAGTGTGACTGTACGAACATTTTCTCTTCCTCCCCTCGGGAAATGACTTTATTAACAGTCTCTGATTCCAAACTTTGATGCTTTTGGCTTGATGTTCCAGCTCATCATCTCTCTTCTCATTCTCTGCTCTTGGTCTTTATTCTTTTTTGTTTATTTTCTGTCTCTCTAGTGTCCTCCCTCTTTTTTCTTTCTATTTCATTTCTATCTCTTCCTTGAATACTGTCTGCAGCTCTGGTCGCATCTCAAAAAAGAAAGTACAAAGAAGGGCAACCAATTGATAAGGGGCACAGAAAGGCTCACCTATCAGGAAAGGCTTAATTAGGGCTGTTCAGTTTAGAGAAGCAACAGCTGAAAGGGGATATGATAGAGATCTACAAAACCAAGAAAGGACTTGAAGGGGTAAATATGAAATGGTTATTTACTCTTGCAGAAAATACAAGGACTAGGGGGCACTCCATGAAGTTAGCAAGTAGCACATTTAAAACAAATCAAAGAAAATTCTTTTTCACTCAGCACACAATTAAGCTCTGGAATTTGTTGCCAGAGGATGTGGTTAGTTCAGTTAATGTAGCTGGGTTTAAAAAAGGTTTGAATAAGTTCTTGGAGGAGAAGTCCATGAACTGCTATTAATCAAGTTGACTTAGGGAATGGCCTCTGCTATTACTGGAATCAGTAACAATGGATCCTCTTGGTGTTTGGGTACTTGCCAGGTTCTTGTGGCCTGATTTGGCCTCTGTTGGAAACAGGATGCTGGGCTTGATGGACTGACCCAACATAGTAATTTCTTATGTTCTTAGTTAAGCTCTGGAATTCAATGCCAGAGAATGTGGTTACAGCAGTCAGTGTACCTGGGTTTAAAAAAGGTTTGGATACATTCCTAGAGGAAAAATCCATAGACTGCTATTAAGTAATAAGCAATAGTAGCTTGAGCTCTATTTAATGTTTGGGAACTTGCCAGGTACTTGTGACTTGGATTGGCCACTGTTGGAAACAGGATGCTGGGCTTGTTGGACCCTTGGTCTGACCCAGTATGGCAAGTCTTATGTTCTGATGTTTGTTGTCTCGTTCCGTCAGCAGCAGATATTTTAATACTTTTTCTATTCTCTTCTCCTGCTGTATTCCTTCTTTCTCCTCTTCCTATTCTTCCTACCTGCTTTCCTTTCACCATTCTTCCTCCTCCTGTTTCTGTGCTCTCTCCTCCATTCCTCATACATTATCTCCCTGGATTCTCATCCAATCCAGGATTCTTTCCTTCTCCATCTCTGGCCAACCTTGGTCCTCTCACCCCTCCTCCCCATCCTCTATTCTTTGCTCTTCCCTCTCCCTTTCTATCATATCTCTTCCCCCTTTTCTATCTCCTTCCCCTCCTTGTAATTCATCCCCTCTGTCTCCACTCTTTTCCTTCCCTTTGCTTGCCACATTTCTCTTCCTATTGTTTCTCTTGTCCCTCTCCTCTCTCATATATGCATGTGCACATACTCTTGCCCCCTTGCTCTCTCTCTTTCTCACTGCCCATACTCTCTCTTTCCTTTACCCACTTAGTCAATGCTGTAACAGCCAGTGGAGACTCTGGGAGAAAGTGTTTCCAATACAATAGGTCGTTGTTTCTCTTCCTCTCATTGATCGCCTTATTCTGCTATCTACAGCCAAGCGGAGGTAAGAGAGGGGAAGCAGCTGCAGACTGAAAGACTCTTCTTCCCCAGCTCCTGCCTGCTTTGGCTGACATCCTAGTGCAGTGGTGGCCAACTCCGGTCCTCGAGAGCCACAAACAGGCCAGATTTTTCAGGATATCCACAATGAACATGCATGAGATAGATTTCAATGCACGGCCTCCATTGTATGTAAATCTCCCTCATGCATATTCATTGTGGATAACCTGAAAACCTGGCCTGTTTGTGCCTCTCAAGGACCGAAGTTGCCCACCCCTGTCCTAGTACTTGCCTGCTCTTTATCATACACCAACCAGAGGAGTGAAGAATAATTTTTAAGACCTGGACACCCAGAGTCAGATCTCTACATCTGGAGTCTCAGAGTCAAATCCACAGGGTTTCCAGGTATGGATATAAATTCCATAAAGGAAAACTGATCGCCTTTAAACCTTGAATGAAGGGCAACAGCGGTCCTAAAACGTACACTATTGCAGATGGGCAGTATCCAGGGTCATCCTTAGGATGGGAGGTGGAGTATGAATCGAGGCAACTGTCTCAGGCCCTGTGCTTTTGGGAGCTCTGCACTGCAGTGTTAGCCCTGCCCCCTTCATTTGAATCTCCCATTGGCAAACAGGCACAGCTGCACCTATCAGCATTCTGGGGCCCCTTGCCTCCCTCTCATCAGTCCTGGCACTACTGGAACAGTGGTACCAACAAAATAAAATAAAATATTGCAATGCATCAAAAAATCATGAGTTTTCACTACCTTGTTTTCTTTCTTAGTCATCTTCCATGACTAATACTGCCCTGTAACATCCCTTGCATCAATATGTCATTACAAGGCACTTTGCCAGGAAAGCGCATTTGGCAGAGTATTCCTACTTCAATTTTCACTCTTTGTCTACAGTTCTGCACTGCTCCCTGCTCAACTTCACCAGGGGAAGGAAAGGCAGCAGCAGCTAAGTGGTCAGCAATTGACCAGATGTCAAACTATCAACATAACTTCCCTTAACCCTGCTCAGATGCATCAGGACAAAGAGCCTCTCATATCTGCCTGATCATGACAGTCAGATCAGAGCAGATGAAAAGCTTCCATTCTCTCTTTGTAACCAAAAGCCAAAAAGGGGGTAATTTTTCTTAATGTCACGCATAAGTTACATCAGTTTTCAAATGGACTTATGCACATAAGTCTGCTTTGAAAGTCAGGCCAGATTTAAGATTATGGTGCCTATAGTCAGAGGTCAGGGAATGGGAGGGTCTTGCCTCCAAAAATCAAAAAAGTAGTAGGAAGAGTCCTAATTTTTTTGGCACCTTCAGAATTTGGCAGCTGCTTATGCTGCCGCTGCCTCAATCTGGCCCTGCTGAAAATGATTCCAACAAATATAACAGCACACACTTAACACCTGCTAAATGTGTGCAGAAGTTTTTCCCAAACCCACCTACCCAATCCTGCTCAATCTGAGTAACCTTACATGCATACATGACATATTCTCGCATAAGAACATAATAACATAAGAAATTGCCATGCTGGGTCAGACCAAGGGTCCATCAAGCCCAGCATCCTGTTTCCAACAGAGGCCAAACCAGGCTACAAGTTACCTGGCAAGTACCCAAACACTAAGAAGATCCCATGCTACTGATGCAATTAATAGGAGAGGCCATTCCCTAAGTCAACTTGATTAATAGCAATTCATGGACTTCTCCTCCAAGAACTTATCCAAACCTTTTTTAAACCCAGCTACACTAACTGCACTAACCACATTCTCTGGCAACAAATTCCAGAGCTTTATTGTGCATTGAGTGAAAAAGAATTTTCTCCGATTAGTCTTAAATGTGCTACTTACTAACTTCATGAATTGCCCCCTAGTCCTTCTATTAACCAAAAGTGTAAATAACCGATTCACATCTACTCATTCAAGACTTCTCGTGATTTTAAAGACCTCTATCATTCCCATCTCAGCCATCTCTTCTGCAAGCTGAACAGCCCTAACCTCTTCTGCTTTTCCTCATAGGGGAGATGTTCCATCCCCTTTATCATTTTGATTGCCCTTCTCTGTACCTTCTCCATCGCAACTATATCTTTTTTTAGATGCAACGACCAGAATTGTACACAGAACTGAAGGTGCGGTCTCACCATGGAGCGATACAGAGGCATTGTGACATTTTCCGTTTTATTAACCATTCCCTTCCTAATAATTCCTAACATTCTGTTTGCTTTTTTGACTGCTGCAGCACACTGAGCCGACTATTTTAAAGTATTATCCACTATGATGCCTAGATCTTTTTCCTGGGTGGTAGCTCCTAATATGGAACCTAACATCGTGTAATTACAGCAAGGGTTATTTTTCCCTATATGCAACACCTTGCACTTGTCCACATTAAATTTCATCTGCCATTTGGATGCCCAATCTTCCAGTCTCGCAAGGTCCTCCTGCAATGTATCACAATCCGCTTGTGATTTAACTACTCTGAATAATTTTGTATCATTCGCAAATTTGATAACCTCACTCGTTGTATTCCTTTCCAGATCATTTATAAATATATTGAAAAGCACCGGTCCATTCATTTTGAAACACCTCTCCAATATATTTGAAGTAAAAAGGGTTTTATTTTGTAGTAGAAGTTGATTTTCATAGCAAATACTTTGCAATATTTACTTTGAAGACGATTATTCAAGTCAACTGAGCATTGTTATGAGATTTTTTGAGTTAAACAGAGGTTGTTTATCTCAATATGTATAGTATATGACCCATTAAAGCAGAGCTTCCTACAAAATATTTTCCAAAGTGCAGTAAATTTCTTCCCTAAAGAGCTTGCAGTCTACATAGTTATCTGAGGGAATGAGGGAACTGATGTTGCCCAAGGTTGCAGAGAGTGGCAGTGTCAGATTTGCTTGTTCCCAGTCCTTTACTCTCAACTGTATGCCACACTCTCTAGAATAACATCGAACTGCTAGCCCTGCCAGATAAACTAGAATAAGAATTAGGGCCAGCTTTTGGGGTGTGTAACCTGTACAGTAGCACAGGGTGCCAAGCACAAGTGGGCATCGCCACACCAGCTACCCCTTCCCTCCCCCCTCCTCATTACCCTTCTGTATCTGGGCAGAGGGAAAGAGAAAGAGGATTGAAAGGGTGGAGGGGGTGATAATGGAGCTGAGAAGCGGAAATTACAAGAAGGGGAGTGAGAGCGAGAAAGGGGGATACTGTGCTGAAATCACTATCAAAGAAGATAGTACTGTGCTGGAGCTATTGCCACCTATGGAATGGAGGTGCCAATTTAATGGCACTGGTTAGCCTATAGTTGACCCTGATAAGCATTCAGGAACTGATATAATGGAAGGTATTTAAACCAAGCTTTTTCCAAATGTCTTTGACTTATGATTTCTGTGAAAAAGCAACTTTAGTAATTGGGGCTGGGGAGAAAGGAGGGAAAGGGATCTAGGAATAGGAAATTGCAGAGGAGGGAAATAAAGGAATCAGATAGGAGGGGTAGAGAGATAAGGGAGGATGGGTGATTCAGTGAGGATGAACACTAGCATTGGCAGAACCCAAACAATGTCCAGCTTACCATAACTTGCTCAACTTTAATATTTTAGAATATATTTCAGGTCAGATAAAATGCTGGAGCTTTGAAAATTCCGAGCTTTCATACAGAGAAATATACAATTTGGCCTATCTAATCTGCCCATCCACGCCAACTAAATCAGCTTTACAATGCCCACCACTCCCTCGGAGATCCCCCTGTGTTTACCTCATGCTTTCTTGAATTCAGACACGGTTCTTCTCTCCGCCACCTCCAGTGGGTAGCTGATCCCATACCTCCACCACTCTCTGTAAAGAAATATCTTCTTAGATTACTCTTGAGTCTACCTCCTTTTACCCTCATCGTATGATACCCCCTTATTCTAGAGCCTCCTTTCCTTTGAAAGGGACCTGCGTCCTGTGCATGGAGATATTTAAATGTATCTGTTATTAGCTCCCCTATCTCACCTTTCCTCTAGGACAGGGGTGAGAAAACTTTCGGAGCCGCAGCCCCCTTTTCATTCATACAATTGGTTAGGCCCC
Source organism: Rhinatrema bivittatum (assembly GCF_901001135.1). Lineage (NCBI taxonomy): Eukaryota > Metazoa > Chordata > Amphibia > Gymnophiona > Rhinatrematidae > Rhinatrema > Rhinatrema bivittatum. The sequence continues at coordinate 36,195,273 of NC_042626.1, forward strand.
CCTCCTCCAAGATTGGTTATTTCATAGATAAATAGAATGATATAAGATAGATCTTTATCTATATATAGATACAGATATAGAAAGGCTTTATTTATTTAGGGTTGTGCGCCAGTATGAGTACCAACACCTTTTTCCTTCACCTGCTTAATTTGTCATATGGTCCCTCAAAATAAAATCATGCAACCCGCATGTGAGTCCTGGCACCTTACACTGCCAGCCAGTGGCTCTGAGCCCCTGTTTTTATTTCTCTTTAAGTTGCTGAAAGGAGTAAGCACATGCGCACACACATACAGACAGATACAGAGAGAAACAGATGTCCCAGACACAGAGACATTACATACCTAGACCAAAGGACACCGAAACCCCACACCCCGATGGACAAAGAGAGAAAGAGATACTCTACAGGGAAACAGGGCACAGAGAAACAGACAATACCACACCTTGACAGAAAGAGGGAGACAGACACACACCACACCCAGACTCATATAGAGACAGACACAGGCAGACAGATCACACCCAGAACAAGCACAGCAGACAAACATAGAAACACACACTCCGTATCCAGTCAGAACCAGATCCAGAGACATATGGTAAACACTAAACAGTGGATATTTTTTCACAAAACTCAGGTGCCAGGCAAAATTGTTTAGGAGCTGAAAAAAACTCCATCCTAGCCTGCTCAATTTATTTCTCTTTGCTTTTTAACCATTTTCACTCATTTTTAATTTTTTTTTTTTGTCTATTTTGTAATTTTCTTAGTTTGCTCATCTTTTATTTTCTCAGGTTTTGATTTGCTTATTTAACTTTTTTTTTTTTTACACTTTTTTTTGCTTCTATTCTCTCTTCCTACCACCTCCCTGTTCTCTCTCTGGCCTCTTTGCCTATTTCCTTCTCCTAACTCACAATATCTTTTCCTCCAGCTGGACAACAGCTGTGATCTCTTTTCCTGGGAAGGGACCCAATGGCAGCAGGAACTGCTCCCGGCCTGCGGCCTGAGGGTGGCAGCTCCTCCTGGGTTGCAGAACACCATAGCAGTTCTTTCCATGTGCAGTTCTGTCACAAAGTAAGTAGCTCCCGGCCTAGGCCCGCCACAGTGGAAGCAGCTCTTCTCCCCGACCCACCCAAAGAGATGCATGGCTAAGCCATGGCATGCTTACAGTGCAAAATATACTTCACCAAAAATACTGAAGTGCTAAATTAAATATATATGGAGGAAAAGACCTCAGAAAGTGAGCTGGATTCTACACGAATCTTAACATTCACTTATTTCAATCATTCGTCAAAAGCCTCCAGCCCACCTTTTTATTTCCAAAAATCTTTTTCATTTTATATAATTTTGTTAAAAAATTACCAAGCTTGTGAATCCAAGTTCAGTGCTATGTATATTTACTTATTAAAGCAATTGCATTTCAAACTTTTTACTTCTCTGAGAAAGAGCATCTGAAGAGCTGCTGTTATATTTGAAGAAAAAAATGAACCCGCAACCCCCCTGCTGTGGTGACTGAAGCTGACAAAATCATTTCCAGTGCTAATGTTGGCCAGCGTTTCGTGCGGCACTGCTTCGGGGCACTCTTACTTGCTCTCAGATGTTAGCATCAATACAAACTAGCACTTAGTCCTTTTGAATCACACATCTCACTGCTCCAATGTGGAAGTTCCGCTCTCCAAAGTGCTTTATTTTAGTAACCACTCTCTGGACTGACTCCAAGATGCGATCTCTAGAACTATACACAGTGTTCCAAATTAAGTTTCACCAGGCCCTATATATAGAGGCTATATCACCTCTCTTTTTCTGCTGACCATTCCTCTCCCTATACACCCAAGCATCTTTTTGGCTTTTGCTATTTCCTGATCCACCAGCTTGACCAACTGAATCATCTCCAGATCCCATTCTTCTTTAGTGGAGGAGTCTAGTGGTTAGAGCAGCGGGCTACGAACCAGGAGAGCAGTGTTCGAGTCCCACTGTCACTCCCTGTGACCTTGGGCAAGTCATTTTACCCTAAGGTACAAACTTAGATTGTAAGCCCTCTGGGGATAGGGAAATACCTACAGTACCTGAATATAACCCACTTTGAAGCGCTGAAAAAAGTGTGAAAAGCGGCTTATAAATATAAATAAATAATTTCAAATATATATATATATGAAAAAAGTGCCCCACCTCCCCCAATACTGTAACTTTCCCTTGGGTTTCTGCATCCTAAATGCATAACTTTGCATTTTTTAGCATTAGATCTTAGCTGCCAGACCCTGGATCATTCCTTGAACTTCCTTAGATCCTTCCTCATGTTTGCCACGCCTTCCTGGCTGTCTAACCTGTTGCAGATGTAGTGCCCTCTTACCTTGCTCTGTATGCCTGACACAGAGGAAATATCAGAGCACTAGTGATTCATTGCTGCATATCTCCTCAGCATGGCTTCTTTAACCTGTCAATGCATCCCAAGACTGCACCATGCTTCACGGCACTTGACGCGAAGAGCCAACAGAGATGGACAAGGAAGTTTTGAAACAGAAAGGCTTGCTGGGAGGACAGAGACACAAAAATTGCCTCAGCTGAGAAAAATTTGCCAATCTCCACTGGAAACTTGCCCAGGTTGGGCAGATAAATACAAATAGTTGGGCCGATGCAATATCGGTGTGAGATAAAGGGGTGCTCATGATTGAGTGCCCGCTCCCTTAACGCACGCTAATCCATCACTCCGGGGCACCCCGGGGTGCTAGGGAAAATTGCGCGCTCCTAGTGCCTCCTCGGCAGCGGGCACCCGGGAGAGGTGGCTGTCAGCCACGTAGGAAAACGGTTGCTCAATTTTGGAGAGTTTCTTTTCCTTACCTGTGCACAGCCATTTTCCTAACCTGACCGCTGGCACACTTTTTTTTAAAAAATTGGGTTTTTTTAGGACATTTGTAGCAATTTTTTTTCCGACTTAATATCTCCACAATATTAAGTCAGAGGAAGTACAGAAAAGCGGTATTTTTTCTGCCTTTCTGCACACGTTTTGGGCTCCTCTGGCATTAATTTTTGAGAGTGAAAATGTGCACTGGAGGTGCTAACCCCCCCGTTTTGCATCGGGGAATAGGGACGTGCATCCAAAACGCGCATCTAATCGTGGGTTAAGCGTGTGCTGCAGCCAGCGCATGGTATAGCATCGGCCCGAATGCGTGGCTAAAGTCGATGTTGTCGATCCTCCATACATCAGAGCTGGGACCAGAAAGTGGGAGAGACTGAGTATATTTAAAATAGCTGAGCATGTGTAGTGCAGTTTAAGAAGCTGTGGCTTGCTGCATTTCCAGGCAGCAATAGTCGCAGAGAGATTCTAGGATCTGGAAGTACAGATTGATAGATTACCCAGTGGCTTTGGTGAGTTGAGTTGTGAGTTCTTTGATACACACTCAAGAGAATATTCCCTGACACCGGGCCTTGGTTAACTTCTGAGTTGTTGTCTATCTATTGTGACATTCTCCATTTCACAAAAGGCAGTGTTTCTCTGTTTCACCCTTGAAATCTCATGAATTACAAATAAATTTAGTTTTGAGCTGTTCAAACATTAAACTTTGAATCTCAGGCCCCTAATAACATGTGCTTGGGATGAAAGGGGTATCCATTTGCTTATCCCAGCTTCACAAGCATCTGCTTCAGTACTGAAGGACACTTTCGGAAAGTCAGAGGGTATAGTCACATGGCCACTAACTTCTAAGTGCTACTGCTAAAGAACACTGAGAGATGCAGCACACACTTGGGTGGAAATGGAGGATAATAACCTTTGCTGGGTCCAGGATGAGTGTAGTCATATGCCCCCAGGGAATTATAGCAAGCTCGCTGGTAATTCTAAAGTATACCAGGCCTGTGTGCTAGTAAGCATAAAGATATACAAAGTTCATAGTTACTTATTTCAAGGGCAGAACATTGCTCTGAAACTGTCTGTATTGTTTATGGTTGCTGGTATTTACGTCTGTGGTTTAACCTTTTCTTCTTCCTTCATTGCTTTTAATGCCATTTGTTCCTGCAATAAAAAAAAAATTTAGAATTGCTTATTTCCATGTGTTTGCTGGTGCACAGGGACAGTTCCCCGCGGCAGTCTGTTCACCGAGGGGGGAGTCCATTATTACACAGGCTACTCCCTTGGGTGGGGCCACACAGGTTTTACTATCATCAGCAAAGAGACAAGCTTTTCCCAACAATCCTTCTGCAAGATCGCTAATGAAAATGTTGAAAAGAGCCGATCCAAGGACCAGACCCTGCAGCACACCACTAGTAATGACCCCCCCCCCCCCCCCCAGAGTGAACTCCATTTATCACTACCCTTTTTCTTCTCCCACTCAGCCAGATTCTAACCCAGTCAGTCACTTTAGGGTCTATACCAAGGGAGCTTCATTTATTTATAAGTTACCTTTGTGAAACTGCATCAGATAAAATGCTAGAGTTTTGAAAATGTTATTTAAAAATAGTTTATATGCTCTTGGCACTACAAAAAAAAAAAAATAATAATAACCTGGCAGACATTGGGTGGAAGGGAAGGTAATATGTTATCACTGTGACCATAATATCTGGAAGAAATGATGGTCCTAATACACATATACCCTGGGGCATGAGGTATGACTGGTGAATGCCACTGGCCATCTTCTTTAGTTGGCTGAGTTCAGGATGTCAAATTGTTATATGTACACCGATGTGATGACTCTAGTTGAATATCGGTATATAAAAAATAAATAAATAAATAAATTTACGACTGTGGGGAAAAAGTGGCCGTCAATGCTTAAGAATGGCATGAGCGATCCTCAATGGCACATAGATTTGGAGCCAATTTCCCCGGGTGTGGATGCCCATTCCCCAGATGCCTCCGACCCTTGTTCATGGTGTGATATCCTGTCCTGGTATTGCATTCTCCACTCATATGCAGATCTTCTCTGTCTCTGTTGCTGCTTGCAGCTCGAGGGCTTGTGGGTGATGACGAGTATTTGGAGATCTCCGCCATCACCAGAGAGCAGTCGGGACAGTACGAGTGCAGCGCAGCCAACGAGGTTGCAGCGCCAGATATTCGAAGAGTGAAAGTCATCGTAAACTGTAAGTACCTTGCACTGAAAGTTGTTGACCTGAAATTGTATTTCCTTTTGACTGCTGTGATGGTGGACATTGGTTTTGTAGGAGAATCTTTTTGTGTGATTATCATACTGCATGCTGGCCTTTGGTTGCATTTCCAAACCTGTCTTCTGCTTCTCTGACTGACAGTTTTCAGAGTCCGGGATAGGAGGGGGTGGGGGAGGGAACTAAGGAGTTCTAGCCAATGGACAACAGTGAAAGCTTGTAGCCAAATGCCAAACCTAGGGTGCACATGTACTGGGGGTGGTGTGGACTCCGGTAGAGGACTATCACTTGCATTGTAGATTGGAGAGAGTGGTTGCTGATGAAGAATCATGGCACCATGGCCCCTCTAAAGGCTTGTGTTGATTGAACTGGATGGATGAAAAGAGGCAGGAGCAAACCACTAGGCCAAAACAAAAATCATCCTGAGAAAAGAAAAGGTAAAGCCCAATAGCAAAGTAAGAAGTGATACTTTAAATCTCTGCGTGGTGTCTGTTTAATGCTTTTCCTTGCTCTGTGGATCTTTAGAGAAAAGAAACCACTCAACTGCTGTACTGTTGGTAGCTGAGAGGTCAATGTAGCAAGCGTTGCATTCTGAGCGTGCTGGTGCTTTCTCTGTTTTAAGTGTGGGTGGAACAGGAGATGATCTTGAATAACCACTTTTAGTCTGCAGAAGTGTTTCTTTTTTTTTTTTTCAAAATAAAATGGATAGCGATACTCAGCTAGCACTACAATAACCTTCTATTAGGTTTTTTTCCCTCTCTATATAAATACTGGTGCCAGCATTAGAATCCGCCTCCGCCACTTCTCCTAGAAGAGCGCTTGGACCCTGTATGCTGGGCGCCTCTAGTTCAGGAACACTTTTTGTATAAAGCTTCCACAGGGGTAGCCGCATGAGTCTATAGTAGCAAAAAAATGACACAAAGGCTGGTGGCACCTTACAGACTAAGAGATTTATTGAGGCATAAACTTTCGAGGACAAGAGCCCACTTCGTCATGCATCTGACGAAGTGGACCCTTGTCCTCGAAAGCTTATGCCTCAATAAATCTCTTAGCCTATAAAGTGCCATCAGCCTCTGTCACTTTATTATATATTAAACTATGGCAGGTTAGGATCAGTCTTTAGCACAGAATTCATCTTCATTCATTTGGGCATAGAAGTGCCACTTCCTTCTGTGTCCTCAGGTTTGCTTTTCTGTGCGTACCCAGAAGAAATGATCTTAAAGGTAACAGAAAGCATGTGTGCCTTCAGGGAAGTCTCCCGGGGTCAAAGGCATTGTTCCTTTACTCAGTCCATGGCTTGATTTCTTCTAACCATGCTGATCATTTACTTAGGTGCTCTGGCACCATAGGATAGCACTTTTCGCTTTTCGCTGGTGCAAAACTAGGTGAGTCCCTCACCATCCATTTATCTTCCACTGTTTCGTTTCTTTTTCTATTTTTGGGGGGTTGGGATAGAGGGAGAGTATTAATAATAGTGCATTGTCTTTTAAACCTCCATGAATTTTCATTGCCTTGCAGACCCTCCCTATATCTTCAATGCAAAGAACACTGGTGCAGCAGTTGGCCAGAAGGGAATACTCCGCTGTGAAGCCTCAGCTGTGCCGTTAGCAGAGTACCAGTGGTACAAGGAAGAGAGCAGGTAATCATTTAGGGGTCAGTTGTGCATGGTTTTCGATTCACGCAGGTACATTCAGCCCACATGCCTTGCAGGCAGTGCTCAACGGGAAACCACCCACATTGTTTCCCTTTGAAAATCAATAGCTGTAAAATGCATGCAGCGAAAAATGCCCACAAACTTCGCATCTGCAATTTGTGTGGGAAGCTGAGAGGGGCAAAACAGCACACATGCATTTGACAATCAAATGTGCCTGCTCAGTTTACTTACTTCGACCTACACACAAGCCACAGGAACACTGCTTTTCCTGCTAAAAGTGCAGGTGCTATGGAAAACCCCGCATACATTTAGAAGGGTTGTCAACTGGTTCCAGATTCGCCCAACAGATTTGATCGAGTCCTAGGTTTACCCCATTGCATGTAGGGACTTGTAGTCTTGCATTTTTTATAGACTGCAATAGGGAAGTCAGAACTACTAGTCCCTGCATGCAATGGGGTTAACCCAGCACTGGGTCAACCCTGTTGGGCGAATCTGGAACCAGTTGGCAACCCTAACTTTTATCTGACTAGAGAAGGGCAATTTTTAAACAGTTTACTCAGGGAAGCCACTATTTACCCATTTAAGTGACTGTGGAAATTGGCCTCCATTTCGGAAAGGGATGGAGCACATTCCAGGCTGGATGCAGAATAGTGCGTTTAGACTGGGTGATCAGTAATCCATTTCCCATAGGTTGCAGCTTTAGGAATTTGAATTGACTTAATTATAAAATGGAATAGGATGCATGGGATGGATTTAAGGCAGCATGGGGAGACATTTAGTCGTTTGTAACTTGCAGGAAGCCTGGCCTCACACTATACCAGATCCTTCCCATTTCTAGCCTCAAATCATGCCATCTTCTACAGTTAACTGCCACACCCTAGAAAGCCCAGCCTCTGCGAATCAAGCCAGGTTTACTGTCAGAACCTCAGACACAAAGAAAAAAGAAAATTGACAGCAGAAAAGGACTGCAGGGCCTGTCCAGTCTCCCCATTCCCGATGCAACACCTCAGAGCCTAGCTGAGACAGGGCTTTATTTATTTATTTATTGTTTGATTTCTGTTCTGCCAGAGTGGATTACATTCAGCTGTACTCCTGCATTCTAGGATCCTCTGTGTATATCCCGGATTTCTTGAATTCTGTTACTGGTTTAGGTTCTATCGCCTCCCCTTGGAGCCTGCTCCATGCACACATCACACCCTTTCCAAGAGGAAATATTTCCTTATGATACCAATGAGCATAGCCCTAGCAGACTTTTCAGAATCAGCAACTCCTGTGCAGGATGGCTACCAGGCATTAGAGAGCACTTCTGTCATTTATAGCATAATCTCTTTATTCATTGCATCACCAGTCACATGGATCTCAATACATTCTTGTACAAGATAATGCAAAACAAGTTATAAACAACAGATGCACTATGTCTATTTGCTGCATGTTTCCTGGAGAGCTTATATCATAAACCCTACTTCTGCAAGAACAATTTATTGCACAGATGTACAACTTGGATGGATGCAAACAACTCACATAAAAAGCTGTGGAGTTGTCATGGAATAGGCTAGTTAGGAACATATGCTATCATATTTATATTATCATTACAATATGTTTGACAAGATGGACCCTATGCCTGGCCGCTAGGTATCAATGCTGAGCAATGGCTGAGATGCCCTTCTTCTAGGAGCTGTGAAGGTTATCTTTTCAGCATCCCCAGCCAGCCTGAGGAGCAGAGTCTTGTTCTGGGAATTAAAATCTTCTTTTACATAGAAATCTCACACTGCATTTTCCACCAGCTTGGTCTCTACTACTAACCCTACTCTTTGAATTTACCAACTTCTTTTGTGCTCACAGATTAGCGAGTGGCCTGGAAGGAGTGAAAATTGAGAACAAAGGCCACATGTCCATGCTGACTTTTTTTAACGTGTCAGAAAAGGATTACGGAAACTACACCTGTGTGGCATCCAACAGGCTTGGGAACACCAATGCCAGCGTCATTCTGTATGGTACGTGTTTTATGCCAGGACTGGAACATGCACCTGATAAAAAGTTGTGCTCCAGTCCAAAAATTGCTCGATCAGTCCGGGGAATACTGGGATAGTTTAATTGATGAATCTGGATCAATTTGAGCATTGGCCCAAACATTTGATGACTTTGCACTCACGTGCGTTCATTAGTAGTCAAGTGGAAGCCCAGCTTAGCCTCACTCCTGGTTGCCCACCACTGGGCCTTTCACAAAATATACCCTCAGTGGGGCTGCATTATTACCAAATCAGATGAAAAGAAAAACTCAGAAAATCTGGATTGCGGAAAATTATAAGATTCACTCTTAGTTAAACCCAGAGCTCCCCTCTCCAAAATGTCTGATTTGAACTTACTTTGGAAAGCTGAGGGACATAGCTCCTGCTTCTCAAGGTGCAGGCCTCTAGCCAAAGAAAAGAACGATCTGCTGCACGCAGAGATAAGCAAACATAATCTCCGTATTTGTGGAAAGAGCGAGCGCTCCTCGTGCTTTTCTACGTCAGTGGTCCCATCACTGTCACCAAAATAGCACAGTATCCACCTGCTCAACTGAGCATTTATTTAAAACAAATCTCAACCTGTTCTTGCTAGTTCAGTATAATGAGTTAAAAAAAACAAAAAAAACCTCCCTACATTTGCAAGCTTTGCCAGCTCACTGGGTACTGTCACAATATGGATTGCTTGCTTGAGGTATTTTTTTTTACAAGTTTTCTCTCACAGGTGAAGCAGGAATTCAGAACAGACAGGACCAAGTGGGAAAAGGGAGAATAAGAAAAATCACACCACAGAACTAAAAGCTTTTGTATCAAGAGATTTTGGGGGATTTAGAGTTTGGCCATAACTGGTTTCCCTACAGGTCTGCAGAATCCCAGTATACTATGATTTGAGCATTTATCTGTATAGTTAACTAGGTTATCTTGCAAAAACGGCTTTGTATGTTTCTTTACCATGTTGGGAGTAGTCAATCGGGAGGCAGCCTTTTCATGTTTGGGGCTTTCTGATGGGGTGGCTTTAGATACCTCTTTGTAACGTACCTTCCCTGGAAGTTGTAGGCTGTTGATCCTCTTTATGTCTAGCATTATATAAGTTCAGGGCTTCAATCTCTCCCCCTCCCCCAGAAGCAGAGGCCCCCCTGCTGCTTCTAGAAACAGATTTCCTACTCGGGGCTAACCTTGGAACCAATTTGTAGTCTTTTCATATCCTCACATGCCTGATGGTGCCTGACTTGAACTCAGAGCCTCTCGCTCTTTTAAGCCCATGTGTCATGTCCACAGCAGATCTGTGCGTTTGATTTTCACCATCAGAGGAGGTGCAATGGTACAATTACATCACCAAAATATCTTTTCTTAAAGAAAAGCCTAGCTCTTTGCAGAGCAGGCTGATGTCTCTCTTTCTCCTGTAGTGGAGATTTACTGATGAGCTCACTCTATTGCTTTGTGTACAGCTGCGGGGGAAGGTCCTGTGGACATACCTGGGAACTTTTATGTTCTGATCACCCTGAGATTGCTATTGATTAGCAGGAGAGGAGGGTGTGAGGTAGAATGCATATCAGCTTTCTTCTACCCCCCTCCCCCCTTCCACTAATCTACACTCTCCCATCCTCACCCTCTCTTAGGGGTGACCCCAGCACTCTCCTTGTCCCCTTCCCCATAAGTAACAGTTTCTTGACTTGTGCTCCCTCACTATACCCTTGGCTGAATCCCAAATCTTGGAATCGCCATGCCCAATCCACCTGTTGCCCTCCAGTTTTTCTCCACATGCTGCCTGCAGTGTCTGCTCCAGGTTTGCCCCTCTCCTCCTGTTCCCTGAAGGTTTCCTGAAAGGGAGTGGCTGGAACAGTAAACAGAGAGGCCCAAAGTTTTCTAGTATTTCTCTGGAGACCGGGCCATTGACACATTTTTAGTTATTGGGTGAAATCCAGAGTTCCCAGATATGTCTATGGAGGAGATAGGTTTTTTTGTCCAATAGCAGTCTTGCTGTAATTGGACCATCATGGTTGAAAAGCTTAATCACTCTGTGAAGGCCGTACTAAAGTGTAGTGCAGGAGGGACTGAGCCCAGCTGGTGGAGCAGGAAACCAAACTCTGCAGCGGCCAGAGACTTCCCCCAGCTGAGAGGAGCAGAACCCATAACTGCCTTTGCAGACCTCGACCTCAGGGAAGCAAGAATGAGGCTCTACTGCGACTGAACCAAAGAGGTACCTAATGCTGTGAACTGCCACTGCAAGAAAGATAAGGCTGGAGAGGAAGGGAAGGGTCAGGACCAAGGGCAACGAATGAGAGACAAAGGGAGGAGGTAGAGGGTTGAGTGCAGACTCCATCCCATTGCACCATTAAATGTGGCTCGCCAGCTGCCAGTGCTCACCATGCATATGTGTTCCACCTTCCGTCTGTAAATTTTATTCATCACTAGCAGAAAATGTGAATATTTTTCTTTTCTCTTTCTTTTCCTTCTTGTCCATTTGTCCTCTGCCTTAGAAATAAATGAGCCCAGCAGCTGTCCTATGCTGGCAGGTTTGTACATGTTTCTTCCATCCGCTTGCAAAGCACAGGGACCTTTTCCCCCCTTCAGGCTGCTACCTATGTGACTAATGAGCGCTTGGTAGGATTCTCTCTCTTCCCCCTTTCCCCCCCCCCTCCCCCTCCCCTAGTATTCCACCCTCCAAGGGCTGTACTAAATCATCTCACTGGAGAAATTCAGGAAGGCTGCTGGGGGACAGGATACAAATAACAATTTTTTTTGTTGGTTTCATAGATTAGCTTTTAATACACCGGTACAAACTTCTTGGACATAGATGCAGCTTGCATAGTTTAATGCTAGGGAGCTCCATTTTTTCAACCGCAGATGCTTCTGTCATTTTGAAGGCAGTCTGCACTCTAAGTATAAAACTAAATAGAACAAAAATTAGCTTTGTGGTATGGAGTCCGGAACAGTCCTATTTAATTCAATAGTTCTACCCATGGATGTCCACGCTCTTTAAGTGGCTTGCACTGTAGAATTAAGGATGGTAATCAACAGGAAGTAGTGAGAATGTTTTATGCAAATCATAACTTTCCAATCAATTACAGTTTTTAATATGATGATGCGATGAATGTCACCGGGAAAAGAGATTGCTCTTGGTGTCAGTGTTGGAGCCTCTTTAAGTCTTTGGCGTATTTACGACTATGCAGAAGAGCTAACGTACCCTGGGACAGACTTAAGAATAGGGCAAAAATAAAAGACCTACAAGTCAGTTTGCTTGCACAGTTTTGAAATACTTCATCGACTGTTTAATGTCCTACAGCTTTGGAAGGAAGGAAGGAAAAGATATGGATTCTTGCTGCAAGTTTCCAGCTGAATTGGATCCAGGGCTTTATTCACAACCATTCGAGGATGCTCCATCTATTTTATATCCCCTCCCTACTTAATTTAGTCCACTCATTTCACAGCTCTTAGCCAAGACTCCTTCCTAGACCTTACAATCATGGGTTCTAAATCTAGATGTCATCTTTGCACAATGACTATGACTCCTTCCTCCTCCCATCTCCAAGGGCTGCGAACACTGCCTCTGCAGCATCCCCAGACCCAGGAAATAGAAGATCTGAGCTGGGAATCAAATTTAGGTCCCTCCACATGGAAATGCATAGCACTGCTACTACTACCGGGCCACGCTTAGCCAACATTGTAATGTAAGATATGAGGCAGAAGCCTCGCAGTGTTTTATGCTTGCACAAGCTTTACTGGGAAATGTTTTCTCTTCCTGAAAGCACTGGAAATTTAAGCCATTGCCAAAGATGTTCTATTTCAAAATTATTTAAGAAAACTGGCTTGCAGCCTTTTTGTTAGATTTCTAAATTGGGCCCACTGATCTCTTTACCGTTTACAGGCAACAAGAAGTTCCATCCAAAACTAAAGGATCCTGCTTTCTGGGAGGCACATGGATCTGAAATTAAACACCCTGTTGGAATTTTCATATGTCCCGCCCGCCCCCCCCCAACCAGAAAATTTGCTGTGGTTAAGACACCAAACACAAAAGATATTACAGACAGGTAGACACACATCAATATCGTAAGCCTTTATTCTCTTCTGAAAGCAGATAATGATACAAAAGAGGTCTTCCAAGCAGGGAGTGTTGGCATAGACTTGACCCTGGGGAATAGGACGTATAATTACCGTATCGGAGACCGTCCTTCCTTCCAACATAAGTAGCACTAAAGTCCTCAGCCTCTGAGATAATGTCCTTTCCAGCTCTCAGGCACTGAGGAACTCCTCATGACTTGGCCAGTCGTGATATAGCACTAGGAAAGGTAATAAAGTTGTGCTTGTTATTTTTACATCACAGTGTATCATCCACCATCTCCATCAATAACTGGATTAAAACATAGAAAATGACTTAAGGGCCATCTAGTCTGCCGTTTCCCAGTGCAATACTGCACAGTCGAACCAGTCTCCTCCGGCTTTACCCTCAGGCGAAGGATCCTCTGTGCTTATTCCTTGCTTTCTTGAATTCTGCTGCTCTTTCAATCTTCACTGGGAGACTGTTTCATGTATCTGCTACCCTGTTTGCTTGATTAGCTAATCTTCCTCTTTTAAGCTTCTTGTGTAACTAAATGCTTGGAAACTTTGGCTTTGTCCTGCATGCTTAAAGATGCATTGGGTTGCTAAAAAGGGAAGAAGCTTTGCTTTTCTGACTGTATATTTTTGCAAGCTTGTAAAAATGTCAATACAGTGAGTCTTATTTGCCAGCATTTCATTTACTTTTTTTTACTGACTCATCGGGGCAACTAAATAACACTAGGTTGAGTTTTGACACTATTAATGTATGCTTGCTGATGTCAGCACGGGTGGGAGATGGCATGCGGCAAGATTTTAGACTGGTTTAATTTCTTTTTTCTTTTTGACTAGTTTGCCTTTTAAGTGGGGGTGCTAGCACTGAAGCACATTCAGTTCCATTTGAAGAAAACAAAAATTTGCATTTTTACAAAAAGTAATTTTAATGTCTCTACAAAGGATCATAGTAGAGATGTGAATCGGAACTGAAATCCGAACCGATTCTGGTTCCGATTCACATCTCTAGATCATAGTAGACAATACCATGTTATGCTGTAATTAGTGAAATAAAGTTAACTTTTAAATGCAATGATCTGCTCAGACCTGCAAAGAATTGCTTTGTTCTTTGTCACCAGTGGAGAAAGTGTCTCGGCTAATTGGATTCTTACCTCTGTTTTCAGAGAGTTGTTATTTCTTTTCTTTCCAATTAACAAGGTCAAATATCTCACTTCTCACTCCTTATGAGCTAAGATTTCTTGTAATGTCTGTCTATGTAATTATCTTGGTAATATTTCTCATTTTCTTAAGGTTTGCTTTTTGTTTCGTTTCTTTACTAGTCGGAGGATGTAAAATGTAACTTTCTAATGAAGATTAACCTTTGCTTTTTTGTTCTTTAACACTGACTGGTGAACTAGTACCCATCCTGCTGCAGTTCCTCATTTTCCTGATTATGTCACTGATAGGATAGAGATCAGTAAAGTCCACTTCATTTTGCTGGTCTTGTTTCCCCAAAACAGAATGAGGCGGCTTCATTGCTTTCTCTGAGAAAAAAAAAAATTAATGAAAACCAATAGTTTCTGTGTCACTCTGGTGATATTCTTACATCTTACTGCCAGCTCTGATTGCCAAGGCATATCTTCTCATGTTATGTGGTTAACACTTTTTCTCTGGGCTCTCTGGAGGCCAGGATCCCCATCCATACTTGCAGGAGTGGGTCTCATCTCCATTAGGGAAGTCATGGTCTCAAAACACCAACTAATGACTGGATGACAGCATCTCTGCATGGAAACCCTCTTGAACTGCGTGTTCAGTCACTGCTGTGCCTATAAGTGTGTAAAAAAGTAAATACATTATTTATTTTTAAACAAAGTGAGCCAATATCACTTGAAAGTCAATAAACAGCCCCGTACTTGAGCAATCCAGAGTCTGATCATTACATAATGGCTTAGGCCACGAGAAAGCCCCCTTAATGAAAATCCTGAATCTCAGCTGCCATTTTGATACACCATGCCATTCGGTTTATAGAAATCTCGCTGCATTAATGTTCACAAATCATTCGCAAAAGAAAAAAAAAATTAAAAAATAACCAGTATTATTAGAGTGGCTCCTGACTGGCTTTTACTCTATATTCAGAATAGGGAATATTTCAGCCTTGGGAAGTTTCTATGCAGCAGTGTCACCTAAGAGTGACAGGGTAGTTCATCCCCTAAAGGGCAGATCACGGTAGGAATGCTATAAAGGGTGACTCCATGACTTATAGGGGTAGGGGGAGTTCTTGAAGTGAATGAATGAACATCTCAGATGGAGTCTGGGAAGAAGCAGCAAAGGGGCTGTACCCTGCCTTGGATTCCTATTCTGTCCTGTACGAGCAAATGGCCAACCCAGAAAGATCCAACCCTAAGGAATTGTTAGCTGAATGGGAAAATCTATGGAAAATGGAAGAGAAAAATAAAGCAGATATTGTAAAGGCAACTAACCTTTTTTGTGAGAAAAGTAAATAAAGGTGAGAGAAACAGGACATCGCTATGTTTTCGAAAGAAGTAGCTGAACAAGTAAGAAAGAAAGGTTAGCATTCATAAACAATAAGAGACTGCAGAAAGAGGAAGACAGGTGACAATATCAAGAAAAGGTAAGAGAAATTGGGAAAGGGGTAAGGAGAACAAAGATGAAAATGGAAAAAAGATAGCAAATACGGTAAAACTAGAGGATAAGACTTTTTTTTTTTTTTTTTTTTTAGAAATAATAGAGGCATTGGGAGAGAAGAAGAGGAGGAATATGTAGGGAAAAATCAAAATTGCTTGACAAATGTTTCTGTTCAGTGTCCGCTGAGGAAGGGCCAGGAGTAGGACCACAGAAAACATACAAATATGAGATCTGAAGCGAGGTATACCTAAAATAGAAAAAGTATGTTCTTGAAGAGTTAGCTAAACTAAAAATAGGTAAGTGATGGGACTGCATGGGATTCATCCTAAGATTTTAAGGGAACTTCGAGAAGTTTTGGGAGTTCCATTGGCTGACCTTTTCAATGCTTCTTTAGAATCGAGAGTTAGTTTGGAAGACTGGAGACAGGAAGCTCTAGTTCCTCTTCACAAAAGGGGAAATGAGGGAGTAGCTACTAGGAACTACAGGCTGATTAGTCTGACCTGTGGTAACTAGAATAATGAAACTGCTGTTAAAGCAGAGGAAAGTGCAGTATCTGGAATCCAACAAATTGCAAAATCCAAGGCAGCATGGTTTTACCAGAGGTAGGGCTTGTCAAACAAATCTGATTAATTTCTTTGACAGTAAGGCCTTTCACATGGTTCCTCATAGGTGACTTACTCATAATCTGAGCATGATTGATGTGTGCCCTAAAGTGACTGGCTGGGTTAGAAACTGATTGAATAAGATATGAGAAAAGGTTATGGTAATTGGAGCTAATTCCAAGGAAAGGGGCATTACTAGCCCTTGGACTGGGTTTTTTTTTTTTCAACATTTTTGTGATATTGTGAAGGACTATCAGGAAAGATTTGATTTTGCCAATAATACCAAAATTTTCAACAGCCAGGAAGATTTGGAAAACATGAGAAGGGACCTAGTGAAGCTTGAGGAATGGTCTAGAATCTAGAAGCTAAGCTTTAATGCTAAAAAATGCAGAGATATGCATCTGGGTTGCAAACAACCCAAGAAGGCGATATAATCTAGAGGTAGAATTTCTTCTATGCATGAAACAAGAACAGGATCTAAGGGTGATCATATCTGATGATCCCAAGGTGGCCAAACAGGTGGATAAGAAGGCAAAAGCCAGAAAAATGCTTAGGTGCAAAGGGAACAGAATGATCAGCAGAAAAAAAGTTGATATTGCCCCTATATAATTCCTTGGTGTGATCTCATTTGAAATACCGTGTACATATCTGGAGACTATTCCTTCAAAAGGATATAAACATGATGGAGTTGGTCCAGAGAATGTACATTCTCTGCTCTTGTCCTTCAATTCCCCCTTCTCCATCCTCCCCCACTCCATCCCACAAAGCATCAGATCTTATTTTCAGAATAGCTCTAAAATGCAAAATCAACCAAATGCAAATATATCTCATGAATATTCATGTGAGGTGTCCTGAAAACCTGACCTTTTGAAAGGGGCTCAAAAAATAAGTAAGAAAACTACTGGCCCAGATCATATGCCTTTGGGATGCAGCTTTCTTTCTAGGTTATTTTCCTGCTTACGCTATATAACCTTTCTTCCTCATTCCCAGAGCTGGCACTAGTAATTGCTCAATACCCCAAGCCGCTCAAGAGGGCCCCCCAGACTCACTTTTGATGATTATTATTACTATTATTTTCCCTTTGCATTTCTACTCCTTCCTCCCTCATCACTCCATTTTAGGGAGACCAATGGGCTAGCCCCACCTCTGCTCCCACCCCATCCTGGCGTTGCATTATAAATAACATTCAGTCATGCATGCACATGGATAAGAATTCACACACTTTGACAGGTACAATTGCTTAACTGCGTATATTCACTAGCATACACTTTTACTTTTTCTACCTGCATTAAATTTTTAAAAAAGCTCATGAAAGCAAAATCAATGTTATCTTTACACAGCTCTCTGCAGGTCTGAGATCAGAATTTCCAGGCTCAAAATAAGAAAACAAAAATCAATATCTGTACCACCGATGGCTTGGCCTAGATGAAAAGCAGCAGCACTGCAATTATCAGCTTGCTAATGTTGGATACTGAGGATCTCCTGCGTGTTATGGCTGCTATCAATTTTTAATTAGACACAAGCCATTCTATTATTTAAACAACTACTGAGCGGTCGCCTTTCATGAACAGAGTAGAAAAAGAACTAAGAGCAAGTCAGCTGTTTAGCAGCAGTTACAACGATAAAAGAGTCCTCAGCAGGAGGGGCACAATCAAGGTGTCACTCGGTGCCATTACCAAACCATAGTAACATAGCAGATGAAGGCATAAAAAGACCAATCAGCCCATCCAGACGGCCCAGTTATTGCCTGACGTATCCCAGCTGTCAGCCGTAGACTATGACCATTCATAATATCTCTCTCCTTACCTAGGCACTGTTTTTTTTTATCTTCTTCATCTGTACTCTGCTATTTTAATCAGATGAGCCTGCACCTCCCATGTCTGTCCACAAAGCTTTCTAATGATCTACATAGCTACAGATATTAATGTTGCTGTTGCCTGATCATATGGCCAACTAGGATCCCTGTGTAGCCTGCCAGGCAGACCCAGTGACATAAGCAATTGTATTTCCAATAGGACTTCTAGGTTTTGCTGTACTTGCAGCCTGTCAGACAAACCGATCTCAGTCGAGATATCACACCAGTTTACATTCAGGTACTGTAGGTATTTCTATCCTCAGAGGGCTTGCAATCTAAGTTTTTTGCACCTGAGGCCATGGAGGGTAAAGTGACTTGCCCAAGGTCACAAGGAGCAACAGCAGGACTTGAACCCTGGTCTCCTGGTTCATAGTCCACTGCTCTAACCACTAGGCTATTCCTCCTCCCTATGCGATGACTCTAATTGTACACAGTATTCAAGATGTGGACTCACCATAGCGTGATACAGAGACATTATGGCAACCTCTGTTTTATTTGGCATTCCCTTTTGTTTGGATGACAAATTTGAAAAAAATGATTTAAAAAAAATGAGATGGTAATTGTGGGCAAACCTATGATTATAGATCTAAGGCAGCAACAATGGTTGCAGTTGAATTTAAAGCTAAAATAAAGGATAAAATAAATAAAATTATGATTATAATTACAAAAAAAGCATCTGCAGTTCAAATAACAAAAATGTACAACAGATCTCAAGAACATAATTGGTTCAAACACTAAAGTTTTCATTTGCTTTTTGAACATTTTCATACATTGAACTGTTCTTATTTTATACGGTAACTGATTACAGAAATCAGGAGCAGTACCCGAAAAGCTACATTTATGAATCTCATGTAGACAAATTTGACATGGAGAGAGGACCTCAAGTAACACCATTTGTGAAGAGTGCAGTGTTCTAGCGGGGCAGTACTTTTTCAATATGTTTGTGATCCAAGAGGCTGGTGATAAGGCTAACACATGTCTGATAAATATTTAATGCAATTTTATATTTAATATTATACTGAAATGGAAGCCAATGCAGATGTGATAAAACAGGTGGGATGTGTTAACAAATGGAAAGTCCTGAAGGCCAAGCAGCAGCTAGCTGTTTGTATGTGTGTGTGAGAGAGGAAGCCTGCCTGCCTCTGTGTGTGTGTGTGTGTGTGAGAGAGAGAGAGGATGCCTTCCTATCTGCCTGTTTGTATGAGAGAGAAAAAGTCTATGTATGTGAGAGGAAGCCTGGGGGGGGGGGGGTGTGAGAGAGAGAGGAAGAGGAAGCCTGTCTGTGTGTGAGAGAGAGGAAGCTTGTCTGTTTGTGTGTGTGCATAGAGGCCTGCCTGGGTGTGTGTGTGTGTGAATGGTAGGGATGTTCATTAGTTTAAAACTAAACAGAAAAATTAAACGAATAGGGGCCAATTTGTTGTTTGTTTGTTTTTTTGTTGGGCCCCAAAATGAATTGAAGGGGCTCCACAAATTAAACAAATCCTATTTGTTTCATTCGTTTGAAATAGAATGATTTCTATAAGCCATTATAGTCAATGAACTCATAGAAATGAGAGAAAAAGCCATGGGTGCCTGTGCACAGTTAGAAAGTGATACAGCGTAGAGCAGGCAGTCAGCAGAGAAAGGGAGAATGGGCATGCTGTCAAAGAGGTAAGAGGAATGGCCTATCACAGCAAAGCATTTTGCTTGTCTGACCTATCGCTGCGGGTTGGGTACAGTGATGATGATCTTGAAGACTGAGGGTGTCAGAATTGCTCTGCAGTGCTTCTCAAGACATTGTCTACATGAAAGCATAGCTCTGAGCTCTCTCTCTGAGTTCTTGGTAAAGTTTTTTTTTACTGTGGCATATTATATAGTCTCACTCACACGAAAGGAAAGCAAAGCAGCGAGGCAGTGCTGCTTCACAGTATCTGTATCTCATTGCAGATTTGTGTTGCTTTGTTTGCAGTTGCTGTTCTGTTTTTCCTTTCTGGTGATTGAAGCCGTAGGTACGTTTGAGGCTAGTCATTGATTCTCGGTTTGCCTGGCAGTGGGCACTGAGCAGAGAGTGCGGCATAACAGGCTGTACTGTGAAACCTGCCTGTGTCAGAGAAATAATGCAGGTAGTGTGACACTCAGTGTTTGCCTGGCACTAGGCAATGGGCGTTACAATACCACTGCAAAAATTATTAAATCTTTGTTGTAATCTTCACAACCCCAGTGATATAAAACAGTCATGCCAAGAACAGGAAAAGGTGGAACAGATGAAGTAAATTTAAATGTGTCCAAAATTGGGCAGGTTGGCACTGGCAGTGCCAGGAAGAACCCACAAACTGGTCCTGCACTGAAACTGAAAAGGGATTTCTTGGTTTGTTATACTGACTTTTATGCCCAAAAAAAGCCCTCATTCTTAAGGAGAAAATGCTGGTACAAGACAAAAGATTCTCAAGCGTAATCATTTCGCTGTTCTGAATGTGATAACACTTAAGGCTGAATATTAAAATGGCCGTGCGCGTAAAAATTGGCACTTACGCGCGTGGCCGGGCCTTGTGTGCACGCCATACGCATTTTCAAAAGGACCCGGCCTCACGCGTAAGTGACGATAATGAGCGTTACAAGTACCGGGCCCTGAAAAAGGGGCGGGGGAGGGCATGATGTGGGCAGAGGCCAGCTGGGACAGATATGCCTGATGAATATTCATGGTGAATTTTCCTGAAACTCAGGTCAGTCTGTGGCCCTCTGCTTTCGGGGTTGTGCATCTCTACGTTAGAGCTGCAGTTCACAACTCTGGCCCTGGATAGGCCCGGTTTTCAGGATCTTCCCAGTTCATACAAATAAAGTACATTGTTGTACATCCGGTATAAGAAACAGGTTGCTTTTCCTATTGTGGTTACCCTGATTACTAGCTGATTCCATAAACACCTGGTCATAGTTGCGTGCTATTGTTTCTCTTTGCTGCTGCTTTTTTTTTTTTATTATTATTATTAAATAAGCTTTATCACAAACTACCTCATAAGATGCACTTCTTGCCTTTTCCATTTAAAGAGTAAAACTGCCAAAAATCTAGACTTGTTTTGGGACAGAAGTAAATAAAAAAGAAACAGTATTTGGTAAAATATCTTAAGGAATTGCCTTAGCGTTAAATTTTGCTGAATATTTTATCACATGCTTTGGTGCTCTGCAGAGTCATTGGGTTGTCTCAGCTGTCTCGGCCTGGCTACATCTTGAAAACAAATTTAATCTCAAATGGCATGCTCACCAAGCAGCTAGCTAAATGCAGCAAATTCTCCAGGTGACGGATAGGGAATGAGGATAGACCACTCTCCTCCCAAATTCATAGACTGAAAACTGCACAGTCACTGTTGTATGCAAACAGTGATTCTTTT
This sequence comes from Rhinatrema bivittatum, assembly GCF_901001135.1. Lineage (NCBI taxonomy): Eukaryota > Metazoa > Chordata > Amphibia > Gymnophiona > Rhinatrematidae > Rhinatrema > Rhinatrema bivittatum. The sequence continues at coordinate 36,216,510 of NC_042626.1, forward strand.
GCCTGATCAGCAATAACACATTTTTTTTTCTCCCTACGTAGGCCCTGGAGCGGTACATGACTTAAACAACTCTGCTGCAGGAGCAATGGCTGGACTTTGGCTAATGGGGTACCTCTTTCTTTATTTGCTCGTTAAGTTTTGATAAGAATGCAGAGGGTCCTTGGAGTGACTCCTGGCTTCTCCACACTACAGACTTTACTCTACAAACTGCGGGCAAACTAGTTTCTCAGCTTGAACGTTTGGGGGTCTGAAACCTGTAGGATAACTTTGGGTGTCTCCAAAAAAATACATCTCTTCTACTCTTCTCCCCTCTCTATCTTCCAAAATCTTATTCACCACCTTTTTTTTTTTTTGTACAATGTCTAATCTAAACATGCAGCGCCCTGAGAATATGTCTTGGTTTGAGGAACAATACGCAGTAAGCATCACCCAGCTGACAAGTCCTCTTATCTTTTTGTCTTGCGATAAAGGATTGTTCCATTACTTGTTACGTAGTAACTTGTCCATTCAAAATGTCTGATTATGTTAGGCTCACCTGTGTTCTGCTCATTTGCTTTGTAGCTGTCTAATGCCTACTTAACCCCGTAAAAAAATTTAACTGCAGAGTGTCTAGAATTAGCCCTTAAGAAACGAAATGGACATTAATGAGGATCTTGAAAATCCTGGAAATGTAACGAGAGAAATGATCTCAGGATGGTTGCTGAACGTCTAGTGTTCTTAACAGATGGTTAGGCAAAACAATGAGCCCATTCATCATTCTGTGTCTGTCTGTCCGTCCACCAGCCAGTCTAATCCATTACTGTGTGTCTGCCTGTCCATAGGGCTGAACATTCTTATCTATGTCTACTTCACAAGCATCTTCCCATCCATTATCAGATCATCCATTCAACAGTATCTCTGTCTTGCTTAGTTACCAAGATGCTACCAGAAAACCTACAAGCTACTTCTTAGCAATATAAAAGTCAATTTTATGACTGATAATTTCATTTGACATGGCAGTTTCCTCCTGCTTTTTTGGGTTTCCAGCTCAGTTGGGAGCAGGGCTGGGATCATGAGCCTTCATTTCCAACTACCTGGGTATTTTTTTTCCCCTTATGTTATATCCTCTGCCAATTTACTACAGTGACCAACCTCGAGCAGGGGCCATGTACCAGGGCTCCCTCCAGAACTCTGCAATCACAGACCCTAAATCTGGACAAAAGATGTTGCCTTTGTATGATGACAATGACTCCCTCTCCCTTAGGGGCTGTGAACACTGCCTCTTCAGCTTTCCCTGTCTCAGCCACTGGGTGAGTGAAAGACCCAAGCCAAGAATCAAGCCCATCTCCTTCCCTATAGTAGTGCCACTGAGCCACTGGACTGTTTCTGCCCTTTTGGGACAGGATTAGATTCATGAACTTCAGTGGTAACCCATCACTTCCACTTCCCAAAGATGATGTTATGGTGCTTTACTAGGTTCCTGCTGAAGAGACAATCTACTGCAGTGAACAAACACACCCTAGAAACTTCCCTGTCAAACTTCTTCTGCCATCAGAGACACAGTCTGAAGCATTCATCTGCAACAGTATGGTAGCAACACATAGGGTTGGAAAGTTTAAATCCATATCCTTATTCTTTATGGACATCACAAGAAAAAAGAATTAGAGCTCTTTTTCTTAAAGATGCCAAGGAATTTTGATGTCAAATACCCCTCCCCTTCTGACCTCTCTGTCCTTTCCTTCGCAGTCCATTAGACATTCACGTAGTTGATGGAGATCAACTTGTGTTGTGTTCTTCGGATACCGTGCATTTTTATCCCATCACCCCCTTTTCTGTTTGGAAGCCTCATCTGAGCCGTGTGTACCTGAGCATGTGAATTAATTTCTAAGCACTTAATTTCCAAACATTGACACAGATCAGTCTCTGCTGGGCACCACCGAACTCCATTCCATGCACATCTTACATTTCAGTTGCTCATGTTTGTAGATCTGTTCATTTTTTGAGCTGTGTCAGTTAGAAAACAACAGGTACAGTAATTGTATCAAAGGTATTATTGCTAATGAATAAAGAACACAGCACACTGTTTTAAGTTTAGCACTAAAAGAAGCAATCCAACGTAAGGAAAAGTTTGAATAGAATGCTAGATCCAGGGCTGGATTTAAGATTATGATGCCCATAAACAGAGCAAGGGGTTCCTTCCTTCCTCTCCCTCTCAAAAGCAAGTTTTGGGCACCTTCAGAATTTGGCACCTGTGTTGTCTATGCCTAAATCAGTCCCTGGCTAGATCCAGAGGTGCTTTGAATGGCCTTGATACTGCAAGTAAAATAAAACTGTCTAAGTTGGTATGCAGAAGGGTTTTTGAAAGAGCAGACTGAATTTCAGTATTATTTCCACAACAGCCTGTGGTTTGTTTAGTTCCAGGAAGAACAACTGGGAACAGCTGGGCTGCATCGCACTTTGGGATGAACCCTCTAGGGGAAATGGGTAACTATTTCAAAGTAAACTTGGAGCTTTCTTCTCTTCCATGATTTCTGTACGATATGCAAAGACGAGACACATTACTTGCTTTTTTTTTCTTTTGCAAAGAGCGGCACCTCCATCAACTATATTACCCTTCATGACTTGAAGGTGTTGATAGCCCCGGTGCCAGGTGGGGGATCATTCCAAGGTGAGCACTAAACCACAATCAACTGAAAAAGGCAGAAAAGGCATGCCCTGCTGTGCTGCCTAACACACCAAGATTTGGTGATTTGGACATGTCGGATAGTTAAAAGGTACATGTAGACACCCAGGGATAATAGGTCTGATTTGGTCTTCAAACCATGTAAAACATGAATAAAAAGGGTCGTTGCTAGGAATGCTAAACATTTAGGTGGTATATTCATTGAAAATATTTCCTTACCTTAGCATATTTGGACAGATCCCAAACACTGCACCTGACATGATATATGTGGACACATCCATTGTAAGGTGCAGAAAGTTTTGACTTCCTCCTGAGCAAGAAACTACAAATGGGGTCATTTTTGCAATCACTGTACAGACTCTCATGTCTCAAACTTATACAGACTTGGACTTCAGATTTGTATATTCGTATCCCACATTAGTTTATATTCCAAGCCCTATACATACTAAGCCACCACTCTCCTTTCCAGCAACAGAAAAATGGGCATTGGAAGTGAAATTGCATCCTGCTTTTAAATGGGGAAGAACCACCTCCACCCTGGTTTTATGACTTCTGGACAGATTAATGCCTCCATTCTCTTTGCTTTCCAACTAGCTTCCAAAATGAGTTCTTTTTTTGGGTATCCACAAATAGCAGATACACTCGTTGCCGTATCATATCTCAGAAGTTAACATAGCACAAAGGAACTGCTGGGGGCAGCAGGGAAGTTCATTTTGCATATCCCACCTTTCCCCTAACTTCCCAAAAAAAGAAAACAATTACTGCAGGTAAATTAGACATCTCACCCAGTGCCAACATGCATCAAGTACCAAGGGATGCAATCAGAGAGACCAAGAAAATGTGGCAAAAAAAAAAAAAAACCCACAGAAATAGTCCCAATTGGATTGGGTGCTATTGGCCTGATTAAAATAAAAGGATCTTCCAAGTGCACCTTAAGATGTTGTCTGGCACAATTCAGATATCAAGAGCAGCTCTAGCTGTAAAGTTGAGAGGCTGAAATTCAACTCTGCATACCCTCGCTTAACAGCTGGGTTCATTCCTGTCATGGGATATGAAAAATAAACCCAATGAGAGACTCTATCCCAAGATTTAACCTTCCTAAAAAGTGCGCAAGATATTTTTGGCTATTGTCACAACATTGGCAGGGAGTTCACACTGAGACTCTTATGGTATTTTCTGCTAATGAAATGTTCCCCTCGTCCCCAGCTTCCTGTGTTAAAACGGAATAAACAGATAAATGGCGGACAAGAATTTACAATCACAAAGTGAGGGTTAGCTCTGGTCATGCTTATTTCTATATAGTCAGGAGGCTATAGGCAGAGAAAAAAGAATGAGGGTGCCAAATATGCCATGGTGTAGTATAAAAGGATGGAGGGGGAGGGTGGAGGGTTTTTTTCCCCGTATCCACATTAAACCGTAAGCAGCTGTAAGGAGGTTGATATTTTCAACTAATCTAGTGGAAATCTGCTTTTGACCTCCATTTCTTTTTTAAAAGTCACGTCACAGAGTGGCGCTAATGATTGGGGCTGCTGCCAAGTTTGTTCTTTACTGGTTAATGTCAAGTGCCTGAGAGCCAGTCATTTAAAAGTCTTTAAGCAAGTTTCTTGCTGTGAAGAAAAATGTCATGTGATTTAGAATTCTGTGCATTGTTGCTAAAAGTGCAAATTTGCCGTCTGGCGCCAATGTGCTGCAAACTGAATTTGGACTTGGCATTTGTGCATCTGTTAATCTGTGTTGTCTGAAATGCTTAAAGTGCTCTTCTATGACTGGATCATCTGAGTGTGGTCTTTCTGTTCACTGTCTAAAAGACGACAAATGATTAAACAATGACAGGAGACCTTTTGAAAGGCCTGTGGTGGTAGAGGAGATATCAAATAGAAATGATATGCTGTTGAGAAGAAACAGGACTGGTTCTGTGGTCTTAACTTATGAAATGAGATGAACAGATAAGAAACAAGTAAAATATGTAAAAATGTGATAGAATATGCTGTCTTACTGGTCCGATGTAATTTGTCCTTTGAAAATTCCCCTTTTCTTATCCAAGCTGCCATGTTAAATGAGACTCTCCCTCTGTATTAAAGCCAGCAACTAATGCAGCCCTCTGGCCTCAGTCCTGACCCTGCAGGCTTGAAATACGAATTACTGCATTGTTCATCCATAGCACAGGATGCAAGAAAGCGGCTAGAGCACGGAACCTCTAACATTCATCTGCTGGAACCACATTTCTGGTGGTTTAGCTGAGATAACAACTGAGGCGCTGCCGTTATATCAGCCAAGGGAACATTTCCACATTCAAGTTTCTTGTGACATGTAAAAAGTGCAGTTGTGAGGAATATGTTGGTGTATGAAAAAATGTTAAACTCCAAAGTCCTGATCTTCTATAGGTTTTAAGTTCCACTATGCCTCTTTTCAATGGTATGGTTTCTAGCTGTGTCAGGACACCGAAGTAAACATTCTCACAGTTTTCACTAAATCTATGTTCAAATGCTTTAAAATGATAAAGTGGGTACGAAATATAACTTCTGTCTGCCTTTTAGGGTTTTTATTTATTTATTTTTTTTCTTCTTCTTCAAGCAATGAAGTCAGTCGGTCAATTTCTGTCAATGATTGTATTGAGTGAATATACTACCTGAATTTGTGCATGTTACATTGTAGTTGTAACCTTTTCTAATTCAGAATGAATAAGAGATGGTTGTGATTGTGCAGTGTATCAATAAAGTTTGAAGAAATTTTTACCCTTTGACTGTTTTCCTCATGGTTGAAGCTGGTGAGTGTTGGCTCTGGTGGGTTGATGACGAAGCCTGCCGGAGCAGAATCGGTGTCAAACTTCCCAGCTTCTGCAAGGAGCCTGTGAAGAAAGCCAAAAAGGTAACCACTGTCTGCTAAACTGAAAACCATGCATTGACAATTGGAGTCAGTGTATCTTGTATTCTTCTTTTCCTCCATGTTAGCCTCACGTTTCATGAAACTGCGTGTATGCATCTCATCATTCTGGTTATCCACCATCCCTGTCATCTCTTCTGCACTTTCCAGCTATGTAATTCTTGTCAAATCATTCACAAAAACAGAGAAAAGCAATTCTTTAATTCTTCTAATTATCCCTTCCATTCTGCCTATCAGTTTATTGCATTTTCTGGTCCTGTAGTCTTTGACTTTTTCTTCCATCTGGTCTGTCCATTGTACTTACAATTTATTCTTCTGATTTTGTACACTTCTCTCTCTCCCCTCTGCCTTCCCTAAATAAGCGGTTGTGCATGAGTTTTTGAGACCACAAGTCCCTTCAGGTGCCCTTTCTTCAAATGCTTAGATACTAGGCACCACATGGGCCATCTTCTTTTCCTGTTCCAATATCACAGACACTACCAGATCTCCAAGTTTACCATAGCTTTCCCACAGCTAAGGATCCTCTCATTCCATGCTTTTTTAATTCTGTTTTTGTTTTTGCCTCTTATCAGGTACCCCCCTTCTGTAAAATTAGGAGGCATTTCATTATCCTGAGCATCCTCCTTCTCAGCCTCATGCCAGGATGACTTGTTCTGGAGCTACCATTCCACTGTGCAATGCTTTCCAATGTGCGTGATTTGTACTGATGGAGTATTTGAATGCCTCTGTCATATCCTCCCCCCCCTTCAGGGTTTCCAAAGGACCTAAATATACCTACATCCGTAAATATCTACAGAGGCTGCTGCTAGAGTGGCATACAAGCCTTAGGAGGATGTTAACTCCCCTTATTTTGTCAAAGCAACATTTCAGCTTCAAAGAAATTCTACCCTGTATTCTACCACTTGATGGTCACAGACCAATCTAGTGGCTGGTCTCTAATGACCTGCGAGGTGTGTTTGATGCAAAACGGTCATTAGGCACGTCAGAATGAGCTTTTTGACTGCGAGCCCTGTGGTAGACTCTGGCCAAGTTTGTTCTCTAAAGCATGTAGGATGTTCCAGGTTATTCTTATTTTTTCTTTGACCAGGCATTTCAGGTAACTAAGTACAGACTCCGGCTCAGTCATTCTGTGATAGTATAAAATGCCTTTTCTTCCCCACAAAACCTGAATACTTAGAACAAAGAGATGAGAAAGCCATGCACTTACTGGACAGCAGGAGTTTGGTCCCTGTACTTATTGTCCAGCAGGGGCTCAAGACTTAGGTACTTTGTGTTTCCATTTTTACTTAAATGAAAAAGCAAATCTGAAAGAAAAAAAAAAGAAGACATACATGAAAAAATAAAAGTTCAAATGCAAAAGACATAGCTACCTCAATGTATTTTTGTAATATTTCAGACAACTGTTGTGAAATTGTTTGGTTTGAAATCCTTCAAGTTGCTTTCTTGTACTATATCCCTTGAACCCATGGAAGCAGCCCTATTACAGCAGCATCACAAATTATTTTATGCAACATTACATTGGTTCTTGTAGTGGGAGAGAGACTATGTGCAAAGCAGAGTTCTAACAACCATATTGATGCTGGAGAAAAACTGGATTCTTTGCAGGCTTTGATACATTTTACTGGACCAGAAATTTTTGTACATGAGTTTTTGAGCTCACACAGGTACAGGTGACAATCCTAACCTGCTTCTTCCAGCAAGGTGATCCACAGTCTCCTGAGTTTTCTTTCCTTAGTTGGAAGGAGGGCAAGGAGATAAAAGTGAATAAAGCTAAGTTGTTGCATATCATTGTTCCATAGTACAAAGCTTCATGTATCCACTGGTCTCTTCAAAATCCAGCTATTTTGCCTGACTATGAAGGATGGATTAATTATAGCAGTAACATAGTGTGATCAGTCTGTGGCCACCAGTTAGCCCAGCAACACTCAGAGTGACAATCTTTGTCTAGGACTTTCAGATCATATTTTATTCTGGAACCCAGTAACGCATGCACCATGAACCTAGCGAATGGGTACTGCTGTAGCCCAATGGCTGGGGCTTTTCTCTATAAGAGGCTGTGTATGCTGTTCCCAAGGTATGAGCTCCATCAGCCCGAGGGAGCAGAATTGGGGTCAGAGAATTGAGCCATAGGCTTTTGTATGGTAGCCCACAGGGTTGCTGCTGAGCTGGACCCAGCCCCAGGAAGAGATTTCAGTACATAGGGCTGATGTCACAATTTCTGATTTAGAACTAAAGGAAATTCTTAAGGTAGAAATGGAGGCAAAAGGAATCTATTATGCTCTCCCCATTCCAATAGAAAAGATGCAATAAACTGGCCCATACATTTTTCAACTGATCATATCAAGGGGTCTTCAACAGTAAAGGGCAATATAGACAATCAAACACTTTGTTCAAACATAAGGAGTAGTGTCTAGGAGAAAACAACCTTATAATAAAGTTCTCATTTCTGTAGAGTAAAGTTGAAGAAAAGAATTGACAGCTTTTGCTATAATCTAGTCATACCCCAAAGTACATACTAGTTCTGGGTCCTAAAGTGGATTAGAAACTGGTTGAGTGGGAGACAACTAAAGGTAATGGTAAACAGAGTTCACTCCAAGGAAAGAGAGGAAACCAGTGGTGTGTCAAAGGGATTGATCCTTGGTCTAGTTCTCTCTAAATCTTCACCAGTGATATTGAGGAAGGACTATCAGGAAAGGTCTGCCTTTTTTTTGTGGATGATACCAACATCTGCAACAGGGTAGATCCCTGGAAGGTGTGGAAAACATCTAGTGAAGCTTGAAGAGTGGTCTAGAACAAGGGTGTCCAACTTCTGTCCTCAAGAACCGCAAACCAGTCTGGTTGTTAGGATATCTGTAATGAATATGTATGAGATAAATTTGCATACAGCTCAGAATTGTGCATGCAAATTTATTTCATGCATATCGATTAGAGTTATCCTGAAAATCTGACTGGTTTACAGCCCTTGAGGACAGGAGTCAGTCACCCCTGGTCTAGAGTTTGGCAACTAAAATGTAAAGCTAAAAATTCAGGGTTATGCATTTGAGTATGGAGGTGAAGTTCTTATGTGAACAAAACATGAGTAGGATCTGGGGGGTGATCATATCTATGATCTTAAACTGGCCATCAAGACAAGGCAATTGCAAATGACAGCAGGATGCTTGGGTGTATAGGGAGAGGAATAGTCAGCCAGAAAAGAAGATCATATTGCCTCTGTATAAGTCTCTTGTGAGACCTCATTTGGAGTACTGTGTACAGTTCTAGAGACCACACCTTTATAAGAATATAAACCGAATAGAATTGGTCCTGAGGGCAGCTACAAAAATGGTCAACAGTCTTTATCATAAAGCTTATGGGGACAGACTTAAAGATCTAAACATGTATATCCCCAGTAAAAGAGGAGATATGATAGAGATATTTAAATCAATGTTTCCCAAAATCTTCAAGCCCAAGGCACATCAACCTCAACAGAACAGGCAAATGAAACCAAGTAATTCTTAGAGACCAGAAACCAAAGAATTCTTAGAGACCAGAAAGACACCTAAATAAATAAACTAATATTTTATTGTAAGGGCTACAAATACTAAAAATTACAGTATTATATCATAGCATATGATTATACAGAAATATAGATATATTGCAGTCACTAGGCAATGCTTAGAAACAGGATACATAAACAGTAAGCAAAGTTCTGCTACTTATTCTTATAAGCAATACCTTAGGACTTACTGGCAGATGGCCAACTGCTTCTTGTAGATCAGATGGGTAGGGGGATCAATCTGCATCCATGCTTGCTTAATGATAGTAATAATGGAGGTTCCTCTGAAATTTCTCTATTTTGTTTCATCTCTTATACCTTTTGGCAGCATGTCGCCAACAGTCATGAATGATGTCATCCTTGCTAATCATGGGTCAAGTTGTGTGCACATTGTAACATTCTGCCCTAGATGTGTTTTGGCTTCCTGAAAACAAGGGTGTGGCCTTGCACTGTTGGCCACACCCAGGAGCTATAGATAGTTCTCAGCAGTTTTAGCAAATACACAGCATGCAGATAACTGCTGCTGGTTTTGTTCTCTGGTCATTATCCTTGAATTTTTCCCCACCTTCTCCAATCTCCACGGCTTCTTGCGGATGAAGTCCAAGTTTCATTTGAGAGTTAACCATACCTTCAGCATGTTTTTCAGCAACTCTTCCTTATGTTTCAGCCAAAATGTGGCCCTGTTGTTGTGCATAAAGTAATCTCCCTATCGGGCCCCTCCTCAATCTTTCTGCTGCTTTTCACTCCGTTCCTAGCTGTCTTAGCATGGGCACATCATCCACATAGCCCAGCTCCTCACCCAGCAGACACTCCTGCTCCCTCCACTTCTCCCTGACTGCTGATTCCTGTTCCTTCCCTAACCTCAGCTCCTCACCATCTATAGTTCTCTCTCTCTCTCTCTCCATCCTGTCCCCTCATTTCCTCACCATGAATAGATCTCTCTGCTCCTGGACTCCAGCTCCCTCTATATGCAGGAGAAAGCAGAAATCTGTGTGGGGTGGACAGATGCTGTTAGCTTGTCTGCGGCTCCCAACACTTGCAGTGAGCCATCTGATACTCAGTACATGCTGTGCTCACAGGGCCAGTGCTAGCCTTTTCACTGCCCTGTGCGAACAATTATTGTGCTGCCCTCCCCCTCTCCCCCGCACACATTTTCATTTACTCTCTGTCTTGGGCCCACCAAAAACAGGCCAGCTCCTTCTAGCAACCTAAACTTAAAAAACTGTCACACACACACACACCACACCCCCCCCCCACCGGGTCTTCACTCTCTCCCCCAGAACCCATGACCAATGCAAGAATATTAGGTGCCCTAGGCAAATCTTATATCCTTGCATCCCACCCCATCCTCTCCACACACACACACACAGTTAAAAATATACATTCATAATAACAGATTTTACATGAAAAATAATATTCAAAGTACAGTCTTCTGAGATAAAAAAAAAAAAAAAGCACAACATGTATATTTACTTGCACTGCTATGGTTCCAACCAGAAAACCCTACAAAAAAAGACAGAACCCATATGGCATTAGGACTACAGTAAAAGTGTTAGATACGGGCTTGACCCTCAGAAAGCTAAGAGTAAATTACAATTAAAATATAATGAGCCTCCCATACCAAAACAGTACTAACTGCCAGCACTTAAAAAGTAAGAACCCTATCAATGAGACAGCAGCACTGCAAATATTACACTAGGCCCTCAAACACCAATACACCTCCTATTAGGAAAACCGAACAAACCAATCTGCTATAGATCCCTAAATGCTAGCAGAATACTATCCTTGATCACAAAATCAGAAGACAGGCAGACCCTCACCAAATACAGAAAAAAGAAACCATAAAGTATAAATAGAAACATGCAGACAAAAACTGAATTGGAAACCACAAGTCAGACTCTATGCAGTGCAACAATGGAAAAACAGAACCATCACCAATCCTCAGCCATTAAACAATAAAATCAAGAAATATAATAAATACATAAATCAAACAATATAACATACTAATAAAAATAATTTTTCAAAACAGCTGATAAATGGAAAATCCAATAATTAAAAACTCATATAACATTTCTTTTAAATTGCCCAAATACCAATAAAATATTTCAAAACACCAGACATCAAATAATATCCAAAAATTAAAACTAATACAGATAAGGATTCATGCTCTCCATACCTATGAATTTTTTATTTCCGGTCACCCTGAGATTGTTGTAGATTGGTGGGAGAGGTATGTACAAGCTTTCTCTTCCCTCTCTATATATATCTATACATACACATACACAAACATACATTGTCTTTCATGCACACGCTTCCTTTTCCATATACACATGCTCCCTCTTACATGCACACACACACACACAAGATCTCTCTCTCACATCTACATGCTCAGACACCTACATATGCTCTCACTCATGCTCCCTTGCTCATATCCACATGCTCAGACACACACATACAGCCTCTCTCACAAACCAGACGCATGCTGATACACACATGATCCCGCTCCCACATACATGGTCAGACACACATGATCCCTTTCACACATACATGCTCAGATACACACACACACCCTCTCTCTCACACACATCCATGCTCAGATAAATACCCACACAGGGTCCCCCCCTGCTCATTCTCACACAAACATCAAACATTCTTTCGGCAGCCATGGTCCTTCCACTTCCGCCACGGGGCAGGTTGGGAATTGCCTCATGGCTTTTTTTTTTTCTTTTGGCTGCTTGGCGGATTGGGAGCGCTGGGCAGCCCACAGATCCTTCCTCTCAGCTGTGCAGCAGGTTGGGAGCGCCGGACGGGCCCCGCAGTTCCTTCCTCTCAGCTGTGCTGCAGGTTGGTGGCACCAGGCGGGCCCCGCAGCTCCTTCTGCTCAGCCGCGCAGCGGGTTGGGAACCGCGGTGCGGCAGTGGCCTCTTCCGGTTCTTGGCCGCATTGGGGTCTGCATTGGGCTGGCGCGTCCATTAGGCGAACTTTAGAGGTCGCCTAGGGCGCCGAGCTTTAGGGGGCGCCGAAGAGCAGCCATGTGGTGCCGCAAACGGGGCCTATCCCGCTCGCGGCAAAGAGAAATAGAGAAGCACTCAGTCGGCGCCGAAACAGGTAGGGGGGGAGCGCAGCGCAAGGGTCACCTAGGGCGCCCAGTACCTTGCACCGGCCCTGAGGCCGCTGCCATGTGACTGTGCATGGCTTGCACAGTGGGTTGCGCCGGCCCTGTCTGCTCATCTCACTCTGGAGAGAGAGGCTGGAGGCACTCAAAAGGAGGTGGCTCTGGCGGAGGAGAGGAGGAAGTGTCGTGTGCAATGTGTGTACTGTACAGAGCAGGGCCTGACTATCCGATCCTTGAACGCTGCCCGTTAATTCCCACACTGCAGAGCTCATGCTGTAGCTAGGAAGGAGAGGCTTCTGTGACTACCATGTGCTCAGAAAGGAGCTCCTTCACATTTAAGAGCCTCCACTGGTGTCCCTCATTGCTGTGAGGTGCTGAGAGCAGAGCCCAGCTGTCGTTTTGTAGATGAATGTCAGGCAGTGTTGTCTTTTCCATGACACACCTGGTCTGATGGTACATCAGTGGGGAGGGAGAAAAGCTGGTATTGTTTTACATATGGGAATTTATATACTCCTCTACCCAAAGTGGTAGTGAACACATAGAGGAAGACAACTGGGCAAACTACAAGGGCTGAATGATCTGTATCTGCCATCAACTGCGTTGTTATGGTGAGGCCTACATACGAAAGTGCACCGAACTTCCTGCGTACTTTAGTAAATAGTTCACACTATTTCTCTTCTGGCACTTCTTTGCAAACAAGCCCGACAGAAAAACAGCATGCACATTTTCACATTGACTTTAACCGCACCTCATTGAGATGTACCTCTCTGCACTGGAGAGCAATGGCAAATGCCATCAGTAGCATGGAATTTCCTTGTGACCGTGCTATTGAATGCACATTCTTGTGCGAACAATTCCTTCTGCATCAGGGGTAAAGTTTGCACACAAAAAATGTACGCACAACTGCAGGTTAAACTGTTTGCTCTATGCAGTGAACCTTTTCTATTATATCTAAAATTTGTATCCTGCTCCATCCACAGTTCTGAGCGATTTACAAGGATACAGGTATAAAATTGAATAACATGCATTAAATAACAAAATGAATCTACATTGACATCACTTCACATATAAAAAGCTACAGCAACTTAATTTAGCGGAGTGTAACTAGATGCCGCATGCCTAGAAATAGTTAAAAACAGCTCTGCACATAGAATATGGTGCATCAGCTGAACTGGCATGATGTGTGCCATTAATCATTAAAAACATGGCAGAATAAATGAGCTTTTAGCTGTTTCCTAAAATGCCCCACTGATGTTTCATTCTTGAGCTCTTCTGGAAGAGTGTTTCATAAGAAAGAACTGTGAGGGAGTCCATAAGGAACTCCCTCAAACCACCTTAAAGGATCGGTCACGGGTAGCTGGCCCGGTCCTCCTTAAGGATCAAGATTGCGAGGGATTGTGGGCCAGGGGAGTTCCCTTTAGCCAGGGGTCAGGTTGACAGAGCATAGAGACTTTAGGGGGAGGCCCTGGGAAGCAGAGAGAGCGCTACCGAATACAAGGAGCTCCCAAGAGTAAAGTTTAGTGCCATACCTGAAATAAGGTGAGCGATATTGTTTTGCGTTACCTGAAGCGAAGGCGGGCAGCCAGATTGTTCAAAGTTAACCCCACTGTAAATAAAGTGCACTCCAGCAACAGCCAGAGCCTTTCTTTTGTTTCTCTGGCTGTTATCAAGCCATTCGCCGCTGGAGCTACCACATATTGTGTCATTCGTGGGATTTTGTTTTCCCTAAACCTAGCAAAGAGAGAAAACCCAAAGCCTCCAGAGGAAAGTGAAAAGCCAATTTTGTGTACCCTGCCTAAAGAAATAGGTTGGAAAAGAAGAAGGTGAAAGAAAGTGCTGCTAGAGGGGAAGAGCACAGAAATTTAAAGTACAGACAGAGGCCTGCAGCCACAAATAAAAGAGGAAAAAGCGGTGTCTCTTTGAAAATCTCATGGAGTGCTAATACATGCCAATGACGTCGTATCGATGATGAAATTGTATTTGTAGCCACTGACTGTTTTAAGACACAAACGAGTTGTGGACAATCTTTTGATGGTTTATACTGTAATAGACTCTGTCTGTCAGAGTATTTCGCCCTTTTATAGGCTTTTCTGATTGCTGATCTTGGATACCCCCGTTCGAGGAATCGATCGCGCAAAATTGCTGCTTGAAATTCAAAATCGCTTGTGGTAGAGCAAATGCGCTTTGCGCGGAAAAACTGACTAGCAGGCAACCCGCATTTGAAAGAGTGAGGGTGATGGCTGTGAAATTTTAATAAATTATTTTTATCCGTGGGTTTACGGTACATGGTGGTCCTGAATGTATGTTCTTCGAGACTAATAGAAACATCCAAAAAAGATATCTGTGATTCTGAATATTGTATAGTGAATTTCAAGTGAGGATCCTGACTGTTAATCCAATCATGAAAACAAAGCAATTGCTGTTGAGTGCCACTCCATACCAACAGAATGTCGTCGATGTAACGAACCCATAAGGTGATATATTGCCACCACTCAGCTTTATACACAACATCCTCTTCAAACTGCATGACATAAATATTGGCGGTGGTAGGAGCCAAAGGTGATCCCATGGGGATTCCATGAATTTGCCAAAAAATTTCTGTATTAAACATGAAATAATTGTGATACAAAACTGTCTCCAATAATTGTAAGATCACGCCAGTAGATATGCGTTGATGGTCCACTCTGTGTATGAGACATTGATTGATTATTTCAAATGCTTGAAATCTCAAGAGGCTGCCACAGTGGCCTTGGCCCCAAATGACTGTAATGAGCTTACCCATAGTAAAAATCCAAAGAAAAGAAAATGCAGGTGAAAGAAGCAACTCAGATTACAAAAAGGAGCGCACAAAGGCATGTGCACGACCAAGGCAGGTGCCCTGCCCCAGTGCACAGCGCCTCCGACATCAGCACAGGAGCCTCAAATCCATAGCCATCCGACATCATTCATAGGACTGTCCCAGATCAGAAACAAATCTGTAGTAACAAATGACATGCAGCTAAGTCTGGCTAGGCAAGATGGAAAACAGCTTTCAAGGACCGGAGTTGACCAAGCCCTTTTTTCCACTGCATAGTGTTGGTCAACTCCGGTCCTTGAAAGCCATAAACAGACCTGATTTTCAGGATATCTACGACGAATCTGGATGGAATAGATTTGCATACAGTGGAGCAGTGCATGCAAGTCTATCTCATGCATATTCGTTGCGGATATCCTGAAAACCAGGCCTATTTGTGGCTCTCGAGGACTGGAGTTGGCCATCCCTGACTTAGTACATTGACATCTATGTATGTTGCTTTTCTCCAGGACTCATATAGAAACTAAAATTCTGTATGCAAGCCATATATCATGTTCTGTGGTCTAGTAACTACAGAATGGAAAATATATGGAGTCTGAAATTTGAAACATACATATAAGGCAACCAGAACCACAAGTAAGATCAAAAGCCACAAACTCAGAGTCAAAAGAAGCCCATTCTCAAAATTTGGAAACAGTTTCTAGGTTGTTTTTTGGGGTTTTTTTTTAAACTGAGCTGCTAAGGTCCTCATTTGTTCAGTAGATAAAAATCTCTTTTAAAACGAAGTATTTTTTTTCTCTGACAGCAAAATAAAAGAGAAAAGTTTAATTAGAACTGAAGCAGAAAACAGTCATTAAACTTTAATATACCTTGCCAATGTCATTTATCTACCTGCCTCTCAGACCATGTCTGCTTTTCCATTGACTTTTGCACAGTACATTTCAGACTGCTGGAGTTTCAAGAGTTATTTTCTGCAATTCAGAAAATTTGCTTGTATTCCAGTGCCATCGAGCACTGTCAGTGCATTAATGAAGCATAGTGTGGCTTCCCTGCACCATGTATATGTTTTATTGCGTGATGTCTACATTTTATTACAGAGCCAACATGATTTCGGTTGGCGATGTACGTCTGTGCGACTCTGACATGAAGAACAGCCTAACCTATACCTCACGGCAGCAGTGAGGAGACACAATGCATTATTATCCGAGCATAATCCAGATCACAAAATCCCCCTCAGGGGCCCAAACCTGCCCAGTCCCTAAACCAAGGGTTCATTTCATTGTCCTTATTTACTGCCCTACCATTCAATTAAAGGAACAACATTCATGTTTGTTATTTTCAGACCATATTGAATCTGAATTTGTTTCCTTATGTACTCCAAGTTAGAATTTACAGCTTCTCCTAATTCTTTTAAATTTCAGGCTAGCTGTTGTCATAATCCATTGAGCTACACTTCCCATCCTCCTGCCATAAGAGGTGTCAAATTATTGGGGGGGACCTCATCAATACCAGGGGACACACCTAGCCAGTCAGGTTTTCAGGATATTCACAATGAATATGCATGAGAGATTTTCACACAATGGATACAGTGCATGCAAATCTATCGTGGACTTCCCAATAGATGAATCCTGAGGAGTGGATTGAGAACCTCTGACCTGGCCTACCAGTGTAGTAGTGTGACATTGACCAGTGACCTTTGAACAATGGGAATATAGTTTGGCAACATTCATAACATGCTATGCTCGGGGAATGACAGTTTAATACAATTCACTGCAAAGTATTCTGAAAGATTAGGAGTAAATTGAGTTTGAAAAGATGTCATTGTTTTCATGGGGAAAAATGAGCTTGGTTTGTGTTCAGCATCCATGCTGTCATCACACCCCCTTCTAAATTAACTTGTGTCATCAGTGCGTGACAAAATAAGCTAGTCACCAAGCTACTGGGCTGTATTCATGTGGCAATGCTATGGAGTTAGGATATTACAGATTTTGGTCTTGATCAGCTGTCATTTACTAGATTAAGGATATATGCATTTAATTTATTTATCTAAATTATTTCTACACCGTTTTAGCGATTATATAATTGATCAAAGCGGTTTTGGTATATTACCACCCTATTTTTTTTTTATAGGACAAATACTTAAGACACCTTAAGTCAAGGCAACATTTCATCCACCGATTGGAATCAGCATCTTTATGTCTTTACAGGAGAGCTGTGGTCTATTGAAAGTTTAATCATTTGAGTTATAAGATACAACAGAACTCGACAAGCTTGACATATTTTCAGGTTTCTATAGATTAAGATTTTAAGCATTATATGGCACTACAATGTGTGCACAGCGCTGTACAGATACACAAGAGAGACGTTCCCCACTTCAAGGAGTGTTTAAATTAATCTAGTGAAATCAGACAAGGCAAATAAATGATTGGGGAGTACACACAAAATACACAATCCAGCTTCCTCACTTAGACATTTTGTTCATTAGTGACATCATCAATTACATCTCACCAGCAAAATGAAGAAGCAGCATTTCAGTTCAGGTTTTCCTACTGTGCGTGTCAACTATATAATACTGTATCTACAGTCTAAGCAAAACCTCATTCTTACTCATGTTAAGTGAGTTTGCACCAATGCGCAGCTTTACTCGGGATGTGCAGTTGTTTGATTCTACATAGGAAATAAAAAAAAGGAATTTTTTTTTTTTTATTTGTCATTTTACATACACTATTGGCAAATACTGTGTACTACAACCATTTAGTATGCACTATTTGCAAATGGTGCTTTAGAAGGCCTCATATACTAAGCATTTTTCCCATAAACACAGAATGGGAGCAAAGCCTTAGTAAATCAGACCCTAAATGTGTTTACTGTGTATTTTTAAATAGCATATACTAAATACATTTAAAGGTAGATTTTACGACCCACGCCCAGGCGTCTATCTGCGCGCCAATTTTATAATATGCACGCGTTGAAGCGATCGGCCCTTTTCGCGCGAATGCCGACTCACGCGCGTAAGGGGGGAATTTTACAACATGCACACGGCAATGTGATAGGCCTTAATCCCAGTTTCCTCCAAGTCCACTCCAGTAAATGAGCGGACTGGGATGGAACTTCCTAAACCCCCTATCTAATCTGCCTCCCTTTTACCCAACTACCTCCAACCTCTAAAACCCCGCTAACTACCCTGCATTTTTTTGTTTTAAAACTCATCACTGAGGCAGCAGCAGGATGCATGGGCCAGTCAGCTCCCGAAGTGTGCTTCAGCAGGACAGTACCTAATGGCACTGTCTCGGTTTGCCCATGCCCCGCCTCTGGCCCACCCCTTTTCCCCAAATCCATTCTTCTGCGCGTACCAGGAGATACACGCGTGGCTGCAGTTGTTTGAAGATCCGTGCAGTGTGTGTGTGGCCCAGCCACACTCACATCTCCCGGATTTCATGCACACAAGGCTTTTAAAATTAATCCTTTAGTGCTTGTCATTTGCAATAAGAACAAATAAAAATGCAACAAAATGAAATAAATAAAAGAGGAAAGGAACTGAAAAATGAAACAAAACATTTTTGCTATGCAGATCCCGAAACTTATTGCACGGCAGTAGTGATATCACTGCTACACAGAATGAGCTCAGGCCATGTCAGCTGGATTGCATAGTGTTCTTCCTTCTGGATGCACACCTTGTGCGCCTATCTTGGGCATTCCTTTGAGCATATGTACCTGGACACCAGGTTTGTGCGCCTAAAGTATAGTAATCATGTGTACCTGGATGCACTTTTTGTGCCCCCCATTTTGGATGCAGAGTTTACGTGCAGGTACCTGGCTGCGTACCTATACCTGTCTGAGCACACTATAACCATGGTGCTGGCAGCAAAGAAGTTTAAGCGCTTATCTATTTGTGCTGCATGCCACATCAGGGGGATACAGTCGGAACATTTTACAAGCCTGTATCAGTGCTGCCTGGATGCTCATGGGGATTTGTCTACTTCTGATTTTGCCGACAATGGTCCATCTCCTCGGTCTGAGAGGAGTATGACCGAGGTTGACACAAGTGTCCCCTTCTTCAGTTGATCCACTGGCCAAGTCTTCAGGGGAGGTTCGCTCTCAGGATTTCAGGTTCGGGCCTATGGGGCCTGAAATGGCCCTGGGCAGAATTCTTCCAGGGATTACAGACATTTCTACAGGGTCAGCCATCTGATTTGACAATACCTACTAGTTTAGGTCATGCATTCTCCTGTGCCTGCCACCACAGTCAAGCGCCATGGCACAGCATGGCCTGACAAGGTTCAAATGCATGTGGATCAAGATGACACCAATGTTGATAGTGGTGGCTCTCCTATTGAGGAAAGATTTGGAGCCATATAGAACTCAGTTTCTTTCATAGAGATATTACCTAGCTTAATCTCTCAAACTTTGGGCCCTCGGAGTGGCTGGGACTGACTCCTCAGGGATGCAGAAGAAGGACCCCATTTTGGTCAGCCTACGCAAGGCCTCATGTTTCTTTCCCCTCTCCTTGATGTGATTCAAGAGTTGATTGATTTAGTTTTCCAGGCCTGGTATTCTAAGTGAGGCTTTCAATCTCTCAAGGTGGATATTCCTTTAATTTTTGAATTCTTACAGGATGGCTTACATAAAGACTTAGCCCTTAACACCTTGAAAGTTCAAGTTGCAGCCCTTTCTTGTTATAGAGGATGAGTCAATGGAGGACCTTTGTCTTCCTATCCCAATGTGTCCTGTTTCTTTAAGGGAATCAAGCAGCTTCGTCCCCCTTTGCAGCTTCCGGTGCCTTTGTGGGCTCTTAATTTGATCCTGGAATTCTTGGCAGGTCTGACCTTTCAGCCATGGTTTTTCTTTCCTTGCGACTGCTTAACTTGAAGACAGTTTTTCTGATAGCACTCTGTTTGACATTTCGAGCCTCCGAGCTGCAGGCTCTTTCTTGCCGTGAACCTTTTCTGTATCTGACTCCGGGAGCAGTACAGCTTCAGACTGTGCTCTCATTTTTGCCAAAAGTGGTTTTGGAGTTTCATTTGAATTAGTCCATTTCCCTGCTCACCTTGGACAAGGACAGAGATGAAACCGAGCATCATCTTTTGCGTTCCTTGCACGTCAAGTGACATTTGCTGCTGTACTTGGAAGTGACTAAATCTGTGTGAAATTCTGATTACCTGCTTGTGGTCCATGGTTGTGGTAAGCAGGGAGCACCGGTGACGCAGGCAATGATAGCCCATTGGGTTAATGAAGTCATTATGGCCACCTATGTGATTGCTGAGGTTCCTTTGCTGAACATTCCACGAGGGTTCAGGCAGTATCGTAGAACTTCATTTGTTGTTGCCTGCTGAGATTTGCCGAGTGGTGACATGGTCATCTTTGCACACCTTTTCCAAGCATTACCGCTCAGATGTTCGGACTAGGGAGGACTCTGCATTCACGTGGGAGGTATTAACTGGACCGCTGGCATCCCACTGGTGGGGATTGGCTTGCTTGAATGCAAAAGAAGGAGAAATTACTACTTACCTGATAATTTCTTCTCCTCTAATGAGGGCAGGCCAATGTTTATGTGTGTGTTAGTCTTTTCGGGGTGAACTTTGCAGAGTGTGATTCCTGCTCTTCGTTGAAGACTGGTAAGTGGTTTAATTAGCTTCTTAGTTTACTGACTATCGAGCCGATACAGTAAAAATCACGGGAGAGCGCCTGCTCCCCCGGCGCACTCACAGGCCCCTCTCCTGTGCGCGCGATTATTTAAATTAGGGCCTGCGGTAAAAAGAGGCTCTAGGGACACTAGCGCAACCCTAGCGCCTCTTTTTGGACAGGAGTGGTGGCTGTCAGCGGGTTTGACAGCTGACGCTCAATTTTGCCAGCATCAGTTCTCAGCCCGCTGACAGCCATGGGTTCGGAAACCGAACACCGGCAAAATTGAGCGTCCGGTTTTCGAGCCGCGGCCCATTTTAATTTTTTTTTTTTTAATTTTTAACTTTTTTTAACTTTTGGGACCTCCGACAATATCGCCATGATATTAAGTCAGAGGGTGCACAGAAAAGCAGTTTTTACTACTTTTCTGTGCACTTCCCCGGTGCCAGCAGAAATTAACGCCTACCTTTGGGTAGGCGCTAATTTCTGAAAGTAAAATGTGTGGCTTGGCTGCACATTTTACTTACTGTATCACACAGGAATGAGTAATAGGGCCATCAACATGCATTGCATGTTGTGGGCGCTATTAGTCTCGGGGAGGTTGGACACGCATTTTCGACGCGCTATTACCCCTTACTGAATAAGGGGTAAAGCTAGCGCGATACAGTATAGTGCACCGGAGTGCACTATACTGTATCGGCCTGAATGTTACTTCTTTTGGCTGAGCTCAGTGTTCCCGATGGATTGGAAGCTTGAGTGGTTGATTGTTAATGATAATGTTTAAATATAATCAGTTTGTCAACAGTTCGGCTTTTCCAGAGAATGCTGGCAGGCTGATGTTGGGACGGCACTATATAGCCATGATGTCAGCTTTTGCTTTGTCTCCATCTGCTGGCAGAGGTGCATAACCCACTGGTGGGGATTGACCTTCCCTCATTAGAGGAAAGGAAATTATCAGGGAAATAATAATTTCTCCTTTCACCACTTCTCTTTATGGTGGCATAAAATTTAAAAAGAAAGAAGTAAAAAAAACAGTCCTGATGCCAGGAATTCAGTTATCCTAAATCTAGAGTTTAGAGCTGCTAATAAGCTCCATTTTCAAGACAGGTTGATGCAATCCTGATTAGATCCTATTACACGAAGGAAGAAAAGCAGGAACTGCAAGTCCATGAAAGCAGTGGAGTAGCTTGCCTATCTTGAAAAAATGGAACCATGCTGTCAACTCTATTTTTACAAGCCTCCTCCCCCAAAAAAGACAAGGGTAAAAGTAATACACTGAAAAATGTTTCTTTAAAACCTAGGATGATGGTGATGTTATATGAGAATACTTTCAAATTTGCATACTATGAATATTTTTTAATTCCCCCAAAATTAAATGTAACCATGCTTTAATTCTTAGAAGAAAGGAACATGCAAAAATTAATAGATTGCTTGACAAGTATATTCAAGCTCAACACGTAGGGATTGTGCTGTGGATGAAAATACTTATGTTACTGTATTTAATTTTATATTTACCCCTTGCTCCATAATATTTTACAGTTTTTTCGCTTGCTTTGGCTGGTCCTCTTGTTTCCTGAAAGTGTTAGACTCGCTATGTAGGCAGAGAAGGGGGGCGGGCGAGGGTAATATAATCTGTGGGGGACATGAACAGCTGTGGCAGTGAAACAGATGGGATTTGACATTTTCAGTGTCTAACACAAAGGGTCAGACCATTAATCACAGGGTGATGTGGGAATAACAGTAGCACTGCTTTGATTTGCTTCCTTACAAAGCCATTTACCTGGAAGTAGACATTAGTGACGTAGTCATTCTGTATCTCTCTCTGTTCCCCTTGTGACCTTATTGTCTCAGTTTCACCGACAATAAGCGGAAATAAAGGTCAAAGAAGTTATTGGCAATACTTTTTTACTGAACTAACTTACTGTGACTTGCCTTAAAGTATTATACCTCATCATATGTGTGTGCTTCATGAAAGCTAGTCGCAAGTGCATTATGTTAGTCCTGTAAAAGTTTATCACCCATAATGTTTATGCTTGTTTTTAGTTCTACCTAAGTGGAGTGATATGGCAACTACAATATTTCTATTCATAATGGGCCAGATTTTTAAACTTATGCGTAGATTTGTTCGCGCAACCTTGCTCACGCCGAGCCCAAGGGGAGCCCCGATGGCTTTCCCCGTACCCTCCAAGGCCGCTCTGAAATCGGAGCGGCCTTAGAGGGAAAATTTTTGCGATCCCCCCCACCTTCCCCTCCCTTCCCCTATCTAGCCCACCCCCCAGCCCTAACTAAATCCCCCTCTACCTTTTATTTCCGAAGTTACACCTGCCTAACTTGCAGGCGCCGGCTCGCCATCCCCCGGCACAGGCCGCTGTGCCGGGGCACTCGGGACCAACCTCCCGGACCGCCCCCGAACCTCTGCCATGCCCCCGGACCACCACCATGCCCCCCGGACCCACCCCTTCCCGCCCCTTTTTCGAAGCCCCGGGACATATGCGCGTCCCGGGGCTTGTGCTCGGCGTGCGCAGGGGCAGGCAGGGACAGCTTTTCGGGGGTTACGCGTGTATCTCTTTGAAAATCTGCCCCAATATGCAATGATTCATATTCTTTTTCTGTACCAGGGGATTATATTGATTTCTTTCCATCTCCCTCCCAACACAGGCATTACAATGACTTGGACATATTTTCTTGGAGGCACATGACAGAACCAGAACACCCTTATTGGCCAATGAATTCTTATTGAACTATAGGGATCAATGTAAATTGACAACTAGAGATATTCAGTGAGGAGAAACGAAATAGTAAATAACAATGAAATTCCCTATTTTGTTTCAGTTTGTTCACCAAGCATAATGAGTGCTCTGTCCCTATTGTGAGTCAGTGAGGAATTATGTGTATTAAGCAGAGTGCAGGCCCAGCAGTTTCTTTAAATGTTACTTGGTTCTCCCATTTTGATTACTACTTTCCCCATTTCGTTTTGTTGGATTTATTATTGGAAAAGTTTCTTTGATACATGTACTAAAAAAAAAGGAAAAATGTAGTATTTATTCCAAGTGTTAATTAATGCTAGATATTTTTGCTTTGTAGAATTATTCAAAGTTTCAATAAATAATAAAACAAAAAAAGTCACCTGTCTGGCTTAGGCCAAGGCCCAAAACAGAGGCCGTAGCCTATGCCCGAGTGTGATGCTAGCACCTCAGCCTAGGCCTAAACCCAGGCCTGAGGCAGGGGACTTGTCTATCCATAGGCTGCAGCCTGACGCAGGGGCTGCAATCTACGCCCAAGCACAACTACGACCTAATTCCAGGGCTGAGGCCGGGTCCTCAGCCAAGACCTGAGAAAATGTTCAGGCCCCTGGCCCTCAAAATATTGCCCACTTTTTCTGTCAGGAATCTTACGTCTTGGCCCGGCACTGGGCCCAGACCTAAGCTGAGACCCCAGCATCACGCTTGGGCATAGACCATGGCCCCTCTGTCAGGCCATAGCCTATGTCTAGACGAGGCCCCAGAAGCTGGATCCCAATGGGGCCTCGGCCTTTGGCCAGACCTGGAGGCAGGAGCCCAAGCCTCCCCTTTCTTTGTTCTTATTTACAATGATAGTGTCCCACTGGGGATGTGCCAGAGTTCATTAACTCTGGCACATCTCCTTCTTGAGCGGAGGGTATCATTTTGATATACAGCAGTTCATTTAAAAGGATGTTCATTTAAACTTGACCTAGGCCTAGGCCAAGGAATCAGGACCTTCCATCCGGGCTGGGCCCCGGCATCAGGCCAAGGCCTCGACATTGAGACCCACCCTCTGAACTGGGCCTCAGCATTGGACCTGGCCTGGGCTGAATCCCCGGCATTGGGACAGGGCCTAGATGTCAGGACCTAGGCAAAGGCTGAGTTCCTGGCATCCAGCCTAGGCCCCAGTGTCAGGCCTAGGCCTCAAAGCCTGGGCTTTGCAAAAGGGCCTAGGCAGAGGTCACAGTAACCTACCACGGGGTCTATGCCTACACAAGGCCAAGACTTCGGCCTGGGCCTAAGTCTTTTCTTTAACCCCCTCCCCCCCAGAGCAGATAAGGGCAGACCAGGAAGTCTCCTGGCTCCAACATTTTTCTTGGTGGGAGGGATAAGTGGTAGGGAGGCCTCAGAAGGGACCAATTTTTTTTTTTTAATGCTTTTTGGAGTGCTTATTTTTTTTAATGTTTATTTTGTTTTGTAAACTAAAGAAAACAAAATAAGAATTAAACAAAATAAAATTCATGTAAAAATACATCTGCTCAGCAAATAACTGGAAGCTATAAATCAAAATTTGGGAGTTTGTGCACATAACAGACAATTGTGAAAAAAAAATTGCACAGTTTAAGCAAGTATAGAAAGTGTGCATGCACTTGAAATAAATGGGAAAAATACAGCAAATGAGACCATTTTTGTTTCACTCATGGACCATCAAAACAAATGGTTGGTGCCCACAACTTGTAAAGTTTTGGCCAGCCGCAGGTCAGGCTCGTGACCAGCCGTACTTACCTCCATGGTCTAGGAGCCCCATTGATCTGGCCAACTTGCCACCATATCACTTCCTTCCCCCAGCTCTCTCTAGGCATGTACATGCATGGCATGCCACCTCTTGAAGGCCCTGTGGCAGGAATCTCCTTGCTGGCACCTAGTGATGACATTATACGGTTACTTAAGCCCCAGCCACGCTACTACAGACACCTCATCATCAAGTCCTTCTGCCTTGCAATGCGGGTTGCTACTTATTTATTTATTTGTCAGTTTTTATATACTGTTGTTTGGAGCAAGCCTTCACAATGGTTTATAGATGTAACAACTTATTACATAAAACAGAGCAAAAGTTGAATACATTATAACAAATAACTTAGGTGAGGGGGAGGGAGAAGTTTTTCATAACTGTTAACTGATATTATAACTGATTACATAAAAACAGAACATAACAGGGAACATTATAACAAGAAATCTTGGGGAGATAATGTTGTAGAGCGATATTGGTCAACACATATGATTGATATCGAACTATAAGGAGAAATAACAGAAGAATGAATATTATTCTGAGGGTTGAGGTGGGAAAGAGAGGAGTTGGGAGGATGTGGAAACAAGGTTAATTGGAGCCGGTACTTTATAAGTTGAGAAAGTCTTAATTCTTATAGTTATTGCTTTAGATCAAGGCTAATCATGTGCCTTGTCTTACTGTCCTTGTATCTGCCTCATTATTTTGCCATTCATGTCCTTGTTCTGCCTCCGTTGTCTTGCCCTGTCCAACTGCCTTGTCTTGGTCCTCAGAGTCTTGTTTTGCTGTACCTTGTCCATCTTGCCCCTCGGTGTCTTGTCTCTTCCTATCTTGTCTGTCTTGGCCTGATTCTCCAGCACTGACCTCTGCCTTGGATTCTGACTTCATCCTCTTGCTGCCTGCCCTGACCCTTGGTCTGGACCTGGATATTTGTCTGCTTGTTGCCTGTGATGACCCTGGTCTGGACCCAAATATCTGCTCGGTGCCTGCCCTGACCACTGCCTGTACCTGGTCTCTCTCTGACCTCTCCGCAGGAGACAATCTCCTAAGCCCTACCAGCCCCTGTAACCCAAAGGCTCAACCCATGGGGAATGGAGCTGGTATAGGTGAAACACCAGCTCCAGTCACAGTAAGGGCATATCTGCCAGCTGTCGGTATGGGCCTAGTAGGTTCGCCTACTTGTCTGCGTCATCCACGCCACAACCCAAGGGCTCATAACTGTAACAAAATTAAATAAAAATTTGTTTCATTTATATTTCCCATTTTATATATGGCCCATTGAAAAGTGCTGCAGTGAGACTAGTAAGTATAGAAAACAAGAAATTTCTGAGTGAGGTAATAGCCAGGACAGAACCAAGGTGGGAGAGGAGCTAAGTAGACAGGATAGAGGACCAATCAAGGTGAAACTGTCCATGCCCTGTTCCTGATGATATATCTTGGGAGTCTTATTTTGTTCCAGTGGAAAGGCAAGTAACAAATGATGATGATAATGATACTTGTAGCCCTCCTTGCTCTGTCCTCTCTAGGAAGGGGAGAATGAGATGAGGGTGGGGTCTATCCTGTCATGGGGAAGGTGGAGAATATGCTTCAGGGTTCTATTTGTGTCTCTGGAAGGCAGTCAGCATTTAGTTTCACAGAAAATACATTTAATACAGGCAGCATTCATTCACATGCTGTCATCCCTAACAAGCACAAATTTTACCTACACCAGCTCCACCCCATCCATGAGTTTGAAACTAGGCTAGCTTGCTCTGGGAACTGGTGGCTTTTCTAAAAATGCAAAGTGGATCCTTCAAAATAGACGTCGATTCCTGATTTCTGTGAATATTTGGGTCTCTCTGGTTTGTCTGTTTTAAAAAAGTGAAAGTCTAGTGTCATGTACTACAAAAGAAGTACTTTGTCCCCTTGCCACTCACCATCCCACCTTGTAGCCAAAGATTAATTTTTTTTACTCTCCCGATTTATGTCACTTATATCCCACCTGGTTTCATGCCTCCTTAATGATTTATAGTTGGAGTAGTTAAAACCCCTTTTTGTATCCAATCTGGTTTGGGTGCTTGTTAGTCCTGGTAACAAGGGCAAATCTTTAAAATTTATCTGTGGTGTAAGCAGCCTTAGGTAGATATTCTAGACTGATCAGTAAAAACAAACAAATATTTACAGTCCCAATATCATATCTGATAGGGATGTCCACAGAAATTCTTTTTGTTGTGGTTTAATTCATTTCGTATGACTCCATAATTTGTTTTATTTGTGTCAGACAAAAAAAAAATGTTTGAGCTTCCTAAATAATAAGAGCATACTGTAATTCAAGTGTTTTACCTGTTGGCCTTAACACAAATAGAGTTACAGATATATGTATTGAATAGTTATCTACTTATTTTGCCACACATCTTTTTGGTTTGATTTTTCATTTATGTCATTCATTTATTTCCCATTAAAGCCAATGGGGGGAAAATGCAAGCTATTTTGTGCTCCATAATTTGGATTTTCTATTCAGTTTTAATAAAACTTGTGGGTAGACTTCAACTGAAGAGGGACGAGAACTCCAAAACATAAAGACTATGTTAAAGTAGTTCCAAACATGGCATGAATATATCAAGGCAACATGAGAGTGGAGAGAACACCCCAAAGGCTCCAAAAGAGAGGTAAAGTGGACCAACAGTAGCATGAAGACCCCAATTGCACTACAAGAGTTGCAAAGCAACACCAACGGTGACATGAACAGCCCAAGGTACCTTGAGAGGGGG
This sequence comes from Rhinatrema bivittatum, assembly GCF_901001135.1. Lineage (NCBI taxonomy): Eukaryota > Metazoa > Chordata > Amphibia > Gymnophiona > Rhinatrematidae > Rhinatrema > Rhinatrema bivittatum. Next base: position 36,244,380 of record NC_042626.1, read on the forward strand.
AATGCTGCATCAAAAGTAACAGGAAGTACTCCAAGACAATGATAGAGGGTCAAAGCAGCACAAACTGTGGCATGAACACCCCAAAGTACCATCAGAGGGACAAAGCAGCCATTCACGGTGGCAAGAACATTCTAAGGCACTGTGAGTGGGGCAAAGCAGCCTGAACAGTGAGAAGAAGCCAGCGGAAGCTCCTGATGTTGATAGATAGCATCAATGGTATGATGAAGCGAGTGCATGGGATCGTCGGGGATAAGTAAAGGGGGGGAGAACTCTTAAGCATCTTTTTAAATGTTGTCTCCAGTTGCCGTGGCCCTTGCAAACTCTTCAGATTTATCATGATCAGCTAGAGAGAGAATTTTGCTCAAGATTTTTTTCTCTTGTTTTGTACACATGCAGGACTTGCTTGTTCAGCCATTACTCACTATTAACTAACTAATTAATTAACTAAGAACATAAGATTAGCGATCTGTCATGCTGGCTCAGACAAAGGTCCATGAAGGGTAGTATCTCGTCTTGAACTGTGGTCAGTCTAGGTCATAAGTACCCATCGTTCTTGCTGATGGCATGAGGTCCATCTGTTTGTGTGGTCTGAAGAGCAGGCTGGGGTTGGGCTTAGGCAAAGACTGCTAAGATCAGCCTGGAGGGGCAGAGAGTGCTAGGGTGAAGAAAGTACCCTGTGCACATTTTGCTCCTCTTGTTGAGACACATGACTGGGCATTTTCAGTTGCTGGTCCATTAATTTGGAACTCTCTTCCTGGCCAACTCTGCTTAATAACTGATGCTCAAGTGTTCAAGAAGTTTCTGAAAACCTTCCTCTTTAAAAAAAAAAGGCTTTGATTTAGCAGACTAGTCTTTCCTCTTGGTCATCTCATGCAGTCTTTTGATAGTTTTTGTTCGCTCTCCAGAAAATTGTTTGTATTCTTGTCTTTTAATTTTCATGAAATATTGTATAGTTTTATGTATGTTTAACTGTACCCTGCCTCAAACTTTGGAGGGCATCGGCTATAAATTTGCCAAATAAATAAATTTATTTATTTATTTAGAGATTTTTATATACCGCGGCACGTAAAAAGATACATCACCTCGGTTTACAATAAACAATAAATTAGCAACAGGCTTTACAGATAACAGGCTTTACAGTCAGTAAACAATAAAATAGTAACAGGCTTTACATACAAAAATGATTTTGGATGTACATAATATAAATCATTTAAGAACTATTAATAACAAAAGAATAATATAAATCAATAATTGAGCTGAAGATATAAACAGGTAATTAAATTGTTAAAAGGCCTATTCTATTATTTAAAACCAAGTTAAAGATCATAAACAGGGAGTGGGCGGGAGTAAAGGGAGAAGGATAATTTAGAGGGAGGAAGATTGGGAATAGGATTAGGAGCAGGGAGCTAGGGAAAATACATACATAAATAAAATGCTGGAGCTCGGCGGGGGTGGGGAAGATAATGCTTGCAAGCTGGCAATAAAATCTGATTGAACAATCAAGATATTTTACATACACCTCTTCTTTACTTCCAATTTTGAAATGTTGATGGAGAAATAGTAAAAGGAAAGTTGTACAAATTGTACAAGAGACTTATCAAGTTGTACATTTCAGGCTAATCTTTTTTTGTCAAAGTATGGCAGATGGCTTTAAAAGGTGTAAGAAAGTCAATCACATTTATCAAGATATTTTTACAGCTGTTACAGCAAACACTGCAATTCAGATCTACATGATTTGCTGAAGCACCATCTGGAAAGTCCTGAAAGGCTCAAACTGCTTCCTCAGCCTAAAGAAAGTCATTGTTGCCAGTTGGATCAATTAAGTTATAAAGGACTGGAACAGCAGGAGCGTTGTCATTTAAAAGCACAAACCAGAGGTGCAGAGCATTGCAGCAAGAAGAATCGCATCAACACCCCATGGTTTACAGTGTGGGGTATGGTAGCAAACTAGGGGTTTGCAGTCCTACAATACACCAAGTAGCCTGGACGGGATTCATATACATATACACACTAGAGATGTGAATCGTGTGATCGATCGTCTTAACGATCGATTTCGGCTGGGAGGGGGAGGGAATCGGATCGTTGCAGTTTGGGTTTTTTAAATATCGTGTAAATCGTGTAAATCGAAAACCAGCACACTAAAACATCCCTAAAACCCACCCCGACCCTTTAAAATAAATCCCCCACCCTCCCGAACCCCCCCAAAATGCCTTAAATTACCTGGGGTCCAGTGGGGGGGGGAGGGGAAGGGGAGGGCGGGAAAACCGGCACACTAAAACAACCCTAAATCCCACCCCAACCCTTTAAAATAAATCCCCCACCCTCCCGAACCCCCCCAAAATGCCTTAAATTACCTGGGGTCCAGAGGAAGGGTCCCAGTGTGATCTTTTACTCTCGGACCTCCGGTGCATTGTAGAAATGGCGCCGGCGCTACCTTTGACCTGTCATATGACAGGGCAAAGGTAGCGCCGGTGCCATTTTGTTTTTTTGTCCCCCGATGGCAGGAGCGTAGGAGATCGCTCCCGGACCCCCGGTGGACCCCCAGGGACTTTTGGCCAGCTTGGGGGGGCCTCCTGACCCCCACAAGACTTGCCAAAAGTCCAGCGGGGGTCCGGAACGACCTCCTGCAGTCGAATCGTGTTGCCGTACGGCCGGCGCCATTTTGCGTACGGAAAAACGATTTGCGTGCAGGAAGTCGTTCCCGGACCCCCGCTGGACTTTTGGCAAGTCTTGTGGGGGTCAGGAGGCCCCCCCCCCAAGCTGGCCAAAAGTCCCTGGGGGTCCAGCGGGCGTCCGGGAGCGATCTCCTACGCTCCTGACGTCGGGGGACAAAAAACAAAATGGCGCCAGTGCTACCTTTGACCTGTCATATGACAAGGCAAAGGTAGCGCCGGCGCCATTTCTACAACGCACCGGAGGTCCGAGAGTAAAAGATCACACCGGGACCCTTCCTCTGGACCCCAGGTAATTTAAGGCATTTTGGGGGGGTTCGGGAGGGTGGGGGATTTATTTTAAAGAGTCGGGGTGGGTTTTAGGGTTGTTTTAGTGTGCCGGTTTTCCCGCCCTCCCCCTTCCCCCGATTTACGATTTTTTGACGATAAATCGGGGGAATTGTTATTGTATCGCGGCTCTAACGATTTTTGACGATTTAAAATATATCAGACGATATTTTAAATCGTCAAAAAAGGATTCACATCCCTAATACACACAGGGGGTAATTTTCAAAAGGAGTTACGCATGTAAATGTAACTACTATTGTAGCAATTTCCAAAAGCCATTTACTGGAGTAAAGTGCACTTACACAAGTAAATCCTATGGACAATTCAATGGCATATATTATAGCAATTTTCAAAAGCCCACTTACTCAAGTAAAGTGCATTTACTCGAGTAAAACCCTGTTTAAAATCAGGCCCACAGTGAGGTTCCTTAGAAAAAAATCACACAATGACATCAACATCCCCAGCAAAAGAGAGAGGGGTAAGCAAGCAGTGTGGCACAAAAACCCAAGGCATAGAATGCAGGGTGTGAAAAACAGTACAGTGCCATCAAAACTCCCAAATGGTAAAGGTTGGTATATGGAAACCAGTAGAATGGCATCAGTAACCCATGAGGTAGAGTGTGGGGTATGGCAAACAGCACAGTGGAATCAAAACTAGGGGTGTGCAGAAGAAAAAAAAATTGTTTCAATTCGGTCATTCATTTTGTTGGGACCCAAATTCATTTCATTACTTTCAATATGAAAAAAAAGAATGCATTTGTTTCATTAGTTTATTTATTTGCCATTAGAAGCTATGGGGGAAGCATTGCAGTCTATTTTGGGCTCCAGAATAGTTATTTTCTTATCAATTCTAATGAAACTTGTTTGGAGAAATCATCAGAAGGGGAGAAGAACTGCGAGGTAGATAGACTGTGAAAAAAGTGGCATAAATACATAAATACTAGCCTAAGGTTCTGCAAAGAAGCAAACAGGTACCAGGCTTCCAGCATTGGCAGGAGTTCTCCAAAGCACCGTGAGAGGAGCAAAGAAGCAGCAAGAAGAGGAAGAAAACCCCAAGGTGCAAAAAGAAGATGCCAGCAATAGTGACATGAACACTTGATGGCATCGCGAGAGGCAAAGTGGCACCAGCATCTGAGGCACCATGAAGGGGGAATGAAGCCTCCCAGCCTCCCCCTTTGGCCCACTCCTCACACACAGTTAAGAGTTATGCATTTATAATAACATTTTACATGACAAATGTCAAAGTACCATATTCTGAGGTAAAAATATCATTTACATTATATTTACATGCACTGCTGTGATGCTAACCAGAAATCCTGTAAACACACACTTGGAACCCATGATATTAGTTACATTGTAATGTGCATAATGTATGAGTTTGACCCTCCAAAAGCCTTAAAACACTAATACACTTCCTATTAAGAGAATACCTCACCTCAGTCACAAATGCAGAACATAAACCTCCCCTCACCAAATGCAGAACAGAGCAACCATAAAGTAGAAATATAAATGTCACAAAGCCTGAACTGGAAAACACAAGAAGCCAGACACTCTATGCAGTGGAACAATAAAAACCAAAACTATCACCATTCTTCAAACATCAAACAATAAAATCAAGAAATAAGATAAATGCATAACCATAATAGTAAAGATATGCTAATAATAATATTCTAAAAACAGATGACAAATCTGCTCCTTCTCCACAGCAGGCCCTGTCCTCTGGAACAGACTACCGACTGACCTAAGACTTGAACCCTGCCTTCATACCTTTCGAAGAAAAATTAAGACGTGGCTTTTCCTCCAAGCCTTCCCCTAAGTCAAAATTTCACGTCGGACTCAGCCCAAGGAATGGGATGTTCACTAATCTCTTAACCGTCTCATATTATTTATATCTTCATTATCTTGTTAATTCTGATCTGCCTACTTCCTGGCTACTATAGCCCCCAAGTTCTATGTCCCTGTTATATGTAACTTTGCTTGCTTCGGCCTTCTTGTTTGGTTACACTTGTTAATCCCTAATTCCATGTAAACCAGCCTGATGTGAATTTTATTCATGAAGTCCGGTATAGAAATATATATTAAATAAATAAATAAATAAATAAATAAATAAATAAAAGATTGAATAATTAAAAACTCAAATACAGTTTTTTTTTAAATGTCTCAAACACCAATAAAATATTTGAACACAGCAGACATATTAAATAACACCCGAAAAATAAAATTAAAAAGGATTTTAAAAATTCACACTCTCCATGCCTGGGAACTTTTAATTTCCAGTCACCGTGAGATTGTCATGGATTAGTGGGAGTGGGATGCATAAACTTTCTACTTGCTTTCTTAAATTTACACCCACACTTCCTCTTAGACAAACCCATAGGCATTCCAGCTCTTTTTTGGTTGGGATCTGCCAGCAGCAATGGGTCCTCCTCTTCATTTCAGCTGCTGACAAGTTGGTTTCCACCTGCAGCCCCATTCTGTCTCTCTCTCACACACACACACACACACATACACAATGCAGGCAACTCCCATTCTTTCTCACACACACAATCCAGGCAAGCTCCCATTCACATCCACCCAAATGCCAGGTAGGCTCCCATTCTCACACACACATACATCTCAGGCAGGCTCCCATTCATACACAAACATACACCCTGTCCATCCCAGGAAGGTTCAAATGCATGCATGTGAACACACATACACATATCCCAGGAAGGTTCCCATTCACATACACCCATCCCAGGCAAGTTCCCATTCGCACACATGCATACATCTCAGGCAGGCTCCCATTCACACACACACACATCTATCCCAGGTAGTATCCCATTCGCACATACCCACTCATCCCAGGCAGCCTCCCATTCACTCTTTTTGCAGTTTTTCTTCAACTCTCATAGGTACACAAGTACTCACATAAATGAATTGAAGTGGTCAGGTTCTTTCACTTTCAGCTTGAGAAAAAGAGGATGTTACTTTCAATCTATGCAGATGCCAGCTAGGACAGGCTGCTTAAAAAAATGTTTGACTTTGACTTTCTTCCCAGTACCTTCCTGTCCTGGCTGCAGTCAGTCTAGGTCAAGTGATATCAATGGTTGCTAGCTGCCTTACGGAGAGAAAAAAATCCCTGCAGCTTTGTGCAAACAAAACCATCAATGTTTTTTTGAGCATTGGCCATTCATTGTTATTTTTAGGGAGCTAAAATTAATCTTCTTCAGTTCAGATTCGTTATGTATGTTAAACAAATGCTCATTGCTAATATTTGAAGATATTTAATCAAAATCCTCCATTGAATCACCCCTATAACCATGTACCTTAAATCTTCTTAGTCATTGCCTTGCTTGTTTAATTGAATTTTTTGTTGTGAATCCTGTCTGTCTATCGTCAAGAAGTAGGGACGCTCCATTATGAGGGTAATTTTTAAAGGACTTCTGCAGATAAAACATTAGTTTACCCCTCAGAAATGGCCCTTTAGAAAACTGTGCAACCGATACATACATAAAATTACATGCGTACGCACTGTATGTGAATTCTTTTATATGCATAGGGGATAGGCATTCCAGGAGCTGGAGTCTGGGTGGGGATGGGACTTTCACATGTACTTTTTGATTTTACAAAGTATGCATGTACATTATCTCAGCAAAACTGCATACACCAAATAGCCGGTATAATTGCATATTTATAGTTTTACTGGGATATTTTTCAAATCAGACCTAGGCATGTAAGTCCACTTTGAAAACTGGTGTAACTTATCCAGATATTTCCTGGCTAATGTGCACAATGTTATCAAATTACCCTCTGTGTCTCTGTACATGCTATACAAATCTTGATGATGATAACTCTTAAGAGATCAGATTCACTGCTGCCCAGACCTACGCTTTGGCAGCTGGAAAAATATAATTAGGGATTTGTGTGCCTCCCACTGTCCCCATACCGCTGAGCTGATACTCAATATAACAATGCATTCCTCGATATTCTCTGTCACATTCTTCGAAGAGACCCCCAATATCCAAAATACCCTTGGACACTTTTTGGAGATAACTTGTCTCCTTCATAAAAGGGTGTTTGCCTTCTGCTCTTTCTGGGGCTGGGCACTTTCCTTTCTCAGACAGGAGAGATTCTCCATGACCTAAACACACCACTAGGGTAGGCACACTTCCTGCTAAATGAGGCCAAAACTATGCTCCTTATGGAACCTTGCACATACTTTTAACTGAGCTAAGAGGGGGTCATTTTCAGATAGCTCTTTCAGTATTTATTCAGGTAAATGTATTTTGAAAATCACCCTTGAAATGTACTATTCCAGGCACTGTACTAAAGATTGTAATATTAGTGGGGTGGCCAGGGGGTCCCTACATACTTATATTATCATCAGGAGCATACAGACTGCCTCTGTCAGATGTGTACAGATGCAGCAGGCTTCATTTAGCCTCCCCTATAAGCATGTTTGCTCTTTCTGCAGTTATAAGTTACTGTATTTATAACAAGGACAGCGCTTCAGTACATAATCATAAAACAGGAGTGGTAAAGGAAGCATGCCCTAATGATACCATGCATATGACAGAAGTGGGTGGTGGGGAGGAGGAGAGTATATTTGGGTCTCTGATGTGTTGCGTGATATGAGGAAATTTACATTTTTTTTCTCTATACTACAAAGAATAAAAATTGCCCTTGTCAGCCCCCTTCCATCATTTCTTTAATAAAGATTTCAAAATGGCTGTTGATTTTTTTTTTTTTAATTTACTTGGGGTTTGCAGTCCAAATAGAGGCTTAAACGTTATCTTGGTGGGTATTGATTTTACGTCCCGCAGACACATGTGTCACCTTAATTGTGATTTGTGTGATAGCTCAAACTGCTGCAAGCTTTAGTTTATCTTTACTTGGTTAAAGAACTTTAAATAATAACAAGTCAATATAGCAAGTCCATTGATCAGAGCCTTCCGCCGGGGCTCCGCTGAGACCTTGGTTATTTGGTGGGCTGTATTAAAAACATGAGATTGTATCAGTTGACTGAAAGAGGCGGCATGTTTATCTCCATGGTGATTCACACAGCTAGTTCATTATATGTGTAGCCATGTTCAGAGTTTATTCACAGCAACGTGTCAGGTTAGGCAAGCAACGGCAACATTTACAGAATTACTAGTAGAAATCCAATGGAGTGGCAATCCAATTTGCTTTTATTTTATTTGTTAGATTTTTTTTTTTTAAATGTTTTAGGAATTAGGATGATTTGCGCTGCCGTTCATTAGCTGGTTTTATGATATTGTTTTCCAACAAACTATTAATTTATTAGAAATTAATTTACTGACTAATTAGATCTGAACTTTGACATGTTAGGATTGTGTACATATGCTGTCTTATTTCCTGGTTTTATGATATTTTATAACGATTAATTAGATATAAGTAAAGCCCTGTCACATTAGAATTAGGTGTCTATATAGTAGAAGGAGGATGTTGGGTGTGTTCAGCATTTGAATAGCTGCAGGTGCCTGGGGCGTTTGGAAATTAGGTTCATAGATCCTGTATGTGATTAGTACGTGTCAGGAAACCCCTAGAAGTTTTAGAATTAAGAACAGCAGTTTCAGATCTGCACGGAGTAGCTGAGGAAAGAACAGCCTTGCACGCTAAAGTCTTGTTCCCTAATGGAAATTTCCAGCTTTCCCAGCCCACTCCTAGGCTGGCCAATTGTTTAGCCCCTAGGAGGAAGATATGCAGCACAACCCTTAAAAATTCTTTCTTTATATCACTGCTTAACTCTCATGTTAAAGCCAGTTGTTTTTTTTTAAATTATTTTCTATTTTTATCTCCTTTTTTTTTTTTGTCCTCTTCTTCTACTGTTACTTTATGTGACGAAGGGTCTGGTATTATGTATTGCTTTTCCTGATCTTGTATTGTTTCTTCTGTGAAAATTGTTTAATCATTCACTTCCATTTTCTGTAAGTAAGGTGTATTCCTTCTTCAAATTTTTGAAATCAATACATATATAAAAAATTCCTTCTTTCCTGGAGTTCTTCTTACCATGTTGCATTTGATAAACTATGCGTAATTAATGTCCTTTATACTGGGTTTCTTAAAGAACCAGGCCTCTCAAGCTTGACTTTTCATCCTCACTAGGATTGTATTTGATATATGCTGCCAATCAGCTCAATGAAGCAGGTACTCAGAAACAGCTGTAATGGCTCTTGAAGTCTTCTTTGCGAGCCTCTAATCTGAAGTTATTTAGCCAATGGTGGTATTGTAAGAAAAAAGTTACCAGATCGGGGGAGTGGAAGGGAAAGTATGCATAATTTTTTTCGCCGCTCCCAATTTCTTTCTCCTTCTCCTCCTCCCCTTCTTACCCTCCCTTTCTGCAGGGATCAAGTGGGTGGCAGTCTTCTTTGATGGCTTAGTAGGACGAGCTCCATCAACTGATGCAACACAAATGCCAGGGCAGCATGATATCTTCGGAGGCTGGCGAGGTGAGCTCTGCCAGCCACCTCAAGACAGGTTGGGCAGGTGGATGGTGGCCTTTGACGGCTAGCAGGATGAGCTCCAGCAGTTGTCTTATCCTTCCATAGCAAACATTTATAAAACTTGTGAGCCAGGCAATGGTCCTTCCTCACTGCTGATCTTGTGAGTTTAGAGCCAGGAAGCGCTGGCATCCTGCCTCCCAACTATCAAAAATGTTTGTGGTGCAAAGCTGTTCTCCAAAGCTTGAAATTTGATAAATTCATGAGAAGTAAATTTGCTGCAATTCAAAAAGCTTCAGAATCAGCGACCCAGCAGAAAATCACCACTCTAGTCTATTTAGCCTACCCAGACACATTACCAACCTTTATGGATATTCTGTTTCCTGCTTGCACAGTCTTAGATCAAGAAATGTCTTATACATGTGAATGGGACCTGTAAATAACTCCTTCATGTAAATAAAATGACTTGGGTTTGGAATTACACTATTTGATAAATATTTTCAGGTATTTTTGTTGGTGACATCCATTTCTTTCAGATGCAATGAACCAAACCAGATGTGGACTCATTCATTGTATTTTACCCATTCATCTCAAACAAATGTACGTCCCAAAGGTGTCCAGGTGAAAGACTGGTTGAAACACCTGGTAGCTAAAAGATAGTGAGCTTACTATCCCTGGGTAGGGTAAAGCCAAAAGAATCTCTTGATGAGGTCCTTACAATTTCCTAATGGCATCAATTGGGGAAAGGGCTAGGGGTCATTTGGAGATTGACTTCCCCTTTGCTGATGTGGAATCTTGAAGTGGGGGTTGGAGTTCCCACCATGCCAGTCTCACTTGAAAGCAATGAGAGAGGAGCAGGGTAGGAAGAATTGCAATAACATGCCAAGGACTGTCTGTGGTAGGGATGTGCATTCATTTTCAACGAATGTGTAATCTGCAACAAATAGGGACCTATTTGTTGCATTTGTGGGTCTGCGAAATGAATAGCAATCCCCCACGAATGAGAGAGAGAAAGAGACTAGGTAGGTATTTATACCCCTATATGAGGCCCACCTAGTTACTTGAGGTGAGGTGAAGGAGGTATTAGTGTAGGGGTTAGGGGCCACTTTCACATGCAGAGTGTGATGTACGAACAGAACGGTGCACTGCTGTGAAGATTTGATGACCCTCTGAGTGAGTAAACTCACACAAAGATGAGATTTGTGCAATGTTGTTCTCTCAACCTAGCTTGATGTTACCCAGGTAGAGCATCCATATGCAGAGTGGAGGAGTAGTCTAGTGCTTAGAGCAGTGAGCTATAAACCTGAAGACCAGGTTTTGAGACCTGCTGTCACTCCTTGTGACCTTGGGCAAGTCACTTTACCCTCCATTGCCTCAGGCATAACTTAGATTGTAAGCTCTCTGGGGAAAGGGAAATACCTACAGTACCTGAATGTAATCCGCTGTGAAAAGTGGAATATAAATCAAAATATATTGTAAAGGAACTGGTGGAGGAGGTGAAATTGTTGTTTCTGGTAGTACACTAGGAAATTATTGGTGTTTCTGGTAATTGCAGTCATTATACAACCATTTTTTATTATAGAAACAAGCCATTAAGCCCATTAAAACGGGTGAGGTGTGCCGGCCAGAGCTGTCTATTCCGTGAAGTCACAGCTGCTCATGGGCCCGTTAAAATGGGCGAGATGTTCGCAGCACATCAGTCAGAGCTCTCTTCCACGCAGTCAGAGCTGCTTCCTTCTGCACATTTGCGGCGCAGGCACGGCATGTCGGTGAGAACTGTCTCATCTGCGCAAGCGCGGCATGTCGGTGAGAGCTGCTCTCTACTGCGCAAGCGCGGCATGTCGGTGAGAGCTGCTCTCTACTGCGCATTTGTGGCACTTCGGTCACTGCTCAGTTATATAGCTGATGGTTAGGTAAGGTGTGCTTTTGGGAGGTTTGGAACGCATGATGAGTATTTCCATTATTTCCTATGGAAAAAATAGTCTTGACTTACAACCAACTTTAGTTACAACCAGCCCTCTGGAATCAATTCAGTTTGTAAATCAAGGGTCCCCTGTAGTTCTTCCTTAAGCAAGCATAGCACACAGTGCACTTTCTTCTTGGGTTCTATCTGAGAAAGTTGTTGCTAGACTACCTCCGCTCTGCCATCCTGTCTTGCACCTATCAACTTTCTGCCACTCTGCCTTGCTGCCATTCACCAGATGATTCTACTCCTTGTGGTGTTCTTGCCACTATCGTGGCTCCTCAGTGTGTTGATGCTAGTCTTTCTGCTGCTTTGTCCCTTTATTGGCACCTTGTGGTTTTTTCTGACACCCTTTCTGCTTGCTATGTTCCCCCTTCATTGTGCTGTAGGATGTTGATGCCACTTGCTTGCCACTTTGCCTGTCGTGCTGCCTTCGAGGGTTCAGGCAACTGTTATTGGTGCTCTCTTTTGAAGCTGTGGTGTGTTTTTGACACTCTCGCTGCTGCTTTGCACCTTTGTTAAAGCACTCTTGCCAATCCTGGTACCCCCCTTTGCCCCTTTACAGTGCCTTAGGCTATTCATGCCACTTTGGTGCCACTTTGCCACAATCTAAGTACCTTGGAGCTCTTTTCTCGTTCTGATGATTGTGCCCCAGAAGTTTCATTAAAATTGATAAGAAAACCCCAATTCTGCAGCCAAAGATAGGCTGCAAATACTTCCCACATTGACTTTAATGGCAAAATGAAAAATGAATGAAACTAATAAACGAATTGGTTTTCCCCCCTATGAAACTAATGAAATTAATTTGGGACTCAGTGAAACGAAAAACGAATCAAAACACATTTTTTCCTTCTGCACATCCCTAGTCTGTGGCACAGAAATGAGCAATCAAGGCTTTTTCTCTTTGTGTGTTTTTTACTTACAGTGCAAATAAACCAACAGTATTCCCCTTTCACAATTCCAACTCAGTCATACAAACTCAAACGGGTCAGCTATCTTGACGGGGCTGCCTTTCCCTTTTTACTCATGGTGAGCCCACAAGCTGTTCTCTCCTAGAGTCTGGAGCCTCCCCTGCTCTCCTCTCAGCCTACATTATATCTCAGGGCAGAAGAGGCATCCTGTACCCAGAATTCTCTGTCTTAAGATGGACTGGGTCCAGACAGCTAAGCCATGATCTTAAGGTGTCTGGGATCCCTGGGTATATATATCCTGTCATACTGCCACATTAACTTTCCAAAGCATTGATAGAGGAACAAGAGAAAGGAATGGAGGTTTAAACAATACCCCAAGGCACCAAGAGAAGAACAAGACAGTAGAAACTGAAGAAATGACATTCTATGGCATCGAGGAGCAAAGTGGCAGGGAGTATTATCATCTATACCCTGAGACACCAAGAAAAGTGCAGGAGATGTCACATTAACATTCCAAGCAATTAACTTAGAAGCAGGGGAGCAGAATCACAGATAAATCAATACCCCAAGGCAGTGAAGGAGGGGAAAAGTACCAGAAACAGTGGCATGAAGACTGGCATGAATAAAGTACGGCACTGTGCGAGAAGTAGAGCATTAGAAGCAGTGGCAGGTACTGCAACATGGTTTGGGTGGTCTTTTAAAAAGGTATCACAACCTCCACAGACTGTTTCTCCAGGAATAATAGAGCTAAATTTAATCTTAATATACTAAAGAAATATATTTCTCAATGAATACATTCTTGTGTAAAAATAAAAAATAAATACAAATTACTTTTATTTCAGGCCTGTAATTGAGGGGATAGAAAAAAAAGGACATAAAGGGTTGGGGTTTTATTCCATGCTGATGCCTGGAAGGTTGTTTGGGATTGCAGCCTAAAATGAGCTGCATACTCCACGGAAGGCTAAATAATGGATGAGATAAATGCTAAGCACCATAAAGAAATTTGAAAAGAACTTTGCAGACTGCAGGAGCAGAGACAAAAACACCTAAAGGCATCAAGGGAGATGCAAAGCAGCCAAGCAAAGATAGGGACTGTGGAGCAAGGCAGCAAGAAGAATGGCATCAACACCTCATGATACGGAGAAAGGGGTAAGGGAGAAAGAACATAAGAAATTGCCATGCTGGGGCAGACCAAGGGTCCATCAAGCCCAGCATCCTGTTTCCAATAGAGACAAAACCAGGCCACAAGAACCTGGCAATTACCCAAACACAAAGAAGATCCCATTCTACTGATGCAATTAATAGCAGTGGATATTCCCTAAGTAAACTTGATTAATAGCAGTTAATGGACTTCTCCTCCAAGAACTTATCCAAACCTTTTTTGAAACCAGCTACACTAACTGCACTAACCACATCCTCTGGCAACAAATTCCAGAGCTTTATTGTGCATTGAGTAAAAAAGAACTTTCTCCGATTAGTCTTAAATGTGCTACTTGCTAACTTCATGGAATGACCCCCTAGTCCTTCTATTACTCGAAAGTGTAAATAACCGAGTCACATCTACTCGTTCAAGACCTCTCATGATTTTAAAGACCTCTATCATATCCCCCCTCAGCAGTGATGGACATGAGAGGCAAGAGGTTTTTATTATACAGCAGAAGTAACCCGAGGAGCGGGTTAGTAACACAGTCCAAAGTAGAAGAGTCTCAAGCTGGATTCTCCAGAAGTGGTCCGCAGAACGGGGTAACCAGGGGAATACTTCCTCCTGGTAGTTCTTGTGCAAGGTAGCTCCAGTAGTGGCCCGCAGCGCAGGGTAGGCCGGAGGCTGATGTCAGAAGTAGGCACAAGGCAGCGTGGATCTGGTAGTGGCCCACTACCAAGTACAAACATAACCACGCCGAGTCCTGACACCTGGACCTCAGCCCAGGTCCAGGTCCAGGCCCAGGTCTTGGTGTCCAGGCATTACATGGCATTGCCATACATCAAAATGGCACCATCTACTGGGGTGAATATGCCGGAGTTAATTAACTCTGGTATGACCCCAGCAAACATTTGTTATTTGGCATTGAAGAGCCGAAGAAGGAAGATGATGTGTCGCAGTTCTCCCAGGCCTGTACTTTACCTGAGCTGAGGCCCAGGTATCAGGATTGGGCCTCTGGGTCAGGTCACAACATCTGGCCTGGGTCTGGTCTGAGGAACTGGAGTCAGGATACTGCCTCTGGGCTGTCACGGCATCGAGCCTGGGTCTAGACTAAGGCCCCAACGTCAGGACTCAGCCTCTGGGTTAAGTCACACCATCGGGCCTGAGCTTGGACCCCAGACTAGGCTGAGGCCCAGGCATTGAGTCCTGGTCTCTGGGTCAGGTCATGGCATCAGGCTTGGGTCTGGACTATTGCCTAGGCTGAGACCCCAGCGTCAGGACCTGATCTCCGGGCCAGGCTGCTGCATCTGGCCTGGATTCAGACTCTGGCTTAGGCTGAGGTGTCAGCCTTGTGTAGACTGAGGCCGTGGTAACCTACCACGGCCTCAGCCTAGGCAAGTCCCAAGCTTTGGCCTAGTCACTGCCAGCAGATCCCCACTGGACCGAATAAGTGGGGGCCGGGTGGGATCCTGGCCCCTGGCATTTTTCTGGAGGGGAGATGGAGACCTAGTTTATATTTTTGGCTGGTTTTTTTTTTTTTTTTTCAAATTGCTTGTTTCGTTTTTTTCCATACAAATCAAGCAATCCATGAACCAAAATTCATGGGAAAAAACCTCCCAAAAACGAACTGAATAACGAAAACACATTTTTTTTCATCTGCGCATCCCTACTATTTATCATATCTAAAGTACTACTTAATAATCACAGCCTTGTAGGAATAGACAGGGCCAAGTTTTTCATTTTGCTTTGTTTTTTTCATTTTGGGAGGGTTTGTTTTTCAGTTTGTGTAGTATTTTCTTTGGTTTGGTTTGTTTGTTGAACCAAAATAAATTAATAAAAAAAAGGACCTAAACCAAAACAAATTGAAAAGGGCCTCCTGGAGGACTCCAACCCCCCTCCCACTCCAACAGAAACCTCTTAGCCTGGGCTGGGCTGAGCCAGGGTCCTCTCCATTCTCCTCTGATCTTTCTCCCTCTCATGGCAAAATAGCTTAGGGCCTGGGTATATCTTGGGCCTATCCAGGACCCTCCAACCCCGTTCCCTTCCAAAACTCAGTAAGACCATGGACTAGGGACCATCCCCGGCCCTCACTGATCCCAACCATGAGGGTCTGCTGGTCCTAAGAGTCAGGAGTGATGCCCCACTCACTCCTGCCTTGTTTGAGTCTCTAGAAATGAGCTGTACAACATGGTGCTGGCCATACCTGAGGCAGACACCAAAGTGATATCACTTCAGCGTCACTTGAAGGAATCTGACACTATCATTTTTGGTGAGACATGACAGGGCAGGAGTAAGTGGGCCTTGCTCTTGCCTTTCGGATCACCAGACCCTCTTAGACAGGTAATCATTGCCCATTACTTGTGACCAAAAATGTCACCTAAGGCTGCTCACCAAAAGAGACCTACTAATGGAGAAACCACTAGCCCAACTGTACCCATACAAGCTCTACTCAAAGAATAGTGTAGCTTTTAAGGTATCTTAAAACGAGTAGCATAGTGTTGTAACACTATTCATTGAACACGCTTTATGTGTACAGATGTGCTATCATATAGAGACTTCAAGGTTTTCTTTCTTCTAAATGTGTAGGTGGAAACATCAGAAGGCTGCACTTGTAAAAGCCGAAAGCAAATGTGTCCTAGCATCTAGATGCAAAAATACTCCAATAAAATGGCCCAATAAAAAGGTGTCATGATTGCCAAAGTACCTTTTCACTATATAAAACCAAACATTGAAAACAGAGCCAAGTCCACATACTCTTCACTGGCTTTCAACCATTATTGCATTAAAAAGTGCACTTAATTCAGTATCTGTACGTGTTCCTTAGGATGAGAATGATTGGAAAAGGATTGAATATCCCATTTATTCTTCAAGCAGCTTTAAGTTAAGTGCCGGGCAGGTCTCACATAGGCACAATTTCAATAAGGCTTTGTTTGTTTTCTCATCAATCGATGGACATTTCTTTAGCATGCAGTCATTGTCTCATTAACTTGGAATTAATCTCTCCGAAGCAATATGGCTTGGAGAATCAGGTAGAAGTCTGTTCTAAATGAGAGGCCTGTTATGAAGGATTAGTGTTCATTAGTGTGGAAAATAAAGAAATCCCTTGGGGAGGGAGCAGGGAAGGCAACACCCCATCCCTCTCTCCAGGCTCTGAAAGTGAACATACTCCTTAGATTTCACGACAAACTCGCTTAAGCAGGAATCTGCTTTAATAGGCGTGAATGGACTAATCACATCTCAAACAGATGAATAGAAAAGTCTGCGGTTGCAGCGAACCTTTGTAATGAAGTTTTTCATGTAAAGGAGCTGTGGTGATGGCCACATGGGTGTGGGCATATACATTTTATTTATTTATTTAAACTATTTTGTACATATCACTGTTTAGTGCATGGTATACAACAGAGAAAAAATAATCCTCTTCTATAACATTTTAGTAATCACTACAACACGTAACAGAGAAACTATTCCAACAATAATAGGTCACTGTAATGACAATTTGTACATATCCAAAATATTGTTATTTTTTTTTTAATTCAGTAACATCTATTTTGGTTCTTGATGTCAACAAAGAAGAACTCTCCTGGCTCAAGATATAAGATACCTTATTAACCAACTATCAGCAAGTGCCCATCTGGCTGGAGATAAAAAATCTGATTTGATTGAAGCAGGATATAAAGAGGATTTCCACTTCCTGCACGAGCTGTATTACGTTTATGCTGCTATAGGAAGGTAGGGATGCCACCTTGCAGAGTTGTCCTTAGTGCAATCATACCAGGTCTCTGCATTTCTTTGGGACTGAGGAGGAGCAAAGCACTAAACCGTTGTGTGGTACAGCGCAAGTGGTCTTGAGGAGCAAGCAAGAAGTGCACTACTGCTCCTGCTTCTTCTGCTCCTGCTTCTTCCAGTGCCCTCCCCCATGTGTCACTGCCAGGGCCACATGCCCCATTTCCAGGATCCAGTTAGAAAAGGGCAGGAGCAATGCCTAGTTGTTCCTGTCTGGCACCCAATGCTTTAAAAACGGTGACATTACTTTGGCGCCTTCCACCAGTGTGGCTGGTGCCAATTTGTGTACATCATACCTTACTATGGCTATACATTCAACATGGCACCAGCCGCACTGGAAGAAGATGCTGAAGTGACATCCTTTTGAACCATCCTCTGGGTAGAAGGCATCAGTTTTAAAACATCTGGATCTGGGTAGGAACAACTAAGGCATTGCTCCTGAACTTTACCGTCCGACTCAGGAAATGGGGTAATTGGAGCCTGGGGTGCTTGACCCTGGCCCAGACATAGGCCTCAGCAGTGGGACCTAGGCATTGGCGCCAGGTCCAGGCAGTATTTTGGCCCAGGAAGGCTCAGCCAGGGCTGCCGGAGATTACTCTTTTGTCTTTTTTTTTTTTTTTTAATCTGTTTTGTTTTTGTTTTTTTTTTCTGTTCAATATTGGTTTTGGTTTGGCAAACAAACTGAAAAAAAAACCCAACAAACAAACCATTAAACACACCAAATACAAATGAAAAAAACAAACAACAAAAAAACCCCCTGAAACAATAAAGAAGTCAAACCAAACATTATGGGGCTGGATAATCCTACTACTCTTTATCTGAACCAGTCTAGTAGTTGTCCCACTTTAGTCATCTGCCATTCTGGATACATTAGCTGACAAGCTCCCACACTTAAACCAAGAGCCCAGCATGCCCCTGCTCCCATGTCTTTTACTCATCCTTACCACCTTGCTTTTATCATTGTCCCAAGCAGACCTAAATTCCGGCACAGTCGTGGTATCTACAAAGCAATCTACAAAGCTGACTACACTGCCTTTGATGACATCATTCACATACATTGCTCTCAAACGGACAACAAGAACACTAGTAAACTTCAACTAGTGATTCCCTCACTTCCACAGGCCAAACTATCCTCCACCAGAAAACAGAGCCTTCTCCAATCATTGGCCCAAAGTTAGGGAATTCGTTACCTCATTTCCTTACAGCTCAAGAAAACTTAAAATCCTTCAAAAAAGACCTAAAATCCTGGCTACTTCAGCCAAACTCTTAAGGGACAGCACTCAATGACTTTAAATTATAATCCCATAGCCTGCTAACATTCACTATCCCCCTTGGACAATCTCTCCTGATTCAAGCTACAGCTGCCTCCTTTTATGATGAACTCAGATATCTCTGTTCATCTATTCAGTGTACCTACCCTGTGTATATCTTGTTCTGTTCATACTTCTATTTTATGCCATTTCTCATTATTGTTAAATTTAAATTTCAAAAATCTTTCAATGTAACAAGTTGCTTTGAATGTAAACCAGAGTGAAGGCAACTCTGCTATACCTTGGTATATAAAAAATGCTAAAATAAAAATAAATAAATAAATCTACTCTCTTGACTGTCTGTTATTCCAGGCATTTTATTACCATCTCTGTAAAGTAATATTTCCTGTATTTTATTGAAACCTGCTAAATTGTTGGGGGGGGAGGACGTGAGGAACAATCAAATCATAATAGGTGTTCTAGGCAAGTTGTGTTTGATACAATAAACAGATACTGTAACTGAATACACAGTAGGATGCAATAAGGCAATAAAAATAGTGTGGCAAGCCATTACAACCAATGTTTCAATCTCCAGTCAGAGAGTTTCATCTGTTCAAAATAATAGGGGTGGGGGAAGGGTGAGGAGCATGAGACACCCCCAATTAATGTAGGATTAACTGACAATTCAGCAGCAGTTATATTTAAATATACCACACACACGTGAACCCAATAAAAGGCACAAAACACTTAACGGACATAAAAACATACCAAGCTCCTGGAAAAATACAGGAAATAAAAAGTTAGCATGCCCGATTGACTAAATCCTTCAGGAGACCATGAGTCCAGATTACCCTGCTGGCCTCTCTATTATTTTACTACAAGTCTGGAATTGCAATGGTAATTTTAAGAAGCACATTTTACGGATGCCAAAGGAAGAAGGGCCGTTACCACAGCCTTGAAATTCTAGACTTTTCAACACTGTTTTGTTTAGACCAATTTTATTTTATTTTTATTTTTTTTACTTTTTGCATCTGCTCTTCTCCTCCTTTCCCTCGCTCTTCTCTCTGCCTCCTCTGTCTGTATCAACCCTTCTCAGTACTCCAGTCAATCCACCTCATATTCCCCCACCTCC